>NC_091540.1:5000000-10000000 GCF_042242935.1 Bactrocera oleae
GTGGCTTTGAACTTTGGCAGTGACGTCATAACATTCAGCAGGGAAATGGAGCCAAAAAAAAACTCTTTAATTCTTAATTCTTCTCAATTTTGTATAAAATTGTGTTATTTACCTTAAAAAATCCTTATTTTCTAAATATGTCATAACCACTTGTGAATTTCAAAAAATGGATTTTTATACCCTAAAGAGGGTATATTAAGTTTGCCACACAGTTTATAACACCCAGAAGGAAACATCAGAGACCCTATAAAATATGTAGACGCTCAGTTTTTGAGATATTGTTCTGAGATTTTGCACACGTCCTTTTCTCCCCAAGAAGCTGCAAATTTATCGAAATCCACTATAGCATAGAGCTGTCATACAAACTGAACAATCGGCATAAAGTGCTTGTAAGAAATCTTTTGTATTTATGAAGGGTATTTTAGCTTCGGTGCAACCAATTGTTTAGATCTTGGTCTTGATCCTTGTCTTCAGCTGAATTAAGTTTGCTTTCGACCTCTTCCTTAGGCTGCTTTAAGAACTCTTGATTTTTGTACAGATTTTCATAATCACTTTGATATTTACTTTAGTAGCGATCTTGTCGTGGTATTGCCTCTAGTTCCGATTTTTACTCTACGCAAATTTCGGCCTTGATCTGCCAACTGGTTTTAGACTTAATAGTTTTCGTAATCATAGTTATATTTAGAGCACTAAACAAGTTCAAAATCCATCACATTCCTCTAAATTCTCTATGATAAATGAATCGTTAGTTTTCCTGCCCATAGCCGCTAACACGCGACACCGGTTGACAGCTAATTTATCCACCCAGCTTGTTTATTAATTCCACTAAAAAATGATGTATGCGCATGCGCAGTATTAAAAACACGTCTTAGGCCAACAAGTCTTCAATTAATTTTCAATTTGATGCCAATTTGTTACAGCATTTGCATCAAAACATAAACCGTTAAGCAAAAACTGGTTGCTGGCGGACACCAAAGCCACGGTCACTTAGCAGATGTTGCGAGTGAAAAGTAAAAAAATATAAATAAATTAAAGTTGTGGTTACTGACTCAATTACTCCAATTTTATGCGCATATCAGCGCCATAAAATCACAGCGGCTGTCGCATACTTATTCCACGCGATGTCATTATAAAAGTATCTGCCGCAATAAGAACGACCAAAGACCGAAGACGGCCAGCAACAAAACCAGCAAACAAATAGACATAAATTGCAAACATCTTGCAGCCAGTGAAATATCTACGGTAACGGTCTCAATGCTGACATAAGAGCGCTAAAGCACAAAAAAAGAAGAGAGAACGGAAAAAATGAATGTCGCAGAAAAAATATTAAACCGGCGCAGAAATGCAAGGCTTGTTGATTTTTTCCGCTGATCTGTCATATTTCGCGCACACACTTCAACAAGCAAAAAAAAAAAAATAAAATAAAATAAAAAGAATAAGAACAAGCATGAATCGAAGTAGTAAGCAGAGGAAGTTGAAAGGCAATTCATTGCCGTTTGCGCTGCAATCGCGATTACAACGCTGCAACGCAGCTGTCATTCGATACGCAGCTGACATTTAATTTCGCCACAGTTGCAGCGTTGCAGATGATGTCGCCGTCACAGTGGCACAAAGCCGCAATCACAAAGTTACAGCGCCTGTCACAAGCCAACGTTCGACATCTGCAACGTCGATCGCTCTCAATTCCGCAGAGCTCGATTGTGTTTTATTCTGTGTTTTTTTTTCGGTTTTTATTGCTCCACCGGTATTCTCATACGCTTATTTAAATACTTCTTTTCTCAGTTGCAAAACAAATATTTATGTTTTCATGGCGATTAAAGAAATCGAGCAGCCGTCGTGTGGTTTGCCGCAATTTAAAGTTGCTCGAGTTGTTGCTGCAATCACACAGTCTGTATGGCAGACGTCTTCAGTGGCACCCGCTGATCCCGCTATGTCTCATACTACAACGTGTTTAGTTTATCGAAAGGTATCGACGACCATCAAATGTCGCCTTGGCATATCTGTTTCGTATTTCATTATTACTTTTTTATTTTTCTTTCTATTTTTTTAAATTGTCTCGCAAGTTGTCGTTGGTAAATTGATATTTGGCAGAATGTCTATAATTCTCGGTGGTTTTGTGACAAATTGGAATAGCAAACTCGGCGCTTACATTGTAGCGCTATTCAATTTGCACTTATTCGTTGTAAATCATCTTGTAGCACTTCTTGCAGTTTTTTTTTTCGCTGTTTTAGCTTCGGATAAACGAAAATAAGACTTTCTTAAGACTTTGTTGTGGAGTTATCGATTTATCAATTAAATACTTTTATTCCTGGAATTTAGGGAAAGATTTGTTTTCATTAATTATTTTAGCTGAAAACCATTCGAAAATTGTAAAATATTGATCTTCAACTAGCTCTTGTTCTTGGTATTGTATTTAGTTTGACATTAAATTTAGATATTATTAATTTAGATATTAGTTTGTACTTGTTTTGGATTTTTTATAGTCCTAGGCATAGTTTTTGCCTTCCATGGTCTTGGTATTGGTCTTGGCTTTGGTCTTGATCCTTATTATGATCTCGCACTTGGTCTTGGTCTTAGTCGTGGTGTTGTTCTTGGTCTATGTGTTGGTCTAGGTCTTAATCTTGGTCTTGGTCTTGGTCTTTGTCTAGGTCTTGTTCTTACTTGGGTATTGGTCTTGATCCTTATCCTGATCTTGGTATTGGTCCAGGTCTTCAATTTTTGTCTCGGTCTTAGTCTTGGACTTGGTCTCGATCTGTAGGCTTTAAGCTTCAACTTTTGCCTTAGTCTTTATTTTGAGGTTGATCTGGTGTTGGTCATCGTAATTTTTTTTAACTTGGCTTCATTTCCTGCTATGATTTCGGCCATAGGCTAAACCTAAGTTTTTTTCATCTTTATTGTTATTTTGGTTTGATATTGGTCTCAGCACTGGGCTTCGAATTTACACTGATCTTGCCTTAGCCATTATTTTAGCCTAAACTTTTGATTTGGTTTTGGTGTACACATTGATTTTATACTCGAATATAAACTCGTTCGTGGTCTTAGTCACTTAGTCAGATATTAAGCGTTGTTTTAGGTATTGGTTCTCTTTGAAATTTCTGATATTGGCTTTCTTTTAAATTGTATTGTCTGCGATGTAATCTTTTTTGCAACAACTTTGTCTGAGACTAGATCAACCTTACCATATTAAGATTTTTTTTTTGAGTTGCCACCTTTTTGTATGTAAAATATTAAAGTTTTTTGAATTGTTGTGGATTTTGGTATATTTTTTCAGAATAACGTTACGAAACGGTAGATATTTTTATAATATACCATATATCATTCTGCTTTTTTCTTTTTACCATAATAGATTTAAAAACTATAGTATTTATGTCAAAGCTGTCAAAAATCATATCGTAGAAAGGAAATATAAAGAAAATTGTAATTCGACAACGTAGAAGTTTGCGCAAGCTTCGCTTTGTGCTTGCACCACTTTCTGTGACCGCAACTACGAAGTTTTTCTTTAATCTTCTTTGCCGCTAAGTATTCCACAACTCATTTAATTTTCTTGTCATTTTTGTTGTTATTTATTCTTTGCATAGTTTCGGTTTTTCCTTTGTCACTGACATACTTTCCCTAAGTTGTGAATGGAAATTAATTTTTGCTTGCCACAGAAATGCGGCGACAGGAAGTACAGTGAAATGCACCGAGGAGCTATTGAAATTTGCAACCTCATATTCGTCAAATATACATAAGTAGGTAGAGAGATGGGTGACTAGTACTTGTGGCGCAACAAAATAACAGCTAGCTTTTCAGTTTAAAGCGAAATCTAACACTGCGTGACTGAGTAGCTTACAAAGTAAATAAGCACTATAATAAGCACTCGTTGATTATAATTGTGTGCACTGAGAGAAAGTGATTTTTATATATAATACTTTAGTATTTTTTTTTTGTACGTTTTAGACCATATATTTTCATATATTTATATACTCTACGTAGTATGTCAGCATCAGGCTGATATCGAATCATTTGGTCTAAATGACAATGGTTGTTAAAATTCTGACGGCTTGAAAATGTTTCTGCTGGCTTTCTAGCGACAACAACTCAACTAATCACTTCACAAGACATCTTCTGTTGAAACTGCCTCAAACTACATTATTGACGACGATCACTAATTTGAGGCAAAGTGCCTGCGCAATTATCTTGAGTAAACTACAGATGTAATTCTAGATATACGCTAGTCCCCAAATCAAAACATAGTTTCATAAGATTGTATTATTCTTCAACGAAACAAGCCAATTGAACAAGTGGAACACTTGGGTCATGACAATGAAGTAGAGATATATTAAAATTATAAAGTATTATAAAGTCACATTAAATGATGATCTCTTATACCTAGTAACCGAATGACAATCCGACAATAAAAACGGCCAACTGAACAAGTGGAACACATTTCTCGCCTGCCGATGTGATGATTGCTGTTCAGCGAATCGCCGGAAGAACTAATCATAAATTAAGGGTAATATTTGATTATTTAAACGGGAAGATCTACTGTGGGCTAGCCTAACGCTTCACAACTACTTTCACGAAATGCAACGAGTTCCAAACGCACTTTTCCGTGAAAAAATGGCGAAAGATTCCTTAAAGGATATTCAAAAAAAATATTGTTTAGACTTTTTAGCCAAAAATATATAAGCTCATTAGGCTCTGCTGTAGATTTTCATTCTCTGCACCGTGCTCTGGTCGCTGCTGTTAATGTTGGTTCAATAAGAGTAAAAATTATTTATAAGACTAATTATGAAATCTCTAAAAACGACGAAAACCTATTTAGGTTTCGATAAATGTATTTTTTAATTTTTTCACCACTAAGCTTAAGCTTTTCTGATTCCAAGACACATTTACACATACACACTCAAAGTAAGCCCGAAAAAGTGGTAGCAATTCGTATTCGGCGCACATTTACTCGCTCAAAGTGCAAATAAGTTTGATAGTAATAAGATTTAGCACACCTGCAACTGGACTAACACCAGCAGCGGTTGGCAAATTAGATCAATGGAATTATCATCAATCCAATTGCCAGCAGTGGGCGCAATGAAACAAAGCAACAACAAAGCGGCGGCGATGCGGCAATAACTTAGCATTAGCAACATATAGTTAAGCAAATGACAATGACAACAACAAAAACAACAATACTCAGTGGAGGTTGGCATGAAATGGTAATGAGCATGCGTGTCAACGCTTTAATGGCGAAACAATATGGAGTGTGGCACAACGGCATATACGCATACATAGAAGTATATATGTTGGTACATGTAGGTACATGTGCGAGCGCAGCTACACCATATCGACACCCTAAATAGGCCACATTGTGACTTGTGCATGAATGCATGAATGGGTAAATGCTTGACTGGACATGGCAGCCGTTGGCGTTCGACAGCCGTCAGCCGTCAGCAATCAGTCACATTGTTGAAGTTGGCTGCTTAGAGCTACTACTGATATTGTTCTTTTTGTTTTTGTATATATGTAGAATGTTACATGACGCAGTAGCAAGTGCACAACAATGCGTAGAGAAGCACAAGAACTCATACACAAACGCACGCACCCTTGCCGTTGTTGCATACTTAGAGGCGCTGAGCAGCGGCCTATTACAAGTAGTGAACCAACTACTGTGCCTATACATATACAGTTAGAATTTGTGTGTGCCATCAACTGCAGCTTCTTTACATGCCCTCAACAGCAATGTTGACTGCTGGTGTTGTCGTGTCGCATGAATATATATATATGTCTGTTCGTGATGTTGTTATTGAAGGGTCGCGTCCAGTGAGGATCGCTTATAGCAACATATGTGTTGTGAATTGTCTAAAATCACTAATCATGAATACGCTCTAAAGGCTGTTGCGTCAATTGCTCTCAACGCCAAGGGCTAACGCATGAAAACCCACTGTCTGTAAAAGGTGGTTCTGAAAGAAGATGCCAGCTATGCACACAGTTCTTAAATTGAGGAAAGAAGCGTGAAGTTATAAATAGCTTATAAACGGTAAAATGACTTCCCTCTCTTTGTCCAAAATGATCGTCAAGCGTTTCTAAAGAGATAGAAGCTCTATAGATAACGAATGCTTAAGATTTTAAGAATTGTTGACATCTTCTTCTTTTATTATGGAAAAGGTCATCAAGGCTTAAAAGATCAAAAAAAACTTCAAAAAAATTCGAAAGCTTAACAAATAATAAAAGCTTTCAAGCTTACAAAAGCTGTAACAAAAACCGCGAAAGCTTAGAAAATCTTGAGAGTTCAAAAAATTATGAAAGTTTAAACTCATGAAAGCTGTAGAAAAACGGCGAAAGCTTTAGGAAACCTTGACAGTTAAATAAGGCATGAAAGCTCGAAAAATCATTAAAGCTGCAAAAAATGTTTTGAAAGCCGTAAGAAAAGGTTGTGAAACTCGTGAAAGCTTTGAAAAATACTAAAAGCTTCGAAAGTCATAAATGTTTCGAAACATTTTTTTCTGCATCTAGATGTGTTTTCACTGTAACCTAACTGCATAAGAAACACTTCGCTTTAAATATATCGAAAGCTGTAATAAAAATCGGAAAACCTTAATAACTTGAAAGCTTTAAAAACCATAAAGCTTTGAAAATTTCTTTTTTTATTTCTCTCCTTTTGGTAACTGTTATAAAAATCGTGAAAGCTTAAAAAGCTGAAAGCTTTAGTAAATACTAAAAGCTTTAGAAGTGATAAAAACTTTTAAAATCCGTTATTTTTTGTGTCTCTTTATTTTCTAGCTTTCTAAACTGTTTACACTATAAAAGGATATTTATGTCTGTCCATCCTCGTCAAAAGCATTCTCAAAGCGAACTTTTCTCTAATAAAGACTTAAAAAAAGTGTATGAACAACCTTGTGCATCAAACTATAACACATACCTCTAGGAAGTGCCTCTAAAGCGTCTAACATGTAGCGATAAATGAGCAGTGACATCAATTGCCAACGTCGCTGCTTAGTGCCATTACTCAGCACAGCTAAAAGTCGACCGAAGCCAGCTAGAGGCACAAGCTAACGAGTCCATGCTTAAAAGTACCAACATACATACAAGCACCTACGTCGATGCATTTATACGCATGGCAAACATCGCTGACACGAAATCTGATTAATGGCAGCGGCTCCATTTACCGCTAGCATTAAAGTTCGCTTCCCAATGGCCGCCTCTGGTGAAAGCAAGTTGGTAGAAAAATATCATGTTCTACATACCCCTAAGCTGAAAGTGCGTGGTAGCAGCAGTTGCAGTCGTACTTGGCGCCTCTCTTGTGTATAGCAAGAAAAAATGATACCACATTAATTTGGGCGCAGGTTTTAATTCGTATCGGCGCTCTCATTTGTACGCTCGTACGTTGGGTATGGTAGTGGCACTCAAGTTTGTTTTATTGATGTCCATTTCCATGCTAATAGCTGCTTTCCTATTAACCACCCCTTATTTAGGTAGACACTAGAATATCTCCGACATTTTCGCTTTAGCGCCTTCATTAGCATTTGGACATGGCTTGGTGATGCACACGAGTACCCTGCTCAGCAATGATATTTGCCAAAAGTGTAATTACTTGTTAGTGCCGCTTTGGTGGACTATATTGAAATTTCGGTCGAAGCAATGGGAAATATTTAATCAAAAGAGCCTAAAATTTTCTAACAGAATACTCAGTAATTGTTGTTGTAGATATATTTCATTACATATTTCTACTGTTGTATTTCGTGTACTCACGAGTGGTTTTCAAATTACAGCGTCACTTTATTTTCAAACCACTAATTTGACCGGACTGAATTAAGCAGACGGAATATCTCATATCATGAAAATAGTCATGTTCCCATTGGGTGTTGCCTTTAAAGCTTACTGTGCTCATATAAGAAATACCTTCTACAAATGTGATTACTTTCCTAAGACCTAAGGTTTAGAATCTATTTTAAATTACTCTTGTAGGCCGACAGCCGTGATGTTAAGAATCTCCGACGAAACATCAGCTTTAAACTCGATTCGTAGGATCTGAATAAGATCAAAAAGCACGTTAGCTTTAATCCTTAAATAAATTTGACTGAACTTCACTGTGGGTAAGTGGAAAGTTAATAAATAAATGTGTGAAAAAAAATATTTTACCCCATTCCAAAGAACTTCATAAGGCCCGAAAGCTCGCAGTGGAGTTTTTGACTTTGAACATGGGCTGAGCTTCACTGTGAACAAATTATGAATTAAATTTAAGAAATGTTTGTCAGTAAAACCTATAAAAAAGAACTAGGTAAGGCCAGAAAGCTCGCAGCCGACTACTACTAGATACAGCATGAAAGATTGCAGTGGAGCCTTTATCTCATAATAAAGTTTTTTTAGTCAACGCTACAAAATAAATGTATACAAACGGATCCGATACGACAAATAGAATGGTAAAAAGTATAGTGTCGTAGTTAGCTTTCAGTTTAGGAAATATAATATAGACTATTTAACACAATTTTTCGTCATAAACAATAAGCAGTCCATTAAAATTAAAAAATTTAAAAAAAAATACTTCATCATTCCCATTCACTAGGTTCACCCTAAATTCATTCATTCCAAAAAATTCAAAATCTCTGCCCATTTCACAACACTAAATGGGGCTGATTGAAACTCTGAAAACTGTAATTGAATTTTGTCATTACATTTGGCACCATACGCACTGAATGTGTTACATTTATCATGAGTAGATATACTAGTGCGTACAAGTTGTCCTACTAAATCAGTAAAAGTTTGTTAAAGTTCCGAGAAATAATTCAAAATGAATTCATATAAAACGTTTAAACAAATTTATGTTACAATTATAGAAAATGAAGCACACTTTTGTGTGTCACAACTTCAAAAGTTTTACAATAATGTATGTAAGCGTTAATGGTCTATGGGAAATCGAAGAAAAAAAATAAAAGAAAAAATTATTTAAGGATGTGTATAGAGAGTCCATCTAACATAATCAGAATTTAATCAGCAAAACAGTAGATATTTTAGTATTTTCGACTTGGATAAAAGGCTAAAATAACAAATAGTCAAATATAGAAATTCTAGATTGTTAATATTTTAACCGATTTGTGAGCTTTCAAATTTCAATACTGCAGCTAGAAAGCTTATGGCTCTTGAAAACTTGTTGGGCCCCAAGGTACATTTTGAATTTTTTAGATAAAGAGTTTTTTTAAAATATTTTAATGCTTGTGATTTTCAAAATTTTTATTTTTCTACATATTTCGCGACTTTTAAAGCTTTCACCAATTTTCAAAAGCTTTCATAAATTTTATAGCCGCCTTAAATGATTTATGATTCTTAAAGCTTTCACTATATTTCTAAAGCTTTCATAAATTTTATAGCCGCCTTAAATGATTTATGATTTTTAAAGCGTTCACTATATTTCTAAAGCTTTTACGATTTTTAAAGCTTTCACTACTTTTATGTTTTCTTGGGCTTTTAAATATTTTTTACACAAGCAGGATATAAAAACTTTTGATAAAGCATGTGAGCATGTGTGAGAACGAAATTAGATAATGAATATTAATGAACATATTGAAATACTCATGATTTCTACAATTTTTATGATTAATTTTGCTTTCACTAATTTTGAAAAGCTTTCATGAACTTGGAAGCTTTCACAAATGATGTACGGTCTTTAAGAATTTCAATATTTTTGTAAACCTTTTTTAAAAGATTTCATTATTTTGAAGCTTTTATTTCAACTTGACTGCTATACGGAAGAAGGGTTCGTTTTATAAAAGCTTTAAATATAAGAAATAAATTTTAAAATCATGAAGGCTTTTACATATTTCACATTCGCATTTTGGCTAGTCTTTCCTATGGACCCTTGGTAAATATTTTATATACTTGGCAAGAATTTTGTACAACACATAATGGTGCCAATGTTGGTGGAGTAATGTCAAGCTTTCACTATTTCATTTCACTATTCTGTGTCCCACTTGCAATTCGAATCCTTTAATATGTATTCCTTTGGGATGGTGGTATGTGACAATATTATTCCCATATACATTTATGTGATTGTGTGTGACTGTGTAACACTAACTACTTTTGCTCCATTAGAGCTTGTCGAATACATAATTTTGCAAATTGTTTAAGCCACCACTTGAATAGATACAAACTACAAGGATATATGCTACATGTACTATGTGTTGTAAGTAATATGATAAAGCTTTACAAATTGCGCTAGTTGTCCGGATATTTAGACGCTTTTGTTTTTGTAACTCTATACATATTCATAATATGAATAACGAGCCGTATATTGTACGAATGCGCTTAACGCTCGAGTTACGTCCGATAAATAAGAGTGGACTAACAAATTGTTGGCTTGTAATTTATGTTTATTTTAAAGTACGAATATTTTATGGCTTTTTGTTATGGAAATTAATAAGCTAAGGGATTTAAACTCGCATGGGTTACAATTGCTACGTACTAAAGACGAGCCTGTGTTTGGTTTTATACTGAGAGCAATATGTATAGCTACTTTTATGCCACACTGTAGCATGTGTAGTCACTACATTTGCGCTTTTTGTCGGCCAAGCGCATGTGTGCGGTCAGCTGCACTGTAATTATAACCTTTTTCAATAGGGGATCATTGCAAATTGAGGTTGTGTCGAAATTGGAACAGTCAATTTATGCAAACTGTACTATAAATGTGTGTAATTGATTATATTTTGAGTGCCTTGGTATGGCAACGGATATTCATAGGAACTCACATGCTACAAATGACAGAATAGTGCTGGGTTCTTTATTCGAAAAGAATGTGTATAATTAAGTTTATAGTGGCTAACTAAATGTTCTTTTTCAAATAATACATTCATTGGGAAGCTTTTGAAATTAATGGTAAGGATAATCAGAAAGAGGGAGGGGCATCATAATGTCGGAAGTCCAATAATTGTGCTTGGAACCCTTGAGCTTTCTTTCCGTAGTTCAATTCATAAACATAATAAAGATGAGACTTCCTCTATACTATTTTTCCAGTTCAAAGATGATTCAAGAAAATTCTTTTTTTGTAATTTCTAAAGTTTTCATGGTTTTTCAAAATGTTACAAAAATTGAGTTCTTGTTTTGTCAAGCGGTCAAATATGCTTAAGAGCTTTAGAAATCATAAAAGCTTTTAAAAAATGGCGAAAGCTTTACAAAAATGTAAGAAGCTTTAAAACCCAGTAATTATTTATTAGAGCATACACATTTGTGTAAGCTTTTAAAAATTAGTAAAAGCTTTTGAAACTGTAAGAAAAATTTTAAAACTCGTGAAAGCTTGAACTTGAATGCTTACTATAACCTTTTCGAAGAAAACTTTGTGAAAAAAAGTAATAAAGTGAATAAAAAATAATATAGAAAAGAGACTACTTATTCTAGAATTAATGAACACGTCTGAGGAAAATCTTTCTAGAAATATGAATGACTAGAAGTTTCGGATAAATAAAAAAATTTACGTCTAAAAGCTTGACTCGATTTTTGAGATCAATCCGCTAGGTTTAACTTATTTTCATTTTATATAGCCCCTCTAAATTGTTTAACCCTTCAATGTTTGCCAACGTACTGAAAATGGGCGTATATCTCATTAATGATTCGCCCCAAATCTTTCACCGATGCGTGATTTCTTAAATGTTTGAAACTAAAAGTAGTCGTAGGTCTCTAAAATTAGAAAATTTTCTTCTTAGGAAATTTTCTAGTCTCGACTTCTGTCCGCAGTCTTTATATGCTCCTCAGTGGAAGCAAATACATACCATATTAAGACGGGAAAACCTCCAGTTTAGTTCATTTTGTTCAAAAGCTCCCAACTTTTTACTTATTCAGAGTTGTAATAGTATTTTGATTGGACATTTTTCTCAGTAATGATTTTCCAATTTTATGTTCTCCGCAGTGAATCCGATGTTCAATTGCCTCTGGTAGTCACCACATAACCACATTTATAAAAGTAACACAACATGCCACATATTGTGTGTTGCAATTTAGGCTTTTGTCTACACAAATTTGTGGTTAAGTATTGTAGCTAAACTTGTATTTACAAAAGTACGTACTATATTTCACAACTCATCGTGGTAATTTATTTACAAATGCTCACTCAACTCGAGCTCAAGGCTCCAGCGTCAGCAGTTGGCACAAGTAAAAGTTAACGTTGCATGCGATGTCATGCGACTGACTGCATTTAAATAAATTCTCCCTTGACTGGCTGTGCGGTGCCACTAATACCCGACAATTAGTCAGAAAAGTGAAAGTAATTTCCTTTCACTCATGCTGCGCTGGCAATATCAGCTTCTACTATTTTCAATTTAGATTTATTATCGCAATTTATTTAGGTCGCACACGTTTGCATATCTTTATTTTTATGTACATTCCTTTCATTTATTGCTTTCTTGCTATTACTTTTATTATTTATCGAGTGTTTTTTTCACTCACTCACTCGCTAAAGTCCTCTTCGCCTGTCACTTGACTCGCTTTTTCTTCTCTTCGCTTGTTAGCTAGTTCGCAAACCAACCAGCCATTAGTAGCGACAAATTGCTTGACATTCACCAGGTACATTGCGTAAATTTCGACATGATTAACATAATCAGTCGAGTGTATGCAATAAAAGTGCTCGCCTGCCGTGGCTGCGCCCGTATGCGCCAAATGTCAGACAAGAAAAAATGCCGCTACTTCGCCTACATACCTTTTTGCTTGCGCTCATGCTCATGAGTCGCGAAGTTTCGCAGCAGACAAAGCCACCTTAGCTAGCGTAGATATACTTAATCTACCTTTTGCTATTTTGTCACTTTTCGTTGCATCTTCGTGCGTCCGTCTGCCGTGACTCGTTAATCTCTCAGGCAGCTATAGCTAGTCTGCCTTAAAACAAGCTTCATCGTAATAATCGCATGCTCTAAATTTTCGCAACATTTACATATTTTGTCTGGCTTCGCCGAGCTTGCCGCAGTTCTTGCACCTTTTCGTCGTCTGTGTCAATTTTATCAAATTCGCGTTGATTTGTGTGCTTCTGCTTCATTTCGATATGTAGCTGTCACCTACTTATCTCTTCTCTCTCTGGCGTATCCTGGTTACTTGACACTCACACTTAACTGTTGTATATATATGCCGGTTAGTAATGAGATTACTAAAACACGTGCCGTCAATTAGTAATCGCTAACGGTTGACGTTTGTTATGGTGCATTCTAAGACTGTACTCAATGCAGAGTTGCTTTGCGATACGTGCGATAAAACATTTGTCATAAAACATAAAATTGCTTCAGTTGTGTGAAATTTAGTGATAAGCTGATAAATTCTCTTTGTGGAAGAGAAAATTTTGAGAACAAGAGACATTTTTAATTCGCTTCCCGAATAGTTACCAGACTGCGATTGAAACCTCTCGGTAGTCACTTTTTCAGTCATCAGTAGTTCATTTTCAGCGAGCCTGACAAAGTTGCCGAGATTGATATTAGGTGTCTTAACAAATTTTTCATATCCTTGAAGCACTTTGTCGATTTGTAAGGGTCTGGTGATACATATGTAGGAGTTTTAGGAATCTCAAGGGGCCAGCTTTCACAACCGTTCAAGTGGGATTCTGTGTAACCTTTGGTGCGAGGTTCAGCCTCACGACCTAACCCAAACTTATTAACAATTTAAAACAAATTTGGTACATTCAATTATATCAGGCTTCCAAGTGTCAAATAGCTAGTTTCCTACCGAACAGATTTAACATGTTACAATATTTCTTCTATTAGTTATCTTATACGGTATTAAGTTTAGAATCGAATATAGTAAATTATATAATAGAAAAATATATTTTTTTTGCCTCTACTTACATTGTCTCCGTAATTTACTCTTCACTCTCCGCAGGCGATCTCCTGCCGCATCCCTGCTACAATGTTAAATGTCCGCCGATGTCCGAAATGACCTGTCCACCGGACAGCAGTCTGCGCGAAATGCTCAACAGCATCGAAGTGCAACAGATCACCGCAGCGCCCACCAATGCCGCCGACGCCATGATCTACAATACCACCGAAATCGATGAAGACATCTATGCCGAGTGCTGTCTGACCAAAAAGTGCATCTGCAAGACCTGCTACATACCCGACTGTCATGGTGAAGATGAAGTGGTAGTCGAGCTGTTGCCCGAATCGATGAACAAACCCGGTCAATGTTGCGGCGAGTATGAATGTCAGCAGAAACCGAAGTGCACAGCGGACGATGATAGCGAACTGTATTGGTTGAAGGGTTGTCAACGTTGCCACTGTTTTGCGGGCAAACCCATGTGCATACAAATCTGCGATGAGGCCGTGAATAAGACCAAAGCCATTTGCAAGCCAGAAAAATTGAATGCGCTCTTTGAGCATGGCGAAAGCTGGCGTGTCGGCTGCTATGAATGCGAATGCATCGATGGCGTTGAGAAGTGCGTGCTGCCATTCTGCAGCAATGTGGATTGTCCGCAGGAACGTCAAGTGACGCTGAAAGATGGCTGCTGCCCTATTTGTTGGCCCGATTGTGCGCCAATGCCAAAGGAACTGCTTAGCGGACGCAATAGTGTGCACGGTAAATACGGCAATAGTCCACGGGCTTACGATGACGAGGAGGAAGATGATGAAGGTCTGGCTGACGATTTCGTTGATGATCCAAATAGTGCCCCACGTAGTTTGGATTATGCTGGCGAAAATGAAATTGATCCATTGTCAGATATACAGTTGGGCGAAGCAGCGGCAGCGAAGCCACCGCATAACACAACCGCAGAAGCGCAAACCACTACAAATGCCGCCATCTCCTTAACAACAACAACCACAGTAACAGTCAAAACCACCGCCAGCCCTGCAAGCCAATCGAGCTCCACTTTAGCTCCAGCCGAATACTTGCCCATAGCGCCAACCACGGCAGCAGCTTCTGAATCGCCAGCCGTGGCGCTTGCCAGTGAACCTGCCATAGCCACAGCTTGCCCGCCTGCTCTGGCTTCACGTCACGATGTCCAGGCCTCCTTCCAGCTTTACCCCGATGAAGACGACGTCATGCCGGCAGTTAAAGTCATCTCTGAATCGTGCAAGCATTGGATGATTTATATTGTTATCGGCATTTTGGTCGCCTTCATTGCGGTGCTGATAGCTTGGATTATACAGTTGCGGTTGAAGCAGCGCTCCTATCGACCGGTCTCGCACATCGACGACAATTTCAATAAGATGTCCTGTAATATCAAGCAAACAAATGCTTATGTTTAGATGCAAGAGAGTAATATACTTATATGTAATGGAAAGATACGAGTGTGAGAACGTAAAACTGTTTATACAGAGCAAATATTTATATGGGTGTTCTTTCGGAGCCTGATTCACGGCAGTAAAATTTAGTGTAACGTTTAGAACAATAACAACGATATAAAGTTTTAAGATTTCTTAGATGTTAGAATTATAACCTCATTTTTACTCAGATAGAAGAGGGATCACTTCATAAAAAAATCTCTTTTTAAAGCATGAAATCACAAAAATGAGCTGAGCAATTTTTTTGGACCTTTTACTGTCAGTCCTCAAGAGCAAAGACTAACGTAGTTACAGCAGCCGACGTCATACCATACATAATATATTTTTCACAGAAAAGGTTTTGGGTTCAGATCAGACATAAAATCTTCCTCAATAATGTCGGAAGATTTGGTCGCATATAAATGAAATAAATTACAAGTATCGCGGAACTTTAGCTCCCCTGAATTGGTACTTTGGGCAAGCCCGTAATCGCTCCGGCAAGCATAAGTTGTAAAGCCATTTTAGTAAAACGTAACATTGCGTCAAAAAATTCTTCAAAAAATTGCTCAACACACCTACATTCATACATACAACATCAATAAATTCATAAAATTTTAAACTTAAAATTTTTCGTTCAGAATTTTCAACATTTTTCGCATATCGTAGAGAAAAGATCTCAATTTTTAATTTTGATAACATTTTTGTTTTATACAGAAAAAATTTTAGGTTCTTCATTATACCCCATATACATAGTAAAATCATAATATTCATCTAAGAAAAATCAATTTATACACAAATAATTTGTATGCATATTTTTGACTAAAAGTATTGAAAATAATTATCATTTACTATACAAATACTTTATGTTAAAAATAATTTTTTTTTAATTTATAACTGTCTGTCTATTTAGCACTTTAGTTAAAAAAATATATTTGCTTTATTAAAATATTATAATATTATACATAGTTTTATTTTTCATTTAAATATAAAATAATTTTTTTATTATTTTAATAGTTTTAAATTGGCATTGATATAATTTATATGCTAAAAGTCTAAATATATTTTTTTAATATTGGAAATAACAAAATACCGTTTTATCATACCAAGAGATTAAATATTTCAAATTTTATATATTGATTTTTTATGCAAAAAACTAATTTTGAATGAGAAAGATATACAATTTGAGCAAACACTAATTACATCATTATTAATTTTAAAATACCTATGTTATAGTATTAATATACTTACAACCAGTCTATTTGGAACCCATATTTATCAAAGAGATTCAGGCTGGCTTATGTGCGAGGGTTTGTGTACTTGCTATATACATATGGCTCTAGTGAGCAGGAATACCATAAATAATATGTTACAAATAATGCAGCATAGAAATCTCGAATTCGTGAAAATATATCGATTAATCGACAGTTTCATCAATTATCGTTCATTTTAATAGATTTTCAATTTTGATATTGGTAAAATTTTTTACATTCATTTGATATGGTATAACTTTATGGTCAAGGCAAATTCTTTATTAATCAAAATTGTTTGTTCAAAAATAATCTAGTTTTAAAAAATTATGAAATTTTAGTGCGATACTTATCGACACATCATATGGCATAACGAACAGTAAAAACGATTTATTTTAATTTGTTTCAAGCTTATTGATTGGAAAAGCGATCATTTTTATATCATTTGTTTATTTGTATATCAATACCGATAAAATTTATCGTTTTTAAATTTTTAGTGAAAAATGCATAACATACATCATTTCGCAAATAAATCGATAAATTATCTGGCAAAGCTCGATATTTAATAGTTTGTCAGATATATCAATAATATTTATATTAACATAATCTAAAAATGCAAACTGAAATATTAATATAACAATATTACAAATATTGATATTTACTTTTTATGTAATCTAAAAATGCATTCAAACTGAGATGAAAAAATATCGATATTAATTTTTACCTAAAAATGCGTTCAACAGACATGTTTAAATTGCGATTATTTATTGTAAAAATGTCGATATTTAGTTTTTTGTCAGATTTATCGATAACTTTAATATTAACAAAAACTAAAAATTAATAAACAGCCAGAAAAAAAATTTAATGCAGTAATTTTTGAACAAAAAATATTCAACTCAATCTTTTTTTAAATCGGTTTCTATGGTATAATCATCATCATCATCAGCAAGATAGAAATATAGACACAGGCCAGTATGAACTCGAAAAATTTGAATTAAAAAAAACATTACTCAAAACAAAATAATTGTATACATTAATAATGCGAAGGATATTTAACATTTTTTTTTTTTAAATAAATCTACTTTCTATACTAAGTATTGATAGTCTTTATTTATAGAAATTAAATAGAGCAAATGGCTTAAGAACATTTACGAGTATATGGTGTGCATACATAAATAAATTGTATAAAATTTAGCTGAAGAAGTACACACTATGTATTTATGTGATATTTGTTAGTAAGTGATGCAAACAGTTAAGAAATGTTGAATATAAATTATTGAAGCTATAAGTAATGCATAAACCAGGCATAAATCAAATGAAATGGGTAACATTGTATACGCAAACGAAAATGTTTTCGAGCGTTAGAATTTTTATAAACGACGCTGAAATGCTGAACGAACGAACACTTTTAATTTAATTACTATTTTTAGTCTAGTAGAATATGTAAGGCTTAGCTTAGTTTTCAATTACCATTACTTAGAAATTAAGTGTGAAAAAATACCAGCTATATATTTGAAGAAAATAAAAATAAAGATACAACAAAATACAAAATGGAATGCACGCATTTAATTTCAAAAACTGAAAAATTGCTGGAGAGCAGGGGGAAGGGAGGGAGGGTAAGTATATAAATGATATACGACTAACTGCTGGAAGAATATGCGCCGTAATTCGAAGGTTAGTTACAACATTTTGCTCCTTTACTGCTATTTTTCCACTCTTCATCTTCAGCATGCCTACCTGTGCCTGCTTCTCCCATTCACTATCCCATCCTTACCGTCTATTTCTCTACCGTGCTCTTTATTACTATCCATCTCTAATAAATAGCACTTTGTATACCTAAGTATTAGTAACTTTGTTGTTTTTGTTGTACAACTATGCCTGCCAATCGATCATGCAAATCACAAAAGCATACAATTACAAGAAATCCAAGCAGACACACATACACGTACACTAGCGTATGCACAATAACAGGTTATATAGCTGTGGCATACATGTGTAAGTGTGCGAATATGCATTTGCTGTCCACCCCTCAGATATGTCACTTCATCAATTTACAAATACGACCTTGTGAAAATCCTTCAATATGGCCAACAAATACGCTTTGGTTATTGTTATTGCTTTTGTTGTTGTTTTTGCTATCGAACAATCTCAAACTAGGCCGGAAGTAGCGAGCGTGTGTGCGCATGCACGTGTGTGTGTATGCTAACAAATCGGAATTTTGCAAAGTTGCAAACATGCAATTTTCTTGCTACCAACACACGCGCACACGGACATATGCCGACAGCAATATTGTCGAATATCTATTTACACATGCCATGTGGCGAATTTGCATACAAAAAACGTCTATCAAAACTTGCAAAATTTGAGTGGAAAAAAATTACTTTTGCTTTTTCACTTTTCACAATGCTCTCGCTTTACCTCAGCTCTCTCGTCTTCCTTATTTTCTCCTTGCCCTTCCATTATGCAGCCAATCTTGGCGTTTTAAAGAATATGCCACAATTTGTGACATGAATGCGCGACATCATATTTGCTCTACTGTGACTTCAATAAGCCTTTCACATACTGTATTCATGTATGTGTGTGTGTGTTTGTTAAGTTGCTTTTGTTCAAGCCAAAGTTGCTCTCATCTGTTTCCTGTGCGCTCTTCTTCCGTTGCACTCCTTGTGAATGCACATCATTTTCCTTTCACAACTTCTTTTGCATTTCAACTTTATAAACGGATTACTTATTGGGGTGACCAGAAGAAATATCAATTTGTGCAATCTTTCCTTTTGCTCGTCTCAACAAATTGACTGCTGCGAGTGCGCTTGTTTGTTGTAAGCGAGTGAAAGAAAATTTCTTTTACAAATTCTTAGTTCCTATACGAAACTAATCGAATTACGTAGAAAATTGCTTGAATGGAAAATTTTGAATTCCTTGAAAGTCGCTTTACGACCTTTTCTATTAAAATGACTTTTGGTAAATATGCTAAACAAGGAACAGCAAAGAGATTCTTTCTAAAGCGTTGCTCAGCTATTATTTCGGTTAATATTTCTCAATATCCAATTAATTTGAAACTTAAAGAATTTTGAGGTTAGGTAATAGTTAGTTAAATACATTTTTCGGAGATATCTTTTTTTGTACGAAAACTACAGTATATCATTAACCTTTTTGGGTAAAAAGTACGAAGAATTTCGCAAACATTCCGAATCCAACAATAATTCTTTCTTTAAAAAGAAGAAAAAACCCTTAACTTGGGATGCAACGAAGCTATAATAACCTTCATAGGTGGTTTTTTCAAACACAAAGGTTATAAAAGATTTTTATTCTGATTTTGATCGGTGATACATACAAGGACTTGATTCCGATCCTTCAGTTTTTATGACGGCTATATGCTATAGTTGTATGTCGCACAGATAATGCAGTAAAATAAGTCTACCTTTTCGCGATTCGATTGGCTTTTTAGTCTTCGGTTAAAAATAGATCCTTCAGTTTTTATGACGGCTATATGCTATAATTGTATGTCGCACAGATAATGCAGTAAAATAAGTCTACCTTTTCTCAATTCGGTTGGCTTTTTAGTCTTCGGTTAAAAATAGCTTAAAGCTTCAGGCAACCATTCAGTAAACAGCTTGAATGATATTGCACTGCAAAAATTGAGTTGACGTCAATTAGCCTAGATAAACATAACCGCCAATCAATCTAGGTATAAGCCGTCCTAGCTTGGTATCCATTGTCATCACTTAAGCAATTTTGATCATTAAAATTAGAAAGCGAACTGTCTTCGTTTTATAACAGCTGCCGCTATTAATCTAATCTCGAACAAGATAATAGAGTGGAAGGTAGTGTCTGATCAGCAAAATTAGCTACCAGAATCACTTTCCGATTACCAGTTTGCTTACCAGATTGGCTTCCAAGCAGAAATCACGACAATTAAATAAAGCCTTAAATATATTTATATACAAACATACCTAAGCGGCTTTGAAATCACTAAAGCCTCTAAGGTTTCTTCGCAGATAATGAAAGAATGCCTTGATCTCTTAGTGGATCTAACATCCTATTTCACGATAAACCTGCAATGGATTCCAGAGCACTGTGATATTCCGATATGGCAAACATATGAACTAGCCAGAGCAGGTACCACCATACAATTAAACTCCGATAAAGAGCAAATACATATGTTTCTGGCAATTTTTAGATATATATTTAATCGTCAAGCATGTTATAGAGATATTGGTCAATAAGCAGACAAGCGTAACATAAATTTTATATGGACCATACATGCCGACTATTAAAATTCAAAAGAATGACATAAGAACTCTAGTATAACTGCTAACAGGTCACTGCCTAATATGTAGATATGCTAGCAGACTCAGGATACCATAAAGTATATAGACATAATAGATTGAAAGGATTTCAGTCCCGGTATTTTCACAATGGGTCTTCTAAAGACCCAGGTGCGTCATCAGACATCAACCCTGCCTACCTACTTATCTGCCTACCTTGAGTAGAAATGCTTGGAAAACGTAATATTTCATGCTTCTGAGAGGAAGCCATCTGCTTCATCCCAAATTTCTAACCTCGTTTTTCAAAATTAACCTTAGTCCACCAACTTAAAGGTTGTTCAAAGTTTAAAAGTCCAATGATAATTTTTGCCGATTTCCGCTTAAATGTTGGCTCTTTTATAAGCACGCCACATAAGTTCAACATTTCCGCTTTGTTAAGCGCTTAAAAATTTCGCACTCTCACGTCTTCAGCAATCCTTTACTCCCTCTCTTGGAATTTCTTGAACCGAAAATTTTCACTTAATATAAAATATTAATTGAAGGCGATTGTGTGCACTTAAGTGACATTAAAAAGTTGGCAGCGGCAGCAGCGGCGTAGCATCGTGAGTAGCTTGGTGATGACAGTGCAACTACTGGGCCGATTATGTATTCCTCTTCATGCCACATATTGCGCAATTTACCCACAGAGTTGCTTGTAATTACAACAACAATGAAGCACTAGTAATTTGCAAACAAGCGACTCATTTTACCAACTTTTTTGCTTCGGTTTTTTCGAGTGGCAGTAAGCCAGTAGTTGAAAGACTACCAAAAGTCGCCAAATGCCTGCAGATATACTATCTACAAATTACATAAGTGCAGTGCAGGAAGAAGGTGCAAAATGCTGAAGAAAGCGCAACAATTTGCCACATCAGAGCGTTGAGTGGCAGGCGCAACAATTCGCTGCCGAAAAAAACAAAATTACAACAACAAAATGAGTAGACTTATGCAAGTGTCTGTTGTGTTGCTGTTGGCGTGCGGGTGTATGCAGGCGTTAGCTGCGTCGTTGTCAATTTGAATTTTTGCTGACTTCACTTTTTTCCGCTTTTTTTCAAGTGTTGCAACGACTTTTTGCTGCTTTTGTTGTTGCTGTTTGTTGTCTTTTTAGTTGCTGCTTGCTTTTTTTTTGGCGATTGCTGTGTTGCATTCGTTGCTTGCACCTGAATTGAATTTTAATTAAAATTTACGCGACACCACGGACGGACTGCCTTGCCTCGCTCCAGCCAAACTGCCAGCGAACCCGCAAACATACTTTTGTTTTGTTTTTGTATTTTTCAAAAATATGCGCGTTAGTGTTGTTGCAGCTGTCGATGGCTTGTCGCAATTATCGCTACTGTTGTTGTACTTGTTGCTTGCGCTCGATTGGCGTTGAGGCATTTTAATGTCATGTCAGATGGCAGATATCGTCAAGTAGCGGCGTAGGTGTGTGCGCCGGTGTGTTGCCAGTTGAGTATGCGCAACTCGGCTACGAAAATTTTCAAGTGACCGCAGATATGTATATACATACACGGTATGTAAAAGTAGTTGAAAGTGAGTAACTTTTTGAATTTCGGGATTTCGGTATCAACTTATATTCGGGATTAATATTTTTTGCAGAGCACTAAACCGTATATGTTTTTGTTTTAGTTTTTTCATCTATTATTTTGTAAAAATGTAGCTGCAAATTCGGGATCCCGAAGTGAAAAATATATTTCAGCACTAAATCGGTTACGCAAATAAATTTATTTAATTAAAATATAGATATGCCGGCTGTAAATGAAGTTCTAGTTAAGGTTGCAACCACAAAAAAATTATACGAAGCTCGCTCTCTGCAAAGGATTTACTAAGCTTATAAAAGTTATAAAGCAGAGAAGCCAAACTTAGCTAGCAGTTTAACTTTTCTGAGCGTGAAAAAGCATGGGTGTGTGAGAAAGAGAGAGAATGAGTAGTAGCTGCAAACAGAACGAACGGATTCAAATGCTTGTAAAAAAGCTTTTTCATTTAACGAGAAATCTTCCAAAAATTTGGCAAGAATAATTTTTCAATACAATGGTATAATCTTCGAACAAATGGTTCAGACCGGACCATGTTTGCACATAGCTACCATACAAACTGTCCGATCAAAATCAAGGTAGGTCTCTTGTTTACCCTTTATGCTTTAAGAAATGCACCTGTTAGAGGCATTATAGCTTCGGTGCAGCTGAAGTTAACTTTTTGCATGTTTTTTTTAACTCTTTGGCCTCATTTCAATAAGTGTCATATCTTAAAAGATATTATAAAAAAATTTCGGTATTACCAACATTAAAGTATCTGTGAAGTGAAGTCAATGTTCGTTCGTTGCAAGTTTGCCAAATTTCAGTGATTTTGTTTTAATTTCGTTTTCATCTCCGTTCTTTTTGTTGGCAAGTTGTAGTGAATTTCGTTTTTAGTCACCTTGCATTACTTTCATGTCATTGGATTTTTGGTCGCATTTTATACGGCACCCAGAAGCATTTTAATTGTATGCAAATTAATTGTAATCACATCACATAGCTCTGCCAATTTATTTTGTATTTTTTACCCGTAATTAATGCCCTCAAGCAGTCAGTCAAACAATCATTTAGCCTGTTTGCCGATCAACTCACTCATTTTGATATGTGTTTAAACGATTTTTTTGGCTGATTTCGTCGGTTCGTGATTTTTCACCAAAAAATGGCAGTTCAAAGTTTTGGCTTAAGTACGTTCAATGACTTTTCAATACGGGAATAAATCATGTTACTTGAGATTGATTGATAGTGAGCAGATAGTGACTGGCAAGTCTGGGAAAATTTTTATGAAATTTTTACATTTACACAAATTTGCATTACTCTGGAAGTGTGCACCATATATACATAAAACTACTCTAAGTAATATATAATGTATCAGATATTGTTATTGTGGATTTACTAGATGATTCATGGTCAATCTGAAGTCAACTTATATTCTAACTTTTTAAGTGAGATGTACTGGTTATAAAATATTTTATTTGTTTTAATTTCACCGCTTCTGAAAATTTGTCTTTAAGAACAGAATTGTTTCTCTTTTATAGGTTTGAGACTACATACATATGCTTGTGGTCTGTTTTACTACGCACAATGAGAGAGAGATGATTTTTATGATGATGACCTAGCATCAGTTATTAGAGCGCTTTTATATTATATTAATATTATATATTACATTGATTATTTATAGGGTTTAGGTGCTAACCTAAAAGACCATAAAACTAGGGGACGATTTTTGGTGATATAAATTTGATATGCTTGTGACTTCTTATATTAAAAGTTTCTGTAAGTAGTACAGGGTTAGGATATAGGAAAATAAGATTATTTATAGATTTATTTGTGTTTTTTTTTCTATAGAATTGTACTTTTAATAATTTCCTACAAATGAAGAGCTTGCTTGTATATAAAGAACCCCAAGAAAGTCAGCGCAATGGAACCACAGCCAGCTATGTTACAGAAACATTCCACAAAGCTACTTAGAATATAGTTGTCTTCTTGTATCGCTAATAATCTTTGACAAATAGAATTAAATATGGTCGAGAGCTCCAATTTTCGATCACTTCTTGCAGCGATTTGGGGCCGTATGTCAGCAACAACGCATCAAATATTCTCTTTCAAGGCGTCAATCGTCTCAGGCATATCTGCATAAAAGAGTGACTACACATATCGCACACCAAAAATAGTTCATCACTCCAAATGTGACAATTCCGATTATTAGCAAAACCAAAACTTCAACCAAAAGTGAGTTTCATCGCTGAACAAAAATTTCTTGTGGAAGATCCGGAACGGTGGTCATCTCGTTTTGAGCTGAAGAATATTCCACAAGAGACGTAGTTCAAAGCAATAAAAACAAAAAAATTTGAAAGACTTAAATTGCGATGTATTTACCTACGTCGAAGAGGGCTTACACATACGGTATATTACTTGCGTAACGACTCGTCTTTACAGCCTTTCCACACGCTTTAATTTAACAGTTGCTTCAAGCTGTCAATAACGATCTCATTAGCTGGTGGTGTTGCACGCAGTTGTACCACAAATGGGTCACACCCAAAATTAACAGCGCATGCAATAGCGGCTGTCAGTGGCATAATAACATGTGGCAGCGTGGCATAAAACAGAAGAACGCACATATAACTTTATATATGGTGCATGAAATGATGTCGTACGGCATAAACAAGGCTACAAGTGCTGCTTTAAAAGCGCGTAAATTTTAATATAAGCGGAAAACATGCTTGAAGAATGATATGCACCATTTTTGGCAATGTGTAAAAGGTCACACTTGAGATCTCGAAAAAAACATAAGCTCTAACTGTGTGATACTACAAAACCAAGTACGCATTCACTCGCCTACAACCACTTTCTAGTAAAAGTGCAAGTGAAATGTGAAAACTAAGCCGCTAAAACATTTAGCAAGCACACTTTACTCTAAAGCAGCAGCTTTAACCACTCAAAATACCCTAAAATACTTTCAATTTAGCAAATTAATCCACTAACGTGGAGGTTCAGGGCTCACCAGTCATCACTCAACACTCGAACACTTTGCATACTGCCAGTCGGCGCGCTAACCAGCTAACCAAGTAAAAACCAACAAACCACCCGCCTCTCAATTATCCACTCAGCGCTCAGGTTGCTGAAAATTTTATGCACGCTTGCCGCGCTTGCGAAGCCGAGTGCTCTGCAACACAGCGTGTTCGGCATAAATTTTGACAGCAGCTGTCAAATGGCGGTGGTGCACATCAAAAGCGCTTAGTTAGCATGCAATTCGCTTGTGCGCATCAACAAATGCACGCCATAAATTTGCTAACTTACTTGGGGTAGGGAAGCATGGCAAGGGGGTACATATATTTAAAACGAATATGCGGCATTTTTTGCTGGCATTTTGAGCAGACGTGATTTTGTGCGCCACGAAAATTAATTTTGTAATTTTTTTTTTCAATTTCAAAAAATTGTAAGCCCCAAATCACTGAAGAATACCGAATGAAAGTTCGGTATTGAAAAAAAAAATTTTAATTGTTGAATTGGATAAATGTAGCTGAGCACATAAAAGGAATTTGATTGTTTATTAAGCGAAAATATTGTACTATTTTTGGAGCTGGAAGTAAAGCTTTGAACTTATTTTTATATTTATGCTTTGATAATAAAATAAATTATTAATATATGTTTATTATTAAACAATGTTCCATGAATTTATTAAAATAATAAAAAACTGTTGGATCTTCTTCTTCTATCACAAAATACTAACTTAAGTAGAGGCTTCCCATTCCATTCGAAATTTTGATATGTTATCACTTATACATACATACATGGGAGTGTATAAGCACTTTACAAAACCACAGTTCCCGACTGCTTATAGCTTAGCGATGCCACTTCTAATATATTTTCTGTGAAGCTCGCAAATAAGACACCGAAAGAGCTGAAAAAATAAAGAATGAGGAAAACCCATAAAAAAGGCTCGAAAGTTGTTGAGAGAGCTAATTTCAGCTGAGAACCAGTGGAAAATAAAACAAGCTAAACTAATTTTCACTAATTTCTTTATACCTATGTCACCGATTAGTTAGCTTCTTCATTGTAGGTATTATCATTGCTTATGACGGTACTAGAAGTTAGCAATGAACTGACCTCCTGTGAAGTTACTTATATTAAGAGCTCTGATCTCTCTAAAAACCAAATTGGAACTTATTATCGCTTCCATTTTTCTCAGCAAAAGGTTTATGTTTTTTTTCTCTTCTTCGTCGCTTTTACAACATTTTCGCTGCATTTTATTTTGCTGGTATTTAACCAATAATCGAGGCAATAAATTTTGCATTTGAATATGCGAATTTTGTTTGGGTACTCAACAGTGATTTTGACAATCATTGCACGTTTTTACTGTCATTCATTCATTCATTAATTCGCTATTCATTTGTTCGTGATTTTGTTTCATTATTTGTTTGAGGTCCCAACCGATGCCTTCTCGCATAACAGATATACAAAACTAATTGGCTTAGAGTTTAAACGGATTTTAAAAATCAAACTTAAATTTCAGATTCCATTTGTGTGAAGATACACGACACAGTCTGTCGTAAATTTGATTGATTTTAAATGAACAAAAATAGTTTGCACAAAAGAGACTCCCAAAGAGAATCGGGTATATAAATATCCCATATAAGAGTCAGCATCGTGACTTCATATACAACAAAAAAAAATAATAATAATAAGAACAAAAAGTAGTTAACTGTTTTGCACTTGACTCGTTTTAGATTTAGTAGAGGTCTGCGGCTTCCTGTCTCATACATAAAAGAGTCAAGGGACTGTCACTTAATATAACCTTAACTCTCCTAAATTTTGGTAAGAGAATTGTAAACAGTTTTATATGTAGAATATCGCTATATTTGTGAACATCTATAGTAATATATTGTGTCGAGGTATATTTTGTATGGAACCGGAATTAACTTCCTTATCAATTTACTGGCAGTTCAACTCAAAAACTCATGCACTTAACTAAAGCTTTATTTGATTAATATTTCAGAGGCGCTTTAATACCACGATACCGATATAATTTATAAGAAGTTTACAAAAAGACCGACAAGACCGGAAATACCATAAAATATACTGGAACTAACATGAAACAGAGGCCCAAAATCATGGAGGCAACGAGTTACTTTTCTATCACCAGAAGTAGTCAATTTATTAGCCATTCGTTACAAAGCCAAATGTCACAGCCTCTTTGGAGTATTCGGGTACGCAAAATGCTTACTCATGTAAGAATTGAAACTCGGAAGACCATTGACATGCTCTCAAATTCTCTTCCGAAGCTATTAAGTAAGCCATATTTTCCCGAATGACAGTCGTAAAGCTTGAAGAACTTGGTAAGACCCGACCAACTTTGTCGAAGTACCACTGTGTATACACAGTTATAAAACTGTTCTTGGATGGGCAATGTATTCGGCCTTTTATAATCCGCCTCCTTCACTAAAACTTCGATGATACAGGTCTTTTAATAATTTTATTTCATTATTGTCGATTTAGTCTTTCAACACGAAGTTACATAGAAGAATACATAAGTACCCAAAAACAGTGTCTTCATGTCTTCTCTTCTGGCATTAAAGACCAAATTTAGTGTCCCTTAGTCTTTTGTTTACTTTCTTACCATCATTTTAAGCATCTTCAATTTGCGTTAATTTGTGTGACTCGCATAACCTCAAAAAGCCTTTTGCCATACAATTCACATGTTACTTACACTTCCTACTTTATTAATGTTTGCTTTGGTGCCAGTTTTATTAATGACACCACATGCGGCGTGTGAATGCAATAATTCCTTGTACCACCCACGTACATACTGGTTGCGATGATAATTATATTGTGATGCGACTCACTGCTGTGTGCCGATTTAAATTTTACCAACGTCAAAGCCTTAATTATAAGCGAAACAGCAGGCGATAATGACCAATCATCGACCGCCAACCGCGAACCGCCAGCCACCGAACAATGAACCAAACTTGCCAGCGCAACCAAAAAGTCGGCCAAGTGACCAGTCAGCCAGACGGCCGACTAACCCATCAACGAAATGTGAAAAGCAATTTGCATAATTTACAAATTCTGCGATGTTAACGAATGATAAGGCAGCGCTCGGGCTGTCGGTCACTCTGTTAGCCATAAAGTCAGCGATTGCTGCTCATCACTGTGTGTTTAGTAGGCAGTCAAAATTTTTTGATTGTTATGCGATGTAAATGGTATCCGGTTTTTACATACCTTGTTGCAATTGGCGGAGTGTAATATTTGATTTTGTGAAGCCTCTCTTTGAGTATCTGCTTCAATTAGCTTGCTGAAAAAAAAATTCAGAGCTTCAGGGATCTCATAATTGTTTGGTAACCTCAAGACCTCAAATAGCATAAAAAGATCTGTAGAAGACACTTTTATATAGGTTATCTCAATATATAGAGTAAAAATAAGAGCTATTGCAGCATTTGATTAGTGGCCTGTTAAGTTAACCGCAACAAACAAAAACTTACAAGCTCTGCTCAAAATCCGCCGTGAAATGGACTCACTAAGACCATGTCAGCAAGTTTTCTTTGTTTGTATGCAAGATTTTGATCTTCAGTTAAAGGAGAGAGTTTAGAAACCAAGAACTCATAGGTCCGACTGCTGAAAAACGACTACATGGACAAGAGATGGACCAGCAATTAGAGATACTAGCTGAAGGTTCTCGAGGATTCAGCGGTAAGACGCAGTTATATAATCTGCCCAACCCAAAGGAAGTTGGTCTATAAATGAGACCCGGGTAATGATAGCATATCCGCTGCATGAAATCAAGCAACAGTTAGCTCTAGCGTTGGATCTATGGATATCCAGTAAGCTTGACAAGCGCTGGTCTGGTCCAAAGTTGAACGTAAGAGGTCCTCTGAACTACTTGCTCTTAGCAAGATGCATCTCGCCGCTCTGTTAGGACACTATACAACATACATATACATACATACATATGTATCCCGTCAGATGCAAATTAACAAAGCCGTATGGAGGAAGACGAGGTGAAATTATCTAAGCATCATTCTAAAATGTCCAGCTTTTGCCAGACGAAGGTTGAAACATTTCCGTAGACACACAGAACCTGGCGAAGTTGATATGACATACCTTAACAAATTTGTGGTAGGCTCTAAGCGCTTCGTCACACTATAAGGGTCTGATGATCCATATTTGGGAGTCACACTTTTAAAATGACATGCTGCGTTACCTTTGGTGCGAGGATCAGCCTTGCGATCCAACTTAACATGGGCTAAAATAGAGTTGCCAGATTGTTTTAATTAATTCTATGTTATGTTTATCAAAGAATGCATAGTTGCCTAATTTGTAAAGAAAATATAAAATGACAGCGCTATTCATATATATTTAGAAGCAACTTTATTTTGTTGTCCAATTCAATATAAATGAAAAAAATGAAAAACAAAAATATAGAACCTAATATTAAACACAAGTCAACCGCAAAGTTTGTAAATACTTTTTCTGAAACTGATTGCAACTTTTTTCCTACGAATTTCATATATGGTCTCATACCACTTTATATAATATTTCACTACATTTTTGCACGTTTTGAAAACCAATTATTACTCATACAACTCCCTTTTGGCTTTTTATAGGACATTTGTCATTTCACTTTGCTATAAATCACAAATGTTTGCTGACTTTTCAACATGCAACTCAGTACGCGTTACTATGATGAAATGTCAGAAAGGACAAGCGCGAATTTTCACCCGAAAAAAGCAATAAAAATATGCAAATAAATGCGAGTAAAATAAATGGAAAAGACAAAAATGTTGAAATTGCAACAGCCAAGACACATTTAAATGCGAAATAAATCAATGCGGACATGCAAAAATATTTTTATATGCAAATATATTTATATATGAATATTTTTGATACGAAATGTCTACATTTCATTTATTTATTTTCGAAGAAGTTAACGAAATTGAGTTATTCACTTCAATTGCCAGCGCAGAGTGCAACAAATGCGTAGGCGTCGATTTGCAGCTGGGTCAGCGGGGTACTTATTGTACCCCACCACAAGCTTAGTAGCGAAAATCGCTTAAAAGCGTCGCCATAATTGAAAACAAGTGCCTTAAATATCTGATCGACTGTCGCGCATAGCACAGCTGTTGGTGGCACATGTGTCATCCTCGTTTGTGCACATACGCTTACCTATAACATAACTACCGATAACACAGCCCAAGTACACAAGGTGCAAGCTGTGAGGAGCGGTATTGTTGTCAATGCTTATCACAGCGATCGACAACACAAATCACGATATTTCGGAATGATTGACAGCGACATTGCTTGCAGTCAGTGTTGGTAAGCAGTGACGAATACGCGATGAGTAAGAGGGCGAGAAAGAAAATATATGTTATTTTATATTTTGAATTTAAATCATAGCATATATAAATGCATATATAAATTATGCGTTGAAGAAGACTAGAGCAGTAATGTCTAGCAGCTAGACTTATCGCTTTCAGTGATTTTTTTTATTTTGACTGTTACTTGGTGCAAAAGAATACGCAACTCCCTAAAGTAGGTGAAAATATTAAATGGTTTAAAAAACAGGGTTTCTTGCTATTTCTTGCAACTTTGGTCGCTTAAAAGGATATATTTTCTGTACCATATGCTCTAGTGTGAAATTGCAAGAGAGGCAGCGAAGGTAAAAACAACGGATAGGAGCCGTTTAAGCTCGATTTTAAATCTCCTTCATTTTAACATTTTTTATAACACAAAATTTGCTAGGTATTTGCAAGAAATTTTTTGAGAATAAGTATTCGTCTATGTTTTTAAGAATTTCGATTGACTGCTCACCGTGGATTAGCCAGAAGGTCCTCAATTTCCACTAGGAACAACTTTACATTACAATTAATGCAACAAAATATTTTTAGGAACTTCGAGTGAGTAGTATAGTACCTATAAGGCAGTTTTCCATAGATATCCAGTTCAAAATAAACATTACTATCAACTGCCGCTCCAACTTATGCTGTCAAGCCAGATATCAAAAACAACACTATCGGATTTCGTTAAGAATTTTCACTACTAAATATCTTCTACTTCAACCCCTATTCGCCTCTCCTTACTACTCAACTTGCTGCTGCTGTCTTCTGCGAAAACTTCAACTTTTCCTCTCAGCTTATCGGCAGTAGCACATCGCTTTGGCTGCACTTTCTTTAGCCTTTTTGGAGAATGACATTATTTTTAGACCGCAAGTGAAAATAAATGAAACTGAATGCAGTCAAAGTGTATCTCCCGCCTGTCAAAACAGCGCAAGATTAATTAATTTTGTTGACAAGCAGCACGCAGCGGCCAATAACAAAAGCAAGTTAAAAGTATTGCGCAAACAAGTAGTGAAGAATTTTGGAAAAGAAATAAATGCAAAACCAACAAATGGCTCAATCAGGGTGTAGAAGAGCATTCGCTGCAGCTTTTAATTGGCTGAAATTGTTTTGAAATACTGGTATGGATAAGAATTATTAGTGTTGACGTATATAAATGGATTTTTGACTGGAAATTTTCTGTAATTTAAAAGTAGTATATTAATTCATTTTTGCTGCCAAAAAAAAGCTTCTGAAGATAGTCAGTTACTAGCGAGAGTAGCGCTACGGAAGAATAACTGATATACGAAATGTTGCGCTTCAATATATATTGAAACGGCAGGTACTAAACAATTTCTTGAATTATATTTGCGTTAATACACTGACCTAAATAAGTATTTATCCACAAATATAACAAAAATGATAAAGGACTGAGCCAAAAACAACTAGTTGGTAAACAGTTCATCGACGTCTTTCGTCGACAATATTGACATAAATAAGTAGATATTTTTCTACAAACACATTATAAATTAATGGCCCAAAAACAACTAGTTTGTACCTAGTTCAAAAAAGTTTGACTATTTTTCAGCGAATACATTATAAACGACTGTTCCAAAAATAACTACTTTGTAACCAGTTTAAGCAAATTTTTGAGCATTGCTATTTGATACAAAAATATATTTGTAGAAGTAGTGCCAAGTTGCTATTTTATATAAAATAAGCCTACAAAAGAAGTGTGGAGTAGCAGAAAACTCAATACAAATGGAAGAGTATTCACCAATATGCACCTGCTAAAATATTATCACACTCGACTTAACCCGAACACAGCTAGCTAAGCACGTTTATGATATTACATTTTGACATGCACGCGCCGAGAGCAATTAGGCGACACCTTTTTCCGCTTACAAACAGCATTTAGCCCATACTAGAAGGTGACAACAATGGCATGCCATTATATCTATTTCAGCTACCGACTCATATCTTTTTCACGCTTATAGTTATTTAATGGTCGACACTTAAGACGCCTTTTATCGCTAAAGTGTTGAAAATGCACTAAAATAAATATGGAAAAATTAGAAAAAATTAAAAAGTATTGTTAGAAAAAGTGTGCGAAAAGTGAAAACACGCAAAAGAGAGAAGATAATAAAAATGAAATTAAATACTATGTCACGCACGTGAGATGAAAATGAGTTGACTTATAGAATATATACGCATTTTCGGAAAGATTTATGTAATTTACTTAGAAATACTGATGGCACATGTTAACGACAAGCCGACAGGTCAGGTTGGCAAGCCAACACACATAATGGATTACATATAAATATAAATAATATAGATACATATAATACATGCCTGTGGTGTATACCCACAAGTTGTCAGTACCTGAAGTCATTACAAGACGCCACCCAACAAGCCATGTTCGCCGGTCTCTATCCATAATGAGCGCCACGCATCGGCTTGCATGCTCGTAATGATGGTTAAACGCTATGCTTTGCTAAGCTGTGTTGTTGCTATGCCAAGCTGCACTTGTAGCGAGGCGCTCAGCGTGAATTCGCTCTGCACGTGACATGCTCACTTGTGTGTCAACATGCATAATTATGCGCGTACGAGTAAAATATGGTTACATGTGGCATGCTAAGTTATGGGTGTTAAATTTAGGTGCTGTCAGAAAGGCGTTCCCCAAACGTAGACAGAATGAAATGCTGACCCAACCCAGTGCTGTGAGATACGAACGACGTGTAATTCAATGGAGTTACATTCGTTTTGTGGCTTTCACGTGCTATGAGTTATGTTGACCGGTTAAGGATAAACTGCTGTCATAATTAATATTTTGCGAATATTTCAAGTTCATACGCCCATGTAGAGACAGTCTTAAGGTGTATAACTGGCGTATGTGTGCGGAAAAGAATTTCGTTTTAGTTAGTCCTAAAAGTATCGTCGCCCTTTACGATCAAAAGTGGTCTTATATATATGATGATGTGGTATAAACCTTCACAAAGGTTTGAAATTCAAACAAACCGTTCCACAAGTTCAACAAATTACTGAAGTGCATTCTTTTGAGTTCTATTAAAAAATCTCTAGCTTTTGAAACGTTTATCGCATTCTACAGTCTTCTTATTTTATTACTTACAAGACAGATCTGCAGGTAATACATTGCTCAATATGGTTTAACTTTACTTCTACGAAGAACTACTATATGTGAAAAAAACAGGACAGGGTTCAACAATGTACCGTCGAGATTTAGACACAGTTGGGAATATCCTACTTTTACCAGAATTTTGACGTATTTTGTGCTATATATTGGCAACTGACTAAGAGTCTAAATGCTGAGTTTGATTGCTTTCAAAGCGCTTGGAAGAGCATTCTAAATGTTTCTATATCGGAAAGCACAATTTTTTTAGCTCAGTAAGTTGAATATGGGCTGTCAAAGCTCGAAGTTTTTAGGAAAATCACATTTTATACAGTTTTTTGAATTATGCACGAGACTTTGAAAAAGAATTGCAAAACTATTACTCGGTTATCTAAAAGGACAACCGATTATGCTAGGGTTTCAAAGATAATTTCTTGTTGGTGTTTTCGAATATCAAAACGGGCCGAAGTCCCGAATTCCGAGGTGAATATTGTCACCAATTGGACCCATTTATATATTTTTCAACTGAGTATGCGATTTTTATTCAGAAAATATCTATGTACGAGTAAGTAAATATTCCAACGGAAAAAACACAGTAGTAAGAACACCATGACCCACAAAACCTACACTAATTAAGCGAAAAACGCAAAGTGAGCTCAAGTGAGCAGTTAAGCCAAAATATATATCTGACCACTACTGACCGTTGGCCACATTTGCAAAAATCTGAAAATCCTTGTTTTAACCATGCATTCAATCATGCTTCATAAGCTCTCCAAACAAAAGTGCTGGCAGAAAAACTAAGCACACTTGGCGGCAGAAAGGTGCGAGACCATCGAGAAAAAAACTTCACAAACACTTTTTCAGCCAAATTACACTTTCACAAATTCGTTGGAACTAAGAGAGGAGAGAGCATGCAAGCAAATAAATATTAAGAAAAAAATAATAAAAAAAAAATATATAGCAAAGCAAATAAATCATTGCTGCCAAGTCAAGCAATGAAGCCAAAAAAATACAAAAACAAATACGAAATTTTAACAAACTACCCACCAAAAAGGTCACAGCAATCGAGGCCACAACAACAGCGCCGTCAAGCATTGTTGGTGTGTGTGGCGCACAGCATTTTGTTGCATTTGCATAAACCACACCGAATAAAGCATGCGCTGTTGCAAGCACAACAGCACGAATGCACAAACAATAAATCGTTGATGTGTGGCGCCTGGAGGGGGGCGGCGCGGACGTGCATGTGCACCAACTGCTGGTATAAACGCTCGGTGCACTTCCTAATCAGATATGCTGGCGCTGGTGTTGTTCTTTTTTGCTTTTGTTGTTGCTGTTGCTATGCCTTTTTCATGTTGCCTCTTAAACGATTTGTTTTTGTTATTGCAATTTGCTTATCAATTTCGTTGTATCTTGGAAATTTGTTACAAATTTCGTGTGCGCCAGGTGTGTTGCACACACGCGCACACCTCCGCACACAAATACAATGAAGAACCCACAGTCATAGCATAGCAGCCGTGAATCGGGAGCCGGCAGCATCATCAACGCCATCAGCACCGGCGTTGCAGTGAAGCGTTATAAATTGCTGCTGCTTAGTTATTGCCAACACCAGCGCACCAGCTGTATGCTTATACATCTATTTATGTATCTACTTACATACTTCACAACGTCTGGCCCTTAAGCCGCTGCTGGCTTTGGCGCAAGCGCGTTGAGCTCGTTTAGCAACGCAAATCGATGATATTGATGACTCTGCTTGGCGTTGGCGCTTTATTACCTGCCGTCGATTTGTTGGGGGTGATAAAATTTGCACAACAACAACAAGAACAACAAAAGGAAAACAATTTGCAATAACAATGCGCGCATGTTAAAGAAATGTGGTAAAATATCGCACATTACGGTACAATGTAAGAAAATGTTTTGCCGGCGGAGGGTTTATTTCGTGTTAAAATACTTCCGTCTTCACGGCGTGCTTGAGTTGTGGTATACACATATGTATATATATTGGTTTTGCCAATTCGTACAAATGGTAAATCAACATCGTGCCTCGCTGCACATCAAACAGTTTTAAGTATGTAGACAACTGTAAGTAATAACTGTTCTTACGAGTATCAATCTTTTTTTCATTTATTGCTGCGAAGAGTAGGTGAAACAAAAATCATTTCCAATTTGCTTCGAAAGCTATTATTTAGCATTATACTTAATATTGATATCGGAAGAGCACGTTTAAAGAAATAAATTAGTGGTGGCTAAGACAGTGTAGATGAAAAGCTCAAACTTCATATTAAGCCGTTGTATGCACTAGCAAGACAGAAAAAACACATTTGTTGTTGTTGTTTTTTTTAAATTTATTTTTTTTTTTTTAAGATATATTTTATTTATGTGATATTTATGTGATGGTAATGTAATGTTTTTAGACAAAATGGCAGCTTCCTAAAACCAGTCGGATATATATTTTAGGAGGTATACGTTATAATAACTTAAATGCTGACAAAGCAACGATTTCCGTCTAAAATTACACAAAATTTTACGCCCATTACAACATATTACTATATTCTTCATGCATATACTTCATGCCGGTAGATCCAACAATGAGAAACACAAAAAGTCCCGATCGAAAACATCAATCCCTCACCCAAAAATGGTTTAGTCTTTCACAAATTCCTGACATAAGCTTTCAGTAGTATTCTTTTGAATGATCTAAGAGATTTGGAAGCATCTCAGACTCCTTAAATTGTACAAACTGTAAGGGTCATGCTCATGCAGTCAGGTTTTTTACCGGGTGTCCGTTGCAGAAAATACTTGGAAGAACAGGAAGTAAAATATCTCAAAAATTCCTTTTTAGCAGTTCAAAAGTGACGCCTATCTTGATCAGTCATAGAACCTAAGCTAACATAACCTGACTAGTAAGTGTAGACAGTTTTGTCAGCAATAAGAGTTAATGAGCAGTAGCATGGAACCTCATCAAACTTCCCTTAGCACTAGACGCTGCTATCAAAAAGTATTATCCAATTAAGTGGTGACCACCTGTAGATCTCATAGCCTAGACTTATACCCAATAGACGTTTATCTTTTCATAATTCGAAAAAAGCAAGCGAAAGCTCCTTCTGAGCTCTTCTTAGTCTTTCATTTGTAGTTCAACAAGCCAAAGATGCTTGCTGGTGTCCTTTGAAAGCTAACAAACATAGACCGGACATTTACAACATAATTTTGCACAAGCTTTAGCTTGCTATCACCAGATCAGACGCATTTATTAAAATCTTAGATATTTACAAGTATAACTGACTTGAAATGACCATTTTATGAACTTGTGAAACACCTTATTAATAAATTGTTATACAGAGGTTTCTATTACAATTTTGAATAGATATGTCGTCTAAAATCACGGAGAATACTTTTTGGTGAAATATCTCAATTCGTGGCAATGAAAAAATCAGAAGACGATTGACAATGCTAAAAATACATACATATATAATGTGATGTAAAAATAAATCCATTATTTTATACAATATTTCTCTTGAGGTGAATTTTCTATCTCGTTAAACTATAAAAATCACAAAAAGAGTACTTCAAGAAAATAATGCACTTTAGCTATTGTATAAATTTAGGATACATACATACATACATAGGTATATAATATTCTCATGCATAAATATTTTTGCAGACCTCTACGACCTGAATTAGCCATTCTTACAGCCATTATAAATATGCATGAGCGCATCGTACTGCCGCAAATACGAATACAAGTAAAAAGTAAGTATGTATTAAACTTTTGAGAAACAGAAGACGTGCCTCAAGATTAAATAATAAATATTTTCAAGTGTCACGCAAAGCACTCTAAGGCAGTTGAGGCCGACAAGGCAATCGTAAACACACAAACACATACAAACATGTTCGTGCATATGAATTTCACTCGCTGCAACCCAAAAGCAACTGAACTTGACCTTACTGCGGTGAAACTTAAGAGATATAGAGATATGCCTGCAGATCATATGCGCATAAGCACATTACTGTAAGTACATAAGTGTGTAAGTATGTATATGGAAGGAGTGCTGGTTGCAGGCACATATGCGAGCAAAAACTTGTCTGCAACATTAAATTCAACCTCTGTTACTTGCAGCGCGGCTACCATAGTCGACGGCAGCTAAATGCAAAGACGAAGGAAGGCGGTTGAAATTTCTTTGTTGTAGGAAAATAATATGTACATTTAATGTGTAGAATGTAAGTTTGGTTATGTAAGAGCAATCTTTGCGATTTCTTTTGGAAAATCCCAACGAAACTTACACGAAAATTAAACCTGCTTCCCCGAAATCTCTCGTTATTTAAAAAAATAAAACCCTCTATTTATATGAAACTTTATTCTAGACTAAAGGATTTTACAAAAAGCGGAGAAAGATTTATGGAAACTCGACTTTGGAGAAGCAAAGAGTCTATATTCTTTATAGTAGATGGCGCTCCTTCATTCTGCCAATAATTTTTTGTTCTCTCAAAAGCTCTTAGAAGCTATCTAAACCAAAAAACCCATAAAGTTTCGTTAGTGTAAATGCTTCTTTCCTTTCCTTTCAACCAAGTATGAAGTTTCCTATACAGACGCAAATAAAAAGGAAATATGAGCGAGTATGTTCTCTGCAGTAGTACTAATTTAAAATTACTGCATTTACCTACTCCGTGACAAGCAAACAGTCTTCAGTCTTAGCTCTCCAAATTAATTTACACATCATGAAAGCGCACAGTGCCTCAAAGTGGAGAAAAATTGGCTTTTTAAGCCAATTACAAAATTCATATTTCTCTCTTTTACTCTCACTACCTCACACTCTCTGTGTCCCTCTCGTTGACCGCTCTCCTTAATAATAATACGTAATTTGCGCCAAATTTATTTATTCTTCCCACCTTCTCACTCTCCTAACGCACTCTCACTGTAGTTGTTGAAAGTGCATAAAATATGCAAATTTCGTTTGATTATACGACTTTCACAAGTTTCAAAAAATCCAGAATAATGAACAATACTGACTCAGCAAAAACCTCGCTTTACTGTTGAAGCCACAGAGAAAGTTCACTCTAATAATTTATTACTCGAAAGCAAGGGTAGCGCTCTGACGGTCCACTTAAGTTCAGAATTATTTGAGCTATGCTTTATGCCGCCGTAACAGACCGGACACCCGAGTGGACGATTCTTAGGGTATTCGAGAAAAATATTTTGGTAAAAAGCGGTTCTTCTGTGGTTGGGAATGAAATGCATGAACTTTTGTGGGTGGCGATGACGATACCTACAAGCAATAGCATGACAAGCTCTGAGGTAAGATGGACTTGCTTCTGTGACTTATAATCTAGCGCATATGATTTTTATAATTTACATCTAGCTCTGAAAGTATTATATATTGAAGCTGGTATTAATAACAGAGGAAGAAAAATGATCTGTAATGCAGCCACAACCAGTTTCGACATTACTCCATTTGTACATCACCGTCCGTCACTTATTTTTATAAGGCACTCTAATTTGTTCCACATTTTTATCATCGTCGTCCCACAGTTGGACAATTACTACTATCTGCCTTAGGCTACTATCGGCTGTTGACTGTCACGCATTGTTGCTGCAGTTTTACCTGTGCTGATTGTGTTGACTTAGGTTATCAACATTTCCTCTTTATACATATTTTTTTTCATATTATATATCTCGTTTTTCCCCCGACAAAATTTTCCATGTATACCTTGCGGCTGTCTGCTGTCTGGACATGGTGGCCGAACCCACAAACACGCCACAAATGCAGAACTAAATATACATATACTTTTTTTTTTGTTCGAAGCAATTGTGGCACGTTGCATTTACACGAGTATGGACGACATGCCGCTCTACAGCGAGTGAAATTAACCTCGGCAACGACCTATGCTGCCAGCTGCTAGGCGCTGTTCGGCTACCACCGCCGTGATGTGGCATTAACACCAGCTGGCGTGCAGGGTAAACGCGTTGTGAACGAACGACTGGCGTTTGCATAAAAGTTGCTGCGAGATTTTTTGAGCTGCTCCAACATTTTTTGCCTTTTTTCCATTTTTCTCCACATTTCTTTGTTGGTCTTCGATTAAAGCTACTGCTGCGTTTGCTTTTTGCTTTTGTTGCCACTGCAGCACCTACTGTTGCACACACAGCAGACGAGAAGCAGCGCGCAATTGTAATTGATTGTTGGTACAACCTACCTGCACCTGAGGCAGTAGAGGTCATGGACGTCATTGTCGTCATTGCGAGCGGAGCTCTTCTACCACCGATGTACCAGCGCCACAACAGCTAAGGGGTATCTAATGACGAGTGGTCTTACGCTTGTGGTTTTACGCTTGTATGCAGTTTTTTCTTTAATTTTTCTGCTTGTGACCTGGTCACAACACAGCGCTCTGCGAATGTTGATGAAACGCTGACTTTTGCGGTCAGAGTTTTAGGTTGATATGCCACTGCTGCTGCTGCTTAACGAGTTTGTCTTTCGTTGCACCTTGGCAATGTTGCTTTGATTGCACCTGCCACACGACGTCTCATCTCCTCACCATCTTCTACCGTCTCCACTAGCTTCGGTCCGCCCGTTTTGTCCAACTGCTGACACATTTACGCTTCTATTCCAAATTGCCACCTGAGCGCGGCAGTGTCGGTTAGTGGTATTTGGAAGATATCTAGCTGTAACAGTCTCCATTGCAACCGCATATATGCAGACTAAGCCACAGCTCGGGCTATAGTAAGACCAACACAAGCCACTGTGGCTTTTAACTACTCTATCCAGCAATCAGCAACCAAGTAGAGGCAACGCCAGCGAGCCAACCGCCTAGCCAGTTTGTTGGACTTGTGGTTAGCGCATATTTTCCTTTGGTTCAAAGGTGCCAAAGACTGTATCTTCGTTTGGGCGTTGAAATTAGGATGTGTTTGCATAGCATTGCTGTGCTGACGAAAAGCAAATATGCTGGCAAGCCGTTAAAAGTTTAAGCTGACGCACAATTGCAGACCGAAATACAGCTGTTGAACGATTGCGAAAAGTCAAAAATGTCACGTGGCAGCCTTTAATCAAAACTAACCTCTTTGACACGGTAATGGTAAGAAAGTTTACGATGTGAAAATGTTTTTTAGTTCGGTGTGCAAATAAACGTGTAAAAGTGGCACACTTACAAATTACGAGGAGGTTAGGTATTTAAACAAGTTAATTTTGAATGTGTGGAGCTGAAAAAGGTTACCGGTTTTGGCATTTCTAATCCAATTCGATCACATATTTTTGGCTTAAGTAATAAATAGTTGATAGAAGCTGAGATCTGACTCCAGTCAACATCGAAAGTCTTCGAATAATAGTGGTTCCACTTCAAACCCTCCATAGCGCCATTTAAGATAATACTTATAAGTCTATATGATCCGTGATGTCTGGTATTTGACGAACTGTCGGTAACAATAGTCTTGAGATAAAACTACTGGTAGATTTGTGTACCGACGCTTTTTATGGCTAATAACTTACAAAAGTTACTTCACAACCGTAAGGTTCTCTCTACATTTAGCCCATAGCAACAAGTTTTAGTCCTACAGAAAAGTTTAAATTTATTATTTAATGAATTAATCTCCTTCTAGCACTAAAGAAAAGGCGTTATCTCTCAGCCCTTCTCAATCTGCGGCTATAGAACACGCAGTGTTATTCAATTCCATACCGACGGCTCAAAATAAAGAGTGGCAACTGGAGCGGGAATATTTATCGAGCGCACTCATAGAGTAACCAGCTTCCGACTTATCAATCTAAGCTCTATTTTTTAAGCTGAGATTGAAAGAGTTATGAATCCGAATAGACTTCGTCTGTATATGGAAACTAGAAAAGTAGAATCTACGATATGTGCTCTTTTTGACATGAGTACACTGCACAAACGATCTGCCTTTTGACAATGAGCCGGTATATCCACACAGACGTTCTTAGTTTTTCAACCGGTCTTAAAATGTCTAATAATTAGCAACATTAACTAAATGGATTTAGACTAACGTTAGTGACTTTGGAAGTACCTATAATAAAATGATCAACCTCTTTATAAGGGATTATACAAGATTTCATCAAAGCTTGGATTAGTACCAGTGATTCCACGAATGGCAGATATGCACTCACATATAACCAACGCGGTCTCAACGATACGACAATCAAGAAAAAGAACGCCCGCTAACATTGGCTATGCAGACAGACGATAAGTAATGGCAATCGGACAGCTCACCCAGGAGTCCGCAGGCTATGTGCCACTTCAACTACCAAGACGCAGCCTACTTTCCTCACTTACTTAGATAGACGCCGAGTGACTGGCAACTCTTCGAATGGATATCGACTGCTGATGCGCGCAAGATGCATGAGACAGACAGTGCACATGTGTCTATCTGGCAAGCCACAACAAGCAACAGCAACAACAAATGTGACGTAAAAGAATGAGTGGATGCAAAGCCGACACAAAATATATAAACAAACAACAACAAAGGTACTTTGAAAGCTGAAGTATCAGCTGTGGCGGGGTATAGCAGGCAGGCATTACAAGCATATTCATGCAAACATATAACTGCAGCTCGTAACTTATTAGCCAAATGGCGACATGTTGCACAATGCGTAGTTGCAGCATGCCGCGCTGTTTTTGTGGTTGGCGAGCTATTAAGTTGCGGCAACATGTTGCTGACGTGGAATGATAGGCCGCAGGGGAGCAAAGTAAATATACGTTGCATCTAGAAGTTCAAGCAGCAATACACTTAATGGGATTAACAGCATAAAATTTATATACTCCCAGTTTATAACAATGTAGTCACAGTAATGTTAGTAAATATAAACAAGTATGCATACTGAGAGGTACTTGGAGAGATTATAGGATTGGCTTTGGTACTTGAGAATGCTGTGGTATGCAGAACATGTAAATGCGGTGTACTACAGTTATGAGGGTTTAATTTGCTTTTAGTTTTAGTCGAAGCTTGATATATAAAAAATATTCCAGCTATCCAGCTCAACTTTGAACCAAAAAATTAATGTAAATATAAACGATCCTTGACTGTTAGAAAATTTATTCAACAACGATGACAAGGAAGTGTTAGAATGACATGGTCAAATCGACTCAGCTCGTCACGGTGATCATATATATATATATACATATTTTGTAGGGTCACCGGCGTTTCCTTCTGAGTGTTACAAACTTCGCGGCAAACTTGATATACCCTGTTCAATGTATAAAAAAAATGTTCTTAAATAGGAGCAAATACTATTCACATAACAACAGTTTTTGGTTTTTGGATCTAAGATGATTTAAAGCAAGTGTCCTTACCGCCAGACACCTTTTTTTGGAGGTTCTCTTGAAAATCTAGTATTATATTGAATATTTCTATAGGGTATATTGTATAGTATGTTTTTTGCTGAAATTGAGAGCTTCTAGGCCTTTTCAGAAATTCTTGAACCGACAAAATATGTCAGTAATATTTTCTGGTACACAAATGCTCGTAATTCAAACCACTTAACTCTGACCTTCTACAATATTTTTAAGGCAGACTGTATATAAGCCAATGCTCACACTTTTACTCACTATTATTATAGTTGTTGTTGTTTGTTTTTGTTTTCCCAACTAACTGGCAAGCCTACTTACTATAACTATGCGTATCATAAGGATATCTAAGGCACTACTACAGTTGCAGACTTGAGCATTATTGTTGACAGCGAACTGCATTGAGTGGCACTTTAATATAACAACAAAAGCAAACACACAAAACAACTAACAAGTAAGTAATGCAAGACTTGCAAACAACACAAAAAGAACAACAAAAAGTTAGTAATATAGAACTTGACAACATTGCCAATGTAAGTTAAACAGCGACAACAAGAACAGAGCAACAAATAGACGGCGTAGGTATACATATAATATATACAAGTATACACTAAATAGGGTACAAAGTTTGTCCATTTATCCGCCCGTTCGTCTGTCTGTAAATTCGAGAACTAGTCTCTATTTTTGAGATATCAGTGTATGAGTCAGAGTATGATTCTCCTCAAGAAGCTACTCATTTAGAGAAATCGGCAAATTAGGATCATTATAGAATATAGCTGTCAAACAAACTGATCGTTCAACACCAAGTCCTTCGCGAAATTTGGCATGCGTTATTGCCTAAGATAACGGTATAATTGCCGAAGAAATTTTTTAGATCGGTCTACTATAGCATATAGCTCTCATACAAACTCGAGTTCTTGTATGAAAAACTTTTGAGAAGATATCTTAACAAAATTTAGCATGGACTGTAATCCAAACAAACGCTATAATCTCCGAACAAATTGTTCAGATCGAACCTATATATATGGAGTATAACGGTCATAGAAACTCATCTATCCAATCCAAGTCCTTGTATGAAAAACTTTTTTATTTGACAAAATATCTTTACAAATAGCTGCAATACAAACTGGCCGACTGAAATAAAAATTTTGTATGGAAAACTTTTTTATTTATGAGGGTTATACCTATAGTTTTGATGCAACCGAAGTTTTTTTTTGTTATATATATATGTATGACTATACACATACAAAAACAACTCTTTAGAGTAACTGCTGTGATGTAACTCCGTATTAATGAAAATAAAATGTAAAGTTCGCTAAGCCATAAACTAAGCCTCTGCAGACAGGACCTAACACTTCACTTGGCTTCAATGTTGTTGACGTCATCGCCAGCGGTGCTCGTCGCTTGCTTGTATGCTTTAGCTATAAACTTAATTCGCAACAACTAGCTAGCGTAGGAAAAGTTCTTTGCTTTGCTCTTGGAACACACACACATACACATATATAGATATCAACAAGCATGTCAACAGCTCCTTCAGCTGCTTTGCTTGCGCTCTCAACGCTTGCGGCTGCGGCTACGGCTGGATATTACTTAACTAAACCCGATGCGTTGATAGCTCTTGTCTGGCTGATTAAAAAGGCACAACAATAACAATAACAACAACAAAGTGCTGCAAGTTCTTTCATAGTGCCGCCACAGCGCTTGTTGCAATAACATGCTCGTAAAAGTGATTAAAGTATGACTCCTCTGTCCAACAGCATACGTATATGAATATACGCATACACATGTATTTGTGTGTGTACATTTGTTTACCATATATTGCTGCTGCTCGAGGATATTGCTGCTAGTCAACCCATTTAATGGCTTTGTAATGAAATGCGCTGTGGCTAATGGATGATTGGAAGGTTGAATGAATGCAGAAGGTTGATTGAGAGTAGTAACCAATACGGCTAGGCGGCTGTCTGAATAGCATGTTGTTGTTGTTGTTTAGTTGCCAGTTGACTACATTTGCTTATGTGCGCTTTTTGTTTGTCTATCAGTAATACAACTCTGCACCGTTGATTATGAGATGTGTCATTAGTGTTATTAGTAAATTTACGGTGAGAGCGGTTGGGAGAGGTGAGAGCGTGTGCTCACATGATTGTAAGAACGCTGCATATGAATAGCATTTGCTAATGGGTAATAAAGCATGGAATTTTCTAAAGTGACGCGGCACAACTTGTGAAATTATGCTGAAGGAGAGGAATTAATGTGGTGATAGCCGGCGAGGTGGAAAAATAGCTAGTGACTGGAGTTCCATCTGTAGCAGTTAACCTGTTAGGAAATTTCTGGCATGAAACGGTTTTTATAAAAACCCAACAAATATTTGAGGCTGACTTTAAATGTGTAGAACCTTCTATTGATTAAATAACCGCAAATATTATAAATAATAATGGTTAAGCATCCAGCAAGGCGATTTTAGGTTCTAAATTGCTGAAGTATAATTTTTGATCTCACCGAAGTCTGAGCAACTAAGCCTTATTTTTTCGTTCCTTTCATAAAGACGCCAATCCTATACATTTAACTCATATGACTTTCAGACTTCGCGACGTTAAAGACATATTATTCTACTTCATATTTCTATTCGAAGCCAATAATTTAGAATACAATGAAATCATTTAATTTCATTTTCATATTTTAATAAATTAGTTAGTCAGCTGCCGTAGCCCGAGAAAATTCTACAGTTTCCTTTACATGAAATGCTTTTTAACCTTTAAACTACAAATACACAATTTAAATTACATTAAGATGTAGTGTAGCCCAGCTTCACGCTTATCTGAAGTGACACAGAAAAACGAAAAGGTACAAACATTGCCCTGGTCTTGTGTAAAACAAAGCAACTGTGCTGTCCTTTACCTTAGGATATCTTACATGCTCATTTTCAGCCGGAGCAACGCACCGGCACACTCGTGTAATAAAGTGCGCAGCGCCTGTCTGTTAGATACACATATAGCCATACACTCACGCACATATGCATAAACATTTAAATGAAGTTATAATTGGACATAACATGAGTTTATTATTATTTAAATTTCAACCACCCTGCCGTAAATTTGTAGACATTGTATAGAAATGCGGAAGGATTGTAGGAGAAAATGTTTGCAACAGTGAAACGAGAGATTAATATATTTGTGATATAGAAATAGAGTCAGTAAGGCTAGTCGGATTCGTAGTAGTTTGCTGAACATTAATTTCCTTGTATACCTAATTTATACCAGATCAATGAAAGCTAAACAAATAGTATTTTATCTTAATTAACTGGGACACATTGCGATGAAAGCATTCACCAGAATATGGACCATTCCCAACTTCAGGAAATTAGCTTAGGAGATTCACGAATCGAACAAACAAACAATAAGTATAAATCAAAGAGACTGGTGTAAATTGAAGAAACTTTTGTGAATCAAAGAGACTGGTACAAATCAAAAATATTAGTATAAATTTAAGAGACTGGTGTAAATCAAAGAGATTGGTGCAAATCAAAGAGACTGGTATAAGTCAATAAGATACGTGTAAATCAAAAAGGTTGTTTTAAATCAAAGAGGTTGGTATAAATCAAGAAGCCGGTACAAATCATAGAGACTTGAATATATTCGAAACATTTATACAAATATAAAACCTGCTACAAATTCAAGAAATTTTAATTAATCAAAAAGTCTGATTTAAATTCAAAAAATTTGTATAAATCTAAAAAACTGGTATAAAACGAAAGCAGATAAAGCAATCAAAGAAACAAGTACAAAACACTTGCTTAAGCCATAGAAAATGCCATGCATCAAATAGTCCGGTTTCCACTAAATAAACTAGTATAATTAAATAGAGATGCGAATAGCAAACAGTTACATCACTTTATTCAAGTATAAATCTACTCTTTTTCATTGATTTAAACTAAAAAACTTTGCTGCTGCCTTTACATACAAATTTTTGGACAATAGAGCAGAGCTTGAACTTAGCAAGAAGCAGAAATTTTGATTATTATATTAGCAGCTTATGAGCTGTCTAGCATGTAATCTTACAAATATGGAAATTGACTGGTTCAGGAATTTCAAAAAAGGTTTAATTGGAGCCACTTATAACAACTTAATCTTTCATAAACCTCAACTTGTCGACTTTTGGCTAAAAATTCGGTTAAGATATACTAATTTGAGTTAATACTTTTGTTTTCTTGATTTCTCGTAACGATAGATTTCTAGTAAACTCCAATATGTCTTTATGATTTCCCGTAACGATAGTGTTCTGCTATGTTATTTTAGTTACAGTGTAATAAGACTAAAGAGTACTTTTACTTCAGATCAAATTATCTTCTAGTGCTTTAAAAAACTACTGTCATAAGTTCTAGTACTTTAGGTAGTAGTAGCAAAGGCTCCAAAGGGAGCTATTAAAACTATTGAATAGTAAAGTATTCAGTTAATTGGCTCTAAACTAGTGAATTTATCTAAAAGAGAACTGATATAAAGAGCACGAAGCAATACGTGTCCATTAAAATATGCACGGTAGACTTAAATAAAAAAGGCAACGCAACAAGTTTTGTTGCAACATCATAAAAAATTCTAAATATTCCACTACAAGTATATTACTTTTCCATTTAACAAAACCTGAAGAGGAAAAAAATATACTCGAACATAAAAAAGTGAATGAAAAAATGCGGCGACCATTCACAGCCAGGCCAATGAACTGCCGCTAGAGTAATGGAAAGCAAACCAAAAGATTGACGTTAGATACACGGATCTACCTTGTAAATGCGCACACACATAGCAAGCAAAGCTATGCTCACTTCCATACAAATGTAAAACAGCATGAAGGATGACAATGAAAAAGGAACTCGGCAACGAAGAGGTGAAAAGGCTACAAATTCCATTGCAACTGTATAACTGGCCATACAATCTTAACACACACTCAAGCAACACTCATCGAGATGTGTTTTCAATTTTCGAGATTAGAAGGCATAAACAACACTGGCACAACAACCATAACAACAACAAAGAACAGTTGTAGCGTTAGTACGAGCGATGGCTAGTTACCAGTGCAGAGTAATCGGCTACAAAATGGTGCGGCGTAGACCATAGCAGCAGTGAGTTTAAATTGCGCCTAAAACTAGGCAACAAAATGATGGTATTTGCTGATAATACTGCTGATGATGCCCTTGTTGTAGCAGTAGATGCTTCTTCTATTACCACAACGTGCTATCTTCGCTAGTCAACACATTCATGGTAGTGTCACTACCACATCTACTCAGACGCATATACAAGTGCGAGAATGAAATTAAAAAAGTGGTAACCAGTTGATAAGCATCAGTACCATTGTTAGTTCTAAGCGCTTACCACATAGCGTCACTAATGCACTGTTGAGAGCTAGAAAAGCTTGTAGCAGATGACATGCCAGCGGTATCGCAGCGTTTAAAATGGTCACAGTTTTACCGTCCATTTTTAGATGGAAGTTCATACATATTAAATATCGATTATTGATGGTTGATTTATATATTGTAGAGAAATGCTAAGAATTGTGTCATATGAGAAGTGGACATGGCTGTAATCTAATTTCACCTTGCTAAGCAAGAGGTCAAGCCAAGAGCAAGGAAATTCTGGTTTGAGATCAATGTCTTAAAAAGTCTTAAAACTTAATAAAAAATGTATAACTTAAATAAAGGAAAGGTTATATACTCACATCTGTCTTTTGTTAGCATACTTTTGTGAGCCACGAATATAATTGATAGCGTTTCAAAAAGCCTCTGCGAATATGTGAATGTGTAGATAGTATATACAATGTGGTTTTACTAAAAGGTATGGCAATTCAAAAAACTTTTCAGCTTCTAAATTTTACTGCTTCTTTTTTGTTCTAACAGTTAATAGCGGTTTTGTCAAATATTTACACTTGCAACAAATCATTTGCCTCTGAAAGATAAAACGGCGATTCTCTGTTATTTTGTTTATTATGATTTACAAGCGAAGTTGTTTATGGGGCTATAAAAGTCATTTGCTCCAAACATTGTCGTGAAAATTTATGAACTGCTTTTTATAATGCTATTAATGGCTGTAGGGCAGCATACTGTCAGGCGCGTGATTTGTTAATATTTTGAAATATTTTTGATGGAAAGTTAAAAGATTAAGATTAAACCTTTTGTGCTTTTGAGGAAAGAAACAGCAGATTTAACTTTTAGAAATATGTAAACAATTTGCACTTAACCTCTTGGTGGCAAATATCGAGTAGGAGACGTATGTAAGTAAATAGCTCTGTAGGTACATATATAATATTTATTAATCCCAATTTTTCATTGACGACTCACTTTGAACTCAACACGCAATTTATTGCGGCAATGCCAGCTGCCAACAGCTACCTGAGTGATCCGCAGTGGCGCTGCGCGTAAACCAAAACATCTGACGTGAGTTGTGGCAATCAAAGCTACCTTTAATGATTTCCACATTTTCACAGCAATACGAAATTCCGACAATAACATTTTTTTACATATAAAACAAGTTCTAATGGTACCTTTTTATGTGAGGCACATTTCACTTTGAATTGCGTGCGCTCTACGCCGCGTTTCCGTAGCCCCAAATGGTAGCTCGTAAACCAAAGTACAAATTTGCCATTTCTGCCTGCAAACAATAAAGAAATAAAAATAAAAAAGTAAATAAAAGTCGTATTATTAATAAAAAGCAAGTAAAAAATAAATTAATATGATCTATGTCGCTCATTCCGCGAGGCAAATCAAAGAAATTGCCTATTTGCGTGCACTGCCTACTTTTAGACTGTGACTTAATTGTGCAGCGCCCCTAGCATACATTTAGGGTGGTAGAGTGGTATATAACGAATGTAGCATACATTTTGGCTGGCAAATAACTTTAAAGCATTCATTTGCGCCAGTGCGTGCTTTACTAGTTCAAGGTAAAATATGTTTTTTTACCCAATTTGCGTGAATTGTCGCACATTAACACTGCGTTATTTCAAAGCTTCGATGGTAAATGAGTATAACCTATTCCAACAATAGCATATTAAATATAAAGATATTCTAGCTAATAGAATTATCAACAAATTTCACAGAAAAAGAAATATGACGTTAATAGAACTATATAACCGCCTGAAGTTTGACCTAAGTTCCAAAAAAACGTATAGTTATTTATTGCAAAACCAAATATACTTGAATATTCTGCTTGGTTTTGACTTCACACCAGTTGTTATGGGTTTCTACCGAAAATGACAACACGCAACTTTACACACTCGATATTTTCAATGGGTCGTCTCGTAATACCACATAACCCAACACGAAGTCTTTGAAATTTACTTAATAATAACTTTAAGCTGGGAAATAAATTTATATGAAGCGAGCACGCTTTTGGAGTATGTCTTTAGTAGTCTAATTTAAACTGAAGCTTTCAGGGTATGATTTTTGGTTTCCTAAAATTGACGAGGTGTATTCTAATTACCACAATAATTGTATTTCTTAACACACATTCTCCGTATAAACACTTCTCCAACAATGAGTGCAATTTCACTTCACGTGATGCTAAATTGCATCAGCGCTTAAAAGTATGAAAAAGTCATAGTTACCTGGAAGTTTACCCGAAAACTTAGCTGTATAATTTCTCAATGTGAAACTGTAATATTTATACCCTGAACAGGGTCTGCCTTTGTGACTGCATTTATGTGCAGATATCGGATCACTATAGCGTATAGCTGCCATTTAAATTCAACGATTAAAATTAAATTCTTTATTGAAAACTTTTTTATTCGACAAGATATCTTCACGAAAATTAGCGTGGATTATTTTCTAAAACAGCGCAATAATTATCGAAGAACTTGTTGCTGACAAAAATTTGGCAAGAATTGTTTTCCAAAACAGCGCTATGATTTCCAGGAAAAAACATTCAGATCGATTTACTATAGCATTTAGCTGTCATACGACTGACCGATCCAAATCAAGAAAAGATTTTTTTACCACCTCTAATGCTGTTAAAAATGCACCTGTGCAGGGTATAATAATTACAGTGCAGCGTAAGTTAACATCTTTCTTGTTTTCTTCTCCGTTTAAATTGCAAAAATACACATTTTAATTTAAATTGCAAAATTTCCACAAGTTTGTCAGCACATTTATAATTATCATACCTTTACTTTGCGCTCAATGACAAGTTATTTACCTTCGCATTCTGCTTCTGCTGTACCTTTGTGCGTTTTCTATTTAAGCGAGACAAGCTTTCACCGAAATTACAAAACACAAAAAAAAGTTATTTAATTGAAATAGAGCGAATTCTTGCATTAAAATTAATTAAGCTCTTAAACTGGCGCAGTGCAAATGAGCAGAACTTTTTTACAAATGAAAGATGAAAACTATATAATTATAAAGATATCATAGAGTGGCTTGCGAAATTATTTTTGAGGCCATAAACTTCAGCTACTTTGATAATTACTTCATTAGCGCGCATTGCAGGTATAATAAGGAATGTTTCAATTATTAGGTTGGGTTTAATGGTTATTGGAGAGAAGCTTGTGAAAATGTTATTATGAAATTATTATAAGATGTTAATACATATATACACGTAAAGTGCAGAGAATTTGTGCTGAAATGATATATTTACATATATTTTTCGCGCTAAAAATTATTTTACTTGTATTAAGCCTCTTTTATTAGAAAATAAAAAATAATAATTATGTTGCTAAGAAAAAACTGCAAATACTTAGCATTTTTCTTATTTAAAATTCTGGTGCGTAAACGTACATGGCGTATGAGTGACTTACTGTACACTGACAAAATCGCATTATGTCTGCCAAAGCATATGAGGAAATTATAACGAAGATTAATGGGGCGCATATGTTCGACATGGCGTATGAGTGACAAAAGTATAACTAAGGGTAATATGGTGTATTGCGATCAACACGGCGTATGAGTGACTAATTAGTTATGCATACTGGCTGGCTGCACACCTCATAACATGGCAGTGTAAAGTCAGGCCAGTGTTTTCAGCCTATATAAACATAATAGTTGTCTATATTAGTTTTATTTTCGGATTGAAAAGTTCCAGGTGGGAAAATAGACCGATATGTGTTATAAATATTTAAACATTTTAACTGATATTTTTTTGCACTCTAAATAATTTTTAAATTTTTTCTAATGATTTTAAAGCAATTTGGTCAACAGCTTTCAGATGCATATCTACACATTACATACAATTTGTGTATCTTTTATAAAATTTTATGAGGTAAATTTTTGTAAATTATTTCATTTTATTAGCTAAGCCCGGTATAAGCTGCTTACAGCTCTTTTACCAAACCTCGATGTAATTTTATTTCTTTCCTAGTTATAATAAAACTAATTAAATTAAAATTTATGCTTTAACGAAATATGTTTTTGCTTATGTCGATATATTGTAGTAAAATTTTTTGAGCATTTTCAAGCCATTAGCTGTTCTAAGAAAATACACTTTCAAGCACCGTTTATAAAACTATGCCAAAAAGAGACAAAAACGAGCTGGGCTCGTTCTAAAAAATTTTTCGCGATAAAATTGCACTATGGATCTTCTTTGAAGATAGTTATGTACAACAAACATTTAAGCACACAGTAAGAAAATGTAAAATGTACGCCTAAAAGTATGCAATTAATTTTTGTATGATTTCTGCTTAACGTAACTACCTTGGAAATTAATGTTTAGTGTATATATCTTCGTTCCGAATTATTCAAAAAAGAGTTTATAACTAAAGTGATACTACATTTATGACCCAGAAGATTAATTTCATTTTAAAAACTTTCCTTTGCTTTACGATAGCAGCTCTACTAAAATAACAAACTTCGCTTAACAAATATTAGTTCACACCATTCAAGAAACATACGCTTGATAGCAAGCTTTTCTATTATATTATATCAACACTTAATGAACTGCATAATGCTTTGCATAAATATTTATTAAACTCACAGCGCACAGCTTAAGCAGACTGCGCCCGCGAGGCAAATTAAGAAATACGTGTTACTACGCGCACTATTTTATATATAAAATAACAGTGCTCTATATATATATACTTATATATGTGTGTGATGTTTATATATATTTATGTATGTGTGTGTTTGTATTTATCGCTGTCATAAATCGCATAAAATAAATCCGATTATCCACTCTCCGCCAGCAAAACAGATGGTCATAAAAATGTGCAGCAAAACGTCAAACGTACTAATAAAAAGCAGAAAATAGCTATTGGCGAGCATAGAAAGCCAACGATGGCCGCAGCAGCGAGATAGCAACTTGGCAACGCACTCGAAACTGGGCTGATGTTTGGTGATTGGATTTGAAGCTGACAGGAAATGGATGGAGGCGAATGGCGTTGAGTGGGTGATAAAAACTAATAAACTGACAATACTTCCGTGAAACTTTATCGACGGGTATTAGGGATGTGGCAGCTAAGGAAATACTGTAATAAACAGTGTAGTCAATAGAACGAAGTTGATAAGTTAAAAGGGCAAATGGTTGAAGTTGTAAGAGAAAAGTTCGCCATTTATGCATGTCAGTGTACATGCATATGTAAGTATATGCGTGAGTTGAAAATTCTATATATTGTATATATGCAAGTTTATATCCAGAGTTGTATTAGTATAGTTCGCTCACAGCTAAGGCAATGAATTGTGCCATAAAAACAACAATAAATAATACACCCGAGGCATTGTGCGTAGGGTGTGAAGGAACATAAAATTATATACAGATATATGTACATGTGCGTACGTGTGTGTACACATATGTTTATGAATTAGAATTTATGTGAGTGTTTTCCAAATCTTCCAAACGTATACACATCATAAAGACTGCAATAAGATAAAACTAGCTGAGCTCTTAACTCACTAAAATAAACAAAATGGCTGTTATAAACCTAAGGGCGAAATGTTTGGATATTTGAATGTCATAGTAGTGTGGTGTGATAGTGTGGTAAATCTGCGGTGGTTCATCTTTAACAAGTAATAATTTTCATGATTTAAAAATCCTTACAACAAAACGTTATCCATACAAAAACTTTATTTTTGATGGGTCAAGTTGTATGGTAGCTATATAGCTATAGTAGTCCGATATCGATGGTTCCGACAAATAAGCGGCCTTTTAGGGAGAAAAGGACATGTTCAAAATTTCAGTTCGCTATCTCTAAAAACTGAAGGGCTGGCTCGCGTATATAAAGACGGTCAGATAGGCGAACACGAAAGCCTTTTGAATCTCATTTTTTATTATTTGAATGAGGGTATCGTATAACCTCAAACTACGACAATTTAGTTTAGGTTAGATTATTTTATAATAAAACCATCGGCTTTATCAAGTTTTCCCACTTTTTCTTTGCACAAAGTCATTTTTTAAGTTAAAATAATATTCATGCATTTTAATGGGGGTATTTAATTGGTATTAAATGAGCACGAGGGTTTAAATCAAAGTTTCCATGTAACTATTATTAGAAAATACTATAAAATCATACAAATTTTCGTCTTTCTGTCCTCAGATTTGGCACACCAATTGATGCCCATATTTGCACCTTATTATTTATAACATAGACTCAATTTACTTGTAAAGCGTAATATTTCATATAACGTTTAAATTTTCTCGTCCATTTGTGACATGTCGCATTACAGCTAACTATATTTACATAAATATATATTTTTTATTAACTACTTATTATTCATTGAACTGTGTTCTCCATACAAATTACTAAACTTATTCCTGCATGCATTGTCGTAAATAACTGAAGCGTTAATAAACAAAAGACAACCGATAAAGGATATAAATTTTAGCTTTGTTCGCATTATTTATAGCTACTAATCACTGATTATCACAAAATAGGTGTGACATAAATACTTAATTATTGCAGAGACAAAAGCGTGAAGTGCCTAAAACTTATCAAACAGAGTTATGTTTTATGAAGTCAACCGTTCAAGCGGTTGAAGCTGCTGTCGGTATGTGGAAGGATATAATTTATGCTAATAAATAAAGGAAAACTAAATGCAATGCTTTTTTCAAATTATATTGTGTATTTTTGTTAACGTACAATTTATATTTTTGATTTTATTTTTTATCAGCTGGCTTAAGCTGACACTTTCAAATAGGTGGCAGCGCAATGACATCAAGTTTGACTTCGAAAAATTATAATAAAATTGTAATTACAAAAGTGTATATGTAGGTAACAATAAGCCACACACTGGTAATTTGTCAATCCTGTCACATACAAGTATATTTAACCCACCTAGCTAAGTCCCTAAGTAGGTTTTAATGAGTAGCACATAAATTATTATTTGTTTTGACATTTGATTGGAAATTTTGCTGTTAATTAGAGTTTCAAATTAACAGCAAACTTGACAAACCTAATTTATAACAACAAATTATGCATAATACTTTCGATATACAATCTAAGCCAATTAGTAATTTATATACTTATACAGCTAATATGTTGAGACCCGTATTTTATTAGCGTAATTAGAAAAAGCAACAAACACATTATAATTCAACAAATTGTCACGCTAATTACCTATGGCAACAAGTATTGGTCGCAATAAAAGCTAACACAGTTAGACGGGAAAGTGGGTGTCGGAAAGTGTTGTAATGGATATACATAAATACATATATGATATACGTATCGGATTTTTTGTTTCGATGCATAGCAAGCCCAGTAGAGAAAGGCTCGGTCAACAAAATGATAAAATGACCAGAGTTTTCCGAGTTTGATTCTTGATTTACTATAACAAACTTCGGAAAATCACTCTGACTTCATAACTGGATTCAACGCAGAATCAATCAAAGGATTAATCTGGAGTATAAAATTGAGTTTACTGTTCGCAACACAGAGCATATATGACATAATTTCGGATTTGTACTGAAACAAGAATTAATCTTCAGTATAAAATTGAGAATGTATACTGTTCCAAACCCAGTTAGATATATGTATATCAACCTAGAGAAACATACATATATCTTATTCAAACTTGTGGTGTATTATAAGCCCTACTTTAGCTGCTCTATTAAATGCACTCGAAGAAAAAACTAACTATATGCAAATGCATGGAAGAGACTTTTGGAAATTCTATATGAGGTAGCGATGGTAAATATTTTTTATTCAGTAGTAAGTCAATCGGAACTTTGATTTTTATATAGTGATAACAAAAATTTAATAATCGATTAATCGTTAGAAATTTAAGTTTGATTATAATAATTATTAGGTCATGATGGCATAAAACTCAGTAGTCAAATAATCGGTTAAAAGTTAGTCGGGGGTTTGATTTTTAGGAAGGGATGACAAAAGCTTAGTAATCAATTAAGCAATTGAAAGTTTATCAGTGGTTTAGTTATTAGGTAAAAATGGAAAAAATTTAATAATCGATTAATCGGTTGAAAGTTATTTCGGGTTTTGATTATTAGATAAAAATTGCCAGAAAATTAAAAATCGATTAATCAGTTTACAGTTAATCGGGGGTTTCATTATTTGGTAGTGTCATTAATAATCGATTAATCGGTTGAAAATTAATCGAGGGTTTGATTTTTAGGTATGCATGGAAAAAATTTCGTAATTGACTAATCCGTTGAAAGTTAACCGGTTGTTTGATTATTGAGTATAGATGAAAAAATTTATTAATTGGTTAATCGTTTTGTTTTCGGGAAGAACTTAAACGAGTATCGATCTTTTCATTCGTAATTTAACATACATATCAAGACTATTTTGGGCAAAAGCAAGTTTGCGCAAATGCGTTGTAAAAAATACAAGTAAACGATATATAATTAATCGATAAATAATTTATAGATTACAAATCGGTAGTAGTTCAACGTAAAGCAGCATTCACAACACTGGCATATTTTGATATGTTCAAAAAAAGTTTAGAAACATAATTTTCCAAACCTTCAGTACAAAAATATTTTTAAAAGTCTTCGGCATAATCCGAAGAATGTTATTATATTTTTATACTTTTTGAGGCTTTGTTTAAATTACGTAATTTTAATGCAGATGAAAAAAACTTAAAAATTTTCGAAAATTATTCGATTCATTCAACAAATAATCGTTAGTAGGCAATTCTTTTTTATCTTTCGCCTACTAAATAGTCTTATTAATTATCCTTTTCGATAATTTCTTTTTTGCTTTTAGCTAATTTCTAGTGATTTGTTTAAGTGAGTATTTAAACTCAGTTAATTGTCTCGAAAATCTTTCAAGCCACTATAATTGACACACATGAAATTCCAGCCTTCGGGGTTTTGCCTTTGCAACATCACAATATCGAAAGTAAGTAGGCAACATATTTTCCCACAGGGCTTTTGCTTGACACACTTTCGTGTGTCTTCATGCGTGAGTGAGTTTTATGAGCTTAACAGTTGACTAAATCAAAATAACAGCCAACAACAAACATTAAACATACTAGCGATAGTTTTAATTACCCCAATTAGCAATTGTGTCGGACTTCAGCCATTGTATAACCGCCAACGCATGCTCACTTCATGAATAGAAACCGAATCGCACTGAAAAGCGAGCAATCGGAGTCCTCTTAAGTTTTATCAGTTACGTGCCACACATAAAAGTTGCATTAATTATTTATAAAGCAAATCAGGTGCAAAACGGACACAAAGCCTACTAACTGAACTTTGATACAAACATACATACACATATATCACTGTTACGCGTGTTTGTATATTGTACAGTTATAATTTTTATTAACAATAATACTATTTGTGCACACTTACTTATGCACATAAATAAACATCGAACAATTGGCCACCGACATGCGAGCTAGCCGACTAGCCTAATCCTCGTTAAGTAAATAAGCGCTACAAATATTTGCGAGCAATAATACTAAATTTAGTGCTTATTATATATAATAAGAGGTGAGTATTAGATAGGTGAATTACGTGCTGTGTACATTAGGTCTGGACGATTGGCGTACATACACACCTTTTATGAGCTGCTAAATGTCTTGAATATTAAATTATCTGAATGAATGAAAGTAACTAACTATTCCTGAAGCTTAAAATAAACATGAAAAACACCACTTGCTGATGGTCTTTAGAAGGGAAATTTTAGCTTTAATATTAATATATTAACGAGCTATGCAAAAAATCATCATTGGTACATATAGATATTCCTATTGTGTAAGGCTACTGGAGCATAGTTGAAGTTTGTATGGCAGCTATACTCTATACTGGTCCGATATCGGCGGTTCCGACGAAAGAGCCACTTTTTGTTGAGTAAATGAAGTGTGCAAAATTTCAGACTGATATCTCAAAAACTGAGAGACTAGCTCGCTTAGTTTCCAATCTAAAATCTCATCACTCATCGAAAACAAGCAATACCGCCATATCAGTAATGTAGCTGCATTAGTGAAAGTATAAAATATTGCGCAACTGACACGAGTATAAATTTCATTTAAGTAAACTATACAAATTTGTTTACACGGATACACACACCCACACACACACACACACACTTAACCATATATATGTATACAAGCTCACATTTAACGCTTATTGCACATATTATCCCTGCTTGGCAAATATTTGTGCACTGCGAACCCCCATTGGCTTCACTTGAGTGCTTGTAAGGTCACATCTTCGATCTGTCAATTTAATCCGATTTCACACTTAAGCATTTCGGTAAACATTTTTCAAAAGTGTAAAGAAAACAAGCATGTAAATAAAATCAAATCACATGCTGAACTCAAATTGTATTTTTCGTTACATACAAGTATACTTACTTTATATAACAGCAATGCACTTTTGTGTCTGACCGTAGCAACATAGCATTACCACTTCTTTGCTCACACTTCTGTCGCAGCCAACTTAACACACATCTTATTTGCTTACAACTGCTGATATGGCAAATATGTATGTGTGTGTCCTTCAACGAAACTGAACAAATTTTTAAATCTGTGCTTGCAATGTTGCCAAATAGTGTAGGAAACAACAACAAAATGTAGAACCCTTTAGTGTATTTGGGTAACCACTTTAATCGAGTTTCCCAATGCGGTCGAAGAGATGACAGCAAATAAACAAGTATATATGTTTTATACCACAAATAAAGTTATTTATTTTTATATTAATAAAAAAAAAATTTTTCTGAATGTATATTTAATTTGTATAGCCATGTTCATGTATATTTAAAGAGACACCAGAAAAGACGTTAACTTCGGTTGCCCTGAAGCTATAACACCCTTCACAAATGCAAAACATTTCTTTTTTTCTTAGACAAGAAGTGACTTTTAAGAAGATTTGAAGATCAAGACAATGCCAACTATTGTTTCGTATAAAAATTCCATGCTCTAATGAGGTGTGTTGAATTTTTTTAATTGACTCATTTAAAGAACTGTGTTTATCTGTAGGTCAGCTTTTTTCTAAGTTGAGACTATATGTGCAATAAAATCAAGAAATTAAAGTAAAAACAACTTCAACTTCATCAAAAAGAGTTTAGTGATTCAACTAGCTGTGGTGACATTTCTGTGCTATTCACCACTAAATCTTAGAGCATTTTTTCGCAGACAAGAAGTGATTTTCAAGACGATGTGAAAGTAAAAACCACGCCAATTACAGTTTCGAATGATATTTCCATGTTTTAATGAAGTGTGGTGAATTTTCTAAATGACTCACAAAAATAACTTGGTATATCGGGAGGTCAGTTTCATGCCAAATGGAGACTATGTGTGAATTAAAATCAATAATTGAAAGTAAAAGCATATTCTACTTCATCGAAAAGAGTGCAGTGTTCTAATTGAGTGTGATAAAATTTCTGTGCTATGCACCACTAAAGCTTACAACTTTTATTTTTCAAAAACACAAATAATTTTCTCTGCAGTTGTTAGGTACTTATTTTTTGATCTAAATTAAATTTGAGTGGATGATACGGACTCAATTAAGGTTTAATTGCTTCAAATAATTGATAGATATTTCAAACAGTTTCTTAATTTAGTTAATTAACAAAATATCCACACACAAATATATAAAGAGAATTGCCATTGAAAGTAGGCTGAAATACTAGCTGGCTTGCTTTAAAGGAAGACAAAAAATTTTGTTTTCGTATAATTCAAAATCAGAAAAATATCGAACTACAACTGCAGCAGTATCTTTTTTAGCCCCATTGAAATAGGAAAGAATCAAATTATAGCTCAAAAGCGAATTATCTAGCTTGTACAGGAATACCACTATTACTTCAAAATTGCCACAAAATCGAAAATTACTACTCGCTTAATAAAACACTTGTCATTCCAAGCACACGCAGCTCACAATCTCACAAACACTATTTCACCTATTCTCAGTTTTTGGCACTCTAATTTTTAAACCCTAGCAAACTCACACTCGTTTCAATGTATGTTTGATGTTTATATCTCCTCGTATCTATTCTGCCGACTTCTCTTTTCAAATAGCTCAATTTCACTACACACACTGCGTTTTGATTCCTGTTTGTAAACAACAAAGAACTTGCAAATTTCACACTACGATCCCAATAGGCAGAACGATAAGAAAAAATGAGTATTTCGGAGTGCCTACGGTATAAAAGATGCATTTTGCTGCCAGGAAAAGTCAACAATGCATGACGGGAAATTCAATTTTATGGCAGTTTTCGTTGTATACACCTCTTGCGGTTGAAAGAAAGAGTGCTTACGCAAATACCCTGCAGTAAATTTAAGGACTAAAGAGATACAAAATAATTTGGTTATGACCAAGGCCAGAGGTTAGAGCATATTTTGCACTACTTCTCTTTATAAAGCCTCCGAGTTATGAATTCTAATTACTGAAAGATGCCAGAGAGCTTTTCCCACTTGCTTATATACTTGTAGGTATAAGGCCTTTTGTTTAGAAACTTCTAATAGTGATTTATGAAACGTCTGCAAATTCTGTGCCAAGTAGCTGTAAGTTTTCTCAAAATATTGTATGAAATGTATTTTTTCTCTTCATTATAATTCCTAGTGGAACTTCACTCACGAGACATCGAAAACAAGCTAGCTGATTTACGCATTCAAGTCGGTACTTCATGCCAAAATCGGAATTTTGTAAGCCTACACCTACGTGCAGCAGCATAAAATCAAGCGCTTCTTCAACCGGCTAACTTAATTTTCAATTGGCAACGACAGCAGCAAGCAGCATAAATGCAGAATACCAAGTATGAGAGCAAAATGCAAATTGAGCGAAAAAATCGGATTTCGTTCCAACAAATTTTCGAAGCACTATTTTGGCTAGTTGCTTTCATGCGCTTTTGAAATGCCGCAAATTGCTCAAAGTCGGGCACTATAACAGTTTTCAAGCGGCAGGTATACAAGTACGGCATTCATTTCGCTTGTTGGTTTCGATTTTATTTTGGCTTTTGCTTGTGCTCCTCTGAGCACAGCTTGACGCGTGAAATGGTGAGCAAAAATGCAGCGTACCGCTAAACTTTGGTTAAAAATGTAACTTTTTTCTGAAGTGATTTTGCAATTCACGAAAAACCCGTGGGCAATATGTGTCCATTCCTGAAAGCACATATATTCATAAAACATGTATGTATGTATATATGTTTGTATATATGTATGTGTTTATATATAGTTAGTGACGTGAAGTGATTTTTTCAAGCCCAACCTGTTCCATTTTCCGTCTTTGAGAAAAATCAAATACTTTTCTGTGTTTCCTTTTCAGGTGGTCTATTTTTTTTGCAACTTCCATTACTTTGTATTTTCGAAATGGCACACAGGTGGGTTATTTGTTTTTACTGTGACACTTTGAAAAAGCGGTTCAAATGGATGCTTGACACTTTAATACCTAAGTGTTCGGTTATATTTTAGACTAAATATATATATAATATGTACATATATATATAAAAAATATTTATATATACATACTTCAGCAATATAAATACGTAAAATTATAGCTAGAAATCTAACAGACTGGGCTGGAAAATAGTAAAACATCTGTAGAATTATTTCCTGTATAAAAGTAATATTTCCTAAAAAAGCTCACTTGGTTTTAAGAGAATATTTTCGTTTTGCTGTCTAACGGGTTTGATGTCCAAATGTCTGATGAAGCAAATATTATTCTTCTGCTACTGTTACTGACCGAAACTTCAAGATCTCTCACCTTCTCTCACTAACATTTTCTACTTTCATGCGGACCGACTGTATCAAGTGCAAGTAGGCCGACTTCGACAATTTTGTTTTCGTTTTATCATCGGCGGACAATGCCCCTTAGCGTGGTTAATGAACCTTAGCGTGGTCAACAACCTTTATCATTATATGTATCATTTTGAGAAACTATGAGTTGAGAAATTTAAGGAATTACCTCCTGGCCATGTTTTCTAATGGTCCTAAAACTTTGAAGAAACCTAAAATCACATCATGAACCTTGAAAGATCGTAAGCTAGAATAATTAAGCATAACAGTTCGAGGCAAAAAGTTTGTAAGTATTTGTGCTGCATGTGAGTCTCCTTTTCGTCAGTTTCTTCACTTTCACTTACTCTCTCTCTTTTTTCCTTATTTAAGCAGTATCTGCATAAGGTGCTACAAAGCTCTAAAGGTTCATTAACAGCTACTAAATTAATAAACAACAACAATTCATTTCAATCCTCCAAACAAGTAAACACGCCTACACCCAACTACACATATAACAAATACAGTAAGCACGTTCCATACATTTCTTATTCCTTCCACTTGCAATTTTAATCCCTACCGTTTGACACACTCCTCAATCACCCCTTTGGGGCAGAAGATAAGCTGCGTACGTTTGAGTCTCGCATCCGCTACGGAATTATTGTGGCTGCCGTTGCAACTCTATTGCACTCAACACCCTAATTAATAACAATAAATTTTACTAACTCTGCCATGCAACAAACAAACAAACAAACGGCAGTGCAGCAACACAATTTCCAACAATACCACAAAAGTGGTGCGATTTTTGTAAGCCAAGCACGTGCAGGATATTTTATAGCTGCAACTTCCTGTTGCAGCCACTAACACCAGCAAATAATGCATTTGGTAAGAAAGTGTTCGAAGAAAATGCTGAGTGTGGCAGTAGCAGTAAATACAGCGTATTAGGGAGCGTGCACTGGGTACAATGTACAAACGTAAGTGTCCTTTGGCGTGAGCATGCTGGCGCATTGCGAGTATACTAGCGTTTACTCCTGGAAGTCTATCAAACAGTACGTGATATTTCACAGTAATTTAAATCCTGAAAGTAAGCTACAAAATAGTGTTTAATATTCGCTCATGTGCCATTCGTTGTCGAGAGGAAAGTCAAGTGGTGTTGGATTGGTCGTGAAGTGCAAGCGATTTGGGAATACATTTTTTTTTTTTTTTGAATAAAAAAAAATGAAAGTAATAAAAAAGTGTTTGAGTACAAAATACACAGAACTGTTTTATAGACACCGAGTAATCTATATTTGAGAAGAGTATCAGTAGACGTCATCGATACGCCACTGCTCCGCCCACTTGAACTGCTGATTCCTTGTTTTTCTTGTCTCTTGTTCGATATGAGTTGCCAGAGAGTAGCTAACGCTTGGCGAATCGAAGTTGAGTCTCCTTTGTCCGCTTGCGTTCTAGCGCTGAACTACTGGACTTCGCGTGAGGTTAGCAGACGCTGGTCAACAAGTAGCTCCTGAGCGACTGCAAGATCTACCTGGCCTATTGCGTTACGCAGAAAATCCACTGAGCTACTTGCTTTCAGTAAAGTTCGTCTTACCGCATTCGTAGGAATTCTTGCTAGTCAGAAATTCTTGCTAGGGCACTGAGTTGACCTCAGTAAGATAAAATATAACGAAAGATTTGACGATACCAGAGCTGCACTGAAGACAAGATCTTGAAGTGCAACTATTTTGGCATACATTTGACCGAGCTTCAATTTTTATCGTTAACCTTCTTCGTCGAGCAAACAGCAGGAATTGCTGACGCGTAACGTAGTACATTGGACTCACATTAATGTTCGTAAATAAAGTAATAAAAATAATCTATTGGCTGTAACTATGTACTTAATAAGCTGCTCTCTGCAACACATTCGAGTCACAACTATCCGTTAATAGTGAGCAATTTATAATTTAGTACCAACGCAATGACATTGTCATAAAGACACATCTGAGACGTGTCAGACATTCACCTGACCCGCTCAAGATGTCATGTGGCAGCAATCAAATGCTTAAGTATCAGCACAATCGCTGAATCTATTCGTCAAGTGCAACGACTTCCAACTGTCGTTTAATTGGATTTTACGAGTATTTCTCGGCTTGCTAGTTTACTGCAGCTGCAGGGGTTTGGTATTGACAATGTTGCTGGTATATATGTGCCTACTAAATATAAAGTTAAAGTTAAAGTTAAGGTTAAAGGTAAGTTTAAAGTTAAAGTTAAAGGTAAAGTTAAAGTTAAGGTTAAATGTGATAAAAGCAAGAGAGCTCAGGATTCTCTAGATTATTCTCCAACACGCTAACGTAGATATGATATTATTGCATAAGAGGATTCAACTTAATAAACAATTTGATACTTCAGACACAACATATTATATAATATTTTTAGCTGGACCAAATTCGATTAAACATTTCATAAGTCAATCGTTGCTTATATTATCGGACTTCCGGCCAATAATGCGTATATCCATTAACTTTAACTTTAACTAGAAAAATGATAATCAGTTAAAAAAAAATCATAATTTCAGTATTTCATAAGGATAACGGATTGAGAACTGATATTCGCAAATAAATGACCACGTTCAAGGTGCCTCCCACAAAAATAAGGCATTTAAGCTTTACAAAATTTACATCTACGAATTTACGTGAAATCCTGTTTGCCGGATGCCAAACATGTGCCAATGTTTCTCGGCAACGCTTCAACCAGCTAGCAGTGCTCTGACTTGCCAAAATTGTTGTTGCATTTTTTTGTTTCTTTTGCTACCATAACTGCTGCCAACAGTTGAGAAATTCTATTTTGCATTTATTTTTTCAACTCACGCCATTTTTGTTCGCTGTTATTTTTGCTCGTTTGCTTATCTACTCGTGTAACTATTTTCTCAAATATTTCTTTCATCAATTTTATGCTTTTCAGCTTACTCAATGGATTTATTTAATGTGAAAAATCAGCAGCTTTTCGATTTTGATTTTTTTTTTTGTTTGGCTGAATTGGCAAAGTTCCACGCCACTTGCGTACAAACGATTTACTTATTTCACTTAGAGCCATACACAATAAGCAGAAATCGAGGTGAGTAAGTAGGAGCGCGTGATTTGCATGATGCGCGTATTGTGGTAAAGCCAAGTGTGGGAAAATATCGTTGCCAGCAATTTAGTATGGTGATTGAATTTCAGTTGCAAGTTATTAACATGTGGAAATCATAATAAAAAAAATAGTGATTTACTTTAGTTGGATAAAATTCTGAAATGGCTGTTTGATATATTTTTTTAAAAGAATGTGATTAAAAAATAAAACTCGATATAAGTTGATAAGTGCTAAAGTTGTATTAAATGTTGCTTTATTTTTGCTAAATTTTCTGTTTCAAGCTAAAAAGATCGTATGCAATTAAACGATCGCCTTACAAAACTGTACTTACTCTACGAACTTCTAACTGTTAATTTAAAATACCTATAAGTATATGGAAAAAATATGAAAAATAAATTGTGTAAAACAAAAAGTATTACAACAAAATATTATTACTTTTTCAGCTACTAGCAAGCAATTAGATATTTTGTTTATTAAACTATATTTTCTGCACTTCAGCATCGGCCCTACAATTTCTGAAAATTTCAATGCATTTGACTTTTCTATCTTTTCATTCATTTTCTAAACTACGATGTTGCTTTCAACTCAGTTTTGATACCCTGCCAGAAAAATATTTCAATTTAAGCAACACAGTTGGCTTGGCTATTATTCATTTTCAAATATTTACATACATATGTATCTACATGTATTGTATACATCGAAGGATTAAAGCAGTTATTATAACATACCGACAATATTAGCAACCCACTTATATATCTTTTTGCATCACTTCTGCCGATATGTGAACAAAAAAATTAATTATTTTTTTCAATTGAAAAATTAAAAATTTCTCGACATTTTAAAGTCCAGTACTATTACTAAAACAAACAATTTATATTTAAACGGTACGAAAGAGCAAAATTATATTTGCAAGTTGGTGAATGAATTATGAGTCAGTTTACTTGTAAGCTAAGCAAAAAATTTATACAAAACTTAAAAAAAAATTTTAATTATAACTAAAAAAAAGTTTTAAATTAAAAAACAAGTTTAAAAAATTAAAAAGATAAGTATTTTGCATGAAAAAAACATTTATTTTTTTGAAACAAGCTAAATCTATATAAATTAAAAAAGTTATTTTGGTTTGAAAAAAAGTGTTTTTTAAATCAAATCAAAATTTCCTAAAATTAAAAAAAACATTTTGTTAATAAAAAAAACATTTGAATCAAAAAAATTTTAAAAATTAAAAAACACGTTTAAAAAATAAACAATTTTTTTTTAACCAAAAATTTTATAAAAATAAAACAAATTATTTTGTTATGAAAAATTTTTTTTTCAGATTCAGATTTGTTTTTTTTTTTATTTTTTAATGAGTATGCGTAAATGCACGAAAAATTCATGAAGGATAATATTACCTCCGAATTTCGTTGATATCGGTCCAGTAGGTCCTGAAATATGGATTTTCACCTACATGTAGGCTGTGTCCGATATCGGCAATTCCGACAAATCAGATACTTCTTTTGGAGAAAGGGACTTGAGTTAAATTTCAGATCGATATCTCAAAAACTGTGGGACTATTGGTGTAAATACAGACAGGCGGACAGACATACGGACATGGCTAAATCGACTCAGCTCGTCAAGCTTATCATTTATATACCATATATATTTTAAGGATTTTCTTCGAAATCAATTTCAAAATTTTACTCACAAAAAACAAAAAAAAGTATAGCCACCCTAATGTGCCCACACATATACAAATTCACCGTTAAATGAGTAAATTTTCTCAAAATTTGGATTACCATTTCCAGCTGTACCCGCAGCCAAACCTTGCAGCGCTGTAAATGGCATTGAGCACGTTTTATATGTCTGCATTTTGCAATCGTGGCAAACGATAAAATTTATTTGCGATATTTTATTTTAGATCCTACGAAATGTGATTACATGTGCATGTATGTATATGTATATATGTATGCGCTCCAATCACAATGTAATAACAATTCTCGATTTCTGCTATCATCTATTTGCCATGACAGTTAACTCAGCTGTAGCTCCTCTGTGTGTTATGTAAAGTCTGCTGTTGCATTTATGCTCCACTTATTCCCCTACACATTACATTGTAATATCCTGTGGCTGTGTGCAAAATTATTTCCACACTTTTTCACTACAGTTAAATGTTGGAATATGCTCAAACAGCATACGATGCGCAGTTGAAGACATAAATGAAGCATCAACAGAAGTTAAAACTTCACATACAAACACATATGTATATGCACAACACCTTTATGCTTATCACCCTCTTCATCATGATCGTGTACTAAGCAATCTCGTTATTATCTTCGTTTGACTTTTGCGTCGTAAGAATTTCAACACCATTCATTCGTCATGGCAATTCATCTAAAGCCACCTCCACATGTCAACTTTTATATGACTATTTTGCTGTCTGCACAGCTAAGTAAACTTTTCTTTTTTCACACATGTATGTCTCACCCGCTATCTGCCTCCACATTTCTTTCTTGGTTTTCTTATATTATTTGCGTCTACCTCTTTCGAAATGTTTTTCATGGCTGCTGCAAAATAAATCACAGACAACATTTATATTTTTTTGATACTTTATTGTTGTTGAGTCTCAAAAAACGGCGCTCTGCAGCTGACACCTGCAAGAATGTCCTCTTTATAGCTAGCGTCTTTCCCCTTTCTTGTTTGGCATTTCATTTATAACCCATTTTTATTGCTTACACTCAAGTTTTTGTGCACAAAATGTGTATAAAATACGTAAACATCTGTGCTCAGCAGCATTTCAGCGCCGTACAGGTAGTAATCTTTTATTTGGCATACCATGACGTATACGCAACTTATTGTATTGTGTAGGCATCTCTATATGTTCAGTACAGTGCCAAGTTTTCTCTGCTTATATCGCATGTGAGTATTGAATTGAAGAAAACTGATAACGTGACTTAAGACTCACTTATGATGAGCTAAAGTGACGGATTTTTCTTTGAAATTTTTATAGTTTTGTGAAAATTTTTACAATTTCTTTTTAAATTGTTTCAATATAAATCAAAATGCCCAAGCATTCCTATCCAAAACACCATATTTTAGACAAGTTTTGACATAAAAACTTATATAAATTCAATGTTCTAATAATATTAATAAAAGTAAAATATTAAAAAAAAAGTATTGTAGTTTTCAACCATAAACGTTATTTCGCAATCAATATAAATTTGCGTATTCGAACTAAAGGTTTTTTTTTTAATCTAGTGTCCTTTACACAAATTCATTAAAAAAACACAATCCTGTAAAAAATCAAAATCTACCGGTATCGATTTACCTAAAGCCTGGTTGAAGTATCATTGAAAAATTCTCAGACTTAGCATTTCCAAATTTTAAAACCTTAAATTCTTACATTTTTCATAAGTTTAAAATTTCCTTTTTTGCAAAAATTTTAAATAAATTACTTTTATTTTTAACTAAAACAAAATGCATTCAATTTATGAAATCCAACCATTTAGTGAAATATGCAAAGACAATTTTAATTTCCACTTTGCCAAGCCAATTATAGAATAGTATCATTTAAAAACCTTTTGAATTGAAGTCATGTGGAAATTGCTGAAATGGCTTTAGTTTCCTAAATACCCTAATCGCTTTAACAAAAGCTGCCCACTTGTTACCACTCTGCACACACACTCACACCAAAGTAGAAATAGACAGTCGTAAGTATATTTACTACCAAAAATGCTCAACTGTTTATAGCACCCCACCAGCACTGTTGTCACCACTTATACTAAACCAGAACGCAGGCAATTTGAGTTCAATTGTTATTGTTCGACGGGAATGCAATTTCGGGCGACACTGAGGAAAAAAGTCATTTGTCGATAAGCATCTTAGCAAACGAGTAAAAAATTCGCTGCCAAAAGCGATAAAAATGAATATGCGTAACACAATTGTGAGCTCACACACACACGCACACACCTACACATACCATACACATGTGGGTTTTTACATTCAGAGCGTTTTTCCCCACTTTTGGTATTAGTACTAGTAGCGCTTCCTGTTCTGTTTTTCTTGCGCAGCGACAATTTGGCAGCGCAAATCCCTATAATCTCTTCAATCGGCATCAGTCAGCCGAATGGCAATGGCAGTGGTTCGCAGAAAAGCTGCGCAATTGGCAAAGCACACGACGTAGAACAAATAAATAAAGCTGTTGGATTTAAAGCAATCATCCGTTTGGCGAATAACGGCCATTTGTGCACTAAAGTGAGGCAACAAAGCAGCCCATGACAACTATAGGCTTTTGTAAATATAAATATATATACATATATATATAAAGGTATATGTTGCTGTACATTGAAATTGTTGGCACGACGTGATAAAATATGGCATGTGATATAAATTTACAATTCATAGTTTTTGGGTTAGATTAAGGCAGTTTCAATAAAGTTAGATTATAATTAACTTTTAAAATGAAAATCATAGACAAGTAACTTCTTCTTAATCAAAATCAGTAAAGTGTATAAATCTGAAAATTACACAACAAAGTTATAAAATGTATCGTTTTTCAAAGAATATTTTTAAACAAGAGTTCTAGCGTTTGATATAAGAGACATCAAAAGTTTCGAATCTAGTTTATAAATTTTTCTGCGAGATTCTTTCACATAGCAGATCACTTTGCTGAGAACATTTCTACCATAGACAAAATTTTTCGAGCTTTAGATTTCTTGGCTCTTTCACATCGGAAATCTGCATCACAAAACTCCGAAATTCCAGAAGCTTAAGTTATATTTTTGGAGCTTTTTTGTGTGTTTATTAAAATATGTCGACTTTTCAAGTTATTCCAACTGATGAAAGTTCATTGAAGCTTTCTCGTTGAAAGCTCGCTGCCACTGAATTATATCTTAAAGTTTCAAAGTGAAAGCTACCTATAGAGCGCCTTTTTATAGTAATTTTCCCAAGATGTTTCATTATATAACATCTAATCTGGGATTTAGGCTTGCTAAAAGTCCAAAAAAAGGGTCATTGACCCCATGAGATGTAAACAAAATGGCATTGACCTCATAAAATGTAAACAATGAAGTCATTGACCTAAATGTAAACAACGGTTGTTGACTTGGCTAAAGGAAAACCCAAAGTTCATTGGCCCCATAAACTGTAAACAAAGGGTTATTGACCTCATAAAATGTAAACGAAAATGTCATTGACCCAAATATATCCAAAGGTTGTTGACTTTGCTACAAGTATATGTAAGCAAAGGTGGTTGTTTTCGCTGCATGTAAACAAAGGCTGCTGACTTGATTCAAAGTACACGACAGGGTGATTGGCCCCATAGAATGTAAACAAAGGAGTCAGTTATAACATAAGATGCAAATAAACGATTTGGTATATGTTATTGGTGTACTATTGTTTATTATAGTAATTAAGCTTATATTAATTTTAATCAAATAAACAAAACTAAAATAAAAAAAAAATAATAAACGACTTGACCCGTTAAAGTGTAACCAAAGTTTCACACGTTTTTTTTCCAACAAACTGCTCATTACTTGGAACCGCCGCTATCGGACCACTATATACTATGAACTAAACGTTTTTCCTAGATTTTTTGAGTTTTGGATTTGAGATGATATTAAACAGACAAATCTTCCCCACCACCTGACAACTTTTAGCGGAGATCCTCCAGGAGATCGGTTACGGGATCAAAGAAATCCAAAATTTTTCAAAATGACTCGCTTGTTTATTTATTAAATGAAATGTTTCTTCAAAAAAATATTCACTAAAATATATAGCATAGAAAATTGCAAGTTAAACTAAATATTGGTTTCCGACAAAAAAACGTTTAAATATGGAGTGCTATTTAATGAAATCTTTATCTTTTCAGCACTAGGACAAATTAGTGTTACAAATAAGGTTTCAAAAATGTATGCTTTTATACCCTTAAAAGTCTTTTATATATTTATTATAATATTATATTTATTCTTTATATATATAAAAAAAATTGTGGGCTTCTAGCGTATCTTCAAAGTAGGATATATCCTCTCATGGTTTATCTCGCAACTCTGTCATATGCCAAACACCAATACCTAAGCCACTAAATAGTCTACAAATTCACCTTTATGGCGCTAAATGTGTCGAATTGTGAAAGTTTCATTGAAATTCGATACCAAACATAAAAATCAAATTGATATGCTTCACAAAATTTCCAGTGAAAATAACATTTAAAGCGTATATCAGACATGATACCGGCGCTGATGCCAACTAAGCCAACTCATAGCACGCTTGAGAGCACACTACCACCACTACTAATACATACGAGTATATATTGCTATCTCCTAAGGCATATTTATGCACTTCGCTGTTCGTGTTTATATACAGCCGGCGGCTTATGGTGTGTTGGTTTAATAGCAGCTGTACGTCAGCAAAATTAACATAGCACTAACAGTTTAGCACTGGCAAAACGCACACACTTTAGCCGCTTGGCACATCGAAATGCTTGCTAGTCTGTATATATACGAGTATATATATAAATAAATATGTATGTTTATAACTGTCCCTTATCTATACGCATTCGCATGCCACGTAACAGCTCAATACGTAATGATAGCAATAAAATCCTTTGTGATTAGATTCAAATTTGTTGACTTTTGAGTGTGTCGCAACAGGCTGTGGCAATGGTGGTGTATGTAATCCCTAAATACTACACTGTTTGTTGTTGTTGCTGTTGTTGGCAATCGTAGCCAACGCTTCAGGCGTCTAACGTGCATTTACACCGCCACCACTTGCTCTGTAAGCAATTGTCTGCGTGCCTATCTGGCTCACCGTATGCTGTACGGACGACGTGCAAAATGTTGCGTATTCCCGCGTATTAGGCCCCATTTTTGGCAACGCGTTTGCGTGCTATTTGAATGGCTTAACTGCGATTTCATTATCGCCATTGTAAACTTCAGTATTTCGAGTTGTTGCAGCGCCTTGACATTGCCTTGTGTTTGTTGTAGATCGGTATTTAGCTGTTAAATATTCAGACGTAAACGCTGCCTACGCATGCCAAGCGACAAACTGCTTCAGACACATGTATGTATGTATATATGCCTACTCGCAATGGCATATTTCAAATCACAGTAGTAGTCACCTGATAACTGATTCCGTTAGTTAAATTCGCAGTAGAAGCTCACAGCCACATTTATTGGATTTATGTACTCGTGCATGTTTCTTTGACTGTTCATGTCTGCGTTTGTGTCGCTGCGTGAGACTGCGAGGTACTTATTTGGAGGTAGGAGCAGCAAAGAAGATGCGATAGTGAAGAAAGCGACGCAATCGCCTTTGCAATTATGCCAATTTGGTGATTAAGCTGCTTTGCCTTTTAATTCCTTCGCATTTGTGTGAAAGCGTTTAGAGGCAGGCATTCATTCAATAGGGCAATTCAAATGATTTGTAGGAAATTCACATCAAATTTACACTGATTGCCTTGCTTGAAGTTAGAAAGTGACTTAAATTCGGATATATTTATGATACCGATATATTTAGAGCTTAAATGGAAGTGGAGTCGTAAGGAATCGTCATTAGAAATATTGACGAAATCTGTTAGGAAAAAGCTTTGAATGTGTTTAACAAAGTATCATTTAAGTCCTGTGGATTATATAAGAAAATTAATCAAATTTTTATACTAAAATATTATAAGCGGATTAAATTGCACCCAATCCATCTTTTATTACACCGCGTTTTATCTTTACGCATCAAATTATTTCAAGTAAGGAAAATCATGCATTTAAAGTGAAAAGCCACTCATATAAGAATTTTACATATGGGTCGGTCATCAATGCGCTTCAAGGCGTAATAAATTAATATATCACATCAATTATTTATTAATAGGTCATATATAGTCATTACTTCACAAAACGTCACGTCATTTCACTACAAATAAATCTACTCTATATTAAATAACATTAAATCAATAAAATATAATATTATCAAATCACACTATAAAACATCTAGTTATACTTATACATTACATTGTATCATCACCTCAAATCAGATTATATCCTAACACAACACATCAAAGTAAATCAGCTCATATCACATCAGATCATATTATATCACACCACATCATATAATATTATATCATACGTCATCTACTCGTAACATAAATCTTAATTAAATATAATAAATCAAATACACATCCGAAAGATCACATCATATCAAATTAAATCACATTTCAACCAGTCGCATCATATCACATCAATTGTGAACATATCTTATCTACTATATTCACAACTAGTCACATTTCATCACATCACAACGAATCAACTCTGTTCATATCACATCATGTCAAATCAGATCACAGCACAACACATCAAATCAACTCTGTTTATATTCGATCATGTCAAATAGATCACATCACACCACATCATATCAAATCAGATCACATCAATTTATACCATATGACATCTAATCGTAACTAAATAAATAAAATTGTATTACAACTGTTCACATAACTTAACATTTAATGACATCGCAATTAAATCCGTATCATATATCATATAGATAACGTATATCCTTTAGATAACTTATCATAATTAAAACTAAAATAAAAACACTTCTTTGCCAATTTACGCATATGCCATGTCAGCCGCTTCTAAGCACACATACATAACCCTGCTGGGACACAGCGAGCCACCGAACAGATTACAAGCGAACAAAAAAATACAAAAACAAAAAAATATCAGAAATTGCGTTAAAATGTGATGATTGTAATTTATGGGCAACTATAAACGCACAAATACTGTCAGCCATACTTTTTTTCAAATACAAGCAATAGACAACTAAAAGTAAAGCGCACAGCAAAACGAAATGCGTATTTGGAGCAGTAGGCTAATAAAGTGTTATAATAAATAGACAGTGTGTGTTGTGTTTTAGAGAGGTGGTCAAGTGACCGCTTGACTTTTGTGCTTAAAGGAAGTTTTGTTTCTATTATACGCTGTTAACGAAAAAATTTATTTTTTAGCTTAGCAGGTTATAATGCCAGCAAAACCCTGGTGGGCGTTAGTTAAGTGCGAAGCGTAAGTGTTGAAATGAGCTGCATATGGCCAGCTTATTCACGCCCCGCATGACAAACAGACTGAAAGCCTAAATATAGGCAATAAAGTTCGATGTGTGTGTTTGGCTTATAATTTAGTTTTCCACAGCAATGTAGTCGCTTACACACACAAATGCACACATGCGAGCCACACGCAAACTCCTCAAGGACGCACAAATATTGCTTTGCCTGTGATTTACGAGCTAGCCGACATGGCCACCGCGCTATTATTAGCATTATATAATGCATACACGCACACTTAGCTTCAGTTGTAGTCACGCTTAGTGCTTAGTGGCATATTGGCGCGACCGAGGCACATACAATGCCAATTCACTTGTGTTTATTGTTGCTGCCACAATAACTGCACGCAGCGCTACTGGTGGGCAGGCTTATTTAATAATACATATTCACATATCTATTTCCACTTAACTTGCGCAACATTTGTATTCATTTGACCAACGCCATTCGGTTGCACATCGTGTGATTGTCGGTTATTATTGGCGGCGGTTTTGATGTGGTCCACATTATTTATGTACCTGTGGGCAACCATAGCACGGCACGACAACAACAATAAGCAAGTAGCGACAATATTAACCGCGACTACAATAATAATAACAGCAACAAAAAATTTAATACAATAACAATGCTCATCTAGCAACATTGAGGCAGGTCACTCATACGCCCCGCCACACAGAATTCCAATCAAGTAAGTGTTGGCAATGGAGTACCATTAAGCGTTTTTATAAGTTCTACTCAGTTTATTGAATTCCACTAGCAATACAATAAGCATACACACAGTTTATTACGCTATGACATTATTTTCTTGGTAGTGTCCTTGAATGCTGTGGTTGGGCGCTTAGGTTGGTTGATGATATTTAACGCCTCAATGCATTTAATTGGAATGCTGAGTATAAATTACTTTCATTGGAATATGATATGAGTAAATATTAGATGTTTTTATACAATTTTAAGTTACTAATACGCAGTGGTTGACTTTGGTTTTAATATTGCTCATACGCAGTGCCAATTATTAGATGTTGTTTTAAACGGTGAAAATTGATACTTTTAAACTACTTTTTGAAAATTTTAGATTCCAACCAGAAAAAAGACTAAGCGAAAAGTAATGCATTTTATTACAAATAGAAAAAATAAGAAATTTTGAATTCAATTTTTACTGCTGAACTTAATCGCTTAGTGCAGAAAATCTCCTTTAGTACCTTTGAAGATTTATTTTTCATACTTAGATGGAGTATTGTTATCCTGTACTTATCTTATTATTAAAATTTTTTCAGCACATAGAAATTTAGCTATGTTCCTTAGGTATAAAAATCTAATGCAATCTGGCTAAATATAAGTTATTATAAAATAAAAATAAACTATCGACCACATAGATGTCTATTTTTTTACTTTCCTACTTTTTTCTGTTTATTTTTTAAATTTTTCACTGTCATACAAATCATATAACACGTATAATTCCGTGTGACCCCAGCAAACTAAAAGCAGCCACAATAAATAAAAGAGCAATTTTTAAAAGGAGCAAATGCAAAGAAATGACTAACGAATGTAAGCCAAAAAAAAACGAATGAAAGGCTGTAAATGCTGCTGGTTAAATATGTTAGACACTGTAGTAAACACATTTGTTTGCACACACTTATGCTCATACATATTTAATATAAATATACAAAAATGTGCGCTTGTCGGCTACTACTCGTGTTTGGTAGCGTATTTTGGCACACACAGTCCTTTTCTAGTTGCGCACTTGTGTGGATTTGCTTCGAAAGCTGGCTTTAGTTCTGCAATAAGTAAAATAAATACATAAAAATACCAAAAGAAAAAATGTTTGTAGTAGATATTTTTGAAGTTGTGCGTTGAAAAAAAGCACACACAATAGAAAAAAAATTTGTAGGAGGTCTGAAATTAATAAAAAGTTGAAGTTTATATTTCCAGGAGTTATTTGATTTTTAAAGGTATAAATGATGTTAAAGAGAATTTTTTATTTAAATTTTTTTATTATATTTACTAAAAAAATTATAAATAAAATAAATATATAAATAAAAAAAATATATTATTATGATCAATCAAACTCAAATAACTAAAAAAGTGTATATTTTTCAAAGTCAACATATTTTTTATTCTTACAGAAAAAATAAGTTATTATAAAAAATCTGAAATTACTAAAAAAAACAAGTATTAATTTGTAATCACAGAATATTTTGGATTGTTAGAGCAAAAAATTTATTAAAAAAATTCTAGATTACTAAAAACTGTAAACTTCTGATGCCAGAAACTTGATGATTTTTGAAGAAAAAAATTGTAGTAAAAAATTCTGAAGTTACTAAAGAGCTTAAATTTTTAATTCCAGCATGTGGTTTTTTTTTTGGTTTGATTTTGAAAGAAAGAAGATATTAGTAAAAAATCTCTAAGGTACAAATTTTTAATTCCAAAAATTTTTTGATTTTGAAACATTAAAAAAATTTCTGATATATTTTAAAATTTATTTTTTGTTGATTTTGAAAGGAGGAAGATATTTGTTAAAAAGTCTTAAAGTACAAAAAGTTATACCAGAAATTAATTAAATTTTTAATTTTGATATATTAAAAAAAATGTCTGAAATTACTAAAAAGTATAAAGTTGAAGTTACTAAAGAGCTTAAATTTTTAATTCCACCTTTATTTTCGTTTAGTGTTTTTTTTTTTTTTTTTTTTTTTTGGAAAAGAAGAAGATATTTGTGTAAAGTACAAATTTGTAATTTCAGAAGTTTTTTGATTTTGACAAATTACAAAAAATGCTGAAATTACTAAAAAGTAATAAGTAAAATATTATTTTTAAGGCTTTCCACTATTTTTTTATTTGCACGATATTTTTGTTTTAAATACTAGTAAATTTTAAATTATGAAAATAATATTAAAATATTTTTAAATGATTAAAAACTTTAAATTTGTATTTTAAGAAGAAAAAAAATAGATGGATATTTTTTTTTGTGAATTTTTTATTTAAGTAAAACAAATTATTATTGAATTGAAATAATTACCGTTTTTCAGGTTTCCACTGAGTATATTTCCAAAGAAGCACTTACGACTCCTGTGAAGGCAGTACAAAGAGTTTAGTGAACCTTCTAAACATTCACCAATGCAAATATTTAGCAACAGATTCTCTTAATCCCGTGAATAATAATATTAAAGTATGTTTCCATTTTAGCAAATATAGGAAAAAATTCGTTTTAACACACGCAAAATAAAGCATCATTCGTGTTTAACACCAATTTAGCTGAAATTCCAAGAAAATAATTCAAACTATATAATTTCCCACATTTAAAGTTTAGAAAAAAACTAATACGAAACCACGTAAATTCGCACAAAGTTATGTAGACACCACACAAATACCTCTTCTGCACGCCAACACGCACAACAACACAATTTGCCAGCGGCAAAGCACAGCGACTTACGTCGGCTACAATCCTTGTCCAATCGCATTAAAACCAACCAACCAACAGGCTATTTACACCGAAGAAACTCAACTCAATGCGAAGAGTTAAGAAATACACTATTTTCCTTTTCTCTTGCCACATTCCTTTGCTCGCCAACAACATTGTAAACCCATGTAATGTGCCACTTTAAGCCGTTGACTTGCCCATTCTCGAAATTTGTTGCATGCTGCTTAAAGGACTTTTATTTGTTCGCACTTTTTTCGCTCTGCACTTCAAAGCTTGTTCTTTAAGCTTCATAACGTGGCACCTCATCAATTGTGTAACAGCATATATCTGTATGTTTGTAGGGATATGTAATAATAGCAACATTTTCTGCTACTTTCTCGACATTTAATTCCGCAAATAAGTTTGGCAAAAGCCACAAATTTAGCTTGTACTACTAAGTTTATATATATATTTATATATTTTACTTTTGCGAGCGATTTGCACTGCATGTAGGCTGTTTGTTAAGTCTTTTTTACACATATTCCACATGTGTTCAGCTGCGCGTATGATGGCATGTTCTTCTAGTTTTTCCTTTTAATTTGTTTCGTTATATTGTTTTTGTTGTTGCTTTTACTAAAACATGCCTTCATAAAGTTCTCGTTACTTTATTTTATTTACTTGAACTTAAATAACAAACTTAGCTGCCATTAACTGCGCCGCTAACGAAGTTGGTTAACCACAGCTGTGGGTCAACATGACGTATGAGTAACCACAGTCGTAACTTACACACTTTATGACACTCTCTGTGTGTGCTAGAGTGCACGTAATGATTTTTCATTTGTATTGATGCTACAATTTAAAATGAAGCCTAAGCTTACAAAGTATTGTTGTTGTTGTATTTTGTGTTAGTTTCAGTCGATTTTTCTTTGTTGTTAAATTAGCTTTGAGGAGTCGATTATTTACATAATTTAGCCTAAAGCAGTAATAACTCTAATATTAATGTTTAATAAAAAACAAGAAAACTCTTAACTTCGGCTGCAACAAAGCTATAATACCCTTTACAGTTGCACTTCTTGTAGCGTAAAAGGTACAAAAATAGCTTTCTCTTGATTTTGATCGGCCAATTTGTATGGTAGTTATATGTTATAGTAGTCCGATCTAAAAACTTTGTTCGGGGATTGTGGTGCTCCTTTGTGTAATTATCTATGCCAAATTTCGTGAAGATATCTTGTCAAATGAAAAATTTTCCATACAAGGACTGGTTTTTGATAGTTCAGTTTGTATGTCAGCTATATGCGCTAGTGCTTCGATATCGACGGTTCCGACAAATGTACAGCTTCTTCAGGAGAAAAGGACGTGTGCTAAATTGCAGTTCAATATCTCAATAAACTTGGCGACTTGTTCGCGTATATACAGATAGACAAGCGGATTTAGCAACGGATCTTAAACTCGTTGTAACTAAGTTATATATCCTATAAACCATTGTAATTTTTTCTGATGTATTGAAACTGAAATATTAATTTTATTATAAAATACACCCCAAACTACACATGCGTTCAAATTTTTTCGCAAGTTTCGTCATGTACAGAAAACTGACAGCGGAAGCAAATATGTACTTGTATGTTTGGTTATTCGTATGCAAATTCGAACAAAAATTTAGAAAAATCACAATAAACATAATAATTTAAGATTTTGCCTTCTAAATGTTAGAGGCGAGTGTGCATACATTAGCACATCCATACATACACGCATGTACATTGTGTCACGGTGTATTTTTGTATGTGACATTTTTATGAGGTGCAATTTCCGGCACATCATTTCGGTGAAATTATGAAAAGCACAAACACCTAAAAATCTAATAACTACATATTATGAAAGGACACGCTGACACAAAGGCTTCCACACAAAAGTATAAAAGTTTTGAAAAAAGGCATATGTGAAGAAATAAATATTTACAACTAACAAATAATGTGAAGAAATGTGCCGAGTGTGTGTGTGTGGCTGTGTCTGACTTACATGTAAGGACCCCCAAGTAAAACTCAAAACGGGGCATATGCTTTCACTTCTAAAGAGAAAAATATATATACAAATTTACACGCATATATATACATTTGCTAACATATATATACATTTTCATATATTTCTAGCATATATTATATGTAATATGCCCCTTTGTGTCGTGCTTTATATGCAAATTTTATGCACGCTGGTGTGAAATAAATTCTCAAAGCAGAGAATACCAAGTGTGTAACACAAAAAATTGCAAATAATATATATACACGCATATACTCGTATGATTCCTATCGCAATTCTTATGCAAATATGCCGGTTCATATTCAACAGGAAGCTGATACAGTGAATGGCAGCAGCCACTAAACATTTTTGTACAAGCATTTTACAGATGTTTTCGAATATTTTACGGCATTTTTGTAGTTGTTTTTGTTATCATTTGCTCCTTTGTTGTGGCAAATCTGTTTATCTGCTGCATTGTTGATATATCTCTTACAACCACAATATGAGCCACTGTACGACAATCGAAAATGTTTCTTAAATTTATACGAAAAATATTAAATATATTGAAATCTCTTTTATGCGCATAACGTGTCGCTGTTGTTTGGCATATTAGTCATGCTTAAGGCGTCAATGTGGCATAACTCACGAAACACCTGTGCACAATAGTGAAAACAGCACACATAATATAATAGAATAAGTATATGTTTTCATGCAGGAGGAAATTTTTATATCTTTATAAGTATTCACATTGATTTGAGAGTTAAAAATACAGCGCGGTTCATATACTCTTTGATTTTACAAGTTTAACAAATTATGTTGAACAAAGTATTGCACTCAGTATAACATTCAATATTCGAAAGCCATATTATACCTATGTGCAGAATTTACATAAATACAGGGTGGTTCATAAAAAAGTTTATTTCAAATTACACACAGCACGATGTTAAGAAGTACTTGTTTTCATAGAAATAAAATTTAAGTAAGCAATTTATGATTTTTTTATAAAAAATACAGGGCGATTCATTGGTTTTTATATTTTAAATATTAAAAAGATGAGCAAACAATATTTTCAATATGTTATAAGTTTAATGAAACGTCCAATTATACTCGTTCGTAGAATTTATATAAATACAGGGTGGTTCATAAAATGTTTTCTAATTTAAGTAAGCGGATTCTGATCGCATTACAAAAATACAGAGTGGTTCAACTGAAGTATTATTTTATCTTAAGAAAAGCTCGATTATTCAAAATTATGGTAATTATTAATATAAAGGGTGATTCATTACGTTTTTTTATATTTAAGAATTACAGAATAATTGAAAGTAAAACAATACATAAAATCAAATTTGGTGAAGATAATTTATAAAATATTTTTTTCCTTACAAGGAGTGGTTTTTGATCGTTCAGTGTATATGACAGCACATGTATACGCTATAGTGATCCGAGCTAAACGATATATACTAAAATATGTTTTGAAATTGGTCAAGTAGGTCCGGAGCTGAATGAAAAATTTAAAGTCTCTCACACATTTAGTTATTGATTTATCGCACTTTTAGTAGTTTTTAACAAAAGCGTTATATGGGGAGAGATTATAATCCGGTTTACCTATTTCAACTCGTCTCTTCATCCTGATCATTTATATATTATATATGTATATAACCCTATATCTAACTCGATTAGGTTTAGGTGATACAAACAACCGTTAACTCAACAAAACTATTATACTCTGTAGCAACATGTTGCAAAAGTATAAAAATGTAAATGTAATGGAAGTTTTTATGGTAATATCATAAAAACTTGTTGAAACAATACACTTTTTAATAAAAAATTTAAAACTATAACGAAATCACATAAGTTTTCACTCATACAAATCAAATTTGTTTACATAAACGCATTGCTCCTTTTCAAGTGCAAATATTAATTTTCATTTAGTGGATTCCATAGATTAATGTCAAAATCAAATATTGAAATAAAAATTAAATATTTGCAAAAATTAATATTGAAAATATTGCAATATCATATTGCACCTATCACGAATTTCATGTCAACCCGACAAAATTTACCGTTAATAAACGATATATGCCAAATAAATTGGCGTGTCAAATTTCCAATTATTCCCAGCGAGGAACTGAATTAAAAGTGAAGTGTAAACAAAAATTCAATTTCATATGCAAACGCAAACAAATTTATTGCAAAACCAACAATAAGGGTTGGAAATAAAATATGAGAAACGCAGCAAAAGCTGAAATAAAAGCGACTATTTGGAATAAGTGTGTAGAGGCTAGCGTAATAAATTGGAAAGGCGGAGAAGTAAATGCTCAAATTATTAGGGTTGGGAACTTGTAAATAGCCAATCATAAAAAATGCCGCAATATTGCATTGTTATGCTGCAAAGCGATTAGGAAACTTATGTACATGAGTTAGGAATTTAACAATGGCTCTAAATTTGGTATGTTATGCGAGAAACGCTCAATCCCTATTTTATTATAGTATTGAAAAGAAACTCATAAAGGCAGCAGATGAAGAAAATCACATAAAATGTCATATTGAAATCCATGATTATGGTAAAAAGCAGCCCGAAGAAAATTTTTAAACCATAAAAATATTTGTTGCCAAATGCTTCAAATAAAAACTTCAAGTGTGTATTCAAAGAAAAAAGGTACCGCCTAAAAGCTTTGAGTATATATTTGAAACCATATAAGCCTTACCTGAAAGCTTCGAGTACATATTTAATACTAGAAAGCTTCACTTAAAAGTTTCAAGTATCTTTTCAATACGAAAAACATAATTTAAATAAGAGGTTATGTACTTGATACTAAAAAAGCTTCGTCTAAGAACTTAAAATATATTTAAAATACGAAAAAGCTCCTCCTAGAAGCTTCGACTTTTTTTTTTATCAATAAACAATCTTCTACTAAAGTTTTGAGTATATTTTAATACTAAAAAGCTTCTCCTAAAAGTTTCAAGTATATTTTCAATACGAACAAAAATATTTTAAAAGGGTATATGTTTGAGACTAAAATAGACGTCACCTCAAAACTTCAAATATATTTTCTAAACGAAAAAGCTGCGATTTTATGTTTGATCCAAAAAGTTTCGCCTTAAAACTTTAAGTATATTATCATTACGAAAAAACATCGCTCAAAAGCTTCAAATATATATGTTTGATATAAACAAGCATCTCCCAAAAGCTTCTATTATTTGCTTAATACTAAAAAAGCTTCGCCTAAACGTTTCGAATGTATAGTGTGAGTGACTATTTAGTACAAACCAGTTTCGCCTAAAAGCTTCGAAGATATGTGATATGATACAAAAAGCTTCGTCTTAAAACTCTGAGCATATTTTCAATGAAGTAAAGGGCTTACCCTAAAAGATTTTTGTCCATAATTCTATAATACTTATAATAATTATAATTTAAACATTGATAATAATTTTGAGTGACTGAAAAACAAGAATGTTGAGTCCTACCAATTTTCCACGAATCGAATATAAGCATTAATAACGCAGTAAGCAAATACAAAAGCGACATGAACTATAGTTATAAATTACTTACCATGGGATTTATAAAAGCTCCAACAACGATCATAAGCAGCTTAAATATATTAAAATTTCCGAGCTTTAGGTTAGTCTTCAAACCCCTATCACAAATTGCCAAATCCATGCTAAAAATAAATATGCCTAAATGTATGCTATTGCTTGGGCTAAAGTTAACCGCAGTTCTACACTATCATAGTTATGCCTAAAAGTATGCTATTATTGTGATGAGACTTATTTGTACTCTGCTCTGCACTCTCAGTCCGAAAAGTTTTAGCAAAATTTTCGGAAATTCCCAGATTAATTATCTTACGAAATTTGATCATTTTTAAATCATTGAGCGAATCTATATTTGAACGTAGTAGAAGTAGTGAAAGAGTCACTAATGAGTTGAATTTAATAAAAATAAACTAAAGGTTATGTCGAAAAGTTGTTTTTTATTTTGTTTTGTAGAAATACTAACCGACTTTTCGAATTACTCACCTATATATGCCACTAACATATACCTGCCGCAGTATGCTTGATTTCACTTCTTTCGTTAAGGCCGTTATTTGACTTGCCTTGGCAGCGATTAGTAATTAGAAAAAATTGCACAAATTTCTGTGAAAAGTTTAGTGCACGTAACAGACAAATTAGCATTTGCCAAAAATACCAAGCAATCACCGAAAATAACGAAAGTTTAGCAGATATTTATAGCAATTGCCGCAGAGAAGTGGAATACAACAACACTATATACCAAAAGCTAATAGAGCATGGAAATGCCGAAAGTTTAAATTATGCCACAAATACCAAGGCGAGCGAACTGATAAAAAAACACACGAACACACTTAAGGAAAACCAAAAATCGGTGAATCGATCTTATACCCAACCACCAAAGCCAACGAAGTCCAAACACGCACGCATGCCAAAGGATAATTATGAATGTGCGAGTTATTGAGAGAGAGGTGAGCAAGGATAGCATGAAGCGGCACAAAGTGAAAGCAAGTTCCAAATTTATTGCAGCAAAGTAATTGCTAACGAAGAGTACACATACATATATATATATATACATCCATACATACACATTTACATATGTATATATAAATATCGCTGTATATGCGTGAAGGCCAAACCCCACCGAGTTGGGTCACACAAACGTGATGGAGATAAGGACGAGTTGCGTAGCCTGATGACGGCAGCAGAAAATTGGAAGTCTGATTACCGGTTGTAACACAATATGCGCCACACACACATATCTGACTATGTATATGGATATAATGTATATAACTGTATTGCATATGCGAGTACATTTGTGAGTAACGTTTTCCGATTTACTCGTAGTGCCGGTTTGGCCATTAACTGCGCGCCCATTAGTGACTTCTGAGGCAAATGAAAGTACTGACTTCAGTGCCAAACGGTAATTGAGGTACTACATGTGCAATAAAAGTGGAAATCGAAAATATATGCTTTTTTGTTGCATTTCGTATCACTAATAATTTTTTTTTTTTTAATTTTCTCAAAGCTTTCACATTTATTTGGCGAAGTGAGCTGTAAAATTTACGATTTTACTACCGAGTTCGGAGAAGGCAAACTTTACTCGTAGGTGTTTACGACAGGTGTTCATTATAGCAAATACTAGGTTGGGACTTGGTAGTACCGGGATATGCCAAATTTCGTGCAGATATATTGTTAAATAAAAAAACTTTCCATACAAGTACAGTAAGTATATTTTAATCGTTATGCTATAGTAGTCCGATATAGACGGTATCGACAAACAATCAACTTCTTGAGGAGAAAAGGATGTGTGCAAAATTTCAGATCAATATCTAAGCCAGGAAAAGCAATTACTCGTAAGTGATTCGATAAATTCAGTACAGACCATGTGACCATCGCAAACGTTGAGTCCAATGGAAGTCCAAAAGAGTTTGTCGCAGACGAAAACATCAAAAAATGTAACAAATAATTTCCAAAAATAATTTCTACTCTTTGACTAATAACTTACTCTTTTGTTAGTTAGTGATCGGCAACATTTCCCCCTATATACTGAATGGGCATCAGGTTCCCCAAAACCCAAAATAGATTCAGAAATTCAGTTCCGCAAAAGGTTCTGGTTCTTTACAAAAAATTACAAGTGCTATATCATTCGATGATACGGTGTGCTGAAATCTAGCGGACTATTGTCTTGTTATCCCCCAAATGCCATATAGTGGCTTTCGAAGAACTTTGTAACAAGCGCCTAACTGAGAGTTCTGTTGGTGAGAGTCAGATAGATATTTCACCAGCAGGAGAACAGATATCAAGGTAATTCTTCATACTTCGTCGATATGAATATGTCATTAGCCATTGTAAGCAAAATCTCTGAGTTAGTTCAACTGAATTTTCTTTCGTGTTTTAGCAATCTTTAAAGATTTCTTAAATTTTTTAATATCTCAGTAAGTCTGCTCGCTATTAAGGCTTCATCTTCAATAACGGATATACTAGGTTTACACTCAGTGCCCACAAACCGCACGAAACGCATTAACTCCTTGAATATTCCACCTACGTTTGCCATCATCAATAATATCGTTAACTTCAAGGACTATTCGACACAGAAACGTTCCCTCTCCGTTTCGCCAACCATTAATATGGCGCATTTCACAAAACTATTACCACAATAAATGGCACTTAAAGACCCACTTAAATCCGTATACAAATACAAAACAACCCTGCACACACACTCCTTTCTGTGCAATTATATATGTGCTTATGTGTGCGGCCATAGGAGTAGAGCAGGAAAAAGGTGCTTAACACCTTCGCCAATCGAACGGCAGTAGGCCAGTAGTGAGTGTGCCACTTTCGGTTTTGTTGGTTTGGTCAACGGACGTGGCAACAATGATTTGCCGCAACTGCAATGGCACTTAATGCAACTTTCAATTGCCGAACAAACAAGCAAACAAACGCGCAGACGCACAGGCACACATACGCGTAATGAGCCTGCTGGCTGCCATATGTAAGCCTAACTGTATGTATATGCAGGTATGTAAGCATGTGCACCTAGCTTGCGGTTAGTTGGTGGCAAATGCAAAATTTTCGCAACGAATGACTTGCAACGAAGTTAAGTTTTTCGTGTGCCACACACAAATGCACATTCAACTACTTACAACGGTATATGTGCCTGCGTATTGGCCAGCGCACACAAAATTTTGCTGATATTGCTAAACGAGTTGGAAATTTTGGTTCACAAAATTTTAAGTAGCGGAAAAATGCCTCGACCCGTCGGCTGAAACCACTGCGATGCACTGCTCCGTTGGCCAACACAAACAAACAAACACAAATATGCTTTAAAGGGCAACCGCTCACCTGTGATAGGCATTGGTTGTTGGCTAATATAGCGGCAAACAGCAACAGCAACAACAACGGAAAACTAACAAACATAAGTGAGGTTAAGGTGAACGCTTATGTAAATAAGCGGCGAGTTTTACGGCTTGCAGTACCGAAATGCGGCGCTTAGGCGAAATGGAAAATATGAATTTTACGCCCCATTCTGCGTAGCTGTCAGTACAGTGGTGGTCATGTGAGAGTTACCGCAAGAGTTTTCGAGTCGAAAATTTTTGGAATTTTTTTTATAGCGCATTAGACATATAATATATCAGAACTCATGTCAAGTGTTTGCTGTACTTACTTTTATATAAAAGTGTATTAGACATGGTTACCATAATTTCTCCATTTTCAGCTATTTCTTGCTACAAGTAGTTCTGTAATACTTCCACTTCTCAGTGAAGGTCTGAAAAATATGTAATGAAAAGATCAGTTAAAGGAAGAAACCATAAAAAGTTAAAAACAATAAAAGAGAAAATAAGCAAACACGTTATTTTGCGGCTGCGCTAAAGCTATAATACGCTTCATAAGTTACAATTTTCTTGCAAAAACTTGATTTTGATCAGTTTATATGGCAGCTATATGCTATAGTGGTTCGATCTGAACAATTTCTTCTAATATCACTGCTCTACTATCGAAGTGAATAGTCACCAATCTGAAGGAGACTGCGCTTCGGAGCAGTAAATCTACTGCTAACTTTATGACAGCCAACTCGACTTGAAAGACGCTGCTATGGTCAGGAAGCCTAAAACTGAAGCTGATGGAATGTTCCTGACAGTGTACTTCACCACAAGAAGGGTTTTGACTTTCATATAATTTTAATGTGCAGTTATTTTTCTTTCACATATTACAAATTTTGCACACTTGTCTTCTTGATAAGCTGCAAATTAATGATGCAAACCAAATTTAATAAAAATTTTAAAGCAAAAAAAATTGTTCAATCCTTTGTTCAAAACTTATTAGCCCTTTCAAAATTTTAAATTCAGACTGAAAATTAGAAATATGCAGCTCAATTAATTTTCGTGAGCACATATGGCGGCGCCAATTGCTAAACAACACAACACAAGCATTTGAAGGCAAAAGTGTTAGAAACGGCAGGACTACATCACTAAAAGGGTTAACGGAAACTATTCGTGCTGATTCAAGCCCTTCATTGTCGTTTTAGGCTCCATAGATGAGGTAGTTGTATAATGAAAACTTTGCCAAAAATCAAAAGTTTTTCTTGTTTTCGGTTTACGATCATTACCTATATTCATGTATTGTTATACTAAATTTGTATGGTTTTAAGATTTGAGAAAATTTCAGAAAAATCTTTCTCACCATTAGACATCTTTTATTGCAGATCCTTCTGGCGATCAGCTACGCTGTCAACAGAATCCAAAATATTACAAAATTAATCGCAGATTATTAAAATATATTAAGTTCTATAAATGTATATTATTTTTATTTATTCATTGAATAAAATGCCGTTTCAAAAAAACATATTTTTTCTGACTTGCAAGTGGATATAGCAACTTAAGTAGCAATCTACCACAGATGAGTGTAAATAGCTTGATCAAAACACACAGTAAGCCTAATTTAATTATTTACTAAGGCCAAGATGCGCATAATATTATATAATCTATGCATTGCATTCAATTTTCCAAAGAAAACTTTCCACACAAATTCAATCTGCATTCAATGACAGCGTCATTTAGCCGATCCGCACAGCTCAGATAATGAGTTGCACATGGCTGAACTTTACACACTTACAATTTTATGACCTGTTTAAAATATGGCATAATCTTTTGTTGCTGTTGTTGTTACTGCACAATTTTTCTTTTTAATACTGTTGCAAACATTTTACCAACAACTCATTACATTTCCGCGAAATATTCAATTTTCTTTTTACAGGCTTTTATGCACACGCACACACACACACATGCATATTCGTGTATAGATACACGAGTAATTGGCGTGATTTGCTTGAGTCAACGTTGTTGATAATACTGCTAACGACATCATTTATAGAAGCCCAAAGGCCATACAAGTATGCAGTGTTAACAACACTCAAAGGACTACGAATGAGTACTTAACTGGAAATGGCACACAGCTGAGTCATTAGTGATGGATTTTAAAGTAAAATGGCATAAACACGAATATACTTGTATGTACATATCATGCGTGTGTTTTTGTATGTATGTGAGTGTGTGTGCTGTGCGTTAATATAATCGAGCAAGCATTATGTCGTTAATAGCGGTCTGACTGTAGTCGCAATGTCGTAGTGAGTGTGGCAAAACGCATTGCCCGAAGGTACTCACAAAATGCGGCGATCGAGATGAGGGTGCACAAATTGCGAGAGGGTTGGATTATCATTGCAATTTTATGAAAGTATCCAGGCAGATTGTATAAGGTTGTGCAAATGAGGTTAAAGCGCTAACATAATATAATATTTTTCGATATAAAAGACTTCTTATTAATTTGAAAATGTGGGAAAGGCTCTAAATAAGGTTGAATATAGTGGAAAAGTTTCTACAACACAAGAGTTGGAATGGAAAGGAATTCATACAAAATTTACTACTAAATATGGTAAAATGTGAAAAAGTAGAAAATATTATAGCAGCATAGTCAAATAGAACAAAAGTGAAGAACAAACAAGTAAGGAAGCGCTAAATTCGGGTTAAGTGAAATAATCATATGGAATTTACAAGTTTGTTATATGGGAAGTAGGCGTGGTTGTTCTACAGGGTAGAATAAAAGCAGCAGATACTTATAATGTAAACTAATTAATCAAATTAATCAGACTAATACATAACGAAAAAGAAAATGAAACGCTATACAATGAAATGAATCACCCTTAATTGATTAATTTAATTAAGTAAAACACTTTTTTTTTTTGATTTAAGTAGTTTATTTTTTTTTCAGTATATAAATTTGTAACCATTTTTGCGGTAATAAATACAATAGCTACAACTAAACAGGCGTGACAACGCTGAAAATATTCTTTCTCCGAATATGCGTTCCTCCACGTACTCAATGTAGTATTTTACACAGAATAATATGTATATGGGCTGCCATAGCGCATTTAATAAGTTTTTCTACTAACAACAACAGAGGTGTGAATTGCCAGTGTAATAATATTTTCCACAGAGAACGGTATTATGTTGAACAGAAGTGCAGTAATCCTTAACCAGCAGAATAGTAGGAAAAATGAAGCAACGGTACAATATCCGAAGAAATTATTCAGATTGAATCACTATAGCATATAGCTGCCATACAAACTGAATAAACAAAATCATGTGCTTGTATGGAAAAGTTTTTTATTTGTTTAGGTATCTTCACAATATTTGGCATGGCTTATAGCTGAAGGGAAATATACAATCTCCAAAGAAATTGTTTAGATCGGACCACTATAGCAACATATAGAAATGCAACTGTGCAGGATATTATGGCATCGCTGCAGCTGAAGTTAACGGTACTTATTTTATTTTATTACATTTTAATTTAATTTAATATTTTTTATTTTATTTTATTTTTATGTGTTTTTCTCCTCATACTTAATTTTCTTTCGTTTTTAAGGTATTATCCTCTCATCCCACCGACCAGTTAAGATTATTTTAATGAAAAATAGCAACAATGATCATTACGTAAATTTATATACTTGCAAATGAACAAAGTTGATGGATAGCGAACAAATAAAGCCTCCAATAAAATTACACATTTACACGCATATACACAAATCCGCATAAATATATACCGAAATGCTATTAAGCGCACGCTCACACTTTCATTTTTACCAACGGTAAACGTATGCATGCGCACACAATGCAGTATTTTGTGTAATCCATGGCGTATACGTAATGTAATTTAAATGCATTTTTCCCACGTTCAGCAAAATAAATTAACAACAGATTTAAGACATGCAACATGTGCAGGCAGCATATTAACGAGTAATGCGTTATGCATGCGGCAGGTAGGTGCGTATGTAAATATGTACATGGGTGATGTGAAAATTAATACGCTGATATGCGGGTGCGTTTGAGTGGCGGCCAGCGTTGATTGTTTGCTGCACGCGGCCTTGCCATCAGTTCCGCATATACATAGTATATACCATAACGCGTGCGTTGCTCATTTTTTATTAAATTTTACGCATATCTTTGTCAGATAATGTGCAAACGAATTTAAGCTGATTAAATTATGAAATATCCAATGGGTCGGCCAGGCACATTTTTGCAATGCAGATTTTTTAAATTAATTTGAAATGCTTCTTAATGAGATTAAGCCATTGCATAAGAGGGATTAAAGTATGATTTTGCTGCTGCCTTGTCGACGCTTACGTAAATGTGTCAGATTGCATTTTTTACAAATTGCACATATTAAAAATCATAATAGTTTAAAAAAAAACATTAACATTCATAGAAATTTATTTTTATAAGCAAACGTTCTTTCTAGTCACGTGGTTTGATATTTTTTAAATAAACTTTAAGTCGAATTAATGATGAAAAAATATTTTATGAAAATCTTTATCTGGATTTTGTGCAATCAGTATGGCAGCTATATGCTATAGTGGTCCGTTATAAAAATTAAATAAACAATTTATTTGTAGATTAAAGCGCTGCCTTAGCTAATAATCTGTGCTAAGTTTTGTGAAGATATCTTGTCAAATTTAGTTTTCTATACAAAAACTTGATTTGAATCGGTTAGTAATATGGCAGCTGTATGCTATAGTGGTACACTCTGAACCATATATACGGAGAGTATAGCATTGCCTTCGTTAAAAATCTATGCCAAATATCGTAAAGATATCTTGTCTAATTAAAAGGTTTTGCATACAAGAACTTGACTTAGATCGCTTAGCTTGTACGACAGCTCTATGTTATAGTGGTCCCAACTGATTCAATTTGACGGACAGCACTCAATAACAGTACAATAACTTTTACCAAACATATTTCTCTGAATATAATGAATATGAATTTTCTTCATCAGGAACACCATTGCGTATACGCAACCCGCTCAATTTCAGCATAAATCGAGAAAATGTGTTATTAATTATAAAATTAACAGAAATAGTATTATTTTCATGCTCTTACAACATTGCTTTTCATCAAATCACTACATTTAATTTCACTGATTTCATTCATTTCCAGAATTACAAACCAAGCAATATTAAGAAAGCTTATTGCTTGCTCTTAACATTACGATAACAACTCCAACGCAAGCTATACTTATCCCACATCTTTAATTTATTTTCACAGCGTTATTTGCTGGTGTGCGTACTACACACAGCAACGGCATTGAAGCTTATTTGCTCGTAGAAATTTCAATGCTCGTTGTCAGTAACTAACCAATGTCAATTGCAATTCACTTGAGTGTGCTGCGTACAATATATATAGTTGGTATTTGTTGTTGTTGTATTTGTAATATCCTTTAAGATGTTGGTTTTATGCCGTGGCGTGTATAATATTTTTTTTTTTGTTGCCGCAGCTGCCTTATGTGTTGACATTTGATGTGTAATCTAAGACAGGTAACAGCAAGCAAAATAGAGAAAAAAAAGCAAAAACGAAAAAAAACGTTAACTTCGGTTGTAACGAAGCTATAATACCCCTCACAGTTGCATTTCTTATAGCAAAAAAGGGTATAAAAAGATTTGTATATTGATATTGATCGGTCCATTTATTTGGCAGCTATATGCTATAGTGATCTGATCCTAACCATATGTTCGAATATTTTAACATTTTTTTTGACAATAAGCTGTGTCAAATCTTGTGCAGATATCTTGAAAAATAGAAGAAAAATTTCATAAAAGAACTTGATTTTAATCGGTTAGTTTATATGGCAGCTATATCCTATAGTGGTCCGATATCGATGGATCTGGCAAATGAACTGCTCCTTGGGGAGAAGAGGACTCGTCACGTCGATCTTTTGTCTATATACTTTTTTAACTTGTCTTCGTGACAAACTTAATAGTTATACTTCGTTGAAGGTATAATAAAGCAAGCAAGAGAGACAGAGAGAGGAAGAAGGATGAAAAGAGCCGTATTAAATGAGAAAACTGAAAGCTGTGATATATACACAGCCGGCATGATTGAAGTGCACGAGTACAGTGGGTGAATGAGAAATAACATATTTTATTTTTTATAACTGTATGTATAGATAAATATATATATCTTAGTTATTATGTGCTGGAACGCTGTGAGCGCTAACGAAAAGGTAGCAATAACATTAAAGCGGAAAGATAAACAAAAAACTCATCAAATAAGAAAAACATTGCGTACATGAACATTACAAACAACAACATATATATATATACAACAACTAGTAAGCTTACGTACAAATGTTAAGCTGGCAAATAATAATAAGCGAGTGAAAGAAATTGAAATGATTATATGAACATTGTGTAGATCTTATATAAAATGATGCAAAGAAATGGATAGAAGAGTAGTGAAATATTCAATTACTTTATGTAAGCGCTTGTGTTGGGCGCAAGAGTAGTTTTATGCTAACAACAATTACTTTTTTATGCAACGTTGTTTGTGTGCGCCACAAAATAACATAATCAAACGCGTGGCGGCCATATTGGAATAGCTGCGAGCAATAATGTTCAGGCGCTAACAAGCTTTGGCAAGCAGTCGTTGAGGATAAAAATTAGCTCACTCAAAATAGTGGACGATACTGATATTGTGAACCATAAATTTTCTTTCCTTCCTCAAATATTATATTAAACAAGCTAGAGTTTCCTATGTTAAGCAACCTAAGACAGGCTAATTGAATTCTGATTTCAAAACATTAAAAAATTGTTTCTACGTTTATGCTCCTTTATCTTGGTTTTGTTTTTTTGAAAGCATAAAATTTTTCGACATGATCATAGCATAGCTATCGAATTTAGCTCTCGAAACTATCATCAACAAGGTGTATCTTATAGAGACCATGTTATTAAGCTTTAAGCTCTCGAAAGCTTTCAATGATGAAATACAAATTCGGCAAAGCGGAGAGATCGAAACGTCGGACATATTACTGACTTCTCCCGTCGATAGAGTAAGTTTTTCATCAGTAAGGAATATCTACTAAAAAACTTTTTTTTGAGCTTTAAGCTTTTGAAATCCTCAGTAATGAAATACCAAATCAATGAAACTGAGTGATCAAAACCTCAAATATGTTGCTGACTTTAGCCGTCACATGTTTTTCACACATTTCAAAGGTTTCCATTCCGTTTTTCCCCACGTTAAGACTTGAAACGTTTTCGTAAGGACGCAACCGTAAACACGAGCTTATGGTGTAAGGTAAATAAAATAAAATATTCTCCCACTTTAACATTTCTTTTCACTAGAAACTCTTTTGGAAAGCTATGAAATCTGCTACTAAACATATCAAAAATATTTCAATGTGTTTCAATGTATTTATACAAGTAGATGACACCCCACATAATGCCTTACTTTTATTCAATAGCTCAATCACAAAGTGAAAAAAGTACCGCATATAAAAAGTCGCAATCTCAGCGCGATTTCGCAGCAACTCACCCACATGTGGATAATAAATTGAACACTTACAAGGATGAAACACAGCTTAAGCCATACTGCATACGAATTGGGTCACTCGAAGCACGCAGCGATCAAGCGATTCGAGTAAACTGCAATCTTTTTAATTAAAATTCCAGTAATTTGTACGACCAAGAGGCAACTGTGACAGTATTATGCATGCGAAAGAAAAGAAAGCTCAGCTGTTGGACCAGTGGGAGACTTCGCTGTACGAATGAAGTGCGTGCAATGGGACGGACAATAAAGAAGAAATTACACGCACGAGTGACAGTGAATTGCAGCAACGTGTTGGTCGTTGGCAACACTAAAAGCAAAAATAGTCAAGGAAATCATGAAGCAGCCATAAAACACACAGGTAGTTAAAGAGATAGACAACAGCAAAAGAGCAGCAGTTGTTTGATGAAGAACAATAAAAAAGCTTGCAACTTTTTAATACATTTATGCTACTATTGCAGACAGAGCTTTCCACTGCGCTGTGGCAATAAAACAAATGCAACTACAATAGCTGGGAGCGCATGTAAAAAGTGCACTGGAAGCATGGAGCACAAAACAAGTAAGTGCGGAAACATTAAAACTTCCTTTGATGTATGTCTGACGTGTTTATTAAGCCGGCGCATTGTGTCGCCGCTGTTTGTCTGCGCTTTTTTCAACGCCCTTTCGCAAAGTCCATATGTGAAATATTACAAGGCTGGCATTTCGTTGGCAATGATGCTTTTCCTCTGTTATTTTATTGTTGAAATATGTTTGTCCTGCAGACATGCACTACAAACTTTTGGCATTTTGGAGAGACAAGAAGAAAACAGATATATGTAGGATTAAAGGAGAAATGGCATATAAAATGAAATTTAAATGATGCTTCTTCTTTGTAGCAAACATACCTTTAGTTGCTGTAAGTCTATATTTAGCAACACATTTCCTTAAATAATATTACCAGGAAAGAGGGAGGTAAGGGCTTGTGATCTCGTAAAGAACTCCATCGCAAAATTCTTTTCGGTGCAGTTTCATTGAGCACAATATTGATTAAAGACTTGCTAGTGTTTTACAAATATCACTCATGCCTAGGGAAGTGAACAAAGCTACAGAAAAGTCAGTCGGATCCTTATATTACCATGTCTTCGTTAGCCCTATTCTTGAAATCAATTCTATCTTGTCAGTAGAATTCTAAAAACGAATCTGACATATTTTAAGACTAAATTCTTTACATTTTGTTTCCTCCGCTCTCCCCCTCCTATTGTGCTTTAAACTTTTGAAAGATTTTAATAATTAGATACCAAATCGGTGAAGCTGAGAGAGCAAAAATTCGAACTTAATGTTTCTCGTCAACAACGAAGATTCGCTTAAAACAATATTTTTAAGCTTTAAGCTTTCGAAAGCTTTAAATTATTAAATATTAAATCGGTGATGATGTAAGAGCAAAATTTCGGACCTATTGCTCACTTTAGTGGTCGAAACTAAATTTTTCACTAAAGAGAAGTTTTTATCTAACTTCACATACGGTATACGAAAATATGGAAGTCCACAGATCTATGGCAAACCTTTAAAGAGTCAAATAGTATTTTAGACATAAAGCTTAAAAAAACTCACAGGTTTGACCCGAATAAACGCAAGCATCTTCTTGTTTTCAATTGCTCGATGAATGCTTAAAAGAAGTCGATATAAAAAATTGTCGGTCATTTTTCGCCGCTATTGGAAATACCATTTATAATTCTTAATTATTCCCCTCAAAGGATAGCTCAATCCACAATGCTTTTGTCAACACTAAATACGAGGTCAGTTTGATAAGTTCCCATCTTCACCGCCTGGTGTCGCTATGGCAAAAGCAATTTATTTTGAGTACATTTGACGGCTACTATCAGAATTTCCGCCAAATCGGACTCGTAGTCGTGTTTTGACCGCGAGTGGAGACGGGTTTCCTCGTGCATTTTAGAAAAATTAAAAAAGTGCAATACCGGTTGGAAATTCGATTCTGGATTTTGGAAGCGAAATCGGGCACTAAAATTCAGGAACGCTTGGATGCCGTAGACGCTGACTGCTCTCTTCTGCTGGCGACCATCAAAAATTGTTAACGAGTATCAACGTAGTCGCACATCGGTTTTGGATATGCCACGCCTAGATGAGGCGCCGAAAGTGCGCTTCCGTTAAATACAGGAACAGATCTTGAAAAATACATGTACTTGGCTCTAATCGCTGAGGCGTAACTGCCTCGAAAGAGGTTTAGAAGATATTCTTGAGATAATCAAGAATTAATACAGTTATTGGAATGAAATATATATTCCATCAAACATTTTATAGACTATGATATAGGCTCATAAGCATAATTTATATTATAGAATACAGAATACGTTCATTCCGAAGTACAGGTTCAGCTCACGCTGGTTCGATGACGAGATTATTGGGTCGAATATGTATCAGTCACCCGATGGTTATTTTAGATGCTTGAAAAAATTTTGTAGTTTAAGATAACAAAAGTGAGCAAAAGCACTTGAACTCCTAAGTAAAATCGGATCCTCAAAATGGGTAGTTCTATGTACTTTTTACACAGATTCATAAATTGAGGAGTTCCAGTAAAGTATTTTACTTGCATGTAATAAATGTTTATTGAGCAAAACATACAATAGCTATTAAATAAATGGCTTGTTCAAAATATCTTAAGTTCATATTATGTGATTTTTATTTTTATGTGATAATCTAAAATTTACAGTTGCATTTATGTCTGTAAGAAAATACCTGACTTGGCACCTTAACGCACGCACGCATTTCACCAAACATTTACGATGTCCAGCACGTGACCGAGTAATATTTGTGGAATAAGCAGTGTACCGGAGCGAATGCATACATATATATATGTATATGTATACATTACTGCGCATAGACATGATAACACTTCGGCTCCCAAAGTCCTCCGCAAAAATCCACAAATGGCAAATCGACAAAAGCACGCACCAAAGTATTTAATGCCATTCATGACTTTTCACTAAACTTTTAAGTGGACTTATTAGTATGAATTTCAGCATAAAAACAAATCTATGAGCGCGCATAAGTTCGAGTTACATATACTTTCACAAATATGTATGTGTATGTGTATGCGTATGTGTTTGTTTATGGGTGTATATATGTGTGTGTGTGTTAGCTTTCGTGCTCGGCTAGATAGCGGTTGCTTGCTTGGCTGCTTGATTAAGCTAGTGCGCACACAGAATACGTGCCCGCGAGTTCAATAATCTCAAAAGGGTAGCCGAGAAGTGGGAACGGCACGGCGCCATAATCAACATTAACTTTGTGGCGAAAACGCCATTTTGCGCGCTTTCTACCAGCGACCATGACAAACTGCAGGCGAGAAAGCACAAATAAACTTATAGATGGCATAAACTTATACATACATCTATATTATATATAAAGGGTGTTTTTTTAGACTGGCGGTTTTCAAGCAGAAGTTAAAGGCATATTATTTAATGCTATGGCAAAAAAAGTTAGCTTTATTATAAAGATAAGGGTTTGCCAGTATTTGAAAAAAAAATTATTTCTTGAAGAAGTATGGACCAATGATTCCGCCTGCCTACAGAGCACACCAAACAGTGTTTTTTTGAGGATGTTACGGCCTCTCAACACAGACTTGTGGGTTATTATCGCCACAAATGCAACAATTTTGTTCATCATTCAATCAAAATTGAGCTTGATCGCTGAACAAAATTTTCTTGTCAAATTCAGGATCGGTAGCCATTTCGTTTGGCCTCCATATACTGAATGTGAACTCGAGTTGAATTTTGTAAACCTGCAAACTATGATCTTTCCGCAAAATCTTCCATAAAGTGGATGTGCGCAGCTCCAATTATTGCACGACTCATTCGGGTCTTCTTCGATACTCTGCTCCACAGCAATAATAGCGTCTGCGTTGCGCCTCATTGTCTTACTGAAAACCACATGTCTAAAAAAAATTACCCGTTATCTTCCTAAGCATATATGACATACATATGTATTAAATATACATACATATGTTTCTAATCACATATACAGCGAGTAGCATTTATATTTAATAGCTACTAATTCAGGCACACAGCGCTAAATACATATATATACACACACGCAAACAATTCCACGCTCAACGCGCGGCGTCCATTGGCTACATTTTAAATTCCTTTGGCAAACTGCTAAGCATTCAAGAATTTGGAATTTTGCTAATGGCTTTACGTTTATGTTGCTCCCAATTGGGCAGCATGTAGCACTTAACCCGTTAGACACGAATCTGGCACATTTGGAAGTGTTTATGTTATATACTATTATAAAAATATATATAGGTATATATATATTACTACGTATATGTACATTAGTATGCCTGCGGGTGTACATCTTAGTGTCCCCCGACAACCTTTTCGAGCTGAAGGTCTCAACTTGGTAATAGTAATCACAGATTTTCTGGGTGGCAAAGCAGCATGTATTACATTGGCGCCAAAATGTATGCTACGTTTTCTATAAAGCCTCACCATAAGCCCTATGGTCTTATAATCTACTCGTGACCTCTTTTCTGTCCTCATACAAAATTCTCGTTCGTTATACTTTACTTTATCAGAGCAACTTTAGTATGTTACTGTCACTTGGGAAACAAATCTGAAAAAATACAAAATTTAAGATAATAAAAAAGTGTTAATAATGATGTGAAGTGGAAAATTTCCTTTTCGTTTAAACTCTTTTAAAAGACTCTTCTTTTGTCGGATATAATACTTCGCATTTAATAACGTATTTGTAAGAATTACAAAGAAGAAACTTCGTGTAATCGGATCCCAAACGAAAGCTGTTTTTAGAGTCGGTGAGGAAAATTTCTCCTAAACGGCTCGACGGTTACTTCTGTAACTACTTTTCCCACCACTACTCCCAAATGTTGAAATATAAAAAACTGCTTACCAAGATATACCCTTAGCACATTTAAACACTACATATCTTTTTAAAAATGTCTTAAGTGCCTTTAATTGGTTTTGAATTCATAGCCATATTTTAAACAGTTTTAAGGAAATATTTAACATATAACATTATTAAGTTCTTTAAAAACCAACACATTATAAACCCACCGCTATAGTTAAGCACCAATAATCTTAAAAAATGCTCAAACAAACAAAAGCTTAACATTTTCCATCAGAAATCTCAACTTGAGTTATGCCATTTTATAAAATCTCCAAAAGTTTTGCACGTGCGTGCATGTAGAATATAAGAATTGGCATTTAGTGGGTGTCAGTATTGTTAAAAGTGCCTCGAAACTTTTAATTAGCTGCTGCAAAGTGTAAAATAGTATGTTTTCGAAAATCTACATACAAGCGCCAAGCAACAACAATAGCAATAACATGTGCAACTCGAGCAGTTTAAATACCGCAAAAAGCAGCTTCTACCAAAGTTATGAGCATCGAATGGTTAGTATGTTCTGGTAATTGTGGCTTTTGTGAAAGTTTCATAAGCATGTATCTTGTAGACAATTGTAGCTGATACTTGAAAGCTGGTTGCATGTTGCAAACTTCGCCACTCGAGCTCAATAGAGCTGAGCAAGCGCGTTTAATTGCAACTATAAAGTGGTATGTGTGAGGTGAAAAAAGTAGTAGACATAATTGTTGCTGACCGCAAATTAAATACGATATAGTATGTAGGAGTATGTGGCAATACTCAAAACTATTTTGGATAGTATAGCTAATTAAACTGCAGAAGATTTGTAGAGATAGTGCTAAATGTTTTAACATATACTTATACATATATCTATGAAAATTTTGAAAGTTTTCAACATTAAGACTGCTGTTAAGAGTCGTAGAATATTGACTTAGGTGCGTGAGTACCTATCGAGAAAATTTTTTCCTCAAAAAAAAATTTAAATAACTAAAGATATTTTTCAAAGAACTGTTCTCCTTCTTTTCTATCTTTGTCTCTCTCTCGACCCCTTATTTATTACCCTGCCCTCTCTATCGTTATCTATCACTCTCTCAAAAAGCTTATCTTTTTCCTTTTCTATCTCACTCTCTCTCAACCTCTAATTCGCTCTCCTTCCCTCTCTATCGATCTATCTCTCTCCATCGAGGCTTTTGTTTTTCGTTTACAATTGATCTTTATCTCTGTGTCACTTTCCTTCTCCCTTGTTATTGATCCCTTTTTCTCTTTTCTTCTTTATAAATCTCTCCAAAAGCAACATGCAACTTCCAAGAGTATTTCTAACACCAAAATACTTCACTAGCTGTCTCTCTCACTCTCAATAAAGCTCTTTTTATTTTTTTATCTCCCACTCTCTCATTCCTCTTTCTTATTATCTCACTATTGCTTTCTCTCACCCACTCTATCACTCCCTTTCCCAGGGTTATGTTGAAATACATATTCTTATTTAATTGATTTTGAATACAAAGAAGGCCTCTCTCCTTCTCTGCTTCTCTCAGCTAGTAAGGCTTATGACATAAATACTGGCGAAGTTTCATCTATTCGTAGCTAGACTAAGCATATAAACTTAACTTTCCTACGAAGACTTAAAGAGCCACATCGTATGATATATAATGCCGTCATCAGCCATATGTTCGGGATCAGACTAGTCTTGGGTCAAGCCTGTTGAAAATTTTTAACGTATTTCTTTTGCTTGCCGTCTTTAAATTCAGTCTAAAATAGCACTTGTTGACCAAAAACAAAACACACAAGAAATTCTTTATCACCAACAAATGAATGTCAAACTTGAACTAAACTCAGTTCGCCTATCACAATGGAAACTTTACGAATATCAAGAAGTTTCAAGCCACAAAAAAGAATACAAAAATAATAATAAAAAAAAGTATAACAAAATCGGCATTTCGTTGAACACAACAAAGCAAAACTTGCATACAGTACAAAAACAACAAATAGCTACACATGACACACGACGCCGAGCATATGCCCAGAAGGATAATGTGTACCATATGCCACATGGCGATACTCAGCCACACATACTTTAAGCATACAAACACACATATGCATAAATATATGTATATGTGTGTGTTTAAATTCATATAAGCACGGAAGTGCACTCTAAAGACTCCGGCGCGCCAGAGCGATGTGGTCAATTGCCCAGCCGATGTCACATCCGGCTTGAGAGCTCGTAGCTTACCAAGAGGTGGCAGAAGTAAAAAAAAAAATTGGCGAAAAATGCCAAAATACAAAACGAGAGAAAAAATACGAGCAAAGTTTGTGCGGTCCCGGTTAGACTTGCAGGCAAACAAACAAATAGACAGTTGCAATAGATAAGGAAACGGACTTGAGTTTTCAGAGCTTAGACAGTTGGAGGGTTTGACAAAGCCTATGAGCGCAAACATACATAAAATGACGGTGGCATACAGATAAGCTCCACATATCTATAAGCTGCAGAGGTATGCGCTGTAGCATATGTAAGTGACTTCAGCCGGCTGGTGAGTCAAATAAAGGAAATCGAATGAGCTGTTGGAACATATTAGACACCCACTCGAATCAAATGCACTTGAGTTTCTTGCTAGAGAGATGAAATAGCATGATTTTATAAATACAGGGTGTTCCGAAAATTATATGTATTTTAAAGAAAAAAAAAATATTGACATTGCAGGTGAATTATTTGAAGACGAGACTACAATTACATAATCCAAAATATAGTAACTTCCATGTTTAACGGCCTAATCCAAAATAACAAAATTACACTGATTCTACATGAATTCTAGAACTACGACAAATCTCCACGTTCTAGTGAGCTTTTACGAAAAGCTTTCTCACTTAGCGTCGATCAGCTATACAAGCTTTGAATAATGCAGAACTTTTACACAGCAGTGGAAGCTGAGGCAACTGTCGGACTTAAAAGCTGCAATTTTTAACCAAATCGAATTTGATTTGATCTGTAGTACAGCGAAAGCTTTGCAAAGCTACTTAGTTATATTTTAGTAGTGCTACAGGATATCCAGAACTATAAAAGGTCTGTAAGTTTTAAACAATTTAGAATATGTGTTTATGAAAAGCTTTTATACCTAATGTATCATCTAACAGCTATAAAAGCTTTGAAAAAGGCCGGAATTTTAACTCAGCGGTGTAAGCTCTGAACCATTTCTATTTTGGAGGACTCTGTACACAATGCGAAATGAATTTCTTTAATGTGAAGCATATCGAGGCATTGCAAGACTTCTCAGGAGTATCTTGGATTTAATATGACAGGCCTCCGCATTACAAACAATAAGAAGCTTTTAAAATTAGATAACGGTCAACACTATAGTGATTATATAAAGTACATAGCTTTCAACCAAGGGTGGAGGCTAAAAGCTTAAAATAAATGGGGTAAATGATGCCGATGAAACGAATATAAATTGAAGGCCACCAAGTAAAATCTTTATATTACCAAACTTTCCGATAAAATGTTTGAGCAGTTTGGAGAAGGTTAAAAACTTGGAAGATCCTCAATTTAGCGATATAGTGATCCAAAATTTTACTACGCTTTGGCATTATAAGAATATTGAGATTTTATGTACAGAAAAATGATCAAATGACACATATCGCTGCGATTTTCCCCGACTCTTTTATCTATCAATTAAAAAATAACTTCAGAGTGCTACTATAAGCTTCTAAAAGATTTTAAGACATACGTTTTATTAGTAAAACCCTTCAAAAAAGTTGTGATTCCATGCAGTTGTAAATTTGTTAAAAGTAATTTTTGAAAGTTCTCGTATGATTACTTGAAGCTTTTACTTTTGAACATTATTTCTACCTGTGCTTCTTTTTAAATGAAGTTGTTGTAAGTTTTTGGAAAATTATTTCTGAAAGCTTCTTTTTAAGCAGTAATTTTAATAATTGAAGCTTTTACCTTTGTTCAATATGTCATTGAGTTTTAACTAATTTTAAGTCAACTCTAAGTGTCTCAAAGAAAAAGCTGATTCCTGAGCTATAGTACAAGATAATTCTACTGAAATAATTCATGTGATAAAAAAGGCTACAAAGCTTTTTTAAGCCAGTTTGACAATAAAAAAGTGTAGCCTCAAATAAAAAAAGAATGTAAGAAGTAATTAACAGCGTAGATTACCCTTAAACAGAAATTTAACATAATTATCTACAGTAAATATCGCTGTCGGTCATTGGCCAAATTGATACACTAACCGCTAGTTGAACTTTAACCCTAGACAATTCAATACAACGATAAATATTTATACCATAAATACTTGTTTTTTATTATTTTTGACCTTAGGGCAGTTAAAGTATTTAAAAATGCAAACAATACCAAATTAAAAGTATACATTATAGTTTTTTCTCAGCACTACAAGTACCGTTATTAAAAAAGCATAATAACGAAAATAATAAATACAACCCACGGCGCTTACCAGTAGCCTAGAGTAGCAATTTACTAGTAAAAATTCTGTAAAAGAGGTTAACACGCCCCTAAAGTGCAACTGATATGTAGCCTTTGTGACCGATTTAATTACCAGGGTGAACGAATAAGTGCTGCCTGTTAAAGCTATGTCGGCTGCGCGTTGGGCGGGCTTGATGTTGGCCAAAGGTATTTGATTGCACGCCAACATACGCCTCGGGCAAACATGCTTTCGCTGCGTACCATTATTAAATGGAAGCGCCACCAAGGCATTCACCGGGAGCGGAAGGAAAGGCCGTCGAAAAAATATAGTTACAACAGTAAAAAATACAATTGCATGCGCGTATAGCAAAAACGTACTGCAAATTACAATAAAAATAGCAACAGTTGTTTGTATATATGTATGTATGTATGGTATGTGAGTAATAAACGGCAGATCAAAGCGACAACAGTGGTCGTAGTATATGAAATAAATAACCGCAGAGCAACTGTCCGGGAAGGAAGTGCTTGTTGTGGCAGGAAAAATACTAGAGCATTTAACGCCTGAACATATGCAATAAAATAATGAAATATACTCAGTTAGCGGACTACTCTCACATGCACTCAATCTCATGTTTAATGTTTTGCGTGGCGACCCTGTAGGAAATTAAGTTGAAATTGTAGGCATAAATTGTTCAGCTTCGTTTTTTTTTTTTTTTTTTTGAATTACTAGCATTGAAAATCTTTTGTCATATGGAACATCTGCTTATTTTTGCTTTGAGTAAGTAAGAGATACAAAGAAAACCTTTGGCTATTCTGAGATACCAAATCGAATGATTTGAAACGGTAATATTAATATACAAGTTCAAAATAAATACTTAATAAAGTCTGAAAGAGAAAAAATCGATCACATTTTCCTTACTCCCAGAATTAATGGTCAAAGTTAGCCCACTCTTTAAAGCTCTAGACTGATCTAACCCATTAAGTGCTTCACATTGAACAATTAGCTCATAATACCGTTATTTTACCATTCGTAAAAAACTAACACCAGAAATTCAACAAACAGACTGAAAACTATTTTATGGTCCAAAATTTTATATACAGGCCTGACAGGTGCATTTTAATATCTAGACGTATGTACTTGTATATAGTCTGGAGTCTCTGGATGTAGTATTAGATATAAATATATAAATAGATCTCATTAAAATAATCTCCATAAGTCCCAGTTAAGAAAGAAGTAGTAAATTAAAAAAAATTTCATTCTTTCATTTCCTACAAGGAACCTTGCACTTAGCACTGGCATTCACACAACCACAAGCTCACCCGCTTACACCGCCGTTGAAACCGGCATAAGCACGCACAATTATTTTGCGCACATTTTGTATAATTTTTTTTTAAAGGCAGAGGTACCCCCTCACTTCCACGCACTTTTTTTGTCTTAATGTTAGTCTGGTTTTGTTTATTTTCCACGTAATTGTTATGAGCAACTGTTTCCGTTTCCGGCTTCCGTCAGATGTAGCGCAACATCAAACGTAACAACAACGCAAGCAAAACAACAAAAAGGCAGCGTAAATATTTCCAAATGAAAGCACAAAAAAGTAGCAAAACAAAATGAGGGTTAACCCTTTATGCAAACAAAATAAAATATGTAAAAACAACGAAATTGTCGCTGCACACATTCACCCGCAAATGACAACGTAAAACAACATCCGTTACTACGAATGTTGCTGTCCTGCAGCGGTTGTTGCTGCTGCCAACGACCGGTGACAAAGTAAACGAACGCTGTACGCAAGTGTACTCGAATGTCAGTTGCACAATTTTTTCCGAGGGCTCTCAGCACGGCCGTGTGTCAACTGACTGAAGTTTGCGATAAAGTAAACACAATTGCGTTGACACTCACAGTAATGGGTGGGTTAAAGGCTTTAATATAGCTAGGTGCATACAGGTATTTATATGCATATGTATGTATATAGGGTCTACCAACAAGAACGACCTGATGTTAAAATGAAGAAAAACACTAAAATTTGATCTTGATTGAAAAATTGGTTTCGATTTATTTATGATTTGTTCCATGGTGCAGAATTTCGGCTGCAATTTCGGTTATAGTGCGGTAAATGTTGTCTTCGAGCTTCTCGAGCTCTGCAGTTTGATTGGCGTAAACCTTTGATTTAACATATTCCCAGAGCAAATAATCAAGAGACGTTAAATCGTATGATCTTGGCGGATATTTGAGTGTGCCCTTTCTCGAAATTAACGAGTTGCCAAACTTTGCACGCAATGTGTCCATGTTTAGATGGGAAATATGAGACGGCGCACCGTCTTGTTGGAAATAGAGATCATCCGCGTAGATTTCCACAAATTGCAGGGAAAAAAGTAGAACAAAATCGTGTTATAACGCTCGCTATTGGTGAAAATGATATTTTCTGTCTCATTTCGAAAGTAATATGGCCCGATAAATTTTTTGTGATATTGTTGCGTTTCCTTAACCACACGACGATTTGCCTCAACCCAATAGCGACAATTTTTTTGCTAACGAAGCCATTAAACCAGAAATGAGCCATATCTGAGAAGTTGATTTTTCGATGAACGTAAATTTGTGAACTCTGTCGGAGAACGTGAAACGTGACATAATGGATAAGCAAGCCTTACTGAACACACTGACAAAATTTAACACAAATCCGTGAATAAACAGGGCCGTCACAAGCTGTCTAAATCACGTCATTCCTATTGGTATACGCTGTATATATATTTGTAAAGCGTTTTAATTGTGACTCTGCATGATGTTGGCACACAAATTTAAATAGAGTTAAATATCCATGATTCAGCAACGCTACTGCCACCATACTGATATAAATAATTAAATGCAACAGTGTTTTTATGAAAAAAAGAACAACATATATAAAAATAATATTACTTTTCGCTTACTAAGAGAATATACAGCTTGTTTAAAAAACACCGGAAAAAATATCTAGAAAGAATTCGCATAGAATTGGCATGTATGATATTGTTAAGATTTTTTGAAAAATATTTTAACTTCAATTTCAATTTATTAATATTTTAGAATACAAGTGCAATATTTTAATTTTTTATTTTTTACGTGGTGGTTACCGTGATTTTGTTAATAAAACGCTAAAATTTTGAAAAAAAAAGCCGCTATATTCCCGTGGACATAGAATCAATTGTAACTGCATTACGATTTTTCGTAGAAAAATTTACCTTTAAATGATAATGACTGTAAAAAGCTCCCAGAAGCTTTTGATCAACCTTAAGGCAATAAGCTTTTCTGTTTTATATATGTTGTCTTCCAACTAATTTATTCGCCTGCAATGCACCTGTAAATAATTTTAGAGTAATATCTCTACATATTCTTATTCCAATTGCACTGTAGCTACGCAATTATAGCTTGAAGCTTTCACCTTAGTTCGATAACTTATTTAGCTTTTATGCTTGCTAAGCTACATATGTCTCTTTACGATAAGAGAGTCCTTAAAGTTTCAAGCCAAATATTATATATTTCTCTAGTGAATATGAAAGCTTTATGTTTTAGCTTAAAATTTTAAGTCAAATATTTCCTTTTACTCCAGTGAATATGGAAGCTTGTTCTAAGCGCTCAACCCAGCACTCAAATGTGCAAAACTTGCCAGAGTGACGCTGATGTGAATGCAAGTATGTGTCTTGCATTACTGCTTTACTTCCGTACAGACATTAACACGGAAACCAGGCCTAGACGTTCTAATCAGAACGGAAACGTAATCGTGGTAAAATACCAGCATTGCAATTTAGTGGCAACATGAATTGCTAATGTGCATGAAATGTTGCAACCCTTCGGGCAATTTTTACACTGTATGCATCGCATATGAGACTTTCATATATAATATACATATATGGTCAGTGTGAATGAGTGATATGTATAACTCGCATTCCAGTCAATGCAGAGGATCTATTATATTTTACAGTTTGGAAATATTTCTCTAGGAATGACAAAAGTAAGGTGATGATCTAGCTATATATTATCGATTTATAGATAACAAGTTCAGATTAGTTTGTGGTCTTAGGCCAGTCGTGGTATTCTTTACTTTAAAAAGTCAGCAAATTTTTAAAACGTTTTAAATTAATTATTCAACCAGCAAATTACCAGGAAGAGCTACAGTATTCCAAAAACACTTCCAATCTAAAGCTCTCTGCCGGCTAAGACAACTTCGTAAAGCTATTCGCACAAAAACGAGCTTCGTCAGACAACGGCAAACCCATTTGTGTATTAATAAAACCTTATGTGCAGCAGCTGTTCGGAGAAGTCCTAAAACTTTCGAGGTTCTTCATTTATTGAATATGATGTAAAGCTTTAATAAATAAGTCACTGAGATCATAGCTCTACGAGCTGCAATAAATAGTGCAGTAACACTACCTGCCGCCACTGCAAACGGCTGGAAGCTAAATGACTTAAGCGACATATTTTTCACGCTCAAGTCTTGCTTAAGTGTTGGAATAAATTGATGCACTTTGTTGCTGTTGCTGTTATGGTTGTTGATTGCATTTCCATTCTCTACTTTAACATTGTTGTGTAAATAATTAATGGATTCTCGGAATGCACAGGCGATGCCAGCTGCGCCCAGAGCTGCTACACCTACAAGGCACCTTCCGGTCACATGCTGGCACTTACACACACCCAGATATGAGAGTATGCAGCTAAATTAACGATATTGTTGTTGTAGCTGTTGTAGCAGACACTACAAGTGATTTGTTGTTTGCCTACTGCTAGCTTACTTGCTTACTCTCCAAGCCCACAGTCAAAGAAGAGTTAGTGAATTAGGATAAGCGAGGCACACACACACTCACATACTAGATGAAGTAGCGCAAAGCAGGAAGGATGACTGCAAGATTACACTGCAAAGACGTAGCAGAGGTTATGCGAAACGGAAATGTTTATGCCACCGGCGTCGTAACGGGGTTATGATAGGGGTTTATTAGGTCAATGGGTTAAAACTTTACTTGTTTACAAATACTACGGACGGAAGCATTAGCGCTTAGTAGTAGTAGAAGAATAAGAAGCAGAAGAAGACAGTGAGAAATGCAGAGCAATAATGGCAGTAGCTAACTTTAAAAACGGCAGACTCCGCACAAACACTCATTCACGTACTTGTGTGCCTATGTGTGTATGAGTAAGAACGATTGTGTAATCGTATGTAAAAATACATGCATGTAGTGGTAGTGGCAGTTGAAAATAAGTCATTAGGAATATAAATCGTGTTGTTGAGCATACTGCTTGGTTGGCTTTAAATGGGTTTACGGAATAGTTTTTGTTGTGAGGGGAGTGGCGTTGCAGCGGCTGGTGGCAGCTAGTCAAAAAATGCAGCATAGAGATGCGTAAATAATTGAGAGGAATGATGTTAAAAGTTAGTGCAAAAAAGTTAAGAGCAGCAGGGGCACATCTTCGATGTTCGACAAAGGTAAACGTCGTAAACACACTTTGTGAGAAATGAGAGCAAATTGATTTCGTTTGTGATATGAGACACAAATACAAACAATTCTTATAACCTCGACAGGTTATATTAAGTTTACCACGAAGTTTTTAACTACAAGAAGATAGCATCGGAGACCCTAAAAAAATATACAAGTATATATAAATGATCAGCTTGATGAGCTGAGTTGATTTAGCCATGTCCGTCTGTCTGTATATACGCGAACTAATAGCTCCGTTTTTCAGATATTGCTATGAATTTTGCACACGTTCTTTTCTCCCCAAGAAAGTGCTCATTTATCGGAATTAAGTTCTTGTATAAACAAGTTTTTTATTTGAGCAGATATTTTCACGAAATTTGGCACAGATTATTTTTTAAGACTATGCAAAAATCTCTGAAAAAAATTTTCAGATCGGACCACTACAGCATATAGCTGCCATACAAACTGAACAATCAAAATGAAGTTTGTGGAAGAAAAATTTATTTATTTAGCACTCATACAAACTGAACGCTCATAATCAAGTTCTTATATGAAAACTGCTTTATTTGTGAAGGGTATTGTTTTTCTGTTGTTCTTATTTTTGTTGTAAATAATAAAACTAAAGGAGATATAAATCCAAGTTGGTGTTTATTTCGGAAATTAATTTAAGTGAAGAGCCAGCTGAGAAGCAAAAGCTGATGTATCTTGAGGAATTAAGGGAATTAGTTTGCCAATAACAAAATGAGGTGAGAGTTGTTTTAAAAGAAAATATTTTAGGGCAATAAGTATGTTTGAACAGTAACAGAATTAAAATATGTTATACATTTTTATGGTTTCATTAACTATTAGAGTCCCACTTATACATAGAAAAGTTCGAACGAACAGTTGAAAATGTATTATAATATTAGTACTAAGTGGTCCGGAGCTGACTGGTCTGATGTTGTAGTCGCAGCCAAAATCTTTTAAGTAGCTACAGCGAAAATTCAGAAGAAGATGATGAAGTCATAGCATTTTTCTAGATATTTTGACGAGCTTCAATTCTACTTTGTAAGCTTCTTCTTGTCGTATTCAAAATTTTACAATCTTTAAGCTTTTGCTAAATAATCTTCATATACATACTTGTGCATATAAGGTCTAGTAAAAAGCACCCATTATTTTGCCTTAAATTAAATATTTTTTTTAGCATAGTTAAAATGATCTGATTTACGTCGAATATGTATCATTTTCTACGATAACATATTGCCATTTTGAAGGTAATTTCATAATGCCACTCTTATAGAAAGCCTTGTCCCAATTGGCTAAAACTAGGACAGTCGTTTTTTACATTCTTGAGACGAATTTTTCACCAGCAAAATCATTCGCTAAAGACAAAAACTTGTAGTAATTAATTGGTGTCCGTTCCAGACTATAAGATACTACCCATGGAACCTCCCAAGCATGCTCACAGAGCTTCGTTCGAAGCACTTTCGATGTGTGTGGTCTGCCATTGGTCTGGAGGAATGTAATTCGTCTATTAATAATCAAAGTCGGCCGATTTGAAGAATTCCTTCTCTCATACAGTCCAATTCTTGATAGTACAGGTCGGAATTCTAAGTTTGGCGGAAAGGGAGTAGTCCACAGTAGATGATTGCCTGTTAATCCCACCAAACAAATAGCAAAACATTTCTGACTATCAAACCTGGCTTGGCCATAGTTTGAGCCGGCTCACTGCTGTTCGACCACAAGCGTTTCCACTTGACGTTGACGTAAGGGTCCTACTTTTCATCATCCGCTTCAAAAATGGATCGATTTTGTTGCAATTCAGCAATGATTCGCAAATGAAAATGCGGTGCATGTGGTTTATTTAGCTTAGACATTTGGGAAATCGACGATTACCAGTATTTTACATATTACATATTCCGCATTGGCAAGTCTATGCTTTAAGAACTGGAAGAAGCATCGTTACTGTACTCCTCATGGACTTCGTGACAAAGCTCCAACTGCTATCGCAAAGGAACAAAACTGATCTATGCGTGTTTATTAGCTAATTAGCCCACCGAATTAAACTAACCTAACCTATAGTTTATTATTCTTTGGTTAAACCTTACACAAAACGCGCAATTTTCGCATAACGCTCCGACAAAGCAACAACATTCCACCATTTAAAAATCATTTAAATAACATTGAAGATAAAGTGGTTTTGAAACCACAAGTATACGCTTTATCGTTATGCGTTACATGCGAAATTGTATTCAATTTTTCAACTGACTACTACGCGTAGACATGCCTTGCAATGAAAAGTTTTTTATTAACAATATTTTTGCAGTTCTACTGCGTGTGGCAGCACTTTTTGCGCACACTGTATTTTAATATGATTTTTAACTTTTCTATTTGGTAACTACCAACTGTTGCCAGCAGTGAATACAAAACCACCGCTATGCACACAGCACCATAACCTCACTTTCGCACAGAAGATAAACGCAGACATAATCAAATAGCTTTTTTAGTAAGGAAAAAGGACAAACACCACTATCAAACGGGCTGAACGCACAAAGCAAACGAAATTGAAAAATGTGTAGAGGAAAGTCAAAAATTGCATTAGAAGTAGTGAAAGTATGCGTTGCGTACTTTTTGAAGCGGAAAATGGCAGGAAAAAATGAAAACGACGACATAAAACAACCAAATCTGCAGCATGGCAATTTTATGTAGGTACTGGGTGAAAAGGCAAAAAAAAAAGGAAAAAAAATGGAAAAAAAATATCAAAACATTGCTGAGCATAGAAAATAGAAAAAGTTGCCGGCTTACCGTTCAAATCAACTGAATTGACGAGCAGCAAAAAGCTCAATCAAGTTTACTTTACTTCACTTTACTTTTATGAAGTCGATTGAGTTTTCCACATTGTTTCATAATATCAGTAAAATAGCTGTAAAATGTGCTTTACTAAAGCGAATAAGAACTGAAACAGTCGCTTCCAATTTTTTACAGTTACGCTGTATTTGAAATGACTTTTAAAGCTTTCAGCTTGCGTGACTGATATAGCAAATTGTTGCAGAAATATGATGATGATTATGAAAAATTTTTAATATCAGTGAAATAATTCAGCAAACTTCATAAAGATTTTCAATTATTTCTAAAGTAGATATGGTCAAAGCTTACAAAAACTAATGTAATAGTTTTTTTTTTTGCAAAAAATATGAGAAAAACAGTGTTCTTGTGGAACGTATGATTTGTTAGGCATATTTAAGAGTAAAGCTCGATGAAAGCTTTGAATACGCATGTAATTTATTGACTTTTAAAGCTTATTTGTGGGAGCTTTTTAGCTCAAGGTAATTATTTTCATAATTATTACGCAGTAAACTACTTGGATACCAAGCAGAAGTTGGCCGTAATAGGCGAGCTCTGAGCTTATTCTGACACTCCTCATATTGAGCAAAAACTTGCATGGTTTTATATAATCCGAGCTCACCCTAAGGGAATTATAATTATTCGATAGTTACACCTTAGCATTTTAGAACTGCTTTGGTAATGAGCTAAAATACGTAAATTAATTATATCATAAGCCGTTTGAGAAGTGCAGACCGTTGTTGGAGTGCGAACGAAATAATAAGGATTAAAGTTTACTACAAACACACTCAAGATCAATCAAGGAATTGCGTTGCCTTGGAACAAGAATGAGCAGCTTCTTGCGGAGAAAAGGACGTGTTTTAAATTATTAAAAATTCTATTAGCAAATTTAAGATTAACGTAAAGAAAACCAACAAAAAAATCCACCGCAACAAATGTACAAAATCAGATAAGTGGTGAATTTCGTCAGAAACTTTCAAAATTTATGTTCAAATGAATATCACATAGCCAATTCAGTCATACAATTACTTAGACATGCTACCGAGAAGTCTAACCAAGCAAACCACTAACAACACCCAAGGGTGTATGCGTCTACATACCTATATATTTACTAAAACCCATTAATGCGACTTTGTAGTAAGCCACAGCAAAGTGGTTCATATCTTCTTTTCTTTGACTATTATCCTTGCGTGGCAGCTCAATCATCGTTTTTAATTAATTTTTGAAATGTCAAGCAACCAAGGAAATGCTATGAAATCTTCCGCACGAGCACAAAGGCCAAAAAGGAGTCCATACAACAGTGAAGGTCCTTGCAAAAATAATAGTCAAAGCGAGATAAGCAGACAGACACAGTGCTATGACGTAAAGAGACTTATGATAGCTGTGAAATTGTAGTTGCAAACCGAAAGTAGATAGAGTTATGGACACATGACTAGCACCCCAGGGCAAAGTGGTTTACATCATGAGCTACTAATGTGCGAGAATATTAACAACCACCAACTGTGCGAATTGTGTTTGCAAAAGCACTAAGTTTGGTAAAAAAGAGTTGACAGTGACGCAAGTAAAACGTAAATTGGCTTTTTGAACTAAGTGTTAAAAAGTAGGGTTAGAATTAATAATAAATCATGTAACTGAATGTTTTACGTGGTCTGTATAACAGCACATAACTAACCGAATGAAAATCCGCATTCGACTTCGTGGGACTTCTCAGATGTATAATTTGAGTCCAGGACGATGTTGTGACCGAAAGTTATTCCTATTTGTATTGAAGATATATTGTTCGTCAATGACCGGAAACTTTTTCAATACATTTTTTTTAACTCAACCTTACTAATTTTAAATTGACCTAACCTAACTTAATCTCAAAGTTAACATAACCTAATTAAATCTTAAACAAAGTAACCAAACTATCAACGGTCTGAGTCTGCCCACGGCAAATCCTAAATTAATGGAAATAATTTCTACTAATAGTCTTCGTCAAATGGTAGGGATTGTATGACCATCGATTTTATGGATTCCATAAAAAGTTTCGCATAAAACTGTTTACAACACCTCCTATAGTAGAAGCTTTACTTACAGTCCATTAACGTCATCTTATTAGCAATTCTACTCAGATCAATCAGAAAGCTTGTACAACTCCACCTTTCGCCTTGCAAATCCACGGTACTCTCTACTTGAATATCCTAAAAGTCTGTTTGGATGTAACTTACATTCGCTGATCTTCTTCTTACAACAAGTGCAGTTTGTTATAAAACACGAAGCTGACTCTGTTTTTGTAAAACTCTACACGTTGCATTTCATTCCACGGTAGGTCTAACCTCAAATTTTACACATGAAGTAAACTAAATCTCATGAAACCTTGAACGTTACGAGGAGAATTGCAACTTAATTTAAAAACCCTGAAAAATACAATTTCGCTCACTTAACGACTGTCTTTTACACACTTCCTTCACTCACACAAAGAATCCGACCATACGTAATCTCCGACTCCTCACATATTAACTGGGCACAAGCATTGCCATAATATTGAAAATGTATGACAGGAAATATAATTTCCTCTTATTTTCACTAAAGACTCATTGCTGTCGCCTCCATTGGCCACACTTTCAGCCAACTTCTCTCTCCACTGCTCAGTTCAGCCCTCACACGTTTCAACGCTTAAATTATGGCAATAACGTAGCATCCTGTAAAACCAGCTGTGGCCTGTTTCCACCGGTTGCCACCAACTGCCAACTGCAAGCGCACGGCACTGTGCGCATATGTGTATGTATGTGTGAGTGTACCGTAGGTGTTAGCATAAAACCCCATTGTCCTCAACTACAAACAGATTGCTGGTATTTGGTTCATGCCACTTTTTGTTGGTCGCTAGCTGAGTTGCTGAGTTGCTGGGTCGTTTGGCAGCTAGGTAGCTGGCGCTAGCTGGTTGGTGGTCTTTTCGACGGCGAGCCGCCAATGTTTTAGCGTTTGACTTCGCCAATCCCGTGTAATTCCATTTGCGGAGCTTATGGTCATTAAGATTTGTTTTCCTTTAGCTCATTGTTTTATCCAACGCTTACAAAAGGAAGCGAGCAACCTCCACCGCTAACCTGCAACGCCAACACCATGGGGCACACCATGTTGCAAGCCACATTTCCGTTTCAAGCAGCATACATACAACTGTATGCTGAACTATGTGGTGGCTATTGTGCTTTGCGTTGTTGGTGTAAAATGCGCTTTTTCTCGGTTTTATAATCTCGCTTTTTGTGTGTACTGTGTGTCTGTTGATGACCTTGCGCATCCTGCATTCTGCGGAAAATTCATTTAATATTTCCGCTCATTCTCCAGTGTCCACAAACCCCCGGCGGAGCTCACCTCTTTACGCCCCCCATCATTGATGTCTTGAATGTCCTTCATTTTAAGTGCACTTTTGTTGTTATTTTCACTGACTTTTCACACTCATTGGCCGTTTGTTTCTCTCTTCGTAGAAGCAATATTGCTGGCGCTAAAGTTTCTGGTGTCATGTGCGCGACAAGGACGCTGAAGCTCCCGCTTGACTGTAGTGTTGTTGTACATAATACCACCGATTTTTTTCTACACCCTTCACTTTATAATTAACTGTCCAATAACAGTGTGAACTTGTACTATTAGTAATCTCATGGCTTCTAAGTTTGCTCGCGCTTGAGCTGGTGTTAATGTGTGTTGAGTTAATTGTGTTATAAATAAAAATGGTTATGTTTGCTATAAAGACGTTTTGTTGGTTGTATACTTTAATTAGATTTCATACCTGGTTATTTAGGAAATTGCTGAAGCCAATCTAGCATGCATTTATAATCAGCTTCTCATCAAAATAATTTCGAAAACTAGAAATTTTAAAACAGAGGAAACTCTATTAAGAAATAAAAGATTCACCAAAGTGGAAATGTAGTTTTTAGGACTATTAGAAGGCAGAAAAGCCTTAAGGTAATAAGCGCTTACCTTAGATAGAGATAAGGCACCTGAAACTTCAAGAAGTATGTAAGTCTTTCGACAGAGACAATGTTGACCTACGGCCCTCAAACTGTCCGGTCTATTTCTTTTTGGTTCCGTAACGACACAAATCATTTTGGACCTCCAGTCGTATTTTCGTATCACAAATTAACGCCACTTTAAAATAGAAAAGAAGCCAAATCCTTCTCCCAATGATATTCTCAAAACAAGGTTGGACTATTTTTCACCAACACCCGACAACCGTTAACGTTTTCATTTTTTTGAGAGCTACAATGTTATCACAAAAGCTTATACAGAGTATCATTCCTATATTTGCGTCTCAAAATCACTAAAAATCAAGTTCATATTGATATGTCCGTATGAATTTGTTTTTCTCAAAAACTCAAAATTTACCTAAACTGATGGTACCGTTACCGTCTTTCTTTTCAAAACTCTCTCGTATATAGTTTGGAAGCAAAAACTTTGGTCCTGTTCGTTCCCTATGGTGATGCTATATACCTAAACCGCATACCTTCAAATTGTTCGGAGCGAACCAAGTTAAGTGTGTCAGTCGTTTCTTGCGTCACTAGTAAGACCAATAAATTAGATGACATTCGGAAATCAATGCTCAATTCTAAACATCTTTGAAAGACGACTAGGTAATACTCAACTAAATGATTCAATCTTCTTAAAGGGTCGGAGAAGCCACATGTCTTCTTTTTACCAGTATAATATCCATAATGGATACGTTCGGTCCAATTCAAAAATTTTCAACTTTTCAACTAGGTTTACAGAAAAATTGTCGCAGCTGGCAATTTAAAAGTACACACGTAATGCTCATGGTGTCAATACAATAATTTAGTGCGAATTTTTGGAATTTTTTCATTGAAAATGATACTGGAAATACCATTTGGACCAAAAAAGTAAACTGATTGTTATCATGACATTTTCTATGTCGAAAATGAAGCCTTGGACGATGTTCGCCTGCAGCAGTAATTCGAGCCATACAACAGAGCTCATCACAAAAATTATACTTTACGTTTCAAGATCGATAATTATGTTATCAATCACTTCAATGAAACCAATTGGACACCTCGAAGCTTCGTTTGCCGTTGTGAAAACTTTTTCTAACACGAAGATTGAGAGGAAATCGAGCTGATTACTGTAGAGCCCGAGCAAGTTAAAAGGTTTGTATTGGTTTGATGAAAGTTTTTTGTTTTGAAATTTTCTAGAAAAATTTAAAATTTAGTGCAAATTTTATACAAATTTTCAATGTGAGAGCAGAATTGGAAGAATACGAATATTTGAAAACAACTATTGCTTAAAAAAATATTTAGAAAATATTATTTCACGTTTTATTTTACATGTTTTTAGGGTTACGCGCCACTGCGCTGGTTTAATGTGCTGGAAAATTGAGCTAATAGCATAAACCCAGAGGTCACAAGGAATGCAGCTGATTTTGATGCTTTGTTAGCTTAACAAATGGCTTTCAAAATTTTTTTATTTTTAAATTTTGGTGGTTTTTTTTATTATAAATTCGCAATTTAAATTCCACAATGCTGACCTTCAGAACACCACAGCCACCAGCAACAACGAAAGCAACACCAACAATGGTGCTGATGCGTGTCAAACGAAATTAGATATTCAAACACACACACACATACATACATACATGTATACGCATACAAGTGTTTGCCCTGAAGCCGCAACAGCACATGCATTTGTGGGTAGGAAATTGCGTGGGAATCAAATGCATAGCAACACAAAGTGAGGAAAAATGAGCAAATAAAATGCAATGAATGCACTTAAGCGATGAGCTGCCGCACAAAAGCGGCGAGCATGTCAGCTACGCCCACACACATTTATGCGTATTACGTAAGTATTTGCACATTAAGAAAAACACAAAAAAAAAAAAAGCGCATAAGTGTTCGAATGTGTGCGTGCGTGCGTGATATGTCATGCCATGCCACGCCATGCAAAGCTATGCAATGCCAACTGCACATACAAAGGCGTTGCTGAAGTGCTACCCGTGGCAGTTTGTATAAATTCCAACAGATACTGGCAAAAATGTGTGGCATGGAAAAAATGACAGCAAAAGGGCGGTAGCGGTAACGGTGGCGATCGGCGGCAGCGTTCTCAGCAACGCTTACGACCGCATTTCGACGCGTCCTTTGTGTGCAACGCGCTGACTGCAGCTTTGGTTGTGGCAATTATTCGCTTTGGCTTGAGTGCACGCACACTTGCATACATGCGCGAACACATACACATACTCATATATGCATACATATATGTAGATGTTTGCTTATGTGGCTGTGTGCATTTCGTTATCCTTGTGGCTGCTTTGCCCTGCACTCGTTGTGTGTTTGCATGCATGTATGTGGCAGTCTGCTTAATGCTTGCAATTACAATATGTGCCACGGGGCGTGCACTGCAAGAATAATACGTTAAAGAATAATGAGCATTAATTTTGTTATTTTGGCATTTTTTATAACCCGCTTTGGCTGATGCCCTAATGCGCCACCACGCAACTTGCATGCATACTTAGCTTTCACAAAGCTGATCGGATTTAAATTTACATGCTAATTAGTGCTTCGCATAGCTGAAAGTAGTTGGGCGCCGTTAGATTGAATTTTTCTGTTGGTGCAAAAAAAAAAAACATGGAGCGCTTACACAATTTCCTTGGCCAGGCTCTTTGCCTATAACCAAATGAGTGCATTTTGATAAAAATTATTTTGGAAAATTACAATAATTGCTACTAGCGCTTTATGCTATAATGGATCGGATTCTTTGGATAATGTAACGAAGTGTTAGGCAACAATCTAATATAAAAGTTTTCCATATAAGCACTTGCTTTTGATCGGTCGGTTTGTATGACAGCTATATGCTATAGTGGTCCGATATTAGCGGTGCCGACAAATAAGCAGCTTCTTGGGAATAAAAACACGTGTGCACATATCTCAAAAACTGGGAAACTAGTTCGTGTATATACAGACGGACAAGCTGAAGCTGCACGTCACGCTGATCCTTTCTATATATTTTTTGCTTCTTGTTATTACAAACCTCCTGGCAAACTTAGGGTATATTAAATATTCAGGATATAAATTTTTTTTTTGTGGACCAACGATTATAAGAAATCAATAAAAACAATAATATTTTCAAACTTACGTGGACTTTCACAGTATGAGCTTATGTAAGGCGATTATGTGATGTACTGTTATTATATGATGTAATTCTTTATAATGAAGTATAAGTTTAAGGCTTAGACAGTTCTATTTTTCTTTTCATATTTTTATTCTTGTTTTTTTTACGCTGAAAATAAAAAAGTATCTTAAAATTAATTTATTTGCAAATAAAAAATATATAGTAACTTAAAAATAAGACTAATTAGAAAATTTACAGTATAATGAATATTCGTGCCATATAAACCAATAAAAACAACAAACCTTTCAAATTACACACAAAATCGCAACTATAATTATTGCGCAATCAATATTGCATACATTTGAGCCAGCCGTACAATTTAATTACTGCCGCAACTACTCGCTTTTCATATCACTGCATAAATATGCATTGCAGTGCATAGAATTACCGTAAAAATGCATAACGATGTTTAATTTATGCAAACTGCAATCACTAGACACTGTACAAGTGATGCTTAACATGTAAATTACAAATGCCGCAGCTAAACGAAGCCTGTAGCAGCGTTTTATCGAACCCTAGGCTGCAGATGTCCACGCTGCAGTCGGTGACCGGGCTATTTGCCGATTATTAATTGGATTTGCAATGCTCCTCATTAAATTTATGTAATAGAAGTTCAAACAGTTTTGTGATTAACGCCATTCCACAACTTTGCGCGCACACATATTGAATTGCAATTGCATTTACATATGCTTACGATAATTATTGTGGTGTTCAGATTTTCATGCTCTGAAATACAAATAAAAATAAATAGTAGTCTTCATAAAAAGTCATATTCTACATATCATTCTCTTACCTTTCTTTCCTTAACAGTTTCTTCCTACTTGTCGTTAGACATAGCAAAAATATTTCAATTCTGTGTGCAGCAAGCTCTGTATATATAATTGCTGCTACAGCCTGTGTACAGCTCATAAAATTACACTTATTTGTTTATTTTAAACACACAAACAATAATATATGTAATACTCAATATTTTGTTTACTATATTTTAATATTTAAATATTCAGACAAATTTGTGCAGTCAACCAGTAAATTCACTTCCGAACGATGCGCAAAGAATGCGGAAACAGCTGTTTAGTAATATTTACAAAGGCGCTCAAACTGTTGTAGGTGTTGCAGCTGGAACAATTTGAAAAGCAAAAAGTGATGGCACGGTATGCTGCTAATAACAATAATTTATTAAATTAGTCATTTCAAATTGAAAAGCGGTTTTGAATTTTGTATTATTTGTGTTTGGAAAATATTTATATATGAAAATATGAATGGGTAATATTATTGTATAACAGGGAGACCAAAGTGTCTTAAATTATTTTATAGAAAAGTTCACAGGCATTGGTTGTGTAATCTGGCAACTCGCTCTTGACTGACAGGAAGTTTGTTTTGCGGTATTTCAACTTCAGCTGATAATTTCCGAAAATTGTTTGATATTTGCATGATATACAATTGTGTTTACCATATTAATAAAATATATACAATAATAAATGCACAAAAAGATAAGCGATATAACTAAAATTCAATGCGCTAGTGTTAAAGGCAAATTTAAATTAATAGTGGTGCTCTTAACTTCCAAAGAAAAAATGGCCACTGGGCTAAATCTATTAGATAAAACCGGAAATTGGTGATTCAATCATTAAGCGAAGTCAAATTAATAGTGTTTCATGTACGAGTAAATATTAAAAGCCGGTAGTTTGGAATAAAAGTGAGTGAAACCTCCGTTGGTGCCTCAAAGATTTAGTACGACACCAAATCTACCCAGTAAAACGCCAAGTCAATAGAAGCTCTTATTGTTATGTTTACATACTTGTATATATAATTTCAAAAAGGAGATAATGATATCCAACAATTTTTTAGTTAATGTAATGGATAATAATCTATGTCAAATTTCGTGATGATAATTCTTCAAATTAAACTGTTTTCCATACATGCACTTGATTTTGATCGGCCAGCTTTTATTGCAGCTGTATGTTGTAGTGGTAGCTGTAGTTTTTGATAAGAAAAGGAGATGTGCAAAATTTCAGATCGATATCTCCTAAACTGAGAGATATTTACATACACATGTAAATATACATATACCTTATAGGGTCTCCGACATATTCTTCTAGGTGTTACAAACTTTGTAGCAAGCTTAATATACCCTGTTCATGGTATAAAAGGCTCTACCTTTCCCATTCAACATGTCAACTTTATTAAAATTAGCTACAGTTTTGAAAATCCATAAGATGATGCCTACTTTGCCGTTACAAACTACATATATTTCGAGGTCTCTAAGCTTTATCTGTAAAACTTATCTATGATAGTCATAGCATCGTCACATTTTGATTACAGAAAACTACTTCCATATATTGATTATCAGTTGATAAGACTTTTCTGTTGATGTAACATTATTATCTGATAACAATGATCATAAATAATCTAATAGTATAAAAATGCTTAACTTATGGTTGGCTTTATACCGTTTTTATTGTATGTATAATATTATATAATATTTGATATACTACAGTTATTTAATTTATTATTTAAGCTTGGGAAATATTTCAAAATTATATTCTATATAAATTAAGAAATCAGAATATATGGACTATGAAGCCCAAGAACCACCTTAATTTGTTTTAAAAATATTATATATACACATATTATTTATGCTATTTATATTGGTATATTAATATTTCATAATTTAATGTCTATACGAGCGAATAGCTTTGAGCACAGCTTTAATATCTATTTGCATTCTATTCGCCTAACATTGGCTTTACAGTTATCTCATGAACTTGCATATGAACTGGTGTTGAGAGTGTAAATAATACACAGCTGGAAATATCTTCTGGTTGTAGAATAGGTTTTTTGCCGCCACGCGAGCGTGCAGCCACAATATCGGTATCGGTTAAGCCGGGACTGACACTCTGTAAAATAAATATGCAAGATAGTCATATTAATAGATATAAAAACCTACATAAAGCAGTGTATATACAATACATATATATTTGGATGCCACTCTATACTCACAGTGATTTTAGCTCTGGTACCAAGTCCTCTGAACTCCTGACGATATACCTCCGTTAAAGCGGTCAACGCATATTTACTTGGCGCATACAAATTGGAATTTGGCGACGTGTGTGGTTCACTATGTGGCACATAATGACCCATGACACTATTAATGATCACTACATGCCCGTCAACACTGCGATCTTTCATTGAACGGAAAGCTCGTTGCGTACAATAGACCACACCCATGACATTTGTATGCAATACTTGTTGCAAAGCGGCCGGATCCATTTCGGTAGCTTGTCCGGCATTGTAAATACCAGCATTATTGATCAACACATCGACACCGCTCAAATTCTTGATAACCCAATCGAATGCTTCATTAACCGACTCCAGTGAGGTTACATCACAACTGACGGGATGAAAACGCTTCTGCTGATCCGCGGACAATGTTGCACGCCATTCGTCCATGCGTTCCTTGCGTCTAGCCAAACCGGCTACGCGCATATTCGCCTTCAACAAGTCCTTAGCAATGGCGAGACCAATGCCCGAACTGGCACCAGTGACAACAGCTGTGCAATTTGACCAACGCTCCATGTTAAGTATTTTTAAAATTTATGTACTAAGTTGAATTTAGCGAAGCAGTTGATTAAATTTTTATTAACTGTTCACTACGAAATGTGAGCGTATACTAAATTGAGCAACAGTATATAGCTGGTAAACACTTTGTAATAAACACCGGCTTTGTTTTGTCATTTTTTTTTCTTTATTCCCAGAAGTCGTTGTCGGGCACAACAAAACTGCATACCGTATGCATACGGTTATCTATCCACATGTGAAAAATAGATTGATATTTATTTATATATGTAAGTAGTTACTGGAATATCTGTACATTAGGGTAGTGGAGAAAAACTTGTGAAATCTTTATTTTATTCCAAAGTGCAGTTTCATATAAATTATTATTTAATTTTATATAAACGCTGTTGAAAAACTGTTTATTTTTTATGAAATTACACACGTAGTGTGACAGTTGCTTCATTGTGTCTACTCCACCCAACTGATTTCTCGTGCAAGTTTTTAGAGCGGTATCTTAAAACCATGGACTAAATCAACTCAGCTCCTCACGCTGAACTTTTATACATACATTTGTACATATCTACAATATATTTGAGAGGGTCTCCGACATTTCTTTCTGGGAGTTACAGACTTTGTGGCAAACGTAATATACTCTATTTAGGCTATAAAAACAGCTTTATTTCGTACTAAATGAAAATATTTATTTTCACTGCGTTACAAAATATAAGTAAGACGCACCATAGTACGAGTACATTTTTATTCGCGCATATCGCTCATATATATAATTAAAGTTACAGAGAAGAAAAGCTTTTAACGTAATTATATGACATTAAATTGCTTTTAAACAGGTAGTCTCAATATATCTACATATTTATGTACTCACTTAATAAATACATCAACTGACAGCTGTTGCATGACAAGCATCTCTCATATGTAAGGTACGGACTATACCAGGGATAAAGGGATGTCCAACTTATTCCAGTGTGAGAGCGCCTCAATATTAACGTTTTGTATAACATTTGGCAGTGTGGCCAGTTTGCAAAAAATAATAATTTTTGTACATTTAAATTAAAATACCCAACATTTATTAAGAATAAATATTATTATGTTATACATATGTCCGTTAAACATATGGAGAAACTATTAAAATCTTTTTGTGATTTTGTGTTTAATTAAAACAATTCATTTTTGAACTTTCAATGCTTAATAAAGTGAATAAATGTATTAGCTTTCAATTAATAACCTTTTTTTATCATTTGCAATTGAAAATAATACTACGAAGCTTGGCATCACAAAAGATTTCATCACAAATATTTCAATTGCGCGTTTTCTTTAATTTTCATTATTTTCTCATTTTTGTTAGTGATCTTCAACCGCGACCACGAATCTCTCTGTTCGCATATTTTTTGGTAGGATTTCAATCTGATCGACCTCTTTTTCCAATTGCTAAACGTAAAAAGCTTCTGAACTTTGACAGTTGGCTGAGTTCAGGAGGTTTTCATGTAAAGCATTTGTTCTCTCATTTCCAGTGACAGATGAGTTGTGCATGTCTTTATCTCTGCTTGTACTATATAGAGTGAATATAACAACAAATTCTTTGAAAAAATTAATAAATCATTATACAATATAAACTGAAACTTCAAGAAGTATGTAAGTCTTTCGACAGAGACAATGTTGACCTACGGCCCTCAAACTGTCCGGTCTATTTCTTTTTGGTTCCGTAACGACACAAATCATTTTGGACCTCCAGTCGTATTTTCGTATCACAAATTAACGCCACTTTAAAATAGAAAAGAAGCCAAATCCTTCTCCCAATGATATTCTCAAAACAAGGTTGGACTATTTTTCACCAACACCCGACAACCGTTAACGTTTTCATTTTTTTGAGAGCTACAATGTTATCACAAAAGCTTATACAGAGTATCATTCCTATATTTGCGTCTCAAAATCACTAAAAATCAAGTTCATATTGATATGTCCGTATGAATTTGTTTTTCTCAAAAACTCAAAATTTACCTAAACTGATGGTACCGTTACCGTCTTTCTTTTCAAAACTCTCTCGTATATAGTTTGGAAGCAAAAACTTTGGTCCTGTTCGTTCCCTATGGTGATGCTATATACCTAAACCGCATACCTTCAAATTGTTCGGAGCGAACCAAGTTAAGTGTGTCAGTCGTTTCTTGCGTCACTAGTAAGACCAATAAATTAGATGACATTCGGAAATCAATGCTCAATTCTAAACATCTTTGAAAGACGACTAGGTAATACTCAACTAAATGATTCAATCTTCTTAAAGGGTCGGAGAAGCCACATGTCTTCTTTTTACCAGTATAATATCCATAATGGATACGTTCGGTCCAATTCAAAAATTTTCAACTTTTCAACTAGGTTTACAGAAAAATTGTCGCAGCTGGCAATTTAAAAGTACACACGTAATGCTCATGGTGTCAATACAATAATTTAGTGCGAATTTTTGGAATTTTTTCATTGAAAATGATACTGGAAATACCATTTGGACCAAAAAAGTAAACTGATTGTTATCATGACATTTTCTATGTCGAAAATGAAGCCTTGGACGATGTTCGCCTGCAGCAGTAATTCGAGCCATACAACAGAGCTCATCACAAAAATTATACTTTACGTTTCAAGATCGATAATTATGTTATCAATCACTTCAATGAAACCAATTGGACACCTCGAAGCTTCGTTTGCCGTTGTGAAAACTTTTTCTAACACGAAGATTGAGAGGAAATCGAGCTGATTACTGTAGAGCCCGAGCAAGTTAAAAGGTTTGTATTGGTTTGATGAAAGTTTTTTGTTTTGAAATTTTCTAGAAAAATTTAAAATTTAGTGCAAATTTTATACAAATTTTCAATGTGAGAGCAGAATTGGAAGAATACGAATATTTGAAAACAACTATTGCTTAAAAAAATATTTAGAAAATATTATTTCACGTTTTATTTTACATGTTTTTAGGGTTACGCGCCACTGCGCTGGTTTAATGTGCTGGAAAATTGAGCTAATAGCATAAACCCAGAGGTCACAAGGAATGCAGCTGATTTTGATGCTTTGTTAGCTTAACAAATGGCTTTCAAAATTTTTTTATTTTTAAATTTTGGTGGTTTTTTTTATTATAAATTCGCAATTTAAATTCCACAATGCTGACCTTCAGAACACCACAGCCACCAGCAACAACGAAAGCAACACCAACAATGGTGCTGATGCGTGTCAAACGAAATTAGATATTCAAACACACACACACATACATACATACATGTATACGCATACAAGTGTTTGCCCTGAAGCCGCAACAGCACATGCATTTGTGGGTAGGAAATTGCGTGGGAATCAAATGCATAGCAACACAAAGTGAGGAAAAATGAGCAAATAAAATGCAATGAATGCACTTAAGCGATGAGCTGCCGCACAAAAGCGGCGAGCATGTCAGCTACGCCCACACACATTTATGCGTATTACGTAAGTATTTGCACATTAAGAAAAACACAAAAAAAAAAAAAGCGCATAAGTGTTCGAATGTGTGCGTGCGTGCGTGATATGTCATGCCATGCCACGCCATGCAAAGCTATGCAATGCCAACTGCACATACAAAGGCGTTGCTGAAGTGCTACCCGTGGCAGTTTGTATAAATTCCAACAGATACTGGCAAAAATGTGTGGCATGGAAAAAATGACAGCAAAAGGGCGGTAGCGGTAACGGTGGCGATCGGCGGCAGCGTTCTCAGCAACGCTTACGACCGCATTTCGACGCGTCCTTTGTGTGCAACGCGCTGACTGCAGCTTTGGTTGTGGCAATTATTCGCTTTGGCTTGAGTGCACGCACACTTGCATACATGCGCGAACACATACACATACTCATATATGCATACATATATGTAGATGTTTGCTTATGTGGCTGTGTGCATTTCGTTATCCTTGTGGCTGCTTTGCCCTGCACTCGTTGTGTGTTTGCATGCATGTATGTGGCAGTCTGCTTAATGCTTGCAATTACAATATGTGCCACGGGGCGTGCACTGCAAGAATAATACGTTAAAGAATAATGAGCATTAATTTTGTTATTTTGGCATTTTTTATAACCCGCTTTGGCTGATGCCCTAATGCGCCACCACGCAACTTGCATGCATACTTAGCTTTCACAAAGCTGATCGGATTTAAATTTACATGCTAATTAGTGCTTCGCATAGCTGAAAGTAGTTGGGCGCCGTTAGATTGAATTTTTCTGTTGGTGCAAAAAAAAAAAACATGGAGCGCTTACACAATTTCCTTGGCCAGGCTCTTTGCCTATAACCAAATGAGTGCATTTTGATAAAAATTATTTTGGAAAATTACAATAATTGCTACTAGCGCTTTATGCTATAATGGATCGGATTCTTTGGATAATGTAACGAAGTGTTAGGCAACAATCTAATATAAAAGTTTTCCATATAAGCACTTGCTTTTGATCGGTCGGTTTGTATGACAGCTATATGCTATAGTGGTCCGATATTAGCGGTGCCGACAAATAAGCAGCTTCTTGGGAATAAAAACACGTGTGCACATATCTCAAAAACTGGGAAACTAGTTCGTGTATATACAGACGGACAAGCTGAAGCTGCACGTCACGCTGATCCTTTCTATATATTTTTTGCTTCTTGTTATTACAAACCTCCTGGCAAACTTAGGGTATATTAAATATTCAGGATATAAATTTTTTTTTTGTGGACCAACGATTATAAGAAATCAATAAAAACAATAATATTTTCAAACTTACGTGGACTTTCACAGTATGAGCTTATGTAAGGCGATTATGTGATGTACTGTTATTATATGATGTAATTCTTTATAATGAAGTATAAGTTTAAGGCTTAGACAGTTCTATTTTTCTTTTCATATTTTTATTCTTGTTTTTTTTACGCTGAAAATAAAAAAGTATCTTAAAATTAATTTATTTGCAAATAAAAAATATATAGTAACTTAAAAATAAGACTAATTAGAAAATTTACAGTATAATGAATATTCGTGCCATATAAACCAATAAAAACAACAAACCTTTCAAATTACACACAAAATCGCAACTATAATTATTGCGCAATCAATATTGCATACATTTGAGCCAGCCGTACAATTTAATTACTGCCGCAACTACTCGCTTTTCATATCACTGCATAAATATGCATTGCAGTGCATAGAATTACCGTAAAAATGCATAACGATGTTTAATTTATGCAAACTGCAATCACTAGACACTGTACAAGTGATGCTTAACATGTAAATTACAAATGCCGCAGCTAAACGAAGCCTGTAGCAGCGTTTTATCGAACCCTAGGCTGCAGATGTCCACGCTGCAGTCGGTGACCGGGCTATTTGCCGATTATTAATTGGATTTGCAATGCTCCTCATTAAATTTATGTAATAGAAGTTCAAACAGTTTTGTGATTAACGCCATTCCACAACTTTGCGCGCACACATATTGAATTGCAATTGCATTTACATATGCTTACGATAATTATTGTGGTGTTCAGATTTTCATGCTCTGAAATACAAATAAAAATAAATAGTAGTCTTCATAAAAAGTCATATTCTACATATCATTCTCTTACCTTTCTTTCCTTAACAGTTTCTTCCTACTTGTCGTTAGACATAGCAAAAATATTTCAATTCTGTGTGCAGCAAGCTCTGTATATATAATTGCTGCTACAGCCTGTGTACAGCTCATAAAATTACACTTATTTGTTTATTTTAAACACACAAACAATAATATATGTAATACTCAATATTTTGTTTACTATATTTTAATATTTAAATATTCAGACAAATTTGTGCAGTCAACCAGTAAATTCACTTCCGAACGATGCGCAAAGAATGCGGAAACAGCTGTTTAGTAATATTTACAAAGGCGCTCAAACTGTTGTAGGTGTTGCAGCTGGAACAATTTGAAAAGCAAAAAGTGATGGCACGGTATGCTGCTAATAACAATAATTTATTAAATTAGTCATTTCAAATTGAAAAGCGGTTTTGAATTTTGTATTATTTGTGTTTGGAAAATATTTATATATGAAAATATGAATGGGTAATATTATTGTATAACAGGGAGACCAAAGTGTCTTAAATTATTTTATAGAAAAGTTCACAGGCATTGGTTGTGTAATCTGGCAACTCGCTCTTGACTGACAGGAAGTTTGTTTTGCGGTATTTCAACTTCAGCTGATAATTTCCGAAAATTGTTTGATATTTGCATGATATACAATTGTGTTTACCATATTAATAAAATATATACAATAATAAATGCACAAAAAGATAAGCGATATAACTAAAATTCAATGCGCTAGTGTTAAAGGCAAATTTAAATTAATAGTGGTGCTCTTAACTTCCAAAGAAAAAATGGCCACTGGGCTAAATCTATTAGATAAAACCGGAAATTGGTGATTCAATCATTAAGCGAAGTCAAATTAATAGTGTTTCATGTACGAGTAAATATTAAAAGCCGGTAGTTTGGAATAAAAGTGAGTGAAACCTCCGTTGGTGCCTCAAAGATTTAGTACGACACCAAATCTACCCAGTAAAACGCCAAGTCAATAGAAGCTCTTATTGTTATGTTTACATACTTGTATATATAATTTCAAAAAGGAGATAATGATATCCAACAATTTTTTAGTTAATGTAATGGATAATAATCTATGTCAAATTTCGTGATGATAATTCTTCAAATTAAACTGTTTTCCATACATGCACTTGATTTTGATCGGCCAGCTTTTATTGCAGCTGTATGTTGTAGTGGTAGCTGTAGTTTTTGATAAGAAAAGGAGATGTGCAAAATTTCAGATCGATATCTCCTAAACTGAGAGATATTTACATACACATGTAAATATACATATACCTTATAGGGTCTCCGACATATTCTTCTAGGTGTTACAAACTTTGTAGCAAGCTTAATATACCCTGTTCATGGTATAAAAGGCTCTACCTTTCCCATTCAACATGTCAACTTTATTAAAATTAGCTACAGTTTTGAAAATCCATAAGATGATGCCTACTTTGCCGTTACAAACTACATATATTTCGAGGTCTCTAAGCTTTATCTGTAAAACTTATCTATGATAGTCATAGCATCGTCACATTTTGATTACAGAAAACTACTTCCATATATTGATTATCAGTTGATAAGACTTTTCTGTTGATGTAACATTATTATCTGATAACAATGATCATAAATAATCTAATAGTATAAAAATGCTTAACTTATGGTTGGCTTTATACCGTTTTTATTGTATGTATAATATTATATAATATTTGATATACTACAGTTATTTAATTTATTATTTAAGCTTGGGAAATATTTCAAAATTATATTCTATATAAATTAAGAAATCAGAATATATGGACTATGAAGCCCAAGAACCACCTTAATTTGTTTTAAAAATATTATATATACACATATTATTTATGCTATTTATATTGGTATATTAATATTTCATAATTTAATGTCTATACGAGCGAATAGCTTTGAGCACAGCTTTAATATCTATTTGCATTCTATTCGCCTAACATTGGCTTTACAGTTATCTCATGAACTTGCATATGAACTGGTGTTGAGAGTGTAAATAATACACAGCTGGAAATATCTTCTGGTTGTAGAATAGGTTTTTTGCCGCCACGCGAGCGTGCAGCCACAATATCGGTATCGGTTAAGCCGGGACTGACACTCTGTAAAATAAATATGCAAGATAGTCATATTAATAGATATAAAAACCTACATAAAGCAGTGTATATACAATACATATATATTTGGATGCCACTCTATACTCACAGTGATTTTAGCTCTGGTACCAAGTCCTCTGAACTCCTGACGATATACCTCCGTTAAAGCGGTCAACGCATATTTACTTGGCGCATACAAATTGGAATTTGGCGACGTGTGTGGTTCACTATGTGGCACATAATGACCCATGACACTATTAATGATCACTACATGCCCGTCAACACTGCGATCTTTCATTGAACGGAAAGCTCGTTGCGTACAATAGACCACACCCATGACATTTGTATGCAATACTTGTTGCAAAGCGGCCGGATCCATTTCGGTAGCTTGTCCGGCATTGTAAATACCAGCATTATTGATCAACACATCGACACCGCTCAAATTCTTGATAACCCAATCGAATGCTTCATTAACCGACTCCAGTGAGGTTACATCACAACTGACGGGATGAAAACGCTTCTGCTGATCCGCGGACAATGTTGCACGCCATTCGTCCATGCGTTCCTTGCGTCTAGCCAAACCGGCTACGCGCATATTCGCCTTCAACAAGTCCTTAGCAATGGCGAGACCAATGCCCGAACTGGCACCAGTGACAACAGCTGTGCAATTTGACCAACGCTCCATGTTAAGTATTTTTAAAATTTATGTACTAAGTTGAATTTAGCGAAGCAGTTGATTAAATTTTTATTAACTGTTCACTACGAAATGTGAGCGTATACTAAATTGAGCAACAGTATATAGCTGGTAAACACTTTGTAATAAACACCGGCTTTGTTTTGTCATTTTTTTTTCTTTATTCCCAGAAGTCGTTGTCGGGCACAACAAAACTGCATACCGTATGCATACGGTTATCTATCCACATGTGAAAAATAGATTGATATTTATTTATATATGTAAGTAGTTACTGGAATATCTGTACATTAGGGTAGTGGAGAAAAACTTGTGAAATCTTTATTTTATTCCAAAGTGCAGTTTCATATAAATTATTATTTAATTTTATATAAACGCTGTTGAAAAACTGTTTATTTTTTATGAAATTACACACGTAGTGTGACAGTTGCTTCATTGTGTCTACTCCACCCAACTGATTTCTCGTGCAAGTTTTTAGAGCGGTATCTTAAAACCATGGACTAAATCAACTCAGCTCCTCACGCTGAACTTTTATACATACATTTGTACATATCTACAATATATTTGAGAGGGTCTCCGACATTTCTTTCTGGGAGTTACAGACTTTGTGGCAAACGTAATATACTCTATTTAGGCTATAAAAACAGCTTTATTTCGTACTAAATGAAAATATTTATTTTCACTGCGTTACAAAATATAAGTAAGACGCACCATAGTACGAGTACATTTTTATTCGCGCATATCGCTCATATATATAATTAAAGTTACAGAGAAGAAAAGCTTTTAACGTAATTATATGACATTAAATTGCTTTTAAACAGGTAGTCTCAATATATCTACATATTTATGTACTCACTTAATAAATACATCAACTGACAGCTGTTGCATGACAAGCATCTCTCATATGTAAGGTACGGACTATACCAGGGATAAAGGGATGTCCAACTTATTCCAGTGTGAGAGCGCCTCAATATTAACGTTTTGTATAACATTTGGCAGTGTGGCCAGTTTGCAAAAAATAATAATTTTTGTACATTTAAATTAAAATACCCAACATTTATTAAGAATAAATATTATTATGTTATACATATGTCCGTTAAACATATGGAGAAACTATTAAAATCTTTTTGTGATTTTGTGTTTAATTAAAACAATTCATTTTTGAACTTTCAATGCTTAATAAAGTGAATAAATGTATTAGCTTTCAATTAATAACCTTTTTTTATCATTTGCAATTGAAAATAATACTACGAAGCTTGGCATCACAAAAGATTTCATCACAAATATTTCAATTGCGCGTTTTCTTTAATTTTCATTATTTTCTCATTTTTGTTAGTGATCTTCAACCGCGACCACGAATCTCTCTGTTCGCATATTTTTTGGTAGGATTTCAATCTGATCGACCTCTTTTTCCAATTGCTAAACGTAAAAAGCTTCTGAACTTTGACAGTTGGCTGAGTTCAGGAGGTTTTCATGTAAAGCATTTGTTCTCTCATTTCCAGTGACAGATGAGTTGTGCATGTCTTTATCTCTGCTTGTACTATATAGAGTGAATATAACAACAAATTCTTTGAAAAAATTAATAAATCATTATACAATATACATCTGTCATACATGAATTCAAAGATTCAAAGAGATGCATCAATGAAAGCTGCTCTTATTAATCTGCTCATCAATTAGAGGGTGACCAGATTAAGTGATTTCACAATTATTTTAGAAAATTTGCATTCAGAAAAAAAAACATATGATAGTACTTTTTTTTTATTCTCTCAAAATCAACAAAAAAGAAATCTCTTTATCTCTGCCAACTGCTTCCGCTACTGAAGCCTGGTTAAAGACTGAAGAACTTCCAAAAATATAGCTATTATTTATATCGCTAATGCTAGCGTAGCTATTAAGTAGTTATAATAAATGTTTTCATTTTGTAGTGGCTAAAAGGTTTTTAAAGAACTCACCGATAAAAACAAGTATTTTATCTTTAGTTTTCCAAGAGAAAAGTTCCGTTTGAATGGGTCTCTTAAGTGTGTTGAATCTCAATCGTTTTATTTATTAATCACAGTTATGTAGCAATAGCTGATGATTAGTGAAGAGTAAAGAGTAATCTCTTTTAGGTCCTAAAAGCATAAAATAATAGTGCGCAGACGAATTTGTAATTGTATTATCTTCAATGGAGTATCGGTTCTCATACTTGGATAGCTATAGGTACATAAGTCCTTTATGATGTCCGAAATATCTTGAAGTCTGAATCTCATGTATGGACTAAGCGTCTTGAACCCATTTCAAATCTGCTTAGACGATTTATTTCAATTCCAACTAGTTCACCTGGATGACTGAACAAATGTATACGACTTAAAGATATATTATATATAATAAGATTTTATGAAAGAAATACCTCATATTGGAGAGAATTTGTAAATTTTACAAATGATTGTAAATTTAGCTCTCTTTTAGCAACTTTTTTGGGCCTAAAAATCTGTGTACATTATCATATCTATCATATATCATATCTATAAGACAAAAAGTATTATTTCCCTCTTTTTTTACCGAAATAATGTTCTAAATCACAAGCCTTCAGCTAAAGGCAATAATAGACAAGATTATCAATTTTAGGCGTAACTTCTGTGCGCATTTTGTCACCTACATTGTCGAAATGTAATATTGGATGAAGATTGAAAATTAACTGAATATATATGTATTTATGACTATATTTATAAATAAAAAGGTTTCACAAGCTCAGAAGTATTTCCCATTTTTTTTTATGAATTTGTAATTTTTACTTTCTCTCAACCTGGGTTTATACTTAAACGCAACAACAATTTTTGCCCAGCAACCTAAAACTAGGCGTAGCTGAAAGTCGTAGCTCAAAAAAAGTTATGGAAGGCCGACACGAAAAATGTCATAATTAAAGCCCCTACTGACGTACATATATGTATATATGTAATTCCGGTTTGATTGCCTTCCACATTTCATTTTCAGAACTTTTACGCTGTTTTATGATTATTTCACATGCAACAATTATATATTCCTGGCAATCAAAGAGTAAACAGTTTTTGTAACAAATAACTTCATCTGTCAGCTAATAGTTCTACTAACCCAAGCAGTCTCATAACTGTCAATTGTTTACATTGGGAGAAATAAAACAGGGCAGTTGCATCACAAGCATTTTTCATACGTAACGAACAGTCATATATTTAATATACATAAATATATGAGGAAATAAAACAACAAATTAAATTTAAAAAAAAATGGCAAAGCTTTATACAAAGTACATAGGTCATATAAGAAATCAGAGATTAAAAGAGATACACCAGCAAAACTTTCTCTTTATTATGCTACTCATAAATTAGCAAGTGACCAGATTAAGCGATTTCAAAACTAATTTGGCAAAATAAATTTGCATTAAGAAAAGATATACAAGGTAATATATACCTTGCTCTCTCAAAAACAAATCAAAAATTAAAAAAAAATTACCGCAAATTTTCAACAGAAAAAATTTTATATTATTTTTTTATATCATAACACTGGGTTATTTTTTGTTGTATGTTAACTGCCGTTTTCTCAATACTTAGCTGAGAACCGCCGGTAGCTTAACTGGCTGATAGCCTTAACTGACAGAACCGTTTTCTGCGCCACGCAATTCGATTCAATTTCGTTTTGAAATTCCATTCCATGGTTGCAACAGAGCTCGGTTTCAGAGGAATATTTATGGTATATAATATTCGGAAATTTAAATATTATTACCCCGTTTTTGTATGTAATAAGCATATATGCACCCAAATATGCTTTATATATTGTATAATAATAATGACCGACAAAAGAGTCCCCGTCTTAACGCCGTCTATGCAACTGCTTCCTTTATATCTTTATTTTAGTAAATATGGATGTATTTTGATCCAACCCCATAAAACAATTTTGAGTGATAAAACAATTTTCACAACCCAAATAGTTGTCAAGTTCCCGAGTTAAAAGCAGATTTTAGGTTATGTGCTTATGCCAATGGAATTATATAATGCCCTTTTTAATATACAAATATAATCTTTGTACATTCTATACTTTGACTCGCCAGCTACTGGTCACTTTAATAAGAATAATCAGTAGTTATTATACACAAATGGAAAATTACTAACCGATAAAGAAGTGCAAGAACCATAACGGTTGATTTACTTGTTACATACATGCAACAGTAAAAATAATTAATTACATTTATTTAAACCTTATCAACAAGAGTGCAAGCTAAATAAATTACATAAAGAAGATGAAGCAGTATAAATAACACGCATAGATATAAAACATTAAGGATGTTCAGAGAAAATATTGAAATCAAATAAAATTAATTTTATTGCAATTAATTAGATAATTTACAATTTAAGTATTATTATTATATATATTAGAACATCATAAACATTTGATGGAGCTACTTAACGAAATATATATAAACATATATATTTTTAATGGATTTATTCGCCCAAAGCCGGCTTCACAGTGATCTCGTGCACCTGCATATGTGGTGGTGTAGAGAGTGTAAACAAAATACAGCTCGAAACATCCTCCGATTTTAGAGATGGAATCTTAGCGCTCTTATATTGTTCTGGCACAATTTCCGTATCGGTTAAACCGGGACTAACGCTCTGCAAGACAAAAAAATATATATATATTAATGCTAATAAAAGCTTCCAAAAAACATTGACCACAAGTAGAAACTATCTAACGTACAAAAGTGTAGTTTCTTCTATACAGCAGCAATGAAAGAAAATTTAGGCAGAGATACAACTAATCTATCTCTTACTATACCCTAAACATATTCATTTAGAACTATGAATTATTCTCAATTGTGCGCTGTAGAGAAAAATCCGCGTGTACTCTCTTAAAATACTTGTATTACCCACACAATTTATATATGTATACGTTTATGTGGGTTTGAATGTCATAGGCGTTATGACTAGCATTTATCGTTATCTAATTGAAAATCGAAACTTGATACGGATAATTTACGCCAACAATCTATGTACATAAGTATATCTCTACATATCATATTTACTTAGATATGTAAATGTATATGTATATAGGTAAAATATACTTACAGTAATCTTAATCTTGGTGCTTAGTCCTTTAAATTCCTGACGCAGTATCTCCGTAAGGGCAGTTAGCGCAAACTTAGAGGGCGCATAAACATTCATTATCGGTGGTTTATTGTCACCAACTGTGAAAGGTATACTATGACCCAAGACACTATTAACCACAACTACATGACCATCAAAATTACGTTCTTTCATCGATTTAAAGGCACGTTGTGTGCAATATACCACGCCCATAACGTTGGTTTGTATGACTTGTTGCATTTCCACCGGATTCATAATGCTAACGTGGCCAGCTTTAAAGATACCCGCGTTATTGATAAGAATATCGACGCCACCCAACTCCTTGATGATCCAATCGAATGCCGCATCAACGGATTCTTGTGATGAAACATCGCAAGCGACGGCATGGAAGCGTTTTTGTTGTTCAGCTGGTAATTGTGCCTTCAGTTCTTCCATGCGCTCCAAGCGACGCGCCAGACCGACAACAATTAAATTAGCTTTCAGCAGATCCTTAACGGTAGCAGCACCTATGCCGGAGCTAGCGCCGGTAACGGCTGCAACACGATTTTGCCAACGTTCCATTATATTAACACTTAGTTTCGAAAAGAACAACAACGACTTGCTTTACTGAAGGCTAGTGAAAGACTGAAAAGCTAACAAATATCTCGTTACTATTTATATCGATAATGATAGCGTAGCAATCAGTATTAAGTAGTTCTATAAGCTTTTTTTAGTGAAATCACTAACCGGTCTCTGAAGAACCCATCAGTAAAACAAGTTGGGTCAGTACGTTGCTTTCAGTTTTGTAAAAGCTAGTCAGAAAAGTATACATAGCAGTCAAGAAAACAGTTGCATACAAATGGCTCTCTTAAAGTGTATTGAGTCTTGAACGTTTTGTTTATTAAGAGAGTTATTTATATGAGATCAAATCATTCACAATGCAAGCCGATAACAATAGCTGATACTGAAGTGAATACAAGTAGAAATATTAGCGCGAACACGAATTTGTAAAAATATTATTTTCAAACGAATCTTTGCTTGTTTTAAAAGTAAAATATTATATAATATTTATCATGTTCTTGATTGCAAGCAGCTTTGTTTATTAGCGGACTACAAACACATGGCAAAAACAACAGTTGCAAGTTAAATTCTTTGGCCTATCTCATATTTGAACTCTTACTGTACATTGTCCATATAGGCATTCTTGCGGTAAGGTTTAAATTCATTGCGTACGTAAGTTATATGGTGGCGAGTGAGGCGGAAACATTGTTCATTGTCCAGCCTTTGCAAGACTGAGATAGAAACATTTTGGTAGTCTTAACTTCGGTGAACCAGAAGACATAGCCGAAACTGACATTAGCCGTTGATGTTGATTTGTAAGAGTCTAATGATCTACATATTATATAAGTACCACAAAAAAGCAGCGTTCTAAACTGTTCAAATCAAATTCCTATTAAGATTGACCACGTAACCTAAGCGAACCTAACCTCATATTTGGATTGGACCTATTACAAATCTGCTTAGGCGATTTATTTAGATTACAATTAGTTCTATTAAAGGTATAAGATCTAAACGTTTCAGGTTTAATTTAGAAACCGTTAAGAAACAAATGTCTCGTCGAGCCGTTTATTCATTAATGAGTAAATATAGCAAATTTCGCTCTCGTTCTTTTGGAACCTTAACGATATGCTCAATCAACGTTTATAATTCTCAAAAATTTATTTTTTAATATTGACCTTGAAAAATATTTCAAAAATATACTATTATTGCTTAATGTTTCATAACTTTAGTTAAATATGTGTTTATAAAAATATTCAAATTTAATACATATACATATATTTGTAAACATATATAAATATATAAAATTATGGATTCTTCTTAAGTAAACAATGGCAATACACTTGTCAACTGTAAAAAAACTATAATTTAAAACTTAATTAATTTTAATACTATCATATACATAATTTATTTTTAGAAATATATAACTCTATATTCACAAAAAAAACATTTTAAAGAAGGTTAGAAGTGTTTTTTCATATGTTTTTACAAACTTGTAGCTTATACTTTTTTTCGAACCTGGGTTAATATACAACAAACAATTTTTTCTTCCCTATCGAAACTAAGTGTACCTAAAAGTCGTAGCTATTAAAAAGGTAGCTTCCGCGGTACATTTTATACTTATAACTGTATAAAAACATTACTTTTCCCCTACAACTATAGTTATACTATTTCTTTTCGAATACAGCGCTGTATTTAGAGCAGTATTCAGTTCATCTTCATTCTCTATCAGCGCCGGCACTACGTCATCAATTTGTGGCACTATTTTGTACTCGGCTTCCTCTGATTGTAGTGGCACTTTATTTGTACTCAGTGTTTGCATTTCGGCACCCATAGAATTGTCGAAACTCGGTGGTATCAGACGTTTTCTGGAAAATATATACATACATAAGTATATATAAAATGTGAGTTTTCGAAAATAAAGCACTCACTTCGATAATAGCAACCATATCATCGCTACGAACATCATCACCGACGTTATGCCGAACGTCCAGTACGTACCATAACGTGTATAGATCACACCAACAAAAACCGGTCCCAATACGCGCGACAAACATCCGGCACCGGTCATCAGACCCATCCAAACACCTTGCGGTCGTGGTCCCAATACCTTTGAGAAGATCGTTTGTATCAAAGTGACACCGATCGGATAACCGATCGAGGTGAATGCATAGCCGATGATAAATTGTGTTAAGGTCAGCGCTGGTGTTAGCTCACACCATGGCTGTGTTTTAGGACACCCAAGAAATACTATATCATTCGGTTCGAGATCTATTGTAGCATTGCCCGTCAGCGGTATTGTGTCATTGTAAACTTCAGCAATAACAGGTGGTCCATCGCCCCAAGGTATATACAGCACACGCCCGAGTACCATTAAGGAAAAGCCACCCCATATGAGCACATAGTGTTCGGGAAAAACTTTACAAAGCGGATTGATGGCAACGAATGTGGCGAGCGCCACAATGGCACCCACTGACATCAATATGCCCATGTAGTAGAGTGCTTCATGATTGCTCCATGCAAACTGATCCATGGTTAGAGAGGTGCCGAGTCTGAAAGAAAATAGATTTTTAATACAGATGTTCAAAAATTGAAATGGGTATTAAGTGGAGAGCATAATTATTTGACGAAGAATTTGGCGAAGCAAAGGTCAAGATTTGAAAGTCCAGAATAATGAACTTTCTCCTTCTTTTCCTCTCTTGAGCTTATCTTAGTCGAAAATAAAAATCAAAGGTACTCTAATAAGATCACGGCCTCTATCTACATACATCTTTTTTAAGTTTCTTCCACCGTCGTTATTCAACAAACCAACTGAGTGAGACAATGAATTACGAATATGACTGCATCAGAGTACTTACGTTTCGAGCAGCACAAAGTTGAAGACCAACACGAAAAATGCCATAATCAAGGTCCACGCTGACACGTAGTCCGGTTTGATGGCCTTCCACGTTTCACGTTCCGAACTTTTACCCTGTTTTATCATTATTTCGCGCGCAGCTATCTTATGTTCCTGGATGTCAAAAAGTAAACAATTTGTGTTACAAATCAATTAATTGACCAGCTATTAGTTATACTACCTCAAAAAGTCCCGGCAGAAACATTATAAAGTTACCAATGCTCATAAGTACATTTATCCAACCACAAGCTGTATACATGTTGAAAACAATGAAACCCCAAAGAAAACTATAGCCATCATTGCCCAATGGTGTTACAGCCGTCTGTAGACCGGGTCCCACAATGAAACCCAATACCTGTGCCAGCGACACCATCGAAACGGCTTTTGTGCGTTCGCTCAAACGTGTCGCCGCCGATAAATACGAACGACAAACAGCAATATTTGCCGAACTGACGCCAATTAAAAAACGTGAGATCAACATCCAGTATTTGACATGATCAGGACGCATTTCTAGTGATGAATAAAGCCCACTTGCGAATGTGAATAACGCTAACGAGCATAGTAAGGGTAAACGAATGGTGCCAATTTTATTGCTCCACCAACCGAAGAGCGGACTGAAAATCATCTGACCCAACGGATTTGCAGCAACAATGAGACCCATGAACTCTTTTCCCGCCTTTGGATCTAGCTATGAAGTAGTATGTGAAAAAGAATTTATACTTTCTTATTAACTATATTATATGCATACCTTATTTAAGTACGGCCATATGCCAGTAAGTATTATACTGAAACCAAGTGACATCAGGAACATTGTGAAATAAATGACGCGCACAGAACGCCAACGGCTCCGATATTCCTCCAATGTTTCAAGGCCATCATCAACATCGTCTGGTATTTTTTGTGATTTTTTACAAGAATTGCCCATTGTTGGTTATTGTACTTTTAATTAAGAAGCTTGGAGTCTACAGTTTATGTTTGGCAGCTTTGTGCTCGACATTTGAACTCTCTGAACATTGATGAAAATTTAGATATAAGCATACGATGCTTTGCTAAAACCAATTTCGATTTATATATGCTGATTTACATGCTGAGTCGGAAACTGTAGTTAATAGAGAAATTGATAGAAATGAGATCATTAATTCACTTCATAATACTTACATCGACAGTAACTGTTAATAATAACTCTTGCATTCTGCTTCCAAGCTTTGCTTGGTGCAATAACAAACTATACCGTTTCAACAAATGCAATTTCGTAAACAAACGACAGGATATGCAGTCAGCTGCAGAGCATATGTCAAAACAGTAGAATAAAATGTCAAAATTCAAAAAGCTTTGCAAAATTACTGCTGTGTGTACGTGCTTAGGTATGCCAAAAAAGCTCTTCTTAAGCTTAAGCGGTCGATGATATCACTAAACACAATATGTTTATGTATATGTGTATACGAAAAAGTATCAAAAGTAAGCGAGGCGTCTTAAACTGTATGAAATAGTTCAAGATAACTGTTAAGCTTTTGACTACTCTTAAAAAAATTGTATGTGCCTATTAAGCTATTCAGATCTCTTTATGAAACACATAATGTATGTGTGTATGCGATTTGGTCTGTTGTCTATAATTTGAAAACTATATGATCGAAGCCACCGTAATCCGATTTATTTTGATGATCGCAGCTTTCACCGATAGTCTTATGCTGAATAGGCTCACGCTAAACTCGATACCGATTACATTAAAGAGTTACTATTTTCCCATACAGTCGGAACTGCAATGAACCCGAATTCATTTCTAACTAGCAATATCAATCAACTCTTTGCCGATGTTAATAAAATAGTTTAAAAATATCGGGCTGTATGATAGTTACAATGGCTCTCACGAATCGTCACAAAACCGTATCAGCTTTGCTCAATATACACCTCAAAAAAACCTGATGATCTCTTTAAAAATATACGAAGAAAAGCTTGAAAATAGTGTAATATGATAATTAAGAGAGCTGTGAAGTCTCCATCAAAGAAACGTATCTATTTTCATCAATAGATTACTTTACCATCAATAGATTTATTACCGAACAGGTTTAAATATATTGGAAGCAACATACCACTAGATGAATAAATTAATATACTTTGAATTTTAAGTAGGTGTTAATGGTCAATAGCTCAATAAATGCAAATGGCGTTAACCAACAACGTGTAGAGGCCGCTATTTCGTTCTAAGAAGAGTTTTTTTGCTTACCCTTAGGATAAGTGGATATTCCAACACGAATATAGCTGCTTGAGTGCTGTTGTCAAGCTCAGGGTTCTAACAGGCTTTGCAGCAACAAACGACAACCTTCTATTTAAAACAATATGTATGAGCACTATGTCGAAATATCGTAAATAAAATAATTTAAAACTTCTCAAGATTAGGGCTATTACCTAACACGCATGAAACATGCAGATAACGAATTATAGCTATTATCCCATATAACTAGTAGTTGACGAATTAGTCAGAACCTAGACATAGTACTTGACGAAATGAAATCAGATACTACACGTGAATGAGTATAATTTGTATAGTTCTTAACATAAATGCTGAAGTGATTGTAATAAAATATGATTACTAAAATCGCTGAGCACATGCCTCATACCTCTATATAAACAGATGGGTAGTAGAATTAAGCAAATTGTGACAATTTCATCGAGATAAGTAATCACAATTATTGTATATTTACCCAAAATCACTGTTTAACTGTTTATAATTGTATGACTGGGTAAATTTTTGTTATTCCAAGTGTACTTTCTTATTCTTCGAGCGCGTTCATTGTAAAACTTTTATTCCCAAAATGTAAATGCAAATATAATGACGATTTGTGGATTCGCTTGATAAAGCGAAGCAAAGTCGTAACGCTCAAAGCGAAAGTTAAAAAGTGCACTGTCAGAAATGATTTTTAAATGAGTTAGGAGAGCACACTTCTTTCATTTCGTATAGGAATTTTGAAGGAGCGAATTCTAGGAAATGTCCTTAAGATAGATTTGCTTTATTAAGACTTCTTTAAAAAGGTGGTAAGACAAATATCTAAAATAACTCTTTAACATAAATTGTTTGCCTTGAACACTTACAGTTTACCGACCAAGAGTAGTGATCGATAACCAAATAGTGTTCGCTCGATCATAAGCTATGTGCATACCGGAAGTTGAGTTTCAGTGAATTTGAATGAGAAGTTGAATGCATAGCTAATACGCAGTGCTTGCTCGGATACTACCCCGATCGGAGCAAACATAGACTATATTGCGTATACTTGAGAGGGTACCTCTGTCACGAAAAATCCTCTTATGTTTGGAGAAAGTTTAACTATTTAAGGACATACGCTAAACTGAAGCTTATTAATATAGTCTTATAATAAAATATAGAAAATTGAACAGTCGACTTTGATAAATCTTTTACAGAAGCTTGTGTTGAAACATCTTTAGACAAGCAATAAACAATGAGCGTCAGTAGCCAACACTTTCGAACAAAATTGAAACTTTTCTGCGGTAATGCAGACATAGGCCCGATAACCGCTGTTGAGTAGCAATCGCTTTTCAATTTTTCGGTGAGTTATTTTCCCACTCACAATCCGGACATCGATAAATATTATTTTACATTTATTTATTATTAATAATTAATATTTGCTAAAACATTTGTGCAAAACAAATGTGTTGAAGATCCCCTTTGCACTTGATTCATGAGTGCAAGGCACATCACTGACTAAAGCATTTAAAAATGCAATGTATCACATCACATACATAATACCTACTTTTATGCGTATATACATACATACATATATATGTACAAATAATAAAAAAAAAATTCAATCCTCACTTTGTTTGCAATGAGATTCACCTGCGTGACTGGCGAATATCCAGCAGTGCAAGTGCACACATATGTACATACTACATAATTAAATGAGTATAAGTATTCATATTAATAGCGAGTGCTGTAGGCTCTACAAATACAGATTTATGTATGTACATATAGCAAACGTAACTTATATATATTTAAAGATAAATTAACGCTTGCACGCATGCATATACTTGTAGTTACATTTACATACATAGAAGTACATATATATATTCAACTCGCACTCATCATTTTTATAATATGCGAAATGATGCCAAAGCTCTCAGTTAAACAAAGACAATTTTCATAATGATAAGCGTTTTATTGCACTTCGTTCGCGAGATCGTTTTTTCGAATGAGTTCGCCTTAAATTCCTTAACTGAATACGTTAATTAACTGCAAGACGTTCTTGTCTATTATATATGGTATGTACATATAGACGCATTTAAATAAGGAATTTTTGGGTTTTTTATACACTTCGAGCAAATCTGTAAAACTCTGTCATATATTATTAAATTTCTGACTGATTTGAGCTTTAAAGTGTATTTAAAAAACAAGATCACTCGACTAATTGTCGAACGACAATAAGAGCATTAAATAAAAGCGTTAAACAGGATCAACTAGAAGTATACAAATGCTTAAAAATTTAAATTTGCAATCAAAAAGAGAAACTGGGATCCAGAACTGCAAGCAAGACTATACTCTTGCGAATATATGTTATAGTAGTCCGATCCGTTAAAGTATGGAAAACTGTTTTATTTGACGCAATATCTTAACGAAATTTGGCATATATTTTGGTGCAGCCATGGACTTTTTTTTTTATACCCTGAACAATCGGAATCGAGTATTTGTATGAAAAACTTTTTTATTTGACGTAATATATTCACGAAATTTGGCATGAGTTATTTTTTAAGTCAACAATGTAAACTCCGAAGAAATTGTTTATATCGGATTACTATAGCATATAGCTGTCATACAAACTGAACAAACGGAATCGAGTATTTGTATGGAAAACTCTTTCATTTTACGAGATATCTTTACGAAATTTGGCATGGATTCCTATTTAAGGCAATAATAAAATCTCCGAAGAAATTGTTGAGATGAGATCACTATATCATATAGCTGTCATACAAATTGAACGATCGGTATCAAGTTTTTGTAAGGAACCTTTGTATTTGTGAAGGGTATTTTAGCTTCGATGCAGGCAATGTTAAAGTTTTTTCTTTTTTTTTTAATTTTTTTTAACTTGTAAATATGTAAGTGTGTAGAATTTGCTAATCTTAAAAGCTTATAATTTGTAGCAATTAGCATTGTATTTGCATATATTATCAGGTATGCGACCACCTGTGAAGCTTCCGGTTGCTTTATTGTTGTTTTATGTGATATGAAATTCAAATTTTTTGCACCTAATATTTGGTGTAATTATTATTATATTTATTAGTAGTGGAAAATTAACAAGAGCATTGGAGCACTAAACGAAAATATATATTAAAAAAAATATATATAATAGTTATATAATAAAATGCTTCACTCACCAGAGTTTAAAAAACACTAATCATTCTGTTTAAATAAAACTTGTGGTAGTGTAGTTCATGCAAATGATTACTACTTCACACACATACATACATATATACAGCTATAGTACTTATGTGCTTGTTATTGTTGCTTTTATCTAAGTGATTGCATTAGCACGCTGATAAGCGTCTATTATTATTTAATATATGAAACAGAGCGCAACAGATGCCGTCTAACTAGTGTGTATGAGTGGTAAACTGTTAAACTCGTAAAACAACCAACGCCAGCTGTTTGTTGTCACAACAAATACAATAAAAATTCGAGAGCCGAAGAAGAAAATAGAAACAAAAACAAAAGCAAATAGTTGCTTGCTAAGAAATCGTGTTGCAAACGAAATAGCTGACGTTTAACAGTTTTATAATCGAGCCGATGAACACGTTTCAAAAAGGGTATTATGACTTTGTCGACGTATTACTATGGCTGGCAGAGAGTAGGTGTTATATATATATTGGTTGTATCTAAGAAATTTTTGAGTCACGATTAGCTCATGTAAACATTGAAATATGTTGGCAAAGAACTTGTGCCAAGTGTCTCTTTCCTGATAAATTATAAAGGGTGTGTTTGAGCGCACCGAATATATTCGTGCTAATATCCTGTCAAATAAAAAATTGATTTTGATCTTCAGCCGACAAAAATTCGTTCTAGTAAAGTGATTCCTTCAAGCACAGTGAAATTAATTCTAACGTCCTATTGAAACCATTTAGCACTTAGAAAATAATTAAAATTGGCGTGAGGAACCAAAAACTCACGAGTCATTTGTCTACAGCGCTTGACAGACATAGACGCCAACTTTGACTACATCCTCACTTGTAAAATGTATGGACTAATAATGCTACGGCATGCAATCCACACTAAATTCTAATTTTCTAGATGCTAAGGTGCTCGGAGAGTCTCTTCCGGCTTGTTCGCAGTTATGGTACGGTAATTTTGTCATTTACAGTACCTGTTCAAGCTCAAAATATGGCTCTTCGCTAAAACATATGTAGAGCAAAAATTTGCATGTACTTACCGCATAGATCGCGTGTTTTGAAAATAAATTTTTATGATTTTTGAACGTTGTTCCGTTGCAAGTTTTTTTGTGATATTTTTCCATAACATATTGGACATAACTAACTCTTGTTTGATAGCTTCTTATTCAAGCACAAGCGCTTACTTTGACAGCTGGTTTGACAGCTATCTTTTTATACTATTTATATCTATGTAGGTATATCCCTAAAAAAAACACCCAATGTAATATAAAGTGGAAGCTAAAACTTAAAATGCTAATATTTTTAGGAATGTGATGATCATGTCATAATATAATTGGCATAACTGTGAAACACATGTATTTACTTTGACAGCTGTTTGACAGTTATCTCTCTAGAGTATCTATATTTAATTAAAAAAACATCCTATGTAATGTAAAGTGAAGTTAGAAGAGTCGAATATAACGTCAGCTGGCAAAATTTATTTATTTACTAACTTCTTATTAATTATAGTGATTCGATATTCAATAATAATAGTTAATATTCGCCGGTGCGACTCGAACTTTTACTCCCTTATTTTATTCCTTTATCTAACGATTTTTCACGCTTAAGCTTTGTTTTGTTTTTATTATGGTTTTATGATGCGTGTGTCTCGTACTTATCTGCATTGATTAGGTACGCAATCAAATTTAATTGAATTTACTTTAGTGGTAGATGATAAAATAGAGTTCTGTATGAAAGAGAAATTTAACATTTTTTCACAAAATTAAAATAAATGAAAATTAGTTGCTTATAACTAGATATATATATATTTTTTTAATTATTATATATCTTTGTATACATATATATAATATAATATTATATAAACTGTTTTGAAAATAATTTTCAATAAATTCTTAGGCTTGGAACCTAATTGATTGTTTGGCAGCCACAATGTGGTTTAAAAAAGTGTTGAAGCCGAAAGAGAAAAGACTTATATACATACTATATACATCAGTATATATATGCATAGCTATTGTACTCTAGAAATTTTTTTTTTTTTTGTTCTTATAGAAATATTCAAATTTGACGCTTAAAATTCGAGTCAATTTTGTTACATGAAACCGGCTCTCGCGGTATTCTACTTTAAGTCTCGTAGTTACGGACCCAAACTAGCACCAACTTTATTGTAATAAATTTGCGAAAAATATTTAATACTTTTTTGCAGAATTCTTTGTTTAACTAGTCTGCAAACTACGCTTTACCGTAAACAACAAGCAGCCTACAAAACATAAATGAACACAAAAATTTAGAGAAAAAAATTGCTTCATAAAAAATATGCAAAAAAAACGCATGCATAACTAGTTTTGTATCTAAAAAACCGGTTAGTCTTACTTCCAATTATATTCCACAACAATTTTGAACCCTTAAAATATTTAACAGTTAGCAATTGACTCAATGAATAGCTTTGTCTGCTTTCTAATGATTTCATTCGCTTTTCGATTTTGCTGAATTGGGTCAATATTAAATACATTGTTGTTGTTTGAGTGCATTTTCATCACTTTTGTTTTGTTTTCGTTCAATGCCCACGCGATGCAGCAATACACACACGCACACACACATACATACACACACTAAAAAACACATTTTCATTAGATTTTATTTAAATTTAGCAGTTATTGTTGTTGTTTGCTAGCCGCTGACTACATTTTATTAACTTGGCAGCTGAGTTAATGCGAGTAATATACATATATATTTGTATGTATGTATGTTATTTCTATTTTATACTTTGATTTACTTGTATTGGCTGCCTTTGTGCTTTTCCTGAATTGTTTGCTATATTTCTTCTTGTGACAACAAACAACTAAGGCAAACACCTCACAACACGCTCGTTCGCTACGTTCACTTTTCCGCTGTTCCCCAAACGCACGCTGCACGGCCGAGTATTCAGGCGCGACTACTGGCTGCCTGGTGACTGTTGCTGCTTTTGGCTTGCATTAACAACAAAGTCACATTAACATTGTGGCGCTTGCGTTTGATAGCATGCAATGAGTGTTTCATCATTGCATCGTGAGTGCTCTCGAAACATGTACGGCGCTCTCGCGCTCTTCCACAGTCCACGATTTTGGGTTAACAACTTTTGGCACGCGATCGACAAATTTGGTTACATACTAAAGACGAATATGGGTTACTTAATACCCTACAATGTAGCGCCTACATGTTGGTTGAGAGATCGAAATCTGTTGAAATCGAAGAATGTAACTGACTGAAACCCACTTTCCAAAAAGTTTTTTTATTCTCTACTCTTTCACATCACTCAAACCGACTTAGACTTCAAAAATTTCGAGTTTTATTTCGAGTTTAATTTCGTTTTTATATGAGTTTATCCCTCATTCCATAAGGAACATGGATCCACTACTGCACATCAGAAACCAAGCATCTGTGAGTTTCACTCTGCGAATCTACTCCCAAAGAGACGTAAACTGTGCTATCGGCCAGAAACGTGTTGAGATTAACAAGATGTGATCCATCTCAACTATCTATACAAGAGAAAATTGGTCTCAGCACTTTACTATGCCGAATTATTAAGGTGCCATTTGACAAAGGAAAGGCACTTCCGCCATTACGCGGCACTAGCTCATACCTCCAACGTCGGCACTCCAAATTGGTCGAATAAGGCTAAAAACTGCTGCCCTGTACACCGTATTTTCGAGGTATGACTCCCTGCGAGTTTTTCTTTTGCTTACAAACTCACCGGTTTAGTCGCTTGCCAGCAGAAATTTAAGTCAAATGATCTTACAGACCTCCAGAAATCCATCTTTTAGACGGTTTTAAGAAGTTCAAGTATAACGAGTTTAAAGGAGACTAACATATGTTAAGAAACAACTCGCGATTTTTTTATAAATTTTAGTTTTTCGTTTATAAATTTATTTCTACTTATTACTTGTCGGACCGCGCCATAATTAATTTTTTCCAAACTTTTGTATAAACTTTTAATAGTATGTTGTAAGTGAAAATTATTTTTTTTTTTAATTGCACAAATTCGAAGGCGAAAAAATGTTATGCCCCGATTGGAAGTACGTGTATATATTTATAAATATAAAAATACTATATGTTGAGCATATATTTAGTATATAGATATGTATGTTTGTTTCCTAATTTATTGTATCATCCGAACACCACCACATCAGCTCTTTTGACGATGAAATGTATGGTGGATGATATGTATTAGACTGCAAAAAAAAAAAATGAAAGCGAAAATGGAACATAAAATTTGCTTTAAAAATGAGTGAAGTTTTTTAAGTGCAACTGTGCGCTTGTGAGCCAAATGTGTAAAATGCAAAATTAAAAAAAAATTTATATAACTAAATACATTTTATTGGCGCGCTACATATTAACAAAATAATAATAATATTGCTGAAAATAAAATAAACCATCATTTACCACCAAAAAAAATTAAACCAATTGTATTCACAAAAAAATCATATATTAACAGCAAATTATTACATTACTATAACTAATTTAACTTGATATTTTTAACACTTAAAAAACTTATAATTTTTATTAATATATTAATAGTGTATTTTAATACAAAGTTGTTTTTTAAATACTGCAATTTTAAAGTATATATTGGCACTCGAGACTGCCGAGCTATGAAAGCAGCTGTGGTAGATCCTTCATGTGCACAAAAAGACTTAACCGGCGGTTAAAGTGCTGGTTAAATTAAAGTGAATTCAAAAACCTGTTTTCTACAACTTCTGAACATTTTTTGTTGTTCAAAATACTGTTGTTGAAATGTGATATGATACGACCACGTAACCATTGATTAAAGTGCTGGTTAAACTAACACCTACTACATATTTCAAATAAAAACACTATTTTTTACTCCTTTTTAAAACGTACTGAGGAAAAGTGCTATGGTGAGTAATAACTCCCTTTTATGATAGTTGGAAATCAGCGCAGATAATGAGGATTTAAAATTGATTTGAGAACTTAGAAAAAGCACACATTTTGTTCGATACTTAAAATGAAGATTATATATAGTTCTTTTTGAAAAGTCTCTTCTACACTTCTTAAATTAAAGTATGACAACAAATAAGAAGTATAAAATAACAATTAACAATTTACACCACAGACGAGGAGGGGTTTCTAAAAAATTGTATTATTACTTTAACAGCCAAAAAATGTTTTTTTAATGATTTTGATTTTGAAAAAAACAGTTTTGAAAATCGGTTAAAAAAAGTTTTGCAAAAAGATTTAAAAAATTACACTGTTTTGTAAAACGGTTTTAAATAAAGTTTTGAAAAACTGTTTTGAATAAAAATGTTTTGAAAAACGGTTTTGAAAAAAAAATGTTTTGAAAAACGGTTTGGAAAAAAAATGTTTTGAAAAACGGTTTGGAAAAAAAATGTTTTGAAAAACGGTTCTGAAAAGAAACTTAAAAAAAGTTTTGAAAAACTTTTTTGAAAAACGGTTTTGAAAAAAAAAATGTTTGAAAAGAGGTTTAGAAAAAATGTTTTGAAAAGCGGTTTTGAAAAACTGTTCTAAAAAAAAAACTTCTAAAAACGGGTTTTGAAAAAAAAGTACTATTCAGCGGAGAAGGTGTGATATTTATATAAATACTACAAGCACATGTTATATACATATGTATGTATGCATGTACAAAATACCTTAGTATTAATCTTAACATGAAAAATTGAAAAATTACTGCTTATTTACATTATTATTAACACATCGTGAATTTGCCTTGAAATGTCATAAATTACGCTTAAGCGCTGCCATCTCCGTTAGTATACACGAATCAATGGCCAAACTCAAATCCTCGAGCATATTATCTGTTCGTTGAGTCGATGCAAGCGCTGTATCAACACTCAAGCAGTCGCGCTGCTCTAATTGCCACCCTGCTGCTGCCAAATCCAAGCATTTACTTTGGAATGACGATGAGTATTGGAAAAATAATAACAGGATATGCGCACACAAGGTGTGCAGCGTGCGTTGTGAGCATTTCGAAATTAATTTTCTTTGCTGACGCTGCTCCCAGGTATTAAAATGAAATTCACCAAGATATTGTAGCACCAATTGCAAGTGTTTTAGTACATCTGACGGTAGGCGTGGCAACAACGCCGCCAGTATATCGCCACTCACTACCGTACGCAGGTGTGTTGTGCGAATTTTCGCTTGCAAATATGATTTGCCCAAACTGGTGCACTGCAGCTGATATTCGGCAATATTGAGCGCCGTCAACTCGCGAAAGTAGTCAATTTTCTCTAATCTACGGTAGAAGAATGGTTTAGGCGGTGGGCGTGTACGCATGCGACAGACACCTTTTGGTGAAGGCAATGATCTTAATAATAGTGCGGGTGATAGTGGTGTCATGGCATAATTGTGTTCTAACCAAACATTTACCTGCAACATTTCGTTTGAGCTCATATACGGTAAGTGTTCGCTAACGGTATCGAGTGTGGTAGATTGTTGCGCTTGTGTGGTGGACGCTTCGTGTACTTCACGTTGTGTCAAATTAGATGTTTGTCTATGCTCTGCGGACAACTGCAAATACTGTTGAGCTTGTTCAACGGCGTCGGCGTCGGCGGTGTGCGGCGCCTACGTAAGAAGAAGAGCAGTTTAAGCAACAGCACTATTTTTTCGAGTTTGTTTGTTTGTTTGTTGTACATAAATGTGGCTATGTACATAGGAAATGTTTATGTTTAAAATACATAAACATTTGTTATGCATTATATGTATGTATGTATATTAAGTAGTGGCGAATTATATATGCCATTAGGGTGCATTTGGGTTTTTTGATGCAGCAGCATCAGAATCCTTGATTTGTGCTATATTGTTTACCTGGTTGACATTCACTAATTGATATACAATTGGTTGCGATTGTTGCGGTTGTTGTAATAATAGCTGATATGATTGTTGTTGTTGTGACTGTTGTTGCTGTTTGGCGCGATCCCACATCACCAATGGTTGTGACATTTGTAACGGTACTTGTTGCTGATGTAACTTTCGTTGTTGTTGTTGTGGTTGTTGTGTCGCCTGCTGCTGTTCGGCGCTCGCTACAAATGTTAGGGGCTGTGAAATTTGTGTGCTTGCTGGGTAATGTTGTAGTTGTTGCTGCTGTTGCTGTGTAACTTGCAACTGATTGTAGTGTTCAAATTGTTGCTCCTGCTGCATTTCTGCGCATTGTTGTTGTTGTAGCTGTGCCATATCCGCTTGTACGTATACTAATTCGGACATTTGTGCGCATGCTTGTTGTTGTATCGATTGATCTGACTGCGCCAGTTGCTGTTGACTAAGTTGAAGTTGATAATTTTCAATCGCCTTCAAGATTTCCGAACTATTGAAGAATGTACTATCGCCGCTCAGCGTATACACATACGATGCATTGGACGCACTGCTGCTTGCCGCGTTCATGGTTGCGGGCAGCGTTAAAATCATGGCATTCGCATTTGGTGGCGATACGTTTATATTGCTAGCTGTGCTTAATTGCTCTCCGACGGCTGAAGTTAATTGTTGCGGTTGCTGGTTATTTGGTGTTGCAACGTCTGTGGTAAATTGTCGCAAGCTGTCAGTGGCTATTGACTGAGTAGTTGCTTTTTTGGTGTTTAAGGCAACAGGTAACGGTTGGAAGACGTGCGTGAGTTGTGGCACATAATCGCTATTCTTTGCGCCCTTGCGTGTTGTTGCTTTTGTAGACTTTACAGTTTTCACCTTTGTTGTGTTGCTTGTTTGTTTATTGGCGAGGTTCACCATTGGCGGCAGATTGACTGGAGAGTCTTGCGACAGCGTACAGGTTGGTCGAATCATTAGCTGCTCCTGTATCTGAGTGCTTGTGCGTTGTAGAATAAATTGCGGTTGATTAAGTTGACGCTGGTGTGCAGTTGGTTGTGACAAGAACTCGATTCCAGCTTGTTTGCTTGCATTGAAGCTTTCTACTATTATTTGTTGTTGCAAGGCTTGATTTTGTTCAATTGGCTCCATCAATGTCTGTGCGTTTTCAGCAAGTTCCGTTATGTTTTGGTTATTTATTGCTAGTTGTTGTGCTACTAAATGGTTTGGTGGCGCTGTTTGTGTTAGTTGTTGCGATAACTCTTGCAACTTCGGTTGAGTTTGCGTATCGGCTGCTATTGCCACAATCTGTGGCACTAATTGCTGTTCTTGGAGCAACTCATTCATTTCCTTTTCAATTTGTCGATGTTCTTGTTTTTGCTGCTTCTGCTGCAATTGTTGTTGTACATGAATTTGTGTGGTTAGTGGTGGACTCGGCTGAATTGGCTTGACCAATCGCTTCGGCTCTAGCGGTTTTTGTGTATGAGTAACTTTTTGTGTTTCGGTAATTTGAGATATTTGAGGTGTTCTCTGAGATTTTATTATTTCTGGTTGTTGCTGTGTGGTTTGTTGTTCTACCGGCATTCTAAGCTTTTGCGTTGCCTGTTTTTCAACTGCTTCGTTTTGTTGTTGTAGTGGTATTACCACTGTTGATAGCGGTTGTTGTTGTTGTTGTTGTTGTTGTAGTGCTGACAGTGGTATTACCACGGTTGGTAGCGGTGGTTGTTGTTGTTGCCGAAGCGAGGTATGTTGTTGTAGTGTTGGCCGCTGCTCTTTTGATGTTTGTTGTTTTGGCTGCAACTCTGTGTATTGTTGCTGTTTTTTGTGATTAGACGATATTTCAGTGATTGTTGTAAATGTATTTTGTTGTTGTCGTTTTTGTATTGACTGTGACACAATTGTCACGCTTTCTTGTTGTTGTTGTATTGGCTGTGGCGCCATTGTCACGCTTTCTTGTTGTTGTTGTATTGGCTGTGGCGCTATTGTCACGCTTTCGTGTTGCTGTTGTATTGTCGGTGGCGCTTTTATCACTCGCTGCTTTTGCGTCGCCGGTTTTAAAACTGCAATTTGCTGTTGATGTTTTTTCTGTTGTTGTTGCGATTTTGACAGTGGTATCATAACAGTTGGTGGTTCTTGTTGATGTTTCTGTATTTGCTGCTGATCGATTGTTGTTTTTGGTTGTTGTTGTTGTGAAGGTTGTTGCTTTTGTGAATGTTGTTGTTGTGAAAATTGTTGTTGTGAAAATCGTTGTTGCTGTAAAGGTTGTTTTTGTTGTGAAGGTTGTTGTTGCTTTTCCATCGCTGCAGGTGTTTCTAGTGTTTGGTTTTGCTGTTGTTCCGATTGCAATTCCACTGTCGCCGGTGCGCTTTTTGTTCTATTATGTTGTTGCTTCTGTTGTTGCGCCAACTTATGAGCTTCAAGTATTCTTGTTAGTGCTGTTGTCACTTCTATAGCTGTATTTTTTAACTGTTTCACTGTTTGTTGTTTTTGTTTCAGTTGTTCAGTACAATTACCGGTAGGTTGTTGCACTTGTTGCAGCAGCTCTTGCTTCACTTCGCGTGAAATAAACGCCGGAACGTTGACTTGCTCACTTGTTAACACTTGTTGTACGACAATATTCGATTGTTTTTGTTGTTCTTGTAGCGAGCATGTCTCCGCTGTTTGCTGTGCAGAATATGTTTTTATTGTTTTTGCTTGCGTTTCAATTGGTGGCTGCTCAAAAGAAGCTTGGTTACTCTCTATTACTGCAACAGTCAGTGATTGCTGTGTTGTTGTTGTTGTTTGCTCATGTAGATCTTCTGTCGACTGTACTTCAATTTCCATTTCCACTGCGCACTCTGGCATCAATTGCGTTTGCTGATTATTCAATTCGAGACTTGGTTGTTGTTCCCTTATGTTTTCATTGTCCACATTTTCTGTCAATTGTGCAAATTTATCTTCTGTAGAATCAAGTGACAAAAACAATTTGTTGACAGGTGTGAACAAACTTTCAGTATTCGAAAGTGGCAGCAATAACTCTTCTTGAGACTCGTTTGCTGATATTGAACCCTCCAGATCGACTACATCATCCGGCACTGGCATACATTCGTAATTCTCCTCATCGTTCGTTAGATTGAATTGCAATTTATCGAGTGGTGAGAGCTTCTCTTTTTTAATCGCTTTGCAAGGCAATATGACTGGGTTGGCTGAAACGATAAGGCAAGCTAAAAAAAAAATTGTTAAAAAAAATTAAAGGATTTATAGACTTACGATTTTGTGCTGTTACTTCTGGCTCGCGCATAACTGTTAACGAGTTGGTAAATGCAGCAAGTAGGTGTTCTATTGGCAGAATATAACATTATTAGCAATAAACAAGAAAAAATGGTAACTTCAGTTGCACCGAAGCTATAATACCCTTCACAAGTAAAAATAACAATTCCATAAAAGAATTCGATTTTTAGTCAGTTTGTATGACAACTATATGCTATAGTAGTTCGTTCTGAATAATTGTAGCGCAGTCTTAGGCAATAAACTCTGTAAAATTTTCTTGTCAAATAAAAATGATATTTTGTCAAATAAGAAAAGTTTTAAATATAAGCGCTTGATTTTCATTATTCAGTTTGTATGGCAGCTATAAGCTGTAGTATTCCGATCTGAACAATTTCTTCGGAGATTACAACATTGTCTTAGACAATAATCCATGTCCAAACTTCTTGTATATATCTCGTCAAATGAAAAAGTTTTCCATATAAGCACTTGATTCCGATCGTACAGTTTGTATGGCAGCTATATGCTATAGTGGTGCGATATCGGTGGTTTCGACAAAGCAGCAGCTTCTTGGGCAGAAAAGGATCTGTGCTATATTTCACAACGATATCGCAAAAACTGCGGGACTAGTTCAAGTATATAAAGTTAGACAGACGGACGTGGCTAAATCGTTATTTATATACTATGTTATGGTATATAAATTTTTTTTTTTTTATTCTGTCCTACGCTGTTCAGGGTATAAATAAATATAACCAAAGCGTGCCGCGTATTAGCCAAACTTACGTGATGTTTGTATCTCCGCATCAACAGTATTAACGCTTCGTGTATTATTCGTGGCCAGCACTACGTTTTCATGCGCAATCGCTTGCACAGGCGGTGGTCCATTTGTAGCGTCATTTATCGCTTCGTCTTCTGTCGGCGAGACACTTTCCGTCACCCGCTCTTCCAGCGCATGTGTCATAACTGCTCTTTCAAAATTGGCATTCTCCACATCTTCAGTTGCTGCAACTGCCCCAAAGATATCAGTAAGTATATTGTCGCAAATTTTGGGCGTATGCCATATCCAACTGTCATTAATCCAACATTTCTCATAAAACTTTTGACGATATGTATTTGGTGGCGGCTTATTTTTAGGCATTTTTTTACCACGACTCCGGTAGTGGTCCCAAAATAGTATGTAATCGTAATTAGTTGACGCAATCAGATCATGCCAATGTAAAAGTTTCGGTGATACATGCTTCAAGTCGGCTGCTGTAAGTGTAACGCCTTTGATTTTGAGAAATTTGTAAAGATCTACCAAACGCATATAGAGATTAACGGGCCATACTTGCGGCTTTTTGACCACAAAGTCATAGCAATGCTGTAAAAGCTCGTTATTTTCGTAAATCTCTGCTGCATCGTATATGTGTGTGTATTGTTTGAATTCTGTGTAGGTCATATTTAGTATGGCGTGTAGTATACACCGCTTTAAACCGTTATGTAGGCGTAGTAGATAGGGTAGAGTACATGACTGAAAGAAAAAAGTAAATTTTTTGTAGTAAATATGTAATTTTTTTTTTATTTATACAAATCTCCTACTTTCTCTACTTTATAAAAGTACAATTTCTGCGCTGCTTGAATGCGCTGTTGTACGTCTACTGCTCGTTTGCTTGCCACAATATTCTCATTTGAATTGGTAATTATTTCCACAACTGCTGTTGTTGTTGTCTGTAAATTTACAGTTGCTTCGGGTAAAGTATTTGGTACGTTATTTACAGTTACTGCTTGTTCGACCGAACTTGCTTCGGTAAGATTATGTGACAACAATTCTTCATTAGTTTCCGTTAAGGGGCCAGCGCTGGCATCTTGCGCGTGCGCAGCATTTGCTATTATATTATTAGTGTTCGCTTCTGCGCTGTGCTCACCATCTACGTTCATGAAATTTGTAGACTCATCTTTTTTAGCTTCTTCTTCTTCTTTTACAATATCATCTTCAACAACTACCATTCTCGTTTCTAACTGTTTTTGCACATCGATATGCAGCTTTGGTACTTCTTGCAACCAAGTGTTATGTATCCAACATTTCTCATAAAATTTTTTACGAAATACATCCATATGCGTGAATTGACGAAATTTTTTACCATTACAACGATAAAAATCCCATTGCATAATTTTATCAAAATTCGTTATAACAGCTAGCTCAGTCCAATGCAACAACATCGGTGAAATATCTTCCAAATTATCAACACTAACACCTGTAACACTTCTTGATTTGAGATATTCATATAAATCACTCAACTGCATATGCAGATTGACAGGCCAAATTTGAGGTGCTTTGATCGCATAATTGTAACAATCGTTTAGTAATTTGGCATCATCATAAAGTTCTGGAGCATCATGAATTTTTGTATACTTTTTGAACTCATCGATTGACATATCCAGAACGGCTGAAATTATGCGCCTCTTTAAGCCGTTATAAAAACGTAAAGCATATGCTAATGTATTTGTCTGCAATAAAAAATTATAGAAATTGCTTAAATTGCATAAAATTCATATTAATATTCACGTAAACATACTTTTGTATAGTCTTTAAAATATAAGTGCTTAGCTTGTTCCAAGCGCTGTTCCCTTGATATTAAAGCTGTAGTGTCTTCAGGACTTTTGCTAATGTCAATTGCGACTTCATCTGCTATTTCCTGCACTGTTGTAGGTTTTAGCTTTTGTTTTACTTCAGACTTTTTTCGTGGCAGCAACTCGGCATATATCTGCTCTAAAATTTTTTCTAGTTTTTCCTCTTGTTGAATATTGCGACTCACATGCCTGCGTAAAAATGTCTCATCCATAAATAATGTATTTTTCGATATATACAATATATTCGATTTTGCCTTAGCCCTAAACCATTAGAATACTATTTAGTTACCAAGATCAGAAAAAGGACGTATATGACTTACTGCTGTGGCGATATTTCATATTCTTGTGATTTGGTTGATTTTGCTTCAACTCGTTCCAGATCTGCTGGTTTGTTTAACGGTTCTATAGGTTCAGCGATTTTAAGAGCGTGTTCTACAGGTACCCTCAATTCTGTTGGTTTGCTAACATCCTCACCGTCCGCAATATTTGCAGTGGCTACTTTGGCAGCATTAGTAGTACTATCTGGAAATGTATAATGTGCACGTTTAGTATCTTAATTTTAACTATTTTTCAAAATTACCTTTAGCTTCAATATTTTCCAATGTTGGTACCTGCATTATTTTCTTTTTTACAAATGTTGGGCATGGCTTTGTTTCTAGCTTATATATATTGCGAATTTGTGGGTTTTCATAGAATTGAATATAAAAGTTTTTTATAACTCGCTCTTTCATCAGGTCATCATTTAAAAAGTCGAGACTTGTTGCACTTTTTATATCCTCGAGTATGCAATTGACGATACTCAAACAAAGGGTCATAGTTTTGAAAGTGTTAAGGGTTACTGGATATCGGCTCTCTTGTATTTCGCCAGGATCTCGCACAAAACTGTTCCAATCAAACTTATTCACTGCATTGTTAGTACTGAAAACAGAAGTTTGCTTATTATTTTAAACTGATTTCTATCTAAATACCTACTTCAAATCCTGTCTTTTTTCCATTTCATCAGATGATTGTTTAGTGGCGTTAAGTGAAAAGAGGCAAATGTTCTTGTCTCTTCGAGTAGTAGTGCACTTATTTGTCATATCCATTTGCTTGCATTGCTTTTTACAAGGAATGTTTGAAGGCTGTGGCGATAAAAATCGTTTTATACTTTGATTGTGACAACTCGCCTTCTTCATGTTTTTCATAATTTCGATACCAAAAAAATTTTAAATAAGAAAGTTTGAAATAAGATAATATTGGCGGCACGAAATATAACAATAATATAAATTGTGTATTGACGAGTTGCAGCAATGTCAAAGTGTAAGCGTTGCCAACTATTATAGTGTGTCATAAAGATAGGAGTCAACAAGTTAAGTATTCTTTGCTCTTTGTTATAATTGATATTATTTGTTTTTTATTTATTTTTTATGAGTTTTGTTTACAAATTTAAAAAATATGTAACCATATAGAAAATTGTTTTTTAATTATATGATATCTAATAAATAAACCTGAATATTATTCTCAAGTTAGCAGTCCCTGCTATTTTAGTTTTCAATGAAAAAAAAGTAGGTTTCAGAGTTTGGATAATACGTTGTTTTCTGTTTGGAGACTACCATTGATGCAAAACAATGACCTGATGGAAGAGATCAAAGTCAAGAGCCCATATTTAACGAACGAATTTTTTTTTACAAAGAAAACACTTCAGTTCCGCTTTTGATATCATAGAAAATTTGAAGCAATTACCCTATTATTATTTCCAGCATAGTCGCCAGATTTGGCACCCATATTCATAACGTGGCTCGCTGGAAAAAGATTTCACTCAAACGCGCAGATCAATCGCCAAGCGAACACCTATTTTAAATGGTTCGCAGCTTCACAATTATCAAACCGCTAACGAAATGTTGGAGGAGCCAATGATTTTTAGCCCAAGTACCCATTTTACCATTCTTTAAAATAAAAGTCATTATTGTTTTTGCAATTTCTCGTGCATTTCGAAATTAAAGCAATAGTTCTTATAATCCTAGATATATTTTTTTAATTATATGGATTACGGATTTTTTTGCAAAAATAAACATATATTTTAAAGTGGTAATAAATCATATACAAAATATTTTATTTCTAAAGGCATAAGCAATTTTAGCAGCTTTTCAAGTTTTAACCTTATAATTAACATTTAAAATTGCCTATGTAGTGATCAAAAGCCTTATTTCAGCACTATAAGTAAATGGTTTAAGACATATTAAAGTTTTGTGTAAAATCGTATTCGATGGTCGGTATAACAGTTTGCACGAATTTCAAGAAAATAATCAAATACATATGTACGCCCAGCTCACCGCCACCCTCTTCAACTGTTTGTATAATCTTTTTCATAATATCAGCGTGGCGGCAAGGATGTACGCTAGCCATATTTGGTCCTGGCAAATGCGGATGGCTTTCCATTGTTACAGTCTTCTTAGCATGATCTTGTGAAACATCCTCGTACATTTGTTCAACAGTTAAAGGTTTTCGATTCTGTGTAAAGAGCAAAAATAAAAATTTAATTATCTTATTTAAGATAAATTTGTAATAAAAAAATATTAACTTACCTCATCATAACCGACAACCCAAAGCCGTGGTGTTTGATAATATTTATCATAAGTAATATGTAAGTCATAGGTGCGTGTATGCAACACTGAGTCGGTAGCGTCAGCACCTCCAGCAGCTTCATTAGAACTTGATTTTTTTATTCCAGATTCCGCATCTAATTTACGTGTTGTAGTGGCTACTGCAGGATCGACTAATTGCAGCATACCACTTTCCTCAAATTCATCCATATCAATCGCTTCGTCATCTTCTTCGTCATCGCTATCGTTATCACACATAGCAACGCCATTTGCACCTTTATCTTCATCTGGTGTACGCATTTCATCCTAAAATTATAAAAAAGCTTGTTAATAACGTGTATGTAATCAAAACTCACATATACATACCTTATTTTCATCAAGTGTCAATTCACACACTTTTTCTTCCAACTCTGCTGTGCCGTCTTCGTTTAGTTGGTGTGTTTCGACCCAGCCACCGTCACCACCTTCCTCTTCAACCACAGTCTCCTCACCCACATATTCCATTTGTCTACAACGCCTATAGCAGGCTACATTTCGAGTAATCAAAAATTGTTTATCTACAAAATAGTATATAATATTTCAACCACTGCCCGATTCACTATTTATATAAACCAAACCTTTAGGTAAATATGTTTTTGTTTTCGATTCATCGCCTGCAGCCCATTGCCAAGTTGGGCAGTGATGCACCAAGTGATCTCCAGCGGCTACGAATTCTTCCGGCGTCAAAACACCTGTCTCTCGAAATTTAGATTCCTGGAAATTTTTAGTGTTGTTTAATTTTAATATGGGATTAAGAGTTCAGCCAATCCTCACACCTTTAAAACTGGAGTAAGATACTCTGCCACATTTAGGGCTGTCCCTTTCACAGTGTTTAAAACACTTTGCATTATTTCAAAACTATTAAATTATACTTTCACTAGTCAACAATATAAAGTATATAAGTATATAATTAAACTAGCTGGAATTTAATAATTTATCACTTTTTTCACTACTCGCATAAATATACTGTAATAGGAGATTTTATTTCCTCAACTCTCGTCGACCGTCTGGAGCCGTTAAATGTCATCCAATCGCGTTGCCAAATATAAGTGTTGATATTCAAGTTGTGAATTCAGACTTAGTAGGGAAGGCATAATAATAAGTTTACATAATTATATGCAGTATTTATAAATGATTTCAAAACATTTTAAATAATATAATGCGTGAAAACCATAGTATTTATTGATTTGTTGACATGAACAATTTTAATATCACTTGGTCGACCCTGTATTATTTTGTTATCTTTGCGCTTACCAGAGAATGTAAAATAGAACTGCCATATTTGATAATTATCAGTAAAACTAATAACTCAGATAATAGTGTATAAAGCAATTTTTATTTTTTTTTAGAATTTAAAAAAATATATTTTATAAAAATAATAAAGCTTATAATTCATAATCAATTAATAATTGTTTTCAAAACATATTTTTGGTCAAACATATCCGCAGTTGGCAGCATTACAAGTCGGATGTGTGTTGGTGTTGTGCAGTGAGGTGAATCGAGAAAAAGTTAAGATTTTCGCAATTTATTGTGAAAATAAGTGAGAAAACTAACATTTTTATATAATCAACGTAAAGATGAATTCAATTATAATGAAAATACATTATTAAGCGAATTTTTTCGCAAGTTAGTATGCTATAGTGACGTTTGGAAAATTTTGCCTTGCAAAAACGTACGAAAGTCAAGACAAAACGAAACAAAAATAGCAGCAGCAGCAGCAGAACGGTGTGGCACCAGCTTAGGGCGGCAGCAATCACGCAGACGAGCATTTTGGAAGGAAGGTCGGTCGATTATTTGACCGAGGGCAAAAGTAGTGTGCGAAAAACTAAAAGTCGGCGTATATTTTATATATGTCGCGTTTCTAAAATTTTACATATTAGAATTTTCAATGCAACAGAGATACTGAGATAACAGCGAAAATTGCCTTTTCGAGAATTGCCACTTGGAGTTGGTCGTGGTGTTTTGGGCTTGCCGTAGACAAAAACGCTAAGGTAAGTAAATACAACAAATGTTATACATATGCATTTCAGTTAGGTAGCAATTGTTAATTAGCTCAGAAAAAGTAGGCAAAAGTTTTCGTCAAACTATGGTAATGGCATAGATACTTCAATTGTTGATTTATGGTCTGGTGTGTGGTAGGGCGAAGCCGTGACAGCTGTTGTGGGCATAAACATTGAAATTGAATTGGTGGGCGAAAATAGATTTCTTTGTTTTAGTTCTTCACACCAACGTGTTTTTGTGATATTTTTGAAGTTGAGACGTATAAAAATGTTTTAAATGTTGCTGGTGTCATATAAAAATAAAATGGGCTTTTGCATAAATTCTCGTGAGTAGTAATATGTTAGCAATTTTTTTAATACACATAAGTTTATAAGTAATGAATAATTTGTAATTCAATATCGTTTACAGATAGACGCGGTGTGGGGTTGGGCTTCTGCCCCGCTGCGTTTAGCGGCGAACAGGATGGGCGATCCAATGCTGGCAGGAGCGGCTGGCAGCGCTGGCACTTCAACTGGTGCCATCGATCGTCCACCGTCTCCGGCACGTCTATCGCACACCTCGGAGAAACACCCCAAGGTTACATTATCGGAGTTGAACATGCTGCGACGCCATCGGGAACTTTGTGATGTTGTACTCAATGTTGGTGGTCGTAAAATATTCGCACATCGCGTTATACTTTCCGCCTGCAGTCCATATTTTCGCGCCATGTTCACTGGTGAATTGGAAGAATCACGTCAAACAGAAGTAACCATACGAGATATAGATGAAAATGCCATGGAGTTACTTATCGACTTTTGCTACACTGCACACATCATTGTCGAGGAGTCCAATGTGCAGACTTTGCTACCAGCAGCATGCCTACTGCAGTTGGTCGAAATACAGGATATTTGCTGCGAATTTCTAAAGCGACAATTAGATCCGACAAATTGTTTGGGCATACGCGCTTTTGCCGATACACACTCGTGTCGAGAATTGTTACGCATTGCCGACAAATTTACACAACACAACTTCCAAGATGTTATGGAAAGTGAGGAGTTTCTATTGCTACCCGTCGGACAACTTGTGGATATTATATGCAGCGATGAGTTGAATGTGCGCTCTGAAGAGCAGGTTTTCAATGCTGTTATGTCTTGGCTGAAATACAATGTGGCCGATCGTCGACAACATTTGGCACAGGTTAACTCTTATTGTATACTTTTTTATTTAATGCAAATTAATTATTGATAAAAATTATGTTCAGGTTTTGCAACATGTACGTTTACCGCTATTGTCACCGAAATTCCTCGTTGGTACTGTTGGCTCTGATTTGTTAGTGCGTTCCGATGAAGCATGTCGTGATCTCGTTGATGAAGCTAAGAACTATTTGCTGTTACCACAAGAACGTCCACTAATGCAAGGTCCACGCACACGTCCACGTAAACCAACACGTCGTGGTGAAGTATTGTTTGCTGTCGGTGGCTGGTGTTCAGGTGACGCCATTGCCTCCGTCGAACGTTTTGATCCGCAAACGAATGATTGGAAAATGGTTGCACCGATGAGTAAACGTCGTTGTGGCGTCGGTGTTGCTGTACTCAATGATCTACTCTATGCCGTTGGCGGTCATGATGGACAAAGCTATTTGAATAGCATCGAACGTTATGATCCGCAAACAAATCAATGGTCTTGTGATGTCGCGCCAACCACCTCCTGTCGCACTAGTGTTGGCGTGGCCGTCTTGGACGGATTTCTGTATGCTGTTGGCGGGCAGGATGGCGTACAGTGTCTGAATCATGTTGAGCGCTACGATCCTAAGGAAAACAAATGGTCAAAGGTGCGTGTGTAATGCTTTAAATTTATATGTATATATATTAATTTATTTATTTTTGCAATACAAGGTCGCACCAATGACAACCCGTCGTTTAGGAGTAGCCGTAGCCGTTTTGGGTGGTTATCTCTACGCCATTGGCGGCTCTGACGGTCAATGTCCATTAAACACGGTCGAGCGCTATGATCCAAGGTGAGTCATAAACAATTCAGTATACAAAATATTACTCATATAATAAATTTTTTATATATTTTTTTTTTATTTAGACAAAATAAGTGGTGCGCTGTTAATCCAATGTCCACACGTCGCAAGCATTTAGGCTGCGCAGTCTTCAATAACTACATATACGCTGTCGGTGGACGTGATGATTGCATGGAATTATCATCAGCTGAACGTTATAACCCGCATACAAATACCTGGAGCCCCATCGTGGCAATGACTTCGCGTCGCAGCGGTGTAAGTGCAGTTATCTAACTAAAACAATATATGTCGCGACAAAATAGTATGCCCTTGGATATGACCATCGTAGAGTTCGAGCTGCCGCGTGAAACTAGAGTGATCTTAACGCAACTTCGTTCTGAATACTGTAGCAGAATAAATTCTTACTTATCCAGAATAGACCCCGATTCAGTAAAGTTATGTAATGCGTGACAAGAGTTGCCGCATGACACTAACCACCTCTTTGCATGCCCCGTTAAACCTACTTACTTAACAAAACCCACTCCCTTTGGTCCGGCCCCATCGAAGCAGCCCGTTACATACGAAGAGCTCGAGTTGCCACGAGAATCTAGAGTAACCCTTACGCAACTTCGTTCAGGGTACTGTAGCAGATTAAACTCCTATTTATCCAGAATCGACCACGACATACCAAATATATGTCCAGCATGCAACGAGTCTTCGCATGACACTAACCACCTCTTTACATGCTCAACGAACCTCACGCATCTAACACCCTTCTTCCTATGGTCAAACCCGTCGGAACAGCACGTTTCCTAGGCCTACCGCTAAATGATTTAGAAGCCAATTGGTCTTAGTTATTTCCCCAAACTTAATTACATGATACAACAACAACAACTAAGACAATTTATAACAAGAAACTCCCTAAACTTAATCTACATCGAAGCTACAATACCCTTCACAGATGCATTTCTTATAGCAACAATTGTATGAATGATAGCTATAGTAGTTTGATCCGACAAATTTCTTTTGAGATTGTGCCGTTGCCTTAGACAATAATCCATGCCAAATTTCGTGCAGATATCTCGTCAAATAAAACAGTTTTCCATACAAACACTTAAAATTGAAGCGATCAGTTTGTATGACCGCTATATACTGTAGTGGTGCGATCTATATAATATCTTCGGAGATTGTAGTGTTGCCTTAAACAATAATCTGTGCGAAATTTCGTGAAGATATCTCGTCAATTTGAAAAGTTTTTCATACAAGACTTTATATTGATTGGTCAGTTTGTATGGCAGCTATATGCTATAGTAAACCGATATTGGCGGCTCCAACAAATGAGTAGCTGCTTGGGAAGAGAAAGACAGGTGCGAAATTCCAGCTTATTATCTAAAAAACTGAGGGACTAGTTCGCGTATAAAAATATGGATATAACTTTATATGGCTCCCGACTGTCGTGATTTAATATACCCTATTTAGGTTATAAATATGTAAATACATATATAAATTTAATATATTTGCTTTTATCAGGTTGGCTTGGCCGTAGTGAATGGGCAGCTGTATGCCGTTGGCGGCTTTGATGGCTCGGCCTACTTAAAAACAATTGAAGTTTACGATCCAGAAACCAATCAATGGCGTTTATGTGGTTGTATGAATTACCGTCGTTTAGGTGGTGGCGTTGGTGTGATGAGAGCACCACAGACTGAAAACTATATGTGGTAATTTTTTGTGTGCATATATATTTGCTTGAAATTGTGCAAAAATTAACATAATTTATTATTGCCCTTCTAGGATACGCAAAGATTCCGTTGTTTGATTGCATACAGAGGAGTGTCATTAAAGCCGTGGCCACGCCTTAAACATTTTGCGCGTTGCTACGGTACATTTTAAGGCTTTTAAGCTTAAATTAAATTCATAAGCAGAGTATATATATTGAAAACTACAAACATAAACAAAAAATCGAATAACCTAATTAAAACTAATTATAACAAAAATTATATATATATAAATTAAACACAAAAACAAAAAAAAAACTATTGCGCATGAATTCCATTTACATTAGAACAAATGAAATTCATTGTTTGCCGCTTGCCTGTGATGAAAATGTGGATTGTGAAATTGTGCGAGAGGTCGTCATGTTGCGCTTAGCCAAATTTCACTTTGTAAAATTGATAAACAAACATTTCCACAAAGCTGTTTGGAACAGCTATTTGTCCCGTGCGCTGTAACACATTGCTGAAACAAGTAAACTAAAAAAATAAAGCAATTGCTTGTGCGGTGCACGGGACATGCAAACCAATTTTTTTTGTAAACGAATAAAAATGCAATGTAACGAAAGTTAAAAAGTTGCGTGAAAAAAAAAAGATTGAAAGATTGAACTCGTTTTTAAAAAGTTGTATGAAAATAACGGTATAAAAATTTTAGCTGCCTTCTAATTGCAAATAAAAATAAAAAATAAGAAATTTTTTTCATTTAATAATTATGTAAGCCTAGCACCAGTATCCATTAGCAGTTCAAACACGAAAATATCTTTAAATCTTTTACTAATGCTTTAAAAAGCACTACAAATTGTTGTGCTAATATGATATATATTTTGAGACCGTTAAGTGAATTTTCTAATTTGCAACTGCATTGGGTACAGTACACTTAAGCTCGCATTAATTAACTTTATTTGTTGTCTTGAATATAAAAATATAAAATCGAACCTGAAGCTGACAGCTCTCACTCATAGTAGTAAGCACCTAAATACATGTAAAAAACTAGTAATAATATTAATAATTAAAAAACTATAAAAGCAAAAAAAAAAATAAAAATAATTAAAAAACTAAAAAGCAGCTAAATAAAAACTATAAAAACGCAAGCGTTGAGAACCAAAAATATACATAATTATATCGGAGTAGTCAGCTTATTACCAGCTAATTTTAATATAAAATTTGTTGTTAAACCGTATAAATTTTCCTTTCGAAAAAATATATATTTTTTAATCGTAACTTTATTTTAATTTTAGTTAAACTGCATTTCTCAATGAATTAATGCATTAAAAATACAAGTAATATAAATATATATATTGTATGTACGTGTGCGTATTTGTGTAAGCATGCACCACATGTCCATGTGTATGTATGCACGCATGTGTTTGTAAACTTAATGAAAACATTGTTCTTTGCTGGAAATCAAATGTTGACAGCTAAATTAAGAATTTATTATAATATAGTAATGATCATAAAACCGTAAAGAACGTTGGTAAAAGCTGTAACTTGAAATCGCGTTCTACTGTGACGAAATTAACGAATATATTAATAAATAATTGGACAAAACATTGTTGATCGTGATCAATGAGTTATTTCATATGTTTTAAATATTTTGTATTTAATTTATATAGAAAATGTTTACCTTTTAGGTTAAATGCGCTGAGCTTCACTCTGTAACTGTAAATATTTAGAATAATGGGTGATGGCAATACCAACTGAACGGTAATTTATTAGTTGTTCCACAGATTTGTGATCCTATGCGTTTGTTAGTCAGTTCAAATGGTAGTTACATATTAGTTATAGTTGTCCGATGTCAACAATTTGTACGCAGATTATAGCATTGTTTTGGAGAATAATCAATGCTAAATTTCGTGAACATATCTCGTCAAATAAAAAAGTTTTTCCTACAGGAACTTAATTTGGATCGTTCAGTTGGTAAGACAGCTATATGCTATAGATTTCCGATTTAAAAAAATGGTTCAGAGATTGTAACATTGCCTTACAATAATATATACTGAATTTCGGGAAGATATCTTGTAAAATAGAACAGTTTCTCCCACAAGGACTGGATTTTTATGGGTCTGTGTGTATGGCAGTAATATGCTATAATAGTCCGATATTTGGCTTGGCTAAATCCATTTGGACACTGGTGTACTTTCTAAGGTAAGTTTAAAGAAGGTTTTAAAATCTAAATCCAAATCAAATCCTGTTTGGATCGGTAAGTAAATAATCCAATAACCATAGCAGACCGTTCCATGTTATCGGAATTGAGCTGAATTTTACCCGGCCAATTGCTGTATTACGAGGATTTTGCCCTGTGAAGATTGGTAAGTAAAAAATATTATAAGATATATATAAATATAGCATTATAGTATTAATATAAATATATTTTAATATATCCAACATAACCTAGGAATAGCAATAATGTCTCCATACATACGACTTCACTGTTCGCATGCACAAATGTCATGGTTGGCAACTCAAGTTCTCAGCAAGTGAATTATGGATTTTATTGAAATACATTATGGTGCAAAGAGTCAAATTGCAACATTATAAATTTCTACAATAAATAAAAGATATTTACTGTCAAAAAATGCTCAAAAAACTATATTTAAAAAAAAACTACAATTTAGCACAATGAAATGGTAACATTAATATGGAGCTTACTGTACTTGATTTATATCAGCTGACGTTTGTAAATAACAGGTTTGGCGCGCAATCTCAACTAATTTGTTTGTGATGAAATTTCGTGCCTTAATTTTTAGTGTGCAAAATATAAATTTGTTTGAAAAAATATATTTATGCCGTTGCAAAAATGTCTACACGCAGTTGTGTGCCGATGCAGCAAAAGTATAATCGTGTAGTTGTGCTAGTGGACATGGATTGTTTCTTTTGTCAAGTGGAGGAGAAACTTAATCCGCAGCTTAAAGGACAGCCGCTGGCCGTAGTGCAGTATAATGCATGGCGTGGTGGCGGGTAAGCTACAACAATATCCCATATAAATAATTTATCAAATATAATTTTATTTTATTTTATATTTATATCAAGCATAATTGCTGTTAACTACGCTGCGCGTGCCAAAGGTGTAACGCGCCATATGCGCGGTGATGAGGCGAAGGAACGTTGCCCGGAAATACAATTGGTTAAAGTACCAAATATACGGGAAAAAGCCGATTTGGGCAAGTATCGTGAGGCAGGCAAAGAAGTGGCGAATGTGCTACAACGTTTTACACCATTGTTGGGGCGCGCTTCGGTCGATGAGGCTTACTTAGATATAACGGAAGAGGTTAATAAACGCTTAGGTGACATGAATGCGGTAAATATACTTAATTATGCAAATAATTTTAATCGTTACTGAATGAATAATGTACTTTTTCGCCATTTTTCGAAGGGTTCATTTATGCTCCAACCGCAAGCGCTTATAAATACCTATGCTGTTGGCTATGCTGGCATTGGTGATTATTTAAATGTAATCACAAAACGTTTTAATGAGCCTAATGCGGATGATTTAGATGCCGATTATGGTTGCTATTCACAAGCACATGATGATGCCGATATGGCGATTGTACGTCAAAGTGATATTCGCTTGCTCATAGGCGCAGCGGTGGCAAGTGAAGTGCGTGCTGCTGTTAAAGCCGAAACAGATTATGAATGTTCCGCTGGAATTGCGCACAATAAAATTCTCGCAAAATTGGCTTGCGGCATTAATAAGCCGAATAAGCAGACCATCTTGCCGTTGGCACAGATACCCCAGTTATTCCAAACATTACCACTTACCAAAATACAAGGATTAGGTGGAAAATTTGGCGAAAACATATGCACAAGTTTGAATATACGCTTTCTAGCAGAGCTATTGCCATTTTCTGAGCAAGAGTTGCAACGGAAATTCGATGAGAAAAATGGGTGAGTTCTACAAAGCGTAGCATAGTAAGAAAAATATTAATTATTTCATTATATTCAACTGTTTACTAGCACTTGGTTATATAATATTTGCCGCGGCATTGATTTGGAAGCGGTAACGCCGCGTTTTTATTCCAAAAGTATCGGTTGTTGCAAGAAATTTCCCGGACGCAATAATATAACTGGTCTAAATACACTGCGTCATTGGCTGGGCGAGTTGGCTAACGAAATTTGCGAACGCATGGAGAAAGATATGCTGGAGAATAACCGGCGTGCCAAGCAAATGGTGCTCAGCTTTGTGCAAGAATTCGATGGCGAAGAGATATCTAGCTCACGTTCAGTGCCGCTTAAGGGTTACGAGCAGGAGACATTAACCAAAAGCAGCTTGGAAGTGCTGCAGACACATACGAAACAGTTTTTCAAAACCGGCAGCACGCTAGCTTTAAACAATCCCATTAAATTTTTGGGTATTAGTGTGGGCAAGTTTGAAACAATACAAAGTGGACAAAATAAATTGCAGGAAATGTTTGCCAATATGGCAACTAAGAAGAAAAACGAAGCGGACCATGCGTCGACACAAGCGAATGCAATCACCGATAAGAACATAAAAGTTAACGTAGAGCCTGCTGCAAAAAAACCAACATTTATGCAAAATTTCTTGCAACGTGACGCTAAAACAAATAACTCAACTATTTCAAAAGCTAACAACAGTACAAGTGAAGTGGATAGAAATTCAACAGTAAGCGATGCAGAGCAAACTGCTGTAAATTTAACAAGTATTACTGAAAATAACTCAAAGCCAACAGAAGTACGCAGCTTCTTTCTTAATGCTTTAAAGCAGCAGAAATCTAAGGAGAATACATGCACGTCAACTACCACTATTGTTGCAGCTGAAAACAATATGCGCATCAATAATAATGTAGAAGAGCCAGAAGCTGATATTTCCAAAAGTTTCTTCGCAAAGTTCTTGAAAAAGTCGGATATACAAGCAAATAATATGACAAAAGTAGCACAAGAAAACACGAATCAACGCGCAAACATCGCAAACCATAAGGCAACCTGCCAAAGCAACAGTATAATAGAAACCGTTACTATAACAACAACAACCATTGTAACAGATTCATCGCTTGAACCAGAACAACCAATTCACGAGGCAGCGGCCGTAACCAATGCATTAGCGACAACAGAAACCACTAACAATATTAATACAACAACAAATAAACGTAAATATACCGTTTTGCTCGACAACACATCGCCAACTCCTAAATCACTAAAACATGAGTTACCAGTAACGGTGACGCGTACGCCTTCACCAACTTATGAAGCAAGTTATGCTGAATTTGCGGTGCCTGAATTGCGTCCAGAATTCATACAGATGACAAAATGTGCTACTTGCCAAGCTAATATACCAGGCGATGCACGTTCCATGCAATTGCATCAGGACCACCACTTAGCCATGCAGCTTAGCCAACAAATACGTGACGAATATCGCACGGCGGTCAAAACTAAACTCAATGCTCAAAAGTCCACAGCAATTACAGCGGTTAACAACAAAAAATCCAAAAAGTCACCAGTGCAAGCAACAAAAGCCGCCAACAACAGCATAACCAAATTTCTAAAACCCAATATTGCTAGTACAACAACAACTGCCGCAAATGCAACTTCAGTTGTTGTCGAGTCAGCGCCTGCTGTTGTGTTAATAGATCTTCTAGATGCCTCTCTGCAGGATGCAGTGGTTTGTGAAGAGTGTCACGTGTCCATAGCCACAAGTGAGCTGCAAGCGCATAAAGATTTTCATGTTGCCAAAGCTCTGCAACGTCAACTCAACATGTTGGAAGTGCGCACTGTGTCGGTGGCGAAAAAGCCACATGCACTTAGTAATAATAATAGCTTGCATTTAAGTCCTGCGAGTGTTAAAAATGCGAAATCAATAACGCAATTCTTTTCACAATCAAATTGTTAGTCAAATAAATATATACATACCTACACACATACATACATACATAAGTGTTCCAAGTAAGCCAGTATAAGTGTTCTAAGTAAGCAAGTAAATATCTATGAATTAAGGTCATCATTAAGATTATCATATGCCGTGTGTGGAGCCTTTCAAATACACACACTCATTTCAATTTTTACTACTATTACTACCATACAAAAAGCATAAGGTAAGCGTGTTATTATTATTTCAATTTATTTTCATATTTCGCGTATTCAAGTTAAATTTTTGAGGTTAGGTTAGCACTTGCGGCTCCTGTTTCCCTACTGTATAAAAATCAACCAATATGACAAAAAATATGAAAATATGAAAATCTAAAAATCCAAATTTGCCTCAAAAATATTATATAACTTCATATTAAATAATTCAAAAATAAATCGAAAATAACTGTTCAAGTTATACAAGCGATTTGCGAATGCGAAGGCTTCACTGTCAAAAATAAAATTACAACAACAATACGTCAGCGCAACGTTCAATGCTTTTTTAAGGAACACGCCTGCTGTGAAATTTTGAAAATATTTTTTTTATTAAATATGTTTTTTTTTTTGCATATTTCGATAGTCTATAGCTTCAAAAAAGCCATACTCAAATTTTAAAGCGATATCTCAAATAGTTTTTGAGTTAACGCGTTCTCCTCGAAACAGCATTTTTCGAATTTGCTGCAATGATTATTCGTAGACAAATGATCCAATCAGTATCCAATTTTTCTGAATGCTCTGTATACAGTTCTCTATACAATGAGCTACCCGTTTTTTGATCTGATCAAAATTCGAATTTTAGCAAACCAAAAACGAACAAAATTTTGTGTAAAATTCAACTTTTTTTTTTTCAAAACGCCGCCAATTTATCAATCTTTAATATTTTCGAGCGTAGATGATTCTATGGACAATATCTTCTGATAGAGAATTTTTTTAGGTTTTATCCACGGAGTAGGCCGAAATCACTGCAGTAGTGAAATTTTAGCACCATCGGAGATCGCGTGAAACTCGAAAAATATTTAATATAATTTTTCAAAAATTTTAAATATATATAAATATATCCCTGCAATTTTAAAACAATTGATACCTTATTATTTTTAATACTCAAAAAATCAAGCGAGCTCTGCTCCTTTATCGTTGCGTCTTTCAAATGTTGCTGTAAACTGTTAATTAACAGCTGTGCTTTCTCTTTTCCTAAAATTCTCAAGTGCCAAGAAACATATTTAAACCAAGCTTTACATCTAGCGATTTTATTCCAAAAGTTAAGTAGATCACTTTATCTTTTTCTTTAGCCGCATACAAAGAAAATGAGATTAGTCGTTCTATACCTTCACTCGCTTAAGCAACTATTTTGGTCTGTAGGTTTGAGTTTTCGCATTTACCATCTGATCAAATTTGACTCGGACTGTATATATATTTTTCCTAAACTGCTACCACCTTTTTATGTTCCTGCGCAATTTGATCTACATATGTCAACTAGTGTTTGTTGCGAAAAGTTTGTCTCAACAACGAATTTGCTTGATAATTTGGGTTTCCAATGAAATCATGATTACGGAATGGTTGAAAATATTGCAGAAGTCTTTTGGAGAGTCTATCACGAATGAGAGTTATCATGAACACAACTATTTGAGTGGCTCAAGGCGTTCAGTGAAAGTCATGAAGTCACCGAAAACTTGGCTCATGCGAGTCGTCCATCCACCTCTTTTAATGACGATTCAAAAGTTAAAGAAACAGTACTTGAACATCGTCGTGTTGGCATCAGAGAGCTAACAGAGGATCTCAACGCCACTTATGCATCGACTCAACTATTTTGGTTAATGTTTTGGGTATGAAGCTTGTCAGCGCTAGACTCGTACCAAAAGACCTGAATCTTTTGCAAAAATGACGTCGTGTAGTAGTCGCAAGAGATATGCTTGACAATGTAGCTGAAGACCCTATATTCATTCTCACATCATTACCAAATATCGATTTATGAATATGGCGTCGAAACTGTACAAATATTGAATGAATAGTGCGCCAAAAAGGAGCCAAAACCGAAGAAACAAAATTTGCATAAGGTGCTATCATAACCTTAACTACCATAACTGAAGCGAAAACTTAAAAATTTCTAGAAGTTTTGAATTGCTTTAGCAATAAGTTGCATTTTTTTTATTTTCATGTTGCTTGAAAAACACTAAGAAACTAAACTAACACTTGATGTTCAATTACTAAGTAAGTACTAGAACCACATCACAGTGCATTTAATTGACAAGATTTTCATTATTTCCTTAAAAATATCCAATTTTATATACTGGTTATGTTCAAGATCCGCTCAATCGATCGCTCGTTCTAATTGAAGTATTTGGTGTAGTATTCGTTGTAGAAGTTGTAGTCGAATTGACCGTAGTTCTTGTAGTTTTCGTAGTATTGCTTCAGTGTATCATTGTGGTAGATGCTCACATCCTTGAAGTAAATGTTGGGCACGAAGAATTGAGATAAATCGATTGGACGATCGAATGGATAGCCGAATGGTTTGTTATCAACGTAACGTTGTCCGGACACTATGCCAGAAAGTTGGTTAATATCAATGTTCGCGGGGTGTTCGACAGAGCCATCGTATGGTGTGATGAAAAATACGAACTGTACTGGCAAACCACTCTCCCAACCCTTAGGTAAGAGTAGACGATCTGGGAATCCTCTCTGTTGTTCACTAATTTCCAGAGGATATTCGTATTTGCCATCGAAAGCAGCCATCACATAGTGATACAATTCAGTGTAGGTGGTGCGATCCTTAACAGTCCAGTAAAAGTCTTCAGATGAACGTTTGATGACATTTACACCAGCGGTTAGTTCATAGACGAATTCATCCAATTCAATGAAGTTCATGCGATTATCCTTTAGCGAGATAATACGTCCATATTCGTCAAATTTAGGTCCGTAAAAGGTGCGAAGGACAACCTTTTGTGCCTTATCAGATTCCACAGTGACATCGTAGTGGAATGGTTTGTGATTGAGACGCATTTGACGAGCGTACAAAGATTTGTCCCACACGAATTTACCATCATCGAAGACCATTCTGTCGTTCAACAAGTTAGTAACATCAATATCAACCAAATCGAAATATGTGACCAATTCACTAACGCTGACATCCTTGACTTGAACTCCTTGAGCAACCAGTTCTTCTTGTGTGTATGGTGTGAAATGATAATTGAAACGGTAGAAGACATCGGCAACTTTCTTGTAGAAGCTGTACCACATTGGATCACGCATCATAGTTTCGAAGTTGAGGAAAACATTTGGATATATCTCAAAATCGTTGTAGTCCACATCAGCGAGATACATATGACTCAACATATTCCAATAGCTGAAGAAGAATCTATCGAAAGTATCAATATTCGATTGCATGTAACTTCCGATGAGTTCAATAGATTCGGGTTTGCGCATATCGATCTTGTGTCCATCAGCGGTGGTGTAGTAACCATAGTCTATGATATCATAGATACGCTTGAAGGCACTTTGGATTTGGTTCAACATGTCGTATTTGCCATAAGATGTACGTTCGAAGTAGTTGCTGCGAGTGCTGAATCCAACACCGTTATAGGAAATCAATTCGGAATCATAACCATATTCGTAAGCGTGATCCCAGGAGAAATCGTCAATTTCACCGAAACCATGAGACAAACGTTCCAAATAGTAACGGTTCAAGATTTGGTCAACATTGTATAACCAAAACTCACCACGACGATCCTTATTCAAACCGAAAGTTTTACCATCCAAGAAGAAAGCATAATCCATGTTCAAGTAGTACCAATATGAGTTCCAACCCAAATCCTCAGTGAAGTATGACAATACAGAGTGTTCGTTGTAGTAGTCAATATCACGTGTGTAATCAACGGGATGCCAGAACATATTGATATTCTTCATGAATGAGACATATTTATCGTCAGAAACAAATTCGTAAGAGTTTTCACGAAGAGGGAAGCTACTCTCGGCAGCGTACCACTGTTCATCCAAACCCATAAGTCTCCACCATTGGTATGTTTTGAAATCATTGACATAGAAATAGCCCTGGTTGTAATATTGGTGGTTCTTGTGGTAGACATCGTTCAATTCCTTTTCGTATTGACTGTATTTGCTCCAGGTGTTGTAGTCGAATTTCTCAGCTTGATAAATCAATTTGCTGTTGAGGAAATATTGTGGGAAGATTTCGTAGATGGATGGCAACATCAGACCCTTGAAATCATCGCGATGGATGACAGCCAAAGTCAAAGCATAGACGAACATGCCTTCGTTGACATGGATGCGAGCCCATGCGACGTTGGCTTGGAACGTTTCCCAATCCTTGGCGTAGTAGAAGAAGTTGAATAGACCGTAAGCTTGTTTGTGGTGAGTCTTAACGAGTGCACCAAAGAATTCACCTCTGGGCAAGAGTGCGCCCATTTTATAGGATTCGTAGAACATCTCCATATATTGATCAAAGTGCTAGAAACCCAAGGTGTATATATAATATTAGTATATTATATTCCATGTAACAACAATTAATTGAAACTTACGGTGTAAAGTGCCTTGTCGTAGACCAAAGTGTGACCCATCTTGATGTACTCCTCGAACATCAGTGGATCCTCCACGCGGTAAACGATTTCGAAGAGGAACTTCTGTTTCTCTAAGAAAACATGATCGGCGGTGGTAACCCTGTTGGTCGGAGAAATGCTAGCGGCGGCTACTAGGCCAACGAGGGCCAAAAGAACGATAGTTAACTTCATTGCGACAACTGCTCCGGATTAGATACTTAGCTCCAATGCCTAAAGACTGTTGATTTCAGAAGCATAGACCACAGCTTTTATACCGAAATTTTCTTTGAACTTCTATTGTTTGCATTACTTAGGGTCAAAATTTAATGATTGCATTTCGGTGATATGCTATTTGCTAAAAATAAATTATACTCATCTTATATGTTCTAAGTGTTAGTTTGGTTGTATGTTAACGAAATTGGTGTAGGCATAGATCGAAATTAATTATATGTATATTCTTATAAAATTGCATTGAAACCGAAAAAAAATAATTATGTTGATAACGGATGTGAAGCCTCACACCAACAACAAACAAAGTAATAAAAACCTGTCTTTTAATTTAATGCTTCACGTAGGCAGTCATTTACTTATTCGAGATAAGCTATATGCAGACACTTTGATTATATATTTGCATATGCGCAGAACATATTTATTATACAGTACCTCATATACTGATCAAGGATATTTTCCGGTCAGTGTAAATTAAGGACTCGTGGACAGTTTCATAGTTTTCCTGTTGCATTTATAGAGCTGAAGAACGAAACTGCAAAGTAAATTTGGTATTCGAAGTTAGATACCACTACGAAAAATATGCTTCTTCTCTCAGAATATTATTAAGAAGTCCTTGGAAGTATTATATTGGTAGCGATCTAACCAGACTTTACTGGGTGTTATAGTGGAGGATAACATTTTCCAAATAATTTTGAGTAATATTGGCGAGTTAATAATTTTTGGTTGGAAGAAAATCTCGACCCATCCCGTTTACTTCTACCGAAATATCGCTGGAACAGACTTTACAGTCCTTAACACCAACGACAGAAGAAGCACGCTTACTGTTGGGTCTATACCCAATTCGTGTGTTTTTTTCAAAGTTTAAAAATGTATTTAAAAAAGCATGTACAATAGTGCTATTCAAAGTATTGTTTATCTGAAGCTAAAGCATTTTCCCAACTTTCTGTCAATTTCCATCAATCGAGCCAATTTTCGATACTCTGTCCTGTTGTAAACCCTATTCCAGTGAGGCTGCTTTGCATCGGAACAAGTGATGGTCAGAAAGGACAAGATCTGTGATATAAGGCAGGATATTTAAAACTAAAGTAAACTAAGCCACTGTTTTCCAAATACTTCTTAACCGGACTTGCAATATGAGACCGAATGAAAAATTGTTATCTCGTGTCTGGTCGCAAATTCCGGTTTTTTTTCGACAATTGCTCGCTAAATTTGACGAATTGTTGTTGATAGCGTTCTCCATTAATGACTTCAGCCGGTTTTAGAAGTTCATACAACAATGCAGCACACCCTTCTGATCCCATCAAACGCTGAACATTATCTTGGTGTCAGGAATATTCGGTTTTGTTGTTGATTTGGCTGGTTCACCAGGTTTCACTTATGCTTTTTTGAAGCAGCCTAACTGAATACACTATTTTAGTACACCTTTGTATCCATAGTTCGAATTAATATATATTCATTAATACACCTATGACTTTCATTTGGGTTTCGCAGTCGTCGAAAGTGCTAATTAGCCTAAATTTAGAGATAATAGCTATCCTTTGGTGAAGAATAGGATTATTCTGAATTCCGACAAAGTGGCATGAACAAAACATATTAATGTGAATTCGACATTATATCTTCGATTTTCTATCATCGGCAACTCTTAAATGAGGACTCAGTTTATCAACCATCATGATATCTTCTAAGTCTAGATGAGCATGGGTTAGTAGCAGAAAATTGTTGGAAATTTTCTCAGTGAATTAACTACTTTTTTCGATGAGTTCCAGGAGCATACTTTTCTAAACAATTTCAATGTTTGTTATCTCTAGAACATTTATATTCTAAAAGGGCTTAGATCAAACCCAAAAAGTACATGTTGCCTTAGGTCATAAAACATTTTATTGTAAATAATTTAAGCCAGTTGCATGTGTTCTACTATCTAAATGCTCATTATGCAGTTCCCTTATGTTTCTGTCGGTGAAGAAATAGTTTTCTGCTATATGTGAATCCAGATTTTCTTCTGTACCCGGTTTAGAGCTAAGATCTAAGTTCTTTCACAAGGTGCGTTCCAAAGTAAACTGTAAAAAAGTAACAAAGTAAACTCTAGTGGCGCCATCTATATGTCGACTAGTGCGTTAGAATCTGCTATCCTTTATCGACTTCCAGTAAAAATTTCATGACATTTAATCTATTGGAAATGAAGTTATTGCGTTTTAAGTGTCAGTATGTTTTTGTCATCGGTGCGAAAATGAGCTTCGAACAAAGAGCCAACATTAAATTTTGTTTTAAAAATGGTAAAACTTTTACCGAAACGTTTCAATTGATGAAACAAGTTTATAGCGATAATTGCCTATGCCGTAGCCATATTCACGTGGTTTAAACGTTTTCAAAGTGGTCGTGAGGACATAAATGAGAAATGAGCCGAAACCCAAAAAATCGCGCCTGGAGAAGTCAAAAGTAAAGACAACGCTGATTTATTTTTATGATTCCAAGGGTATTATCCACAAAGAATTTGTTCCACCCGGCCAAAACGTTAATGCGGTATTCTACCTTGGAGTTTTGAAGCATTTGGTGCGCCGTGTTCGGCCCGAATATCTCGAAGATGGAAGTTGGCGTTTGCTGCACGATAATGCGCCGTCTCATCGATCGACGCTTGTGGCCGATTATTTGACCAAAAATCACATTTTAACAATCAACCACTCCCCGTATTCACCTGATATGGCACCGTGCGACTTCTACCTTTTCGGAAAAATGAATTTGCCGATGAAAGGAAAGCGTTATGCAGACGTAGAGGCCATTCAAAAGGCTTGCACCGGCATACTGGCGGCCATACCGGGCAACGAGCTAAAACACTCCTTCGACATGCTTTTGGACCATGCAAAAAGCTGTATTAAAGCAGAAGGAGACTATTTTGAATAAAATTAATTGATTTTGCCGATAAAACCATTTGTATTTTTTTAAAAATCCTGTTTACTTTGGAACGCTCCTTGTATGTCATGATTACCTATGCTTTTATTTTATATGCGTAGGTTTCCTGCTATTATATACAGGGAGCAAAGCAAGACGAAATCGAAAACGGAGTGAACTCTATTCTTATTTATCAGCTTAGTATTGTGTATTTACATATAGACGGTACTTCATCGTTTCCGGTCAATACCAAATAATTAAGTTAAACTTTCTATCCTATTCATAGTATTAAAAGCCGAAGTGTTGTGTGCCTTACCGCTTGTTTGGTTAGCTTATAATGCGGTTCTATATATCCCTGATCATTTGTTGAAGCTATGCTTTATAGAGTATCTATAGTATATATAGAGAGAGTCTAGAGTTCTTATCTTAAAGAAACAATTGTTATGTCGGAGTCAAATTACTGGGTCAAATTTCTTTCATGACAGATAACCAAATTCTTAAATAGTTCATACAGAAAGTCTATCATATCGTCCCTTTTGTGGATTTTCGTCCTGTTGTTTTTTATATAACAGCTACATAAATTATTCTACAATATACAATAAATTAGGTATTGTCGTTGAAGTTATCTAACAAGACGTTGAGGAAATGAGCTGTGACGACAGAATCGGACCAACTAAAAATGTATATATATAATTTGGTTTGGAACCCTGTACATAACATATGGTATGTTGGAGTCAAATAGGTGTGTGTTTAACCTGCTACAGTATACAGTCCTTTGCTGAGCAATGGTTTTGCGAGTCTCAAATGAAAACTGTAGCTCTGGATTCGAAAGATGGTTCTACGTTACCGAAATTTACAGAGGTTTTATTCGACTAAAGTTAGTAATTTCCGCAATATAACGCTGTATTTTCGTTCTCTGTAACGTTTCTTTCCTTAATTGCTGAATCTCAAACATTGAGATCAGTCACAAAAGGGTTCGGTTTTAGAGACAGCTGCTAAAGTTTTTGTAAACTGGATTCATTCATTATCATAACACTACTACTTTTCAGAATCATAAAAATTACTTGTCGTCAGAATCATAAAAATTACTGTAAAAATATGTAACACGTTTCGAGTTTAATTTTTTTAATTTCCTTAGCAATTATTTGCTTATTTTTTATTTTATTGCTTTGCTTGATTACATTCTATAAAACTAAGTAAACATTTTTTGATCATTAACAATTAAACAATGGAACATCAGCTCAATCTGAGAAGTGTTCTTTATATAACGATTAATAATCTGAAAATCGGCGATATTTAAGTCCACAGCCAGCTTGAGCACTTGATTTAATGGAAGTATTTGGTGTAGTATTCGTTGTAGAAGTTGTAGTCGAATTTTCCGTAGTTCTTGTAGTTTTCGTAGTATTGCTTCAGTGTGTCATTGTGATAGATGCTCACATCCTTGAAGTAAATGTTGGGCACGAAGAATTGAGATAAATCGATGGGACGATCAAATGGATAGCCGAATGGTTTGTTATCAATGTGACGTGCACCGGAACCAATGCCGCAGTAATAGGTGTAATCAAAGTTAGCATACTGTTCGACAGAGCCATCGTATGGAGCAATGAAGAAGACGAACTGTAATGGCAAACCACTCTCCCAACCCTTAGGTAAGAGTAGACGATCTGGGAAGCCACAGTGTGGTTCGCTAATGTCCAAAGGTAATTCGTATTTGCCATCGAAGGCAGCCATCACATAGTGATACAATTCAGTGTAGGTGGTGCGATCCTTAACAGTCCAGTAAAAGTCTTCAGATGAACGTTTGATGACATTTACACCAGCTGCTAGTTCATAGACGAATTCATCCAATTCAATGAAGTTCATGCGATTATCCTTGAGCGAGATAATACGTCCATATTCGTCAAATTTAGGTCCGTAGAAGGTGCGAAGGACAACCCTTTGTGCCTTATCAGATTCCACAGTGACATCGTAGTGGAATGGTTTGTGATTGAGACGCATTTGACGAGCGTACAAAGATTTGTCCCACACGAATTTACCATCATCGAAGACCATTTTGTCGTTCAACAAGTTGGTAACATCAATATCAACCAAATCGAAATATGTGACCAATTCACTAACGCTGACATCCTTGACTTGAACTCCTTGAGCAACCAGTTCTTCTTGTGTGTATGGTGTGAAATGATAATTGAAACGGTAGAAGACATCGGCAATTTTCTTGTACAAGCTGTACCACATTGGATCACGCATCATAGTTTCGAAGTTGAGGAAAACATTTGGATGTACCTCAGAATCATTGTAGTCCACATCAGCGAGATACATATGACTCAACATATTCCAATAGCTGAAGAAGAATTTATCGAAAGTATCAATATTCGATTGCATGTAACTTCCGATGAGCTCAATAGATTCGGGTTTGCGCATATCGATCTTGTGTCCATCAGCGGTGGTGTAGTAACCATAGTCTATGATATCATAGATACGCTTGAAGGCGCTTTGGATTTGGTTCAACATGTCGTATTTGCCATAAGATCTACGTTCGAAGTAGTTGCTGCGAGTGCTGAATCCAACACCGTTATAGGAAATCAATTCGGAATCATAACCATATTCGTAAGCGTGATCCCAGGAGAAATCGTCAATTTCACCGAAACCATGAGACAAACGTTCCAAATAGTAACGGTTCAAGATTTGGTTAACATTGTATAACCAAAACTCACCACGACGATCCTTATTCAAACCGAAAGTTTTACCATCCAAGAAGAAAGCATAATCCATGTTCAAGTAGTACCAATATGAGTTCCAACCCAAATCCTCAGTGAAGTATGACAATACAGAGTGTTCGTTGTAGTAGTCAATATCACGTGTGTAATCAACGGGATGCCAGAACATATTGATATTCTTCATGAATGAGACATATTTATCGTCAGAAACAAATTCGTAAGAGTTTTCACGAAGAGGGAAGCTCCTCTCGGCAGCGTACCACTGTTCATCCAAACCCATAAGTCTCCACCATTGGTATGTTTTGAAATCATTGACATAGAAATAGCCCTGGTTGTAATATTGGTGGTTCTTGTGGTAGACATCGTTCAATTCCTTTTCGTATTGAGTGTATTTACTCCAGGTGTTGTAATCGAATTTCTCAGCTTGATAAATCAATTTGCTGTTGAGGAAATATTGTGGGAAGATTTCGTAGATGGATGGCAACATCAGACCCTTGAAATCATCGCGATGGATGACAGCCAAAGTCAAAGCATAGACGAACATGCCTTCGTTGACATGGATGCGAGCCCATGCGACGTTGGCTTGGAACGTTTCCCAATCCTTGGCGTAGTAGAAGAAGTTGAATAAACCGTAAGCTTGCTTGTGGTGAGTCTTAACGAGTGCACCAAAGAATTCACCTCTGGGCAAGAGTGCGCCCATTTTATAGGATTCGTAGAACATCTCCATATATTGATCAAAGTGCTAGAAATGCAAAGTGTGTATATATGTATAATATTAGTTTCATGATGGGGAGACGTAAAGCGATAATTAATTGAAACTTACGGTGTAAAGTGCCTTGTCGTAGACCAAAGTGTGACCCATCTTGATGTACTCCTCGAACATCAGTGGATCCTCCACGCGGTAAACGATTTCGAAGAGGAACTTCTGTTTCTCCAAGAAAGCATGATCGGCTACGGTAACTTTGGTGGGCGAAGAAACGCTAGTGGCGGCCACTAGGCCAACGAGGGCCAATAGTACGATAGTTAACTTCATTACTACAACTGCTCCGGATTAGATACTCAGCTCCAATGCCTAAAGACTGTTGATGTTTCGACAACTTGGCAGCCTTTTTATACCAATTCACTTATCATTAACGTTAAGTTCTTGCCTATTGTCTGTTCTTGTATATTTCCATTGCAATTCTACTTGACCTTTTATGACCGTGATAGTGATCTAACACGTCGCATTATAAACATATTATTCATATGTATTTTGAAGTTGATAAAAATATGTTTAGGCTTGAGCTAATTTTCTCTGCTAAGTTCTATACTTGGCGGAGTACACTTTATCGGATGTTTTAGAAATTTGTTGATGCAGTTTTTTTCGATTGTTTGACATTATAATCTTTCTCTACTACCAGAGACAATAAGAAAACAATCCGCATCGTTTTTTTTTTATTATAACGCTTTTATTTTTATTTTTATTAGCTTAGTATTTTTATGTGTAGGTGATCCATGAATTAGTTAAAGCAATCGTTTGGCGTTTATAGCAGACTTTTTTTCACCGCTTTTGAGGTTTGCGGTAGAAATCATAGGAATCAGTCTTCTGGTCTGAATAATCGAACGCACTCATTACTATATATTCATTAATGTTTTTCGGACAATCCATAAGCGTTTTAGTTCCATCAGACGGATATTGGTGCTTTGGCTTGAAGTCTGGATGGCTTTCAAGAGTGATGGACTTTTCGTCCTTGTGATTCGTCGTAGTTTCCTTTATTCTCGTCAGAGGTAATTTCTTCACAAACGTCAGTTTCTGAAGCGGAATCTGTTTGTTCAGAACTATTACAAGCAAATTCGCTGCCAGCACCAAAAAATACTTGCATTATTGTGAGAAAAGCGTGGGGTGCTTGGTGCCATATTTTTCGTATATCGAGCGTATCACCATTTTCTCTCAATAATACAAGTATTTTCGGTCAATATTACTATCGGTTAATATTAAGAATTATTTTTCACGTTTTAGTTTGAAGTTCTTTAAAAGCGTGTTTTACTTTATTTATTTTTGAATTTTTTCGTGGCTTAACTCATGCAAATTTAGGGGTCACTTAGATCCGGAACATTTGAACCAATTCATGTGTGGAATAAATATAACTCACAGCAATATTTCATTACAGTTGAACCAAAAAAAAAAAAAAATTATAAACAAAATTAATTTCCGAACAGATGTGCAAAATCATATTAGTTTCATCTCCACAGATATGTACACATGTATATACAATACAGCATCTGTTATCAGTAATTCGGGATACTTGAAATGGAGCTTAACTCAATTGTTGGTTCATTAAAAGTACAAAATGATTGTATTTATCAGTGTCTTTGAACAATTTCCGATTTTAAGCACCTGTTCATGTAGCGCTTAGTTGCTGTGGTCAGAAGTTTAATTTTTTTATATGTATATATATATATATATATATGCATATTATTACGAAAAGAAAACATAAAAAATATTTGAAAACGTGTCTTTAATTCGCCAATAAAAATAAATACACATATATAGTAAGAGGTAGAAAGAGGAACATAGGTAAATTGACTCAGCTGTTTGCTTTATATTTGTATATATACTTTGTAGGATCTCCGACGAACTTCGCGGCAAACTGCTCTACAATAATTACGATTTATCGACGTACGAGTACGTTGAAATTGTGTAACATAATATTTTCAAAAACGAAGTTCATCCAGAATATCAGTCCACATATACGTGATCAGTCTTCAGATAAAATGATTAATCCATAATTTTTTTTAATTGGTTCATATCTCAATAACTAAGCCATTATTAAATATGTACAGTATAACATAGAATTCACATCTTTCCAAGGAATATGTATGTATATACAAAGAGAAATCAACTTCAACTGCTATATGCAAATAAACCGAAGTCATACACATTTCCATAAGTTTTGAATTGCCCTAGCATTTGCTTTGCAATTGCTTTTATTCATTTGCTTGAAAAACACTAAACACAAACTAAACTAACACTTGATTTTCAATTACTAAGTAGGTACTAGAACCACATCACAGTGCATTTGATTGACAAGATTTTCATTATTTCCTTAAAAATATCCAATTTTATATATTGGTTATGTTTAAGATCGCCTGATTTGATTGCTCGTTCTAATTGAAGTATTTGGTGTAGTATTCGCTGTAGAAGTTGTGGTCGAATTGACCATAGTTGTTGTAGTTCTCGTAGTATTGCTTCAGTGTGTCATAATGGTAGATGTTCACATCCTTGAAGTAAATGTTGGGCACGAAGAATTCGAATTCATCGACGGACCGATCAAATGGATAGCCGTATGGTTTGTTATCAACGAAATGTGGTCCGGAAGCAATGCCAGAAAAGTGGTTAATATCAATGTTCGAGGAGTGTTCGACAGAGCCATCGTATGGAGTAATGAAAAATACGAACTGTATTGGCAATCCACACTCCTTACCCTTAGGTAAGAGCAGACGATCTGGGAATCCACCGTGGGATTCAATTCGTATTTACCATCCACAGCAGCCATCACATATTGATACAATTCAGTGTACGTAGTGCGATCCTTAATAGTCCAGTAAAAGTCTTCAGATGAACGTTTGATGACTTTTACACCAGCGGTTAGTTCATAGACGAATTCATCCAATTCAATAAAGTTCATGCGATTATCTTTGAGCGAGATAATACGTCCATATTCGTCAAATTTAGGTCCGTAAAAGGTGCGAAGGACAACCCTTTGTGCCTTATCAGATTCCACAGTGACATCGTAGTGGAATGGTTTGTGATTGAGACGCATTTGACGAGCGTACAAAGATTTGTCCCACACGAATTTACCATCATCGAAGACCATTTTGTCGTTCAACAAGTTAGTAACATCAATATCAACAAAATCGAAATAGGTGACCAATTCACTAACGCTGACATCCTTGACTTGAACTTGAGCAACCAGTTCTTCTTGTGTGTATGGTGTGAAATGATAATTGAAACGGTAGAACACATCGGAAATTTTCTTGTAGAAGCTGTACCACATTGGATCACGCATCATAGTTTCGAAGTTGAGGAAAACATTTGGATGTACCTCAGAATCATTGTAGTCCACATCAGCGAGATACATATGACTCAACATATTCCAATAGCTGAAGAAGAACTTATCGAAAGTATCCATATTCGATTGCATGTAACTTCCGATGAGCTCAATAGATTCGGGTTTGCGCATATCGATCTTGTGTCCATCAGCGGTGGTGTAGTAACCATAGTCTATGATATCATAGATACGCTTGAAGGCGCTTTGGATTTGGTTCAACATGTCGTATTTGCCATGAGATTTACGTTCGAAGTAGTTGCAGCGACAGCTGAATCCAATACCGTTATATGAAGTTAGTTCGGGATCATAACCATGTTCGTAAGCGTGATTCCAGGAGAAGTCGTCAATTTCACCGAAACCATGAGACAAACGTTCGAAATAGTAACGTCTCAAGATTTGGTCCACATTGTACAACCACCATTCACCACGACGATCTTTATTCAAACCCAAAGTTTTTGCATCCAAGAAGAAAGCATAATCCATGTTCAAGTAGTACCAATATGAGTTCCAACCCAAATCCTCAGTGAAGTATGACAATACAGAGTGTTCGTTGTATGAGACAATGTCACGTGTGTAATCAACCGGATGCCAGAACATGTTGATATTCTTCATTAATGACACATATATATCGTCAGAAACAGGTTCATAAGAGTTTTCACGCAGAGGCAAGCTCCTCTCGGCGGCATACCACTGTTCATCCAAACCCATAAGTCTCCACCATTGGTATGTCTTGAAATCCTTTATATAGAAATAGCCCTGGTTGTAATATTGGTGGTTCTTGTGGTAGACATCGTTCAATTCCTTTTCGTATTGACTGTATTTGCTCCAGGTGTTGTAATCGAATTTCTCAGCTTGATAAATCAATTTGCTGTTGAGGAAATATTGTGGGAAGATTTCGTAGATGGATGGCAACATCAAACCCTTGAAATCATCGCGATGGATGACAGCCAAAGTCAGAGCATAGACGAACATGCCTTCGTTGACATGGATGCGAGCCCATGCGACGTTGGCTTGGAACGTTTCCCAATCCTTGGCGTAGTAGAAGAAGTTGAATAAACCGTAAGCTTGTTTGTGGTGAGTCTTAACGAGTGCACCAAAGAATTCACTTCTGGGCAAGAGTGCGCCCATTTTATAGGACTCGTAGAATTTCACCATATGTTGGTCGAAATGCTAGAAAGTTTATATTTAATAACAAATTAGCTTCATTTGAGCAGTAGTGAATCGGCTGTTAATTGAAACTTACGGTGTAAAGTGCCTTGTCGTAAACCAAAGTGTGACCCATCTTGATGTACTCCTCGAACATCATTGGATCCGCCACGCGGTAAACGATTTCGAAGAGGAACTTTTGTTTCTCTAAGAAAGCATTATCGGCGGTGGTAAGCATGTTGGGTGAAGAAACGCCGGTGGGAGCCACTAGGCCAATAAAGGCCAGTAGAACGATGGCTGTCTTCATTGCTACAAAAGCTTCGGAGTAGATATTCAGCTCCTTGCTCTAAGACTGTTGATATCAGAAGCATCGACTACAGCTTTTATATCGAAATTTTCTATTTGATGACTCCATTTTGGTGATATGCTATTTGCTAAAAATAAATTAAAAAATTAATCTGATATGCCTTATATCTTTTTTTTCCTCTTTGTTTGTGCAGTGGTTGACCTTATTTTATATTCGAGCATTATTTATTTTTGTAACTGATTAATTACAAAAATTGGAATGCTTTGAATTTATTTATTTTATTGTGAGGAAAGTGAAACACCACAAATATTTGAGCTAGCTGGATTTTTCTCATTATGGAAGGTAATAAGGTGAACAGACATATGTGCACACATTTTTGTCGCGTCATTTGTTTAAGCGCAGCTGCTATTTATTTAAAAAATTGAGGTTGGTTTTGTGAAATTTCAAAATTTTATGAGTATCTAAAATTTTTTTAAGTAATTTTTTTTTTACATTATAAATTGAAAATAAGACAAAGCAATTGGAATTTGCCCGAAGATAAATGACCTGGAGTGTAGTATGGCGTAATTTAATTATTTTTGGTAAAAAAAGGTATTTCAATGACCCGGACGGTTACAGCTGTTTTTGGGATGATCTAAGCAAATATGACATAGTAAGTACGAAGCGAATTTTGGAGGAGGAGTTTTCGTATTTTGGAGCATACATCGAATAGAGACACTTTGTTCTTGGTGTGTTAAACTATGTCGGTTATATGGATTTATATATCAGATATGTTAATAAAATTAATAAAATGACGTTGATAGTAAAGTATTCTGAAGAAAGTATAAGGACTGCGCTATGATTCCAAAAATAATTTGTTTCTAGTTGGAAATTAAAAATATCATATAAACTAAATTTTTTAAGCAAGGACTTACATATATGTATATCTTTATACAGTCAGTTACGATAAGTAGACGCCAGGATCGGATACCATGCGCTGATGGTATGTGGCTAAGACTCTATATAAATTTGCTAAAATATTAAGCACAAATTCTAATGACAGTAATATTGGCTACGTTGTCTCGGATATAGCGTTTGAGTGAATTGTGTATCTCTAGCTCCGAAAATATTCATTGTAGCACCATATAGTGTAGGAAGAAGCTTAGGGACAAAGTAGAAGCTTTAGGGACCGCATATGTATAGTGAACAAGTAAGCGAGGACTATATTTCAGAAAAGAAGGAATTTTATACAGATAACTAAAAATTTCGATATATTCAGCATTCCACTAGAATAATGATACTCATTATATTCAGTAGAAGGGGTTGGGCCAATTTGTGTATCGATTTCATCCATTTTTGCTACCAATATACTATAGACCACCGAATTCATTATATTATGGTAGGTGCATTGGGGCTAGGAGAAGTATGGACCGATTTTATTAATTTTTAGCATCAGCGTACTTAATTACCAAAAAATGATACTCTATGACTTACATTAAGATATCTATTTGGTGAGTGACTGTTATCGTTGAGGTGATATCTGGGGGCTAGAAAAGTTATGGTCCATAGTCGTTCAAGAGATATGGGAACTCACCTCAGAGTACGCGGTATCACATACTTCTTAACCTTTGTGAGGTGATCGGGTTATTAGACGATTTCAGCCATTTTCACACTATATGAGATCATCACATCTACTAAAAACTTTGTGTAAGTAAGCAAAATATTCATAACAATGGTGGTCCGACTTTTATTACCGACTCATGAAGAACAGATGTTGTAAGCATATACATATGTATAGTACATATCTCGAAGAAACTTTGACTTTTCTTTAAATACTATAATTGAAAGACATTTTATTTTTATATTTGCATCGCTATAGAAATTGATTGCATTAACTTTTATTACATTTACGTTTGCTTGACTAACAATTAACTAAAAACCCACATACTAGGTATAAATAAGAAATTTATACCCAATATCTTTATTCCACAGCCAGCTCGATTTAGTTGAAGTATTTGGTGTAGTACTCGTTGTAAAAGTTGTAGTCGAATTGGCCGTAGTTGTTGTAGTTTTCATAGTATTGTCTTAGTGTGTCATTGTGATAGATGCTCACATCCTTGAAGTAAATGTTGGGCACGAAGAATTGGGATTCATCGATGGGACGATCGAATGGATAGCCGAATGGTTTGTTATCAGTGTAACGTAGTCCGGAACCAATGCCAGATAGGTAGTTAACATCAATGTTCGAGGGGTGTTCGACAGAGCCATCGTATGGAGTAATGAAAAATACGAACTGTACTGGCAAGCCACTCTCCCAACCCTTAGGTAAGATCAGACGATCTGGGAATCCTCTCTGTTGTTCACTAATATCCAGAGGGTATTCGTATTTGCCATCGAAAGCAGCCATCACATAGTGATACAATTCAGTGTAGGTGGTGCGATCCTTAACAGTCCAGTAAAAGTCTTCAGATGAACGTTTGATGACATTTACACCAGCGGTTAGTTCATAGACGAATTCATCCAATTCAATGAAGTTCATGCGATTATCCTTGAGCGAGATAATACGTCCATATTCGTCAAATTTAGGTCCGTAGAAGGTGCGAAGGACAACCCTTTGTGCCTTATCAGATTCCACAGTGACATCGTAGTGGAATGGTTTGTGATTGAGACGCATTTGACGGGCGTACAACGATTTGTCCCACACGAATTTACCATCATCGAAGACCATTTTGTCGTTCAACAAGTTGGTAACATCAATATCAACCAAATCGAAATAGGTGACCAATTCACTTACGCTGACATCCTTGACTTGAACTCCTTGAGCAAACAGTTCTTCTTGTGTGTATGGTGTGAAATGATAATTGAAACGGTAGAAGACATCGGCAACTTTCTTGTAGAAGCTGTACCACATTGGATCACGCATCATAGTTTCGAAGTTGAGGAAAACATTTGGATATATCTCAAAATCGTTGTAGTCCACATCAGCGAGATACATATGACTTAACATATTCCAATAGCTGAAGAAGAATCTATCGAAAGTATCAATATTCGATTGCATGTAACTTCCGATGAGTTCAATAGATTCGGGTTTGCGCATATCGATCTTGTGTCCATCAGCGGTGGTGTAGTAACCATAGTCTATGATATCATAGATACGCTTGAATCCACTTTGGATTTGGTTCAACATGTCGTATTTGCCATAAGATCTACGTTCGAAGTAGTTGCTGCGAGTGCTGAATCCAACACCGTTATAGGAAATCAATTCGGAATCATAACCATATTCGTAAGCGTGATCCCAGGAGAAATCGTCAATTTCACCGAAACCATGAGACAAACGTTCCAAATAGTAACGGTTCAAAATCTGAGCAACATTGTATAACCAAAGTTCACCACGACGATCCTTATTCAAACCGAAAGTTTTACCGTCCAAGAAGAAAGCATAATCCATGTTCAAGTAGTACCAATATGAGTTCCAACCCAAATCCTCAGTGAAGTATGATAATACAGAGTGTTCGTTGTAGTAGTCAATGTCACGGGTGTAATCAACCGGATGCCAGAACATGTTGATATTCTTCATGAATGAGACATATATATCGTCAGAAACAAGTTCATAAGAGTTTTCACGAAGAGGCAAGCTCCTCTCGGCGGCATACCACTGTTCATCCAAACCCATAAGTCTCCACCATTGGTATGTCTTGAAATCCTTGATATAGAAATAGCCCTGGTTGTAATATTGGTGGTTCTTGTGGTAGACATCGTTCAATTCCTTTTGGTATTGAGTGTATTTACTCCAGGTGTTGTAATCGAATTTCTCAGCTTGATAAATCAATTTGCTGTTGAGGAAATATTGTGGGAAGATTTCGTAGATGGATGGCAACATCAGACCCTTGAAATCATCGCGATGGATGACAGCCAAAGTCAAAGCATAGACGAACATGCCTTCGTTGACATGGATGCGAGCCCATGCAACGTTGGCTTGGAACGTTTCCCAATCCTTGGCGTAGTAGAAGAAGTTGAATAGACCGTAAGCTTGTTTGTGGTGAGTCTTAACGAGTGCACCAAAGAATTCACTTCTGGGCAAGAGTGCGCCCATTTTATAGGATTCGTAGAACATCTCCATATATTGATCAAAGTGCTAGAAATGCAGAGTGTGTAGAAATGTATAATATTAGTTTCATGATGGGGAGACGTAAATCGACAATTAATTGAAACTTACGGTGTAAAGTGCCTTGTCGTAGACCAAATTGTGACCAATCTTGATGTACTCCTCGAACATCAGTGGATCCTCCACGCGGTAAACGATTTCGAAGAGGAACTTCTGTTTCTCCAAGAAAACATGATCGGCTCCGGTAACTCGATTGGTCGGAGTAATGCTAGCGGCGGCTACTAGGCCAACGAGGGCCAAAAGAACGATAGTTAACTTCATTGCGACAACTGCTCCGGATTAGATACTTAGCTCCAATGCCTAAAGACTGTTAATGTTTCGACAATGTAGAGGCCTTTATATACAAGTGTTCTTATCAGTAGGCGAGCAGTTCTTGTCTATCGTACAGCTAAAGAAGTGAGATTCTGCGTGACCTTTCTGACCATGCCAGTACCCTGCTTTATTGAAAACAATTCATGTGTTGTTTTAATGTTTTGTTTCTTTCACTAAGTTGAGAGCATATGTTGCATATATTTGGTGTGATAATATTATCAGAGCTCACTTATTCAATGCTATGGTCGGCTACCGTTTATATGTTTGTGGTTCATTCTGGAACAGATGTGCTAGAAATCGTATTTATTTAAAACTCAAACACATTCACAAACATATGCAATTAAAAATTATTGTGCTAATTGGTGTTGAGTCCATGCCTTATCAGTTATACATAGGTGTCTTGGAAAACTACCCACTTTCAATCAAGGCTCCATGAGTCTTCAGAAATTATTCAGACCATTTTTGTTTTTATTTGCTTGTTTTGAAGATTTTTGTTAGCAATGAGATATATTATTAATTAATTGTTGCTCTAAAGGTTTGTTCTTCTATAGTTAGCTAACAAAACTGATCGGAAGGAGTTTTATAATAGTGGTTGTTAGAACTCCACAGATGTAAATATGTATATGTGTCCTTATTTTTACCGTTTGTTCCTAATTTGAAATTGAGTTTTTATTGATGTATTTCCAGAAAGCAGAATCATTTTAATACGGATACGTAAGAATTTTTTATTATTTTTTTGAAGATTAATGACAAAGTAATGCCAAAACATAATATTTTTTTTTGGAAACTTAAGATCCCAAAGCAGTTATAATTTTTCACTTCAAATAAAACTAAGTAGTTACCTTCAAATAAAACTAAGTAGTAGTAGTAAACGTTTTTTGTCGAAGAAAGAAAAGTTCTTCATCAAAGAAAGAAGCGCAAAACAATTGCGCTTGCATCAGAATACGTGTTCGATTCGCTACTCTCTAACGCTTAGCGAATAGAAGACAACGAATTATTATTATTGTCACGCTCTAATTGCTTCCAGATATGATAAGATGATAAGGAATGGACGAATTTATAAAATCTCTACTTTTGAAGGAGATTGAGACTGTGTTCATTTTTTTTTTCTAATTTTTTTTAAAACATATCAATGGACTCAAAACAGACTGTGTAATACAATAAATTACCTTTATTATCTAATTTGCATATGCTTCAAAACCGATATCAGGTCAACTAAAGCTCGGGTATACCGCGCTAGGATTAAGAATTTAGCTCTGGAATAATTTTTAGGTTTCTTTTTTCACACCACCAAATAGCTTGAGCGGCAAAATCGGCGGAGCGACTATTGGCTGTAAGAGAATTTACACTAGAACCTTTGGGCATAGCTTGGTGGGTATTGGCGATTTGACAAGCACCCGCCATATAATAACACTTTTCGATTGGGGAAGAAGGTTCAGAGTAAACATAGGAAAAGATGGTTTGTGTAAAGGCATGTTAACTGCGCGCAAACGCCGAGCTAATGAATCAGCAGACAACTCCAGAGTCAATATCTACGTGGACAGCCAAGCAGCAATCAAGCTTTTAACCTCATTTCGGCCAGAAGTGTCTCGGAAAGCAGAGCACTAGTAGAGGGTATCGCCAAAATTAAGCGCATTTCATCTCTACTGGGTGCCAGATCACAAAAGCATCGAGGGCAATGAGATACTGGACGAGATTGCCACGAGTGGTCACTCGAATACGTGGTGAATATTGGAAAACGCATAGAAAATCAAGTCAAAACGTGATAGAACGATCTACCTGCTTGCAAAACTGCAAAAGTCATTTGTAAAATGGTAGATGGTAAATATACAAAGAGAAGAGGTATCGTTAGTGAGGCCACAGTTTCTGTTAAAATTCGCGTCAAGCGCAGGCACCTTAAAGGATGACTACTTTTCAAGAGCTTCGTAACGGAATTCCACAAAGGACCAAAACTGATTTATGCGTGCCTTATTAGCCTACCAGACTAACCTAACATAACATTTTTGACATATCTCTTGTAGAATCCCAATTTTCCTATATTTTTTTTCAGATAACATAATTCTTCAAAAAATGTTGTAAGTTTATATATTGTAGAAATATAATAGGGCTACGTATGTATTTGCTAAGCTGAGAGTCAAAAAAATCATATATTTTAAAATTAATTGACTCATGCTGTTGAGTGATCGAGGCGCTTATATCTGATGTTTCATGTTAATCACATCGAAATTGAAAAAAACTCTCTTATAGGTAAGTGGATTTAAAAGATCTGTGATTTTTTAGATGAACACCCTATTTGCATGACAATAATAAATATTTTTGAAGATTTACTGCTTAATTTTAATCTGCATATGTTGACGACTAACGAGTCACACACAAGTCTTATCACTCAAAGTTGTTTTTTGTTTTATTTAAATTTTTCGAAAAAATTGGCATAATACCTATGTACGCGTGTTACCTGAACTTTGCATATGCTGAGCGGAAACACGTACAATTATTATTAGCATTAAACACATAACCTAGAGGTTATCGACAAATGCTGGTTTGCACACGATGCAATGTTTAGAACATATGCACTTTTCAGTTTAAAAACTTTCACTACGCTTTCAGGCGGTAAAATTCAGGTGCTAAAATTACAGTTGCAGTTAACGCTAGGCGGCGTAGCTATGGTTCTAAGGATAATGCCTTGATCACTGATCGTGTGTTTTAGGTGAATTACAAGCTCAATTCCATCGAGCATGTTTTTGGAAGAATATGTCCAGTACTCGAGTAGTATCAGCATGTATGTATAACTGTTATATTATATTAAAGCTAAAAATTTTATTTTTGATATAAATTAAATAATTATTACTCTTTAAGCGTTTGGTTAAGCCGTCCAAGCTTTGTGTAGTCTATAAGATGGGGGCCTTTGCAAACAAAAAGTTATTCTCCCACCAAATATCGGTCTTATTTTTTGTAAAAATATTAGTTTAATTTAGTAGTCTTAATTTAGAACATTAAACCCTTATTACTTAATTATCAAAGAGAAGAAAGTGTGTTATCTTCTGTCTAATGCTGCCTTAGTAAGTTACCGCGGTTCGTTTTAAGCAGGTTTTATTTAAAGTAAAAAATGTATATAGTATTTACATAGTACAAAATAACTGATATTTAGTTAATAACCCACTATATTATTGTATATTAATTATTATTTTATACAATTTGTTAATTAAAATGTTAAAATGTTAGTCATTAGTTCAGATATGTTGTGTGATGTTGTAAATAGCTGTTAAATAACATTGTAATTAATTTTTATGATTTTTATAATAAAACTTAAAAAACTGTTAAATTGTGTTGCCAGATTGTTATATTTTCAAAATCATATTTTTGAAATTCAGGCGTCTTGTAAAACTTGGCGTATATTGAAAACTTGTTAGTTGACTAAATTAAAATGAAAATTTGTTAATTGACTCAATTAAAAGGAAGAAGTGAGTCAATTAATACATTTTTATTGTATACATATGCATATATATATATATATTATACAGAAATTTAGACTATTTGCTAATGCTAATTGACGCAATTAAAAGGTATAATTGAGTCAATTAAAAGGTATAATTGAGTCAATTAAAACATTTTCCTTATACCTCTTAATTGGGACAACTTGCTAATTAACTAAATTAAGTTGCCGTATGAAATATTTAATAAAAATTATGGTTGCAGTATATTTGACATTTACGTACGTATGTATGTATATATGTATATAAAGCAGGGTCAAAAAAATCGTTAATTTTTTTCACTTAATACTTCACTTTATAAAATTTGTTTGTAGAGAACTCAAAAAAGCTCTTTAAATATGCGCTCCTAATATTAAGAGGAAGATCATTCGCTTCTCAGTTTCCTATTTTATTATTGGACAGAAATAGACTATACTATATATCATATTTGAAAAAAATCTCACGTCACTGATATTTGCAGTAAATGGAATAAAAATTTAATTATTTTACTGCACATTTCCGTTTTTTTTCCTGAGTTTTATAGCTCGCTTACAAAGTATTGTTATGATGCGCATACTCTATGAGTTTGTACTAAATTAACCGTTCAAAAATTATTCGTAGTCAAACCTCAACGCACACTAATTTTAACACTTTTTGATTAATAATTCAAAAAATTTCCATTTAATTCAACAGCTTCAGAGAATTTTTTACAACTTTTTAGTATTGTTTTTTTTGCAGAGAAGTATATAAAATCTATTATTTTTTTTGTCAGGGCTGTCGGTCAAAGTGACCATAACCTTTCTCAATATGTTGAACTTTGAATGAAAAGCAAATATTTTGAAGATCACCTTTTCAGTTTGTAATTATTTTTTATTTCATACCGTTGTTCTCACAATTTGCATTACTTTTTCCAGTACAGCCCAACTTGTCTCGCCAAATTGACAAATGTTGGTTTGCAACTGGCCGACATAGTTAGTTTGAAAGCATTTATAACTGAGTTCATCTGAACTCAAAAAAATTCTGTTTTTAATAGAAACAATTTTAAAATTACAAATGTTACCTAACTATCTAAGCAATACTGTAATTTTTTAAGTTTTCTTTTAAAATTACTAAATTAATATTATTGTTAAATAACTAATTACATATAAGTACTTTCATTCTCTAAACTAAATGTGCTGCTGTTTGGATTGCTCGATGTTTTCTTATTGCCAATTGTATCCGCTTCGTGCACTGTCGTCGGTAAAATTGTATTTGAGGTTTCCGGAAAGAGCAGCGACAAGCAACCACTGACTAGAGCGCAAACTGCAAATAATATGGCGGGCGCATTCTCATAATATTTAGCCTGAAGAGAGACAAGAAAATTAATTTTTTTTAACAAGTTAGAAATAACAATGAAGCAAAATTGGTGATGGTTAAAATATATTTAAGAAAATATCTTCTCCTTAAATTCCTTAAATAATTTTGGTAGTGCTGCAGAATCATAACCGAAGGTTGACCGGATATACATATATCCGGGTTTGTTTCGGTTATTTATATTGAACTAATGTGCGATCATCAGACTTTCTAGTAGTTTCTATTTGTACTTCCATGAGAAAAATGTTGGTCTATGGACAGAAGCCTTTTATCATAGATAAATATAATTGTTGAAATTATGTTTGAGCGCCACTTCAGCATATTTCCAATTTATTTATTTAATGATTTAAGGTATAGGAAGAAACTATAATTGCTTTTATTTACTTTAAAATCTTACCAACAAAGGCGTCTGTGGCGCTACCATTGAACCAAAACGGCCAACCATCGAGCAGAAAGACAACAAGCTGCTACGCAAGTTCGTTGGAAATATCTCCGAAGTGAAAAAGTATAAAACTTGGAACGCTGCGGTGATGGCGAGCTTACCCACTAGAAACAAGCTCAACTGTAGATAGTAATTCCCTGTAAAAACAAAAATATAAGTAATGATGTTCACAAATAAAATACAGCTTTTCAACAAGGATTTCCGACCTGAACCCAAAAACACCGTACACAGACAGCATACACCACTGAGCAACATAAAACCGCATAACGAATATCTTCTACCATATCGATCCATCGTCAGACAGGGTAGGAAAAAACCGGGAATTTCCACAAACGCAATCAATATGAAATTAAAATATTTATTACCGGCCAAAAGCACCGAGTTCAAACTGAGTCCATAGTAGACCAGCACCGTCACTATCCAAGATAGCGAACAGTTTGCAATACGAAAGAATAATTTACCGAAAGCCTCACGCAAAGGGAAACGACCACCCCTTTGACTGCTTAGTTTTTCACGATTCGCCAAAATCAATTTATCCAACGTTGCATCAGATAGTCTACGTTTATTTATGTGCGCCGCACGTTTCAGTATATCTGTAGCTTCTGATTCACGTTCCTGACTAAGCAGCCAACGCACGCTTTCCGGCAAAACCCAGTAATAGGAGATCACAGCCAACGCCGGTATGTAGAATATACGTAGCATAATGCGCCAATTCGGAAAGTACATAGAGACCACGGCTAAGAACATCTCCCCAATTGCATAGAAGATCGTAATTATACTACAGGCGAATACGCGCTTGCTGGGACCGACCAGCTCAATGCCAATGATAAAGCAAATGGAATAGAGTGAGCTATTCGCGACGTTGTCGAGGAATTCGAAGACCAGAAATGGCACATAGGAGGTAGTAAATGAGCGTATAATCCCAAATATGGCGCTCAGTACGCCACCAAGCGCGAGTGCATTACGCCGACCGTATCTAAATATTTGCGTAGAAAAGTTATAATATTAGTTTATAACTAAAATCTTCGCTGTATCTTAAAAATATTACGCACTTATCCGATATCAAACCACCTAACGGTATACCGATAAATTGTCCCACATTGTTAATGGTACCGGTGAGCGTCAGCTTCCATTCATCGTTGCAGTAGATGCCGAACTATAGAGTTTATGCGAGTATATATTAGTTTTCAAACTATATTTCTTCACTTCTTCATTGCTCTATACTCACGTCATTTGATATTGTCACTTCGTCATCGCGAAATATGAAATTATTGTCAGGGCAATCCTGCGTCTCCTCGTCATCAAAAAGATCTGCCGTACAATATTGTTCAGCTTCGTTTGTAACGCTCCAGTTCGTAATTGCTCTGGGTGCATATCGTTGGCACTGATCCAGATCACTATTCTTCATTGGTATGGCATATTTAACCCATGGCTCATCGTAAGCACTCTGTGGCCCATCACATTCCGTGATATTACACCTAAATTAAAATTAAGTAGGTGTTGTAGATTGCGATCTTTTTAAGGTCGATCGGTACTATATGGCTTGATGTTAGATGAGAAATAATGGAATGGCTGATGAAATCGATCTGAACATTGAAAATCTTCTATAAATGCGGTTGCTTTCTTCGGCTTAGGTTCTATTTTAATCCAGGAGATTACCGCGTATTCAACTCACTCGGTTGCCACTTCTTCCCATTTGTGTTGTGTGGTTGATTTTTTTTGATAAATGAACAGATATAAGTGCTGTAAAGCTCCTCATAACAGATGGATTTGATAAGAAACTTTTTTGAAGTCAAAAGTACACTCAAAGTTTGACAAAATACCGCGAGAGAAAACCGTTTAAAAAAAAGTTCCCATATTTATAGCTTCTTGGTTCGGTCTCGGTTTTGAACTCAAAAAGTTTTCTTACTCTCAGTTCATAATCTTACGGCGAATATTCATCATTAAAAAGGTTTTTATCTGAAATTTTTGGATTCACTGAGGATGTCAAGACCTCAACGGAATTTAATCTCTTGCTTCCTAAGACTATTTTTTTTTTTATTATGGTATATGAGCTCAGCTTAATATTATAATATTATATTCTTTAGCCTTATCAAAGAACTGTTACACTCTACACATAGGATGGAAATAGTAGTTCAGTATTTGCAGTATACTTGTTTCATGTTCAATATTTGTATACCCATACATGGTATATTAGGTTTGCCAGAATGTTTGTAACATCCAGGAAAAATTTTCAAGACCCTATAAAATATATATGATGCAATTTCCTAAGAAATTATTCAGCTCGGACTAGCATATATCTATGTTAGCCATACAAACTTACCGATTAAAATCAAATTCTTGTAAGGAATCGTTTCTATTTGAGAAGGGGATTATAGCTTCGGTGCAACTGAAGTTAACATTTTTATTTGTTTAATTTTTTTTCGTTGAGTAAAGTCCAAGAAATTATCGTGAATAATATGTAGGTGCATATTAATCTAGGCAACCTACAAACCAATTTACGCTTCATTTCCTAATGGTAAACATGCTTTGATGTGATTTATGATTAATGAATCTGCGAAATTTTACGTTTACCTGGTTTATTAACACACTTCGATGAACATACAAATTATTATTATTTTTTTTGTCTCACAGACTAATCGAAGAGAAATAGACAAATTTATTACTAATAGTACTTGTAGAGATGTGCATACATATGTATTGATATACTAAATTAGCAGTCCTTTATTTTTTATTTTTTTTGTAAAAATGCTGATTTTTAATTTGATTTTGTTTCTTGGAAAAGGGTGAAAATAGTGATAATATGCTGATAATGGGTCTATTGAAAACATCGATTTTTAAGCTTAAGGTACAGATTAGAGCTTTAAAACAATACTCAATTAGTAGAATAGTAAACAAAGAAAATTTTGCTGTTCATTTGTGACAGAGAAAATAAATTGTCAAAGTGAGACATTTTCTTAGGGCTCCACGAAATGGTTATCACCCTAATAGATATAACGCGACCTTGATTTCATCTATTTTGAATACGAAGCAAATCGGTCTTCAATGACTCAATCTAGGCTCCACATCTGTGGATCTTGTAGCGGCAGGAAAACATTGCCTAAATTATTTTTAAAGCTCGTGGCTGTTGTGGTAATGGTGGTATATTTGCTTTTGTTGTCTGCTTCTTATGTATGTATGTATGTCTTGATTTTTTCTCGATAAATCAATTAGTTTTTTGGCTAATTTGAGCGGTTAGTAAATGTTTTGATGCGGCTGGTAGAGACTTAATGTTTTGCCATGACCTGTCTGAGGATCAGGTTGATAGCAAACTGGGGTCGATTTTAGGTCTTTTTGAGTGGCATATCACAATATCAGGATCCAAGGGTTTAAAGAAACCATCTATTTGCATAGTGTATCTAATCGGATTTGAGAATATTGAAAATATCGTAGAATTGAAAAATTCTGCGAAAATTAGTCAGAACTTACAGGTAACCAGTGCTATTGTACAAAAATTTATTGAAAAGGAATTTATTTAATTAGGTTTCCGCATGTTCTGTTTACCAAAAAGTCAAGGTTTGTTAATTCAAAACTCAAATCTTCGGGTCAGTCTTACCAACTTAGGGAGTTTCCTCATAAATTTAGGAGGTAAAAGAGTCGAATGCGATTTTTTAGGGGTGTTATATTTTTATGAGTATTTGTAGAGTTTTTTTTTATACATTGAATATTAATTTTTTTAACAGAAATATATGATAAATATGTACAGAAACAAAGCAATAATTTTTTTTTGCTACCCTAATCGTTATTTGTTACAAGTATTTAATTAAAATGCCTAAAGCGGAAGAGATAAAATATTACCAGAAATATAATATTTAAAGACTCGAGAAACTGATCTGAACTAGAAAGGACCATGTAGTTCATATCCTTTTAAATGTTCAACTTTGAATTCAAACAAAGAATACCAAAATCTTCTGTTCCTCTCCTAAATAAAAACGATAAACAATATCAAATTCTACATTTATAATCATAATAAATATAATATTCCTTCTCATAAATAATAACTATAAACAATATAAAATTCAATATTTATAATCATTTATTGTAGAATTGCCGGCGTCGTCAAATAGCCTTACATCAATAAAGTTAAAAAAAAGGTATTTTTACTTAATTTAGCTAAAGAATCTGCAACAACTCCTATAAGTACATCCTCGTTTGTTGTTGGATTTTGAATGTAGACTTCCACACTAAGTATATATATATTTACTATATACCATAAAAAATTATGTGGCATTTGTTTTGTCATGTTTATCATTTTTATAACTGTGAATTGCTATACCTGTAAAGTTTTTCAACTCACATGACGTTATTTACAATTTATTGTTATATTACAGGCTGGATTGCACCTGATAGTACGAATGAAAATTTGGTATACTGTCATGCGAAATGAATGTTGCAAATTTTTTAATTCAATAATTTTAGATTGGATTTAGAAATTTAATTTTCATTTCTTAATTTCGATGTTGAGATTACAAATTAAATTTTCATTTTTAATTCAAGCTGTTTGGCATTTAAAACTGAAAATTTAAAATATTATTTTTTGATTTGAATGAAGTACGCAAACGCGAATAAATGTTAATTCTAAAACAAATTCTGTTTGTTTTAATTCTGAATTATATGCTTAAGATTAAAAATTTTCTCTTTTACTTTTCAATCAGTTTTATTTATAATTTTTAATCCGGTTTTTGGGATAAATTTTTTTTATATTTTTTAATCCCGTATTTGGGATTACTAAATTGGATATTATAGTGAGGAACTGAGAGAGCGGTTCAAACAGCTTCTAAAAATAATGGAAGAAAGCCATGAATGTTGATTGGCTCGTCACGTGATGGCAGTTAAATTTTTCTCTGCTTTTTGTAATGTAAAATTAAAATAAAGATTTAAAAATAAACGAGAGCAAACTTTACAAAACCATTTATAACTTCATGCACTGTGAACACAAATATATTTATAATCGATCTTATATCTAGGCCAACAAAACCACTGTAAACCAGTTGAATTATTTTTTAGAGGAATTTAGAGAGCTTTTGTTGGAGTTTTAGGTAGAAAAATTTTTGAGAGCTGGAAACACTGCTTCGGATCATTACAGGCGCCATATAATACTTTTTCTAAATATAAAATGCCTATATATATATATATATATATATTTGTCATTAAGGGGGTATTCTGGTTTAAAAATTTAAATATATTTTTTGTTTTTGCATATTATTGTAGTATAACCCTTTAAGAATATGTCCCTAAAACGATTTTTCGAAATTTCAATTATTTTCTGAGTTACAGCTTATATTGAGAGCGCCGACCAAAGCGACTGACAGCTCGCCGCGAGTTTTTCTCTGAACTACTTGAAATTTTATACAGAGCTTCTTTATACATTATACTATCGCACTACGAGAGGATTTTTGGAAAAACAAATATTTTATATTTTTAAAAAATTCCGAACAGAAATGAAATTTTTTGTTTTTAATATTACAATTAATTTGTACTCTTTAAATATCAATAAAAAACATATAAAAAATGTATGGTAAAAATAGTTCTGGTTTTTTTTATCGGGTCCGAAAAAGCGCCTTAAGTTCGGGCTTCTAAATCAGAATACCACCTTGAATAATTTTTTTTGTTATGTTTATATTTTTTTTGTTTTTTATTTTTATGTTTTTTTTTTAAACCTTCACCATGGCACGCTCACCTGTGCGCCACATTTCCAGCAGTGAAAATATATGTGACCGACGATACGGCATTAAATAGCACTGGCAGGCAAGTTAATATAAGTATTACGATCTGAAACCGCCCAAATTCCCCCAAACGTATGAGTATGGCATCCAAAGTAGATTCCTCCTTGCTGCTGTTGGCGGCAGACAATGATTCAATGCTTTGTGCTGCAGAAGCGTTGTTGGATTGCATATTTCCAATTGAGTAGTTATATTACATATATTATTAAATTTGTTTTTTGTTGTTGATTTTTTTTGCTATATTTTGCTTTTGATTTTATATATTTTTAATAGTTTTTTTATATTTTATTATATTAGTTTTGAAAGCAACCCACGTTGAAGAAAGTGGGTTTGAGTGGTATGACAGCCAATTTGTTCTGATGTTCATAAATGTCTTTATTAATTTATAGAGTTATTTTTTTAAATACTTTTTTTTATTGTTTCAAATTATATTTTCACATTTTCAATCACTCAAGAATTTCGCTAATTTTAGAACTCACTAAATATGTACATTACCATTAATTACATTTCAATAACAATAATTCCTTTGACTAGCACGTGCTCTAACTCTTACACATACACAATTTTTTTATATTAAAATTGTCTAAATTTCATTAGTATGCGACAAATTAAATCCAATCAACCGTTCACTATCACCACTACCGCCCGTTTGCTGTCAGGAATTTGCGTGTAAGTCGTTTTTAATCGCCACGCACGTTTTCATTAACGCTGCGCAAGCGTATATATTACAACATTACACTACATACATACAAAACACTAACTCTATGAAAGCTAGTACAAAAAAAAATATATTTTGAAACGTTGAGCGTTCAGCACGATCTGTTCACCGGCAGGTGAAGAATGCGAATGCAAACAGAAAGCTAGCGAATTAGCGCATTGAGTGGGTTAAGTTCGAGGGAATACGCAGTTGAAGTCGAGCAGCTAGTTTAAATATGTATATAGTTTTCGAGCGAGCGTTACCATAATTTAAGCAAGCTTACATACATATTTTACATTAAAAAAATACATACATACCTCTTTATACAGTGTAAGCAAGTCTACAAGTATTACATTACTGTAAGTCATTGCTGAGCATTTTGACTGCTTTTTTATATTTGGAATTTCTTTTATAACTCTAAAGCCATGATAATGAACTATTAACATATTCTATTTGCATACCTTGCTCTTTTGCTTGCCTTATATTGAATGCCATATTCAGTGGCGGTACAAATAGGGGCCGCAAAGAGATTTTACCTAGTCTTGCCATAAATTCTGTTACAAAGTTTACAATAATGCATTGTTTATAATACCCAAAAGGAAACGTCGGGGACTATAAAGTATTATAACTATATATAATATATAAATAATCGAGTTGAGTCTATTTATGTGTCGGACAGATAGGCAGGTATATGTGCGAACCAGTCTCTAGTTTTTGAAAACTGGTCTGAAATTTTTTACACGTTTTTTTTTCTTACCAAGAAGTTGCTTTTTTTTCGTAATCGCCGATATCGGTCAACTATAGTATATAGCTTCAATACAAACTGAATGATAGGAATCAAGTGCTTGTAAGGAAAACTTTTTAATTTGACGAGATATTTTCATAAAATTTGGCAAAGATTATTAACCAAGTCATTGCCACAATTTTCAACCATATTGCTCAGATGAGACCACTATAGCTTATAGCTGTCATACAAACTCAACGTTCAAAAGGTAAATATATTTTTATTCCTTTTTATGCTATCATAAATGCACCTGTAAGGGTTTTATAGCTTCGATTCAGCCGAAGTTATCGTTCTTTTTGCTTTTTATTATAATATGTACACAGTTTCTACTCATGTATGTATAATAATCGGTTTTGTGTTTGCTTTCTTTATTAACAATGGAGTGGGGAGCTTAAGAAAATCGTATTGCGTTAATTGCTTTACTTAAGTGTTAAAAAAAGCGCAAGTAAAATTTATGAGCTTCACAAAAAATTTAATATTTCGAGAAAGGTTTTTCCCAATCGTCTCCAGTTGATGACATAAAGAGAAGTGGCCGTTCTCGCTGAGTTCAAGCCAATTCAGCCATAAAAACTGTTCCCGGGCGCATTCTTCTCAGAAAACTTAGAAAAAATCGACCAGATCAATGTTAATACTTATTCGACTGATTTCCACATGAAAACCCAGCGTCGGTCAACCGGTTAAAGCAAATTAGCTTCAACTGATGCAAGCGGATGCTGCAGTGGCAGGCGGTGAGCGGCCATGAAAGTATCCTCTTAATAAATGAAAAAATCCAACTGTTGAAGAAGTTTTTAATAAGTAAAACGACAAAGTCAACGCAAAAACTTCTAAGATGCAAAAAATGTTATTTCAAGGGTTCAACGTGGTCACCAACCAGATAATTGGCCGTTTGCGGTCAGGGTTAAAGAACGTGGCCTGTCGAATACCCCATAGCAATTTGGAGAGATTCAAAAAAACTTTGGTTCGGGCATCAATAACAATAGTAACTGTGCGTACTGCTATTGATCAATAACCGAATCGTATGAGAACTTGTGTGTAAACAAAAGGTGACCATTTTGAGTTAAATTCTTTCACATTTAATGTATGTTTTATGTAATAAAATTAAATTTATTAATAAAAAATTTTGTAAAGTTTCATTTTGATAACGGCCTGAACTTGTATAGAACTTATGGCAGTTTTAGGCATGGAAGCTAACAAAAAACGCACGCGAAAATCAATAATCGCTTTCAAGAAGCTCACTTTCTCACTCATTAACCAAGTAATTGAAATTTAGCCAATTCAGTAAAGCGATTTGCCTAAATTTAGAGATTGGTGTGAATCGAACAAACAACTGGTATAAATTAAAAATACTGGTTTTTCATAATTTCTGCAAATTTTTTTCTAAACCGATGGTATTAAATATATTAGCAGTAATGTTTGAATGCTACTGTGAGCAAAAAAATGTTAAATCAATGATTAGAAATCTAATTGCTTTACAGTCTCAATAAAATCACTAAAATCGTTACAGACATGCAAATCGAACGTAAACCTTGACTAATTTTAATTACAAAGAAAACGAAGGATTTTGATAGTGATAATTGCAATTAATATCTGAAATCCCTAGTAAAAAGTATCAATAAAGTGGGCGAAATTCAGAGAAATCGAATAATAAATAATCTGTATTTCCACGCTAGTAAGTTAGAAATGACCATTACGTCCTCGTTTGAAAAACGGTAATTCATGTATACTTATTTGTAGTTATTAAATAAAAAACCGTTCTGAATATACTGTGTTATAGCAGCTGGTAGCACTCATGACAAGTAGACAGTTATAGCTAACAATTATTGACTGAACACGTGTAGAGATCTATAGTATATATGTATACAGTAAGCTTTGAATTGTAAATACAAATAATTAAGATAATTGAAATTGACTTAGGCTAGGTTCAGTTTATTTCACGCGGAATATTTATTATTAATTTTGCGGTCAACGGTTTGTGTGAGGTTATTCCCCTTAAATATTAAGTAATTTTGTATGAATTTGTCTAGAAGTCGTTCCGTTTTTACGAATAAAGATTCTTATTCAATATCTTTAAATTACACAAGAATTGCTTGTAATTTTTTTTGTTCAAGTCTGTTGTATTCAGAGGGTTCAATTTAAACCTCGAGACTTGACAGTTGCTTGTTTATACGTAAACGACACCGATGATTGACGATCGATTTTGTATAATAATCTATATCGATTCCACATAGTACTTATTATGAAATGAAACCGCTGTCATTCTTTCATCTTCATTTTTATTTCTATTATTAAGCTTCAATTTATTGTAGTTTTTTTGAAAAAATAACTTTTGCGTGCTTTTACAGATATTATATGCCTAAAGCTTCATGAATTATCACTAGAATTGATTTCAGTTTTATTTTTTGACGCCTTTGCGCCTATAATGTGCGCATCGTGCACCGTCGTTGGCAATATAACATCTGTCGTTTCCGGGAAGAAAATCGCCAAAATTCCGCTTGTAATAGCACAAATAGCAAATAAAATGGCGGGAGCATTTTCATTGAACTTGGCCTGTAAAATAAAGAAAACATTTTATAAGTTAATATCATTAAAAGTATACGTATGTTATTGCTTAAAATCAGCTATATTTTACTTAAATGCCTGTACTGTCCCGCACTCCCTTTCACTTTAAAACGCTTCCATGTTTTTTCTTTACGAATCTCTATTCATATGATAAATAGTTTCAGTCAACTTAGGTCAAAGGAGACAATTTACTTTATGCTTTAAATTTTATTCTAAACTCCACGTTATGTTTGCTTTAGCGATAACTTAGAATCGGAACCTTAAAATTGTGGTATAATTTATTTTAAAAAAATGTTCATCTTTCTTCCAGAAATCTAAATGTCCACCATAGTTTAAGTGAACTCAAGCTATTTTGAGGTTTTAGCAAAGTAATGCAGTTGACTGCATATGATTAAATGTAGACTAAAGACCTTCTATATGCGGTAAACTACCCTTGCAAACCATTATTGATCGGCTTACGCCGATGATCGTTTCATCCATATGATTTAGTAGTTTGGAATCCCAAATCTTCGATGCTTTTTATTTATCCATAAAACTCTACTGTTTTGTCTGTTCCTTAGTTTTTGGTATATCCCAGATAGATAACTTTTTGTGTTTGGTACTAAATTTCAAGTGAATTTTTACTATCATTTTCGGTTTTAACAACCCAAAATTAACAAGAAACAGCCTGTAACATCACGGTCGAAAAACGACTGTAAACTAGTGTTATCAGCTGATATCGTATTCGATTAAAATCAAATCTTTGTATGAAAAACTTTTTTATTTGGCAAGATATCTTCAAAAAATATTGTTCATAGCATATGGCTCCAATACATGCTGACCGCTCAAAATCAAGATTAAGATCTTTTTATACCCTTTTATGCTAGAAAAAATGCACCTGTGAGGGGGTTTTATAACTACTAACTAAGGTGCAGCCGAACTTATTTTTATTTTTTTTTATTAATATAATTTTTTTTAAATATTTTTTTAATTTTTTTTTTAATTTTTTTTAAAATTTTTTTTAATTTTTTTTAAATATTTTTTTTTATTTTTTTGTTTTAATATTTTTTTTAACATATGTCTATGTGGTCCAATATTACTTCAGTGAACCTATGTCTAACCATTGTTCACTCGCTAGAAGGTTTCAATAATGTTGTGAGAATAGGTCAAACTACCGTATTGAGGTTAGTTTTCGCATAAAAAAAGTATCGATTACAGTTGAAATTACTATTGAGTGTACATAAAACTCTTTTACTCACCAACAGCGGCGTTTGTGGCGCCAACATCGAGCCCACACGTCCCACCATCGAACAGAACGAGAGCAAACTATTGCGCACATTTGTCGGAAAGATTTCCGATGTGAAAAAGTACAACACTTGAAAAGCTGCCGTAATCATTAGCTTGCCAATTAAGAATAATGTTAAACGCCAAACAAACTGATCTGTGAACATCGAAAATCTTAATTAGCATAATGCTTTGTTAATTTGAGAGCTTTATCATTTGTTTGTAAAACACTTACCTGCCGGCAGAAAAGTTGTTATCAAACAGCAAAAGCCACTTAACAGCATTGTACCGCACAGTGAGTATCTTCTGCCAAAGCGAGGCATGATAGCGAGTGGTAGAAAGAAGCCGGGTATTTCGATAAGCGCAATTAATATGAAATTATTGTATTTATCGCCATCCAATAGCACTGCATTCAAGCTGATGCCATAATAGACAAGCACAACGATAATCCAACAGAACGAACAATTTATTATGCGCCAAGTTAGTTTCTGAAAAGACTCCCTAATCGGAAAACGACCACCTGTCGCCGAGGCTAATTTCTCACGATTTGACAAAATCAATTTATCCAGCAAATTTTCGGATAGTTTGCGTTTATTTACCCTCGCGGCACGTTGCAATAAATTTTTGGCATCCTCCTCCTTAGCTTGACTCAGCAGCCAACGTATGCTCTCTGGTAGTATCCAGATATACGTGATAAATACTACGGCCGGTATATAAACAATACGTAATATGACACGCCAATTTTGAAAATATTTTGCCACAAGCCCAAGCGCTACCTCACCGATGGCATAGAAAATCGTGATAAAACTGCAAGCTATGACACGACGCTTCGGTCCGACCAATTCAATGCCTAAAATAAAGCAAACAGAGTACATAGGACTCGATGCTATGTTATCGAGAAATTCGAAAATTATAAACGAAGTGTAGCTGGGCGTAAACGAGCGTAGTATCCCTAAGAGTGCGCTACAGAAGCCACCATAAGCGAGCGCAGTGCGTCGACCATAACTGTGTGGACAAAGAAAAGTGCTGAATTGCAGTTAAACTGTTTTTAGGAAGCAACTTACCGATCGGATATAAAACCACCCAATGGTATGCCGACAAATTGTCCCAGATTGCCTATGGTGCCCACCATCGCCAATTTCCATTCATCCTCGCAGTAAATGTTAAACTACGCGAAAATAAAGTTCTTTATTTATATTTTATATAAATTAGTTTATAAAAATGTCTCAAACCTCATTCGCTATAGTTACTTCCATATCGCGATATATGAAATTATTGTCCGAACATCGCTCCTTCTTGTTGCTATCAAAATTATGCGCATAGCAGAACCCGACTGATTCATTTTGTGGTGTTTGATTCTGGGTGTAATTACCCACGAAACGATTACATTGATCCAAACCATTATTTTTCGTGGATATGCTAAATTCGGTCCAGCTCTCCTCGTAAGCACTGGAAGCGCTATCGCATTCTGGAATTTTGCATCTATGTAATAGGAAATTTTGTCATTAAAAAGGAGGGTTTAAACCATGTTCGGAAATTTACAGATTTTCTAGGGTTTCCAGCTCTTTAGTGTTACAATGTAGAAATATCTCAGAATATTTGCAGAATAATTCAATTGGTTCAAGGGTTCTCTGTTTTTTAGGAACTTCAACAATTTAAACAAAATAAGCATTAGAATTTCAGCTTGTCGGGCTCTACTTATTTTATACCAATTAGAATACCTAAGATTCTGAAGAATACTGCAGCCTGCAAATTTAAGACGTTTCTGGCTGAATAGGAATGAATGTACTCCCTTCGACATTCGTCTCCACAGTTTAAGCTTTAGGCTTCACCTGTCGGATTACTATTATTAAAGTACTTAATATGCAGGCAATATGGGGTATATTAGATTAGTTTATAACGTTTAGCTCAGCTTTATAACGTTTATAGCGGATTCTATGATCGGGAATAATCCGGCTAAGTCTGAAGGAGCAATATACTCATAGTTTTTGTTTCAGTGATCTAGTACTGTTCAGATTTTTGATAGTTCACAAGTATTTTTTTGTCACCCATAGTACTTAAAATTCGATGAACTGTTTACAAATTACAACTCTTAAGCAAGCAATCATAGCAGGCGCTGAACAGGTTCAAGTACTTGTTAATTATGTATACATAGAATATGTAAGTAAGTTCTATACAAGTGTTATTGATATTAACAAGTGGAGAGATAAAAGAGAACTTGAACACGTGATATCTCATCATTATTTTGTCTCCATAAATTGAGCTATAAATTATTTCACACCGAAATATTCACGCTTTACATAGCATGATTAATCAAAATTAGAAGAAATAGGAAAAGTGTTTACACTGGAACCACCTTGCAAATATACTTATTGTACTCTAAACAGGGTATATCAAATTTGTCACGAAGTTGTAATACCCAGAAGAAAATGTCGGAGACCCTATAAAATAGTAAAATATATACTTATATATAAATGATCAGGTTAACGAGTTGAGTCATCCGTCTGTCTGTATATACGCGAACTATTCCCTTAGTTTTTGGAACATCGATCTGAAATTTTGCACACGTTCTTTTCTTTTCAAGAAGCTGCTCATTTGTCGGAACTGCTGATATCGTACAATACATATAGCATATATCTAACATACAAACTCAAAGATAAAAGTGAAGTTCTTGGAAATGAGTTGAAAAACTAGCAATACAAACAATGATCAAGGTCAGATTAAATGAATGTGTAAATAATGTCTTACTCATCACTTTTGGAAAATTTTTTCGACTTTTTATTAGGGCAACCCTATTTTTATTTTACTTGAAAAGTTATTAAAATTAAATTTTGAATTATTTCGATCGTTTAAGTCTGTTTACATTAAGCTTATATGCATTTATGTATACACATATATTAATAAGTTAAAAAAAGGGATTGCCACCACTTAAAAAAAAACATAAAAATTTCGGAAAAAATTTTCAAAAAATTTAATTCAAATAAACTTTACTTTACAGTCGGCATCTTATTGCAAATCATCCGAAATCAATTTTGAAATATTATATTCATGCGAATGTCAAAGCTGACTCTTATAAATAAAATTTTCTTTTGTTTCAACTAAAAAAATATTTCTATAGTGTCGCGTTGAATTTGTTATTAATTAAAAATCTTCATTTGCTTAATTTGCTATCATAAAGTAATTACTAACATTTGTAACAGCCGTTTTTGGCGGCATCCACTTAAATATTTATATTTAAATCTTTTATTAACACGTCTTAATGTTGTTTTTAAATGTATACGGATTTACTTTAGACAGTTGGCAATCCATTTAAACAATAACAATTGAAGATAAGCCCATAAGCAACGCCATTTATAGCGTACTTATATGAAAAAAAAATCAAACTATACATATATTGTTAAAATTTGCAAGCGAAAACGACCCTCCCCAATGTACCTTACAATTTGTGATATTATTGCGATTTCCCTTTTGAGATTCATACCTGTGCACAACACTACTGGCCGTAAAGACATATGATATCGAATATATCGCACTGAACAACATTGCCAGGCAAATCAATAGCAGTATGATCAACTGAAATGGACCAAACTGTCCAATGCGAATAAGTATGTCATCTAAAGTGGACTCCTCATTTTCTTTTTCATAAACGTCGGCGACTGCAATACGCGACTTCGTGTTCGGTTGGCTATTCGGCAAATCATACAGATCTCTATGCGTAGTATTCGGATCCATTTTAAATGCTTTCACCTCACTCTGCCGTATTGTAAATTTTTCAGAACAAAATAAAAAAAAACACCAGTATTGAAAATTATAATGCTTTTTTTACACCCAATACACTTTGATTTCGCACACACGCGCTAGATAGACTTCATATAGACCACGCGCGTGTTTCTTGGAGTGACTACTTTCTTTAGACAACCCGTTGTGATCTGCTAGGCTTTACGTTACGCGCTCAACTGCCTGTCTATTGGTTAACGTGTCTTTAAATTAGCAGATTGATAGATCGACTGTTCGACGCGTCGATTTCCTTATCGCGAGCGTCTCGAGCGTTCACTTCTCTGTTATTTTCTGCTTTTCTTTTTTTATAACTTTATCGCTGCTTCAAATCAGACGTTCGTTGGTGTGTTGGGGGCAGCTGCCGCCTTTCGCATGCGTGTCCACTTGTGAGACACTACTTATCCAGGGGATGTGTACAATTGGAGAATAGAGAGGGTTATTTGTAGTAGTGGTTTCTGTTTATGAAAATTTGTACTAGCGTTTATTGAGTTTGTTGAGTATTTTTTGTTTTATTGCATTAAGTTTGATTAACGCTAGATTTGATATTTTTGCTTTCAGTTTCGCCTCGATTGTTTAAACATGACTCGTTTGATCATAGAATGTAGATCAAAGTACGACATTGATACTAGTTTAGCCAAATGAAAATGTTATTCTAATCACGACGACTAATGGTGTGAGAATTGGATTATTGCGCTATTATTTTATTTATTGAAATACCTTTTTATATAGTAATAATTTTTCTCGAGAGTTGTATGATTACATTGCAAGCTTATCTGAATACTTTTAAGTACAGTAATTATATTTATGCGATCGTTGACCTTTGAACAAATTATGAGATCTGCGTTCTCATATGAAACCGGGTTCGCACTGGTTATATAGGTCGGAATGTATTTTGGGTACCGTAGTTATTACTTGCCATCGATAATTTAAAGGTACTATGCTGGTATATTTTTAAACCTATAACTAAAATCTGGCGTCATATTTTTTTGGAGCATCCTTTGCAAATCCGATTATAGATCCCAATGTATTTTGGGATCGGGTCTCTAATATTTGGTTCTTCATTTCTTGAAGCTTAATTGCTTTTGATCACAATAAAGCCCAACTGATCTCTCTAAAGGTAACATGCCGGTCAAGGTCCAAAATTTTAAACTGAAATTTTTATTTATTATATTGAGCTAATAAGTGTTTAACAATATTCGCATATAAATTTCGGACCGTTATGACCATAGGACTCTCTGCAATTTTACTTTTAAGATGCCATACTTCGAGAGAAATATACAATTTTGCCTCCTCTTTCAAAGGAGAATATACTCCCTGAAATTTGTGTTTTACGTTGCCAGACTTCGATTGACATAGGTTCTTCTATACGTTTCCATAAATTTGAATTTTATATACTCTGGTGTTAGAGCGTAGGATCATTTTAATGTCAATCAAACCATATACTAACCTGTTAGTTTAGTAAATATAATATATTAACGAACTCGTCTGTAGATTCGATACTTTTTTTGTTAGCCTTTAATTACTGCTGACATGAAACTACACATGTTTTGTTGCTCTTATGAGGGAGAAATAGCTGTCACTATTACAATAACAACTATTACAAGAGAACTTGTACCGATTGCGATAACATAATTGTAGTACTCAATTAGTTCATCGCTCTAATGTTTCATAAGAGTAATTATTTGTAAATCGTTGAATCAATTTATGGCTGTTATCAATTGATAACCTATCCGATAGAAGTAGTCTAATTAGCTTTTGCGTTAGATTTATTAGATTGAATTCTGTAGCGTTAGAAGAGAATTACGTATTTAGACATAATGAATATTATCACCACTTTAGGAGTTTTTCTGTTGCCAAAAGTGTATTACTATTTATAAATATGGATTGTGATTAATTATTCATAAGTGTTATATAACGATTTGGGTTTTTATTATTTTCTTTTTCCCTTTTTTACTTCTATCAACACTGAGCTTTCGACGTTTTTTCTATCCATGTAATAATATGTAAAAATTTCCTCAAAAATGGATTTAATAAAATCGAAGAGTTGAAAAATAAAATATTTTTTTGTAACTTGCCAATTCAGAAAATATTCTCTTACTCAAAATATTTTTGACTCCCCGAAAAACATCCTGTGGCAGAAAGCTTGAGCTTCTTTGAGTACGTCGATTCCAGCGCCTTCTGGCTTTAATTTTAGCAAATTTTTTTTATTGCAAATGATCTGTACTTTCTATATTTAATAGATACATTTTATTCTGAAATCCACAATTTTCAGATAGTTTGTAAATATTGCTACCCCAGCGCCATCTAGCGTGTGCTTGGTTGATCAAGCTAAAACTTAAAATTTGTTTTTGCATAAGCTGTTTATGGTTTTCGATAGAGAATTTGTGAATAAAGCACTTCATGAACAAAAAAAAAAAAGTTTCTTTTTCATAATGTTTCTTTATTCAATAGTTTATATATCTAAACACATATTTTTATTAACTTGTTTCAAAAATTGTATTCATATATAATACAACAGATTATTATTATTAGTTTTTTTTCAAATTTTAATCTGATTGTAGACATATTGTTGGTGCTTAGAACACACATTATATTAATGCAATACTCTTTTATTTTCTTCAACATCTGCTTGTATATACTATGTATGTATTTGTGGTACATACGATTCGGCATATTAAAATTTATGCTGCTACACCTAGCAAATCGATGTGAAATTTTTTTATTGAAATTGAAAATAAAAATGAAAAGAAAAAGTTAAAAAAAATGATCACGAAATTTAAATAAAATTATAATTTTTTTTAATTAAAAATAGATGTAAAAATATTTTTAAAAAAATTTAAAAAAAAATTAAAAAATAAATTTAAAAAACAATTAAAAATAATTTAAAAAAAAAAATCATTTTACAAAAAATTAATATAAAAAAATTTAAAAAAAATTTGAAAACAAGTTCAATAAAATGTTTTGAAAATTAAAAAAAAATTTAAATATAAAAAAATAATATAAATAAACAAATTAATTTTTTTAATGTACATTTTAAGTACTATAACTGTTGTCTTGAGCATTTTTAGCCTTAAACTTTTGCTATGTAATTTTTAGCTGCATGAGTAAAGTTTTTTTTGTAAATATTATTGACAATACAAGTTAAATTTCTTCACCCAAAATTATTAATTTATTGCCACACACCGAAATATTGCTGAACTAATGCTATTTTATTATTATTTGCAAGTTAAAATATTTTTATTTATTTTTTCTTATTGCAGAGCTGTATATATTTGTAATAATTTGAGTGTAATATATCAGTAAATATAATATTTTGTATGTAAGTATGCACCATGTATAATTGTATATGTGTCTGTATATTTGCATAAATAATTCAATAATTGCTATATTTTTATTAAATGCAGTAATAAATATATCGTAAGCATGCTTGTCAATTATGTTATCTTCAATGTTTTGTATACATAGGTATTTGTAGGTATGTATTGTATTTGAATGTATAAGCAATAATGCACTTGACTGCAAATTGTTTGTAAATATATGTAAGTATGTATTTTCTTTAATTAAATTGTTGTTTGCTTGATGTAAGTCTGATAAATAAGCAAGTAATCGATTTATCTGCCTTTTGCTGTTGCACAATATCATGCATACTTATAACTTCCAAATTATTTTATTATGCTATGTGCTAGAGTAGCATATGCTGAATGTTATTTAACTACTATATATGTTTATATATAGTATGATAAACTATTACTGTTTCTTAAATGTTGCAAATTATTGGTGAAAATTGTATGTCATAGTTTACATGCATTGTTGTACATAGAAACACTTTTTGTAGTTGAGTGAAGACATCATAATTTCCGTATAAATATCATTAATTATAAAATTATTACTATTTTTTTTTTGTTATCGAGAACATACTGTACTTGTAATTTGCATATGTGAACATTTTCGGATTAAATATTAATAAAAAAACTATGTTTCTCACCAACACAACATGGCTTACAAATTCATAGTGCAAATGTTACTCATACGCCGTGTAGGCTAACGTACCTATAAGAGTCTCAGGTATATTTTTCAGCAACGGACTAATGTTAGCAGTTACTATTTTTTTCTTCTTAATTTAGCATATTTATAAAAAATCAATACTTTGCTATTGCTTTACATATTAGCTTTGAAATTATTATTTTTAAATGACAACTAATTCAAAATGTATTCAAAACTTTAATATATATTCAACTCAATTTATTCATTTTACATAAAATATTTTTTTTCACTTCTAACCGCATTCATTATCGATTTCTTAAACTCTTCCGCTACTTATTTATTATTTACTGCAAATACATTAATGAACCATAAACTTCGTTGCTGCGTTGTTTCCGTATTTATTGTTACGTTTTAAATGTATTTATATTCTTCTTTTAAATTTGTTTTACTAATAAATTCGCTTGTCTTTTAATGCCTCTTTTGTTTAAATTTGTTTGAAATTCACCTAAAACACCTAGATGCATTTTGTCAAACTTATAAACATTCAACTCATGTGAAAGTGTATTTCGCGCATGCGTACTAGCTGGCCTACTCTTAGCTTGCGCATGCTGTTTGTGCGCAACTATATATTGGCAAAACGTTCAAAAATTACTTTTTACAACAATTTTTAGGCCTATTGCATTTTTTCAAAGATTTTTTCGTTTTTTCGAAGCATACTTGCAGGCGTTGGGCACTCATTTGGCACACAATCAATAGTTTAACAAGAAGTTTTTTAATTTTTTCCATTTAAACTATTTCTAATTTTATTTGAAACTGTATATACACATATACGTAGGTTTATGTGTATAAGTAAGTGTGTATGTACATATATGTATAGTAGTTACATATGTGTCCTGTGCACTTTCTAAATATTTTCGCTGATTATTTGTATTTTTTTCAAGTCATTTCTTTTTCCTACTTTCTTTTCTACATCTGGTTTTATTTTCCTTTATGTATGTATGTAATGTTATATATTATTCTTATACTATTTTATTTAATTTTTTAATTTAATTTTTAATTTTTGGTTTGTGAATTTATTTTTTATTAATTTTATTTGAAGCTCTATTTTAATGATTGCCTTGCATTTCTTCAATGTTGTTTGGTTTTGTTGTCATCTTTTATGTTTTGTTGTTGTTATTTTGTTTAAACTCACTGCTGTTAGTTTCAGTTATTTGTATTTTTTTTTTTTTGAAAATTTCTTTTACCATATTATCTGCTATAAATGTACATTAGTATTTGTGTACGTACTCAGCCACAAGTGATTCCAATTAAAAATAATTATAAACAAAACATATAAATAGAAAACAAATCAACAAACAATTAGTAAAAAAATATGTAAATAAAAAATATATAAAAATATCAAAACTATAAAAAAATATATATTTATATACAATATATAATATAAAGATGCACAAAAAAAAAATATAAAAAAATAAAAAATATAAATATAAATAAAAAAATATTAAAAAATAAATAAATATACAAAAATAAATAAATAAATAAAAAATACAAAAAAAAAAATAATAATTAAAAATATTAAAATAATATATTAATAAGTTCCATCGCGTAAATTCTAGAAAGAGTAAACTTTAGTTAACTTATAGTTTTAATACCTTCGGTTTTCGCAAATGCAATCGATCACACTTTAAACCATATAGTAAAGTATATATTCTTGTAATGTTTACAAGCGACGAACTTTTTTATAATCGACAAATCTTCGCGATCTGTTGATGGTACAAAAAGAACTTTCCAGAACATTTTTACTATGGACATACCTTTGGAACTGATTCTTGCCAGTCTTAACTTAAACTTGAAAAATTATACTATAATTTGAAGAGAGAAATATTATATCGATAACACTTTAAGTTAACGAGGAAAATAAGCGAAGATTCTGGCAGTAAAATTACTTGGCACCGTTTATATTTGCCTATATATTTGATGAAATGGAACATCTAGCAGCCCCTTAAATTAAGCGAATTTTCAAGGTTCTTGAGACTTGAAGTGTTTTGTATACCTTGAGCAGGGTATATTAAATTTGCCACGAAGGTCGTAACACCCACAAAGAAACGTCGGAGACAATATAAAGTACATACATATGTGCATATTTAAATAACACCCAGAAGGATTCGTCGAAGGCCCTGTAAAGTGTACATATAAATGTCAGCATGACGAGCTGAGTCGATTTATTGTTATTTTATTTGAGCTATCGATCTGAAATATGGCACACGGCCTTTTCTCTCCAAGAGGCTGCTCATTTGTCGGAACGGTCGATATCGGACCGCTATAGCATATAGCTGCCATAGAAACTGAACTATCGAAATATAGTTCTAATATAAAAAACTATTTTATTTGTGTAGGGTATTATAGCTGCAGTGCAAACGTAGTAAAAGTTTTTTCTTTTTTCTAATTAAACTGGCCAGTTTTATAGACTTAGTATCAATCTCTTTTGATAATAATTTTAGGTTCGTCCCAGTTATAATTTTTAAGTCCAGCAAATCTAAATGAAGTTTGATTTAGGAAACCTTTTCGATTTTCACATTATGAACATGAAAGCGTGTTGGTGATTTTGTTTGTTTTGTTTTGTAAAAAAGTCTCCGTTGTAAATTTTTTCTTTTAATAAAATAATTGAATTGTAGGTAATCAAAATGAAATAGGAAATATAATTATCGATATCATATTTGAGCCGAGAGCCAACTGAGGAAAAGCAAAGTTATGCTTCAAATATACATAAAGAGGCAAAATAGAGAGAGAAAGAGAGATAAAAAGAGTTATAGAATAGTTTAGCACATAAATGTAATACTCACGAAATAACGAAGGAAAAAGCAATTCCGAAATAAAAAAGCGTTTTTGTTTTTGTTTTCTTCTTTTTTTTTTTGTTATAATAAAACCACAATTTTTATTTATGAATCCAACAAATTAAACGTTTTACATAAAATTCCTACAATTAACTTGTTTTTTTTTTTTTTTAATTTAATAATAATATTAATAATAATAATAAATATAATATAGTATAGTCCATATTAAGTAAATATTATTGATGTATGTTTGTATATATGTATATGCACTGTATTACCATATAAATATGTATGTACTTGTATGTTATGAATTCACTTTTATACTTGCGCTTCTGCTCATATTCATTTTGTTTTTGCTTTTGCTGTCTGCTTGTTACTTATAATTATTGTTATCCTTCCTTCGACATTGAGGTTAGGTCTATGTATTGTATAAGTAAAATTAATGTATGTATGTATGTATGTATTATATAAAATGCATGTAAGTACCTATGATTCCTTTTATATGGCATAAATATGTATGTATGTATGTATGTATGCACATGCCAACGCATATATTGTATGCTTTAAAAAAGGATTAATTTTAAATTTTAGTATTCTTTTTATAATTGTAAAAAATGATTGAATAAGCATATATGATTTTTAATAAGAATACAATTTTTAAAAATTAATAAAGGTAATTAAAAATTATAATTTTAATATTTTCCAGAACTGCTTTATAATTTTTTTATATACTAACTTATTTATAAAACATTTAAAAATGTATTAATTTATTACAAATAATATGTGTACATTTTCAAATTAAATTTTAAAATAATTAAATAAAATCATACAAAATTTTACTTACAAATAATATTATATTTATTATTAAAAAAAAAACTGTGACATATTTTACTTATTTGTTCTAATAATTTTAATATATTTTTTTCTGTTTAGTAATTTAAATTTAATTTTAAATAAATGCAAGATAATCGGAATATAAATTAATTTTTTGGAAATCTTTGTCAATTTACAGTATATATTTTTCCATGACTACAAACTTTTTATGATTTTTTTTAGTGCTCAGAAATAATTTTTTACTATATTTATTATAAATTAATTTATTTGAATAAATTTAGTTGCAATTATACTAAACCTATTGTAATTCTGCTAATGAAGACATATGTTTGTATATAAGCATAACAATGCAAGTTTGGAATTAATAAAAAGAAATATTTAAAAAATCGAGAAAATATTTAAAAGACGAGTTGTCAAATTTGTAATAAAAATAATAATAATACCAATAAAAAAGTAAACAAACTAAAATAAATTCAAAGTTTAAAAAATATATTAATAATAATAAAAAGTAAACTAATACAAATTTTTTTTATCGAGCAGTTTTTATTATGAAAAGTTAAAACATTAAAAATATATAGAATAATATATTTTGTTAAATTTTCAATTAATTGATTTTATTAGATATATATGATACCATATGATTGTGATATAGTCTAATTAAAAAAATAAATATAACAATTTTTATCTTCTTGTTATGTAATTTTAAATAATTTATTTTGTTTACATATTTTTTTAATGATGGAATTACATTTTTTAGTACCCTTTTTTAATTTTATTTTTATTATTATTGTTATTAATTTTTTTTTATATTTGAAATAAGTTTTTTTTATTAATTGATGAAAATATTAAATTATATAATTTTTTAATAACTATTAGCATTTTTTTTTATTATTTATGTTTTTTTTAATTACTCAATTATCTTGTTTTTTTAATTATTCAATCATTAAATTATTTTATACTTTTATTTTTATTTTCCTTTAGCTTTATTTTGATTATTATTTTAAATATAAATTTTGTGCTATATTTTTTTTAGTAATTTGATTTTTCATATAAATACTGCTCGGTTTTTTTCAAATTTTACTTTCACTAAAAAATACATTATTTGAAAAAAAAAAATTGTTAAGAAGTAAATATTTTTATGAATTATTCCGGTCCATATATTTTTAAATTATTTATTTTTTTTATTAAGGATTTGATTTATTTTCTAGTTAAAAAATGTAAATTAGAAGTTTGATGAAATTTATCATCTGAAAAATGATTTTTTTTAAAGTAATATTAATAATACTAATAAAAAAGTCTTTCAGAAAAAAAAAATAATTGTTTGAAAAATGATAAAATATTAATAACTTTAAAAAAAAAATTAATAATAAAACAATAAACAATAATTTTTATTAAAAAAATAATTTAATAATTACTAATTTTTATTAAGTGCATATATTCAAAATTGTTTTAATTAAAAAATATTTTTCGTATTAAAAAAAGTGTAATATTTTTAATGAAAAACAAATTATTTTACGTAAAAATTTTAATATGTTTTCAAAATTGCTCTAATGTCTGTTTACATTTAAGTGTATGCATTTGTGTGTGTCTCTTATTTTTTGTATGTTTTCATGTATATGTGTATGTGCACTTATGTATATGACATTTGACTCATTTTGTATGAAAAAATTTTGCTAAAAATAATTACATTAAAAAGACAAAACTTGCTTTGGCACAAAATATCTACGCATCGCTCACCCGATTCTTGCGCAAAATTTATTTTTAAATATTTTTTTCTACATTTTGTTTTTTATATTTCACCTGCATTTCTGCTTGCCTTTGCAACTATTGCAAAACATTTGTTTGAAATATAAATATTAACTTTGAATTATTACTTATACTTGCTTTAATATTTTTGTAATTTTTATTTAAATATTTATTTTATTTTTTGAGTTGCGTAACAAAAAGAAAAGTTATACAGTCTTACGCAGCATAAAAACTTAATTTTGAATGCTTAATTTTAACAAATACTTGTTGTTGTGGTATATAATAATTTTTTGTTGTAATATATATATTAAATACGATTGCTTTGACTTTCACACACTATCGTCGGTACAATATGCAATAATTTGCGGTATATGTATCTATGTATTTTGTTTGTTTTATTTTTGTTGTATTCAAAAGTTGTTAATTAAGCTCATTGCAGCAGTTACAATTCGTGTTGGTACAGTTTCCAATAATCATTTTTTGTTTTATTATTATTCAACTTCTTTCATGTCTATTTCCACCACTTCCATTTTTATTAAGTAAATATGTATGTATGTATGTATATATTTTAATAATAAAGTGCTGTTGTAATTGTTTTTTTGTTTTCTTTTTTAATAAAATTGTGTGAATGGTATACATATCGAATTAAGGGAAAATAAATAAAGCAGTAAACGCTTTTGGTGGTCGTACAACTAGTCACAGTGTGTTGCCACCTATTCGCAAACAGCTTTTATTGCCTCACTAAACACTTTCTTACTACACATTTTATTTAATTTATTTTTCAAAGGTTTTTTATGCACTTTTTTATTAATATTTTTTTTTTACTTCTTTTCGCGTTTTCTTACTTCTTTCATTTATCTAAATTGCTGTTAAGTGAAATTCGTGAAATTCCTTTGTTTTGTTGTTGTTACCAAAGTGTTACATTATTTTTTTGTTTTTTGTTATTCATATTTGTTGCAATTTCTTCTTTTTTTTTTGTCTAATTTATGACTATATGACGCTCACTACATTTTTCAACTAAATTTTCAAATTTGCTTACGTTTTTATACCCTCTACACATTACAGCATTAAATTTGTTTGTGTATGTGTTTTTTTGTTCATCATTTTCACCAAGTTGTATAGACTTGTATACTGTATTTAACTTTTATTGCTATGTATATATATATAAGATTTTTAAAATGGTGCCTACAAACCATTTAGATTTTTAAGTTTTTTTTTTCTTTTACATATAATTTCAGTGATAAATTAAAGCCAATCAAATCATTACCCTTTGCGCTAAAATCACTTTCACTACTTTCATTACAACATGCAGCTGCAGCAATTTCGTTTTGTTCACTCTTATTTTTTGTAAAGCACTTTTCCTCAGAAACTATTATTGCATAAAATATTGCCACCTATTTTTTATTTTAATAAATTTTAAACGTTCATAAACTTGTTTTCTCAAAATTTCAAATATTTTCTGAAATTATTTCTGTTTTGGCACAGTTTTTTTTGTTTTTTTAAAAGTTATGAAAATTCAAAAACAAACAAAAAAAAAAGTTAACGTTTAGTGCTCAACGCTCTCTCTAGCGATTTGTCATTTGTTTTCAGACAAATGCAAGTATTTTCTTATGGTATGCCGACCCGTATCGGTCAAGGAATGTTTAAGAAGCCGTTTTAGTGCAAATATATATCGGAAGTCTGCCGAAGGGCAAACCTTATTCGACAGAAAAATTTAATGTTGTTTTTTGCTCTAAGTTGCTCTAATTCCGTATCGAACTCAGGAGTTGCATGGTGGTAGTACAAGTATTCAATTCACTCCAGTACACTGAAAAGGTCGCAAAACTGCAACATTTTTAAAATTTTTTATAAGAAATTCTAAAAAAGTTCCTTAGGACGCTTTTTAAAAGCTTTTAAATGAGCTTGTTTCCTTTCCTTAGGACGCTTTTTAAAAGCTTTTAAATGAGCTTGTTTCTTTTCCTCAGGACGCTTTTTAAAAGCTTTTAAATGGACTTGTTTGAAAAGCTTCCTCATCTCCCCCTGATCTCTGTATTTTGAATTCTTAAATTTAGAAATTATTTGTGTATCTGTATCAGATTTCTCTATATTACACTAAATGAAAGTCGACTGCACACTATGGAGGGGACGTGTTAGTAATAATTACCGGAGATATTTCACTCTAACAATCGAATTCAACGGAAAAATTTTAAGAAATCAACCTGCTTGATCAACCACAATACAAGAACCTTTTAATTTAATGAAAATTTTTCAAAGTTTATTAAGTCGTCAAGTAGCTTCAATCTTCTTTCCTTTTTCGTAATTTATAGAACAAATAGAAAATAAATTTTTAAATAGTTAACTAATTGCACAAAAAACTTTTATATAATTATAATTTTTTTTTTGTGAAGCAAAAGTCTAAAAAAATTAACGCACAATTTCTGTGGCAATATTTTTACTAAAATTTTTTATTAAAAATAATTGAACTAACATAAGCAAACATTAAACTCGTATATGAGATAGCGTTTGCTTTCTGAATATCTTAACAAACAGCTGAAACTGCACACTTGATTTCGCTTTCGCTCTGCTTTAGCGCTTTTATGTTTTTTTTTTGTTTTATACTAATAATTAATATTATTTAATTTGCAATTTTTAATATAATATTTACAAACAATATTGTCTTAACCATTTTCCATTTCCATTTCTTGTAAATATGTTTTATTTTAAAATATGTATTCTATATTTTTCTTACTATTCTTAGATTTTCAATTATTTTGCAACCGTATTGCTTAATTTTATTTGCCTTAAATATTGAACAATGTTTTTTCTTTTTCTCATTCATTTTGAAAATCTCTCATTTTACTCGTACATATTTATATGTTTTTAATATAAATTTTTGTGGTTTTTGTTGCAATGTTTTAATTATTTTATTTTTAAGTATATGTATATTTACTTGTAAGTGTGTATGTATGCATATATTTATGTTTTGTTTTTGTTTTTCATCATTAAGAAACCATATCTATTTCGAAAGTCGTATTTTTGTTGTTATTTGTGTTTACGATATATATTGTATGTATGTATTTATTTGTTTGCAGTTCTTGTTCTTGTCGAAGGCAATTCGCCTTCATTTTGTTTGCTGTCAGTTGGGGCTTCAATGAAGTAAGCGCTGACGTTTTAAGCTACAAATTTCTTTGATTAACAATTAATATAATTTAAGGCATTCAGCGGAGACTCAGCGCGCTGAATTAAACATAGAGTAAGCTTAGTTATATTCACTCACAAAATTACGGACATTTTTATATAAAGCATATTAATTTGGCTTGAATACCAATTCTAGATACAATAACTGTACTATGAACATTGTAATACAATATTTTGCTTGGGAAAGTGCATTTATGTGCGCTGAATACAGTTCAGATTGCGCTAAATATTCTGATTTAGTTGTATTTTAACTAAATGATAAACATATTTTATTGCGTAATATATACTTAAGCGCTGAATGAGGTTTCAAGCAAGCTGAATAGCCCATAACCACTTATAATGGATTGCATAAGAGTAAAGTTTAATAGAACGACCGTAAAATAACTTGTTTATGTTTCAATATGGGCCCTGAATTTCATTTGGAGTACATTTTGAGCTGTAAATTTTTGAAATTTTACTTTAATTTTTATTTGTGTGTTTTTAAATAATCTTTAGTGAATTTTCTGGCATATTGGAAATGCTGAATATTGATTTAAATCTCACTTTTCATAGCTTCCTTATTTTGACGAGGTCGTGATAGAAAGAAAGTAGATTGTCGTTCAATTTTAAATATAAATCACATAAGAAAAAATATTAAAGTTGCAGCGCTGAATAACTTGTAAGTATAAAATATTGCATATTTGAAGCGCTTAATAGTTTGACAGCATAAACTATTGCGCTGACTTCCTCGTTGAAACCCCAGCAGCTTATATTTTACTCTCAACTGTAGCCATTAATGCTAACTACTCTCACTGCGTTGACCTTTAAAGCATTCAACATTTTCTTTTCTTCAATGTTCTTATGCATGTATTCGTGTATTTTCAGTTGTCCAACTTTATTTCACAGTTCATATCTGTTTTTCAGTTTTCCACTTTTATTTTGTGTGTTTTAAATTCTTTCATTTCATTTTTAACCTATTAAATGTTCATGTTTTTTTTGCGGATATTAAATAAGAATATCTAAAATACCTTATATTGTAGATACAATTTTTTATTCACTGGCTTATGTATACTATGTATATATATTTCACTTTAAATTTTAATATTTTTTTTTATCTCATTTTTCATTTTTAGTTTTCCTACATATTATGCATTCTTTATGTAAATAAACTTTAACAGTATTTTTTTTCTTGTTGCTTAATAAATTGTCAATCATGTGTTGTACCTAAGACTATGCTTACACCTTATGCGCTAATCATTTATTTGCTTGTAATGCAATTATTATTTATAAATACTAATGTTTCTGTAATCTGTAAATTGCTTTGTACAAATACACATAAAAGTCGTGGGTGTGGCGGGTTTGGGGGCGTGTGAGGGATATGTAAGTAAATATGTGTGTGAAATTCAAATCGTATCTGACATATACACGCACACATATGTACATATGTATAATAAGTAAACATACAATATTTGGATTTTTTTTTTGCAATTTCAATTTTTATTGAATATTGTGTGGTTTTCTATACATTGAGATACTTAAAAATCATTTGACGCGAAAAAACATTCAAAAATTTGTTGCAAGTCACCATGTGCTTTTTGTTTTTGCGAAAAAAATTTATTTCAAGCTAATTATTGGTTGCAATAATTTAATACATTTTATGCGATTTTTTTTTATCAAAAAAATCCGTTGTTGTTGTGTTTTTGATGATTTTCTTAAAATTTTTAAGTACAACTACAGACTTTTGAATGCATGACTACAATAACTAAAAAAATCTATACTACAATCACGTGAATTTATTAAATTTAATTTGTATATATGTATGTATATTTGCTTAATTTTTTGTCGATTTCAATTATCGCTTAATATTTACTTATACTTGTATATGTACATATAACTGTTTATTTTGTTTTGTGTAAATATTTTGACTTGCATTTAACTACAGTGGTTCTTGGTCAGTGTAAATAGAGAGCGACGGCTGTCAGACGAGCGACAACGATATACCGTTATATCTATAAAAATGTAGGTAAAAGCTTGTAAGAGTGGTAAATGCCTTTTGATGAACTCAAGCATGGATAAATTCGTTTAAATATTCGGTAAAATAAACTAAAATTCAGAAGTTATCAATATTATATAATATATCCACAAAACAATGGATAATTTTTATGACAGACTCACCAATACAGAAGCTCACTCACAGAATATGCTCACCAATATAGAGGCTCACTAATATATTCTCTAAACAGCTGCTAATTTTTATGACAGCCTCACTAATATAGAGGCTCACTAATATAGCGTATTCACCAATAAAGAATGTTCATCGAAAGAGAGTACTCATAGAGAATATAAAACAGAGACAGTCGAGTGTCGTTTTCCATTCAAAAAACTCCCATCGCTTTTTTAGACTCATTTTATTATGGATTGCTGACTCTCAAGCCATTAAAAGAATATCGATAAAACGAAGAGCTCGATATAAATTAATATTCAAATATTAAGAATGGTTAACTGCGCTTCACGAAAAAAAGTTTGAAATGTCAGACCATTAAAATGGGTTGTTGGATTTCGCAATAGGAACATCTTTTCTCAGCAACACATCAAGAAACTTTTTATGTTATGTTTTTGAAGTAAGAATTCTTTAAGTGGTGATTGCGATAGGGGAAAACACATATAATTTGAGTCTAAAGCAAGATCAGCCTATGCTTTCAAGATTCTAAGTGTTAAAACAATCAGCAGTCATACATTGCTGATTTCAAGATATCTCACTAGCAGGTGCAGTCTAAAAGTGTGAACCTCGTTATCTTTGTGGTGCGAATAAGCCTCTATATCTAGTTTCCTACTTGCGCTTTTACCTACGCCTCGTTAACCTTCAACTCGTCGACAGCGCTGCCTGCGTTGTTTTTCCAATCGTTAGGGTAAACGCGTGTGGTTTTATATCTGAATAGTTATATGCATATACATATATTTTTTAAATTATTTATTGCACATATGTATTTTGTTGATCGGATTGGATTTGTTGTCTTTGCTGTGTTGTAAATATCATTGGATATCCGTTATTTTCATATCATTATGCCAGCTGATTTATTGGTATTCGGTTTTCTTGATTGGTAACTTGGCTGGGCCATACATTTAGTATGTGTGTGTGCTTTAGTTGCTGTACGGTTATATATACTTTTTTTTCGGGGTTTTACTTTCATTTGTCCTTGGTTTGACATTGGTTGATATACGGACCGTAATTTGTAGTACTGTTTGGTTTGCTTAAGTTTCTTTTTTCTTAAGGGATAACAACATTGGTGGTGGCGCATAAGGGGGCACACAAAGCGGAAATTTGCAGAGTTACGCATTTTCTTTTGGAAACAATTTTAAGTTATACAGTTGTGGAAAGACTGATTGCTGACCTTTGAGTTGTTTTCTTTCTTTAAATTTTGTGTCACTTGTACACTTTGTTTTAGGTCTCACAGTTAATCAGCGAAATTTTTTTTTTTATTTTTCACCCATTTTTGGCGTAGTTGTTGGGCTTTAGTTTATTTTTGGCGAAGCATTTAAATACATTTTTTCTTTAATATTTATGCATTTATACACATACATATGTTTGTATGTTCATTAGGGAAATTTACAGTAAGTAGAAGAAGCCTTTCATATTTCGACTATTGGAATCAATTGTTTATACATTATTACATAATCATCATTATTGATTTATTTTTACATATTTAAATTTAGGAAATTAAACACTTTGTAATTAAGGCACCATTACAATTGCTTTCTTTACACGTATTTTCCATTATATTTTGGTGAATGTACAATATTCCCAACAGTATCATAATAAAACAACGTAAACACGTTAGCTAGCAACAACTTCATTCCCCCTCAACATTATTATCAATTTATCAATAGTCAAAAGTCATTATCATAAACATAGTCATTGTCATTGTCAACGTTATCCTTTCATCAACTGCTTCCACTTGATCCTCGAACACTATTAGTTAATATAAAACAGTAAAAATCGCTAAATTACAAAAAACAAAAAAAAATTATTAACAAAAAAATTCTATTTTAAATCAAGCACTCTAAAGTATCTCAAATCAGGCTAACACTTGTAGCTCCGACTGTCGTTAAAATTCTCGCATTTTTCAGTTTCGGTTTCTACCTACCCCTCAACTTATTTTGCTAATTGTTGTTATCGCTTTAATTTGTGCTAAATTAACTAACCACTCAGTTAAACGTTTATATACAAGTATATATACTACATATGTATATGTCTCCGTTATTTTTTATTGCAATTTTATTAGTGTTTATCCCTTTTTATGTTGCAGTTACCGTTTCGCATGTTTCTTGTCTTTTGTTGTTATATTTTGGTAGTATTGTTGTTGTCTTTATTATTAGTGCAACAAATCCATTAGAATTTTTTCTGCATTCGGCTGCTTTTCTATATCAGTTTGTCATTCTATATTCAATGTATTTTTTCTATGTATTTAGTTGTTAATTGGTGCTGCTTCAGTCATTACTAATCCCCAACTGTGGCACATAACATTTATGCATTTAAAAACATCACACTTTAACATGCCACTGATTGTTGTGCGCATCACAAACTACATCACCATTGTATATAAGCTTAAATTCGTCATATTCAGCTTGTACTTCATATACAGCGCATTTTTCAAATCATTATACCCAAATAATAGCTTTAACTTTTAGCTTTTGGGTGTCTATAAACATGCCAGAGTACATTTGGCCGATGAAAGCTCCATTCAGAATACATTTTGCTGACAAAAGTTGCATTGAGCTGCTAAAATATGTATTCAGCCAAAGCCAAATACCAAAACTCTGCTTGTATGTTTACGTTGCAATCATGTTCAGAATTTTTGCGCTGAATTCAGCTCATAATTTTGCTAATATTCTAGTTATTTAATTGGAATTGCATATGTATGCATACAAGTTATAAGTTGCATATTCCGCTGAATCACCATGATCAACATGCCAAACTAGTTCATATATGATATTAAGTTTTTTAAATGCATTTAGTTGGTACGCAATTTACTGTTTTATTTAAAAATGGTTCTCAACATGTTTTGCACCAATTCAGCTGATATAAAATGCTGCAATTATGTAAGCAACGCATGCAGCTAGTTTGCGTGAAATTCTACTTTGAAATATGCTGGTAGTTAAGCGATTTAGCCTGCTCAGCATATAAATAGTTGATAGATTCTATTGGTAAAAGTTTTATACTTCCTATTCAGTTTTGGAAAAATTAAAAACGGATTTCAGAAGTTTTTTTGTGTCAGCCACTTCGCTTAATAGCTTTCTAGGCAGCTTAAACTTAGTTGAAATTCCTGAAACTGTTTGGTTTTTAATTTACTTTTATGAAAACCTATTTTGCAACTCGGCGTCTACTTTTAGCTCATACAGCCATTTTGACTGCCATTCAGCAACTCTGTCTGCAATACAGCAACACAAGTTTACTTCAGCAACATGTTTCATACAGCTCAGCACTCGCACAAATACTTTATATTATTAAACGCTTTAATTCAGCTCCTTAGACCACTACTGTTGCAATTCAGCGCTTTATGTCAGCATATGCCACACTCCTCTGGCTGCTCAAATGTACATTCGTCTCTTGCGTCTTCACTAACGTCACTTTTCGGCGCATGTTCAGAGTTTAAATTCATTCAGCACTTTATTTTAGGCATTCAGCACTTCAGTATTTTCAGTTTCAATACAGTTACTTCAAATTAAGCTTGTGTCTTTTCAGTTTTAGTTTAAAGCGATTTTATTTTCGCTGCAAAATTTATTTATTTTAATTTTATCTTCTTTAACTTTGCTTACAATACATTCTTAAAAAAATTCACTAAATATTTGTGATATAATTGTAATAATATATTTTTTAAGATTCAATACAATATTTTTTTAAATTTTATTTCTTCAAAAATGATTGCTTTGAAGTTGGTTTGTCGTCGAAAGCGAAATATTTGTCATTTTAATCACGAAATAGTTTCGCCCCCTTTGTTTGTTGGTTGGTTGGTTTTGTTGTTTCTTCACCTACTATTTGCTGCCATAGTATATGTATATGTTAGTATATGGTATATAATAAATTTATATACATATATGCGCAAGTAAGTGTATATATATTTGTGTATATATGCATGTAGGTGTGTATTCCTATTTACTTGATATTTTATTTATTTTAAATGGTTCGCATAAAAACCCTTCTTACACTGCGAAAAAAAGTTGTGTGTAATTTTTTTTCAATATGCTTTCCTGTAGTCTCCTACTGATTTATAGCTGTTGCTTGGCGCTTTTGCTACTATTAAATTTAATTTTTTTTTCATGTTTAAATTTGTTCAAATAACATAGTTTTGATAATACTTTTGTGGATCTCGAATAGCACCCATTTGTATTATCATTTGCTGCACTTCTATATTTGCAAAATACTAGTTACACTTAAATTTTTTTTTTTGGTGATTTGACACTTATTAGTTTGTGTGTATGTGTTGGTGTATGTTTTTATTCAGTAAGTATTTAGCAGTAATAAATTTAAACATTTTCTTCCTGTAATCAAGTGTTTTAAGTTCATAAGTTTTGTTTGTTGTTGTGGTAGTTTTTTTTTAATTTTTTTTGTTATGCTTTTATACCCATTTTAACATCGAAGTCACATCAATTTATATATATACTTTTTTTTATTGATTATTACCACATTTTAATTTCCTTTAGAAAATTCAATGCTTGAAAAGTATGACTGTGCATCTTGTTTTCGAATTCAGCATAAAAAGTTCTTGATTTCAGTTCAGCGTAGATAAAGCTTTTTACTTCATGAATTTATGTATATGTGTATGTATGTATTTGATATTGAATAGTAAGTTCTTTTAATTAAATTGGCTGGCAAAAATACCAAAAAATTATGTGGCTATTATATTTTCTTTGTCTTAAAATTGGCACATAGAAGAGTTAGTAATGGTGTATTCATACATCATTTAGTGTGCAGAAAATTTATTCTTTTCCAGTGTGTATATAAAAAATCTGTGCTGATTTGTTTTTAAAACTAAAAACAAATTTCGAAGTGTTTGTATAAATTTTTGCTTAAAAAAATAAACGCTCTAACATATTTTCAAAAATCATATGTAAGCTAATGTGTACATTGAAATGATACCTGATATATTTTTCTCAACAAAAGTACTAAATAACATCAGTAGATAGTTTTTCAAATTATTTTCTCAAGTGTATTCAAATATTTTACATTGCAAAATCTAATTCTCTTTCTCTCTCTCTCTCACTTTTCCACTATCCTCTCTCAGTATCTATAAATCACGTTCTATACCTCTCTCTCTCTGTCTATTCTTTCCTGCTGTCATAAAGGCAGCCATCTGTTTTAGCATTATCTCTTTCTTTATCTATCCCCCCTCTCGCTACCTTCTCTTTATATTTATCTCTCTCTCTCAGCCTGTCATAATGGTAATCATCTGCTTTTTACAAATTTAATTATCGCTCTCTCTTTCTCTATTTGTCCTCACTCTCTCTTTGTCCTCTTGTTCTCTCATCATCTATCTCTTTCTCTCTAGCTGTCATAAAAGTAAACATCTGTTTTCGCAACTTTTAATTTTTGTTCTCTTTTTTCTATTCTCTCTTCCTTTATCTATCTATTGCTCCCTTACTTTGACGGCGATCATCTGGTTTTTGAAAGTTCTTAAGAATAGTAATGAAGTAAATATAAAGAAGTATGTTATCGCAGAAAATTTCTCTTCGAGTAATTAGAAATTGAATTTCACTGAAGCATTAATTTATTATATAAATAAGAAAAGTAGTTTCTAGGTAAAATAATACCAAAGAGCAAAGAAATATATTTAAAATCTTCGTGGAAATAGTTCTAGATTAAATAAAAATCGGTTGGCAGCGTCATTTAAAACTAAGCCTAAAGACGACGAGAAACAGAGAGATAGCGAGAGCGAGAGAGAGAGAAAGAGAGTGCAATAACAGAAAGATTATGAGTGAGAAAAGAGCGGAATTCAAAAAAAGCTATTGACTGGAAAAATGACAAGAAATTTGCAATTTAACAGCTGATAAGCCTCCTATGAGCATTTAGTGGTTGTTACGCTCTTGAATTTTCTCTCTCTTACAATTCTTTTGAGTTATTGTAGTCATACCGACTAAATATTTGCAGCTGCTGGTGAAAATTCTATAAAAAATTTTAAATTGTTGTAAATGATTTAAGTTAAATTCTGGAATATGTATAAATGTGAGGTTAGGTATGCGCTTAAGTAAGCAAAAACAAGAGAAATCTCAATGAAAATTGTAAAAACTTACACTAAAAAAATCGCTGCATAATTTTACGAATCGTATTTTTTTTTTCAAATATTATATGTAAATTAAATACAAAATTGTGTATCGTGTTGCTGGTGAGTTATTTCTTACAGTGTAATTCTTGTACACATTGTTGAAATTTCATTTACACACATATTATATACTAAACATTAAAAAGTACATTTACGGCTTCAAAATTCTTTCTTTACTATGTTATACCTACTTTCACTTTTAAGTATTTTGTGAAGGTGTGTGTATATTTTTATGTGTGCTTCGGCTTCCGCCAGCGCATACGCATCATTAAGACAAATTGCATGTAAATTTAATTTTTACCATCCTATTTTTTGCCACACATTTAATTGTCAGAACTCATTACTCTTATTAATTTGTATCAATTACGTTTGTAATATCTAAATACTAGTAAAGCTTAAGCGCTAAAAAACTGTTTTAATTTCATTTACTTTTACTTTTACATTTAGAAAAAAAAATATCGCTACAAATTCATTCATATATTTATATAATTTTTTTTGTTGTTATTTTTAATAATACTTTTGTATGCTCAATTCCTTTTTGCCAATAATATTTATTTACTATTTTGTTTTATTATTATTTTTGTTTTTGCTTCATTTAATATAATTTAAATATTTAATATTTATTTATATATTTAATATTTTTCTTTATATATTTAATATTTTTTTTCTTATTGCGTACAATAATTTCTCGTCCATATTTATTTCATAAATTTCATCATTTTGTTTTTTGTTTGTTTGAATGCTTAAAGTGATTGTTGTTGGTTTACATTTTATCAGTTTATTAATTTTCTTTTCGGTTTTGCAGTAAAAAGAAAACACACACACTTTTCACTTATTTTGCTTTGTGCGCAGCAATGTCTCATGCCGACAACGATTGCTATTCGCGTTCATGCGCGCGTATATTCATCATTCAACGTTTAACCGTAATTATTTAAAAGACAAATAGCACGTCGCTTTCTTTTAATTGTGGTCTATGAAGTGTTATTCATAAATAAACTGGTGGTAAATTTTTATTTTCTACGCATTTCTATAGCTACTGTTATATGCTAATAAACCATTCAATGAATGGCCCAGAAATTAGCTTACAATAAGTTGTGTGCAAAGTTAATGATTTCAAACAATTAATATTTCGTATTTTATTTGGATGCTGGCAAAAAAATTACTTATTAAAGTAGAAAAAGATCATCCAATGGATGAATGAAGTGTTGCACAATTTTTCGTCATGTTTTTCTATGTTTTTATACACCGCAACTTTACTGTATGGTAAGTCCTTACAAAACTTGTGTAAACGAATTCATCCATTGCATGAATATGTTTCTCAATTCAAAAAGCGAGCTATGTTTGAATGAAATAAAAATCTCACTTTTTTTTGTATTTTTTCATGCGCTGAATTGTTAAATAAATTTTTTAAGTTTTTAAAATTATTACTGCCAATGGATGTACATATATACTTGTAGGTATTTCTGCACAAAAATTTCATAAAGATTTTTTAAAAATTCAAAACACTTCTTTACATACATAAATGATTATTTTGTTCTATATTCATTTGGTTGTCTTTAAATATGGTTTATTCGTAAACATATTGTTTTTTGAAGCAAGAATATCATATTTCATCCATTCGCCGTAAAATTTTCTTTTCCATAAACAGTACTTAATATAGGAATTTGACGTTTCGAAGTATCATAACTGCACCTGGTTTTACGCATACTCTTCTTCGCATTTGCCGTCTGCCTTTTTTATTCAACGTTTTCTATGAATTTTATGTAATATTATGTTTTATGGCAATAAACTTTTAAATTTGTATTGTTGGCAAAAATATTATTTTTTGAAGAAAAAAATCACTTTTCATCCATTCAACGTGTATATATAGTATGTTATGTTCATTCTGTTGACTTTTCGAAATAATTAATTTTGTGTATTATTTTTCAATAAATAATATTTAATATTGAATATGAAAAAAAATATTGAATATAGAAATATTAAGTATTAGTCAGCGTTTCGCAGAAATATAAGCACTTTTCGCGCTTTCGGAGTATATGTTATATAGTAAAAGCTGTTGGCGCTGTTTATTTTTCAAAATTATTAAGTATGAGTTTTTCAATAAATAATACTACATATAATAATTCATAGTTTCTAAGTGTCATAACTACCGCTTCTTTTATACATATTCTTCTTCGCATTTTCCGCCTGCCTTCGTTATTCAACGCTTCTATGTATTTTATGTATTAGTTATAGTTTATGGTAATCAACTTTTGCTCGAGAGCAACCTGAATGTCCTGTTTTGTATGTTTGTCGCACTGTATTGGCGTTGAAAATTCATTTGGTGTTTTAGTTTTTTTTTATAATTTTTATGTTTGATATTTGTTTGTTATATGGTATTTTAGGTTATAGTACTATTTTCAACCATAATCTGAACTGGTTAGCATGTTTTGAGTAAATTATGTTTGTATGTATGTATAACACCTTCATAATATGTATTTGCGATATGTTTCACTTAAATATGCATTTATTGCACAATATATTCATATGTATGTATTTAATATGCTTAATAATTTATTTTGTATGTAATATGTTCAGAGATATGTTGGGTTAACAAATAGATATTTTTTTTTGTTTAAAAAAATAAATAACAAATTAAATAAAAATATGTGTAGATCTGCAAATAATATTTGTATATAAAAATGTGAAAATATATTTTTGAAGAAAAATATAAAACAAAAAAGAAATAAATAAAAAATATAAATTACATTTAAAAGATAAACGGGACGACACTGGGGGCTTATTATACTTACTTGGAAATTAAAACTTTTTTCTTTATTTTTGATTACAGCAATGTATTTCCGAAACTGTCGAAATGACGTAGATTTTGAATGTGAAATTTTATTGCTAGAAAAATTGCATAGAAAATATATCGTTCGACTAGCGCCAATAAAGTTCATTGTGCACCCAGTAGTTTCTTTCGACTGTCATAGAGTTATAAAACTTGGTTAGAGTCGTTCTTTTTACGGCGAATGTAGTTCAACTAACTAACAAATCAAAATTAAGCTGATTTAAAATCAAAGCTTAATTGTCAAAAATTTATAATTTTACTTCATTTGCTCAAAAGTGTTGACAGTTATGAGTACTACGTATGTGACGTCATAAACTCAAGTTCCATAGCGCTATCAAATTTTTACTATGTGTTCATATATACATATACGATTTCATAAACTCAAGTTACTCAGCCGTATTCAAAGTTTACTGCACTGAAAGTGACATTTGAGATCAATATGGCAACCAGCTGTTGGATATTTTGTTAGAATTAAATGAATTTTTAATAAATTATTAACTGAAGTACAATATTCGTAGCAAGTTTTTATGTAGACCTCACATTTTAGCATATAATTCAGCTGTGCAGTAAAGTCTGCTTTTAGAGACCCTATTTTACTACCTTCGCTTTATGTGTACTAAGAAGATTAAAATATAAGTATTTTATGTTGTTTTTTTTTTGTTATGTTTCACAACTTAAGTCCACGTCCCGCATCCGCAAATAAGCAAATATATGAATGCTAAAAAATAAGTGAAATAATTTTAACCAAATTATTAAAACTAAAAGAAAAAGACGCCTGTTTTTTTTTTACTTTACAGTACGAGAATATTTTTTCGCTTTTTATTATTATTTAGATATTATTAAATATGAATTTTATATGTGTATGTATTGTATGTAAACTATATATATGCTCGAAAATTCCAACAACAAAAAGTCGACGCATGCGAAAATATAAATGAATAATATTGTATTGTTTAAACATACATACAACTACATGTATGCATTTATGTATATATATATATTTTTGTTTTTATTTTTTATTTTTTATTAATTGCTAATACAAATAATTTTCTATGCCAATAAAATTTTGATTTTTCCAAAACGAAAAATATTTATATTTATTTATATTGTAAAATTTGCTCACTTTTTGACTAAAACTAAAACGTTATAAACGTTTAAATAATTTGTATTTTTTTGTTTTCCACCACGCTTTCTCAATAAATGAAATAAAATTTGTTTTAAAATAATTTGTATATAAAGTAAAATTATTAAAAAAAAGTCTTTTGTGTCTTTGCCGTTTATTTGGCGCGTTTCGCATTTCGCATTTAGCATTTTGCTTTCATCTTCTACTTATGCAACTCATGTTTTTCCACATTGCTTAATTATTATGTATAATTATAATTATGATAATAATAATAATAATGTTAATAAATTATATTTCTATGAAATTTTGGAAGCTTGCTAAGCATTGGCTAATCTGTGTATATATAATATTTTAATTTTTTTTTTATTTATTTAAATTTAATTTAAAATTTACGCAAATATGACTTGAGAAACATGTATAAATAAAAATTATTGCAAGTAATGCATAAAATAAATGGTTAATTAAGTTAAACACAAGAAGAAGAAAACAGTAAAAATAAATTGCAAAGTCAAAACAATTAAAAATTAAAATTAACCGTTAATATTAGTTAGAGTTTGTATATGTTAAAATATTTTAAAAGCATAGCTTTGCTATTTATTTATTAGGCAAATGAGATTTCTCTGCTATACGAGTAAGTAGTGTATGAAATTTTAGAGTTAAAATAACGAGTTACAAAAAAAAAATTAAAAATTAAACAAAAAGCTTTGCTAAATATTGAGTCAACCGTCGGCTATTTACTATACCTATGCTCCACGCCATTAAATTATATGAGATTTTCTAACAAACTTTTATAAAAAAAAATTGTTTTTCGCATTTTTTTTAGCGCTTTTCGCATCATAGTAAATTTGTTTGTTTCATTTATTATCTCTACAAAGCTTCGTCAATAACTACGCTTTATCTTTTGTCAAGGCGCTTTCATCAAATGAAAGCTTTAATCATGGAATTTTATCGCAGATGAGAAAAGCTTTAATAAGCAAATTTCATCGCAAATCCCACATGAAACTCTTTGTCGCTTTTTCTATTATTATGAACTGTTTTAAAACTATTGTTAGCACGAAATTGTCAAAAAGCTACCATTTGATGAAAGCTGAGTAATACAAGTTTTTTTGCAAATTCAATTTTTACTATAAACAGCATGCGATTTTTATGAAATAAAGTATATTTTATTATATTTATATATATGTGTGCTTGTTTTTTTACAAAAGCAGTGAAAGCTTTAATTAAAGCTAAAATTGAACGCTTTATTAGTTGAAAGTAAAAAATGAAAGCTTATCACTTTCATGTATTAAATATAAATGAATAGTAGCCAGTAATCTCATACGAATTGATAAAAAACTTATTTATAGTAAAGAAAAAATTATTTTTCTGTTTCAAGTGATATGTGAAAGCTCGTTGAGACGCATAAATTCCTGTTTCATGAAGTAGCAATACATCATTGAGATTCAAAATATTAAAATAATAATTTGTATGGTTATTCGTTTGGATATTTCACGCAGTAAAGCGCAAAGATTGTGTGAAAGCTCTTAAAGTCACACGATTTCGTTTCCTTTCACCTAAAGTGTAAAGTAGCGCGCGTTGCATTATTGACATTAAAAATATCGATAAAAATTTTTGTGGTTTTTTTGTTCGTTTATCAATTTTTCAGTTTAAATCTCAGCTTCCGTGGAGCTTTCATAAATTTTACAAAAACTGCAAACTTTTGACTCAATATTTAGCTACAATTTTTTTTCTGCTAAAATCAAACATAAAACGAAAGGAAGCAAGAAAGTGCTGTGTGTAGATATGTATAGAGTATATATAACAATTTCAAAAAAAAAAAAGACCATACATTTAAGTAATAAAGAACGAACATTAGAAAATAGTTACTTTTAGAGAATAGGGCGCAAATAGAAAGAAACAACTACAACGAAAGTAAAATAATTAGTGTTTTAGTTAATAATTATAAATTTATGTATGTATGTGTATGTGTGTATGCAATTTCAACTAATGTTGCTTTACTTAAACATTTATCATAATTTGTTTACTATTCTTTAACTACGTTTTTTATTTTTGTTTTTTGCTTTTTTTTTTGTTTGTTTTAACTTCATTTGCTTCTGTTCGCCTCTTGCTTTTTGCTTGCATTATTTTATTTATTTATTGCCACGCATCCATTTTGTTTATATTATTTTTTCTTTATTTTAGCGGATATGTTAGGTTTTCAAATATTTAAGAATCAACGCTGCAGTGTTGCTTTTTCTATGTTTCTGCCGTCTCTTGCTCTGCTTGTAATGTTTTTCTTATTGTTTTTGCATTTAATTTTTTTATTTTTGTATGTATGTATGTATGTGTATATATGTGTGTATGCAGGTTTGCTTGAAAAAATGTGTAGTAAATTAGTAAATAGCTTAATATCATAAATATGTGTATATATTTGTTTGTCTGTATGTGTGTCTAAGTAATTATGTTACGTTTTCTTTACCGTTATTGCCGTTGCTTTGCAATCATATGTTGGTATTTGTGTATATTTGTGTATATTTGTGTATATTTTGCACATTTTGCTTATGATTTGCCTGCATTTGTTGTTATTAGTGTTGTTGTCGTATAATTTTTATTGCTGCAAATGCAGTTATTTGTCGCATGAAGATATGACTTTTTTCTGCAGCAGCAATTTATTTTGCGATATGAATGTGATATTATACGGTTTTCGAAAAAAAATTTGTTGTTTTTTTTTTGTTATTTTTTGTTTTCCAATAACAATAACACACGTACATGTATGTTGGTGTGTGTTGTTGCACTGCAATAATTTTATTAGTAAAACAAAACAATTTTTGGTTTTTTCTCAACAAAAAATTACATAGAATGAAAATAAATTTTTTGTCACATTTTAACGGTTTTCGGTATTATTACACATTATTCTAAAACAAATTTCATATTGTTTTCAAAAAATTTTTTTAACGGTTTTATTCTTGTATTGATTTTGCGCCAAGCGCTTGTTTCAAACCTCTATTTTTTCCTGTTTTTTGGCGTTCACTACAACTACAAAGTGCTAAAGTTTGTTCGTGTGTAAATGTGTGTGTATATATGTATGCACGTGTGTGTGCTCAAGTAGTACATATGTATGTATGTCTATTTTGCTACTTTATCATTTTTCTTCACATGAAAAAACAGCACAAAATTACATTGCTTTTGTATATAACATAAAAAAAGAATTAACAATTATATTGTTTTTGTTTTTGTTTTTGTATACGTCATTTTTGCATTTAAAACTTTACATTTGCACATTCAACTACGTCATGTGTGTGTGTGTGTGAAACCAGAAATATTTAATACATACAAAATTTTAAATTAAATATTTATTTTAATTATTTTTTCATTTACTTTTATTTTTGTTTTCGTTTTGTTTTTTCTTGCAATCTCCCTTTAACTAAACTTGTTTTTAATATTTTTATTTTTATACTTATTATTTATTGCTTATTGGTTGCCATTTTTGCTGTTACCGCGTTTGTTGTTGTTTTTCATTAATATTTTATTTATTTATTTATTATAAATTAAACTGCGCGGCGGCCTCATTTCTTGTAATTTATTTCTCTTCTTGCAATTTATTTCCTTTTTGCCTTTTGTCTACTTTGCACAGCTCCTCTTTGTTGACAAATGACTTTTCAACTCTCATGCTCTCTCTTTTCACTTCAATTCCAACACGTATATTCACCTCACATGCGTTTTTCTTTGCTTTGTTGGAGTTGTTTGAGCACGCAATCGCATTTTTATGTTCTTCGCACGTTGTTGTTGTGTTTTTGTTATTATTATTTTGCTTTTTAAATTTTTTGGCGATTTAATGTATTGGCGTTTTGACAATTGCATTCGGTGCAATATAATGATAACCGGGTATGGGCAGACCAGCTGTTTCCATTGATATTCTGTAAAGAGAATTGAGAGAGAAGAAAGGTGGCAGTTAAGTGATTGACTTCAAAGCAAATTGTAGTGAGAGACAAACATAGATCATAAACATTGTTTTTTGTATATTTTTTTTTGGAAAGGCAAAATTTGCAACTTACTTAATTTTAATTTTTTTTCCTTTTTTTATTATGCTTAATTGAATAATTTGTATATACATCATACATTTTATTTATAGGCAAAAATTATTTGACGTCGCTATGAAAAAAAAGGTTTTCAGTTATCAGTATTCAGCATACAACATTTTTCAATATTCATCTTTAATAAATCTAAAAGCCGTTAATTGGTTAATAATCATTACTATGATCAACTGACTAGCTTTTGAGTTCCTATTATAAAATTAATACTAGACAAGTAGTGTTCGATTCGCCACTCTTCAGTTCCCTATGTGTAAGCTCTGCTCTCTTTGAAAGCTATTTATCCTTATCTCTATACTTTCTCCAAAGTCCGGCGAATCGCAGACAGCTGCATGAAATAATGTTGTAATTTTCTAACATTGCTTTAGACTATTCTTAAATTCCAAAAATATTATACATATAAAAAAATATATACATTTATTATATATATTAAAAACAATACAAAAAATCAATCCGACTGAAATTGAACTGAGGTTTCGCTTGTACCCTTTTATAAGCTCTAGTGAAAAGTAATCTATTATCTTTGCATTAAAAGGTTATATATACTTGTGAATTTAAAAAAATCCGAAGTTTTTTTTGACCGCACGTACTTATGTATATTTAAGAATATTCTTATATAATAATAAGGTTTTTGGTCAGAAATAAAATTTTTGTTTATTTATTCGCTCATTAACCGTATCTATAGTATAAATAATATTTTTTTTTGTTTGGTTTCTTGGCTTTGCAATAATTTTTAGCAGAAAAATCTTCCTCCCGACCAGACACCTTTTTTCCGAAGCCCTTCGAGCGATCGGCAATTTGAGCAAGCGAATCAAAAATTTTTGAAAATTAATCGCTGATTATAAAAGTACATTAATTGTTATTAATTTAATCATTAAATAAAACTCTCTTCATAAAAAACGTGTTTTTTCTGACTTCCTAGCATATATAAACGCCTAAACTAAAATTGTCGCGTCAATTAGGACAAACCTATCTGCATTTTTTTTAGGAAAATCAATGAAAAACTTTAAACGTGAAAATGTTTGTCTAAACTTTTAGAGAGGGACATGAGTACTTACTTCTCCATTAAATGGACTACATACATACTCGTTTATTTATAAATACAGAACTCTAGCTATAGTTTTAAAGATGCTGTGGACATTCTCTCAGCTATTAATATTATATAGATACATTCTAGATTTACAAAAATAGAAGCCTAACATAACCTTACTTTTTTATTTCTCTCTTATTATTTCTTTGTACTTGGATTGAATTTTGCACAAATACGGTTTAAGCCGAATTTATGGTATTTATAAAAAAAAAAATGTTGATTTGAAGCTACTGTAATATTACATAAATATATAAACACAGGTGAACATTGTTATTTAAATTTTACAAAACAAAATTTATTATAAAAAATTAGAAAGAAACATTTTTTTTTTAATAAAAAATGTTATATAGTTATTTTTTCAAATAAAAAATATTCGAAGACATGACAAATAAAATCTTTCATTTTTAGTATATATTAAATTTATTTTGTGAGATTGACGCCCTTCTGTCTTCTGTCGCTTCTTTAATCCTTTTTAAAGCAAAAAAGCGATTTACAGGCATTTGTATGCTTCGAAAATCGCAACGACTCTGTTATTTGCGTTAGAATTATTATTTTTCATATACATTTTTTAATTATAAATACTACACAAAATATTGAAATTTGAAAAGTATTTCGAACAAAAAAAAACAAGAAATACAGTTTTGCGGTTAAATAAATAAAAGTCACAAAAATTTTCTTCTCATATTTATTTGTATTTTTTTTCTGAATGTTTGCAATATGTTGTTTGTATGTATGTATGAATGCGATTTGCTTTTACTGATACGCTTGCGTAAATTGTTTGTTTGTTTATGCATATAATAAAGTGTAAGTGTTTTTGTTTTATTATTATTATGTATAAGTATTTTTTTCCATTACAAATTGGTAGTAGTAAATATATTTTGTTTTTTGTTTTTGTTTTTGCTTTTTTCGTAAGAACTACAAGTTACAAGTTAAGTTATAAGTTTAAGTATATAAATATGTAACGCTGCTTTTATGTATGTAAGTAAGTAGTTGTAGTTTTTTGCTCGCTACTAGTGTTTATATGTATGTTGTGATTTACAAAATGCTACGCATGACGCTTAATACACGATTCTGCTATATTTAAATGTGGTTCATGATGATTTTATCTTTTTTAATTTTTAGCTTTTTTTTCGTGTTAATGCTTTTTCATATTTATTATTATTTTTTTTTTTTGAGTGTATTAAATTTTCGATTGATCGTATGCGCTAGTAATACTCACAATACTTTAAGATTGAATTTTACGCTTAATTTCGGGTTCTTTTTATTATTATTTATTTATTTTTGTATTTTTGTTTTTTTTTTATTAACTACATATACGGATTTAAAACTGTTCATAATTCTTAATACTAAAAATTATTATTTTTTTTATAATTAAATCAACAGTAATTTGTTTTTAAAATATAACTTGTATGAACAATGATGTGAAAAATTTTCGGGTTTTCAGCTATCAAGTTAATAGAATAATAAGTTTTGATTATGAAAAGAAATTTTGCACAATTAAAACTAATAGCAAAATGAGTTTCTGATGATAAAAAAAAAGTTAAAAAAAAATAAAAATAAAAAAAGGGAAAAAAAGAATTAAAAAAAAAATAAAAAAAGGGGGAAAAAAGAATTAAAAAAAAATAAAAATAATAAAAAAATATATTAAAAAACAAAAAATGTTAAAAAATGATATAAAAATATATAAAAAATAATATAAAAATAAATAAAAAATAATATACAAATAAAAAAAAAATTTAGATAATAAAAAAAAAAAAAATAAAAAAAAGAATATACATTATATATAAAAAAATAAATAAATTAAAAAAATAATATACAAAATATATAATATATAAAAAATCAAATATAAAAAAATTCATACTTATTAACGTCTTACATTTTAAGTAAATTATATTTTTATTTTTAAAGTTGCGTATATGCCGAAAAATTATTAATTAACACCATTTAACATATCAATTGAATATTATATATACATACTTTTTACTTACGAAAATTGAAATTTATTGGAAAAAAAATTTCGACTTAAAGCCAATTTGTCAATTAACTACGTTAATATATTTTACTGTTTGCTTTATGAGAAAAATTTTTAATAACTTCTATGCGCTAAAAAACATTTTTTTTACCAATTTGAAAAATTTTTAATATTTTAAATAAAGTTTAGATACCGGAGCTACAATACTTAGAGGCGCTTAAATTCTTCATCAGCTTGTTGAAAGAATTTATAAGTTATGTTTTTTTTTTAATTCTAGTCAATTTTCTTAGCAATATTTGCATTGGTTTTTAAGTTTAAATTTTAAACTATTTTTACTGAGCGAATTTGTTATTACAAATTATTTAAAACTGGATATTCGTCAACTTCTTTAAGAAGTTCTCAATATGTTTTTGCAAACTGCACGATTTTTGTAATATAATTTTTTATTTGCTTAGATTTTTTTCTGAGTTTCTTTTTTTTTATTATTTTTCTGTAGTTTCTTTTTTATTATTAACTTCTTTTTTGGAAATATTTTTTCGTCAATTTTTTAATTTCTACAATTTTTTTTGTTGTTTTTTTAATTTTTTCGCTATATATTTTCCAATTTTTTGTGTCTTATATATTTTATTTATAATTACATCGCATAAGGTAGTATAAATGGTAGGAAAAGGGAATAGTATAAGTGTATATATATATATTTGTTTTGTGAATACATATAAATTGATTACTTCATAAATACTTGTAGTACATATACCATATAGTAAGATTGTTGTATATATTTCGCCTTGGATATTGGTTTTTCAGTAAATTTTGTTATATTGTTTTGCAATATGAATTTCGGTTTTCAAGGTTAGTAAATTTTAATGCATTTCATATGCCATTTTCATAAATTGGGAACACTTTGGAAATATCAATCTTTTGATGTAGGTAATTATAAAAATTTATTAATGATTCATCATAGCAATTATTATGATTAAAAAAAATATTTTGAATTCTAATACCAACTTCAGATAATTTATATAATTTGTTTTAAATATTTCATTACAATTTTTGTAAAACAAACTTATAAAACCAAAAAAAGGTTTAATTCAAAATTGGTCTGAAACAGAGTTTTCTTTTCATAGATAATTTTGAAATTTTTTTCCGTTAACAAACTTTACTCGTTTTTCTATAAGTAATTACCAGGAGTATAAAAAACTACAATTATATAAGCACTCCAAGCAATTTAAACTTTCAAGCGCTCTCGTTTTTTAGTAATCAAATAATAATATATAATGTTTTTTTTTATATGATAATCTCGAAAAAAGTATTTCGCCTGCTTTAAGAGAGCTTTCTGAAACTTTTCTTCAGATAAACTAAACGCTAAAGTTTAAACACTATTATAACCTATAAAACTAAGAATGGCATTAAAATAATAATAATGATTTGGCGCATAAATTCTTAACAAAAGCTTAGATCAAGCTTTCACTTCATTTATTGATAAACCATTATATAGGGATCTTGTATTTTTTGTAAAGTTCTGTAATCAAGCTTAAAGCTTTCTCACTATTGCCATTAGCGAAAGCTCTTTGTACTCAAATTAGTCTGTGAAAGCTTCTACCCGCTTAAACTCTCGAGTAATAGTATTACAAAAGTTCGATTATCAAGCTTAAAGCTATATTTTACATTTAAATTTAGTGAAAGCTCGTCATGCATAAAAAAGTATGGAAATTAGATAGCAAGCTGGCTTAAGGTTTAACATGCATAAATATGAGTAACAATAAACAAAGCTTTTAGTAAAGTGAAGTTTAAATCATGAAGAATTAACTTCTAAATATTACCGTAAAGCTTTCCGAAATGTCATACTAGTATACTAGTGTTATTATTTGAGTTAATGGAGGTGTAAATGTGTTATTATTTTCACTCTTTTGCTCGTCTCTCCACTATATGCTTGATCTAAACACTGTCTATTACTACTATGAAAAGCTTTTGGCATCAATAAAGTTCAACGTATTATGTACATTGCATTTTATATTTCAAAAAGTAAGTGCTGCTGAATTTACATGCATTTAAAGCTGCTGAATGATAATAGTAACAAATTAACGGGTAATGTTCTTAGATTTATTAATAACACCAATCCATATAAAACTAGTGAGCGTTTTTCTAAAACTACATACATATTTCAAAATGGGTTTCCTTTGCAAGCCCGGTCCAATTGCAGACATGAATAGAAATATTCCAATCTACATCTAGCTAATACCTGTTTTCTGTTCTTTCAAGATTTTTAAATATATATTTACGCCAACAATTAAAATACAATATAATGCTACTTTGAGAAACTTTTTATAATATTAAAGCTTCCCCATCAGTCAATTTTTTAAGAGCAATGAGAGCAAAGTAATTTTTTTATTATTATTTGCAGTTGAGCATTATTTTATTGAGTTTGAGTTATAGACCACCGAAATAGGCTTTGTTGCTTTCTAATATCCAAAAGCATAAACTATAAATTACTCTTTTAGCATTCAGCGCTATATTCAGCTATCGTGTTCTTGTGCTGAATAAAGTTATGAAAGTAAGCTGCAGTTGAGAATAAGTTGAGTTAAGTTCGTGGTTACATTCGTACTCTCAAATAATGGTTGTTGATTTAAAATGAGCGAAATATATATATTTTAAATCTTTTAAATAAAACCGTTTAATATATAGTCATCCTAGCGCCCAAGATTTGGTTTTTACTTCAAAATTTTAAAACAATATTTCTTTCTCTTTTTTCCAGTTGATAGCAATTGTATATACACATTTGTACATTTTTTAAAGGTGTGTAATTGTAAAGAATTTATCGATTTCGATTTTCTCAACTTCACTGTTCATTTTTGAAAAGTTGACTAAAAAAAAAGAAATACTTTTCCCGAGGTTTGTTTCTCAAACGATATTTATTTCTTTAAACAATAATTTTGATTACTTTTTATAACTTATTTGTATTTCAATTTTATATTTTTTTAAATTATATGCTTTTAACTCTCATTGCCCTTATACTTTTTGCTTACTTCCTTTCGTAATATAATTTGAGTTAATTTTTTTTTTCATCACAATTTTCCATAATGGTCTTTTCCAATTAATAAAACATAGATATTCAGCATTATATAAAATCTAACAGCTTGGTTTAATTCGTATACGACTTGTATATGTGTGTATGTACGCTGATTGATTTTAATTTCTTATGCAATTTAATTTACCATACTTAATTTTTCAATTTTTTTTATAAATTAATGCTTCGAATACTTCCGAGTTCTCGAAACCTGTTTTTACCTACGACTACTACAACTAATGAAACTATTTTATACATATATATAAGAAAATTTTAATAATGGGTATGCAAATTTTTATGTGCTGACTGTCATGATGCCAATAGTTATACTATAATCGCTTTAAAATATTTATAAAACATAATAACAACAGCAACAAATTTTTGACAAAAATTAGTAAAAGAAAATCAATAAAAAAAATTAAAAACAATTAACAAAAAAAAAAAATTAACAAAAAATATTAAACAAAAAATAATAGAAAAAAAAACAAAAAATATTAAAAAAAAAAAACAAAAAATATTTAAAAAAAAATTTTAAAAGAATATAAAAAAAAAATAAAGATCAAAAAAAAAAAATATTAAAAAAATAACAACAAAAAAATTCGAAAAAAACTAAAAAAATAATATTAAAATGCAAAAAAATATCTAAACATAATATTAGAATTTTTTTAAAAGTATATTTCCAAATTGCAATAAAAACAATATAAACATTATTTTTGCCTTTAATGCTTTTATTTAGCGCTAATAAACTAGTTTTTTCATGATTTTGCTTAAAAACTACAATGATAACATATCGCCTTTGCACTTAGAAACTAATTTTTAAACTTAAAAATTTTTCAAAACATTATGAGTATGCAATTATAAGTATATAATATACCTATATATATATGTATATGCAATGATTGCTGATTTAATGGTAGAAAATATAGTTGCGCACCTAGAAAATATTGTTATGTTGTAAAATATATTATATATTTTAGTTGCAAGTAAGCTAAGGGTGTTGCTATTTTATTTAAATACGAAATTATTTAATGTTTGTGTTTTTAATTATGAATTATTGAAAAATTTCATACGAGAAAGCGAAAAATTTAATTTTTTTAATAAGTTTCGTGTTTTTTTTTTGTTTCAATTAAACATTTCGAAATTCGTAAAATTTTCAATTTAATTTCTATTGATTTTTGCATTTTAAAGTTCGAAATTATTTAATTTTTAAATTATCAATTTCGTCTTATTGAACAATTTCAACAACAAAATAAATTTTTGTAATTTTTTTTAAATAAATTTTTCAAAAGCGCACAATTTTAAAAATAAAATCTGGATGGCAATAATAGGCATGTGGGCATGATTATGAGAACATGATGTTGTTAAACTAAGACGCGTTTTATGACTATGTTAAAGCCATAATTACGAGCCGGCAAAAACATAATAACTAAACTAATTTGCTTAATGCAAAGCTTTGCATATTTTAAAATTAAATTGCATGATTTCCAAACTACGTGTGCTTCATTGTGGGTTCTCGGGTTTTTATCACACAATTTTTAAAGTTATGTAAATATCATCATTTAGTACGTACATTTGTATTTCTAATGCCTAAAGTTTGCTATTACCCAAAAAAACAAGTAAGAATTAAGAATAAAATGCAAGCGTGTGCGGGCTTGCAAAAATTTAGTAAACCAATATCGTTGCACACGAAAGCTATTCGTACAACTACTAATACTAATTTAGCGCCAACTCTACTAAGCAATGAAAAAAATACGCGTTGACATCGATTCACACTACTAATTTGTTTGCGAGCGAACTGTGTTTTGGGTGCATACTCTGCAAGCTAACTTTCGAAGCTTTAAACAATTTTTTACTGAGCTTTCATATTTGTTGCAAATTCTCAGTGTCTCTGTATGTCGAAAGCACGCAACACTAACTAATTGTACTTCAAAAGCTTTATTTTTTGTTATTAAAAAGCTTTCACTTTTACATGATTTGAAAGCTTTCACTTTTACATGATTTAAAAGCTTTCATTGTAATATGATTTAAAAACTTGCGGTTATACATGAAAGCTTTCATTTACACATGATTTGAAAGTTTACACGTACACATGTTTTAAAAGCCTTCATTTACACACGATTTGAAAGCCTTCACGTACATATGGTTTAAAAATTTTCGCTTATACATGATTTGTAAGTTTCCACTTATACAAGATTTGTAAGCTTTCACTTGTATATACTTTTAAAGCTTTACACATAATTTGAAAGCTTTCACTCGTACAGGATTAAGCTGTTAAATCATACCTACAAAATTCAAAAGCTTTCAGTCACTTTAAATTCTAAAAGCTTACATGCTTTCACTACAATCTCAAAACGCTTCCACATACCACTACTTCTTCAACTTTCACACCTACTTTTCATTATACATGCTCAACTACTCTAATATGGATTGAATTTATTGCGCGTCTTTTCGCTATCAGCACCGCCATCGGCATGATTATGACTGCGAAAACGTGTCGATGCGAAACTTTTGGTGCGATGTACACCGGTCGTCTGTATGGGTGGACCATTGAGCGTGGCCAAGCCGCCCAACAGATCGGTGAGGCCGCCGAGCGCCGTTAGGCTGGAGAGCGCATTCAAAGCGCCCGGTTTGGCCAGCAATTGTGCTAACGGTATAGCTGTTGCTAGCGAACTGACTGTGGTGGAGTTGGCAAATGGATTTGGTGTATTCGAAAATGGCAATGAAGTGGAAAATGGATTGGTTGGATTGTTGGAAGTTGTGCTTAAGGTTAAATTGTTGCCGCCGCTTGTATTGTTGCTGTTGCTATTGCTGCTGTTGTTTGTCATTGTCATGGCTGTGGTTGAGTGTTGTGTATTGTTGTTGTTATTATTGCTGTTATTCGCATTGCTCGCATTCGTATTTAAATTGTTTAAACTATTATTGCTGCTGTGATTGCTGCCGCCGGTCTGATTCAAGCTGCCATTGCTGCCGCCACCGCCGCCACTGCCAGCACTGTTGTTGTTGCCACCTAAGGTGGTTGCGCCGCTTATGTGATTACCACCGCTGTTGCTGTTGTTGCTGCTGTTCGTATTGGCATTGCCATTGCTGGCGCCATTAGTGACATTGGCGTTGTTGTTGTTGCTGTTGCTAGCATTGTTAGCTTGACCATTGGCGCCGCCATTGTTCGCCTCCTGTAGATTGGCCTTCTGCAGTTCAACGCTGGAAAAGGGATAAAGAGAGAGAGAAAGAGAAAAAAGGACAATAGGATATTGTTTGTATGTGGTGATGAGATAAGGTTTAGTTGTTCATTGAAAGGTGATGACTGTAATTTTTAATGGTGATTTTGTGGAATTGAGTTGGTTTTTGCATTTTTTTATATATATTTTTTTTCTTGTAAATTTTTAAAAATTTGGAATTTGATGATATTTTTGCGTTAAGGGTTAAGGAGGGAATTTGCTGGATTTTTGTTTTACAAGGAGGATTCTTTAAATGTTATTTATATATATATATTTTTTTTTTTTTGCGGTTTGGCGTTCAAAATGGTACAAGTGTGTGGGTGGTGGCGGTGGTCGGTGATGGTTTTTTGTTTGAGGGAATTTAATGAGGGGTTCTGAGTAAGCCGTCTTTGAATGCAGTGGCAACGCTGTGTTGGAATCGAGAAATGCCTGAAACTTCTGCATATTAAAAATATAAGAACTGAACTATAAATAAAAATATTTTGCTAAAAATTTCAACAGGTAGTACTTTTCTGAAATTAATTTGGGTTTCGTAACTATTTTTATTAATTAATAAAATGCAAAAATGTTAATTATTCTAATAGTTAAAACTAAAAAGAGAGATTCTAATCACATAGTGCCCAAATCAATTAATAAACCTTGTTTCTTGTGGGTAGAATACTTGTATTGTTCATTTATTGTTCGTGTACTATACGAAGTTCTTAGTTATTTTTGAGCATGAATCGGACCCTAAACCTGACCTTTTATCATAGTATTGAAAGCTATTTATGAATTTTGCAGTATATTAAAAAAGATTTCGCACGAACGAAAAGATTTCGAACTTTTCCAAATTTATATATAACGTGTTAGCTACCAACACTCTTAGGATCTACTTTTACGTTAGTTAGTTCGAGACTTGAACCTTTCAAAATTTAGATTTAGCCTTTTAGCTACCTAATACACGAACCATATAAAATTTATATTTATCGATGAGCTACCCAACACTTTTAAGAGCTACTTTTTTCGTTAGTTGATTCGAGACTTGAACCATGCGATATTTATATTTAGCCTTTTAGTTGTCTAAAACTCGTATATTCTACATTTTTCGTTGGTAAATTGTTCAATACTAGGTTGAGAACTACATCTATGGTGCACGTCTAAGAAAAAACCTTTAAAAGTAACCTAAAACTAACTATCGACATACATAATTGTTTACAACTACTTTAGAAGTAATCAGAACTCAAAATTGTAAAAAAAATAATAAAAAAATCTAACGAACTACAAACTTCTCTGATTTCTCTTGTAAAATATGTACGTATGTATACAAAATATATATTTCTTATACCACACACGCTGCTGCATTCAAATAGGCTCACGTTTCAATATGACTTATTATATTTCTGTGGATGCTTTTCGTTTTATACGAGCGTTTAGCGGGTGATATTGGGTTGGTCAATGACAGGCAGGGGGCTGGGTCGGGGTCGTACTGGCATAACTGGTATGGATTATATGATAGTTATGTATACTTTATGGAACGTTGATTTGCATACACGGCCGTGATCCCATGGGTAGCAACAACGTACATACAACAATATTCATATATATATAAATATTTTATGAGACGAGACGTACGATTTGTGTGTGCTTGTGTGACAGCGCGGCGGCGTTTTGCCATGGCTGCTGCCAATTGTGGCAGCGATTTTACATTGTTTTTTTAAATTATTATTATTATTAAATGTATTTGGGGATTTGGGCGCTGCTCTACTTACATACATACATACATACTAATGTTACATATACATATGTAGGAGTATTGGTATACAAAAGTTTAATACAGTGGCAAGTAGTATTTGCTTTATGGTGTTTATAATATTTAGTGTGAGCGCAAGTTTTTTTAGTTTACAAAATGAATTTTTTTTTAATATATAACTTGTATATATATATTTTTTTTTTTTGGTTAGGAGGAGCACATTTAAAGTGACGGGTGTTGGTGTTGAGTTTGGTAAAAATTATACACCTGCTGTTGGTGCTGTGGGAGGCGGGATATCACACTACTTGGATAAAATAGTTAAAATGTTGTTGGAAATTAGTAGGCAGCACTAATATAAACTATGGATTTTTGGTACGTGAAATAACATATTAGTGGTGAGTTTCTGGTTTGAGTTTTGGTTGGGTTGACTGCTTTTGATTGGATCGTAATAAATGTAGAAAAAAATGTGCGCAAACGTGGCGGTAGGCTGTGGGTGTTTGGTTGCTATGTTTATGTTTTCTTTTTGCTGCTTTAACGGGTTTGGGGCTTGGTTTATTTGTTGCGCTTGAGTGGTATGGAGATGAGTGGGTTTTTCGAAAAAAGTATTTTCATATTTATTTAAATGTATATATTTTTTTTTTGGTGGTTTACTGTTATGAAAGGCTAAATTAAGTAAGGTTTTCATATTAAAACGGTTCAAAACAAAATTGAAAATATACGGCAAATTTTTTGTTTTGCTTTTGTTTCAAAGAAAATGTTGAAAAATTAGTGCACATTAATAATTTGGTGCGTAAATTAAAGGAAAAATTATATATTAATTGATGTAATCAAAAATTGTATTTACTTTCGCTCTCAATTTTTGCTTGCGCTTTTTTTTCGTTGGGAAAATGGTGCTGGGGACAAAATGGTAGTTAGAAGTTGTTTATACCAAGTAGTAACAAAGTTGCTTCACTTTACAAGTTTTCGAAACTAATATATGTATACTTGTGTTGTAGTTTTTGTTTTTAATATTTTTTTTTAATACTATTTGATAAATTCTACTTTAATTTATTTACGCGCAGTGTTGCACTGCAAGGTACACAATTATTTATGCCTCTAAGTACATGTATAAATAAGGTGGACAGCTTTTTACTACAGTCGTGTGCTTTTTTTCTTTTGGGCAGCACAAATTAACCTTTGACCTTAGTTATGGTTGTTATTGTGCGCTTGGCGCCTATGAAGTGGCTTAATTCTAAGGGTTTACTAAAGTTTAAGTTTAGGCACAGGCTGCCTGTTAGCTATGCGCTACGCATTTTTTGGTAGTCAAAGTTAGTGAAAACAAAAGTACAGTTAACAAAAGTTGTTTTTTCTGCTAATACAGAGTTGCCATGTAGTTGTGACATTTTAGAACGCATTTACTTTTTCATTTCATAATATTAATATTGTTTGTTTTTAGTAATTTTTTTTTTGTTTTGTTTAATTTTTATCATCATCAAAGAACCTCCTTATACCGCATATTATATATATGTAGATAGTATGTTAATTTGCGTATACTTAGCATAGATTTCAAATAGTGAAAGTACGAAAATGTTCGATTTTCTTTGTTTTGATACGTTTTTTTTTTCATTTTTATTTTTCATTTCAATTGACTGATTGATTGCTCGATTGATTGATCAATGTTTCGATTGTTTGAACGAACGGTGTGTGCGTGTGTTTGTGAATCAATTACGTCATAATTATTAACAGCGTACAATGTGTTTTGTGTTTTTTGTTGAAATTCTTTGTTAATTTGCAATTCAATTCGACAAAATATATATATGTTTAATTTTTTTAGAGGTAGATATATATATATAGAGAGAATATACAATAAGGGTTAATGCATATACTTAATAATAATTAGCACTATTTTTATTATTTTAATTCCTTTATATATAGTTTTTATTAAAAAAATATAAATTTTAAAATTTTATTTTTATTCAAAAATTTTTTTTTTTATTTTAAAATTTTTTATATATTTTTTTTAATTTAAAATTTCTTTGTAATATTTTTTTTTTTGTTAATTTTAAAACTTTTTTTTTTATTAATTTTTTTTTTTTTAATTTTGAATTTGTTTGTTTGACGCCTATAACAGCATAGTATGGTACTCACCTCATGTTGATTAAGTATTGAGCCAATGCCACCGAATCTGGATTGCCGCTAATCGTGATTGTACGATCGGTATTGCCACCCTCGCGTTCCTCACAATTCGAAATGCGTATCATTGCACCGGAAATTTGGCGTATTTCGGCAATTTTCGTGCCACCCTTGCCGATAATGCAGCCGATCAAGTCATTAGATACGGTCATCTCATGCTGCTGTTGTTGTGTACGACTTGTATTGGCTGTACGTAGCTGTGAGCCAGCTAAGGCGGCCAAAGCTGCTTTAGAAAAAAAATATAAAAAAAATATTAATACAAAAAATTCGAGAAAGTGTTTATCTTTCAAAAACACAACAACTTACCTGTGGGATTCAGTCCACCGGTATTGGTGGGTGTTATGCCAGCCAAACCCAACGCTGCCAAGCTAGCCAATGGATTCTTTGCCACCTAAGTTTGTGGTTGGTTGAGGTGCGTCGTATGTGTGCGCGTGCGCGTGTGGGGAGATAGGAAGAAAGGAAATGGAAAATAGAAAATACATTTTTATTGTTTTTTTTCAGTTTCATTTCTAAACAAATTTTGTTAAAAATTTAATTAAAACCATTTCAAAGTGAAAAATCAAATTATTTAATGCTACAAATATATTACGTAAATATATTTACAAAAGAACATACAAAACACAACAATTACAGAGCGGGAATTTCTGCAGCAACAATAACAGTTGTTGTAACCAAAGTTGTTAGTATGCATTTTAGAAACTTTTTTTTTTTGTTTTTTTAAACAAAACTAACTTTAAAATAAAGACAGTTAATTGTAACGGTTGTTGGTGAAGCTGTTGGTTTGAAATTTAGTTTTGTATTTGGTGGTGTGTAGTGCTGTGGGGAGTGAGTAAGAGCGCAGACTTGTGAGCTTTGGCAGATTTATTGAAAATATAGCATACATTTTTTTTTTTGGTTCTAAAGTTTCTATATTTATACACTCGTATTAAAAATTAAGGCATTAAGGAAATTTGTGCAATTATTTATGTATATAATTTTCAGATTTTTTTCAAACAAAATTTTATAATTTTTTATTTATTCTATAAAAGTCTTGATTTAGAAAAAAAAATGATTCTATAATTTAATAATTTTGGCCATTCATTTGAAAAAAAACCCCTCTTTGATACTTTTTGTCTAAAATATATATTTAATTTTTTGTATTTAATTATAAAATAATTAGGATATAGGTATACTATAATATTCTAAAGCCACAACATACTTATTTAATATTGTTATCCAATACTTTCACCTTTACCTTTCGAAACCGCTTAGCCTTTCACTTTTTAAAGATATTATTATTTTCTATTAAAAATTATTATTTATGTATGTATATATCGACTAACTAATTTGAATATCAAAAGTCTAAGAAAGTTATTAGAAAAGGCTTTAGTTCTATTGGCGAACGTGAGGGAATTCACAATTTTGGTTCTTTTCGATATAACGAGAGGCTTTTGGAAAAGATTTTTGGACCCCCTAAATATATATATATATATATTCCTTGACTTAATCTCGCTTTACAATTATAGAACGTTTTTTTCGCAACATCGAGAAGCTGTTGAATTTCTGATTTGAGTCCAAGACTCTATATATATTTTTCATTGACCTAATCTGGCTTTAGTAGTTTGTAGTTCCCCTGAAAATCAGTCGATACATATTTTTTCTATTGAATCACAGCATAATTGACAATTTTATACAAGCTTTAAATATTTTTTGACATACACTTCAATATATATCTATCTCAATACAGTATGATCTGATAGGTTCTGTAATTTATTTCCAGCGAATATGAATAAACATTACTTTACTGCGTTTTTCTCTCGTAAAGTTGTTTTCAGAGTCGATGTGGAAATCTTTTTCCGAAACAGCTGAAAAATTTGAATTTTCACACGATTTTCGTAGTTATAAATGTCAGCTAATGATCGAAAGTATAAAATGTTTGATAATAATTTCGATTTTTTAAGCCACTCTGAGGTGTAAATATTTTTAGGTAACCGCCATTTTGTCAAAAATCAAAATTTTGTATAGTCTTTTGATCTTTACCTGATTTAATCTATTGTATTATTAAAATGTTTTAATTTTTGGATTTGATTTAATTTTAAGCGGAAAAAACTATCTCACCGCTTGACAATTGTTTTCGGAGTTCCTTTTGTTGAACGGCTATGAAATCAAGAAAAATTAAAATTTTGAAAATGAATTGGCAATTATTTAAGCTACATTAAATTCTGTAAATGTACAGCATTTTTATTTATTTACTAAACTAAATATCTCTTCGAAAAAATTCACAAAACAAGGTGTTTTTCTGACTGGATTTCTGAGTGGCTATAACTTCTTGAGTTTTCTTATATAAAAATACACTCGAAATTTGTAGCTATTATATATTTCTTTTATAATCTTACCTCAGCCGTGATTTGTATCGAGATTCTCCTAATTAGATGTATAAAAATATATATAAATATCTTTTTCGCAAAGAGCTATGAATACTATAAGGCAATGGAAATTCCAGTCAACGAATGGCAGTAGCCACAAGACATCTTTTAATTTCGAAAAAAAAAAATGTTATCGAAAGGAAAAAATTATTCCTCTATTTTACCTATATTCAATTTTTTTTCTATAGTATCTAAAATTTACACTAGAAATCATAAAAAATGAAATGAAAGTATTTTTTTCTTTCACTCTTTACAAAAACATGCATTTATCGACATAGAGATAATAGTGATAGGCAAGAAATTTTTTAGAAATGCAGCTTAGTGTTCGAATGTGAATTGAGAAATGTAAGTGTGGTAGACATATCTTTGTGGTATATGTACACATATGTATTTAAAAAGTGGAAATGTAAGAATATGCAGTTTTTTGTGTAAGTGTGCGTGTATAAATATGTTTATATGTGTAAATGAAGGGAAGAATTGCTTATGACAATAGTTCATAGCACGTTAATAAATGGTATTACGATTAAGTACAACATTACGGGGGTATAATTACAGGGGCAGGGGCACATTCCATGGGACATAACAACAAGAACAACAATTAGAACAAGAAATGCGCATAAATTTATGTACATATATGTAGTAGAAACCTACATACATAAATATAACAATAAAATATACACGGCAATTTCTTAGTACAGAAACAACAAATTACTTAATATATAGAAATATATATTACATACTAAATATAGAAAGGACTACTAGAAGTGCAAAAATGCTGTGGGGTCAAAAGGGGTCGGTTGGTAGATCAGTCGAGCATGAATGTGGTAATTTATGCGTTAGAATTAATTAAATTTTTCTAGACAGGCTTGTTTGATGGCGTACTATTAAATACAGAATTTTAGGCGTGACCCGTTTGTAAAATAGAATTTTACGATTTTCGAGCTTCGAGTCATAAAAAAAAAATCGTGAAATTTGGATAAAAGCGGGCTGCCACTAAAATCTGAATTTGAATCTGAAAAAAGTAAGCAAATTTCGAATTTTTTTTTTCGGGAAAACAACGAAAAAATTGTAAATTATACTTAGAGGGCATCATGTTTACTATCCTATGTTTATAGCACTTGGTTTTATTTTATATACCAGAAGCTCGAGCGAAACGTGCAGTTTTATTTTATATTATCGGCTGCAAAAATGGTGGTCAGTTAACGAAAATTTTTATTTTTTTTGCTAAAAAATTTGCGCTTAAATATTTATAACAAATGAAATATGCAACACAAAAAATCCCACGTCTTTTACCAGATAAGCTTCTTCGAAAAACACTGTCACCCAGCAAAGAATTGTGGCGGTTATGTTACCTCAAGGTATACTCTTGCTAGAACCACAAAAAATGTTTTCTGCCGGAGAACACTATAATGCGGGCAGGGGATTCTATGAAAACATATATTTTTCAAATTAAAAAAAAAAAAAATTGTTTATAAACATGTATTTATATGGGTAGTAAAGTCCCCTAAACATAGTTTTGTTTTTTTTTTTTCGATGTCACCAGAAAAAAATAGTTTGAAGGTGACTTTTCGAAGTTACTGATTGGACCACGCATAAATTACCACATTAACAGTAAATACATATAGTAAAATTTAACGCAAGTTCACGAATCCATTCCAGGAGGGGTAAAATGCAAAACACAAAACCGGTGAAGAAAACAAAAAACACCAACATTTTGGTACAAACCTCAAGGTAAGGGGTGGGGGCGAGGCTACAGGTACAAGTACAGGGTGGAAGCATAAAGCAATAATGAAATTTATGTAGTTCTAAAACGCTGCTGCTGAAACCGGGGGCACTTTCTAAAGCAACTACGGAAAAACAACTAACTAGTGGAAAGGGGTTGATGGGCGGGGCTCATATGATGTGATTTCACACACCTCTTCAGCAAATGTGTGCGTGTGTGAACCACAAGCAAGCTAAATAGAGTTGGTTTTGGTGTAAGGTGGTAGAGGGCGGGGGAGGAAATTAAGGGGTGCGCATAAAATACCTGTATAGCGGCGATAGGGATTGTATTTTTTTATGATTTTGTGAAAAAGTTTTTATAAAATTTTAACCACAAAGATCACAGTAGAGCTTCCAAAACATTACTACTTTTTTTTAAAGTTTTTTTGTTTTTGGAAAATACGGTATATATCAAGCTTTGCGTCTACTTTTGGTTGGTTGTTTTTCTTTTGTTGTTGTTGTAGTAAACAAATGCAACTCACATCGGGTATATGCTGTAGATGATGGTGGGCCGGCACCGCTCCTTGCAAATGTGCCCCTTTCAAGAGAGGATCCGTCAAACCTGAGATACCAGCGTGTAGGCCACCGGCGGCCAAGGCCAGCGGAAATACGGGACATGTCTATTTTGTGTTGTAGTTCATTTTTGATTTGCATTAACAATTTTCATTTTGTTGCATTTGCATGGCCAATTTGAAGAGTTAGACAGGCGAGCGGGCAGATGTGGCAACGCCGCGTATTTTCGACGTTTGTTGTAGTAGTAGTAGTAATAGTAGTAGCAGAAGTTGGTTGGTGTTGGTGAGTGGTGGTAACGAATAGTAGTGATGGTAGTACATAGTAGTAGCAGTAGTTATTACATTTGTTGTTGTTGTTGTTTTTTGGTGAGTTAAACGATTTTTTTGTATTTGATTTTTGCACGATTTTTAACAACAATAAGAAAAGAATATAAAGAAAATATGTGTTGTAATTAAAAGAGATCTCTTGCCAGAATAAAGACATATATTTTTTCATAAAACAAGTCAGTTCTTCACTATCTAAGCGGTGTGGGTTCGGGGTTAACATTTATAAGAGTGGGTAAATAAATTAAACAATGTAGAAAAATTATTAGAGAGAGAGCGTAGGTCGGCGGTTCAACACAATGAGAAGTCATAAAGTATAGTATATATTATATATATGTACAAATCAGGTAAATTAAATCAAATCATATGCTATATAACTCAACTAAGGAGGAAATGATACGCAAATTCGTGTTTAATTATAAAATCAGAACCCAGTTACATATGTAGAGAGGCGAGAGTTGTAAGATACGGGGCATTTTCTTCAAGCTATCATGAATATGTATAAGACAATTGTTTTTCAATGCAACACATAGAGGTCAGGTCGGAGGATTTTTTTTTTGTTTAACGATATTCCTAGAAAGTAGTGCATGATTTGTCTCTGCGACTTTAGTAGGCTAATATAGGGAAATATTCCACCAAAGAGAGAATGTGATACTCAGGATTGGTGAGGGAGTTGATGGCCGGTTGGTTTTGCAAAGTGAGAAAAGCTACCCAGGTATGCAAACAAACAAATATACAAGAGATTGGCGACGCAATTTTTAGGTTATTATTGTAGTTTTAATAATAGTGGTAAGGTAGAGTTGAAATAGTACGCGAAGTTGTGGCATAGTTTTGAGTCTCGATGATAAGTTATGGTGTGGTGAAAAAAAAGATAAAGGTATAAAAAAAAAGATAAGGTATAATATGTTAGATTGTAATCAAAGAAATACCGGAAAATTTCTTTAAGAAATATGAGAAACTCACAATTATGCAATATAACGGTACAGAATTACTGTTAGTGTATTAGATTGTAAGACAACGAAATACTCGGAATTAAAAAAAAATAATAATACAGAGATTTAAAAAAAAATACTGGGATTTTTAAAAAAATAATACTGGTTTAAAAAAAAGAGATATAAGGAATTTACAAGTTTTTTCAAAATGATTATGAAGAAGAAACATTTTAGGTTTAAGAAGAGAAAATATTGTTTTAACTATGAAAAATAACTTTTCAGTTAAATAGTGGGAAATTTTCTATGACGTGTTTCAGCGTACAAAAATGATATTTAAGGTTTGAATATGATACGAAAAACGTTTTAACTCGTGAATAATATTTTTTCCTAATAATAGGGGGAATTTTTTAAATAGTTAGAATTAGGCACTTTCATCGAATAATTGACGAAATGCTTTAAGACTATGTGAAGTAAGGTTATAAACCCAAATGAGCTATTGAGAATGAAATAGCTGCCTAAGGCAGTCAAAAGGAGCTATTTTAGGTAAAATATAAATAATAATATATTATTTATAAGAAAGCATTATAACTATATAATAGTTTGAATCAGTTGAAATAATCAAAGAGTGCAATAATAAAGTAATGTTAACTTATGGAAATAATTTTAGAACTGTGTTAAAATTTTTAACTCTAATCTATCTATTACAAAATTACCAAAGCGGAACTTTTAGAATGGTAGTTAGTGTAGAACGGATAAAAAGTATTTACTATAATTAATACTGGGATTAATTTTTAAGATGATTTTTTGGATGAAAATTTTTTAAAATCTTATAGAGTTAGAAAAATATGATTTTGTTTTTATTTTTATTAATTTTATATATTAAATATAAGTATTGACAATTTGACCTTAACGTACGGCAGATTATATATTTTTTCCTAAGCCTATGTTTTAAAAAAAGGGAAATTTCAATAATTTAAGACAAGGAAACCATTATTCGAAAATTAATGCTGGTAGTATTTGTAAAAATAGTGGTAATTTTGATAAAAACAAATAATGAAAATTTACAAATGTAACAACTTTTAGGGCATTTTAGCTGAATATACACATTTCCGGTTCCCAAACTTGATTAAAGCATTTTACAAAGCGCTAATTTGATTGAAATGTTTATATGAACGACTAAGAACTCAGCCCCGCAGGCAGGAGCAATATACTATGGATTGGGCAAGAGCTAAAACACGCAGAATACTTTACGAATCGATACGAATGTGGAAAAGTGGGGACAATGTTGAACAGAGAACGAGTGGAGTTAGGGGGTTGTCGCTCACTGGCGTAATACGATACTAACGAAGGAGATATTTTGGTGAGAAGCGAATCAGAAAGGACAGTCATGGCTAAGAGGAGAGAATATGGTAGACTAACAGCTTTCATGTGAGACTGCAAAAAAAAACAAAAAAAAAAAAATAAGGTCAGTAGTAGTTAAGTCATGGACGTTGTGAAATCATTTGCTGTAAGTGGAGTGTGTTTTGTGCTGTTTTGTCAATTATCTAAAGGTACTGTATAGATAAATATGGTATGTGTTGTATATGGTAAGGTCGGTGTGAAAAGTAACGGTATTGGAGTAATTTTTATTTATGTTTTAATATATTAAAAAGGTTTTATTTTTATTATTTTTAAATTTTGTAGAGATTTCGTATGGCTACAGATGGTTTGAAAAGAAAAATGGTTAATTTTATAATACTTGAGATATTTGCGAGTGAGGGCTCGGGCAGGTAAATATATTGTATAACAATTAATTTATTTATGCTTGAATGCATATTCAAGTTAAAAATGTAATTTTTTTTATTTATTTACTTTTTATTTGGTGATAAAATAAGATGTAGCTAAAAATGTTAAATATTTATTTATAATAAAAAATATATATTGAATTGAGGGTCTACTAAGTATAGTTAACACTGAACGAAATAAACGGATGGAAAACGTGGGAAAACCGCTTTATAAAAAATTTTTTAGGTAGTATACATTGCTTGAAGAACTGATGAGAACGTACTGCGTCTTTGGCTGCGTAAATGAGCAATTTACTAACAAAAATTAGAGGCACACACCTTTATGTAGGCAGGTTATAGGCTGTTTCGGTATGGAGGTATATGTATGAATTATTAATAATTTTTTTTTTTTTTTTGTAAATAGAATTTATTGAAAGGTACGAGGTTTAATGGTTTTGTATTTAAACTTTTGCGTAAAAATTCATTTTATATAAATTTTATTTTTTTAATAATTATTTTAAGGGTATTATAGTGGCACAAAAACAAAATAAACACAAGTAGTGATTGGGTTGTAGTAGTAAACTGAGTATACACATACTTTCCAACACTGCGCACGAGCCCTCGTGCTAATGAGTAGCAGTTCTGCATTTTCAGTTAGAGCTATTTAAACAGTACTTAAATTTCCCTGCGGGCCCCAAAATAAGTAGACGAGTAGAACGAAAGCAGAATAAATGGGGTCGTGAGCTGTATATCCGTTTCGTTTTTTTTGTTTTTTTGACTTTGTTACTTTCTAGTAGACCTTGTGAGTGAATCAAGCACTGCCAAGACGATCGCTTTCTTTATATAGATATATATATATATTTTTTTTTCTCTCTCTCTCTCTCTCTCTCTCAACCAATCCTTGTTACACATTCTGCGGTGGCATAACATTTTCATTTTGAAAATTTTCTGTATTGATTGTGTAGTTTTGTTTTGATTCTTTATAAGTGATTTAATATAAAGCCTCTAAAGTCTTGTTATTCTGTTTCATATACATATATATATATATTTTGATATTGGTGAGACAGGCTTTTTGTTCTTACACTAGCGAGCGAACGAACAAGCGACAAAGTAACGACGTTGAACTTATCCTAAGAGAAAGTGCAGAAAATATTAAACAAAATACAAAAAAGAAAAAAATATAAGTAATCAAAAATATGCTTACAGTTTATATATATATATAAAATGCTTTCTTTTTGTAGTAAATACATAGCAAATTTGTTTAGATGGCAATGCCTACAGATATTGGGTGTACAAGTGGAGATTAGGTTTGAAATACAGGGTTATTAATAACATTAGAGGAACAAAATAGTGGAGACGAGTTGATAGGTGGTGATCTCAAAGCAATGCGGACCAGCGAGTAAAATTTGGCAGATTTTAAATAATAATTAGGAGAAGACTTTTTTATGCTTCTGAGCGAGCAGTTTTGAAAAGCTTTTTAACTCAAATTTATTGATATGCTGGGCTGAAAGTAACCTATGTTACTATGTGAGAGTTTATAAGGTTCGAAGAGCACATTTTCAATGCGTATGACTTGATGGCTTTGCAACAAAACTTACAAAATGAGAGGCCAATCAGTCAGGACTACTTTAAAAATGCGTTGTAAATGTATTTGGAGAGCCACAAACAACTGGCGACTCACGCAGCTCCATCGTTGCTTGCTGGGAGATGTCTTCGTTAAGAAAAATTGAACCACGAATCTCGTAATTATAATCAAGCTCTCTATGTCCTTTGTCCTATCTAATGTCCTTTTTTAATTGAAAACTTGTTTATATCCATAAATATAAATAAACTGACAGCATTGCTTTTCAATCCGACAGATATTATGTTAGTAAAGGCTTAGTATATTCTTTTAAAAAACAAAACGAGAGATTGGTCATTTTTGCAATGGCATTTTTGAATAAAACAGAGTTAATATGAAAATATTAAAACAAAGAGAGTTAAAAAAATATTGAAAAGTGCTTTTATATAAATTTTTACACACTTCTCTTTACTCTTAAGTTGATCAAATTAAATTATATACACTAACTAAAACTAAGTTTGTTTATGGTAGTGGTTCGAGGGCAGTGGTGGCAGGAAGCAAAAATTCATAGAAATAAAAATAGAAGATATTAAAACAAATCGAAAAAAAGTACAAGCGCACAGAATTCTCACATTGTAAGTGAACATAAGTCAATAGAGATAGAAGGGGGACGGAGAGCGAAGCTAAGTAAAGTGGGTGTACAGTTGAGAGTATAACAAGAGTGGATAGCAAAATGGAGCGAAGCGAAGTAATAACATTATTATATGAATAAACGTATGATAGCAAAAGTTGTGGAGAACTTGTGAAGATTCAGAAAATAAAAAAATTTATATACTCGTATGTATATAATATATAGTATACATTTGTATGTATGTGTATAAATAGTAGGCAAAGCAAAAATTTAGTTGACAAAGTAAATTTGTAATGAACAAATGAAGAGCACAAAAATGTAATAAGAGTAAATTGTGGAGCGTAATGAACAGTAAAAAAGATGAAGAAGAGGTGGAAGAAAAGCTGAAAAGTAAACTTAAAAAAAATAATAAAAATAGAGCAGGCACTTATTTGCTAAGAAAATACGCAGACGACGAGGAATTTAATTTTATTTGACTGGCGCATATGGCAGACAGCCGAGGCTGTAGAGCTGACACACAGACAGTAAAAACAAGGTATGTGAGTAAAAGAAAAAGTTATGAAGAATACGTAGTGACATGAAGGTAAAAATACATTAAAAAAATAATAATAAAAAATGGTGGCAAAAAAATTCAAAAAAAAATTGTAAAAACTAAATAAAAAAATAACAAATAGAAAAATTAAAAGAAAAACATTGAAAAAAATGTTAAAAAACCAAAAAAAAAAAATAAAAAAAACCATATTGATATAAAATAAGTAGTGATATGAAAGTAAAAATATATTTGAAAATAAAATTAATAAATGGTGACAAAAAAATTCAAAAAAATATTCACAAAAAATTAGAAAAAATCTATATATATATATACATATAATATAATTATAACAAATTAAAAGAAAAATATTGGCAAAAATGGGCAACAAATATCAAAAACCAAATAGAAAAAATTTAAATAAACGATATACACATAAAAATATATAAAAAAAAAGAAAAAATAAATAAAAAGAAAAAATAAAACATATATAAAAAATTAAAGAAACAAGGAACCAAAAAAAAGATTAATTAACAAACAAAAAAAAAATAATAATTAACTACAAAAAAAACCAAATAAAAATTAATTAAAAAAAAAATAAAAAAAAAACTACAAAAAAAAAAAATTTAAACAAAAACAAGACATAATTAAAAAATAAAAGAAAACCAAAAATAATAAAAACTAAAAATTAATTAAAAATATATGTGGAAAAGTTGAGCAACATAATTCCAAAAAAATAAATTTTAAAAATAATATGGTGAATGGCATACACCAAAGTACATACACCCATACATAGATATTAAAGTAATATATGTATGCATGAATGTACATATGTATATATGCGTATGTGAGTTGAGCGTGTGGCATAAATTTACAGACATAGAAATAAATATGGTATTAAGTGTATAAGTAGACAGGATAATTGTAAATAGTATGCGCTTATGTATGTCTGAGACTGCAACACACAGGCAACTAGCGCACGCACACAGGCGCAATATGCTTAGTGCCACACCACATGCTACCCATAAAGAACCGATTAATTGGGTGTCGGGTCAGAAGCAGTGTGGCACAGCAGTGGTAAGCATGAACACATATGTGCGTGTCCGTATGGGCAGGCGCATTATTGCTATTATCACAGGTGTTTCATTGTATATGTGTATGTATATTATGTATGTGTTACTTGAAGATTTCCTTTAACATAGGTGTAAATATATATATGTATGCATATATAGATATATATATGTATGGGTAAGCATGCATAGATGTGCGGTTAGTTTACCTCTTGTGCGGGTACAGCATAGTTGCCTTGTATGGTATAGGCTTGTCCGTTTGCCAAAATGACTGGTCCAGATACTTGCGGTTTTGGCCGATACGGTATGGTGGCGCCCCTTGGTGGTGACTGTTGGTCCAATTGTTGTTGTTATAGTAGATGAATTACACAAACGTGTGTTTAGAAAATAGGTAAATTTAATTAAACTGGGCAAAGTGCAGTGGCGCAAACACACACACCTAACATATACATATATACATACTAACTGAAATGGGAGCCCATATGTATGTTAGCATGTTAGCTTGTATAGAATGAACTGTGTGCTTGTTTGCGTCTTGCAACTCTGCCAGCCAGCCAGCAATTTAATTCAATACTCACCTCCAGCATAACGAGACAAATCTGATAGATGCATTGGGTTATTTGCTCGGCAGTGCCGCTCAAAGTGACGGCACGCTCTGTTGAATTTGGCAACATTTCGCTGGCAACCTGAATCGAACAGCCAGTGGATTGACGTATCTCCTTGATTTTTGAGCCACTTTTGCCTGCACACACGGCCAGGAGACAAGCGAGCACAGCAGAAGAATAGCAAAATAAAAAATAAAAAAAAACAAGAAAAAGGAGTAAAGAGATATTTCAATTACATTAGTGTAAATTGTGCTGGATACAAGTATAAGTGTGTGTTTAAGTATTTGTTTTTTTGTGTTTTTTTACCAATTAACGATCCACATTGACTGGCGGGCACAATTAAACGTATTGGTATTTGAGTTTTGCCAACCTTGCCAACATCACTGAACTGTGAGCACCACTAAAAAGAATTGTATGTATTAAATATGCAAACAAGTTTTAGCTTAGTCAGTAAAGAGTGGTGGGTGGGCTATGCTGAGATTAATTTATATGTGTATGTCATTGCTACTATATTTGTGTGTGTGTCGTTTGATGTAAACGCAATTAAAATCAACTTTATTGGCGTTGAAAGTTTAAAACGCATTCGAGGCAACATTTTTGAAATATTGAATTAACAAATATTTAGAAATTACATAAAGAAATTTAAGTGAATAAATTTAAATTTAATTTAAATTTAAAAAAATTTGTTTTTATGGGAAAGAGAAATTATTGAAAAAAGGTTAAGCAAAAAATTAAAAAAAATTTCAAATATTTTTAATAAAATTATTACTGAACTGAATTTTAGTAAAAAAATTTAATAATTTTTCATACATTTTCAGTAGTGAAAATCAAACTAAAAGCAAGAAAGAACGAAACTATAAATCCTTCCTAGTTGTATTTCTTATGGCATTATAGCGTAAAAATCTTTATCTTCTTTTATCTTGATTAGACAGTTTGTATCTCAGCTGTATGCTGTAGTCGTCCGATCTGCACGATATGTTTGGAGATAATAGTGTTGCTTTGAACAATAATTTATGCCAAATTTTGTGAAGATATCTTGAAAATAAAAAACGTTTTACATGTAAGGACTTTATTTTGAACGTATCTCAAAAATTCAGGGAATTATACCCTCGAATGACTTGGTTAAATCAACTCAGCTCGTTATTTTGATCATTTATATATATATATATTGTATTGCGGCTCTAACTTTATATATCCCGTTCAGGGTATAGATATTATTTTATTTAATTTTTAATATATTTTCAGTAGTTAAAACAAAACTTTAAGCAATGCTTGGAGTTTTCTAAGCTTAAATTTCTATTTTTTTTTTAAGATTTTATGTACATAAACAAAAAAAAATGTTTTTTTAAGATTTTATGTACACCAACAAAAAATAAATGTTTTTTTTTTAAATTTAATGGAAAAAGCAAATTGGGCCTCCCAGAAATAATATACAAATAAAAAAATATATATATTTAAATTAAAAAAATGTCTGTAAAATATTTTAAAAATAACTAACTTTTACCAACCACTCTTTCTTTTTCCAGACATTAAAATCTATCTACATTACCTCTTCAAACTTCTTTGTGATGAGCGTGAACGCCGAGAAGATCGCGCTGGTCGTGCCCGACACAGTGACAATGCGCTCCGGGCATGAACCATCCGAGATGTTGATCTTTGCGCCAGACTATGCCGATGAAAATGTGACGAAAGACATTTGGAAATATAAAATAATAATAATTTATATAAACATCAAATAAAAAATAGTTAATAAAATTACCTCCTCACGAAATCTGTTCACAATCTCGCCCTTTTTGCCAATAATGCTGCCGACCTCCTGCAAATAAGAGTAAAATACAACATCAATAAAGGTTTTTGTAAATCAGCAAGGATAAACAACGAAATTCAATTACAATTATATGACAAAATGACGCTTAATATTTTTGTTTTTATATAAACAATTATTTCCGATAAATAACCGAGTTATTTGCTTGTGTCAAAGCGGTTATGGAATGTGAATTTTGTGGTTTCGTTGGGCATATGCGCTTGCATTGTATGCGGCTGTTGCATAAGTTTCCGTATGCTAGGCGTATTTTGAGCTGTTGCCGAACCAAAATCAACAAATCACAACAATTTTGTGTATTGCTGATGCGCCACAATAGATAAAAGTTCAATTTTAGCTTATAAAACATGTGACAACTATGTTAGGTATATTTTTGAAATATAATAAATATGTATTTATTTATATAATGTGTAAATAAATTATTTCGGACTGCACAAGTTTTGCGTGAACGTGCAATGGAATGCACTTTGAAAGTTTAGTTTTGGGAAGTTTATTATACAAATATACATATATACCATAGATTTGTTCAAGCCCGTTTGGAATAATATTAGAGGTTCTGAGTTACTAGAAACATGAAAGGCAATTTTTTAGGCAATTTTAAAAAAAAAGTTCGAAATATGTTATTTTAATACAAAAAAAAAAAAAAGGGAAAATTTTTCCCAAAATTCATAAACTAGGCATATATGTACATAAAATCAACAAATTTTGTACAATCTCTGCTTAACATGTATAAAAAATAGACAGTAAAAATCGTCGAGATCGCAATTGCCAATACAGCCGAACGTTCAAAAATTATATTTTTGGTTATAATTTTTGGAAATTTACTGCTACTAACAACACATTTTGTGCTATATTTACTTATGATGAGTAGGAAAGGTATACCGAAAATCGTCAAAATTGAACGAGTGAAACACATACCGCCCATACAAACGCTTGTTCCAAAACGACATTTTTTGTTATAACTTCTGGAATTATACTGTTGCAAGCACCAAAATTTGTGAAATCTTTACTTGTGACTTGCGAACTTAGAAAATGCACAGCTAAAACCACTAAAATCGGTTGTATAGAAACTATAGCCTACATACAACCCATGGTTCAGATATTCAAATTTGTTACTTGAAATTTTTTCCAACAAGGCAGGTACTCGTTGTTACCAGCATATAAACACAATACCTCACTTGTGCACGCTTGCTCCTATACCTGCATTGAAATTCCATTGTGTGTACGTTGGTTAAGAGTTGTCGGTGCAAATATTTTGACTAGAATTTTGTTGAAAATTTTAAACAAAATTCACATGCAGCGCTGGCGACATAAAAATTCAGTTTGTGGAAATAACTAGCATGGTTTGCTTCTCAGTTACGGCAGTAACACTAGCAAATCTAACAAAAGCTATGTCTATATGTGTGGTGATAGATAACCACAAATTCTACCACTCGGTGTATAGCATACAAACTGGAGGTGAAACTTATAAATTTCTTTATTTTCTCTCTTCCCCGGTGTCTGCTAACATTAGTTTGCACTTGGACATATTTTTACAAAGTTAGCAACTTGTGGTTGCAAATAAATTTTAATGAGGAGTTTTACGGAAATAATATATGGTTTTTATATAAATGAAAAGTTAATAAAAGCTTTCCGAAAATTCTTTAGCAACTAATTAGATTAAGTTAAAATCACGCTGTGGTTAACACTGCGTATACGTAGCATGCTTATTAGTAAGTTTGAGGCAGCAAAAATTTTGGAGGACAGTGCGTATACGTAACTTGATTGAAAATATGTTTCGCGTTATGTACGAGTATATTGTGCCACAGTCCAATATATGTATGGTATGTAGTCCATATGTCGCCGAAATTACAATAAGGAAAGTGGAAGATCTTTAGTGTATGGGACCACGCGCCTTTTGGTCACTTAATATGGCAAAGTTTATTGACTCTATACTATAGTTTTCTTGATTTTCTCTCAATTTAGTCTAAAACACCACATACAAGAAAAAACGTTGACGCCGGCTGCATCGAAGCTATAATACTCTTCACAGTTCTATGTTTAATAGCATAAAAGGGTATACAAATGTCATTATCTTGATTTTGATCGTTCAATAATTCATGTGAAATTTCGTGAAGATATCTTGCCAAATAAAAAAGTTTTCCATACCAGAACTTGATTTTGATCGTTCAGTTTTAATGGCAGCTATATGCTATAGTGGTCCGATATTGGCGTTTTCGACAAATAAACAGCTCCTTGTGTAGAAAAGAAGGTGCGCAAAATTTCAGAGCGATATCTCAAAAACTGAGCGACTAGTGTCACCTTAATGTCTCTTAGAAGAAGTTCTAAATTTCAATTATCATATTGAAAATAAGTTCGATGAGCAGTTGTGGTTTTCAAAATAGGCGTAATAACGTTAAATAAATTCTATAATTATACTTCATTCATTATATTTTATTAATATTTGACAGCAGTTTCCAGCTTATTTCGCATCGGTTTATACATTTTGTTGACATAAAACGAAATAACTTTGCAACCAAATTACTTTTGGAACACTTGCAACCACACACACACAGAGGAAAACTTTACACCACAAACCTTACTCATTTCTTCTAATTAATTAAAATAATCCACACCGGTTTTAACCTCAATTCAGGAGAAATTTGTAATGAAATTAAAATTCGACTGGGATCCATGCGCTTTATGTGAACCAATTAAATTATGGTAGGTTACGTTTAGAGCTAGATTAAAAATCTCAATTCAATTGAAAACAACAACAATTGTAAACAAATACCTACACCACGCGCATGCTAACTACTTCCGAGCTCTTAACTCAACCAAAACGTAATTAATTCACTAATTTTCATTTAACACTCCCACAAATTTTCTATTTGTTGTGGAAAAATGGCGGCGGCTTATGCGGAATCATGCCTACATATATATGTATAAGAAAGAGTATGTTTGTATGCCTACGAAAAAGTGTGTAGGTTTATGAAAAAGTATATATATACATATATATTTGTTAAGTCTATGTGAACAACAGCTGACTAAAATCAGTATGCTGTCATTGCCGTTGTTGCAGACTTTTCGAGTGTTTGTCGAGCCTGAAGCGATAACTTCTGTGGGTCGCTGACAAACTTGTTAGATGTGAGGGTGAGAGAATTTTCAAAATTTTTATACACCTTACATTGTTTTTGAATGACAGCCACTTTACCTACCTTTACTTTACCTACATTGTTTTTGTGGCATACGTAATTGAAATATTGAATAACCGTAACGGAAATGCACTGGTTTTGATTTTATATTTGAAAAGCAACCCCGTAGGAAAATTTATGCAAGCTTACGAAACAAAATAAAAATAAATTTGAATAGAAAAATATTTAGTTACAGCCGAATTTAATGCAATTGGCTGCAAAATGCACTTTTGCTCGAGATTTATGAACAATGATATGGTACTAATAGCACTAGTTTCGAACAGGCCCGAAAAGACACACTTAATATGGTGGCTGCACACAGTTAAAACAGATTTTAGTAATTAGCGACGTGAACCACGTATATTTGGAGCCTACGGATACTGATATGGTACAAATCGAACTACGCCGAGTACACAAATTTAATACTATAGCTTCTCCGAGGAGTTAGAGTAAATTTTTTGTAACTGTCGATGAGATACACATATATTTGAAGCTAACAGTTACCGATATGAGTTACTGATAATCGCCTAGTTTCAACCTAGTCCGAAATAAACCATACTTTTAATTGTTTCCTGTATTAGTTGGACGACGAGTTGAAGACGAGTATGCACAGTTACGGAATAAAGTAGTTTCAAACTGGCCCGAAAACAACCTAATTGCTTCTCAGCGAACTTAACCTAACTGAAATTTTTTTTGGTCTAGAAAAAGTGTTTTTTTTTGTTAAAAATGTATTAGCTTTAAAAGGTTGTACCTACTTGCAAGTCAGAGAAAATGCTTCTGTGATTTTTTTTTTGTTTAAAAAGGCATTTTATTTAATAAATAAAAAATTAAATTAAATTACTTTAATATTAGTTTTGAAAAATTTTGGATTCTCTCGATCCAGCACCCGATATGCAGGAGGACCTCCGAAAAAAGGTGTCTGGCCAAATCTAAAAACCAAAATTTTGTATTATTACTATAGATGAATACAGGTAATGAGCAAAGGACTAGCCAAAATTAGCTTAGAATTTGAATCTAAAGGTCTTAAATTTCCTACAGGGACTTTTATAGTTCTTTTATGAAAAAATGTCTGTATGTTTGTATTTATGTTTGTTTTGTAAAGGATTTTGCTGCTGCTCTTTAGTACTTTTAATTGCTTTTCATTTCAGACCTTTTCTTGCCTCAGCTATTATTCTGTTTGTTTATGCATATTTCTACCGCAGAGAGATTTCGAGAAAACTAGCTTAGTACAGCAACAGCAAATTCTTATGTTTGCATAAGAAAGGTTGGAAAAGGCATAAATTTGAAAGCCACTCTCTTAGCGGCTTAAAGCAGACGGCAAACAATGAATTGACTCTCGAAATGGCAGAAATGTACAATACATAGTATATTGAAATACAAAAATTGGCAATTATGATGAAATTCTGGGGGATTTTGAGATTTCAAAGTGATTGTGGATGGCTTTGATGGTTTACATAACAGGCGTGGAGTTTTCGGAAGTATTTTTTAAGAGTTTGAGAGATTAATGAAAATGAAAACTGAATGAATGAAAATGAAACTAGAAGTCGCAGTAAAAACTTTTAAATTATAATTTTGGTATTTATTTAAAAATTGAAAAAAAGAGAAAAAAACAGATCCACCCTTATGTGCATTTCGTCGCCACTTTTTAGACAAGCTGTATTAATATATAATTTTTTAGCAAAATAAATTTGCACAAAATTCCAATCGAAAGCAAAAAATTAACTCGCAAAATTCAAATATCTAATTTCTTGTATTGTTTCACGAAATTTCTGACATTTTTTTTCTTGCATGAAATACGAGTTATGAACTCATTTTTAAAATTTGTTGTATTACTTTACGTTATTTGTCATTTGCTTTCTCAACAAGCAGATAATAAAGTATTTGGTATGCATCTAAAAGCAACAAATTTATTTAAAGCATGAAGCCATATGCTCTTTTTTTTGCACAAAATAATTTCTACACGTTTTCCATAACTCACTCGCAGCCTCTACTTCTCCACCACAACACACAGTCAATCATATGCAGACGCTCAAATCGACAAAAATATTTATACGCAATTAATTTTTTTTTTTAACTCGCGCCCTCATAAGTATTCATTAGAAGCATGCATATGTATATGCATATATAGGTATAAATGTACGGTTAATTATCAAATTGCTATCGCACAAAACGCTCAATCAAAGTGTAATCGATACATTGCAATGAATTTCAAATATTTTGTCGTTGCTTTTTGGGGTGTTGAAAAGGCGCTAATTAAATGTGAATTGGTGAATAAGAAGAAATATATATTGTTTTAAAGCGTTATTTTATAGTAATACTCATTTTTGAAATGGAAATACACAAAAAAAAAAAAGATAATAAAAAATAAAATAAAATGCTGTCATTAATTCACTTAATTGCTTTGTTTTAAGGTGATTAAAGATCATCAGTCATGCAGTTGATTGCCAATAATCCAATACGTTATGCGTATATGACTGTTTGAGTATGAATACTAAATCGTTAACGCATTTAATAAATTTGACGTTTTATTAGCGAGTAATTTTCATACAATATCATCATTGGAGTTGGCAATACAGTAGCTGAAACCGTTTTGTTAAAATGTCAATGCAAAATATAATAAATGAGTGCGATATTTTTGTGTTCAATCGATGCGGTACAGCATGAAGTCAGAATGATATTATACCTTTTTTTCATATGATTTTGGTTGTCATATTTCACATTGAAATCACTTAAAAATAAAAAAAAAAACAATTAAATGACTTGGCATGTATTGATATTTACTAGCGTTTTCTTTTTTCGATATAAATGTTGCCTCATTATATTGCAACATTATATAAATGTGTCATTATTTTACATGATCAAAGAACAAAAAATAATGTCAACCAACTTATTCCACAAATTAACAAAATTAACTGATTCATTATAATTACTTAAAAGAAAAATTTAATTCAAAAAAATAATAATAACTATAAAAAACAATAAATAAATATTTCACACTTAAGTTTGAAGAACGTTAGAAAATGTTGCACTTTTTCTGGTTAGAAGGCAACATTACGCGAAAAGAACAAACGAAACTGAAAAACTCCGCGGATATAACCGCTAAAGCCATCTTGGCCTGTTGCTTTAGAGAAAATTTAAAAAAAAAACTTTTAAAATTGAAAAATTTGTTTATAGGGTTTAGAAAAGTTTAAAAATTCTGAAGGCTTACATACATTTTTCTAGTTTTATCAAATTATGCTTAGGACGTTTACTGAATAAGTTAAGGCATCAAATAAGAGCAAAAAAAAAAAACTTTTATGTCTATCACAAGAATTAGATAATTTCGAAAGTACTTTAAGCTTACATAAAAGAAATTACATATACTTTGATGCAAAGAAAACTATATGATCGGTTTAATGATGGGTTTAAAGAGAATACTAGGCTATACAAACACCATAACTAAAAGCATTGCGTGATAAAAATTGCTATGTCAACACAATAAATATTATTAACAATATCAAATCATATTAATATTAAATCAAGAAAATAAGTTAAAGATTTCATTAGCGCACAATTCATATGTCTGCAGATGAAGTATACATATATTTTCTCGTTAATAAAGCCAATTAAATTGGCAGCGAGCTAGACGATTTGTGATTTCGAAAATAATTTCGAATTTTTGATTTATGCCAAACACTTACGAGTGCATATAAAATGTTTATTGCGGCTTTTATTGCATTTAAAATTGTTTTGAAAACAAGCAGTGCCAAAGGAATCGCAACTTTTAATAGATAAATTAGCGTTGTTGCTAAATTTATGTTGCATACGCCAAAATGCCCCAGACACATAAACAAAGGAAAAAAGTACAAAAAAAAAAACAACTGAAAAGAAAAAAAAGAAAAAAATGAAACTACCAGGAAAAAGGAAAATAATATACCAGGAAAGAACAAAAAAAGAAAAATACCAGGAAAAAAGGAAAACAATAAATATTGAAATAAGTGTATATATTTAAACTGTAAGTGCACATAAATTACAAAGCGAGCTTTTCAAACCAATTTTCCATAAGTATGCAGTGATAAATGTGTGCATGTATATATTTGTATTTGCATTGGCAAACACCGAAGTGTAAGCATACAAATTACCTACACAAATTCTATGTAAATATAATATAATATACATATATACAAAAATACAAATATATGGCTGCATGTAAGAATTTATGTTTGTAGAGTGGGTTGGGTAGCACAGCGTCCGATTGCTTTTGTGTATAAATAAATAATAAATTTAAATAATTTACAAGAAGAAAATTGCCAATAAAAGGATAGGATGAAAATCGCCAAAGAATGTATTTTAAGCTTTAGCTGCTTTGGGACAAGCAGAGGTGGGGTCGACGAGCGCAATTACACGTATGTATGCATGTATGTATGGCAAGTTATTTATGCACATAGCTGTAAATATATAAATCTATATGTAGACATGTGTGTGTGTGTATGTATATGTGAATATTTGCTATAATGCCTGCGCAGCCAAGTACAAATTTCTATGCGCTACTTGTAAGGAGAAATCTAAGCAAATCGCTTAGTTGCATTCAACGAAGACACAAACACATGTATACACATACAGACATACTCAAAGGCGCTTATTTATGTAGAAGCGAATGTTTGAGTGTGCATTGCATGCATGCTATGTGCTTGTTGTTGTAACAAAAGTACAGCTACAACAAGCTAATTACAGTTTTTACACAATATAATTGGCAAAATGCCATTGAGAAGCCATGAAAACGGTGTAACAGTTGATTGTATGTATGTAAGAGTTTGTGTACACACATAGATAAATAAATTTGTATGTAGTGATTTTAGTTTGTTTAACTAGTTGCTTTCGGTTACAAATTCAGTGAAATTGTTCAAATTCGTTCACTTTATGAACTAGTCCCAGACTAGTTCAGTTCGTATTACTTTTATTTGAACAAATTTGGTAGTTGCGGACAAGCTGAAGCACGATACATACATACATAACTGCCACATAAATAAAAGTACAAAACTGTTTTCGAAATCGGTTCAAATGCAAAAATTCGATATTTTAGCGTACTAGTCTTTAACAAGTTCTTTAATATTAAAATAATTTGGTTCGAATTTGCTGAAAAATATCACTTTTAGACTAGTTATGGTCCAGTTACTGCAAATTTGCCAATTTTATAATTATATTTTCAAACTTTTGAGCTAAATAGATTTTTATTTGCAAACAAACCGCGAACTACTCTCTAACTAGTTCCACCTGATCCTCTAATGAGTCTCAATCAATATTTGATTGAAGCAATTTTTCGTTCGAAAATTACCAGTCAACATTAAAAATATATTTTAGTCTGTATATGTTTTCATCTTTATAAAATTGACGCGAAAAGTGTGCGCCGTGCAGCCTAAAGTATTGTTAACAGTACAAAAAAAAATTATTAAGTAATGTGCACACACTGTATTGGACCCTGTAAATAGACATTGAACTGTGTTAAGGTAATAAGTAAAGAAATAATAATAAGCAATGAAAATGCATACACACGGCCTTTATTGACGTAAGTGCTTTCAGAAGAGCTTAGAACACGATTAGTTAGGGTATTAAAAAGTGCGAAAAAATTGCGGAAACGACTTTATATTATAATTGTCGACATAATTTTGGATCACTTATGGTGAGGGCTTAAGGTTTTTGTTGTAATCAATTTTTAAAAATTTAAAGCATATATTTTTTTTCAAAAGCAGTTCAAACTGGACCAGGCTCTTAGTCCTAGTTGAGATTAGGTTTGTGCGCCTAAAAGTATGCTAAATGCGGCTTGAAATTCGATTTTGAATAGATTCTGAACTTAGGTGCGGGCTAAGATTAGAGCTGTTCGCCTGAAAATATACTAAATTCGACGTGAAAATCAAATATGAACTGATTCTAAGTTACGATGTGATCGAGATCAGAGCTGTTCGGCGAAAAGTGTACTAAATGCGACTTGATCTTCAATTTTGAACGGGTTCTAAGCAACGTTGAGAGCTTTTCGCCTGAATGTATACTAAATTCAGCTTGAAAGCTCAATTTCGAGCGAGCTTTTAACAGAGATGTTAAATACGATTAGAATTATTCATTGATGAAAATCAATATATCTGAAAAAAAGCAATAATTTTTAAATTAAAATATAAAATAACAATAATTTTGAAATATTTCATTTCAGCTATGCAATTAGCGCTTTTTTCGAGACACTTCGGGCTATAGCGGTAAATATTTTTGAAATAGATTTGGCACTGGAAAACAACTGATGATAATTATTGGGCAAGATTTCATAGTCAAAGCATATTATAAAATATTTCACGGCACTCTATTACATTTTCAACCGAGACTACATAATTGTTTCTGCTGTTAAGTTCTTTATCTGTTGAAATTGGCAATAATTAATTAGTTGCAGTTTAACACGCAAGCAACAGATGTGAGCACGAAAAATAACGAAAATATATACCATATATACATACATATGTATGTACATGAAATATTCTGCAACGTGTAAAAATTGGTAAATTGACAAATCTGAATAACTTAAAATAAAAATAAATTGCTGCAATGCATGTAAGTTCAAAATGCTTAACATTTTTGCAATCCAAATGCATGTGAAAATTTATGTGTGAAACATAATGAAGTGGAAAAGAGATACTATAGAAAAATACAATACTAAACACAGAAAAGGAATAATTAATGTATACCGTAGACGTAAAAGGTGACGCCAGTGACATTGGTGCGAAACAATTGGCCAACACATGTTGTAATAAGCGGCACTCTGATGCCAAGTCGGAGGCGTATAAAGCTAATCTTGACGTAAAGTAGCATATTCGCGGTGGCAAAAAATGCATATAACAGAAACCAATAAATAAAATGAGCAGCAAAATAAAAAAATTAAAAACGTTTGCACTCTTCACAAATACGAAAGATTTCATACAAACACTTGATTTTGGTCGTTCAGTTGCTCCGATCTTATAGTAATCTGATTAAAAAATTTGTTTTCGAAGTTTGCAGCATTGCTTTGAATATTAAGCCATGATAAGTTTCATGAAGATATCTCGACAAATAAAAAAGTTTTCCATACAAGCACTTGATTCCGAGCGGTCAGTTTGTATAGCGGCTATATGCTATAGTGGTGGATTTAGGTTGAAAAAAAGTGCGAAGGGAAGTTCCTATGGGTTAACAATTACAGATAGCACTATAATAAAAAAATGACGCGAGAAAGCCGTCATAGATTGATGTGAACTTTCATGAAAAAGAAATCGCGAAACACATTGACTTCAGTGAGAATCAGCGGTCTATGCTAAGTATCAGAACAGTACAAATATATCTTTTCTTTCAGAAAAACAGATAGTCAACTGAAGCTTCAAATAGTTGTAAGACCAGCTTAGTGATAAGATTAATAAATTAGGTTAATTTTCCAGTCTGAGGCTTTATGGATTCCTTCTTTTTTTTTAATGCCTTACGAGGCATTACTACTTTCGAAATGACTATTTAACAACGGTGAGGAGTATCCAGTTGACGTACTAAAAAAATAAGGAAGGGAAGAGAGCAAGAGGAAAAGAGAGCAGGAGACAAATGAGCAAGTGAAATTAAAACTTGATACTCTTATAAGCAATCTAGCTTATGAAAAATTTTACTTGATCTGGCACTCCGCGCGCTAATATTAGAACTTAAGAAGCAAAAAGCTATAATACAGTTATAATTTAAATTTAAATTTTAATCTAAATAAGAAATTTGTTTCTGGTTCAACAATTATATCAGCGTTTCGCCTCAACACCAATACCAAATTGATGGATACCGCGCAAAGTAGCTGGGAACGTAGTCATTTCCTATAAGTTTTCACACGACAAAAAACCAAAACAGCAAAAATAAAATAAAACAGAAACTTTTGAAATTTTAACAGATAACTTTTGAATGAAATTACATTGGTTTCATTTACTGTGTGAGTGCAGCCAAAAGCAATTTAAGCTTTCCTAGAACTGCTTGTGGATTTGACAAAGGCATATGGCTGAGAGGCTGAAGAATTGCAAGTTTAAGAGAGATGTAAAGACGTTGAAGATGTAGAGGAGCAGGGTAGAACAGGCCAGCAAGTTGAAAATGACATAAGAACAAAGTAGTTTAAGCAATGTTTTGTGATGCTTGACTACGACTGTTGATGTGGTGGACGAAGCGCTTTATCTGTTCACTACCAACCAGCACTCCGCCTTGACATCTTCTGGGTCTTACCACAGGCGCGACAGTTCAACTGTCAGCGCGCCGACTGGCGTACTGCCTAACCGCGCGACAACGACTGTTCCTGTCATGTTGCCCTGCCGCCGTTGGCACTGTTGCGCGAATTTTTCCCTCCGCGCTCGCGCCTTACTTCATATGCACGCTGCTGGCTGTCTGTTCTGGCAATTTGATTTTCTTTTCTCTTTTTGTAAACCGCCCAACTTACAATTCAATTCAATTCGCTGCGTTTGTCGGTCGCGCGAGGCCGCGCTGCGACTTAAGTGCGCCGCCGTCTGTCGCGCCTTACTTCCCTCCTGTATTCAACACACGCTGCCGCCTGCCGCGCATCATTCATCGGCTTTCAGCAACGAGCGCGCGCGCGCGCTCTCTCATCTTATTGTTAATTGAATTTATTCGTACACTTTGGTTAATTAGTTTCAGTCAAGTGCATATCATGACTATAGTTTTGGGTCGCTCGGCACATCTTTTTTTTTCAATTCTTTTTCTGTACTCTTTCTCACTATTTTGTTTGCTGTTGCTGCAATTTTTCAGTATTTTTCTGTGCTGCATTGTTATTGTTAGATTATTCTTGTTGTAGACTGCGCGCACCTTTTCCCCATTTAATTTTTTTCTGCGCTTTTGTGTCATTTGAACATGCAACTACTGCTGGCGCGCTGTTGAATATTCGCGCAAAGGTGTCACTCACTCACTAATTCTACAATTTGCCTGACGGTCGTCATTATTGTCGCCGTTTGTCTAATTAAAAATGCATGAGCTCTGCTGCCACTGCTTATTTTACCGCAGCGCGCGTCTCCGCAGTGCCTGCGCCGTTTGCTAACTTCTTGCAAAACTTGTTACAGCCAACAGCCGCCAAGCCAAAAAAAAAAAAGAATTGTATTTTCTATTGTTAAATATATATGTACCTAGGCGCTACATATATATGTATTTTTAGGTAGATATACGCGCCAATAAGTGCATTATAATGAGCATTGTGTATCTGGGCCTTGGCAACATCTCAAAGCGCGCCCTCGGCCCCGCCTCAAGCTACATTTTGTACGAATTTGTATTTCTGGCGTTGTCTGCAAACTTTACAGTCGATTTGTTACAACAGAAAACTGTACGTCAGCCACTTTGTCTTCATTTACAGGTTTTCACTATTTTTTTTTTTGTTTTTGTATTTTCGTACTTATTATTATTATTTGTTTGTTTGTTGTTGTTGCTATTTGCATTGTACCCAGCGATAATAATTTGTTATTATTGCACCTCATCTCGCGGCAGTCAGGCAAGCGGTGTGGCAAGCTGTCTGTTCTGTTTCTGTTCTTGTGAAATTCTGTTTATGAAAAAATAAAAATCGAAATAAATATTGCATGTAACTACATATGTACTTAGTGTATAAGTATACGCATATATACACATACATATTTGTAGCTTTGAAAATGCATTTGATTTTGTTGGACACTTTGCGGCGCGCAACAAAAGTGTGTAAGTAGGAAAGTATTTGCGCCAAAACGTAATAAATTGCACAACAAATGTAGGTAATCTGTACCGTAGGTGTGTATCGTATCTATTGTACATATGCACCTACTTTGCGCCAGTTGCTCATTTACTCAATCAACTAGCCGCGCACGCAACCAGGCAGCCTGTCTTCGGCCGGCTACTCATTAAGTTAGTCAAGGAAAATTTTTCTGTTATAATTAAATTAGCAAACAAGTTCAATTTTTCGCAAAGGTTTTGCAATATTGCCTACATTGCGAAATAGAAGGTACGCAATAATTGGACTGCTAAAAATGCAAAATTCTAGACAAGAAAGTAACAGATGTACGTAAATATGTATGTATGTAGATAATGTAAGTAATTTACGTTATTGTTTGGCTGGTGCATGGTCAAATCTGCTGCAGAGCACATAGTTAAGATTTTGTAAATCAACAAAAGTTTCCATGAAAATCCAACTTTTTATAAGAAAGCCACTTCAATGGAGCTACATAGGCCGCATGGCATGACATTTTTAAGCACAGAAAAATGTTTGACGTTAGACAGCCGCGAAATTTCCAAATTCTACATAATTTTTTTCAGCTTTATAGTATATACTTATATGTACAAACGACACTGAATTTCAAATCTTTTTCTTCTAGGACATGTCAAGCAATCAGCTTAATATAAAATTATTACAAAAAGTTTCATAGTGAAAATCGCTGAATGCGAGAAATATATGTTTATGGCTCACTACCCGATACATTCACAAGCATTTTGTCGATTTTTCGGTTATTTTGACTAACTTGTGCGAGGAAAAATGCTTTGCATCTTTCACTGCTTCATCGCGATATTTCTGGTTTTAATTGATAAACTATGAGAACCAGTTTTTGAGTTTTAGACTAATATATTTGCTAATGCTATATCACAACTAACTTATTTGGGGTGCAAAAAAGTGACGCTGGTAGCACTAAGCTATCGCTGTTTGAGGCCTTAGAAGACCGTCAATGCTTTAAGTTTTCAAATACATAAGAAGTTCGGTCTGAATTTCCTTTTAGTACGACTTTTTCTGCTCTACTTGATATAAAGTAGCCGATCTTCAGAAAGATTTCTGAAGAAAGGTGTCTGGCATTGATGAAGGTGTTTCTGCTTAAAATGATCTCAAATCCAAAAACAATATTATAATTACTATAGATGAGCGCAGCTAATGATCACAGAGAAAATTTTGATTTTTGACAAAATGACGGCTTTGCAAAAAAAAATAGATTTTTTTGTGAAAAAAATTTACACTTCAATTATTATCAAAAGTCTTATGCCAGTGATCATCACCTGACGGAAACTATCTAAGTTCTTATACGTCTCATCCTTCGCTTTGATTGTGTATTATTTATGTCAAGAATTATTTATTTGATATATCTTATTGGGATTGTGACAACGCTTAAGACCGCACTTCATAGCACAGCATCCACGTCATACTATTTGGTGTGAAAATCGTGAAGCAGTTGACACCCGGAGGGTGAATGCTATTAAAAACTTAACACTAATATGACTATTAGGCTAAGCCGATTTGAATGGATGTCATAGGCTTATATTGCAAGCGTTTAAATGCTACAACATAATTAGTTATGAAAAAATAAATAAGTACTTTAATGGCGCGAAAAATGCTGATGTTGCTGACAAGTTGCCGAATGAAACGGCCCAGCCCATGCAAGAGGTCGTTAGTATGTGTGTATAAAAGAGCGTGTATTTTTACCAGTTTGCGAAGCGAGGCTCACAAATAAGGTAAGATGATAGCAAACATGATAATAACAACAAAATGACAAAGACACAAAAAGGCAAAAAGACGCTACTAAACCAGTTGTGCGAGTCAGCGTTCCCGAATTGTGTCAGCAACACCCAAATCCAAAGCGAGGCTTATGGATAAAATATCGAAATAAAAATATCAAAAAGGTAGCCGAAACAAAACGAAAAATGTATTTTTCAATAAAAAAAATAAACTGAACAAAAAACATATGAAGAAAAGCAATAAAAATATGAATGGGTGAATGAATTATCATTCGATGTGGAATAGCACATGTTTTAATTAATGGACACAGACTGGTGGGTAGACTCTTCAAAATTATTAGTACAAGTGTTTTGCATATGCATATAAAAAAGTGTTATTTAATTTGCAATAAAAAACTGACTATCCATTATAAAGGTGCGGCAAGTGGACTGCGTTAAGCCCGAAGGTAAATAGTCGTGTTTGTTGTTTGTATTTGCAGTTATTAAACTTTGTTTAGCGAAATTTTTTAAATTGTTTTCAACGCTGTTGAAAATCTACAGTTCGCGGCAAATTAATTGAGTTGTGGAATATGAGATGTTAAGGGTTTCGAAGGAGAGAAAGAACCCTTAGAGAAATAAGAAATGCGTGCTCTGAACCAATATACAATACTACTTACTTATCTCAGTTTATATTATGCCATCAAGTGATTTTGTATGAAAATTAGTATACTATATGCATACATAGCTCCAAAAAAAAATTTTTTTTTTTTTTAATTTTCAATAAATACGTTTTTAACATAAAGCTAATGAATTTAATGCAATTTTCCACCCCACACAATTTTACGAACAAGTCATTTCATAAGAGAAACAGCAACACTAACATAACCTCAAAAATTTATATTTTGATACAGCTTATACAAGTTAGACGAAGTCATAAAGTTCTTAAAATTATTTTAGCGGCCTATAATAAATTTCTTTTTATGGCTAACAGACCTTTTTTTTCAGTGGCAGAGAAAGTGATAGAGAAAGAGCGAGTAGCGAATCCGCGAAGCAATTTTCCTTGTATATGCGAGAATTTGAGTAGTAAAATTCTAATTCTTTATGAGACAGCGATTGCGATTAAACCGATTGATTGTTGAAAGAGAGAAGCCTGAGATGAAATATTCCTATTATAGTTTTATTACAAAGAGACAGTAGCGAATCTTCGAATCAAATTCTCTAAAAAGGTTTTTTTATCTACTCAACTCCTAGTAAATTTCACGATTATATATATACATATGTATACATGGTAAGGAGGCTAAAGATCTAAACGAAGCCGATGCTAATTTTGATAATTCCAACAACCGGACTTAAGGATATGTACAGCTCTACTTAAGCAAGCTCATGAACAAGTTATGTTTCGGACAGTTTAATGAGTACAGTTTCACAGCTACAATCTTGAGAGCAATAGAAAAGCGTCTCTCCCGTCTTTCTAGGTCAAAACAAGAATGGAAATATTAGATCAGATTGCTCATAAACGTATTGTAGGTCTGGTATGGCAACACCGTGCTTATATTCAAGCTTCGGCAACCGCAAAGGCAACAGAGACATGAATCTCGTGACTACTGAGCGCTGACAGGTTTTTGCACTTTTTAGGTAGGCATTTTCTTTCCGACCAACGTAATTTTTATATAAAGTTAGCCCTTGTACACCTAATTTTTTTGGTCCATAAATCCATAAGAAATGTTGATGATCTCAGCAATATCTAAAGCTTACGCGATGTTGACAAACGTGATTGGGCGACAAGTATGCGATACATTTTCATGCCAAGCACATTGTTGTCTAAATTTTTCCTCTATTTAGTAAGCTTAAAAGTCCGTCTCCAACAACACGTTTTCAATATTACTTTAAATCCTTGGAAATATATTTTTAGATTGAAAATTGACAGGTCAACGGTCAACTGAGATCCCATAGCTGTCAAAATCACATGTCGCGTGACTGACATCAAATCCCAAAACGACCAATTTAATTTCATGACGGCGTAACTAAGTGGCACATCAATAATTAATTGTATAAATAAGTAATTGGCTTCGCACAATTCGATTATGTTTCGAACAGCACTGAAATGTAATCAGTCAACATTTTCGGTAGTTATGCCTGACTGGAAAGAAAAAGTACGCAATATCTACATCAATAATAATCGCATACAAATATATTTATGTGTATTTTAGCAACACATATATTCCAAATCCTTAAATGAAGTTTGAGGTAACAAAATGCTATATATTTTAAAAAATATTTTGATATTGTGTAACTCTTTGCTTTGCATTACTAGAAAACAAACTATCACTTCCAACATTTCATATTTCTTTTATATTTTCTATTTGTGGAAAGTAGAAAAATCTTCTTGTAATGTCTGGGAAATTTTCATTAACCCTACCACGTAGTTGTCATTAGCGCAGATTTGAGTAAATTTTATTTGCAACATGATGTGCAAATGTACAAGTATTTCGAAATGACATTTGCAACACACAACGACAGGTGTAATGGCTGGCTTGCTGACGGCATAAAGTGGACATGACGCAAAATTTATGCGGTCCGATCGATTTATGGTCGACTGCGACGAAATGGCTCCGAAGTTGCAGTAAAAAAATTAATTTTTGCAAACAAAAACATATGAAAAAACAAAACTAGAAAACAAAATTCAAACCTAAAATAAAAATTGGTGGCTTTACCAGTTGAGCAGCAGAAAAAGTAATCTCAAAATTTAATTTTTACAAGGCATCGTCGGCCATCATCGACGACGCGCCAAATATATGTATATGCTCGCCTGTGCCCATAGCCATATATCTTCCCTCCTTATATATATTAAGTATACCCTTCTGCGCCGCCGTTTGCATCGTAATATTGTCGACAAAACGTCAACGACATCGACCGCTGCAATTGCATTTAGCTGCCGAACATACAACATGCAGTTCTTTGCACAAAACTACAAGTATCTACAGACATACGTACGGTGAGGGCCTAAGAATAATTGTGTTTTTGGCAGCCACTCAAGTTATGTGCAGCGCGAGGACGCAAATAATTCAACTAATACACAGATAAACCCTATTTTCATTAGATAGAGCGTAGATAATAAATACATTTGTACAATAACTGACCAATGGCTGATGGGAGACCCTGTAGGAAATATTTGAGTGTGTTTGAAAATTCGCTTGCAAAAGTTTTTCTGAACGGATGAAGTCGTAGACAAGAAAAAGCGTTAACTTCGGTTGTACCGCAAATACAACACGCTACACTAATACAAGTTATTCCTACCAGAAACGTGATTTTGATCAGTCAGTTTGTATAACAGGTACATACATGCTATAAATATGCTATAGTGATCCGATCCGATCCGATCAATTCCTTCAAAGATTGCCCCGTTGCCGTGGAAAATAATACATACCTAATTTCGTGAAGATATCTCTATAAATACAAAAGTTTTCTATTCTTGGGGAGAAAATGACGTGTGAAAAATTTCAAATCGATATCTCAAAAACTGAGGGACTAATTTGCGTATAGGTATATAGACAGACGGGCTAAATCTAGATCCTTTATAGATATATTTTAGTATGCGGTTATTATTTATGAATTTAAAATAATACATATATGCGAAATTTATGTGTTCATCGAATTATCACTTTGACTTCGAAACAAAACTCAATCAGTTACTTCAAGATATCTTCGCTGGCCTTGCCTTCAAAGTAAAAAAAAAAACACTTTAACAATTTTTTAACAGCAAAGAAGGAAATTTTCCTACAGGCTTCATGACATGTCTGTATGGCTGTAAGTACTTTGGATGCAAGTCTAGAAAATATATACAAAAATATGTTCTTTGCTATCATTGATCATTTTAAGGCATTTCGGATGCATTAATCTAAATAAATCGTTCATAGCAAATTTAATGAAAATAAATGGCATTAGTCTGGGAGAGAAGAGAAGAAAGTTGAAAGAACTGGCGGTACTCTAACATATAATATGAACGATGAAATTTTAAAACAAAAGTGTCATAACATTTTTTAAGAACTGTAAATGTAAATGATTAAATAAATAAAATGGTTTTTAAAAAATTATTAGACTTATTAAATTTATACACCGCGCACTTTTCAGCTAATTTTTTTCGACTTTTTAGTTGCTGAGAACGATTTCTAAAGTGCGAGCATAGAAAAATTCCACTTTTACAACATTTTCTAAGCGTTGTTAGTAACTGAAAAAGCTTAAGTACTGGCGTTCATTACTTTGTCTATCTATTCATGAACAAAGCAAACAGGAAAAGGAATTTAACCTCAAATAAGGTTTTACATAGCATGGATAAGAACCTAACCTAAAAATCAGATTTTATTGACAGGAGTTTTGCTGAGGTTTTTAGCTGTTCTGGTCATTTTGATTTCAGAGATGCACCACGATCTAGAGACACAACTGTCGAAAGTATCGACCGCAAAAAAAGTGGACATTGTCGAGTTCAACCTTCTGCTGATGTATCATGTAAGCACCATTTCGATTGTTCAAAAACTAAACATAGCACAAAAAATCGTTTTTAACTATTTAATTACGGTTGAATAATAAAAGAAACTCGATGTATGGGTGCTATACGAGTTAATGCAAAAAAAAGCCTCATGGACGAAATTTTCATCTGCGCACCGTAACAAAATCGATCGATTTCTGATAACATATGCGATAACTCCGTGAGTTTGGTTGGAAGGTTCTGATGCAGCCACCTTACAGTCTGCACCGGGGCATTAAGTGATTACTACTTGTTGCTGACTATGTCGAAAGATTGTGATTTTGTTTGAATTTTCTGGTGAAAATTTCGCTTCAAGCGAAGCTTGTGAAAATCAACTGTCTTAGTTTTTTTTTGCCAATAGAGGGATTTCTTTTTACTAAATCTTAGATGTGAGAGTGAGTTATACGCACACGGAACTCTAAAGCTGTAAAATAATTATTTATATTATGTTTACCTGCCGTTATACACTTCAGCAGCTTTCTAAATTAACTTCAGCAACGATTGGTAATCTCGATTACCAACGAACAACCTTCACAATATTTTCTAGCTCACTTAACATTTGAGAAATGCAATTTAATTAGATACTTAGCTTGTGCAAATATGTACTTATGAGTGTTTATGGCTGTTAGTACAATAGTTATATGTATGTATTTATATATTTATTGACGTTTGTATGCCTGTACATATATGCAGTTACATAGATTTGAGCTTTTCAGCAGACTTACCTTGCCTTGCATTATCAGCCTTATTGTTAATGTGACTGATTCGTCGGTTTTCATTGGCGTACTTGTGTTATTGTCTTCCATATTTGTTGTTATTTTTGTAGTTGCTGTTATTTTTGTAGTTGTTGTTATTGTTGGTTACCTGCTTGCTGCGGTATTTGCGGTTGTAATTTTGCTATGATTTACTATGGTTTTTTATGTTTCTTCACTCAATTTCGCTCGCTGCAAACACACTAGCGAATTTCACTGCTACACTCACACACACATATGTAGATACTACTAGCTTTTCTTTAGCGGTTGTGTGAGAGAGCGGTGTGTGTGTGTATGTGATTTTTTTATTATTGAGATTTCCGTTTTTAAGTTAGTTAGTTACTTACGCTGATTTCTTACTTTTTACAACTTTCTTGTTGTTGTTTAATTTTATTTTTTTTTGCTTATTTCCTTTTTTTTCTGTATTTTCTGCACTTCACTTTAGCTTTTAGTAAACTTTTAATGTACTTGCTGTGATTTTATTCTGAATACCTGGAATTTATATAAAAAATTATTGGCTTTTTGTTAATTAAAATTGATTTACTTTTATTTCTGTATGTATATATTTATATACGCGCATATACGTTTGTATGTTCATACATCGTTTATACATCGTTTACCGATCTAAAAACAATAAAAAGAAGTTAATTAGTTAATGCTTTTATTAATTAGTGGTGTCTTTCAGCGTTTGCTTGCCAAGCGTCCTAGCGCACAGACAAAAAATTTGAAGAGTGCTTGTATTTGCGGTTGTGTGTGTGCATGCTTTCATTTGACTTATGCTGAATTGACTGTTTGAGCTTTATTTATTTATTTTTTTGTTTTTTATAACCTAAATAAGCCACGAAGTGACTAGCAGCCTGAACGTCGAAGACCATAAAAATTATATATATATATATATATATAAATCAGCTTGACGAGCTGAGTCGATTAAGCCATAATCGTCCGTCTGTCTGTATATACGCGTACCAGCCCCTCAGTTTTTGAGATATCGATGTGAAATTTTGCAAACGTCCTTTTCTCCCCAAGAAGCTACTCATTTGTCGGAACCGTCGATATCGAAACACTATATCATATAGCTACCATACAAACTGAACGATCACTATCAAGTGTTTGTATGGAAAACTTTTTCATTTGACGAGATATCTTTTGGAAATTTGGCACGGACTATTGTCCCAGAGAAAGATGCAATTTTCGAAGAAATGGTTCAGCTCGGATCATTATAGCATATAGCTGTCATCCAATCTTAACGATCGAAATCAAGTGCTAATATGGAACACTTTTCTATTTGATGAGATATCTTCAGAAAATTTGAGATGGACTACTCTATACGACAACGGTGTAATCTCCGAAGAAATTATTCAGATCCGGTCACTATAGCATATAGCTGCCCTAAAAACTGATTGCTCAATATCAAGCTCCTGTAAGGAATATTTTGTATTTGTAAAGGGTATCAAAGCTTCGGTGCAGCAGAAGTTAAAATGTTTTCTTGTTTTTATTTTTCTGATTTTTTTAAACTTTTATATTTACTTCCACTTTAAATTGCTTGATAATTATTAACTTAAAAAATGCACATTATTAATCACTTCGTACGCTTTTTATTTGCTTTATTGTTATTGTTATAGCTGTTGTTGTTGCTTTTCACTACGCTTTTGTGTGTTGTTGTTGCTTTTCACTACACTTTTGTTTGTTGTTGTATATTTTTTATTGCTTTTATTTTACTTTTCTATTTATTTAATGGTCAATTGATTAGTCGGTTGGCAGCGCGCTCGCCCGTTCGCTCGCTTGTGGTTGATTGAACTTGGAGGGGCGCAACATTAAGAAAAAAAGAAACAAAAGTACAATAAAAAGCGTTTTGCTACACTTTGCCGGCTTGCGGGCGTTATCAGTTAATCATTAAGCGTAGAAGCTCAGTTTCGCTTTTTTCTTTTGTTAATTTGAACTTGCTGTTGTTGTTGTTGTTGTGGTGTGTTATTGCATGCTGAAGCCACAATTTTATTGCTCAGTGCGATTCCTGCTGTAGTCTCCTACTACAACCACGACTACCGACTGACTCCGCGTGCAGTCGGAATAAATGTGTTAGGAAAACAACGCTGTGTTGTTTGTGTTTGTATTGAGTTTTGTGTGCGGTTGAGCGCGCGTCAATTTACACAAACGCACAAAGGCACACAGAGCAGGCGACGACGATGACTTCGAGTGCTGCGAGCGTATGACCGTGAGGAACGCCGCGAGAAATGCTTCTAAAATCCTGCAACAAAGAAATGTCAGTTAGACACCGACTCATTAGTGATAATTAATTACTAATAACAAATAGAAATATATATATATATATGTATATACATATGTTATATATGGGCATATGTCTGTGTGTGCAAATACTGTCAAATGTCAACTATGAACAGATTAATTTTTGTTCTAAATAAATATGAGAAAAAGTAGCAGCTTAAGCGCTGAGTGCCGGGGGGTAAACGTTTCGTGTAAAAGGTCGTTTGTAATTTGGCAAAGCACAAACAGACACACACACAAACAAGCACAGCCACAAAACACACACAACCACACAGAGAAAATCACACTCATGCACACTTACACTCGTCCGTTGCGATTTTGGGGAAATGCTTTCGGCGGCATTTGTCGTCGCTGTTTTGGCACATAATTAATTTAAGCACACTGTAAACATGTTCTGGGCATTAGTAGCTAGCTAAATGTTTGTTGTTGTTGCTGCAGTTAGTTAGCAAGGAAATGACCAAATCGCCTTGAATTGGCGAATACTTCCGGCATATCAAAGGAAATTTTATAAAAGAGAGATTAGCACAAAATTGATGTGGAGATAAAACGAAAAATATTTATACCTACATATATGTATGTGTGTAATAGGTATAAGCAAATAAATACAAGCTAGAAATATATCTATAACTATATATGTATGGTATATATAATAAATTCTTTCAACCATTGCTGTGACGCCATTCTTATATAATAAATCTCTCTCAAACTTAATTTATACGTAGAAATTCGAAATAATTCGTGCTTTTAGAGACTAAATCTGTGTATAGCTGTGACTTAGGTTACTCAAGAGTATTCATCTGTATGCTTTTGTTACTTAAAGTAGCATACAGCTTAATTCATTAATTTTTTTTAGTTACGGAGCGCACCCTGCGTGAAATTTTGAAAAAATATTTTTGTTTTATTTTTTTTGCATATCTCAATAGCCTTTACTTTTAGAAATACCTTATTAAAAATTTAAATTTATATCTTAAATGTATTTTGAGTTGCAGGCTTCTGAAATAAAGCCGCTCAGTTCAAGCAGCTCTATCAGTTTAAATTTAAACGCCTTTTTTTCAAAATTACATTTTCGAATTTGCTGCAGTGATTACTCGGAGACAAATGATACGATCATTGTAAATTTTTTTCTGCATGTTCTCTATACCATATTCCCATACTATACCTAGTTCCCCATACCATTAAATCAGAAGTTTTTTGATCAAATCAAAAATAGAGTTTTGGCAGGCCAAAAAAAAACCATAACTTTGGGTAAAATACAATTTTTTCAAACGCCGCCATTTTGTCAACTTTTGATTTTTTTCTCGACTGCATGTCATTAAATGGACAATATCTTTCAACGAGAAATTTTTTTTATGTCCCAAACTGTGAAAGGCCGGCATCACAACAGCAGTTTAGAACGTTTTTCTTTAGCGCCGTCGGAGATCACATGTTTTTAATTTTTCAACAAATTTTGCGAAATTTTTGTTTAAATAGTATGTATAAATGTACCCTTAAAAACTATTGTAATTGGCACAGTAGTTATTTCCCCACAAATCGTCGTTTTTAGGCGGTCACACTAGGTGTGATTCTGAATTTTTTAATAGCGTCTATTTACAAGACAACTGAACTTATATGCAACTAAAATAAATTCAACAATATTTATTTTTGCTGAAATTTTCCTGCTTTGAATTGTAATTTTTTTACTTTGAAATTATTTGTGAGGACTAACTTTCTGAACTAATTTCTAGCGATTGCGCTTTTGATTTAAAAACATGTTTTCTTGCTTTATTTGCTCTAAAAATTCCTATGTAAGTCGCATCGCAAAAAAATATTTAGAAAATTTGTTTCCAATTTTTCGCACTGGTTTTTAACTAAAGCACCGTTATTTGATCAAAATAGGAAAAATAAATTATACAAATATTTGTTAATTCTTAAATGTTTTAAAATTTTTAACAAATTTAAGCAACTGATGAAATGACTGCTTACCAAATCAAAATTTATCAATCATGGGGACAATTCTGACTTTTGTTGAGTACTGAGCTCAATACTAGAATAACGGTAAATAATTATATATATAACATAAGTGTTATTTAATTTCAAGAATTTTACTTTTTATCCTAACTCTGACCTTCTTCTCAGATAAAAATGTATGAAGCAATATTTTAAAAGGTTCTCAAGACTATTTTGACGAAAAAATCACTCTGGAGCTGACTAAAATTTTAGCAAAAACAATGTTTCCTTCTCTTTGAACGTGGTACATAATAGTAAATTCATATCCTGTCATTAACTAAGTAATGCAAATGTGTACATAAAACTCTATGATGAAAAGAAATATCATTAAAAGAAACATCGACGCTTGCTTTCTCACTTCCTGACGTTAATGCACTACAAAGTAAGTACTCGAAAACATACTGTACTCTCTATGAATAGACTAAAGGAATGCAAATGTTAGTGAAAAAAAGGAAAGGAAGGTGAATGCAGAATAACAGTATTAACAACAGAAGATATATCAAATGGAATTATTTTTTAGATGAAGAGCAAAACCTGCGAAAAAGAGAGAGAGGGAGAGTGGTAGTGATACAGAGGAAGGGAGTGTGAAAGAGAGGAAGGGAGGGAGGTAGGCAGAGCTATATAGGGGGAGAGGCAGAGAGAGAGAGAGAGAAACAAAAGAAAATGCATACGCGAAAATTAAATACGAAAAATAAAGAATGAATGAAAAATGTGTGAGGAAAAAAATTATAAAAAAGAAAAACAATGAAAAGAAAAAATAAATAAAAGAAATAAATCAAAAAAGAAAAAATAAATAAAATAAAAATATATAAAAATAAATAAAATACAACAAAATAAAACTAAATATAACTCGGAAAAAACAAAACAAAAGTAATTAAAAAAAAGTTGATACAAAATAAAAACTGAGATAAAACCACAAAAAGTACTTTGTAAAAAAATCAGCTAAGGAATTTCCAGCTGTAAATTCAAATGAAATGAAATTAACGCAATGCATTAAGGACTTAAGTACACACATATTGTATTTGTTGTTGTACATATTTTTTGTGTCGATTGTTTGTGGTTCGCCGAGGCGGAATCTCAGACGCGCACAAATAAATGCCGGTTCGCCATTAAAAAATGCATTTCGGCGGTAAACAGCATCGATGGCAGCGAATTATTCGCACGAAAAAATATACAAACACGCAAGTTGCAAGCACGATGGCGACATATATAAATAAGTAAGCAATGGCGACATATATAAATACATCTGCGTAAAATAAGTGCAGAGAAACATACAGTTCCCTGCGTTTGCTTGTTGATAATGTTATAAAATTTTCACATATAACTTAACTGCGACGACTCATTACATGCCACTCTTTCACAAGCACTTGCAATTACAGAAAAATAAGTGAGTAAAGCATACATAATGACATATGTATTTACAGCAATCGGCAAAAAACACGCACATCTGTTTATTTGCAGACAAAATAATTTACAAAAATGTAAACTTTTTTTGCAAAGCAAGTCGGCGTAGCGAAAAAATATGTGGTTATGAAGAGGAAACAACAAAAAAAAAATTTCAAAATATATATAAAAAAAAATTAAAAAAAAGAACTTTATGCGGTCAGGTTGGATGGCGGCTATAAGCTAGAATGATCTGATCTGAACAATATGTGCTGAAATTGCAGCTAAGCCTTGGATTATAAACTATGCAAAATTTCATGAAGATACCTTGACAAATAAAAGAGTTTTACATAAAAGGACTTAATTTCCATCGCTCAATTTGATAGCAACTACATATATGCTAAAGGGGTTCGATCTGAATAATTTCGTCGAAGATTGCGCCGTTGACAAAAATGCCTGCCAAATTTCGTGAAGATATCTCGTCAAATACAAAAGTTTTCCATATAAGCACTTGACTTCGATCGTTCAGCTTATATACAGCAACTATATGCTATAGTAGTCTGATATCGGCGATTCCGACAAATGAGGGGAAAAAAGACAGTGTGCAAAATTTCAGGTCAATGGCTATATCGACACAGCTCGTCATGCCGATCATTTATATATGTATGTATTTTATAGGTTCTTCGACGTTTTCTCCTAGATGTTACAAACTTCGTGTTAAGCTTAATATACCCTGTTCTGCGTATACAAAACACGTAAAGGAAAATAATAAAAAAAAAATGTTAAGCTATAATAAATTAAAGGCTTAAAAAAGATAAAAATGTAGAGAAAAAAATTAAAATAAGAATGATTTATAATCAATTAAAATAATTTTAAATATTAGAAAAAAAAAACCAAATGAATAATAAAAAAATTGGAAAAAATAAAAATAATGTGATGGCAACCATGCATTACACTTGCTAAAAATCTGTCGATTTAACTTTCTTTGGCGTACATTACACCATCATCACTTATGATATTACCGCAGGCACTGTTGCTGTCGCTGCGCTGCCACCACTTTACATTGTTATCAATAAACGAAAAGTACGTGTGTGAGTATGTTGTTGTTGTTATATTAATAAAATTTTACATACAACTTGCATTAAAATGAAGCCATGGCAAATTAAATCACAAACAGCGTTGAATTAACGCACTCAGACGATGACACTACAGACAAGTGCCGCGAGACGCAGCGGATTAATGTGCTTTTGAGTGGCCGTAAAGAATAATTCATTACACAGCTCGCTATAATATGTAGTTAGTTGGTTGGTGGTGTGGTTTATTGCTGAAATTTGTTTTTGTTGGGAGCTCGAATAGAGTAAATGCACGCAAGACACTGGATTTTAGTGAAGATGAAATTTAACGCAAATATCGAAGACAGATTTTTTAAAATTGTTTGGCTTTTGTTTTGAAATATTAGTTTGAATTCTATTGACCAATAAAGCAACACTTTAGCTTATAATAAGTTAGTACTTTAAGGAGAGAGAGAGAGAGAGAGAGAAAAGAGAGAGAGAGAGAGAGCGATACAAAAACAGATGGTAACTCAAGAGAGAAAACAGCGAACATCAGTATATGAAAATAAAGGCCGAAACGGCAACTGACTGCATATGTAGTGTATGTCTTCCATCTAGAAAGGCACAGGCGCTTAAGTTTATCAACTATAAGTTTGCAAACTTATTGTCCTAAATGAGATCCACTTCTGAGATCTTCTATAGATTAAGATTTATCTATCCCGGAAACTAATTCAGTTTGTCGTCGTACTTTGGGGCCACTTAGGGGTTACCATTCACTTGTGTGTCTTTCTGGAGATCAGCTACGGCAAGGTCATTCAAAATTTTTCAAAATGAATCGCCGATCATACATGTACATTAAATTTTGTAATGTAGATTTTTTGTTATTTATTCATTAATTAATATTGCTCGTTAAAAAAAAAATCACCGAAGAAAAAACTTCAACAAGGCTTTACAAGTTTAAAATCAAGAAAAAAATTCATAAGATAATTTTGAGAATCAGCTAGTGAAGCTAACCTGAGGCCAATACAATTGAGGATATAAGCAGTCTTTAGAACCATTACGAATCTTTGCTTTGTCTCGACGCTCAAGATCTGTACTAACTAAATGGTACTAGCTAATCAAAATACCAGAGTTTAACTGTTTGTAAAAATATTTCACAGCAAACTCTGTGAACGAAAGCCAAGCTTTTCGGAATGTAGAGTTTAAAAAGCTTGGTAGTTCATATTACTAATGACTGATCGATTATTAAAAGCGAAAAATCTGAAGATCTCGATAAGTTGAAAAATCCTCCCTATTCGACTTGTTTCATGCAATAAATTATATTTCAAAGCGCATATACTTTAAATATTAAATGCAACACCCTGTTATAATTTCACAAATTCAGCATGACTGAGTTAAAGTTTATTTTTATTTCGTTACAAAACTTTTGTAAGATCAAAAAGCCTTGATTTAATTCGAAAAACAAATCACTAATATTTGCATAATGAAATATTCTAATGAATAGCTATGAAAAGCTTCAGTTCATTTGATTTTATAACTCAAATTTACAATTTCTAAGACGCCTGAGCGAGCGCTCACTTGAAAACAATCAGTCATATTTCATTTCAATAATAACTGTATTAAGCGCAAGCTTTTTGCTATAGTTAAATTTTCTATACAAAATAACGACAAGAACAACAATAATAAACAATAACTGCAACAAGAAAATAACAATTACAACAACAATAATAAACAATAGTAAAAAATTACTACAACAACAAAAATGATTACAAAATGTCAACAGTTAGATGACAGCAAGAAATAAGTTTGAACGTCAAAGACGATACAATTTGCTTGGTGTATGTGTTTGTGTGTGTGTTTTGGTGAAGACGGCAGCAAAGAGGCCAAAGAGCTTTTGAAGTTTCAAAATCAATTTGGTAGATTAAAAAGTCGAATGCACATACATATGTATGTATGTGTTTAGCGAAGGTAAGGCAGAAGCAGCGGAGCAGCTTAAAAATATTATAAAGTATCTATGTATATGAGAGCAAAGGCAGATATAGTCACAGTTATATGACAATAACTACGATTCGGGTAAAAATATGTAGCAGCAACAACAAAAAACAACAACAAAAAGCAAAAACAACAAAATATTGTAAAATGCAACAAAACCAAAAATTATCGAAATTTTACAAAAACAATAAAAGAATAAAATTACAACAACAATAAAAATGCAAAAAAAAGCAAGAAATAAAACACAGCAAAAATTTACTACTGCAAAAGAAAACAACAACAACAAAAAAAAGAAGATGCAACTAAAAGAAGAGATAAAAAACAGCAAAAATTTACAACAAAAAACAACATTAATAAAAAAAATGCAACAAAAATAAAGACACTCAAAAACGAAGTAATCAGCAAACAACTAGATAAAAAGTCCACAGTACACAAACAAGCTGACATAGGTACAACAAATAAAAATACAAATGTATCAATGTATTATATGTACATTTGAGTAGATGCAAAGATATTGTAACTGAAAACTTGTCATAACTGCAGCAGCTGCAGCTGCAATATAGAATTTGAAGTCTCTTATTTGTGTGTTGTTGTTGTTGCAGTTATATATTCTTTTAATAATGCCACATTTTCGCTTTGTTGTTGTTGCAGTCATGAAGTTTCTTGATTTCAGTGAATGCACAAATATGATACACTTGTCGTGGACGCAGCTTGGCAGCGAGTATTTTTTTCCGTTACTTTGCAATTTGCATATAAATACGATATGTGTACACAGTTTTGTTGTTGTTGGCGTTGTTGCCGCGCACAGTCACTGCTGTAGCATATTCAGCATCACTGAATATTCATAAAAGATGTCATGTACACAAAACTTATTGTAACTATGTAGGTATGTATGTATGCGTGGATGTGTGTGGATACAAATGATGGCAAGGTGGCGCGGAGATGAGCCAAAGAGAATAGTACTGGCAGCGATGAGAACCTTATTGCAAGTATGATATCAATGACATTGCAAGCAACACACACACACACACGCTAAGGGCAAGTAGTAGGTGTAAATATGTAGGTATATGTATGTGTGCCGAGTGCAACACTTTGAGCTGCAGACTGTGTGCATGTATACGCGAAGAAATTGCAATAAAAGTCACGTCTTTGATTTACTTACTAGATTTCATTTCAATAATATCAAAACACAAAAACAAGAGCAATATAACACAAGCACGAAACTAGTAGAGTGATATATACAAATACTACAACAAGAATACATATTTAATCGGGTCCGTACCAGCGGCGTGCGACTTGTCACACGCTGTCATACATAATAGTTAACGACAACAGCAACAAAAAATAAATAATAATAACAACAACAAATAAAGCAGAAATAATAGTAAGTGCATATTAGGTTTCCAGATTTGAAAAAAATATGTGGATTAGTCTGGAAATTGCTGTTTAATCTATGCATGAGACATATTTTTTAAATGCATTACAGTTGCAGACAAAAGTATACGGCATTTCGTTGCTTAATTGATTTTTGCAAACAAATTTTTTGTAATAATTTTTTTTTAATAATTAAAAAAAAAAATATTTTCAAACATTTTAAAAAACACACGATTGAAATATTTCTAAACATTATAAAAAAAATTAAAAATAAAAAATTAAGAAAATTAAAAATTATAAAATTAAAAATTATAAAATTAAAAGTAATAAAATTGAAATTAAGTAAAATAAAAAAATACAAACAAAATAAAATATTAAAAAAAAAACTAATAACACAAAAAAAAAATATAATAAAAATAAGAATTAAAAGGAAAATAATAAAAAATAATTACCAAATGACCTAAAATAAAACTAAAATAAATAAAAATAATGTATATAAAAGTAAGAAAATTAATATAAAGAAAAACAAAAAAATTCATAAAAACAAAAAAAATTTATAATTAAAAGAAAATAAATAAAAAAAAAGTTGATAGTAAAAAAAATTAAACAGTAAACAAATATTAAAAAGGGAAACTAAAAATTATCGTTAGAAAGACGTGTTCAATAATAGATACTAGATCATAAAAAAATATAAAATCTTATGTAATAAAATAAACTTTATACCAAAAATTTATAAAAACTAAAAATCGAATACAAAAATTTAAAAGAAAATTAAAAAAAAAACGCTAGTAGTGAAAAATAAAAACAAAATTTTAGAAAAAAAATTAATAATAAAAAACAACACAAAAACAAAAATTAAAAATTATAACCTCTAAAATTACTGCAAGGAAGAATTTTTCAATGCTGTTTATAGAAACTTTAAAACTTGTGTAAAAAATATACTTTTCGTATTAAAAATAAAAATATATAATACAAATAAAATTATCAAAATACTTTGGCTTTTTTGTTTATTGAATTTAACACTATTTGCTGTTTAGTAGTTCAAAATGTTGTTAAAAATATATTTATAATATATAACAAATTTTTTTCACAATATCTTTAAGTCGCCGCTGTAGCCAGACTTTTCTAAACAACTGTTCAGTGATAGTTTTAAGCACAAACAAACAAATAAAAAGCAGCAAACTGCGTTTTTACACACAAGGCGCTTCATATTAAATCAATCTGGCAAATGCATATATACACACATAAATATATACATATCTAGTTCATCATATAAGAGTGCGAAAAGGCGCAACGACTAGTTTCTGGTTACTGATATCCAGTATTATTTCTAACGCCAATCGCATGTCAGCTTGTCAGCGAATCTTTTGCAATTTCCCTGCGACGTAAACACTTAGTCTCCTCTTGCATATGCATTTCTATATATCTATTTTTTTTTGTACAGACATGCATATATGTATATATTAATATATATTATATATACATGTATATATGGTTGTTTACCTGTTTCATGTCATCCACTGTATTATAACTGATTTTCTCTTTACTGTAAAAAAAAAATGTTTTTCGCAATTTCCTTGGAAAATCGTAGAAAAAATCAAATTTATATTTGAAAAGTACAGTTTAGTTTTATTTCTTTTCGTTAGCTTTTGATGAGAAACTGCATTGACCCACTGCGCGTGTAGCAGCTGAATGAATGGTAGCCATGGGAATTTTATTTGAATCACAAAAAGAAAAGTGCAAAAATATTTTTGGTTGAAGAACGTGAGTGTCAATAAAGTTAAGAATAAATTATAAATGACGAGATAAGAGGATATTGAAAAAGTTGTTGTTACCAAGATTAAAGCTGTGGAACGCTCAGGCTTTCTCATTCAAAACCAAAAAAAAAAAAGATGTAGTTGGAATGCGTTAGAGTAGCTACAATAAAAATATAGGTAAGAAAATTTCAACTAATTAAGTGTCGGTATAAAACTAATTTTGATAAAGTGTTGCCAAATAACATCAAAACATTATTATTTGTTATGGCAACAGTATCCAAAATTATTGCAAATGTACAATTTTTTCAAATAGCTGCCATTTGATGTCCATATTGCTATAAGTCGAGAGCACGTGTTAAAATTTATTCAACATTTTTTATAATTCTCATACGGTTTAAGATTATTTAAAAAACAGCTTTCTAAGGGGATATATAAACTATATTTAAAAAAATATAAATTAGAAACGTATTTAATTGCATTAATTTAGTTATAGTGCAATATTTTACTCAAAATTCTTGTAATTCTCAACAAATTTCAACAAAATTCTAAAACGGAAAAACATTCATTCGTAAAAACGAATAATTAAAATTTTCAGTAAGTTCTTTCTTTGCTTCATGGTCAGTAAAATACCTATATTTCTTTACTTGTCCGGTTTTAAAATCAAATATATTCCTTCAAATTTTAGATACCGTTACAAAGTCCACAGTCTGTATCAAGTTGGATAACAACTAAGTCAAACGTCTTTGTATCTACTTTGAAACTTCTCATTTCAAACAAGTTCACTTCTTGTTCACCTAAAATATACTTAAATGCTGACTTGTTGAGGATGTAATAGCCAGAAGAGGTAATTGTAACTCAGCCGGCCAATTACAATGATTTTCAAGAGAAAAGCAATACTGCAGCAAATCCGCAGCGTGTCAATAGCGGGTAAGTATGGCAAAGAAAGTAGCACAATGAGCATATGGCAGCAGAAATAGGTTAGTACTGGTAATGATGGCAAAGCGTGTATTCCGACGAGTACCGCATACATGGTTGCATGGAGGCAGCACTTGTAAGCAGCTGACTGCAGCGTTGCCAGCTCTTTTGTTTTGCGGTGGTTGAAGTGGTTTCGCCATTATGGCCTCAATAAAACACTAGCGCCGACAAGCTGGTTGGGAATTTGATAGTTGTGGTTCAAGCGAACGGCAAAAGAAATGTGGGCAATTTCTCTGCTTTTTGTTTTGCGAACTATTTTTTATGAGAAATTTACTACGCTCTTTTTAAATTGATTGAATTTAAATGTGAATTAATTTTATTTCAACTAGCAAATGCAAAGGGTACATTCGTAGATTGCAGATGGGTTTCTTAATGCGAATGTAATATTTTAAAGCAGCTTGCGAACAAGGCTCATAATAGAACCTCGGAGCCCACTAGAATTTCATGGTAGTTACCTACAATTAATACTCATGTTAGACGTACCAAAGAGGTTGAAAGCATCAAAATCCACAAAATGTTATGCGATTATTGAAAGTTAATTGACAGAACTCTCTAAATATATCAAAGGCATATGCGGAACATTTCGTCTAAATGGCTTCTTCATTCACCTTATTCAGCTGCTACCTTTTACTATTCTCAAACCTCAAGATATTGTTGGCTGTTAAGAATTTTATCAATAAGTAAGACGGAATCGCATAGACTGAGGCCAGTTTTGACGCAAAAATTAAATCGTACAATAAAAAGTATTCGAAAAAGAGCATTTTAATCAGTGAGCGTAGGCAACTATCTTGAATAAAATAAACGAAGAATTTTTTTCACACTTTCACTTCAAACAGCCAGAGTAGCAAGAAAACCCAACACGACGCTATGGAGAAGAGTTTTAACCTAATCCACACTTAACTCGGATTTAAAATTACTTCAAGGCATTGCAATTATACGCGCAGCATGGATTACCTCGTTATCACCTTAGCATGGTCACCAACATACGCGTGAAAAAGTAAATAATTGTATGACCTTTCGCGTTTCGATTAAATTTCAAGGAACTCTACTGTTGCATATGGCTTATGGCAATTTTCCATGCTCATTGCAGCGCAACAATATGCAGAAAGCAAGCTATAAGCGCTACGACCTGCACCACCCTCACCACTTATCCGCAGAAATTCGCACGCTGGAGGTAGTCGAGCGTGCACTCTGGAATATGATTGGCGTAGTAGAAAGAAATATTTTTTCATACATTGATATTACTACATAGAGCAGTTTACAGTGCAGGCTTGAGAATAGAGACAAATACTGAAAAATAGATCGCAAAGCATATTTGAAGGTATATTAGAAATATAACAGCAATACTTGTAGAAAGTGGGACGGGTGATCTTGAGTTATTATATAACATTAAGAAAAATGAAGAGCATTACCAAGTCTTTGATAGCTGTAGACTGATACCTGAATTCTCATAATTTAAGAGAAAATGTAAGAATTCGTTAAAAAAATTGTAATTCTCATACGGTTTAATGCAACCTAAGAAACAGCTTTTGGATGATATACTATAAATTAAACTAGTTTTAAATGCCTAAAACTTAAAAACGCGATAGTTTAAATGATATTCGTATAATTTAAAAGGTTTCGATTCCTTGCTGTCAAAATGTAGATACTTCAATTCTCAACCTAAATGTAAAAGTAGCTATGAATATATGTGTATGAATTACGACTCGAGAAAGGCTATGCACATTAGGTAGTTCTCTGAAATCTTCCGTTTTGTTTAATAACTTTAGTAAAGCAGGTTCGAGGTTCAGCACTGTATATATTTGAAATTAGTCAAAGGCACAGAGCTCTGAAAGTTTGCCGATATGGGTCGACGGAAATTAATTTCAGGCGAGGAACGATTCTTATACTTCGTGAAAAGTCAACTGAAAGATTTTGCTAGTTAACGATGCGTTTGCTAAAACAATTCAGTTCGGAAAAGCGCCGTGCTTAGTTAATTTATAGAAATTCCCACCAATGAAACACAGAAGGCTCATATTTTGAAGTCAATAATTTTAAACTGTCTATTGAGTAGGCTAGAATTAGGTATCATATGCAAGTGCGGAATAGCGACTAACTAAAGAACTTTACTGTCAATCAGTCGTTCTTATTACCGTGTCCAAAACTGTAGCCACAGGCAGCGGTATTATATTGTCGGTTGCTCTGGTATTTTGCGCTCATTTCTGCATATCTCGCGAATGCATTTTGACGCTCTCCTCTAAGCGGGCATCACGAAACTAACGGTAACGCGGTTATGCTTTGTTGTGTGCAACATTTTAGTGGCTGCGAATTCGGGGCCGCGCATTCCCCATACTGATTTGCACAGACAGAACACTGCTTGTTTGCTGCTGACAGGCAACAGCAACGAATTTCACTTTATACGTAAATGCATTTAATTTAAACAATAGCTGGAAGCTCAAGCTGATGCCGCCGCTTCAATAAAATTACTATTGCTAGTTGCACAGCAGCTTTGCGGCATTAGCGACCGACAAAGTGGCGATTGCTTGTATTATTGTAGGAAGAGAGCATTTACTGAGAGTGTCTAAGCTCAAGATAAATATTTTTATTTTTATTTTATATCTGAATATTCGTTGCAATTTTTCTTCGACACTTGCCATCGGCTAAGAACATATTATTAAATTTTTTTTTGCTTTTGTCAATTTTTCTTTCGACAGCCTCGAATGCCTTAAAAATTTGCATAAAATCATTACTTTTAAGCAACGAAAAATAAAAACAAAAAACAACCACCATTACCGACTTTAGTTGGCGAAAATTTGCTAAATCTGCAAAAAAATATATTTTTTTCTATTGCTATGGCTTTTATGACGCTTTCTTTCATCTCCTTCTCTGCTCATTATTCAATTTTCATTTAGTTCAGTGAAAATCTTAAGCTTAAGCTTATCTCTAACCGCTTTTATTGCCGCTAAATACTTGCATTTTTAGTGGAAAATGTAAAGTAAAGCTCAGCAAAATTCTAATCGCTACAAACCAGGCGTTATACTCGGTTTTTCTTTTAAGTTTGTGCTCAAATTTCATATGCATGCCTTTCACTCTGTCGACGTGGCTAGTGGCTGCCGATATGGGTTTAAATTAATTAATTTAAAATTTTTAGCACTTTCTGTTACACACTTTTAAAAATCTATGCATTTAAATGAGCGCCAAGCTCTAGTGCGCTGAAAAAAAGTTTGGCAGCCACTGTAGGCGAGTATGTTAATTAACTTTTATTTAATAGAGCTGAAGTAGGGGAAATCTGTTACAAAAAATATAAACTCTATAATATAACAGCAAATATAAAATGTTGTTATATCTATTGTAAAAAATAAGAAGAAGTGAAAATAATTATAATTTTTTTTATTCATAGAAATATTTTTCTATTGTTCTATTTCAATAAGCAACCATGCTCATGCTCTAGATAAAATGTAAAATATATTTTTACTTTCATTGCTCTTTACCTAAGATAAAAATATCTGTCTTCACTTGATATGCTCTTTATTTCAAATAAAATATATTGACCATCAGGCAAAAAAGTTCAACCTAAGCTCTGGTTCGCTTGCCAATTCACATTCTTGAGTTTGAGCTCATTTGATTAAAGTAAAACTGCGGCAAAATATTATACTTCTTGAAAAGAATGATAAACTAAATAGCCGAAAGTGAAGAAAATAGAGAAATTTACAAATAAGTGACGTGAACATATTACAAACTATTTGTATACAATATAATAATAATTAAGTTTTAGGTGTGTAACTTTGACATGAAGCTGCCTACATGTAGGCAACGTTTTTATTACTTTCATTATAGCTTACAAAATCATTGCCTACATTTAGGGCTCGATTACAATAGCGTGAGTTACAAACAGCAGACATTTCTGAAAATTGAGATCTATAATCGAAATCATCACTTATTTTTTATTAAATAATCATAAAATAATGAATGTTTGTACGGCTAGATTACAATAGTGACACGTAACAATTAGTACGGCTTCCAAAACCATTGAAATAAAAGTATCAAGTTCATGATGTTATGTGATGAGATCATGTTAGTCATAAAAACACTACAAATATTAGATTAAGATTGAAAGGTAATAAAAATATAATTGAAAGGAGCTTTTAGGTCACCAAAAAATTTTTTAATCCCATATTTGGGATTAAAAAATAATAGATAAAAAATTTCAATCAAATGTTAATTCAATTATTTTTTGTCATGCATTATTTGCAACGCTGCTTGCTAGTGGATATAAATGCTCAATCGCATTTAATATTCCTGTGCCTTTAAGACCATCACTAACTAATAAAGGTTAACGGTTTGCGAGAAAAGTATTTATTTAAAATTTTTACTATCTTATACTTATACCTCAAAATTTTGTTTTTGTATGCGAAATTCACCTGCGTACTGAGCTGCTCCTTACAAACTGCACAACTCTACTTACGGTAATTAATATACAAAAACTAAATCAAGAGAATTTCCAATCAAAATTGCATACAAGTTTACTCAAGCAAGGAATGCACATATTTGTATGTACATATGCATGTCTGTATGTATTTGCATAACGCATTTCGTTGCATGCACATAAATGTAGAATACAAAGCAACCAACTGGGGAAATGTGTTTTGATTATGCAAAATAACAAAAATATTGGCAATTTGAGAAATACGAATTTAACATAAATTTCATGCACTTAAAAGGGCTAAGCAGCAAGCGGTAAATCCAAATGAAGAGAATAAAAATAGAAAATAAAATAACGGAAAATCGACGGCAAAGGGGAATATTGCCAATGCAATCGACGCAAATTCCCACACGCAACGCAAAGCAGCAAGTAAAGCACAGTTACACGACACACATGCACACATGTATTAAAGTTTTGCCGAAACAATAACAACAACTAATAATACAAACAGACATTGCGACTATAGCAATGATAATATGGAAATAGTTTTATAAATATGTATGTATGTGTATGTAGTTGTTAAGGTCGCCACAGCTGGTGGTGTGTTGCTGTTAGATAGAGAGAGGCGTTGCGACGGCACGGCAAAACCAATATGCAAACAATAAAGCAATAAGCCATGAAAATGGTCAATGATGCGAGAAAACTTATTTCCAATTTAATCCAGTTACAGTTACAACGGAAATGACCGAACCGGCCATTGAATGGACCAAGCTGGCGGCGGCGTGGGCGCAGTGCTGAAGGTGAGGAGAAACTGAGAGTTTGCCTTAAGCAAACGTATTCCTGCAGCGATTATTTTACAAATGATATGCTTATGCTCAGCTATTTGTATGTAAGCTTTGATAGCAGTTATATACTTGTATGTATGCGTGTAGTACCATGACGCTCTTTCTTCGGGTTGAACTTATCAGTCCAACGTGTTTGGCACTGCTTCGCTGCATGCAAATAATGGTGTTTTGTGCGTGTTGATAAAATTACAATTCGGTTGGCTAGTGTGTTGGTGGAAGGAGAGCGTACGATTATGCGTGTGTGTGTATGGCGGCAAGCAGCGAAGATTACACAAAGTGTAACGAAGCGTGCATAAATTTCAAGTTTTGTGCACAGCAAACGACAAAAGTGAGATTTTCGCAAATTGAAAAGCATAAATGGAAATAATTCGAGCGAATTTAAATTGTGCGTGCCCACATGTGTTTAAAGGTTATATTGTATGTATGTATTTAGGTACATATATTAAAATGTTAACACCGGTATCGTTGCTTAAAGTTTGGAGGTGCTTCTTTTGTTGCTGTAAGTGGAAGATTTTACAAGTTCTAAGCCGCTTTAAGTAGCCTTATATATAAATTTAAACTTTTCCGGCAATTGGAGTTGAACTCACTACTTTTTTTGCACCACACACGTTGCCAACGTGCTGAGTAACCTACAACAGCAACACATTTTATGATTATTACATTTCTTACCACCCTACAAAGCGAGCAATTTCCTCATGTTGTATCTAACTTTAATATTTAAGCAATGCGCCTAAATGTAGGCTATATTTTCACATAGAAAATGCTTAGTATACATTTAGGCTTTATTAGAACTAATTAAAATTTAAATGTCACTTTGAATAAGCTATATTATAGCTTATGTAAAGCATAAATGCAGGCTATATTTTCGTATAAGAAAATACATTTTATGATTATTATATTTCTTACCACCCTACAAAGCGTGAAATTTTGTCATGTTGTATCTAACTTAATTATTTAAACAATGCGCCTAAATGTAGGCTATATTTTCACATAGAAAATGCTTAGTATACATTTAAGCTTTAATAGAACAATGACACTTTGTATAAGCTATATTATAATGCTGATTATTAATATTGATCAAGAAGATGCTTGGTGCTAATAAATATTTAATCTGGAAATTATTAAAAATTAAGATAAAAAATTGTGACTTTATTAGCTTGGCATCTGTTCACCGTTAGAAAATTATTTAACAAAAAACAGCTCATAAAACTGTAGCGCTTACGGATTATTTCACCCATTTTTTAGAGGTTCAAAGGTCTCAATCATAATAATCAATAATTTAATCGGATAAATTTGTTAAACGACGTCACAGACTAAAAGATGTCCCATGGCTGAAAATGTTTAGACACATAATAGAGAGACAAATACTGAATTCTCTAGTTCCGAACAGAGAACTTCTTGTGGCACCTATACAAAATTATCAAAACTAAAGCAAGTGTCGAAAAAACTTTTAGTATTATAGTGGGTATTCCTATCAAGTTAATATCGATCTGAGATAAAGCGCAGTTTATAGCATAGATACAGCACTTATCCTTGGTATAGTGAAACACCAGTGCTTTCAAACCCCAAAATTTGTCGAGTAATTCTTGAGAAATATCACTGATATGGATTTGTTTGGGAATACTTACTTCAGAACTAACTATTAGGTTTGCAATCTTGCTAAATAGGTAGATCTACTAGTCATTTAGAAAGCTAAAACAGCATAGTTTTGACATAAACCAGTGGTATTTTCGAATTGAAGCTTTAAAGCATCATGAGCTCATTGATGCATAGTTTAATTGAAAGAAAAATCAAACTTGGTCGTTGATGATATTGCGTTAATTTGTTTCACTAAAGTTTAGGACCTTACTGATATAAAACATAAGAGATTAAATCTAAAAAAGCCTAGGAGGAATCACATTTATCCTGCAATGACTTAAGCTTTCTGAGGACAATATATGGTATTTAAAAACCTATGAGCTAAAAAATATAAGAGAGTGCCGAAAATCCAACAAGGGCGCCTGCTATTTGAAAAAGCTAAGAATTTAAAGCAAATGAGTTAGAAATTCTGCACGGACACTCAGAGCACTACAGGGATTTTGCATGAAAACGGCAATAAATATTTTGTTTTAATCTCGACATTTATATATGTTTGTAACACCAGCTTCCCAAAATAAATCTTAGTCCAGAGGAAGAGTGTATGAAAAATGGGCTGAGTGCAGCTGCACTGGAATTAAATAAGTACCAAATTTACAAGCATAATCCACTGAGTACAAATTTTCCGATTATGCTTCTTTTTGCAATGCCATTTTGACCAGACTAATAGCTAAGCTCGCCCTAACTTATTTGTCTCTCCACTACAAGTGCGTCCCAAGGGTGTACTTCATGCAGGCGGAGTTTTGGACAAACAGTAAGTTCGAGGCAAAAGTCGGGAGTGGGACACAGGTCGATTGTGAGTCTGTGTGTGGCATCTTCAATCTGCGATAATTTAGAGTCGACTACATTCCAACTAGTTTCGAGCTTACAATGACAAAATTTTCAGAATTTTTCGCAACATTTTGCTTTTGTTTCGTCTGCTGTTTCTATGCCGAAGCGTAAAATTTTCGCAATGAGAGCGAGTGAGAACAAGGCATACAAACTAGATGGCGCACAATTCATAAATAATATATTTACTTGCATTATATATATATATATGTGTGTATGTATGTGTCTATATTAGTAACAATCTAAGGCTATATGTTGTATAGACATGAACTAAGATCGAGTGGTGGCGGGCGTAGAGCCAAAAGCGCATTGTGCAAAATAAGCGAAGGTGAAGAGGTCAAAGCGCTTGGCTACTAACTGGCATAACGGGGTTTGCGGCTACACAATTTTGCAAGCAACAAAGCCCAACGGGGCAAAACCTACTGCGCCAGCAGAGTAACTAGAGTACTTGTACCAAATTAATTTGATAATCCCATTCAAATATGCTCCAGTTGTGTCTCTCAAACTAAATATGAAAGGTTGAAGGCGGGCGACTGCCCAAACAAGCACACACACACACACATAGACGGTGTCAGTTTCCGGAGTGCCATCATGAGTACTATATAAATTTGTATGTGTGTGTGCAACCTGACAAACTTAACTGACAGCAGTAGTATTTAGATTGTCCTGCAACGCTCAAATTTACCTGACTGCCTTTACCCAGAAACACACACACACACATACATTCACACATGTCTGTATATACAATAAACTAACGGCAACCGCAATAATTTTGGAAATTTAGTGCAAACTTTGCTCGCAGACGCCGACGGTGTTTGCCGTGGCAATGTTACCAGACATTTGTCGGTCGCATATCATAACTAACTCAAGCACGTAACGGTCATTCAAGTTGTAATGCATACACCAGCATCAGTTACCGACTTCAAGAGGCCGCGTTTATAGATTTTGGGAGGCGTTCTTAAACTTACTATTTATTTTGCATCGTTTGTTTGAATGAAATTATTAGTAGTATACTTTTAGGGTGCCGGTATTTATTATTTCGTTTACTTGGTATGAGATGTTTGTACATCTGTGAGAGTTTATGTGTTGATATAGATCACAAATTTGTTTTGTAATTTCTCGAATAAAGAGAGTGTTCTTGAAATAATAATGTCATCCTTATTTCCATAAGTAGTGTATAAAAGGATACCCACGGAGCACAATGGGGACTGTAATGCATCTTCAACTATTTTCCACAATAATTCGTTGCTCCTCAAAAATACAACAATGAAATCACACCAACTTAGAAGGCCGTCAGTTTGGTAACTCATACCGACTTTCCGTCGTTTAGGTCTATTGTTTATTATATCTATTAACGGATATTATTGGTAGTGAAATCTGGACTTGCACGTGCTTGAGGAACTTCTTTAAAGGAAGAGGAGCTCAGCAGAGCTTCCAGAAGTATTTAATCTCGGAGTTATTGGTTTAATTATTGCTGAAATTTTAATAGTCTTGTGAAGTTGGACGTGGTAAGCCACCTTCCATTTTAATAAGAAAAAGTCTCAGAGCTTCAAATCAAAAACCAAATGATTAATCCCGTCTTAGAAGGACTTCATCTGTTATAACATTAATTTATGCTACGGAGCTCTTCTTCAAGTATTAGCAAGCCAATTGAAAGAGGATGAACTCTCAGCTATAGCTTAGTAATGTTACTGCCAGCTGAATAATAAAAGGTCCGACTGTGTAATAAAAGGTCCAGCAGTATAGTGAAAGTTAAAGAATTTATAAAAATACATTCAAAAACAGAATTAAAGGCAAAAGACCGTAGCGGCTTTAGAATTTTTCATATATAAATAGTAACTTTTAGTCCACGGTGTTTTCCCAGACGCTACTAATACTATAACGAACTATACTTTTAATTCTATGATAAGCTAATAGTTGTAGACCTTGAAAAAGATACTGCTAGAACCATTGGTCAAACACAACATGACGGAAGTGAGCAAGCAGATTTTCTGTTTATTCGAACTGAGCTTGCACGTTATTCATCTAAAATTGGGAGACAAACCGTTAAGCCGACCATAAACCTAAGCTTTGCAAAACCTTTCTTTGCAAAACCTCCATTACTTGCGTACTAATATATATATCAAATACTAGTCAAATTTTCATCTGCATTGCATACATTGAAACCGAACCACTGATCTAGTCAGCTTCCTTATCGTATATATTGTATATAGACCGCCTCAGAACGCTTCCGCAAACATTCACGTTTCTATCAAAAGCGACAATAGCCTATACACGACACCTGCCTCGCCCCCAATAATCACATATTTAATGAAGACTACAGCGCACCAACATATTGGCATGTCCTTGCTGTCGGTGGACCAGTATCGCTTGCATATAAGTTTTAATTAAATGCCACTTCATATTTCTGACAACTACGGCTCGGTAATTTCAATGGACCGTTATCTTACATACACAAGCACATACAAATATGTATACATATAGACAATTATGTCGCTACAGAGAGCAGTAGAGCACATGAACAGAAATTTTGATTCGAGTCCCCATAAGTATGTACGAGTATATACGTGAATACTTAAAGAAAATTTGCTAGTGTGCTTTTGTCACACACAACCTCCGAAAGTGTGTGTGTCTGTGGGTTTTTGTATGCTTCATTGTCTATTGCTGTATGACTGCTGCTCGTTTATCTATTTGGTGTATAGAAATGATTGAACCATTCGGAATGCATCGAACTGAGATGATTTTTCACTACTACTGCCCTGCTACTATAAGCTCACAGTCAAAGCTTACGTCTCCGTCTCTGTCGCTGGAATTTTGCCCAGCAGCAATTTAATGCGCGCTCTTCGCTCTAAATCTTCCTTTTCATTATTTGATTTACATTATCCGTTCCATAACGGAACTTATGTATATTATAGTTCCTGGTGTTGGCAATTAAATTTTATTTGTGTACATATTTTACTCAGTTATGCAAAATTGTATGCTCACTCACACACACATATGGTACATAACATATAAATCTAATACTAACAGGGTCCTGTGAGTCATGTGTGGGCGTATAAGCAAGTCGAGTGCTATTAGTTGTGAAATCTAAATTGCTGACCAACAGAAAAGTCGGAAGACATTTGGTGCTGGAAAAATATGTGTCTTTAATTAATTACAAATGAGCCTATCAAGGCATGTCGAATGGGCAAATATTTGTGTGAAAAGTCAAGGATTTCAACTTGCACTTTCTAATATATATATATACATATATATATGTAGATACATATTCCGTATAAGCAATATTGCAGCCAGCAATTTGCCAAATATCAATAAAACTCTTGTTTGCAGTTGACCGAAATGGAAAGTCAGTAAAATTATAACCACAAATATTGTAAGTAAGTCAGCGTTTTGATGGTGCAATCGTACATGTGTCTCATATGGATACATATGTATGTATGTGGCCATTATTAATATGTGTCGAATGCAAATGTTGTCAAAATAACCGTAGGCGAAATGATAAATTAATTAAGGAAATTTCTTACGCTGCCAACGGTTAAGAAAATAACGCTTAAATTGATATGGATATTTAAGCATAAATTTTAAGAATCTTGTTACGGCTGCTGAATTAGAGCGAGTAAATATGTAATTAAATCGGGCGCAACAGAAATTTAAAAACTTTGGTCGTTTCTAGGAATTTAAGAAGTCTGAAATATTTCAAGATGCCTGCAGTAATTTTCTTATTAAAATGTTTTGCCTCAGCAAAGAACCATCATAAATAATAAAATTTTGTTTTTAAACTTGTGGTTTTCAATGAGTCAATAATTTTTACGGAGTTTGTTCTGTTGATGTGGAGGACCTTTAAATATTTACATGAAAAAATTATTAAGTTGCTTACCGAAACAGAACAATGAACTGGTGTCGACAAAATGAGGTTAACATCAGTCGTAAGAGCATCTAACTACACTAAGTTTTGTGTGCGAATAACAGCGAATTTTCGAACAAAATAATGGATATAAATAAATATAAAATTATACGAGAAATTTCTGAGCTGCGTCAATTTAGCTATTTCCGTCGGTTTAATATACACGAACTAGTCTCCAAGGTTTTGAGATAGCGATCTGAAATTTTACACAAGTCCTTTTCTCCCCAAAATCCGCCCAAAAACCGCCGATCATTATAGGTTATAGTTGTTATACAAACCGACCGATGAAATTCAAGTTCTTTTAAGAAAAACTTTTTTTTTTTTTTTGACAATATATCCTAACGAAATTTGGCATTGATTATTATCTAAGGCAACTCTACTACTCTTGCCGAACATATTATTCACATCGAATCATTTTAGGTTGTAGTTGTCATACAAACTAATCGGCAAAAATCAAGTCCTTGTATGGAAAACTTTTTTATTTGACAAGATATCTTCCCAAAATTTGGCATGGATTATTGTCCGAGACCGTGGTGCAATCTACGAACAAATTGTTCAGTAGAGATCAGTTTAGAATATAGTTGTCACACAAACTGACTGATCAAAATCAAGATAAAGATCTTTATATACTGTTGTAAGTTAAAAAAAAAAAATACAACTGTGAAGGGTATTATAGCTTCGGTGCAGTCGAAGTTGACGTTTTTCCTTGTTTTTTAATTAATTTTTTCAAATGGAGTTCTTTTTCATTTCTATACTCAGCTAACCTATTTTGGTCCTATAAACCTTATTCATTTTTTCCCCTAATTACTTATTTATTACTTAATAAAATTAACACCTACCAAACACATTTTCAGTAGATTACAGTGCGGAACAACAAATATGAAAAAAATCCACTAATACATTTTGCATTAGAAGCAAGCAATATTTCGATTTTCTTCCATTACATGCCATAGCAATAAATGAAAATGGTTCATTTATAATCCATAATCCAAACGATTTTATTACACACATACGACGCACGGACGCACACACGCACAGAAATGAAACGAAATCCAAATTCTGTGTATATACATATGTAGATACTAACCTATGTATAGCGCTGTCTGTAGGAATGTGCTGCTCTTAGTTCATGAATTGCTGAGTGGGGTTTATAGCGCATTGCAGCAGCAAGCAATTGTCCCCAGCGTGCTATATACACATAGTCACACACATACAAACATATATGTATATACATATATAAAAAAAAAATATATATATACAGACACACATGTATATGTGCATTTTTACTTGTGACTTTAATCGAATAAATTCCAAAGTTTAGTTATGTGCCAAATTGGCGGAGGTGCCGAGGGCTTGATAAGAGGGTATACACACACAGACAAGTACTGAAATATGCAATCGTTCTAAGCATGACACAGAAATGTTATGATTGGGGTGGAACGGCCGCCAAAGCTGGAGATTGACCTCTTATTCGCCTCCAGCTTTTGTTTCGAAATTTCAATGGTACAATTTTTCCGTTTTACTAAACGCAGAACCACATATGGAAGTACGTGTGTGTTTGTGATGTGTGTGCGTGTGTGCGTGTTAGAAAAGCCCAAAAACTAGATTTCATTCAAGTGAGGGAAATGGGCGCATTATTCTCGAAAGTAAAACATTTTTGTTTTAGTGAAATTGCCTTTACATTGTAATAATATCGGCAGAGAAAATATATGAACTTGTGAAACATTATTTGAATTGAAATGAAAGAACATACTTTGTCAGTCAGACTTTGTTTGGAAATAGTTCGTTCATAGAATTTAGAACCAGTTTGGAATTATAGAACGTGGCTCGAATACACATTGCTTTAAATTATTGAATTTAGTACTAAATTTTTTCCTTAAAAATTGGATAAGAAATTGAGTTATGTGATTTGGTAAGTCGAGTTAAATTTAATACATCTATGCAATTCACAATAATAAATGCGGAAACTACTAATAATGTTTACGGATTTAGTACTAATTGCAAAAAGTTGCACTAAACCCTATTTTTGTTAATATTATTAAAACTAAAATTAGCTGGACGTAAAATTTTAAGTATTAAAATCAGTTGGACGTACATGGGTTAGTACTAAAATTAAGTTACCGTAAAATTTTTAATGCTAAAATTAATTTAGGAAAATGTTGTTTAGTACTAGTAGTTTAGTACCCAACTAAAGAAAAGCTTCAGGCAATGCAGCAACTACGAATATAGGTTGCGAATTTTGTACTAAACACAAATATGAGAATAAAAGCAGTACTAAATATGAACTTTGAGAAACATATTAGTACTAAAATCGGTTGAATGTATAATTTTTAGTACTCAAATTAAGTTATCATAGATTTTCAGTACTAAAATATATTGTGTTGGTAACTTTGTTTTAGTACTGAACAATTTTATATAAAAAATAGTAAAAAACTCCATCTGTAAGAAAATTTTTTAGTACTAAACTCAGTTACTTTTACGCAAAATAGTACTAAACTTATTATCTTTTTCAAAAAAAATAGTACTAAACTCAATTTATGTGCAAAAATAATAGTACTAGACCCAATTAAAAACCATAACAAATCACTTTAAGTGCTTGCCAATTTTAGTACCAACACCTGAATGGTTAATACAAAGCGTTTTAATTTTGATGCCGACAAGCAAGTACGAATAAATATTGGTGAATATGCAACGTATGAGTTTAAACAACGATTGGCGGTATTTAAAATAATTTAGAACTAAAGATATACATAGTTATGAAAATTCAAAGGCATCGATTACGCGATGATGGCCGATTCAGAACAAAAAATGTTAGTTGAACATACATACGAAAAACGAATTTTTTTCATATAGGAAACGAGTTTTGGTACAAAATTTATTTTATTTTAGTACTAAATAAGTATTTATTTTTTGTTTTAAATTTTTACAAAAATTTTTTATCTGGGTAGTACTGTACTTAAAACTTTGGTAATTAGCAATATTTAAAAAATTTAGTACATTGCATGTGTTTAGTACTATTGAGTAGTGATTTTATTTGAAAACTTAAGTACATAGAACAATAAGAAGTAAAAACATTTTGAAATTAGTACAAATTTTAGTTTTTAGTACTAATTTGAAAATTTTAGCACATAGTACTCATTTTACCTAAAGCCTTAAGTACTAAAATTTAATGCAGTTTTATTATATATGGTGAAATTTAGTACCAAGTACTAAATCTCTTTCTCATCTGTGTTTTAGTAGTCTGGCTTTTTTTTGTTATTCCTGTAAGGAGTATTTAGAGCATATTCAGTAAAAATTTTCTATATACTTGTAGAACTCAAAATTTTAACAAAATTTTTTAATTAAAAATATGTATTTAAACCTTCGTTTTTTATTAAATAAATATTAAGTACTGCACTGTAGCTAGTGGGGAAATAACTATGTATAAATATACTAATATTATTTGTGATTTAGCCCTAATACGCAACTTTCGAAATATAGTTAAAAACTATCAAAAAAGAGTTCAAAGCTTTATAAGGAAATAGTTCAAGAAATAGTAGACAAATCATAAACTCGAAATGATTTTTTAATAAAAAAAAAAGCATGATACGCAGAAGTTCTAAATTTTCCTACAGGGTCATTGCAACCGTCATATGTGTAAATGCGCCTAAAAACCTCATATATTAGCAAAAACTGCAAGTTATGCTAAGCTTATACTATCCAAGCTAACCAAAATACAAAGTCAGCATCTCCGAAGATTTTCATTAAAGCACATTTTTCATATATAACTGTTGTTTTGGTTTGCTTGTTGAAAATTGGGCAAATCATTTTAATAGGCCAACAGCAGCAACATCATCAGCAGTAGAAGTGGCAGCAATACAATCATTAGTAGCATTACTGCCTATTAAGCATAGAAATGAATGCGAGAGCTACTTGCCACATTAGTAGATACACGCATGCGTATAATCACACGCACACACAACACATAAGCTTACAATTGCACCAATCATCAGCATTATTTTCGGCAACAAAGCAAAAACTGCGTGCATACCGAGGAAATTTGCGAAGTAAAACAAAAAAAAATTATGTTGCTTATTTGCAAAAAAAACTCGCTGCCACAAAGGAGAGGCAGCAAAAGCTCTACAAGCATTTTGCTTACAAATACACATACACGTATATACACATAAGTGTGCATGGAAATTTTGTGTTTTTGCTGACTCGACTCGGCATTAAGACACAATGTGTTGGCATTTACACATTTGCAACAATCGCAAACACACACACATACCAAGAAATTCAGCAACACACTAGCACTTACCATAAGCATTAACGCAAATCATGCAATCAGATCCAAAGCCCACTATATGTCAGCCAGTAGGCAATTCATCATTTGGCGCATTAAAGCGTCGAGTCCTTGTCGGCTTCACAGGCTTCCCGGGCAGCGCAGACCAACCGGCAGTTGGTAACAGCAGGCAATAATTGCCTACAAGCTTTTGTGCTTTACGCGGCGCATAATTAAACAATTGTTTGATGAACTCTTAACTTTTTTGTGGAGCTTAATTTAATTTTTTTATTTTTGTTATTATTATTTGTAACGGTTTTGCTTTCCGCTGTGCAGCTTTTAGCGCTGCAAGTGAGCAAAGTGTAAAGTTTATCGGGTAGCCGTGAAAGCGTTAATTTTCCACCTTTCATTGCGGCTAAGTGAGGCATGCAGTTATTGAGGCGTTTTCCTCAAGCTATTATATTTAACGTCAGCATACCATTAACGGTGATGTTGGAGTCTGAAGTCAAAGAAGCCGGTAGGCACTTTGAAATGCAATTAATGATGGGTGCTTACCGTCGGTGCGTGATGTTATGCCATTTAACTCCTGGAATGTTGCAGGGTTAACCCAGTAAAAGTTGGCCTAGACCAGGGTGTATTAAGTTCGCCACCCAGAATGAAACGTCGGTGAACCTATAAAGTATATATTTATACATAATCGATCAGCTGAGTTGATTCAGCCAAGAAGCTACTAATTTGTTAAAATCGCCGATGTTGAACCACGATAGGTTGTTGCTGCCATACAAACTGACCGATCAAAATCTAGTAAGGAAAACTTTTTATATTGGCAAGATATCTTCACCAAATTTGGCATCGATTATGGTTCAAGGCTAAGCTACAATCTCCGGACCACTATAGGATATAGCTGCCATACAAACTGACCGATCAAAATCAAGATGAGGATCTTCACAAAAGTTGTTTATTTCTTGTTAAGTTCTTATTTATGATAACAGTGTATGTATAAGCTTTGCGTTCATTCTAAGAGTACCATGCACGAGTGCTTTACTGGGCAAACGCTCAACAACTTTAAGCGTTATATACACATTGATGTTGCGTCTGCTTGCCACAATAATAGCAGGATATTAACACCACACACTTTTATCGCTAGTAATTAATATTTATTGTAAATTATTTAATACTGGAAAATGTGTATTAAATTGTATTCGGGTTCGCTGACGGACGTGGCCATGACACCTGAACGCAAACAACCGCACGCACACATTTAGATTTGATTGCAAGTAAAGGCAGTTAGGCAGGCACGCACTTGCGTTTGTATGCGTATGTATACATATATATGTATATAACAAATGTATGTTTGTATGTGTATATGAAAATGGCAGTATCCTTTTTCACACACACACACACACATACAGCGGCCTACACATAAACAAAGTTGGAGTTGTAAAGCCAGCTTTGGCATTAACAAAACGCCCACTTGTGAATAATTAATTTCGTATACGCGTATAAAAGGATGAAAACCCAAAAACAACAACAATAGCAACAACATATTGTTGGTGTGTAGATATTATATTTTAAGGCTATGTTATTATTGTTTGTTTTTGTACTTATGCGCGAGTGCATCGTAATAAAAGTCCAACCAAGGCAGCTGGCTGTATATACGCAACAACAAAGGTAATTACATACACATACATATGGTACATATAAACACAAGCATAAGCAACACGCGCCAGCGCACTTCATTTGAAATTTATGAGTTATGTCAAAAAGAGTCCAGTCTCATTTTACATTGCGGTTTATGCATAATATTTATTACAATAAACTAAATGAGCAGGAGCCTAGGCATCCCCCCACACCCACCTTTAACATACAAAAGCGCGACAACAATCTATGCACGCCCAACTATGTAGCGCAGTTGGACCGGTCGCGCAGCATCAACTGGATTATAATGCAACGCAATTAACTAAGCGAATTAGTGGCACACAGCTGTTGTGCAACGATGCGGTTGGGGTCAATCAAAGCGCACTAAAATGCATATGGATTAGCGCGATATGCGTATGCTGGGGCAAATGGAGGTTTAGTCAAAGTTCTGTATTTTGTTATGCGCATATACAATAGTTGTTGTTGTTGTTGTTTAAAGGGAAAAATATAATTTAATTAGCTGAGGCGAAATTTTGAATTATACATTTTGATGAAAATTTCACCTTGATGGCCGTATGAATTTGTGGTAATTTATACATTTTCGAAGAAATGTAAATCAAAATCACAAAATAAAAGAAAATACCGTTAACGTCGGCTGCCGAAGCATTAATACCCTTAACAAAAAAAAAAAAAAAAGTTTCCATACAAGAATTTGATTTTTATCAGTCAGTTTATATGGCAGCTATATGCTATAGTGGTTCGATCAGAACAATTTGTTCGTACAGTTGCCTCAGTCAATAATTAGTGCAGATATCTCGTCAAATAAAAAAATTTTCCCTACAAGAACTTGATTTTGATAGGTCAGTTTTTATGGCAGCTATATGCTATAGTGTTCCGATATCGGCGGTCCGGATATAGGAGCAGCTTTTGTGGAGAAAAAAACGTGTTCAAAATTCCAGATCCATATCTCAACGACTCTCCCAAAACATGGCTAAATTGAGATCATTCATAAAGATATAAACTTAACTTCTCCAATTCGTGTTCCTAAATATAAAATTAATTAACTGATGAGACCATCTAATGAAAATCTGATCTGATCTTTTTTACTAAAATTTATTTATTATAAAGTTATTTACTGTGTCTGAACCCACTTTTAAGTGGCGGAATAGAAGCTTGCTATACTAATATTTCAAACGATATTGAAAAACGAAAGGAACACGCTAAAAAATTTTTCTATCTTGCTCAAATAATCATCGAACTTTATCTCGCTTTTTTAGATCCAATTTAGTACCGTTATCTATAGACAAGTACTCTTTTTAAAAAATAAATCTTCGGATTTTTCACGCGTTTTCAGCTCCAATTTAGTTACCAATAAACATGGACTCTTTTTAAAGAACAACCTAAAACTAACATGACAATTGTAATATTATTTTTTTATTTGTTAATTTATTGAACCAATATTATTACGGAGAAGTAAAAATTAAGGCTTGTTAATCCACAAAAGTTAGACTCTTCTAAACGCTGGTATGGAGTGTTTATTGGACAGAATGTAACACAAAAGTCAATTAGCAACGCCACATACCACTTGGTTGAACTGTGGTGACTTTAGGCTAAGTGATCATATTTTTTAAGAGAAGAGCATTTTATTGGCACTTTCTCTAAAGAACTATATATTATCTAAACACCAAGAGAATCAATGGTTCTGAGCCAGGCTGCGTCAAATACATTCCATAACCTTGTTATTTATCTTATTAAACAAGATATATCATATATATTTTGCTATAAATGTCATTGAAACATAGAAACCTACTTGAAAGAGCACTATTCTTTCAAGCGGTAGCCTAAAAAATCAGTCTTACGAAACACTTAAGTGTCTGTATGTAAACGCGCTCTCATGAATATGCATGGAAATCAAATGAAATATATGAGCGCCGAAGCATCGCTGTTTAATCTATGTACACTGATAATATATGCATGACAAATTGCACTTATATGGTAATCGATGTGTGAGCATTTACAACAGGAAAAGAAGAAAAAATGAAGGGAGTGAGGAAAAACATGCGAATAATTAAAACACGAAGATGCTTTCAGCTGCCAGAGAGAATAAAGTATGGAAGTATTAAAGCGCGGCAGAGCTATGGGAGTGTGCGTGGATGCTATGACTGGCTGCTAATGAAACAGGACGAACTTTGTCTCGAGCAGAACAACGGACGAAGTGCTGTCATTAAAAACATGTAAAATATTCGTAATGTGATGTAAGGAAACATTAAAAAAAAAAAAACAAGAGTGCATATGACAAACGGATGACAGAGTGGGTAGGTAGATCAAATGAGAGGTGGCAAATGACAAGTCACTGGTAGGTAAAGGTGGCGCGCGACGCATTTTTGACATGGCAGTGATGGGTTACATACATCACTTAGCGGGTATGTAGGCGTGTGAAGAGCTTAAAGCGCGCGCGTACAAAGTACATTACGACACAACACAAGTGAAAAGGTTGAAGGATGAAGAAAGCGAGCCGAGGTAAGAAGAACGAAGAGCTGAACGACAATGTGAAGTGACAGGCGAAGTATTTGAGGTGACTGCATGACTGACTGACTGGCAGGCGAATGAATGGACGGATAAACAGGACAAGCAACTGGCAGTGAAGCTAAATAGACAAGAGCGCCGTGAGACAGTAGCACAAAATGTGTGAGCGTGATGGGAAGTCGATAAAGAAACAACGCGCCAACGGAGTAGAAGCAGAGCACAACGAGAAGGTAAAATAATACAAGTATTTGTGGCTAACAAAACTGTGCGAAGTAACGAATCTATTAAAAATGTATTAAGCGCGTTGAAGGGAAATGAGAGTCGGAACGATATGGCTTGTAAGCTGTACTTTAGCGGTGATTGCAGCGCAATGAAGGTGGTAAAGCGGCGGTGGGGGTTGGAATGCCGCGTTTAAATGCACGCAATATTGGCTGTAAGTGTACGCGACAAGCGGTGAAAATAAAGGCGACATGACCTCTGAAGCGCCAGCTAAAAAATGCGGACGGAAGAGAGTGAAGATGGAGTGTGGCTTACAAAAGGACACACGAGTAGGAAGCTAGCTTATAAAGCGTCGCGAAAAAGTCAACAGACTGTAAAAATGAGTAGAGATCCAGAAGTAGAGGAAGAAGGGGTATGAGTTTAATGACCGAGGGGAGGTTGGTTGCAGTAATGACGATGGCGTTGTATAGAAGGTGAAAATGGCGCACTTCCTACCTGCACACAACACATAAAAAGCGTCGTCTTGTCTCGTGACGCGCCGCTTGTTGGGCAAATATGATTGCGTGAGCGGCGAGGCAGAAAACCGACGAGCACTTGCTTGTGGCACGAATCGCAAGCATACATATCGGGTAGGTAGGAGCTGACTTGGAAGCCTGTAGTGAAGCAATAAAGGTGGGCTGGAGAGGAGCAAACGCTCACATAATATACGATATGTATAAATATTTAAGTGGAAAACGGCAGTATCATGCATAGAGCAGATTTTTTTTTTCTTTATAATTTTCACGCATGCAAACACGATATGTGAGCGGCGAAGCCATCACTGCCATCTAAAACAGGAAAATGGGCTAGGAGGTTGCATAAAATCACGTGTGTACTGATGTTGTGGTACATTTAATTTGTATATACCTATATTATATATGTATATGTTTGGGGACAGCTCCAGTTTTGCTTGTGCGCCATTAACGGCAGTTAGGTCTACAACAAATTGGCGCTGGCAACATTTACATGTACAATTTTTGGTGGAGGCGCAAACGTTGCAAAATTGTAGCAGGTCTAAGCAAAGCCTTACAAAGCAAACGAGGAAAAAACAAATATGGCAGCAGTCAGTCGCTGGTGAAGCTGGTCCAGGCACATATGCGTCAAAGCGGTTCTGCGACATGTCAAGCGGCCGCAACGGCATTGGACTAAGTAAAGCGTTAAAAAGGAGAAATCACAAAAAGAAAACTGAAAAAAGGAAAAAGGAAAAACACACAAAAAAAAAAGAGAATAAAACGAGAAATATCACAAAAAAAAAAAGGAAAAAGTCATAAAAAAGAAAAAGTAATAAGAAAAATGAAAGAAGAAAAATCAAAAAGAAAAACCACACACTTACACATGTGCAAATTTGCCGCTTTCAATTAGAAATGGGCATAGGCGACAACCAACATGTATGCAGGCACTGACAACTCACAAAGGCACAAACATGACAGGTGAAAAGAAAGCCTATACAAAGGCGCCAAGCATTTGTAGACGTGTTATTTTGTCGCAGCGAAACGAAATTGAAGTGCGGTGTAGGCTACGAAACAAGTTTAGAAATAATAATGCGACAAAATAACAGACAATACGGAACGTACAGTCCCTGTGGTGTCGCTGCAATTTGATTGTGTTGGAACAAGCAAAAGAAATGAAAATGTTAATAAAACAACAAACGGAGCAAAAATAAATAAATCATATAGCATGAGAATTATACCAATAAAAATTTAAGTTATGCATTAAAAGGAGGCGAATAATATAAGTCACAATAAATACCGCATAAAACGTGAGTCAAATTAATATTATAAATAAAATAATGAATAAACTTAAAGAAAAGCAGAAAAAAAAACGCTAACTTCGTCTGCACAGAAGCTATAACATCCTTTAAAGGTGCATATTTTATCACTCATACTTAAAATATCGCTAAGGAAAATAGGTATACCTTTAAAAAAAAAATTCGAATTATTACTGAAAATCTTATTTATTGTCTGATTTGGTTCAAATTCCAGTTGGATTACGGATAACATATAAGTTTAAAAAAAACATTGACGCTAGATGGCGCCAGCATGTCATTAACACCTAAACTCTTCTTCTTATTAAACATTCGTAGTTTCATAAATTTAAGTTACAGAAGTCTATAAAATGTCGGTGGGGACTGCTGATATTGTCGATTTAGTGCGACTGTCAAAGTGTCAACTTTTGAGAGTAAGAAATGTTTTCACTAGAAATCCGATTTTTGAAAAAATCAAAAAAATTTTAGGTCACTGTATGGATCATTTGTCTCCGAGTAATCACTCAAGCATATTTGAAAAATGTACTTTTGAAAAAAGTGAAGGTGCGATCAGAGCATTTCGTTACGAGTAATCATTCATTTGAAAAAAGGGATTCAAGGAAAAAAGGTAATTTGATGGAGGATTAAACTGAGCGATTACACTTTAGAAACAGCTCACAAACGTTTTGAGATATCGACAATCAATAAAATGTTAGTATGTTATTTTTAAAGGTATGTATATTCTATCGAAATATTAAACAAAATATTTTTTTAATTTCACACTTATGGGGCACAAACGAATTATGTTATAAACTCACGCTGAAAACCGCTTAAATGTAATCATGTACTAATTATATTTGAAAAAATATTCTCAACACTCATTTCTTCTAGTGACAGATTTTCTATATGAGTTAATTATCTCTTTGATGTATCAAGTGTGAAACTCTGCATATTTGCTAAAGCTAAAGCTCTCTCTCAACTCTGTAGTAAACGTTGAAGAGCATCTGGAGAGTAAAACCATTGAACTATAATGCTAAATAGCTGGAAGGGAGAACAAAACAACGCTTAATTCTGTTAAGAATGAATGGACTTAATAAAATAATAGAAACCCACAATTAGTTTAAACCTCAAAACAATTCAAAATAAAAAGCTTCGACTAGAATTAACGATAAACGAGGGTGAAAACATAAACAAATAAAAGTGACACACAAGTAAATCAAATATAACCCAGCGACACCCTTAAAACGACTGAAATAAACGCTCCCCTTACAACAAAAAATATATAACAACAAGAAAAAAAAAAAAAATAAATAAATAAATATAAAAAAAGCAAAAAAAAACAACAAAAAATGTTGCTGTCAACACCGTAATAGGCAAACGTCAGGTGTAAAAAAGCAGAAACTGCCATCTAGCGCGCGCTAATGACGTTGACAGCAAACAACAAAAAGAAATGTGTTCAAATGAATAACAACTTAACAACAACAAGAAAAGCAACAATGACAATAAGTATATGCAACCAAGCGCTGACAACATTTGGCAATTACAGTTACAAGAGCATTTTTTTCTTTTTTGCGCCCCCCAAATGGCTAACGATGTTGTTTATTTGTTGGTGTTGTTGTAGTTGTATACCATATAATACCAGTAAGCGCGCATACCTATGCTATTGTTGTTGTTGACTTTAATATGTACATTAAATCACATTTGACACGCCGAGTACGCGTCTCGTCTGCGCCGCTGCAGCACTGTGTCGGTATGTTTGTGCGGCTGGTGTGGCTGGGTCACTAAAACATCGTTTTTATTGGTCATTAAAATGATTATTTAAAATTTCTAATTTATTTTTTGAGTATCGTAACAATGCGGTAGCTGACCGAGGTTGGCAGTTAGCTAAGTTACAAAAATATTTATATACTTTCATATATTTAGGTATGTACATATATAAATTGGGTTGGTATTTGCCTTCAAGAGCGATTCGGCATGATTTATCTCGTTTTGTTTTATTCATTTACGGCACTGAGGAATGTTAGGGCTCAGAGTTAGCGAACATTTAAAATAGATTTATGCATGCTGTTTATTGGGTCAGTGGGTTTGGAGCAGCGATCAAACAAACAAAAATACAAAAAAAAAAAATTCAAAACAAAAAATTATACAAAAAAAAATGTTAAAAAATTATAAAAAAAAATGTTAAAAAATTATAAAAAAAAATGTTAAAAAAATAAAAAAAATAATAATAATAATAAAAAACAAATAATAAAAAAAGAAAAAAATAATAAAAAAAGAAAAAAATAAAAAAAAAAGAAAATAATAAAAAAAAATAATAATAAAAAAAAATTAAAAAAAATATAAAAATCAAGAAAATACCTTAATTCAGCTTGCACCGAAGCTATAATACTCTTCACCAATAGAAAAAGTTCCTTTAAGAACTTGATTTTGACTGGTCAATTTGAAGAAAGCGAAGACAGCCATATTGAACGAATGTCAAGAGCAAAAGGGGCAAAATCGTATTGTTTTAGCAGGCTAAATAATTATAGGTCAACCTTGGTAATATAATATGTATATATACATATATAGATAGGGATTTATTTAGTACAAGTCAAAATAATCACTTTAAATAATATAGAATTTAAAAACCTCACTACTCTAATTTTATATGCTTGCAAAAAGTTTTGACGTTAGATTACCGTTAACGCTTGTAAAAGTTTTAACTGCCGAAAATTCCAAAAAATCACCATTTTCTTTACGGCTTCACAGTCACAAATGGCTTGGAAGTTTTGCAGTTGAAAGCCGCATTTTCAAAGAATCTTGCTTTTATAGGACGATTATGAAAAGAAATTTTGGGAGAAGCAGCTTATTAAAAATACGGTCACCACTATATAGCGCGTGTCAACACCTGCAACTTTTATCATCTAGCGCACTGCCCAAGTACACACAATTTCTTTGTGTGTAATTAACATCCGTAATGTGCCGTCACTCTTTGCCAAATAACTGTAAATGAGAGCACGACACTGTAATTGCATGGAAAATTTACATTCGAAATTCAATTTTGTGCTATTAATGCATTTTCTCATTATAATTACATGGACAAATAGATTTCAAAGGAAATGCAAATTCTTAAAATAAAAAAGAGAGAGCGAATAAATTTTACTGCTTTTAAATTTCAATTACTATCAACAAAACTATACTAGTGTTATTAATGCTGTTAAAGTAAAATTTAATGCAAATTCTGTTTTTTTTTTTGCAAATGGCCATACATTTTTTGCCGTTTTAGGTAAAAAAAAAAGAAGTGATGCTAAAAGCCATTTCAATTAATATTATTTTTTGCCATGAACTTTAATTAAAGTGAGAGAGAAGAGCAGTAAAGTAATGCACCACGCAGCAAATGTATTACTGAGAAGCTGTATAAGCTTTTCATTATTATTTTACTTGTCAAAACTAGTCGTCAGCAAATCATTGAAATGAAGCTTGTTGGCAGTGCCGGTGGACTTTATAATCTGGGGAGGGTTACTGAAATGTTTTTTTTATATAAACTATAAAATGATTTATTGAATTCTTTGCAAAAAATTTGTTATATTCTTATACAAATTTTTGGGATCCCAAATAGTAGTTTTTTTAATTCCGAAATTTCGAGATTACAGAAATCTGCACCAAAACAATTATGAACAGTATATGTATCGTTTTTCGTATTTACTATGTTTACAACCTAGTAAAGTCTTCTGATGAGAGCAATGATGAGAATTTAAACAGAGAATACCGAAATTTCGGGATCAATTTGTTTTTTTAAATCTTTTAAAAATACTATACTTTTTTATCGTTATTACTATCGAGAAAAAAATTTTGGGATCCCGAGTCATTAATTATAAATCCCGAAATTTCGGATACAATTTTGTTAAATATTTAATATTAATTGGAAATACTTTATTATCATCATTACTATTCAGAAAAAATTCGGGATCCCGAGTCATTAATTACAAATCCCGAAATTTCGGTATGAAAATTTTTTAAGCAAATAGATTGTTAATGCTTTGTTATAGCTTAGCAAGTGTTTCGAAGCCGTTACTGACGCCAATTTACTGCTACCCTCTCTATCGTACCGCCTTTGGAAAGCAGTTAAATATAAAAAATAATTTTTATTATTTTCTGAACCATAACAAATCATAAGCTGATGATATTCTGCACCTGGTAAGCGTTATTGATTGACTATTTTTCTACGTCAATAAAATGTAAATGCAACGTCAGCTAAAACAAATTGGCGCCATCACGGACAGTTATCACATAAAACAATGACAGTGGCGGTTTCATTTAATAAAAAACAGTTTTTATTTCTAATTAAAACATTTATGATGTTTATATAAACACTTTAAGGCTATACAATATTAATTGTTTAAATTGCGGTACTTACAAAAATATTTCTCAACGTCCAATGAGTATTTTGCAAGTCGCATAAATTGCCATTCAAATGGATGAATCGAAAGCTGCAATGTAAAAGGAGAGGAAAAAGTTAATTAATTTTAAAATTAAATTTGAAAAACTTTGCTGTGGAGCAAAGCAAAAAAGTGCAGATGTATGTATGTAAATAAATAATAATAAAATAGACGAAAACGTAATTAAAGCGAGACACAACCGAGCAAACTTTTCTACGGACAATGCTCAAGAGCGAGATTCTTTAACCTGCAGCGTTGCAAGTGAAGCAAAAAAAAGAATGAACATTCTCTAAACTTAATGTCGCAAAAGTCTTAGTCTTCGCTGTTACTTTTTATCCTTAATCTAAAGAACAAGCTCAAACTGTGTCTGAGAACAGGTGGCAACCTCCTCATACAACTGTAATAATTATAAGCAACTTTAGGCGGTTGCAGGTGGAACATGGTATGCAGAGTAAAGAGCAGTCAAACTTTTCATGTGTCAGAAAATATTGTAAAAAAGAATAAAAGTAATAAAACACTGACTCTTCCACAAGCTCGGCGATAAACTGCGGTTAGACAAAGTGAGAGATATGGGTGTATTAGCGTTGCCACGGTCGGTTGACTGCTTTGCTTATACGAATTAACGGTGCGTTACTGTTAAACAGCCTTAAACAAAGTGTGCGTTCACAAGGGCGCAACTTGAGATATATGATAAATAGAGATAACGGAAAAAAAGTTAGATAAATGTGTGGGTCAAAGAAATTGTGAAGGAAAGTAGCGAAATAAAGTAAATAAATTATTAAAGAATTAATGGAAATATTTTACAATATAAGTATACAGAGTTTGACTACTCTTAATTTCGTTAAGATTTTGATAGGTCAGTTTCTATGGCTATGGCGATCTGCACAATATGTTCGGAGAATATACCGCTGTCTCGACAAATAATTCATAAAAATCAAAATCATCAAAAATTATATGGTATATATGCTTAATATGGTCTCCGACCTTTCCTTTTAGCTGCTGTAAGCTTCGTGGCTTACGTACTATACCTTGCTGAAATTTAAGATTATAACTTTTCATTCGAATGTAATTGTAGGTGCTTATAGTTCTCAACTGACTTATGATTTATGCTGTTTTTCTTCATATTCATTTACTTTATATCCAACAACATATAGTCTAATTAAAAAATCTAATAATAATAATAATAATTAAGGGATTATGGAAGCCGTGATAAGACGTCAGGTTTATAATAAAATTTTACTAAAGTGTCATAGGATAGTAATTTATTAGAGCCAAGTTATTATATGTTATATAATTTGTGAGAAGTCTCTCTTATGTTCTAGATATTGCAACAAACATATAACTTTCCAACATATTTTGTAAAAACTACCAGCTGAGTTAATAGCGCTTGGTCAGATATGTTTAAAATTTAAGTCACTGCATTTATGAAGTGCTTATTATCGTTGAAAAGAGGACACTTCTTCAGCATTCATCACTTTGGATAACTCTAAAACTACACAAAACGGTGAAGAGTCTTTATATGCTATGATAAACAACGACTTGGAATATAGAAGGTTTTATAGGGTATGTAGTTGGGCAGTTTCACTGAACACATACCCACAAATCAAGTTTTAGTTGGAACAAGACTGGGAGGATGTAATTTAAAAATGCAGAAGACTGGTAAGAAATGTAGAGTGGATGAAAGTAGCTAGAGGAAGGTAGCTCATACGTATTTTTCAGAGATCTAAATGCTACGGAGTGCTAAAGAAGTTGATTAAATCGTTAACAGGTTTATAAATCGACACAGATCGATACAAGATAGTCTTGTGTATATTTATGTATGTATATAGAACGTTTGCGGTACTTTATTCCAATCTACATCAAACTCATATACTTTCGTTGTTCGAATATGCTTCATATTCAATGAGTTCAAACTCAATCGGGCGGTTACCCAAGCTGTCTTTTCTTATTTGAGTGATCAGCAATTCCTTTGCGATTTCGCCAACAAAGCGATATGATCAAGGTCAGTGACCGCTACTTCTTCTGCCACTTAAACAAAATTTGGACGTTCTTTGAAGTTTGAAATTTCGCAAAAATCCCTAATCAACGAACGTTCTTTTGGGACATGTGCGCGCTGTAAGCTTAAGCGGTCACATGGCTACAGATTTGGCGATCGACAAGCACAATAACTACAACAATAATCACAATAAGAACAACAATAGTGTTTGGAGTAAAATCACATTAGCGTGTAACTTGAGCCATTGCAGTTTGTGCATTGAAAATAATATGCGCACAACAACAAAAACAGCAAATTTATATACATATGTACAAACGACAAACAGAAAATATATATGTGCACAAACATACATACATGCATAAACAACAACAACATGTTGAAAAAACAAATGTTCAACAGAGTGAATGCATAAATAAATATGGTAAAAAGCAACAAACAACAACAACAAGAAAAACGTGCAAAAAGTAAGAAGATCAGCGAGGTAAAAAGTAAACCGGTGTTAGATGCAGGAAGGCATAAAAAAGCGCAACAACAATAAGAACAACAGCAGAACACTAACTTTATGCACAAATAAAGCACATGGCCGAGATTGAATTAGACTGAAACGAGGCGAACGAACGGTAAAGGAACCACGCGCAAGCACATGCAATGCAACACTGCCACGGCCGAGCGACTGGGCGGCTGAGAGGCGACAGCGCGGCAATTTGTTGGCGTTCAACGGAGAATTGCAGTGCCATAATAATTCTATATGCCAAGCAGGGTATTCTTCTTATTATAATTTTTGTTGTTGTGGTTAGTTCGTCAGCCTCTCACACGGTTGGAGAAGAAAGCGTCGACTTTTTGGTAAGCTGAGACGCAGCAGCATCAGCGTGAGTTTGCATGCATGTGTGTGTGTGTGTGCGTGCTTTGCTGACTAGCGGTGAACGGTGCTGAGCGTTTGCGTTAGACACGAAATCATTACTAGCAGATTCAGCGCATCTCGCACTTGCTGGTATTGAATTTCGAAAACTTGTCGAGAATATCTAAGCTCCGTTTTCTGTTTGTAAGCGTACGAGTATGTGTGTATGCTATTGAGTGGGTGTGCGTGGCGTTTTAAATATTTTGAAAATGCATATATGAGCGCTAATATAATGCAAATTGCACACTATTTACATATGTATGTGTATGCGCATCAAATTTCATTCTACCTTTTTTTGTTTCCGAAAAAAACCTTCAGCTCGCAACGCGCTCTTCTCACCAAATGACAACGTAAAACAATACTTGCGTCAAAGTAATATGGCAAAAAATTACAGCATCTTCAAATGCTTTTGTTCTTAAATAACACAAAAAAATTTAAAAAAAAATGTGTATGCTGCTTTGAAAAATTTACTTTTGAGTCCCATGCAAATTGTTATTTGCATTTTTATTGCGTTTGGCATTGCTTATAGCTATTAGGATTCTGCGAGCGACAAACAGCTGCTTTGCATAATGTAATCATGTATTCCTTACATATCTCTATTATGTATTTCTTTACGATTTTTTAAGTCACCGTGTAAAAAAGTTTTCCATACAAAGACTTCATTTTAATCAATCAGTTTGTATGGCAGCTATAAGATAGAGAGGTCCAATCGGAACAATATGTTCAGTACTTATGGCATTTGCAAGGAAAATATTACATGCCAAAATTCGTGAAAATATCTTGGCAAATAAAAAAGTTTTCCATACAAAGACTTCATTTTAATCGATCAGTTTATATGACAGTTACAATATATAATATAGAATTTCAATATCGCCGATTCCAACAAATGAGCAGTTCCTAGGAGAGAAAAGCACATGTGGCAAATTTCAGAACGATAACTCCAAAACTGAGAAGCTCAGGTATATGAAGATTGACCGATATGGCTAAATCAGACCGAATTGTTAGCACAGTGAGTAAATAGTCAGTGAGACTACTTCAGAGACCATAAAAGCTATCTAGTATTCTATACTACGAACAAAAATGATATGTGGTTTCAAAAATTAACTAAAGTTGATTGGAAGCTGGAATATTTTAGTCAACTCGCTAGCTTATTTCTTAAGGAAATGAAGACATTTGCTTTTTATGTATCTTTTTATTATTCATTCTAAATTGTAGATCTATAAATCTTTTACAGTTGTGGTTTCGTGAGTTTCGTATGGAGGACAGTAGGTTGGGTTCCTCGTGCCAACAAACATAAAGCAGGGGTTTTTAATGGCTGTCGATCCAAATATGAGGAGAAGTTCGTCCAAAGCGTAGACCTAGAAATATTGCTTCTAGATAAATAATGTTTAATCTACTAGCAGTCATTTTACTTGCCGCTTCACTACATAGTCGAACTAGTAGCAGCCAAAAAGCTCAATTTTCTGATTAAACTGATTTTCAAAATCGGAAACTCTTTCAGATTAAGAATTATCTGTCAACTACTTGAGGAAATATGCTATAAACGTTGCTTGCGTAAACAAAGCAAACGATAGAAGTCAAAAATCATCATTGCTTTTAGCAACATTCGAATTTAACTGTAAAATAGTAAAAAAATTTACTCGCATAGCAAAGCACAATAACGGATTTGTAGCAAAGCGACATGCGACATGCAACATGCACCCTAAAATATTAGATTTGCTGTGCCATGTATTTTGTCAGCTTGAACCGTTTTGATGATCTATAAACCTTTTTACGATACAGAAAACGACGAATGTCAACGGTAAAAATAACAGCAAAATTTGGCAATTCACCACAAAAGGTGCTAGGACGCAGGTGAAAATAAATCTGCTTAAGAACAGCGACAACAAAAGCACTCCATTTGCACTAGGCCACTCCACACGCTGCTTGTTAGCTTAGCACAGAGCCAAATGCTTAGCAAAGACTAAGTCCTAAGACTGTGCATGTGAATTGCCGGTGCTTAAGATAACATACACAACACATGTTGCAAATGCCAGCTTGCTGCTAAGTTGTCAAGTTATTATTACAAATGTTGCACACTTTGCAAACTCGGCTTGCTGCAACGAATTCTTGCAACAGAGTTGACACTTTTTGCTGTTGCAAAATGCAAAAGTTTACATTGTCGTCGCTAAAAGTGTGCGCAACTGTTACGAATGTACTGTGCTATTATCCTTATATAGAGTAGACTGCCATATAGAGTGCAGCCGCTGAAGTGGAGTAGCTTTCTGGATGGCGTTGCGCCGAAAGTGGTAGTAAATGTGCGGCCAGTCGTAAATGCAATTGCCATGCAGTCGGTTTTGAGCCAAAAAAACATTTGCTTGTGACGAAATCAAAACCAAAACAAGAAAAACCGTTTACTTCGCTTGTAGCAAAGCTAAAATGCCCTTCACAAATAAAGAAGTTTCCATACGAGAACTTGACTTTGATCGTTCAGTTTGTTTGACAGCGACTCGTATATGCTATAGTGGTTCGATCTGGAAAGTTTCTTCAGATATTGTAGCGCTGCCTTGGATTATAATCCATGAAAAATATATCTTGTCAAATAAAAAAAGTAGACTATAATCCATGCCAAATTTCTTGAATATATCTCGTCAAATGAAAGAAATGTGCAGGGTATAAAAATATATATTTCTATGTATGTAAAAATACACTGACTGTTAAATATTGCATACAAAGCGGTGACAGGATGCATAAATACATATGTAAACACATACAGACATATATATAATTCCACTGAACCAAGTTTGCTTCTAAGTAGAGTGCTTGTATGTTTGGCACATAAGTAAGCGAAATACTTCTTTAGGGTGTCCATAAAAAATCACTAATAGATGACGATAAAAAGGGTAGGACAGCTTATAAACTTTTTTACGAGGAGGGTAATAAAAAAATAAGAAATAAAAGTGAAATGAAATAAACAAATTCAGAAAGGGCTAATTTCGAGTGGAGTAGTAACTTAGAAAACTTCTGTAAGCCAAATGATTTATTGGATATCTGAAATGAGAGCTCAGACGGTATTAACTTTCGGCATACGTGAGAGTTAAGATCTTAAAACCGTGTGGGTGCGCTTTCGGACTCAAATATTTGTGGAAATTTGCAAGAAGACAAATTCTGCTGTAAATTTGAGGAGAGAGGACATGAGTTCTTTGGTATATTGGATAACTAATATCACTTTTTTCTATGTGAGCAATTTTTTTCTTGAGCATCTAGGTATACTTTTATCTAAGAGACTGATTTTTATCTAAGCAAATTACTAAAAAAAAAAGGCCGAAAGTATTAAATTAGCGCACTTGAAGAGCTTTACAATGAGATAATATAGTTTTAGCCTTCGATATTACGTACTTTGGTTAACGTTAACCGTTACTTATCAAACCGCTATCGAGAAAAGAACTGCCATAGGTGGTTAGATATGTAGAATTATGCATACAGCGGAAAATAACAGCATTACCGGTCTTATAAGACCAACTTTTAAATTAATGATGAAATTTAAAGTGTTCTTCCAATACTTAGTTCTACACTAGAGGCACTAAAAAAGTACCAATGATGCAATGAGATAATATGATTTCATACAGTATTCGGTCTTCAGTTTCTGGTTTCAGCCTTCCGGCACACATGCGAAAATGAAATCTAGTTTAGTTGAAATAAAGATCTTCAAGAAAATATATGAGTTGAACAGCGGTGCTAAAAGATGACAGAAAAACATTTGATCAGACAAATTTGCTGAGAGAACTATACATAGCAAGCGAGGAGGAAAAGGAAATACTAAAAAGAACTAGGTAGTAAGGGTGGCATAATATCTCAAGACAAAATTACAAATTTTGCTTTCGAGAAGTAATAGTCGTTTGCATTAAGACTAATACTTATAATATGGTAGGTAGTATTAAGCTATTCACGAACTTTTTACGTGCAGTATACTAAAATCAAACATCAACAACAATATTTTTTAACAAGTACTATGCTTACACAACAATCAGTTGACAGTCGTCTGGCAGTAAGTGTAAGCAGTCAGCCACGCGTAAAGCGCTGCCGTGCACTCATTCTACACACGCGTCACAATACTTGAACCAACATCTCTTCAACAGCACTAAGCTTTTTTGTTTTTAACGACAATTCTTGAATGTCACCTGTCCAAAGACTTTTCAGAGACAATAAAGCTTAAAAGGTACACCACCTCAAACCCCTTGCTTTTGCTATGTGTTTTGTGTTATACACTTTTGAAAGGTTTTAATGCGCAGGGCTTAAGTTGGGGTAAGGTAAGTGGAGAAATATATGTCGGTGTGTTATTTAAAAATAAATATATGTAAATACTACATATATGTATGTAAGTAGCTATGTAAGCTATATGTGCATGTGCTTATGCAATGCTCATTCCTCTTTGTGGGTGTTTACAATGCAACTAAATACTCGTATAGTAGAAATTTGTAACTGGAGTACTCTGAATGGGTATTTCGTAGTAGGTGTATATTGCTTAGTCGTCGTCGTCATTAATGTTATTGCGGTTGTTTTTGTAATGCATACTCGACATGTTTACCTCTGAGCTTGTGTAAGGTTTCTTCTACTTTTGTTTTGCGTTTATTTGCGTCTGCTGGAAAAATTTAGTTCGAAGGTTTTAGGACTGATGTGCGATATAGTGAAATTTTAAAGGGTAAAAAAATTAACTAATAACAAGCTATGTACTCCTGGTGGAACCGATGAAACGTTGCAAAAAGATCGGTGAAGAGCAAGCCGCCGCTCCATAGAAATATTAAGAAGTAATATTTTTTGATTTCTATTAATAGAAACGTGTAGGCAACTTGCAAACCGACTCTTAATGTACCGTTGTAGTGTAAACAAACGAGGTCTGCATGCTTTTTATTAGAGTGCACTGGTCTAGGCAATATTTAGTAGGATTTCTCGCTGCAAGCAACTCCGCAAACATTTGCTCGTGGACTTGACCCCGAAATGCCAAGCAAAGAGCTCATAAAAGCTCGACGGTATTTTGCAGAATTGAATTTGTATTTGAAAAAATCTAAACGACTTTGGCACGTTCTTTAAAGAATAGCTCCACTCACCAAACAAAGAACCGTAAGTCAAAAAAATAACCTTGAACATGAGCTTTTGCTAATTTCCCTTCGACTTGTGTCCTCAGAGACGGTATTATCGGATCTTCAACTCAATTTTAGACTAAAGCTATGCATGGACAACATTTTTAAAATAACTGACACTACGAAACTTAAAAAATAGCATCGAACGAAAGCTTTTTCCATTATTTTCCTCGAGATTAAAAGACCGGGTCTACAGCTTAATTTTGGATAAAACTATATGCTAGAACTGCTTCGTTTCAACGCGAGAATTGGTTAGAAGTGGATTTTAGTGGTGCTTCATTAGATCTAACGACTAACTGTGGATGCAATGGTTACGTGAAGAAGTGGCCTCACTAACCTCAAGACAGTCGTAGTTATATACAATAAACCAGTTGTGACTACGAAGCTGCAAATAATGCATATATTATATTTCTTAGCAACATCTCAGCGGCATTACGGTTCAGTCTACTTTCTCGGTTGCAATTTTACAACCTCCAAAATGGCGCGCTGTGCCTTCGGTTTCGTTGCAGTCTCTAATAAACAACGGTATTTTTTTTTGTCTTTCGCTTATTGCTTGGCGAGCAATTTTCCCACCTTCGCTGTTACTGTATACAGAATGCTCTTTAACGTCTTCTTCGGCGTTGTTGACTGCCACATTTTTTGTCTTGCCTTGCCACCACATTGCCATCAATGATCAATGAAATGTGTATGTTTGGCACAGCTATTGTTGTTGTGTTTGCTCTTTGCGCATTCATTGTATGCATTGTAGCTGTTATTGTTTTAAGTTGTTTATTGTTCTGTAAGGGTGTTGCCACTTTTTCGTCGCTCAAGTGTGAAATGAGAACAGCGCCGCGTATGAGCCAAGCAAAAGCTTTTCTATTTTTGCCATACAAATGTAAAAACAAAAAATAACTGGAATGCAAAAGAAACAATCAGCGCTACAAAAACGAATCGGGAAAAAAGCGCCAACAAATACAAACAATCGGAAAGAAGAAGCGACAAAAGAAGCATGTTTGATTTTCTTAGCAAAGTGGAGTGTGTTGCAGCAACTTCGGCGGCAAGAAGTCATTGCTCTTTGCCAATATATTTGTGGTTTTTGTAATTGTTTTTGTTTTGGTGTAACCAGCACTGCCATCGCATGACTTTGTGAAGTGAGAAAATAAACTTTTGCCAACTCTCCTCTTATGCTGTTTTCTATTTTCGCTCGATTTTGTTGCGGTTTTTTGGCACAGAAATTAAAAATCTTTTTCCGCTTGTCGTCGCCAAGCTGCTGTTTTTTGTGCGGCTTATGTTGTGTGCCGATCTGTCTAGCAGCAATGGCGCGTTCGCTCGTAGACGGTGTCTCATTAGCAGCAGCGTCTTAGGTTTTTTTTGTTTGTGGAACAATTGTAACGGTAACGGATTAAAATGTTAAAAGTTTTTCAGTTTGCTGTAAAGTTACTCAGATAAATAGTAGCTGTGGTTTCACTTAGCAACTTAACTCGGTTTACTTAGCAACTATGTGAAATTGCTTTTTTCTAACCTGAAATGGGCTTATGCAGCGAGTTCCGGTGATAAATAAAGTCATTTACAGAAATCAGTTTCGAGTTCGAAAACAAAATAAATTGCAAAAAGAAAATGACACGAAGTAATTGCCGAATCATACACAAGGCAGGTGATATCTTAAGACATAACGGCAGCAATTAATCCGTTTACGAATGAACTATTTAGAGCTATTTCTCAGAACCTTATTATTATAGCTATTTCAAAAACCTCGATCTTACTAAGAATTTAATAACATCTGATCAAATTTGAACCGGATTGCCACGAAAAAAAAATACATTCTCAAGTATTTTAATAAAAACCCTTATTACCCCCTTCAAAAAAGGTTCCTGAGTCAATGCAAGCCCTGCCAATAGCATTGTATTTATGTCTTTTAATAAAGAGAACCTGGGATCCACCAAATTGAAATGATAATAAATCAGTAGAAAAGTCGGGTTCTTAAACTTCGCAGTTAACAAGCTTTACTTAGGCTAGGATACAGCGAATTTTTTGGTCTGCGACACAGCTATTTAAAGGAATCTCACGTTGTTTTCAATGAAATAGCGCCCTCACATTGAGACCCAATAATATACATAGGTACATAAATAGTAAGCTACAAATTCTACAATTACTGTTATAACATCAACTGGTTCTTAAAAATCATAGCTTCAATATATAAAGATAATATACCCGATTCACCATTTTAAGCTATCTAAGCTTTGCTGAATCGAAGTCAGCTATTACAGACCTTAACTAAATTGTATCTGACAGGCTTTTGGAAACTGTGATTGACTTAACCGAGTAATATTGTAGCTTATCGCATTGCAGCTAATCGCAACATCATTCGATAAATCAATTGCGTCAGCATGAATATCACTTAATTCCACATATGAATGCATTCAATCAATCTTATCATATTTATTACGAATTAGATCCCAAAACGGATTAGGTAAAAGAGGATTTCAAGTGAAATTAATGCAAGCGACAAAAAATTGATGAATCTCCACACTTGTTTTCTACGCAATCAATCAATTAAGACACAACACACGCAATGCTATAAGCCGATATCACATGGAGCAGATGTAATGCTATCTTGTGCAGCGGCTGTAAGGCAACAGTATTGAGATAATTATTAAAAGCGTCATATAGAATTAGAATTATAGTATTTCTACAGCTAAGCTTGCGATAAAATAACTCGGAAAACTGTTGTACATAAGTGTATGTAGGGCTGTTAAATGAAACCGAGCAAAGACGAGTCATAAAATCTCGGTTAAACAGAAAGCGCTGACAATGCAGGGGAGGCGGAGAGGCAAATGACAAGCGGTCGGTTGCTCGTTCGACAATGGCAATTTGTCATATTGACTTGAGTCATACAATGATATGTAAATGGATATATATAGCATTTTGTAAGCGTATGCTTGAAGTGTACTCGTTTGCAGTTCTGCGAATCGGTATAGTATATATATAATATATATACTATATATTGCGGGATGTGTGGGTCTTATGTCGTGTATTAATGGTGATTTAATTCAATTTGTTCTGATTATAATTGCAAGTACTAACAGCATACTTTAGATGTAAGTAGGTAGAAGATTGCTGTGGTATTGAATGCTATAAGCCTGGTATGAAACTAATTCATTTCAATATAGCACCGGTCGGCTTTTGCGCAAGGAAGGTCACACATATATTGAAATCATTAAAGTACAACCGATCGAACTTAACTTGATTTAATATAAACACCCTCTTCGACTTTGAGCTAAAGAAAAAAGAGAAAACACGTTAACTTCGGCTCTTCACAAATATACAAGTTTCAGTTTGTACGGCAGCAATATGCTATAGTCGTCCGATCTGTATAATTTTCTTAAAGATAGTAGCGTTAACTTGTACAGGAATCCATGCCAAATTTCGTGTAGATATCTCGGGAAATAAAAAATATTTCCTTACAAGGACTTGATTTTAATCGTTCAGTTTGTATGGCAGCTATAAGCTATAGTGTTCCGACTGAACAATTTCTTCGGATATTACACCGAAGGTATTTCGCTAAGATTCACGTTTTTCTCATACTCAAGTTATATTCTGATAATTAGCGTTGAAAGGACGACAACTTCGAGATTAAATTCTACAATTGTTTGTAAGAAATAATTTACTGATTTGGACGTTACGTTAGTTACTCCATAAGGGGTTTTCGAGATTGTAAGCTTTCAGTTATTGACTGCCATTTCCATTATGTCTTTATCGCATATGAAAATACTGGTATCAATTTATTTTACGACATTTCGACCACAAAAACTTCATTATACTAGGTATTGATTACTATTTTATAGCTTCGACTCAGGTCGAATCACATATTGATTTACAAAATTTCTTTCGTCCACATTAGAAGTGATTATTATATTACTTTGTTTCAACGTTGAACCGAGCCACAGACTGACTTACAAAAAACTAATTTTGAAACGGTTGCCAATGAAACCAGTGTCTTTCGCGCTTGACACCGTTATTTTACTACACATAATTCAAACCTATGTATGTTTGATAAAAAAAAATCCGTATATTCATAAGTCTTATTAGTAATAGAGCATTATATGGGACAGACAGGGTGCAGCTGAGAATGATGAGATTTGATTGTCAGTCAGTTTAACAATGCATAGATTGGCACTGATGCGAATAAATTGCGCTGAGGACTTAATGGCGAAGGCAGAAAGAGCGGTATGAGAGAAGGCGTGTGTGAGAGCTTGTTAAAACAGTGGGTAAGTAAACACGTGTAGTGGAAATATGAATATGAAAAGAGAGTAGGTGTAGGTTGTACATATATTAGATACAAATATAGACTCGCATTACATACGACCCAACTGAAGACAATGATAAATGCGCAAGATGGTTACAGAATAGCAAAGTACTTTTGGAAGAAAGTTAACAATTCATGTGAGTAAACGAAGAACGTCATTAAGCACGAAAAGCGCGGGGATTGGCAATGCAGCAGGGACTCAAAAGCAAAGAAACACACGACGTAGCGCAGGCGATAATGCGGCGGAGATGAGAAAATCGATGTAGACGTGTACTAAAATGATATAAAAGCTGCGCTCAAGGCGAAAGCCAAGCAATACAAATATGAAAATTAAATTACGAAACAAAAAGAAGCAGTGGCATAAGCGAAATTGTGAGCGCCACGCTTGCTGGTATTGGCAAATAGCGTTTATTTGCTAAGCCAAATTGTCTAAATAGTGATACGTGTACGTTTAGCCGAGGCAATTATAGGCGTGCTAATATGCGTGCCGGAAGGAAATCAGCGGGAGCGCAAACAAAAGGTGGAAGCGTATGCGGAGCAGGCAGAGCTGAAGGGCGTGGAAAGAGAGCGCGCTGAAATTACGGTTTAATGTGTGGAGGTCTGAAGTAGTAGCTGAAGGGAGGAAAGTAAAATTTCCAATTGTTTGCGCTGTCGATGATGTGGTTAATGGTGGCGCAAACGAAAAAGAAATGAAAGAAGAAAAAAACCAACAACTAAGCAGAAATAATTATGAAATTAGCAGCAACAGAAGGAAAGCGCGTGCGGAGGAAGCGTTATGCGAAAACTTACGAACAGCAATCAATCAAATTTTGCTGCGCCAAGCAAACGGGCAACAAATCTTTGGCGAGCATTTTCCCCACAACAACTCCCATCAACAGCGCTCTCTTTTTCTTTATTTTGAGAAAGAGAAATAAAGGTAATTATTTTGAACAGTAAACGAAGCGAGAAACAACAAATGGATATGTAGGCAGCAGTGAGCACAAGCACAAGCGATCAAATGAGAATGATAAAAATATGAAGAGTTTATGCGCGCAAAATTAATTTCGCTGCTAAGTGCCCACATGCGGCAGCGCGAGTTTGAGCGTAATGAAATTGAAATTATTGCTATGGCAATGCTGCAAAAGGCAAGCAATAAAACAACAGCAAGAACAACAATAAGATACAACAATAACAAGAACACAAACAAGCGACAATAAATGCGAGTGCGTAACTGCTGACCCAGAGTGCGGCGCGGCGCATAAGTTGTGGGGTGAGCTGTTGCGGTCGCGCGCACAAGTGCAACAACGGAAATGCGCAATTTTTAGTGCTTTGCTTCTGGTTGTTGTTGTTGTGATTTTAATTTTATCTAGTAGCCTGACAACAGCGCTGGACAGCGAACGAGTCAGTCAAGTCAGCATAGAAGCTAGTGGAGCGGCTAACGGAAGACGGTACAGCAAATGCATAAAAAGTTATGAGGAAAATTAAAATTTAAACGAAATTGCTAAAACGCTCACGAAGCGCGCATTATGCTGATTTTGATTTCATTTTTCCTACCATTCTCACAAAAAGTTTTCAACGCGTGTTCGTTCGCCTTTTAATTTTCTCGAAGTTATTAAATGTTCGGACGAGTTATATAATATCAATCAGGCAGTGACAGCTGTTTCGGGGAGGCGGCGGTTTGGGTAACGAAAATAAAATTTGATTGCTGGTATTTGAGTGAAGAAGCTGTGGCGTGGTTGGAATCTGTTAGATTAAAGGATGTAGCATACTTAAGCTCTGGGACTATGAAACTGGGGTTAGCGACAAATTTTTATGTTTTCAAAAGCTGTAGCTTAGCTCAGAAAGTTTTTTAATGAATAAGTTAATATTTTAATGAAATTAAATCGCACAGTTGGACACAATTGCGGTTGTTGTAATTTATGATTTGTGGAAAATATAACAAAATTCTTATTTTACGTGCTCGTTAAAAGCTCAAAACTACAAAATTATTTTCTTCCAGATATTTTAATATAAAAATGTAATAAAAACAAATAAAAAAGACAAGAAATTGATTTTGATAGTTCATTTTGTATGACAGCTATAAGCTATATTGGTTCGATCTGAATCATTTGATCGGAGATTGTAGCATAGCAGTGTACAATAATCCATGCCAAAGATATCTCGTCAAATAAAAAAGTTGTTCATACAAGAACTTGAATTTTATCGATCAATTTATATGGCAGCTATATACTATAGTAGTCCGACATCGAACGGTTCCGACAAAAGAGCGGTTTTTTGGGCGAAAAAGATGTGTGCAAAATGTCAGATCGATATCTCAAAGACTGAGGCACTAGTCAAAATATCATTTATATATATGTTAGTATTATATAAGTTAGTATTTTACGTAGCGCCTAATTGTAGGCAACGATATACTTAATTTATTTTAATGCTATTATAAAAATGTTGCCTACATTCAGGCTGATACTCAACTAGCGTATCTAGTATGCAATAATAAAAATATACTGCCTTAGATTTCAGTATATAAAGCATATCAGAGTAGGCTTTCAAAAGAAATAGGTATGAAGGGCAGTTTACCCTAATACAATTATCATAATCGGGAGTTCTGAATGAAGACAGGGAGAAAATTCTCAGAGATGAAAAGTGAAAACCACCTAATAGCAACGAGTCACTAGTCTTACGCTATTCAGAGTTCTTTTGGAAATTTTGTTGTAGATCAACCAATTTTTATATCAACTATTGATCCTATACTTCGGAACTGTTTGAGATAAGGAAATGTTGTGAAAAAGTTAAAACGATACACCAGTGGGCTCAGATATCGAAAAGCATCGCTAAAACTCTACAAGAGCTTCACTTATACTGATGATGATGAGATCGGCAGTTTGTTAGTGATAGTCGGAAACTGCTGATAGAAAAATAACTTCCTCGTCTTTCAAAGGAGAGCAACCGAGATACAAAAATACTTTTCTAAACTGTAAAGTTTATAGAAATGTATATAGGGATGATGATAAGGGACGGACTATCGTCGAAGTGAATATTAATCAAATAATAGCTGATATGAAAAATCAGAGGGAGAGATATAAAGCTATAATATGGAGAAATCAGTAAATTTTTTAGGTGCATATTATGAGTATTTCGTTATCGGATACGAAAACATCTTTCTTGGAACAATTTCAATCACACATCTTTTATTAAACATCTTCAATATCAAAAAATAGGTTAGTAAAGTAGAGGGGCTTAGTTCAATGAGATCTATAAAAAAAGCAATTACACAATCTTGAGTGTAAGTGAATGAGACCGCATTGAAGATATTTAGGACTAACACGGGGCAATAATTTTCCGATACGATTCACATCAGAACATGGTATCAAAAATTGGTTTCATTCATTATTGGCGCTGTTCTTTTGACATGGAATACATAAATTGCCAGAAATGTGAGAAAATGTTATAGCTTCAGATGAACAAAAAATTTCTGAATATTATATTGTAGATGTTCTTCTTAAAAAAACGTACAAATTTGGAAAAAAAAAACACGTACGAACATATGGTAGTTATGGACCCAATAGATTGAGAACTAAGCGGCGCATTGAAGTACAAAGTGATAATTTAATGATTATAAAGTATTTCTAAGTATATTTCTGTGTTATTAATCCCGCTGAGAGTACCTTTTTTGATTTGGAATATATCATAAGTGCTCACTATACAATTATCGACAATTGAAAAAGCTTAGTACGAGACCACGTTTACATAGCTCACAGCAACTCAGCATTTGAGTACATATTTTTGAATTTTTTTATACAGGTTTAATGTTTAATGTTTCATTTTAATTTTATTTGCTTTCATTTCCATTTTAATTTAACGCTGCATTTTTTCACATTCATTTTAATGTGCGCTTTTACTTAGCGGCAAAGCTGAGACGAGCATACCGAGCTTCATACACATTTTATTTTTATTTTTTTATTTATTTTTTTTTGTTTTTTTTTTCACTACACTTTATAACAATAAAGCAAAAATGGAAATAACACAGCTTTTATGATGGCCCTTTGCTGGCGAGTGCTGTTGGATGTGTGTGTATATGTATGTGTGTGTGAGCTGCCACTTTATTTTGCCATTTACATTTATTTATGCATTCATTTAAGCGCAGAAAGCACGGCTTTTAGTTGTCTGTCTGCTTGTCAGTGTGTGACAAATATTCTAAGCGACTGCCACCCCCCTGCTCCTGTTATACTTAGCGGTGTAAATATTGCGCGGCTGGCGGGCAGTGCGAAGTGTTATGTTGCATTGTGTGCTTTGCTAACTAATTCCCTGCAACGTGCTTGGATTTAATACTGACACTTGCCCGCATATTCAACTCACACATACACCCACATCCATTTAAGAAGTGGGATAAAAAATGCGTAATAACTTCTAGCGAAAGCTCCAATGTAATTTCCATTTTTATTTGAAATTATATTTTAATTTTTCATAATTTAATTTTTAATACACTCCGCAAATATGTAATGGCTTTGTTGTTGTTGCTGTGTTTTTCTTTTCTTTTGCTGTGAAAGAGAGCATCGCGCGCTAAGCTGCTGTTGTTGTAGGTTAGAAAAAAGTGGCAAGTGAAAAAATTTTACAAAAAAAAAATTTTTTATATATCATTTCAACTGCACACAATGGCTTGTTGTTGTTAGCACAATTGAATTTTCATGTTTGCATATTTTTAAATAATATCAATTTAATATGCAGAGAAATTAATTTTTCACATTCAACAGGATTTGCAATTTCGCTTGAAAAATAATTGGAAAGAAATTTATATGAAATTGTATGCTTGGGATTAAAGCGCTTTCAAGTGCTGGAAGATCAAAAACCAGCTGATAAAATTATATTGTGGTTTTATTCCATTCCATGCACATTGGCAACAGTTCGGTCATCGAAGTATGCCCTATAGAAGAACTGTCCATGTGCGCCTCCTTATATGAAAATGCAAGCAATGCTTTATCTAATTTTCCAGACGCTTGTTATAAAATTTGGCTCGGGTGGCAATGAGTGCCTGCAATAGACTCGACTTGTTGTTGAGATCATATTCTTCGAGTATCTCTCTCATTTTTTTTTCGATGGTATGTTTCGTGGATGTACGACTCGCAAAAGGCAAGTTTTCGATGTTTTCACGACCTCTACTGAATGGTTTACGCCATTCAAATATTTGTGTTTCTTATAAAGCGGGTTCCTAAAAAACGTCTGCAACATTTTCAACGATTCCTTAGCCGTGATACTTTTGCAAAATTTTTGCAAGGTAAAAATCAGCAGACAAACTTTTCGCGTCGTAAACAAACGGCTGCCAAAACACACACTATTGACATATGAACATTTAAGTTTACACGGAATGGACCAGTCCGAGTTAAATTTGTTAAGATGGTATATAAATTTACTGTACGAGATAAATCGATCGTGAAATAATTGGAGATATTAATGCAATTTCAGGAAAAAACAAACTGAAATTTCTTTAATTTCAGAAAATTATAAGTTCTTTTCGAAGCCGTCAAATTGTATGGAAACGCTTTACTCGGGCTTTCAAATATATACCTCTGCTTTGGTTAAATGCCAAGTTTCAAGGAAAGCGACCTAGCTTTCTTTTGCGACTGCACCAGTTCAGTTCAGTCCTAAGTCTTAAAAAGCCTTTACGTCTTAAGAAAAAACCAAAAGGTAATAATGTAATCAGAAAATTCTTTTCGAGCACGTACAATATTATACTTCCAACACATTCAATTAGGTACGAGCTACTGCAAAGTATTTATTGATTTCAAGGCATCAACAACGCAATACTTAATACCCTTAAAGGCAAGTCAAAACTCATGCACTCAAAAAGATATCGAAAACGGTCAAGTATGGACAACCAAGCAAACAGCTTGAACAAAAATACGCTCACAAACAAGAGCAAAGAAAAACGGTGAAAATATTAAATTTCAAACAAGCTAAGACTTCATTTTACTGATTGCAACTTGCAGTAGTTGCCATATGTAAAGGTGAACAATTTTAATATGAATGCCATTTCTGCATGCCTCTCTCACAAAAATAAAAAAGAAGGGAAACTGAGTACATTTGATTTTTCTTAGAAAATGCCAAATAAAACAGAGAAGAGAAGATATTACAAAAAATGCAGATTGCTACAAACAGAAATGGGGTAAGGTAAAACGCAATGAAGGACACTCAAGCCAATTTAACTGTCAGAAAAGTGAATAGCAGCAAGCTAACGGTATATAAATGAAATGTATGTGCATTTTATAAACCCATGAAACGTACATGGTGTGGCAAAAAATATATGTTTTACAAAGTTTGAAGTGTTGAATCGAACAAGCAACTGGTATAAATCAAGAAGCATGGTATAAGCAACTAGCAAACGAGTAGTTAACAGCACTTTTAAAAGGTAAAACTTGATAAAATACAGTTGCCTAACCTTTGCTGTCTTCGAAACATCAGACCTTTGAGTATGGCGAATCGCACATACAACTGGTATAACTAAATTGGTATTATCTGTGGTAGATATATGTATGTGTTGAGTTCATAAGCTAGTAATAAAAGATGCTATAATGAACACAGCTAGATAAATTTCGCTGTATAACGCCATACAACGCTGGTATAAACGCCATAAACTGGTATAATCCAGATATGGAAACTGAACGGCTACAGTTTTGTGCATGTAATAATTGGATTTTGGCGTATAAGCGAGACAAAGATATATAACATATATAGATATGAAAAGTGTATTTTTTGAGGTAAAATATTCGGTATCAGGAATCATAATGAAACGTTTTATTCATTTTCCGGTATTACAATATTAAATTATTAGGAAAATGCACAAAATATAGATTCTTCGAAGCGTAAGACTATTCGTTTCCGCCAGTATTCGAACCACCTTACTTGCTTCCACGTTTTGGTTGTTTCTTAGTTGTCATAGTCAAAAGTGCTATTAGTCGAAATATAAATATGAAAACGGTTGGCAAAATGGATAGCGATGTAGCTGCATACACAACAGTTGAGGTCACATTACAAGCAATAACGGAACGATGGACAGACCGACGATTGGATGGATGGATGGCTGGCAGGTTGACTTGCTGTATGGGCTGCGGTTGGTAGAATATTTGCTGCCAAAAATATTAAATCAAAACAAGCAAGTCAAGAAAGTGAACGCCAGAGGATTGGAAATGCGCACACATACCGCAGCACGCAAGCAAGAGTGCACGCTTACCGACGCATAGGGCAGTTACAGCACGAAGCAAGCGGAGGTGGGCGCATAGCAGTAATGGTACAGGTGAAAACTGGGCCAGGTAGGGCGAGCAAAAAGTCACAATTTGGAAGAAAAAAAAACACTTTGGCAAAAAAAAAAAATACTTGTGCTCGGTGCTTTTTAGAGCTAGCAGAAGAATGTGATATCGGTGACGGAGGTCGAGTAAGTAGTGCTGTAAGTGAAAAAATATACCGAAAATGATTGAGCGCACAAAATGCCAAAATAATGGAATTTAAAGACTGGCATTTAGAGCTGTTGCCCCACAGCTCGAACGACAGGGAGTATTGCACAAAAATGCATTGCCAACAGAATTCAGAAGATAAAAAAGATATGCAGCTGCAATAGCTGGCAAAACAAAAGGAAAAAATGCATAGAAAACTCTGATTCAGCCACCGGCTGGAGCACATCCCCGTACCAAGAGCGAAATGCAAAAAAGCAAATACTAGGCGTACTAGAGGTTTCAGAGTTCATTGAATAGCTTTTACTTGCTTCGTGGTTTAAGTTGAGTTCGGCTGTGTGCAAGATCTCAAACGCTTAGTTAAGCTCTCTGTGGGTCGGAACACCGCAAGGAAGGAAGGCACTCAAAAAACAACAAATTTTTAAAGAAGAGACCAAATCTTGATTATAAGACGGACTTTACCAAAAAACTTTAAAAACTGTTCGATTAAGGATGAACAGATCGGTGTTTCAGTAGAATTTTTACTGTATCAAGTAGAATAAGAAGGCTCGGAGAAACCAGAATATGATTTAGTGTTTCCAACGAACTTTAAAGTACAGATTTAGATTATCTTATGTCCATTGTTTACTTTTTTCTTCAAACAAGATACAGCTTTAGACTGCTCCACACTAGGCAAAACATGTGAGACCATTTCAATAGGCAACAAGAAATGAATGAGTTTGCTCAGCTTTAAGAAATATGCTAGTCCACCCACTGCAGGCTAATACTTTTTGTAAACGGCTCAAGCTGTCTGTTAGGCAAACATGGAGCAAGGGTTAGCACTGTGTGTTTATTTAGCTTAACATAATATTTTATAGCTGGCATTTATGTAAGTTCATGCCAGGCAATGCTATAAAAAAGTTCAGTGGACGTCAGTGACTGCATTTTTCATGATTTATGGAGATTTTTCACTTTACTAGCAGTCCTCTGCTCAACTATCCCTCTTCCTGTGCCCCACAACCTTTGAAAGAAATGTAAAATAAAAAACGCTTATATTATTACTCTGCGGGAAAGGATATTACTGCCAGTGGTCAAACAAAAACGGGATGGATCACCCGCGGAAGCAATATTGCGACGAAGAGGCGTATTGGGGCGCACAAGCAAAATATTTGAGTAATATAGCGCGCACAAAAATAAATGCAACACTGTACGTGCTTCAGCGTGTGTGAGAACAATATTGAAAAATGTGCAAAAACAACAAGCACACACACACACACACACACAAGGCAAACACGAGCGAGAGGAAAATCAGCAAATGTCAGCGACAGTGACAGTAGCAAGAGTAGCGGCAAAGATTATGCTATACACGGTGAAAATGGTATGCGGAGACATGTGTGTGGCGGCCCTAGAAAGCTGAGAGAGAAGTGGAAGGGGGCGACTGTAAATCATGCATTGATATTGAGCGGTGGTGGGGATACGCGGGCGGCAAGTAATGCAAGCGCACCGACAAATACCATAAAAGTGCAGCAGCTGCAACAATAACAACAACAACAGCGGCAGGAAAGTGGCGAAAAATGCACACCGTTAAGCTGCGGCAAAGCTGTCTATTGCGCTGACAGACAAACAAAAGGCAGGGAGCTGCACATTTGCATGTGTGAGTGAGCGTGTAGTAAGATGCACTCATACAACGCGTGCATGGCGCGGTACAATTGCAACAACAGCAACAATAAGAAAAACAACAACAACTCAAGCAAAAAGTAACAACAACAACAGTAGCAGCGAAGACTATGAAAAATATTAAATGACGCAGTGACAGCTTATGTGACACACCATACACACACACATAAATAAATATGTGCAACGCTGCTTACATGACTGTCGCTGCCAATGTGGAGGGTGAAGGGAAAAGTGCACTTGCAAAAATATGTGGAAAAATGCATTGAAAAATAGAAAGCGCAAAAATATGAGACGACTCAAATCACTGATGAAAGGCAGAAATAAAAAATAAAAATAGAAAAAAATTAATATTAAATAAAATAATAAGTAAAACTGCAGCGGTGCTTGCTTTCAGATATAATTCATACATATGTACATATGTATGAGGGCGTAGGCGGGAGAAAGGTGCTCACTGCTGGCAGGTGGCGAATAAAAAGTGCAGCGAAATATTATTTTCTAAACACATACATGCACATACACGAAAAAAGCTAGGCATTTGCAATTTCATATTGAAAACACTGGAAACGCGCAGCTGTGTGCGTAACCTTGCCGCTGTAGATGCGCATATGTAGGTGTGTATGTGTCGTGTGCATTTATGAAAGCATCGCAGCGCTGTGGGTGGATGCCAGAGTTGCTGTTTGCAGTCGATTTTCATAGGTGTTTGCATGCCACAGTCAGCAAACAAAAAATCACCAGTGTATGTATGTATGTGCGTACATGTTATTTACAGAAAATGTAGAGAAGTCAGTTATTTAGGCGGCACAGCGCTAGTTAATCAGCATGGTGAATGAGTGCATGCGAAAAATTTTTTTTATCACATGGTTTATGCTTTTTTTTACACACTTAATGAGAAATATTGCAAGAAAGAAAAAATAGCAAGGTAGAAAATATTTATGCCGACAAAAGCCAGTGGGGTTGGGCGTGAAAGCGCTGCAAAATATAATGATTACACATACATACGTACTTTAGTGTGCAAAATTTAAAGAATTTAAGATTATAATTTAACAAAAAATTCATCAAATGAAAAACAAAGATACATTTTTAAATTATTAAAACATAAAAACATTACAATACAAAAAACAAAATATAAAAATTAAAAAAATAAATTAAATTTATCATATATTAAAAAAAATTATATATTAAGAATTAAAAAAAAAAAAAAATATATTAGGAATTAAAAAAAATTTATATATTAAGAATTAAAAAAAAAAAATCAAAAATTCAAAAAATATATGTATATATTATGAATTAAAAAAATATATATGTATATCAAAAATAAAAAAAATTAATATCAAAAATTAATAAATATTTAATTAAAAAAAATAAACTAATTATTGAAAAAAAAATGTACCTAGTTAAACAAAAAGAAATAATTAGTCAATTAATAAAAATAAAAATTATACAAAACTTTTGGAAATTAGAATAAAATAATTATTTAATTTGAAAATTAATTCATTATTTTCAAAAAATAATTATTAAAAAAATTAAAGCCAAAAAAAAATAACTAAAAAAATTTATTAAAATGTAAACAAAACTAAAAATATAAGTAAAAGTTAAAAACAAACAAATTATTATTTACTTAAGAAATTAATTATTTTCAAAAAATAATATTAAAATTATAATAAAAAAAATACTAAAAACTAAAAAATATAATTAGTAAAAAGAAATTAATTAAAAAGTAACAACAAAAAAAAAGATTAAATTAAACTAAAAAAAAATAGAAAATAAAATAAAAATAATTGTAAAGTACTTGAGAATAAAGAAAAATTAAAAAATTATTAAAAATAATAATTAATTCTTATCAAAAAATAAGATAAAAAGTAATAATTTAAACAAATATATATATAAAATATTAAAATAATTACTAAAAAAAAATTTATAGTAAATAAAAGTAAAAAACTAAATAATAAATTAATTAAATAAAATTTTAAAAAAATCATTAGAAATATTAAGAGCTGTAAAAAAATATTTATGTATACAATAATTTCTTTAATTATCACGCTTAAAATGCAGCAGCTTCGCATGCAAAAAAACGTCAATACCACTCATTCAATTAATTATCAATTACAAGTGCTAAATGTAAGAATAATGTATAAAAACTAATTCATGGCTTCCTATAAAAAATAATCAAACAAATAATATCTAATGAAATAACAAGCGGCCAACAAGTTATAGAATTATAATTTAAGCATTGATAAGTCTATATTTGATATTTAGTTTGTGATAAGATAAGTTCGCACGCTAGTACGGGGGCGCTTATGACGGATTTTTTAGTGTATTAAACAGTTTTGGAAATTTTAATCGATTAAGCAGCGATAAATATGCAGAACATATAAGTTAAAGCAAGTGGTATATTAAAGAAGAAAAATGTGTGGAATTATATGCTGAATTTTTGCTACAATTTATTTTAAAAAAAAGAGGATTTATTGATAAGTGAACGCACACGCACACACTCAATTTGAGTACTTTTTGAAGGTCAGTGAGAACCTATAACCTTAGCTATGAGTATGTTCTGATTTTGAGAATAAATAATTACAGAAAAAAAGTATTTGTTGCCCTTGATCTACCGTACAAGTTAGACATATTCCTAATAGGTTCCAAGTTTTATATTAAATTTTGATCAGTTTTTATTGATATCTATAATAAAGAATTGAATCGGTTTATTGGTACAATTTCTATTGTGAAAATACTTCAATAAGAAGTGAAAATCAGAGATCACCAAAGTCAGGCGTTAACAAATATTTTACTATGGAATACGTGGTAGGGTTTAGGGCCCTGACAACTATGTATGTTTAATGCAATAATTCTACCAGAACTCAAAAGAACGGAAAATAATCTTTATATTTCTATTACCTAAAACTAAGTGGACTAGGCATTAACGAGATGGGTAATCGAAACTACAGGCATAAGTATACCGTTTGAAGGATTGAAATACTAAAGACAGACTGTGAAAATAAAGCAGTATCCCAATGTCTGTCGTATTTGCAGAGAAAACAGCTTCCGAGATATGGAGTATACAGGGTGGCTTCAAAAACATTGAACGCGTTTTATTCGAAACACTTTTAGAGTTGGCGAGGAAAATGTTTCCGAAACGGCTGGACTAATCGACTTGCGATTTTCACATGATTTTTGTTCTTCTTTTCTTTCTCAGATATTTCTGTCAGGTAATGATGGAAGGAATAATAATTTTTGGTAACAATTTCGATTTTTTTAACCACAGAAGTAAAAAACGACTTTTTTTGGGAAGCCACTAATCAAAAAACAAAAATCAAAATTATGTAATCATCTATTGCAATAACAATTTTTTTTTATGAGTTTTTTATATCTGGAGATCGGCTACGGGATCAAGGGAATACAATTTTTTCAAAATGAATCGCTACTTAAAAAAGTACATTAAATGCTGAAAATTGACATCGATTTTATTTAATAATTATATAAAATGGCGCTTTAAAACATATCTACAAAAAAAAGAGAATATAACCCGTTACGTTACATATGTATATCTTTAAAAGTGCGCGGTTATTATGTTCAAAAATTTTTAAAAAATGTAACGACAAAGTTTCAAAAAAACTAACTACAAGAAGACAAACAACGATTTAGAAGAATTCTCAATCATATTAGAAATCCTCAGAACCATTTAAACAGTTGTAGACGAATTTAAACTTTTCGAACTACAATTAAGTTTGATATTTCCCGGATCACTTTAAAATTGGGGTTCAGTTCACACATTTCGAAATAATTACGAACCATAGTACTCGTTAAACTAGACAGCAATGACCTTATTAAATCAAGGCATATATGGCAGCTCTAAGACTATAAGAATTCCATGCGTACTTTTAGCTCACTTTTAACCAACCCAGCGGCCGCACTTAGACACCAATTTTAGCAACTGTAAATATGGTTTTCTTTTTTGTTGTAAATTTGTGCTAGAGCAAACCTGCTAGAAGCAAGTTCCATTTTAGCTGCAGATTTCCTATTAAAAACTCACGTAAATATTCATTTGCAATTGCGACAGAGAAAAAAAGTAATGGCAGACGAATGGGCAAATATTGTGACTATTCGCATGTGTGTGTGTGTGTGTGTGTGTTTGTGATAGGCATGTGTATGCGTTAGTTGCAGACACATACACACAACCAGAGGCAGACAGTGAAAAACAAAGTAGACATTACTCACACAAACACACACACACACACACACATTTGTATATAAACAAATAAGCAACTGTACTATTGCAAAAAGAATAACAAATATGATGTTGGCTGTGTCTGTTCGAAATGCCTATAGAAGTCAAGGCAGATATAGATTTTATAGCTACATTTGTATGCTGTACTTAAATGCTAACTGCGATGGAGATGCTGAGAAGCGCACACATATGGAAATACATATATACACACACACACATATGCACACATGCAACATATATATACAAATACACGCTTTTCTATTTCAACAACACGCATATGTGCACGTCATGCGAATGCGCAAACAGCAATCACTAGGCAGAGTAGTAGTTTTTATTGTTGTTGTTGTTGCAGCTGCATGCATGCATTATGGCGACGAGCGTCCAACCTGCAATGGCAATCTCGACTTGGCAATAACAATGGCAATGATTGTGGCGCTGATGACTGTAATGATGGTGGCTACCACTGACGCTGCAATACCGGGTTTATTGCTGTTGTTGTTGTTGTTGTTACTGCTTTTATATTACAGCTTAGCGTAAAGCAAGTCATTGCATTCTATTGCTGCACTGCAGCGCAGATGACAAGGTAGTGCAACGCTGAGTTGCATGCTGCGGTGTCGACGACATTGTAGCAAAAACAACAACAACAACAACATTGTTGCATAAGAAACAAGAAAAAACGTTAATTTCGGTTGCACCGAAGCTACAATACACTTTAGCTTTATAAAATTTTACATGCTAGAGATTTATGTCGTTGGGTCAGTTTGTATGTTAGCTATAAGCTATAGTGCCCCGATCTGAACATTATATACGGAAATTGTAGCGTTGTCTTAGACAGCAATCCATGCCAAATTTCGTGGAGTTATCTTGTCAAATAACAAAGTTTTTCATACAAGAACCTGATTTTGATCGGTCGGTTGTACGGCAGCTATATGCTACAGTGGTGCGATCTGAACATAATATTCGGAGGTTGTAGCGCTGTCTTGGATAGGAGTATATATCAAATTTCGTGAAGATATCTTGATAAATGAAAAAGTTTTCATACAAGTACTTGATTTTGACTGATCAGTTTGTATGGCAGCTCTATGCTATAGTGGGGCGATTTTGGCCATAACGGCAACTGAGCAACTTATTGGGGAAAAAATAACGTGTGCAAAATTTCAGTTCGATATCTCAAAAACTGAGGGACTAGTTCGCGTATATACAGCACATCAGACACCTAGACATAATACATACCCTGTACAGGGTATACAAATAAGCTCATACATCATAAGAAGTGTATACTTCATATGTGCATAACAATCAATATATACACGCATGTATGTTGGTATGTATGCGTGCCAACAGTGCCTACAAAAAGTATAAGAACACTCATTGCACCGCTACAAAACTGCAGTGTTGCAATTGCCGGCAGGCAAATAGGTGGTTAGGCGATGTCGACAGCGTTGACTACAAAGCGGTGTGGTGCTGTTGTAGGGAGCGCTGCGACGCATGCCGTGTTGTTGTTGGGCACAGCAATGCAATATCGGCATTGGCGATGACGATGACTGCGCTCAACGCCAGTAATACGCTGCTGTAAATGCAATTGCTGTTCTTATTGCGGTTGTTGTTGTTGTTGTTGTGCAGTTTCCTGGTGGCAACGCAAAGTGCTAAATTATTTATAGGCACAACCACAAACGACGAGTCGAGTCGAGTCGGCGACCACAACAATGTGACGCACACACGCGCAAACGCTTTGTGCTTTGTTGTTTGTTTGTATGTTTGTGTATGTAAGCGTGACATGCGATGAAAGCCAAAAGCAAAGCGCAACGTCAATGGAAACGTCAACATTTTGCGAAAATGATAAGAAAAAAAAAACAACAACTTTATAAAGCACATTGGAGCGGTAAGCAGCGCGCTCAACAGTAACTCATTAAAAAATCGTTGTCATGAAAATAAATCTGACGCCGAATCTCAGCAGCGGCGCTCGCGTGTTAGTCAGACGCGCCCAGCAGTTACACTACAACAAACATAGCAAGCTCGTTAAACGACGCTCATTCACTCAACGCCCCACCAGCGCAACGTTCCACTCATTCACTTAGCGACTGGCGCTCACTCACGCGCCGCTTCTACTCAACGCCACTGGGTGGGGGCTCTCAGGCCGTTTTTAGTATATTTGCTTCATGGCGTTCCCATTTTTTTGCGAGTTCTACTCGCGTTCTTATTATTGTTATGCTTTCAAGTAATAAATGCGCAGGCACGACGCGGATATTGTGTGCGGGCACAGTGGGACTTGTACGTCACCTGAGGGACAGTGGCTACCACAAAGTATAGTACATACAAGCGAATTAAAAATTTTTGAGTTAAAAATGTATGAAGCGATTTGAGAGCTTGGAAAATAAGTTTTAAAATAATTGGATACCAAAAAATTTCTCTACCCCTACCTAAATAAACTACACTAGAGATGAATCCAATTAAAACTTTGGTTCAGTAGCTGGAGCTTATGTAGAAGCTGGACCCGCGAATGTAACCAAAACTAATGGAAACAGTTGGACAGAAAAATTCGGGTCCATTTCGGCTACTTAAATCTGACTTCTCTGGAGACGGCAAACAAATTGATCTAGGGTGCAGAACCAAATTAATCTAGGGTGAAAAATATTGCCGAAGTCACAATGAATGGACGAGAAAAAATGTAGGTCTATTAAGATTAGGTAGACCTGACGACAAACAAATTGTTATGGGAGACCATTGACTAATAAAAGTCTTTTTCGGGACTGTAAGCACTACTTCCAACTATTATCGAAACAAATCTCACTAAGAAAAATAAAGGAATATCAAAGAATGTTAAAAATCTGAATGATGAAGAATCTGTCCTTGCCAGCTATATGTTTTTACTTGTAGAGTCTTGAGTTTTCTCAGTCTACACAGAACCGGTAGTACACTAGGGGTATAAATAATCGCTAATTGGTTGGTTTGGTATACTGACTGGATTATTTATGGATGTCAGATTAGTGAAACTAGATTCTAGAATTCTGACTGCTAGAATGTTAAGTAAACACCTAAAAGAATTCGGAGCCATTGCCAGTGTAGGTAAAGAAATTTATATTGTAACTTGAAATATTCAAAATGGCTGACGGAACTATAGATCAGTAGTTCTAGATTTTAAAAGTGTATCTTTTTGATAAAACACAAGTCATATAAGAAATATGTGAGTTACCTTTTAATTCAATATAGCGTTCTCAGTCAGCAAATATGTATTTTAAATTACCTGTAAGAAAAAGTAAAAAAAATATTAATATTTATTTTAAAAATAAAATTCTATTTTGTATGAAATTAATTATTTGGCAACTTTATAAAGATCTCAAGAGCACAGCTACTTCGACGAGCTGTGAGATCACATCTACGAGTCGCGTATATTTCAATGCACTTGACAACTCCGGCAAACCAGAAAGTAATAATCACTCAAATTTTAAATTACCAAGCACTAATTGTTTATTTGACTGAATCAAATTATTGCAAGTTTTTCAAAAACAATAATCATATTGGAGACATGATTTTATGAGCGAATTTTTTTTTTTGCTAAACTAAAACAACTTTTTACTCACTAGCGGTGACCAGAATATGGAACGCATATGGACATACCTTAAGCAAGCACACACACCACACCGACCAACATATGGACGAGTAAACAGGTCGAGTAGCGAGCATAGCCTGTTTTAGTGTCGTCATAGAACCAAACATATTTACATAAGTATTTATGGATGTTTGTGGTGCAAATTTACGATATCTGCTCAACAAATAATAAAGCTGGCTAGGTCGGGAATCGCAGCGCTGCACGCCACCGTTTAGAGTACCGAGTCCGCAAGTTTAACCACAAACTAGAGATAGGCAGCCACATGGGCGTATTTAATACATATGTTAACCTGATGTTGGTGGAGCGGGGAGCACATTGCTGTGAGTGAATGAGTGTAAAATACAGGAGAAATAAAAACAAACAACATAGCGAAGCAACTGCGACCGCCGCTTTGGAGCGCCAATTGCTGAGGGAAAGGAAGAAAATCTAAAAAGAATCGACTAAAAGAAGAACTCGAAATGATGAGCGCTTAGAATGGAGAGAACTGCTTTTTGGATTGGAATACACACACACACACACTCACATTGTGATTGTGCATAATGAACTCTAAAGCAAATACGAAAGGTGAGCAGCTGGTGTGGTGGGTAGGGGGTGTCTGGCAGCGTAGAAGAAAAAAAAACAGCAACAAACAACAACGAAAGAGGCACTCACTGACGAAGCTGAAGTAATCGCAGTGACGAGCAACATGCTGCACGCAGATGAGGTCGTTGCAATGAATTGTTGGTATGTATGGGGCTATGTATGTATGTATGGGTTGTGTGTGACAATACAAATGAATGGAGAAAACCAAATTTATAGAAAATAAAAAACTGAACGGTAAAAGACGGAAAACGATCGTTAAACTGGGGAATGTGCTATAAAAGTAAGCTAATAAAAATGATGGCAAAATAAACAAGCAAAATGCAAAAACAACAAAAACAATAATTCATGTGTGCTAGAACGCTTACAATAACAAAAAAATTTAAAATTAAACTAAAACAAAAATAATATTCAAAAAATTAAATAAATAAAATGAAACAAAAAAATATTAAATTGAAATTTACAAAAAATAATAATTAGAAAATTTAAATAAAAAAAATAAATGTTTGAAACTTTATTGGAAAACTTATAAAATTTGTTTATATATTTTTAAAAATATTATATATATAAAATATTTATATTTGTGTTATATAAATAACTAAAATAGCAAATATATTGCTGCAAATTATTTACGAGCGATTTAAATGTTTATTTAACTAATTTTTATGACAATTTTAAAGCAAATAAAGTCAAATTAAATTATGAAGAATTCAAATTACTCATATAATAAATTGCAAGGAAAATAAAGCAGGGGGCGTGTAGGTTTTTGTGGCAGCGGATGTGTGTGCGCGTGTGTGTGAAATAGGCATGTGGCGCGGCTGCCTAAGCGATAACCTCAAAACGTGGCATCTATAGCGAATAGAAATGTTTAATAATTGATGAATATTGATTATAAAAAGGTCAACACTATGTAATAAAATCGCAATAGAGAGCAGAAGCGTATGAGAGAGGCATTAAGGCAAATTTTTTAATAATACTAATAATAGCTATTGCAAAAAAAAAAAAAAAAAACTTAATGGAAGGTATAGAAGTAGAGAACAAATATGCAACTATTCTATACAATTGAGTAAAATATTGGCAAATTGTTTGTGTAATCGACTCAACTCTCTCAACAAATCACCTTGCTTAGGGCTAAAAGAAATTTTTATTTAGCAACGCCTACCAGATTCATTCGTAACATGTGTTAATTTTTGCTCTCCTCTACTATTTGTTAAACTTGTTTCGCCAGACCAAGTTCTACGAACATTTTATGTGGTGTTAATACATAGAGAAGTTTGGTTTTCATTTATTTCAATATTTTGTAAATTGAATATTTTTTAAGGAATAAAAGAAAAACGTGTAACTTTTTAAAACGATTCGTAATAAACTTTTTTTAATAAATTAATTTTAGAAAACTTTTAAAAATATAAATTACAAAAATATTACAAAATATTAAAAAAAAAGAAACATCTAAATATTTTGATAAATGAATAAATTGTTACAAAATATCTTCAAATTTTTAAATATATTTTCAAACATTTAAAAAATTTTAATAACAAAAATTTATAAAATATTATATTAAAAAATAAAAATTAAAAAATATTAAAAGAAAACCCCAACTAAAAAAAATTAAAAAAATAAATAAAAATATTAAAAAATAATAATAAAATAAATAATAATATTAACAAAACATCAAAGAAAAAAAATCCAAAATATAACTTACAAATTATATTCAAATAAAAAAATAAAATATAACAAAACTTCAAAAAAATAAAAAAAAAATTATATTATATATTATTAAAAAAAAAAGAAAATATTTTCACATCAATATATTATTAAAAAAAAATTAAAAATAAATAAAAAGTATTAAAAAAAGACAATTTACAAAATATTTAAAACTTTTTTAAATATCATCAAAAATTATTATTTTGATTTATTAACTTAAAAGTATACAAAATGTTTTCAAACAAAAACTTCTACAAAATATTTAAACAAAATTCAAGAATATTTATAAACAGACTTTAAAATATAAAAAAATAATAAAAGCAATATATTAAAAAAAACAATCATTAATATTTAATAAAAATATACAAAATATTAAAATATTTTCCAAAAATCTTTTTTTTTGTATTGTTTTATTAACACAAAAATACACAAAATATTTTAAAGCAAAAACTTTTACAAATAACTACAACAAAATTTCAAAATATTTATAAACAAACTATAAAATATTAAAAAACTAAAAATAAAAAAATATTTTCAAAATAAATAACTTTAATATAAAATTAAAATATACAAAATAATAATAAAAAATTATTAAAATATTTTGAAAAAATCTTTTTTGTTGTATTAACTTAAAAGTGCACAAATTATTTTCAAACAAAGTCTTTTACAAAATAATATTAAAAATATTACAAAATAGATATTACAAAATATTTATAAAAAATAAGAAAAAATTAAAAAACATTATCATTACAAAGTATTTTCAAACATTAAAAAAATACCTTGTTTTTGTATTATTTTACTAATTTAAAAATGCACAAATTCCCTCACATATCGAAAGGTCGATTAAAAGAAAACATTAGCTAATAAAATACAATAAATTGAATTGTTTATTAAAAAATATTAATCTAAAAATAAAATTAAACTTTCCATATATGGAACAAATACTTTTCATAAATTAAATAAATAAAAAGCAAAATAATCAAGTGAAAAGTAAATAAATATTATATGTAAGTGAACAATCAGTAAATTCGCGCCAGAAATTATCATTTGCGCATAAAAAAACGATAACACGCTTTGTATACAACAAGAACAACAACAAAAAAAAAGAATGTCAAGAATAACCGCAACAACGCGCAAAATGCCGGGCGGGCAATGAACGCTGCTGTGTTCAACAACAATGCAAAAACTCTGCAAAAGAAAGAACGATAACAGCAGCAACAAAAAGAAGAACAAACACAGCAAATATAAAATGCCAAAGAACAGAGAAAACAAAAAAGAAACCAATGAGACACGCGCACACACACACAGAGCGAGCACAACAACTGGAAAATCACAGTGAAAAAAGAAATTAAAAACAACAGCGGAGAAGAAGAAAAGCAAATAAAAGAAGCGACAGCGAAAGAAAGCGACAAACAGAGTCAATGACGAGTTAGCACAATGACTCCGCGGCGCTGTTGATGGTGCGGCAAGTTGCTGATTCTTGCTGTTGCTGACTGTGGTTGTTGTTGTTGCTATCGCTATCGTTTTTGTTTTTTTGTTTGTACTTTTTGCAATGGTGTCTATGTGCAATGGTGTCTGGCGCGATTGAATTGCACTCGCATTATTTTGCATTTAATTTCTTCCCTGTTTGTGTGTGTGTGCATGTCTTGTTACTTGCCGCAGCGAAAAAGTTGCAATCGCATAACGGATGGTATTAAGCAGCGCAATATATGCATACGCAACTCACACTTATACACACACGCACATACATACATGTGTACAGCAAACGCATTCGCCGAGGGCGGCGCAGTGCACCCGAGCGTATGAGTTACTACGCATTGGCAGTCAGGCGTCAGGCGTAGCGAACGGTAGCGCGGTGTCGGTGACTTCGTACGTTTATACGCTGCTCACTTGGCACTTTATGCGCGTCTCAAATGCATATTCGATTTTATTTCACATTCTTCTTCAACCATTTTCAATTTTCCTGCCTTTCTTTTCTTTTATTTTTGTTGTTGCTGTGCGAGCGCTTTTATTTTTAGCAGCCGAGAAGAAAGCTAGACAAAGGTGCAGCAGTGTAATAGACAAAGCCGAAGACGTGGCTGCGCATTCATTGCGTGTTGATGGCCTGCTTGGTTGGTCTTTCGCGCGATAACTTCCACGGGCTGCTTTTGTTTTTGCACTGCAGCAAATGAGAAAAATTGCGAAAAAAAAGTGTGGGCATGCAGTCGAGCGAAATGAAAAAAGAAATTTTTAAAGGCAAAAAGAGATTAAAGGAAAAAGTTGAAAAGAAATATTTGTATAGACAGTCTTGACAGCATTGACGAGCGACGGCGACACACATACATACATATGCGTATACGCATACATACGAAGCAGGCACTCGTCGCCGCTATTGATAGACAATAGTGCCCTGGTGCAGTGATAGATTGACGTGGCAATTGCATGGGCGAGTGGACAAAAATAAGATCTGAGAAAAATTGCAAAAATATCGTGGACTTCACAGCGCACCTAAAGCGCTTAGATTTGGTGCGAAAGAAATTTGCGAAAAAAAATAGAAAGAATTTTAATTTGAGACGGAATAGATTTTCCGGCAGATTGACAGCTACAGCGCGAAATTGCGCAGATACGTATTTATGGTAGATATTGTTACCCTAGCAAAAAAAAAAAAACAAAAAAAAACAAGACAAATAAAAAAAACAACAAACGGAACCTGTTCAATTGAAGCTATGATACCCTTCACAAGTGCATTTAGCATAAAAAGGTATAAAAAACGACCTTTAACTAGATTTTGATCTTTTCGTTTGTATGGCAGCTATAGGCTATAGTGGTCCGATCTGAACAATTTGTTCGGAGATTGTAGTTTTTCCTTGGACAATAATCCATGCCAAATTTCATATCGATATCTCAAAAACAGTGAACTGAACTGGACTAGTTCGAGTAGCATCTGATCCTTCGAATTCGCTTGCATCTCGTTCACCCTTCGCAAATACGAAGCGAATAAATCTTTTTAAGGGTCCACTTTTTATCTAACTATTTCCTATAAAGCGATGTCAAGTCGCCAGTTTATTGGCAGAAGAGACTTTGTTTGTTAAACATTCAATCTAACTGCTTAACAGGGTTTTCCTTTAATTTTGGCAAAAATTTATATTAATTTCGGAAACAGTTTTCGTTTCCGTGACATTTTTTCTATATTTTCCTACTTTCTTATCACAAATTTGCATAGCTTCTTTTCCAGCATAATTTTCTTCTCAGGTCAAGATTATATAGCCTTTTGTCGCTTACTATAGTATATGTTATATCTATGGTAGATAGTCTGCTCTGAAATTACCACGCAAAATTTTTAGGTTAGAAATGTCAGTTTAGAGTCACGAACGCATTTCACGAACTTACAGATATAACCTCGTAGATATGTATACTCTAAATTTTAATTCTTATTGACTGTTTTGCTTTCGTCGTTTGCTTCGGGCAGCACTTGAAGTGTAGGTACTGAGGAAAATCTGCACTAAGAAGATTATAAAAGATGTAGGTTAAGTAGAACAATGTAAGATAATTAAATGTGAAAGAAGAAAGATAGTGAAACATTTAGAGAGAGAGACAATGGACTACTAAGAGTATTAAATTTAAAAAATAATAAGTTAAGGTATTTAACAAAAAAAAAAAGAGCTGGCCACCAGTTTCAAAATTGTAAAAATAAAAACAATTATAAAATTTAAAGCTAATACAATGTGGGTATTTAAAACGAAGTTCTAAAAAAGCTTTAAGACAAACAAAATATATAATAGGGGTTGCCACATTTTTACAAAATTTTAGTCAATACAATTTATACGATACACGCATTATTATAATATGGGCATTAAGTAAAGAGCTTTCAAAAAACTGACAAAGAAAGATATATTTGCGAAGCGGCCACTTCTTTAAAAAATCCAATTTAATTACCAGTACAATTCAATTATTAAGTTCAATAAATAATTTCAATATAGGTATCAAACAAAAGGCATGTAAGAAAGCTTATAAATAAAAAACCTTTTCGGAAAGACTTGCCACCTGTTCAAAAAATATAATACAATAGAATTGATAAAAACAACGAATAATTACAATATGGGTATCTAACTAAAGAGATTTAAGAAAGCTTGCAAATGAAGTTACTTTCGAGAAGTGTTACCACTTGTACAAAAAAATTAATTCAATTTAATTGTTACGATCAAAAAATCATTATAATATGAGAATACATAGTGAAGAGTTGTTAAGTCAAAGATATTTTGAGCAGGGTTGCCAACACTTTAATAATTTCCAATTAGTATCAATTGATAAAAATCAACGAATAAATGCATTTTAGGTATCAAATTAAAGATGTTCGGATATATTTCTGGGTAGCATTGCCACCTGTTAATAATTATAACTGACACTAATTGATGAAATCAACGAATAATTAAAATATGGATAACGAATTAAAGATGTTTTGTTCTGAAATATTTTGAGACGGTTTTGAACGCTCTTATCTTATTGCAATTGTTGTTTAAGACGCAGCCAGGGTGTCACGCATAGATCTACGCACAATAACTTTTTATTAAAAACATATATTTTCAAAACTATTCGTGATAAATACTGACACGAATGTGCAAAAGCACAGAAATTGCGGGCTTTCTAAGAATTTTAAGCTTTTTATACAATACATATATTTTCCACCAATCAATTTCGTATATCCATACGGAAGTGTTCATGCATCACTTTATGAATATTCATGCTTATATAAATGCGCGTGGAACATAGTTTTATATTATTTCGCAATTTATGCCACATAAACGCAGCATGGACACGTCTTCAAGCGCAGCATTGCCAAGTTGAACTTACATATGTATGCATGAGCATGTGTAGCGTGCGTGCTTGTTGCGAAACTAGAAACAGTAAATAATTTCTAAATATTTGCTATTTAAGCTACACATACATGCATACATGTGTGTGTGTGTGTGTGTATATAAACATGTTTTTGCATACGTGTGCCACAATTGCAGTTGCGATTAAGCAGATACTTTGGCTGACATATGAACTAGGCGACGCACTGCAGTGCAATTCGTAAAGCTTTAAGCGCTGTTGCTGTTGCAATGGCTTCGACTGGAACGGTTTGGCCACAATGCAATGCTCCGACTTAGCACCTAATTGTATACATATGCATATTTGTTGTTGGTAAGTTTGTATATGCCTGCTGAAAACATAAAATATTTAGTGCACACACAGCCAGTCCAGCAGAGATTATGCAGACAGTCGCAGCAATAATAATTGGGATAGATGGGTTACATGCACCATGCAAATGATTAAAACTAAAAAGTTGCAACAACATACATATATAAAAGAAGAAATCGACATATTGTCCAATAAAACAGGTTTTCATTAAAAAAGCTTGATTTTGACTGGTCAGTTTGTATGGAAGCTATATACTATAGTGGCCCGATGTGAACAATTTGTTCAGAGATTGCAGCTTTGCCTTGGACAAAAATCTATACAAAATTTCGTTAAGATAAATTGTCAAATAAAAAAGTTTTCCATAAAAGAACTTGATTTTGGTTGGTCAGTTTGTATGACAGCTATATCATAGAGTGGCCCGATATGAACAATTTGTTCGGAGATTGTAGCTTTGTCTTTGAAAATATTTCATGTAAAATTTCGTAAAGATATCCTGTTAAATGAATTAGTTTTCCATACAGAATTTGATTTGGATAGATCGGTTTATATGGTAGCTATATGGTATGCTAATTAAAATCCGAGAGTGTTCAAGACTACGAGGTAACAGTAAGCTGTTAAGAGCAAACCAAAAATACTCAGCTTCCTATTGGTGCACACATTTCCTTGCACACCACTGTATACACAATTATGCGAGAGCCAGTATTTATTTAGGCTTGTAGGCTCATGGCACTTGCCTTATCACTGGCATAGATTCCACTGTATATGTGTTGTGGTGCGTATGCAATGCAATTGTTGTTGCCAATGCAGCAGAGCCAACATATTTCTGTGATTTTTTCTATTTGATTTGCTTTTCAACAAGTTTTTCTAATTTTTGTGCGATTTTTTTTACGTAAACCTTTCTATATATGTACATTTCCAGCGTGCTTGATGGCTTGCGCGACGGTGACGGCCTCCTTTTACGCTATGCGGCGCTTAGCTATCCGGTGCTAACGGCTCGTGTTGCCACCACACGCCGTCGCCCAGCGCCACCACTGCTGCAGTGGCGCATAAAGCGAGGAGATGTGTGTGTATTTTGTGTGTGTTGTGCATATGTAGGTGTATGCACAGTAGCAGTGCAATTTCCTAGCGTACGCCGCTGCGCGTGTGTCAGTTACAAGTTTTGACTTCTTGTGACGCTCAAATTTAGGGCATTCACTAGTTGTTGCTGTTGTTGACTCGCTTCTGTCTGTTTGTCTATTTATGGCGTTACTCTGCAGTTGTTGCTTGTGCTTGCGTGCAACCTGCCTTGCCAACGCAAGATTTCTCAAAGCAAAAACAAAAATACGGGGAAAAATTTTTTTTTACAAAAACAAGATATAAAAAAAAATTTAAAAAAAAAATGCATTGCATTTAAGTGGGTAGTGGGAAAGGGTACAGCAAATATGCGCATAATTAGCTCTGTGTCTTATTTTGACTATTTTCAAAGTTTTTGCTGCTGTATAGTACAGTTAGACGCGACTTAAATGGTTTTTGCGCTAGCATATTTTTGGAAATTTTCAACTGCTTGCAATTAATTTTAGTTCTCAACGTTTTCGTTCAAAAACGGTTTTTTATGACTGACTTTAGGAAACAGGAAACACTCAAATCTTCGATGGGTAGTCCTGTTATGAAAAAGCTTCACATAATTCAGTGGTTTAGAGTTAGGCTTAAACTTGTGGGTCTCTCAATTAGTCGAATGACATCAAAATCCGACTACCAATGTGGTGAGAAGCACGATCAGACATTCAGCAATAATAATCCACAAAATGTTTGGATTCTTCGTATATGTAAAGGATTCTTACACGTCGAGTATTTTGGAGTAGTGAGAACTATTCTCATGAACCGATGGAGTTAATATTAATGACAGATTGGCGCTGATCGAAAAAGGCTGAAAGCTCACTAGTCAATGTTGATAGTATTATCCTCGATTTTTTGAGAGAATGTTCTGTATATAGGAGACGGAATGGTACGAAAAATTAGGCATGTTTTGCAATATTGAATTGAAGGAATTTCCGAATGAGAAATACTGCAAAAGATGTACATATTTATTAAATTTTTCTGAGCTCTATGCCAGCAATGAAATCAACATATAGGCCGAGGAGAACTCGACGTCCGAATCGATACAGGCACACCAAAACGGAAAGTATGTGTGGTGAAATTACAAGTGGTTGCAAAGGAAGAAAAGCCCCACTTAACCTAAAAGAACTATATTGAGTTAGGTTAAGAGTTCGTTCCTAACAGGGGATCTCACTTGGACAAATTAAAACAACGATCCGTTGTTGGTAACTAAAACTTCTATATAATTGCTGATTAAGAGGACTAATATCAGTTTCGGCTATGTGTCCTGGTTCATCGAAGGTATGTCCGCCGAGATGTTTCAAGCTCAGTCTTGCAAAAGCTGGACAGCGGAGGAGAATCCCTTACCTTCTTCCATACAACTTTGACAACCTGCGTTCACAAGATTTTTAGCCTTACCGCATGAATGCCCATTAGACAATGTCGAGTAAAATCAATACACTTACAATTGCGGCAACTTGAATTTTACTAAAGGCAAGTAATTTAGTAGATCTCCTGCGTTCTGATTCTAGGTCAAAAGGACCCTGCAGTGGCACAGAAGCTGGTAGTCGACCAACGCTTGCTAAGCGCACGCAAGATCCGTAGGTTCTAAGATTGGACAGGATAACAACGGAGTTCTAACTCGTTCTCACTTCGATGTGAGCTCGACCACGGTGCTCCGTCTGGCTAGCTCATCGGCTTTGTACTTTCTATCGATTCCGCTACGATCAGGAATCAGAACTATATTAGAGAATTTAAATTTGCGATTAGCGTTTTTAAGTGAAAAGAAGCTTTACATTTCTTGTTCCCGATGAGTCTATAGTAGACGGCTGTCTGCTATTATTCTATTTTCCTCGAAAAAAATGTAACAAAATATGCTGACTGCTATTCTCCGAGGTCTAGAATCTAAGCTCCATACAAGTGTAAAGGTTAATAAGACTTCACAGTTTTCAAAACTATATACTACCATATCACCATATCATAGCTGCGCATAAGGAATATAAGACTTCTCTTCGAACTCTCACTATTCATCACTATTTTATTTGTAAAGAAAAACTCGTCAAAGGCAACAGCCGCATATCACACTCACGTAATTTGCAAAAACCGCTGTTTATAACACCGAAAACCACAGCATATCTAATATTACGCGCTAAAATTTACAAATAAGTGTGAGTCTATATGTGAGCGTGTGTTTGAGATTTTAGACGAGGAAAATATTTTCATTTTATCAATTTACAGCAGATTGGATGAATAATGCGAAGTAGTTTGCAGAGCATGAGTGACAATGTTCTCGATGAAATATGCAAACATAAAACAACAAAAGCAACCAAACAACAACTTAACTTAAACGAGAAGTGTTGTGGCAAGTGAACTAGAAAACCGAAGTGAAGCTGCCACTAAGCATTAGCGAAGCGAATGAAGCGGACAACTGCGCAGAGATGGGTAGGGGAAATAGCTAGACTAGCAAGAATAGATAGCATAAAGATGGTTAAAAGCTGCGGTAAAAGCAAACTGGCGTTAGGTATATGAAAAGTGGTTAGGTGGGGAAAAGGTCGTTAGGTAATGAAAGGAGGTTAGATGCGTACGAGAGGTTAGGTGGAGAGTAAAGAGATTAGTCGGACAACTTGATTTTGGTGAGAAGAGCGGGTAAGCTTGAGATGGCAATTTGATGTATGTATATGTTGAGCAACGGTTGTTTGTGTGTTCGAGAGTGTATGACCAGTTTGGTGGAAGGCGACGAAGGCGGCATATGCTGGACGACGAAAAGTTTTCGTATGTTTCGCACAATTTTCTATTATGGCAAGATGTAAAAAATAAAATATTAATGTAAAAACTTGCTGCTAACTATATATTCTATTGTACATATGTACATACATGCAAATATGTTGCTGACATAAACACAATGCTGCTGCTGCTGCTGATGTCCAACACAATGCGCGAGCGCACGCGCTAGTTGCAGACAAGTGGGCAAACAATAACAGCAACAGCAAAAACAGGACACGAATGGTGCTTCACAAAAAATCTTGAAAACTTGCGAGCATGCTCGACAACAACAACAAAAACAATAATAATAATAATCATAACGTAAACTTGCGAGAATACACAACAACAAAAAATAACAAAAGCAACAACAACAAAAATAACAAAAACAACAACAACAAAAACTTAAATAATAGCAACAATGACAACAAAAACTTGCCAGAATGCATAACAAACATAATAATAATAATAAAAACAACAACAATGGTGACAGCAACAACGATCGTCTATTCTAAGAACAGCAATAATAATAGAAATAATAACAACAACAACAACAACAAAAATGTTAGCAACAACCACTCAACTCAACTTGAATTGCGAAACTTTTCCAATGTGAAGAAGTGCGAATGAATGCGGATATGCGATGTGAAACTGGCTGCGGCTGTTTGCTGCACCACAAGAGGATGCACTTGCCACAAAGCAGCAGCAGCAACAGCAGCAGTAGAAGTTAAGTGGATTATGCTCGGTGTGTGTGTGTACAATATACCACCTAATATTCGCAGACTGGCGAGATCACACATACATACATACAAGCATAATTGAATGGCGTGGTGAAAGCGCATCCGTCATGCCACTAGGAACGCAGTCTCAAAAGAATGAGGACAGAGCACGCAGCGAGAGGCTGACGCATGGACACTAGCGCGCTGAAAGCGTGGATGCAGCGACGAGTCGTGTGTAATAAACATAAAGTGTTTGTTAGAATAGATAGCGGCGAAAGTAGCACAAGAATCAGCGGCGCATTGATAGCGCACTCGAAAGGCGATGCGCTTAGCGCAAGTCGAGAGGCCAGAAGATGCGACAAATCTGTAGAAGACGACGTGGCATGTACGCTGCAGAAAGAAGTTCAACTGTTGTTGGGGCGGTGGAAATGAGTTCATGTGCTATTTAGCGGATAAAATGCTTAGACAAACGCCATGAACGCCATACAAGCTGTACTTTGGTGACAAAAGATGGAGAAGAAGATGAAGAAAGTTGATGACGTTGCCGCATTGCGTCTGCAACTGCTTTCTACACACTGGTATGGATGGTGGACAAGTGGAAAATCGGAAAAACTTTCGACAATTAAAGAAACTCACTGTGCGAAGGCGTCGCACGCATGCCGGTGACGCAGGATACAGAACACTGATGCGTTAATATGCGTTGGCGTGCAGCGTTCAGCTTTTCTCGCATTATTTTAATTCCTTTTTTTTTCTTTTTAGCCGGAGCCGGATAAGTGACGTAGAATGGCTGAGCAGTGCATAGATTTTTATAGGCTAAAGTTACGCAATTATTAGTTCAAGTTAAGTGTAATTAATTGAATGCTAAATGATTAACTTAATGACCATAGAATATAACTTTTACGAACTGTCATTAAAATGTGTCTAGATGACAGCTTTTGAAATTTCTTTAGAACTTTTACGCAATCTGCGTAAATGGCGATGTGTTTTGTGTGTATGTGTGTGTGGAAGTTAAAAGCACAGCGAGTCTGTGATGCTATAAATCTTGCTAAACAGGCTGTGATAAAATTATAAGATTTTAAGCGCAATAATAGAAAGCATTCAACTAAAAAATATGTGGAAAACAGCTTAGTAGGCAGTTCTTGTCTCGACAGAAATTGGAATTCAGGTTCGTTCTAGTTATGAATACCCGATTTTACCAATATATGGCTTAACTAATCTGTAATTTCTCAAACAGTTTTGTAAGTGCTTGACTCAGTATTATTTGAGTCCGCATCAAAGATCAACACCGACAAGGAAAAAACGTTAACTTCGACTGCACCGAAGCTTTAATACCCTTTAATACAGGTTCAAGTTTTTCTTACAAAACTTGATTTTGATGGATCAATTTGTATGACAGCTACATGCTATAGTGGTTCGATCTGAATAATTTGCTCGGAGATTGTATTGTTAACTTGGACTATAGTTCATGCCAAATTTCGTGAAGATTTCTCGTCAAATACAAAAGTTTTCTCTAGAAGGACTTGATTTTGTTCCTTCTATTTGTATGGCAGCTATATGCTATAGTGGTTCCGACAAATGAGTAGCTTTTTGGGTAGAAAAAGACGTGTGCAAAATTTCAGATCGATATCTGAAAAATTGAGAGACTAGTTTGCGTATATACAGACGAATATGGCTAATATACGTTTTCGAGTTGAGTTTTAAATATCAACCTCCGATTGACAAAGAAGTATTGCTTAAAATGTGTTAACGATTTTTTTGGAATATTATAACATATATTAATTTATTATATGGCTCAGTATCCTTACTACTTAACCAAATCGTATTGAGGGGAAAAAAATTCAAACAACTGAACTTCAGACTTGAGATGTAGACAGATGCTGAAAACTTATTTTGCACTTAAGTAGGCTCATTTGATGCTTTCAAGAATGAGGTATAAAGCTCGCGGGACTGCAATAACACACAGTTCCTCATGAATCCTGTGATTCTGTTATTCAACCATTAAGCTTATAAAATCGTATATACATGCTCTAAAACACAAGTTAGACGATTATCGAACGAATGTATCTAGAGGTAAAAAAAAGTGTGTTTAGCGAGCTGTGGGTATTCCGTATATAAGAAAAATGAAGGCACGAATATTTTTTGGCTACGCAAGTCAAAGCTTGGCCAATCAATTATTTCACTAAACTTTTGAGAAATATAAACTTTTAACGACCAAAACTAACTCAAACTTATTTAATTTCCAACAAAATATATCATAGCATACCTTCACAAACATTTTATATACCAATTACTTTTATGCTTATCAAAAATTGTATCTGGCAAATAAATTTCCGCTACCAAGAAATATATGCTAAGAAATATAAAAAATTTTGCAACTTACACGCGCACGGATGTATATTTATCACATGAAACATATGTACAACTGCAGCAAAAGTCATACAATATTGCCTTCAATTTTATAACTATACACGGTATGAGTACGTACCTGCAAAGAGCAGAGAGAAAGAAAAACAAACTCAATTAAAACAGATTTCTTTAACATATTTTCTTAAATGCCAAAACCAATGAATATAGTATTTACAGTAACCACAACAAAAACCGAAAGATTCAAATCAGAGATGAAATAAACTGATAAATACCAAGAGCAAAAATTGTGTAGAGAAAATTACCAGACAGACTTTTGGTAAACAACTCGGAAGTCACATATAAACTTATTACAGTTGATGAAAAGATAAACCGAACAAATGGACAGTTGAAAAGATCAAGGAGAGCAGGTGTTAATTGTGAAAATAAATATATTAAGACATTATTTATACGTATGTATGTAGGACGTATGCATATGAGGATTGTAGGGTATTTGTAAAGGGTGTTTGAGAATAAAATTAAGCACAATTTTACAAATAGAGAAAAAGTAATAGATACGCACAGGTGACTTTTGTAAAGATACTTTATGATATTAGCTAAGATACTATATATTTACGAGGTTATGTTTACGATTTGACTTACGTATCATATAACTGAACGTGTTTACTTTAAACGACTTCAATAATTAACGCTTAGCGAGCAGTGAAACGAAGAAGCAACTAACACGTGCGGCATGGTACCGACTTGGAAGTCATTAAATTTTACTTAGTCAAAACAAGGAAACTTCAAAAATTTAACAAAGAAACCGAAAGCCTGACCTAAACTCACTGTTTTTATTTCCGATTTGCGTTTATAAAAAAGTGTTTAGTCTTTCGCCATAAATTTGGCATTTGGTGATAAAAACTCACTTGATGCACCTCTGAAATTTTTTAATAAATACCTGCTCTTATCATAAGACCGTATAAACTCAAAATACTTGTAGTATGGGAATAAGAAATATTTTTTTTTTTTTTTTAAAGTCGAGCTGATATTAATTTACCGAAAAGCCTTGGAATTAGCGAATTTAGATACTTTCGTCGAACAAATTTTGAAAATTATACTTGGAAAGCGAGCAAAATTGTATTATGAAGTTTAAAATGAAAATTGATTCGAGAAAGTGGTGAAAAAAACACACTTGATGCATCTCTAAATTTTTTTGATAAACCCGAAATTATTAGTAGAGCTTATAAATTCAAAAGTAGTATTAAAAAAAATATTTGCAATGCTCAAAAATATCAAACGGATATTAATTTGCCAAAAAACCTTGGAATCGGCGAATTTAGATAATTTCTTCGAACAAACTTTGAAAATTATACCTGGAAAGCGGGTAAAATTTAATTATTAAGTTTAAAATGAAAATTGATTCGAGAAAGTGGTGATAAAAACTTACTTGATGATCCTACATCTTTGTTTTAATACCTTAATATAAGACCCCATAAACTCAAGATAGCATTGAAATAAAAAATATTTACTACTATGCTTAAAAGAAGTCAAGTGGATATTGACAAAATGCCACCAGAATATATGAGGAGTTTTTATGAAGTAATACTGCAAACCGAGACTGAGCGACAAAAATACGACAAACCTTTCCTTCGAACGCTCCAGTGCTGTGCGTTGACAATTTGCTATATTTGGCCATGGCGTAAATCATTATTTGCGATACTCTTTTTGAGCTTTTCGGCCCGCTCTTCGTGTTATGGCCTTTATGGCGCCGACACATGTGCATGCGTAGCCAAGAAAAGCAAATAAACAAAAGTATATGCATATATTTTTAGAAAATGTAAAGGAGCACAAAAAAAAATACGATTCTGTGTAAATTTGGCACAAAAATGGGCAGCGTAGCCGATGGAACGCACAGCGGCTATATAAAGAGCAGTAAGCGCAAGTATGGAGTGCGTCATGTAAAAAATCAGTGCAAAAAACAACAAGAAAAAGAGAAAAACAAGAGCGGAGCAAGAGCAAGTAAAACAGCGGAAAAGGTCAGCGGAAAGGCAATAGCGACGCTAAAGTGGAATAAACACAAACATACACACACTGATATACGAGTACATATCTATGTATGTAAGAAAAGCAACTAGCGACTAAAAGTGGAATTGGGTTGAGTTGTGTTAGGTTATGGTTGTGCTCCGCGCTTTACTTTGCCTCTTCTTTTTACTCTGCTAGTGCAAAAAAAATTCCTGTTTTCGTTGGCTTTTCGCCTTTTTGTCGTACGCTTGACTGCCGTGACATTATCTTGACAAATCTTGCCAAGTTAAAAGATCGGCAACAAAATGCCCAGCAAAATCGCACGACAAGGCGTGTACTCACTCAATATGCCCAACTTAGTGCGACGATTTGTAAGTAGAGAGAAAAAACAACAAAAAATAATAAAAAAGTGAAAAAGACACATGCGAGTAGTACATCATCGTTTGCCCGATGTGAACTGGCCCATATATGTGTGTGTGTGTGTGTGTGTAAAAGGGAGGGCGTGTGTTGCTGTTTGTTTATTGTGGTTTAATATACATATTTTTCTACTTTATCAGTTTTTGTTTATTTTTTAACAAATGCTGTGCATGTAGTACGGCGTGAATTGTTTACTTTAGTCAATTTACTGCTGCAATCAGTGGCACTACCAGATGTTTAGTATGCTCACATGGCGCAAGCGATTTAATAATAATGACTGTATACTCGTATACATGAATGTGTAGGGTTAGACTTAAGCCCCTGCAGAAAATTTTGTAAAAGACATTTTTTTTTTGATTTTGAATTTTATTCGATTTAATTGTTTTTTTTTTATAATTTTATATACATAAATATATATATATATTTTTAAATTTTTTTTCTTTAATTTTAATTAACATTTTTATTAACTCTTTTTTTTTATAATTTTATATACATAAATAATCATATTTTTTTAAATTTTTTTTTCTTTTATTTTAATTTACATTTTTATTTCAGTTGAAATATTTTTTGAATTTATTTTAATGTTATTTATTTTTAAAATTTAAGTTTTTTTATTTTAATTTTTATTTGTAGAATTTTAGTTGAACTATTTTCTAATTTTTTTTATTAATTTTATTCATTTTTAAAATTTAATTTTGTTTTAAAATTTTTTTAATACATTTTTTTTATAAATTTTTTTTTTATATAATTTATTTTTATTTTAATTTTTTTCACAATTTTTCCTCTAGGGCACTATCTGGTAGTGTATAGGACATGACATACACTTCTCATATGATTACTCACTATTCTTTTTAATTCAGAATTTAGCTGGAAAGTCCGAAAACATAACATTTTAATTGATTTATTTTTGACAAACATCCCCGGATGTGACGCTCTCAATATAAAGCGGTTGTCTACTAAAAAATTTTTTGTCGAATAAAATTCCGAATTGAAGAACGTAAATGTTTTAGTCACAAATAGAGGAACATTTTACTTAATTACTTCTAAGAAAGATTATATGGAATAGTGTTCAATACCACAGACCTCCACTAGTTCATAACTATAGACTCAATGCCCAGCAGGGTGCGTAAATAAATATTTTCTTATTACAAATAAATTAAAACCATATAAACTATTTACAGCAATATAATGATAAGGCAAAATAATATTGATTATTCTTCTAAATATAGGCGGTTCAAGAGATTGCAGTTTATAGAAATAATGAACGTCAATAAAACCATTGACATTGATGATTTTTATTGGTTTTAAATAGAAGTCGTAATTAATGACATTATGTTGATGTACACACACCCATAGTTGTTCTTGTACATATAATAATAACGGTCTTCGACTCGCCGTTCTTTGCTTGAGTTCTGTGTGCCCTTTGCTTGAGAACTCTTTAGCAAAGTTAGCCAGTTGAATTCGATAGTAGAGAGCATGTGGTTAGCTCATTTAAGTGCTAAAAATGCTTGATAGTTGCTTATACCAGTAATATTATATTTATACCAGTTGTTTGTTCGATAAAAAAGTATCCAACACACTCTCTTTGAAGTGATATAAGATCTTGCTAGTTGATTATGCCAGTTATATTCTATTTATACCAATCGGGTGTTCTATTCGCCACTCACTAACGTATGGCGAATTGAAAAAAAGTAACTATGTAGCTCAGCTGGAAGCGACACTGCTTTACATATCGATGAACTGACGCTTCAAAGAAGTCTTAAATAAAAGCTTTTCAGACCACCTAGAGGATGTAACCATTTAAGACATTTCAACAATACGAAAACGTACAAGGTCTAATCTAGCTTTTCTTTGTTGGTGTCAAACAAGGCGGAACCAAATTTCTGCTAATAACAAAAGTAAAAGCACCAATCGAACACGCGTTATCAATAATTGTATTTAAGTTCAACGTTTGTTATGGCGCTCCCCAGCATACCGCTGGAATCAAAAGCGCGCACAAAGAGAGAAAGCCACAGATAATGTATTTAATTTTGGAAATTGTATACAAGTAATGAACTTTAATCGCCGTTATTCATTAAAAAAAAAAGCAGAGTAAAACGAAGTATAACAAAAAATAAATAAATACTTATAAATAAGTACTGAACTTAACAAGGTTCCACGGAGATAATGAGAAATTGAATTAAAGTTGATTGTGCGAAGCGCAGAGGCTTACAGCAACCGATAGGGCCAACAACAACAGCAAAGGCAGGCCAGCACTTGATGTTGCGAAAGCGCTTTGGGACAGTTTGCGTGTGCAAAAGTAAAGTGAAGGCAAACAAAAAAAAAAAAAAAAGTAAAAAAAAAAAAATAATAAACTAAAAGTTGTATTAGATAACAAAACATGAATACTCAAGTGGGTTCTTTCATGCGCCGATGAAAACAAAAAACAAACAGAAGCTACACCCTTCACAAGTAGAAAATATTGCTTACAAGAACTGGATTTTGTATGTATGGGAGTATGGATCCCATAGTGGTCCAAACTAAAAAATTTCTTCGGAGATTGCACCATAGCCTTATACAATGATCCATGCCAAATTTCTTGAAGATAACTCGCCAAATGAAAAAGTTTTCCATACAAGCATTTGAGTCCGATCGTTCAGTTTGTATGGCAGCTATATGCTATAGTGATTCGATATCGACGGTTTTTGGAGAGAAAAAATAACGTATGCAAAATTTCAGATCGTTATCTCAAAAACTGAGGGATATATGTATATAATTTATAGGATATCCGACCTTTCCTTCTACGCGTTACAAACTTCGTGGCAAACTTAAGTAATATAACTTGTTCGGGGCATAAAAACAACTGCAAATAATTCATGGACATTTTCGCAGTTGAGTATTGTTTCGGTACCGTTATTTATTTTCGTTTTCAATTTGCGAAAAAGTGAAAATGTCAAGTGCATCAAGTGATGCGTAGCCGATTGGAACCAAACGCGCAACAACAACGTCAACAACAAACAGCAGCAGCAGTTGAAGACGATTTGCTTTGGTAGACAACAACTTGATTAAACGAAAGTCACAACACAAAGTCTTCGGGTTGCCTGCGGGCGAATGGTTATCGCTCAAGCACAACGAGTAGTAGTGGGCCAAGCTTTGGGCATGTCAGCGCAACAAAGTAAAGTTTTAGTGTTTGCTTTTTTCATTAACTCTCTGCTGTTGGCATACGTTCGCGAAATGGGTCAATAATATAAATGCAAATTAAGCGAGTTATAAACGCTTCTTTAATGGTCGAGCATTAAATGCAACTTGTGACAATACACACAAGATCTTGTTAGGATTTAACGAGTTGATACCGGGGAAGATTGTTTCGTGATTAGAATAACTATTAAAAAGTGTTTAAAAACAAAAATAAACTTGCGCAGCTGTTTCGCCCAGGCAATCACGCTAAGTGGTTATTAAGTTGCTTTCGTTGGCAACGCGAAATTCCTATAGCATGTGCTCATGCTTAAATATATGTATATTACTCCAATTATTAAATGTGTTTTGATTATTTTTTGGTTAGTTCCGCTTTTTTACGGTTTGCTTTGATGTCCGTGCTGCTGTCGAGCTTTTGGCGAAATTTGATGTTTTCTTTACATTTCCTTTTTATTTTTTGAATGCAGTTCAAGTAGCGAAGGTAACCGGAGAGCATAAAAAAGTGTAATTGCAAGAAAATAATAAGATACTGTGAAGAAAAGAATAAGTACGCACATTAAATGAAAATGAAAAATACACCAAAAACGCTTATGCGTAAAAAAAAGAGTGATTTGTTGCTTTCAGCTTTGCGTGAAGAGCTTTCGTACATACCAAAAGAAAGTAAAAGCTGAACCGCAAATGCTTACGCTTAAAAGAAGAATGATTTGGGGCTTTCATCTTTATGTGGAGAGCTTTCGCAACCATTAAAAGGAAGTACAATCTAATTCATAAAAGCTTACGCTTAAAATAAGAATGATCTGATCGGCTGAAAGCACCAATCAAAAGAAAGTAAAAGCTGAACCGCAAAGCTAACGGTTGCACTTTTACATGGAGAGCTTTCGTAGATTAAAAGCAAGTAGCCACAAAAAATTTCGTTTTAAAAACAATGATTTGATGCTTTCACCTTTAGGTGGAGAGCTTTCATACATATCAAAAGAAAGTACAATCCGAAACACAAAAGCTTACGCTTAAAATAAGAGTGACTTGGTGCTTCCACATTTTTGAGAAGAGCTTTCATAGATTAAATGTATGTAACAACAAAAACTTTCGTTTAAAAACCGGCAATTTGATGCGTACAGTTTTACGTGTAGAGCTTTCATACAAATTAAAAGCAAGTACATGCTAAATCGTAAGCTTAAAATCAAAGTGATTTGTTGCTTTCATCTATATCTATAGAGCTTTCATACGGTCATATTTCGTTGTTTTTTTGCAGGCGTGGACGACTTTTGAACTCACGAGCCACTGACTGTTCTTGTATATAAACCGCAAAACATTTCACAACGAATAATTTAAGTTTAAATCACCGGATTTTACTTGTGAAAGTTCTGGACTTCTATGTATGTATCATAATTTGAGCGAAACTGCTTGTTAGTTGGATTACACACACAACCAACATTGATCATTGATATAAGGCTACAACAATCGATATATGTATTATATATAGAAACGATTTAAGACGGCAATTTGAATGACTTAGCTCATTTCAGTGACAAAAAAAGAGATACACACCAGCACTTGACTTTTGTTTTCGCTATCTTTCTGCATCTCACGCTATGCAAATAGAATTCTAATAATAAAGCTATGACTCGTTTGCAGCTGTTCGAGCCGGTATTTCATAGCTTTAAGTCGTGCAGCAAGCAGCCAAGTTAAGTGTATATGAAGATAAATAAAAATTGAATGCTTCTTGCCAAATTTTATTTACTACGATACTTTCACTGCTTTTAACAATTTGAGTTGATTTTAAGAACAACAATAGCGATTTAAAAGAGGTTTTTTTAAGTGAGTGTCTTTGGACCATATAAAATCCTACTGCATATAAATTTTGGGTATTCAAGACTTAGTTAGACTAGGCACGCTGTTATTCGCACCCCGTAAGATTATAAGACTGCCAAAAACAAGACTATGAGTTACTTTGAGTAGATTAGCACGACCGTAAAGACCAGAAAACCCTTCGACATTGACAGGAACTGGTAGGATGCATAAGAACCTCTCAACTAAGCTCCCGGAGCTTTTGGTGAGTCACTATCGATGTGTGTGACCTGGCGGAACAATTTTTGTGAGTTTTCGAATTTTTTGTTCAGAAGCTTGAATCTCGTTTATTTGAAGCTAAACTTTTTCGTTTTGTTAATATTTTGTTGGTAAGATAATTAAACAATGCCTTAAAAGCGTCTTCGGAAATAAAGATAATGTCGCGTTACTTCATCGCATTGAATAACAAATGGGAAGCAGGTTTCTTCCAGCAATATATAATAATCAGTTGAATTGTTAGCAAAAAATTTTAAAAATATTACAAAAAATAATAAGAATTGAATTAAAAGATAAAAAAAATTTTTGAAATAAAAATATTGAGAAAATAAAAAAAATGAGAAAATAATAATGAATAATATGGTAAATTAAAGCATTAATTAAATAAAATTAGAAGGAAAAATATTTTTGAAAAAAATATATTAAATAGAAGTCAAAATCTGCAAATAATTAATTAGTGTTCAACAAAAAAGCAATAAATTAATAAACCAAAATTAAAAAAATGCTAGAAATAAAAGAAGCAAATATAAATAAATAATAATAAATTAATTTAAATAACAGAAGCAACTATTTGCAAAAAAATACCAAAAAAAAAACAATAAAATAATAATAAAAAAATGCATATGTTAACCAAAACAAACAAAACATATAGACACCTTTAATATATGAACTACAAATGCAGAGCTCACTAGTAATTTATTGCAGCGGCATGTTTTGGCATAAGTTTTAAAACCTAAACAACATAACAAAACTATTCGGCAAAAGCGTGCAAAAAAAACTCGTAAAAATATATCAATTCAAATGCAAGCTGGAAAATAATGTTTACCGCTTCACGGCACTTTAAAGTCCACACTTGACGCTAAGCTTTACCGTTGCGCTATTAGCCATAAATATTACAGTTCAACGCAACATGCATAAACATGGTTAGCGATATTTGGAAAAAGTCGACATGACAAGCAAAAAATAATAATAAATTAATATAACAAAGTGACAAAATCATAAAAGGAAGTACTTAAGTTTTGATGAAGTTGATGGAAAATAAATAAAAAAATTGCAAATTTGTAGAGTGAAATATTTTAGAGACCAAAAATTAAAAAAAATAAAAAACTGAAATATGCAAATAGGTATCACAAAAAAAAATATTTAAATATATGCTTTTTTTTAAGAGTAAGTATTAAAATATAAAACCAAAAAAATCTTAGAAAAAATAAAATAAATATATATTTATAGTATATATATAATAAAAAAAAAAATTTAATAAAAAAAAATTCTTAAAATAATAAATAGAAAAAAGTAAAATAATAAGAAAAATTATATAAGTAGCAAAAATTAAATATTATTTATTTAATAAAAAAATAGTTAAAAAAAAAATAAATCAAAAACACAATAAAAGTTTTTTAATAAAAATAAAAAAATAATTTAAAAAAACACAAAATCAAACTTAATTAAAAATTATTGAATAAGTAAAAAAAAAATAATTTAAAAAAACACTAAATCAAAACTAAATTAAAAATTATTTAATAAAGTAAAAAAAAAAATTATACTAAAATAAAAAACAAAAAAATAGGAAAAGCATGATAATAAAACAATATAAATATTATAGACAAAACCGAAAATGTATAAATTTTTAAATATCTGACAAAAACATTTGAATAAAATAAATACTTAAAATATAATAAAAAAATTTTAGATGAAGTTGATGCAAAATATATGACAACTGACAAAATAAACTTTTGCATCACAGACAATTAATTTTGAAGAAAAAAAATTATAACAAAACAGTAAAAAGTAACTCAAAGAATAAATTTAAAAACAAAAAAAATTAAAGAAATAATATACAAAAAGTTTAAAAAAAAAACAAGAAAATGCCAATAAATTATTAAACTATTATTAATAATAAATAATATTTTTTTTACAACAAAAATTACTAATTAATGCAAACAAAATTACAACTGTGCGAAATTTTATAAATATACAGTAAATAAAATAATAAATATACAGTAAATAAAATAATAAATTTAAAAGTAAAAAATAATCAAAACAAAAAAAATTAAATATACATGTACAAAATACATGAAGAAATTTAAAAAATAAAGAAAACGCAAATAGTAAAAAATAAAAAAATGATTATATTAAAAAAAAAAATAATAATAATGATAATAATTAAAAAAAAATAATAACAATACAAATTTACAAATAGAAAAAAATATAAAAACAAGTAAAAATCTATTTATCAATACTAAAATATTATGAAAGCAAACACTTTCAAAAGTTATTATATAACGTAAAGGCAGTTCAAAAATATGAAAGCAATTTGAAAACATAATTTAATAATCACTAAAATAATCAATAAAATCACACACACACACAACACACCATGCACCAGCAAATCAACTAAAATAAAAACTATAACTCATTATTTAAACCAAAAGAGTTTTGCGGCAATTTGAAAATTTCATTGGAAAAGCTTTTCGCTCTACTTCACATGGGGCAAACTATTTAGGCTGAAAAAGCAAGCTGTGTGCGCCTGCACTCTGCACAAACGCTCTTAGCAGCACTTCTACAATATATAAAATTCAAACAACGACCGACTACCAATTAGAGCGCCGATGTTGCAAGCAAGCGAAATATGACCAACAAGCGTATATGGCAGGCAGCAGTGGCCAAAAGTAACAACAAGCGGCGGCGTTGTTGTAAAAGCATGTAAAACGAGTTGAAAAAAATTAATAAATAAATAAAAAATCTGCTAAAATTCACCTGAGAGCGAACGGACGCAGCAACGCACAAATACATTGCTGCCTTTTGTTGTTGGCTGCTGAAAGCGGCTACAGGCCGTGGCTTTTTAAACTAGAAGTGCCTGTGAAGCGCTTATAAGTCATAATAAATAAAGTAATGCCAACAATAACAATAATGTAAATTGAAAAAAAAATTTTTTTTTAAATAAAAGTGAAATAAATACAGCAAAAATAGCGTCAGCACTTGTGGTTACTGGCAACAACAACAAAAATAGCAAAGCAAATAACAATTATAAGCGCACAAAGTGCGGATATTTGCGCAAAGCAAAGATGTGGCGTTCAAAGAAGGAAAGGAAAATAGCAAACCCTATACACATATAAAACGATCAGAAAAAAAATATTAAAAGTGGTAAAAAAAAACTGATCATATATGAAAAATTAAGAAAACAAAAAATAAAAGAATATATAAAATATTTATTTATATATAGAAAACATTGAAAAATTTTTTTTTTAAATATATACAAAATATTAAAAAAAAATTTATTTTTAAATATATACAAAATATAAAAAAAATTTTTTTTAAATATATACAAAATATTAAAAAAAAAATTTTTTAAATATTAAAACAAAATATAATAAAATTTTAAAAAAATACAAAAGTTAAAAATAAAAAATTAAATAAAACAAAGTAAAGAATCAAGAATAAATTAAATAAGTTATTTAAAAAAAATAACAACAAAATATTACGCAAAAGCTAAAGTAAAAAAAAACATAACGCACACAGAAAACAACCGAAACCAAAAGGTATTTTTAGCACGCATTAACAGTTTTTAATTAAAAAAAGAAATCCACACTTTGCCGTAGAAAGGGAAAGACTGATTAAAAAAAATGAATATCTTTTGAAACCATTTAACCAGGTACACTGCCATAAAAAATATACGAAAATTTAACGGAAAAAGAGAGACGAGAAAAGAAGTAAGAAATGTGCGGAAAAAGATTTCACTAAACCGCGGTTTCTTGTATTGTGAACTCAGCATGAACATAAAACAACACAGGATTTCTAAACGAGAGTATTTCAAAAGAAACAAAAAAAACAGCTAAAATCGGTTGCAGCGAAACTATAATATCCTTTACAGATGCATTTCTCATAGCCTATATGGGTGTAGAAAGATCTTTATTTTGATTTTGATAGGTCAGTCTGTATGACAGTTATATCCTAGAAAATTTCTTTAGTTATTGTACCCTTGCCTTGAACATAGTCCGATATGAGCGAAACGAATCACGCTAATCATATATTGTAGATATTGTTTTCACTTTATAGGGTGTTACGTTTTCTTCTGGGTGTTACAAACTTCCTGGCAAACTTCAGGGTATTAAAAATTTAAAAAAAAAATATATAAAAAACATTTAATGAAAGAAAAAAATAATGAAAAAAAATAAGCATAAAAAACAAAATTAATAAAAAAAATATTAAAAAATATCTTTAAAAAAAAAATAAAAATAAAAATAAAAACAAAAATATCTTTAAAAAAAAAAATAAAAATAAAAACAAAAATATCTTTAAAAAAAAAAATAAAAATAAAAAAAAAAATTCAATTAAAAACAAAAATTAATATTATAAAATAAAATTAATTGAAAAACTAAATCAAAAAAAATTAATAGAAAAAAATTTATGAAAAAAATTGATAAAATTAAATTAATAAAAAAAATTAGTAAAAAAAATAATTAAAAAAAATAAATAAAAAAAAAATGTATTTATAAAAAAAATTAATATCTAAACTGATTTACTGCGTCTCTAGAATTATTACTGAACTGATGTTTAGAACCTTAAATTCATCAATCCACTCAAAATTTCAACTAGTCTTTGATTAGATCGGAAGTATCGAGTATCAGCACTCACTTCACGTGACGGTTTTCATAGAATTTCGAGTGTGAAGTAAGAGAGAGAACTTTTTTTAAAGACACGATTGATTTGCACTTATATATAATCAATTTATTTTGTGTATATTTCACATACTGCATCGCATAAACAATTTCCCTTCATTAAAATACTAAGAAAAACGCATAAATCAATTTAATTGTTGTCTTGTCTCTGTGTAAGTACAAACAATTGCAAATAGTTATGCCATAAAATGCTATAAAATATTTAAAAACTGCATGCAATAAAAATTAGTATTAATATTTTTAATTTTATACAATTACCTTATTATGAATTGCATAATTTAACACAATGTACATTCTATTTTCTACTCAAATGCTTATTTAAATAAATTTTTTACAATTATGACACCGTCAATTTGATATTCAATTTGTAGAAAAATTAGCAACACACACCTTTTGCGCATTTGCAACGCGCATAAATAATACACCCATATGCATACATATGCAAGTACGAGTATATAGATATATTTATGTGTACAACTACTCACGAGTGGGTAAACAATATCAAATTAAAAGGCAAAAAGCTGAACAAATGCGAAGAAACGCTTACTTTGAATAGCGCCGCATTTTGTGAGCGCAAGACAGGCGGCTATTTAGCGTTTAGCGATCAAGCAAACACGCCGCCAACGTCGCTATAAGCGCCCACCTGTTCGCCGAGGCTAAGCTTCACGTGCCAACATCCAACTAACGTGAGATACAACTAATAAATCAAAATAATCGAAACTTGAAATTTGACCAGCATTTCAGCACAATAAAAAAATATATATACGGAAAGAATACAGCAGCAAACAATTAAATTATGTAGCGAAAATTTGGAGGGAGGAACGCAAACAAAACACAAAATAAATAACATTAACGAAACATTAATAATAACAACTACTACAAAAAATGCGACTTAATTTCACAGCGTGTGAGTTAATTGCGATTTTTACACTTTTCTAGCTGTGAATCATTCAACGTTAGGCGTGAACACGGAGGTAACTGCACGCTTCGGTGTGTGTGTGTGTATGTCTTTATTGTATTGTAGCGCAAATTAAATATTCAGAATAAAGTATGGAAATAAATAGCATAAACATATTGGAAAAAAATTAGACTAAGAAAAAAAAAACCAAAAAAAAATTCCGCTAGAAGCCATAATACCCTTCACAAATAAAAAAGTTTCCATACAAGAACTTGATATTGGTCGCTTGGTTTGCAGCGCAACTACAATATATGCTACAGTTATCCGATTTTTGTTCGAAGATTGTACAATAATCCATGCTAAATTTCGCGAAGATATCTCGTCAAATGAAAGAGTTTTCCATACAAGCACTTGATTTTGCTCGTTCAGTTTGTATAGCAGCCATATGCTATAGTGGTCCGATATTGGCGATGCCGACAAATGAACAGCTTCTTGGAGAGAAAAGGAGGTGTGCAAAATTTCAGATCGATATCTCAAAAACTAAGGCATTTGTTTGCGTTTATACAGACAGACAGATGGACCTGGTTAAATTGACTCAGGGTCTGCGACGGTTCGCTCTGAGTGTTAAAAACTTCGTGATAAACTTAATATTCATTGTTCAGGGTATAAAAATAACACATAGATTATATAAATTTGTTCGAGTTAATGGCGTAACTATATGGAGTCAAAAACGGATAATAGTAATTAAGCACGAAGCATGTAGAGTTCAAAAGTCACTCAAGGCAGTAAATTGCTTACAAATGACTTTTAGTTAACACTTTTGGTGATTGGCTGCGAATTTTTCGTAGCAGAAAAAAAAATATTGTTAATAAAAAAATACTACAAGTATATTATTCACTTCTGCTTCTTTTTAATAGACTCAAAATTCAGTTTACACCAAAAAGCAACAATGTGTAGATGCACGATCCTTACCGTAAGTCTTTCCAACTTAACTCTCTTTAACCCAGCGACGAAAACTTGCAGAACAAAATGAGGAAAATGCAACTAAAAAATAAAATAAAAATCGGCTGAATCATATGGTGATTTCAGCATTATTGAACGTCATGAACCTTCAAAGAACCGCAGACTCTCCCTAAAATATTACAAACGAAGAGCCGGTTTAAATGCTGCCATTACCCACTTACAGCATACTTCTGTTTACATTTACAAACACATGTTTTTTTTATCTCGAAAATACACTTGAAGGTTTTATATGACTTGCCATAGCATCACTGTCTTCAGAAATTAATTTTTCTAACTATAGATACTTTACTTGTGTCAGAATTTTTACCTACAATCCTCACTTAACGTCGGGATTTTTACCTTCAACTTCCAACCGACTCACCCAATCCACGCATCAATAGCAGTTGCGAGAACCGTAAATGCTGGGACAAGCATACTAATTGAGTTGTGCCCATGATCCTCAAAGCTGGAGGTTTTTGGTTTGATTCTGTAACGCTGACTTCTTAGCTTAGTCGTTAGAATCTAATTCCATTATATACATATGTATAGCAGTGGATAACAGAGATTCTTACACGAAGTCTGTAAACTCATAAATATCGGTTTCCAAATGAAGTTGAAATTATAACTTTTTAAAAACTCGCACCCCAGTAACCAAATTCAAAACCATCCTCTTTTCTAAGCCGGCTGAAAACCGATATTGCCAACAACTGTAACTCTTGAGGAGGTTATAATCATATTTATTCTTCAGATTAAAGACGCCTTTTACAAGACGAACTAATCTTGTAAATAAAATGGAGCTTTTAAAAGCATAACAGATTAACAGATGTTACATGTTGGAAGCAAATTTTCGAAATCTAAAACTAAGATATATAGCAATCTAAGAAACCAGTTTAAAGAATATACGGTACAGATTGAGGGTTTTACAACATAATATAAGATATATACCTAAAAATAATTTTATAGCGTTCGGAATATCAGTTGAAATAGTCATAATTGAAGTACTTGCACAACTTTAAGATCCTATTTTCATATAGAAATACTAGCATTTTGTAAAACCCGCAACGTAACATACACATTATGAACTGTCAAACTTTTTATTATGAAGCCAATGCAAAAAAAAAAACAAAAAAAGATATAAATAAATAATAAAGTCCATTAAATTTCCCACAGTAAATTCCGTGCAGCTTAATCTATTTTCATCTACAGTCAAACAGTCATCACACCTTTTGGCGCACATAAAAATCAATAACAAAGCCACTGAATGAGATTTCGCTTGAAGGCCTTTCCACCCTTACCTTTCGAAACACCAAGCTGTTGGTTTGGCAGACGGGTGAAAATCACTGAAAGCCGGCAATAATATTTTTCGCTTTGTAAGCTTTGCTGCAAATGAATGCATAGAGGCAGTGAATAAAAGTAGAAGAAAAAAATTAAATTGCACTTACGCTTCTGGCGGGCAATGCAATAGAACGCGACCAGGGTGGGATGGTAAGTGGTAAGGCCACAGTGATGGCAGGGAATGTGACGAGTGTTTGAAACTGATGAAATTCGCACAGTTCAACCAAAGGCAAAGTAGGAAACAAACAAGTAAATATGTATGTTGCATAGAAAAGTTCAAATGCCAACAGTGGCCGTCGGCTGGCAGTAGCTGGATTTTGTAGCGCATAGCATGAGGTCAGGCCGTGCAGACGACGTAATAGTTAGTCAAACCATTGCAATGGACTATACAAAAATTTCCAACAACCAAACGAAAAAATAAATAGCAACAAAAAAAGGTGAAATGAACAAAGAAGAAATGTGCTGTTGATGGTACAAAGTCATGTTGATTTAGCGAAAAGTTAGTTGGCGCATTGCACGGCGCACATAAGAGGTGCTGCTGGCGGTCAGCAATAGGTGCTGTTTGTGCGCTTACTGATTTGGTTACGGCGCTAACGTGAATGCCAGCGCTACGACCAACAAATATGAGCACAATACGGCAGGTTTACAAACACAAAAATAAATTAAAAAAACAAAAAAACAAAAAAAAGAGAAAACTTTGATTTCGGCTGCACCGAAGCATTAATACCGTTTGCAGGTGCATTTCCTATAGCATAAAAGGGTATATATCTTGATGGCAGTCTGTATGGCAGCTATATGCTATAGTAGACCGATCTAAGCAATTTCTTCGGAGATTGTAGCATTGTCTTGGGCAATAATCTATGCCGAATTTCGTGCAGATTTCTTGTCAAATAAAAATGTTTTCCATACAAGGACTTGACGTTTGACCCATCAGTTTGTAGGGCAGCTGTATGCTTTATAGTGGTACAATATCGGCGAATCCAACAAAAGAGCAGCTTCTTATAGAGAAAAGCATATGTGCGAATTTTCAGGTAGATGTCTCCAAAACTAAGGGATTAGTTCGCGTATATACGGACAGAAGGATATGGTCGTAGCAAACTAAATACACCTTGTTCAGGGTATAAAAAATATGCAAGGAAAAGAGGAAGTGTAGATGTGATGAAACAAAACAAAGAGTGTGGCGTAAAAATGGGCCGCTGGACACAAAAAAAAAAAGGTGTGTTATGGCTACAGTAAAGTGAGGAGCTGCGCAGTGAGACGCTTGTTGGGTTGGTGTTGGGGTTAGCGCAGGTAATTTGTTGGTGCTTCCTTTCAATACACCAGCATGTGGCAATGTGTGATAAATATGTGCCGTGTTGCAATTGTGAATGAGCCAAATACCAACACTATATACAAGTTGCCACAACAGCCCAATGCATGCCACACAGACACTCGTCCACGCAATAGACGCCATAAAATAATTGGAAAAAAACACCAACAAGCCTACAAAGTGCATAAAGTTAAAGTGGATAGCAGGAAAATTGCAGAAAATGCACATATAAAGTAGAGGAAATATAAAGTAGAGACGCGAAAACATAGACAGTCAGGCAGTTGGGCGAGCTACAAATATAGCCAAGTAAGGCGAACTTGCTGGGAGTGAGGCAGTGCCCCAAACAAGTAGCGCATACAGAGGTCGTACGCGAAACCGCATAAACCAGGCAAGTTCCGCCACACGACACGAGTGAAGTCGGCACAAATACTTATAAAGCAATAACAACAGGCACACTTCAACATATAAACTTTACTTAGAGACATGAATGCATGCAAAATAAATAAGTAAATAAGCGCTCATTGCTGAAAGATTCTCATATTCCAGTAACTGGATAGTCTAGCGCGTCGAATTAGTCGGATATTAGCAGCAGTATCCGTTGGTTGTGAGAGGTGGTGAAGTGTGGGCCATGGTGCAGGAGTTGACGGGCTAACGTAAATATTTTGTGACAAAAGCGGATTTCTCGGGGCGATGCAGCGGCATAGAAAGTGTGTTAGGAATAGCGTGTCGTTGGCCTTAGACAATAAATGCAGTAAGTAAGCGTAAAGCTGAAAACAAGCAACATGCAGTGGTATAATATAAAATATAAACGACACTCGCTTTAATCCTGCTTTCGCAACAATGGCAGACGACAGACGTCATATACTTTTACAGTGTTACGCTTTGGAGAAATGTCTGCATTGCTGACAGTATTGAAATCTTAGACGGCTACGCTGGGTATATTTTCGTAAAGAAGTGTGTGGCTTGTTTGGTAAACATGTATTTTTTTTAATGTTTTGTATGAAGTAATTTTTGTTAGTGTTGGTATATCGGAGTTAGTAGTGTAAGAGTCAGCATGTTATATAGATGTCTAGCATATATTTAGGATAGTTTATTACAGTTCAGCAGCTATTTATGGGCTTTAGAGCTGAAAGCTTGGAACAGACTATAGATCATTAGAGTTTATTATCATTTTATGGGCTTTAGGGTGGTTAACATATTGGTACAGACTGTGGATCATAACAGATTTTGGAGATTCACACATTATATACCACTTCTGAACTTTGCGAAAACTTTGAGTAATAAATATACACATTTTAAAGAAAATGTATCAAGTACACATTATTTCGAACGACGAGCCGTCAGCATCTCCTTGCATGCACATAAAGTGAACTTTCCATACTTTGTGTTTTGATTTATATTAAGTTTGTACCATCTATACAAATTTTGGAAGGGTTACTGAGTTGTTACTTCATTTTAGAAAGGTTACCAATTTGTTATTTCACTTAGGACTCCCAAGGTTCAAATGCTTCTAAATTAGGCTCAATAAGTTTGTATTTTGACAGAAGATTTCCAAGAGCTGTTTCTAAGTACGTGCACATAATTTTTGAAGGAATAGTTTTATAAGGCTCGCCTAATTTAATTCGTTGGCAATGCGATTTTCTCCGAAAGCATCGAATTTGCTCCGCTAGAAACACTGCCCGCTATGTAACTAATGTGAACTTGGGTTAATTTGAAGCGTTATAGGATTGTTGAACTTCGCTTGTGAGTCTGAAAGTTAAGATAAGCTAGTATTTTAGTAAGAGTATTTTTCAGTTTTCGATTTTCTGAGTAAATAATCATAGTTTTTAAATGTTTTGTTCTTAGAAGCACTACTTTCTCGCTTAATTTAATTCTTCAAAGTTCTGATTTATCACAAATAGTTCATAGAGCAACCTACTTACTCTCAAGAGTTTGCTATTTTTTTAAAACTCACGCAATTATAGCATGAATTTTACAGTTAATTTCTCGGAAGGCGTGTGTCTTGAAAGCCTTAAATCATTATCAGCACTATAACACATAAGCTTGCCCAACCTTAAGTATTTTTCTATAGTGTATGCTTATAGAAGAAGCATTGCTTGCAACACTAGAAAATATTTTAATATCCACTTCAGACTTGAAACCACAATGCAAGCATGCTTCAGACAATCATAGAAGAAAATCGTTTAAAAGGAAGAAGTAGTAAAAGAAAGCAATCATTAATCCGGGAGAGTACAGCAAACTAGACGACACGAAACATGAAAATCTAATGGACTAACTGTTGTTGCAAGCGCAAATGTAAAGTGGTTAAGTATGGAGGTAGCGAAAAAGCATAATAATGAGGACTTACTGTAGAGCAGATTGGAATTTCGTGAAAGAAAATGCGAGTAAATAAATATTTATATAAATAAATGTCAAAGCGACTAAGCATATAACTATTTAAAAATATAAACTTTACTTAGGGGCAAAACTTTGCTTACTGTCGCGGAGTCATGGTATAGACACACAAGTGGGTGGTCTATTTGTACGGCCTAGGCTATAATCCAGCAGGCGAAACGAATGCAGCGAAGCAACGAAATGTAATCACAATTCAATTTGCTTGCTATTTATGTATAAAGTTGTGCAAATATATACCGACTTTTGTGGCAAAACGTAGAAAATGTGTGAAGCAGACACATAAAAAATGAAGAATAAAAAAGGAGTATAAAAAGCGGTGTAAACAATGTTAAGTCATAGAATCGTTGCAGATTGCAAGAAAATGGCTTGGCAAGCAAGTAACAACAATTGCTAATAGGTACGAGCAAGCACAACAGACACTCAACGAACAGTATACGAGTGTGTATGCCTAGAACTTAGGTGGCAGAAGAAGGCAGTCAACAATTTTTTAGAAGACTACACGCGTCAGTGCAACTGCAATTGTTTGGCGACCGAAGCAAAGCAGAAAATAAGAAGTTGCAGGCGCAAGTTATGCTGATGTTGCTTGCAATGCAATGAAGTAATGCAACATTGTGCTGGTAATGGCAACAAACTCAACGAAGCGCTGCGTTCAAGTACGGTTGGGTATATGTATGTACTAGTACTTCTATTACTATGCAAGCCGGCTAGAAAATCTTCAAGTGTCGTTAGCACTTGTGCGAGCGCGCGAACGTTAGCTGACTGGCTAATTGCGGCCGGGCTGAATGACGTCTTGACTGCTTGGTTGGTTGGTCGCGCTGACTGCCCGGCTGACGTTTGGGTTGTTTGTTTAGATAAATAGCGGTTTGACTGTTTCAATGGCGGACTTGTAACTATGCTCGCTGCGACTTAACAATATAATTTTACAAATATTGTAATGCTAATATTGTTGCGGCTGATTTACAAGCGCGATAATAATGCATTATCGGCACATTTGTTTGTTCACTTAACGTGATTGAGCAAATGTACTGTATGTTACGGAAAAAATTGTAATTTTTCTCATAGTTCAATGCTTAATAAGAGTGGATTTAACGCGCCAGGGGTAACATAAAAATGTTATAAAAAATAATGCATCAGATATATAATGTAGAATCGTTGTATCTTAAGCTGCAATAATGGCTTAAACCGCTTGAAAGCATTAATTTTACAATAAGCTTTTAGTTGTAGTTGAACTACCCCTTGGCATTAGCAAATATGTATTGTACTATAGTTCATAAAAAATGTTAAAACAATTTTTATTACAAATTTACAGCTATTTTTAATGCACAAGCTTGCTGTAAGCATGTTTGTATAAATTTAGAGCTGTATTGCAAATGCTAGTGTGGAAACTGTTAATATATATTTGAAATAAATTAGCAAAATGTTAATTTTTGAGAAAATTTTGTGTTTATCTCGAGAGTTATAATTACAAATATAATAAATATTTTTAGTAAAATAAAATAAAAAATTTTTTAGTATTTAGTATTATAAAAACAAAACAGAAAATATTTTACTTTTTTAGCAATAATACATATTTATATATTTATATATGTATTAAGGGTCATAATTTGATCTTGAGAATATTATACCATAAATAAAAAAGCTTGGCAACTTGACATTAAATGAAAAGAAAAAGATTATATAATTAAATAAAATACAAATTATGTAGTTTAAAACTTATAAAAAAAAATATAATGTTTTATTTTTTACACATTTCATCAATTATTTACAAGAAAAACAAAAAACAAACCAAAAAAAAAAAACAATTTTAATTAACACCTAAATATATTTTTTTTTGTATTTTTAGCATTCTGAATAATAAGCACTTTAGAATTTTTTCCTACAATTTTTTCAAAATTATATTAAAAAAGAAACAAACATAAAACAACATAAAAAATAATGGTAAATTATAAAAATTATTGAAAAGTTTATATTAGTTTTTATTGTAAGAAATAATTTTATTAATTTATAATTAAAAATTAATTATATTTTGTTCTTTAGTATTTTGTCAAGTACTTAAATAAAATGTATATTCTTTATAGTTTGATAATAATTATATTAAAAAAGGAAAAAAAAATTAATATTTATAAAAAAATTAGTATTTTTTTCAAAGTACTTAAAAAGAATTTCAAAAAACAAAAGTTGATATTTATAAAAAAATATTAGTATTTTTTTCAAAACACTTAAATTTTTTTTTATAATTATAAAACAATTACATTAAAAAGTATTAGTATTTTTTTTAAAGTACTTAAAATAATTTATTTCTTTATAATTTTAGAATAATTAAATTAAAAAGGAAACAAAAAGTTAATATGTGTAAAAAAAATTGTTTACTTAAAAATAATTTTTTTCTTAAGTGAAGCAATAAAATTTATCTGAGGAACATTAGTGTAGAGTTTAACCGATATATTCACAACTAAATATGCGAAAATTTTCATAAATAAAAAAAAAAGTTTTTTTCTGAATTTGAAAGCGCTCTCCTGCTTTTTATAACAATAAATTGCTAAAACTTTTAAATAGTCCACCAAAAGATTAATTACAACAGAATAAAAGAACTCGCAATTTTTCTTATATTTTCTCGAAAAGCCAGCAATTTAATAAAAAATTATTTAAACACATGTTTTTGTATACAAAAGATTAACTTTTTTCTTTACTTTTTTACGACTGCGATACCTGCTATGTTGTAGAGTGCAATAACCCTAAAGTTAATCGGCAGATCGACCGCACAGCATTAATTTATGCGCGAAACACAATGTGTGACCAATGAACGAAGTTTAAGTGATTTTATTGGATTATTTTTTTATCACTTATGTTTTGTGTATAAATATTTACATATGTATATATTTTTTGTATGTATGTACATATGTATTTATGTTGGGTCGCTCGGTAGTTTGCTTTACAAACAGAAGATTAATGCCAAAAAAAGACTTGCAAATGATGAAATGCAAATTTCACAAAAAGAAAAAATTAAATAATCTCTACAGATAAAGAAATAGAAAAAAAATTGGCAGTGGTCGGCGATTGACCCGCGGCTAGAAAAATTTCGGACAATGACATTTCGATACAAACAAGCGCGACGAACCGTGAAGTTGACACACAAAGGAGATAGAAAAAATAACAATTATAAGGAAATAAAAATAAAAAAGGTATTAAAAATAATAACTAAATAGTAAAAAATAGTGCATAAATGGCAATGGATGTAATTTTAAAGCATTTATGTGTGTTAGTATGGTATAATTACTACAAAAGTTTAAAAGCAGACACATTACAGATTTTTATTTTATTTATTTAACATTTTATTAATTTATATAGTTTTTTGTTTATATTTCCAAACAAATAATTTAATAAAATAATTACTCACAACGTCTGGGCACCAAAATCCCCAGCAATACAGTAAGTTATTGCAATAAGAAAATAAATGCAGTTCAAGCAGCGCAACGCTGCCGTAGCAGCGGCACAGAACAGCGACGCGTCGCAGCGCACTGTCAACACACAGAGCGCAAATGTGTGAGAAGCATAGTCGTTAATTAGTGATAAACGAAACACAGTGCGCGGCGCAACACAAAAGAAAGCAAACAAATAAGAAAACGTAAAAGATGTAGCAGAGTAAAAAGTCAAACCAAGTAGAAGAAAGCGAAATACAAAACAAAGCGAAGCAAGCGAAGAGCAACAACACAAACAAAATCAAAGGCAACAGACAGAGCGCGCCAGGGAGACAGCAGAAAATCAATTCAAGTGACGGCAACGTCAACAGCGACATCGACAGCGACCGCGAACGACGTCAACAACTCACTGATAGCTGGCGCAGCGCGTCAAATGTGACGTACAAATTGTATATAAAATGCTGTGCTTAATGTAAAGCACATATAAAATTAGCATTTATTAAAATGGATTTTATTAACTAAAGCTATATAATATAATATATGTAATTGGCGATGTTATGTTGACGGCTGCTTGGCATAAGCAGTTGATAAATTCTAATAATTGCGTTGATTAGTTATAAAATAATTTTATATACATATGTACATGTAAATGCATATTAGCCAATTAGAAGTGCATGTATGCACATGCACAAACACAATGCAACGCCGCACAGGAATGTAATCAAGTAGCCAGTTTATTATAGAATTTTTCCAGCCGGACAGACCACATTGTTGACTAACCGGCTACATATGTACATAAGTATAATGCAAGTAAGGAAAACAAAAATTTACCTTTTGTTTTCTTTTTTATGCTGCGTTTACAACTCCTTTCGTTGAGTTTTCTGTTCGCTGTTATACTGCTTTATTAATTTTGCTTTATGTGTATTCCTCATACGGCGTCAGACGTGAAAAATCAAATGCACACAAATCTCAATTAGAATCCAGCTAAATTCAAAAAGGTTTATTCGACACACACACAAACAAGCACAAATATCCTTTTAGCTGTTGTCAAGGAGCGTTTAGATATTAATTTTTCAAAACTTTACACTTGTTTTTACTATAGTAATTTTTTTCGTGCAATAATGCACTGCACTTGCAATTTTTAACAAATCTTTACACAATAATTTTGTGCGCGCACTAAAAATTCTTTATTGCTTTGGCTGTCTAGCGTTATTACAGCAAAACACACATAAAATATATAAACTTTCAATTTTTATTTTGTTGTTTTTAGTCACTTTCTGAATTGTATTGCCGCCGACAGCACAAAAAATCAGCAGACATTAACTTGGCGTGCTGCACAAACAATTTTACCGCAAAATTGTAAATATTAATAGTAAACCCGTTATATATTTTTTTAAATTGAATATAGTATGTTGTTGCAAATGCCTTTTGCTATTTGCTTTCACTAATTTTGCTTTGTAAAACTTGTAAGTATTTAACTTTTCGCTTTGTAGGCCGCTACTTGTTCACAATCGAATTTTTCACAAACCTTTTCTGCCGCTTAGTAGACGCGTTGCTTCTTTCCTTTGCACTTGCACTTCTGTTTTGGTTAATTACCGTTTGCACAGTTAGCAATACAATTTTAGTATGTTATTAAGTATTGTATTATAATTCAAGAATAAATTACTCTTTCAAGAAATTCGCTTTGAAATTATCCGCTGCGCGTTGCTAACGATTTGAACACCACAATTAAATTTTTATGAGTGAATTTGCTAGTTGGAACAGCACCGTTGTTTGGCAGTTTTCGCTGTCATCGTCGTCGTTGCGTTCGTGGCCGTCATTCGATTTTTCACTATTCCATTTTACATGGCTCTTCGTTTGGCCATTGAGCGCACCCTTTATAGTGTTGGCTCTTTTTAACACGCGCAGCGTCGCCAGGCGGTTGGCGGTGGCTGGCATGCAGTGGTACTGCACACGCAAACTCTCAGCTGTTGTCAATGAGGGAGGTAGAAGAGCGCATATTTGAGTTGGCCTGGCTACTTGAGCGGTTTGCGGCTTGTTGCAGTGAGTGTAGTGCCTTTACTTTGAGTGGAAAGATATTTGAGTGCATTGACGTAGCGCTGCGCTGTTTGGTGCAGGCAATGCAACTAGAATTTTTCCCGAGTGAACTATATATGTATATACCATATGTACATATGTGCGACAAATTAAGCAATGTGCCAGGGTTGCATTCGTTAGTATGCCGGATGTTTGTGACTACGTTTTCGTGAAATTGATATTTATTAAATTGACATATATAAAAATGAGAACAAAAATGAAATTTGCTAAAAAAATAATATTTTTAATATGAAGTGATCCTTTCATGTTTTTATTTATCATAAGGATATGTGCAACGAAATCTCCAGTGCTGGGTCACGAAGCCTGGTCCATTCAATCCTGTATACATAGTTTCTGGCGTTTGCTTTTAAATGTTAAAAGCCAATGCATTTGGAGATAGGTTTTCTTAGCCACTTGTAGGAAGTATTGAAGTCGGTGTTATAAAAAATTAAGCTTTCCGTGACTGCTTCTTAAATCGCTCTTAAAAAGCTAGACTAAAAATTTTTAATTTATGAACTCTGATGAAAGAGTAAACTGCATAATCTGCTTGTTCTTGTTGTAGAGGCATAAATATTCTCCAAATTATTTTCAGGAATGCGTAAAAATTAAACGTCCTTGGCCAGAGTTAATGACGCGGAGTCGACAACGCATTTTTACTCCGGCCATAGATAGTCAACTCTTACGCAGAGTCTCTTTTCTATTTGCTAGAATTAAGATTCGCCAAAAATTATTGCTGTGCGAGCTTAACAAGTTCGTTCTATCTTTAAGAGATTAATTAGAGCTTTCATGGCCAACAGTTGTTCAGTGCTGATTAATATTCTGACTCTTGGAATATTAACACGAAATAGATCGATCTCTTCGATTACCTCACCAATTTTCTTTCGGCCGAATAAACACTATTTTTGAAGTGTAATCGAACGTTTTGTGGACTGAACAATATTTTTTAGAAACGCTACTAGTTTTCGAGACTTTCGAATGTCACAAAATACATCTAAGTTTGCGGTTTAGCCAATCACTTATTTAAAATAGCTTCAAATTGAATGGAAGTTTTAGATTTCGACTCGGTAGGAGCTTGGCAACGATGATCAGCCATGTTCGCCTGTCTGTCTGACTGTATATACACGAACGAGTCCCTCCGTTTTTGAGATATCGGTCAGAAAATTTGCTCTGATTATTGCCAAAAACGGTGCTATAGCCTCCAAAGAATTTATTCAGTTCGGATCACTATAGCATATAGCTGCCATACAAACTGACCCATCAAAATCAAGTTAGAAATCTTTTTATACCCTTTTATGTTATACAAAATTCGCTCGTGAGCTCAGGAAAGAGTTTTACTTTGGATAGCACCTGGACTTAGTTATTACTTGGCCGGCTGCCAGCTTTTGTGAGATCACTTGTGGTCCAAAACATTAATTAAGATTTCTTGGTGAAGCGAGAAAACCCACTAAGTAGCTACATATATATCCTGAATTTGTGCCTCTACGCAATTAGTAAATTGATTTTCTTTTACAGCAACACCTTTACAAACAACTACATAAATACATATGTACATATATACATACATATACATATGTATATAAAAAAGAAATCCTACTTGTATAGAAATCTGCGTCAATGTAGCTGAGCAAGTGTGAATGCAGTTACATATACATACATATATGTTGCTGCACACATACGAGTGTGTATGCATTTGCAATTTCTTCTTCTTAAACGTTTTTTCTTTTCAGGTCAAGCGTTTTGCGCTTCAGTAGCACCGAGCTTTAGAGATGTTGGCGTTGAAAGCGCGTAATACTCATTAAAAGGCATAAAGTGTGAAAGCATGCACAGCACACACACACACACATATATATATACATACACACATGTATAGATGCATTTGCGAGGTATAGTGTGCATTTTCACACATAAACAGCATATGTATGGTTGTAATTATGTTAAGTAATACATGTATACGAGTATGTGGCCAAGTGTATTAATTCAAAAATTATTTACTGCCAACAGCCAAACCGCCAATTGCATGCAGCCGGCCAAGTAAGCAACAGCCTTCAGGCCTAGCGTTGCTGTAGAAAATTACAAAAAAAAAAAACAACAACAACAAAAACACTACTCAATAGAAATGGAGGCAGCATGCGCTGTTGCTGCAGTTGTTATTGTTGCGTTAACTTTTGCTGTTTTTGTTGTTGCTGTTGTTGTTTTTCCATTTTTTACCGTACTATTTGTTGTTGTTGTTGTTTTTTGTAATTTTGTTGTTGTTTTTGTAATTGTTGTTGTTGCCTACTGCCATCTTGTTTTTGCAATTGCAGTTGTAATTACTCATCTTACAATAACGGTACATACATACGCTGGCTGCCTAGCACTTATTATCGCTGCTGCGGCCGCTGTTGCAGCGCTACAAACGCACACTCATCTATCAACCAAAAAGAGATTAATAATAATTTAATTAAAAGCGGAAATTTAACGCAATAAAAATGAGATGAAAATGTGTAAGCAGTAAGCGAGGCAGCGCCACTTTGATGTTATAGTGTAAGTGTGTATGTAACGCGTATACCGCTTAACGTCGATAGCAGCTTTACTTCACAAGCATTTGTTTTTGTTATTATTGTTGTTGTTGCTATTTTTTCGTAATGCATTTAACGTGTTTATTGCGTGGATTTTTATTTTCGCTACTCATGTTACCGTTTACCATTGTTTGTTTGGCTTATCAATATTGTTGTTGTTGTTGTTGCTTTTGCTCAATATGTTATTAATGCTTTTACGCTTTGTTGTATTTTTACATTAATTTGCGTATTTATTTTACTTTTAATTCTTACTTCGGATATTTTTATAAATCGACTGATTTCGCTTTTGTTTGTGAATTTTCATTTGCATTTTTCCATCTGCATTTGCATTCTTTAGCGTGTATGCAAAAAAAAAGCAACAACAACACTAACTATAGCAAAACAAAATTGAATAACATTTAATTAAATTTCCTCTTATCGCCATTGAAAAGGATATGCAGCGCACTAATACACAGTTACTCAGCAGCGGCATATGAAGCTGTGTGGAACATATAGTTTTTGTTGTTATTGCTGTGGTAATTGTATAGCATATGGTGAGAGTTAGGTTCGTTTATAAAGGGTGAGCATCGTATAGAATACTTTCCTACTAAAAAGCTCGACTTCAACATTTTAACTATTTTACAGCTAGGTGGCAACCCTGTGCAACTATATTATGTAATTAGAGTACATTAACTTCGGCATTGGTACACTTACACTCACTTTAGTACGCATATCTCTTTGTTATTCTTACTAAAAAGCTCGACTTTTAATATTTTGCTGCTAGGTGGCAGCCCTGTTCAGCTACATTATGTAACTAGTAACCACTGACGTCGGCCATGGCACATTTACTTTAACATAACAAGTCTCTCTCTATCTCTCTCTTTTGTGTTCTCTCTCTCTCTGACTCTATATATTTCTCACTTTCCGGTTTCAATTGGCTTTTATTCATGGTTTGTGCCCGATTACTCTTCGTTAAATAATATTCACAGACCTCTTAAGACTCTCCGTTAATTCAGATAGCAACGTTTCGAAGAAATTATATTTTTGTATTTCCATCGAAGCAAGGATGCGAACCTAGAACTCAGCTTTGGCGCTTTCACTCGGCTCCTTCAAACACGGCGGTCCTCTCACAATAAAAGTAGGCGCTCACATATATCGGGACCGTATATAGCCACAGTCAGAATATAAATTATTTCTTGCTCTTCATCATTCGTATTATTTTTCCGAAAAAGCACTATTAGCCTTATCTCATTTAAGAAACTTAGTTCGCTAAATGCCTCACATAATAAATTCGATTTTAAAATTTTTCAAAGGTGGGTCACTTGGTTAGATTGGACCTGCTTATACTGTGGAAAAATATATTTAGAGATATGAGCGTATTTGCAAGATTTGTCTAACTTAGTGTAATCGGCTCCTAAAACTTTAGACGCGTTTTTCGAGAAATACGGTTTTCAGAGTCGGTGAGCACAAATTCTCCGAAGCGGCTGGACCGATTTACTTAACATTTTCAACCACCTTCGTCAGGTAATGACCGAAGCAATTAAATTAATTTTAAGCAGAAAAATCTTGCTCACCGCCGGACATCTTTTTTCGGACTACCTCTAAGAGATCGGCTGCGGGATTAGGTTAGATTAGGTTATACAGGTTATTTGTACTGGCAGCTGGAGCTTTAGCCGGAGCTAAAGTTTACGTTGCACAGTCCGTCAAAGCTTTTTGCGAAGTTGAATATAGATTTGATATCTAATTCTTGTACTTCAAAAAGTCCCTTGACCTGTGAAGCTCCTAGATATCTAAGCCGAACCCTAAATAAGGCAGGACAGAAGTAGAGAGGGTGTTCCAAGGTCACTCTCATGCCTACTTCACTGCACTTTCTACATGTGTCATTATTAATAAAGCTCATGCGGATTGCATGTGATGACTGTAAGTTGTGAGCTGTGACTACACCAACAACCGTCCAGCAGTCTTTTTAAGACCGTGTGAGTAAAAGCATGCTTGGTTTCATTCCGTTCTCTTGCACCTGATCTTGGCGTTCCTGTATGTTAGACAGACAAGTTTGTCAGCTCTTTCGAAAATCTTATTGTGTAATTTTTTTAGCGTTTTGCGTATTTTCTATGCTGGAGTAGCAGCCAAGCGTATGGCACTTTTCGCAATTATCGGCTATTTCGCTTCCCGGCATGCCCTTGTGGTCCCGGTGCTCGAAGTAAATTTGACTCAAATTTTGTGCCTTAATACAATAGCTGTCTTCATGCTTATTTTGGTGTTTTCAAATTTGATTTGGGACCCATCCTGTATGATCTTAAAATATTATAAATATATTCAAAATGGACGCAGGAAACTGAATGCAGCTGCTGACGCATTGATGTGGCTGGAAACTACGCGTTGGCCTTATTACGCACTTCCGGTGTGTACACTTCGAAAAACGAAACGAAAAAATGTAAATAAATATGGAAAAGAGGATAAGTAAGCACGTCACTGTCTTTGACCATGACGCGGTCAAAACCAAAGTGCTGACATTTCAACGGTTTTATGTCATCAGCGTATGACAGTTGGATTTTAGCAGAATAATTTCAGAGGATTTGTCAAGTTGGCCTTGAGAGTGAGAGTTGTTAGCATTGAGACAAATTTGCTGTTAATTAATGGAGGATTCTACGTTCAGACTGACAAGTTATGAGTGCATTGGTATAGCGTAGCTCAATAAGTGAAAATAGTTGGGAGCCTGGGAACCTTTGTCATACAAAATTTTATTGCAAGTGTGTTAGGAAACAGCGCCAAGGACTCTAGAATTGCGTGCCGTTGCATAAACAAAATAAAAGTGCATAAAAAATAAAATGTTGTTCTCATATAATTACGTATGAAGTAAAAAAGGAAACAGAAAAACGTTTATAATTTTTTTGCTGTCTCTCAATTAAGTTTACTGTTCACGTAAATGCTTGCAAAGAGACTTTTTGTAATGCCTTTCATTTTCATATTTTTTCTGCTTACCATATCACTAATAATTGCTTCTGATGCAAATTTATTAAAAAGTATATACAATATATAGGTGTATATATTTTCACACAACTGTAGCTATACAATTATAACATTTGGTTGCATGTTAGAAATATCCGCAGGGATTAGTCATATAATTCATTTGAGTACATTTTCAATTATGCCGTGTATATATTAAGTTTTTGTTTATAAATAAGTGTGCTGGAGGCTGTGGAAAATTTATTAATTTTTTTTAATAATTTAAATGGCATATAAATTTGTGTAAACGAGTGCTTGCTTATTGAATGTTTTGGAAAATAATAATTAATCCTTTTGCGACTTGTTACAAAAGCTTTTAATAATTTTTGTTTAATCCCCGAAGGTCAAATAATTGAGTTTGTCACCATTTTTTCTGGTTCTGTATGAATATTATCAATACAAATATAATTAAGATAATAATTAGGTTAGATTATGAGGTCGATCCTAACAGGGATCTCACTTGGACAGCTTAGAACGCCGTCCGTTGTGGTACATAAAAAACTCTTATACACTGGATCATAAGTCCCTTACAAATCAACAAAGCGCTTTGTGCCTACCACAAATTTGTTGAGACGGCTAATGTCAGTTTCTGCTATGTCTGTGTCTCCTGGTTCGGCGAAGATAACACTGTCGAGATGTTTCAACTTCAGTCTTTAAAGGCTGGACAATAGAGTAGAAGTGCCTGGATGTTTCTATCTCAGCCTACTCCATACAGCTTTGACAACTTGCGTCCGTCAAGATTTTTAGTCTTTAGGCCTTTTGAACAGTGGCCAAAAAGAACCCCTACGATTGCGTCAAGATGAACTTAGTCAAGTAGTTCAGAAGACTTCCTGTGTTCTAGGCCACAAGGAAGAAGCGAGTCGTCGACCAGCGCTTACTAAGTGCACGCGAGGTCCATTGATACAGGGTTAGAACGCAGGATGCCAATTGAGATCCAATTCCAATGTGACACAGTTATTCAAGTTTTCAGGAATGCAGATGATCAATATGTTTTCAGCAATGTTCTAACGACAGGAAAAACAAACTAATGGAATGGATTATAGAAATTTATACAACAATTTATACAATAGATTCAGAGATGTTGCAGTGCTAGCTAAGAGGCTCGAAAGCTGATAATTTGGCTAAAAAATACGAAGTTATTATAGTTTTCCAAAGAATAAACTAAAAAAAAATTAAAACAGGGTTTCTTATAAAAAACCTCAATAAATAGTATTGTTAATAAGTTTTTTTTTATTGCAAATGATATCAGAGTTCATTCTATTTAAACTTGGATATGAACAATGCAAATCTGATAGCGAAGTAAAGTTCGAAGTATGTATAGAAGTTACATTCGACACCTCGATTTTGTTTTATTGATTTGGGCTGATAATTTATTTAGATGACTCAAGAGGAGATTATCTTGAAACAACTGTTTGTTCTGCTTCAGACTACAAAATAAAAACTGATTGAGACCAAAGTTCTTTGTAGAGAAATTGACAATATATGTACATTCGATAACTTTCCGAATAGTTGTCGAAATTTTTATAACGTAAACTCGTAATATATAAACAGGGCTGGAAATAAAGCGAATCTGTTATTGGCGCCTAGTTTCCGTAAAGTGAGATCCTTCCCGAAAAATTGCATTTAGTTATTATAAAAGTTGGTCGGAGATCTGTTAGCAAGTTTTCATGTACCTTGGCCGGTACAGGCTTATCCTTAGCATTTTATTAGTAAGCATCTCAATTTATGTCTCTACTCGTTGTTATTTTGCTAAGATATTATAACTTTTAATACGAATCCCTGGCGCTTCAAACCCGAAATAATCAACCAAGAAGTATTAGTATTGATACCTAAAGGATGTTGCGAAGCCCTGACGTATTTTAAAGAAAGAACGATTGCGTACATTTCGATATTATCGCTGTTATATGAAAGTGGATGCTCGACATGTTTGATATATTGGAAGCAAAAGAAGTTAAGTAAACGACTTTTTTGCTAACTCTATTAACTCATTCAGAGTTAATACCAAAAATGATCAGTTGACCAAATGACCACCCATACTCGCGACTTAGATTGTTAAAGCGCCGCATACATATTTCATATCAATGAAAAAATCAAATCGCTAAAGTATTTCTGCTCTAAACTAATTGCCGTAAGCCCGTTTTTATATATAGAACGAGGTCTAGGCACTTTTCAGCCATGCTGCCTGCCAAAATTCATATAAAACGGAACGAATTACAACTTTTACCCACCACTGCTGACATAATTTTAATTAATAAAAGCCTTTTACAACTTGTTGTTTTTAATTAAAAAATATTTGATTGCTGCTAAGAAATGGGCTGTCACAGGCAAACACACACACATACACATACATGTATATATGTAACAGTACCAACAACAATTTGAAAATGTCACATTGCTGTGACAGCTGACAATTTCGCTTGGCAACTGCGAATAGTAGAATGTGCACCTGAAAACTGACAACTATGTGTGCGCCGAGAGCAACGTCAACGCCAACACCATAAATGTAGTCGTCGCCAAGCTCATAGCCACACATACACACACACGCGCTCCACTCGTAAATGACGCGTTTTAATGAGCGATACCGCAAAATTTTGGTCAAAATTGTCAAAATGCCACAAATGTTGCAATGAAATGGGGACTTATGCGCATTAAGTGCCAATAGAGTTGCCAGACGTTAAACGTTAACTACAAATGAAACAAAAAAACAAAAGAACGCATTTACAAGAACCAAAGTTATAATACCCTTCACAGTTACATTTCTTATAGCATTAAAAGGCATACAAAGATGTTTATCTGGATCTTGATAGTTCGGTTTGTATGGCAGCTATGTGCTATAGTGATTCGATCTGAATGATATATTCAGAGATTATAGTGTTGCCTTGAGCAATAATCTATGCCAAATTTTGTGAAGATATCTTGTCAATCAGATAAGTTTTCTATATAAGAACTTGATTTTGATAGGTCTGTTTGTATGGTAGCTATATGCTATAGTAGTCCGATAACGGCGGTTTCGACAAATCAGCAGTTTTTTAGCGAGAAAAAGGCGTGTGCAACATTTCAGATCGATATCTCAAAAATGGAGAGACTAGTTCACGTCAGCTTACCATGCTAATTTAGACATATACTCGTATATGCTAAATAATTTATATGATTGCCGACGTTTGCTTCTCGATATTACAAAACTTTGTGCAAACTACACCCATTAAGGGTATAATAAACGCTAAAGCAACGCTGGTTCACGCTCAGCCACCGTACAATATAATTTATTTCGGCGGCAATAACACGCTGAGAACCTTTTCGCTTTTTGTTCATTTGTTTGCTGGCCCGGGGCGCACGCTTTTCACTGCTCGACCTGCCGTGGCAATAAATTCAACAATTAATTGGCAACACTGTTTGTCTTGGCCACAATATTTCATAGGGCCAGGCGGCGAGCTGCGCGCCTTAAAATGGCGGCGTAGAAATCACACACACACACACCGCGCACATACCTAAGCACAAGCACCGCTGTGTGGCAGCAATGTGGCACTCACGCCAACGAGTTGCACGGATGTACGCGCATTATGGCCGTGGGCTATAGCCATTTTCGTTGTTGTTTTTGCATTTACTGCATCAGGCCACCACGTAGTTACCTTCCGTGCTGTCACACGCCACACATACATACAGTGTGTTGCAGGCGGCATGTTGACTGTTGCACGTTGTCGCCGTAAAAATGAAAGTTTTTAATAATTCCGTTATGTTTGGTTGTTTTGCAACTTTGAGGATAATTTAATAAAAATGTAGCATTTTTCACGCAGCAAAAATATGGCGAAAAAATTGTGGCAAATAAATATTGCATTTAGTTGTGGCATGTACGTGTATGTGGGTGCGTGTGTGTGTGTAAAGTGACACAATAAACGGTTGCGCAAATTCGAATGCCATTGTGGCTGGCGCTCTTTTTCTCTTTACTTAGTTCCTTATTCAAGCATATTTTGCATTGAAGCAATAAGCCAGCGTCATGTTTGGCTAATAATGCTATTAAAAATTAATAAATTATTATAAAATATTAAATTATGGCAAATGATAGTAAAATAATTAAAAAGCACTACATTTAGCTGGGTTTGGTCATATGATGCGGTTCCTGTTGTCCTGCAGCACTTTACGGCATATTTGTGTGTAATTATGGAGACTGCATTGCCGCAGATGCTTTGAAAATCCATGCTGCTTACATTATTACACTCATTTCGCTTACACAGTTAGTTATGGTAGGATATGCACTGCGAAAATTGGTGTGCCATCGGTTTTCCTAGAACTTGCTACTGTAGAAATAGCCTTGCGCTATTCTCACACATAGCAGCCGCATACTTCGAAAGTATCCACTTCCGTTACCTTTAGGTGTCTCATATCTGTTTAAACTTCCAGAAAATGTCTCTTATTTCATGCACCCAGCCCCAATCTCTACTTTTCTTAAGATGAATACTTGCACTTTCTCTATGAACAGGTCTTCAGCAAAAATGCCTGCAAAGCTTGCGTAAAACTCAAAAAGCGAAGAATTATATAATCAATTTTTTTGGAGAGATTGAGTTCTATATAAAAATAAGCAATATCTCCGTTTTTCGAAGTTAGCCTCCAAAATCGAAATATTTGCCTCCTAAATTCGAAATTAAAGCTATTGAAAAACATTACTATTGATTTTAGTAAGTAGTTAGGAGTGCTCTATGTGATCACAGTCAGATCTGCGAAGCAAATTTTCTATTTCAAATCAATATCGCGAAAAAAATTGGTTTGGTACTCATGTCTACAGGGAGTGAAAAATTGTGTGTTACAGAGTCGATAAAAAGAAGAGAAGTACTGTTAGAGAGTTTATATATTAGGGTGGAGCGAAAAAAAAATAATTTTTGTTTTGCTTTGCCTGAGGGTAAAATTTGTCGATTATAAAATAAAAAATTAAAAAAAAAAAAAATTTTGAAAAAAAGTTTGGAAAATAAAATTGGGGAAAATAAAATTTTGGAAAATATATATTTTTTTAGCATCTAGAGCCTACTCACTTTTAACGTAAATTTCGAGTTAAAATTTTTTTAGACAAAAAAAAAATTTTATGGTTAAACTCTTCACATTTCTATAAAAATTTCCGAATTTGACGGTTTTTGACTCAAATTTTATTTTAAGGCTTAAGGAGAGCATGTTGTCGTTTAAGACTTTATTTTTTTAAACTCGAATAATGACCACAAAAATGTTGATAAATTTTAATTGGCCAGAAAGAGGACTCTCCACAGCTTCTACAACACTTATCAAAAAAATTTTTACGAAATAAAAATTTTAGCTCGAAACTTTACTTTTAAAGTGAGTGATGTTAAAAAAATTTTGGTTTTTATAATCTACAAATTTGACCCTCAGGCTAAGCAAAAAAAAAACACCACCATTCCACCCTACTATATATATATATATTTAACACTCCAAAGTCTCATTTAGTGTTGATCAGTTTTGAGAAGTCCATATAAGCTTTGGTAGAGATTTTACGGTTTTTTTGGTTTCTTCTTTGGCTCGTTCTTTTTATACTGTGTAGATTTTGGAAGCACAAGTTTAGGAGCTACGCGTATTAATACCTCTCTTATATACTCGGCAAATATTTTTAGCTTGTTATTTTAATTGCGGTAACTGCTCCCTCATAGATAAATCATAAATAAATGCGTATAAAATACGAAATAAGTAGCATGCATTAAGTAACGACTGAACTGTTATAGCAGTTATACCTGCATACAATGAGCTTTATTTTTTACCTGGAGCTTGCATTAATTATTGAGCAATAATGCTTTGATTATTATTCTTGGGATATCTTTTTTATCAGACTAAAAAGTTTTATGCATTACCAAGAATTTGAATGCTCTTCACAAGCATTTCTACCGTTGCAGTGCTGTCTTAGAACTTTTATTATGATAAAAGCGCGCTTTCCCCTACACAGTTTGACCGACAGCGATATGGCGCGCTCAAGCAGGAAAAATCTAATTTTGAGTAGGTGTTCTTAAAGCTGCTTAAAACTGCATTTATTCAAACTTAATTTCTAACTTTCATTGTTACAATTTATATAATTTTTTCCACCTTAAAGTAACCATCCCTTATATAATGGGTGCTTTAAAGCAGCTGTCAGTGCTTAAAACTCATTTGCGCGCTTTCTATCGCTAATCTCTTACAAACGCTTTTTGGGAAACTTTACACTGCGAAAGAAGTTTGTGTGAACCAATTATTTTTCTGGTTATCATGCTATGCGCTGTAACGGAGTGTCTTGAGTGCGCGCATACTAGGCGAAGTGTCGTGAGTTCAACTACTGGAAGAAAAGACAATATCTTTAATTATGGATAAAATAGGCGCGCTCACCCAAGTTGGAGGCAATAATAAAACTACGAGCGCATTTCAGAGAGGTGAAAACGTCTTCGGTGGAGTCTAACACTTTTAGCGCCCTCCATTTTGTAGCAGAAACTCGGCCAAATATGTCGCAAAGCTGATTTTATGTATATATATACATCTAAATTTATTTATATGTAAGTCATGCTATTAACCAAGCTCTATAGTAACCCTCTTTCATTTAATCCCTTGAATTATTTTAATTATTGCAAAAGAAATTCGATTCGTATCAGTAATTTGTAGCAAAGCTCTAACCAATTTTCAATTTTAAGGTGAAAGCAGAAAAGTAATTTGCAAAATTTTGTATGTAGCTATGTAGAGTTTGCACTTTTTGGCTGAATATTTTATACCCTGAACAGTGTATATTAAATTTGCCGCGATGTTTGTTCAAAAGGAAGGGACGAAGACCCTATAAAGTACATATACAAGTACACATGACCGTCGTGACGAGCTGTATCGATTTAGCCACGTTTTTTGAGATACCAATCTGAAATTTACCGCAGGTGCTTTTCTTCCCAAGAAGCTGCTAAAGTCAAGCTCTTGTAGGGAAACCTTTATATTTGATAAGATATCTTTACGAAATTCGGCATATATTATTGCACAAAGCAAGGCTACAATCTTGAAATATAATATTCATATCGGACTACTATAGGATATAGCTGTCATACATAATGACCTTTAAAAATCTAGTTCTTGTATAGAAAACTTTTTCATTTGACCAAATATCTTCACGAAATTTGGTATGTATTATTATCAAAGTCAGCGCTATAATCACCGAATATATTGTTTAGATCGGACCACTATAGCATATAGCTGTCATACAAACTGCACTATCAAAAACAAAGTAAAGAACTTTTTATGCGCTTTTATGCTATAAGGAGTGAATCTGTGAAGGATATTCTAGCTTTGGTGCAGTCAAAGTTGGCGGTTTTCTTGTAAATTTTGTTTTTGGCCAACGCTTTGCAGCTTTGGTTGAAAAAGTTTAAATTCACAGCTACTAATGAAGGAGTCGGCGGCGATAAGAAAACATAAACAACAAGAACACTGAAACTGACAACGAATGAGTATTTAATGAGCGCACGAACACGTGCGTGCAGCGGAGAGGTGGGCAACTTTGAAAAAAGCGGCGCGCATTTAAATTCAATAAGCTTTTTTGAGGCAAGCGTGTGTTTATATGTGTGTTCTTATTTTAGCTAGGTACTTCCACTAACTAATGTTTACTTTTTCGTGCATATTATATAATATAAGTGATGTATGGATGTGTGAATTTACGTATGTATACGTGTGCGTATGTATGTTTGGGCGCCTAAGTAGGCGGTGTCTCCTTACCTGCGTGTTAGGCGCTCAAGCGTTTCCGCAACGCAACCGACAAACTTACACCGAAGTCAACCAACTCAAACAGTCAGCTGTCGACGAAGTTTGGTTTTTGTATTTTTCCGCCATTGTCGTTGTTGTTTTTTTTTTTTTTTGTTGCTGCTGTTTGTTAGCAGATAAGAAAACTTGAAGGACTAAACTTCAAGTCGCTCGAACTGAATTGAGCGCAAACTGAAACGAACTGAACTGGATTGAGTCGAAATGAACAAAACGGAGCGGAGTCAGGAAAACAACGTAACGGAACTTGAATGAACTGCACCGAACCGCATTGAGCTCATCTAAAGTAAGGCAAAGTGAAGGGTGTTGAAAAGTAAAATGAACAACAGGACTTCACATGTCATATATTTCCTTGCGTAAATTATGCATGTATGTGTGTGTATGTGCTTCTACAAGTAGAGAGTGTTTGTGTGTATCTATGGTATACAATGTAGAGGTGTGCATGTGTGCGTCGCGTGCGTGCGTGTTTGTGACAACACAGGATATGTGACGACAGACAGCGTTGCTTGACTTGAAGACAAAGCCATGAAAAATACCAGAAAGGACAACAAGAAAAACGAATATAACAACAACAATTGTCAGTGTAACAACTTTTACTCATATACATAGTATGTATGTGCGCATACATGCAACACAATTAATTTTATATGCGCAAGTTGCACAAAAATAAGTGCCAAGCGAATTCTGTAAGCTTTAAAGGATATTGTCGTAGGGTAAGGGCGGTAACGTTAGCGGTAAGCGGTAAGTAAAACGACAAAAGACGCTTTAAAGTGGCACCGCAGAAAAGCCACCGTAACCACACACACTGCTACCACACATGCAACGCAGCGCCCACATTTACCAGCGCAAAAGTTTTCCTGTATTTCCTTTGTCGTCCACAATGGGTGCACACACACACACACAAACCCAAATATCCACACACTCTCGCACGCCTATTTACATACGCCAGCATACGCTTAAACTTTCCAATTTATAGTTGTAAGGGAAATTAAGTCGCTTTTCATGTGCGCGGCGCGGCATGAGGCATGCAGCGTATGATGCGTGGCGGCAGCGAGTCGATGAGCTGCTGAATTGCTGCTGTTCGAAAATTGTTGAGCCACACAAGTTGCTCAAACAAAATTTTTGTTGGCCATTGAATTGTTGAAAATGATGATGAAGCATATAAAGCTGACTGACATGCTTGGTTGACTGGCTAGTTGACTGGTTGCCGGTTGCGCTCAAAGCCAAACGACGGTATGTGTATGCGGCGTTGGTGCGGTGCTGGCACATTTCCATATATCTATGTGACCGCATAAGGTTGCTAAGCTGCTTTATTTGGTATTGATCATGGCTATAACAATGAAATTTATGCAAATATATGACGTAGCTTATGCAATGTAATCTACTTTCAGGGGCAGTTGGCAAGTCAACTTGAGAGTATGTGACCTTTTTTTTTTCTCAGCGTAAAGGTTAAGGGAAGCTTTGGCAGCCTTGTTAGTTAATAATGAGACTTCAATCACAACTAAAACTCTTCGTTTGTTACCTTTTTTGAGGACACGAAGTGACGTGTTAATCATTATTAATACCTCAAAATAAAGCGCTCGATGTAAAACCTTTATGATTAACACTATTTTATAATTAACAATATTCATCCGACCGCGCCAAAAACCTTTTTTGCTGGATTTACCGCTAGATTTGTTTAAAATACCTGAAGTTGTTTGGTTTTTTTGGTTATTTGTTTCTTTGTCAGTTAGGCTAATATTTGATCAGTTAAAGAAACAGTGCTTGAAAATCGTCTTGTTGGCATCAGAGAGATAGCAGAGAATTTCAACATATCTTATCAGAGAGGTAGACTTAACACATTTTGGTTAATGTTTTCGGCGTGACAATGCTAGACTCATACCAAAAGGCCTGAATACGCTCAGCCACCGTATTCGCCAGATTTGATTTCTAGTCACTTTTTGTTTTCGAAATTGATAATTCCGCTTTAGGAACGCGCCCTGAAACTATTAAAGCCATTAAAAGTCATTCGCTGAAAGCACTCCCAGTCGTGGCTATAAAAAATATATGAAAAATTGGTGTAAGCGTTACCATGCTTGTATTGACTCCAAAAGGAGCCTATTTCAAGCCAATAACAAAGGGTGAAAGTTGATGGCATATAACCGATACACACAGATGTGATAACGTTAGTCTCTGCATCTAGGTCCACGCTGCAATTTATACTTTTTTTGGATATGTTGGAAGATGGATGCCAAGACAATAAAAAATATATAATTGATTTATAGCATTTCCGGTATAGCTGTCAAACCAGCTGTCAAAATAAATGCATGTTTTAGCATTTATGGGCAGAAAAAGTACATAACATGCAAGTAGTTATAATTGAAAAACGTTTAAAAACATGAAAATTTGTTTTCAATATCAATTTTGGTGTCGTAAAATTAAATAGCTCGTAACAGAAATCAGCAGTGAGTTACATTTTTGGCTTGAGTGCTATTTAGTAAGTTAAATTGAAGTGAATTCCAGTTTCCTTTCAATGACAGAAAGGTTTTATTTAGTGCGATTTGCGTGTCGGTGTATACATTTTTTCATACGAAAGATGGATCCACCTTTAATAGCAATGGGAAGATCGGCTGGGAAATGATACGCTGTCGGTTTAAGCAGAAATATAACAAGCTCTAAATTAGGAGATAATATCAATTCGTTGGCGCAAACTTTAGGTGAACAAAACCATATCCATAATTTGTCTGTTAGTTGACTAAATAAGTCAAGCGAGTTAACTGACTTAGAATATTTTTTGTCGAGTTACGTAAAAGCAATGGTCTATATAGTATACCTATAAATGATGAGCAGACGAGCTGAGTCGATTTAGCCGTCACTCTGCTTGTATATACGCGAACTGGTCCATTAGTTTCTGAGACATCAATCTGAAATTTTGCACACGTCTTTTTCTCATATAAAAGTCATACAAACTAATCGATCAAAATCAAGTACTTGTAAAGAAAACTTGAACCTGTGTAGGATATTATTTTTTCATGCTTTGCCTTATGAAAGTCCCATCTTTCGCTCTCTAACCAAATATAGGGCTGGCAACTAAGTAATTGCGGATTTTTTTAAAAAAATCAAAGACAATTTTTTCATGAAACTAAATAACTTTATTCTGTAATGTATTGTCCATTTTGATTAATGACCTTTTGCCATCTTTCAGGCAGCATTATAATCCCACGTTCATAAAGCTTTTGGTTTTTATTAGCAAAAAACTGAATAGGGGACGATTTGACATCATCATCCTTCATCTTTGAGTGAAAAATCACCAGAACGAAATTTGGCAAACCAATTTTGACACTGTGGTTCTTTTATGGCTTCGTCGCCATAAACAGCACATAACTCTTTGTGAGCTTGCGATGCGTTTTTCCCTTTGCGAAAATAAAAAAGCAAAATATGACGAAAATGTTCCTTTTGATCTTCCATTTTTCAACGAACGCCAAACTAAAACTACACAACCGATCAAAAAACTTCTTTTTTCAGATTGACAGCTGAATTGCCAACTATCAAATAACAAAATGTGTTTTACATTTGGACTACGCCAGCAAACCTAAAAATTCAACTGAAGCCATCTATGAGTGAAGTCAGCAATTACTTAGTTGCCAAACCAATACATCTATGCTAACTAAGCTGAACCTCACACTTTATGTTGCGACAATTAAGTGCCACATTTGCATCAAACAAACTCCACTTGAGAATATTTGCACTAATTAATTAAATTAATTTACGGCGTTATTTAGTTTATTACCATAATAAACTTATGCAAATATTTACATATTTACTAAAATTTACTTAACGTTCATACGTGTGGCATGCAACATGAGCTAAACGATAAATTAATAACAATTTTCAATAAAATCACTATATAAAAATCGAATTGAACAAAAAAGCGTCGAGTCATTAAAAATTTTCGAATAAATATTTACAAAATGATAAATGACATAAACGAGTAATTATTGAATTTGCGAAACAGATTTTACTACAATCAATGCAAATTGTGAATAATTTTACGCAAGTTTGAGCAACAATAAAAAAATGCAAATTTTCCGCGCTGAAAGTTGAAACAGCGTGGAAAGTGAGCTAAAGCTTTTCGCATCTACAAATGTATGAGTATGTGTGTAAATATGAGTAAACATATCTATGTGTATATGTATCTATACACATATGTTTATGTGTGTATATATGCGTGCGTGTGGCAGTGAGTCGCATTTGTATGCGTGCTCATAAATTCCGGCGTCTATGCATATTTGCTCTATGGTTTTCCGGCCAAAACAACAAAATACACAGACACACACACACATATAGGTACATGCAAACAAAGTTAGCAGCAATATGCGCGCGTTTGCCAGTAAAATGGGAAATTATAATTTGATGTGTTTAAAATGTGTTGCTTACAAACAAACACCTGGTTAATACAAACTGAAAATCATGCTAACGGTAACGTTACGCGCACACATACACACATATTAGCTACACTTGTGTGTGCACAAAGTTACTAATACGTGCCCACAAAGCAATCAAGGCCTGAAAGCGCAAGCACGCACACACACAACTGTTTTAGTAGGAGTATAAATAAGCACAGTAAGCTGTTAATGCAAAAAAATATGGAAATTCAATTTAGCCATATCGCATTAGCTCACCTCAGCGGTGCGTAGGCGCAGGTAAAAAGTATGGCATTCATTTGCTGATATTTATATTTATGTGCGTATGTGTGTGGTTGCGTGCGAGACGACACAATCACAATTATTGTGGTTGGTTAGTTTGGATATGTGTTTGGTTGCTACTTAAAATGTGCAGATGAGTTTATATGCTATTAACAGGCCGCATGCGTTGACAATAAGTTAACGGTATGCTAGTTAGTGCCTCGTAAAAATTTACAGTTGCGTGTGGCAACATGGATTTGTTTAAAATGTATTATTTTTTATCATTTGCACCATTTTGGTGTGTTTTTGTAGTGCGGATTTCGATATGCGGTTTTCGATATTTTAACGAGTAATCGGGTTTTTAACAATGTGTTTTGTACTTGGTTGTTAGTATTAGTTACCAAGATCACTTTTCTAGTCGATTAGTTGTTTGTTTTCCGTTATTTATTTATTTATGGGTATTCGGTAACCATTAGTTGATATTTGGCATATATATTTTTTTGTAGTATTATTTGGAGTATTTATTGCAACATTTAAGCGTATAAGCATATTTTTGGTTATTTGGTATTTTAATGGGTATTTGGTTTTTTGAATGAACTATTCGGTGCTTAGCTACATAGATACTTATTAGTATATAATTTACAAGATAATTTTTCCAGTCGGAAATTTAGTATTTCGTTGTCAGTTATCTGTTATTTCTTTATTAACAATATTGGGTATTCGGTAACCGTTAGTTGGTATTTGATATGTATTGTTTCTTTTGTTTTTGAGTTTTGTTTGAAACGTTTAGTGCAACATTTAAAGAAAATATACATTTTTGGTTATTTGGTATTTTAATGGGTATTCGGTTTTTTAACGAAGTGTTTGGTAGTTGCTTGTTAGTATACAATTTCTCTGATACATTTTCAATCTTTATTTTTTTGTATTTTATTTGATACTTCGTATATTTTTTCAGTAATCTTTCAGCGTTTTATGGGTATTCGGTTTTTTTTGTAACTAAGCGTTTGGTAGTTGCTTGTTAATATACAATTTCTCTGATACATTTTCAAACTTTATTTTTTTATATTTTATTTGATATTTTGTATATTTTATCAGTAATTTTTCACTTTTTTATGGGTATTCGGTTTTTTTTTTGTAACTAAGTGGTTGGTACTTACTTATTAGTATATATAATAATTACTAATTATTACTTTTAAGTATTATGAATTTGGGTTTTCAATAGAATATAAAAATTTCGCCCAATAGCAGAGAGTGAACTTTTAATTTGCTCAGCTATACTAAGCTCTAACCATGTAACCACCTTAACTCTGTAACCATGCTCATTAACAGAACGCTGATTGGATAAGATAATATTTTCAAAAACGTACAAAATCTTGGACTGTTTAAAGAATTTTAGTCTTACGAAGTATTCTCATTTATAATCACTACAGAATTGGCCTACATATTTTGTAATATTGCTTACATTAATTATTACCAGAAGCTTTTAATAGCTTAAATTCTCAATGCACTCAGCTTTAAGTTTCTCAAAGAATTATTTATACTTACCAAAGATTATTTGACACAAATACTCACTCACACATAACCTCAATACTGTCGCTCACTAAGTCGTTAAATGTTCTTATGCCACTAAGTACCTTTCTGGCTGCATCTTGACTGCTGCTTTCCTGTCATTTTAATTTTTCATGAATTCAAGTAAGTAACGCATTTACTCATAAATTCATGGGTTGTGTATACCGAGCGCCAGTGCTTAGTGGAGCATACAGAAGCATTGTCTTAGCCTTACTGCCTTACAAGCTGAGAAATCGTTTATTTGAGCGTGCATTCGTACTTTGGCTGTCATATATCCCTGTGACATTTCTTCAAATGTAATGTGATTAAACACTAATACGACATGGTAACGTGACTTCCGTTTCCGGCAAATGTAGCGCTAAATACTCGAGCACAAGCTGCAGTGAGTTTTAGTGAGTCAAGCAGTGTGTACGAATTGCCTGGATTTACAATGATATTTGCTGCCACTTAAGGAGCTTACATGGGTGAGCCTTACATACATATGCATATATTAAAGACATAAATAGATATACATTAGGGTGTACATTAATCTACAAGTTGATTGAAAATAAAGAGCTTCTTACCGTTGATCAATTTTTTTTGGGGAAAAACTGAAACTTCCCTGGGCGTTTGTAAAAATAGAAAAAACAAAAACCAAAAAAAGTTTACAAGAACTTGATTGATTTGAATAATTTCTTCAGAGATTGCAATGTTGCTTTAGGCAATAATCCATGGCAAATTTCGTGAAGATATCTCGCCAAATAAAGCAGTTTTCCGTACAAGGAGACGATTTAGATCGTTCAGTTAGTATGACAGCTATATGCTATAGTAGACCGATATTGGTGGTTTCGACAAATGAGCAGCTTCTTAAGGAGAAAAGAGCGTGCAAAATTTTAGACCGATATCTCATAGACTGAGGGAGTAGTTCGCGTATATACAGGACAGACAGCCATGCCTAAATCGACTCAGCCTGTCATGTTGATCATATATATATATATATTTTTTTTTTTATAGGGTTTGCGACATATTCTTCTGTGTGTTACAGGGTATAAAAAACAATATGTAAAATAACAGACACCCTAATATATGTACATACATATACAAGTATATATATATTTCTGTGCGACGAGCTTTCTTCCTTTCTTACTTACATATGCAAGAATATTTCTATAACTTCAACCAAGAAATTTCACACACATGTGATTTCGAAATTGCGAGTGTATAAATGCATATATTTACACGCATATATATATATATATATACAAGTATATATATGCATGCATGCATCCGTATGTGTGTGTGCGCCTATGACTTCCGTAAAGTGTTGCCACAACTACCGCAGCGTCACAGCCATTTGCTGTTGCAAGCATTGCATTTCAATTTCGGGTATGAGCTGGTTAAAAGTGTAGTTGCCTGGCTCCACAACAACAATAGTGGCATATCGCCGTGAAAGCACGCACGTTTGCACGCGACGCAGATAACTGCACGAATACATGTGATATGCATGTGTGTTGGAGCTTCTATATCCTATACTTGCTAGACAGCACGGTAAACATTGTTGCATACATATATATAAAACACACACACGTACTATGTGAGCGAGTATACTAATTTCGCTTGTAATCTTGTGAGAGTGGCAAACTCAGCTTCTGTTGCACTCACGTCGGGATTAGACGCGCCAGCGAACAGATAGCAGCTAGCACAGACGGCAACCAGCAGCCAACAGTCACCAGCAAGTTGGCAATTGTTCTTGTAGTTGTTGTTGTTAAGTTTTGCAAGTAACTTTTTTAGTGTTGTTGTGAATGTTTGTGCGCTGCTGGCGCATTGCAAATATTGAGTTTTGTCATTGTTGTTGTTAGTGCGGTTGAGTTGAAGATGCTTTCGCAGGCTAGTTGCCACGTCGTGGTCGCCAAAAAGTAGTTTGCTTGTTTTTGTTAGCAACGCGTGGTGCCAGAGGCGCTGCAGGCGGCTTCCGAGGTTTGTGAAATAGTTTTGATTGGAAAATAAATAATTTGGTATTAGAGAGAAGTGCTCAGTAGACGGTTTTCGGTCGCTTAGTAACATTTTAGATATTTATTTATACCATCGTGATTCAGAGGAGACAACTGTTGTTCTCTATTCACGAATTTCTTTATGACTTTATCTAAGTCACGATTCTTTTTGGTTGTCTCATACAAATCAAAAATGTACAATAATAGGAAAAGGCGTAGATTTTGCTTTTTTAGTAGCGATTCCACTCTCGGTTTTGACATATGCCATGATAGAACCCCTAAATTGTTTTGTCGTCTTTGGCGTTCTAATTTAGAAAAGTTAATTGTCTAAAGCGAAGGGCTCTGAAAAATCAAGAAAAAGCACAATTTGAGCTTCTTAAACACCCAAATTGTTAACGGCCATTTATATCACATGACAGATTTCTGACATGTTGATACTATCATTCCCTCTCTCTTACTATCTATCGCTATTTCTCTCCTTCTCTCCAGTTTTTCCCTCTTACTCTCACGACCTATTATGTCGCTCTTTTGCATACTCCTTCTCTTTTTCTCTCCTCCTCTCTCGTTCTGTATCTCTATTTATCCTTATTTATCGCTCTGTCGCACTCTTTAGTTAAATAAAGTCGTTAAATTTTATTTGTTTATTCATAAACATAGCACATTACCGATTCCTGAAATGTTGATGCTCTTTTCCACACTCTTTCTCTATTTTTTCTTCCGGTTTTTCTCCTCTTTACCTCTCGATCTATCTCTCTCTGTTTTTCACTTTCACGCACTCTTTTTAAACCTGCTTATACTTACGCTTTTGATTCTTCACCTCTAGTCCTATCTCTCTCTCTCTCTCTTTCTCTCTCTCTCTACTACTACTACTACTAAACACTTTTTAGAATCCTCAAACTGAAGAAGATTAGCAGACTTTTTTCAAAATATCATCAAAGTTTTGCTTATTAGTTCCATTCAATCATCCTTTCTTGTTCCCGAGCTTGTGGCAGCCAAAACGTACATATGCACTTAGACGCAACTTACTTGTGCGGTCCATTGTTCAATGTCCTTGATGAATGGAAACTTGTACGCATTTTCTCCCCTCAGCAGCAAAACAATGCAAGTAACAGCTGTCATTTTCGTTGTTGTTGTGATTTACACTTAGAAAACGCTTCAGTTGTACATTGTCTTCTAGGGGAAGACGCTTCGCTGGAAAAGTCCATTCAGGTTTCTTCGACATTCAAAGTAATACTCGTTGTCAGCACTCCCGATATGAACTATTAATATCACTAAGGGCGCGTAACTACAAATAAAAGTCTTAGCTAGAGGGGTATGACAGCACTCAGTGACACACATAAATATATGCATACAAATATATTGGAGCTTACAGAATGAATACTTCTGACGACCAAGCTCTGAATGCATCCTTGCTCTTCTTTATATTTCTAAATAAATGTATACATATGTGTGTTGGCAGCAGTGTGTGTGTTTGCCTCTTACGGATATTCAAGGAAGCAACTGACGGAAATTCCGGTACTTGTGTCAAGCGTGCGACATATTCTGCTACTTATGAGTATAAGACACGCGTTAGCGCACACATATGGAGTGTAAGTTGGATTTCCGACGAAAAAATATCTCCCTGTCGGGTCGAGAGATGGCGAATTGATGGAGAGCTACCGACGAAAGAAGTGGATATTTGTGATTTACCCAAGTGATGAGACGTTTTTAGCTTCACGAGTCAAAATTTCAGTTATTTATCAAATTTAGACTTCGTAAATAGGCCTCCATTATATCAGATGAACTTAACCTCAAAACAGAAGTTAATTAATGAGACAAAAAAACTGTGACAGATAAGGACAAAGCTCATGAATAGATCAAATATAGTAGTACAAAGTGAATTCTAAGGGTCTGAAGGGACGGTGCCGATTTCTATGCCCGTTTGGACCTCACATCGCTTTCTTTACTCACTACTGGAGTCTGCGGATGATCCGCTCTGGCGTCTTTTGGGAGGATCTGCAAGGCCATCCTCTCGAAGCCATAGCATATAGCCCCCTTGGCGCCTCTTAGAGGACTGAGGAGCTTCTTATTTAGGAATATCAATGCTTATCGATATGGTTTCTTAGTCCTCTTCGGCATGATTCCCCTTAAGACGTAAGTGGGCAGCGTAGGATTGCAGTATTGCAGCATCTACTCAATTTCCTCAGTAGTGCAGGGTTCGGCTAAGAGCCATACACGAAGTCAGGGTACGCTTTAGCCACCGCCTCTAGTCCTGCTCCCTGCAGGAATCATTGTCATGACGTTATGCGCGGAAAGAAGAAGCAATATGACTTACTCATGTTGTCAAGATTTGCTGCCTCTATACAAAACCTATCGATCTCAGCGATTAATTTACTATTCGATGCAATTAGTTCTACGAAACTATTGTGAATGATCTAAAATGATTAAGCAAGAGAAAATTTGGAGTTTCGAAGTATTCACCACCTGTACTGTATTGCCAAGTCCCGACCTAACCAGAAGATTGTCCACAGTCGTTGCCTCTTTGAATGAAGAAAATTTAAGACTTGGTCCCAGAAAGACTGCAGCCCATTTCTGCTGGTGTTTCAATAATTACGGTTAAAAGGTTTCGACAGATGGATCTGCTTCTTTGAATATAGCTGTTTGGCTGGTAGCTATTGCTGATTCGTCTTTTTGAAATAAGATTGAATGGAAGCTGTTTAGGTCGAACGACCATCATTTATGTAGCGTTAAGAACTGTTCCTTTTTGCCGCACAAGATCTCCGAGAAGCATCAACAATTTTTTTTTGTTCTTACAGCGGTCAACTCTCGGCAGTCAATAAATCCATACCGGAATGAAGCTGTACTTAAAATCCATTAGCTGATTAAAGGCGGCTTAAAACTTGTAAAGAGCGCTACCGTATATCACCAAGAAGAAGAATGCATGAGAGAGAAACTCCGGCCAAACATATAGACAAAGTATAAGCGGCATATATATACGCACAGTTTTATTTGCGACACCTGAATCTCTAAGTTGCGAATGTGCGCGTAAATGGAATCGTAAGCTGCACTTACTCATCTAAGACTCTACGATAAAAATAAAAATAAAAAATTTATATAAAATGGGAAAATTCTTGCTAAATCGAAACTTATAACTTTCACCCGAGCGACAACAACATAAAATCTTACTTGCCTGCTGGTTTCGTGACAGTTATGGGATAGTTGAAAATAAGTTCAAAGGATTGCGACCATTAAGATTCACTTGCTTTTAAAAATAACTCTAAGATATAAGTAAAAAAAATTATATATGCAGGAACAATTTCCACAAAAGCATATATTTTTCATAGAGCATTACAATTTAAAAAAAATATTCATACGAGTATATATACAAAAACATTATATTTTCTTTCCTAAAGTCAAGGTTTTTCCAATTTTAGTGTTTTTTTATTTTTTGTTACTATCCATTTCTGTATGTCTGTATACCTTACAAATCTCCCTTGCATTGTGTCCCGCATTTGGTTTGGTTGAACATAGCTGTCAAAAAATGTTTTTGACAAGACTGTCAAACAACATTACAATTCCGTTTCATTTGTCCATTCGATCGATTGTGTGTCCCAAGCGTGTGTGTTGTCAAAAGTTGAGAAATGAGAGCAATGATACTCATATCTTCCGAGTGAGTGAGTGTATGAGTGAACGAAGTTGTGTGGGTTGACAGCGAGGATGTATTCGAAAATTAAATAACTACATATTTTTCTCGACATGTTTTTATGATTTATTGCCGATATGACTATATAACATAATATGCATTATTGTTGTTTTTTAAACAACTTGAGAGTTATTTTTTCGATTTTTTTTTTTAAGTTTTGCTATTATAAAATAACATGTTAGAGAGAGGAATAAAAATGAAAATTCTGTATGGAAATTGTATATAATGAACTGGAATATTACTCAACCTGCTTTAACTACTTTCGTATTAATTCTCAGCTTAACTCATAATTCATTCTTAAGTTAATGTTGCACACTTTTTATACTCTGAATAGGATATATATTTGTAAGTTTGCCACGATGTTTGTAACACCCAAAAAGGAAACGCTATCAAGGAAATATATAAATATTCACTGTGACAAGCTGAGTTGATTTAGCCGGACATGTCTGTTCGTCCATCTCTACGTCTGTATATACTCGTACGGGAACTAGTCCCTCAGTTTTTGAGATATCAACCTAATATTTATAGCTCGCTATGTTCCAACTATTATCTATTTTCTCTTAACAAGAACATAACATGAACATTACAAACCGCACTTGCTCGACTGTGAGATTCTTCTGTCTCAGAGGAGGTGAAGCTAAATATTTCCACGGTAGCTAATTGTCAAACTCGACTGGGTGCCAGAGCACCACAATTTTATTAAATTCATCCTTTTTTTTAATAATAAAGCCCGGGACGGCCGAGACGCTTAACTCGGAATCCGGACTATCCCGGCTAAGCCGGGACGAATGGTGAGCTAAGGTTAACACCTTTCGATGTCATACCTTCGTTAAATCGCTCGAATTTTCTGAGTCGTCTCAACTAATTTGTAAAAAGTTAAAGTGCTTCGTCGTTACATGAGAGTCTCTCGATTTATATCTATGTAGAAACTTTGACATCACAAAAGAACATAGTTTCGACTGTCAAAGAGGGACCGCTGTGATTGATTTTTATTCCAGAGAGAGAGAGAGGCCGAGAGGAATAGAGACAAGGGGAGGGTGAGAGAGAAAAAGGGCGGTGAGAAAAAGAGGGATCTCTAACAGGAATAACTTCCTTTTAGAAGATATCACAACGCAAGCAGAGCGAAACAATTCTTTTTATGTTCAAAATCTGTTCTAAAATATTTCAGTATATTATACATATATTAAAAAAATTTAAAAAAATCTTTAAAACAAAATTTGAGTTCTTTTTAGGTAAATGTGACATGTATTCTGATTTTTATGTAGGCTTTGACAACTTTTTTTTATAATAATTTAAAAATATGAATACAATAATTTCGCCCATTTCCTTTGATGTCACTAACTTTCTAATAAGATGAACTTATTGTAATCAATTTTGTCAAACGTCCACATGTTTTTGTTTGATAAATCACATAATTTCCTGTAATACGACGTGCAAGTGATATTCATAATAACGACGAACAGAGGCGCTAATCAAGCCACAATGAACTGAATGACATTCAACGCCGCTTCATATTTAATGACAGACATAATCAACCCTGGGCGACAAGGCGATTTCACAATGCCAACCAAAGAAACCCGCCTAAATCAAAAACTTACGCGTTAACCTTCATCAAGCAAAACATATCTACATATGTATGTGTGTATGTATGTGTCTCGCATTGTTGTGTAATTCTTTGATTGCGCCCATTTCCAACTAAACTCTAGCAATTTCCCTTTCAAAAACCAAATAAAAACATTTTGAATGTCTGCTGATTTGAGGTTAAACCAACCCCGAACTTGCACTTGCCAAACGTGGAAACGACGCATATGCTCTGCACGACGAGGAAATCTCGACGGGAAAAATATTATAATGTGCTGCTCTTTGTGGTAAGTTTGCGCTAAACTACCGAAAATTTCCGTTTGCCACAACACAGATCACGTACGTGATTACACGTTTGCATCACGCACAATTTGATACCTTCTGCTCTGCTGCTGCTGCTGCTGCTCGCAACGCTCCCGGCTGGCTGTGCAGACAGCTCGCCGAGCAACTTTGGCATGTTGCACGTGTTGCGGTGGGTTGTGGATACAAATATTGAGTTTGCTACGTGTGGAAATTTAATTTCGTGTGATTTTTTGTTAAACATCAACAAAAAACAAAAAAAAAGAAAGGAAAATGAAAATGAAAATTGGATATGGTTTAATGTAGGTAGAGTGATAGACTTACATAGGGAGATTAAGTGGAAGGTGTGAAGGTTTGAAAAAATACCTGTGGCATTTAAAGGTGACGTGTTGTTTGAGTTTTTCACCTACACGTCTGCACTTTGAACTTGAATGAATTCGTGAAATTGAACTTTGCAGACAATATCGGATACTTATAGACAAAATGTACGTGAATATGTGAACTAATGACTATGTGTTTGAAAAACTAATGACCGGCTCTACGACAGCTTTAAATGTGCGCTAAAAAGCACTGAAAATAAAGTTTCCTGCTTTGAGTTGGTTTCAAAATCCAAAAAAGAAAATATTAATAGTTCTAAACCTCTGATGGTACTGCTGACAAATAAATACCGAAATTTTCGCCCTCATATTTACCACATAGGGATTAAAAGTGTGTTGCTGACTAGTTCGAACTGACTCTTCGAAGCGCGTTCGTGATAAAGTTTCTATTTATGAAAACCTCAATTAGGCGCGTCAGTTCGACTCTTGGCTGTCTTCTTTCTGATTATTTTTAGCGCATTTCTTTCTTCTTCTTTATGCACTGTAGTATCTGCCGTGAAATAAATAGTTATGAAACCTTTCTTGCAATATTAGATCGAATACAAATCTTTGCGTGACTTAGTACTTTACCATTTTTCAGACGAACTTTTCTGCTCTAAAACGATTCAAATGCCTGATGATGATTGCGACCGACAGCTCTTACATTAAAAAAAAAAACAGTCGTTTGGCATTTGAACAGAGCCGAGTTGGCCTGTAATTATGGTCGTCACAAAATAACTGCCAGCTTGTTCCTTAACAACGCGGTACTCTTCACTTACAACTGGAATGGCTTCTTAAATCGTTGATCTTTTATATGGTCTCAATTTCAGTTTTTACAATATTTGTCCATGGATTTTAGCCACGAATTTCATTATCTTGATTTTTAATGGAGTTGCTTAATGCTACAACGTCAATTATGCCGACATTATCCAGAAGAAATTTAATAGCTTAATTTAATAAATCACACACTAAATGCATAGAATCTAAAGTTATTCAGTAGTATTTTTGAAGCGTTTGTTTTGCCTCGTTGAAGATTGTTTACTCGTAAATAATATAACATAATTTTCCTGGAATAAAAACTTGCTAATCTAACAGCTTTTGTATTACTAGTATAAATTCCAAATATTAAATTGCCGCTTGTAGCATTATTAATTAAATTTTGTGCACACATTTTAATTATTGAAAATAATACAAATTTTAGTGAATCAGTTTTTTGGGGACTTAACAACTGAAATCTACCTTATTTCCTTTTTTAATGTAAACAGAAGTTTTGGATTTAACGTTTCAATGAACATCAATTCAATTGAAATTTCAAATTGCATAAATGTCGCTATATACCATACATACGTATACGTATGTATATATAAAAATATACATATGTGCTCAACACTCATACTGATTGTTCGTTTTGTATATAGTATACCATATATGTTGTGCTATAGAGCCGCGATGAAACATGCTGAACAGATGGGCTTCATGCATTTGTGAATATGTAAATCAAATTGAAATGCATATGTACATACATACACATGAGATTACGGTGAAAGATACCTTTACGCCAGAGTTGACACTGATATTAAAATTCTGCGGAAACACACAACAGCACACACATACACTCTTACACATGTGTTCGAGCATAATTTTCATACATTTCTATTTGGCTACTTTTATGGCGCACTGTGTTTGCTTGCTTGCAGCAATATTTTTCGCCACTGGTAAGTCACATTGGTAAAGTAAGCATTTTTATTTATAATTGACAAATTTTTGCGAAATGTTCACAAATATAATAATAATAAAGTTTCAGCAAATAATTGTGCAAAATAAAAACAAATTTGTTAGATTAAAAATTGTAAATATACAAAGATAACAATTACACACTCCACATACTATATGGCAATAATACCGCACAATAGTTGCAATAGTGAGTGATCAGTGGCTGAAAAAAATATAGCAAAATCAGGCTTACAAGTGCACTTATTTGATGAATGCGGATGTGCATTTAAAAAAATACAGGGTGTTTGGGCATAGAATTGTAAGCGAAAGATATTTGATGCTGATCAAATCTAACCTAACCCAAATTAATGTGACCTAACCTAATTTAATATAGCCTAATTTAATTTGATATAATATAATCTAACCTAACCTAATTTAACCAGATCAGATCTAATTTATCATATAATCCAATCTAATCGCATGTAATATAATATAATCTAATCTAATCAAATCTATTCTAATATAATATAACATAAACTAATCTAATCCATACTAATCTAATCTGATATAGCATAATCTAATCTAATTTAATTAGTCTTATCTAATTTAATTTAATCCAATATAATCTTAAATTATATACCACAATCTAATATAATCTAATCTAATATAATCTAATCTAATCTAATAAAATCGAATCTAATACAACATAGTCTAATCTAATCTATTCTATTTTAATCTAATCTAATGTAATCTTATCTAGCTTAATCTAACCTAGCCTAAACTAACTTAACCGAATCTTATCTAACCTAACCCAATTCAAACAAATAAGATTTAAACTAATTTAATTTAATCTACTCTTACCTAATCTAATTTGATCTGATCTAATCTAACCTAACCTAATCTAATCGGATCTGGTCTAAGCTAAGCTAACCTAACCTTATCCAGTCAAGACTAACCCAAACTAATCTGACCGAAACTAACCCAACTATAAGAGCATACTAAGCTCAACCACCTTTTCTAATTTTTCTTATATTAAATTATAATTCTAAAAGACAAAATTTTAATCACCGACAGCAGGTCTGGTCCATTTTTGCTGTGGATATAAATTGCACCTATTATTAAAGTCAAAATTATAGATCCTTGTATGTAATACCCAGTTCATTTGTAGCCAACTTCGCAACCAGGTAAAGTGTGGCTAAAACACTGTATCAAAAGCACCGTACTTAGATGTTTTAAGTTTTTCGTAATTAAAGAAGTGAGGATAAGGTTAATGGTGGTTAAATCACGGTGATACACCGATGATAATCACAGAAATTTCTGGAGTCATGAATGAAGTTTATCAACCGACCTTCCGAGATCACTGGGAGCTTTCGGTGCAGCCCAGAAAATCAGTACGAAAATTCATATATTTAGACAAGACACTGACCATTTTATTGTTCGCCATTTAATAAATGTGTTCTCGATAAAAACTACGTTTAGTATTTTACTAATGAGTGATGAGCTACTCAGATTAGAACTGAAGAAAATATACTTACATTTGGATGTAGTTCTCGTATCCACTTCTGAACCAGTTTTGGCAAGTCGGCTTTCACTAACTCGATTAAATAGTTTAGCACGTTAAGCACAGCTTGCTTTAATTAAACAAAGATATCGGAAGTATTCAGAGGAGGCGCGGATGCTCTTTACGGAACTAGACTAGTTGAAAACTGAATATGCCGTGAAAAAAATTCTTTATATGAGAATTCTCATATGAGAAACAGTCGATAATTTGATATTTACATGGTTTATTTCAGGCTGCGTTAGAAGGTGTAGGCGAATACTCGTAAAATATAATTTCATCTTTTCTTTAGGACTCCTAATCTCTACTGAAGTAAAATCGCGTACAAATCTTTGTCAATGGTATAACAGCTAGGCTGTTGGACAGAGAAGACCATCAATAATTCGAAGTCGAAAGTCCCGCGCCCTTTTAAAACGTAAAACTGAGAAGTATAATAGTGTTCCAGAAGTTCAATATTCAGTTTGTTGCTCACAGTAGTCTCAAGTAAATGTTTTTAGAAACTCAGCTGGCTCAAAAGACTTTAAGATTGAATTTACTACGAAGTTAGGGACTTAAAAGACTTCATATAGATCTGTTTTGAGGCAAAAAATTATTCATGAAGTTTGAAAGAATTGAGAGAGAGATATAGTGATTATTCAAACCTTATCAGTGAACATAGAGTTTTCCAAGGAAATTAAAGATAAGCTCATAATCTCTATAAGAACTTATAATGATCTTGAAGGGTTGACTACAATGGACACAAATATATGTAGTTTGTATGTAAAGCTTCAAATCTGCTAAGCACGAAGTATACACTCACAAATACTATAGTTTTTATTTTTTTTCTCACTCTTTTAGTTTTTTTTGTAATAATCTTTATGCCATATATTATAAGAAACAAACACCCTTTCGGGACACCTTGTTTATGACTATAGGTGTACTAAGGAAAAAATGCAAATGAATTTTTATGAGTGTATATGTATGTATATGACGTTGGTCATAAGCTTCTACACTTGTGTGCGGTGAGTTGAGCTGTTTGTGTTGCGCAGATAATCCAACAATTTTCAATTAAATTAAATGATGAGTCGAGTGCCAATGCTGCCGCGAATTGGCGATAGCTGTAGAACAGTCGGGATGCAGGGTTGCACATACACGCACACACACACACACACACATGCTTATGCTCGTATTTAGCATGCCACTAAAAGCAACACGAACAACAACAACGAACAGCAACTATCCACGGCAATATTATCATGCAGCATGCATGCGCTGTAACAAAAAGCAACAACTGCAATAACAATGGCAACAAACACAACCGAAAGTTGACAACAGCAGCTACGAAGTAAATGTGCAATTTCAATTTTGCCCGAACAAGTCTCATATTGCCACCGTGGGTGTAAAGGTGATACAGCAAATTGTAGTATTACGAAATGTGCTGCAACGTTGTTGGCTCAGCGAGAGAGAGCGTACATTCGTGTGACGTGCGGGCGATGGAGCGCATGTTAGCGCGCTGGGCGCCCATCAACGCCGGACATTGTTTTCACAAATGCATTGAAATAACCGAAACTTTCAACGACACGATTGCTGTCACTCTTGTGTGTGTGAGTGCGTGTGGTTGAAAGTGGCCGCAGTCCTCTTCAACTCATACCTTTGGTTTACATAACTTGCACTTTGGCAGTTACACAGTGGCCTCAGGTGTTCTCGATTACATCTGCAGGTGTGCGCACTTAACCTTTGGGGTTCATGCGACAGTGGGTTGGTGCACAGCGGATTAAGGCAGATCCCCAGAAGAATTTCGCAGAATTTTTCAAAGCAGCTGTGTTTTTTTTTTGAAGTATATACAATGTGTTGAAACATTGCATTTAATTTCCGGTTAACTACGTTTCTAATGATAAAATATGCTGAGTTTTGCGTGCGCGATCTTTCCTCTCTCTCAGAGCACTCTCACGAGTTTGCTTTATTAATATGAGTTATTTTACTTCAGACCAAGTCCACAAATCTTCTGAATGTCTTGATGGAACCTGAAAAATCTCTTTGCAAGAGTTGAAGTTTTTATTTCATTTTCCGAACGATAATTTTTCTAGAGATATCTGACAGTCAGAATGTAGCTAGAAAAATCTTGTCGCATGTTGGGATATTTTTTTTCTTGTTCTCGAACCATGCTTTTTGTAGGGATATGGACTAATTTTGGTTTACGATTGCGTTGCTTCCCACCTTGATAACGATTACCAATAAAAGTTATAATTTCACGATCTGTAGTAATCATTAAGAAGCCATAATAGTTTTAACTGAAACCCTAACCGACGAGAAAGCTAAAATAAGGTTCTTGGCACCAGCAAATGTCGCGACTGACCAGCTCTGCTGATCGGTAATTCTTATTTCGTCGACTCAGTGACGATGACTGGTTTTGGGTTGGGTCGTCTCCATAAAGAAATCTCGCTTATGCAAATACAAATAATGCTCTCCGTAGTTTTTGAACTGTAGATATGTTCAAATTGTCGGGCTTTTTAGAGCTTTTTAGAGTATAGTTAGCCTGATTATCTTAGTTCCAACCATTTAGTGACAGAATCCACCACTACTGCTTTAATGAGATTTTAAATCACTACACTAAAGGTGGGAGAAGATCATTAACATCGAACGAATAATTTTGAAGATGCTTACTCGTAGAGAATATTTAACTTTACTCATTATGAAGCATGAACTTCGTATCAACATTGGTGATCTGGTCCCTCATTCACATACAAATTAACATCATTTGCTTAATATTCTACAATCTATAACTTATATATAATATATATCTCTACTTTTAGAAAGAAGGGGAATTATTCCCCTCGAACCCGCTTTTTTTAGAGCTGCTTTTTGCAAGATAATATTTTACACTTCTCTCTTTTAAGTTGGCATCAACTTTGGAAAGCTACTATATCCTGATTTCCATCAAAATCACCGATTCGCTTCATAATCCACAATCTAAACCTCTTCGCGCTTTCCGAAGGGTTAATAAAAGTCCCCAAACCTAGACATAGTTTAATACACTGTTTGTATGCGCAAACAGGCACACATAAATAACTGTGTTTTGCATACAAAATACCAAATCTAACATCAACAACAACATTCCGAAAGCAATACCGACCACTCATGGTCAACAACCGAGTTTGAGTAGAGCATATTGACTACTAACCCGAAACCGCAATAATGGTAGGGATCACTTTGTATGCTGGCTGCCAGAAGAAGATATGCAACGTTTAGTGAAGTTGAGATGAAAACAGTCGTCGAGGCGTGGCGCGGCGAGTGCGAGAAGAGAAGCGCAGTGAGTGGGGTGCGGTGGGGAAACCATAATAAAGCGATCATCAGCACCAACGATGGTACGGCATGTCAACCAGTGTCAGCAATGGACCTCAGCAAATGCCACAACAACAACAATATGAATAATAATAACAACAACAACTAAAAGAATAACAACAACAACCGCAACAAAAATATCAACAACAACAATACCAATGAAAACTTCAATAGTAAAAACAACAATAACAACAACAAAAACAACTATATCAATGAAGACTACAACAATAAAAAAAAACAATAACAACAACAACAATACCAATAAAGAACTGCAACAACTATAACAATATAACAACAATAATAAAAGGCAATAACAACAATAAAAAAACAGCTACAGTAAAAACAACAACAACGAGAGCAAAAACATCGTCAAAGTGAAGGCATGCTGTTAAAGCAAAAGTCATCAGCCACTATTGGAACGTTCCCTGCTGTCAGGCAACTGACCAACTATGCAAAGCAGTGCGTTGTTTGTATGTGTTGCATACACATAAATACCAAACAATAAGTTTGCGTGTGTGTGTGTGTGTATGTGCAAATATATGGCAACAGTAAGCCATCAATGCTTCAACCAGTCATACAATCATTCATCTACCTTTTCAACAGTGCTTTCAACCATTTTTTATGCTCTTCTTTGTAGAGTGCTTGTTTATGTGTATATATGTATATACGAGTGCATATGCATGTATGTATGTGTGTGTGTACCCTTTAAACATGCAAAATGTTAGTTTTTTTCACAATTCTTGTGGTCGCCCATTCACTCAACAACTTTTTCCCGTATTTCACTTGTTTTTAGAAAACAGCATGGTTTTTTCTCCCATACAAAAAACACATAAAAAAACAACAACAAATGCAAAATGGCTGTGTTTGTGTGAAAAAAAAATAAAATATAAAACCTTGCATTGCAGATAAACACTCCTGCCATTTAACTGTTTGTACATTTTGTGGCATATGTCCGCGCCAAACAAGCAACTAGCAGTTATCAGGCCACTCAGCCAACCACCAACCACCAACCATAAACCACCAGCCAGCAACCAGCAGCCACCACCCACACCCGGCGGCATGTGCGACGCTTCCTTTACGAGCTGTCACCGGCGCCGTGCTTTCTCTATTTATTTATGTTACACTAAAATGTATATGAGTGTTTGTGTGTTGTTGTTGTTGCATGGAAAAGAGTGCAATAAATAGAAAGAAGCAAGAGTAAAATTAGAACTTTTTACATATGCTTGTGTGTGTGTGTGTGTTGGTGTGTTAAAAATTGCATTTACATACTTTCAGGCGCAATCACCGGATACTCGGAAACACGCGCCAGCAAGCGACAGACAGTTAGCAGTAGCATTTATCCCAGCTACCAGTTGCACGACACAATGCATCCACAAATGTTTGTGCGGCTATAAATAAAAACATGCATGTATGCATGTGTGTATGTGTGCGCTTTTGAATTTATTCATATGCTAGTTACAATATTTAGCGCTTTTTTTCTCATTCTCGTTCAAATTTCATGTGTCACTTATTGTTGCAACTGATGGCAACGCTATTACTTCGTCGCAATGTTGTGTGTCTGTGTGTGTGCGAAATTAATAGAACATTTTTGCATGTATGTGTATGTGTGTATGTATGCTGCTTAGACATTAATTGATAAAATCGGAGCAACTTTCCATTATAACTGTGTGGTCGTTTAGATGCCGATTACCGATATAAGCAATTTTGTATTCTTTTATAATTCAAATGGAAATAGAATTCAAAATAACGAAAAAAAATATCTAAAACAAAACTGCTATTGTATATATGGGATGAAAATCGATGATTTAAGCAATTTGAGCCAAGAAGCTAGAGACGATTTTTTTTAAATATAATTTGTTCCTACACTTCACAGATGTTTCTCCTTGAAAATCATCCGAGAAAACTTGAAAAGAGAAAATAGTTTGATAAATAAAAAGTTTCTCCCTGTACCAAAAAATGGAAAAGCTAAATTAAAAAAAAACGTAAAATTATTTAAAAAAAAATAAAATGACAAAAATAATACTTAAATATTATAATTCACAAAAATATATTAAACATTTTTAAAATAAATTTTAAAATTAGAAAACCAAATTGTTTATAATATTTAATAAATTGAAAATAAATCAAAACTATTTAAAAACATTTAGGGTAATTACAAAAACAAAAAAAATATTAAATTTAATTAAAAGTTAGAAACAAGTTAAAAAAATATTCAAAATAATTACAAAAGCTAGAAAAGTATTCCAGAAAGTAAAAAAAAAACTTAAAGTATTAAAAAAAAATTAAAGCAAATAAAAAAAATTAGAAAAAATTATTAAAATAAAATCTAACAACAGACAAGCATAAAAAAAAATATAAAAAACTAAACAAAAAACAATATAAAAAAAAATTACCAAAATTAAATATTATAAATTAAACAATTTAAAAATAAAATATTAAGAAACATAAAAAAAAAATTCAAAAATTAAATTTTTTAAAAATTACAATATTAAATAAAATTTAAATATGTTAAAAAACTTATAATAACTAAAAAAAATTTAGACATATTAAAAACATAAAATCTTTATATATGGCAAAAATTAAAATATATATTTGCAAAATTTAAAAAATATTTATCATTTTAAAAACATTAATAAAAGTGAAATGTGTATGGTATGTGTATAAAAAAAAACTGAAAAAAGTCGAGTAAGAAATTAAAAAAATTAAATTAATTAAACAAAAAATCAGAAAACGTAAAAAAAATTTAACAAATAAAATCTGAAATCATATAAATGTATATTTAAAAAAATATTTACCAGACTTAAAAATTAATATTTATAAATTAAAAAATTACAATATTCAAAAAAATGTTGGTATGTAAAAAAAAATTATCATATTTAAAAAAAAACATTTAAAATATTAAAAACATAAAATATCTATATGTAAATTAGGCAAAAATTAACAAAAAGATTGGCAAAACTCAAAAAATATTTAGCCTTTTAACAGCATTAAGAAAAGAAAAATGTGTATGTACTTTCATATATATATGTATATACCTATATACGCAAAACTGACAGAAGTCGAGTAAAAAATTAAAAAAAAATTAAAAAATTTAAAATAATTAAACAAAAATCAGAAAATATTAAAACAAAATTAAAAAAAAATAAAATCTTAACATAGACAAAATTTTTTAAAAAGATTTACCAAAATTAAAATATTAATATTTATGATTAAAAAATTTAAAAGTGTTACAAATTAAAAAAATTTATTTAAAAAAAATTTAAATATATTAAAAAAAAAATCTAGAAATTAGACAGAAATTTAATAAATTGATGAGCTGGCTTTTGGTGTTGTGGAAAGAGCAGCCAGCTGTCGGCTTATCAATCAAGCGCATAATATTATATCATGCCATGTATAGACCAACAACCAAATAGAGTTATTCTAACTAATCAAAAGATAGCAGTGCCAAGCACCAAGTTATAGGCGTGGCGATACTCAGACCGATATCACCGTAGTTAAAACTTTGTGGAAGCAATATTGGCATAAAAAGTCGGCGAAGGGCTTAGTTGTCATATGAAATCTAAACTGAACTGATATACTTATGGTCTGGATTTTTTTCGAGTTTAAATTTCTCTGATTCAAAAAATTTATCCGGCATTATCTTAAATGCAAATACTTTTTTATAGCTGATTAGAATTATTATTTTTGTAGCAAAAAACCAATGGCGTTTGATTGAGGTTTACGAAAAAGTTGTAAGAGATTATTTTGGCGAGTTTAATTTTTTTTTCAAATAGTAGATACTGGGATATGCAATTTTTTCCAATATAAAAGAAATTATGAAGCTGAAAGGAAGGCACTGCCTATTAAGATTAAGGGCTCATACGTGAAGAGATTTTTTTTAGGTGTCTACAAACCAATTCTTCAAGGTATAAAGTGAAAAATAATCGTTTTTGTACACACCTATATATTATACATTTATATGTATGTATATATATTTAATAGTTCAACTAGTCAGTAATTTGCCTCCTAAGCCTATTATATTATTATGGAGACCAAATTTATTTAATAAGATAAAGACAAACATAACATCTGACCAAAAGCAAAATTAATACATTAAAATTTTATCATTTCACCGAAAGTGCATTTTAAAGCCGGAATTCGCTTAAATTTATAATAATTCAGCCTAGCAGCGAATTCATTAATTTTTGCAACATTAATATACATTTTTAATTACAATAAGAGCAATGCTCACAATTTGAACTCTATTTTCGGACGCCTACTAAAATATTAAATTTTCAATAACCAACGCACACAATGACGACTTCATTTGCACTCCCGCTTCCTATTTTTGTGGCTCTCCCGCTTCGCACGCGCCATGCAAACACTCAACATTGACATTGTTGACAGACGAAATTGCCACACTACAAGCACAAGTACCGTCAAGTCAAATTTACAAACTAATTCGATTTGAACTTCATCATTAATTAACTCATTCAACTGTCTACTCAAACTGCTGCTCGGCATTGTAAGAGTCGAGGAGTATGATTTGTGTGTAGGCGTGTGTGTATTGCTGTGGTGTAAATGTAGTGGTGATCCTATCAAGGGGCGTGCGCCACTTTGCGCTATCGAGTGCTAAATAAATAATTAGCTACTTGTTATATTTGTTGCAACAGCACACATACAGTCATATACAAGTGCCTAAGTAACAATAAAAATTTATACAATATATGTTTCTATGTATTTCTATGTGTTTCTATGTATTTCTATGTGTTTCTATGCTTTACTATGTGTTTTTATGTAAGTGTAGTTGAGTGAACGCCAGGATTTGCGAGGATTAGCCAACAAGTATGTACATTAAATCCAGCGAAACTGATACGATAGTCTGCTGAAAAAGATTTCGAACTCTGTAACTATGTAATTGACTATGGTATATGTACAGGGTGGTTCGTATATTCACATTTCTTTTGTTTTGAATGAATATTTGTAAAGGGTTTAGTCGAAAGAGCAAACATTCTTATTACTTCAGTGTTCTAATTTTTTAAGGCACTTCATCGACCAATGGTTCGTTCCGCGTAGCGAATATTTCAGTTTCGAGAACAAGAAAATTTCAGAAAACGAAACCAAAAGTGACAAATAAATCGTCTAAGAGCTTGTCGATTCTATATCTTATTGGTTAATATATTTTTAATAAACAGTTGAGTTGGTTTTTGAAATAAAAAAATCGAGTCCTTTGGTATAAGTCCGGAGAGGACTCTTATCTTGTCAGAAACAACCAGCGAAAGATTTTCTGTCGAATTCTAACAGAATTTCAGACCCTCTGCTAACTCTGTAACGTTAATACATCCATGTTCCTGCATAATTTCATTAATTTTTACGAAGCTGTAATCGTTTTTTGGGTGAACAATACAGATTAGGCTAGTTTTCAACAAATGCTTACTTAATATTCGCCTTCAGAAACTTAATCACAAAAATATATATATATTATATTGATCATAGCTATGTAATGGAATTTTATCAAAAACAGCTAATGACATAAAATCATAGCATCGACTTTGGACCTCTCAAGCGAGTACGGATCTTGGGACACGAAATATTAATGCTGGTACACACAAGGGTAGCGATAAATTTAACATTCTGCTAAAACCAGAGATCTACTCAAGAACAACTCGAAACAATATTTTTAAACTTGTATTAAGGGTAAAACGATGTTGTTTCCCAGAAGATGTGCTATAAAGGTGTGTCAAGATCGCCCGTCAGAAGACTTTTAATAAAAGCATAAACACTAATTTCCAAGAAGAAATAAAAGGCATATAATTGAATGTTATGGCCAAGAATTTATCTGATATTGATTTCGGGCAAGTGAGCGCTGCGCTTAGCTCGAATTAATTCCAGTCGATAGGCACAATTTTCGAACACTTGACTGGTATAGCGTTCCCCATTGACTGTAACATTAATTTTTGAAGAAATATGAAAATGATTCCCTCAGCCTTACTATCCAAAAAAAAAAAACTAAACTACATAAGAACAACGCTCTAGAAATATATATAAGTATTACTGAAAAAGTGCAGGAATCCAGTATTCGGCTCAACCATTGATGTGCTACTCAATGAGCGAGCATACACCAAATAATTACTCACAAAGCTATGTATTATAGACGTATCTACATATAACATATAAATGTGCATAGCTCCACATATAAGTAACGTGAAGCATTATGCACTTATGACCAAGCATGCAAACACAAATAAAAACAAATATTGTAGTAACCTAAAACACTGCAAGGCAGACAGATAGACTGAAGTAAGTATTTCTGGCATTCGAGCTGGAGTACAGTGGGTGCTCAAGGTGTGGGTGGCTGGACGAGACTCTGGTGAAGTAAAAGCTATTGGCATCTACGGCAATGACGACAACGTCGACGAGAAGCAGACTGAAAGCAAAGCAAACTTAATTTCCTTTAACAAATCCATGGGATCAAAGTAAACACACTTACACGTGGGTAAATACTATCTCCGGTTACGACAAAGGAAGCAACAAAAATAAAGGAATTTACCTAATTATTTTGTATGTTAGCGAGGCACAAAAGGACGCAGACAAGAAACAGTGCTGAGTGAGAGTATGCTGGCGACCAATCGATTGCCATGGCTATTGAGTGCAAATCCATTTGTGGTACACCCATTTGTTGTACTTCATTTTGGGCTTTCTGATTTTTGCATTTCTTTTTGCACGTTTTGTGGGGCGCGTCGGGCGACAGGTCGTTCGACACTTGCATTGTCCTTGTGTAGGAAAAGGGGTGGTTAAAACACTTGTAGACTCACCCACCATTTTTTGCTGCTGCCGACATATGTTTAAAGCTGAGGCAATGTATACAGGTGAATTTGTTTTTTTTGTTTTTTCTTTTTTTTTGGTTTTTGGTGATCAAATACGCCTTTGTTTCAATATCGCATCGCTCCAACATGAAGGTTATGCCGGGATAATAGCATGAAGCACAAAAGGTTGATAGTGACCAAGTTTGATATGCGGCAACGGGAATTGATTTTGTGCGGCGAGAGTGTGCTTCTGCGTGTGCATTGTGTGAGGTCCGGAGTATTTTTTATACCCAGCAAGTTTTTTGCTTAGATTTGCGGCTTCAGCCATTGAAAAAACTTTCATTGGCTTATTTTACTATGTTTCCATCAGCATCTGGTTCATGGAAATTGATAGCAACCTGTTTAAAAAGTAAGTTTTCACAGTCGCGAGCTGAATGTTCAACATTGGCTCGAAGTTGCTGGCCAAAGTTGTCATCAAACTTAAATACTTAAGGTTTACAAAGTAATTAGTAGTTCGTATAAAATATGAGCTTTAGTTCGACTAAGCAGCTACAATAAGTTTGCCCACCAAATGTGAAAAATAAGTATATTCCTCCCTAACCCCTAAAATATGTCTACTGGGCACAATTTATGCAGCCTCCGCAACACTGGGATTCTTTTGTATTATTTTCCTTGTTTTTCGTTTTGCAAACAAGTCCACACTCAACTCGTATCACACGTGTCCCGACTGTCATCAAGGATAATTCACACGAACATACGCTATGAACAGGAAATGGAGTAGAAACTGGAATTTAATAATTCCGCTAGCGTTTCACAGCTGTGTGCATTTGGCTCGCATGGTCATGAATGATGGTCAAATATGCACATACATATAGACAAATTAATACATGTAGGAAAACATTTTCATACATGTGGGTATGGAAAAAAATGGATTTTAGCGATTAATTGATCTGTTAGAACTCATAGCCAGACGTATTCAGAGAAGTGAGGTGATTAAAGTATTCGAGGACTCTGACGGATTACTCAAAACCGCTTTTTGTCGCAACGTTAGAGAATGTGAAACGGAATCAGAGATTATGCGTATTCTGAAATTTAAACGGTGAATAGGAAATAGATCTTTATTTTTACTGATTACAGAAATGACACCAAAAATTAAGACCTATTGCTGACTTTTTAATTCTATAGTCAACTAAAATTTGTCATAATAAAACCAAAATGGTTTCCAAAGAGTGCCAGATAAATGTTTATTTATTAAGCATGATATTGAAGAATTCAAACGAGATAGAAGCCAGTATATTTCCAAAGCTATCTTAATTTGATATAAGGGATGATCTTGAAGAGTTCGACCATGTTAGAACCAATATGTATTTAAATAGATCAGTATTTGATATGTGGATGATGCCAAAAACTGTTTGTTAGATATAGAGTGATAACTGAACTGAACTGGTTTAAAAAGAGTATAAGGCATACATCGTTCGGGAAAAGGTTCATGATGCCTCCCTTGCTTATTTGGACGGAAGTCTTTCACGGAAACTATAAACAGATAAAGCATTAAGCGCTCTAGCGATGGAAATTAGTTTAAGGTCTAATTAATTATTGGTAAGAAATCTAAAGAGACAGATCTTTAACAGTTTAAAGTCTAATTAATTATTGGTAGGAAATCTAAAGAGATGGATCATTGATAGATATTTCGTCATATAGCCTAAAAGGACTGAAATAACCTTGAAACATTTCTCTAAAACCGATTTTGTATACTGTTAATATATTTTGTACAAATAAATGATACTGACAGCGAAATTTTATAAATCGGTAGGTAGGATATTGGCTTTTCTCTCTGGCTCTTGCAAAGAGTGACAGATCAGGAAAAATTACTTGTCTTGATATTCAGCGCTCTTTCAAAAATAACATTCAAACCCGGAGTAAGATAGGATTACAAACTTAAAAGACAGCTTTCTTAAAAAATATTTTCAAAACGCTTTTCCTACCGGAAGCAAAGGACATCAAGCTTTTTCAACCGAAAACGAAAAGAAAATCCACTGCTTTAATACATAAGTGTCATATTTTGGCCACGCGGTATAGCAAACCGGTTATTTTGTTCATTTTTTTGGTTCTTTGGTGCGCGTCCGTTTGCTTGACTCATGCGTATGTACAATATTTGAGAAATTCAACAGCCGGAAAAGCGACAGGCACACAGCGCCTGTCGCACTAAGCGTCCACTATATGCCTGGTTGGATGGTAGCTAGCGCCCTACAACACTCTTCCGCCTGAGTGGGTGAGAAAATGCGCACGTAACCCTTGTTTTTTTTTTTTTGGTCATGCCAACAGCATGCCTAAAACCCTTTTCTTGCTGTGTTTCCTTATGCTTTTTTTATTGCCCACCTTTATCGGCATTTTCAACGCAATCCCTCCGGCGACAACGGTGCACCCATGTACCACCCGCTGTCAACTGGCTGCCTGTAGTCATTATCCCGAGGTATGTACTTGTATGTGAGTTTGTCTATTTTTGTTGTTGCTGTTCGTGAGTCCTGCTGTTTTTTGTTTCGTTTTGCTGGTTTACCATTGTCCTTCTGTTTTATAAACAATTTGTTGCTTCACATCCCAGCATTGTTGTCAATAGTGTTCCGGCCTCCGCTGTTATGGTTGTAATTGTTATGTTTGTTTAACTGCTTGTTTGTTGGCGCTGTTAGTGTTATTGTGCTGTCGTTGTCATATTGAAGTGTGTTAATCTTCCATTTTGCACTCCTGTCGAAATATTTGTATATTGTACCTGCTTGTTACTACTGAATCGGAAAATTGATATTCGTTCGCGTTTGTTTTCGTTGTTCCTTTTTGTTTTTAATTTAGGTTTTTTTGTTTTCTTTTTTGTTTTCCATTCTTTATGTTTTCTCACACATTCTCGGTTTGTTCACATATTTTTAGTCCAATTATTTGTTTAGTATACATGTCGCATGTCGCATGTCTTTTGTGGATTGAAATTTGGGGATTTGCATATGATGCACCGTTATTGAGTGTCGTTTCTGTTTTTGGATTTTTGAATATCTGCAACGCGTACTCGAATTGTGAAGTTTAATTTGAAATGTATTTTTAACAATTGTTGTTGGTGTTTTTTTTTTCCCAGATTTTAAGAGCGAAAACTTGTGTTGAGATTGCGGTACTGGAATATGAATTTCATGCTGGATTTGTGTACGGAAATTTAGTGGGAGATAGCCTTAGAGATATACGGATTGAAATGTGAAAATTTTTCCTTATATATAGTATAACTTTTTCATACTCTCAGGAACAGCATGGGTTCATAATGATCCAAAGATTTGCGTTTTCCCTATCAACGCTTATATAAACTCCAGGAATAGCGATAAACAGCACCTTACTTTGTGTTGTACGAAAATATTTGATGCGACAAAATTTTTGATATTCGCAGAATATGTTCAATCAATTGGTCCAGAAACCTTTTTTTACAAATTTTCTTTAAGTATAATCTCATATACTTTTGAGACAACTTTACGCAGTAAATGTATAACTTTTAGCAATACTTATCAGAACTATATTTCCAGACAGTTTAGATATCTGCTAAATTTATTTAAAATTATTCTTTTACTAATGATTAATTGAGTCAATTAAGAATCTATCGGAGATACTCATTCTTCTTTTCCCATTATTGGTTTGAGTATTTTTTTTATTTTTATACATTAAACGTTTAATCCTTTAACTTAGGCAATTACTAAATCAACAACTAATAATCGCTAATTGACTTAATTAAGGTTTTTTTTGAGACACCCATTATTCTTTGTTAATTTTTTCGTAAAGTTTATATAAAAAATTTTGACTATTATAGCATTACCTTGTTTGATCTGTAGCTCCTTAATTGAGACAATTGCTAATTTACTTTAAATAAAACCAATGCCTGATTGAGTCAATTAAGTGACTGTCGGAATAACATACTTTCCTTTCCATTCTTTCTTAGAGCCTAAAGCTTATTTAACGACGTTATGCAATATTTTATATATTACTCTGCTTGATCTATAAAACAGATCTGTAATTTTGTAAGTTCTTATACTGATAGTAAGGGTTTTGGCACTCTTAAACTTAATATTTATATAATTTAGCACCAGTGCTGCAGATTTAGCTCTAGATCTTGGGGAGACTTCGCTGATTATTGATAGAGACTTTTTCAAAATTAACTGGAACTATTTTTAGACTGAAGAATGATGTGTAGAGAAAGGTTGGTATACTTGGGTTACACAACCCTGACCATTAAGCAAGTAAAAGGTTCAGTCAGTCTCACTGAGGTACACCATTGATGTTACTTATACACTTGCTTCATCAACCAACGCAAGATATACCTATATAATATATTGATATATATGATCAATAAGACATTACAAGGGACAGCTTCTGCGATTCTTGAATAATGATTCCTAATCGACTCTAGGTAGTTAGTATAATGAAAATGACAAAGAGCGAGTTGATTCAACCAAAAAAGCATCAACTTAACTGAGCGTCGGGCGGTCATATAATTAGATGCTGCTGAAGGTAAAACTTATTTGTTGACAGAATACGCTATGCTGACAATGCCTGGCAAACCAAAATTTTTCATGAGAGTCTTCGCTAAAAGGTTCATATAGGTATAGCATTCAAATTTAAATGTGGTTCCAAAAATAATCGCTTTCTTCTCACAGCTTTGAAAAGAGCGTCTCAATCCAAACATGCAAGAAAAATCAGTAAACAATTCTTGCATGCATTTCATTTTCATTCCAATCAACAACATATAATATTAATAGCTCTATCAATGACTTAATTGCAACTTAACTTATGAGCTCTAGAAGCCAGTAGTGTCTGTTACTGATAAATTGCATACCCTCATCTTGCAATGCCTTTAAGCTCCCGCAATTATCGAGTGCGAAAATATTTTCGTATTCACCAAAGCAAACACATTTAGGATACTTACAAACTACTTCGGTAAGTAGCTTTAATAGTTGCTCTAATCAATAAGTATATAATTTGTTAAATAAAATAACAAATCCGTCAAGAAGTCAGACGCTGCTACACTTCACACAAAAAGCTACCGAGTAGAGTGAGTGTGTTTGTGCCGTTTAACTGCAGCAGATCACTGCTCGTGAGCCAATTGCGCGACCATTCAAGCAATTGAAGTGAATTGAGATTTGATAAATGAAACGGAGCTGGAGCACAGCATTGAAGGACTCTCGTGGGTGGCTGGCGGAGCAATGGTTCGTTCAATAGAGTGCGTTGTAGACAGAGGAAAAACAGAAGCTCGATGGTGACTTGCATATTTGATGTAGTGACTGGGTAGCTTTTTGCTTCATTTGAAGAAAGCAATGAAAAATTTGATAGAATACATACTTCGATATAAGACTTGATTGTATACGTAGCTAACCCCCCCTTTTTCCTTGGTTGGCTGCTTAGTTAGTTGCCCGTTGTTGGCGGATACTATTTCAAGTGTAATTTAATTAAAAACAAATTGAAAGTGCAGCCAAGCTAATTTACTACCACTACACACACACATACACATATACCAAAAAAAAAAAAGAGACTGTAGAATGAATTAAGATTTAAAATAAATAGTAGTAGCCAGCCGAGGCAAAAAAATAAAAATTAAAAAATTGAAAAAAAAGAAGAAACGTTAACTTTGGCTCAAAGCTGTAATACCCTTGACAGGTGCATTTTTTGTAGCATGAAAGGGTATAAATAGATCGTTATTTTGATTTAGATCAGTCAGTTTATATGGCAGCTATATATATGCTAAAGTGGTCTGATCTGAACACTTTCTTTGGGCACTGCAGCAATGCCTTGAGTAATATTCTGTGCCAAACTTCGGGAAGTGACCTTGATAAAGAAAAAAGTTTTCCCTACAAAGACTTGAGTTCGATCGGTCAGTTTGTATGGCAGCTATATGGCATAGTTGTGTGATATCGGCGGTTCCGACAATTGAGCGGCTTTTTGGTGAGAAAAGAATGTGTACAAAATTTCAGTTTAGTATTTCAAAAACTGAAAGACTAGTTCGTATATACAGAGGGACTCCGACTTTTCCTTTTGGGTGTTAAAAACCTTGTGGCATACTTATATATCCTGTTCAGGGTATAAAAAGAAACCTAGACTTCTCAGAAAATTTAAATGGCTGTCTGCTTGGTTTGCCACTGAGTTCCTTGACAAAAGAAGAGCAGAGGTGTGCAGGAAGTAAGAGCAACTGAGCTCACTGACAAAAGATGAGAGACGCCGAGTAGGAAGTACGTGGCACCACGCAATGAAAGCAATATAAAATATATGCAAATAAGGCAATAAGCGATTCAAATACTTCTACAACTACAACGACAATGTCTGTCCGTCTGCTTGGCGAGTAAATGTGTAAAGCAAATGTTAGCAATGATTATTACCAACGTTCATTCTGCTTTCCCTAACTGCACAGCTATTGAGCTGAGACGAATGAATGAATGAATAAATGTGAATGCGCCTAAGCGTCAGCATCATCGGCTCCATTGGCTCTCCTGTGCAATATTTAGTTTGAAGTTAAAAGCGCGCTACAACTATGTAGACGTAGCAATCAAATCACTGACGAGTGCCGGGCTATAAGATTGCAAAATATACGACGACGTTACAGCTGCGACGCCTCTGATAGAGACATACAGACTTTTATATATATTTCCATATGAATACGTACATAAATCTTTGTCTCAATGGAGGAATGCATAGGCATTGCGAAAACTCGCTGAGTGGGGAGCTATGGATACTTGTAGAAGTATCGGTAGAAGTTTATAAATTTCTAGTTTACTACTCTCCGTGGTAGCAGAATTAAGGCTCCGGTCAGACCTTGTAACCGCAGCTATTTCGAGTTGAGCCCTCATTCATCTCGTGACTAGGGGAGTATAATCAGCCTTTATAGCGCTTAAGGTTTCTCATATTGCTGCCGTTGTAACCACAAAAACAATTCTGAACTATTTCCAGTTAACTGTGGTTGAGTGGAGCGGTTAAAAAATATAGATCCGTTCCGGAACCTACTTGTGTGGGTATGGTTGTTTCATTTATAGACCGTTCTGCCGAAAGCTTTTCTCGAAACTATCATACAAGAAAGGTTTATGCCGAAAACGACAGTTAAGTCACAGTTGAACTTCGAAATAATTACTCGAGACGACCGCTTCGTATGAAGAAATATAGTACGAATGAAAGTTAAGGAAAGTTAGTTAGATAGTTAAGATTTCCAAAGATCACTTTTATCTCAATGTTTTGGTACTGTTTTTCAACATTCGTTAAGTCATCTTGGAGCCCTTTGTCCAACATAGGTATACACTACTACGTAGAGACAGTAAGATCTGAGTATCACTGTGACTGGGATCACGGTCTGACCACGTCCGTTTATGTTAAGATTATTCAAGATACTTGAAATACATAAAGTATATGATGTTTGATGAAAGAGAAGAAATTCCATAAGATACTTGGAATAAATAACGCACATCTGAGGATAGTTGTGATTGGGCTCTTACTCTAGATATCGTTGTGAGGTCTTATGATATCTGTGGCTGAAAGATAGGAGGTGTCGTAATAAACTATGGCGTCTAAAATTGTTATGGCCAGAAAATTCTAGGTAAACGAAAAAAAAATAATGGACTGTACGATCTTATGATCAATCACTACGACTGCGATACCATAAGAGAACTGAAATAAATTATATACTATGAGGTCTGCTGATCCGCTATCGTTTATACTAAGACTCCTGAGAATACTTGGTATAAATAAAGGGCTATGAGCTATGATTAACGGTCACAGATTACTTGGAATAAATAACGCACAGTTGTTGGTAGTTATGGTTGAGGTTTTACAATAAATATCGTTGTAAGGTCTTATGATATTTGTGGCTGAAAGATAGGAGGTGTCGTAATAAACTATGGCGTCTGAAATTGTTATGGCCAGAAAATTCTAGGTAAACGAAAAAAAAATAATGGACTGTACGATCTTATGATCAATCACTACGACTGCGATACCATAAGAGAACTGAAATAAATTATATACTATGAGGTCTGCTGATCCGCTATCGTTTATACTAAGACTCCTGAGAATACTTGGTATAAATAAAGGGCTATGAGCTATGATTAACGGTCACAGATTACTTGGAATAAATAACGCACAGTTGTTGGTAGTTATGGTTGAGGTTTTACAATAGATGTATAGTAAATAAAGAAACAAAAAATGTCAGTGCTGCCACTATACCGCTCCAATTTATCGTGATAACAATTTTAAAAGCCTGAGCAAGCTAGCACATACAGAGCGGCACGCACCCCTTTGAATATACCAAAATTCAGTCCGCCTGTGCATTTAAGTTCTGTGATATTCCAGAGGAACTACTTTACATATCGCCGTATATTTGCGGTTAGCAGTTAAATGCCGACCACTGCTTTGCGTCTGGAATCAAGGATAATAATGCTTTTGTCATTGGCATGAGCTGCTCCCGCGTTTTGCTGCGAATGAAAAGCGGCTACAGTGGGACTCCTGCTTACGATAATATAACCAAACTGAAAGCAACGCTACATATAGACAAGGAAGCGTTTCCTTCACTCGACTCGACTCGGCTATTGAATCTACGTCGCGTAAGGAATACTGTAAGCCATGCAGCTGAGCTTACTTGTATAAATGTTTATGTACGACTTATATATATATATATATATATGCCGACATTACAAGGGCTGCTTGGGTATTTGTTTAAAACTGACGATGAAGTCCAATGTGCAACTACTGAACCGGCGCTAACGTTGTCAGTGGAAATGTGAATTCATTGAATGCATGAGTGGACGCAAAACAACAGCTTCAAAGGGAAATTAACATAAACGATGAGGGAGGTGTGTAGCAACAAGGCACAGGAAAGCGAAAAAGAGTGCTGAAGAGTGCTAAAGCGGCTGGGCAGACAGTCAAGGAGCTTACGTTGTATCAAGCTTGTCGTAGGCAGCTGGCTTGCTATGCAAATGAAAGCGGGCCAGAAAGGGTGAGTAAAATGGTGTAAGGAAGTAAGTAAATGAAAAGTTGGCCTGTAAACAGCAATAACAGCATGAGCAACAGAAGGCGGCAAACGCCTAACGCCCAGCATTGATGAGCTTATGCTCCACTTTATCAACGTTATGAAGCTAGCAGTAAGTGTAATGATGAAGATTACTTACAACTCTGTGCGTATGTGTGTTGGGATCTCTATGTGTGCATATTTGTTTGCTGCAAACTGTTTCAGTTAATAACCGAGTTACTTGCAACAACAACAACTAGCATTGAAAGCGCAGCAGGACGCGTGTGCTGAAGTTGAATTCAATGAATGTCGGCGATGTCATACACACACATACATATGTCAATATAAGTATGTATGTGCGCATGCATGCAGCTATATATATTGTAGGTATGTATGTGTATATAGCTTGCCAAGAAAAGGGCTATGCGTTGTAGGTTTATGAAGTCACAGCAAGTGTATGTAAATAAGTGGAAAGAAAAGTTTATGCTATTATGCCACATGGAAAATAACTTGCCACGACGCACATCCAACGTATGCTAGTGCTCAGCTCATGCATGCGCGCGGCTGTGCGTATGTGTGTGCGTGCATATGTATTATGTAAATTGTGGGCATCACTTCAAATAAACCAATGAACTGGTATGTTTGTGTACACAAAGTGATTACTTATTAAAGGATTTGCGTACATTATTGTTTTATATGCTTTGTTGGGCACGTGCGCTCACAGTAGGGTTGCCATAAGCGCAAACCGATCAATTTGTATGCAATGAATTTTGAATATAAACGTTTACAAATACATTTAGTTAAGGCGGTGCAACTTGGCATAGTGTCTCGAGCAGCTTCTACAGCCATTTGCGGTGTGCGCTTTGCTATTATTTATTAAAATGAGGAGTGCTATCGAGTTTAAGGGTTTGTATCCACTAGTGAGTTGCATTAAAGCTTGGACAATAACCCATGCAAAAGTTGAGGAAGAGATCTCGTCAAATAAAAAAGTTTTCCTTACAAGCACTTAAATCACAACTTATCAAACATCGCTTTTCAGTTTTAAGCGGTATAATTTAGCGATGTATGTAATCCATTTCATATCGCCATAAAGAGGTGATTAACTCATACAAAGATCTTTATATATGATTTAACAGTTATTTCACACTCCAAGTAAGGTACGCCATCTGTAGCTGTTGAACTTATGAAACGGTTGGTTGCTGTTTTTAGTGAACTTGTGGAACAGTCGCTTGTCGCTTGGGACGTTTGCTGGTTGCTGTTTTTTGAACTTATCAAACGACTGCTAACCCCAAAAATGTTTTCTTTGCTGACGAAAAGAATTTGTGGGTACATGTTTCATCTTCGGCGATACCGATTACTTTACAACATTTTATAATAAATAATGTTTTAACGCTTGAGTAGAAATTGTGGATTTTTATGGCATTTCAAATAAATTTATGATTCTCTCAGAGTTTTTTTTTTACTGAAATTTGTGGATTTTCATTGAACTACAAATATATTTATCAGTCTTACAAAGTATTTAGATATCGATAAAACAGTAACCTCATATTATCATTAAATTTTGTAGACAGTATTGCGAAGGTAATTACATTAATTTTAGTTCCGAAGTCTTTCAAGCAATATAAACGTTTCTAAAAACAAAACTCTCTTTCTCCTTCAAATTTCTTCCTTTAGCTAATTTTTCTGTTATAATGGCAACACTGTGCTGTTGCGGGCACCCAACCAGTTTATTTTTTCTTTGGTGGTAATTATTGGTCACCGCTTTGTCATTTTTTCCCATCAACTAACACTTTTATGCAATCCAATATGCGCTCATTTACTTATGTGCTTAGGTCCTCCATATACGAGTTTTTATTTGTATGACAACGTGTTACCCCCACTTATCTATATAAAGTGTCCACATGGTGCCTATGGTCATTAAGCAGCTATATATGTGGCGGCCCCATTAAGTTCTTGGTGTGTGTGCTTGTGTGCGATTTTTATTTTTAACCACACTTCCTATACGAGAGCACAGCAAGCACATAACGGTAAGTGGATGAGCGAAATTAATGCTTTGTTGTTCAATGAATATGAAAGATGCTTTGAATTTTTTATGTCATCATAATAGATATATGCATACTCTCTTTAAATGAACCCAGCGCTGAGCTGTTTGGTGATAATTGCAATGACCGCACTCCGCGTCGGTCGCAGCCTCCTCGTTCACATTCTTTGTGTGCCCAACGAAATGTAAAATAATCTGTAGCAAGCTTACGCTCCCACTGCCTACTTCATTCAATGGTATTGACTATATTTACGACCACTTTTTTAATTTAGCTGCCAGCACCCCGCCACCAGTTTTTTCATGGCGACTTCATTATGATGCTGCTTTCAATTTTTCAAATGTTTTTTCCATGTTTTTTTTTTTTTTGATTTTGTCGTCGCCGCAAAATTTCTATTCCCCTGTTTTTTGTGTGTTGCCAGTTCATGATCCTATATTATAATTTTTATTTCCCACTTTTCTGTCGCTTTGCTTGGTCAATTGAATTGGCAGACAGGTCACTTCATCCGTCAAGTTTCGTGGTGGCGCGGCGGGACAAGCGCGACAAGGCTCACTTCAATGGCTTGGCGCCGCTAAGTGTAGATGTTGGTAATATTTTTTTATTATTATTTTTCATAGTTATTTTTACCGTTGACAACTTTTTAATTTTTATTTCACTTTATAACATTTTATTATAGAATATTTATTTATTTTTGCTTGTGTTGTGGCTAATGTGTGTAGGTGTCTGCTCACATATCCTTTAGTGGCTTGGCTGTCTTGCACTGCTTTGCAAATGGCCATCTCTGGCAAGTTTAATTTTATTTAATATTCTAATGAATATCCATTTTTCCATTGCATTGCACACGAATGAATTTTAATTGAATTATATCTGCTTAAAGGGTCAAAAAAGGGTTGCCAATAAAGTGTCGGTATTTTTATAGCATTTAACTATTCAATTAAAGTTCTGTGCTGGGTTTACACGTTACAGATTTCCAGGCTTCAATACATATGTTCATAGTATAAATGTCTGTATATCTGAACAGTGGTCTAACGCCGAAGTGGTTGGGGGGAAACAAATTTTAAGGAAAAGGCTGGTTCACAAGAGTTTTCTATAAACCTTTAGATATACTTCTTTTGGTGCTTTTATACAAAGCTACTTTAAATATACATATACACCATTAATAAGAAAAGACTCATGAAAATTATTCGAAACGACCAGTACCATGACCTCTAATGGAAATCATTCAGCGTTACCGAAAAATATGCTGATTTTAAATGATCGAAAATTGGAAAAGGTTGATACTCCAAAGTTCAGAATTATCTTACGAATATCTTGTAATTTAAACAAATTTCAAAGTCAGTCATTAGAAAGTATATTACGCGCATAACAAATTTCAACATCAATTTCTTACTAATAAATATTTTAAATAGTATTGAAATATTCGAAACCGTTGTGCTTTATTATGTTCTCGAAGAAGCCAGTTGACGGATACAATCAAAATATTAAAAAATATGGCTCATACTGATGATAAGGCTTGCTAATCAATTTTAAGGGAAAGCTTGTTTGATCTCAAGTAAATATTTGGCCTTTTGTGAGATTGCAATTTTAAAGCTGGAGGATCGTTTATATAGAAATCAACTATTGGAATGTATTTCGTAACATAAGTAGATTGTTCCTTACTGGAATTGAAGTCGTTTTTGTCGTTCTTTCAGAATTTATAAGAATAAAAGTTCACACTCATGGTAGAATTGTATAACAGTTGCAGTGCCGAATTGTTGGACGAACACTTACTTCTTAGCTGACATAGTCTGTATAATCTTATGGATAGTAGAAGACGGTAATTTGGTTGGTTTCTATGAAGAAATATTAATCAACAGTTTAGTCGGAATTGTAAAGAATATAGGTAAACTATAAGATGTTTTAAATAGTGCCGAGATAGTAATACTGCGGCGTATATTGATTATATATATAAATAAAAATGACCTAAGCAAAGGCTAACACTAAATGTGATAAACAAAAAACAAAGCTGTAGGCAATGCCATCTATCTTGGAACCAGAATAAACACCGAAAGTTATGTTTAACAAGAAATCGAACGTAGAATTACATTAGGCAAAAAGTATAACTTTAACATGAGCAAACATATACATAGAAATAAAAGATTTTAACGAAGAACAAAAGAAGCACTAATTAAGCCGGTTAAGATATACAGAGCACAGGAATGGAGTATGACAACGTACAAAAACCAGAATAAAAATATACTACGAGAAAAGCAGAGTGCCACAAACTTAAAGCCATCGTTAATGGCAACATTCTGGTATATTTCGAATATATGACAATATTTTATATGTATGCCTTCTAGCCATACGAAAGCATTAGAAATAGTTTTTTTTTTTTTGGAGAAAAGGCAATACCAAAATTTTATGATATATTTTCATAATATCCACCACATTTTGATAAGAGTTTTTTTTAAATATCATGCTTACATCTTAGATTTTTTTCTAAACAGAATAGATCATTGAGGTTGAAAGCCCGCTCTATTCAACCTCAATGACCCCCTCAACAATGCGGTAACTCACCACTGTAAAATTCTAGGCAAACATTAAGTAGCACAAACACTGTCAATGGTATTATCGCTTACTCCAACAAGTAAGTGAATTAGTGAAAAGAGTTAAAAATAAATTTGTCATTTAGTTGAGTGCAGTTGAATGAAATTTGGTTACTTTTGCTGAAATTGATTTGAATTGAATTGAAATGGTATTGAAGTTATAAGTAGCTTGCACACAGTATAAATCCTACCGGAAAACTACCATCACATTCCTTCAACTCAAATAGTGTGAGTGTATATGTTCAATATCGATTTATTTTTGCTTTACTTAACTATGGAAAATTCGTATTTTTTTTATTGAAAATTTTCTATAGTGTTGTTTTTTTTTTGTTTTTTTTTTTGTAGAAATAAAATAAGAAAACTTCTTTTGTCCACAAGCTCTTCATTCAACTAGCCACACAGCTGTATGCTCTTAAAGGTGACCTGTCTGCATGCTGTGCACTTTTCTGATAAGTTTGCACTCACACACTTGCACACATACATAAGCATGTAAGTATGTATGTGTATTTAACTTTTCTGTTTGCATTTTTGCATATTCGTATGGTAATTGTCCAGCTCTCTTTCGATGTCTACCACATTTTGGTTATAAATTGGCTTCAAAGAAGTTGCATCGTCTAGCTGCCTGTTTTTAACCACAAATGGACACGGCACGAGAGGAAGAATTGAATTCGAGAATTTTACGTTGACGAGCAGTAAATGAAATTTAGAGTTTGTGAGTTTATATGGGTACTTTAATGATATGTATTTAATCACGTATGTGAATCAAATATATATAATATTAAAAGGAGATACAGAAATCAATCATTCGAACTAAGGTAGCTGGATGGGTCGAATGCTACGCTGGAGCGTGGAGTTGAAATCAACCAATAAAGGTGCTGTATATACATATCGAGCTTTCGCTTTTTTTTTGCGTATAACTATATTCGAGCGGTTTGCCAAATTATGGTGTAATAATGGTGGTGATTTTGGCTTAGAAGACGAAGAATGTCGTAGGTGGTAAAAAAAAGTTTGTAGATGTGAAAGTGGAAGCATAATCGATGAAGATTGCTTACAAGCACAAGAAATGTTCACAGAATCTTTGGGACCGTATCTATTCAAAAGCAAGGAAATTAGATGCCATGTGATTTGACGTCAAGAGGCGTTGAAAGACAATTTTGCTTGTCAGAAATGCTGCTTGAACGCATAAATCATTTCCCAAAATAAATCTCATTATTGTAGCATACAATTAGGCGCGCACATGCATCGATTTGTTAAGAGTTGCTATGACAAGTAGCATTCCAATAATATTAAATATTTTCCGCTTAAAAAAATCTGATATTTACGCTTTTATGCAGCGTTTAGAAATTCAAACCAAAACCAATTATCTACTCACACTCCAAAATGTTTAAAAATAGCTACAGAAATATGCGATGAATGTGATACTTTTACGAGGAATGGAAAATTGAATTAGCGAGGTGTATAAATATCTGTAACTGCGTAGTAACTCATCGCTATAATAAGCGCCCGAAGCACACGAGTATTATGTTTATGAAAATGAATGATAACGCGAGTTGCAACTCCGTAACCAGCATCGCAGAGCTGTCATAATTAACAGCTAATGTCGTGTTTGTGCGACAAATTCATTTTCCAACAAATCGACTATGTTGTTATTATGATTGAATAGGCGCTTTCGTGTAGTTATAACGACAATAATGCTGAGAACTAATTGAATTTATGCACACATTGTCAATAAAATATGGTAATCGAAATATAAAGAAGCTTGTTATAGTTTAATGGAATTTGTGGTTACATGACCCATAAACTGAGCTAATAAGTAGTTAGATTTTTTAATTTTTTAAGCAGATCTTTAGCCAATACGATGGGTAAGGACGTTAGCCTGTCATCTGGTAGTAGTTCTCTCACAACAGTCCCCAGGCAGTAGTTATCTGGTAGTAATTATGTGATAGTAATTATTACCAATAAGTGTATGACATTAGTTATCTGGTAGGCTTCTGACAATAGCCGTCTGATAGTAATTATCTGATAGAAATTTTTTGTCAGTCGTTATCTGATAGTAGCCAACTGACAGTAGTTATGTGACAGTAGTCATATGAGTAGTTATATGATAGTAATCATCTGACAGCAGTTCTCTGACAGTAGTTATCTGACAGTAATTATCTGACAATAATTTTCTGATAGAAAATATTTGACAGTTATTTTCTCATAGAAAATATCTGACAGTAGTTACCTGACAGTAGTTATCTGATAGTAGCTATCTGTCAGTAGTTATCTGACAATAATAATACTGATACGTGTAGCACTATTATTTTAATGGCCTCTGTAAGGAATGAAGATCTCGTGTAATTTTGTATCCTCATTATACCCTGTACAGGATATATTAAGTTTGCCGCGAAGTTTGTAACACCAAGAAGGAAACGTCGCAGACCATATAAACTATATATATAAATGATCAGCATGACAAACTGAAGCGATGTAGCTAAGTCCATCTGTGCGCTAATATATACGCGAGTTAGTCCGTCAGTTTTGGAGATATCGTTCTGAAATTTTAAATACGTTATTTTTTCCCCAAAAAGGTGCTTATTCGTTGAAACTGATAATCTGAATCGAAACGGAATGATCGGAGTCAAGTGCTGGTATGGAAAACTCTTTCATTTGACAAGGTATCTTCACACAATTAAGCATAGATTATTGTCTAAGGCAATAATGCAATATGCGAAGAAATTGTATAGATGTGATGACTATAGCATATAGCTGCCATATTAACTGAACAATCGGAATTGAGTGCTTGCAAGAAATATTTTTATTTGTGAAGTTGCTACAGCTAAGCTCAAAGTTAACACTTTACACCAACGCATTTTATATGCAATCGTTTTTTGCGCAGCACAATCGTAAAAATACTGCTTCCATTTATATACAAACATATATATGTTTGTTTATCTACACATGCCTTCACATGTTTGCCCATTAATTTTATTTATTCATTAACTGTCGCACGTAAATTCGCATATTTCGCTTAACTCTTTTCATATGCTATATGGACAAATATGTATATGTGTATATATGTATGTGTGTGTTTATAAATTTTTAAATGTATGCGTTTTCTTTTGCCTTGCTTCTGTTTCATTTCCTACGCTACTCGCAGCGCGTCCACCATTCAAGTTTTGCGACTTTCTAAGGCCGCCGGGGCGTATGAGTGTTATTTTGTTGCCAGCAAAGCACGTGAATGCTGCATGTTAATGTGAAAAGCGCCAACAGATAATGTTATAAGCATAAGTGTTAATATATTTAGGGAAATACAAATGTGTATATGTTGTTTTAACTATGTGAAGAAAGTAAACAAACATACATACGCATTCATATTTGAATTTTATGTATTTTTAAATGGCAAGTGGGGGATATTGCGCAAAAATGTGTGAGGCAGAAAAATTTACATATCAATAAAAACAAAAAGATAAAATATAAAATTTAATATGATGAAACGAAACAGAAAACTTTTTTATCAAAACTAAATGAGAGTTTCTACCTCGCATAAAAACCCTAACCCTGTATGCAGGAAAAATTCAGTAAAATTTGATCACATAATGATTATATTTTGAAAAGTTATAGTATATAGCTATATTTTGGGTCAAGATATTCGTTTTTTATATGAAATATAATAATATGTATATAGAATATGAGCTGTTCTTCGAAAGGGAAATTCAAAGTTGCTGTTTGTTTTGCCTTAAAGCTATCGCTAGGTGGCGCTATAGTACCATTTTTGATAATTTAATTTGGTTTTCATTGGAAAATTGTAATTTTGCGGTTTTTAAGAACATATAATGAATATTTTATAATTCTTCCACTTTGAAAATTTAACAATATTTTTGGAAAACTATTTTTTCATAACTTTTATGTAATAATTCTTAAAGAAAGTTACGATAATACTAGTGACAATGTAAATTTAAAGGCTCTAAGAATTAAAAAAAATACAGGCTAGGGTTTAACAAGGTTGGATTAATGTTTGGTACTAGTTTAAGATGATTTAGCGTCAAGTAGTCATAAAAAATATCCTAAAAATGGCGAAAGTCTACTCAGTTGTCAGTGATAGGTATCTAGTTGCCACTCATAATGCAAATTCCAGTTTATTATGGTCCTGATATCTTATTAGCTTTATAATTTCCCCGGAAAGCCTTAATATATATAATTCCATATTGCTCTTAATTACTATCCAATATTGTTCATAGTTTTGACTGCTGTCAAGATATAGACATATTGACCTGAATAATATAATATATATTTAAAGTTCTATGAACACATCATTAGTTATGTTACAGCACATACATACATTCCCAATCAAAAGACCCCAGACTAGCTTCGCTTTGTACCTGTTTTGACACTAACCTGACACACTAATGTCAAAACGTATGTCAGCTCTTCTGCAATATTTTCTTATGCAATGACAAACGTGTGAATATCAATATGCTTGCTTGCGCTACAAATGTCAGTTGCAAATTTCATTAGATGGACTTGAGTGTGACAGCAATTGTGCGCTAGAAAAGTGTCAAGTGTCAAACGTCAAGAGCGCATAGTGAAGTCGCTTGTCACGACACAGCATCCCGCTGTCAGCAATAGTCATATATGTTAATGCATTTGAATGGCAATAAGAATATTACACAAGTTTTGCAACTAAAGACAATTTTATTTATGAATACTAGATTTACTTATGAATACTAGTCAGCAGTCAGCATGATAGTCATGCTTCGAAGCGCACAACCTGAAACTATTTATCGGTGAGTTAGTTGGTGCTTGAGTCATATGAGCTGACTGTCAATGCAATTGCATTATGACAGCCATTGTTGGCTACTTGTCGTCGTCAGCGGAGAGTCTTTGGATGATTTAAGAGTCGGACGTGTATGTTTTTTAGCTTTCTTACTTTGCTGGCATGCATACATCAGTCATTCAGTTATTTGTGAGCTTTTCAGTAGACGTAAGCATACATCAGTCATTCAGTTTTCAAATTTACCCATACACATGTAGAAGTGCATATACATCAGTCATACAGTCAGTTATTCAATCAGCGTACTCCGTCTGTCAGCCATTCAGCGTAAGTTTTTAGTTTACTTTTTACTTCTTTTTTTTTAACCCAACATTTCAGACGCCAGCACAAATGCATATGCATATCCTTTACACATATCCTTTTTCATACTTTGCCTGTCACAACCACACAAACACACCCACACAATTCGCATTTAATTAAATACACGCAATTCGTATTTTCATTTCGAATTTTCTCGCTCGAGTGATATTATATTCGTTTACCAGCCCAACAAAAGTACTTCACACACACATATTCATCAGTGTCTGTTTGAGTACACGAGCACAGTATATCAGTGTATCAGCGATGATGAGTTGTATAAACCACGCTTTCGGTTTTTATTTATTCGCTTCTGTTGTTGTTTGTTGTACAAAAATGTGGTACTTTTTTGCTTTTGTTGTTGTCTTCGAACATTCATAGTACATTACCGTTTTAATGGCAACAGCTCAAGTTTTATGAGAAAAGTTTGTCGTTTACTTTTGGGCGGCAGCAGCTCCATACAAATGCATTACAATGTATGTCGGTATGTATGTATTGTATATATGTATGTGTGTATCAACAGTGCATTCTCATATTCATGAGCCTGCTGTGGTTTCTGATGTTAATGAACTGTGTTTAAGACAGTGTCGGAAAAGCAGTCATAGCTTATTTTTATTAACTCTGTAAGCTTCTGGGTAGGTTAAGACTATAGCTAATAAAATACCTATATACATTTCGTGAGTGGTTTTGGAGCTTTTTGCGATAAATCTAATTAAGAGTTCTTTTGCATCAGTACAAGATTTCAAATCCTAATTTATTCGACCCGAGTTAACCGGGATCTAATGCGCGGAGCTTGATTTCAGGCGATCCTACCAACTGTCTGCTTTGATATCGAGGCGCTTCGCAGTTCTAGGGACTGTATGAAGTATCAGCATTAGATATCAAGTTTCTATTATCACCAACTGTTTAAAGAAATTTATGCAAACTTTCGGTGTACAAGTCTACACTTCTATGCCGCGGCGAAAACATGGGAGCTCGCTGCGTCTGACATCAAAAAACTGCAAGTTTTCACAACTTCGCACGTTTTGCCGCATTTTCTGACTCGTTACCGTCTCTAATACGGCCTCATGGTCACACACAAACCAAACACCACTGCGCCTGAAATGCTCAAACAAAAATAAAATGGGGTTGGCTCAGACATGTTCTGAAACGAAATCCCGACACAATCACCCAGAATGCTATTGAATGGAATCTACAAGGCAGCCGAGGAAAGGCTCTACTCTGGAGAAGAAATTTGTATATCAAAATATCTAAGCTCCAAAATAGTTGGCGTCAAATCAAGCGGCTAGCACAAGATCGAAATAAATGGATGGTTTGTCCCTTTGCTTCGCAGAGCCATAGGTTACAATATATACATCTTCTGTGGGAGCTATGACACAAGCTTTCATGGTATTCATTCTTTGTAAGAAAGTTCTTAGGTAATTTCCAACTGAGTCTTTGTGCACAGGAAGGTGTAAGATTAGTTATAAAAGAATGCAAGCAATTAATTTTGATTAATTGATGACAACGGCCTTTCCATAGATTGGATAAATCCAAAATTAACCGGCATGTAGAAACGGTATATTCATTGAGGTCCGAAGCATGTCTTTCTCTTTCAAGAGCTTGCACATAGCTTTGCCTGCGTTCTCATGTGAAATTACTGGAAACTGAGAGGATTTATATCGTATTGCAGAAGAACGATAGGCATGTAGAAAAAACTACAATATAGTTGTATAGTCAAGCAGCGTTACTGGCGGTGACTTCAACCGTGACAACCTCGAGGAGCTCGTTAAAATAATAGAAAAAGTATTTTACAAATTCTAGCTTAGATTTCTAGTGACAGAGTTTTGAGGGTCAATGTGAAAGCTGACCAGTAAGCCTAGGCTTGTTTATCTCTTGATATGTCAGAGAGAAATATGTCAACATTACAGAACTCGCTCAGAATTTTCGAAACGGAACGAAAACCGGAAATAGCATCAAGCCGAAAATGTAAAAAAACAGTAAACACGTAGTCGAAAAAACAAGATTTTATTTATAATATTTTTTTTGGTCTCATGTTTCCGATTGGGTGTAAACTGTTTATTGAATTGACAGCAATTATAGCACTTGGAAAAGCATCTGTACCACTGTATAGTATCGACTTGTAGACAAAATCGAACTAATTCTAGTGAAAAATTGGTTACAACCTTACTCTACGTGTCTCAAGTTATTAGCTCAAAGAAATATAAATTATTTTACAATTACACACACTCCAGTTTTTAACAACAAACACAGTTAACTACATGCATAAGCATTTATAACACTAAAACACTATTCTAAATGCTAGCGTATCCAAATTACATTTGCATGCACACTCGTCTTAATGAATTTAACTATTGAAATTCGAAGCTTCTCTGCCGTTGGCTAAAACCACATTTTGTTGCAACCTTGTGTACTCATATGTGTTCAGATATTTTATTAGATTTAATTTTTATGTAGAAATTCCCATACGAATTTTTATAATTTTATTTCTTTTCACTTGTGGTAAGTGCGCTTTTCAATTATGCTGTAGGTTTTACAGGTATTTTGTTCATTGTAATACCTTTTGGTTTCGGAATTCAGAGTTAGCTAGCTGCGTGCTGAGAAATGCACATTCTAAGCGTTTTACAAATAGCTAAATTTCCACTCAATTGTAGTAAGTAATATATGAATATAATATATAAAAAAAAAGTGTGTTGTGGTTTACTTCAAAAATATATTGCAAGACATAAAAAAAGTCTTTAAAAGGGTTAACCAACTATGGGTTAATATTTCCAAGTATTCATAGGTGTGGTTATTCATTGTGGCTTTACTAGGTAGCATAGGCATATTAATTATGTCAGAGTTAGTAAGACAGTCGTTGCCGAATTGTCACTTCTATGCTCCCTTTGTTTCAGTTGGGCTCTCTTATGTATAACACTAAAATAAATAATCTTGTTAAAAACAATATATTCAGATCATGTAGATACCTATTTAAAGTGGTATAATCGCTTTTTATTCTAGTGCATTTATACCAGTTGTCTGTTCGATTCGCCACTAACGAAGTTTTGACGATTTTAATATACATATGAAGCCGGAAGCTTAATTAAAATATACTAAATTTGATAAGAACTTGTTGAAAAAATAAAAAAGGAGTTTTCTAAAAAACAAAAAAAAAGACTTAACTTAGGCTGCACAGAAGCTTTAATACATTTCACATATCATATACAAAAATTCCATACAGGAACTTTGATCGGTCAGTTTTTATGGCAGGTTATGGACCTGAACTATTTCTTCGGAGATTGCACCGTTGCCTTGGATAATAATCCATGACGAATTTGGTGAAGATATTTCGTCAATTGAAAAACCTTTCCATAAAAGCTCATTATTTCGATCGTTCAGTTGGTAAGACAGCTATACGCTATAGTGATTCGATCTGAACTATTTCTTCGAAGTTTGCAGCGCTGCCTTGGGTGATAATCTATGCCAAAATTTATGAAGATATTTCGTCATTCGAGAAAGCTTTCCATAAAAGCACTTTATTTCAATGGTTCAGTTTAAACTTCAGATCGGTATCTCAGAAACCGATTCAACTCGTCACGCTGATCATTGATATATACAATTTATGAAGTATCCGCTGTTTCTTTCTGGGTGTTACAAACTACTTGGCAAACTTAATATACCCTGTTCAGAGTATGAGAAAAGGTAAAGCACAAATATTAGGAAACTGGTAATTATCCTTAAGTGGCCTCAGCCATTCACTTCGGTTTTTTCTTTACCAACTAGTGTACTATTCATATAATAGAATAGTTTGAGGAAAATGAAACAAAACTGCTTAAAAGAATACATGTAACGCTTGATAAGCGGAGGTTTCGGAGATTCCTCATAAACGTCGAATTTCATAATTCATTAAAATCATTTACTAAACTTTTTTCCAAAATTTCTTAATCTTTTTATTCTTAAGTTTGAGGTTTTCATAGCTTACCATAACTGTTCCTCTTATCCCTGGGTCTAGGCGTCAGAACTCGTAGACGTCATTCCATTCGTATGACTGTGATTGCAAATCTAAAAAATGGAAAGAGACTTTCAGTGAATATCGATAATTAAAAGATGGGACCTCTCTTCCTAGTCAGAGAAGACACAAAAAGCAATTAAAAATTAAAATACTGGTAGAGCGATGGAAAATATTTAGAAAACTTCCAACTGTGATAAAAATAAAGTTAACAAATTTTCAAAAAAAAGTGTCTAGTGTTTTAAAAGACGCTATGAGCTTTAGGAAGAATTTAGGTATTGGTATTCCCATACTAGGAGAGAAATTCATACATTTTTTATAAATAACTGTTAGGAATATAAGTTTAAAATAAAATAAATTTTGTAAGATGCACAATAAAATAGAAGAACGCCTCAAATTATGCAATAGCAACAGTTATCAAATATATATATATACTTTTAGGATGAGCTAGTATATAAAGTGATAATTTTTAAGCTGTCGAGAAAACGTGCATTCGATTACCGCAACATAGCTTGAATAATTCTGGAAATCTATTTTTTAGACAGCAGCATGAATAATTTATTTGATAACCAATTATTTTATGAATTATATAACCATATTACAAAACAAATATGCACAAATTCATATATTTATTACATAAATTGTCTGAAAATATTCAAACGACCCAAAAGCGTACGGAATTTAAACATAACAACTTTTGAGATACCCAACAACTTCTTAAGTAGTAGCAAAAACTTATGGCATTAATAATTCATGTCGATAAATATCGTTTTAGATGTTAAGTCTATGCCAACATATTTCTTGTATTTATTTATTTATATTTTTTCTTATCGAAGAAAACGTGCGGCATTAGCATCCTTATCAATGCTTAAATGGCGAATAAGTCAAGCGTATGAAAGCAAAAACAAAGAAGAAATATTCCTAGAAAAAAATTATGCGTAGCGAAAAATAAAAACAAAGCGCCAAGAGAGTGGGGATGAAAAGAAAATCAAATGCCAAGGCATATCAAATACGCGAAAAGCGCAAAAATCAATAGCGAAAAAATGCGCAAGAATTTTTTTGATTTTTTTTTTCGATTTATTTGCTTAAAATAAATATTTCAATTTTATGAACAAGCAGCGCGAGAAAATTGGCCGGGTGCAAACATTTTTCCAATATATTTTTTTTGTTTATTTAGTTTTATTTAAGGCAGCATACAAAATCAGCAGCAGCTTAGAGCCGAAAAGCGGCACAAAAGAGAAAAGGTAAAAAAGCAAATTGAAGAAAGTCCGAGGAAAGTAGCTTAAGAGGCTTTAAAATGGGCCAAAAGCTGGGTGGAAGCGCCTAAAAACGCGCAGTAAATTTATTAAACAGCATACACACAGGCGCACACACGCGCTTGTATATATATAGGTATTTATACATATTTATATATGTGTTAGTATATTCGCACAGCTGAATGTTGTCGAGTATTGGGCAAACAGCAACAGCGAAAAAGGCAAATAACCGAGCAGTGAAACAGCTGAGAAGCAAGTAAAAATAGAAACGCTATAATTGTGTGTGTGTATGTGTATAGTACAAAGAAAATAGAATACAATTTGTGTACAAAAGAAGAAACATCAAAAAGTTTTAATACAATTTGTGCGAGCAGAATGCTCAACTCCTTCAACCCCGACAGTGCACACACCCACACGCACACATTTTCAGTTAGTTGTAAATAAATATTGATGCAAATATAATCTTTAATACTATACACACACACACACAGACATACAAATTAGTACACTTGTATGTGTATGTCTCTAAGTGTATTTGTATTTGTTAGCTCTTTACATTGTTTGGCAAATCAGTAAATGACATTCAAATTGAAAACACAGCAGCAGTTGATTGGCGTTGGCAAGCAGCAAATACAAATACACACAACACAATTGGTTTATGGTACTCAAAACAAAAGTTAAATGAAAAGCAAAGAAAAGAAAAACAAAACAAACAAGAAAAAACATTAACTGCGGCTGCATCGAAGCTATAATATCCTTCACAGTTGCATTTCTTAAAGCCTAAAAGGGTATAAAGAGTTCTTTATGTTAATTTGGATCGTTCAGTTTGTATGACGGCTATATGCTATATTGGTTTGATCTGAACAATTTCTTCGAAGATTGCAGTTTTGCCCTGTCACATACTTTTGCCACAACGTCGCCCTTCGTCAGCTGTCCAACCGATGTCGGTGCCTGGCGAACCGCTCAAGCTATACTAAATTCTCCAACAGCTCAAAAAGTTCTTCAGTTTGCTTACATACCATCTATAAAACAATCTCCCATCCTCATTCCCTAGTGTTGTCTAGTCACATCAACGGCTACCTATCGGCCAAATAGTAGATTCTTCCCATACCACCCTCTTTCATCTTTGTCCACCATTCAGCAACAGATTTTCGTATATCCAACCGCCGCTGTTACGCAATAATCTTAACGGCAGCAATAGCAACAACAACCACAGCGACAGCGGTAATTACAAAGTGCTCCAATTCAAATCCCAATTTCCGAAATATTGAAATCTGTGTGTAAATAATTTAATTTGGTGAAATTTAAGCGCGCAAATACAATTACAGAGAGATTTAATGTAAGCGCATATTTAGCATACCCAGTAGGAAAATTTGTTGTTATTTATATTGAGACAAATCTTTAAAAAATTTTAATATCTCGATGTATATAAAATATGAAATTTCGGATCTGTAAGTTTTTACCAATTCATACTACCCTCCGCGCCGAAATGTAAGTTCCGTAAAACACCTCGTACTAGGTAAAAGTACTACGTAGAAAACAATGTCTCTGAGAAACTTTTAAGTGCACTCTAAAGTGTGGATAAAGCTGGAATACAAACCTTTAGTAATACTACAGCCAAAGGTTTATTAAAATATATTGCGTAAACGAAAATGTTTAAGATTTCGCCGGGTAAGGTGCAAGGCCTTTGGTAAATCGTAAAGTTATACAAATATCATAATGCGAAACACACAATCGTTTTTCCCTTGAAGATCGGACGAGAAATATTGATATATTATATCATTGCAGATCACCACTTATTATTTATGATTAGTCAGTTCGAAGCAACTCAGTTTCGAAGTAATTAAAACTGATTTCTGATATACCTGATGAGTACTAATATATATATTTTGAAACTTAATTAACTTTTAAGCCGATTTTAAAGTTTTTCGAGATATATTGGTTTTAGCTCTGAGCTAAGTGACCGTCAGTACAATCGGTCTTTTGGTGTCACCCACCATTCCCTCCCATACTACTATGTTACGAATTTAGATCGATATTCGGCTATTCGTTTTATAGATAAGTCCTAAGGGTCTAGCTAAGAGACTACAAAAGGTTTGTAGTCGGTTGCAAAATCGCACGGTCTTGGAGGCCACACTATAGGCCCATGACGCGAGATAATGCGCTCGCCAAAAGTTTCCTTCAATAAATGAATTTTTTCGTTGGCAGTATGGCATGTAGCGCCATCTTGTTGGAACCGAGGGTCGTCCACATCAACATCTTCCAAACTTTTTTGTAAAATCTGGATTAGTGATCGTTCGGCTACAATTCTTTTCCAAATTGGACATTGTAAGCTCGCAAACTAAGAACACTTCGCAAAATCGGATGGCCGCAGCTCCAATTGTTGCGCGCGATAGCGAATGGACTCATTCGGGTCTTCGCTGCGCATTGTGCGGCGTTTCTGAGGAAGCGTATTTTCCAGAGTATACGTGGCTCAAAACCGATACATAGTTGTTCGAATTACCGACTCTGCTGGGCTATTATGTTGATCTGATATTGGGCGCAGCGCAGCGCGAGTTGCGTCGCGCGAACCCAACAATTATTTTGGTAAAAAGTATTGTCTCTTATATAGTTATATAATTAATTAGTTATAATTAATTTAAGACTTGATGAGGTTCTGTCTTAGGCAAAGTTCAGAATATTTGACTACTTTGCTGAAGGAAGCAATGAACTCTCGATAACATCCTAGACTGTATGAAATTATATTGGTGCGGAAAGGAATATATAGATTGTCGTACTTCTTGTTCAACTTTACCATCTGACACTGTCTTTGGAACCGAGAGCCACATAAATAGCTGTACTACGTCGCGTTCGATGCCATGAGATTCATGAGAAAACTTTCTTACCGCCATTAGTTTAATTTGGCAGCCACACTCCTCGCACGCGTTTAATATTTCGCCAAACTATCAACTTCATTTTATGTGCGACTACATAAAATCGAGTTCGCCAACTCAGTTTCGCCTTGCTAACAACCTTTTAAGAAAACATTTTCCAAAGCACTTATAGTTTAATTTGCGAGTCGATATAGCGTTGGCATTGTTGCTGTCATAGCGGTTGGCAAACACTTAAAACGGAAGACTCAATATTTCCGGACACGTGTGTTCTTTTTTCTTAGCAAGCTGCAGCTGCCCCGCAATGCCTGACATACAAACCGCTTATGCGGCAAGCAGTTGTTAGAAGCAATTGGTTAGAATGCCGGCTGAAGAACGTCAGTGCGCGTACGAAGCACATGCCGTGGGTTGAGATTTTGATTTCAGCAGCAAATGCAGCGAAAAATGACAAACCAAACTGAATAAACTGAGACCGCAGAAGCGCGCTGAATTGCAGCACATTGCTTGCTTTGGCTGCTTCCTGTTCGCCTGCCAACTTATGCGGCTCCATGGCGGTCGTTCTACTTTCGCGACTGGTTGCAAAATTTCACCATCCACCACGCCACACCGTCATAACAGTACATATCCACGAGCGACACATTGTGCGCGTCGAGTGAGGATACAGCACGTCCGTATATACGATCCGAACGCACGGTACTACAACTAAGTGTAATATACCGATTAAGTATGTGTGCCTACGTGGGACTCGCACCGAGTTTGTCGCTGCAGTATGACGTTTGTTGTGCCACAGCGCGTCAGTAACTGCCAAGCAACGTTAGGACTAACCCGCGGGCCTGTGCGCCACTTACCACAATCTGTTCCCCGAGCGCCGCTACCAAAGATTTCACGATACCATTACCAAATTACGCCGTGGGGTACAAACGACGAGACGACTAACTTTTCTCAAACCCAGCCAACGCGCCAGAAACTCCGGCAGCAGCACCCAAACAACAAAAAAAGGCGAGGTAACCAAGGATAAAGCAGAAATGAAGAGAGGTAAAAAAGGATATTTTTAAAAAGCAAAAATGGCAGCGTAGCAAGCACCAAGCAAGCGTACCGACGTGCGGATGCGGCTGTGGCGCTGACTGTGGCAGCCGTAGTATCACTTTATGGGCTGCTGTGGCACCGCAACGATGACGAACGTGCAGGAATGGTTGAGCGAAATAGTGAAAAAAGTGTATCCAAATAGTCATTTGAGCAGATAATTTTCAATGATTATGTGAAAATGTGTTCCTTTTTTGCCCCATTTACACCACTCTTGCCTACTCGAGCGACACATCACTGCGACGTCAATGGCGTTCGGGCGTGTTGTCGATTTCGGAAACGGGCGTACAAGCGCTGCCGTTTGCCTGAGTGGAATTTGAAATGGCGTGAAAAGCGTTCGAGCGCTGTCAACAGTTTACATGGCCGTTTACAGTCGTGCGGAATGGGCACATTGTTGCTCATTGCAGCGTTCGGCGTCGCGTCGTGTCGGCGTGGATGGTTGACGGTTTCAATTGTAGATTTGCGATAAGCAAAAATTCACTTGGCAGCTGAAGAAAGGGTAAGAAAATTAGGGATTACTGTTGTACTTATTATCATTTTATTTTAATATTTGATGGTTTAAGGGGAAAAGTTTATTGAAAGTTTTTGCGGCGTACGCTGGAGACGAGTATTTATTGAGCTTTAGGTCTGAGTTAATAAAATTTGCTTAAGTGCTTCATAAATGTGGATTTAAGTTTTTTGATGAGAAGTGAAATTTTACTCATGGCGCAAGGGTTTGCTCATTAAAAATTAATGCGTTAAATAACGGATGTGTTTCTTAAACGAAGAATAGTGAATCAATGGGTAATAGTTACAGCAAGTCTATATAATTCTAGAGCTTACTAAATACCTTAAATATCCAGTAAGTTATAGAAATCTGTTGTCTCCCTCCTCCTGCAAACAATGACAAACCTACGAGGGCGTTTTTCGACTACCGGATTTGATATCCGACATGTTTTCTGCTACAACAACAAACCTAGTTGGTTTCGCCTGGCTGGTTGATGTGCTCAGATAGAACAGGTCGGTTAAACAGTAAGTTGTAGAGATCTTTTGAATCAAAGATTCCGTCAGCCGAGATGTAAGGATTATATGTAAGCACTGCGACTTCACAGTCGTTGGATTCGGTCTCTATTGGTAACCGAGCTCTTTCTAACAGCGTCTGACCATCTGAGGACAATGACAAAGCTGCGAGGCCGTTTCTCGATTACCGGATTTTCGTAACTGGTAAGTGATCGGATTTTTATTCAAGCATATAGAGCTGATAGAAAAGTATTCGAAATATAAACATAAAACTCAGGCACACAAACTTCTCGAGTTCCATGAAAAAATAGAGGCCATAAGAAACTTAGCTCAAGCCTTGGTTGGGCCGCTATTTCTATATATTCCTAACAAAGCTTCAAGCAGACACTGCAGACATACATACACTTATCTTCTCTCCACACTCCCTTCGCCGCTGTCTTGTTTATCTGCTCCTTTTCGATAAACGCATTTAACACACCCGTTTACCCACATTAATGCACAAATTAAATTGTGTTAAGTGAATATTTTAAAACTTTCAGCAATGACAGCGACAAGTGCAACAACAACAGCAACATGAACATACTTTAGTGCGAAACAAGTACGGCTGTGCGCTGAAAAAGCAACAATAATGAACTTGGAAAACTCAATGTTGTAACAGCAGTCGAGTCAAGTCCAACAACATACTCGTGTGTATGAACGCAACTGATAATAGGCACAACACTAACAGCAGCAACAACAATACAATATGTTGCGACAAGTCCTAGAACTGAAAGAGGAAAAAATTTGTACACACAATTGCCACAGTCAGTTTCCCAGAACCCTTATCAGCGATGATGTGATAACAAGAAGTGACAGCACTCAGCTGCATTCAACTGTTAGTGTGCTGATGCAAGGGCCTGTAGGAAATTTTGTTTTTGTAATTATTTTTTAATGTTTAGAGTTGTTGGTTTAGCAAAAAAAATTACAAAAAGTTGTTTTGCAACTACTAATGCAGGTTTAAAATATATGCCATATGCGAAAAAGTCAGGCAAACTTTTGAAAACTCAAAGAAAATTGGGACAGACTTGCTGCGTGTTACAATGCAGCGCTGTTTAGTGAAGCGATTTTGATTTTGGCATGTAAAAGTTTTTAAAAATGTTTTGTTATTAACCGTCTGAGAAGTTTACGCATCTGATTTATGCAACGAATGAAAGTTTCGGTTACGCCTAGAGATATGCAGTGATTGTACAAACAAATGACACAATTTATTGCAGTAATGTAATATACATAAATATTTTCAAGAAACCTTGGATTGAAATATTTTTTATAACTTTTTTTAGCTAATAATTTGCAATGTTTTAGATCTTAAGAGTCTTGTAAGTATATTATTTAACTTTTTTCAGTTAACAAAATTTTGAACTTCGCCGTACAAAAGATATTTTACCAAGCTAGAGGGTGCAATTACAACAACAAATTGTGTGCACAACAACTACTATTGGCAGGAGAAACCAAAAATTGCGCAAAATTGTAAAAAAAAAATAACAAAAACTCGTAAAAATGGCTACAACGACAATAGCGAGTGACGAATTCGACAACAATGCATTTGAATTTCCCGATAAATCCATTATAAAGCAGCAGCCTGAATCCCATTCTTTTGTGCCTGCCGCTTGCAGACGAAATATATCGGCTTTGTAGTTGTTGTTGTTATGGCTAGCAATTGTGCGGCCTTCAAAAGCAGCCGTGCCAGGAGAGCCACTCACAAGGCACACACATACACATGCAAACACTTGGGCACACATATACAAACACTTCTACTCACACATACAAACACTTGCGCTGACACATATATACAAGAGCACGAGCACGAGCACTCCACCTAAACACTTAGTCACCATGCCACTTCACTTTGCATTCGACATAAACGTTTAACAGCCTAAAAGCATGCATAGATTTTTGAGTGCGAGCACACGCGCACACACTGGCGCACTAATTTACTTGCCACACGCTGTTGTGCAGTTGCTAGTTGCTATATGCAAACTTGTCGCTAGACATTTTCGACAGCTTTAACTTCTACGTTATATGTACGATTATGTACATATGTATGCGTGGCACAATAATAAATGTCAGACACATTGCTTTTGTAAAATACCTTTAATACCCTTTGTGTGCAATTCACCGACATAATCAAGTATTTACAGCTTTTGTGCGTTTGTATTTGCCAATGACAGTGTCAATGCTGTGCGTGCCTGTGTGTGCGTACTTACAGCTAGATGTATAAGTGTTGGTGAGAGTGGCTGCCGCCTGCGTAAAGTGTGAAAGTGCTGAAATTAAAAGCTTGTATGTATGTATGTGGGTGAATGTATGTGTGTGTGCTTCACTTTGATACAGGTGTGCGTCGCTGTCTAGTTCACGCAACACACATCACACAGCTCCCTTGGCACTACGTTTTAGTCGCCGAAATAAAGTAGTAATTGAATTTCAATTTTAGATCCTTTGATTTTCCGAACAGGCATAAATTTCAGTACTATTTGACACATTAAAGTACTTTGAAGTGTGTGCGTATGTGTTTAACAAGATTTGATTGAAAACGCTCACTCACATGCGCACACAAACATACAGGCGTACAGGCATAGAGTACGGCATCAAAGCGGAGGCGTGTTATTATCGAACAACGCCGGCAAAGTGTTTTATAATTAATTTTCGGCTAAAATTTACATCTTAGAATTCGCAGAAAGTCAATAAGAAAGAAGCTTAAACGATTTCAATTTGTGGTTGAAGCTGCTCAACAAAGCTTGTAAATATTGTTGAAAGACATAGTTTCTGCCACGCATATTTTTATGATGATTTCGTTTTAGTTTCTGTGATACAAGAGCCCTCTTTGTAGCATAATTTAATTTCTTTCTTACCTCTGAGTTGTTTTGTTTTTCTTCCACTCCTTTTCTATCGATATCATATCTTTTTAGTCTACTGCGACCGCTTTGATTCGCTGCCTTTAAGTCTCTTCCGATATTAGGCAGTCTTATTTATCGAATATTTCTGCCTATGCTTCTGATTTCAATCTCAGCTTCTAACTTTGCTTTGGAGCTGCTCACAACTGTGCTTCCTCTAAAGCAAAATGCAATACCAAAATTAAACGAGACCCAACTTCAAACTTTTTTAATAATTCTACTTTTCCAGGAGTGAAATGGAACCTAATTTCACGCTTAGCTCAGCTTTAGATGGTCAGATTTGATACGGAACCTAATATCAAGCTTATCGCATAGCTCTACTTTTTCTGTACCGAAATGAAAACTAAGTTCAAAGACAGCTCAACTCTCTGCTTTACAGGTTCCGAAATTGTATGGGTTTATAGCTCAGCACCAATGCCTCCACTTTATCCTTCCAGTCATACAAGTATCTATAAATGTACGAGCATTGAGAGAAGAACGGCTGTCAACCATCTCCATGCATATTCTATCCGAAAGCGCCAAATTTGTGCACAGAAGATAGCGGTATAATCTACGCAGCGTGCTTGCCTCTGGGTTAAATGTTTCACTGTATTATTCTATCGGTCTTAAATGCTAATTTTCATCAAAAAACAGGTGACAATGTCGCATTTACCTGCCTGACGTCATTTCGGCATTAAGGGCTTGTAAATACTTCGCAGATTTTTAGCACCACTGTGTGCTTATTCTATTTTGGTAGCTTTTTCTGTCTTCTTCGTCCATACGTTCATTTACTTTCCTCTATTCTTTGTGTTGCTTTCTTTAAATATTGTGCACTGAACTTTTTTTTTTGCTCCTAATTGTCGAGATTTTTTAACTTTGCCAACTGAAAGCCGTCTTTTAAATAATCACGCTACGCTTCTTTCCGCAAAGTCTCGGTCAACAGCCACAAAGTGACCATAAAACTGTACTTCATCTTAAGTCTAATTTAATTTAATCTCTTGCAAAGTAGTTTTTGCGTTTTTCCTGTTCTTCAGCTGTTTGTGTGAACTTCCAAGAGGAGTATATATATATATAAATATATATGAAGGTTTGACATTTTTTGGTCACTCTACACCAGCCACAAGTTGTTGGCGTTGATTAAACTAAAGTGAAATTGTGGCAGTTGGAATGTGTAATTAATTAAATAAGCAAGCTTTAGATTGTTGAATAATAAAAATTTTTAGAAAAATAAAATTGAATCGAAATGCAAATATTCCATACTAAATAGGAGCGCCGCAAATAGTACGATTTGCTGTAGCTCTACAAATATCAGAGTATTACTAAATATAAAAACTATGGCGCCCTTATGGAACTTTTCACAACCCATTTAATCAACTCTCACAGCTATTAAATACAATTTTCTAAGCGAGACTTTTGCCTTAAATGAAGAGTAAAAGCGATCGATCTGCCGAGGATTTATTTCATATTTCTCTGTATAGATCACGATTAGTAACTGTGGATATAATAAAAAAAGACAAGCCTGTACTAAAGAGATGCTTAGCTATAGATCATCTCCTTAATTATTAGCTAGAAAAATCAACATGAACCCCCTTAGAAAGCAAAGGAAAAGTGCTGGAAGTTAAACATTAAGGGATGATATTTTTGAAGATGATGATGATGATGAGGATTCCTTACATGAAACACTAAACTATTCTGGCAACCACTCTTTCCGTGACTATCTAAATCCAACAATTGTAGATAAAGAAACCAAGTAAGCTGCTAAGACCCGGATGAACTTCGCATAATTTTGTTCTGTTTGGCAAAGCTCAACTAAAAGCCAGACCTATCGATTTTCTGATGAGCCTTCAAGCATAGAAGACTGAAAGTGCACTTTTCAGTTTCTGTTCAGGCAAGTTCAGACATAGTCAGTAGATTTTAATACGCTGAACTGCGAATCGAAAAATCTGGTATCACCGATTCTTCCACTTTCAGAGATATTCACCGTCACGAATGCACGAAGGTCTATCGATAATTTAGTTAATTTTTTTAGATTTTCAAAGGAATTGTTGTGATCGGTAAGCTATAGCTTATAGCTGTCTTTGACTAACTCTAACAATGCTCCGGCTTCGGTATCGTATTTTCGTATTTTCGTATATTTAGCTTTACACGAAACTTCATAAAATATTTTGCCAATTACTTGATTTTTCCGCACAATAATGCAATTTTATGATGTTCAACATGATATTATAGCAATTTCGACAGAAAATGAAATTACAGCAATAAATACTATATACTTTATATTATATTTCACGAGTCAAGCGACGCCTCCGCGCCGCCAAAGTGGTAAAATTGGGCAAAAATATAAATTTCCTGTTAACTGCCATTCAACGATGCGCGCAAATGACATGAACGTGAGGTCAAGTGGCGACGCCAATTTCATTGCCCATCATAACGTGATTTCGCCACTAACAACCGTCCAACACAAACATAGCCATATTTCGACTTTACACCGCACTTACGTTTAACCCCTTTCAAGAGGGAAATTAGAAAATTTTCCCCAAAGTACGCGTAATAGAGACCAACTTGATTGCGACAACGTGGACGTAGAGCATAATTAGAATGTCTCTACGCTACGGCATGTGCCCGTACACCGTAGCAACGGTGTGAATTACCTCACGGTGGCGGTGTGGTTGTGTGTGTGTGTGTGTTCTAAAGCCTTTCTCGCAAAAGGAAAGTTACTTGAGAAGCTACTACACTACACACACACTTCCACAAACACTATAAATCGACGCGGTGTGTGTGAGGTGAGGAAAATTTGCATGCCGCACGGCCTGACGGAAGTTGTCGTGCCGACCGCAGGAAGCGCTTAATTAGGGAAAATTCAATCTCTATTTCTTGTTATGCACACTAATTCAAAATTCAGTTGTTTAGTTTTTGTATGTGTGTGTATTTGGGCTTACATACACTAACATATATATCGGGAAAGTCATATTATTTTAGCATTTTGGCAGCGTAAAATTTTTGAAGAATTTCAACTTTGTGGTTAACTTTCTGCACCAGCCGACACACACACACTCACATATATATATATATATATATTAATTTCTTTATATTTGCGCGCGTGTGCAATTTAATGTTATCAAATATTTTGCGCTCGCGTTTTGCGTGGCCGCCGCTGCGGTCGTTGCCATGACCGTGTTGCGCATCTAAAATTTCTTTATCGTGGTTTTTTACCTTTCGCACTTGTCTTCTTGAGCCACTTGCTACGTGTAATTATAAATTAAACATTAAAATTGTTCTGCGAATTCATAAACACGGAGATATTAAGCAAAGCAAACATAAAAGTAGTAAATTTAATTCTCTTCGGAAACAATTGAAAGTTTTTCAGAAATTACAGCGAGCACAAAAGTGAAAGAACTCCTAAATCTTACGGCTTCACTCTTTAGCTTCAGGCAATTAGTTTTGGCATCCCTATCCACTCTTTGAAAATTTGTAATCACAACTCGCCCACTCCCCATTTAACGGTTTTGTTAAAAACTACTCAAAGTGCGACAAATCTATAAATAAATAAATAAATGCGCCAGAGACATAGGATGAGTGTTACACACGAGATAGTATGAGAATGCTTTATGGACTTCACCGAGATTAAGATACCGAATACGTGGACCGCAGTTTCTATAGTGAACTTTTTATCGAAAATATCGGTCAATCTATGTGATATATCATAGCAATTTGAAGAGAATCTTTTTGTTTTGTAAATTTTTTTGTATGGCAAAAATGTGTTGAGTCGGATCAATATTTCCTAATAAAAATATTTTCGAACTTCCGGCTGGCTTTATACCCCATATATCGGCGAATCTTTGTATCTAAAATATATATATAACAGCGCATCTCTGTGCCTAAAATGGATAGAGATGTATGGAAACTTGCCCCAAACCCTATATAAATAATATCACTATTTTCAACCATCTATTATTTATATGTCGTAATGCCAAAAATAGACAAAAATAGGGTTATTACTCCCATATAAATAGGTCAATCTTAGCCTTTATGTCATCAGGACTTGGAAAAAACAGGAGAATCTGCCGATGGCACTCTTGAAGAAATTGATATGATTTATTGTATGTATAGTAGATTCAGAGTTACACAATATGGCATGGCTTTCTACCTGCTGGTTCAATGAACGTTAGCCAAGCCTGAAATAGCTGACTCGAGCCTCTTTTCTTTGATGGATTAAAAAATTATGCTCTAATATATTTGAATATAAACTTCACAGAAGATGAAATGTGGTGGATTATCGATGCATTGCCTGAGAAATCATGGAATCATACATATATTGATGCTGATTATGCTCTTGATGAGAAACTACCACCATTGTTTCGAGAGCTGTGGTTGCCTCAGATTCAGAAGTTCTTGTAAAGCCTCGAGTATATCGATCCATTGCTTGAGAGATTAATGAATTTTACATATGTATATTAAACTTACGACTTTTTCTTAGTTAGTTCGATGTTTATTTATCTACGAACAGACAGAAAAATGTAGTCATAGGATCATCAAATTAGTCACTACAGGCGGGGACGATTTGGTTTGTGTTTCTTTTAGAAGGCTCTGAAGTCTAGTAGATGCTTTGGAGTTCATATCAATACCATATTAGAATATTGCAACGCATCCGAGAGAATTTTGGCACCTATCTGCTCTTGAAATACACAGCCTTGTTCCCGTAAACTTAAAATTACTTGACTAAACTATTATTATCTTATCATTTAAACTCAAACTATAAGTAGAAAAACCCTCTCAAGAATTTTTGATAAGATAAAAACCAGTGGAGAGCTAACTATCAAGATGAAGGACAAAATGGATTCATAAGTCAGAAAGTCATGAACACAATGGGGTTTCTGCCTTAAAGTGCTTCTATTAGACCAATAGTCACGCTTTTAACTCCCAAATTGAGTAAGTGGTAGTAGAGTAGTGTTAAAGATCTAAATGAAATAATTTGTCACCAAACTAAGCGCCTTATCGGAGTTTCAGAAACGATTTATGATGATGAAGATGCAAAAGTTTAAAATATGTTCAACAATAGGTATTCAGAGCTACATATATAAACTTGGGAAACAATGTTCAGTCTGCGTATGCCTAAATGCTTTCGGCATAAAGTAAAATACACAAAAATTTCAATCATGAAAATAGCACATGAGGTCAGCAACACTGCATAAATATTTACGATCTCCTAGCAAAAATTGTCAGAGCACAATTTTGAAAATATTTTTTGGTAATTACAAAATTACACTTCTTGTTTTTTTTCTTTTGGTTAAATCTAGAAATAAATTTTAAAATTAATTTAGCCCACAGCTAACTTATAAACTGTAAATATACCTAGATATATTTTAAATTCTTTCCGCCTTTTCCAATAAAGCGACAGGTGAAAGACAGCTAACGTGAATACACGCCGTCCAACGCTTCCCTGTAGTGAAAGAAGGAGCGGAATAACTATTAAAGGACTAGTGAAAAATGTATGTAAAATGGAACAGTTGATGTCCATAATATCTGTGGGATATAAAAAGCTAGCGATAAAATTAGATAGAATAGACCGCATGGAAATAAAATAGTTAAGATAGTGTTATGAAATTCTAGCGTAGGTGGTATTATCATTATTATTTCTAATTAGAACCAGTAGCGCCTCCTAACGACAATGTTCTACACTTGTTTGGAACTAGCTCACTTTACTGCTGGGTTTGCACAACTTTTCACGCAAATAACACAATTTTCACTTAAATAACTATCAATATTAATCTTGCAGGTAATGAGGCGAATTTTAGGGGAATTTTTATTAAAGGCATATAAAATTTGGGCAGATCGCAATTTCCATTAACTCAACTTTGCTCGCAAATGTAGCAATTTGGCTTTTACAAGCCAAAAAATAATAATAATACATAAGAGTGTATGTGCAGCGCCCAGCGGTGAAACAAGAATAACTAAATTATAAAAAAAATATTGAAAAAAAAATATAAAAAATTTAAAAAAAAAATTTTAAATTAAAATGTTAAATAAAATATAAAATATGAAATAAAAATATCAAAAATAGATATTAAAAATAAATTGCATCAAAATTTTGTACGAAGTTTAGTAAGCGAAGCATAAATAAGTTTTATATTTCTGTTCATATATACATATAAACATATGGTACATATGTACGTGTGTGTGAGCGTGTAAGTCATTTGTAAGATTTTGTATTGGCGTCCGCATCGTAAATCTGATTTTCATGCCATTTTCACTTAAAAGCAAAAATAAATTTGAAAAGTAAATTTTCTTATGCAAACACACACATACACTACATACATATACATTGGCAGGTATATGTTTGTATGTACATATAGAACTGTAAATCTGTGCTGCTTGGCTTGCTAATTGCACGCTTTGCAAATTTCTGCTTTAATTTCTATTTGATTTTCTTGATTTCTTTTTACAGTCTCAAAATATTTGCAGAAAAAGCTAAAGAAACTTTATATACACACATACAAGCATACACGCATACAGCTGTAATTACACAGCCTATTGTGCGGAGATTATTTTTGCGTGCCCAATGGGACAGATATAAGGTTAGGTGAGGTGAGAATAAGTGGGAGTAGGAAGCTCTTATAAAACTGAAGTCTAATGGAGACAGCAGCGAACTCTCTGGAGACGTCTCGTAATAAAGATAATTATTGACATTATCGACATTTTGCTCTGAAGTGCGAATAGCAAAATTAAGATTTGAAAATTGCAGTTGACTTGAAGCAAGTATTTTACTGACTAAACTTATTAAAAAAAAGTGATTAAACCGATAGCTGAATTGGGTATAAACACTAAGAAAAATCCGTTATTAAACTAAGTTAGTTCGAGATGTCCACCGATATATGTCGTTACTATTTGCTATGGAGGTTTGGAAATAATCCAGATCCACAGATCTAAATGATCCACTAATTAGTTCTCAGTACTTTTTAAAATATGAAATCTATTTTCTTCAAACGATTCCCTACTTTATACCTGAAATGGTATAAGGAAAGGTTTTATGGGATTGTCTCGCTAACATTTTCCAGTACTTGTGAAAATCGTGGGAAAATACTCAATGAATTGGATCAGCGTACTCTCGTTATTCTAGAAAGAGCACCTGAGGTTGTGAGCTTTAAAAAATGGGACGAGTGATTGTTTTGAAGACTTAAACTTGTTAAACTTATGGCTGGTGCCCATAAAATAGCCAGCTGACCTAAGATTAAACCGTACAAAGGATTTCATGCACATCCTGAATGGTTTAGGATTACTTGAAAAATGGTCATTTTTAGCGCAGAGTTCATTTTAGACGGTTATTTAAATCTATATCTATCCAAATGGTAGAAATTTTATGAATTATTAAAGGTAAAAATATAAAAAGATATTATTTTATTGATCGAAACTTTTTTCAGATCATCATTACTGCAAAAAGTAATTAGCTCTCTGAGACCGATATTGGTCCAAATTGAATGCAACCGATGTATAAAGAATGAAGAGATTTAAGTCGATAAGATTTCAGTAGGCTATTTAGTGCAGATCGGATTTTCGTGAGTCTAAAAGTATATAGTACGGAGCGTACAACGTTAACTAATGCAGTCCAGCTCTTAGACTTTTCTCGACATAATCGCCCAGCAGTGTCGGTAATTCAAACCACAATGGATCGATTTTGAACCACGTTTACTCTAGTGCATACAATATGGCTAGTGTGGAGCAGAATATCGAAGAAGATCTGAATGAGTTCATCCGCCATTGCGCGCGACTGTTGGAGCTGTGCTCATCCACTTCATAGCATTAAACTAAATGCGCCTTAATTTTTCTTCAAAACCACATGTCTATAAAAATTATAATTTTTTTTTTAATTTCCGCTTTCACCTTAGCGAATTCATTGATTCGTATATATAATTAACCTCTTAAAGCTCACATTTCTTTCCCCTACGCTAACAACTAATTGAATTCCATGCTGGACATATTGGCAGCTACGCTATAAATATATCGTCAATTATTCCTTCTGGGTACATTTTCAATGTTTGCCTACATCATTGTTGTTGTTGTTGTTATTCTTGTTGTTGCTATTTTCACCACAACGCGCTGTGCTAGCGAAATCTGTTGCCTTCCTTCAATATGTCATTAAAATAGAATTGCAATGTGACGTCTTCAAGCACTTTGTCGTTTGCACTCAACTCAATTGTGGCACAAGGGGCAAGGGACGCTATGCGGTTAGCGGCGGTGGAAGGGAGGTGTAGTGATGTGTGAAGCATTGCAGGGCAATGGATTTAATTAATGTGAAAATTTGCACAGACTTGCGGCTATTTTTAAGTTTGATCAACTTGGTTGGCGCAACTGCAATAACAAGAACAACAATAATAACAACAACAACAATGTAGCTATTGCGGCAACTGCTGCTAAAGTGGAGCGAATTGAGCAGCTCCTGGGCAAGATTTTTAGTTAAAATGGGCTCGCACCAAAAAAGTACATGGTTGCAACATTGTTTGTTGCGTGTTTATATGTTATACTGTTGGTGTGTGTGCGCTGGGTCGGCTAGTTGCTACCGACAATTTGAGCGCGCCTGGGTAGCGGTAATTATTTGTAAATTAGTATATACAGCCTCAACCTTACTCAAAGTGGCTTGAGGCGCCACCGCAATGCACCTCTATAGGTGTGTATATGTGTCGTTATATATATTTTATGTACATATATGTGTGTGTGTGTCTTCGGTCAACTCAGCTGCCGCAGCCTAGAAGGTGATAAGTTAAATTAAGCGTAACTTGACTAAGCGAATTAAATTGTTGTTGTTGTTATTCAATTAGAAATGTTTGTGAAATAGCAGACAAACACACACGCACACGCATGCACAAAAAAGCGCGCACACGCACACAATTTAGTGTCGGGTTAATTAATTTAATGATATTACAAATTCGCAGGTAATTATTTAAATTTAATTGCGAAAGCTTTCTAAACAATTTGTTTGATATTAATTCTTATTTACATAAACAAGCTTTTATGCAAATGCATGTTGAAATACAACAACAAAATTATATTGTATTCGCACAGCAATAATATTTGTATGTGTGGTATGTATGTGTGTGTTATGCTAAATAAAGAAGAATGCATTGCAAAGCCTTTTTGTTCAACGGCATTATAAAGTCTGCTATTTTAACTAAAGCCATGCAAATATTAATAAATACCTTTGCACTCAACTTTTTGTTGTTATTTACGTGTTGCATGCAACATACTATACATGCGTATGTGTGCATGTGTTGGTTTGCAATTTGAAATCACTTTACTTTTAATTAAATAAATACAGTTCAATATTTCAATGGACTATGGCTCATTGATATTTATTTAGTTGGAATTGTGCATTTTTGTTGTTGTTATTATTGCATGTATTCATAATTGAATCGGTCAATTTCATTTAATAAATGTATGACACTCCATTTTACAGTTGCCTGCATATAAATAATAATTATTTATGGCTAAAAGTAGCGCAGCCATTTCGACCTACAAAAACAGGGTAGCCATGTTCAACAAAAAAAAAAAACACAAAAAAAACAAAAAAAAAAAAGAGAAAATAACACATACCACATTTCACCAAGAAATATATATGCATATATTTTTTGACAAACAAAAAGTTTCCCATACAAGCATTTGATTCCAATCAAGCAGTTTCTATGGCAGCTATATGCTATAGTAGTGCGATATCGCCAGTACCGATAAATGAGCAGCTACTTGGGGCGAAAAGCACCTATGCAAAATTTCAGATCAATATCTCAAAAACTGATGGGCTAGTACGCATATATACAGACATATGTCTTAATCGACTCAGCTCGTCCTTTGAGCTTTCTGTTATATATATATAAATATATTTGTTTTTTTTTTTTTGGTAGGGTCTTAGAGGTTTCCTTCTGGGTGCTACAAACTTAATTTATCCTGTATCCTGTTCGGGATATAACAATATATAGTATATTTCGGAAATATATTTGTAATAAAGGACTTCCGACAACATTAAACAACTTCTATATACATATGATGCATGGTATGCATATGTTATTTGTAAATGGAATGAAAGAAATTTGAAGAGCAAGCATTCGGTTTTACACATATGTATGTAAAATATGTAAATATTATATTTATTGTCACTTAAAAGTTAATCATACGCCCATGTATTCATACTGCGCTTAATAACCATTCTGCAGTTACTTATACGCCATGGTGTTCGCTGATGCAGAATACATCAGACTACATGAGCACATCAGTGACAGAAAACATTTTATGTTTTGGTAAATAATTATGTAGGAAATGATCAGTTTAATCAACGTAAATACGAAAAATAGGTGGCAACACTAGATTAGTTATACATGAGCTGTGTATAGAAAGCATAAGCTATGTGGCTAAAAAATAGTTCAAAATTATTTAAAAAATTAATTCACTTATTTTTCTGAAAACCAAAACTTAGGCACTTTATTGACAAAATTTTTTATTGTAACAAAAATTTATAAATAAACTATTAATCAGAAAACGAAGAATAGAAATTTAAGAACTTTAGTGTTGATAACTCAAGATTATTAAGATTATTTGCTTCGTTTTATATGAACATTGTTAATAAGGTTTTGAATTTTATTTTTTTCAAAGCTTTTAAATATGCGAATTTTTGTATTACGAAATATCTCCATGACTGTTAGATTTAGTATAGTAGAATGTTTAAAAAATTTTAGGCCCTACAAGCAACTGCAACTAAAAAAATTTATACTAAACGCCTCAAAAGTAGTGGCATTGTTACTGAAAACAAAAATGATTATGTGTAAATATAAATAGGGTAACTGTGCATGTTTATGGAAACTTTGGAAAATGCAGCTAAAAATCCTGCCTTGCAGGGATATTTTTGTCTGCATACAGCGTAATTTTTATAACCTGAAGAGGGTATATTAAGACTGAACGTTTAAACTCAAATCTTTGTAGAGAAACATATTTTATTTGACAAGCTATCTTCACAAAATTCGGCGTGTATTTTTTCCAAAGCCATTGCTACAATCTCCGATGCACAAATTGTGCAGATCGGACAACCATAGCATGCAGCTGCCATTCAAACTCATTCCTATAAAAAATTCACCTGTGAAGTTTATTATGGCTTCAGTGCAGCCGCAGTTAACGGTTTTTCTTGTAATCCATAAATTAAAAAAAAAAAATTTGTTTGGCTCATCTAATATAACTTAGACTTAAAAATATTTTCTGCCCAATTTTTTGTTTACTTATTTTAAATGTGAATATCGAACATTTTATTTAAAATGGTTAATAAAAACGTTAAATTTTCCTAAATTGTGCTATCAAAAATTTTTGAGCAACAAATACTATATATAATTAGCATTTTTTTCCTTGCTCCCAAATGATTTACTGCTCATTAAAAATGCATAATACTCCGCGCTTCATGTTTAAATTTGTACTACTTTATATGTCATATGTATGCAAATGTGTGTATGTTATCAAGTTGGTGTGTGTTTACAAATCGTATGTATATTTGATTTTTTTATGCGCCTGTGCTTTTCCGGAAATGCTATACCAACGAGTGAGCGCATACATGGCGTCCCTTGACAAATCGAATTGTGTCATAGTTTTGTGGTTGTTTGCATTTTGTTTTTGTTGTATTATGCAAACAGGCAAGTTACAATACACTCAACTACAATTTTTATGCGCGAATTCCGAACGCAACTTTATCAAATTTTTATTCCATTTTTTCGATTTTTTTCAGCGTTTTATTCTAAATTTTTTTCCACTCTTTTCTATTAACTTGCAAAAGCTTGAAAATTTAACATGCGTGTTTGTGCATATACATACAATATGCACAGGAGTATTTGCATGCTGCGAGTGTGTTTGTAAATATTTTTCCAATCGCGCCAATTCACACTGTCATTTGATTTATATGCGGCGTATAGTAAATATTTATGCGTCACACACACACGCATACACATACATATACGGTGAAATGCAACGCTGCCAATACCGTTGCTGTTTTTGTTTTCTACTCGTAGTACTTCAGCGTGCAATCACCCACTTTTCTAGACGAGTTATTGGGTGCGGAGCGATGTTGTTGGGCTTCTAAGTGCAACAGCGTACATCTAAATAACTTGTCGTTGGGGAATTTCAGCGTGTATGTAGCGAAAATGAAAATAAAAAATGCAGAAAAAGTGCAAAAAATAAATATAAAAATACAAAAAAAAAAAACTGAAAACTAAATAAAAATAAAAATGCGAACGAGAAGCAGCAGCAGCAGCATGCGAAAAGCGATGCAAACGCAAAAAAAAAGTATTCGTTGTAAGGGAGAATTTCGTATTGGCAACAGCATAAGACAACTACATTAGCAGTAACAACAACAACAACACTGGCAACTTTAATAGCGCTGATTGGTGGCGGTTGGTGGGACGAAGTTGACACTTTGGCAACCGCGAAACCAGTGAAGTGCATTGAGCGGTTCTAATGCGAACGCAACGAGTTAAGATTGCTACAATTTTCCGTACTTTTTGCTTTCTTTGCATTTCGCATTACGTACGTAAACATACACACACACACATCTAAATATTTTGCCAAGTATTTATGGGAAGTAAGTGCGAGCGCATTGGCGAGTGGTGAAGCCAAGCGGATGTGTAAATTTTTAAGGTGAAACCAATAGTTTATGTATTCCCGAAGTCAATAAAAAGCAATGCATAAACAATGAGTGAAAAGGAGAAACAGCGCGAAATTTGGAATTGGAAATTTTAATTCAAAATTAATACAACATAAAATTTAAAAAATAAAAAAAAAAATAAAATAAAACAAAAATTGTAATAAAATTTAAATTAAATAAAACAACGACAACACCGAAACTATAATAAGCTTCTCAGTTGCATTGCTTATAGCATAAAAGGTTATATAAAGAACTTTATCTCGATTTTGTCGGTAAATTTTTCTGACAGCCATATGCTATAGTAATCCGATCCGAACAATTTCTTCGAAGTTTGTAGCCTTGCCTAGGGTAATAATATGTAGCAAATTTCGCGGAGATATCTTGTCAAATAAAAAAATTTTCCATACAAGGACTTAATTTTTAAAGGTCAGTTTGTATGGCAGCTATATGCTACAGTGATCTGATCTGGAGAATTTGCTCAGAAATTGTAGCGTTGGCTAAGATAGTAATCGTTGCAAATTTTCGTGAAGATAATTTTCTGAAATAAAAAAGTTTTCCCCACAAGAACTTGATTCCGTACGGTCTGTTTGTATGGCAGCTAACTTTTACAGTAGTCCGATATCGGTGGTTCCGGCAAATAAACAGCTTCGGTGTGAGAAAAGGTCGTGTGCACAACTTCAGAGCGATATTTTCAAAACTGAAGAACTAGTGCGCGTATTACGAACGGATGGACATGGCTAAATCGAACCAGCTCGACGCGCTGATCGTTTGTATATATATTATACAGAGTTTTAGTATAGAAAATAGAGTAACATATACTCATATATATTAATAGTATAATATCTCACTGAAGTAACAAAAGTGCTTACTATTTCATCACTATTTATTTATACCAGTTTATATAAATTATACCATTTTTATGTTCGATTCATCATACTTCAAGATTTAGTAAATCAGAATACTGCTTTTAATGTATCTATTCCAGCCAACTCCACCTTCATTATTCTAATTATTTTTTAACTCATTATTACAGCTGGATCTTATATGGCTTCACAGTTACAATATGATCATTTAAAAAAAAATTGTTTCTTTAAAGCTGGAATTTTGTGCATGAAGAATGTGTAAACTTGTTTGCGAATTTAAAAAGGCTCATTAAAAATGTAGCAAAGAAAACAAAAAAATTAATTAGTTCACCAAAAAGAAACATTTTTCAATCTCAAAAATTATAAATTCTGCAAAAAGACTGCATTTTTTCTTTGCTCCAAGCACAATTGCTGTGTAATAAACATAGCATATACACACTACTCCCCAGAGGCTGCGGTTCACATTACTCCAATTAATTTAACAACTTCATGCCACAATATTTCACTGGTTCGCACTCAAGGGACTGCATGCCAATATATCCTGCTGCTGACAACTCAACACAAGCAACAACAAGGCAAAGTATAAGCATATAAATATATAATTATGAGAATATACTTGTACATATGTACATGTAGATAAGAGTGTGTACAACATTCATGTCATTGCGTCACTTTTCACTGTCACTTTTCCAAATATTCCCCTTCCACTTTTGCCGCTTTCTTGCGATTTCTTCGAAAAAGTTTTTAATTTCACAGCAGCAGCTTCAGCCATGAACAATCAACTCGGCGTCGCCGTAACCTCCTTTTTCATAACTGACAACCGCGTCACTGCCACTAGCACTTCCGCTGCCCAGCTTTGACTATTTTACCACCCACTCTCGCTCACTCTCTCTCTCTCTATCGTTTTTGCGGCCTCCTTGCCGGTTGTCCGCATTTAGCTTGTCTATAAAATAAATACTTCCAATAATTGAGTTATTGCTGTAAAGCACTTAGTTGTTCGACACTTTGCTTTACCGACTTTGTGCCTGCGCTTCGTGGCGAAGTGGAGCGTTGTCTCGTCAGACAAAATTTTAGCACTTCTATGGCATGACCCACGCACACAAACACATAAGAGTAAATATAATTTTTAGAAGTGTGTATGTGTGTGTGTGCGGAAAGTGCTTCAGCCACACACATTTGTGCTTCAATGGCGTTTACATCACCTTTCGCTTGTACGCTCATTTCATACCTACTTAAGCACACATCAATAAATATTCGAACTTCACGCACACATATACACATATATACATAGCTAATAATAATCATATACATAGACACTACATGTGTAAGCATGCTTGTACACGCATGTGTATCTCTATTATATTGTTTCTGCACTTCTTTGCCACATTTTTGGCAAAGCAATTGCAAAGCACAAAAGAAACAAGAAAAAAATGTGAGCTTAGGTTGAATCAAAGCTATAATACCCTTCACAGCTGTATTTCTTATAGCATAAAAAGGGTATAAAAAGGTTTTTTTCTTGATTTTAGTCGGTCACATGAAATCTATATGCTATAGTACTCCAAACTGAACAATTCCTTCGGTCAAACTATTTTTGCTTAGAAGAATAACCTAGGAAAAATTTCCTGCAGATTTCTTGTCAGGTAAAAAAGGTTTTCATACAAAAAATTGATTTTGATCAATCAGTTTGTATGACAGCTATATGGTAAAGTCGTCCGTTATTGGGGATTCGGCCAAATAAGCAGCTTCTCCAGGAGCAAATGTGGTGTGCAGATTTTAAGAACGATATCTCAAAAACTGAGGGACTAGTACGCGTATCTACAAACGGGCGGTAAGTCAAACGAACATTACTAAAACGACTCAGCTCATCACGCTGATTTTTTATATATAATACATATATAACGTATATGTTATACTTTATCGGATCTCAAACGTTTCCTTTTAGGTGTTACAAACGTTGTGGCAAACTTAATATACCTTGATGCGGGTATAAAAAGATAAAAGAAAATATAAAAAATAAAACTCGAAATGAAAGTAAAAAGCATAAAATAGCGCAAAATAAACCAACCGAAAAATTCCAAATTTATTGATGGCTTTTGTATGCATAAGCTGGGATTTCATGTTCTTCGAGCTATGCGCAACCCCCCAGTCACACATATACATACACACATATATGTATATACAAATACAACGGAGTGGCGCTGTATAGCTGCTAGCGTCTCCACATAGAAAAGCAAACGCAAAGCTTTGTTGGAATATTTAATATTTTATTGATTTTTTTGTATTTTTAGCACAAAAAGATCTATTATTTACGCATAAATGTAAGCTGAGTCGTATTGAGATGGCTGTGTTGGGCACAAATGAAGTGTATAAAGAAGAAAGCTGGCGGCAGATGAGCACTACAAAGCATAAAGGTATATAGGTTTCAGGGTTGCATTTAAGTGTTTTGGTATCACTTTGTACAAGTAAATAGTTATATATTAAATGTTGGTATAAGTGCCTGCAGTACTCAACATTTATTTTCGAGAAAATTATTTATAAAGCTACAAAATCATCTTCATATGGATAGTATATGTATATGTTTAGAAAGAATATTTAAAACTTTTTAAGCCAAATTAAGTTTTGCGAAATGTCTCGAAAATAATAATACATAATTCAGACTGACTTATTCTACCTATAAGTAAATATATTTTTGCTCAAACCGGCGAATGCCTGAAGAGCTTTCGTTGTGCTTTCCGCGAAGTCAGTACAGCACACGCTTTATACTTCCAAAAACGCCTGAGCTTTCATACCCAAAAAAAAAAAAGAACTGAGCTTATTAAACATTGACTGCTCTTGTACTTTTACAAGAAAAATACTGTTTATGCAATTAATATTATATCAGTTGTGTGTTCGACTCGTTAGTCTTCAAGTGTTGGAGAATCGAATGCAGCTTTTGACATAAGCATACTACCGGTTCTTAATTACTCTAGGTTAGATTTAGATTTGGTTTAACAAAACTGGATATCTTTGGTTTAAACAACTTAGCATAAAACATAACCTACTACCAAATGACTGAAATAATTTTATTTGTTTTTTTTTCGTCGTTTATACTCAATTTGGCCGTTTTTTGAAAATTTCTACTATCTAAATTCTAAGTCTTTCCTTTCGTTGCATGCAAATTTACCGAAGAGCTCACCCTAGCGAACACACACTTATGTATGTATGTATGTCTAATGTAAACCGATAAATAAGTGTGTCTGTAAGATTGCGTTGAAGACACTCATTTAAATTCTCCATCGAGTTTGACTGTCTGACTTGAGTTGACATACAGCTGCTGCCGTCGCTATAACCCTACCACTCGCAGTACTTAACTTTCACCTATGCAAACATTTACTTACTTAAACACCATGAAAGCTTTTCTATGAAATTTTATGTACTTGTATGCTCACCTGAAAGGGTAAATTTGTTTGCTCTCATTGATGCGTTGCAAATTAGGGATTTAGTATCTAATATTTAAAGGGTAATTAAAGCTGTCATGTGGCATACATAGCATATGTGCAGAAATTTGTATGCAATATTTTCGAAAATAAATGAGCGAAATACTCATATAATTGACTTATGGGTTAGAACAGCTGAGACAGCTTAAATAACAGTTGAAAGTATCAAAAGTTGGCAAAGGTAATTACAAGTCATATATTGCTTGAAAACTCATACGAAAGTTATACTAAAAGCTAATATTTTCCTATATGAAACTCGACTCGAACTTTTCCTTTACTAAATGTTCGACTGACTATGTTCTGATATCATCACAAAATTTCAAGTGGTTTATTGTCCCAGTCAAATCTTTATTATTCGAAGAAAATTTTTAGGATCGGACAACTATAGCATATAGCTGTCATACAAACTGAACAACAAATTTTAAGCTCTTCTATGTATTATAGCTTCGATGCAAACGAAGTTCTTTTTTTTTTTTTGGATTTTCGAGTGGATGGATCAACGGAGTTCTCTTATTACCAAATATAATATTAAAACGGTACAAAATTTTCGTTGTTTACGATTCAGAGTTTCCTGAGAAACCTAATTATTTTTAACACGTTAGTGAAGTTTTTCTGCGATGATTTTGAAAATTTGTTTATAAAAATCGAAAATATTTTTTTTTTTTTATTTTCCCCGACACTCATATAAATGGCGTTCAATATATGTATTCGATTTCTTCAAATAAGAAATCTTTATGACTACTGCATTGCTTAGTATAGCGGCATATTTTCGGTTAGTGTGAATATATCTGGTATAATTTGGGGATACCAATGGCCTACGGAACTTGGAAGATGCTTTGCTTAGGTGCAAGTCTCTTTATTACTAAATATTGTGGTTAAAAATCAATAACGGTAAATATTTGTATAAAAATACCATATATGTCTGTTTGTTTGTTATAGGAATAAACATAAGAGTTTGACTTCCTATTTGCCTTAAATATGCAATCCCAAGGCAATTCAGATACTCACGTATATTGAAACAGGCTAAACAAATAGATTACAGCACATAACCTCAAATCTCCTAATCAAATAATCTAAATGTCCTAATAACACACACGTTTCAGTTATTGCTGCGATAAATTTATGCAACATTAAATGTAGGAGAATTAGATATTCCCCAAATAATAAATTATAAGCACACAAGTCATAGACGTAAGGGGCAAATGTCTAACATATTCAAGTCACTAATGTGTAAGTTTGCCCACTATAAATTTATGTAGTCTTCTAAATATAATGCCACTGGGTGTGTGCAATGGTGATTTGCTTTGTGGCACGCTTGTAAATATGCAACTTGAATACCAAAGGAATTGTATATATATGTACCATAGGTATGTATACAAAATAACGGTATGCGTTCTACCTGTTCCATATTTATGTTAAATATAATCTAATGGCCAGCCATTACGAGATGTTAAGTGCGGATATGCTGCGTGTGGGTGGGCGATCCTAAGCTCACAGTGCCACGAAATGTGAAAGTACGCTGCACGAGCACGTCGCAACTTTGTGGCTCAAGCAAATAATGTGCCAAAATATTGCAAATATAAATCGGGCATATGCTGCGGGTGAAGTTGACGAGCACGTAGCTTCGTATAAACGAGCTACAAGCCAACCAACAGAAATCTATGCCGATGATAGCGACGAATGAATGGAAGACAGAACGAGTGAAACGAAGCAGGACGAAACAGGCTAGACAAGAATGTGTTTATCAATAAAAAATAGTAAAAAATTAGTAAAAAAATAATAAAAAAATTATAAAAAAAAATAATAAAAAATAATAAACTAAAAATAAATAAATAAAATGAAAGAAAATAAAAAATAAACATATTAAATAAATAAAATAAACCAAAAATGCGGTCCACCAACCACTACAACAAAAATTGAAAAATTGTAGAGGCTTACATTTACTGCTTTTTAAGTGAGTTTATAGCGGTATATTATGATAATGATGATGTACCATATACCTATATATCTGCAGTTGAACTAATGCTCGCAATCATTATTTTATATGTTTGTTAATTAATAATTATGACCTTACTCATGATTACGACGTGTTTGCCTATGGGATATGCTGCCGCTCGGCTTTCCACGCTACGCAGCTGCCGTTCCATGAATATGAATGCAAACGTATGGGCTTTGTGTGCAAAAGATGACGAGCGACGGCTTAGCGAGCGAAAAGTCTGACCGACAGACAATTGCGTTGCACAATAAAAAAAAAAAACCACAAAAATCAAGGAAGAAAACATAAATGGTAAAAATGAAATATGACTGAAATTGAAGGCCTAAGCAGAGATTTCTTTCGATTTGGCGTCTAGTCGGCGATTGACTGGAGAAGTGGCGGAGAGTAAGTAAAATATGGTAGCATTTTTTTGAGTACAGTTAGATAATGAGCACGAAAATGCGTAAGTATTTGTTGGCAGATAGTATGATATGCCGAAGTGTGGAAACAACAACAACGTTGTAGCAGAGTTGATTTATTTTATAGACCCGGCAACAAGATTCGACAACAACACATACAAAGGTACTGTCAATGGAAATGCAGGGAAAGCGGTAAGAAAGAGCGCTGACGTAACAACAGTTTTGGTTTTGCGTATGTGAAGCGTAGAAGTGATAAGTCAATAGAAATAAGTGAAGCAAAATTAAAGAAATAATGATTATAGGGTGTTCAATAAGTGCTATAGAGAGTTTAAAAGAAAATCGGTATAAAAAATGTGATATAAGTTGGGATGAATTAAATCCATTTGCTTGGTTCCTAATTCGATTGAGATATGGCTTACTACAACAAAGACACCTTAATTGGTCATTGGCGTCAGCTGCTTGATTTGTTGAGAAATTATAATTAAGAAACAATCATACGACAGTCGACCGACCGAAAGGAACTCACCCGATTTTATATTCATCCCAGGACTGTCAACTCGCAAACATTTATCAAAACTAATTGTGCAGTGTTTGCTTCCGCTACAATAACAACTATCAGCTGCCAGGACCTACTAAGTAGGGACGATGAGAATACAAGGAACCTTTAAGATATATTTGCTGCGAAATTACCGTCAGTCTCGGCGATTACATTCTCGTTACCACCAATTTTCTTAACTTCGTAACATTCTGCTTAGAATATCGGTAGCTTACGAGCCAATTAGCCAACAGTTGTGGCATTTATACATGATTGGGTTGGGTCTAACTACAAAACATACATATGGAATTATAATGGCGCCTCCTCATAGAAATCATACGAAGTTGGTTGGTACCTAATACAGCATTACCAAGTGTCTTCAAAGTAGTACTATGGAAACATAGCCTAATAAAACTGGAGAAAGAATTTGTCATCAAAATTTCGGCGAAAAAACTGTTGAGCGCCCCTACTGTTAGGTCCTTTATATTAATAAATATATATGTATGCATATAGATACACATATATTTTTTTGCGCTCGCTATACATACTTGACATCAAAGCTTATTTGTAATGAGAAAATTATGAATGCAAAAGCAGGCCTCGTACAAACAAAGTCGGCTCCGGCGAATGAGGCTGGCGCTGTTACATATTTAAATACTTGCACACGAACTTGCCTCACAGAATAGGGGTACGCAATGTAGGTGGTAAAAAATATAAATATTTCAAAAAACCAGGCAAGATAGGCGGCGCTTATGAAAGTCACAGCGTCAGCGTAGTCGGAACTCATTTGAAAGATATAAAACACAAGAAAAATATATGCAAAAAAAAAAACAAAAAGTATACACCGACAAACGGTATTCGCGGCAAATAAGGCCTAAAAGGCTTGCATACGAAACGAATGACATAGAGGGATAAACAGAGCAGAAGGATACAGAGAGCAAATAAAGCAGAGCGCACGCGAACCAAGGGAAAGGGAATAAAAGCAACAAAAGCCATACCGGCGGAATGTGCGTTTGCGACGTAGTAGACAGTGCCGACATCGAGAGTCACAGACCGTCTTAGTTATACTTCTAGCTTAGACAATACGTTTGCAGCAGTGATATGAATATGCTTGCAATGGAAGTGAATGAAAAGTCGACGAACAAGCACGGTAAATGCCAAAGAATGTGTCGCACAAGTAGGGGCACTCATGGCTGGAGATTGGGTTGCGTGAGTGTTGAAAGAAGAAGAGTTGAAAGTACTGCAGAACAGATGAAAGCGTCGGATGAAAAGCAAAGGAGCTGTCTGAAGTACAAAATAGCTGGCTAAACTTAAAGAGCTCTACACTTTAATGGTAGGAAACAGGATTAACTAGTTTTATTTGAAAATGTAGACGTTACTATGAGTTTTTAAGGCCTTCTGGACCAGAGTAAAAGCGCCAATTTTTCATAAAAATATTCAAATAGACCCAGATCCAGTTAAGTTTGATAAACTATAATTTCAGAATTTCGGATTACGGTGGTCCAGCTGAATAAAATAAGCAAGATTTCCATCAACAAAAGAGACTTGAAGCAAAAGTTGAGAGCTTGTTTCTCTGTGTGAAGAGTTTTTAGGATAAAGCTATATAATTTGAAGATAGCGAAACATCAAGAAACATTATATTACAGACAACCGATGTCTTCAACTACAAACTATATACAATATCATTATATTATGAAGCCGAGCGAGCTCGCACACTGCTTCTTTCAAAATCTGTGTGTGGTTTGGTGTTTCTAAGAAAAATCCATCCGACTTGAAGTTAACGATTTCAAGAGCCATGATATTACAGATAATTTGAAAACCCAAGGTTTTGAGCGCCCATTATAAACACTACCGGAAAACAAAATCTTCAGCCCGAAAACTATACTCTTCTATATAGTTCCGCACTTTGTTGCTAATAATAAGGAACATTATAAGAGAAACATTAGCCTTTACAAATTTAAAATGACTGCCACAATGAGACAGCTTTCCCTGCCACGCTGCGAATGCGTTTAGCCCGTTCTCACATTTTCCGAACTAATTAGTAAGTGCGTCAGCTAGTCAAGCAGCAATTTAGCCAGTCTGTCAGCGCGCCAGTCAGCCAACCATGTAGTCCGTTAGCTAACCTGTCCTTCATTCAAGCACTCGGCGAGCATAATTGTTTGTATTTTACGCTTGCCTAGAAAGCTAAGCAAATCTTTTGTTATGAAAATTTTCTTCTTCTTCTTCTTCTTCTTCTTCTTCTTCTTCTTCTACTTTTCATACAACTTGCTCGTTTTTGTGCAACATACTTTTCATACTGTTGGCGAATTTTTGAACTTGTTGTTGTTTACTTTCTTTTGTTATTTAATGTTGTTGTAGCTTTTGTCTGCTGCTTTATTTATGAAAATGTAATTCTTGCGCCAGCAAGAACCGAAGCAACAGTGGCGAGAGTAGCAGCAATCAAAAGTGGATAGACGCAGCAAATGTGCGGAGTATTTGACGTCAATGGCGCCTGCAGCCAGACGGACGGCGTGTAGCGGCAAAGAGTAAGAATTGCTGCGCCAGTTAAGCAATGTGGACAGCATGTTTGTAGCGGTGCAATGAAGCGGTTGTTGCAGGTATACTTGGTGCCTAAGTAGGCATTGCAGTCCGTGAGGGAGGTCAGTGAGGAAGCAAGCGATGTATACATATTCGTTGCAGTTGCCAACTTGATCCAACATGATAGCAAAGGTAGAACTGACTTGAGGTCCGGAAGAAAAAGTTTCTGAAAATCAATCTTGATTGAGCTGACTTAAGGAATCTTAAAACCTCTTAAGCCGCCATAATCATAGCTTTGAAAAAAGGACAGGAAAATACATATAAAAACCGGCCCGAAACCGGCAACGATTTAACTGTTTATCTCGCTGTAACCGAGTCCACCACATCTGGGTGCCTGAACAAAAAGGTATAGTCCGGAACGAAATGGCTGATGAGCTTACCCATTCTGCAGCGACTACCAAGCTCCTGAGATCTAAACTCATCTTTGCCGTCATCTCCCCAACTCGGTCCGATTTTCATATAGACCAGGATTCTCATACTGACAGTATTCTTCAAAACTGCTGACGGAAGGATTTCTGCCGCTACAACAACAATAAAAATAACAGCATGGAAGTTCTTCACGAATTATTTTAGGTTATTATAATCTCATGCAGACGCAGCTTAACTTAGAATTCCTTCTGAAAATTTTGAAGACAAGCATCAAAAGTACAACTGCTAATAGCAAAACGTATGTTATGTATAACGAAGCTCATGAATCCTTTAAAAATAATGCACTGGTTATATAAATTACGGTGCCAGCCAAACTGTTGACACCTCGGTGTATACTACTTGCTACATGTTTTTTCTATTGTTGTCTAACGTTTATACATTTCCGACGGCAACGACGTCTTACTTCTTCCTACAACATCCTCTTACAATTTGCTTTACACTTTTATTGTTCAACATTATACCCTGAACGGGGTATATAAAATTTGCCACGAAGTTTTCAATACCCAGTTATAGACCCTATAAAGTATATATACATGTTAGGGTGGGTGCAAAAAACTAATATATTTTTTCGATTGGTACTCTGGAAAATAGGTTCTTAGTCACCTCTAAGAAAGTCATTCCAATTATGAACTTTTTATTGTAACGGGAAAATCCTCCGCCTTACAGTTTTCAATTTTTTCCTTATTAAATAGAAAAATTCATTATCATATTCGTTTCTTAGATTTTGTAGAAAATTGAATGCTCCACAAAATAATCTCTTAAACCTAACCGTTTAAAAGATATTAACGATTGAAGATTGATTATTTTAAGGAAATTTTTTTTTCTTATAAATGTTATAACTAAAAGAAGCGAACAAAAAAACTCGTTTTTGAACCACCCTAATATATGTATATGTATATATGCCTGTCTTTTATACGCAAACTTGACTCTTAGTTTTGAGTTATATAACTGAAATTTTCTATAAGAAATTACTCATTTATTAGAATCATCGATATCGGACTACTATAGCTTATAGTTGCCATACAAACTGACCGATCAAAATCAAGTCATAGATCTTTATATACCCTTTTAAGCTATATGTAATGCACCTGTAAAGGGTATTATAGTGGCGATGCAACCAAAGTTTACAGTTCTTCTGGTTTTTACTTAACTTTTACTGTTGCCTGCTTGCTGTTCAACTGCTTAAATCTGCTTGTGTTCTGTGCCAGCTATGCACGGCGTCTCGTGTACTGCTTTAGGTGCAATTGTGGCAACAATATGCGGCTGTATGCAGACCCAAGCAGACACAAAGCGACACACACACACACACACAGCCGCAGACGAGTGCGCTTACAAGTGCAACGCCTCGTTCACTCACATTATTAAAGTCTTAGCAAACAATTTTGCCTTTATATTCATAGAAATTTTCTATTCATTTAATGTTGACGATGATTATGTTATGCTTGCAGCGCATACAAACTAACGATGTGCAACATTGTAACACGGCAGCAATGTAAAGTGTTGCAATATGCCGGTAAACTGTAGCGGACGGTCGAGTTAAAGTGAGTGTTATGCATATAAATAAGAAGAGAAATAGGTTTTTGTACCCTGTATAGTCAACAGGGTATATTAAGTTTGCCACGAAGTTTGTAACAGTCAGAAGAAAACGTTGACGACCCAAAAATTCTCCTTGATTAAACCATGTTCGCCCAGCTGTCTGTATACTTCGCTGCCTGTATACTTACACGTGAACTAGTCACTCAGTTTCTCAGATATCGTTCTGAAATTTTGCAAACACATTTGCTGCCCCAAGAAGCTGCTCATTTGTGGAAACCGTCAATATCGGGCCACTATAGCATATAGCTGCCATACAAACTGAACGATCGGAATCAAGTTCTTGTATAGAAAACTTTTTCATTTAACGAATTATCTTCAAGAAATTTGGCATGCGTTATTGTCTAAGGTAATGGTGCAATCCACGAAAAAATTGTTCAGATCGAAATACTATAGCATGTAGCTGCCATACAAACTGAACGCTCAAAATCAACTTCTTGTGAGGAAGCTTTAGTATTTGTGTAGGGTATAACAGCTTCGGTGCAATCGCAGTTAACGTGTTTGCTTGTTATACTTCCATAACAGTATATATGTATTTAATCAGTTATCTATATACATATGTGTATGTATGTGTTTGCTCGAGTTGTTAAAAATTTACTATTTAGCTGCAACGTTTTGTTACACTTTTGCAACAATAATTATGGCTTATATACATATATAATATGAACATTATTGTTGTTGCTGGCAACACACAGAATGTTTATTTGTTTCGCTTGCATTTGCTAAAATAATGAAAATATTTATACAAAACGTATGCAGTAGTTTAAAAAAGTTATTCCGCTTGCAGCTATTAATTACTATGCTCACGTCTGTTTGCTTTTTGTGTTGATTTAAAACACACACACACATACACACACAAAGTTACTGTCACACCATCTCACATCCACAAACACTTTGTTGCTTCGCACACACCTACACAATAGTCACTCACTCATTCAAGCCGCTCTTTGCTGCTGCAACACCTTTGCTTTTTTTTTCATGATTATTATTTTGCTTTTTCCGCTTTTCACTCGACTGCATCCTTGTTTTCGGTTGTCATTTGCATACCTTGACATAAGAAAATTTCATCACGAGCAACTGTAAATGCTTACATGTGACAGAGTTTCTCATGCCGCGCTCTGTTGTCTTCCTTACGCCGGACGTCCTCGACATGGTGATCTGGCAGTCACCTGCAGTGCGGTGCAATTATGCACATTGTCAGTGCAAGGGTTACAGTAAGTATATATAAATAGGTATGTACAAAATAAAGTACAACGAAATGTGTGTTACGAAAGGAACTCAAAAGATTGGTTGCAATCGCATTATGGTGCAATTTGAAACATTTTATTAGTGTTAAGTGTCCATTTGGGTCTTAATGAGCCGTCTCAGAACTCAAAGGTAATCGGAGGTAAGAATAAGAAATATTTAAATATGCATACTTCCGTTATTTTGGGTGACCATTTACAAACAAAATGAGCTGTTAGGTATTGAAGTGATGCAAGACAAACTAGCGCTTAAATTTTCAATGAATCTTGCAACGGTGTCGAATGATTTTGATTAAGCTTATGACTACACTTACTGTTATATGGCTAAGCGTCACGAAAGTAAGCGCAAAATTAAAGAACTTTGCAAACCATTTATGTCAACTTTAGTAAATATATATAAAATAGTAAATATATATATATAAAAGCATAACCTCATATTTTTCATACTTGCAGTTCTGGCACGGAAATAGATAAGAACGGGCCTTTTCATGGACCGAATTTCTATCTATGTATGACTGCTGCATCCCAATAAACTCATTACTTTGCTGAAGCGGATGATAACTGTCGATGTAAATTGGGTAACTTATAACAAACTCAAGCGAAAAGGGTCGTAGGCAAATCACGATGTGCCAACACAAACGGTCCCCGGTAGAGACTCAGTTTTAAAATAATTTTTCGAGTTAAAATTTTAATTTCGTAAAAAATTTTTGTTAAGTGTTCTACTGTTCCAAAAATGTTTACGGAGTTGGAGTTTAAAAAAAATTTTTTTTTTTGGACAAAAAAAAATTTTAACTCGAAATTTACTTTAAAACTGACTGCGCCGCTTCTAGGTGTTAAGCAAAAAAATTTTTTTTTTTATAATCTACAAATTTTATATCCAGGCTAAACCAAAAAAAAAAAATTTTTCGCTCCACCCTAGTGTTTATCAACTAATTTTTCAGAGTACGAAGCGAAAAAAAAAACATTCCTGTATTTTGACCCACCCTACTTTATAAATTTCATATGGTCTCCGACGTTTCCTTTTTCGTATTACAAACATCGTGTCAAACTTAATTTACGCTGTTCAAAATATAACCAAAAAATGACTACAATAGATTAAGTCGACTTAAGCTATTTTCAAATATTGAATAGATGTGTAAGTAGGAAATAATTGCCAAAGATTGTTGATGTCAAATTTTGTCCGCTTATCACTTGCTCTCATTGATCCACTCTATGTGCTGTTTAGCTGTTTGATCAGCCATTCAAGCATTGGAATATCTGGCTGCCAGTTTGGCTAGCTGCTACTTTTATTGCCTCGTTTATGCACGCGCCGCATTAAATGCAAAAGTTCAAAAGAACTTCAGCGAAATGTCAGCGCCTGTCGATTTTCATGTATTTATTTACCTTTGAGTTTTAGCAAACATTTATTTATTTATTTCTGTTATAAAATTATTTGCTTTCGCTACACTAGAGCATGTAATTTGTACAGTCGCCAGAAGTTTATGAAAAAAATCGACGTTTGCTTGCTTTAGACCAACGGCAACACACCCACACACACACACACACATATATATATATATATATATATATAAATGCGTACAGCAACACTTTATCTACCTCATTAATGTTTGTCGCTCTCTACGGCTGTGTTGAAGTGCTTCTTCGAGTGCTTATTTTATATCTAATTAGATGTGGCATTATTGGCTGGTCGCTCTCAATTCGTTGGCCGCTTATGCCTACACCGTTTGTACCACTAGATATACGAGTACTTAGTTTATGTGTTCTGTGCTTTATTGCGCTTGTTTGTCGCGCGTTTTGCTTGTACTGGCGTCTATAATTTGTATGTTTACTTGTACTTATATAATTTATACTTGTATGTATGTGCATGGTGGTCTTAGTTTGACATTTGGGCCACTTTTTACGCTGGGGTTCAACAACTTTTTCTACGATTCGCCTTGTACCACAAAATAAACGAAAGTGCTGCGAAAAAGCACGGCAGTGAAGAGTAATACATACATACGTACATAGTTACATGTTGATATAGCATGCACTTAGAAAGAGGTAAACATACTTTCGAGTAAATAAATTGACTAAACTGGAGTTTTGAGTTAATTAAAAGTACTTTTAAGGTTTCACAACAAAAATATTATATAATTTTGTAGTTTTTAAAAAATTTCTTAAAAAATCTTATTCGTATTGCCAATTACAAATAGATGTGCTCTGAATATATGTAACTAAGCAATCAGCGTTATCGATTGCATTGAGCACATGACCAACACTCACTGGATTGTTTTCTAAATTTATTCATTTTTACTTTAATTAGCAGTCGCTATTATAGATTTTTCGTTAATTTGCATTTTCGAACATTTTTATTATCGATAAATGGATTGTACATATTGAAAGTAGCACAATAGTTATGTAAGTTCATGCAATCGATTTTATAACGCCAAAAATTATTAATTTGTGCTAAGAGAACTCAAAGAGCGAGCGAATTAATTCATTGACACAAAAATATAACAAAACAAGCAAACACGTTAACTTCGCTCTCAACGAAGCTAAAATATCGTTAACAAATACAAAAGTTTTCATACAAGCAACTATAGTAAATCTATCTAATCAATTTATTGCTTTTTGAAGATAAATATTTGTTTGTATGGCAGCTATATGCTATAGTGCTGCAATCTGAATAATGTATTTGAAGATTATTGCGCTGGCTTGTAAAATAATTTCTGCCAAACTTTGTGAAGATATGTTCTCAATGAAGAAAGTTTTCCATACAAGAACTTGAGCCGAAGCGATTCCCAAAGTTAACTAAACCGTCCATACTTTGGCAAACAAGAATAATTCTAACATTAGCCTTCATTGCAATATCAATCCGTCTAAATATCTCAGCATATTTAACTAGTAACGATGTCTTCTTTGACTTTCTACACTTTTCTGATCAAATTTAATGCTATGCTGCTCTAAGCTTGCTCACATTAATGAGATTTTGAATTTTCACCAAGCTTATTTGTCTATATTACGCATTGCGAGTCTCTTTGCCTCTTTTAGAAGTTTACGCTTTGTCTCTAGTTTATATTATATAAATTTAGCAGAACTCGTAGGTGCTTTAGTCAGAAACAAGCCTTCAAACCTAGCCCGATTTGTTATCCATTCCAAAAATCTAGTTTTGACAGAGAAGTCTCTTCATTACGATCAGCAACGCGCTCCGTTTCAGTCTTCATTGTACTTGAACAGTTATCTGTCAAAACAAATATGGGACGCAAAGCGAAGGAAAAATTCTATGTGAATTCGACATAAAGTGTTTCATCGAACAGAAGAGGATAGCTGGAAGATCTTTAGTCTAACATGTTATGTTGTAAATACATTTCGGTTTTGCTTTAATGTCGTATAGGACCTTTAAACCATTGACTACAGTTGTCTTGAAATCGGTACCCTAAATATATTGTGTGATATCCAAAACTATTAAACCAATTTTCTTTTAATGATTGGCAGATACAATAAAGGCGAGAAAATGTTGTAATACACATGTATAGCTTTAAATAATACTTACCGAAGCTTCAATGTGGCGACTTCAAGACTTAAGTAGTTAGTTATGTGTATATTTGACGCAGACAAATTTGTCTAATTTTTGGCATATTTTCGACAAAAGCAGCAAAAAAAAGCCACCAATGAGAATCAAATCATCTGAGGATGATGAAATTCATAGCGGTATATTATATGAAAAAATAGAATTTTAACGCAAAACGGAAAAGAAGACAACTCGAAGAAACGATTTAGTACAAGCAATTCTAACACTAGAAAATACTGAGAAAATCTTGGAATAATATTGCCAGACAGTTAGAGAAAAAATCGTGAGATTGATACGGTTGTAGGCGTGCCAATTGCATGGAGACAACATATATTATTTGAATATACGGAGTGGAGAAACTACACTCGACTACAAGTTCATTAAGCTGACGACTTCACTAAGACCCTTGAAAGCTAAAGCTCGTAATTACTATGAAAAATGCTTACATCACATCAGCCGACAACAGTAAGCGACATTTAATTGTATTTAGAAAATCTTACGTGATGAACACGATCGCTTTTGCAACGCACTTGCTTTGATTAGCTTGAAAAGAGCAAAAGAGAGCCGAAAGAAATATTGCTGAGCTGTAAGAAAATACAGCAAATGATTAAGAAAATGGTTGAGTGCTATTCCAATTCAACGCAATGGCAACACTATTTCCCATATGTACTGGTTTTCCTTGCAAGCTACAAAAAAAAGTGCAGCGCACTTTTAGGCGCTTAATAGACACAAATAGCATGACAAAAACAGTAAGCAATCATTATGAGTGTGCGAGTGTTTGTTTGATGAGCATTTAACCGCTCTGCGCTCGCTGTCAGCTAACTAATGAAGTGTCAGCGTGACAGTTGAATTGATTTATTGAATTTCGTAGTTCAATTCAAACACCGTTAACGTCTAACTTTCTCAGTACTCTTTACGCTCGAATTGAGTTGCGCTATTTCAACAGTTATGCTCGTAACGGTGTAACGTTTTCGCGTGTTGCAAAAGTGTGAATGCTCAATTTTTTTAACTTTTCACTCGATTTCTTTTTATTTATGCTCGACTGTGAACCCAACGGAATTACACAAGTGACTGAGTATTTCGACGAATGGCCGGCAATTCTTAAAATACTTATGTACTGCCATGTACCGTTGTATTTTGGTAATGCTCCATTTTGGTTGGTCTATGCATTGGCTGCTTGCAATATGTGCTACACTGTGGTGTGTGTGTGTGTGGTGCGATGTTGGTGGCCGGTCGGCATTTGTTTTTGTTGCACGCCCAACTCTTTCGCACCAAGTGGGTGTATTATCAGGTAGACGTTATGTTTTTGTCGCTTTTTTCTCTTCCGCTGCTCTGCCATCGGCGCACAGCAGCCTTCCTTCATCGTTTTCGGCAATTCATCATAAATCGTCTGTCCTTAGCCATTAGTCGTTCATTCGTTGACGTCGTTTTTGGTTTCGGTTTCGCTGTGAATGCACTCGAGTGCATTGATTTTATTCCCTATTCTGTGCGCTCTTCGGCTGGCTGTTTGAGCGCAATTTTGGCGCTCTCAATTTTTGGTGGCGTCGTCGAAGCGAGACGACTAGCTTGCGCAGCCGGCGCTCAGCACGTATACGCAACATTTTCGTTTGTTTTGAGCGTGAAATTTTGCGGTTATTTTGAATTTCCATTTGCCGTTTGACGAGTGAGCATGTGTGTCTTTGGTAGACTATTTGGAAATGAGTGAATATTTTTGAGCGCTTTTTTGTCATAGGCAGTTTTAATTATTCGTTTTTTATTTATTTGTTTGCTAATGGACTTTTATACGCTTTTATAATGTTAATTATTTACATGTGACTTTTTTAGGTCAGCTGCTCGAGATTTGTGTGTAAATATACAATTTTGACAGCGGTCTCGATTAATTCTATAGCTTGTATGTATTTAATTTAAAATTATAATTGGAAAGTATAAATTATTTAAAAAGTGATGTGTTGTTAGATTTTTAAGCGAATTTCACATTCCATTTGCGTTGTGTGAACAGTTTATAAGCCACAGATGGAGCATCCCATAAATTTTAAGCCGATTCCGAATGACTCAAAGTTTCCAGAAGGAAAAACAATACACTCAGTGATTTGTAAGGGCCTGCCGAAGTGCAACTGTTATCCAAAACAGTTTAAAAACTGCAATTAAACTCGGTGGTAAAATAAGTGGCATTTGTGAGCTCCGAAATTTGCTGGAAGTATAACAGTAAGTAAGAGCATGACAGCAAGTGTATCTACTCTCTAAAATGACTACTAAATAAATAGTAGGACTAAAACAGATCAAATTAGGAATGATCAACTTCTTATAAAGGCCTGAAACTTTACAAAAACTTCCATAAGAAAAGTTTGCTGGTGCAGAATGTAGCGATCTAAGCAATTCACTTTATTGTGGCGACGAAAGCGATCGATTCGAGGGATTCACGAAAGCGACTCAAGTCAAAAATTTTCATTTTATTCAAAGAAGTAGAAGAAATTGTAATTTCTTAATTATATATGTAGGTTGGTTCTAACTATTAGTTACCTTTCAAAAGCCGCTGTCTTTCTTCATATTGTAGAATTGCATGGCGCCCATCTTCAAATTGATGGTTCCACCATGTATTGTTAGCAGTATCAGAGCTCAAAGCTGTCCTGAAAGGTTTTTTTCAAGTGTAGATAAGTTCATACATGCATGTCAAAGCCAAAATTTTGGCTAGTCCGAATTACACTCCGAAAAGATATTGTTATTCCTACGTCAGTGATGTGTATCTCAACAAGAGGTGGTAATGATTGTGCCGTGTGACTTAATAGATTTCGCCATTTTATTGATCTCCAAGAATCTCACGTTTCTGCGATCAAGAAAGCTTAACTTAAATATACCTTCCTATATATCTGAAATAAATATTTGCCGACAAAAGTTTCAATTCACTCTATATATTGGTTATTCCAGAGCTATGAGTCCGCCCTTGTCTACAACCCGTTATCATCATAGATTTAAAAGTACCAAATATTTCTAGGTTTATTGCTTCAAAGACCAATTTTACAAGTGTTATGATTATTGGTAAATAAAGTTAATGTATACTTTTGAATACCAAAAGCTGTTGAATAGCAACGAAAGCTTTAAAAGCTTTAAGCTTAGTTGACTAGGGATATTTTTGAGGCAGAAAATTTTGCAATTAACAAGTATTATAAATCGGAAGATTGAAAAAATTGATTCGAGGAAAGGTAGAGGTTTAAGGTGAATGGAGGTGGTGATTTAAAACATGTAGATGTTTTTTGACGAGGGTTACGCTACCTATTCCTAATTGCTACCGCGCTGAACCGTAGATAAAAGCGAACGATCAAAACTAACGAGCTTTTTGAGCTTTGAGCAAGTGTACCAAAGATCGAAGAGTAGTTCAGAGCGATTTTTAGAGGGAAGCATGTAAGAAAAAGAGTCGCCAGGCAACAAAGCTGACTCGGAAAACTTGCAATATAAATAACATGTCACTATGAAGAATATTTAAGTGCCATAAATAATAAATAAATACGAAATGTATTTTTTGCTTAAATGACACGTCACATGACTGACCTAATTATGCATATTTCGCTCTCACCACAACAACACAACGCGCACAGCAATTCAACCGTAAGCTTGCCACATAAAAACTCAGATTTTTTTTGCATTACTACAGCAGTATCCAGCAATTCGCCAATAATAATTGCGACAATACAAAAACCATTTGCCAAATCAACTCAAAACGAACAGTATTTGTAATTTAAACTATAACTGCACTTTGACCGCAACAAAGTACGAATGAGTGACTAGCAAACTGGCTCAATCAAACACAACGCATGCGCAACAAAATGCCGCTCAGCGACATACAGCAAAGGTAACAGAAGCGGCGGGCGCCGGAAGCTGAGAGGGTTTGATGGCTGACTGCATGCAGTGGCGACCACAAAAGCTGTCAGATTGTTGCGCCAACGCACACCTGTGCGCCGCTGCACACCTGGCGCTCAACACATGAGCGCGCGCGTGCTGGTGAATGAGTGAGTGAGTTAATGCGCGCGCGAGTGAGTGGCTGAGTGATGAATGGTAAAACAGATGGACATAAACGGTATAAATGGGTGTGAGGCTAAAATAACGCTGGAAGGCGAATGTGGCGAGTTGGTGGATACATGAAAAAGTATGCATGACAAGTGGGGCGGCGGGTAGCCGCGCAAATGAGTGAGTGCATTTGTGGTGAGGAGTGAAATTGCTTATGTGTGAGTATAGGTTTCTGAGTGCACATATTGCTGTGTGAGCTTGTAGTTGTATGTGTCGGTGTGTGGGTGGCTTTCGGTCACAATGCCAGTTGTAGGTGACAGCCGTTACCATTTGAATTATCGTGCGCCACATTGAACGATTAAATATTTATGAATGAAAAGTTGCGCTGCCACAACGATCGTCCTTGTTGCATGTACACACATACACTGTATGTATGTATGTATGTATATGTGTATGATTATACAATGCAACAAATAGGCTTTGCTGAGCTGTTGGCCAACACATTATTTTGACTCTTTGACTGACTGCCACCGCGGCGGGCCATAAGGCAAGTCGGTCGGCCGGTCGGCTGCTTGGTTGGTTGGTTGGTTGGTGGGTCGGTTGGTTGTTGGGTTGCTGGCTTCATGGCTTGCTCGGCTCGTTGCTTGTTGGGCTGAAATGGCTTAATGTTGACGTTATCCGCTTTGAAGGTTGCTCGCTGCTGTTGTTGGTGGTGGCGCTTGCGGCCGACATGGCTAACTACCTTACACATTATGCATATTTGTCACATACATATGTGTTTCTGTCAAATGTGTTTTTGTATAAATATATACAAATTGTGTCTGTGTGTTTCGGACACATTTTCGGCCAGTTTAATAGTATATTTTCGCTGCATAGAAATATATATATATATTTTTTTTTGGTATCACATATATTACATTATACGCTGCTGTGTAGATACCGTTATGCCTGTGCATATGAAATTGTAAATTTTTACTCTGCAACACTTTTGTTTTTGAACTCATCTTTATTGAGTCACCATTGTCAAGATGCCATCGCATATGTAACTGTAACCTATATACCATACATATACATATAGACACTTTGTTGTTGCATTTTTTTTAATTTATACCCTGAACAGCGTATATTAAGTTTGCCACAAAGTTTGAACATAACAATAAGAGACGTCGGAGACCTTATAAATTCTATATATAAATGATCAGCATGACGAGCTGTGTCGATTTAGTTATGTCCGTCTGTTTGTATATGAGCGCACTAGTCCCGCAGCTTTTGAGACATCGATCTGATATTTTGCTCATGGCCTTTCCTACTCAAGAAGCTGTTCATTTGTGGCGACCGCCGATATCGAACCACTATAGCATATAGCTGTCATACAAACTGAACGATAGGAATCAAGTTTTTGTATGGAAATTTTTTTTTATTTGATGAGATAGCTTCAAAAGATCTGACATGAATTATTATTCAAGACAACTTATTATACAATTCCAACAAATTATGCAGATCGAACTACTATAGCATATAGCTGCCATACCAAATGATTGATCAAAATCAAGTTAAATATATTTTTCCACCCCTTAATGCTCTAAAACAAAAATGCAACTGTGAAGGATAATATAGCTACGATACAGCAGAAGTTATTGGTTTTTCTTGTTTATTGTTGTTTTTATAATTTCTGTTTGCCGTTATGCGAAAATGTTGTGTCAAATTCGATAAACATTTTACATTTCGATTTCGGCGCAGAGGTAAAACAATTTCAAGTGTTATGCAAATTTCAAACGAGCGAACATACGAAATGTGTCAGCGTAAATGGAAATGGACGCAGACAAGGGAAAACACTATACTCGCATATGCTGCATATGTGCCTGCACTTTTGGCTGTCAGTGTATGTCTGTGTGTGCAAGTGTGAATTTGTCGACAAAAAATATTGGACATATTTTAGATTTTTCTCACTCTCTCCCTCTCTCTCTGACATAAAATATAACTGCATTTTTTGGGGTCAGTGAAGTTGAAAAATTTCTCTTGGCATTTTAAGTGCAAGCACGCTTTTTGCTTTTGATAAATATGTGAAAATTCCAAGGTTTTGTTTTATTGTTTGATATTATTTTTACTATTTTTAGAGCTTATGTATTTTAGATTGGTTTAAGTGGGTAAGGTAGGAATGTAGTATTACTTGTTATAGTCATCTATGAAAGCCCCAAGTAGACCAAGAGAACCTGAATTTGCCGAAATTTGTTCATTCCAGTTGGCTTAGAGCTGCGAGCATTGCCATGTTGGAAGTTCACTTCTTTCTTACTCAAGTCGAATCGTTTTTTTCTGAAATTTGGTGTTGTATTTAGATAATACTTGTAGAGCAGTGTGTACTTTTTTTTCTTCTGTGATCGTTCTATTCTTCTCCAGGTAGTCATTGTAGATCAAACCTTGTATAAGCGGGATGGTCCTATTGAACATTAGTTTGGTTCCTTTCAATGCCAGATGAGCTTTTTAAATTTACCAAGATTGCTTTACAAAGCCATTTATTGAGAGTTCATGCATTTTTTTTTTGATCTTTTATAGTAAAACTAGAAAACAACCCAAGAATCTTTAAAATATTATTTACTGTTCTAACTTTCTTTCTTCGGCTTCAACAAGTTTGTTGAACAAGTATTTCTTTAATTTATAAAATATGATGCTTCAGATTGCATAAAAAATTTTTAAAGTTGAGAATTCATGCTGCTTTTCTCTTTATGTCGATTTCGAAAACTCGCTTCAATCATTTACCATTTTTAAATTTTTTTGTTTTGCAATTGTAAACACTTTCCGTAAGTTGGCGTTTTATTAGTGACAATGAGCGCAAGTAATCAAAAAACAAGCAATAAAAATATTTTACAGCTAAATTATGTAAGCAGTAACAAAACTTGCTTTGAATTCAATGAACTGTGAAAAGAGTTAGTATATTTGAAATTTTTTCGAAAACACATATTGTTATTGGAAAATTTAAAATAAACACGTAGAATTTTTGTGATATCATTAATTTATGGCTATTGTATTCATAATTATTATATTTATGACCACATTTATGGGTATACAAATTAGCCAACGATTGACCTCACACGAAGGCTACGGAAGTCAACAGAAGCCGATCGTTGCTCAGCTGAAAATATGATTATTTATAAAATATTATTGCTGCTCAGTCATATCCTATAGGAAAATTCTGCGTGAAAATGGAAAATGGAAAGCTTAAGAGTTGTGAATATTCTTCACAGTTACTAAGCAGATGTAAGTAAGAGGTAAGGCCATACCTTCCATTAGAGCTGAATATTGTAACTTGAGCGGATAGCGCCTTATAAAATATTGATTTGATAGAGGATTGCTTTAACATAGTAAACACATATATGTTTCACTCTATTCTCCTTTTCTGATTGGGAGAGTAGATTTTTGCCTGTAGTACAACAACTATCTGACTGTTTTTGAAATGTTTTAGAAGAGTCTAAGGTATGACAGTACCGTGTATCTCCAATTTTAGCCGAACCAACTCCAATTTTTCAAACTTCTTCTAAATAGAGTAGTGCTCGTTTATACCGTCTTCCTACCAAAAATTTGAAGTGACTAGATTACATTTAATCATTTCACAAATCTAGACTGTCCTCAATGTAGTTGGAGATTTATAAAACAGCTGATTTTGACTAGCTGATCAAAGCTGTGGCATTTTTTCTGGTCACAACTTTATTAGATCGGCTTCGGCACATTTCTCTCCTTTTTTGAATATTATTTACTGCCATTTTTTCTTATTCACTTGATATTTTTTTGCTATTTTAACTTTTATTTTATTTGTTTGTTTAATTTGTTTCACTTTGACAGTTTGTAGTGTCCAAATCAGCTGTGAAAACGTGATAAATTTCGTTACTGAGAAACAGTAGGCGTTAAATAAGAGACGCATGAAGAGATTTCGGATAGATTAGCTTCAAATCTCCTCGTTGATGAGATTAACAAGTGTCATTTTTGTATGGCGAAATCTTACTTAAACTAGTAGAGTTCTAGTTCGCTCATAACTCTAAAACTATTTTCCGGATCAACTTTAAATTTTCGAAGAATATTTTCTGATATATGTACATACGATATATTGATTTGTTTGTAATATATTTTATGTAATTCACAAGTGAATATAATCTTTTTTTAGTCTCCTAAATTAAATTTCAATTCGCGACCTTGAAAATTTTATTTTAGGTTATTGCTTCATTGACAAGAAAAATTTCCCAAAGGGCTAACTAACTGCCAGCTGCTGAACATTTGACATTGCTTATCACTGCAATTGCATCTACATTTTTTTCAATGGAAAGTCATACGTACATACTATCTACATTTTTATGTTTATTAATCAAGGTATACACATATATACTCGTACATACTCGAATATGCTGTTAGTATATATTGATATGTTACGGTTTTTTTTAAGACTTTTTTTAATATATGACCTTTACCTTTGTACATACGTATATATGTACATACCTACCTATATATACCTACCTATTACATACTTTTAGTACATATGTATATATGCTTGTAAAGTTGTAGCTCATAAGCCAATTGCCTTGTGCTCTCCCATTTATTTCATTGCCATCGCGTCACTGCTAGTCAACATCATTATTGTTGTTCTAGCGAACAGTCGAAATCAGCATGCAGCCATCATTTTAATAGCCTACAATAACAAATTTATTGCGCGAGTTCATGCATACTTATTTGCATTGCTGTATACTTGTAGTGGGTATGTGGATCTAACAATAAACGAAATCTATAATAGTCACCCGAAAACGCCAATGGCGACACATTGAAACAACGGTAACGACAGTAGCACGTCAGCACGCCGCGTTGTGCACTCTGGGTCTAATGGTCATACAACAATAACAATGATAGTAAATCGCATTTATAGCGGTTGCTATTGAGCCAGATAATTTAATGATATCACTTGATTGCTTGATGCGATTCCCCATGAACTCTAACGGTTATTATAATATAGGAATCCGGTGGCGCACATTTAGCTGAGTTAAGTTTAAGTTTTGACTTCCGGGGTCTGCTGATGCCTAATGTTTTAGAAAAGATCTTCGCTCGATAAATGGCTCAGAACTCTCTCTCATGGAACGCACCTGTGTAAGCACAATGTGGAAGAAAGTGTAAGAAAGGTCAGCAATGCCTTTTATGCATGTAGGCAGACGCTCGCTACAACCTGTGGGCTTTCTGTGACTCTCATGCACTGGCGCGAAACAAGTAAGACTAATTCATTTCTATGCTGCTGAAGTGTGGTGTACAGGTATATGGAAATCTACCGACCGGAAGCTTATATATATATATGAAATATATAGTACTAAACCTCGACTAGATGAACTCATTTTTCAATTTTGAAAAATGAGATCCAGGTCACAAAGGCATCGAGAGCAATGAGATAGTGGAAGAGATTGACAAGGGTGGTTTATGGCTGACAACCGAAAACATAACCGACTTTGTTAAAGCCATGCATTGTCATACGACGATTTGGACAGAAGCATGGCAAGGAAGTCATGTGTAAAGCAGTAGGTCAGAAATACATAGTTCCTACTAGCACTCGATAGAGGGGACTGTAGGAATATGCTTGGCATACTCACTGGTCGCAGTCTGCTGGCGGCGCACGTCTAATAAATGGGGCTGACAGATCGAGAAGACTACAAGAAATGTCAAGAGTCAGGCAGCAGAGCAACAATGGAATATCTCTTGTGCATATGTCCCACATTGACAAAGCAACGCTTGAAGCATTTGGGGACCCCACCGTATGAGACCTTGGAAAAAGTATTGCTAGTATGGCCACAGGACTCCTCCTGGACACTACGCAACGACACTCCATCTGGCAACGCTGTGGAGTAAAACTGGCCTATGCGTAGCTTATTAGACCCTACCGGACTAACCAAACCTTAATATACAACATAACTTATTATTGTTGTTTCCACATTTGGCTGCAGCCTGCATGTATAATTAAGCATTCTTAAATTCTTAAACACTACTAAATATTACCATAAGATTTGGTGGTTTTTTTTATACCTACACTGCTAACCATTATCTAATTTATAGTAGAATAAATGCAGAACTTTCAATGAATTTCAAATATCATTGATGCTGCCGCACTAACAAGACCATTTTCCAGTAATTAGTTAACATTTTTGGTAAAGCTTTTGTATTAATAAAATTTTTATTTAAAAAAAAATAATAATAATCACAAAAAAAAAAGAATTTAAAATAACAATAAAAAATGATAACCCATTTATTAGTGGAAAATTTGGTGGCCACACAAAAAAGGTAAATAAACTACTCAATGCTACCAAAATATCATCAATGTTTTAATTGATATTTAATGTAGTGGGATTTTTGGAACTAAACGAAATAATTTTGTTCGCATTTGGGCACTCAACGAAATTTGTATAAAAGTTAAAAGCATGGCAATTATAAATTCAGTTGTAAATTTTGACGGTTGTGAAAAAGTTGTGAGGAAAAAAAAAATTATTTTATACAAAATATTTATAAAAGAATTGAAAATTAAATTATTTAATAATAAAAAAAATCGATTTTAAGTTTGAATTATGCACAACGCACGCGTCGCTCACTGGTACAACAACTCGCGCATTCTATTGCTGCTCATCCTCGCTTTAACGTACACTGGTTGTACAAACGCACAATACGGTTTCTATCCGGGTGGTTTTGGCGGTGGTTACGGTGGTCTTGGCTTTGGAAGTGGCTATGGCCTTGGTGGCGGTAACATTTATGGTGGCTACCCCGGCTATGGCGGCTATCAGCAATATCCCGCCTACTATGGTGGCGGTTATGGCAAAACGTATCCGTGTTATGGTAGCTACTATTGTCTCGGTGGCTATCCTAGTTTTGGAGGTTATCCATCTTACGGCAATGGCATGAGTGAGTCTATACGCAGTCGTTGGCAAATTTAGCAAATTTTGAGTCATAGCATAATTCTACCACAAAAAACAAAATTATATAGTGTTTTGGACGTGTCTCTTTATTTGATTTCTTACAGATACTGCATTCGCCAGTAGTAGCGGTGGTGGCATGGCCAGCGCATCGGCTAGCAGTGGTGGCGGCTTCTTTGGCTAATGTGCGGAGTGGCAGCAGAGACGCGTATAACACTAGCTGCATTGCAGAAGTACAAAATACACACTTAAAATTGTTTACGTTATAATTTAGTATAAGTGAAGTTTAATTAGTTTGTAAATATTGTTGCTGTTGTGGTTATTGTGTATTAAACTATGTTGTTTTCTTATTCTCATAGCGTGTTTTTTGTGCCGCACACGTCGTTGCTTAACTCTACGCGCATTTAAAGTGAATTATATATTTTAATAATAATTTAAATATTTAAATTTCAATTTCGCCTTCCAATTGTCAAACTTCTCAGTAAATAAAAACAAGCTATGGCTGCAATGACAGAGTGGGCGTAAAAAAAATACAAACAATCTTTATTGGTAGATTGTTTACATTAAGTGTTCTATGCTGTTGTTTTTGTTGCTGTCGCGGCAGAATTGAAAGATTTAAAAAATGCTGTCGTGTTGTAAGTTCTTGACCGGATATAAATTTTTTGCCGGATATAAATACTTGACCCTTTCTATTAACGTAGCAATGACTGTATTTGAAAAGAAATACTAAAATTGTTCTCCACACACAATTACTGTTATTATTCTCTGAGATTTTTCGGAGCTAATTGTTTGACACTCACACTATACAATTAATATAATAACAAAATAGCACTTATTTAAAAGTAATTTAAATAAAGTTGAAAAAATAATGTACAATGCTCAGACTAAGCGGCTATTTTGCGGATGATAAGATGATAATAAGTAGGAAGTGAGCACACACACAGCTGTATAAGCAGATAATGTGATGTGCAGATGTGCAAAAATTGTGATTCAAATTGTCGCATATTTGAAAAAATCACTGCTAGTACCTATTCAAATAAAGAAATAAGAAAAAAAGTAAAATTTCCATTTTATTTCATTTTACATTTATTTTGTAATAAAATCTACAAAATCTTCGCTTTGAACAAGTTCGTTGGTTAAAACAGTTAACATATATATGTATGTATGTGTGTATGCACAAGCAACTTTATACTGATCAAAAATAAATTCTTCGAAATCTTATAAATCTAAAAACTGCATTTGGCCAGGGATGTCTCTCTCTCATCATCTACCTTTTAAAGCTCTACATTCAAAATACTATTAAATAATATTGCTGATAAATATATACATGAATATTTTTCAAACTGTGCGTTCGATAATTAACACGAAAACAAATAACTTAAGCCGATAATTAATAATAAAATTCACACTACATATCGCCCGTCTCCTTCCAACCATATTTCTGCTTTTTGCCCTGCTTGTAATATTTATCGCCGTTGCCATTTTTATAACCATTATGACTACGTCGCTCTTCCTCCTTAGATTGCTTCGGTGGCGCACAGTAGCACGAACGTTTCTGTGAGTCCAAGTACGACTTGCAACCCAGCGTTAAAGTGCCCGTGAATAGCACTTTAGCTGCTGCTTTACAGCCGGTTATGAGATATTCACTGCCAATAGATTTCTCAATGGTTTCGCAGTATTTGTAAAGGCAGCGCTTGAAATCCAAATCGCAAAGATCTTTGTTGCTGTTGCAAGTATCATAGCATATATCATGCTCATTACAGCAGTTCTCCATTTCGACCGCAGGCAAGTATTCGGTGTTGATGTGCAGACCAAGTGAGCCACAGCCATTGGCGGTGGGTGTATAGAGTTTGTTCTGTACCGGACGCACGTCTGAAAGTAGATTGTGGGAAAAAATATGTTTCAAGGAAGTGCATTTAAAAAGTAAATCAAAAGCTAGCTGAAAATTTACATCGTTTCGCAGCGCTATCTGTTGGTGAGTGGTTGGAATAGTATCCAAAAAGCTCATTATTCTTTGTGTATTAGAAGCAAGAATGATTTTACAAACACATTAAGCTACAAATGCTACACGAGCTGGCTAATAGAAAATATGAATGTCTACGATAGGATTGGTACACGTGTACCGGCAAGTTATCAGCAGAACGAGAAGACACACTATTCCAAAAAACTGACGCTTTCACAATTACACACACTAACTTTTCATCAACTGGAAATCTCCAGTCCTCAGCTTTTCTTAACAGCTGTTTGCATGCATAAAAGTTATAATCAAAACAAAGCAAAAATATTTCGCATATACTGTTTTATAAGCATAACTGACTCCACCAATTATTAAGAACAAAGCACTTAAATGTATGCCTTATGCTTTTCCCACTTTTCATATTGCAAAAACAATACTTTTACGTAATTTCCTGCTTTGACCAGCTAGCTAGCCGGCATCCATCGTTTTATATGACCAATGCGCCACTAACCTGTTGGTGTGCCGTCTGCTCCCAGACATTTGTATATGCAATTCTCATCCACTGCTGCATCGAATACCTCATGCACAGTACGAAATTTTTTAACAACCGTCACTAAATTCTTAAATACATCACCGAATATTGCCTCCGCCGCGATGATGGCGTCTCGCAGATGCACTAAAGTGCTGGAGCCATAGCCAGAATAGGCATATGTGAGAAACGTCAGCACGTAAATGGCTATTTTCATGTACGGAAAATGCATCTTGAGGGCTGGAAAACTTCTCGAATTTGTTTTCAAACTTGAAATTTTATTGTTACAACTTGTAGCATAAAATTCTTCAAATGCGTCCAAAAATACTGATGAAAGCAAACTATAATGTTGCCATACTACGTATATATATAAAATAATTGTACAATTCTTGTTCGTGATGCTACCAACAAATTTAATATATATATTGCGTACATTTTGCATATAACTACAATAATAATTATTTATATATATAATAATAATTAACTATCGTAATTAATTCTACACAATTCTAATAAAACCGCTGCTTCTATTTCTATTACGATATTCTGTGTTGATCTATAACAGAGAACGTATATTATAATTACGTTCTCTGTCTATTGTACACCGCCTGCATTTTATACACGCTAGGTGGCATCGCTTTCCGCACAGCTGTTCATGATTCTAACAGTTTGGTATGCTTCTTGTTAGTTTTCTCATTGGCCTCAAAACTTTTTGTCATTTAAAATTCAGTAACGCCGGAAGCAAGTGTCAATAAAATTTGATTTTAGTTGTTAATTCGTGAAAATTAATTGCACCAAACTAAATTTGTATTGATTGTCTAACAAAGTAGCACTTCACAGTTTATAGCATAAATAAGAGGGTAAAAAATGTCTTTATCTTGCTTGCGATCGGTCAGCTTATATGGCAGGTATAGCCTATAGTGGTCCTCTCTGAACAGTTGGTTCAGAAATTGTAGTGTTACCTTGGAAAATAATCCATATAAAATATTGTGAAGATATCTTCTCAAATGAAATAGTTTTCTCTAAAGGAGCTGGATTTTGAACGATCAGTTTGAATGGCAGACATATCCAATAGTTGTCCGTTTTGACTATCGCAAACAAAAATCACATATTTATCGCGTAATGAAGTATTAAATCCAATTAAAGTCATTATTTCCAATATACGATACACAGAACTTTATTGACCACCAGCGGCAGCCGCCTAAGAGTTTATTGGAGGTTATTAATGTATAAATAAACAAATTTAAACGCAAGTGTTTAAATCAAAAGCAACGTATTTATTTAGCCTTCGATTGATCGCATCCATCCACGATATGGGTGAGAGACTGAAGCCTTGTTAAAGTTTACAATATAGCACATAAGCTGTTGAATGATTACAACAACACAATTAAAAGATATTGCGTTACGCATTTATACAGATATACTTATTTGTTTCTTTATACATATATATGTATATAGTATCGTAAATATATATACAAACATATATGAAATCGTAATCAAAATATAAATATTTACATATGTAATGCTTGTAAATATATATATACTCGTAAATGAAGGCATTAATCAGCTGACTTATAAACATTACTGTCAATCGACAACAGCCGGCATTTCTTTAGAAGTAGATTGTAAATTAACGAACTCTCAGACAGAAACAATCAGCACTTCTTTTAATAGGAATTTTTTTTTGTAAAAATACCTGGTATTACCTTGACATCATCATCTCACATTTTAAGCATAAATAGCCGCAGGAAATTTTTTTTAAAATTTGTTTGGTAATGACTGTTTAATTTTTAATAAATTCGCATCGAAATATGTACATATATATTAATGGTCGAACCGAATCGAATTCGGCATGTCCGTCCCGCCGTTTGTATATACGCGAGCTAGTCCCTCAGTTTTTGAAATATCCATCGGAAATTTTGCACACGTCCATTTCTATCCAAAAAGATAATTATTTGTTGGAACCGTCTATATTGGAACACTATAGCACGTAGCTGCCATACAAACTGAACGATTGGAATCAAGTGCTTGTACGGATAGCTTTTCCATTTGACGAGATATTTGCACGAAATTTTGTACAAGTTATTATCTAAGACAGTGTTGCATTCTCCGAAGAAATAATTCAGATCGGATTACCATAACATATAGCTGCCATGCAAACTGAACGATCGGTATCAAGTTTTTGTAAGGAACATTTGTATTTGTGAAGGATATTATAGCTTCGGTGCCACCAAAGTTAATGGTTTTTCTTGTTTGGTTCAACTTACAAATATTTTTAGTAAATAGTATGCTACCAACAACAATAAGGTCATCATTAATAAATAATCCTTTCGCACATTTGCAATGAGCGCACCCCATTTATAAATATCGATCGAAAAACAGCTGGTCAAGTTCCTGGCGTCGCAAAACTATTCCTCTATAAAAAGTACACATGCACTTATATGTATATATGTTGTTTATCCATAGCATGAGCAATTGTTTTTGTACAAATTACGCGTTCTGGTGCAGCCAACTAGCCGCCGGTTGCGTTTGCGGTGATTCACGCATTTTACGATCGTTTTTATTGGGAAATTGAAGATATATGTATATATACGATTGAGGCGAATAAACATTACGACCTGCTGAAATGATTTGCTTAGTACCGGAGGGAGAGGCGTAACCTATAGAAAAACTACAAGGAAGCAAACTATTTAGTAGTAGTAGCATGTTTGTATGCAATTATCTAGGTCGTAGTGGAAAAGCTGTACATTTTCTAGAAAGCTATCAATATGTTTAAGAAAATATAATTATTTATATATTGTATTTTTAGAAATAATTTATTTTAAAACGTTGCGATCTATTATATATATACTTTTTCTCTCAACTCATCAGATAATTTACGCTAAATATGGTATATATATTTATAAAAATGCTGACTAGGCTATGGTAACCCACTCCACAGAACTTAGTTCCGATCTCAGATTTCGATCACTTTTAAATGAAGCTTTTCTAATAGCGGTCGCCTTTCGAGTTACAATGCCAAGCCTCTGAGTGTTTTATTTCTATTAAGACAATTTCTCATAATAGCCATAAATCTTTAAGTGGCGTCCTAAAACTTCTTAAAAGAGTTAAGCAGGAAGTGTAGCTCTTGTCGCAGTATGAACTTTATTACTAGAATAAATAGACTACCATATTGCAAAAACTAAGAGTTAAAACAACTTACTTTTTGGAGAAATATTTTTGGTGTGTTCTTTATAAGGCAAGATCATGAGAAAACAAGAGAAAACGTTAAATTCGAATGCACCGAAGCATTCTTTTACAAATAAAAAAAAAATTCAGTTTGTTTCGCCAATTTTTATGGCAGCTATATGTTTTAGTAAGCCGATATCGGTTGTTCCAAGAAAAAAGCAGCTTCTTGGGAAGAGAAGGAAATTTGCAAAATTTCAGATCGATATGTCAAAAATTAAGGGACTAATATGCGTATATACAGACAGACAACCGGAAAAGGGCTAAATCGACTCAGCTAACCATGTATAAATTTTGAAAGGTCTGGGAACAAACATACAGGGCATATGAAATACCGAGTTTTCAAATTATACAGCAGTTCGGGGACCGTGAAAAACTTAAACCAACTCCGGAGGACTTTGAACCTAAAGTACTTTTCTCGACAAAAAAACAGCCGGATTTTTAAGCTGGAATACTGACGAGACGCTAACCACCTAATAGTGTATTATCAGGGATAGTGGAGATAAAGTCGGTATTCTCGGTTTCAAAATTAACCCCAAATCTTTATACAAATCAAATTTTGGGTCAAAACAAAATATTTAAATGACATCATACCAGCGAAAACCAGTTCCCATATTGACCCCAACTCTTAATGCTAAATATTCACAAAACAAATATTAGTTCAAAATTACGACTCGACGTAATTAACTCATTAACTGATCTCATACGATTAGACCCAGTAGGAATCACTAGCAAACACTTGACATCATAATCCAACAACAATAACAAAAATTTTGTTCGCATCTAGAAAATGCTGTGGTCCTCGACCTTGCTCAACATTATATTTAAACAAGAATAAAATAATAATAATAAGAGTAAACAAGACGACAGCAGACAATTAGCAAGCCCATTTACATGCTGCAGAGCAAGCGTCAGTGGATGCCACAGCAAGTGGTAGTGCAGCGGCATTGCGTACAAGTGCTGCACATCTGCGGAGCGTACAATTTGTACAACGCTAACGGTAACAGTAGCAAGCGGGTACTTGTAAAATAAATACTTGTACTTGAGCTTGACGTACACGCTATTTGTGGCAAATGGCACTTTCCAGCTAAGCAAACAATGAAGCAGGTAAACTCGACAAGCGCGCAACGGCAGAAACTAAACAAAAACACATGACCATATAGAATATATGTATACCAGTATATATATATATAATATATTTCTTAAGTTTTGTAAATTTCAAGTTGCAATGAGCTGGCAGCACTTCGCTTAACGTTGCACGCACAGCTGATGCATTTGAAACAAGGCGCCGGCAACAAAGTCAGCGTTGGCAAATAAAGTAGAGGAAAGAAGAGCAACAAATACAAAAGTACATATACATATGTATATAAGTGCAGCACTAAACACGAGCAAAAATAAACAAAATACGAGAAATAAAAAGAAAAAAATATTAGCGGCAACGTGAAGCGGCATCAAAACACAAACACAATCGGCAAAGCATGCTTGTGGCTGCTGTTGCTGCTGCCACTTATAAAGCTTGCCGATTGTAGGCGCAGACGTGGAGTATGCATACACTGGCGTTCATGAGTATGGCAATACTTGAAGAAAGTTTAATTTTCGGCTGTGTTGAGTTTGAAGTCCGTTGGGAGCGTTATATAAAAGTTATCATACAAAAATGTGAGGTTATAAAATTTTTATAGCAGTATTGACGAGAGTTTTAGCAATTCAAGTATAAAAAAGCTTTGCTTAAAGGTTAGGAAGTGTGCTAAAAACAAAATTTAATGGAATTCAAGTGATTTTGGAGTTTAAAAGACGAATTTTCAGGTTATAAAGAAATTTTTAGGCTATAAAGCTCTGATGACAACATTGTCGGGAGTTTAAGCACTTTAAGGGGGCAAGAAGTTTGTTTTTTAATATTCTAGAAGTGTGCTGAAGACATAATTTCATGGCATTCAAGAGATTTAGGAGATGCTTTCAATTTTGAATTTTTAGGTTATGAATATTAATATCAGTAATGACATGCAATGCTCATACTCCCGGCACTTCAAGCGGTCAAAAAGGCTTGTTTAAAGTTTAGAAAGTGTGCCAAGAGTATAATTTCATGAAATTCAACTGATTTAGGAGGTAGAAAAAAAATTCATAAAATTTTTAAGGTTATGTTTATTTAATATCACTAATAATGGGAATTTAAGCAGTTCAAAATCTAAAGAAATTTTTATATAAAGCTCAGAAAGTTTGCTAAAAGCATAATTTCAGGGCAAATGAGAGGTTATAGTACCTAGTAAGTATTCTGCAAACAAAAACTTATAGAAAAAACTGATTGCGATACAAACTCACTCGCTATAAGTAGTAGTTTATAACAGCGTGGTATAAAAAGTTGCCGAAAATCATAGCAGAACTTAAGATTAACCGTCTATGTAAAAGCCAAGTAATGTAACGGTATTTTTTTAGTTATGTCCAGGGTGTGAAATCACATATCTAATCGACTTTAATAATTGTAATAAAAACCTAGCCCTTTTAGTAAAAAATTTCGGTTATGGCTATTGAGATACATATTTCTCCAACACATAAACCTACTGGACAGGGTTTTCAAAGCAAGTTTTTTGTTTAGGAAAAGTTGAGATATAATAAGTTGCTACCATTTTTTTGACCGCTAGTGTAGTACATCAGCGACTAGTTCTGCATACGTAAGCGGCTTGCGGGGCGTATGAGTATCGTGCTGCCGGCTTGCTTGTTGACTAACCGACTGACCGCACGACTGTTGTCTGCCAATCTTCAGCATTAGCGCGCAGTATACGAGCTAACTGACTCTTTAGCGGCTAGTCGAACGTCTGCAGTTTGTTTGGCTGCTGTGTGTTTATTATACGCCTTCGCGTATCTTTTAGATTCAGTTACGTACAAGACTTGGAGGCAAACGGTTCGCAATAGCGGCTGAACAAGCAAGTGAAGCAAAGAAAAAGCATATTTTTGAAAAAAATAATAATAATTTTTGAAAGTAGAACTGAGAGTGCAGAAGTACTTCAAAAACTGTGTAGTTGTAGTGAATTGAAAAAAAATTTCTGAAAGTGAATTGCAAACTTTTAAAAACAACAAAGTGAAGAATTTAAAAAAAAAACTGTTAAAAAATAAATTATAATTAATATGAGTTTTTGAAAAATAATTGAAGAGGTAAATACAATAAGTTACTTGTAATACAAATTTTTGTAAGTTTCTTAAAAAACTGAAGATTTGCTTTTTCTTCTGCGGTGCAGTTGCCTTAGTTCTAGCATATGTATGTTTACTATTTAGCTACGTGACTAGTTTCAACATTATGCCTATATTTATTTGTGTTTACATACATACATACATATATGAACATACTATATGCAAAGAAAATTTCAGTGCATCGTAAAACTCGAGATATTGAAATGTTTTAGGAAAAAGAAGTGTGGAGTGACATTGTTGACAAATTTTCATTAGAAATACTCAGATAAATTTTAAATTTTGGAAAAATTTTAAATTTCGGACACTTATTTCTTTAATAATATTAAAATACTTATATTAAAAATTTTGGAAAAATTTTAAAATTTTGAAACTTTTATGTCTTCAATAATATTAAAATATTTTTTTATAATGTGCTTTTTAGAACTATTATATTCAAAATTGTTAATATAAAAATTATAGCTAAATCATTTGAATTAAAAAAAAAAATCAAAATTTCAAATAATTGTTAGATACTAAAATTTAATTTTTAGAAATAATTTCTTTAGATTTTTGAAATTTTAATAAAAAATTTGTATAAAAAAGAGCGCAGAATTTTCAAAAACATAAAAAAAGTTTTCAAAAAAATGGTATATATGAAAATTTAAATTTTAAATATTTGTTTGGAAAAAATATTGTATTGTTATATTATGATAATGTTCCATATTAGTTTTTTAATTAAAAAAATATTTTAAAATTTACATAAGATATATTAATTACACATATAAATAAATAAGTAGTTTGGAACATTCAAAAACAAAGTTAAAAAATAGTTTTTCAAAATTTTTAATATAATTTTTTTTCTCCCTTTGTTTGGCAGCAAATATATTGTAATGTACCTACATAAGTAATTAACAATAATAAATAATTTTTTATATTTATATTATTTAATTATGAAGCAATATTTTGGCCGCTAAAGTTGGTATTAAATTTTTTTTTTATAAAGAGGAAAAAAGGTTGATGTTAATAAAAAATTATTAAATTAGGAAGCAATACATATTTTGGCCGCAACATTTGAATTTAAACATTAAATTTACAGAATTTTATTTATGGAAATATAAAAATGAGTAGAGTATAAATTTCATTAAAATATATTTTGTCTTGAAACAAATTTTCTTTATTCGCGAAAAAGTTTTGAAAAAAATATTATTATTTTTGTTATTTAGTTAAATTTGCAGGGACATACTTATTCAAGTGGGTGTGTTCCAAGAAAAGTTTACATAAATATTTTAAATATATTTTCGCCAAAATATGGTTCTTTTGCTGAAATAAGTTACCAATAGTTGTGCAAAATTTAAAATATTTTGGTTTTTTGATCATTTCCAGACAATCTAGGAGCGAAATCATAAAAAAATCCTTAGTAGGTTTAAAAAATAAGCAAAAAATCACATTTTTTAGCAAGGTATCAGTATCAAGGTTTTCGAATATAGCAGTGTTCTCTTTCGAGACTCGTACAGTTAAAATGCGAGACCAGCAGCGAAAAATTTGGTAGAAAAAATTGTGGATGCCTTTTTCATACTTAAATCATAAGTAAAATGCCACAAAGTTTATAAAATAAATAAAATGTGGTTGAAATTTCGAGATTTTCGCTTGTGACAGTATGCTCCTTCGAGACTTGAACTGTTTAAATGAGAGGCCAGCAGCTAAAAATTTGGTAGAAGATTATTATAAATGGCTTTGTCATTCTCATTACATTATCTACAATAAAACAAGGTTGTCTTTCACGTTGGAGTTTATCAGTTAGGAAATCGTTCGAGACTCGAACAGTCAAATTAAGTATCGCAACAAAAATTGTATAATGTACAATATTTCAAAACTCAAAATGTCCACTGCTTAATATTGATTTTGTACAGGAAATTTGTTGTTGTACTCTCCTTATTAAATATATTCTCGGGAAGAACCGAGGAAGCCTTTAAATTTTTATTTTAAATAAAAAATCCACAGAACTGCGAAATTCAGCTATAGTGGTATATAATTTAGTAAAATTTTTTCGAGCTAAAATATCTCGATCATTTATTTAAAGTTTAAGTTTTTCTATATCTTGACAATTCAGCATTCCAGCTCTATTCTAGTTTTTAGTGGAATACCTAAGCCAAAGCAAATTGTATTTATCACCTATAAGGGAAATATCTTTCATTACATTGATAATACTAATAAATTTTCTTACAATTCTGCCAGGGATTTGTCGTAAAAGAAAACCTTTAATTTTATTTCAACTACGAATTATTCAATCCATTTGTTATATTTAGCAGCATTAGTTTATGATGTTTTGAATAATGTATTCAATATTTTGCTTAGACTCAAAAAAAATTGATTTTAGTCGAGATCAAGTGTGTCTTAAGAGCATTGAAGTTTCTAGTCAGTGACTCGACATTAACCTTAATAATTTTCTAGGTTTGTTAGAAATCACGACAATATGATTAACACTACAAGTCGACCTATAGCATTGTCTTGTTCGGTATTTTTTGTTTCTTCTTCACGCTGCTAGTCTTAATATATCGAGATTTCTCAAAAGCTGGTGTAGGGTATAAGAAGTATTTTATGGCGTTCTATACCACTCGAGTGATCCTTCAATACACTGAAAAAAAAAACTTATTTTGCTTTTTGCGCTCTGCCGTTAAAGTTTATATGCTACTACTGGCCACACTGCAGCGCAGTGAAACCGCTCCTGCCTTAAATCACTACTGTAATTAACTTGTGCTGCAGTTTTTTAGCTGACACTTACTGCTTGTGTTGAGTGTTTGCCGAAGTTAGATGCAATAGTTAAATTTTCAAGCTCATATGTAGATTTGTATGTCAGTGTTGCCATACATGCATACATATTGTTAGTTGCGCAAAATCTTTGGACCACAAACAAAAACATGCCTTTTATCCATGTAAAATAAGAAAAATAAATAAACCGGAAATTCTAGATCATTAAGCGCACTTTTTGTGCTCGAAAAGATTTGCTACCTTTTGGCTTTGTGGAAAATTGAAAAAAAGTGATAATTGTGCTGGCAAGCAAAAAATAATAATAGAATTAAAAAAAAATAAAAATAACAGAATAAAAAGGTAAAACAAAATAAATAAAAAAGAAAATTAATAACAACAACTAAATAAAATAAAAATTAAAATAACTAAATAATAGAAAAAATTTGCAGAAGCAAAAGAGTTAAAAATTTTTTCTTTATTTTTGCTGTTTTGCGTTTTTTTGTTTTTACTAGTTTTTTCTTACATTTTCCACTTTATGTTTTTCGCCATGTTCCAACATTATCGCGCTATTAGCGCTAGCAAATTATAAATGCAGAGCGTGTGAGATTTTGAAATTTTCGAATTTTTCGCTTGAACTTTTATTGCAAAACCACAATGAAAGGCAAATCAGCTGAAACAAATTTTCAATTTTCATTTTTTGCTTTTGTTGCTCATTTTGAAAGCAAAAAAGTGAAGAAAGTCGAAAAAAGTTAAAAGAAAAAGTTTGAAAACCACAAGATAGCTATTGAAGTACTTTAGAGTATATAATGAAATTTTGCGCACCGGCTAGATAAGCAGAAGCAGAGGAAAAGGATGATTGAGAGCAAAGGCAGAAGTACTTGTATATTAGGTGAGGAAGAAATCATTATCACATCCCACCCGAAGTGATAAATTCTTCAACTATAAGTCAAAGCAAAAGCAGAAGCTATTTCATAAGAGTAACAACAACCACAACTATGCATTTTTCCAAATATATAGACGCAACGTCTGCCGAACGGCACGACTTACATAGCTGTAAATATACACAAATACATACATATACATGCAAACGCCTTGTCTTGGGGAAAATTGTTGCTTTTGATTTTTGAAAATTGTGAAAATTTTCGAACAAAAATTTTATTTTTAAAAATTTCGCAAGCGCATCGCTACAGAACTGAGAAACGAGAGCAAATAATACAAAAACCAGAAAAAGTATACAACAACAAAACTAACAAAAGAAGCGTGTAAAGTGTACATAAGATTTGAAAAAATACATAAAAATATATAATGATATATTAATAAAACAGCAAGCAACAACAAAATTTGCTAATAAGCAAAGTAGCAGAAGAAATAACACACAAAATAGAAAAGAGAATATTGTGGCAGCAGAAATTACGTTAGAAAATTAGATTTATTTAAAATCACAAGCAGAATTTAAAAAAAATTAAAAAAAAAAGTTTGGAAAACAAATATTGAAAAACAAATTTTGGAAAAATAATAAAAAAAAACCAAAAATAAACATATAAAATTGGAAAACCAAACATTTGCTAATATCGCACAATTAAAAAAAAGTGCGGAAAACATATTTAAAAAAATAAAATAAAAAATATAAATTAAAAAAAACTATTAAAAATTGGTGAGCCAAACATTGGCTAATTCGTAGACTCTTACTCCAGCAGTGACTCGTCGTTTTTTTCACATTTCACGGCGGTTTTTCGAATACGTGTCTTTTTGGCTTTTCGAATAACTTTTGGTTAGTTTTATTCGAAAATTTTATTTCGTGTGGCATTGTGTATGGTTTGTATGTATAATGTTTTATATATATGTATAATATTTTTATGTGCATATTATAGCCTCCTTTCGTGATTCGTTAAATATACATTAAATTGATTTTTCGCATTTTCCCATTAGCCATTTTATAGAAAATTAATTAAATATATTTTTTATATATTAAATATATTTTTTATATATTAAATATATTTTTTATTGAATATGATAATGAAAAATTTTAATTGTACTTCGAGGAATAATTTTTTGCTATACTTTACAGTTTCTTAGAATATTGTTTTGTTTACATTTTTATTTTTATTTTTTAATATTTTGTGTCTTTAGAAATCTCTACGCTAAATTAAAAATTATAAGTTCACATTTCTTGATTTTACGCACTGTTATGTATCACTTTTTATTTTTTTATGACTTCAATCTGAAAATATATATTTTTTTCTAATGAAAAATTTGATTCTCTCAATAATTAATGTTCTTCATAAAATAATATTTATTAACAGACCTTTTATATTTTTCTTTAGCTTGAGAATTCTGTCGGAAAAATTAGGTCAATGTGCAATAAAACATACATACAGACAATAAAATATAAAGAAAAGACAATTAAATCTTGTTTAGGCAAGATTTTTTGAGTTCGTTTAGAACATTATTGGCAGAAAAGCTAAATTAGTTGTCGGTTGGCCAAGCGAGCGCTGCTAGCTTGTCAAAAAATTCAAATGTAAAAGCAATAACCAATCTTCTGCTCAATTTGATTATGTTATCTCAGCATGGAAATAAAGTGGTATTACTGTAAAAGTGGTATAAACTCTTTATAATCTAGATATATTTGATTATACCAGTCTATACCAGTTGTTTGTTCGATTCAACACTTCAAATATTTAGCTTATCGCAAATAAGCAATGAAGATTGTAGTGTTACATAGTCTGGAGACTGGTATAAACGACATTCTAATCATCATTAAAATCATCAAGATTTTTTGAGTAGTAGGAACTACTAAAATCAAAATATCGAGATCTTGTAGCAAACTCTGTAAGCATAGTTTATTAAATTAAATTATGATTTTTATTCTCAAAACTTTTTTTTTTAAATAAAATTTATCCAAATCTCAACAAAAAAGTGGTTCAAAGTTATTTGCAGAAAAAATAGCCTTTCCAATCCAAATCTTTCTGCACTTTTCAAAACTTTTCTATATTTGTTTTTTATTCCGTCACATCAAAACAAATATCTATCAAAAACTTATTTGTGAAATATTCACTGGAACCATGACATGTTTATGACAAAAATAAACTTGGAATACATAAAGAATGCGTGGGAGGATCAGACGACAGCAAAAAAGAAAACGATTCATGTGTTTTATGACTGAATAATAACAATCTAATTATCAAACACTATAAATTTACTAATAAAAATACAAGCATAACAATAAAGCATAAAATACAACACTAAATATCAAAATAATATTATAAATCAATGCGAAATGTGCGCAACTTTTAGCAGACGAAGTCAAGCGAAAGTGAAAAATTGTAAATAAATTAAATTTCTTACCAAATTTTTCCAAAGCAAGTTATACTTTAAAGCTTGTTTTGGTATAGGTTTCGAAGTATGTGTTTTCTAGATCTCAAAGAAGAACCATTCTAAGCGGAAAACTCCAAGGAACATATGCCTAATTCCAAACCAAAACTGAAGTTGACTGTTAGTTTTATCATGTCCATTTGCGTTTCATACATTTTTGTAGTAAGCCAGGCGAGTATTTTTCACAATTTAAAAATCTGGAAATAAATAATTTTTTCTGACGAAAAATTGGCAAAAAAATTAAACTTTCAAGTTTTTGCGGCATCTGTTTCGAAAAATATCTTTTGCAGGTCTCAAAAAGTTTTCGGTTGCAGTGTTGACCCCTTCGATTAAAATTTGTTACTATTGAACTTCTGAAACAGAGAAACATTTTAAGGAGCATAACCCAAGAACCGTATATTCAAAATAGAGTTGGCAGTTAGTTCTATTATGTCCGTTTTTCAGAGTAGAAGTTCACTACTTTGACACTTTCTGTGTCAGAGGAGCTTTTTGAAATTTTGAATGCTCTTGAAACATATATTTAGAACCAGTATGTTTATCTATTTCAGCGTTTTTGCTCAGCTTTTAATATTAGTACCCTTTTTTGGTCGTCGATTTCTAAAGAAATGTTCTCATCTGAGCAAACTAAGTTACTTTCATTGTTCAAAGCTCATGAAAGCAGTATATGAATAAATGAAGTCAAATAACTCAAATATTTGCAACTGACTTCAAAATAATTTTTTTTTTTAATTTACGAAAATTCTATTTTTGTATGAGTATTTGAGTATTGAGTATTAAATTTTTTTATTTCCAAGAATAATGAAACGTTTGCCAAGATTGTAAAAATGACAATATAATGCAATTGACCTCAAAATTTCAAATTATTTACGTCAAAAATATTGAAATTGTTATTTCACTCATAAGCTTTTTTCAAAATTCAATCAAATTGCTTGTTTGATAATTCAAAATGCGTAAAAATTGTTAGCGGTGCTTACTATTGTATATATGTTTTCCCATTAAATTTTTTTATTTTAAATGATGCCTTATTAAAATTAATCAAAAAATTAATATATAAATATAAAAATATATGAATTAAAAAAATACAAATTTTTCTTCAAAGACACTCTTTATTATGTCATAATACGCTCAATGGACGCCCTAAATAAGCGAAATATACAACCAACTTAACAAAAAAAATATATAAATAAATAAATAAAAATAAAAATTTCTCCGAGTGCATCAAGCCATAAGCAAATGTGTTGAAGTGTTAATGACAGCTGATCTAATTACTTTAAATACAATTTCAATCTGTTTATCTATAATTTATATTTGAATATGAATAGATTAAATACACGATATTTAAACGCCCGTTTATGTTTATAAAAATGAGGACCACTGCTAGACGCATTAATTATTTCACAGCGGGTTAATATTTTTGCATAAAATTACGCACACAACGGCTACTGCTACCACCTGTGATCTGATGACTCAATCATCAAAAGTAATCATTATAAATTAATAATTATAAATTAAGAAATATAAATAATTATAAAAAATATATATTCATATAATAATACAATAATAAAGAGAGAAAAAAAAGAAAATAATTGAAAATTCTCTCTCTCTCTCTTCACTTTAAGAGCCATTAAGTGTTCTATACTTTAATCGACACTACTTTTCCTCAGAGCGAAAAAGTTCTACTTCTGTAACTGCTACTATAAAGTGGCTTAAGTGAAGTCTGCCAAATCGAATAATTAACTTCTTTTTAAGCTATCTATGCAAAGACGCCGATTTCTTCTACTATGATTAGCAGTAATTCCGATCTCTCTCAGTTATCAGTCTAAGTAATAATTTCACCTATATTTACTGGCAGATATAATAAATACTCTACAAACTAAATATTATTATTCTTCAGATAGAATTGTGATTTATCACAGAACTAGACAATTTCAAAACGTCCGAAATCAGTTTCTTAAGAATAAGCGTTACATATGTACTATGTAGGGTTCAACATTCATAGATAATAATAATACTTGTAATTATATTTAGCTCGTAATATGAGAAAAATGAAGGCAACACTGCCCACAGAGCCTTTTTGCGGTTCGAGTATTTTATAGTTTTTTTGAGAACCCACTTTTTTTTGCACTCATAATTTACTGCTATGAATTAAACAGACATTTCAGATCATCATAGAAAAGTTGTGTAACTTTCAGAAATTAAGTCTGTTCAGAACTTCAGTTATCAGATTATTTTTGCTGTTGCTATAGCAATTTATAATGGCATTGCAAACTTCTGTAAGTGATCGTACCTTTTTACAGAATTGCAGTAATTTTCAGTAATACAAGATCATACAAATGTTACTACTAAGTGTCTTCTAAGTTAAATGTGAGCGGGCTTGTTTCACTATATTATTGGTGTTGTTGTAAATATATTTAGTTATGGCTTACAAACCGATTAACAAAACATTCATGTGAATCACCTGGAGTGTTGTTTCCCTATATCACCGTCCTACTAAACTATTTCAACCTCCTTCTTAAACCGGCAGCGTGCAGCTTTTCTTCCGTTTCGACATTTTTTCATTCATTTCGTTTTATTTTAGATTTCAATCGTAAACATTCTATTTTACAGTGTTTATATACGCACGTACATACGTAAAAATCTATAATTAAACCCAAATTTCGTATTATTTCCACATCTTCCATACACATCTCTTTGCGCTCTCTCTTTCTCTCTACTTGCTAATCCACACTGCTCTTTGCCCTTGCTTTTATTGTGCGCAACGTTGTGCGAAAGCGAAATGGTGTCGATATATTTGTGAGGTGAAAATTGATAACCATTCAAATACACGCCCACTTTAAGCATTAGCAATGCGTTTAGAATTTTCTAGTGCTGATCGCAAAACTCACGTCAATCATAAGTGTATAAGTAGCGAGCGTTGATGCTGCGCCAGTGAGAGTGAGTTCCGCTGACGAATGTAAGCGTTGTTGTACGTAGTGGTTCATAACTCTTGAATTGTGCTTGATTTTTGAATTTAGAATTTTTTGCACCCTTTACATTTGCGTTAGCCGCGAATAAAAAAAAAAGGCAATAGAAAACGTAGAAAACAGTTGAAATGCCGCAACAGTGTTGCAAATCGCATGAAATTGGTGATTGCGCGTGGATAAGTGAAAGTACAATAATGCAAAATAAATCAAATTTGAAATCGAAATAGTGAAATGAAAGCAAAGAAAATTTATTTAAGTATATGTATGAAGTGGATTTTGAATTTCACTTAAGGAAAATATATATTGAAATTGCTATTATTTAATGAAATAAATATAGAAATGATGAAATAATGCGTGAAATTGCAGTTAATAAATAGTAAAGTGCTGCAAATATAAGTGAAATGAAAAGCAAAAGTTGAAAAGTAAGCACAAAACAAAATAGTTATTTTCATTTTGCTTTCAAAATTCTTAAATTGAGTTGTGAAGCGTAATAAATTTTAATAAAAATATTTGCACTGATTGATTTTCATATAAAAACACACATTTAAACCTCGGTTTTCACACATTTAGTTCTATATTTTCATACTCATGGCCAGTATGAATGCGCTCACTTCCACTTCATATAATTTCATTATGTTTTTTGCACTTCATTTGCCACCAATTCGCATGCCCCCACATTTGTTTTATTCATTTATCGATTTTTATTACATCGCATTTTTATTTTATTTCTTTTTAATGTTGACATAGTTGCTCTTGTACCAATTAACTAGAAAACTGCATTATCCCATAGCCCACTTTTATGAGGGCGTTGTTGGTAAGGGCAAAAAATGGCGCTCATGCTACACTCGGCATTTGTTGACTATGTGGAAAGGCAATGAAATAAATAGGATGTTTGCCGACAGCTGAGAAATTTATTACAGCTTACTTGTTTATTAAATAGGCCAGTGATGACCAATCGAGCAATTATATAAATGCATTTATTTCTAAATATGCTTTGGGTATTGAATTACCGTGGTCAGTTTTTTTACGACATAGTAAATAAAGTAGACAACAATATTTTTAAATGAGTTCGGTTCATGAAGTATATAAGAAAAATAATCGAATCGGTTTGAGAGTTAGAGTAAGCTTCGACCCTTGTACTTGCCTTGAAAAGCTGACTGATTATTAGTTCTGAGTTTTACAACCACTCGCCGATAAGTAATCGCTTATTGCGATGATATGGGCTTAAAAACTAAAACCCCCTGTCTGTATGCACTCACTCAACTAAGCTTCACTCATATTTAAAATCTGGGTTAGAGTTCTCAGAGGGAATGTTTTGTGCATCTATAAAAAATTGAACTCCTGCATCCGTATATTATACATAAGTCGGCAAAGCGGCTTGTGGACAATACAATTTTGCTTAGGCATTAATTTCTATTACAACCAGCGCGGTGCGATATCTGAAAGTGCGAGCTCCCAAGTGTTTAAACTTTTATCTCGCAAACACTCAGGAAGGAAATTCATGTTTCAGCCTCGTCTTTTTCCATAGAGCTTCTGCAGCTGGTAACCTTTTGGCGTGGACACCGATAAGGCAAGACCCTGTTAGAACCTCCACAACTGGAAAAAGACAACCCTTACTGAGGACAAAGAGCTTACTGGCTTGCTTACTATCGATATTGTGCCAAAAGTATCTTGCGACCACAAATGAACCGATGATAGCCCAGCGCTGGCGAAGCTTCTGCAAAACCCAGCTATACAACTTTCGTTGTTGATTTACGTGATAACCTGCCGGCGACGGCCTTACCTCACGGTGTTTTAAAACACAGCGTATCAATACAATGCGTTGATAAGCGCCCCAAACAATACGAGCTATTTACAAGTATTTATTTTGATACCAGTGGCAGTGTGTCTGGGTCCACACTACCATCTTGGTATGATTCGAGGCCGACCTAAAACCTCTTCCGTTTTCGGGACGGAACCCAGTTGCTTTTCGCAACTTCTTTTTAGAACTGAAAAAACAGTTAGGCTTAATTTTCAGTTCTTCCTGCTTTTAGGTTTCAACCACAGCCACCACGAATCTCCCTAAAGGGGCCATAACCCAATGAGCAGATTGGACCGAAGTCCAAGGGCTTTCTGCTCGCCGTGGTACCAGAAAGTCTCCGGTAAGACTGTGTAGCCGAAACTACTGCCAGTTGAGCAACCCATTACTCAATGACTGGTGACATTTGTCGCTTAAACTTCAAATGTCTTTTTATTTGCTTTTTCATTTAAAGTCTATAATATCAGTTTAAGCTGAGTATTATAGCACTATTTCTGACATACTATGCTGATATTACTGAGCAAGGTGCATAATAACAGTCATAGTGCATTTGGCTTTTAGTCGCCTTTTACGACAAGCATGCCTTACCGCGGGTAAATTCTTACCCCTACCCGCAGGGGGAATCCAGCTATACAGTAGTAGAACACACGAGGAGAATGGAACACCGACGCCTTCTCATTCTTCTGATAGCGGAGCTAGGGTGCCTTTACTTATCAGCTCATCAGCTTTATAGTTAACTGCGATTTTGCTGTGGCATGTCACTCTAAACTACCTAAAACATACATATTTGTGTAGAAAAAGTTTCGAAAGATTTTCGATTTCTAGGCTTCAAGTATAAAGCACATATTTCAAACTCAGTTTCAGAAAAAGTAATTCTTACCGCCCACATCTCTCTTTAATTCTTTAGTTTCTGCAATTCTCTGCTAATTTCTACATTTTAATCTCAACCAACTGTAATGTGCATTGGCAATTTCCTCGGTCGTCCATGCAATTTGACTGATGTGGGTGGCAACAATGGTGGCAACATTCAAGTGCTACTGACACAAATCATCCACAAGCCAACACATATGCACTCTCATATGCAAATTATACGCACACATACTTAAGCCATACATACTTGCAATATTGTCTACATAAGCAAAAGAAAGAAAAGAAAATTAATTTGGAGCATGAAAAATGGCGACAATGAAGTAGACATATGTATGTTATTGGCATGAACGGGTTGGCAAGCAAGAGGGGAGCGTTTGTGTGTGCCTTGGACCGTTAAGTGCCATCGCTGGGGTTAATTGAAAACGAAATTATTATGTCAATAGGTCATATGCAGACAATTGGAAATTTAGAACCGATGTTGATATATAAAAAGAAATTAAAATTGTAATGTGCTGAGTGTCAATAAGAGCGTGCTCCTTCTGCCTGCACAATGCCTGAGATTGTGTGGCATAAAAACCATCTGCTCGGTTGCTCATTGAAAGTGTCGAAATCATATTGCACGAGCTATCAATGTGTCTGCAATGTAGAATAGCTTGTCAAATACACACAATTGTAGGCTTGGCAGGCTTTTGTCCTTAATGCCTCTCAATGTAACCTAAATTTAGTTTGAAATTTCTTTGTTACAAGTATACCGTTATCGAAAATAGAAATTCAAATTGGAAATAACAAATGGAAATTGTGATTGTTTTCGTGATTTTGTTATAGCTTTTCAATAGTGGCTTAGTTTTGAGTGTTGGTCATACGAAGGTAAGGACTAAAGAGCGAAGTGTAACAAAATGATAATTGTCTAATATGTGGTAGAAGAGAGACCTCGCCGATAGGTATTGTAATATACGTAAGCCTAGAAATGCTTTAACGAAAGTTCATCGAAAAATTCCTCTACATTTTTGTAAAATTAAACAGTGCACCTGACCTCGAAACTTATAATCACTCTTTCTTTCTCTCACGCTCTATCTTTTTGAGAGCCTTGTTAGACAACTGTTTGTATTTGTGTACCTATAACTGTAAAATTAAATAGTCCTCGACAGTAAACCCGACAAAGAAACATCGAAACAATCACTGTCTCTATCTCTCTCTCACTCTCTCTCTTTGTGAGCATACTTCAACAATTCGACATGCCTCAGCAGTATAATTTTTAATATTTTTGTGTCTAAAATCGGGGTGGTGACTACATCGACTGGTCAGACAGCTTTTAAAGCGTTCGAAAGAAAAACTTTTGTATTTGCCTTCGGTGGACATCGTATAAATAGGTGCGGATGGCTATGCAAACTTCATACTGACTTCCACCTAGTTCAGTACATTGTAATATTAAGTTTTATCTTTCGTCCAAGTACAATTTCTTATCCCTATGCAATCTCCAGCTGAGAGCTATTGAACAGAAGGAGATAGTGAATAGATTAAATGAGAAATTTAGCATAGGTTAGGGTAGATTAACGTCCACGGCTGATACCCAATATTGTACTGCTATAAACAGTCCTTTGTGAAGCTAGAAAAATACTGTGCATCGACAAAGTGTCTTGAAATAATTACAAGTCTGCTAAGGCGACTAATAAAGCCAGCATATGCTTGAGACAAAAGATTATTTTGAATTTGAAGTCCAAGTTTTTCTAAATTCATTTTGTAAAATGTATAAAGAAAATTTTCAGTTTGTATATATAAGATAATTAATTACACTATTTTATCTATTCCAGGTACTGAACGTTTCACACATACCCAATTGAAAATCTCAATTTCCACATCTAATAAAAAGGCTCGCACAATCACCGCAGAATGTCCGCGGCTACCACATACACACGCCTGCGCAACTTGGGCCCGAGCACAAGCAACAAAATGGCGCCCAACACTTCATTATTCTTCGATAAAAACTCCAGCAGTAATGATGCCACATACACATTGAAACTTGCTGGTGGTGGTGCACGCCACAACGGCACAAACAACAGTAAAACAAATGGCAGTCACAGCGTCGGGTCCAGCGAATCCTCAGATCCACTAGAATCTGATTGCAGTGAAGAGGAGGAGGAGGAGGAGGCGCCACAACGTGTGGTGGACGATGAAGCGCGACGTAAAGCGCGCACAAATAACGCCATACACGAGGAGGAAGATGACGACGAGCAGGAGGATGATGATGATGAAGAGCTCGATGAGGAGGACGATGATCCCGAAGAGGAGGAAGAGGATGAGCCAGATGAGGAAGATGATGGCAATGAGACTGACGATGAGGGTGATGATGATGAGACAGATGACAGCAGCAGCGTGGAAACCGCGAAAGGTGTACGCAAATATCATCTGGATGATTTTCAAATAATCAAGACTGTGGGTAAGTAAATAAAATATAATTTGAGTATTGGTTGTATGTGATTATTGTCGCCTATAAAAGCCAATTTAAGAACTGACTGATATGATTTGCCTGCGCCAGCGCCAAACGTGTGTTGCTGCCATTTAACGGCAATATTTATTGGTAGCGTCAGACAACAAATTTAATTTTTTTGTTACCGCAAATTAGCATGAATCATTGTGGCCGAAGATGAAAGAAAATAATCGACTTATTCACAGCGGGCGCACGCTACGGACGCTGCGCCTTTGCTGCTAGTTCGCAAGTAGCAACAACAAAATGTTTTCCTTTTCTTTTTCTTCATAATTTTTATTCCATTTCGTGTGCGCTTTTTTTAAACATTTTATATTGTTTATTTGAATCTCGTTGGTGGCGTGTGTTGAACCCGCTGATTGGTCTATCTAATAATGAACGATTTCTAAACGCAACATGACTCATGTTGCGTTTGCGACTGACATGTGTCGGAGATCGCGCGGCGATCAACGCGGGAGTGAAGTTCATTTGCGCTGTATAGCTGTTAGTAAGAAAAAAAGCAAATCGAACACGCTTCAATTTCGGGTAGGATTGATAGCTATGCTAAAGTGATCTGATCTGAAAAATTTGTTTGCGAATTATACCGTTGCTTTGGTTAATCACACATGCCAAATTTCGTGAAGATAACTTCTGAAATAAAAATGTTTGATTCCATACAACATATGCTATATGCCGTAGTGCTCCGATATTGGCGGTTGCGACAAGTTGCTGCTTGATGGGAGGAAAGGGAGTTGTCAAAATTGCAGATCGATATTTCAAAAACTGTGCGTTTAGTTTGAGCATATACTGACAGACGAATATGGCTAAGTCCACTCAGCTCGTCAGGCTGATAATTTGTATATGTACCCTTTATACTTCATAGTGTTTCCGATATTTTTTCAACTTTATGGTAAACTTAACATACCCTGTTCAGTGTATAAAAACAAAAAGAAACAAAAAAAAAAATGAAATAGCCAACATATAATCCAATAAATCATTTTTTTCAAATAACCGAAATTCAGTGCTGAGTTTAGCCAAACAAACGATCTATTTTTTGTTATTTTAACCGTTGAATTATACGATTTGTTAGTCTACTAACTCATTGCACGCCTTTCCTGTCTTTCCCGTCTTCGCCGCCATGCTGTTGCCTCGGCTCACTCGTTCATTGATCAGCAAGGCATAGCTGACGGGCGCGTGGCTCATGGCGTGTTACGCTTTTGTTGTTTTGCGTGTGTTTGCTGTTGTTTCCTTTACGGTAATCTGGAGAACGTTTATGTTTCGGCAACAGGCGCTGGCTGATTTTTATCAATCGACGCTAGTGAATTTATGAAATACACAACGCTGATAATACAGCGGCACTCCACAAACATATATAAACAGTGTTGCAAGAAACGCCGCTAGAGTCGCCTTTGTCTTACCTCCCTTGCTCTCCGAGTTTTTAAGCCAATATTCTTCGTTTTTTTTTTTTTTGTCTTTTTTGCTGGGAAAAACCGCTTCTAGCAGAATTTGTAAATATTTGTGGTGGCAGTAGTTTTGTTTACATAATTTTCTTTTTCGTAGTGTTTTGGTTCTGCTGGACAGTTAGTTAGTCGGTCGTTTGCTTAGGCCCGCCGGCTAGCGATACGTCTCATTGATTGTACGGTCGTTTGGCGGCGCAACATCCGTGGCCGACGCAGCAGGCGCAATCGTATTGCGGTCATTGTGGCTTTTTTGACCGTCACGTAGCGCTTGGGCACTGACCTACTGGCGGTTTGTTGGCATACATATGTATGTACACGTGTTTATTGTGAAATTCGTTGATAAATGAAAAGCGTAAACAATTAAATGCACTACTATATGGATGAAGTATTGCCTATGAATGCATAAATAACGGGTTTTTATGTGAAAATAATTGTTTAATTGAAGCGGAGAATTTCGTTTCATACAAGAAAAAACTCAGAAGTTCGTAATCTCTCGTTGCAGCTCGTAGAAACATACAGAATTCAATAGGTCTCTATTCTGACACTGAAAGCTGCCATATAGTCTTCGACGAAGCTATATGTTGTGCTTTAGTAAAGGGCTAAAGAAGCTGTCTGGTGACTCTCTAAGCCTAAAACTAAGATTTTGAGCATTGCAAGGCTCTTCAAACTGAGGTTACAGCTACAAAAAAGTTGGTTTTATTAAACTAAAATATTTATTCCAAAACCAAAAGGTTGATTCAAATCATTTGGTCACTTTGGTGTTACCTTGGAACAAATATACTGGCTTAACTATCGCTTTATTCCGACCAGAGATCCATGCTACAGCAGTACCGAAGCATAATAATATTTACAGCTATTGTGTTCCGAATAATTAGACTAATACCAGAATACAAAAGAAGGTCCATCAGAACAAGTTCTGTATAAGTAAACTAAAGGTCACTTGCCGTCCTTAGTTTTAAGAGTGAGTTTTTACAACTTTTCACGAGAACTAGTTTTCGAAATTTTGTGAAGGGTAAGCTTGCATTGAGAGGTACCTCTACTTTCACCTCTTCTTTGAAATTGGTCTTACCTTTACCGCTCAGATCCGTGAAATATAATGGTTTGCCAGATCTTCATGGAAGGAACTGAAATTGGTGATCTCTATTGAGGTCGGTCCCAACTTTAATCCTGATATCTGTTGAACATAATGTATTATTTGGTATTTGGAGGCCGTTAAATGTGACCCATTTTTAACTCACCAAGTCTAATGAAAGTATTGTATATGTACTTACTTCACTATAATTGCAAGCGTTCACTTGCGAAATATCACCATTAAAATCGCCCGGCAGTTAAACACTTTTAATTAACTCGCATGCAGCTGCGATCTCATCACAACAGGAGAAACGAGAAAATTTGTCGACTCATTTAGCAACAAAAAGAAAAAAAGTTACAGATGAAATGAAATCACTATAAAATGCAATCACTGCGACGGGCAATTTTAATAGACCACAAATGACAACTGTGCGAATGCAGTTAGCTGATGGTGAATATTATACATGTTGTTGTTGGTATTTTGTTATTACCCAAGCGCCAAGCTTTGACAGCAGTTTGCGAAAGACAATCACAGACATACACATGGCAGATAAATAACCACATTTCAGTGATGATGCTGTTGCAGATAAATGGAAACGCAACAGGCAGACGTTCAATCAGTTGACGAACAACATACATAACATACATATGTATATAAGTATGTATGTATGTATGTATATTAGTGTGTATGTATTGCTGTTAAACTGCGAATGTGGCAGCTGTTGATGTCAGCCACTGACGCCACGGGGTCTTACTTGGGGGTTTTGATGTTGTATATCTATAAGCAAAAATATATGCAATATATTAGGGTGGTACATATCAAAAATAGCAACAGCAAAAATTCGAAAAAGCAACAACAAAAAAACGTTCACTTCAGCTGCACCGAAGTTCAAATACCCTTTACAGATGCATTACCTTGGATCTTGCTAATTTTCTGAATCAAAGTTGAGACATAACACTTGATTGGATAGAAAAATATTTCTTTCAGCTACTCTACCAACTGAATAACGGTTTTAGCGCTGTAAAGTGTACTTTAAGCCAAAAAAAAATAAATTTTTTTAAAATCTTAAACTGGTCTAACCTCTAAAATATGCGTTGTTGTGTCACAGTCCCCACTTTTTCATATTCGAAGACAGTTTTAGGTATTATTTATTAGATATTCACTTTTATTTTTAAATTTTTTTTTAAGCATCACTTAATAATAATAGATTTTACAAATTTTTAATTTCTTTTTGGTTTTTGTTACGACAAGTGTTGCACCCTAATGTACATACATGTGCATAAACTTACTTAAATATAACCGAGTAAAGTAGTTGTTGTGCGGCAATAAAGCAGCGCCGTGCATTGCAATGACAGGGCTACTCGTGGCTGTCTAGCCGCTCGTCTTCAAAACCAACACCATGTTGATTTCTCCGCATTGCACTTTCTTTAAATGCGCAAAACTATTTTATTTGATGCCATTAAGATACGCGATCGAGTCTAAAAGTTTCGCCGCAGCCAATCAAATATTTCATTTAATTTTTCAATTGCTGTGACGCCTGTCGCCCGGCGGCTGTTGTTAGTATTAGAAATTGTTGTTGTTAGAAATGATTGTTGTCAGAAATTGTTGTTGTTAATAGCAATTTATTTTTCGCATTTGTCACAGCGATAATTGCACTCAAGCATTGTAGTGTTGTTATTATGTTAATTATGTCTTTGAGGCATGCGTTTTGGGATGATTGACAAAGCCGGCGGCAGAAAATGGCATATTACGTGTAATTTATGGGACAATGTAATGAGATTTAGAACGGTTAGTTAGGAGTTGGGTTGGCGCTGGTGGATTTTACGCTGCATTGCTGTATACATGTCGTATTCTATATACATAAGTGTGTGTTTACAAGTAGATCTGTATTTTCAGCTACTACACACATGTGTATCCCTCAAGCGTTTCAGCGCCACAAATCGCAAAACAAATCGTAAATTCACATTTTCCAGGAACAAACTTGAAGTACAGTAATAACAAGAAAATTTCTCGAAGCAATACACATCCGTACGAGTATACTTGTGTGTGTATTAGTGAATGAAAATGTTTCGAAAACAACATCACGGCCGAAACATTTAAAAGGAAATCCCCTTAGTGCGTATAAAAATTCCAAAATATTGCAGTCACCAAGAAGTTAAAGAGCGCACAAACAAATAATAATATAAAATTGTTTTGGTGATATTTTGTTTATACAATTCATTAGACATACACATACCTACATATGTCGGTATGCGAGATTTATTAGATATCATATGCAGTCATGCTGAAAACAAACACCCGAAGCGTAAACAAGCCATAATGTCAGATAAACAAGCCAACGTAACAAACAACTTTATGGTTAAACTTAAGCAGGAAATCATTCAAAATGTTCAACATGCTCTGATAATTGATTTCGGGATCATAAACAATATTTGTTGTTCCGTTGAAAAGAGCTTTGATGATGAAATCCTTTAAAAGGGAACTGAATTTCGAATAATTGTAACATATAGTCTTTATTTTCTCGATGAAAACGGCACCATATTACATGACAACATTATAATAACTGCTCCATTACATTCTATTAAAATTTATCAGTTTTTAGATGACAATAAAAATTAAAATGGCGACGTTCGATTCGTCACTTCCTTATTCGCTATATTAAAGCTTTGATCTCTTGGCTTGTCATGAAGATTGTATGCAAAAACATTAAAAAAGGTATGGAGTGGAATTCACTAAGAGAAATTATAGACACTCCTTGATAGTGGTACAATTCTTTAATATTAGGTTATGCCAGTATATTTCTTTTATACCAATTGCTTGTTCAATTCATCACACACTGATTTTTGACGACTCGGAAACTTATCGAAACGATTTTGCTAATCATTTTGGCGTTTAATATTGATTATATAACTTTGGTTATAAAAATACATTTCGCAACATAAACTCGAGTTTCTTGAAAATTTTTGGTGTTTAAAGTATTGGTTATGTAACTTTGGTTATAAAAGCACATTTTTCTACATGAAATCGAGTTTATTGAAAATTTCGGTGTTTAGTATTGGTTATGTCACTTTAGTATTGAGTATTAAACTTTAGTTATAATAGCACACTTCGCACCATAAACTCGTGTTTCTTGAAAATTTTTGGTGTTTGGAGTATTAGTTACCAAAGTTACAGGTCATAAAAGCACATTTTACTCCATGAACTCGAGTTTATTGAAAATGTCAGTGTTTAGTATTGATTATATAACTTTAGTTATAACAGTATATTTAGTATACACCATTAACTCGAGTTTGTTGAAAATTTTTGGTGTTTAGTATTAAACTCTACTCCAAAGTATGCAGTTTACCATACACAACTATTTTCTTTAACTCAGCTTAAACACTAATTTTTTGGTGTTTATGGAGATAACACGATTTTTATTCTCTATTTTTCTATAAATAATATATGAAAACACAAATAAAAGTATTAAACTCGAGTTTGTGGCGGAACTAACGCGAGATATTTACACATATAACGGTGATGGTGATACCGTTGCTCGTTTCTCAGCGATTAGACAGCCCTATACGTATACACAAATGTATGCGGCACTTTCGCATGGAAACGATCACTACAACTTAAAGTTATTTTTCAGCTTGCTGGCATTTCCACCGCAATTTATTTGTAGACAATTATGAATCTAATCCTTTATTACTATAATTCTTCACTATCCCCCATGATCACTATCACGCTATTCTAGCTAAGTATTTGAATTATTATCGTTCTCTCTGCGCCTTTATTAAAATGATATTCATATTTCCTTTTTTTCAAAAATATTTTCAACGAAACGCCCAATATCAACAAATGTTTTTAAACCAAACAAAAAATATAATTAAACAAAAAGAACCAAAATATTTGAACAAAACAAATGCACAATGTAAACAAATTGCGATTTGATATTTTTATTACGCTGATACAGTTATATGGTATATATCTATATACAGTTATATGGTATATATCTATATACCTATACATCTCGTATATATTTGAAGTAAATATCAATCTCTAAGTATCTAGTCTTTACGAAATTATTTCTTCCAGTATTAGTAAGTGGCTGTAGATGAAGTATATAAGAAACTGTTTAATATCGATGGGAGACTGGCACAGAATAAGATAAATGGATATAATTCTTTGTTCCCTGGAAGTACCTTTTAGAATCTACTCCTTTATGTTTGATAAGCCGCAATTCCGGAGATCTATAAAGCTACCTTGGTAAGCTAAAATAAGGTCAGCTGATCTCATATTATCAAGATCTCCCTCATTGCTTTGGTTAAATTAGCCATATAGATCAATCATCAGCCTCAAAGTTGAGAAAAAGTTCTTTAAAAGTTTGTAAGCTGTGTAGATTATATTCTGGTGTAGCAACTTTTTGCTGATCGTTTCAACAATATAACAACAACAAAAAGATTTTCCATTATGCATATGACAGCAGTAGCAAACCTGTCATGTGTCAGCCTTGAAAAGTATCATTCCATTGGTTAGAAAAAACAAATCACTAAAAGTCTCATTTTTTTTTGCACCAGTGTAGTTACTATATTTAGAAAAAAAAATATTACTATTTCCGCTAGATTTATTGCCATATCGTAATTAGCTCACTATCAAAATTTTCAAAGGAAAAACCACTCCATTAAACGGAAAACGATTAATGTTTTTAATTTGTTTTGTTTTTGTGCAGAAAATATCATAAAATTTTACGACTTGAATTCAATGAAATCAATATGCAAACAAATTAATTTTGCTGCAAGTACACAAGTATTATTATTTAATTTTAAAATACGCGTGTGCACAGCACAAAGCACACCAAAAGCGATTACTCAAATTGACGTCTGCCAAAAAAGCTCATTAAAGCGTCTTTGCGATCGCAATCAGACGTCAATGAACTAGATTTCAGTTGAACTTGCGTAAGAAATGATGAGTGGATATGTGCATATTACAGCTTGTAAAGAAAAAATATTTTTCTACAATAGGATTTTGGGATTTTTAACGATATTGCGAATACAAACTTAGAAATAAACAAGAATGATTTAATTTTGCAGCTTTCTAAAAAGTGCTTTATTGCTTTATATTATCGTTAAAAAAAAACTTGTATTTCATAGTTGTGAAATGGAAAGCTTTCACTTCTTGAATTAAATTAGTGAAAGATTCTAATTTAGATATTTAAATTTCAGTAGTTGTGAAATTGAAAGCTTTAATTTAGCAAAAGCTCCTTGAATTGCATTAGTGAAAGCTTCGAATTAAGATATCGAGATTTCAATAGTTGTGAAACGGAAAGCTTTCGCTTAGTAAATGTTCTTTCTATTAGCGAAAGCTCGTCCGTTGTTGAAAACCTCCTTCGGAAACCAATTTTTAAAGCCGCCCCAATCGGTGAAAGTTCTCTCATTTGGGTAAAGCTCAATTTGGCAGTAAAAAATTTTTGAAACCATTTTAATTTAATTTAATTGGTGAAAGCCTTTAAGTTGGCGTAAGCTTTTTCATTTGGTGAAAGCTCTTTGTTTCGTTTCATCAGCTAATACTTCGTTCTTAATCAATTAAAAGATTTTCCAATTAGTGAAAGCCCTCTCAAAGGCTACAACAGAAATTATTTCCTAAACAATACTTAAATATTTTTTATTTGAAATCTTGGTGAAATCTTCTTAATTAAAAAGAGCTTTTCCATTATGTGAAAGCTCCACTTTGAGAGTTTTATTATAAAAAATCTCATTTTTTAAATTAAGCTTTCTCTTTGGCTTTTAGAGATTTCTGTCAACCTAAACGCGCTCACGTCCTAAAAAAAAAATTTGGAATATTCCACTCGTAATAAAAACAATAATTTGTTTATTTGAAAAAAAATTATATATTTTTTTATTTATTAATTTTTGAATTTTTAATAGGCATATGTCTGTATATCAACAATTCTAAGTTCTCCGCTGATAGCTTTCTTTTTTGAAAATTTCCATTTGCTAGCGCGAAAACAAAAAGTGCTCACGTGAACCACAGCTGAGCGACATTTCTGATACACACCAACGCCATTGCCATTACACTGATGATACATATGTTTGGTGGTTTTCGCGTGAAAACATTAATTTGAAAAATTATCATTGCCAAGTGGGCGGATCGTTACATATACAAAAATAATTTTTAATATTGTGCATTCATAATAATATATTGTACATATGTACATATGTATATGAAGAGGCGCCTTTATTTATGGCGAGTGAAATACGCATTTTTGGGTCATCATATGTTTATTTCTGTCTGACACGCTGTCTTCCAGTTCCATTACAATTATATAGTGAATAATTCAATTTGCTTGCAATTTTGAAGTCAAGAAGTCGAAATATTTTTAAAAAATTTCATAGACAGACTTGCTATATATACATTTTTTTTTATTATTATTTATACTTTCTATATTTTTTAATTATTGCTTCTCACATATTTATATATTTTTCCAATTTTATTTTACATTTAAGACCATATTTAATATATTATATATTACACTCTGCATGGGGGCAAAAATCAGATCATTTCCAAATCAGAACACCGCAACTCAGGGCTCATTGTTTGCGAAGGCAGCTATGGGCAACTCGCCAACTGCTGACGAAAGTTTCGGTGATCTTTGAAAAATGGAAACAAATTTTGCTTTGAAGGAAAAAAGTGAAAAACGTGAAAATCTGTCGCAATGGATTTGTTCATTTTTAAACGCATTGATATTTTTGTATGTATGCAGACCAATTTACACTTTTGTACCCTAAATACTTTCTTCTTGTCGAATGTTATGAATTTAAAAGCCAAAAGTTTATTCTGAGGTTAGTTTTCATCCAGAAATGGCAAGAATACAAACCTGTTTGGAAACGAAAAAATTCTGAATTAAAGTAAAGACCACGAAACGCTGGCACTACAGTATGTAGAACTGTCTCATCAATTACCATGAGGACTACGAACCTTACGTACAGTTTTGAATGAAGTTGAGAAATTATTACGTAGTGTTATTGACAGAGTTTTCGAGCTTAAAGGAAGATAATAATAGATAATCCAGGTAAATTGTGAGTTGATTCCGAGGTCCCGTATATGAAAATCGTCATAACAGAACGCTTAATCAAGCTGCGGTCGTGGAAATCTAAATCAAATGTTACTCGACAGATTTTGATGGTTTTAGGCTCTGAACTTGAATAGTATTTCATCTGCACATGAGATTCTATTTCACCGATAAAATTAATATAATTACAACAAAAAATTACATGAAAATGCTAGCTGCAAGAATTGAATTACTGTAAAAAATTTATAATAAATATAAAAAAAATTTAAAAACCTGATTTAGATGAGTCAAGAAAAATGAACAAATATATAATTAATACCTAAATTAAATTGTATCCGCGCAAGTAGATTTTTTATTTATTTTTTGTATGGTAAGTGATTCTGCAACATCGATTCGCTTGCCAAGGGTTGCGCAGAACAGTGCACACACACATTTACATATTTATTTTTCTTTGATATTCGCTCATCGTGTGCACACCTACATATGCATCTATGTACATATTTATAAGTAAATATGTAACGTGATTAGATCTTCACTAAAAATATAATTTTGGCGGCAGCCATCACATCTTTAGTCGCACCATCCAGACATTGCGACGACACTATATTGTCTTGCCATCCGCCCGCGGTGCCAGTGCATATAATATAATATAAGTATAAGCGTTTATCTAGCGTGATATGAGTGCTTTTTGAAAGTGTACATAAATAAATAAATATGACATTTATTATAGGCCGCAACAATGTTAATCCATTCACGCGTCATCTTTGATCATTTTCCGCGAAAGCGTGTTGCGAGTGCCGAAATGTGCGTGTAGTGGAGTGGTGGCGGCTAAAATAGCCGACTAGCACATTTAACACGAAGTCATAGAGCATTAAGCGTGTGCGTCAATAATATTTCGCAATTTGAGCGGGCGCTCAGATATATGCATACATATACATATATATATATCTATATAAATTTATGTGTCTACCTTGGGTCAATGAAATCATATTATGTCGAGGACTTGTCTTCCAAAAATTATTTCACTTTAATAAATGCTTTTAGTTTGAATTATAGTAGATTGACATCGTGAGTGCTATGTTTAGAGCATGCATGCTTGAAAAATTCTCATATAGCGTTGATTCTTAGCGGGTTTGATTGCAAGAAGGTGTTGGCTGAATGATTAGGTTTGACTCAGATCGCTTTTTCACAAGTTTATCTAATTGTGTATTCGAAAAAGTTCAAAGCGAAATTTTTCGCTATACATAAAACCACTAAGGAGGACATATTCTATTTCGTCTGTAATCACTCTTTGACTCAGTTAGTATCAGAGCAAAAGATACCAAACTTTGAAGTATAATGAAACGAACAATCAACTGGTATTATTTAAATATAGTAACCTAATTACACATAAATATAATCCACTCTTTGCTTGACAAGAGTTTATAACAGCTGACTTCGAATCACCAAACTTTAAAGAGTGGTGAAACGAACTATCAACTGGTATTATTTAAATTTTAATGTTCTAATTAAATATAAATATAATACCTCTTTTACTCACGAAACGAGCAATCAACTGGTATAATTTAAGTAGAATGTCCTTTAGAAAGAGTTTATAAAAGCTGACTCCGTTTACCCAAACTTTGAAGAATGACGAAGCGAACAATAAAATATAAAACTGGTATAAATAAAATAGATTGGCCTAATTAAAAAATATGGAACAACAAGCAGTTATACCACATTAATGAGTTATGCGCACACTCACTTTTATGAAATTTGGCTACATAAGTATGTTGTTACTTTTTGTTGAAACTTTTTGCACAAAAAGCACAAATACAGCGATCGAGAGAAATAGCGAATCGAACAGTTATATTTAGCACAATTATTCGTATGAACTTCATGGATAAAGTGGAGCTTTTATGGCATAATTTTATTGCTAAACAAGAATAACAGAGCTTTTCAAATATATAAAGTTTATAAAGATAAATAATTGAAGAATAAAACTCGTCAGCTTACTTATTTTTTATAAATAAATCAAAATCTCTGCGTATGTTTCCATTAGTTTCTTATAATAAATAAATAATTTGGATTGCAGAATGAAATTATCAAATGTTATAGACATTGCTTACACATCGTATGTATATACATATGTAAAACTAGTTTACCTATCACAGCTGTCATGTGAGCGCTCAATAGTCGTGTAGCAAATAAAAGACTTAAATCTTTTTGACGGAAAATGTCCGAAACATTTTGAAATTCACATTTAACAAGTTGACTACTTGATTGACATTCATATATTATTTATCGCTGCGCATATATTTCCGAGTATTTATTTTACAAAGATAAAACTATTTATAAATAATGCAGCACAAGAGTTAGTGAGCTAAAGCTCTTTCGAAAAATAAATGTTTAAAAGTAATTGTGCGTCGTAATTTATATATTTACACATAGCACGAGGGTTGGCAAAACATGAATTAAGAAAAGCAAAAGTTGTAAGCTGCTTGGATAGTAATAAAGCTAACAATGTTTAGACAAATTTTTTAAGCGACTGACAAACGAACAACTAGCACGTATAAAATTTTACTTAAGGTGTTTGAGAGCAGTGGTATAAACTGAGCTTGCTGGAACTGTTTTCAGAAATTTTTTGAAAACCTCCTATTATTGTTTGTGCTCTTTTAAGGTATTACAATTAAAGTACACTATTAAATATAATATTTTGAAATCATACTGCGGTTTAGTGCTTTCAAGCCATTAATATGCGGCGGCTATGATGGTACGAACGTTGTGGTTCATATTTCTGAACTAATAATGAGAAAATATATACTCCTTCGTACTTTTCCAAAACTGTCAACACATGATTACCATACATTTCGTCTAGTACGGTTAAAAAAATTTGTAAATTAGATTTCTGATATTTCAGTACTGTTTCTTGGCATCACTCATCAGACTCACCGTGAATTGAAAAATAATAAGATGTAAATGACTGCTTAATTTAGGGTCTAAGATAGGTAACCTATTTTCTGGACCGATTTGACTATGAAAAATTCTCGTTTTATTTTGAATCTCCCCACGCATTTCGCAAAATATTCGTGGCAAGTGGTACCGACTTAACAGAGTCTTGAATTGTGTGAGAGAGCGGAAACGAAGACCCGTACATAGAATCAATTTTGACAAATATTAGAATGACCATGGTCTAAATAAATAAATAGCAACCCATGTATATTATAAGAATCTTAGATGATCTATAGAAATTTCTGGATTTTAGACATAAAATTAAGCTAATCCTCGTAGTTACAATTTACAGTTAACTATGCATTTAGTTACTGTTATGCTCTTTGATAAGAAGCTATAAACACAAAAGGCAGCAATTTTAAAACTTTCAAACTAACCCACGTAATTAAAATTTACTATTAATAATGCATTTTAGTTACTGTTAAGCATAACAAAAACACAACGCAGGAATGCACATATTCACACATAAAATATTTTAAAACGTTTAAAGAAATTAATAAACAGATATTTGATTGACGTGTATTGAACGAATGTCTCGTTGGCGGTCAGTTGAACGATCGGCCGTCTGCAGCGAGTTCAGACGAACAGCAGCAAAACAAGTTGTCTGCGATGTTTACTGCATTGTCAACAGGCAAACGGCTATAACCACAAAAAAATTAGGAAGAAGCTGAAGGGAGGCGGTTGCAGCTAGTGGGTAAACGAAAACTTGTTATGCGGTAGCACGCAAAAAGTAAGACCGCTGTTATCAGACACCAACAACAACTACAAACAACAAATGCGAGACTCAACTTAAAAGCATGCGGCAAGTTGACGTTACATCTGCCACAAACTGTTGCCGGCGGCAAATCATCTCGCCAGACGCATCGCTTGCTTGATGCCCACTGGTCAGCTGTGTTTGTCATTGTTGTTGGCGTTGGCATATTGTGTTTTTTTTTTTTGCTTGCACAAAAGTGCCAACAAGTTGCGACAACTGCTTCAGCATACTTTACATAATATTGACAACTTTCTTCGTGGTCGTCGAAGTTGCAAGCGAAAAGTCAAATAAAGGTAAAGTGAGTTGGTAATTGAAAGAAATGATTTTGTAAGCGTTGTTGTATGTATTAATTGTATGTGTTTGTGTGTATGTATGTTTAGCTATAACAAAAGTTAAGCAGTGGCAATGTGCTCATCTTTCGGGGAAAGTAAGTGCCAGTAAAATATAAATATCTGTGGCTGCAATAACCCGTCATTGACTGCTGAGCAGTTTATATGTGCTACAGTGGTCCGATCTGCACAATTTTTTTGGATATTATACGGTTGACTTGCACTGCAATTGATGTAAAATTTCGTAAAGATAGCTTGTTAAATAAAAATTTTTTTTTTATAAGAGTTTTTTTTTTTTTAATTTGGATCGTTTAGTTTGTATGGCAGCTATATGCTAAAGTGGTTCGATATCGGTAGTTTCGACAAATTTGCAGCTACTTGAGTAGAAGAGTACGTGTGTAAAATTTCAGATTGTTAACTCCAGAAGTGAGAGACTAGTATACTACTACTTACGTATATATGGCAGTCGAAGAGACAGACCTGGAAACATGGCTGAATCTGCTCAGCTTGTCACGCTCATTATTTCTATACATATGTATACGAGTATACTTTGTAGAGTCACCGACGTTTCCAATAAGGTATTACTTCGTAGCAAACTTAATATACCCTCTTCAAGGGATAAAAAAATTGTATAAAATTATATTAGTTTTTAAAAATTAAAGCGGTTAGTTCAGCCAAGAGCCATAAAAAGAGCTAGCATTGACAATTTATTCTTGGAGAAAGGAAACAGGAATTTAATGCTGCAGTAAACATCTATTTGAGTGCAAAAAAAAAATGTTGCTGATCTTTTGATAGGAAATCGCGGCTGCGGAGCGACGTTTTGGTATTACTCCTTTTAAGGTAGTCTCTACGGGCGACAGCTGGTTATCGAACCTCGTGCTAAAACAAAATAAAAAAAAAACCAAATTAATCTATGTAATATACCTTAAGTAAGCCAAACAAATTAAATTTTGTTTAGATCTCAGTCTGCGGTGTCCCCTTATGTAGAGTTCAAAAGGTTTAGTTGCATGAAAAGAATTTTACTTTGCTGCTTTTTGCACTTGTATTTCCGGCAGAGCCTACTTTTCTAGTATAAAAATATGCACAAACAAATACGAAATGCATAAATAAACAAACATACTTATATATTTGTATATATATAATATACAGGCATTTCTATATACAAGCATATTTCGAAATTATTTTCAATGCACCCATTGCTATTTGCTTTTAAACCCACTGATATAATATTTCGAGCGCCAGAAATTCACTGGAAAATCATTAATTAATTTGGCCGCATTCTACTTGCAACTGCAACGCGCAACAATTAAGCTGGTATTTACCTACATTTCTCTATATGTCTACAAGTATTTTTGCATGTCTGTTTTGTGTGCATTGCTTTTGATGGCTGCAAATATTTGCAAACTCATTTATTTTCCTTATGTTTTTGTATTTATTTCCTTAATTTTTATTGCATAAAATAAAATTAATATTAAATTATGGTCATTAAATGGCGACTTGGCCGTTGACGCGCACGAAAGCAGCGCCGCACGGCAAACGTATTATTTTCCATACGTTTTCCAGCTTTTCAGCGTGCAGCAAACGCTTTAAGTTCATTCAGCTGCGAAATTAGTGCATATTTGGTTTTATGGCAGACAGTAAAATCGCTTAATAGCGGCAATAATTTTTCAGCTGGAATGGTCAATGCTAAATGAGACTTTATTTGCATAAAGTGCAAGCGATGCAAACGAAGGAGTATATTACATACCTACAGATTTTCTATATACATATATATAAAATATAGGTATATATTATAAATCTGTTCGTGTTTAAGAAATTTGCCTTGCATTTTAGTGTTCCGGTTATTTGACCGCAGTTCCGTTAGGCGAATTGTTTAATCACGCCATAAAATTGCAATAATTCTTGAATAACAGTTTTGCAGGAAATTCCAATAATTTTTATTTTTAATAGTTGTAGTAAAAATATGGTTGTTGTAGGTAGTTAGGTACCATTGGAGCACAATTAGCGCTAGAAGCGTCATTTTGTTTGTGTTTGTAGTAATCTTGCTTACACTATTGAACAGAAAGCGATTTGAAAGTAAAATCGGAAATATCATTTTACCATATAAACATTAATACGACTATAAATTAATTATGAAATTGGGTATTTGATCAAATGCGAGCAAATCTCACTTAATTTTAAATTAATATTAATTTACGGCGGCATTTTTGTAGAAAACATATAACAACTAATTTTCATTTATAACCACACATTTTTTCTGAAACTCAACTCAACTATAACGTCAGCTAATCTGAATGTTGTCTTGAAAAAAGCTTTCGATTTTATTGCAAAAAGCTCGTGACTTTCTGCGTAACCAAAACTTATCAAACTGACACTTAAGAATCACAGTCTATAAAAATGGTTGGCCAATAAAATTTCCTACTGCAAAAAATAGTTTTCATATATAACCACAAATATACCTGAAACTTAGCTCAATTATAGCGTCAGATAATATGAACGTAGACTTGAAAAAAGCTTTAAATTTTATTTTAAAAAGCTCGTAAATGTTTGTGTTAACAAAAATGCCAAAACTTATTTATTTAGAAATCGCAGTCTATACAAACGGTTGAGCAAGAAAATTTCATTCGATTTGGTTCTTTAATCTTAACTTTTATTGGATTTCTCTAACCATCTATTTGACAGTTTAAATAAATTTACTTAGTTCGCTGCTGCCCATGACTATGCTCTACCATCTGCAATAATAGCTTACCACAAACTCAAAAATTTTGCACATTTTGGAGAGCAAGAAATGTGTGAAAATATAAGATAGATCTCTTCCTATCTTGGCTGCGTTATTTTATTTATTACAGCAATCTATGAAAAGGGAGATGTCAAGAGTCAATTTTAAGTTTGAGTTAGTTTTTTGTAATAGAAAAGGTCTTTATCGTCGCAGTAAAGCACTTAAGTATTTTCTTAGATAAGTCAGCATGAAGAGACGTAACGCACTAGTTTCGACGATGGCTTAGAATGCTGTGGCATTACGAATTATTACACAAATATTTCGAAAAGTCGTACTCGACATCTTATAATACTCGGGTCTATATAAATACGTTAGAAGAAATCTAAATCCCATAGAATATACATACCATATATATTATACTTTTTAACTCCTTCAATTTTTTTGGTGGTATCTCTAAACTCCTTACCAATTTTTCATTCATTCAAAGAAATTTGAAACTCTTTTGCCCTCAGCTTTTTCTGATCATATATTCGAATATCAAACTCTCAAAATCCAAACTTTTTTACGCCAATATTTTTATCTTTTTTTCTATTTGAGCAGAGACAGTTTGCAAGCTTCTTTTGATATCAGTTCTCGTATGAGAGTTTAGTTTTGGATTTAACCTTGAGTTTATTTGGAAATAAATTTTGTTTGTTCACGTAAATTTTTTAAATTTTTCAACATTGAGATCACATTTTTCAACCGAATCGCCACATTTAATTCAAACTATTGTTGCAACTCCTTAAACACTAAAAGTGTATTGTTAAAGGACACGGTTTTGTTTGATAAACTGAAGTAAATCCAACTTTTTGTATGATAAGGTATAATGATAACGATATGAAGGTTCATTACAGAATCCTTTTTCATAAACTGTTTTAGAATTTAGTGTTTAACGGTAAACACTAAAATAGCCATTAAGCTAGAGTTTGTGGCATATTTTTAGATAAAGTGTTTAACGGTTAATACCAAAATAACTAATGAATTCGAGCTTGTGGCACCTTTTTGAGTGTAGTGTTCAAGAGTAAAAACCAAAATAAACAATAAACTCGAAATTTGGGAATATTTTAAATTGTAGTGTTATAATCAATAAACTCGAGTTTATGGCATAGCTATACTTCTAGAGTCTTTAGGAATTACAGAACTTTCCACCCGACAACCAATCCGCACGTTCAGTTACAAAGTGCGCGCCACTCGCAATTTCAAATATATATTTATTTTGTAAATTTTTTATAAAATGTGAAATAACAAAAACCATATGCCATCATGTTGATGCGAGAAAGCCAATTAGCGCACACAGTTAATAGCAATTAGAATTTAGAAGAAGAAGAATGTAATCAAATGTCTAAGCACTTTCATCTGCGAAAAGTCATGTGAACATTAGGCGAACACATTGTATATGCACATGAGTGTAGGTCTGCTTACATTTTTTTGCCACTTTATCAGTAATAATATTTCAAAAAATTTTTTGCGTGGCGCGTGTGGCAAGTGCAAAACTTTGTACCCAAATCTGCATATTATTCACAATAAAGCTTTTAGTAGCGGTCGGTAGCTGGATAACGGCAAATTAATATGCGCTAATGTATATTCACTCAAGGTTAAGTCAAGTGTGCCAAAACAAATCCCAAGTAGAAAATCAATTATAATGAAGTATGGCCAGTGAGTGCTGAGAAATTCATCGTCTGCTACACACAAGCCATTATAAATGTGTATATACATATGTGTGTGTGTGTGTGTGCGAATTCGAAAGTGTTAGAGTTGTGGCTTATGTGCATAACTGATATACTTTGCTGAACTGGCATTCACATATGCTAAACTCTAGACCGCAAAACGTGCCCAAAAGCGAAATGGAAATTTCACCAAACTCACCGCAGCTTGCAACATATTACCAGCACGGTTGCATTTGTTGTTTTTTGTGCGCTAAAAGCCATTTAGAGCTGCATAAGTGCAAAGCACATGTGATCGTATACAAAAACAAACAAATATATGCGCCTGTTTCCAGCAACCTTTAACCATAACAAAAACAAAGTCGTCTGATGTGTTTGTTGATCGTGTGAGCGATCACTCGTGCTAAAGGCAAAACAAAAAGTACATAACAAAAAAAAGAAAAAAAATCTCACCTCTCCACCTACATATTGCTTGCGTGTTTTTGCTCAAATTTCATGTTGATCGCGTTTAGTCTTCATTCGCTTTATATGCAAAAGTGTGGCGTTTGATAGGCAATTAAATATCAAGTTTCAAGTTGAAGCGAGTAATAAAGAAAATTTAAATAAAAATTGTTAATGAAAGCTGATGCTGACGCCACAAATGGAAAATGTAATTAATTTACTGGCAGAGTAGAAATTTCTGTAGGAATATATTAAAAAACAAGAAAAAACATTAACTTCATCCTATCCGAAGCTACAATTCCTTTCACAGATGCATTTATTATAGCATAAATCGTATACAAAGTTTTTAACTCAATTTTGATCGCTCAGTTTGTATGGCAGCTGTATGCTTTAGTTGTCCAATCTAGACAACGTCTTCGGATATGGTAGCCTTGTTTCGGAAAATAATCTATGCCGAATTTCGTAAAAATATCTTGTCAAATAAAAAAGTTTTCCTTACAAGCACTTGTGTTGGATCGACCAGTTTCTATGGCAGCTATATGCTGTAGTTGTTCGACATCGGCGGTTTCGACGAATGTGCAGTTCTTTGGTGAGAAAAGAGCGTGTGCAAAATTTCAGATCGATATCTCAAATAATCACGTTGTCTCAGTTCGACCAAGAAGTTCTCAGAAAAATCTTCAATGAGTAAATTTTCCTATCAAAATAGAGATGCACGTATCTCGTCAGTTGATATCGCAACTATCAATTTTATAAATAAATAAACCAAATTTTAAGATTATTCCTCGGCAAACAATGGCCGAACTGTTGACAAAAGGGCTTTCAAAGAGCTCGACATTTCTGTGGTCGCTCTAAAAAGTTTTGAATGCATAAATAGTATATACTCTGCTTCAAGAAGTGCTCAGCGTATCAATTGCCATTTTAAGAAGTCTTGTAAAATAGTGTATATATAATACTTCTTCTAACATTTTGTATGTTGGTATTTTAGTGTGTGGTATATGAGGTTTCAAATCCCGTAAGTAATCACAAAATCAGTTAACTAATGATGGTGAGTTTTTACCGTTGCCCAGCATTCGGCGATTGTTGGGCTAAGGCAAGAACCACAATTGCTGCTTGTAGTATTTAGTCTGTGTTCTGACTTATCTTGTCCACAATAAGGTCACTATCGTTTCAATGTTTTCTTCTATTAAAATTGCGTAAATGAGCTTGGGTTCGAAACACCCGAATTCGCCTGATTCTTCCTTTAAATATTATATTATATATATTTGTACGAGTATATGTTTATTCATTACTCGCATTTAATACATTTATGAAGCATTATTTATATTTTTGGTTTTTCTCAATTTTCCTCACAGGTACTGGCACATTTGGTCGCGTTTGTTTATGCCGCGATCGCGTGTCGGAGAAATACTGTGCCATGAAATTATTGGCAATGACCGATGTGATACGCTTGAAGCAAACCGAACATGTGAAGAATGAGCGAAATATTTTACGTGAAATTCGACATCCATTTGTGATCAGTTTGTAAGTACAATAAAAGTATGAAAATATTTAAATGAAAATCAAGTATTTGAGTATTTATAAATGATTGTCTAATAGTTTGGGCGTAACGTGTTGCCATTGCTATAAAATTGCTTGGATTCCATGTTGTCTGCATACCGCGTTTGTTGTGTTTAAATAGATAATTTTTTTTTATTTTTACTTAAACAAATATGCAGAAAATATTTTGTTAACTCAAAATTTCTCCATAAGCATATATGAAAAGAACGGATAGTTGTAAATAAATTTTTATATTTAGTAGAATCATTCTCCTTAGTTTGACTCGTTGCATACTAATGCCTTCAAGCCTTGAAGCTATTTGTTCGTGAAAACGAGCGTTATAACATATTTTTGTTGCTGTCTGTTTAATAACTGCACTTTAAGTTCTTAGGCTGCGGACTGTTGGCTGTAGAAGGAAATTTGCGGGTCACAATTCTCACCGTTATTCAATTTTGAACTTGTCGATGAAAACTTTGGAATATATTGTAGTAAGCCCCTATAAGTTGTGGAGTAACAGCCTCTACCGCTTCTTTTTTCCACGTCTAGAGACTCTAGATATAGTCAAGTAAGATCCTGTCTATGAAAGTCGTGTCGGTCTGGTTATTTATTAAACTTTAAAAGCATTTGCTAAGATTGTTTCTGATTTTATATAGGTTCGCAGGCCGATCTCTTATATTGCGCTAGCGTAAAAGATTTCTATCTCTTGAGGTGTTAATAAAATCTTTCGGCTAGTGAAGATATCATGCCCGCGGTTGCATTGTTGTCTTCGAAACTAAAGTGACATTTCGTCGAGGACCAAGTCAATATTTTTATAAAGATCTCTAAAGAGATTGTAGTCTATGTATAGAATTTGTATCCGCGGAGACCTGCTTGATTTAGACCTTTCATCGCTTTATAGTATCTTATGTATGCTGAAGTTAACCCATCAGCGATATTCCGTCTAAAAAGGAACAATTGAATTCAGGAAGAAAACCTTTGAAGTTTGACCTTATAGAGGAAGTTAATTTTAGTTTTATATCACAGAATTTAGAAATTTACCGAGGAGTTACTCTTTTAGCTCTCGATAAGACTCCTTGTGGCTAGATAGTACGCCAATGATCACTGTGCGTTAAAAAATATGACTTAGAATACCCGATCGAGACTTTTGTACGGAGAAATTATAGCATCTCGAGGTAACTGCACTCTATATCCGAAGATCTTTGCTAATAAATACTCAAACCTGTTCACGAATCATCTCCATAACAAAGAGATCTCGATTTGCTTATAACATATTACGCGTTTAAGAGTTTTATTGTTTGATTTTTCTGCGTATTTTTGTATAGAACTAAGCAAGTTCGTACGTTTGAACCCCTGAATTGTTTCAGAATGCATATTGATTCTAATAAAGCTTATTCCTCTATCGTTTTTCAGAGAATGGTCGACAAAGGATGACTGTTGTCTATATATGATCTTCGAGTATGTTTGTGGTGGTGAATTGTTCACATATCTGCGAAATGCGGGACGCTTCAATAGTCAAACTTGTAAGTATTAGATAGCATATACTATATACTATATAATATATATATTTATATATTATATTAATTATATATCGATATGCGCCTATTGTCTTAGGTAAATGAGCAATAAATAATACACGTGTTGTAAATAATCAATTTTTATGGCGCTTACACACCCATATATACATAAACAAATAGATATAAACAAATCATTAATGGTAACAATCACAAAACAAATTTAAACAATAACAATACTGAAACAATTAATTTTATAATTTATTAATAGCCAATTTCTACGCTGCTGAAATCGTCTCCGCCTTAGAATATTTGCATTCGCTGCAAATTGTTTACCGTGATCTGAAACCGGAGAATTTGCTGATAAATCGCGATGGACATTTGAAGATTACAGACTTTGGCTTCGCTAAGAAATTGCGCGATCGCACTTGGACGCTGTGCGGCACACCCGAATACTTGGCACCCGAAATCATACAATCGAAGGGTCACAATAAGGCGGTGGACTGGTGGGCGTTAGGTAGGTGTACACCCAACATAAAGCGAAAATAAACCATTGTATATTATAGTTTGAAAATTTCTCAAACACACAAAAAACAACAAATTGTGGAAAATTTTCTTGCTAACAATGTTTATTGCTGTTGTTGCAATCCAAATATTTGTTTTATTTCTATAGCAAACATAATTATTTTTAGTGCTCTTTCATTGTTAAGTCCAATGTTTATATTTAATGTTTCTCTGCTTGTGTGGGTGTTTGTGTGTTTGTATTTACAGGTGTGCTCATTTATGAGATGCTCGTTGGCTATCCGCCGTTTTACGATGAGAACCCATTTGGTATTTATGAGAAAATTCTAAGTGGCAAAATTGATTGGCCGCGTCATATGGATCCAATTGCGAAAGACTTAGTTAAGAAATTGCTGACAAATGATCGCACCAAGCGCTTGGGCAATATGAAGGTGAGTGCGTGGCCAAATTACAAGTACTTATGTGAGATTAGTCGTAAAAAAATTAATAATAAAAGGAAACTAAGGTTAGGTTTAATGCAATTTATTTATACATTTGAGTATGCATTGCATTGCCTTTATGATAGCATGAGAGAAAATTTAGATGCTAATGTTGCGTATGAATTTGTTTGTATAAAGACATGTTTGATTTCCGCAATTTTTATAAAGGATTTTGAATAAGAAAGGTTTTGTAATAAATGTTGGCAACCAAATTTTTTTTTAAGTGTATGATTATAATAAAATTAAAACTCAAACATTAATAAAAAATTTTTTTTTTAATTAAAAATATATAAAAAATATATTTTAGAAATTTAAAAATTACACAAAAAAAAATTATTAATGCCAATAAAATTTGTTTTATCAATATTAATTTTTATTTAAAAAATTTAAAACATATGTATATAAAAAAATAAATTATTAAAAATACCTTTAAAAATTTTAAAAAATAAAAATAAAAGCCATTAACTTTTGTAAACTAATTTTAATTAAGATTATTCTTAAGACACTTTTTAATTACTATTAATTTTTTAATTAAAATAAATTGAACAAATTATCAAATTAGTCGAAAGAGAAAAAAATTCAATAAAAACTATTAATTAATTAAATATATAAAATTAAAAAGTATTTCAAATATTATAAATAAATTTAAAAAAATATATTTAAAATTATTTTAATTATTTGCTTAAATCATAAATTATTTAAAATTACAATTTTTTTAAATAACTTTTTTAATTATTTGAATAATTTATTTAGAATAATTATAAATTTAGTCGAGAGAGAAAAATATTAATTAAATAAAAAGTATTTAAAATATTGTAAAATTTAAAAATAGTAGAAAGTCCACAATACAAAAATTTTAACGCAAATATTTTCACTTAAAAATTTTTTATATAAAAAAAAATGTATTAAAAAATGCATTTTAAAAACAAAATTTTTTTTATTTAACATTCATTTAAAACTAATTTTTTAATTATTTAAAACTATCTTTCTGTTATTTGAAAAATCTAAAAAATTATTATTAAAATATCAAAAAAGAAAATTTTTCTAGAAACTAAAATAATTAATTAAATTTGCATAAATGAAGTTTTTTGTCATTTAATCTTTAAACAAATATCCACTATTTAACATTTTTAATACAAAATTTTTAAATACAAATTAAAAAAAAATTTAAATATGATCACAATTTGTATATAGACCAATTTTTTTCATTAAAAATTTTGCTTAAAATTTATATTTGTTAATTAAAAAATTATTATAAATACATTGTTTTTTTTTTCAAAACTTGTTTTAAATTAAAAATATAAATTTAAAATTAGTTGAAGAAATGAAAAGTTTATACACGCATTCCCAGCAATTAATTTTTATAAAAATTTATTCGATACAAAATGAAATAAATATAATAAATAAAATGTTTAGTATACAATGAAAAAATAATTGAAATTAATCAGTTTGCAAATATTTGCTTTTTTACAGATTTCATTCTTAATATTTGATTTTTACTTTTTACTTTCGATACATACCTATATGACTTTTATGACCCACTAAGCAACTCATAAATTTTCTCTACACCTTTAATTGCTTATCGATTTTTAATTCCAAATGAAAGCAACTAAAATGTATTTTATTTGTTTTGTTTATGCGTGTTTTTAATTATAAAGTGTATTCTTATTACAAATATATTTATAAACATCTTTAACCTATTCCTGTATTATTTATTATTATTTAAGAAATTCTTTAATTTTCTCACTCACCAACAAACATTTATTGTACGTGTCTTATTTATTTTTCCGTACATTTTAATTGCTATTTCGTGTACTCCATTAATTTTAACCCCTGAATGAGTAATGAATGGGTTAAAAAGCTCAATTCTGAAGTTAAATGTATGGTGTGGAAGGAATTACTTGTTTTAATACTCATACTATGAGGGAACGCGAATGACACCAAATTTTACGGTTATTTAGTCATGACTTAAATACTGACGCTATGATAGATGTGTTAGAGATGGATAAGGGAATTAATATACTGAAACTTATATAAGTATATAAAAATATTCTGAATATCTTTTAAACGAATTCTTATACCAAAAATCTCTTGTAAATTAACAACAATAATTCACATTATTCAATATTTCTATCTCATTCATATATTTATGGTTGCTGCCTGCTTCTATTCTTCACTGCTATACAACAAAAATAAACACAGCAGTATATACATCAAGAAAACCTTTGAAAATGTTCACTTTCAGCTTGAGGTATTGTTAATACCATTTGATTTTGCTGTCAAAGTAATATGGTTATTCGAAATTGACTGACATTTGATGGACAATTGAATGGTTTCTTATAAAAATACAACCAAGTGTTTATTTATAAACACGCGTATAATGTACAGGAGAAGTCTATATATACTTACGTATATGCTCTAGTTCAAAATGAAAAAAGCATACATATTTTTAAAATTGTGTTCAAGGTTATAGATTTACACTTCTGCATGTTTATTAAACCTAGGCATAGGCAGGCTTGTTTTAGAAATTGCGCTAAGGGTTGTAGATCGAACACTTTAAACGTTAACTAACCTTAAACCAGCCAGAATTTTTCTAGACAGACGCAGAGTGGCTTCATTGTCTGTGAAAAGCATCTTAAGTTTTTAATGATTCTTTCCGCATGTTTTAGAAAAGGTGTCAGTTAAAAGTGTTTAAGTTTAATAAAATATAGTTAAATATCACTAAGAAACATTCTGTAGACCACTTTCATTCATAAAATCAGACATAAACATGTTTTTCATAACTTTTTTTTGAAACTTCGAACAAACTTAATTCGAAAGGGTTCTAAAGAGTCAATTAATTTTACTCTTTTAATAAAAATCATTATTTAATACTAGAAATGTGTTTCTCCAAAATCTTTATACGAATAAAAAACCGAAAATAATTAAAATGTATATGTATTAAAAGTTCAGTCATTTCAATGAAAGCGCGGTGTTGCGCTTTTTATATAAAAGTGAAAGCTCGGTGTTGTGCTTTTATAGAAAAAGCTCATTTCCATAAAATTATGCATCTCTAAAATTGAATGAATTTTATAGTTTTTTTGGTTGATTTTTGTGGGAAAAGCTTCTTCGGTCACCACAGCCACCGGCTGGGAAATGGCATGTTTGTTTGACTTAAACACAACAAAGAAGACTGTTCTTGTTCTTTATCGGCTTTGTATATATTAATCGGGAATTTAAAATGGTCTTTAAACGACTCAGCTTTATTTTATTTATAATATTCCATTTTAAAGACATGTGATTTGAATTCAGCTGAGATGACATAATATCTTTGCTACCATATATCAAAATTCAAATCCGATTCGTTTACTCAAACGCAATTGTGTTGAATTATTGCCACAAATATTTCTCGCAGTTGGATTAATTGTTCTAACGCATTTGTGTCAGAACTTTCAAACATTTTTTTAATAAGTTATGGGCTTATAAGATTTTTTAATTATAAACGAGTAAACATTTCAAACTTTTACTCACATTTCACACCTAACCACAATCTCCAAGTATATTATCGATCATAAAAATTATCTAAATGCGTTTGCGTCACTTTTTAATTATATTTTCAATTATATATATAGACAAAAGAATATTTTTAAAACTTTTTTTTATTTTAAATTTCAAAAAAGTTATGTGAACAATCAGCAAAGCAAACATGTACGAGTTATACAATTCATTTGCATTGTTTAATAACTTGCCGCTATTTATTTTTCTATGTGTTTTTTTTAATTTTTAATCAACATTTGAATATTGAAATTTTTTTCGTTTACTCAACTTTTTTCATTTTTATATGTAAACAAATTTTGTATAAATATTGAAAATAATTTGCAACAAAAATTAGCATTGCATTTGGTTTTAACTTTTTTTATTTGCTTTTCGTTGGTTAATATAAAAAAATTCCAAAATTTATTTGCCAATGTTCAAGCAATTATACGAAAATAAGCTGTGCAGCAGCAAACAAATTTGAGCGCAAATTTTTTTCTATGTTATGAGCAATTGCTATTAATAGGCAACATATTGCTAACGTTGTAAGACCACACACAAACATGAAAATATTTTTTTGACCCCAAACAATTAGCAAAAAATATTCGAATTTCAAAATACTCGCTTGCAAATAAACAAAGCGCTTATGCGCTGCTATGTTATGTATGTTATGTATGCATATGCCAAAGCATGCTGCTCATATTTAAGTGCAAAATGTAAAGCGAAAATCTTTTGGAACTGCACCAATGTGGTCTCTTAAAAAAAATAATGCGAAACATGGCTCGCCAAACAAGCAGGAACAGTTGTTGAGCAGCAGGCATGACGTTCGAATATAATACACGACAAAAACACTAAAAATATATTTAAAACCAAAAAATGTGCATATTTATTATAATAATTACTCGTAAAATTGTACCGCCGCCAGGCAAGCTGTATCGCCGATCGTCTACCGATTTGTTTACACGATAAAAATATGCGCAAGCAAAAAGAAATATACTATATTTATGTATGCATGTGTTTAAATTATTTGCACATTAGACACATATACATGCAATAAAACTTTTGTTATGATATGAATTTTATGCACCATGTGAAAAATGAAGAGTAGAGTATGAAAAATTTTAATAAAAAAATTGATAAAAAAAAAAAATTTTATTTAGAGAAAAGTACTAAAAAAATAAAAGAAAAAATATGAAGTTTAATACAAAAAAAAAAAAAAAAAATTAAAAAAATTAAATTAAATTAAAAAAATATTATGAAATACAAAAATTAAAAAAAATAAATAAATAAATAATGAAATTAAAACATAAAAAAACATAAATTATAAAATGCAAAAATTCAAAAAAAAAAAATTTAATTAATCAAAAAATAATAATTAATTATAATGAAGCTCAGCTATACAAAATGAGCTTAAAACAATGTCACAGCATTGGTGTTCAAAAATCATACAAAAGTGAAATTAGTATGTATGGTAGTTTCTTTTTAGTTTTATAGATCAGTCTTCATATAGAGATTTTGTGAAATTAAACATATGCCTCAGTAAAATTAAGGTTCGTAACTGGTTTAAGGTGTGACAAGTTAATTTTACTACTTATTAGAGTGGATGTCTGACAACGCACCTAGCCCTTTAGGAGACCTACAAGTATTGTGAAACCAGCGGTACTAAAATTCTCTCACTTTATTATGTCCTCTCTGCACCACCCCATTCTTTTTCTATACAAAGACTTACATTTGCATAAAAGCTCTTTTATAGTCTCCTCTTATGCTAGCTTCTAATAGCTTCTACAATAGTCATTGTATGATGTCTGCTGGCATGTCTGCCAACTTAACAGTGACCTGTTAGCACACTTAGTAGGGTGTACTTATGTCATATCTTTTGAATTTTAATAGTCGTCATAAGCGGCCCATACTCCATCCATGCCACGTTTACCTGCCTCGATTCAGCTTTTCTTATGTACAACCTCAATGAAAGTAAATATAATCTACTAATTATATAATATATAGTTCTGCTTCTCTTATAGTTCTTCAAGCAGCGTCAGTAAATCGAGTTTAGCGCATATTTTAGTGGTTAGTATTATCAACTTCGCGTGAATATTAATCATATTAGAAAATCTGCTTTAACACGCGTTAAACTCTACTTTTTTCGTGTTTATCGAGAGATTAATCGGGTTTCAATTGAGCTCGATTATAACATTAAGTAATTTTGTTGTTATATTAAGGAATTTAGACACATACATATATTTATAATTTTATAGTTATGTTTTTACAGTTATGTCGATTATTTTTTACTTAAGATCAGAGTCTTTTAAATGCAAAAACTTAAACTCCAGTTTAATGTGCAAAATTTACATACGTGTTATAATCGTTTCTCTCTCAATAAGTTTACCACTCTAATAATGCATCCTTAACTCGAATTAAACACTAGTTTTTTGGTTTTTAAACGCAAAGAGGCTGCAAAATTTTTTTTTCTAAAATTAAAAAATGTATAGCTTTACAGGCACTATTTGTATAGATACTGATTAGTGATTGCTGGCACCACGCTGAGCACGTGTGGTTTTAATTGATTTAAAGTTTAATTATTTTTAAATAATTTTAGTATTACTCTTTCAGCACATGATTTTGAAATTATGTTGTTTTAGCAAAAATCTCATAAAACCGTTAAAAATAAAGCAAATGCAAAAAAATAAAAATTATGTGGAGTGAGAAAAAAAAGTAATAATAATAAAGACAAACACATCATTTTATAATTATTTCAGTTAAGTAAATAAAAAAATATTGTAAGACATCTACTTTGCTCATTTCCGTGCCAAATTGCTGGTAATTTTAAGCATAGCATATTTATTTAGTAATTAGTGTCTATATTTATTTCTAGTCATTCATTTATGCTATTGCAAGTAGATATATTTGTATTTAACACATATAAATATATATAAATATATATATATATATATATATATGTGTGTATGTATATAACTACCTAAAATATAGTTCTTTCATTTTTCTAATATTGAAAGTGAATTTGCTTTAATAAATCCATTCTGTTTTCTTTTATTTTCATCTGTGCCACCTTCGAATGGGATTTTCGCTCAATGTACGACACGGCGTATGCGGCTGCCAAAATGTATGCGCGTTCAAAACGATTTATTGACAATATGCAAAAAATAACTAAAAATAAACACATGTATTTTGAAAAAATCCAAAAAAAAAACGAAATTCAAAACTTTTTTGTTGCTGCTAACGGTACGTGCTGTTATTATGATGCTTGTTGTTGCGCCTGTTAACCATATGTGCCCGTTGCTTTTGTTGCCGCTGCCTGGCATAATAGAATGGTGCCGATGACGTGAAGCGACATCGATGGTTTAAGAATTTGAATTGGAATGACGTCTACAACAAAAAACTAAAGGTAAGCACAAGCGACAAATTATCGTCTACAACAAAAACACATATACATATGAACCTCAAGAAATTCACTTGTGTATAGTCCATGTTCATTGCTGCCGCACCGGCACCTTCACCCACACGCGCCCTAATCTTTATTTTCATTCATTTAAGCTACACGACACGAGCGCTTTTTTTTTGCACCTTTTTCCTATTTTCTGTGCAATGAAATTTTCATAAATCTGTCGCGCCAAAAAAAAAAAAGCAAAAAAGAAAGGCTGCTAGTTAAAATTGTTAAAGCAAAGGAAAAATAAATTTAGTGCCATTTAATTATAAGATTTAATATAAAATAAACACAAATAGGCAGTTAAATACAAATTTGCAAATTTGGCCCCGGAAAATATAAATATAGGAAAGAACAAGAATTAATTTTGTAAATTGAAAATTTTAGCGCAAATTTTTACCATAAAATTCTAATGTTGCAGTTGAGTACAGAAAAGAAATTTTTTAAACAACAAAAACCTCATTTTCGGTAACTGCCCACACAATCAGCGCGCTGACGTACACGCCACTAGCCAAGTTCATTACAAAATACTCGGGTATGTGTGCTGCATAATTTTTGCACGAATCGACGTCACAGCAGTTAAAGTGGCCGAAATGAACAGTGTTGGATGTAAAGCTTGAAAAAAGTTTAATTTTGTAAAACTTCTCTCTAAAATTTGGGTTCTATAACTTCAGAAGTACAAAAAAATTTGATTTGAAATTTCGGTTACTAACTCTGTCAACACAAAAATAGGTGTTTAAGGCGAGTTAAAAAAATTTTGTATACAAACAATTTCTAGCACTAAACACTTAAATAAACTCGAGTTTTTGCAGCTATACTAAAATTGGCAGCTAATTTGGGCTTTCCCCAGCGATTTATATTTCGTTAACAAACTCGAGTTTAATGTTTGAGCTGTTACAAGCAACTATAAAGTATTCTTATAGCAGTGTTAAAATTTTTTTTAAATAATTTGACATTTTTTGTACTCAAATGATGTTAAACAAGTCTTTGAAAAATTTGGTTTATTTTTGTACAATAATATAAAGTTTTCCATCAAGCCAAAAAAATGGTGTTTAAGGGGAGTTAAAAATTGTGATGTGGAAAACTTCGTGCCCGTGAGTAGTGTTTAGTGCGAAACACCAAAAAAAACAAAAACGTGTTTAGTGATAAACACCAAAAGTATCGATAAACTCGAGTTTATGGCGGAACGATAATGTACGATTATGGATATTACAACCCTTCTAGGTTCCAGGAGCACAAAATTATGTAATTTTACGGCAACACATCAGTTTTTAACTATTAACTCCGAGTTTAACATTTCCAATTGGAATTCGTTTTTGTAAATATATAAAATATTTTTAGTCAAAAAGGAAAAACAAAACTGCGTTAGCAAATACAAGGGTGTTTCATACACACTAATCCGTCTGAAAAAATTAATACTGAATGAAATAACGTAGATCAAGATAGATAAGCTCCTGAAGACTTGGAATAATACATAGAGATTGAGGAACAAAAGTTTTAGAATTTGTAAAGCGTTAGGTTTTTCTTAAGGTTTTAAAGAACTGAACCGAGGCTGGTTGTGTATGAGAAAAAGATGAAGGGTATCGTATCATTCGGGTTAAGGCCTTCATAGGTGTAAGTTTATATTATATATAAATGTTCTACTTAGAAATATATTATTTTAAAAAGCCATTACAGGATTTTGAATAAAAATGGTTCTAAAAAATTTGATGAAAATATTTTGATAGAGTTAAAGAGAACTACACTAACTGCAAAAAATATATTTCACTTCAATTTCAACAGCTGTTTCAGACACTCTTTATTGAGTCAATTAGTATAATTTACACAATAAACATAATTTGATAAATAACATTTCAATACTTTCCATATTAGTGTGGCGCCTACACTGTAAACAATTAATCTAGCATCACGCCCCTTAATCACCCAGCACAATTACTTAAATTTTTTTCAACACTTTTCATTTTCATTTATTAACAATAAATTTATCATCCCTTTTAACGCCACTGTACTTAGCTATACAAATGTGCAAATTTTCCAATCCTCTAATAATAAATATTTTCACATTTGCGTTGTCAACATGCCCATTTTCAATAAGAATTATATTGCAGCCGTAATGCAGGCAAATTAAATTGCTATAAATCACTATATTTGACATTGAAAATAGCAGTTTTCTAAATCCATAATTTAAACGAATTCGTACCGCAATTCATGAAGCGTCTAAATATATAATTAGTAAAAATATTTTTTCTACAAATACAGCTTGCTGTGCCGCTAATTAATTGCAAATCATTTAAGTGTCTTACGCGTTGCGCTCTTCATGGTTTGTTGCGGTATTTCGAAAAATTTTCCACACGCTTCATTGGTGGTGTGCACTTTGATTAATTTGCTCACGAAGCACTAATCAATCCTTCGATTAGGAAATCAATCTTTATTCAATTTATGTGCAGGCTTTGAAAAGAAAAGAATTATGTTTAAATAAAATATATATAACAAATAAAAAATAACAGATTTATTTCAAAAGCAATTTGCTTTGTTGTAATTAAGGTCAGAACTGATTTTTTTATAAATTAATTTTATAAAAAAAATTTTTAGTAAGGCGGTATAAGATTCCATTGCAAACTTTATCCTGGCCTTGCAGCTGATCCTGTCGAAAACATTATCAAACCACATATGTAATATATGATCTAAGAATTCCCATAACTAGCCTGCCAAACCTTATGTTAGCTTCAGCTCAATTTTTCTACCACTTAGATTTATGAACGGTATCTGATAATTACAGGTTCTGAACTTTATAAGATACTGAGTTTATGAAACCACCATCTTTTCATATGGGCTCACTACCGTTCCCATGATAGTCGGAAAAGTAATCGGAATGTACCTGGCTGATATTTTCTGTCACTACAAAAAATTGCAACGTGGGAACACTAGCGTACAGTTACAAATATTCCTAAAGACCCCACTTAAGCTAGGCCCAGAGCTAAATATAAGTTATGAATAAAAATCGTATTTTCTTCACCAACTAACTCAAGTATAGACTGTTCTATTACTTAGGTATATTCATAAACCCTTACAAAAAGATCAGAGTAGTAAATTAGCAAGTTCCTTCGTACTTCATACTCATTCATACAAGGTTTGTATTTATATATCGGCGATCTAACCCTGTTTCAATTAGCAAGTGCTTTATTGAACGATCCCGTAGAAATCACGTGACAACCTTGGGATCTACAGATCCCTTTGGTTAGCCCAAATTAATGTCATAAAAGAAAGCGCTTGAAGTTTTCGTCATCATCATCAGGATTGTATGTAAATATATATCTCTGCAAAAAGGATCTTAACGCCTGTTTTTCTATACTTAATTGATTATACCAGTCTATTTTATATATAACAGCTGTTTGATTCGCCACTAGTCAAAGTTCGTCAAATCATAGTCAGCTGATATTAAGTGCTGCCTACTTCAATTGTTTAACTTTTGGTGCACTATGTGCTTAGTCTTATGTTCTCTTTAGCACTGCTGATAATAAAAATCATTTATAGTTTCAATTTTATTTCTAAAAAATATGTACATATTTTCTGCAATCTGTTTCTAGTCGACACTAACCTTCTTAGTTTAAAAGTTCAATAGCATTTTGAAAATAAATAAACATTTAAAACCTATATTTTTGAAAACATCTGTTAGCTAATAGTAATTTTTCGTACGCACCACGCACAGCGGGCAGTTTTCTTCAAATTTTGCTATTTGTCAATGCGTTCTATGGCGGAGAGAGCAATAATATAGTTTGCAAAATTATATAAAATTCAAATGAAAATATACAAGATGAATTAGTGAACATTTTAAAAAGAAAATAAGCAATACATTTTTTTTTTTTTGGATGCTGTGTATATCTTTCGTGAATGCTATATTTTTGGTGCGGCTTTCTAGAGTGTGATATATAGTTGCTTCTGTTGTCATATTGTATGTGCTCTCTGGCTACAATATCTTCTCTAGCCTCTAATTTTTCCTACTGGGTACTACAGCGTACGCTATATCACTCTCTTACTATTCTATTTGACAGTTGTGGCAAATGGCGCTGCACTGTTTGACCTAATCGCCTCTTTCGGCTACTCACTTGCTCACTGCTGTGCATTGGCTATTGTTTGTTGTTTATTAGCGGCTAAGCTGTTGTTAATGCAACTGCAATAAATCACTGCCAATGGCGCAGCGAAAGCAAAATAAATCTACTTAATGTTGTTCTTTCTATGTATTTTGTAGATTTAATGTTTGGTAAAATTTTGGCAACAATTAGTTTTCAAAAAAAAAAAATAAATGTTTTTGAAGAAAATATTAAATGTATTTATTTCCATAATTTGTTGAGTGGCGCGCGCAGAATAGATGGTTTTGAATTTTATTGTTGTTACTGTATGGCTAAACTTACAAACTGATGTTTAATTTGTATGTTGTTGTTGGCGTCAGAAGAAGCAGCGCACGTGCGTCAACACTAGTTATGCTTTTTTTATGAATGGCGATTTTAGTTGGGAAATCTCGTTCGCACATAGTCGGTTGGCATTTTACAGTCGGCGATACAATGAAAATTACAACAAAAAAACCATGAAAATCACAACAAAAGAAAATCTCAAAAATAGTAAACATGGGAATTTCAACAACAACAAAAAAAAACATTAAAACTACAATAAAAATTATAACAAAAACTTAAATTTACAACAAAAACATAAAATGTACAATAACAAAAATTAAAATTACAACGAATAAAACATGAAATTTACAACTAAAAATATTCAAATGACAACAAAAATATGAAAATTACAAGAGAAATAAAGAAATTTTAATTAAAAAGCATGAAAATTACAATAAAAAAAATTAAATTACAAAAAAACATTAAAATCACAACAAAAAATATAAAAAAACAAAGAAAATATGAAAATCACCACAAAACCTTCATTGAAAACAAAAACGCTGAACATGAAATTTGCAACAAAAAATCATGAAACAAAAGGAAAATTCCAAAAAAAACATTAAAATCACAACTACAAAAAATATGAAATTTCTAAGAACTAAAAATAAAAAAACACAAAAATTACAACAAAAAGCACGAAAAGTATATAACGAACACAAATAATAAACATAAAAATTATAACCAAAACCAATTAAAATTAAAAGAAAAAAACATAAAAATTACAACAAAAACAAAAACTTACCTAAATACATGAAATTTACAATAAAAACGCATGAAAATTAAAAAATAAAAATAAACACATTTATCAAAAACGAAAAAATAAAATAAAAATTATAACAAAAAATTCACGAAAAGTATAAAATGAACGCAAGTGATCTGCGAAATTGCGCACAGCTTGCAATATTTCAACGCTCCTACACTGTGTACATAACCTAATTAATGCAGCATATGCAACATTTTTTGTGTTAGCACTCATTTCATTGTTTGTATATTTTTCGCACTTTGAAAAAATACTTATTTCATTTCGATTATCTTTAGTTTTCACGCGGACGCTAAAATTACCAACTAATAAAATTTATTTTTTTTTCTTCACCTCTTTGCAGCCACCAATAATTCCCGAAGTCAGCTCCGATGGTGACACGAGCAATTTCGACGATTATCCCGAGAAGGATTGGAAACCCGCCAGAGCAGTAGACCAAAGAGATTTGCAGTTGTTTAATGATTTTTAAAATATCTAGTTGCTTAAGTTTTGTAGCCTGTATTTATTTATTACCTACCTACTAATGATAATTAATATAATTAAATAAAATAATGATATATAAAATTAAATTAGAATAAAAATATAAATCACAGCTGACCAGTTTCTTTTAATATCAGCGAATCGAAAAAACCAAAACCAAAAAAAAAAAATAAATAGTAATATAAAACAAAGAATTAAAAAGAAATGAATAAAAAAAATAGATAAAAAGTAAAATAATAATAAAATTAAAAATAAATAAAATATATTTTAGTTCAACCATATAATACTATTTATGGGTGCTTTTTCTTTGATCGACTGCCGTCAGCTGTGGCGAATTTGCACCTAAGTACAATATATGCTCTCTTTTGCAAATATAATACCATATTTAAAATTAAAAAAAAAAACATCAAACTAAGTAACCTCTGTTAGTGCTTAGTGTTCGCTAATTAAAGGTATCTAAAGGAATAGGTGAAATCGCTAGAACTCTAGGCTTAAACACATTTATTTTCAGTGTTCTGTGATAGAACTGCACAGATTGAATAACTATGGGTCTTGGAAGCTTGCTGTTTCTAATGAAACAACTACAGCAAGGTTGAGTTGTTCAGTTAATTAATACCGCTCTATGTTTTAAATACTTATATTACTTTTTTATTTTAAATACTATATATTACTTACTTAGCACAAAGTACAGTATGTCCGATTTCGTAGATCATTATACCTTCCTTCCTCCATACTTCTCTGTAACCATAAAAAACGCGCGCAGCTAAGAAACCGAAAGCGTTATTATAAATATTTATAGTCATCAGCTATTCGCGAAATCAGAAATTTCTGATGACTAGGTATCATAAAAATGACCCCGTCGATTTTAATATATGTAACAAACAAAATTTTACCGAAAATTTAATATGTATAAGCGGCATCACAATATATTTGATGTTGGTGAGGAATCACGGTTAAGAGTTTTATCATAAGAAAATATAGTATAGCTCTAGGAAGAAGAAGTAATACATTTTTCTACAAAACGTACTCGTATAAAAGATCAGCCTCGTTATTGATAACAAACCATATTTTACCGAAAAATTTTATATACCATAATATCTTTGATAATGGTGAGGTTTGCTTTACATGAGCTTGATCGTTTTCTGCTAAAGAAATATACTATAGCTTTGCCATGAAGAATAAACACTTCTTGCTACGAAACATACAAAAAAAGTTCTAATAATCATTAGATAGATTGTTAGACGATCACTAATATCTTCTGATCTTTATATTAGCTAAGATCAATAGTCAGACTTCCTCAAAAGCATATACAATCAATATTGCAAGAAAACTTGGAAAGATATTTAAGATATCTCGTTCTTTGACAATCTCTTCCATTTTCTGCTATTTTTTTTTTATGTCCAATTGTTTGATATAAACAAAGGTTACTTTATAAAAAAAACTAGATATTTTATGTAAATCTTTATACTGTTCTGATTGTGTTGTTCCCTTGGACAATAACCTATACCATATTTCGTGAAGACATTTTTTCAAATATAAAACTTTTCCATAAACAAACTATATTTTGATCTGTCAGTTTGGATGGCTTCTATATGCTGGTGGTCCGACCAAAACCATTTATTAGGAGATGGCTTTCGGCAATAATTCATGTCACATTTTGTGCAGATATCTTGCAAATAAAGAAGTTATTTTTATTTTGACCGATCTTCAGCTATATACTCTATATCGACGGTTCCGCCAAACGAGCAGCTTCTTGAGAGAAAAGAACATGTTCAGAGCTTTCAAACTCCCGTACTGATACAAAATTTTTAGAGCAAAGCTTTGAGCTGATTGGGTATAAACAGTAAAGTACTGAGTTGGCACCTACTAATTTTCTTTTTATGCACAGCTTGAAAAATAAATAATAGCTAAAGGTGTCAGTTTCCTGAAGAAGGTGTATGTTTTGGAGCTACCATAAACGTATTAAAAAAAATTCTCGAAAATTGGTGCAAGTGCAGGCATTTGCCTATGCTATCTTGTATAAAATTCTGTATGAAATTTGAACTTTTATCCGTTAAAAAGTATACCATCCATATACAAAGCTTTTAAAGCTTTTTACAATCCACAAAAGTTTGCTTCCTCGCAGCCACAAACAAAAGCAAACGTGTCTTTGACAAGTTGCATACTTTTAGTTATAAAAACGTCATTTCGTGGGCAGTGGTAGAGTAAAAATGCTTTGAAGCAGGGTTTAGTGGACACTAACCACCAAAAGCTTAGCATGTGCTCAACATAATTCAGCAAGTAAAAATCTTGTTAATGAATCGTTTCGCTGCAAGTGTAAACAGCACAAAAAAACATCCACCGCTCATCGCTAACGCCGGCTACTGTTACCAATGAATATTTGTTTGCGCTGTGTTGGAAGGGGGTTGTTTGCTGCGTGCCACGTCACACACGCGGCCAACCGTTAAGTCGGCGACACAGTCAAACAACATGTAATGCGATATGTGTGAGTCGGTGGTTGGAGGAGATGGCTACTTACTACATGCCGCAGAGCTAAACAAAACGCCAACAACACAGCGTGTGTGAAAAACGTGATTTTGACGCTTGCTGACGTCATCTTGACGCATTGGCTACTTTGAGCAACCACGAACTAAACCGCAAACAGCCGTGGAATGCCCGCTTACGAGGAAGTGAGGCATGGCTAAAGCTGAATTTGAGTTTTGTAAACAAATGGTAGAATAGTAGGAGAGGGCGGTAGTAAAATAAAATATAATTAGATGCATAAATATTCTTTGTACTTTGTGTAAATATGGGCGCTTATTTAAATATATGAATATATATTATATTTATTAGTAAAAAAATTGTGTGACTAGTTACTTATAAACTAGTTACAGCACTAGTGGTGAGTGAAAAATATGCTTCTTTATATATATTAATTCACTTATCTGGTTAAAGTGAATCCTGAGAAAAATTGTTGACTAGTTACTAATGAACTAGCTACTGTACTAGTGATGGATGAAAAATATACTTTTAAATCTTTGTTATCTTACTGTGTTTGGTTAATGTAAGTTAATTTCATATCATTAGGAAAATGTTGTAACTTATACTAATGAACTAGTTACAGGACTAGTGATATGTGAAAAATGTACTTCTTTAACTTTATTAAATCGGTATTACTGCTCAAGGTAAATTAATTTCAAATCATGAGAAAAATTTGATGAGTAGTCTCACATGAGTTAGTTACAGGACTAGTGCTAGCTGATACATTGCTTACAATATTTTTTAGTTATTTCTTCTCTTTGCTGATTGTAACTGCATTCATTCATTAATGCACTGTCAGGCAACTAATTATGCTTTTGCCTTTGACGAGCAGCAGTAAAGACATACACACACACACACACACATACCATTATTTATATATGTATGTTTTTGTCGACTTTTGGACCCTTTGTGTATGACTGAGCGGCAAAGAGGAAATTCTACTAACCGAAAGCTTAAAGTAAGGCACTGTCACCAAAATGCTTACTACTTGTAAACAAATATATTCGTTTGCTTTACATACACGCACGCACACAATGCAAACATTGTCACCTTTTGCGGTTTTCCACTATTTGTCACACAAACCGAAACCACAAATAACAACAACAGTGAATATGAATAGTTCTTTGCTGTCGATTGTTGTTGTTGTTGATTTCATTTTCACTACCAGCACACATGCATACATACATACATATTTACGTAGTCATAGCAAAAGTATTGTACCGTTAACGCTCATGCAATATTTAGGTTTGTGTGTCTGCCTGTGTTTGTTGTTGTCGTCAGCAGCAGCACCAGCAGGTGACAATAAAAATGGCACAACTGCCATTGAGGTAACACATGAGGAAGTCTGACCCGTTACACCGGCGTGCAAATGTAATAAATATCTTTCGGCGTAAGGCGACAGCGCTAAGCACAAGTCAAGGCTTTTTTCGGTAATTGTCGCCGCCACAAGTCCATGCTTTGGCAATTTAGCAGCGTCGACAAGCGTGGTGGGGGGAAGGCTGTGGTAATGCCACGTGGGTTATATGTGTTTGTGTGTGTGTGTAGATGCTTTGTTTATTGTTTGCTTTTAAAGCGCCCTTTAAGCGCAAATTACTTTTGATGCGCAGTTTAATTGTAATTTTATTTACTCTTGCAAACTTAATTGACATTCACAGCTAAAGTTAAAGGGAAAGGCAAATGTAGTGCATACATATGTTAGTTAGTATGGCTTTTAAGACAAAATTAAAGTAAAGTGTACAAATTTATGGATGCTTAGTCACTTTGCTAATATTTTTTTGTGAATAGAAATGCACAGAATGAAAGTGGCAGGCTTTACAGCACTCACTTAACCCAAATTAAGTTGAATCCCATGAGAACCATGCTACTATTTAAATGGCGGTCGCCTCTTACAGAACTTACAAAACGTGGTTATGTACTATCTCTCGCCTTTAAAAGAGTTATAGCTTAGAGAGCATCGCTTTTCTACAACATATTATCTGATCAAATTTGACTCGAACTGGACCATTTAAACTGCGCAAAATTAATCGATAAAATTCTTTTTCTAGATTATTAAAATACTTTTTTACTACCTACCTTTATTCCAGTCGATTTCATAGGCTTATCCATTAAAACTTATTACAAGTAATTATCTGCCAATATTTCATCTTTAGGTCAGCTATTAAAAAAAAAAAAACCCGGTGACAAAAAAACATCTGGGCCTAGATATTATTAATATTTGAATATTTTGGCTAAATTTGCACGATGGCCAATCGAACAATCAACTGCCATAAAAATAAAAGACTGGCATAATCGTATTGAGATAGAAAACTGAGCAAATATACCAATTTAATGAGTTACCTACCAATTTATAACCTTGGATAACTATTTCATGGTTTTTGAATGTATCTAAACTCTTCTTGACAATTGAGCATGACTTATATATAACGAATAGCGTAGAGGACAATCAAAGTTGGCTATTGAAAACCGAGGAATCTGAGGCCAGTAATATGTCATAGATGTTGTAGAATATGCTACTGGCTTAAGCCTGCGAAATGAAAGTCTCTAGCCTTTGAATGTTATAAGCATATTGTTCAACGATTTACCATCATCTTCCTCTTTTTACAATGATAGTTTTGAAGTGAAATTCTAATAATTTATAACGCTGTATTTCTCTCGGCATGCCAATGCAGCATTATTGCCTATTTGATTTAGCTGAGCGACTTATTGCTGACATATTTATTTCTCTTTTTCTCAGTTTATGATCCGAAAATTATTGGGTGGTAGTATTATTCTTGATTGATAATTTTTTAGTACTTTTTAGCAAATAATTTACATTATGATATATTATAATATTATATAATTTTTATATTTTTGAAACTTTTATATTTTATTGTTTAACTTTTATGTAGTGTTAGTTTAAAGGGGTTAATATTATATTTACAAATCCCACTAATTTTCAGTACTAACTGCTATTTTGAATTATATTCTAATGATTTTTAGTACTACCCGCTAGTTTCATAAACATTCGAAAGTCTAACTTTTTTATATCGCGTTTCAATAGTATATTATTTGTCATAACTTTGCATTGAGTATAATATAATATTAAATTTTCGTATCATTCAAGTGCTAATTTTACTTCAACGTTCAGAACAATTTAGTAACAAAATATTATCTTCAAATTCACTTTAAACTTTCTACATAGCTTTGAAATTTTTGGTGCTTTTATATCCTCAGTATTAAATTTAGAAAATATTTTTTTTCAGTACTCACATATTTTTTAAAACTCTTTTTCACAGTATTAGTACTAAATTAGTTTTAGTAATTTATAGAAACTTTTTCTCAATTTTCATATTATAAGTACTGCTTTATTTTTTAGTACTCGCTCGATTTTAAGTACTCATATAAAAATATTTTTAGTACTCAAATAATTTTATTTTTAGTACATGCTCAATTCTAAGTACTCATATAAATATATAATTTTAGTACTCAGTATTTTGAGCACTTGCTCAATTTTTAGTACTCATTTAATTTTATTTTTAGTACTCAAACAATTGCTCAATTTTAGTACATATATAAATTTTATTTTAGTACTCCCTTAAATTTTAGTACTCAATATTTTTAAACATTTTGTCGTTGTTTTCCATAATAAAATATAGTTTAGTACTTGCTTAGTTTTTTTAGTACTGCTACATTTTTTTGTAATTGTCTTATTTATTTCTAATACCGTAAGTATATATTTTATTTTTTGTACTCCGACAGTATTTAAAACACTTTTAAAATTATACTTCGTATCAGAGACACTTTGTACATATAATACAGAATTTTTAGTACTAAATTTTGTGATTTTGTTTACCAAAAATTTTTTTTGAATTAATTCGTATTACATTTAATCAACAATATTTGCCATTCTGCTTTTAATATACTCTCTCTCTCTCTCTCTCTCTCTTTCTCATTTAACAAAACTGCTCAGCTCTGCGATACTCATCAATGAATTGGTTTTTGCCACTGCACCTTTCTGAAACTGCTATATTTAGCATGGTGAGCGCACGAGAGCGTCGCAGCTCGCGGTGGTGACGTATGCTTACGTTGCGCTTGCACACTTGAGGGCTGTTCATGAAAATACAGTCGTGTGGCAGGGGTTGCATGAGGGTGGCACGGACCTCACATATAAGTGTGTGTGAATTGATTGAGGGAATTCCTGCTACTAAGTGCAACAAACAACACGCATACATACGCACCACGCAACAACAACAGAATACGCTTGAGGCGGTCAACAGTAGCTGCTGCAAAAACAACATTGCGCGACTTTGACGTGAAGCCACTTCACGGAAATGTCAATGCAAAGCGTGAAGACGACCAAGTACGAGGGCGCTCAGTGAATCAGTGACTCTTCTGGTGCTTGCAGCGTGTCCTTATGGCTGCGCAAGTGCAGAGAGCGAGTATGAGAGAGTAACAAGCGGTAATGCTTGCAGCTTAGTTAGTGTGTTTGTGGAGGCGAAAGGGGCGGAGAGTGCGTGGGTACGCTTAGTTTCTACCACGAGTCAATTTAGCCAACTTAATATGTTGCCACGACTGCTTGCTCTGGCACATTGGCGCTCGCTCACCACTGGCCAGTTGCAGTTACGCGTCGAGCTGAGCAAGACATCAGCATTAAGCCAAAGCTGTTTTTAGTTTAGCAAAAAGCAACTGTCGAACGCTTGAAAGTGCTGGGAGTGTTAGTGTTTATGGGTCTGTGTGTGTGTGTCGAAGTGGTTTTTGCTGCGCTCGAGCCAACGCTGTGTAGTAGCAAGAAGTGTGAAGAAGAAGCAGAAAAAGTAAAGATAGCTATAGCAGCAGCGCAAGGAGGCGAGAAAGCGAAGAAAGTTGTATGGAAAAGCTGAAAATTTCCAATTGCGATTTTTTTTTATTATTACGCTAAACACTGTGCTTAGCCTTTGTAGTAAAAGCAATTACGCGTGTGAAAAGCAAACGTAACGTAAACGAAATTAAGTGCGAGTGGTTTCAGCAAAAAAAAAAAACGGAAAACAACAAAATGCATTTAAAATTATGCGACAATTTGCGGCGGATGTGAAAACGGTTGCGCTGACGGTCACCAATGGGTAAAAGTTAAAAGTCATTGTATAACCAGCCGCCGCAAATGTAGGAAAATATGAAACATACATACACATATACAACAACAAACACAAAAGCGTGTTGAGCTTGCATACCTATGTGCGTGCGGTAAGTGCGACTGATACTACACATGGTCAGCCATCATGTCGGTTAGTGAAAAATAGCAAAAGTATAAAAATATTACACATAAAGTGCACGAGTGCGGTGAAATACATTTTTTTTTCAATCACTCAAAAGCAAAAATACATATTACACCAGCTTGTGCAACAAAATTTTACTTAACAGTATTAAATAAAAAAATAATAAAATAAGATCACTGTGTGCAAAAGAACACTCGCTTAACTGCTGTGGCCGTCGTTTGCAGCAGCTACTCTGCAAATATATATATATATATAAATAGTAGGTACAATAAATCTCAAAAACCGTCTAAATACTCAACTACTAACCCAAACTGACTAGCCAACTAACTAGCTACAAATATAGTTAGTAGCACTCCTGTTACAAATAAATACATATACTAACACACATACACGGCATATTGTATATATCGATTTTCAACCAAGCCAAACCAAACCAAACTAAAGCAAAGCAAAGCGGCCGAGCCAAAGAGGCAAGGCAACCTTTCGGCCCAAGCTAGTCAGCCTCTTTCATAGACAAAAGCCGAAATGTATGCGAGTATAAAACTCAACACGATATGGTGGCGCTGCCGCTAACTGTGGCAACATCAATAACAACAATAGCACAAGAGTGAGCTTGCCACAATGTAGTAGCAAGTAGCAAGCAGCAGACAGCAAACACAAACAAATGCAAAACGTGAGCGCCAACTGTTGTTGTAAACTGTTGTGCATGGGCGGCCAAACAGACAGACAGCAGAAGAGAACACGTTCACCAATACAGACGCGTGAACGCAAAGTCACATGCATTGAGCGGTGTTTACGGCGCCCGCTGTTACGCTATGTGCGTGAGTGTTTGTGTGTGTATCGTGTGTGTAGCGCCTCAGCAGTGACAGTGTTGCATTTCGCACTCTTCCCCTTTACTGTTAAATTAAACAAATTATTGATTCATAAAAAAGTATTGTTTTTTTTTGCTTCTACCACATTTTATAAAAGCTTGAATAGCTGTCGTTACAGCTATTTTTGAAATTTCCCTAAATCATTTTCAATTTTAAAAACTATTTAATTAATTTTAAATATTTATTGTAATTTTAAAAATTTTTTTAATTAAAAAAAAATGTTAATTAATAAAAAATCATTTATTTTTATCTTCTTCAGCTTAATTTGACTTTTTTTTTTTGCTTACAACTACATTTGCGTTAGCTGCTCTGCTCTCACAAACGCTTTTCGCATATTTGTAGCATAGCTGCAGGCGTTATGTGGCGTTGGCGTTGAAAAATACCGGTTCCGCTGCTTGCATTATGATTTATTATCGGCTTTGTTGAATTCGGTTGAAACAGCTGGTGTTAGGTTACTTGCATTCACACTTGGATTGAGAATTTTTTAATTATTTCGAGTTTTGTTGCTGTTTTAGTGATGGGTGGGTGCAGATTTAGCAGAATTTGGTTGGAAAAATGTTAATATGTGCAATATGAAAAATAATTAATACGTAATAATGCTTTATTGTATTGTATACATATAAAAACCTGGGTATTCAATTTATATAAAAATATCAGTATCGAGTATGAAATAATCGATTGTGGCACGTATTTTTGTTAAATGAAGCTTTAAGCAAACCCGTTTAATATTTTCAGTTTTAAAAGGCTAAAAATATAAAAGAAAGGCATGTTTGAAATAAGATAAATTATAAAGTATAAACTCCTAAGGATCGGTAATAAAGTAATATTAATCATTAAACATAATATATTTTTTGGAGTTGCCATCCGCATATATATTTTATAGATTCAAGTATTAAGTTTAAAAATTGGAAAAATAGATTTAAAAAAGCCTAAACAGTTTGCTAAGCTTGAGCTTAAGCTAACATTCAAAAAGAGTTGCCACCGTTTCTAATTACCAAACGAGCAAAATAAAATAAGGTAGTAAATGAGCTGCAGCAGTAATATTAAAATTTCTAACATAAAAGTTTTGCGATTTTTAGGTATACATTTGAACAGAGTTGCCACACCTATGAAATTTGCCATCCACTTTTTGAACTGCGAAGCACAATTAGAAATGCTTACTTAAAAGTTTTGTTAGATTTTAAAAATACATTTAAACAGAGTTGCCACCCCTATTAAAATTTTAACCGAGCTAAATCTTCAAATTAAAAAAAATGCCATATGGACATGAATTAAGGGCTACTTTGAAAAGTTGAATAAAAAAAATTAACAGTTTATAGGGTTGCCACTTGATTTGAAGCTTCGAAATATAATGAATAATGTCAAAATTTGAGATAACATTTAGTTACAGAAAGGGAGATAAAATTGCGAACCCTACATGTGTTTAGCTGCGCTCCTACCGTCATCATTTATATAATATGTTAGCAAACCTCACCAGAGATTTTTAAGCAACATCTACAGTTCAGAAATCATTAAAAAAAATAGCCGATAAAGGCTCGGTGAGTAGGATTTCGACTCTTCTAGAGGGCCTACTATTACGTGTTCTTGGTTCCAAGATACCAAAAGACAAAAAAGAGTTTGCAGAAAATGATTTTCAAAATGATTCTAAAAGCTTATGGAACAATGTAACTATCAGCACAAAATTATCACCAAACAGTGACCTTTTGTGGATGTTTGAGTATAGATAGTATTCAATGAAGAAACATTATCTAAAATCTAGCGATTATTTACAAAACACGCCCACCAAAAAATAAAATTTTTATTAAGAATACGAAGCATGGAAGGTTCTGTTCTAAAGACTACAAAACTGTTTAGTAAATATCTCCAGTTAACTTGGCCCAAAAATATTATACTCTTGGTCCAACCCCTACCTCTGCCAGCTTAGATACATAAGCCGAGTATTATATTTCATTTCGTGGTTGTTAGCTTATTATTTCTTAAACCATTTGTCACCAGTTTTGCATCAAAATTACGAAGAGTTCAAATGAACAATTGTCCATATCGTAAAGTTAACAAAATCACGTCCTTTTCGCCCCAAGAAGCTGCACATTTGTCGGAACCACCGATAGCGGATCACTTTAGCATATAGCTGCCATACAAACTGATCGCTCAAAATTAATTTTTTGTATGGAATTTTTTTGTATTTGTGAAGGGTTTTATAGTATCGCTGCAACCGAAGTTAACATTTTTCTTTGTTTTTGTATTATTGTTATACTTACAGCCTAAAAGTATGCTAAAAATGTTTCTAAAATACAAAGTCTTTACAAAAAGTAGTTATATCCACTTGCAAGTCCCAGAAATCGCGTTATTTGTTAATTCTTTTTTTGTTGAGAGATTTCAAATAAAAGTAATGTTCATTTACAGAATTTATTAAATTTCAATAAACGTTGTTTAATTTTCTAAAATCTTAAATTCGTAGCCGATCTCAAGAACGATTACCGAAAATAGCTGTTTGGCGGTGAGGGCGATTTCTTTTTGCATAAAATTAATTCAAAGCGAAAAACCAGAAAACCAAAAAAAATTGACTTATAACAATAGTTGAATACAGATAATGTTAGAAGGACTAGTCAAAATTTTGATTTTTGACAAAGTGAGTGCTACCCCTAAAAAAGTCGTTTTTTGCTAAAATATAAGCGTTTAAACTTTTTTGTTTTTTTTTTGAAATTCACAAGTGGATATAACTCTTAAATGCTTAAAATTAATTGCTATTAATATATAGTTAGAAATCTTAAGAGCGAGAATGTTTATTATTTTTGTAACGCTAGAAAAGCTGTCGACGTCATAACACCTCCTCTTCAATTATTCTTCCAATACATTCCTTTATAAAGTATATGTCAATAAACACTTGCTCAATATTAATTTTACAAAAACAAAAAACAAACAGCAATAAAATTGTAAATTATAAATAGCCAACCATTGCTCTGCCAATAGCAAGAACATTTGCAACTATAAATAGAGACAATTCAACTATGATCCCAGTCCAAAGCAGAGCGGCGCTGCCACAGCGAATAGCAACAGCAACACGTACAAACAACGCAGACACCTTTGCAATCCTTCACAAGGTGCAATGTCTACACAACGCGAAATAAAAGCTGCTCTCCAAGCAGAGCAAACAAACGCGCGCGCACACAAACACCCACACACACACACATACACGCATCGTTATCTTTAATTTCATTTAATTCTGTTTCATGTGAGCGGCTGTGATAGCGCGAATGCAGGAGACGCCTGGCGCAAGAGCGGCGCGAGCGGTGTGCATTGCGTTTGTATGCGTTGTCTTGAAACTATTTGGCTGCCATTTCAAGGTGAACAAGCAAGCGCGCTCGCATTGTTTGAGCGCTTGTGGATAGAGAGCGTGTGTTCATGGCGGCGTTGATAGTGGGAGGTAGCGCTGGGCGAGGCGCGCTGCATGTGTCGTGGTTTGCTTGTTTGCGCGCGTCTGTGTGAGTGCGAGCATGTGAAAACTTTTGTGGCAAAAATCGCTTAGGCGAAGAGAGTGTGGCAAGCAATTATTTTATTGCATTTATTAGTGCGCGCACGTGTGTGTGTGTGTGTGACTGCACTTTGACGCGCTTGAGCGTAAATGATATCCCCCACTGGGTGTGTTTGCTTTTTATTAGCGCCGCTCTCATGTTGCGACATGCCATCTGCTCTTTTTACCATACAATAGCAATATACATTTCTCTTTGTGCATGCTTGTTGGCGTGACGCCTACGCGCATGCGTGCCATATGCAACATTAACTAATAGAAATCGACGGAGAAAAGCGCAGTGGTGAATTTCAATTTCTTTTTATATTCCTTTTTAAATGTTTTTGTTTGTTTGTGCAAAGTGCCTGGCCTCAGTAGTCAAAAAGTGTTGAACAATTGTATGGGCAACAACAAAATATTATGTGTGTAACAAAAACGGACCATATGTCCGTTCATAGGCATATCAAAGCTCATATACATGTGTACGTCAACACAGTTCTCACTTGTTCAGCCTCTGTTGTTGTTATTGTTTTTGTAGTTGTCGGCATGTTTGACGTGCATTTAAGTATGAAACACGCAACGATATGTCGGAATGTCATTAGAATTGTGCACTTTTTGCTGTCTTTGCGAGCATACACACACTCATACAGCGCCACTTATTCCTGTCACTGCATCAACAATGCTCCCTCTGCCGCCGCTGGCTTGTCAATAATGCTTCTTATGCTCGCTCTGTCATTAAGCGCATACGTGTGACAACTGTATGCCAACCACCTCGCGCCTCACCGCTAGCTTTCCGCCTCCTACTCGTCTATGCCTTTTATGCGTTAGATTTTTGCTAGTTTGCATGCCACTTGTGACGTTCCAGTTTGTTGCACTTTGATGTCTGTTCACTACATTTGCCACACACCGACTATACACATTTATTTTGCTGTTGTTGCTGTTGCCGTTTTTGCGCTAAATAATTGTGTCTAGCTGCGCTGTACAATGGGGAATTTCAGCTCATAATTTACATGGTGTACTATGCTCTAAATATTTGCTTATATAAAAGTGTCGATATAGAAATGTTGCACAGCTAAAAATATGCAACTCTGCATAAATGTATGCATTTGTGTATGCAAGTGTGTGTGCGGTTAAGTATATAGAAATTCAGGTTCATGCAGTCAAGCTCATATATTATTGCATGCAATGGCTTTTGCACTCACTTACACATACATGAAAACGAGGCATACTCTTGCGGGCAAAATTAACACACACAAAAAACATATAAATATATTTGCACAACTAAACACATACAAATATATGCTACATGCATATATACATATATTTATTTGAAGTACTTAACATTCCGACCCAGTCGCTGACATTTGCATTTATACACATATACACACACATACATTTACATACAAGTACATAAATATATTCTCTTTATCCTTTGTGCCTTCGCGTACGCGCCGTCTTGTGGCTGTTCATTTATTATTTGTTTTTGCTCTTTATGTTGTTTAAAGGTAAACGACATTATTATCCTGTGTGAATTTCTTCTAATAACACGTTCTAATGGCTGACGTTGCCATTTATTTGTCGTTGTGGCAATATTTTTAGCAATTTCACTTTAATTTGTCGCTTATAACTTTGCCGACGAAGGAAACCTGTTATGGATTATTCTTCGAAGAAATTGTTCAGATCGTACTATTATAGCATATAGCTGCCATACAAACTGAATGATCAAAATCATGTCCTTGTATTGAAAAGTTTTCTAATTGATCAGATTTCTTCACGAAATTTGGCAAGTATTGTGGTCCTAGGCAAGGGTACAATATCCGAGGGAATTGTTCAGATCAGACTACTATAACATATAGCTGCCATACAAACGGATCGATCAAAATTACGTTAACTCTTCTTTATGTCCTAGAAGAAATTTCCAAATAATAGGGTAAGAAGTCTACCCAGTATTTTAAAATGGATTTGCGCGTTGCTGAAAATCTTGTACATCCTGGATATCGATGATTTCTGCTTCTATTATATTATATTTTTGATTATATTATACTATATTGTTGTAACTGAACAAGCGGAATACTGACATAATTCAGTAAAAGCAATCATGTCAAAAGCGCCGATCAATAAGATTATGTTCACACATATACTTAAATACAAATGTATTTATATAGTCAAAGATAATTGCATTTAAAATACTCATATTGCTCTTCAAAACAGTACTGCAGGCAAGCATAATTACACATATTATATAATAACCACAAGCTCGCGCAGGAAAATCAGATTAATTGTAGGCCTTTAGTAGCACGAGCACATGGTACGTATAGTAGGTTGGCATACAGATTGCATGCAAGTATGGCAGATGCAATTAGCGATGGTATTAGGGTGGGCCGTAAAAAACTTGCAATTTTCGAAAAAAATTTTAACTGCAAACTTTTGTATCCGCTGAGGAAAGCATAGTTTAAGGCGCATTTCGATATTTGTTTCTTCCGTTACTGGTGAGGCATATATACAGCTCATATGATTTATAAAACTTCTGAAGATATCTTTTCGTTATATATATGTATGTATAAACATTGCATATAAGGCATATATAATTATTTCTATAAATTCAAAGGTGTGTAAGCGTCTCTGCTGCGAGTAAGCAAATTAAATGCTTGCGGTCTCTGCGCTGTTTACAAACTTGTGGTTATTTTCCACAAACACAGCAGCATCCTGACAGCAACGTGTTCGCTGTAAGCGTTGTTGCGGTTGCCTCACATTCGACACATTTTAATTCAATTTAACTGCGCGCAATTCAGCGCGTCAGCTTTCACTTTGACAGCCATCAGCGACAGCGTCCAACATTAAGCAGCCACTTATCGCTATCTTAACGTCTATAACTTTAACTTTGACTGCTGTATTAAGCCATGCGGCCCCTCAAATACCCTTAAAACCGCTGGTTAGCCAACACCACTGGCAAGTTGCATTCATTGCATAACATAAATATTTATTTCGACCTCAGTGTGCGGCAACAATGAGAGTGATGTCGATGCGTCTCCATTAAAACCAAGCTTTGAGCGTGTATGTATGTGTGTGTGAGCGTGTGTACATACTGCAAGCCATGCTCATGTTAGCTGTGTTGGTGTTGATGTTGTGTGGCAAAATAAAATGAAATTGTCTCAGTTTGCCTGCGGCCTAATTGCCTTATTACAGGTACAACACAGGACATGCAGGATGTACATGGCAGGAAAGCTGTCGTCAAGTTTTAATGACCATCACAGCAAAGTTGCACATGCCACGGATATATCGATGGGCTCGCAGCGACACATACATAACTGCTTACACAGATATTTATATATAACTTTAAACAATTGTAGATACGAATTTATGTATATAACTACATACAGACGAGTGTCTGTTTGCAAGACTTTTATAATTTGCGATTGATTACCTGACATTCATGTGCCAATATACGATTAATGTTATTTTCCTATATATGTGTTTGTGCGAATTATTGAATAGTATTTTTCTACGAATTCTGCTAGTATTTAGGTAGAAAAAATATGTTTATTACTGAATAAGCAAAAAAAACCTTAACCTCGGCGCACCGAAGCTATAATTCACATGTGCATTTTTTATAGCAAAAAAGGGTATTAAATGAACTTTATCTTGATGTTAGTCAGCTAGCGTGGAGGACAGATATATAGTGCTTCCATTTAAAAAAAAATTTTAAAGATTGTAGCGCTGCCTTGCTTAAAAAATTTTCATGACTACTGTCAAATTAAAAACCTTTAAAGAGTTGAAGCAATATTGCAGTTGGAACCTGGACATCAACTTGGCAACTATATATTTTACAAAGATAAGTAAATTTTCTATTATTTTTGGCCATTAATCAGGTTATGTTAGTACTTTTGTTAGATTAAAGAGTTGTTCTAAACTTGATTATAATCCTTATATACATAAATCATGGAGATCAGTGGTTTACGATAATGCAAGCCCGCACCGCTTTACTTAAAGCACACCAAAGTCTAAAGAAAAAAATCCATAATAAACCAAAAGTTTTACGCAATAATTTAGTAACTGCAATTTGACCACTCTACACATATTTAATGACATGTTGATGCTTCTTTGATATCGATTAAACAATTATATTTAGTATACTGGCTTGTCACAAAAATACGTGACCTTAAAAAGTACCTGAAGAAGTGTAGACGAATAAAGTTAATGCAGTTGTAGTCTTTGCTGATGTCATGCATAACCAATTGTATGAAGCAAATTTTTGGAGGTGCGCTTTCAGCAGCAGCTTAAATGATATTAAGAAGTTTGCTACTCATTTTTTAAACATTCTTGGTTATGAAATTGTATCTTTTGCTAAAATTCATTAGTTTTAAAACTTTGAAAACTTTTGAGCGAAGTATAGTTTTAGGCGCACTTCCATATTTGTTTCTTGAGTTGCTGGTTATGCATGTATACTTTTCAATTTATTTAAAAGACTTGCTAATAATGCGCAGAGAGCAACATATTTTACTTTAAAGAAAAATGTGTTTGAAAATTCTTAAAATTGTTTTTAAATTGCTGAATTTTCAGCAACCAAAAAAATTCATTTACTAAATTCCCTAATTATTTCACTTTACAAGCTTCTGAGAATATTATACTTTTAGGAGCACTACTATAATTATTCCTCAGTACTTTTAATGCATGTATACTAGTAAAATTATTCATAAAACTTCTCAAATTTTTCAAATAAATTTTTCAATAAATTTTTCCAATACATTTTTTATTATAATGTTAAATGGCATACATTTTCTTTCTATGTGGTATAGGAAAAACTGACGTACTATGAAAATAGTTAAATTTAAGCCACTCAAAAATATAATGTGATGTAATTTCTTTACATTCCGTTAATGAGAAGTGTCCAAGAGCAGTTGGTTTTAGAGGCACGTGAATACTTTGAGAATGCCTCAGAAAAGTATAACTTTAGGCGTCGTTTCTAACTTATTTCTTCAGCTACTGGAAATGCGTGTTTGCTTCTTAAATGGGCTATGAAGTTTTGCTCAAACTGAACTTCTAATACAAACATATTTTCGATTATCATAAAACTATTGATTACCCGTCACGTCGGTAAAATTGTGTCTGCTCATGCGAGTAAGATTGCAAAACTGATGCTTAACTTAGGCAATGATTCGGCTAAAATATAGATTTAACACGCTGGCCTGCCGTTAGCAGCTGTGTGGCTGTACAAAATTTTCGCCATTTCAAAACGATAAAATCATTTTAGACCACTTTTTTTACTGCTGTTTATTGATGGCTTCTGCAGAGTAAGAGTAAAAGAAGTTGCTTAACAAAATATATGCGGCGCACGTCAGTTGCAAGCATCAATAAATATGACTACACCTTTTATATACTTTTCCCATCCTGTTTTCATTTAGGCTTTTTATATGTAGGAATAGTGGTTAGAAACTGAAAGCATAAACTGAAAATAATAATAATAATCAAAAGCCAACACAAAACAAACTACCCAACTAGCGAACCGGTAAACTAGCTGGCCAGCACTGCACAGTTAACCGACGATCGACGGAAAGCATTCAACGACCCTAACGGCTGCACATTCAACCAATTGAACAACTAAATCTATTCGCTTTTGTGACCCCCTGAAGCCACATACACGTACAGCGCTCGTACTTAACTGCTGACCGCACCCACAAACACACACATATACACAACAGCGCAGTCATTACCGCCATTATAACCTTGACCACTCGTCGCTTTCGTTCCCCTAAAGTTAACCACAACTCTGCTGTTTGTTTCCCTTTTCAATTCACTTACTTTTACGATCCGTTGAATTTAGTGCTTTACGACTATTTCATATTGAAACAAAACAGCCTGTACGAAATTATTTTTCAAAAAATTTGTGACTGTGTGTATATGTAAATGTGTGTGTGTGTATGTTTAATAACAAAAATAATATTGTGCTAATTAACTAAGAGCCGTAGACTATTTTTGTCTATATTTATATATATATAGTACACTCATTATTTAATAAAATCTAAATGATGAAAGCGGCATGTTGGGGGCCGTTGTGCTCGACTGTGGTTGAGGAAATACTAGCTAATTGAGTTAGAGCACGTCAAAAGAAATTATTTGCTGACTTAACATTTGAACTGTATACAAATATGTTTATTTCAAACAAAATTATTATACGACTAATTTTATTTGCAATAATAACAACAAGACCAGAGCGTCATGGAACAAAAGTACAGCAGTAAATGCAAAAAAAAAACCATTAAATAAGTGAAATAATGAATGCGAATGAGATGTGGTAATGAAATTATTTAAGAAGCCGTTATTTTACGCGCGTAATTGGCGTTTGTTACTAAAATGCAAACAAAGAAATGTTTCTAAAACTTTTCAGTTCAGCTACAGAATCCTCTTTAACATATATTAACTTTCCTTTAGTAAATAATTCCGAACAACAAGTAAGTCGCTTGTGCTCGCGGAATTACTTAAGAGTGGAAGCAGAGAACTTAAAACAATGAGAAGATGCAGGTTCGACAGCGAACAATTTGTAGGATTTTATCAAGGAGTATAGAGGCGGCGAATATTGAAGAGAATATATATGTATGCCAAACTGGGAATATTGATATGCTATTTGAAACATATTCCCTTTTATTGAACTATTATTTATTATTATTTTTAAATTATTTTATGTTAAATCATTTTAACTTTCTTTTAAAAAGTTTCTTGTATTCATGCTTGGGCTTATGAAGCCATAGATAGCCTACCTCTGTAGACAACCTTTGCTTGAAAAGCTTATGTAATGCCTTGTTGTTTAGTAAAAATAATGTCGATGAATTCCTCAAAGAATACTCTTCCTCCTATAGTTCTATACAATTTGACATATCAGATTAAGAATTGATACTGCTTTTATAAATATCACGCTACTACTGGCCTCTGCAGAATGAATATGCAACATGAAAGCATTTATTTACATCATGAAAAAATTATAGAGAATCTTATTAAAACGAAACGGCAGCAAGTCATAGCAGATATTATGAGCCAAAATAATTTACATACCTTCGAAAAGCATATAGTATAAGATGCGGTTACTTCAAGGATATTCATCTTTGGATGTAGCTAATAACAATTTTTTTTGGAATTTGTAGGACTTTTGCAATTTAAATTTTATAAATTTAGTAAATAAATTTTTAAATATACACATATGTTTTTATTTGGTATACTTTTTGGCAAATGAAGATAATATATTACTGTCAATATTCTTTCATTCAGCTAATATGATTATGAGCACTTTATAATAACTTTAATAAAAATAGTAGTGTGACTTTGCTAAAAATATGCCTAAAGGTAGGCAACATTTTTTAATACATTAAAATAATGACACTAGCGCCAATAGTTTCTTACAACTGTAACAGAACTTAACTGAAGTAGAAATTAAAATTTACTGGTATAGTAAATATATATATTACTTATATATTCAATATGCCTAGAGGTAGGCAACAAAATAATGACACTAGCGCCAATATTTTCCCACAAGAACTCTAATAGAACTTAACTGATATGGAAAGTACAATATACTCGTATTTCTAATATATTATATATGTTATTTATATCTTTATATATTCTTTCAATCACTATGATTGTGATGGCTTTAAAATAACTTCAATAAAAATAGTAGTGTGACATTGCTAAAAATACGCCTAGATGTAGGCAATCTTCCTTGAAATATATTAAAATAAACGCTAAAGGCAATTTTTTTTTAGCACTTTTCGAAGTTTACAACTCTAAATATCTAAGCTAAAAGCTCTTAACTGTAGTTACGAGCATGATGTACAAAAATATCAAAATACTTATACATTAAATCAAATTAGCGCATTTTATATAGGTTTAAATAACTAAACACCACTTTCTCCCTTCAAAAAATGCTTCTCATGTCTGAGTGCGAATTCCAACACAGTATGAAAAAGGCATTTTATTCAAGAAGAAGAGCAAATTAAAGAAATAAAGATATTTCTAAATCCCAGCCGCTGAACAAGTCACGGCTGATTATGAATTCTTTTCTCCGCCATTTCATTTTTCGCATAACCAGCAAGTAAATAAAAGTGGTGTTGTTGTTGTTGTTGTCAACCAACAGACAACAACGACAGTAATTGGGTTTTAGCAACTTCAAAGTACTCAACGTTATACCGAAGATTAACTCACATTACTACACAGACACTTGCCGGTTTGTATGAAAGCAAATGAAATGTTACGTATACGCAGCGTAGAGCACGTACATGGACAATTGTAAAGCAACTGCGGCAGCAAGCATGCAATGTTAAAGCGTGTTTGGTCCCTTTTTCCAGCTGACACGAGTAAATTTGCTTAATGTTGAGCGACCTGTGAAATTGGCAGCGTTGAGAATGCGGTGAACTCACGTTAGTTGTATGTGACTTCAAACTGTCCACTGTGAAAAAATGGTATTTGAAGTTTAGCATAGCGAGGATCTGGCATAGCAGATAAGGAAGAAATAGAATTTAAATTGCTAACATGAAATATGGCTGCATTGAGGGCGGTCGCTCTTTGTGAACTGTCAGAAGCTGTCAGTTCAGATGTAACGATTGCTTTTGCATACATATTTCTATGCGTGTCTGTGTCGTCGTGGTTAGAAGCAATCAAAGCTATGCCGCCAATAGCAAGCGCTTGTTATAGATTGACAGTTTCAAGGCTCCCAACTCATTTTCAAGCACAAGCGCTGCCCCGCTGTTTGCTCCTCCCTACATTCACGCCTCACTTATTGTTCACTTAGCGTGAATTCGTGTCAATCTCATTTTGAAATTGAACGAAAACGAGCGGTAAGCAAAAAATATGTAATGTCCCCTTCATAAAATAAGAGAAAAATATGAGAAAAAGAAGAGAAAATTTTATGGAAATTCGCATTTCATCGCCGTTATTACATTAAAGTTTGATTACCATTTTGGGAATCCGCAAGCTACCGTTACTACTCCGCTGGATAACGGTATTGCGCTTTTGAATTGTTTTGCAGCGCACATATTCCACTTATATATACATACAAGTATATATAGCTATCAATTTGAAAGAACTGGTGCTCAGGTGTGCCTTCCATTCTGATGGTTACTTGCGAAAATAGCATTCTCATGTTGCATGTAGCGCAATTTGATTACTCATCGTCATACTCGCTACGTTTATGGCATTATATATATCTATATATGTGTTTGAAAAGCTTGTTGAGCGCTTGTTGGAGCTATGAAAAAGGTTTGTTTGTGGACGTGGCGTCATTCAAAAACTGACTTTCTGCAACACACATATCGACTTAGAAACTGCTTTGGATTAGTTGTTGTATTCTTCCAATTCGTCTTTAGTCAAACATGACTTCTAGCCATTAGTCGACCATCAAAAAAGTCAATGAAAATTATCTATAAACAGATCTTTACACTTTGTTTATGAGACCACTAACTAAGCTGGACTCAAGTATATGTAACTCGGGCTTCGGTTATACTCATATTGAGTTTTGGACAAGAAAATTTGCATGCGTGTTTAGAAAACCTCAGAAACGTGAACATTTTCGCTGATTGTCAAAATTTCTAACGGAAGCATACAAAAATCAAGAAAAAAAAAGTTCGGTACGCATCACAAATACAAAACATTCCTTACAGGAACTTGATTTTGATCGACCAGTTTGTATGGCAGCTATATGCTATAGTGATTCGATCTGAAAAATTTTTTCGTACATTACATATTGTCTATGACAATAATCCATGCCAAATTTCGTGAAGATATCTCATCAAACGAAAAAGTTTTCCATACAAGCACTCGATTTCGATTGTTTAGCTTGTATGACAGCTATAAGCTGTAAGTGGTCCAATATCGGCGCTTTCGACTAATGACCGCCTGCTTGGAGATTAAAGCACGTGTGCAGAATTTCAGATCGATATCTGAAAAACTGAAGGACTAAGAATATATGCACAGGCAGACAGACAGTCGGACATGCTCAAATCGACTAAGCTCGTTGTACGCATAACTTTTATATACATACCTAATAGGATCTCCGACTATTTTTACCCTGTTTATGGTAAAAAAAAATATATATAAGAACTGTTAAAAATTTACATATTTGCTTTCGGTTTCCGAGATATAAATACTCTTTTTGAACAAGTGGAACGGAGTATAACTATGAGTATTTGATATAGATGATTTTGTTTACGATTGAAGCTCAGTTGTTGTATACGTCAGTGACTATTTGAAAGCTGCTTAATTTTATTTTTATATGCTAAGATGTTTAAATTTGATATGAAAGTAGTGTGGTAGTTTATAGTGATTCTGGTGGAGTGGGTTTTCAGCATAATGATAATCCATATATATGTGCTATGTTTATTTAGTTAGTTTTTAGTAGTACCAGATTGAGGCTGTTACATTTTTTGACAAGCCACTAAAATAAAGGCAACCAAAACGATTTGAAATATTCATTTTTTATACTATTTGTGGTATCTACTTTAGTTCTAAGCTGTCAAAAAGTGACGTAGTGATATTTGGTTGAATTTTTTTCACATAAAATATACAATATAGTTGGTTGCCAAAGGAAAACTGCGGTATTTTAAACAGTTTTTACCTATAATATGCATAGTATAGTTTAAGTTTTATAGTAATCGAGATATTAATTTAAATTTTTTCGAGTGACAGCAGTGCATTCAATGCATTTGAGCTGTCGGTATTATTGACTATTTGGAAAAATGTTTTTACTGTCGTAGTTTTGTGCTAGTAATAAATTATATAGGTTCACTTAATACTATAAAAATCAGCACATCAGAGCAAAAAGTGTATTTTAAAACATCTATTTGTATTTGCTATCGTAGTAAAAACCCTGCACGCATGATTTAAGCTCAATAAAAACAATTTCCAACACAAATAATTGTCATTTAAGAATCCATAACAATTATACAAAATAGTTTATCAAAAAGCGCAGCATTTGTGGTCGTATTACCCTCGCTAAACTGTGTGTGTGTGTGTCTAATTGCATCAGTTAATAGTGCAGAGTAGAGCGCATACTGTACGCTCGCCACACTTAAAAGTATTCACGCACAATTTAATTGCATTTAAAACATTTTAATTACATGAGTACAAACATATGCTGACTGCTATATAATACCATATATGGTGGCACTCATACACCTACAAATAAACATAACTCGTAATTTGAAATTCATGCAAAAAGCTGAAGCTTGAAAAAAGAAAAATTGCACATGTATTACTCGCTTGGCCTACCATAAAGCACTGTATATTTATTAGAACAAAATGGCTTATTAATGTGTTTAAAGAGGTCAGCGCACATGCAACGGCATGTGCTAGAGTATGCATTGGTACGTTGCAAGGGAGGGAAGGCATGGCGATTGCCAGCGATAAAAGAAAAATTACGCAAAACGAGAGCGTAAGTAACTTGCCTTGACTCGCATAAATCGTAATGGCTTGCTTCCGCACTGTGCCGGCGTCGCTGCGGACGTCACTGCTGTTGTCGTCGTTGTTGCTGTTGCCGTTGTTATTGCTGTTGGTTGTTGTTGCTGCAGCCAATGCTTCTGTTGCTGCTGTTGTTGCTGCCACAGTCACAGCCTTTTAGTCTACTTGCCTCAATTTCTTTCATTAAAAATTTTATGCGCCTGCCTCTGGTCAGCGCGTCGCTGCCTGCATCGCTGCTCGCTTGCTTGTGCTCATTTTTGTTGTTTACTTTTGCTTTTCTACGCATTGAGAAAATTTTCGAGAATTTCGCAACAAACCAGCCGCCATCATTTATGCAGCGCACATACATGCGCCTTTGTCTTAACACACACACATACACATACAGTCGTATATATGCATGTATGCGTTCGCTTGTTGTGCGCTGGCATGTCCTTATTCCTTTCTCACGCAAAGCCTTGCCTACTTTGTTGCTGTTTACATTTAAAGCTAACTAAATGGAAAATGGAAATTTTGCCTTTTCAATGTTTGTGGCATGCTGCCACTGCCACTAACGTTACCCTTACTGTTGTTGTTGTTGCTACTGTGTTGTAAATTGCTGAATGTCATGTGCAGTGTGTGGCTCGCACTCGACGGCGTTGCGATGGTGTTGAAAGGGGTGTGGCAGGCAGGTACTTATTATTGTGAATGTGCCGTTGCGGCATACGAGTATATTTTCAAAGCTAACCACAGCGCACGAGCTTCATGTTGTAGTCGTGTAAGCGTTTCTGTACACATGTGCCGTTTCACATTTTTCAAAGCATCGTTTTAGGCGCTCAACACATTTTTCATTTTTCAGTCGGATTGCCATTTGCTGAGTTGGTTCTCGTGTTATGCGCTGATTGCACTGCTGATAGCGGTGTGTTGCTTTGGTGTTTTTAATAATATGCAATTCCGTTTGTTTGCTGATTTTTCTCTTTTTGAAGTGAAGTGACCGGCATAAGAATTTGTATGTTTGGTTTATGTTGATGTGTTCTTAACAAGATAATGTTGGAATATTTCAAAACCAAGCGGTACTTTAGAACTTCTTGCACTGAAGTTGGCGGCAAATGTTGAGGTGTTGATGCAAGTAAATTAATTTTTATAGACTGAACAAAGAATATTAAGTTTGCCAGAAGGTTTGTCACCTAGAAGTTAACGACTAAGACCCTATAAATATATATACATAAAGATCAGCGTGGCGTGCTGAGTCGATTGCCGTCTGTCTGTCTGTATATACGCAAATAGTCCCACAGTTTTTGAGATAACAATCTGAAATTTTGTGCACGAGATTTGCTACCTAAGAAACTGCTATTTTGTTGAATTCGCTGATATCGGTTCACTCTAACATATTGCTGCCATACAAAATGAACGATCAAAATCAAGTCATTGTATGGAAACATTTTTATTTGACAAGATATCTTGATGAAATTGGGCATGCATTATTTTCCAAAGCAACGCTATAGTCACCAAAGTATTTGTTTCGATCGGACCACTATAGCCTATAGCTGTCATATAAACATACCTATCAAAATCAAGTTCTGGTGCGGAAAACTTTTTTGTTCGAATAGATATCTTCACGAAACTTGGCATGAATTATTTTCCAAAGCAACGGACCATATGATATTGATTATCCATATTGATTTGTATACTCATACACAAAAGCACATTGATTGACCTTACTAGCACACATACTACTTCCTTTAAATACAAATTAATCCGCCTTTAATCTTCACTCTTTCTTTCTTATCCACACAACCGATAGTTATTTTTCAATTATGCCAACATTCTTTTAATTTTCAACCAACCACACACTTGTCTTGCTATAATTTTTCACCGCCAAAACTTAATTGCTGCATTCAACTCCTTCCACAATAATTTACATTTTTCACTCCTTCATTGGCAGTTAATGTATGCAGTATTTTCGCTCTCAATTTACGGTATACACGCACACACATAAACACGCATGTATTTTTTAATTTTTCCCAGCGTAGCGCTGCTTTCTTATTTCCGTCTTTCCGGTCGAATTTCCGTCACCTCGCCTTTAGGTACCACCGCTACGTTTCGCCTTCCTTCCGCCATTGGCAACTTCCTTCCGCTGAAGTGCGCCGTCAGCGTCTGCTCACATGCTTGGTGAGGTGGAAGGAATTTATATATGCTCGCAATAAATATATTACAATTGTTTGTATGCTCGTGTATGTGTGCCTGTATGTGTTTGTGTGCTTATGTTTATGACATGCGACCTAGTTGCTCCATATACGCAAATTGACTTTCTTTCAAGTAGTTGCGCCAACAAATAGCAACACTTACACATACGCATGGTCGCCAGCTCACTAACAAGCACACACATACACACACATGTAAGCATTTTTTATTTACTACTCATAAACGAAATTTCTGCCATTATATGAATTTCCATACACAATTTCGGTATCTACTCGGGCACTTCTGGCACTTGTGCTTCTTTATTCACCGTTATCGCCACTTGTGTCGCACTTGTGCACAACTTCTTAAAGTCTACGTCATCTTAAATTTGCTACTCGTCGCTTTGTGCTGTTTTTCCATACAGATTTCGTTGCCATCATTATGCTTCGCCTCGTTTTTCATAACTTACACATATACATGTATAAATCGCGCATGTGTTGAGTGAATCTCTATGAAAATAAAATACCGTCTTGATGCTCCTTTGTCCTTCTTGCAAAATCCGTGCTGTATTTTTTGCCCGCTTGTTGGCTTGGCAGCTCACTTTGCTGCATTCGTATTTGATTTATCTTCCAATCGTTTAAGCAGACACTTAAGCTTTTGCAGCGTTTTAGCGCATTTTCGATAGCTTTCCTTGTGGCCTTGTTCATTTGGCGTCCCACATTAAATTCGGTTAATTAAATTTATTAAAAAAGGCCATTCATTATACGGTTTTGACACTCTGCATGCTCATTTATAATTATTTTCATTTGTTTTTTGTTTTTTTTTTTTGCTTCGATTGTAATTCGGTGGATTTAATTGAGTGTGGGAATTCAGGCAAATGATGTAATTTTCAAAAGAAATATTTTTTAAGAACGACATTGCAAGATATTTATACCCAGAACAGGGTATACAAAGTTTGCCATGAAGTTTCTAACACCTAGAAATAGATGTCGGAGACTATATAAATTATGTGTATGTTTAAATGATCAACATGGCGAGTGGAGTCGATTTAGCCATGTCCCTTTGTCTGTCCGTCCATCTGTATATATAAGAACTAGTCCCTCAGTTTCTGCGATATCGATCTAAAATTTGGCACTCGTCCTTTTCTCACCAAAAAGCTGCTCATTTGTCGGAATGGCCGATACTGGACTACTATAACAGGTAGCTAGCATACTAACTGAACGATCGGAATAAAGTGCTTGTATGGAAAACTTTTGCATTTGACGAGATGTCTTCACGAAAATTTGTTAAGGTTTTTGTTTAAGTCAATGATGCAATCTCCGAAGTGTTCGAAATTTTTCAGATCGAGTGACTATAGCATATAGCTGACATACAAACTATCCGCTCGAAAGAATTCTTGTAAGAAAATTTTTGACTTTGTTAAGGGTATTATGGTTTCGGTGCAGTAGAATTTTACGTGTTCTCTTGTTTAGGGTAAGGAAGTAAGTATGATTTCAAGCTGTCAAATAGATATCGTTGCTTAAAAAAAAAATTGTCTCGAAGTATATTCTTAAGATAAGCGGCTCAATACTATAAAGGAATCGAACATATTAACTTAAATAGTTATTAAAAGATATACCCTTTCAAATGGCGACTACCCAAACGAAAAGTAATTTTATCGTCTATAACCTCACTTACTAGTTGATCAATTTTGAACCGGACTGTCAAAAAAAAAGAGTTTTCACATATTTTAAAACAAGTCATTATTATCGCCATAAAAATAAGCTTCTGAGACAAAATAAGGTATATCAATATGGATCATTTTAAAATGAGCGAATTGGAGGTAAATGTGTATGTATAACTAAAGATTGAACGAGCTGCCTTGGTGCCTTAGCGACGGTTATAATTTCACAAATATGTTATACTTAGATATGTCATCTTCAATACACTCCAAAAACCTTCAAATAGTTATTCTATGTTAACTTTGATATATATATATCAGATATATATATTTCTTTTATTTTTTGCTGTTTTTTTTTAAATATATTTTTGTTTTGTATATTATAGCGTACAAAATCATCAAATCATTTTTTAATACGCAATACATTCCTCTGTATTACTAAGTACGTTTCAGTTGTTAAGCCATATGGTATGTAAAAATTAAACTGCACGTAAATGCCGCCCACAGCGCCACCTACTGATTCAAACTTTAGACTAATATTTTTTAGATCACTATAGACTCACATAGGCTTAATCGACAGCAGTCGTTTTTCTGGGAAATGACGGCATACTTTTCAAATGCGACCATGGCTCTGAGCCACCGCTATGCAGCGTTTTGTGCTGGACTGTGGAACTTGTATCTAAACTGAAAAAGGACGAAATGTAATCGATAACTCAGATTTGTTATGACTCCAACAATTGTCGACCTAAATTTTAGAACTGAAAAGGTTTCGGCAGAAAATCGTAGATGTTGTAGTTGTAGTTTTATAAAAAGAAAATTTCAAACGAAAAACCACAAAAAATATCAATATTTATACCAAAAAATATAAAACCGCTCACGACCCCACAAAATCAAATTAACAAGCTCACAGTACACAGACTGTACCATTTGGCTAATCAATAACTATTTTTCAATTATATTTTGCAGATAAAACAACGAAAACGGGGAGATGAAAAGCGTCGAAATCAGTCTTTATTCGAGAGCAATTTTTTTTCGCAAAACCAATTAATGCAGCGATTGCGAACGCTCGACGCTGCAGCAACTAAAGCGAGAATTCAAAGAAGTGATGAAAACAAATGCAATTGCTGTATAACTGTAAGTACGGAAGCGCAAGAGGAAAAGCCAATAAAGCGCCAACGATATGCAATATCCACAACAACAACAACAGCAACAACAGCCATCAGCGTTGCAGTGAAAAAGTAATTAAAAACGAACTTTAACCCACATAACTACAGCGTTGGTGTTTATGCTGCAGCTGCGCCAACGCAAACGGACCGCCCACACATACGACCCACATATACATACATACGAACATACAAGCGAACACACGCGAAGAAGTGTTTGTTTAAAAGCGAAATAAATACAACTCAAAACCAAAAAAAAAAAAAAACATAAAAACAAAAAAGTTTTAGCAAACTTTTGAAAAGCATTGAGTTTGCTTAAAGCGCTAGAAACCAGCCGCTAGAGGGCGGCTAACGTGCTTCGAAAGAGCCTATAGTGTTTGAAGAAGTTGCTGCAGTAGTTTTCGGTGTGTTTGTGAGTGTATAAGTGTGTGTATGGAACTTGCAGCGTATCGTTGTGTGTGTAGTAGTGTAGTAGAAGCAGCGGCAGTGAAGCAGCATAAGCGAACACAAAAGCAACAAAAACAACAAGAACAACAGCGAAAACTGGTTTACTGTGCAGAGCAGCAGCAGCAGCAGCAACAACAACAGCAAGCAACGCTAACAAGATGCAGAAGGAAAATAATACGTCAGCGGAAAATTGCCAATTTGTGGGGCCATATCGTCTGGAGAAGACGCTGGGCAAAGGACAGACGGGTGAGTTCATTGACAAAAAAAAAAAACCAAAAAAACAAAACGAACGTACAAATAAAGAAAAAATAAGAGCAAACGTTAGTTTCGGTTGCAACGAAGCTATAATAAGCTTTACAAATAAAAACTTTCCATACAAACACTTGATTTTTATCGCTCAGTTTGTATGGTAGCTATATGTTATAGTGGTCCGAGCTGAACAATTTTTTTCGAAATTGTACCGTTGCCTTGGAAAATAGTCTATGCCAAATTTCGTGTAGATATTTTGTCAAATAAAAAAGTTTTCTATACAAGGACTTAAATTTTATCGGTCAGTTTGTATGGCAGCTATATATTATAGTGGTCCGATAGCAGCGGTTCCGACAAATGATCTGCTTCATGTTGAGAAAAGGCGGTGTGCGAAATTTCAGATCGATATCTCAAAAACCGAGGGACTAGTTCGCGACATGTGCAGGGTATAAGAAGTGAGCGTAAACAGAATTAGCGTTAAAAAGTGCAGCAAGTAGGCAGAGTGTGTAGCTAGACTAAAGTTTTTCTGGATATGTATATCCAAGAATACACACAAATATGCACATATGCAAACACTTATGCGGTGAACTGTAAAAATACCCAGCACCATGCCAATTTCAGACAAGCTACTCTGCTTGCGCATTGAATGCAAATTGCTTGTGGAATGAGCTTCGCAGACAGCGGCGTATGTGTGGAATTGGTGTTTGCTCGGGTATTTGAAAAATTGTGGCAAAAATTGTTTGTTGTTGCTGCATAAATTCGGTTTGCCCACAATACAATGTTCAAGTGCGTATGTGTGTGTTTGTGTGACATTTTGATAAACAAGCCACGAATATATTTCGATTTTTCTTCAAATCGAGCACTTCACTTTCTTTATACTCGCACTTAAGTCCATACATATATATATATAGATATGCAAATTTATCTATATTTTGTTTATTGCTTTCTTTCTAGGCTTGGTTAAGTTGGGCGTACACTGTGTGCTCGGTCGTAAGGTGGCCATTAAAATAATCAATCGCGAGAAGCTCAGCGAATCGGTATTAATGAAGGTGAGTTCACAACTTGAAAACTGCAAGAGAGGTGAAAGAAAAGTCAAAAAATAGAAATAGTAATAAAAAATAGATAATTTCTTAGCAAATGTATAGCACAGCTGCAGACAGGCAGACATGTAAGCATTCATTTAAAGTTGAATGTGCGCCGTGCGGGGAAGCGTGTGCGACACGAATGATAGTGTAAACGATATAAGTCATTAGCCCAGACACGCAAAAGTAGTTGCAAGCAAAGCTTTTTGTGTTTTTTTGTGCTAGCGTTGTAGTTTAATAGTGAGCGTTGTTCGCCAAATTCATGTCACGTATACGCCGTGTTGGCTCAATGGTTGCTATAATAGTGTGAAACATCAAAAGACGTTGCAAACATGCTGCGAACAAGTAGCATACTGTTTTTTTTTTATTTAAGAAATAATATTGTTGCGAAATTAATCAGAAGACTCTTTGTTCTTCTTTATATATATATTTTTTTAAATTTATGCTAGAGGGTAATATACTTGTAAATATAATTATACTCGTATATACTCTAATGAGAGCTTGCAAATTCGTAAATATATAGTAAATTTCTGCTACAGTTAATAAGGCTGCTACAAATCAGCTAAACCTAGTGTGCAAGCTATCCGATATTTTTTCTAACCAACTCAAAATTGTTTGCCGTTATAGAGAACTTTTTGAAATCAATTCGCCAACATAGAGCTGCATGTATAAACTTTTACATTTTCTCGCCACCCTTTACAATTATAAAAACACAAGTTGGTGCCAAGCGCTACAGCGGTTCAAGCCACCAACAATAACAATAACAAAACCATCAGCACTATCCATTCAATTGGTTACTACATATGTCCAATTCCATTGTTTGATGTTTTCCTATTATATAAAACGAAAAGCAAAAAAACAAAAACATAAAATAAAATTGCAGTGTCCTTCCCCCAGTTTGCTTACTAACTGTTAAATGGTTAGCCTGCATGTTGGCCGAAAAATCGACAGCCGCACGCGAGCTAAATATTTGGTGTTCACACAAACACCCTGACGTACACATACGTACACATAGACACACACACAGTCGCTTGACTGCGGTTCAGCAGTGAAATCCTTTCGACAAATATTTTTAGTTCGGCTAGTTTTCGATTATCGCTTGTATGCTACGCTTTTGTGTCCTTTTTTACAACAAACACACACAGCCATATGTGTATAACTACATATATAATATAGATATTGTTATTTGCTGCCGAAAACCCAGAGCTTACTCGTATGTTGCCATTCTCAAGGGTATAAATATATTTCTGCTTGCGCTGGGTTTTTTTATATAATATTTGCTTTTGTTTTCGATTTTCGGTCTGCATTTTTTGTTTTTGTTTTTTTCTTTTTTCTGTTTATTAATGCGCACACTATTGTTTGTGGCGGATTGCCTGTGTGCGAAGCGGATATAAATTTTCATTAGTGACACGTGTTTTCCTATAGTTGACTAACAGAAATTGTGTATAATAAAGCAGGGCAAGGAAAAAAATTAAAAAAAACACCGGCAAACAACTATATGTGGGTGTTGGCGCTTTATTACCGCTCTTTTTTACTTGCAGCTGGTAATGCGCATAGCTTTGTGGTTAATGACCCTTCACGCTTAATACTTTTAATTTAAATGCAATTATTTTGGTTGGCGGTGAAAGTAAGTAAATGGCAAATTAAACTCGTAAAATACTTTCGTAGCCGAATCCATTCTGAAAATATTTATTCGAAATCATAATATTATATATTCTTTTGTCCTAGCTGCAATTTTCTTTCGGTTTTCATTGACATTGCTCAACTCATTGTTCAACTTCATGTCACCTTGTTTGTCGTAAAATCCTTATCCGCTTTGATTATTGAGTATTTAGGTCACGGAATCGTAATTTTTTTTTTTTGCGTACACAATAACCGAAAGCAGCTTTTCGATAACTTCATTTCACTTGAAAGCTTTTCACTGTAAGGAAAATTGGAAATTAATGAAACCCCTTACATTTAGTTGCATGCATCATTGTACATATGTATATGTGACTGTATGCATGCATATATAAAAATATATGTATGTACAACGAACAAATACATCGTAAGCTACTTTCACAGCTACACGTTGAACATGAATGCAAAGGAAAGCAAGCAAAACATAAAGTAATATTCGCTGAAAGAGTTTTTCTGGAAAATAAGTATATTTTTAGTGTATAAATGCTATATACTTAAGCAGCAGTAAAGCTAATTGTCTATATATTTTTTAGACAAATATCTCCGCAGAGATTAGGTTAAGTTCTGTTCGAGAATTTCTCTCGATTGCTTCAATTATTAAAGAAAATCGTCTCTGTAGTGAAAAATACACGGTTTTAATGAAAGTGTGACTAGAATAAACAACATTAAAGGTAAATGTTGCAAGGACCAATATACTGCTGGATTACAGATCCAAATGTATTTGGCGAAGAAGTTCGATTATTTTGTTCAAAGTTGAGTTGTTATAGAAAGTTGAATGGTTAACCAAAGTTGCGTTGTTATACTAAGTTGAGTTGTTATACTAAGTTGAGTTGCTATATAAAAGTTGAGTTGGTATGCCAAATTGAGTTGTTATTTAAACGTTGAACTATAATGTTAAATTTGAGTTGTTGTGTAAGAGTTGAGTTGTTATGTAAAAGTTGCATTGTTATGTAAAAGTTGAGTTGTTATACTAAGTTGAGTTGCTATGTAAAAGTTGCATTGTAATGTTAAAGTTGAGTTGTTGTTTAAACGTTGAACTATTATGTTAAATTTGAGTTGTTGTGTAAGAGTTGAGTTGTTGTGTAAAAGTTGCATTGTAATGTTAAAGTTGAGTTGTTGTTTAAACGTTGAACTATTATGTTAAATTTGAGTTGTTGTGTAAGAGTTGAGTTGTTATGTAAAAGTTGCATTGTAATGTTAAAGTTGAATTGTTATGCAAAGTTGAGTTGTTACTCAAAGTTTAGTTGTTAAGTAAAGCTTGAATTTTTATCTATTATTTAGGCCTAAATATTTATGAACAAATTCGAAAGACTATTTTAACAGCTCTCATATACTAATAGTTTAAACTAAATTAAGGTTGTATGCACATCAAAATCGACAAGCTAATTAACAACTTAATTGTTTCAAGTAAATGACAAGTTTGAAAGTGGTATTCAGTTATGATATGTTAGCCATACACAGTCTGCATAAACATTATTAAGTAGTTTAAGGTTGTGGAAAAATAACACTCGAATAACTTTGTAATAAATTTATTTTTAAAACTGTTGTTTAGAATTTTTCCATTAAATGTTGTTTTTTACAAACAAAATTTTCGCAACTCCCTACAACTTATACGTATTACAATACCTATCAATATATTAAAATTAATGTATGCAATTAAAGACATACTATAATGTATACTATAAGTAGCAATTAATTTTCGTCACGAAATTAATTCAATAATTGAATTAACTGATATCTGGTTCAATGAACTTAATGTAAGAAGGCTAATGAACCAAAAATCTAGGTTTGTTTTTTAACACAACAACAGTTATACATAATATCATTTTAATTACAATTGTATGCCAGTGCTATTGATTTAAATGAGCCTTAAAATAGGCAGCTTCCCTGAAGTGCGGCAAAAAGTATTCATAATTACCAGCATTTGGATTTTTGGTCATTAGAGATATGTGGAATTACGTAAACGAGAAGCTAATTGAGGTTTAAGCATTTTAATGACTCCCTGGTGAAAATCACTATTTTAAATACGAAATTATGGAAAAAATATTTTAATAACAATATAAAATGAAAGTTGTTCGATGGTGGTAGAGTAAAATGATAAAATTATATAACCTAAGTATAGCGGATAAATCATCAAAAATAGAAAAGTAAAATGTCCGGCGGTATAATAGAAAGACAAACTATAAATAACGTATTTATTCATAGAGCAATAATTTTTGTATATATAATATAAACTAGAGTACATCAATTTCAACAGAGATAACTTATCCGTTAGTGGCCCTGCAATTATACCCAAATATATTTACTAAACTAATTCTAAAAATATACATAATTGCCGTTTGCCTAAAGCTATTATTGTTTTAGTATATACCTTACTTTCTACCCGTGCCAACAATTTTCGTAGCTAATAACACTTTTTATTTCTTTCTTTCTCAATTTTTCAGGTGGAACGAGAAATTGCTATTATGAAATTGATTGATCATCCACATGTCCTGGGATTGAGCGATGTTTATGAGAACAAAAAATATTTATATCTAATATTAGAGCATGTTTCTGGTGGTGAATTGTTTGATTACTTGGTGAAAAAGGGACGACTGACGCCGAAGGAGGCACGTAAATTTTTCCGTCAAATAATATCAGCGCTGGATTTTTGTCATTCACATTCCATATGGTAAGTGAAATATATAAATTTTCTTTAACTCCGGTTGGAGCGTAAGGTCAAAATTGAAATATAGTTTCGTGTTATTATATCTTTTTTAATTATGAAAAAGCTTTTCTTCTTTAAATAAATTGTAGTAGAATTTTTATTTGCAAATTTTTAGCTTTTGTTGTATAGTTTTAATTCATAAATTAAAATGTTGTTCTTGGCAGAGCCTTTCATGACAGATTTTTAACTACATTTTGTCAAAATACTGTTAGTCTAATTTTCATACAAATTTTTGTACAAAATTTAAGTAAATCTTTGTACTAAATTTAAGTAAAGTTTTTACCCCTAAATTTTAGTAAATTTTTTGTACTAAATTTTAGTAAATTATTGGCATTAAATTTTACTTCCGTTCAACGTACTACATTTTACTTTGTTTTTAGTACTAAATTTCTTTAAAACATCTTTTGTCCTAGATATTAGCTTTCTTAAGTAAAATCACAAATTTTAGTTTACTAATTTTAAAGAAGCCAATTACACCAACAAAAATTTTAGTACGCAATTTTTAATAAGAAAAAGTACCATTTATAAACGTCGTAAGGTTTCCTGCACGAAATGTTTATAAACATTTTATGTCAAAATATTTTTAATACAATATTAACTTTTTTAGTACATTTAATGCCCTATTAAACGTAGCTATTTTTACGCATTATAGTTTTATCGTACGAAATAAATAACAAATTAAGCAAAATATACAGTTTATGTTATTTAGTTTTTCAATATTCAAGAGTTTTAGTTTTTGTATGTTTTCCAAGCACATAGTTTTTAGTAGTTAACCGCATATACAGTATTTTCACCCTGGCATACATTGATACTAAATTTTAAGCACTAACTAACATATCTATTACATAGTCTAAGCAACCAAATTTTCATACAATATTTTTAGTATAGTTAAAAAATATTAAAACAGCAAAACAATATTAATTTGATAATATATTTTTAACATACTAAAATAACCAGATCGTTATAAACATTTTTAGTACATTTAAAATGTGAAGTAAAACATTTAAACATCAAGCAAACCCCATGGTTGTACTAAAAATATTAATAATATTAAATTTTAGGTGTTTATCATATTTTTAGTATAATAATTTTAGAACAAAATTTTAGTGCACAATTCTCACAGTACTCGAAACAACTCAAGAAATGCTTGGAAGACAGTTTATTTTAAAACCAAAAAACCTTCATGGTTGTACTAAAATTATTTGTAATGTTGGATTTGAGGTAGTTATGATATTTTTAGTATAATAATTTTAGAACTAAAGTTTAGTATACTATTCTCGCTTTACTCGAAACAACTCAAAAAATGCTTGGAAGAGAGTTTAAATGATTTTAAAATGAAAATTTTTATAAGATTTAGTTTTAGTACAAAATAGGAAAATATATAAAAAATTTAGTACTTAGTTTAGTATGCATATAATGCATTTCATATAATATTTTAAATATTTTAGGTCAAGATTTTTAGTACTCTTATTTAGATGATTTAAAAAAAAAGACTTTTGGTACGAAAAATTAAAATATAGAAGTTTATAGTACTAAATTTCGTATGTATATAATACATATGATGTAATATTTTAAAGAGTTTAGACTAAGCTTTTTAGTACTTTTACTTTTAAGAATCTTTTAAAAAATGGTTTTAGTACAAAATATGAAACATAGCAGATTTTTAGGGCTAAATTTATAATTTATATGATATATGATAATGCTTTTAATTCTAAATATCAGGCAACTAAGAATTATTTAGTAGACAATTTGAATACCTTTATTTTTTAGAACACAAATTTAGTCGTTTAATTTAATTTTTGACTTCATTGCATTTTATTGTCTTCAATCTCATTTAAATTTACTTCCTAACAAATCCCCAAGCGGGTGCAACTTTAGCGCCTAATGGCGCTGCCAAGTAAACTTTCATGCCTAGCCAATTTGCCGCGTCGCCAGACATTAAATAACTTTTCCGCCTAATCTTCTAGCACCATCTACATACAAGAGTGAACACTCATGCATGCCTGCATTTGCATCTTTCCTCTCAAATATATGTATGCGCATAAATATTTCATCATCTCTTTTATTACTTCATACATTACAGTCATCGAGATTTGAAACCCGAAAATTTGCTGCTGGACGAAAAGAACAACATCAAAATTGCCGATTTCGGTATGGCTTCACTGCAACCGGCCGGTTCTATGCTGGAAACCTCATGTGGATCGCCGCATTATGCATGTCCCGAGGTCATAAGGGTAAGTGTAATATACTTATATAGCTAACTGTAAAGATTGGTTGATGACACGAGTGTCCAACGCCAAAGTTCGGCGTGTTGAGTGTTTGGCTACATAAAGCTGCAGAGATTTAGGCATATAGATTAGCAACAGCTTCCCAGCGAAGCACAGCAAAAACAACAACCACACATAGCTCTGCAGCAGTGTTAATTGATGCGCTGATGTTTGTATGTGGTATGGGTATGCGTACTGTTTGCAGCTTCCGTTTTTATGTAAAGTCAAATATTGTCCCGCATAAGCTCACCACTTTTGGTAACTGCTGAAAGCAGGCAGGCGGACAGGCAGGCAAAACAGCGCTGAAAGCTGTGCAAATACGTAGCTACCACCAGCCAGGCGCTGAAACAAACTGTATATATATATATATATATATATATCTATGATGTGTGCGACTGCAGTGCTGGTTGGGCAAGGACAAGTGGCTGGAGCCACTGCAGCATGCCAAATGAGAGCAAAAGTGGCCATGGCAGCCTGCTTCAATGTGTGCTAATAAGCGCCACGATGTATTTAGCATATACTGACATATCTACGTATATATAGAGACAGAGATGTCTGTATATATATGAAGTCAGCTATATACTATATATGCCTATATAAGCTGAAATCAGCTTCGTTTTTCATGCTCGCATACTAACTAATTCCGGTGATGATGCTAATGCCATGCTGCTGCTTCTGCCTATCAACGTTAATGGTAAATATTACCAATGTTCGCTCAAAAGCAACTATCCTACTTAGCTAACGGTGCACCTACGAAGTGTGATGCTGCTATTTAGGCTGTTAATTAGTTAATTATCTCGGTGATGGGGAAAAGTAACATAACGCGGATATTATAAAAAAATGAGATCGCAAACGATTAAAATTTTAAAAGGATTTGTGTTGGATATTGCATAATAATTTAAAATGAAAATCAAATAAAGAAGAAAAAACGGGTATTATAGCCCTTCACGAATAAAATAGCATCAATATAAGAACTTGATTTTAACCGGTCAGCTTATATGGCAGGTATAGGTTATAGTGGTCCGATATCAGCAGTTCCGCCAAATAAGCAGCTTTTTAGGGATAAAAGGGCAAGTGTAAAATTTCCGCTCGCTAACTCCCGACCCGACTCGTTACGCTGTTTAGATATATATATATTTTATTTATAGATATTTTTTTTTTTATTAGACTTTCCGGCGTTTACTCTGGGTGTTACAAATTTCGTGGCAAACCTAATATACCCTGTTGAGAGTATAACAATAATAATGATAAAAACAATTTTTTTTTTTGTAAATGTTAACTAAATATATAGTAGTTATATTGTTGTATCGTATGGTTGGAAATACTTGACAACATTAAATTTCGCTCTAAAGTTACAAAATATTAATAGAAATTGGGGTTATGTAAGTATTGTCTTTTGAGTTTCTTTGACGCGTATTTGACAGAAAAATACATTGGCGTGTGACGTCATGAGCGAAAGGAGGTGGAGGCCTGATTTACAATTATTATGTAAACTTGACAACTTGTCTCGTATATAGCAATGCTTGTCGCAATCTTGTCTCTCTCATACTCATACTTTATTCTTAAATTAAGAGCTACAGCCTTTTTTAATTTCATGCTTGTGCTGTTTTTTTTTTGTTTTTTGTGAGGCGCATCTTTATTTGTGTCGCCAAAGTGATGGCTTCTCCAATTTCGCTGCAGCGCTGTCAAGACTTTGTGGGATTTCTATTTAATTGTAGAAGAATGTAAAAACCTTCATACGACATCTTAGACAACCTCAGGCTTCATTGAAAATATCGCAATACATATTTAACTCATATTTTTGAAGATAATAATATAAACAAGAAAAATTTTAACTGCTAGAAAATCGAAGTATCAAAAAACACTTCCTTTCTTTTGCTGAATATGTCTTCGAAAGAGCATAAGACTATGTAGTAATTGGACTTTATAGTGGTTGGACTACAGTAGATGGACTACATAGTCTTCCGCTCCATAATAACACTGACTCTGACTGGGTCGAATCACAGTAAATTGTATGTGTATGAATTCCCAAAATAATCCTCATAAATAAATCATATTGCTTTGTGAATAAACTATGAGCACTGCCTATAGATTTTTATTACGAAGCCTGACTGAAGATGAAAAAATATAGCCTAGTGTAATGCTTAAGTAAGTAATGCGAGTTCCATATGAGGTGATTTCTACTTAGAAAGTACGCAAACGCTGGCAGCAGCAAGATTTCCTGCACTTTATGGAAGATTTTGTGAAAGGATCTTGGATTGCGGGCTTACAAAATCCCACGAAGTCGCTTGTGTACGCAGATAAGCACGAGATGATTGAGACTTTGCAAGCGAACAATCGCTGTAAAAAAAAATTAAGAAATTGATTGCAGTCCACCACTACTAAAACTCTTGCTTGCTGCAAATACATTAATAAATCATCTTTGGCTTTCTTACTATACCATTTTTATATTCATTTTCTCTCAGGTTCCCTAATACGTTTTAGATTTGAATAACTTAGTTATACGACGAACGCATAAATCTTACATAAATGTCAAAAAATATAAGCAGATAAGAAAATTCAAAATAAATGAAAAATAAAAGAAGCTGAAGCTGACACAAACAAGGCATTTAAGAAAAAATGAAGGAATATTAGGAAAACTCTACATATATACATATACCTATAGCTCTATAAATTACAAAAATATGCTAATCGAAAACTAACAATCAAACGCGAATGCCAGCTGTGACTTGAGGAGCGAGTGAACATGTGTTTGCAAGAGGCAAAGAGTGGGGTAACTTTGACAAAGAACGCCATTAGCCAGGCGGTGTGGTGGTCATGTGACATTCGCATGCGAAACGAAAGCGACAGAATATTTGTAGCATAGCGTACGCTGTTCACCGGTTGCGAGTAAAAAATGTATAAAATCACAAATATTTACAAAGTCATGCCGGCAGGAAGGAAGTGCGGCAGGCAGTGTGGACCAGCGACGAGCGTATTGTATACCACGCTGACATTGACGTGTAACGGCAAAATGCCAAACATGGTCGTCGACGAAACGTTGTAAGTGGGGACACATAAGTGGCACACAACAAGCGCATATTTCATATGTTGAGAGCTAAAGACGCACGTTCGCACAGACACACACACACACACATGCAGAGACGCATGCTTTGAGGCCGGCCAAGCGGGTCATTTCTGCTGGAGGACAATACGGCTGCAGGCAAGCAACTACAATAGCAATAGCAACATACTTGTATTTCTATAGCAAATTGATGGCATGCGACTGACAAGTGTAGCAATAGTTGGGTTGCTGGTTGTTGGTTGTTGGTTAGCTTGCTGTTGGCAGCTGGTGTTGCCAAGATTTGTGTATGCTGTTGCGATGCATGCACCCAATCAACGAAAAGTGAGGTTTAAGCCATTAAAATGAAATATTTGAAGAATCCAGACTTATTGCGAAGGTTTGGATAAAATAAGCAAATCTTAACGAAGTCGGTAAAGGTACATTAGTGGTCCCAATCAAAATGTTTCGACCAACGATTCTCTCTTACAGGTAATTACACCAGCTATTCAGCCGAATACGAAGTCCTTGTTGAAGCTGTTGGTTTTTTTTTTTTTTTAGATTATCCAAAGTCTTCTCACTCATACAAGTCTCTAAAGAAAGTGACCGCATAGCCTTCATCTCTAGAATTCAATCAGTTCATCTTCTTCTTAAAGTATGCCTACCGTACTTATTGTAAACAAAAACGTTTATGATATACCAGGCAAAGTTCAGTCTCGAGAGCTTTCAAAACTGCTACATGCCGCTTAAAGAAAGCTAAATTTTTTACTTCTTTCGGAGCACAAAATAGTACTTTATTCGTTTTCGAATAAGATGTGAACCATATATTACATTCATTGGTTTCCAGACGAAGACGGCTTTGTTAGAATCAGCACCATCTGTCGGTAGGCTGTGATTTCAAATCCTAATTGGAAGACGCCTAAAATTATGCTAAACAATTGAATTTCGAATAGAGTTTAGATCTTTTGGTCACCGAGAATTACTTTGACACAAAAATCGATCGGTATTCGTTTCGATCTGACAATATTTGGCTACAAGTCATATTCTTCGAGGTTCGGAATACCTGACAACCCGCCTAACCTTAAAGTTTCGAGTTTAAAAAATGTTTGCTTACTGGGTTATCATACATATGGTTTGCATTTTGTGCTTGCGTTGACAACCAGGACAAAACATGTAAACGACATTCTAGGGCAGTCTCAAACTGTATGAAAAAGATGGACGATGGCGGCGTGCTGAGGTATGAACATGCACAAATGAGCGTAAATGTATGTTTGTAGAGCGATGAACATCAAAAGCATTTTTGGCATACGAGAACATATTGCTGCCAGGAGAAATTCTAATACAAATGACAGAATAATAATGAAAGCCGGCGAAGAATGCACTCGTGTACAGAGAAGTGAACAATATTAAATAAACTATATGAAATTTTATTTAAAATGGCTTACAAGTCGAGATTTGGGTTAATTGTTACGAATTCTTATTGAAAGTTCTGCGGTCAGACTGCTAGGTCATGGTACAATAAATTTTTTATTTTATTGTCAGAGCTTATTCTCTAACAATCAGCCGGATCTTCTGAACTGTTCAGCTTTCCCAAAATTAATATTCAAAACCAAAATCATACTTCCAGACATTCAGACGGCCTAGTTGAAGTCCAAATTAATTACCTTAAAAGAATATTAACAAGGCCAAGGCGCTTCGTAGATTCACGCAAGTCTTGCTCACTTTTGCGAGTTTCTGGTACCACAGAGTACCTGTCTATAGTTGTGTCCACAAGTGGGAATTCCCTTGCGAGCGAGCGTCAGATTTAAACTAATCCAACCAACCAAAACTCTATAGAAACTAAAACTCTACTTTATGCTGTGACATTCTCTTTACCTACAAATATGTCTACCACTGTCCAAGCAGAAAATCAAAAGGATCACAGCCGAAAACTATTTTTTCTCTCATCTCTTTCATTTTTGTTTTTTGATATGCAATAAAAATTTAAAACTATCTTAAGCATTCTTGCTGTCGAATGTTGATGTTGTTGTACTATAGATTCACTGCTCTTTGTCATTTTATGTAATTTTATGTGTATTCAAGGGCATTTAAAGCATGCTGAAGGACATGCGTAAGTTTTTTTTTTGTATTCAAAATATGTTCAGAAAATATTCTTCACACACGCATATAAGAAGAGGCAATGGGAGTCTACAATCTAACTAAGTGGAGACAGTCGCATATGTAGATAGATATATGGTATGTAGGTAATGCCAAGGCAATATCGTAAACTTACTTTGTAGCATGGAGATTGGCATAAAGGACAGACATTTTTATCAGTTAAAATTATTTGAAATAAATTTATGGCATTTCAAATGTGAATATTTACATCGAAATTGGGAAAATTGCTGTATTGTGAAATATGTGAAAGGATTGATGGAATTTATGTGACATTGATATAAGCTTTGTTGATAAAGTGTTTAAGTGATGTAGTTTAGTTTGTGTATTACATATATCGCAGATGTTAAATAACGATTTGATGTCTAAAATGAAATGCAAAATTAAAAAAAACTTGATTCCGTTCGTTCAATTTGTATGTTAGCTATGTGCTATAGTTGTGCGATCTATAAAATTTTTTTGGGGGTTGAACCGCTGCTTTGGGTAATTAGGCATTCCAATTTTGTGACGATATCGCGTCAAATAAAAAAGTTTCCCATACAACAACTGGATTCCAATCGTTTAGTTTGTATTGCAGCTATATGCTATAGTGGTCCGATATCGACGATTCCGACAAATAAGCAGCATTCCATTACGACAACCCTAAATGGTAAAAAATCATATGTAAAACCTAGCCAGCCAGTCAAATTAATGGCATGACCCTTTAAGAACTATTCGGACAAAGCGGCTGAGAAGTTTTGCCTTATTTTTTTTTCGATCCCGAAGGCTCTCACTGACCATCACCAAAGCAAAAATTGGCTCGATTCATTCATGCCTGCCAAGCCGGCGCTATTCTGTCGGGATTGAATCCACAAATTGCCAGAAAGATAGGAATATTTTATACTTTCAGATGGGTAGTACTTTGACTAATAACATATTAAACTTTTTCTTTAAAGCTCGAATAAAAAAAGGAGAACACACGAATATAGTTATAGACCCAATATGTATAAGTATATAGCTACATTTAGTCATAGTATTAAAAAACAGAGACGAAAGTACTGACAGAGGCATTTCACATTTCAGAAAGATAATAGAATGAGTTTAGTTTTGTTGAAAAAGTTCAGGAAACAGTCTAATTACCGATCTATGTTATTATTAGTGTCCAAGTAACTTTGAAAACATTTGTCAGTACAGCGAAAATATTTCTTCATTAGAGCAATTGAAGTCTAAACCTAGATTTCTATATTCATTTTACATACATAATTCAACTGAACTGCTATTGGTTTGTATGATATGAGAGTTTTGTTTTATGGTGTCCTAATGCTAAATTAAATAACACTAGTATTACTAAAGGAACTAGTTAAACTGAGCAGCGCTGTTGGAAGCTGATAAAATTTCTACAGAAGTTTAAAAACTGCTTCAGCAGAGTATTTTAGTATAGATTTATATTAGAGATTATAAACTATGAGGTGAAAACACAAAAGGTAGACGCTACATAACTATAAAAATTGCAGATAGTCTTGACTTTACAAAATTCATTTAGAATAGTTGTTTTTCAATGCAGACTGAGAGACTGATTCTTGCTCAAATTTACATATAAATATTTTTTGAGAATTAAGAATCACATACTACTATTGTGCATCATATAACTGTGTTTATTTTATGCGCTTTGAAATATGAGTCATGCGCGAAATGGGGTTGCCCGAAACTCCTCACAACATAAAGCTTTTAACAACTTGTAGAATTTATTGTCGAGTATTTTAAAGCTAACCACATTTGCCAGTAAAAGCAGTAAATGAAGATGTGTAGTGCACCCCAAATTTGTCTCTGCCTATGCATTCCCCACTCCACTCACATAAATATTTATTTATACACTGTTATAAGTCTTTGATAGCGCTAACAACCCCCCAATTTGCTGAAAGCGCTGCCTTTTGGAAACGGAAGCATCTTCATTAGCGATACCTCCATCTTCTCACATACAGTTTGTATGTTTGTGTTCTTTGTTCGATTATAAACTCGCCATTTACTTGAGCTCCAAAGGTCGCTCATAGCTGACGTCAGCGATGCGTAGTTGAAATAGTGAAATTATTTGTGCAATTCCGTTTGCAAATATCAACAACAGAATAAACTTTACTAATGTCCATTTCAACACACAATAATATTTAGCAAAGCGAAGTATCTTATTGTTCAATGCGAAATTGGAATAGTATAAAGTTCAACAACGCAGTGTTTGGAGCATTAGTGTGGGGCGGAATTTTCTTTTGGATTAATATGCTTATGCCTACAAAAAAAAACAATGAAAACTATATATTAAAGTGCTATTACGTTATTTTCGTATATTCGAAAATTTTCGAATTTTTAAATAAATACATTATTTTTGCCAAGCAGCATATTTTTATACACATTTCAAAAATTTATAGTTTTTGTGGATGCTGTTTATGAAAATTATTGCCATTATTGAAAATTGTCTTGCGTTTGCGTGCGAGCTCGCATATTTTTAAAGAATTATGTTAAAGTTTATTTGCCGATTCGGAAAAAAATTATTTGATTTTCTTGGTACTCATATTCGAATGATGATACTTTAATGGCTTAATAGTCTATGCCTAAAACTTCAACTTATTCAGAGTCTTATAACCACTCAAAGCGACCAATGGAAGAGCCCGCTCCCACTAGAGTCTGTTGCTCCTTTTAGTTAAATAAGCAGGACGTTTGTTTTTTGAAGTCGATGATATAATACTTCTTCAATTTTAATTTCAACGCTTGGGTCGCATTGTTTCATATCAAAAGAAATGTATACAAGGAGGTTATACCAAATTTCGACGAAAATTGTTCAAAATATTTGCGTTTTTCGATATTGAGTTTTATGCTGAAATTCAGATATAAGAATTTTAGAAACTCAGGTTAGCTATCCCGTATGTATTGTAAAATTTGTAAGCTCAACTGACAATTTGACCTTCTATTTATTTTTAAGCGAAAGAAAGATAATTTTACTAACGACTGGTTTTCTTTTTAACTTACATATTCCAGATAAGTACCCTTCGACTTGACAAGGCCTCTCAAGAAATTAATCTCTAAGATCTGTTAATATTTCAAGCTAATATATTACATACACATTTGTTTTAATCGCCGATATTGAATCACTATAGCATATAGCTGCCATAGAAACTGAACGATCGGAATCAAGTGCTTGTAAGGAACCTTTTTTATTAGTGAAGGTTATTATAGCTTCGAAGTTAAAGAAGTTAACGTGTTTTCCTGTTTTAATTGAATTCGAACTCACTGGTTTGGTTTGAACCATATTTTTTATAGTTTTTTTGAATTGAAGCACATTATTAGATGATTATATGTATATCATCTTAAACATTTAAGGTTTGGCTACTGATTTAATTTATTAAATTTTTTGTCGTCGAAAAAACGCTCTGCCCTAATCTAATTCCACCATCTAATACACTCGCATATATTTCCTTTTTGCTGCAATATATTACCAGTCAGCAATGACAGCTATATAATAGTGATGAGTTTACAACAAATCTTTGTAACTGCTTTTTATATTTTCATTTCATTTCGTTGTCACACAGTTTTTATTGCATTACCGATTTTCTTTTGTAGGGTGAAAAGTACGATGGACGTAGAGCGGATGTTTGGTCCTGCGGCGTTATACTGTATGCGCTATTGGTGGGCGCATTGCCCTTCGATGACGACAACCTACGCCAGCTGCTGGAGAAAGTGAAGCGTGGCGTGTTTCATATACCGCACTTTGTGCCGCCCGACTGTCAAAGTTTATTGCGCGGCATGATTGAGGTGAATCCGGATCGACGACTGACGGTGAGTCATCAAAAAATGCACACACATATAATATACGCATATGCATACATATATACATACAAAACTATACATATGTATACTCATACATATGCACAAACATATGTATGTGTCTAATGGCATATGGCTTTCTAAGGTTATGCGTATAACCAAGGGTGGTTCTGGCACATCATTCCGTCACATCCCCAACCATGCAAAAACAATAACAAGAAACAGTGAATCTGCAGGCAGTCAGTCATAAAAGCGACAATTGTTGACGGTAACAGCACTGATTGCATTACTACAGCTATTCAAGTGACATGTAATCATATGTGTTTGTGTTCTTATTTTTGCTGTTTTGTGTTGTTGTTTTTGCTGTCTTGTTGGGCTGACAATTTCACGTCCGATTGGCAAGTACATATGCACCATCGTGTAAATTTGCATACACACAACTCAAATTGTGGAACCCTTTGTTTGTTTGTGTCACCAGTCAATTCCCAAAACGCGCTCGTTTGTCAAACAGTTCGTGCATTTGATTTACCGTTATTTGCATTTACATGCCTAAATCACTCGTTTCACATTCTCACTTCCACACTTTCTGCACACTCATAAAAAAAAAATGTTTTCTAATGCGAATTCGATTTGAACTCCAACTAACAATACTCTTTTTCTTAATCCGCCTCTCATTCTTTCTCGTTTTCGCTCACACAGTTGTCGGAAATAAATCGCCATCCATGGGTCACGGCTGGCGGCAAAGGTGAATTGGAATTGGAACTGCCGATGATGGAGGTGGTGCAAACGCATGTCATACCGTCCGCCTCAGCGGTGGATCCGGATGTTTTAAATGCGATTTGCTCGCTGGGTTGCTTCAAGGAAAAGGATAAACTCATACAAGAGCTATTGAGTTCGAAGTAAGTACTCCATTCGTATGTGTGCGGTTATGTGAGCTTGCGCTCTTATGCTTGCTACAACACTTCTCTGTTGGACTTCGTCGTAAACAGTGATTAACGGTGTACTTGTTGTAGACAGCTAGGTTTATGATGATACCACGTCGCGCATATTCGCGCAGACATTCGGTGGAGTTCTCCTTATGCATATACAAGCGCATTAATTAAATGTAATTACAATGTACCTCAGTGTGTGGGAGCGCTCATTGTTCCATACTTGTATAATACTCGTCATATCGAGTCTAAAGGGTGGCAAATCTAAAAACATTGAAATTACAAGTATATGAAAACTGTTAGGTGAATAGGTGTAGAACACAAAGAGCCTCCAACAAGCTTTTGGCATAAAGGGTTAAGTGAGCGCAATCTAATTACTAAAGTAAAACTAGTCGCTCGCAATATTTCGCCAGATGACTTTATTTGTAACTTTTTTCGGTAGTCATTATGTTATGTCAGTCGTGCCTTGAGCCGAGCTCTTTGTCTACCGACAACCAAATAGCATGGTACGGTCTTTTGCCCGGAGACGCTAAGAGCTCCAACGCCGAAACAAAGCCGAGTAGCCGAAGTGTCGAATAAAGTTTAAGTCCGAGTGATTGTACTGTCGAGAAGATAACCAAAAAATCAGTTATTTCGAATTCTGAGGTCTTCAAATTTGACAAAAGCAAAGTCTTACAACTACTGCGTAATTATTACTTTTCAGGGTTCGTTGCAATCAGTTCTCATAAAAAATGTAGCGCTTTTTCGATTAATAAAGCACTGTAGCGCCATAATAACCGGGAAAAGGCGAGTAGATAAATTAAGCGGAAATGAAAAGAAGCAGACAGTATACCGCGGCTCTAATCTCTTGATACCTAAAGTTTTTACTGAATGTTTTTTTCAGAATTCGTGTTCGAACCTTACAGCTTAAATCAGACAGCTTCTTTCAATTACAAATCTCATACAGAAAATATCATATAATTCGTTTGCTGTTTTAGTATATTTCTCATAAAGAATGTTGGGTTCTCGAGATGCTCAGTTCGTTCCTGCCATCTGTTTGCTTTAGTTCTAACTATTATTGCTTAATTATGAACATTTTTCTAACACACGCATTCCTTCAACCACTTTGCTTTTCAGTCACAATACAGAGAAGGTTATATATTTTCTACTCTTGGATCGCAAACGAAGGCGTCCTGCCTTGGAAGATGATGATGAAATCGCTCAAAAATCACGTAGTGAATTAGATGCAGTGGATCCGCCCAGAAAACGACTCGATACCTGTCGTATAAATGGTACGAATTCGCCCAGCTATGGACAGATATCGGAAGGTTCACCACTAACGCCTAGACGGCAAGCTTTCAAGTAAGTTTTCGCGCGTTGCCACAGAACTGCAGACATATATATGTATATACAATCAAAACTAGCGGCTGATTTTGCATTTATTACTTATATTAAGTTATATCATTTACTAAATTGTTACGTCATCTTATTCATATATTTCTTGCATGTTTGCTGTTACGCATTGCCGTTGCTTAACTACGCACACACAAAAACACCAAAAAAAATACCACGAATAAACGCGCTGCGCAACATTTCATGCGACAAAATCCATTACAAACCATTGCTTGCGCTTTCATTCGTTACAAATTCCAAATCGTTTCGAACAAAACCGAATCAACCACAGCTTCCGGTCCTACAGCAGTTCGCGTAATCACCAGCGTCGCTCGCCCACTACGGTTTCCTCGGTGCGTTCCTCGTCATATCACAGTCCCACACGTTGCAATTCACCTATCAATTCGGCGCAACAACAAGTGAATGCCATTTCACGTCCATCCTCGCCAGCGGCCACATCGGCCGGACACTCATCCCGTCACTCTACCTATTCGAGTGAATGCCGCGAGCGTTCCGGTTCGGCACAACATCATCCGTCTGTAAGTCGTACGCCCTCACATTCTTCGCAAAGCGGCGTGGAGGGTATTATTAGCGGTGGCAGTGGTGGTGATAGAGGTGGCGGTGGTAGTGGCAGCAGTGATATTGTTGCTGTGCGTGAAGCACGTGAAGCGCGCGAACGTCGAGACTCACGCAGTGAACGCCAAGCGGCGCTGCAGGCAGGCTGTGGTGGTGTGCCCGGCAGTCCCGGTGGCGGTAGCAGTAGCTCAACAGTACATCATCGTGCCAACTCGGGACCCACTATAGCGATTAGCATGTTCCACGATCCGGAAGCGAATAGCGGTGAGTAGAAGTTAGAGTGAGGTTCAAAATAACAAGTCAGATAGCTTTAAGAAGAAATCGGAATCGAAATGAACTATTTCGTCAGATTTAAGACCAAATAATTAAAATTATACTACAGTTCACTTTATTGTGGTCTTTGAGCCTATGTGAGCTATAGTTTTTGACCAAATGACTGGCCGGAATTTGTAACGCTAAAAACCAGTTTCAATATGAGTAAACATAAAACCGTTATGAACAAGCAGTAATCAGTTTTAATGAAACTGAAACCAACCAAATATAGTTTTGATTCTTTTAGAAAAACTAAGTTAAATGTAGTGGAAAGAGCTGAGTCCAAATAGAAATTTTATACCTCCACTTTTTAATAGAATATTTATTTACTTATAATCGCTCCTTACAGTTATGAATCCTACAACATCACCGCTAATGAACAACAGTTCACCTGTGATGCCCGGTTCACCATGTAATGCGCCCGGTGGTCAGCTGTGGAAGACGCGTCTTACAAATATTAAAAATAGTTTTCTGGGTAGCCCACGCTTTCATCGAAGAAAGCTACAAGGTTAGTTAAGAAATTCACTTACAGAATAAATATTAATATCTGTCATAATTTTTAATAGTCTCCGCGGACGAGGTGCATTTGACGCCCGAATCATCGCCCGAGTTGACAAAACGTTCATGGTTTGGTAATCTAATAACGACAGAGAAGGACGAAACTTTTACGATTTTGGTGAAAGGCAAGCCAATAGCGACTGTGAAGGCACATCTGATACATGCTTTTTTGTCGGTGAGTTTTAGTTAAAATTTCGTGTTATAGAATTAGAAGTTGGATAGAACTTTCTAATTTATTATGGCTTTTCTTCACTTTCAGATGGCAGAGCTTTCGCATAGCGTAGTCTCACCCACATCCTTCCGTGTAGAATACAAACGCAATGGCAATGGACCAGTCATGTTTCAGCGGCATGTCAAGTTTCAGGTATATTACTCGGTATATATTGTTTTAAATACCTTTACTAATCAGGCTTTTTTTCCAGGTGGATATAAGCGCAATTTGTAAACAAGGTGACATCTCGGATATGCTGTTTGCACTGACATTTACTTTGTTATCAGGTAGGCTGAGTTTATATTTTAACAAACTCAAAATAAGGGACTTCAAATACTGACCTTCGCTAAATGCAGAACTTAAATACAAAATCTAAAACTTTAACCAAAAAATTTCGTTTCTTTTCAGGCAACATACGCCGTTTCCGTCGCATCTGTGAGCATATACAATCACAAGTGTGCTCCAAACGTTTCCCCGGACCGAGTAGTCCACCCACAGTGGCTACCGTTACGCAAGCCGTTTCGGAGAGTTCGTCATGTGGTTCGGTCTCAAGCGAACGTTTATCCTATAAACGACAAGTAAGTTACAATTAAATTTAATAAAAAATATTTATGTTCACAAACTATATAAACTTCTATTATTTCTGCAGCAGATTGAAAATGAAATTGAAAATGACTCAATATTTGTTTTCAAATCGGGCAATGGCCGTCGTGCATCGACAACAAATAATAATAATGCACCGCCGGCGGATATTGTGCCCGCAAGTCCAATAGCCGTGCGCTCAAAGTAAGAAAAAGGAATTTACATAGAAGAGAGATGGAGTGAAAGAGAGAACATAACTTTATGAAATTTTGTGTATTTGGCGCTCTTTTTCTCTCCTAAACGATCAAATTATATATTTTGATTTGTAAATACCTATTTTCTACTCTCATCACAGTTCCGAAACCGAGCAGCACGAACGCAATCGTGAATTGCAGAGTGATCGTCAGGCGACAACAATGTCAGGGAGTGCAATAGCATGAGAATTATTTCTCTGATTTAGTTACATTTTTATATAAAAGTAATTTTTTTCCAAAACTAACCAAAAAAAAAAAACAAAAAACAGAAGAAGAAACAAGAAAATACACAAAAAATATATCGAACTACAGTCTTACAATTACGAGTTATACTTAACAATAGTAACATATAGCAAATTATAAAATTTAGTAAACAATAAATAAGGTTAAAAATTGTGTAAGAAATACTAAGAATTTGCTAAGTATCAATTAAATTTCTGTTGTAAAAAAGAATGCTTGTAATGATATTATGTTGCTTGTAAACCAATAACTACTGAGTTATTATGTGCTTTAAAGCTTTTGGAGCTTTCATAATTATATGTGTGCACACTACATAATTTAAAGCTTTCATGTGTGCTTGTTTCAAATCGATGTGTTATGATGAGTTATAAGACTTTAAAAAGCTTCAAATGTTATGACAAGCTTTCACATAAAAAAGCCTTTAAGTAAATTACAATTTTTTTAGTTTTCTAAACCCTTCATTGTTTTAAATTATGTACAGGAGAGTTTTGAGTAAAGTTGTTTGCTTATTCAAATATTTTGAGAAAGCGCACATTAAATTTAATAAAATTAGAGTTCAGAGATATTCTAAACTTAATATTTTCAATATTAACCACAGCAAAAATTATAAGAAGAACTAAACTTTTACTAGTAAATAACTGTTACTGCGTGGTAAGTGAAAATTAATCTAATTTAAACAGTTTCGGTTACTAACTAAACACCTTAAGTAAGGCAGTAGTAAAAAAGTAAGCTTTCAACAAAAGCTTTTTCAAAGCATTACTTGTTGGTAAGAGAAAAGCAGTTAATTTGAACAACAGAATATAAAGAAAAGCACAGTAAAACAAAAAAGCTTATTTAAAGCTTTAGTTGAATTTAAGTAATTCGAAAAAGTTGGAAAAACAGAAGCTCTTTCACATTTTAAGCTTTTTAAAGTTATACTCTAAACCAAAATAATAAAAAAAATTTTAAAAATTTTAGGTAATTCAAAAAAAGTGGATAAAGAAGAGCTCCATAATAAAAAAGATATGTTTTCACCAAAAGCTTATTTTAAGCTTTATTACGCATTCAAGCAGTAAAATTTTTTAAAAATTTCTGGTCATCCGAAAAAAGAGAATACACAAAAGCTTCTTTGTCTTTTAAGCTTCTCAAAGCTTTACTCAAAAACAATACTTCCATTAAGTTAGTATGCTTTTATTTATCGTTTTCTTCACACTGAACGTTACACAAACAAACATTGTTGCCGCCGAGCCGAAAATTTTTACTATATCGTATTTGAAGAGAACTCAAAGCAAATTGCGTAAGAAAATCATTAACTGTTGTAAAATTTGTAGCTTAAAAGGCAATAAGAAAAAGGTAAATCCAACATAAAAGAGAAACTAACAAAAGCGTTAAAAGAATTGCAAAGAAAAATTGATATTTTGTAGAAGTTATTTGAAGCAGGAAACTTGATTGAAGCCTAGAAATAGTTCAAGCAAACACACTTCAAAGTAGTTACACACACAAACGAAAGTAGGTACTTATATACAGCTACACATAGTCTTAAGAGAAAAATTGAGATGAAAATAAATTAAGTAAAACCAAAACCAAATGCATAGTTATTCAAAATAAACGAAGGCAAGTCAATAAAAAAATAACAAAAATATTTTTGATGAAAGCATACGTAAGCAAGTGAAGCTTTATTAGACAAAAGCACAGAACTACTTGTATTACTTTGAAATAAGCACTTACTCTACAAACAGTTAATTTTTCATTTGCGTACTTGTGATAATTTTTGTATACGAATTTCGCATGGATAATATTTCCAAAAAGCTTTTACATTCCGAAAGAAATATTTCAAAAGCTCTGCAGAGCTTTATTGCCAAAACATTTTTGGATAGTTCAAATATTTTCATTCCGAGCTTTCCGTATGGACTTGTGCAACAAAAAAACTGTATTGTATGTATATTTTTACGACAAACTGTTGTATGTAAAATGATTAGCTTTTTACAAAATAAATTTAAAGACCACCTAAGCATGTATGTATTTGTAAATTGTACTATAAATAATAACAAAATAAACATATAAATTGTATGGCAACTTTTTTTGTTTAAGAAATAGTTTTCGAAATTCGTACATATTGTAGATTGTGTAATTAAAGAGCGCATAATTGAGCTGAGTTTTCAATAAAATTAGTCTAGTGAATATAAATTTCGTTTCCTTTTAATTATTTCATTTAAAATAAAAATTTATAAATATTTTCATGAAATTTCTAATGTCTCTAAAGAAGCTCCTATTTCATATTTAAATATGCTTTACAAAATTTGGACAAACTATCTTTCAACTAACTATATATATTGAGAGAAGCCGGTGTTAAATGGACCATTCCATTAAAAACAGAAATTTGGACAAACATTTTCGAATAGCAATTTTAAATGTTTCTTACCTTTATATGAATAAACTAGTTCCCTACTATAAGAAAGACTACTACCAGAAGATCTATTATCAAATATTCTAAAGGGGACAGGACAGGACAGGACAGTTTAATAGTACGAAAGTGTTCTTCATCCCTTTCTTAGAGTGCTAGATTATACTTAACCTCTAGGAAATGAACTCATCATAACCTGTAACTTTTTTAATGAAATCCTCGTACATATATATTTCTTCACGTATTTTAGACTCCAATTTTTACTTAAGTTATTAAACGAAAAATCGGCATTCGGTCTGCGAACATACTTATTAGCTTTTTTACGTATTTGAATAGCAAAAACAGCGATTACGGGAGGTAAAAATATATTTTTTGAATATGTTTTAGATATTTTATTAGTAAATAAAAAAACTGTAGTCTTTTTCTCACATTACTTCTAGCACCTTTAGTGAATAAAAATGAGATCAGTATTAATTACGAAATGAAATCAACTAGCTTTGTATTGGCGGGATTTTCGGGTCGGTTATTAAGTCTACCAAAACGAAAGCCTTATTTGCTAATTTATAGTTTAAACTTTCGTCATAAAAATATCTTTTGTATATCTTCAATTATTTATATAATGAGAGCTTTCTATCAATTTAATATTTGTGAATGTTTTAACCTGTGAACTCAGCGCTGCTAAACTGAAACCCCCCAATTATCAAAAAAACACAAAAAAACCGTCCAAATGCATAAGAAAAAACAATAATGGATTGACATAATTATCTATTGCGAAAAAGCATTTCAGTTGCCGAGAAGGTATAAATATTTTTTAGACTGCAATACTTACGAATTTCCGCTTGCAATTAAGAATGGAAAACAGAAAAATAAAACGAAATATGTATAAACAGTAGAGGCGAGGGCAAAGCAAAAGTAAAATCTTATAAGCAGACCACATAAAGTATGCATAGAAACAGCAAAAAAATTAGAAAGTAGTTAAAAAACATAAAATAAAATTAGAAAACACGCCATCAAAAGCGAATATGGATTGCAATGCCGGAGTGTAAGGCGCAAGCCAAAATTCTTTGCGGCCGAGTGTCAGCGTAGCGATAATCCGCTTGCGAAAATTATGAAATTTAATATAAACAATCATAAGTAATAACTACTAATAAAATATTTCAATTGCAAAAATGAGAAATTAATACAAATTGCCAATATTGAAATAAAAAAAAATACATAATAATGAAAATATTATGTAAATACTATTGGGTGAGCGATCATTGCAAAACATATAAAGTTAATGTACGCAAATGATAATAAATAATGCAGCAAAAACTAAGCAGTGTCCATAATAGTATTGTAATAACTTTTAAATAATTGCACAAGATAGTAAAGTGTTTACAAAAACGTTCAAGCGATGATTCCTTTTTTTATTTTTAAACCAAAAACATTTTCGACTTTATGCTGTTTTTAATTCTATTTATCTTCCAATAATATGGCAATGATTTTTCAATTGCGACACAGATCTATAAAATATACATATATTTTAACAGCTCAATCTATCATACATACTTTTTAACACTTTTTGAATATTTGAAAGCATTTTTAAAGTTTTCATATTTTCTTTCGGCTGTTCGTCTCTTTCTAATATTCTTAATTTTGAAAAAAAAAAATCTTGAAAATATTTAGCAATGTAATGTAGTTGCAAAAACGTTTGCGTATGCAATTGTCGCAAAATAATATTGCAGTTGTGCAAAAATTTTTGACGAAATTTCTTCCTTGTAGTAGCTGACTGTGGTAACTCGAGAACCCCTCGATGGACTTGTATCAAATTTAAGCACAGTATTCGATATTTTATGTTTATTGATTATATGAAAGTACGGAACCTTTCTTCTTAATTTGCAGCCTACAAAATATTTTTTTATTTAACTGTACTAAAACTATAACGCAGTTGTGCAAAAGCTTTTGACGAAACTTCCAATTTGGAGAAGTTGACTATGGTAACTCGAGAAGCCCCTCAAATTTAAGCATATTATTCAATAAAATACTGTTATTGATTAAATGGTAGTTCGGAATTTTTGTCCAAAATTAAAAAATTAAATGTACATTAACGGTTTCGAAACGATTGTGTATGCAAATGTAGTAAAATTACAATATAGTTGCGCAAAATTTTTTGCTAAAATCGCTTCTATGGAGTAGCCGACTATGGTAACTTGAGACCCTCTCGTAGGAATTTTATGAAATTTTGGCTATTTATTCGATACATTCTGGTTACTGATTAAACGAAAGTTGATCACGTTTGTTCGAAATTTGAGCTTGTCTATATTATAAATAAACCTATTTTTTGTGTTTCGAAACTTCTCAACTTTATAAAGCACACTTTTGTTACTACCAAAAACTTTTTTATATTTATATTTATGTTTATATTTATATTTCCGCAACGATAAGCTAAAAGTGCAACTACATTAAACTCACCCAGCGATCAGAGCGTTACAAACATACAAATAATAAACATAATGCATAGTCGAGTCTAAGAACGAATGTCACAAAACAGCTCACATATTTACTTGCATCAAATGCTACATAATTAAGCAATAAATATTTAATTCGCATTAAACAAACCGTTCATGCTCATACATAAATGCAGTAAGTGTTCATATACATACATACAAAAAATGTAATACATGTAAAAAAGGTATTTGCATATACTCATATATACATACATAAAAGCAAACAGTTTTGCATGACATTAAACTAATTGTATAAATTTTTTATTTACATTACATATACAATGTCATGTCATATACTCATTCATACACACAAACGAAACATTGTAAAAGGCATGTACATACATACTAAATACATATACCAGTATTTGTCCATTAAGTATTTACAACACTAACATAAATAGTAGGAGATCTGAGAGTAAATTTGTATTGTATATGAAAGCGTAAAATTTGTTGTAAAAGTTTTGTAATGTAAAAACATACAAAAAAAGGAATAAAAATTAAAAAAAAATTCAGCTAAACTGTACAGTATTAACGCTTAAGCATAGTTTAATTCATTTAACATACAAATACATAGATACTATTACTAGAAATATTTATTACTAATTATTGAAAAAAAATTGCAAAATTTGATATATATTCTTGGTACGCAAATTTGGCACTTTATTTTGGTATACGTGTAATTTTGTAAACGACTATACATAACCACATATTTGCATACAAACATACAAAATAAAATTCAAATTTAATTGTATTATATAATATGAATAAAAAATATATATACCTTGTGAATTCAAAAAACAAAATTATTATTCTAACGTCTCTACTAATATTTGGTTATTGCGAAAATTGCCACCAAATTGTTGTATTAAAGCTACAAATTTCCACTAACTCTCTCTCACCGCATTCTAAACGCTACCCAAAAAAAAGACCACATCTTATGCTTTATACCAAAAATTAAACATTAAACAATAAAAAAATCATCTAAAGAATATTTACTTATATATGAAATATACATACATAATATATAGCAAACCAATCGTACAACTAATAAAAATTGTAATACATAAAAGATATATATTTAATTATACACATACAAGCATAACCATATACATAAATGCATTCATACATATACAAACGCGAATCATGCATACAATTAAAAAACAAAATATAATAATAATTATTAAAACAAATAATGAAATATCAGCATTGCCATTTATTCATTATCATCATCATCTACGCTAATGTCATTGTCATTGTCAATCATTATACACAATCATTATTATCAGCATAATCAAGCATTGCATTGTTATAGCTTATCCGAAACCTTTAGTCTAAACTCATATAATTATTATTATTATATATATATATATACACACATTTATATGTATATATAGCTATTTATAAATTGAAATTGTACTAATTGTTATCGTTTGCTAGTCTACAGAGAATTTATAAAATAATTGAAACGCTTTGCTTTGGTGCGGTGAGGTTCGTGGCTTGAAAGCGTGCGATATTAGCAGAAACCAAAAAGTTATAGGCAGCTCGGAGGGTATAAGCAGAACAGAATGAACTGAAAAACTTTGAAATATTTAAGTCTGAAATAAAATTAGATCTTCAAGCCTACGGCATATTTCGGTACTTCCCACTTTGCGCAAGAAATACTTCAGATTCTTACAGTGTAATAATAAATCTCAGTTTGATATATGCTGGTATAGATCTGCTATTCAAAATTTTGTGCACATTATAGGGATATAAGAGTTTTTTTGACATTGTCAGTAAATGAGCGATTAATGGATAAATACTCTTTAAGAATAAACTAAGTAAAATTTGGTATATAAACAATTTATACGGCCAATAAACTTGCAAGATTGCTCGTTTTCACACCGTTGTGAGCATGAAATGGGTGCCCTCTCTTTTATGAGCTAATCAGCTTTGCAGTTTCCAGCAATTCCGCTGTGACCAGACACCCAGAAGAGTATGATAATAAAGTAGTTTGATGCTATTGATAGTAAGGACATGCACTTTTTAACTAACATAGTTGTGAACGCATAGTGAGCGAGCTCAAAGCTACTTTTGCCGCTCTGCTGACCGAAAGAATGTTCACTGCTCAGTAAGAGACTGCACTTCGGAACAATACATCTACAACTTGAAAAATGCTAGATTAATCCGGTAGCGTAAAACCATGTCTGAGAAAGATCTACTTAAAAAAACTCTCCCTCCAACCTTCCTTCTACGTTTCGACTCACACGTGAAAAGGCTCAATGCTACTTTTCTCCAGCGGCTTCAGCCCATACATATTCTTTGTTTATATGTGAGCAGAGGAAAAGCTATTAGCAATAAACTCTGCGACACACCGATCTAAGTTGTTAAGAGATGCAATTCTTCGTAGGCCAACATAAATCAGTCCAGTTCAAAAATACATTTGAAGAATTACCTATATAAGCACTTCGAACAAACCTTAACTTTACTAATTAACATTTTTTCATATACATATTTGTGTAGAAAATTCAGTGATTGACTAAATTAAGTGCTGTCTGAAACGTATGTAAAACAATTTTAGCTCTTTGCTGAATTAAGCCATACTTTTTAAGGGACTCACCCACTAAATAAATCTTTTTTTGCATTATATATAGTTTACGACTTTGATTTTACTATGTAGGTATCTTAAAAATACAAAAAAAAAAAACTTTTTATATACTAATGCACCCTTCAATGCTGTTCCCGCCCTTAAGAAAACTATATTATGTAGTATATTTAACGCAAGCAGTTAGTTGACTGCTTCCTAATAACAGCATATAGTAACCCCAGTGAAAGTAGCACATAGAAACATTACATGAGTGCTAAGCATGTAATGTATTATTTATTATAATTGAACGATGTAATGACGTCTCATACAAAGTATTAATTAATTACAATACAAAATATAATTACAACACGCGAAAGTATTGTAGACTGTAAAAAGAAAATGGAAATTATTTAATGGCTTTATTATGAAATGATTACAAAAAAGTATGCTAATTATGGTAATGGTACTATAAGTAATCATTAACTTATAGTAATGCTTAATTACTGTAATGATTACTTTTACAATTACTAACCGAAATTGCATTGTGTGGTAATGGTTGGAAGTAATAGCATTGTGCTGTGTAATTAATGTTGATTTTGCGTATTTTCTAAGCTCACTCCGGTTTCTAAGTATTTCAATTATGTTTGTATTTGTTTTACTTACAACAGTACCAATGATATTTTGTATGTGTGTAAGTACTTACTATTATATTTCGTAAGGCATATTTGTTATTAGGTTAAAGCAAATTACAAAATATTCATATTGTTTGCGAAACGTGACACAAATAATAATAATAATAATAATACTAATATTGATACATATTAATTGATATTGAATAATGATTAAATGAGGTGGATAAGAGAAGTCTAATTATAAATAAAAATAATTACAAATATTAAAAGTGCGTTTTAATTAATTATTTGTTTGGTTTATAGTCGTTAACTAGTGCATAGTGGATTACTTCTTACTAGTTGGGTACCAGTTACTATTTTAGTACTATATAAAATGCAGGTAGAGATTGTAATTTATTAGTACATCAAAAAAAAATTAACAGCATATGTATCACTTGTTGCTTAAAAGTGAAATATATACGGAAACAATAAATAATACCTCATAAAATTTAAATAATTTTATTTAATAGCAGGTTAAATAAGTTAGTGGGTAAATTTTTTTAACATTTCAGACAAACAGCTGTCTGGCAGTGACTGACAGCTGATGGATAAAAGTAGCGCACAACGAATATGCACAAACTTGCCTCCAAAACAATTTTTTGACAGTTGCTGAGTGCGGAATGTTGATACTAAAAATACGAAAGAATTTACAGCGAGACAAAAAGGAAAACAATTAGGGGTATATATTTGTGAAGTAGGCTAAACCAAGAGAACGACTGATAAATAAAATTGTATTTTTGAATTTCTATAATATTTTCCGAAGTATTGTACAGAGCTTTTATTCTTCGATATTTGCCGATTAGCTTGATATTATATTACACATGATATTTGCTTTTTATACCCTGAACAGCGTATATTAAGTTTGCCACGTAGTTTGAAAATACAGAAGGAAATGTCGGAGACCCTACAGAGTTTATGTATAAATGAACAGCGAGGCGAGCTGAGTCGATTTATGTTAGCTATATTCGTCTGTCTTACTGTATATACTCGAACTAGTCCCTAGGTTTTTGAGATATCAATATCAAGGGTCTGTATGAACTGCTTTTTAGTTGACGAGATGTCTTCAAAAAATTTGACACATACTATTACCCGAGACATCGCTATAATCTTCTAAGAAATGGTTCAAATGGGATTACTAAGCATATAGCTGCTATACAAAAGAAACGATTAAGCTCAAGTTCCTGTACAGAAAACTTTTGTATTTGTCAAGTTATCTTTACGAAATATGGCAAGGAATATTACCAAATCAACGGTTTAATCTTCGAAAACATTGTTCAGATCGGACCGTTTTAGCATATAGCTGCCACACATATTTATATTTATATTTATATTTATATTTATATTTATATTTATATTTATATTTATATTTATATTTATATTTATATTTATATTTATATTTATATTTATATTTATATTTATATTTATATTTATATTTATATTTATATTTATATTTATATTTATATTTATATTTATATTTATATTTATATTTATATTTATATTTATATTTATATTTATATTTATATTTATATTTATATTTATATTTATATTTATATTTATATATATATTTATATTTATATTTATATTTCCACAATCCAACACATAACATTTTTAAAGACACCGCCGCTCTAGACAAATTTACACCGGCGTTTTCAAGCATTACCCTTAACCGCGACATTCGTCCGTTCTAACAAATAAAACCAAAATAAAACGATTTGTTGACATTTCCATTTTCGCATTCGCGCTATGCCACATTTATCGGCCGTTTGTTGTGCTCGCGCAACATGCGTGCCATGCGAATATGCCGAGTCAATCAAAGCAGCGCACACTCTGAAACTTAAAAATTACACTCGCTCTCTCGCAACAACACTCATACCTCCACGTAGCTTTCCTGCTCCTGATTGCCTGTGGCATTTGTTGCATTAAAAAGTTCCACATACCACACGTTCGACCGCGCACAGCTAGCTAGCAGAGGAACTGCGGATGACGCATAGTTTTCACAGCAGCTTTTTGCCGCCCCCTGTACGGCTAACGGTTGAAATTTTCAAATTTTCGTAGTCCGAAAAAGCTCGCAGAGCAGATGGAAGTCACGAAATCAAATTTGCCAACTGATGTTTGTTGGCGAATCGTCGTCGCGCCTCGTCGCTGTCATCGACGAAACTGTCGTCATCTTCGTTTTGGCTGCGACGACGGCGGTGTTTAGTGCATGAAAAAGAATATTCTGTCATTTGAGTGTTCAGTTCGAGACGGGTTTGCAATTTAACAGCACTGACTGAAACGGTACACAGTGAATAGCGCGTGTCACAATACACCAAATAGTCAAATAGTTAGTTAATGTATACAAATATGTATATATATATATATATATATATTTGAATAATAAATAATATATATATTATATTTGAAACAAAAATATCGGCCAAGAAAGCGTGTGTGTGTGTGTGTTTGCGTGTGAAATAATTTTGTTAGCAACGGCGGCGGCCAAGGCAACAAAGTGAAATATACGAATAGCTCTGAGGCAGACAAGCAGAAAGCAGGCGCCTATACTAGATACGCCTCAAGAGCTGAAAATATTTATTAAAAATAAATATATAAAAAATAGGTAAATTATTTTTTAGTGCAAATTCTTTCTTCGTTGACAAATAAGTGAATATAATTATGGTTTTAAAATGAAGTTGGTTGGAAGTTGTTGCAGCGTTATAAAACTTTTTTGAATACTATATACTATATGAGGTGAAGAAGCATTAAATTTTGTGATTTTGTAATAACTGCAGAAACACACTAAGGTTGTTCCGGCATGAAGAAATGCAGTAAAGAAGTGAAAAAGCAAAACAAAAATATATTTTCTGAAGAAATATGAAACAAAAAATGTTGCAAAATTAGTTTCGAGAAGAAATATTTAAAATCTATAATGAAAATCGTACTCCGAAAACACAAAGTAAATAATTTTCTCAAGAAAAGAAAAACTCTATTTATAAAGTTGCTTTTCAAAAACTTAACTTAAGTTTAAAAAAAAAGTGATTTTTATAAAGATATATTTGAAAACTACAAGCAACTCTCTTCCTTGTGTCGTTACGCGACTTGGCAATGTCAATTCATGGAAATTGAGTCAGCTCGACAAAACGCAAGGCGCATTGTGCCAACAAAACTGTAGTGTGAGCTACTTTTATTGGCTTGTATTAGTAGCGCAGCGCATTGGAGTGATATGCAGGCGCTGGCTGGTTATGTAAAATGCGAAAATCGAAGTTGATTACTAAGCAAGCGGCCAGGCACAAGGCTGACAAGTGACTTCGAATGCAAGCAATATAACAGCAACAAAATAAAAAAACACAAAAAAAATTATTTAAGTACAGCAAATTGCAAGAGCTTCGAAATAAAATAAATATAACATAATAGTAAGAAATAAATGACATGATATAATTTTTTGAAAACTGCATTACCTGCATTGTCCTTATAAATAATATTAAAGATCATAATAGAAGTACAATATAAAAACAAGCGCAAAAAAGCTATACATGTTTAAAAAAGTTTTCCAAAAAATTTTTATTTTTTAACACAGAAAAAATACAATACAAAATGAAAGCGTATAATTAAAAATAAACAATTTTTTAGTAAGTTATTGTTCAAAAAAATCGTTTACTTCGGTCGCTCCGAAGCTATGTTATAATACCCTCTTCGCAAATTCAAAAGATTACAAGAACTCGTTTTTGAATGGTCAGTTTTTATGGCAGCTATATGTATGCTATAATAACACGCCAAATTTTGTGAATATATGTATCTTGTCACATGAAAAAGTTTTCCATACATAAACTTCATTCCGATCGTTCAGTTTGTATGACAGCAATATGCTATAGTGTTCCGATATCGACGGTTCCGATAAATGAGCAGCTTCTTAGGGGGTGAAAAGGACGTATGCCAAATTTCAAATCGATTCCTCAAAAACACTATTTTGCCTACATCGACCAAATGTTAGAATTGTAAACAAAAGTCTCATTTTCGAGATATGCTCAGTTCTTTTAGTTGCTTTTTATTTCTAGTATTTTTTTTATTTTTGTCTTATTATGTTTTATCAAATTTTATTTTTGATAATTTGATATTTTATTTGATATTATTTTATTTTTATTTTTATTATTTTATTTTATTTTTTTGTTTTATTTTATTTAATATTATTTTATTTTATTGTATATGATTTTATTTAGTTTAATTTAATTTAATTTTCTTGTATTTTAAATAATTAATTTATTTTATTGTATTTAATTTAATTTAATTATTATTTGTTTAAGTTTTTAGTTTCTTTTTATTTCTTATACTTTTTTATTATTGTCTTATTATGTTTTATCATAATTTATTTTTGATAATTTGTTATTTTTTTTCATATTATTTTATTTTTATTCTTTTATTTAATTTTTTTCTTTTATTTCATTTCTATTTTATTTTATTGTATTTTTTTATTTAATTTGATTGTATTGAATTTAATATAATTTTTTTATATTTTAATTATTTTCATTTAATTTACTTAAATGTAATTTTATTTTATGTTAATTAAAAATTTTTTTTTTTTATTATTGTGTATGATTTTATTTTATTTTATTGAATTTTTATTTAATTTAATTTTTTTCTTTTTTATTTGATTTTTATTTCATTATATAAATAGAAGTACATCTTTCAGTTAATTATTTTTACAAATGATCTTTAAGCAAAAGCAAAGACTTTAAAATTTTATACCTCATTTTATACCTCAATAAAAATTTTAAAATATCTTTTATACATATGCATACTTTTCTCATGATTTTTTTCAAAATTATTGCTTTAAAAATTGATTCGCCTACCTCTCTTACAAGACTTTTCTTTTTTATTTGCTATGCTTAAAAGTATCATCCTTAATATAGGCTGTTCTATGGCAATTGTGTTTTTGTAGTCTACATTTTGGCTCATGACTGTATTATGTTTTCATAGCCGGTATTTTGGCTCATGATCAAATTACAATTTTTTTCACCGAAGTCACAAACCTATGCAACTGCTATGGAATGAAAAACATATTTGATACAACAACTGGAGAATAATAGTGCTACTAATATTTATAATTTAATCCGCATTTATAGCTCAAGTTAAATATATAGAACTTTCCAGAAGAGTTGAGTTATTGTCCTATCTTTTAATAGAAGTATTTGTTTTGCCGATCTTATAACTTAAGCGTATAAATGCTTAGACAAAGTTATCATTAATATTTCCTACATATTTGTATGGACTACTGAATAACAAAGCTTGGTTTTAAGCTTCTCTTGAGTCGAGTTAGTTACTAATTATTTCAAAAATCTTAATTTTTAACCCTCGCTTTACTCTTTTCTTATCGAATATTTGTGTTTCATCTCTGCTGTGTTATATTCAACCCTTCTTTTGTGAAATGTTTAGATTTTTTTCTACTATACTCTTGATGGAGAGCAGTACTGGCTCTCTACTGCTTCTATAACGATTATTGAGTTAAATTTCGTTCAAGAATCTCGAAGTTATATACATATGTTTGTTAATCAGTCATATGAAGTTAATAAATAAAATACAAATAAAATAATTAACTTTTAATAAGATAATTTATTTCTTATCTTTGTTTTCCACACCAAAAAAGAAAAAACAACCTAAAAGCACGAAAAAGCAACCTTTATTTCTACAAACAACGTCTTCATTCATTTGGTCGAACAACTAAAAATAAAATCAGCAACCAAACAAGAAATGCAACATCGCCCATATGTGTTTCGCACAGCCACGCTCCTCCGCATTTCCTGCGCTTGCAATTACCTACAAATTACAACAATTCGTTTCGACTTTCAAAACAATGTGTACAAGTGCAAATTGCAGCAATTCATACGCAGCCAGCGAGAGCCCCGCAAGGTACTTGAGTCAAGTTGCCAAAAAAATCAAAGTACAACCAAAACCGAAAAAACAACAAAAATTACAATAAGACGTGTTAGCGCTACAAGCAAACACACTTAAAAGCACTTATGTTTATGTGTGTGTGCGTGTGTCTGGTAGTGCAATAGTGAAGCTATAAAATTTGCAGCGGCACGAAATTTCGTCTACGAAAATAACAAGAATTTGAAAATTAGAAACATGTGCTTATTTTTAGCGCGCACTGTGCAGTGCGGTGATTTGTGATTATTTTTTAATTCTTTTTTTGTGTACTTTATATGTGCACCTATGGCGAAATTTCATAAAAAAGGCAACAAAAAATCAAATCGAAAAAAATTGTGTCAAGGTGAAGTGCATGCATGTGCCACTGTAAACGCACTTGTGTCTGTGTGTTTGTATATAAATATGTATTTGCAACTAAAAAACGCAATACAACTAAAATTTGAAATCAAATTTCTCAATGTGTGTCAAAGTACGCGACTGTAATGAGTCCGACTAGTAGAAAGCGTGTACAAATGTGTGTTTTCGTGAAGTGACTGACTAGGTATGCTAGGACGCTGTGATTTGGTGGAACATGTGTGCGATGTTTATTTTTTTTTTTTGTAAGATGTGTAAAGTAATATTTATGAATATTGTAACTGGACTAAATATTCGTAGATAAAAAACAAAAACAATAATAATGGCAACGAAGTGAAAATTGAAATAAAAAAGAAAGCAATAAATCTGTAAATACACTCTTAAGCACAGCTTTATCAAAAAATAAATGAACTTAAATAATCAATCTAGTAAAATAGCTCTTTTTGTGTCGATTCAATGCCTAAAAATTTTTAAAATTTAGATTTTTCATGAAAATTACAAAGTATACTTTGATATATAGACATATAGACTCCAATCGCTTCTAAATTAAATATTTCTTAACAATAGCAGATTTTTATATAAGTACTTGTAGATTTTTTTGTTGTACTAGAATTTGCATTTTTCGCCGATTTATTGAATGACCTTGAACTCGCTGAAACTTTTAGTATTTTTTTAAAGGATGGGTGTTAAATGATGTAAGAACATCATAAATATTTAAATGAAGCAATAAGTATTTGAAATGAAAACACAAGATGAAACGTTGACATCGGTTGCACCGAAGCTAGAATACCCTTCACAAATATAATAGTTGCCATACAAAAATTTGATTTTGATCGGTCAGTTTGTATAGCAGCTAAATGCTATAGTAAACCGATCTGAAAAATTTATTCGGAGATTATAGCGTTGCCTTGGCTAATACTTCCTGCCAAGACTCTTGAAAATATCTTTTCAAACAAAAAAGTTTCCCTACATGGACTTCATTTTGATCGTTCAGTATGTATGGCAGCTATATACTAAGATGGTCTCACATCGGCGGTTCAGAGAAAATGAGCAGCTGTTAGGTGAGAAAAGGCAAGAGTTTAGTGATTTTTCAGAATAAGGTTTTTTTTTGGGAAAAAATTCTTTTACAAAATGTAGTATTTTTTGCCTATTATTGAACCGAAAAGATGAAATCATGATGAGTAGCCATAATAATTTTTGATAACTTCTAACTAGGGTACCGGAAATTATTTTTGAAGATAAAATTCTAAGAACAACAAATATAAGACTTTCAAAAAATATCATATATTGGTAAAGCTTCTCACATATTTACCATCTTCAGTGCAGTTCACAATTATACTCGTATGTATAATTAATCCAGACAATAATGCCTTTGTTTCCATAGTAATCATTACCTAAAGAAGTTTGTAACTGCTTGCATACTTTTCTAAAAAAAAATATTTTTTTATATGCGAACCATCGTCAAAAGCACTTATTTCTTGTTTGTAAACTACTCTTCGTTAACAAAAAATCGCAAAAAAAAAAATTAAGATTTTCATTATGAGCAATGAATATTTTTTGCCAATGTTCAGAAAATATGTTCTGCTTTTTGATAAAACAACTTATCTCTCTAAGTCTCTATAATAAATTTTGATGTTGTGATGTAAAGTCCGATTGTCGACTTGAGAAATATATTCATAGAAGAAGAACTTTATAACTATCCATATGTACAAAAGTTCATAGATTTTCCATTTTATATCTGTCATAATCAAATTTTGACTATGTATGTAAAATCATTTTTTTTTTCTTAATTTTAAAGAAAAATTTATTTGATAACATTTATTTATATCAGGAGATTTTGATTTATGGTAAAAATAACTGTTTAAAATTTATTTACTTTGAAAAATTAAGTCTAGCTAAGTTTTCTAAGAAAATACTTTCGCTATTCACATAATGACTGAAAGGAAATGGATTTTCGTATAATATTAGTCTTTCAGCATGCAAAGCGAAAATGCTTAACGGCGTTAAGTCTCAGCCAGCTCGTTGAGTACAACTTTTTATAAGATAATTTTTAGCGCAAAAGAGTTTAAGTTGATATAACAGATGATTTAAAAAAATCAGCATATAAGCACCCTGCATTAGTAATATTGAATGAATGAAATAAATGTTACTCATACGCCAGGGTGAACTTAAAGAGTTTTCATTTTATGCTATATACTATAGATTTTATATGCTGCTTGTGAGTCTGACGTTATTTTCTATGTGCTGCAATTGCATTACATTAATAATACTTATTTTATTTTATTATTTTAAATCAATTTGCGAGCAGGTTGGCGCTTTTTTTAATGTTTTTCATATCTAAAATGGCTATGCGCGCTAAAATTTCAATTAAATTTTTATCTGATGCCACCGCTAGTCGGTTTTCACTTGACTGGAAACTAGCAAATTCTAATTTCAACATCATTATCTCGGCAGAAAATCGACACCAATTCTAATTTGAGTGGCACAACTGGAAAAAACGCCATGTGCGCTCAGAGTGCAAGGTATTAGTATCAAAAACGCAACTAAGCTACGTAGCGGTAATATGTAAAAGTTAAAATAAAATGTAAAAAAATATATATATATCTAAGTTTAAGTATGAGTGCCTCCGCTAGCATTTGCTGCCACTGCACGTCTGTGTGCATGCCAAGCACATGAAGCCACTAGGCGTATGAGTTACTAATGAGCAACACGAGTGTGTGCTGGCTTGCCACAGTAACTGACTGACTGTTGAGCGGCAGCGACGGCAACTTTGCTATGTACGAGGGTGTGTTTGTGCTGATGTCGTGACGCGTTACTTTGCAGTTGCCTGCGACGGTTTGCCGAGTTCATGGCAAGCCACAACTAATACATGGTGCTTCATGCTGTTTGTTGCTATTGTTGGTATAGTTATTTTTTTTTTGTGTAGTTACTGTGAGACCTATATTACTACGAAAAATTACGAATTACACGCGCGCTTTGCATGCGTTCGCCGCAAATGTTTCGTTTGCAAAGAAAAAAAAAAAGGAAAACCACAAAAAAAATTAGAAAATTATAAACAACGACACAACCAAAGTAGAGAATGGCAAAGGGTTCGTACAATGCGAACAACAGAAATTAAAATAACTGTAGGCGCGTGGTTAACAGCAGGGCAGGTTGCAGCACCACAAACACATGGCACAAAACTAAAATGATGTGAGTGGAAAACGCGCGACTCGAAATATTTACTCGGTTGCTTGCTTTGGAAAGATACGCCCACTGTCACCCTTTTCAGTTAACATTGTATGTGTATGCGTGTTTGGGTATATATATATACGTATGCGAGCCAGCCTGCGGTGTGCCATCATTGCTGCGTTGCTAACAACAATTGACTCGCTGCTCTTTGACCATGCATATTGGCTGACATTATTGTTGTATGTAATACAAAAGGCGCCAGTCAAGTTGGCGGCCAACGGCTGCAACGATAACGGTATATGAATTTTTATAGTACGAAATGAATATTCTAATATACCAAGTAAGAGTTTTGAGCGGTTGCTTATTAAAATGCAAACTAATGGTAGTGCATAAATTGAATATCAAATTGTTGAATTCGAAATTAGAAATTATACAGAAAATTAATAAAGGTAGAATGCTACCGCTTGCTTAGTAAATTTAAGTCATAATAAATTTGTTAGCAATTCAAGTTTTGAAAATTAAGACATCAGAAGCATGCTTACAGTTGGAAATATTTCTGAAACTTATACCACTTATAAATATTTTTTTTTTTTAAATAGTCATGATGATAATGACATTTCAAATTATCTTTGAAAAACGCTTAAATTAATTTAAAATTAATTAAAGAACGCTTGCAGTTGAAAATATTTTTAGGCAATCTTGCACCTATAAAAAATCGAATTTAAAAAAAAATAATAATAAGAAGTGAAGCGAATATATCGATATCAGCTTGAGGCCTACGCAAGAAAATATTAAAGTTAGTTTTAGTTCAGGGTTGCCAACTATTTACAAAACTTTATTTAAAAAAAATTGATGTATAGGGTTATTAAATATATAGATACCACACAGTGATCTAAGTAAGATGATGCCTGAAATTATTATTATAAATTGTAAAAGGTTAGTTGCAATTATTTTTAGATAGCTTGCCAACTATTACAAAAATAAAAAAAAAATATAAAATAATGGAATTTATGGTTTTCAAAATGTTGTCTAAGAAAGATGATAGCTGAAATTATTTTTAGAGAAGAGTTGCCAACTATTCACAACATTTTTTTTCAACAAAATTTTAAATGTTAACCGAAATTTAATAATATGGTTATCAAACCGAGAATATTTAAGGAATATAGTTTTAAGTAAGTTGTGGCAGGATTGCTGACTTTTAAAGAGTTATTTCCGTACCATTTTATAAAAATATTAATTCTTGACTAATTATAAGCCAAACAGTATATAAAAGTTTATGAATAATGATTATTATCGAAAGTTTTTTATCTTAAAAGCTTTGCCATTAAACTAAAGAGCTTCAAGGAACCATAAAGTTGAAGGTGGAGAAAATTTATTGTGATAAATTTGACAAGATGACAGGGTTTTTATTAAATTAAAGCATTTAAATTGTGATACTAAAGGTCTAATTCTTACATCTCTACATAACTTCTTGAGGTTTATATTGCATTATACGTTTAGCTATAGAAGACCACTAATTTAAGATATAACATAGATGTACTTCGTTGAATGGCGCTTAAATTATTTTATGTAGAAATCTTACCAAACTGTCCGTAGGTAAGAAGTTTCTGCAAGGAACTACCAATAATCAGTAGTGTCTATATAAGCAAATATTCGATCTCTTCTTACAACAGTTAAAATTATTGAGTGTGGGTATGTTAAATAAATACATAAATCTAATGAAGTCTATATTTTATTTGCACGGGACAAGATAAATGTTTGCTTAACAAGCAATAATTCAGCTGCGACCACAATTAGATCAATAAAACAATTTTCTTTCTTCAGCCACATAGTAACAGTTACACGTAGTTGTAATCATGTGTAGCTAAATATGAGATGCAACAATGAAATGCCACAATATATACTCAGACAAACTATGACTAAGCGCTGTTACAGAAATAGCTACAGGTACGATGGGGCTTAGCTGAATTGTGGCGTGTACATGTATATTTTATATAAAATATGTACAAATATTTGATATGTCTTGCAACATTGTTTACAAATGTAAAGAATGAGGAATGAGCTAATATTATGAGATTAGTTAATTTATCAAAATAAATATTTTATGTTCAATCTATCAAACTATATACATATAGAAAAATCAATAGCAAATAAATAAACTTTATTGGCCCTATAGAGACATAATACGGAAAACCTTTTATATCCCAAAGACAAATTTTAGACTCCAATATTTTAATATAAAACCTTTAGCGTATAAATTATTATATTGTACCACTTTATCCATTTCTATGCATTACTTTATCCTTGCACAGTGCTTAGGGCACGAACAAATTAACATTCTGATTATATGTGGTACGATGTAAGATAAATTATGCAAGCCAAATGAGGTAAAACAAGAAAATTACTTTTGTATATATATATAATATTATCTTTTTCAATAACCAAAAAAAAGAACAGTAAACAACAACACCAATTTTTCAAATAAATTGTTTCTAAGCGAATTGTATCATATTAAAGGCAATTCAAGTAAAATTCGTGAAAAACAATTGCGATTTCACAAATGAGTAGCCGTGGGCGCCTAGGGATTGCCGAAAAGTAAAACCAAAATGTCTAAAATGAGAAGAAAGCAGAGACCAGCGAAACAATTTGTGTTTTCACGCCACATTGTGCTGGCTTGCATGAGCAAATGTTGATTTTTCAGCCGGTAGCCTATGGACAAGTACATAGTAGCGCTATAAAGACCGATCAGCTGATGAGATAATGCCTTGTAGTGCGCCGCTGTGAACAACTATGGCGGCAGCAATGGGGCGCCAACAACCTGTACATAACAAAGCTGAAAAAAAAGATAATTAAAAATACAAACACACACATAAACGCAAGCATTATTTTTCGCGCATAAGAGCGCGCACATATTTGAGCTCTTAGGCTAACACACTGCTTTCTATACGCTCTCACGCTTAGCATAGCTGCGTTATGTTTTTTTATGGTGCAGTTGTTTGCTGCTAAAAGCAAATATTCGTTCACATATCAACAAAGAAATTAAAACAAAAAAAAAGAAACATGTATATAAACGACATGAGTCCCGCGAGGCATGGTGTAACACAGAAGCACACACACACGCGCATGCTGAAAAGCGCGCTAGCGGTCTGCCACCTGCATGCTCTGTTGTCATCAACCGCAGCCAAGCTACCGCCAACTGCCGCGCCCATCACTATTTTAATTTGGCGATTTGGCGACTAAAACAATATAAACAACAACAAATGCAATATACATATATTCAGCATAACAGAAGACAAACCACCGCGTTGTGTGTTTAGCTCAATTTCGTGATTTGTTGTTGTCTTTCTTCTATTTATTTTTCTGCTTCCTCCTCGTTTTTTTGTCGAATTACTCTGTCTAATTTCTTCGCTGGCTATTCGCTGTGTTTGCCTTGTCTTGGTTGTGTTTGTATAGCGCGGCATTTGTGCCGTGGTTGTCTGTCAAGGCGTCAATGGCAGCGTGCAACGTCACGGCGCGCCAACATTTCGACCAAACGCCATTTGTTTTCGCCTTGCTTTGCCGCTTTCTTGTAGTTGTTAGGGTGTTAACATATATGCATGCATATACACATCTACATATGCATGTACTCTATACCTGAATATAACTCTTTGCCTTTTTCTTGCTTGCGTCTGAGGTCTTCCAGTTAATGCAAATGTCCTCCAGCAAAAAACTTCACAAAACTTTAAATAGATTATTTTTTAAGGCAACGCTACAATAGCAGCAAAATTTTTTCAGTTTTGACTACCACAACTTATAGCTCTCATACAAACTGAGCGATCAAAACCCAGCTCGTGAAACGAAAAATGTTTTTTTGACGAGACGCGTTTACGAAATTTGGCACAGATTATTCTTTTAGGCAACGCTACAATAACTGAGGAAATTTTTGAGATCGGACTACTATATCATATAGCTGTCATGCAAACTGTGCGATCAAAATTACTTTATGGAAACTCCGTAATTTGTGAAGGGTATTCTAAGGTACTGAAGTCAACTTTTTTTCTTATTTTCTTTTTGTTTTTCCCTTTTGTCACTAATCTATTATGAAAACTTGTTAAGAACCATATACTTTCTCGACTCGCTTTCAAATTTTTTTTATTGTGGTGTTTGCTTTTGAAATTTTTTTGCCTCGATTTTGAATTCACATTGTTTTTATTAAAAAATGTTATGTAGTCTGGCCACAATTCAATTGTTTGAGATTATACTGTGGTTCCAAATATTTTTATGGGCCACTAACGGAAAAATACACATTTAAGTGCAAACACTAGGGCTCTTCAGATACAAATTTGCACAAAAATATATATGCATACGCATGTATGTTTGTACTATAACTTGACTAGAATTCCATTGTTGAAACAATAGAAATGTTACTTTTTATATTTTTCATTTAAACGATATTTTTTACGTTTTAACGAGAAATATTTGATAAAGATTGAAGAATAAAGGAACTAGAGAGTCAACAACGCACTAAAATGCAGGGGATCAGTAACTCTACCAAAAAAATACCTAAAATCACTTGTATATTTGATATATGTATTTTTGTACAAAATATTTGCTAATCTAGCCATGTTGGCCTACATTTGTCAAAGCTGTCACACAGAACGTGAGTTTTGCAAAAAATTTTCTATGATTTTTAGAAGTTCTTTCAATGTAAGTGACTGCAATGACATTTGCCAAAAGTTTACTGCGTTTGAAAATATTTTTACACTGACAGCTGATTTGACAGCCGACCCTCTTGGAGGGTTACAAAACGAATAATAAAATTAAATGAAGTTATGGTTAAAGCTTTGAAAATATGCAAAGCCCCTTCTACCTTCCAGGAGCGTCAACTTTTATCAGTACAGATATTAAAATTATACGTTTAAAATGCAACAACAACTAACCAATCAACCAAATTACTTCGATAAGTCACCAGAAAATATATTCACTTAACGGGTTTTAAAAATACAAAGTATTTTAAGTTTAAAATTTTAACAGAGTTATTTTAAAGTAACTTAAAATTATTTTAAAACAAGTTTTGAAAAAAAAAATTTTTTTGAAGTCAAAAATGTATAGTTAGAAATTTTGAAAAACAAAAAAATTTTAAGCATAATATTATAAAATTTTAATTTTTTTAAAGTAAATTTTGAGAAAGAAAAAAACTGTTTAAGTAAAAAAATTTATATATATTTTTTTTAAATTAAAATTTGGAAAGAGAAATGTTAGAGTAAAACATTTTATTTTACTAATTTTAAAATAAATTTTGCAAAAGAACAGAATTTTTAAGTAAAACATTTATTTTGAAGTAAAAAATTTAATTTTAAAGTAATTGTCGAGAACATAAAATTTAAATAAAAAAATTTAAGCAAAACATTTTAAGCAAAAAATTTAATTTCAGTAATTTTAAAGTAAATTTTAATAGCAAAAATATTTTGAAGTAAAAAAAATTAAGTAAAAATTTTAAGTAAATATTTAATTATTCTTATTTTGAAGCAAATTTAAAAACAAAAATTTTAATTTGAAAAACTTTATTTTAATAATTTTTAAGTAAATTTCGAAAAGAAAAAATATTTTCTAGTAAAAATTTTTATTTTAGTAATTTTGGAATAAAAAATTAATTTTAATTATTTAAAGTCAGTTTTGAGAGACCAAAAAAATATCTTGAAGTAAAAAATTTAATTTTAGTAATTTTAAATAAATTTTGAGAAAAAAAAAATAAAAATTTTATTTGGATATATAAATAATATAAAAATGCCTCCATATAGGTATGTAGTTCAACAAAAATGCCGTAAATAAATATTTATGCTTACTTAAGTATGCCGTCGAGTGAGTCAGTGAAGCAACCGACAACATAAAAGCAAATCGGAAAAAGTGAAAAATGAATTGTGCAGAAAGATATGTGTGAGCAATGAAGCAGTGGACATTGAATTGAAAATAGCGAAATGAAGTGCTAAAGAATATCCTTCAAAACAACGACGAAAAGTGTAAAATAGTTATTACCCCAAAAAGGTGGAGACCAACAAGCAAGCCAAGAAAACGTTTTATGACAAGAAAGAAATACAGAAAATAAAACGGTATATGACATGCACGCATATACCAAACATGTACACATGTATGTATATAACGGCATATAAACAACATTTCGCTTTATAGCGTGTGAGCGGTCAATGTATATAAATATACAACTATACATAAGGACCATACAAACAACCAGCTGTCAAAGCGCATTTTTCAACTCAACTCAACGCAACTGAACTCATTGAAATTGTTTATATTTATATGTTAAACGCTGCTGTTGTTGTCAAGTGTCCTTTATACGAAAGGACATAACAACATCAACGACGTCAGTGCGACAGCTCGTGTTCATTCGTGTTTGCTTGTGTATGCTTCTTTGTATGCGACACAACGTATTGTATAATATATAGTCACGCGTGTGGCGAATAGCTGCAGGCAAATTGAGTCAACTAACAATACGACTGCAACAAAAACAACTTAACACGTATTTTAAATAGTGTAACAGCAACAAAAACAATAAAAAAATTATTGCATGGAATTTTTTTTGTAAATAATAATATGTAACAATAGTCAAAGTAGGCGACCTGTGCAGCAGCTGAAGTAGAGGTTAGAGGTAAACTGTGTAGTGAAGTGTTTTGCTGCTGCAGGACATTAAGCCCTTGCACGCTCAGCTCTAGTGTCCAACTAACCTCGCTCGAACGGCTCGACACAGTGGCCTTAACAGCAGCTTCACTAGCTAGGTGACTCAAACACAATATTGTGTGTCTGTGTGTGACAGCTTTACGTGTGCGTGTGTGTGTTGTCACGCGTCTACATCCGCACATATATCATATAACATTGGCTTTGAAATTAGCTTACAACGCTGGAATTATACAAGCGCGTGTCAACTGCCAATATACCGTAACTGCTAACTATTAATTCAAGGCGGCAGCTGTTGAAATCCGTTGCGGCAAACAACTGCAAACCAAAAACAATTGCAGGTATGTAAATAAATATTTTAATTTACGCTTAATTATATAAAATTACAGCAACTGCAGGGACTGTTGAAGGACAACATATTTACGTTTTTCCTACATTTATTTTTATAAAATTTTTTGTAGGTATACATTTTTTTTTTTAATTATAGTACTAGCACCTTGAAAATCCAGCAATTACTTTAATTGCCGCAATTACTGTAATGTAAAGCAATTCAATTACAATATCATGATGCAAATCGGCAGATTCCTTCTTATTAACCTTCAGTCTTCCGTGATTTGTTTTGATTTTTACACATGTCGGAGACTATCTAAAACCAAAAAGAAGAACCCTCTATATAAATAAACCGGACTTAGTATCTGATGGCTTTTAGTTTTTTACAAAACTTATATTCATATCATCCGTCGACTACAGTGATTATATACACTTGCAAGCCAGAAAAACCACCTGCCTTATGATTTTGTATTTTTTTGAAGAGAGACATTTTATGTAATAAATAAATTCAATAACAGTATATTCACAGTAATTGAGTATATGCACACTCTACTGACTTAATTTAAGACTTAATTGTCTCAGCTAATTGACCAATTGCGATATACTATACTGTTTATTAGCTATTGCGGTTTAAAGACATCATGAAAGTTAAAAATTATGCAGATGCTACAGAATTTATTTTAAATTGTAAAAAAATACAACAATAATAATAATTAATAAAAATATATAAATAATAATACTACAAAAATTAAATAAAATTATCTTTGAACAATATAAGTAAAATTAACATAACTAAAATACCAATAATTTTGGAAACTTTCTCCAATTCAGAGTGTAATCGGGTGTGTTTTAAGAATCCAAAAAGCTTTTCGTATTAAAGCAAAAATTTTCAGCATTAAATAATATCTCTTGCTTTCAACTTATTCTACTTATTTTATTATTATTTTTTTTTTGGTTCCCATGAAAATTGTTTGCTTCCAAAAGAAAGTGCCAACAAATCACGTCATTATTCTCAAATAATTCACAGCGAAAGATCAACGTTTTTATGTGCTTATAACATATGTACATATATACAGATTATGCCTACATACATATACCTATATACGTAGCTGTGAGTGCCATTCAAAACGAAAAAAAAAATTCTAAATGTAACGTGAAAGCTATGACCGGCTTTTAGCAAAGCACTTGAAAGCTCTTATGCTGTATTTGGCACATTTGAATATATATACAAATATGTATATGATATATAAAACATATACTTGTATAGTATTCCGTATTCACTATGCAGAAAGATTATAAAAATATTTATTAATGTCTGAAATGCGCTACGTAATGGATTATATATAATATATAGTAAATATACACATATTATGCACTAAAAAAAAATAGCACGAAAAATATATGTCGTTAAAATGTTCTAAATTATCTGACAATTTAATATGTGTGCTGTTAGCCAAGTTCATGGTATATAAAGATATATTTTCTTTTCTTTTTTGTATTTTCTGGATTTTCATTTCTTTAGTCGTGTACTTCATCAGCTGTTGGAAGCAATTTGGGCACTGCTAATGCTTTATAATTTGTTGGAATGCTAATGGTATTTTATGGATTTAGAATCCTTTTAGACACATACATTCTTTAATGTGCTTCAAATTCACTCTACATAACTATTGTTCATATGCCTTTAAACTATAAAATTAATTGAGACAATTAGAATTTCAATTTTCACAATTTAGCTTAAACAATAACCTTTTGTTCATATGCCATTAAACTATTCAATTAACTGAGGCAATTAAAATTTTAGTTGACTGCATTTATCTTAAACAATTAACTTTTGTTCATATTCCATTCGACTTTTCAATTAGTTGCGGCATTTAGGATTTTAATTAACTCAATTTTGCTTAAACAATTAACTTTAGTTCATATTGCAGTAAACTATTTAATTAATTGAGGCAATTATGCTTACAATTTTCACAATTTAGCTTAAATAATTAACTTCTGTTTATATACCATTATACTATTCAATTAACTGAGGCAATTAAGATTTTGATTGACTTCATTTAGCTTAAACAATCACTTTTTGTTCAAATAGCCATAAACTATTCAGTTAGTTGGAACAATTAAGATTTCAACTGACTCAATTAAACTTAAAAATAAATTTTTTTTTGATATTTCATTAAACTATTTAATTATGTGAGGCAATCAAGATTTTAATTAACTTAATTTAGCTAATTTGGTATTTGAGCTATTTTGTATTTCCTTTAAATTAAAAAACAAAAGGAATAAATAAAGCAATGAAGTTTTGGTGCGAGTTAACAGAGGTTTGACTGTAATCTTACGAAGAAAAAATTACTTGTTGATACCAAATTATTGCAACATTTAGCACCCATCTATATTGCTATGGGAGTAACTGGATATACTCTCTGGTTCTGTAGTAATTCAATATTTATTGTGTAAGCTTATTGCTCTATTATATTATAAAACTGAGCACAATTATTGCTTAAATTGTGTAAATTTCCTTAACTAAACAATTAATAATTTAAATCAGCTAGTAATTGAAACCTGCTAATTGCTCTATTATATTTGAAATTGGTCACAATTAGTGCTTAAAGTGTTTAAAACTCCTTAATTGAGCATTAATGTCATATTAGCTAATATCAGTTAATCGCCTAACAACTTTGCAACATAACTTAAGCTCAAACACTTCATTAGATCAACAGCCGCCGGAAAATATATAAAACTACTTATGTATGTATGTATTAAAGTATCCAAAAATTGGCTCCCAAACAAATCAATTGCAAGTACGCACATAATTATCGCTCTGTTGTCATGCTGTTAAGATTTATTTGCCGCTATTCTATTTTACTGCCACCTTTTCAGCGCGTCCAATTGTCTGCCGATAAGTTGGTCGATTCGTTTGGCCTTCAGTCTGGCTGTCGCTTCGCTGTTTTGTTTTTAGTTTAGTGTTTTTATATTCTTTGGCATCTCTAACCAACTGTGTAGAAATATAAATAGAAATGGTTGTTTTACCAATTGGCAAATGGTCGAGACATTTACGATTTGCTCTTTGTGCTACGCGTGCTGGGTATAAAATGTTTATGGGCTTTTATTGTTTGACACGCTTCTTTAAAATGATTTATGATACAAAAATTAGTTTTGTGATAAAAGATTTTTATTATACTTCTAAAGCCTCATCGCTCTGAGCAAATCTTACAATTTTTTCCTCTTTATTAATGTTCTGCGATCACTGTTATATTTAATAATTAGCCTAGCATCAGTCAAAAATATTCAAACTACCATCACTCTGGTTCAACTGAATGCAACGATGTTCTTCGAAATATCTAATAATTTCAAGCAAAGTTTATTTTATGTTCAAAAAGGCATATAATAGCCAATTAATACAGTTTCAGTACTATCAATTATAATATACAGCAATCTTACGTATATAAACTCAATTTATTAATTGCACATTAAATACCAATCAAACTTTATTGTTAATTAAATTGCGTGACATGCAACCCTGGTTAGTTAGTTTAGCGAGAAGTTAAAACCGCTCAGTAATAGCCAATAAATTTTCATTGTAACAAAAATAGTATGTAATTTCTTAAGCAACCATAAGAATATCAAATAAGTAGAACAAAATGAAAATTCAGCAAAATGACACTTTATTGAAAAAATTTACAGAAAAAATTCCGGTTGCGTTGTCCAAATTGAGGATGCTTACGATTACAGACAACTTCAATGGTTTAAAGATTAAATTTATTATTTGTAAATTTCAACATAATTTTGTGCGGTGCATCCTTGGACCTGCGACCCTACGGTCTTTAGACTTCTACGAGCGTTAAAGCCTTTGCTAGACACGAACCTTGCTATGGATTATTAGATGGATAGGTTTGAATGTAGAGCTGATGGTCAAAGTATTCTGTCACCATATAGAAAAAGCTAACGGGTTAATACCAAGGCTGCCTTTATACCGTTAAAACCCTGGCAGGCCTTGGAGTACGCTCCTCTGCGGTAGATAGATATAAGTTGAGATAAAAGCTTTTTTACGCTGGTCGGCCCTAAACAAACTGCCTCATAAGGTGTGCGTAAATCAATTTCTTGGCCTTGTAACCGAGATAACGTTGGAACTGTATATGGCGACTAACTTTCCAGAAGGTGGATAAAGGCTATGAGTGGGAATACTCACAACATAAACAATAATTACGATATAAAATTGAATAAGGACGAGAGAAAAAGAAGGTCGGAACCGACTTCAATTGGATAATCTTTCGGGAGGGACGCCACCACCCAAGGCGACGAAAACCTACTCCGAAAAGGGTAATAGCAAACAGAAATTCTGATCGTGAAAGTTCATACTTATTTTCTGTGACACATAATCAACAAATACGAATATTTTATAAAATTTTGTTTAATCCATTTTAATGTTTTTGAAATACCGAGGGAATCTGTGAGCTCAGTAGCCTTCAGAATTCTGTTTCTATAGTATGTTTGAAAAAAAACACTATATAAATTAGTTTAAACAAACGTTACAACAAACGCTTTAAGAAGAAAGGTAAGCAGATAATCTACCACAAAACTTCCTGCTAAGCAATTAATAGAAATTTTGCTGATAATTTAAGCACCAACAGCTTTTAATGGTGCGCACCGCATTTTACTTTCAAGCGACAACTTTTAACACGAATAAAAGCTGAATATAAACGAACGTATTTAATTTCCTAACTGCATGCGAGATCACGCTATTAATAACAAAAATATGAAACCTTTGAACCGTTCAACAAACACGAGTACTCAATTTCTATTTTGGCAATTTTGAAAATGTCATCAACAGAGCCGTGCCTAGTATGTGCTCGTCACTATGCATTCATGTGTACAGCTAATAAAAGCAAACCACATAGGTGACTGCAGAGCGCTGATATGCGGTACATGCGACTATGGCGCTTGGGGTGACGTCAAAGCAGCGTGAAAGTGAAAATATTCGAAAAAAGTTTCACACAATTTCGGTGTTTTTTCGGCGGCAACACAGCTGCAAGCATAATTTTAGGCGCTGTAACGTATGAACTGCAAATTGCTTAGATTTACACACAAACAACTCAACAAATACACGCGAGCGTAGCTTATGGGCGATGCCATAAACTGACACAATCGCAGGTGCCATATGTGTTGCAGAGCAAAAGCGGGTCGCCAAAAGTGCAAATATTAGCAGAAGCAACTGCAGACGTTGACTGCGCCATCTCCAGCGTCAACGTTAACGCCAACGCCGTGTGTGCTGCGATTATGTGAAAATTGCGCTATGCCACACACAACTCCGACGACTTTCAGCGCTTTCGGGGGCGTATTGCCTGTGCAAATGTTATATATGCGCTGCATAACGCCTCAAAGTATGCCAAGGGGCAAATGAAAACAAACGAGTAGCAACAAAAACAAATAAACAAACAAATATGAACTAGTGAATTGGTGATTTGTTGAACCGAGCTATGACAACCTACAAACACGTAAGCCTAGGCGCAGGGCGACGTATTTTTTGTGATTTTTTTTTTATGACTGCAATTCGCTGATATGAGAAACAGGACTGTAAGAAATGCGCTGCTTATTGCTAGCTGCTAAGACACATTATTTTTAGTTATTTGTACGGTCTTTCATTTTTGAGGATTTTTCTTTTTAAATTGCAATTTTTCGCTGTCTTTATTTATGGTACTGTTGATTTAGTTTTGGAAATTGCGCAAAAATGGAAGAAAATTATTTTGAAGGTGGTGAGTGTGACAAAGTGATTGGCTGGATGTAAAGCTGTAGTTAGATAACTGTGATTTGGTCAAACTTTGAATGGATATACATATGTGCAAGTTCTTGTCACTTCAAGCACTCTAGTAGAACTGTGAAACCTCCAAAATTGGCCGAATATCGATTAAACAGCTTTAATAGGAGCTTCGAAATGTTTTCTATTATCAAAAAAACATAATTTTATGTTTTCGTTGGCAAGCCACATGCACATGGATACACGCTAACGGGCACTGAATTTCGCGTATGATTATTTTAATATCCTGCACTGAGGTTTGTAATACCCAAAAAGAAACGTTGAAGACCCTATTTATTTACTTTAAATATGTAAAAGATTAGCGTGACGCGCTGTTTCGATTAAGACATGTCCATCTGTCTGTCCCTCTGTACATATGGGAAGCAGTCCCTCAGTTTTTCAGACATCGACTTGCAATTTGACACAAGTCATTTTCTCGCCAAAAAACTGCTCGTTTGTCGGAACCGCCGATATGGGACTACTGTAACATATAGCTGCCATACAAGCTGAACGATCCAACTCCAGTCCTTGTACTGAAAACTGTTGTATTTGACGAGGTATTTTGACAAAATTTGGCACAAACTACTGTCCAAGGCAGCAGTGTAATATTCGAAGGAACTGTTCAAATCGAACCACTATTTCGTATAGCTGCCATATAAACTGACCGATATAACTAAAGTCTTTATATGCAAAACTTTTATATTTGAAGAGATATCTTCACAAAATTTGGTGTATATTACTAACCAAAGCGTTGCTATAAACTCCGAATACATTGTGCAGATCCGATAACTATAGCATGTAGCTGTCATATAAACTGTCCGATCCAATTTAAGTCCTTGTGTGGAAACCTTTTTAATTTATTATATTTTAAAGCATATGAGTCCAAGGTTTGAAAAATATATGGGAATTCAGAGTTCTTTCGATCAAAACTGAAAGAAATACAAAGGAAAATGAATGAATATCAACGGGAAACTAGCTGACAAACTTCTTACTTCAAAATCTATGTGTAAAATAGAGCAGTGAACAGAGTCTGAAGTACACCATTAGAAAAACTTACAGCCGAGCTCCCTTTTATTTTCGAAATATAAAGCTACTTGGGCTGATTTTGGATATTTCTTTTATAAACAGTATGCTTGCAAAGTTGTTGAGTTCTTTAAATCAACTATAGTTATGAAATATAAAGCCATCTTGATTCCTTCTACAACGAAATTGCTGTAGCTTATGGCGTGATTAAAAAACTCAGTGCTTCATCAAAACTTGCAAGCTAGCGCATGTTTTAAATAAAATTTCAAAAATAAATCTTTACGAAAGCGTCACATTTACTTACAAATATCGATAAAGTGTACAACTCCACGTGCGACACGACGTATGAGTAACCTCAAATATGAGACTTAAGGCGCGCATACCACAAATTTCTACCACACAACGCAAATAGAAAGACAAAATTCCACAAACACGCACGAAACCTGCATAATGGAGAAAAGCAGCAGAGGTGGCAGCACAGATTTACCGTAAAATTACAGTTTTCCTGCCTTATCGGCATGACTGAGATGGCGGCGCCACAAGCAAAAAGTGTCACACGCCGCAAAAGTTCACTGGCTGCAGCTGCACACGCATATGTGGTGTGTTTGGTTGTTACAACGGCGCTGCGTGTCGTGTCATAAAATATGACGCTTGTATGCGCTGCTACCACCACACAATTGCTATTGGCTGACCTGTATGCCGTTGAGTTAATGCGATTGTTTGTGTGAGTGAAACTATGTATGTATGTGTGATAAAATAAATAACTATATACATGCACACACACACCTGCATACCAGCAATTTTATGGTGGTTGCGGTTCGCTCACATTTTCATACGCTTCACTTAATATGCTCTGCTGGCTAGACTCGGCGCAGCTCTGCATCTTGCCACACTTATAGTACAAATATTGCTTGTGCCTTCAACTGGAATAAATTGCAAGTGGAATAAAGATGCACAGCAGATATGAAAGCTTAATGGCCAGCATTGCTGCTGCAACACATTGTGTATATTCAGTGGGTTGCTTGTAGGTTTTGCGCCTAAAATTAAGTAGTCATTGCAGACTCCGTTTTTCGCTCGCCTTTGCCCGGTGACTTGCTCTATTTATGTGATTTAATATCAGCTTTGGATTGCAGTTGTAACAATTTGTAGTAATTTGCCATTAAGGCACTAGGCCATTGCTTTGGCAAACACTGTGTTAGTTAGTTGGCAAGCGTGTGAGTTGTGTAAATGCTGAAAATTTGTTACGTATACGACATGGTGCTCGCTAAGTAAATCATAGAGTTTTCTTAGAAAAAATTTATAATTTATGTGGCGGCATGGTTGGATCATAGGCAATTGCCTAGCAAGTGGTACTGGAATTGCATAAGCTTGCGATAATAACTTTCTGTGAAATATGCCAATTTTCATGCATTTTGATAAGCAGCTTTTTTATAAAATTAATCGTACAAAGAAATTGGTAATTTTTACCTATAAGTTTTTGAATAAAAATGCCCAGTTGAGCTATCTTTCCAGTCAGCAACTTATGCAAATCAGCGAAATGTTACTTTCAGAAAGCAAAGCCTTTTTGTCGAAAGGCATTCACCAGTATGCATTTTTAACAAAAAATATAAAATTCGACACGGAATAAACTTAGAAGGTCCTCACTTTATTTCAAAAAAGAAAAAAACGTTAATTTCGGCTACAGGTGTATTTCTTAAAGCAAAAAATGGCAAAAAGTATTCTTATCTTAGTTTTAATGGGTCACTGCTTATGGCTTTATGCTATAGTAGCCCGATCTCAACAATTTTTTCGGAGATTATAACGTTGTCTTGGATAATTATTCATGCCAAATTTCGTGAAGATTTCTAAACAAATAAAAAAGTTTTCCATACAAGAACTTGAATTGGAACGGTCAGTTTGTAGGCAGTTATCTTCAATAGTGTCCCAACAACGGCGGCTGCGTATTATAACACTAATATTAAGATGTCACTAAATTATGGTATGCAAGTATAGTAGTTCTCACACAAGTGCAGCACACATGCATCAAAGCAGCTTCCTTGTACCTATTAGTAGGCGTAAGTCCTTAGAGATATATACTTGTATGCTTTAGTAATAACATTCCATAGCACTCACTGCGACAGGCATTCAATATTTAATGGCACGACACTTGTTCACAAGCCGCAAGCGCAATAGCGGGCAGATAGCGACGGCTATTCACAAGCAGCTTTAACGGCATTAAACGTCGGAGCAGAGACCATACATTTTCACACACACAAACACATACACACATTTGCATTAAATACATATCGATGAGTTGGTGCTTCGGCTGGACTGCGATCGACAGTAACGCCGCTCTTATGCGGTCATATTAATTATTCATGATGCACATAGTGATGCTGAAGTAGTCAAGCGTGCACTTAGCGTGACAACAACCAAGCTATACATATATTTATGTATGCATGCAAGTGTTATGTATGCATAAATATAAATCAAGTGGTTGAAATGGAACGTTCTTGGTAGGGATTGTTTTGGTTTCTAACACTGAAAGCAATGCTTAGCTAGCAAAAAACTTTCTACTAAGATTTAACTAAGAAATTCGGTTCCCTAAACTTTATTAAAAAGAGATCTACTCTACTACATCTAGTCTTTAATGTTCTCAGCGCTCATTTCACGTAAGCAATATTATAACTGATTCGAAAAGCGCCAGGAACCCTTCCTCTACTGCTCATAAAGTACATTATCACCAACACATATGTATATAGATATATATATATATATATATACGTAGTTGCGCGCGCCTTTCCGTCGTCACACTCATTGGTATTTTCGATTGCTGTCGTATAGAATTTATTATCTATTAAAGCTGTCGCTGGCAGTCATTGTTGAAATTCTCGTTAAACTTTTAACGGAAGCTGTGACACACTACTTCCGTCTAGCGTGATAATAATATGTGCACATATATACACATGCATACAAATACACATTCATTTGGAAGTTCATTTAAACAAGCATTGCGTGCAATTTCTGTGCATAGCAGTTGTAGAAGTTAACTGTAATCCACCGTTTGAAATGCACTGTGCTCTCCATTAGCGTCTGTGCTATTTTCATATAGCTTTTATAGCTATAAAAATATCTTTGCAGTTGTGTGTGTATGCGTGTTCTATTAAAATTATATCTTCCCCCCGTTTAGCATTTCAATGTTCTTGACCTACTTTCTGGTTTTAAAATACTTTTGAATTAATTTCCTTCAGACAACTTGCGCTGCATTGAGTTTGTATGGACTTTGTCGTAATTAGATGAGTGGACGAGCGACTGGCCGACACAAAGCAGAGTAGTCTTAGTGCATTTATTTGTGAAATAAATATCATGAACATAAATGTATGCTGTTTATATTTATTTTTACACTTTATGCAGTTTCAGTTAAATGCTTTTTGATGAATCTATTGACAGTTGCAACTTAGAATATATACAAGTACATATCTTATATTTTAGGGTATCCGTTATTTCCCAAGTTGAGTTTTTTTTTTGTTTTGCAGACACCCACTGAAGTTTCAGTTTTTAGTCTAAGATAAATTATTCAACGTAAACAAGATGTTTTGATCTTTTGCCTTTAATTTTTTATCTCAAAAGCAAATGTAGCTGCAACTTTGAGGTAATGATATTTTGATGCAAAATTTTCAGATCTACAAAAAAGGTGTTGATATTTTTTTTCATAAAGCCATTATTTTAAAAGTTATACGCACTTAACGTTATGTATCAAAGGTAATTGTCATTCTACAAGTGCCTTATAAATTATGTGTTACTCATACGACATGGTGTACTATATGTATACTACATATGTATGATATATAGTTGTAGTTTTATGATAGTAGCTTGTATGTTTTTCTTTGATTTTGTCGACTTTGCTCGTTAACCGAAATATTTTCCTAGTATTTTTCAAATGTATAATATAGTTAGACAAAAGATAATAGTGCGATATTGTATAATGAACAGTCAGAAATAAATGCAGGATGAGATATAAATTGAATTAGGTTCAACATAATTGACAATAGATATGAAATAATGAGTTATAAAAGACAGGTGATCAATTTAGTACAGATAAGAGATCTTTCGAAGTATGTAATAGACTAATAAATACTTGTTAAGAGGCGATAGATAATAGTAGATACTAGAAGCTAGATAATCGACAATAGATAATTGTTATTCGATTTTAGCTAACAAGCAATAGATAAGTAACAATAGATAAAAAGTAATAGATGAATTTTTCGCAGGGTTAATAGATAATTTATAGTAGATATTCGGTAATTTGTAAGAGATAATAGATGGTAGTAAGCAATAGATAATAGATATTATACTTAATATTTTTCCAAATAAAAAAACAGAACTGGGAAAGTGATGTATTGATAGATAACAGATAATGGATAATAGATAATAGGAAATAAATAATTCACAATATATAGATAATAGGCAACAGATTATAGAAGATAGAAAATAGATAGTCAAGAGTAGATAAAATATCTTAGATGAAAGATAAAAAGCAGTAGACTATATATGTATGTATATGAGATAAAAGATCCTTTATATTTTTAATTTACCTAACAAAGCAGTATGATTTTAAAAGGTTTGTATTATCATAGTAAAAATGTTTTTGAAAATGGATGATAGATATTTGGAAAAATAGGACAAAATAATAATTTACAGTAGATAATATATAATATTATATATACAAGTATGAGTTAAAAGATTCCTTATATTTTTATTTCACCTAACAAAGAAATACGATTTCTGAAGGTAGTTATTATCATAGAAGAAAAAAGAAAACGGAAATAGATGATAGATAAGAACAACTAGATAATTTACAGCAGATCATAGATAATAGATAATATCTGTCCGAAAGTAAATAAAATATAATGGATAACGTAATAGATAATTAAAAATTTATATTAGTTGATAGATCATAGAAAACAAACACATTAGAATCGATACAATGTAAAAGATTATTGACAATAGGTATTAGATAATAGATTTTTGGCAATTGGCAACAGACAAAAGATGAAAAATAGATGGGTAATATGTAATAGATTAGAGATTAAAAGTAATTTTACAGATAATTGGCAGTACAGAAGATAGAGAGAGAAATATGATAGATAGTATATAGTAGAATATAGCTAATTGGCAATAGATTAGAGATAGGGTATGATAAATAATAGGTAAGAAGTCTATGTATTTTTATAAACCTCATTTTTTTGGTGCATCAACATTAAATATCATAAAACAAATTAGCGCTTCCGCAATCGTTTTATGTGCTAATCGCTTTTCGCAGCTTACTTAAGACATACATTTCTTACATATGACGTACTCTTCGCTTAATCGTCGCATGTGAAATAAGAGAGATATTTCGTTTTTTTGGTATTTTTGTTGTTGCAACCGATTTTATTGCAGCACGCACCCACAACTAATGAAATAGAATTTATGGCTTGCCTCACCAAAGTGCTTATCACACAAAACATGTGCCGCGAAGAATTCACACCACCGTACAGAAAACATAGAAAATCACAACCGAACTTGGGTAAATCGTAAATATGTTTACAAGCAAAAACAAATTCTTTCATAAAAAGTTGAAACGGAGAAAAAAATGACGACAGTGCACGACAGAAAGGACAACATAATACTCCGCACACGCATTTGGCAAAAACACAAGGACATAAAAGCATGATCCCCCGACGTGGCGTTATGGCGCAAAGAGATATATAAATACTGTTATCTATGTGTGTAATACATACACACAAGCTTCATAGACTTGAGATATTCATGGCAATAGCGAGCAATGTGTTTATTAGGTTGGAACATAAACCCAAATGTGTTCCGAAATATTTACAAGCAAACAAATGGTTGAGAAAGCCGGTATCTCTCTAAGTACATATCATAGTATGTATATATGTAACGGTTTGTGTAACAGCGGGCCACAATTGAGTGGCGTGTGCCAAAAGCTCTTAAATTGGCACACTTATAGATATTTGTCTACAAAAACAATAGCAATAAGAAAAAAAGTTAACTTTGGTTGCACCGTAGCTAGAATACCCTTCACAAGTACAAAATACTCACCACAAAAACTTGATTTTGAACATTCAGTTTGTATGGCAGCTATACGTTATAGTGGTCCAATCTAAACAATTTCTTCGGAGATAGTAGCGCTGCCTTGTCTAATAATCTATGCCGAATTTCGTGAAAGTACCGCGACAAATAAAAAAGTTTTTCATATAAGGACTTAAGTTTGATTATTCAGTTTGTATGGCAGCTATATACTATAGTGATTCGATCTGAACAATTTCTTCGAATATTACACGATTGCCTTAGACAATGACCCATACTAAATTTCGTAAAGATATCTCGTCTAATGAAAAGGCTTTACATACAAGGACTTGATTCCGATAGTCCACATTGTATGGCAGCTATATGCTTTAGTGGTCCGATATCGAGGGTTCCGACAAAGGAGCAGCTACTTGGTGAGAAAAGGACGTGTGCAAAATTTCAGAGCGATATCTGAAAACTCAGCGACTAGTTCGCCTATATATAGCCGGACATGGCTAAATAAACTCAGCTCTTCATCTAATCATTTATTAATATATCTTACATGGTCTCCAACGTTTTCTTCTGGGTATAAGAAATATCGTGGCAAACTAAATATACTCTGTTCAGGGTATAAAAATAAATACTTTTCAAGCAAAGTCTGCGTGTAAGCAATTTACAACACCACTAAGACCTTTTCGGTTTTTTATTTGCCTTCATTGTGTGCTTTTTGCATGATGACAAAATTATTCTCATAAGAAATTACTTTCGTCCAAAAAGGCGAAGATTTGCTTCATGAGGATTTTTATCGTAATTTAAAGAATTGATAGGTATTGCAGCCGAATAGATGATGATGATAAGAATGATAAGAAAGGAAAATGATGACATTCCGGATATCAGTTATATACCATATATGGAAACTATTCCGAAAAGTCATCTAGTCAATTTTTTTAATAGAGATGCCACCTGTTAAAAAATAAGAAATTATAACAAAAACTATCCAGACAAAAGACGATTGGGGAGAACTTTGAATCAATCTTATTTCCAAAAAAAAAACTTGCCACTGGTCGAAACAGTTTTAACTGGGATAAATTGTATAAAAATTGTCTGAGTATATATAAATTAAAATTATTTTGGAGAGTATTCGAGATTAATATAATTTTTGTAGACATATTTTTTGATAGAGTTGCCATAAAAACTTTTGAAATTGATCACAATATTACACAATAATGAAGCTGAAAGAGTTAAACGAAGCTTCTGAGAACTCACTTTTAATTCAAGCATATTTTGGAAGTTGATATAAGTTGCCACCTATCGAAAACTTAAAAAAATAGCAAAATATTGCAAATAAGTGTCAAAGTAATAAAAGGAGAAAAAATTGTGTGGGAAAGTTTTCCGAATAAGTTTTGAGATCTACTTTGGAACAAAGTTGCCACCTATTAAAAAATTTAAAACTATGCAAAATATTATGAATTGAGTTTCAAACGTAAATGGCTAAAGGAAGAGTACTAAAATATATTTTGGCAGGTCTTTAATTTAAATTTATAATATTTTAAAACAGTGTTGCCACATTAAGTCAAACGAAAAATTGTGGAAAATGAATTATATTTGAAGAAAGTATTTGGATTATTGTTTAATATGAATACAGTCTGAAACAAAGTTGCCACCTATTCAAAAATGAAAAATGGGGTTCAAAGATGATAGAAAAGTTTCCGTTCAGTTGCTATCTTGAGAGCAAATTAATTTAGCAAAATATCTACAAAATGTGGGAACATGCAAAATAATAAATATATGCTTCATAAAGGCATACGGGATGAAGGAAGAATATTGCAATAATGGAAGTTTAGTTTTGTGCTATTTTATACAAGAAAAACTACAAAGTAAATTGTTCGAATTTATTTCCGTTATAACCAAAAATCAGCCTCACTACTCCAGCTTAGTAAATTTCAATAAAATTTAAAAAAAAAACTAATTTATATTTAAAATTATTTATTTCACTATCAAAATTGTTTTAATAGCGTGACATGAAAGTATAACATGAATAATATATGGAAGAATTGAAATAGCTAAAAATAATAATATTTACATAACTACAATAGAAATACGAATGCATATGATATTCAGTGTACTTGTATATGTAAACATATAAATCTGTATAGTTGCAAAAATCCGTGCGAAGCATTTGCGTGCCTTAAATGCAAATCGACGGCTATTATAAAATAGAAAAATTGTTGTAAATCAATCAAGCGTCACATTAACACTACAAATTCTATTGAAGTCGGCGTTGCAATTAAATATTTGACATGTGGCTGCATCTGGATGCATACATATAAAAATGATTTGTTGCCATATTTTACTTGTGAGTGAGAACAGAAAAGATTTATAAAAGTAAAAACAAATATGTTAATAATTAGAAAATGTTTATAAAAGAAAAAAATAAAAAATGATTAATAATTAATAATAATTAATATTTTTTATTTTGCTTAATTTAATTTATTAATATTAATAATAATTCATAAAATAAAATATTTAACTAATTAGTATTATACGCAATCAATAATTTTTTAAATCGTTTTTCAATTTAGTAATTTTTTTTAAATTAAATTAAATTTTTAATTAGTTTTGAATAAATTTTATTTTAATTTATTTAATTTACTACTTTTTGGTTTCGATGTTCTTTAGTTCAATTAATTTTTTTTTAAATTTACTTAAATTTAATTCATTTTTCTTCGGAAACGCACCCGTATATGTTGGAAAATGAATTTACACACCGAAAAAAAATTTGCAACAATAAATCGCATATGCATATATGACATAATGCCTATATTTAAAAATGATTTGTTGACATAATTTGATTGCGAGTGAGAACAGAAAATATTTATAAAAGTAAAAACCAAAAACTAAACCAATATAATTAAATTTTTAATTTTTTTTTAATTTTAAGTAATATTAAACGGTTAAAAATATTAAATACTATAAAAAAAAATTTTTAATTTTATTTAATTTTCTTAAATTTTATTAATTTTTTAATTACCTTTTCATTACAATAAATTATTATTATTATTTTATTTTAATTTCCTTTAATTTACTTAATTTTCATTTTGTTATTTTTATAATTTATTTAATATTCTGTTTTTAATTTTCGCCAATTATTATATAATATATTAATTTTATATATAGGTTTTGATTACATTTTATTTAAATCTATTTAATTTAATTATTTTTTTTCGTCAAATTTAATTAATTTTATTGTTTGTGATAACACCCCTGTATGTTGAAAAAAGAATTTGCATACCGCAATATTTTCAACAATGTCTAAAAAATATAATTTTCTAGCGAAAAAGAAGTCAATAACAATTTAACGTCTAAGCTACCTCAAGCCTTACAAAATATATCTCACAAAACAAAAGGCACGACAGAAATTTTATTCAAAATTGTTTAGAATCACTAAAATGTGATACAAAATCAAAAACGGCTAAATAACACTATAATATTTAGATAAACAAAATATATATTTATGAAATTGCTGTTATGTGTCGACCACAGCTGCTGCGCTTGTAGCCACTAAATAGGAAGTGAATTCTCGGCATACTAGAAATGACAGTGTTAAGCAAATGTGCACTTGAATACATGGATAGTATTAAAAAAATTAAAATAAAACCAAAACCAAAACAGCAACAACAAAACATGTGTATCTACAAGCAATAATTTGTTGCTTGACTTTGTCAGACTAGCTACCGAATGGCAGAAGGCAGCTAATTTCATTCAGCAAAAAGAAGCGAATGCGAAGAAGTGTCGTTACTATTAGTGGAAATACTGTTGTTGCTGTTGTTTACTAAATCTACTATATTAGTGCTTAAAGGCAAAATCAAAGCGTGTGATATGTCGCTTGTAAATATGTTTTCTTATTGCTTTGCTAAATATACTTTGTTGTTGGAGCGCGCTAAAAGCATCCACGAGTGCCAACAAATTCAGTATGTCATTAGCGATTTGTGAGGCGAGCAAACGAATGCAGATATGCAAATGTATGCACATGAGATAATGCTTTGCAGATATACACATATACATTATACATATATATATACATATATACATATATACCATATATTTCTAATACACTTCCTGTATGCGCCAAATTTACGATGCGCCAACGCCTGCAACACCATTTATCTTGAATTTTGTTGTCATCTATATGTGTATATGATTTTTTGTTGCAAGCAGAAGCAGCAAGAATTTCAGCCACCCTCAAGCAGGAATTGCTGTGTCGCCAATGTCATAGTCAACAATGCCATTTGTTAGTCAAATATTTGTACACAGTTATTTAGTTATTCGTTGTACAACAAAGGTTCACATTTGTAGTAAATGCAAAGAAGCATATGAGTGGCATATAAGTTAGCATTTATATGTATAATATATATACTATAATACCCTTCACAAATACAATATATTCCATACAAGCACTTGATTCGGATCGTTCAGTTTGTATGGCAGCTATAAGCTATGGTGGTCCGACATTGGCGACTCCGACAAATGAAACAAAACATGAGCAGCTTCTTGGGGAGAAGAGAAGGTGTGCAAAAATGTTCAGAACGATATCTCAAAAACTGAGAGACTAGTTCGCTTATATATAGATATACGGACAGAGGGACCTGGTTAAATCGACTCAGCTAGTCATGCGGATCATTTATATATTGTATTAGTCTTATAGGGTCTGAAACGTTTCGTTCTGGATATTACAAAATTCATAGCAAACTTAATACATCCTGTTCAGGGTATAAAAATGCTTATTTGTGGAAGCTTGCTATCAAAAGCCGAACTATAGGTACTACAGGAGCAACCTACAGATATGTTATAGAGCTCAACTAAAGTGCTAGAATCTTACACCTCTCTTAATACAATAATCAAATTAATAAAGGTATATTATTAAAAAAAATATAGATAAGCATTAATTACTAAATATTTTTCATCAGTGAAACCTAATATAACATATTAAACATTTACTTCTGTGCGCTGTAGGTAAACATTTGCATTAACCCATATTTTCCCGGTCACATACCATATATACCTAAGTAGGTGCGTAAAATCGCGAAATTGTTTAATTTGCAGTTAACTCGTGTTTATTTGCGACAAGGCAAATGTCAGTCGCTTCATTTGCCGTGAAAAATACAAAATGCTTTGAGTTTTTATATAGTTGGCGGCATGGCGGTACTGCAGCCGCTGCATGATTGTTGGCACGGCGCCTGCCATGCCTTTGTGTTGATGCAAAGATTTATATGCTACCAAACATATACATATGTGATTTATATACAAATACGGCTGTTTTAATATATTTATGTTGTGGACTATGCAGTGTTCTTGTTCAAAACATTAATATTTCTTTTATTTTCAAATGCAAAGTATATGTAGAATTTGTCAATGAATTAGTAATTATATTTAATTTATTGGCAATCCAAGTGAGGTAGTCGTTTTATGTGTAGAATTTTGCAGAAATAGCTATTGAAGTTCATAAAAGAGTTTGCAGATGCAAATAAGTAATTTTAGAAAGCGAAACTATTAAGTTTTCTATAGAGTATGCAGGAAAAAAATTATTTTTTATTCTATTTTGTGATTTGTGCTAGTAAAACAAGAAAATACGTTAGTTTCGGTTGCAAAAAATCTATATATTATATTATAATAAGAGTACTCTTCACAGTTACAAGTTTTCTTACAAGAAGCCTGAACCAACACATGTGACGTATACGCACTGTCGCAACAAAACAAACCAACCCCGTGAATGGTACTGACTGCTTATCAAATACTAGTACATATAAAAGTTTAACTAATTTATGTTGGGTCTTAACAAAAGACCGATTTTTTCGGAGTTGTGTCAATTTTCTTATCCTGTGTAATACGCTGTGGACCATTCCATATAGCTGAAGCTTCGAAATTACACTTAGCATAACATCACTTGATAAGGCATACAACACATCTTTAGCAATTGTTTTCTTTTTACTAGCAATATTTTCATGAGCCTGATTCACAAAAAGAATTCGCAAAAGCACTTTTTACAACGCCAGTTTCCTGCAGTAATTTAGATACCACTGCAGTGATAGCAAAGCAAAACACATTTTCGAGCAGTACGAAGAAATGTGCACTGCCAACTTACAACAACTAAGAGCAGCTCCGCTCAAGTTTCTTCATTTAGTACAACACTTTATCTTTCCCACTTTTTTTTTTTTTCTTTCACTAAATCTCACTCAGTGCACACAATTAGCTTAATTGCGGCAACAACTTCGCTTTGTTCTTTGCGCTTAACGCCGTTTTCAATTTATTAACCGAACTTTGTGCTTTTCATACCAAACTCATATAGATAACAGATTTATAGCGGTCGCTGGCGCCACAATGCAAGTAAACATCTCTTTTTCTTACTTTTTTGTTATTTGCTTTAAAAATTCAAAGCAGCGCGTAAAACGTAATGCGCTTTAACACTTACAGACATACCCGAAATACGCGCGAAAAAAAAATCGCGCATAAAAAACTTTTACACAGCACTTTTGAGCTTATGGCACTTCAAGGATTTTGAAAACTTTTCCAACTGCGCGCGACTTTAAACGCTGAGAGTTACTTTTGCTTAAAGGTAAAAGGTAAAGCGATTGTTGGGGGAATATAGATGAAGAAGTTGTGTTAGAATATCAGTAAAAAAAAGCAAATTATGAAAAATGTATACTTCGTAGTGAGATGATGTTGAATTTTTCAGTGAAAATATTGAGAGTAGAATTTTAGTGACGTCAATTTAGCAATTATATAGAAGAGAACGGAGTAGTTCTTAATAACTTACTCAAAATATTATTTTATAACTTCAGACTTTTTTTTAATTTTAAGAGTTTTTAGTATTTTAAGATTTAGTATTTCAAAATTATTTTAATTTTGAAGAAAATTATACAGTATTGATGCTATTTCGTTAACGTTATAAATGTAGGACAATTTACCCATATTATTATGTTTAACTTCAGGCATTATTGTGTTGAGAGCAATAAGAGAGTATATATAAGAAATGAGAGCTGAACCATACTTTCGATACTCGAGTCACATGCAGCCTTTTTATTATCACGATTCTTACATGAACAGATTAGGTATAGAAATATTGACGGCAATTAATATTTTGAGAAAGATTTTATTTGATTGCAAAACTGATATTATTTCACAAAAAATTCCATGATTATGCACCCGTATAAAATATTTACTCAATTCAACTTAACTTCATTTACATAGAACTTTACTCCATTCAACTCAACTCAACCGAACTGAACTCAACTGAACAACACATAACTCAAGACAACCGAACCGAACTGAAGTGAACTCACCTCAACTCAACACAACTCAATTCAACTGAACTCAACTGAACTTAACTCAACTCAACTCAACTCAACTATTTTTGATAACTTTTCATATATATTTCTTTAGAGCTTACACAAAGCAAAACTATAAAAAAATATATATAATACTATAAAAAATCCTACCCTTTTAGCTTAAGAGGAAACTTCTACCAATAAATTGAGTAATGAAAACTTCTCTAGCCATAATCTATGGTAAAAATATATTATATATAAATTGTTTGCCATTATGCGGTCTTCAAAAGGTATATCCTTTATCTAACCACGTTTTTATTCCCCCCGCTGAAATCAAAAGAATGACAGAAAAGAAACAAAAGCCAACAGAAATTACAAACCGTTGAAAGAATTAAAAGTTTTAAATTGCTTCCTTCATCTACTGCCAAATGCAAAACTTTACGTGTAAAACACACGCTTATACATATGTACCAGTATGTACCTATGCAAATGTGGATATATACTTCGTATATTTTTTGCATGAGTGTACGAGTTCAACCTGAAGGTTGCTGCTATGACGTACACCATGCACTTTTTTTTACTGCGTCCCCTACCCTTTATGCTTCTTTTTAACTGCTTTTTCAGCTCTCTCTCTGCACCTCCTTCATAACCCGCTTCTTTTGCTGCTTGTTCTACTGCCACCAACTTTTTAGCTGTTGCACTGACAACTAGCTTATTTCTGCTGTTGTTGTGCCACTAAATGTTTCACTTGCCAACCTCAGCTCAAGCTGCAACACACGCTGACTTTGCCAGAGCTGTAGCGGTTTCTAGGACATAACTGTATTATTTTTAGCAACAAAAGGAAATAGTAAGATGGCCAAGCATGCCATGGCATTGAAGCAAAACTCGTCGACGCTGTTGATTGGTGAAAGCGTCACAGTAGTTCGTGGCAGTGATTGCAATGCTGGTATTAGCCCTAAACCCAGTTGCCGCTGTAACGGTTATTACTGTGGCGCCAATGTGAATTTAGCAGCAGTATTACTTTTCCGCCATTATTTCACTCCATTGGCGTACGCGTTGCACATTTCGATTTCCCTTCATGTAAGCGCTTGTCAATGTGTTGTTGTTATTGCTCTGCTGTTGCTGGAAAGTTTGTTTGTCCAGTCATCCATCATATGCGCAAATACATATTATATGTACTCATATACATATATTACTCATACGACATGTACGCCATAAATTTCATGCTGTGGCAGCGCTTGTTGCAGCTTTTTCAACACTCTCTCGTCACCCAGTTGCTCTTCACTACACGCGACACACTCTGCGCTATTTACATAACCACTAGTAATCCATGCTTTCAGTTTTTGTGCATTTGCAACTGCAGTTATCTTCTGCTTTTTTCTTTGTTTTTGTCAAACATATACAATTGTTGCACTTTGCGCTAGTTTGTTAGTGTTGTTGCAGCTTTCCGCATCAAACTTTTTGTCACCCCAACGTCATGCAATTACAATGGCAAAGTTACTTCATTTATTTAGTTTTCTTTTATTACAATGGGGATTGTGGATTGTGTGGAAGTGTGCAAGAGCAGCAGAGAATAGCACACACAAGCGCATAGAAGCGCATGACAATCGATGTGAAGGTCAATCGCGCGCTTTGGTCGTTGATTTATTTTCCTCATATGCGCTTATGGATTAATAAAAGTTTTTCTCATCTTGGGGTGACTTATATTTAGGATTTGCGTTAAAGATATTTTTATAACTTTTATATAAATATTGAATAAATTATGTTGAAACAGCGCGTCCAAATGATTGTTAATATGTATTATGCAAAAAAAATATACGTTAAGGTTCTAAGGAGCTATGATTTTTGTGGATAGTAATTTACTTATAATTTTATTTTTCAAATATTTTGAAATGACTGCACCAGTTTAGAATACTTAGCTGCTGTAGATACAAATCAAACTGAAGCGGTTTAGTGGAATCTGCTATTTAACTCAAACCTTTTTTTATTAAGTGATATAACTTTATAAAAATGTTACCACTTCTACTAAAACAAGTGAGTAAGCGCTAAGTTCGGGTATAACATCGCATTTTACAGTTTTGCAAGGCTCAAAACCGAGCAAGTACTTTCAGTTGTTGGCAAAACTATAAATTTAACTAGTGGAAGTATTGCCCTGATTTCATCAATTTCGGACAAAAGGATACACTATTATTAGAAAAAGTTTGTTTCTGAATTTATATAAAATTTCTTACATATTAACCGATAAATGCGGTATAAAGTCAACCGCAAGTTCGAAAACTTATTTATATTAGGTATATGGTGGTTACGAACAGTGTTGACCCGATTTTACTTATTTTTTAGCACAAGAGCACGTTGTCAACAAAAAAATATTCTCAACGAATTTCATTACTAGACCTCAGAAATTGACCGATTGTGCGGTAAAAAATTAGCCATATGTACAATGGTACAGATATTTGGTGTCTGGGTCCTTCAAAAGTAAGATTTAAAGACTTTGTGAGCACTATTTGTGTGAAATTGTATACCGATATATTTATTGGTGTTTAATTTGTATACTGAAAATGAAAGAATCAGATGGAATTTAAAGTAGTGTTATACTTGTATGGGAAGTAAGCGTTGTTGTCATGCGATTTCCGCCATTTTCACAATGTATGATAGGCATGATTGGGTAACCTCACACACCGAATTTTGTTGAAAATTGTCGAGTAGTTTTTTAGATTTAATGGTTGTGTAACATCACAGATTTTATTGAAACGAGTCGAATAGTTTTTGAGGTATATGACTTCAGCTAAAGGCGAGTGGTAACACGCCTAGTGTCCAAATTTTACAATTGCTCCTATAAAGCTTTTCCCCAGCATCTTGGTTGTGAAATCTAATGCTTGTGGCTCATTTATTCAATGAGTTATCGCACTTTTAGTAGTTTTCAACATAACCGTTATATGGGGAGTGCGCTTGGTTACTAACCGATTTTAAATAGTTTTACACTGTTTTAGGAGTGACCAAAAACAATCATCCACAGAAAGCGTGTTTGTTATAGCTTTATAGATTTGTGCGATATATGCATTTAAAAATTTTCAGCCCACAGGTGTCCCGCCTCTGCGATCATAATATGTGTGTTTAAAAACTTATTATCTAGCAGTTGGATGTACAGCAGATCTAATATTAAACTCACGTCATCAATATATGTGGCACTCATGTCTCCCTGCCATTAAACGAGGTTTTTGTGAGTCATTTATTTAATTATTACTTGCTGTTTAGTGGGAAAACTTCATGTGATTATAATATCATTAACACGACAACAAAATGTAATTTGCTATGCACGCGCACAAAGGCGCTCTAATGTTGCCTTAATAAGCTGCAGGTAAATTTTGCACACATACGTTTAACAGAATGAAATTTTAGCTGCAGTGTTGGGTTATTTATATATGTACTAAATGCACTCGTAAATAAAATATGCATCAAACTTCTATGTATGTGTGTATAAATGCATATTATATCGCGTGTGAGATGGTCAAGGACAAGCATGTGAGTATGTGTGTGCGACAAAATGAGTAGCGTGACGTCATGTGGGAAATATTTGGTGGTAATGTTGAGTAATTATATATTTAACACTTTTGTAAGAATTCCGTATTAAAATTAACACAATAAAGGATTTTTACATATACTGAATGTTGAAAAAAAGTAGAAATAAAATTTTCTTTAAATTAGCGCTTTAAGAAATTATAAACAATAGCAGCAATAAACATCTATTTCTCTCTGCTGAAACGAAACTGTCAATTTCTGCCCTTTGCACCTGTCAAAATGCTTCCGCTTCAATTACTCGCCTACCAACTAACTGGAACGGAAAAAGCACGTTGTAAAAAAAACTAAACGAAAACGCTGCAAGCTAACTAAATAACAGAGAAAATGACAGGCAATAAAAAATTTACAACGAGTTGGCCAATTTTGACTAAATCACCGCCACTTTGATGGCCCAATTCAAAGTGAATTCCCTCGTTATTTGAATGCAAAATTGTGCGCTTTTTCGAATGAGGGCTGGCAGAGAGAGAAGTAAAGCGAGAGATAGAGAGCGGGTGAATGGGAAAAGATGAGCGGGTGCAGGCGAAAGAAAAGGCTAGTGAAATATTGAGCTTTTGAGGTAGAAAACCGTTAGGGGGAATATGCTGTTCTAAGCTCGTGCATGGGAAATCGCAGCGCAAAGCAAAGGAAATTGTTAACGTTTTAGCCAATGTATAGCTTTGACAGTTGCAATTTTTATTTGTGACTTTTACAAATATCGCAACGGTATGCAAATATGTTGAAATCAACAATGCAATTGAAAGTTGACATATAATTTTTTTTATTTTTGTTTTTTTTTTCAGTAAAGAATACGTATGAAGCAGTGTAGCGTATTTGTTGGTGTGTTTATTTTTTACTGCATGTGTGCGAGCGTTGGCGATTAAATATTTGCCATATATGTATGCACCGTATATACTTGTATGTATATTAGGTGGGTTATTACAAAATGAACATTTTTGCCACAGCACTTAGTGATTCGTTAGTAATCGAGGATAAAGATCTGGATTGAAACGAATTTTGGCGATTTTAAGCATGTCAGAAAAAAAGCGTATTTGTGAATTTTTTATTTTACAGGCGTTTTATTTAACCAATAAATAGAAAATCAGTGCTGTTGCAGAATTTAATTTACTTTAATATTTGGCGATTCGTTTGGAAAAAACTTAAATTTATTTAATGCCGTAGCTAATCTCCAGTGGGACCGCTGAAAAAAGTCGGCTGGCGGCGAGAGACATTTTTTTGCATAAATTATTACAAGATCAAAAACAAACAAAAAATGTTTGTTACTAAAGATGAATACAGATAATGATCGAAGGACTAGTCACAATTCCTCTTTTTGACAAAAATCATAAAAAAATTACTTAGAGTGGCTTAAAAAACGAAATTATTATTAAAAATGTTGTTCCTTCGAGCATTACCTGACAAATATATCACAGAAGGTCGTTTCAATTTCAAATTATTTGAAATTATTTTCGAGAAAAACGCAATTTTATTACCATTTTATATTCTTAAAAAATTTAAAAATTCTTAGAAATTTGCTCATATCTCCGAAACTATTTGTCGGTGCAACTTTTAATTTTTTTTAGAATATTTTAAAATACATGCAAAAGAAATCGATTGAAACTCGTCGCTAAAAATATTATTTTTTAAAATGTGACACATATTTAAGTACCTTCCTAATATAACTATATGTATATATATATATATATACACAAGTCTATATATACACATTTTACACATAAGCAATATGCATTTTTACCACAGCATCGCGTCTCAATGCACCTTTGCAATTTACTTAACTGCAGCTACAAGTTTAACAACTTCAATGATATTTTTTTAAATTGCTTTGTCACTTTCTGCTCACTCTCTTTGCGTCTTTTTGTAGTTGTAAACCTGCGGAATTACTTTCACTTTTTATCTCAGGGAAATGTCATATACAGCATTGCTACAATTTCAGCTAAGAGCCAAGAGATAAGCTTTTGTTATTGTTGTTTTTCAACAATTTTATGCTGCTTTATTGGCTGTTCTTGAACAACGTTAACTTAAAGTGCGATATATGTAAATAGGGATTACAATATCACAAATACGCAATAACACTATTAAATCAAATAGAGTGCAAATATCAGCGGTGAAATGGAAGGTTATATTTGGGGGCTATATCACCTTGTAAATTAAATAAAATAAAAAAAACAAAAAGAAAAAGATTTTAGTTTTTCTTATTTATCGCATGCACATATGTAATTTATATCTGAGAATAGTCTCCGAAAATTTGAAATTGAACTGGTAACCAATGAATTGTTTTTAGCGGAATTTTAACGAACTTAGCTAAGGAGATGTGCTCCAAGTGCATGTAACTGCAGCGAAACCAGTTATATAGGTATATCTTAAACTATTTCTGTATTGAGTCAGTGTAGCTACCACTAAAATTAGCACTTTCCTAAACTTAATGGATATCAACGATGAAGTCATATGAAACACCCCAAACCATAAACGTCAACCACTAACAAGGAAATACCATTCATTTCCGGCCAGCCAAAAGACCATTTGCTATTTTATGAGCAACCATTATACCAACAACTCACAAAGCATTTAACATACTGAGTGTGCAAATTTGTCAGCGCTACTAGCGCTTGCAACCCGCCAAGACTTAGCAGCAAACATTAAAATGTTAATTTCAGCAAGAAAAAGGCAAACAAATCGTAGTCACAAAATCTTGACCAAATAACAGTTTACCGATGACCTATTTTTTGATTGCAAGCATTGGTTTCAACTTAACGTGTAGCAGGCAGCGCTATATTTCGTTTTTTTTTTTAATTTTTTAACTTTCAGTTAACATTAACTTTGTGGCCAAAGCGGGCGCTCCCAACAAATATCAATAACACAGTTGAATGCGGATTTGATTTCCAAGCGTTGCATGTCACAACAACCAACACTTTTCGTTGATTTATTGATTTTTAGCTGTTGAGTAGCCAGTTTCTTTATTTTTTCTTTATTTTTTTTATTTATATTTTTTTTCTTTATCGCTAATAGTTTCCCAGTTTTATTGCCGTTTAGTTGGCAGCATTTTTGCTTTTTTATGTGCAAACTTTCTTGCCACTTCGCTTCTTTGCCTCTTGCACCTACCCACAGCACAACTACTGTATAGCTGTTGTAATATTGACAACTTCGTGTCGTTTGTACGCAAATTTGTTAGCGGTCGGCTTTCATAAAATTCAACGCAATCAGTTTTGTCTTGCTGTTGTTTTTTTACATTTCTTTTTACGTTTCCACTGTTATCGTTTTTCACTTCCGCCAATGCTTACGAAATTTCCAAAACTTCCTCTTTAAATGCAACACTAACTGCCTTTCGTTTCCGATGCAGCATTTTCACTTGACTTGCTACCACCACCACTTTTGTTGCGCCGCGTTTATTTCCGTTTGCAAGATTTGGGCTTACTTTTTTCATGAATACTCACAATCGTTCGCCTGCCTCAATATTTGTCACTTGCGTTGTCTTTCATCGATTTGCCTTGATAATTTGATGGCCTTAATTTGCTACTCAATTTCCACTGCTGAATTTGCCAACTTTTGTGCAAACTTTTTTATCTCCCTCACCCCCTACTTCTCCCTCCCTCATTTGTGCTTCACTGCAATATTTGTGTGTGTGTGTTATTGTAGCTGTTGTATAATCTGGCTTTGGCAATTTCGCGAAAGCGTAAATATTTACAAATGCAGCGGATTTGTGGCGTAATACCCTCGTAATTCCACTGTTCACTCAGTTGTGATTATGGCTGGAAATTTCGTTGAATATTAAGACATCATTATCGAATTGCTGGCAGCGTAGAATGATAATTGACGAATTTGAAAAGCGCATACTATTGCATAATGACTGCATGGGACTTAATAGATTGAGGTTAAGTTGGAAACAAATATTATGTTAAGCAACAGATTTCGATTAAATCGCTGTATAGTGGAGAGATAAACATATTTTTATTGGTGACGGCAGTGAAGACAAAGAGCAGACTGATTTTAAGCAGCTTAGTAATAATATGAGGATTTTTATACCCCGAATGGGGGAGCGAGATTTTTATAATCCGCATGAGAAAAGAACGTGTGTAACTTTTCAGATCGATATTTTAAAAACTCATTGACTAGTTTGCATATATACAGACAGGCAGACGGACATGTCTGAATCGACTCAGCTCATCACGCTGCTATTTTATGTATATATTTTATAAGAGCTCCGGCGCTTCCTTCTGGGTGTTATATCCTGGAAATCTTAATATACTCTTTTTAAGCTATAAAAAAATAAAATATTGCATAAAATATTCACAAAAAATAGAAATATTATAAAATATAAATACATTTTTAATCAAAACTTAAATTGAGCACATCAAAACCATTCTGAGAAATAACAGAAATCTGAACGAGAAAATGCAAGCATATGATATGAAATCTCTATTATACTCAAACATTTATAGCACACACAAATGCATAGAAATGTCTAGAAGTGACAAATGGTTATCCGATAAAATTTAAGTGCCGTTGTAGCGCGTCAAACTAAGACAGTAACCAATTGAGAGGCTACAGATGTTTATCTGCACAACAAGCACATTTGCTAGAACATAACAACAGCAAAAATAACAATAAAAATAGCAAGCGCTATGGCAAAATGCAAGAATGACGAAATCGGCAATAAAAGGCAATAGCTGATGACGGCATTCACGCTAAAGCGATTGGCGATTGCGTGCAATATGTTTTTGTTTTCCTTACACTCAGTGTTGCTGTGTGGAAAATCGCCTTGCGTTTCCTTCGTTTATTTCGTTTTTTTATTGTTTTTGTGTTTTTTGGTTTTATGCAGTGCAGCTGTTATTTCGCTTTGGAGGCAGCTTGAGCTGCTGCTATGCGCATTGCTATTCGTATCTGCGCTTTGTTTTTGCCTGCGTTGGCAGGATTTGAATGAGCGTGGGAAATGCAAGCATTGCAGCGTTTTTGCCTGTTGCGCAATTGCTACGCACAAAAACAAAAGCCGTATGCAACTACCTTGCATTTTCGGCGCATTGAACAGTTTTTGAATCAACTTTTTTCGATGTTTCCAAGTTTTATTTTTTGTTTTCTAGATCTTCTTATGTGAAATATGCCAGCTGAATTGATGATTCGTTTTCGAAAAATCACGCGTTTTTAAAGTAGCAATATATGTACATATTTGAGCTGAGAATGGGTCCAGCCACATTAAATATTTTTTTAAAAATATCTTGTGGATAGAAATAGCAGTGTCCACTCAATAAAAAATTATAGAAATATAATTTGCAGCTGGCGAAAAACCGCAATTTGTATGTGAATAAAAATTCACAAGAAAGAAAAAGTTTTGCACAAATATATTTAACAACATTTAACCGGTGCATTCCTCGAAGTCGCTGTCTATACCCCTTAAAAAATGTGGAGGCTACCTTTAACTGAATCTTCCTTAATTTGTTATATTCGCTTATTTCTTACTTGTTCGATATACAAGTATGAAGCCTTAATGTAGACAGTCTTTACTTTTATTTATAAAATATCTATAAAACAAATTGTTTAAACCGACAACTGTAAAATTCTAATGTTTTTCAATGTCTTAACTCTCTCATATGCCAATACACCCTAAAAGTAGGCAACGCTTTAAGGCAATCAATAAAATAAAATGAAGTATACACTTAGGCAGATATAGCAAAGACACCAACCACTACCAATCATATGAAATTTTGGTTAAAGCAACCACACAAGAAAAATAATATTATACTAATAAATATTTCAGCTTCCATCTTCGCGTATATATTCATAATTATTTATTATATCCTGAACAGCGTATATGCAATTGTTATGCAATTTTAAACAAAATAAAACGTCGCATGACCTTTAAATTATATATATGTGCATATGTAAATAAGCAACCTGACGATATGACTCGATATAATCATGTGTATTTGTCTGTATATATGGAAAATAGTTTTTGAGATACTGATCTACGGATTTAGTAATCGCATCGCTGGTAGCGGACCATTGTAGCATAAAGCTGCCATAAAAACTGGTTGAAACCAATCAAATTCTTGTATAAAAAGAAAAACGTTTTTATTTGACAAGGTATTGTCACGCACTTTGACAAGGCATCACTACAATCTCAGAAGAAATTATTTAATTCGGACGACTACAGCATATAGCTGCTATACAAACTGACCCATCGAACTCCTTGTATGGAAAACTTTTTTATGTTACAAGGTATCGTCAATGTCAATGTCAATTTACTACAGATTACGAGTATTATACAAAATAACGCTACAATTTCCGAATATATTGTTCAGATCGGACTACTATATCATATAGCTGCCATAGAAACCGAACGATCCAAATCAAGTTCTTGTATAGGAAACTTTTTCACTTGATAAGATATCTTTACGAAATTTGGCATAGATTATTTTCCAAGGCAACAGTACAATCTTCGTACAAATCGTGTAGATCGGATTATTATACAACTGTCATAGAAACCGATTAATTGAAATGAAGTTAAAAAAATTGTTTACTTTTTTACGCTTTAAAAAATAGACCTTTGAAAGATATTATAGCACCGTGCCACCGAAAAATTAACATTTTTTTTAGTTTTTTCTTAAAAAAAAGAGTGCAAGTTAGAGAAAATAAACCTTCAAGTGAGGAAAGTGAGACAGAAACATTATATGGAAACAAATCAAAGCTAAACAAAGCGCTCATTAAGAATGAACTGAAGCACGAGGAACTTATTATACAAAAGTTTCGCTCTACACACACCAAAACGATATTATGTATGTAATAGCAATGACTTTTTCTTGAACATGCGGCAGTACATGCGATATTGTGCTCTAGGATGCACGGCAATTAATGGTAATGAAATTGAAAAAGTTGCAAAGTTTGCACGGACTTGTAGAGAAGTTATTAACTGAAAAAAAGTGAAAAAATATGAATATGAGCGAGTAAAATAGAACACAAAATATAAATTATAAAAGTTAAAATTTCAATTACAAAACACACAAACACAAAGAACATGCAAGTGAAACATATGAAGGCGTATTTTAGCGAAATTAAGAAAAATTTTCAAGGATAACATAAACACATAATTAAGCCTTTAATAACAAACATAACTAACAATAACAACAACACATCAACCAATCAACCGCAAATATAGTTAATCCCCGATGCACGACAGAGCCCACAGCTAATCAGCAATCAACCGGCGGTGCTACGTAGCGTATGAGTGACGTGTTGGAAAATTGCTGGCATCCCGTCGCTTGCAGCTACAGTTATGACTCGACAATATGAGAAATGTGAAGAATTGCTAAAAATAACAACAAATACATTAATAAAACCATACGTATGTAGATGTGTAGTTGCAACAAAAGCAAACTTTCAACAAGGCATACGTGCGAATTGTAAGCGACAAAATGGGAACTGCCAACAGCTGTAGGGTGTTAGCGTTAAATCGTATAATTTTAGAACACATGAACACCTTGGCTACACATCCGCCACGGCGAACTGGCAACAACAGCATGACACATCGTAAAAGGGTGTAAACATAAATAAATGAAAGGCGTTGCAACAACAGCAGCAAGAACAGCAGGAGTGGCAGCAGCAGCGATAACAGCTTCCCCAAGCAAGCCACGCGCAGTAGGTGCACAAGAAAATACGAACACTTGCGCAATTACACGCACACATACATACACACTAAATATATATGAACGCCTACTTGCTACGATGCGCTTGTTGCACGAGTTGCACGCTGGAAAGGCTGGTGTGAAAACATTCGTAATGCAGTATTGCTGTAAATAGCGTTGGCTTTTTTTTTCTCGCTAAATTTTGTGTGTGTATGCCGCATACCGTAAAGCTCTCGTGCGGCGCGGAGAATAAAACTGCTAAGCAAAGTTAGTTTCTGAAGCCAGGCAAGCCGGGACATACATATGTACTTATAAATTGGAATAATGAACATTTCTGTGAGTGCGTGCACTTATAGCACTGCTTGTGTACATATTTCAATTCGGTATGGCAGGTGTTGGAGAAAAATGTGTAATTAAATTCATTATGAGCACTCTATGCAAATATATATATATATATATATATTTATATATGTAGGTGAGATTATATACAAAAATGTGTGTGTTTTGTTGACTTGACTGAAGTCTACATGACACAATGTAGAGAATATTAAGTATATATAATTCAAAGGTATATGAAATAAAGCTAAAGTTATTTGAAATATTCACTTTTCAACTAAGAAATTAGTTCATAAGCGTGCATAATAAGCAAGCATCAAAATGAATATGTATGATTAGCATATCTTTAAGTGCATTTGTATTGCAAATACGGAAAGTGTTGGAAGTTTTGTAATTTTATGGGCTTAGCAACAGTTGAGTAGTTAATATAAGAGAGTCTATGCCCTGCATACTAGTTTTCAATGAAGCAATACTGGTAGCCGTGCTTTTTGACAGCTTGATTTATATATACAGTTTGGTTTGTCATTTCATAATGAACAGACTTAGAAACAATATTTGCAAAACGTGCAAATTTATTACCAAAATAATGCTTCGGTTCACGCGAAGCTCACTTTTGGTTAAATGGGTATCTTAGTAAATGAAATTGTGGCATTTGGAGTGTAGACAATGCACAAGCCATTGCTGAAACGCCATTACATCCTCAAAAAATCAAAGTGAATAATTGGTTCATATTTTTTTTAAATAGCGCCAACCATAGTGTTACAGCCAATGGGGAACGCTATAAAGGCCATGATTAATGACTTTTTTGAGCCTGATTTGGAGGATGAGGGGTGAACGATTATGCATTCTTTGGTTCCAATAAGACGGTGCAAAAAACAAATTCGGAGAATTTTTCCTCAAGATATTGCTTTGGAAAATGAAAATAAAAATATTTGAAAAACGCAAAATAAGTGAAGTTCCATTTTAGCCATCCATTCATTATAGGCATTAAGCGAGTAGAATGCATGATATAAAAAAGTTCCAATATCTTCATAGCAATGTGCCAAATATTGTGACAATTAGTTAAAAAAAACTAATAAATCAAAAGAGAGCAATTAAATATATTACCACAATGTAACAGTTTAAGCGCGCTAAAATAATTTGACATCAAAGTTGCATTTTAAATCGCCAACCTTGGCAAATCTAACGCAAGAAAACCACTTGTCACCATTTCACTACACACCGTAATGCATGTAAAACAAATCGCTTAAATTAAATCTGCGCTTACATTTTTCTTGCTACGCTTTGCTATATTCGCCTACGAAACGTTGTCCGTAATCCCTACTTGCGAGCAATTAATTGAGCCAACGACCGCAGGTGACAGTTAATGCCAACATTGAGCATAAACCGCTGCAAAGTGCAATTGATTCGGGTCTGCAGAAGTGCTGGTGGGTATGTATGTACCCACAGTCGTGTGAGCGATTGTCTGTGAGTGTGTTGGTTTTTGTGCGCATGAGGAATTAGAATGATTACTTAAATTGACACCAATTCGAAATGCGCAAGCTTTAGCTGCAAAGTGTCACAACTAGTGGAGAAAACAAGGTGACTGTAGTATATATTGGTGTATATTAGGTTTAATATATATTATATAAATAACAAATTTTAAATATGTAGTAAAAAGTTAACTTTGATAGCTCCCCAGCTATAATACATTACATAAATAAAAAAAAATTCCATACAAGAACTTGATTTTGATAGTTCAGTTTGTATAGCAGTTATATGCTATAGTGATTTATAGTAGTTTATATTTATATATATTATAGGGTCTTCGACGTTTCCTTTTGGGTGTTAGAAGCTTCGTGGCAAACTTAAAATACCCTATTCACACCCTAACATTTCACGCCTCTTCCCACATTCTGCTCCACTATCCAAGAGTATGACATCAATCGCATTATCGAAAAATTAATATATGTATATGACCAATAGTATACAAAAACTAAACGAAAACCCTTGAACTTTCTATCTTCCTCTCGTAAGTGATAAATGACGCGATAATTTGAAGAAAGCCACCGCCATGGCGTATGAGTAACATAAAGCAGAAATTATTATTGTCAACTGTAGTTTACCATATGTGTATGTAGCAAACGCAGGCGTAAAACACTATACGCAACGAATGAATAATGATTATCAACTGTGCAGCAGTGCGTATATGTGCTAATGTGAAATCGCACACAGATAACCAGGCGTGCGCGCGTGCCGAGATAAGTAGAATGAATTATGAGTGATTATCGCGCAAAGACAATGCAACGCATACAGAAGTGTTAATGTGGTAAGGCTTCAGCGGCACTTCAGTCTTTATGGACGAGAAGTAAAAGCAAACATGAGATAAGACTTTTAAATGATGTATGTGAGAGTTAAGCTTCGCTGATTACTGCCGTCTTACTTTATATTTTCTAGTTAATTTTGCTATTAATTCTTTTGTGACTTATATTGAGCTCGAAGTGTTTTCAAAATTGGTTTTCGATAAACTTAAGAATAGTATAACCTGCATATGAAAAGACAACATATTTTAATAAATTTAATACAAATTTATTTAATAGTTTTAGTAAAATTTTGTTTAACATTTTATATATAATATTTTTTTTATCTCAACTTTTTTCAATATTCCAAAAAGCCGAAAACACAAATTAAATTAATTTAAATGCACTCCCTAAAAGGCTAAAAAGATCTGGATCCTTAGTTTAGTACAATTTACGAGCAGTATTTTCAAATCAATACAAAAAACGTCGAAAAAATTACGTTGCGCCTTGAAGTATGCAACACCTTTTTAGAAACGCTATTATTTTAAGTTTTTATATATGAATTTCATTTTTAGTAATATTTTGCTAGTAGTATAGTCAGAAAATTATAAAGGACGTTGAAAAAACATATTTGCTCCTTGAAGTATGCAACGATTTTAAAAAATTTTCAATTTTTTTATTTGTACACAATTTTTACTAGTAATTTGGTAAAATATTATCAATAAAAAACACAAATAAAATAACGTCGAGTAATATATTTGCGCCTTAAAATATGCAAAGACTTTTAAGAACTCCATTTATTGTAAATTTTTTATCTATGTATTTAATTTTTGATAATATTTTGTTAAAAGTATTAATAGACAACAATAAAATATGCAATGGCTTTTTAAAAATTCCATTTATTTTAAATTTTTTATATATGCAAAAATAAACGAATGTTGTTTTTTCGCTTGGCACTAGGTTAATAGACACCTATACGAAAGTTTCTGCAAGTATGAGCCCTTAATTGTAACGGGAAGATCCTCCGCTTTATAGTTCTCAATATTTTTCTTTTTATCTAATAGAAGCATGCATATCTCTCTTTCAACTAGAAAAATTATTTCGTTTTGTGAATTTTGTAAGGGATTGAATGCGATTTTTTCATTTAAAAATATATTAACGGTTGAAATTTGACTATTTTAAGACAAATTTTTTTTTTTTTTTTCGAAACGTATTTTTGAGATTTTTTTTTGTTAAATTGGGACTCCTTCGTCAATCAGCTGTATTTTTTAAAGCACATTTTATGCATAGCCTTCTATGTAGCTAAATCTTCTATATCAGATAGTACAAAGTTCATGCATTCTTTGCTTAAAATAAGATAAAAGAAATTTTATGATAAACATTTCCGCAAAACTAAAATAAATTGTGCTGCCTTTCAAGAAAATTGTCATATAAATAATAGCTAAGTCATATACCGATATTCTGTTAAATAAAATTACGGTGCTCTGAATACTAATCTACATACCAGCAAGTACGAAAATACAATATAAAAATTGAAAGAGAAACTTATATACATAAATATTCACAAAAATACTTACATACGTAATAAATACACGTGTCTGGTCGATTATTGCTGGTTGAACCGAAGCACAGCCATTTCCATACCGGTCACGTATACGCACCGTTGTACCTGGAAGCACAGCAGAACGATTGATATAAGCATAAAAGGTTAAGAAAAATATAAAATTATATTTATGCACAGGCATATTTCTACATATTTAATAAATATATTTTAGTACACATGCGTCTGAGTGTGCGTTTATGCATACAAAGCAATTACTTAAGCATTTATCTCAACTACATATTGCAACATTGTGTTATATGTGAGTTGAGGTTTGTGGTGGAAAGGTTTGACTAAGAGCAAGCGTACCTAGAAACAACGTCAATCAGTCGCAATTAGTATGTATTATTCATGATAGCATTTTGCGGCCGGAAATTAGTATTTATAGAAATGTTAGGGTTTCACCGAAGTAATGCGGAACAATATGCAGGTGTGTGTATTTAGTTGCATTAATATATATTTTCAGAAACAAAGTTTACCATATTAATAGCAATATGTTGTAGATTAGTTAGTACGAAAGGAGCGAGTGTCTTGACGGCACACAAAAAAAAATATATTCTTAGAACAACAAATAATCATTATACAAGTATTAAAATAAGTTTGGGCGGTGTAGGTTTATCAGTGGTTAAATATTTATGTAAGGTTTTATTGTCATTTTCATTATAACTCTAGTAAGCTCTTAAATTGAAAAACTGGGCAAATAAGCTTTTTACAAAAAAGTAATATAATAGTTATATAATTTGATATAGAGTGTAAACATATTTTAATGCATAATAAAAATTCAATATGGCAACATAACATATACACACACACAAACTATGATATGTTCTTGGCTATAAAGTTATAGTTACCTCTAAAAAAAATTTTATAATACTTTTTTTTTTTCTTTACAATATGGCAGCATTATTGGTTGTTTCTTGGCTTTAAGGCTACAATTATATTTCAAATAATAATTTTACAATAATTTTAATTTTTTAATTATTAATTAGTTTTTTTACTTTCTATATATTATTTCTTTTCAATTTAATTTTTTGTTTATTTGTAGTATGACAACATAAGAAGTATTTGCTTGGCTAAAAGGTCATAGTTACCAAAAATAATAATGTTATAATTTAATATCTTTTTTTTAACTTTATTTTTAATGTTTCTTTCTTTGTTTTATTTTTTAGTTTTAATTAATTTTTTTATTTTTTAGTTATATACATACATCTTTTTATTATTTATTTATTTTTTGCTTTTTTTGTTTACAATATTTCAACTCAACATTAGTGGCTAGTTCTTGGCTGTAAGGTCATAATTAGCATCATTATATTATTATTATTTTTTTTTGCTTATTATTTATTTTTTATGTTTTATTTAAATTTTTAATTTTTTTTTTAGGTATTTAATCATTTTTTTTTAAATTTATTTATTTATTTTTATTTTTTTTTATTTTTTTTTTGTAACAATAAGGTATTATAACATTAGTTGTATATTCTTGGCCGTAAGGCTATATGTAGTTAACTTTTAAAATATGATTATAATTTCTATACTTTTATATTTTTTATTTTTCTGTTTTATGGTTTACAATATGTCAACATTAGTGGTATGTTCCTAACTTTCTATTAGCCACAATTATCTTCAAAAATATTAATATACAATAATTTTTATTATATTTATTTTTACATAATTTTTAATATTTTTGAATATTGTGTTTTTTTGTTTTTTTTTTTGGTGATGGCAACATAACTATCTGCAAAGATATGAATTTTTTTTTTTTGGATATTTACTTTTTTAGTTTTTTTATACATATATATAACATAAAAGTTACTTGTGCTTCAACGCCTTTGCATTTTATTCGCTCCTATAAATTTTCTGCATTCCTTTCACTTGCTAAAATTAAAGCATTTTTACTCTCCCATTTTGCTTTTGTCCATATTCGCTATTCTACTGTTTGATTTCAAATGTTTTTAATCTATTTCTATTGTTTGTTGAATTTCTCAAATATTTGTATGATTACGAGCAGCATGTTTAATTAAAATGGTCGAGAGTAGATGATTTCGAATAGGTGAACTATATGTTAGTGTGCTATTGGTATGTGTATACATATACTCGTATGCACCTACTCTTATAATATAAATGTTGATGCTAGATGCTTATATTTATATTCACTGTTTGTACTATTGCGATAAAAATTATTTCATTGCTAGAATCTGGATAGGATTTTCGGTTTTTAGAACCTACAGCTGATATGAAGAGTGGCAACTGCGAATTCTATGCTAAAAATATTTCTACATTCCTAATGAAGTCTATCTGCACCTAGATAGTCTGTCCTTTTTTCATTCTAGCTCTACCCCTGGACCAGTTATTAATATCTAGAACTAAGCTCAGGAAATTGGGTATTTCCAGGCTAAGTTTCTATAAAGGACTAATATTGTATGGAAATATTTTATAGAAAGCCTCAGAAGAAGTTTAAAATTCAAATTTAAAAGGTATTTATCCCAAAGCGTGCCAAAAGCTGTCATTCCGCATGCATTTAGTAATGCCGTCATCAAACTTTCGAACTTGTGATGGCGCATTATGTCAATTGATGAGTGTGCAAGTAATGAAACATCATCTAACAGATGTTTATGAGATGAATTGACAAACTATCAGCCATTGTCTTAATACATATAATATATAAGCTCATATATATATGACCAGATTTGGACATTGGAATTTTTGATTTTACGCATTTTAGGTCTTCTGTCATATTCTCTTTACATAAAAGATCGTATGAAAAGAAAAATAGTCTAAAATATATAATTTTACTTAATATATATTCGCTATTTATCTTTTCATTAGTAGTTTTAAATTCTCACTCATACAAGTACATCACTTCTTACAAACCAGCGCCGAAAATTTCAACTTCACCCACTATTGCTATTATTGTCCAGTTAACACATTAATTAGATTTCTTTTTTTTTTTTTTGTTTGCCGTTTTCTTTCACGTCAACGATTGATGAGAAACGAGCTAATAAAGACGGGCTGACGGGTGTGTGGTGGCGTATGAGTGACTTTTTATGTATAGTGTATGTACGAGTATATTAAATATTTATACTTAAATACTGAGTAACTAATTTTTGTTTTTCTCGCATTCTTCGCAAATTATTGCTTGCTGAACCGAATATAAACATATTTCAGTTGACTCAGTTATAAATTTATAATAATTAATTAATCTGGGCATATTTCTTGCGGAAGCTGTTGATGCGTAAACATTATTTTACAAAATATATCCCTCAAATGCATTAAAAACAATTAAATTCATGAAATGCCAACGGACAAATTACCATGCACAAATCAATTAATTTGCTACAACACTAAGGCTTTAATAGAAATCCAAAATATTTTCTATGCGAAATTCGAATTCTTGAAAATTTCTGTTTTACTGCAACTCAAATTCGTATGAATTCTCATTGCGACGAACCAGTAAACAATAACAAATACAAATAAGCAGCAATGCACACATAAGCACAGACTCACACATATATATGTATGTATATGCATGTACTATGCGCAGCAATGCGCCTTGTCATCTCAAGCGCACTAAGATGCAATTTCGTGATTTATGCACAAAGAAATCATTTGGGAGAGTCAACTGTTTGCTAGTGCCTTTAGCTATCAGCTGTCAACTCAATGCAAGTGAGCTAGCGCTGAAGCACATGCGACACGGTAAGCGATTGTGCACAACTGACAAACCGACAAACAGTCGAGCATGACAAACCAACGACAGATCATAGACTTGTGCATATCTCAAAGCATCTTGCTCAAATATAGCGATGAAGCATATCAGTCGGAGCATTCGTAAGGAGTAAACAAAAGTTTGGCAACAAAATGTGCAAGGAATAGTAGTAAGAAGCAACATGACTAGTCAATGAAAGCAAAAGCATATACATAGAGAGCATAGGGAATACTCGAATACTAGTAACGTTGCAATATGCATATTGGTATAGGCTCATACATTTTTGAATTCCAACCAGGCACCACAAGTCGTTTATATTCTGTATTCAGTTGCTTTCAAAGATTGCTGGCCTTGTCGTCGCCAAAGAATGATTTCAGCGTAGTCAATCATTGTAGGAAGGCTTACAGCAGGTCAACACCACTTGCTCATAATCTGGGTTGCTGCTCACAAGAATATTTTCGGCAACGAAACAGCAGACGTGTTAAACAAGTCAGCAGCGACGTCTCAAGACGAGTGCGCTAAAAATGATTCTGCACCATAACAATATTTATCACAGCTTCTTCTCGGTGAATGCCCAGCTCTAGCGTAAACCAGACATAAAACATTTGGATGTTCGTATTGTATGAAGGCTCGGGCAAGCTTTCATATAATTGTATCCTCTTTATGCACAAAGATACACCGTAATTAGAAAAACATGCACTCTCAGTTTTAAGATAACTCATATATCGGCAGCCATATTTGGTATAAAGTCAGCCGGAAGTTCGAAAATCTTTCTATTGGACTTAGGGGGGCTAAGGGAAATAGTGACTCGATGTAAACCATTTTTGAAATGCAGGCATATTATACTCTCCTAATTTCAATAAAATTACCGTTTTTTTTCAATAAAAAGTTCGCATTATGAACTGAGGTCCCTATATCTAAGGGCTCGTACATTTGCAGTACGATTTTCACAGTTTTTATTAAATTATTATTTAATGTATTATAGATATTAGTTAAAAGTGAAGAAACTGAGTCAAAAATATTTGAAAAACATAAATTATTAATTATTAGCAATCAAGCCAAAATTTAATTTATATTAAATATTTATTTTATGTATTTTACAGTTAAACTATACTTAAACGGTGCAAAAAAAAACATAATACACATGTCTGCTGCAGCGTATCCTTAAAACCAATTTAAATTGCGTGACCTAACCGGGCTGTGCGGCCACTTCGGTGAGTAGAATCTAACAGCAAACACACACATACATAGTTAAATAGTGTACTATATTTGAACTAATATACACGAGCTGCACGCAATCAGCCTGTCACTAATTAAAAATAAAACAGGCATATCAGCGTGGTTTAATCGATAAATCGATGAATTTGTAGAAGCAGGAAATATAAATTAAATATAAACCGCTGGAATGTGGCAGGCTTACACAGCAATATTATATATATATATTTTAGGGTGGAACGAAAAAAAAAAAATTTATTTTGCTTAGCCTGAAGGTAAAACTTGTAGATTATAAAACCAGAAAATTTCTGAAAACAAAAAGTCTTTTTTTAACATCTCACTTTTAAAATAAATTTTGAGTTAAAATTTTTTTTGGACAAAAAAAAATTTTTTTGGTTTAAACTCTGAAATGAAAATGAAAATTACCGACTTTGACGGGTTTTGACTCAAAATTTATTTTAACACTTAAGAAAAGCATGTTGTTGCTTAAGACTTTTTGTTAAAACTCCAATACTGACCACAATAAATTTTTTCAACTTCATAACTTTTAATTGGCCAGAAAAAGGACTCTCCACAGCTTCTAGAACACTTCTCAAAAATTTTTAACGAAATAAAAATTTTAGCTCGAAACTTGACTTTTTTTTTTATATTATACAAATTTGACGCTCAGGCTAAGCAAAAAGCAAAACAAAAAATGTTTCGCCCTAATATATATGTATATTCTATATAGATAGGTGTATGGTTATGTATGTGTATATGTTTGTGTGAAAATAACAAACAACATGCGTTGACTGGAATTAATTATATTGTGTAGCATACACTTGGGCGCTGCGGCATATTGTTTTTGAAATACAATAATATAATGGCAATTATTGATATATTTTTAAATATATATCCGTTATAGAAACGCATATATGGACATTTCCCCAAAGGTACGCTCATTTTATATTTATTAATTTATCAGCTCGAATGTGAGCCATTAATTTGATTTTAACACATTCCAAAGCAAATAATTAATCCGTTACCAAAGCTGTAGTGACATGACGACGATAAAACAGGCAAGCGCAAGCACATACAAGCCTTATACAACATTTGTACGTTTGCTCAAAATACCAGCACCGAAGGATAGCTATAAAACCACAAATGCGCACATACAGCACGCTGTACGCCTAAATGTATGCAAATCCCAAAGTGGCGCTATGACAACGCTATTTATGCGCGCGTTTAATGCGAATTGCTTGTATGTATATATAGGTTTGGCTGTAATTGTGTTTACGCCATTTTGTGGCAAATATCAGCGGTTATACGTCTGTCTCCCTATCGGTCTGCCCGTTTGTCTCTTTGCATTGACATTTCACTCCGTGTTAGCGCACAAATATACACAAATATATATTTGTGCAAATAAATTAGCTACCATTTCCGCTCGTACTTGCACTACACCCACATTTATTTGTATTTATCTAATGTCTATTAGCTTAGTCCGAAACTCGATTGCACTTTTGCTCTTTGGCCTTTCTACTTTATGACTCTGCTCTGCTTAATATTTTAGTGCTTCGAGTCAAATGCTTTGGTTTCACATTCTGCTTGGACGTGATTAATTGCATTGCTCTTTAAATTTATTACTTGATATACATATATATATATATATTTGCCAAACTTGCTAATGACCTTATGGCAATTAGCACGTGTGTCTAGTGTGATTATTAGCATGCACGAAATTGTATACATATTTTATGGATATGGACGTAAGAGAATTTAACAGATTGTATTACAGTTACACTAAAATAGTAATTGTCATGTATATGCGCCACAGATAATACTAGTATGGTGTTCAAATGAAAATGCTGTATCTAGGACATCTGAAAGTCTTAAGCAAATAGTATTCTTAGAAATCTCACGAAACGAAATAAGAGCCTGCGTATCATCATCAATTTTATTCTAGAAATTATTTTTAAGTATCTTCAATAACTGTATTTTATTTATTTGTATTAGTATCTAACCAAAGAAGTAGAAAGCATGAAAGGACACTCATATAAGCAATGACAGCTCCGAATGTATTTTGATATAAAATAAAAATTTAATTCCTATCGTTCAGCGTGTATGGCAGCTATAGGCTTTAGTGATCCCATCTGAACAATTTCTTCAAAGTATAATTTAAGAAAATAATCCATGCCAAATTTCGTAAAGGTATCTCAAAAAATAAGAAAGTTTTCCATACAAGCACTTGATTCCGATCGTTCAGCTTGTATGGCAGCTTATAATGGTTCGATATCGGCGGTTCCGTCAAATGAGCAACTACTTAAAGAGAAAAAGATGTTTGCAAAGCTTCATATCGATGTATCAAAAACTTAGGAAGTAATTTGCCTATATACAGGCGGAAAGACGGACAGACAGACGGACATGGTTAATTGACTCAGCTCATCATGCTTATATATATTTACATATATATATTTTTACAGGATCTACAGGTTTCCTTCTAGCTGTTACAAATTTCGCGGCAAACATAATATACTCGTACACTGTTTAGGGTATAATGAAATGTCGTAAAATGAACCTTCTGAGCTTTTCGTCAAACTACTACTACGCGCACTTTCCACAAAACAATGTTTAACTTCAACGGATTCTTTGACTTTAGTTTAGATTAAATTACGTAACAATGAAGATAACGGAATATAACATCGCACAAGTATTGCCAGGCATTTTAAAATGGTCGATATCAGATCGCAACTTTTTAGTACCCCAGAAAACGTATATCGGGGAGCTTAGTGCCTATGGCTGACTTTCTATAAAAAATATCGTTCACTTTGTAGGATGTATTATTGAAATTCAGAGAGAATTTTTTTCTTCCAAAAATTTCTTCTTGTGTCAAAAATGGATAAAATCGCCGCCATATACCTAATACAAGGGTTTTTAAACTTCCGGTTGACTGCAATTGAGTTCTTTCTAGTAACAGGCAGAAGGATACGCCCATAATAGGTAGAGGTAATTGGGTGAATATTTCCTCTAGCCCCCATAAACCGAATGTACAGGTTTATAAACCTTCCGTTGACTTTATGCCATATATAATATATTACGATCACACCATAAGATATCTGTTAGATAATCGTTTCTTAAATCATCGCACATGGCTGTTGTATCTATATTAGAAACTCAGTACTATTGTCCCTTCTTCATTTTTGTAGACCTCTTTTACTCCTTGCAGCCATTTGTACACACTCTTGGGAGTTCCATTTCTATTTTTCACACCTTTTTTTATACCTTGCACAGTGTATATTATTTTCGGCTTTTGTAAAACTCGAAACCTTTCCTTAGACAAGAAAAAAAAATATCTTCCGGTCACTTACTTATATGGGTCAAATGCAAACAAGAAGCAAGAAAACCACAAACAAGGAATTAATGGCAACTCATTGTCGTTTTCCCCCACAAAACACTTAATGGCGACAAATTTTGCATGCACTCACAATTTGAGCCGAATTAAGTACGAGCCCAGGTCAGCGTAACGAAACATGAAAATGACCAGCAATGGTGGACATTTCCGTGTCTAATGGTCATTGTGGCAGCTTGATTGCCAACTAATATGGCGATTTAGCATATGGCTTAGTGGGCAGTTTGAATGCATTACAAATGCGTGCGTGTATACATACAAGTGTGTATGCATGCAACGGTGAATTAGGTGAGCATGACGTGCGGCAGTGCTAGTGACACTTGTGTGAAAGTGGACAGCTGCCAGCGCGGAGGTGGCTCACGTGAGTGAAATTGAAATGTAGAATACCGGTGAATACGCGCAGAAGTTGGGAATTTTCATAGCCGTCGCATTGCAAGTGGCAGAAATCAATAGTCAACTTTATATTCACACAATCACCCACCCACGCTGCTTAATCCATTGAAAAGCTTTAGTGGTTTTAGAAATGAAAATTAACATTTTGCGCTTGTCAAATGAGAAATTGTGGCGGCGCACATACAACGGCACTCAGCGATTGTGAGTGGTAATGGTGGCAGCAGCGGTAATTGAAATCGATATGCGGCAACTGTTGATGCCTAATAAAGTCGCTGCCACCCTTTCTGCCTATAGTGTGACACACACGCATACATAGATGAAACAAGAAAACCCGTTAACTGCGATTGCACCGAAGCTACAAGTATAATGGCATTCACAAATAAAAATTTTTACATACAAGAACTTGATTTTAATCGTTGAGTTGGGTTTTGTATGGCAGCTATAGGCTATAGTTCTCCGACCTCAAAAATTTTTTCGGAAATTGTAGCGATGCTTTGAACAATAATATGTGCCAAATTTAGTGAAGATATCTTGTCAAATAAAAAAGCTTTCCAAACAAAAATTTGATTTTGACCAAGCAGTTTGTATGGCAGCTACGGGCTATAGTTGTCCGATTTAATTATAGATAAAAAAAATATAAAAAGAACATGAGCAAAATTTCAATATTTTCAAGATCAATATCTCGAAAATTGAGAGACTAGTTCACGTATAGACAACAGTCATATACGTTTCCGTTTAGGTGTTACAAACTTCTTGTTTGCTAACTTAATATCCTCTGAACAGGGTATAAAAATGTATATATGTGTGTGTGTATACCATTACAGTCGACAGGTGGCAACTGCGCAATCTTAGTGGCGGCAGCGCAATCGATGAATCGCCTGCTGATTGGCAAATGTCAATTGCAATTGCAAGCCGCGTATGTATTCGCCACTTTAGTTGGTGTTGTTGTTGTTGTTGTTGTTGGGGGCACAAATGTAAGGCGGCGAATTGAGTGCGACGTGCATTTGCCATATTGAATTAATGATGAGCGCTAAATGCAAGTGAACTAGTTGCTTCGCAGATCACATAAGTACCTGCAGCAACAATGCGGCACACTTGCAAGTCGGCGTGTATATGGTATAGGTGTGTGTTTATTGTAGATGTTTATATTGGCTACCATAGCACTGCTACCACAAATGAGACACTTAAAGTTATTGTGAAAGTGCGCTGTAATTGCACATTTCCCGCTATTGCATTACCTGTATTATATTTACTTCATTACACAATACTTAAGTGCGTGACATTAAAGCAGTATGCTGCCAAATGTTTTTCTAAGAATGGGCGGAAATGAAATAAGCAGACGCTTGCGCCACCTTTTTGTTGCCATTTTTTTTTTTTTTTTTTTTTTTTTTTTGTGCGTTGAAATAATTAAGCTCTAGTTTTTAGGTCAACTGGCCAAGGTGAGTTGCTTAGCTGGGTTTTAAATTACTTGCCGTACATGTGTCGTTGCGTTAAGTACACCTGGGGGAGTGGAGTTTTTTTTTATCTTTTTCTGTTGAGTAGCTCAAATGTGTGTATATTTTGGAGAACAAGAAATAATATGCGGATAACTTGAGCTAATAACAATAAGAAGAAATATTTAAACGCTTATGTGTTGGCATTAAATATTTCGGCGAAATAGGATTGAATGTGAAAAGATTTTTGGAAGATTTGAGTAGGTTTTGAATTACTATATCAGATCAATGTATAAAATAAAGAGGAGAAAAATCTCAAACCTGAAGAAATATAATTACATTTTGTATAGCATGAAAGGGTATTAAAATATCTTTATTCCGATTTTACTCGGTTATTTGAGCGGTAGCTATAAGCTATAGTGGTCCGATCTGAACAATTTCTTTGTAGATTACAGCAATGCTTTGGATAATAATCCACACCAGATTTCGTGAAGATACATTGGTAAATCAAAAAGTTTTCCAAACAAGCTCTAGAGTTTGATCGTTCAGTTGTATGACAGCTACATGTCATTATGGTCCGATATAGGCGGTTTCGACAAATAAGCAGCTTCTTGGTGTGAAGAGGACCTGTGCAAAATTTCGGACCGATATCCGAGAAACTGAGAGTGTAGTTCGCGTATATAAAGACGGACATGGTAAAATCGACTCAGGTCGTCGCGCTGAGCTTTTATATAATAACATATATGATATCTTTTATAAGATCTCTGACATTCCTGTGGGGTGTAGCAAACATCGTGGCGAACTTTATATACCTCGTTCAGGGTATAAACAACCGACTGTTTCGGTTTACTTTAAATAAAATTACTTTCAATAGCATTAATCTTTCTCAGCCATAAGGTTGTTTGAAATACTATAAGTAATAGTATATATTTTGTCAAATTTTTTAGCTATTTGTTAGGTGGCATTCTTTAAGAAATTAATTAAATAATTCAATTATTTTCAACAGCCCACTTTCTGAAGTCATGTCTGTTTTTAGTATGCTTTTCTCAGACGGATTTTTGAATTTTTAAACTATTTTAATTTTCTGTCAACAGGTGGCAACTCTTCTAAATATATAAAATATATAACCATTATCAAAAGATTTTAGATTTCAAAACCTTTAAACGCTCTTAATTTATGTTTTTTATGTTTGTTTCCACAAGCTGGCAACCCTTACTAAACTAATTACATGAATACAATTGTTATAATATTTACAAAATTTGTTAACATAAGTGTTTTCAGTTTGTAGTGTTCTTCGATCACATGCATTTTTGAACCATTTGAAATTTTCAAATAAATGGCAACCCTTTCAGTAAAATATTTTCGGCATAAACAATATAATCCACTTAAATATTATTTACTGTATTACTGTAATATTTAATTGTTAGTCTTTACCAATAAAATTGAATAAAAACTGTCAATCACGTGGCAACTATACGCAAATTAATCTTGATTTCAAAACACCTTCAACCTTTTTCACTTATTACAGAGATGTTAAGAATTTAGTTTTACATCTGTTTTTTTTTTTCATTATTAAAAGTTGGCAATCTTTACTAAAATAATTTAATTAACCAACTATTTTCATTTACAAGCTTTGTAAAGTAATTTCAATTTGTACTGTTACTATGTCACATAAATTTTTTAAATATTTGAAACTTTAAGATGGCAACCCTTTTCATAACATGTTTTAAGCAGCAATCTTTCATAAGCCTTCTTCATTTGATGTTACTGCAGTAATCGTTACATAAAAACTAAAATAATTGTAACAAGGTATCAACTCTGCACCAAATTTTTTCCATTTTAAGTTTTGACATTCCTTCTATTAAAATATATTAAGCTGGAATCTTTCTTGAGCATCCTTAACTTCATTCTACTGCAGTAATTGTTGCATCAAAGTAAATAATTTGAACCAGGTGGCAACAATGCTCAAATCTTTTCTCGATTTCTAGCCCTACCAAGATTGTAGTAATAACTTTATACCCAGTTTTATGTTTAAGATGTTTAAATAATGATAAAAATATGTTTATACGAGTTTTGTTAATAAATTTTTTCCAGGTTATTCAATATATATTGGTACAAATATCAACGCTTCGCTTATAATTTTTGAACAAAGTACCCAAAATTAAAGATTTCAATTGTAAGTGCTCTGAAAGAATATATATGTATGCGACTCATATTCATAACACGTTTAAGCATACTTACATATACATTCTATTCATAAGCACTGCTGAGATATTGTCATTTGCATTCATAATAATACACACACACGCACACATATACACATTCACTCTTACATTAATTGAGTGCTTGACCGATTTTCTGGCCTTGAGGCATTAAATTGCCTCATTTAATTAATGCCTCATACTCGATGGCTCGATTTAATGCGCACGAGTGTTGACTTTAAATTTGCAGTAAATATTCAAATGCGTGTATGCATATTATATACTTAAATATATACACTAATGCCTTCATTTATTTATTTATATATTATATTTATAGTATTTATTTGCTTAACAGCGCTGTGCAACAACACGTATGACACTGACAAAAATATGCAAATGAAGTAATTACGCACAAAAACATTAGTAGCTAGTATTTATATATATCTGTATATGTGTGTGTGGTATTTGGTTTTCAAATGTTCGCATTACGTTGCGCAAAAACAACGCTTATTTACATAGCTTGTCACACTCGCCTGCACCGAGCAGCTTGTTGGCCTGAAATGTGTTTTGCTGAAAGCCACAAGTATGTGTTTTCTCTAGCATTAACTGCACAAACAAAATGTAATTTAAATAGATAGTTATCTTTTAATAATAATTATGCAGGCAATTATGATTAAATGAGTTTTTATTAATTAGACAAATAAATGTGATTAAATTATATTTCAGATTTTTTAAATTTATTACAAGACGTTGACCAATATAGCCAATAGTATTCTACAATATATATTTATAAAAATATTTTTTTAAAAGCTTATATTAATTTTAATATTAATTAATTTTTTCGGTCTTAAAACAGTTTTAGGCATATAAAAGTTTTAAAAGGTGTGTAGAAGACCATCGTAAGCCAAAATCGTGTAACTTCAGTTAGTGAGGTCGCCTACCTTGGCACTCAAACTTCGGGTCTGGTTTTGCGTAAAATTAAAAAAAAAACTACTAATGATATTTACACAATTTTTAATTTTTTTTTTTAATTTATAATTTAACTCCTAAACCTGGATATCGTAAAAATAACTATTTTTTCAAAACTCTGTGTTTAACGCGTTCTTTAATACACCACTGCAGGTGCGACAGAGTCGACTTCTTGTCAAGAGATTTCAGCTTCAGAATCTTGAAACCATTATTATGTTTTACTTATTGTTTATAACCACAGTTAGATCTAGCCACAACCTTCTTTTTATACATGAAAACTCACCAAAATGCAACGCTGAAAAAAAGAATTGGTATCTTAAAGTAAAATGTATATCGCCCTTGAATATACTGAGACGCTCCAAGTTGCAAATATATTGAAATAATTACATACGTATCAACTAACCCGGCTAATATGTGCCAAAAGCATTTTCACAAGGGTAGACGAATCGAACACTCAACTGGTATAACTGATTGAAACTGATATAATCAAATAGACCTTTAATAAATAGCACGCTATTATTGTACATGCCTCTTAAAAAAAAAAAAAACAATACCTGAGTAGTAAATTTCTTTCGTATTTTATCCTCGAATATTGTATTAAGGGCTTACACTGTGAATTTCAAAAAATCGACTTTCACATACGAGTATATCAAATGAGTTCATCTGGCAAATAGTGTTGGAGACATGCACGTATTTGTAAGAATTCTTAAAATAATTTATTTCCAAAACCATAAATGCGTTTTTCTCGAAAATGTTTTGAAAGTCGGTTAGGAAAGTAAAAATAAAAAAATAAAAATTTTGAAAATCCAACGATTATTTTCTTTTTCATTTAACTGTTTATATATAAAATATAATAATCAATTTTATTTTTTTTTATGGATTCGAGAAAATTTTTAGCACAAAAATCTTCCTCTCACCAACACCACGGAATCATGACAGTCCAAATTTTTTTAAAACGAATAAATGATCATTACAGCGCATTTAATTCTATAAATTTACAATACTTTCATTTATTTATTAAATAAAAAGTCTCTTCGAAAAATCTCAGACAAAAAACGCATTTCTTCTGTGTGGCATTTGGATATACAAGTACTCCTTAACTCCTTAAGAACACTGATGCTTTAGCAAACGCATAGAAATACTATTATTGTTTTGATTCTTCCTTGTATGTATATCAATCTTAACAAACAATGTCTTAATATCAGAGCAATAGAGATATTTAAGATTTTATATTGTAAATCTAGCTTATATATATTACAAAAAATTTAACTCAATTTATTTTCTTACAATTTTTGAAACATAAATATTTTACTATAACTTATTTGTATGTATTGCACTTCCATTAAGAATGTAATGATAACTTTATCCTCTCAGTTTTAACCTACTTAAATCTTCAACAAAAGTTCAATGGAATTTCTATCTTCCTTCCAACTAAAATATAGAGAAAAATACGTAAAAGCAAATCGCCAAAAATTTCGCACTGCAAATGAAGCTCAAAAACGCCAAAATATAATATTTTATTATGCATACATACATACGTCCATCGCAATATTGCTTTTAAAACTTATTTTTTATTGCAGCAAAGAGAACTAAAATCATGAATAATACATTAAAAGTATTACACGCTAAAAACAGCATAATTTCATCAAAATTTAGCTGCTAGTAAGAAATAATGCATATTTCAGGCATAATCTTACATTACCATCCCATGGGTCTTCATATCTCTTCTACGCACGTCTAACGCGCCAACTTAATTACCACCAAAATTTTAGCGAACTTCAGTAGCTTTATAAATAATGAAAAATATCTGCATAAAACTTGCATTTTCAAAATAAAGCTTTGCACTGAAAAGTGTTGAAATGTTGAAGACTGCATTTCTTAGTTTAAACAGTGTGCACTGGGGCGTATACGCAACATTTATATACGCCTACTAAAGTTGCAAACTGACCTGCATAAAATGCGCTCACCTGTATTTCCTTGTCCTTACTGGCTTTGCATTGCATTTTGGCGCGTCTCTTGATATTTATATTGATTTTCCATGAATGTAAATAAGGTTTAGTAGAGCGCGTTAAAATCAAATGCAAATTGTGCTGCAAAGTGCAAGAGACTAGCAAACTTTGATAAAGTAAACTTTTAATTGACAAATTTTTTCATTGCATCTTAGACGGTATTTTGCATTAAAGAAAGTTTTATAAAAAAATTGGATATGAGTAAAATGAAACTGAGGAGAAGATACAACCGCAAGAAAATAGAAATTCTGTTTTGATGCACAAAACTTGAAATACTATGTTACAAGTGGTATATGGCGGAGAGAAATATTTTTTTTACAAAATAGTAAATATTTTCTGCAATACGGTGAAAATTCGAGTACTTGTACATTGCTGACTGTAAAAAGTTTCACACAATTTACGAAGCCATTGCAGAAACACAATTAATAGAATGGACAGTGAAATTTTTCAGAAGGTGCTACAAATAACCTACAAACACGGAGGAAGGGGTGCAAATACGGAAAAGTAACGTTATCACATCAATTTTCAATGAAAATGCTGCTGGTGATGCCATTTTTTACGTTATTTGATTTAGAATCTTAACAGATATTACCCATGCCGATACACGATAGATTCGTTAATCAGGTTATCTGACATTTTCAACGTTAGTTAGTTACTTTTAATTCAATATCGATTATTTTTCAATAACCTTTTTTTTCATTTAACGATTTTTATTTTATCGATTTTTATTTTATCGACTTTTGCATTCTTCGAAGCAATTTTTTAAACCTCGTACACTTTTTATTAAGCAAAAGACAAATGAGAACTTCGATAATACAGTTATCAGGCAGTTTAGCGAAGTTAATTGACCCTTAGACGTGCGATTAGAAGACGACATATTTTTTCATTTAAAATAATATCGATTATATTTCAATAATCGATTGTTTAAATTTATCGATTTTATAACTTATCGATTTTTTTCATTATTCGATACGGTTTTGTACATATCGACAACTTTAAATAACGGTATACTAGCCAAAACGGTATAGCCAGAATTTAACGCTTAAGATAAATTTCACAGCTATTGTGTTTAGCTCTTGTGCCGTGAAATACCGTGCCGAAGACTTTTTCAACAATCGATTATTAATTGTTTAACTTATCGATTTTTTTTCTATATACTTTTGGATTTATCCATAAGTACGAAAATAAAAGTTGTTATAACCTAACTAGGAATCATGAGATATTCGCTATTATACTTTTCTTTCCTCTCTTTGCTGTTCTTAACCATCCATCTATTCGTATATACCATAATTTTGATACAATGGGGATGTAGAATAAATCTAAAGCGCAGCAGCAACACTTGACAGCATTTTAAAATAAGATACCCTACACAGTCACATTCTCAACTTTAGCATTTTTGCCCAATTACCGAGAGCGCAGCACTAACGTAGTAAAAAAGGTAGCTCAAGTTGGGCCCCCAGAGATTGGCACCAGGATATGGTGCAAATGTAGAGTATACATAATAAGAACTGGGAAGCCATTTTCCACTCACATACACTTGCATATGTTTATGTATAAACAAAAAAAGATAAGAGAATATGTCTGGCTAGATTTGTGTTAGCTTTACATAAATGCCTAAGGGCGTTAAGAAGTACGCACACTCACATATACTTAACAAACAAATATACTCGTACATTACAAGTAGCTGTGCTTACTGTTCTGCGAGTGTGCTTGAGCACATTTCTTGCCGTTGAACGGTACAATTGAGAAGTCGGTCACAGCGACTTGAAAATTGTCACCCTCCTTGTTGCTAAGTCTGCTCCCTACCAAGGCATGCATTTAGCAAATGAGAAAAAAAGTTGTTATGCTGCATTGCCTCAGGTTGTTTAGCCTGCTTCAAAGCACAAGTAGACATAACAAAGCCGAAGCATATAAATATAAATAGTGTATAACTTAATTTGGCATAGATACTGCTTGACTCCTCGTAAGTCCTACTTCACTTATGCAGACCAGTTAAGTTGGCTAACACATAGTTGGACACGCTGTTAACTGCTTCTTACATGCAACACACGCAGCAGTTTTGTTAGCTAATGCAAGGGCTTCAAAGTTGTATCTTCCTCTGGGCTCTGAGCGGTAGCAACCCTGCACACTCGACACACACACACTCTAAACCAAAACTCAATTGCCACTGGTGACCACAAATGCAAATCGAGTTTGCGGCTGCGAGAGTTGTTGCAAGTTTTGCTTTTTGTATACGTATACGTGTTTCTGCTCACAAAGACAATTAAGTATGTGAGATTGGGCTAAAAAACAATGAGAGTGAGACTTGGTAAAAGGGAAATTGTATAAAGGTGAAGGTATTAAATGAGTTGAGATTTGCGTTTTATTTTTAGTAGCTCACAGGCACACACGCGCACTAACAGCATTGCTAATGAAGCACTTAAATGAAGGATAGACGTGGCGTATGAGTGATATTTACCCCTAAACTGGGTATATTAAATTTGCCACTATGTCTATAACACCTAAAAGGAATTATCCGAGATTCCATAAAATATATATATATATAAATGATCAGCACGAGATAACGATCTGAAATTTTTCACACGTCCTTTTTTATTCAAAAATCATTGCACTGAACCGCCGATATCGGACCACTATTAGACATAGCTACCATACAAACCGGTCGATAAAAATCAAAAAATTCCTTATATAGAAAACATTTTTATTTGACAATATAACTTTAAGAAATTTGGCATAGATTATTGTCTAAGCGAATACTACGATAGCTGAAGAAATTGTTGTTATCGGACTACTATAGCTTATAGCTACCATACAAACTGTACTAACAAAATCAAGTTCTTGTATGAAAAACTTTTTTATTTGCTTTAGTGCAGCCGAAATTAACGGTTTTTCTTGTTTCAACTAAAGAAGTTCGAACAAATTTTAAAAAGTTCAAGCAAAATTGTGGCAAAATGAATCTTCGTGCAACTGATCACTGCTTCTTAGTCTCAAGTTTCATTAGGTTGTGTTACTCTCTAAGTTCTAAATTTTCAGAGGAAAATAAGTAACGTTTAACAAAATAAATACACATAAAACTCACACCAATCCCAATTTTGCTTTAGTTTCCTAAACTGAAGCAGGAATCTTCATGCAGGTGTGGAAAAGATAATAATACTATTGAGACCATAAAAAGAAATTTGTTGAAAAAACCAAAAAATATAGTGATCGAGTGTATATAAAATTTTTTAACAGATTGTACGCCTGTATTAACTCCAATGAGACTAATACGAACGCATCACTTTGCAAATATTTTGTATTTCATATTAAAATTGTCACAAGCATTTAAATTTCTCTTAAATTTTATAAACTTTTGTCTAAACTTCCCTTCATTTTATGCTTCAATTAAATAATATAGCCTTTCTGGCATTAAAAAAAAACACTAAAAATACAGCATACGCTTGCTGTTAATGTATCTAACATAGAGTAATGACATGGATGACAGTGCGTATACGCAACCTCTCAGTAAGATTAACTATAACTTTGAGTAAATATTTTTAAAACGATTTCTGGTATGAAATTCGAATTGAGCGTTTAAAATTTATATGTTGTTATATCTAACAACAACAAAAAAAGTCGAGTAATTTGAAGAGCTGTCAAACACTTTGATATTAAAAAAAAAAAAACAAAACATGTTGCAAGAGTAGAATAAATGCTTTAATACAGCCAACCTTGGTGTTGAAATAAGCTCTGTGACAGTTAAAAAAATGTATAGAAACTTACATGCCTTTATTACACTAGAAGCAATGACTAAATGAAAAAAAAATAATGTAAGCGAAAGAAAATCGGTTTACATTGCAGCTATGCAAACGAGTGGTGAATTGATTACGTTTAAAAAATTGTTAAATATCTTTATATCACTAAAGCTTTTATATTTTTATTCCTTCAGCTATATACTACTCTTTTCATCTCACTGTTTCATATTTTATTATATTTTCTGTACTTTCTCATACATTTCAATTGTCTAAGGCGTTACGTCAGTGTCTGCGTAAAAGTCACTTATTTAAATGTATAAGTCTCTGTTTTATCCTATAAAATACATATTTTCACACATCACATTATACTTATTATTATAAATTCTGCTTAAGTCCCTTTTCACTGCTGCATAGAACACCAGTTAGCACTTTTAAAATATTTCGACTTTTCTTAGCTCTGCTACCTTAACTTGACACATACTTATCCCATCTTTTGCCTACTCCACCACCATTCTGCACATGCAGTTGAAGTGCTCATTGTGTGTGCATTACAGTTGTTCATTGTTGTCCGCTCTTTGCATGCTTGTATGTCCTTTAAACGATTCTCAGCAAGCAGCAATAGCAAAAACCATATGTTGTGTTGATGCGCGCAAAGTGGTGCTTACTATCAAAAGCTATTATTCTACACACCATACATGACACAGAACTCGTATACAAATATGCTATGACAGTACTCATACGCCCCGGCACACACGCTGCCAGTTTGTTTCTATAATTTTAGCACATTTTTGGTAAATCTTTTTTCATATTAGTTTGTTGTGTTTTCGTTTTTGTTGCTCTTTCTTTTCTCTCTTATCTACCGCAAGCAATAATATATAAATATAAGAAATATTTGTGAATTTTTTGCAATGTGTTTATGTAAATAACCACAATGTCGTTGTTCTTTCAATTTCCAAAATTCTCTTTTAAAAATTCCAATTTGGGTCACCATTTTATATTTCAACTGTCACGCCTTGTTTGTGTAAACGCTCTTTATATCTGTATATTTCTTTGTAAAGTAATTGTTTATAATTTTCACTGCCATTGTAGCTTCCAACAAGCATTACGTCGTTAGCTCGTGCTTCCATTCCCTTCATTTTATTTTTATTACTTTTGAAGACGGGACAGCCCTTCGCAGCTAAACTTTTATTAAAGTATAACAATGACTTAGTATTTTATTGTTATTATTATCCATATCTCTCTGATTGTTTTCTTTAAAAATTGCTTGCGCTGTGCTTGCTTCTTCTGATATTTATATCATTTCATTATATAATTTTACTCGAAGGACAATCGTTTCCGGTCACAGCGGAATCGTCGTAAACTGTAAAGTCGTTGCGCTTGCTAGGGAGGACACCCTTTCGCCAATTTCATCCGACTGGAAGTGAGTCGGTTTTCCGATGTACTCTTGCATTCTGGCGTTATAGCTAAAGACAACTAGTGAGCTCAGCAAGCAAACAGACCTTGTGCGGCTGCAAGATCCTACTGGACAAGAGTGAACTGTAAGAGGTTCTTCAAACTACTTTACTTTGCTAAGAGGCCAATCTCGCCGATCTAACTAGACAATCTGGCTTGACCACCGTTTGGGCGGTGAGCACAATTCTACCACAAAAACTATCAAAAAGAAATTAATGAATGAGACCTAAACTGCGTATTTTTAGTACGAAATCTTACACCAGTCGACACAATTTTTGAGTGTGTCTTCTGCATGTTAAATTTCAGCTTCACCTACACCAAAAAATAATGAGGAAAATTTTTTTATTAATTAAGTTTACTTTTGTTGAACTTTTTTTCGTATCAGGCAAAAGCAAACTTTAAGCTAAAAATAGAAATTCCAGTGTTTTTCAGTGTCTAGAATCAGAATTTGAGCATGAAAACAGAAACCCAAATAATTAACAAATTTTGTTAAAATATCGCACTTATAAGCTACAGATTACTAAATTGCTTAAATATTTTTTTAATGGACTTTAAATTTTATTCATTAACACTCTATGTGGTTAAGATGTAGCTGTTGTAGCTAAGCATGTATGTATTTATAAAATCCTATTTAATTGTTTTAAAATATATAACCTAATCTCTTTCGAAACAGCAAGTATTTGCATAAGCCGAGTGGCTGTATGGCATATAAATACACATGTTTGTATATGTACGGTATATATACACGAAAGTGCTGAAGTTTATGAAAATTGCAATTTATTTGCAAGCGCAAATTCACTAAATTGAGTTATAAACCGACATTCAATCCACTAAAATAAAGTAGAGCAGCAAAACTTTGGTCACACATCCACACAAATCTAAACACGCATACAAAAACAAAAACATATAAATACATAGACAAAAACATATAAATACATAGACACAAACATACAAATACAAGGACACACACAGCAAATCAACTGAGTAATTGAACTTTCATTTCGAAGTTTATTTTATTTTATTCATTGTTGTTTTGTGTTCGCTGTGGCTTCAGTGCACTTTTTATTGCCACAACAAACCGAACAGTGACAGCGAGAGTGACAGCGACTGCGAGAGTGTGCGGATGTAGTATTAACGAGCACAGTTGTGCGCAATCACACAAACCAATCAAATTGTTGTCATATGATTAATACGGCGATCTGTCGTCCTTTAAACGAAAGTGAATATATAACAGCTGCAATCGTTTTTATATACTTAAAGATAAATATATTTAATTACTTAAATAATCGATATATACATAAATGCTTCGACCAATACAGTTTACCGTATTATGGCACTCGATTGCATAATTATAGTGAAAGTTAAATATGGATTCATAAAAGTTTACAACTACAACGTTGGTATGAAATTATTTACTATTAAAAGTGAAAAGCAATGATTATTAAGCATTGAAAAATGATAACAAACTACAAAAAAGTAATACTTACACAGTGAGAGACTTTTTTTTAATTTTCTTTCCATTAAAAAATATCGGGTGACGTTTTTTAGCAATAGATTTCTTTGAGTCCGCGCCATGATGAAAAATGTTATAAAAAAATAATTTGAAGAAATAAATGCAATAAGCTAAACTTTTTCTTTTAAAAAATATTTATTTAAAGTTTAAAAAGTTAGATATTTAAATATAAAAAAATTATATATTAAGATTAGAATGATTTTGATCGGTCAGTTTGTATGACAGCTATATGCTTCAGTGATTCGATCTGGACAAATTCTTCGAAGATAGCACAATTGTTGTAGACAATAAACCATTCCAAATTTAGTCAAGATATACCGTCTAATGAAAAAGTTTTCCGCACAAGTACTTGATTTCGATCGTTCAGATCATCAGTAATAAAGTGTTTAGTGAATGTAAGGTCCTCAGCTACGTTATCAAACATCACTTCTGCGACCTATACTCGATGCCGATTTTACAAAAGATTCAGGTCCTTCGGTATGAGTCTAACATTACCCAAAATGTTAACTAAAATGTAATAAGTCGATCCGTAAGAGATGTTGAAATCCTCTGCTATCTCTCTGATACCAACACGATGATTTTCGAGCACTGTTTCTATAACTTGTTCGATGTTATTAGTGACTAGAGGTGGTTGGAGGACTCGCATGAGACAAGTTGACTTGCGCTAACTTCACGACCATGAGAGATGGGAAAAATTATTTAACGATTCCGTTTTCGCGCACAGTTATTATCGACCAGTCCCTGCCAGGTTTAAGCTTGAGGTAAACCTCGGTAAAAAAAAATGTTTAAACACTTCACAGCTATTTGAAAATACAGTCTGAATAGGTGAGATATTTACTACCGAGATATTCAAATTATCAAATTATAATCTGTTTAAGTAAAATTTTCTTAGAATCTTTTTACCAAGATAGAAATACCACATTATAAATTCTCTATCTACATAATACTTCATCCTCGTCTTAGTGCAAGAAATTATCGTACTTAAACATTATTTGCCATGTCTTATGGCTATTTACCATGTCTGGGCCATTAATCATTTTGCCACAGCTTAATGGCAGCAGTCCAGCTGGACAGACGACAATAACAAGTTTCGAGGTTAACCGTAAGGGATACAGTCGTTGAACAAATCAATTAAAGCTAATTTGTAGAGATGTTGAGCAATAAATGTGTATTAATAGAATAGTCGACAGCAAAATAGCAGCGCATAAATAACAGAAATGCATTTCGATTTAACAAGAAATTATTTAAATTGCTTCCTGTATGCGTGACCTCAGTTTCTCAATGAAACAGTTCTCGCTTATTGCGGCAAAATCAACACAAACTTTGGCTATCAACTGACTGCTGTCTCCACACAGCATCAATAACTTGTATAATTAAGTGCATAAGGGATAAGAAGGAATGTGCGCTGCGGTAGCCGAGAACGAAATAATCTCACCTTCTCTATATTGGTCCTGTACTCGCCACTCGCCATAGCCATGGCACATGACAGGCTTCCCTGTGTACACCTATAACTCATTTATGCATTTACATATTGACAAACACGCTCTGGTGGGCACGAATATCCGGCCTGACCTGACGTCCTGGCTCAACGTTCAACTACGTGTAAGTCTTATTTAGTTCATCACTCCAGCTGTCCAGCTGTCATATGCAGCACAACGTCACATATTACATACATATTATATGTATATAAATGGGATGACTATAAAAATGGTGAACTAGCGAAAAGGAAAATAAAACTTGTCGGCTCGGTCGAACATTCAGACATGAAAACAGTAATATTTTTTAATTTTGAAAACTCAAGTGCCTTTGCATTTAACAGTTTCAGCCGTACGCTGAGCACGTGGGGTTGCGGTAAAGAGCGAATTAAGAAGTAAAGAGTTGCGTTGTAGGTTGGTCAGAAAAGCAGTGGATAGCAAATTTGAAAGTTGCGGTTTACTAAACAAAATTGAGCCAAAACATTTACAGATGTCAGTATGAGTTAAGTGCTTTAACTAAAAAAGTGGATTAACCACAACTGGATGTTACTTATGACTATTAATAATCTCGGAAAAAAATTTAGAAATTAAAAAAATAGTTTAAGTACCGGGAAATAAATAAAAAAATTTAAATTTATACATAAATTACTGACTGAAAAATTGTATATTGTATTGGTATAATGTTATTGGCGTAATTGAAGAATTACTGTACATTTTTTGCAGTAGTTTCAATTTTATAAAGTATTAAATTAATCTATAATTTTCGAAAAGAGCATTTCAGACTCAACCAAATGCTTATTTAAAGCAACCACTTACGAGAACTCGTATATAGCAAAAATACTAATTTAAGCAACAATCGTACATACATATATACATGACAGAGAACATCATTCATTTTACTGTCATCCCACATTTATTGCCCACCGCGCGCTTGGTTCGCGGTTTGTTCCACTTTCCTCAAATTAACTTAGCGCTCAATGAGTTGAGAACAGAACTACGCGCGAATTTTCTCCAATTGCCGTTGGCTTATGTTCTCCAAACTTTCAAAGCCTTTTTCAAATGATCTTCCGAACATACTTCCACGAACACTATGTTGTTTTGCCAACTGTATCAGCGACTAAAAATTCATTTATTTTTGTATTACTCGTAGCGTGAAAGCGCAGCCTTTCGCCGAGCGTTAGTCATATACAGTTTGACTGCGCCAAAAGTTTTCGTATTTCATATTTCACCCTCAATTTGATGCTGCTCGCTTGACTAGCGCTAGCGCGCTGTCTGTCTATTTTTTGCCCACTTTTTTATCCTTTGCAGCGCTTCATCTCATTTTCCTTTACTGACACACACATACACCTAACTGTCAAGGCTCTTCTCTATCCCGCTACAATATTTTCCTCATCACTCGCAAAGTTCAAGTTTTCATTTTCACTTTACACACCCCGTCCGGTCGACATCAACGCCTTGCCGAGCCACCCACCCACGGACTTGACGTAATTCAATTTTGTCAGACGAGCAAAAAGTTTTCGTGTTGTATTTTTATCAATGTTATTAACATTTTTGCTCTTCTCATTTGCTGTTGTTGTTGCTGTTTTTGTTGTTCTTAATGTGGTTGCTCTGTGACTAGTTATTCAACTAGTTATTGCTTATGTAGCCGCTGCAATTGTTGTAGTCCCATTTGTTTTTATTTGCGCGTTGCGACTCCCCCGCGTCAGCGCTTGTGCTTGTACTCGTCATGTTACGAAAAATAATTACCAACAACTTTTGCTTAACTCATTATGTTACCCTTGTGTCATTTTAACACCCCTTGCAATTTATGCGCGTACTATATAGTCTGCTGTTGTTGTAGTTGTAGTGGCTCAAATAAGCACTTTGTGTGCCAAATTTATATTTCACTTTGACTTTTTGTTATGAAATTTGTGCAAGGATAATTATGACTCTTTAATATGTATCTGTGTGTGTGTGACAAAATGTTTGCTTTGAGTTTGAAGAGTCTGTAATGTAATTGTCAGCACTTTATGTGTTGGAAAAAGAGATAAGTGTGGAATGTCTTTAAATACGATTTAGTTACGTTGTTTTAACAGATTTTAGAGAAAGAAAAGAAAACATGATATACATTTTCAATGAGAAGAAAGCTTTTGTGTTAGGGTTTTTCGGAGGTCTGCAAGGAAGGCTTAATACTTTTACTCGACAAATGCGAATTTTTTTTCTGCAATTTAGCATCGAATAAGCATATAGTTCGGCATAGCAGCGTCCAGTAACCGTTTTCCTCTTTTCCAGGCAATCCGTCCAATTTGTGAACTATTGCGTATTTTAGAAAACGATAGTCATCACTTTTGCGGATAAAAAGAAAGTTATCGCCATTTGCAGAGATAGTTCACCAAGTGAAATTCACCGTATCGAATTTTCCGTGGCCGCTAGTCTGTAACAGTAGTTCCATATTTCGTCGAAGTTCATGACAGGGCACACAACTTCTTCGGATTACAGTTAAAAAGCTTCAAACGCTTCTGTAAAGTGATCTTACGATTGCATTTCTTTAGCCGGTACCCATCAGGCGGACAGCTTTCTCATATCCACTATTTCATACAGGATATCAGTCAGACGGTTTATCGGGATACATACTGTCTCAGCTAGCTCACTAACCTTCAACCAAGTGTCTGCCAATGCGAGATCATATAAATATCTTACTATCCATTTTGGTAGTCGTAAAGATCCACCTAAAAAATATGCATAAAGTTATCCAAATACAGCAAAAACAAGTCGAAATGTCAACAATTGTCAAATCGATTGATCTCAATAATTTTTCTATCAGACAATACAAAATTAACCGTTTCAGAAAGTTGAATATAAAATGGTAACATTAAGATGTTTAAGACTTTTTCATATTCTTTCCGAGCTCTAGGTTACTAGTCTATAGACATATATGCTCCCTTTAATAATACGGCGCTCTTAAGCTTTTGACGAGTACTCACTTTAAGCATTGAAAACTATCAGATCATCAATGAAACTTATAGGTAGAGCAAAATACATTATTACAAAAAAATCATAGCCATCTGAAATATTCCATCTGTCAACCATTACTATCGTGAATGCTGATGTCGCATCCAATATGAGAGCATTCAGCGGGTTGAGAACGAAGTATTATATCAACTTCAAGGAAGTGCCTTGGAACATTTAGACATTTCGGCCTTCCATCAGTCTGGAGCTCAATAAGTTTTAAAAAGTCCAAAGGATTACAAATTTGCGTTTATGCTTTAATTAGTGGTTTCTTAAGGCTTATCTCAGATATCAAATCTCAGCTTTAGATTGTAATAATTTTGAAGAGAACAAGACAAAGACAGTGAGAGTAAAAGCGAGATAATACATAATAATGTATAAAGGGAGAGAGAGAGATAGAAAAAGTGATATAGGAAGAGAGAAAATTAAGAGATTAAGTCAGAGAGGGTAAGATAAAGACAGCGAAAGAGCGGCATACATACCATAATAATGTACAGAGAGATAGAGAGACAGAGATAGGGGGAGAGGGTAGAGAAGAGTAAAAGATTGTGTCAGAGAAAGTCAAACAGAGATAATGAAAGATAATACGAACAAGAATAAAAACATGATCTCTCGTCATCTATATATAATAAGAAAAATACATAAATTAAATATTTTCAAACTAAAATCATAACAACCAATTATTTTAGATATGATAACTTGAGCACGTAATGCTTTTAAATTACATAAACCAAGAGAAGCTGGGCTGAGCACAAACTTTAACAAAATTAGTTGAGCAATAGGTTAGAGAGACTAGAGTGAGTGTCTTCTGATTTTGTATCTTTCAAATTTCAAAATGAGGAAACCAAGAAATACATTGCAAAATATTCTTCGAGCGGAGATTTGGTACCAGATATCTAGATAACACAAATAAAAACGGATGCGTATATAAAATATAACAATAAGCTTTTATCTTAGAAAATTTATTAAATTTTACTAAAATAATATATCTACAATAAAAATAAATGACTTTCTCCTTTATCCTCTCTCTTTTCAATTCTAGATGCCATAACATGGGCTATTCCTCTGAGGCTGCCAAAACGAGGACACACCGCAGCAACAACGTCAACAAACAGCAAAGCAATAAAAGCAGCCCAAATCGTCATACAGAAAACAACAACACCAAAAACAATATTTGTAACAACTATACAAGTAACGGCAGTAGCAATTCGCGTTTATTGAGTTCAGAGGTGATCTGTCAAAGCAACGCCGTTAGCGACGAGGAGGCGACAATCACAAAAGGGACTAAGTGGCGACGACAGACAAACTACACAACGAGAGTTATAGCAATCAAAAATACACAAAAGAGATACACGGTCGTAGGGAACGCGAAACAGGAAAACGAGGAAGAAGAAAGCGGCATCGAAGCGGAAGAGACTGCAAAGCAAATACAAATTGAGTGCAACCACAGCGAGGGCGTTGAGACGGAAGCGGTTGCGGTTGAGTCTGAAGAAACGCAAGGCACAGACGGCGCGCGTTGTAAATTGAGTGCGGCTTTTGTAAATAAGTGGAGAACAGCGTTAGACACTAGCAGTAGCAACAAAGATAACAGCAACAGCAGAGATATACGCGGCAAAGAGGGCGGTGCTTGTGCAAACTTTCACCGCAAGAAGGACGGAAATAATAATTGTTGCCACCGACAGCTATCGCGAGAACAACTGCCACAGACGCGTGTCGCGCTGCCGCCACAAGCGGAAACAGCCGAGCAACAAGAGCAAACACAAACGACAGATGAAAATGAGTTGTGGCGCACCAGAAGCGCCGGTTTGTCGCCGCCAACGGAAACGGCCGCGCGGACGACTGCGTCTGTCAGCGACCGCTATGGCGCCAAGACTCTAGCAGTGCGCGGCGAAGACAAGCAATGTCTGCAAGAATTATTGCAACAAGCATGTAGCGCGCTAAACGAGCGCCTAGGCTGTCTGCGCGATAATATGGGCTTTTACAGCACAAACGAGTTGAATGAGCGCGCAGCGGAAAAGCGGAAATCGCTAGGCGCCGGTATGTGGACGCAGCGGCAAGTATGCCGCGAGCCATCTAACCAAGAGTTGAAACAACGGAAGCTTTTACAGAGTAAATGCCAACCGCTGCAGATGGCATACAAACGCGGACGGGAGCGGCCACAACAGGTGGAACAACAACAGCAAAAAATAAAACAACGAACAGTTGAGCGACAGCAAGCGAAACAGCAGCAGTGTCGGCGAGAACTGAAAGGCCCCTTAGCAGCGCAGCGGAATGTGCTGACATACTGCCACCACCAAAGACAAAAACAACAGCTACAACAACACGATCACAAGCAGCAGCAAGCGCAGTTGCAGCAACAACAACTCGCAGTCAATAATAAAAACCATAATAATCAACCAAAAGAACAACAACAACACCATTCCCCACAACAAAGACAGCAGCAACAACAGAAATTGTTGCTGGCACAAAAGCAGTCACAGCCGGCACAACAACAAAAACAACAGCAGCAGCAGCAGCAACAGCAACAAAAGCAACGGCATCGCTTACGTCGCGGCATACAGACGGTGGCCGCTGCCGCTTACGGCGCCTTCAGCTACATCGGTCACAACTACTATCATCTGCTGGGCAATTCGATTAGTTTCTATGCCGCCTCCAGTGTTATATTGGTGCTTTGCTATTTGACTACAACAACAGCAGCGGCGCACTCGCCCGAAAAGGCGCCATTCGATAAGCATCCCATGTAAGTAGCGTGAAAAGCGGGAGGGGGTTAGAGTGAAGAGGGAGTGAGGTGGGCGGCGCAAGAGTGTGGGCTTGGGAGATAGCAAAGCGTATGATGTAATGCTGAGCGGTTGAGTTCACACCCACATACGCACAGGGATATTGAAGTTTACGCATACGCACACATACATACATATACACATACACATGGATATTGACGTTATACGCACACATAAGCACACACTTATGAAGCAAGGCACCACGAGACACAATTTTACAGTTCTTTTAATAATATTTAATATATTCACAATTGTAATTCCATTTTAACTACTTTCTAACGCCTAAATGTGCACTACATACGTCACTCTCAATTCCTTCCACAGACATTTCGTAAGCGGCACAACTTGATTTTACTGTTATTTATTAGTTTTTAGGTACAATTTCATGTTTTTATTTTTTATTTAATTAATTATAAATATTTTATAATTTTTTTTTATAATTAATTTTTTTTTAATAATTATTATGTTTTTTTTACTTTTATTTTATTTTCTTTTAATTCTGGAAACTCTTTTGTAACTTAATGAATTTGCCCTTAAGTATACGCTTTCTACTTAGCCTATAACTATTACCAAAATAAATATATATTTGCGTAGTTTTATAATTAAAATTATTTTAACTGAATATTTCTACAAGTTTTGGTTTTATGTATTTTTTCTTTTGATTTTTTCTTTCTTGCAGTCAAAGCATCGATTGGTCAAAGTAAGTGCGCTATTCCAAAAGCAAAAACAATCAGAAAGTTAGAATTACGCTTAATGTTTTAAGAAAGAACAAATTAATTAAATTAACATAACAACAAATTAATGCTTCAAAATTTTTAGCAAAATTGCGCATTTAACGCCAAATTCAATAACTGAATATAAAAAATTATTTAGTTCACAATTTTAAACCAACGCGACGCTTACAAGCCTACTAAACAAAAATATACCTTTTGTTATAAAAACGTTTAGTTTTGATTCATTTTGGTTAGCGCCTAAATGTAGACTTCATTATATTTACCTTTGTGTTTGTAAACTAACGCCTACATGTAGACTACATTGTCTCCAAAAGTTTTATATAAATTAACGCCTAATTGTAGACTTCATTGTCTGCAAAACTTTTACATAAATTTGCATGTCAAATGTTAGTGTTTATTTTACGGTGTTATGTTAGCTTTTGTTATTAAAAAAAAACAGTTATTTCAAAGCTTAAATAACATATGCAAAACAATATTTGATTTTGCTATATAAAATCCAAAATATACTTTAATCATATATATATACTAAGTAGAGCGAAATTCCATATACATACATACCGGTTAAAGCTTAGAACGGAATTTTGCTAATTGTTTAATAAATATATAGTTTTATGATTAACAGTTTAGAGATATGAATATAGGTGCCGGCTAACTCCGCCCAACAATCTATACTTTTAGACAATATATTTCTTCGATAACTAAGTGTTGTCATTATTGGGCAGAACAGTCATGAATTAATGGAGAGATCGCTCTACGAATAAAAAATTTCTCCCCATGCGCTTTCTTTTCCAAACTCAAATTTTAATCGCTGGAAAAATATAACACTGAAATTAAGATAACATTCTCAAATATATGTATTGAAGATTCATCACATCTAAACGATATCGAAGTGTTGCAGTAGCATTACAATTTAGTTGGACCCAAAAATGTTTCAGCACTTGTTGTACATAGTTCTGGCAACATTGTAAACAGTATTGACATAAATTTGCACTAAGGCTAAAAATTCAAAAAGAAACTTGAGTTTTTATAGAAAGGTTTTTAAAGGAAGGAAACCTGTGTGTGGCAGACTTGTAAACAATAATACGGAATGGTTCGATTAAAGTATAGTATATTTGTTGCCTGTCTGTGTTTTAGCCTTTGAGCTTAACGCCTATATGGCAACTTCAATGCAATATTGCAACATTTTCATTTCAAATTCAATTTCTATGCTATCTGGAATCACATTCACTTTTCTGAAAAACTACACAATATTCTAGTCCCTTAACATCAACCCTAATTGAATGCAGCACCTAACCTGCAAAAAGCAGTTTATATTCAGCAACAAAAATTTCTAAGTCGTTTAAGCTCCTACCTTCAGCAGAAAAAAATAGAATAAACATTTGATGTTTTGCAAATATATTACAAAGGTCTCCAGATGCCCATTATGGATAAGAATGGTGTACAGTTTTAATTTTGTCGAAGTTTTTTAAAATTTAGTCCGTTTCGCAGGCGCTTTCAATGTCTTAGACAATTTTATTTTTATAAAAAGCCAACTTATATGTAAATAAATTGTATATGCCTTTTTATACATAAATTTTTGGCGTTCGTTTCATCGTTACATTACGTTCGTTATATACGAAGTTTTAGCTTTCCAGTGTTCTTCTTGAGTTCTACAAACTTTGCAATTCAAAGTATGTAATATACTTAGGTAATTGTAAACATAAATATATAAACTACAGCTAAATTTCTTGTAACTTAAAATCCAAACACAAACAAAAACAAACAAACGCTGGTATAATTTTAATTGGACGCAGTTCTCATCGTTTCAATGGATGTGGGCGACGTACTTGCGCGCTTAAGTAAGTAGCTGTAGACAATCATAGAATACAATAGCAGCTTTGCAAAACGCTTTTCGATAAAAAAAAGTCTGCAATTAAAATTATATATATTTTTTTTTGCTAAATTGTTTTCACCGCATCACTTTCAAATTATGGCATTCGTTTTTTGTGTTGAAAAATAATTTGAAAGGGTTTTAGAATTTACTAGATAACTATTTCATAATGAAAATTATGTATGTAATGCTAAAGACTAATTTAAACTAGATTCTCGAGTGGGTGATAACCACTACTAGAATGACTTTGGATTAAAACACAGCTGGCTGGTCGCCGTTGAAAAATATCTTTGTAGCGCAATTATAAGACTTGTTTTTGGTTTGAAGGATAAATTCAATGAAAATTTAGTCATATTAATAGAAAGTTAGTTCTAACAGAAAAATAAATGCTATGGAATTATTTTACTATCTTGCGCTCTGCAAGTGCTGGGTAGTTATATTCGCCTAACTTAAACGAATTTTGAATTGAAACTGATGGGTGAAAATTTCACTAAACTTCATTAGTCAGTTTTTCATCAGTTTCAACAGCATTTGTTTCGCCCGAGAAAAAATTTAGTTGTCAGAGCTTTAAAAACATCATGAGTGTGAAAGTTTTACAACAAGATGTCGCTGTAACCACTACCAATATGATAATTCAATTATATGCCTATTTCGTTATAAACAAAACCTTTGATTTGTATATAATTTTGTTTTGGAAGAAGAAAAGAATACGCCTTAGAAGAAAATATCAAACTACAAATTGTTGGTCATATAAAAGCTTTCACTCGACAAAGCTTAGATAAAAGCTTCACCAAATTATAGCCTAATTGTAGGAGTCAAGCCATTTCAGACAACTTCGATTTCTTAAAAGTAAACGGAATCAACAATGTCATAAACAAAGCCTAGGCTCATATATGTCTGTATATATATTTTTTTTTCTTGCAGAATTGAGGAATATTCGCTTAGCAGACATTATAAAAGGTCACAATCTTTTTGATCTTATAAATGTTTTTACTCAACAAAGTTTATGAATAAGCCCTAAAAAAGTATAGCCTAGTTAAAGGAGTCAAACAAATAAGACAATTTCAATATCTTAGAAGTAACGGAAACCTACACCATCATAACCCAAACCTAGACTTTTTATATACATGTATGTATAGCTATATATATATATACATACATTTCGCCTAGATAAATATATACAAATTGATTTTCGTGAAAGTTTCACTGGGCACTGAGGCTTAAGCGCTATGCAAAATCTCGAACAGAAAACCTATAGTGAAGAAGTAGTAAAACAATAAATCCCGCAGCTGAAAATCAATGCATTTTCCCAAACTACATTATTCAGAGTACAAAAACTACTTGCATTGCACTCACTTTCACACACAATAAAATCATTTAAACGCACATCACGCATTTAATTAATTAAGCGCAACCTCAGCAGCGCAGTCGCAAGCTTTTTTCGTTAACAAAAACAACCACAAGTCTAAAGGCAGTACACGTTAAAGAAAGTTCTCAATTCAACTAACAAAACTGCAGACGACCCTAAAAGTAGACTATAGTAATGAAAAGTTTTGCTGAAATGATTTTTAAAAGCGTTTTTTTCATTTCTATTTAATTTTGAGTATACAATATTTTAATGAAATGTAATGCTGACGCACACAAATGTACGCCACAGTTGAGCCATAGCGAACCCGCGCTATTTAATATACCGAACTACTTAAGGGTTTTGTATGCGTGAGGCACATACCGTAGCATTTTACTAGATCAGCTAAAATAAAATTTCATATTTACATTTGCACACATCAAAGCCACATAATAATATGCGCTGTATTTGTAGCTCACTATTAAACTCACATATACATACATATATACATAGAATACATAGCAGCAGTACCTTCTTTGCTTAACTTGCCTCTTTTATATAAAGGAATTTCTACATTTTAGGTTATAAAATTTTAACATTTTTTCAGTGCAACCATTACCTTGAAATTACAGTTATACCGTTTATTTTTTTTTTTCGTTTCAAATTTTGCTCTTTCTCCGCTTCCACTCTCTTTCAACTCTTCTATTCGCAGATTCGACGAGTCCAGCTCGGATAAGGAAATTTTAGACTTGTTGCTGGAAAAGAAACGTTACGATAAACGTCTACTCCCGCCAGTTAACGGTGAGTCCTGCGCAGATATTTGAATTTTACAAGCATATGCAAGTGGTTGTGTGTGTATGTCTGCGTATTTGAATGTCTGTTACTTTGCAGTGCCCGTTTACTCAGCTGGAAAATTGTGCAAACATCATTTTTAGTGCGATATATATGTATGTGTGTGTGTGTGTGAAGTTCCTTTTTAAATTTTTTTCATGTGTGTGTGTGCAAAATCCACAAAAGTGTCTAAAGGCGGATGTGTATGAGAGCCCACTTGTGGGTAACTTGTTGGTTTTGTTGCCACAACCGCAACACATGTAGAAAAATGCGCAACTGTGCAGCACAAATGACCATTGGCGAGCAGTGGTATGGCAAAAATGAAGAATCAAGTTGGAAATTACAGAAAAAAGTAAAAAAAATTACAAAAAAAACAAACGGCAACGTCGGTAGCTGTCAGCTGGAATTGAAGCAAATTTTCGCAGGACGTCAGTGATATGGAAAAATATGTGATATCAGCAAAAAAAAGGTAGAACTGCAGTTTGTCAGCATTTTTATTCTTAGGTTATGTTTGGGTTAGTTATAAATATCAGCTTGCCTTGTTAGGTGAGTTGATTGAGAATAATTGTTTCAAAAAAATTTGTGATATCAAACAGTCAGTTTGTAATATGTGTATGTACCTATATATGTAATAAGGTCTAAGGTGACTAATAGGTAAGCATTCAAACCTCGAAAATATCACAAATGATCAAAAATCCTTTTTGGAACTTAAGAATCCAATATATATGCGAGTAATGAAAAAAATGCAAGGAAGTCCTCTATTCATAGCTTTCTTAATTATCATAACATAATAACAAGGCTGCAGGGCATTCATGGTCACGACAGTAGGGTATACATAACTGGAACGTATCCGGATTTTTATACGGCAAAGCAATATCAACACGACAACGTTAATCAAATTCTGTAGCTCAGAAACTATAATACGCTTCACAGCTGCATTTTTATAGCATAAAAGCGTAAAAAAAATGTATATTGATTATGATTGACCAGTTTATATGGCAGCAAAGTTTTCCAAACAAGTACTTGATTTCGATTGTTCAGTTGAGCTGGCAGGCGCTTCATCAAATGAGCGGCTTCTTCGAGGAAAAAAGACATGTGCAAATTTCAGATCAATATCTCAAAAACTGAGGGACAGACAGACGGTTATTGAAAAAGATTTCCTTTAAAAGGAAGCACCTTTACACACGTTTACTTCTGTGCAGGCTGCTTCAAATTTATAAACATAAAGCAATTCAAAATAATAACTAAACCGAAAATAAATATGTTCAGTCAATATTTATACGCTTTTAAATTTTACAGATGAGGATTTTTGCTGTGGTTTATCTTCACCGGATATGGCCAAAGTTAGCAACTCAAGGAGGCCACATAACCGCGGTTTGTTCCACCGAATTTCACAAAAATATTTTCAAAAAAGCACATTTAGAACTTTTTCAAGCACTTAACTCTTGTGTTGTTGTATTGAAAAGCGCATCGGTTGGATATTTTGTGTTTTTTTAGATTGGCGATTACATGCTGGTTTTACTATTATTTCAGTTATTAGAGGTTATGCTACGTTGACTTATATGATTTGCTGTAACTATGATTAAAATATACAAAAGATTTATGGATTTTCTTTTCAATAGAAATGCAAAATTTTTAACAACTATTTTATTTTGAGCTATAAATTAAAATTTTTGCATACAATTTTTAATATAATACGTTACTTAAAACTAAAAATAATTCCAACACAGGTACTTTAACGGTGAATGTGAATGTGTTGCTGCTCAGCTTGGCCTCACCCGATGAGAGTAGTTTGGTAAGTTTTCGAAGTTTAAATCCAAAAAATTTGTGTTGCAAATTGTGATAAAAATGTAGAAACAGTAGTATATTACCAATCCAACGCCTCTTTCACCACCCACAGAAATACGAAGTCGAATTCTTGCTAAATCAACAGTGGAACGATCCGCGTCTACAATATGGCAACAAATCGCATTATGACTTTTTGAATGCATTACATCATCACGACAGCATCTGGACACCGGACACCTATTTCATTATGCACGGCGACTTTAAGGATCCCATTATACCAATGCATTTCGCTTTAAGAATCTACCGTAACGGGACCATTACGTACGCAATGAGGTGTGTATGGGCGGTATGTGCGTTAAGTACAAAAGTAAAACTTAAACTTACTACGCATTAAATATCGCTCTTTAATAAGAAAAAAAATACGAAATATTTCTATAGTGACATTTTCTCGCTCCGAATGGCGCCTGAATGGCGTCATAAAACGCGCAACAAAATGTTTAAAAAATGCAAATTTCGACACTGCAAGTTTGACTAGGAAAAAAAATGTTATAAAATAAAAACGCATAAGAAAAAAAACAATTTATATATAAAATATGAAAATAATACCTTGTAGCTTGCGCCATTTCATTAGTATGCGCAGTGGGCAAGTGCATGCGCTACGCTTTGCGCTCGCTATGCCACTGGCGCAGCATTGACTCGTCTATTGTTTGCAGCTCGACATTTTTTAGTCACGCATCAGAAAATTTTGAATAAATAATTTCTTTGCGTTTATACATACACCTATATATGTATAGAAATGCAAATGTTGACATTAGTTACAGCTGTCCATTATGGCGTACCTCAACGTTTGTTGTCGTAACATGATGTTGCAAGTTTACGTATTTATAAGTAAGTATGCTTTATAAACGACACGCAGGTTGGTAAACTTTTTGAAGAAAAGTGAATAATTTTCGGATTTTTTTTTAGGAGCGAAATGCTTGTATATATGACTAGGAAAAGTATAAATTCATAAGTTATAAATATTTTTCACAGAATGTTATGGTTTCTCGAAAATGTCGTGGGGTAAAAATTTTTTAAATATCTGCTTAACTGAAAAAACGGGTATACGCCTGAATGCATATGCTTATAATTGGTTTTTTTCACATTAATTTTGCGATTTTTAACCCACTCGGCCTAAGTCTGGTTTTTGTTCGCGAAACAGTTTTTCTTAAAAGCTTTAAGCTCACTTCCATATAACTTGGCTTTACGAATTTTCTTCGGTCGGGCCTTAAAATAAGCAAAAACTAAGCTTAATGTTATGCAGCATTTTTTCTCTCAGAAATAACAGAATTTTTGAATTAGAGCACAAATCGATAATATGTTTTATAAACATATTTGAAAGGCACCATGTCGTATGAGTAACATTTTACCATGAGTGATCACCATTGCAAAACTTAGTAGTAGACCAGAGTAGATAATTTTTTAAAACAAAAATAAAGCATCGGAGACGAAAGAAAAAAAATGAAGGGAAAAATAATTTACATGCGAACTAAGATCGAGAAAAGGATGGGGAGGGGTGTGGTACGAGTCTTTTAGAAAAAAGTTATATGGCCATCTTGTAGGAAAAAATTCAAATAACCAAGTTGTTAGGTTTTTTATTTTTAACTTGTACAAAAAACCAATTTCCTTCACGAATTTTGGTGTAAACTTACTTTTTTATGTGACAAAAAGACTGTATTTTTTTTTTTGTTTAAAATATTTATTTTTATACCTACATAGACCAATCGAGAAAAACGTTAATTTTAAATCAAAAAATCTCAATTCAAAATTCCTTTTTTTTTAATGTGAGTAGGTTTTATGATTGCTGAAATCTCTTCTTTCTGATAGTATTAAAAATATATACATTGCAATGGTAATAAACGCAAAACGAGAAACCACTAAACAGCTAAAAAAAAACTATTTAATCATGCTTTTTTGCTACTACGAAATAATAGTTAGATAAAATAAAAAAATTTTTTTTTAAATATGAAAAAAGATCAATTTTTTTTTATCAGAAAAATCTAGCATTAAATTGACATATAATATTTCGAGATTTAAAAAAATACTAAGTGAAGCAGTTTTTTGTTGAAGCAAAATTAAAACAGAAAAAATATAAATAATAATATATCACCGCATAAATTTACAACACACATTTTATGCATTTACAGACGTCACTTAATCTTATCCTGCCAAGGTAGCCTACACATATTCCCGTTCGATGATCCGAAGTGCTCCTTCTCCATGGAAAGCAGTAAGTAAATATTATTAAATATGCGAAAATAAGCACGCCTATAAAATATAATGAATACTAAAGCGGCAAACAAGCGCAACACAAATTGCACAAATAAACGTTACACATAATAATGAAAACCAATAAAAACATTAACGCGCTCGTCAATGCAATTTTTCATATTTACCACAACAACACACACGCACATGTCAATATTACTTTTTAATGCAAACGGTTGGTGCGTTCAGGTAAAAGCAAGGTATTGTTTGATATTAATTAAAATTAGCGCAGCAATAAATAGTAAATTGCCAGCTTTTGTGTAAAAAGCAAAAACAAAAAAAAAAATAATTGGAAGAAATAAAAAGGGAAAATGGGAAAATAAGCGCAAATAAAGAGCTGGATCAATTGAAAGCAGCATTTAAATGGTGAACTGTGAATGGCAATATAATTCATTTTCACATTTATGCGCTTCCGACAGCGCGCCACGTCAGCTGCGCCCGCACACACCACCTACTTTGCCATCACTCAGCTGAACTCTCATTGTGTGCTGCAGCTTAATAACTACTTTGGCTGAGGGCTGATGAGGCAACAGGCGAATTGCTTTTGTTTGCGCGCGTTGCCAACAGCAAATATTTTTGTCTGTCGCTTTGTTTTTGTTAGGGTATATGGGCGAGCGACCGACACGGATAATAATGCCTGATGTTTGTTCGTCTTCTTTCGCATTTTCTTACTTTTATTTACCGGTTCTGCATTCTGCAGTCGCATCTATTGTTTCGCCGTTCCCATTCAACTGTGTGGGCGCTCGTTCCATTGCTTCGACGTAGGCGCTTATTAATGAATTGTGTTCGTTTATTCGTGATGGTTTTGTAGTTTTCTTTCTTAATGTTAAGCTGAGAGACATTTAATGATTTGTAGTTACTCATACATAATTAAAAATATATAGGTTTTAAAAAAAGTCTAAATCGTGCTGAGTCAATGTCGTTATCCTGTTGTTTTCTTATAATTGGAAATGCCTTTAGTGCTCCAAAATACACTAACGTGCAGCTGCAGAAAAGGAAATTCGCGACATATTTTTGTTCCAGTTAATTTTCATTGCCTAAAGATTTAACCTTCCACCTCACTGTTTTTCTTGTCCAGAAGTATATAAACGTTTGGTCTTAGTATATAAAATATGCAAATTTTTCATATAAAAATAAAAAAAAAACTTCGGTTGTTATAATACCCTTCACAGGTGCATATTTATAGTATAAAAATATATTTTTCTTAATTTTGATCGGTCAGTTTGTATGGCAGCTATATGCTATAGTGGCCCGATATCGACGATTTCAACGACGTGCAGCTTCTTGGCGAGAAAAAGACGTGTGCAAAATTTGAAATCTATATCTCAAAAACTGAGGGCCTTACGTATGTGCAGCCAGAGGTACAGACAGAAGAATGATTAAATCGACTCAACTCATCACGCTGATCATTTATGTATATACTTTATAAAGTCATCAAGATTTCCGTCTGGCCAATTTAGAGTATATTAAGTTCAGGGTAAACGGGGTAAGGGTTGCTTTAGAAAATTTTGTTTGGCAAGTTTTATGTCAACTGGCAGTTAGTAGGAAGAAACCTTGTTGTGTTACTTGGAGAGTGCTACTAATACAATACTTCTCGATTCAAACAGGCTACCCTTTGCCGAATAAAATCCGGTAACATAGAAACGGCTGTCGTGAGAATCGAACTTGCTAATTGTGTACACTTTCTTATTATTTTCAAAGAATTTCAGTGGCATTTTCAATCTCGAAATTATCGTACTAGGCGTGGCAGAGAAAATTAGTGCTCAAATATGTATCTTCAGATCCTATTCCTATTCGAAAAAGATATATTTATATTCTACTTGAAGCCAGCTAATAATGTATTATAAAATATTTATATAGTTATTTGCCACCAGCAATTTACTATCACTTTCTCTACTTCACAGTTTCCTATGAGGAGGCGCAAATCAAGTATGTTTGGAAAAATGACGAAGACACGCTGCGTAAGAGTCCTTCACTAACCACATTAAATGCGTATTTAATAAAAAATCAAACAACACCCTGCGACCAAAATAGTTGGCGAGGTGAGTGAGTCGAGACTAATTATAAAAACCAATATATATGTATGTGTATAACATACATTAATTTTTGTTTAAAGAAAAAGTAGTTGCTGCAAAATTTATACGGCGTTGAAAATAGTTTTTTTTTATAGTGGTGTCTTTATTGTTTCTTTGTTTTTGTCTGTCATAAATATATACAAATATTGGAATTATGCGTTTGAGTGTCCGTTTTGTGTATTAATAATATTTAGTTTTATTATTATTGTTTTTTTTTTCATTATTATAACATAGTTATTAGATTATTTTAAACTTATAGCCAAGAACCGAATATTAGTCAAAAAGAAATATTATTTAAAAAGCTCCTCACCTTTTTGAGAATTTTTAAGATTTGAAGAAAATTTGAAAAAAACTAATTACAGGCCAAAGTGAAGGCCATAAATGTCAAACGCAAGTATCTACGCTGACAGATTTTTGACCGATCATTTGATTGGCTTTCTTACAGGTGGCTGTAGTCTTATGAGACGTCACAAAACTTTCTTTTAACTTTATTATAATGCGTAGTTATTGTTCTTTAGTAGCATCGTGTTGCTCATTGTGGTTGAAGGTTAGGAAATACAATCGATATAGTCGTAAGTCGTTGCAACTTCGCTAGGTTTGCATAAAGTGTGTCTACCGAGATGTTTCAAGCTCAGTTTGGCAAAATCTGTACAGTGGAGAAGAAAGTGTCTAGATGATTCCACCTCGCTCTCTGTCATACAGCTTTGATTTGCGTCTAACAAAACAGCCAGAACATCTACCGTGCGGGAGCTCTTGCGTTCCACTTTGGGTTTTGACCAACGCTTTCTAAGCTCAGAGGATGTCCACAGATCCAACGTTAGACCACTTGTGCCGACTAGTTGGCACTCTGTTGAAATTAAGGCAAGGGTACCCTCCTAGTAGTGGCTCCTCTGCTAATGCTGGCGATTCCGCCGCCTATATCATCGACATCAACATTTGCAGTCGGCTAGTTTCTACCGACTCTCACTAGCTTAACATCCCCTGCTGGTACTAGCCGCGTTTTTCAACGGGTTTTTGCACTGCCTTTGACGCGGGGCATACCTCAACCACCAACCCAAAGTTCACCAAATCCAAAAATTTACTCCTAAACAAAGTCGAAAACAAATCCGTGTATACATATCGAGCGTAAAGGTCACAGGTCAATTAGCATTAAATGCATTTTGTAGACAATAGATAAAATTTATAAAAGGTACAGTAGGTGTCTTATATAATAAATTCTTTACTTTATTTAAAACAAAAAAATATTTTTAAACTTATCGCAGTATTTTGCAGTCTTATTTTTTTTTTTTTTTAGCATATCGCCTTAGTTACTACATTTCATGTTTTCTATATATTATGTGTTTGTAATTGCCGACTTGATTTGTTACATAGTGCTATCATATGCATATACTCTTATTTAGTTATACTATACCATATTGCTAGTTAAAAATGCCTGCGTAACTTGAAGTTAGTAGAAAATTTGCTTGCAATATATATATGAAAAGACAAATAGTCTTGCCCGTTAGTATACTATAATCTCTATTTAACAAGCGTAAACACTATATTAATAAAATCCACTATCCATATAAATATATATGAATGCCAACAACCAACCAACCAATCAAACAACCAAACAACAACGTAGGGAACTACAGCTGTCTTAGGGTCGATTTAATATTTACCAGAGATCGTGCATTCTATTTCACCACCGTTTTTATACCCGGCATTATACTGGTGACGTCATCATTTATAACATTCTGGCTAGAATGGAATGCAGTTCCGGCTAGATCGATGATAGGTAAAAATATAATATTAATAACCACAAACAATCAACAACAAAATTGCCAACAACCAATCACAACTTACTAAGCAGAAACAAAAACTACAAACAACCTTAAAATATCCCATAATTCGCAACCAATTCATAGAAAAATGCAAATAAATAAAACGATATTTTTTTTATTAGCTATGCAACTACAAAACATTTGTTTATTTTTTATAAGGAAACTTTAAACAAATTTTATTTGTATGTAGTATGCCAGCTAACTTTGACATTTGTATGTATATGCAAAATTTGTTTGCTATAATTTTGAATGCTCGAACTGGTTATTTGCTATACATGCTCACCCTTAATTTCAACACAGAACAATTCACCAATGGTTAGTGCTATGTCAGTACAATACGAATAATCGTTTTGATTACATATTGTAGTTTGCGTATTTTATTTTACGATTTAATTGAATTTTCATTATAGTAATTTCATAATTATTGTAATATTTTGAAAAAGTAATTTTCTTAAATTTATTGTTGCGCAATTCATTTAGCAAATACTTCAAACCAATTTATTTGAAAAAAGTAAATATATTAAATTAAAAAACAAAAATATCACCGTCTCCCGAACACAACCAAATATATCCCTGCCTGCTCTACAAACGCTCGTTAGCCATATCTGCATTCTAGCGCTCGCCCAATACCGTTTTTACCTAGAAATGCCTTTTTATTAAGCCTTTGATAATTCATATAAAATTTATTGCAATACATTGCCACTTTTTTTTATTCATTTCTCGCGTGATTTGAAGTAAATGTTGCAACAGATACTTAATTTGCTTGGCAGCATTTAATTATTCACATATATGTAATTTATATACGCTCTTGCTGCTGAGAAAGTAAAATACTTATTTATTGCCATTATGCAACATTTTTATTGAATACATATTTTTCCGCCAGCCTTTTTTAAATTTTCGTAAAAATATTTATTAGTCAAAATGAAATTGTATTTACATAGTGCCTTGCTATTATATTTAGCATTCTCATTTTCACACCAAGTAAAAACGAAAACAATAAAAATATTTGCGTTTTACTGCATGCAAAAAAATCTGTAATTAGAGTAGAAAACACAAAATGTTACTTTTAAAAAATTTGCAAACTCCACATACCCAAAAAATTTTAATTATCTTCCAATATCCCGAATGCCAAAAGATGCTGCCATGGATAATTAGGTCAATAAGTATGTCAAAAAAGTTTTCACGGTTGTTTAGGTCAATAAATATGCCAAAAAAAGCTTTCAAGAATGCTTAGGTGAATAAGTATGCCAAAAAAAGCTTTCACGGATTTTTAGGTAAAAAAGTTGTCAAGCAAAGCTTTCACTTATATTTAGGTGAATAAGTATGCAGTTAAAAGCTTCATAGGAAATATGCACGTAGTAAGTAGGTATTTAAAGTGCCACTGACATAAAACTTACCTCTAAGTTATATATAAAATTAGTAGCAGACATAATATATAGTTGGTGATAAATGAGATAGTATAGAAATATTTGATTTATAATATAAATTATCGAAAGCTTTTGCCGGATTAGTAAATAGGTTTTTTTAATGACTTATTTTACATAAAAAATACGCTATGGAATTGTACATTATAAAAGATTATTTCAAATAAAGTAAATAGATTCAGTATTAATGCAATAAACAGTAAAATATCGGCAAATTAAAAGGAGCTTTCACCAATGAGAATAAAGTAAGTTGAGAAAACAAGCTTTCACATAACACGAGCTTTCACCAATGAAAGTTAGCTTAGCTTAAATGCGCAAATAACTTTCGCATTCGACTTCTACTCTTTTATACCATATAATGTCACTTATATGTGTTCGTACAGTTACTTAAGTCACTTGTCTCGTCTGTCGTCGTCTCATACAATATACTATGATATAATGTAAGTGCGTCCATAGTTTGTTCTAAATGTTCTACGTCTATATCACTGATATATAAATATCAAATAGTTTTAGTCAAAAATAAAATAACTATATTTATGTTATGTACGAATCAAGCGAATGCAAGCTACCTAACTGAATAGTTTAAATATAGTAAAATATGAAATAATTTTGCATAAAGCCGAGTTGGCGCATTATCTATTATGTTGTATTGTGTATTTTTTTCCTAAAGGTAATTACAGTTGCCTAGAAGTCGAGTTGACTTTTACCAGAGATCGTGCTTATTATTTCACCACTGTTTTTATACCCGGCATTATATTGGTGACATCATCATTTATCACATTTTGGCTGGAATGGAATGCTGTGCCAGCCAGAGTTATGATCGGTATGTAAAAATCCTAATAAGTTTAGTTAGAAACTCGTTAAATAAAAAAGAATATATATTTTTTTTAAAAATGTGTAGGCTGAAAAGTGGCGTATTAATTTGAGGGTAGTGTAAGTGTAAAAAGCTGCGTGCTGACAAATGTAGGTTGATATTTTAGCGCAGTGTCTAAAATTTCGATTATTATCTATATAGTAGATGATTTTAGATTAATATATAGGTATAGTATAGAACTTATCATTAAGGAACTTCAAGTAAGTAGGCAGCATCAGAAAATATAGATAAACAATCTAGTTCAGAAAAATTGTAACTTGACAAAGACCTTTGTGATATTTTTTTGTATATTGGAAATTGTTTTTTTTTTTGTTTTTTTTTTTTCTAATTCAGCTGAAGCTCGATAACATATTGTGTATGCATAATATATATAAATGATCCTTAATATTATATTGAAGTCTGGTATTTATAATTGAAAGCATAAATTTTCAATTGCTTAGCATTTACGACCTTCAGGTTTCATTTCTTCCGTTATAAATATAATATTATCTGCAAAAGCTCAAATTAATGGGAAAAGTACAAAAACGCAAAGCTCAGAGATTTTGGTGAAGTAGCTGGCATCTTTTTCGTTTTTGAACGCAAATTTTAGCAAAATATATCTTCAATCCTCTACAAAAAACAAGCAACAGTATATCTCAGCAATTTTTATATATATTATTATACCTACCTGGGTTCTTTTAACGTCAAGGCTTTACTAGTCTTGTGAAAGAATAGTTCTTATGCCACAATGCATCAGAATGGTCAGGTCATTCTAAGCGTTTTATAGATATAAAACAGCTCTATATTCATTATTATGAATTACTCAGCAAATTTTAAATTTAAAGTATCAAAAAATTGCTTTTCAAAACTTAAAGCTTTCGTCTGGACGGTCAATCTATTTTCTGTGGAACCTTTTTTTATGGTATAAATTTAGCTTTGGACATTCGTAAGAGCTTTGTGCTTTGAGCTTTAAGCTCCAAACCTACGTTTGTTTGTACCAGATTTACTTAAGACTATATATTGATTATGCAGCAACATTTAGATTGAAAATTTTATTTAGTGGCTTGCTTAAAGCTCTCGCGGCATCCTAACTGAAGTAGTCGGTCTGCTTTTTTTTTAAATTATTTCTATGTAATAAATTTGACTTTGAATTCAAAAATGAGTGTTCGAAATTATTTGCTTTTCACTTACAAATATAAAGTAGGCATTCGTAAGCCTTTCTAAAAAAGCTTTGAGCTTTAAGGTCCAAGCCTACGGTTATTTGTATTACCTTTACTGTTAGTCATTGGTACTCTGTCAAGCAATTGAATGTCTTATCAACAAAATTAGTATAATATAGCCATAAAAAAAGGAACGAGTTATATATCTTGGGAGCTTTAGAAAAATATACACATTTTGTAGACAGATTAGGTGACTTTAGAACTATACATATCATGAAATGGTAATAACTTTAGCAATTGATATTTTCCGATCATAAGAAAAAGTATTTTGAATAAATTTTTATATTTTGAATTAAATGAGAAAATTTATTAAAATCTCCAAAATCTTTAGTAAACAACTTGTAATTGATTAATGGGAATTTTCTAAGTATAAATGTAGTTACTAATTCCAAAGGTATGTACGAGTATTTTGAGCTAATCATGTTGAGTATTCAATTGAGTACGTAGTTGTTTAGTTAGTAAAGAAAAATCCACGCCCGTAATTCAAAAATTGGTGAAATCCCCAATTTAATTTATTTTAGTAATTTTTACTTTCAATATATGACAACAACATAACGGTATATATAAGCACAACCACATATTTTGCATGCATAATTTTCAAGCTTTTAATAAATATTATGCATTTACTCTTATAACTAATCGATATGCGGATATACTGGAAAAATACACACACATATATATACACGCACACATATCATCTTTTAACTTGTAATATTTAAGCATAAAAACTAGTTTAGTATGTAAATTTATAAAAACAAAAATTTTTAATCACAAAAACTTACATAAAAAGTATAAAAAAAATGGAAATTTCAACCACAAACACCACAACAGAAAATACAATTAAAAGTTGAACTTTTTTATATGTTGCTTTATTACCGTTATTACTCACGACAAACCAATAAAAACGTGTGAGAGTGTTTACCACAACAACAACTTTCAACAAAATATGCACCGTGCGCAAATTGGAGCATTAAAGCTCGATATACCGTAAGACTACCGGCGACGAAATTGCACGTGCGTAAGGCTACTGTAAGGAACTTAGTAGTAACACGTTGCAGGCAGCAGCGGCATGTTGCTGATAAAATAGGAGAATATTTTATCACTTTGCCACATTCAAAGTTCGCTCGTTTGTATTTCACGTAAAACAAAAGTTGCAGCATTTTCACAACCACCTGCATACATACACACACACACACTTATATGCCCTAAAAGAAATTTTTCGTTTACTGTAAAGCCACGTGACACGTTACAGAAAGTGCGTAAAAGCAAAATCAGCAATCAAGCTGCAAATAACGCGCAAAGTAATCGTTAAACCTCATCTACACGCAGTAAAAGCATTAAAAATGCATTTGCGTCGTGGAGAGAAGAGAAGAAAATAATAGTAGAAGAAAAAGCATTTGTTTGGAGTAGAAGGCAACGCTGAGGTACCGTGAACTATGCCAACAGCATCTCGTGCATGCCTTCCTGCAAGCGTAAATAAATTTCGTCGTTAAGTCGCTAACTAGCTGTCTGTTATTAGTCGCGACAGGTTGCCAAAACTTGTCACTTTGGCGTAAGCAAAAAGAAATTTGTAATTATATGTGGAATTTCGCAAAGTTAGAGAGGTAGAAACGTACAGATTTTATTAAACAATTTATAAGTTTTCTTATTGCAGTTACCAAAACAAATTTAGGAAGATGCTGACTTCTGGTTTGCACTGAGAAACAGTTATTTAGGTGAAAGTCAACTCATAATATTATAATACATTCAGATAGGAACAAAATCAACTATAAAACTGTTGAAAATATTAGTAATTATTATTCTATTACAGACTCTATATGATGTAGTGTGATGTGATGATTCGAAAGGTGATTTGTTATAAGGATGATGTTAAAGGATTCGATTGAATGCATTTAATTGGGGCAGAATATGATATTTATATTGAAATGGTCCCAACATATGTTTTGTATAAGCGTAAGATTTTAGTAAAGTAGGATATAGTCTATTAGCTAATAATAATGGTCATTTAAGGCGATGTGATTATATAATATTGATATCATGTGGTTGGTTATATTGTGATATAATGGCATGTGATGAGTGAAATAAAATGATGTAAAATAATATGAAAGGACATAATGTAAAAGATGTGATATGATATACCTAATGTGATCTGATGTGATGTCAGGTTCGTTATGATGGAATGTGATATAAAATCAATAACTGATTTGATATGAAAAAATGTGATGATAATACGCTATAATATAAAATTATAGAATGTGATATGAAATGTGAAATCATATATGTGACAATAAATGATTTCATGAGGTATATGATATAATGTGAATTATTTGATGTGATATCAGGAGCTATGGAATGTAATATGAAATCATATTATGTTTCAAAAAATAATTTGATGAGATAATTTGATAATGTGATGTTTTGTATTATAATATAAAATTATTGTATGTAATATGAAATCATGTATGTTATATGTGAATAAATTATGAGGTATAACATTATATGATTTGATGTGTAACCGAGGGCTTTGAAAAGATGGAATGAAGTACAAAATCTTAATATGTTTTAAAAACTGTTTTTTTTTTTTTAAAGATAATTTGAAGTGATGGTTTTTTGCTATCAAATTACGTATTCTGATATTTAAAAAAATTATATGAGTTCGCTTGATGTTATGTGATGTGACATTAAACCATTTGCTATAATATGATACGATGTGTTGCCATGTTGTGATAAAAAAACCCCAATTTCTCAACTCATTTGATAAAATAGAAGATCAAGCGATCTCAAGCAGATGGACATACTGACTTTAAATAATTTGATGGTATTATTAAATCTCCAGAACTACACAACTTCACTACATCAATAAAATATTTGGTATTCCATCTGATAGTATTTGTTTGAAGCATACAAAATTATGTGCTCTTATATATAAAACGGCAAAAGGTCTCTAATAGTAACAAATTTAAATGATTCGACAGTGCCAATATTCGCAGGGCAGGACGCTCGTACTTTAAAGAAACCAATTCTGAACAACTTTTAAAGCTTCAAGCTAGCAAATCACAGAATTTCTGTAAAAAAAATGTTTAAAAAAAAATTTTTGGAAATCCCTTGCTTATTTACGCTCCCAAATCCTTGAACCCTTAATAAAAGAACAGGCTTCAAAAACGCGTACGTGTTTTGAGTGCACAACACTTAATGTTCACTGCAATTGGCAACTTCCTAACTACTTTTTACCTCAACATACACACATGCATTCCTACATGCAAGTGTGTTTGTAAGTGCTCTCGTACTTTAGAACAATTAAGCACTCGCAAATGAGCTAAAACTTGGTTACAGCGCCTTTTTGCATTTGGCACCAGCAAAGTTAAGCAGAGCTGCCAGTGTAGCTTAATTATCACAAAACGTCACTAGCACTAGCTGGCGCAATCAAGCCGAAATTAAGTTAAATAGCCAAGGATCATAATGCGCAAACAAGATGGAGCTTTTTGTTTAAGAAGAAAAGTGGAAAAGAAAGCCAATTATGTTTACCTCTTATGCTGACACCGCCGTGTGTTTGGCAACATTATGCACTGAAACATTTTTATTTAGCTTTCGTAAGCTTAAGTGGAAGCTCCAAGCAACTAAGTAGGTGCTCGCTCATTTGTGGTTTAAGTTTTTTCTCTGTATATATAACGGTCCATTTATTACGGAAATAAATTGAGTCAGTACTGGGAATTTAGATTTTTGTCCAATAACAACTATAGACATACATGCACAACCCAAAACTTTGGCACTGAAGCAATAAAAACATGTTATATATTGCTGCATAGCGACACCGCTTTATCCTTGGTAAGGCAACCAGGAAACCAGCAGGATATTCAATTTTTACATACACATAACTGCCGACGACTGACTGTCCTGCTTGATTGCTAATAATTTGTTGTACATCACAGAAGGATAGGAAAATAGTGGAATACATTTTGTTAGCATAACCGGTAGAGTTAAATCAATTTGTAACTAGTTTGTGGAGGACTAGTATATTAAACCAAAAACTATGAAATTTTAGGAATAGGTTTGTACAGTATTCAGTAAAGAGTTTCTGACAATTAAAAAGTAAAGTTTTAGGATCAGAAACATAGTCTCCTTGTACTCTCTTAGTTTCAGACATTCGAAGAGCTTTAAGCTTTGTTGGATAACAACAAGAGGTATATTACCAATAGCAAAATCAATTACACACACACTTCAAACTAACTATGAATACAGCTTTCATTAAAGCTTTTACCCATTCAGAGAGGTTAAAGCTTTGTAGAACTACACCTTGGTTAGATAACAACAAGAAGTATACTACCAATAGCAGAATAGAGTTCCTTCATATGCCGCGAATATAAATTTCATAAAACCGGCAGCTATTCAGAGTGCTTAAAGCTTTGTAGAACTCTACCTTTACCGGATAAAATCAAGAGGTCTGCCAAAAACAGCAGATTAAATTACACATATATATACAAGTACTCCAATCTAAACACAAATACAACTTTCACAAAAACTTTCAGCTATTCAGAGTGCTTAAAGCTTTGTAGAACCCTAACGTTGAATTATACTACCAATAGCAAAATTGGGTATATCGCAATTATGTATATACTTATATCTTCTTTCGTACAAGAGCTTAGATAGCTCATTCTACATTTTGCCTCTACTTCTCGCGGTATGTATAGAGTAATACTCTAACTATTACGACCAGATATGGCACACGTAACTCTTTATTTGATCTCAGTGTTTTTTTCCCCGGTCAAATATATAAGTATATTGCAGTGCAAGCCCATTTGTGGCTTATGCAAAAAGCAAACCATTTGCGGCCGGAACTTACTTGTAACCATGCAACAGAGCAGCGGTTTAGCACATCCGTTGTCAATAAAAAAATAACGGACATCGTAACTTGCAACATTTTGTAGTAAGTTTATTGATAAATATGAAAAATAATATGTGAGCACTTAGCTCTTGTATACATGCATATATTATATTATAAAGTATACCAGATATACTAAACTAAATGGCAATGAACCGGAAGGATGCTTAGTAAAGGAAGAAAGCAAAGTAAATGATGCGAACTCTTTTATACTGACATTTACAAGGTTTATTTAACTGATTACCTACAGCTAAGTAAATATTTATATGAATGACGGATGTGTATTTTGTAAGCATTTTGTTGTTGTGGAGACTTAATGCTCATTGTCGAGAGATAAGTATTAATGTTGACATAAAATAATACAAATATAAAAGTACAGTTGTTAAATATACATTTTTTATATTTATGTACACTGATATTTTGCCTTAATAATTGTATATAATTTTATGTATGGAATATATGTAAGCTATTGTGCGTAGGCATTGCATAAAAGTAGGGAAGGAATGATGAACGCATATATATATGCCCACCTACATACATACATACAGCGAATTCCTAGTCAAGGCTACTCTAAATTTATGCCATACATGCTTGCCTGTTAGTTTGTATATGTACAGACGAGTTTGGTAGCGAAATATGTACTTAAAGTCATCAGGTTTTGAGATATCAATGTAAAATTTTGCACACGTCCTTATCTCCCAAAGAAGCTGCTCATTTGTCGGATCCGCCGATATCGGATAACTATAGCATATAGCTGCCATACATATTGAACGATCGAAATTAAGCGCTTGTATGAAAAATTTCATCATTTGACGAGGTATCTTCATAAAATTTGGCAGAGCTTATTACCCAAATCATCGCTACAATCTGCGGATATTTGTTGTTTTTTTATACCATTTTATGCTATAAAATATGCACCTGTGAAGGGTATTATATTTTCGGAACAGACTAAGTTCACGTTTTTTCTGTAAAATTTTAAATTTTAAACCATTCAAAAATACAGTTAATAGTTTCCTAGTACCTTCGCGCTGTACCACTGTGATAAGTGGTAAGCAAATTGAGAATGGCAAGAACAAAACGTATAAAGTAAGAAAGTGAGACAAAATATGCTGAATGCCGTTATACCATATTATGCATTTTAGTAACTAGTTAGGCACTTGTTGTGCGATATACAACTGCCACTGCCACCGCCGGTACTCAAATTGAAGCATAAATATATATTAAGATGCAAACGAGTGAGTGTTAGCTTATTGTAGGAAGCTGCAATGAAAAATGTGCATTAAGTCGTAAATTTAAGAAATTTAGGTAAATTACATGATATGCAAGGCAAGTAGTTAACGACTCTGTAGATAAGAGCAGTGTTGTGAAATATTTTGGGAGATTTCCGAATACTACTGAAGAAAGCAAAATGTTTAGATTGAGGGATTGAATTAAAAAAAAAATTTATTTGTGCAAAAGGTTTGAAATCGGACCACTAAAGCATATAGCTGCCATACAAAATTGCCAAGCAAAAGCAAGTTCTGGTATGGAAAAATTTTTTATTTGACAAGATATCCGCAAAAAATTTCTTATGGATTATTGCCTAAGCTAATGCTGTAATCTCCGAAGAAATTATTCAAATCTGATCACTATAGCATATAACAGTCAAACAAACTGACCTATCAATATCAGTAATAGAGTCAGCAGTTTTGTATAAGGCTATAATATAGATTAGATTAGACAATATATTATATAAGTAAGTCAAAAAACAGTATTTTATTTAAAAGAAAGCAGAAAACTACATTAAAAATAAATTAAACACTTTTTTTAATTTTTTAACAAGCTCATATAGCAACAAAAAATGCACTTAATACAAACGCTGAATGCTTAATACTTATTTATACACACAGATCTTAAATAGCATTTCTTAAATAACTCACCTAACTTGCTGAAATATTAAAAACACACCACTCCTCATCTATATCAGGTATAACGATCTCACAACATTAAATACAAAATAACTAACAACCCATTACCGAAAATATCCACTTCCTACCCTATAAAATATGTATAACTCATATATGTACCTAACTCTATAAATTAATTGACTTTGACTGCTTTATTTCTATTTTTTTTTGTTTTTTGTGTGGTGGACCATCCAAACCTAGGTGTAACAACAATGTTGAATTTCTTTACAACATCCAACGGTTTCCGCAGCACACTGCCCGTCGTCTCCAATCTCACCGCCATGAATGTTTGGGATGGCGTCTGCATGTGCTTCATCTACGCCTCGCTACTGGAGTTTGTATGCGTAAATTATATGGGTCGCAAGCGGCCACAACATAATGCTGTCTATCGACCTGGCGAGAATCCTGTCACACAGGTAATAAAACAACATCTCATACATATACGACACACACACACACCCATACATACACAACCTTATTGTTTGTCTGTCCCATTACTGTCTCACTATCTCTCTAACTCTCTATACATTTAACCATTCATTAAAAGCCACCACGCGCAACAGTACATATATCTATCTCTGTCTATGACACTTGCGCAAAAAGCAAAAACAGGCTGAGAATTAAAACTTTTTCATTATTAACGAAATACATTATTTATGAAATTTTAACAAATGCAGTAAAAACGAATTGTTATGCGAACAATTAAATGGTTTTAGTGTAATAATATATATAAATTTTTTTCAATAAAAGTTATAACAAAATATTAATATATTTTAGTGAGATATTACATGTATTTTTTAAAACCCAATCACAGTCGAAATTCCATACCAAGCAGCGTCCATTCTTTACTCTCCGCTTTAATAACTAATATCATTTTATATTTTATTAATTTTCCTACTATTTTAATTTGACACTTTCTAACACTTAATCTACTACTTTCTTCTAAAACACTTGCTATACTTTTTCCAATTAAACGAAGTAATATTTATTAGCGTATTTAAACTTGGCTACGAACGCCTGTTTCTCTATTAATATGTCTTGAAAAGTATGCCCATATTTCACATACCCGTTGCTTAGTATAAAAACATACAAAAATCATCGACAGTCCATTTTAAAAATATGCGTACGGTATGAGTGACAGCCTTAGTATTTTACTATAGGCTTGTTCTTCAAGCCTTTTGCTTTACAATTTAAAATTATATTTCAATCTTCTTTTTTTTGATTTCAACATATGAAATCATCTTAAAATATTTCAACATTTATATCTAAAACTCTGTCTTTATTTTTTTGACTTCGGCATATTTTTTTAAACTATTTCATCTTTTTTATCTAAAGAAAACGGTACATGCTCTTACGTTTTTTTATTTAAAAAATATTTTTAAAAACATTATAAAAAAATATTTTATAAATGTTGTTAAAAAATGCATTTTAATTTTTTTTAATTTCATTTTAATTTTTTTAAATTTATTTTAAAAATTAAATTTAAAAAAAAATTTAAAAACTTTTAGTTCTACAACTTTTTACAATTTCTTTGTGAAGATTATAAGATTTTGTTTGAACTTATATTTTTTTAAATTTATTTGTTTTCTTAAAATTCCGAATTTTTTTTTTTTTTGTAACACTCATGCATTACATTGTATTTCCTAATTTATTCCACACCTTTATTCACTTAAACTCAAAAAATATATATTCCGTCTGTTTATTTGTATGTGTATTTTATGTGATAATGCCAGTCTTGTACGAATTATTAATCAAATGTCATGTTTGCATAACTCCAAAATATTTTGGCCTACAAAATTCCATTGCTATGTGTTTTATAATATTTTTTCTTAATTTTTTTTCTGTTTGCATTTATTATGTTTTAATAAAATTTATTATAAGTTTATATTACAGTTTAACCAAATGTGTGTTTTCGGAAAAACAGAAAATTTGTACTATTGTCCTTAATAAAATTTACATTACTCACCCCTTAGGTAACGCAAAAAAAATATAGTAAACAATTTGGTATCTCAATTTATAAGTTAAAAATTACAAACAATATTTAAAAAAAAAAATTATATAATAAAAAAATAATATAAATAAAATATTTAAAAAAAAAATTAAAAATAATATTCATAAAATATTAAAAAAAAAATTTTTTTGTTAATTTTTATAATTAAATAAAATTAAAAAAAAAGAATTACTAAAATAAAAATAAAAATATATTACAAAATTACTTCCCAAAACAAAAATTTTTTTTTTACAAGTAATCATGTTTTTTTATATTTTTTCTATCGAAATTTACAAATATACCAGATTTTTTTAAATCCAGCGGTACATAGCCCACCTAAAAACTATTTACTATCCACTGTGTACAGCGTTCCCTCCCAAACAAAAACAAAACTAATAATACCCCAAATTGTAACGTTGCACGGCAGCTCCGTTAGAAAGAATGGAAGTTCAAAGTAAAAACGTGTAAGCCAAAAATATAAGCATTTAAAGTAATTGAAAAATTAAATGACTTATTGAAAATAGCAAATATTATAAGCAGAACTAACATTGTTCCCAATTTTCGTGATTAATCGCAACAAGACATGATCAAACAAATAAACAATTAATCAAGCAAACAATCGACCATTCAGTAACCACAAGCAGAAGCTGCATTTTGCACAGTGTGCTTGCAATGAAAAAACAAACTAAAATTTAAAAAAAATATCTTAAAAAACTAAACAAAAAAACTAAAAAATAAACATAAAAATATTATCCCCATTAAAAATGCTCACAAACTGACTAAAGGTTTGCTTTGCATACAGAAAAAATTTTTTTTTTACCAAATGCCGAAATTTCAATTTTCAATTCAAGCTCAATTCAATTTTTAAACAAAACAAACTTAAAGTGTGTTTTAGTATGAATACTAGAATTATTTTGTGTAAATTTTTCCAGCGTCTTCCAGCGGTTCTAAGCAGGATTGGAGTAATTCTTGCAAGTCCTTTGGTAAGCTATTTCAAAAAAAAAAAAAAAACACAAAAAAAAATATTTAAAAAATATTCAAAACCTACAACAACAAATTAAAAATTCATGCACCTCACACAAAAAAAAATGATAATGTAACACAACAAAAGATGAACAAATCAACAACAAACTGGCAGCATTAATAAATATTTGTTTTTCAAAAAAGGCACAATAGTTAAAATTTATATTTGAAATACAAGTATTCACAAAAATTTGGTTTATTTTCCAATTTGCATCAGTAAATATTACAAGGCGCCGCAGCTATTGGAATTTTCACAAAAAGTTTGTTGCTTTGTTTTTCCCAACAACAAATTCAAGTTTATGTGTTTTTGGCAAAATCTAAATTCTCTCTTCAAGCGCCACATCCGAAAAACTGCCTGCAACTGCAGCAACATTCATTGCTTTATTATCATGAACAGCAACAGCAATGTCATCTGTAAAAATTGTACATCCCTGTAACACAGCATCATCATAATTATACTCATCATGAGCATCATTATTCTTTTCATCACACTCATCATGCACATAGTCATCAGAGGCCATCATGTCATGTCAACATTAATTTCGTGAACAAAAGTACAGCAGTTCGAGTGTCAATTTTCTTAACATCTAATTTCCATAACTCACACACTTTTTTTCTATAATTCATACACTTCTGCTCCATCACTCACACTATCCATAATTTGCACTCTTTTCCTATATCACTCACACTCTTCATTTCCCCATACACACTGGTATCGATAACACCGCTCAAAATTTTCCAAATTCATAACAATTTTGCCACTTCTCTCCCAAATCCTTTCTCAGTGCAAAAGACTCTCCTATACTCCACAACACTCCACTGAAACGGCATGTGATTTTCGCCACTGATTTCTCAATATTAAAGAAACAAAATTTAAATCTTGTTTTCGTATTAATATACTTCAGTTCGCCGCTGGAAGTTCCAGTATCTTTTTTTCTTTTTATTTCTTTTCCGCTTTTGGTTTCCAACATTTTGAAAAAACACCTCGTAGTTGCACGCTTTCAATGTCAGCTATGCGCTTCTTCTACTTCTGTTCTCAGTTTACATTTTTAGCCTGGCATTGTACATTGTTGCATTTTGTACTATCGATTTTGTGCTTCGGTTTTCGATACTCCGATATTCGTTTAAACAGTTGTTTTATTTGGTTTGATTATGGCAATGTTTGGTTTTAATTTACGAAACTAATTACTTCTGATCATTTAACTGTCTGAATTTTGAAACAATTGTATGTATTTGTCAAATTCGTTCTTTTTTTCTTTTTGTGTCACACATTAAATAATGCATTTTATAGGTTATAAATGAATTAAAAAATATTTATCGATATTTAAATAGTCGCTTCAAATATGGCTTGAGTACAGCGTAATGGTGAAAAAAAACACACTTTAAGGTCACTTATAATTGGGAAAAATGTTATGTATTGAAAAAATTTTAAACAAAAAATAAATAAAATATTGCAAAAAATTGGTGCAGGTGGAGAAAGAGTTGTCTGCGAAACTGCTGAAACAACGCTTTTTAGCTTCCACTGTATTTCTAGCTGCGTATTTTTTTTTCAGTTAAGAATATTTTCAATAATTACTGCTGTGTTATCTTATGATTTGTATTAGCTTTGTTGTGAAGTCCCCTATGAAACTGTGCAATAAAAATAAAAGCGTCGAAATTCTTTAGCTTTTACGTAAGGCGCGTGCACACTCTTTTTATATGACTTACCGATCCAGGTCTTGTATATAAAAAAAAAACAATTCGAATTATCAATTGATTTGCGAATTCCTAACAAGTAAGTGCTTCAGTCCACATTTTTTCAATAACAGTATACCAAAAACAAGTTTAATAATTAAAATTTAATACTTTAATTATTACTGTAAACATTCGCGTTTGATTATTTTCAATTACTTCATAGATCATAAGTTTTTTCGTTAGATATAATATTTTCGTAATATTTTTTTGTCATAATATTTGAATTGTTGAAATTGGCTGCTAATCTTGATTTCATGGCCGGTTTGCATACTTAATTTGCATACTGTGATAACACGCTTTTAAATGTAGTACACGTAGTATGAAAAAATAGTAGTTTTTAAGTAGTGATAGATCGTGGGAGCTGCTTTTAATGTGAAAAATATTAATTATAAGACGATAAAAATGGATTATGTATCAATTAGCAGTTATCGTTTTCGAAGCAAATGTATTGCTGTAAATTTCTATAAAGCATTATTTTCTTAGTCATAAAAATGTATATATACTAATAAGTTAATGGTGAAAATAACGACCCAGAAAAGATATTCATTTGTTTACTCATATGTTTCGCACTCTGTATAATTATTGCGAGTTTGCTGTGTTCTATCAATTCGAAATGGTACGACTCGTTACAAGTCAAATTTTGCTTAAAACCAAAATAGAGGATTGACCTGTGAGTTCCCTGAAAAGTGAGTTCGAAAAAATTGATGTTCTTATGGATCATAACTATGCAATTTACTCGATAAAACTTATATTAAGTCGATAAAATTATGATTTCATATTTAACGATACATTTTTGGTCCAAAATATGGAAGGCTTAAGCATCGATATTTCTTCTAAAATCATTAAGTTCTAAGAAACTTATATAAAATTGACAAATGTATACAAAATAGATAAATTTATGCCAAAGCATCGGTGTGGTAACTTTTCATGGCTTGGGATCTATGGCAGTCAAATTGGTGTGCAATTCTTAACGAATTATTTCCCATATACCGATATATTTTCAACCGTAAATATTGATTGTTCGCATATCGAGTTTTTCTGACGTTATGTTTATTCTAAATTATCCGTTTGGTAACTTTCAATAACTTTTCGGGGCTTTGAAGCTATGGTAGTCGAATGGGTTTGCAATTCTCGGCAATCGCAAATAACTACCAATATATCGATATCTTTTCATACGAAAATAGCGATTAATTATATACCGATTTTTCTTCCAAAATCATTGATTTTGAAGAAACTCTATAAAGTATAAAGTCGATAAATTTGTTAAAAAACATCCATTCACTAACTTTTTAAGGCTTGGGCGGAATGATGGTCAAATGGGTTAACAATTCTTGGCGATCGCGAATAATTTTGAATATATCGATATATTTTCATCTGAAAATATCGATTTTTTGTACACCGATTTTTCCCCAAAAATAATTGAATTCGTAAAAAATCATACAAAGCTGATACATTTTTTTTTTTAAATATCCATTGATAACTTTTCAGGGCTTGGGCGCTATGGTAGTCAAAACTATAGCATGTGGTATCAGTTTAACGACAAAAAAGAGTGAATGGTTTGGCAAATCTTTACGAATAACCACTGATTTCGTATATATGTATATCGATATATATTCATCCGAAAATATTGATTGTATTTGTATATCGATGTTTCCCTAAATTCATTGAATTCGAAGAAACTCATATGAAAACGTTAAATTTGTACTAAATACATCTGTTTCATACCTTTTCAGGAATTGGTCACTATGCTTTTCACTAGGGTTGGCAATTCCTTGTGCATAATCAATGATTTCATATACATATATCGACATATTTTCATCAGAAAATAAAGTCGATAAATTTGTACTACAATATTTTTATGGGAACCTTTCGGTGCTTGGACGCTATGGTAAACTTAAAGTAACAGTTTAATCACAAAAAAGATCGAATGAGTTTGTTCTCGCTTTCTCTTATCTCTCACTATCGATTGAGCGCCGTGGTTCCGCTATAAAGCTCATTGTATTAGCAGTCAAAAAATTTAATTGGCAAGAAATTTTTGGAATCATGATAATAAAAATATTTAGTTTGAAATTAATGTTAATAGAAAATATTTTCATATTTGAGTCTCTCCCACGATCTCTGATAGCAGACATCAGTTTGTTGATTTCAAAAAATTTAGTTAACTAATTTTTAGATGTGTGAGTACGTTAATTCTTAATGTAGATATAAATCAGCCGAAATATTTTTATTTATTATTTTTTACAAATATTTAATAAAAATTAACTGATTTTATAGTAAATTTGTCTACATCAAACTCTTTATTATGTTTACTTAGTTTTCTATTGAGAAGCTTGATAGTATTTTTTTAAGTTAAAGAAAACTAAGCTTTATATGAACTTGTGGAACTGACCCTTAATTAATTTGATAAGAAATTTTACCACTAAATCTTATTGTATGCAATTAGTTAATTGACTCAATTAAGGTGATGTCAAATAGCCGTAGTTGAATGAGTTTAACAGAAACAATGCTCAGAAAGAAAAGGTCTTCGTGTCTGGTCTAGGGAGAATATCGGAAATAGTGTCCAAAACATTAGGTATTTAGATGTAGGTACTAAGATATAAATTTTAAAGAAAATATTTTTACCCAAATTGTCCAAAACTGTGAATAATAAAATGAACACAAAAAGCGACAACAATATTTTAGATTTTTGACATTTTTTTTTGTTTTTTTGATATGAATTTAAAAATTTGAGCTTGAAATCTAAATACTGAATTTACAGAATTATATAGAACTAATAAAGAATTATTATAGAATTTAGAATTATATTTACTAATAAATATGAAACAGTTCTGTAAGATAATTGTTTAATGACTTGACTATGTTCAATCTTAAGATTTTAATATTGTTGTTTTTGCTGCTAGCGCAATTAAGAACTTAGCTATACCCAACTGGAAACGAATGTTGACATATTACCTTAACAAAAAAAAGCCATTTATCCTGTGCTTGTCCTGTTTCAATTAGAGCAGATATCCAAATAATAACGAACTATATTTAGCCTGTGTTCAGATGAACCACTAATATTTCTAGCCGCCCTATTTAATGCTTGCTAAATAATTAAAACTCGATAAACGATTACCACCCACCGACCATAACTTAAACCACAGCCCACTCGAAGAGCTTCTTAATCCACCAAAAACTTCTGCTGCCTTACCACAAATTTACACCAACAATATTACCCAGTTTTCAGAGCGTTTTGCAAATTCATGCAGCCACAAAGCCAAAATCGCCGCTTTATTATGTCATTGAACTCAAATTTCGACACACAATCAATTGTATGAAAACCATTCAAATCCAAATCCCAATTGTATATGTACGTGTACCAAGTAATAGTACCAAAATGTAGGGTATAATCGAACGAGAATTTCATGCTGCTTTGTCGTCTGAAAAGGCCACAATGGGTGCGGCCAGCAGCACTACAACCGGCACCAGCATACCCGTCACGCCCACACCGATGCATCCCTACCATACGGACCTATCAACGTCTACCACACAAACACCGTTACCACCATCGCCACCACCCGTGCCAACAACGTCATACGGCATGAGTACCGTTGATGCACCGCGTATACGCTGGGAGGAACAACATGGCGGCATAATTGGTGTGGCAATGCAAAATTTACGTGCGCGTTCCATACGTCGACGTACGCGCTCACCGAGCTCGGCAACATCGGCGACCAGCTCTTACGTGGACACAGAGGCTGGGCGCACTAAAACACCCTCCACCACCATGTCCACTGTCATCGAACCAGTCTACACGGAACCAACTTTTGCTACCGCAGAGGGCGCGAACATGCCGCAACTTGAGACTACAGTAACGGTTGAAGTGGAGTCCACATTGCCAGCTTTAGCCGCGCCGACACAGCAGCGTCGTTCCATTTCAACAAACACGCCGCCGCTGATACTAAGCGGTGGCGGCAGCAAGCAGGCAGAAGATGAAAATGCCTCCAGCATTGCCGAACTTTCGATGGCGAATACGGACGCAGCGACATTACAAATGCCGGGGGAAGATGAAAAGACGTCCGCCACGTTGGATACGCAAGGTGTGGCTGATGCCAGCGGCCATTTACCGGTGAAGCCACCGCGCCGCAAGCAATCGCGTTCCAGTTCGCCGGTACCTTTTTATGAGCAGGTGGCGCAGCCGGAAGCCGCCAATGGTCATGGCTTGGGCGCTATGAATGCCGAAACTGTAAGTGTAACTATAAATATGAATTTCCCATTAACCAAAAACAAAAAGGTCAAGTGTTCTTGCACTTAGCATCGACTTGCGCATGCCAAAAGTTTCTCAAGTACTAACCGAAACGAATTTCCGCGTTAAGACGCTTAATTTGAGCCCTTTAAAGACCCAACGAAGAACGTAGGTACATACAACAAAATCTCAGCTCATCAAAAAGTTTGAGCTTTACTTTTATCTCCTTGTTCCTTCACAAATAACCGCCACAAAAGTCGATTTGTATGTGTGTTTGTGGTATAAAAGAAAAGCAACTAAATCCAACTGCGCTTTTGTTGATTTTCATGACGCTCAAGCAGGGATATTAAGTGCTTATCCGCTAAACAAAAGGATATAAACTATGAGAAAGTAAAAAATGTAGAATAGAATTGAGCATAAAATAGCTTTAGAAGATTGGGATATACCAGTACAGGTAAGCTAATGACAAAAGTAGTGACTCATTACAACAATTTAGCTGATTAAAAAGCTCTCAAGTGATTTTATTATTTTTTTATATTTTTTTATATAGACAATAAAGCATTATATAACAAATTAAAGCTCTGCATTAAAAAATATTCTTATTGTAAGCAATAGTAAAAGTTCAAGTGACAAGTTGCGATATGAAAGCGTAGGTTTTGAACAAAAAACGAAGTCTCAAGAACTTAAGTGCAGCGCCAAAAATATCAAAAAAGAACAACTAAGTATCAACGCAATTCGAAATGTTGGCCAAATGGCTACCACTGCTCCGTTTGCATATCTCCACCCGTTTACACCAATTTTCGATAACCCGATACAGCATTTCTTCGAGCTCCTCGAGCGTTCGTGGTTAATTGGCGTAAACCTTTGATTTAAGAGAAAATAATCTAGAGGCAATGTGTCTATGTTTAGACGTGAAACATGAGACGGCGCACCGTCTTATTAGAGGTGTTGTTGTTGTTGTTGTAGCGGCAGAATTCTGCCGAGTTGACAGTCCCTGGCTGGAATAAATCCGGTTCCGTTCCGATTACGTAGACCCGACTGTCGTGGGAACGAGAAGAAATAAAAATAGAGATCGTTCACGTCGATTAAGGCCCGATGATGCATTGCGTTTCCGGAAAAATAAGTGAATTTGGCTCACCTAATTAGACCTACTACCTACTAATAGATTTTTGTTGACGCAGCTATTAAGCCATTAATGGGTCTCATCTGAGACGATCGAGACGATTTTGCGCGAAGAGCTCTTAACGTAACCACCCTGATGAACGTGAATTTGCGTAATAACCTTGAACAATTGCCAAGCGTTGTACCAAAATGAAACGTGACATGATGAAATGGCAAACCCCACTGAACACACTACAACATTTGACACAATTCCGTAAACAAACATGGCCGCCACGAACTGTCAAAATCACGCCATTCCTATTAAAAGACGCTATACTTTATCTTTCAAAGAAATCCTTTCTAATGCATTTGTAATCTAAAAACGTAGATTTTGATGTCTCAAGCTCTGCGTATATAGAAGCCTTATCGCGGGGCTCAGTTGCAACAAAATTTCTTGTGTTGTAATAAAATGTGTCAAAATGTTTTTTTTTTTTGTCAATCCGGGTAAAATTTAATCAGATGTTATTATATGCCATATACCTGAAAGACCCATGCTTAAAAAGATATATCAAAATATTACTTATAAAAATTTAAAATACTTTGTTTACTTTCGTAGACAGTTCTGGATACAAGAGTTTTTTCGAATCTTTAGAGGTAAGCAGCGCTCGATCTCTCCCTTTCTCGACAGTACTCGAAAATAAAAATTGTATTATATATTTATAATGGTAGTAAGCAATAAGAAATCTGCTGTGTAGATCTTAGGCCTCTTCTGTTGGACCTACTTCCACCCACGTCCAATTGTCTAAATTTTCGCTTAAACTTTATCAAATCTAGCTGTTTTATAGAACTCGTTTTTGAAGTAAGGGTGCCACTACAGTTACATACTAAAACATGCAACGAGTTTGAGTAAAAAATTGTATACAGTGTACTTTGGAGAACATCGGAAATCTATTTTAACACTGGATTTTGTCTGTCAAACGGACATAGAATCAAATAACGAAGAGCCTGTAGCATTCACGGTGTTTAAAACTGGTTGTTGTACGAGGTCTGGAGCTTGGCAGAACAAGCTAACTTAGAGCCGGGAAGGCCTAAGGCGTTTAAAAGTTTTTTTTTCTTGTACGAGGTCTGGAACTTGGCAGATTTAGCCAACATAGGTATGCTTAGACAGATTTTTTAATTAACTTATGGAGGATAGATGGTTTAATGCATATTTACAGTATTTTTGTATATTAAGCTGAAGTTACAAAAATAAAATAAACTATTGCAAGTTTTCAAACTATTTTTTTTTTTTATAAAATAGAAAAGTTTACAAAAACATATTTTTTCGAACATTATTCAACATGTAGAACAATAAATATGTATGTGTTATAAAAAATTTAACAATTCGTACACTTAGTACTTTAAACTAGAATTTGTAGTTATGTTACCAGCATTGTTTAGTTAGTTTAGTTTTAGAAAATATAATTTCCGGTTAGTTTGTATATTAAAATTATTGGTTTTCCAATTCTGCTTCAAAATATTATTTTTGCAATATAAAACTTTTGTATTTTTGTTTTTAACCACTCAACATTTAAAACATAATTATTTCTAAATTTTATACATTTCACTAACAATTTTTCTCTACTTTCATTTGTATACCCAAACTTTTAAGTGCTTCCAGCTTTAGTTAAAAAATAAACACAGTTTCTGCTTCTCAACAATGCATTAGACTTATTAGCTAGCAAGTAAAATGAGCCACATTGCCAAAACTTTTGCCAGCCACATACATACAATGTTGCCACATTCACACAAAAATAACAAACTTCATACCACTCCCAACTAGACACCCACTAACATATCAACAATCATCAAGTCATGCGACCACGGCGCCTACACATGCGCTCTCACCTAACTTTGAATTTTTTAAATGCTTTTTGCGCCAAAAATATATACAAAAACTAGTATAATTAAAAAAAAAAAATTGGTTGTTTGTTGCAAAATTTTAACCAAATCGCGTACTAACGCCTTCCAACTAATCATCACCGCCGCCGCTCAGTTCATACCAACAAATTCGTTAAAGTATTTGTATTTAAAAGCGTACTAAAGAAAATAAATTTGCTTTCATTTAATAATTTTGAATTCGAAACTTCTCTATATTTATGTGCATATGTTTGCCAAACGAATTTTTTCTTTCAAATCTCAATGCTAAAAATTGGCAAATAAACAAATTTACAACAAAAATATAAAATTTATTTGTTTAATTATATACAATATGTATATATATATATATATGTATATATGTATATATGAACTCTCTATTTCTCACTTTCTTAACGCTAACGGCTTACATTAAACGCACAAACAGCCGGTAAGTATATGGAATGGAATTGGAAAGTATTATATCACATTATGTAGTATGCTTGAGATGTAAAAACGCTTATTACGCCTTAAAGTAGACTACAAAAAGAGCACAGCTCGAAGTGTATCGGAAAATATATGTTATATCAAAGATGATGTGTACCAAAATGACAGCGACTTAAATTAATTATTACTATAATTCGATAATTATCGATAGGAAATATTTATATATATCGATAATATTTAATAATGAAATTTATTGTTACATCTAAAAGCTTCAGTTACAGTTAAGTTTTAATTTATCAAAAATTATCGAAAGAAAATATCGATATCAGCATGATCTTTAGCACAATGTATGGTATAAAGCTCATGTTTAACGAAAAAACGGTCACTTTACTAAGTGGTACAATTATACAGTTCTTTAAACAAAAATTATTTTATACCTATCCTTCTTGCTTCTATAATGAATGAAGATGGCCACCGTAGTATACTTTAAGGCGCAAATAACTTTTTAAACCACTTTGTATTTTGTGTTATTTTTATTATATAATATTTTAGTAGTTAGGTAAGATTTTCTTTTTTATAATTTTATTTTAGACGTGCGTTATTTTTTTAGTTACTAATTATGTTGCCTAGAGCTCTGTTCACTTGACCTTTTAATTTTTTTAAATAACCATTCAATTACAGTTTGAATTTTTGAATAATCAATTCCTTTTTTCTCTTAATTTCCTCGTTCGCTGCTCTGTTCTACTTGATTCCTTCGTTTATGCGTTTGTCAATTTTTAACTGATTTTGAATTGAATTACAAAATTTCCTGCTTTGAATTTTGACATATTTCTGTGAAAATTATTTTGGTATTCGCCCTTTTCGATTGTTTAACTGTTAAATTTAAAAACCAAATCAATAAAATAAATTTGCTCAAATATTTGTCCAAATTCCAAATTTGTAACATAAAAAGTTTTTCAAATTTACCGCCATCTATCAGGGTGAGAAGCGACGCGATGTTCGCGCCCCCAACGAGATCGTCGCCTGTACGACTTGTGGCGGCAGCAGCAGCCCGTGCACGCACTCGGCCAACAACGGATGCGCAACAGAGGTAAAACAAATCATAGCATATAAAAATAACGGTATTGTAAGTTCAAACAAAGATTATGCAAGTTGACAACAGAGCAAAAAAGAAGTTCGAGTTATAAAAGTTGGTTATGCGCTTTAAAATATGGGTTAATTTAGCTGACGCATACACGTCTGCTGCTGTGTTCTTTCTTTTATGCCCTTTCGCATTTTTATACCGTACGTTGTGTGCAGTCTGCTGCAAATTTGTGCGGGAAATTCGAAATTCGATTAGTTCCTTGCGGGTGGCAACGTGCCTCATCGCTTTTGGCACTCAAACCTGAAAACGAATTTCGCCATGAAAAATATGCGCAAATTCACTGCACAAAAGCGAAAACTTGTGGGGAGCCTGCAAATTTTGGTCACGTTTTTGTCATATGCATAAAATCATGCCCCACTATTCATTTACCGCAGTCTATCTGACCTACAAATGTATATTTACGCGTTCAAAACAGCACGCGTGTCTGATGTGGCAAGTTTCATGGTTGCCCGAGTGATATTGAAATGTATTATATATATGTATATATATTATATATATGTATATAATACATAAATATAAATCCGCTTAAACTCAGTGACAGATAAACAAAAAAAAGACGCACGAAGTAGAGAATCATGTGTAAGTAGTAAATAACAACACAACAGCAACTTCGCTCTGATTAAGCCAAAACGCAATATATTTTATACAAGATTGAGCTGCTGAACCCAGTACTACCCAAAAGAAAACAAACTAACCACAACGCTTCAGCGCAGTTACTTTTTAAAAACCCTTATAATAATATTAACTTATGACTTTTTACAAAAAAAAAAAACAAAAATATATATATATATTATACCACTCTTTTTTACAGACTTGCTTCGTCCAAGTGCGCAAAAAGGAACCGCCACATCCTATACGTATAGCAAAAACAATCGATGTCATCGCTCGAATTACATTTCCAACCGCCTACGCAATTTTTCTAATATTTTTCTTCGTACACTATAAGGGATTTTCATAAAAATTAGTGCAATGGAAATCATTTAGACAACTTAAAGATAAACTTACATACACACATACAAACACTCTCACATATACATACATAAATGTACACATTCAACAAAATTCACATATTTACACACATAAATCCACAGCGAATTAGCAAATTTAATTAGTAAAATTAATTAGCGAAAAAAGTTCATAGCATTATTGAAAACACAAACAACAAAAAAGTACACACACTTAAATGATATTCTATTATATAAGGCAAGAGGAAATTGTGTGAAGCTATTAAAAATTTATGAAAAAAACATATTGAAATGTATAAAATATGTAATAAAAAATACGAAAAATCGACGCACTGATAAAGAATAATATTATATAAATTTGAATAGAAATATAATTTCATTATTTATTTATGATATATTTAATTTATTAATGCCAAAAGAACACACCACGTTGGTGGTGAATTAAGAGATTAGAGAGAGGGATTAATTGAAATAAACCAAAGAAGAGGCATAGATTTAAAAGACTAAAAATGAATGTAAATAAAGAAATATGTATTAAATTTATTTTCATTATTTTTTTATTTACTTATATATTAGCTATTGCAATACATTATTTACGTTAATTGTTTTTTGAAAACTTTTCCTGCTACATAGCAGATATATTAAGCTAAGAAAAAACATGGTCAAAATGTTACTTCAAGATAGATCACGTTCTAATACCAAAACCTGACCCATCAATAAATGCGAAAATCAGCTAGTCGAAATTTTCAAACAGAAAGATCGCTCACAAATCACATACATATGTTGGCCGAAAGGTCGGATTTCCAATAATTTTCTGATAACAAATTTAAATTAATGTCTTTACAACTCCAAATGTCGCTTATTGGAAGCAACAATCTTGCAAAAAAAATTCTCTCCAAAATGAACCGCTGGTACGCTCATTGAGTCGAATCGCCAAAATCCGTTTCGCGCTGTTTAGCCAAAGAGACCGAAAACCATACCATCCTACAGCTCAGTTGTCTGTTTTACTAATGAACGACTTTTTCTTGTGAGATCTTATTCTGGTAATAATATAGGGTCATCAATTTTCACTAAATACAGTTCTTTAAAAAACAATAACGAGGCATATATACTTGTATAACCAAAAATAATGCTGGTAAAAACTTTGCACTTCGCAGTGACTTTCTTCACGTCATTCTAGTACTTTTTGCGAATATTTTGAATGACTTTAAAACCCAAGCCTTACAAACTTTTGTTCTTTTATATGGTATTAAGAATACTTTCAACTTATAACAGTAGAAATTAATAAAATTTTTGGGAGAATAATGAGTTATGAGGGAGTATATGTCTGATTTGATAATACTTGACTTACAACTAAAGTTTCTTGTCAAAATAAGTCAATATTTCAAATATGGAATTTTTAACCGATGTCTGACATGAAAAAGCTGACTGAAGTTAAAAGTCAGAAAATATATGATTACTTAAAATTCTCGATAACAATAGCTGTCTTCGATTCGACATTACTCAGCTCGCTTTTGCTCTCTTGTCAAAAAAATTACATGTAAAAGCAGCAACAACGTTAGCGTGGTGAATTCGTACAAGAGAGTAAGCGGATACATAATTGATGTAGTGTAGCCGCTATCTTCAGTGCTGCCAAGTTTTGTTTTGCATATTTTAGATCAGTTGTATTAATGTGTAAGGTTCAAATGAAAATATGGTTTAATGAAAATACAAATTTCTTTTTTTTTCTTGTATTTTTAAAACTTAAGAATAAAATCAATTATAATAATTTATAGAAAACCAAAATGAAAGATTACAGCAACGTTTTTAACGCCAAAGAAAAACATTTTTCCACTGAGTAAGCATTGCGCATGCGTCAGACGACATGTTTGCTGGAGAGTAACGCTTGGCAAATCGAAGACAGCTAATCTTCTCTTAAAAAGTTTAAGTATGCCCCTTTTAATTTCATTTAAAGTCATGTTATTTCACTTAAGTTTATTATTTTTTTTTTATTCTTTTAACAAGTGCAGAGAAAAGTCGATAGTTTTTCAATAGTTCAAAACAGGCATTGAAAACAAATCAAGCAAATAAAGAAAGTGATATAAGTGAATACAAGCAGACAAAATAAATTTATTTCAACTCAAATGAAAAAACAAAAATAAAAACCATAAACGAAGGAGCGCTAAGCAACTGCAAAAAAACGAACAGATATTTATGTAAATTTAAGCGAACATAAAATAATTAATAATTACTCAAAGCCGCATAGAAAATTTTGTCTGACAACAAAAAAACAAACAAAAAAAATAGTAAACAAAACAAATGTTCAGTTCACATTCTAAATTAAGCTAAAAACCAAACCTCTAAGTAAAATGTAGTTAAAACCCCGTTATATTAAAAATTAAGTACATTGTGTAATTAAAATAGAAAACAATACAAGAAAAATAAAACTAAAGTTTTGACTGCCTTTTTTAAATTAAAAACAAACATATATATGTATAAATAAAAAGAAGATAATTATTATATAAAAAAAAAATATTTAATTTTATTAATGTAATAATTGCTAATAAAAAAGCAAACGATTTTGTTAAGTAGTAAAATAAAACAAAAATACTAATATAATAAAAAATAAGCAAAACAAAAACAATGAGCTAAATAAAAATATTTACTTCAGATTCATACTTTGTGCGCGCAAATCACAAAGCGTTATAAAAACAAAAGCAAACACAAACTTAGTTATGTACAATGAATAAGTAAATATATAGCTAGCTATATATTTATTTTCAGCTTTACTGCTTCAAAACAATAAATGGAAATAGAAGTAAACTTAACGCCGAGCAAATAAACTCTGTACAGTGAAAATTAGGATTGTCACGATTGAGAGCGAAAACTTAATGAAATGAGAAAATATAAATTTAAATGACATGAAAATGTGTGCTTGGTTTTTTGTCGTGTTTTTTCAATAATTGATTAGTTTTCGCTTAATTTTTTTTAATTTTCCAGAGGAATAATACGAGCATAATCAATATTTCATTCTAATGGAAAGTGACTTAAATGTATAAAAAAAAAAAATTTTTTGCACAAAATATAACAACAAATCATTTTTACTAATTTTTGTGTTATGTATTCAAGGTAGAATAAAAAATTATTGAGGTATGCACTGTGACATATTGTCTATTGTGCCTTCCTTTTTTCACGAAGACTCGTTATAAGCTCTGCGACCTATCGTCTATTACACCCTTATAAATTCAAGGATCCTGCTAGGTGCTAGAGAGTCGATGCGTTCTCTGCGTCTACAGATTGCTACTCACGCTAGAAGCAGATGCTCCAGAGTTTCAGTCCCCATATCACATCATCTATACATTGCAGATGAGACGAGATCCATATTATATAGGTGTCTCTTAAGCCTGCAATGCGCGGTGTATATTAAGTCAAAGAGCCTGAAGTATCCAACCTAGATTTTTTTATTTAAATTAAATTATTCTCCTTATGGTTTTAAAACAAATCGGAGAAGACAACACCTTTTTAAAATTTAGTATAGTTTCAGCGCATTAGACTATGCTGTCTAGGAGTACTAGGACTACTAGGTGCTACTAGGAGTTGGTGCTTCTCTAAAGTTTAGATTTTCTTTAAAATGTTTCATGTGATTCCAAATAAGTTCTATGAAATGAGCTCTTTTGAGAACAGACATTTTTTGAGCAATTCTCTTGGCCGTAAAAGTATACCGGTTCGTTACATTTCCGTAGACCCACATGTCGTATATACAAGAAAAGCAGTTAGACGTCTTCTATAACAAACTCTTATTGTCGCTACAGTTACAGGCTCCCACAAGCTTCACTGAGTGTGAATTACAGCTTATATATAAAACATATTGCTCTCTCAAATGAGCGGAACTCAAGAATTAAAAACTTTTTAAGATTCATCATTATTCAGAAAAAAAACAAAACAGGATTGTTTCTCGACAAAGTCAAATGTGAACTAAATATTTTCAAAGACTAATAAAAGCGAAATTTTCTAAGTTTTTGAGTTGAAATTAAGCGAAGCGTAAGCCATAGCTTATAATAACTTTTTACATTAGATTTCCTATTTTTTTCGGAAGCACACATTTTCAGAACGCTGTAATAAAAAAAATAAGTGCTATGAATACCGTAATTTTAAAAAAACAAAATACAATGCAAACACAAAATAAGAGAATAGGAACAAAAAAAATGCAAATACATATCAAAGCCTCATAATTTTATAAAATTTACTTTTGAAATATGTGCGTACTTCGCAGTGGATAAACATGCAGGAGTCAAATAATGCGATGAACAACGGCAAAATGTAAATTGCAAACAGTATTCTAAAAATTTGTATAAAAAAGATAACATAAATGAATAAAATCACGCTATAAAGTTTAGAAAAGCTTGTCACACGAACTCAACACATTTTAAAAATGCTATGGTTATTTATAATACTGAGTTGGAAACGGCAATTTTCATTTAATTTTTTTTATTTTCTTTGTTTGTGTACAAGTTGTTAACTTTGTGTTCCTAGACTTTTTTGATTTCGTTTCAAACGTTATATCAGCTATTTTCGGTTTTTCTTCACAATTGAGAGGGCATAATTTGATTTCAGTAGACAAACGAAGTTTGATAATAATACTGCTCTTCTATACTTCCTATTTTTGTTCCTCTTTTGAAAAAAATTAATTGTTGCGATCGTTGATTGGCTGCTTAATATTTTAGGTAGAACTGATGATACTAAATATGAAAGAAAATAAAAGCAAGAAAGCAAAAGATCTGGCAATTGCTAGGATGAGAAGTCAGTTCGAGGAATGTTAGTTAATTAGCACAATATGAGAAATCACAATGAACTTCACAATGAAAACTAGCACAAAGAACGAAAAAACAAGTTCTGAGAATACCCAAAATAGCGGAAGGATCGTGACAAGTCAGTTCGAGGACTATTAGTTAGTTACTTATATATGCGAAACCGCCATGATCATCAGGGCAAAATAAAACAACGAACGAAAAAACATTTGAGAATATTCAAAATAGGGGAAGGGTCGGTCTTGGATCATGAGATAAAAGCATGGAACCAACAAGATCTACCAGTTGCTAAGGTGATAAATCAGTTTGAGGAGTGTAAGTTATTTACTTGAATCAGAGAGACCGCGATGACTGTTTTAAACTCGCTTATTCGAATATTTTATAGCTTTAAAGGCAGCCTCGCTCCTTCTCTTTAGGTTCTAAAACTTACTTGAATAGCTGCAAGAATTTTATGAAGGATTTTTTGCATGAATTATTTTCAAATTTTGTTCTGGCCGGAGGCCTTCGAATATAATTTTCGATTCCTGCCATCAATTAATGTTACATAATCACTGCATTTGCATATAAAATCATGTCAAATTGAACCCACAAACTCAAGAACAAAAACTGTGTGACATAAGCGAACTGTAATTTTAAGCTGATGATAATATTGACAAATGTTTCAAATATAAATGTTTGTATGAGATTATAGAAATATAGCTGCACACTCACGTAAGCAAAAATATTAATAATTAACAAAACAAAAAACAAATATTTTGAGCTTTTTGATCGACTATGAGATGGATAAATCGGCGCGAATGATATACAAATGTATACCTATATAATTTATCCATTTAAAAGTATGTATATATGTACACTTACAGTTATATACGTATGTACATATGTATATGCAGAAGCACACAACCTTTGGCCACCGTACAACAATACAAACAAATTTATGCATATTTTGCTTTCGATGATATTTTTTCGAACGAACTTATGCCTTTAAATACTATTTACTTCGCTACTCGAGTGGCACTTATATATTATATGCAAATATTAGCTATACACTCTATATAAATATATTTATGTATGCAACTTTAACGCTACGCTACTTGTTAAAAAAGCGTTTGCAATTTATTTTTTTTTTTATAATTAATTTTATAAATATAAATCTCTTACATGTATTTATGTATAACTGTATTTATAAAAGCGATTTACTTTAATACCAAAACTTTGCTGAAAAGACAATCTATAATAAAAATAAATATATACATACATATTGCAAATTATTAAGCCATGATAAAATAGTTGAAAAATTGTTTGACTATACTTCCGGTCCAAAGTCGCGCCTATGATTTGCTTCAAAATTTACACAGAGGTTTTTTAGGCCATTAGAAAAAGGCGCCATGTGTCTTTTTCGGCGGAAATTGAAAAAAAAATCGAAAACAAAATCGAGTTTTTTTTTCTTAAAACAAAAACTATGTTTTCTTCATTATAACCATAATAACCACACTGACACGAGGGTTTCTTAAATTGTTAAAAAAAAAATATTGTACACAAAAACGATTGTATGTGTCTTTTTAAAAAATTTTAAGCATTTTTTTTAGCACTGGGAGATTTTAATTCATTTTTAATTTTTTTTTGATTTATTTATAGGATATAAATTTATTTAAAGTAACTTTGTTCAAAATTTTTTATTCAACATTTCACAATTTTTTTTTTTGAAAGTAAAAAAGTTCTGCCCAAAAAGACACATAGGAAATTGTTTTATGCCAATCTGTATAATTTTGAAGCAAATCGGAGGAGTGACCTATTCGGGGGTACAGCTCGTTATTTTGGATTTCAAATTTTTTTTTACACCTTTGGGCCCGTCCAAAAATAGATAATAAACAATGAAAATTATAAAAAGAAATAATTTAAAAAACTCACCAACACAAGCATACACACCATCTAGCCTGTTATATAACACTCCACCTGTATTAAGATTAAGCACACAAAACACACAATACTTTTTTTGGGAACACTTCACTCAGTAAACACATCCACAAGTTGCCAACCCGTAGTATTAAAAGCTTTAAAGATTATTTAGTTTTAGTATGAAAAGCCTTGTTAATGGATTTGAAAATATTTAATATGAATACAAATAAAAATATATATGAATGTTATGAATACTTTTAGAGTGTTAGGCAGCACAAATAATAATTAAAGGGCGAATTTTATGCATGACGATGCAATGTTCAATAAAAAAAAAATTATATAAATATTTTTTTATAACTTTTTATTTAAAAATCGTAAGCGCGTACTCATATTTGTATTTTAGCAGAAAACAACTGCATTACAATTTAGTTTACAACCGAAATTTACTCATAAGTTATGCTCCAAGTTGCAGAAAATAATTGTAAAACGTAATCCGTAAATGTAGTTCAACCAACTGCACAAGCGCTTTTTAAATTTAATATAACTTTCATACCTTTATTAGATTTTTATTAAAATATTTTGGTTTTTGGTCTTTAATCATTAACCAAATAGTAACAATTTTAACTAAAACGCGAAAACACTTTCAACAGTAACAAATTATCAAGCAAGTGCCATCATGAGTGCCCCGAAGCATTATGGCGGAATCAGCTGCTTAATTTATTAACAATTAATGTATGATTTGTCACTCAAGTATGAACATATACTTCAATAATTCACTGCATACTATTATAGAAAACGATTTTCACACATTCATTACATACCAATTTTCGCTAATTTCCAATTTATTGCTGCGATTTACGCTTTTTATTCACTAGTTTCAAAATGCCGCCCGGCGCACCAATGGCGCTGTCATGTGCAAGCAACACAAACACAGTTATTTCAGTAATTCACTGTTAATATTGTAGAAAATGGTTTGCACACACTCGCTACATTATTATAAACATAATTTTTGTCGATTTTATGAATTTATATTGGACTATTTACGAAATTGCGACAATTCTGAACGACCGACGCGATATATGCGAAAACAAAATGTAAACAATGCAGTAATTGTAAAACCGCTGCTATTCAAACTGTTTATGTTTACAATAGTTCTTAAACTATAGTTGTGTGCTTTCAAACTGTTGCATTCAAATGCAACGGAATAATTCAATACAGGATATAATTGTTAAACAGTTTTTTTTTGCATTTCAAATAAATCTCGCTTTTTCGTAAATTTGACTTTTTAGTTTCATGTTTAAAAATTTAAAATTTAGTTTTTAATTGAAAAATTGGAATTAAAATACAAAATTTAATAAAATATTATAAAAAATATGTATATTTTTTGGATTTTAATTGAAAAAATTTTAAATAAAAATTTTATTTTTAATTAATTAAAAAAGTTTAAAATTAATAAATAAATTTTCAATTATGAATTAAAATTTTTAAAATTTAAAAAATTTTTTAATTGAAAACCTGATTATAGTACACATATGAGAGATATCAATATAATTTTTTATAAACCAAAGAAGCCTAAAATTAATTCACATTAAAAATAGTGCCTTTTTATTTAATAAATCTTTTATATGAATTATTAAAAGTACCGTAAATTAATTTAGACAAACCAATTATGGAACTCAATTAATTAAAATTGAAAAATTAGCGAACTCACATAGACCAAAGCACATAGCTTATGCAGAAACGAATTGGTATAAGTTGAAGAAGAGAAACTAAAGAGAGGTGTAATAAAAATAATAAAAGCAGAGCTTCAGGCAATTTCAATTTAATTAAAATATGAAAATGAATTAGTTTAAAGATGGTTAATGGTATGATTAATTAACAAAAAAAAAAATATAAGTAATTTAATTAATAGAAAGCTGCGTGCTAACACAAAACGGCAGATGAAAACTTGTATTTGTACATAAATCATATACAGTAAAACATCAATAAAACACGCTAAAAACTCAGCTCAGTAGCGACAAAAACTGAACAAAAAACTTTTTTAATATATTATTAAACTAAAAACAATTTGTTATTAACGAAATCGTGCATATTTCAACGTCATTTAACATGCACAATTATAAGATAGCGCAGATTTAATAAAATATTATTATATAATTAAAAAAATAAATAAATAAATTGTAATATTTTTTTGCAAATGTCGAATTTTTTTTAAACCACGTACATATATTCATGAATAATTATAAAAAATATTTTTTTTTCCTAACCTATTTATCGTGAACAAAAAATATAACTAAACAAATTTTAATTATGAATGCATTTTTATTTAAAATTACGCATTGTTAAAATTCTAAAGTAGTTATCTAAGCAAGCATAAATAAATTTAAATTTAAACCAATTCTGTTAGTAATTAAGTTTTACCCAAAAACGCTGGCAACAGTAAGTTATTGTGTACACACACACTGTTACATAAATTTTTTACCAAGTCATCGTTGTCATTTGTTAAATACTTTTAGTTAAATTCATATTTTATAAACACAAATATTTACCATTAAATTGTTTATAAAAATTACTTTAAGTCCAATAACAAAAATATTAGCGCAGCAAAACGAAATGTTTGCAAGCAATTTCATAAAAAATACTTAATGATATTAATTAAATTAGTGAAAATTACGAGTATATAGGCAATGCTAACAACAATTTCAATTTCAAATAAAATTCTCATCGATTCAATAGTTTGTATGTATATCATGCATATATTAAAAATAAATATAATAAAACAGCAAAAAAAATTAATAAAACTTGTAAATAAAAAACCGAAAAGAAGCTTGGCATAATTACAAAAGAATACACATTAATAATAAATAAAACTGAAAAATATGAATGATTAATTAAAACGAGGAAAATAAAATCGTCTCAATAAAAATGAAGTGCACTGTGACTTTCATTTAATATATTGGTAAAATTTATATAGTAGCTCAATTATTAAATTAAATAGTTTTATAATTCATTTAATATTTAATTATTAATTTATTTTATTTACTTATTTAATAATAAAATAAAAAAATTCACATATTAAATAATTAAATTAAATAATTGATTTAATCTTTAATACTATAATATTTTATTGTAAAGTTATATATTTATTTTTATACAAACATAAGTTGAAAAACTTTTGTTAAAATAAATTTTCTAATAGTAATTTTTTTTTTTTTATAATCAAGTTTTTTTATACATTTTTTTTTTAAATATTTATATTCATCTTCATTAGCTTAAACACAATAAATGAACTGGAAATTTTTCATAACATAAAAAATCCTGGCTGAATGATTTTTATCAGACTTTAAAAATATTGCAAAAATAAAAAAAATATATCTAAAAATATTTATACGTCAATGTGAATGGTGATATTCGACAAAAAAACAAAAAATAAATAACTGTAATAATAATTAAATAACTGTATTCAAGTATGTTAGAGACGAAAAAAAAGTTAATTAATTAATTAAAAATTAAAACAATAAAAACACATTTTATTAAAGTTAATTGATTAAAAAATGATAGAATTTAAAAAAAAAACAAATTATTTAAAAAATTCAATACTTTGATAAAAATTAATTAATAATAAATTTACTTACTTTTTTTCCTGAAAAATATCGTCCTTAACACTTTTAAATACTTTTTAATTTTTTATTTAATTGATTACTATTAACTTAAATATAGTCTTTACAATTTTGTGGTAATATTCTAAAAAAGATATTTTTTAATTAATTATTTCATATATAGTATATATAGCAATACACCAAAAAGTAAAGAAAAAATAATTTACGTTCGATCTGTGGTCGGAGAGTAGAAAGGAGTGGCGTGTTTGAGTTTTTAAGGATAAAAAACGGTTTATCTTGATTTATGGAAAGGAGTTTAATGACAAAGTTGTAGAGAATAAAAATATCTACAACTTCTGTATTAACACCTTTTTCACATAACCTCAAAATTTATGTGAAAAATTCAAACAATTGAGGTTTTCGTTTTTTTGTCTCCTACATTCTTCAAATTTTTTTTCATTACCCAAATTTGATATAAACTGTCCGAATACACTGTAATTTTTTGACTTAAAATATTTATTTTTCATCTGTGGTCTCAATTTTTTTATTTTCATTTCATTTCCGTACACATTATGGCCTTAAATTATTCACGCAAGTGCACATGTGACCACTGCAATCCCGCCAAAAATTTAACGTATCTCTCAAAAATTCACTTCTCTACAATTACATATACATGTATTGTAGTACATATATTATATATATATAATTTGTAGATCGTTTTATATAAATATACATAAATATATGTATGAGTATAAGTCAAGTCAAGTTATTGAAACAATTAAGGTCAGCAACCGCAAAGCAGGGGTAGAAATCTTTAAGCGGCAGCAGACTAAACGACCGACAACAGGTTCTAGCCATTGAACAACACACAAACATATATTAAGCAGAAATATGCACCCTCGTTAACGGAGGAGAACGCGTTACAGCCGTTACAAATATTTATGTGAGTCGACCTTTAATAGCAGCGCGACTCGTCGCTGCGCTCAACGCGCTCACAAAAGGACAAGTGCATTGCGCCTGCGCGAAACTGCCGAATTGCATACAAATACATATAAATGTACATATGTAGGTTGTCTTAATTGCCTTGGCTAACGCAACCTGTTTCCAGCAGCGGCCACGACTGCCTGCCGCGCTGTCTACTGTCGCTGTGCTGCTGTACGGTTGTTGTACCTCTCGTTAATCGTATATTTTTGTGCGCCTTTTCATATTACTCGTATACATGCATAGGGATGTCTGGCAGTTTGTCGCGATCATTGATCTACTGCACCTGTTTGCCGCACGAGCTAACAGTCTGTTGCCGCGTCAAGTGGCGGTAAAAACGCTGATGGTAATCAGGTATTTGACTTTAATTCTCGCTATAAGGTTTTTACAGCATTTATTATTTTTCGAAGTGGGCTTACCAGTAACTGTATAAAGCTACAAAAAACATATGCTTAATTAATCATCATCATCGATTTCGATTATACGATAGCGAAACAATTCTCCAACCAAATTTTTTCTCTTTGTTAGAGCTATGCTAACCCAAGGTTTAAATTTACTTTTCATATCTTCCAAGGAGAACTTAACGTTTTTGAATCTTGCATCACGACTATTTAAGGTGTTATATCCACTTCAGAGGAAGTCGTCATCAATTCCAATATGATTTAAAGGGTTATATTCACTTGGAAGTGCGAAAACACGCGTTTTTTATATTTTTTTAAAGAGACATTTTATTTAACAAATATAGAAAAATAATACACATATACAAAATATTTTGTACTTAAAAAATCGGTGATTTGGTTTGAAAAATATTGGATTGCCTTAACCTCATAGGAGAACCTCCGAAAAAAGATATTTATCTGTGAGGCAGATTTTTCTGCTTAAAATAATCTCCAAATCGTATTACTTCCATCCATACCTGACAAATATATGGTAGTTAAGAGGATCGTGTGAAAATTTTAAGTTGATCGCTTCGGGGTAGCCAAAATACAACTAAGAACGTTGCTGAAGGCAAGGAGCTCAGTAGTCGTTTTAGGTCGGGTAAGAAGAATATTGCGTCCGCACAAGTGCTACTATTTGACCAGCTCACCTAGCTCACATAAGCACCTACCATCCAGTAATAAAGCGCCGGAAAACAGCGACGGTTCGACGGGTTCATAACGGAGTTACTGAATAACATTAATATGTTTCTTTCAGCCGATTTTGAAGAATATGAACATGAACTGCATTTAGTTTTATAAAATCTACCGGAAGCATGAGAAACATTGGATATGGTATCTCTTCAAAAATTTATATCCGTGGCGGAGATACTATTTTAAACGATGAAAAGCCTTAAGAAAGAGCTTTTAACGAGCTTTCACAATTCGTTTCTAATTCGACCAGATCTCATGAATTTGTACCTGTAGAAAAAAGTATTCCCATCTGCGGCGCTATTTTAAAGACATCACATAAAACATCTTAAGAGAGAGCTTTTACGGAGCTTACATAATATTCAGTCGTATTTGGCTCCGTCTGCAATTTAAGTCGTTCACTTTTTCTGTCCAAAGCAACCCATTCTTAATTCGTGTAAGTTATACCTATAACTGTTTTTGAACACCCCTAACACATATTTCCGTCCAATTGTTCTCGTATATTAACATATTTGACAGGCCAACGGTAATTCATGCTTCATGTTTTAGATTGTCATTACTTTTTTGTATATTGTTTGTATATACTTTCATACAAAGGTGAATTGTGTCCAACGTTTCAACGCTTCCACAAGACTCATGGTAAATAAAAAAACGATTTTAACCTTGGCAAGGTGATGGTAGGGGTGGTGATTCCTATACACACATACAAATAGGTCTGCGGACTTACCCATTATTTGTTAAAAAATGTGTTGGCCAATGGCTTTATTCCAGCAATTCGGTGGCAATCGTAAACCCGCTCGACACAAAGTCCATGTGTTATTATGTTAATGAATGATTGATTTCATGTCAAGGCGCATTCATAATCGTGCAAGAATGTTGTTTGTGTGAGCGAATCTCAACTGACGTAGAAAATTAGTATACGAACCAATTTAGATCGTAAAAGGATTACTAATATAGACTTTTTATGTAACCAAGTGGTTGAAGAAGCTACAAAAGCATTAAGCTCATGGAAGCTTTACAAATTGGACTGTGAAAATGATTAAAGTTTTCGGTCATAAAAAAAATAGTATGAAGTAGGAGGATGAGCTCTATTTTGAACAGGTTAAAAATATGCGCGACAAATTTTTATAATAAGAATTCGATCTCAGTTCGGAATAACTACAAAAAGAAGCTTGTTTCTAATAATGGCTCCAACGACTTCTATACATCATCAGAATACCATTGCTATTCGAACCAACAACAGTTTTTCTAATAGGGATCCCAACTTGGTAGTCAGCTTAAAACTTGTGACAACCTGAATTTTTCAAACGCTATCAAAACGTCTACTACAGTATGGAAAAGCAGACTAAACAAGCGTCTAACAGAGATTTGAGCGCCTGACTATAGGCAGATCTTTTAAGTCTTCGTACAAACGAAGTTATTTTCGATCTAGTATACTATTAACACAAACCTTAAACCCGCCCTTTGAAGATTAACATAGAAATGGAAAACAAAACTGAAAAGGTTTAGCTGGGCATTGAACTTCAGTATATGGGGCTATCTATCATTGAACTTACTTTTTACTAGTTGGAAACTAGTCCATGCGTGCCTTCACTAATCACCAATTGCATACACCCACTTACACGTGAGGTTAAGCGGCGTTCAAACGAAAGGTGAGGGCGAGTATGACTCGAAAACTTGGCATGAGAAGACTAAAGTGTTGCGACCGGCAGGTGTTCATTTATGGCGTAAATTTGCTGTCGAACTAGGATAATGATTAAAGGGCTGTTCTACCAATTGAAGCTTGCATACAGCAAAAACTCTAAAGGGGCTCTAAAGTAAGTTAAATTACAATGAAAATGCAGTAATTTATTCGCAGCGCATTTGAGTTTACAAGACGACCATTAACGGTAATCAATCATATCGTACACGCACATTTTCATATTCAATTTTTATTGTTGATTTTCTCTTCAATCTAAAATCAATTAAATGCAATTTTTACAACAACTCACATGCACCAAATCGCCGGCTAATTGCCTTCCCAGAGTGCGAGAACGCCTAGGCTGTGCCAATATTTCTTATGCGTACGGCAAGTTCAGACCCGTGCGGGTATATCTCTATCTATATATGTGTGTGTGTGTGTTTGTGAAAATATATGAGCAAATAATATTTTCGTCATAACGCCCTTCATATAAGTAGGTAGTACAAACACCCCCGCTCTGAAACCCATTAGGGAAATGCATGGAATTTGTGTATAAATTTTTGATTTGCTTGTGGTTATTGGCGCCCATAACAATCGTCGCCAACGCTGAATAATTAACGAAGTATGCATGTAAATAATTACTTTCATATGCATACATCTACACCCACACACTTATAGCAAAGTATAACAATTTGCATTTGCTTATGGACAAACACGAAAACAACAAATAATTTGAGGCGTTATTCCTATTGCACGAAAAAATATTGGTTCCTTGTGACGCTGAGCCACGACAGCGTTAAATTACTCGACCTGAACACCGACGAGTTTCTAGGTAAACCCTTATAACTTCTAATTTCTACCCTATAACTTCCATTACACTCAAATCCTGTCTCCACCTACTTTCCCAACTAAGCGTCGATGACTTGCTGTAGTTCTTTTCATCGTTTTAACAGTACCTCATACTCCGTCTATCGACTTACTACGAACGCTTTTGATTACTTACATTTCGTATATAAGAATATTTGAATTTATTCGTATTTGTAGTCACGTACATATGAGTGTGACAATTAGACCAACACATGCAAATCACAAATGTGGACATTTCATAATTATGTGGGCGTTACTTTGACATTTTCAATCAACAAACTAAACTACTAGATCTACAACAACAATGAAAGCAAACAATAAAATTTCATATCTTACATAGTTTGGTTGTTCACTATCGTGGCAATCACTTTTATTGGTCTTCTTTTGTGGTGGCAAATAGTTAATCTAATGGTTTTCTTGCCCATCAGCAGACGCAGGCATTAATTGCTTTGGCATTTTGTTGTCACTTAAATGACATTCTTAAATAGTCATACTCAATAATTAACTTGGATATTGCCATGCCAATTACATTAAGACGATTGGGAGCTTCAAACTTACGAAGGTCGCTGTATAGCATTTATTTTCGGTTGTACCGAAGCTTACCCTTCACAGGTGCATTTTTTATAGCATAAAAGAGTATAAAAAAATCTTTATCTTGAATTAAAGAGACGGACGCTAAATGCTATAGTGGTCCGATACAAACAATATGTTCGGAGATTATAGGGTTGCCTTAGCAAATAATATATGCTAATTTTCGTGAAGATGTCTTGTCAAAGAAAAAAGTTTTTCATACAGAACATATTTAGATCCTTCAGTTTGTACGGCAGCTATAGTGGTTCGAGAAGTTTATTCGGAAATTGTAGCGCTGGCTTGGAAAATAAGCTGTGCCAAATGTTGTGAAGATATCGTGTCAAATAAAAAAGTTTTGCATACAAGGACTTGATTTTGTTCGATCAGTTTATATGGCAGTCGAATCTTATAGTGATCCGACAGCGGCAGTTCTGAGAAATGAGCAGCATCTTGAAAAAAAATGACGTGTGCATAATTTTAGAATGAAAACCCAAAAACTTCGGGTGTATACAGACAAACGGGCGGATAGATGAACACATCTAAATTGACACTGGAAGGTTCGACATTGTCTGCCGAAAGCCGAACACTTGGTTGTACCTTATCCAACGGAGTAGTAATTCTTAACATTAATCACATGGCAGGTCCCTATGCACTTGGTCCTCCCATTGGATGCGTGGGCGCACATGCTTCCGTTGTCCACCCATGTTCGTTTTATTTAACCTATATCCATGTTGCCAAAGAGCTCATACAACTCGTGGTTCCATCTGTTTTGATACTTATCACTTACGTGAACGGCTCCAAAGTCCATGCGAAGAACAGTTTTCTCCAATGCTTCAAGTGATTTTTCATCATAGTTCTGTCCTTGTTTCTGCGCCGTATATGTTAAGAGAACGGGAATTATAAGAGACTTATAGAGCATAATTTTTGTTCGGCGAGTTATTCTGCGCTTGATGTTCAGTCTAACATTGTTGGTGGAATTTATGCTGGTTCCAAAATAGACAAAGTCCTTCACTTTTTCAAATTTATAACTGCCAATAGTGACTTAGTTCCTTAGTAACATGTGTGATTATGTGTGAAACCCGGTTTACTGTTTAAACTATTACAGCGAATAAATTTACTGCCGTTCGAAGAAGTTCCGCTCAAATTACATCTCATATACAGTATAGAAAATATTGATAAATTCATTGTTTACTTGCGACAGCTTGTAACCGGCACGTGCTGATGATCTCTTCACCAGTTAATTTGCAACAGCGCCTCTCTGCTTGCCACCTGCTGTCGCCGATCGCCACAGTGACCTCAATGATCGCCGACCGACAGACTGGCTGCAGCGAGAGCAAAAATAAACACAGCATGCTTAGCGACTACTTACATCCGCAAACTACTTACAGTACATACATATATATGATAACATGGATATGGTCGACATGCAACGTGTTTATATTTTTATGTACTCTTGTGAGTGTGGCAGCCGTGCCGTACAAGCCACTTGTCGCCTGCTTATTCCTTAGTGTGGTTGTTGCATGTTTTTGTAGTTTACAATGCATCTTTTGCTTTGCTTTCCCGGTTTGCCGTAGTCCTTTTCATTTCACTTTGCTCACGCCTTCGCCTTTGTCTCCGCCACAATAATTAACAGCTGTAGGCGCGTTGCACTTGACGCGCCGTCTCGCCACATCCCTTAAATTGCATTCATTATGTTTAACAATTATATTTTACAGGATCAAACTAACTGCAGGTTGTGTATCTAAATATAAGTAAGAGTACACAGTGGTTACTCTTTTGGTGGTAAGAGAAGTTAAGAACTTATTTTGACTCGTATAAGGTACTAAGTTACAGGTTGCCATGTAAAAAGTCGTCATCATCCCAAATAGACTTCTTCTTTTTCTGTCAGATATCTCATTTTACTTTTCGTTGACTCAAGATTCAATAAAAATTATAGATCCTATATGATTTTTCCAAGGAAATGTGGAACTCACCTCTTTGGCTGTAGTTGTAAACAAACTTTTTCTACTCCGACGAAACTGGAAGCTGTGACTATAAAAAACCCAAGAAAATATTGAGCTCGGTTCGGGTTGTCGAGGATGACGAAACAGGAAGGCTTTGTCTATAAAAAAAAAGAAAGATTGTCACGATGAATATTTATAGAATAGTTTTAATATTACCAATTTCTTCTCTATCACATTTTTAAGGTAGCCTTGCTTCTAGATTAGATTAACAAAATTAATTTTCATACTAGGATAGTATTGTCAAAATTTACTAACATAAAAACTATATGATCATATTTAGGAAACTGAATAGAATATTTGTAAAATATTTGGTGAATATTTTACGATTCGGCAATCTGCTAGATCTAGAACGCGATCGTATAAAGATTTTATGCTACAAATTTGCAACGAAAAGATCGCTATAACTATAACTGAGCTCTCAAATTGACATCGTTGGAGAGAAGAGTATCTCCGCTGGTCAGCTTTCGATAAACTGTAGTTAAAACTTTTAGATATAATAACTTCGGTGAACCGAACATATTTTCTGGAATCGCTATTAGCCGCCTAAACAGATTTGTCATAGGGTTAAAGCTCTTCATTGATACATAGGACCCTCACACCAAAGCTTTTTTGGCATAGCAAAGGACGGCTGTTTAAACTGAAATCTCGGTGATGACCCGGGGATTAGCATTATGATGATATGCCTGCGATCTGAAAATGTAGTCTGTAGGCATCTAAGAATAACCAAGTATCAGTTGATAGTTTCGGTGATATATTTCCAGATTTATCCTAAGTATGGATCCTAGGAATCCTCAAGCCATAAATGCAACTCTGTATTACTTCTAAATAATATTTCGTGATACAAAATATACCAAATGGAGAGAATCCGTAACAGTAGAGTAAAATTGGCACCAACATAGTGTCTACACAATTATTCTCGAAAGGAAGTAAGCACAACGGAGTGACTTAAAAAATGAAGGAGAAGCGCGACCAATATTCTAACAAAGGGCAAGCGTCATACAATGATTTTAGCTTATTACAAATCCAATATACCGCTATTTTATTATTGTTTTTCGACTATATATGTACGTCTCTTGCATATGAAAGTAAACAGCGTCGTGTTAGATATCAATGGAATAAAATCTTATATAATTCAGAACCCCATTGCGCAATAAAGCTACACTTTTGTGTTTGTACAAGCGTATGGAGAAACAAAGCCAAAGCAAATACAAAATCAACTAATGCACTAATATATACTAACGAATTGAATATGAACACACAACCACATACAAGGCAAACAACAAAAACACACAAACGCCACGTAAAAGAGCGAAAATCATACAAATTAAACACAGCACATTGTTGTTGTGCCGTTGCCAACTTTTCACTGCCATTTCGTGGTGGCAAGGAAAATATAGTGTTCAAATGTTGTAACACTTTTTGATGAAACATCTAATGTGACCAGCAAGCGGAGTGCACAATTCTTAACTTTGTGGCAATATTTTCGTTAGACTTGAAAATATTTTAATATTGTGTGTGTTGGTGGCCCGGTGGTGGACATAAATGAGCAAAAGGCTCGCTACTAGCCAACATGCATACATATAATGTACTACTCGCATGTATACCACATATATATACGTATGCACACATATATATATATATATATATATTCACATGAGTCTTTACCAGGAGTAAGGTGTGACATTCATGCGTGTTACGGTAGCAACAACAATAACAATGAATACGCTTACCAACAAACAACAACAATAGAAGAAACACGCAGCGTACACTAACAAATTTTTATCAACTGTCAGATTACAGCTAGACAATGATTCTTCTGCTACAATAGTGTGTGGAAGTTAATGGGAAATTTCGCTTCAGGCCATAAATTTTTGGTAATTGGCACAGTTTTTCGGCTAGCAAGCAATTTCGCTTGAACTATTTTGTCTATTTAACTAACTTTACTTATAATATTCTATATACATTCGCATTTTACAATTTTCTACTTAAACTCTTTTACTACTTTTTTATATAACATATGTAAATATATGTTTATATATAATATTTGCTTTTTTTAGTTTACTAAAAATATCCCAGTTCCTTTATTTATATTTCACTTTATACTTTGTATCGTGGCAGTTATTATATTATATTTGCAGCCACAACAACTGTGCGAATTTGCAAATTCCTTTGACGACAGCTAACCATCGTGTCACAATTTGGCGCCACACAACAGACACGGCATGGCACGACCACTGTGAACTTGAGCAAATGTACCGCTCAAACCGTTGACACAACGGGGTATTGATTAATCTTTTCCACAGCTGAAGAAGTTGTGTTTGAAGTTTGACAAAAATATTGCTGTCAAATTTGGCGAAATAAAATTATTTATGGAAGACAATACAGCAGGCTTATATGAGTTTCATATCAAAGTTCACAAATACTCTGCTGCCGTGGCATACTCTTGGCAACGGATTGTGATGTTTAAGCGCAATAAAAATTATCCGGTAATAATAAACAGTATGAAGTTTGGTACCATGACCACGATAATCGGCTCTTCGTAAACGAAAAAGATTCAGGTTTATCTCAAGTCAAGCCAAACCATCTCGAGAGGGTGAAATGTCTCTAACACTGAATGCTGAATTGCCATTCGATTTCTCAAGGTCCATTACCATAAATATCCAAGATAGAAGATATGTTTAACAATCAAACTGAGTCGGAAGAAGAAAGAAAAATATTTACAATATTAGGCGATACAAAGGGATTATCTAATATTTGGATAATTTTCTCGACTAAGATAAAGTATAAATGTCAATAACAAAAAATAAGAGCTCAAAATACGCTAAGCGAAGAGATAACCTTTCAATTTTTATTATATATACAATTTTGGCATACGCTTTTGACAGTTTAGATGGAATTTCACTACTATTGTATTCATAGAATATACTTCAGGTTAAAAAGTAAGGATCCTACAAATTAAAAACCGTTTCCGAGAGGCTTTATCCTATCAGAAACGCACTGATCGGTAAATAGTTTTCCGCTTAGAGGCGCTCGCGTTTGGACCTAACATATTTAATTTCACTCAGAAACTGTAGCCGGTCACAGGCCGTTCGTAGCGGTAGTTCATAACTAGTAACTTGGATGCAAAATAGGCTTATACGAAAGTGGTGCGATAAGTACTTAGACTCACCGTCCCATGACAAAAGAAAGGGAAAAAAACAACAAAAAACAATAAATGGGTTCGTATTTTCTTTTTTGAAGGAAAATCTGGCAGTAAAATCAACCAGAGCGGTACATCGATTATCTGGGGAGGAGCAAAAGGGTCACAGGAATCTATTCTACCAAACTATTAGGCTTTCGACACCAAATTTTAGAAACATTTGTTGAAGAAAAAAGTACTCTTCCACCATGACAATGCACCAGCTCACATATCCGTCGTCATCTAGATTTACTACTTACTGGTACACTCTCGTATATAGAGATGATATTCATGGGTTATGGTGTGATTGAGTTCTACCCTAAATGATATGCCATACTGAAGATCAAATATTGAAAGATATGAATTATGTTATAATTTCTTTCTTCTGTATGGAGGAATAGGAGTGCTTTAATTATTTATATATTTTTCTTTTCAAACAATTTTCAAGGCTCAGCCAACACTGTTACTGTGTAAAAACGTTTTCTGAGCCGACTTTATTCCAATTCAGTTACAAATAATTGAATCATAAGTAATTACAGCCTATAAGTTTGACAGTTGATGTTATCAAGTAAACAACGTCGTTCGTCTAACACGATCCGAAGGTGCACTAGAGTAGGGTTTTGATATTATCGCTAAGTGTGTAAAGTCTAAATATCTAAAATTGACCACGATGTTGTTAAAGGCATATATGACAATGTGAAACCTCATTATAACAGTAAAGTATAGAGCAGGTAGGGTTTGAAGAACCTTTGGAATAGTAGAGTAGCTACTTTAGGTATATCAGAAGAACATTTCCTACTGATATTTTAGTTATCATAAGACACTAGCTATAAAGTTCAGACCTTCTTAGTTTTTCATTTTAGATACGAGCTATCTTTACGAAATTTATCATAGATTATTACACACAAATTGTTGAGATCGGATTACTAAAGCATGTAGCTGCCATATAAACTGATCGATCAAAATAAATTTTTGGTATGGAAAACTTTTTTATTTGACGAGCTATCTTCACGAAATTCGGCACAGATTTTTGCTCAAGGCAACGCTACGCTACTTTTGGATTATATTATTCAAATCAGACCACTATAGCATATATCAGCTAAACATATTGACCGATTAACGTATTTTAAACCTTTTCATGCCTTAAAAATTTAACCTGTGAAGGGTATAATATTCTCGGTGTAGCCTTTATTTAGATTTGAAAAATGTTATCTAATAACTGCGATGCCTAATAAGCTTTAAAGCCTTACGTAAGTCGTTGACTACACACCCTAATGTAACGTAATGTAACTCACACGGTTTTAAGTATGCAAAAGTTCCAAACAAATTTCTGAACATTCTCACATATCACTCCTGACCCTTTTTATCCTCTCACGCGCTCCCTCTTCCATGCGTTGCAATAAGCACATTCATACCTATATATAGGTATGCATATCGTCGCGCAACGATCAGCGCGGCCTTTTCACCTGGCCTGCGCGCACCTGACACAGCTAAGTAAGAAACAACAACAACAACAACATAGCATTTGCACCCCTATAGCCAATGTTCATAAATGTATATGAGTGCCCTGATGGGTTTATTTTTACATTGCTGCGTAAGCTTCGCAGCTGATGATGGTAATTCCAGCAATTACGCCACCACCACCAGTCAACAACAACAACAGCAGCAACAACAGCACGGTGGCAGTGTTGGTATAATTGGCTGCGCTGGCACTATCAGTGCAACTATTATTTACCACCACCACCAATGCTGGCGCTATCGCGAACAACAGCAGCAGCAGCAACAACAACAGCTAATGCAGCGTTGGCAGCAGGATTGCATGTTGTCACTCGCTCATGCCACATGCCGCATGCCACATTGGCATACGTTTTCTTAACCAATATTTGTGCGATTGTTGGCGCAACCTTTGATCAAATAAATGGTAAATATGCATACAAATATATGAATATATATATATATATGTGTGTTTGTATGCATGCATGTGCATATGTATATTTATCTGTTTGTGTGCGTTATTTGTATACCAATGCGTTCAACGCCCGCGTATTTTCAACAATTTATTTATTTTCGCTTGTGTATGTGTGTCATCGTATACTTGTGTTGGTGCAACCCCCCCACTTGCTGACCGCTAACGCTTTGTTAGCAGTTACCTTATAATGCTATTGGCTTCTTCTTCGTTTTCTACTTCTTTTTAGTCATTCCAACAACAACAGCGGTAAACTGAATTTACATATAGAGGCACATACTCATATGTTTAATACATACATACATATGTATACATATTTTTGTAGTCGCCTTTAAAGTGTTGGTTCGTTGATAATGGCAAGGGATAGTGCGCACACTGTTTGTTTTTTGTTCTTTTTTTAAATTTTTTTTTTACTGTTTTACTCCCAATTGTTTTTACGATTTTGTTGCTGTTTTTTTTTCATTTTCATTTTTATTTTCTTTGTAATTTTGCGCTTTTTATTCAAGTTTTTGTGCTAGCAAATAAAAATTCAGTTAGTCACTCGTCGTCAAGGATACGGTGCGTTTCGTTCCGTCGTCGTTTATCGTATTTGCCGTTAGCGCCAGCACTTTGCGCTATAATTTCGTGCTGTTGTTGCTCTTGTTTTTGCGCATTTATTCGACTTTAGTTTTTCGCTTGTATGTGAAATATTCGATTTTTCGTTTGCAAGTTGGGAAATTAGTTAGGCGCCACCAATCCGACACGCAGTCATTATTAACTTCGCGTAGTCTTAGTTACCGAAAAGCCAAATCAAAACGGACCACATGCATACACATACAAAATACTACCAACTACACAAATTACCGTTACACGAAAAAAAAACAAAACACAAAAAATAGTAAAAAGCGAAAAAATTTGTATTACAGTTATAAGCGGCCAAAATGTAGAAACATGTCGTTACCTTAACATTAATATACCTATATATGCATACATATTTACCGTTATATATGAAACGGCTAGCGGCTACCTTAGTAACGGATGTAATAGTAGCAGCGATAAGCACGATGCCACACCCACTCATACGTCATTGCCGTCAGCGCTACTCTAAACGCGCAGTACGAATATGGCGGCAATAAGAAAATCGAGAGAAGAATTCAAAATTTCAACGATCCTGTACAGGTGCGGTAGACAGCGCAGGCTAAAAGTAAGTCACAAGCCAATAGCAGCAAATCTATCATTGCACACAGCCACACAAATACATATATATTATATATTACATACATACATATATACATATATTATATACACATGCATACCGCCATGCATTTTACTCCAGCTTAAAGCGAACGTTAGAAATTTTTTCGTTTCGCCTCCACGACGTCAACGGAAATTACACACACAACATTAGCGAACTGCTGTAATAATAATAACAACAACAAAACTATTATAACACAACAAAAATTTCCAGCTTTATATGATTTTTTATTTGACTGCCTTTATTTTATTTTTTTTTTTGTGTTTTTTGCTTACCTTTACACCTTGCATACTCGCCTGACTGCCTGACTGCCTGCTTTCTAGCGCTAACGTTCGTCCGCTTCCGGTTAGCGGCTCAAATTCTGTTCCGATTCCTGCTACAATTACAAATATACACATATGTATATAGCAGCAGCGTTTCATTACCACCGCGTTCCGTACTTGTCTAATTGGCTCACGCAGCGCACATACTCATTCAAGCAACAAAAAAATACAGAAGTAAGCAATAAAGCAGCAGCGCGACAGCAAAGGAAACGAAAAATCCTCCCTCGTTCGCGCTGCAGTCGCAGTTCTATCAGTTAGCCAGCGAGCAAACCGGCCTAGCCTAGCCTAGCCGGGTCATGCATTTCGAGTTCGTATAGTCAGTTTAACGCATACGCTCGCAGGGCTAACATGTAGTCCTGCGCCTACAACGCATCGTACAGGATCAACAGTTTTCTTTTAAGTTTTGTTTCTTTTCGCTGTGCAGTTTTTATATCAAATTATTTATTATTTTGTGGTATAAGTAGTGCATATTATTTGTGAAGAAGAAGAAGTGTGTAATACAAGTCGGAAAGCAAGTTCTTTTTTTATCCATTTGCTTTTAAAGACGGCACAATTTTTAAATTCATACATTATATAATAAAAAAGCTGTCGTCGCGTACATTTTTGGGTTGATATTATTTTTGGGTAAGTTTTGAGTGATAAAAAATAATATAATGAGGTTAAAATATTACATTCTTTAAATTTTTTTCAGTTTTTAATACATATTTTTGTTATTAAAAAATGTATAATTTTTTTGAAATTTTTTTAGTTTTATTTTTTTTTTTAATACTCCCAAATAACATATTTTTATTATTAAAAAACTTTTTTTTTTTGTAAATTTTTAATCTTATTATTTTATTTATTTTTAATTTTTTAATACTCGCAACCAACATCTTTTGCAAAACGAGTATAAAAACACAATTTGAAAATTTTAAATACAATTTGACACTTAGAAAATATATATTTCAAAAAGTAATGAGTTAAAAAAAAATTTACAAAAACTCTTTAATAAGTTTTTTTTTAAATTAAAAATTCCAAATACTAACAATCATATTTTCTTTTTTAATTAATGCTCAGAAAAATTGTTAAAACAAATATTAAATCAAAAAATTACGTTGCGCCTTTTCCAGAATGATCAAATTAATTCACAGTCGCGGTAGATAGATGGTTGTTGTGGGAAAAATAAATGTTTCAAAAGCATTGTTTTTATAAAAATAAAAAATTCAAAAAATTTTAATAACATTTTTCTTTAACTATAAATTTTCAAATAAGTTATATAAACAAATATTATATATATAGAATATATTTTCAGATTACAATCTCAATAATAGTAAATTTATTGTTGACAAGTAGTAAAATTATAAAAAAAAATTTCAAATTTTTTTTCAATATTTTTATTTTTTTCATACAAAATATTTTACAAAAATGTTTCACTATTTTTATATTATCCTGAATAGATTTAAAATAAAATTGTCTGTATGGAAACATTTAAAAAAAATTTAAAACAATTTTTATGCAAGCTTATTGGAAATTATTCAGACATGGCAGTGTGAGCTATAATCGGTAATACTAATATATTAAATTGTAATAAAATAAAATTTTTATAAAAATCTAAGCAACTAAATTTTGTTTATAAAAAATTGTTAAGTTTCTATTTTGAAAATATCGTTTTAATTTTTGTTTTACCAAAATACATTATTATACTTAAATAGTTTTAAGTCATTTTCACTTGAATTTTTATTTGAACATATTTTCTGAAAATATTTATTTTTATTTGAATAAATTTCTAAGTAACTCTGACAAAATTTTTCACAAAATATACTCAAACGAAATATAATATTTTTCGCATATCAATTGCAGAAAAATTATTGTTAATTAAAATTATTAATTTTTAATTTAGAAAATAATAGTTTTCTAAAAATTAATTTTTTTTAATAGTTCTGAAAATATTTTTTTTAATAAATATTTCGGAGCAACAAAATAAATTCAAGATGAATTAAGTGATATTGAAAATGAACACCTTTATGCTCGAAAAAAATAGTCAACACGAGATATAATTTTTTTTCGCATGTTAGTTGCAGTAAAATTATTAATTTAAATTTCTAGTTTTTTTTTAGATTTTCTTACTAAAAAATCTTTTTTCGCTCGAATAATCATAAATAGTACTTTTTGTTAATAATATTGCAATATATACTTCTGCATAAATACTTCCTGCTTATTTTACGTTTTTTCATTAAAAATCGCATGCTAATTCTTGGCACTGGGAGAATTCACAGTTGGCTTTGATATTACTCTGTGGTTCTTTGGGTGCCAAAGCTTAGTGTGTTGATCATGCTACAAATAAATATGACTTTTCTTGGCTCATTACTGTGTATAAAATTAGAGACAGCGTTTATTTTTATATTGCTATATTAAAAGAAGACTCTGAAGTATCTTCATTTGTATATTAAGGAAAAGTTAAATGAAGTTAAGAATTTAATTTACCTTGAAAACATAAGCCAAACAATAGAGTCGCAACTAAGCCAAACATGTTTTGGAGCTTAAACAAACTATTATTGTCTGATCTGACTCAATTATTTATTATTTAACGCAAGTTTAGACGTTAATTTTCTTGTGGTTTTGATAAACAAGATTTCAAATCCAATTTTCGAAAGTTCAAGTTTCGCTTTAAATATGTGCAGGACTATATAATTTTCACTCTTGATGTTGATTTTTCTAAACTTAAACCAACTATATGCCATCTTTTTGCAGATATAGCAAGCAATTCCAGCAAAAAGTAGGCATTATTTGGTAGTCTGTCTTTATAAAAAGTATTCTTGTCTCTTCTATATCTCTTTTTACGCTTCAATTCCACAAAGTGCTCTCTCGGTATATTAAGGTTAGCCCTATTGCATAGATTTGGGTAGGCACGGGTTTTTCTTTACTACTAATAAAACTAACTTTACATTCCAAAAATATACTAATTCTATCATCTAAGCCTTTAATCCTAGTACCATTTTTTATACCAGAGAGCTTTTCCCATTTCATTAGCTTAGTTTGAATTTCTCAATCCAGAAACTCTTTAAAGCAAATAGCTCAAAATATTAAACAAAAATGTAAATGTATACTTTATATATTTTTTAATTTGAATCGCTCTCATTTTCAACGAATTCTTAGTATTTACATTTAGACATGCATACATCAGTTTAGTCATAAAAGCGATGATTCAGCCAGAGGCAATTTTTATTGTTAGACAACACGCGATATAATAGCAACTTTGTGAATAACACGATTGACAGTTGGATCGACTTCGATTGTTAGTAATTAAATACACTTTTGCAGGTATAATTTATTGATTTGAAAATGTCTTTATTTATTTTTCACACATACATCACAATTATGGAACTTTCTATAAATATTCGGCGGGTTTAACAGATACTTATATATGAAAATAGGGTTAGTCGCAAACTCAAATTGAAATAATTAATATGAATTATAGACTGAAAACCTTTTTTTTACAATTTAGAATCAAAAAATTTAACGTTTTATGTACATATGTAAATGTATATATTAAGCTCTAATTTGCTATATTTGAATTTGATATTTTTCTTCCAATTGCACTTACCTATTATTTTTTACTACCAATTACTTAACCCTAATAACCACTTGCATAGAATTGTCTCGAGCATTAACCGCAATCTATTTACACAAATAAACATATATGTATATAGATATATAACCACACATGTATATGGTATATGTTAGGACATTGCTGACATAGTAGCGCCGCGACCATTCTTACACTGAACTCAGCAGATTTGCATATTAAATCAGCTTTGAAATGTAATTACATAACTATAATTTATATGAATGAATGTCAATTGACGAAGCGATTAAAAATTGCCAGTAAATCACTCAAAATATACACAATAAACGCATTAATTTCGTTGGGAAATTAGCACTTGTAATTATATTTCAATACTCTTATGAGTACTCTTTTTGTGTTGAATTGCAAAGTTAATTAAAATTTTTCATAGTTTTGTGTTTATGGACAAATGTGTAGAGTTTATCATAGAGTGTTTCATAAGCACAGTGTTTACTTCGACAAGTCTTAATGAGTACAACATATTTATACGATAATTAGCTATCAAGCCAGTCAGCTATAAGAACTTTTGAAAATCCAAATTAAAGTTAAATCTAGTCCTTAAAAGATATCGCTCACCAGGATACGTTTTAAAGCCATAGGAACATTGTCATTCCAAAATGAGCAAGCTTAAAAAAAGTCAAGAAACACTACACTTCAAGTTAGGACTTAATTGTTGAAAAAATATACATTTACAGAATTTACCTGAAAAATATAGCTAAAAAGGTCGTTTGGGAATTTCAAGTCGATCGGTCTAGCCGTTTTGGAGAAACGACTCTGAAAACAGCGTTTCGAGTAAAACATGTTTCATGTTTTGATAGCCGATTACACTAAGTTGAAAAGCTCTTAGAAAAATGTACCTATGTCCGAAACTATTTGAGGTAACAACTTCAAGCATACGGAAAATCTTTTCCAGTATATGTACATTCTGGATATAAGCAAAAAATCGATTCACAAATAGATATAACCCCTTAAGACCACTAACTGCCGAGAGATGGTGTTCGCATTCGATTTGTTGCCGCAGCGACATTTAGCGTTATAACAAAGTATACATAATTTTAGAAAACACATTTTGTTACCAGTGAATGCTGTTTAGTAGATAATTTTGGAAAATTTCTCGCTTTAATTCTTCAGCCTCTCGTGAGCGATCTAGAACTTTTATGAACAATCGCTTGCGGTTAATATTAGGACTTACAAAGAAGAGTGGAAGAGTCGTATAATATTTTTTCACCACAGCGACATCTAAAGTTATAACACGTTATCTAGAATTTGATATTGAAATTTAGGATCGCTACTTTTTTGACAAGCATCATTGAGCTGATCTCGAACGTTAATATGAAGAAATTGTAAATATCGATTGTGACTTTTTTGCTCCAAGATTTGGCTGGAGAACATATGCTTCCAGTTTATCAATCAGATTATGTCGGGTTTATAAAATATTTATACCAAAGTTATTAAAAACTGAACTTAGGACTGCATGAAAGAGAGTAAGGATGTTGGGTTCTATAGGCCTCACTCACAGCTTCAGCATTGAAAAAATTTATTTTCAATATTAGAAATTGAATACCACTTAACTAAAGGTAACTTAAAATTCTCCAAACACGAATTTCACCACAGCAACTAAAATTACGCCATAACATTATCCTATACTTTCCTATTTTTTAAGTGCCCCTGTATTAACGTCGTAATTTTGGTGTTGTTTCTCTCAGCTTTGGTTTTTTTTTTTTGTTTTGTCTGAAAAACTACCCGAACATTTTCGTTTAAAGCACTTTGATTACATGCATATAATATACAAATACGCGCATGCAATGAAGTGTAGTTGGTAAATGCAAAATAGGCACCAAACATATGAAAATATGTTTTACGGGCTCCGGTACGTACAAGTCACGGAAATTCCGTGCATGGCATATTTGCACGTCAGCACAGGTGAACGCGTTTAGGCGGCAACTGCTTTTCAACTACCGAATATATACCATACCCTGACATCAGAGCACCTTTCTGCGCCTTGCTATGGCTGAGGGTAGCTGCATACGATTTCAAACCAACAAATTCACTCAATACAAAAACATAAATAAATGTATACAGTTATATATATGAATACATATGTAAATTGGTATGCACTAACGGTGGCATTAGTATGAGGTGGCTTTAATGTGCAGGGATAATTTATTTTATCGCTTGCAACAAATCTAAATTGATCGTTAGGCTACCAAAGCGACGTCAAATGCCAACGCCACTGCAACCAGCCACCACCGCATATTCTATATTTTATAAGCCGTTACCGTTATACTAAGGTAACGCAGGCTTATTGTATACAATTCGTGTAACAAAACGAATTTGTAACAATAATTGTGTAAGTTTTCCATTTATAATGCTTTGTTGTGGTTTTCGATTATTTACGTTACTTTGTTTTCCAAGAAGAGCTTTCATCAATTCTATGACAAGCTTATTAAATTTATAGAAAGAGAATGCGAAAAAATAAACCGATTTGTACGTTTTGATGGTTAGTGAATGTAGTATGTGCTAATATATGTAAAATGGCATATGCAGTAAAAAATCAGAAGTGTTTCGATTTATATCATAACCTAATGGAGCTTTCACAAACAGAAGTAATGTAAGCACATATAGTTTTGACATATGACAAATAGTAGCGACCTTAAAACAGCCGAAAATTAGTTTATAGAAAATGGACTTAATACCGAAAAAAAGCTTTCCAAAATATTTACATAAAGTAATATGAAATTCTTAAAGCTTTCGACATGCAATGTATGTCAACTGTCAAATAATGGATGAGAATTAATTAAAAAGAAACGCAAAATAGTTTAATCGTGTGCTGAAATGAACTTTAACGCAGAAAGTGCTTTCAGACATCTTTAAATAAAATAAAATAATTTTTTTACAGCTTTCTATATGCAACGTATGCCAAGAGACAAACTTTATGTGGAAGAGAACAAGCATAAAAAGAAATAGTGATAAAAAGAAATTATTGAGTTCTATACTCCCATTTTTAGAAAATTACAGCCGCCAAAAAAGCTTTCCGAAACCACATAAACTAATATGGAATTCTTAAAGCACTTCTCAGGTACAAAAAATTAGGTAAAAATGTTAAAAACGCACAAAAATTTTAATTTTGTGCTCAAATAAGCTTTCACGCAGAAAGTGCTTTCAGACATTCATAACTAAACAAAAGTGGTTGCAGCTTTCTATATACAACCTTACGCCCCAAAGAGCTTTCATAAAGAAAAGAAAAGTGGATACAAAACGAAATCATAAAAAGCTTTAATATAGAAAAATGTAAGACTTTCAGACATAAGTAAACAAATAACATCTAAATTGATGAATATCAATCTCTTAAGTCAGCTGTTTCAACAGTTTAACTGTTATAACTCTTAATTAAACTTTTCTCATTTATACTTAACTCTTCTTCCAGGTGCTTCCTTTTTGAGTACGCTCAACCATATAACTTCCTCATGGCCGCTCAACAAAACTCCACGCTCATCTACGACAATTTGGATGAGTGTCCTACATTGCTAAAAGAACCCGAAGAGCTGAGCAGTTATAGCCCTATCTTGCCTTTGAAAAATCAAAATAATGCTTTTAAACAACAATTGCCAAAAGCTGATAACAACAACAATAATAATGACAATAAAAATTCAAATGTTAAAGAATTTCATAAATATCGGAAATACACGAAAAGTCGTCATCATGGAAATTATGCAGCGAGCAGCTGCAGCACGAAGAGCAGCCGAAGTCGTACGATATCGCTAAGTGGCGTCAATAGTACGGAGGTAAGTTCTTTTTAGTTTGGATACATCAATTGATTATCAGTGGCTTTGATCTAAAGCGATTTGAATTGAATAGAGAGCTTTTTAAAAGCTTTTATTAACTAACTTGCATTGGACACAAATGCAGAATATTTTTATATATGGTTTAAAATAATAATTAAATGTATCTGTTTTTTTTCTGTCTCTCTCTCTTTCTCTCTTCCACGCTTTTTCTCTTTGATTCTCTCGTCATCGACAGGAGCAAGGCCACAAAGAGATACCCATTTGGCTGGGCGAGGAACCACGTTACGTGTCCGGCGTAAATAAGCGCACCACCTGCAATGACATTATTAAAGCTTTGATTGATGATGAAATCCGTAATGGCGGCAATCACGATTATTTTGCCAATCGTAACAAATGTAAGTCAAGATAAAAAAAAACACTGCTATTTCTAAAAATATTTATTACGATATACTATTTTATTTTTAGTTGGTGTATGTGGGTGTACGTCGAGAGTTCGAGAGAGCGGGGAAGAGCAAAAGATTGAGCTAGTTTTATATGCCTTTTCTACACTAGCTCACACTCTCGTTTTTTCTCTCTCTTTCTATCTCTCACTCTCGCGCTTTTATATAAGGTGTTCAATAATAAGTATTTTGATTTAGAAATCTAAATATTTAGACGAACTGCTCGCGTTCTTATTTTATAATGATAGCAATGATATACATACCAAATATTATATAATAATGTTATATACTAATTACTATTGATTTCTTATACTTTTTGGGCTTTTTTCTACCCCCTACCTTCAACACCCACACTTTTTCGCACCACCCGGCAACTCTGGCGTGACTTGACTGTGCGGCTACCTGCTTGTTGTTTTACTATTATACACATGGACTATGCTTCCGGTACTTTCCTCGTAATATGGACTCACTTCCGTTCGGACGGACGCGTTGTTTGGGGTTGCGGCTTGCTACCCGACGCCGCCTGACACCCATCAATGGCATGCATATTCGTTTATATTTGTATATATATATATAAATATATATATGTAAACTATGCGCGAATAGCTGGCGCAGCATCGCGTGACTACAACGATTATGTTATAACGGAAAGTTGGCGCGGTATCGAGCGCAGCTATGATGGCAATATGGCAATTTTACCCGTTTGGAAGGCCTGGAGTCGTGTGCACAATGAGGTAATTTACTTATACACTAACATTTCCACGTTATTTTTCACGAAAAACACATACAACAAATATGAATTTATATGTATATATAATATTTTATATGTGAGCATTGATAGTGCGCCTGGTTGTTGTCCGCTCATGTTATTTTGCCTGTCCATAAACTGTGATTATATAACGCTGGTGCGCTCGAGTGGTAAAAAACTATTGGCGCCACACGCAAAATTGCGTATATAACAAGGATATAAGCGTCATAAAGTTAACAACAAAAACACATAAGACACTGCCTCGAACAGCGTTTATTTGTTTTAGATGTTTTACCGTTAATCAATTTATAATATCATATAGAGAAAAAAAACAAACTCTCTTACACTAAAATATTTTTTTTATTGAGACCTTATCAAGTGTGTTTAGCCTTCGATTATCCACCGAAAATTGTGCAATATATCGGATAACGGTATCTTTCAAACGATATTGAGATATTGACATTTAACTTATGTCATACCTTCCATATATTATACAATTTCGATTAATAGGAATCTTATTACCATCTTATTATGATCAAATTTTACCCGGACTGGTCTATTTAAACTCCTTGCACAAGCTGAATAGATATATTTTTTTAAAGATTGATACAATCTTTTTTATATTCATGACCATTTAATGAAAAATTACTTCATCATGACGGAAGATTTTACGAAATTGCTGGTTATCCAATCGCATCGCCAAATATTCGGAAGCTCGCTTTGAAACTTGTTAAGATAGTAGCTTGATAGCTCCAAACTTGATCTTATGTTAGTTCACTGAAAATTTTGTTTTGTCGACACATATTTTCCACTAAAGTTAAGTCAGTAGCTATTCGGAATTTTTGATATTTATAACGGCAATATTATCCTCTTCTTTTAAAAATATTTTGGGTAAGCTCATAGTGACCCGATTTATTCCATCACCTTTAAGTACATTTACTACAGTGCGATCCTCAGATTTTTTAAATGGCCTGGAGCTTATTCCTTAATTATTAAATTGTTTCACAAATGCAGACCAACTATCGTTGAATGATATTATTTAACAAATTATCATAAAATCTACTAAAGTCTTCAATCTTTTGAAAAACAAAACATCCTGTATCGTTATTTCAAATAAATATTTTATTACTTTCAGATCCGTCTAAGCATCAAACACCATAATGATGTCGCAGAACCAGCGCCACCAAAACAAAACAGTAACTGGTTCCACACCCTACGTAAATATTTTGCAAAACTATTGAAATTCCCGAAACGAAATAATAAAATGCTGCCACCTGCTATAAACAAGCAACAAAACATACTATTACCCATCAAAGAAGAAGAAAGCCCAGATGAGATCATCTTCGTTCTATTACCCGATAAGAAATATGACAATTCATCAGCGTCACCCAAAACAAACATGCCCTTAAAACACGCCCACAATAGTACCAACGATCCCGTTACCAAAGCAGAGATGCTTAAAAGAAAACTTTACAGTCTCTCCGAGACGCGTGTATCCATGCGCCGCAAACGACGCGGTAGCAAAACGCCAAAGCGCAAAAAACAACAACCGCGCGAAAAATTGCCAAATCAAATACACGAAGTGACAAATAACTGTATACGCCGACGCAAAGATGCGCCTTTAAGGCATTCCATACGACACAAGTTGGCGCAGAAGACCAACGAAATCGATACGCTCTACAAACGTGAATACGAACTGACACAACGTTTAACACATAAATGTCAACTTCACAAGCTGCACAATGAGTTATATGCCAAGGCGGATCAACGGCTGGAAATCTCTATTGGCCAAATACAACGAAATGTCGAACAATATGCCGAACAAATCATACAAACCGAACAGGAATTACGCGAGTTAAAGCAGGAAATCAAGCAGGACATATCGATTGTGAATAACCTTAAGCGTATGGCTTTAGATACTGCGGAGAACGCAAACGATTGTGGTATACCGCTCATACCTAATTTGTTGGTGGAAGAAATGCGACATGAAGCGCAACCGCCGAAGAGAGCTGCCGATGCGGAAATGCAATTTGTTGATAATATTTATGAGTTCTGTGACAATAACGCTAGCATGTTGGTGTAATTTTGAATATTTCCAGTTTGCGAGTTTACTTGCGTTCACATTACAACATGAACTTTGAGTTTATTGCCAAATTTTGTATTTAGCATTAAGCTCCACGCATAAACACTGCGTTTATATTACGCAAATTTATCTTAAACGCCAATTTTGTGATGCTTATGTAGAAACAACCATGTTTGAACCAAATGTTGACAGTTGTGACTGGGTTGTTGACTGGGTTTAGCTAACTTCAAAAATACCACCCTCTCAACCTGCTATTAAGTGTATAGGTATGAAATGATTTTTTTGTGAAAATGAAATACTAATTTTGTATAGGAAAGTAACAAAAGAAATTTTCGACTTCTGCGTAGGAATCGAAGTGCTGCTCAACCAATGCGTGTTCAATTGATGAGAGCAAATGTTAATCGGAAGTTGCCAAGTCTGGTGAATACAGCGGGTGGGGTAACAGCTCCCTGCCAAATACTTTGATTTTAACCTGAACCGATTTTGCTTTGTGTGCAGGCGCATTGTCGTGTAACAAATTATTTTCCGGTGTCTTCTGTCATTTGTTGTCTGTAGCGATTAGTATTAATAGTTTCACCAGATTTTGAAAGCTCATGATTTACAACACCCTTTTGATCCCACCAAACACAGAGTATTGCCTTCTTACCGAATCGATCTGCTTTTGCAGTCGTTGTTGATGGTTGTAACGGATTAACCCTTGATTTTCTCCATTTAGGATTCTTAAAATAAATACATTTTTTATTGCCAGTTAAAATTCGATGCAGAACTGATGTTCTTTCGTGTCTTTGGAGCACATTTTTATAAGTGTTTTTTTCGGTTTTCCATTTGTCATTCAATTCATGTGGCACCCATTTTCCACATTTTTGGATCTTTCCCGTAGCTTTCAAACAGTGCAACATTTAGCATGGCTGCCATTTGCCTCTGACTCAAAGTATCATCTTCATTAAATATTGCTTGCAGTTCGGCGTCTTCAAACTCTTTTAGTGGTCTTCCACATTCTTCATTTCTCACATCAAAATCATTAGCTCTGAACTGTTGAACCCATCTTTTGCATGTTGCTTCTAATAGAGCATGATCACCATATGCCTCGACAAGCATTCGATGCGACTCTGCAGCACTTTTCTTCAAATGGAAATTAAAAATTACTGCTTTCCGCAAATCATCACTTTCCGGTACAAAATTTGACATTTTCAACACAATGAAAAAATATGATTTTGTTTGTTCAGTGACTGTAAGGTTATTGAGTATGTTTGATAGATGTCATGCCAACCAAACAGAAAAGAAATTAAGGCTCGTTCACAACAAATGTTCCTTACCAACACATTTGTATCTTAACAGTACACCTTCTATGCAATATAACCACACTTAAATTTATTTACTATTTTGACAGTTAACAATCGTTCACCCTGCAGAGATGTCAAATTGAACTTAAAGCTTCTAAAACACTCCTTAAGAAAAGTATTTGATTTGTTATAAAATTATATTATTAAGCATAATTTAACATAAACTTAATTTTTTCACGAACTGCCAATTATTTTTATAAATATACGGTAACACCGAATGTGCCTTAAATATAAAATAAAAGTATAATTTTGTCGATTGTTTCAAAAATCGCATTTCTCTACTCATATTCTAACATAAAAAGTCGCATATTTTTATTAATCATAATTTATTCAAAATAATTTACACTATATTTACAATAAAAAGTGCTACTAACCTCCCGACAATATTAATATAATATTAAGGCAAAATATTATGGAATGAACTCACTACTTGTTACTAAATATATAATAGAAAACTAGTATTAAGTTATGTGAACTGATTTTAAATAAGTTGAAATAAAAATGGTTAAAAATTATATAAAAATTGTTTATGTTACACAAATTTTGACATTAACTGGTTAAGAACAAAAATTGACATTAATTGGTTAAGTATTTTTGCAATGTAGTTAATTATTTTGAAATTGTCAATTGTCAGCCTGTCACCGATATATGGTATGCGGTCACGAATTTTTCTACCTGCAATACTTGTTTAATAAAATTTTTTCGGTTCCATGTTCTTTTATTCAGATAAAATTTAGATTTTTGCTTATCACTTTTTCTTTTCTTTAAAACTCAATTGATTTTCGAAAGCGATTCGATTCACCATTCAATGTTAATTTCGGATTTAATTCGATTCAGCATCCAATTTGATAGGTAGGAAGGTAGAGTGACAGCCTGATGACGCACATAGGCCTTCAGGAGACCCATTGTGATACCACCGGGACTGAAGTTTCCTCACTCTATGGTCTCGACCGTCCGGACAGCTTCTACAACAGTCATTATAAGGCGTTCCTAGTCTGCTGGCATATCTGCCATACTACTATCATCCATACTACTTACCGCGTAATTATTTTTCGTTATTGACCACCATACCAATATACAGTATACCATAATCGGCCTTACAACCGCTGTATTGTGCCAATGAGCTACAACTATGGGTGAACCGAAAATGGCAAGAAAGAAAGCTTGGAAAAATTTTTCTTAAGGGTTCGAGAAGTAAACACTACAATTGCATCTTCTCATATCCATTCTGTCCGTCTTCTGCAGCACTAAAACTCTCACGAGAATCATAGTTATAGACTTCCCAGCTTGAAAATTCTACGGCTTCCGTTATCGAAAATATATTTATAATGCTGCTGTCATGAAAGCTTACAACTTTCCATTTGTTATTTTTTCAAATTTGACTTAAAGCTTGCAAGCACTTTTAGAAACTTTCTTATACTTGTATACGAACATTAATCGACTATTTAAGGGCGTATTCTTTAGTCAAGCTAAAAACCATTCCAACTTTTGTGTAAAAAAGCTTACTTCTAAACTTTTTAATACTCAAAGCTTCTTTAGACGAGCCAAACATCAAAGAAATTTTTTAGATGCAAGTTTTCTGCTGAACTTAGCTCAGGAAGCTATTTAAGCTGCTCAGATAAAAAGCTGCAACTTAAGTACACAGCGAAAAAATGTATAACAATCTTGAAAGTTTTCAACTTCCATTTAGATTTAATTAGATTTATTCACGCCCAAGATATATTTAGGTCCTATGTGCCGAAGTACTATTTTAAACTTACGTGAAAAACATCTTTTCTTTGTAATAAGTGAGTACAACGGTATTCTTTTTAACATTTTCTCAAATATGCGCATAATAATATTTATTGTTACATTTGTTGTTATTTTCTTGTTCTTGGTTGTTATCATCAATATATTATATATAATTATTGTTATTACTTTGTTCTCTTTGGTAATAGTACTTGATTATAATACAATAATTCTCCATAAATATTGACGTCTATAATTATTGCAATATTTGTTGCTCGCTCTTCATAGTTTTGTTAGCATTCTCTTTTTTTTGTTTTATTTAAATATAATTAACGCAGAACTCAAAAACGCATACAATATAAACATGTTTTTGTTTTATTTACATAACAGTATATTTCATATAAATATAATACTTATGTATATGTATATGCATATGTGGTACAAATACAAAGCTGGTATGTACGAACTTTTTGGAAATGTGAAAATATTTTTTAAAGCTATGTGGATAGCTTCAGTTGGCAATAACTGAAAAATCTATTTAAATAGATATATGTTTGTGTTTGATAAGATGAAGCAATGTTTTTGTATCATATTTACAATTTAATTTCGTTTGTTCATAAGAGTGAGTCATTTTACAGCTTTCTTAATTATAATAGTTCTTTACTTTTTCTGAGTTGATTCGATATATTTTTTAAATGTTTGAAGGTGATAACTCAATGGCGAATTATTATTTCCAAATATCGTAATTTTCATTTTTGTTGTATTTATGTAATTCAAATTTTTATTTGATGCGGATTATTAATTAGTTTTTATACAAAGCGCTGACGGGATTAAGTATGCATTTTTCAGGTTTTTGTTCAATATTTTACTATAAAATAAATATTAAAAATTTATTAATACAAAAATACTACAAAAAATATTAAAAAACTCAATTGAAATTTAAACATAACATAAACTCAAGCCTCTAAACCTAAAATTTATGCTAGTTGGCATGAATGATAGGTAGTACGCCTAAAAGTATACATCCTCTGGAGTTCAGCAACGATATGTTATAATTTTTTCATTACGAAGGTGATAATACAGATGGTTATATTTCGTGTCTTATTTAAATTTTGAGTTATCGATGTAGACATGTAAAAAATATTAAAAATTGTGGATTTTTCTCTTATTAAGCAACTTATAAAGCAATTGTTTTTAATATAAATCAAATATTTATGGGAATATAACAAAACAAATTTAATATAAAAAAAGATCCTACAAATGTTATAGAATAGACTCACAAAAATATTTATTTATTTTAATTTAGCAAACATTAATTTTTAGGTATATTAAAATTAAATGACCATTACAATATACTTAAAAATATATTTTTTTTATTTACGTTTTTTTAGTAAGAAAAAAATTACTAAAATTCCAATAACAATATATAAAATAATTAATATTTTTTTTTATTTAGTAAAAATGTTTTTTTTAATAAAAAAAACTTAGATGCTATAAAAATAATTTTATTGAAAGGAAATAACTAATAATTATATATACTATATATATATACTAAATAAACACTAAAAATTGTATCAAAAAATAAAAACTGTAACCCAAAAGAAAAGTAAACAAAAAAATTGTTTTATAATAATTATATATTTTTAACAAATTCCCACAAAAACGCTATCTAAATTAAGAAAAAATAATAATTTTATGAATTTATGAATTATATATTTTGCAAACTAACCATTAGAACAACAAAAAAAAAAATTTTTTATAATAATTATATATTAAAAAAAAACCATAAAATCATCCTATAACAAAAATATATATTTGAACTATTCCCAGAAAATGACAACCTAAAATACAAAAAACATTAATTTTATAAAAAATATTAACCATAAATTTAAAAAAAGATTCATAAAAGCAAAATCTAAAATACAAAATTTATAAAAAAATATTTAATTCAATTAAATTTTTTTAATTTACTATATATTAAAATAAATAATAATCATATATTTTTAGAAACTACCCTTAAAAACCTAAAATATAAAGAATATACATAATATAATTATTTATTTATAAAATATCATATTATATAAATCATATATGTATACATAAAGAAAAAACAACAAAACTTAATTACGATAATTGTTTCAAAAATAAGTTCTGTGAAACATAATAAATAACTTTAGAAAGAAATTGCTACTGAAATATATTTAAATAAAGAGTTTTTTTTTTGAAAGCTCCTACAAAGCAAAAGTACAGGCATTTATTCATTATTTTAACGATTTTTTTGATTGAAATACATTTTTTTATTCTTAAGAGCTTACTTAAAAGCTATTTATCTTTTTGTCCAAAAATAGCACCGAAAAAACTATACGAATTTTAAATAAAAATTTTCAACTTTAGGGTGGTTTACATTTCAAAATCAGACTTTTCAATAAAAAAATGTGTCTCAACATTATGGAAAAAAGTTTGAGTTTGAAAAATAGCGCCTAAAAGATACAATTCAAAACATTTTTTTTAATATTGTTTAATCTTTTTATTTAACTAAAAGTACTTTTTGTTAATTTTTTCAGTTAAAAATTATAAACAAAAATATTAAAAATAAAATGACCCGAAATTATGAAAACAAACAATTTTTTTAAATGATAACGCTTAAAAGATATAATTTAAATTTGAATTTAATTTAAATGTCTCGGAATCTTTTTTTTTGACAAAATTATATTGCATATTGCTTTTATTTATATATGTAAGAAATTTTGGAAACAAATTTTTTTCTTTTAGTTCTCTTTATCTTTTGTCTTAAAACGTTTTTATTTTTTATACTTTTTTTTTGCAACGTGTGTTTAATAATTTACTATATATATATATATGTATATATTTATCTACATTTTTATATTCTTCTTTTATTTAAATATTATTTATGTTATTACAAAGCAGGTAACAATTTCTACACACAAAGTACACAAATCACATCTAAGTGTGGTTATTATCCTTTTGATCCTGGGAAAGTAGGCTACATTATAAAACTGTAAAATTTACAAAAGAACTTTTGAAGCTTTTTCACAACAAATCACAAACATCTTACAATTGCTAAATTCTCTTTAACTAGCTTCTAGCGAATTGAACGTGATATTTTACATGCTTGAATAATCCAAAAAAAAAAAAAAATCAAAAAAATTTCAGTTTTATTTAAAGTATAACAACTATTTTAGATTTCATGTATTTGAGTTGCATTTTTCACAAAAACTTTTTTTTGTCAAAAAAAAAAATTTTTTTAAACAAAATAGAAATGTTAAAGCACTCAAAGTATTGTTAACAGTGCACACTACTACACACACTCATATATAAATATGTATTCATACAATCACATACATAACGCATAGATAACTAGGTTGGTATGTAATTAGCAGCTAAGACTACACGCTAAACTAAGCTTAGTGTGTTTATTTAATTTTTTTTTGTTTTTGGGTAATTTTTGGTTTCGGTTGATTCTAGCGGCCTTTGAAGGGCTTACATGTCTCTAAGTATAATTTCACAATAATTTCATTTCGATTATGGGTATGTTGTGGTAAATTTTTTAGTTTAATTTTACATTTTTAAATTGTTTCTTTGTAAATACTTTAAAGCTTTAATTGCATATATATACTTTTTGTTAGGTTATATACAAAAAAATACAAAAAATAAAATCCAAAAACATAAAATACTATTATAAAAATATATAAATATCAGAAATTAATAAAAAAAATTTTGATTTTTAATTTCAAGTAGCAAATTAATTAACTTTTTAAGCTTTTTTTATATTTTCCAAAAAAAATTAGAACATTAGTCTACTAACAATTTTTTCGCAAAAACGAAGCTGCTTTACTCTTTAGATACTTTTTATGATTATTTATATTTTTCGCATTTTTTACTCACTCTTGCATATGCTCAGTTATTTGCTTTCTTCAAGAAAGCCTTGCAACACTTACACATTGCTTTAATTTTGTTTTGTTTAGTGACACATAATTGTTGTTGGTTTTAGGAGATATATATATATACATATTGCATAAATAGTTTTACTTTGTTTTAACCTAACTGTACAATTTATTATTTATCTACGTAACTGTTTCTTTTTTTGTTTTTATTGATGATTTTCTCCTTTAGCATATGCGCACCTTGCCATATTTCCTTCATAGACGCCTTGCCTTACATTCAATTATTTATCACTTGGTATTTGGTTAGATCCAGCAGATGCTCGTAGAATAGATCCTCATGCGGCGTCAAACCGATCATTATCCAACCACAGATGGCGCCAATGCTGCGCGTAACCGATAAACTACTCCAAACACTCAATACGCTGTTGCTATACTGCTCGGGAGAGATGTAAAATGATAAGGATTAGGATTCAAGTTTATAAGCGAAAAAAACTTAATTGATAAGAGTTACATGTAAATGAGAAAATTTTCAGAGAGTCCTTTAATTGATTCGATTAGCAATTTGCGCAGGAAATTTACTAATTGACTCCAATAAAATGATAAATTATTACTGAATTCTTACTAAGCGATTGGTCAATTAGTTATAGGTACATCAGGCAATCTCTTAATTGAGCTAATTAGTGCATACAATGTACTAATTGACTCAATTAAAACGTGAAATTGGTGAAAGATTGCAAGTTTTATAAATGGTAACTGTATCAGTAAATAAGTGTAGATAATTTACGAAGTGACTCAATTAAGATGTTGTTTAAAACGCCATTTAAAGTTAATGATTTCGAGTTTACATATATTTGAATGAGTAAATAGACAAACTTCTTAAATTTATTCAACTAGCAATTTGTCCAGAAAATTGGTTAAACCAATTATCAATTGTTGTTTCAAAAAGTCCCTTAATAAAGTAAATAAGCAATTAGTGCACAAAGATTACTAAACTACTCAAACAGTCCCTTAACTGAGTAAGTAAGCAATTATTATACAAAATTTACGCAATTAATGCCTGGAATTGTTGTTAAAGATTGCTTAAAAAGTAGCTGATTGAGTCAATTAGTGTAGACAATTTACAAATTTATTAAATTAAGGTGCTGTTTGAATCACCATTTGAAATTAATGATGCCGAGTTTACATATATTTTAAATAGTAAGCAGACAGTATGGCCTCAAAAACTCATTAAAAGTTATGTTTTATTAATAAACGATTTAATTTACATTTTTACTTATAATATATACGGTGTTCTCAATTAAATTATCAACTCACCATTTCTTCTTGTGTTAGCGTCACATTAGCATTGTTGTTGTAATAGAGTCGTTCATCAATCGAATCGGAGCATATCGTTAATATTATTGTCGCTATATAAATCATTGCAATGATTAGCCAACGAAATGAAATGAATTCGGTGGCATTGCTGAAGTCCCAACGGCAAATGTCCATGCTGGAAAGAAAAAGAGCCGAAAATATTTAAAAATTATCAGAAAAAATAAGCATTAAATTAAATACTAAAGAGATAAGAGATTTTAGATTTACTTATATTTATTCCCCAAAAGCCAAGAATAACTATTTTACTTAATACTACCCAGTAAGCCATACAAATTTTCCAAGGATATTTTTATAATGAAACTACCCACTATTTAACCCCCTGTTTTGTTTGGAAAATACAATAAGTTTTGTCAAGAATTCGCACAGAAATGTAATTTGAGAACGAAGAATAAACATAACTTTGATTTTCTCAAAAAATATGCCTTTAATCTAAATATATTTCACAAACAAACTTAACCTTAAATGTTTTCATCCTCATATGTTTCCATTACATAAATGCTAACTGTCATGTTTAATGAGTAATTCGAGTATTAAAAAACGACTTAGTTAGTAGTATATATTATATAACCTGTTTAGTGCGTAAATATTATCTCATAAAAAGTTGTTCACATTTTTTGAACAAAAGTTCGGAATTTCTATGAACTCAACGATGACATTTGACATTTCATACCGTCGTCATAAAATCCTTTAAGTTATATACATTCATACGTAGGTAACGGACGTCTAAGCCAAAAGCTTGAGTGCTGTATATATGAAATATTCTAGTTATCAGTATACCGATTGTACAATAATCAAATAAAGCCGCTGGCATATACCGATATGTATGGTATATATAAGGAAAACTAACCAGTAGGAAAATGTAACCGTGAGAAATAACATAGATGCAGTTCTAATGCACTGAGCGACATTTTGAACTCAAACTCATACTTATGTTTTCTACAAGTGCCCTGGCAAATTTAATATGTTCTCAGCAAAAAATTACTACAAGTATTTTCTCTAGTTCCGAATTTGTACAAAACGGTCAAAAAATATGCCAAATATAAAATATAAAATAAAATTTAGTAAATTAGCGCCTGTAGCGACCACTAACGAAGTAGTACATATATTAAAGCTTTTCTCAAGCTTATAAAGCCATACTTCTTTACAGTCACATTTTTTATACGCTGTAAATTCCCTATCTATCTTTAGTAATATATATTGCTTATTTTTACAAACAAATTAGTTCAGTTTTTTACCTAAACAGCTCGCACTTTCCAACAGGGTATATATGCCACATTGTGCATGACTACAGGATGTGCCACTCAAACAACAACAGCTACAGTAGAATACAAACAAATCTCCTTATAATGCAACACGTACAGGCACACATGTCATATAAAAAATAATGTATACAAAAACAATAATAACGGTAAACATCATACAGAACCGTAATGAAAAGCGCAACAAAAAGGCATCAACTGCACTGAATTGAAAGGGCGGAATGACGAAGAATACCACAAATGACGAAACTGTAAAATGAAATGCATACAAATATACACTTTTATGCATATACAAGATTTATATACATATGCATACATATGTATAGGCGTGTACGCATCCGTAAAGAGGGCAGCAGCTGCAGCCACAGCTGTAGTTCGTGCAAATATTTTATGCTGAGAAAGTTGGCGTGTTAAAGGTCAAACTGTTTTTCAACAGTGAACTTGTAATTCTTGCACGCTGTTAAGCTTTGTTGCAAAAAAAGAAAATATAAATAAATGCACTTGTAGTAGTTAGAGAGAGTAGATGGCAATTCCACATAAAAAAAATTACCAATGATTTCAAAAACACTTCAGCTCAAGTAGGATTTAATTTTCAGTGTCAAAAAGTTTTGGCAAATTTTTTATCCACACACTGTTAGCATCTTGGAAAAATGAAAGTCAACAAAGGACCAGTTATTAACTGGTTACGGAGTAGAGTTAAATTAAACATTTCAGACTTTCAATTATACAAATTTTTATTTTAAAGAACAAATGTTTTATGTTAACTTTATAACCAAATCCAGTGAAAGAGATCTCCAAACGTTTTGAGAATCAGAAGATGTTTTCTTTTCGGAAAGTTCAAAAAAAAATACAACAGATATTTTTAAAACCGTAGCTTCTCCTACTACTACTTCAAAAATGAATACACAAGCTTCTCTACTCCTTACTCTTAAGCTCTGCTCTCTTTTAATAATACTTCGAGTAGAAAACAACAACAACGCCACTGCTATTTTACTGCATTTATATCCAGGTCGCTTCGCCACTATCAAGACATGTTCTATTGAATAACACAGCGCTACTATAGCATATAGCTGACGTACACGCCGACCGATGAAAATTAAGATATAGATATTTTTATACCCTTCTAAGGAGCTTCTGTTTTATAAACTCATTGGACCTAGTTTCTACTTTTGATAGCTTTAGTTAAAACAATCTTACATAACCGTTACTGCAATAGTGTGTTACTTTGGTAGCTTATACATGACTGACATGACATGTCATTTAATGGTTAGAGCATTATTTTCGAAACAAATCAAAAATTATACGAACACCCAAGTTCATACAAGCAGGCAATTCAGTTCGTCTTGTCTCGTATTATAATGTGTACAAAGATTTTCCGAGAGTATAGGCATGAAACTAGTACATTAGACACCAAATAATAATAATATTTATATTTCATTCATTAAATTTCAGCTTCAGTTCATATTTCCTACACGGTAGCTATGGCTTGCCACAATGACAAAGTGTGTAGGCGGAAGAAAAGTGTAGCACACACATACAAATGAGTACATACATATATTTATTTATGTGAAAACGTGTCGGTATGCACTAAACAGCGAAATGCGCAATAGCACAATGAAAAGCAAATGCAATAATAGTTGAAACCACAACTCATACTTTGACAGAACAACACTGCAAGTACCCAGCAATGAGCTCACTACTGTACACAGGTATATGCATACATATTTATTTCATTACGAAAATAAAATAGGACAATTTTCATGGCAAATGTCAAAGGAGCAAGCATGACGGAAGCATGTCAGTTACAACAACAACAACAACATACAAATAAACAAATATTTATATTTATTATGAGTGAAAGCGCAATGTTTGACGTGATGAAATGACAAAATGTGCTGGGGAGTAAAAAAGACGCAAAAAATAACAGTTATGTGTGCATGTGTGTGTATATTCGTTGCGCATTCGGCACTTTACCATAATTACTTTTATATTTATATATTTTACACAAGTGCTAAAAATAAAAAGTATTTGCTTTCGAATTTAATTAATTTTCGCGAGTGCTGCAAAAGCACGCCTACACTCACACATACACACATATAAGCATAAATTTACAGTTGAAATTCCATGCAAACAGTTCCATCAGTACGAGTGCACTTTAGCCGCCACATTTCTAGCGCCTTAACGCTCACTACATTAACGCACACGCCTACGCTGATGACCGTGAAGAAGTATTTGAAATTTATGATTTATTATCTGCGGCAAGCGCATGCGAACACACACACACACATGCACATACTTATAAACTTGCATATGTACATATGTATAGCAAATGCTAACCTTAGCAAAAGTTGCCGTTAATGGCGTAAGTAGTTAGAGCAGCTCATGAATAAGTCGTAGGCAAGTGGTTTTGTCCGCCTACAAGCTGCCACAACAATTAGTGTGTCTAATAGTTAGCAAGTGAACTTGTAATTCGCTCTTGACTGCTTCAAAAAGTTTGCTGATTTTTCCTCCTTACTACCCAAACTTAATTTACATTGCTGCGAATATTATTCTTAAAATATTGATTTTTTAGCGTAAAAAAGTCCTTGCGTTCTTACTAAAAAGGTCAATGTGTTCTTGAAACTAGCTTTCTAATTCTATCGAACCGAAATCTAGCACGTTCTTTAAAAATTGGCTTATAGCAATTTTAAGAAAATATATATATAATATATAAGTTTTTTATATAAGTAAGTGCATACATATTTCTTTATTATATAATATATGAGTAAATACAAATCAGTATTAAATAATGTAGCTGCAGTCCATTTGCGTTATTATTTTTCGATTCTCTAACGGCACTCACATGAATAATAACAAAATTATTCACAAATACTTGCATATATATACATACAAGTATATAGTTTCAAGTAGCAAGCTTTAGTAGACTGCAAAAAATATTGCAAAACAAAAATGTTAAATTGTGTGAGGTGAAAAACGCGGTTTGGGTATTGTTATATCAACACAGCCAAGAAATTAAAATCTTAAATTTTTTACAGCAGAATATTGAGTTTAAAAAATTACAATTTTATATTTAATCCAAAAATTTTGATTTATACAATAAAATTCGCAACACTGCCTGCAAGCCGATATAACCTCTTAGAGCTTTTTACATCAAAATATAGTTAAAATTTTTGACGCTAAGGCGTTTTGAATTAAAAATTTTTAATTTAAAAATAATCTTTTTTTTTATTCCTAAAAGTATTAAAGTATTAAAAGTTTTCTTTTTTATTTTTCCATCTGGAAGTTGGTATTTAAAAATACATTTTTAATCCGGTATGTGGGACTAAATATTTTTTTTTTTTTAATTCCGAAAACCGGATTGAAAAATAAACAGAAAAATTTCAGTCTCAACCATATAATTAAGAATTAATAAAATAATTTATTTTAGAGTTAACATTTTTTCGCGTTCATTCAAATCAAAAAATAATATTCTCAATTTTTAATCTCAAACATCTTGCAAAAATAAATTAAAATTTAATTTTCAATCCCAACATCGGTATAAGAAAACATTTTTTCGCGTAACCCAAACCCAAAAATAATATTTTGTAATTTTCAAGCTTTAATCCCAACATCGGTATTTGAAAATAAAAATTGAATTTAAAATTTTTTAAACTAAATCTTATATTTCTGTTGGATAACTTATTGCCATTTGAAAGTTATTTTAAATGCCACTCTCACAGAAACTCTCCCACCCTCCTTCACCTCTCTTGAGACGACTTTTTTACCAGAAAAATCGTTCGCTATTTAGAGGAACAGGTAGGTCATAATCAGTTGGTGCCAAGTCTGAACTATAGTTTGGATAACTAAGAACTGCCCAACCAAACTACCAGAGCTAGTGGCAAGTCACTATCGACATGTGTGGCCTGACGTTGTCCTAATGGAACACAATTCCTCTCCTATTGTCCAAAGCTAGCCGCTACTGGACGATTACTTCCTTTAGACGGTCCAATTGTGGACAGTATCTGTCCGAAATGCAGAGTTTGATCGAAGGAGAGCAGCTCCAAGTAGATGATTTCTCACCAAACGCCTAGCAAAACCTTTCTAAACGTCAATGCTGGCTTGAACGCCGTTTGCACCGACCCACCGTGATTCGACCACGACTGTTTGCGCTTTCAAGTTTTGTGCTCCAAAAGAAGAGTTCTGTTCTCAAAACTGTTATATGATGTCTAAAGTAATAATATTTTCTAGGTACATACTCAAACATTTCAGGTTCAATCTGGGTTTTGGAGTAAAAGAAAGTTTGTGGGGGATGTGCATACGGTTCAAAATTAAACATAGGTGTAAAACCAAACTTTCTAGTTTCAGTCTATATTTTGAAAACGGCTTTATAGTCAATCTGGTCTCTTCCAAAATCTGTATTTTGGGTAATAAGGTCGATGATGACATTCGATTCATTTCGTAGTAGTAAAGAGTTAACATTTTGAACGAAGAGGTCTTTTCTAGGTGGAATTTCCAAGTTTAATCTATGTGTTTGGAGTAAAAAAATATATCGAGCATGCGACTGGAACCAAACCGACACTGTACATACTGTATGTCGAAGATGGTTTAAAGTCAATCTGGTCTCTGCTAAAACCCAGATCTTGGTCAATATGGTCCACTTTGTCGATGGCTTTCATCTTTAACATATATTTTGAAAACCTCTTTCATATGAATTGGACGAAGCAGACTTGAATGTGGAACGGCAAAAATGCCTTGGTTGGATTATATTCTGCATAGAAGACGACACGATACCACATTTGAACACCTCAGACAACAAGGCAGCGTTTTCAATAGCCTTATTATTTTCATATTTCAATGTTTTCTGGTTTTTTTTTTTTTTGTTCAAACAAGATTTTTACTATGTCTACCTACATGCAACTACGTTTAAAGTTCACTCTACAACCGGAACGTTAAAGGTCAATTCTACAAACGCTTGAAAATGTGCAACGTAGTAAATAGAGTAAAGTACGCCCGTGAGTATGTGTGTGTGTATATATAGGCAATGGCAATCAGTCAGCTGGCTGGCGGTGGCCTTGTTAACAGTAATACAAGAAATTTACGTATATTATAATACAAAAGCGGTGACGTCGACATAACGGTACGGGTATGCGGCGCCAAGCATATATACTGAGGTTGAGGCTGCATTTAGTTGGCCTTAGCGTATTGAGAATGCTGCATAAGTGCCAGTAAAGTATTACGAGATAAATATATATATGTATATATACATGCGGCAGCAGCACGCTAGTCATTACTCACACACGTGCCTGCGCCTATTTGTATGCAGTGAATTCCAATAGTAAGCTACATATCTCTAAAATGCACACAATTTCATATATAACAAAGAAAATAACGGTATTTCTTGTAGATTTTTATCTTTTTTTTACATTTTTTACACATACGCTTCCCACTCCTGGACGCGTTTTAATATTTGTGGTTTTATTCTAGTCTGAAGGTTATTTACAATGTGCACACCTTTGTGTGTTCTTCTGTTAATATTGCCACAAAGTACCAATTTTTATGTTTAGCCAACCAAACATTTATTTTTATGCCAGCTTGACTATATTTACATCCGCCTCTATGCAGATTTAACTCGCAATCACTTTATTAATAGCAAATTTTTTCCTGTTTTGTTTTTGTTTTCTCTTGCCATTTTTCTATATTTATGCGCTCGTTGCTGTTCATTGCACACATGACTTGCTTCATAATTTCCACAGTTATGTGCTTGCAAAATTTATATATGGCAATATTTATTCAGCTATTACAGCCAATTACATACTGACACACACACACATACATGCACGTGCATGTGCAGCGTGCTTTTTACACATTTATTATTTTCAAAGAATTTTATGCTCACGTTGACGTAAACAAATGGACAAATAATATATCTAACATGCTTCCTCTTTATTATTTTCTATTGTTATGGCAATTGCTAGGAAAATTGTCCGAAGTATGGTGGGGTGTGAAGTAGGTGATAGGCTGCTCACATGCTCACATCTGATACCATGATAATCGGTTCTACTCAATCGGAATATACCCTGGTTTTATAACTCTGTTAACTCAAAATTATTTGAAAAAAAACATCTGTTTATGCAACAATAAATAGGCTGTGAGAAGTATTCAAAGTACTTTATAATATATTTTGGCAGTATACTGTTTCTATAGACTCTGGTGAAGGCTGTCCTCTTGCGTTTTAACGCTCTGATCAGCAACTAGTTCCTGTACGACTACGAGATCCTTTTGGCCTAGAGTAGAACGCAGGAGAACCACTAATCTATTGCATAGTTAAGAGTTCTTACTGAACATTATCCCATGGGCGTATAAGAGGTAAGGCTGAAAATCTTGTCGAACGAAAAAGTTGTAAAGAAGAAGGTGAGGTGGAAGCAACCAAACACTTTGTCCTCCATTGTCCAGAGTTTGCAAGAATGAGATCGAAACATTTCGGTAGTCATATATATCAGCGAACTTGGTGAAATAGCTGGTCAACAAACTTCTGGCAAGTTCAAGGCACTTTAACGATTTTTGAGGGATCAATACTTAGGAGTATTTAGGTATCACAATGCAACGGCGTTCTCAGCTGTCCAATTGAGATACTCTTTTGGATCGGCCTTATCTTATAACCTGATCCCAACTAAACATCGTTCAGGTACTAGCTGCAATTGATAGCTGCTCAATTTCTTTTAGATTATAATAAGGGAATCTGTGTAAGATAACTCGTCTCAACCGATTGAAGGTTTATATAGGTAATATACCCTTTTTCCTAAAATAGAAGCCCTTTGCTCTGCCTACCCTCCAAACTACCGCAAATTAATTTAATGGTACTTCCTTTATTAGTAGTCTTTCAACAGCTAGAGCATTTCCAAGCAGTTCTGATCATTATAAAACCATAGCATAAAACCAAGAAGTTTTCTGTTCATCTGTTGAATTTGTTGGTTCCATTAGTGCACTTACTCGACCAGCAGTTTTGTAAATGAGACATTTCTACTTAACTTATCCTCTGTAAAGCCACTTCCTTTCTCAACCAATTTATATCACTAAGCTCTCATTTCCATCTTATACTCAAACAGCCAATTAATTAAGGTATTACAAAGGACTTACCGATCAAAAACCGAAACCATGCATACAATTGCCAAACAATAGAATGTATTCAGATAAATCTCAGCGAATGTAGCATAATCCTTCACGAAGCTGAAATTTTGCTGCGTGTCAGTTAACATAGATTTATCAACACCAACACCAACACCAGCACCATCACCATTCACCATAGCTGAATCGACTGTTGTTGCGTCTGCTTCTTGTGTCGCTTGAGTTACAGTCTCGCCCGCAAGACTGATAAAACGCGACCAATCGACGGGATGGCTGCTCAACACGAACAATAAATGTGCCAGTGCTAGGCCAGCTAGCAAACCATGGCAGATATTCGAGATGAGTATCCAAATTCGTTGAATGACGCAGGCCAATTGTATGTTCGACGTGATCTCACGATGATGCCTGAATAGAAAAGAGAAAGTACACAGATTGTAATGAGATAATGTTTAAATTGCTTGTAATACTATAAATGCATTATTAGGAGATGGTGAATGAATAAAAAGAATACAAAGTAGACGAATGTTTTTTATGACCACAATGTAAATATTTGTGAAAAAAAAACGGCACGGCAGGCTTGGGAGAAATTTAAATAAATGGAAATACATGTAGCAGTTTTACAAGATTTAGATCTTTGGCGAGTGCGACCGGACTTTGTCACAGTTACAAGTTTTTGGAAATATTTATATATTTGTAAACCCATTATATGATTTTTAACTCCTTTTATAATACAGTAACTCTCCATGGCACCAAGGTGTTCCTGTTGTTCCAGAAAACCTTTGTTATTATATTATTCTAATGATAGGTAGATTGTTGCTTGTAAATATCGAACCGCTTCCTTTAGATTGTCGGAGTATACTTTAGTTCCAAGCAGAAACTCTAATTTTCTTAGTCCTTTAATTTCTTCTTTGGCCATAATCGACTGAAATGTTAGATCTTTATCAACCTCACGCCAACGTGTTTGAATCGCTTATTTGGTATTACAAATCTTGGAACTTCCCATAATGGAAAAATTGTAATTTTAATCCATTACCTTGGACTGTGTATTTGGTTTTACCGTTTTCCTATATATTTCATTGTGGTCTTCATTGACCTTAGTTACCAAGTCTAGTTCTTAATTATTTTTCAGAAAGTCGACTCGGTCTTAAATTATGCGATTATTTACAGTATCGCTTTATACGGGTTACTCGAGTCTATATATCTGTATAGCTTGATGTATTTGTATAGTGAAACCAAATGTTATACAGATTCATGTTTTGGACCACAAGCTCATAGTCCATTGATGCATTTTAAGCGTTCAAAGAAACCAATTTTGTTTAGTTTTATCTTCTTGTGTTGTGGGCATGGACACAAGCTAGCAAGCTGCTGCGAAAACTTGTGATATCTCCAATTTATTAACCGAAAGACTGAGTCTTTCCGATAACTCTAATTTTACTTCAAATGGGAGCTCGTTCCTTTCCTCTTCCTAGGTCCACAAATTTCTTTTACAAAAAGACCAATCAATCCTGCAGAAGCGTCTACAAAGGTCGGGTGTACGCAACAGAAATAGACTCGTATTTTTTATCTATCTGAGGACAATGTTAATCACAATGATTTGGGAATATTTTTCTGGTACTACAACAACAAAAACAAAAGGTATCCTCCGTTCTACCGACAGTCCAGTCTTAGTAAATAAAACGAGCTCACATTTTTGTCTAGCCGGGTATTAGCACTCGATAACATTCGTCAAAAATATTTGGATTTTTTCGGCTGCAAAAACTAAAGAGGCACATGGCCAAGAAAACTCTCAAATAAAGTTCTTATTTACGATTTCTCATATCAAACATTTCCAAATTTTACCACAGGGTGCTATTTTACGTGATAAGTTTCAAATCTAAGCCAAATTCCATAAATGTCTTTAGTTTCTGCCTTACAAATACTAAGTCACAGTCTAAAGGAAGCAAAAAAATATTTGCAAAAACAACATTAGCAAAATACAGTAACAAATAAGAGACGCAATCAACCACAATTCTACTCAAGCAAGACAGCAAACCGAACGAATCGAACGCCCACTGGTTACCGTTATTTCCAGTAGTCAGCAAATATCAACTTCATGCGCTGAGACGACCATTACGCCGACAGCAGCACGTCTGGCAGCGTAGGCGTATGCTCACAACAACCACACATGCCGGCCGAATAGAGCCACCAAGGTGGGCTCCCACACGCTAAGGTCATTAGGAAACTTTCAACGACACGCAACACATTAAAACCGACGACCTACCATGCAGAACTTTCGTCACGTAAACCTATGCGTGTGTGCATGTGGGTATGTGAGCGAAATGCGTTAGCGTTTTTCGAAACAAATTTCGAATATTTTGCAAATGAGACACATTTTAGGAATATAAATATACCAAAACACGTAAATACTATATAACACACGCCCACACTTACAACCACATAACAACAACGATTGTGCGTTTTGTGTATAGTTATGTATATTTTGCGTCGCTTTTTCATTTTCATAGTCTAAAAATAGCTGTCAGCTATTCAGAGCGGCTGCTAAAAATAAAGTCGGCTGTGGAAATTCATACAACATAAGCCCACAACCTTTTGCTACGCACCTTAAATGGGCTTATGCCTACAAGTATGCTACGCGATTTGCTCGAAGACGAGAAAGTGTTTTTGTTGTTATTAATAAAGGATATTGCAAAATTAATAAAAGGTGTGTAAGTGTACAATTTCTACAAATTGCCTTAATATAGCAGTGCAAGCAAAGTTGTTCACTTGCTGTATACGTGTGAGTATATGTGTGTGTGTATGCTTGAATCTAAATAAGTACAGTTAGCAAAATTAATTTTGAACATAAAAAATTTTTATTTTATAATAAGAATTTTTGACTATGTAACAGAACATTCGCTATGGAAGGAAAGTTGACTGCCAAACTTTTACTGAAAAACTTAGGTTACCGTCATTTAAGGCATGTATCTATTTTTAGCTTAGATACATATTTATAGGTTAGGTTAAATCGCAGACTCTCAAAGAAGGCGGAGAGATCCCACTAACCTTTTGTTTAGCCGGATCAAAACTGCTGTAGTTCGACATTAACTCTCGTCAAAACACCTTGAACCTAACACAAATTTCCACTATTTCTCTAAGACTCTAAGGAACTTATCATTAAATTATCATAAGGAGTGAAATTTTATCTAAAGTATAATATATAAAATTAGATAACTGGAATTGTTTATATGTAAATTGTCAGAAAAAAGTTGAGGTTGCGTATACGCCATGGCAACTAATAATATTCAAGTGATTATAAATATGTTCGATGCTATGTATAACTATCAATAGGCCGCGCAATTATTGAGCGCTGTGACATCCATCAAATTATTCAAAACAATAACGGTATATGAATCAACAGACCTAGCGAAAACCAATATATATTTTTATAACTTGCTACAAAACTTTAAATTTAACTTCCCCTAGTCCTCAGAACATTTGCCAATAATAAAATGTCGCCACAGATTTTAGCTTACTGTCGCACAAATAACGCACCCCCACGTACACTGTATGCTAAATTTTGTTGTATTTTTCTATTTTGCACTCACCTTCCACACTCGGCATCTAGTAAGCAACGCGTATCGCCGAAACTGCTACTCGCCCGTAACATGCCTGCATGCTCTAAACCGCCAGTCAAGCTGCCGCCCGCGGCAGACAAACGATGCACACCACCACCGCCGCGTCCACTGCCAACGCCACTACCTGCGCCACCACTGCCATTGGCAGCAGCGCCACCGCCGCCCACACCGCCAACACCCACAAACGAATGTTTATAATAGCAGTGCTCAACTGGTCGATATCCCGATGACGTCTGCAGGAACATTTTGTCAATGTGTGCGGGCGTATCCTCGGTGGGGGAGACAACCGGTGTGAATGGATTGTAGATTTCCTCACCCTCTGCAGGTACAATGTCATCGGAAAGCTCACGTAATATGGAGGTGAGACCGCCAGCTGAGTAAAGTTTGCCTGTAAAACAGAGAGATGTAGAGAAATAAAATGAGCGAATGAATACAATGAGAACTAGGGTACTTATGAGCAAGAGAAAAGAGAGAAAAAATATAGTATGTGAAGAGAGTGGTAAATATTGTAAAGTCTAAGGTAGAATTGATTCAAAAACTATTTTGTGAATGAATAAAAAACAACCTTTGTCATCTTCTTAAAAATCAGGTTATTAATGGGTTCATATTAGACTAACACGTAGATGTAAAAGGGACTTAGAAGGTCTCTTGGACCAACATAATATATTTCTTATATAGTTGCTGGACTAATAAAATCTTATTTTCAACAGATACATGAGCAAAAAATATATATTTAATACTCCGTAAAACCATTTCTAGGGAAATTGCTTAAAATTATCTCAATTAAAATACAAAAGTTATGCATCTTACACGTCATCTAGAGACCCTTGTCTGGTATAGAAAATATTATTTTACACACGAGTTCCATATATTGCTGAGTCCCAGTTGAGAGTAGGTCCACGTAGCTGAGATTAAGACGCTTAACTAATGGCATGCTAACTTTATAAATAATTATGGCAGTTTTTAAGGACTTGGACTAAAGTTATGTAAACATGCTCAGCTCTTAATTCTTTCATCTATCATATAGCTGTTATAGAGCATAAACAAAACTCTCTAAGCCTAAGTTTTACATGCTTATATTTATGAGACCATGACCGGATCGATCTATTTATGTAAACACTTTTTCATGACAGCCAAAAACAATCGAGAGCAAGAGATATTTTATTCCGCAAGTGACTCTCTTAAGTTATACGCTCTTTTCCAGCAAAGGACTCTAAGAGCATGGATTGACTTATATAGCTATCTCGAATGGAAGCTTTTAGATTTCTTTCATATTTTCATTGCTGTTTTCTCGTTCCTTTAAGAAGCTGATGCAATCTAACTAATGACAGAAATATACTCTTCTACTGATAAATGGGCGGCAGGCAAAGTAGTAGAGAATGGACTGCTGAGAGCTACCTTCCTACAGGTTACAAATTGCGAAGCTAATAATAGATTTGTATAGTACTGTGCAATAAATATTGAATACACGATTGTACGAACTTCCGTTTCGCTTAGCGATAGGGGAAATTTCGTGAGTACAAGCCAAATGACACTTATTGACAGTTCAAAAAGTGCAAATGTAAAGAATAAAATTTCTACATTGTCTATCCGACCAACTCTAATAAAATAATTTCTAATTTATAACAGCAGACAGATCCTAAATCTTCAAGCTACTCATTCCCACCTTTCAAATACACATTCCTTAGTAGGATTCCTGCAACCCATACTCACTTATTAAATGCCCACGCTTATCCCGTTGTGATTTCGTCTTCCGATGCACTCTCCGCTCATCATAGTTCTGATCGATTTCCAACTCTCCTGACAACGAAGCGTCATTCATTTCCGAACATTGCTTCAGATAGCGCATCAAAGTCTCGTTCGCCTGTCGCACTTCCAGCTCACCAGCAGCGATTAGTTTGCGTTCACGCCGCCTACGCGATTCTGATTTGCTACGCTTACGACGCGGACTCTTCTCCAGACTACTGCGCGAACGTACCGAACGTTGGGCGGGACTCGCCTGTGGATCGGATAGCGACTGCAACTTACGCACTGTACCGCTACCGCCAGCACCACCACCGCTTGCTGCACTGCCGCTACCCACACTTAATGCCGATGGCGTTGGTGAGCTGTGCTTCAATTCACGATCCATGAAACCCAATATGCCGCGATGAAACGAAGCGTCCACCTCTTGTGTACGCCGCGCCGGCGATTGTGGTGAATGTGTTCGACGATGACGATGTCCGTGTGTCACCGTAGGCGGTAGCTGTTGCAGCGTCTCACGTAAACTCAATGCATCGCCAGAGGAGTTGCGACTGCTGCCCGCACCGCCGCCATTAGGATTCGGTGCAGTGGGAGACTCGAGTTGCGTGGCGCCCTCTTCTTTCGCCGACACACCGCCAGCGTCCGCATTTGTGCCACACACTATCATAGCTGGGTTTTCACCGTTAGCAGTGGGCTCCTGTTCTTCATCCTCTTGCGGTGGCGGAGAACAACCATTCACCAGCAGCACAGTTTGTTGCGATGTAGTAGACTGACTCAAAGAGGTTGTGCCCAATGGATCCAACGTATCCGTGGAGTGTGTACGTCGTTCATGCACTGTGGTGAAAATCACATTTGCACAGATTGCTGTTGTCTCATCGTACGTGCCATCCTCGCTGCGGTCCTCAACAACCGGTGCGGATGGGATCTCAATGGTTGTGGTTGAATTTTGTGCTGCAGCGGTGGTAGCGGTGGCGTTAGCGGCTAATTCCTGTGCACCGGTTTGTGCTCTGTTAGACCGCGCCTGACCACGACGCTCACGCACTGGCGATTGAATTGCGTTTGAATGCGTATGCTCTTGTGTTGACGACTGTTGCAGCTGCTCGGCTGTTGCGTCGTGTTGCGTTCTCGTCCTCGACGCGACTGTCGTATTTGTCGTTGTCGTGTTAGTTAACGCATCCGCTGCTTGTAGTGGTGTTGTCACTATCGTCGTCGTCGTTGTTGTTGCACTATTATTGCTCTGTCTCGGCTGTTGGCCGCCACGACTGCCGTTGCCGCTGCCGCCATTGGTATTGTTGCTATTATTACTATTATTACTGTTGCTGCTGCTATTTTGGCTCTGACGCTCGTGCCGATGATGACGCGAATCCGAACGTCGGTGACGATGACGATGCACCTTCGGGGTGGCTTCCATCTTCCAGCGCTAACACTGGCAGCGGAATGCAAATTTTGTTCAGTTACAACCTACACAAAACGGTTGGTTGGCGCTTGCGTCTTGGCTGCTGTTAAATTGCACTGTTAATAGGGTTTTTTTATAATTTTTTTTTTGCTATTTTAGTAAGCCCGCGTGTGCTACAAATTTGAAAATGCAAAGCTTTCAGTGGGAAACAGCTGCTGCTGCTCGGGCTCTTTTCAAACAGTTTTTACTGATTTTGCAGTTTGTTGCGCTGTTTGTTGGTGTCGACGTTTTGTTTTTGTTGCTTATAATGCAAGCCAATGTATTTTTGTTGTCTTTATTTTCAGCGTTGCCTAAAGTAAGCAATTTCTGTGTATAAAGGGCGCAGTTCCTTTTCAGTACTTTATAAAGCTCACCAGCTCTGTAATATTTTACAGATTTACTTGTATTTTTGTTATAGTTCAAGAAATTATTATTGTTGCATTTCGGAAAGAATTTTAGAATTTCTGCTTTGCATATATTCTTTTTGTTTTGTATTTTCCTATGTTACAGCAGCGTTCCAAGTAGCTGCGTCCTTCAGTTTTATTCGCCAAAATTGTAGTTGTTGGTGTGTTTTCGAAAATTTTACACTTTTTTATATTACACTCGCGTTTTTTTTTTCAAAATTTAATTTCAAAATTTAACACCAACGATTTTCACTGCTTTTCGCTTGCATTATTGTTGTTGTTTTGCTGTTTTTGTTTCTATTTTTGTTTATAAATATTTATAATAAACAATTACACACTATTTAACTTTACATTTTTATTGCTGTTGTTGCTATTTACTTCAATTTTAGCTTTTTCCATTGACATACAAAAAATCGAATTCAATCGAAACGCTTGTGAAGCTGCTTTGTAGTGCGCTGCTGCGCTGCGGGCCATCAATAACGCGTTACGGCCGTTTCCTTGCCTCTGCTACGTCTCCTGCTTCGTCTTCTTATTCGCTTGTTGTTCTTGTTGTTTGACTGCCACGCGCCTACTTCCACTACTTATTGATTTTATGTTTAATTAAGTTTTGACATTTCATTTAACTGTCAGTTCGCGCTTTTATCGCTCAATCAATTCGAACGTATACGTGCTTTGTAGTTTTGTTGTTGGCTGCATTTGTTGTAGTACCTTAACATTTACTTCCTGTGCAAAGTGTTAATATTACTTTCGTACTCGTACTTTGTTATTCCTTGCTTTACATATGTATGTATATGCTTTGAATTCATGTTTTTTTTTTGCCAACTCTTTGGTTTCCTTTCGTGGTCCAGTTCGTTTTGACCTAAATAGCGTTTCTGGGTAAGCAAAATATTCAGTATTTCAAATATGCAAACGCCTTGCAATTGCCTACCAAGCGATGTGTGTTCAATTCACACATTTATCCTTCATATCCTACTTCTAATAATTATAGTAATTTTCCAAAAAATGTATATTAATTTACTCGCTCAACTTCATACATCCTTTCAGTTTTATTTTTACTGTGCTTCTTCTTGCTCGCAATACTGTTTGGTAGTTACTTATTTACTTCCTGCTGACTTTTTCACAACAAAGCACACAAACACTACATAACACTTCACAAATTGACAAGCGTTTCACAGTACGAGCGTTTTTTTCGCGACGCGTTCGCTCGCTTTCACGGCTACTAAGCGACTGACTTGTCTAAGCATTGCTTGCTACCCAAATTGGCTGTTGTTAAAGGCTTTCTCTGTCACAGCAGGCTTTCATGCCTGCGCTTGTTGACTGCCTGCTGCCATGGACAGCTTGATGTAGCGTTTCCATTGCTTGCTCTGCCAGACCGCTTTCTCTTCCTTCATACGATGGCGTTTGCTTTTGTTGTAGTCAAAGCTTTATGATGACGTCAGCAGTGCATATCGCTGCCAAAGCAGTCAACCGACAAACCCACCACAACCTTAGTGAGTACACACTGTTAGTAAGTGGTTGGGGTGGGCTTGAGAAATACACGCAGTTGGCGTGTGCTGCGCGTAGATATGTGTAAATGTCAATGCTTACAACCACGAGTATTATTTTCATTGGTTGAGGCATAATCTTGGAAAAAACAAAGCACTCTTTAGATATAATCAGTTGATATACTAGCTTGTGGTCCTAATTTCAATGCTTTCTTCAAGACTCTTTATTCGCTTTTAAATATTTTGTTTAAATAATGCTAAACTTATACTAAAACCAAGAGTCAAGAAATCAAAATACACACACCACTCGTAAAACACGCAGAAACTAATATATACGCTTACAAACTTCTATAGACCCGTATAAACTCGCACATACTCGTATAAACTCACAGACATTATTACGAACTCGCCTAAACCTAGCAGTATCACTTGCTTGGTATATAATTTCATTGTTTTGGTATTTTTGCTTTACATTCATTCTTCACACTTTACTCTTCACCCCACTTTGTGCTTAGCCTAACTCCACACTAAGCTGTTATGCTTCCTCTCTTTCGCTCTCATATTTTATGCATCCAAATAACTATTCACCTAAGTGCTTTACAACTTGTACTCTTTTGTTGTTGTTGTTTTTTTTGTTTTTGCTTTGTTTTTACAAGCCTTTTTAGAAAATACCTTCTTCGTATTGGCTTTGCTCGCATTTGTGTGGGAGCGATTTCGATGATTACTCCCAAGCTTTGACTATTTACTTTATTTGTATATGTAAATATACTTGTGTTGTTGAACACTTTAAGGATAAGTGCTATTTTTAGCTCAATTGCTTTCCCATTTACAGAAGTGCAGATAAGTTTACACCGAAAAAAGCAAATTATATAAAAATAGAATATTTCTTTATGTGCTTATACCAATATAAATACATGGAAGAAATGCTTTTGATCTCTACCACTACTAGCCGGCCCATCAACTCGATATTAATTCTTAGATATTATTTAGCCTGAAATGGAATATGTCCAAGACTTAAGACTTTCTTGGAATATCTTCTTTAACTCAACAATACTTGTAGAACGAATAGTAAGAGATCTTTATTATGTTTCCGCCACAGAGGGCTTACTAGAGCAGATGTTCTGTTATCATAGCAAGAATAATATTGATAATAACTTCAAAACTTTCAGATTATTCATAAGCAGTCACATAATGTTAAAAAAACCGAATGTTGTTGGAATTTTATTAAATAAAAATAGTGCTGTAATAAACCGACACAACATTTGAGCAGCCAGATAAGTAACATTCCTCAGCTCCATTTCAGTAAGTAACGTCCTTGGCGTTGAACTACTACCCGTTGCAGTTGAAGTGCTTGAGTTACCTCTCGAAACCAGAGCGATCTGAGCCCAATTACTATCTGAATATTGTATTAGATTAAATTTCTATTTATATAGACAGCCATAGACCTTAGGTCACGGTGCATCATTCAGACTAAAACTTCGCATACCCTACATAATGCCTTTAAGCAACAAGCGCATATTTCCCTACCAAACAATCAGTAAACTACAAGACAAATTACGCGATTGTTTAGGTTGATAGCATCAAAATCAACAGCACATGCTTTACGATCTCGCGGAAGATTGTCGCTAAGAGGCTTCATTCTGCATCTCAACTCTTTTTCCATAATATTGAACCTTAAAAGTTGAACCTTAAAGAGGAAGTATAATGACCCTAATGATAGTTTTTTTGCGACAGCTTGCACTGAGGCGCTCTTAACAACCAAAACATGAGGAAGAGGGAATGCCTAAACATTAGATCAGGGTTCAAATAAATCCAAAACTAAATCCTATACAAAGTTAGTGTGGATCTGAACAATGCTCTATATAAGTCATGAAGACCGTAGGTCATTTAGCGTTACGCAGCGAAGCAGCGCGGGTTGTGAGCTGCCTTACATCTCAAAATATTTTGAATGCAAGAATATTGCTTCCACTACTTCGGTTACGCGCGGTGTATTAATACCGTTCTGCAAGTTGAGTTTTATATACAAAATAATATGAATGTGCGTATATACTAAGTAAGCTTTGCTTAGAATTACCAAATATTTTCGTACATTTTTTCCATTTATTTTGCCACCTTCTGTCGTCACCATGCGCACATAATTCTATGACGTACTGCGTACTTAGTAAAAACTATGGCGCAAAGAGTAAGAGTACTCAATATTTTTTGCGCTCTTTAAGAGCTTCACGGACTCTTCACCAGCTGGCACTTAATTTCTCGCAGCTTTTAATGATTTTGAAAACTGTTTGAGGCGCATGAATTCTATTATTTGTTTTTTTCTTCTTTCTTCTACACTACTCACAACAAAACAAAACAAAAGACACCAGCATAAGTTGGCAATGCGCATGTAGCGCACATTTTTGTATGATGACGTCAATCGGAAAAGCTCAGGATATAATAAATCAACAAATTCGCACACCAAAGCAAATCAGCATAACTGCAAAAACTAGCAAGTATATGTATATACAAAACGCTGGCAAAAGCAAAAACAAGCGCAGAAAAGACTAAATGCCAGGCTAGCTGGCAGGCGTTATAAAAAGCAGTTACAACAACGCCGAAAAGCCGGCAGCAGAATGTTCAACAATAACAATAGCAAACGGTCACAGCAGCTACACATGCTTCTTATTTGTTGTTTTTCTTATTGTTTGGTTTTTTGGTGAAAAATAAATAAATGGATTTACTGCTGACTGGCTTTGGGTGTTTGAGCAACAAAGCGAGCATGCAGTCGCCGCCACAATCGTTACAGCGTGACAACAATAACACAACGCCTGCTGGAGGGCTGCTGTTGAGGCGAGATTAGCGAGACGTGGGTGGCTGCTGCATACATAGCATATAACATCAGCAAGTGGATGTTTGGTCAACAGTGGGCGTGCGGGTGGCGTCTATTTCTGCGCAAATGTTTTTGTTGCTTCGGCTGTTGGCTTCATTTGCGCCAACAAAAAGTACCCCGCGACTGTATTTAATTGCTTTTGAGACATTTTCAAAAGGTCAACAACGCCAACGCCACGCTTTTAGGGGTTGCCGCTAGAAAAGCGTTAAACGCAGAGAGTATATGCGATTGTTATTTAAGCTGCTGGCATCTTAATGATGCAAGAAAAAAGTCGAAAAAAGTAAAAAAAAAGTGTCTAAACTTTTGTAAAGGTCAAAATGGCAACGCAGCAGATATAAAATGTTTCAAAGGCGGTATCAATATATATGTAAATAGCTGCGCATTTCATAGACACGTATTAAATAAATTCTTCGAAAAATATGCCACTAAAGTCCATAAAACTCAGTGTTTATGAAGTCACGTCGCCTACACGACGAGAAAGCCAAAGAGCAAGTCAAGTACGCAAACAGTAAGATTTTATATTATACTTGATGTCATCAACTCAAAGTCTATGCCAACCAATTTCGGCACAAATTTATTTGACTCGTTTGCCGCGCCGGCTTGCCAGAAGCTGTTTACTGTGCGCTGTGTTGGCTGTGTCACGTAATTTTCGACGGCGCTCCTTTGAAGCAAGTCAACCCGTGCGCTGCGGATCAAACGAGTCTGTGCCAACTAAATAATCACTGCTCGTTGGTCGCACGCATTTGTTGTGACGTCACATGGCATAATACAAGCAGCAGCTCATTGACACACTCACACACATGCAGCGGCAGATGAATGCCTGCAAACAAAACGCTGACGTCAGTGAAGCGCACATTTCGCCCCTAAGGCAACTGCGGCTAAAGCCCGCATTTGTCGCAAGGCAAATACACAAAAACAAAAAAATAGATGAAGAAACATATTAGCAAAACATTACAAAAACAGCAAAAAGCACACTCAGCATGTCATAAAAAGCCTGAATGCTTGAGTGCCTCGAGGCAGTGAAATGGCTGGTGTAAAAGTTGTTCAAATGTGTCACCGACAATGCGCTTGACATACGCCAAATATACAATACAAAAACAAAAGAAATACAATAGAAAAAAACACTTTTGACACCAAAATGTCGGTATGCTAATGTTGTATGCAAGTATTGTGCTAAGCGTCTGTAAAAAAAAATGAGGACAAATGGTAAGTGGAAATTACAAGTGAAAGAAATGGCCACAAAAGTAGCACAACGCCTACTTTCTTTTTGAGTAACTCATACCTCCTTTTTAAAGTGGTTAAAACCTCCTCTAACCAAGTTTAAACATTTTACGCTTACATAAACAACTATGCAGATCCTATATTATTTATCTCCAACGACGACTTAAGGCTCATGAAGCTTTTAAGCTTATTAAACTAGGTCTATTTGATTGTAGGAAATCGTTTTTTAAACTTATCTAAGCTAGGTCATGCAATTACTTTTGTAATCCTATCAACTTAAGAGCTACTTAACAATTTTTTTTGTCTTTAGACTATTTCCGGACCCTCACTACTCCTCTTCAACGCTTTACTGCAGTTCGCAATCGGTTCACATCCATACGCCAAGTATTTCAACAGCCGGACAATTGAGATGCCACTGACTCTTCCAAATAGTCGACTATCCAAATCCAAAAGATCGAAATTCCACCATAAATAGCCTCGTTCTTTCGATTACCATAAGGCAACTCAACCTTTTGCTTTGCCACAGCTTAATCCAACTTGCTTTTTTGTCCCTCGGCGGATCTTTGTTCTTTTTTATCATGCCCATTTCTGTAATGTTTTCCGATTATTTTAGCACTACTTTTTCTGAAAAAGAGGAGATTTTACAGACCATATCTAAAATCAACATTTGGCCAATTATTTAATAAGACCTTTCAATGATCCCAATCCGAGGAGCCTAACAGAATCAGTAATACTTCTTTCGAATTGGGGCTCGTCAGAATCAAAAGTGTACAGAATACCTTAGAACCTCTTAAGTCGGATTATCTTCAAGCAGTGGAATAGAACTTTTTAGAAATGAGACTTCTCCGGTTAAGTAGGCAGTGTGATGAGTTGTAGAAAATAATTCTAGTACGTTTGTAGTCATAACGGTTAACATATATATTTTCTTTAAAAAAATATGCACAAAACTATTTTCGTGGATCCAATACACATTCAGTCATTATCATCATTAGATAACGAATTCGGTAAAGTAGACAGTCGCTTTTCCGAACTTTCATTCTCTAAAAAAGAATGCAGAGATGAACTCGAAGAGGAACTATGTGACGACGTGGTCCAAGCTTGGCGACGCTGCCGCCGATTACGACGAACCAAACTAAGAACCGAGCCCACGACTGGAGCGCCCATAGAAAGTGAGTTGCGGCGTAACTCGGCTGTGTGGGAGACTGTAACAGCAATTAGTTTATATATTTAAAAATATTAAAATAAACTGCTATATAACTACCCGAGACCGGTCTTGGAGACTGTACGGAAACGTTGCCTTCACTCGCTGCTGGCTGTGGAGCTGTTGCAGGCCTATGTATCGCAGCCGGCACATTCGCCAACGATGACGCATTCGATTCGGCACGTGAGGAGTCAGAGTATAACTCACTCGAAAGCGATGAAACCTCGCCATCCGTTGAAGAGTTCCCGCCAGCTGGTTCAATGATCACTGTGGCTTGTGCGACCACCGTTTCGCCCAGCGCTATGCCATCCAATATACGCAATGTGGGAACGCTGCGTTGCAATGTGGTGCGATAAAGTGGATTGTGTATAACGGAATTACCTTGCAACTCTAATTCCAGCAAATTAGGACAAAGCCCTAAGAAAGTGAGTAAACCCAAATCACTGATGCGATTATTACGCACGCTTAGACGCTGCAATAACACCAAATCGGTGAGTGGGTCCACACGCTGTATCATATTGCCATCAGCGATGATTACACGTATCGCCGGCAGTCCACTAGTGCCGTCAAAACTATTCAGTCCACAATTACTCACATTCAAATAGGTCAAGTGTAGCAGACCATAACCAAGATCACGCAACGAGCAGAGCACACTGCCGCTCAAGTCTAGATGCTGTAGGCGTGGCAGGAAGAGCGGCAAGCTTGCCAGACTAATGCTATATGAAATGACACGCAGACGTACAGTGTCTACATTATGCAAATCATTGCGACCGGTGACGCGACGCTGTATATGTGAAATTAAAACAGTGGAAATTACACAAACTTTGCTTGGCAATAATGACGACTCACCAGTAATTCATCTAACGACGGCTCGGGCAGTTGTGGTGGCAAATTTATTGGTAATATCTGCACGACCGGCACCACTGGCCAATAGTTCTCCTCTTCCAATGCCGCTATTTCACGGTCAAACTCGCTGAAACGTTGCAATGGACGTACACGTACCGGATTCGGACTCAGCGCAGGCAGTCGTCGTGTAGGCGCTAGCGGTGTTTGCTGACCCGCTGGCTGTACGCGTATTTCTACAGCGCCAGCTGGCAGCGGCTGCATAGGTTCGCCCACTGTGGGCACATCACCAACCGCCTCAGCGGAGTAGGAATTCTCCGGTGAAGATTCATCGTAGCCAATGGGTGCCTCCAAATTGGGCATTATTATGTGTGAATATTTTGAAACCGATTCGTTGCAACATTTATGTGGCACTGAAGAATCGCAATATTGTGGGCTTATTGATCAAACTTGCGCCTGAGTGTTGGTGTTGGCAAGGACAATTGCGAGGTTGGTGGACGTTGTGAAGAAAGTAAATAAATAAAGAAGAAGCGATGTGTTTATAAACAAAGATATGTTGTAAATAAGTTAAAAATTCAGCTATAAATATTATATTCTTATAAATAATATTATTTGATAATTAGTAAATAATTTATAATTAATTAATTGCAAATTTAGTTCATATACATTACATTTACCGGTATATTGTTGCTTAATTAAGCAGCTAATACTCATTATGAACACATAAATTCAATGACATATTAATGGAAAAATCGAATAAGTTAATTATAGCAGACAATACTCACATGATTTATTGAGAATTTTTCAAAAATACATGTACCCAATCACAGTAATCTCACGCATAATCTAGCAGATCTATCGAGTTTTATACACACCTTTATATATTAGTATATAAATAAGCATAATTTCAACAAATTATGAAATATCACTTAACACCTTTGAATTGGTATTTCATAGATATTCGGAAATGATTCGAAGCTACCCGGTAGGGAATTGATTCACTAAAGGGCAGATATTTGAACTTTGCACTCAGCAGCACATAAATGATGTGAAATTGAGCGAAAGAAGATATAGACCTTAAACTTCAGCTTTCTTAATTTCATATTTACACATTTCAGCTCATATAATCGTCAATCATAATATGCAAAGTGTGCGTGATTTAAAAGATATATTACGCAATTAGTTGCTATCATAATTCACAGCTTAATAACTTTGTGACTAAAAACTTTACTGTTCAAATGAGCTACTGTACTACACTATATGTCAATATACTGTACTGTAAATAGCTACCTCGCATTGTTTTGCGATATTAGTAACCACAGCTGCCACACCCCCTTTCTGGCTATAATAATATTTGTATAGTAAAATTCAAGCTTTATAGCACACACAATTAAAAAAACCGTAATTGATTGATTTCAAATTCAATGTTTACCTAACACGGCAATGTGGAACTAAGCAAAATTTATCTGATGAATGAAATACAACGCTGTCTATTTTCTACGCAGAATAATGAACAGACATTTCTATATTATTATTGAATTCAATGCCACATCAAACAAACAGCCCATTCAATTGTTATATTTACCACCTTATTTGACATGACTATCCAACAGTAAATAGTGTTCAAATCGTACTAGGTTAGTTCAATCTTGTATCTACATTTTATGATTAATAAATAAAATTATATTAACTGAAATGAGATATATGTGATATAAACTCAATCAAAGCTAAGTTTAATGTATGGGGTATATGAGGAAAACCTCAACCAAAGCAGCGGAAATTCCAATTTTATGAAAGTAAGTATATGTAGTATAATCCAAATGAAAATTTTTTATATGTAGCATATGAGAGCTAGTATAATATATGAATCGATATGGCATATTTTCAGCATAGTACTATAGTATATCCAATACTATACTTCCATTTCATTTTGCTAGACATTTTACACATTGACTGATATATAGGATATGAAGACCGCCGGAAGTTGGAAATTCTTATATAAATATTATAAATTTTCGCTCGGAATTTATAAAGAAACCTGACAGATTGACCAATATACTCGTATATAAGGAATAAAGTCAAAGGGAAATTCGAAACTATTTTTATGAGGTATATGGGGACTGATGGAAGTATTGACCCGATTTTACCCATCTTTGCACAAGCGCATGCCGTTATCACAAAAATGTTTTCCCCTTCCAGCTAGACCTCACAGATGCACTGTATCCACATATTTTTTATATGGGTCCCTGCAAAGCTTTAGTCTAATTTTTTACAATTTCGGAGCGTCAGATGAAATAGTTTGAGAACACTATTTGCGCAAAGTTTTAATCCGATAATTTCATTGCTGTTTAATTTGTATACTGTAAGGTGAAATAATCAGATGAAATTTAAAATATTGTTATATGGGAAGTAGGCGTAGTACACCCATTTTCACAGTGTATGATAGAAATATTTATGTTATTTCACACACCGAATATGGTTGAAATTAGTCAAGTAGTTAGTGAGATTTAATTAATTCAGTGAGTTATTGCGTTTTCACAGTCTATGAACAACAGCTAAAAGGACTTTTTCTTAGTAAGTTTGGTAGAGTGACAAACTAAATACTTCATTTTTATCGCCAAACGAGATGTGAGCATGAGGTTAGTTCTGTAATAATTAGGCACATGTAAACCCGCAAAACAATTACATACATATAGTAGATGTGTAAGCACACATATTAAAATAGCACTGTCATTAAATACATTACAGTTAGCAGCGCTGGTATGCAAACAAGAACGCCCAGAAATGCATTAGGAAATTTTGTGGGCGTTTATAGTTGACAACCCACTACATCAAGTTATATGACTGATTTTACGCAATGTGATTAATATTTACTTTAAGCTATTAATTTTATGTAAATAAAGTACTGATTGAGTGTATTTTTGTAGAATGTCTGCTTATATACAAGTATTCGTATTAGACTTTATCATTTGCTTGCATTTTAGTGAAGACAGGAGATCTGAACTTAGGTTCTTTCTAAGGAAATACAGCTGTCCAAAATGTTTGATAGCCACTAGAGTTGCCTATAGTCTCAGCTAGCGTGCACAACTTCCATTGCCGTTTTACCAATTCGAAATCGTAAACTTTTGTCACATTATCCTCTGTGGTAGTCGCTTTCAGTGCATTATGGATAACTTGTTGCCATTTTGGTGGTAATTTCATAATACCACTCACATAGAAACCCTGATCACTATTGGCAAAAAAAACTGTAGTAGTTGATTATCCACCGTCATAGACGGTGACAGATGGTAATCACTTGGTGCCCAGACTATAAGGTACTACACTACATACTACTACATAAGAAACTCCCAACCAAGCTTTCGGCGAGTAACTGTCGATGTGTCTGGCCTGGCGTTGCCTTGCCTGGCGTAGTCAAAGCATTAAAAAAAATACAAATATAATTTTTTTTTGTGCAAATATATTCTAAAATTTATTGCTCATTACGTCATTATAAAGAAAGATGTGATTTGTAGGTGTATAAATCTAATAGTTTGGAGAATAAAAAACTAAAATGTCCCAACTAAATAAACAACAACTACGTTAATATGAGTAACAATTTTTAAATTCTTCACCAAGTGTTCAGGCGAGGACGCTGATGAGGATACCCGGTATACTCCACACACCTATTCCGACCAACACTTTTTCCCTCTTCCATTAATGCCAATTAGTTGGTAAATCTGCACATTTTACTACCACACACCAAATATAATTTAGCATTTACTCCGTGTAGGTGTACTGAAAGAGCGCTGCCGATGGTGCACGCACCGGCACCAATTGGCTCTGTCCGTTTGGATTGCGGAAAACCATATAATCACGACCGTTAATCAAACGCCGTACACCACCCGCGCCGCTAGCACCTTGCAGCTGACCATTACCCAGCAGTACACCAGCACCGCTGCCTGCACCGGCGGCTAATGAGCCGAAATTCGAGCCAACACCGACGCCGATTTGACCAGCGCGTCGCCAACGATGCAAGCTGTTTTCCTTACTCATATGGCCAGTCTCATCTTGATGCTGATGATGATGATTGCTGCTGAAAATACTTTGATATGGTGGCGGTGGTGTAATGGTCGAACTCGAAGGTGAAGCCGTCAAACGTTGCTTGTCACTATCTGTTTCCAATTGTCGCAGCCAACGCGGTGCACGCACTGACAGTCCATTTGTGGTGCGTCCGATGCCGTGACGCGCCCACTTGTTATTCTCATGACGCTGATTCAGATAGCGGAATATAAGTTCAGTGAAGAAAACAACCATAGCGGTGGCAAAGCCAGCGAACATAATATAGTAGGTCATCATGAGATCGGTATTGCGTAGCTGGCGCTCGGTTCCAGCCAAATTCTGTGGACATATTTCAGCATTTGGTAGATTTTTAGTCGACAAGTATTTAATGATGCCGGATTCCACGAGGTTAAGTAGTCTGAAATTTAATTGATAAGTGATAAGCTCGGAATGTATGTAGGAAAAGCTGAAGGAAGGGAATGAACTTAGATGATATAAATCAGCAATGCTAACTTTAATACAATTTTTTGAACCTCAAGATAGCTATGTGAACTGTACTATTTCTAAGCTTCACAAAAGAGACTGTTATCGCTATAATCGGTTCATGGTTTGGAAGGCTAATTGCGCAAGGAAATCAAAAGAAGTGTCCTGTGTCCAAAAAACAGTCGAAACGTGGACTTCACCGGAAAACCTGCTACAAAGTGAGCGAAGACTGCCCTATAGGCTGAATGACGACTATCATATTCAAAGATTCGCGAGTTGTAATCTATATCGACTACCTAGAGTTCGGTTTCAGGGCTCTACTATGCGAAAATATTATATTAGACCGATTTGCTGACGAATTGAAGAAAAGACTACCACATTTGGCGAGAAAATGTGCTCTTAAAATTCCGTGGTTACCACGACGAACTTCAGCCTCATCCACAGTATTTTACAGATTTGGTCTCGTGTTACTACTTCTACTTCCCATAGTTACTCGACGAGTAGAATTTCAAATCGAATGAGGAGGTTATCCGGCACTAAAGCTTACTAAAAAAACTTCAAAATATGGTATTACTTTTCAGACAGATTATGGCAGTTGGAACATCGCTAATTTTAACTTTGCTTTTGTAGAATTTTTTCCATTCAATTTAATATAAAAAATTTCCAATTTTAACATTTCTTAAAATAATTTTACAGTGCAACTTACTTGGGATCGAAAAGCTCACTCAAATTCGAGCCCAACGGATAGGCGAATGAACGATTCTTCTTCAAAAACGGCTCCTTAGCCATAGCGAAAGGACAATGCAGCTTCTCATCATTCATGCTAATGGTTTTACGATAGCGATAGTCTGCGTAGAGCACATGATTAATTGCCGGGCGGTCACGTACGAATACATAACCATCTTTTTCAACGAAATTCTGCAAATTAAAAGTATCGTTCGAGCTGCTCGAGAATACGGCGTGATTGTTGCGTATCATATTTGTTAGCATGGACAAGCTCTCGTTGGTCTAGATTAGGGTTAAAAGTTGAAAAATTATTAAAAAAATTTAGATCTACATATGTTTATATATAATATAAATATGTATACATAAATATTTAAGTTTATATGACTTAATTAGGCCTTTGGTATAAAAATTGTGTATTATTTTAATTGCGCTAAACGCAACAATTTATAAATTTTTGCTTTTGTATTTAAATTTTTGCTTATAAAAAATGTTTTTAATTGCATACACACACATACACACTTACATTCCTTATCGCATATTCCACACCGCCACCGCGTGCCGAAACAAAGTGTTTATTCTTATATAGTATATCGCTAACGGTATTATAGGGTAAAGTAAATCTAGATAGCGTGAGAAAAGCTGTTAAATTTGCGGTGTAGAATGAAGTCAATATCGTAATGAATATCCACCAGGTGGCAAAGAGTAGACGTGTTGAATCTGCGGGCAAGAAATATGAAAAATATTTTTTTTTTCATACGATATTTGTGTTTGCTGGTATATATTTATATTTGCCAAATATAACAATAATTAATTTGTGTGTAAATGTGATAAAATATATTAAATTTTTCTATTGCTCTCCATGCGCGTGTAAATATTTGCTGCTAACAAATTGTTAATGTTACCTGCACACACGCGTGCATATTCAAGTTCGATTTTTTACTCGATCCGATATCAGTAAAATGATGTATATGTTTTGTAATAGTTATTAAATTTCTTGAGTGTACACTCAATCAACAAAGTGTGCGTAGCAACGGCTTTTACATACATATCATCAGTTTTACTTGTGTGCGCCAGGGCGTATGAGTAACTTTTCATATGTTTTTTTGACAGTCAAGATTTCCGGCCGGGAATACTTATAACAAAAGTAATAACTCGGAAGAATTCCATGGAACTATTTGACGAATATTTTGCCGTTATAACAACAACACAGCATTATACATATATGATATATATTTGCTACAAGCTTTTTGGAACCCTCAATATACCCTTCTCAGAGTATAAAAAAGATAATATTCATCTATTTAAGCTGTTGCATACAAATTCCTTAGGTTTTTGCCACCTCCGAGTGGTACGCGGAATTAAAACAATTCGTTCTCAACTATAATACCTACTTAACTGTCAACGTTTCACTTAATAAAAAAAAATTTTAAATAACATGAAATATCCACATTTACCGGCAATCGGCGACAGTGTACTGCCCTGTTTCATTAATGCACCATACACAAACCATGCACAGTGACCCAACGAGTATGGCTTCTGCTCCTTATCACCAGTCAAACGATTACGTAATATAATGAGCATATAAATAATAGGCCCAACCGCCAACAATGAAACGAAAATTAAAATCCAAACCCAAAAATCAAATGGTGCCATTAGACCCGAACCAGTGGCCGATTCACGTGGACGTTGCATCACCATAATCCATTCACCCTCGTCCAAAGTGGTTGTCGAGTAGAAAACGAAGCTGTGTTGCTCGCTGAGCGTGGGTATAAAAGCTGCGGCCAAGTCGGCTTCCTGCAAAGAGCCAAACCTTGTTTCTCAGGTTGATGTAATTAAAAAGTGAACAAAATTAATCATATAATTAGTTCTACGAGACAAAACAGTAAATCAAAGTCTTGCAATGGGCTGAGCAGCGACAATTACACATACTTATTTATCATATATGCATACCAACAGTAAGACGTCGTAACACTTAACAAGACCTCGCTAACTTCCCCATTTACTCACCGAGTTATTCAGCATTTTTATAAGGCTCTTCTCATAATCCTCTCTCGAACCAATGATGTTATCTTCCGGCACCACTACTTCGTAGGTGAATTGCATTTGCTCCTGCAAGAAGTCGATCAACTCAAACGCTACACCCTTGCCCACTCTCGTATCATTCTCCATAACCGTATAGCTAAGCGGATAATCCTCCAGCGTAGCAATCACCAATTTTCTACCCTTTATCCATTCTTTTAATTTATCAATTTTCTTTTTCTTAGCGATGATTGTTTTAACCGTTTCGAGTGGTGCATCATCCAAGGATGGTTCAACTATCGCCAAATCCGGCGATATAGTAACAACGGTATTATTTTCATCCAACTCTATTAGTCCCTCGGATAAGCGTATATCTGTTAGATTTCCACATGAGAGACACAGCGCCGCCGAAAGTATTAACTCGAAGCCGGTCATTGCAAGAGTGCGGAATTTTAATTAAAATGTATGGTTTTTTTTTATATTTTTTTACTTAATATTGAAGTTAATAAACACGGTGATTTTTTATATTTACACATAGCGGCGAGGTTTAGCAGTCAACAGACATGCAGTTGCTTTTCAAGATCTGTTGAAATCTGAAAGTGTGAAGTGAGCCGTTTTAAGAGAAATGTTTTACTTTACTGAATTACAGACTCGCTTTAAATACTAAAAAAATACACAATTTCTTGACACTAAAAGTTTTTTCCAAAAGAAAATTAATTTTTCATTAATATTATTTAATTAAATTTTTTAATTTTTTTTTCTATTTGCAGATTTAGTCCAAAAATGCCAAAAAAAAATTTTAAGTTAACTGATTTCATTAAAAAAATATATTTTATAAAACAATATTTATTTCAACATATTTTCTCCCTAAAAAACTGCTACTTTTTTAAATTTTTTTATTCGACGAGATATCATTACGAAATTCGACTCGAATTATTGTTAAAGGCAACAATACAATCTCTAAATAAATTTTTCAGATCGGACGACTATAGCATATAGTTGTCATACAAAATGAATGACCGAAATCAACATATGCTCTATTTATACCCTTTTATGCCATAAAAAAATGTGAAGGTTATTAGAGCTTTAGTACAGTGCAGTGTTTTTGTAATATTTTATGTTTTTTTTAAGCAATGGAAAACATTTTTTTTAACTTCTTAATTATTTATATTTTAATTAAATATTTTATATTTTTAACATTTGTTCAAAGCACTTTTGTTTTAATAAATCAATATAAAATTTGTATATAAAATAATTTTTTACTTTGTTTTTTTACTAAAATATAATTTTTATAAAATTTTGTATATATTTTTAAATTATTATGTTTTTAATATAGTAACTATATATTTATATTTTTCTTTTTGCAAATTTTTTAGCACTTTTTTATTAAATCTTTAAAAGTTACTTTATATTTTTTCACATTTTTTTGACATTTTTTTTCAAATAATTTTTTTTTTTTATGAAATTATTTTTTATATATTCCTAGTCACATTCTAAACAAATCACGCTCGCACTCACTTGAAGAATAACGATTATTTCACATCGAAAAATGCATGCCGTCGCTGTGTTTCATGCAACAATTTCACTATTAAAATTCTATTAGCAAGTTTTTCCCGCTTTTCCAACCGTTTTTCACCAATGCACGACATTAACTGTTCTATTGATCTGTGGATGAAATCTAAAAAAATAATTTCACTATTGTCATAAAAAATTATAATTCACTAGGGCACTAACACAAATCAAATGTCAGTCAATACAAAGGCAAACACAAATTATAATAATAATTTTATGCATACGCACACTTACAAGTATACTAAGTCCTTTTTATGTATGTATAGATATACGAGAAGTCAACACAAACTGAGCAATAAGCCTACACACACATAAACACATACATACTCATGCGAATGCTTACAATTAAAGCGCCGTTACCGTACAAAAATGGCGCGTGTTTGTGTGTGTGTGTGTGTGTAAACGTAGCACACATGCCATGCAGCCATGGAAGACAAAGTATGCAGGCAGGTGTGTTGGTGTACAATGTAAACAATATTACGCGGTCAGTGAAAGTACACCAAATGCAACGAAACACACTATAATGAGTTCCCATGCTGATTATGTGTGTGTACTCCTGCACAATAATGCATTAATAACAACAAAAGCAAACAAAATGGATATAATAAACACATATACAAATATAACAACACACACACACACAAACACAGGCAAACATATACACATTTACAGCAAGAGCCACACAACCACGGCTAAACTATTTATACGCGCGCTAAAAAGTGCTGAGCTACTCAGCTGCGATGTTGGCCAGCTCGTGCTGCGGTCACCACTTTCCGTTATCTAAGCCACATTTTGAAACAATTTATTTAGTTGGCATGATGTGGCGGATTTCTGCGCGTGAGTTGGTGTGAGAAGCGGTGACATTGAATATTTGTTTGTACACAAGTCGGGCATTGTTTAGCTAATAATTTGGAATGTAACATTTTTATTAGCCACTCGTTCAGCGGCAAAGTTGTTAAGGAAAACATAAAAATTGCCTGTAAGCATATGTAATGAGCACCAGCGAGTGAGTAAGTGAGTGAGTGCTTTGTTGACAATTTGACAGTGGAACATGAATAATGCTTTATTAGGCGATAATTAATGATGGCCGATTATAGAAAGTTTTTTTTTTCGTCGCTGTCATGATTTTTATCGCTTTCCGTGTAGTAATTGCGGCGATTTTTTATTTTTTTGTTTTTTTTTGGAAACTACTCAGCTGTTTTTTGAGGTACGCGAACACTCAAAATCAGTTTGGGAGAATGCAATAAAGCGAATTAGAGGTTAAGGGTGGGCAGCAGTTTGTTAGTAAAGCGGTTAGTATATGCTAAAGCTTACAAAAATGGCCTAACTTTAAAAATTAAAAGGCAAAATGAAATGATTAGGTTTTGCCACTTTCAGGCTTTGTCCAAACATGTATTGGAGTGAATAAAAATTCATAGTTTTTGAAAATTTTTTATAAAAACTGTCGCATTGTCTTAAACAATAATCCATTCCGAATTTCGTTAAAATAAATTGTCAAATAAAAAAGCTTTGCATATAAGATTTTGATTTTGTTTGATCAGTTTGTATAACAGCTATATGCTAGAGTGATCCGATCAGAACAAGATATACGGAAATTGTAGCATTGTGTTATAAAATAAACCATGCCAAATTTCGTTAAGATATACTGTCAAATGAAAAAAGTTTTCCATACAAGGTCTATAACTATATATGTTTATATATATTTATATATATGTATATATGTAATGTCTAATTGTAATAACATCTCTAAGTAATATTAGCCAAGAAAAAAAACGAAAACCCCTTCACTTTAATAACCACTTTTTCATGCAAATACAATGTTTATATGTACTTTAAATGCTTTACATTATGATTTCCCTCAGCCCCTGCTGTAAATTGCATTTAAATGTCATTTAAGCGACATAAATATTTAAAATTTCCTGACTTCGAGGCGAACGGGTGAGTAATTGAACGACACTTTGAACCCAACTTCCCTGCTTGGCTATTTGCCATGCAATTAGTGGTAAATGCACACATAAACACATACATAAGTACTATACCTACATGTACAATACATATAGCTATGTATAATGAACTATGTTGATAGGTATTGGCGCGCTTCAACGTAACAGTTGATGAACTTGCTGTGGTCAACTGTTGACTTAAAACTTTATTTTTTAAGATATTAGTGTAAAAATTATTTGAGCGCGTATTCGCACATTTTATAATGTTTATGAGAGTTTTGGTGCTTTTATTATATAGTCACATTACATTTGTAGACTGGTATACTGTGTCACCGCGATTAATATCTGCAGAAGCTGTGACTTTTAAGAAATTCTCTCTACAAAGAGGCTAGTGGAAACACGGTTTATGCTTGAAATTATCGCTTCGCCGTATAGTCGATATTGAGAAGCCTTTTAGAGAATTATGCAGCTTAAAAGATATATAGAAACTCTGGACAGGATAACTTGCATTGATATGCTTGTAAGTTCAAAAAGTGAGCAATTGAAAAAAAAGTAACAGCAAGTTTGCTGTTGCTACCGATTCAAAGCGCCCCGAGTGATGAAATGTCGTTTGAGCATGCTTGACAATTTACTATCAATGTTTTATGAAGAGCTGATTGCAAGACGCCGCTGAGAGCCCTGATATTAAAGCAAACAGAGGCAATGCGTCAAATATTAAACAAAAAATCAGCAAAATTTCATTTCAAATTTGAAATTATATTTTTGACAAAATGACGGCTCCAAAAAAAATCGTTTTTTGTGAAAAAATGTACAACTCAGAGTGGCTTCAAAAATCGAAATTGTTACAAAATTTGTATCACTTCGAACATTATTTTTGGCGGTACAAATTCAAATTTTCAGATAATGTTTCCATTACACATTTGATAGATATGCAAAAAATTGATTTTTTTGATATTCACAAGTGGATATGACCGCTTAACATACGCAATTATATATATATAACGTAACGGTATATGTATGTGTGTATATATTTATGTATAATGTATGTACGTATATGTACTGAAAACTGTTAATGAAGCAACGCTTATAATTCGCGCTGTATTATATGGGTTAAGTAAACAAACTCGTGTGGTGCTACGTGGCGTATACGTAACATTCAATACAACAGCACTACCTTCTCAATGTAAATGCATATAAAATTCCCTTGTGCTTAATGAGTGCCAAAGGAGTTAATTTAGAATTATAACTTTATTTTTTCGTTATTATTACCAAATATATGTACTTGTATGTAGAATGGTATAACATTTACAGTATACATACATAAATATAGGTAATTTCATATATTAGTCCACTATTATTCTACTAAAAAAATCAAATTAAAACACTGCTTGCATTAAAGCCAAATTAAAAACGTTTAAATACATATGGTTAAATCTATCACTATGCAGCGGCGCGGTGTCAGCTTTTTAATCTCGCATGAAATATCAAATCAAGTTCAAGTTTAATGGTTCCACGCCGTCTCTTGCGGCTTTAACATACTATTACCAATATGTATGTATGTACTTACATATCTAAATGCATATACACACATATAATCACACAAATATTATTTTCATATATATTTTTAGGTATGTTTATAGGCACGTTTCAACAATTTGTCCATATAATTCGAGTGTGGAACTTGTCATTCTGTATTTTTTTTTTTTTTTGTTATTTGGCTCAAGGTTAACAAAATAAATGTTAACAAACTCAGTCAGACATAACTATGTGATCATGTTACTCGAAATTTTTACATCATTACATTTTTAGTTTTTTATTTACTGTTTTTGCTTATTTTCATAGACATTTTCCAGTAGAAAGTGTTGTTAACAAATCCCAAGGAGCTACCGTTATATAAATAATCAGCCTGTTAATCATAGAATCTTAATTTAGATGACATTGGTTTATATATACCTATGTGTAATAATCATAATACAGAAAATTACAAATAACCTTATATGATTTTCATTTTAGAATATTTTTGAGTTTTAGTTTATTTAAGGTTAGGTTAGGGCTTTAGGAAGCAGTCACGCGCTACTCATAATGCCTCTCAATGCATAGAAGATAAATTGTTGACTTATTAATAACAATATATGGCATCCATAAAGAATTTTGCTCAAGTGTAAGCTATGACACAGAAGGCTCTCAAACTTAAGACTCGCAAAAGCTAATTTTTCCGTGGTTATCAATAAAGAACAAATAGATTCCATATTTGTACTTACCTTCCATCTTGACTGAGAACTCGAATTTCGTAAAGACAGATAATCAAGATTTTGAAGATGTAAGTCATCACATACAAAAAAAATTTAAGCTCAGCTTTACTTTCAGTATAAAGTCAAAGAGTCAAAGCAAAAGCTAACTTTTTAAACATGGTGTCTGCTGGCTCTAATTGATTTCAAAATATAATTAGTACGTTTCGGAAGCTCTGGTTTTGTAAGCTCAGCTCAACAATTAATATACGAGGCTTGATATATGCTATTTTTTCTGTTAACTTTGCTAGAGCTCAAAATAATTTCATGTCTTGATTTCCTTTCAATCGAGCTCTTTTTATTCCCTGCTCGGCTGTTTGTATATACGCGAATTAGTCCCCCAGTTTTTAAGATATCATTCTAAAATTTTGCAAGCGCCTTTTTCTCCCCAAGAGACTGCTCATTTGTTGGAACCATCGATATTGGATCATTATAGCATATAGCTGCAATACAAACTGAACGACCTAAATCAAGATAAAGATCTCCTTATAGATTTTATACTATAAGAAATGCATATATGTGTCGGCTATTATAGCTTCGGTGCAGCCGCAACTAACGTTTCTCTTGGCTAAACCTCATATAAAGTGCAATAAATCTTTTTTTATTTTAATATTGAGGTTTCGTGTATATTCTGGCCTGAACTTGTGAAGGGTACTGCCTTTGTGAAGGTAAAGTTAGGATATGGTAAACTAGTTTCAAGAACAGCAAGCCATAACGTGACAGTGCTTTATTCTTCCGTTTCCGAAAACGTTACTTTCTCTCACTCTCTTGACTCTCATCCCTAACACTCATCACAACAACTAGCTACATTATTGCTTGACAAACCAGCTCCACCGCATTTAACTGTTTTATAACAGCAATTCTTGAAACGAAAGTGACACATGCACATACATACATCTCCATCTATATTCCTAGTAATAACTCTTCAACTCTTCATTCTAAGTAATTTCTATGTAACTATACTTGTATATAACTGCACATATATTGTATAAGTATACGCTAATTCTGCACAACAATAAAAACAAACATGATTTTGTGCACAATTGTGTAATTATAGCATTAATTATTTATTTGCGAAATTATAATCTCTTTTAATCAAATTCCATTTGTATGTAAGTATAGGTGTTGTCCATTGTGTATGTGTGTGTAGTATATAATTTTTTTAATTTGAATTGCTTAGCCATTGAGGAACAATTATCGAATTACAATTGTTCCAAGCATTGACATGCATAAGTGTAAGTATGTATGTTGGTGTGTGTATGTGTTGTTCAAGTTCTGTGCATATTTAAGTGTGTCGGTATGTCTTTATATATACTATATATGTACAATAAAATGGCGCTAATGGCGCATCAATTATTCAATTTTTAGAAATTATTTCATTTAAATATATCATAATTAGAATTACATACAAAATCGTAGAATTAGACTTAGAATATAAGAATTTCAAAATGTAAATACAAGCATGTACAGATATACATATCCACATGTACATATACATATGTATGTGTATTTACTCAGTGCTGTTGTTAGCTGAATTTTATTTATAATATAATATTTGGTCTCAATTATAAATATCAAGCTTCAAGTTAAATGGTTTTTATAAAATAAAAAAAACTTTGGAAATCAAATTTTTTTAGTCTGTCATAACTACTTTTTTAGGTTAGGTTAGTTAATAATCAGCTTTAAGATTCTAAAATATCCATGTTGTATTTTTGTTGATATTATATAATGAATTTACTTTTGAAAGATTGCGTGATTTTTATTTGCCGAAAAAACTATAGTTTTGATATTAAATTTTTATAATTCTTTTTTACAAAGAAAATTCGTTAATTTTACAAAAAATATTCGTTATAATTTTACAACATTTAATTAATTTCTGTAAAAAGTGTTAATTGATACATTTTTTTTCATTCAATTCCATTAAAAGTAAGCTTCATGCAAGTTATGATGACTCATTGTGAAAGTTCAAAGCTTTTATAGCAAGCTTTTGCTACAAAAATTTTCATTTAAGCTTTTACAAATGAATTTAATAAATTTATACACCGTTAAAAGAAGACTTAGCTAGGTAAGGCATTTTTTTATATTGTATAGAAGCTCAAAGCTTTCATTATTGGAATTCTCCAAAACGTTTGCTACTTTTTAACACAAAAAATCTTTGTGCGCACACCTTAAGTTTCAGCGTTTTTCCTTTTCAGGGTGAAACTTCAAAATTTACTAGCAAGCTTTTGTTAGTAAAGTTAAAAACAAAGGTGAAATATTAAAAAAAATTGTAATTTTTACTTTTTTGAAATTTGCACAAAAAAAACTTATAATTGCTGGTAGTAACCTTTATATTTTTTAGTACAATATAAAAGCTCAAAGCTCTGAATATCAGAATACTGTACAAAGGTTAAGCTTTAGCAAATCGTAAAATTCTCAAAATCAGCAATGATATAAAACCGGTTTGGTTGCAGAAACTTTTAAGAAACTCAAAGCTTATTCAAAAAAGCGAAAATAAAGCCAATTGTCAAGCATGTCCATTTACCTAATTAAATTGCAGTTTTCATAGAAAATGTAAATTAGTATGAAAGCTCATAGCTAAAGCTTTTTTGAATAAGCTTTTGATAGAGAAGTACTTAGCAACTATTTAAGATGCAAGCGTTGGAAGTTTCTGATCGAGCTATGTTTTAATTCTAATTTATCTAATATCTAAATAATTTCTGTCCGAATTTTTATAAATCTGAAAAAATTAGTAAAGACTTTGCATTCGAAAGCTTTCAATTACTTATTGCCATACGTAAATGTATACGTTAAACTTTTACATTTAACTTAAATTTCTGAACTTTTACATTTAACTTCAATATCTCAGAATGTTTTAAGAGCTTTAGCATTGCATTGTGAAAATCTTGCCATAATTTAGTTATAGTAAATAAGGCCAGACAAGTTTTTGAATTAGTTACTATTATTGCTACAAATAAATAAATATGGGAATTTTAAGGTTTGTAGACTTCATAGCTTTGAAAAAAGCTCAACGAACTTCATTGTTTTGATAAAAGCTTCAAAGAATGTCACTAACATGTTATATGCAAAATTTTGCAAGTATTTTCAAGACATTTTCTTAAAATCCAAAGCTGCAAGCAGTAGTATATTTTATATATAATATATTCTTAGAAGCTTTCAACTAGCAGAGTTTTTAGACCATGCTTTGCTTACAGCTAGCAGTCAACGGGCATAATTTTATACTTCAATATTCCTTCATTACAAAGTGCTTATCACTGAACTAAACTAATGTCTATGCATAAATAAATAATGGATGAAGAGTGCGCGCTGCCTTAACAGTCAGCAGTTCATCTATAAAACAAAATAATTTTGCATTACATTTCAATAATTTATAACGTTATATATGTTTATATGTATATATAAAATTGTATGCAAAAGTGCAAAATATATATAGGATTTCTTTTTGGAATAGTAATCTTATAATAAAAAAAACGTAAGATAAAGAGACTAGCAGTGCTAATTGAAGCGTAGCCATATAGCCTAATTTCTCAAGTACTCCACAAAACATTAGTTGTATTTTCCATTTACAGTAATCTCCTGCGCTTAGTTTCCATCTAAAGCGAGATTGAGACCACCGCCGGCATCCTTAGACGGCGTTATTTTCTCCAGTTTCAGTATGAGCGCAGTTATGACACAAGCGCCTGCCTCTTTCGTAAACCACGTCATGTCTTTGAGTGACGCGCTCGACGCTGAGCCGCCACTAATGCTGCCTGCGCCACCGCTGCTGCTACTGCTCTGTTCGAGCGTCAAACCGCTGCTCGACTCATGCGAATGCAATAAGTCCGCCGATGAACGACGCTCCAATAAGCTAAGCGCGGCCGCTGCAGCGCTCGATGAGGCTGCCACCGCGGCGTTTACATTCATTTTGCTGCTATTTGTCAGGCAGAGCGATTGCCGACGCACGTACACTTCGAAAGCGGTGCCGATGCGATACGAATGCGAGTTGACATTGTATTTGTGTTGGCTATTCATCGACACTATGCCGGCAGCGTTCGGTGAGAAGTGCAATTCGAGACGCGTGCCGGGCTCATCCTTCTGATTGCTGAGGCTCGTGTGCGATTCGCAACTCGACTCCAGCGGTAGTGGTTGGCCGTGATCGAGTATGGCGCGTATTTTGTCGACACGTGTCATGTAGTAGAGTGGCAACCACTCGCCAGTGTCGAGCGAATGTTGCGCGGCGGCTGTGTTGACCGTTTGCTGATTCAACTTGAAATAGACCCAACCGTGTAGCTTTTCCGAGGTGAATGCATTGCAGTGCGCACAAAAGCATATGGGATCGCTTAGCGGTTGGAAAAAGGATTGTGGCAAAACGAGTGATGCACGAAATTGTTGCACCAACTTCAGATATTCACAATCCTTACGTTCGATGGAGGGTATCGACTGTAGTGAATCAAATTGTGTGGACGTTGATGTCGCGGAGAGTGAACCGTAATTTGCCGATAATGGTTGACTCAATTGCTGATAGCGTAAGCGTAACAAATCATGTTGTTGTTGCAATAGCAACAAGTGATCCAAATTATCATTGTCCTCAAGATCATCGTTATCGTCGTCGTCGTCATCATCGTCGTCATCGTCGTCCACATCAACTTCTGCTTCGGCGCGCTCCTCAAGCGCATTCTCGTGTGCACCAACATTACCCACAGTTCCCTCCGAGTTAGCAACGCTCACGCCAGCGCCAGCAGCAGCAGCAGCTGTAGCGCTGGCAGTTAAATTGCTATCCGTTTCGTGCGCACGCTCATTAGCTGTCATATTATCGGCTACCGTCGTATTCGCATTTGCGCCATGTATACCAACGCTGCTGACTAACTGTTCCAAAGCATCCAAATTGTTTGAGGATCGCTGATCGCTGAGTAAATTCTCTTTGGAACTGCAGCGTCGCAGTTCGCTCTGCAGTGACATACCGCCAACAGCGCCGGCCTCTTCGAGCGCCTCGTAGTCTTTATTCGTATCATGGACGTAAGAAGCAGTGGTTGTTGTAGTAGTAGCGCCGACATTATTACTTGAGGCAGCTGCATTGGTTGCGGTGGATGTTGAAGCCGCTATAGTGTCAACAATAGCGCCACCTGGCGTTGTGGAGTTAGCCGACGCATTCATTGCGTTTTGGAAACGTTGCGTACTCTGACTGCGTTGTATGTTGAGATTGGTATTGTGTTGTAGTTGTAACGACTCACGTAGACAGCTGAAAATGAGAGCGTGAAAGAAGAAATTAATTTTATATAAAGCTGTATTACATTTATAGATTATGTATTATAGATTATAGCTGAATTGATTTAGCTATGTTCGCTCAGTTTTTGAGATATCGATCTGAAAGTTTGCACACGTTCTTTTTGGAAAATTTTTTATTTGACAAGCATTTAAAATTATCCAAGGCAACGCTGCAATGTCCGAACATATTGTTTAGATCATGCCACTATAGCACATAGCTGACATATAAATTGAACGATCAAAATAAAGATAAATACCTTTTTATACCCTTTTATGTTATATGAAAGACACCTGTAAAGCGTATTATAGCTTCGGTGCTTAATACTTAACAATATAACTCAACAATAACACATTTACATACCACGAAGTGTTAGCCGCATTCGACTCAACAGCGCGATTTTGCTCCAATGTACGATTTTTAATAGAAATATTCAACAATAAATTCTCCGACACGCTCTCCATCACCGACCGATTCCTGTTGAGTATCAAGAAATATATTTAGAATTTATAAAAAATTTAAAAATATTTGTTTTAACTTACATTGCAGCATTGCTGGTACCGCTGCCCGCAGCTACAGCGCCCACCGCTCCTACACTGGTTTGCATTGCCTGCTGCTGTTGTTGCGACAGCTGTTCCGTTTCCTTTTCATGCATCTCCAAATCGGCTTTTTCACATTGTGGCACACCACCATCTTGCTCCTGCAAATTGTCATATTCCAACGCGGCTGCCTCCTCAATGATCGGCGTACTATTGCGGCCCACATCATTGCTGGTAATTAGCGATATTTTCTCACATTTTCCGTAGAGATCGAAGACAGGGTAGACGTGATTGGGTAAACCGGCCGCCAAGTCCTCCAAATTAATGGAACCAACCATTATTACTGCGAGAGAAGCTTGATAAAAAGAAAAGACATACAAATATAGGCCACGCACTCACCCAACATGCCGACATTGGAAAGTGTCATGGTGATGACTGTGCCGGGCTGTATTTGTTCTAGCGCTTCGCCATACTTCGAGGCTATTTTTTGGCCATTTATATTGATGTAATCGTGGGTGGCCACCCAGCACGGACGCTTACAATGCAAAATTGAGATCGGCAATTGTGACACGCTTGTGGGTTGCGGGCACGCTGCGACCACACCGACGCCTATCGTGCCCTTCCATTTCGGATTTACAGCGTCCACTTTGATCTGTAGGTTAAAAGATTAATTACATATTTGATAAAGAAAAAATATTAAAAAAAAAAAATTAATATGTATGTATATATAAAAAATACAATATAAAAAAATAAATATAAAAAAAAATAAATAAAAAAAAAATAAATAAAAAAAAAAATAAATAAAAAAAAAATATATATATAAAAAATGTAAAAAAATAATTATATACGTATATTAAAAAAAATGTATAAAAAAAAATATATTAAAAAAAATATAAAAAAATAATTATATATATTAAAAATTTTTTTTTAAAAAATAAAACCAAAACAATAAAAAAATATATATATAAAAAAATATATATATAAAAACATATATAAAAAAATGTATATACAAAAAATATATAAAAAAATATATAAAAAAAATATATTAACAAAAAAAAAAATTTTTTTAAATATAAAAAAAATATATTATATACAACAATTGTTTTTTTTTTTAAATAAAAAAAAGACAATAAAAAAGCTGTTGTCCACTCACACTAATGCTTTCGCCCTTGCATAAAGGTTTGCCGACAAATACGACGCCTTGATTGTAAGACTGCACGCGCATCGCCGAACGATGTTCATCCAACAGACGCACATGTTTGCCATGTAGCTCGGAGAACTCGTAAGTTTGCATCTCCGAATCGATTGATTCCAGCATCGAGTCTTGCTTATTGAGCGGATCAACACCAAAGTCGAGCGAGTCTTGTAGGCGTAAACTACACGGACGCAACGGTGAGGTTGGACCCTGTGAAGAGATCACTTGCACAGCCATGGTCGAACCTTGTAGCTCAACAACGACGTAGACATCCTAGAAACGGGACGAAATGTACTATTAAATATGTATACAGTAATAATATATGCAGCACCGTTACGCACATTGGGCACATTCTGAAACTGTATATTCATGTCCTCCGAGTTCAACAGTATGCGCAGCGTGCGCGCCGGCGTCAACTCGAGCGCAACACGATCGCCGACACGCAGCCACTCCAAGGAAGCCATTGAACGCTGCAGCAGCGTCGAATTGTGACGCACCTCATTGCCAGATACATACCAAACATTGGCAGGAATGCGTTTAATACTTAACGGTATATTTTTGCGCACATAATCGTCGGAGAGATTTAAGTCGGTAACGCCGATATTGAGACAACCTTTGAAAAGCAACAAAATTTTAAAGTTAAAAAAAGTGTAGACTACAACAGTTACGAACCTGCAAAAAGCGGATTGTGCGAGATCAGTTTGATTTCGAATGGCGCACCCACACTAAGCGGATGCTCGGAGAAAACCACACAACGCGAGAGTGCCGCCGAAGCGCCGGTAATACGTGAAGCCACCGTCCAGCTTTGCGATAATGTCACATTACCCGATATGCAGGTCCAACGATGCTTCAATTCCGACGTTGCCGGCTGTATAACCGATGTAGCTTGACAGCTTTGCGAATTCTCGCTGGTCGCATACGGTGCACGTATATCGGGCTGCGACTGTGTGAGCGTCACTTGCGCACACTGCCCATACAAATCGATTACTGCCCACACATTGGGCATGCGACACTCACAAGCTGGTCCCTGATCGACGCCATCGATGAAGAAATGCACATAATCGCCATTACGCATTACACCAACACGTGTGCCCTCGCCCAAGCTATCCAAATCGATGAGCACATTGGAGCGTATAGTTTTACGATTATGAAAGATCATCGAACCACAGAGTATTATCATATCGTTGGCATCCAAGTCGGTTGCATTGGCAGCAAGTTGTATATCTTCGGGGCGTGTACCCGTCACACCGATCTCTATGTTGCCCGACCAGTGACGCACCATGGTATCGAGCGCAACCTCGAAGAGTTCACGCTGACGTAGTGGACGATTACTGAAGACTATGGCATCATTGAATTCGGCCAGCGAATTAGGACGGGAAGCGGTGAGACCGCCATTTGAGATGCCAGCATTTTTGCCTAAAGCAAAAAAAAAAATTGTAACAATATAAACCATCACAACAGCGAACTCGATTAATTCATTCAACACACCATGTATGGTATGGAAGCGCAAGGGTGGCTCACTGTAAAGCGTTGTATTGGAGATGGTTGAATTTCCCGTATCCGGACTGCCACATTCAGATGTGTCTATTATGCTAGCCTGCGCCGCCTGCCCATAGAGATCGATCACACCAAAGACGCGTTCGGGCACATTGGTCGCTGCCGGTCCCTGATCCACGCCATTCACCCAGAAATGTAAGGTGCCATCGTCCTTGCGCACGACACCAACACGATCACCTACCTGCAAACGGTCAAGATTTTGACCATATTGCTCGATGACCGTAATGCCGTTGTGCATAACACCATTGCCAGTCATCATCCAAGTGCCCGAGCTGTAAGGTTACCAATCAATTAGGTTTTAGTTTTATTTTTGAAAATATTTTAGAATCTGTGTTATTCTGGCGTTTCCTACCGCACATTGGTCATGGTAAACGGAAAGTCCAACTCTTCAGCGCTGTGCGTGGTCACACCCATCTCTACGGAGCCAGCCCATTTTGTAACGACACGTTCGAGACGCACTTGGAATAGCTCGTTTGGACGTAAGGGACGACGTGTTAGCACAACCCCATTATTGAAGTCATCAGATGCGCTAGAAATATGAAATATAAAAATATTATGATATTATATGAGACAATATAAAATTATTTAAATGTAAATATTAAATTAATATAATTAAAAAAAAATTAAAATATATTAAATATTTAAAAAAAAATATATTTAGTCTAATAAAAAACAATGTATAGAAAGAATTACAAAAAAAAATTATGGGAAGAATTTAAACAAAAATTAAAATTAAAAAACAAGTAAAATATTAAAAAATAAGTAAAAAAAAATCTAAAAATTTTAAACAAAAAATTAATAAATAAATAAAAATTACAAAATTAATAAAAAATAATAATTAAAAAAAAAAAAAATTAAAAAAAAATTTAGAAAAAAAATTTTAAAAATTTAAAAAATATAAAAAATTAAAATAACAAACTAAAAATAAATAAAAATTAAATTTATGAAAAATTGAAAAACAAAAAACAATTATGGAAATTAAAAAAGAGTTAAGAAAAAGGAATTTAAAAAAAAGTATGGAAAAAATTAACAATAAATTTTAAAATTAAAATTAAAAAAAATATATATTGGAAAGAATAAAAACTACTATAATTTATGGTAAAAATAACAAAATAATTTATGAAAATAATAAAAAAGAAACCTAGTTAAAACGTTAAGAAAAAAATTATGAAAAAAATAGAAAAAAATGTATGTAAAAATTGAAAAAATAATTTATGATAAAAATAACAAAATAATTTATGAAAAAAAAATCCATGGAAAAATTAAGAAAAAAACATGATGAGAAAATTAAAAAAATAAAAAAAATGTATGAAATTAAAAAAAAATTATGAAACAAATTAATTTGAAAAAAAACTTTTTAAAAAGTAAAAAAAAAAATTTTTTAATTATGGAAAAAATTAAAAAACAAGATTATGGAAAGAATTGAAAAAAAAAAACAAATCATGGAAATTTTAATTTTTTGTGGAATCAAATAAAAAAAAAAAGTTTATGAAAAAGATTTAAAAAAAAAGTTATGGAAAAAAAATAAAAGACTGAAACAATTACAAAAAAATTCGAAAAAAACTTAACACATATTTTAATACATTAATTAAATAAATTAATTTTGACTAAATAATATATATTGTAAAAAATTGTATAAAAAGCATTTTTCTATTAACAAAAATATTTTGATATTTGTTATATCAAAAAAAATTTATAAACTAAACTGTCTTTCAAGCGTCAAACTCACTTCGGGCGCAGCGCTGTGCGTCCACTATGTGTGACCGTAGCATGCGAACCACAGATCGGATGGAAGGTTAGACGATCGTCATTACGCTGCGTATTGGTGCCAGATAACGTTGAGTCGCCCAACGCTGCCGCTGCAGCAGCAACCGCTGAATTGACTTCACCTTCGGGGCTAAGCAAACTCAATACAGGTGTCGGTGTAGCCGAATTCGCCGTGATAAATACAGTTGCTGCACCGATACTATCGATTGCCGTATTGCCGCTGTTTAAACCCGAAGCGGCTGTGAGTATAAGATTATTGCGTCGTGTTACTAGATTTTGTTGTTCACGCTCATCACGATCCACAATCGTCACCTTGGTAGTCATGCCGTATAGATCTATGACACCCCAAAGCGTTTGAGCAACACGTGTTGCAGCCACGCCCTGATCCTGACCATTTATATAGTAATGTAGATTTCCATTAGACTTGCGCATCATACCCACACGATCGCCTGCAAAATGCGCGCATAAAATGGTAATTGCAACATTTATGTATACAATTTACCTTCACGAAGTTCATCTAAATTGAATTCGCCGTACTGGCGCCGTGTGCCCTTGCCATTTGTCAGTATGCCACAGCCGGACATCATTATAGTGCCGCTGCGCATATTCGTCATTGTGGCTGGAAAGTGCAGCACCGATGGATTGTGCGTAGTCACACCAACTTCAATAGAGCCGGACCATTTGTCCACCAATTTATCAATGCGTATCTCAAACAGCTCATTATCCTTTAACGGCCGATGTGTCATCACCACACCATTGTTGAACTCATCTAACGGTCGACGGCGTTCAGCGCTGCGACAATGGGGTGAAAGCTTCACAAGCGAGCCGCAACGTGTGTGAAAACGTAATCTATCCGTATCATAAAAGTCACCAACGTTTTGCAACGTTGACGTGTTATTCGCAATCACTGCCGCAGCCGAGGAAGCTAACGGTAAAGCGCTATGCAAGCCAGTTTGCGAAATGGCGGAAATTGCAGCGGCGCCTGCGCTGCCTAGACTTGCAAGTGCGGCATTAATATCTGAATTCGTGCTCATGGTTGAAACTAGACCACCGCCACTGCTATTATTGTTGGCTGTACAGGCGTTGTTTGTGGTCGGCGATGCAGCTGAAACTACAGTCACATCCACACTCATCGGTACGTCGATATTTTGCACAATTTGATGTGCTTGCTGGACAGATGTTTCGGCGTAGTCCTACGTAAAAGAAAAAAATTTTGTATAAAAAAAAATAATAAAAAAAAACTTAGATGCCCAAATGCAAATTTTATACACTCACCCCTGAGCCGCCCACATCCGTAGGGCAGAGTGATACTTGCACACAACGGCCGTACAAATCAACCAATGCCCACAATGTCTTGGGCATATTACGCGCCGCCACACCTTGTGGCTCACCATTAACATAAAATACTAATTCATTGCTGGAAGTGCGCATTACGCCAACACGATCGCGTTCGCCCAATGTCTCCAAGTCAGTGCCATAGAATTCTATTAGGCAAACGCCGTCTTTGCGCACATCGATGCCGGACATTACCCATGTGCCGTTACGCATTGCCGTAGCACAGGAAGGCAGTTCCAACTTCTCTGGCGATTCGGATGTCACACCAATTTCAATACTGCCACCCCAAGAATGGTTCTAAATTAAAAAGTGTACATAGTAACTTTAATTTGTATTAACCACTTGCACTCCTGCATACCAACCTTCTTCTCAATAACCACTTCGAAGAGTACATCGTCTGTCAGCGGTTCGGCGCTAAAAACCAGCGCATGACTAAAATCACGCACAGAACGCGCTGCCGTGCGGTTGCCATTGGAAAGCGTTATACGGCGTCCACAACGATGATGGAATGTTTGGAGTGCTTGTAAATTTATGGCATTAGAGCCTGCCGTTGCACCGATACCGCCGCTGCCGGACCCGCATAACCCAACCGCACCTCCACCGCCTGTAGCCATTAAATTCGCACACAAAACCAACAACTATTAAAAAAAAAACTTTCTTATTTGAGGTATTGCTACTCCCAGACAATAATTCTATTAGTTAGCAGAATTCTCGGCAAATGTACTGCCTTTGTTGTCTGCCTAGGCACTGAAAGAATCGATCGTTTTCGCCGCACTATTACCAGTCACTGACTCCGCCCGTTTCGCACAACACCCGCACACCAATGTAAATGGTTGCTATTCTTTAAATTTGCAATGAAAATTTCTGTGAATTTTTCTTTATCGTATATATACAATTTAAAATTTTAATTTTCTTTCAATTTTCACGAAAAGTGAAAATCTTATCTATTCTACTTTTTTCTCTTCATTCACAGGCGCAGCAATATTAAAACAAACTGCCGTTGACATAAAGATGCGAAAATAAGAAAATGAAATGTCTGATAAGAAAACAAATATTTACGAATGATAAGTGTAAAACAACGCAAAATGCGAATTTGGAATAATAACAAAAACTGCTAATTTAGGGAGTAAAAAGCAAATAAAACACAGGTACTGCCAGGTTGTAAAAAATTCAAAAGTATTTTAAAAATTGTATTTAACTTGAGTTTGAGTAAATAATAAATTAATTTAAATGCACTGCTATCGACTTTGCTGTTATCAATAATTAACTCAATATGCAAATAGAAAGTGCGTATATGTTAAATTTGTTGCAGTTAATTTTGTGTACGAATTGTTTCTGCATAATTGTGAATTGCAAGATGAGTAAAATCAGCTGTGTTTTGTTTATATTGCTATTGTTGCAAAGACAATTGCCGATAGGTTGTTTTTTTATTTCTTTTTTATATTAAACTATAATGTTGGTTATAAATATAAACTTATTCATAACCAGTAAACAGAAATTGCAATTTAACATTGTTTAGCGAAATAAAATTATTACTCAGCGCTGCATCAGTGTTAGATCGTCGAATAGCAGCCATGACAGTGGGGCCTACGTAACCAGAAAACATCGTTTTTTAATACAACCAGGAACTTGCAACTCGCTGTCATTCCTCAAAATGGACGAAGGTTTTCTGTAACTTATAATAGACAAAATTTTCTCCGCTAACTACTTACTGCGCGCGTTCAGTGTAACAAACTTATTTAAAACTAACTATTTACTTTCGTTTAATTGTATGGTTATAAAATGTGAAGGATTTATTCGACAACAGAATTACGCGTTCTTTGAACGGTGAAGTTTTACATTTGGGCAAGGAGTGTCACATCTTATCATTAGTTATATATATATATATATATTTTTTTTTTTTTCAGAGAATATATCTTACAATCGTAGAATTTGACAGTCAGCATTCCATTTACTAGTTATACAATATTATTGCATATGTTTTGAATATCATCATTAAAGATTTATTTAGGTTTTAGAACGTACATACTTTTTATAGTATACTTATGTATGATGTTCATCATTGCAATTATTTTATACCTCTGTATCTGAGCTTTCCGTTTACTTAATTTGAATATTACAATTTATAGTTACTACATATTTGATATTAGATTTAGTTTTCTTTTAATATTTTTATATGAAGAGGAATTCTAATGTTAAGTTATAAACTGTTCTGAATGGATTCAGGAAAACTATGTATGTCAATACATATTGGCATAAATTAAAAGCGTTGCTATTATATAATGCGTTCTCCAGTATGTATATTTATTGTATATGTATGTATATATATTACTTACTATGCCTTATTTTCACTTAAAATATGTTCAATTTTCAATGCAACGGCTTTTGCGACATGAATTGAAAATCATTTAATAATTCACTATAGTAAGTTGCATCATTAGAGTTTTCAGAATTTTAGGTTAAGTTTAAGAAAATTGCTGCATCTTTAAATTCAAACTATATCGCATTTTAATATATTATTAATTATGTTTTTATTTAATATGTTACATTACTCAACGCTTACTTTGTATGAAATTGCATTGTTTAAATTATTTTATGTTACGATAATTTGAATAAAGGACAGAGAAAATTAAAACAATTGTTAGCACAGGAAATTTGTTTGAAATTTTTTTAATACAACTGCAAACGATGCGGTTTTAGCGTTGCATTGCAAAAAATAGTTTCTTACATATGTATGTTAGTGATTTTGAAAAATCTACAAGTTTAGCTTAAAGTATGTATGTATATATAATATTTCAGTTAAATTTTTTTTGTATTAAAAACGATTTTCTTTAAATTCATCCGTTTTTTGTTTTGCATGGTTTAGAAACTAATGTTTGTATATTACTTTGAGCCAATTTTCGTTTTCACTTGTGCATTTAGATCTTGATAAAATTTTGCATTGCCACATTTTTTGGTAAATTTTTTTTTTTTAATTTATTTTATATGGTGTATACATATTAAAACCGGTATTCATTTGAATGCATATTACATAGAAAATTTACATACATACATATAGACGAAATTAATTAATTAATAAATAATTCGTTGGTACGTTAACACCAGCTTTCTATTTTCTAATAATGCAGAAAATCGAAATCTTAAACACATAAAACATTACAAATTTTTACGTATGTAATATGTACGCATATGAGTATAAAAATATAATAGCTCTAGAACAAAACAGTACATGTGAATATGTATGCATGTATATGATGAATACCAAAATAAATTGTATATAAACATACTTAAAATACAAGCTATGTATTGCTGTGTCGAAATTAAACTAAGTAAAAATACGTGTATACAAGTAGTATTATATGAACAAAAAAAATCAATGTTTTCAAAACTGAATTGCATTATGTTAAAACACACTTGTGTATTTTGTTGAAAGTAACAGTTAAATAGTTAAAAATTGTGTAAACATGTCTCAAGGGTAACAGACCAGACAATGTAGTGCTGTTGCAACTGTATTGAGTTGTGATAACTGTACACGCACCGGTAATCAAGAGTAACCAGCTTGTCATTTGGCGGTACATTGAAAACAGCGTGATAACTAGCGTGAACTAACTTTTGTAAAAGGTGGTAATATATTTCTTTAACATAAACTATTTTTGTCGTCCATTTGACGTCATTATGCATAGTTTAGTAAATGTAGTGTTTCAAAGCGTTGCATTTGCATTCTACAATTAAAGTTTTTTAGTTGTTATTTATAGCGTTACGTTTATGGCATTTTGTTGCTATTTGTTCTGTCAGTTAATTTCAGTTATTTGGCTTTAATCTTTGTTATTACTCTTTACATGTATTATTTTTGTTAAGTTTTTGTTTAATATTTTTTATTGTTACTTTTTTGACAAAAACACTTAATTGTTGCTAAACTAATCTGCACACTTCTAATTATATCATTTATTTATTGTATATGTATGCATGTTTGTTTATTTATTATTTCATTTACAAAAAAAACGTATTACGGTAAATTTAGATTATTGCTTTTTCGAAGTCAAATTTTTTCATTTAGATTTCTTTATGTTTAGCAAAAGTATAAGTGTGCTTTTCTTTTTTCATTTGTCGTTTCATGTTTTATTATAAATATATACACTATATAAGTGCTAAATTGTTCCTGAATTTTGTTGCCACTTATGCGCTGCATAGAAATTTCTTGCGACCTTTTTAAAAAAAAAAAAAAAATCTCACACAATTTTATCTTTTGCCATTTCTACCTTCAACTCACACTCCGCAGCAAAAAATTATTTCTTTGAATGTGAGATTACGATGTCTCACCTTTACCACTGTCATCAGCCGATTCATCCGCGGTGCCATTATCTTTACGCTTCGTATTTGTGTTGTCTTCATCAAGGTCATAGTCATCGTCTTCATCATCATCGTCAGTGGGTAAATCATCTTCAGTTTCCAAATCATAATCATCGTCAAAGAAATTTGTGTCTAGCGTCGGTTCTGTAGACGTTTTACGTGCCGGCTTAAGGCAATAATCCTCAAGTGTCATCGGCACAACAATACCCTCTCTTATAGCATCCGCATTGGCTGCCTGTGCCTGTTTGCGTATAATGCTTGGGTATTCGTTATCCTTTCCCTAAAAAATATAAAATTAGTTAGCACTTCTGGTTAAAGCAAATAAAAATAAAAATAAAAACTATTTTACCTGCGAATCACGCCACCTCCGGTACATAACCGATGCATCAACATTAGCTGGCGAGTATGTGTTCGGCTCATTTAGCAGCGATATAACCGACAGCAATATGGTGCGCACATTTTGCGTTGGATTCCATCGTTCACAAGGCAGTTCACCACTTTGAGGATCATCTACCGGTGGATGTAATATGGATATACAGAGATCTCCATTTTCATAAACATTTGGATGCCAAACTTTTGTCAGGAAGCGTATAGATGGCGGTGAATATGGGTAATCTTGTGGAAATTTCATGTGCGCTTTGAAATATCCTCCCTGATAAAGTGTATCCGGCGGTCCAAATATTGCCACCTCCCATTCAAAGAGATTATCTTCATTTAGCAATTTTACACGGAAACCTTCAACTGGCTCTTCTTGTAGTGATTTGTATTCAAGCGCTAATGCACGTACCGCCGGTCTACTGGGTGTACTAGAGCTAGCTGCGTTTAAGATATGCGAAGTCATCGTCGTTGCGTTAGACGATCTCGTCGGATTCGATGTGGATGCTGTATTTGCGGACATTTTGGGCAGTTGATAAGGTTTCGCTTATTTATTCAGTTTAAAGTTGAAATTTGATTGATTTGTTTGCTACAAAAAAAAATTAAAACAAATTATTACAAATATATATATTGTTTCAGTGTACGAAGTTTTACTGATATAAATGCAAACATTAATTAAATTTTTATTAACAATTGCGTTTGAGGGTCAATGCTCCATGCCTATCGTTTATTAGCCGTCATCAGTGATACGTCAAGGTGAGCATGTATCGTTATTGGGGCTAGGCACAAAGCAGTTGATTAAGACACATACAATCCCTTGAATCGATGCAATTTTAGCACATAAATTTACTCTTCGTCGTCAAGTTTCTTGCCCCAAAGTTGCATATATTGTTCTGTTTAAATAATTCTGTTATTATCTAGGCGCTCCAGTAACGGCAAAGGTAAAATAAGCGGCCTTAAACAACAAAAAATAAAACAAATCACATACATCCACATGCACTATGCAATCTGGAAGAATTCTTTTTTTACACGACTTGTTTGCACCTCAATAGTTTTACAATCGACATAATATATACTAATGTATATTTTATATCGTTATCGTAGTTATTAACTGAAGAAAAAACTCACTTCTAAAGACTTTTCTGAATCCGCTTTTTATGAAAATAATCTTCTTAACTATAAGTTACTGTATTTTCGTGTGAGCAATGAACAATGATTTTTTTTCGCCGATTTCACTTTGCCAAACTCAGACATGGAGTTGACAGTGTTGCCATGCCATCGTTTATATTCACTTGGCTGCACTGTCAAAAAAGTGTTGTATAATGTTATTTATCCAACTTATTTTTCCCACGTAAAGAACGAAACATTTTATTTTTATCTATGATTTTATTTATACGAAAAAACAAGAACGATAGCTATACTTCATAAATGTTCCATTTTTAATAATAAATACTATTAAGGTTAGAGGTGTTAATTTAATTTATTAATGTTCACTCAAAGAGCGCATTTTTATAGACATTCATTAAAAAATAACTAATAAAGTATTACCAATAAAGACATACAAATAAAAATCACTTTTCCAATTAAAATAGGATTTTAAACTAGGTATCGAATAAAATTATATATAGATATAAGCATTTCAAGAAGCAATGCGTACTGCATTGAAAATTGCAATTATTTTACATTGCATCAAAATGGAAACGATGAGCTTCTTGCAGTTTTTCTTGCTTGTCTTCACGTTTTTCTTTAATATACAAAACCAGTATAATAAGCACTATGACCAGGCATGTGCCGCCCAATGCCACCACACTCATTAAAATCAATTTACTGGGTGTAACGAAAAGCTGAGCTTTCCAATGCTGTGGTTCACTCACTGGCTTCGGTACAACAATAATCTGTGAGTTCGGTATAACTTGTGTCCAAGTACGTGATTTGCTGCCCAAACCAACTGTTAGCGAGTCTACGAAATTGGGTGTACGTCCAAGACCGAAAATAGTATATGGCAGTTGCAGAGCGAAATAAGCTGATTGTGGAAGTTGAACACTTGAACCTTGTTGTTGGTCGCCCTCTTGTGTGGTGGTAGAGTAGGTAATACGTGGACCAGGTAAATTCGTGCCATAAGTTCGTCGCTTCCTACCTAATGGTGTTGTTTGTGTAGGATTTTTACTATTTATAAGTCCCGTAAGAACAATAACTTTAACAAAATTTGCATCATAGTCCAGTGTGTTACGGAATGCTAGTGGTCGATACTTTCCTTGTTTAGTTTTTTCAATGAGTATAACATCGAGAACACCTTTAAAATAGGAAAATTATTGTTATATGTGCATTTAGGCATTTTAAATTATATACCATCTTGATAGAAATCGTAAAATGCGCCGGCGACAGTTTCATTCCCCATTGGACTTAAACCATTCCATTTAACTTCAAAAGTACGTTTTAGGGGTTTGTTACACATTTTGCATGGCACATTCTCTAAAAGAAAAGTTTGCATACGCTTTGGTCCGCTAATAGTATGAAGTGTTATAATTAAATCGGGATAACCATCCATATTAAAGTCTCCGCTACGTGCTGTGATGGTTTTAAGGTAAACATCTGATTCAATTGATGGAACAAAGCCCCATAGTACACCTTGTGGATCCTTAAAGTTTACATGAACATCACGGAAGCTTTTACCATCGTACACCAAAACTGTTGAGTTTGAGCAGTCTGTTTGTATGCAAACGGGTAATATAATATTTTCGACGCCCTCTAACTCAAAATCAGCAAATACCGCTTGACCAATCATGAAATTTGATGAACCAATGATATCAATATCAATGCTGTGATTATAACTAAAATCCTCCTTTTCTTCAATACGACCGTACCACACCTCATAGTTCTTTTCTGTTTGTACTATAAGGTCAGCTGTGAAGTCACCGTTAAAATCTAAATAGGCATTAGCATTAGGTATACGTATAGATGCGGTAGTTTGTTCCGAACCGCTTGGTGGTGCTTGTGTACGTTTTTCTGGAGCTTTTCGTTGAGGTTGAAATATCCAGAATGCTCGCTCACCATTTTTATCCAATCCGAACAGATCGATGATCATATCACGATTAAAGTCCAATGCCAAAGGCTCACCTTGGGTGATTAAAATTGGATTTCCAACATTGGAGCAATTAATACCATCTGGACCGCCCCAATTGACATGTATATTATAAATATTTTTCACCGCATTTCGTTTTGGTCGTAGCGTTACAAGTACATCCATTAAAGCATCACCATCGAAATCTCCTGGTACTACACTAGTGATTTCATACCCATCGAAATTACAATAGGGACCATGTCGCAAGAGAGGTTCCGTATAAGCACCTTTAAAAGAAATATATAAATTATAATAAATTAATGTACAATAAATATATGTATGAAGATGAAATACCATATAGAATTTCTAGGGTACTCATTTGATCTCTTATTAAAAAGACATCAGTTAACTCGTCAGAGTTGAAATCCCCAAATGCTGCAACAATGCCTTCCTTTACATCGCCAAATACTTGCTGCGTGATATCACTGCATCTGGACAATGTAATAAACGTTAGCAATATTGCAGCTTTTACACTCTTCTCGGTATAATACTGCATTGTTTACTATTTTTTGTGTTAAACTTTCAGTATTATTAGTAAAATCTCATTGTCTGCTAATATCGATTTACAATGATTGAAATCGAGAAAATCGGTGTTTTCACTTTCACCTAATAAAAATTGCTCTCGCTTATTTTGCACTACGCACGGTTTTTGCTTCTTTCTTATTATTTCTTATTGTATTTCTTTTATTTACTTAAATTAATATACTTATTAATTATGAAAAATTCGGAGAATAGTGAGTCAGAAGATAATATAAGCTAAACAAAGTAGAATTTGTCAGCTGTCTGATTGGGCAGAGTTGCTTTTCTATTGGTTACAATTAAATTTTCTTTCAATTTTTTAAAAATTAGGATTAAAAATATATAGATATAGATTAGCTTATATCAGAGAATTTAAAAATTAGGATTAAAAATATGTAGATATAGATTAACTTATATGTTGACGATTATTATTATGGAAACCCGTAAATGTGTATACGGATTATGGAACATACCACTTTAATTTCATGTATAAAGTCTCATAAGGTTGAGTAGAGTATGCGACTACACAAACTACGGAAATTTCGTTCGTATATATAGAGAAAATTTACATTCTCTGCCATAAAATAAAGAGCGAATTCCCTATTGATTAAAAAAAAAATGTGTAAAATTATAATTGGATCTCTTATTATATATTACATTATCCGTCTCTTATATATCGGTTTTGTTTTGACCACGTCGTATGTAACTTGGCAGCACAACGGCCTTCTCATCTGTCATTGTTTTTTATTCTTTTTAACATCATTATTCTCACTGCCCAACAATTACGGTCAAAATTTGCCAACACATACCATTTTGTACATGTAAATTGTAAATTTTTCCAGGGAAAAGTGCAAATAAATATTTAAAATGTTGCCGAAACTTAAAATATCTGTATTTCTGTTGAAGGTAAGTAGTTTGCAATGAACGATGATGTGTTTAACTGATGCCTTTGAAGCTTATGAAGTATGACTTTTTTAATTACCACAGCGTCTCGAGCGCATCAAACAGCAATGCAGCGGCTGCCTCTTTGGAGTTCTATATGGAGAAGGCACATTGTTACTTATGGCATTTAATGTTGAGTCCACTATTGGACATCTGAATTACGAACAAATTCAATATAAATTTCCTGCAGAACTAGATTTGTGCGGATTGGTAAAATTCGGCGACTGCACCGATGCTGAGGCACATTTAAATGAAATCTTAAAGGACGTAGATATTACAGATAACCCAATATTATTACAGTGCGAGTTGGGCACACTTGTAGGAATGCGTGCATGTGTTTTTATACACAGTAAATTGGAAGAGGTGCCTTATGAAATTATGGAAGCAGAACAATTGTATCGTGATTTTTGTTTCACAAAACTAAAATGTAGTCTGGAGCTTTATACACCACAAACAGTAGAGGTAGTGGGATAATGATTACTATTGTTGATATTTTATTTATAATAATTATTTATTTTTAGGCGGTACGAAAAGAAATGCATGCGTTACGTAAATTGCTCTCCGGCGGCAGTTTAGCTTTTTGTTTACAATCTACTAAAATCTTTGTAACAAGCGCCGGGGCACAAGGTCAGGGCATAACAAATGAATCGCTAATTAACAATGTTTTAAATGCCGTGAGTAAAGCTATAAGCAGTGCAGATGAGAATCATGAGTATGTCGAAAAAGGTAGCAAAAAGAAAGTGCAAAGTGCGAGTGTGTCATTAGCGAATGTATTTGGAGCACTAGGTTGCGCTTATGATATATTACGAATTAATGTGCTACGGTGTAAAACACGAGAACGCAATGCAATAGAGAGTACGGGTGGCAGTAATCAAACGGCACCGCCCGCAGTTGCAATGTGTGTAAAACGTGAAGAAGAAAAAGTATGTATGCCATTAGAGGTAGAAGCGATGGCGATGCTTTGCAAAAGCACCAAAGTAAGTCGATTGTACGACATACTTATCGAAAGCATATGCCGCTCATTGCGACTATTCGAACAAAGCATGGTAGAGCGTTTAGACAATTCCACTGAAACACCACAGCTGCTTAGGCCTTCTGGCTACCACTTTTTTCCTCAGGTCTGTGATACGAATACATAAATATTTTCATGAAGTTCCAAATCAACTGTAAATTTTTTATATATAATATTTTTCAGGAGTTTGGACATTTCTTGTCGTGTTCGTACTTGGACGGAGTATCGGATGATGAAACTAGTGTACAGGATAAACGTAAGAAATTACATCGGCATTTTGGATTACCGGTCACACGACCATATTTTCGACGTGCCAACCACTGTCTCTTCTATGATGAGCTTAGCAAACCAGCACCGTTGGTGAACACACATGTGGGTTTGCGACCTAGTGGCATTGCCGACGGTAGACAATATCTTGTGCAGGGAAATTACTATTACTATCATTATTTGCAACAACAAATGCAAGATAAAGGTTGGGGATGTGCGTATCGATCATTGCAGACGATTTGTTCATGGTTTCTGCTGCAAGGATATACAGAAAAACCAGTACCAACTCATCACGAAATACAAAAACATTTAGTAAATATTGGCGATAAGCAAGCCAATTTCGTTGGATCCACACAATGGATAGGTTCTACGGAAGTCAGCATGTGTCTTCAAGGCTTTCTTAACGTTGACTCAAGAATACAGCACGTTACTTCTGGCGCCGAAGTAGCTAATCTTGCTTCTGATTTGGCCATGCATTTTCAAACACAAGGTACACCCATTATGATCGGAGGTGGCGTATTGGCACACACCATAATCGGCATCGACTACTGCTCGCAAACGGGGAAAGTTAAGTTTCTGATATTAGATCCGCATTATACGGGCGCAGACGATTTACACATGATACAGACGAAGGGTTGGTGTGGTTGGAAGGGTGGTGATTTTTGGGATAAAAAGAGCTACTACAATCTTTGTATGCCACAGCGACCGATTATATTTTAATGATACCAGTGCGATGTTTGCGTATGTTTTCAAAAGTCAATGTTTACTCATTTTTTACGCGTAAAGATTTGTTTCCAGGCATAGTTTGTTACCATTTGCATTTTTATTTTTATTTTTTGTTTGTTTTTGTTTTTGCGCATCTAAAATTAGCAATTTATATGTTTGGCAATATGTCTTATTTTTTTATAATAGAAAAAATATTCAAACAAGCCAGTACGAGCAGCATTTGTAATATTAAGCACACATGTACGTACTTTTATTAAAAATTATTTACTATACATACAAAAACTTTACAAGCTCTTGTCAGTTACTGAATGTAGGGCATGTTATTTACTTAGCTCAGCAAACAATTATCCGCCACTCTTCGAATATCGTTTCCAGAAGCGTTTTACATCATCATGCCCATTTTTGGTGACAACCATTGTGCGCGTACGCTCATTCATGTGTACCAGCACATTAATAGATTGTGCATAGTCACGTAGCGTTACAAAATCAGCTTGCGATAAAAATTGGTTATAGACCACACCTTCTGTATAGGTGAAACGATTACGCTCAAGTTCCCATAATTTTATTTGGTCCACAACGGTTGGTGGTAGTGGAGATTTTGATTTGATTGCCGACTCAGTTAATTTCATGTTCGGATGAGAATACTGTTCCAAATAGCTAACTATTTGATCTGCAGTGATACCGCCGCGTAACGCTTGGCGCACAGAGTCGCGTGTCAGTACACCGACCACTAAATTGGGGAAACGATATAGCAATTCGGTAAACAGGCCTAGAACGGCTACTTGTAGTGGCGAGTCTGTGTACGCATATACACGGTAATTTGTTTCTACCACAATATAACCGCTCTCCTGCGCTTTGTCATCCTCATTTATTACTGCTGGTACGGCTGCGTGTTTGTTAGTTACGTTTAGTGCCAGTCGAGTTGGATAGAAACGTCCCTCTTTACGTTTACGTTGAAATACAAGTCCAAATTCTCGTAAATGTTGTAGAAAGGTTAGCATTTTTGGACTCATACCTTCCGAACTGTAGTCTCTCCCTAATGTGGAGAAACTCAATTGAAATAACATTGAAAGACAGTCTGGCAACGAGAGGCCACGTTCTTCGCAGGTGTCTAGGTATTGCAACATAAAGTGCCACACCTGTGATTGTGTGTCAAGTAGCAAAAATTGAAATCCTTGACGTGTAATGGTTATGCCATCTCGTTCATCGCGCTTCATGAGATTAGCATGTAGGAGTATACGCACTGCATCCGGACTGATACCCTCACTGTCTTGCGCCTTGTTGGAACTGCCAGTGCCCACCATATAATGAAGGACACAACGCCAACGCGCCATGGCGTAAGAATCTAGAAAGGCTATATCTCGTGGTTTTGAATCTTTCTCTAGCGTATGTGACATTGACCATGGTTTACCCCCACCCAGTAAAGCTATTTTCAAATTCTTTTTAAAAGTCGGACAAAGTTCCCAGGCTGATAAGCCACCAGGTATAGCTGTTACTCGCCAAACGTTGAGTTCTGTAAGACATGCTGTAGATGCTGCCTGCTCTCTGTAAAATTAATACGTAATTAAATAACCGGAAAGGAACTCAGTTACAAACTTTGCGTAATGTTGTGATCCCCAAGATGCGACCACGGCTTGTGGCACTGGCTGTTCCACAAAAAGTATACGTATTACAAATTGTCGTGAGATTTCTGGAAGTTCTCTGTATACGGCTAAACAAATTGTTGGATAATTATACAATTTCTCCAATGTTTCTGCTGTTCTCGTGCGCAAATATTCCTGCAGATCCATACACTGTAAATTGGCCGGCTTTGGTATAAGCGCGTAGGTGGATGTGGTGGGACCAGAACGACCAGCTTTTGTATCTGACATTTTGATAAAATTTGTATCTTTTTTCTTATTTATCAAATAGGAGCCAAAATTTAGCCGGCTAATTTGTATTTTGTGCCCAATAAACAACTATTGCTATAAAGCAGTGGATATATTAATGCAAGTTCTTTCCATTATTTCTATTCACAATGACAGAAAAAATTATTGAAATCTGCATATTCGACACTATATATTTTAATAATATACCAATAATATATCATGTTATAAAATAATATCAGGTTTTAATTTTTTATTTGTGTTAGTACCTAAACTATATTTTTATAATTTTAACAATTTTTTTTCTTTTTATCTTACCATATTTCTAATTATACTGTTCACAATAGTAAACGAAAGTGTTCAAAACTTTTGACATTTGTTGTCGGGCGCGCTTAATTTTGATTCGGCTTTGTTTTTGAATAACATTAAGAATTGTTATGAATATTTCATATTAAACAGTAATATGAGTGCAAGTGATGGAGTATTTAACAATTTACGACAAAAACTTGATGTTCTGGGATACACACAGACTTTGCCCTTGGCTGGTATACCCTTAGTTGCAGCTCTTTTTGAGGATTTGGTTAAATCAACGGAAAGCCTAAGAGATGCAAAGAAAAAAATTGTCGACCTATTGGAGGTAAAGTGTGGAAAAATTTTTGTTTTTCCAAATATATCAGTAGAATACTATACCATATTTAGTTGTAGTGACTTCAGGCCGTTGCCATGGTCAACAATATATTTTTTGTAGTGCCAAAACATATGAAATCATTTGATTTTTTTCATTCTCGTCGTAGGAAAAATCTTGTTGGGAATTAGGTGTGGAGCCATACAAGTGTGACAATTCGCGTCTATTGTCTGAATGCAATCAGCTGCATCAACAAAATTTAAAGGATCGAGAAGATTATGAGCAGCGAAATTTTGGTAAGTTTGTTAAGTTATTCTAAATCAAAAATTACCTGCTAACTTGAGTATAAATACATTTTTATGTGTCAGAATTAAGTCAAAAAATCCGTAATCTAGTTACGGACAAATATCACCTAGAAGAACAATGCCAGCAGCTACAGCAACAACTGTCTTCACTCTTAGCCAAACAGCAGAGCGTGATAACTGGGCCAAATATTAGAAATGTTAAAGACAAAGGTAAATTTTCTTTTATTCTATAAAAAACATAAAATCAAATGTGTATTTGCAGCCAAAAAGCCGTTTGTAAGTACAGTGCGTTCTGGTGAACGCATACCACCACTTTTGGAATCTGGCGGCAATTTACGTTGCACCAAATGTACCAGCCAGACTACTCGTTCGCATGGGGGACATGATGCAAACGTTGCAGTTGACAAAATGCCCAGTGTAGCGTTGAAAAATGAAATAGACAGATTGGAAGATAGGGTAAAGAATTTGACGGACCAACTCGAGTTCTATAAGCGAAAGGTATATATTTTCATTTAATGTAATTGATTTATTTAAACTCATGTATAATATCGTATTTTCTGCAAATGCATAAGATTGAATCACGTGACCGTGAAATTCGTCGTTTGAACGAGCTGCTTACTGGTGGTCGTCCGCCTGCTGCTCTAGCCAAGGACTGCTGTTTTAAAGATGTGCGAGGTATGTCTGAAGACATTGAACACTTGCAGCGGGAGAAAACTGAAAGTTGGAATAAGATACGGGAGTATCAAGAACAAATGCATGAAGCAATGGAAAGAGCGCTTTCATTGGAAACTCAAAATAAGCAGCTGCAAAAAGAGCTTGCTGAACTGAAGGTCGCAGCTTTAGCAGTAGAAACGCAAGCAAATACCGAAATAGCGCAGCGTGAACAGGAATTGGAAGATTTACAAAATGAGTTAAAGAAATTGCGCAATAGACAAGAGAGAGGAGGTGATAATAGAACACAAATTGGACGCAGGGCTGGAGGGGCTGGAGATAGTGTAAACAACACAAACGACTCGACAGCAGTTGCCACCTTAAATGCTGATAAACGTCGCCTAAATGAACGCATTAATGAACTTACACAAAGGGGTATGCATTTCTACAATCATCTCAACTTTTGTTATAATTTAAATTTTAAATGTATTTTTCAGATGTTGAGTTAAAATCTGAAAATGGGCGCTTGCTAAAGAAATTGTCAAAGCTGAAAGGCAAAATACATGAGATGCAAAAAGGTAAAAAGTAATTTAACAATTAAGGAGGGGTTAAGTTCCGGTAAGGTTAATGGCTTTTTTACATTTTGCGAGGTCCCTTACCCTTTTGTTTACATTTAGCGAAGTCCGCCACCTTCGTTACATTTATCTAAGTCAACAACAATTGATTACATTTAGGGTTACTGACCACTTTGTTTACATTTTGCGAGGTTAATTACCCTTTTGTTTATATTTAGCCAAGTCGACAACCTTTTACATTTAGCCGAGTCAACAACCTTTTTTACATTTAGCCAAGTCAACAACCTTTGTTTACATTTTGTGGGATCACTGACCCCTTTGTTTACATTTTATAAGGTCAATGACCCTTTTGTTTACATTTTGCGAGGTCAATGACCCTTTTGTTTACATTTTATGAGGTCAATGACCCTTTTGTTTACATTTAGCCAAGTCCACAACCCTTGTTTACATTTAGTCAAGTCCACAACCTATGTTCACTTTTAGCCAAGTCCACAACCTTTTTTACATTTAGCCAAGTCAACAACCTTTGTTTACATTTTGTGGGATCACTGACCCCTTTGTTTACATTTTGCGAGGTCAATGACCCTTTTGTTTACATTTTGCGAGGTCATTGACCCTTTTGTTTACATTTTATGAGGTTAATGAACCTTTGTTTACATTTAGCAAAGTCCACAACTTTTGTGCACATTTAGCCAGGTCCAAAACCCATGTTTACATTTAGCCATGTCAACAACCTTTATTCACATTTAGTCAAGTCAACAACCTTTGTTATATTTTGGGCTACTGACCCCTTTGTTTACATTTTATAAGGTCAAGATGAACAAAAATAGTATACTGTCTGTGGCAACACGGTGCGAGGGTATAAAGATTGCAATGTTTGTTATCAATGAAAACATCAGAAAGTGAAATTATGTAATTATGATAAGCATTCATTCATTCCATTTAGAGCTACAAGATAATGTACAACAAAAAGAACAACGCACCGATGAAGAAAAAATAAGAATCAAGTCTGAACGCGACTTTTTCCAAAAAGAATATTTGCGCCTCATAAGTAAAGCTGGTTCGGAAAAGGTACATCAAAAGTAATCTATTAAAATAAAAATCTGAAATTTTTAAGTTATCAACAGGAAGTTGAGTTTCTACAATCTCAAATCAAATCAAAAGATGATGAGCTACGTCTTCTGCGCGCAGAGCTTTGTCTGCGCCAACAAGAACGCCTAATGCCAATAGTTAACACAGCCAACGCAGCTACAGCCACTGCCACTGCAGCGCATTGCGATTTCGCACAAGCGTCGCTAGCAAGCGCGCGTTCAAATCATTCCGCTAAGTCAACGACCAGCGCTGCCAGTAGCGAATGCGTACAGGCGGTGGTTCTGCGCGCGGAACGTGAGCGTGATTGCGCACGCGCCGAATTAGAACGTGTGCGCTGTGAACGTGACACATTGCGTGAGAAGCATGTTTCACTGTTGCAAGCACAATCGTTGGAAACGCAGAAGTCGCAAACAAATATTGGTGAGCTAAATGCGCGCATACGGCAGTTGGAGCGAGAGTATCGTGAGTTGAATTCGGTGCGAGTTCCACATGAAACAAACATTGTATTGCTCAAAGAGGAAATAGATGAGCTTAAGCGACAGATTTTCGCTTTGCAAGAGGAAAATACGAAATTGCGCACGCGCAACAGTCAATTTAAGTAAGCATTTGGAAAGTAGTTGGCGTCAATTACAATAGTTTGAGATTTTTTATGGTTTTTTTTTATCGTTTTTGTTTTTAGAATTTTGAACGAGCAAACCGAACGTACGCTGCAAGAGTATCAAAGTAAACTTGCCATAGCCGAGCGGCAATTACAAACGGCTGGTACGCGTTTAAACGATTTGGACTCGAATCGTGAGGTCACACATCGTGAAGCTGCACAGCTGCGCAATGAAGTTGCAGCATTGAAGAAGACTTATGTCTCACTGGAAAGTGAGAAAGATAAAATATTGGTATGTTCTACAGAGAAATTTGTAAAATTTACAAGTTTTAATTTTTTAAAATTTTTTTTGTTTAATTTCTTTTATTTTTTTAATTTATTTAATTTGTTTTATTTATTTTATTTATTTATTTTTAATTTTTTTATATTATTATTTTTTTATATTTTTCCTTTTTTTATTTATTAATTTTTTATTTTTATTTTTTTATTTCTGAAGACGCAATTAGATGCTAAAACGGAGCGTGCTTATCAATTGGAATTTGAACTTAAGCTTTGCAAAGAGAAACGTTTAGCGTTGGAAAAAGAGGTCAAGGAGTTAGAGGAAAAATTAAGGTAAGTGGTCTAGATTTAAAAATAACGGTATAACAGTGGGAAAACCACTTCTGTTAAATAGCTTCGGTGTTGTTGTTGTTGTTGCTTTAAGAAATCCACGTGTGTATGGTATTATAGCTTCGCTACAGCCGAAGTTAAGTTTTTTCTTCTTTTTAATAATAATTTTAACAAAATATTCTAAAATATAACTTTTTTTATACATTTTATTTCAAATGGCACACAGAAATCTCAAACACACAATAACAATGCTGCTTAACTTATACTACTAGTTGTTTCTACGATTAATTATAATTTCTTGACGAAATTAAATTTTTAGTGTTTACATTAATTTTTCTTTTAAATTTACAATTAATTCAATACAATATTTTATGCCTTTTGTTATGTTTGATTTATCCGTGCTATCCGAAAATTTCTAAAAACCATCTAAAAAATATGAAAAGAATCGAAAAATATTTATAACAGTAAATTTATATAATAATACAGAAGTGATAATACGTAAGAATTTACGATTATGAAGGCAAACATGCGGGCATGCTGAGGAACAGACGCAGGCGCAAAGGTAGGAGTAGTTGTATTATATATAAACAAGTCATGCATAAGCGCAGTTGGTAAGAGAGCAGGAGAGACACATTTATTGTTGAGAGCGTTGTAAATATGAAAAGTTTTACATATATACATATGCATATTTATATATATAGAACCCAATTATGTGCTGAATAGCTGAATAGAGTATCTATTTACATAGTAACACAGTTTTTTCATATTTTGAAATTTTTTTTCAATATTTATATAAAAAATATAAAAAAGATTGGATGCAGCAGAGTTTACAGCGTTTCAGTACGACTTAAATTTAATTGAATATATTTACATACATACATACAAGTACATGCTTAGGCAAGCAAACGCTGGCATTGTTAGTTTTAAAATTGAAAGTTGGGAAAATTAAAATTTGTATTGAATTTAGAATTTTCACGTTGTTTATTCAAATACCTCGCTAAACCCACCGTGGGCGCATTGCAGCGTGTTATGCGCGCACGTGGTAATTTTTGATCATCTTCACCATCATCTGCGGCGAGCGTATAGCCCGGCCGACAGACACACTTCGCTTTAGTATTCAAAAAACGTTGCATTTGTGGTCCGAGCGTATGTGTTTTGAGCGGTTCCAACCACTGGCCCGGTCCACATGGTCCTCTCGTATATAATTTATAACAATTACCATTAAGCTCTACCATACCCGGCGTCGATTCGCATGTATTCTCATCTTCTGTGCCGCCATTGTCGATATTCGAACATTGTTGATCGAGATTCCAAATGACGCCGGAGCAACCGCATATGCCGTTATAAGAAATGCCATCAACCGAGGGGCGTGCCGTAAAGTCAAAGACGACCACCTGATGCAGTGAGCACGGACCCTGTGAACCAATGCGATAGCATGTATTCTCATCGGGAAAATATAGACGACTTTTGCCGCAAAAGTTGCGCACACAATTGGTTGCATTAATCAGAAATTCGTTGGGTCCACATGGTCCCCTCGTATAGAGGCGATAGCACAGCCCATCATTCCATGGCACATAACCGTCTTTGCACTGACACTGAGCGCGTGGTATAACTGTCGCTGTGTTGGTGGCAGTCAAATTGTCGGGTAGGTTGAAAATATGTCCGGGCGGACATGGCCCTGGTGTGTCTGCAATTGTAAAACAGAGATACTTAGCGACTGCAAAAACCAAAACAAACAAAAGTTTTTTTATAATTATACTTAATTCGTAGCACATTTGATGATCCTCGTTGTAGTGCGGCAAATGCCGATGACAATCGCAACGCCCACCAGGTAAAAAGAGCTCACCAGGTGTTGAGCAAGGACCTTTCGTGTAATGCTCGTGACAGGTCTCTTCTGGGTCGTAGTAATAATCACGCAGTGCACCTTCGGGCTCACACTAAAATTAAATTCGTAGAAAAGCTATACTTTCAGCAACGCTTTTAACTCTATACATACTAACTATACACACCTTACACTCGCCGAGCCCATCCTTATTCAATACCAGCAGTTTGCCCTTAACACAAGGTCCTTTCGTGTACTGCGCATAGCATCTGCCATCTTTCGGCCAAAAAATCATGCCCACCGTACATTGCTTGGCAATTTTACAGCTACCCCAACGATTACTGGACCTGTAAGTTGTATATAAAATAAGGCGAGAGCTTAAACCATCGCTAGCTTTTAATAAAAACTCACCTTCGTCCGCTACTAATTGCCGCACGCTCTTCTGGTAATGGCGCAAAGTATGCACTATGTTCGCATGGACCACGCTTAAATATCTCATGACATTTATTTGTCTCGGCACTTAAGGCCGTGCCTGGCGGACAGCGGCATTCAGCTGCTGGTGCATTAAGGCGCGCCGATTTCGTTTTACCCACATTCGGTGCTGGACTCAGTTCCATTGTTTCTGGGCACGGGTAGCCGATTGTGAAGATTTTGAAGCACTGCTTAAGCGGCGGCCAATAAAGCAATTGCCAACCGCCGGGCATGCTGGCGCAGGGATTCTTTTCGGGATCACTCCAAGGTGGTGGTACAATCGCCGCTTGCGTAGTTTTACTCAGCAGTAATGTGAGAAAAGCAATTAGGCTGAGACCAGAGTGTAGGACAGTCCAACAGAGTAGCAACTTTCGCCGTTTCATTGTAAGATTCTGTGTTTTTTTATGAAAGTATTATATGCTGAAAGAAAAGGAAAACGAAATTAGGTACAATATGAGGAAGAAAAACGGTAATATCGGCTGCGCCGAAGCTATAACAACCTTCACAGTTGCATTTCTTTTATCATAAAATGGTTTCAAAAGTTCTTTATATTAATTTTGGTTGGTGAATTTGTATGGCAGCTATATGCTATAGTAATCCGATCGGAAAAATACATTCGGAGACTGTGGCGGTGCCTTCGATACTCTTCCGTGCTACATTTCGTGAAGATATCTTGTCCACAAAGTTTTCCATACAAGAACTTGATTTAGACCGGTCACTTCGTATGGCAGCTTAGACAAATGAGCAGCTTTTTGAGGAAAAATGTCCGATTGATATCTCAAAAATTGAGGAACTAGTTCTCGTATATATAGACAGACGGACTGGGCTCAATCGACTCAGCTCGTCACGCTGATCATTTATATATAATATTTACTTTATAAGCTCTCCGTGTATACAAATTTCCAGTAAAAGCTGGGTCAGAAATCAAAAATAAAAAGTTTTTTACGAACAATTGTAAATTTAGTCTCTTCGGTTTAGTTTATGTCAGATAAATCTGAGTCTATGTCCTTCAAAATAAGTTAATATGATATCAAATCCTGAACCAACATCTGAAGGTATTTCGCGGGCTTTGAGGCTTGCAAATTGCAAGAGCATGAAATGTTCGGTTACACCCGAACATAGCACTTCTTTACTAATTTATTATATGTTTTTTTTATTTAGTTTATTGTTTTTTTTTTTTTTTTGTTTTTTTACTATGGTGGTCATGCTGAACTTATTATATATAATTCAATTGTATTGTTTATTTTTGCTTTTAGAAATACAAAATTATACACATATGTATCTACATACAAACATATCTAGAAATGAAGGCAAAATATAGTAAATTAAATATTTTAATTTATTTAAAATAAAATTTTGGAATTCAGTTCAGCTATGCCGCTAAAACCCTACGCAAGAATTTCACTTATGTGCGTATGCACACATTTACTTATGTATATATATTGACGTCGGTATATATATTTACGCATCGCGCCAGATCACGCTTGACCGGTCGTTAGCCATGACCTAAAATGTTGTTGTTGGTTACCAAAAAAAGAGATGAATGATAAGAGGATGGCAGTAAAGAGTACAAGCCGGTAATAATAATTGGGCTAAAATGTTCATAACAGACGTTAACGCAAAAAATTTGCAAATACAGTGGTTTGGTGTGTGAGAAAAAGTGATAATTTATTTTATATTATATAATATCATTTTTAGTGAGTTTTTATAACTACAAAATTACCACTTCATCCGCATGTTTGATTAAATTTTTTATTAAATACATAAATAGTATAAAAACTGTTTTTGGGATCTTTCAAGCCATAAATATTCGAATGTGGAAGCCAGTTGTTTAAGTTAGTTTTTAAATCACCTATACGATACTTGTTGGGTATGCTATAGCGTATGACTCGTACTGTTTGAGAAGATCTTACCAACAGAGGTTAGAAAACGAGTCATCCAGTGTTGGATGAGGGTTTACAAAAAAGCTCGCTTGACTCGTGCATTGCTAAAAAACTTTCTCCTCAAATCGTAACTCTCTCAATTATTGAGGTCGTAACAATCATACTCCAAATCCTTTTCTATTTTCTCTATGAGAGAGTGGTTAGAGAGAAAGTTTAGGTGATATGTTGAACGAGGAAGGTTGTTTGAACTTCTCAAACTAACAAGCCGTGGCTTTCTAAATAATTTAATTCATAAAAACCGTTGTCTAAGCCCTTTTGAAGACCTTCTCAAGCTTATTTCAAAGAGCACTGGAGCAAATTTCGCACTCCAAGCTCAAAATATAAATATTCATATACTCGTATTTATGGCTAAATTTCATAACATTTTTATTTGTTGCTTTAAATTTTTATCGCTTACAAAAATCATATGCGAATTTATTTGACTTTTGTGCAAGCAAAAACCACAATAAACAAGATAACGCAACAGCAGCGCCAAGTTGACAGCCGGTAGCGACTAGTATGCTAAAAGCTTCCTGCCAGTCAAAGTATTACATAGTAAAATGAGACTGCCACATATCGACGCAACGGATGTTTCTTTTGCAGCGCCACAAATCACTCGCCACAAGCAGTCAAGAGCGTGCTTGGCGCATAATTTGTGGCATTTCCATAGTCTTAATGTGTGCAACAAAGCGCTACAATCGCTAATAGTGTTGCTTTGCACTCTTTGACTTGAAATTTGTCTTTTTTGCAATAATCACCGTTACTTTATTGGCTTCATTGCAGCAATCTGTGCAATTGCTTTGCGTTTTATGCGCTTTGGCTGAAAACACAGTCGGTTGCAGTTTCTGTTGTTGTTATTGTTCATTTTATTTACAAGTATCAATTTCGCACTCCGCGCATGTGCCAACGCAATTTTATTTGCTCAATAAAATACTTTGTTTATATGTATGTTGTGTCTCAATTCGCGTTGTTTTTATAATTTTTTTTATTTTTAATTTTTTTCATATTTTCCTTTTTTTATAAATCGCTGTCTCAATTTCCAACACGAACTGTCTTTGCCACTGTTCGCTTGAGAATGTACGCGAGTATGAGTAGCGTCAACACAGAACTTGCCAACACATTTAGCTGTATATTTATAGCTGTCTGCGGTTTTATCATGGACCTCATTTGAATGACCCATATTGCGCCGAAAGCACGCAACTGCTAACATTGAAGAATCATATGCGCAAACATACGTATGTACATAGTATTATGAACAACCTGTATGTGCTTATTATTAAACAGACGTTTTTGTGTGTGTTATTTTTGTGTACCGGGTTCAAGGTGAGGCAAGTGTGTCTACCGAAATTATTTAGAAGTAAAAAGCAAATGATCGAAATGCTTCAATACTATCGAATTTGAGCTGAACTATTAGGTTGCCACGTTGTTATAAACTTATGTTATTTATGACAGAGACATTTTTTCACTATTCTATCAATTGAATAATATTTTTAAGACGCTTAGATTGAATAGAGGTATGCACCGCGACCTATGGTGTATTGTGTCTTCATGGTTTATATCAATTTGCAAATCAGAAAGAATGCGCTTTATTTATATATTTTATTATTAAAATGCACTTTTATTTAATTGTAATTAAAAAATATGCGTTTTCATGATTTTATTGAACTTTAATAATCGGCGATTATTTTTTAAAAATTTGAAATTCCCTTTAATCCGATCTCCAGGAGGACCTACGAAAAAAAGTATCTTGCGATGAGAACCAAAAACCAAACAAAGTCTTATTACTAAAGCTGAACACAGGTAATGCTTGAGGAACTAGTCAGATTTTTGATTTGCCTTCCCAAAAAAGTCGTTTTTTTTTAGAAAAAATTGACACTTCAAACTGGCTTTAAAAATCGAAATTATTATCGAAAATCGTATCCTCTCGGTTGACTTGACAAACAAAAATTTATATAAGAAGCTCGTGTGAAAATTTCAATTGGCCCAGTCCAGCCGTTTCGGAGAAATATTGCTCACCGACTCTGAAAACAGCGTTCCGTGAAAGATGAGTTTAAAGTTTTGAGAGCCGACTACACTAGTTAAAAGTTAAAAAATTCCTCCAAGTGCGCGCATATCTCCGAAGCTATATTTTCGGAGAATATTCCCAATTATGTATATGTACAATATATGGTACATATGTACATGCAAAAAAAGTGGATATCACCACTTAAGCCAAAAAAAAATATTTTGAAAGTTCTAGGCTAGCCTAATCGCGTAAAGTGTCCCTATCTCCGTTGAATTCTCCGAGAAGATATACATTATTATTAATAAATATAATACATACACACATATATATTTAAGCCAAAAGAAATATTAATAGGTGTGGACAAATCAAAAACTTTTTTCCCTTAAATATGTTTTCTGGTCGATTTGAACCTTATTCCACAGATATTTCAAAATTTTATCCTTGCATTACTAAATCTACTAACTGGTTTGTTAATGAAGTGAAAATGAAATTGTAGCTGGAATAATATTAACCATTGTCAACCCACAGACAAATACAATCAAATGGCAACTCAAGCAAAATTGCATAACTGTAAATAAATAAGGCAAGTCAAGAAAGTAGACAGCAGCAGCTAGCCGCCTGATGTCTTGCACGAAGGTATCAAGCGCAGCGTCTGTAGCACAGTTCACTAACAACAACAACAACAACATTAACGTCATCATGCACACGGTTTGTAAACAAAAACCGGCATTTGAGTGCGCCGTTTGCAAACGTTACACTGCAACATGTTTCAAACAGCTGTTCAACACCCGGTGTAACGGTTAATTAGCCGCGCGCTTGCTTGACTTCTTTTCACTTGCAATTATATTTGTTGCACCAACATGTGCAACACACATGCCCAAACATACAAACATACATATTTATAGCCGGGCATGTGCGCTGGACCACTCTCACTGCTGCTGCAGCCAACTGCCCACCCTTGCCCGTCAGCCATTCACAGCGTTGTTGTTGGCTATTTTCTTTGCATTGCAATTGCTTGTTAACGTTTTCTTTACTTTTATTGTTGCGACTATCATTAACTGCCGGCGATTACGTCGTCGCTGGAAAAGTTGTGAAAATTACTTGCAATTATTTGTTATTTCATTGCTATTTCTTTTCAAACGTACGCCGCGCGGGGTGTGGCAAACAGCATTGTAGGCCATCAGCATGATAACTTTTTTTGGTTTAGTGGGTTACTAATGCCAACGCTTGCCTTATTTGTTGCTTGCGCAATATTGTGGTTATTATTGATCGCTGAGATAATATTACAAATCGAATGTGATGTTAAAGAGGCAATTAAAACAATGCTTCGGGGGATAGTTTAGAGGGGGAAAACTTTGGTGCAACTGCATTGCCAATTTTACTGTGTTATTGTCGCTGAGTTTTGAATCTTGTGTTTCAAGCTTGCAAGCTGGAGATTCGCATTTGCATTTTGTAATGTTTACTATAATATTTCCGACGACGAGAAGAACAATATAATTAGTTAAGACTTATATTACTTGAAATTAGCAATAATGTTTAATTAACGATCGTTCCGTTCTCACATAAGCCGGTTACGAAAACTGCCACTTCAACAGCATACCATAGAATTATTAGGGTGACGATTTTTGGTTTGCCAAAGTAAAGTTTCCTAGATTTATTCGCTCTTACAACTTAGTGCATACATATTTATATATATACAAATTTACGATATTTTTGGTCGAGCTTTATTCGCTATTTTAGGTGGTCATTCTGATGTTTTAGAACAGAAAAGGGTTTCAGCAAATTTTAGGCCATCTCTGAAGTCTCTAAGAGACTTTCGGAGAAAATATTTCCATGCCACAAGTACACACGGAAGATTAGAACACACAACCTAACAAGCAGACCCAAAGTTACGTATTCAATGCCCTTGGCGACCCTCACTTATTTAAAGTGTTCCATCCACTTGCAAGTCAGAAAAATGCGTTCTTTTTTAAGTAATTTGAAGCGACTTTTACCAAATTCAATGATCCCTTTAACCCCGTTGCCGATCTCACGTAGCCGATCCAAAAAAATTATTCCAACGGTGAAAAAGATTTTTCTGCATAAATTTATTGCAACTCCGAAAACTATAAAAATCTTTTATTGCAATAAATGATAATGATCGAAGGACTAGTTAAAATTTTGATTTTTGACAAAATGGCGGCTTCCAAAAAAAATTAGATTTTTGTGAAAAAATTTTTATATCAGAAATACAATATTAAAATATTATCCCTTCGATCAATATCTGTCTGTTTATCTAAAAAGTCGTATAAAAATTTCAAGCCGTTCGTTTCAACCATTTTCGACAAATTTTCCGCACTGACTCTGAAAACGGTGTTCCGAAACAAAAACGCTTAAAGTTTTGGAAGCCGATTACACTATATAACAAATAAAAAATTCTTACAAAATGCTCATATCTCCGAAACTGTTTGTTGGATCAATTTAAAATTTTATATATATGTTTTTAAATATATATTGTAAAAAAATAAAATATATTATAATTTGAATATATTTTATGAACTAACTAATAGTTGGTAAGCAATGTAAATAAAGCTGCAAAAAGAAGATTTTAATAAAGTATCAATCTTTCATAAAAAAAAATGCGGCTGGAAACTAATTTGTAATTTTGTCTCAACCAAAAATGAACTTTTTTTTTATGTTTTCTCATTGAGCTGAGATATAGTACGTAATGTGAGCTTTGGTAAGTTCAAGGACATAAATTGCATAAAAGTGGCTCACAGCTCCAGATTTTGTTTCTATACAAATAATTGTTTTTAAACAGCCAACTTTAATATAGTAGAAAATCATAGAATACGAACTGTCATATATATTTTTCGAATGTACAATATATTTTGAACTGTCATGCCTCAGCAGCCTCGTTATAATATTGAATTTGGCAGTACAGAAAATAGTGCTCACATATTATTTTCCATTTTCAATTCATCAGTGTATAATATAACGCATTATGCCTAATATTCACACTAAGTCCACTTTTGAAAAACAAGAACACACTTATATAATTACAACAATAATTTTCGGCTAATTACTTCACTAATTGGGATTACCTTTTTTGGTTTTCACCGTTAACGTAGATTGCGCAGTCGATATTTTTGCAAACTAGCTATATTCTCCACAAAATTTTGTAGTTCTCCTCTCCGTTGAGGTTTCACTTTTTAGAACAAAATGTTGGCATTTCTTTTGCTTTTTGACAATTAAAATTTTTTACAAAAACTCGCTTGGCACTTTCACGAAATCGCACATCTGCGCGCGCACATACTTGAAGTTTTTTCACAATGTCACTATTTACTATATTCTTTTATGGAACATTATATTAAATGTCTACAATGTCAATTACCCACACAGCCACACCACACTCACACTTATCGGACGGTTATTCAACTCTTTGATCATATACATATGGATGCGCCGAAAGCTGAGGCGAAGCAGCCAGTTAGTTTATAAACTTTGAATGAGGCAAAGAATGAAGTGAGTGCGCACAGGTAGCTGAAATGAGGTAGTAAATGAAGATGATAAAGAAGGTAAACACAAGTTGATATGCAGCAGAGAAAAGTGGCTGTGAATTGGTGAAACAGCAACCACTACACAAATAACTAATTAATAAGTAGCGGCAACAGTCGCAGCGATCGCAGCAGCAACTCCTCTTTATGGCCTTGAATTCAGCTTGTTTTGATTTCTTCTATCTTTTTATTACTAATTTTATTTACTGTGTTTAGCTACAATCGAACATTTTTTTGTTTGTCTGACTGACCAGCTTGAAAATGTTTGTGTGAATTCGTATTTTTTTTATAAGGTAGTATACAATTAGTAACTCCGCTTTACAATTATTAATTAATTCTTCTGATTGTTATATATTTATTTGTTTACATATTTTTATATTTATTAAGTGAATGTATAGTTTAAACCTATAATTAGCTGGTGAACTGAATATTATTAAATTAATTTTTATTTATAACTTTTTTTTTTGATTTAGTTCACTTTTAATTTATTTGTTATTTTTTTTATAAATATATTTTCAGTTTATATTTTTAAAATATTTTTTTTATGCATAGCTTTTGTGTTGAAAAAAGTTTTTTTTTAAGAATTTTCCGAACATATTTCACAGTTTATTTATTTTCTAAGCTCAAAACCGACAATAATTACTTAAGATTTGAAAAATATTGAGTTTTTTTCAAAGAGAGATTGATTCGGATAATCTCTAGGTATTAAATAATTGTTTTGTTTTGATCTAAAAATGCATTCGACTGTAAAAATTTTTCTTTTTTGCATAGCTTTTGACTAGAAAAATAGTTTTTAATATTTTTTCGAGGATATTCCACAATGTAGATACTGTCGAAGCTTCTGACCGACAGTATTTAAATGAGATTTGAAAAATGTTGCATTTTTTTAAAGAGAGGTTGAGTCTATTTATCTCTAAATGTTGCATAATTTTATTGTGAAAAATGCATTTGGCTATAAAAATCACAAAATTAAGAAACTATTCTGAAAATACGTTTTGAAACACATAGTCGTTCAGCATTTTCGAAATATTTCATAGCTTACACATTTTAGTTAGAAAACTGCAAAATCTTGAAATCAATGAGAATTTAAAAATAATTTTTTTTTTATATAATCTCCATCAAAACCACGTTACAGGTTACAAGAAGCACGAAAATGTTCAAAAACTCATTTTTTTCAAACTTTTTGAAAACAGACTATCGAAATTCAGTAGTATGATAATACTCGTATATGTCAGAAAACTGCACGATCTTGAAATCTCTGAAAAATGTATGGCAATTTGAAATATAGTCTACACCAAAATCACTTCACAGTTTACAAAAAGCATGATTATGTTTCAGAAATCCTTTTTCGACAGAGTTTCGAAATTTAGTCGTAAGATTCATAAAAAATTTGTATTAAAATATCGACTAAAGAGTCTTTAATTATATATTTATAAATAAAATCAGTTAGGCACGTTAGCGAACTAGTCAATTTGCCTCTAATTTTTTTTTTTTAATTTGACTCTTAACTATTTATCGCGAAAAAAATATATAGTATTTTTCTGACACGATTCTAAAACTTATATATTTATTTAATTATTATTAATAACTTTAGTTTTTTTTATTTTATTATTTTATAATATTTTAATTTGTATTTAAATATATTTTTCTCACACGATTTTATTTTTTTATTTGAGTATAATTAATAATATTTTGTATATAATATTCATTATCTAGCACGTGTTTTTTTGTTATATTTGTATTTTTTAAATTGTATTGTCTTATTTTTTAGTTTTTTTATAGAATTTTGTTAGTGTCAGTTTTTATTTGTTCTTCGAGGGAATAATATAGCCTTTATTGACTGACATGATTTAAATATTTTATATTATTATTTTTAATATTCTACCTATTTATCACATTTTTTGTTATTTTTTTTTTGTGTTCTTTGTTATCTTAATTTGTTTGTTATCATATTTTATTACTATTTAATAAAATAAAATTTTAATTAATTATTTATTTTTTTAATATTTTTTTCTATTTTTCATTTTATTTAAATTTTATTGTATGGCGTCACAACTGCGCTGCAACTCTTGTTAATTTATTGAGCGTCAACACTTCATTTTTAACCATTTCTTCATTTCTTTTCTTATTTCTTTTTCCATAACGAAACTGCTTTAAATTTGAATACAAAATTCAAAATGGTAATAAATTAAGTCAATCGCGATTGAACTTTTTCAAAATTACTATTATGTTTTATCATGTAAATCGCAACTATGCTGAATTCGAAAAAAGGCGTTTACGCTTTATAATTCATTGCAATTTCAAATTGTATGCGTTTATTTTATCAACACTTGCACAAATATTTTGTTACGCTTTTGGAGGTCAGTCCATATTGTGGGCTAATTTAGCAGCGTCACACTGTAAACTAATATATATATCAGGTTGATTTAGCTTTCAATAATATGTGGTGAGAGATGAGTTGTTCAAATTTCAATTTCTTGTGAATACCGTTTTTTAATCCAAAACAGTTCCCGTTGGTTTTTAACGATGTATGTCTGCCACTAAACGATATTTAACTTGTTTCTCCGCCAAATCAAATTATTTGTAAACAACTAAATCGTAGATAATCGTCAATCGCACCGCAACTCGAGCCACACGATACCGTAAGCCACCAGCTCCGAGTTTGATCTGTTCGCCGGGCGCATTTTTGCTGTGAACGTTCAGCTTTGCACTCAAACACGCTCTCATTTGCCGTTGAGCTCTTGGCTGCGCTCAATTTATTTTCAATCAGCTGTGCGCATTTGACGAGCATAAAGCAAAATCTATTTGTTTATACATATACGAGTATACCAATTTTTCAGTTTACCTATACTTCCTCGTATTTTGTATGACATGATAGTAAAAAAAACGAAATAAAATAAATGCCCACTCTTGCTTCAACTTCCACTCAGAATTTTTATTTTTTTGATTTAGCTACTCCTCTCAAGAGTAGTTTTTTCACTAATTTCACTCTTTTAAAGTGTATTGCTCAGTATTTATTGTTTGCTTGTCAACAGTTCGGCCGATGTTTGTTGTTATGGTTATATTTTTTATGGTTGTTTTAATTTGCATTGCCTGGTTGTCATTGCTTACAGTAAATGAGTTTTTATCATTGTATTATTTTTATGTTCAAACATATTTACACAGATCCTAATTTTACCACATTTTGACTGTATTGATTATATATTTAGTTTGCTACTTTTTTTGTAGACTACGCATAATTTGTAAGCCTCATTTGTGGTCGTTAACTGTAAATTAGTTTTGTATGCAAATTTGTATTTATGGACTATATGTATTGGTATAAAACGAGAGTTAAATATTTTCCGGTAGACAATTTATATGCGAGAGCACAATGCGTGCCTATATGCCGCTATTTTATCGAAGCAAGTTAATTACGGCCAAATTAACATTTTAACCACACTGCAAGGATCGCAGAAGAAAAACTTCTACAGTAAATCTATGTTTTAATTGGACTTATTTGGAATAAAAAGTCTCAAGAACTATTCATAAGTTTCATATGTATCAGCGTAGTTTATTAGATCGTTTGGAAATTTTGCTTTGCATTATACCCTGAACAGGGTATATTAAGTTAGCCATAATGCTTGTAACTAAATGATCAGCGTGATAAGCTGATCACAAAATTTGCAGGGCAATAATGCAATCTTCAAAGAAATTGCTCAGATTCAAACCAAATGATTTCGTGGCGCGAGAGTCACCTAAGCACTGACCAGGCACGGTGCCTGCTTTACCTATATAGAGCCAGGTGCCAGCCAGCTTCCCGTGAGGTCACCTCATGATTTTTTAATGACATCACATCGAGGCGCGAAAGTCACCTAAGCCCTAGCCAGGCACGGTGCCTGCTTTACTTATATAGAGCCAGCCAGCTTCCCGTGAGGTCACCTCATAACTTTTTAATGACATCACATCGAGGCGCGAGAGTCACCTAAGCTCTGGCCAGGCACGGTGCCTGCTTTACTTATATAGAGCCAGCTGGCAGCCAGCTTCCAGTGAGTTCACCTCATGACTTTTAAATCACATCACATCGAGGCGCGAAAGTCACCTAAGCCCTAGCCAGGCAGGGTGCCTGCTTTACTTATATAGAGCCAGCCAGCTTCCCGTGAGGTCACCTCATAACTTTTTAATGACATCACATCGAGGCGCGAGAGTCACCTAAGCACTAGCCAGGCATGGTGCCCGCTCTACTTATATAGAGCCAGCTGGCAGCCAGCTTCCAGTGAGTTCACCTCATGACTTTTAAATCACATCACATCGAGGCGCGAAAGTCACCTAAGCCCTAGCCAGGCACGGTGCCTGCTTTACTTATATAGAGCCATGTGCCAGCCAGCTTCCCGTGAGGTCACCTCATGACTTTTTAATGACATCACATCCAGCCGCGAAAGTCACCTAAGCCCTAGCCAGGCATGGTGCCCGCTTTACTTATATAGAGCCAGTTGGCAGCCAGTTTCCAGTGTGGTCACCTCATGCCTTTTAAATCACATCACATCGAGGCGCGAAAGTCACCTAAGCCCTAGCCAGGCACGGTGCCTGCTTTACTTATATAGAGCCAGCTGCCAGCCAGCTTCCCGTGAGGTCACCTCATGACTTTTTAATGCCATCACATCGAGGAGCGAGAGTCACCTAAGCACTGGCCAGGCACGGTGCCTGCTTTACTTATATAGAGACAGCTGGCAGTCAGCTTCCCGTGAGTTCACTTCATGACTTTTAAATCACATCACATCGAGGCGCGAAAGTCACCTACGCCCTAGCCAGGCATGGTGCCCGCTTTACTTATATAGAGCTAGTTGGCAGCCAGTTTCCAGTGTGGTCATCTCATGCCTTTTAAATCACATCACATCTAGGCGAGAAAGTCACCTAAGCCCTAGCCAGGCGCAGTGCCTGCTTTACTTATATAGAGCCAGCTGCATGCCAACTTCCCGTAAGGCTACCTCATGACTTTTAAATGACATCAAATCGAGGCGCGAGAGTCACTTAAGCACTGGCCATACATGGTACCTGCTTTTCTTTTATAGGTCTGCTGCAGACACAGAAGCAAGGCCCTTGATTCTATATAACCGAAAAAGAAACACATTGACTCAATAGCGCCCAGCAGGATCCTGTATTATATTCTAGGCTAGTCAGATGGTGGCAGCATGGTACTTGTAACCAATAGATTCTCTTTGTTAAATGCATTGTCGATAATCTGAACATACTATTCGAATCGCCCTTATCGGAAGACTTCCGACAATAATTAATTTAGTTGACAGCTGAGTACTTTATTTCTTCAGATCAACTGATGTCGAATGTATTATTTACACATTAAATATATTATAGCTTCTTCAAAACCAGGGCTTACTTTAGGCCACCTCAGTAAAGCAATACATGCATACATATTTGTTACTCCCTACTTGTTCTTCTGTTCGCTGTAACTTTAGTTGGGGTATTTGAACTTTGTGTTTATCTTCAAGATCCCTGTAAGTCACATACAGATATCCCCATACTTATAAACTGCGTGACTTTTTCGCCCATTTCATTGCGGTCTTTATTTACCTTCGTAATTAGCACATTTGCATAAAAGTGCTTAACCAAATGAGGAAAAAATCTCGGACAATATGATTTGCTCAAAGAAAGATGAAAGCAAAAAAGCGTAAAAAATAAAAGTGCCACTTTAAAATTGCATTGAAAAGGAAGTTTTAACTGCTACAATTGGTTCAAAACGTTTCTTCGCACAACAAACAGTCCACATTTTGTAGAACTTGACTTTTGCTTTGTATTTACTTTAAACGCATTAACTTAGTGTTGTTGCCTTGGAATTACGGCTGCCTATCCCCTTGACTCACTGCGTTTTACGGACGTAACTATATTTTCGAAAATATGTCTGTATATATGTGCATATGTCGGCTACATATACATACATATATACTAGCATTGTGCTGGCATTGAAGAACGTGTTTGGCATATCGACAATGTTCGACCTTTCATTTAGCAGCACATTACCATGGTTCTTATACTAAAGTTAAATAAATAGACAATTTGCATAGTACTCGAGTGTATATAAATGTGTGTGTGTATATACGTCACTTTGACTTGCTGACGACATGAATGAATGGACGTGTGACTAATGCTGGTTAGCGTGCATACATACATATTGTTACCAACCAACCGAAACCAATAATAATAATGCATTATTAGCGAATTCTGAAAAGTCCATTTCGGGCTTAAGCGTTTTTTCATACAAAAAAACCAAAATATATAAAAATATACCAAATATAAATGCAACTTACGTTTATAAAAAATCGAATTTATTGGCTTTTAATTTGTTGCAAACTCGTTTGTCATTGCAGCCTCGCTCTCTGTGGTAATTACAGGTTTATTTAGTTGTTTCATTTATGCTGATATTATTTCTTTTCGCTGCAGCTTTTTGAAGATTTTTTTCCACTTAATTAAAAGGTAGGTATTACTTTGTTTTCTCCTTGAATGCTTGGTATTTTGAAGTAAAATGTGACCTCGTTGATTTAAGGTGTTTTAAAAGAAAAACAATTTTTGCCGATTAATGATATAACGCTCATTGCTATCAATTTCAATATGCATGTATAGCTGTAATTATTATTTAAAAATGTATATGTAAAAAATTTGATAAGTTCTTTTAAATTTTCATTGCTCGTCTCTTTCATATTTCTACTTTAAAGTTTCTCTGTGCTTTTCTTATCATCTATGCTACTGAGCAAGTTCGAATTCCAAAATAACAAAAAATATATATACATATATTATGTTTACAATAAGCAAATTACCATTCCGTTATAGGTTAAATATTGCTAAATCGATTTTTGGCGAGTCCTGACTATTAGTAGCCTGTCATTTTGCTTTTCAAAATATCAAAAGAAGTCAAGTCCTTCGTTCATGAATAGACCAAAGCAGTGAAGCTTCTCTTCTTACCTCTACTGGCACAGTCTTCCTTTCAGAGCTGTGAGTTTGCATCCATTCGTAATTCGTAATTATAAGCAATTGCTACTCTTTCTTATGGTCACAATGGTTTATTGTTTGCTAAGTTCTAACTTGTTTTAAGTATAATACACGCCTTATTATATTTCACATGAAAATGGTATGCCAAAAAATTTAAAAATAAAAAAAGTCTGCATCAAAGCTTTTATTCGAGTGTCTATAGTTTTATCAATTTAAACAATATTATTTTATCAAACTTTAAACATACATACATCAAACATTCATATATGTATGTAGTTTTTCAAATATTATTTTCAGTTAAATATAGAAAAATTTAAATATACGTGAGAAGTAAGTCAATTATGCTCTATCACAGTAATTCTTATAACTCATTGTATTTCAAAGCTATCAATGTGAAATGTAGGCAGTAAAATGTTTAACGTTTTTACTTTCAAATAAAGCAAAAATAATTTTTGGGATAGTTTCGAAAATTTTTGAAAATTTTGAGATTTCTGGAAAATTTGTACAATTTTTGAAAATTTTAAAATGCTTTATATTTTCGAAAATTTTGTAAAATTTTAAAACTTTATGAGAGTTTTGAAAAAGTTTCAAATTTTTATTTCTGCAAAATTTCGAAAAGTTTTATAATTTCAGAAAATTTTCTAAATATTTTTCCAAAATTCAATTAATCCTCTGAGTGTTAATGAGGCTAACTTAAATAATAAACACAAACAAATTCTCCTTTTAAACGTAGACTCAGTTATCATGTGCATACAAATATCTTATGAATCTGTTAGGTAAACTTTTCGATGTGTATTACTCATTCCTCTGCATAAAAAATACTAACTACAAAATCATTTTGAAAATGTAACGCTTCATTTGCAGCACATACAAATGACGTACTCACGTACTTGAACTTAAATAAAGCCAACAAGATTTTTAAACGTTAAACCAAACATAGGAAATTAAATTAATTACAAGTTATAGCAAAAGTTTAACAGCTGTGTTCCGGTTTTAAATTAACCTGTCTTTTTACAATGCCGCGTAAAAATAATATAATAAATAAATAAAAACCAAAACAGTAAAGGTTATGAAAAGTGTGAGTATTCGTGCAATGCTCTTTAAGCGAAACTGCAAATCAAAATAAATAGCACAATACAACATAATAACAAGAAAAAAGTTAGCTTCGTCTGCACCGAAGCTATCATACCCTTCACAGGTTTATTTCTTATATTATATTATACATAGAAGGGTATAAAATGATCTCTATCTTGATTTTGCACGGTCAGTTTGTACAAGTATTTCAGCTATATGCTATAGTGTTCCGAACTGAACAATATGTTCGAAGGTTGTAGCTTTGCCTTTGACAATATTGTACCAAATTTCGTGAAAATATCTTGTCAAATAAAAAAAGTTTCCCCCACACGAACTTGATTTGGATTGGTCAATTTGTATGGCAGCTATATGCTATAGTGATCCGGTAACGGCGGTTCCAACAAATTGGCAGCTTCTAGGGGAGAAAAGAACGTGTGCAAACTGCGTAGCAAACTTAATATACCTTGGCCAGGGTATAAAATCATGTAAACTCTATGCTGAATATGGTTAAGCATGTCTTTGACATAATTCAAGGCACAAATGCCATATGCGTACCACGACATTTTTTCCAGTAACTAAATATCAAATGTGAATGACAGTCTACAATTGTTATAAAATATAAATGTCAATAAATATATGAATTCATATACGCGAATTAGCACAAAGGGAAATAGCGATTATTATGTGTGTATAATGTGTGTTATTAGTAAGTCAATGAGTGCTTGCAATGGAAATTGTGCACAGACCATAAAAACTACAATTTCGTTTTGTAAATATTTTTGTATTATCATATGTCAAACCAGAAAGGCTTAGGCCGAGTTTCTTTTATTTTAAGTCATATTTAAAAGTGTTTATGATTGTTAATTGTTTATACAATTTTTTTTTTCGAGTAAATTTTTTCTTGTTACACTTAATGTAACTGCTATACTTCTGTATTTCTATGTTTCACTATCCATTTATATGCTTATGTTTTACATGTGAAACGAACACACACTCTCTAAAGTCGATTTGACAACCAACTCACCCATTCACTTGCAGGCTGCTATTAAATTTACGTTCACTCTTTTAGTATTGACGCCACAAAACGCTTGACAAGTGAGGGCGAATATGTGCGTTGGCCGCTCTTTCACCAAATGGTTAACCATGCGTGACACCTATTAAGCTCATGTCCGATTCGTAATATAATTAGCATATTTTCGAGTGAAATCCACATATGACAATGAATGATGGTCTTGATTTACGGTTCGTTAGCCCCCTTTTGGACGCAGTTTAGCCTTGATATTGAACTTTAACAGGGCGTTATCATCTTTTAGTACTAAAAATTTTGCCAAATGTTTGAAAGCGTTTCATGTCTCTTATGTCTTATAGCGCTCTAGATAAAATTTTCGTGGGTTTTTTTTAGTCGCTAAGTCAGGTCTGCATTGTAATCTGCAGATTCGACATTGTCACGTTAAAATAGAATTTCGAAAAGACTTCAGTAAGTAACTGTCTTACTTTAGCCATAACTAGTTTAGTAATTTATTTTAGGTATTTTATATAAGAACCAATACCTTCTAATATAACCGATTCTTCAACATGCTATACTGCTGAACTCATGCACGTAAAAATTATATCTAAAAAAAATACAACTTAAAAAAGATCTCTATAACAAATACCGACGTTCAAATAGTTATAATTTTACGAATTTAAAAAATATTTTTATGAAATTTGCAATATCTTTAAGCTTATCGCTTGTAGTTTTATGTATGTTTTTTTTTCTAATAGGATTTCTTGTTTAGATATAAAAAAAATTGAACATATGCGAAAACTAAGTAAATTATACCCCACCAGACTAGTTCTTATAACTCTTTATATTTCAAAGTTATCAAAGTGGAATTTCGGCTGTGTTTTATTTAACGTTTTTCCTTTTTAATAAAATAAAAATAAAAATTTTTGAAAAATTTTAAAATTTCGAATATTTTTGAAAAATTTTAAAATTTCGAATATATTTGAATAATTTAGTTTTTTAGTGTATTCAACAATTTGTTAAGCATTTTATTGCTAGCCCACATTTTAGTTTTCGGTGACGTTACAAATCGAGTATTTAAATAAAAACTCCCAAGCGAGAAGCATTCGCCAGCTCTGTTAAAATATGTAAGTACGCATAAGTAAGATTTACATAAACCGTAGTCCGCTATCTTTCCAAAAAATAAGAATCACAATAATTTAACATGCTACATATAGGTACATATGTATATACACAGGCGTTATAAATTTTTCGTTTTGCGCTGCAATTCTCGACAGGTTTATAAAATACTTATGCTATCTACTATATTTCCACGGTATCATTTTCTGGCATTTAAGTTTTTTCGTTCACTTAAATAAATATATACACAATAAGTTAATACATACAAATTTTGTTATTAAATAACTGTAATGTAGTCATAATCAGCTCCTAACGCCGGCGCCAGCTAAGCGGCTGCGCCCTTTGTCACGATCTTGCTTACATTTATACAAAGATATTTTTATAATTTGCCTTACAAGCTTTAGCTTGCAGCTTTTATTGTGGGTGTGGTGCAATTTTCGTGAACTACTTACAAACAAAAAAAAAAAGTACAAAGTCAAACAATATTACTTGCACACATTTTTTTAATAAAAAAAAAAATTTACATATTTTCACTTCCGCTTTTCCCCTCCATTACACCCAGTGAAGAGCAGGTAATTTTACTTATCCATTCATCTAATGACACAATTCAAGCCTAACTCTCGCATAACTTTTGCCACGCTAAATTACCTTTACCTTAAATGTTTCTACTTCCTACAAATGATTTCAGCTTATTTTCGATTTGTTTTTGTATTCATTTTCTTATTTCAATTGCGCTTGCATTGTAACTGCTGCTAATGGCATGGCATATAACTTATTTTGCTTTTGCTCCCATTTATAATTGTATAATTGTGGTTTAATGCCTCATAATTTTATAGCCATGACGTTGGTTTCTGCTGTAGCTGTTTGCCAAAAACGATTGATTGACACATTAGATAGTTAAATTGTAATTTGCATAGCCAATGAAGGTATAATTTTATAACTGTTAATGAAATTGCTATTTGTGTGGCAAGATACAAGTCGACTTAGTGTTTGTCGTTGGCAAAAACATTATTACTAGTTTCTTGAATCTCGAAAAATCGAAGTTAAAGTGATTTATATTTTCTTGAAACAAAACCTACTCATTTAATTTAGTTTTAGTTAGGAAATTACAAAAAAAAAAAAAAATCAATATCGAAATATAATTTATTTCTATGTAATTTCGAAATTTCGAAATCACGACCGATACAATATTTTCTGAAGCGAAAATTACTCAATGAATTTGCTTTATTAAGAAAAACATAAAATAGTGCCAATTATTGGAATTTTGAATTTCGGAAATTGTGAGCAATTTAATATATTCCTAAACAAAACAAACAAAAACAAACGTCGATACTAAAATATAAAATATTTCTTGATTCTAATTTAAATTTTTGAAATCATGTGCGATTAATTTTTACTTGATAAAACTTGCTCACTTAATATACTTTAATTTGGGAAATTAAAAAAAAATATATCGGTACTAAGAAAAATTACAAATATTTCTAAACTCTGGAATTTCGAATATTCGAAGACATATTGACATGATTCAATATTTTGTGAAACAATATTTCAATATTTGCTTAAATTTTAGTTCATCTTTTAAAAATATTGTTTATCAGAACAATCCAGGTTCGTTACTTAAGTCTTTTGTTTTTCAGGACAATCCGAATCTGTTTCTTAAGTCTTTAATACATCAATAGCGAGTTCGTTACTTACGTTTATCGTTATCAATATGATGAGAGTTCGTTTCTTTAGTCTTTAGTACACCAATACGATGCAAGTTCGTTTCTTTGGTCTTTAGTTCATCAGACCAACTGAAGTTCGTTTCTTAAGTCTTTTTGTTTTGATAAGGGATATTCGAGTTCGTTTCTCAAGTCTTTAGTACATATATATGATGGGAGTTCGTTACTTAAGTCTTTCAATCCCAGCAAAAACACAAAATAACCGATTCGTTATTTCTAATTAATTTCAGCCAATTAACTGCGAAAACACGTGAACGTACTGCCGAACTGCATGAAACCTCAACAGAAAGCAAAAGTTTGCGCCAACAAATTGCTGCACTGAAAATCAGCCGAGACGAAGCTATTGCGGAAAATGGGTAAGTCGAATGCGCTATAAGCACAAGTAGCTCATTTTTGACTATTTAAAGTTTAAAGTTGAATGTGTATATATGCATATATAGCTGTGTCTATATGTACCTATGTATATACATATGTATGTATGCATGTCTAGGCGTGATGTTTTATAATTTTTGGCTGATTATTATGAGAAAATTAGCCATCAGCAGGTTTTATAGTGCAAATCATTACAAATATTACGTCACTTTGGGCGTAAAAGGTCGTATACTATATTTTACACTGTTTACCGTTATTTATTTTGCAACTATATTGCGTCGGTGTGTAAATGATTTTCTTGCAACAATCACTGCTAACATGATTAACTTTGTCTCAATACCGGTGTGGCTAATGCGATTTCCTATTATTTTGTCTTTTTTCAGTCGACTGTCGAACGAATTGGCCGAGCGGCAAGCTGAGATTTTGACACTTAAGAAAAAACTGAAAGACTCCGATTTCGAAATCGAACAATTGAAACAGCAATTGCGTCAATATGTAGCGGAGGTGAAGAAAGCAGAGGATTTGTTAACGCATAAGGTATATACATACATATGTTCATATATATTACATAATCCTCACAATAATGCAAAATATTTATAACGCGCTTTCAAAGTATTTTTTATAAAAGTTTACTGCTTTTAAAGTAAAGAGTGCGGTTAATGTTTATTGATAGTTAAGACGGTAACCAGTAGGGTTCAAATACAACCGCAACAAAATTTAAGGTTGTAAAATAATTTTTTCTAAGAATGATTGTTCTAGACAGCCAATGAAAATTTTTTGATAATAATTCTAATATAAGACATAGTAAGAATAAAGCTTTTACTGGAACGATGTATACGCAAAGAAAATTACGCGTAATTGAATATTTCTGTATCAGGATTTTCAACAATATACATATTTTCAGCCGCCTGGCTTGCCTTTTGACTTTATCGATGAAGAATTTTCAAAAATGGGGCGTATTTTCTGTTTGGAAAAATAATGGTTCGCTTTTTACTAGATATTCTATATTGTTATGTATTGATATATATATACAATTTTTATTTTTATGTATTTTCTAAATTTTTATGTATTTCTATTTAGGAAAAAGAACGCGAGGAAATGCTCGAGCATTATCGCAGCCTGTCACATGACGCTGTCATTTTAGAGGGCAATAATCAGAGTCTAGAAGTTGAAGCAGCCGAGCAAAAGTAAGTTCAAACTTTCATAACATTAAATCTCTGAAATTTGTTGCTTTTCACTTGTCTACTAACCTAACGAGTAGTTAATTGACTAAATTTCTACATACTTCCTCTTCTCTACATTATCTTAAAAATCTGCCTGCTTGACTTGCGTAGATGTTGTTGTTGCTGTGCGCGACATATACGCTAATTATTTGATCTTATCGTATGTATGTACTATAGATATGTACCTATGTAACGGCAAAAGGCATTTGAATAGCTCTCTCCTTAGCAGTATGTAGCTTTTGTTATCTTGATTTACGCACACATAGTCGTAACGTAGTACTGCCATGGTTACAATAAGAAAAAGAAAAAAAATATAAACATGATGAAAGAATTTACCGCTATTAACCCCGTTTTCGTTAAAGACGACAAATTACCGAATTAGAAGATGAAATAAATGCGTTGAAGAAGGAAATTTGCACGCGCAATAGACTTATCGAACAGCTGGAGGATAAAGTATGTAAAATGTTACATTATATATTTAAGTATTTGTGTGCTTTATTAAATATTTATTATTGTTATTTTTTTCTCAGCTAACTACGCTAAACGCACAAAATGCCAAATTAGAGCGTGAACTTCAAGATGTCTTGGATGAACAACACCTGCTGAAGGTTGATTTGGCTGCGCGTAAGCAACTTTGCGATAAGCTGGATATAGAGCGCGACAAACTAAATGCCGAATTATCTGAACTGAATGAGATAAAGCGCAAGGTACGCGCACACAACTAAATTACAAATATAAACACTTTCGCTACAGCCTCTTCTTTCAGCTTGAACGTGACAATGAAAAGTTGCGCGCGGATTTGGAAAAATCCTCTAATGGTCAGAAAGTCTCCTCCGAAACGCTCGAAGAATTATTGACGAAAACGCGACGTGATCTGGAAGAGCAAATAAAAGTCGATAGTAAATTGAGTCAGGAATTGTTGCGACAACGACAGCAAAACGACGATTTATTGGTGTGCATAACAAATAATTTTCACTAAACAAATAACTAATAAATGCTTGTCTTTGCAACATTACAGCGTGAGTTAGATGCCGAACGGCAGCGGCGTCATCAACAAGAAACGCTGGCGCAGGAATATCATATACAAAATCAGGAACTGCGGCACAATCTCACCGACGATCGTTTCCGTCAGGCGCGTTCACGTGATCAAAGTCCACGCTATCCATCGCAGACGTTGTAAGCATTGTTCTCTTTTGGGTCCGCAATTGTACTTAACAATTTGAAAATGCATTTCACTTTTGTTCCGTTTTTACTCTTAAATAATTTTTATAAAATGTCTTGCGTTTTTCTTTGTTTTCTTGCTTTTTTGCTTTTTGTTTTTAGTACAAACAAAAAAAAAATATAATAATAAAGTGTGAACAAGCACATAAACTGAGCAAACTATACGCAGATTTCATAAAATAAAAAAACACAATTACAAAACAAATCATCATCTCAGCTATACACATACATACATACATAAGTTAGTGGTGTAGTAAAAAAATACACTAGTGCGCAAATTTCAAAAATTTGCCACATCGGGACAACCGAAATTATAACAAATCACCATCATTCATTGAACTCATCATCATCATCCTCAATTTCGACACAATCTTCTGGCAGTCGTAATCGAAAATCGGGATAGTAAAGTGTCACCATGTTTAGATAAGTTTTGAACATACATGGACAGCCAGTAAATGCCGGTATCTGCTGGTATTCGCCACCATAAGCGAAACTTAGGCGTCCTGTGAATTATGAAATATATAAACTGGTTGTGAATTATGTTGGTAAGTAGAACTTAAATTTAATTAAGACAGTAGTTAATTGAAAAATATGCATAATATGCTGAGAATCCATAGAGTAAAAGTTGATCAATGTGATGTGTGGGATCATATGTTATTGTATATTTGTACATATTTATCGACTTATAGTTCCGATGTGAAAAATTAGAAATAAAAAAGGAAGTCAAAATAATGTAAGTAAGTGAGAAAGAATTTAAAAATTTTGTTACGAACTTTCATTTATGGATGTCTATATTTGAAGTTTGAATTAAAATAGCCCAAAAAGATTAGATATAATATTTGAGGGCGGTGCGATAAGAAAATAGCCGCACCGCTCGCTGGCGCTACTACAGCTAGAAAAGTTTAATATCGTCTGAAACATTATCGTAGACAACTAGAGCCGAATCGGACGAGATTTTGTTTTATGGGCATGTCTGCAGATCATAGATGGAAAGAAAAAGAGCATTACTGAACGGTGTGATACTATATGTAAGAGAAATCGAGCAGTGAAAGTACGATGACGACTGTCAAAAATTTAATGAGGTGCAGCGTGGTCGCACGTCGGTTTCAGATGCGCCACGCTTAGGTGCGCTGAAAATCGCTGCTACGGGCAACTGTGTGAAAAAAGTTTGGTGCGTCATATTTTGCATAAAATATTCAGTACGAGTAAAGCTGTTAGGGTACTAAATGGAACCTTTGTTCTACCTATATTACAAGCTGCAAACGTGTGACGCTGTTTTGAAGGAAACTTGGATCCACTGGTACACACCAGAGACGAGGGAACAGTCGGAATAGTGTATTTCACCCGACAAACCTCTACCGAAGAAAGTGAAGATTGTACTAGCAGTTAGAATGGTGTTGGCCAAATTTTTCTGTGATTCACAAGATGTTGTCTATATTGACTACTTAAATAAGGGCAAAATGGTCACAGCGCTCTGTGGCGAATTATTTGCCGATTCGACAACGAAACAATGGTCTTATTCGGCAAGGAAAGAAATGCTTTTCCATCATTCCATCATCACAACGCACCGACTTACACCTATGGCGTGGCCAAGGCTAGATTTGTCAAATTAGGCTACGAACTGCAGCGTCATTCGTTTTAATCTCGAGATTTAAACCCGTGCTACCTCTTTTTGTCATTCGCCGGGCATAAATTTGAGTCAAATGATCGCCCCCACGGAGACGTCTTGAAAACGTGTTTTTTTAGGCGAGTCAAAGCAGTTGGAGCATCTATGAATGAAGTTTACAGAAATAAAAGGAAACTACGTTGTCAAACAAGCTTTAATTTTCCCAAATTTTCGCTTTTCTTTTGTGGGCTAAATACTTATCGGACCGCACCGCTGACGTATAGTAGTCAATGTCGATTAACTCACTTCTTGGTGTATAGTCGCGCATAGAATCTGTTACATCATTTTGCAGGTTCACCGCTATGAAAAAAGTAGCAAATTAGTAAAGCACTTAATAAAAGAAATATGTTAAAATACCTTCATCTGGAGCATAGCAGGCAGGGTCGCAGTTGCTGTACTGCTCCATAAACTGCACACGCGTCTGCGGCTTGTACTGTGGCAGTTCTTGCGCACATCTATCTTCCTCTTCCGGCATTTCTTGATGCGGCGGCATTGTGGCATTAAACCTTGGCGTTCTGCGTTCCGCGTAGTTTTGAAAGCGCGGACTTGTTTGTACCGTTTGCAAGAACTTCATTGGTCCATCTGGCCAAGGTGCCATATTGCAACTACTTACTGGTTGGCCCGGTATAAATTTTTCATCCTGCTGCCATGGTAACAAATAGTTATTCTCATCTGTACATTGAGTAGGTGATTTGTGTTTTTGTTGCGCATAGAAAATTTGTCTTTTCTCCGAATTTATTTCTACTTTACCACACCACTGTTCATCATTTTTTGGTTGCACCTTTTCATCATTCTCATTGTTTTCTTCGCATAGAAACTCATACTTCTTTTTCGTACTATCCGGACTTGAGCGAGGCGATTTATTATTTCGACGCGAGGAGTCACATGTGCATATAGATGGCGCAGGAGAATTCGTCGCTCCATCCGCATATATTTCACTGCATTCTTTCGGAAGTGGCACATACTGCGGTGCACAACGTTCTTCCTTTTGCTCAATAATTGTTGCCGAGTACTGTGTTCCGGTCGAGCGTAATGTTATGCAGCTTTTCGATAAATTTTGTTGAGGTAATGGTTTATAATTGGCCGCTGCGGCGTCTGACTGTAGCGCTACGGCCATATGGGAGTTAGTAGCTAATTGGCGTACCGGCGAATGTTCGTATTGATCGCCTAGCTTCTCGTAAGGAATTTCACTACCACTTTCCGCTGGGCATAAACATCGGCGTTGAGACGGTGATGGCGAAGTTGCCTGTGTAGTACATGGCTTACACATATAAACATCGCCGGCGTTCGCAACACAGTTGCCACGTAGACTGGTCCTCTTAGCACAATCGTCTTCAGTTGGGGGAAAACATGCGGTACCGTAATCGGTGCATAATGCTCGTGGTTTCATATAAATTTTTGGCGTCTCAAGGCTTGGAAAGGGACTTAGTGGACTTGCAGGCCCACCCATGATGCCAGCTGTGTCTGATCTAGCAAAGCCTCCACCTTTTACCGTACCATCATAGATGTGTTGTTTTCTAACCGGACTACTTTTTATTTGTTCTGGCTGGCTGCGACTATCCAACTGTCGCAGTTTGTCATGGGGTTTGTACTGTGAAGAACCTAAGTGTTCTGGTTCCTGCGCCATAACCAACTGCCCCAATTTATCACGATCTTTATACTTTGGAGATCTTAATTGTTCTGGTGCCTGCGACACTTCACCTTCAAATGCTAATTTAGCCTGCTCGCGTAAACTAATTACGGCGCTTTCCCCTAAGCATAATATTATAACAGATTATTTTAAACGTAGCAACTATAAAAAAAAAGAATTACCTCTTCCACTCGGTGCACTTCTACCGCTTTCGTCTGTATCTTCAATTTTAATTTCTGGTACTGGTGATATATTTTCAAATATCTCTTCACTTCCAGTAAATGCTCTATCAGTACCAGGTGCTTTTCCCGTACGTGGAGTGCTAGCCTTGGGGCTATCAGCTCTTTTATTACTGGCTGAACCCTCAGCCTTAATGGCCTTACTGTCTGTTTTATGACTCAACTCAGCTATATGCGCACGGTCTGTCATTTCTGTATCTGCTTTGAATTTCATTTCTGCGTCCGAAATGTCTGGTTTTTTATTTGAGAAGCCTAAATCTGTTAGTTGTTCATTCTGCATTAAAGGATCTTCTCTCTGATTGTAATCATCTTCCTTCTTAAATTTTATATCACTTGTTTGTTGGGGATCCTTCATAACTCTCTGGTCGGAGTCAATTATATTGTCTCTTGTAGACTTTTTTTCACGCTTTCCATACTCAACACGGGAGTGGGAGGGCGAAAATCCTTCAAATTTTATGTTATCGTCCGGTCCCAAGTCCCGAGCCAAATGAGTTTTCACATCAGGAGTATAAGCAAGAGGGTCGTGAATCCTACGTGACGGACTCTGGGGTGGTGTTGTACTATGCGGTTCATAGCGTGCCGAACGTGGTGTTTCATCTGGAGAGTAAGTTCTACTCGGCATTTGCGCAGACCTTGGTTCATCATAAACTTTACGCGGTAGACCACGAGGGTCATACGTTTGATCTGATTTAATACCACGCTCATGGTCACGTGCGGAACGAGGTGTGCTCGACGTGAATTTACGTTCATAAGTGTCATCTTGCGAAATGTTTGAGTCACGTCTTTCACGTTGCCTTGGCGAAACATAGTCGCTTGGCGACCGCCGCTCATCGTAAGTTCGCCCATTGCTCCTCACAGTATCTTGCTTTACAACAGGTCTGTAGCCGTCATCTAATCTGGGTTTTTGTTCAAGTCCATATGCTCTAAATACTTCTGATTTCTCTTTATCATACGATTCACGTTGCCTATCGTCGCGCCCAATTCTAGGTTGTCCTTCTCGTGCAGTGCCGCTAACAGTTCGTTCTCTTTCATATGATCCACCTGGTCTACCACTAAGCCTCGTCGGTTTTTCTCGTTGTATACGCCGTCCACGTTCGGGGCTTTGAGATGGCGGCAGGTCTCGCACTGTATTTTTTTGTACCGGCATTATGTCATAACTTCGCTGAGGTGTCACCTGGAAAAAATCTCTATAACCTCCCATATATTGCGGTTCAGTGGGTTCCTGTATGAGTTTAGGTTCATCACCAGCATAGGTATCACCAACACGGTAGTCATCGTAAACTTCTTCAATAGTAGGAACGCCAGCATGCCACTCATCTTGTTCAAGTGGATAGTCCGTTTGTCTCAATCGTACATCCCACGTTTTATCGTCATCAGCAACTTGTCCTTTGTTCTTTTGCTTCTTCTTTCGGTCTAAATCAGATTTGCCTTCACTTTCCCCCGGTTTACAGGGCTTGTATGCAGTTATTGTCATCTGTTTCAAAGAGCGTTTTGTCTCACGTGAGTACTCACGATTTGTTTTGGGCAGCTCATACGTAATACATTCATCTGACTCAGACGAAGGCCTGTGACGTCTCTCCTTCGTAAAGGTTATTTCTAGCAGTTTTTCTTTGCTCTTCATTAGACGTGTCTTCTCCGAGGAGTCGACACTACCCGACGATTCACTTCCGTGAACTTGACGTGGCTTACGCTCGCGTGCCTGACGCTTTTCATGCGCTTCGCGCGCAGAAAAGATGTCATAAGCTTTCGAAGTGCGCTGTTTTCCCTTATCTTCGCTCTCGTTTTTACGACGGGTTTTGCTGCGCGAGCGATCGCCACTTCTTTCAATATCAACAAGTGTGCGTCCATTCTTCGGTACATCGACCGTCAAACGCTCTTTGTTCTTAGAGTGCCCTGTACTGCCATGTTTATATGATTTTGGTGTGGCATGTGAACCGGTGGGATGGTAGAAATCTTCTGTATTTAAGTCACTCACACGCCTGCCATAGATAACTTTTTCCTTCGTTTTGGCTGGCTGACACTCACTATAGGCTGGACAAGGCGGCAAACACGGTATGCATGGCTGGCAAGGCCGACATGGCTGACAGGGTTGATATGATGGCACACATGGCGAACAGGGTACACAAGATTGATTCGTCGCCGGCACTACACATTTATTCTGCGACGGATAATTATAGTGGTATTCATCTCGACAGTAGTTATACTCATTACATGGCGTAAGCGCCTTCTCCACATAGGTACTTTTATTACATAACATGCCATTGTAATTGCCGACGCTTTTGTAGCGTTCGCAAGTTTTCGTGCAATTACAATCATTGCAACCGCCAGCGCAACGACAATTCTGCAAGTGATAAACATTCACAGCGTTTTTACCATCGCCCGTGCCTCCATAGTCGAAGGCATAGCAATTGGGCGGTGCCGTATCGAGTAATCCCTTTGTCTTTAAACTGTCCAGATTGGTGGCCGAGTAATGTATAGCTGCGTTGAGTTTGGTCTTAATATTTTGCAAATTTTCCTCAACCGCGCTGCGTTGCGTTTCCTTCTGCAGGCCAATTGTGCGCATGCGCGGCCGACACGAGGTTTGCTCGTCACGCGCGTAACGCGGTGATGTGCACACGAATTTATGCTGGCTCGAGAATTTTTCAATCGTAAACTCGATATTATTGGCTAGCTGTGTCTCCAAATCCTTCAGTTTGTCCCACGATTCGATATTCGCGTGTAGATCGTTTTGTATGGCAGCGTTGCGCATCAACGGATGTGGACGCGATCTGAACATTAGTTTGTCCCTTTCCCGTTTCAGTTTCGTAATTTCATTATCAATTTCATGCGCCAAACGCTTCAACTGCACCGAAGTGCGGTTGACTGCGCGTTCCAGGTGCGATTTGTCACGGCAAGTCGTCAATAAGGCGCCACTCTCCGGCGAATTACCAAATGTTTCGGTGGTGGTGTTGCGCTCCGATGCTGTTTCTGGTATATGTGTTGTTGTGAAGGCGTTGCGCTTTGTTCGTTGTTTCTGCTGCTTGCGCGCTTCCTTCGCATTCGGGTGTGGAAATCGTTCTCGTAATACGGTCTTATGTCGTTTAATATAACCGTTGTGACTGCGTTCGGTTGTATAGCTTTCCTTGCGCTCAAGTTCTATGCTGTCCCCTGAAAGAGCGCACGTACTTGTCTATATAATGCAAAATCTGAATTTCTTAAATATATGTGACAGCTTACCCCTATCTTTTAGTTCCTGATACCGAAATCCCATCAACAAATGCTGATAACTTGTTTTTGTTTTTGATATCGAAAAAAATTTTTACAAATAAACGCTAGATATTTGAATAATTTCGTTAAATTTTAACAATTGTCTGCTTGCCAATAAAAATATAACAAATGGAAAATGTTTGATTAATAAATAATTTTTTGCTCTGATCGTTTCGAACCGAAAATGTTTAATAAGAAAAACAGCTGCTTAATAAATGTTACCAGGTTTAATAAAACTAGGTTGCAGTTCGATTAATTCTCAGTGTTGAAAACAAGTATCTGCTTGGTTGGACAGTTTCTAGAAAATAAGTGGATTACATCATAAAAAAATATCCAAAATACCTACAAGATAAATTGAGTCTAACTAACATTATTTTATTCATTTTCTGGAAATCTCAGTTGAATGGGAAAAGTATCGCCTACATCATCATAATTGTGTTTTTTTTTCTTCTTCTATTAGAACCCTGTGCTTGTTTTGTCCATCTCCAGGTAGACGATCTAGATCACCCTTTATGCATCCCGAAAAATTATTATCATCACTTTCGTTCGATGGGACAATCTACGCCTCTTTCGAAGCTGCGATTGAATCGCCGACCGATATCACTCTTTATCCGTATTTTTTAAAATACGAATCTGATTCGGCTGATATTTTGGCAGTAACCGCGTACTAGATTATATATATATACTTGACGATTTCTTTTGAACTATTAGGCGGTGAGGCTAAGTACTGAACCTCTCTCTCGAACCTCTCTCTCGTTCAACTTAGAACGCCTGTTAAGATTTTATTGTGAAGTTTCTATCGTTATTTTTTCTAGACAGGTTTTAGTGTGATATTCGAGATCAATATTTTGCAATATACAAACTGCACTCGGTGTTTCAGATGGCGTCATCTTATAAAAATTATTTTTGTGATATTTTCCTTTAACTTATGGTTCGTATCTTGCATGTTTTCCGATAAGTAGAGAAACCTGCAAGTTTTTAGCTACCAACAAATAACTGTTAAATTGATCTAAGAAATGCACTCGGAAATTTTACAATATTTGCCGGTGGACCATAACTTCTGAAAATTAAATTATATAATTTTAAACTGGCTCAACTGGAGTGCGAGACAATCGATTCTACGTAACTGGAGCAAACACGAATTTTTATCCGTTCAAGGACTGTCAACTTGGCAGTATCACTAAAAATTGTATGTGGAATGTTTTCTGCCGCTGCTACAACACGAACTATCACCGTATAATACGCCTGCTGACACTCTCAAACTAAGGAAATGTATAATCCAAACTTTAAAGCTGAAACAACAACAATAACCACTGATGATATTAGTTTTAAACACGTTTTACGGTAGCATTTTATTGAATCCAGAATTCAGTAAAGAGATTCTAAAAAAATACGATACATTTATAAATATAAAATAATTCACAGTTAATACATTACATACATACATACAATAGAATGCAGTTCATATACATAATATAATTCTTGTTTCTAATACTTTTCGCTTAACGCTGCCCAATTGGGCGGGACCTATTTAAGGTATGCATCGCGCACAAGCATATCTGAGTAAATATAGTAGTCAATATGTTATGTGATGTGTGTTGCTCAAGTACCTTTTCGTTATCATTAATATACTTGTACATACAAGTACATATATGTATTTATGCATATGTAATTTTCGTTTTCTTCATTTGCTCGCCATACCACTTAATGTTGAAATTAATCTTTAGCTTAAAGCTTCCTCAACTACTCATACAATTACTAGGTTTCTTAACTGCTAATAGCTGCTAGCTATCAGGAAGAGCAACACTGAGCGAATTGAGAAGTTACTCTCATAAAGAACGAAATAACGATAAAGCAAAGAAACGAAAAACTAGTAGAACTAACAGTACCGTAAGCATACTAGCAGGAATTAGCAAGAAACTATCAAAATGTTGTTTTTTATAATCACATCACACTATCAATACTTGAAGATTAATCAATTGAATTTTTATTTTCACAATTCGAAACTATTAAAATTAACAAAACCGAAGCAAATTCGACAAATCTCGCTTGTATGGTATGTGTTTTAACAGCTGTTTCTTCATATGGTTGTAGCAGCTCTCTTAACTTTTTACGCTTTTAATTTGTGCTCTCTTCCGCTAGTTGCTGCTAGTTTTTTATGTTAAGAAACGCTAGCTAGTGATAGTTAGCAGTTATGAAACAAACTTAATGTGTATTTGTTTGCTGGTACAAATCAGCTGTTCCTTAATTAAATCAAATTACTGTTTTCAGGAGTGAAGTATGTTATGGTATATGTTTGGCCTCTTCAACTTAAGTTCTTCAGAAATCATTGTACAACACTATTTTTTTTTTGTTAGTTTTCGAAAATATTTATCTCTCTTTTTTATTCAGAGTTGTCTAGAAGCTTTTTTACTTTTAAAGCCAAAATATAATTATTTTGCGTCGTTTTCGCGAAAAAATATATTTTGACTTCTATTTCGAGCTCGAATGTGAACGCTAAAAGCGTTAAGAAAATCTTAGGTAACGACGTAACTTAAAAATCGAAACCAACCATTGCCATTGGAATCAAACAATCTGTGCTTCTATGTTTTTTTACAGTGTCGTTTCGAAAATCTTCCGTCACAATCAGCTAAAACTCGGCGCCTACAACAGTCTAACCCTAAGCTAATATTTCCTAAATATGCCTTATGTGCTTCCGATGCCATCCTATCTTACTTGAGAAGATCTTTGTAAAATAAATCTTCATTGGGATCTCTCGAGATTGGATTCTATAGTTTTAAACTGACTTTTCCGTAAGCATACTTGCAAAAGAACCCTACAACTTTATCGATTATGCTCGAGTTCTTGATCCAATTTTCGTTTTTGAAAGTAATACTTGATAGACTCCGTCAAACAAAATTGTGTTTTTAAGTTTGAAACCGACTTTTCCGTGAGAATGCATGCAAAAAGAAATCAATACCTGTATTTACTTTGTACAAGGTCTTGGTCTAATTTTCGTTTTTTAAAGGGTTGGTAGCTACCGACAACCAGAAAGCATCATTATTTTCTTCTCGATCACAGGCCCAGTTTAATGCGTGTTCTTTAACTAAATTAGGTTACAAGTATTGTATAGTATCTGAAGTGGTTACGAGTAAGCACCCAGCTGTCTAGATTTTTACACGGATATTTATATACAAATTATCGATAGTATTTCTTTCAATACTCTTCAAATACAGAAAATGCAGCTTATGAAGAACAATGACAAATGTACATTAACACAAATATTATTTCATACCGATATGCCTTAGCTGGGCAGCCAAATCAAGAAGTCTCCAAAACTCTTAGCATAATATCATCGTAATACATTGATTCTTTCAATATATCAGAGCTTTTGTCTGGTAATACAACCCTTCGTGTGTGTACTCATACTCACTTCACTCAAGTATTTTGTAGATAATTATGTTTTGTGTGTCAGCGTGTGCAAACGTTGTTACTTTTTTGCTTTTTATCGCAAAATTTTAAGCATATTTTTTTTAATTTCTTCTATAATAAAAATTTGTAAATATGCGAATGCTTAAAAGTTTCAAGTGAAGCGGCAAATAAAAAAAGCGGGCACGATGCGATTTGCTTAAATTGTTGCCTAACTTTAGGCGCCCATATATATGCTGAGACGACTGTACCCTGCGTGCTGCCAATAGTTGCACAATTATATTTATGACCCTTAATATTATATATATCGTTTTTATACATATTTTTCCAACAGCTAAGCAGTTATATTCGTGTTTTGCATATTTTCAATTTTAGTTGCTTGTATTGTATTGCTGCTTGGCGCACTGCGCATACTTTTTTAAGCAATGCTTATTTTTGCTCTGCATATATTCTTTTTTAATATTTTTTTTACTTGTATGTATGTATATATGTTTTATATATTTTATAGACATATTATTGTGTATTTGCTTTATAATTTTTACATCAATTGCTTTGATTTTCTCTGGTTTTGCTTTATTTGTATTTGTATTTGTATTTATTTTGGTGGTTAAATTGCAAGTTTAGTAATTTATTGCACAATTTTCAAATAGTTTTCCGCAGTTCAAGCGAACTTTTACCAAAAAAAAAAAAATTAATAATTAATGACGGAAACGTTAACAAATTTTTAATATTAATGTAAAAAAAATTTTTATTAGTTAAAAAAAAATTTTTAATTTATTTAAAAAAAATTTAATGATGGGAAAAACATTTTAAATAAATTTATTAAACAAAACTAATTTATTAAAAATCAATAGTTTATTAAAAAAATTATTAATTAAAAAAATCATTAATTAAAAAAATCATTAATTAAAAAATAATAGTTTATTAAAAAAATAATTGATTAAAAAAAAATTATTTATTAAAAAAAAATTATTTATTGAAAAAAATTTACTTTAAAACATTCAAAAAATTGTTTGAAAAATTTATTTATTCAAAAAAAAATTATTTATTAAAAAAAATTATTAATTTTTAAAATTAATGTAAACAAAATTTAATTAATATAAAAAAAATTTTAATTTATTTTAAAAAAATTTAATGATTAAAAAAACATTTTAAATTAATTGATTAAAAAAAACTAATATATTAAAAAATAATTATTTATTACAAAAAATAATTAATTAAAAATAATAACTTATTAAAAAAATTATTTATCAAATAAAATAATTTGTTTATTAAAAAAAAAATTTATTTTTGAACATATTCAAAAATTTATTTATTTAAAAAAAGATATTTATTTAAAAAAATTATTTATATAAAAAAAACTTATTTATTTTTATTATTTAAAAAAAAAATTATTTATTTAAAAAAAATTAAAAAAATGTAATATATTTGAAAGGAAAAATAGCTGATTAAAAAAATAGTTTCGCATTTAACTATGCAACAAGCAATTATTACTGCTATTTCATATAAATGAACACAGAAACAATACCTTATGCGTCCGCTATACATATATAAGCGACTAAGCACTATATATCAGCGGCAATTTCCAACGTCTGCAATAACTTATTACGTATATTTGTTTAGCAACAGCAAAAGCAAACTAAGTTTTCAAATACTGTAGCTCAAATTTTCATATTGTTTATCCAAATTAATTAGCTGCTTAATACTGACATTTGTATAGCAACAACAAACCTAATTATTCCGTTTTCATACAACACAGCCACAAACCAACACTGTGCGCATGCGTTCTCTACCAAATACCTGTTACTAAAAAAGCAGTGCTTTTATACATTTAAGACTTCATAGTGCATCTTTTATGCTCAAATTTCTTGAATAAACATTATATGACGCACTATAATCCGAAAAGCGCTTAAACAGTGTTTACACGCGACAAATGTTGTTTTTTTTTTTGTTTGTTTTTTGTTTCTCATTTAATAGCGACCCAAAAATATTTCTTATGTTTTTTATATTTTTATTTTCATATTTATTTAAGCAACTCGTATTTGTTGATTATTTTTATGGCAAATATATTACTTTAGTTTTTTTTTCGTGTGTTTGGACTGTTTTATTGAACTTTTTCGAGAAGCACGCTTACAATATTAGCGCTTCAATTATTTTGTTTTATATATTGCATGTACATATAATATATGTGTTAATGTATATATCGCATAATTTGTAATGTAGTATGTGTAATATTTTCTTGTTTCACAATTACTTTAATTTATCACTAAATACTAATAATAATATAATAATAATAATAATAAAAATAGCGAATTGCTTTAAATGGGCGTTGAACGTTCGCTGACAGCCACATGTGTCACAATCATATATAACAATGAAAATAATAATATTATAATATACATGCAGCCACTCCATTATGCAGCGCGCACGCAAATGAAGTTCGTTGAGAATTTTTCATATTGCATAAAATAAATATAAAAATATTTTATTCGAATTCTATGCAAAACTTTCAAATTCTTTGCAAAACTTTCAAATTCTTTGCAAAATTTTCAAATTTTATGCTAAATTTTCATACATTCTAAATATAAATACATATAAATGTGTTTTATGTGACCACCATTTGTAAAATTACAATTCCCCTCTGTTCACATATTTGCACACATTTTCATTCGCTGCACCCCCCACCCACCAAGTGATTCATCTATTGTATCTATGCACTTCTTTGCTCTTCTCTACTCTCTTTTTTGCTTTTCAGCGCCGCCAAATGTGTGTTCATCTTGCTGCTTAACCATTTCTAATTAATTAACATTCAACTTTTAGGGTTGCACAAATCAGATTTCCCGCAGAAAAACGATAAGAAAAAATTATTACAATACAAAAGAAAGTTTAAAATAAATATTCGTTCTGTTTCTGGTGAGATGTTGCTTTTTTTTCGTCAACACCAGCGTTATCGTTCGCTTTTTGCTAACAAAAATTTACTGCTTCTTGTGTCTGGTAGAAGTAGCTGTTGTTGTTGGGTTTGTAGATTTTGTTGTCGTCACACTTGAGGTTGTGCTTTCCCTACGAGCGCTAGACAGTGCGCTGCTGTTACGGTTATTTGCGGCGCTGCCACTTTTAGCCGGCGCTGTTGTCATAGTGGACTTTTCTTCAACTAAAAGGTGAAAAGAATGAGCCCAAAATATATATAAATTTTTTCTTCATAGCGGTATATTGCATAAACGTTTAATTACCATTTTTCTTACGATTATCACGTAACACGCTATTACTGTTATCACGTTCCTTCTTAGCTGCAACAGCGCCCCCTGTATCACTAGAACCACCAGCTGTTTCGTCGCCATGCTCGTCAATTGTTTGCATAACATTCACTCCAGTTGTTGCGCTGGTTAGATTAGTTGTGGCAGCCATTGCGGGTGCAGCCTCTTCCTCCGATTCATGTGTACTAGTGGGCGAATCCTTTTCCTCGGCGATGCGTGGCAACATCTCACCCGGTGCTGGCAAAGCAATATTTGTGGGCGTACTAACCGTTAGTGGTGTCTGTTCCGACATATTTAACGTACTACTACTCGACATTTGAGATTCGTTTGTGGCATCTGCAATCGTTGCTGCACCGTTACCGTTATTATTATTGTTATTGTTATTATTCATGTTGGCACCACCACCGATGCATGTAAAACTTTGTTGCATGGTATTTATTGGTGGCAGTGTGGTAACTGCAGTAGACGACGTGCCGGCACCACCACTGACACCTACACTGCTGCCAGTGCCGGTGCTGGGTCGCCAAACGCCGCCAATAACACGCTGTTGTGTCTGCTTGATTGGTGGCGAGCAACAAAGCGGTGAAATGAGTGTACATTTTGCCTCAGCGCTGCGTGGATGTAGACGATCGGGTGAGAGCGCACGCCGCAGCAATGGTGAACTGGGTTCGCCGCTTTTGGTGCGCACGAAGCCGCTTTTCTTCGAACCGCTTGCCATGGTTTGCACAGTGGGCAACGAACTGCCAGGACTATATGACTGCGTAGTATTCGAAGCGCCTGGTTGATGCCCAACAAGGGGAAATGCGAGTGGCGACGGTGAACGTGTGGGTGATGCTGGTAGCGGTGAGGGCGATGGTGTACGTGCCAGTGGCGAAAGTGGTATATGGCCAACTGATTTGCGGCGATTTGGTGGTAAAGCACCAGTGGCGCTGGTGTGTAGCGATTTGACTACACCGGCACCACTACCAGCAGTAGGGCACACGACAACAGCGTTATTGCCACCGCAACCGGCTGTATGCAATTTGTGCTTGAGGCCATGCAATGTCGATGGCCGTTGATACAGTTGTGGCACCGATGTGGGTGATACTGTAATGAAATATGTAAATTATATTGTTGTGAATTAATGCGTTTATTGTTTATGTTACCTGGTATATTACCACCAATAGCGCCACTGGGCACTGTAGCTACTGCACCGCTTGCACCATGTGTCATTAGCACACCCGTTCCACTTGTTGAAATCGTCAGGCCTGATGCTTTCGTTGGCGTACTGGCGAAGGTTGGTTGTGTTTGTGCACCATTGCCACCGCAAGTCGGTGTATTCGGTGCCGATGAGGATGGTGAAGTAGATTGCGAAGAATTACCAGCTGACTGACAGCAACTACTGCTATGATACGATGAATCCATCGGCGATAAGTTGCGATTGTTTGCGTTACCAACACCGGCGGCACCACAAGAACCGCTAACAACCGTAGCAACTGCATTATTGGTTGGAGAACCGACAATACCCGCAGCGATCTAAGAGAAGAGAGAGAAATATATTTCGAGGGTAAATCACAACTGGGGCCCGTTTCAGCCATTACATTGCCATTTCAAATAAGATAAAACATTAACTTCGGCTGCACCGAAGCTATAATGAACCTTACAGGTGCATATTTTATAGCATAAAATGATGAAAAAGGACTTTATCTTGATTTTTATCGGTCAGTTTCTTCAGAGATTGTAGCATTGCCCTTAGAAATAATTGGAGCCAAATTTTGTGAAATATCTCGTCATATAAAAGCTTTTTTAGAAGAACTTAATTTCGATCCTTTGTGTGGCAGCTCTATGCTATTGTGGTCCCATATCTGCGAGAGCCAAATTGGCATCTTTTTGGGGAGAAAACAACGTGCAAAATTTCATATCGAAATCTTAAAAACTGGGGGACTAGTTCGCGTATGTACAGACTGTCGCACAGTCAGACAGGCGGATATGGCTAAATCGACTCAGCTCGTCACGCAGTATATACCTAAACTACGTGGCTGCTAAAATAATCACTCTCTTTTCTCACTCACCTGTTGTATCTCTGCCGACGCGCGTTTATTGCTGATCCGCCGGAATAGTGAAGTTTTGCGCTTTTTGTCGTGTTCCTTCTTCGTCTGCTTCTTTTGCCGATTTACGCCTTTCTTGGCAAGCTTACTTTGCATCAAATCACGCTTGCGGCCACCACTCTGTATACTCGTATGCTCCAAAGGCGTGGCACGCAAAGTTACATGCTCGCCGCCACTCAACAACAACTGCAAAACTTGTGTGTGATAGAGACCCTGCACCAGCTCACCATTTACGTGTGTAATCAAATCGGCGGGACGCAGGCCAGCCTCAAAGGCAGGACTACCCTCCTCAACGGCCATCACCAAGTGATGCATCGTATAGAAATCTGTGTCGCCATAATAAACACGTATTGTGTGCACGGTAAAACCAAAACCACGTGGACCGCGCCTAATAATTATTGGCGGCTTCAGGTTGGTAACCAAAGGTGAAAGATCACGACAAGGTGAAGTGTCACGTGAACTTGCTGTGCTGGAGCCGCCATTACCACTAGCGCCTGCACCGCTGCCAGGCGATTGTATGCCAGCTGCAATGCCGCACAGTTGCTGTGCCAGCTGTTGATTATCCACAGCGCTGGACATTAACGACAGCCCCAAAGCCGAAGCGGACTTCACAATCGAACGCGAACGATGTTTGCCCAAGTGACCGTCCATCGATTTGTGATGATGCTGCAATGCAAGTGGTGATTGTTCGCGCGTGTTCTCGGCTGACGATGAGCCGCCACTCACCGTCTCATCCTCGATGGATATGGAGAAACGTGGTAGTATGTCGCGCGCGCAGACACCTTTGCGTTTGCGATGAATTTGTGGTGAGAAATCGTCACTGTCTGTGGCGGTTGAGGATTCGGGTGTGCTGCGCGATGTTGCTGCCGCAACAGCTGGTATTAATGATGGATGCGGATGTGCTGCCTTCACCAAAGCCGTGTTTGTAGAGTGCGGAGTGGCATGCAACTCAGCAGCAGCTGCTTGAGCGGCAGCGGCGCTCACAATTGTTGCCGGCGGTGTAGCGGGTGTGGTAATTATGGCTGTTGTTGTTGCTGGCATGCTGTGGCGTTGCGGTTGACGTTCGCGTTGTTGCAAATAAGCGGTGCCGCTGCCGGCGCTGCTAGCCGGTGAAGCCGATGGGCTGGAAATTGATGATTGGCGCAAAAATTGATTGAGCAGACGTAGTTCGTTGTCGTTGCCGATGGTGATGTTGTGCAATAATTCGGGCAGATATTCAGCATCGGGCGTAGATGGCACTTTGAGGCAACCGGATGTAAGCTATGGTAGAGATAAGAGAAAAATATTTACAAATAATAAATACAACGATATTTCTGACAAAAAACGCAATACTCACGTCCAGTTTGCGCAAATGTGGCGTTGTCAGCAGTTTATTCGCTATAAAATCGCTACTCATGCTTGGTGAGAGCGCAGAGTTATTTTTGCATTTCATCAAAGCCATAGACGAGTCCATCGTAGTATTGCTATCGCAGACAGAAACAGTACCAGTTGTGCTTGCAGCGATATTTACCGCCTCTGCCTTGAACTCAGCTTTTTTCGATGAGTTGTCGGCAGTGGCGCTCGAAGCAGACGCCGAAACTGATGCTGCACTGGTGCTTGTAGGTGTCATTGTGGTACTGGAACTGGTGGAGGGTACACGTGACCAAGAATAGTGTTGTTTGCGATATTGCGGCGTTAACGATGAGAATGAGCCAAAAACTGGCGTATCATCGGTATCGTCAGTATCCTCACCAGCTAAATCGTGATTGTAACGATCCATGCGTGCTGTAAGAATTTAATTTTATTGCGGTATAACTATAAAATTGTATAAAAAAAAAATAAACTCACTATCGAAATAGCTCGTATCGTCGTCGGTGGACAATTGTGGCACAAATTCCGCCTTTTGTCGCAACAGCGAATTCCAATCTAAGCCTATGAAATATATATGCTCCTTAACCTCTAAAGCACCGCCTTGTGTGCCCAAACGTTCGCGCGGATTTTGTTGCAACAACTGTGTTATCAGATCCTTTGCCTCGGGCTGCACATCCCAATCCTCGCTATCCGGCCACTCAATATCATCGTTGACCGTGTGCGCAAATAGCTCTTCTGCAGTCTCGCCGAAAAATGGCACACAACCAATCAGAAATTCATACAATATAATACCCATGGACCACCAATCGACCGGTTTGCCATAACCTTGTCGTAATATCACTTCTGGCGCTATATACTCCGGCGTGCCGTAAACCTTAAATAAATAAATGAGTGTTTTTGTAAACAAGTAGAGGCAGGCTTAGTTCGAGAGTAACTTGGAAGATATCGCGAAGATATCTCGTTAAATAAAACAGATTTCCATACAAGGACTTGATACCGATCGTTCAGTTTGTATGGCTGCTATATGTTATAGTGGTCGGATGTGAACAATTTGTTGAGAGATTGTAACGCTGCTTTGGCCAATAATTCATGCCAAACTTCGTGAAGATTTCTTATCAAATAAAAAAGTTTTTTATACAAGAACTTCATTTTTATCGATCAGTTTGTATGGCAGCTATATCCCATCGTGCTCCGGCATCGCGGATTCCGACAAATGAAGCTTCATGGGAAGGTAAAGACGTATTCTAAATTTTATATACCTCACAAACTAAGGGACAAGTTCGCGTATATATTATATAAGCAGACAGACAAACGGACATGGCTTAATCGATTCAGCTCGTCACGCTGATCATTTATACATATGTTTTATAGGGTCTCCGACGTTTCTTTCTGGGTGTTAGAAACTTCGTGGCAAGCTTAATGTACCCTGTTCAGGGTATTAAAACGAGGCTTCAGAAATCAGTAACCTTATTAGACATAGTTTTGGAGCAATTTCCAGTCACGCACTCACCTGCTTATCCGAGAACTGTCTAGTCTCCGAATCAATATAGCCTTCGTATAAATTTGTGGCCAATGACATTAAACCCATTTTTGATAAACCAAAATCGGTGAGTTTTATGTGCCCCAAAGCCGTGATAAGTAGATTATCAGGCTTGAGATCGCGATGTACAATGCCATAACTGTGCAAATATTCCACCGCTAATACTGTTTCCGCAAAATAAAAACGCGCCATATCCGGCGGCAACGGACCGATATTCTTCAACAGTGTCGCACAATCACCACCCTCAACATACTCCATTACCAAGCATAAATGCTTTTTCGTCTCAAAGGAACAATACATGCTAACCACAAAGGGATTGTCGGCAAAAGAGAGTATATCACGTTCGGCAAACACTTGCTCCACCTGATTACGCAAAATGAGATTATTTTTGTTGATTTTTTTCATGGCAAAACGTTGGCGCGTAGTCTTATGCTTAACCAGATACACCGCACCGTAAGCGCCATTTGAGATCAATTTAACGATATCGAAATCGTGTTCGTTCGGTATCGGCTGTGCGGTTTGTGTCGCCTGCTGCTGCGCTGTGGTCGTTGTGGCAGTGGATGTGGCACTGACCACCGCCGTACAGATTGCCGATGCAAATGAAGGCATTGGCATGTCAGGTCCACCGGCTACCGGTGTTTGTGGTGGCTGTAGCGGCAACGGTGGATGTGGTGTGCAAGAACCGCTGCTTACTGCATGTGCATCGCCGGTGAGTAGTGTATTCGATGAATTGAAGTTGGTTGTCACACAAGTGAGTGGTGAGTTTAAAAGCAAGGGGGTTCGTTGCTCTTGCGAATTATCAGCTTCAGCGGTTATGTCGGCCGCTGAAAGATTGCCCTCACAAACAGCCTGCGTTTCCTTCATCTCCTGTTGCATTTCAGCAATCGGATCGCGATTTAAACCTAACTTATGTATGATGTACTGCGGTATGTCGGCTTTGATGCCTTGTATTGCTTTGGCTTGACCCTCAGCAGCCTCTAGTAGTTGATAAAACTCCTCCGGATCGAATTCTAAGCATTCGAGTAAACGCGCCGGGCGCGATATGATTAAAAGTAACTTTTTAATGACACCTGTTAGCTCGGCAGCAGCTTCGGGCGATTTATCTTTCGTTTCTAATAGTAAACGTTCGAGATTCTCACTCATTTCGTAGAAATAACGTGATGTTATCAGTTTTGCTTCAGACTTATGTAAGCAGTCGCGCGCCATTTCAAGCACTTGATGATGAACAAAGCTGTAGAAAGAGTTCAAATAAGATTAATTAGGCATATTTTACAAATAAATGCCATATTGAATTTTACTCACCGCACAATTGGTTGCGAGTCGCGGAAACTATTGCAAGCTACGCTCTTATTCTCATTTATAAAATGCTTCAAGCGCTCCTCCATCTGTTGTGTAGCCTTCGGAAATCGTTCCTTATACAACGTGTTCATCATGGCGATCTCGTTGTCCACGATTGGTGAACGCGACGGGCTGGAGAGCGAACGTGAGCGTGGACGGTGAAATGGCGACATGCGCCCAGCAAAACCAGTTGTGCAGTTATTATTGCCGCTACCGCTACAATTGGCGTTCGCGTTGGGCGTACACGGCTGCGGTGCGCCTGCAGGCATTTTGGCGGCATTCGATGGTGTGCCTAGCGTCGCAGTGGCAGCGCATACCTTGCCGCCAGCACATAAAATATTACTATCAACACAACAGTTGGGACAGTTTGGGCGCGCGGCTTGTAGTTGCTGTGGTTGCTGCTGCGTATTGGCAGCAGCATTTTTGTTCGATTCTAGAAAGTTTGTGCTGCTATTGTTGAAACTCGTATTGTTCGTTGTTGTGTGTGGGACGGACATTGTTTTGCTCGTTGTTGCTATTGCCATAGTTGCAGGTGTGGGCGTTGATGCTGTGTAAGCGCCGGTTAAAAGCGCGCAGTGCTTCTGACAGTGCATGCGCGGCGCCGCCGCTATGGCTGCTTGTAAATGCTCTACACAGCATGTGATGGCATTGACGGCATCTTGTGCAGCATCCTCGCCGGTTGGAATGTTTTGTAGCTGATGGAGCGCTTCCTGGCTGGAGCACTGTGACTGGAAGAGAGACAGTTTTTAATATACACTTAAAGCAGGTATATTAGATGAAATATTGTTTTTTAACTCACCGACAAATTTGAACTACCAGGCGTCGTGCCATAACCCGAGGAAGGCAACGATGCCACGGACCAACGTCTGCCGTCACCGCGGCATGATGCAATGCGTTTTATGGGCGCAAACGGAAATTGCATGGGTGAGTTGATGCGTGGACTGTCGACCGGACTCGCCGAGTAAGGCGAATGTGAACGCGGCGAAGCGTTCGTGCAAGCATTTATACCAGCTGTAACTAAACTCAAACGATGATGTGCCACACCGCTGGATGTGCCGCCAACACTGCTGCCGCGCATCACTACGCCATGTAAATGATGCTTACCGATGCCTAAGCCAACACCGCTGTTGGAACGTGAGATGTTCAATGCGCTCGTGGTGTTTGTGGGCACGTTCGAACCACTCACGGCGCCAGCAACGCTTACAGTACTCGGCGAAGAGTGACAATGATGCATTGTTGCATGCGTCTGTACGTTACAAGTTGCTGACGAATGCGATTGCGAGAGCGCATTTGGACCAGGCGTCAAACAGTGCGCTGAATCAGCGCCGCCGCTACCGCGTAGGTAACTACCGGTAAGACAGGGTGCCGATTTACCCAGCGACGAATTACGCATGCGCACCAAATTCGATGTATCTGCAATAGAATTAAATCATAAAATGCAAACAATAATAATACACCAAACTTAAAACGACAGCATATTTACAACGCTACTCACCATTGCTCGACGAGCGGATGGAGTAACCATGCTGGTAGGAGATCTTACGCAGTAATGCATTATAACTGCGTCCCGTTAACGACACTGAGCTGCCCGACAGGCCACCCGAAGACGACTTGGTCAAATTCGAATTACGCAACAGTGAATGCGATGTCGTCAACGATGTCGTGCTTATGTTATGCTCACCGCCCGACACTTTTGACGATGTGCTCAACATATCCAACCCTGTCGATGATTTGGTAGCGCCAATACTCATCTCCGGTTGCTTGCAGCTGACACGTGGACTACCGCCAGCACTGCCGCTGCCGCTTCCGCTGCCACCACTAGCGCCCAACTCTTGATCGGAGTCATCGAAAACCAATGCGCGCGCCGAATAGCTCGATAGTGGACGCATGCGCGCCATAGATGCAGCGCTCAGGTGACGTTTGGCTACTGGACTACCCGTCGAATTGTTGCTAGTAGTAGTAGTAGTAGACTTGTTGAAGCTGCCTGGTGCGGAGACCGCGCTCAAGTTACGGCTGCCCGGTGGACTAATCGTTGTGGCAATACTATCGTCCGGTAGAAACGTGGCGCTAAGCATATCACGTAGGGAGGTGGCGTGCTCAGCACCAGCAGCTTCGTCACAGCGAACGCTAGCGCTCGTGTTAGTGCCGACGCCGCCATCACAACGTTTGTGTGGTGTTGAAGTGGAGATTTTGCCACCAATGCCATCACAACTGCTAGCTGTTAGGAATGCTGTAGTGTTGGCGTCCGAGTTTATTGTTGTTGCACTGCTGCAGGTGGTGTAACTGATTGATGATGCGGTTGTTGTTGTAGTTGTAGTTGATTGTGTTGCCGTTGCTGTTGCAATTGTATGCGTGGTGGGGGGTTTGTTAGTGGTGTTGATGGTGGGATGAGTTATGTTTGTTTTATTTGTTGTACGCGATTTTGGCTCTTCACGACTCATTTTCACGGCCGTTAGTAAGTTACGTTCGTTGATGGTGAAATTCTAACTGTCCGTGTCAGCTGGTGGCTGTCCTTTTGCTTAGTTGATCGTTTTATTTGTGTTGCAGCACGACATTGCTTCTGTGTGTGAGTGTGTGTGCGATGTTCGTGTAGAAGTAATTGTACGAGGTATTACTAATATTCTATACTATAGGATTTGTTTTTATTGTTGTTTTTTTTGTTAATTTCTACTTTCTTATATTCCTTCGCTTTAAATCGTCAAATATTTCGGCCTTAAGGTGAAATATCGCAGAAATGCTTTTGTTAAGTGATATCATTTTTCTTTAGCTTCGTATGGGTTTTTCAAACATCTTTTTAAGGAACCTGAAAATATTTTTAAAAAAATGTATATGGGTCATTCCATCGAAAATTTACATTCAAACATTTTTTTGTGTTTTGGAATATTGGACAGCTATTTTTTTATATCGACTCAATATGAAAAATTTTGGAATTATAAATTTTCGAAATTTCAACACTCGAAAAAAGTAATTTCAACATTATAAAAATAACTAGACGTCTTATTGTTTATAACTAAGCACTCAGGTTTCCAATGAGATATACATATGCATGTTGGATTTTTTTCGACAATTTTTTTTTTATTAACAAAAGGTACATTTTTATAAACAAATAAATTTTTTTTCTATTTGTAACTATTTTTATTTTATTTTTTCAATGAAAACGCTATAAAAAGTTGGGCGCAAACAGATGATTTTCAAAAGACGCAGGCCAAGCGATCATAAGCTTGAAAGTTTGTTTGAACTAATTGTTCTTAACTGTACAAACGAATGCTGGAAACGAGCATTCGGGCGTTATCGACGAGAAAAGAACAATTGTGTTGGAAAATATGGGTAAATAAGTACGATAAGATGGTCTTCATAGATATTTATGTACATATATAGCTTATTACCTGCTGCTAGAAAAATGCTAACTAAAGTTCTACTCTATAGATCTCTTCTCAGGACATTTGAATATGTTCTCCGCCCAACTGTATAATTAGAATACGTTTTAAAAATTATTAACTTCTTAAATTTTATGGAAATTAATTTGTATTTTGCTATTAAAATTGTCTAATCATTTCAAAAAGACACTCAAAAACAATTTCGAATATATATTGTGACGTCAGCCACACAGCTGATGTTGTCAAATGCAAATTGCCTGACTCAATTATACTTTTATTAGTGACACATAAAAATGAAAAACAAACTCAAAATTATATATATATTGTTTTTTTTAATTTTTTACTCCAACGAACAACATCAAAAACAAAAAATTATAACGGAATGTTAACCAGATTTGTATCTTTAAATAACTATCATGCGCTTAAAATAAAATCTTTACAGACTCAATAAATTAATTAAGTCACGTGTAAGTATATTACGACGTACTGTAATATAATATATGTATGTGTGCCTGCTCACAAATACAACAAATATATATGTGCGAGTAAATATACTTAAGCAAATATTATTAATTAATCTTATTTAGCAGATGTTATTAGACATTAGAAGTGTCATATACTTAGATTGATAAAAATACTAAGCAAATGTTGTATATGAATGTGTGCGTGTGTGTTTGTTTGCAAAACTTGTTAAACGTTTTAAATCAAATGTCAAATAGGACAGGACACTTGATAAAGTAATGATTATTAAGATAAAGGTAAAGTGGACTTTTTAACTTCGCGATAAGAAAATTCTCAATGCTTTGCAGGCATGCGGGTTTCAACAGATTAGGTACAGTGAAATGAAGCAGCTAAATCGCGGGATCATATGGGTTTTAGGCGATATTTATCTAAATATTACATATATAAAGAAATGTAGTTGAAAATGTGCATAGTTTTTGTTGTTTTGTAATAAACTTAAAAATTAGCCATATAACATTTATGCACCGCTTTTAGAGTAGTAATCGCGCGAAGTATTTACTTTTAGATTCGGCAACAGATTCTACATAAGTGGGCCAGATCTAGACAAAATGGCATATGGTGAGCAATTCCTTCATGTATTATCCAATCTATGTATGATAGTTATTACGATCGAAGGATTCTAATCAAAAGTCAAATGTGGATCCGATCGCGCTTCAGGAATAGTTTCACTTAACCCTGCTATAACTGTGGGCAATATCTAGATCTACTGTATTCAGATTTGTAATTAGTTTTTTTCATCTATTGGTGGGTTGCATTGACACGCTTCATACCCAAAACATGAAACAAAATATGTTGTAACTCTCTGTTGACAACTCGATTAATTTTTTTCAAAACTTAAAGAAACAGCAGTTTTTTTGTAAATTTTTTCTTTTGCACTTTTTTGAAAATGGCACAAATTAAATTTAAAAAAAATTAATGGTTAACAAATCGCCATAAATAGTTTTTGTTTTATTAGTAATTAACACCTTTTTCACTACTAATTTGCATACAAAAATACTCCGGCTAACTTCAGTCATGTATTTTAAGTCAAAAACTGGAAAATATAGAATATAAAAATATATACTTAAGTATGTATGAATCAAATAAGCGACAAATATATCGCTGTGAATACGCAAAATTGCATAAATATTTGGGCGATTTTAATCACTCAACACTTGGGACGTAGAAAATAAGACACACACTCATGCTAAAGATGCGCGCTGACCGACCGAACTAAGTGACTTTCCATTGCTTCCTTCTAATTTATTTGTTTGGCCGCACATTTATACTAACGAATATATCATGTACATACATATGTATGTATGTATGTACTTGTATTATTATGCAAATGTACATAGTATATGGTGGCAATTGAATGAAACAACACAGCCGAAAAAATAACGTAAATATATATGTATGTATGTATGTATGTATGGACGTGTAGAGGCGCGCGGAAAAGTGCTGGCCAATAAAGCAATAATACAAGTATAATATTTATGTGTGGCTGTATATATTTTATATAAGTATGTACATATATATTTTATATAAGTATGTATATATTTTATATATGCAAAAGCGTAGGGACAAAACTGATTACACTTCAACGCGACAGTTGGCTTAATTTCCCACACGCATACAACAATACACGGTCATGCAAACGAACGCGAACACATGTATGTGCAAACATACATACATAGCTCGGAAATTCTTAGCCTGAAAATTGATTTGCCACAGCAGGCCAGACGGATAGCGAATGACGACTGCATGTGCACACACATATACATATATGCATGTGTATATTAATATGTGTATGTATGTATATATAAATATAACATATGTATATATGTATCTTACTTTGTACAGGTTTGGCGTGCCAAATATTTTCCAATAATAACAAGAAATTTTAATGGGCAGATATCGTAATTGGCGGCCAGGAAAATATGATACATGCGCACATACGCTTTTACTTACATACATACGCTTTTATTTACATACATATTTATATATATAATATATAAATACGAGTATATCCTTGTTTGAAATATATGTATGTATGTATGTATGTAAGTATTATCTTTTTTTTTGCAATTTCCCACACACGTTCCGTGAAAGAAAGCTTCGCATATATTTTATTACGAAAAAAGGAAAAAGAACGGCATAAAGTCAATGCGAAATAATATTTTTAAAACATTGAGGAAATTAAAAATATTTTATATGATTCATGAGAAATAAACAAAGCGTAACTTGCTAAGTACCAGCACAATAATAACAGAGAAAGGAAACGAAAGTACAGTTACAAGCATACATACATATAGCCATAGGTTGGTATCGTCATGTGGGTGTAGGTGGAGACAAAGCAACAAGCGCGTATCAAGAAATTACTACGCTTGAACAAGGCAAAATTACATATATGTATGTATGTAAATGTTACAAAAGTCAGATAGACAACAACTCCGTAAAGGTGTGTGGTGAGAGGCTGGCACTGTAATTTCGATTATCAAGGAGAGTTTGCGGTCAGCGGCATAGTCAGCACACAGCCTGCAGTATCAATTGGCTAGTATGAATCATCTACAGTGTTAGCATCGCAATACTTTTACGGTCGCAACTATACCTATATAAATTTGCAGCATCTATAAGGTCATACTTGTATACAATTATACATATATGTATGTATGTACATTAGGTAAGTGCATATGTACAAACACAATAGGTATTAAGGATTATATTTGTAAAATGTTGGGTCGAGCTATTTCGCCTATTTGAAGAGTGCATCTTGATGTTATTTCACCAACTAAAACAACTTAAACTAAAATTATTCGCTTTGTGAAATAAAAATTAAAAACCTTCTCTTCGGCTGAACAGAAGCTAAAATACCCTTCGCAGGTGCAATACTTATAGCATAAAAGGGCATAAAAATATCTTTGTCTTGATATTGCTCAGTGTTGTCGTTGTTGTAGCGGCAGAATTTTGCCGAGTTGACAGTCCTTGGCCGGAATAAATCCGGGTCCATTCCGGTTACGTAGATCCGACTGTCGTGGAAACGGGATATTGATCAGTCATAGCTATATGCTATGATGCTCCGATCTGTACAATACATTCGGTGATTGCAGCGTTGCTTTGGACAATAATCTGTGTCGAATTTCTTGAAGATAGCTCATCAAATAAAAAAAAATTCCATACAAGAACTTGTTTTTGATCTTTCAGGTTATATGGTAGCTATATGCTCCAGTGATCCGATCTGAAAAAACTGTTCGAAGATTGTCGCCCTGGCTTGGACAATAATCTGCGCCAATTTTTGGGAAGATAGCTTTTTAGATAAAAAAAAATGTTCACACACAACTTAATTTGGATCAGTCAGTTTGTATATCAGCTATATGTTATAGTGGTTCGATCTCAACAATTTGTTTGGAGCTTGTTACTTTGAGTTATAATCATAAGCAAATTTCGTGAAGATATCTTGTCAAATAAAAAAGTTTTCCATACCAGACCTTGATTTTGGTCGTGATAGCCGTCCGATAACGGCGGTACCGGCAAATAGGGAGCTTTTCGCGGAGAAATGGACGTGTACAAAATTTCAGATTGATATCTCAAACATCAAATTCGCGTATAAACCGACAGACAGACGGGCATAAATCGACTTAGCTCATCACGCTGATCATTTATAGATACACTTTATAGGGTATCCGATGTTTGCTTCTGGGTGTTACAAACTTCGTTGTAATATAATAATATACTCTGTTCAGGGTATAAAACATTAGAACAGTGGTGCTTGACCTTCTAACCATGCGAAACACTTGTATTCAAATATCATATGCGGAAAGAATAACTGTAAAACAAAATCTAATCAGTAAACTCACCAATTCGAGTGTTGTAAGAAGAGCAAAGCACTAGAAAAAAGAAACATGGAATCTTGATCAATTCGATTCGAGTAAAGTCAGCTACATTTCCGAGAAGAAGAAACACAAAGACTTATGGTGGATACAAAAAAAAAACGTAACGTATTGTAATTTTATGCAGCGATTTTATACGAACGGTAGCAAAGTGTCTTGCCCATATACAAATTTAGGTATGTATGTATAACATAAATCATGTGTACAAATGTAAATTTATGACACATTTTGCAAGCTTACAAATGCTACTGCAGAATACTGATGAATGTTTCTTTCTTTTTATGCAACAACTTTTAAAGGGTAACAAATATTTGTTTAATTTTGGAATGAAACAATGATTTGTGAGTCAATCGTTGCCTAAATAAACAAGGTGCAATCTTACTTTGTTCACATTCCGAAACGATCAAAGGAAGCGTACACATGGACGCGGAAATTATATGTAAACTTGGCGTAAAGTTGCACGTTGTCAAATTATAGTGGTTTCAGCAATCAAAATAGTAGATTCTTGCAAACTAAATTTTACATATTTATCTAACCCATAGTATGTTTGTATGTATGCATCTTTTTATACACATTTTAAGCCAATACCATTTGATCAATTATGAGTTGGACTGACAAACAAAAAATATTCATACCACAAATGTATTTTCCTATTTTTTAATACAATTTTTTTTTTCAATCAGTTTCATACCCAAAACTTTAACCAAATTGTGTTAGGCTATACCGAAATAGATGTTGAGATTTGTCTGCTATTGCTCTGAAGCCAACACGACGATTTTTAAGGGCTGCTTCTTTAACTTTTTCGATGTTATCGTCAATAACTAAGTTTTTGCTGACTTCACAACCTTCAATAAATGCTTGATGCCACTCAAATGCTTGTGCTATGTGATAAAGTATACTCCCCAAAACACTTTTAGAACGATGCCTTAGCCGTGTATAGATTGGAAATACCGATTTTTAGGGTAAACTCGTTATTCAATTTATTCCAGCGTAAAAATCGCCAAACAAACTTTTCGCGTCTTAGACTAACAGCAGCCAAATAGCTCGATATATGGAGATTAAACTACACACGAACATAAAAAAGGGTTGTACCAAGCTAGGAAAAAATATTTAACGATACGGTTTGCGCGCGCAGTTTCAATGGACCAGTACGGTTCAAATTTGAACTTTTTGTTTTACGACAAATTTTTTTTTATAATTTTATAACGGGGAGCGTTAGAGATATAAAAGATTAAAAATCAAATAGGAAGCCATTAGCATAGGAAGTCAACAAGCATGCCTATCAGTAATCAGTCATTCGTAAAAGAATAATAAACACATTTAAATTGAATTATAATGAATATAAAGGCTTGGTTATATACCTGTAGGAAATGAATTAAAGAAAGAAAAAAAAACATATTAATTGCAGATTCACCTTAGCCACAACTAAGTGATAAAAAAAATATCTTTTCCCCGAGTATGAGAGGTTTTTTAATTTATATACAATTATTTTTATGTTAAATATATATATATAATTTTATTATTATTTTTAATATGCTTTTAATTTTTTAATATTTTTTGTTTTCTAATTTTTTAATTCCTTTTTGCTTATCGCTTCAAGCTCCTAATATTTATATACTAACAATAAATAATAAGTAATCGTGCATTCTGAAGCTTGAGCAATAACACCAACTGCGCATCTAATAGTTAATTTAATTACCTGCTGGGGTTCAACACCTTATCAGCGTACCAAAATAAATGTGCACACAGTATACATACATATAAGCGCACGAGTAGACACTTTGCTAAATGCTTATATGCATGAAATCGAAAATCACAGCAACCTATTAAGTGCTAAGTAATGAACTCTTACAAAGAAACTAGTAAAATATTATCTCATTTTATATAATTTCAGTAGTACACAAAGTGTAAACCCGTGGTTATCATACATGGTGTGAGTGTTGAACACGTGCTACTACAAATTTATTAAATGATTACATACAATGGAGACTATTCTAAACGATAGGCTTAATGAATTGGCTCGATTATAAAATAAATGCTAACCTTTTACCCATTTTATATATTAATATTATACTTGTATCATAAACGGAGATATCGATCTGAAATTTTGCTTATGTACGTCCTTTACTCCCCACAAAGCTGCTAATTCGTCGGAACACTATAGTATATAGCTGCCATACAAACTGACCTATCAAAATCAACTTCTTATATGGAAAACTTTTTTATTTGTGAAGAACATTGTAATTTTGGTGCAACCCAAGTTAACTTTTTTTCTTGTTTTTATAAAAATTTATAGGTACATGTGTAAATTTGCGCTCGCAGCAATGCTGACCTCTGCGGCAAGTCATTGTGCCAAAAACGATGCAATTTCCGCTTTTATTCAATACCTTAACGGTGAGTAAGCAATATGATTGGAAAACCAAAATAAAAAACGAAAACTAACATAGCAAAGTCTCTAAGTCACATCTTGAATTCCGAGCGTTAGACATCCTTCTTTGCGCCCGGCATTGGAATGCTTTGCAGTCGTGGACACAAATCTGCGTGTGCCCGTACAACTCATATACATATATCATTGAACGAACGAATTGATATACATATGTACGTATGTATGTACGTATGTGCGATATGCTTCCACAATAAATAAATACACTTATCTCAGCCGCCTAGGCAAGTCAATGAAGCATATTTGTACGAGTGCGAGTATTTTGATATTTCGTCGCTCTTTTTCTCTGTTTAGCATTGCAAAATAGAGGTACTCACATGATAATTAAATTCACTATTGTTTGTTTTATTTATCAAAGCGGTTCACTGAAATGTAAATACAACAAACCGATGGACACACAAATGTATGTATGTATATAGTGATGTACAAATAGATGTTCACACATAAGTAGGCATTTACATATGTGTATAAATACAAGATTGTTTGCATGTACATACATACATATGTACAAGTAGATGTGACAGATTAAATAGTGCCCAAGTCATTGCGGTTTATTGACTTAAAACTGTTTCGTTACACCTCGCTTATAAACAACGCAAAGGAGGCGGCGTTCGTGGGACGTGAACGGCATATGCTAAATAAAACGGCGTGCTGATTTGTCAACCGGGGGCTGATCGAATAGTGTAGCGAAATGAATTTGAGTATTGATGTGATTGCATTCGTGATGGAGGACATTTAGCCGAATTATTTAGTGGTAAAATAAGAATGCTAAACGATGCGAAAAAAGTAAGAAAACTAAGAAATGCTAAAAATAGTGTTACACCAGAATGCGATTTAGCTATATTCTGTAGTTATGTACTATATGTATATGTAGAATATTGAGTTCACGACAGTAACACTTTTAAAATGACATGCGTGAAGTCAAATTGATAAATAATAAATAGTTTTTCATTAAGCGAAATACTAAGAGAAAATGTATCAACCAGAAAAATCGTTAACTACTGCACCGACGCCATAATACACTTCACAAATGCGTTTTTTATAGCATAAAACGAGATCGTTATCTTGAATTTGATCGGTCCGTTTGTATAACAGCTATGTACATATATGCTGTAGTGAACCGATCTAAACAGTTTCTTCAAATTTTGTACCTATGCCATAAACAATAATTCTAGTCAAAGCCCGTCATGATATATCGATGATGAGAGACTCGCGTATATACAGTCAGACGGACGGACAGACGGACATGGCTAAATCGACTCAGCTTGTTATACTGTTAATTTATATATGTATATACTTTATAAGGTCTCCGACGTTTCTTACTGGGTATTACCAACTTAATATACCGTTTTTAGGTTATAACAAAAATTATTAATTTTTTTTAAATATCACAGTTTGACGTTTATAACCTACGTGAAAGTGTTGTTTTTTTTACTTGTCAGTCCGGGTCAATTTTGATGCAGATATTGAATTCTTGAAATACGCTCATGGCGCTACAAATAAAATTTTTTATTTTTCCTTGCTGTAATTTAGACAATCGATGAATAGTGTAATCACTTTATGTCCGAATAAATACGGCTGCGTTCATAATATATGTATGTAAGTACATGTGCTATTAATAATAATACCTAGCTATTCAACTATATTTAGGTAATATGAAATCAAAGTGCAACAAAGTGTATTATTATAACGTATATTATATATGTATGTGCGTATATTTGTGTGTCCGGCATCGTCATTTGCGCTATAATTTTCGTATATATAAAATAAAATGGATAATAGCCATTGGCTAATTTGTCATATTTCTTTTTTTGACTTTTATACTGAATTCTAAGTGGTTTCATTGCGGAATTGTTATTGTTTTTGATTATACATACATAACTAATTTGTTCGTGGCCTTTATAGCAGCATAACCTCTTATGAATATATTTTGTTGCTTGTTTATTTATCTTTCGCTGCTTTCAGCTACTTACATTTCTACCTTTTAGACTTAAATGTGTATAAAACTACACAAATCACTGCAATGTACTTCTTAATATTTATTTACAAGCATACATATTTGTCACACATAGAAGCTTGCTTCAGAGCCAATACCGACATTTGTCGTAACATTTACACTAGAAATCAGACGACTTACAGTCGAATTTCCAATACAATAGGTAGCAATAAAATGCACCCTTTTTTATAACAATACGCCAAAATGTGTGAAAGGGTTTATTTTATGATTCCTTTGCATTCAGGTGCGTTTACATGTGCATATGAAGAACATTAGATTCAAGGACGCCCCCATGCAAGGAGATCAATGAAGGCCGTGGCCACAGACCGACCGTCAGCGACGCTTTCGTCAGCCGAACGCAATGGTGCCTACACATGCTTTCCTACTACCTACACTCGCTTTAAATGTATCCAACAAAATATGGACTTTATGATTAATACTTACGATTTTCTATCAGATGCTCAATGCATACGTTGCTTAATAGTAAGAACCACACAAATATATATTTTTCACACAACACAGATCTAATTCATGTACATCGAATTTTCCTGAATTTCTTGGTTTTGGCTCGTTGCTAAAAGCCTTCCTCCATAGAGGAAATTTGCTAAGTTTCTCCAGCTGCTTTGTTACGCTTCCTGAATTTTACCTTGCAGCTATATATTGCAAATTACTTCATTTTTTCCACCGTTTGGTGTAGGTCTTGTCTAGGTATGTCGATGGAGTTTCTATTGTTTCTGTTGTTGTTGCTCGACAGCTATGTTGTTAGTGGTTGATGTTGCTATTGTTGTTCGACTGGTCACTGCTGATGTAGAAAAATTTCTTTTGCTACTTTTTCACTTTGCCTTTTCCACACCTTCACTTTGCAAATTTGCACTTTTTGTAAACAAAAATAATGGAGAATCTGCATTGCTCACTTTTTGCACATTTCTCCGTGAATTTGACAAAGAATCTTTGATCAAAATTTCCATGCGAAAATTTTTCACTTTATTCACCGTTGAAAGACTTCTTGCAGAGCTCGCGAACGATTCGATATACAGTGTGAAAAAGTTGAGGACAGACACAACGAAGTATTAAGCAAAATAAAATGTCAAATAACGGCGTTGTCGTATCGAAATTTATTTGGCGGTATCAATTTCATTCCAATAGTGTTGCTCAAATAAGTACCGAAATTTCGTGATTGTGTACATATATCTACCCAACGTGTATATATGTACGTATGTGCATAAGTTGTTATGAAGAGGTAACAAAAATAAACAAATTAGAAATATATTGATTTTAAATAATTCAGCAGTTAAGCTGAAAAATTATGTATGTTTTTAATCGTAATTAGTCTTGTTCGTTTTATAAAGCCTTTTTGTACCATAAATCACCAGGTGTAATTAGCTTTTACATATTAAAGAACTTTATTTTTAAATTTCATTTTTACAATCTCTATTTAGTTTATGCTTCAATTTTTTTTATATTATTTTATTTAATAATTTGATGTTCGTATTAGTATGTATGCATGTAATATCTTTCTTTAGGTCGGAAAGGTTCTTTATTTTGTATCCCCATTCAAACAAACTTGCTTTTGAAAGTTATTTAAACTAAATATTCTACATTAACAATTTCGTACATTACATTATTAATTTAGTTGTAAATATAATTTCGAGTATGCGCTCTGAGCCGCTTTGGCTGAGAGATTCATTATCCAGATCCGAGAAAGTGTTTCGACTTGAAATAAGTGTATATTTGTGTTTATGGTTCTATTAGTTGTGTATTTATATAAGTTGTGGGATTGTAGGTTTTGAAAGAAGCGTTCACTAATTCAATGTTTATACTATGTAATTATTTATAATAATAAGAATAAAAGCAAATTTATTATTAAAATAATTAAGATATTAAATAAACGTTAGCCATAATTAATGTTTGCACTATGCGAGGTTGGCTGATAACTGCTCGATATATTTCGCTGCTGTTGTTGTTGCTGTACCTGCATAGACTGCATTTGAGGCTGATAGTTAGCAAGCTGTTGTTGAAGTAGCTGATGATGTTGCTGTTGTGGTTGATGTGGCTGCGTTGCCATTAAATGGTTCTCATGGCACCACTCAACAAAATCATCAATAAGCACCGGCCATGCTCCTTCTGAATCATAGTTACTCATATTGTCATCAATGTGTGTAGCGAAATCCAGCAGTAAATTCCAGGTGTCTTTAGGTATGGAACGTTTATGCTTTTCCTGCGGGTAATAAATTTAATATAGTTATTATGTTGTAATGTTGTTATAATATATTCTTTAAAATACCTCCAAAAACCTACACCACAGATCCAAGAATTTAAATCGGCTACTGAGTACAATCTTCCAGTAGACAATGGCCATATTTAAGTCGATGCCCTTCTGACCTGGATCCTTTGCATAGTTGAAAGTAAACTGATAGAAGTCCTTAAATTTGGCTACATCATTTAACTCCATTTCCAGTTGAGGCAATTTCGCTTTGAGCTTATCTACACTGTCCACACCGAGATCTGCCATACCATTCACAAATTCATCGTGTTTGAATTCACATTGCACTTCAGCGCGAAATTTCCAGGCAATTATTAGAACCAATTTGGATTCAGGACTTAAAGCGAGATCATCTAAGAAACGTATAACTCCATCCGCGGTAATTTTCTGGGGTTCACAGGGATCGCGGTAGCGCAGGAAGAGCTGTTCAATACGTTTGCGATCTAGTTCGCGATAATAATATTCTGGATTCTGAAAATAATTGTCGCTAGCTAACTCCAGCTTCCAATCATTTTGTTGGAGGCAGTATATAGCCGTTTGTTCGCCCGTCTGTGTTAGCGATATGAATCGTTTTACTTTATCTTTTTGTGTGGACTTCAATTTATTCTAGAATTATGAATAGAAAATAAATGAAAATATTGTTAGAATGATACACGCACATTATGTAAAAAAAAAAATTGGCATACACATTTGCAGTTAGTGCCAAAAAATGAATGTTCTCCGTGTTTGTGCGCGAACGTACGTATTATTCAACAAATTGGTTCACTAATTCCTTATTGGATTCTCATTGGTGTTGTAGATCGCATCCAACAAATTTATGCATAATAACAATGAAAAACAATTATGCACTTTATATTATAAATATGAGCATTGCACCGCCAGCGAAGTAGCTTTGTTAGATGTTAGCAAGAGTTAATAGTTAGTTTAATTTGCACTAAACAGTGAATGCATACAAATTCCATTGCTTGTCAGCTGCAAATCTCTTGCATTTTTTGCCCGCAGCCACCCCCTTACATTGATCCGTTGCGTATGCAATAAATGCAGTACACTTTAATCTGCACTCAATTTGGACTTCACTTACCATCTCGATGCTACCAATTGTTTGAAAGTGTGTCGTGGGAAAATTTACTGTTCCGACGTTTCAAAACTGTCTTCTCCAAAAAAATTAATTTTCCTCGCCTTCTTTATTTCGACTTTCTTTCGTTTGCTATTTTTACGTTTCGTTTTGCGCTGCCCTTTCGCAGAGAACGTTGACAGAGCAGAGAATTGAGTTTTCTCTGACGTTGAACGTGTGCTACCAGACGTACGAATTTTCAGAGTAATTCTCAATGGTAGATGTCGCCTTACGGTAGGTCAAGCTGTCAATTAATCTCAATCCCTTTGGCATGTGAATTCGTAAATATTTACGAATTGATGGTACAAAAGTAAAAAAAAAACTGACAATTGTCCATGGACGGATGTGCAAAACGTTTGGGGCATTTACTGTTTCGCGCTCAAATTGAAGCGGAAATTCGAATCGACATACTATCAATTGAATTACATAAGCAAAGAAATTATTATTAATAGTTGCTTTTGAATTTTAATTACCATTAGTAGCTTTTTGCATTCGAATCTTAAACACGCAATAAAAAAAAAACAGCAATAAATCTATTCAATTTAAAAATGTTTTGTATTTTTATTTAATAGCATTAAAAACACAAACTAAAATTTATTAGAACCTAAGGTTAAACGTAGTTTTCGTTATTTATGTACGTATGTATGTATGTGTATATATTTTAATGTATGTGTGCAGCAATCTGGGATATATAAGACGTAGAGCCAAAAGTGCACTCGTAACGACTGCTGCAAATTAGTTTGTGAAAGGTGGTATCGGTGATTTTTATTAGACGACTAGCGCCATGTATACATATATATGGGAATGCGCTATGAAAGTTACGAAATAAATGAAAGAAAAAAAATTAACAAAAAACTAACATTAAAAAAATACGATTTTACAAAATAAAACTAATTATACAAAAACTAACATTTCGTAAAAATATTAGTGTTTTATGTTCTTTTTCAATCGATTGGTTGTTGTTGCATGGCTTAGAACGCTAGAGAAATTTTAACACATTATACATTAAAATGGCCAATTTAACGCTGGAAGCCAAATGAATACGCATAGAGTATGGGAATTTTCTACTGAATCAACACATCTATCGTTTTGATTTTAAAAGAGCATTTTCTCCAACATTTTACTAAGTTTCTCATGAGCATAGCGCATTTTCTGATACAGATCCTTAGAGCAACCATGTTGTTTGATGGTTGAGAAACGGTAAGTACGGAAATTCTTCTCATGATCCATATAAGTAATGGCACTCATACGCGGACACAATATAATCTTCATATGATCGGAGAAATTCAGCTGAAATATATAAGGTTGGCAGCTGAAAGTAAATGCTTTTATAAAATACTAAATTTTACAAACCTGCAGTGAACCATTAGTTAAATGCATAACAACAGCGCATGTTGTGCGAAACCACGAATGTAAATGTGGCATACGGGAAATCTGATCGCTTTCGAAGTTCACATTGTTTGCACCGGCTTTGACAAGATGTTCGGTCATGTAACGCTTAAAGTACGTGAGCAACTTCATTTTCTTATCCAATGATTGACAGTAATCGGTGGTGGTCATGTACGTTTCCTTTCCATCTTTGTCAATGAAATGCACATTGCTAGAAATAAATAATAAATTATTACAACAATTAAGATTTTATTTAAAATTTATATTTTAGTCGAACTCACATCTGGTTAGGCAACAATATGAGTTTCGTAGTGTCATTAAACATTACACCCATTCCTTCGTCGCATAATTGATAACCAAAACCATATTTGTCACTGTAGTCCACCCATTTTGACACCCAGAAAAGCGGTTGTGCTGCTGGATCTGTGTTTTCATCACCCAAATTACGGTACAGCAGCTTCGGCTATAATCATTTAATGTATTAAAACAATTAAATTCAAATCATATAATTTGTATATTATTTTTGCGCATCACCTTCGCATTAATGAGCTCGGTCAATTGTTGATGCAGGCTCTCAATATCAGCACGATAATCTTCATTATGACGGAAAACTTGTGCAGATGCAGTAATGGCATCGTGCAAGTTATTTTTAAGGAATGTATGTTCTAACCGTGTATCATCCTTTATGCCGTTCAATTCTAATAAAGGTTTGCGGTGTCCCATGCCATCTCCAGCCAAAGCCTCATTAACTTCGAGACGTGGTGCCATGGTCAAACAAGAGCTGGGCAAGAACATGGGCACTGGAGAACAGGCGAGAAAATCAAAATTCAATAATTTGCCAATGGTTGGCCGCAATTCCGGTTTAGATTGCAACATGGCAACAATCATATCAGCCGCCGATTTACGTAGATAACTTGGTACTCTATACAACAAATATATACAAGATTAGATAGCTGCAATGCATGTAATATTTCGCAAAAATTAATACAAACCTGTATTGACACTTTTTGATTTTCTCATATGTATCTTTTAGTGTTTTTGTTTCAAATGGTGGTTGACCGACTAGCAGCGTATACATGACGCAACCAATAGACCAAATGTCGACTTCAAAGGAATGTCCTTTTTTGTTGAGAATCTCTGGCGCAATATAATTTGGTGTACCACATAGTGTCTTTTTGCGTTCACCTTCATACTCAACGCGCGTCGCTAGGCCAAAATCACCAATCTTTACGTGTAGTAAATCATCCAAAAAGAGATTGCCTAATTTGAGATCACGATGTATGATGCGATGATCATGCAAATATTTAACACCCTGTATAATCTGATAGATGTAGTATCGACATTCGTATTCAGTAATTGTTTTACGTCGTTTCTGCAGCTCCATCATGGACTAATTATAAATTTAATTAATGGGTTTTAATTAAAGAAATTTATATTAAAAACAGGACTCACTCTCTTTTTGCATAACTCCAATACAATGTAGATATTGAAACTGTCCTCAAAGAAACTGTGAAACTTAACAATATTTTCATGACTCAGGCTTTTATGTATTGTGATTTCCTGAGACATTTTTTCCTTTTGATTATGTTTCAACATTAATTTTTTAGATACAATCTTGCCCGCATATACATTGTTGGTCTCCACATCAACTATCTCATAACATTTTGCAAAGCCACCCTGTGTAATTGAACTTATTTAGTATTTGGCAACTCTGTATAATAAGTATTTAGGATCAGCAAACTAAATTCTTCTAATGAAATGCAATAAGACAAAGTTAAAATATACGCTTTGCCATTAATTTTGCTATAATGCCTTGTAAAGGTCAGTTATCAGAACGCTGATTTACCAAGATAAAACCATTATTTTAAGTAGCATTAAAGTATGCTAGATCGTTAATATTTCATTTTTAAGTGTACTTACTTTTCCAAAAAAACGCATACGCTTGTAAGTGGACCGAGATGTAGCATCATAGAGCCTCTCTGGTATATCAGACGTTTTATCATCAGTCTTTTGTGCCATAGCGTGCAAGATTTCAGCTGCTTATTTAAACACGCACACACACACTTGCACGTACGTTTACTGCACAGATCCTCCGTAACTAAACCTAAATCCGCTAACTTTCGTTGTCTTTATACACACAATATTCCCGGCAAGCGTTGACTGCACTAAGAATATATGCGATATTTGCGCGAAACAAACTAATTTTAGCGTAAAATATATACAAACAATCTCGCGCGCTTGTCTTTGTCGCAATATAAAGTAATTAGACAACGTTTATACTTAACCAGTTTAAAAAATCAATAATACAAGACAAACGTTGACAATCGAACGAATTAACGATCAACTAAAGCGCACAAAGGAGCGATGAAAGTGTGCTTAGAAAAATATGATCGCGGAGGATAATGAAAACCGTTTGTAGCAGAATTTTCAAAATTCTTTTCGAATGACTTTTGCACGAACATAATATATGTTGTCCTGCTCTATCTTATGTTCGGTAAGCCTACTTCCATGTTGTTTGATCTTTGTTGTGCGAAATTTTCGAAGTTGCTTTGTTACCCAATCATTGTGAATACATTCGATACAGAGTTGATTTCTATGATAGATTATGGCGCCGTACTATTCATAAATAAGTCATTCAAAAAATTGCGGAGATTTCTTAAACTATTAATTTGCTAGTTTTTTAATATAAAAGACGGTTATAAATTGTGGAATTTGGCTTATTTGAAGTTTCCTCAGCACTTCGCTATATCGCAAACACGCGTTAATTAACAGAGCATAAAATATACTAAGTAATTTTTATGGCAATATCGAATCCACTTGCGATATAAATAATTCAAACGTGAGGTCGCAATGTTGTAGTGAAATGCTATGAAAGATTTTCAATATTTTTTCTAGCAGTGTGTAGGATGCGGCATATGAAAATAACCATAATATCTATAATATTGTATAACATATACAATCAAAATAAATCTCAACGCTATGGATTCGGCAAATATCTGCCACTTGAGCAATATTTCCAATTAAAATTAACAAATGTAATAGATGTCTGTATTTATAACCGGTCAAAGGCTGTTTCCTGTTTGGTTCTATAAGCAGAGAATGTTAATGAATATTCTTCATTCATTATATTCATCAACATTCTCTGCTATAAGTAATACTTTAACAGTCGGGTTTACGCGACCGGAATGTACATACATTTTTATCCGGTCGGAGATTGTCAACTCGGTTGCATTTCCCCAAACTACTCCAACAACACCGCTATCCAGAAGTACAAGATATTATTCACTATAGTAATTAAAAACAATATTTTTTACAACTTAAACGCATTATTATTCTTATCATTTTTAGTTTTATTTTTACTTTTTAAATTTTGAATATGTTTTGTATGTATCTCAGATCTTATTTTTTCTTTTAAATTATTTATCAAAGTTGACGTGAGTTTAGTTTAATTACGCCACAGTCTCACGCTATCAGCATATTTTAACTGACATGATTAACATGCTTTTCTTCATTGTCCTCATCACCTTGCATTACTTTAATTATTATCATTATTATTACCATTACTAAATACTAAATGTTCCAAATATGACTATATGCTTTTGTTTACGTTCAGTTTATAGTTTTTGTGGCATTTGGGCTGAAAGTAACTCGCTACATATGTGACATACATATGTTGTCACTAAAACGATTTCTTTTGTATATAGGTATACCGTGGTAGTTAAGTCTGTTGTGCTGCGCCCAATACACTACGTGTTGAACTCTTATTTCAACTTTTCGCCTTCATTATTTAATGGTAACTTATTTTTTAATCATTATGATTTATATTATTAAGAAGCAAATTATAGTAATTACTATTTTATCGTAGTAGTAGGAGTTTTTGTGTTCGTATTTTAATTATTTAACAGTAATACGTTAAATGTACTCATTCATTCTCATGCGTGTTTTCCCCAGTTTTTTGCTATGAATAATTATTATTTTTATTTTTTATTTCATTTTTGTTTATTTGCATTAATTGGTTGACTGATTGATACGTCTTGTGGTAGGTGTTGTTGGCATTACAAGCTTTATATTAGTTTTATTGTTTTGCTTTGGAATTTGCTGTCTTTGTTTGTTTATGGTACTTGAGTTTCATTTTAGTTGATCTTTTTTTTTTTTGTAGTTATGAAATTAATTCCGGTTTTTGCTTTTGCTTTAATATCATAAATTCAGTATTTTAAAGATAATTTCAGCTTAATATTGTAGAACTCGTATATGTGCGTTGCAGTCGTAACCATTCCACAAATTCATCCAACATAACAGGCCCTAAAATCACAATATAATAAAATACAATTAAATTGTTTATTGTAAGTTTTTCGTACTACAAATACTACTCACATGCGCCATCGATATCGTAGTTCGTTAATTCATTGTTAATTGTGCGCGAGAACTCGAGTATGTTGCACCACTGATCTTTATTAATGACTTTGTACTTTGATTGATCAAGGAATTGCGCGAAATGCGGGTAAAGTGGCCAATGTTTGCCGAGCAGCAGTTGTAGCATTGCTTTTGCAGTATTTATATCCATGCTACGCTGATCGGAATCCTGAAAAGTAGACGGTATGTAAATAAATTTGTCATAAATATGAATTGAGCACCATACTAGACACTAGATATCGTATATTTTTGTTTATTTATTATCAATAGTCGTACCTTGGCAAAATCGTAGGCATATCTGTATATGCTTTTGAAGACATTTGGATCGTTGAGTATACTTTTTAAATATTCTAATTTAGATTGCATTTTTGCAGCAGAATCACATTCTAACTCAGTGAGGCCCTTTAACCATTCACAACGGCTAAAGAAGCCCATTTGTGTAGCGCCCATTTTGTAAGCTAGCACAAGCATCACAACATTTTCTGGTTCCACACCAATATCATCGCAGAATTTTTCCATACCATCGGGACCTGTATGCATAAATTGACAATAAATATAATATGTAAATCGATTAAAAATATTTATTAGTAATACAATATTTACCTAGCGTATCCGGCTCATCTGGGTTTGTGTATTTGCAAAACCAGTCGACACAACGCTTTTGGCTAAAACTGTCTTCAGCCTTAATGTGACGTCTGCAAACAGAAAATATAATATCGCAAATAATTCATAAACGTACATATAAAAAAGCACGTATGCAAATATTACTTGTCCATTTATTTAAAGAAATAGGCAATCTAAGGTATACTAATTTCCTTTTAATACGAGTGCGCGTAACTAAATGAGCAAAGCATAATATAAAAAAAAGAAATATATTTCTTGCAGCTGATTATTATTATTTTAGCGTTTTCGTATACATTCATTTTTGTTGTTGCTTGTCTTCTCCTATAAATAGCCACACTTTTAAGCAATAACAACAAACAACCAAACAGCAAACACACGAACAACGAGCAGCGCAATAAAAAAAAACGTCAACAGTATTATCGATGAAGAAACTGGTGGAAATTGAGACTAAAAAGTGCAGAAAAGTCAAGAAAAGCTGCTGCACGTAAAATCAGATGATACCGTGAGACAAATTCAAGGCGTTAATTTAGGCACGTATTGGAAATAAAAAAAAAAGTGAGATAATTTAATGCGTATTTTTTTTTTTTGGCAATGAATATTATGAAAGCATTTCCGTTATTGCATCATAAACACATTCTAATATGTATATATTGATAGAGCTTAAGCACGGTTTTTATTACCGAGTTTATTATATTGAGCGTGCTTAACTACCTGTTTATATTAATCTTTGGTATTTTCAACTTCATTATTGCGCTTTTAGCTGCAACTCTTCCACTTTCAAAGTTATGACTAACAATTGTAACGAAATAGCACAGCTATCACACCACGACACCATGACTGTTATCAGTAAAATTACAACAAACAAAAACAGTTTTGCAAAAAAAAAAAAATGCTATATATACACTGATAAAATGCAAAATCTACCGACAGTTATCAATGAAATTGATATGGGAATGCTATTAATACAGGGTTCATAGCAAAATAATTTTTATTTGCTATGATGATAATCAATCAATGTGTACGTAATTACTTATATTATTTAATCACTATTCATAAAAATTCTAAACCTAAATGCATGAATGCTTATCGTAATAAATTTTGAATTTGCATTTAATCAGTTGTTACTATTGTTGAAATATTTGCTTTTTCTTGATATGGATTTAATGATTTTTCACTTTGCCTTATATGTATATACAGTTATAGGTGTTGTCTGCTTTAAATTAAAAGAATTGAAGAATTACCTGCTGGTATTTTGTGTTGTCGCATAGCCACCGCGTGGCCGTTTGGAAGTTGCACGCTCCTCTTCGCCCCCCATATCGTGATTAGAACGTCGTTTACCGCGGGGCATAGCAAACACTTCGATAGTTTATTATAAATGTGTGCGTAGGTTTTAATAAGAACAGCGGATATTTATATAGATAAACTATTTTGATGTAAATATGAACCAAAGAATGCGTCTATAAATCTTATTTGCAGGCCGGTAGTTGTTTTTCCATTAATCACTATATGTAGGTATGTGTGTGTATCCTTGGAAGTGTTTTTTTTACAATATAAAATTGGCCGACTCCTTCACTTTTAGTTAAATTAGATCAAATCTTTACGCTTCACTTTGGGCTATTGCTCTGAAATATATGCAACGAATATTTAGTAAATAAAAACTTTATTTGGTCTGCTTTTAGGCTTTCTAGCATTCCTTTAATACGCACTGGAATTTTTCACAGCTGGTGGTTGTAGTAAATGTCAAACAAGCGCCGTAAACAAAGCGCTGAGTAGGCCGACTGCGAATTAAAGAGCGCAACACAACGTTTTACGGAGAAACTACAGAGCAACAACGTTGAAGCAACTAGAAGGAAAGAGAATTTATCATAAATATTTTTTAAGACAGTGGTTGGAAATAAATATTTCATTCATTCACTCTAATATATAGTATAGGTATATGTCCATTCCCACATTAATATGCAATGCCACGCTTTCTATCAAACACATTTAGTTCAATAAATCGTAACATGAACACTTCCGCACACAACAAGTTTGTATCTATTCCCAGGAACGTTATCTTTAAAGCGTAGGTGGAGCTAATAATTTGATATTTTGCAAATTCCAGAGCGTGCGTATATCCTATTACACATATACATACTCCTCCCGACATCACCGGCAAGTATACTAGGCATATTTGTAAGCTATTAACTGAATTTTGACACTTGCTTTTAGTGTGCCCATTCGCAGCACATCCTGCCCCAACATTTATATACAAATTATTGGTTCCTTTTTTCGCGTACTCCCAGTATTCAATTCATACCCGCCACCGTCTTGCTATATCTTCAAGCGTCCAATGCCTCGACATTGTCGCCGATGCTGTAAATTCACATGCGGTTCTTTCATTATTCTAGATGCGGTTTCATTGCTATTTTTGCAATTCACGGAGTATATCACTGCCCCAACTTGAATTTATTTACCACTCAATACACAATTAAATAGTCAATAAAAATAAATCTTTTATTACCCGATTAATTGATGAAACTATTTTATAATGGCAACAAGAATTTCTCTTTTTGGTGTTTTTAGATTTTGGTGAAATGAATTCGACTACAACTCGGAGAACGGTTTATGTATGTTCAGTGACTGCGAATTTGACAATTTACAATATTGAAATCTAATTGGCATGTGCTTTTTGTTGTTGGGTGAAAATTGTAGCAAATGAATCGAAGTACCCATGTTGTGCGAAAAAAGTATTAAATCTAATTATTATTGATTTCGTGCGATTTTATACTTTATAATAACATTTAAAATTATTATTTGAATTATAAATAAATTTATAAGAAATATGAATAACAGATCTAACTGAAATATAAACAGCGATTAAAATGTTTTTTCTCCGAAATACTAATGGCTGATTCACATAAAAAATCGCTTCTCTTTGCGTCAGACATTTGTTTCGACATAAAGTTCGATGTATGCTTTTGTATAAGTAGTTTTCATCACAGCAAAACGCAGCAAGGCGAAGCAATAATCTTTTTACTCTTCGTCAAGCAACATTCGTCATTTTTGTTAGAGAGAAACATTGAAAGCATACCCTTTGCTTTCTTCGCTACGTTGTTAAGGTATGCATTGTCCCGTAAAGCTCGGAAATTTGTACGTTTACCAAGAAATGCAACTCTGCAGTGTATCTATACTTACAGACACATAGTGTCTGCATTGAACGCAGCCATATAAACAAACGAGAATTTTATTTACTTTCAAAGTTGTTTTTTGCAATGTCCGCATATGATAACGTCAGGGTTGGAAAATTGGTGTTAAAGGGCGAAAAGCCGAAGTAAATATTTTCATTTATTAACAATTTATTTTTTTTAATTTAATTTAATTTCTTTCTAGAAAGTCAAAAAAGCATAAACGCGACAAGGAGCACAAAGAGAAGGACAAGGCGAAAAAACGCAAAACTGAGGTAGATGAGGATGCACTACGACATGGTGGCTGGTGGTTGGCAAAAAGTATACCAGAAATCACCGGAGCAGTTGCCATTGAGTTTGAGGAACGTGCTTATTTAAAAGCACTGGATAATGGACTATTTACGCTAGGATCGCCGCACAATGAAGGCGAAGGCCCAGACCCAGAAGAAGTATTCACAGCATTTTCAATAAATGAGACAAAGATATCCATTAAGTCTGGTTATGGAAAATATTTAAAAATAGAAAAAGATGGTATGGTTACTGGTCGCTCAGAGGCGGTCGGCAGCATGGAGCAATGGGAGCCTATATTTCAAGTAAGATATATTAATATGAAAAAAAGCAAGCTCATCATTTCTATTATTAACCATCTATAGGATGGTAAAATGGCATTATTATCTGAAACCGGTTTTTTCATGTCAATTGATCCCGAAGATGATGCATGCGTAGCGCTACGCAGAAAAGTAAATGAACATGAAATATGTAAAATACGCTGCAATGCACAACGTGAAGCGGAGGAGGACGAAGAACCCAAAGAAGAAAAGGGTGACCTAACCGAAGTAGAGAAAAATTATGTGTATGTTATAACATAGTTTAGTCTTTAATATAAATTTCGTAATCAAAATTTTATCTGCTTTCTCATTATACCCTAGAAAAAAGTTCCAGAAGTTCCAGGACAAGAAATTGCGCATCAACAAGAATGACATCAAAGAACTAGAATCGGCAAAAGAACATGGTACTTTACATGAAGCTTTATTAGATCGCCGTAGTAAAATGAAAGCAGATAGATATTGTAAATAAATCATTTAGTGCTACCATCAAAATTTGGCTTGAATGGGAATATTATTACTAGTTTAAAACTGATTTGTATCATAACCAATTAGGAATGGTAAAGTCTGCAATTTTTTTAAGATAAATCGCTCTTATTTAATATATGAGCAAATCTAATACAAAAAGGAGAGAATTTATTGTTAAACAAGTTATATATGTTCATAGATCTTTCAGTTATGTTATATTTCTTAATAGTATTAGCTCCTCGGCAAGTAATTGAACAAATTCTCCATATATATATGTACATACATATGTATATCCAAGAATCTTGCTTTAATTACTGCCACAAATCACAGCGGTTGTAATTTGGAGCACATAAGTGCTTCTTTATCAAAAATAACTTTTTAAGACATTAAAAACAAATACGGCTGTGATTTGCAGATATACGCAAACTAATCTCTCAGTTTTTGAATAATCGATCTAAAATTTTGCACACGTTTTCTTCTCCCAAAGCTGGTAATTTTTTTTAACCGCTAATATCGGACCACTATAGCTGTCATACAAACTTATCGATCAAAATCATGTCGTACGAAAATATTTTTTATTTGAGAATAATCACGAGAGAGTCACCTACACACTGGCCAGGTACTTTACCTGCTTTACTTATATAGTGCTAGCTGGCAGCCAGTTTCCCCTGAAATCACCTTGTGACTTCCAAATGATATCATATCTAGGCGTGAGTCACCTTAGCACTGGCCAAGCACGGTGCTTGCTTTACTTATATAGAGCTAGCTTCCCATGACGTCATTTTGTGACTTCCAAATCAAATCGCATCCCGGTGTGATAGTCACCTAAGCACTGGTCAGGCACGGTGCCTGCTTTTCTTTTATAGAGCCAGCTATCAGCTGGTTTTCCGTGAGATCACATCACATCAAGACGCAGGTCACCTAACCACTAGCCAGGTATGGCGCCTGCTTTCCTTATATAGGTAAGCTGCCAGCTAACCAGCTGTATTGTTCAGTTCGGACCACCATATCATATAGCTGCCATACAAACTGATCGATCAAAATTCAGTCATTGTATGGAAAAAAAATATCTTTACGAAATTTGGCATGGATTATTGTCCAAAGCAACGGCACATTCTCCGAAGCAAAATTGTTTAAATCAGACCACTATAGCATATAGCTGGCATACAAAATGACCGACCAAAATCAAGTTTTTGTATGGATCCCTTCGTATTTGTGTATTTATGATAGGTGTTATAGTTTCAATGCGACCCAGGTTAACGGTTTCTTTTTTTAGTTACTAAAATTGATACTTTGATTTAAAGTCAACAATAAAATTAAGTGATTCATAATGAGAAAGGTGTTATTTTTCTGTAACTCGTAAGTCTGAGTAATCAATTCTCTAAAGTAATTTCTATTCGTGTACATACAGCACATTCGAAGTGGAAATGCTTATATTTTGGAATAAATAGTAGGAGTCGGCAAAACCGTAATGTTTGTAGAACTTTCTTACAAATCTAATTTACTAATGTTCATATATGTACCATCATCATACTTAAATTAATCCACAACTTTTTGAAATAATAAACTTGGTGAAATTTAAACATTCTGCATGAAATTTTATTTTTAACATAAATAAGGATATTGCTTATTTAGAATTATTGATATTCATAATTAATTATATTGCTTTCTTCTTCAAAAATAAGTGAAAATATTTAAGTATGATATAAGCGACATAAACTATCGCCAGCATACGTTCATTCAAAACAAATACACAAATAAATGAAATTTTTGAGATATAATACTCGTACTCAAACCTCGAAAATAAATTCACTAAATTGAACGAGCTTGTTTGGATTTTTGTTCGATTATTACTATAAATACTAAAAAGTATTGAAAAATTTCATTTAGAAGACAAACCATTTACTATTCTAAAACATACTTACTGGTTGCCGGAATCATAAAAGGGTTTTAAAATAAAGTCATAGTTAGTGGGAAGAAAATGGTGGTGTTTGCATAGTCACGTCAGTTAGAAGTTAACATAGTCATTCAGTTTGTGCACCAGTTCTGGTTGTCTGTCATGTTATTTGTGTTAAGTTATTGCAGTGCATTCATGGTTGTAGCAAGCGAAAATTTGGCTCGCTTACCCTACCGACTCTTGGCGAAGCATAACATGACGTTATTGCAATTAAGCATTTAAAATGGGTACGGTAGTAGTCGGTTTGGGTGGTAGGGTATATACATGGACAAGTACGAAGCATAGCATCTTTTTCAATTTGGTATGCGAAGAGTATTTGAATTTAATACGGAAGCGCAGACGGAGATTGATAGAAGATAGTTGGACGCGTTCGGTTTCGAATGATACGATACGGTACGTTTTTGATTTTCTTTCAGTTTGGCTGATTTACTTGATTGATTTGCGAAATATTGTGCGATGAGTATGAAAAGCGGAAATGTGCGACGCAATGGTGGCAAACGAAAATTAAAAGGCGGAGGACTGAGTATAAAAATGTTGGAAGTTTTGGAAAACGTGTTTCGTGAGCGTAATATACGTAACATACGAAGTACGATAGAAATATTACAAACGGAGGACATTTAATGTGACTAATTGATACATTCTGCGCTTACTTAGTCCGCCGTATGCGTGCTTTATAAAACGCGTTTATATGCAGCTGGAATGAATGTTCGAAGATTGCTTTAAACTTCTTTTGTCTGCGAAGATAACACAAAACGAAGCCAATTCGTAGTTGCGAGGTTGGAGCTTGGATAATGCGTATACGCGAGCGAGCGTGTAAAGGCGTGGATTTGAGGCTGGAAGTGTAGAATATATTAAATACGTCGTATGTCGTAGTTTGAAATATGTTTGTGTAGATAAGTTTAGCGAAAAATTAATATAAGGTAGTATAAACGAAAATTCGAAGTAAAATCAATACATCCAGATAATTTTACGAATACTGTAAGTATATATAGATATTGAAGATATTTATTTCAAAGTTATATTTGTTTGCGTAGTAACTGTTGTCTCGAATTAGCTTATAAATAGCGACTAAATTTTGTTAGCGGTAGACATTTTCTACAAATTATCATCTTCATCATCATCATCGCGCTTTTTTCGGTTGCATGATGTCTATTTGTTCTACATTTACTTATACCAATTATTGAATTTTTGTTTTCTTGTATTTTCTTTTTTTTTTTAACTAAACACACTGTGTTTTTGTTTTGTATTTCGATAGCCCTTACATTTCTAAAACGAATTGCAGTTTTGCATTTCTCAAATACTCTCTTGTTACTGCGTACTAGTAATCTCCTAAAAATTTTCAAAATTGCGCTGTTGGTCCTACATACACGCGAGATCCAACAATCACCTCTTGCTACCTTCTCTTAAACACATTATTTTTTTAGATTACTTTGTTCTCTCCTTAGCTGAACTAGTTTAGAAGCGATGACCGACTGGTGAACGCGATCTGAAGCGTCCTCCACCTTGGCTGCTGCCACCACTACGTCCGCCACTTCCGCTACCGTAGCCACCACTACCGCCGAATGAGCGTCCACTATCTCGTCCACCACTGCTGCTACCGTAAACGTCGCGTCGATTGAAGCCACTACTGCCGCCATCACGGCTGCTGTAACCGCCACCTTGACGGCCACCACCACCGGAATAGCCGCGGTCGTGGTAACGTCCGCCGCCGCTACCGGAGCCACGTTGACGGTATCCACCGCCACCACCACCGCTATTGCTACGGCGGCCGAAGTCACGTCGGCCACGGTCGCCCATACCACGACGACCTTGACGTGGCCGTCCTTTGGAGATTTCTACACGTAATTGTGAGCCCAGCAATTCTGTACCATTGAGGACGTCGCAGGCTTTTTCGGCATCATCGCGATGCTCGAACTCAACAAAAGCGAAACCTGGTGGATTAAAAGCAATCCAAACAGAATTTAACTTGCCATACTTTGTAAATTCGCCTTCTAGGTCATCCTTCTTCACTTTATCGGTTAAATTACCGACATAGACGCGTGTGCCTCGTTGATCACCCATTTTCACTTAATTTGATTTACTTTTCTGACTATATATGGGTATATTTAATTAATTTTACACTTTTTCCTGCTGCTCGTCGTACAATTGCTGCTGCTACTTTGAATGGCTTCAATCGATTAAATCGGGTGTGTATAATATTTTTCGTGCTTCGCTTGCTTGAAAAACAAAATGTCGGTTTTTGGCTTGGTTCGCACACAGAGTTGCCTTGCCGAAACGGAAATGAATTGCAAATATAAAGCACATTTTTCCGAATTGTAAAAGATTACTTATGGGTATTCAACAACACTATTCCGCAATCATAAATTATATAAAAATTTCTGCAACCAAAAATTTGTATATAAAAATAAAATTTTGCGCTTAGTTACGCTAAATTGGAAAAGTAAAGACAATTTCGTGGTGAGTAATTTCTTATATAAATATATATTATATATATTATAATTTTTAAATATAAAAATATAGAAAAGCAAATAGTTTCAACAAAACGTTTGACCTTGTATTTGCTTTTTTTGGTTTCAGAGAGTATATATAGTTATAAAGAGTGAGATTTATTAACTTAAATAAAAAAGGCAAACAAAATTCAAACTTCTACAGTTATCGATTAATTTTTTGTCATAGCTCTATGCTACCGATAATGCAGTTCATCCATCTTTATTACTTTCCGGTGCCTTTTCATTCGTTTCCTTTGATTCGCGTTCAATTCCTTGGTAATAAAAATTTTTCTGTTCAACGTTGAAATGCAAACAATAATTACTGTGTGTTTTCACATATTTAGAAAAGATGATGGATTTGCACATGCAGCTAACCGCAACCACTGTGCCAAGAGAGCGCTAGTACCTACCAACTGAGCTCAGACTTGCATGAGAGACGCTAACTGCCACCCAAAATCACCCCCTGCCAGTGCATTCATATACTGGTGCGCGTAAATGTGCCTTCACGCCGTAAATATGTGTGTACAAGCATATACAAAGTGTAACCAGCAGTTGACTTGCTGAGGCACCAAAACAAGCGCATACAGCGCACAGTTAAAGGTACGCTACTTTCTTCGAACAACCACCGCTTGCATTTGCAGTAACCCATTCCTGTAAAGCATATATCCTTTTCCAACACTGCTATTTTATCAGCTCGGTTTTTTGAGCACCACCAAACCACCACCACCAACTCCATCAACAACAACTCCGTTATGAACATAGCCGCACAACATTCACCACCCCCCGCCTGTATATGCGTGCCTGTTGTTGTGTCTGTTGTCGTTGTTTTGCCGGTCTGTGTTGTTGGAGGACATCAACTTCGGCAATAGTGTGGCTATCGCGCAGCGCCGAAGCAATGTTTTCATCACGTTTCGTCGTCACTGACTCTGTCACGACTCTGGTGGTACTGGCTCGGATTTATGCTTGGCGTGCGTGGTGTATCCTAGTCGATGTTAGTGAGTTGCCGTAATTGGACGTGGGTGAATTACATTGAACGGTTGAACGGTTATTTTCATTTTACTCGGTATTAATACGCGTTGACGACGACGGTGTGACGAAGCCATTGATATAAAGTGATATGGCGTTGTGAGTCTAGTGTCTCGCATTTTGTTGATGCGAGCATTATTGGCAATTAAAAATATTATATATTTGCTTGTTAATATCTCGCGCGTCGCCGACTTTCATAAAGTGACAGTGTTGATTACAACTTTCGCCTAGACAATAAATATGACAACAAAATTTGCGCAGTGAATAGAAAATTGAATATATTGACGAAAATGTGAATCGCTGCATAAATAGTAATTGTAATTGGAAGCAAAAAACTTTCAACACAATTGTTTGTAAAACATAAACAAAAATGATAAATAAAAACAAATTAAAACGAAATTTAAAAAAATAAACAAAATTTACTATAAATTAAAATAAAAGTGTATTTGTTGAGTATAAAATAATTTTATTGGCATTGTGCGGTGCATGATTTGGTAGAAATAATAATAATCAACAAAGCTAACTTAATTAAAATAAATTGAAAAGAAAACAAACAGCTGCTAAAAAGAGATGAAAAACATACATTATTGTAAATTAGTAGCAATCGCTTAAGTTCTTTGAACTAAATTTTAAGTGAATAAATTAGTGATAGTGAAATTTATGAGTAAAAAAATAAATATATATATAAGTGCTTAAAAAGTATTAATGTGGTAAATAATAAGAAAAAATTTGTTTTAGTGAATTTTAAACGGAGGATTCCGTAATATTTATATTGTCAAAAATAAGATATAAAGTCTTTCGTAACAACACGCTGGTATTGAGATTATTGCAGTTAATTGAATACAGGTGAGCTTTATAAAAATTTTGTTATTTTTAGATTGCCTCCCGACTTTAAATTTTTTAACTCCCCTGGTTTTTATACACTGCACAGGACAGGCTTGCAAATTTTTTAATTAAAATATTTTGGATGAAAAATTAAATTTTAGTGTTTTTATTAAACAATTTTGAATTAAAAATGAAACTTTCACTTTTGAATTAAAAATTTTGGATGAAAAATCAAATTTGAATTTTTTTATTAAACAATTTTGAATTAAAAATTAAATTTGAATTTGTGAAACTGAGTCGTAAGCGATTCCTCGGCTGTACTGTTAAGCTTTTTATTGCTTGAGGAGCTGCTTGACTCTTAGTAAATATTGTAATTCGTTGTTAGTATTATAGTTTCGCTATATCTGCAAAACCAACTAACGGCGAAGACCTTAGCTTGAAATATGCTCGGAAAACTGCCATGGATACTGACTACTTGGTATTTGGTGCCACCATCCTAGCACCAGTATATTTTCGCTGTTTACGAACCGTCAGTATATGCTCATTATAGTCATATATTACAAGTATATAGCGGGGACAATCCAGTTCTTATTTCTGCCTGGCGCAATTTTGAATACTTTTGAGGTTTGTCCTCATCCCGTTGATAAGACAGAGTGTCATCGGTACGTCTGTGTAGTGTCGAAAATATGCCTCAAATAATTGTGAAATGCTGTCGAGCTGACAGTTCGAGTTCCTCCGGAAACATAGACCCGAATGTTATGGGCATCACTTGAAGTAGGCTCGGAAGATTGAAGACTGATTGAATTTGGTTCTTGGTTTCACTATCCTAGTACCACCTGCCTCCGCTCTTTACGATTCGTCAGTATACTAAAGAATACTTATTTGGAGCGAGACTATTCATTTCGTTTTGCTGTCTGGCGTAATTTTAAATCTTTTCTTAAAGTTCGTTCTCTTGTCCTTCCTAGGGTAGACTGTCGTTGGTATATTCTGGTTGCAGCGGAAAACTTTCCTTAAATAATTGAGATATGCTATCGAGCTGACAGTTCGGTTTCGTTGCGGTTATATAGACCCATATGTAGTGGGCATCTCCTCAACATTCGTGTTGTTATTACTTTACCTTTTATATCTAAGTTTTTGCAGTTCTTTATAGAGCTCGGAACTTTTGTACCTTCTGAAATGTATTCGCTAAATAAAACATTGAATAGTTATGGGTGGAGATTGCTTTTACATTACATAAATCTATATGCTTTAATTTATTGTGCGCGACTACTGCTAGTTAGCACATATATGTATGTATAATGGTTTTAAAGAAAAGCTTACACATAGATACACACACATTTGCATACATACATATGCATCCTGTCACTCATCGTTTACTAAGTAATAGAGAAATAAAGTTCAACTTCTATCCCATTAAAAGTTTTATGTCTGAATAGCATATCAGTGTGACACATCCTTACCGAGATGTCCACTTTCTTTCTACTAAATTAAGAAGAAGAAGCAGTTGAAAAACACATGCGTTGCTCTACAACTTTAAGGCCGCGCTGTATGTGAGTACCAGATACTCGTGTGTAAAAAATGCAGAGAAATATGCGCTTAAAAGTTAACTCAATTCATTACGAACATGAGTCATAAAAAAAATTATTTATATATATATATATGGTATATGCCAGTGTATAAGTAAGTCTCTAATAAATGTATTATGTTGTTGTTGTTGTATGCAGAGTTTTTGGCGCACGCTCCACTGCAATCACTGGCACTATGCAGTTTGGACGTGTCCAAACTTTGTCATTTATGCATGCAAGGCAATTAAATATGTATATATGCGGATATAAATTGTGTTTGAATATGTGTGTGTTGACATTTGTTTGTCTATTTGTTTGTTTGTTTGTGGAACTGCACTAATAAAATATGCCGGCTAACATTTAGCTTCGTATTCAGGTCAAAGTGAAGCAAATTTTACGGAGAATGTCGGGGGAGAACAAAAAACAAGCGCTCAAAAATTATAATTTGTCGAAAAATAAACAAAAAAAAAGAAGAATTATAATGGTATATTTATATGTAAATTTAACTGCAATCATGTCATTTCTGATTTGCCTGATTGTAAAATTTACTGTTGCTCAGGGCGCATGTAGTGCAAAGGTGCGCCAAGTTCAGTGACAGATCGTCTTTTTAAATATTAGGTGTAGTAAAAAGAAATCCATTGTTTTTGCATGAAATTGAATGCTTAAATTATTACTTTTCGTATCCAGCCTTATTTAAATGGTTCCAAACGGTTTTTTGTGTAATGCTTAGGTCCTGGTTCCTATTGGAAAAATAATGGGTTTCTTTTCACTACACATAATATATAGAATTTTCTAGAGAGTTAGCTGTCAAAAGAGCCGTTAAAGTAAAAACATGTGTTTGACATTTACAAGGTGTGTTCAAAAGAAAAGGTGAATTTTGATTTTTATATTCAATCCTTATTAGCGCCCTCAAAATAGGCAAGTTTTGAGCCGATGCATGCAATCCAATTTTTCGTACACTTGTAATAAGCTTCGGCGGCGGCGGAGTTCAGTGCTTTTAGTAAATATTGGTTTTTTCGGTTTCTGGTAATTTTTGTAGCGTCGTTCGCTAGATTGTTAGACAGTTTCGATGTCATTCGTTAACCCACATCACGCCCCCAGCAATAATGCGTTTAAAGAATGTAAGTTGCTCAGCTTCGTCGGCAAGCATCTCTTTTGCCACCTCTACTCGACGTCGTTTTTGCAAACGAATGTTTAAATGGACCAGTCCGAGTCAAATTTGATCTTGCGTGGTATATGTCTCGATGCTATTCGTCATATCAAAGAGTTCTCAAGTCACATGCAACCAACGCAAGCTATGGCATTCAAATCGATTATCCTTGGATTAACAGTAAAGCAAGTGAACTCACTATCTAGCCCCAACACCCGCCTTAATTGCATAATTTCCACTTAACAAATCATAAACCTTATGCTAATTTTAGATTTTTTTTTTACACCACATTAACGTTCAGACATATTTTAATTAACATTTCAATTTCCTCAAAATTCCATTTAATGCTCAATGATTTCACCTAAACGCATTCTCCGTAATGTCGTGCATATTACGTCAAGCATGCCGCAAGGCAGTCATTATCTTGCAAACAAAAGGCACATACATGCATGCCACACATGTTTGCCTCGTTAGGCTGCACACACACGCATATGTACATATATTATATATATGTAGTAATATATAATATAATATAAACTTCAGTAATGCGCTCACCTCGCCGTCATGGCGGATTTGTAGGAGCAAGTAAATCAGTTTGTTGTCAACTTCGTCGCCGCTTATAACGTATCAAAGATGAAAGTGAAGGAAATTTGAATTTTTTTGACAGGCAATCGACTTGAATGATAGGCGCACACATCAATTTATCGGTTGACAGCGGCGCATACGCGCGTTCGCTCATTTGCCACATACATATGTGTGTATATGTGCTTAAATGTATGCCATGCTTGGTGTTGTAGGTGCGCGAGCTGCAAGGCTTCATAGCTGCTGGCACAAAACTACGAGTATTACATACATATGTATACACAGTCATCAGCATTTACTGCCATCCGTTGCTTTGTGCGCCGTTACATATATTATTGTACTCACACCAACACATTAACACACTGCGTCACCTTGGCCCCCAACTCTATGCTTATATGCTTTATTCCTTGTAGTCAGTCGGTTGAATAGCGGCTGCAAGTTGGTGAAAAAAATGAGCACTAAAATGAAAATTCACAAATTTGTTTAGAATCGCTTTCAGCATCATTGCGTTCTTCTACAATCATTTACAACACGCGCCAACATGCATTTTTATATATGTATGTAACTATGTAGGCAGCTCATACCCTTGAGTTTGTTAAAAACATGGATTATTGTGGCTTGACTTGGCATAATGACTATGGTTGCGTATAAGTTCGTGCTTTGTGCTTGGCTGTATGCACCTCACTTGTTGTGTGTGTATGCGTGTATCTACATGTCAGCATATGTAACTAAATCGCTTTGAATATAATATCCTTCGGCTTGTAACTGTCATAGACTACTCAGCATGCAATTTAAAAAAATATATATATGTACATGCAATTTCACTCACATCATGACTTCTAGTCTTCGTGTTGTAAGTGAGCTTTCGTTTCGTATAAGCCCTAAAGAGTTTTGTTATAAAAAAATCCTATCTTTGCAGGTTGGTATTGTAGTGTAAGCGCATAACGTCTCACTTGTTAAGCTATGATTTAGAATGGCTTATGAATGCTTGAAGTAATTCCCAGTTGTTTGCTTATCTGGAATATATAATTTTGTGAGGTTAGGTTGGTAGAGTTTGTGTGATGAAATCTCATCTACTTCCGTAAAGGTATAACTTCTAATTAAGAAAGCTTTTTATGATTTTCAGCAGACTTGCAGTTTGCTTAAATGAGCTTTATTTAAGAAAATCATCTGTACTGCCAAAGGGTTGTGTTGGATAAAGCAGAAAAAAATTTAAAAATTTTACATACAATTCATAATATTCATAATATTTTTTAAATGCGATTTATTTACTTGTAAACTATTTGTATTCGCAAAACCAAATGCCAAATGGTTATGTTGGCTAAAGCAGAAACAAAAAAAAAAGTAAATTTATTCTGAACTTGCATCCTTAAATAATAATTTTGAAAAATCGTTAGTCATAGAAAAAGACACTTTGCTACTTCAGCAGTCATCAACGCGATTTTCATATTTGAAACCAGTTGTTGTTTTTCAGTTGATTTCCGTATACACTTTTGCATTCAAGAATGGCATCAACACGTAGAGAATACCATCTGTAAGTATCAAGTATCAAATAATCAAAGGTCTAACCAAGGCCAAAGAGTAAAAAAATTATGAATAGATAAGTTTGAAGAGTTGAAAATTATGAAGAATCCAGCTAGTATTTATCTGCACGTAGCGTAAGCCCAAACTTATACAGAAGCTGCTGAGTTTTTATCAATCTCCTGAAGGCGAAAATGTTGTAAAGAACGCTAAAGATCTATTTTAGTTTTAAAAAATTATAATAAAGGAGCTTAGATTATAAGATCTTCAATGAAAAGAGACACAGGAGCTCAATTCCCTTGGAAAGGATCATTTCGGATGAATGAGCGAATTCGATCTATATAAGATTTTGCCTTCCTTAAAAAATGTTTTTCGAGATATTGAGCTTATGGAATATTAGGTAATCTGACTAGCCATGGCTGCCTGTATACGTTAATACGTTGGATATATAATATGTATACACATACATCCAAGAACTATCACTTTGGCCGTATACCTCAACATGGTTTGGATAATGTTTTCTGCAGCTATAACAACAACGTGTTCTTATGTGCATCAACCTGGCCTGTTTTCTAATACAAATTCTCGACTTTACTTTGTATAATATGATCTGCGATCCCATTGTAGGCATATGCTACCATTAGCTAGCTAAGCTAACTTCTTAAAGATCAGCTAAAGTAGACTTTTTGATGTGCTATTACGACTTCAAGAAAAGCGATGTAAGCAATTTCGTAAACTACAATAATATTAAGAGCACCTTTAAAGCGTCTATTTGCTTCGTAATAGAAGCCAGTTCCAAAATGGTTTTTTAGTTGTTAGTCCATCCTCATTTTCCATTTACCTTTTGAGTTTGGTATGGCCAATGCACTTTTCTGGCGCGCGCTTTAGCCTAAACTTAAAGTAGTCCCTCAGTTTTTGAGATATTGAGCTGCAATTTTGTCCTTTTCTTTCAAGGAGTTGCCGATATAGTTTTAAGACGCTCGGTTGTTATAAGCGGCAACGCTGTTCTTTTGTCATTATTACAATTTTTGTTAGTTTTTTCGATGCAGCTGCATACCGAGACCACCTTACTTTTTCACTTAAGTTCCATTTAATTTAAATACGCCTGTTACAACTAATGTAACATTTCAATAGACTCTCAAAATCTTTGGTATGCGCATATATGTACATGTTTATATACTAACAGTACATAAAAAACGTAAAATGCATATAAATATATATATATATATATACACATATACATATATACATGTGGATGTGTGTAAATACAACAGTGTAAATATGTCTAAAAACAATCAAGTAGATGGGTTAGAAAAACGTGTTACTGTTTCCGGTCTTTAACTGCATCATCATTTTAAAATTTAGCCAGCCAAGCGAACGCGAACGCACAAATACCGTTAAACTAACATATACCAAAGCACACGCTGTCAAATAGGCAACGTCAATAGACAAACAAATGCCAACGAACGCAAAAGTAAATCTATTCCTTAAGCTAACAACTTCTGTGATAGCAAAAATAAAAGTAAGAGAGATGAAGAGTAAAAAAAAAATATTGAAGCCAAAGCGATAGATAGCTACCCGCCGCTCCCAAGCGCGCTTAAGTAATCTAGAAAAATGCGCCCTAATCTAAATTAACAAGCACTTGAAATGCTTGAATTCTCCACGCTTTTGATAATGTAAAGTAACGAAGGAGCGGCTGATATCTACAGGAACTCCGCTGCCTGGATGGATGGTTGTTTGACTCGATGGCTGGGTGAAATGGCGTGAGTTTAACGCTGAGTGACAGCGGTCGGAGACACATTCAATATGTCAATGTAAATAGTTTTAGGCACCATTTCCTCATTATAACCCCCTACCATGTAGCAATGGCAATACCGTTAACGCCACCGTCAAGTGCCGTAGCGGGCGTCTGATTGCCTGGCCCGGCTTTGGCTGACTGTTGTTTTTGTTGGCCAATAGATACATAAATAAACACGTGTAATGTTATGCAACAACAACAACAACAACACACGTGTAAAATGTATAATAAAAAAGGAAACATTGAAATGTTGCCGACAACAAGTGAAAATGTAAAAATCTCGTAATTCTAAGTGAAATTCATTTGAAAAGTTTACGTTTTTCTTTGCGCCATTTCGTGTGAGAATCCTTTTATATATTTCTGTTTGTACATATGTGTGTGTGCGTGTAATGTAACTTCGCATGCCACGCTTGCTTTGCCTGTCAAGTAACGGCTTTGACTTACACACAAGAGTAAGCACACACACACACACAGGCACATGCAGCCAAGCCAACAAAGTGCGGAGCTGAGAAGTGTCAGTAGAGGTGCCCGCAGGCAGCCAAAGCGGAGAACTTGGCATACAAACATACTGGATTCAAGTGACTTGTAACTACATGTGTAGGTGCCTTTAGATGCTTACACAAATACATACTCACATGGGCACATACATATGCATGAGCAAGTGTGTGTGTTACCTGCTTGTGGGTACAGCTTATGAGAAGCGCACCTCACGTTTACATCAACGCTTCTAGTTTTACTCCTCCTTTTTTTTGTTGGTTTTTTATTTGTTTTTGATTTTTTTGTTGCTTTTTTACTACTTTCCTACGGCTGCCATTCAAAGTCATAAAAATGAGCGGTAGAAAAAAGTTGGAAGTAAATGAGAATCGTTGAAGCACTGCATTAAGTTACTCTTGCTACGCGACTCGTCACTGCTTGTCGCCAAACTTCACTTTCCTGCAATCCTCTTCACTCCAAGCCACGCCACACCACATCACTTCATTTAATAATATACCTATTGGCGTCCAGACGCCCACGACTGACACTCGCAAGGGTTAGCTGAGGACATGTAAATCCGACAGTGCCAACACCAAAGACGCGTCGTCATCATCATTGTCACTAGCGTGCATTGCCGGCGCGCTTACCTGTCGTCGTCGCTTTGGGCGTGTGAGTTGCGATATATAGCTGTGTCTAATGGCAGTACAGTGACTTGCAAAAATTTGTTGTTACTGAATTTTTACAAACAATTTGAACTATGGTAATTACCCTTAAGATTAAATGTGTTGGTTCTAAAAAGTTTTTGTCATAAGTGCAATATCGGTCGGTGATTCGATACCAGTTTTTGAAAGCGGAAGTGTGCAGTGAAGTCAAAGAGCGCTTGGTCATGATACATATGTATATACAGTGATTCTTCTCTTTCGACGGCGTTAGTCCGAAATTGATTCTAAGCGTTGTAGAGTGGTCCCACCATGTTTTTTATGTCACGCCCACGAGCATCGAAAACGGCTACAATGAAAGAACGCTGTTGGCGAGATAAGTAACATGCTTGCTCATTCCGTACAACAAATGCAACCGTGAGATCACTGCTCAATAGTGTTTGACGCTGTTTAACTGCAATTTGAAGACGTTTCTCCAACGTTGATCGTCGACGAGGCATGGATCCACTGTTACATATCAGAGACCTAGCAACACTTGAAACAGAGATCTTCAGACGGTTAACATACTTGGAGGAGCAGAAGACTGCGCTTTTAGCATGGTTAAACCAATTAAATTAGGCTATAAATTTTCGAACCATCAACCGTGCTCTCCAGATATGTCTCTAAACGACTTAATTTTTTTTCATAACTTGAAAAACTCACTCCCTACTGTAATTTGAATCGAATGCGAGGATCTCTTTAGCGCTTCAGAAAACGTATTTTTCAGACGGTTTAAAGCAGTTGAAGCATCACTGGTTCAAGGGTTTAGCAGTCTGAGCGGTTAATAGATTTTTAGAGGCTTGATAGTATGTACTTAAAGGAGCTTATTTTAGGAGTAACATTTTTGCCATGCAACAATACACTTGGAAGCGATCATCTCTTTCAATTGTACCCTTTTAAGCTTACAGTTTACAAAAATAATTCAACAGCAGTTCTGGACTTAGTCTGGCAATAGTTCCACTTAGTACCGGTTTGTACTATAAAATCTGTTGTGTTTAACTGTTGCTCTCTGAAGAAGAATAACTGACAGAAAGTACTGGATTTTATTCCGTTTTTTTATACATATGTATTTATTTTTAATCTTCTGATATTGTTCATTTGTTCTCTTAAACTGACATATTTTTGTGTAGCACTGTTCATGCCCTGTACCATTACAACCATCTATCTCTGTCAACTTGATATATTTGTCTGTATGTTTATTTGCTATTCTCACTGTTATCGAGACTGTCACTGTGCTCCTATTATTTTTTTAACCAACACTACTCAACTCTATTTTACTTGTAATGAAGCTGGCTTGCGCCTCAAAGTATGTGACATTTTACTAGCAAGCATACACACGCTTACATCCATGAATGTATGTGAGTATGTAAGAAAAATGCAGCACCCAACGGTGCATTGGTGGCTTTGCGCACATTTTTGTCGCCTTCAGTGGTTGCTAAAGCTGCACGTCTATCATTTTGTTAGCACAAATGACGTAATACATTGTTTGTGTTTATTTATAATATGTGTGCTTTCTTTTCTGTGTTTTTTTTATGTTTTTATATATTTTTATTTTTATTTATTTTAATTTTATTTTTTAGTTTTTTGTTGTGGCAAACTAACGTGAAACGTATGCTTCTCCAACCGAACCACGCAATAAGCGCCAGGCAAGCATTTGCTGCAATATATTTCGAATTTTTTTTTGCAACGCTCACCTGTCAAAAATTGCAAGGCGTATACAAGTATGTATGTAAATATATAGGTGCGTATTCTATTTGCAGCTGTTTTGGCAGTTGTTATTTCCTCTAAAAAAATATTTTCACGCTCCACACGCTTATTGTAGCGTTGTGTTTAAGTGTTTTTCCGTATAGAATTTTTACAATTTCGAAATTTAGTTTTAGACACACACACATACCTGGTTAAATGCCGGTATATACACATATACATTTATTTTTATACTCTGTAGATGGTATTTTAAGTTTGCCACGAAGTGGACGTCGGAGACCCTATGAAATATACTCGTATACTCGTATAAACAATCAGCCTGACGAACTGAGTCGACATGTTTGTTCGTCTGTATATATGCGACTAGTTTCTTTAGTTTTGGAGATATCGGTCTGAAATTTTGCACACATTCTTTTCTCCCCAAGTCGCTGCTCAGTTATGAAAATCACCCATATCGGATCAGTATAGCTTATAGCTGTCATACAAACTGAACGTTCAAAATCAAGTCCTTGTATTGAAAACTTTTTCATTTGACGAGATATCTTCACAAAATAATGCTATAATTTCTGAATAAATTGCTTAGATCGGATCACAATAGCATATAGCTGCTATACAAACAGAACATTGAAAATCTAGTTTTTGTATCGAAACTTTTTTATTTGTGAAGGGTATTATAGTTTCAGTGCAGCCGAAGTTAATGGTTTTTCTGCTTTTTTTTTACCTTTTAAAATATATTTTTTTTTCAAACTCTCCCACATGTTTTAAATGTGTTTTTTTTACTCCGAAAATTCGCGACAAACTTTTCGTGGCTCATTTTTTGGATACACAAAAGCATGCAACCACATACTTGTGCATACATGCACACACTTCTACTTATAGTATACCGTTAGCTATTCCAGCTCCAGGTGGCGCTTAGTTGCCATCACTTTTCCCACCATGCATTTTTTATTTATTTATTTGTATTATGGTCTATTTTTTAAATGATTTTCTGTAACTATATGCCATAAATAACAGTACATACATGCATATAAGTAAATACATATTGTTTTTGCTTATTTAGACATCCGCATTGGTTGATGAGGTTACGCTCGCAAATTCTCGTTCGCTATTCGCTGTCACTCTTGACGTTTCTATTTGTTGCAGACCCGCATACTTATTTACACATTTGCTGTTGCATTGTTGTTGTTAACCGACACAAAGTGCATATTTTCTTCAGCTTGCCAAAAATAAACTTCGAGTAAAAACGTAAACGGTAAAGTTTCATGTTCACCTGACTTTATATATGTATATGCTTTTGTGTGTGTATGTTTGTATAGTTGACGGGTATTTATTCAGTTCGTTTAAACCATAAAATTTAATTTTTAAACATACAGTGGGGTGTGTTGGATATTAACAGGTTAATTTTAATGTTAGCGTTTGATTGCACCACTTGGTTTGGTATAAATCCATTGATGCTGCCTTTCAAATATCCAATCCACGCAGCATCTAGCGGCGGTTTTTAATTAAAATGATCCGAAGGCAAAAAAAAAAAAGATTGTCGCGTCAAACAGTTTAAGAGTACTCGACTTGGCTTTCACGTAATTGTTGATGGTGTTAATTCGAGTTTATATATATATATCTTTTACCAAGAAACAATAATAATGACCCTAAACAATATTGTACTTGAAATACAACACACCACATAGATATTGCAAGTTTAGGCAGCGCAGGCAGTAAAACTATTTCTCTCGATTAATGCAATTTACGTATGGCGCAGCTTTATCAATAAAAAAAAACTTGATTATGCTTGACAGAATTCCCTTTGAGAGTTGCTTTTGCTTGAATCGAAGAGTTTTGGAAGACTTTGTGGATCTTGGATCAATAAATTTCCTTTTCAACTTCGTAGACCCGACTAGTGTAGGAACTAAAAAAATCTCTAATTATTATTACTATATTGGAATCGCACGAGGTTTTATGATTTTCTTGGGAAGGTGACATTTGAAAAACTGACATTATTTCCTGTGTTTCTAGGTCTACTTTTGCATAGTTTAAACAATCGGTTAGTATGTAAGTTAAATAGTTTTCCTTATTTATTATATCGTGTTTGTACTTTTCGACATTATCGTTAGCTCTCAACAAACTGTAAATCTCGATCTAAAGACCTAGGCAATACTAAAGCACTATGTACAAAGGTTAAGATACAATCTTCGAATATATTGTACAGATCGGACCACTATAGCATATAGCTGCCATACAAGCAAGTTCTTGTAAGTAAACTTTTTTATTTTTGATGTTTATTATACGAGTAGCATCGGTGGAACCGAAGTTAATTTTTTCTTGTTAGGAATTTTTTTTGCAGTTGCCGAAAAATAGATGAACAATAGTCAAGAATTTATAAGGTTTATATGCTCTGCACACCTTAAATTGTCTTATCGAAATCATTATAACTGCCTCTCTCTCTCAATTTTTGGCCTAACCAGGAACCTAAGTATTGCAGTGCAAGCGTCAGCTTGTTGAAAAACTACTCAGGACTATGGGAATATGAGAATAGCATACAAAATGCATAATTACTTCAATTACTCCCCAAAAGACCTTTTGTTATTGTGTTTGCGAAGTTGTCTATTCATTTTCGAAATACATACATAAGTCCAATAATATTTTTTGTAAAGTGACTTGCCATAAAGCAATCAAATAGTGACACTTTTGCAACGTCGTTCTTCAAATTTGTCTACTAAAAATTTTATACTCTACTATTTTCAATATTACACAATCGACTGATCTGCACCACTGTACGAACGCACACATGCAGATAGCGCCAAAACGGTATTCTACAACGGTAAACGATGAAACGGCAAAACCGTTTGTGTGCATATTACACTTTCGCTTTTATTGCGACGTTTTCGGTAATTTACAACGTGCAAAATTGGTGAACCACCATACGCACACTCTACTACCCACCAATGAGCGTATGTATTATATATACCTATATATATATATGTATGCATGTATGTATGTGTGCTTAGTATCTTCCGAAAATTCGAGTTACATGCCAACTTCGCAGCTCATCACTACACACACACACACATAGCAAAAGTGGCGGCGCATTGAGCGCAGCAACTAAACTTTCAAAGCTATACCCGTAACAACAAAGAAATGTTATGGCAATAACAACAAAATGAGAGTAAACAAAAAAAAAGTCAACAACAATAATATTAAGAGCAGGCGAAAGTGGTAAAAACATTGGTGGTAACAAGAAATTGGCAGGGAATATGGTACCTCAACTCACTATAGTACAACGCTTCGTTGGCTGACTGCATGCATACACGTACATTTTTATACCCTAAACATGGTATATGTATTAAGTTTGCCATGAAGTTTGTAATACCCAGAAGAAAAGGTCGGAGACCCTATAATATATATATATATATGTCCGTGTCCGTTTATCCATCTATCTCTCTGTCTGTCTGTATATATGTGAACTAGTCCCTTAGTTTTTGAGATCAAAATCAAGTACTTGCAGGGAAAATCTTTATGTTTGATGAAATATCTTCACGAAATTTGGCATTAATAATTGTCCAAAGCAGCGCTACGAAATCCGAATAAATTTATCAAATCGAACTACTATAGCGTATAGCTGCCATACAAATTGATTAAACAAAATCAATTTCTTATATGGAAACTTTTTTTTTTGTAAAGGGTGTACAGGGTATTATAGCTTCGGTGCAACCGAAGTTGACGGTATATATGTACATGTGAGTGTATGCACATGTATCGAGCATGTTTGGCTAGCGGCACCAGCGGACGCCTGGGTGGTGTAGTACCGTTACTAGAAAGCTTACAGCATCATATTCCGTTAGCATTGATTTGTATGTGTGTGTGCATGTGCAAGGCTATGCGCCCAAAACCACCCTTTGCTAGTTTACTTAAATAACGAAATCAACCAATATACACACACTCGCATGCCTACAAACTCGCAGCAAATGAGAGAAAATGCATAACACATACAAACAAACTGTGTGTGGCTAGAGTAAAGGATGCGAGGCTATACTGCGTATTAAGGCAAACGTTCATAAATATATCTGGATAAATGCGCATTTGAGTCTATGTGGTTGTGTGTGTATGCTCTAATATGCATTACACCACAAAAATGTGTATGTATATGTGTGGCGGCGCTACTATTTCTAATAAAAACAAGCAGAGGTAGAAGAAGAATTTCAATAAAAAATATGAAAAACGGCAAAAATGGACAAAAGCAACAGGAAGTAAATTGAGATGCTGAAAGAGCAACGATAGCAACAATAACAATAACGTTGCAGATAGCAACAAAGCGCAGCGAAATGAAATTTAAACGCTGAAAATACAATAACATCAAAAGGAATGTGAAGTTAATCAAAGGCAAATTCAATTTCGGCTGTTTTTTTTTACAAAATCTACCACAGAAGCTGTGACAGTAAATCACATATGCTATGTTAATGTTTATAAAATGTGTAGCTTTTTAGTATTTTTTAAGCAAATGCTGTTTCTTTATAAATTTCATTTAAATAGCTTCATATTTGATATTCTTTTTTAGTTAGATGAATAACCAATTACAATAAAAATAAAATTGTAAAAGCTTTTTATGGCACTTGCCCTCACTTAACCTTAAATATAATCGCGCTTTTGCGGTCGCTCAAATTAGCAATTGGTTGACTAAACAAACCGTTGCTTGCTGAGCTAATTTTGCTCTCTCAGCGAGGCATTAAAAATATGCAAATAGTTATTTCTTATATGAGTGTGTTGACAACATCCACTTAGGTGGCCTATTGAAGCGCTTGAGTTTAAGATTCTTGGAATTATGTTTAAAAATGTGATGAAAAAAATTTCATTCCGGTTGATGTGAATCATACAAGTATTCTTGAAGGAATAACAAGAAAAACGCTAATTTCGGCTACACTGAGGCTATTATACCCTTCACAGGTGCATATTTTATAACATAAAAGTGATCGGAAAAGAGATATAAGTATATTGTGAAAAAAAAAGTTTTTCATACAAGAACTTGAATTGGATCGATCAGTTTGTAGTACATGGTATAGTGGTCTGAAATCGGTGATTCCGACAAATGTGCAGCTACTTGGGAAGAAAAGACGTTTACAAAATTTCAGACCGATATCTCAAAAATTGGCAGACTATATCTCGTATATGTGGACAAAGAGACTGACTTGGTCAAAATTACTCTGCTCGCCACGCTAATTATATATATATGTACTTCATAGGATCTCCGACATTTCCTTCGGCATGCTCCAAACTTCGTGGTAAACTCAATATATCTTGTTTAGGGTATAAAAATAATGTTTTACAATGAATCTAGACATAGTTGATTTCTGGGATTTCTTGGATGCGTGACTTTCAAATTTGGACCGGCCTGCTTTAGTAAAGTTTGGATCAACAATTCGGCGGTGAGTGTCTAGTATAGCATATAACCTGAGTCGCTATTTCTTACTGCTTTATTCTGTCTTCTTCCGTTTGCTCGTCAGATTACAAAAAAAAAAACAAAACAATCAGAAAACAATAAATTCTTAAGTTCTATAGTATATGATCTTGAGATAATCATAGTATGGAATATGTACTTAAAACTATTACAAAACTGTTCAAAACTGTTCTCTGATAAATACAGTTTATTGAGCTTCAATCTTATACGAACTGCATCTGTCGATGATGACAACATATTAGCTTAGCTTAAGGGGGTATTCTAGTGCATGGTTTCCAAAAAATCGATGTTTTTATATATTCAAAGTATAACTATTTAATAATATTTCTACGAGGGGATTTTAATTATTTTCGGAGATATCGACATTTTACTGAACCGGCCTCCACACTGGTTCGGCTGGGTCTAATCGAACAAAAGACTTTTCAATACGATACCCACGATTTCTCAAGTTCTACTGGACCGATTCACTAAAAATTTTCGGAGAATTTTTTTAATAAAACTCTCTCGAGTATGAACTAGTCTCATCCCCAAATTTAAATGTTTACTATTTTTAAAAAATTGGAAAAAATAAAAAAAAATGGTAAAAAATACGTCTTTTTTTCAAACAGTCGTCATTTTGTCGCTAGTTCTTACAATTGCGACATCATTGCATATTGATAGTATTTTTTCCTTTGCCTTTCAGATGACTAGGAGGGTTCAAATCATGTGTATGCTCAGGTGCCAAATTTTTGAGATCCCCCATTTCATCAGCTGCCAGTTTTTTTAAATTTTCACTCTTTTTTTTAATTTTTTCTGTACTCTTGTAACATTAATAAATAACTGATAAAAAAAATCGATAGTAAAAATATTGATTGATTTGTTTTTAAGACACTTTCAAAATTATTTAAAATTCATGTCCCTAAACTAGAATACCTCCTTAACCTTTTTCTAAGCCTCTTGTTTCTGTCAGTCCTCTCCGAGCGACTTAAAAGAATTATTTTAAATTTACACGTTACAGAAGAAGGCATATAATTAGTTGAGGACCATGGAAAAGCTAGTCGGATCAATTCAAATATGTTCAAAATGCCTGCTATTGTATACTAAGTAACATAAGTTGAAGCCGCTGCATGTATTGGCGAAGAATCAATTGAGTGAGAAATGACAGCACCTGTCAAGATATGTTTTGCAAGTCTCTATACTCTCTCGCTGAAAATTGAGCGAAGAATAGAAAAAATTAGAAGGTTTTTATCGGTAAAAATTCAATAAATTAAGAACCCAGGCTACGAATCGTGGTCAGAAGCTTTATAAGTTTCTCTTTGAATCAAATTTGTCTGATATTAATTCGACCAAATTTCTTCCCACTCTTGAAACTTTTTTACGAGAGCTACCCTTAAATCTTTCACTTGTTGTCTCATGTCTTAGTAGCTGATTTATGCATACAATTCGGAGATTTATTTTGGAAAATTATTTACCATAAAAGTTTTAGGAGTATGTTAAGTAAGTTAGGTTTAGTCGATAAATAAACAGTGTGCGATAGATGGCGCTAGTGCCCAATTTTTGCGAATAATATGAATTTAATGGTTATTTTATTAAGTTTTTAAATTTTCTTGACTCGAATATGCATTATTCTTACAAGGAAAACTATGTTGACCAGCGTTTATCGCACCCACTTTGTTCGCACATTGTCATTTCCGTTGGTAAACATGCAATGTCTGTTGCCTATTTCGCGCTACAGAAAATACAGGAAAAATTCAATGCACAAAAAAAGCGAAATATTCCATATTCTCGATGCTCACCGGTTTTCTTTACGGGTTTCGCATTTTATTTGGTTGCTTTTCGGCTACGCTGTGCATTGTTGGCGTAAGCGTTACCGCGAAATGGATGTGTTTGTTTGTGTTTGTGTTTGTGCGTAGCGCGGCGTGTATTGTCGGTGAAATTGCTCAACTGTCGGTGGGTAAAACGTTGTCGCTTGCACAATTGTTATTGTTGTTGGCTTTATTGCTATGCCTTTGTTGCCACATTTGACTGTACGCGCATGGAAATACTTGAAGTACGCACGGAAATCCGGAAACGGCTGTGAATTTGTACTCTAGCTTGTGCTGGTGCTGGTGTTGTTGTTATTGTTATTGCTTGTTGTTGCTGCCATGCCACTTGACGTGCAATGCCGCTTTCCGTTCGCTGCCCACTCATCCACTTATGATCATTGCATTTACGCGCGCGCTCGAGCTTTGTCTCAACTGTCGCATAGTCGCCGTCGTCGTCGTTATATACTACATAGTTGTCGTCTGGCGTTCGGCGTTCAGCGTGGCTGCTGAAAGTGCCCTGGCGTAGGGCAAGTGCAAATTGTTGTCGGCATGGCAGTGCCAGAACTGTGCCCTAGTGTGTATGCGGCGACAAACGACAATTGTTGTTGCTGCACCCTAAGCGCGTTGGCCAATTTGCGCCGCTTAAGCAGCTTTGCTTCCGGATTTAAGTGCAAAAGTGTAAAATTTTCAACTCGAGAACGGCATGGCAAGAGCACACCAAGGCAAAATTGTAGTAAAAATAACCGTAAAAAAGACGAAAAAAAAAATAAATTAAAAAAATGCAACAATAACAAAATCAAAATCAAAACAGTAAATGCGCTGTATGCTGCTGTAGCAGCGCCGAGCAAAATAAAAATCTCGTTTGCAGCTAAAGCGCATATAACAGCATCCGCAACTCGTTCTCTTTGCGCCTAGCCACGCCACTCATCGGCCGCGCCACTATAACACCCAGCGGCGTGCTGTAGTATTTTTGTTAGCTACACACAGTCGCCTCAAGTTAAGTCATCGACGGCAATGGCAACGGCTGCCGGAATGTGGCACACTACTGTGTCCTTGTGTTGTGTGCCACGGTGCCTCGGTGTGTCGGAAGTGCATAGTTTTAGTTTCTTGAAATAAATACGGCTTGCTCTCGCACACATACACATTTATGTTTTTGAGTCTAGTGTATGAGCACACTTTGCATTCTATGGCAGAGTTTGTAACTTTATTGTGGAAAATATTTTCGTTGAAATTCTCGCAGTTACTTGCATTTGGCGAATGAAAAGTTTTTATGCAAATACCGAGAATTGGTGAGAAAAAGTGATTTTTTTCTCTATTTTCTTGATTTTCTTCTAAATGGTGTGTCTCTGGCTACAACGGTAACTTACACGTATATATTTCATACATAAATGCATGTGAATTCGTGACTATGTGTCTGTATGCGTGTGTATGTGTGGGTGTTTTCATACATATTTTGAGACCATTAAAATGCAAATAATATTGTAACAGTTGTTGTTTTGCTAAACGAATAGGATATTTTAAGGAAATGGCATATATTTGATTGAGTATAATTTAAGCGCTTGCATGCAGTGGAAGTGTTGCAAAGATTTTTAAGAGGATTTGAATGCGAAGGCAATCTCAAAGGATTACGGGCAAATGTTTGCTTGCTACACTTGATGGAATTAATATTTTGCGCAAAATAATAGAAACAAGAAGAAACGTTAACTTCGGCTGTACCGAAGCTATGATACCCTTCACAGGTGCATTTCTTAAGGCATAAAAGGGTATAAAAAATCGTTTACCCTGATTTTGATCGGTCAGTTTGTATAGCAGCTATATGCTAGAGTGGTACGTTTGAACAATATGTTCTGAGATTTTAGTTTTTTTGTCTTGAATAATAATCTATGTCAAATTTTGTGACGATATATTGTGAAATAAAAATGTTTTCCGTACAAGCATTTGAATTTAGCTTAGTAATTTAAGAGCAAAGTCTATTTGGCAATTTTTAAATAAATCAATTGAGAATTAGAAGCACGTGTTACGTAATTGAAAGAAATACTTATCTATTCGCCTAAAATTATGCAATGTATGCAATTAAGATTTACTATTTAAGGGGTTATATCCCTTTGTGAATTTCAAAACAATAAATTTTTTGTTTGCTTATATGTATATTGAAACTGGCCCGCAAATAGTTTCGAAGATATAATTGTATTTGTATAATTTTTTTTACTTAGTGTTATCCGCACCCAAACTATTAAACGTGTTTTACTCGAAACGTTGTTTTCAGAGTTGGTGCGGTAAATTTTTCCGCTGGCTGTACCGATCGATTTGAAATTTTCACACGAGATCTTAGATATAACGTCAGGTAATCATCGATTTTTAAGCCACCTCAAACTGTAAATTTTTTCACGAAAAAGTACTTTTTTTAAGGAAGCTGCCAAAAATTAAAACTTCGACTGATTCTTCAATTATTACCTATATTTATCGATTGTAATAAATTTTTTTGGGGAGTTTTTGAATTTGAGATTAAATTAAGCGGAACATTTTTTCTAACCGCCAGATACCATTTTTCAGAGGTCCTCCTATAGATCGACTACAGGTTAAAGGCAATCCGAAAAGTTCGCCGATTGCTAAAGTACATTAAATTCTGTAAATGTACCGTCAGGTATGTTCGTCTGTCTCTATATATGTGAACTAGTGTCTCAGTTTTTGAGATATCTCTCTAAAATTTTGCGCATGCTCTTTTCTCCCAGAGAAGCGAACGGAAACGATCGAAAGCAAGTGCTTGCAGGAAATTTAGTATGGATTATTATTTCAAGCAATAATAATAATTTCCGAAGAACTTGTTCAGATCTGATCACTATAGTATATAGCTGCCACATAAAATGAACTTTCGGAATCAAGTTTTTGTAAGGTATTCAATGTTTTTGTGAAGGGTATGATAGCTTCGGTGCAACCGAACTAAACCAAATATCTAGCAGAGAAATAAACGCCAATATAGAAACTATATTTCATTTTTCTTTCGATTTTCATTCAGCCGAGACCAGAACCTTTAACGTCCGAGCGTTTAATCTTCACATATTTTTCTATAGCAATTTCACTTAATCTTCATTTATTAAATAAAATGCTTCTACAAAAATAAACCCTTAATGTATTTCTTTTAATTCTTATTTTTATGGATTACTTTCTTGTTTCCAATTACTGAAACTATTTTATATTATTTATTTATTTAAATGACTTAGATAAATTTGAAACCGCTTACCTATACTGTGTAACGAAAGATCCTGACAGCTACATATTCCCCTTGTGTCGTGTAACTTAACTCATTTTCTTATATCGTGTAATTATCAATCCATTATCGTTAAAGGCGGCCAAAAGTATTAATTCGTTTGCGCTCGAAATTGACAGCCTTGATCGATTAGAAATGCCTTAATAACTTTATGTATGTATGTATGCATGTAAAACATATATACATATGTATGTAGTTATGTTTATGTGTTGACTACTATATTGCGTAAGTGAAAAATATAACAATTTACCATTAATTGAAAAGGATTCACTTTAACTTATATATCAACTGACTTATATTGTCTGCTACAGCGAGTGATGAACGGAAATTGTGCAAAAAAAGTTAATTAAAAATTATGCTACGCAAAGGTATTAATACCAATGAAATGCTTATAATACGTAATGCACACATATGTATGTATATATATCTGTGCCATACATACAATCATACATATGCAGTATTAAGGACTTTAAATGCAATATGCTGCGCAGACCTCCACTGGCCGTCACACACACATATGTACATACAAATGTGCATCACATGAAATTATATATTATACCTATAACAACATATTTTTATAAGCGAGTATTTGTACATACGCTTGTAAGTATGCGTTTGTTAATTGTAGCGTAAAATGAAACTGATAATTAAATGCAATTCTGTTGGTTGGTTGTTGGGTAATGCGTTGAGTGCAATTTCCAATTGGCAAATGAATGAATATTTAAACAAACCAAAAACGAAAAAACAACAACAAAAAAAGAATAAATAAAAAAAGTTGAGCATAACAGTACGCCATACGGTTTTTTTATTATTATATTTTATTTAGCTTCGCTGTTTAACTGTGCAAACACTGTTATCTGACTCGGTTTTGCACGAACATTGTTTTGCCACAAAAAAGTTGACAATATTTTCTTGCCGAAGTCAACTAAATACTTAACTGTGTGCTGTTGCTGTACTGCCAGCTAAACACGATTACGATTTTTAAGCTAAAATATTCAATTACCAACATTGACCAAAGTAAAGTGTAAGGGTTAATCCTGCAGCGCTGAGCCCCTGCGCCATTCACGCTTCTTCAAATGTTGCAAACGTGTGTGCTTTTTCTTATGCCCTGAACAGGGTTCGCGACGAGATTTTTAACACCGAGCAGAAAAAATATACAATATATGTATGTGGTGCTGTGTCATCTTTCTGTTTGGCTGTTTGTAACTGCGCGATTTAATCACTCAGCTTTTGAGATATCAATCTGAAATTTTGCACACGTCCTTTTCTCCCAAAAAGGCTGCTAATTTGTCAAAATCGCCTATAGCGGATCACTATAGGATATAGCTGCCATACAAACTGATCGAGCAAATTATAGTCCTTCTATGAAAAACCTTTTTATTTGACAAGATATCTTCACGAAGTTTTACACAGATTATTACTGAAAGCAATGCTGCAAGTTCCGAACGAATTGTTCAAATCGGACTATATACTACTACACTATACGATATAGCTGCCATACAAACTGATCGAGCAAGTCAAGGTAAATATCTTTTTATACCCTTTTATGTTATACAAAATACCACCTTAAATGATATTATAGCTTCGGTGCAGCCGAAATAAACGTTTGTTCTTATTTATTAATAAATATATACCCGTAATATACTTGTATGTATGTTTGTCTGCAATGACCAACCTTGCAACGCATAGCCGTGGAATTTGTATTGAGCGTGGTAGCGCGTCGGTGTTGTTGTTTCAATTTGCTTGCATATTTTATATGCCTTCATCTCTTTTATTGCGTCTTTCTTCTTTGCACGTCATTTTAGCGCGCATACTCGCACACCATCAATGTGTGCGCGTGCTGCAACGCGCCGAGCGAACGAAAGGCACAAGAAGATTGTTGTAACTTTAAAGGGGCGCTTGCAATCGCTACTTAACTTTTAAAAGGATGAGTTAGTATCGTTAAACGCAGTAGTAAATGGTGGGTGGCAGCCCCGGTGTGGCGTGCGTTTTGTGTTGAAGGGGTACAGTGGAAAAGTTTGTTTGAAAACTGAAAAGAACTTCACTTTACTGTAATTGATTGCATCTAAGAAAATTTGAGGAAAATATTAATGCATGCGGAACTGGTTCGAACTACTGGAAGTTGCAAAGCAGCTTGTTGCGGATCGCTCGGGTTTACTGTGAATACAAATTGAATATGTTATTGAAACTAGTTGAAACTATTTTTATAAACAGCGTCTAAGAAGTTCTTTTAAGAATTTCTGTTAAACACTACTGAAGATTAAGTGAAATTGCTATAGAGAAATATGTGAAGATACTTCATACTCTGTGTGGAGCCTTAAACGCTCGGACGTTAAAGGTTCTGGTCTCGGCGCGAATAGGCCGATGCCAAAAAAAGTTGAAACGGTTCAGCTCTGTATCGTGTGAGTTGACGCAACCTTGTAGAAGCTCTATGCTTCAGAGAGTAGTAGCAAGTACAAACGAGTGAAGGTCGTATACTTCACTTACTTGGACTGTGAGCTTCAGAACGTTTCATTGATGCAGTGTTTAGATAAAAATTTAGTATCAAAATTAATTAATGCCAAATTATTTTTCGCATTGCAAATGCATGTCAGCAATCACTGTTTGCCACGCAGATTTCCGATGAATACAATTCGCCTTTTATGTACTTTGAAGCTTAGTTAAAATACAGTGAACACAGCCAGCAATGCTTAGTTGTGGCTAAAAGTTGTTGCTTACTTTGCTTTTATACACGTACAAATAAAATTTATATGTTTGTATGTATGTGTAGAGATGAATATTTTGTATGCAATTGTATATTTGCTTGTTGTTGTTGTTGCTGATTGTGTTGGCTCTTTGCAACACAATTTTTCTTTAGTTCTTTTGCTTTGGTTGGCTTTGAAGTGTGCTTTGCTTTAGCGTAATCGCCGGCAACCATTAACTATGCAAATACGAATAGGTATACCTTGGTGTGTACAAACGGTATTACCGGGAGAACGCAATTGCAGCGCGTTCCGTTGGCTTGCCATCAACTTAGCTTGGCTGGGGCGCACGTTTCATCGATTCTCTTCTAAACTCTGAAACTCCACTTGCAACTGACTTTTCTTGCTGTTTTGCGGTGATTGTGGCGGTTTGTGTTGCTGATGCTGTTTTTGCAATTGTTATTGTTATTATTGTAGTTGTAATTGTTTTTGTTTTGCGCTATGCATGTTGCACGTAACTTCTGTTTTGCTTGTTGTTGCGGTTGCTGGAAACAAGTGTAACAAATTTAACTGCAGCTTTTAAATTTCACATTTTCGGTTTAGACTCCGTTTTTGTTGTTATTATATTTGCAAGTTTTCTGCTTTTTGCTTCTTTGTTTTGTTTACTTATTCGCTGAGTGCTTTCGGTGGCGCTTGCACGCTTACTATCCACCGTTATCCGCCATTCATGTTCGTTTCCATGCACGGCTTCTTTTAATTAAGTTTTGTCGCTTCCAAGTGAAACATCGGCGACGGCGACGACGACGACGCAGCAGTGGCAATGCGGTTTGCTATGTGTATCTTGTCGGTAACCCCGTATATGAGCGCTTTTGCGGCAGTGTTGGTAGCCATCAGCAATTCTCTTCAAATGTGCGCTGCTCAAAGGAAATCAATTAAAAGGTAATTGTGCGGTAAAAGCTATCAGAATTGGCTTAAATTCGGTGGCATTGCGCTGTCGTGTAGCGCTCGATTGTTGCGAAAAGTGCATTCTTCGCAGAGTTGCTCTTGTATTTTTGGTGAAATTTTTTACTTAAGTGCAAAGTTCAAAGGAAGATGGCTAATAAAATTCACTTTAGCCGCAATTAGAGCAATTGATACTTTGTATACGAGAGTTGATTATTTTTGGCGCATGTGCTCAGAAAAAATAGTTTAAAAAGAGTTTAGCAGGTAAATAGTAGGTTTGTTGCAGGTTTGAACGTTAAACAAATAGACTTTTTTAATAAGAGTCTTAATCTTTTTGTTGTCTTTAAAGGTATGTTAGTATATTTTGTAAAACACCAGGAAATCAACAATCTTTACCTAACATACATTTATTTACGCTGCCAATTTTCATTAATTCAGTGAGAATAGGAAATATTGTTAGCTTCAACTGCACCGAAGCTAAAGTCTCTTCACAGAATCATTTCCTATAGCATTAAAGGGTATAAAAAGATGTTTCTATTTCTGATCCATCAGTTTGTATAGCCGCTATGGCCTATAGCGATCCGATATCGGCGATTCCGGCAAATGTGCTGCGTTTTGGGGAGAAAAGGAAGTGTGCAAAATTTCACATCAATATATTAAAAATTTAGGTACTAGTTCACGTATATACACACGGAAAGACGGACATGGCTAATTCAACTCAGATCGTCACGCATCATTTGTACACATATTTACTGTATAGGATTTCTGACACTTTTTTCTGGCGGTTACAAAAATCGTGGCTTTAGTAAACCCTGGGTATAAAAAGTAATAACTCATGAGGTGTGTTCAAGATCAATTGTTTCGTTGGTTCTCTCTCTTTTAGGTAAATCCTATTCTACTCTGTAAGCCATATCGTAATACTACAAACGAAAATCCATAAAATATAGGAAGGACTCTAATAACTGCTACATACTCGCAGACAAACTACAATAACTTGTTCCCAGTTTTTCAGTTAAAATTAATTAGAGAATATTTTCCTAGTCTCGCCTAGCAAGATCTTTCCGGTAGAATCAAATATCTATGCCCTTAAGAACTAAAGTTGGCGTTGGGTTATAGTTGTTCAATAAAGTAATGTGTGGAGTACTAAAAAGTAAGGAAGGAAGTGAAATATAATAATCTCCCAAGTACCTCGAAAGTTATTCGGTAGAACTGTAAAAATAAAGATCGAAATTGATTTCATGCTTGCTGAATGCCAACGGATCACAAGAAAAATTAACATATTCTCTACAATAATGGTTAGACTTAATCTAATTTAATCTTTATCTGTCTGAATAAGCTGCTTTTTCTTATTGTTGCTATAAGTTTAACATAAACACGCCACAAAAAACTATCGTAATGGAATGTCAAACTAAAACTATCAAGCTTTTTTAGAGCTTTTCTGTATAAAAAATTTTTGTCTGCTGAGCTTTTTCAAAATTTCCATAGTATCCTTTGGGTAATACCTATTGTGTTAATTCGAAACTGGTACTGAGAATATACTCAACGGAATTCTAAACTAAAAGTATCAAAAGTTCTTTCTTAGCAATACATTTGTATAAAAAGCGCTTGCCTGCTGAGCTTTTCAAAAAGCTCAATATAAGCCTTTGGAATTCAGACAACCTCCCAGCGGCAAGGTCTTCAGTCTAAAAAGTAAAAGAGTTTTTAAATTAAAACCTTGTCGCACTTCTTCTCCCCCCCTTTCGTCGTAAGCACAACTAAGCCTACCGCTTACATTCACATTCGAAACCTCTCCAAATGATGCTCTAATAAATCATATAATAAACACACACACAAACCCACATGAGTTTCAAGAAGCAAATAAAAGCAGCGTCTACAAAAGTCATTTAAATTGTAAAACTACATACGAACAGTTGAAATCATTGCGCTAAGCTGGCAATTGTAAAAGATCTTTACTCAAACTGCAGCTACTTAGTGTACCTCGTTTGGCTGCTCGGGTCTTCGGTAGCAATTATTTAGAGCAGACAGCAGGTGGTCTACGAGACGAAGCAGCATATTTCCCGCAAGTAGTGTAAGGTGAGTGCGCAGTGTGACTTGAGCAATCCTAGTCACAACAACAACAATATGTACAACAGTAACAACAAAAGCGGCAGCAAATTTGAGAAAGTTGGCAATTTGGTTTATAGCAACGCTAGTGAAATGGCTTTAGCAATATTTATCTTTTGCCTTACTACTGTTGTTGTTGTTGTAGCTGCTGCTGCTGCTATTTGCCAATTTTCATGCTATTACCTTGCCATTAGCATTGTCGCTGGCAACGGGTTAGGCTGTGTAAGCGGCTGCCGTTGTTGCCAATACTCCTACTGTCTTTTTATACCCTGAACAGGCGTCAGTCTGACTGTAAATATTCCTTATACGAATGAGTCCTCCAGTTTATGACATATTGATCAAAAATTTTGCAAACGTACTTTTCTACGCAAAAAAACTGCTAATTTGTCAGAATTGCCGGTATCGGAGCACTATAGCATATAGCTGTCATATAAACTGATCGATCAAAATCACGTCCTTGTAAGGAAAACTTTTTTATTTGACCAGATATCTTCACAAAATTTGTCACAGTTTAATAACAAAATTAGGGCTACAATCTCCAAACAGATTGTTTGGATCGAACAACTATAGCATATAGCTGTCATACAAACTAATCGATCAAAATCACGTCCTTGTAAGGAAAACTTTTTTATTTGACGAGATATTTTCACAAAGTTTGGCATAAATTATTTTCCTAAGCCAAGCTACAATCTTTGAAGAAATTGTTCAGATCGGACCACTATAGTATATAGCTGTCATATAAACTGATCGATTTTTATATTCTATTATTGCACTTGTGAAGGGTATTATAGCTCCGTTGCAGCCGAAGTAAATATACTTTAGTTTTGTTGTTGTTGCTAGACGCTACACCAATTGTCAACAACTTCATGCTGTCTCACTTGAAAATCGCTCACATAAAACACGGCTTTCTCTTCGTCTACTTCTACAATTACATTTGTGACTCCGTTTCGTTCGTGGTGAGCTGAATGTGGCTGTTGCTCTTTCATTTGCCCGCTTCTTTAATGCATTTTGTCGTTAACAGGATATCAAATGACAATACGTCAACAGCAGCAGTAACAATAAAAACAACGACAAAACAAGTGCAAAAACTAAAAACAATACTAACAACATTTTTAGTAAGCAAAGCATATTACGAACGATTAAGGCAAGTGTTGGTGCGCTGACGTTTAGCTGTCAAGCTGCTGTGAGTTGGTGAGTCGGTGAGTGAGTGCATGAGTGTGTGTTGGTGAGTGATTGCGTGAGTGTGCGTGCAAGTGGCTCGACGCACTGCTTGCCATTTGATGCTTCTATAACAGTTGTAATTAGTAGTTGCTGAAATTATTGCGTTTTGTGTCAGCCAGCGTTGCCGTGTTGACTTACTCTCGCTTTCCATGCATATATAGAAGCGCCAACTCGCTCGCAGATTTTTTCCCCCCTAAGCATGTCTGCATGTTTGTTTGTGCGTCGGTATGCAGCCAGATAGTTGTGTGATTAACTGTTTGGCTGCTGCTTGACTTTTTCGCGTTGATTGTTCGCTAAGTTGGCTTACTTCTCTGGTGGCACTAAAAAAATTTACAAGGCTTTGTAATTGAAACTTTGCTCTTTCATTTAATACAATATCGTTGTGCTTAACATACATATACAAATGTATGTAATTAGTTTTATATACTCGTACATATACACTGAAGTATTTGCTGAGTTGCTTCGTGCAGTGCCAGAAATTTTGGTTGATAAAAGGAGTTGTGGTAAAAAATAGAAATTAAAAAATTTTGCCTTTAACTAGATCATTTAAGTCTTAGTTTACGACAGAGAACTTTTTGTCAATATATATAATTTATGACATAAGTAAACTATTTGTCTTAGCAGTAAGGAAACATTTCCTATCTTACTTGTACATCTGGTATCTTCTTTATAGGAAAATGCATATTTTTTATGGCAATAATCTGAACTTAAAGAACCAAGTGTTCCCAATTAGACATATAATATATCTACTTCCAAAAGGTTAGAAAAAATCAAATTGAAAGTCAACCTAAAAACTTTTTCTTCGTTTGATTTGAGAATCGTGCTGAATATAAGTTTGAGAACTGTATTATTATTGCTAGATAACCACATAGACTCAACTCAAATTAAGACCACTTATATTTATATCGCACCTTCCTCCATTTGTTCGATAACATGTTCCTCGTCACTCTTGGCAAAAAACTGAGACAGTCGATTTTCACAAGCTTCTCTTGAAACGAATTTTTCACTAGCAAAATCATCCGCCACAGAGAAAAACACGTAGTAATCACTTGGTGCCTGGTCTGGACTATAACTTGGATGCATAAGAATCAACCAATCAAGCTTGCGCGGCTTCTGACGGGTCACTATCGATGTGTATGGCCTGGATTTGTCCTGATGGAACAGAATTCCTCTTCTATTAGCCAAAGCTGGCAAATTGTTGACAATACAGTTCCGAATTTGGAGTTTGGTCGTGAGGAGGAGTTTTTAGTAGTTGATTCTCTGTCAATCCAATACCTTCCAGACTGTCAATTCTGGCTAGACTACCATTTGTCTCGGCTTACCGCGATTCGTTCACGACCCTTTTTGCTTGATGTTGTCGTAAGTGAACCACTTTTTATCAGCAGAAACCATCCGCTTCAAAAATGGATAAATTTTGTGGCGATTCAGCAGCGATGTGTTCGAAAATTGGCATTCCAGAGTGTAGTGGTGTATATACCAACCAAATTACCAGAATGGTATCCTCGAAAGCGAAATCGCACGTAATTAGCTATTATAGTGTGTGTACCTTAAACTTTATATATTTATATTTTATACAGCTTGAATCGGTACATTCCAGTTAGCAAAGATTTATTTGAAACTTTAACATTATTTTCCGTGTACGCTCTTCACATAATATCACTTGCTATTGTTTTTGCATGCTTTTACCAGCTTTCAACAGTTGCACACGTTGTTGCGGTATTATTTCAGCTCGTTTTTAGAAGTTTCAATTGCACGTCAATTGGAATGAGAAATATGTGCGTGTGTGGGCACGAGTAAAATGTTAAACTAGCAACAATTACAACAAAACAAAAGTAATTCACAACAAAACAGGGATAAGCAGTAAGCTGTTAAAGGCAGTGACATTGTGTAAATTAAAGCATTAAATGTAATAAAATGATGGAAGGGCAACAAAAAGCGAACGGTAATTTAATACAAGTATGAATAGTCGTTTTAAATGTAGCTGAGTGCATGCACTCGTACTTGTATTTATATGGACTCGGTTACTTGTGTATTGCAGCTTTGTGTTTGTTGGTAGCAAATGCGAGGGTTGTTGAAAAAATGTATATTTTTTGAGGAGTTAATAATTTAATGAGGGTTAACGAACGTCACTTTTGCATAATCGCTTAGCCCCCTAAGACTGGAATAGAAGTAATAATTAACAAGCGAATTTTTATTTGTGAAATTGGGCTTATGAGGTTGGTTTATAGTTTTTTAATTTTAAAAATTGTTTTTGTATATTTTGTATATTTTGATGGATTTCATTGAGAGTTTTAAAACAGTGTTAAATTAGAAAAAAAAAAATTTTATATAGAATTATAATACAATATTATTACAATTTGCTTATACTTTTCAAAACTGATCTCGTTGAATTATTTAAAGAGAACTTTTTATTTCGATAAAATCATTTATGTAAATATATAAATAATTTTAGTATACTTTATTAAAGAGCAAATATGGATTGAAAAAATAGAAAAAAACTATTTTGTCAAAATTCAAAAATTTATATCTTTGAAACAAATAAGAACACCCCCTTAAAAGAATTCTTTGAAATCTCTTCCGATATGTTAGAGGTATAATATAAAAAACTTTGAGGCCAAAATTTTCTCGCGATGTTTACTTTTGACGATTTTGAAAAATTCAAAATTTTTGAATTTTGATAAATTTCCAAAATTAAAAAAAAAAATTGTTTTCTCATACCTCTAAGCGTCCTCTGGAAACGCACCAGCGTTCTTTATTTAATATACAGTAGTTTCTGAAATATTAATTAAATAAACGCATAAAATCGGAAAAACAGTGAAATTTCCAATTTTGCATAGCTCTTAGGAAAAATGTTTTCCTTTGGCAGAACTTTGTTTTATGATAAGACAAAACTTTCCACCAAAACTCATTCGAATTGGTGAGGGTCGCGTCCAACTATTTGTCGATTTGACGTGGAATGATCCATATGGTTTTGAATATGGTTGCCAACTGCTACAAATTTTCATTTATAGTAAAATAAATTTAAGGATATAGTTACCAACCATGGTAAAAACAAAAAATCAGGCATTTTAAAGACTCATAATATTAGGTACATATATTTTTAACATGGCAGCCAACTTCTTTAAAGTAATATATTAAATGTGGTTAAATTGAAACTTGCTTAGACAATAGTTAGTAACTTTTAGGGAAATATAATTTTCAAAATGGTTGCCAACTAAACAACTTAACAATGCCATCTATAGATAAAAAATATGCTTTTGGTATTTTAAAAGTATATTAAGTAATTTTGTAACATATGTAATTGTTGACTATCTTAAATTGGTGTTACCACCTCACTTTGCTTCGAGTCGTCTACCATTAAGGTAGCTGTAAATGTATTACTCAGAAGTGCAGCCTATTTCAGATAGGTTAGCATTCACTTCGACAGTCGAGTGGCAATACTAGCTTGAAACTCGCTCAATTTTAGCGCACAAGTTAGTTAAGAAGTGTCTGATATCACTATGTCAATCCACCCTCGTATAAATAGTTATTATAAGTGTACTGTGCGTATTTCTTACATATCTACATACTCGTACATATAAACACAATATTAATTTATTTCGCATTTCATTGTATTGTTCATAGTATGTGTGAACTCGACTTGAGCGATTTAACGCAGCTTAGTTATGTACACATACATTAGGGTGAGACTTTTACTTTGAAATACTGTTTGATACTTTTAGCTTTGAAATTTTGAAACTTTTCATAGTTTTCAAATATACAAAATTGAAAATTTTTTAGGAATATTTTATGCTCTAGAAGCATCTGCAATTTAAAAAATTCTGTTCTAAATGGTTCAAAAGTTGTTAGATAATTTTTCAAAGTAAAAGAAGTATTTAGTAGGATGAAACCCATTGTAAAAGGAAGATAAAATAACAAAAGTTAAAGATAAAATAGTTTACGGGAGATATCAGGTTGGCAAGAGAAAGGCGAAAATATAAAGTTCTACAACTTTTTCACATAACCTCAAAATATATGTAAAAAATTCAAATCGCCAAATTTTTGGTTTTTTAGTTTCATCTTTTACATATTTTATACCCTTAACAAAGTATATTAAGTTTGCAACGAAGTTTTTAACATCCAGAAGAAAACGTAGTATACCTTATAAAGTATATATCAGCATTACGAGCTGAGTCGATTTAGTCATGTTCATCTAATATGATGTTTTTCAAGAAAACGAATTTTTTTACGTGTTATTTTATTTGAAAAATATTTTAATTTTAGTTTATTTTGGCTCACCCTAACATACATATTTGCGTACACATATCCATATGTACATGTATGTATATGCTATTAACACTTTACTTTACTTTTATATAAAAAATATTTAAACCATTACCTTTTTGCGTTTTTTTTACACACACTCTTTTCCGTTTGTTATTTTTGCAGCGTATTAACGTGGCTTAAATCATTGTAAGCGGCTATAGACGGCTATGCGCCAGCGCCGTGCGCCACGATATAGCCTTGTGTGTGGCTGGAAAATCGTTAAACGTACATCAAATGAATTTTAAATGTTAAAACAATCGCTTTTAATCTAAAATAAAGTGCGAGGATAAGGTGTGAATGCAAAGTGAAAAATAATAAACGAAAAAAAAGACAATATATAACGGTATATAAATATACGAATCCATGAGTGCGATTGCGAATGACAAATAAAACGCAATAAAATTATAAATAAAAAAATTAAATTAAATAAAATTACAAAAATAAAAGTGTATGAAAATACGCAATTGCATAGAAAGTGTGTGGAAAATCAAAATCAAACAAAAAAGGAAAATAAAAGCAAACGACATTCTGCGCTTAATCCCCTTCGTAGCAACAAAATCCATGCCTGTCATTTCACGAGAATTAACACATTAAAGACGAATGCCAGTCGCATAGGCGCTTACAGCGAAGGTGTTTGTGTCTTCAGCGCAGGATAACGATGAGTGTGTAAGCGCACACACGCTCATATAGCGAGGTAGACACACACTTTGCGTTATATAAATTTATAGCATAGACAGACGCGCCTTCGATTTGGTGAGCGGAAATTGCTCGCTTGTCACAAGGTAAGTAGTAAGTAGGTTAAATAGAATTTATGCATGCGCCCAATGCGGCTTAACTGCGCGCTTTAACAACAACATACAAATAAACACGCACACTCACACATATTTAACAGCGAAAACCACTTGAAGCTATATACATATATATACCTATTTAGCCGGAAGACAATGGCATATTGCGGTGGCTGCCCTTAAATGATTTTCTTTTGCCCTCAAACCTACAATTTGCTGGCAGATTTCTTTTTTTTTTGTATTTGTTGTGATTCGTGCTTTTAATAGCGTTTGACTGCCTACAGTTGTCGCCTTCGTGCTGTCTGCAGGCATTCTCTACTTTAGCTTTGCTGTAATTTGTATGCCTTCGCCTTGTCAAGCTCGCAGCTCACCTAAGTCCTATGCTGGCAAGCGGATTAGTCGCTATTTTTTTTTATCCAAACACCCACCTTCACGTCTCTGCTTTCTTCACATATCATGCAGTCTTATTTTCTAAGTATCTTAACTCATTTAGTGTATGCTTTGCTTTGCTATATTTATCAGACTTTGTGACTACCAAATTAATGTCTGCTGCAGTTTTGTTTTGGTGCCTGTCTATAACACAACAGAAAAAAAATTTAAGAATAAGCAAAGAAATACAAAATTAGCAAAAAAATAATGAAAAAAAAATACAAATACAAATAAATTATATAAAAAAATGCAGACATCTGTACTTATTAGTTACTTGGTGGTTGGCTTAGGTTTCAAGTTTCGTCTGTAATTCTATTCTCCTTCTCTTTCTGCTCTCTGCTTAATACTGCTGCCTGCCTTTGATGTTGAATTTTGGTAATTGTTTTGTAGGCCTTCCGAAAACTAAGTAATTTGACTGTAAAAAGAAAAAGCTGAGACAGAAGGGAGAAAAATAACCACTGTATATTGAAAAGTAATTAATTTAGTTATTATCTGTCTTAAGCTGTATCACCAGGGTTGCGTCTAAACGCTTTAAGACTTTGAAAGAAAAAATATTTAAAATGAAGCAGATTTAGTTTCATGATATTTTGGTCCGCTGCCTATTTTCAGCGGCAATCGTATGTCCACAATGCGATTCGCTATATCCGACCACTGCCTTGTACCTCGCTTTTACTTTCAGCTCTTTCTTGGTTGGGTTCTTCCCCTGCCCTCTCTTGTTGCCAAAGTTGGCACCCTCGGCAGCTATTCAAGAGAGCGAAGAAGTTCTTCTTGTTCCGCGTTTATACTCACTGCGCTTTCTTGGTCCCAGTCTTCATGGACTGCGCCCGTTGCATTAGAGCTGCGTCCGCTGGCGAAACCTCCGACGTTTGGTCTGGCATCCTAGCCCGCTTCTTCTTTTCGTTGGCTTCCATATTGAGTTTTGGATTCGGTGGGCTCTACCCCTAGCGTTTTATATCTACCGCCAGTAACCTCATTAGCAATGGCTGTTGAGTTCTCCCATTCACATCATTCTGAGGTTGGATATAAGGCAGTCCACCAAACGCTAATGAATGGAGAAATATGCCAGCCTTTGCTGTATGACGCCTGCGTGCAGTGTCCTGATTCAGCCAGCTAAGAGACCCAGCTATTTAGAATTTTCTTCGATTGAAATTGAAGACCAATAAAATGATTGTAATTTAGGGCCCTTGAATAAGTTTGCATGCAAAAACTTTTTGGCTTTCAAGTAGTAGTGATTATAATAAATTATAATAATAATCATAATATTATAATAAAAAAAAATAACTGACTGTATTAACTCTTTGGAAAGAGGCATTTTAAACCCTTGCTAATTACTGAATCGATTTCCAGCTTTAATGAAATATTTTGTATATAGGTACATAAATAAACCATTGGCAATTCCGGAAAAGCAGAAGAGGAAAAGTCAATCTTAATACTTAACGCCTTCAAATATACATGTATTTAAGAGCGCCACAAGCACTGCTATCTAAATGTAATAAACATCAACTAATTACAGTTATGTTAAGCCACAAATTTTGGTTGCCACACACATACATAAAGCTTGACACAATTTACAACAATTTTCAGCAACAACAAATTTTATATGCTGATTTTAAAGCTCATATATGAAATATAAATTAATATATAATATTTCAGACATTTTATCATGCACCGCAAAGGTCACTTTAGCCAAACCTAAAACGTGCGCTTAATCTAATTACACTATCTCCACTCGTAAAATGAGATTTACGACGTGCAAGTGTTATCTAAATAGTTATTAAAAAGCGCACAGACATACACATTTTGCCACATACAATATTTCCACATAAATATGCTATTTTTGTTTTTGTTACATTTATTTTTTTGGTTGAGAATTTAATTTAAATTTGAATTTATAACTCCCTATGGGCTATTAAAAAGTTAGCATAAGCTAAACAATAAGAAAGCGCACCGATAACAATTTGGCTCCCTCCCAACATACCAACATAAAAAACACAATGTGCGGCGAGAAAATATGGCGGGAAATTGTATCGTTCTGCTATTTTGTTGGTTTACATTTATACTTTGTTGTTCTTTTCGTTTGTCTTCGTCGTAATGGGTGTGGAGGGTAATTCATAATTTCAATTGGCTTATTGTTATTTTCAAACGGCTTATGAGATTAGAAAGCGCACCATAAGCATTTCAAGAAACTACGTAAAAGCTCATTGGCGGTGTACGCAAAATTACACTGTCGAGCATTCGTATAATAAATAGTTGAATCGTTGGCGAAATTTAAATTTACATGATGTGGTGGAGAAGCATACATGCGGGCGCGTATGTAATTTATTATTTATATGTAAAGGGTGTTTATGTTAAATATTTTATTCTTGGATAAGATCAACTTGGAGTATTGGTTATTTTGCAAATATTTATTATGATGAACGAGATCTAGCGAGAACCGGTGGGACCTTTGGAGAGCGGGTAAGAGTATGGCAATGTAGGGCAGAGCAACTCAGAGCCAAATAGAGCATGTAAAGGTCGGTGAGAGCTCTGGTGAGAAATGCGGTGTGCGGGTGGTAGCCACTGAGAGTCGGGGAGATCCTTAGAGAACGGAGAGCGGATGAGAAGCAGAGTGAGCCGGTAAAAGTCGGTGCGAACTCTGGAGATTTCTCTACGCTGAGGTGATCGTAACTAGTGAGAGCCGCTGAGAGTCAGAGAGAGTTTTAGAGAGACAGTAAAATATATAAAACCGATGAAAATCTGGGAGAACGCACTTCGAGTTGGCTTTAATGACCATACGGACATTTTATGGATCATCTTAATGATCGTGAGAGATTCTAACATCACTTGCAACATTTTGACTGCAACATGAAAAATATAAATGAATACCTCTAAAAGAAACACCCACTATAAAATGACCAGCAAGTAAGGAAACTCATTTCGGAATAAACATACGCCATTCCTGATAAGCATATTTGAGTGCGCGCACAAATAGACGAGTACTACACGGAATGAGCGTTGGGTACTACTCGTAAGGAAACAGAAAATGCAATTTCTACCGAACAACGTACTCGTTGCGCTTCGATGTTACAGCAACTACAAGACGAAAATATAATATGCGTGCAAAAGTGGATTCGAGAGCCAAGTCGAAAGATATGACTGTAGCGCTCATTGTCGCAGTTGTTGGGTAACTGTTGGATAACTGTTGTTGGTCGCGGTGGTTGTGGCGTCCGTGATGACCACTTACGCTTTCGCGCATCCACTAGCAAAGCAGCGTTGGAGTCACAGCATTGGTCTCCCGGTAGCAAGTACTCACACGAATGAAGATCAATGCGATGCACAGGTACTGCACACTGAGTGTTATATATCTACCTATAGGCAAAGCGGCGTGGCACTCCACCTAAGTGAAATATTGCGCTGTTCCACATACACAGAGTCTACACACATGTGCCTGATACCATTTACGCATATGTTTGTATATATATGAGTTGGTAAATGGTGTTCATTGCCTACTTGTCGTAAGGTTAAATAAAATACTTTCGTAATAAAAATAAAAATTTAATTTACTTCCATGAGAGCGTGGCGTAAAAGGTTGCGTGAAGGTGTGCCACCAAAGTGCTGGTTTGGGGCGGCGCAGTGCAGTCGCCCTGTACTAGTATATGCCTTACAAGCGCTTGAATTGCTGGCACTCTGGGTAAACACGATGGATACGGATGTGCTTCGCTTAACGTTAAAGCTGTGAACATAAATTGAAAAAGAGAACTCAAGCACATACACATTCCAATTAGTTGTGCGCATAGTGGGACGAAATGTAGGAAAATTAACAATACAATTGTTAGAGTTTTTGTTCACTTTTAAGCGTGTGTATGTTCTATTTAGTAATTCTGGTAGCAAATTTACTAATCTGTCTGTATATACGCGAGGGACTAGCCCTCATCGAAACACTGTAGCTTATATGTAGCTGACATAAATAAAAAATATTAAAAAAAAAATAATAATTTTCCGTTTTCTAAAATATTTTATTTGCCAACGCTCTATTTTTTTTAAAGAAGATTTAAAGTTAAAAAATGTTCAAGTTTAACTTTTTTAAATTGACTAAATTTTTAAAATAAAAGTAATACTTTTTCGGTTTTTTTTCTACCAACTCTGTTCAGAAACTTACTTTATTTAAGCGAATTGGTTAAATTTTGTTTGCGTCTAAGATTTTTTTTCTCGCTATCTTAATGTTAAATGTATTCTACAATATGAGTTATGAAATTGTCACAGTGCTTCACTGTACGCTCCACCTGCACACCCACACTGAACAGCTCATGCATACATGCATGCGCAAAGCAACTGCGGATGCGTAGATATCTACTGTATTTCCCACTACTTACCCACACATATGCTTCAACAGCTACACTGAACGTTGTGATAACATAAGCGCGCACACAATGGTTACTCATACGCCCCCGACCAGCATGTGAAGCAGCGGAGCACACCATGTGCGTAGGTATGTATGTTTGTATATGTGTCTGCTTCGGCTTCGCCTTTGAAATGAGCGCCTTTTGCCTTTTACCCTCCACCATTTTTAAATTCACAAATTTTTGTTGTTGTTATTATTATTGTAACAGTGCCAACATTAGCCGACTGTTGCAATGGTTTCGCTAGCCTATCTGCTTTCTACGCCTTTGCGCTACCCGCCACACCATTCCCCTCCTGGTAAAGTTTATAATCCACTATGGCGTCGGTTGTTTACAGCAAAACGCACCTCATTGACGCCTCAAGCTGCTGACACGTGAGGCACAGCGATGGCCATAGGTGAGGTCTGTGCGCTTGTACGCTTGAGGGGCGACACAGCTTGCTGCTGGGGCAATGCGAAATGAGCATTCTTCACTTCCACGCTGCCGAGTTTTTGAAATTGTACGGAAGGAATTTGTTATTATGAGATTATAGCAGTACCGTTAGTATCGACGCGATGCAGGATGGCGTGTGGCAAGCGCGTAGGATGAGCATAAGCGTAAAAGAAAGTGTACGCGGCAAACTTCTACATGGCATCGGCGACAGGTGAAACTGTTGCGCGCACACGCCCACCAGCTGGTCGGCGGTGTGGCATTAAGCTACTGAAATTTGTGAATAAAGTGGAAAAAATAAATAAATGAAATGAAAAATCCAAATTGAAACTGAAATGTGTATTTAGCATATATTTTTATAAGGCGGAAATTGTGGCTAAAGCAGTGACGATGAGGCCAACAGCTTTGACTGTGTTGAGGACAAATGGCCGTCGCGGCTTAACGGAAGTGACGAATGTGCGTGCTGCCAAATGAATGCGTGCTCACTATTCAACAGCTTTATAGCTATCACTTTGTTTCCTCCATTTTATGCGCAGCTGTGTACGCGTTACGCGTAAATCTGTGGTGTGAGGCGTCGAAAAAATATCTTAATATATATACCATATTTTTTTTTTATTTATCTTCTACAAATTTATTTAAATATTTGTAAGGCGCAGACAGGAAATGTAGCGGGGGCACGAAAAGAACGGCTGGCTGGCGGTACATTGCAACTAGCCTAGATATTTGGAAATTAACATTTTTTGCACTTTATTTGAATAAACGTAACAAATTGTACGCATTGTGTGTGGCAACACTGCCGGAAAACGTTGTTGAATAACTAAAATATGTAACTGACAAGAATCCGGAAGTAAGTTTCAAGAACGTCCGAAATTTATGTAAGAAAGTTTTTCGTGAATTAGTATAAAAAAGCAAAATTTATGTTATTCTAATGAAACAGTGTTGATCTCGAATTAGAATACGCCGAGATGAAGCAATAGTGAAAGTTTAAGGGCTTTGTGCGGGAAATATAGAACACTGTTACTTTAAGAGATCCAAGGAAAGAAATATATATGCGCAGGGTTGCTCAGAAAGCTTTTTTAGTGCCTGAGTAACAAGCATGACATTACACATGTTAAAGAATATTACCATAAACGCCAGAATTGGAACAGAAGTGCATCTCAGTTCCGTCTACCATGATTTCAGTATGAATTGATGGAATGGATGATGGCTTGAACAGGTAAGAACGCTGGTTTTTTTGTGATGCCAGGAACTCCTAGGTATGCATAAATACCCGGCTGGCCTGGCTCGCCGTTGGCATGACTACCGAAAAATGTCAACGACAGTCTGGTGAAGTTTGGTGAATGGAGAAGAAAGCTCTTTGATATTTCCACCTCCCTTCCTCCTTACAACTTTAATTTTTAGCTTATTGGATAGTGTCCAGTTAGCCGAACTAATTTACTTTTATATATTACTATATGAATTGATCTTGGTTTAGATTTTTCATAAAATTTTGTGCTCTCAGTTAGGCTTAGTTGCCAACTGCATGCCATGAAACTGACTTTACACCTTTCTACCTACATCTAAATATTGGTCTATGTATCTAAATAAAGTTATTTTTTCTTGCCATGTATCATTTCCATTCATCCCTTCACATCTAAGTTCACAAACAATGCCGTTTCAAAATATTCTAAATTAAATTCAGGGAGATTTTGTGTGGCGGCAAATACGTAGAGGTCAGTAAAATTTTCCAAAAAAAAAAATGTATATATATATCCGAAAACAAAGCCAAATAATCCCATGAACTCTACACACAGGTGTGCTAAATAAAATTAACTTAATTTCCTTCCTATTTGCCTTTCTAATGACCTAAAAGTATGCTACGCAGTTGCGTAATTTCGACTAGGCGCTGAATTAAGGCATAATTTGTCTTTTTTATGCGACAACAGTATTATTTGAGAGCTAATGCTATTTTATTTATGACTGAAAGGCAATAGATGCAATAAAGCCGGCATTGGGTGGGGGGAGTGGTAGAGAAAGGCAGTTACGTGACTGCCGAAATGAGTGCGGGAATTAAATTTGAGAATCTCGGTATGTATTTATATATTTATAAATGTATGTATGTGTACAAGTATGTGTATGCATGAATTTTATAATTGCTCGTGCATAATGAAAATCATTTTAATTGCAGGTGGCAATAAATTTTTGTGTATTCAGTGGCGTGCAAATAAAAAGAAATTTTCTCATTTTTATTGCCGCTGGAATGTTAATTGGGAAAGAAAATCATTGTAAATTAAATGATTGTATACCGCACATACATTTCATAGTAGCATATGTATTTTTGCTAGAAAAAAATTTTAATTTAATTTTATGTATGATTGAACGGCAATTTAAGTAGTCAACGTTGTAACGAAATATAAACAAAATAATTAGTGCATACTTTCTAGCCACAAAATAAAATCTTATTAAGAATAATTAAAATACTTGTGAAGATGTATGGTTAATTTGAATAAAACATACTAACTCAGACATTCCTCAAATGGCAAAATTTTACCCAGATTCCTTCAATAACTCGATTTAGACAGATATGAAAGCTGAATTGCAATGAAGGTTAAATAGATTCATTGAAATGTTTGTCAGAATTTGAGATTAGAATTTTTCGAGAGCCACCTGATTTACAATATTTATAGTTCTGAACATATTAGCTTGTGGTTCCCCCGACTTTCTAGTCTACTAACTAGAGTGAACCGGTATTAACGGCTGTCTTCGATTCGTCATTTCTCTGCTCGCTTCTACTCTCTCGTCAAAAAAATTACATGTTAAAGCAACAACAAAGTTATCGAGTTGAATTCGTGCAAGAGTGCATGCGGATACCTCATTAATATAGTATAGCCGTTGACTGCAGTGCTACCAAGTTTTGTTTTGCATATTTTAGATCAGGACTATTGTAATTGGTTCAAATGATAAATGAAAATACATATTTCTTTCTTTCTTGTATTTTTAAAATAAAGGCTTAAAATCAATTATGGTAATTTATAGAAAACCAAAATAAAATAAATGTTACAGCAACATTTTTTAACGCGAAAAAAAGAATTTCTCCCCTAAGAAATAATCATAACACTTTTGCGCATACGTCAGAAGCCATGTTAGCGCAGAATTGCACCACAAGTATGTAACGCCTTTATCATAGTTTTTACATCACCACCCTCTCAGAATTACAAATGAGTTATGCCGATAAACGAAAAACGAACAAAATTCGTCTAAAATTATGCAAAATTACGTGGCAAAATGAGCGTTAAGCGTATGCATCTAATATCAAATGGGAAAGGGAATTCGTGAAATATAATTCTTATAAAAATTTAAGGTGCACATTTAGTGTGAAATTTTGAAAAAAATCAAAATTTTTCTTTTTGCATATATTGATAGCTTATATCTTTAAAAATAACATACTAAAATTTTATATAAATATTTCAAAGAGTTTTTGAGTTACGGTCTTTTAAAGTGTAGCCGTAAATAGTCGATGTAAGCAATCAGCGCATCTTTAAACATGTTTTTCCCGTTACACCATTTTTCGAATTTGTTGCAGTGATTACTCGGAGACAAATGAACCGATCTCTTGATAGTTTTCAGCATGTTCTGTATATATTAATCTGATCACACATCGAATTTTGGTAGCAAAAAGAATACCAAAATTTTGGCTAAAATTCAAATTTTTTCAAAAACGTCTTAATTTTTTTTCGACCGTTTGTCATTGTACGGGTCATTTCTCTAGTCGAGTATGTTTTTTGCTAAGCTTTCATCGACGGAGAAAACCAGAATCATTACAGCACGAGAGGCGCTTGCTTTAGCGACATCGGAGATCTCGTGTAACTCGAAAAATATTTAATTTAAATATTTTTGTATCAAAAAATTTATTGCGTTTTTTTTAAATATGTAAAACCGCCTTTTATTACACTAGGTGTGCTCCTTAATGAACAATATATGTACTCATAGAGTATCAAATTGAAAAAAATAACCTTCTAAAAGTATGCATACATTTATTTTTGGTGCCCACTTGCACTAAAAGAAATATGAATATTTTACATTTTAATAAAGCCTTATGAATATGTAATATTTGTTCAAAGAAAACAATACTTGCAATTGTTCACGAACACTGAAGAGTATCAACTCGGTTAGCTACGCATATTTTTCGCTCTTTAGAATTTTAATTACTAAAAAAATGCTCATCAAACAATAGTATATTTTAAGGCGCCCAATGGTTTTCGGTTACTAAATACCACAAAATTGATATGCAACGCAATAACGGTACATGCAAACATACATAACGCATATAAACAGATATTTGCGGTTTGGTTAAATTTCAATTACAAAACATTGCTTGTAATTAAAAACGATTTTTTCGGTCTATTATATATATAGTTGCGTCGAGCTTGCTGCTGGCAGGGCAATTTAATAACCCAAAACTTGATGACTTTCATGACTTGCCAAATTTACGTCACGCTGCCCGCAGCAATATGCCACACAACTGTACACATCACTGTCACGCTGACCAAGGCTTTAATTATTGCGTTTTTCTCCCACATTTGACATACTCGTCACTACTCTAGTTCGTTTGCCGTTTGCGTTGCGCCCACTTTCGGTTGCCTTTATTTTATTTTTTGCTGCTTCTTGTTGTGCTGCTTCATGCTTTTTAGCACTATCGGCCCTTCATTTAAACGCACTGCTTGCTGCTGTCAACACTTCAACGCCTCAAAATATTTCCTTAATAACACTTTTACAAAAATACATTGCAACCACTAAGAAATGTGGGTTGCAGTAGGGGCGCGTTAGTGCGAGGGCGTTAGTGAAAGTATACTGCTTAACGGTCCATTTATTTATATATATATTTGCATATATGCATATACATAACGGTGTATACACAATCACGCCTACACACTTCAGCATATCCGCTCCACAGGCATTGGCCGACTTCCGGTGTGCCCCTTCATTTTCTTACCACTATGACTTTAATTGCCACATTGTGTGGCAGAGTATGAGTGTTTAATATTGCTTGTCGGTGTGCTGTGTTGTACCTTGTCGCGCCTCGCTTCGCCTATGTGTTTGCTTTGCGCAGAAATCACGTTATTAACAACAAAACACGAATTTCATAAGAATTTTATAAGCGAAATTAAAGAAAATTGCCGTAGCGCGGACGCTTAACACTGCGCCGCAAACCAAACTCTTCGCACCAGCTCCGCCCTTCACCTGCCCGATCCTTTGCAGAAGGCGCCTATTTTGCGCTACATTTTCCTGCTCGCTTCTACTTTTTTTTTGAGGAATTAATAAAATATTCTTGTTTATATGTTTGTTTATGTTGTGTTGTTGCTCTTTTTTTTTGGTGACGAAGTCTGGCGTTGGCAGTGGGTGGGCGCTTGCTGAAAATAACAGGCAAGTTATACAAGAAATATTTTCATATACACGCACAAAATAAATAACAAGTAAATGCAATTAACAAAAATAAATGAATGTAGTAGCAAAAGCAAAAATGAAATACAAAAACAAAAGCGAAAATACATTTGCATCGCTGAATTTAATTATGACCATCAAGCTTATGCAGTAAAGCTCAGCTGAAACTGTCGGTTATAAATATTTGTGATGCAAAGTAGCGAGTTTATGGGTAAAATGAGTATTTTATTAAAATTTTATTACTAAGTACGTTTTCTGATCCTTACCTATTATATACAATATGTGTAGATCCATTTTATCTACTTCAAACCGAATAGCTTAAAAATAAAGGCTAATAACTTCATTTAACTCGGAATTGAAGTATTAAAACAACATCATCAAAAAGTATTCTTTTCTTAAGCGAAAAAAGAACTGGTATAACTCAAATAGGCTGGTATATATGGTGAAAGATAAGCTGCTAACGATTAGTCAAACTGTGAAATTAGAGAATCCATAGTAAAAAATAACTGGTATAAATCCAAAAGACTGCTATAACACGAATAAACTGGTAAAACTTAAATAGACTGTTATATTCGAAAAGAAGCTGCCTTTGATTTTTTAAACTTAAAAAGTAGAGAATGTAAAAACAATTGGTATAAATATATGGATTGGAAATATTAGAAAGTAGAGATTCTCAAAAATTTAACCGGTACAAATCTAATAAACTGGTATAACTCAAATAGACTGTCTTAATCAAAGAGAAGCTGCCTTCACTCTGTTATAAAAAAAATATACTAGTATAACTCAAATAAACTGGTAGACAAGATTAGGATTGTTAAACTTGGAAAGTAAAGAATCTAAAAAATTTAACTGGTATAAATATTTTAAGCTGGTATAACTCAAATAGTTTGATAAAGGCAAGCTGGCTTTGCGCTTTCAAACTTGGAAAATATAAAATCTAAAAAACAACTTATAAAAATCGAATACATATGGTTTAGTGCATCGCTTAAAATATTCATATAACTGGTTATACCACTTTAGTGAAGTATTAATTCACTTTGTTTTAATGAACTCAGCTAGTTAATATTGTTGTTCTCTCATGTAAATTTTTCGACCAGAAAACAGAGCGCAAACATGGTGAGTAGAGAAGTGGCGAATCGAACATGTCTACTTATGCTTCCACCCAATCTGATAAATCTTCATAAAGAGTTCTTAGCGTTGATTTCAATTTTTGTACCCATATGTTATTTTTTTGACATTTAGCATTCTTAAAAATATTTGTTTATTATATTTTTTATGTTTTAATGAAATTAAATCGAATACTTCTGACTGAGTACATTAATTTATGACTAGCTGCCGAGAACTGTAAATATATTTGAGCAATGATTACTACTATTTATATCATTGTTCTACAGGTATGTTATCTCATATCAGTTTCTTTTCGAGAGATTTATTATTAAGTAACAAAGCGTGGGTGTACATTTTTACAGCAATCGAATCTTTAAAGTTTGATCTGCGTGGATTTTATTGAATTTTTAATCGGACTATGCAGATTTTCTCGATTATCGATTTTTTTTAACGATTCTGCTGATCACTAATGAATATATTGGTTAAGCTTTGTTATAATCGGTTTTTTACGAATTCTATGTAACGCATGTTTGTTATGTTTATTGTGTTTTTCAACCATGGCTAATAATATTATTGTTTTATAATTATCGATTTTTGTTAACAGCCGATTACTTGTGGCACTGTTAAGTAATGGTTGCTCGACTACTTCACCGTCACTAATTAGTAAGCGGCTCTTTTATGATTGTGTACCGTAAGAGCTTCTATTATTTCTCGCCTCTTCAAATTATTTGCGAACGCCATAATTTTTGCAATTGAGTATATAGTGCCTTTATCATTGTTAATTTTACTTATTTCTTATGAAGACATGCTTAAATAACATGAGTCGAAATAAATCAATGCAACTCAATAGCAAACATTTTACAAATTAGTTTCGTAACCAAATATCGCTTATAAAAAGCTTGTGATAACAAAACAATTGTGTATGGTGTTGCCATAATAATTAAAAAAAATTTTTCAAAAACTGTAAAACATGTTTAATAATAGAGATAGTTTTTAATTAAATAAATAAATATTTAAAATTATACTATAAATATCTAAACATTTCGCTTTAAATAAAAAAGTTAACGCTACTCATCGAAATTGGTATTTGTCGATGCCTTGGGCCGTACGAGTTTCACTGCTATTTCAAAATAACGGTAAATATTTAGTTATATACGCGTATTTGCTGGACGATAAAACGGAAAATGCAAAATTGCCTCTTACAACAAAACCAAATGAAAGAAAATACATCAACAAACCGATTTATAACTCCACGTTTACATTTAGTTTTTTCCGTAGCTAAAATGTTTTTGGATTTTTGTTTTAGCAAAAGCCTTCCGACAAATTCGTTTCGTGCAAATCGGGTAACAATAATAAATTCCCAAAACTATTGCGTGGCCTCTGTTGTTGACAGCGCGCACTGATGTTTGCCTTCGCTTTTTTTTGCCTGCATGCTTGCTATGTTACTAGTGTTGTTGTGCCTGTTGCTGTGTTGCTTGTTGTTGCTTTGATTTTTGTTGTTGCCGACAGCAGGCAATTTCCAAGAAATTATAGTTTCGGTTAACCACAGCAATCAATATTAAATTGAGCAAATAACACGAAACTAAAATTCATAAAATAATGCCAGAAATCTGATTAAACACGAAATTGGTGGTCAAATGCTTTGCGGTGTGTGTAAAATGAAATATGCAACCTTGTTAAGTGTATATAAATGATATATTTATATATAAATACAAAAACATTATTTGCATGTGTGGATGTGTATGCCTGTATGGGTCTGCGGTGCGAATAGAGGTTAAATGCGTTAAATATGTAATTAATTTGAATTGATACTCATTTATAATTATTTGCCATTATTGATGCGATTTGTATTGTGTTTAGTTCAGTAAAGTGCGCAAATTCTTGAATTGATTTTCTCAATGATATCTGAACTAATATATTTCAACAGACACATGAAGGTTAATAACACTGATCAGAAGCTGAAGAAATATTTGAAATTTTTTCTAATTTCTAATATTCTTACTTTCTACCTCAGAGCACTCTTCTGAAATGGACTGATTATGGCCTTTAAAAAGAGTTTTTCGAAACCTTCATTAACCAGTTAATACAACAGATGGCGCTGTAATGTAATTATATCTTTTGTAAATAAAAAATGATGTAAATTACTATTATAAGTACTCACAAAGCTCAAAAGCTCTCATAAAAAAAAAAAAAAAAATTTTTGGGCTGTTTGACTTTGTGGTCTTTCGATCGAAAACTCGGTCGTCATAGACGCTTTATCGATGATATTTTCGCAGTTGTGAAGATCTTTTGACAGCTTTTAGTGCACTTGAGTACGAATGGTTAGTCTTGTGGTGGTCTTAAATATGACTTCACTGAGATTCTTAATTGTTTAGACGTAATGTCAGATTATCCTCAAATTATATTGAAATGAAAAATTCGATGGTTTATTTTATTTTAGATGAATTTTCAAATATAAATTATTTCGATTCAAGCAGAACTGTTTTTTTTTCAAGTGTCGAAAAAGCTTACCGAGGCTAAAAATAGCTTGACGAGACTTGAAAAGCTCATTTCACATCAGCTTAGTTTTCTTAAAAGTTTACCGTTTAGAAGACCGATTTCTTATGTATTACCAAAGCTTTTCTAAAAGCGTCAAAAAAGCTTTCCAAGTAATATCGTAAGTTAAAAAAATTAAATAATATAGTATGTCACAGTTTAAAAAGCATCAGCTTGATTTTCTTAAAAACTTACAGATTAAATTACTTAATTCTCTACTAACCATTTGTAAATATATAGGAAAGCTTTCTTGAAAGCGTTAAAAAGCTTCCCGTGATCGGACGGAGAATATCGTAACACATTCAAAAAGTCTTTTTTCAAAAAATAAATTAAAATTTATACATATTGAAAGGCGTTTAATGCTTAATTACCGTTACCTAAACACTCTGAAAGCGCCCAAATATATACAACCCACGTTTATGCCATAACAAATATTTATATTTTCACATTCAATTGCTCGTCGCTTAACAACGTGCGCGCCGATATGAATGTAGTTAGTCGAACAATATCGAACTTCAAATCCCCCAACGCCGTTCGACAGTTCAAAGTTAAATAGTTGCACAGCAGACTACATGTTGACATAACGGTATATACTCGTATGTTGGTTCGTTTTTTTGTGTCGCCACCGACAAAAATTAAATATCGAAGCTTTTACAGCGGCGCTTTTCCTTAGTGAATTGACACTAAATTGACTTTTATACAACAAAAACAAGAACAATAAAAGCAAAATGAGAAACGAAATTACAATGAGCAAAACGTATGAAAAAAAATGGCGAAAATTTGCGCTTATCCGGAATCACGGCCGTTTGGGGAATGCTTTTAGCACAACTTACGCCTCATACATATTTATTAGACATTGTTAGGTTAAAGGCGCAAAAAATATGCGTATATATGGTAGTATATTTTGTATGTGTGTGCATTTATTCATTTTGTATGCATGCAGCCTCCCCGCTGAATTGACCCAAATACAGTCATAGTCGTAATAATAATAAACCCTAGTACTACTCGTTTAAACATCAAACACAAACAAAGCATAGATTCGCTGGCCATGTAGTTAACATAACCGCTAACAACAACAACAACAACTAAAACAACGGCAACAACAAATATGTAGGCAAATTGCTAAGCCAGCAGCCAATAATAAAAACAGTAACGCACATAAAACCAACACCAAAATAGAATAATAAAAGTATGCACCACATATTTGGCACTCATATGTCTGTATGTATGACCTTTCGAGTGTTTGTATGTGTACGTATGCGTGCTAAGCGTTTAGCGGAAGGATGGCAAAAAATTATTATTGACGTTTGACGGAATTGGTGCGTATTAAAATGGATATTTTGCTGTCTGACTGCGTACAGGGTGTGACATAAGCAATAATGGAAACAAATATTTCAGAAAAAAGAGGTACGTGGAAAAAAAAGTTAACATAAAAATTGTTGGTAGATGTATTAAATTTTTTTGATAATAGTTTCGAAGCCTTAAGGAAAGCGATCTAAAACTTGGACAATGATTTGGTGACGGTGGCTTTAACCTAAGGTTTATTAAAGGTTATAAACTTGTTAATTTAAAATCTAAAAAGAACTGAATGTGCTTCAAATTTGAACACCTTTTGCAAAAAGCAAAGCTTAGCTTTTTTATTGCATATAAATGTAAGAACAAAAGAAGCTCGCTAATTTTCTATTGAAGGAAATATTCAACTGAGCCGGTATATTTCGAATTCTTCGAGCAAAGGGCGCAATTCTTGGATAGTTAGTCACTGCTAGAACATCTGTGTCAGCCTTCTCTAGTCAGTTTATGCGTCTCACCTCAGTTTCCGTGTCCCCACCCAGTACTTGTTCATAAAGATAGTAGTTTACCCAACAATGAGTACTTTTAGGACGCAAAACCGTCGGCGCTTGTTCCAGAATTTCGGATAGTGGCATATCGTCGATGAGTAGATTAAGTGACCTTGGAAGACTCTATATTCATATGTAGAAAGGCTTAACTATATTTGCAGACTTAATTTAGCTTATAATTTGCTGGGGTTCTTAACTCAAATGTTATGCTAGAATCAATCTGACGAAAAAAAGCTTTATTACGAACAATAACTACATTGAAGAGGTCAACTCGGAAGAAAGTGGGAGCTACACAAGTCATGTTATTATAATATGTACTTGCTTCCATTAATGTCAATACAAAGGCTTGTTAAAGATGTGGAGCGATAAAACTATTAGTTACTTTAGCATTTAATTTCTTATGGTTGCATTTGACTCACCCTGTAACTGCCAAAGTGAGCTCGGCCGCAAAAACCTTAGGTTTCTTCAGCATTTAACTTTTTATGGTCTCATTTGACTCACCCTTTTTTCTTCCAAAGTGAAGTTTTGCATTCTGGCAAAGAAAAAAGTAACCAGGAGTCAAAAGTGGGGTATCTGGTAACGTAGCTGATTGATGGACTTTTATATATTTGTTATTGTTTTTTGATATGTATCTATAGTACAACATTTAAACTTTTATGCAACACCCTGTTTATTATCATAAGCATACATTTCCCCTATGTAAGCGCTGGCAAACGGCTATGTCCCGCCGGCGAATATTTGCACGCATGCTGATAGTCCTTGCGGGCACCGACAACAATGTATAAGCTTCTACTATTTATATACTTGTAACTCTCAGAGCAATTTTACGCATGTGTGTGCGTGTTGCAAAAATGGCAAAAAAAAACATTTTTATTTTGGAATTTCACTGCACACTAAAGAGCTGTAACTGCTGTTGCCACGACGGCCATACAACATATCAACAAACATCAAGCCGTCAGCGCTGTAGTCAGTCAGCGCGGCTTCGTTCGTGCGAAAGATATGCGAAAGTGCTGAAAAATTGGTTCATTAACATTTTTATGTGAATGAGAAGAGAAGCGCTGTATATATTTGTGTATAGAAGGAGGGTGTGGAAGAAGTGGTGTGAAGTTGGGTGGAGAGCCAAGCATAGTTATTCATGGATATGCGCCTTAGTTACTCATTGCAATTCCTCTGCACACATTCCTTACTCGTTTCCGATTTGATTTTTTGTGCTAGTTTGACGATAAAAGGAGAATCGAAGTAAAAAATAACAAATCAGAAAATTGTTTGACAGTATACATATATGCATATGCACAGACACACATATGTACATGCATGCAAATCAACGCTAACGTCTTGCTCCAATGCGCCAACAGCTGACGTTATCACAGGCGTCTGCAACGGCGTGCTTAGCTTGTATGCACATAGTCTATGGAAAAAATAATAAACTCATTTACAAGCAGACATACATATAAATATGTAAATTGCTGTGACACATATACATATATGCACAAATTTGATGCGATACTTTTACTTACGACTTGGTGAACAGATAAGCTGACGGAATTGATAAAGATGCAGAAGGGCGCGCCGCGCCATACATTCAGAGACACGAACATCGTATTGATACATACATATATATATATATATATACTTATAGCAAAGTATAGTTCCGCTCTAGTTTTATATATTTACACCCTAAACAGGGTATGTTAACGTGGCAACAAAACTTCTACGAATCAAATTAAGATCTTGTATGGAAAACTTTTTATTTGACAAGATTTCTTCATAGTATTTAGTACAATTTATTGTCTAAAGCAAGGCTACAATCTTCGAGTAAATTGTTAAGATCGGAATTCTATAGCATATAGCTGCCCTACAACTGACCGACAAAAATCAAGTCCGTGTATGGAAAACTTTTTTATTTCACAAGATATCCTTACGAAATGTGGCATGGATGCATACCGAAGACAACGCTCAAACCTCCGAATAAATTGTTTAGATCGGAGTACTACAGCATATAGCTGCCATACAAACTTACCGTTCAATTCATCGATTATTAGAGATTACGATCTTTTATATACCTTTTTATGCAAAAAGAACTGGAACTGTAAAGGATATGACAGCTGCCATGCAGCCGAAGTAAACGTTTTTGCTTGTTTTATATACAAGTATATTTCTTTTCATACCCAGCAACACATATTAACCTCTTTGCCAACAGCTGCATGCAACACACTCATATAGTTAGTTATTGCAGCCATAAAAGGCACACAAGGCACATTGACAGCGATTGGCATTACGCACATATGCCACATATTCACTTATGCACTTGTATGTATGTGTCTGTGTGTGTAAAACGGTTTGCAAGCGCCCGAGCTGTGCCAAGGCTAGACGGTGTAGCTCAAATACGCTAGAGTGCCACTGCTAAGCTAGCTATAACATATCAATGCTCATCTCTAGACAGCTATCCATGCCACACATATATATGTATATATATATATATATATATGCTTTTGATGTGTATTAGATCTGCATGTGTGTGTGTCGGCATGTCCACACGCACACAGTGTAATACATTTATTTACATAAAATCATCTATTTGCTAGCATTCACTTGCGCTTCCATAGATATATGCGTGTATGTGTACGCTTGAACAGAGTGAAGGCGCCATAAACAACCACATAAGCACATACACATACATATGCACATGTATCTCTTCGGTGTTTGTATGCTGTTTTTCACCGTTGATTGTGTTTGTGTTTTTCGTGCCTTTAAGAAATTCAATCAAGTATGCTTGCGCTATGGCTTGGCTATGGGCGAAGCCACATTCACACACACCCATATATTCACACCCACACACAGCATACGCATACATTCATACACGCTGGCACGCACGCAAACACTTTGATGGGGCATCATGAATATTTGCATACGATTTTCCTATACTTCGTACTATGTAACTTATTTACTCCTTTAGTCCAAATAAATGTATTCCAATTCTATTTCTGTGAAATTCTATTTTACCAAAGGATAAAGTTAGCATAAGCAATCTAAGGGATTTGTTAAGTGGATTTCAAGATTGTTTAGGCTTTGTATAACTAGGCATGTCGTATGTCTTCTATGCAGTTGGGGTCATTTACTGCTTTCAATGCATGTTTGAGCGTGGTACTTGAGTTTTGAGTATAGTTTGCTAGACCGCGGTCAACATGCACTTATAGAGAAATGCCACGAAAAACTAGTTTGGGGTTATATAAATAAAGTTCATACATATGTGTCTCTATTCGAGTTGTTCGGCTTTTTTAAAGACCCTGGCAAGCTTGTAAATGGCAATAGACATAAAATATGTTTCTTAGACCCTTTTGTGATTGTTTGACTGAGTATTGAGTATGCGTCAAAGATGGACACCAGCAAAAAGAAACAAGTGGCACACAAGTTAACGCAAACACCCTTGTGAAGTGAATTTACATCCGCGCATCGCTGCTGAATTGCAACAAATTTGAAAAGTGGTTCACTCACGACAACGTCAAGGGAAAACGATCTTGGTCTAGTCGTGATGAGCCGACGCAACGGTGGTCAAGCCAGAATTGATGGTCAGCAATGATTTGCTATCTGTTTGGTGAGATTTCGTAGGGAATCATACAAAGAGTTATCAATCTTTTTATTATGTTATTAGTGCCGAGGATTAATTTTGAAACAATCTCCACATTAACAGATACAGAACACACTTTCTTGTTTCAGAATACTCTTCTATAAATATAATATTTACCCTAAAGCAATGATTTAACACCAAACTTTTTTGAAGCTAGTTTCGAACCCTGAGTAAGTTCTTTATCATGTGGTTAGCCTAAAGATATTAAACCAGCGTTAACTATGCTAATTTTAATTGAATGTAAGGCCTTCATTTAATGAAGACTAACCCATTTTAAGATCTTATATCTACCTGAAAATTTTCAAAAATCGATTTTTCTTTTGCAAATATATCCAACGCACATGCGAGTGTGTTTGAGAATAAGCTATGATAGTTTGAAAAGTTTCGGAGATATAAGCATATTTGTAAGATTTTTTTAACATATTATCTTAGCTCCCAAAACTTTAAACGTGTTTTTCTCGAAATGCTGCTTTTAGAGTCGGTGAAAATTTCTCCGAAACGGCTGGACTGATATACTTAAAGTTTTCCCATGACATGGTTAGATACATTTTTCTGGTAATGAATGAAGGAATAAGATTTTTGATAATATTATCGATTACTTAACATTTTCTCAAGTGTAAATTTTTTTACAAATATCGAATTTTTTTTGCCAAGCCGCCCTTTTATTAAAAATCACAATTTTGACTTATTATATATTTTTTGGACTTTTGGCTTTGAGATCATTTTAAGCAGAAAAATCTTGCTCACCGCCATGTACCTTTTTTCGGAGGTCCTTCTGTAGTTTATCTACCGGATTAAGAGTATCGAAAATGTTTCAAAATGAATCACCGATTTATAGTATATTAAATTCTGAATAAAATGCCGCTTAAAAAAAACAACCTTAAAAACGCATTTTTTCTGAGTTGTAAGTGGATATTACTTGCTTAAAATGGATCTTTTGACTAAACATTTTTTGGATAAAAATATTTTTTTTTATAGGAAAATATAGGTAATTTTATTGAGTATAGTGAATAGTATGAAATTGTATGTACAATTATTTCAAAAATGGTTTAGATTAAAAAGTTACGTTTCGAAGACGATTAGGCGCTTAATTTATACTAATTATTGCTTAAAACTGTAGACATATGCAGGTTTAATGTTTATACGTAATATTATGGTTCGCGCCGTATCTCTTGTCTCACCCAGGCAACATATGTGTAAATCTATCCTTCAAATAATCTCCTTGAACTGCTTCTGCTACCTAAAGTCATGCGTGCAACTGCCATATTCCCCCGTAGTATAACACAAAATCAATATTTTCCAAGAAGACTTTTTCCACAAGCGCATCATATCACAATCAACCGCCTCTTTTTACAACGTTTTCATCTACTTGCAATTAAAACCTTATCAATTACTCTATCTCGATATCGACGTGCAGTTAAACATTATTTTCCATTATACTTTCACTTTACAAAGTGTTTGTCTTTGTTTTACACAGCAACATCTTGCAGTTATCGCTCAAACGGCTGCTAAGAAGCAAAGCAAACAAGTGGAAGATGTTGAAGAAGACGCCGATGTAGAAGCTGAGAGCACAATTTGCTTGTTGTCAGTTCACTATTTGCATGCAATAGAGCGCATATTTGTTTTCGCATGCATGAAAATGTTGTTGTTGTTGCTGCTGTTTTTGTTGTTCTTGTTAATTTGGTTAACATTGCTATTGCTATTGCTGCGGCATAATCGCTTTTGCCATTGTTGTTGTACACTTTGCCACTTCCTTATACATTGGAAATGAAGTAAGAGTTTGAGTTTGTGCTATAAATCTGCGCGCGCATGTGTATTGGTGTATATGTGTTATATATTCATATGTGCGTATCATTGTATATACATATGTGTATTGAATAGCAGCATATTCATGTGTGCTTGCGTTTGTGTGAGTGTCTAGTGTTGCATCTACTGCTGCGCTCCGCTTGACTGCCTTCACTTCTCATGGCGTCGAGACTCCTTTAGGTTCCGCAGCAGATTAAAGGCTACAATGCACACAGCTGGCACCAGCATTTGTTGCTGTTGTTATTGTTGTTGTAGATTGCTTTCGCTTTTGTTTTCCAATGTACTTTTGTTTTTTGGTGTGCTAAAAAATAACCTAGTAGCTCAGCAAGGCAGACTTTCAGGCGTCACGCATGCTAAGCGCCGATATTGCTAACACAAACACATCTATACGCTCATATACGCATATGTATTGATAATACATACACACACTCACAAAAGTCGCACAAATAACGTGTTTTCTTCTTTATACAGCTGCTGTGCATGGAAATAAGTACACATTTGTTTTGTATGTGTGTAGTGCTTAGTTACTAAACACTATGCATGTATGTGTGTGTACGGGCTATTGTTTGTTTGTACTGCCGTTTTCGTTTATTTTATGCTCTTGTTTTAGTACGTGCTTTATTATTCAAAAATTTGTTTTTTATACTCTTGCAACATGTTGCTACAGAGTATAAAAGTTTTGTTCACCTAACGGTTGTTTGTAACATCTAAAACTAATCGAGATAGATATAGTGTTATCTATATATTAATGCTCAGGATGACGAGACGAGTTGCAATCTGGGTGACTGTCTGTCTGTCCGTCCGATCGTGCAATGTGTAACTTGAGTAAAAATTGAGAAATCTTCATGAAACTTGTTACACCAAGTACCATAAAAAGTGTGCTGTGGCTGTCATTGGGCCACTGCCACGCCTACAAATCGCCATTAATCAAAAACATATAAAGTGCCATAACTAAGACGCAAATTAAAATAAAAACTAATTCAGCACGAAGAATCGATAGATATATATCAGTGATGATATGTGAGATACCTTAATGAACCTCAAGCTTTTGACAACACCTGAAGCTATTTCGCCGGTTTCGATCATTTGAAGTTGCAAGAGTATGAAATGTTCGACTACACCCGAACGTAGCACTTCCTTACTTTTTCTGTTTTGTTGGTTTTTTTTGCTTTTCTTTTTATACTGCGTAGGAGCCACTTCCAAAGTCAAAGTTTCTCGAATTTCTGATTAGAAAAAATTACAAAATGCATAAATCAAAAATTTAAATCTACATAATGTGTGTTATGCGGCTGCTCTGTTCTGTTCTGCTTTGTCGCTTGGGGTATTTATTTTTTTGTTGCAGCCTTTTCGGCGCCATGAGGTGCGTACTCTGCAAAACAACTTTATTTAGATTAAAATATTTCGCACTCAAGCTTATGTTACGGCCGGCGAACGCTTCGGGTCGTTGTGTCGTCGGTATATAAAATGCTGGGATTTTAGCTTTTGAAGTTCATTTAATGTGTGTCAACATTGAAGTTCACTGCAGGTCATGCGTTTGACAGATTTATTACATTTTTACGTAAAAGTGTTGCATACATTTGGGAGCTTAGACAATGTTGTTGCAAAATAAAAGAAAGTTTCGTGCCAGTTGTGTTGTTGTTGGTGGCCATAAGTGTAAACACAGTCGATTGAATGGATTTACGTTTTGTTTTTCTTTCCGATTAACGAACAACACGCCCGATATACATATGCATATGCTTGCATGTTTATAACTTTGTATGTTTCTAAGCTATTTTCTTGGCAAGCGGCGCCAGCATTGTAGCAGGTGTGAGCAAACAGCAAAATAGCAAATGGCGGTAGAGTTGAGCATTAAGTTTTTAAGCAGTTCTTGGAAGAAAGGGTACAGTAAGAGGACAGGCAATCAGTGAGATTGACTTTAGAGATATACGCAAATGGAAAGACAAATAATTATTTATACTCGTATTCGAGTAAAAAGTGTATGTGCACAAAAAGTACGCCATTTTCCTGAGAGTTGGTTGAATGTTGTAAGTGGCATGTGTAGTGTTTTCTTTTATTTAGGTGTACGCTGATTGCTTTTGCCGATTAGAAAGATTAATTGTTGGTGTAGTAAATGTCGGTGTTTAAAATGTGTTGCATACTTTTACGATGTGTGTTAAAAAGCTTGGAAAAATATTTTACCTGGTATCGATAGTAGTGTAGACTCGAAGTTTGCGTGAATTTTTTTCAATCCAGCTATAGAAGTATCATGCATTGTAGCCTTCTCTTAAAACTTTATATAGCATATTACTGAAAAAATCAATTAGAAATGGTTAAAAAACAAAAATACATCCAATTTTATACATGTCGACAAAAAAATCGATACACATGATATCGGAAAGGAATCTAAAACTAAAAAACTATATTTCCAGAAGATATAGTACTTCAGAGAGGAACTTTTACATGACCTTCTTAGATATATTTATAAGTTAATGATCAATGGAATGTAATTTCCTTTTTAAGCCACCCTGAACTGTAAATTTTTCTAAAACTGTAAAAACCCCCTTTTTTTTGGGTTGCCGCCGTTTGGTCAAAAATCAAAATTTTACTAGTCCTTCGTAATAATAATAATTTTGTTTTTGTGTTTGAGATTTGAGATAGTTTGTGAAATAAAATTCCTCATTAAAAAAAAAACAAATTCTCCAACAACTTGCTTGTTTTTTACTTACAAGTGTATACAACCCCATCGAATCCTCTTGGCCACATTACTTTTGTGTCGATCTGGTTAATGTAGAATTTATCGTTAATGCTTGTTGGTTTCTTCATTATAATGTACAAAAAATATCACTGTGCTGACCGGAGCTGAATGGAATGCGTGCTGTTTACATAAGCTCGATAGTCGTAAAGGGAAGAAATCACTTTATTGTTTTCAGACAGTTTGCCACCTCATTATTTTTTTATATTAATATGATCATTTTGTAGCTTTAGATGAGCTTAAAAGTAAGTAGAGCTTTTAAACTATAGCCGATTCGAAAAATTTAAGTTTAGATTTTACCATAATAAATTGACTGCTTTAAAAAAAAAGTTGTCATCTTTTAGGCGCGTTAATATGAAAGCATATTATAATAATTGATTATTTGTATCACATAATTAATTCCGCGCCCACCTAAAGGCATACGACAATTGCGTATATCATATACCGGTTCAAAACATTAATTTACTGAATACTGTTGCATATTTTTGGGCGTAAATGAAACTAAACTCGCTCTAATATAAAATACTATTATAATTGAAAAATATCATCCACATGTATATACATATATATGCATATATTTATATAAATTAATAATAACAAATGTTGTTGAAAAAGACAGTATACATTTAGGCTTTGAAATTCTACGTAACCCTTTGTTAATTTTCGGCTTATTGCAATGTCAAAATATCAACGAAAATTAACAATAATTTGTAGAATAGTTTTTAATTATTTGCATTTCCAATAAATAAACATTATGCATATCGGCAATCTCTAATCATTTGGAAAAACTTACATTGCATTTGTATGTGTACGCGTGAACGGTTAATGAGCATAATGAACCCAATCAGCATCGTGTTAAGCACGTTATAACAATGCAGATGCGGGCATAAATTAAAATCAAAATCAAAATAAAAAAAATAGAATTTCAATGTAAAAGCGGTCGTTGTGGCACGAAAAGCGCCCGCAGCGTCGAGAATTTCGCGCGCCAAAATAATTGATATTTTTTCAACGCCAAATAATTGTTGAAAAGTTGGTTTATTTGCTATTTATATACGTTGTGTTTTAATCTCTTTCTCTCTCTTTCTCTCACTCACTCACCACCACAATGCATTGGCCTCTTTCGCTATATAAATAAATATAACGCGCATATGCAGTTAGGCGCCTAAATGCATACACCACTAAATCGTATTAAGCCACAGCAGCGCCACGCATGCATACATATACATTCTCATGTATTGTACATAAACACATACACACACAACGCGCTAATCACATATAATTTGCTTCGCAATAAAATATTAAAATATTTCGTACTGATTAGTGGACGGATCAACAAAATTTGGTTGAGTAAATAATGCCAGTGCCGCGGTTGAGTTTAATGCACATAATGAGCACACCACAGCACGGTCGTACATACATATGCGTGCATGTGTGTATGTGTGCCAAAAATGTATAAAATTTCCTACTAAAATGTTTTTTTTTTTGCATTTATATTACTAGCAAATACACAGTTATCTTGTTTGATTTGCTGCCTGCAAATTTTAGTACGACTTTTTTGTTGCCTTTCTGTATATGGAGCTTTACCGATATTTACTTCTAAAACGCACTAATTGCCTAGTAAAGTGCTGTATTGTTATGCGTAAGCACTTGCTATTAGTTTGGCAATCTCAAATCCGACGATATGCCATAAATCAAATTAGTTTTCCGTAAAAATGCAAAATCACTATTGTTTGGAACTTCTGTCAAACAAGCTTTGTTAGCGCTGAGTTGTAAATATGTAACCCAGTAGGAAAGCGTTGCTAATTGTTTTAGGTATTAGTTGAAAATATGGGCAATATCAGAGCCGTAGTGGTAAAACCTAATTGTAGTGAATTGTTGGGGGGAAAACCTGCAAAAAAAATGTTAGAGTGCACTAGGCTCCCTGAGTACTCCGGGCTCGGTAGGAATTGTTTTCGATTGTTCACTGGTAATGGCTATCCTAATATTATATATGTAGTTTAGAAGCTAAAAGCTCGAAAGCCTAACCAGCTTGGAGCTTAAGTCAGAAATACAGGCTGTTTAGAGGCGCATTACACGAGTCAGAATTTTTGTCTGGGTAATATATAGTTTTTATTGACAAATCTATGTCTTATTTGATCGAAGTTGGTTCATATCAGACATAAGACGTGCTCTGGAACTCCATTTATGCATATTTATATGTCTAAGGACCGAGCTTTTAAAGTTCTATTGAGACTAAAATGTGTTCCATCTGAAAGCTCACAGTAAAGTATTATGAGACGAAAGAGTTTCTTTGATAACTATTTTCAAATAATTTCGTGAAGCATCATCTCCCCAAAGACTACCAATTGAGGAGTTCGGAGCTTTGTTTAAATGTTTGGTGGGTGTTTATCTTAACCAACTTAGGATTGATCAATAAGTTGGTTTTCTTGAAGGTATGGATGGTGTACGACGGATGAAAATTATTAAGTTATCACAAAAAGTGCCTCGAAATTTAAAACAAATACTAAAATAAGCCAAATTCTTGATTTTCAATTCATTTGGAAAGTCTAAAGCGAAAGCAGATAGTTCTCACTCCATTGATCTAATCTTATATACAAAATTTCCCTAACATTTCAAATTTCTCAAGTTTTGCAAGTTTAGCTATAGCTCAAAGTTCGTGAAGACCTAAAAAAAAAGAAAATTCGGAAATAGTCACAGAGTTGCTTTTGGCTTTGTAGTTCTCTTGATATAATTTTTCGCTCCACACAAGAAAATGCTTGTTATATGTTTTCTTGTTGCCTTGTCGTGATTTCATCCTACGCGCGCTTGATTATCGTGACATCTGATTGAGCCCTGGATTTCATTCTCATAAATTTTGAATTTCAATCTTTAAAAGGTGGGAAATCTTTTCCTTCTTCTCCTCTCTTCTTCTCTTTTACCTACTAACCTTAATTAAGCAATCTTTCGGACTAAATTTGGTCTACAGATAGCGATTTTTTTGCATGACATTGCGCATAGGGACTGAGTTGGAAAGCTGATGACAGCGGCTGTTTCTTATCATCACAACAAATTTTGAATGAAACTGTGTGCATGTGTGTTCACATATTTGACTGTGTCTTATCTTTGGGCATAATAATTAAATTAATGGGATGACAAATGTGGTCTCATCCTAAAATTATGCAAATTACTTGATGTGTTTACAATGCGAAGCACATGCGAATGCAGCCGATTGAATTAAGATAAGTAAGAGTTAGACGGAGAGGTAATGAGTGGAAGACAGGGTATCATTATATGCATTATTAAGCGACAGAATAATATAGAGATAGAATGAGCGAGAAAATAAGCGAAAGAGAAAGAGTGAATGGGATAACAAAAAGTTGTAGCAAAGTTAAAGTAAAGCTTGATTAAATCCAAACAATAGTCGACAGTTTCTACACCAAGTAAATACATACATAATAATATTACATATTTGCGATTGTGAGCGTTATATTTTATATGTGCTTCCCGTTAGTAGGTAGCGCGTATTGCATGTGGGCGTTGAAACTCGAAGTGGCAATAAAACCAATCATGGCTGACATCAAATTATTGTTTTGGTTTCGTGCGATAAGCGTATAGCAAAATACGAATTTATGATCAGAAAGCCTAGTAAAAATGGCCAAAATAAATAAACAGAAATACGACTATGTCAAACAACAAACGCACGCATGTTACGCCTAAATGCATGCAACATTATTTTGCCATAAAGCGGATTAACAGCAGTTGGAAAAGCATTTAAAACGTAAAGGCTGTGAGATTATGTTGGCGTAATAGCAACGTGGTTGGGTGACGAAGGCAATGTCAATCGTCGGCCGGGTAGGCACCACGCCCACTTGCTGGCATACTTTTAGGCTACAAAACCACCCAGCCCACCATCAGCCAACCGAAGCACGCGCGCGCCAAAAAGTGATAAATGAATGACGCCGCAGGCACGCGTGTAGCAACACAAAAACCAATTTCTCGTCTTATTGATTTTCGACGTCAAACGCGTCAAACATTGCAAGCGCGCAGTGAAAGTATGAAATAAGTAAAACAAAGCATTACTGTAATGAGAAAGGAAAATATACAAACGAAAGAAAAAAGCATGTCGAAGTAAAACAAGCAAGAAAATCAAATATTACGCGCCGAGTGGGAGTAAACTTTATTTTCGTAATCATTTTTTTTGCAGCATAATTTCAGGCGCATAAGCATACAAATGCGCGTATTTACATGGCACTTACTGTATATAGGGCAGAAATTTGTGCATGCGTGTGTGTGTGTGTGTGTAGCCATAGTAATAAAAAAACTTACGGAAAATAACAAATTTCAAACTCAATGACTTGGCATACCTTCAGGCGCAGCGCTGCCAATGATTAGCAAACAAAATAAATACCTAATGTATTTTTGTATTTTCGCAATTTTCCGCCTGAATTATGCGACAACAAATTATGGCTTGGCATTTCACATGCCTGTCGCCTAACTCAAGGCAGGAAAAATTTTAAAGCAAGCCAAAGCCAGCAAACTTAGCAACGTGTTCTCATTTGGGAAATTGAAAATTTTCGCAAAATTATTACAAGCTACGGCAGATAAACAATTGAGCAGCTCAGGCAGAGTTCAATGCATAGCACAGCTGCTCTACCTAACAGCAATAGTTAACAATAACAGTGGGGTAAGAGCTCAAGAGCTCGACGCTCTTTGCATTTTGTGTACAAGAAATTATGGCAAGCAACGGAGTCTTTGGCAAGAGTGCAAGTCAAGTAGCTGCATTGCAGTTGAGTGCCGTTTAATTGGAAATTAAAGCCCCAAAGCTGTTTAAGCGCCTAAGCGGCTTGTAGTAGTTTTGTAGCGTCAAATAAAAAAAAAAGCTCACTATCATAAATCAAAATTTGAAAACTCCAGCGTCGGTGCGCCTAAATATAGACTACGCACACACCGTGCACGTTGGCTGCCAACTGGTAAGTGTACGCGCCTACAAACGCATTTACCGTCCGTTTTGTATCGGTGTGATTTTCTAGTGCTTGTGCGGAAGTGAAAGGCTTAAGTTAGTGGTTGGGCAGGCAAAGCATAATACTACTTGAGTACGCACATAACTAGAGGCAGTTTAAAATAGCAAGCATATTTGTGGCCCCAATCATACACAGGGTGTTTTAATAAAATATTAGGAGAATGTTGGGAATTCGTTACAGAATGGTTTGTTTACTAGAATGCGAAAGTTGATAAAAATTGGACATGAACCGCGCGCTTCATTTCCGTTAACTCTAGATAGCTGGGCGGAACTCGGAAAGCATTGCTTTTTCTAGAAAAAATCTGTTAGTTTCGTTCCGATTTGGTTTCGGGAAGTGATTTTTTCACAAAATTTTGGGATTTTCAGTATGACAGAGCTTTAAGAGTGGCAGCCATTTTTTCAGGATCTCAGTTAGTTTTTATCCATCGAGATGAAAAATAAGTTCAGAGACGGTGAACCAGAGCTAAAACGCAGTTAAAGATCCAAATAGTGGCAGTCATATTACCAGGAATTCAAGCAATTGATTTAATATTTTTTTCTACGAAAAATAAGGAAACAGTTCACATAAATCGAACCGAGGACCAGGAGGAGCTTAAAATCCTAAGAGATGCAGGCATATTTCCAGTATCTCAGTCAATCGACTTAATATTTATCTACAGCGGATTAAAGGGGAGCTTATAGGCTTTAACCAAAGCTCAGGCGGAGCTTAAGATTCAAAGAGTGGCAGGCAAATTTTCAAGATCTTAGACAATTGATTTTATATTTCTTGATTTGAAAAATAAGAAATCAGTTAACAAAACTCGTATCAAAGCTCAAGTAGAGCTTCAGACTCAAAGAAAGCCAGTCAGGTTTTCAGGATCGCTTTCAATTTACCAATAGTCAGAATAAGACACATCACGTAGTGATCTTGAACAGCAACTCATGCGGTTCTTAAAATCTGCACACTAAAGTGTCAGTAAAGTTTCTAGGATCGTTGTCAATTGAGTTAAGCATTATTTACAGCGAGAATAAGCTTAAGACTTAAGAAAATATTTTACAGATATAAACTATATGTATCGATCAGTTCATAGATTTCGAATCGAGGTTCAAACGGAGCGTAAGAACCAAAGTGTCAGAGCTTTTGAAATTTTTAGAAACTTAAATTGAGCTTTTTAGCATTATACTGACAGTTGGTTAGAGCTTTTTTCGGAAAATATATTTCTCTTCTAATTTTTTTGCGACACCCATTATCCACTAAACTATACACAAGTATATGCTAATACTATTTTAATAGTTCATGAGCAAGAGTGCTATGTATTACCACATTACTCATACATACACAATTTCAAGGACTCCATTAGATGAATTGAGCATGCAGTTGTAAACCAAAGCATGCAAATGAAGATGAAGATGAAGTGTGTGGTGTATCGACTAGTGGTAGCTGCCACGAGTACATGCATTCGTATCCGACGACGACGAGGATGCTGCCAAGAGCAACATTTAGCCGCAAGCGTCTATGCCTCTCGACCTCATTATATGCTAGCGCAGCTAAACGTATGGTCAGTTTGTAAACTTTAACATACATATAAGTATATATATTATATATATATATTATAATAACTATCTGACTAACACTTGGCCTTTATAACGCTACCGCACTGCTTTGGTAAACTACTTACTTACTCACTCACTTACTAATTTATTTACTTACTTACTAACACATTTACTATATACACACATATAAGCATATACAACGTTCCAGGCGTCTAATAATTTGTTTTTGCTTCCCTAACCAAACTGATTTCCCCAACCACGCCACGACACATAGTCTTAGCTGTGTTGCAACAGCTGCTACAATTCATGTCTCATACTATAGCTGTGGGCTTGTGTGCCCAATAAATCCTGAAAATTAATTATGTACCTCAGGTGAGACGTGTGAGCGCACGCAAAACACCTGTATGCCGCCTAACTGTGCTCACACCAGCTGTGTTGCCTTTTACTTAGCCTCTCAGCTATGTGGGCTACTTTGTTGTAAATTTAGTAAACGTGTGCGTGTGTGTGTTGGAATGTTGTCCAGCGCTATGCTCTGTGATATGCTTGTTGTGTCCATTACTATAGCTTAAGGTTGATATATGTTCCTCAATGGCTGTTTATCATATCTGCAAAACATCGTTTTAAGGGCTCCGTTGGTTCTTGAGGATGTTTGGATTTATAATGATGACTGGATTTGTTTAACTGATAAGCAAAGCAGGCAACAAATGCATTGAATGCAATGCTGTTGGAATTAGAGCGGTCTGTGAGAAATTCAGTTTGCTGGTGGGGGAAAAATTCAAATTAAGTGGTTAAGAGTTTGACTTAAAGTACACTTTAGGCTTTTGGATCGTTATAAAACTGGTAGAGTAGTGAAAAAATATTTTTTCATTGTTCAATCCACAGTAGTCCATGTTCTGGACCAACTTATGAAAGGTTAAAATAGTATACGCTTTGTCAAGCGTAGCGCAAGCCAATGCTCACAAGGAGCGCTAAAAGATGATGATTCTATCGAAGCGTGCGAGTCAGCCAGCTTTAACACGTATAATTTTGTACGTATTTCTCTCGAAACTGCAGTTTTCAAATCGGGTGAGAGTTTCAAATAGAGATATACGTTTTATTTTTCTTTACTCTCGGAATAAATTTGCAAAGTAAGGCTTTTTTGAGGACTCTAGACTTTCTTTTGAGGGCTAGCCCCCACTAGCTGCATTTTGTCGAATATTTAGAGCTCAGCCTGCCTAAACTTTTGTCTGGTATAATTATTTATTTGAGTACAGATCTCCTATATTAATATTGTTTTCGTCTAATAAAATATAATATAATATAACCTCATCTACTAGCAACTGCATGTACGTCGTATGTTTTTTTTGAGGGCGCCCTAGTGCTTAAGTCTGTGAAAAACTATAGTCAGTTGATTTCTTTGTTTGTTTCTCAAATTATAACGTCAGCTAGTAGAGCTTGTATAAGAATAACTCAAAACTGCTTCGTTTTGTCGCGTTGCACGAAGGTAATAGTTTGTCGTCTAGTAGAGAAAAATTCTGAAGATTACCGTTATTTTAAATCTTCGGCAGATCATGAGCAACCTCATAAAATCCCATCGCCAGTTTAGAAGTTTGGTGTTTAAATATCTCCGCTTCGGAAAGATCTAGTTTGTTGATCTATATAAATCATGGAGTTATCGATCAAGATTCTAACATTCCAGGTGCTTGAAAGTAATTGTTTTGCTAATGGAAAGCAATGCTAATATTTATATTCAGAGTTGCCATTCGGCTATGAATTTAATGATTATGAGAACTGTATGAGATTTAGTCTTAAAACGCATTTTGGTGAATGTTTCAGGTACATAAAATTTAGATCGGGTAACTCTGTGTAAAAGATATTGCAAATTATCAATTTGAGGCCTTTTATCCTTAACATTACTAAAAAATCTCGATACGATAATCTCAAAAATATATTATTTTCTTCAATTTACTTCGCCAAACTTTCGAATGCACCACTGAAAATAAAAATTTTTCTACAATATCTCAAAAATGTCTCGCAGGGTTACTACATGCCACTGCGAGCCACATCCGCACGTACACGAATTTCTGTAACATAGAAATTTGTTACAGGCGTCAAATTTTAAGTAAATGTTGGCAAATTGCTGCCGGTTGTTGTCCAATGCCAACAACTGACCAACTACATACATACATGCATACACTCACACACATCTATATGTACTTGTATAAATGCTGTCCGCAATGGACCGCTCGTCAGTTAGACGACACCAAGCAGTCAACTGGGTGACCAACTTTTCAGTATTTTGTTTTTTCAGGCGCTCACTATCTATGCTCTGATTGGCAGTTACTGGAACAGAGTGTGGCATGCTGAGGTTTTGCTGCCAAGTGGTTGCATGCTCTATTTAAACTTTACATGCGAGCACATTTACACATACATATGTGCATAGTTTTTGAATGCATAAGTGTGTGTACATATATGCGTGTCTACGGCTACAGATTTGTAAATATGTTTGTTTGCTCACTTCTTTTGCGAGCAATGCCAGCAAAGTTCATAAGCAAGCAAATTCTAATGCAAATGCTCGCACAAATGTCGAATAAGTTTTCGAAAAGCTTTATTTTCATGCTTGCGGTGAAAGCGTAGAATAGTTTCTTTCGTCCAACTCAAATGGTATTTATGATGTGTACGCTTATGATTGAGGAGCGTGTGTGTGCATGTATGTTGAAAATTTGTGGATATTCATCTCTGTTTGTTCTATTGAAATTTACTGCCTTGTTTCGATGGCTTTTTTCCTCATTTTTTCTGCGTCCGTTTATACTTCATCTTGCTCTCTTTTCTTCTTCATGTTAATGCATTCAATGGCTATGAGCTCTTATTAGTCAATTACTTACTCGAATATATCACATAATTTGAGGGTGCTCTCAAAAAATCCCCCCATCCCCCAGTGCAACTCTGTTGTCATATAGTATGTTGAAAAATGCGTTTTACTTGTCATTTGCGCCAAACGTCTGTGTATTTGCCCCTTATTGATAGCATTTGAAAGCGAGTGCTTAACGTCATGAATGCAATAAATTTCTTGCTTGGCTTTTCATCATTTTTATGAATAGAAAAAATCTTGCATTTTTGTTGCTTTTTTTGTTTTTTTACAACTTTGCTGGTTGCCTTGCTACTTTGACTTCATTAACTTTTCAAATGTGATCGATGTTGATGCGCGTGGTATGTGGTGAAAAGCATATACATTAGGGTATCCGTTATTTCCCAAATTAATTTTGCTTTTGCGAACGTCCCCTGAAATTTCAGTTCTTGTCAGAATACAACGTAAACAAGCTCTTTATTTTCAATTTAAACCGTGCCTACATTACTTTACTGTTCCCATGTATGTAGCTTGAGACTTTTTGACAGTTTGCATTAAGCAAGTGCATCTACAACTTTGAAAAATATATGATATATCAAATGTACTGAGCATTCATAGAAGTGATTTGTGGTATACAATAAATTCTGTGTTGCTCATACGACATGGTGTACTGTAAGAATCAGTACAATATGATGCCTAATTTGAAATAAGTATAACTTTGAAAGTAATGTTTTTATGAGCAAAATTATTATGACCTTTTTTGTAGTGCAGAATATTTTGTATTAGATTATTATTAGATTATTTGAAGGTTTTGGAGATACAAAATTTATATCAAGAGATAAAAAATCTCATGTTATATACAAGTATGTACATATTTGGGAAAATACTCGTATTTATGAATAAAAACATTTAATTTCACTTGTCCGATATCGGCGGTTCCGAGAAATTAGCAGATTTTTGGAGGAAAATCGACATGTGCAAAATTTCAGAGCAATATCTCATTAACTGTGGGACAAGTTACTATTTATACAGACGTACGACGTGGCTAAATTAACGCTGATCATTTATATTATATAATATATACTATATATATTTTATAGGGTGTCCGATGTTTTCTCCTAGGAGCTTCGTGGAAAACTTAATATACTCTACTCAGGGTTTAAAAAATCAACTTCGAAAATAACGTAAACCCTAACATATATGTACACATATACATACGTACATGTATAGAGGTCCACTTATTGCTAATACCGTAACATTAAAATATTTTAACTTGACTTGAGTTCGACAGAACAGCAGTGAACCAGTGTGAAGAGTTGCGTTGAGTTTATGCTTGTTGAAGCAGCTGTTGTGGCCTTTGGCTGCAATCGTTCAATTTTACTTGTCGGTCTTCTATAATATTATACTTGTAGTAATTTGTTTTTCTATTTTTGTTTTTTATTCTAGTTGTTGCTGCTGGTAAAAATTTCAAAGAGCTACTAAAACTTTTCCGAAATTGTTACAATGCATTTTTGTTAGTTTCGAGTGGAAATATTGTGTAAAAGTTTAGAATATTTTGGCAAATGGGAAATCAAAGTTGTTGCCAATAATGTTTGGTTGGTTGGTAGAAAATACACACCAGCTTATATACATATGTGCATATTTCCATTAACGATTTTTTCTATATAAAAAGAAGTGAAATTTAGGGATAGTTTTAGAAATAAGACTAGGCATCAACTGCTCCTAAAGGCGTGTATTGAGGATGACAATTAATTATATGCTGAATTTAAAGCGTAGAAGCATACTGCAAACTAATATCACTCCTGCTCAAAAGTATCTGGAAAATGTAGCAATAATTAATTCACCTTATCAATTTGGAAATTAAATTGATATGTGGCAACTTTTCACAAAAGTATTCTTAATTCCCATTTTGATACCCATAAAAAATATTTTAATTTTATTGCTTATAACAATTTTTCAAGAATTCTTAAAAATTTTTTCAGTTTGATGTATTACTTTCTTTATTTTTTCAAAAATAATTATAACTCAAAACTTTTAAAATCTCCTTAGTTTAGTACCTATATTATAATATTTCTCCAAATTATTTAAAATTTTATTTTATCATTTGCCTAAATTTTTCTCCACCCAGTCCAATTTACTATGTGGTGCTTACATCGAAATATTAATAGCATGCCTTTGCAAAAAAGTAGTTGAGTGTTGATGTAGTGCTTTACAATATCCGACATCAAAAATAAGCTGCAGTAGTTGATGAACGAACAAAAAGTAGGATAATTTTTCGTAGAAAAATTTTCATTAGAGAAAGCAATTAATTAAAACTTGTAGTATATAGTAATTACAATGTGCCGCACATTTTCTAATATACATACATACATATATTTAATAAGAGCTTACTTCCTTTCGTATGTGGGGCGAAAAATTTAAGTTGTTTTTTCCTTATTTAGGATTAAAAGCTTTTGTGCGATGGTTTTACGGCTTTGAGCCTACATTTAGGACGTTTGGACTTGTTTTTGTTTGAGTATTTTTACGGGTCTATTTCTTGTTTAGGAATGTCATGCAAATACTGCGATTTTTTTGCGAATATGCGCATAGTTTCCACAAAGTATCTTAGTATACGATTATATCCCTGAGAGCTTAAGAAAGAGATTTCTGATATGAAGCTTCCAATTTTTTAGATTCCACTCCATCTTCCACTTACTAAAACTGAGAAAGCTTTAATCTTTATATAACCCCTAATGAAGCTTTTAAAATATTTAAGGTTTCGCAAATGCTTCAGAACTAGTTTAATATTATTAGGTTTTTTGAAAATCCGATGAGGTTAATTTTGATTTTTTTGCTGAAATTTATTTTTAATATGGTGCACTATAAATACGGTAGTAAAAAAGCTTAGGAAGCTTTAGAAAGCTCCAAGGCCACACATACATATATTTCTAAGAAAGGTTATAAAGCTTTTAAAATCTCCAAAGCCATACATACATTTTAAAACTAGTTGAATATTACTAAAAATTAAGTGAGGTTAGTTTTGACTATTTTATTAACTTACATTTACTTACGCTATCAATGTAGTAGTAAAAAAAGCTTAGGGAGCTTGCAAAAGCTTTTAAGGCACCCCTACGTTTTAGAACTAGTTTAATATTATTAGATTTTTGAAAATCCGCTGAGTTTGTTTTGATAGTTCTACCGACATTTATGTTTTACTACATAGGCAGCTTTCAAAAGCTTCAAGGCCACACATAATATTTAGAACTAGTTGCTTATTGTCACATCTATCAGAATTAGTTGGCGTTAGTTTCCAAAAACTTCAAGAACATCATGACAGAAGTAGTTTCAATACTTTCAGGTATTTTAAATCAGGTGAAACTATTTTTGTTAGTGGTAGCAGCGAGTATACTACAATGTCGGAGAGTCGGAGAGAACACTAACCTTACTTTTATGCGCATTTGTTCTCTTTCCGCTGTTACGGCAACTTTAATTAAACGCAGTGAAAAAGAGCATCGGTGAAACTATGAAATAAATTACTTTTAATAAAGTTTTTCTTAGTAGTATTATTAATAGTTATCGATATCTCTGAGTTGTTAGCTTTAATTATAGGAAAAATATTTGCAGTTTTCTAATTGAGCTTTTAAAAATATTTATTTTCTTGCAATTATTGCAGCCAGATTTGGGCAATCATAGAGCTTACATAGCATTTCCGGTCAAACTTATATTTTTGTAAATACCAGCAGCTTAGTAGTGCTTACGTATCTCTATTCATGCTGCAAGCAATGATTCGATGAGACTACAAGTAAATTATTGCCATGGAATTTTGCTGGATATTTTTGAATTTTTTTTTTGTAGTTGGTTCCGTGAAGCTTTCGGCTTAACTATTTGCTCTCCGAATTTGTGGTTGCAAAATATATATATGTATTTTTTGTTTTAAGAAACGGTTTTAATTTTAGTTATTCACAAGTTTTTGCTACATTTTACTGCAAATGTTTTCTGAAAGTACTTAAATTAAACTTTCTCTGCTGTGAAAATTTTACAATTATTCCTCAAAAGTTAGCTGCAAACGCTATCTTCATACGAAAAGTGAAATTCTCACTGTACATATACACATGCAAAATAGTAATAATCTTAAATAATAAACAATAATAATAAGCAACAAATGAAATTGAAACATTTTCGGTTATATGCATGCATAAATTGAGAGTGAATGCAATTCTGGTTCGGAGAATATAAAATGAAATTGCAATTTTAATTATACCCAGCAGCAACAATCACAATAATAACAATGATAACAATGTTGCAACAAAACAGCAGCAAGTTCCGTTAGTTGTCAGTGGCAAATTGATACAAGTGGTAAACAATTTTGTAGCATTTCATTGAAATTGAAGGATTGGATAGTGTTTCTAAGCAAATTTGTTGTGTGTGTGAATTATATTGGCATTTTGACATATTAATTTTGGATAAATAATTTCTATGGAAATTTAATTCATATTAAGCAAAAAAGAGTATTTCATTACAAAGCATCCCTGACTCTGTGCTGAATTTTTGGCTTAATTTCTCTGAGCGCAAACTATTTGACAGAGGTTAAAGAGAATATTGTATAGTCAAGCGTTAAACAGCTTTAGGCTTCTTTTTTTGACAGTTATATGAAAATTGAGAGATTTATGAAGGAAAACGGCAAAAAAAGTTTCAAAACCAAACATCAATTTCTATCAAAGTTTCACAACCAGCTTTTGCTTAAAATCTTGGCACTGAAACTGGTATTAAGGCTGAAATAGATAATAGAGACTGAATCTAGACTATACTAAAATTCGCAGTTAAAGTGTAGATAAGCACCTAGAGGACAAAGATAATGGCGTAGATTTAAAATGGAACTGATAATAAAAATCGGACCAAGCTAAGATTTGTAGCTCGCGAGTATGATTGAGATTGAGACTGAGAGACTGAAGTTGTCTCTGAGGCTGAGTCAGAAACTCTGATTGAGGCCATCATTGAAACTAAATCTGGCCTTATATTTGAGGTCCGAAATGTTACTGAGAAAGAGTTGAATGGCAAATATTATAATCGGAATTTCACATTTACATAAGATATATGACAGGACTGAAATAGCCACTCTTCGCTGCGGCCTAGATTTAAGCGTACACTGCTAAGGAGTGCTCAAAGGATTTACATCTCGTCTCCCACACCGGGTTTGGGTTACCGTTACAACAACAACAAAAACAAGGAGTTCGGAGGAAGGAGCTTAAGTTGAGTATTCAAAATGAGTTGAATACAAAAACTGAAGCATGACCAAGCCTCAGCCCTAGCTTATGGAATTGAGACTAAAGTTGAAACTGAGGTCAAGCAGGAGGATAAGTTGAGCAGCGACAGAGGCTCAAAAACAACTCAGGTGTAAAGAGAATTGGGAAGACTACAAGGACTGACCAAGCCTCAGCGCTAGCTTCAGGCTAAAATAAGATTTAAGACCGCGCTGAAGTGGCGACTCTAAGCTACATTATTTATCATCGTGCTGATATAACCATATATAAGAGGAGAATATGTAAAATTATATGCCGACCATTATGTCGACATTGTCACAACAGCGAATGATAAGTTTACCCAACTAAGAAGCGGAGATGATGCTTGTAACATGTAATATATGTACCCGGGCAGAGAAGTATACATTTATGCATAAATACACGTGACACATGCAAAGTTACAAATGTATGCATGCAAATGAATGGCACTGTGATTAGTTTTGCAAGCTAAAGCATACTTGTGTGTATGTGTGCTATTGCTCACACTTCATGGCCGCAATATGAGCTGCGAATAGTTAGTTAAGTTCCCTGAACGCATTGCCAACGCAGAACAAATTAACGCCAACACGCAGACGCAGTCAAGTCGGCCAACCAAGCTACAAGCACAAGAGAACTCAAAGCAACAGCACCTCTTGCCTTTTAACCACACACACACACATCCGTTAACCACGCGCCGCATTACCGCAGGTGTAGTTGTTGAGCCACTTGCTCATCTCCTGTGAATGCATTTGCTTTTAAGTCATTGCGAAATACTGAGCAAAACAAAAAACAAAAAAAAAAAAAAAACAGCGCAGAAGGATATTATTAAATGCGGCAACATTTACGACTTCGCATGGAGATTTGCAGCAACTACTTGAGCGTAAGTTGCAAGTGGAAATTACATGAAGCGTCAAGCGAAACGTCGAGCTCGAGCTGAAGCGCTAAAATATGTCGCTGTAAATATTGCAAAATGCAAAATGTAACTTTCAACTACACAATGACGCTGTCAACGTCGAAGTAAAGGGAAGTAGCGCACAGTGGCATGAAGGCGTGGGTGCCTACAGAGTGCGAAAGACATTTCGCAAGACAAAAACTTAAATGGAAATAGCAATGGAAATGAATAAGAAATAAGCGCAATGACATAACTTCTTGCAAAAGCAAGAGGTTAGCACTTTTCGCACACACCCCAGCCACTTCAAAATACTGTCGCTTCGAGTAGCATGTTGACTAAATGAAGATTGTGCATGCAACATGCAACACTAAATACCATTGGGTGTGTTTTTCGTCGCACCGCCGCCATTCATCAACAAACATTTTGCTATAAACTTACGTATGCTTTCAGATTATTACTTAGTTGTTCGGTACCTAAGTAGACAGATAGACGCATAGACGGGTAGACGAGCAGACAGACAGAAAGATAGACAGACAGTTAGGCGACGCCGTGGCATGAGCACAAATCTACGCACAAATACTTTGACAGCCTGAAATACACCCACAGACAGAGGAACAGTATAAATAGTTAAGAGCGTTACAAATTGTTTAGGCGTTGAGCGGAGAGCGAAAGTTGAATTGTCATGCCGTTGGCACTGTGAGTGCTAGCAGTTTGTATTAGACCATAAGACGCTTTGCGTGTAAACAACCATAATGCAGCTGAGCGACACAGCATGTCGACAGTGTGTACTTTGACAATGCATAAGTGCCTATGGTGGCGCTGTGAGGCGTTGCATGCAACCAAGCTAGTTAACATTAGCAAGTTTTTAAGTACTATTTGTCTGTATATTTGCTGTATACAGTTATAATATTTTGTGTGCGCTTTGTTAAGCGAGAAGCGTGTTATGATTAAACTAATCAAAGGGAAGTGCACTTAATTGAAATAAATTTCATTTATTATGTATTATATGCGATAGTAGATAACTCAGTAATATCCATGTTACATCCACTGATTGAAAATCGAAATGTAGTCAAGTGAAATCTTAAAAGTTGACCAAAGCATTTTTTGCTTTTAGTAATGTACTTTTTACGATATTTGTGTTCGTAGTACTTTCCAATTTGAAAAATTTGAAGATTGCTCTTCCGTTAGGATCCCTTTTTCTGCTTTCTCTTCGAACTAAAATCAAAAAGTTAGATATAGTTTGAATAGTAGAAATAAGGGCGATGTGACAAATATAATATTAAGCTGTCTGTTGCACTCCTTTAAGCAAATTCGATTTATCTATAAGAAGATAAGCTTGTGAACTCACAGCGTTAACAGTTTCTAAATATAAGGCATTGAGCATCTAAATATATAACCTGAATTATCTAGTTAAAAGAGTTAAAATGTACATAATAATATTCCAAACTCTTCTGAATCAAAAAAATTAAATACGGCGCGAATTATGGTAAAATGCTTAACTGCTTACTCAAAGTATTTTTTTTGTTTTAATTTTATAGCTTTTTTTCGATTCGGCGAGCGTTAAAGAGTAGGGAATCGAACAAACTATGCCATTAGTTCAAACAAATTGACAACAATTGTGCTGTAATCTTAAATTCAAATGTGCTCTGACATATGGATAATTGTATTGCGCCTTGTTCCTTGCTGCAGAAATTGCTATGTCCGTGTTTAATAACATTTTAGTAACCCCTTGGTTGCGAGCGAAGTTTGTGCCTTTCTATAAACAATTATAATGTAATATATTTTATTTTAAATCATAGTTTTTCAAAGCCATTTAATACAATTTCTGTATTTTCATTTTTGACTACAATTTGTCATTTGGGCAATTCACAGCAGTAAAATTGAGGGAACTTATCTAAAGCTACAAAAAAAAAATCATCCAAAAAGCGCTTATACAACTTAATTGAGGTATACGCATTCTCCTTGTAACGAATTCAACTTGCTAACTTTGTTTTTGCTTCCACAAGTGAACTTTTTGACCAGACATTTTTGACAAGCGGCGCACAAAGATAGCGAGGAGATAAGTGGCGAATCGAACACAGCCTATGAATAGTGCAATGAAGGCAATATACTTTCTAATCTTTATGATGTATGTCAACAAACGTGACTTTAAATGAAGTTTAATCAAATTTTGACAGTTTGATTGTATCAAGAACTTTAATTAAGTCCAAATTTTAAAGTTTCTTTACTTCTATTGAGGCTTTAGTCTAAAAGCAAGTAGTGAATGTCAGACTATAAATGTATTGAGAGCACATTATTATTCACCCAATTGTAATGAGATTACGATACAATACTAAACCTAACACCTTGCCTGCCGAGCGGTCGCCCTTAAAAGAGTGTCGAGAGTAGCAAAACTCAAAGAGTTTTCTTGGACGACAGAAGGTTAGTTGTCTAGTCAGACCAACTAGTCGGTGGTGATTTTCTGCAGGACAATACTCCCTATGAGCTGTTTTACAGTCATCAGACAGATTTGTGCGATCTATAATCAAAGAAGTTTACATATATATAAACTGCATATACAAATAAGGTATTTAAATTCATATATCATATTACAGTCAGCGTGGCGTAAATGCAGAAATTATTAGTTAGATTATGAAGCGCCTGAGCTAACGTCGGTCTCATTGTAAGAAAAGTGCAATTTCAAAATGAGAACAATGCAAAGCTTTGTTGTCTATTTGCGTTTTACAACTGGATTGCTGGACCTTATGTGAGAGATGACGAGCGCTTGGCATCAACTAGTATTTGCTTTAGGTCTGCAGAATTATGCGCGCTCAGCAGGGATCACATTTCTCTAGTTGTAGAAATTTTAACTGGTCATTGCCTAAACCGTGTACATTTAGTAAGGTAAAAAGTCTTACCGAATATCAGTTGTAGATGTTGCTTGGAAGAAAAAATGGTAAAATGAAAACACCAAAATTCATTTAGGTAGTGTTTAATGCACTTTGTCAGTACTTGAGCTCCAATTACAAGAGTTTTATGGCTTCAGAATGGAATGGCTTGATCAGCCCAAGTGTTATTACCAACTCGGGAATCCATTATCGAGCTTGACCTAACTTGTATTTATTTTAGTTTAAAGAATTTATACTTATTTAAAAACCTAATAAATAGAATCCACGCCTATTTGATCTGAAAACTCGACGCAGCGCTTTGGAAAACTGCACCAAATTTAAGAATAATAAAGCTTGTAAGGTATTGTTTATATGGTTTATTCTCAGATGAAGTTTCAAATCATTCGTGAAAATGTACCTATAATTTGTCGCTCTACTTTATATAACGCTAGACAAAAAGCTAGAGCAAAGAAGCAGAGAGGAGCCTCTCACGCGCTAGCAGTTTTAACATTTCTGAAAGTACTTTACAAATTCTGTGCGCTTGTGCCCTTCAAACAGCAATTTGTTAATTGAGGTCGAGCTTTTAAGCTAACTAGCCGTTAGTTGAACGATGTAGCGTCAGCAAACTTTCTGTTAAAGAAGACTTTCTCTGCTGCGCGATATGAGCTTGTGCTGCCTTGCCACAGAGCCTTCATAAATATTATGAAAAATAAAACCAACAAATAACGCACTGTCTAAGAAATGCAACTTGCAAAATGCTTGTCAATTTATTTTAAGTTTCATACAAGTGCACTTTTTCAATTTTAAAACATCCAAGTTCAAATGCCAAAGGACACAGGCAATAAGTTAATTTGGCAGCAAGCGCAAACTCTCTCTCTGTTGGCTGTATGCAAAACTTAATAAATTGGTTTAAGCCGCAAAAGCAAGTTTAAGTTTTATTTCACAACTACGCTTTACGTTTTTTTCTTGCAGCATATTGTGGATTATTGCAAAATGCATGCGCCAAAGCGCAGCTCAACTTAGGCCCGACTGTGTGCAAGATACAGCGCGCGCAGCGTAGAGGCAAACAGTCATTCCTGTACAACCTATGTGGCGCTTAATAATTTAGGTTGTAGCAAACTCCGTCAATTGAAGTAGGAAACTTTTGGGACTGGCAATAATGTCTTCGGTATATATGTATTAAATGTGGTTGTTTATTTGTGTTTGTGTGTGTTTGTCTGTGCTGCGCCTGTGTGACCAAAGTAAAATTTATGCCACAACACACGAATGCACTCACTCCCTAACGGCGCTTATATTCAATCTTCGTCTGCATCTATGCCCATAAATTGTTGACTTCATTTTAATAACAAAACATATACACATACACACATGCATTTATGTGTGTATATATGAGTATAACATATAAATATATATATATAAGAGCATAGCGCACAAGTTGCCTTATAAGTTTTTGCGCAAGAAAGTGCCGGTGGCAGCAAAGGTGACGCCGGTGAACCACGCAAATGCGCCGAAATATGCGCATAAACTTGTGTCTATATGCGTGTGTGTGTGCGTGTTCGTATAATATATGCACGTATTTACTTATTTGTTGATATGTGCGATAATTCTTAGCGACAGTCGTTGCATGTCTTCACCGTTACAACGAAGCACTTCCTTCTGTGACTGTGACTTTGGCTCTTTTACCTTTGCTGCCACACACGCCGCGCTGTCGCATACAAGCGCGCCGCTACCAACACACGCTAATGTGTGTATGTGTGTTCTATGACGCTTGTCGCTTATTTCACCTCATTTTCGTGGCTGCCACTTTTGCTCAACTACATAAATTTGAACTTTTGCCGCTAGCTTGCAGAAACCGCCGCGCTGCCTGCCTGACAGAGCTACCTGGCAGCGACCGCGCTGCCGCTTTGCGCTTTCACGCTCGTTCGCTGCGCTTACCGTTCCATATTTTGCGCTTTCCACGCTAGTTTTCTTTTGTTGTTGTTTGTATTTTACCGTTGCACGTTGCCGGGGCTGCTTGGCGCGCGCACCAGTGGGACTCGCTTGCTCGGCGCGCTGTTGACTTCCATTGCATATGTTCACGTTTCGTTTCACATTTCCTCACAATCAGGTTATTTTGCTGGCTCATGCATTTGTGTGTGTGTGTGTGTCAGCATGTATATACATGTGTGTGTATTTATGCCTGTGCTTGTGGCATAATAATTTACTCGTAATTGCTGTTGTACTCCAGTCTATTAAAATACGTCCCTTGCATGCCTAAAGCCAACCACCGTCACAACCAATTGCGAAACACATGCATACAGGCGCATGCACATACATACAACCAAACACACATACATACAGAAAACATGCATATATGTATGTGTATTTAAATGCATATATTACCATACACCCACACATTTAGTACACTCCCACCGACATTAATGCACGTTTTTTACATTTGCACTGTCTACCTTGCTGTCTGTCTTTGGTTTTGCGCCACAAACACACTTACACACATTACTCTTCAGCCATAGTTTTCCGCCTCCTGCCTGCTGCAATTCTTCTTAGCATATGCGCCAGAAACATATGCGCCCCATATATACCCATAGATTTCCACCAACACACACACATACACAGCCATACACAAACCTACTCCTAGCAGCATGTGTGTGCTCATGCTCGCACTTATTTGATCCGACTGAACCCATCTCAGCTCCAGTGAAGTCGTTTAAAATCGTCTCAACTTCACTTTGTAGGTGTAAATTTTGTTTTGCGAGATTAGAAGGGATTATATTTGCATGCTAAAAAGTCGCCCTTTGGTATGTTTTAGGTTTCGAGCGTTTGGTTTTTTCGTTTTTGCTGTCTTTACTGTTTTCGAGCGTTTATCTTATTCTCTTTAACGGCTAAGCTTATGCAAGGTAAGGCAGGGCGTCTAACTACATGCTGGTAATATGAATAAATGATGGTGGAATTACGGTGTTGTTTTTTTACTGCATTCTGCTTCTTCTTTGAAAAGTTTAGCTTGGTTAACGGTATTTCGTTACAAAATGAATTGTGCTTTAATGCAAAATGTTGTGCTTTTCGTTGGCATTATGGTTAAAATTATAAAAGGTATCAGTTTTAAAGCTGAACTAAGTGGGTTTAATGGCATGAACTGTCAAGCTCTTCAACTCGAATTGTGTATAAAAGAGTTAGAGAGGAATTTTTTTAAGTTTTATAAAAATTTAACTCGACAAAAAGTTGTTTTTCATGAAATATTTATAAAATTGTTGTGTATTTTTCAGTCACCGCAGCGGACTCGCAGATATCTTAAAGCTTATAAGCTCGCCGCGGTCTCAATGTGAAAACACTTCGGTTTTAGAATAAACCCAGGGCGAAGGTATAGTGCGTTTTACCCCTGAGTTACTGGACCTTATGTGAGCCTGGCAAAGGCTGGTTAACTACCAGTATCTGCGCTAGGTACTGAGATAAAAACTTTTACCGAATACTAGTTGTAGATATTGCTTGGAAGAAGACGAGGTCGAATAAAAACACCAAAACCGATTTATGCAGGGTTCAAGATTGATCTGACAGACGACAAAGTCTGTCGATATTTTTCATAAATCAAACCGTTTATTATAGATATTCTTCGTATTCGAGGTCTCTCACTCTTTTTAAGATTAATTTTTGGAGCCGAATTACATTTATGATCGCTATAAGAGATGTGTTCTGATAGTTTTGATAATTTTTCCGTTAGGAGGAACCTCCAGGCACGGGGCTCTCAAGAAGGTACGGTGCATATTTTTTTTCCAAAAAATCACTATCTGCATGGCACGATCTTCTCTGTACGGCGCTGGTGATAGTTAATAATTTCTACGACTTAATGACCAGGAGTATTGTAATTGTGTATATATTTTATATACATTTATATTTGTAGTTAATTTAAGTTCATTTATGCACAACATAAAGTCAAGTGCCTACATTTTTAGGGAAAATGAAGTTAGACTGTAATAAAAATCATTAAATTTTAACACCCATTGCACAAGTAATGCCAAATAATTAATTTCTCTGTCATTAGCAGAAACAGCATTAGTATTGCAACTCTTCTTACCACAAGTGTGTATATTTATTTGTGTATGTGCTTGTATATATGTATACACATTAGGGTGGGTCAAAAAGAACATATGTTTTTTTCGCTTGGTACTCTGATTAGATTTTGTAGAAATCTGAATGCTCTACAAAGTAGTTTCTAACAATATTTTCGTCAACCTTCCCGTTACAATTAAGAGTTCATATTTGGGAGAGATTTTCTTAGAGGTGTCCATCAATCAAATTTTCAGAGTACCAAGCTGAAAAGAACATTTTTTTTTGAACTACCCTATTATACATACCTATATATTCCGTTCCGCATTTAACTTCTGCAACTCTGTTTATATGTGCCACTAAATTACAACAAATACATAAAATACTTCCCAAACAATGAACAATAATTACATTCCAACTCATTTAGTTTTATAAAAAGCCGGCAACACCACACAATGCGCACGCGAAATTATGCAGTACAAATGCCACGAAATGACTCGTAAGACATCATCACACACAAACACGCGCACACAATTAAATGCTTTTGTAGTTAGCTAACTAACTAACTAACTAACATACTGTTGTGAGCAGCTGCCAAGCATTGTAACATTTCTCATAGTAAACAGTTAGACACATCTACATATATGTATATGTGTGTGAGTATGCACGCGTGCGCTATATGCATGAAAGCGCCTTGGATGAGCACTCTCCATGGAATAGTAAATCAAAATTTGTTGAATCCACTAATTTGCAAAACTTTTTCTGTACGACAAGGCAGAATTGAACAAGTCACTTTTTACCGTTACCATTCGTATTGCTTGTTGCTGCCACAGCCGCTACGCTTGCCGAATATGTGGTACGAATACGCTACATTCATTACTTATTTTCACACTCATACCACCTGTTGTACCGACTGCAGCTGCTGCTGTTGTTGCAAAATAAAAAAAAAATAGTTGTACGACTTGGCGAAGGCGACACATGCAACTTCGTGCATGTAATTTGCCACACAATGCAAAAATGCGCAGCTAGCAATTTGTTGTGCCACCCAGTGTGAGTGGCCACAAGATAATGGAGCGCAGATGGACTGGCGGGCAGATAAAGAGACAAAGAGCAATGTGGTTTAGGATATGCATTATTTTCGGAATTTCGGGATTTGCTGTTCGGGATTTTGTCATTTCGAACTTTTATCATATCGGGGTTTTTGTCACTTCGGGTTTTTGTCTTTTCGGGATTTTATCATTTCGGGATTTTATCATATCCGTTTTTTTGTCATTTCGGAATTTTATCATATCGGTGCTATAATTTGCGGAGTCCCGAAATTTGGTTATTTAATAGCATTGCGATAAAAATTGAGTGTTAAGGTATGCAATCCCGTAGTACTTTTAGAATTTCGGGATTTTTTCTTTTCGTGATTTTCTAAATTCGGGATTACAATTTTCGGTATCACGAAATTTAGTTCATTTTTGAAATCCATAGACCCGCGGTCTCCTACTTAGATACGCAAAGCATTTATGTACATATACCATCCAGAGTTGCGATGCGAGCGAGTGGTGAAAAAAGGACTCGCGAACATAGTGCTATAGAATGCCAGCAGGCAGTGGCGTGAAAAATAAAATGCAATGGCTACGATTGTGGTACACATAGTTGTTGGAGCGCGACATACTCACCTACATAGCCATGTACTATGGAACTAAAGGACACCAAGGGACTGCTGTATTCTTCTTTGCTGAAATGCAGAGAACAGTCAAAATAAGACAACCAACCGCAGACGAGACAAAGCGCGAGCGCTCAGCATGTAACAGCTGTCTGTCTGTCGGAATGTTTGTACGAATGTTGAGCTTGCAAGTGGATGTGACAAAAGGCATTCTCACAACTTTTGAATGTAACGGTATATGCATATATGTATGTATGGTAGGGAAGTAAAAATATGTGGTCAGTATATAAAGCGCGCCGTGTGTATTTATCGCGGTGGCACAACTAAGCGTCTTTACCGCGATAACCAACAACAATAAAAGAAGCTTAGTGCACATGACGTTGCAACCGCAAAGCCATTATGGTCGCACAACCACATCACCCGTTGAAGCGCTTTACACGTTCTCTATTCGGCGGTTGCTATACTTTTACTATTTTCTATTTAATTTTTGTTTTATTTTATTGTTTTGTTTTTTTTCTGGCACCTTTCGGTAGCTTTAAGTATTATTTGTATAGCTGTTTGGTGGTTCGCGGAAGTGAGATCATATTTTTGAAATAAAAACTTGCCACAAGCTTATTTTATGACGTCATGGAAAAATCGCTTTGGAGTCTTACATTTAAAAATTAGTCAATTTCTTCTCATAAATTTGTATTTACTTAAATCATGCCGGTATCGCAAGTGATGTACACCGCTGTTCACGTGATAAATAGCGCTACCTTTGGCGCGAGGATCAAACCTACGATCTCAGTTTGCGAAAAGCTTCAAATCTTCAAAGCTTTTGTTATCGCTTTCGAAAAGTGTACAGAAATGTGCGAATTTGCAGTTCATATTAGAAAGGGGGCTTGATTGAAGACTAGTGTAGGATTCGCAGTGTGATGATCTTTCAATTGTCTACTTAATCCCAAGAAGAACTTCTCAATAATAGTGCTTCCACTTTGGATTTCCAGGCGTGGAAACCATTTGGGGAATATTACCTAGCCTTCTGGATTTAACATATTTGAATAATTCCAGACTTCGCTTATGAATTTTCCAAGCATATACATATTACGAGCACTCTAAGTAATACATATCCTTGCCTTCACCTACTTCGCTCCATATCCACGTCACGCTTTGCCACCACTTTAGTTTGTAATTTCTCTCATTTTTATTATCGCTTATTTTAATTCTTTTTTGCCCATTACATTTTTCCACAGTTATCTTTAGTTTTATTTCCTTGACATTTTTGTTATTTTTTCGCTCTACTTTTCTCAGGGGTTTCATATTGTTCAGTATTTTTTCTCTGCAGTCAGGGGCTACAATGCTGCACAATGAAACTAATTCCACACGAAAGTGTTAATAAAAGTTAAGTGCATCGCACTTCATGCCGCTACTGTCCATATAACAACAACAACTACAACCACTGCAATGGCAAGCAGTACATCCATATAAAAAAGGAATGCAGATGATGAGTCCTCCGCTTTTTTTTTCAAATAAAAAGTGGAAAGATTGTTGTAAATGCAACTATATATGAATATACCTTTATAAGCACCCCGTAGGAAAAAGTTATAGATTGCTTTTTTGTGTAGAGGTTTTTAATAATATTTACTAAAGTCCTTAATTTCGGAATTTTTTATAACTGAAATGGAGCTTTAAGCCTTTAGGCATTTTTCTTCGATAGAAAGTTACAAATACAATGTATATGCCTTTGGTTGGTAGCTTAAATACTTCTAGTTAACGGTTCATACTTACAATTTTAACACTTGAGACTGAAACTTTGAGTAATTCGGGCTTCCATCAGGAACCTAAAGTTTACGTCAAGATTTTGGAATTTAATTAAGAAATGTTGACTTCCATTAGACTGTACGAGTATGTAGCTAGATTAATATCTATATGTTTGATCTACAACATAGCCATTTGTTCAATTCCAATTGCTGAATGAAGGCATTACACGAAGATTGACCAATTTCTAAACGCAATTTTCCTACTCGAGAGATATTTGCTCTAGATGGTAAGTTTGTGAGCGCCTGAGGACCTAGGCAGACTTTTTGAAGAATTACATAGACCTATTCTCATAAGATCTAAATTAGGTCAAGATCTAGTTACATTTTAGTAAAACAGTGGTGTTTTACTCAAAAAGTTGAATTCACGGTAGTGTAAGAAAGGCACTCTGAATACGACAGCCGAACAATCCTATATTTATAATAATGTTTTCCGCAATAGACTGAAGATCAACGCAGTTGAACTACTTTATAACCTCTCTAGACCCTCAAAATCGACTAAAATACATCTACATATGCATCTCTGATAAACAGGATCGAATGACGTTGATTCTCTTGTAGAACAAACCTGTGCCGCCACCATACTATATTCACTGAAATTTCTGGAGATTTTTGGATGTTGGAATTTGGATTTAAAAACCATTTTGTCCGCTTTTTTAGATTTAGGCTAACATCTGGTATAAGTGCAGTTTTGTTTATATATTCTACATTTACCCTAATCCCTACATGGTATTTACACATATTACATACAATGCACTTCGCACACGCCAACCATCTTCACACTTAAGCAACGCTACGAAAATGAGTAACAACTTCACTTCGTGTCGTTCGTGGGGCGCCGACAAGAAAAGTGTCTATAAACACTTTGGTGGACTTGAAAGGCCATACAAAAATCCATTTGCAATGCCAATGCATTGACAGTAATAAAAGTCACTTACTTTAAGTCATTCCAAGTTATCGAGCACAGATAATGAACTGCGTTGGAGGCGACTACCCACACATACACCTCCACCTATATATGCATATGAATACAGGCAGGCATGCGGATCTATATATGTATGTAGTCGTCGCAATGCACTGGCCGTTCGTGCCGACAGAAAGTAGTCTGTGAAGGCCAGGCATGAAAGAGAACTTGGCAGCACTAACGCACGAACTAAGATACGCCGGAAATGACAGAAATGCCAATAATGAGCAGCATTAACAGGGCGGACAAAGTTTTGCATTTCAGGCATTTTTTTGTCAGTTTTCTTTTTGCGTAATGATTTTTTAATGCTTATAGGCGACTCTGGAAAAGTAGTGGAACATGTTGTTGTTGTTTTTATTTATGCATTTACTGTGCTTTTCGTGTTCTTAAAGCGTAAGTAAATGTAATTTAAAAGTGATATAAATGAAGCGCCGCTGCTTGTGTAAATAAATCATTAAATATTCGCAGTGAGAGCGCGTACAAAATAAACCAATTAGTAAAGTGAGCTGTTCGTCGGAGTTTGAGGAAAAGAGCGGAGCAACGACTTAACTTCATTAGGCTATTTTTAATTAAATATTCAACAATTTGTTGATTTTTGTATATGCGGTGTGCGTGTATTTGATGGTACCGTGCAGTGCTTTATTGCTATTTTCAATTAAGAGAATATTGCCATTTCTGTGAGGCTTCTCAAATTCAAAGAGGAGATAAAACTAATATTTTGAAGGCTGCAATGTGTTACTTGATCTGTCAAACTCCAAATAATTAGGAGCTTATTGTATATATTATTGTTAATTACTTAAGTCAATGACGCGCACGTAATGCTCAAATGGCAGCAAAGATGAAAATTAAAGGATATGAAGTATGTTACAAAACCTTCGTATACGTGACCGCTATGATAAGAAATACCGTCGTGATTTATATAGTTGTGAAAATCAAAACTTAAGACGATCTTCAGTCTTAACCAGCATCCATTGTTGGTTATGAAGTGAGAAATAGTTTCAATGAATTATTTCCACCATTTCCCATAACAATAAAGCTTATGTGATCATAATATCAATAAGAAGTTATAGGTGACCATACCGAAAAAACACATTCTCCTTTTACACTCGACAACTTCAATGCAATGTTGTGAAAGAAAGAAATCCTGAATTACAAAGTCGAAGAATCTCACATCTATAGCGATATTTTCTGCAATAGATTGCAGTTTATCGAGTTGAAATTACTGTATAACTACAATATATCTTCAAAACCTCAAAATCGAACAGATTATATTTTAGTAAATGGAAAACATGCTTGCAGAGTTTCAGATGTACGTGAAACCTAATGATCCGATGTCGATATATATCCTTCTTATCTTCTCACTTGGCCAGGATATGTATGCGGCCCTGATTAGCATAGATCACAAGCATAGAATCTGCAAACTACAAATCTAATAAACCCCGTTTCTATTTGCCACTTTTTTGCTTTTATGGTTAGAGCAGAAAATACTCTTCTTGAATAATCAAGTTATGCCTAAGATTAAGTTGTAAGATTGTACAGTGATGCCACATGAAAATAGTGTGATCTCTTTCTATCCTAACCGTATGTTATCATACCAACTTATTTGATTTACGCCAGTGATTTGTTCGATTCACCACTCTTCCAGTTTTGTCAAATCAACGACAGCATTGACCACAGCAGACATAGGGGAAATATAGTCATTTATGTGTGAGAGAGAGTGGGCTATTGGGAGAGTTTGTGTGCCAATATTTTCGTTAGTATTTCCTGAGTCGTTATTATTTGTATGACAAGTTTCTGTAAGCATTTCTTCACCATCAAATTTGTTGTTTATTCACTGATACCACATATAAAAGTCAAAACTTCTGTTGTAAAATCATTTTTTATACTTCCAATATCGGCATCTCGTATGTTATAGATATATATATATAGAGGGGATTTAGCTTTGATATGGTGGATAAGAGCGATTCTACGTCAGATTTCAAGTCTAACATTACTTTTAATATTTAAGCTGGTTTATGGAAAGACCGTTTGTTTGTTTACGGAGAGTTATGAAAGTAAGGGTAGGAATCGATATTTTAGTAGACGTATCTTGAAGAGAAATAAATCTTAACAAAAATAAGTTAAACAGAATGGAAACCGACCAGTGATTTAATAAGCAAGAAAAGATGTTAAATTAGGCTGCATCGAAGCTATAATACCTGTCACAGGTGCAATTTTTTTGGCAAAGAAAGATACCAAAAAATTGTTATCTTAATATTGATCGGCAGTTTGTTAAAGTAAACGAAAAATGTTTTTAGATTATAGGATTGCCTTGAACAACAATCAGTGCCAAATTTTGTGAAGATATTTTGACAAATAAAAAAATTTTCCACACAAAGACTTGTTTTTGACGAACAGTTTGTATGGCAGCTATATGCTATAAAAGTCCGATATGGATGGTTCAGACAAATGAGTAGCTCCTTGAGAAGTAAAGGACGTGTGAAAACTTTCAGATCGATAACACAGGAGCTGAGGGACTAATGCGCGTATACCATATACAGAGGAATGGAAAGATTGACAGATGGACATGGCTAAATTTCTTCAGCTTTTCACGCTAATCATTTATAAATGTACATATTTTATAGAATCTGCGACTTTTCCTGTTCTGAGTATAAAAATAATAATTATTTTAAATTTCAGTGAACAGCTCCTACAGGTTATCAGAAAATCTAATATAACAGGTTTGAAAAAGTTAAAAAAGGCGTTTCAGCTAACTTTTAACCAATTGGCTTAAAATTTCCGTGACCACCTGAATAAGAGTCCAACGCACAATTGTCGGTGCTATAGAAAACAGTTAGACACAGGGTACCTGTAACCAGATTAATCTCTAAATTCTAAATTCAGCGAACACAAAAGCAAGCAGAAATAATCGATTTTGGTTTGTTAGTTTTCAAACGTTGCTCATTATATTAATTAGAAAAGTAGTTGCTAAAAGAACGCGAAATTCGCTGATTCAATTTGAGTTTCGAAAATCGGCAGTTTATGAGAAATTTTAGACAGAATTTGCCAATAGCCAATAGCTATAATAAGAATACATTGCATTATTTCAATTTACCAAATGCCGCACACAGGCTAAACTTGCAAATGTGTTTATTATCCACTAATGTCATACGCATAAAATTCATTGTAACCAATACTCCATATGCATGCGCACACATGCGCATAGATGATACACACGCGCCCAATTGAAAAAGGCCCGCAGTTGTGTGCGAGCAATTTCGTACTGCTCGTTAATGTGCCATTTTGAGTTGTGAGCACAACAAAATGCAATTTTTATAACAGATGAGCTGCATTATTGCATTACTGTCAGACTGGCTATACTGGAGTATTACTGGCAGCATTTGGTTTGCTTGTTGGCTGGCGTGCGCGCGCTTTACGTTTGTTTACAAAATAGGGTCAGCGATGTTGGCAACATTTTTCCGCCTTTTCATTGCTCGCATTGATTACGTGCGCCGCCTGAAGCAATGATTTCCACCAAAAACCCGATACGAATGGCATTTTCAATTTGTAATTTGTGCAGCTGCCCGAATGCATACAAAAACAAATGACGGCGACACGGTGAGCGCCTGCTGCGATTTTACACACACACGCACACATATACACACATATATATTACAAACACATATGTGTATTTGTGTATAGGGCATAGTAAATATCAGGTTTTATGGGCCTTATCCAGCAGTTGAGCTAATTTCTCGATTCAACATTTATGATTCTGACTGGTTGATATTGCTTGTATGGCCACTTCCGCTGCGGGTCATTATTATGAGCGAACGAGCGCTGACATTGTTAATTTTAGCGAATAGCCAAAAACAACAGCGAATCCACATACTTACATACACACATACATCGTTATATAGTGGCAACATTGTTCAATGTTTACGGCAATGCAATTTTGAGGCAACAAACAACGAGTAACCCTACAAAATCTACGAACGCACCAAGCGCGCTTTGGTTATGTATTGAACAAGAGCTTGAATAGACAACGGTTTCGTGACATGGGTCATTAGTTAAACATGTACACCGCATTAGCCGGTGATACTTAATAATGGGCGAGCAAACACATAAAATGACTGAATGGCTGACTGACTGAACGACTGGCTGAATCTGCGAAATTTTGCATGTGTGCGGGAAAGTACCCTGTAGAAAAGTGTTTGAGAACTTAGTCGGCGCTGGTGCACTACGAACTATTACGAATTCTCCTCCGTTCTCATGACAGGCGAGTCTACGTAATTGGAACGGATATGTTTTTTGATTCAGCCAAGGGACTGCTAACTAGGTAGTATTCCTCAAAATTACTTCAGGGATATTTTTTGTCGCTACAACAACAAATAGTTGGTTAAAGCTTTATTATGCGAAACACTCCGTATAATATTTCTATACTTCCGAACGAACTTACTTACTCCAAAACGAGATTGCAACGTATTAGCTTGTGCCACTTTGAAAGTAGTCGGTTCCTTAGAGCATTGTATTCATATTGAAGACATTAAAGCGCCAAACGAGAAACTTGTAATCTGCTCAAGTTGTACAGTACAGTTGGTCCGAAAGTCTTCGCTGTATACTCTTCAAAAAGTTAAGATCTCTTTATAGCACTACCAACTAGCACAAGTTCGTGCTGATTTCAAGAAGAGCAACTGTAAATGTTACCTAGGTCCTCTTGCATATCGCTTCTATAATTCCGCTGTTAAAGGAAGTAGTCAAAATTTCGTCAGCTGATGATTGGAAAAAAAATATAAAGAATTTGCTTTGCCAGTTTCAAAGTAGCCGATAAATTAGAGCTTTTCTTACATACGGAAGACATTCTAGGTCATAACGCATCCCTGGCAATAAAAAGGTGTATTATTTGCACGACGGCATAGTCCATCGGATATTTTTCGTTGAATACCTTTCAAAATTGTAAGATCTCTTTGGAGCAGAAACAACTAGTACAAAATCAGCGAAGCTTTCCTTGTTTCTAATTAAAAAATTTTCAAACGTGCTCCCTTTTGTCAGCAGGTATACAGCATGAGTGATTGACTTTCGCGTGAGTTCGTGAAATCTAACTCATGAAAATAATGTTCGCGTTGAAGTTTTTTCCGTTGTGTGTTCGTGCGGTAAAAACGCTAGTTAAAATCATGGGTGTGGCGTCAGTTGGACACACAATAGTAAATGCCTGCTGTAATGCCTATTGGAAAAACATTTGAAAATTAGATAATCACCCATTACAATGCGGCAGTGAAACATAGTTACGACACATGCAACATGCAACATGCGATTGTCTTTCGGTAAATCCAATGGTCGATTTGCGTGCGAGCGACTGACTGTTGGCACATACATATGGGGTTGGGTCGGTCGTGCACGGTGTCAAATAACAAAAGGAAAGAAAGGAATTCACTTGGTTTTTCGAATCGAACTACAATTTTCTAAAAAAATATAAACAAGACGACGAAAATCGATCGAAGTTTCACAAAACATATACAATGATTTTATTTTGGGTTTTCACGAAGCCTTTTTTATTCTTTAGGATACATAAACTTCGAGTTTAATCTAGTAAAGCTTGAGTTCAAAAATACTATAGTATCGCTTTCAATGCTCTTTTCTGTATAAGTGGGACCGTTATGATGCACATTTACTCTAGTCGATAAATCCATCTTTTTCAAGATAGCAATAGATCCTGCTAACCTCAAGTCTTTCGGCCGAGACATCGGCTATAATTACAGGTCCATCGAAGATCATAAACTTTCGATCTCAGAGCTTAGGGAGTAGTATGCGGCTAAACTTCATCAACTTCAACTGTCATTTGGAGTAGTATGCGGCTAAAACTTGCAAAGTTAATTGCGAAGTTATGAAGTTATAGGAAAAGGCAGATAACTGTTTTGAACCCTTGCGATCTCTTTTCGTGAAATGTTCCTATTTTTGATGGTCATTTTATATAAAGCTTCGAGAGAGCTTAAACTCTATTAAAATTGAAAGCAAGAGTGGCAATCGGGGATGAATAGAAACGACGCTCTAAATTCTAATGCGACTTGAACGCTGTTGATATATCAAAACAACTCTCTCCTTCCAGTTTTGAAGTATTAGTTCACAAAGTCCCATAAAACCCAGTAACTTTATGCTTTCTTAAAAACAGTATTTTGCGACATCCTCCCACTGTAACTTTCCGCATATGCGTACCTCATATGTGTTGCGGCCTGCGCTTATCGATCGTTCAAAACACCCTGTAAATAGGCAAGGTAAATATTAAACACCTATTAGGTTGCGGCGGCAGCGACGTTGGCGGTGTCAACATCAGCATCGGCACGGACTACAACAAACTGCAGCTACAGCAATGAAAATGAGTTTAGTGCAGCAGCAATAACAACAACAACAATGAACAATAACATAGGTAAAATGTAAAGTCGTCAAATAGCCACAACATCACATCAAACATGCAACACGCCGGAAAAACAGTGCAACATGCAACGGCCTACCACAGCCACGACAACGGCAATTGACGTGTACCGTACACATTCAAACAACAACAAAACCAAACACTACAACTACATATCTATACGATGGCAATCAGTGTCCATATGAGCATGTCTACAAACACAAATAACACTTTTTCCAAACACATGTCCAGATTAACAATTGTTAGATTTTCGTTTTTCACCACTTGGGGGCTTAAGGGGTGGAAACAGTGTGCGAGTTTTAGCGAAATTACGTTACAATATTGGTTGTTGTTTCTAGGGCAAATTAATACCAAGCTGGAGGCACGTTCGGTAGAAAAAGGCTTCGGTATAACTATCAAATATTTAGACTTAGTTGACCTAGGTATCTCTGGAAGACACTGCTGTTGAGTCCGATGACATTCCTATCATATATTCCTTTTTTTCTATTACTATATACATTTACTGTGTTTGTGCTCTGTTTTTTCTGAAATAGCTCCATTTCATCGAGTAGGTCTTTGAAAACATTTCTTGGAATCCATGAAACAAATCGTTAATGTGTATTTTATCTCAGTTATAGATAAAGGTCCACAGTTCGGTTATGTTAAGTTCGAAGGCAGATCCTTAAGGTGGGGATCGCACTTGGACTACTATGTATAGTTCTTGTGAAAAAGAACTCCCGTAACCGATATTATATTTCGGCAAAGCGCCTAGAGGCCTATACAAATTTCTATTCCCACTCAGCGGAATATCTGCAAGTGTGAGCCCTAAGTGCATCTATCGCATCTGTGCTCGGATCCTTTTGGCCCAAGGACGATCGCAAGAGATTCAGTGAGCTTTTTGCCCTCAAGGCTAGCTTCTCTCAGGTTGAACAGGTGATAGACCTTTCGGCTTCCACTCTGTTATCTTATCGGATGTAGAGATGCAGAGGCTGTGTGGCGGAAGATAAGGTGGAAACATCTCAACACTTCCTTTTTGATTGTGCCACAATTGCCCTGATCGTCCTTGGGCCAAAAGGATCCGAGCACAGAATCGATGTTAGCCCAGCGACCAAACTTCCGAAAAGCCCAGCTATCTAGTAGTACAACGCATGAGGAGAACGGAGCACTGACCCGTTCCCATACTACTGGTAGTGGAGCTCGGGTGCCTTTTCTTGAAAGCTCATCAGTTTTGCAGTTACCTACGATTCTGTATTAACAACGAAGTTAGGCATTCTTTAATCAACCTTGAACGAACTGTTTTTTGTTAGTCAGCTCTTCCCCCATCCGTAAAGAAGGGGTTCTACAATTTTTGAGCCATCTGCGAATAGTTGCTGGATTTTATGTGAAGAGACTATTCAAAAAGTGCAGCTCTATATCAGAGTTTTTAGTCATTTTGGTTCTTAGCGATTTATTGAGCTGTCAATAAGGTAAGCTGAGAACTTAAATTCCAGGAAAGTCTGAATATTTACACCCACTGTTTCAAGTGTTCAACAACTCACTCACTTAAAAGCACTATCCAACGCTTGCAACGCCACCTAAATGCTTGTCATTTGAGAATTTTCCATATGTCCATTTGCCGAAGCCGAAGTTTTTCACCTTCCATCAACGACAACAATTGAATTTGGTCTAATGCATTTGCTGCGCTTCAGTTACATCTCAGATCGATTAAGTAGTATGTTGTGTGAGCCGCCGTACAGCTAACCGTTCTTTGTCTCACATAGTGAGTTGTCTGTTCATCCAACGAAATTGCAGTCTGACACGAAAATATAGTATGTGGCCCCGATCCATTGCAGTATTTGCGTGCTTCTTTTTTGCATAGGTATATATGTATGTGTGTGCGCATCTACAGTTATGGGACTTATATGTATGTCAGAGTATTCTTCCGCAATCGTGTGCATGTCTCGCTTTCTGTGACCATCAGGCGGCACGCTATGGCTCGTGGCGGACGCATATAGGTATATATACGAGTATCAACTATGAGCACTTTGTTCCTACATATCAGCGTCCCTTGTCGACCTTCATCCCTTGACTCGCAACATATACATACATACACACACGTTGTGTTGTCACTGCAATGTCAATGGCCCGATCGCCTGGTCTCCTGGTCGCTTTAGTCGCCGCTTATTCGCCTTCCTGTCGCACTTCGTGTCGGACTCCTACCAACACTTTGCGTCTGCCTTTGCGTGCATATTCGCTCATTATCCTGTCGAATCCTTTCCGAGGCTTCATGCATCACATACACATATAAACATTCATGGCTACATAATTGTTTGGCAATTTTTGAGGGTTGCTTTTTCGTGTGTCTACCGAAACGACGCACTCGCTGCAGCGGGCATATCGAAAACCTTCAGACGCAGCAATTCATTCTGAGTGCTGTGTCTCTATGAAAATCCTATTGAAAATTCGTTTTGGATTTTTGTGTTGTTGTTATTGCCGTCACTACTGTTGTCTGCTAGTACGACTATTTGGTACACACTCAAATGCAGCGCTGAAGTTAAGTGGCGGCGATGGCGGTGGTGTGTGTTATGGCAAAGTGTTTATGCTGTACGGCTGATGTTGTGGTGGTTATTATTGTTGTTGCTGTTGTCGATGTTATGGTCGTTGTTGTTGTTGTAATGTTAATGTTGATGTCGGTGGTGGCTACTCTGTTGTGGTGTTGGCATAGAGGCTCACTTTTATCGGCCTGCCTACTGTAGTTGTTGTTGCTGTTGCTTTACTTTTAGTTTATGGCATGTGCTATGCGCTCTGGATTTCAGACGTTTTAAATCCGCTTGACAAGGTGGAAAATGCGTAGTGCACTGCTTTGATAGTTGTCATTTACACCCGGCTCTCCTGCTTCGCTGTGCTATTAGTGGTGATGCGCTCGCCTGCGTGCGCACGTGTTTGTGTGTGTGGCTGTATGTGTGCTCTGGCTCGTGCTGTGCTGATTTCTAGCGCATTATTTGGTAGTTTGTGGGATTAACAGCAAAATATGAGTTTTTAATTAAAATGTGCGCATATTTGGGTGTGCGTTGGGTGTGATATGCCTGCACGCTTAGATTATGTGTTAATAAAAAGTGTAATTTTTGTGGAGTGCTGAGTTTTTGATAAATTAAAAATTGAGTTGTGACATATTTTATGCCGCTGACCTGCGCTGTGCGTAAATCTGAAGTTCTGATGTAAGCCTTTCTTTAGGTTTGAAAAATACCTATAATGGATGCATAAAAATCTCACAACTATCAAAGCTGTCGGTTCAAATCGCTATAGATATGTGTTCCCTAGCGTTGTCTTGGTGGAATAAAATTCCTCTCTTCTGTGCCTAAACTGGCCGCTTCTGAATGATTGCACCCTTCAGACATTCCAATTGTTGACAGCTTGGGTCTGAATTAAAAGTTTAGCCTTAGAAGAGTAGCTGGTAGTAGGTGATTCCCTGCCAATCCTACCAAACACATACCAAAATCTTCCTGACGGCCAATCCTAGCTTGGCCACCTTTTATGCCAGCTTACTTCGATCACGACCACTTTTCACTTCATATTGTCGTAAGTGACCCACTTTTCATAAGCAGATAGTTAGCTGCAGAAATGGACCGAATTTTTTCTTTCGGATTTCGCTTATCTAGCATCAAAGAGTGCTGTGAAGTGGTTTCCCGGTTGCATTTTTTGTCTGGATAGGTCAATGCGACTAGGCATATTAATTTCCAATGTGTCCACATTATGCAGGACATAATCCACATGTTCCTTCGAGATGTCTGCTATATTAGCTATTTCAGCTATCTCGCGATCTTTTAATTGTTGGATTTTTGTCACGTTATCCCCCATGGTAGTCGTCTTCGGCGTTTCTTAACGTGGCTTATAAAAGACTAACGTGCGGGCATTCTGAAACGTGAAATTTTTTGATGATTCCCATCGAAGAAAAAGAGACACCGTATACAGCACTCAAGCAATCTGTGAATTCACTGCATGATTTCCTTTCCAAACGCCAGAATGGAATATCCAACTGGAATTTTTCTATTTTTCTAAAATCCGTGGACAAATTTACTACGGTGTAGTACTCTCTCGTAGATTAATATCAAAACTTCCGAATCGGACTCGTGGTTTTGTCTTAAACGCGTGCGAAAGCAAACACGGAACTTTTTATACTAGTCTAGTTAACCAACTTGCGTCAAGTATACTTTGAATTAATTCGCACCCTATACAGAAATTAAGTAACATTTCATGATGCATATATAATCCATGATTTACTTTACCATGTAGCGGTAGTGCAGTACAATAAAAATACACTTTGAGTATTGCCATATCGCAATTTCAATTATTCAACTCAATATTAAATATTTTTTTTACATTTAATTCTTTTATATACTCGAGTTCAAGCGTATAAAATTCGCGTGTTTATTAAACAACTAAATTCACACTTCTCGTAAAAACATACATACAAAGAAATAAAAAAGCAAATAATCATCTTAGCGCGCAAACAATACTAAATATCTAATGCTTTTGATTCGCCATGCCATTCTTTTCAGTCAACAAAAAGTTGGTCTTCGCCACACAGACGGAGTTACATATATAACGGGGCACACCAATCATCATGCATTCACCTGGAAAATACGCACTAATTTTCAAATAGTTGGCAATAAAATCGCTGAATGCGAGGAATGCAATCGCTGCGCACGCCAAATTAGTCCACATTTTTTGCGCTACGCCAGCAGTCAACGGTACTACAGCTGCCACCAACACCACCATCACCCTTTAAATATCAGCGCATGCATCTTTAGTCTACACCACACATCCTCTTTACCCACCGCCACTTCGACTATCACTTTTATCTACTTTACTCTACTAAAAGTGTTTAGTTACCGCGCAACGAAAACTTGCTCCTTTGCCAAGGACGTTTCTCTACGGTACGCGCGTACGACGCTCGTAAAGTAAGTATTTTTTACGATTTTTAATTTCACTTTATTCAACACTCCAACTTTTGCCACCACCACTTACTTAGGTCCACCTATACACGCGCTTGCATCTCGTACTCACGCCGTCGCTACGTGTCTACCTCTCTCTTTATATCTCTCCTTCTCCCTTTTACTATCAGCAACCTGCTACTTTTGCCTCGTTTAGAAAACTAAAAATGCGTATATTTTAAGTTTAATGAACTGTATAAAAAATGCTAAGGAATGAAAGTAGTGAGAAAAAAATATAGATACTCTAAGAGAGCGGGAGTTCAGAAAAAAAAAAATTAAAAATAACTTTGCATTATTAAAAGTTCCTGGCTGGTCAGTGCTGCTGATGAGGGCGCAAACTTTTAATCATTGACATCGCGTTTAGTTCGGTGCGAGTTAGCGTTGTGGTCGTATGTACTATATACGAGCTTTTATGTATTGTATATATACATAACAGTGCGACTGCTGGGCTGCGTATGCTCTTTGATGTGGAAGTATTTTAAGTATTGCTAAGTAGTCGTTTTTTGTTTTTTTATAAACAAAAAGTGAACGTTTTTTAGCTACGCACCTAAAGTTACCTTTGCTTTTAAGGTAATAATATGTACATAGGAAAGTCAAGAAATCAACCGCTGAAGTCTCTGAAGTTCACTAAGTAGACAAAATAGTCTCTTTTCATTCACCATAGCTTGCATACTTGTAGTTCTTAACAGCTTTATGCAATAATTTAACGACTTGACGCATTACGAAAACCTTCAGCAATTATAAAAGAAAGCTTTAAGCTTTAATTATTTTAGCTTCAAACTTTGCATTGAAGCAATATTATTATTATATATTTTTGTTGCATTTCTATTCAACAGCTTTTTAAAATTTAAAATACAGCAATGATTAATTATGAAAAAATATACCTAAGATATTATTAAAGCGTTAAGTCCGTCTAAAGCCCTCAAAAAAGATCTAACTTTGACAATTTCTTCAGAGCGTAAGAATAAGGAAATCGAATTTCTCTTTTCAGGCTTTATTAAACATGAATTTGAGTGTATTAAAAATGTTTGCATTGAAATTTTAGTACAAGATGGCGGCTATTGAGCCCACCTTTGGTAACACCTTTTTCAAAAATAAATATATTCTGGATGTTAAAAGGTTTACTTCTTCTCCGACAGTTTTCTTTTTTGAGTGCTGAGTCGCTTTTTCCTCAGGAAAATTAGGATTAAAATAAGCATACGAGCGGTTCTATGGCTTCTAAGTTCCCCGAAACCATGCTTTTCGGACATCTTTTGTAAAGATTTGCATTAAGGGGGGAAACCAGTTTAGGAGATTCGAGTGTTTTTGGTGATTTTTACACTTTCAAATTTTTCGATGCCATTTCCGCCAGAAGTGGTGGAGTTAGATCCACCGTGTGGTGGAGTTAGTGGCCGTTGACGACCGCCATCACAGTTGACTGCTGGCGGGACATCTGGAAGTCACGGCTTTGATCTGAAATCATTAATTTTTTTTCTTTCAAAAAAAGAGTTGAAAATAAATGTTTTGGAGGTGTTTGAACAAAATGTTATGTTTTTATTTAATTTTTTTGATCTTTCTTACATAAAAATATATATTTTACTTGGTTTTCGATTGGTCAAAATCTTGTTGAGCTAAGATTCCCGCAAGTTGAAAAAAATTCGTTTCGAGAAAAACGCATTTGAAAAAAAAATCGCTTCGACACTGAATCGACCGGTATTTACCTTAGTGCTCATATCATCGGAACTAACTGTTTCGTTTTGAAACTTAAGCAACATATTCTTGAATAGTTGTACTAACAATTTATGCAATAAAAACAAATCGATTTTTTAAATCTAAACTGGTTTCCACCCTTAAAGAAGAGATTAGTTTTCAATAACTTAGTCGAGCGAAGTTTTGGAGGGCGTTTTCCCAGCAATATTGATTCAGTTTTCTCGAATTATGAGCGATATTAGCTGACTGAAATTCGTATGTTAAAAAACCATACGTACCTCAGTTTACTTTCCGTTCTAAAGAAATATTTGCCATCATAAATCTAAATTACTATTTTTAGACTATAAATTACACCAAGCAAACGACAGCTTTAATAAAAATATGAATTTCCAAAACACTCACAAAACAATAGTGCATACTAAATAAAGCTGCATGCAGATCCACATGGCTTTTAACTGTAAATGCCACATTTAAGCCCACTGCAATAACGGTAAAATTGTCAAAAAATTGCTGAAATATGTCACAGAAACTCATAACTTTCAAAAGAGCAATTGTGAAAGGAAAAAAGTATGTCTACAGTTGTGTATATGGTGTGTGTGTGTGTGAGATATTGTCTCAAAAAAGCACAGAAAAGCTCAGGCCAGGCAAAAGTTAAAATTGAGTGCTCGACCACCACTCATGTCCACTTTTGGTGGCAGCTATGTGGCACGTTTGTGGCGCTTTTATTCCATGCGTAGACACACATGTGTGGGTGTTTATCCAAATTGTCGGTGGCAGTCGATGGCGTGGCACTGACGAAGTTTCGTTGGGGGTTTATGTGCCGATTTTGTGTCAGGTTACTTGCAATAATGGAATGGGATGGGTTGGGTACTTTTTATCTTATCGTTTTATTAAAACATAATCTGACCTGACTTTTTATCTCTCCATTTTTATCTCTATGCCTGGAGCTTCGCAAATTAGAACCCTCCGGTACTAGAATTCCACACAATTTGCTCTGTAATATGGTAAGTCGCAGGTTACAGAGATTTCTTCTCTCTACCTGCTTACGAGTATCATAGTAAGGTTTGTACTTACGAGGTTAGTGGTCCACTTATTCCATAATATTTCGGAGTCATATTTTTATATACTTTACGAAAGCATTGTCTCCTGCTTAATTCTATGCATTCTCCTCCCTTCTAGTTATGCAGACCCGAAAGTCTTCGTAACCGAAGCTTAAAGAATTGCCAACCTTTGAAGTCAAATCTCTGAATATTATAGTTTCAGTAGCTGCAACGCACAGGCAGACGGCTAAGGCCGTTTTCAAGCAAATGTCTCTTTGAATCGGTACCCCTCTAAAGTCTTGCCGCTACTGCGTGTCACATGCTACTACAAGTGTATGTACATATGTAGATATATATTTTTTCTATACTTACAAAACGAACTAAAGGCGCGTCAGATAAACATTTTGTTTGCCATTTTATTTTTTAATTTCGGCTACTTTTTCTTAGCATTTTTATTATCGTCAGAATATGAATATATTATATGCAGGTTGCTGTGGCACGAATATCCATTTCAACGTGATGCAGTTTTGCCTATGAGTGTATGTAGGCACTTATATGGAAGTATGCCTCTCGTTCGCTTTTAAAATCGTTCCATTTCTGAGTGTTTGGAGAATGGTTTTCGTTTTTATGAATTGCTTTGGTATATGTGTCGTTTGATAACTGCTTTATTTTGTAGTTAATGTTTTAATTGTTACAGTTTTTACTATTTCTTAGTTCTCTCTTTGCTAATGTTCTTTTATTGCACTTATATCCGGACAATTTTCAACAGTTTTGGACTTAGCATCGTTAACTTTATGGCGAAGGTAATCAAATGTTTAGCTACTGCTACCACTAGAAAACCTTTCGATTTCCAAATGGATGGTTAATTTTTCTGCAGGTCGACACCGAATCGGTCCAACAATTGAGCATAGTATATTTCTGTTTTCGTTTTGCTTCTCGCTAAGTAGTCGAAGTTGATCACACCGATCTATAGGACAGGCTTCGCCAAGTTTGTGGCAGGTTCGCCGAAAGAAATCCGCTATCCTGAATGTTTCTTGATATCTGCTGTGACCTAGTTGATCCATGCTTTGTTGACGTTCATGAAATGATGTAGAAACTGACGTGCGACCACTTTAAATCTAGTTAAATCAATTTTTAATGGTCGCCATCATAGGAGAGGTGTCCACATTGGATCCACTGCACGATTTCCTTTACAGAAACTGCGATATTGTTTTTTTTTTAATTTTTCAGAAAAAAATTTGACTACAATTCGGCTGTGACTGTGAACACTACGCGATAATGGTGCCCTAAAGGATGAGGGATAAGTGCTTATCGGAATGTCCTAACTGGAACACTATGCAAGGAAGGATAAACTCCGATAAAGTTGAAAACCACTGATATCCTCAAATCACTGATACATTCTGGTCATCATTAATCGCAATAAAAGGAGTTATATTCTTAAAACTACCTCGTTGAGAGATGTCGCTGAGTGTGAATAATCAACATTAATTGTCATCAAAATATCGTCGCAATAAAGTAGATTGCATTCATTTACTATCTGAAAGTTTAAATTGACATTTAGAAATAAAATGCTAAAAATTATTAGCAAAGAGCTATATAAGTTGGTCGCAATGACTACGGGTTAGAATAAAAAAATTCATGATTTTTAAACGTTGCTCCGGTTTAAGGCTTTGAGTGGTATTTTTTCAAAGTATATTGAGCAAAAATGTTAGACACACTTGTTCACTTGACAGTTGGTTTGACAGCAGGTTTTGACAACTCGTTAGACAGTTGTCTCTAAAAGGCAGCCCATATATATGTAGATCTGCTATTTTATATGTACGCTAGCAAATAAAATATTATCCGGTCACTCAGAGCTGTAAAGCACAAAGAGTCGATATTTATTTCCTAGAAAATAAAAAGGAATGCCACGCAATAACCTTCTATTATAAATATTTGCAACTTTTATTAATTGTATTTGTAATTTTTAATATTATTAATTTTTAATTGCTTTCCAGGCCCATAAAATGTCTATGATATTTTGCCAATTTACTACTTTTAATTTTTATTTTCATCTTTTGTTTTATAGAATATTTATATGTTTTATGCAATTTGCTCGCATTGTTTGGAGCTCTTCAATTTTCATTGCTTTCCATTTTTGTATGCACTTTCAATTCAGTTTTTACATTTTGTTACTCTTTCTCTTACATTTTTCCACATTTCGGTTTCTATGCGCTTTTGAAAACTACCGAAAAAATTGCATGTCTAGCGCGCTTTTTGTGTGCGCCAAACTTCGCTTGACATTTCCATTTCCACTTTACATCACGTTGCCACCGCCGCCGCCAGAGTCGCTATTCAACCATTACAGTCAAGAGCGATGCGGATTTTTTCCGTTTCCACAGTTTGTTCATCCGTGTAACTGTTATTTTTCCCGATATTTGTCTCTTGCATTTGTCGCATTCTATCGTGTTTCCCAAACAAGAGCGCAAAAAAAAAATCAATCCAAAAAAAAACTGAAAAAGTATTGAGTTAAAAAAATAGCAAAGAACTGGAGAAATTGACAAAAAAAAGGAGTATTTGAAAAAAAGCATATTAAAAAATGTGCTGCACTTTGTCTACGCTTTCTATGATTTCCTCCCGCTGCTCTTTCTCCATGCCGTCGTTGCTACACTTGACACTGCTTCAATATTTATCGCCACTGTTGTGTGACTCAGAGGATGCCTCTATTGCGCTGGGCGAAATTTGTTTAGTTATGCGCTCTTGGACACAGCTGGACATGGCGCGTTTGCTTTTGCTTTGTTTTTGCCTAACGGATTTGCATGCCTTTCAACTACGCACACATGCCAACGTATTACAGCTCTGCAGGGAAGCGTAAACTGGTTGGCTTCATAGACAAATATAGTGCAGGCACTCGGCAATCGGACCTTTATAACCGGATCCATATAACGGGTGCTTTAAAAAACTTGTGGTTTTCAATGAGGCAACACTTTTTTTCGCAGTTGATCTTTTTGACAGCTTTTACTTGATTTATACTCAATTTGGTTCGTCGTTTCATAATGAACAGACTTACTCCGGAACGACATGTGCAAAACGTGCAAGATTATTACCAAAATAATTGTTCGGTTCGCACGAAGCATCTTGCGCTATGTTCAATATTCGGTCAACATAATCGGCCTTTACCCTAATCCTCATTTTCAGAAACACCATACAGCGCGCCGTGCATCTTTTGCTGCTGTGAAGTTGAGTATCGAAGATGATCCGAACGAGTACAACCGCCATCGCGCGCAACCAATTTGTTCAGTAATGAAGCTCACTTCGGTTGAATGGTGTGCTCTATGCGCAGAGGGAATCATTGGTCCATATTTCGTCAAAAATATAGCCGATATGCTACATGTAGAATGTTGATGTGAACGACCTTTGGTTCCAACACGACGGCGCTACATGCCATACAGCCAACGCAACAATCAATTTATTAAAGGAAACTTTTGATGAGCGTATTATCTCGCGTTGTGCGTGGCCTCGAAGATCGTGCGATTTAACAGCGTTGGATTATTTTTTGTTCGGTTAATTGAAAGCGTTTGGCGCGTTATTGTTAACATACGGTCCCAATTGCTGCGAAAAGTGGTCGAAAATTGGGCCTCTCAGCTGGAATTTATTCGAGCCAGGAGCGACGGTCACTTGCTTGAAATCATTTTTAAAACATAATGCCCAAATCTTATCTTTATAATTAAACAAAATTCTTGGTCATAACAATGCATTGTAAGCGCTAGATTTCTTCTTGAAAACCACATGTCAAAGAAGAACACCCTTTATATACCATAATTCAACAGCGTATCTCTAAACTATTTAGGGTGCTTTTGTGGTGTACGTCTTGTCTACTGCAGATCGAAAAAAGTTTTTAACCGTTCAGTAAAAATGATAGGTGATTTCAGGAAAGTACACTTTAACGTTCTAAAATATTTTTCGAGTTCAGCTTCAGAATGCTCAAAACTTTAAACGCGTTTTTCTCGAAACTTCATTTTGGAACACGGGTGAGAATGGCATTCACGTATCTACCTGAGATACTGTAGATTCACAATAACATTAAGGTAAATTACGTACGAGTGATGTCGATGGTGAATTCGAAGATACAAAATAATAGGTATATCTTATTCTTATGTCCTAACCTCGTGTTCCTTACTACCGGAGTAAATGGTTAAAGTTAGGTCTTTTTAGCTGGATCTAGACTGGCTTTAGCGCCGTATTAAAAATATGTAATAGAAATTTAAAAACACATTTACTTCTGAAAAATGTCTGCTGTCAACTAGTTCGCTGGTGACAGTCGCACGAGCTAATTTACCACATTTAAGTGCCTCACCGTCGTCGCTAGTCGACCACTTTGACCACTTCGTACATCTTCCGTGCTATAAGAAATATTATGCATATGGGGTTAGTTAACATATCTAAGGATTTGGTCAATTTAAATTCACTAGTTATCTTATATAATCTAGAAAAAATTATTAAGGGGAGCATGTAAACGTTCTTCGTGCCTTAAAACTGTTTGCATTTTATATGAGAAAATTTTCTTGCAGGGTCTGTACAGCAGCAACATCGATATTTTTGAATACCTACACTTTTTTTAGATTTGTTGATTATTTGTTTTTGTATTTGTTGGTGTTGATGTTGCATTTTATTTTTCTAAAAAATATTTACCAATATTTTGCAATGCTTCGTTATTGGGTTACATTGCGAATATGAGTATGATAAATGTGCTAAGGGTGCCTGCCGTTTGGCTCGCGGGCAATACCACATTCCGGACTCGTAACGACCAGTGTTGCAAACTAACCGCAGTGTTGTTTGTCTTTCAATGTTGTTCAAGCGCGCGCTGTCAAATACTCGAGAGATACTTACACACATACATGTACAACCGAGCGCATGCCGTTCCATTTATGTAATGTTATGTACGAGTATGTAAATGCTATTTGTTTATGTGTATTTACGAAATTTAAGAATTTTCGCTGACTTATTTGATTTTTGCATATGTGTGTGTGTGTTTCTATCTGCTTGTTGGTCATAAATATGTATTTGTGTGTTTGTTTGTGTTGCATCGTGGGAAGTGTCAATATTTGCCAGTCGATTTACATGTTCAATGCTACTTGGCACATTATGCCGCATAAATTCGCCATGGATGAGTAGTGTGTAAATATGTATGTCTGCATTTAAAAACGAAATTGATGTATGAAAAAATATATATGCTCACAAACAATTAAGTTTCTTGGCAAAATTTGGGAAATTTTGTGTGCGAAAAACGGTTTTGGAGAAGCGAATGAAAAATTAGCTGCTGTTAACTGGAGTCTGTATGTTTGTATGTATGGCCTGCAGCATTAAATGGTAGAAAATAGAGAACACTTATGTTACCGAAAATATCAAGTGAAATTCTCATTTCTCCGAATGTCAAATCACGAAAATTATTTTCATTTTGCTTTGACAGAGAGTGTGAGAAAAAATCTGCAAACGATAAAACAAGAAAAACGTTTAGATTGGCTGCACCGAAGCTATAATAACATTTGCAAATAAAAAGTTTTCCATACAAGAACATGAGTTTGATCGGTAAGTTTGTATGACAGCTATATGCTATAGTGGTCCGATACAAACACTCTGTTCAGTGTTTGTTGCGCTGGCTTGGATAATAATCTGTGCTATATTTTGTGCAGATAACTTGTCAAATAAAAAAGTTTTCCATACAAGGACTTGAGCTGGATTGGTCAGTTTGTATGGCTTTTTACGCTGATCATTTATATATAATACTTCCTTTTCTGTCTAGGGTATAAAAAATGAAAAAGCTTAAAAAGTAATTGGCTTTCTCGGAAAGCCGTTCTTTTATAGTTGTGTCTGTGTGAGAAGCATTAAGCGAATATGGGTGTAAAAAGCAGATAATAAAAAATATGCCAGCTTGAAACATGGCGCAGATAAAGGTGTGGGAGGGAGCGTGCGAAACTGCGCCGGTGCAACTCTTTGTACGTGTGTCTGTATGTGTATGTATGCCAAAAAGCGTTAAATATTTTTCCCACAAATTTTCCTCATTTATTTTTCGATTTCCCCTACTCATTTGGGCTGCAATTTTATTTGCTGTTCGTTGAAAATTTTAACGATTTATAAACCTGCGAGCGCCTTCAAACAAAAAAAAAACAAAAAATAAATAAAAACAACCACAACAACAATTGTTATAAATTTTTCCGTATCTTTTCAAAGAAAATTGGACAAAATTGGCAACTGACAATAAAAGTAATCGCAATACATTACAACAACCACAACAATGCGTATGCATACAAACAGGAAGACAGCACATAATCCACACACATATGGATAAAAACAATAGCAACACTGCCGACGACCAACGTAGTATGACTTGCTAGACCGCCATGATGGCTTATAGCGCCTCTGACAGTCAGCTGGCCAGCCGCTAACTCACCAATATCCACACTGAGTCCAACTTATCTTCATTCCACCCGCTTCAACGTCGCACCCTTGTATGCCAAGCCGCACCTTGCCTCGGCGCTGGCATTGTCATGTTTACAGCGCAATTATTTTCACAACGTTGCAGTGATACAAAAATAAAAGCTACAACAACAACAATAACAGCAATCTATATAGTAATGTGTCTGTCAGCACCAAAGTGTTGCGATATGGTGTTCGCCTTCTGGTTGTTTCTGGGCGTGTGGCTCAAAAGGTGTAGTTAGCTGTTAGTCCTTTTCGCGGCGGCTTACAATAAGAAATAAATGTATATAAAATTGCCAATTCTCATGTGCGACGTTCACAAGAGGGGGTAGTTGGTGTGGTAATATATTGTTTGTTGTCGGCTTATGGGTGTGTGGGGCAACGGTTGTGTGATAGGCACAATTTCAGTGCTCGTAAATCGTTTTCATATAATACACCGTTATATTAATGCATGTGGATAAGGTAGTTGCGCTGACTGGCGTGGGAGGGTTGCCACTTTGATCGAAAATTTATGAATCTGCCTGGCACTGAACATACTGTGAAGCGGATTAAATTTGAGTGCAGTATTTGGGCACAACATTATGGTATGTATGTATGTTTGTATAGAGAATGACCATTAACGCTAAAATTTAATTTCGAAAAAAAAATTTAATTAATAATAAGTGATTTTTCTCAGGTGTGAGTTCAACGAAAAAAAAATCAGTAATCAATAGTAATAATCTTTTCGGTTAAGAGAAATGTTGACCGCGACTGCAATATGAGTTATTGTAGATTCACAATCTGACAGATATATGTATTGTCTGAGACCTAAAAGTTATTATTTTTTTTCACATCAAGTTTACTTTTGCCTTCCTCCTTCTCGTTTCAAACGTATTAAATCAAGCAAATCCTGTTCTGGAGCTCTCCAATATGCTCTATTTAAGGTATCAACTCCTCTTTTACGCTAAGTTGTTATCTCCAGTCTTCCAATACACTCATATCTGAAAACCTTCTTCAATTAATTGAAAGCTCAGCGGAATAAATGCCATTCTGTAAACAATCTGGCAAGTCTCGCTCTTATAGATTCCTGTGGGAACTTCCACAATTCAACCACCAACCGGCAAGCTGGTTTGGGTGTTTATTGGATTTTCAAGCTCGGAAATTGTTTAAAAACAGTGGATGGAATAAGGTTGGAGCCGATTGTTGGCCGCAATGACAGAACTAACAGCAGTAAAATACAATTTACAATGGCAGCTCAAAGAAAAAAATCAGTAGTTGTGAAAAACAACAAAAGAAATGATTGTATATTTAAAAGCATTCACCAAATTACCACCGAGAAGAACGTCAAGCGCCAATCGACGCTGGACAAATGAAAGCAATAATCAAGAATACCCAGCGAGAAAAAACTATGGTGAATGAAGTGTTGGAAGACGGTTATTTATAATATCGGATTTCTACTAAAAATTTTAAAACTCATTGACATAAGCTCCGAAGTTTTTCACACCATAGACTTACTATTTATGTGATCGCAGAGCTAGGAGAGCTCAAAAAATTCAGTAGTCGCAAGGCGCTTACGACAAAAGGACTCTTTCTGGGCCTACGCGCATCTTGAAGCGAAATCTATGAAGCCTCTTTGGGTTCGGTGTGGTGAAACCGTCTTAAGACTGATGTTCTATAATCCGTTTGGTACGTTCTAACTGTCTTAATTGTCGTTCCGAAATACTACTGTCAAAACATATCTAATTTTACTGGGTGGTATGGATATCGAAGATCCAAAGTCGTCTTTTTGATTTGAGCTCTAGCTGATTTTCCCTACAAGGTAGCCATGCACATATTTGTGTGTTCTGAAACTTCAGCAGTTATGCAGCTATCAGCGGAGAGCTAGCCATTGTGGCAGCGATGGGGAAATAAGAGGTACTTTGACAATTGTTACCGGGACTAACGGCCCAATCGACGAACTGACGACGCAGACAAAAGACTGTACGGTAAGTAAGGAAACTGGAATGTCTTTCACATTGAAAAAATGCAGCGTTAACTGAACACAAATCAACCCTATGTACACATGCACTCATATTTACTCATACAACAACAAAAGCAACATACATTGACTACAACAACGCGGAAAGGTAAACAAGACCAGATAGCGGAGAGCGAAAATGCAATAAAAACAATAACAGCAACTTTATCGAGTATTTTTTCCAGCTAACGGACAGTCAAAGTTGACAAAATGACGGCGGAATGACGGACCGACAAACAACCAATACGACGCTGACTATAAACCAGAGCAATTTGAGGAAAATTGAAAAGAAGCCAAAGTGATGAGCAGCATTGACGGAGGAGTGACGCATGCGAGAAAGTGAATTAAATAGCATGACATAAAAATTGCAAACACAAAAACTAAAAGCAGGCAAGCGACATGAAATAGCAAAAAAAGAAGGTTGAATAAATAACAATACAAACACCGGAAAACCATTGAAAAGAGAGAGAATGGCGCAAAAATTAAGCGCGCGCTGATTGAAAATGAGCGTTAACGGAGCGCGCGTGCAAAAAATCAAGAAAATGCAATAACTTTTGCTTTGTTGTCGATGTCGCTGGAAATATCTGCGGTCAAATCAAGGAGAGAAAAAAAGTACAACAAACGAGGAAGCAATTGGAGCAACAACCACACACAACAAAGCACGTAAAGGACGCGCAATCGATGGTGGTCAAAACAATTATACTTTTAGCTTTGGCAATTTCACGCATTCAACCAGATTTCGACGACGCGAACAACGAGGCGATCATTGATTTCGGCGCGCAACATATTTATTCAAAGCAACCACTTGTGCGCTTGTAAAGACCAACAACAAAGCGCGCCACAAATCGAAACAAAAGCCAAACACAGTAAAACAATGGTGGAAATGTTGAAAAAAGATAGCGCAAAATAAGGCAAAGAAACACAATGAATGAATGGAAAAATTCGTATGCACGAATGAGCGCATGATTGAGTGGCTAAATTTCTGCGTCAACCTTTGCTTGCCGCGCACACACATAGCGCCACCGCAAACGCGCGCGCGTTCTCGCTTTTACGTTCCACCGCAAACCACATGGAAAAGCTGGCGCGCCCGAATATTTCACGTAATCAAAATCGGTGCTAACATTAAAGAAATTTTGGGGTTTCACAGCGACCGTTTGTTTGGCTCGTTACCCCTTTTTTGTGTGCGGTAGTCTGCATACTACGCGAACAATCATTAATTTGGCATAACAAAACCGCCCAGCGGCGGCACATGTCTGCGCCATAGCAGCCAACACGTCGCAACCTAGTAGTAGTAGGTAGTCCCATAAATGCCTTCATTATTTGCAAACCTTTTTCGTTTCGGGCGGTTGGGGTTTACCAATAAAACGTGTGGTTGATGCTGCGCGTTGGCTTAGCGCTATTGTATGCCTTCTACAATGTTGTTGTTATTATTGTGTTTTTTTTTTTTTGCACGAGCATTCGCCTGCCGATTTGTTGCGTACCTTTCCTGCTTTGCTACCTTAATTTTGTGTTGTTTTGCCAGTTAAATATTATACCAGATTATTTTGGTTGGAACGAGTATTGGTGCAACGGTAAATTTTGAATTTGGGCAGTGACTAATGCTTTGCTCCTATTACTGTTGGTTCTATATATTCCTTTGCAGATTTGTACTGCGTTAATGAGTGCTGGTTTTTCGGACGTTAGCGAAAGCACATGTGTTGCACTGTGAGAAATGACTATGACGGTTAACGAACCATTTGGAGGCATGTGGTGAGTGGAACCATCATTAATCTTGGTTAGTTGAAAATAATTTAATGGCGTTTTAAACTACTCTCAAAAGGTGGAAAATGTGAATTGCAATTAGTTAATATTTGGCTTGATTTGTTAGCAAGGTGGTTATTCAAAGAATAAGAGCTTCAAAAAGGCCGGAATCTGATTCTATATCTATACTAGAGTTTTAGTACTCTTACACGAAGTAATATTTTCCCACGAGAGCGTTTGCATGAAAAAATCTTACCTCTCTGTGAATATTTGTTCGAATGTTGTGTGAATATTCAGTTCGAGAATAGCTTACTAATGTGCTTAATGAACTAATTTGAGAAAGAGAGTATTTTGTCTTCTGAGTGAGGTTATGCTACAGTGACTAAGGCACAAAAAGATAAAATTTGATCTCGATGGTGCACCACAAAGTAAATATATTTCTAATTACTTCCTCATATTAATCTAAGCATCTCGAAGGGTGGGTGCTTATTTTTCGCTCGTTACATGTTTTAGTCGAATCACAATACTAATTTTTCATAACGAAAAATTTTGAAGTTACCTCTTTTACATGAATATCTTTTACCAGATCTCAAGTCTCTTATTTTTGAAAACGTCAATTTTATTCCGGAAAAAAATACTAAATGACAATAGGTGCCGCTGAGCACTTGACTTCAGCAAACAGTAATATTTAAACTCAGCACGGTTTTCACTTGTTCTATATTAGAGGGACTTGATATCATTTTCATTTCCTCAGAAATTTTGCTCTGGAGCGAGTAATATTGCTAACCATTTATTGACTACTTTTGGTGATCCTCTCATTGCCTTCGCTGTTCGTTGAGTTAAAGCTATAAGGTAAAAGCTTGATTAAAGGCGCCATTGAAACTTTTTCAATTCAATTATACCCCGGCTACCGATTTTGTAAAAGTTTTGAGCTTTTTTCTTCTTCTTTTCCAGCATACGTGGTTTAAAAAAATATTTTTCTATATTTATAGATTTTGTTTGAAAGTTAGAGAGTATAATCTATTCCTTCAGTTAGCTAGTTTTGCCAGACTTTAATACCAGCGCTTTTGTTCGTGTTTCCAAGGTTATACTGTTAAGCTTTCATGCGCTGGTTATATGTCACGGAGCTCTTAGTGAGCTTTTTGTGAGCTTTAGTTTTTGTGAGTTTTTATCAAATTTTATGAGCTTTCATCAATATTTGTGAGTTTTCATAATTTATATATTTTATCGAGTTAGTTATTATTTTATATATAATATATTTGTTATATTTTTATACTTTGAATGTGGTATATTAATTTTTCCACGAAGTAACTTAGAAAGAAACATCGGATTTTATCAAATATATATATAAATGATCAGCGCGACAATGTGCAAGGATTTAGCCGGGTTCGTCTGTCTATCCGTCTGTCTATCCGTCTGTCTGTGGTTACGTGAACTAGTCTCTCAGTATTTGAGATATCAATCTAGAAATCACACGACTCTTTATCCCCAAAAAGCTACTTATTTGTCGAAGAAACCGGTATCGAACCACTGTAGCATATAGCTACCATACAAACTGAACGATCGGAATAAAGTACTTGTATGGAAAATTTTTTATTTGGGAAGGACTACTCTGTGCGGCCGGAGTTGACATTTTTTCTTGTTTTTCCAGTCATTCTAACAGTCCAGGTCAACTGTGGAATTTTTATAATATAATATCTGCCGAACCACTCTTTCAACTGTCCGAAATTGATATTAAAATAACTTTTAACTCTCAAAATGTTACAGCGTATGCGAAAAACACATTTATTTTCATTTCCCACTTACACACACACACACACCTTGACCTGCAAACGTGTGAGATACTTGTCTACAAACAACAATTTTGTGTCAACACTGATAAATTACCCAAAGTGCACAGGTGGACCGAAATTTTTCAACCAGCAAGTGCCTGAGGCAAATCAGTATGGCGTAGCTCAGCTGCCACACCAACTGAGCACAATTAAAATGCAACCAAAACTGTACAGATTTCTAATGAAATTTTCGGGTTAAGTCATGGCAACACAAATACAACCCAAAACACACACACTCATAGGTAAAAATACACATGCACTCTATATGCAAATAAGTGTGTGGCATTAGTAAACAAACATATTTATGTAAATCGACATTTGTATGCGTGTATGTATGTTTAAGCCACCCACGCGCTGTCTCAATTATGCATACAAATATATATTTCCAACTCATCTGCACACACATGCGCGCATGCATACATTAATTTGAGCACACACACATATACCTACGTTGGCAATACTAAATTCTAGAGGTGTAAATTGGGTTAAAGGCATGACTCGCTTTTGTTGTTTATAATTTCCATTTTGTTTGTGTTTTCGACTTTTGTGTGTGCGTATGTTATTGTTGTTTGCATTTTCAACGCGCTTTCTCCCATTGTTTACGCGCTGGACTGTGCGTAATTGTGTGGCATTTATGCGCTGTGGAGGCTGCTGCTTTTAATGGGATTTACGGTGAGCGTGTGCTGTGCCATCTATATGTACATATGTATTTATGTGTGTGCGCGCTTTCTACCCGCGGTGCGTGCGCGCCCTTCTGCCAATGGCACAGAGTTGGAATATTTTTTTAATTACTGCTCATTAGCGCTGTGCCAATGCGCCGTGAAGCAAACGTCCACACGCACATGCGCTTGCTAGTATTTCTGTTTGTATGCGTGTGTATGCTTGTACTTTTAACTTATTGATATTAGGCGGAGTCCTGCCGCGGCGCCTCTTGTCATATTTGCTTAGCTTATCTTTAGCGACATCTTAAATCGCCAGCTGTGGTGTGTTAATGGCAATTGTGCTGTCTTATTGCCGCGCTGCTGCTGCTGTTATTCTTGTTGCTGTTAACGCATATTTTCCACTGTTATTGTTATTTAGTTATTGCTGTTGTTGTTGCAGTTGTCATTACTCTAATTATAGCTGTTTGCTTGATAACTGTTCTTCTTCTTGTTATTGCTGGTTTTGTAGTCGTTCCTATTGCCTTGCCGTTTGTAGCGCCCCATTGTCTTGGCAGTTTTTATGACTGAATGAGCAGCGCCGTGGCGCTTAGACGGTCATTGTGCGTAGGTGTGATTTTCTAACTGTGTCTCTCGTTGTTATTGTTGTTGTTCTCTTTGTTGCGCTTATATTGGTCTTTTATTTTACTATAGTTGCTTTTATTGCTTTCGGTGCGCCAAATGCTTGCTTTTGTTTTTATATTTTTCGCCAACATACTGTTTAAGCTTTAATTAATTTCATTAATTTGTGCAGAAAATGGTGATGCCTGATGGGCGGGGGTGTGCGAGCAACAAGCCGTGATTGCCTTTTAATGAAATACCGATTTTTATTGCTACGCCATAATTTGCTATATTAAAGTTTGAGCAAGTCTTACAAATAAAAACTGAATTTGTTTTAAATGGTTTCAATCTTTCATTACCCTCAGCAGCATTGTGCGATTTGTGAGATTTAAGCAAAAATTTTGTTTAATAAATTCTTCAAAAGACGCTTAAAGTATTGGGTTCATAACTATATTCGTGCGATTAGTATTGCCCACTGGAAGCTGTAACATTTTCCCATATTTCTGGCAATTTGTGGATACCATACCAAAAAACTGGGCCGGCTTGGCGGCCAAAAATCAGACTAATTTTAGATATCCTAAACTGATGTGAATAGTATTCCATTGAGACCGTTCTGCTTCAATCAGAACAGATAGTAATCAGGAGGCTATAACACACATTTTGCTCGCTTCAATTCGAAAAATTGTTGTTGAAAGCATTAATAGTTTTAGAAGCTTATGTTACAATACAGCATGCATTACCTTGGTGTCATGTATATTCGGCTTTGCTGTAGATTTGGCTAGTTGGGCAGGTTTCACAAATTATTAATCAGCTTCTTTAACGCTTCTTGGTTTCAATTTATATGACATCAAATTTTCTTATATAAACTTCCACCAAAACACGACGACTTTTGGTTAAGGTTTTCTTTATGTTAAATTATTGAAGAAGAATTTCCTCATAAAGCACTTTTTTAATAATTTTTTCTCGATCTCCTTAAAATTTTATCAGATCAATAATTCCTTCTATTTTCGATCTACTCGCGATATCCTCTATATATCGAATTTTATAAGATAATTTGCTCGTGGACTTGCTCTGTAGTCTGTTTTTACTGTGGTCGGTGGCTTATCAATCTCAAAATGGCTTTTAGTCATTAACACTCAGGTCTACACGAATACCATATACGTATACGAATACGAATACCAGAGGCTACCTTATGGAAAAAATCGTCCGACAAACAACAAGCTGCTGTCAAACTCACACTCATTGATATATGTAAAACGAAATTCACACGATCTAAAAAAAATGTTGTAGCAAACTATTGTAGAAAAAATTTCTTATCGATTTGGCTTACGCGCTTAGCTTTACATTAAAAATTTGGCTCGGATCAGATCGATTTCGTTGTTCCGAGAGATTCTATTATTGTATGAGTAAAGAAAAGCAAGACTTTGTTAAGGAGGAATTGTCTTTAATCATAACCTGAATATTTAACTTACAACATTTATCCGGCTTTAGATGAGATCCCTACTGCAATTTCTAATTTAATCCATTAAAAAATCATATAGAAGTCTTTAGTGTTAAATTATGTTTAGAGTTCCTTATTAAAGATTACATATACTTCGTTCATATCTAAGATGTGGAACGTAAAATTTGAAATTTTAATCAGGGGCTCAAAATTACCAAAGGATGTATGAAATCCCAGTGAAAACCAAAGTGCAGGCCAAATCTTGCAGCGAAAAAGCAAGCGCTTCCCAACAGGGAATCTGATTGAAAACCCGAACCAACTAGCAGAAAATAAACGATGAACTAAAACAATAAAAAGGCAACGCAAAGCTACCAGCAAAACAAAAAAAAAAAAACAAAGAACAAAAATAAAATAAAATAAAACAAAGAAAACCAAAAAAGTCAATTCAAAGCTATAAGGCCAACAAAATGTCTGAGTAAAAAGCTGCCTACAAAACATAAAACAAAATCCACCCAGTCGGGACAACAATTGAGGTCAAAGCAGAAAAAGAAAATTAATGAAAAATTTGTTTGGCCGAAAGAGTTGAGTAAAAAGGATACGTTTACATGACTAAGTACAAAGTAACAGTTTATAAAAAAGTTTAATGAAAATAAATAACAAAGGAATTTCCCGGTATTTTACTTCTTGGACTTTTATCTTAATAAAGTATACCGTAGATAATCCTAACAAGTCAACGCGACGCAAGGATAAGCCAAGGTGTGGGGATTGTAGGTTCGAGTGTAAGAAAAATTAAGTATCACTGCCAACGGTAAAGGTAGATAGCGCAAAGGTAAGAAAAAAAGAAGTAGGGGAAAAGAGACAGATGATAAAAAGCACAAAAAATATAGCAGGTTTCAAAGGAAATAACTTACCATATTTACGCAAGCAAAGCCGGAAGTTATTGTTGGCGCTACAATTGTTGTAGTAGCAAGGAAAAGGGGAATGACAACACGTGAAATAAGAAATAATTCCGTTTAATGCCGAAGTTAAATACGGAAAATGAACTCGCAATTTTGTCAAGTTGCTCGATAAGACAATTGCTATGCGGGTAACATGAGCTTCTAATGGAAGGTATACCTATAAATCTGGCAACAGGCTGTTGAAATCTGTTAAATTTCAATGTTTGTAGTTGTAAAATGGCTAATTAAATTCCGAGTTGAATAAAATTTGCTAAGTGAATTTAAATTTTCGGGTCTTAATTACCTTGCTAAATTGTTTGAATTGAAGGAGAATGTCAGTGATTTATTTTTTTGTAACACAGGAAGTATTTCACAGTGATCTTTGCTGAAAGTATACATAAATGGTGTGTAAGAGGGATTTTGAGAAACAGTTTTCATTCAATTTCGAGAACTCGTTTTTGTAATTTTTATTTTACATTTAAAGGCTAGTATATATTATATATGGTATGAGAGCAATTCCCCACTGCTCCTTCAAAATAAATCGCTACGACCTTAAACTTTCTGTGGGGAATTTGTCATCTTTAGTGGTAGTAGAATTTAATTTTATTTTGTTTGGAAAATATCGAAAAAATTAACGTGCTATGGGAAGTTGTTTAAAAAATTAGTGGGCTACTACAAAATACTTTCAGGGAAAAAATAACCGTAAGGGGCCGTTGAAGTTAATATACTCATAATTCCTCTATGTAAAGGCCAATCGTTAAAGGCATATAATTATATTAGGTGAACTGAGCGCTCCTTGAGCGTTTAAAAATTCGCGTTCCTTACGGTTACGTAGACCAGAGGGTCGTGGTAACGAAATCGAAAGCAGTCATCTTCAGCTCATGTGAGTTTTTAAAGAATTTTCAGTTTCTGTCACTGAGCTATGTAAGGCTTTGTAGATGAAATATTTGAGTTAACAAAAATAGTGACTACTTCAAGATGACGAAAGGTCAATAAATAATATTTTATTATTTTTCTAACAACTCATTGCTTGCGGCATCCATTGAATGAGTATCACACGCAAAATAACAACTTGACGACAGCATTTGCTCAGTCGATACATTTGCAGAACAAGCAATCTAACTTAAAACACTCGGCAACATTGCTACTGTCACTACGCCAGACACACACACACATACATGTTAAGCACTAGAAGTTGGTTGTGAGCCATAAAATTGCACACAATTTATTTGTATACATAAATATACATAGATATAAATGGCAAATGTATTGTCTGTCTGCTTTGTTTACAGTTTTATTGCTGACAAATTGTCATTTTATGGTTGTTCAGCTCAATGACTAAATATTTCACAGCACAAAAAACAATAACAACAACATCTACATTTACAAAGTACTCTTTGCAACTGATTTTATTGTTGTTTTTGTGGTTGATTTTACTCTTTCCAGCATTTTGCAGTATTTATTAGAAGGGACTAAATGCTCGGTGCGATTGACCAGGCGACAGTGGCTTAGTTTTACAGCTCAATTTTTATGTGCAAAAACAACAAAAGTCCTATAAGAAGAAAACCACAAATATTTACCAGAAGTGTATATAGTTAAATATACATAAAAACAAGAAAGCCTTAAACTTTAGCTTCACCGAAGCTCAAATACCCTTCACAAATAAAAAAACTTTCCTTACAAGAGCTTGATTTTGATCGGTAAATTTTTATGGCAGCTCTATAGTGGTCTGATATCGAAGGTTCCGACAAATGAGCAGCATTTTAAGGAGGAAAGAAAGTGTGCAAAATTTCAGACAGCTATCTGAAAAATATATATATATATTGTATGAAATATGGATATGTCTTAATCCGCTTAGCTCGTTACGTTGATCACTTATATTTATGCTTTATCGGGTCAGAGTGTTAACAACTTTGTAACAAACGTTCAGGATATATAAATATATCTATATATGTATGTATATGTATGTGCACTCGTTAGTGGCAACAAAATGCCTTTCAGTCAGTGACCGCAACTCGATGTGGTGGATTTGGTTAAGTGACGTCTGGCGTCGCTGCTGGGTGTTAAGCTGTAAGTGTACGCGGTTAGTGGGTGAACCCACATATATGTTTATTATATCAATATATATAAATATATATGTATGTGTCTACGCCAAACGTCAGCCGGTCGCTCTTCATTGAGTCCAACATTGTAAATTTATTGCTTTTATTTGCATTATTATAAAACCAAACCAAGTATTAGAAAATATTTGTCTTTTCAACACTTTGCACGCAAGCACACAGCCACACGTACACACTTATACAAGAAGCATACAGAATTGCATATGTACATTTGTGTGTGTGTGTGCAGTCATTGGCACATTTGTCTATGCGCCTAAATGCTTGTAGCAGCCTGCTAATATCATGCGCTTGATTGCATGTGTGTATGCGTGTGTATTACAAGTGTTGCCAGGCAATTTTATTGCGGTCGATTCACAGCTTTCTCTGATTCAAATCTCCGCACTGCTAAGTATTGCTTGTTACAAGCAATCGCATTGTAAGTACAACACAAACACACACACACACACACACACGTGTTTGCTGCATACCAAAACGCTGCTGCTTGCCAATTCGCTTGCTCTCATGGCTGCCTGTATGCGCTTGTGTGCTTATGTGTGTGTGCGCGCTATTATACGGTTGACCCATGTATGCGCTTGTTCTACTGGCTGTGTGCCAAAAAGCACCATTTGTCTGCTTCGATTTTCTGTTCACTGTCATCTTTTTTCTACTCTTTCCTCAGCTTTTGCTCTTTTATTTCTCATGATTCAGCATTCACATGCTTATTCAAATTTTTCAAATAAAAAAGGACACGGAAAAGCGGATGTAGGCATAGAAAAAGAAAAAAAAAGTACAAAGTGAAAAAGAAAAAAAGGAAAATGAAGACGCGCCACATATCAAAGCGTAATAAAGACGCAAGGCATAGCTTTTACTGCAAAGTCATTGGCTTTATCTTTCGTCTTGTCTTTTTCGTTGATTTCACTTTCTTTATGCGCGTATCAAAGCAGCGGATGCTGACAAGGAAGCCATTGAGCTCTCTTTGATCAATAAAAAGCTTTAAAATTAGCATATATTGATGAATATGAAATGCGAGCAAAATATTTTAGGTTAGCCTAAATGTAGGCAATGATGATGGCGTTACGGAAAGTATTGAGGAGCGTTGATTAGTTTTTTTTTTTTTAATAAAAGGAGCGAGTAATGCATGTAAATAATGCGCGTTTTCTCAGTCAAAAGTTCGTAATCGCATATTAATTCGCATGTGTAACTTTTCAAAGCATAATTTTAGGCTTAAAATAAATTTTTTGATTACTATTTCACTACAAACGCAAATTTTAGGTTAAAAATATTTCTTTTAAATACTCTATCGCCGCACACTCGGCACACAATTCTTAACATGAACTGCATTCGCCTAGTAGTAAAATTTTAATTTTTGAATGATTCATCTGATGTATAACTGGGCTCAAGGCATTTCAATTAGCGCTAGATTTTTTAATGTGATATTTTCTGAGCTCAAAAGTTTGCACCTACCTAAGCTTTATACCGTTCTAACCAATTTTGGTTCGAGATCCACTGCTATAAGATATGGATCAACCAAGTAAGCCTGAAGCCTTTTAGGCTATCAATCTATCATATTTTCGTATTACTATTTAACCACATAGTCGGTACAGTTTTAGGCGCTGCACATTCTGAATCTCTCCTCGCTTCATGGGTTTAGTGCTTGTAAATACTACTCCACCTTTGTGAGCAAACTTTATCGACTATACCTTAAACAAATTGTGCTGCCTTAATACTATTTATCGACTAAGAAACATTTCCTCAAACAAATAAAAAAATTATTTGCTCAAAAAGTTGGAGCATATGTAATTGATAACATCGACTCCTTTTGGTAAAAGTTAATTGAGTTCTCAAATATTTGTTTTGAAAAATGTCTTCTCAGTTAATAAAAAACAAATTATTTCGAAAAATATATATGAGCAAATATGCCCTGCTGTACACTAAATGAACTTACACTTCTAGGCAACTTACGCTTAAGAATATCCATGTTTGTCCTTCGATAAGCTCCTGAAACAAAACTATGTTTATGTAGAAACTTATATGCAAATATTGGCATTTTTTTGTCAAATTTAAAAGACATCAAAAACGTTGTGATTTGTATGCTTTAGATGTACTGAAGTGCAGCAGCCTAAATTCACTGACTAACCCTGTAGGAATATGTATTAGTTCATATATATTGAAATTTATCGCAGTTAAACTCTGAGTTATAAAGACTAAATATCCTTAAAACATATATATAGGATATATTTTTCAAATAAATATATGTTTTATAAAAGAGAAATTAAATTTTATTTATATTTTGGCAGATCTTTGGTCAATGCACTTCCTTTCGGGTTATGAGAAGATATAAGTCGGCCACAAGTTTTCTTTAAATACAGTATTAGACTATCCCAGCCTTGTAATGTGTTCCAAATGTGGTTAGCAGTTGTTAATGCAAGAGTGGTTGTTTTGTTAATGCTAGTTATATCAGTGAAAAACTCAGTTATCTTCTTCGGGACCAGTGGGAATACGAAATTTGTATCTTCAGAGATTTTAAAACTTAATTCGGTTGGCGAGTGTTCGGATTCTCTTTTGTAAACAGTTCTCCTATTGGTTGAAATCGTCCTTATGATCAGGGTGGCAGTAACTCGACTTTTCGATAATTATTCTGGTTAGGTTTGATTGTAGCGTTGATTCTAATCGATGGTTCTCACTTCGGCAGCTGTGAAAGTTGGTATTTTGTGTTACACAGAAAGTCCTAAAAATGGATTACTAGATCCTTATAGATCGAAGAATCGTTTTGAGTTTGCCACACATTTGTTAAGTCATTTAATAGCAATCCCAGCCACTTTGCTAGGTTCGCCAAAGGTGTGTCTATTGCGATATTTTAAACTCAGTCTGTCAAAAGCTCCACAATAGAGAAAAAAGTGACAAGATGGTTCCACATCGCATTCTTTCATATAGCTTTGGCAAAGAGCGGCCGACAAAGTATTCGGCATTTTAGGTCAGTATTAAGATTCAGCATTGGAGAGCCATCATCTTCTCTTCATAAAAGTGCTTCGGTATAACTTTAAAGCATAAATTTATTAAGATCTGAATTTAGTAATAGCGTGATAATTGCTTGTAGATAGCAGAAAATGAAACTTGAAATCCTGCAGGCAACTAACTAGAGAATTTGCATTTTAATATGAAATAATAATAACAAATGCATATATCCTTTAAAACTAAAGCATATAAAATAAATAAATTCGCAATGTAAACAATTGTGAGAAGACACACATACACATAAACACATATGCATATATGATGTCCACAAATCATATAATTCACACACGTGCACAAATATCTACGAGCACAAAGCAAACACATGCATATCCTGATAATCCCCTTAGGTGCATTCAATGTGCATTGCTTTCACCTCCTGTGATAGCGCTCCGCCAGCGCTCCTGTGCTCCTGCACACCGGCGTGCCAATGTGCCATATTCAATTCCATTGTGCATTTCTTGGCAATCTCACACATTTGTCAAACATCATGCTTACACAATTGTTTGGTCAGTTTTTGATTTACTTAACAATTTCGTTTACTCTTGTGGAATCTGCTGACATGCCATATAAATCTACTGTTTGCATGGCAACCCATGTAAATGTGTGTATGTGTATGTATGGTTGCGTGTGCGGGTGTTGGTTATAGTGTCGGCCGTTTGTGTAACAACTGAATTTATAACCACTTGGAATTAAAATGTCAATAGATATCAATTTTGCAATTGAGCATAAATAATTTAATACAATTTTTGTTTTATTCTTCTTGTTTTTGTTTTTTTTTTTCCAACACTTTCGGCACCAAACGAGCAAAACATGATTAATTGTGTAAAAAGTGAAATGTTGCCAGTTAAGTTAAATGTATTTTATTTTAAATATACATTGTGACACTTTGTCATCAATACAATATATATACAGTTATGTGTAGGTGTGTTTGCTTTTAGTAATAGTTAGTAATTGAGTTTCGTAATATAAAAATTAATGATTGGTAAATTGAGTTAATAAAAATAAATGAAATAAAGAAGTGCGCATGCCGAATGAAATTGCTAGATTTAATTGTCAATTTATTTGCAATATTTAATACAAGTGATTTTTATGACTATATAATTATAAAAGAGTGACAATGAATTACAATTGTCTATAGAAATGTTTTTCTGTAAGCGAGCAGCAAAAGAGTAATTGACGAAATAATAAAATGCCGGTAAAGCACAAACCTTTCGAGTTAAACGATGTTGTTTACAGTATACGGATAATAGATTTTTTTCTGGCTATTGCACCAAATCTATATTTGCGAGAGACTGTGTCATATTTGCTTTTTTTCGAAATTTGGCTCCAAAAGAGTAATCTTTTACTTCGAATTTCGAAATTGCGCTTATTGCTAATATTATTCTAAATGTAAAATATGAATATCATCTGCGTTTTCCCTTTCTTCAATGTTGGATAAGACTTTTCGATCAAGCTTATACGACAGATGCTATAAGGGGTTAGGGGTAGTAGTAATTTTGTTTTTGCTATTAAATTATGTTATTTTATAAAAGTAGTAATATGGCATTATTATACAGTGTTTTGACTTGAAGTAATTTCCAAAGTTATAGCTGTCTGTGTTGACCCAGTTCCAAAAAAAAGGTCCTTGCGGTGACAATCATAAGTCCTTGGAGATGTATCTAAAATCAATCGGATAAAAAAAATTAGTTTTATAAATAAATAATCCTGGCTCTGATCGACGCTTTTTTCAAAAGTTAACAAAATGGCGACCTATGGAAATTTTTTTCTAGATTTTTGGGAAAAAATCAACAGTTCGTCTTAAAAAATTGTAATTTTTGAAAAAAAATTCTTCGATCAGGCCCGAGTTTATTTTGTATTTTAAAAGCTGTATAAATTTCATTAAATTGTACTGAGCGGTTTTCGAGTTACAGTTGTCACCAGTTCGAAAAACATAGTTTTGAGAAAAACGCATTTAAAGTTTCGTGCAGCTGCCGCTGGCTACCTGTTCCCGAGCGCTTTGAAGTGCCCGAGCGCTCTTTGTTATTTATCGAATAACTCAAAAAGTAATTATCGTCGGATCAACTTGAAATTTTCAGAGAATATTTTCAAGATATTATACTTAATGAAAATGCGAAAAAAAAACAAATTGATTTTTTGAAAATTCTGACTACCCCTAACTCCATTAGGCGTCAAAGCCAGATAAAAAATAATGTTACAAAAATACTGACTCGACTATGAAACCAATGTTTTCTTTTTTTTCAAAATTATTCTCTAAAAGATAAATATTTCACTCCAAACTTCGAAACTGAACTTATTAAAAAATTATTTTATTGTTAAATATGGTCATAATCTATGTTCTCCCTTTTTCAATGGTGCATAATATTCTTCAACCACGCATATATAGCAATTGCTATTAGTGATCAATGTGATTCATTTTAAAAAATTTTAGATTCCCTTGATCCCATAGCCTATCTCCAGAAGGACCTCCGAAAAAAAGTGTCTGGCGTTGGTCAAAGTTTTTCTGCTTAAAATTATCTCAAACTAAAAAAGCAAAGAAATTTATTTTTTTACAATAAATTAATGCAGGTATTGTTCCAAGGGGAGTCGAAATTTTATTTTTTGATGAAACGGCGGCTTTCGAAAAAAAACCTGTTTTTTGTGAAAAAATCTACACTTCAGATTGGCTTAAAAAAATGCTTATAAAAAATATTATTTCTACTATCATTAGCTGATAAATTTATCTAAGAAGATCATGCAAAAATTATGAGACGAACAGCTGGACCTGTTTCGAATAACTTTTCACGAGCGATTCTGAAATCAGCATTTCGAGAATACGCTCATATCGCCGAAACTGTTTGCTGGTTCAACTTCAAATTTTAGGAAACTATTTTCAAATTCGATACATAAGCCGTAATATTCAATTTTGGGAAATTTACATGTGGATATAACCGTTTAAGGGCTAAATTGCTTTAATTCGACAAACTTTACTTCAAACAAAATATTTGTACGAATTTTGGGTTTGCACTTACTGCTTAAAATATACCAGAGCAAATATTGTTTACATAACACTGCTTAGCATCCAAACTGAACGCTTCAATGTGCAATGCCAGATACCTACTCGTTTTCGCATCATACGATTAACTTACAACGATATGCTCATTCAAACCAAATTTCATATAATCTACACACAACTGCATCAACAAACCTTATGCCAGCATTTAGCTGAATCTATTGAACGCTAATGTTATGCAACTAACCGCAATTGCATCGACAACATCTTCAACGGGTTTTGCAGCAGTTGCGAAAGTATTAGACAGACTAGAACTTAACGGAAATCAGGCAAACCAAATCAGACTTGACTTAACCCGCTCGAAGTTTGTAGTGCACGAGCACTAATGGCCAAATAAATAGACAAAGTACATGTGTGTCTGTGGGTGTGTGTGCCAACAATAATTGTTTAACATGCATATTATGTGCATAATGCTTGGCATACAGTTACACTTTAATGAGTGGCAGTGCATTAGTTGGAGCAGGCAAAGTCATTACGAATTCATATTACTTGATATTTGTAGACAAAGGCAAGCAAACACTTGAAAAGTAGCAAATACATGTATGTATTAAATGAAAAGCACTTGTGAGTGTATCTGTGTGTGTGCGTATTCAATTTGATTGCCTGTGTTATTTATTAATGTTGTTTGCTTTAATGGTCAAAACTTCACAGACTTCTGAAAAGCAATTGAACTTAACAACATCTGCACCTCACTTCACTTCACTTCACTTCAATTCATCGGTAGTGCAAACAAAAATTTCACACAAACACATACACATTTGCTAACAAACACATATATTTACATACAAGCACATATAAATTTCCACTGCCGCTCATGCAGTGTGACGGCCAACAGGGCGTATGATGAATGGCTGTATAAACAGCGACCAGCCGACATTTATGCATATTACAAATTACGCGCTGTGAAAGCAAACTATAACCATAACAAAAACAACAACATACAACACGACAAATATGTACGATTACACTGCACTTTGGCTGTTGAACGTTCGCTGCGAAGAATGAGCGTTAAATTAATGAAATTGCATGCGATTTCAATTTTACGCCTGTCTAGCGGCAACGCGGCAAGAAGTTCACAGTACTAACTGTAAATGATAGCATATACCAATAAATATGCTTATGTGTATATATATGTACGTACGTATGTCTATGCGTTCGTGCGGCAGTGTGTGAGCCAACAAACAGACACTGACCGACAATCCACTGACACAGAGCTGATAAAACGAAAGGAAAGCAAAGCCAAGCAAAGCAGACGTGCTGTTTTACTCGTCGCTAGGTTATACAAGTATGTCCGAGCGGCAGCAGCAGCAGCAGGAAATGAATGAATTTCAGTTTTCTGTAATTAATTTGTAAATATTGTATTTGGTCCAAGTGGGACAAGGAAATATTACATGGCAACCGAAAGAGTTGGTTATTATTATTTTTGTGATTTTTATTTTGTTGATTTTTTTTTTCGTGAATGCGTTGGTCGGTCAGCAGGAAATGGCAAAAAGACAAAATCGGTTACCAACTTACTATGTGTATATGTATACGTGCAGATAGATATTTACTTTCACATATGCAAATGCGAAACCAGTATATTTGCGGGTAGTTTAAAAAGTCAGGTTGTTGAAAAAACGAGTTTTGTAAAGAAAATAATTTTTTGCTTAGAGCATGCCCGTAAAATTTTTCTAAATTTTTACATCCCCTTCTATATTTAGAACAGAACCACAGAGTATATATAACCATCAAATATGTTAAGATTTAACATGAAGATTTGAAAAATATGCAACAGGTAATAATTTTATTTCGATTTTTTTATCATCCGCTCAACTGTTTTCTTCGTAAATTTTCCTTCAAAGTTGCTACAATTAAATCAAAAGTCCAACTACTTATTTTACATACTGAAAAATTTCTTTCCAGTCCAGTCTTTAAAGTCCGACTCAATCATTCGTTAGCTAATTACTCCCTACCGTAGGTAAAGAATTACCATACACATTGGCGAGCTGAGAAGTTCGGTATTTTTGATGCTTTGTAATTTTCCTTATGTCATAAAGTTCCTAAACATGATAAAGTGTGAGAAAAAAGCCAAAAAATTTCTTACTTCAACTTTTTTCTGTCGAATGATGGCGATTAGCAGCGAAGCGCCATCTGTCGTCCGAAAAAAATGTTCATATATAAATGAATAGCGATAACGCTTTGGAGAGATTCGTCATATTTTTTGCTTCTAATTTCGAAATCATAAATTGAAAGTAATATACATACCTAAAAGTTCCCTCTCGGTCCTTCCTTAAGCCCAGATTCACTCATTTGTGAGTGCTGTTAAGTCTCTTCCTCTTAGTTATAGATTCCCAATAAACATAATCGGCGACCAGAGAATTTCGCAACTCTGGTTGCTTTTAGTTTTTCCTTTGTCATAATGGTTCCATGTTCAGTAAAGTATTACAAAAAGTCCAAAAATATTTCTACAAGTCTCTTGGTATACTTTTTTGTATCAAATGGTGGCGATTAGAGTCGACGCGTCACTTTTCGGACGAATACAGTTTCGCATAAAAATGAATAAGATTAAAGAGCTTTATAGACACAGTTGAGATGTCTCCACTGATTGAATGGATCTTACAGAGGATTTTCGGTTAGGTAAAATTTTTTCGACGGCTAGTGAATTTAAAATCACTAGCAAAACTTTTAGTAAATTGTAAAAACTTTTTTCTTCAATTTTGCAATGAACCTATCCTCTATAAAAATAAAAAATTGCGTCATCCATTCTAACCAAGACGATAGGTGGCGCTATCCTCAAGATATTATAACATCATTATTTATAGTCGCTTATTTTTCATTTGAGAAATATTTATCTTTTGTGCCTGAGTTATTTAGAAAAACCGTTTATATATAAGCCGATATTGAGAGTAACGAACAATTCGATTATGATACGCACAAAATTTGTATTCTTAGGGATTCTACGTACACCATCTGATCGAATTTGAACCGAACTGACAAAAAACATACTATATTCTCACGTATTTTTTAACAAATCTTTATTATCACCGTCATAAAAGGCTCCTAAGCCAATATGCCAGCTCTGATCATCCTTATTACTCATATTATTAATTAAACTCCAACTTATTCCATTTTAGGAAGCCACAAATACATATGTAGTTGTTATTCATCAACTGCCTAGCTAGGTCAAAATTTATTAGGTTACCATTTTCAAATATTTTAGAAAATGTACTTAGACTGCAACTTCCACCGTCTTTCACTAACATATATCCCTATTACGTGTGATTTTTAACAGAACAAGACCTGATTTAATAAATATAAGCGCAACTGTTTCTTCCAAAATACATTTATTTAACCAACAACCCTCGTAGGTCTTGTATTCATTAATATATAACCAAAAATCTGAAGTTCACTTTAATTGCGTATATGAAAGTTTCTTTTTTTCCTTCTTAATTTTTTTGCTTCGTTTCCTCTCACAAATTGCTTGTTAAATCTCGTATTTATTTCATATTCTTGCACGAGTGACTTTATGGCAAAATATCAATGCTTGTGTGATTTGCCGATTATTATCGGTTGAATGATAAAATTATAAATAAAATAATTTAATTGCTTTAGGTACGTTATAATTATGCAATTAAATAGAATTCATCATAAAATACTTGCGTAGGTAATATTATACATAAAAATATGCGAGTACGAATACAGAAGGAAAATAACAAAAGTAATTTAATACTGTCCATGTCATTAAATGATAATCAAAAAATTCTGTTGAATTCTAATGAATTTATATGCGAAAGCATATTAAAGATTTCTTGAAGAAATATATAACTGAAATTTTGTTGTTAAATAAACAAACAAAAAATAGAAAAAAAGTTAACCTCGGTTGCACTGAAGCTACGAGTATAATACCCTCCACAAATATAAAAGATTCCTTACAAGCGCTTCGTCCAGTTTATATAGCAGCTATATGCTTAAGTAATCTGATCTGAACAATTTCTTCGGAGATTGCACCACTGTCTTAGAAAATAATACGTGTCGTCAAATAAAAAAGTTTTCCATACAAGCACTTGATTCCGATCGTTCAGTTTGTATGGCAGCTATATGCAATAGTGGTCCGATTTCGGTGGTTCCGACAAATGAACAGATTCCTGGAAAGAAAAGGATTTACGCGAAATCTCTGGTAGAAATCTCAAAAACTGATAACAAGTTCGTATATATACAGATGGACATGGCTAAATCGTATATACTTTGTAGGGTCTCCGACACTTCATTTTGGGTGTTACAAACTTCGCAGCAAACTTAATAAACCGATGGTGCTGATTAAGCTGAGCACTCAGGCCTTAGTATGTGCATTACTTCGAAGGTCGCTCTAGGACACAGTATCGGTGTAAGCTGAGTCGAAGCTAGGGAGGAAGGTTTTGATGTGGTGTTTCGTGTAGGGAGCTTTTTGCCAAGCTTAGCTTTAGGCTACCGGACTACTGTAGTATTTTTCAGGCAGAAGTGGCTGCTATTATGGGATCAGTAGACCTACTGCTCCGAAGTTGCGCCTCTTCCAAGGAGGTGAGCATTCATTCCGACGTAGAGCGGCAATACTAGCGCTGAGCTAGCTAACTAGCTAACTGTGCGCTGAAAGAAGTATCCGTTCTCACAAAATAGCGTCAAGTTGCTTCATTATCCGACTCGTTTAGGTGCCTGGTCATAACGGAATCACTGGTAACTGCATAGCCGATGAGCAAGAGGTCCCCACTCACATCGGAGTAGGAACGAGTTGGATCTCCGATGTCATCTTACGTTCTAGCACTCAACCTCTGAACCATTTAACCTAACCTAACCTAAGAAACTGAAATATAGCAGTTTTTGAATTAATAAAGACACGAGAATGGGATTCATTGAATCAAACTTTACTGTTTGGAAAAAACTTTCACCTAAAACGCTTGATATAAACTTCTTACATCAAAATATAAAGAAGCTAATTCTAAATTAGTTCCAGTAGTTTGTGGAGTTTCGCAACTTATGGAGGCATGGCTCTATCTGACGATATTTAACATAAGCAAAACTAACCTTTGAGTAAACTCTGAAATTTCATACAACTTTTGCATGTCAATATTTTCTATACATAGGGGTTTTAGGGATTACATTTCAACACAGAGAGCTGTTTATTTACACTACTGACAGGCACTAATTGACTTTAGAGTTCGCTTTGAATAAAAAGTAGCTTATTTTACTCTCTACTACTAAGTCTTGTAATCTTTTACACACATTTGAGCTACTTTAAACTTGCAATCACAAATATGGAGAGGAGAGCTGAAGAGTCAGCATGCATCGGTAATGAAAAAGTTTAAAATTTTGGTACTTATTATTTTCATGAAAAGAGCCTCTTATGTCTACGTCCACGATATGATGGACAAAGCCGACAGCGAGACTTTATTTAAAAGCACTCAATGCTCAATTAAAATTCTTCGAATCTACTGAATGCTAGCGACATAAGTACGAGTGCAATTGAAAAAAGTCATTCCAAGAATTCATACACATTTTCTATAGAATTTCAATTGTAGATATATATTTATTATGTTTACATACTTTGAGTTGAATGGACTGTAAATACATATCTCTAGTTTTATTCAATCGTTCCCATTGTACTATTACGCATTTTATGAGACACGAAGGACAGAGAAATAATAAGCAAAGAAAGACGAAGAAAAAATCAGAACACTTAGCCAACAAGAAATCTACTTATTTTCGCTAATAAATTACAAATCAACTTATAAGCTTACCATTTGATATTTATGCGTTTCTACATACTTTCTTTCAATATCATTCTTGCAGAGACCAACTGTGGAGCAGAGCTATAGCGGGAGACACGCGGGTGTATGCAGTGGTGGCAACTTTCGACAAAAGTTGAAGCTGCAAAGATTTTTGGTTATTTACGAATTTTGTTGATTTGTTGATTTCGGGGATTGAAAGTTGTGGCATTAGCAAATCAGGGCAGGAGACGACACGACGACACAACGAAGGCGCCAACACAATTGCGAACAAGCGCAACAAAAAGGAGGAAGAAAAAGTCAACACAATCAAAAGAAGTGATAAAATACAAGCAGCAAGTGGGTGTAGAAAAGGAAGTGGCAACAGAGCGGAGTGAAGAGACGATTGGCAGTGAGAAAGATAGAAAGAGAGGCCAGCGGTAACTTTGTGGGTGGAAAGTTTGCGCAACAAACGAAAACCGAGCCACAGTGGCTACCAGCAAGCAACAGTAGTTGAATTTGCGGCCGAGCACAAACTCAATTGTAGTTGGCGTTAGCACAATTGTTGTAGTTAGTGTTGTTGTAGTTGAAGGCTTCAACACTAAAATCAAATAATCAAAGCAAACATTGAGACTGTAATAACAAGACAAGCTGGAGGACACGAGCGCCAGCTGCAGCAACAGCCGTTACACGCCAGCATAATAGTAAATCTAGTAGCAGAAACAGCAACAGTAACAACAATAAAGCCAACAACAGCTACAACAATTTTGGCTACTAAAGCAGCGCCGAAAGATGAGCAGCGGCAAAGATCAAAGCATTAAATAGCCAAAGAAGTTGCAGGCTCGAGCCATAGAGCAGCAGTTGGAATAGAAAAAGAAGAAGAAGAAGAAAAAGACGTGGATTAAGTAGTGACTCCACAACAACAAGCACAGCAAGCTGGCTTGCGCAACAAGAAAAATAAGCGCGTGCAGTGGGGCAGCAAAGGAGTCGGCAGTTGGGCGACAAACGAGCGGCCAACACAGCCCGGAACAGACGAACGCCATTGTGCCAACACTAACAAAAACACGCACAACAAACAATTTGTGCAATATTCGAGCAACAGCAGCAGTAGCAGCAGTGGCGTACGCGACCGCCGCTACAGCGACCTCGGAGCACACGATAATGTGCACGAAGACTGTTGAGTCGCAACAGCAGCGCCGCAAATGCACGCATGAGCAATGTGATGACAGGAGCGACAACAACAAAAACCGACTACAACAAGAACAGCAACAATATAATGCCAATGTCTGCGACGTGGCAGTTGTTCAAGAGCAAAAAGCCAAACGAGCACACAATACACTCGTGCGCAAAGCGATGATACTGCAGCAGCAGCAGCAGCAACAACAACAACAACAGCAGCAGCAGCAAGAGTCAACGCCACAACGAGGGAAGGCGCGTGACAAAAGGCAATGGCGGGCAATGTGCGGCAGCAGCAGCTGCAGTGGCAGCGGCACACGCTATGGTCGGGCAGGAATCAAGTGGAAAATTATAATATCAACAATAATTTTGCTATTATGCCGCACAAGTGAGTACAACAACATAAATAAATAAAAGGAATGTCATTCGTATACATATGTACGTATATTTTTAGGCACATATAAACATACACATATATTATATAGGCACATAAAAGAATAAAACATGAAAAGTTGTTTGGAAAAAAATGCACAATACACAAATAATAGCAATAAAAGCAGTAATAATAACAAAGGCAACATTAACAACAACAATGCATTGCATTATAATAACACACGTAATGACAGCACTTGAGCGTAATAATAAAATAATACACCAGCTGGCATGCATATACATATATACATACATATATATATGTGTATATATACCTACATGTGTGTGCGTGTGTCTGTGTCGCCAAATGCAGCACGTAAGTTAAAGACAACACATGTCAATTGAGTGATGCGTTGAGTGATGCCAAAACACATAATGACACGCCGGTTAATGTGTTTTGCGTGTATGTATATAATACGTTGCTGGCCATTACATAGGTACACTTTGGTTTTGATATATTGCTACAAAACTTTTAATAACCAGAGAAAAATGTCAGAGACCCTATGAAGTATATATATATATATATATATATATATATAATTAATCAGCTAAACGTGCCTAGTCAATTTAGCCATTTCTGTCAATATATTAACGATATTTTCGACAATTCACCTTTCAGATTTTTTTTTCAATTCCATTGTACGCTAGATTGTGCATTACAGTATCAGTATCATAAAATTGGACCAATAATTCGAACAGACTTTGTCTTCTTTGAAGCAGGTTCGTCGAGTAAAGTCCACTGTTTCGACTGTTTCTTGGTCTCAGGTGTGTACCAGTGGATCCATATTTCGGCGACGGTCAATCTTTGCTTTATTCATTGATCCAAGCAGTTCACTTCTGGGAGATTGCTTTCTTTCGACGGTCCAATTGTTGGCATTACATGCCCGAATGTGGTAGATAATTCCCTGCCCATCCCAGGAAAGACCTAGCAAAACCTTCGTGACTGTCGGGCTTGGCCACCGTTTGCGTCGACTCACCGCGATTCGACCACTACCTTTTCGCTTGACGTTGCCATGGATTTTTTATCACCAATAACCACCCGCTTGAGAAAGGGAACGTTTTTGTTGCGATATAGTACAGATTCACAGATTGAAATACCATTCATGAAGAACTCGTGTGGCACCCATTTTTTATATCCAGCCTTATTTTTGGTTCTAAACGGTTTTTATACAATCTCTAGCTAAGGTAATCGAAGAAGCGTACACAGAAAGATCGGACTCGATGATTTCAATAATTTAAGATGTAATCGATAGTTGGCCTTAACGGAATGGAATCGGCGAAAACAATTTTGCGCGTATTTGGCTGTTGCAATAGCAAACCCGTAAACCAAGTCCACATCTTCAGCCGTATGACTTGTGTTTTCAACTTTATCGAATAAAAACTGTAAAATATGGCGTATCTTTTCTTTGCTGGTTTCCATCTTTGACACGTGCTGAAACAATACTGAGTCAAGCAATTAAAAAACTCTATTAGAGGTTTTCTAGCACAAAGTCTTAACTTTCGCACGCAACTCTCCGTCTCTTTCGTAGAGCAACTCGATCGCACTTATACGACGCGAGCTACACCTTACGAAAGCCGTTAATTGGAAAAATTTGTCTTTTTTATAGCTTAAAACTATATTGCCACAGTTAGACCAACACAACTCCTGAGCAATATACATAAGATTATTTGATCTATCTCTGGCTTCCATATACTGTTTGCATTAATTGTGTTTCCATATGTCGTATTATATGTATAACACATTCTATTAAACCTCGTTAAAAATATGAAATAATCGGTGCAAAGTTTCGTTCGCTTCGTATAAAAGAAACCAAAATTTTATGACGTGTACTTATAATAATGGCTGTATGCGTACGTATACAAAACGAGCTGCAGGCAAATATGCCAAGCAAATAATTGAGTACATACATCATCGTGTGTTGTTTTACCACCTTTCTATGCATTTTGGGCAGTTATAATTGTCAACACTGCGCGCTAGTGTGAGTGTGAACACACATATGTATACCCATATATATATTTATACACATATACAATATATGTATGCATATGCATACATTGAACATAAATATATGGCTTGCGTAAATTGTGCGCTGTTTATATTTTATATTGTCATTTGCTGGTGTTTTCTATAACGGCACAATTAAAAGCTTCTCGCTTCTCAGTGCGGTGCTTTGTTATGACAGTTGGCAGTTAAAGGGTGCTTTAGGTATTAAAGTGCAGTTTTAGTTAGCTTACCTTAATGTGTGTACCTATGTATATGATTATAGCGCCTAAAACTAGGCAACGCAATATAAAATATTCAAATATTGGTACCTTAAAATTTAGTTTCATTAGTTTTTAAGTAAAAAACTTGAGTGTTTCACTTTAGTCACCCATTATGCGCTGCTGCTGCACTTCTAAGTACATATACTTAGGTGTATTTTCATGTGTAGTTTTTTAGCTGATGCGCTTAGCTTAATTGAAGTTGAAAACTTTCTAAGCGCTCACACATAAAGCGCAAGTTTTGCGTTTACTTACTGCGATATGTGAGATTGCTGCAATATTTATCAACTGCTGCTGCATAAAGTTTTCGAATTTAGGTATAAGCTTTTTGACATAATTCTGTTGGTAACTAATATCGTTGTTTGCATGAACTTATTGATATCAGAACATTTCTGTTGTTAAAGCGTTGATTGCGCAAATTTGATGAAAGGTTTTTAATTATTTTTATTTCTTTTGAAAATTGTTAACTTTTTGTCGAAACCTCAAGCAATATATATCATTTTGTCAAAGCAAAGTACGATTCTGACTTTTAATGCAGATCCTTTTGTTACATGCTTATGTTAGAAACACGTGGGATAAAAAAATGGCTGCTGGTTTTCTTGCAATTTATCCGTTTTTAGAAGGATCTGCAGGACCGGATCAACTAACTTCGTTCTGTATATTTTAGTATCTTACCTAATCAGAATTGACACCGACACACTAAACATATGCACTTCAAAAAGTTCCCGCATGATACTAACCACTTCTTTTTATGCCCCAACAAATCTGCTCAACTAATACCGCTTTCCCTAAAGTCCAAATTTGTAGAAAATTCAGCCAATTTCCTGAACCTTCCGTTAAGTGACTTCAATGATAGACTATTTTGGCGTTTTCCTCCAAATAGGGCTTATATGTTCGCTACAACAAAAACAACCCAATTTCGTTAATATCCTCACTCATTAGCTCTAGAGTCCTATCTTATACCATATCATATTTTATATATTGTATCGTACTTTACGTGGGTAAACTTATTATGTAAGCAATTGAGGCAACGAAGGGTTTAGGTAACACTCATCTTTATCTCGATAAGCGCAATGGCAGCTATTATACCTTTAAGTTCCTCCGTTACAAAAAAAGCAATGTACTAGTTAAATAAATTATCAAAGTTTCGTCAGAACACGTGTTACTTTTCATTATTTATAGCCGCTTCTATTTTTAAGTTCAGGAGTGAACACCTTAAAATATTTATTAACTGTGGACCTCATACAAATTGCGTTAAGACGCACTTAGATACTTCAAGAAAATTGTATTATAATAAATTTTGATTTATTATTTCATAAAGTTCAGATATACTTAATAAAATTTTACAAGAAGGTTACTGACAAATATTCATTTGAAATAATGCCAGTCACGTCGCATCACTCAGCAAGAGCTTACTTACCTGCAGACCAAAGTACTCGTGCCACACTTATGCTTATATACCTTACAATTTCGCTTGAAATTGCCCTCAACACCCTGTAAGCCAACTACAATTACTCATAACACTCGCTACGTGCTCGTGTATTCATAAAATATCCAGATGACAAATGCACCGAAACACTGAAATATACACACATCCTTATAAAGATATATAATATATATATAGATATACCTATAGGTGGGTACAGGGCGGTATATGCACCTTTAGAGAGACATTCGCGCACATACAATAGAAAAATCGAGCAGAATCCAATGAGAAATAGAAATAAAGGACGGCACTGCAATAAAAGTCGAAAAAAAGAGAAATACAAATAAACAAACCAGCGTAAAAGTAAAGGCAAATAAATTACGACAATTTATAATTTTGCCAGCTTTTCCTTTTCACATTTCGCCCAAAGCTTTTGCCTTAAATCTTTTTCATATAGCGCGACACATTTTATCTACTCTATACTTTTTGTATTGTTGTTGTTGTTATTATTGTTTTCTCTCTCTTTTTCTTTCTTTCATGCTGCGCTTCGTTGCTGTATGCCATTACCTTTATCTCTGTGGCCGGGAATATTTTGCATTGTCTGCATTGTCGCCAACAAAAGGTCACGTGCTTGCCATACGAAAGGGTCGTCTCATGTCTCCGAGCTCATTCACTGCCCTAAGCGGAGATCTACATGTACAGATACAATTCAGCGGCGAAGATGTGGCTGCCGGGAACGCTGTTGGGGGCGTGGCAGGAGTTGGGGCCAAAGATGGCGTTGAAGTGGCGGCTGATGAAGCAAACGTGCGGAGTACAACAACAACAAGCACTACGGGCAGGACAACGGCGACAGCAACAATGACGACAATGTCGACAACGACATCACGCACGACACATCCATTAGATGGGATGAGTTTTCGTCAAGTGGGTGTCAGCGGCGGCGGTGTGGGCGTTGTGGAGAATACCATTACAAGCACTTTGGTAATTAGTAAAATCATTGATGATTTTGTGGATGCAATGGCTGCGGCGACGGGTAATGATACAGCGCGGGCATTTGTAGAGCAGCATGCACAATTCAATAGCAGCTTAACGAGCAGTTCGAGTGCGGAAGTAACAACGCCAGCAGCGTCCAATGACACCAGTAATCAGACGACGCGGCCAACCAAAGTGTTGCAACGTCGCCGCAAAGAAATCGTGCAGAATATACCGGTCTTCCCCGATCCACGGCATAATGTCACACAAATCTCGGTGCCCTGTCAGACTTTTACACGTGGCGGCCTATACGAAATGCAAGTAGTAACCAATTTGAAGACCACTACGCCCGTTGCTGCGGCAAATAGCAGCGCTCATGAGCCACTGCCCACCATGACGACTACCACACTAATGCCGGTCATCGATGAGCGTTTGCGTCAAACCTTAGACGTGCGATGGCCAAGCGCCGACATGCAAGTGACACCGACTCGCTTGCGCACCTATCCCGATCAACCGGTCGAGGTCGTGCTACGCTTTCCCGAAGTGAATTGTGAGCGCGCTTGGCAAGAGAGCAACTCGCTGGATTTGCCACAATTTTGGCTGGAGCTCATCTATTGCGGTAAGCAACGCAGCTGTACTGAGGTCTCGCCACAAAATGTCAGCAAATCGAGCATTCTGTATATGGAGCAAGTACGCGGCTATCCGAAGCATAAGCTCGTGCATCTCGGCTGCGAACTCTTCGGTTTAGCTGGCAATTATGCCGTGCAGTTGCGTTCGATGGTGCCAGCGCCAAATGTGCCCATTACACGACGCTTTCTCAGCGTCGATTGGAGCGATAAATTTGTGTTTAATGTTTATGCGCGCAGCATATTCCCTTGCGATCCTCATACGGGCATCGGTGTGTTGTACGAATATCCAGCATGTATACTGGAGCAGGGTGATCGTGTGCGCGTTTTTGCAAAACTGCGCGCTGATGTGGCATCGCTGAAGCCGCCCACTACGTTGCACTATGTTGCTGAGCAGCGTGTGGTGAAGAGTCATCATTCGCTTTACTTTAGCTGTGACCTGTTCACCGAGAAATACGTGGAATACTGCTTCGTCTATGTAAGTCAAGCCATCTCGGGTGCGGTAGCGGACGTGCGCATGGATTGTGTGCCGACATTGCCAGTTAGTGGTGAGTAAGATATATATATATAATATATATGTGTATATAGCATACTTGATATTTTGCAGACTTTAGAGAATATTAATGTATATGATAACATCAAGAAAGCCAAGATGCTAATATTGACCCATACGTTTTGTTAGTATGAAAAGTTTGACTCCATTTGGATCCAAATTGCATTTCTTTAAAGGATGTTTGTAGATTTCCGTTATTACAAACGCTAGATTTCTATAAATCTTTTGGCGGTAATTAAAGTCTATTAGCTTATTTTACTAGACCTAAGTTAAGTTAGGTTAGGTTAAAAGGTCGATTCAAAAAACAGGTCAGCCGAGAACGCCAGTCCATTCTGTCTAAAATACTCCCAGATATTGAACAAAAAGCGCTTTGAGTCTGCTATAAATTTGATGAGCCGACTATTTCACCAAGTTCCTCAAAGATATGAGGTTGTCCAGCTTGCAAAACCTGGACAACTGTTTTGGGAATAATTTTGACTTGAGGCAAGTTTATCGTTTGGACGAATTTAGAAGTGAGGTGGTTTATTTTTTCCATTAGGCTTCAATTGATGGTGTTGAGTTACGAAAATTCGTATTAATTAGTAGAGTTCATTTATAGGAAATATATCAAACATTTCGCGGGGCGGCTGTTCATTAGGGTTTTATGTCCCGAACTTAATACAAATTAGACTCGTAGAAAAATAAAGAAACAGATATTTCGTTTATTTTCATGGTATTTTAACTTTCAAATTTGCCAAAATGTGTGATTTTATTTATAACGAAAAGCTCAATAAGATTTCAACTAATTTCAACTTTCAACCATAGATCATCGATAGTTAGAGAGAACCTTTTAGAGCTCACTTCAAATGCGGAACCGCTCAAAATTTTATTGTCATATAACTAGAAAAACTATTCACAACGAAGAGTTTAATGGACCCGTACTGAGTTTACATACCTGTTCCCTAGCTTCTGAGAAATGTACGCTGTGTTATAAGCCGTATACCATTGATTAATATGTACTCTCATAGCTGTGATACTTACATCGGCCTACATGTGTATTTTCGAACCTTATTATATTATATTCGATGATTTTGCATATCGCTTTTTCTTTCGTTCTTAACTATGAAGTCACTATTGCTATTGCGAACATACTAGAAGTCGATAACTACTTGCTAATCATATTAAATGGTGTTGCCGAATACTTCAAGTGTTTATCGAATATTTTCTGGGTTTCACAAGGAGTTAGAGAGAAAGACTCTAATGAAGAAGAATGATTTTGCGATTTTCTCTTCATACTATTATTTAGTTCCAACATCAATAAATAACCTAAATTTGACTAAATTATGCTTGTATTTTTAAGTGGCTTATTGACATAGCACAATTTGTCCAAAATATTTTAAGTTCTCCTTATCATATATGTGGTGTCAACTTGTCGTGATAACTATTCAGCAAACAGTCTTTGTTTGCCGCATAATCCTGCTAGTTGTTCCTAACCTACAATAGCTTCATATACTAAAAATAGCGTGAACTGAGCGCTAGGCATGACAAGAGTACAAATTACATAATCACCTGTACAGGGTATACATACATACATATTTATATTATATATACCCGAAGCATATCTGATTTGATATTGTGCAACATATTTGTAAAGTGATTAGAAGTATACGTTTGTCATATGCGCTGTCACACATACACACACAAACGCTCATAACTCGGTGACATTATATTACAATATTATTAGCTAGTGAATAACCCATTGAGTACTCGTGACATAAGCAAACACCCACACGCACACACACATGTATATTTTTTTCATGCACCGCTTGCATTCGCGTTCCTAATCACTAAGCACCTATTTGTATGCTTGCTGTCAGTTCGTTGACTAAAAGCGATGAGTATTTGCAACATTGTTGCTTATTTGTTTTTGCAACAAACTCACACACACACACCGCAATGAGACGTCCGTGTAAATGACAACGAATTTAGGTCATTATGGACACAGTCAAACAATGAAAATTGCTTGCAAATGCGTTACACACACCCCCACACATATACACAGCTGTCATAGATGTATGTGTATGTATTGTTATTGCTATCCAGTTGACAGTTCGCGAATACAGGGCAAGGCACAAATGCGCGTATAAGCCTTGGGGGCAAATTGGCAACGTCAACGATAATGCCAAGCTTTCACACACACACACACCCATCTAAACAAGCGGATCTAATAACATGTGTGTGTGTGTATTAACTCATTCGAGTGCTTATTCATATTTGCTCGCATGTAACGCATTTGATTATGTTGGCCTCGAGGGCTGATGATATTGTTAAGATGGCTATAGATATTGTAGTTGTTGTTTGTTGTTGCTTTTGCATTATATGCACTCTATTGTTAAATGATGTAAAGCTGCCAACACCAACGCCGACTGCTTGGCAATTGCAGCGCAGCGGCATCAATGCAACAATGCATTATTTTCCCGCTCTACTTGTCTGGCACACTGCTGCCCTCATTACTCTTGGTCTGCCACAATTGTCTACATATTTTGATGGTATTCATATTCATGCGCATTAAGGCAGCAGACGTGAGGAATTTAATATATATATTTACTCGGGTTGCCAAGCTAAGCGTTTGAATTTTCAGGATCTCGATAATTCGGGATTATTTTTTTCATTTTAGTATTTGATTTGTATGCTACTCTGCAAAGTTTTCGGGATCCCGTTATTATAAGATTGCTGTTTAATGATTTGCATTCGGCAGTTTATTTGTTTAATTTTTATGTAACAATACATAAAATGGGAAAAAATTCTCGAAAATAGGAATTAAACTAAAAATAAATCCCGAAAACTTAAGTTGATTCGTTGGGATCCCGAAATTTCGGATCAGCTGTTTAATTTCTCGATTTCTTTATTTTATTCTTTGGTTTTGTATGTTACTCAACTGAGTTTTCCCGAAATTTCGGGATTAATGCCTAACTTTTGCATTCTTAATTTTAATCGTCCGCTTTTTATATAACAGTAAAAGTGGTATTAAGAATGTACAGTAAAAATTAACCCCGATATTTTCGGTGATTTGCACAAATCTCTCGATCTTTTGAAACTGGCGCCTAATTTTTGAGCAATTAACAAATTTTCGTCGTTGAATTTGTATATGACTCTGCTGAGTTTTCGAGATATCTAAATTTTGAAATAATATAAAAATGAAATGAGAAGTAAATAAAATAAATTTTAAGAGGTTTTTAATGATCGCGTAATTTCCTGTTTAGTGCTAAATTTTTGCTATAATTTTACTTAATTTTTTGGATTTGTAAGTTTTTTATTTTTTTTAAATTTAATGTATTTTTTATTTGAATCATTGAAATTTTCAGTAAGAATAAAAGAAAAACAATCCCGAAAATATTCGGGATTTCGGTATTACCCTATTTAGCACACCCATTTTCGGTATTCACAAAGTTAACCCTACTTGACTGCTGTGATGTGTACCATTAATAGCACTTGTTAGTTTGTTGCACCATTCATGCGGCAAGAGCGATTGTCCTGCCACTTCTCCCCGCTCAGCTTATATCGATAACCATGACATATAATAATAATAATAAAATAAGACTGTATATCAACCACATATATCGTATTTGTCATTAATAATGCAAACTTATTTTCTTCTCTTTTTTATTACTGCTACGCTGTGGACATCACGTGTCTTTATCATTGGACTCGCTGCCTACTGTGCTGTTGGCTACGCCACAACTCTAAATCTAAACGGCTAAATCGTTTTGCCACATCTCGTATATGCGTTCGCTATCGCCCACTTTCCATAATGCCGCGCTGATCGCTTTCTGACAGATTCCGACACTGGCGGTTGGGGACCGTGGAGCGAATGGACACCATGCTCGACGAATTGTCTGGGTGGCACGCGTAATCGTTATCGATTTTGTGACTCACCTCCACCGCGTTATGGCGCTAAATTCTGTGAAGTAAGTACAATTCAAAGTGTAACTAAATAGCTGCGGCGCGTCAAATCGCAAATGCACATGCCAGCAGAAAAATAGTTCACCGTAGTTAGTAAGCAAGTCGACCGACCCACGAAACAACCAACCAAACAGTCAGCCAACTAAGTGATCAACCGTCCAAGTGATAAAGCCACCCCTTAAATGACCATACTTAGCGCTGCATGCCACCAAGTGTGCCTGCTTTAGTGTTAGCCAGGCGCCAGTGCCGGATCAGCGCATCGTTAAACCACTTTGCCGCTTGGCCAACCATTGGCAAATGGCATTCTGTGGTGCATAATTTAAAACTTTTCCCGCGCGCGTTTAGTTAAGTGATTTTATTTTGCTGCTCGCTGTGCACACACTTTCTCGCTGTTGATATTTGTTTTGTATTTTGTTTTATTTTGTTGTTGCTTTTCAGCATCTTTTGTTGCGCTAAACGCATCACATTACCGGCTTGTTGTGCGCGCCCATTTGTTGTGGGTAAACTTTTAAAGCGCGAAGGTCTGCACTTCTGGCAGCTGGGTTGTAGCAGTTTACAGCGCAGGTTTTGTCCCCTGTCCATTCGGCTCGTAAATCGTAAATTTATAGTTGCAATTTAAGTTATATATTTAAAGTCTAATGGCTACAATCAGTGGTGCTATATATAATCCAATAATTGAACAGTTGCGTTGCTATATTGTTCGTAATGAATGGTGGTGTTATTTGTGGGCGCTTAAATTTGGTTGTTGCTAGTTGATAAGCTGATAACAGGAAAAGCCAAATTTCGAATATATAATATTATATATCAAATGTTTAAATGAAGTTTAATAGTGGAAGATTTTTCGAAGTCTCAGTTTTATTTTAAAATATTTTCAAAGTGTAAAGGTGATAAAAGCTCTCCAATTAATGCCTACATTGTAAACAATAATTTTTGTGTAATTTTTTTCTTAAGTATAATTTAACGTTAATCCTTACTTTTTAAGAACGACACACTATAGCTTCAGTTTTAAAGCTTTATAGTAGATAATTATATGCAAAAATTTATATTAATAATTTTTATTAATACAGTCTTCATATTTTTGAAAATTAATAAATACAAAAATGATATGATATTTTCTCTATCAATCAATTTAAATATTTTCACGAAAAATTAATTATCAAAAAATAAAAATTATGTTTACAAATAGAGAAAGTTATACAACACTTTTGCTTTCGATCAAGCAATATTACATTTTGAATGCGAAATATGTATTAACAATTTCAAAAATCCTAAATGTAGGCAACATACTATTTCTACTTTCATTTACTTTTATACACGGCACAATATACAAGCGGTGCCAACAGGAGACAAGAAACTGTAAAATGCTCTGTAATTTAATTTGCTGCCTTTACCTATTTAATGTGGCTTGTCTCGTCTGCTCCTAAGTATTAGTATACGTAGTGATCTAATTTGTAGCCTACATTTAGGCTGATATTTCATTACCTAACATTATAAGAAATCCAAAAATTATTAGAATATTTTCTAATAGCCGTCACTTAACAGGAAGTTATATAAACATTTCGGCGTCTAGCATTATTGATAATTGGAATAAATGTATACCCCTTATATTGGTATATTTCATCTACTTCATTATTGATTTTACCCCAGATCTAGATATTAAAAAGTTATAGAAAGAATATACAATTTCAATAAAAAGATTGCCCTCCTTATCATCTATTGTTTTGGAAACGTTCGTCTATGACGTCTTATAGCTCGCAAAGTGGTTGGTCATCCCAAGCATGCTTGAAGCCTTTTTTGTAACTCTTTCGAAAAAACTTTACGCGGTTGTCTTTGGCGATTTTTAAATTAAGACATTGTGTAGGAAAGAGCAGGCTAACCCAGAGAGGTCTTCGATTTTACTTTGTTTGTATTATACTTCTCATTGAAGCTCTTTATCTTGCGACTCACTTCTTCACTATCCACAAAGCCTGCTGAAAATATTTACTTTTTATATCTGCTAGCCAATTCGATTACCTTTCGGCTCACCCTCGTAACTCTGCCGCACAATCAAATAACCATTGCATCGCACAATATATTTATGATTTTAATTTAAGTTACTGAAGCAAATGAACTAATTACACACTCTCTACTTAATTGCCAACGACAAACTGCGTTGAGCCAAGAAAAATTAAAATTTCGCAAAGAAGAAAACTTTACAAAAACTTATGATGCCATAGTTAATTACACGCAAAAACTCGGTTTGCGAGCTTCCGCTTGATAGCATTAAGTGGAGGTCACTGCACCGGCAACAAAAACAAAACAACAAGCCTTGCCACACGCTCAAGGAGCGCCTATATTCGCTAGAGCTGAGGACATGCACAACAAAACACTTGACAAAAAACAAGAGAGCGTACATAAAGCGGTATCTACTGGGGTTTGGGCGGCACTGGGTGGTGCTTTGGTCGCTATCATACTATTGAGGAAGTAAGTAATCATAAAGATTATAAACTCTGTTGAAAGTGATTACAGCAGTCATAGAATTGTAGCACAAAGCAAAAGCGAGGCTACGTGCAAAAAAACAAAAAAAAAAAAAACAAAAAAACACAACAACAACAATAACAAAAAGTGCGCAAGAACCCACAACAAGTAGAAGATAAAGACAAAATGAAAGATATCTAAAACTGTGTAATAATTCTGAAAGTAGTACGCAAACAGGCATAATGCATCTTTTATGTGTGTATGTGTGCGTGTGTGTTGAGCAGAATGTGTGTGGAGTGTAGCACAAAAAAACGCGTGCAAATATTTAGTAGGTAAAAGTGGCAACAACAGCAATAACTCATTGTTGGCGAAATGAGTTTTTTGCGTGATAAACAAAAGCCTACAATAAAAACAATGCAAATGATAAGACTGACAAGCTTAATATATTGTACTTTACCCCCACTTGCCGTTATTGTTGTTGCACAACACGTCTATATTACATATTTGCTTTTGTACCACTATACATAATACTACTTCATGTACAATAGTTATGCTGCGCCGACGTCAGCTAGCGGTTTACTTTTATACTTGCAACGCGCAACGCGTTTTTGTCCTTCTTTTTTCTACATTTCCGCCCGCGCAGAGTTGTATTTGTCTATATGCGGAAATTATAATTTCGCGCCTCGCCAACGCGCTGCTGTGCGCGCTCCAAGGCGCCATATCAAAGCTGTCAGTTGTTGAGCGCCGCCGAGGGCGAGGGAGTTGAGCGGTCGCGTGCAAAGCGGTGGGCGCTTGTTTGTATGTATGCGTGTGTGTGGCGCCTGAGCGTGAAAGGCCTGTCATAAGGCGATTTTTGTCGACCAGCCAGAGCAATGATAGTGATGCGCGCTCTACAGTAGATTTCACTGCTTTTTGTTCTAGTGGCTGTTGTTGTTGCCGCGCTGCCTTTTGTTTACAGCACATAGTGCGGGCTTGCGGTTAACATTGTTGTGCGCTACGCTTATTGTTTCGTATATATGTACTGCATGCATATGTGTTTGCTTACTGATATGTATGTGTGTATGTTTTTGTATATGTGTGCATGCATTCGGATAGTTTATGTGCCTTTAGGGAAGGTGTCAGCGTTCCAACACTTGAACTAGATTGTGTTGGGAATTTACGGCGCATCGTTTTTTGTATGGCAACCAGCAACAAACAACAACACTAGTAGTTGATGACAACATTTATACATACATAATACTCATAAACGTTTACACCTACACGCCTGTTTTATTGTTCTGCCATAAAGTAGTGTTTTTAGGCGCACAGGCAACTACAACCATACACATATACATATACATATGTAGTGGCACAAAATCAACAACAGCTACACCAACAATGATAATATTGAAGACAACATCTTTGTTAGACTTGAGGGCAATGTCTGTGCAATGCCGCTCAAAGCGGTCTTTTCTCCGCGCTTGGCGTTCATAAACGGGTGTCGCTGAACACTTCGCATACTTTATACATACATACATACATACGTACATATGTATATACATATGTTAGGCTTTTCAGTAGCTGTGTGTCAGCATTGTTCGCGCTGGAAAAGTTATTTAAAATTATTACTAGAAAAGCTGTGCCAAAGTTCTACAGTTTTTAGTGCAAAGCCATGTTCGCGCATATCAGTGCAGTGTTGCAGCGCCGAGAGCTAGTAGTTCAAACTTTTAAGTGGCTATGCCATAAATGGTCGCACGGTTGGACGGACGGATGAAAGGTGTTACAGTGTTTTTGCCACTGTTGCTGGAAGAGTTTCATAGTGACTGCACAAAAATTTTCGAAAAAAAGGGTTTAGGTTTACATAGGTTAGCATCTAGTTACTTTATGGTTATTACAGATCATTTATTCATCCTTATTCATCAGTGCACTTTAAAAGTTGTCCAGCGAAAGAGTATTTGACGCGCAAAAACAGAAAGGATGCTTGAAATAATGGTCCTATCTAGTCGTTATTAGCTTTCTCTCATTTTTTGTTGCTTCTGGGCACCTAATAGTTTGAAGCCTCAACAAAGTATATTAGTATAGATTTAGCAGAAAATACTATCAGAGACATCTTCTTTTTTATAAGTTGTTTTAGACTATTTTTAAATATTATATGCATAAACTCTCTAGTTTTTCTGACTCTGAAATAACTTACTTCCCAATCTAAATCTAGTCCGGTGCTATGTCGCTTTGTTTTTTTCAGGAATGTCAGGTTAAAAAGTCTCCTTTGATAAGCTTCTTTGTCAAGGCGCTGATTTATCCAGAAATAATATATAATTTTCTCTCTTTTTCTTTTCCTCATTAATCTTGCTTGAAAACCGTTTCAGATTTAAGATCCGCTTTTACTACGATCTATTGTACTAAGATCCATAAAGTGTGCAAAAGTTCGGGTCTATAACTTATTTTACCATTTTCTTTTCATCTGCTTTCCCAAAATCGACTACTGTGCAAATAATAGTACACCAACGCGTATCATGTTTGTTGAGCCACTTGCTCTTTGCCGGCGCTTTTAGGTGGTCGCTGAAATACGTACTTGACATGTCGTAAAATTATTTTGAGCTTGTTTTTAGGCGCATTTAATTGAGTTGTGAGAGCATGTGAGCGCGGCGTTTAAGAATATGTAAAGTGTACGCACCAAACACTTAGTTGTACACACTTAACCAGCTGTCTACATAAGTTTGGGTCTATTTTTTTTTCTCGTTTCGCTTGCGGTTGTTTGTATGTGTAGGCATTTAGTTTGAATAACGGCATGTTGGCAACACACTGTTGCCATATGTGGGCACATACAGACATGCAAATATTGTACGAACGTGTCGGAGCATGTCAACTTGTTGCTTAGTTGCCAAGTAACGATGTCAGTCTCCATCGCTTTTGTTTGTTCGATAAATCAAAACAAATTCTTTAGTGGAAATATTTTCATAGAAAACGTTGACATTTTCGGTGACGGTGACGGCGATAATTTTCTCTAAGAATAGCCATAATTTATAATATTTGAGTACAAAATACGCTGCATTTTTTCCAAATTTTTTTAACAACCCACTTCAACAAGTGACGTCCACACGAAAAACTTCCGAACAACTTCCGTTTCAAAAATGCCACCTAAGAAAGGTAAAGGTAAGGGCAAGAAAGGAAAGAAAGAGGAGAAGAAGGATCCAAATAAGTTGAACAATGTGGATCGCGCATTCTGTGAACTCACCATAACCGATCTCAATCAGAAGCTTGCACGTCTACGCACACACCTCGCTTCATTGGATGACAATAATGTTAACCTCAAGGAGAAATTGCATCAAATTGAGGAGGATCACACTGATGTGGCGGCGCATTTGGAGCGTACGCTCGGCGAACGCAACGAAACGATACACGAGCTGGAAGAGCGTCTTACTGAGATCATCAAGATACGCGAGGCAGAGAATGTGCAATCGGCAGAGAAAATAAGAGAACTGGAGACCAAATACAAGTCTATGCATGATCAATTGACCTCCGAAATTAAGCTGCTGAACGGAAAATTGAACTCGCTCGACGAATTTCGCGTGCAACGTGATCTATTGCTCTCCAAATTCGACGATCAAGAGACGGAATTGAAAGAGAAGGAGCGCGCACATACCGAAATGATTTATGCAATGGAACAGAAAGCGGTCGTGGAGAAGGATGCGCTAAAGAAAGAGGTGGAAACTAAGCTATTACAGGTATCAGAGGATTTTACGCGCTCCAGCGAGATACGTAACGCTGGCTATACGCGTCGTTTAATACGTGAGAATATCGCCTTGCAAAAGGAAATCGACATATTGGTGCTGTCGCAGATTAAAATGCAACAACAATTTAATGATCAAGTTGTGCGGCATAAAGAAATGGCCGAGCAATATGCGTCAATGGATCAGCTGAAAAAACAGCTGATACGCAACTCACAGAATAAGATCAAGATAATCGAGAAGCTTACCGATAACTATGAAAAGCTCAAATCCAAATATGTAGAGGTTGCTAAGTATCGCAAGTTGTATGAAACTGCGGTGAAGCGCGATATCTGCGAACGTTTCAACTTCAAGGATATGTCGAAGAAGATGCGCCATTTGGAACAACGCATCGAAGAGCTGAAAATGGAGAAGTCACGTTTTATAGCGATGCATCAACAGCATGAAACAGAGATACAACGTCTGCGTGACATCATCATACAGATTAAGAGCACCGTACGTTCGGCCATCGATGCTATAGATAAACCGTGCGACAAACAGGCACTCAGAGAGAGTATGTCGCAGGATGCCTTACGTCAACTGCGTCGTCACGATCTACTCACTGAGTTAATGGATATTGTAAGCAGTCACTCCGATAAGTTGCCACCGACACCCTCAGCTCTATCGATTTCACGTTCCACATCCTCGGTTTATCGTCCCGGCAAAATGGGTTTCATGCCGCGTAGCGCATCTTCGCTAATGGAAATTTTCAAGCGTACCGCACATAAAGCCGCCTCCGCTGATGTTGTCGCCACCGAATATCAAATACAACAGGTTGAGAGTAAAATCATACCGAAAGCACGTGAACTGGGCGGTGAAAATTTATTCGATGTGGAAATGGGTTCCACTTTATATGTTTCATCCTCGCACGAAGCCATCGAGACTGTCGTGCCGGTCGAGGATGAGCAAGTGGAGGGTGAGGATGAGGGCGAATCGAGTAGCGCCGATTATGGCTCATCGGCAGCACGCGCAAAACAATCGGTCGTTACAACGCCGGCAGCTGAAGTTGAAGCGCCAACGACTGGGCGACTATCAATGCGGGTATCGCAACGTTCCGAAGCGGCTGAAACTGCGTCGCAGCGTGGTAGCGAATCCGGCTCTCGTGTCATTTACGATGTGGAGTACGATGAAGGGGATGAGGAGTTTTCGATTAACTTATTCTACTGAATATATGCAAAAATATTTTTTATATGTAAATATTTTGATGTAAAAAAAATTATTTATTTTATTTTCTAATAAATTTGTAATAAACACAAAAGCTGAAGAAACGCAATATTTTTAATTTCTATATTAAAAGCAGTAATTATAAAATATCTGTAGCTAGGTTTGCTTTTTTCTCTCGTAACAAAAGTTTATTGCATGAGATTTTGTTACATTTGTAATTTTATATTTAAATTTATTTTATTTGAATTTTTTGCTTTGCTTCAGGGTCCCTCAGTGGAGACGGAAAAATGTGGCAACGCCATCGCCGATACTTGGGACTGTATTTATGAGAGCAGCGGTGCCACCTTTACCGCTGCTAATCGTACCGAGGTCAGTCAGGAGATTGGACCGGGCTGTCGCTGTGGCTGCATTGTACATTTGGGTTCGTCCAAATCGAAGCGCATTTTAGCAGGCGCCACACAAAGTTGTCCCGGACGCTCTTTTTGGCTTATACAGGTGAGTGCAATTGAATGAATATTATAAATAGAGAAATTTAAGAAAATGGTTTTTTAGTAAATAATTATTTTTTGCGATTTCTACCCACACTTTTGAGAAAGAATGTCATGATATTAAGAAAAAAAATACTTACACCTCACTATTATTTAAAAAAATTCACTTTTACCTCCAGTAAACGAAAGTGTTGCTTCAATCCAAACGTCTGTGCGCAAACTAAAACCTTAATATCCGTAGTTCCTCTAATATCTTCCCACATTTTGTCTTTAGATCTGTGAGATAGAACTTTTAGCTTAGCTCTTTGAGCAGAAAAGTCAAAAATACAGTTTTTTTCCGAAAACATTTGATTTCATGCGTCCACAAAATTGTAATCTAGATAGATATGCCGACAAGAGCGTCTTCCAACTTTTCGATACCATGTTTGTAGTATTTGTCTTTTGTTCGATTTTCTGTTTGCTTATAATAGGCCTTAGTTTCGGCGAATACCAAGTTCGATATCTTAAAATCGGCTGTTGTGGGGAAATTGAGGGAGCTTGAATGTCTTCTTTGTCGCTTAATTTCTCTACAGCGAGCTTTCTACATTTTACTTTTTGCTGGCTGACTTAGACTGGAACTGAAGTATATACTCCTGAGAACGTGCAGGGTACACGCTAGCTTGAAATAGTAAATTCTTGATCTACTACCCCCTGGTCTCCTTTTATAGAAGTAAATTCATATAAGCAAGGTTACCTTTTAGTGAAACGCGATTTCCGTCATTTAAATAACAACTTAACCAACTTAGCTAGCAATAATTGGTTTACCGCTAACGAGCCATGAGATTATCCCGAGTTCATAATTTTATATGACATATAATCCTTAGCGCATATTTTTTAACCAACACGCACACTAACATAGTATCTGCATGGCAACCATAAACACTAATTTTCACACATACAAATTCATATGCAGATAGCTCTATATAAAGCTACATGTGCTAATGCACTTAGGGCATTTATCAGTTCTTAAATTGTCCATTTCATATGATTATCTATGCACTACATTCTACTTTAGTATGCTCCCCTCCAACCGTTAGCATACAGCAGCTTCAATTTACTTAATTAAAAAACATAATCGCGCCACTTTGCCATCATTTCATTTGCCGCCACTTAAGTTAGGAATGTATGTATATAAGTGTGTGTGTATGTGTTGCAGTTATGTTCGAGTATATCTCCCAGTGGCAATAAATGAATATTTTCCTTTGCACTGCCGCAATCCCACGCTGTTAAATAAGCGCTCGTTTGTGTGTGCTCTTTATGCACTCGCATATTTGTTTCATAAGCGTATATGGATTATGACGCTGAAAAAGGCAAAAAATAAAAATAAAAGTGGAAAAATAAACGAGCTGTCATCTGAATGCTACTTGAATGTCTCAATTCGCCATTTAATCCATTGACTTTCACATATCGACGTGCAGATATCGTAAACTTCAATTACCAAATGTCAATGGTGTTCGCACTTGGGAGCCCAGTAAGAAATCGATTGCTATAGAGTGAACATTTTTTTTATAAATTAAATTAAATAAATAAAAAAGAAAACACGCTTGCAGCAAACTGTTGCTCAAGTTAATAGTTACATATTATTTATATATAAAATAAGAGTTGCCACCTTTTGTATAGTATTTAAATTAATTTTCGTTTTCGATCTCAAGCTGCAAATATGTTTACAAATCTCAGGTTCGGTTTAGGTGAGATTTACCGCATTTCTAAAAACAAGGTTGCCATCTAAATTATAATACAACTTTTGGTTCTAAAAAATGGTGGCATAAAGCTGACTTTTTTAAATTATTTATATTTTTTGATTGTTTTCCATTTTATTGCCGTTTATTTTGAACCACCGTTGCCACCTAAAATTATAATAAACGTTTTGGTGCAAAGAACTTCTTACAAAATAGATACGTTAGTATTATTTTTTAATTGCTTTAGGTTTCATATGCCGTACTTTGTAAAAACAGCGTTGCCACCTAAAATTATAAAAAAAAATTTTGAGTGTAAATAAATGCTCTAAAATGGTGGCGCATAGGAGAGAAATTCAAAAAATTGGCATACAGCTTTAAAAATTCGATATTCAGTAAATATAAATTGTATGATAGAGCTGATTGATCTATTTGAGATATCGATTTAAAATTTTAGTATGTTGTTGGGAAAGGCAAAAACTTATTGAAATATGAAAAAATCTAACTATTTTTAATTTCACACTAGGTTTTAATATATTTTTTAAAATAAATTTATTAATAAACTATTAATATTTCCCACATGAACCAGAACATGAATTTATTTTTTTATATTAATAATCACCCCGAACATATTAATTTTAAGAAAATTCAAAACACAAATATATACAACACTCCTGACATTTGACAGATTTCCAACTAGACACATACAAACAAACATCAACACACATACACAGAGTGTAATATTATATAACGCCCATAACAAAGCGCACAGCGCGAGCATTAACTTTAAAGACTAAATAAAGCAGCTACAGTTTTCAGCAACGGCATTCAGCCATCAGGATCGCTCAGATAGCAGTGAAACCAATTTGAAGCTCTGTTGAGTTGTAAAACCGAACAATTTCTCGCCATTTACAAAAACACGCATGAATACATGCGCAAACGCTTACATATGGCAAGAATTATATTAATGCTCCCACACAAACGTGTATATATGTAGCTGTATGTGTGGCTGTCAGTTGATCTTTTTATATACTTCCACGCCATACACGAAGGACACACACACAGTCGCACTGCCACCTTTCACTAGCGCATAGATCGACATTTTTGCGTTTGTGTGTGTGTGTGTGTGTTGGGTGTGCGGGCAAATTGTCGACAATCCAATGTTAATTGTATGGAAAAGCGCTATTTTAACGCATTGCAATTAAGCCGTAACAACAACACCAACAGCAGTAGTAGTAGTAGTGATAGCAGCACGTGCAGCGCTGACAACGTGATAACGCAACGTACGCGGGTGTTACGTCACATACCTGCAAATAAAATACTGCTTGCGCTAGCGAGGAAAAATCGGGAAGGGATAAAATTGTAGTCAACCGAGGCTGGCTAAAACGAAATGAAAAATTCAAAAGGATAAATGTCTAAAGCGAAAAAAAGGAAAAAAATAACAATAAAAAAATAGAAAAAACCAACAAAAACAGAAAAAAAATTGCCAGTAAACTGTTAAGTAAACGCATGCCGAGTGGTGGCTTCAAAAGTGGCACACGAACTCGTTCAAAAACCAATATTCAGATGCATTCGAGGAGCAAAAATGCTAGTTCATCCACTCTGCTGTTGCTGCTGATGTTGGGGTGCATAGTAAAAATTAAAAAAAAAAAATCACAAAAAAAAAAACAATCGCAATTCTATTGCTCAGTGAATAGGTAGAAACCTAAAATGTGGGGTGACGCATTCAGCTCCATCCAGAGACTCTTGCTATCTTAGTGTAGAGCATAGAATTTGTTAAGGTAAATTTGAAGGGTCTTGAGTGAATGAGCATTGGCAAATAGCTTTTACATATACATACGCGTACAAATGTAGAAAGGAGAATATTTAGATGTGTGTGTGTGCTTGGTAGTACCCAGTAGGAAATTTCAATGATAAGTCCCTTGGTGTAATATTATATTTTATTATACTCTTACAACATGTTACTACAGAGTTTTATTCACCTATCGCTTGTTTGGATCAAATAAAACTAATCGAGATAGATATGCAGTTATATATATATAAATGATCAGAGTGACTTGACGAGGTGACTGGCTGTCCGTCCGTCTGTCTGTGCAAGCTGTAACTTGAGTAAAAATTGAATTATCCTCATGAACCTTTATACACGCCATTATCTATAAAATGCCTTTACTAAGAATACTTTTAGATATAAAAACTGTAATTTGGTATAGGGGATTTGATTTGGTATAGGATATTGTAGTAGCAAGGGACACATTTGGGCTCAAAATTTTGAAAAAATGGACGTGGCTCCGCCGTCTAATAGGTTTAGTATACATATCTTCCAAACACCCAAGGCTGCAATGACCAAACTCTCTTAGGGCCCTCTACCGACAGTATAAAAATGGATGAAATCAATCCCTCCATATAACGGCTTTGTTCAAAACTATTAAAAGCCCGATAAATCAATAGTTTAATGCACTGGAGATATTAAATTTTACACTCAGGATGATACAAGAGGGCTTATTAGGAGCCGGAATCAAAATTTGAATATGGGCGTGACAACCTCGACTTTGGTTACTAAAATCATATGGGTTCAAAACTCAAACCACTATGACTTAAGCTTATATACGACCATATATATACTGCTTATCTGGTGGAGGGATAGATATCTGAGAAGGAAAGTCTTTTTGTATGGCTATATAGATATTGGAATTATCGTATATTTTTGGTAAAAAAAAATTAGCCATAAGCACTGAGGAACACATTTTTGGTAACAGACTACTTGAAAAGTATAGTTTGAATACGATAATTTTTAAGATATATACCGTTATGGCACTATTTATGCAAAGTTTTATTTCGATATCTTTTTTCGTGCTTGATTTATATACATATTTTTAAATATACTGTGATAGCTGGAAAATTCTCAAATAAAAGGATATAGTTTAAGTAGTACATTTTTGAACAAGAAAAAAACTGTTTCGATAAATTAGCGATAAAAGCGTCTTATTTATTTTTTTTTCATAAGGGAAAAGCTCTTATAGTTTTGATATTGCTTGTGAGGTTCGAACGCTATTAGATTGTTGTAGATACTTCTCCTAGTTTTTGTTATTATAAACTGCTAGAAAGATATATTAATTTCGTAGTATTTAGATTTGGTCCGCTTCCTAATTGTTGTTATTATAACGGCCAGCTATCAAAATCTATTAAGTTTATATGAGTTTCATTCAGAATTTTATTTTACAAAATCCTCACAACTACTACGCCACATTTTTCCTGCAGGGTGTCCTTACCTCCAAATCCTAACCAACCACATACTCGACCATGCCAATGCATACAAATGGGGGTCAATCCGCAATAATGGTAAATTGTGGGTGAAATTTGTCTATACGTGCTAGTGTAACCAAATATACACAGAAACATGAGGCTGAACGCTGGTGAATGGCAATGCAAGGTAAATAGAAACACACGACATTTGTGGGTATGCATGTGTGGGCGCACGTCAAGCGGTCATGCGGCGCTGACGAGCACGCAAGGTGGTGAATTGTGTTTGCGCACCTTAGTTGTGGGTTAAAGTTCACGTTAAAGTTTAAGGGAGCAATGACACAACTGCCAATAATCAAACAAAAGTTGATAAGCATAAATGATGTACATATATATAAATATGTGTGAATATATATAAATATATATGTATGATTGGCTGATAATGTGTATTGTATATGTGTGCGTACAGGAAGTTCCCAGCTGTGCTGACATAACGGCTATCGTCATACGCCCGTGTTCGGTAAAATAGTGCACAGTGAGTCGCAGGAAATGTTATTTTTATATGTGATTTTTATTTGGTCAACCTGCTGTGCTACGCCGCCGTGTAGTATGCTTCACTATATTTTATATGCGCCTTATATATATGTTATCTCCATGCAGGTTTGTGTGTTTGTGCTGTTTGACATCAATGAACTTCACAGCGCGCACTGCCATGACACGACGCTCATTTGTAGACACACTTATGCGCCATATATATGCATATGTGGGTGTGTGTGTGTGTATGTTACCTACCTTGTAAGCGTATGTGTCACTGTGTATGCGTATGTGTGTGTGGCTGTGTGGCCCTGAGTGGATTTGTTGATTGGTACTATACTTGAATGGTAGTCAAACATTGAAGTTGATGTTGAATTGAGTGCTCAAGTGAGCGGAAAAAATGCCACAGATCAAGCAAAACGAAAAGTGCGAGAAACGCAGAAAATTGCAATGAAGGTGAGTGTTTAATACACATTTCGTTTTAGTTTTTACTTTCGTCGCTGAATTCTCGCAGCTCTGCTGTCTCGTTCACTAACTTCACACACAAAATGAAGTGTTTGCAGTGCTTCCTCATGATAATGGTGATAATGGTGCTGATGAAAATGATTATGTTGGTGCTGATAATCATGATGTTGGTGTTGCTATTGATAATCATGTTGTTGTTGCTATACTTGCTGCTGCTGCTGTGCTTCTTCGATGACGTTGTCTACATTGTTGACAACGCAACGGTATTAGTGCGCGCCAAACAGCAAGTGCACGCCTCATTGTCGTCATGCTTGCCACTCAAAAGTGTGTCTTGTGCGAAATTGCTGCGCATTTTTTTATGTGACGCATCATTCCGAGACGCTTTAGTTTGCCACACTTTACGACAAAATACCAAATTCACTTGCACGAATTGCTCTCTTATGACTGCTGGCGTGTGCGTACTTCCCTTTTCCCCGCTCATATAACAATTTTCGGGTTGAAAATAACAAGTGCGCAAATAAAACGCATTTGTAGTGTGTTAGTTTGTGTGTGTGTATGCACATTAAAATAAATTGCCACACATTTTTTGTTTCCTTCTTCCATTACTATCTGTTTACTTTTGTTATTGAAAAGAATTCCAGCGCACTTGATAGTGTCAATGTATGAGTTGCATTCCAAAGAATATCATTACAGCTATTAAATTCTTATGTTTCTCATTATGGAGCTTTGCTATTAACATCATTTTTGATGAGAAGACCGAAAAAGAACGAGAGTTATGGGTTCTTTAATACCCAATTAACCTAACTATTATTGCGACAAAAAAAATTTGAGAACGCTAGCTCGCTCTGTCGATGGAAATGTATGCAGCACACTGTGCAAAAGCATAAATTCGAGTTCGCAACAACAGCGCTGTATTAAACTTAGTGACAGAGCTTATAAGCATCTAAAAATTTGCACAAGCTCTTCTCTCCCCAAACTGCTGTTCATTTGTCAATATCGGACCACTATAGGATAAGGATATAGCTGCCTTACAAACTAAACGAATAAACTCAAGTCCTTGTTTGGAAAACTTTTTTATTTAACAATATATCTTCAGAAGAATTTGGCACAAATTAATGTCCACGTCAGTGCTATCAACCCCGAACATAATATTCGAATCGAAGCACTTTAGCACACAGCTGTCATACCAACTAAACTATCGAAAACAGGTCTTTGTGAGAAAAACTTTTTTATTTAATAAGATAAGTTCATGAAATTTGGCACAAATTATTTTCGAAGTCAACGCTACAATCACCAAATATATTGTTCAGATCGAATCACTTTAACATATAGCTGTCATACAAACTGACCTATCAAAATCGCGTTCTTGCTTGAAACTATTATTTGTGAAGAGTATTATAGCTTCGTTGCAACCGCAGTTAACTTTTTTCTTGCTTGTAAATGCCACATTTCAATTTCTATGGAACGCACCATCGTTTGCTCACTTCGTTAGCTACCGACTGTGCATGTTTGTTATGCTGGATTTGTAGCCTTTAGCATAGCACTGCGGGTCGTTCGAGTTTTCTTCTATATGCACACACACATATATACACATACAAATGTGTAACTATCATCTTTCTTACTTTATTTTGGCACCAACGCTGATCTGTTTGTGTAAGCTTGTTTATTTCGCCCGTTTGTCCTTCTTTCGCAATTTTATTGTTATGACGCCAACTGCTTTAGCGCCAATAGCAATGACTTTGTTTCTAACACGTAGCGATTGTTAAATGCACATACCCGCTGATACGAATACAACAAACATATGTACATACACTTACGCAGTAGTTTATATACATACATATACCAACATAGAAATATCCAGCACATATTACAATATTATTATTGTCGCCCAACCTCAGTTCAGCTCAGCGCTTGCTGCGAAAAAATGAAAACGTATTAAGATAAAAAACTTATATTTTATTGCATGGCACGAGTTGGCTGGACACAATAATCATCGACAGTAACAGCACGCTTTGTGCTTGTTGTTATTATTTTTGTTGTTGCTGCTGTAAGTCATTGTCACGCCGGACAGCATTAATTTAGTTTTATGGCTGTATGAATTTTCAAGCGTCCCGATAGACAGCTGGAGTGTGAGTGCGAATGCGAGAGGTAGAGGTAGAGGGACAATCAAATAATAAATGGATGAACTGACAGACAGTTCGGTGAACAGTTGGTGAGGGTTAGATGGTTTTTGGGCACTTGTAGAGTTTCAACTTGACTTGCATTCAAATTTTTTTGGTGTGATATTGGCTGCAAGGCTTTTCAATTTTTTTGCGCCATAAATTTTTACTTATGGACATTTATTGTAAATTTTTATCAAATATTTGTAAAAAAATTTCGTTTGACTTTATGGATTAGCTTGACTTATAAAGGTCGCCCCGCCTATATCTTCTAACAGCCCAAGAAGTTATAAATATAATATCTTACAAAGGTAGTGATTAACTACTCTACGTTACTCTGTACAATTTGGCTTCTTCCCAAGGCACATTCAGTGTCTGTACTTTACCTATTAATGTTAGAGTTTTGAGACTATCTACTTCGGATAAGTAATGACCTACTAGCTAACATGCATAGGTATACTGACAATTAAACCATGAAAGCCTGCACCATTAGTTGGACGTAAATTCCAATGAAATGAAATATCGCTGTGTAAATTCTAGCACACATATACTTAAAATAGTTCGTGAACATTGTCAAGTTGTGAAGAAATCAATGGTCTGCTGGACGAGCGGATATTAAAAGTGAGAGATATATTTTGCTCGCATTTAAAAATAAGAATCATGGTAAATAAGCAAGAAAGCTAGAAAATAAGTATACGGCAATTTTGTGTCTTAAACTGTTTAGAACACGTCTGACAGATAAAAGCAGTGGCTAGGCTTAGATTTTAATTACTTTGATATATGATATTTCGTAATCGTATCTCTATTATTTTTGGCTAATAGGTAGTGCAGTAATTAACAAGTAAGCCATTGGTTGAATCTCAATAAACAATATTTAAAGTTTTTACTACAAATAAGGTATAGAATATTATTGGAAATAGGCTAGGACAGTAAGTTGCTATGAAACATAAAAAAATAACGCAATGAAACTTGAAAGTTTTTCAATTTTTTCAATGATTTTTGTTTAGAACTCGACTTTGAGTTCTTCCTCATAAAAATTTGAGTTTCATTTTGTATTAATTTATGGTTTCCAAAAGCAAAGCAGTTCTCATATCTGGCTTTTGCGGAGTTTCAGTTTTGTATACCAGCCTTAACCGATGAATGTTCACTTTTAATTATCATTTAATTTCACTTAACTTTTTATATGAAAAGTATGATTTCTGATTGAAAAAAGTTCAAATCTTTTGTCACTTACAACTCTATTAATAAAGAAATGTGTTTAAACTTTTAATTTTACTGCAAAACTAAAGTGGATTTAAATTTAAATACAAATATAAAATTGAAATTTACTACCCTAAAATTTTTTTTTAAAGCCTAAACGGGATATATTAAGTTTGTGAGAAGGAAATGTCATATACCCCATAGTATATATTGTATATATGTATATATGTGTAAATTTCAGTGCGACGAACTGTGTGGATTTAACCGGGTCCGTCTGTATATACGCGAACTAGACCCTCAGTTTTTGAGATATCGATTTGAAATTTTTTACACCTCATTTTCTCCCAAAGTAACTGCTCATTTGTCGGAATTCCGAATATCGGATCATCATAGAAGATAGCTGCGGTACAAACTGATCGATCAAATTAAAGTCCTTGTATGGAAAACTTTTTTATTTCAAAAGATATCGTCACGAAATTTGGCATACATTATTATCCAAAACATGGCTACAGTCTTCGTAGATATTGTTTGGATCAGACTACTATAGCATATAGCTGCCATACAAACTGACCGATCACACTCGAACCCGTGTATGTAAAACTTTTGTATATGAAAAGTTATCGTCACGAAATGTGGCTAAGGCAACACTACAATATTCGAATATATTGTATGGATCGGAACACTATAACATATAGCTACCATACAAACAGTGTGATCTAAATTTTTATGCTATAAAAAATACAGTTGTGAAGGGTATTATAGCTGCGATGCAGCCGAAATCTATTTTTTTTTTTAATTTTTTTTAAACAAAGTACTGTTACTACCTTTAAAACACCCTCAAATATTTGCTGAAACCCTATTCACTTTATTAAATAGCTTTTTATGAGAAAGCTTTCATAGTACTTGTATATACATATGTTTATTCATATATGTAAAAATATATATACAAATATAAATATATATGTATAATATAAATATGTATATATTATATAATATAAATATAATATAAATATATATATTTATTTATTATATATTTTTATTTTATGTACGGCTATTCACATTGGTATATGAAAAAAGTTTTATTATTATACTTGACTGTGTGGACAAATATTAGTTTTGAAACTGACATTTTCAACTCATAATGAATGACTTTTTTCCCCAAATGTAAGCGATCCGTCAGATTACCACAGTCCTTCCAAATAGCTGAACTCAAAATAAAAAAATATCTATATATATATATATATACAAAATGACACATATACTAGGGAGCATAAAAAAAAGTCGATTTGTTTTTACTTTATACTCTGATAAATTGTTTGGTAGACACTTCAAAACAAAAAAAAAAACAAGACTGAGCTCTTAACATAATCGCTTTTCAGTTGCTTATTATTGTATTTTTTCTTAGTTATTGGAAAGAAAAATGCGTAACTCAATACGCACAATTTGATAGTTTAAATATTTTAAGGCATAATTCTGTTTTTCATTTATTTTATAATTTGCTAAAAACAAATTATTACTTTTAATAACTTTTGAACTGTGAGGTTTACGAAAAATTTTACAAGGCCATTTTAGTAGAAAATTCAATTCCGTACTACCATATTTTTATATGTAAGAGATAACATATTTTCTTCAGATAGATTTAAGTAGATACTGGTATAAGAATATAATAATAAGAAAAAAATATAAAACTGAAAAGCGAAATACCTTCCTATTGATATTAAGAGCTTATACTTGGAGAGAATTGTTATATGGTGTCTACCAACCAATTTTTCAGAGCGTATAGTGTGAAAAAAAAGAACCAAACTAGTATATACACTTGCTTTACATTTTCAAACCTCTTGTCAACACTTTCACCTGCTCATATCTACCACATAAATGACGCTATGTATTTGTATATACACGCACAAATAGTTAAATATTATAAAAGTCACCTGACCCCGGGTTGTTATCGCCAAGGCCACTTGTTGAATTTGTAAAATCTGTGTAAACATACAATATTTTATATGTCAAATTTGTTTTGACAGCATACAGTATGTATTTCTGGTTTATTATTATTGCTTTTTGCTGGTTTTCTGACTTTTTATTTTGCTGTCATTTTGTGGCTTGTGGGCAAGTCATAAGTTGACCTTTTTCATCCATTTTCATGATTTTTTTCCTTTTTGAATTTTGCCGCGCGCTGCAAATGTTCAGTCAGCACATGTGTGTGATTCTGTTTCAAAGATTTGCACCACACTTCATCTTAGTTGCTACATGTTTTACACTTTCTTCTTCTACCTACACTGCTGCTGCTTCTTCTTTCACATTTTAATACTCTCTTAACCAGCTTACACACTTTGCTGCTCGTGTTTTGTGTTTCGAAACTTTTTTTTTTAAAAACTTTAGTGTGAAAAAACTTTTGTAAAACTTGTGAGTAATATACCAAGCTATTTGCAAATATTCATGCATATGCTTGTATATGCGCGCGTATGCATGTGTGTTGGTGGCAAATAAGACTTGCTGTGCATTATTTTGTTCACAAAGTTCAACACTTTGATAATAGAGGCTTCTCAACATTTCATATTTATGTATGTTGGTATATTTATACCCTCAACAGGATATATTAAGTTAAGCACGAAGGTTGTAATACACAGAAAAAAACCTCCGAGACTTTATAAAGTATATACATATATATAAGTATAAATGATCCGAGCTTAGTCGATATACCCGAATTAGTTAGTCCCTTAAACTTAAAGATATCGGTCTGAAATTTTGCGCACGCTCTTTTCTCTACAAGAAGCAGTTCGTTTGTTGAAATCGTGGATATCGTAAAACTATAGCATATATGTAGTAATATAGTCCTATAGTCTTTGTATGGCAAACTTTTTAATTTGATAACATATCTTCACAAAATTTGTTTCAGATTACTGCCTATGACACCTCTATATTTTTTGAAGCAGTTGACCAGATTAAATTATTATAGCATATATGTAGCTGCCCTGCAAACTGGCCGATCCAATGAATTCCTTATATAGAAAAATTGTTTATTTGACAAGATATCTTCATGAAATTTGGCATAGATATTTGCCTAAGATAACGCTACAATCTCCGAATATATTATGCATATTAGATTCTTATAGCATATATGTAGCTGCCATATAAACTGACCGACCAAAAACAAGATAAAAATCTTTTTATGCTCTATTATGCGATAAGAAATGCACCTGTGAAAGATATTATAGCTAGATTATTTATTTATATATATTATTTCCCCTTTTTATAGGCAAAAATACAACAGAAAATGTTATAAATTTTTTTGTTCATGTATGTATGTGAATGTGTGTGTGCAGCTATTTTCTATGTATGCGCTTGCATAAAGTGTGTCGATAAATCCAATGAGTGCGAGACAGTAAATAAATTATGAAAACTGAAATTTGTAATCAGCGCAATAACTAGAGCAGTATGTATGTGAACTAGTAAATATACATACATCCATATATATTGTATATATACTCGTACATGCCATTCATGCTAGCGAATTGTGAGTGTGTCTCTCTGCAAAATTAATACGCAAATAAATGTGTGGCTTTGCCAGCAAATCAAAAGCGATATCTCAAATATACACATACACTTGTACATGTAAGTATGTAACTAATACTATGATAAATGCATTTACACTGACAGAATTTATTGCTGTTACTTTTCTTCTTGTTGTTGCAATAAATTTTTCTATGCAAACACTGTATTCAATCAAATTACTGACACTTCCAAAGCACACAAACACACACTCACACAGAAAGCTTTGGTAGTGCGACCGCAACATAATCACATATTGGACACCACACCGCAATTGCGTTTGTAATTGTAGATATCTGCGTCTGAATGCTCGTGTGCGCGGTGTTTTAGTGCGATAATTTTGATCATGCCAAAACACTAGTTCACTGTAAATTATTTTAAGAGGTAGCTTTCACGTGAATTATTTGCACAAATTTTGAACTTATTATCGTTACTTCTGTAGTTTAGAATCATAAATAAAAAAGTTTGTTTTAATTTTTAAATGATGATACGTGTCAAAACAAGAACAAACTTTAACTTCGGTTGAACCGAAGCTATAATACCCTTAACAAATAAAATAATTTATTGTATGACAGCTATATGCTATATTGATCCGATCTCAGCAAAACGTTCGGAGATTGTAGGGTTATTTTAAACAACAAACGATGCCAAATTTGGTGCACATACCTTCGTAAATAAAAAAGGTTTCCATGCAAGGACTTTTTTCTTTTGGATAATTCAGTTTGTAGGGCAGCTATATTCTATAGTAGACCGATATTGGCGGTATAGACGAATGTGCAGCTTCTTAAAGAGGAAAGAATGTGTACAGTATTTCAGATCGATATCTCAAAAACTGAGAGACTAGTCCGCATATATACAAACGGATATGGTTAAATCGACTCAGCAAATCTCGCTGATCATTTATATATATATATTTTATAAGTTCTCCGACTTTTCCTTCTGGGTGCTAAAAACTTCGTGGCAAACTTTATATACCCTGTTTTGGGTATAAAAGGTTAGTATGTGGCAGAAAAACTGTTTATTTTTTATAAATGTACACAAGTAGTCCTTTTTTAAATGTATGGTCCATATTTACCCCAAATTTTTCGTCATTACATACTGCGGACTGGTGTAGGAAGTCTTATACTATCTATAGTCAATATATTTCTTTATTTATTCAAATTTCATACTTTTGCTTATTATCAATGGAAAAGAAAAATACTTAGGATAGTAAAGTTGTCTGTTATAAGTTGTAGTCTCTATCATATAAGTGCAGAGGGCTTTGAACCTGCTGTAAAATTCTTAAAGCGACTAATAATAATTTCAGCCAATTCTTCTGTCAAAGGTGTGACTGCCGAGATGCTTCAACTTCAGTCTAGCGCAAGCTGGATAGTAAAGAAGAAAGTGTCTAACTGTTTAGCGTTCGTTTACTTCCATACAACCCTGCAAATACTCATCCGACAAAATTCCTAGGCTCATTGTATGTATACTAATCGGAACAGAATCTAATTAGAGCTCCTACAATTGCGACAAAAAGAATCTAGAACCAAATAGTGCAATAGACTTCTAAAATACCACACAAAACGGCAGCGAAGCTCTGACTCGTTCCCAGTCTAAAGAAATTTGATCAAAAGTGTACCTTGTGTGTGATCGCCAGCTTTGCAATTTCCAGCGATTTCGATATGACCAGGCTGCCAAAGAAATCTGATAATAAAATAGCTGGCTGATTATTAGCATACACCTAGATGAATTGAATGCTCATTTACTAAGTTTGAACGCACAGTCAGCTCTAGATCAGTTTTGTCTCTTAGCACTCGGAGGGTACAACTCAGAGTAGTACACCTACTGCTAATTTGATGGTAGCTACCTCTACTTGAAAGGCACTGCAGTAGTCTGCTAGCCTAAAACTAGAGTTGCAGGAGGTTAATCGTATCGTTGTCATTATTGAAATGTTGATATTTATACAATTAAATATTAGATATATACTATAGAAATCGTTAACGAACACTCATTTTACACTAATCTATATTCAGATTATATTCAGACTATGAAATATGAAATTTACTATAGGCATTCATGCCCAGAAAATATTTGGTATTTATAGATGTGGAGTTTTATGTTCTAAAAAAAATTAATGTAAGGCCATGTGGTCATAATCTTGTTCTTGTTCAGATCAAGATCCTAGTTTTTTGAAACAATTTTAGAGCTCTTCTTTCTCAATCCCAATACAACAAAAGAGTAATGAGATTTTACAGTAGCTCTATCATTTATTTTTAAGACCGCGAAGTTTGTAACACCCAGAAGGACAGCCTATATAATATACAAGTTTATATGTACATAATTCATCAGCGTGACGAGCTAAGTCGATTTACACCTATACGTTTGTCTGTCCGTCTGTCTATAAATACGTGAACTAGTCCCTCAGTTTTTTGAGTTATCAATCTGAAATTTTGCACACGACCTTTTTCTCCTCAAGAAACTGCTCATATTTCGGAACTGTCGATATCGGACCACTATAAGTATAGCATATAGCTGCCACATAGACTGACCAATTAAAATAAAGTTGATGAAAAACTTTTTTTTTGTGAAGGTTGAACCCGTAACGTTTTTTGGCCTTTTTCCTTTCACTTTACTCACACAGGGTCTGTTATTTTTCCTCAACTTGATGATTTCGAATAAATCAGACAACTCTACTCTCTCTGCATATATGCATTTTTTTGAACTGACTTTTTTAATGCATACACAACTATTATTAAAAAAAAAATATTCACGATTTTTTCCTTTGAAACGATTTCTCCCAAAAACTTTCACTTACATCCAATCTACACTAATCCGCCATAAAAATAGCAACCCTACATCCACAAATGTCTGCTATTTATTATTACAGTTTTTAGTTGAATTATTGCTGTTGTTGTTAGTTAATAGCAGAGTTTTGCATACAAATGGCCGGCCACCAACAGCCGCATGCATTTTTAATGAAGTGAACAACCGTAAAACAACTCCAACTTGATACTTAGCAAGGAAACAAAAATACTACAAAAACAAACAAGCATGTCGAATTTCATATGCAACAACGGATATATACACACACCCAAAAGCACATCCGGTAACTTATTACAACAAAAAGCACACATCCGAGTATGCAAGGCAAATCGCCCATATGGGCAACTGAGGTCTGGCTAGGCACGCAGCGAGCGTCTAAAACTAACAGTCTAGTAGGTCGATGGTAGGAGAAGCTTACTGTTCGGTTGCATATGGGGCCATATTTCATACACACACTAAATAATATACTTGCGTTTGCTATTCACCGACGCATACACAGGCGCACACATTCAACAATGTGTGTGTTTTATTAACGGTATATTTTTTATTTATTTATTTTTAGTTTTTCGAACGCCAAAGTTTTACGATTTCATGTTTTCGCTACTCTCTCTCTCTCGTTACAGGTGGATGGCGAGGAAAATATTGCGCTGAGTTTGAACTTTTTGCGCTTGCCTTGTCCGGCGCAGTACATCAAAGTACGTGACGGTCCATCGCTCTCATCGACGTTGCTCATTGAATTGAACGGCGGAAGTAATTTAAATATGCCAACACAAATAGAATCGAGTGGCGCGCAATTGTTGCTAGAGTTTTATGCGGGCGAAGCGAATGATGTGCCAGCGTCCGCCAACGGGCAAAACAACAACAATACGGTGGCGGGCAGCGTTAACGCCGCTTGCACCGGTGGCTTTTTGGCGAATGTCGAACAAATTGGTGAGTGTATATATACTTAAAGGTATTTATGTGTGTGTGGCCAGGCATGTGCTTGTGTGCGTATATTTGTTTTATTATTCTTGTACTTTTTTCATTTGCCAGTTTATTTTACGTTGTGTTTGTCTTTATTTCACTTTGGTGTTTGCACGTAAAGCGTATTAAATTAACGTTTATGCAGATACTATAGCATATATAGATATATAGATGCCAGTGCTGTTGAATAAGTCTGTGAATTTTTGAGGTTTTGAGTTTAAAATGAAATCAATTGAGATTATAATACTTTTGCGCATGAAAAAACGTTAACTTCGGCTGCACCGAAGCTGTAATATGCTTCACAGGTGCAGTTTTAATAGCATAAAATATCATTATCTCAATATTGATTGATCAATTTATATTGCAGCTATATGCTTTAGTAGTCCGATCAGAACAATATTCTCGAAGATTGTTGTCTTGCCTAGGACAATAATCTATGTCAAATTTCAGAGATGTAACCCTAGGCTAACTGTATCATACCTAAATTACAAAAAAAAATATTGCAGTACTATCGACTTGTCAAACTGCTCTCGTGCCTTTGCAAATAAATTTTTATATTCACAAATCTCGCATAACTTTATTTTTTAACAAACCTTTATCTATTATGCCACAAAGTTTACGGCGCAGCGTGGTAGATTATTGAAAAGCAATTGTATTTCTGATAGATATGAGCAAGTTTGTTGCTGTTTTAGGATGTTTTCGAATTTTTGAAACAGTAAATTTGTTAGTTTCAAGGGCTTTGCGCCCAGTGTGTGTATATAGAAAGTTTGAAGGATGCTGCCAGGCCGATTTATATTCAACCAAGGTAGTATAATTTTAACGCCAAAATTGCCAAAATGTGCTCTTAAGAAATAGAAAGTAGCACTTTCTTATAAGAAATAGAAAGTAGCACTTTCTATAAACTAAATTCCACTGGTGCTTAATATATAAAAATATAATTTAAACTAGAATAATAAAAATGTTGGGCAAATTTCTGGTCCTACCCAGGCAGGTAATGTCTACATAATGTCTTAAAACATGAAAATGCTTCAAACGAAATTTATAAGCCTTTAGTAGTTTGAATTATAGACAGAAAGGAAGAGAAGTTCGGTGTTAAATCGCACGATCTTGGAACCCACGCCTAATAGCCACGACGCGAGTTAAAAGTTTCCTTCAATTAATTGTTTGTTTCGTTAATTGTATGGCATGTAGCACCATCTTGTTTTAAACGAAGGTCATCCACATCAATATATAACGGCATAAAAAACTTTCTCAAATGGTCTTGAAGGTAACAGTCTTTAGTTGGTCAAAAGACGAGCACCGTTTCAGCTACAAAGAATCTGTTTACAAGGGATCCAAACTACTCTTCTTCAAAACAACAACTTTTCGTTAGTTCTGGCTTTTTTGTGAAGATTATATTCAACACAAAACTCGCACCTAAATGAACTTAACCCTAGTAAGATAACGATACGTTGACTAGACTTTCATTTGTATTCGACGCAACTGCAAACGCATAGCTTGCTCAGTCGGTCCTTATGTCGTTGTGTACCTAGTAAGACTGAAAATGAATGAAATAACTGGTCACAGTGAGACATCGAATAATTATAAAAACTTTTTTTACATTTTTATATTCTTTAAAAGAAGTTACGCATCGTTATCTTTTCAGTGGTATAAAATAGCGTTATCTTTCTAGGCTTAAGCGACGATTTATTTGAGCTAAGTTAATCAGGACTCCAATGAGATGAGACTTATAAGCCTTTCTTAAGCTATTAAGACAAAAAATAAATAAAAAGTTATTACAAATAATTATTGTCAGTCTTAAAATTGCAGAAATTTGCACATCGCCTTGGTACATTTAATACAAATTGCTGCTCCTTTTTGATTTATAAATCACCCAAGCGGCATCACTGACAACAGTATTTGTTTTACGCTTCCTTTTAGTGTTTCTCCCTCGGCAAACTTTGTTTTCTGTTTTTTTTTTTTGGTGTTAGTTTAATAAAATAAGTCTATTTGTAATGTGAATGCGACAAATTTCTATCCACTTTTTATACAATTTATATTTTCCATTTTTTATTTTATATTTTTTTGTTGGTTTTGGCTTTTACTCGCTCTTCGCCACAATGTCCTTTCGCTTTCATGCTAATGATGTTGACTTTTGCATATTTTCTACAACTTTACTATATTTGTGTGACTTTTCACTATGGTAACTCGTACTTTTTTCGCTTTATTTTTCCCCTTTATTTTATTTTTTTTTTACACATTTTTACTATTTTCTTACATACTACTTTCTGTATATTCATTTTGTCAGCGCTCAATGAGACAACAACAACTTTACTGGCCGCTGCCACCAGCAGATTGTCGGCAAAGAATCGCAACGTTTCGCAGAAGCCAAAATTTAGTCGTTCGAAATTTACGTTGGTCCACTTGAGTGCGGTGGTCTTTGCCAGCATCATTATCTTGATCAGCGCCTTGTTGGGTAAGTACCGTAAAAAAACCACAAACGAATGCGGGCGCAGCGACGGCAAGTTGGGGATGGCAATAAGTGTTTTCTCAGTGCAAGCCAAGCCAAAATGTTGAATATTTGTATCTAGTGAAAAAGTGAGCAAATTTAGAATTGAAAAGGGGAAAATGAAAGGATTGCGTGTGACCGCAAAATAAGACGTACAGCCATACATCCATATATACATATTAATACAAATACAAAATGCATATTATATTTAAGGACGTTAAACATTTCTCTGTAATGTATAAATAGTTATGTGGGTATTTAGACCAGTGACACAGTGGGAAAAATATGTAAAAAAATTTTTTAATAAAGTAAAAATAAACTTCTCGCAATGTTTGCTGTTTCGATACTTACACCATATTCCGGCCGACAATTAATCACAAACTGTAGGCTGTTGAATAGATTAGCTCCCTAATCTACTGGATTTAGCAAGATTTCGCCACACAAAAATGACACCGCGCGATTCTGATTTAGCGCCATCTGTTTGTCACATTTTGTTTTATCACTCTGATTTTGACACTGCGAACTGTCCAAGTGAAAATATTCTTATTATTACCAATTGGTTGGTAAACACCTCTAAAAAAGGCTCTTCAAGTCTAATCTTGTTTCAGAAAGTTCTCATTAAGTGAAGCTCTTACAAGTTCGATTAATATTTACACTGCATAAATGACACTTCCTTGTGACCAATCCACTAGTTATCTACTTGTTTTCTGAAATTATATCTCACTAGGCATAAATTTCCAACGATCAGCTGATTTTGTAGAGGTTGACATTAATTTGTTTAATTCCACAATTCTTTCAATTAGCCCCACTGTCAAACAGCATGGTCTGTAACTGGATAAAACAAAATTTAATAATTTACATATTTTTTTCGCATAAAGACTCGGGTTTCAAAGCTTTTAAGCTCGTACTATAAACGAAGCTGATAGCCAATAAATTCACGGATGTTTCGTTATACAAGTATTTGTACGCCTACGAGACTACGCGCTGCCAAACGTCGCTACATAATTTGTGCCATGCTGCGCGCATTAACTGGCTGTCAAGAAATTTTTCGATTATTCTACCACTTGATTTGCTTTCGTAGGATTTGGGTAATGCTTCAGCGGCTTTGGCAGCTATTAGTGGCTTTTCAGATCAGTTTTATACACCTATAAAAATATCTTTTACAAGAAAGCAAACTAAAGCCTCGAACATTAGAGGGCTGTTAGCAAATCGTACTGCGGCAAATGCTTCCTTCCCTTATTTTTACATTTTAGTCTCTTATGGCTGGCTGGCTGCTGTTCTCGACGCTGCTTGTACGCAGCTTTGCGGATTTTCAGCCTTTCGGAAATAAAAATCTTTACTTTTATCGCTATTTGCTTTTAAATGCGACTTTTTGTCTTAACTGCATACTTTTAGGTGCGCAATATGTTGTACGTTATCGCAAGTACCATTTGGCAGTGGCGCGTCGTCGTGATGAAGGCTCTCGCCTGCATACACCACGCGCCTCCATGAGCTCCTTGCAAGGACCGCCGTCACGCGCCATTTCGACTACCACGCTGCTATCGGAGGTCATCTATTTGGTGAAGATGCGTCCGAAACATCAGTTACGTCACTCCATATTGCGGGAGAGCGTCGATGCGGAGAATTTGGCACACGAAACGGAATTCAATGACCCCGAAGAAGAAGAGGATGCCAAAACAACGACACGCATGGTAAAGTGGTAAGTGTAGCTGTGTGTGTGTGTGTGTGCTTAGTGACCGAAGAAAACACATAAAAAGTGTAGAATCGAAACTTACAAGATATTTTACAAACCCTTATCGCTGACTTCACTCATTTTGCATAATACTTTCTTGCAGCGATGAAGAGCGTGGCAGTAACAGCTCAGTTGTCACTTTGCGCAATGAAATCTCACAATCGCCTGAATCTGTAAGTGGTATCAGTCGTTCGCCTTCATTAGAGGAGGCTTTGGGCTCCACTACGGCCGCCGGCGAGACCAGCGGCATTTTTAGTGGCACGCTGACACGCAAGGACAGCGGTAAGGACACCGAGTCGATCATTTCATCGGGCATGAGCTCAATTTGCGCTAGTCCGCCTATCAGACATTCCAGTCGGTTCAACCGTTATGGTCCCTCGGGTACATTGATGCCACATTCAGCACAACACTTAGATCAAACGACGCTCAGCGATCGCGATTCATTGCGTTCGTCGCTACGCGAATACGTGTCACGTTGTGCGAGTGCATCGCTGACAAATGTGAGTTTAGACTGCTAAAGGTTACATTTTAGCGTTGCTTAACAGGTTTAGACTTTTATTGAAATTATTTTCATTTGATTGGTACATTTTAGGGCTGCTATTCACCAGCTGCAAGCGTCGTCAGCACAGCCACCATACGTACCACCAATCCTAAGGAGAGCAAAGAGAAGCAAAATCGCAAAAAATTACTTGCACGTCCCGGTTCAGAATTTTCACTGGGCAATCAAGAAGAGCTCGAGCTCGATTACTACGATTACAATGTGATAAACGCCGGCGCAGCACCGGGCTCCTATTTGGGCATGGATCCGGCGCAATTGATCTGGGTGCCACCGCTTGAGGTGATAACCGATTTGCGTGATGAAGATGATAAAACACCCGAACCAATGCAAGAGCCCGACGAGACTGAGCCGCTCTATGAGGAGATCAAAATGCCGCGTTATGGACATTATTTGAGCGCGCGCAGCAACACAGAGTCGAGCGCTAACACTAACAGCAATACAACACCCTCATCCGACGAGCTCTCACCACTCAGCAGTGAACTGCATTCGAAAGCTTCCTCGCCAACAGCCGAAATGAATCTGAAGAATACACTGCTGCAGCAAAACATATCCACAAGCGCCGGCATCAAACAACCCACACCCTACTTTTCGCGCAAACAACGTCGCCATGCCAAGCAGCAATCACGTTCCACCTCCTCACTACGCAGCGGTGCACGTGATGTTGTCATACAAATGCAACAGTTGTGCAGCACTAAATCCGCACGTAATATACGCAAATCACCGACAGCATCGGTGGAAGCGGAGGATGTCATGTCGGCGCATGCAACACCACGTGGCTCTCCCGAAATACCCGCTGTATTGGTCAATTCCATCACCGACTCGATGACCGAGTCTATGACGGGCTCCTATGTAGAAAAAGAAACTTTGGTCGAGAAGCAAACATCACCAGAGTTAAGTGAGGGCCTACTCGGCTTAGATGACATACAATTCGCCGATGAAAGCGAAAGCGATCACGATGTGTCCAAGCAAAAGTGCAGCAAATATGAGCAGGTGAAGCCGAAAACGGTGTCCTCAATCAAGGCGCGCATGCAACACTCATCAACGGTGGCGGCCAAATTAAAGCGCGTCAGCGCCGACAGTGCAATATTGGAGAAACGCGGTCTAGTCAAAGAGCCAAGCTCGTATCGCATCGAAACGAATGTATGAGTAATAAGTAATTGGAATTATTTTGTGGTGGCGCTTGAGCGCGCAAGAGCTGAGCTCACAATGATTTGAGGATAACTCATGAAAACAGACAAACCTACTTGATAATGCATGCATACATCAACACATACATATACATACATATATATTATATAATTGGTAAGCGTAAATTATTATGACATAATACTACTTAGGGGAAGCGCTGAAAATTAGCTGACGATTGTTCCATTGATTACTAATTATGGGTATCTGTTTCGTTTCCCTTACCATGTAAATACATATGATGACGGTAATTATTAAAGTGTAGACGTGTAGGTTAAAAAAAAAAAAAAAAAACAGAGAAATAACAGTTTCAAGTATGTGCAACAAAGGCGTTTTCTAAGTAATTACACTGATCGTATATAAATACCTTGTGACCAAAAATGTTTACATACATACATATGCATACAAACGTACATATTACAACTAATATCTATAGTAGCTATTAAATGTCTGCCAAGTTTATTGAAATCGAAATGGCTTGCGTTGAAGTGGAGGCAAAGTTTGCAACTAGCTTGTAGGTAGAAAGTCTGCGCTTAAATTGAGGTTATTAATATTAAGAAATTGTGAGCAAACATATCGTTCGTTAGACTTACAAGCGTCCTTGAGCGGTTAGACCAGTTTATGATTTTCAAAACTGTCATTTTATTTTGGCTTAAAGTAAACTTAAAATATTATTTTAGTAAAATATTGAGAAAAAATGCATAATCCAATCGGACACTGCAAGTGGTAATGCCCAGTTCACTCTGTTTCAGCTTTTCACCTTTTTTTTATAAGCATTTTTTGGTAACAAAGTTTACTTTGTTTTACAAGTCCGCCATTTGTCTTCGTACGACCGTTTGAAATTTTGAGCACTTTTTCTATATATAATTTATAAGATTTTTTCCATATACACCGGAGAGCTATTTTCAAATTATTTTTATTTTTCAGCAACATATTAGTTGATTTTTTTGGCCAAAAACCTAGTTTTTTTACTTCAGATTTTTAAAAAATTAAAAATAATTTTTTAAAAATTTGAATTTCCAAAAACACTATAGAATAATTGCTGCTATTGCCGTATTTTGAATTATTTCTTCGTGCAAGTTTACTTCAGTAGCCGTCTTTTTATATCAAAAACAAGAGAGAATGTTAACTTCGACTGAATCGAAGCTATAATACCTACCCAGGTGAATTTTTGATAGCAAAAAAGGGAATAAAATATCTTTGTTCTGATTTGCCTCGATCAGTTTGTATGGCAGCTATATGCTATAGTTGTACAATCTGAACACATTTTTTGGATATTATAGCAATTCTTTGAATAATAATCTATGCTAAATTTCGCAAAGATAGCTTGTCAATTAAAAAATTTTTCGGTACAAGGTTTTGAGTTTGATCGGTCAGTGGGTATGGCAGCTCTGGCAAATGAGTAGCTTCTTGTTGCGAAAATATAGGGTCTCTGACGTTTTCTTCGGGGTGTTACAAACATCGTAGCAAACTTAATATTCCTTGTTCAATGTAAGTATAGCAAATTGTATGCATTCAAATACTTAATCAATATGGGATGAAAGAATAAATTCGATTAATATTTCCTTACTCCCAAAATAATCAAAGTTAGACCTTTTTGAATACTCTGGACTGGCCTAGCCCCTTCAGTCTAATTAGCACAATTTACAAGTATTAAAAATGTATATCAATATTTGAAATTAAAATTCATTGTATAAACTTATACATATATAGGTATAATATAATATCTATGAACAGGATTTCCACTTAGCTCGACTTGGTCCTTTTATTCTCTCAAAACACATAATTCATATATTCTGGTATAATTTGTAAGTTGGCTTCAAGACGCCATTTGAAGACAAAGAAATTTCGCTACGTCGTGTCGTGCAGTATTCTACGTGTTTAAAGAATAATGCATTCATTCGGTGTTGTTTGTTTCCAACAACTTCTCCATAATAAAATGTCGGCTACGCTCTTAATTCACACTCACTCACTCTTTGCTGGACAAAATGTACAATAATGAACATATCCAACAGGGTTGCCTTCAATTAATTATGATCAATTTTGTTATTTACATAAACTTTTTTTTCATATGCTCAACTGACAAAGACTTTACGCTCCCAAAAATACAAATTAACAAAAAAATGTATTTTTAATTTTAATTGAGAAAATTACATGTTTTTAAAAAATCACTCCAGTCTTTCCACTTTATAAAATTGCCTCCACTTTACGCTGCCACACAAATTTTCTTGCTAAAGTTTCTGAAAGACATTAAAGATAACCTAAACAAATCTGTTAAAGCCTGTACTCACTTACTTCGTACCTATTTGTCCTCTACGAAAAGTAGTAATTAGTTGATAAATACGCACTTAGGTGTAGACTTCTACAAAATATCAGCAAACCAAATTCAAAAAAATTAAGTAATGAATAAATGAATAAATTTAAGAATAGAAAGGTACTTGAAAAGCAAGAAACTAAATTATTACTTTAATAAAATTAAAATTTAATGAATTAAGCAGCAGCAAAGAGATACATTAAAAATAATAATATAAATCACTACTTAGTAATGATAAAGAACGCAAAAATTATAAGATTAATATAATATATGTATTTGGAAAAAAGAAATATTAATTGTTTTAATAAACAATTGGAAATTATGGCATGTGTTTCAAAATTAGCGCGAATTGGATTTTGTTAGATTTTAAAGTAACATTACGCTTAATGTGCATTTAACTATTTGGTAATCAAAAGTAATTTAATGAATTGAAAAGAAAAATCTGTCAAAAAAAAACTTCCTTAATTAATTTTTCTATTTATTCGCAAAGTTAAAAGTTTAAATTCAAAAACAAATCTTTGAGCATAAAAAGACTATCCTTAATTTTTGTTTTATTTTTTCGATTAGTTAAAAAAATTTGAAAAAGAAAACTAACTTTTAAAGAATGTTCTCATATAGTATATATTGTTTTATAAATATTACTTAAAAAAAAGTTTACCTAAAATTTATATTAATTCACCTACAAAGATTAGCGGCCTTGTTATTTTGAGTTAATTTATACAAAAATACACTAACTCTACGTAAAAAAAAGTTCTAGTCAATTTTATTTAATAATAATTTATGATTTAAGTTAGTCTTAAAAACACTGTAAAAAGCTTTTGATATAGCATAAACCAGAAAAAAAGTTAATTATTGTAAATCACTAACTACTATAAAAATATAAAATTAATCTAACTACTCGTATTAGTAATGTTTTAGCGTATAGCGTATTTGTTTTATTTCTCAAATACTAAGTCAATTAGTTTTGAGCAGATTGCAATATACGTCATATATTTTTACTCATAATGAGTTTGCTTTCCGCAGCCGCATAAAATATTTATTTCATAGCTATTAAGACTACACCAAGGTATATATTTGTATGCCTATCAAGTTAAGCGTAAAAGTTGTAAATAATTTTCAAAAATACGCATACATACCAAAAGACAACAGAAATAAATAGTAATATGTATAACTACAATACAGAATACTATAACAAATACAGAATAAATATTTATTGATGAAATAAAATACGAACGTGAAGTTTTTTATGTATTAAGTATTAGTTGGTATAAAAGTTATAGCAGCCAAAGAGCTTTCAAGCTTTTGAAAGTGTCTTAGAGCTTGCTGAGCCACTACGATTTAATGAGCTTTAATGCTAAAGTAATTTGAGCTTTACTGAAAGCTTGCTGGTTTTGTTATTTAATATTAGAAAGTAAAGTAAACGCCTAAAAAGCTTTAAGAGCTTTTTTTTAGTACATAGTGGTGCATTTATGTGCCTTAAAAAAAGCTCTGCGAAATTATCGTGAATAAACGCAATATTTTATTTGAATCAAAAGGTAAAATAACGAGAATAAAAATTTCGATCGCCCACATAGAGCGAATAAAGCTTTCATAGAGTTAAATAAATTTATTCTAATAAATCCAAGGTTAATTTTAAATTTAAATTGGTTCAACTACAACCACTTTACCGACAGGCCCAACCAAACTCATATATAAAAAAAAATATTTATATATTGTATATAATATTATATATAACTACACAATAAAGAAAAACAATTTAATTATTATTGATTACGCGGTAACTCTGACACTTCGGTATGCGAAAAGTTCTGTTACAGAATACCCATCCACACGACGCATGCAGATTGGTGGATGTAAATAAGCATGATCAAAGCGCTCTTCTTACATTTTCTGCTTTACTTTTTCATATGCTTTCTGTGCTCCAGGTAAATTACCATTATTCCGTAATGCAATTTAAGATTTGTTGCGAAGGATATGTATGGTAAACTAATGTATATTTTTGATACGTATGGGTTGTTCTATGAATTCTGAGCACCTAATATTTAGTCAGTAATATTATACAATATGAAATTTCATCTGTCTGTCATCAAGTATGTCATTCTGTTGTTGTTTGTTACTTGCGAGATGGTGATAATTTTGAGAAAAACTTTGTTGGAATAACTAGGAGTTCAGAAGCAGCAAGCAGGCACCAACCAAAAATGGTACCTGACTGCATTTTTGGCACATCAGATGCAGTTTTGATTGGTTGATGGATGGATGGATTAGTGTGTTGTTGAATATATGTAGCTTGTTAGGTGTGAAAGCATAAGTGAAGTAACAAAAACCAAAATTACTTTCGCATGTTCACATCTGCTTGCTCGCTGCGTGCCTAGTACTTCGGGAGCGTATATTTTTTTGTTTTGAGTACATCAATGACGTTTGGTTTGAGCAATTCTACTAGGCAAACAGAGACAGCAAGCGGACCTTTGCGAAAAGTATATTCTGTGCCTTTTTATTAGAATGGAATGTAGCTGTGATTGGTTGATTGATATGTGCTACTGGAACGTAGTTAAGTATGTGGCAACATGAGAAAAGAGAGAGGAATGACGTTTGCTGACTTTTGCACGGTTGCTCTCAGCTGCTTACTGAGCGCCTGATATTTTAGCAGAATTTGGCTTAGAGTTGACAGAATTTTTTTTTTATTTTACTTGTATGCTCTAACGATATTTGGGGAATTAAAAAATTCCGAAATGCAGTGCGGTTGCTGACTAGCGAAATGTGATAGGAGTTCAGAAACAGCACGAATATATTTAAAGCAAATGCATACTGTGGTTTTGTCACAATGAAATGCAGCTGTCTTGATATTTGTTATTGTGTTGTGGAACATAAGCATGAATATGCTAAGAGGTAGGAAAATGACAATTGGGCAGTCGCCTTCGTCTGCTTGCTGCGCGCCTGTTACTTACGTGAGGTTTCATTAGCGCCGTTTGTGGTTAGGAAGTGTGTCGCACACTGCAGTAGTGTCACGAAATATGAGCAGTACAAAACATTATTATTTCTTCGTTAAATGCTATAGAACATTTTTAGAATAAATTGATTTTCCGCTAAAAAATTAAATGAAACACTTTGATTACAATGTTTTTAATTAAATTTCTTTAACATTTTATTTTATTTAATGGTTTCTATTTTTTGATGATTTTTTAATAGCTCAAATCTTATGCTTTAATATATATTACATCAGGAAGTGGTGTTTTATTGGAGGTTTTGAGGCGGTGAGAGTTTTGAGGAAAGTGTTTTTACAAAGTGTTTAGTAAATATTTTATGGTGTTTTAAAAGTATTCATATATTTTTGGTTGGAAAAGTTTTTTTTAATATATAAATACATATTTTTATATATTTGGCTAGAAAATATATTTTATGCAGCTTTATGGTACATAATATGATATTACAAAACTGACATTCGTCTTTTGTTGTTTTTAGTGGTTTGTTTAATCTTTATATAAATAGAGAACGCGCGAATACAAAATGCACATCTAGATAGTTTTTTTTTTAATATAATTGATTTAACTAACATTTATTTACTTTATTTGTAAACAAATAGCTTTGCTAAATAGTTTTAATTTGCTAAATGACATATAAATACTTACTAATAAATTTATTTGATTGATTTTCATAGAGGCTTTTAGGTATTCACAAAAAATTTTAAACTATTATTATTTTTTTAACATAACTTTGGGAATGTTATTTCCTGTTCTGTATATTTAAATATATTTTTATATGTTTTTATATGCATTTAAGTTTCTTTTATAATAATGTGCATACAGCTTAATTAACGCTGTATTATTTAAAAATTATTTGATGGCAAAGTTTTTTTTTTTTGTGATTGCTTTAAATAATATTCACGAAAATCTTTAACGCATTTTTAAAGCAAACATATAAAGATTTTAATAAAGTTATTAATTACTAAATATATTTTCTTTTTTAAATTTTTTTTTAACATTTTATTCTTTTGTAATTTTTTCCATACACATTTAATAATTATTCTATCAAATATATTATTATATTTTATCATTTTTAATTTTTAATAATTTTTAATGCAATTTAATTTTTTTTTCATAATTTTTATTTTCTAATAATATTTAATTTTTTTATTTGGTTTTTTGATAAATTATATTTTTTTAATAAATTATATATTTTTAATAATATTTAATTTTTTTATTTAGTTTTTTGACAAATTATATTTATTTAATAAATTATATATTTGTATTAAGTTTTATTTATCGTAATAATTTTTATTTTTTTTTCCATACACTTTCTATAATTATTTTTTTTTCTATTCACCGAAACTTTTTTTGTTTGATTTTTTCCGTTATGCAATCTATTTAATTTCGTATTTAGCTTTCGCTGACCCCTACTGCACCACCTGTAGTGGCGTATTACGCTATTAAAGCCTTCTTACCATTTCAAGCTACTCACAAATTTCTAGCCTAACCACACGCTTCGCTAATCCAAGCCTCATTTTATTAATTTATTTTTATGCCATTTATATTTAGTTACGTTCAATAGTACCTTAGCCTAGTGCAATTCTGCATTGCTAAGAAATATTTATATTTTTCTCTATTTCATTCACTAAATTTTGTATATAAAAATGTGCAGTAGCTTAAATGCTTAAATTCTTTGATTATTAATTATTTGCCGTTAAAAATTGTTTATATTACGAAGACCAATATTTTATGTTAGCTAATCAAAAAAGGGTGCCGAAAATACATACATACAAAAGGGTTATATTATAACCGCAAAATTTTTATAAAAGTACTTTTTTTTACAACTTAATAATATATATTTTATATATCATATAATTTTTATGCAATTTCATGTATTTATATGTACACATGTACATAGTTATACTTAAAGCTATGCAAAGTTAGTAGAATCGAAAACCATTTATATATTTTTGAAATAAATTTTTATTTATTTTTTAGTTAGTGTTTTATTTAGTTTAAAGCTTTTCGAGTTTGGTTTTATTATTTTACTTTGGTAGATTTTATATTGCAATAACTATTTTGTTTTGTAAAATTTAATTAAAATAAAAGATAAAAAAATTGATTCAAGTATATTTAAAATTATTGTTTTAAAAGAAAAATTGAAAATAATTATTATTGAGAGTTTTAATAAAAAAATATATATTTTTGAAGCTATGTAAATTAGTATCGTTCAAGCAAATTAAAAAAAAATATTTTTATTGAATTTATGATTTTTAATAATTTTATATAATAATCTATTAATGTCAAGCTTTTCGAGTTTGACGAATGGTGGTTTTATGCGTATGAATACGAAAGTAAACAGCACTCGACTGTATGGGTGTTTGCAGTTGAGCCGAATTGAGCAAAAGTTGTTCGCGCACGAAGCACTTCCAAGCAAATGGTTGCCTGCTATGCCACTAGAACAACGCAGAACAGTAAATTCTGAGTGCTACACAACTACACAACTATACCATGTGTTTGCCAGTTGTCTTTCATAACAACAGGAAAACCAACCGCCGAAGACGGATCATTCTACACCACGACAATGCGAGCTTGCGCACAACGACTGAAACAACTGCATTTTTGAACACTTAAAACATCGATTTGATGTTTCATCTACCATATAGTCCTGACTTGGCAACGAGTTACTTTTTTTTATTCCCGTACATAAAAAATAAACAAAGAGGTCAATGTTTTTCGACACCTGAAGAGGCGGTTGATGCATTCAGAACGCATGTTTTAGAGATACCTCAATCAGAGTGACAAAAATGCTACAACAATTGATTTTAACACAGGCAAAAGTGTATAGATCTGAATGGAGAATATTTTGAAAAACATTTAAGTGATTTTCGATAATTATTATTTGTTTTTGTTCGCTAATCTCGAGATATAAAGGACAACGCTCGTGGAGGCTTAAAATTAAACTATATTTTTTTTAGGAAGAATAGTTAATTTTTACTTGTTCTTGTAAAAATAACTTAATAAGTATTGTAATTAATTTTAGGGACTAGAAATATGCACAGGAACTTTAGAATTAAATACTAACTAAAAATTTTGCAAATTATGTTTGAATAACTCAGCATGCATTTGCTAACAAATTTTCACCTATCTATTTATATTTTTCGCATATGTAAATACTTTTTTTTTCATCTAGCGATCTAAAATATTAGTACAGAATTAAAATTTAGGACTTCGTATAGTTAAGATCTCATTAAATAAAGGCATTTAGAAATTGTAATTGAGAGTTGCGCTTTAATTGTTTCTTTTTTTTTATTTTGTTATATTCTTATGTATTATTTTGATGGTTTTTTTATATTATATTATATTTTCGATGATACTAATTAAGTTGGTCATGGGTTAAAATTTTTAGTATTTTTTTATCATAAATTATTTGAATGTTTTTAGTCTAAAAATTACCATTATCAAATTTATATTAATTTAATATAAATATTACTACAAATTAATATTTCCAATATTCCACTATATAATAAATAAGTATCTAAATGTTGTTTTAGAAACACAAAAATTAAAATTAATTTTTTTTCAAATATTCAAAAAGCTACTTTTTAAAAGTTATGAATCCATACAATATATTTATCTTATATAATTTAATTATTTTATTTTCAAGCAAATAAATTATTGAAAACACTTAGAAATAGTTAGTGTTGTTTGGACGGAGTAAGAATTTAGTTCGTGAAGCGGAAAACATTCGTTGAAGATAGGTAAGTATAAGTAAGCTAAGTAAATCTATATAATATTATATAACGGTATTAATGCATAAATATATCGCGCCTTATTTACGCAATTTACGCAACGTAAATATGTGTATGTGTGAGAAATAAATTGGTTGGTGCTTAAAAAAATTATTTATACAAATAGAAATAGCTTAGGTATTAACATTTCATATTAAATAAAATTAATAATTAATTAATTCGTAATAGTTTTTTCGATTATATACAAATTATACTTTTAATTTATTTGTTATTTTTAAGTGTCTACAACTTTTATGGTTGTTCGTTCCTCTACGCTTAGAATCTACACTTTTGAGTACTCAAATATAGTAATGTGTATGTGTGTCACTCACACTGTATTTATATTTTGGGTTTTTCGTTCAGTATCACTGACACGTGATCTCGCGGATCGATATCACTTTCGACATCGTTGAATTTCTGTAAAGAAAGTTGTTCGGCGAGTTCAGCAACGCGCAATGAATCCGAAGCTGCAAATAGAGAAAGAGATATATAACGTCAATAAAAATTTGAGAACAGTTTGGAGAGAAATGTATGGTTTTGAAAAAAAAATCTGAGAGCAATTTGAGAGCACAAAAAAGAGAGCATGACGGTAATGCCATAGGAATTTAATAACGCTAACCTAAATAATTTATACCGGTTGTTCGTTCGATTTTCCGTTTTCAAAGTTTAGGCAAATCAACTATTATAAATGAACTAAAAAATTTGGCAAGTATTTATAATATAATTTAATTTTGTATAATATTCAAATGAGCTCATACATTATTGTTCCAAAAAAGAAGAGGCATAAAACCTTTCGTATCTTTGGTAAAATAACACCACTATAAATATAGAGAGTCGGCGGTCCAGTTGTTTTTTATTGTGGTAAGAAAACGTATGCTCCAAAATAATTGTGCAAGCTTTGAAATATAATATGAGAGTCGCTTCACATTCGCGGTTGAGGAGCGAGTAGAAAAAGCGCTCTCTGCCATAGCTTTGGTATGCATTGGACACACTCTCCAGGTTTTCTTTTAAGTTTCGTTTAATGTATCCTCGCACACACTTGATATTAGCGTATATATAGTGACTTTTTCCGCATAGGCAAGTATCAGGTTTAAGTAAGAGCTCACTGATTTACAAATTCCTCGCAGTTAGCTAGAATAATCATATGACTCTGTACTAAGAGATTCATTAAACTGAGTGCTTTTAAAGCTCAAGCGTAAATGATGAGTAGAAAATCAACGATATACTTTTCAACAATTTTCTTAAAACCCATACGTAATTTAAAACACTGCACGAAATATTTAGAATATGAAGAAAATCTTCCGCTTTTGGTTATACAAATATTGATTTAACGAACTCCTGACTATTTACTACGAAATTTTAGCCAAAAAAAAAGTAATAACTAATAATTTTAGTTTCTATAAATAAAGTTAACTTTTCGAAATATCAAATAAACAGACTTGACTTACGTCGTGACACTTTGGATTTTGTGGGTTGTGGAGCTTTGCGGGCTTGATCGCAGAGACGGAATGCCTCTAAAAACTCGTTGAGATCCACAAAACCGTCTTTATTTATGTCCATCATTTGACACATATTCATTAGTTCTCTTTTCGAACCAGCCGATGGCATATATTTCCGTAGCAAATCCACGGCATCACCAAATTCATCCAATGATATTTGACCTAGGCATATTAGAGAAAGCACGAAAAAAATGTAAGTGAAATTTAATTTTCTCTTCTAAGTAAAATTTAGTTTTTTTTTAGTCTTTTTGTATACACACCCGAATGATCTTTATCCAGTATGTGAAATATTGCTTCCAGGCTGCTTTTATTTTTGTACAGCGCATCGGTGACACTTGTAGAAGCCTCTGCTTCCTCTATCTGAAAATGGTAATTTTTTTTTTTTTTTTTTAATATAATATAGAACTTTTTAAAAATTTTTCAACTATCTACACTTACTATAACATCTGTTTCCAGCAACTCCAAGGTCAGCAGATAGTTAACTATATTTGGTTCGTCGGGAGAAAATGGCGGTGCTAATCTGTCGCGCATCAAACGCCATGGCAGAGACATCTGCATCACACGCTCCATTGTGTCTGACCACTGTGCGACTGTTACGCCGCCTGAAAAGTATTTATAGTATATTGTAATCGATTTTGTTTTTTTATTGCAGCACTTTTTGTTTACCAGTGTGTTTTGGATCCAATTTCGAAAACTCCTCTTCGAGCATTTCACGTCGGTCACGTAAACGCGCACCCAGTTCACGTAACGCCGAGCTCTCGACAATGCTTATACGTTGTTGGAATGATAGTCTTGATGTCTTCGATGCCGCTGAGATATATTGCACAAATTGTGTGTCCAATTGAGGGCCGAACTTAAGGTAGGCACCCTTGTTTGAGCCAACGGCATAGTAATTGGATGCCGAAAATATTGTGATCACCTAATATTTTGAATAATAAAAAAATAAATTTTTAACTTTAAAAAATATTTGTATTGATTTTAGACACTTATGTAATTTTTATATCTAACAATGGCCATATATAATAGTGTTACTGACCATTTTAAGATTATAATTATTAAGCAGAAAACGTGGTGTATATTTTGGCGCTTTGGTAAAAAGTTTGTCAAAGCCATACATAAAAATGGTTATGAAAATAAACAGTTTGCTTTTCATGTTAAAATCATACGGGAGATATGAGAACTTTTTGAAAACTATTCTTCTATAAGCTTCATATCTTGCTTTGACCTTTCTTCCAACCTCTAATCTACAGAAAATTAATATTTTATCGGTCAAAAGCTTCAAAAAAATTTAATATATTTTATATATTAAAAAAAAAAATTTTTAATGTTATTTTAAATTACTATTATTACCCCACAATTTTGTTCTATACAATCACTGAAAAGATTAATTTAAAGCGCACTGGATTGTATACTTATACTTAACAACCGTTTAAGCGTCACTTTAGGATTAAGGTAATAACTTGAAAGTTTAAAGTTCTGAAATAATAATTTCCAAGCGGACCATAAAGCATTTTATGCCGCTGAGGCTAAGGAATAGTTGAAAACCTTAATATTCCTATAAAATCTCTTTCATAAAGTATTTTTATATTTTTTTTCTTTTATTTCAATTAAGCAAAATATTTTTTTTTACCTGTTTATTATGTGTGAACTCATGACCATCCGGTTTACATTCGTGTGATCGCACAAGGAATTTTAATTTGTATTTTGTTAGGAATTGTTTGGTTACATCGGGACCGAAATAAGTGCCAGCGCCACGTAATGCATTCGGCTTACAGCCATCGGTGATTTGAGGGTCGCTCCACATAATGTCGAAGATCTGGAAAAAGCAAAATGTATTTATATTATTGCATGTCGGTGCTTAATAGTTTTTTCTTGAGTTCATTATGCCATTTTCTTTTTCATAAAAAAAATTTTGTTATTATAATTGTTATATTTTTTATGCTGTCAGTCTTGAATTGGTTTCAGGGTTTTATTTTTTAATACCTATTCATTTTAGTTTTCATTCCATCCCATAATATATAGAATAGGCTTATGCGTAAGCCTATTGTTTTTTCCTACAATTCTCTGAGCTATAGCCAAAACTAGCTGAGATATAGCTAAAACTAGTATATACAAATTTACGTCATCAAAACATACTTATATTTAAAATTTTGTATGCCATTAAATTTTATATTCAAAATTATTCATATTTCTTCAATTACCGTTTATTACTCACTAATTTTTTTAACAAACGTTTAAGGACTCCTAAATGTAGACAAGGTTTTATATACTTAGTCAAAATATTGCCTACATTTAGGCGCGGATATTGCTGTATAATAAATACTAATTAATATTTCGGTTAAATACTTATTAATATTTCGGTTAGCATAACTGATAGTCTTACTAATTACTTATATATTTTCGAGCATAGGAAACGCTTAAGTGGAAGTGTTCTGAATATTGTTATGTGATACATTCCAAATATATAATGGAATTATGAGTAAAAGTTCTAAATATAGTTATTATTATACTTTTTTTTTTGTTTAATTTTTAGAAAATAAATTTTTAGGCAATACAATGGCGCAATGGGATTTTCAGAAATTATGCTAGTCAGGTACAATTCAACGCTTAAGAGCTTCAAAATACATCGTTGATCAAATTTAAAAGCACACAGAATCGATTCACATTAAATCATAGGTTACTTAAGCGATGATTACATTGATAAATGATTGTGATAAATTGGTTAAATGTTTTCCCGTCTTTGAATCTATGTTGGTGTGAAACCGTAGACAAATAGAAGTAAACTACAAGTGGAAAGAGTGGCACACATTTGTATGAAAGAAAAAAGGGTACCAAACAACAATTGCAGCGGCTAGTTAGTTAAAGTCTGTAGGCCACTGACTCAGTAAGCCAGCCTGCCAAATAATCAAGGTCGATTACACAATTCGCTGCGTAAAGGAAATGCGAAACAAATCGCTGGCAATGGCCTTTCAGCACACATTAAATGGCATTACGCAATTAAAGCTAATCGAGATTAATGATGAATCGAAAGCAAGTATTGCATTTTTAGTTGTGGGAAGCAAGTACTCGGTTTTGTAATAAAAATGTGCAAAACGGTAAATTTACTTCTTATTGTTCTGATTGAATTCACAATTATTAATATTAATTTGAGAATGTCAAAGGTGTTACATTAAAAGTGACAACAAAAACATTTTAGCGGCAGTTTTCGACTATACGATACTAAGATTTTTCTAATAATACTTCAGTAAATTTTGGATTTTATCTTTATACCAAAATTAGATCTCAACTATATTTGAATATTTTTTGCAAAAAAAATGAGGGTGATGACAAATATTTAATATAATGTTAATTTATTTTAATAAGCATCAAAGGCTATAAAAATATCCTTATCTTGATTTTTTTTATGACAGCTATATCCTATAATGATCCGATCTGAAAAATATGTTTGGAAATTGTAGCAATTTCTCATACAATAATCTGTGCCAAATTTCGTGAAGATATCTTGACAAAGAAAAAAGTTTGCCATACAAGCACTTGATTCCGATCATTCAGTTTGTAAGGCAGCTATATGCTATAGTAATTGGATATCAGCGGTTTCGACAAATGAGCAGCTGTTTGAAGAGAAAAGATTGTGCGCAAAATTTTAGATCGATATCGCAAAAAATAAGAAACTAGTTCGCGTATATACAGACAGACATACATATAGGTGATCATGACTCGTCACGCCTAATATTTGTATATACACTTTATAAGCTCTCAGACGTTTCCTGCTGGGTGTTACAAACTAAATATAACGTGTTTAAGACATAATAAAAATTTAATGCAATCCGGGTTACTCATACGCAGTGGTAACTCTAACATGGGAAATACTTGATAAAATAAAGCACTAAAGAACGCTTAGTTGCGCTTTTACTTCAAATGACAAGATTTTAAACTTATAACCGGGTACACAAAAATTCTAAAATTTAACTATAAATAGTAGCTCTAGCATTTGTGTGGTAAGGCAGTAAAAAAAGTTACAAAAAAAAAAATAAAAATTAGCGTAAAAAAATTGCACAGGTGTTTTGCTTAACAGCACAATTTGACTTTTGAAACACATTTCAGGTGTTTTTATCACCCCACATACCATTTTGTCACATATTTTGCAGCAGAAAATAAAACACGCAATGCCAGCATAAAAGTTGCTCATACTTCGGGGCGCATACAACCAAAACATGTGGTTGGAGCTAACTTCAAAATGCGGGCAATATATAAACGTGCTATGTATGACTTACTATGCGAAACGAGCTTATAAATCAGTCGGAGCAAAAATATTTTGCTTTGAGTATGTGCAATATTTTTCATATACACGACTTTTATGCGCATAACATACTGTAGACTACGCAATGTTTCAAAGGCACACGTTTGCCTGTTGGCTGTGCTAAAAGTGCGTGCGTGTCAGTTACACAGCAATAAAAATCCTTTGTTAGTATGAGCAAATAAATAAAATGTTTAATACAATTGGTGGAGAATGCTTTGAAGTCTTTTTTAATTTCTTAGCGGTATAAGGAGCAGATGGGACTGTGGAATAATGTGTTTATAAAAAATGATTTGAAATATAAATGATTTATGTATAGGTTATAATGTAAAACCCCAGATCTTGAAGGCTGTAGGATAATTTATCAAAGTCAGTTTAATTTTTTGGAGTATTTTAAGTGTTCATAATTTTGGAACACAGATTACCTATTCAACTATTCAAAAATATTCATGACGAAACATATACAAATTTTCTGAGAAAAGTTTAACCGAGAGCTTAAGCGAAGAGTAACGTTTTGAATATTTTTCGGTTTCCTTTGTCTTAAATGAAATATTATCTCAAAAAGATTGTGTCAAAATTTTAAAACGATTAAAGCAAAACAACATCCAGCACCGAGTTAAGAAGGAGGAATTATTGCCATTGCCGCATTTTTAAATATTTCTGCATTTACCATTTAAAGAAAATTTTAACTGTTTCATCAGAAAGAAATCATAAAAATTAGCCTTGTTTTACACCAATAAACCCTACTCCCGCCAAAAGGTTGATTAGAACTTTATAATTATAAATTAATTTAAAATTCTGTAAAAACATCCTACTTAATTTAAATGAGATTACTCTGCAACTAAAAATATGATTTTTATACCCTGAAGGGAGTTTGCCAGGGATACATGTATATACCCGAACTAGTCCCTTACTTTTTGAGATATCGATCTGATATTTTGCACATGTGCTTTTCTCACTAAGAGGCTGCCTATTTGTCGGAAAAGTCGATATCGGACTACTATAGCACAAAACTGCCATATAACTGAACATTCAAAACCAACTCCTTGTATGAACAACTTATTTATTTCACAAGATATCTTCAAAAAATTCGGCATGAATCATTCTCTACAGCAACGATACAATCACCGAAGAAATAGTTCAGATCGAACTACTACAGCATATAGCGGCCATACAAACCGACCAATGAAAATCAAGTTAAAGATTTTTTATAAACTTTTATGCTGTAAGAAATGCCCTAAAAGATATTATAGCTGTTTTCTACTTCTATGTTTTCTTAATTCCATTCATAATTTGATGCTTTGTTGTTAATAATTTTACATCAACTAATAATCAGATAGAAACATTTGTAAAAAAAACCTCTTTCCCACATCTAAAAACAAACACTTAACATGGGTATATATTTTTCAGTCATTTATCGTGACACTTGTTTCTTAATTTGCGCTCATTCATTACTTTGACGGCGCCACAACACCCAAAAGACGCCACTGCAATTCATTAAAAAGATATTGTGCTGAAAGTGTTTCTTAGGAATTGACTTTTAATGCTCATGTACACACAACCAAACATTGTTTGTTCTTAACCAGCAATTTTGCATGTAAAGAATTCTCACTTTGCCTTTAAGTGTTTTTGTCTTGGCTATGTTTGCTTACTAATTTGTGTGCACAACTGGTTTTTTTATTATTACTCCGCTTTAAAAAGCTGTAATTATATCATGGTTTTGTTTAGATTTCGCGCTAATTGTTCGCTTTTCTGTTTTCTACACTGTTTTCAGCGAAATGTGCTAAACTGGGTTAATGCGCCTAAGTGTATACTTTATTTGAGTCACAAAGTCGTAATATTTTTTTTTTAAAGAATGTCGAGCGTAAAAATCTTTTCGGAAGCATTAATTGTAATTGTATTGAAAAAGTTATAAATTTGGTCAGATGGCGTTTAGTGAGGAGTAAATAAGGAAATGGTATTAATTCTACAGAAAATATTTGTATGAAAGACATAAGAACAATGAGTCATAAGTCATATAATACGAAAAATTTAAGATTTGAAAAGTGCAGTAAGAGTAAATATACGTATTGTATATATACGAGTACATACATTTTTATTCTTGATGTCATGACTGGACTCGCTGGTTTAAACTTACTGTTTTGGAAAAATCTTGGTAGAAAAATGAAGGCACTCAAAGTTGAAAAATGGACACATTCGAATAGAGAATTTTGCAAAAAAATCTTTTAACTTATGACGATAAATTCAGAACTCCTTTGAGTAGACTTTTCGTAACTGAAAAGCACAAGCATACACATCAAAGCCCAGCAACTAAAATTGCAAAGACAATGCTCATGATTTCGAAAACAATGCGTACAAAAATAAAGTTCTAGCTTCAGAGTATTTCTGCTATATCTATGTCTACTTTTCATTAGAGTCACGAAAGACTTATCAAAATATAGAATAAATTGTAACAGAAAGTACTGAAAGTGGAAGCCAAAATATTTGCGTGCCTTCTCGTCATGCTCTACAGAAAACAACCGTAAACATTTCTTAGACAACACAAAGTTTAGAGCTGGGCTATACTATATACTAAACCTGCACTGGAGTCCAGACATTTGATGTTTGGGTTCTCTAAAAGTTACCACCAGATTTCGAAAACTTTCGGTCATAAGATTAAATACCTTTAAGGGGATTACTTGTGCAAAGTTTTATCACGACATATTTATTGGTGTTTGATTTGTATGACTCAAATAGAAAGAATCAGAGGGAACTTTTTCACAATGCTAGGATTCATTGGATAACCCTACATACCAAATTTGGTTAAAATAAAATATCTACAACTTCTCCTCTTTTTACACCATATTCACATGACCTCAAAATTTATATGAAAAGTTCAAATAACTAAGTTTTTGGTTCTTCATTTTTATAACAAAAAATTGTTTTCTTCTAGATATTTAGAGGAAACTAACCTTTTTATATCACAAACAGACTATCATTTTTTTGGTGCAAAATAATAAAAATTACACTTTATTTTGATGTAATACCGAAAAAGGAGTCTAATTTTCACGTCTTCTTAAAAAAGTTGATAGGCCTTTTCTTCATTGAAATCTCTAATTTCTGATGGTATAAAATATTTTTCTTTCAAATCAGTTTATTTTTATTTCATCCAGCTGGTTTTTGGTTGTAATAGCTCTAAAAAACAGGTAGTTTAGGTATACCAATTCTAAATTTTTCACGCTCCACAACCTTTTACCGAACTACCGAATTTGTGTTAAAAAATACATGCAGCTTTGTTGCTATTATTTTCTTTCAGGAAATGTACATTTTCGGCACATTTACAGTGTTGTTGCAAGCACAAAAATTTACATTTTATGACAATGCTGCCAACTATTCACCACACATTTAGTAAAATTGTTATAACAAAAACAATAGTAATAACAGCAACAAAAATAACAACTACTTACAAGTATATGCATACAAAAAACTGCTTGAGTGTGTACTTGAGACTGTTGTAACTGAGCACATGCTTAGTTATGTCGTATTTGTAGCAGTCAAAGTGGTAGTTAAATATACCCAACGGCACTAATACTGACACAAATTTGCACAACATAACGTTGCATTTCGGTGGCAATATCTAGCGTACGTGTGTGCAGTTACACGAAGTTGCAAAGCAAATAAGGAAACTGCTGTTACTTAGGGGAATTGAAAAAATTTCGTGTAGGTAGAGTTGGTTCGCCACGATTTGCAGGTTCCTGAATAAAAGGACCTGTGAACCAGCTCAAGGTTATATACAAGTATATATTATTTTCCTTAACTCCGGTTGGAGCATAGCGCCGCTAAAGGTTAGCGTAGACGCATTCTAACTATGTGGCATGAAAGTAGTGCGTCATGCATGTAGCAATAACATTGTTGCACGTACATTGCGGTGTCATGCTGGCAACTTCGTATGCGTTGTTCTATCTTTGTTTATTTTAATTTAATGTTTATGCAAAAACAAATCTCTAGGTAAAATACTAAGTTTGCTGACGGAATTTTGACATAAATACCTATTTGCGGCATATACGGTATATATGTATATATAGAAGTATATGGTATATAGTATAGATATTAGAAAGTATGTATATATTGTATATATGCAAATATATCTACAAGTTTATATGTATGTATTTTCTAGTATAATATATTTGGATCAGCTGCACGTCCGTTTATTTAATTATCAAGTTTTATGTGTGTTGCATGCAAAATCAGAGTTTATGCAAGTTAAACTTTCAGCGTCATGATATAGTAGATTGCTGTGTTGATTCGAAGCTGACTATTTGTTGATTAAACTCTTTTTAAAAAGCTTAGTGTTACTTTGAACTATAATTCATGCCAAATTTCGTGAATATATCTTCGCACATGAAAAAGTTTTTCATACAAGGACTTGATTTGGATCGGTCAGTTTTTATGGCAGCTACATGCTATAGAAAATTGATTTAAATAATTTATTCGAAGATTGTTCTATTGCTTTGGGTAATAATTATACCGAATTTCGTATATTGTCAAATGAAAAAGTTTTCCATACAAAAAGTAGATTATTGTCGAGCAGTTAGTATAATATATTAGCTACATCCGATAGTGGTATGATATCGGTGCTTTCGACAAGTGGGCAGCTTTGTTTTTGAAAAGAACCTGTGCAAAATTTCAGTTCAATATCTCATAAACTAAAAAATATTTGACAATACTGATTAAGACACCGCATTTAGTACGATTTTTACATTCGAGTTTCTAAAAGAAGTTCTTAGGCTGAGTATTAATAAGTTTCAGAAGAAATCATCGAAATGGAAAAGCGGAATCCAATCTAGCTTAAGTTCATTAGATGTGGAGAGTTGCATAGGAATCAAGGTCTCGTTCAGGCTGGACACAGTGAAATGGACGAATATATGTGATTATTGAGGATTTCATTCTAAAATTCTCTAACTAAATAATTGCCATAAATGTCAGGTTGTTAGAATGGAGTATTTTGAACATTTTGTAAAGTTTAAATTTTTTAACCGCTTTCATCTTGGTGATCAGCCATAGAACCTAGCCGAACCTAATACTTTTAGTACACAAAAAATTTTACACCGACGAAACAACAGCAACAAGAATTCCAATTAGATACAATTTTGACTACTGAAGCTAGCAAAAGCAGTTGCAAATCCTTGCAGCATTTAATTTGCTCTTCTACATGTCAAGCAAAATACATTTACACATACTCATCTGCTTAGCACATAAAATGACACACTGGGAGTTTGCGTTAATAAAGTGACACATTTGCGTGGCATGTGTTGCCCGCAAGCACGCAATAGCGTCGCAATATTACAACTGCTCAGCTGTGAGTGCATCAGCTTGCCGCACTAACGCTTTTCCGTTTCACCGTTGTTGCAATGTCGCAGCTAAAATTGCTACTCTTTAACCATGCAACATGCTAAAGTACTGGCATGCGGATAATATGCTTAAGTATATAGATACTTCCTGCTGCCACACATATCCTTCCTGCCAGTATGAACTTGCATGCAATTTTATTTTCAAGTGATTTTTTCTATTTCATTTTACTTTTTCTTTCATTTAACAAATTTTTTTATATTTTTTTGCTTTGCTTTGGTTTGCTTTGTGTTCGGTGAAACGTTGGCTTGTTGGATTACTGCTTTGTTGCATGACACTGCAAGCAGAAATGAGAACATGCCAGTGCCAATGACATGCGTGTTGTTGTTGGAGGCATAGTTTGTGGCTAAAAAGTGCATAAACGCGGTAGGTGTGATATGTCGGTCATTTAGGGAGTGTAGAATGATTTGCATAAAATTGTTTGATTGCAATATTTTACCTCGGCTTTGTTGAAAGTTTTCAATAGTAGCTGATAATTTAAATTTCCATAAGTTAGCGGAAATAACTCGTAATTTTATTTATATAATTTCTCCATGCTTTTTCAAATCATAGGCATGATCTCATCATTAACCAAATTAACTTCATTACTAACCTCTATTTTGTTCGCGCCTTGATCTCCGAAGTGTTATAATATACCCATATTTAATCTATGGAGACGATGAAGAAGTATAATAATCCATAAAATTGACTTTGAAGGTCATAAATTTTACGTATGGTCTTATGAATTATACCACAATATGAAGAATGACTACTGTCTCTGCCAACTACAGTACTCTAAACCACAATCCTCCAATGAGAACAGCAATATTCTTTAAGCCAACTCAGCGCTTGGTATAATTTTTATAACAATGATTTCAACACAATCAACTTCTTCTAAGTATAAGAATATCACGTCTTCCTTCGAACACTTGATTTTATATTGCGACATGTATATAGCTTAATGATCTTGCCTTTCTCTTAATGTTTTCTTAATGTTATGAGCAGGATGTTAGCTAATATAATAAGCCAGATTCTTCGATATTAATCTCCTCAAAACTCGTACAAAATATTATGCACTGTGCAACCTTAGTGAATACACCTATTTGTCAAAACACCCTCGTATAGGAAATGCCTCCGTGTATACATAGTTGCTTACGACTTAGGGCGTGCACCGAAATGCACTAGCTCCTCTATACTGTAGCTGACAGCACATGTTCACTGTTCCCCTGCTATGTCGACATGACACGCAGACATGCCCTAGAAGGTGTATGCACATAGTCGGCTTTCCTTGCTTAGAGTGCTCTGACATGCATTTTTTTTTTTTGAGAGCTTTCGGCCGAGAAATATGTGCATACATATGTATAGCTCAGGTGTTACAATGATGTCGCCATTGTTACTTTCTCCTGGCCTTCGCTTGCGACCTAGTCCGCTGACCGGCTATATTTTGTTTGCTTGCATTTGCCTTTTTTTTCTGTAGCTTAATTATGAGTCTCCATTGCAAATTATTTCAACAATACAGCTGGCAAAGCCTGTCACTTTAAACTATTTATGACGAGGCATGGCAGCAAAGCCACATTATGGATATATATTTGCCGACAAACTTGCAGCTTGTGTATTCTTAAGGCACTCCTTGGCTTTGGTTGCATGCAAAAAGTAAATTTTGTCGCAAAAAGATTTAGGTGTAAATTGAACTACACCTTCATTGACACTCTTATGTATGTAAGGAGTAAAATACTAAAGCAGTAAGGAGTGGACAGAGTGTGAAAATGTTGATAAACGGATTCAGTATTAGTATCACTTGGAAGTAAAACTAATATAGCCAATGCTATAAGAAGACTGTCTCAAAACTGATCAGAATTGGTTCAAATCAAGCGAATACTTCTCTATATTCTATATTACAAATTAATATAAATGTTAGAGCGCAGAAAATGTACCGGACTGGACCAGCTGTTGCTTTGAAAAGAAGTGTGAGAATTATCAGCATTTGATAGACCCTGTGTAAAAGAACTTAGTGAATATGAGAAAAAACAAATATTTTTGATTTTGCTCTAAAATTCATAATAACACAGATGAACCCAACGTTTTTTTGTAAGCTGAGGTAGTAACTATTTATGTAGTTCCCAAGAGCTAACTCGACCAATTTTATAAGACTTTGATAGCCGTCTTTTGAGCATAAGTATATCCAAAAATTCTTTGACAATATTAAGCTTAAAGGGAAAAATGATGAGTGTCATCGCATTACGGTACAGTGAAAATCCAGATCATTCTACGGACTGCTAAGATACAGGTAGAAATGAAGCCGTGCATGACTTAGTAAAGTACTATTAATTCACCTTTGAAGATCCAGAGCTTTCTATGTATTCCTAGGATAATCTTTATATATCACCCGAGTTTAATACAGGGAGAAATAACTTAGTAAAGACTATGCATCCACCTTTGAAGATGCACATTCTTTTACAGTGCCTGAGACTAGCTGCTTAACATCGTAGTTACTAGAGAATAGAAATTCTACACTAGATTAGGTTAATCGATTAAATGAAACATTCCCCAGAAATGGTTCAGAAATAAAAGAGATCGTTAATGATTTGGGCGGCAAAAAATAATTACGTTGATGTAGCTGTAGCGATCTATGCTGTCTATTAAGCCGAAATTTTGCCTTTGTCTCGAACACTTAATCGAGGATTCGAAAATTCGGAGCTCATATTAAGTGCATCTGCTTAAAACAGGATAGATCAAGTGCTCTTTTTTTGGTATTATCTACAGTCGACTATCTGATCGATTGCCAAGAAAGAAGCAGATATATTTTTGGACTTGAGGATAGCTTCAGTATATTTTTTCAGAGGTATATTAAGGATTATATAAGTCCTATTTTATAAGTATTAATTTTCGAATATTTTTTCTTTTTATATATTTTGAAGGCATTGAATATCTAACACCTATAGAATGACTAGAAATTTTAAGCTTCAATTAAACGTTCTTATTGTCAAATATTAATATATTTATGGGTTAACGATTTGTATTTTGCAAACTAACGCTTTTTCAGCACGAAACCGTAAAACTTCAAGTTGACAAATAAAGACACACTCGTCTTCTACTTTTATCACCTGTCTCCAACTTCCACTACTTAGCATATATAGTATTATATTTTGAGACGATTTATAGCGCCTGCTGACCGCACTTCCGCTGCGGAAACTAATTGTTGTGCATGACTTTTGTTCTTACTTATTCGTAACACGTGCATATATATGATAACAAGTATGTGCACATATGTGTTCGTGTGTTTCTGCAGGCGCATATACATGTTGAAATAAGCCTTGTTATTTTCTTAACAGAAATGTCACGAATTATTTTGGTCGCATATTTCCAATGCGTGCGTGTGTGTGTGTGTGTTTGTGCTGCTCTAGAATGTCATTGACACAATTCTTAACTGATTTATGTGTAAAGTTAGGCATTTGCCGTCAACGTTGGGTGATAAAGTATTTGCAAAGTAGGCTAAGTATGGTTGTTGTAATGTTGTGAGTTGAAATTGTTTTGGTTTAAATAGCAGAAACAGATAGTTTTTTGATATTAATGTATGTAATAAAGCCTTTCTTATTTTAAACTGAGTCTGTTATGATCATTTACACGAAGTTGAAACTTTTATATTAAGTTTACCATGAAGTTTGTAACACCTAGAACAAAATGTGGGCGACACTATAAGGCATATACATAAGGGTGGAAACACACAAAAAAATTTTTTTTTTTGCTTAGAATGGGGTAAAATCTTTATATTATGAAAAAAAAAAAATTTTTGGACAAAAAAAAAATTTTTTAACAACTAGAGGCGGCGCTTTCAGTTTTAAAGAAAATTTCGAGTTAAAATTTTTCTTGGACAAAAAACACAAATTTTTGGTTTAAACTCTTCACGTTTATATAAAATATACCGAATGCGACGGTTTTTGACTCAAATTTTATTTTAACGCTTAAGGAAAGCATGTGGTCATTTAAGACTTTTTTTATAATGACCACAAAAAAATTTTTTAAGTTGATAAATTTTAATTGACCAGAAAGCGGACTCTCCACAGCTTCTAGAACACTTATCAAAAAAATTTTACGAAATAAAAATTTTAACTCCCAATTTTACTTTAAAACTGAGTGCGCCGCCTCTTGGTGTTAAAAAAAATTTCTTTTTTTTCGCTCCACCCTAATATATGTACATGTATGACATATCAGCGTGCTAAGCTAAGTCGATTTAGCCGCGACCGTCTGTATATACATTAGTCCCTCAGTTTTCCAGATATAGATCTGAAACTTTGCTGACGCCTTTTTCTCCACAAGAACTCATCCACAAGATATTCATTTGTTGGAATCGTCGATATCGGGCCACTATAGCACATAGCTGCCATACAAACTGAACGATAAAAATCATGCCCTTATATGGAAAACTTCTTTATCTAACAAATTATCTTTACGAAATGTGGCGTTGATACCTGTCCAAAGCAACGCTACAATCTCTAAATAAATTGCTGAGGTTCGACCATTTCAGAATATAGCTACCATAAGAACTGATCGTTAAAAATCATGATAAATATGTTTTTATACCCATTTATGTTTTAAAAAATGGACCTGAGATATATATTTACCATTTTTTCTTGTTTTTAAAAGAACTTTGTGAAATTATCTTTTAACGATAAACATTTTCAGGGAAATATAGTCGACAGGGTATTTTCAGAGCAATTGCAGTGAGTTGAAGGCCTCAGACATAAAGTAAAATATTCCAAACGTGAAAGTACTGTTATTTCAGTTCCTGGCACCATCGAGATTTGGATTCGAGTAGATTACTACTTACAGTTACTACAGAAATTTGAGGTGGATACATTTGCCTTAGACCACACCAGGCCTATACACGAATGAATATAGTTTATATTGTAAACTTACGCAACTCTAGAAGCATGAAAGCCATGTGGATCCTTCAGATTAGAGAACATATATATTTTCAAATAGTCAACCTTAAGTAAAAATTTTAGAGTAAATTGTTTTATGAATAATATACAAAGCTTAAGTTCAATTTACTACGCAGTGGTGACTTAAAGTTGTTGACCCCTTCTATAATCAGAAAATCTAAAGACACACGCTTAAACTAGGACGAGGAGCTATAAATATATTTTATAGGCTGACAAGCCTTAGGTATGGCGGGATTCACGCAATTAACAAAAAAATCTCCATTCTTCTCTTAGAGTTCCAACCTTAACTAAAAGACTAACGTCTCTTTCTCAGAAACAAAAAGTAGCTTGTTGGAACGAGTTTTTCCTGGGTTTGGAAACCCACGAAGCTTCAAGCAACTTGAAACCAGCTTCGATAATAAACTAGGCGGAAATTATATTGGAAAAAAAATCCATATTTTTATTCAAAAAAAATTATTTTATTGTTACGCCAAAGACTTTGCATACCATGCAGTAGTTTTTAGGCAATAGTCGTATGTACCATGAGTAGATAATTGCGAAAATAACAACTTTTTTGTTCGCACTTTTTCATCAATTGTTTTTACTACTTTCTCATTTAAGTTTTTTGTTTCTCTAATACGCTTTAGCAGTTTTGCCAATTCATTCTCTCGATAAACACTACCAATTCAATCATTGTCAGCCACGCTTGACAACACACATCACTCATACGCCACAACGCACCAATAGCCGACATCAAACACCGAGCAATAAGACTTAAGCCAAGCGAATGACCGTATAATATATTCAACTGCAATCAGTGCAGATTGCGCATCAATCAATCAAGCACACCTGTTACACACCGCCTTGAACCAGAGCTGACCTGCAGGACAATTAATTTGCACACATTTGCATTTGGCACGAATTCAATTTACATAACCAATTTGTTTAACTGTTTTACTACTGTTTTGCTGTTGGCTGCCACTCAAGCCACACAGGCATATGTGGCATAGTGCAAAACTGCAACGAATGCGAGTTGCGAATCAAAGTCTCTGAAGATATTGTGATCGTATAATAACTGTCAGCTATAATAATAATATCCAATTAAAATTCAACTGCAATTCAGCAAAATAAAATCACAGCAGAATTGACCATATGCAGTGCACCTTTGTTTTCGCCACGTCTATGGTCTTCAGCATGTCGCTTAAAGCCAAATTTATGCAAACAGTTATGACATTCTGTGTTGTCTTCTTTAGTTGTGACTGTGGCAAGCAAAGTGCAGTGTCTGTTTTTTAATGCGGCCTTTGCTGCAAGACGACGCTGCACTGTTTATGGTACTAATATTGCGTGTTTGGTGTGACAGTTATACACACAGGTGGTGTGTGGCACACTATTTGTTATTATATATGTGCGTGTAAAGGTTTCTTTTCATTTTCCACGTGAAACCATAAAGTTTTATGAGCGCAAATGCAAGCGGTCTGCTTATAAATTACCCGCTTTTAATGCGGCACGCGTACACTTTTACTTGGCGCTATTGCAGTATGATGCAAACATGCGCTCAGACAGTCTTCACACACATGTATATATATTTGTATATAGCCGCGTGCTCAAGACGGCAAAGAGGTTAGGTGGCTGTCAAGTATAAGCTCGTATAGTGGGAAATATTTTTCCGTAATGACATCTTTATTCAAAGTGAAGGAGTGGTGACATAAAGCAAGAATTTAAAAAGTTTAATATTACGATACTATAATGCGATAAGAATTTTGAATTTTGAATTTTGAAAATTAAAACCAAACAAATTGGAGCTTTAATTTAAAAAGATAAAAAACAGAAAAATTATTAAAGAATTGGATATCGTAAAAATTGAAATATACGCAGTGAGTGTCAAACGTTTGGAACGAGTAAAAAAACAATAGTATTTATGGTATTTATAGGTCAAACTTTGTGGAATAATAGCGGTATTCTTTCAAATAATCACATTTCTAAACAAAAATACTAGAAACGAAAACTTTGGCAAGGACGTTAAGATATGAGATATCGTCATTTGTGAAATTACTCAATATGGTGTGGTACGTATGTGTTTGTTGTTGTTTTTGCGGCAGAAAAAAATTCTAAAAATAATAATAAACGTAAACTTCGGTTGCACCGCAGCTGGAATGCACTATACAATTGAAAAAAGTTTCCATACAAGAGCTTGACTTTGATCAGTCAGTTTGTATGATAGCTATATGCTATAGTGGTCCCAACTAAAAAAATTATACAGATATTGTAGTAAAGCTTAACATGATAATCCATGCGAAATTTCGTAAAGATCTCTAGTCAAATGACACATTTTTTCTAACAAGAACTTGATGCCGATCATTCAGTTTGTATGGCAATTATATGTTATAGTAGTTCAATACCAGCAGTTTCGAAAAATCTGTAGTTTCTTGGGGTAAAAAGAACGTGTGCAAAATTTCAGATTGATATATAAAAAAATGAGAGACTAGTTCGCGTATATACAAGTATTGACAGACAGACGAATATGGCTAAATCGACTTAGCTCGTTAAGCTGATTATATATGCACCGATGTTTCTTTCTGAATGTTAGAAGCTTCGTGGAAAACTTAACCACTGTTGAGGGTGTAAAAGTATAAGAAAGGCTTCTGTGTGAACAATACTTGAGCGGATTAAAGAACTTAGAACTCATAGAACTTACTTTATTGGGACATATGGGTATATTAGATACCATACTACTAAGATCATTTCAGCGAAACTCGTTGGAAGTTTTGTTTTTCCATACTAGAAATATTTCACCTAAAAAGATGATAATCTCGATTCGTTCTGTGCTATTTCCCTCTTTTCCGTACATCAAATATTTGTCGTACTTACTTGTGTCACAAGTCTTTTTTTTATTGCTGACCATTGAAATAAAGGAATTTTTTGTTCGCCTTTGATGTTGATAGCACAAAAAATTTTACATTCCAATTGGAAGTTGGGAAAACTATGAATTATGAACCGAAATGGAATTTCATTTCGATTTTTTCGTCAGCGCACACGTTTTGCTGAAAAACTTAGCTCGAATCTTTAGAATCTTGAGGAAGCAAAAAGCACAAGAAAAGCATCTAACTATGTATTACGAAACGTTAAATGTGGTTTGTAACTGAAGCAACACACGCACACAAACCAACAATCTCATACACATATTAGCATACATATTAATATATACACTTATGTATAGGTAGTATATACACCACGTTCCGCGCACTCGTAGCATTGTCTGGCATTAAGAGAAATCGTGACTAATTTCTTGCGATAGCATGGTAGCATGAGGCCATGCGAAGCGCGCAACTCAATGCGCCACATTACTTTACAATGCAACGTGCAACGCGCGTCCTAGATTATGCTTCGACGCTTGCTCAACATGCATGTATGTATATATGTTTGTGTATGCACTTTCTCCACTTTCGCTGCAGTCATTAAGGAAGACGTGGAATTCCATATGCAATGTACTAGCAGCAGCAATACATAAAACGCAGCTATGGCGCACAGGCACGTCTATATAATGGGGTAATACAATTAAAGTTTACTGCAGCTCACTTACATAAAAGAATAATGCAAAATGTTTTAAAGTAAAAATGGCAATTTCTTATTATGCTTTTACTTTAATGTCTCGCTTATGGACCAGTGTAGATAATTTTTGAAAAAAAAATATTAAATCATAATTGGATGAAATGAATAAATACAGTATGTTTGGAACATAAAAAGGTAACACCAACTTTCCAGAAAGAAAAAAATGTTTAATATTTACAAGATGAAAATAAAAAACCCAAAAACTTGGTTATTTGAATTTTTCACATAAATTTTAAGGTTATGTGAAAAATGTTTATATACAAGAGTTATAGAGCTTTTAATTATTTACAACATTGTCATATAACTTTTTTCTATAGTACACGTAGTTTTGCCGTAAATCGTTAAACCGTTTTAAACCCTTAAAAATTCAACCATGCTCACCTCTTTATTTTCCAGTGTTCTTTAGTGTTTATTATTTTATCTTTCGTTTCCAATGGGTTTCAATCTACTGTGAGGTTCTTTCTTCCTTTTATTAAATCACATTTTCTATCAAAAATACTAAAAACGGGTACTTTAACAGTGACGTTAAGCTATGAGATATAGTCGTTTAAGGAATTACACGATATGCTGTGGTACATAAAAATAATATCATCTTCTATTAGCAAATCCAGTAATCAAGTTTTATAACTTTATTAATCTAACGAAGTCTAAACGACAGTGCCCAACTCCAAAAATTGCTTTTGTACACTCTTGATTACACACCTAATATCGAAAGGTATAATTATCTTCCATACCTATCATTACGCTATTTCGCCATCAATAATCAATTCATTTCTTTTCAATATTGTATAATTAATCTCATTTCGCTAATTTCGTCTTTTTTGCTACTCGCCATACTTAATTAACAGTTATTGTAACAAAATGTAATTGTTAATTTTTAATCAAAGTAGTTTCCACTTACCTGCTTCCATTCGACTTTATCGATGCCATCCTCACCTGCCATCTCAATGGGTGGTCGCAAAATGGAGACATACTGTGCGCCAAAAGTAAACAATCAAGTATCAGTGGTTGAGTAACATGAATATAGATGAAGTGTGGTGAACAAAGGCATGTGTTGAAGCATGCACCGGAAGCGTATCGGAAAAGGATGTGGCGCGAGTTGAAAGCGGCAACCAGACAATTTGCGTGAAAGAAATGGTAGACAAGTAAATTATTAGTAAATTACAGAGATTAAAAGTAGAAAGATAGAATAAATAGTTAAATAAGAGTTGTTGGTGAAAATAAGGTGAATAGATAGTTAGATTACGTTGGTTTCTGTCTTAATATATCGTTCGCTTACTAGGTGAAATATATTGCGAGAAAGCGATAAAGAAATTGGCTTCCAACCACAGCTGAGAGAGAAGGTGAGATAAAAAAATAGAGAGAGGAAGATAGAATAGAGAGATAGAAGCTTCCAGCCACAGCTGAAAGTATAAGACAGAGAGAGTGTGAAAAAAAGAGCGTGGCTTCTAACCACAGCTGTTTTATTGCAATTGTGGCAGGAGACTTTAGGCAGTTAGCCTAAGCTAAAACGTCATTAACCGTAAACTAACAAATTTCAAGACCTCAAGACTACTTCACTATAATTCTATCCGACACTCGACAATCGACATTCAGTCATTTTAATTCAACATCCTCAGAGTTGAATGATTTGTATAATATCTCTCGATAGCAAAAAAAGGGTACTGAAAGGTCTGTTGGACTAGTAAAATGCAGTACATGAGAAATACTAGTGGTAACAAGTAATTAGCTGAGCACTGTTCCTCTCCCTTGAAATATCAAATCTCTACTCCGAAAAGAGATTAAAGCCAAATAATGCTTTTTACTTTTACGAAAATCAGTCAGCCGTTCATTTCTCAAAACTTTTTGTTTGCGAAAATAAAAAAAATAAAGAAAAACCATTTACCCGCGTAAACATCAGTAAAAACGTCAGTCTTCCTCACTTCAGTATAAAAACAATTACAATTTGTATCAATTTCAGCAGAAAAAAGTTAACAAAGTAGCAGAAAACTCTTCCCAATGCATTTTAAATGAGTATTTGATTGCTTTCGCTTACTCAACCACGTTGAAGTCGGATGTCACTCACTATACACGAGTGCAATGCACAACAACACCACGATAACCAGTTCGCGTTGCAGTTCATATAATTGCCACCCTCTTGTTCTCACTTTATTTTTTATACTCTTATCCATTGGCATGTTCGTACAACATTACTTGGTTGGCATTTAAGTCGAGTTTAGTTAATTTGCTCATTTTATTTCCGTATTAAATGTTTGCATGCCGAAGCTAGTTAGGTTTTCACGTTTTTCATTCAATTTAACGGTTATGCGACAACTGCATGTGGTGTGGACTAACTGACGTTAAATAGTTAACAAAATGCAACAGTGAGAAGATACACTTATATTTCTATCTATCATAGAAGTCTTAAGTATATTGGGTTTTAAGGTAGGGCTATAAATAGTAATATTATTTAAAAAAGGGTTTTAAAATTTTTTTTATTAAGAATATTCAAGAAATGAATCAGGACGGAATCTTGAGAAATTTCTCGTAAATTAAAGATTCAAAAAAGTGTGAGATATATTGAAATTAGTAGTAAGACAAAGTTGCGTAACATGTTTTCAATTCTATTATTGATAACTCACAAATAATTCGAAAAGTCGGTTTTTGTACCAAAAAAACACTCGGTAAAAATTCCGTTCAAATTCGTCCCTGCCTATCAGCGATCTCAGCATTATTACCGTATACGTAGGTTGGTTTTTATATTTCGGGATTTGGCAACCCTAGTGTTGCAGTCTGGCAACTCACAACTTAATCGTAAAGTTTGACATTTTTGATGTTGTACATACTAAGTACGTTTTGACATAACAGCGCTATTTGTGTTGTTAAAATATGCAACTCCGCAAAAAATTATATTATTTATTATTATTATTTTTTTTTTAAACCTTTGACGTGCATTAACTCAGCCACACTGCATAGATGAACTTTATTAAATTTTTGGCGATGAGGCTCCATTAAGGACCTGTGCAGAGAACGTATAATAACTTTCTCTATGTCATACAAACTGACCGATTAAAATAAAGTTTTTTAAGGGCACCTTTTGTGTTTGTGAAGGGTATTATAGCTTCGGTGCCAACGAAATTAACATTTTCTTCTTGTTTTAATAACTGTTTTTTCTGTTTTTAATAATTTCAATAATTATTTCCAGGCAACCCAAAATTTATACGCCAAATATGCTGATTATGATAAAAATAAAAAATAAAAATATACAAAAATGCCAGATTACGCTCCCAGCAACATAACGGCTGGAGAAATTAATTTTCATTTTCGCTTTAACAGCTTAAATACTCATTATTAAAAGTTTATACAAATAAATTTTTCACAGAACACAGCAGCTGAAGTCATGAGTAGTAAAATACGTTGTATTTAACATTTAATTTCGCAACTATAAAAACACATAATTGGCATGTCCGAAACAGGTGCAATTTTATACGTACATACGAATACTATGTAATAACATGCAGACTGCAGTGTCCAATTAGCTGCTCCTTTGCAATGCATTAAATTATCACGCATACCCAGTGGTGTGCCACTACTAAGTGGGATATGAAACGTATTAACTCTTACGTTAAGTAGTTGTCACATGTCATTAACATTTTCGTAAGTTTTTCCTCACTCTCTCCCTCGCCCGCACTCGCTCATCTTTCTTTCTTCGGCCTGAAACCCACAACTGAGCAATTACAACACTTTAAAATGAACAACATGCCATTTACGCTTTGCCTTCGACGCATTGTCAACCATATCTTTTATCTTATCTGTGTTAATTGAAGCCGAGTAATTGACATGGCAATGCCAGCGAGTTCATTAAGCCACTGGCAGGTAGCAATAAAATGCAAAAAGACGCCATTAATCGAGTAGCTTTAATAATATAAACGACAGGACAGCGCCGCAGTGGCAAATACGGTTGTGTATTGAAAGCTTTCGTTGGGATAACACGAGTATTTAATGCGAAAGCAAAAGCAGCAAAGATGAGAAAAGTGATAAAAATCGACAGCGAGATGCACGCCAGGGACTTCATTAACATAAAATGACTAAATGAGCTTGCATTTTTCTCGTTTTTATTTGTTTTTCGCGCTGTGTGTTGCGGTCGTTTGCTTTCCCAAAAGGATGCTGCCCTTTGTCAGCGTGGGTTCATTTTTAATCTCTCTACATTTGTCATTCGCAAACATCTCTCTTGTGTATAGCAGTAAAAGTGCGTGAGTATGTATGTGCGTTTGTGTGGGCTTTTTTAAATTGTCAAACTTACCTTGCCGCGGTCGATGCTCTTGATCATATCCAAGTCCGTTGTGTCCGATATACCGCCGTGCACAATCAATACCCGATTGTTAACGATGGTGCCCAGCGGCAGCCAGCGATAGACTTCTTCAATCATTATCATTAATTTATCGGCATTGCGCTGTGCGGAAAGTAAAAAATAGTATAAAAAAATCATGAAAAAATAAACACACAGGCAAAACAACGAAAATAGTAAGTTAAGACTTCGGAATATATTTGTATATTTTCTACTAAATACTTACACGATACTTCTGCTGCACCTCGCGTATGAAACCGTAACGTGCATTCATCACAGAGTCTTCGTGATTGCCGCGATTCAAATGCACGGCACCGGGAAAGGCCAGAAAGCAGGCTAGTAGCAGCAGAAAGACCTCAAGACCCTTTTTGCCGCGATCCACGAAATCGCCATTAAAGACATAGGGGTTTTCGACTGAAGGAAGACCATTCTGGTGGTTGGGATTATAAATATGAAAAAAAATGATAAAAATTAGTAATTTAAAAAGATTTCAAATTTAAAAAATAAATAGTGTAGATATAGTTTCGACACAATTGTTTCCTATATATTTTATTCCAATATCGTGCTATTATATATACTATTAATCAAATCGATATGTAAAGAACTTTTCTTCTTTATAATTTCAATATTCTCACTCACCTTATAGAAAATAACCAACAGATCATCCAGTTTACCATGCAAATCACCGATGACTGTCACCTGCTTGGATATTGCCGTTGATGCTTGGTTGAGATTTGGAAGTCGTTTTAATTTAAATGCAGCCTCTTTTAGGATACCACCCACATATTTGGCAAGTAGGCGATCAGACTATGAGGAGGAGGAGTGAAAGTGGTATATAAGTAATAAAATGTAATATAATTGAGAAAAATGATGTTAACATACATATGCCCCATTATACCTATAATTATTTTCTCTACAAAATATTTTCCTCAGCGCAAGTTTCATATACGAGCATATTTCGGTCGAAAGAACAAAGGCTAAAGTAGATTAAACTTTAAATCTTTAAAAAACTTGCGGTTATTGATCCTAATTTCATCATCTTCTATCTCGAAAAAATGTTGAATGAAGAACTGCGTAAAACGCATTTTTTTACGAAAAAAAACGCTTCGATATAAGAAATGTGGTTTGATGACTATTAACCACACACGGAACTAACGTTAAACGAAAAAACTAGGCGTTATGAGCGCTGAAGACGTTGAGCGTCTACTTCGTTAACTTTGTATGACGGTACAATGAAGTTGATGAAAATATATGACACTCTTAAAGAGTATGGAACATGTTGAACATGTATGGTTTGTGAAATTTTGGATATATGAAAGCTCTGAGCATAATGGAACCTGCGAACTTACAATGCAGACAATTCGCCGTTTCTTAGATAAATTAAAAACATGATGTAATCGCTTTGAATTGCTTTTGGATCAACTATGTTCACAGAATCTCACATCCAGCGGACTTCTACTGTTCTCAAACTTCATTAAACTGCTCTACGATCTGAGGTACGGTGAGATCGATGCCTATTTTGACGAAAATATGCTTTTTACCGCAAAAATTAAATCGAAACCTTGAAAGACCGCCTCACTAGAAATGATATGAATTAATACGAGTAAAAAACTTAGTTTTGATTTAAAAAAAATACTATATTTTTCTTTAAAACGATCCAAATTTTGCAGCCACTTTTTACTTTAGATTAAACTTCTAACAATCACAGTTTTACATATAAAAGAGATCATATTTTTCAATTAAAAACAGACACGAAGTTTTCTAATCTCTTACAAATACTCAAGACTCTCTTTAAGTTAAACAAGACGAGAGAGTGAGAGTGCTCTACATTCCTCCTATAAGTTGACTATACATTTCCACTGGAGGGTTTTTAACATCAAAATACTGTTACCAAATTGATTCCAAATGACTGTTCAGTCTTTAAGAAATAATCCGGATTCAATATCTATAAAATCCCCTAAGGCAAAAAACAGAAGATATCATTGTTTCCTCAAAACCGATCTTATTTCTCGGACCTGCAAGTATGTTAAAGAAAACCTATTTACACAGCACAGCATTTTTCATAGTCATTGCAGTATCAGTTATATTGTGATTTGTGGTTTCTGGTATCTTAAGATGCTCTAACTAAGCGTAGCCTCTTTAAAATAATATTTTCAATAATCAAAACAATTTTAGCACTCACCTTTTTCTTGCGAAACACATCAATCAACGTCACAACATCCTTCTTGATTAAGGGAAATTTCAAATGCGGTCCATCGTAATTTTTATCGGAACGATATTCGCCATCCTCGTTGAAATCTGACTCATCGAAATAAACATCTGAAGCTGTAGTTGGTGTGACATTTAATTGGACACAAGCAATTCGCAAGCGATACACACACACATACATGGTACAGGGAGCGTAGTTCGGGGGAAATGAAACGGATACAGATATATATATGTATATATGAGAGAGATATATGAGAGATTAGCATTACAAGAAATGGTAACTTTAGGAGCATAAACTACAATCTATTTGTATTTACATTAAATCTACTTAAGATATGATAAGGAACATAAAGGGATTATGAAATTAGCACAGCCAACACATGTATATATTAGGTAGTTATTAGTCGGGATTATAATCTTAAGTAGTATATATGAACTTGTTATACATCTACATGTCAGTAAGATTTCCGCAACACGCTTATGGCTGTAGATAAGCGCATTACAATTAATTTAATTTGAAATCACCTTATACACAAACACACTCACAACAATTGGTGCATAAATACACGTGTATGCTTAAGGATTATGTGTATAATTGCAAACTAATAGCTTACATAAGAATTAACTTAAATTTAAGTAATTAAGTATATATATATGTATATGGATTAACATTATTCTGTTTTGTAACAATTACCTAATGAGATCTCGGAGTCCCGTTGCATTGACGGACGTTGGGCAGCAGCAGCTTCGGGAATGTGTGTAAGCAGTGCATTGAAGAAGTTATATAACTGTAAATAAGTAATTTAAGAAAATATAATTATTTATTTTTTTTAAATTTAAATATTAAATACAGACTTGAGCAATTTCATTTATGGCTGGAGAAATAAATTTTGCTTAAACATGCAGTTTTATACCCTGAAAAGGGTAAACTAACGTTGCCACGATGCTTGTAACACCCTAAAGAAAATGGAAAAGAGACCCTATAAAGTATATACTTGTATGTAAATGATCAGTGTGACGAGCTAAGTCGGCTTACTATTACTTACTTGTACTTCTGACTGTCCGTCTGTCTGTGAATATATGCGAAACAGTCCCTCAACTTTTGAAACATCGAACAGAAAGCAAACGATAAAAAAAAGTTTGAGCTATAAGCCGAGACTAAAATCCCCTCACTCTATTATATCCTCTCTGAACTACCTTGTGCTTTTGATGCAGTTCATTAATACGAAAACTTTTATCTGTGCAACATCCGAAACATCATCAAGAAACCCATGATCATGATATGTCTCGTTTATTTATTGCTCGATTTCAAGGATTTGATATAACGTTGGATATATAATTATATAATTTTGTATTTCTATATATCGAAAATGTTTATAACACTTTGGCAAATGTGTCTTTGAAAGTAGTAACAGTATTTGTGACACAGTCTAGTATACGATATAAGGAATTACGTAAGGCTCGATAGTTGAAACCATGAGTTAATCTACTCTATATACGCCTAAAGAGACTCCACCAAAAAAATTACCGGAAATCAGCTTGCAATATTTTTGAAAAAATATCTTTAAGTTATTTATGAGAACCTAACTTCAAACTTTTGGGTTTGCATGTAGCTAATTTCAGTTATTGAATAAAATAAAACAATATTATATAATATTGCAGGTCAAGGCCAATATTGACCAAACCGTTAGTTACTGCTGACTCAAGTGACATTGGAACTATTTTTTTTGTTTTTGTTTTGAGTGATAATGATACATAAATAAACTGGCATTTTGCAAGTAAACCTAGCAGACAAACTTGCAATTTTCTGACGGAATTAGCTCAATAAAAAGTAAAGCATATTTAATTTCATACTTTTTATCGCAATATCTAAAATGCACGCGAGGCTTACTTGTTTGAGAGGTAATAATTACATACATAGGTATATGCATGTACACAGATACACACAAATGAATTTATTTGTACAAGCGTGGTGTCCTGCAGTTTTTGGTGGTCAGTAAATAAATTGCCGGTTCGTGATTTCACTATTTTTGTGACAGCAATTTTCTTTCGTAAATCATGGACGAAAACAAGCGCTACGAATCACAGCACATCAAGCCGTCACACATACTTTTATATATTATATATTAGGGTGTTTGTTAGTTCCCAAGTTGATGTTTTCCTTTGCGAATGACTCCTGACTTTCAGTTTTTGCTCCAAAAACAAAGGCTTTATTTTCATTTTAAGCCGTGCCTAAAACGTTTAACTTTTCTCATGTATTTTACATGAATTTTTTGATATTCTTTTTTTTTTGGAAAAGTGACCTTTATTATAAAAATTTCCCCGCAACAAAAAAGGTCTTCATAATTTTTTTCATGAAAACATTCCTTCAAAAGTTATATGCCGTTAAAGTTATACATGAAATACATTAGTATTCATACAAGTGATTTATACATTCTATGTTGCTCATACGACATGGCGTACTCTATGGCTACAATAAATTTGATGCATAACTTTAACTGCGTATAACTTTTAAAGGTATGTTTTTCGGAAAATAGTCAGCAAAATCTATTGTGTAGAGCAGAATTTTCTTTATCAGAATAATTCTTTTACAAAGTTGTAGATTTATTTGCTTTAGAGATAAAAAAAATTATTGCAAAATATGAAAAAATCACATGTTAAATATATGGAAAGTAAAATGACTTATGCACGGTTTAAATTAGAAATAGAGGGCTTGTTTATGTTATATACTTTTTTTTAGAGCAAAAGTGGAAACTTCATGGAGCGTTTGCAAAAAAAATAAATCAACTTAGGATATAACGGACACCCTAATATATAGTACATATAAACACATTCACACGATATCACATATTAAAACTAAATTGAATATTTGAAACACGAAATTAAATTAGAAATGAACGGTCGACGAAAATAAAGAGGGCGTACAACAAAAACAAAGTAAGCAGCATTATGACCACTTAGCCACAGTCGAAAGCGGCAATGGCAGTGTTAGGGTGGACGCGCGCTTTGTGTATAACCAGCAAAAGTGATGACGAAAAGAAAATTGAGAGCAAAAAAAAAAGTAATATTATATTAACTAACTAAAGGAAAAATAAAAGTAAATGCACACAGCGTAGACGGAGTGAAATCGTCCCTTCTGATTCTAGAAGGTTAGCGCCGGACTTGAGGGACTGCAATTAAATACAGTGCTGCAGCGACGACCACATTTAATTATGTACTGTTTGTTGGCACTGCGGACACTCCCCACATCCATGCAATAAGCGCGCACTCATTTAGCACTGCACTACAACAACAACTACAGACCACTAACACTGCGTTGTGTTATTGTTGTGGTGCGCTGTGCTTCACTAACCAGCTGTAATATGCAATTGTTTATGGCGTGGTTACTGAAGCTGCATTTTGCGCTCGTCCTCATTCTGAGTATGCGCGTAATTTTTAATAATATGTAAAGCACTCTTTATAATTTTTTGTGCTTTTTGATGGCAGCGCAGACAATACGAAGGTCAAGTGTGGTGTGATGAGCTGCTGCAAGCGTAAATAGTAAGTGAGAAAATGGCCAGAGTAGACTAAATGAAATATGCAATGAAATTAAAGAAGTGAATAATTCCCAAAGCAGTTCTGTCTTTGAATTGCTCGGTTGTTGTGGAACAGTGGTGATTACAAAAACAAAGTGTTGCATCAAAAAAATGGATGTGTTTTAAAAATAATGGTTGACAACGCAAGTATATAATGAATAAAGAAAAGTAATGAATTAGTTTAAAAGCAAGAGAAAAATGTTAACTGCGGCTGCACCGAAGCTATAGTAATCTTCACTGAAGCATTGTTTATAGCATAAAAGAGTATAAAAAGATATTTATCTTGATTTTGATAGGGCAGTTTGTATGGCAGCTATATGCTATAAAGGTCCGATTTCAACAATATGTTCAAGGATTGTCGTGCTGGCCTGCACAATAATTCATATCAAATTCCCTGTGGATATTTTGTCGAATAGAAGAGTTTTCAATATAAGAACTTTATTTGGTTCGATCAGTTGGTATGTCAGCTATATGCTATAGTGGTCCAATATCGGCGTTTCCGACAAATGAGCAGCTTTTTGGGCGAAAAGAACGTGTGCAAAATTTCAAATCAATAATACAAAAACTAAGGAACTGGTTTGCGTATATGTAGACCGTCGGACGGACAGATGGATAGACAGGCGGATATGGCTAAATTGTTTCAGCATCACGATGATCAATTATACATTAACCATATACTCGGAAACTCAGCGTTTTCTTCTGGGAGTTACAAATTCAATAATGTTCAAGATATAGAAAAAATATTTTTTTTTTCAAAAATTGGAAAAATGTTTTTTTTAGTTTCAATTTGAGTTTTTAGCAGAGAAATTGTAAAGCAGTTAGAATCAAGAGAAATTAACTTAAAAAAAATAAAATTTAATTCAATTCAAACTAAAGAAGTTATTAATATTGTTTTCTACATTACTTAGGTATATGGCAGCTTGGGTAGGTATTAATGCGATTTTATTCATTTTAGGCACAAGCAGACAATATTATCAGAAAAAGACGCTCACCGAACTTCTTTACGATATATCATGTAGTGACTGATACATACATACGCTATAAAGTCAAGCAGAAGCTGAAAGATCTTTATATTAGGAATATGAAGGCTAGGGAAAATATGGTCCTGATTTTACTAATTTTTTGACAGGGCACATCATTAACAGAAAAATATTTACTCCTTATTTATTATATTTTTATAATGCATCTCACATATTGATCGATATTTTCGGTAAAATGTCAGTCATAAGGACTGTGGTCCACATATTCGGTATCCTAGCGGAGTGAGCGGCTATGATCTCACTTCGACCATTGTTGGACGTAAGATGTCATGCCCTAAATAAGCAATTAGTGTAAAGTTTTATTTCGATTACGTCATTGGTGCCCGATTTAAATGCTGCAAAGTGAAAGGATCGGATGGAATTTAAAAAGGTGATGTATGAAAAGTAGTTATGTTTGTAGTCTATTTTCAAAAATGTTTACAAAGTAACATGTGCAGCAAACTGGGTTGAAATTCGCCGAGTGCTTCTTGCGACTTGGGAATTTGACAAAAGTTAAGCGCTGCCACGACCATTGTTCAATTTAACACCGATCCGTGATAAAACCTTCGTGTAATTTAATGATTCTGGTATATTGCTTTAGTGAGTTATCGCACTTTTAGTAGTTTTCAACATATCCGTTATATGTGGGCGTGATTATTATCCGACTTCATCCTTGTTCACGCTGTCTGAGGAGATGGCAGAAGGACTTGTGCTCAGCTAATTTGTATGGTATAATTGTAGTGGCTTATGAAATATTTACATAAAATCTTTTAAATGGCAGATGTCTCTTCCGACTGCATTTATATAAAGTCGCGTGCACAAAGTAATAAAATAATATTTTCTAAAGTATACAATAAACAACAACATTGGGAAATAATAGCATTGCATGCAAAACTATAAAACAGTGATAATTTACGCCGCATACTTCAAAGTTGTACATACACACATATATATAAGAACACATTGGTATATGTAGTATGTAAAAGCTAAGGGTCAGCTAAGCTGTCCTTGCAACAAATTGGTTTATGATTTATAGTTTGTAACTGCTGACACGCTGGTGTAGATATAATTGATCACGGAATTGCATGATAAATGGTTTAATGAAGCGACTGATATTTTCGATATATATATTTAATAAAAAAAAATTAATATAAAAGGCGGTATATTTTTAACTTGCTGCAGGGCTAAGTTTTTAATTTTAAGAGTCACACCGTTAAACCATGTTTTAGTCATGCTAAATGTGTGACTTGCTGTGAAATTTGAGAGAACTTCGCTGTTAGATTCGTCAAAATATATGTTCGAGGAAAGTTCTCTTCCATATAAGCACATAAAAAAGAAACTAATATTTAAGTTCAATTCTGAGTATATTAACGCAAAAGAATATCATTGTATATCCATAAGATACGCGCAAATTTAAGCGCCGTGCTAGCAAGAAGCAAGTGAAAGTAATTACCTCGAAACACTTACATTCGGCATGAGAGAGCAAAATGCTCGCCTTGCTAAGAAAACGCTCTTTATATAAGACAAAAAATGCAAACCGCGTAAGTAAATTGTTAAACACCAACAATTAGTAGAAACCAGAGAAAAAGGTGAATGAATGGAAGACGACAGAAAAAGTAAACATGCTGGCGATTCTCCTTTTACGTAAGCAGACACAACAAATGTACATACATACATAAATATACATATATATGTATTTGGTTGAATTTAAAAAACATTGCAAAGCCTTTGCTGCTTATTCTGCGGTTTTTTTAGCGTTCATCGCCCGTTTATTTTCGAACATATTTGCGGTGTTGCAGCTAAATTTATTTTATTGACTTTTGAAACAATAAAAGTGCTATAGGTATATTTTTACGCGAATTTGAGTGTTCCGCATTTTTTGAGGATGCTTTTAAATAGATATGCACTTTATAAATTAATTTTGATTGTCAATTGGGCCAAGTACGGTTAGGAAAAATTTACTTGTATCTAAAATGTCAACAAGATGAAATTTCCCACGATACAATTTGTTTTCACTTTTTTGAAGAAAATATGGGAGTTAACGTAAAATGTTGATACCGATATTAAAAAAATAGCTAAATATTGTTGAGAGCCAGAATAAATAAAAAATTGCTGAAGAAAAAACAAAAAAAAAAAAAACATCTTCAATTCGGTTGTACCGAAGCTATAATAGAAAAGATTATTTAAAAAAAAGTTAATTTTGATCGGTCGGTTTGTATGGCAGCCATATACTAGTATAGTAATCTGATCTTAACAATTTCTTCGCAGATTACACAATTGCTTTAAGAAACAGCTTATGTCAAATTTCATGAAGATATCTCCACAAATGAAAAAGCTTTCCGTACAGGCACTTGATTCGGATCATTTAGTTTGTATGGCAGTTATATGCTATAGTGGTCCGATATGATAAATAAGCAGCTTCTTGGAGAGAAAAGGATGTGTACAAAATTTCGGACCGATATGAGGGACTAGTTAGCATATACCATATACAGGCAGACGGACATCGCTAAATCAACTCAGCTCGTAAAGATCGAAATAGTTCATTTGTTGTATTAGAATTTGTCATTCGATCGCGATTTAGTATATATATTTTTCAGAACTTTCCTAAAATGAATTTTTTAATTTTTCAAGCAGACTTTTATTAGGCTTTACGTTAACTAAAATATCTAATTAGAGCTCTAACTTCGCTTTCTTTTCCTCATTTTTTAATATTTTATTTTGAACTTACCTCCACTTGATCATTTTCACCCGCATATTCTAGATTTGTAAATATAGTCCATGTATAGCGACGACGCACCTCCATACGCGCTCTGTATCTTCGATACCATCGTTGGATTAGCAAAGCTGCTCGTAAGGCTATAATTGAGAAAAAAAAAATAATGCATATAATAAGCAATTGGTGATCAAAGCTTATAGACTGTTTTTTTTTTTATATAATAATAATAATAAATTTCGTTTCAAGCTCACACAATTTTTAGATCTGAAAATTTTAAGCAGCGGTGCTGATTTATGCATTAAGTAAGGATAGAAAATCTCTTGTCCCCAGATAAATAAACTTCCTTATAGAAATCAACGGCAAATTTTATGTTTTACAAACAGTTCTAAACTATTCGTTTAATCCCAAATAAAAGAACGGTCTCTAAGTCTTCAGGATTGCAGATGGGTTGTAAAAATTGGGCGCATATAAAGAAGTACTCTCATTGTATTTAGAACACAAGTCGGCATAGATTCTCTACGGTTGGAGAATTAGTGCAATTGACTACGCTCGTCATGCCCATCATTTATAGATTGTTTTATAGAGTTTCCTTTTGGGTGTTAAAAACTTACATCCTGTTCAGGGTATAATTACTTCAGATACTACAAGTATACTGTGTACAAAAAGTATTGCACAGTAAGCAAAAATAGTCCACTACGCACAAAAAAAGTAAAAATAAACAAGTCGCTGAAAATTGTGCATGACTAAAGTGTCAACGAAATTTCGAAATAATAAATTTAGCTTTCACGAAAGTTCAACTTTGCTGCAAATAGAAAATGTTTGTAATTGAAAAGTACACCAACTCAATATTCGCAGCTAACATAAATAACGCAGGTTGACAGCACACTTTGCGAGGAGAAGTTGAATATTTAAAAGAAAAAACGGCAAAAATAATCAAACAAAGCTTTTGACAACACAAAACAGCGCTAGAAAACGCTACCAAAACAGCGTCCACAGCATTAACATATTTATAGAAAAATTGCTGTGTCAAGCGTATGTATGTACACTCTCACCCGCACTTCAACGTCAGCGTCGACAGTGCACAAATCACTCACTTGCTCAACGTGCAACAACAATACTTATTTGCGAACTTTAGTGCTTAGAAAAGCGCAAACTAAGCGTGATTAGCAAACTTCTTGCAGTATAAGCCACGCGGTTGCATCAACTCCAACGTCTCCTACGTAGCATGCTTGCCATTAATTTTATATGTTGCAAGTACAGCGACAAGGATAATTGAAATTTGAGCACAGCACAGACAGTACAACAGTTGCAACCATGTTGCCAGTCAGCTCATCAAGCAGTTGGCGAATTGGTAGGACCCTTCACTATTACTATATATTATATTACTATACTATGCGTGCGTATTTTATGGCATGCTTGCACATTATTGTAGTTGCACCGCCGGAGGAGTGCCATCACTAACGCGTCGTACTGTCTCGAACATTAGTTATAAAATTAATTATAGATAAATTTCTTTTATAGCACGATACCAATTATATTACAATCAGCTGTCCAATAACGGGTGCGGTGGTGTGCGTAATTGAATTGTTGTATAAAATTTGAGTGGCATTTCTTGTTTTCGTATATCCCTAAGTGGAAACTGGTTTCCCCTTTAATAATAGCTTTCAGTGAGCAGCTTGTTTTTGTTACAAATTGTATTAGAAAAGTAATTTTGAAATTTTTGATGGCATTTGTGGAGCTTTAATAGTTGGCTGACTGAAGCAGTTATTGATATATTAAGTACTAGCCAAGCTTGCTTGAGTGTAAATGCCTTAAAGCTGTAAAATAGTAAACATAAAATAAATAGGAACAAGCGAGGTGAGAATGCCTTGATGCCGCCTTTGAGTGCAGACATGCCTGAAAGTAATAGTGTAGGCGGATATTTGTCTCTTTTAAAGGTCTTCTTCATCGGCTAGAGTTTTTCTCAGCGCATAGAGTATCTAGCTAGGTTGGACAACAAGACTTATAGCATTGTAAACTGCTTAAGGCTGCTGGTAAGTGGAGTTTTTGGACTTAATAAGCGCTTGATATTTATCAATAATCGATATTTATCGATAATCGATTTTCTATTTATATGATTTATATTTATCGATATATTAAAGTAAAGTATGAGGCAATGCTTACGGCCAACCGACTAATGATTTTAGGTTATTGGAGCCAGACTCGGCGTTAGGGCATGGTTTCATAATCGACTTTGTTAACGAACTCAGACTAAATTGATAATGTGACCGAAAAAAATGAATCCATGAGAAATTAAATAAAAATGAAATAATAGTTCTATGATCGACAGTTCCAACGGCGAAGTTTACATATTTCCCCACGGATCAAAGGATGAAATGGGAACAGAAGTGGACTTCTTCTGTAGTAATCCATACGCAGAAGGTAACTTGAAGCTAAATGACTACAATTCAGTCTTTTAGGCCGAAATTGTTGGTTTCTGTTTTAAACAGCAAGTCCATAAACCTTCTAGTGGGCAGTCAAGCGCCTATGCTAAGTCTCACTGCGTTACGTTTAGCAAGCATGCCATCTACTTCTATGCAAAAGGGTACTTAGTATTTGAGGGGCCATCACAGGCACTTGTCCTTAAGATCCCAACTTCAGAAATTGGGAAAAGTTGATTCGGCGGAGTGCCAAACGTGCGCGGAGGACGATAAGACGCTGTAACATTATCTTTGCGAATCTCAATACTTTAATCGGATAAGACTGTTAATATTCCACGGCTCCCAGTGCTCCAATTTAAGAAACATTGCACAGCTTGTTATTTTAAGCACTGAGAGACTTATTATTAAATAAAATGAGTTAAAACAATCCAATTAATTTCAGTGCGAAAAAGAGATTTTCCTTTAGAATTTCAAAAATATGCTATTTTTTCTCAGAATATTAACATACTTGCGGCTGCATCTCGGGGTTTCGGTTTCGAAGACAAACAACCCATTACATTGATTCTGATCTTAAGTTTTGGGAGCAGCTTGCATTGGTTATCCATGTATGTAACGGAATTAGCGCACGCAGATGCCACAGAAATGCAGCAATAGCTGGAGCACGCTGGCTAAATAAACTGCCAGCAAATGTGAATATAGAAATAATAGTATGAGTATAGCAGCAACTCGCAGGAAATCACAATAAGCACAATGACATATGCATGTATTTATGATTTTTCAAAAATTTCTTCAAAATTAATTTTATGAAATATATAATTGTAAAACGAGCGCACAAATTTGTTTAGATATGGATTAATTTATGTTCATGAGTTTTAAATGCACAACTTTAGTATTTTTTCGAAACCCGGCGGTACTGTTAAATACATAAAAGCGCACACTTCACTGATTTTGGGTGGATTAAAATATATTTGATTATTATTCTGATTTTCGTTTTTGCTTAATTTTAATATATATTTTGCTATTTATACTCAAATATTAATAATCACACTGCGTAGTTTCGAAAAATTCGCCACGAATGCACAAATAGTTTTTGCTAAAAATTCTTTCATATCTCTTTGTAATATAAATATTTAGAAATATAAAAAAATTCAATTGTATATGTCAATTGCATGCACATAAAAATTGAAAAAAACAAAAATTTCTTTACTTTTTTTATTCATATATTTATTTTTTTTACATTCTCTGTTATTGTAAAAGTTTGTCAACAATTTCTTTTACTTTCACTTTTGTTTTGGAAAACAAGAATTTACAAACAATCGAATTTCTTGTTTATTTTCTTTGACTCGCTCGGTTTATCTATGCTTTTTTGATTTCTACTGAATGCTTATCTTGCAAAATTAATTATTATTTTCACTTGGCGTAGAAGTGCAACTTAGCGTTCGAAATTACCGCACTTAAGTCGTTGAAAAGCGCCATTCAACTGTTCAATTCGTGATAGTTGTTTTGTTTAACAAGTGTTTATTTGCCTTTTAACAATGCCATACTGAAAAATGTTGTCATGCCGAACAGTGTTGTAAAACGTTCGTAAGTATGCTATACGCATACATAGATCATCAGCGTTAATAGTTTCCCACCCACAAGCCGTTGGCTGCAAATGTGTTGGTGTGCATTTGTAATAATATTGGTTGTTGCTGTTCGACTTTTGAATAGTCGGAGCGTCATTGTCTATGCAAAGTACAACAATAAATGTAAGAGCAACAATGAAAAGTTAAAGACCCTTTTTGGAGATAAGTAATGACTACGCTAAACATACTAACAGCCCTTTCCTGATACTAGGGTATCTGTTATACGGGATTTTCAAAGCAAAAAGCCTACGAAAATTTTTTCCACGGAACTCATTAGCGCCTTCGTTTAAAAATAGGACTAATTGAGGATAACGCAAAACAGTATCGGTCTTATATAGCCTTAAGTCTACACTCAAAAGTAATTATAGAGTACAGATTTTGCCAAAAACTGGATATTTTATCTGATTTCGATGCTTGGTATGTATGTATATTTCGGGTGAACATTTTTTAATGTCGATAATTATGGTGGAATTATGTTGTGTTGATTTGAGTTGAGTTGAGTTGCGTTGAGGTGAATTGAGTTGAGTTTAGTTGAGTTAAGTTGTGTTGAGTTGAGTTTCGTCAACTCTCCACCGTCTAATGAGAAGTCTTTTAAGCTATAATATATTTTCACTTTTGAATACTCTATCATTATTTTGTTATTATTTTTGGGAAAACTTCTTAAATAAAGTCCGTCGGATCCTCGACATTGTTATGGTTGTTATTTATTTGCAAATATATAGCTTTTTTGAAGTTATCTTTAATAATTAACCTTTGAGAATTTTCTGGTATAGTTGAGCCATTAGAAAAGGTGGATAGCTGTTAATATTAAAGCCAAGTACAATATAAGGTTGCAAGATCCTACGTTATTGCAGGATTTGTTAAAATAGCCGATATCTAACCACACTTTGACGCATATAGCTGTCATAAAAACTGGCCGATAAAAATCAAGACATAGATCTTTTTACACACTTTTATGCTATAGAAAATGCAGTTGTAAGGTTACTATAGCTTATACGAACCTAGTTTTGAATATTTAAACCAAATTTTTAATAACAAATATTTAGCTCTTCAAAAAAACATTTCGCCATAATTTCATAAAATTATAAAAATTCTCAACAAAATATGAATTTTTTCAAGCATTTCTTCCAGCATTATTAACCTCCTTACACTTGCAACCGCACACATTTATAATATATAGTAAGCATAATGAATGTGGGCGTCTAAGCGCCTTAGTGCCTCCTCTCGGAAGTTACACTAATTTATCCTACCTTCTCTACGCCCACAATTATCAACCCAGTACCTGCAATTGCTTCAACATTCATCAGCTGACAAGTTAAAAATTGCCCTTCATTTGTGGTTGCCATTCACTATGTGTGCAGGCGTGTTGCATACATACATATATTTAATGCATGGTGATGAGGCGTCTGAACTCTACACAACCTGGCAGTGACCTTCTTTCGTGCAATTTATTTCACTTCATTCGTTACATGTGCATGTATTTACTTATTTATAGCTATTCTGCCTCTTCTTTTGTCTGTGCATTTGCCTGTCCATTCTTCTATGCTGCCCCATTCTGTTAGGCTTTTTTACATGGAATACACACCACGCAACCCCTTTTGTATTTGTAATTCTTATAACAGCGATTTTTACCTAAGGAAGTGGGGGCGCCTGATACTCGCACACAATCGCCTGCAATGAGTACTTGTATTGCTGATACCTCCAAAAACGACTGTACTTCAACCAAACTAATAATATAATATTTTATTATGTTGGACAGTTAACAAATAGTGATGGAGTAGATTACGAATACAAAAATGCTTCATGGTTTATGAAGTTCTATACTCATAGTTGAATGAATGAGTTCTATACTCATAGAGTGTGAGAAAAAAATCTCTCAGTCTTCAGTATATCTTCTAGATTAGCTGGAGTCGCCACAAGGAGATAATTACTTAGTATACCATTTATTGTAACATTTCGATAATCATTTAAGACAGTTAATCACTGATTCTTAACTAGAGTTATCTTATGAATCTATATATTGTATAAGGAATGAAAAAGTTAACGTGATAAGTTAGATTTTAGGACGATTTACTGCAAGGCTGCAAAAACACATTAGTCACTTCAAAATAATACTTCAGATTATCAACTACACCACAATTCGTAATATGAATGTAACTAAGTATTAGAGCTTTATAGGTTATGTATTTTATAAGCGTTTATAAAACGTTCTTTCGTAACATATTAACTTTACAAATTGTTTCGCATACAAACAACCTAAAGTTCCTAAGTAAACTTAGCAAACTTAAAAGACAAGTAAACAGACTCAAATAAAATTCAATTGTCTACAAACCCGCTTAAAGTGGGTAAGCACAATTAAATTGAGATAGCAGAAAGACAAATAAAAGAAAGTTTTGTTGGCAATATTCAATGAGTAAATTGCATGTCATACCTGTTTATTTATTTTCAAAGTAACAATGGTAGCACCGAAGATGCCACCTATTCGCCACACTCACTCAATTTTATTTTATATACCACATACTCGTATAAATACCGCCTATCATAATAAACTAACATTCCTACGGCAAAGTAAACAACAGTAGAATTGGTAAGCGCAAAAACAATGTGGGGAAAGAAAAGGTGTAAGCCAAAAATGACTGAGCTAGTATCGCGTTTCCCGAACCACACGAGATTTTGACTCACCACAATATTGACATTTTTTTTTGTTGACGAAGCCATTAAGCCAAGAATAAGCCTCATCTGAAAAGCTGATTTTTCAATAAACGTGAATTTGCGTAATAATCTTGAACAATTTCCAATCGTTGTAGCAAAATGAAACGTGACATGACGAAATGGCAAATCTTACCAAACACACGAGCTGTCAAAATCACATCATCCCTATTGTGAGTCTTTTTGCAAGTATTCATAGTAAAATTTAACAGTCTTATATGAAGTATATAGATCATCAACTGTTTTCTAAATAATATATATTTAGTTTGATTTCGAATCTTCCCAATAAATGACCTTTCAAAAAAACAAAAATAATAATATATTTCTTAAATATTTATCGAAATATAAATGGTTAAAAAAAGAAGAAACGTTAACTTCGGTTGAACTATGGTACACTTCACAGGTGCAAGTTTTCTTACAAGCACTTGATTTCGATCGTTCAGTTTATATGACAGCTATATGCTATAATGTCGCAATATCGACGGAAAAATGAGCAGCTTCTTGGGGAGAAAATGACGTGTGCAAAATTTCATATCGATAACTCAAAAACTGAGGAACGAGTTAGCGAATATACAGACAAACGGACAAGATAAAATCGATTCAGCTCATCACTGGTCAAGTTATAATCAAAAATACGCGCAATGCCTTTTCCTAATAACCAGTATTTACGTACTCTCCACAAAGCTCTCACAACTTAAAAAAGCACCTACAACAATCGTCGTTATTACCCGCCGGCAAAGCTTTCTCAACGTTCATTAGTGCATGTAATTAGTGTGATTCTTATGTCCTGCAAGCCGACATATTATACAACCATTCGGGTACACTTGTACAATCACTTGTACATCACTTATGTTCAACCTATTTATTTAGCTTCCTTTCCCGCTGCTTTATTATGATTTATACAATGACAATGCGTAATATGTTAACCAACTGAACTTATGTTACACACATATACAATTTCAGTAAGTATGTATGCATAACTACAAGTATATTTGTTTACTCTCACTAACATTTGCCTACTTTGTTGTTAGTATAGTGTTGAATTGCGCCTAAGGTGCTGGAAGTATATGTAAATTTACTCGTATACAAAAGAAGTTAATTTCAGAGTTGAAATGAGCGAACGTGACTCGTTAATTGTAGGGCAATTACTGTTGTAAAGAGAGCCCAACGGTACTATTCTAATATCATTTGACCGGCCAGCTGTTGAATGAATGTGCTAATAATAAGTTGGAAATTGAAACCAATACACTGTGAGAAATTATTTTGTAATTATAGTGCAAAACGATTGGTTCGAGATATAAGATATAAGTCAAGTTTCCATCACCACTTAGACGAAAAAATTCTATTTAAAATTTTTTTAATTTTACTTTATAAACTATTCTCAATAAGCTTTAACCTTCTAGAATCCTTCACATAGCTAATAATAGTAAGGCGAGTACCACAAACAGCAATAGGAGCTATGTAACGGAATTGTCCGATAACACCAATTATATACAAACACCTAAGAAATGTTTCATAATGACTATGCTTTAGTTGAGTTTTGATATTTTTAGTTTAAAAATCGTGTAAGGTTCAAATAATTCACATTTGCACCTTTTGTAGTTTTTAACACTGCTCTTTCCTCAGCGTTAACCATATATTCCTCATAGATACTTGGTTTTCAAAACACAATAGAAAAACGAAGTCGAGTTCAATAGCAGAAGCTGGAAATGGTAACAAAATCAAATCTTATTGTGAATTTGTTTAAAATTTTATATCTCTTACAAATAAAGATATAAAAAATATGAAATTAATCTCTCCATTTCTCGCAATGCTCGTCCGCCCGCCTACAGCTGCCTAACATTAATGAAGCTATTCAACATATTGCGTTACTTAAGTAAATTTTCTCTGCTTGATTGGGCTTTTATGTTAGAATTTCGGACATTTGGCAGATCGCTTACAAACAACGTGAACTAAACTTAAGGCCTATTGAATTAGTAATTAAAATTGGCTTCAAATGTCAGCGAAATGGGGTCAAGAGCGGCGTGGAAAGCCGTAAATAACAACGCAACAGGAAAGACTATAGGCAATTAGACATTACAAGCCAAAGTAGCAGAGGGTTGAAGCATACCTTTAGGCGGCGAATAGCACTAGGGTATATTTGGGTGGGTAAATTTAATACGGAATCAATATTTAAGAAACAGGAAATAAGTAGCCAGTTTAAATTTTGTAAAATATTTTATAACTTGATTTTGGTGTGGCTCACTTTTTAATAAGCTACAGCCTGATGGAGCTTTAAAGCTGGGAAACATTTACTTGTTATGTCGTGAGACATGTTATTGTATATGCTTAATGATTTTATTGTTAGGTTATCCCATCTTATATTGTTTGAAGTTATATTATATAATATAATGTAATGCAAGTTAAACGCCGATATCGGACCTTTACGGCAACATGACGAGTTGAGTCGATTTACTCAAGTTGGTCTGTTTATACCTATATACGCGAATTAGTTTCGCAGTTTTTGAGATACCGTTCTGAACTCTTTTTGTCGAAACCGCCGATATCGGACCGTTATAGCATATAGCTGTTATACAAACTGTTGAACAAATCCTTCAGATCGGACCAGTATAGCATATAGCTGCCATACAAACTGAAAGATCAAAATCAAGTCATTGTATGGACATTTTTTTTGTTTGACGAGATATCTTCACAAAATTAAGCATGGATTATTTTCCAAGGCAACAATACAAGCTCAAAAAAAATTGTTTAGATCGGACCACTAAAGCATATATGGTGCCATACAAACTGAACGGTCGAAAGCAAGTTTTGTAAGGAATGGTTTTTATTTTTGAAGGGTATTATAGCTTCGATGCCACCGAAGTTAACGTTTTCCGTGTTTTTTTTTTTAAACATCCTTCACATAATTACCATGTACTTAGACAATGTCGTTTCTACTAAAAATATGCACTAGAGAATTGTAACAACAAAGGCAAACCACAGACACATTTAGCAAGATTGGGCAGTCGTAAAAAAGTACGACAAATTCGTTTATGGTCCAGACAAAAGCTGTTAAAAAATAATAACACACAAAAGCAAATCTCAAAACACATTGGGACACTTGGTCAAATTGAAAATAATGCACTTACATACATTCATAAATACACCTGTCTACGTTTGCTTAAATATTCAAGCACGAACATCCTTATTTAAATATTTAGAATGATTAGAAAGTCAAATATTTCAAGTGAGCTGAGAATAATTTTGAAAGTTTAATGTTAAAGCGCATAGGTGCGCTTCGCAGGTTGACGTATAATGTAAAAATAAAGTCTTCACACACTCAAATGCAAAATTTCTTAAGTAGATTCCAAAATAAATAATATTTACTTCGAAGTCTACAACAAGGCTGATATCGACTTATGTTACATATCAATTACGAAAACAACTCAGTTTTGTTCGTAACGTCTGCTTGTAGTAAACAGCAAAAAATTCTTTGTACAACAACAAAATAATAGCGGAAATAAAAAAATAAAGCGAAAAACTCCCTCAACTTCTGATTGATGTGTGATTGAGATGGAAAGCACGTCGCAAAATTACCAGCTGCCTTCACGCAAAACAAAAATACCTTTGCCAATGCGACAATGACCTTGATGAATTTTAGTGACGAGACGTACGAAGGCTTTACATGCACACTTACATAAATAAAGATAATATAGACATATATATACATATGTCTATATACACTAGGGTGGAGCGAAAAAAATAAAATTTACTTTAAAAATGATTGCGCCGCCTCTAGATGTAAAAAAATTTTTTTTTGTCCCAAAATTTTCTTGTTTATAATCTACAGATTTTACCCTCAGGTTAAGCAAAAAAAATTTTTTTTTTCCTTCACCCTAATATAAATATATGCATATATACATACATATATATGTACTAGGGTGTTCGCTTTTTGCTGAGCGTACATATAAGTGCTTTATTCTGTGTTGTTCATACGACATGGTGTACTGTATGTACATTTGATGTGTAACTTTAACAGCGTATAACTTTTAAAAGAGTATTTTTATAGAAAAAATTATTTCAAACTTTTTTGTAAAGCAGAAAATGATGCCCAAGAATGTCTCACTTTCAAAATTGTAGATTTACTTTCTTTGGAGATAAAAAATGTATTGCAAACGATCACATAATCTGATGTTAAATATGTGGGAAAAGTAAAATGAAAATAGTAATGTTAAAGCACACAAATAATAATAATAGAGCTTTATTTTTTGTTGAATACTTTTTTGTGACAAAAACTGAAACTTCGAGAAGCGTTTGCACAAACCACCTTGGCACACCCTAATAAACATAGATGTAGATTATATATACGTATTATATATACAAAGACTGGCAGACAGAAAAGCTGCTTAGAAAAGCAGACACCCAAATATGGAAAATAACACAAAAACAAACGAATAAATAATTTTATTAGCAAATTAGGATTTAAAGACAGCAGGTGAGATCAGGTTGCCAGACACAGCTACAATTTGTATATACAAGTATGTGCAGTTACCTATTTTCTGTGAAAAAATAAAATTTGAATTGCTAGGCTTAGTGTCATCACTTGATAAGCTTGTCTACTTAGCTGAAAAATATAGCAGCTACACACCCACTTAAGTACAACAACAGTTGAATACTTATACGTATGTGTTCGTGTTGCCACTTAATTTTGCACATATTTTGAAGCATGTGAAAATGTTAATTAAATTTTAAGTGCGCATTTCGCTCGAAAAATAGTTACGTCTCGTTTAAAATGCATACATATATGGGTGTGCGTGGGTGAACGCTCATTATCTTTATTAGAATATATCTATATATGTATATACACCATAGTATCCGCTAGCATGATATATGCATGTACGTATGCGAATTTGGCAATTACTTGTCGCTGAACTTTCGCATCTTGAAATGTCAGAAGTTATCTTAAGTTTGCGCATTGAAAGCCAAAAGTTGGCGCATTAAGTGTAGGGAATGCAGTCAATTACAGTTAAGTGCCTTAACTGTTTTTGGCAACACTGCCAACTCGTAACGGGATATTTACATTAAGTGACTAATATTTTCTGAAAGTTAAAGTCAACTAAAACGTGAAGGCGTGAAAACTTTATTAAAAGTAACAAGAGATAGTGTGTAAAGCGGTTATATCCACTTGCGAATTTCAAAAAATCGAAATTTTCTGCATAAATATATGAGCAAACGCATATAACCCATTAAGATAAAGCGCAAATTGCAGCATAAACTAGAGTTTAAGACATGGTATGCATGAGCACTTACGAAGTGTTCTTATTCTGATGTCTCAGAAACGCTCAGTGTTGTTTGATTTTAACATTTAGGTATACTTGTGCGATAATGAGGTTCAAACCAGGAGAACAGAGAAAGCACACAAACTCGAGTTAAAAATTTTTGCTGTCGAAACGGCTGCTAGCCGTTTCCAAAATTTTAAATAGTCAACGTTTTGAAGCGAAATAGTAGTGCAACTACATAAACCTAATATTTTTGTGCAAAAGCGAGTTAAAATATTGTATGATAAACTCTGTATGTAATATAATAGTATCGCTTAATGTTTCTTTCCAAAATTGAAAATAAACTCGTGTTTCGGGTAAAAATAATAATTAATATTATTAAATATGGCATCTACTTTCCAGGAAAATAGAATTGTTAGAATTGTTGTAGAATTGTATAGATTAGGGTATCCTAGTATTCATTATAATAAGCAGTTAGCGGTGTATTTATTTCGTTTTAGGCCAACACCCCAAGTATTTCAAGAAAAGACTTGCATTGCATCACAAACGCGAGTTTAAGATGCGGTGTACACTTATTATGCTGTATTCTTTGTGATGTTGAAGAAACACTCAATTTTATTTGATATTTTTTGTGGTATACGATAATGAGGTTTACACCAGCAGAACAGAGAAAGTTCAAAACACATCACAAACTCGAGTTAAAGATTTATGTGCATAAAAGCTTATGAAGCGTTCTCAATAGCGACATGATGGTAAAGTGTCAGTCGTTTTAAGTATTTTATTAGTCCAAGTTGTGAAGCAAGAAAATAGGTTATCTACATAAACACAAATCTTTTGGTAAACTCTGTGTTTGAGAGAATTACTTAATGCTGTTTCACAAAAATAAAAATTAACTCGAGCTTATGATACAAATAATAATTTTATTTTTCACATTTTTTTCTAAAAAATTCGTTTAGTTTAAGAATGAGTCAAACGAAACGAAAGATACACAAAGTGAAGATGAAGTAGGAGCTGATCCCAATTGCTCGCAATAGCCTTTAATCGCACGCCTACGAAAAAGATTTTTCGAATGAAGAGGAAGTTTATGTGATTTGATATCTAAAAAGAAATTTCATTATAGCTGACCGTAGGCTAAATTTTTACAAAATATTTTCACATACGAGTATTTGTATAACTAGCGTTACATTAGTAGAACAATTTAAATATATTGAGTATATATAGAATATAGTGTTTGTATATATTGAGGATGCGCTATTTTCAGCTGATAAGTAATGCAATTAACAAAAATGAGATATCTGCATCAATAGTACCTCGTAACTGTAAAGTGTAATGTTTCGAGTGTGTAATCATGTGTATCACATTACACGGTAAATAAAGCAAATGCATTACCACTTAAGGGAATTAAGAGTGCCAATAAACTCGACTAATGGCACTTACTGGTTCACATGTTTGCATATTTAAATGCTTATATCTATATAAACAAGATAAAATTCTGTTAAGCGAACAATTCGGTCATAAAAATGAGCACAGATGCACACTTGTGCATAAAAAGGACATGTGAGTTACAGTGAGCCAGAATTCAAAAATTCAGAGTGTTTTTTTCAGCCACTTAGGGATAATATTCACAAGTGACATGTTGCAGCTCAATTATGATAATTTGAAAGTTATTACTTTTTGAGTAGTAAGTAAGAGTAAGAGTTTTCGAAGGGCTTGACAGCATCAGGTGGTCAGGCCAGAGTTAACTGGCTGGTTTTGCTATGTTTTGCTATGTGTTTGGTGGAATTAACAGGCCAAGCACATAAATCGGACCTATACTGTCAAAAACAGGACCGTCTGAAGGAAACAATTGTTCATAAGTGGCTAGGAATTGTGTTCCATCAAGACAAACATATCGATAGTGATTCGACAAGAGAGTCGGGAGCCTTGGAGGTTTAGAGATTCTTATAGTTCGAACCAGCTACCAAGTAACTACTACCTCTTCCTGTTTACGGCGAATGATTTTTCTAATCCAGAGAAACTTGTGAAAATTTACTGTTCTAGTTTTTTGCTAATAGAAACGAGAATTTCTATGAGAATGGTATTATGACATTTCCTTCAAAATGGCAACGAATTTCGAAAAAAGCTGTGCATATTTGATCTAAATTTCGTAATTTCAATAATACTAAATAAAAAGCAAAAAGTATGTATTTCCTTTTACTAGACGTATTATAGAATAATAGCATTGAGAGAGCTGAAATTGGGCTACTTTTGGGATCTTTGGAAGCTGAGAGGTATTAAACTAGCGTAAGCACAGAAAATTCAGTGGGCAGTTCTTGCCAGCGGAAGATTGTTTACCATTCAAAATCATACAAACTCTATTATATTCTTGAATTGGAAGACAGTTGAACCTCCTAAAGCATCTCAAAAGTTGAGCCAGAAAAATTTTAATAGTGAAGTAATATGTTCCTAACTAGCTTGATAACAGCATGGAATCACGAATCAATGAAGCTCTAAATTATGGGAGGAGTTAATAGATAAATAATAGATAAACGATTGAGCACTTTAAAAACTCAGATCGTTTCCTTTACGTAAAAAATGCCTACTAAAGTCACTAGGATGACTAAGAATACGAATTACAACTATAAGAGATGAGCGCCAAACAAAAAACCATTTAGCGATGCAATAATCGGGCTAGTATAAAACCGGTTCAAATCTCAGGTGATATCTAGACAAACTTATAACAAAATTCCAAACGCAACATCTCATACTTTTTAGTGAAGAAATACGAACTATAAACATTTGTTTTAACCTAAACAGACTGAACGCAGGATAGAGATCGCCTATGTGGAACGGAGAAATTTTCAGTGCTAAGAGTTGGAAGAAGTGACGGTAATCATGAAACTTAAGTAAATATTAAAATTGAAAATAAATAGACGACCTTATGATAAAGTCAACTCAACTTGAAAATTGACTAGCATTCAACTCAGTTTCTACGCAAACTCGAAAACTTAGATTCTAGAGTTCAGAAAGGCATACATCTCAGCTTGTGTTGCCACGTACTTAAATCGAAAACATTAACAACTTAACGATGAGTAACATTTGCCAAATAATATATCTGTTTTATTATCTATACACCAGTACCTATATACACATATATAAACAAATAAAGTGCCAATAACATTTGCAACATCAAACGAAGTAGTAAACTGCACACAAGCGCATAAATAAACATGCATATATTGCCATATATATGTATATATTAATATATTGACATTCACCAGATACCGATACCAAATGATATCAGATAGCGTCTGCATAAACAAATTCACATAAAAAGCAATTGCAAGCATATTGACATGAAAGCGCTCAAAATATTTTTGCTGAGCAAAGCAACAAAGACAATAAATTGCAGATATTTGATTATACCAGCTTAGTTGTTGCGCTTTATGAATACTTGAAAGGAACTCGTTTTGTGGAATGCTGCAATTATGTGAATAATTATAGCTCATAACCACATAATTCAATGAGATGATTCACATGAGTAGATGAAAAGGACCAAGCGCAAAAGTTCATTGGTCAATAAGGGAAGAAATGATTTAACTTGAAGCTATAAACTATATGTTAAGCTGCGCTGAAACATATAATATAAATACAAAGGACTATAAATTATATACGACAGCAGCGATGAGTGAGATAATTAAAATTATGATACAGAGAGTCCAATTTTAGATATATGAAGTTAAGAATTTCCTCTTAAAATTTTTGTGTAACATTTTTGCTTACCGAGAACTACGAACTGGATGAAAGAAAAGCTTTAATTATGTCAATATGATATTTTGTCAATCTGTTGCTCTTTAAAAATAAACCTCACTTCAAATCGCACCGTGTAAGAAGTGAGTACTCCATAACCATTGACTATAAGTTAAAATCCAAAGCGCATGGTTATAGCTAATAGCCTCAAATACTGGTATTTAGTTTCAGCAGACGAGTCTTGGGGATAAAACTCATTTCAAGAAGATAAAAAGTTCATGATGAAGAGAAGAGAGGCAAAAAGCGATAAAAAGAAGAAGAAATGAGCGTCAACTGTACCAGGGCGGTAAACTAAGTACCCAACCTAAAATAGAAAAATGAAATTTTTTAAAACCTGGCGAAGTTTTACTCAGCGTAACAAGTTTTCTTTAAGCTCGATACAACTGACACGGCGATTCGCTAATTTGTTTAGTCGGTCTGAAAAAGACCTTTTTTGAAGTTCTGGAAGCCTCCCTGGCGGCGGTGGAATAAGAAGGTTTTTCGACTTAAATCACCCAGCGAGTGAAGTATTTAAATAAAAAACGACCGTCGTGCTCTACTCCAAGTAGTGGATATTGATTACAACTTGTGAGTGCTAAAAATCGGTAGTCATCGCCATTTCGACCTATCGAATATTTTTCTCCTTCTTAGAAGCATATTGTCTCGGTGAAGTCCACTGTTACTTGGCCCGTGCTGTATAATGTGGTTAATCCATGTTTCATCGACAGTCACCAGATGACACAGAAACTTTTTCGGATAAAATTTAGTTGAGAGGCATGAAACAATATTGTGAAGTGCTGTCACGATTGCGCTTGTTGTCCATAGTGAGAAAACAAGACCACCATCTCCCGGCTAGTTGAATGTGATATAACTCACACGATCTTTTGAGATTTTGAAATTTATAAACGATTTAGTTGCTTCAGTTTTTTAAGTAAAGCTGATTTGAGTACGGTCATTAAGAAATTTGATTTTCATGCGCAAGTGATGCGTTTTAAATTCATTCCAGCACAACATTTTTGTAAAGCCAGAAAATTAACACATATTTGAGCGTATCAAATTACTTGAAAGTCCAAGCATAAGCGCCATAAATCACAACAATCCAACAGGGTACGAATCCTTTCAGATTTACCCAAAAGGATTTGCATGGCGAAAACAACAAAATGGCGCCATAAAATGGACTAGAAAAGCAACAAATATATGTAGTAAGCAAATAGCTATGCATCATTGCCGCTGCCGAGCGTGAAAAAATGCTGTGTGGAAAAAGGATTGGTATCATATTTTTCCAGAAAGCTCAAAGCATTGCATGACATGACAATAGATCAGAGAATACATAAATAAACGAGTACACAAACACAAATACACAAATGCAGCAAAAGAATAAATATGTGTGTATGCATTGCTAAACTTGTAGACTGCATTGTGTATAGGGTATAGAATAACGAACTGTGATATGAAAGCATTTGCTGTCACTTTGCATCAATGTCACGGACAAGCAGCCTGGCATTTAAGTGGGGAGGAAAGCGCAAAAGTGGAAATGGTAGAAACGTTTAGGGAATGCAGGAGCAGTTAGCAAAAGCAGTACACAAAAGCAAAATGAAACAACAAAACTTGAAGGATGAGCTGCGAATAATGAATTAATCAACAGGGTGCCACAAGGACTAATAGTCAATAGCGCAGAAGGTGGTGCAGTACAGTAGCGAGACAAAAAGAAAAAATGAAGTGATTGAAGTAACAGCTTTAGAGAGTTTACAACGAGGGAACGTCGAGGTCATGTGACGCCTGCATAACAAAATATTAGACTGCTGGCGCTAATTGATGAAGAGGCGAGATAAAGAAGCTTTGATTGGCAGGCAAATGCAATATGAAGTGGCACATAATGAATGGTGATAAACAAAACCGAAAAAAAAATATTACAACAACAGCATCAAGCACGAAAGCATGCAGTGTAAATGAAAAATTGTGAAAAAGTTAATAAATAATTGTGACAAGAGTGCATATTTTAATCAAATGGAGCGTGTATAAGTAAGTTTTGAGTTGGTATATAACTTACGTTGTAATTTGTATTGTTGTTGTTACAATAATATTTATTGTGTTCATCATTTATATTTAAGTGTAGTCTGCAGCTCTTTTTCACATTCTTAAAACACTTGCAAATGTTGCCGTTTTCTTTTTTATTAATGTTCTTTTTGTTCTTCTTCTTTCGTTTTACATATTTTACTTGGATTCGCACTTATTTCGTTAGTAATGACGAAGAGAATGTACTGCAAAAACAAGTGGTCGCATAAGCCCACTTATAGTGATTTACAAGATAAAATACCAACAACAACTTTAAAAAGAAATCATGCAAATGCCAAATATTAAAATGTCTGGCTGTGACTATGAAAATCATGGTCATATAAGTTGACCGCATGCCAAAAAAAAGAAAAAAAAATAAACAAAAATGAATTAGATTTGCGAAGCTATAAATTTTGAGAGCTCTCCGGCCGGCTCTGAATGACTGAGACGGTATGCAACGAGCTGTGTATTTTGCCAAAAAAGCCATTGTTGTCATGTCATCCATCACTATTAAATGTGGAAGATGAAAAATGACAGCGGTCCAGCATTGAGCTGACGAGTAATGTGGGCAATAAAATGGAAATATTTATGTTAATATAATGAATAAATACAAATGGGGGGCAACGAAGTGTTAGAAATGATATTAAATTCATTTAACTCGTTTGCTTATTTTTGCATGAGTCCGTAGACATATTGTCAAATTTTGTATAAGTGTACAAGTATGTATGCAACGATGAAAGAACTTTGACGTATCTTTGAAGACATTGAAGTTATATTATTATTAAGCTCTACATGACTACAGAACTGAAAATTTTAACAACCGCTTTGTGACATTAAAAAATCAAATAAAATTTTTAATCAGGCGCACAATGGGCCTAATGATTGCCTAAATACGACCGGCTGCAGTCTGACTCTCCTGCGCCTCTCTTTTCAACCAACCCACCAAACTGATAAGATCGTGCTGGAATGAATTAACAGAAAATGATTTTCGAAATGGCAGATATTCATGTAGTATAGAGTTCATATGCTTCGACGATCAGAGCAAGAACAATAGTTGTTGCTGTTGGAGAAGTTATTCCGAACTTGTTTAGTAAGTGTGAGACCGCAAGCCATTATGGACACCAAGAACAATAGACTTGAATATCATCATCTCAAGAGAGTGGAAGCATAAGAAAAAGTAGAGAGGAGTTAGATGAGTAGGTATTAACTTTAAAAAGACAGGCAGGATTATTACTGGTCGTCGAAAAAAAAAGATATCGATAAAAGAAAGGAGTATTCTTTCGTTTGAGAGATTCAGAATCAGCGGAAAAAGTATAACTTTTGAATTTAAATGTGCTGAGATCCTGTGCCGGTTAGCGAAGTAAAGCCATTCGTACATTTTTGAACCAGGAATCAAAAAAATTCCTATGCCTTAAATATCTTAGTGATGATCTTACTAAGGAATGTTTACCTCCGAATATGTCATATTCGAACTTTATTTAAGGAAGTTTAGATAAAGCTTTACATCAACCTCATCTTAACGGTCACCAAAAAGTGTATATATACTAGTAACTCAAAAACACAAGCAGAAATCCTCGCTAAATTTATTGCAACATCTTCAATGGAGATACAACTACCAAAACTACCGACTGTTTGTTATGATTAAACAATGAAGTGAACTTTGAGTTAGCTAGCAGCAAAGTATTTTATGGTGATACGTAGGAGTGAAGACGAAAGTAGTAAAATATACAAAGTTACATACAAACACATAATATAGATGCCTACAGGACTTCGTTGCTTTTGGGCAGCAAAATCGTGCCGTGTTGTGTTTGTGTATGCCATTCACAACAACAACACATTAAATTTTAGCATTTCTTCTGTTGTTGCTTATATTTCATGCAGTTCATTTATTATGGTGATAAAGTCAGTAAATCAACACACACATAACATTTACAGCTGTAAATGAACATGTACTTGCACCAACTCATCAACATTTCGCTATTTTTCTGCGTTCATGAAAAAACACTTAGCTTGCAACTTCGTTGCTTATATTTTTATGCCCCTTTTTAGCATACTATATTTTAGTTTTTTGATTTATTAAAAATATAACACCCGCTCTCCACCTCTACACTTACGCTGTTCAACGAAGTGCGAATTGAAATCAAAAGAATTGAAATAGTATGCAAAATTTCGTTGTAAGTCAAACGCACTCAGCGCAACCCTTCTAAAAACCATGCGCATACACATTAGGGTGACCGTTATTTCCGGTCGATTGTTTTATTTGCAAACGTCCTCTGAAGGCACGATCGGAATCAAGTGCTTGCAAACAAAACGTTTTCATTTGACGAGTTATTTTCACGAAATTTGGCAGGAGTTATTGCCAAGGGCAAAATTTCAATATTCGAAGAAATTGTTCAGAACGGATCACTATAGCATATAGCTGCCATAAACAATCAGAACAATCGGGATCAAGTGCTTGTAAGGAATCTTTTGTATTTGTGAGGGGTATTCTATTCAAATTCTATTCAAACACAAAATAAACACAACATTTTTTGCTTTACAAAAAAGTCTTAATGATTTTTTTAATAAAATCATTCCTTTAAAAGTTATACGCAGTCAAATTTGAGCATTCATGCAAGTAGTTTACACATTCTGTGTTACTCATACAACATGGTGTACTATCTGAATACAGTGCAAATAAAGAACAGATTTACGTTGGATCCTTATTTTTAAAGCAAAAACTTAATGATCAGCGGGCGTTTGAATCAAATTCGGCAATAACGGATACCCTAATACACATATACACACAAATGCAATCAAATATTTTTTGCATCCAATTTTTCGTTTTTATGCATGCATTCTTCAAACTTCCTTCCCGCAGTATTCTGTGCGATTTGCTTGTAGTTGTAAAAGTTTACGACTTTTTCGCTCGGACACATCATGTTTTTCCAACGGCGATTGATGCATTTTAGTGCAATGTTCTAGTGAAAAAGTGCATAAAAAAATGTTAAGAAGAATATATGACAACCGAAGAGTACGCACATACAATACATAAAACGGATTGTCCGCCAGTAGCGGAAGAGAAGAAGAGAAACAAATGCAATCACCAGAATAAAGCATTTGAAAAAGCAAAACATATATTGCACAATAAAAGTGACATATGCGATATATTAAAGTGTGTGCTCGCTGGCCTTGACTTTAGTAGGAACGAGTTGGGATGCTAAGAAAACTGTGTAAAGTTTACATTAGGTAAATCCTTCTACTCGTGTTTCAATATGAACTAAATTTAGTGAGTAGTGCTGTTATTGAAATTTTAGTTCTCATATATTTCAGTTATCTAACTTTAAAAAATGTTTTTCAATCTAAAAGCCGTGATAAATCTTAAAAAAAATTTTCTTAGACTAAAAAATAATATTCTTTCACTTCGTTAAAAAAATAAAAATTCAAAAATCCATCACAGAATTGATTTCACTGAAATTCTTCTGAGCTCCTTGGCTTTGAAGTCAAGTCTTCGCTATCTTTTTTAAATTCTTTGAAGTCGTTTTCCAGTCCCACTGAGACACTTACGGAGCAAGGTTTTTGTTTTCTTTATTTGTATATATATATAGGTATATCTATGGATATCTAAAAAGCTTGCAGATCACCACACAAATTACTGACATTATGTCACCCCATATGTTCGGTTATATGACCTTATTTGATTTAATGTGCAATTAATGCAGAAAAATAAAGTAGCTGTTAACTGCAACGCTGCAGAAGCAAGAAGCATATAAATTTTGATGATGCAATAAAAAGAAAATTAATTTAAATTAATAAATAAGTTAAAGGCGAAAGGAAAATTGCAGAGAATTTACATGTGAAAATGTTAAGAAGATTGAATTGGAAGAATATATTTTATGTATCTCATCGATATAAAGATGAACAAGCGACGAAATGTGAAGCCAGAAGGGTAAATGAGGGTATATAGGCGTCCCAAAAATAAGTCTCAAGCCGTTCAATATATTTTCTGATTTTTATATATATCGTGGAGTTATTCTTAATAAGATAGTAAAGTAATAATAATTAATTGTAATATATGGAACTTGTAATGCTAAAGCATTATTTTCAAATATTACGCAAACATTATTTTAAGTGTTTTAAAGCCAGAAATTTGCACAGAGGATTTTCTGCCATATGTGCTTTACCCGACAATTCTTTATCATGCTATTATATTTTTCTATAAGCAAACTTCATAAAATATATTAATTGTAGTTTGAGTTATATTTTTGGTGTTGTGAGTATATATACTTGTAATATTTATAAATTAAAAATCAAGTCCCCAAGTAGTTACTAAGGTTTTCCTACCAACTAAATTTGGAAGCCAAGGCGTGTGAGTAACATTTTCTGTTTCGTCCGCCATCCACCCAAATGTTGTTAAACACAAAATGCAAACGCTGAAATCATAACAGAGGCTAGTAAGCGAAATACTGGCATTGACAGGTAAACAAAGGTAACATACACACCCCTTAATATATTCTATTGAAAGATTGTATAAGCTTTTGCTGGCTTTAACAACAATCACAGCTGCCAGGCAATTGAATTGTGGACTAGACAGACATAAATATATCTGTGTGTATATTTATTTTTACCCTTAAATTTGTATATGTAGTAAAACATTTGAATTGAAAATTAAAGTAAATAATAAATATATGTGTGTAGTTGTAAGTATGCCGCAGAATTTGGGACCCAATAGTGATCCAACAAGCTAACACAGGCTCCCTTAAGCAAAAAAGGGTTGCTTTATTGAATTCGGCGAATTCTAAACTGCTGTCACGGCATAAATATTTATTGTTTATTATTTCTTTGGGATTAGCTGCCGTAAGACTTCAAATTTATAAGGATTATGGCAAGTAGGCCGAATGTAGCTGTGGGCAATGCGAATAATAAATCAATTTACTTTTTTGGTAAAAAAACGATAGTTAATCAAATAAAATACGTGAAAGCATTAGAAACTTTTTTTTTTTTGGGTAAATAAATGAAAAAATAAATTTGTTAAAAATTAAATATATATAAAATATAACAAAAATATATAATAAAATATAATAATAAGAAACAAAATATAAAAAACGTTTAAAAAGCAGCTTTGCTTAAAAAATTTTTTTTTTTAACTTTTCTCCCTCGCTTTATATATTTTCATATAAAAAAAATTTTATTCAACACGAAGTTCCAGCCGAGCTTCCGTCCACATTTAACGCTCACACACAGTCTTCTCTTAATGTGCGCTCATTTCAGGTAAACCTCAAAATTTGCCTATAAAATTGCTATAAATTCTTGTGCAGCTCTTATTGCTCAGCAGAACTTGAACAATTTAAAGTATACAAGCAACCACTCAAAGCTTTGAGGATGGCCAATAAATGTGGGTAATGATTGGCGTTTGAGCATAACTGTTAGTGGAGTTGGAAATTCAATGCTTGTGCATAAAAAAATACATATATTCGACATACAGACATATTATAGCCACATTACCACGTATTATGGCTCATCGTAAAAGTAAGAAATTTCATAGACAATACTGTAATGAGTAGATATTATGAATATGTTATTAAGGTATGGTGCGCAGGTAGCATATTCTTCTTTGATTTCATGTGTCATCATGCCACATGCTTGAGATTTTGTTACACATTCTAATTTTGTGTTTTTGTTAATAAAGTCAAGATTTTATGTTGAAATTACGTGTGGCTATCAACAAGATAGCAATGAATACTATATAATAAGGCTGAAATAAATTGAGTGTGTTACATTGAAAATGAGCACTCGTGGCTATTTAAAAAACCCTTTATCTTGCATAGGGGTTGAGCCATTAGACTAAAAGTTCACTATCGCTTCTGACTATGAAAAGTTTTAGCTTCAAAAGATTAACTATACTAGAACTGTAAGAGACTATGATGAGATGTTATGAATATGTAAACTTTAGCTTCAAGAGACACTGTAATAAGACCAGATGAAAGTGCTTATCGAACTACTCTTCTAACCAGTTATAAATATTGTCATAGCAGGAGAATATACATATGAATAAAATGCTTCTAAAAGACACTCTATGAAAAGCTCTCAAAATTCGAGCTACTAACACACTAGCATCAAAATACCTATGCATACTGCGAAGTGTAGTTCAAAGTTGGAACTTTTGCCTCCGTAGGTCTCTAGGCATGTACCTCTTGTTTTTATACCAAAAATTGAATTGAATGTAATTAAAACTAAATAAAAAGTATTTAACGAATAATGTGCTGAGTCCATCGCTGCATTTCAGTTAGAATTCTTAGTCATAAAAACTTGACCGAAAATGAAAACCAAATATTTAGACCCAATGGTATAAGTATGCATCATTTCAAAATAGATTTCGCTAATCTTCCTTTAGAAACCACAAAAGCACAGTGAGAGTCTGAAGGTTTCTATTTGTATCGATTGTGTCAATCAGCCAAGGCAGGTTGGCAAGAACAAGATCAGTGCTATTGAAGTAAAGAGAATACTGACTTCATCTCAGGATAAAAATATAATTTTCATTGCATGCAACGGGTGCTTCTAGTCACTAACAAACACGAAAAAAATTTAACTGTAGGTGCTCCGAAACTATAATATCTTTCACAGTTGCATTTCTTAGAGCATAAAGGGTATAAGAAGATTTTTATATTGATTTTGATCCATCAATTTATAGCTATATTCTATAGTGGTTCGATTTGCAAAATATCTTCGGAGATTATAGCGTTGCATAGGACAATAATGTGTGCCAAATTTCGTAAAGATATATTCTTCAAATAAACAGGTTTTTCATGAAAGACTTGTTTTTGATCTATCAGTTTGTGTAGCAGCTACTTGTAAATAGTAGTCCGATCTGAGTAATATCTTCGAAATTTGTAGCGTTTCCTTGAGCAATAATATGTGCCAAATTTCGTAAAGATATTTTGTTAAATAAAAAAATTTTTCATACAAATACTTGATTTCGACCGGTCAGCTTGTATGGCAGCTCTACGTTATAGTGGTCTGATATTGGCGTTTCCGAGAAATGCGCAACTTTTTGGGGAAAAAAGAAGGTGTGCAAAATTTAAGCTCGATATCTCAAAGGCTGTGAAGAGTACACATTCAAACTTGATCTTTTATATATCTTCAATATATGCATCTCTCTTTATTCATAGCCTTTATTTATGGATATTTATTTTTATCATTCACTCAACAATGCTCTAAACTCTTTATTCCGCATTACAAGCAACGAACTATTTCTGTTATGTCACTACCAGAAAATCTGCCAATTTCTATAAACCCAACAAAAAACTTGAAACAACTGTAGCAAATATAGCGGAATTATAATGACAATGGCAATCCAGTTTTTCTATACCATGTATTATATAATATACTCAACTGTGCGTTAAAGTGAGGTTACTTTTCAAAATAGTAAATTAATGAATAAATAATAGCTGAATGAGTTGTGCGCATTTGCATTATGCAACTGACAGCGCTGATGAGTTTACAATTCAATGAATTGAGAAATTTACATCGGACTTGTGCTTAACCAGCGTGGGAATAGCGGAGCAAGGTATGAGTGAATGATAATGGCCGTAGAAATAGCAGAACAACTTGTGCATACATATAACTGTGTCTGCGCCTGACACTGCTGCGCTAAACAAATTGCCGGGAGCTGCCCGTTATCATGCTTTGTTTTGTAGCGATGTAACGGGTATTAATGCATATACGTATCTGCCTGTATTATGCTATAGGCACAGTTTACAAATTTTTCCCATTCAGATTAAGTTTCAAGTCATCCAACCCATTATTCCACATTTCATTCACACACACATACACGTACATTTCCACATGCATACTCCCAGATTTGGTCAATTTATGTTTAATGCGTGCAACCCGCTCAATTGAAAGCCGCTCTGCTGCTGACACTTAAACCTCTTATCATTATGACTGCTAACAATGTCATTAATGTACAATTTTCTGTATTTATTATATAATTTTTATTAAATTGGTTTTTTTTGTACTCTGCAGTTTTTATTTTGTATTCCATTTAGCCAATTTGGCTGTCGACTTATTAAAACCATTTATCGATATCGCTTTTCTCGTTTTTTGGACTTCGTTGCTTTTTGTGCGTAATATGTGTGCCAGTCAGAGCACAATGTTTGTAAGCTTTATGTAATCTATTGTATTAATTGTAGGTATTAATTTATAGCAAATAATTGCTGATGCTCTTCAATATACAGTTAACAAAGCATATGTACAACCGACTTAAAGAGTAATTTTATGTTTCCTTTTTTGTTTTTGTGTTTTACATACATATATAGACTAGAGTAGATAATTTTTGAAAGCAAATAAATTCCTATTCAAGTGAAACCGATTGAAAAAGAAAGATAAAATATAAAAAATGAAAGGAAATATAATTTGCGGTTGGTCTGGGGGTGGTCGAGCAGAGGAAGGAGTGCTTGAATTTTTAAGCAATAAAAACAATTTAACTCGATTTTTTTTCAAGCGCTCTGCACCAGATAGCGATCGCATTAAATATTATTGGCCTAACTACGGTTTCATAGTGTCAGAGCAGCACTTTTGGTGAGAGGCCCCACCTCTTGACATATGATCTCTCCTCGTTGTTTGGGTTTCATGAGAACTTCCTATTCAGGATAAGGTTCAAATCCTTCACCCTGTCTACAAGTTGAAGAATAGAGCCTCCCAACGAGGCTGAGTAACAGCAGGGATTATGTATCTCTTAGTAAATTAAACTATGTTCCGCTACGTAATATACATACATAATGTGTAATTATATCCTATATAAATATGTCTTTTATATATATATATATGTATAACTGATCAGCGTAATCAGCTGAGTCGATTTAACCATGGCCGTCTGTTTGTCTCTATACGCGAATATCCCTCGGTTGTCGAGAAATATGAAGCTGCTTCGTACCTATATAACATATACCTATAAAGCTGCCATACAAACTGATCGCTCAAAATCAAATCCTAGTAGGGAAGAATTTTTTATTTGGCAAAATATCTTCTGGCATAGATTATTATGCAGCGCAACACTATAATCTCCGAATAAATTGTTTGGATCGGACCACTATAGCATATAGCTGTCATACAAACTAACTGATCCAAATCAAGATAATGGCGCAAACCTTAAAATTTTTTATATCTTAAAAATATCTAACTGCTCAATACACAGCTCAGCGGTGCGAACACTAAAGAATATTATATCACGATAATCCGATCAGAAATGTGGCGCGAAATCTTTAAATTCGAGTGGCTCAAATTCTAAGCGCATATACAAGTGTAAGCAAATATGCACACACCTGCAACTAAATTCCAGCAAACACGCTTAATATATATACTTACTATACACACATATGTATATAAAAGTAAGTGCAAATCCATGTGACAAGGATGATGTGTGCGTAACAGCGTTTCATGCATTTTAAGTGAGTAGGAGTATATTACTCATACGCCCTGGGGATGTACTGTATATGAAGTAGTAGTAGTACACGTAATATGTACATATGCTATATAGGTAAGTACTTAATTTATATTGGATACCAACATACATACATATATACACATTTACGTAGATTTGAGAGTAAATAAATTTCAATAACAATAAATTTATTGTGCTCTAAAGCACATCAGCAGACAAATAAATTGCTTATGAAGTGATAAGTGAGTTTGCAAAAAAAGCAATGTTATATACTTGCATACATGTGTACACATTACAAATATTATATACAAGTATATATTTATTTAAATGAACTTGTTAAAATAAACGTGTGTGAAATTTATTGCGCTTCTGGCATTATACATGTGCATAAAACTCACAGCACAAACATACATACATGCGTACGTATCTACTTATATATGCGGCTGGCTGCATGAAAAACAAAGGAACTCATAAGCATATATATGCCATAGACATGTCTAAGCATGTGCTTGCACGAAAATTTATACCGCTCCCACTCACTTATGTGTACGCAGCAAGGACAGTTGGAACTGTAGTGCACTGTAAGCTCATTAAGTGCCTCTTATTTAAGTTCCTATTATATTCTGTAGCATTTATGGCTTAATTAAAGCACTTGCTGAGATTTTTGGCATGCCGTAAATTACGAATGCATGTTTGTACAAAAATAATATTGATACTTGTATGCAGTTGTAGTAGTGCCATTGTACTGATATCATTTTTGTACCAGTTATAACTAAAATTTAATTAATTGTTATGCTTTTGAGTTGTCATTTTTCAAATTCAGCTTAGGTGCCATAAAACCTATCTCTTTGTCTCTACATTGTATAGACATGCACGTTTAATAATTTAATTGTATTGCAAATAATTGCACTTAGAGATTTTTGAGGATGCATATATGAAAATATATTACATTTTTCTTCATACTAATTTTTTTTTATACATACCTATAGTTCATTCCAAACTGGTTTCCATTTCAAACATAATTAATCAAGCATTCACTATTTTCTAATGTTACTCATACGCACTGACTACACCTGCCATGCATATTTCTTAATATAGGGTAATACAAGTATATTATTAGGATAATTTTAGAATTAGCCTGCTAAAAGTTGTAGAAGAATCAATAAATTCGGTTGGCTTAAAGTTTACTCCAAATTCAAAAAAGGTTTTGTTTCGAGAAAAGTTGTATAAAAACTCTTAAAAAAATGTATAATTTTTCTGTCACTGAGAATTTTATTTGTATTATGTTTAGCATTTGTTTTTTGTATTATTTCTTTAGCAAATAGCTGCTTTGCATTTCCAAGAACGTGCCACAAACAAATTGCTGAAAGAAAATGTTTCAATTTTAGCCATTATCTTTGTGCGACGGAGCTACAAAAAGAGAACTTAGCAGCAAAGCAAACAATAAAATAAATAAATAATAAGAAAATGCGCAAATAAAATGAAAGCTAAGAACTTCGAAGAAAATGTTAAAATGCGGTAAAAGGAGTTATTGTGTGCTTCGCTACTGCGGCTGTTGCTATTTTGAGGAGAGAACAAAGAGGTCGACAGTAATGCTGGAAGATTTTTATATTATAGTTTAAGAATTTGGCATTACAAATATGCATACTTATTTTCTATTTCGAATTTGGGCTGAAACTTAAATTTAAGTGTAAGTTTAGGTTTAAGTTTTGGTCTATGTTTAAATTTGAGTCTAAGTATAAGTATAAGCCTAAGCATAATTTTATGTATATGCATAGTATAAGTATAAGTATAAGTATAAGTATAAATATAAATATAAGTATAAGTATAAGTATAAGTATAAGTATAAGTATAAGTATAAGTATAAGTATAAGTATAAGTATAAGTATAAGTATAAGTATAAGTATAAGTATAAGTATAAGTATAAGTATAAGTATAAGTATAGGTATAAGTATAAGTATAAGTATAAGTATAAGTATAAGTATAAGTATAAGTATAAGTATAAGTATAAGTATAAGTAAGTTTGTCACCATGTTTGTAATACCCAAAGGGTCCATCTCTAAATCTGTACATCTGTTTGTCCGTCTCTATAAAAGCGAGTTTTTTCTCAATTTTTTTACATATCGGCCTAAAATTATGCACACGTCCTTTTCTCACCAAGCTGCACATTTGTCAGAACCGCCGATATCGGACCACTGTAACATATAGCTGCCAACGATAGCAATCAAGTGCTTGTATTGAAAACTCGCTACAATCTCCGAAGAAATTGTTGAGATCGTACAAATTAAACATATAGCTGTCATACAACTGATTGCTCAAACACAAGTCCTTGTAAAGAAAACTTTTTTTATTTCTAAAGGTATCTACGTAAAATTTGGCATAATTTCTTATGCCAAGTATTGCTACAATTTTCGAACATATTGTTTAGATCGGATCGCTTAAGCTTATAGCTGTTTTGAAATATGACCGATAAATATCTGAATAAAGAGCTTTTTATACCCTTTTATGCAATACCTTTTAACAACCGTGAAAGGTATTATAGTTTCGGTGTAGCCAAATTAAACATTTCTCTTGTTGCTAATGAATCTGACTTGTTCAATACCAACACATTGAACTCACATATCTGTGTTTTACGATTCCAACAAAAATATAATCCTTTAACATTTTTAACCCATGTAACTTTACAACATCAGTCCACGTATTTATTCTTCGCTCCCTCATTTACAGCGCTATTCAGCGTTTATTCGATATATTTAATGCTTTCCTATTCCATCATTATTTCATTGCTTCCTTACACACAATTCAATTTCCTCATTTGCTTAGCAATTTCCCAACTCAAACAGCAGCACACTGTTCGCATTGCATAAAAATTGCTGCTAATGTAAACTCATATTTCCATTAAATATCGCAAAATTGTTGAGTAAAACAAACTCGAAAAGGAAGTCAGGTAAAAGCGATAAATGTGAAAATTTGCGAAAAATCATGCATTCAATGACTTGCATAAATGTCTTTGCTCGTTTAACGCATCGATTGACATCGAAAATATAAATATACTCATAAACATTCGTGCGGCATGACACATGCTACAATTGGCACACATACTGCAAGTCACAACCATTTATCTTGACAAGTGGAAATGTAGAAAAAAAATTTCAACATCTGCGTTAAAATTTCTGTTTATGTGCGTTCATGTGTATGAGAGTGTGTGTGTGCTTGAACTTAGCGGAAGTGGTGAAAGCTTGCGTCTAAAACCTTCGGAAGCGGTCGTTGAAAAATATTTTAGTGTGCGGCAGATTTTAATTTCTTACTAAAACCAGGGCGTAAAGTTATAATAATTCCATATGTTTTTTATATAGCATTTCTAGACAATAATTCTCTACTATTGTTTTTCATAGATGAATTAAGACTCTAGCGTAATAGTTTGATTCAATAGAATAAATGAACATCGTGAAGAGATGTGTCAATTCAGCTATGTCCACCTGTGTGTATATACGCCAGCTCGTCCCTCATTTTTTTAAAGTATCGAACCTTTCTTACCTCAAGGAGCTATTTATTTGTCAGAACCGCTGATAACGGAGCACTATAACATATATATGTATATATATATAAGAAAAACTTTTTTATTATACGATATATCTTTACGACATTTGGCATGGAATATTAGCTAAGATAGCTTTACAATCTCTGAATAATGTTTTCAATTCGGAACACTATAGTATATAGCTGTCATATAAACTGATCAAACAAAATCATGATAAATAACTTTTTGAACCCTTTAGCGCCATGACACCTGTAATACAGCTTCAGTGCAATTTTGTGTTTTTAATATTTTTTTAAAATATTTATCTCCATTAAAAATGTTCACTGGCTTCAGTTAAAAAACTTTTCAAATCACGTGACACACTAATAACATGAAAACTCCAATGCGTCTAATTCCACACAGAAACAGAAAAACAAAAACAATTTAATTGACAACTGTTACGTGCCTTCAGTTTTCTGCAATTAAATAACTTTTAAAGCATTTTATACGCTGCTGTCTGCAAACTTTTCAAAAGCCACAATGTCTGGATGCATGAGCATACGAGTATGTGAGCTAACCATAGATTCGAAAGCTAAAAAAATTATAAGGAAATATATCTCTAGCAAACAGAAACAAAGCTTATTAATAGCTTGTAATCCCAACCACTTGTCGCCCACTGTCTGTCGCCTCAAGCAATTTATGTTGGTCAAGCACACACATGTGCACATTTATATATGTGACAGGTATGAAACAAGTTTGTCACATTTCTATTATGCTTGAATTACTCACAGATAAGTGCTTATGTAACATATGTGTGGCTGACAGTCATTATATCAGTTGTATGCCTTTGCACACATATGTATGCCGGTCGTATGAATCAGTCGTGCTTTCGTGCTGTCTATATATTACGAAAGTTTTCTGACAAATTGACACATAACAGCGAACTACTGACAGATACTATGTCAATTTAGTACATTTATTAAAATACTTACATTCATATGTGAGTAATTACTGCAATAAGATGTGTAGTTGCTGCGGAAAGGTGATTATAATATGTCTGTCTGTCTTCTAATAGCTTTTAAGGCAAACAATTGATAAAACTGTTGGAATTCCCAATTATATTCATTAATATAGATTACCACAATTTAGTGTTAGACTATTATTAGCTTGGGTGGAGTAAATGAATAAGCCAGCGAGGTTATCTGTTAGAGCTACGTGACGTATGAGTAACATGTGAAATTAAATGGGGAGGAAAATTGTTTCGATATTATTTCTAAGAAAATTGCTATATTGTAATAATTCATCATATTGTATTCCCCAAATTTAAATAGCAGTAAAATATTTGTCAAAAGTCAACATAGAGTTCCAACCCAGTTAAAAAAAATTAATAAATATTTATTCAAAACAAATAAAAATTAAAATTTAGTAGAGAGATTCTGTAATTTTACTGCTTTAAAATGCAAAATTCTCTAATTTGTGAATGTTTTATAGAATATCATACTCTCATATATGTCAATTATATACAACATATGTACGCGTGTATGCATAAAAGTATAATAATACTGATTTATAGCGTAGGATATGACCCAGGAATTTTTATAGAATTATTTCACAGCTTTGATAGTAAAAACTGGTGAATCAGGTATTATTTCCTTGTTATACAAATATTAATTTTAATATTCCAACTTTTCTATAGCATAAGTTTGACTTTTAAGTTTCAATAGAAATTTTTTAAAAAGAAATTAGTAATCCAAATAAAATCTGAGAAAATCGGGGTAAAAAGTCTGCTAAAGGTTTGAGAATTTATTTAGATTTTCAATATGTCATTTCAAGTTGTCTGAAAATATATTTTTTACACAAGTATATGCCTGAGTGCAAAAAACATTTTGGTGATAAGGAACTTAACCTCAAAAGGTCATATTGGTACTAATCAATAATTTTACTGTACTCGGAAGAAAGCTTAACCATACGCTAGTAGGCAATTCAAAATGAATTTAATGAAAACTTTGATATTTTTCATACTAGCTGGAAAAGTTTGGAGAAATTCCGCTTATAAATTAGTCTTTATAGAAACTTACACATAAAAACATTCTCTCTGATAACGTTTCTAAAAATCTATGCATTTGAAAGCACGACAACGTCAGTGATGATTGTCTAAGCAAATGCCCTAGCTTTAAATACCTTTATCATTTTAAGCAAGTTTAAGCACTTATTGCCTTAAAATCCCCAAAAATTTATCAGAAAAGTATAAAAATCTTACTCTGGCCAACATTCAGCCATTTCCAAATCTTCAAGTCTATTTAATTAACCTTAAATTACTTAATCTAAAACTAAAAAGATTTGGAATTTTTGTTTTGGATTTTCGTTGCGCTTTTGGACAATAAAAGCAACCGACCTTAATTTACTCAATCTAAAACTATGCAAATTTAGAGTTTATGCTTTCGGTTTTTGCAGTGTTTTTAGACAAATAGTATGAATTACTATTAGTTCTAAAGCAGTAAATTTATTTCTTTTAAAATTTGTGGCTTCAAAATTTTAGTTTTTCTAAAAATATTTAATTTTTATTTAATAAAATAAATATTTATTTTCCAGCTGAAATGATAATTTAATTTGCTGAAAAATGTTATATATCGCGTATAAAAATTTTTTTCATTTATACAAGTATCGAATATATATATAATATATTTTTTAATCAAAAAAAATACTTTTAATAATCCAAAAAAAAATATAAATTGTTATCAGTAAAGAAAATAATAATTTAAAAAATTTTTCCATACATCTTAAAAATTTTGGCAAAAACTCTGCTGAGTAGTACCACCCTACATTAGCTGGCATGCCATGACGTATACGCAACCTGCATACACAGCTGTCATGCATGACTCATTAGTCAAGATGACGTAGACGCTGCATTATTCAGAACAACATACATTTATACGTACTACGTAGTAACGTATATCACGCTTTTATAATTTAACATTTTTTATATATTTTTTTGGTTTCTTACTTTCGTCATAAGTTTCCAAAAATATTTATGAGAGTGTATTTATAATTTGTACTTGAATTGTATACTTGTAGATATATAAATCTGTCAAATTTTCTATTTAAGGTTTAGCTAAAAATAGCAAAAACTTGCGTTACAGAAAGTAATAAAAGAATTACGAATTACTGTTATAAAAATATAGTGTTTTCTACTTCCGCCTAAAAATATTTTTGGTTTTTTTTTTTTATTTTTAGCCAACTTTTGGCTGTGCGTGAGAATTACAACTTTGATTACTTTTTATTAATAATTTATGTTCAATAAGTGTCAGTTTTCACACTTTGCTTGTACGTAAATTTTTTCTCGGCAACAAAAATGTTATACCATACTAACAAGCATTAAGTAAATGTTTTACTCTTGTAAAAATTAACAAATAAATCGAAAAACCAAACACTTCACTTAGGCAAACCGCTTGCTTGGTAGCATTAACGCACTGTTTACCTTTTTCTAACCACTATATTACTACAAATTCGTATAGAAACCCCGCATATATGCACTCAAACAGTCATTTGTTGGCAACCCAACCCATTCACTCATTTCACTGCATTTTTTGTAAAATATTTGTTTGTAATTCAAAAATGTAAAAAGTAGAAAACAATGACTCACTGCGTTCGGTCTTTGACATGCTCATCGAACGTTCCGTTTTGCGCCAATGCCGGTACCACGTTTTCGATTGGAAGAACTGCAATAGACTGGAAGTGGTGCTGCGTCCACCATCGTTGCTTTGTTGCAACAGTTGCTGTTGCTGTTGCAGCTTATTTGTTGTTGTGGTTGTCGTTTTTGACGACGTCGTAGTTTTCGTATAAACGGTCATGGTCTCCATACGTTTGGCGACTCGTTCAATTTCGGACGAGCGACATGACGATGTGTCCTCTAGCGAGGAGCTGCGCCGTTTCGCGCCACGACCCAAACACACACAGCTACGCAGCATTGTTTTAGGCTAGTGTGGGTGGCGGTGTGTGTGCGAGCGGTGAGTGCGATATATGTTGTTTTTTGTTTATTTACTTTATGTTCTATTATAAGGGGGAATATTTGTATTTTCTCTACTTTTCAAAGAACTTCTGCATATGTTTCGGTGTATGTGTGCATTCATTTATACACCGTACTGTTCTTTAAATTATTTTTGTTGTGTAATTTTCTTGTAATGCTAGTTTCTTTACAACTTTTTTGGTTTCTCAGCGAACAAGTGCCACGCAGCTATGTCATTCTTAAGCGCTTTGAGTGACATTTGGAGGTGTGAAGCTTTGACGACCGCATGTATAAACAGGTGGGTGCTGTTGTGGGCCGCTATAGCGCATTGCCACCCGTATGCCGTTGACCGGCCATTGCTTTTTACTTCGTGCACAATTGGCGCGTGAGCTGTTCACACTGACATTCTTTAATTAATTTTTATATTTTTTCGGTTGCATACTGGCTTTATTTTGCTTATATTTTTGACAGCTTTCTTACAACTGTGTGGTTAAATTTTGTAAAAAAAATTATTAAAATATACTGCTACGGTATTAGTAATGTGCAATAGATATTTTTTAAATTCTTTTATTTTTTTATTTTGCGTTTAAATTATAACATCAAAAAATTTTTTATTTAAAAATAAAAAAAATTTTAAATTTTTAATATATTAAAATATTATGGTATATAATATATATAAATACACAAGACATAAATTAAGAAAAATTATACTCAAAAATGTTTTTTTTTAATTTTTTTTTAATTTTGAAAAATTATAAAAAATTCTTAATTTTTATATAAAAGCACCACCGTTCACTAAATTTAATTTGTTTAACTATTACATAAAATATATTTCATTGCTATCTATTAATTTATAATAATATACATATGTACAGACATTTATCTGCTTGCCGTTTTTGTAAACTGCACGTAGCAAACAAATACCATTTTTCCAATTAATGTCGGCTTATGTTTTAATAGCCTTTTGCCACATGTCAAAGTGGTCAATACTACAGACGCGAAAAAGCTAACACTATATATATGTAAATGACATTTGCGTTAAAAAAAGCGCATTTTGATGTACTTTGTTGTTGTTTATATAAGTTTATACATATTCACGTAATAGGTTTGTATAAAAGTAGATATTAAAATGCTTTAAACAACAACACAATTAAAATTTTGTGTTCAATTATGTAGCTACATAGATATACAGATGTATACGTGCATAATACACACACATATTTTTACACACCACAATTTTAGTCACTCATGTAGATGATCAATATGTCATTATCTATTAATATGTAGGCAGTATTATGCACATATTTATACAAAATAAATTTTTAATTACTTTTTTATTTAAGAAATTGGCGCAGCAATTTAATTTTCTGTCATTACGGTAGATAATCACTTTAGATATTTCTGTCAATCACTCACATTGCGGTATTTAACTCATTAATATGCAGTGTTGCGTGGGAAGCATTTACTGTCAGCTAAAAATAGAAGAAAAAAGAGATGGATTATAAAAAAAAAATAATTTTTAATACGCTGTAAAGATACATACTTCTGAAGTTATAAAACTTAAGTTACTAAGCAAAACTCAAGTTAATTTTATTAGAACATTCGAGACTCGAACCAACATGTCAAATTACTGTAAAACAAGCATATTCGCAGAGTTTTGCTACATAGGAAAATATCTACAATGGCTAAAGTCGACTTAAGTCATTTTTTTAGCTTAAATTTATTATATTGCTATTCGTAAGTAGTAAATTACTTTCACTATTATGATAGATAATAGATAAATGACTTAACTTTCATAATATATCTGATATGGAATAATATTTATTATGGTATACATTCGAGGAACCGCTACACATATGATCTTCAACAGAAAACATTTATTAAAAATTGTCTGAAAGAGTTAGGTATGATTGGTCGACATTTTACTTTTAACTCACTTCTGGCATAAGCGATAATCGGTTCCCCCAAGAAAGTGGTAAGTTTCAGTATATGATTTAGAAGTTAAAATCTATACTTTGACTCACTGATTATAAAAAAAGAAGAGTTTTATATTATCAAAATCTGGATTTGATCTGATCTGACTTCCATTCCTAGCTTCATTAAGAATATTATACAGTAGTCCAAGTGCAATTCCCACCTTAAGTGTCAGTTATTGAACCTAACCTAAGTTTTATCTTCAAAACACATATACCATACCTATTCAAAGTACAGAGGTGTCCATAATAAGTTCCTTAAGTGAGAGAAAAGTAGTGAGTTCCCTCAAATAAATGCGACAGGTCAAGGATGAGACCGCTATTAGTCACAAAAAAGCGTAAGAATAATGCCGTTTTCGGTATTTTTAGATGGTTTGGATATTATATTTTGTTCGACTATTTTTTCTGAAAATACAAGCTACACATTTTATATACCGTACGGTTACAAAAGGAAACTAATCGTTTTCATGCTTTTACGGACTACTCAGCTTTTCTACTTTAATTTCTTTTAAATCTTACCACAATATTTCACAGCTAATCAACCTCCACTCATACCAGCCAAATAAATACACAAATTGCAAATGAGTTAAAATGGAGTCCTACGAAATTACAGAATTGATCTCTTAAAACAGTGACAGGAATAATAAATAAGTAAGGAACAGCTTAACTAGCGAACATAAAAGCAATATTATCCTTAATTCACACATACAAGCAAAAATCCATGCCTCTATTTACACATAAATAAATACCTTTAGAATTTTGTGCACCATTAACCTAGAAAACAATTCCAACAACATTTTTGGCGCACCACTTAAAAGTTAGACCGTCAAATAGAGCATAACGGCGAAAGGTTTGAATGGTGGAAAAAAATCAATACAACTACCAGCCAAAACATAAAAAACAAAAGCAACAGTATAACAATGAAAATTGTTACAAAATTTCGAAAACATTTGGAGCAAAAATTTTGTGTGTGGGTGGCGTGCGAGCGGATAAGGCAATGCCGTGGGTAATAACGCGCACAAAAATTGAAACGCAAAGCTTTGGGAAAAGTTTCGCCGCTTGTCCTGCTGGCAGCATGAAGAGTTTATCGGCGTTTGAAGCGAAACCACTAAAACATAGTTGAAAATTTCGTTTTAGCAGAAAAGGTGAAATACGGATATACGGATTTATAAGTTGGTTAGAACGTAAGCTGTGAACGGCTGATAAGCTATAGCGCGAAAAAGTGTTGAGAATGAAAGCAAAAGTAAAACATTAAACGCACGCCAACTCACGGCAATAGAAGTCATAGAGAAACGCACGCAGCAGCTAATTTAGATACGCGAACAATGCATGCGTTGAATGGACTGTTGGACGCAAAAGCAAAAATCCAATAATTTATTGTTACTTAACAGTAAATGTGCTTAAACGTCGACTAACAAACTTTGTATTCTATTCAATGAGACTTCTAAGATCAAGGATTCAAAATCAGCTGGTCTTTAGTCTATCTTCAAGCACACTGTTTTATACGCTTGAGTTGATTCGCTTTTTCGCCAACATGTTTCCACAACGTAGCCACTAGTTCGTTACAAGCAACTAAGTAGTTCCAATTAGGTGTGTTAGGTGTATTGTTAGCACTTGAAAAGCCTTACCGTACGCAAATATGATTTCCATCGCCTCGAGTTAGATATTTGAAATTGCCGTCTGCTCTCTATATATTGCTAATGTATCCGTTTCGAAGTTTGAAGAAGTCGGTTACTTCTTACATACTCATAAGTTACTATGCCTTCCCTATACCAGTTGCAGAAGCTGAGCACAGTATTCTTCTGATACAATTTTCAAACGCACTCTCTATAAGTGTAGCTTAAGTTTTTTGAAATTACACGTTTCGACTTCACATACATTTTTCCGTTTCAGCTGCAGCGTCCGTTCCTTCAGCACCTTCATAAAAGTTATTTTTCTCTTTGGATCCGAAAAAACCCAAGTATATTCCCAAATGCTCGGAGAGAATGACGTGTAAGGAGAATTATGGATGCCTTTTGGAATTTCGACTGTCACACGTTCAGCCAGATCTGCAGATAAAGCCTAACGGTGTTTTGTAATTAAAAATTCATAATCAAGGGAAGTACGTGCAAGTAGTTCTCTGTTTCGTAAAGCTCCACCATCTAGCAACCAGATAAAATATGTGTATTCCTACCAACTTTAGCGCTTAAATCTTTGAGCACATTTTCAATATGGGTAAAAATCAGAGGAAGAACCTTTATGCGATCTCAGACTTCGCACAAAAAATTAAATACCTTACGCATACTTTTCGACCTACTGTATCTCCCTATTTACCTACACTAAACGCCGCCATCACGCATTCATTCATTGCGTCATTTTCCTTGCGTTGACGGCACGACTTTTGCTTTTCCATATTCCGGCTATTTTTTCAGCCGCTAAACGGAAATGCGATTACCATCGAGCGGCCACGGCCCTCAGGTACATGCTGCGAAACAATTGTTTAGTAAAATTATTTATACTGTCGGTTTGTGTCCTTTTCAACGCACAGGCAGTTAGTCAAAACACATTGCTTGTATTTAGGTTGTGTTTTGATTGAATGCCTATCCACCGCCACGCGACCCCGACAGTGTGGCGGTGGCCTTATTTTGACATTTGCATATTTTCTTCATTTTTATTTTCTCGATTCCTTTTTATGCTCTTTCCTGCCAGTTGCAGATTTATTTTTTTTTCTTTTAACTGCGAAACAAGTATTTTCGCGTAGTGCCATAAATGTGCTCATTATGTTCGCTGTGCGCTGATTAAATGAGCCAAAAATAATTGAATTAAAAAATGAGAATTTATGCGTGCACATAAATTAATGTCTTCGTCTGCAACTCGTTGCATGCACATAAAATACTGCTGTCGTCTTAGCGCGGCCAATCAGCATTTTAAGTGCCTACGTTGAAATTTGATATAACACTTGAGTTTCTCTGCTCGCTCTTCAAGTCACGGCCTGTGTGTGGGTGTAGGAAAGGTAGGTGTATCGAAGGCAGTCGACTTGCTGAAATTTGAAAAATTAAGCGTTTTCAGCTATATACGAACCAAAAACCTTAAGATAACAACAGAGAACATAATATTTTTCTAGCTTGCTCGGAAAATGTGGGAGTCTTTCAGTGGAGAATCGCTTTAGACTAATATTTTTTTGGAATTTGGGTTTTACTACCGTGATTTCATGCTAACAGATATGATCCAAAGGCAGAAAGCGATCACCAAATGTTTACAAATAACTCTGAGCATTTAATAACAACAATGTTTATTTATTCCATATCAAGTGGCTAAAGCGACAGTCTATGTCGAAATGCGTTGTTTACATAACGAAAATTCAACCAGGATACAGAACTGATTACTATTTTCATATCAAAAATCCTAAATTGTTGTTAGGTTAGGTTAGTTATTAGTTTGGGGGAATATTACACTCTTGAGGGTCATTGTCTACGTATAAATTCGAGATTCGTTTATAAAAACCTAACTACTACTAAGCTTTTCATTTCAACAGGGGAATACAATCAGCGCTCACATACACAACTATACCACTAACATTCTCTTATCAATGCACTCACCGCTATGGGCAACAAACGCATCTATTCATCAACCAGCTAACAGACCAAAAAGCCAATAAGCCACAGGCATTGTCATTGTCTACGCCATGGACGTGATAAGCGCCCATAGAAACAGTGGAGCACCGCAACGGCTAATGACTTTATCACCCATTACCATAGTTACGTTCAATTAAGTTTAATAAGCGATAATGCTACCAAAGCAGCGGCTGCATTTGAGTGATAGTCGGATGCACGAGCTGGTGCAAGGATGTTATAAGCAGAGCTTTGCAGATACGTTATGAGCATTAGATATAGCTGTGGTGCACACTGCTATTGCAATTGTTTGTGTGTTAATTATTGTCGCGCGCACGAGCGACAACAACACCAGTTGGCGTATACCAAAGTCAGTCGCTGAACAGTTAAAGCTTACCTAAACACTGGTTGACTGATGCATTTAAGTGGTCGAGGATAGCTAGTGGATTGCACGCGCTAAGCTGCTGGAGTAAGCATTTAATGCGGATTGCAATTATTGTAATTATTTAATTTACTAAATATATGGGATATTAATGAGCGGGTGTGAGTAGAAGAGGGATAAAAAGAAGAAATAACGTTCACTTCGGCTGCATTTCTTGCAGCATAAAAGGGTACAAAAAGAAAGAGAAAAAGAGAGAAAGTCAACTACAGAATTTAAACATTTCACTCTCCAGTAGTAACGAGTTATCTTAAAACACAAACAACAAATAACAGAGATTTTCCAGGATATATGTTATATGTTTTTAACCACTCTAAAATATAAATCAACCTTGTTCTGGGAAGCTGCCTTTATGTCAAAAATCAAAATTCTGATTAGTCCTTCGATCATCACCTTTATTAATTATAGTATTAATAAAATTTTTGGTTTTGAGATAATTTTAAAGAAATATCTTTCTAACCGCCAGGCACCCTCCTTCCGCCGAGATATTTCTTTATTCACTGGATCAATGTTAGAATATCAATGTTAGGAAAATATTTTTGAAAGAATTTTCGAACCTTTTTTGCTCTTGTGCGTCACTTAGAGAACACGACAGCCAGAACAAAGCTAGAAATATGTTCACAGCAGACATGTGAGAAAAAGCGAGGTCAACAAAAAGTTAAATTGAGCGTAATTTACGACTGCTCAGCTGAGCCGCATTATATTACGAAATAAAATAACTACAACTTCTTTGCTGCAAACCCAAATCGAAAAAACATTAACAATGATTATTGAAAACATTTTTAAACTTTAGTTTCGTAAATTTATTCGTGTTTTATTTATATTATTCTTGTTTTTTGTAAACGAACCCAGCGCATGTTAGAACTCTACTTTTGACTACCTAACACAAACAAGCCGCGTCTATGCAGAAGAGCAGTGCGTGCTACAAAAATTGGTATTTGAATTCCGACAGCTTTAATTGCTTTTTTAATTAATTCCGACATGCACGATTATTTCGATGCAAAGTTTAGTGGTGACACATGCACGACTACAATGCGCCTAAATACACGTGCATACGTGCAAACACGAATAAACGAGCACATTTGTAGGTTATGTGCAAATAGCTATATGTACACACAAAGACATTTTACCAGAACACACATGGATATTCCTAGCAGTAAGCACACTTAACTAAATAGAAAACGAAAGTCATATATACATATCACACACAAATATACTTATGTGAGCAGAAAGCGACAAAGTAATATATATATTTGTATGTAGACTAACGGCATACAACTAAGTTACCTTTAGTAATATATTTATGCTTATTTGATGGGTGAGAAAATCAAATTTCCGAAATACATTAAATGTGCAAGTTTTTTATGGCGACTCACGCCGACATAGTGCTTGCGTGTACGTGGAATTTAAGGCACACATACACTTACATGCACACACATAGCGACACGCTTAAATTAACGGCAACGGCTGATAGCGCTTTTAACGCCTTTAAGATGCCTAATTTAAATTACATCGAAAATATAGAATACGCTCGGGCGAAATTCTGCCGCAAGTGCTGAAGAGCTAATGGCAAAAGTATTTAAGAACATTTTGCCACCAAATGTGGAGGTTGTTGCGGCAAACTAGGTTGAAAACTACACGCAAGTAATGCTTGAGACGTTGATGGTTGGTGTAATACTCGCATTTGAAAGGTGATTAGAGGCTGACGCACGCAAGGTGTAGATGTGTAATTTCACTCCTCTAAGTGTTTTCTTAAGGATGTGTGAAGAATACACACATACATACACAGAATATGTGTAGGCAGTAGCACGCAGGCTTTTCGTACGCTGCGTAAATTAACGGTAAAAATTGTGATGCTTGCTGCATCTGTAGGTACATCAAGCATCAGACGCGTGTTAATGAAAGTAATTTACGCTTACCTAGATAAGTGTGATGAGCATTAATGCTTATTATTGCTTGCCACATCACGCAGTTTTGATTCATTCATTGACTATTTGGGGGATGATTCAGTAGATGTACTAATTAGATTTGAAGACACGTCTGCTCAAATGAGGCTCTAGAAAATGTGTATACCTAGGTTGTGGCGAATAAATTAGTCTTATCTGTATAATTTTATATTACAGTAATGATCTGAGTTATTGGGTAGATGTTCATATCGTAGGTAAGGATATTAGATGTTATCATTTCTAATGTAGTCTGTTCACTGATTCTGTCTTCAGTTTTCGCTTGCCATTTATTTTATACACTATCTATCACATTTACATTGCTGTGGTTGTAGTTTTTGACTAATATTTCTCTGTGAATATGTCTATTAATATTGTATTATTTAATTTCATAATATAAACACTCTTCTAACCAAAATTGTCCTACAAATATAATATGTGATTGTGCAAGTTAACAGTACACACATTTTTGGCTAACATTTCTCTGGTAAAATGAGATTTTGACACTTAACATTACTAACAGCATTCAAAGCCAACATTTCTTACTAAAAATCTGATTCTGTAAATTAACATTATATACAATATTTTTTTTAACATTTCTCTGTTAATATGACATTTTTTAAATTACACAGTGAAAATATAGCCTTCTCAGCCTAAATTCTATATTCGTACATATATTGCTGATTATGTGACTTAATAATACATAGTTTCGGCTGCCATATAACGGACCACTCAAAATCAAAATAAAGATCTTCTTATACTCTTTTACGCTATAAAAAAATTTTGACCAAATATTTTTCTACAAAATTCTACAACGATTCTGTAAAAACTCTAACAGCCAACATTTCTATGTTAAAATTCATAGAAACGTAAATGAAATAGTAAAAACATAAACTGTAAAGTAATAATCCTCAGATACTATTTACTATAGTTTCACTGGCAAGGACTTGATAACATTTTACATCGCATCAAAAGATATAAAACATTAACATTTTACAAAGCATCAAAATAAAATATTTCTTTTACAGAAAGGCATCATTTTTGTTGGCATTTCTCTCATGGAAAGGACTTATAATCATTAGCAAAATTATAAGCATTTCGAATGAAAACGAGTTAAAAACTTTGCGAAAAGAGATTTCGTGTTCCACGCCACTCAATTTTTGCAAAAGTCATAGCGCCTCTACTGTTCACAAAGAGCTCATACCTCACAGTATTATTTCTGCCTGTGCATTTATACATATTCTGGTGATTTAGTGATATGTGCAATATTAATATCACGCTAAAGGCAGATTTACGCAATAGCATATACATTTAATTAGTTATTCCCAAAGTATAGTTAAACCCAAATGACAAGCACTTAATGCTATTCAGTGAATATTAATTGAAATGGGCACTAAAATGCAAATAATCTGTTAATTAAATTTATGTTGCCGCTGGTTAATTGCAAATTTTATTATACAAAACAATGTTAAGCAATGTACAACAACACTCTATAGGTATTGCTTTGTGTAAAAATGCTCAAAATGTATTTAACAAACTGGTTTTGAAGTGCTACAACAAATTTAAAGTGGCTCCTTATACCACCACGGCGTATGCGCAACATTTTCGCTGTTCACAGCTCTGCATTGAACTTTTATGGTGTTTATGATTTGCATGCAAATTGTTAGCCTTTTACAGCTAGTAAATATTAGTTTTAGTTCAATTATATTAAATTGATAATAATAATATAGATAGACATAAATTTAATTTTATCAAAATATTTTAGGTTTGTGTAATTTGCTCTGAATTCGTTCCGAACTCTAACAAATTCTTAATTTTTCAAGTAGAAACAATTTATTTTGATATGGAATGACTTGATTGGTGCAAAATTACTATGAAAATGCTAAAAATCATAGCAGTTTCATATCAAAGGGTATTATATATTTATTTTTTTCTACGTGTAATGCCACAATACATCCCAGCTGGGTTCCCCACAACACTGTATAAAATAAAGTACACAATTAAGAGACAACAATTGTTTATTATGATATTATAAAAAGCTATATATCAATAATATATTATATTCTTTTCTACCTATAGTAATGCAATGACAAGAGCTTCGAAAATTATGAACACATTTACTCAAGCATTGCAGTAAAATATTTTGTAAAAAAAATATACATACAACAATGTTAACAAATATTTGATGCACGAGCAAAAAAAATTGAAATTAAGTTTGTGACAAAAATTGATCGATTTCGTTGCGGATGCGTTCGGACCGTCATCAGAAGATATTTATTTTTTGTAGAAGTGTTATTACTCATGTGGCATACATAATGCTTGAATGTGAAACACACGCAAGCAATTAAATTGACAGATTGTGCAAACAATAACAAATGGAAAATGTCTACGCGTAACTGCACACGCATGTCAGCAAATAACTGTGAATACTCAGTAAATATTTTGAGATATGTATATACGACGCTTACAAAATTCGTGTGGCAAAAGAGTCATACAAATTGAACGATCAAAATCAAGTTCTTATATTGAAAAATTAAGTTCTTGTATGGAAAACTTTTTGATTTGACGAAATATTTTCAGGAATGGCTTAGGAGATTAACCTAAGCAACGCTACAATCTTCAAAAAGTATTTCCTGATCAGACCTTCATAGCACATGCCGTAATTAACTGTAATACGAATTGACTAATCAAACCAAATTTTTGTATGAAAACTTTTTTATTATTATTATTTTATTATGTCTTGTTTTTTTGGTTTTTATTTTATTTTTGGTCTTTAAAAAGCTATTGAAATGAAATTGAATTGAATTTTTGTTTATCATACTCATTTTACAGTTTTAAATTTCAAAATATGTATATATACCTAACTAAATTTGGTAATAATCCTGATCATTACAAGGCATTCAACTTTGTTCAAATATGTTTGATGTATATAGCAATACGCCTGAATGTAGGCAACGTTTTGTTTTTTAATTTCATTTAACTGCGTTATTTCAACTATTTTGTCATAAGGTATATACTCTATTTGTGGATTATTTTCCCGAAATAAACGATTTATTAGAAAGATATTTCATACGGAAAACTTCTTATAACATTTGAAGGCTTGAGGCATTTTAAAACATAGCCGAAACTTTTCGTATTAATTTAAACTAAAACCTTGCATACATTAAGGCTGAAGTTAAATAGTTTTTGCAAACAAAATAAACATAGATCCAAGAAAATATTTTAAACGTAAAAAATAATGAAATTATCTTCTTCAAGTTGTGATTGAATTCCAGACACAAGAAATTTAATAGACTCAAATGCTTGACAATTACTTCATAAATCATTCTTCGAATGTTGGCTGGGATTTCGAGTTATATATTGATATTCTCTTCCACATGCATTAAAGTGAGCATATCACATACACCTACATATCTTTGCGGTATATAAGGAACATTACGACATATACATACATAGGCATCCTAAAATGAAATATATGGTGTATTCAATGCGACCATTTGAATTATACAATGTGATTAAGCTGAGTATTTTCACAACAACACCAACAGAGATATACAAAAATAATGCGCACAATTCGCTTAATGCAAAATCTTTGGCTGATGATGAACCACATACTCTATAGTCATACACGACTAATAGTTTTTTTTCGAAGATTATTCGAGGGTCTGAGTTGATGTGCGAAATTATTCACTTTACCACAAATAACAGAAAAATGTCAAAAATTCAAACAATAAAAGCGGAAATTAACTGCTTGATGTTGCGTAATTATTATGCGGTGGGAAAGTGGGGGCGAGATGAGCAATTTTAACTACATAGGAAAGTAAGCAACATATTTACAACAGACACATCTGTGTTTATGTACCCAATTACTTAATTCCATAGGGATGGATGCTCATTGGGTTCAAGTTCACGCACACGCTCTTAGCTGCCATTTACCATTTCTCTTTGCTACTATTTTTCTTTTCATATTTGTGTAATAAACCCACTTCCGTGCGCTTTTTTGACAAATGATCACAGCTGTTTGCGTTCCACACGCGTGCTGTCGTTTCGCGGTTGTCTGTAGCGCTGCCCAACTCATGAGCAGTTTACTGATTTCAATCTTCGGTCGGTTAGCGAGTTTTCACAGGCTTTTACATACATATGTTTATGTGTTACGTACACTCTTTTACATAGTTGCCCGTTGAAGCCAACAAACCTCTAGCTTCGTTGCCTTAAGGACCCATTTCGAGAATGTGGTATGACAAATGTACACATCATTGTATTGCTGCCTTATTGCCGAACTCTCTGTGGCTACTGTAGGCGTAGTCGTAGCCTCGCTGGCGCACACACGTTCCTCAAATCAACTGCTGCGATAGGTCAGTGCTGCGTTGGTGTACTACCGTTTGACTTGCGGGCAAACGGCGACTCTTGACAGGAGTGACCACATTTAACATCAAGATACTCATACATTCCATATATATAATATATATTTTTAAGATGCTGTGTGTGTGTATTTTGATATTAAACTTCAAAGCGACTGGCAATTTCCGTTAGCTCTCAGTGGTATTAAATTATTGAGAAAAATGTATGCCAAGTTTTCTTTTCATTATAAGATAACAGTGCTATTTATTTGACAATCAAAACCCAAAGCAATGAAAAGAGCACGTACTCTTGTTAACAAGCGCAATGGAAGAGCAAAACTGAAAAATTATTTGCAAATAAATTTAAAGTTCATAAATGCTATTAAAGTACTGATTTCTTTTGAATATTAGTAGCTTGTGGCAAGCAGACATATAGAGCAGAGACCAACGTCTCCAAGCATATTAAAGGTGTGTGTACTCATAGAGTGTTCAATTTTTCTAATAAAAAAAGCTTTAGTAACATGTATCTTGTGCTGTATAATTGTAACGGGTTACGCTATATGGATTTAGAAAGACAAGATTTTGTAGTAAAAATAAACTTCTCAGACTGTTTCGTTAGTGCTTGACTCAGTATTTTCTAAACATGTCAAAGATGGACAACGGCAAATTTTTTTTTTTTTTTTGGCTTCAAGACGAAAAAGCAAGCCACGGGACTGAAAATGTGAAAAGTTTTATGGTCCTTATACCGTATTTATTAGGTCATAAGGTTTTCCGTTGACATGCAGCTGGCTCGATTTTGATATTAGATAATAGTCGCTTTCGGGTGAAGTTACCCTATGGACGTGATTGGAAAAGAGTTTTTGTAAGGGGAAAAGGATACTACCTCCGACGTAAGAATTTCCTATGAAACAAGATATTTTTTCAAGCAGTCTGAAGCGAGATTTGAAATTTTCTAACTATTGTAATAATAAGAAAAAATAGGAAACTGCAAAGCGGAGTACCTTCCCGTTACAATTAAGAGCTCATATTTGAAGAAACTTTCTTAGAACTGTCTATAACCAATTTTTTAGCGTACCAGCGAAAAGAAAAAAATATTGCTTTTTTTTCGACCCACTCTAATATATACATATATATAAATACATTTATATAAAATATATATATATTATTAAAATGTTATTTGTTACTTAGCTGAAAAAATTATGAAAATAAAATGCATGAATGAACCAACCAATTCAATTTCGTGTACCAAAAAGTCTATATATATATATATATATATATATATATATCATATATTTACTTAGCATGCCACACTGTTGCCACTGCCGGCTTGTTAAACTGCTAATATGCGCTATTAAAGTCACTTACTAATATACCACATGCAATATTTTCAAATAAGTTAAATAAACAAAAAAATTTCACTACACTGGAAAGTAATAAAATATTACTGTTTATTTAAGAGCCAACACCTGCGGCATTTTTGTCCAGTAGATTAAACTTTTATTTTCAAATATTTTTTCTTTACCTTTTTGTTTAATATTTTTAATTCGCATACACTCTGCATTAGTAGTTTTTCAATTGCGCTTAAACTGGCTACGAGCCAACAAACATGCACGTATGCGCTTATGCAAAATTTGCTGTGCAAATAAACTGTGAAGCTCTTTGAAAATACAGAAAATACAGAAAAAAACACGAAAAAACCATACGTCATTTCTGGCTATATATAGCGCTTAATATACGTGTGTATTTATATAATATACAGGAATATTCAACATAAAAATGTACATTTATATGTGAGTATGTACTCGTACATAGCATTTTTAAAATATTACTCATACGCAACGTACTACAGAGTGTTGCGGTTTTAGTCAAGTTCACTTACAATAGGTGTATTTATATCTATAGTACTTATGAACATACACACACACACACACACGCATGTCGAATAACTTGATTTAAATTAAATTTGTTTTATTCGTTTTATTTTCAAAACAAAAACTAATAAGCATGCAAATGCACGTTTATGAACATCAGGCATATTTTTACTAATATTATGCATTCATATGTATGACTGAAGGAACACATGCGCACCTAAAGTTATGTAACTATTCACATATGAGACAACATGTGACTTTTTAATATGCATATATATGCTTTCTTTGCAGCTTCCTTCACTAATTTGCATATTCTCAGACGTCTTCACTGAGCTTTGTGTCAATAAGCATAGGAATTTCGCATATATTTGCAGTTTGCAAGACGTGTGTGCGCATAAATTATTTAAACTATTTCCACTGATTTTCTATTAAGGATATTTTTCTTGATTTATTTTGAGCTTGAAAGTTTGCTATAACTGTAGCAGTTGTTTGAAATTTACTTGCAGGCTCGATGCGTGCACGATTGGTGCACGAAAAGCAAATATAAATCATCGCCAGAATGGGGAAAAAATTTATAGTTTAATTTGCGGTTTTCCACTCAAATAAATTGAAATATTTTAATAAATTTGAAAAAATTAAAAGTAAGATATTTAAAGCAGATACTTCTGAATAAAAAAATTTATGTACAAATATTAGTTCCCAATAAGCATTGTTGTTGCTGTAAAAGCATCAATATGTTCCTAACTGTCGAAATGTCAGTTTTCGTCACAGATTTTTTCGGATTTTCAACAAACTTTTTATATATGCGCAACCGCAGCCACTCTCTTACTGTGCCAGCACTAGCTTAAGCCGCAGCTTATACTTTTAGTGCTGGAGAGCTTCAGCTTCTATTCCCACTACAATCGGCTCTACGTAACCGAAACGGACCACATTTTTATACGGCCAAAGACTGTCAATTCGGCAGCATTCCTCCAAATTACTGCTGCGATTTTTTCTGAAGCTACAACAAGGTATCTGGAAGCATAGCCTGACATGCCCTCATCCTAAAGTTCGTTCGTTGAGTTAAAATTTCCCACACACGCGATATTCACTGCTGGCAACTAGTAACGGTCTATAAATTCCTTACAGTATTTTCTCACGAACATCCCAAAAACCGTCTCATCAGAAACAGTCATTGTATAGGGAACTTTACTTGTCGAATATAGGTACCAAACGGATAAAATTTTCTTGAGAATCGGCTATATATATGATAACCTATATTTTTGTGCAAAAAAAACTATGAAGTTTCGATGAACCTCATTTCGGTGTTGAAGATTATTTGATGGAGGTTAAATCCCTTACCAGATCCTGACATTAAGACCATCAACGTAGTACAGACGTAATATTTGATACGTTCATAGAAAAAACCTTTCATCTAATGCTCATGAATTTCAACTAACTAGGCAGAGCCATTTTTACTTACTCAAAAGCACACATTTGTTAGTAGTGGTCGAGATTTCCTATATTCCAAACATTTTTCACATTATCACAGATAATATCCCGATTACTTATTTTTAAGTCTGTGAAGATGTAAAAATATTAAAAATAATATTCAAAACTATTTCATATTCGTGCGCCCACGTTACCGTTACCGTAACGCAAACTTCAAAACACTAACAATATTTATAATATATTGTGCACTCAACCGTTAACCGCATCCTCGTGTTACAATTTTGCTATTTTTTATTAAAATTCATTGTGCTCAATAGTCGATTTTCAATTTCAACACCCACACGTGCAGTGGCATGGAAACTTAATTCCCAACCAAATCTAAAATAACAACTCAATACAGTTAGTTAACCACATGTTAAGCGCTGCGAGTGCGAGTATGTTAGCTATGTGGCTGTGTAGTTGTAGTAAAAGCAAAGAGGAGTATAGCTTATGTGTTTGCTTGGTTGCCAGCTTTGCACCTTTGTTTTTGCGCCAAACGCCAATTACTCCGTAGGGCATTAGTCCACTTCAACTAATAATTTTAGAAAAAAAGCACGAGAAAGCTCGCAACTTGCACAATAAATTGCAAACTTGTTGCTGAAAAGTTCGTTTGTCAAAACTTTATTGCAAATGTCGGTGTGGCAGTTGAATGTATCAGAGTAAATGATAGAAGTATACTAATATATGAGTAAACATGTTTGTGTCTGTATCGATATATGCATATGCTAAATCAAGCAATGTGCCGCACCCCATATGTCGCAGTGTTTTGGATACAGTGGTCGCATGCTTTAACCGATTGAGTTATAGATGTGTTGGCATGTTTTCAAAACAATTGTTTCGAGTTGATTTTATGCTCAGAGGTATGCATATATGCATGTACAGATATGAGTAAGTATTCAGTGATGCACCGTATCGCTGATTGCCTTGACCTATGCCTACCTATGTTACCATATACCATTTTTCAACAGTCTCTTAATTTTTTTACAAATTTTACGCTTCAATTTTCAATGTCTTGAGTAGGGTACGCAGTGACAGTTATTCCCTTTGTTAGCAGTCCATGTCATTGATTTTGTTTGTCTGCAAAAATTTCTGGTAATTTATTTATGTCACAATGCTTTCTGGTTCAATGCATTTCCATTTTATTTGAGAAGGCTGGACTCAAAGTTAAACAACAATTTCACGTCAGCAGTAATTTATATTTATGGCAATGAATTTCAAATTAAATATTACAATACAATTTTTATTGAAAATATTGCTTTAAAAAATGGGTTAGTAGGGTTCAAGATTTGCTTATTTTAAGCTTTAACAATGTCTGTTTGGATGAAATAAAAATATTTCCTTAAAAAAAGGTTTGATAGGGTTCAAGATTACTTGCTTGTAGCCTTAAGGAATCTCAGTTTGGTTTATGGATTTTGTGGAAATATTTTTTCAATTCAAAATACATCTGAAGCTTTAACACAACTTTCTAAATACTTTCCTAATCTATCTCAAAAAGAATCCAATACTTTAATGCAAAATATAAAGGGCAAGTGAAACCCTTACTTTTTCTTATCATCAACTTCCCCAAATAAATGTGGAATAAACTTCAATCACTTTACGCACTCACTTCACTAACACAATCAGTCGAAGAGCTAACTTTGCCATCGCATTCACCTGTAACACTTTTATCTTCCGTTTGCCAACGCTGCTTGTTGAAATTTTACAATTTAACAATAATTTTCCAACAACACCAAAGTCAGTGTGGGTTTATTATTTTATATTGCTTGGTCTTGTTTGATTTCTTTTGTTCTGCTAGCAAATGACGAAAAAACTTTTGAAGCACTCAATTTTCATATGAATCAGTTTATTTATTACATTTTAACACCGCTGTCATTACGCCAAATTGACTGTCATAATTCAATTATGCTCACGAGTGTATGTGTGTATATATGTGAGTAAATACGCGATGCTTGTAAAGTGAAAATTCTCTAAAAGATTTTACAGTACGAGTAAATTGCAAAAATTGCTCAAATTACATTTCCAACTTTCCCACAGCCACATAGTTATATAAAAGCAGAAGAAGAAAAAAGGAAACTGAAGGAGCTGGAAGTGCATTTTGAACTTTGCTGGCATTTTCGCAAACGTTTGCTCAGCAGAAAATTCCACTTAGAGGAGCTGGCAAATATATAAAGCAGATGCCTCGTTTATGCTGAGCTCCACACCGAAAAAATGGCAATGCTAGAGCACAGACAGCTGCTTTTATGAAACCCTACTTTTTTCCACCGCTAAAAGTATACTTTTAACTTCGAAAAAAAATGGGTTACTCGCTGTGTAAGCAGAGGTTGTTTTTGCTTTGAATATCTGGAAACAAGTGATACAAATGTATTAAAATATATTTATTATTGTTGTAACTTTTAAACAAGCTAACCACATTGTATAATGTTTAGCCATCCTACGGAAAGGGAACGAAATAAGCAGACGCCTCCGCAAAGTATGCAACAAAAATTGCACGAAGGATTGTACGGCGAGTTTTACTATGTACTTTTGGCAAAAGTAAGGTTAAGTAAAGAGTAAAGTTGAGGCGCAGCAAAAGTAAAAATGTATAAATAAGCACAACAACACAATATATGATAAAAAAAAATATTTTCACAATATCAAGTTACAACATCGAATTAGGACAGCGAAAAAGAGTAGAAAAAGGAAGAAATAATAGCTGAACACAAAAATAAGTGACATATTTAGACACCGTTCTTCGGCTTAAAATCTTGAGCAGCTTTGCAAATATTTAAGAAATAACTTAACACTGTAAGCCGCTTTTAAGATGATGTAGACGCACTAACACATGTCTTACTAAGCTGTCTCAATCGAAAAAATTTTATGTGAGCGCTTAAATGGATAATATTGGAGAACTGGAGTGTTTATTGTCTAATGTAAATACCCTCTTTTCTATTCCACATTTTTACTTGATCTTGATCCCGAAATGACTTAAAACCATGGACTAACTTTCTTAGGTGGTTTATCCCATGCTATGATCGAGCTATTGCAGTCCATACTCAGTGATCGTATGAACAATCTGTTAGGTTACAATTTTAAGCCAATAGACATTATTTCATTGGTTTATAAATTGAATAGTAACTACTCGAGGATATCACAAGAAAGGAAGAATACGAAAAAAAACATTTTTTCGGTCTTTTTGTAGGGCAGCTATATGCTATAGTCGACCGATCTAAATAATTTTTTCGGAGATTGTACCGCTGCCTTAAATAATAATACATAACAAACTTCGTGAAAATATCACGTAAAATGAAAAACTTTTTCATAGAAGAATTTATTTGCTTTGGGGTCTTATGAACTTCATATACCCTATATACCCTATTTTATATACCCTATTCAGTGTAAAACAGAAGGAAAAAAGTGGCGAATTGAAACAAAATCAGCATAAAATTATTATCAAATAAAATCATTATCACAAATTTTATTACAATTTGATCAAACTCTCATCAGCGTATATATTTGTATAATTTTATTAATTAGCTTTTTATTTCCGTCATTTTAACACAACTATTTGCTGTCTGATTTACTATGTGCTTAACTTAAGAACACAGGAAATAATTACCAAGATTACATTGTTATTATTTATAACAAAAACAAATCAAAAACTTTTTGCGCAAACTAATTGCATTACTTATGATTGGCGTAATTGAACTTTAAAGCATTATTATGTTAACAGCTTTAGCGCCCGAATGCAGGCAGCAAATGTGCAAGCCAGTCAATACAAACAAACAAAAGCTCATTTGCCAATTATTGGAAAATTAATATTTAAATGAATGGCGATAACTTCGGAAATATTTGAAGCAATTTAAATGTTATGCTCACAAATTTTTCCAACAATGCCAAATATTAACACACACACATAAACATATGCGCGCCATGTGTGATTAAATGCCGATACACTCAAGCGTGAAATTAATGCATACGTGCAATGCAGTGTTTCTTTGGCAAACAAATTAGGTAAATTTTATGCGCAATTTGACGGTATTTATTGATGGAAATTATTCACGCATACAACGACACACGATATATATTCATAAATGTGCGGTATATACGCTTTTTATACAAAAAGGCTTTCTTCAAAATTCCAATTAATTAATTACATGTATTCCGAACAATGGCCTATAAGTACATATCAATTTATGGTATGTTTGTATGTAGTAAGTAAGCAGTAAGCGTATTTGCTCGAGTATTTTCCATGAAAGCTCTTAACCAGATGCTTCAAATATAATAAAATTATTCACATTTATGCATCTTATAGCACATGGCCAGCAATAACGGTATTCCGTTAAATGAAAGAGCAACAAAATTGAATAACTCCAACAGCTTGTATACAAAATCATACAACTGAGTGTAGTGATCTTTTACAATCGCTTTACACGGCCCATTAAAAAACCAACAACGGTAAAACCCTCAATTGCTGTTAAGTGTTTGTTTGCTTATTTAAGAAGTTTACTCTTAATAACACTAATTTGTTATACATTCACGAAATGTATATCTAAATAAACGCCCACATGTGGACGGTATAACATGATGCCTGTTTGTATAGCGCACGTGGTTGTGTCTATAAAACCAAAAACAAGACAAAACGTTAACTTCTGTAAACGAAGCTATAATACCCTTCACAAATAAAAAAGTTGCCGCACAAGAACTTTACTTTGATCGGTCATTTTATATGGCAGCTATATGCTATAGAAGTCTGATCTTAACAATTTTTGCGGAAATTGCACCATTGCATTAGACAATAAGCCATGCTAGATTTCTTGAAGATATATCTTCAAATGTAAAGGTTGTCTATACGAGCACTTGATTCCGATCGTTCAGTCTGTACGGCAGCTATATGCTATAGTGATCCGATATCGGCAGTCTCTACAAATAAGCAGCTGTTTGCGGAGAAAAGGATGTATTCAAATATGCATACCGATATCTCATAAACTAAGGCAATAGTTTGCGTACGGTCACGCCAAAAGCGACTCAGCACGTCACGCTGAGCATTTATCATACATATTTTATCGGTACCTCAACGTTTCGTTCCTGATTTTACAGTTCGTGGTCAACGCTGTTCAGGGTATAAATAATCGAAACAACCACCACATCAATTTAACGGTTCAAGCGTCTGTCTAGCGTTTATTCAAGCGCAACGTTCAATGAAGCATACTTTTTGGCTCAGTGGCAGCTTAATACAATAAATAAACAAACGGGTTTCCAATGTATGTGTATATGAATAAAATGTTGTCAAATATATATGGGTTAGTAAAAATATGGTACATCTCCAACTGTAGTATGCTATAGCAAATTATGTCCGCTCTATGCTCTAGCAACATGTTGCTATAGAGTGGGTTCGACTTTCAAAATGCTAGTGTTCTTCACGGCGAATATAACATATCGGTCAAATTGTGAGTTATCTTAGTAAAATTGCGTTAAAAACATGCTTTTGAGTGAGCTTTAGTTTAATGCTAACGGCAAATGCAAACAGTTCAGATCTTTCCCTAACCCACATATACCCATATTATTATTTTCGAACATCCGGTTGATTTTTTATCGCATATATTGGCAATAATGTGTGATACTTAATAAAATGAAGTGAACATGTTTCTTCTACCACAAAACGATTTTACGTCAAAAATTAATTAAAGCTGTCTAGATCATGCTTTTGCCCACAAATACCTAATTTCAAGCATTATAAGTGTAATACCAAAATAAAGAGCTTGGAAATCTTTAAAAACTAAAATCTAAATTTTCCATTTTCAAAAGAAGAAAATGATTATAGGGCATGTATCTGCAGACATTTGTATTGGTAATCGAATTCGGTATAAATGTGGCGAGTTACTAATTTTTTCGCAAACAATTTATATACAAACCGCAAACTGGTTTTACTTTTCTGGAAAAATATTTTCCAACAAAAATAAAAGCTTACAAATACGCCGCATAAGAACGATCAATTTTATTTTACGTGAGTGAATATTGCAGCAGTAGAAAGCTTAGTTCTCTTAAACATATTTACGCTGCGAAAAGTTGTGCTTGTGGAGTTACAGTTACCTACCAGTTACCTACCAGTGAAAACTACACTTATGAACTAAAAATATTATATAATTAATATATTATGTGTAGCTAGTATGCTTAATCTCCTTTTTTAAATTGTTTGTAAAGAATTGCGATTTACGCATATGAAAATAGTTATTTTTAAAGGACTATAGCTATGAATATACATACATCGTCTACCAATAGGGATGAAGTAATTTTGACCGCTCGTGGCGCCCATTAAAAATTGATTATAAAATCCAAGATAGTGTGTCATCTTCCCGTCAAAGAAAAGCCGGTAGTGAAGGAAATATCGCTGTTGTTCAGACTAGTGTTGGAGCCAATCCGAATCAATTCGATTTTCATTAAAAATTCAACTTCTTAAGTGAGGCCTATTTCTGGCTTAACGATTTCATCAACAAAAAAAATTGTGGGTAAAATCAAAATATTATTTTCTCTGCGGGTATATTAAATTCAGAGAGCAACACTCGAGCAGCTCGAAGACAACATGCAGCGCGCGGTAATCAAAAATTTATGCAAACGGCTGGAGATATGCATACGGAGCCGTGGTGGCCATTTGGTCAACATTTTGTTCAAATCATATATGGCACAAAATTATCTGCATCATAAAATAAAGAACAGAACCCAGTTTGACCAAATTAGAGTGTTTTATTTCATTTTAACAGCATGTCGTTCTTGTTGGTAGACGCTTTATGTATGCTTCTACGTATGTAGATATTTATGGTTTTAACTATAATTGCTTATTCAAGTGTAAGGAACATTGATGAAATACAATAAATACGCTGCAGTGAAGCGGAAATACTATAGGAAATAAAAAATCCACTCTGAAATTTAACTAGTTATAAAAACTGTAATTCATTTGTCAATTTTTTCAAACTAGCATTTAACTGATATATTTCTGAACAGAATTTGACAGTTGGCGTTTTGTACGTTATCACCAGATAAAAACATATCTGTCAGCTGATAAGTTTGCTACTAAATTAAGAAGGTACAGAACAGTATAAGTTGTTGATTTTACTGCAGCAGAGTCATTAGTATACATTTCTATGGAAAGAGAGCACATTTGAATAGGTGAAACTTTCGAATAATAGTTTTGAGTTTCTACTTTAAGTTAAGTTTAGTTAACACAATGAAAACTTGTATAATCACAACTTAAGGTAATAAAGTGACAAACAAAAAAATAATATTTTTTGTACATAAGAATGAAATTCACTAGGCACTATAACGTATAAACCTAGCCTCAATGTACGTCTAAACGTACTTTAAAACTACTTGGAAATATTAAAAATTTAATCTAATACTTAATTATAGCACTAATTTATTTAATCACTATTTTAAATATTTAACTTTAATCCAAACCATATGTTTGTATACACATAACTCATAAGCACTAGAAATTCCCAGCTCAGCAGCTAACTTTTAATCAACTCAACTTCCTCGCAACACAGCAGCACACACACGCCACATTAAACTCAAACTTTTGAGCTTCTAACTCATTTGCTCTCCTTTGTTTTTAACGTCGCTACAAATTTTCCACTCGTTTACAAATATTATTCCTTTAACGTTGATAGTTTCAACTTCTAAGGATTATGTTTTTATCATAAATATCGTGACTGAGAGACACACGTGTATGATAATATTTTTATATATGCATAAAAATGAGGTGTGTGCAAAACATAACGGGAATTTTCGATTTTTGAAAAATATATTTACTGCTTCGTCTAGATTAATGTTGTCGCCTTCAAAATAGTCTCCATTAGATATTATGCACTTATGTCAGCTTCTACTTCTAATTGTCGAAACACTACTACAACTCCATTTTTGGAACAGCCTAAAGCTCTTTCAGCGTTTTTCATCTATCTTGTAAAACGACCGCCTTTTAAGGTTCTCTTTATTTATGAAAATAGGAAAAAGTCTCACGGAACTATGTATTTACGAACAAGCAACGAAGTGTGAGCTTTTAACAAACGAAAATCGCCAAGATCATAAAAACACGTCTAACTTTAGCGATTGCTTCAGACAAAGTAAGCAATGAGTACAGCTAGAACTTTTTTCTCGTACTTCAGAGGCATGTATAACATATCAACATAATAAAAAGTTTGCCAGTCTCTCTCGATATAATATATGTATATGTATGAGTTTATGATTATGATATTAACATAAAACGTAACCAAAGTCGAAGAATTATACTCAATGAATCCGAGACAGGAAAACGAGAAACCACCTTTTCTGGTGCATAAGGAAAACGGAAAACATGTCTGACCTATCGGTTTTAGCAACTTACAACACAGTACAGTAATTTTCTAACAGTGTTAAAAAACATGTTGTTATATTATATTAAATCTAGAGTCTACTATGCTTTTTATAACCTCAAAAAAATTTCGAAGAACATTTATAGCAGTAGAACAACTTAATATTGCTTCGTATCCAACTTGATGTTATTGTAGCTGTAGTTTATCATTTATAAGCATATGTAGTTTAGAGATTTCATATAGAACGGCGAGAACTTAGAACACAGGGAAACTAAGAGCTATTATCTGAAAGCACAATTAGATATGCTCGCTTCTGAATTGAAAAATAACTTCAGAAACATTCAAATAAATATAAAAAAAGTTATTAGAGCCATGAAACAGAGTGTTTTTCCTTAGTAGAACAAATCCCTCTCATTTTGCTCCTAATGGCAACTCTGTCCAACCAAAGACATCAATAATTGCTAGCTCTGCTATTTGCAATGCAAACGGCCGCGAGTTAATACTAAGCGGACGCCTAGCTAACAAGTTTCTTTTAATGTGTGTTATTTGTAAGTAAGAAGTGTGTACAAATGCAATATTTTTGTTACAAAAAAGTGAAAAGAAATTCGTTGAAATAGCTTAATTATTAAATGTTATACAGAAGGTTATCTTAAGCCGATATTTGTGCGTAAAGTAGATTCCTCTAAACTTGTAAAGCGTGTCTCCAACTCGAATAGGTAAATGTTCTCAAACGTGTCTGACATCGTTAATATCATACAAAGATATAAATTATGGTTTGGTGTACTTGCAAATATTTAAAATAGTAAAATGTGCAAAGCTGGATTTTTTGCTTACAGAAGCTTCACTATAATAAAAATTCGAAGCTAAAACCTGGCCAAGGCTACAAACTAGCGCAAACGATTTCTATATGGAATTATTTACACTCTGAATCAGATATTCGAAGAGCAACAAGTACAAGCGAAAGTACAACAGTGTGTATACACATACATACATATGTTCCATAGGCATTCTTTGACATAAATCGCAGAAATTACAGTCAGTGATATAAATATATTTACAAAACAGCATATGTATATGTACATTCCAACTCGTATTATTTACATTTCTTGAATATTAGTTAAGACATTCTTTGTGCTTATTGCATGAGCATTTTTTTTAAAACCAGCTGTACGGCGCCATTCTGGAAAATCAAATTGGAAAGCGAAGACTACCAGCTGTTGGAGTAATATTTTTTTTTTTTTTTTAATAAATATATATCTTTGCATATGGTTTCTTGTTAGAACGATTTAATATACCAGAGAATAATACTTTCGTTTGAAATAATAATATTTTATAAGCAATATACATATATATAACCGATAAAAAATGCATATATATAAGCACATATTAAATAAATTGCCATCAGATTTATGTTGAGCTGCAATAATTGAAGACTGCAGTCGAACGATCCATATGTTGGAGAGTAAAAAGGTGCGAGCTTTGGTATAAGCCGTGGCGACTTTTAGTTTTTTGTAATATACTATCGATACATGATAAAATAATCATCTATATTAAGGCGAAGCACCTCAAACGAGCCAGATTTATATCAAATCAGGAACTAACAAAACAAATATAACTTGAACAGAAATATGTATTTAAAAGTGACATATGGAACTAATGCAGGAACCGTTTGTTAGGAACCAAGTCATAAGCCATACTTCATTCCTTAGCAAATTATCAAAAGTAGAATAATAGAAGCCAAATATACGGACTTCTTAATAAAATATAATGTTCACAACGGCTCATAATTTTATCAATACCGGTATTTATCGATAGAAAGATTATAATTGAACCGGAAAGCTTAAGTCAACAACTAGCGGACTGGGGTAAACAGAAAGTAAGTAACGGCTTTCAAAGCAAAAATAAAGCAATAGACCTACCTAGCCTAAAAAAAATTGGAAACACCGAGCAAGAGCATTACATTTTTCCTATCAACTCAATAGTAGGGCAACCATACTCGTATATTCAAGATCGATCTATACAACGGACACACTGTAATTTTCCCAAACTATTTAGTTGAAAAATGAAAAGGCAAGACACACGCTTATATATGTACATAGTACATAGCACAATTTTTTTCGTACGTTTCTCAAGCGTGATATTGAAACTATATAAGAAACAAAATTACTCTAAAATTAAAAATTCCTAAATCTTATGTCAATAAAATACAAAAATTTTTGATTTCCAGTTTACATGAGCTACGAGTATCTTCTTTAAATTAAAACCATGTTTCGTCTATGCTTCATTGTCTTGGGAATATTTGCGTTTGCGTCGGCCGTAAACTTATTTTGCACACTAAAATGTTTAAAATTTGGAGCGCAACATGGCGCTTGTATGAACCCGAATGGAGTAAGTGCTTGCTGTGCTCACAAATTATTGAGATTAAAAAAAAAATATTATTATTTCAGAGATTAAACGGAGATTGTCCACCAACGACTAGAATACTCAACATGAATATGCATGGCTATAAGAAATTCTTACTAAACAAGCATAACCAATTGCGTAATACAATTGCTGGTGGAGGCATAGGTAATCTGCCGAAGGCGAATAAAATGGGCGAAGTCTTCTGGGATCGCCAATTGGGGTTTTTATCGGTTTTTAGTAGCAAACGTTGCAGACTTAGCGATCCGTATTGCTATCGCACTAGCTTACTGCCGAATCCGGGACGAGTTGCCAAAATATTTCAATTCAATAACAAAAGTGAAGTCAATCCAACTAATGTGAAGTTGAAAATTGGCGAATGGTTTAAGGAAATCAATGAAATGGCAAACACATTCAAGGATATATTTCCACCGCATGCGGAGTGAGTAACACAAAACCATTGGTTTTTTTATAGACTTCAAATTGTATCTAATTTTTCTTTAATTTTATAGAAAAGTTTTAAATGTCGCACACATTATTGAAGCGGCAAATAATCGCCTTGGTTGCTCCATGTCGCAATGGAAGAGTAAAGATGCCACTGAAACGCTAATATTGGTTTGCCTCTATGCAAGCGATTTGAAAAACAATTTACCACTATATTCTGTGGGCCCAACAGCCAGTAAATGTCTATCAAAAAGAAGCATTTTATATAGAAATCTATGCAGTATTAATGAGGATTATGATTACGCTGAAGGCCTACCGCAGTTTATAAAATCTAATGCAAAAGTGCCTTTATATAGTAGATAGAGATCTATTCATAATGGATAAATAAAACAAGATTCAATAGTCATGTTCGTTACGCCACTTCTCTGTTTGCTAAGTTTAAGCTGTGCTGTGAAAGTGAACCAGTTGAAAACAAAAAATTACATGAATAATACATTATAGTAGTATAACTGTTCTTTATTTGATTTTTATTTGATTTATGCCAGAGTTGTTTGTTCGATTCTCGATTCGATTTTGGTAATAAATATCATTAATTTCTTTTAATTACTTCTGGAATACGAGTATTGGTTTGAATATATCTGCTTTCTTAAATTTCGTACTCGGTTATATTAGTTGGGGAAAATTGCAACCTATTTCTTGTGAAGTTTTTGGACCACTCGATGAATAATATTGAGCTGATTCAACTACTATTGTGGCTTGAGTAGATACATAAAAAACAAAAATCAATGAAAAAAATAAAAAAATTCAACACGCCCTTGAGCCAGTAATTTTTTATGGAACACGATCAATTCTATTAATCGCAACACCTATCTATTGATCTTTCAAATATCTTCAAATTTTGTAGAGAGGCAAGAAAGGATCAGGTGCCAGGAATAGCAGTATCGTAGCAAAGGATATTGTTTTATATCTCTTTCATTCCAAATAACTCTTATTAGAATTAATCATGCCGCATATATGAGTACAGATATATGAGCAAGAAGTATGGAGCAAAAAGCTGCCGAAGACTACGCTTAGATTGAATCAACGCGGTGTAAATTTTAAACAATAGGTGGCGCTAAAAGCGAGCTATGTTAAAAAGTCAAATATAATCCACGATTTAGCTTATATTTGAAATATATCACTTGAGTTAGAGAGAATTTCTACAAGAAACGATTTCCGCAAATTAAAAGTGACTTAATAGCGCTTATACTCAAGTCTAGTTTCACAGAAATTTCACCACAACCACATAACTATTTGTTTCAAATTCTAAATATGACTTATGTATATATATACAATGGTCCCTCTAACTGCAGCTGTTTAAGTGTATGTAACGTTACCGGAATTCAAGGAATTTAAAATTGCTTTTGTAAATATAAAAAAAATAATAAAGAAACACATTTTAATTAAAATATTATTTCATTTATACACAACTGAAGGAATCTTAAAAGCTTAAGTGAGTTTAGTTTAAATTTGGCTGAGCCAACAAACGTTACAAAGATTACATTTTCTGCAATACTGGTACTCCTTGCTTCATTCAAAATCATATACAATAATTTATTTTTTTTACAAAATTTGCGGAGAATAAAACTTATTGAAATGAATATCTTAGCAATTCTTATTTTAACTATACTAATGATGGGATCTGAAGCTATTCCTAATAACGTCTCTAATTATTGCATACTTGGTTGTGAGAACCCCAAAAAGAGGCATGCTGTTTGCGCTAATAGAAAGCAGGTGAAATATAAATGCAGTATGTACTTATGATTATATTAATAATAATAATATGGTATATCTTTTAAGAAACTAATCGAGAATTGTCCAACTGGTACAAAGATTATGCCATTAGACGATATACAAGCCGTCATATTAAAATTGCACAATGAACGGCGTGAATTTGTGGCAAGCGGCAGAGATGAAACGTTACCACCCGCTGCACGTATGGGTGAATTATTTTGGGATGACGAATTGGCCGACTTAGCTGAATATAGTGTAAGACGTTGTCTTATAAGTGATCCACAATGCTACACTACGCCAACATTGCCCAATCCGGGACGTAGTGCAAATATTTATAAGTACGAGAAAACAGAAGTGCCATTCGAGGAGTTAGTGCCGTCACGCGTAGTTGAATGGCTGGAAACATCGAGAGAGTGTACAGTGGAAATTGCAGCGAACTTTCCAGAGAACCCACAAGGGTGAGTACTTATTATTATATATAATAAATTAGTATATCTGTTAACATAAACGGTGCTTTCACTCCTCACTTGAGCCTTTAATATATACTATAATTCAGATCCTTACTTGTTTTATGCTAGGATATACAAATACTTCTTTCTTTTCAGACATGTTGACTTCTTCGGTCGTGCCATTGCGGATAGCAATAATCAAGTCGGCTGCGCCGCATCGGAATGGGTGAAGGAATCAAATAAATATTTTCTATTAGTTTGTCTCTACACGAATGATGTGCGACCGGGCAAGCGTTTATATAAATTTGGTCGACCTGGCTCGAGGTGCTTAACTGGATACAGTAGCCAGTACACAAATTTATGCAGCATCATGGAAAACTACAATATCACTGATGCAAGGAACGAACGTAGAGGACTTTCAGTCTTTAATCCGAGTTACAAAAATGAAGAAGATTACAATGCACCCGAGGGCAGCCTTTGGCAGTTAGTACTTTGAAAAGAAACCAGAACACAATTGAATTATATACTTTATTTTTATATACATATGTAGTATGTCTCGACTACTTTAACAAAAAATATCGCTAAGCCTTTATTGGGGAGGGCTAAGTTAATTATCTGACACTTAAGAATCGAAACTTATCAAACTCAAGCACAGAAAATACAAAAGTTATTACGCCAGAGTTGCTATTCCAAAAAATCAATGTACTTATGAACATATGTAACAACTGTAATACTTTCTAACTTCAATATATACTGCGTAAGGCAACACAGCGAATGCCTCAAACAAGAGAAGATTAAAATTATCTTCATTTTGATATCGGCACTCTCAGTTTGATAGTTTCTTAAGCAGAAAGCGCACATATATTTTAAGCTATATACAAATAGGAAGGGTTAGAAGCTACTAGAAGACCAAAAGCGATGACGTTCTGGCAAATTATAAGAAAACTGTTTTAGCTGCATTGAGAGCACTGAAAAATATTATATTTCATTGATGGTTTGGATACAACGAACTGAGAGTGCCGTTTTAGGACTAGTGACTATCTATCTAAACGCAATCGGACCACACTTTTAACTTCCATTTATTTATTGATAATACCATACAAGAAAATTTTAAGAAACTCAAAGTAGAGCTTTATGACAAATAGTGCTGCTTCCGTTAGCCTAGAATATGCGTATATTAATTGATATGCGAACGCGTGGAAGATGAAAGGAGATTGAGTAAAAAAAAATTTATAGAATTTTGTGTACAACGACTCGCAATATGAATGAAAAAGCAGCATTTCCTCGAACGATTCCCATTCAACCACGCTTTTCATCTTTACACAAATATGAACACAACGATTGATGACGCTGAAGTGTAACATGTTCAAATATTTAGTTCACTTGACGATTCTTCAGAAATGGCTGGTGCCGGCAATATGTGAGTTCATCAGTCTAAAAAATGGCTATTTGCTTATGACTCAGTAGGGCTGGTGCTTCATTTTATTATAATAATAATTTATCATACAAACAAAAAATCTGATTAAGAATTCAGCATAGTGTGACGTGCACCCTAACCCTGCAAACGCAGCTGCTTAAAGGTATGTCGCTAAGTAGAAATCAAGACATTTAATACAAAATAATAAAGAAACATATTTTAATTAAAATATTCTTTCGCTTATACACAACCCAAGTAATCTTTAAAGCTTGAGTGAGTTCAGTTTAAATTTTGCTGAGCCAACGGACGCTGCACAAAGTGCTTCTTTTGAGTAAAGTATATAAACATTATTAGTAAGCTTGCGGAATAAAAAATCTTATAATGAATACTTTAAGCAATGTTATCTTAGCTTTACTAATAATCGCATCTGAAACTGCTTCAAAAACTCACACCGATTATTGCAAACTCGGTTGTGCCAATTCTAACACGGAGCATGCTGTTTGCGCTAATCATGATAAGGTGAGTATGAAGCGCATCCAAATGGTTTAAATTCACTAACAAATTATTATTGCTTCTTTTAAGACACTTATTGAGAATTGTCCACCTGATACTAAAATCATGTCATTAAATGATATACAATCTGTCATATTAAAATTGCACAATGAACGGCGTGAATTTGTGGCAAGCGGCAAAGATGAAACGTTACCACCCGCTGCACGTATGGGTGAATTATTTTGGGACGAAGAATTGGCCGACTTAGCTGCATATAGTGTAAGACGTTGTCTTATAAGTGATCCACAATGCTACACTACGCCAACATTGCCCAATCCGGGACGTAGTGCAAATATTTATAAGTACGAGAAAACAGAAGTGCCATTCGAGGAGTTAGTGCCGTCACGCGTAGTTGAATGGCTGGAAACATCGAAGGCGTGTACGTCTGAAATGGTTGCGAAATTTCCAGAGAATCCACAAGGGTAGGTACTTATTATATTTACTAAGTAGATAGACATAATATATATAACTGCGACCATTGCATTTTTCATCTACGTACATATGCATGACACTTTTTTGTTTCCAGGCATGTCGACTTCTTCGGTCGTGCCATAACGGATAGTAATAATCAAGTTGGTTGTGCAGCATCGGAATGGTTGAAGGAATCAAATAAATATTTTCTATTAGTTTGTCTCTACACGAATGATGTGCAACCGGGTAAAGGTTTATATAAAGTTGGTCGACCTGCTTCGAACTGCTTATCGGGGTCGAGTAGTCAGTTTACAAATTTATGCAGCAGCAAAGAAAACTACAAGGTTGCTAATTCAATGCACGAACGTAGAAGGGTTTCGGGCACTAATTCCAATCACAAATATGGCACAGATTACAATGCACCCGAAGGAAGTCTTTGGCAGTTAGTGATGTGAAAAGAAAGCTTAAAGATTAAGTAATATATTGGATATAGAATGAATTATATATTTTATGCATGAACTTGTATTTATTTTCATAAAATATATCTGTAAGCTACTTTGCTGACACTTTAAGGCTTTCTTACTTCAAGATACCCCACCTAAGACAACAAAGTTTACATTACATAAGTTAGCAGAAGTTCAAAATGATCTTCATTTTGAAATGGGTGTTCTCAGATTATATTTTTTCTTCAGAAAACCGTAAATAATTTGGTAATTTATTCTTCAGACATGACATTAAACTTACCAACATGTCCGATAAATGCTGAGGCTGTCTTCTGATATGAAATAATCTGCCTCCAAAACGTTAATAAAAAAGTGTGCTTATACTTTTCGTATTCTACTCATGGCATATGGATCCGTTGATCTGTTTGATATTGCAATAGAAAAAGCAAATTTGTAGACAGCAAACTTTAACTTAACTAAATTGGTCCATAACGTCGCCGAAGCCATATAAAGCGTATATATTTCTTTTTACCCGTCGTGAAACTCTATCCAGAATATCTAGAACTTAATACGATATACCCTCATATACTAAGTAAACAGTTTACTCTTAAGATATAAGCATAGAAAATAAATATTTCAAAATATCATCAATCCGCATAGAGCAAAGATCTCACCCCTGATTTTTGCCAACTCCGTCACATACTATATTTTGTATTTTTTTGTGAACTATTCGAAATATTTAAGACTATAAGAATTATACTATAAAGTTCCATCTTAACTTTGTTTTTACTCCAATAATTTTGTTCTCACAAATACCCGTAATGTGAATGAGAAAACAAAATCTAGACGTAATTATGAGCGCAGCGATAGATGGCGCTGAAGTTGCATACTCCATAAAAATCTAGTATACTCAACGATTAGGTTTTATTCGAGATATACAATAATTTCTTGGTTTTTGAAGGATTTCTTACTTATTTAGTAGTTTTTGCTTTGAATTTAGTGATTCTTGAAAGCACCCTGTAAACGCAGCTGCTTCAAAGTTAGCAAGAAGTGTAACTCAATACATTTAATACGTTTTTGTTGTAAAACACAAAACAATAAAGAAACATACAATTTGATTTGATTTATGCACAACAGTACAGTGCAGTGAGCTTAACAAGCTTGAGTGCAGTTTACATTTGACTAAGCCAGCGAGCGCTTGACAAATTATAAAATATACAAATTTTTAAAATGAATTTGTTGGAATTTCTAATTTTAAATATACTACTGATAGCAACTGCAGCTGCTTCCAGAACTGACATCGATTATTGCAAACTCGGTTGTGCGAAGCCCAAGATGAAGCATGCTATTTGCGCTAATCCCGATAAGGTGAGAAGGAAATGTGCAAAATATATTCTTAATTCACTTATTAAGACTTATAATTTCTTTTTAAGAAACTAATTGCGAATTGCCCAAAAGACACTAAAATCTTATCATTAGATGCCATGCAAAATATAATATTACAACTGCACAATGAACGGCGTGAATTTGTGGCAACCGGCAGAGAAGAATTGCTACCGCCCGCTGCACGTATGGGTGAATTATTTTGGGACGAAGAATTGGCCGACTTAGCTGAATATAGTGTAAGACGCTGTCTCATAAGCGATCCGAACTGCTATACTACGCCAACATTACCCAATCCGGGACGTAGTGCAAATATTTATAAGTACGAGAAAACAGAAGTTCCATTCGAGGAGTTAGTGTCTTCACGCGTAGTTAATTGGCTGGATACATCGATGGAGTGTACAGCGGAAATAGCAGCTAACTTTCCAGAAAATACACCAGGGTAGGTACTTGTTATATAATACAGTAAGGATGTTAGACACTTTCTTTGACTTTTATTCAGTCAATTACTTTTAGTGTAATTTTGTTTAAAGAGTTCGAAACTTCTTTCGAAAAAATTCTCTAAGATACATCCCGAATCTAAATAGTACGCCCCCTTTCATATATAACAAAGAGGCTAAGTTTTTTCAATTCGTATTATTGATTCTTGATCGTGTCTAATCAGTAGTTTAAAGTGGCGCATATTATCAAGATTTTTTTGTATCGAAGACACGAACCGAGTAATTTATAACTATTTTTATAATTTTTTTTTTTCAGACATGTTGACTTCTTCGGTCGTGCCATAACGGATAGCAATAATCAAGTTGGTTGTGCAGCATCGGAATGGGTGAAGGAATCAAAAAAATATTTTCTATTAGTTTGTCTTTATACGAATGACGTACAAGCAGGTAAGCGTTTATACAAATTTGGTCGCCCAGCCTCGAGATGCCTGTCGGGATCCAGTAGTCTGTACAAAAATCTATGCAGTACCCAGGAAGACTACAAGATCGCGGATGTAGTGCATGCGCATAGAAAGCTTTCGGACTTTAGCTTCTATTATAAAAATGTCACAGACTACCATGCACCCGAAGGAAGTCTTTGGCAGTTAGTGATTTGAATATACGAATATATATTAGAACCCTAAACAATATGTAGGCGTTGTAGGAGAATTTCAATCGTTCTTTATATTTTTATTCGAATCTTGCATATATGTTAAGCATATATAAACATGGAAATGTATTGGATTTTAAATAAAGTGATCGTAGAACTTGACGCAGAATACGTAAGTGGATTTCAACTATGCTTACTTAGCAACTAATATCGATATAACAAGCTACTTATGGCTGTATTCGAGATATTTACAGATTGGAATTGGATCATAAAGATTTAAGGTGTCTTCGCAATATGTTTATGCAATATTTTTTTATCCAAATATTTAGAAATTTCAACTGTAACTGCGAAATTTACCGTTAGTGTGATAAAAAGCCTACTAAATACAGATCCGCTTGGTGGCGCTGAGTTCAAGGTATTGAAAATTACCATACTAATAATAATTATGGTCTGATTCCATTTTTTTATTTGCTAAATATGGTGTGGCAACACTGCCAGCAAAGTAAATACTCCCCCCAAATATAATATCAAAAAATATATCAAAAATAAAAGGTTGCCGGGTGACAGAACTGTTAAGAGCATTCTGCAACGCTTCAAAGCGCACATTTCCATTTATAAAAGCTTTGGACATTAACTATTTGATTAAATATGTACATAACTAAATACATAACTAAATCACAACATCCTTAAAGGTCGTGAACTTGAACCTTTCGTCGTACAAAGAAGACGCGCGAACATGGAGAAGCGCCAACGAAACATTTAATGCCTTAAAGTATGCAACATTTATGTTAAACTGCTTAGACTAGAAAAACCTTGTTGATGCTGCTTATAGTATTATATATTCGTATATACACGTACTTAGTAAAGAAACCCATTGAAAAAGAATAATGAAAGAAAAATCAGGCTGCTGAAGCGCAAAAGTTTAATGGAACGGCGGAGGGAGCGTATACCAGCTAGCAATTTAACAACATAGCGCGCATTGACACAATCTTATATGTATGTATAGCTGAATATATAAATAAGTACGTAATACACATTTATTGTTGTAGAAAAAATTCAATAACTATACTAACAACTGTCTACGGGCACAAACCAATATTTTCAGTTGAACATACTTTTGAATATGTTTGAGTGTGTGTGTGTGTGTGTGTGTGGGTATGCCGGGGATAAAATCGATTGTATTTGAAATTGACATAGTGAGAAAATCATAAGCTAGCGCAACAATAATAATTCCCACAGATGGCAATATGCGTTAAGTGTATGAAAATCATTTGCAGAATTTTGACGCAATGCTGCTGCAGCTGCATACCGCTTAACTCATTCGAGGCTTAAGCAGGCAGCAAAGCGTGAAGGGAAAAGCAAGATGGGAAGGTATGGTTTATTGTGTTTATAGCTTAGGAATTGCATTAAAATGCATGGTTGAATGCTCTTAGCTTGATTAAGTCATATGTGAGACTGAATAGAGGCATGGAAAGTAATTTGCTGCAGATTTTATTGTCTAAATATTTAAGATTTTTTACAATTAAGTGAATGTATTATACAGAGCAGCAGAAAAATTGCTATTAAAATAAGAAAATTGTTTTAGTATCTAGCATCTTTAAATTTTTTTGTTTTGTTTTTTGTTACTCACTAATGGCAATACATGCCAGCACTAGGTCCAATTTAAGCAATTATAAAGTCAAGTTTAAAAAATGAACAGATAATTTTTTGCTAACATTGTTTACGATAATAATATTAAATGACTCAAATGTGACCTAAGTAAAGGGGTTAAGCCAATATAGAACTCTCAATAGGGCAATTTATTCTAGGAGTATGAAAAAATAATCGAATATCTCTTTCACACTTTTTGAGTATAAATAAATTGTATATGAAGATTATGTTACACAAATTTTTTAAGAGTGTTTCGACTAGCGAAGATGTTACTAGGAACTATCGCTGTCTAAAACTAAATAATATAAGAATAAACTCTAACTTCGGTTGCACCCAACCTAGAATACATTTAACAAATAAAAAAAAAGTCTTCCATATAAGAACTTGATTTTGATCGGTCGATTTGTATGACAGCAACATGTTATAGCGGGCCGATCTGGATCATTTTCTCAGAGATTGGCCTTGTCTTGTGCAAAAATGTGTGGCAAATAATAGAGTAAAGATAACAATTTGTACGGAGAATATAACGTTGCCTTGGACAATAAGTCGTGCCAAATTTCATGAAGATATCTTGTTAAATAAAAAAGTTATCCTTACAAGGACCTGATATTAATCAGTTTGCAACTATTTCCTATAGTGGTTCGATATCGGTCGTTCCGACAAAGAGCAGCTTTCTGTTGAGCTTTCTCAAAAACTAATTGACTAGATCGTTTATATACAGACGGACAGATAGGCGGACATGAAATATATGAAGTAACATGTGCAGAGTAGAAAGAATAGTAAATGCTTTGGAAGCTGACAAATAGCGGTGTCTCTACCACATACATATAAGCGGTTTAAATTACAGCACGAATACAATTTCAGCAGCTAAAGCGATGATAAGCTAAAGCTTTGCATAAATAAAATTGTATAAAATGTATCTTATATACAGTAAACATATTGCAGTGATTGAAAATAAAACAACAACAAAAAAATGGAATAAAAAATTGGAAATCATACAAATATTTAGCACGTGCGCAGCTAACGCATTTGCCGAACACGTCGCAGCTTTCATTGTGGTATTTCGCCAAGTGTTTTTTGATAAACTTGTGCATGTATGTGTGGATTATTGCACTGTTATCGCAGAACTTCAACTACAGCGCCAATCAAGGTACGTCACTCATACGCCAAGGCCTGTCAGGAGCATATTGACATTTCGTTTGTATATGTTCACGCGGTGTCGATCAAAATATAGCGCAGCGAATTTGGGTACTAACACACGGGAAGATTACTAGCAAAGAAACGTAAAAAACAACAACAACAACTGATAGCAATAGATGACATTAAGCTGTAAGTGGATAACATTTCAGTATCGTATGACGCCTCACGTATAGACAAATAATTTATTTAAAGGAAAATAGATATTATACTAATTGGATATGCCTTTCAGATCGTTAATAATTTGTTTTTAAAGAAGAAAATAATAGCAGCAGAAAATAAATTAATCAATTCATTAGCAAAAGTCAGTGTTCAAATAAAATATAAAGAAATTAAATATATATATGGAAATCACTAAAAAAATACAATTTTTACCTAAATAAAGCCTTTTAAATCTCACGGTTTGAACAACCCCTGACCTGACTTGAAGTAGAAATGAAAAAACCTAAGTGAACAATTAGGCTGAACTGCCCACTTAAGGGCGCCTAAAAGCTTATTACTGACAGCAACGCAATTAAATTAATCCGTAATGCGACAACTTTAGGCAAACGGAGACAGAAGGAAATATATTTACATTAAATACTTGTATACTAAAGCTACAAAAAATGTACATAATTGATGTTGTCACATTTCAATTGCTAAATATTCTTATACACTGTACTATATTTTAAAGTTTCTATTGATTTTATCAGAAACGGAAAATGTGAAGAAATTCTGCAATATTATTTAACTGTATTCCAAGGAGTGAATATGCAGCTAGTTTCAAGATTAGTGTTAATTAATCGCTTAAATCAATTATTCTGGTATTAAGCCATGATATATTTTATATATTTTTAACAAAAGTGCTTTCCATTAACGTTAAAAAATTATCACTAATTAATGAATTTTGTAAATAATGTAAGTAATGAAAATAACTAGTTCGTAATCTTTTTACCGTAACGTTTTTGAACCAGTTTAATTATGGTTTTAAGAGAAATTCAATTTTAGAAGGACTCAGATTATTATGATAGAATTCCTACAACGAAATGCTGACTTTCTATTATAAAGAATATGCTCACAGAGTTACTCAATTCAGAAAAAAATACACAAAAGTGTCAACTATCTAACTTAAAAACATTTTTTAGGGCAAAATATATGCATTAATATCGTTCTGAATTTACTAACTTGTGTAAGCAAGTAACTAGTGCTGGATGGGTGAGTTTTGAAATTAGTTTTAAAGTTTCTAATTTCGCGACAGTTATTTTAGAAGTGGTTCAAAAACTATATACATTGAAAAAATCGTGGTTAATAAGACAAGCTTGGGGCTTGCGCGTACATCTTCTTTTAGAATTTTTCGTTTCAACTTCGTATGCAAAAGTAAAAAAAAAAAACTAAACGCCGATTTGATTTCGTAGCAGTAATATTCCATTCGGAATAACTAGTTCGCAAGTAGCAATCGATGAAGTAGTCAGGAAGCGTGTGTAAACTAACAAGTTGTGAACTAGTACTGAAAAGAGTTTCAAATAATGCTAAACTAGTTTTTATGTAAGAATTGTATATGCAGAAGTAAGAATATAAAAGCCACAGAGCAATTAGTAATGAAAATAACTAGTTTCGAACTAGTATAAGCATTAGAAATATGGATCGTTTTTGGGAAGCTCAACCTCTGCAAATATTGCTATTCATTTTACTAACAGCATACACTAAAACTTAGATATCACTTAATCCTACAACATATGCAAACTTGTGAAAATAACCTCAAATACAGATTTCACCGATTGAGGCTTAAACTCAAATGACCGCAGACAACTAGTCTATGATTTTCCTCACTCTAACCAACGCAGGACAGATTCACGATTGGATTATAATGCGTGACAGACGTTGGATGTGTGGTATACATATTCTCGGAAAACGCTAAATGTGCTTGCCACATTATGCTTTGTTTTCATCAACACCGTTTTCGCAGCTCTCTTGTATTCTCTCTCGCAAACACTACACACTTTACTACTCATTATGTCTGATTCTATTTTTATCTTGGCGTAAATTTCTTTCTGTCTTCTCTCACACCTACACACATCAAGCCATTTTGAGCATTTCTTTCTGTTTCTCTTGCAGCGCTTATCAAAAAGCTGTAAGTTACATTAGGCGCTGCTAAGACTATGCCCATTGCTCACTTTGTGAGGCGTTTTCAACACCATTTCCAACGCCAACGACTAGTCGCTTAAATCATAGCTGCTTATTAGCGTTGTTGTTGTTATTTATATATGTTTTTCGTTTTTGTTGGGGATAATGGCTATTTGAGCGTTAGTTGAGAAAATGCGTCGTTGATAGCAGTTACCATACAAGGACGTAAGCGTAGATTTAGCAAAGTTTAGCGAATTTTTGTTCTAATTGTGATAAGATCTAATTAGGATAGAAATAGCTTAAGTAAAAGTAGTGGGAGCAGACTACTTGTAGATCAGAGATTTGGTGCTGTTGGCATTGAGATTTGCAGGTATCGACTACAAGATTGACCAACTGAAGTTCTTAAGGCAAACAGGGTATTAAGTTGTTAGAGAATGTTGAAAAGTTGCCGAAAAGACGTTAAAAGCTGGAAGCAATTTTAAAAACTGTTGCCTACATTTTATCGAAGACACATACCTATTTTAATTCTTATTTTTCTCTAAATACATTTCGAGAGGTAAGCCGAAAAAAACTTACAAAAGTTGAGATTTCAGAAATAGAAATAGTAAAAATCTTTGCCTACATTTAAGCGCGTTTTAGCGTATACGTTTTAATAATAAGAATTTATTACATTTATTTCGAAAGGCAAGCCGAGCATTAAATTGATAGAGGAAACGGAGAAAAGTGGCCAAAATAATCTATTAACTGGTATTTTTAGGTTTATTTAAAATAAAATACTTCAAACTAGATTCTAGTATGTAAAATGGCATTCCAGCATTTAAAGAAAATCGTTGCCTTTAGCGAAGACACATACCCGCAATTATAACAAGATATATAAATTCTTTTCGAAATACAAGCCGAGAAGCCTTATATATTTATTAATATAATAAGTAGCTTACATAATAATAATTTATGGCGTTTTAATAAATAAAATAATCAAATAAATTTATATAACCCAAAGCAAGCTAGTAACTAAATCCGCTAGAATACTATTTCTATTAACAGTTCTAGTAATTCAGCAAGACACACTTCCTTCAACTCCCAGGCTCTCTAAGCGGTATTTACATGGCTGATTTCATGCACGGTTTTTGATTATTTAAGCAACAAATAAATTTGCATGTATTAAAGGTACGTTAATTAAAACGAAAAGGCTGTTGCAAACAAAAACAAAATCCGGAACACGGTGTGGCATGACAAATTTAGATTGTAGTTAATCTAAAATATACACAGGAGTATTGGAAAGTTGATTGCTTTCGTTAGAGCAGCTGCGAGCTCGAAAAGGATGACAAATTTTGGTAATTCTCTGCAGTGCGGGTTTAATTAAATATATATACATAGGTATATAGGATGCTCTTTTAAAGTTATAAAAAATTAAGGTATATACAGTTGGTTTGATAGCTATACTAGAAAATTCTTCATAAGAAATTATAAATTTAAAATCATGGCTTCTTATTTTGTGGACTATGCTTTTCGTAAAATTATTGTATATATCTAATTAAATTTTAAAATAAAAAAAATTATTTTTAACATTTTTACAACAATAATAATTATTTTTAAATACCATAAACTGCACTCTGCTGAATAATTCTGTTTTGTTTTCTATAATAAGTTTTTATAGCTTCTTTAATATATTTATTTATTTTATTTTATATTTACCATCAACACGCCATTCTCTAAAAGTGCGTATTTTTTATGGCGCTTCCGTTTAATAGTCGCAAAAAGTACAAAACATTTGTGAGCATATTGAATATTGTGCTAAAATGATTTAACAATACGGTGCACGTTTCAAAATTTATTATGCTTGTGCATCTTCTATAACTGTAACGCAAAACAAATGCGTTAAGGCGAGAATTCAAAAATAAATTTCAAATCCTTTTGCTAATAAACAAATTGGTAATAAAAAATGTTCATATGGTCATATTTATATAACAGAATAGCAAATAACATATATGTTCTACTTGTGAAAAAATTTTTACCCCGTTCAAATACTCGCACCATTCTTTTTAAAGCTTCTAATTTGAAGAATTTGCACAAAAAAATATTAAAAATGTTGTTAACAAGTTTTATTTACGTAAACATTATTAATTTTAATATCTATACGCATTTAGAGGTATTCAAACTATATTTTTACAAAAAAAAGTTTCATGGAGTTGCCATATTTTTTTTTGTTTTAAATTTGAAAGAAGTTCTATGTTTATTAATTAAAAAGCTTTAACGCAAAAATTAAGAATATATATATATTTTTTTAAAGGAGTTGCCATATTTTCTGATTTTAAGTTTGGAAAAAGTTACCAATTTGCAATTAAGTGACAGTATGAAACTCTAAAAAAATTTAATTTTATAACGTTGCCACCTTACTTTAAACATCAAAAATAAATGTGTCAATTTGCTGCAAAAACTGACATAAAACAAGAAAAGACGTTTACTGCGGTTGCACCGAAGCTATAATAGCCTTCACAAATACAAAAGATTTCTTACAGAAATTTGATTAGGTCGGTCAATTTGTATGACAGTTATATGCTATAGTAAGCCGATCTGAATATTTTCGGTGATTGCACTATCGTTTTAGATAATAACCCATGCCAAATATCGTGAAGATATCTCGTCAAATGAAAAAGTTTTCTACACAGGCACTTTATTCCGATAGCTAAGTTTTTATGGCAATTTTACAAATTTTTAAATAAAATGCTTGATGATGCTACAAAGATCCGTTATCTAAACAAACTATTATGCATTTTGTCACATTTTTACAAAATAAATTTTTTTTTTAATTTTAAAATCAAATATTTAATGATGCCAAAAAGACACATTATGTAAACAACCAATTATGCGTTTTGTACTTTTTATACTCAAAAATATTAAATTCTCCACACTCTGGCAACTCTATGCTGAATTCATATTTACCACGTCACTCATACGCCACGTCGAACACGCCGACATAAATCAAGTAACTTCATATTCAGCCTAAAAATGTGCTATAAAAAGTTTCAAACACAAGCGCACACAATCGCACAAACATAAATCCCCACCGCTATGTGAGCAAACACGTGCTTCAAGCGACCGTCGCTGCAAAAAAAATTACGCATTTCTGCGCCTAAACGCTCACTTTAAGTGCCATAAGCAAAGCAATACACTCGCGACGCAATGCTCACTAAAAATCCATTTCAGAGCCATTTCTAGACGCAAGCCGCACACCATAGAGAGGACAATAAAACACATAACAACAATAACAATAGCGAATATAATAAAAATAACAACAGTGTCGAGGCAAGCAAAAATTAATTCAAATTCGTGCGAGTTTATGTAAATTTACTTTTATCCCAAAACACTTTTACACAGATGGGCGTCGAAGCAATAATAACAACAACAATAACTGACAAAACAGCCGAAAGAGATAAATCGAAAGTGATGACTAAACAAACATCGCAAAAGCATAAAATAAAGACAACAAATAGGTATGACTTGCGAAAGCCACAGATATTTTTGAATATGTATGTAAATGTGTGTGGTGTGTTTTTGTGTATGACAAGCGATGTAGATGAAAAATGAAAATCTCTAAATGTAAAGCCTCGTGGCGTACGCGTGCTTTTACTGCATTACCGCTGCCACCACCTGACTTTGCTTTTGTCGTTGCCATTTTTAGTGTCCTAGGCATGGCCGAAATTTCATTATACAGCATTTTTGCGAGCGTAAAAGCAAACAATAAAAAAATTACCAATAACGATGACGAAACGACAAGCATTAAATGTCGACGATGCGTAGGTGGGCAACGTGTAACAACAACAGCAACAAAATGAGCAACATAGCGGTAGAACGGTAGAACATGCAAGCACAGTTAGCAAAAGGTATATGCTGCTGTTGTGGGCGTGTGTGTGTGTGTGTGTGGCGCGTTAGTGGTCGCCTGCGACATGAAGTCAATAACTGAATGCATAAAAAATAACAGATTCGCGTGTTTCATTTGCACAAACAACAATGTTTGCAAACATTACAGTATACAAACACATACATAGACACTTGCAACCAGAGGTGAGTGTATATGTGCTGGCTTTAGTGTGCGCACTAGTTGATATGTCAAAACCAATTTGCTTAAGCTGTAGCCTCTGTCTGCGCTGCAAAGGTGCGTCAGCGTTGCTTGACGCAGCAAGTAATTAATTGAATTATTTAATATTGTTAAGCAATTGTAAGTTTTTCGCGTGTTTTCTACTATTTTATGGAAGTTTTCAAGACAATAAAGGCAAAATTGTTGAGTCGAGCGTATAGGAAATAAAAATGGTTTAATAGTTTTAACTTAGACTTGCGAAGAGCTTAAGAAATTATTTTATAAAATATCATTGGAAGACCGTAATACTTAAAACTTAGAGGAAAGCAAGAAAAAACTTTGTTTTCGGTTGTACCACAGCTATAATAACCTTCACAAATAAAAAAGTTTCGATACAAGAATTTGATTTTCAACGGCTGGTTTGTATGACAGCTATATGCTATAGTGGTTCGATCTGAACAATATAATCGGAGATTATAGAGAAGTCTTGCACAATAATCCATACTAAATTTTGTAAAGATATCTTGTGAAATAAAAACCATTTTCATACACTTGATTTTCAACGGTCAGTTTGTATGACAGCTATATCCTCTAATGATCCGATATATCGGGTCTCCGACATTTATTTCTTGATGTTGCAAACTTCGTGACAAACTTAATATACCTTGTTCATGGTGTAAAAATTAGGAAAAAGGAGCAGCGCTGAAGTAAATAAAAATTATAACAAATTTAAAAAGTAACCGAACTAAATTTTTTTTCATAATTTAAACATTGTCTCCTACCAACTTCCTACACATTTATTGTGTCGCATATACATATAAAAAGAGTTTCAAAAGGACTTTGTCATTGAACTGTCACGTAAATATTAACATCAATCAATCAAACAAAAATGTAAAAGCGAAAAAGGCGTAAGTGGCCAGGTGAAAAAAGGAAATTCAGACTGTATTGAATTTTTGGCCTGTGGATGTATTTATAAATGTCCACAACTTGAATATATATATTTTTATCACATTTTGTATAGAGAGAATAGTTTGAAAATATAATACATTTTTCACAAAAAATTTTAGTTAAACTACATTAAAAAGCCTGTGTAGGCTTTCAATATTGCTACATATGACTTAAATCGCATAAAAAAATATATACAAGTACGAAAGAACTGAAATCAATAAAAAAATTCTTTAAATCAATCTAAAATCAATTCATAAAAATATTTTTCTAATTATGTTATTTTTATAGTTTTGAAATTAAAAATTATTAAAAAGTAATAGAAAAAATGTTCATACATAATATACTTAAGCTATTGGAAAAGCTATCATACCACCCAATAAAAATTTAATTTTGTTAAAAAAACATTATATTTTTCATAATAAAATATAAATTTTCATACAAGTAAATAGTTGAAAATCGAATGAAGCGTAAAATATATATATATTTTATAAAACATTATATAAAAAATATATATGGTATTATTACTATACATACATATGTACGTATATTATAAATAATATCTATTATATAAAAACATTTGGTGTGTGTCTTTGCTTAAATGCGCCTTATTGTAGGCAACACTTTTTTGCATACTGGTGTCACTCACATAGCACAAAAAAAAAATGTCGTCCGCTTTCAAACTGATCTAAATCTTAAATATTGGTGTATAGATAATAAAATGCTAGCAATAATTTCTAAGTGTATACATTGTAATCATTATTCACCGTATAAACATAGTGGGTGTATAACTTCACTTATATAGAATGCTTCTAATTGCAGGCAAAACTTTCCATATTTCAATTTTGCCTTAAAATGAAAATTTAACTTATTTTTATGCTGATTACAAAATCTAAAACTTTTTTTTCAAAAAAATATATTGTACTATTTTTGAAATTTCAGTACTAAATTTGATTTAGTAGATGGCATTAATTATCCACAAATTCTGTGACTATTTAAGAGTTGAGCAAAAAGTTGTCCTTAAATTTAAATATCGTTTGGTGATAAGCTTTGTCCAGATACAAGAATATATGGAATATACTAAATTCTGCTTCTTTTTCCAACACATATTCAAGATAGTTAGGGCGAAGTGCAATACTAAAACGTAATGCCGCACAAAAGTCTTTAATTAGCATTTAGTTTATGTGCCCCTTTTTACGAAAGCTACACAGTATTTGTTCACTTGTTCGCTACAATTTTGCAGTTGCTTTGTTTTGTAATTTATAAGCCGGTTAACAATAACTGAAATGTACAGCAAACATCAAAAGTTACTGAGTATGCAGTGCCAACTACAACAATGCCCTTTTTCCGATTTTGTTTGCTCTGTTGAATTTCTGTATTATTTACATTTTCGTTACTTATTTCGCTTGCCAATCTCAATTATGCGTCCCTTTTTCATGTTCAACGATAATTTACATGTTCAATGCGTTAACCAAAGCATATCGCTTACAACTTTTTCGCTCACAAGCACCCATATGCGCTACACTGTCATTTATCTTTTCCTTGTCTGCTGTTTTACTCTTAGGCAGATTTTTTTTTTTCAATTCTTTGGCCACCTTTTCGGCTTTTGTTCACCATTACTCGTGCGTACAACATTGGTTTATGGCTGAGTAGAGCAACTTAAGTACTTTATTTCATCCGATGGGCGATGGCAACACCGTATATGGCGCGACTCGCTAGCGGTTGGCGTAAATGTAGGCGTTTGGTGTATTAAATCATAATTTTTCCTGTTTTTATTGCTATCGGTTTTCGAGTGCTTCCTTAGAGACTGAAGATACACACACATACGCATATTATATGGATATGCACATAGCGCCCTTGGATATGCTACGCCAAACACACATACAAAGTATCCAGTATTTTTATCTTAACATATCTTTGGCGTGGGAATTTGTGGAGAAGTGCCTAAATAATATTGCATAAAGCAGTGTTAAAAATAGCAAAACAAATTAATGTATACGAGCTTGGAAAAAGGTGTGATTAAAGTATATTTTTATTTAAGGTTATGTTGTAATAGTTATGGTAAGTGCTGAAGATTTGAATTTTCTAAGAAATATACTTACATTTTGGAAAAATTTTAAGGGTCGAACAAACGAAAAAGTATTAAAAAGTGAAAGTTTTAGCTGACACAATTTGTAAATAACTGCAAGAGAGCTATTAGTTGATAGTCGTTAGTCAGAAAAAAATGGGGAGGAGTAGCGATTGGAAACTACTTATGTTAAATATATTATTTGGTTTGATTTTGGGTCTATAGCTGAAGAGCATTAGTGATTGAAGTGGTAATCAATATTTAATTAGACGAAAAAAGTAAACCCAGACACACAACGCCCAAAAGTATGCAAGTTATTTTAAAATTATACTACCTTTTTGAGAATTAAGTGATTTAAATGAATAGCATAATAATCAGAGTAGCCTTTAATGTCATACATTTTTTTTTAATTGCAGTTTTTAACTTCCCAGCGTTCCAGATGACCAACGAAAATTTTTACTGAGGCAAATGCACTGAAATGAATCACGACTTCGATTTTCATTATTTGTAATATTTATACACTGAACAGGATATATTAAGTTTGCCACGATGTTTGTAACACCCATAAAGTACAATATTTATATATAAATAATCAGCGTGGCAAGATGAGTGTTTATACATATTTATGCGGATCAGTCTCTTAGTTTATGATATATCAGTTTGAAATTTTGCACACGTCGATTTCTACCTAAGAAGATGCTCATTTAACGAAACCACCGATATCGGCCTACTATAGCATATAGCAGCCATACAAACTGATCGAACAGAATCAAGTCTTTGTATGGAAAACTATTTTATTTGACAAGATATCTTTAGAAAATTGAACATGGCTTATTCTCCAAGCCAACGTTACAATATCTAAATAACTTGTTCAGATCGCACTACTATAGCATATAGCTGCCCTACAAACTGATTGATTAAAATCATTTTAATTCGAGCATTATACAATATTAATTATTTAAGCATTGGAAATAATTAAACATGTAAAGAAATAATAGTACTAAACGAGTGTATAATACTCTCAAAAACATAAATAAAAATAAACAAAATTTAAAGTTTTTAAATACATACATCAACCTTTTGCTCGCTGTTGATATCTTCTTCATGGTACATTTAATATTAAATTTGCATAAATGCGGATTTTCGTTATTAAATAATTTTAATTACCTTTTCAACTGTTGTCCACAACGAATGTCTGTTTGTCCATATACTATACATATGTATACGAGTATAAGTTTGTTTGTATGTTTGTTGTTCTACACCGAAATGCTTGAGTGTAAATTTTTTTCGTTGGATAGATTGGACATTTCAACGAAATTCCCATGCACACACAAAGTTGACGAAATATTTATGAATATTATTGCTACTTTGGACGCTCGGCGTTTAATCATAATATACACATACATACTCTTATAAGTGTGTTAATGTATTTCTCCAACATTTGGCGTGCATTTTTTTATTCGTTTTTTTTTTTACTTTTCTTACAACAAAAAACATTTACACAACACATATGGTGCGACTATAAACTATGCACATCAGAAAGCAAGCAAATCCACACACATACACAAAGCAGATGTTTCATAATTTTAGCATCTTCACATTTTGTTTCCCAACCGCATTGGCTGAGTTGTGTTTTTGCAGCTATTTTTACCTAATTTCCACTCAAAATTGCTAAACATTCGCACTATTGTTGCTTTTGTTTACCTTTATATTTTATTTTTATGTTTTTTGCAGCGCTGTGCTGCGAGTGCCTGTTGTTTTTGTCATTTGTCATAGCGGTGCTTGTGCTGCTGACATTAATTCTTTTTTGCTCATGTATTTAAGTATATTTATATTTTGAATTGTTGGCGTGCGTGCGTTGGCTTGAAGGCGGTGATGTGAGTGAGCAAAATCAAAATGTAGTTGTATGTTATGTGTATGTGTGTGTGAACGACCTTGCCGGCGGCAATTGTGCTGCTAAAGGCTTTCCAGCTTAATATCTAAGATTTTTAAGGCAAACTATTTTGTTTAATTTTTCGCACTTAGTAAAATTTTTTTATAATTGTTTTAAAATTTATTTTATTTTTCTTTTAAGTTGTTTACTTCAAATAACTTTAGTAATTTTTTTAATTTATTACTTTAGTTATTTTATTTAATAGTTTTAATTTATTAAATTACTTTATTTCAACAAATTTATTTTTTCAAAATTTTTATTTTTAATTAATTTACTTAAAATAATTTTAAAATAATTTAATCTGATTTTAATATATACTATTATAAACATATTTTTTTAATTTATTTTATTGTTCATTTAATTAAAATTATGTAAGTAATTATTTTTTGCTATAATTGCTAGCAAAGCTATAACGCACAATTTATTTTAATTGCCTAATTTAATCCTCTTAATTTATTAAATTATATTATTTGGACTATTTTTAATTTATATTTTAAATTTTATTATTTTATTTACTTCTTATTGTTATTCTTATATACTTACATACGTCTTACTATAATTTGATTTTGTTTTTAATATGTTAAAGATTATTTTATTTATTTACTGGTTATTTAATTTAAAATTTTTATTTTCTTAAATTTATTTCAAATCTTATAAGAGCTTTCAAGAATTTTATAAATTATTTATTAAAAAATTTATTTATTGTTTTTTTTTTTTAAATTGAGTTAATAAGATTTGAAACTTTTTAGAATTATACGAATCATTTCTTTAAAATTTTATTTAATTTCACTTATTAATAATATTTTAAAAAGTATCAGTAATAGTCAGGTTTATTTTAAATCTTTTTTCCTATTTTAAATTATTTTTTTATTTTTATTGTTATATTTTATATTAATTTTATTCAATTTATGTTTTCGTTATAACTTTTGCAATATTTTCTTTAATTTTTCAAATATATTTTTTAATTATTAGAAATATATTTTTTAATGTTTTTTTTATTTATATTAATATTTGTAAAATTTTAATTATTTTTTTATAATATTTAAATTTTAATTAATTCTATTTATAGAGAAATATTTAATATGCATTTTAAATTTTTTATTTGTTTTAAATAATTTTTTTTTTTATAATAATTTAATTTTATTTATTTACTTTTTGTTTTTTAATTTTGTTTTTTTAAGGTTTTATTAATATTTGTTGGTTATTTATTATTTGATTTCATTAATTTTATCTATAGAAAAAGATGTAATATATAGCTTTTCCAATATTTTTTTCTTTGTATTATTTATTTTTTAATATTCGATTTTATTGTTGAATACATACATATGTATATAATTTTTAAAATTTTTCATTAATATTTTTCTAATTATTATTTCATTTTATTAATTTTTAACCAACTTTAATTTATTTGAATTTTATTTATAAAGAAAGATATAATATATACATATGTATGTACATAGATTTGCAAACATTTTTTTTTTTTATTAATTCTTTTGAGAGTAATTGTTTTTATTAATTGTTAAATAATTTTAATTAATGTATTACAATATATAAATATTAAAATTTATACATTTATTTCTATTTATAGGCGAAAATATATTTTAAATATTTTGTCATTTGCTTTTTATTTAAATTAATATACGTATACTATTTGTTTTTGTATAATATATATTTTTAAAAATTGTGCTTTGTGTTAATAAAATATTTTTTATTTACTTCATTACATTTAAGCTTGTTATGTTAATTTTTATATTAATTTATCTGTATTTAAAATTTATTGTATTTGCTAATTGCTACTTAATATTCAATAAATTTTCAAACCAAATAAAACACAAGCAACACAAGATAAACACAAATAACACTTACAAATCAAGCGAAAAATTTAATTAATGCACCTTTTAAAGCGCTTAAGCACTCTTCACCGCACACGAGAAATTATTTATTTATTTATATTTAATGATTAGTCAGAAATCGGCGCGCTAAAACCGCAACAACTGCACTTCATAAATGACATTGACACTTAGTAAACACGCCGCTTACACAATAACAACAAAAACACTAAAACATTCACTTTTATTTACAATTTCTATAATATTTATTATCGAATTCGCGTTGGCTTCCGCGTCCGCGCGATACTTTCAGCACGCTGCTGCAACGTTATTCAAGCACACTAACGTCGCTTGTGTATCCACATACACACACATATATAATATAAAGTTTACATATTTTGTTAATACACGTTTATGGCGCGTTGTAGCTACGACAAACACGTCCACGCCACTTTAAAAGCCATGGAAAACTGATGCCAACACCGTCGTTTCGCATGCTTTTGTTTGTGTGTGGGCCGGCGAAAGAAAAGCGATTTGTACGATGCGACGAAGATGTTAAAATGTTACTGTTGGCGCTCAGCTGCTGTCATACACCATACACTTGTTAAATGTGTGGAGCTGTTAAGTTAACAGAAATCCTTTATACACCAGTTATTAGCAGAAAACGTAGAGGAATTCTTGTATGTTCTCTGTTATTACAATAATTGTAGGTGCTGCCAGCAGAGTCTGTTACATGCTCTGTTCACACAAATGGCACGTGCTTGGCGTGTGCCTGTATAGTTAACAGTTGAACGTTATTTAACAGTTGATAGCAAGCATATTTAAAGGATTTGGTTATTACATGGAGTTCACGCATGTTGATAAGGGTTAATGAACATTTACATAAATACATGCCAACAAAACAAGTGTTTGTATTAGGTTGGGTCGTATGTGCTGATTTAATATTTTTGTAAATATCTGTAATTTAATTAAACTACAAAAAAATTTGATATTTTCAATTTTAAATCAAGCAGAAAATTTGATATAAAAAATTTAAATTATTATATGTTGTTGAAGTAAACACTTTATTACTTTGATTAAGCATTCAGGTTAAACTTAATTTTAGATTTAAGCTTAAAAAAATTCTCAAGTCGCACAACTCGTGCGACCGACTAAAAAATTATTTTAGGAAACTAAAAAATTATTTTTGAAAATTTTTACGAGAAAACTACTGGAAGTCATGCTTTAAAAATACAATATATTTATACGCAATTAATGATTCAACACCAAAAATTTAAAAAAATATTAATAATTTGTAATGAGTTATTCGCTATTTTCCAAACGAATCAAAGGATTTGTCATCGAATTACAACTGTAGTTAATTTCAAAAATCTAGTTTCTTGAAAAACGCGCTTAAAGATAAACTAATAGAGCTAATTAAACTGAGCGGCTACACTTCTGTAAACTGTAACTCAAAAAATATTTGAAATATTTATTTAAAAATTTAGTAAGTTAATTTTAAAAGTATGTACATACATACTATCGAATAAAGCAAAATCAAAACAAATTTATATTTTCGAAGTTTCACACTAGGTGTGCCTTTTAATAAAAAAAAACTTTATTTGTGAAAATATTTTTTTTTTAAGTATGTAAATAATACTTACTCTATTAAAAAAAGTATTGATTTATTGACAGTAACTACAAGCAACACCTTAACACTAATACTAAAATACATATGTACATACACACATGCATATAAACATGCTGTATAAATATTAGCAGAGAGAATAACATAATTATACTCCAACAGAGTATTTGTACATGCAGTTGTTTATTAACATTACATGAGAGAACCTTAACCAAGCCAACACTGCATAAATAAAATTTTTAGCACGCTTTAAGGCGCTTCATCCGAGGATAACTTGAATGAGAAGAAATACCAAATTTAACGCTTTCTTCCGTCTTTTTGGTCCAAATATAAAAAATAAGGCAACGCAAAATAGTTTCGAAAGCATACTTAAACCTAGAGAACCTTCAATAAATATAATATTCGTTAAAAACTTTGTCAATAAGTAGAAAATTTTCTGATTTTGGATTGAGATGCAGATTTTTTTTAGACAGAACAGTGGAAAGGCGATTTTTCTGGATATGAAATCCCTCTAATGTTGTAGCGGTTACTTCAGCCACGACAGTTAGGTCAACATAACCAAAACGAACCCCGATTTATATACGAGCAATGTATGTCACCTTAACCAAATAATTTTGGTAATATTTTATACTGCTAGAACAACTTACAGTTAGTCATACAACGGTATGTTGTGTTTCGTGGGTTTCGACAAAAGTGAAAACGAAAATTTTTGAAGTGACATGCGCCGTTCCCAGAACAGCCGAATCTACGTAACCAGTATGAACCAATATTTTTATTCAAACAAGGAAAATGATTTTTTCGCTGTGAGCGATGTCAAGTCAAAGTTTGTAGTAAAGCGCTTAAATTTTTTACACATGTACATATGTATAATAAATAAATAAGCTACTTTTAAAAAAACAACATAGTACTAAAGAAACAAATTTTTTCAGCCATTTTATCGTTTTGAATTCGTCGTAAAAAATTTATTTAAAAAATACACGTATATACTATTTACAAATTTTTTCGAATGACGAGACTTCTTAATTTATCTTTATCTTTGGAAGTCCTTTTACATAGTCTATATACATATGTAGAATTTGAAAAATAATAAAGAAAAATTGAAAGCTTGCGTTACCAATCACATGGAAGGAATATAAGTAAAAAAAAAAAAAATAAACTAAAATTTATGTATTGTACTTGTATATATGATATATATAGAATTAAGCATACATATACGCTTTCATTATGCCGCGTACACACGTAACTTATTTGGATATATGAACAAAAAGGTAAGATATTTGAACTACAAATACCACAATATGCGCAAAACTACTGCTGTACACTACTCCAACTTCTGCAATGTGACACGAGCTGCATGCAACATGCGTCGCGATGCTTTATATATCCACTTTTCGAATAATTTTGAATGCAAATAAAAAACTTTACGTATACCCGACTGTATAATCAGTTTGGCACACTCATTGCAAGGCATCAATGTGGAATATATGGTGGCGTCGCGTAAATCTGCTGATTGTGCAGAGAATATGGCTGCCGATTCAGCATGTATGACATAGGTGAGTTTATTATTTAAGTGATTCCATTTATCTTTGCTCCACGGATATGGTTCGTTCGTGTAATTAGGTGGAAAATGATTGTAACCAATACCAATAAGGCGATTTTTACGATCCACAATGCAAGCGCCCACTTTCGTTTTAGGATCATCACTGCGTGTGGATGCCAAGAGGGCAATTGCCATGACAAATTCGTGATCTGTTAAAAGTTCATTATTGCCTACACTTATAATACGATTTTTATTATCTAATACGCATGCTTCTTGTCTGCTATTGTTCAAATTTGTATTGCGTTTCACAGCAAGTTCATAGATTTCGTTGTGAAATGTTTTATCTGTTAGAAGATTTACGCAACCTTTGTCTTCATAATCATCTAACGGTGAAGATGAACGAAAAGAGGTTGAATGCAACTCGTCGCTAGAATCCGAAGTTGAGCGACAGCAACTGTCGCCGCTGCTGCTGCTGGAGCTGTTCGAGGTGGTGGACTTTGGTGAGGTCGTCACATCGTAGTTATGTTCAGTCATTGCATGTGTTTGTGACTAGAATAAAAAAAAATTGTTAATGTTTTTTTTAATAAAATTAAATTGTACTATGTAAACGATGCATTATGATGCCGCATGCTGAAACTAATTCGTACGGCTTTTATTCGTTTGTAAACTCAGCAGACTGCTTTTGCTGGATTAGATATAATATACTAAAGAAAAAAGATAAGGCAATAAAGTCTTTACAATTTTAAAACTTACATGTGCGTTTGCATCAGTAATTTCTTAAAAGTATTTTTTTTCTTTTTATAATGCGTTTTTTATACTTTAAACAGAATGTCATAAGTCTGCCGTGTACGTCTTTCTGACTGTATATATACGAGCTAGAACTCAATTATTGAGATATCGCTTTGAATTGTTGCATACGCCCTTTTCTCTTCAAGAAGCTGCTCATTTGTCGGAACTGCTGATAACGGACCCCTATAGCATACAGTTACTGACAAAAAAATAAAATCAAATAAAAGGTTCCGAAATAATTATACAATCTATATTAGTTGTCCGATAAATTTCGGATATGTTTTGCCTGTAATCGATTCCTACTATATTTATCTTTTAAAATCAGAATCAAGGAATAATAATATCAAATATAGGCGTTATTTAGTAAAAAATTATATTGTAAAAATATAATATTTAGAATATTTGTTAAAACTTGATATTTTGTTACAATTAAGTATTATTTGTAGAAGAAATGGGCGAGGACAGCGCAGCACAGCACAGCGGCAGAGCTTAAGCTTATACAAAATTTGCAAAATAACACTTATACCGTTAATATAATTATAAAAAAATCGAAAAATATACAATATGTATACTGCATTGAAATCTCCAAAAAAAAATTCGAATGAAGGGACGGCTACGAAAAACGACGTCTCAGCATCATAATTACATATAGATTTTATCAAAACGCGATGCTTTCAAGTTCTCTGTAGCTAATCAAAGAGCATTAAGTGTAGAACTTTCTCCGCGAACTGTTGCGCGTCGCCTTTTAGAAAAGAATCTCTGCGGCAGGTTGTCCCGGAAAATCCCAATGTTGACAAAACCGTCAGATCAGAATCAGATTGCTTTTGCTCCGGCGCATAACAATTGGACCGGTGAAGAAAATACAAAAAAAAATGGCGTAAGATCGTTTGGTCCGATGAATCTAAAGTAAATATGCTAGGTAGCGATGGAAAAAATTGGGTTCGACGTTCGAAGAATGCTGAAATGAATACACGACAAAAAGTTTCAAACACGGAGGTGGTAATATCGTGATATGGGAATGTTTTTCGTGGTACGGAGTTGGACCGCTGTTTTGGTTTTAAGAAATCAGCATGACAATGACCCGAATCATAGCTTGGGTGTGGTCAAGACCTGGCTACAGGATCAAAGAATCGATGTTATGATTTGGCCTTTTCTAGATTTAAAGCATATAGAATACCTGTGGAAGATTGTAAAGAAACAGTTGGGACATATTAAACCACTAATTAAGGAGGAACTATGGGAAAAAGTGAGAGGCGTGAAGCGAATTCAGTCTGTAAAGCGCTAGTGGAATCCGCGCCGAAAAGGTGCGCTGCTGTACACGCAATTAAAGGTTTTGCAACAAAATTCCAACTTATATGTATTTTTTAATTATAATAGTCTACTATTTACGAGTTTTGGTTCTATGATTATATTTTATTTGTCAATTGAAATTACTGATAGTTTCTTTAAAAGTTCTCTGCATATTATATTCAAATTTTTATTAAGTTATTTTTGCTTTTGAAATGTTTAAAATAAATCTTATTAACTATAAAAAATAATTATTTCCTTCTAAGAACTGTGGTAACACTTGTTTTTTTTTTTGTTTGCAAATACTTAGTTGTGAATAAAACTTGGCTTCTATTTTATTGTCAGTAACTGTATATGTATGTACATACCTGCTACACAGGTCAAGTTCTCGTATGAAAAACTCTTTATTTGACAAGGTATCTTTACGAAATTAGCACAGATTATTGTCCAAGGCAACGCTACAATCTCCGAACAAATTTTTCAGATCGGATCACTGTCGCATATAGCTGATATACATACTCAACAATCGGAATTAATTGTTTATATAGAAACTTTTTATTTGTAAAGGTTAATTGTAATATTTTATTGTTAATTATTTTTTCAGCACTGCCTAAAAGAGTAGTTATACTCTTAAACTCTTATGAAACAAGAAAAACGCAAAACGTTTACAGGCACGGTATATAGTCGTATACATATATACATACACAACTTTTATTATAGTTATCAAAAGCAGAGCTTAACAAAAAAATATTTCAGTCGAGCATTTCTAGTGAAAAATATGCGTTCGTTTTGTGCAGCAACTTTTATAGCAGTAATAATCTTGCAAAGCCACGTCACTTATGCAAGAAGTAAAGACGTTTTACTAAAGTATTGCTTATTAAAGCAAATAATTTTTATTTTCTTTCAGCGCGTTACGAAGTATTCGACCTACACGATTGTCAACAAAATGCAGCTGTAAAAACTGAGTATACTGCACAACCGATCACTGCTGATTTCACCTGTGCCGCTTTTTGTAAGCTTCGCGAATTTCCACACGGCGGTTGCGACTGTGTGACAAAGAAATGTGTTTGTGCAAATATGAATTTGAATTTCTGCGATTTTCAGCTGATAAGATTGTTTATCTGAAAGGATATTATAAAATTGCACCAAAAAAATAAATTTCAAATTAAAAATAATTAATAAACCAACTGCACATGAAGAACATATTTTGGGCCTTTAAAGTTTGCAATTATATTTGTTGTAAATTTCAATAAATTCATTTCCTTTAAATTTACAGTACATATTGCGAAATTTCTATTAATATATGCATATGTATAAACCAATGTAATATAATCAATACTTTTTCAAATGGAATTTGCTTAGTAAGTAAACAACTTATTCACTAACTGCCTTTGTGAATCCAATTTGCACAAAAAAAATAATAAGCTGTCAAAATAAGAATCAGCACAAATGTATTGTAAATCTTAGACCGAAATACTATTAATAAACTCGTTTATATGTGTGAATATTTTAGTGCACTAAGGCTTTTTTTCGGTTTTACTTGTAATAACTAAGCGGTTTTTAGTGGGATGGGATTCTGCTTTAAATGCAAGTATATGGAACGCATACGCGATACATCCTTGCCTGATTTGTTCACTTTTGGATTGAATTCGCACAATTTTGCAATGCGTTCCCATTCGGTGCCCGGTTCCAGTGGACCACCATTTTCTAGCGCTGCTGCTTGTTTTTCCGCATTACGTGATGCAGCTTTTGTTTTAGCAATTGATTCTTCAGTTTGGCGCAACCAATCATCTAATTCTTGTTTAGCTTGTTGACGCAACTCTTCTTTCTTGCGTTCTTCTTCGCGATCCTTCTCTTCAAGTCGTTGTTTTTGTTCTTCACGCCATTTTCTTATTTTCTCTGGTTCAATACGTGAGGGTGGTGGCCCTGAAATACCGACGGGTTCATTCGATTCGCCACCTATCATTTCAAAGCTACCAGTGGATGAGCCGAGTCCACCACCCACCACATTGGCTGCAAGATCATCGCCACCAAGAAGACCATTGCCATCGGTGCTGGGCGGTCCGCTTGCAACAGTGCTTGCAGGTGGTACTATTTCGGATTCAAGATCACCGAGCACTGATTGTTCACGTGCTAAGAACTCTGCGGCTGGATCAACCTCTTCTTTGGGTGCAAAATCATCACCAAAATCCATTTTGAAGAAAGGCAGCTATCACTGGAGAATTAAGACAATAAAAATTTGGGGCGTATTGTACTACATTTTCTATAGCAATTACACGTAGGCAGATTTAAAGCCTTAACATTGTCTTAGCAAACGCAAAGTCGGCTTTAAATTGTGATATTTACCTCAAGAATAAATTAAGTTCAGTATTTTTTTACTTAATTCTCACTTGGTTGAGTCAGCACAAAAAAACTTATATTTTGTAAAAAGCAAAATTAGCTGTAAATTTCTCCCAATCAATGCGTAAATGTTTAATCTTCTTCTTTAGCAGGCAATTGTCATTGAAAAACGTCAGATATGACGAACGAGCGAATGAGACAACACTTGCCAACGAAAAGTTTAAAATCGAACAAACCTGCACAACAAAGGCCATAAGCATAGTAATATATTTTTCCCGTAAAGCTTCTGATCGCACAAACGCAACCACCTAACTTATTAAATACATCCAACTTACGACAATCTCTCACCTTTATACGAACTTTAATTTGTCTAGATTTATTAATATGTCAATAAAATTAAGAGTAATAAGTTTAACACACAAAGTGTGCGAAAAATACTTAGTACACCTTCAAAAAAGCGGGAAAACAATCGGCAAAACAAATTCACGATTGCACTGTATTGTCAAATTGCAATTCACAGCTGATTACATAGGCACAGAATGACTTAGTGTTTCGAATATCACATTTATAAAATTTTGATAAGAAAATGTTGCAATTAGTTTTAAGTGCACTAAAATCTGCTGCTGGTCAGAAATATAAGGCTTACATAAATAAATATATATGTGAATGTATATATTTCATGTAATAAACTCTAATTTTTTTGATCAAAAGATTTAATATAAGCGCATTTTCCAAAAATTTAAAACTTAAACAAATGCAGTGCAACCATGCAATGCTGTTCGTTTTTATGTATTTTGACATTTTTCCGTCATGCTTTGACTGCCAGAAAATACACACTTTCGGACTAGCTAGCCTCGGTCGAATTCGGAGTGGGAATGTTTTTCTCAAAATGGCGCTCGGTCAGTATAACGAGTAGACAGAATAGATGACGCGAAAAAGTGAAAATTGACAACAAAAACGTGATATTTTTGTAAAAATTTTAATTGCAAAGTCTACCCAAGAACTTTCTTAATAACGGTGAAGTGAAGTTTATTACGTGAATCCATAAAAAGTGTGAAAAAATTGAAATTCTACATAAAGTCAACGTAACGAGTTGCAGGAGAACGCGACGAGTCACGCAAGGCAGCGACAGCGTTGGGCAACGGCGCACAGAACGACCGGTCGAGCCGTTTTGCCGTGCAGCCACAACACGGTCGTAATCCAGCTAGATACATAACGCAAGACAAAGTACATATTTGTGGTGCTCCACTGGTTTGCGAATACTAAGTGAGCGGGTTTCGGTGTAGTACGGGACAAGTAAAAAAAATCCCCAAACTAGAAGTTTTTTCGCACTGCATATAACACCAATCGGAAGCAAAGCAAGTGCGTTTTGTTTTTGTATTGTTGTGGGGAAGCGTTGAGACATAATCGGCATTGAAATTTTAGATAAAGCATTATTATACATTTTATTCAGCGATGAACGGGTTATGCACTAGACTAGCAATTTATTGTGTTTGGTGTGTGTAATATGATTTTTTAATGCCTCCGCAGGCAACTCGTCGAAATGTAATATTTTTGGCGCTGCATATCTAGGTATATATATTTTGTTTTCGTATGCAATTTTTTCTGCTTTATGGTGTTAAATTGCAACCCCACAACAATAGAATGTTTCTTGCTCTTTATTATACTTGTGTATTCTTATATTTAATCAATTTCGTTCAACAGTCTTAATCACACATTTACTACAAAAACTTTTCGTACATCAATATGGATCCCAATTCAAGTCCCTGGTCCTATGCTTATAATCGCATTGTGCCATCTGCCTCCAGCACTGGATCTGCAGAAGATTTTCAACATCCACACTTGGCGCCTGCCCAATCTTTATTTCTACAGGCAGCACATTCTGGTATAGCTGCTAGCTTTAATGCCGCAGCTGCTGGCAGCGGAAGTTTTGTATCACCTTCACCCATTGGCGGATATAATCCAGTCTTTCAACAAATCTACCATCATGCGGCTGCAGCTAGTGCACAACCAAAACCAGCCCACTACGCCTCAAGTGCTGTAAATACACCAGTGCGTCAAATACAAATACCATCAACGTTAGATAAGCAATTGACGAATTTTCAAAATCAAGCCGCTGTCGCTGTTGTATCTTCAGCTGCCGCTGCAGCAGCAAATAATGCTGCTTCTAATTACTATGGTGAAAATTCCTCATCGAGCGGTGCTTCGCCATCGCCCACAACATCAGCAATTACATCAACAACGCTTAGTTGGAATACACCGATGATATCCAATACATTTCTGGCAATGCAACAACAACAGCAACAGCATCAGCAAACGCAACAGCAGCAACATCAACAACAACAAGCGCAACAACCACAGTTGAATTTAGTGGCCGAGAAGGTGGTGAGTAGTATGTTGGGGAGTTTGGTTTTAAGTCTGAATGCAAAGCCTTTATATTTGTTTAAATTTCAATTACGGCCTGAGTTCTTTATTTGTTTAAACTTGCTGCTCAATTTTATAACCTTTGAAGCTTTGTATAGAGGTGTAAAGACTGGGCTGTATACGATTCTACTCTCTTTTAGTCAAATTCTCAGGTGCTTTATACTAATAATTAATGTAAGATCGAAAAATAATGAAATTGTATTATATTATTGATTTTGTTTTATTTTTTTCAAACACTTACACTGAGAGTTACAAAACCAACCTGTAATGGATAGTACATTGATTTCTCTTCTTAGTTCTCTTTTAATATGATTAATATTTAAAGTAAAACTTTAAAATTTGGAAAATTTTAACAGAATTCAAAAGATTCTAAAAGTATATAAGTCTACATAGATTTCACATAAGCTTATTCAACTATTATTGTTCAAGAAAAGAAAACTCCTTTTACTGCATATGAAATCTCCGCATACGTATGCGTACATACATTTATTAAATCATAAATATAAAAATTCACCGAAAACTCGAATAATATATAACATCATCTACAGTCACAAACACATATAAACTACAGTCAAATAAAATCAATTGAATTCTTGCGACGCCTGTGTTGCACATTTTCAGCAAATCAAACAGGAGAAGCCATCCGACCTAAAAGCCTATAATGATATACTTTTATATCAGACGCAACTACATCAACAACAACAACAGTTGCAACAGCAACAACAACAACAGCAAGATGAAATTAATGCTACAATTGACAATGATGCTGAAATGTATTGTACTATTGATGGTAAAAATTATAAAATTGTACGCAAAGGTCAACAACAACAACTAATACAAGTCGATCAAATACATCAGAACGATGTAAATAGTTCATATGCTGCTGGCAGCACAACACCAGCACTCACAGTTGCTGTCGATAATGCTGTCTCACCACATGTAATTGTCTATAAGACAGGCAGTGGTGGTGGTGCTGAATCGCCGGCCTTGCGTCGTAATATTGCAGGTGCAGGCTCACCAGCTTCAGCCACAGTTGCTTATTCGTCTGTGATACAAAGTACACCGCAACAACAGCAACAGCTGCAGCAGCATCAACAACAACAACAACAACAGCAACACGTTTCAGCGTGTTGGACTAAAATCGAAGATACCAATGGTTCGGCGGACGGTGGTGCTAGTACGGAAGATGTGAAAAATGTTTTGCAATTACAAGTGAAACAAGAAAATCGTCAATTGGGTTATGTCACAGATAATGATGTGGGCGAAAGTTTGATATTCAATTTGCCACCTGGACTTGAAATTAAACAAACTCTGTATAATCCAAATACGGGTGCTCCAATTAGTAATTCGACTGTGTTGCAGCATACGCAACAACAACAAGCACAAGCTCAAGCGCAGCAACAGCAGTTGTTAGCGCAGCAAAATTTGTTCAATAATCAAAAATTGCAGCAACAACAACAGCAGCAACAACATGTCGAAAAGCAACGACGCCAGCATATGGTGGCGAATATGTTGGTATCGCCTACGGCGAATACAAATAATCAACAACAACAGCAGCAGCAACAACAACAAACTTCTTCCTCCCAAGCGTCACAGATTCAAATCATACCCAAGGTTTGTATTTTATGATTTTCGATTTGTATATTTTCTTGAAGCCTTTTGTTAAATTGTTCCCTGCATTCTATGCATCTTTTATGTGCTTTAATTGAATTTGATTGTTATTACAATTTTTTTTCGCTAATATTTTTTTTTTTTATTTACTTTTCTTTATTTACGTTTGCTTTTAACATCTAACACACAAACTACTAACACTTGACGCACTCATTCTATTTCATTATATATATATATATATTATATATATAAAAATATTTAATTGCGCTGTGCTTAAGTGCGTATGCAATGTTTTTCCATAAGTTGAGTTCAGTTCGAAAAAGCTGAATAAATAAAAAAAGGCATCATCTCAGTTGTGTAAAATTGAAAATATGCTAAAGGGTGTAAATGTCACATGAAACTTTTTAACTGCAAACAGTTGTATAATAAAAAAATATTTATGTTGCTGTTGACAATTGGCTAATATTATCTTTAGTAAAGCAACCATTTCATCATTGCATAGCTCGTTGTTTAGGTGATTTGGTTACAACACTTTTTCATTTCATGTGTGCGTTTTTATTATTTGATATTGATTAATTAAAATCACATAATGCTTAAATAAGATTTAAAAAAAAAACACATTTTTAGTGACTTCACGTTTTCGAAATGCTTTCATATTAACCGGCATTAATATAACTAAAGTTGTTAAAACTTTATTAGAATAAAGAAATAAGAGCACATATGCATAGAAAACTTGAAAATTTCTAAAATATTATGGTAAAATTACCGAAAAATTAAATAAATATTTTTTTTTCAAGGCACACATTTATTTGTTTGTATACAATATCAAAAATTATTATAGTATTTAATATTTCAATTTATTCTGTACTTTTTTTCAACGAAAATCTTTTTTTTTTTATTATATTTTTTTTTTATATTTTTTTTTATTTTTTTTTTTAATTTTTTTTTTGTGTTTGCAAAAATTTTATTTACACATTTGGTGACAGCAAACACCCGTTAATATATATACAGCATAACCTAATACTAAATTACCGTTATTTTATAGCTAACCTACACTTTTTTTTTGTTTATTTTCCTTTATTTTCTGTAATATTTTTATTCCTTTAACGTTGCCACCTTTTAACTGTGCTCATCTAATCGATTTTCATTTCTGTTTAACAAAAGGGAGTGAAACTAAACAAAACGAATTTGTATGTATTTGAACCTGTGACGTTTATTTCCAAGCTTTTGAGGAAGTTGCGTATAAGACGGCTGCTATAATATATAAAAATATACCGTTTTTAGTGGCATTGCAAATAAGTGGAAATACTCTACAACTGATTATGGCTTTTTTGACATTTCTACTCGATCCTAATGTTACCCTACAACATTTGCACAATTTTAATATTTCATCATGATTAATTACAGCAAAACATGCATTTTTTATTTGACAATTAGTTTTTTTTTTTTTTTAATATGGAGAAACATTGCAGTACACCAGTGTTAGGTTTTGTGTGAAAGCAAGTGTAGTCGTTTAAGTAAAATCTGTGTGTTAAAAATAAAAGCATGCATCCACTGTGTCTAAAAATGTTTAATCTAGCCTTGATTTGTGTTTACGAATTTAATGTATTTTTTTTTTATTAATTATTATTTAATATATTTTTTTTTATTAATTATTATTTAATATATATTTTTATTAATTATTAATTAATATATTTTTTTATTAATTATTAATTATTAATTAATATATTTTTTTATTAATTATTAATTAATATATTTTTTATTAATTATTAATTAATATATATATTTTGTTTTAATCATTTAATTTTTTTTAATTATTAATTTTTTTTAATTAAATTTTTTTTTAAATTATTTAATTGTTTTTTTTTTTTAAATTATTTAATATTTTTTATTATTTACTATTATTTAAATTTTTTTTGTCATTATTACTTAATAATTTTTCGGTTTTTCATTTTAATTCTATATTTTGTTTATTTTATAGTTCATTATTATTTATATTTGTTTTTAATTTCTATTAATATTGTCATAATTCTTATCAGTTTTACAATAATAGGTCAAAAGTAAAAAATTTCCTCTCCTATCACTCCTATTACTTCATTCAGCAGAGACTCGCAAATTTCTTCAGTATAAATATTGCATTAGTACCTTAGAGCTGCATTTCATATACATAGTTCATAAATAAATTTTGGATATCAATTATTTTTTTATTCATATAACAAATCAATTATTTTTCAGCTAAACATTTTGTTTTCACGCTATCTACATTTATTTATAAATATTTAGCGTGGGTTTACATCACTAAAAACTTCTACATCTTCTCACCATTGCAGGTTGAAGTGGAGCCGCCAAAGCAACTGCCTGCGAAACCTGCCAAAACACCGCGCAAGCGTCAACCGAAAAAGACGCTCGTTACGAACGACTATGCGACGGTGCGCAGCCCACAGCAGGATGTGGTGCAGCATCAGCAACAACAGCAAGCACAACAACAACAACAGCAGCAACAGCATCATCAGCAGCAACAGCAGCAGCAACAACAGCAGCAACAGCAACAACAACAACAAGCTACCTACTATGATTTCAATAGTAAATGGAATACGCCCTTGAAGATCGAGAACAATACGCCGTCGCCGGTTGCGCAAGCGCCCGCCATTAGCATACCGACCTATGTAAATCCACATGCCGCACAACAGCAACAGCAACAACAGCAGCAGCAACAACAACAACAGGTGCAGCAGCAACAGCAACAGGTGGCAGCGCAACAACAGCAACAAATACCGCAACCAGCGCATATGCAGTCATCGCAAGCGCAGTCGCAGGCGCATCTCACGAATTTATCTTCGTACTATTCGAGCACATTTCCACAACAAATTGCTTCACAGTACACGGCATGCATGCAGCAGAATGCAGCCACAGCTGGCGCCATACCACATACGCTTTATAATCTCAATCAACCACAGCAACAGCAGCAGCAACCGCTGCAACAGTCACCGCCACAGCAGCAGCAACAACAACCACCTACACAACCGCCACAGCAGCAGCAGCAACAAGCGCAGGCGCAGGCGCAAGTACAAGCACAACTACAGCAACATGCGCCACAACAGCAGCAAACGCAACAACAACAACAGTCCAACGCAGATGCACCGCCCGCTGCCAATGATCCGAGCAATAAAGTGATTGTGCCCAATATCGAAGAGGAATTGGACTTTCTCACCGACGCTGTAGCGCCCAAACAGGGCTATGCGAACTCTGCAACGAACTTGAACAATAGCAATGGGCGTAGTGCCACAAATTTCGGCATACGTCATCCCCAAACGGAGGCACAAAGTGTTGGCAGCACGCCAGCGGTCCATGCGCTCACTAATAACGGCCTAACAGCGCCGGCGGCGGCGACGGGCGCAACGTTAGGCAATAGTATTGTACCGGGTAGCGAGCGTAGGCCGGTTGTTGGCACTTCGATTGGCGAAAAAAAGACACAGTTCATGGATAGCTATTTGAAGTTCCTGCAGGGTGAGCGTGACGATTCGCCACCACCAGCTGTGGTTAAAAGTGGCCGCAAGGTGAACTATCAACGTTCGCCGGGTGGCAATACGGCAAAACGTACAAAAACCGGCAATGGCAATAACGAGGAGGCGGCAAGCGCTGGCGCGACTGGGCAAACGAGCGAGCAGCAGGCAAACCAGCAACAAGCAGGCGTTGTTGATGAACAAAATCCCGGTTTGTCGGCTGATGATGCGCATCGTATTAAAATACTCTCACAAACGCAGATATTGCCGAAGAAGCGACCACAGGCGCATATGGCGGCGGCGGCGGCAGCAGCTGCTGCTGCCGAGACATCAGCTGCAGCCACAGCGAGCACAGCGTCGGTCATACAGCATCCAGCTGAGCAGCAGCAGCAGCAGCAGCAACAGGCGCAACAACAGTTACAACAACATCAGCAGCAGCAGCAACAACAGCAGCAGCAATCATTCCGCCCATATGGGCAGCAGATTCCGACCCAAACACAACAACCGCAACAGGCGCAACAACAACAGCAACAACAGCAGCAGCAGCAACATCCACAACAACAGCCACAGCAACAACAGCAACAATACTGTGCACAATTGGGGTTTAGCGGTGGTGGTGGCGGTGGCGGCGGCAGCAGTCAAGGTATGTTGCCTGACCAACAAAATTCCTCCAGTACTACCACTACTAGTAATACGATAGCACCCACCGCTGCCGCTGCTGCTGCAGCAGCTGCCGCTGGCGTAACGGCCGGTCATCATCATCCTTTAATAAATTTTCTGTGGCCTTGGCATTGATGAGCGCGACTGTGCGTTGTTGTGTTGCAAATTTGCTGACTGTTTTAATTAGTTGGCTGGTGGCGCATGCGCAGTCGGTAGCGTTGAGATGGTGAAGACAAAAACAAAATGAAAATGTATCACAAGCGCGTGGTTGTGGTGAGAAAATAAGCTCACACCCACCCATATCTCTCCTATCTCTCTCTCTCTCTCGACCACAATTTTGCGTGGAAAAAGACGCTGCCGCAGCAACGCGAACGTACCCATGCTCGTTCGCGCGCAAAAGACAATTCGTGAACAACCAAAAAAAACACAAAACAGAAAAAAAATGAAAAAATTCAAAGCAAAACCATACGAATGGGTTTGAAGCGTTCTAATTATCGTGCTAATTAAAACATGAATGAAAATAAGAAATTATTTAAAAAATAATAATAATAATAACTAAAATCAAAATTAATGGCAGCAAAAATGATTTGTTACAATACATACATATATAATAGAAAGAAAAAAAAAAAGATACCAGTTGATAAAATGGAATTAAGTATTTTTTGACAAAAGAAGGCAGCAAAGAAACAAAAGTTCTTACTTAAAAAAAACATTTTGTGTTTTTATTTCCCAACCAGATGGATAAAGCATTTCTATGCATGCGAAATGGGATGTTATACTTCATTTACATTGCTCACTTAAAACGCTCTGGCCAAAAAGAAAACCGAAAGTATAAAAAACTTACTAGTCTTCAATTTAAATTGGTTCAATTAATTGAAGTATAAACCAAAAAAGCAGCAAAAATTCAAAAAAAAAAAGAAAGAAATTTTTCAACACATTTTCTTCTAACATCAGCAGAGTGCGCGCGAACGAGCGTTTGGGGCGGAAATTCTAAACTGTTTCACTTACCTATTTCACTTGCGTCAGCGGCCAAGTCACAGTCCAATGATGAGACCGCACATTCAATGTTCAGTCGCCATCACGGCCAAAGCCACCACGAAACATAACTAAATCACATTTAAAATTACTACTCGCACCTCTCTAAACATGCACACACATTCACTTCAATTCCACTTTTATTGTTAAGCAATCACGCTCACTCTAGTACAGCACCTTTAGTCAACTAAGTTTTGTTATAAGAGTTGTAGTAACTGTAGGCAGGACTTAAAGCGCAAATATTTATAATTTAAGTGACAGAGGAGAATTGGGAATGATTCTACTTTACGTTTGTTTTTAAGTGTGTAGAGTATTTTTGAAGTATTTATGGGTATTTAAATTTTTTTTTAATTTTTTAAATTTTTTTTTTTAATTTTAAAATTTTTTTTAAATTTAATTAAAAAATTTTTTTTTAATTTAAAATTTTTTTTTTTTTAATTTTTAAATTTTTTTAAAATAATTTTTTTGTTTTAATTTTAATTTTTTTTTTTTTTTTGTTATAGTTTTTTAATTTTTATTTATTTTTTTAATTTTTATTTATTTTTTTAATTTTTTAATTTTTTTTTTTAATTTTTTTTTTAATTTTTAATTTTTTTTAATCGTTTCAAAGTTTTAAATTACTAAATTTTACATTAATGTTGCTATATGAATGCTAGAATTTCCCACGAAGCACATTTTTTTTAATAAGTCGAGGCTTTCATAAACCGAAACGTTAACTTTGATTGCACCGAAGCTATAATATTCTTCACAAATACAAAAGATGCCATACAAGAATTTGTTTTTAATTTGGTAGTCAATCAATATTCCATGCCAAATTTCGTGAAGATATCTTGTCAAATAATAATGTTTAACATACAAGCACTTGATTGAGTTTGTATGGCAACTATATACAGTGGTCCGATGTCAGCGGTTCCGAATAATGAGCAGCCTCTTGGGGAGAAAAGGGCGTGTGAACGATATCTGACAAACTGAGGGGCAAGTTTGCGTGTATACAGACAGACGAACATAGCTAAATCGACGCAGCTCCTCATTCTGATCATATATATGTATATATATATTTTACAGGGTGTTTGATGTTTCATTTTGGGTGTTACAAACTCAATATACGCTGTTCAGTGTATAAAAATGTTGTAGTCACTCTTTGAAATACTTTATAATAGAAATGAATTGAATTGGAATTAGATTACAGCAACAATTCTTTTGATTATAACCACAATTCTTTTGATTACAATTCTTTAGAATACAATAATCATTCAATTAAATAGCAACAAAATTTTTTTTAGACTACAACAATTCTTTAGATTACAACAATTCTTTAGATTACAACAAATTACAACAACCAATCCTTAAATTACATGGACAATGTTATTTCGCATTCGAAACCCTTCGTATAAAGTTTTAGACAATTGAGATCTGCTCTATTACCACTACATAAACGTGTGCGTCCACCTTTTTTTTTTAAAAACCCTGTTTAGTATCTGAGGTATACATTTTAGTTTAGTTAATCATATTTCTCTTTTGCATACATAGGTTGCTCAACTGGATAAACGCTTTAAACTACTCTCACCTTGTCGTAAGAGATCTATGTATATAACTGTATATACACATATATAGCATAACGGGAATTTCACTTGCACCATTGTCTATAACTCCATAAGAACTCTCTCATTATAAACACTTCTAACCGTCATACCTAACAACACACATTCATTCACCCATCTAACCACAACACGTATACACTCACCACATCAAACAGAACTTTGTTCCTGTCCTTACCATTTGCATTACGGCTTGACTTGCCTCGTCTTTTAGATCCACTCACATTGCCGCCACGACGCGAGCAAGGTCTACGCAAAGCGAAACAGACGAGCATGCATGCCATGTTCATGAGTACGGGCACAGCAGGTGGCGCTAGCGGCAGCGGTATGGCCGATAATGAAGATCAAGAGCCCGATGAATTCGCGGACTCCGATACGGATCCCGTTTGGACGCCACAAGACGATGATGTAAGTTTGTGTTAAGTTAAGTAACACGAATTTTATATTTATATATCAAAAATTCACAAATATTTGGCTTTCAGAGCGATGAGGGCGGTAGAAGCTATCGTCGGAAGACATCGCGTAGAAATAAGAGTGCACCGCGTAAAACTACTTATAATCAGCAGCCGGAGCAACAGCAACAACAAACGTCGCTCAATCAAGTACAACCACAACAGCAACAACAACAACCGCAACAACAACAGCCACAGCAGCAGCAACAGTTGACGCAACAACAAAATGTTGATGGTTATACACCGAATAAGGCCAATGCATCATCGTATGCCAACGCCACGCACGATGCGGACAATTTTAAGGTACACAGTTCGCTACTTTATTAATACACTTCTTTTCTAGAAAGCAACGTTCAAAAAACTGACAAAACTTCGATTTTGTTAGTGTTTGTTTAAAAAAATTTACCGCCAAGTACTCAAGCCTCTCATGATACTAGTAAAATAGCTTACTGTTGTATGTCGGGATCGATAAGAGTTAAGGTTAACACTATAACAACAACGATTACATCTCCCAGCTAGAGTTTCGATAAACGATATCAGCAACTTACCAAGGCAGTCGGGTCTACAAAACCTTGTCACCGCCCACTTTCGAAAAAGCTTTTATACTTCAGAAACCAATTTAGTTAAAATAAAAAAAAACCTTCATTCATAGCTCTCTTAATTATTACTATTTGTAATACAAAATATTTAAAATGAAGCTTATTACATAACCTTAGATTTTTGTCCCACATGTGGAAATTGATTCAGAACTTTCAACTGGTCACAATATACCGAATATATTGACTGACTTGTGCAATTGAAAAAATGTGTCTGATATCCTATTAAAATTGATAAAATCGGTCCATAACCACGCCCATTTTCTACAATATATAACGAGATTTTTTACTCTTCACATTATTATGCTTTGTAATAGAAAATTTTAAAAATTAAACTCAACACATAACCTTACATTTTAACACAAAAAGCTTTAAATCGGTGCAGATTCCTTAGCACACTTATATCGAATATCGACTTGAATTTCTGTTCGAATTTGTATCTATCTTATTTTCCTTTCTTGTCTTATGTTTAAACTTCCATTTTCTGCCCACAGACCGGTGATTTCATTGTACTCCGTTCCGATTTGGTCAACGACTGGCCGATCATCTGGCAAGTGGACACCCAATGTATTCTACAAAAATATGAGCCATTCTGCCAGAATGGCAAAATGTTCTATCGCAACATGTCAATGGTAAGCGAAATAATTCAGCAATTATTAAAAATATAACTAAATTTCTCGCTTCCCCTACCCCACAGTATTCATCATGGAATCTTGACTCAAAGAAGCTATATGTTAAGGCGCCCGTACGCATACAAGTGCAATCGCACAAGGAGACTATTGTGGAATTTATGCGTTCCGAGCTGTTAGCCGACGATACCGAGCAATTTATTGAGAAAATTATGGAAGACTATTTGCGTTATCGTGATAACTTCGAAATTTACATACAAACAATGATATCACAGGTGCTGGATCCAAGCTTTTTCTTGGAAATAACTAGAGAAAAGGGTGAGTAGGCTCGCTATTGAATTATTTTGAGACTACTAACTAATTTTCTTTTTTTTTTTCACCACACTCACCACTAGATGAATACTTTTTGGGCAGCGTACGCATTATCGATAGCATAATGGATAATTGTAAGCGTAAATTACTCTCCATTACGCCATGGACGCGCAGTATTATCGTTTCAATTGAAACTTATCCCAAGTGTCATGTATTCACCGAGTGGGGACAAAATAATCTGACACAGAAAAATTGTGGCGGTTGTCATCAGCCAGGCATATCGGTGCGCTTTCTGCTGTTTGGTAATCCCTATCATGCCAATACGATGCAACCGGTGCCCGTGGATACGCGCTTGGCTTGTGAGAAGGTAGGCCTGCAGCTATTTTATTTATTATATTATTGTCTTTTATTATATTATTTTTTTTTATTATATAATTTTTTTTTATTATATTATTTTTTTTTTTATTATATTATTTTTTTTTTATTATATATTTTTTTTTTATTATGGCATCTTTATTTGCTTATCCACCAGGACATACTGTTGTGTCGCATTTGCGCTGCCCGTGCTGATATATTCCATAAGATTGCTCATGAAAAGTATAATTTGTATATACATTGTTCGTCACGTGTTGGTGAACAACAACAAGAATATCCGGGCAAATCGTCAACGGAAATTTTAAACGATCTACTAGCCGAACACAATTGGGTGGATGAGGTGTGTATGCCTTCATTCAAGTTGCTATAACAGCAGTTTCTAACTTTACAACTTGATTTATTTTACAGTTATTCCGCAATATGCGCAACTCCTGGGCTGAGGTGGAAAGTTTAGAACGTCAAAAACGTTTTCGTGAAGTCTCACAATAAAATTAATCTACTGTAATATGAATATATATTTAATAACTACGCATCAGCAACGCTGGTATTGGTGCTCATACATATGTACATGCTGAATAAATTCAGCCGATAAGTTGCCGTGCAATAAACAGCCCAGCAAGAAAAACTAACGAAATTCCTTATACAATTCTAACTACACCGAAGCAAAAGTGCAGAAACAAAATTAATGCAATGAATAAAGTATAATTAACGTAAATGTTAGCAGAAATTAATATTCTTGTACCAACTGTTATTAGCGCGTCTGAGCCAGCGCAAACTTATGCGCCTGCAAACAACGTACAGGTGTGCGCTAAGCGGCGTTTTTAAGCGCCATGCAAAATACAAATCTATATAAAAAGTATAAAATAGCAGTTACTAAGTATCTAAATACATATATTACATACTACGTATACAAATACATATACATATATACAATACAGTTTAGCATATAATATGCATTTTTTTATGTGCATAAGCATAAGTTAACCTAAAAATTGGTTGACAAGCATTATTGTAGTTTACATGTTTTTTTAATAAGTTTAGTATAAAAATATTTACTATTTCTATTTTTACGAATATAAATATTTTCGTTTTGGTGCGCAAGGCTTGGTATGTGCTCATGTGCGCGTTTTGGTTTTGAGTGGAGAAAATTGTTAATTTCATAAAATGCGGTGTGTTTAAAATTTATTGAGTTTAAATCTAGATTGCAAGAATTTCTTTAAATTCCTTTTTTTAAAAATTTGTATTTTTTTAATTTTTGGTTTTTTTAATTTTTGTAAGTTTTTGAAGTAAAAAAGTGCGTGACACCATTGTTTTTTTATTTTTGTTTAAACATTTTTTTCACATCTTTGTCTTGTTTTTTTTTATTAAAAAATTTTTTATTTTATTTCCAAATTTTTTTTTATTAAAAACTTATTTTCAAAATTTTTTTTATTATTTTATTTTATTTTCAAAATTTCTTTTATTATTTTATTTTATTTTCAAATTTTTTTTTATTAAAAACTTTTATTTTTTTTATTTCCTCTTTTAATTTTGGTTTTAAAAATTTTTATTTTGTTTAAATGTTTATATTTTAAATTGTTAATATTTTGTTTCAAAATATTTTTTTTTCTGTTACAAAAATGTTTTTATTTTTATTTTTCTGTTTCTGTTTCAAAAATGTTTTTTTTTTCTGTTTAAAAAAATGTATTTTTCTGTTTAAAAAAAAAATGTATTTTTCTGTTTCAAAATTGTGTGTTTTTGTTTTGTTTCAAAATTTTTATTTTGTTTAAAAAGTATATATTGTTAATTTTTTGTTTAAAATTTTTTTTTTATTTCTATTTCAAGTTTTTTTTTTATCTTTTCGGTTTCTGTTTCAAAAAAATTAATTTCTCGTATGGTTTTCTACTAAAAAATAATTTTAAAATAGTTATAGAGCTATAAAAAACAACAAGAAATAAAACTAAATTTTAATATCTATGCTTTAACCTTTTTTTTTTGTAATTTAACCAATAATATCAAGCCTTGCGTTCACTAAATGCATTAAACTATTTCGTTTTCCACCGCATTTTCAAATTTTCATAAGCAAATACTTTATTTTAAACGTAAATAATTTTTTTTTTTTTGCTTTCTAATATTAAATTTTAATTTTCTATGCATTGCAACTAAAACACAAACTACGAAAGACACCAAAAACGCAAAACACTAAATGCGCGTCAAGTGTTGTGAAATATTTTAAAACTTCTTATAAGCAATAAAGCCAATAGCTAAATGTTTTATTAATTGGCAAGTGTAAAAGAAACCAAAAAATATGCATAAATGTTAATAAAAATCTAACTTTGTTTTTCAAAAACAATTTTTTGATCAAATAATTTCAATTTAAAAGAAAATTTTTGGGGCATATGAATTTATAAAATAACGTGAAATATTATTTTTAAGTATTCTAGGCACACATACACACATACGTACATACGCTAGTAAAACACCTGTAAATAAATCATAAATGAACAAATACGCTAAAGAAAAAATTACAACAATTTATATGTAAGCAGTAATTAACATTATCAACAACGAATAAGATTCGCCGCCAAACAATTACGTAACATATTTTTGCTGCTCAAACGCTTGACAATACACACATGCGAGTAATTTGCTAACAACAACTATTATATGCATTATATGTATATTATATATATATATATATATTATATACACCTTTCAATCAAAATCTAGTTAGCATTAAGTTACACACCGGCACAATTACTGTCCTATGTAAAACTTGTAATATATATATATATAAATATATGCACAGTAATTAAATTAAATGATATATATGTATACATATGTATGTATATGTATATATTATCTTTTTTTTAATTTTAATTTTAATTTTATTTCTTTTATCTGTTTAGACGCTATTTGTAATCAAAAACTTAGTAACCTTTATATTATATACATATGTATATCAGTATGTTATAGTTGTAGACATAGCTACTCCACACACTGTGTTTATATTAAATGGAATTTTTTTAATACACTTTACTTCCAAACAATTTCAAATATTTTATTGTTAAATTTACTTTATTTGAATTTATATTAAATAGAAATTTATTTTTAAGCGCTTACATGGAAATTGTATGAGCCAAGAAATGATGAAATATATATAAACATTAATGCATAAACATGTAAAAAACTATTATATATTTTATATACATACTTAAAGAAATTTACGGACAGCACTTTTGTTTAACTCAAAGCGTCAAATATGGCGTCACACTTCACAAACTTTTTTGTACTTACTATTGCTCACAAAAAAAAAGCGAAAACTAAATTACAAAAAAACAAAATAACTGTTATTGCTATTTGCTAATTGCTTTATTTAAATAATTAGTTTTATTACAAGCAAATACTGTTATTTTAAATATTATTGTGTTTTGTACAATACCTTTAAATCACATTTTTGTAGTTGTTGTTTAATTTTTATTACCTTTCGCTTTTTTAATTTAATTTTCTTTAATTTAATAACTTTTATTTCGTTTACTTTAAAATAGGTACCTTTGTTAGCTTCTACAGTATTTCCATAATTTAACTATCATGTTCAATTCTGCTAATTAATCACTACCTCTACATATGATATATAACAACAATATAAACATATAAATAGTAACAAATATAGTAGCAAATATTTTCCACTATCTTTTACTATTTTTCTTTTATTAAAAATGTAAATACTTTCAAAATAAAGGCATAACACTTTGGTAGCGCTGTTGCGAGTGCTTACTATTGCCTCAATTAATCAAAAAAAAATACATCATTTAATATAATTATCAACACAATTAATGAATTTCACGCCTCACTCTATAGACACTACGCTGCACTTTGTTATTAAAATAATTATAAAATGATCGCGCTGTCGGTTTAGTCACTGCGACGGTTTATTTTCTTATAAACTTTATATAATTAACACGCGATTTTAAGTGTTTCAGACGATAACTTAATTGAGCCAATTAGTTCTTTGTTTACACTGAATAGCGAGAAAAAACACTTATAGACTCAATTAGCTGTCTTACTGAAGCGCCTATTTTAATTTAAGGCTTAGGAGCGTTTTAGACAGCTCCTTTATTGAGTCAATAAACTCTAAGCATTACTTGACTCAATTAAGCGGCTCAAGTAAGTGACTTTCTGAAGCGAATTAAAATAGTTTAAGGCTTAAGAGCGTTTCAGACAGCAACTTAATTAAGTCAATTAGCTAATTTTTTATATTCAAAATTTTAATTTTGGAAAAGCATCACTAATTGACTTAATTAAGTGACTTCCTGTAGCTCCGATTATATACTAATACTCTTCTCAATTTCTTTTACTGGAATGCTTGTGGGAGCAATTGTGTAGCTCAATTTAAGCAATTTATTATTTTTTCATAACTCCCCTTAACTATTTTCATCACAGCTGCTACACACCACCCTGTTTCTCTTTCTCTCTCTGATACCCTGCTTTTCATCTCTCACAGATACACTGCTTTTTCTTTCTCTCTCTGCGACACTGATTTTTCTTTCTCTCTCTGAGACACTGATTTCTTTCTCTGATTGACTGATTTCTCTCCCTGATTGCTCTCTCTCTCTCCCCCTGATTGCTCTCTATCTCTCTCCCTGATTGCTCTCTCTCTCTCTCCCTGATTGCTCTCTCTCTCTCTCCCTGATTGCTCTCTCTCTCTCTCCCTGATTGCTCTCTCTCTAATTTTTTAGGACACTAACTACTCTGTAACCCTGACTACTCTCTTCCTCTCTTATAGTTATCCACTAATACTTCAGTATGGCTTCAAGCATATCGTATTTCTGTAAATCTAAAATATTGCCAATCATACGCCTTTTAAATATGGGTAAAGTGCGCTCAGTCAAAATATCCAGTTCATCGACCAACTCGGCGGCGCTTTGACTTTTTGTGGACATTGTTTTGTGGTGATTGCTCTTTTGTCGCTGCTGCGCCACTGCACTTTGTACTCCTCTTCCGTCATCGTTTGCTTCATCTGTGTCTGAACAATCCGATGAGGACGATGACGACGACGAAGAGAGTTCTTGTATGGCTTCGGAGACTTTATCCAAATCGGGTAATTCACTCGCATTCGATACGAAGAATGGTACCGCAAACGCGGACATGCAATAACCATAGACGCCGAATTGTCGTAATTGCTGGCGGAATATTGCTTCGGGATATAGGATAGCGGGGTCCAATTCGTATTCGCGTATGAACTGTGCCAATGTGTCGTAATAGATTTGCATGAATTCATTGAAATGCGCATCGCGTAACGGTTTCTCTGTGCAGGCGTAAAGATAGTGTACCAGATCCAAGATTGGCGGTGAGTAGCGCGAAATTTGAAAGTCAATCAGTTTGGCCTTGATGGCGGTGTTGCGCTGCTTGTTGCTGGACTGCAATAATATGGTGTTGAATGAAATTTGCATGTATCATAAATAATTTTTTTTTGGTTTTTGTTTGGGAAACTTACGCTCTTATACTATATTAGCACTCTCTTTGTTCTGGTGAATATATTTTTGTAAAGTATTTTTAGTGTTAAACTCAAGTTAATTGAACATTTCGAAGTTAAACGTTAAACACTACTTACAAACACCGCGTTTAACATCCAACTAGTTATCAAAATATATTTAAGGGTTTGTTACACATTACAATGAAAACGTTTAACAATTTAACGCAAACATTAAACTCGAGTTTATTCACAGACACATAATTTAACTTCTGAACAGTTTTTTGAATCTAAAAAAATCCAACGTGTCACGTTTCCCAAACTCTGCCTTCGCACACAAGAGGTCAACTTACATCGAATTTATAGAGTATGTTGTTATTCCAGAAATCGCCGTGACATATAACCGAGTAGGGCCCATATTCCGCGCCATTTACCGCATTCATACAAATTCCTTGAAAATTATCCTCAATTTTATGCAGCGCCAGCAGCACCTCACGCATTTGTGGCGTATCCTCGCCGCTCAACTTCAAGTCCGCCTCTAGCAAGTGACGCGTGCGTCGCACATATTTCTTGCCAAACTCTACGGACACCTCCTCCATATCCGCCGTAAAAAGATTATCATCCATTTGCGCGACTAACGCGGCAAATCGCGTTGGCTGACGCGCTTGCAATACAAACGACATTGCATGCAACTGCGCGAGCGCACGAAAAGCGCACACCACCAAATCATATGTGGGTAGGTTAGTGCGTGAGTTGATTGCAAAAGCTACAGCGGTTAAATCCTCAAAAATTATAAACTCAGCGTCGTTCTTCAGCGTTGCGTACAACATTTGCGGCGCGGCACTGAACGGTGCGCGTGCTACCGCTTCCGCATGTGGCGCATGCAGCGCGGCAAACTCACTAAACACATTTGCATACATAAACACTTCACGCGTGTACATGTCCTTGACGCGCATATGCGCGCGGCGCGCTGGGCTTGTAGGCGCGATCTTCAATATCGTATGCAGCGTTTGCAGCGCCGCTGACTTTGTTGGCGCGCTTGTAGGCGTTAAACGCACCTTCAGCACGGAGCCATAGGAATTCTCACCAGGTCCGCCTATGGCTTGCACAGCTAATTCGAAATCGTCGATCGCATATCGTTTGGCTAACTCACGGTAAGCGTCTAAAACTTGCGGTGAAAGTGTTTCATTTTGTTGTTCCGGCGACGCGGCGTCGGTAGGCACACTTTTTATCACAATATTTTGTTTTGCTTTGCTCTCCAACATGCTTGAAGTGTTTACAAATGAATTACGAAAACAAATAAAGCAACACACCCACACAAACTTGTGATTTCGCGCGCACTGTTTCACTACGCGCTTATGCAAAAGTAAGTAAGTTTTAAATTTTTGTTTTGTTATTGGCGGCGCGCGCTTACGCTGTTTGCTCTTCCGCGTCGTGTGTGTCCAATTGACTGACTGATTCCGCCAACTAGACGTCCGCAAGCTTTTATAGCAATCGGTGAGCACTTGTGGGCGCGCGCTCTACGTTCTATAGGTTGTCAAGTGTACGCCGGCTATTTGCTCCGCTGCTCTCTGTTGCACTCAATAGCACTCGCGCATTATAACGGTGACATTCACGTGCTTTTAGCGGCGGAAATCGTTTTTACTTTGCTAATATCACGGCTGTTATAGTTGTTGTTGTCGCTTCCCCCGATCGTTAGGGTAGCTAGCTGTTGCATTCGCTTGAGTGCATTCAAGCCGCTTCGTTTTTTTTTGCTGTTTTCGGTTGCGCGCTGCGAGATATTGCACCCGGTTTAATAGCAAAAACAAAAACTTTTGTAAACTAACGATCACTACAACACAAGTCAATGAACCCGATCGCCAAATGTAGAATGCAATAACAAAAGAAAAAGTAGTGAGCTTTTACTTAGCGAATTATTGTCTATGATTAGATCGCTATTTTCTGCATTCATACACCGATATGTTTATACTTATAGGTTCAAGGCTGTTCAAGTGAGCGCCGATAAGTAAATAGTTTGAGTGGTGAGTTTTAAAGGTTCATTAACCGAATTGATTAGTAAGCTATTGGGTAAGTAGTTAGTATTAGTGTTAATATATTACATTTCTTGTAACTATTTTAATTCTAGTTATTTAACTATTTTATTAAATATTGCCACATAAGTGTTTAACATCGCTATTAGTCGCGATTATGGCAATTAAATTATCAAATATATGAACATAACCTCACTTGTGTAATCTCAAAACTCAAAAACGCTTTAAAATAAAATCTAAATAGCCTTTTCAGGGAACAGTGAGACAACAAGGCGATGTAAGCTTAGTATGTGACAGGCTGTAGGCTTTATAAAGCTGAAATCTTCCTTCTAAAAATTTTCAGTAACTTTACCATACCTTTATAACAGTTACTGTTTGAGAATTTGGTCGGAAGTTGTCTTGAGAGTCGGCTGATTGTCAAGTAATTAATATATATACTCCTTTATTTACCACTTCCATTTTTTTAGCTTTGACTTTTCAATACTTAAGAGTTCTGATGACCTGAGCTCTTTAGCGTACAATTAAATAATACTTTGTTGCTGATTGTCATTCAATACTTTGTCAACTAACGAAACGTTGTCCGTTGACATCATTGTAGCCGTCTTCACCTCAAAAACTTGTACCACGTAGAGTTTTACACAATTCTTTAATGCTTATGACTTGAATTAAACTCTTCATATTTAGGTTAAAAAGAACATAAACATGTCTTTGAAAGATAAGTAGTCAACACAATCAACTACTATGGCTACCAAAATCAGCTCAGATCACAACTTCGAGGAATTCGAAAGTTGGGTTACGCGACAAATTTATGAAGAATGTGAATCAGGTTTGAAAAATGTCGCTTCATCAACTAACATCACACTATAGTAAGTAGCTTATGCTATATTTAAGTCACGGGAATCGGAATTCTGTAATCATTCTTTAAAATCTTAAACCGAGCTTATCTCTGGAGGTTATGTTAACATTTCCACTGGTGATGCTGTTTTAGATTTTAAGTCTGAAACTCGAAACTTCAGAATACTACTCACAAAATGTACTTGAGCGGCAATGAAATGCCAGCAAAAATCGATTTTTGATAGGCGAAAAAAACCAAATTTTAAAGACAATATCTATAAATATACACTTAAAATTTTAAAACAATGTTACCATAGTTTTTTTTTTTAATTCCCAAAAATCGCCTTTTTTATGGTTATACACTAGGTGTGCCTTAGCACTTAGCATCTGCTAAGTTCAATCAAATTTTTTTCGCCGTGTATAATAGATAGTTTTGCCCCAAAAATTACATTTCAGCTTACATATTAAAAATATATGTATGTATGTGAAAACAAATGCGACGCAAAATCTATTAACAATTTTAATGCGGAATTGAGCAATTTGCCAATGCAATAAATATTACTTACAAATGCTTGCTATACGAACAGGCACTATAAGTTTTTGTCTGTGCAAGTGCAAACATGTTTTATTGCTGTGCGGACGGAAAGAATCCCCCAATAGATAAACGCACACACATATTTGCAAATTTATCAATGCACTTATGTGTGTTTGTGTGCGTGTGCTCACGGCTACTAAACAATGCATTCATAGTGAATTCGCGGTCAATGTTCTGGCTGAAGGCCGTTTCTAACGCCAAATCGAGCGGTCAACGCACACACCGCTGAATAGAATGCATTATGCACATAAATGTCTGTTTACATACACACATACATATGTACACTCGCTGTTTAGTAATCGGCCAATAGTTGTAAAGTGCATGCGGTGCAAAAGCTTTTTAGACACATACATACACACATTTCTTGATATAGTATGTAAAAAGCATGCACTTGGAACAACTTAATGTAAAGGTAATACAAAAGAACAAGGGAAGTTGGTTGTCGGCCGTTGTTTGCCTACACCACTGTCACGGCAACTGCACTTACGAATGCGCTTGCCGTTTGTATACGGATATGACTGCATTTAGCGCAGCTTATATATGATACATGGTAGAGTACTTATATAAATTTATTTATTTAATTATGTACTTACACATATGCAGACAGACATATTTAGAAGTATATTTATATATATAAATTCAACTCCTCTCCAACATCGGGACATCCCTATGGCTTGGACAATAATTCAAGGCAAATAAAAACGTACACTTTGTATGGCAGCAATATCTTGTAGTGGTCCGATATTGCCGGTTCCGATATATATATTTGGGATAAATGACCCTTTTGTTTATATTTTATAGGGTCAATGACCCTTTTGTTTACATTTTGCCGAGGTTTACATTTTACCAAGTCAACAACCATTGTTTGCAGCCAATACCCAGCTTCCCTTGAGGTCACCTCATGACTTTTAAATCACATGACATCGAAACGCGTGAGTCACCTAAGCACTGGTCAGGCACCGTGCTGCTTTACTTATATAGAGCCAGCTGCCAGCCAGCTTACCTTGAGGTCACCTCATGACTTTTAAATTATATCACATCGAGACGCATGAGTCACCTAAGCACTGGTCAGGCACCGTGCTGCTTTACTTATATAGAGCCAGCTGCCAGCCAGTTTCCCCTGAAGTCACCTCAAGAATTTTAAATCACATGACATCGAGGCGCGTGAGTCACCTAAGCACTGGCCAGGCACGGTGCTTCATTACTTATATAGAGACAGCTGGCAGCCAGCTTCCCCTGAAGTCACCTCATGACTTTTAAACCACATCACATTGTGGCATGAGAGTTATTTAAGCACTGACCAGGCACGGTGCGTGTTTTATTTATATACGGTGCTTGCTTCTAATATATGTCAGCTGCCAACTTGCTATATTGTTCAGTTCGGACCACTATATCATACAGCTGTCATACAAACTGCCCTATCAAAATGATGTAGAAGAAGACGTCAAGATGTAGAAATTTGACATTGTCTACCTCTGCTGCTGTTAGCATATATTTTTCAATATGTATTGTATATAGTCTCTTGAGAAAACTGTCGGTTTAGCAATGTGGATGGATTATTATTAAAAATTGTACTGTGAGTTCTTAAAATACTCTTAAACTTAAAAATATAAAGTATTTTATTTTAATATTCAAAATTTTTGGCTGTCACACTAGGTGTGCGCCTTAAGAAACAAACGTCAAACTTCTGAGTGTATTTCTGAGTTAAAAAAATTGTCTCTTTATATCAAACAGCCGTTTGGACTGTTCGTAGCCTTCATTTTGTTAACCCTCGATTGAAACGCGAAAACATTGCAATGTGCGACCAAGGCAACAAATATTATATTGTAGGTAGTTTCAGCCAAAGTGCAAGTTCACCGACACACCAAAGCCACACAACAAAATGCCAGCTCAGCCATTTTAATTATGCAATTCACTGCAGTTGAAGTGTTTTCCACGCTAAACAGAATTTCGTAAAAACAAAAATAGTTGAAATAAATGAATGCGACTGTAAATTCAGAAATGTTATCACACCAAAGCCGCTTGATAATGCATGAGTGCGAGTCTATAAATGTTTGTGTGTTTATATGTACAATATGTGTGTACGTATATACAAGTAGTATGTATGTTAATGAGAGTAGTGATTGTAGCGTAAAATGTTTATCTCACTTGCGAATAAAAATGCGATGATAACAACTCTTCAACCTCAATTTACCGAATACTACGAAAATTTGTGTATAACACGAAACACCGTTACAGGCACAAGATCATTTTTAGTAAACAAATAAATGTTATAAATATTTGACATCAAGGGCGGTTATTGGCTTTGTTGCAGTAGTATTTGGCATTCTGTATACAATTGTGTAAATATAATAGGACGCTGCATGCTAATTGCATTGATGATTAGCTTCCGCATGTGTTTAGAAAATGTCTAGATTTATTTATATATATTAAATATATTTCAAAATTTCATTAGGTTAATACGAAAATACGAAAAATTTAAATCTTAAAATTTTCAATTTAGTTTTTTTAGAATTTTTGAAAACAAAAACCGTTGTTGTTGTTGTAGTAACAATTATCTAGTCGACAAACAGTCTTTATGTGAGCAAAACAGGAGAACAGCAAAGAAACCCGAAATAATTTTGCAACAAAAATCATCAACTCAGAACTTACTAAATTTTTTTGTCATCCCCCTTCCATCCACTTTCCCTTCACTCAAAATTCTTAAAATCCTAAAACAAACTCCATTTATCGAAAATAAAGCTAGTCTTTACTTTGATCTTTTTCTGGTAGCACCACTAGGTATAAATCAAAAATGTTCAAGCCTGTTGGCTTGCGAGCAATTGGATTGTCATAGAGACCATACATAGACATGTTACTTTGACGGTAGGTGACTGCGTTACCTTTCGGAAAACCATTTGCTTTGATTTTTTATATAAACTGAGAAAGGTTCCGAGATTTTTCTGTTATTTGTGATACTATATCCTTTTTTTTATCAAGCGAGTGGGGTGAAGTGCATGTTTTCAGCCGATTTTAAAAGATTTTGAAATTGATTCATTTCAAAAATTATCTTGCTTTGAAATTGACTGCGGTGGGAGTTAGCGAAGCAAGTTTTAAAGTTTATTTTGTAGTTCTCCTAGTGCAGTGTTCGACTGGTAGTCAGCCGCTTTTTTTTTTACAAAGAATTTGCAAAATCCTAAAATAAAGCCCACAATAAATTGGCACACCCTCATATAAGTCTTTACATACCTATGTTAGTATAGACGATCGCGATGCATGGCTGTACTGCGTATTACTCATACGTCACGGTGTTCGATTTCATTTATAGGTGGCCGCTTAGTTGATACGCTTGATAAACGTAAATTTGACTTGAAATACGTTGAATTAGGTCAGTGTGTATGTCAGTATGGTATGCAATACATACTTTCTCGTATTTGCGTAACTTTTGTAAATAATTTAATCCGCTAGTGAAATTTCTATATGAAAGGATTCGACAACGCAATGCCCTACATTTTCTCTAGCAAATATTTAGAGCTACTGCGGATGTTCGCTAGTTGAGTGAAAAGATAACCTATTTGTTTGTATGTTCAAAATTATTTAAAAGTAGTATTAAAGTAAAAAGAAAATGCTTTTGGAACTGATGCCAGGCAGTGTTTGCAAGATTTTATATATAAATATATGGTATGTTACGTATTTTAATGGTTTGACTTACCAGCTACTTTAATGTATAATGAGTTATTTATGTGTTCATTGCTGTAAAAAAATATATAAAATTAAAAATATTCGTAATATTAATATACATTAAATAAACATGAAACTAATTTAAAATATTTGTTATGCAACAAATAATATTCCAGCATCAATACTCTTGAATAACATTATAATACCAGCTCAAGATTCTTGTCTTCGTATTTGAGAAAAACAAAAAGAAATGAAAGCTTAACAAAATAAAATGACGAAACACCCAAAAAATCCTCTTTTTAGTCTATAGATCTGCATTTTTATCTCTTATTTTCAATTGGTGACCCTACAAGCTGGGAAGTTTTAGTAAAAACAGATCAATTAGTGGATTTAGTACGGAAAGTTAAAATAATTTACTTTTTCTAAGGTGAAGAAAGTTATGTTTGATGGTTAAGAACGCTTATGATAGGTGGCGACGTTACGCTGTTCTCACGTACAGTGATTTAAGTGGCTATATTCATTTGCAAATTTCAAAAAATCGATTTATTTGCTTATATGTATATCGCATGTATATTTAAAAATATTTTACAAAAATTTTAAGTTGATCTGGAAAATAGTTTCGGAGATACTAGCGTATAAGCAAAAACATTTTAATTCAGTGTAATCAGCTCACAAAACTTTACACACGTTTTTTCTCGAAACGCTGTTTTCATAGCCGGTTTTGAAAATTTCCACCAAACGGCTGGACTGATCGACCAGAAGCTTTTACACGACCTTCTTAGATATATTTGTAAAATAGCGATCGAATAATAAGATTTTCGATAAAAGTTCGATATTTAAGCCACTTGAAGTGTAAATTTTTTCATAAAAAACTACTTTTTTTTTTGCGAAGCCGCCATTTTGACAAAAATAAAAATTTTTACGATCATTACCTATATTTACCTATAGTAATATTAATTTTTTTCTTTGATTAGGGGTTTGTGATAATTTAAAGTAGAAAAATCTTTCACAGCCTTTTTCAGAAATCCTCCTGGTGAACGACAACGGTATCAAGGCAAAAAAAAATTTGTCAAAATGAATCGGCGATTATTGAATTACATTAAATTTCTTCAAAGTACATTATTGTTATTTATTTATTACAATCCTCCAAACAATATTAAAAAACGCTTTTTTTATTTTTATTAAAACTGATTCTGAGTGTGTTTCATAAAGTATAAAATTTTAGAAAGGTAGTATTAGAATAGATCATTTTCAAAATTAATTTTCTTTCGGATAGGTTTCGTGGCTGATCTCCGCGATAGATCGGATGATCTTATTAGTTCTAGAACTGTTTGTACTGTCTTTTTTGGAGAAATGTTTCCGTAGTTTTATAATTTTTTATTGGTATTCGATGAGTTTTTTTTTGAATTTTTAAATGGAAACTAGATTTGAAAACTGGACTGGAGGTATTTTATTGGTATTTAAATAGAGAGAGAGAGAGAAACTAGAGAGAGAAAAAAATTAGACAAAGAGAGAGAGGTAGAGAGAGAAAAAAGAGTGAGAGAGAGAGAAAAAAGAGTGAGAGAGAGAAAAAAGAGCGAGAGAGAGAGAAAAAAAGATAGAGACAAAAGAGAGACAAAGAGCTAAATTGGATTTATTGTACTTAAACTCAACCTGCGTACGAGTTATATATAATACGCAATACCAGCATCGTATATAAATGTAGCCTACCATAAACTCACTTTAACAATGAGCCGCAAAATAGGGTTACACTTTTTTAACTCTAAATCATAACTATGATTTCAAACTTACCTCTTAAATATTAAGCTAAACCTCAAAACCATCGGCCAACTTTTAAAAACCGTTTCTAGCCACGAACTAGGTTGAGCACCTATAAAGTCGTTATACAAAGTAGGCTGATATAGTGAAATCAAAAAAAAATATTTTCTTTTACAATTCATATTTCTGTACGTTTACTTCAAGTATAAGAATTTCTCGAGCAAAATTTATTATTGATTTATAATATAAAACCATTTGAAAAAAGTTGATAAAAATCCCAGTTTAAATAGAAGAAACACTAATGTTGAAAACGAGCACATCACGAGAGACTGCACACCAGCCGGAGGCTCAAACGCCAAATTCGAGCAATGAAAGCAACAACAGCGTACAGTTGGGCAAGGAGGTAGAAGAGGATAACATGCAAAGACGAAGCAGTAGTCGTAAGTATGATCGACACGATGCTGGTCACTATGCGGACAATATGTCGGAAGATGAGAGTGACGAAAGCGCCGACCGCAAAATGACAACAACGCGCAAATCGCGTAAAATACAGGTGAAATAAGTTATGATATTCTTTTTAATATTGTAAAATAAATGCATTTATTGCTTTTAGCCAACCGATGCACACGACTATGACGGCGGCGTATCGGATTGTAGCCACTGTCGTAAGCATCGTATGGCTAGAGCGCGACGCAATCGTCGTAGGAAATCACGTTCACGCAGTCGTCGCCGTCGTCGTTAGATTTTCATTGTTCAGTTTTGATTTTGGTGAAATTTTCCGTGTGAGACTTTTGAGCTAAATTGATATTATGTAAATTTATTATGCGAAATAAAATGGTAGTGAGTTAAAGACATGTTTGAGAATAAGTTGCATCTTCTACAATATCCAATATCCATCAATTTTGGTTAGGCAGGAATTAAGTATACTACAATATCCAGAACGAAATTGCGCAAGCGTAACTCTGGTATCAACCGCCAACTCTAGCTTACGGGCAGCGATAGATGTTCGTTCGACTTTAAAAATAGACATTTACTAGCAGGCAGTCAATGAAGGTATTAGTAGCTCCACTGAGAATGGCGTACTTATTTGAAGTTAGTCGATTCCGATATTACATCCGTTTACGTATACATATATTATATATAAATAATATATTTTCCTTTAGATGTTACTATTGAATTCTTCAAATTTTTCTATATAATAAATATTAAAAAAAAATATTTAAAAAAAATATTAAAATAAAAATATTAAAATAAAAATATTAAAAAAATTATTAAAAAAGAAATATTAAAAAAAATATTTAAAAAAAATACTAAAAAAAAAATAATTAAAAAAAATACTAAAAAAAATACTAAAAAAAATACTAAAAAAAATATATAAAAAGAAATAGTAAAAAAAAATATATTAAAAAACATATTTAAAAAAAATATTGAAAAAAAAAATTTAAATAAAAAAAAAAATTTAAATAAAAAAAAAAAATTTAAATAAAAAAAAAATTTAAATAAAAAAAAAAAAATTTAAATAAAAAAAAAAAATTTAAATAAAGAATAAATAAAAAAAAATTTAAATAAAGAATAAATAAAAAAAAAAATTTAAATAAATAAATATAAAAAACAATAAATAAATAAAAAAAAAAAAAAAAAAAAAAATTAAAATAAAAAATATATAAGAGAAAAATTTCAATTATTTAGAAATTACAAATTGCTGGTATTTTATTTGTATTCAATTCATTGTCTGTAAAAGGTCCAGTATTTAATTATTTCTAATAATATTACATTTAAGATTAGGTAAATAAATGGAACTTCCAATTTCAGTTTCCGAACACACTACCATTGCAAATACTAATTGCTATTCAAAATTAAAAATATATAGACACAAATTAAAAATTGAAGGAAAATCCACACACACATATAACTCGGTACTATTTAATTCATTCCATTTTCTTCTTCAAATCGTGTGTGTGTATGTGTGTAGAGAAATGAAAAGAAATTAAGTCAATGAAGTACAAAGTAATGGAAAATTAAATAATTACAACTAAAATTATAAGCCAAATAAGGTTAACGGAATAAAGGAAAGTGAAATGCGAATTGAATACAGTTGGGAGACATGCACGCACGCACACACACACATACATAAACACATTGTTCAAACTTTCCGCCATTACACACTATTCGTTCGAATCGGCAGTGATCGATTTCTCTTCCGAAGTCTTTGAGGATGAATCCGTTGAATGTGCAATATCAACAATATCCACATTATCGCCCACAGAAGCTGTATTGGCCGCTTCCACCACCGAATAACCGATATCGGGTGGTGTACCCTCTGGATAGCCCAAATAATAGTCAGCTATGCGACCAGCCTCGCGCAAACCACTCAAGAACGCACCGTGTACCGTGGCTGGATAGTTGCGTATAGTATGCTCGCCGGCAAAGAATAAACGTGGCAGCTCGTCTTGTTCCTGATTGATATTTGTACTAGTGGGATTCGGTGGTATAACGGGTGAGGCGAGTAGATCATAATCGCTACCAGAAGAACCAACAGATACGAAACTGTATGAGCCGCGTGCCCAGGGATCGGCGCGCCAACGTGTCACAACAGTCTCTTTGGGTTGTGGCACCGAACCATTGCCGAATATGCCTTTGAGCACAGCAATGCAACGACCGACGATAACATCATCCGATACGTTCTCCATTATAGCGGCAGATTGCCCGGCAACTAAGGCAAGTAGTACTGGCGATTGCGATATGCTCCAGAATAGAAATAGTTCACCTAAGAAAAGCATTTCCGTTTAATTTTCTTTATTAAACGAAAAATTAGAAAATAGTTACCGCGACTTGCTGTTGTGCTGCCGACATGACCAAATAGATTTGTGTTCGGATCCCAGAAGATGCGATCAAAGCAGAGCACCACTTTATTTAAATTACCGAAACCCAAGCGCTGTATGGCCGATTGCTTCCAGTCGGGTAGCGGTGGCTCAAATTTAACAGTGTTTGCTTGTTGTGATTGCACTTTTGTGGTGGCTATTTTGAGCACACCCAGCGTCAGCGTGCAGAGCGCAATGTCTGCTTTATATGTGACGGAAGAATTGTTGGTCTTCAAGTTTTCAGTTACGATTTCCACACCAGTGGGGAAATATTTAATTGTTTTTACAGCGGTATTTACGCGTATGTCCAAACCTTCCGTTAAGGCAATCGGTACACAAGAGTAGCCATTACGCACGGTCGTGTGATTGCCGATGAACTCGAAGTCGTCATCTTGATCCCAATGCTTCAGTGAGAGATTGCTTAGTGGCGTGGCATTGGCGAACTCCAGATTAGCGAAATGCCAATCAAGTATTTGACGATCCTTAGATGAGAGATAAACGTCACTGGAAAAGAAATTTTTTTTATTGAAAACTTTTATTTAAAGCAGCAGCACGCACCTAGGTGGATTGCTTTCGATTTCTTTTAGCTTGGCCTCCAGCGTTTCCTCTTCTTTCTTCAATTCTTCGTACTCTTTGCAAGCTTTGGTCCACTCAAAGAGTGTGGAACGTATTTGAAACTCATGCTCGACCCATACGGTATCGCCATCACCACTACGTAGTGGACGTGATTTCAGCAGTTTTGCATGAGTTTCTTTATTGTTCTTTATTTTAGCGGATAGCTCTGAGATGCGCGTTTGATTGTCGATGACCGCACGCTGTGCCTCAGCAAGCAATGTCAAGTGTTGTACTTGCTTCTCTTTCACCGACTTTTCTTGCAGTTTTATAATCCATTCGAGTGCGCGTCCCAATGAGATAGGATCATCGTTGGCATAGTTGAAATCCAGTTGGTGAGAAAGATAACTGGCGGACTCGAGCAGACGATTAAATTCACGTTCCACCATGTCGTCCTTGTGTTTGGGCACTGGTTTGCCACAAGCGCCATATAAAGGACATGCTTGTCTTATGGGCACCATTTCCATGCCAATCTGTTTGCTCAGTATAGTCATAGGATTGCCCCAAACGCCGGTCACAACCATAGCACCCAAATCGGCAATATAATTGTTTTTGCGAAAAGTAGCTATGCGTCCACCTACGCGATCACGCGCTTCCAGCACAATTACGTCCATACCGAATTGTTGTAGCTGCTGCGCAGCTGCTAACCCTGAGATGCCTGCACCAATTACAATAACTTTGCCCAATTTTTTTGTTGGTATTGGACGTAAACGTTTAAATATGCCGAAATTTATGAAACCATGTCGCTCTAGGAACGAATGTATACGTTTTACTAAATTTGGATCGCTATCAAATGGTTGTTCCATATCTTTGATGGCATTTTCTACAATAAGCTGCTGCTTTGGATTCTCAATCCACATTTGCAATAGACGATTGCGTATATTGAGGAAAACACGTTGCGCTACCAAACCAGTTTTGGTGATATCGGGAAAGCAGGCCGCTTCATTGGAGGTCATTTTATCGAATGGCAGTCGTGACTGAAATGCAGCACCCTCGAGACCAGTTAGTATTTCTTTATAGGCTTCAGCAGCAGCTGCAGCTGCCTCACGTGGATCAGTGATCTCTTTGGGGAACGGACTACGCGCCGTTTCCGATTTGCGTGTTTTACTGTTCTCAGGACGTCGTTCGGTGCCACCACCGCCAGCTGCTGATGAGCTTGATGGTGTGCTAGGTTTGTCACCTGAATCCGTATTTCCACTGGCCGGTTTGTTGTAGTAATCAACCTGTAATAGAAATATGTACTTTCTTGAACCTACACACTCGTAATATTCATTCAATGTTAAGCCGTAATGATTTTACGTGCTCGTGTATGCGTTTGTCATACAACGTTACAAAGTCACAATTGCAATACCTTCGGTTTATTCCGTCTGCTGGTGCGTCGTTCGTCACCCGCAGCACCACCTTGTGCATCATTGGAATCATCATCGTATTTGATTTTATTAGGCGTTCCACTGCCAACAGCACTAGCGGGTATCTTGCGTTTTGGTGACATTTCCTCCACGTCCGAATCATCGCTTATCAGCGTTACACATTCAATTGTTTCCGTATTTGTGCCCAAGCTGCTACTACTTGTAGCCGTTGTTGTTGTACTGCTATTTGTATTCGTATTATTGCTATTGTTATTATTATTGTTGCTGCTAGCGCTATTGTTATTAGTGCTTTTCGTCAATAGCTGCTGGTGTTGTAGGAAGACGCTGCCGGTGCCGGCGACACTGCTCCCGCCCATTACAGCTGCTGCCGCCGTTACTGCTGCAGTAGTTGACGCTACTCCCAATGTTTGTGTGGGCAGCGTAGACACGCCGGTGCTGGCTACATTGTTTTTCTCCATTTTACACGTTACACTCACTTAATTTTTCCAATACACACTGTTTTTATATCTTTTACGCATGTTTTTAACACTTTTCTAAACTTGCTAAATATTTTTTGACTAGTTTTTGTTAAAATAAATCGTGCGAAGTTTTGTTTATGTCTCGTACGCCGCCGTTTACAGACGTGCAAATAAAAGTACTTACTTGAATATAAAATTTATGAAAGAAAACCCTAAAAGATTTTGGTTATGGTGTCGGACTTGGCTAAATTTGACGATGCGCTCAGCGCACTCTGCAGTGGAAATATAAATTTAGTAGAGTTTTAAGAAGCTCTTGAGTTCTTAGTGGACTAACATAGATGACGCTAGGAGCAGAGAATGTAAATAAATTACTTATTAACCATATCAAAATTCGTAAAGATATCTGGTTCATTAAAAAAGTTACATACTGAACTTGATGTAGATCATTCAGTGTGTATGGCAGCTGTATACTAAAGTAGTCCCCGATCGGCGGTTCCGACAATTGTGCGATTAGTATATACAGACAGACGGATATGTTTACACAGCGTAAAAAAATTGTTATGAATTTGTAAAATTAAGTGTCACCCTGCTTCACTCTTTGATAAAAATATAGTATTTAAATAATTTCCTTAGAATTTCAAATTTGAACAAATATAACTTCAAAATATCGATGGTTTCTGATCATTGAGCATGCGCCACCCCCCATTGCGCTTCGGAAGTGTGATCGTAATGCTGATAATATCTATTGGTATATACATACATATATATGTACACCAACGGTGGTGGCATTAGCAACCATATAGCAACTTCAAGGTCAATAGACATTTTGAAGCCGGCTTTGCAATATCACTTCCTGCCGCGTTGCCAAATTGAAAATTCATCCAATTAAATGCGAGCATTTATCATTCGGCTGGCACATACTCAGCTACAAACAACAGATCATTGGGACTTAGAGGCGAGCGTGCGGGTTTTTATGTCACATTGCTTGCATAATCCGTGTGTCGTTTTGTGGTCTACCCTTGCGATCCTTTCTTTCCTTTTTTTCAATTTAAAATTTCAAAATCAATATTGTGTAAATTTATTGGTTTTCAAATAATTTAGAATTAATGCAACGGTTATTGTGCAATTTATGGATTTAAGCGCATAATGCTTGGTTAAGCGTGTTAGTATTTTAATTGATTGGAATTGGCTGAGGAATTAGAAGATAATAGGGAGATTTTTTTTAGAATCAGAGAGAACTATAATCGATTCAATTGTATGTATGTACAAATGTAAATAAAACAAAAAATTATAAATTAAATTTAATAAGGAATAAAATCAATTAGAAACCACACTAAACGATGTACAAAGGGTTGAAGGAAAACTACAGAGAATTAGCTTTTAAAACCCAAATGAGTCTGGAGGAAAGAGCAAAGAATTTCCCTTCATATGGTGTAGAGGCGAATGTTTTATTCGTTAATGATTTCGAGACCCCTTCTTCTGGAAGTTCATTCCTTCTCAAATATTAGTTTCAGTTCAGCTTGTAAGCGTTGTAGGAACTATAAAAGTGCAAATTGAGATTGGCATTGTGGGAAGCTTCGTTCCGTTCTGTCTGAGCACATCGAGGTTTTCAGAAATGCTTTCAACAGCGCCTGTCCGCTAAAAACTCAGAAAAGTAAAACGAAACCACTTAGGTGGTCTTCGCAGCTTGCTGAGGTCAGGACTTAGAGCAGAAGACTGTTCAACAAAGCTCGTAGAAATTGTTCTAGTGGCGATTGGACGTTGTATAAGGCAGGACTGGCTATATACAAGTTTGAGTTAAAGAAAGCGAAGGGAGCTTTGTGGAGAGTCTTCTACAGGAACGTAGTGTTAAAATCATTGAAAGTATTCAAGTCTCCGGGACGTGATAGCATCATACTGGCGCAATTAAGCCTGGAGCCGATGATTAAGGCCCACGAAATATTTGAGTTGGAATCGAACCTCAAGCACCGCATATATAGTCTTCTTTGCGACAGAATGATTGTAGTAGAATGGGGTAGTGCGTAGGCATTAAGAAAGGTTAATAAGGCCACCATGCAGAGTGGATTTTAGTAGGAAATGATATTCTCGCAGTAAGCTTTTCTTACTTGGGAATACTTAGTACCAGCCTTCTTAGCTGTTTAATTGAGCATGAAAAATATAAGAGTTGAAAATAATTAAATTAAATTTATAAAAAAAATTTCAATAAAGATTATACTAAAGAAACGAAGTATCACATATAAAATCAAATAGCATGATAAAGTTTTGATCCACTTTCAAATGAAATCAAAATACTAGTGCATATGCGCAGTAGCGAAGACACACAATGCGCAATTTGCATATTTTTTGAAATGAAAAGCAAATAACAATGATTTGGAAAAAAAATTAAAAAATAAAAATAAACATTAGAATGCGAATGCTTTTGAAATCGAAATCACTATCTTCAACAACAAAAGCAAAAATAACACCACCAAATGCCGCAAATTTGAGTGAAATGCGCTAACAATGAATCAAACGTCGAGGCTGATTGGGTGCTTGAATTAGTTCTATCACAAAGCAACCGAGTTGCCATAAACAAAAATACATAGAAATATATAAAAAGCTATGCACTGTAGAACTGTGTTGCGCAAGTTGCGCTGATCAAAGGGTGCGCACAATCACATTGCGGAAATTCGAGACAGTCATCTGCACACTCAAAAAAAAAAAAAATTAATAAATAAAAATAGCTGGCATATATATTGTATACATATGTATGCGTGATTGTGTGCAACACATGCAACATTCGCCTAACAAAAACATTAACACTCAAAAATACAATAAAAACAATAATTGCCACTACGCCTTCGAAACCATACCCGAAATACAAGCCTCTGCACATACACAGATACACCAGTCTACATCTGCACTACACTGCTTGCCTGGCACAACAAAAGCCGAAATGATCACGAATCCTTGATGAATTTCCTAACAGTCATACGAAAGTGGCATAGAAAGCCATTGTTGGTTGGGTCCTTGAAAACGGCAAACTCATCAAAAGCTGTCGTTGGTTGGCCTTGCTTAACTACAACGCTAATTTTTTGGAAATCGTTCAATAATATGAAATTAGTGTGCTGCTTGTGGCATATGGCGGTGTTGTTTTTAATGTTGTTGCTTTCGCTGTTGGTTACATTTGTTGTTGTTAGTGTTGCGTGTGCCAAAGGCTGCTGATTGGCAATTGAAACGTCAGCAGTTGATTGCTAGTAAAAGGGGTTATGTTGCCACAGGAACTTTGTGTCAGCAACCAATCGAGCATATTATTATTTATTTTGATTGCGCAAATGTCAGTGCGACATTTTTAAGTCTTTGAGTTGCATAGACTTTAAATAACAAATTCAAATTCATAACTTAAAGCTTTTAATATTTTTATGTCCAGAAAGTAGCTTTTCTGTTCTCTAAAATCTCAAAAAATGTATATTTGTATTAAATATTGTTGCTGTACATTTGTTGAAAATGGAAAACACTTTCCTTGAATAAATTTTTCGAAACCATAACTCGTTACTACTTTCATATTTTCTGAAAAATTTAGTCAATTGCCTCTACTCTGATCAAACAACAGGAGCAGAGAGAGAGAGTGAGATGTAAGTCTTAAGTCTCTAAGTTCTTAAGTGATTCCAGTTATACTGAGAATACTTCTTATATATGTATGCATAACAATATATTCTAAAGACCTGTCCAAATATACGAACTTTTTATAGACAAACAGCTCGGCTTAAATTCTCATCTAATAACCGCTTTAATAAAGCACTACCAATAGCTTAGACTACAAGACTGCAAGTGTATACTTATTATTATTGCACTTATCGGAAATCGAAGATATAATTTAAGGCTTTCACTAAGGTTAATTGTGCCTTCCTCGTTATCACACGTACTCATAAAGGCTCAGCACTCTGATGAGTTCAAGGAACCTGCTGCGCGCTCTTAAGGCGGTGATGCCTATTCGGATATATAGATTTAAGTTCCTTAAACTACTGTCCACACATTCCTGTACAGTCTAGCATCAAGTGCTCCGAAGTTTCTGGCTTCATGTCACAAAACCGGCAGTTTGACTTAGACTATAGATATATTTTAACGCTGTTCGGTTAGCTCTTATTTTTTTTTTGCAGAGTAGTCTAGTTTTCATGGCTTTAAAACATTACAAGAAAGACATGCCATTAATTCCAAAACTATTTGGGGGATGTCTAATAGCGTTTCACAACAACAATATAAATAATTATGCCCAGTAATTATTTCTCTCCCTATGAAATTCAATATATCGTGATACAGATATTTTCAATAGACCAGCTGATGTTTTTGGAAAACCTTTATAGGTCAGAACGACTTTGAAAATCTTTCTGGGGACAGCACAAAGGTTTAGACTAACGTTAGCGAAAGTTTGAGTTTATATAATATTTTCTTTTCTTTTCTGGCTAATTGATGCGAAGAAACCAGTCTGTGTTCTGCTGAATATTTTATTCCAAAAAGAGATATCTTATACAAAAATATAATTTGGCGGTATCTTAATAAATGTTGCTATAGCATATAGTTGATTGTAACTCTATGTTATACTAGATTTTAAACTAGTAGTATATTTTTTCATTCATTTCAAAACTCAAATATCCGCTCTAAGAAACGCGCTCTCAGCTTTTGGGTCCCAAGTAAGAATTTCGTTGGCTAAGCTTCGCGGAGTTTCAGTTAGAATTATATTGCTTGTTAGCGTACTTATATTGACTCAAAGAAGCCGATTTTTGGCAGTAATTATAAATTGAAAGCGAATCTGCAAGGAATGTATAGAGTTGCCATAGCCATTAAAAAACATAGTTTTTGAACGACGACTTGGGTTCTTGAACAGTGCATGGTATGATATTGTCTCCAAAGGTTAATTGCCATTCGCGATTCTCCTATTTTTTCATCATAGTTGAGCTCTACTCTCTTGTCAAAAAACATTTCATGTAAAGACAACAATAAAGCTATGCAGTTGAAATCAACACAAGATTTTAGGTTAATAGCTCAATAATGTATAACTTGGTAGACAGTTTCTCTTTAGTTATGTCAGCTTATAGTTTTTAAATTAGTTTGCAAGCCTCCAAGGTGAGCCGAATGTATAGTAGTATGTACTAGATTATACCAGTTTATACCAGTTTATTTGTGTTATACCAGTTGTTTGTTCGATTCATAGCGCTTCCAGATTTATCGAAGATAGCATCTCTCTGATTATGTTAGTTTTTCTTGAGTTCTATTAATGATTTGTTCGATATGAAACTACGACGAAATAGAGTTTAGTGATAATAAAGAGAGAATAGAGAAAACAGTTAAAATATAAGTGTGCCGATTAAAGAAAATTTACGTGTTAAGTTACGAAATTAAGAAAGAATCTACGTATGAGGAAATATGGATTTTTCAGCAATGGTTTTAAACAAGCTAGCGCTCTTATTTCACTGTTCTTCAAAAAAATTTTGGTTTATGAAATAAAAAATTAAAGAAATAAATATTGAAAAATCTAGGCGTAATTCTGAATGTCAAAACCTTCATATAAATTGCATAATTTTTTTAAGCAGGATTTCATTGCAGAGCAGTGCCATTTTATGTTAGATAAATTCTCAAGACTTTGCAGTTCTTCAAATGATCGAATGCCGAACCTTCTCACGATATTTTCAAGTACATTCCACTCAAATCAAATTAAAAAAATATGAAAATGTATGAAATGCAGAGAGCGTGCGCGAATTTGGCACTGAAGACATCACTCCGCAAAGCTGCACAAAGAAGTATGTAATAATTCATGCGCCTCACTTAATCGCCCACTTTCATTTACAACTATAAACTTATTATTCAAATTATGAACCATAAGTAGAACGTAATAATCGAAAGTTGAAATGTGCATTGAGGCGCACATTTGACGAGCTGAAGTGGTGCTTGTGAACAATTATTGGATTTGCGCGCGCATAACTTTTACATAACTTGGAGTTTTATACAAATTTTTTTTTTTGATGCACGCAAACAAATATTTTGAAACTTCATTGTGTGGCAGCAGAAAATGGTGGATTAAAGCAGCAAATTTCGCCGAACAAAGCCGGAATGGTGGTATAACTGTGGAGTAGTTAGTAGTTGAGCGCTAGTGAAAAAAAAATGGAAACAACAAAAACAGCGAGTAATCCGGCGCTCTTTCAAGCCGTTGCTGCGGCCGTTTGCATTAATCCGGCAAACTTTTCTGCATACAAAAACAACAATAATGCGTGTAGTGGCTATAAAAAGGGTAACTCGGCGTAAGGTAAATCCGGTTTAATTTTTCATGCGAAATTTAACACTGCACCTGGTCGAATTGCCTGAAATTTAGTTTACGCGCACATACATATATATGTATATATATGTACCTATACAAACAAGCACTTGCAGCAAAACCGCCAAAAAAGGCGAGTTTATATGCATACAGTTAGGGTAAGCCAATATAGCAGTTATGAAAGAGTATATGCATGTACTTGTATGCGTGTGTTAGTGTACTATTTGTTAGGAAAAGTGTCGGTTTACTATCTAAGTATTTTGTCAGCGGTGCAGTCAGGGGGAAATTATGAATTAATCAAAATTTCAAATGAGAATTATGAATAGCGCCGCCAAAGTGGTGGTAGCTAGCTATTAACTTGCACACTAACCGAGTAGCATACTTTGCGGCGTGTTGGAAAGGGTAGCGTGCGCATATATGTATATACCTACAATATAACTACATATACGCACACACATATGTATACACATACACAAGCAGCGCAACTTATTGGCTTGCGCTCATCTGGTTATTTGCAGCATGCGATTCAGCAGCATGCCACAGAAGTTTCTGCAGCTTTGATTGCTAAATTTGTGCGCTGCTCTAATTACAGTGCAACGGTAGCGCTAACGGTAGCCGCGCATGTTCTATTGCTCACCACCTGACAGCGTAAGAGATAACGTAGTTTGCATGTGCTTGTGTGTGTTTGTATTTGGAGGGCTGAAGCACGTATTGCCGAGGATGATGTTGCGCGTAAAAATAACAAAAATGCTGCAGTCCATAAACATACATATGTAAGTATGTATATGCTTGTGCGCTCGTGTTTTTTGTGCGCAAGTGAGCGCGCTAGCGAGTTTTCGCAGTCAATTAGAGCACACAGCTGATGTTTTTCCCGTGAAGTGCCGTGCATTGTTATCCTTTCGCGTATAACTTTTTATCCGCGGTTTTGTTTGTGTTAGTGCGCACAAGCATGCATAAATGCATGAGTGTGTGTGTGTATGTGTGCGCGTGCTATTTGCGCCTGTGGCAAGGATGCGCCCTGCACTTAATACTGATGAATGAAATGTGCGGTCGCGTTTTACTGTCGGCTCTGCACTCTGCGTTAAGCCAACTAAACGGGCGCGGCGCGGCGCAGTTGATAGTAGCTTATTTGTTGTAAGGTAGGGTGAGTGGGGGTGAGACGAGTTGCGCAGAGGTCAGGCGGGTTGAGCGGCGCGCAAAAAGATATCACATTAAACTACCTTCTGTGGTTTTAAATATTTTGTTACCACACACATACGTACATATGTGAACAGCTATATACGTTTGCTTGCAGCATGCATTATTTAATGGCAAGTTAGCGTGCGGGGTGAATTGCATGTTTTTTGTTTTCATTTTCCAGTTTTTTTTGTTTATCACTTTTCTTTACGCTATTTTAATGTGTAAAATTAAGTGGAAAATTAATGGGTGGTCGCACACATGTAAAGCAGGCGGCCACATGTTGGCAAAAAGGAGAAAATGCACACACATACAAAAGCGAGTTTACGATTTATTATCGTTTGGTTAAACTGCGGTCACAGACACCAAATTTTTTTGATTGCCTGTAATTTGTATCGAAGTAATGCGTTTTAAAATCAGGTTACTCCCCTTTAATTGAGGTCATATGAAGTGGCATGGAAAGAGAAGGGTGCAAGCAGTAGAATTCTGATTTTTTGATTTCGTTTACTTTACAATAGTTAGATTTGATCTAAATATATGCTAAATTTGATTTCTATTTTACGTATCAAGTCTACCAACTGTTATTTCAAGCAAATTAAAAAAAAAAGAACGTCAAAAGTTCCTCCCGTCCAAACTGGCAGAAGATGCAGCCTATTTATTTACGGACTTCCGCTGAAAAAAAACCTTAGGTGAATCATATCGATTTATACCATCTGATCAAAATTGACCCGGATTGACTGTCCGACTGGTTTTTTCGGTTTCAGCTCATTTTTAAAGCGCCTTACGCTAGATTGTTGGAGAGTCTCGTCGTTGTATTTATAAACACAAGTTTCATCATCAGTAGAGATGCATTTGATGAATGTAAGGTTTTGAGCTACGTTGAGAGGCAGCTTTGATTTGCACACGCAGTTTCTATGCAACACATACGGACACTTTTTTGTTAAAGATGATCCCAGTAAATGGCTTAAAGGCTACGACTTTAAAAAAACCAGTTTACTTTGATTTTTGGGTTGGAAGGCAATCGTAGCCGAGTGGTTGAAGTGTGGTGGCACTGACAACCGCCGGATCGTGGCTTAAATTTTTAAACTAACGGTGGTCTTTCCTCAGTAGATAATGACAAAGTTTAGACTATATTTTTGCCATAAAAAGGCTTGCAATCTATCACAGCATTCAATTCAAAATCAAATCAAATGGAAATAAGAAAAGCAGCTCGATCAAGCAACTAGTAAAGGTCTAAACTTTTCCTCAATTAATCGTGACTGATAGTCAAGTTCATTCCTAAGCTCGAAAAGCTCATTTAGAAACACGAAAACTTCGAGAATGAACCGCGGTGGTCGACCGATTCGATATTATATATCATTTTCGTGCCCTTTTTTTTACTGTAAAAGATCCACTAGATAGATATTTAAAGTACTTTTATTGGAGCTTCCAGTGTTGCTCTTTCACTTTATATCAAACGGGCGAAAGAAAGAGTATATCGAACTTCAGATGCGACTTGATTTTGAGTTTATTGACAAAGTTCAACAGTTTGATACACAATAGGTCTGGAAATGGAGTTACAGCGATTTTTCGAGAACTGTTTTGAATTTGACAGTAAATCTAATGTATTCGCATAAGTCGATAGACAATTGTCTGCTCATATATATTAACAGAGAAAAAAGCTTTAGGCGAGCTTTAAAGCAACGATATTTTTTAGAAAGCTTCAGAACGGTTTTTAATAAGTCGATAGACAATTGTCTGCTCATATATATTAACAGAGAAAAAAGCTTTAGGCGAGCTTTAAAGCAACGATATTTTTTAGAAAGCTTCAGAACGGTTTTTAATAAGTCGATAGACAATTGTCTGCTCATATATATTAACAGAGAAAAAAGCTTTAGGCGAGCTTTAAAGCAACAAAATTTTTCAGAAAGCTTCAGAACGGTTTTTAAAGTTTTATAAGATTTTTTTTAAGTTGTATCCTGAAGCGACGAAAATCTGCAAGCAAGTAAGTTTAACCCCTGTGAAACACTTCTCATGGCTTCAGAACAAGTGAAACTTGTTTTTTTTTGGCATTTTTTTAAGACATAGCTAACCATCAAACAATAACAAATGTCATGTATAAAAACCGGTGCTTAGAAATCACATAAATTCTCATTTGCAACGCCTTCAATTTAGTCACGCCTAATTTCTTTATGCTTGCTTAAATGACAAGCGAAAATCGCAGCTGTTTCTGCAAGCAGAAGTGAATCAAAGCAAGAATTTCGCAGACCAACAACAGCAAACGGTTGATGAGGCAGCAACCAAAATACCAGCGCGCGGTGCACTTTGAACTTGACACACATTATACACTAGGCGGGGTAGGTAAAGAGTCCTCGAACCGAAGGCATCATCAAATATCCACTTTTTATTTTGATTTGCACTTTTTAAATGGATTATTGCTTTTGTATTGCGACAGTTTCGCCTTTTCATTTGAAATAAATTTTGCGACATTGGCACATTGTGCCACCGCTTAGTGGTAGACAAAAAGCAAGCAGTACAACGGACAAATTGTATTTTCTCCCTTGCTACTATTGTTCGAAAAATTTCAAAGTTTGCCGATGAAAGAACCATAAAAATTTTGATTTAAAAATATTGTAAAAATGCAATTTGAGGTGTGTGGTGTGCGAGCGGTGCACATGAGTATCGGGTGTGCAAATCAATTTATTGCGGTGTCTGCCAGCGGAGATGTCGCAAGCAGTTGTGGCTGGCATTAAGTCGGAGTTGTCGCTCTGCATGTGACTGTGTGTGTTAGCGAGTAGATTGATAAAGAAGCATGCGGCGCTTGCTGTGAAACTCAGCACAGCGGGAGCGACTGTGACAAGTGACCCATTTGCCGCTGCAAGTGCATGCTTATAACTGTGTGTATATGTATGTATGAGTATAAAGTAATTTTCTTGAGGGCGTTGGCAGACACTTTGTCTATTTGGCCGTTATGTGAAGTATGCGAAGTGTTCAGAGGTTTCAGCCGGTTTGTGTGGGCGTAGACAGTGCAATGTTTTATGATCTTTTAGGCGCCACTGTTAGTTTTTCTCCCAGAACGACAAGTGTTAGGCGACAAAAAATAATGAAGTTGTTGGAAGCTATGTGAAACCAAAAGTCGAAATCACACATTTATGATTTTTTAACTAAATTAAATCGAATTTGCTGCAATTGGTTGGAGCTACGCTGTCTTCTTGCGGTTTACTAGTTGACTTTGCGGGCGCTTGATGACTATCGCTCGGCAACCATCAGTATTGGCGTTTCGAGTCGCAAGATTCTTTTGACCGAATGTAAATCGCTAAAGAGCCAGCAGGTTTTTCGCCCACAGCATACGCAGGCATCAGCTTATTTTTTCTCTAATCATAGCGGTTCTATTTGATGATATCTATTGGTGTACAGGCAGCAAGTTTAAAAATTTTATCGGATGCTAGTTGTAGAAGCTGCTAGAAGACGAGGTAGCAACATCTCAACACTTTCTTCTTCACTATTTTGCCTTTGCAAGATCAAGGCTGAAAGACCTCGGATTCCCTTAGCAGTTTTGTGATGGGTGCTTGGTTGACACTGAAGAACTAATTAATATACAGGAGCACCCTTTCTGGTTTCACAAAGGACCGTACTTATTTTCCATACCCCATTAATAACTCCAGATTGCTTCAAAAGAGAAAGAGAGAGACCAACACACATTTGTCGCTATTAAAGAACTATTAGCAACTGGATACAGATAATATTTTACTTGATTTAATCATCTCGTCTCGCAAGCAATTGAGTGGACTCGTTTTCTAGCGCTGTGATCTGATACAGATGGGTTTCTAGATATTTTTTAAAAAATTATTTATAAACAAAGCTATTTTACGATTATTCCAAAAAAGTTCCTTCATTAATACATCGTAGAATTCAACTGAACAGCGGAAGGATTTGCTCATGTGAACGGATGTGTTCTTAGTTCCGTTTCACTAGATTTGTAGGTATATACCTTTATATATATTATTTAATTATATTTTTTTTCTAAAAGAAATTATAATGTACTCGAATTGTGCATGACGCCCGCATGATAAGGACAGATAATAACGACCCTGAGTATGAAAGAAATCAGCAACAATATCCCATTAGTTCTACCATTCCAGAAGCGACGTTCCCAAAACTAAAAGTTCAAAAATATACTTGGAAAAATCCACTAGATAAAGGTTCTAGGGAGAGTATCTTGTAAAGATGGGTCAAAAAGTTAAATGTAGTCAAGGAAATCCATATGAACATGATGGGCCTCAGAACCAGCTACGCGCGACGATTTCCGGTCCTCTTTTATGCCGAGGTCTTCGCTACCGGTCGGTGTGCAGTGCTCAAACTATCACAACTAACATAAATGTCATAATTCCGTCTCTTGTGTAATCTAGCAGAGCTTATGTCCTAATCATCTTTAAAAATTTACCCTTTAGTGGTTTTGAGTTCGCACAAAGGTTCAAAACTTATCAGCACGTCTTCGTGGCCATCTCACATCGCTTTTAGGACATAGAGTCATCAAGTGAAATGAGATGGCGGACTGCTTAGCTAAAGAACGCCCGACTACAAAACTAAATTAACCCCAAATTAACCCCAAATGTATAATAGTTTCAACTGCGGCGGTAACACAGCGCAGTAATAAAATTCTTTTAAAAACCTTTCCATTTCATTTAATGTTGCCGAAAATTTCACCTTCACTACCCATCAATGACTTTCTGCGCGTCTAACTGACCCTAATTGCAGGTCATAAAATCGAAATGAGCTTCACAAATCGCAGCTTCAAAATTTTAAGACAGCCAAGTGGCTAGCAAATTGAAAAGCAAATAAACACATACATGTAAGAATACATGAAGGGAAAAAATCGACTCAAGAAATGTGAAAAAACAATAAACTAATGTGCGGCACATTTGCTCAAATCAACAGAATGCGATGAGCTTCAGCGCTCACCGACTTTGTGAGCTAAACACGCAAGCTGGATGGCTTAGTGATTATTGCTGTTTTATGCTGCGTAAACCTCACCCAGCCATACAGCAGCTGTACGTGAACGCGCTGTGGCATGGCGCGGCTGGGTCATTCAAAGAAAATACGCTCAAGTTACCAACTTGCGTTGCGAACTCGCCGCACATATGAATGAACATATATATACTACATATGTAATATGACAATACATATGTAAACATACATAAGTGCATATGAGTATGTGTGTGTGTGTGTATGTGTGCATTCATAGACACACACGTAATGAGATGCTAATCTAATTTTCTTAGCAAACGCGCCAGTGGAGCGCGCACTCGCGCATGCGCACACAAATCACCAGTGTCGCCGAGCGACCGTGTTGTCGGATCGACTTCTTCAACGACTGCAACCGACAACGGAAAAGGGAAATAAAATTTTATTTGAACCAACAGCAGCCACAGCGGCAACATTAAGATCAGCAACTACAAATCTGTGAGCTATTCGTACCACACCGCGTTGCGCACAACAGTAATCAGAACAGAATGCGCGTGCGTTAAATAGCCAAGAATACGAGCCACGCCATGCCACAACCCAACCCAATGCAGCGCGCAACATAGCCAGTCAGCCTTAGACGCATCTGCAGTGGCTGCTTCTACTCAGCTTTCAACCGCCACTTAGCGGCAGCAACAGCAGCCGCCACCATCACGGTCACCATTGTAAGCACCGCATACGGTAACCACAAAAAAGCAAAAGCAAAAAAGAAAAAGAAGAACACATAAAATCGCGTTGAAGTGTAGTTTGAAAAAGTTGTGCATTGCATGCAACATTAGGCGGCACAGCATCGGTCGGCAGTAACAAACCGTTTAGAGGCCCACTTCAAGCCGCCGCAACGGACGCGTCGCCGATACAATTGTGGCGATAAGCCGCCCAGCCGCGTCGTCATTGCTAGCTGCGGCTTTTGCTCGAGTTAGTGAGCGCGCGCATGTTACAAACATAGCTAATGTTGCTGCATTTATACAATATTTTGTTATTTTGCTGTTGTTGCTGTGCACACTCGTGTAAGCGCGTAATTGCCATAAATGGTCTAATCTGTGTATCGCACAGTTCGTCGCGTATTTTGCGCTAGTTTTTCCTGCCCTACGTTTTTCCAGTAAAAGTTTCAATTCTTCTAGCCGCGGCAGCTGACGCCCGCGCGCCGCTTGCAACGCGTACAGAATTGGCAATGAGTAAAGTTTTTTGTTTGCTGCATGTTTGTTGTTGTAGTTATGCGTTGTTGAAAAGCGGCATTGCAACCGAAAAGCTAACGAAACTGTCGACAATTTGAAATTGAACAGCGCACGCGGAGGCGGTATTCACTTGGCACGTAGTTAGAGCAGTGTGTTGGCTGCGCATTGCCGCACGGGCATAAGCGCTCTGAGAAAAGGGCTTTTATTAGAAGATGCTTGATGATATAACGACTAAAGGAAACTATATTTTATTTGCCGTTGTGAGTGCTGGCATCAGATATGTAGGCTATAACTGCTTATGAAGAATTCCATATGAGCGCTGATGACATCTTAAGGTTGGTATTTTAAGCTACATGACAGTTGAATTGGGTTGGTGCAACAATTTCTGTGTCCCTATGGTTCTCGAATGCCCAGCTGAGGTGATTAGCGCGGCGCAATTGGTAGTTAGTTTGTATTGAGGGTTCTCTGAAGCTAATCTAATGGCACTGCTACAGTGGATCTTAAGAATATAGTTGGAGCTAGAATAATTAAATAAAATAAGAGAGTTTACAGAAACGCGTTTTCATTTGAATATGTCAGGAAACCATAGCACAAAGTGATAATATTAACATAACGAACCTTTGAAAAGTTTTCAGAAGCTCGATGGAACTTTTAAGCATTCTAAATTTGGTTACATAAATATATAAATAAAATTTCAGACTTTGCATCGGCTTTGTGTAACACGAAACCAGCATAAATTCCACCAACAATCTGGAGATCAAGCCTAGAATAACTCTTGCCAACAGGTGTACTTTGGGATCGGTAGGCAGTTGAGAAGCAGATTCCTTGCTCAACGAACAAAAATTACGCTCAATTAGTCTTTTATCATTGCCGTCCTATTATACGACGCAGAAACATGGGCGGTGACGAAACTAGATGAGATAACGCTTGGAGCATTAGAGTGAATTGTTCTCCACAAGATTTTTGGAGCGATTTTAAGTATCGAAGAAGATGGAATCACAGACTGAACGAACTCTAGGTTACATGAATATAATTAAACGTATAAAAATCTAACGAATACGCAGGTTAAAATATGTCGTGTGGAAGACGATATTCATTTAATTTGAGACCCATGGTTGGACAACGGAAGCAATGGCGACCACGCATCCAATGGGAGTGCCGGGTGCATAGGGAACTGTCTGTATTTCTATCCTAACCTCGCAAAAGATAGAGGCAGCTGGCGAAGTTTTGTGTTCTCAGCTGGCTCAGACCGCCCCAAAAGAAGAAGAAAAATAATAATATTTGTGAAAGTTCTGCGAAAGCTCCACAGAGTTATGATGAAATCGTATCGTATGTATAGAAACGGAGTTGCAAAGTTCAAGCAGGTATTCTGAAATAAGATATCACTGTGTGACATGGAAATAGTCCATCCTAGACCGTTCAGATCTGATAGTTTTATTCCGTACGAAGCTACTCTATTCTTGCTTGATCTTCCCTGTCTATTAATCTCTTGCTTAGTTTGTCCTTCTAAACTAATCTACCCTCACTTGTTCTTTCTTATTAGTTACTTTACTCCCTTATCAACTTTTCCTTATGCTATTCTAACTAACCCTGTTCTCTAATGATAATACCCTACTCCTATCCTATACAAACATATTTTATAACCTAGCTCATCGTTTCGATTGTACCTTGTCTAATACTTTAGTTAAAATTTCCTAGTTAATATGAAAAAGAGAAGCTGGTATTTCTCATATAGCGATGCAGAATTGCTAAAGGAAGATCTATTGTAGGAAACTATATGCGAATGTTATGGAATGGACTTGACACTGCTGTTATAAATGTGATTACAATTTACTATTACTGACATCTATCTTACATTTAAGCGCACTAAGTGGTACTCATTCGTTCGTTTTGTGGTTTAACTATAGTTCTCAACTGATTTATGTTATCAGTTTTTTTTTTTTAATGATGAACTCTCTTTCTACAATAGGAAATAGTGAGCGTTATGAGGTCAAGACTTAATATGACACTTACAGACAAATAAATAAACAAGAAGCACGGTTTTTATTTAGAATTTTTATAGTTTATTACCAATTAAAATGTGTTTTTAATAGATATGTACAATTTGTAGAAAATTTTTTAATGAAAAATGTTTAAGAACACATTACAAAGCCATAAAGTTCACCTAAACAACTTAATGAGTTAAGCGCTTTGAAAATATGCACTTGTGAATAAAAACGGCGATGAGAAGCAATAATAATTTGCTTAAATTAATAGCCCGCGGTAACATATACTTGTAGAAGACCAGGGAGCAGCTGTTTGTCATTTTGGAGCACAAATGAAATCACAAAATACGAAAAAAAAATTTTTTTTTAAATACTTCATAACTTGGTTGACAGTAAAAAAGGTACCAAAATGTAATAAAATATAAAACAAAAGCCATAAAAAGCAATCACCTACCAATGAATCAAATCGGCTCAAAACAGTAGCTCATTGGCCACCAAATATCGTCAAAGCGATTAATTAAAAATGCTAACAAATGTCGAACACCAAATTGTTCAGAACTGTCGCATTTCAGGCGGCATAATTTAAATTTTGTTTCAATATTATTTTTTTTTTTGGTTTTTGGATTTTTTTTACCTATTTCATTTCCAATTTATTTAATTCAAATTGTTTGTGTGTTTTTTTTTGTATGCAGCCGACAGATAAAATGGAAATGAAATGCCAGAAATTAATATCGACTGGAGGAAAGGTTGACAGTTATCAGCAGATGTGACAAAGCGGACAACTTAACAACAAACAACAGCGGTCAGAGGTCGAAATTTGAGCTAGATATGTGGCTAACTACGCAGACCTGCTGTTACATACATACAAGTATTTAAGTGGCTGGACAGAGTTGGCGCGATACAAGTGTTGTGCAAAGGAAGGCCGTGGATAAGAAGCGCGACGCTAACGGTGTTACGGTCTAGGTACACATGGCTATGCACTTGTATATTGGTAAGTGAGGACAGATTGTCCGCGCATTTGGCTGACATTTAGACAAACGGACGACATTGACAATGGAGCTGACGCTGGATTTTTAATTAAATTCATTTTTAATTAGAAATAAGTAAACAATAAAGGTGAAGTATAAAGAAATTAGGGAGTTTTAGAAGGAATACAAATAAAGGCAGAGTAATGTGGAACTATTTAGTGCTGTCTAATGTTAAGCATACATTGCGTAAATGTAATCATGTATTATTTAAAGAAAAAGAGCTGACAGGATTACACTTCTGACATAATCATTCTTCAGTTCAGATAACCCAATCTTAGACTTTAATGCATGATCTAGTTCAGATACTTAACCTTCGATAATACCTATTATATGAATATTTTCAACTGTGAATCTCGAAATAATCTGACCTACGTGAAGCTATCCTGAACTTTGGTACAACTAAAGGCAGATCTAAAATTCGGAAAGTTGTTCTGCTAATTATAATTAGACCAAAAAGAGTTCTGTAGAAATTGTAGCTTCGCTGAATGGCTGCGAAGAATCGCCTTTAAGGTAATCCATTTTAAAGAGGTTTTTTGTTACAAGTTTAGTTCCAGATTTTTCCAGAATAGTTCCAGCTCTAGCCAAATAATCAGCGTCCTTTTTTTGATATACATATTAGTCAGGACGGGCTCCATAGATAGTGAGTTTTTCTGTACGCAATACTGCACCAAAGTCGTTGTACATTTTGGGTTCATAGCTGTATACACAGATAGCGTTATCTCTGCTTACCCCAAGCCAGATCTTATCCCTTTTTAAGGCGAGTATACTTGCGAATATTCTTCTAATTTGTTTAGAATTCTACTAAGATCGAATTGTATATGGTAGAGAGTTCCAGCATAACTCTGGAATCGGAGTTATCACACCTTTTTTCAACCCAGCAATTAAGCGTACTTTTGTTGTCCACGAGTGTATAGACTCTTCGCATGTGAGTATCATAATGAGAGTAGAGATAAATAGTCATGATGCCGTTCGGACTACACTGTCTATATAGGAGCTCATAATCACGACTTCTTTATAGTGTTTGAGTAAATATTGATATAGTGGAAAATGGAAAACATGATCAAGGTTTCTTTTCCTGATATGCTCACTCTTTATGGGGAGTAAAATATATATCATATAAAGGGAGTTTTTTATAGCTATTTCCTACTGATAAAAAGTACCATATGTAACCAAAGGCATCGACGTACACGATATCGCGAGCAAGCGAGAGATTACTTCATGAATGTGGGCAAAAATATTCTAAAAAATAAGTCAAACGCTAAGATAGAAACTACCAAAAAAATATAATCATGTTTAGTTATATCCACCGGCAATGACCAGTGTTAGCTGAGTTGGGTAAAACAAATAACGATCGGAGCAAAATGAAACGATCACACTCAACACACATACCACCGGCAGTAGAGACTTGGGAACTTACCGGGAACCGTCTTGAAAGCACGCGGTCCTCAGACTGTTTGAGGAGTTCACACTCTTCACAGAAATCTCAGGTAGTAGAGACTTGATAACTTACCGTCCGTCTTGAAAGTATGCAATTCCCAAGCTGTTCTACTAAATACCAGCATGTGAATTACTATATTTCATACTGACTTTCTCAGATACTAACAAATACTTTGCTCGAAACCCGCCAGTTACCTTTCCTTGAACTTAAGTCCTTTCTACTTGAGCTGAACATGCAATAAATATCTGTAGTATGCTTGTATATTTCAAATCTACACATACTTAGATATGAATACATGTAATGAAATTATTTTAAGCCTTAAAACTAACAAACGAACAACTGCCGCAACTGAAAATATTTCTCAAAGCCAGCCAACGATTGAGGTTTTAAGTAGCATTCGACAGTTCGGTAGATGATTATCTGTTTTTTTGCGTTCGTTTTTTTTTTGTTTTTTACCCGGTTAGCGAGCACATGAAAGGTTTCGACAATCAACGCAGGATCAAGATTTTGATTTGGGTAACGCAATTGCCTAACCGACATTCGCTGCCGCATATCAAAACCCCTTGTTCGGTGTCTTAATATCCTAATATTTTTTAGTTTTTCAATTTCTTGACTGTCATTCTGCCTTGCTCAATTGCTGCTATATATTCTTTGCTTCATCTAATCATTTTTGTTGTCTTTGTTTTTTGTATTGAGATTGATCCTCTGCAAGAAATAACCAATCCAATTATGATGCAAACACACTCGCTCACACGTAAAGATCAGACCGCAATTGTCTGCACACCCGCTAGCTTACGAATTCACTTTGCTTTGTTGCCACTCGCTGCTTGTGATTGTTGTTGCTAATGTGTATTCTTCGTGTTTCTTCCAATTATTTGAATACAAGGTCTGGCAAAAAGCGTTTGCTGAAGCGAGAAATCCTTCTCCTTTTTGATTTTTTTTTGTTACCACACTCGTCCGGCGTCGAATTCCTTTACTTGCTTTGCTTCACCTTACCTTGTCATTTCTTTTCAACGCCGCATTTATGTTCCCTTTTTAATTTAGCTTTGTTTTCGTTTTTTGATCCGTACGAGTCACCTTTTGTGCCACATTCGCGTTGAAAATTCCTGCAATGCGCTGACACTGTCGCTCCATTTCTGAATGACAGTTTTTTCTTTCACCTTGAGTCCTCCACTCGCTGCTATGCCTCAAATGCTTCAGTTTCAATGTCAGCTTTGCTGAAACCATGCTCTAACGCATGATTAGACATTTTTGTGTCTTAGCGGCGTTGACAGTTGACAGCCACAACAACGCGAACTGACATTCGTTGGCGGTGACTTTGGTGCGACCAAGAGAGGGTGAGTGCGTGTGTGTGCGTTAACACGCATAAATGCACTGCTGTGAACATTCCCGATTTTCATCTCTACTTTTTTCCCCCATTCAGCGCCTTCCATTCTATAGCCCTTCTAAGGGATCGTCTTCAAATTAATTTGGAGCGCGCAAATTGTCATTTGTTGTGGTTGCTTTCTTTGTCCACTGGATTAAGTGTATTGAAGTAGCAAAAATCGGTTATGTACGTCCATTGGCAGACGATAGGCCATATTGTTTAATTCATTGTGTCGCAACATGAAATTTGATTAATAATTGGTAGATGTGTATCAGTATAAATACAGGTAATTTTGATTGACATTTGCTGGCTACTGGTGGGAATTGGATTAGTTCGACGGAGCATTTGATGCTGGTTCAATGTACTATATGTATGTATGAGTTGCTTTGAATGCTTTTCAATGAATGAATGAATGCCAGTTGCTTGAAAGGTTTCAGTTAGGTTTATACAAGAAATAACACTTTCTTGTCCTGAAGACATTATTATTAAAATGCGATCTAACTTCTTAGCTTTCAACACTCTGTAATATGGAAGAGAGCGGGACTAAACAGTCCCCATCCTGAAACAAAACTTATATTAAATGCTTACTGGGATTTGGGTTACATTGTAAGGAGTGTCGAAGGAATTATACATTTTTCCGTGTGTTTCATAAAAGTTGATCTCATCTTCGTAACATGGTCAGAGTACCGTATTCGTGGTACCTACCATGAAAGTTATATTATTATGAAAATTCAATCCGATTCCACAACAAATCAACTAGTAGTCGCATAGTTTACATCATGACTGTAGAATTGAGCATCTCTGGAATTATGGTTGAAAAAAGAAACTCAAGAAATATTAAGATAAACTAGGTAGCTCACTACGCACAAATTAAACAATTTTAAGAATAAATGCCATGAAATAATTTTAAGAACAAATATTAAAAAATTTATGGTGTGATATTTGCCAAAGCGTTTACGAGATCAGAACAACCAACTATTTTGAAAATCGCCAAAAAATCAGGACTTTGATAACTTTAGTTGATCCACAGGAAAATATTAAATTGTTTCAGAAAGTAATGAAGAAGGCTCTTTAACAAAGTCTAATAGTCAATAAAACGGAAGACTAAAGAAATTATTTTCAAGGAGTTTCATAATACATTCCATATTTGACGCTATCTTTTCTCTCTTAAATCTCCTGACAATGATAAGCCAGAAGCTACGTATGTACCATGCACTCCTACGTCCAATCCTAATATACAGTCGTGAAGTCTGGATGATGAAGGTGGCTTACGTGAGCCATATATCAACTTTCAGGAAGGAAAATACTGAGAAAAATATGTGATCCAACTAGGTTGAAAGATAACACATATCGTAATAGATACAACTCTGAGCTTGAACAACTTATTAATGGACAAAATGTTATAAAATTATAAAAAGCCCAGCGAATACGCTGACCTGGGCACGTAGAAAGAATGCCAAATCAAGGATCTAGAAAAGCTTACCAAAAACAGCCATATGGGAAGCGAATTAAGGGTAGACCAAAGAAAAAATGGGTGTTGCAGTGATCCATGGCCTCAAAGAGCATACATAACTGGTGGCGCTTAGTAGCGGACCGGAGAATCTGGAGGAAGATAGTTGCGGAAACAATGCTGCACCCAGGACTGTCTTGCTAAGCAAGAAGATGAAGAAGATCGATGATGTTGCCTTTATATATATACGATTAATCTCTTATAGGTTTCACTCTAGACACAAATGGACGTCTAAGCTTTTTTTTAATGCCATACAAGTATATTGAGGTTAGTCCACTGCCAGAACGTATTTCTAGTTGAGGTATTTTCAGAACAAAAAATGAATTTTAAGGGTGTTGCTACCAGCTAGATCGAGAATTTGTTTCTAAAATTAAAATTTCGAGAACTCTTGTTAAAAAGTATATAGAACCAAAGGATTAATCAATTTCGGTCTGTTATATTAAGACTAAACTTCATTTTCTGTGGTACTGATGCCCAAATTTTATAGTTTTTGTGGACTTTAAGATATTTTTTGAGTAAAAATAAGTAGCTCTGGAAATCGAAAATTAAAAATGTTTCTTAAAATTTGTTCAGTTATGTCGTTTTGAATAGCAATTTCATGTAAAAAGTTTATGGGCTCAACTTTTTGTAAAGCCCCATAGAACTTAAAGAACTTTAAAGGTTATATAATACTTTTATATATGGTAAGATTGATTAGCGAAGACTTGGTAGACGATTGTTAGCCTAGTTAAAGCTAACTTGCTATTTTTCTAATGAGCGAAATCACGCTTTATAGGGGAACAAAGTGTTTACTAGTTTATGAGACAACAAATTGTGGATCTAGTCAGTCATAGCGTTTATTTGGGTCCACTTCTTTTTTGTTAGTAGAACTTTTGCTTTTAGAGAGTAAACTAAGCATTTCTACTATTTTATCGAATCGGAAATAACACTTCCGTTTAAGTAGATTCAATTTTATAGTTGTGAGAGCATATCTTCTATAGATTTATTACTCGCTAAGTGAAGATAAGTAATCAAATTTTCTAAAACTCAAAAACAACACGGAAAGCGTAATACCAATAAAACAGAAGTCAAATAAAACATCAAATGATAATATCATCAATCAAAAGAAAGGCAAGAAATGCGGAATTTCCGTGCGATCGAAAAAAAAAACAACAATAAAAGGTAAGGAAGAAAGATTTATGCCGCGCAAGACTTAAGTTTGTTTACAATGTTGTTTTGGCCTTAAACTTTTACAAAATACAATAAACCAAACAAAATTTAAGAGTGCAGTGGATATAGACTTCTATATATACTTGTACATATAACTGTATGTAGATCTTTGTATGGCTTAATACCACAATTAGTGTGTTTGTAATCCCCCAAAAACGTACTTAATACTCATTGCTTACCAGTTTATCGCCGTACCTATCGCATATAAAACTTAAACACCGTTACAAAGCTATAATAAACTATTTGCTTATACTTAATAATGTGGCAGAAAGTGCCAAAGAGAAGCAACGAGAAATACCGAATGATACCGAAAAGTACAATGAAATACAATTTTTGACTTTCGTCGTAACATTAAAATCAACATCAGCAACACCAGATCAATTAAGTGCCTCAAATCAAATAAATTACAACGGTGAGTAAGGGACGCAGACGCGCTGGAAGTTGCAGTTGAAGAAAAATATACGCACATTTATTTGGGTATGTTGGGCACTTTTTCAATACTGCATGCCGGTTTGGTGAGATGCGCCTTTTTTCCAGGTAAAAAGAAACAAAAAACGGTTGGCATGAATTAAATAAAAACAAATGAGTCTGAAGAAATCAAATGGACGTGCATACACAAAAATGTGGTTATAAATTTATTTTCATGCCCTTTTTTTGCTCTTACGTTGCCATACTGTCTTATGCACGTTTATTTTTATATGTTGCATGCAACGTCACATCACTCCTTCTGCTCCTCCTTTGGGCCAGCTTAAAGAGATTTGGACCTAAAACTACGCAGTCAACCAACAAATCAACCTGAAACATTTCATTGCGCTGTGGTTGCTGTTGTTGTATATTACAAATGCCATATTTTGACCAAAAAAAAAACCAAAAATTTGTGAGTCCATGGTGTTGTACCCTGACCGGTATAGTGGTTTTTGGTGTATCTTTTCGAGCGCATCAATGAGTCTCAAATAAATTATTGTCGAAATGTTGCGTTTCGAAATTCAAACAAAAAAATCAAACAGAATCATATAATAAAACAACAATAACAACGTCAAAAAGTAAAGTAAAGGCAAAAGGTAAAACCAACAACGCCTTTGGCTGTCAGCAAACATTCACGAACTTTTTCCAACAACAAAAAATTCAACGCACCGGCAGTCGGAGGCGCAAGCATTGCCAAAGGATCACTGTCCGCTTTGCCCAGTCATTACAGGTAGGCTGGTAGCGTAAATTTGATTGCAGTTATTAAAAGTCAGCGATTGGCATTCGATATACAAATAATCATAAATTGCTTACAAATAAAAATTAATGAAATTAAAACAGCTACATGTGCTTGTTTGCACCTAAATATATGGTGGATATACGCCAGCAAGGAATACCGCGGCTGAGTTGCGAAGGTGAGTAATCAATTTTACAAAAATTAAAAAAAATAAATAAATTTTTATTATTCAAGGAAACTGGTTGTATAAAGTTATTGATATGTGAAAATCTTTATGAATAAATTATTAAGCTTTTGTAGAGCTTTAAGTGTTAACTAGCATACAGAAGAGCGAGAGACAGACAGAAGGCGTCTATTAGACAAGATAATTCTTCGAGTACAGAGCCCTAAAAGAGAGCAAAATTGAAGGACCCCATTAGACAAGATAATTCCGCAATAATTTTGTAAAGCTTTCAGAGTTGACTATAAAAGAGTGAAACAGAGTGAAAAAGAGTTGAGTATAAAAGGAAGAGATAGGGACTGCAAGTTGTGCTTAGCAGCCAGTCTTTATAAAAGCTTTTATAAAGACTAATTTGGAACTAATAATAATGAACGCCGTGACGAATGTACTGTGTGTATGACTATTACGCTGCAGATAGTACGATCGATGCCGGTCTGCAAAATTCTATAGATATACAACGGGTCTACAGTTCTAAAACCAAGCTAAATTCCGAGTGTATTTGTGATACAAAAAAGCTTATCATACAAGTCTAAATTAATCAGTCGTTAGTTGGGTTCTCCGGTTTTAAAAAAATTGTGTTGCCTGGCATGCTGTTTTTTACGACGGTTAACTCATAAATTTAAATTTCAAGTCTACAACTATTGAGGGGAAAGAGAAAGTTCGACACGCAGTAAGGCCACCAATACTTCCCAAGGCGATCCGGTATTGGAAATACCGATAGAATACAGCCGAACTCACCTTCTGGCTGCAAAGAAACAATAGACACGGGATTCGACCCTGAATTAGGAGGTGACAGCTCTTGATAATTGTCTCAGCTGAGGCATTGCTTTCGGAAACCTTTACACCGATTGGGAAAAGCCTATTTGCTGTACGATTAATTCTGGTAAAGTACTCTTCCGACAAATTTACGAAACTAAAAAAAAATATTACAAATCAAGTCATTCCACACTTGAGAAGAGGTATAAATATATGTTTAATTCTGGTAAAGTACTCTTCCGACAAATTAACGAAACTAAAAAAAAATATTACAAATCAAGTCATTCCACACTTGAGAAGAGGTATAAATATATGCTTTATGCCATATATTTCCTGATAAATATTAGTCTTTCTATAAAAACTGCCTAACATTAGCTGGATCAGTTGAGTAATGATTTTGCTTGACAGATCTATCAGCTAAGGAATTTCGAAGCGTTTTCATATCCTACGAGAAAATTTCTATTTATAGAAGTAGTTCTACTATATCGCTAATGTTATGAGTGTTCATGATGAAATGAGCTTTTTGTACCTCAGGGTACTATATTTTTTGTAACACATAAACAACAATTTTTAGATTACGGGAAGATCTTTCTCTTTTGGAAAAGTTATATTCCTGTAACTGGTTCAGACCTTATTCAAAGGTGGTTTTGTAATAATGATTTGGTTTGTGGAATAAAATGATTGTTATTCGAATAATGTACAGCAACGTTCATCATCCGATGAAACAGTCCTTAACCTCGTCTCAGAAAAAAATATTTACCACGATTTAACCTCGTAGAGAGGAAGGCTACTACGATAATTCTTTTAAACTGCAACTGATTAGCTAAACTACAAGCTAGAAAGAAGAACAACAATCGGTTGACGATGGACAGTTTTTCCAAACTTTTATTGCCGTGAGAAAATCTGTCAAGGTTGAATTTTCTCCGTATTCCTGCGTATATGTTATGTCCAAAATCAACAATCAAAGGAAATATCAACAATCACTTGCACTAATCCGCGATTTCACACAAATGTCAACGGCTCAAATGGCCGGATATTGTTAACAAAAAGTCAAAAGCAAAGTCACCGAAAGGCCGCAGAATTATCTCACACATACTTACAGACAGGCATATGCTAAGCAGACAATGCGATCAGTACTATTACCCAACAAAGGACTTCAAGCGACCATTTGCGAGTATTTGTGTGCAAACAGATGACAACAAAACAAGGATTAAACGGGCTAGATTCTGAGGTAGAAATGACAGGCAATGCGTGAGCGATTTCCATATAAGCGGCTAAGGGCTAGGTGGTCTGCATTACAAAGCGAAAATGAGGATCAACAAACGTTTTGTGGCGAGCGAGCCGATTGTGCACGAAAGCCGCAGGATACAGCTGAGTATTTAGCAGCGCGAGGTGGAAGAGAGGCGATCAAGAGACACATAGAAGGATTTAGGAAAGTGAAATGCGTTAAAGTGAAATACACACATACATATATTATATTATATATAAAAATAGAATTGGTGGGTGCGCTGTATCGAGACAGCAAATAAAAATTTATGGCTTTGCTCATTAAACGACTTTGTTGAAATTCTTTTTGTGGGACATAAAATATGGGATAACAACTGCTTGCTGTACGGCAGCGCGGCAGGAGCATATGTCGCGCTAATAGCCGCATTTTATGTAGCATGTGTGTGTATGTGTATGTACAAAGCGCCGTTGCGCAGTGGAAAAATGCTTAGATCATAACTACGAGATTTTCTTTGCTGAGATAGTAAAAGTAAAATCCAAAAACAAGCAAAAAAATCATTTTATGGCAACTTAATGAACAGCTGAAGCCAATGAAATGGGTTTAACTATAAATATTTTGGTATGTTACGGCAGCAGTTGGCTGCTGTTGCCGCTGACAGGACGCTGTGGTCAGCGCTTGTGAGGGATACACGTAATTTAATATGATTTCATAGAAAATAGGCGAGTAGCCAAATGTTATGAGAGATCACTTTGTTGCGCAGGATAAGCGTATCCTTTGCTTTATAAGCGTTGAGTAGTAAACAAATGATTAGCAGGAATTTTGAAAATCTTAAAATTTATGTGTGCGCATAAAGGGCTTATTAAGGAATTAAGAGGGGAGATGTTTTTTGTAAGATGTGTCAAAGGATATTTATAGAGCTTACCTTCGTACGATAACAGTTGCGCTGAAATTAGAGAATAGAAATCGTTAAAAAAAAGCACGAGAAATTAGAAGTTAAAAAATAATAAAGTGCAATTGATATATATATATATATTTTAGGGTGTGAAGAGACACAAAACAGCTGCAGGAAGAAGAAAATATGCTGTAAACGCAACTATGTTGGGATTTAATTGAAAATATGTGTATAATCAAAATTTATATGAAAATAAAGAGATGTAGAATTCTAAACATGAAAATACATAAATGCACGAATGAAGGGCAAGGACTAATAAGACTAATTTCATTAGTTACAAAACACTGTCGCCAGGTTTTTATACTCGGAACAGGGAATGTTAATTTTAATACCCAGAAAGCAACGTCGGAGATTCTATAAAGTATATGTATACATAAAACAGCCTGGCGAGCTGCGTCGATTTAGCCATGTCCCACTATTTAATCGTCCGAATCGTATTTAATCGTTCCGTACGCGAACTAGTCTCTCAGTTATTGAGATATCGGTTTGAAATTTTGCACACGTCCTTTTCTATCTAAAAAAATGTGCATTTTTTGCAATCGCAATTTTGTATTCGAATTCGGTTGTATCAAAGTTAGTGTTTTGTTGCTTTTTTTTTTGTAAGAATTAAGAAAAAGTTGTCAAATTATTTTTGTATACCGAAAGCCTATTAAACTAGTTAACCTTTAATGTATATCATGATAAAATTTGAATTATAGTTCCTATAGGAATTTTGCTTTGAAAACGATCAATTAAATTTTTAATGGAAAAGGTTGCCACAATTTTGTTTTACAAGTATGTATAAAAAATGTTATTGTTAGTTTTTTACAAAGAAATTGATTTATTACATTTTATGAAGCAACATATCATAATAAACACTAATAATACATACAATTTCATAAAAAGGGTTGCCAACATAAATTATCTTTTTGCTTCTAAAACTTTTAAGGTACGGGAATTAGTAAAAAAATACTTATTTTAAATGCATTATAGAAATTATATGAAATTGTAATATCGAAAGGAAGCTCTTTCCAGGTAAAAAAGGTTTAAATAGTGTTGCCAAAGACTGTTTTGTTCAATAATGCGAAACTAGAACGACTATTTTACAGTTTCTCAGTTTTGTACTCGTCAACAAACAATCATTCTGGCCACATAATCTAAGACTGACAGTGAAAAATTGAAAAAAATATTTAAGGAAATATTGCTTCTCCTTTTTTATGGCACATTTTATAGCACTACGTCAAAGCCTGCGAGGAAATCACCCTCTGTAAAACCTCGTCTGGTAAGCGATACATGTTAGTCAGTGCTCATTTTTTTTCAACAGGACTAACTATGGTTCAATTTAGTCACAGTTCGTAGACTTTATCACTCCATGCAGACGATATCGGTCATGAACTTGTATAACTGAAATATCAAACAGTTTTGTTCTTCAATTTTCCACCTAAATACTTAGATCAACTATGATTCTCAGAAATTTCAAAATTGAATTTGCAAAAAGACTTTAAACCGATTTTTCTTATCTTTTATGGCTAATCCTTTGCGGGAAAAAACTCTAAGCGTCGAAAAATATCCAAGAATCATTAAAATAAATACGAATTATACTAGCATGCGGTTAAATATGTATTTGTAGAGAGAAGCGCTTGCAGAGGGCAATGATTTCAGTGCTCGATCGTATGAATGGGGTGTTGCCCACATGATGCGTGCGCACACGCCTTTCCGTTCATTTATGAAGCATCGAAATACAAAAGCAACGGGCAACAAAAATATAAAAATTATGAAAAAGCATTTATACGAGTAAGTGCCCAAGAACTGCCACATCAGCTGTGGCGCACAATTGCTACACACTTCTTCCCGCTGCAAAGAGTGTGCGCATGTGCAATCACTTGGCACTCTCCTCACACTACTTACTAACTAACTAACTTATGCCGCTTACTAACCAGCAGCCACTCAGTCAGTCGGCCAGCACTGCTGCTGCGCGATCGCTGATCGCATCAATTTCAAAGGATACGCTTCGCTTGTTGCCGCAATTTATGTGCCTACACGCCTCCGGCGACAATGTGCTGCGTCGCCGCTTAATGCTTTGTTGGTAGTAGCAGCTTCTTCTGCTTTGCTTCTTTGTGCACTTTTGCAATTCAGCTTCTTATCATTAGCGCGTTGCTTGCCTTTTTTGTTATGGTTTGTGTTGCTTTCGCCTTAAATTGGTGAGCGCTGGTGCGGCGTGTATCCTTTTGCTTACTGCCTTTGCTACTTACTTCGATGTCCTGCGGCTACTCTTCGGTTGAAGTCAAATATTTGTGTCTTTTGTGCAGGCATTAGTTGTGGCGGCCACGGCGGCGGCGGCAGCTTTGTGCATAAGACGCCTTGCATGAGGCAGCTGAATTTGCTTACCGGCTCATTGGGAGTTGATGTGTCATGGGGAAATGCGTACATGTCATAATTTTCGGGCGAAGTTGAGAAGAAGAAATGAAGCGGTGAGGAGATTTGTATGCGCATATGCGTATTGTTGTAAGGGGAGTGGATCTTTTGGTAATAAAAATATTTGTATGTAAATATAATATATGTCAGAAAGTGTATTTTTTGGTTATTTGTGATTTAAGTAAGACAATTGATATCGATTTACATGTGTACTAATTTTATGGGTTCATCAACTTTCATATAGCTCACTGTTAGAAATAGGCAAGTCGAGCGATATTGAGTTTGTTGAGAAGACTAAAATATATATCGATTTATTAAGTAATTTAAGAGATCTTGTTTTGTTTTAACGCTCGCATGCAAGTTGAGGAACTTCACGATATCAAAATAAGAGGCATAATTTTAGGCATTAGACATGTTTCTCTGTTCGAAAAGAGTCTTAGAACAGAGAGAAAAGAGTCTTATACAGAAGTTGTTTAAGTATACCTGAAATATCAAGTTTTTATGAAGATGATCCAAAATAAGTCGATCACAGACAAGTTAATGAATCTCCCGTGATAGAAATAAGAGGCATAGCCTTCAGATTTTTCATGGTTCTGCTAAAAGTAAGCTTCTTCTCTCTTGTCTCTCACTTTTTCAGAGAAGCGATCTCCGGATATTATACAAGGATAGTACCGGTTATCTGAAATAGCAACTTTTTATGAAGCCTTAATCTGTAATAAATGCGTTTTTTATGGAATTCCGGTGTTCACTTCAACTCCCTTGTATACAGCGAAACGCTCTTATGCTACAGATTAAGTAAGCCTCTAATGTTGAGATATAAATACAAAAAATCTTTGAATTATTCTTTCATAAATATTCTATTCCATACATAGTATGCTATACTTGCTCAAACCCTATACGGTTGGTTTAGTCCCTCCCATTTTATGTTTCCGCCTTTCGGTTCAAACAATTTTGCGCATAATTGGCACTTCACACCCTCTCTTAAGATTTTTCGCAGAAGAACGAACGAGAGCTGTAATCTAATATTTTTAGGAAATAAAAGGTTTGTGCACACATACTATTTTTCTCATTTCTTAATTCTGCCGCTTGGCTTTGTGCTATTTTCCAACGGTAGTTATATTTCGCCAACAAAGTTATTGTTCCGGAAAAATGATATATTGGTAAGCCACTGTGCGGACATCCCATTTAAAATATGTGTGCTTAGAAATTCTTTTGGTCATCTTTGTTAATATAATAAATGATTCTTGAGAGGATAGGCCAAACATTAGAAATTTCTTTCAAATACATTTCAATTTTGTTAGGCGGAAATACTGCGAGAGCAGTTTCAAGATTAAGATATATAGTTTTACTGGAGTCTGGTATTAACCAGAAAGAAGAAACCATAAGAAGTTTTCGTCTAGATTTTTATATCCTTAATTCCTTAACCCTAATCTTCTTTATTCAACTACATTTTTTGAGACTGGGATTTATGCTTTTGAAAATACTCTCCCCATTGAAATGCCACGCTTTCCATTTCGAACAGTTGCCAACACTCCCACCTTTAAGCAAAACTAATATTTATGCATTTTTATATCAATACACATACTTGTTTATGCTTTAACGTGTTCTTTTGCACTTAACAAATAAATTTGTTTGACTTGACAATGAGCCAAAGTGACAACTATTAACCCCTTAAACGAGGCAACAGTATGGCAACAATCAACCAAAAGCTAAAGCCAAGGCAAAATGCAGTAGACTTCTACCAACAAGCAAATAAAAATAAACTAGAGCAAAAACAAAAAAAAAAAAAATAAAATAAAAATAATAAAATAATAAATGACATTAACAGCTGTTATTACTGTTAACAAAGCAATATTGAGCGTCACTTGGACCAAGATAAAAGCCGAAGGAAACAAAAAAAAGTAAATAAATTTACAAACAAGCAAAAATAAGTAAACGGTATAGTGAAACCAAAAACACTAACATTACAACAAAACAATGATGACTGCAATATTTTACAATGTCAATTTTGACATTTAGAACCCAAGCGGACTGACAGACAAACAGCAAGTAAAGTGTGCGTCCGACACTTACCGCACAGCAAAGCTGACCAGAGCAGCGCAAGGGAACACTTTTACGCATATGCAAGTGTATATGGATGTTTTTGTTGTATATATTTACTAGTTCATTTATGGTATAATTGTTTAGAATGGTTAATATATGGTTTACACACAAAATATGCGGCTTACACACATGTCAACAATGCAAAGCAACCACAAAATTTAACAACAAAACCAAAATAAACATGCGTATAAAAATTGAAATGACCTGAAACATACATACAAACAGAGAAATACCAAAATTTTTGTTCGAATGTGTAACTAGCGAGCAAACAAACTGAAAGGTAAACAAAGCATAATGTCAGAATCATTACAATGTGTGTGTAAATAGTAGGAAAAGCGAAAGCCAAACCCCAATGAATGGCACATAATAAAAGCACTGAGTTCAGGATCAGCGCTGCTCGAACACGAGAGCAAATAGAAAGTGCGCTGAGAGCATAATGGCCACGAAAAGCCGGGACTTACGCGCACTTAAGCGATATTCAAAACAAGACAAATTCTAATTTATGTGCATTGTGCGTGGCAATGAGCCAACGCGGCAACAACAACAACAAATAACACTACTAACAACAACAAATAGTCAACCAACAACAGCATATAACATAATCAACCAAAAACAACAAGCAAACAATCCACCAACGCATACTCAAGGAAACAACTACTCAATGTCATGCTGACCACAATGCCACGGCAAGTCATGTCCAGCCGCGCCACTCATTGCAATACCCGAAAATACGTTTGCCGAAAAAAATATCGCTCAGTCTGTATAATGGCCCTTTTACCATGCGCCGCTTAGAGAAAATAAAAATTAATGAAGGATCCTTTAGAATTACGCGCGTAAATTTGTTGAGCTATCAACAAAAGCCATTCAGCTGCGCCGCTGCACCCAAGCACACACGCTCCGGCGTTAGCAGGGATTGTCGAGTGAACGCGCACTATATATGACACCCCGCTGGACGCGCCGTATTATCTGTAATTGTTATTAAGCGCGCTAGCCAGTGGACGCGCATTCGACTCCACGTCATACTATACCATATATACTATAGCGGCCTGTTATTTTTGTTGTACTTGTAAGTATAGTAAGGCTGTATTGTAGGTGGTTGAAAAATTTGGGTTTTCGAAAATATTCGCTGTCGGCTTAATTCTCATTCGACACACTTCGTTAAATGAGAGTAGTAGGTGTGTTGCACGAAATAGTGCCATCATTGAAGTTAATAAATCTTCTTAATAAGTTGTTAGGTTAATTTGAAATTTTGGTGCTGGCAAACACATTTTTAGACATATACATATAGCGTTCGTTTGTGGGGTTGCTTGGTGATTATGTTTTAATTTTGGTCGGAGCGGACTTTATAAAGAGATTATTTGTACTATAATGTCGATTAATGGTCAGTCACTACTGCAACTTTCAAGGTCAAGTATGAAATGAACAGCCTTCACTTACTTTATAGGTTTTGTTAACTATCTTTATACAGTTATAAATCTAAGATCTTTAGAATTATGTATAATATATGGAAGTTCAAGACTGGAACTACTCTTCCACGTTTGAAACCTTAGTCATATTGGCTTAGAGATCTTCAAAACTGATGCTTATTTTTCCATTTTTAAGTTTAGTCAAATTGGTTCAAAGAAACCCGAGACGGAATATTTTTTTCACTTTTTTGAACATAAACTAAAGAGGTTTGAGACTGAGGCTACTTTTTAAACTTTTTTTACGCCTAGCCATAGCATTAGGCATGAGCTCGATGTCTTCACGCCTTTATTGAAAGTTTTGGCACCTCAAATACTTTTGTTCAAGATAAGATACAAAAATTCCTCTGGATAATTTTTAACAATTCCGCAGCCGTCATTCCTTTGGAAACACAAAACTTCAAGCCAAATCGTTGGTAAACTTTTTTTTAATGGTAAAAATCGCCAGACGAACTTGTCTCGTCATAAACAAATAGTCGCCGAAAACACACAAATTGATATATTATATGGAGACCAACTTCACACGAACACAAGAAAGGTTGTATCAAACAATTTAAATGGGCCAGTCTGGGTCAAATTTGATCAGATGATATATTTGCTTTTTCTTCTACTACTTTAAACTTTTAACATATAACATCAATATAAAAGGTTCGCAGTGGTTAGTTTTGATTTTTTACCGATATAAAATTCTAAAAGCTCAGGTTGATACTTTCTTCAGACTTTTCCAGAACATTTTCACAAACTTTACGCTGGTCATTTTGGAACCTTAGCAGAGACTTGCCATCGAATTGTTCACGGGTTTGAATAGTATTGTCTAGAATGGATTTTCAAAATCTATCCACCATTTCTGAGCCTACCAGATTCCGTTCCGGAATATATTAAAGAATCATTATAATAAATTGAAAAACTAATACTTGTAGTTGAAGCTATTGCAACAGATGCTACAGTGTCACGGATGACATAACTTTTGTAGTAAGAAGTAAACGAAGAGTCTATTTACTTATATAGGTATACGAAGGTCCGGTATTTGATGGATCTTCTGCTGAGATGAGTGTAAAGGCCGCTGACCACTAAAGTACGAAACGTTTAATTCTTGGCCTTGGACACTCAAACGGTTTTATTACAGGGTTTGTGCACAATTCCTCCCGAAAATATATTAGTTGTAGGGTAGTGCTTTCTAAGTCACCTACAACTGTGTTTTTTACTAATATTTATTTTGATTTCCACAGTTTTGGAAAAAGAGACAGTATTCAGCTGTAATTCAGAAGGTTTAGAAAGCGTATAAAAGGTATTAAAGCGTTCAGGTGATAACACTTCGGCGTACATCTACAAGGAATTTAAGTGATGGAGAAGAAGTGGCTGCTCCACCGCACAAAACTCTGTTACCAGTCTGCCGAACATTTTGAGGTTCGCGAAGAGTATTTGAATCCTTTTGGGAGCATCACAAATGAAAACCACTGAGGGATATAGAATGAAGTGTGGATATACATTACGGTGGAGAGAAATTTTTTTTTTTGGCTTAGCCTGGGGGTAAAATATGTAGATTTAAAAAAAAAGAAAATTTTTGGCAAAAAAAAAAATTGTTTAACACCTTAACTCGAAATCTAATTTAAAACTGAGTGGCGCACTCCTCTAGGTGTTAGAAAAAATTTTTTTTGTCCAACAATTTTCTTTTTTTATAATCTACAGATTTTACCTCCAGGCTAAGCAAAAAAAATTTTTTTTTTCGTTCCACCCTAATATACATAGATCAAATAATGGTATCTTTCTTGGTAAAAAAGTAAATTTATTTTAGTATTTATGCAACAAAAGAGAATAGAGAACCCTTGAGCGTCAACTACAAAAACAATTAAAGAATATTTGGAGAATTTGCTGCTATTAAAGTTGGAGCACCGCAACTAAAGTAAATTTCTAAGCGAGAAGGAAAATTGTATTTTTTTGATATGCTATACATATGTATATATATATTATATATAATATGTGTACGTATATACATATAACATATGTAGCTATTGATTAGCGTAAAATGTTCACGAGAAAATATAATGCTTCGGTAATTTGCATAATTTCACATGCAATGAGCAATTCAATCAAAAATTAAACACAAAAAAGTCAAATGACTGAAAATTATCGAAAAAAAGAAACAAAATAAATATATGGAAGAAAGTTGTAAAGGGGCCGCGGCATAATTTGCATTTCTCTATGTTGGAAATACATAGGCACATATATAAATATTTTAAAAATTTTCGAAACCGTCGGCGGCGGCAGCTGTCGTGGTTCACAGTTATATATTTTTCATTTGTATGTATACATACTTATATGTATATAAAGATATGTATATTGTATGGTGTGTTTCTTCTAAGCGAGTTCTCTTCTGTCTAATCTTTGAAATCAACAACAGCAACAACAAGTGCCTGCCAGTTAAGGTGCATTCCGCTGCTTTTTTGTATAGTTTTTTTTTAATTTTTTTTGTTTGTAATTTTTGTGTTCTTTTGTGTGGCCGTCATTGCAAGAACGCCATGCGCCTCAAATTCGAACCACTTGTCGTTTGTTGTTGTTACGGCCCTTTATTTATTACAAAATATATTACACCGTTGACTGTGTATTACCATTTTAGTATGCTATTTTCTACATTTATTTGCATTTTAAACTTTATTAGCTACACAAATGTGTTAATAAAAACGTGCAACACAACTACTTACATGCCACTTTTGTATTGGTTGCATGCCTGTGGCGTGCATAACAAAAGCTGTGTTTGGTTGTTCACCAAATTTTCTAGCAATAATATTATTGTATAAACCTTTCTCACCGCTCGCCTGTGGAAAGCAGCGCTTTCAAGTGACTTTGTGCGCCACTCCGTTCATTTGTGGTTCATTCAAATTTAAAATAAAGCAAATAAAAAGTTGTTTTGGTGTTTGGTATCTTCTTGCTGTATTGTTTTTTTTGTTCAATAGCCGCATTGCTTGGTGGAAAATAATCATTAATTACCAAACATTTTTGTCAATTGTGTCAATTTATGCGCTCATAAAGTCACTTTTAGTGGCATTTTTGAAGTGTGAAACAAAAGACATAAGTATACATGTAGATTACACACACATACTAATATATTTATTTACAAAAAAATAAAAATTTGAAAACACAATAGAATAAAAATGCTATAATTCCCTTCATAGGTGCATTTTTATAGCATTAAGGAATATAAAAAGATTTTTATCTTGAGTTCGATCGGTCAGTTTGTATGACAGTTATCTGCTATAGTGATCCGATATCGGTAGTTCCGGCAAACGAGCAGTGTCTTGATGAGCAAAGAACGTGTGGAAAATTTCTGGTCGATATCTCAAAATCTGAGGGCCTAGTTCGCATATATAAAGACGGACACATAGACGGACATGACTAAACATCTACATATATATTATATTTTCTCCAACGTTTCCTTTTGTGTGTTACAAACCTTGTGACAAACATAATATACTCCGTACAGGGTATAAAAGGAACCAAAAATATGCATAGCATTTTTTTATTTTCATTAAAATTTTGTAGCTTTAACTCTTCTTGTTACTCAGTTTACATGAAATATCTTGTACTAAAACTTTTATTTATTTTTTTTATTGGAAGATATTCAAAGAGTGCCTTAGGTTGCCATAAAATTAGAGCAAATACAAGTGTCATATAATTATTTAAAATTCCTCCAACATTAAACATTCATTTACATATGTATACATATATATACATATGTAAATAAAATTTTTAATAGCAACACTTCAATAGATTTGTATACATCAGTATATAGTGAATAATCACACAAACTAATATAATTTTGTGGCAAGTAAACTAACAAAAACTACAACTTTTTAGTTAACTTTTAATTGTCAATCATTTTGATGGGAACCTTTTTGAACATATCTTACATACGTACAAATATCTATTGTATAACATTCAGTAGATAAATTTCTTTTTACTAATTTTCAACGCCTAAAAATGCATTAAGTTTTGTAAGTAGGTTCTTATTTCTTTCAAGATTTGATTTAAAAAATTATTGTTTCCTCGAAACTTTGATAAAAAAACTGGACAGATTTCATGCAACTAGTACTTTAATGTACCCAGAATTGAACTTTCTGTCGTATACATATGTATGTACTATAGCTTTTGGAGCTATATATAGCATTCGATTATAACATTGTCTCCGTTTTATGAGTTCGAGACTTGATCATCCAACTTATGCATGTTTATTATTTATGAAACAGCTTTTCCTCGCTATAAAGATAACAAAGAATTAAAGTCGTTTCGCCTTTGGATACATTAATTTTTTCATTCTTCTTGTTATCTAATCTAATGTATCGATTTATTATATCCTGAAAGCAAGTGCAAATCTGTGATCTCCAGAAATGGAATTAAAGACTCCCACAAGCGAGTTGATGAACGGATAGATGTCACGTTGTATGCTCTTCTGAAAGTTAGCTGAATCAAATCAAAATCTAACACGTGTCATGATCTATGAGCTCTTAAAAACTGTATCTAAGATATGTATTAATCTATGATCTCTTGAAAGCTAGATGAAGATCTGACTCCTGTATTGTTTTATAATTTTCTGAAATCTAGTTCAAGATCTAAGACTTGTAATGATCAATGATCTCCCGATAGAGAATTAAAGATTAAAGACCTGTTTTGATCTATGATCTCCCAAAAGCTAGTTGTATATCTTTTTAACGATTTATGGTTTCCTGAAAGATAGTTGACTGCCTTCTGGATGATAGAAAGAAGCCAACATGCAAACCTGCTGCTTGGCAGGTATATGCAAGCGTTACTCCTTTTCTAATGGCTCAGGAATTTCAAAAGATCTCGTATGCCATATAACTTTAACGACTTCGATGAATCTTTACCAAAGTAAGACCTAAATCCAAACAATGAGGTTTGTCAGCGGAAATAATTGTTAGTAATAATCATCATAAAATATACGAGTGAGAAATCCCACTTGAATATTTTAATTAACAAAATAGTAGAAACACATACCAAAAAAGAAGCAAAAGCAGAGAATTATCGACAAATATTACTTTTATAAGCAAAACTTCTATGACAACGATGTCTGATTCAATAATTCAATTATAACATGGTGGCTCTCGGAGTCTCGTTCTAGGAAACTGGTCTAAGACTAGTATAATATAAAAAATACTGCGTGTGTTACCAGGCTTAGTATAATACTTCGGATGTAAAGACCTAAGCCAGACCAACCGATCAAGGTATACCATTACTAAATTGCCATTAATTTTCATGAAATATAAAATATTACTATTATTGGAATAAATGTATATAAACAACTCTATTACTATTGGAATGCATTGAGCAGTTTTGTATAAATAATTTTCGTTAAAATTTATTTCTTAATATATTGTCAATTTTATGTAAATCCCTTTTATGTCTTTAACGATATTATTTATGACGAATATTAGCTATGTTTAACAACACACCTTGCAAATACAGCTATTTAAATTGTAAATAAAGGGATCTTTAATCACAAAATTGCCACACTGCTCTTACAGGTTGGGGCTATGCTTATAAAATACATATATAGAAAATTACCAACACTTTTCTTTATTTAAAAATTTTCATTATTCGCTTTATATGCTCATCGCTTGTGTGCTTACTTATTATTATTTGTATAGTCTGTGTCTTTAAAATTGGTTAAACTTTTATTGTATGCTAATTTTTCCATGTTTTCTAATGATCGACATTTTTGTTGTTTTGTTTTTGTAATTATTTCGAATTCTTGGTATGCCAAGTGAACAATGCTGAAATTTAACAGTTTATTGTGTTATCTGCGCATAGTCTTTCATTAAGTTAATTTTTGACAGTTTGTCGTTGTTTTATGAAAATGAATGTTATTAACTTTGTCTTGAAACTCGATCGAATATTTTGGCATTAGCGCAACACGCCGCAACGCTCTCAATAAGCTTACTGCTTAAGCTTCCAACGCTTTAGTTTTGTCCTCCGCGCTTTCTATTATAATTTTTTGTTGCTATGTGAAGAACTCGTTTTCGAACGCCGCGTACGCATGCCTTATTAAAAATCTAGCCGTCAATTTTTTTTGGCAACTGTTACCGCTTCTTGTTTATTGAAATATTGAATAATGATTATTACTTGTTTATATGTTTTCTGTATTTGCGTGGCGATTACTCTTCATGACAACTTTAATGGGTGAATGGTAATTTTAAACAAAAAACTGCATGTTAAATGCAAATTTTATTGCTTTTTTCGGCAAAAGTTATGCACCGCAAGCGCTGAAAAGCTGTGCGGCGGCGCAGTGTGGGAAGCTGGATTGGAAATAATGATATAATCTATATGAGTATCAGTAACAAATTAATAATTATTTATGTTCGTATGTTTGGACAAGCGAATTTAACAATAAAAGCTAAGGAAAAATACCTACTTCTTCGATTCGCTTGCTCTTAAGTTGAGATCTGCACTGCAACAGTCTTTCTGTCGGTGAATCATCAGCAAAGTTTGGAGCATTTGAGAAGCTTAAGCCTAAGAGGTCTTTAACAGCATATTGTTAAAGTGATTTTATGTCAGGGCTTCACCTACTTAAAGTGTATCTCTGGGTTAATCTTACAAAATAAGTCTCTAATCATTTGCGAAAGTTTACCAGATTTTTGAGAATTAATGAATCTACACAGAGGCCGTCAAAATAATGTTTCCTACATTTTTAGGTTGTGCTCTTCCGAGGCTTAAATCACTAGCAGTATTGCTTGGTAAACTCACTAGATTTTAGAGTCGCCTTACGCTAGAAACCTAAGGTTTGTTTTCTTAACTAAAGTGTACGAACGTTGATGATTAAAAAAATTTGGCAATTTTTAAGACCTTTATTTAGTTTTTTTTTTGCCATTTGCAGACATAGTACCGTTAGTATTCGCTGACTGTGCGCTAAAAGCTAGATAAGGAGTGCATGACCTCATTAGCAATAGCATCAAGCTTCTTCCGTGTTAGTTTTATTTGGATGCCCGGTCCCAGTGGTTTCCCCGAAAGCTGCAAAGCCGATGAGATGAAATTTCATCTGATTGGAAGCATGTCGGTACTCCATTGTCTCTTGCGGTCCAGCGATGAACCCATGGACCTCCGGTAAGCTCTGCCAGTGCTGGTCAACAACCAGAACTTGTGTCGTTGCGATATTCTTCTGACCCAGAGTGAATCGTAAGAGATCTTATGAACTACTTGCTCTTAGCAAAGTCTATCTCGCCGCAATTGTAGGTGTTCTGACTGGATATTGTCCAATAGGTTTACACGCGGTGTGTCTAAATATTTGTCGGACGCTTCTTGCCAAAGCTGTATGGAGGAAGGCTAGGTGGAATCATTTGGTCACTTTCTTCTTATTGTTCAGCTTTTGCCAGACTGAAATATCTGAGGAGCTGAGTTTTATTAAACCTTTTTTTAATAGTATTTTTGCAGTTTATTTGGCTTGGTAGGCGAAATTAACTAAAAGCGTTTTCTTTTGGATCTTTCAAATATGGATAGTTTTTATGCACTTCGGGTGTAAATTGATACATCAAATTCAATAGCATATTGACCACTTTGTCTCGATTCTTCGCCACTTGTTCATCAATTTTAGCAATTTTCTCTTTTGTTGCATTTTCCACTCTCCTCTGTATTACTGCTAAGCTTTCATTAACATGTTTAGTAACTTCATTTAACACTTCTTCCCTTTCTGTTCCCAACATTTCGAGTTCTTTATTTGCAGCATATTTTACTTTCTTCATGAGTACACTTTTTCGTTTCCTTGCCTCACGTATTATTTCGGACGCTTGCTTCTCGGCGTGTATCAGATGTGGCAAGGGCGTTTGACTGGCTTTCATATCTGAGCGATTACGGCGAATTTATACGATTTGAAATTTTGCAAATTCTGTGACTTAAATTTATAGAAATTGTTAGTAAATTGCTTTACGAAAATAGGTGTGAGTTTGTCAATAAAATGTTTTGAGAATTATCAAATAATTTTTTCTTTGGAAAATTTCAAAGAATTTTTTTTTCTGTGGAAGTAAAAGCATTTTTTGAGCGAGTGAATTATTTTTTTTTACATATTTTTTGTAAGAATATTTTCATAAAAGAAAAAAAAGAATTTGTAAGAATATTTTCTTTTATGAAAAAATTTCGTCGATAAGCTCCGTTATTATTCAATGTTTAGCTTGTTAAGTCATTGCGTTGGTTTATTGAGCTTTATCTAGAGAAATCTCTTTTTCTTGTCTATTTTTGTTGCTTGCACTATGTTAATCTATTTTCGATCATGTCGGCTGGTTCGATTTTTGTTTCATCTTTGGTTAGGTGATGTGAAATGGTTGATCCTAATAGGGCTCTTACTTGAACAGTTTATAACGCCGGTCTGTTGTGGTACCTAGAACTCTTATTAAATTGATCATAAAGACACTCATAAATCCACAAAACGTTTTGAGTTGAACACAAATTTGTTAAGGCGGCTAATGCCCGTTTCGGCTGTGATTGGTATGAAAAAATATTTACTAACTTATGTTTTTTTAACACAAAAATTAGATTTTTCAGCAATTTATGCAATTATTCTGATTTTATTAATTTTTACATATTTTTTAAAATTATTTTATAGAATATCCATTATATTTGCTCTTCGGTTTAAGATATTTTATAAATATTTAACCTGGAAAAAATGCATTTTTTTTTTTAAATTTATTTTATTTCGTTCGCAATATTTACTACATAATTCAGTTAAATTCAAAATATTCTAATATTAACAATTCAGTTACTTAGCTCCATAACTCAATCGTATTTTTTTATTGTAATTATCAATGAGTGCTTTATTTCTTCTCGAGAATTTTATCTAAACAAATTCGTTTCATATACTCAAAATATCTTTAAAATACAGCTCTAAAATGTACTCAGTTGTCTAGATAAAAATTTTGTGAGCTAGTTTTAGCTCTCAATATTTTAGTTACACTTTCGATACCTTTCTTTGTCAAAATAAATTACAAACACTCAACCAACAGCTGAGATAACACGTTTTATCTAAATAATGCTCATCTACTCAATTAAGTTAACATTAAACTCATCTCAGATAATCGCTCAAAGTTATTATCTTTAAAAATCCATAGCTAAATAAAAATAATTGCGCTCACTCAAATTCGTCACTCAAATGAAATTGTGCTTTACTAATTATTATCTAGATGTTTTCGCTCTCAAATAAGCACTCACTATTTAGATAAAAAAAAACACTCAGAAAATACACGAGACTACTCAACAATTCAATGAGTGTTCTGCTAATAGATAATTTTTTATAATAGTCCAAAGGCACTACTTTAAAAATTTACTGCGCTCATTTACTCAATGCATACTCCCGCTCAGCTAACCGGTCTGCTGAGTTGAAGAGCGCTGTGAAAGATCAATGGTGAGTTACAGCTATCTCGTACTCACTGAGTGTCTGTGAGTCTTCCTCTTCTGCCACAAATGCGTTACCGATTGATGTTGTAGCGGCCACAGCTCCGCTATGCTGTTTAGCTTGGTCAGCTGGTTTTTCGGTTGCATGCATATTTCATCTGCTAACAAGTTGGTATCTTGGCATTTAATTAGACACTATCGCAAGACAGGTAAAAAGGCGGTGACGGCGTCTACTTTCGAGTCTACACATACATATGTATGTGTACGGATATGTAATATAGGCGGTGAAGCGGACTTATTGCTGTAAATACTTAATGCTATGCTTCTTTCACTTTTTTGCCTGCGCTGAACTGAATTTTTTCTAATTGTTTATCGCTTGGCAGCTTGGTAAATTGATTGATGTAATGTCATGCCATAGTTTAGCTTGCAGTTTAGTTGTTAAAAAATCTAAAAAATATTTTCATTTTGTTTTTCGAATAAATTTCTGAATTAAACGACGCCTCTAAATAAAAAGGTCCGCCCTTTTGTAGTTATCTCATTGACATTTGGTCTGCGCTGTTATAAAAAAACACAAGTGGCAGCTCTACCAGCTAAAAATATAACTGCTTGTTCGCCAACCCACCCATCAATAATGTTGATATATACGAAATTTTGTGGCAACAAGTGTCAGCGACATGTACATATGTAATATGAAATCGAAATGTTTAAAAACATATTAAGTTTCGAAAGCTGCCGCTAAGCAGCTAATAAAAGACACACGCAAGCTGTGGAAAAAAAATAAAAATGCAACAAAAAAAAACATACGGAAAACTTCAGAAAAAATATTGTAAGATACAAAGCACCAAACAGATGACAACATTCCATACAAGCAAATCGTCGAAAATAAATTTTCGAGCTGTCAGAAAAGAGACCAACAAAACCACAACAAAGGAAAGATGTAGTCTTCAAATACTTACATGAGTATGCACAACATTTTACACACACACACATACACTTGTATACATACATACATATGTACATATCGACATGTTCACAAGCATGCTTGTATGGAAATGTGAAACTATAAATATCTATGTTTATGTGTCCGTTAGCTTTGCAAACAAGTGAACGCTGGGCGTGTAGAGCAAAACATTCAAATTAAAGCTAAACATTTTTGAGGCGAAAAGTGGGTGAGGCAATTAAATATTGATAGTTAGGAGAATTTGTGGGGTCTTCTTGGTGGCTGATTAAAACAAGAAAAATTAAACAAAAACAGATTTTTTTGCTGTCAAGTGCAGTAAAATATCTTCGTTTATTTATTTTGACTTGGCATTTTTTAAACATTTTTATTTCACAAAGTAAAAAAAATAATACTTTTTTGGTTACTTATAAATTGCTTTGTGTTATAAAAAAAAAAATATTATTATATTGAGATAGTTGAGATAGTCGGAAACTGATAATAGCGAGTTTATGCTGCTTTTACAGTTAATATTAATTCAAAAAACGAAGAAAAAATATCTAACACACATTTAAAGCTAACATTTTTAAGTTAAAAAAATGAAAAAAAAATTCGATTGCAGCGACGCTATAACATCCTACACAAATACAAAGGATTGCTTACAAGAATTTGATTTTGATTGGTCAGTTTGTATGGCAGCTATATGCTATAGTGATTCGATCTGAAAAATTTCTTCGTAGATTGCACCGCTGCTTTAGGCAGTAAGACGTGTCGAATTTGGTAAAGATACTTCGTCAAATGAGAAAGTTTTTCATATAAGCACTTGATTGAGATCGTTTAGTTTGTATGGCAGCTATATGCTATATTAATCCAATCTGAATATTTTTTTTCGGAAAATGTATCATTACTTAGAAAATAACCCATGTCAAATTTGTGAAGATATGTGAAGTTTTCATCAGTAAGAATCAAGTGTTGATAATTGTTCAATTCAATAAGCTTTCAGTTAACAAAATAATTTAAATGAATTTTCATTGAAAATTTGGCAATCACTTCAGGAGAGCTTTCACTTTGAATTTGGTGAAAGCTTTTAATTACAATAAGTTTTCACTTCAAAACAATGGAAATGGATTTTCAATAAAAATTTGTCTCTCAATTCAACAAAGCTTTCACTTCAAAGTCAGTGAAAGCTCTGCGGTGAAAGCAAACTATATAGTAATAAAAAAATGTAAAATAATATTACAGAAAATGTTTTTTGTCAATATGAGGGGACTTTTAGCAAGAAAAAGCTTTCTAAAATCTATTCGAAATGTAAGGACAGTTGAAAGTTTGCGCTTGTGCTTGATGTGGAATGAAGCCCAGAAAGCCCTACTCAGCGCAAATTAAGTGAGAAATGTTATATTTTTACTTCAATGTTGCATAATTACATTACAATTAATTGCTATCTAGACTATTTCTATACATAAACATTTCAACATATGTCTATAAGAGTATAAATACATACATATAAACATTACGGTATAAAATCATAGGTAAACTTCGGCAGCTGTATTTTCAATATTATTACAACCGAAGTTAATTTCATGCAACACTGCAACATGCCACTTGTTAGCTGTTGTTATATACGGTAAAATTGTTGCTTTTTTCAAGAGTTCACAACATAAATATTTTTGAAACACAAATCATGTGTGATAATGTAGTTTTCTTTCTGCCAAATAGCGCTCTCATATTCATGTACAGATATATGGACATACATACACATATATGTACGAGTATATCTCGTAACATATGTATATAGATTTCTAGACATTTTCATGCGCTGCTGTTGTTTAGACTTTCCCAGTTCTTTCCCAGCAACAGCTGTCGTCTTCCATTCTTCTCGCATTGTTTTCACATCTTCAGCTTGTTTAGAACGCAAGTACTCGCACACACATATGGTACACATATACATGTATACGCATAAAAGTAACTAAGAGCTTACACAATGCTGCAACGAGTCGGTTTATTGAATTTACGCATGATTTGCTTGCACTGCTGCTGTTGCTTTTAATTGTTTTCAGTGTAAGCTAATATTTTGCCATACAATATTCACAACCACTACTCTTATATACTTTATGTTGTTCATCTACTTGTAGTATGTTGTTGTTTTTTCTTTGTTTTGCTTTATTGGCTATAAACAATAACTAAACGAGAGAGATATCAGCAACATATCATCAGCACACAAATTAATTCATCTCGTTTTTATTTGCTTAGGAAAATTGCCTCTCAACAATTTTTCAAAAAAGATGCATGTGTTGAGTGCTACTCCAATAATATTTATGCAATATTTTCATTCTAAACATAAATTTTGTATACATTTTGCTATTTTTTTTTTGTTCAAAATGAAATATTTTGTTTTGTATTGTACTGTTATTGTTATTTCCATGTGCTTGTTATTATTTGCATCACTAAATCAAAATTCCAAAAGTTGCTAATTGGTTTTTGAAACTTTTATGACTAATTTTATATTAAAACTAGAAAAAACGTTAACTTCGGTTGCACCGAACCTAAAACACCCTTCACTAATAAGGAAGACTACATACAAGGTCTTGATTTTGATCGTTCCGTTTATATGACATCTACATAAAGTGAAACAATTATGCTCTTCAGAGCTTTCTTTAAATATATCACCCAAAAAAACAGTGTGGAAACCTCGCAGTAACGTTAGAAATACATTTTCAATATATTGTTTAAAAGCGATAGCGTCACTTTTTCAACACCCTTTACATCTAGTAAGTCGATGCATTATTAATCAGCGATTCTTCAACGCATTTCAATGATTAATTTCAATTGGCTACCAAATCTTGGCACATTTCACGAAATTTCTTCCTCAAAAATAAGAAAATACAAAGCTGGGCAATAAATTGTCACAAAAATGCTGCAATCAGAACGCTTTTGCTGCCATTTAAATGATTGACTTATGAGTTTTTAATATGATTGATTATGGAGAGGGCAAAAAGCCTCGATACACACGGAAAAATGTTTCCGAAATTTATTAAAACATTTTTGTAAGGAACGGCTGCCAAGCTCAACATACTAAGAAGCTATCTATCCTGGTTATTAAGTTGATAGTAAAATAAGTAATGCAAGTTGAACTCCGAACTTTTCACATAAGAGAAGTTCCAAAATAGCTTCCAAGTGATTACTTCTACAATAGCTTGCAAGTGATTAGTTTCTCTTTTAAAAAATTTCTGAAAATTTAAGAAGATATAAAGATGAAAATAGAGGAAAAATTCTAAACTTCTCAAGCTAAATAAAACAATTATATCATAAACCTGAGAAGAATTACAGGATTACTATTTTTGTTGAACGAAATTATGCCACTTTTCATATTGTCTCAGAAGCATTATTTAAGATTCGTGTTAGTTCTCAATGACTTTCGGTAGATAATTGCACCAGGAGCACCCTGTATTACATAAAAATATAAATAATTTTCATTTTGTAAGTATTAATTGTAAGCATCATTTGATAGTTGCGCTTTCTACACCGACCAATGTTGTTGCCCTAAAGTGACTAATAAAATGTCAATTTGTCACTTGATGGCAATTAAAGCACTGTTCAGCGTAACGAATGCGTTGCTAGCATTCGGTGACTACTATTACTATACGGTACTTATAAGTATATGTATATTTGTTGTAGTCGTAGCTGTTGTTGATGCAGTTAAAGTTACGGCACCAACATACGGACATAGACTCACTCACAAACATTTATCGGTTGACACTTTGCTTGCCATTTGCTGTTGCATTCGTTGTACGTGTTGTATTAGCTACATGTGGCAAAGACAAAATGCCACTTTATGACATATCAAAGAGTAAGTATTAAACAATTAAATGCAATTTATAATAGCATATACAATTTAGCTACATTTATACATATGCACATGCATATAATCAAAAAATATTATTTTGTGAAATTTCTGTCATATATTTCAATAGTGGGTGGGTATGTCTCAAGTATCAGGTGGCCCCGTAGGAAATGCTTTATAATAAACAAGCATAAAACATCATTAAAAATAGGCTTGCAAGATCTCCCTAAATAACACAATAATATGATATGATTCATAATCCTTCATTAATTATACTTTGCATTTTGAGGTTAGAGATGGATCAGCGGATTATAGATATATGTACCTATATATCATACCTATAAAACATGAAGTTAAGGCAGTCAGTTCTCAACAATTGTGAGGTTAGAATATTTATTGGAAAGCTACAGTAGCTATGCCTACAATTTGCATTCCTTAATCCATTATATTTTTTTTCAGGTTATGTCGAGCCCGTTTTAACTGCTGAATCGCTGATTAAGATCTAAGATCGCAAGAGTATGAAATAAATGGAAGTTCTCATTTACTTTTGTCGAATTTATTAAGTAATATAATCTAATTTTTGTTTTGTAAACTAAATTTAATCCAAAAACTGAACGTAGAAGACGAAAAATTAAGAAGCATTTGATATCTTTTTGTAAAAGAGCTCAAGCTCTTTGATAAAATGCTCAAGCTTAAAGTCGAAGATTGCATAGAGGGAGTGGGTCTCTGAACCAAGAAATTATTTATATTATTTGTCATAAGGCTTAAAGCTGAGCTTTCAGGTCCAAAATTATCGCAAATAAAGGAGAAGAAAGGGCTAATTAAATACTTCGTAAGCAAAGGAAAAATAAAAAGTACTAGACTATAGAATCTAGATAATGCTAGATTCACATAGCTTAAAGTTAGCAGATATTTGACAAAATATTACTACTTAGGTCTGATGTCCTACAGGGTAGGTCAATGCAAGTACATGTAAAACAATATGAAAAAGTTATATATTCGTATGACTAAGTATTATCTTTGATGAACTATACAAGTGTGCATACATCCCTACCACTAACAGCAACAACAACAAACTGACATTACAATGCCTTAAATCAAGTTAAATTGGTTTTTAAATGACACTGAGTGTAGCAAATAATGCATTACGAGCATTTACGTAATCAAAAGCAACAACAACAACTTTCGATCAAAAGTTAAAAACCGCAACGTTAGCAACAATGAAGAGAGTGAAAATGCAATAAAAGCAACAGTAAGTAAAGACTTTGCAACAGCTTGTTGCCATTTATTAGTGCATTATATTTAAGGGACACAACAACAAATGTACAAAAACAAAAGCAACAAAATAAAATATAATAACTAGATTTGTCAAGCTTAAATAATTTATATATGTATGCATGTATATAAGGAAATTTCTATTCATTTAAGGCAATAAATAAAACTGTTAAGGTAGTTGCCACCCGGCAGTGAAATATGTATGTCAACCAGGTGCTAAAGGAATAATGAAAATAATTGCATGGGTTATGACATACATAAACGTTGGCGGGAGGGTGGTGAGCGCTGATGTGTTGCAGCTGTACGGCTTTTCAATGTGCTGCTAATTGCTTAGAGATATAAAATTAAAAGTTAGCGCAAATTGAAGTGCGGCGGCTTGAGGGATGGGTGAGCTATGCAATTTAGGCCCCAAAATAATTACAAACTCTAGGTGGTTGGGTGAAAATTCGTGAAAAGTTAGCGAAAAAGTTTGGAGCAAAATGGCGGGTTCGAAATGAATTCATTTAGTTTTATGCTACAAATTTTACAATATTTTTCGACGGTGCAAGATGTGAAAACCTTTTGACAGGACAAATAAAAAAATTAAGGAAACATCCATTAAAAATATTAACTGCGGCTTCACCGAAACTATAATGCTCTTCACGGTTGTATTTCTTATAGCATAAAAGGGTAAACATGGATCTATATCTTAATTTAGATTAGTCAGTTTGTAGGGCAGAGTCTCCGACGTTTCCTTCTGGGTGTTACAAACTTCGTGGGTATAAAAAGTTGCTAAATTTCTTTGCGGCGGCAAATGAATTGGCTGGAACAAATTAACGCTTGATTAACAGATTCAATCGAGAGGAGCAGGCGACTGAGAGTTCTGGCTGCACAAGAAGAAGAAGACACAAGCGAAGGTGAGACAGAAAAGCTGACAATCGAAAGTTGAATTCGTTGAGTTAAGCAGGTAAGGTAAGCAGTGACTGCGCAGCCACACAATTTATATGCCGTCTTAGCAAATTAAGTTAAGGCGAAGGAAACTTTCGGGGCAAGGAAGGTAATAAGAGCAAGGTAGCATGCATTAGGGCGTGGTTTGAGTTCGCTTAAATGGCGCTACAACTTTTTCACGCACAATTACCAACTGCGTGGGAGATAAGTTAATTGCATTTAGGTGAGTTTTGACAAAGTTGCCGACAACTTATGGGCACGAGGTGACGAAAAGTTATTTTAATTATGACACATAATTTTTTTATGAGAACAAAACTGGGAAAAAGTGTAGCGCGCTGGAGTTTACTTTCAATAAAAAATGGAAAATACAAAATTACCGTTAAATAAACTTGCCTAGCGCGTAATTTGCGCAGTGATTGAAACTTTGCAAATGAATTCACAGCAAATTACGCAGGCAAATTAAGTGGAATTTGCATAAAATATTGTAGGGTAGTTGTGAAGAATTGCCAAGATTACAATATTATAATTATAAGATGTTTTTGGAGGATTTCATTAAGCATAAATATATTTGTAATTTGTTGGAGTATTATACAATTGCATTCGTTAGTCATTCAGGCGGTTAATTACACATACAAGTATATACATATTTTATATACATATTATATATATAATTACGCATACACATGCCTATTTAAATACACTCAGGAATGGGTGTGTTATCTTGTGATTACCAATTGTGCGCTCCCATTTCATCCTCTACCCATCCTGGCAATTAAGCGCAACTTTTTTTGGGGTAATTCGGTAGGTGTGTTATTTAACCTTTTTCTTATTGCACCCAAACTTTTTTTAATTACGTGCTAATGATTAGAAATTGAATTAAAAAATCAGAAAATTTTATAAATTAATAATTTTAGCAAACATTAATCTTGCGTTAAATTGTGCACCCAGTGTTTGAGGTGTGAGTCACTGTTTTATACTCAAGATCAAATTTAACTCGGACAAGCTGAGTCTCTGTGACTTTTTTTCTTTTTCCGAAACTGAAAAACCCCTTCGGCATATAAGCCCTAGTGGAAGGTCTTTGAAGAGATTTCTATGGTATCAATATTAATAAGGTCCTCTTGAAACCAACTTCACTTAAATTTCTCAAATCAAAATTTATTCGAGGGTTCAGTGATAGACTTGCGCTTATTAGAAAATTAATAATATACATAGTAATAGACCAGGGTAGGTAATTTTTGAAAACAAAAAAGATCATATTAGGTTGAAAACCATCGAAAACCAAAGATAAAATGACAAGAGGCGTGGCTGAAATTTTAAGGGTTAAGTATGGCTTATCTCGATTTCCGTCGAATCTACGAGTCCTATAAAAAAATGTTGTATAGCAATGTTGTAGGTAATGAAAGTATCTAAAACTTTTGTATATAGAATTTTTTCACACACCCTCAAAATTTATGTGAAAAACTCAAATAACCAAACTTTTGGGGTTTTTATTTTTATCTTGAACAAAAAATTGTTTCCTTTCTCGAAATTTGGTGCAAACTTCTTGTGTCCTTCTTGTGTTTCACGCACACTGTATTTTTTTAACTTCAAATATCTATTTTTTCTCCTTATATTGACCTATTATCGAACAAAAACCCTAATTTTTAATCAAAAATTCTCATTTCAAAATATCAGATTCTGTTATAAACTCATTAGGCTTTATATTCGCTAAAGTCTCTACTGTTTGATGGTACAAAAATATTATCAGCAATTATGAAAACGGAGTGTTATTTACCAAGGTGTCTTATACCAGCTCCAATCGGAAAGGAATACCAGAGGTAATCGGAGTGGCTAATTGCTATTCCCTGATAATATTCAGAGTGATATTGCTCCGATGGCTTTGAATCAACTGACCGATTATATTAGACTTACTACAAGTATGTTGATCCGGAAGATCGGCTTAGTTTTTAGTAAGCTTGCTGAGTTCTCAATTCTTACCAAGTCCTCTCAAAGCATATACTTTTTTCGCACCTTTCGAATTAAGCTTTAAAGTTTAAAAACTATTGTGAATTCTTCCTAAGCTGATGGTTTTTCGGTCGACATAGAAATGTGACATTGTTTCCACTGAATAAATAACAATCGCTATATTTTTGAATATACCTGCTTGACCTCCAGTATGGCGATCCAAACAAGAGTCGTAAACGAAAATACCAAAATGCGCTGAAGGCAATGAAAGCCATCCCAACCGAGGCTTATAGCAAGTGTATTGAAAATTGGATTAAGCGTTGGCATGTTTGTATTGGCTCGGGAGCCTCTTAGTAAAAATCTGTATAAAATATTTAAAAATATATTGCTTGTCCGGCTCAAATTTGATCAGATGGTAGATAACTTTTTTTATGGCATAACCTCCTGCTGCATCGAAATTTTAAGCGACATAATCACCACGAAATGTTTCAAGTATAACTTCTGATTGGATTTTCTAAGGTTTGATGAACTCTGGTAGCAAAAGAGGTCGGAGGTTTCCTCTACATTGAAAATGTAGATGGAAGATGATTTGGCTGAGTATTGTATATTTTTGAATTCATAGAACAAAATCTCTTATGTAGCGTCAATAAAGTGGAGTAATAACGGGTTTTCTTGAAAAGACTTACCACGAATTATGTGTTATTCTTCTAAGCCATAATATAACTAGCGGAAGCAAACTCAGTTCCCACAACAGCTAGCATTCTAACTGTACACGCTTTCAATAAATCTTGAAACAATTAACTTGTATACATTATATTATGTATGATATACTTCGAAGGCATACGAGAACATACTATGGAAGACACACTACTTTTAACGCTACCATATTTTATAAGTCAGCGTTGCCACCACCTTCTACCCATCATTATTATTATTATGGTGCATAATTGTAACGGAGAAAACCAAATCAATTTCTTTGTAGCAAGCACCATTGAATCCGGTTTAGAGGCGGCAACAAATACAACAAATATTTTTTAACAAACGCCACTAATAAGAACAACAACTATTGTGTAACAAGAGCAGCCTTACGATACTTAAGCAAATGATTAAATGAACTGAAATTATAAGAAATCAAAAATAAATCAAAAAGCGAATTAACTCACAAACACACAGGTACATATATGGCACATATATAGAAGTACGTTTGTTGCAAGCAAGAAATACTCTTTTTCCTACTTTCTAGCACGGACATTAAGCGGATTGCGCACAGCAAATTGAGTGTAGACTTCTTTCACCGTAACTTTTATGGCGATTTTTCAGTGAATTCGTTTACTTTTTTCAAACAAGTAGATTGCTGTTGCTTTTTTTAATTTTATTATAATTCGATATTTTTCGGGGGCGTAACTAGAAAATTATTAGTTTGCTTAAGAAGTTGAGGGGTACAGTGTGTGGAATGAGCCAACAACGTGCACAGCACCGAAGTGTATAAGTCAAGCAGCTAGTCTGTAAGCGGATGAGACCAAGCCGGCAGGCAGGCAGGCAGTTAGTTCGTTGAGCGATTGCGGTTTGCTTGGGTCAACCTCTATCTAAGCATTGCATGCGATAACCAGAAGATGCCACAACGAGCACAAACCGACAAACTGAGGTAAGAAAACTCTATGGAAGACTTGTACGGTTGTATTTGTGTGTGTATATGTGTGGTTCTCATCTAGTTCATTATAAGTAGCCATGGCTGGCTGACAATAATGCGGCGGGCTGCAGCGGTCGAGCGTTGTGTGGCAGGCGATAAGGTGGTAAGGTATTATAAAAAAGTATATGAGAAATTATCAGCGAGTAGAAATAGTCTTGTGGACCTATGCACATATCAGAGCAGCAAATACTTGTGCTTGCAACATTTGCGGGGTTTTATGGTTGAAAAATGCTTCCACCTGTAATATATAACGGCTATACGAACTACAGTTATGCGTACTAATTAGGAGAATTATACACATTTTTTGGTCAGGAGATATGTGTATATTAGTTGAGTAGATCTCAAGCTTCAGAATCGACTTCAATAAGCGGTGTACCAGTTGGGATTATCGAAATATATAGTTCATTGGTTCATTGGTTAATTTAGCATTAAAATTTCGAATCTAAAACTTTTTAAAAATCTTATTTGGGGATAACAGCACAAGCCAAGCGGTCACCGTAAGAGATGCGGGGTCCACCATATCTATTGTAGCGTGTTTCAGGCTCCGAATATTGAAAATTCTTATATTCTTTAGTATCTGCTAATATAGTTTTATGTGAATTTGAACAATGTGTATTTTTGTACACATTACTATGCCGTGTTGTTGTAGTTTTTATTTCTTTATAGATTTAACTCCGCTATGATCCGTTGTTATGGCAGTTGATTAGTGCCTTATAACACGGCAATCAATTTAATAAGCAGTTGAGGCAGGCCGCCTGCAACCACACGGCAAAGCACCACAAAGAAAAAAAAAACGAAAAAAAAGTAGTAAAGAAGCTGCTAGTTAACAACAACAAGTGGAGTTTTAAGAACCATGTTGCATACAAGTACATACATATATATGTGTATGAGTAGATGCATGCATGCAACAGCTTCCAAACGTAATAGCAATTGAGAATCTGTAGACTGATTACCTCGATGCGGCAGTGCAACGAGGCTGAGCGCTGATGTGGCAAGTTCAACAAGAAGTTGTAAGCAAAAGCTGCATACAGTTGCTTACATATAATATTTATGTGCATATGTATGCCTGCGTGTTGGTTGTGTTGTGTGAAATGTACGGTATATGTATAACGAGCCGTCCGTCCGGCTTTAGTAGATACGAGCAATGGCTATACTACCATATAACGGCCTAGAAGAGTTGTTGGTGAGGTGATTACGCGCATGCGCAACAGCAAACATAACAACAACAACAACAACAGCAACCACGTTTGCTCGCATTCATTGTTCGCTGTTGCGTTGTCTGCTTAACAAGCGCATCAACAATTTTGAGGTTATGTTGATAGCAATAACAGTTACAACAACAAGCAAAATAATAGTTACCAACACAACAACAACAATGGCAAATAAAAAAATACAAAAATAACAATAAATTGTTATAAATGCGGCAGCGCGCAATTTGGTTGGAAATTCTTTTGGTTGCAACATGTAGCTTCCTGCTCTCTACCAAACATACATACAGATATATACATATATATATAGATATATGTATAAATTGTATAAATATATGTGTGTTTTTTACGTAGAGTGTTGTTGTATGCTATGTATGTGCGGCTGTGAAGTTGTGGCATGCCACTAATGGCACGTACAAATTTGATTAGTTGTTGAAAAGAGTTGCTAAATGCATAACTCTGAATTTATGTAGTCGTTGCAGCAACAGCGGCGATAGCAAAATAAATGCCTCAATTGGAGCAGAGATGCTTGGTGCGGCAGGTGATGATGCGCAAAATCGTGTCGTCACACATGTTCGACAAGGACACCCATGGCGTTAAGCGTTGCTGGTCGCAAGACAGATGTGGTAATTGGCGAGAGCGGAAGATTACAGTGAGAAAGGTAAAACTAACTAGAACAAATGTAAAATAAAGAACGGTAAATTAAATGAAATGGAAGAGAGAACGGTAACTAGAATAAGATATAATTTTTAGATACTTTAAAATATATCTCAACAAAATTATAACTGTACTTTGAAATAAAGTTAAGAGAGTATCTACGGAGTTGCAGCACTATCTAGAACAATAATCTACGACTAATTTCGTGCGGATATCTTGTCAAATGAGAAAATTATTCCATACAAGGATTTCGTTTTGAGCGTTTAGTTGATATGGCAGCTATTGCTATAGTGCTTCGATCTCGGCGGCTCCGACAAATGAGCAGCTTCTTAAAGAGAAAAGGATGTGTGCAAAGTTTGAAATTAATATTTCAAAACATATACAATAAGCAAATATTTTCGGGCATATAGGCCATATGTTGTATGTGTATTTTGTCGGATCAATTCTGCGCCAATTTTTCCAGCATAGTCGGCATTTTTCGGCTAAACGGCCAAAAGTGGAATACAACTGAAACTGAGTGTATCAGTATAGACCATTGACTTGACGTGTCCTTTAAAAAAAATTGTCTAATGAGCTAATATACTGGACCATTACTTCACAATAAATTTACTAAGCGCTATGAGGCTGCTTGCGTCATTTCGCTGTAACCATTTATAAGCTAGAAGTGGGGATTAAGAAGTCGTGTATCATTTACCATACCGCTCGATTATCAAAACCACGCTAGCAAGTTTTTTTATGCAAAGGAGAACAATAGGCCAATATCTCGCCTCAAATCTAAGTAATCGATGCGAAAATGTTAGGATGGCGTCGAATTGAACTGCTCAGTTGTACTAATTACAGATATGTTAATAAAAAAATTTTATCTGATGTATATTAGATTGACTTTACTGTAATAGATCATAAGAATAGATCATCATAGAAGAAATAACTCTATTAAGATAAACTACAATAATTTAATTGAGAGACAATTTAATCAAATTAATGGTTAAAATAACTCGATCGGATAATTAAAACACATTTAGGAAATTTAATTTATTAGATCATTCGTAATTAAATTTTCTTAATTGGCTTTCAATTAAATTATCTTAATTTATTCAATTAGAAGACTTTTTTTGTTAATTCCAATTTAATGTAAAATTAAATATAAAATAAATTATCTAAATGATATGAAGAAAAATAAACAAAATTAAGAGAAATGAATTCGACATTTTAAAATTATAATGAAATATCATTTATCAATTTATTCAATTAAGTGGGTATTCTAGTCTAGAGAAATGAATTTTAGGTAATTTTTAAAGTGTCGCAAAAAAGGCAATCAATATTTTTACCATCGATTTTTTTCAATTATTTATTATGTGCTACAAGAATGCAGAAAAATTAAGCTGAAAATTTAAAAAACTGGCAGCTGATGAGGGGGAGTTTAAAATAATTGGCACATGAGCATACCCATGATTTCAATCCTAAAAAAATTTTTTTTTTTGAGAAAATGGCGGCTGTTTGAAAAACAAACGATGTTTTTTACTATTTTTTACTATTTTTTTTATTTTCTCGTATATATGAAAATAGTAAAAATAAAAATTTGGTCATGAGGCTAATTCATACTCAAGAGAGGTCTATAACGAAGATTTTCTGAAAATTTCAAGAAGTCGTGGGTATCGTATTGAAAAAGTCTGGTCTGAGAAAAACGCATTTAAAGTCTCGCGTAAAGTCTTTTGTTCGATTAGACCCCGCCGAACCGGATCAGTAAAATGTCTATACCTCCGAAAATAATTAAAATTTTCAAAAATCCTCTCGTAGACATATTCTTAAATAGTTAAAATTTGAAAATATGAAAAAAATCGAGTTGTTTGAAATTCTGCACTAGAATACCCCCTTAAGTATCAAGTTATAAAAATTTTACACTCAAAAAAGTCAATACTATAAATGCCGTGAAGATTGAAGTGTTTAAATTTATTTAAAAATCCAAAAGGAAAGATAATGTATTGGAATAAAATAAAGCGAAACGAAAGCATTTTGTAGAAACAATAAATGAATTTCAGAGTAAAAGTGAGCGAGGAATTTTAATGAAATTGCAATTTCTAAAGCCCTACCTACAAAAACACAGCAGTGGTCTCTCGATTAAGAAACACTTTTACAAAATTTGTGGTTGTCAAGACACGAGCAACGCATCTTCAGCAAAGAAAGTGGGATTAGGGCAGACAGTTTTGAGAACTTGCCATACAAATACATAAATAATTGTAACAAATGTAAACGCTACTTTGAGTTTGGTAAAAAGTAACAACAATATAAAAAATTGTCTTCATTTGACGCGCGCATGTCTACCGCAGAAAGCAACTACAACAAACATGTACATATGTATGTTGCATGCAGTTAAGTATGTGGCAAGCCAAATACTCAGGTACGACACAGTCGCACGCAGCAGCTGCAAGCCAGTTCTACATATGCATATGCAAGTATGTGTGTGTGTGTGCATGCGCATTTGTTTATACAACAAATAGCAAATGATCCTGTTGTTGCACAGACCACCAATGTTGGGTTTTCTTATTATGCTTATTTTACTTTATTTTTTTGTTTTTGTGAATGTTGCACGCTTTTGTTTTCGATGGATTTGTATCCTTTGCTACACGCTATGGCTTCTTAGCCACCCCGCTGCTCATTTTGGCAGCTCAACGTATTTTCTTTTTGTCAGTTTCTTACAATTAGTTGTTGCTGTTTGTACGCATCATATATGCATGTGTGTGTATGTTTGTTATTGTTTTACAAATTTCTACATTTTCTATTTGTTGCGCTTTTGTTGCAAGTCAATGAAAGTAAAGTGTAGCATAGAAGAAGCAGTTGCAAGGAATGCAGCAAAAGGAAAATCAATTTTGCATGGTCAAATTGTAGTCAATTTTTGGTTTGACCATTGTGGATTTCTTAAAAAAAAATTCCGAAAATTCTTATTGTGCAGCTACGCATGATAGTTTGTGTGTTGCTAGTATGTATGTGTGTGGTTGCCTCCTTTGTTGTCAAAATATTGCTACGCCGTATTTTGCCAACAGCGTCGATTTTCTTTTGAATTGCCACCCAGCAGAATTTCATTCCTTCTGCCATTCTTTACAATTTTCCACATGTGCTGTGCAGCAGTTGGAAATCGCCCCATGGGAGTAGACGGTGTTTATTGCTTCCTCAATCTCGGCTGCATGGAGTTATGTCTGTGGACACATATATGCACTCACATGTGCATATCGCCTTGATAGATAGCTGCTGCCACTTAAGCGCTTCTGCAGCTACTCCACACACATACACTTACACTTCTATACACCTACATATACATTTAAAGTATACAGCTATCGAAGTGTGATCCCTGCTCTTGCGAGCGCCTGCCGCGTAACAAATGGCACTTTTTGCCAAATTCTTCTAATGATTTGACATTTTATGTTGTTTATTAGGTGAAAACAATTAAGAAAAATTAATAGTAAAGAAAATTTCAGAAAAAAAGGCTGCTTAGAAAATGCAGTAATTAACTGGAAAATAGAAATTTCATGCATTCAGTGTATGTTTGATTTGGAGTTTAAATTTTAGCGCAACATCTTTGTTCTCAGTGTAAAATTCTTAGAGGTGGGCTATTTAATTGTTTGGTGGTCTCCTGACAATCTTTACACTTCCATATTGTTTTTTGAGATACGTTAAACGGTAGTGCACTTTTAATTAATCATAGGACACACAAGAAATTTGAGCGCTCTTGAGGTTTGAATACATGGAAGTGGGTTTCATTAAGCTACTCTTCTAATAATAAGTAAAAAATCATTAAAAATTTTAACCTAAAAATAGCAAGTTCAAAAAAAAAAAGATGTTATTCGCCTCATTTATATAGTTCTTAAGGGCACAGTGCTAACCATTTCATCAAATTTTGTTTCCAACAGAGTTGCCCAGATTTTCTTTTGTATTATTACCATATTTTACATGTTGTTTCACTTCTTCCAGCTTATTATAACTATGCGCTTATAGAATTTTAGACCTTAAAACTGCCAGTGAGGAAATGGAAGCCTTTGGATATAAGAAAACCATATTTCTATGATATTCTGCAACAAAGTCCCTCGAGAGAAGAACATATACAATATATAAATTATATTTAAGTGTTATTATCTTCTTGAGAAACTTTAAGAGTTCGTTCATATTCAAGGTTTCATCTGAGATACAGTTTTTATCTAAGAGATACTCTCACCCTCAATACATCTGAACCAAAACAGCGTTATCTTAGTCCGAAAAATATATATGGGAACAGGTAAAAATATTTGTGCTGTACCTACTTGTATTTAATAGAAGGATCGCATATGTATTCTAAATTTTAGAATGTTTTTGTGATCTCTTTAGATATAACCTAATAAATTATTATTTCAAATCAGTCCCAACAGAAGCAGAAGCTTTTATAGCTTTAACAGTTCGGTTGTTGCTACGTTCTTACCTTAACTTTTTAATATTTATCTCTTTGGGTATGTAGGCGTCTGAGTTAAGACAACGAATGCTGATAGTCTGACAACTAAGATTTGTTTCGGCGCATGTCGGAAGCTCTACATATTGACAGTTTGCTAGAGCGTCGGTGTTTAGGCAACTGAACCGCGACATCGTATCCTGACAGTCTGCTTGATAAAATTTTAATTCCATCTAACATTTGTACAAGGCTTCGTCGCACATTAGGCTCTAAACATGTCGGAAGCTCTTTCGATCGACAGTTTTATGGATCACTGGGCAATTTAGTACCTTCCAAGTATGTTAAAGATTAACAACAATTTAGGTTGAAGTGTGATTACATCTTAAATTGATAATTTAAATATCCACTTGCACTTTTGAGGTTGCAATTACTAGTCCAATGGTTTCTTATTTAACTCAGTAACAAGCTTCTCAAATGCTATATTTAAACTTAAAACTATTTTTCTTTATTTTCAGAAAATACTTACGTCGCTCAAGAGCATGTCATGTTTGCCTTTAATAACTAGATCCTTACCTTGGATTTAGTTAAAATAATTTCCAAGCTGTGAAACCTGGTGTGGGAACATAAGCTGAGGAACTGCATTTGACTTGGTTAATTGAGTATAGATTAATAGCTGATACAAAATATGACTGGTCATAGTTTTTTTCTTTGCATGCTATTATATTTTCAAAAACTTTAATATTTTATATTTTTTCTTAATAACTAATAAAATTAATGGTTGTGATATCAACAACTAGTTGGCCATATAGACTTCGTGTACGTATATAGTACATAAATATGCTTATATTGTGCGAAATTACAACGGTTAATCAGATAAGTCAACTGTGGAAGATTTACTTGTTTTAAATACAGTGGTAGACATATAATTAGAGCATGAGCTCTATGAACAAAATTATTATTATATGCATACTGCTGTATTAGCTGCATATTTTTTGTATTGAAAATAAGTAAGTTAAGCGTCTCTATTTTAGTGTACACTACTGTTGCTATAGACCAACTGACAACTAGCCAGCCAGACATAGCCGCTCGTATACAGTCACCATCACCACCTCTAGCCGCGTTGTTAACAATATTGATGGCAAATCTCTGCCGGACTACAGGAAAAGCACGGCTGTAAGCTAAAAATGGGGTTCACTCCATAATGCCGCATACATCAGATGCCGTGCAGGCTTTGGCATTATTAACTTTGCGCGAATGAACTGACGAAAAATGGCAAGACGCCGACATAGTAATTTGTTTGCTGCGCAAATTGTACGACCGTAGTTAACGAAAAAACGAAAAAATTTGATATAAATATGATTGTCGTTGTTGTTGCTTTAAGTAAACAATGATTTGAACGCGAGCATATAATTTAGTTATGAAAAGTTATCAGACTCAGTTGATAGTTAGTCGCATAGGCAAAAAGGAAATATATACAAAGGAAACAGTACAAGGCAAAAGTTTTCGAACACAATCAGAAGAGACCGCTCACATACCGTTTGGTAGTGTCTTTAAGAGTTATTATATAAAAGTTGAATTAAATGATGAGGACTAAACAAGGTCCGCTGTTAGGTTTCAAAGATTCAATGGGAAATTTCTTTTAAGGAGATTTCACAGACGACCCAAGAAGTTTTAAGGATGATAATAATTTTTAAGGATCGAAAATATCATTATCTATACTTTTCTTTTAAAATTTAGATACCTCGAATATACTCTAAGAGCTTACTTCTACGAAAACCTAATTTACTCGATCGAAAAATCGAGAAATATCAGCAACTCGCATGACTAAATCTTTACGAGAGTCTATTGACTAAGACCCAAAAGTTGGACCACCTTCATTTTATGTAGAAAAGCAAAACTTGTAACTGGACTTAAGACTTTCGTTAAACACTGTATTGGTGTTCACTATTAAAGTCTAGTAGGGCATGCAAAATGTTTATTTGAAAGGGAAAAGGTTTTATCTATATTGATTGGCCGCAGAGCACAGCCGATCGCATTCGCAGTTGGATAAATATACCATATAACTACAGGACAAACGTTATTATATCTTACATATATATAAGTATATAGTATATGCCCGAATAGTAACCCACTGAGACGCGTCCATCATGCAGCCCGTTTACGCTTTATTTGCTTAAGATTTGTGCCGCTTGCCGTCCTGCCAACCGCCTGTCGGACTGTCTTAACTTCAGCTTGCATGGTTTGGCTGTCCGCCCGCCTTTTCGTCCGTCCAACTGTCCGCCTGCCTGCCTGTTTGGCAGCACGTTTCGGTAAGCTCGCTAACTCAACATCACGTATTCATATCAAGGTTGCACGAAAAGCAACAAGAACAAGGCAAAAGTCGAGGCTGTAGGCGTTGAAACAAGCCAAGCATACATTTGCCTCCGTTGCGGCTGCGTACGGATATGCATGCTGTCCAAGTCGACAACATCAACGAGAAATAAATTATGCGCGCTAGTACACTGCATATATGCAATCCATCCATCCATCCATCCAACCAGCCGACCATTCAAGCAACCACTCATTCGACTAACCAGCCACCAGTCAGCTCAGCAAGTAACCAACTTTTCGCACAATGTAACACAACCACCGATTTTTACAACAACACACGCATATGCATATGGTCGTCCAGCCGATCAACTGCCAAACAAAAAAGCACAATAAACTCAACAATTGCGCTCCTGTGCCTGCATGTGGCATGCCACATACATATATGCGCACTTTCGTTACCGTTCATCTCACCGGACGTCATTCTGTACTAAAATGAATTTAGTGCAGTCCTTGAGGAGATGCAAATGTAATAAATGCTCCAAAGTACTACACTAACTATTAACGCACAAACACACCCTTGAATATAAATATATCTATACTTGTATGTAGGAAAGCACACGTGTGCACCCTTGCTTTCAATCAGACCGTCAGTCCTGCAGTTATAGAAGAATCAGTGCAACTTGAATGCTCGTCAATACCTGTCACTGTCAGATCTCAAGTATACGCATGTGGTGAGCCGCTCTACTGTGGAGAAAATGTGCTTTGCTCGAGCTAAAAAGCATTTTTTTCTAACTATAGTTGTATCCAGAGTGAATTTTAACCCAGTTGAGAATTTCAAAAGTCCGAGTTCTATTTCGCAAGCATCTTTAAGAAAAATATTGGTTACTAAAACGAAGACAGTTTTGCTCCAAACATTAACCTATATCTTAATGCTTAATTACTGTAACGAGTCTACGATTTTAAAAACTTAGGCTTTCTTATAAGAACCTATAACTTATCCAAAGCTGTGAACGTCCAAGGTAGTAATAATTGGAAAACGATTTTATTAGATAATATTTTTATAAGACCTTTACTTGCTGGACCATCGTTGGCATTATCAATGCCAACAACACCACCGGGAAGTATATTTAAAGTCTATCATAGGGTTTTTAACATGATGCTTAATACACCACTGGCTTTTAAAAGTAAAGCTTTTAAGCTAGTACAGAGCTTTATATATACGATCTTTAGGCGTACATTTTTTATTATGAACTCGTATGGGCTAAAAGCTAAAAGCTTACAAAAAGTCCGGACCATATTTGATCAGATATTTGTATCAGGTGTTTTACCTTCAACTTCAACTTACTACCTATACTTGGTGGGTTTGATCTTGAACCTGTAGTCTAATACATCTCTGACAAATGCTTTCTGAGTTTAAAAAGTGCTTTTTCTTTACATTTTGATGATCTATTGGGCAATCTGACTTTGAGACTAAAAGCTTTCTAAGCTTCGCACGATTTTTCTGTCTGCTATTCGTTATTTATACTATTTTGCTGGAAAATCTTCTTTAGGTAAGTTGTGATCAACAAGTTTTTAAAATAATTATGCTTTATTTTGTACATAAAGATTTCGTTTTCGCCCACAGTGCACTAACAAGTTTTATCGCCGCATTTCCACAAAAGGCTTACAAATGTACATTACCTTATTTGGTATGCGGCATTTACTTCTTTATTAGTTTGCTGCATTTTCTATTCTATTTACATTTTTCTTCACTCTCTTTGCATATCAATTCTCTTATTTGCTTGCACCCCTAAGCTAGTTTGCTGAAAACATTTGCAAGTTGTCTATCTACGGCGATGAGTTGATTATTGAATTGAGATGAATAGCTAGATATGCTTACAAATTACTCTAATTTATCTTTGCTAGATGGCCGGCCTCGACTATTATAGAGAGTAAGCGCTTTGTAATTTAGAGAAGAGATTTCTGAAATTCCCGGCAAATTTACAGATAATTTGTCCTTTCAAGGATGTAGAGATCTGTGCGGATCTTAAATTTTAATTAATTGACCTTATTTCATACTCACTCTGACAATTATATTTCTATATCGATGGCTTAAAATATAGTTCTTTCGAATTTAATGCTTCAACCGAATTCTCTCCAGTCTTTCTAAATTTATTTGAAGCTTTATTTGGACAATTTTTAAATTGGTTCAAGAGATGTCACTCTTCAATAGTTTCAAAATTTTCAAATTGTCTCTATTCCGCTTTATATCCTCACCGTAAAAATATCAAGTATTGAAAGAAAAAGTGGTAGCTAGTTTCGCCTCGAGCAATGCCGAAGTATTTTCCACTTCTTTTGCGGTGCTATGTGGTACGCTGGGTGCATACATTACTACATTAGTTTCTTTGAAATTCAAGCAGAGTAGAAAATTTTAGACCCTTCCTGTGAAATACCCACAGGGTGCTGTTAAGAGCACATTAATCATCACTGGATATGCGCTTTACTCAAATGTTGAACTAATATAAAACGGGGTTTGTGCTGAATATTACATCCGAAATAAATTCGAAAATTAATTGAGATTTTTGATAGTGAAGTTTTCGGAGCTTTAAGCCATTTTCAGCATGAGTAAATTATATGAAGACAGTAAGACTTGTTGACAGCTGCAGTGTGTAATGTAATTTATAGATTTAAATGCGACGAAGAATAGAAAGTTTGCGCTTAGCTTAGTAAGTAATTATTGTAGCTGAAAAATCGTTGAAAAATGAAGCTTGTTGAAAATGAAAATATGGGTGAGATTTAATGGGGTTTGCTCACATTTAAAGCGGAAATGCTCCATAAATTTGTAAAAGAGATCATTAGGTGGCATACTTTAACATGTAACATTTTTGTAGATCACCATTCATACCGATTTATCTACTATTTATTTTTTTAGAGCAAAATTTTCTGAAATAAATTTCATTCAGAAATATCATCGTATACTCTCTAAGAATTGTTCTATTGCTCTCTTGCAAGCCAGCTGACATCCCATATTTTTAGGCGCCTAGCAATTAGTATTTCGTTCCATAGGTACCTCAACTTCAAGCTTCTCAAATGGCTTATTGTATAAATATTATATATCTCCTTCGCATGAAAACTCACTTTTTACTTTGGTTTTCATTTCAATAAACTAACAAATTCTGTAATTCTTAACCGGTTTAAACGCATTCGCAGGAATGTAGGGTGATGAATTCGCTTCAATTTTAAATAATATGTAACCAAAAGAAAATGGCAACTGCCAGTGCTGAGGAAAGACGCCATTTCTACACGAAGTAGTTGCTAAAAAATACTAAAAAGGTGAGCATGTAATAAACAGTTTACTGAAATCGATGCACTTCTTTTGAAAATTGAAAAACCTTCAGAAATGTTTGCGAGCTAAATGGGGAAGAAATACTCATATATACTTGTATATTTATATGCAAAATTAATAGCCTCTTTAGCGTAGCAAGAAAATAGGGCGAAAAGTTAATATTATATGTGTGTAAACTTGCATGACATGTTGGTATGTTAACACGCTGCAGATATGCGTGGAGTGCGGCAAGTAGTAAATAAGTGCAGTCAAAGTATTTGTGTGAAACTCCGCCTACTTTGACAAGCGCGCCGCAAAGTATGGCTACGCCACGCCATGCCGTCATAAACAAACAACGTAAATGACATGCAAACTTATTAAAATTATGCCTCAATGCGCATTGAAGTGTAGTGAAGTGAAGTGGAGTAGAGTGAGATGTGTGCAGGCGCCCCATTTTTTATGCCACAATTGACCGATACAGCCAGAGATGACAGGCGCTTGGGTAAGACAGGCGCAAGTCGGGGAGCGGTTTAAAGCAGATGCGGGGTTATTGAAAGTATTGCGCGGACGGACAGCGTTTATGTGATGTGGTCATCGGCGGGGCGGTGTTGCAGGAAATATAGTTGCGGTATAATACCCGCATTATTAAGGGCACTAGAAAGAGTAATGAGAAGTTGTGAAAAGAAGTAGTTTTGTGTATTAAACACATGCTTAGTAAGCAGCAGTCGTCTGCTACCAGCCAAAGCCGCCATTCGGGCTTGCACCGCTTGTCCACCAGTGCAGCGACCGCTCAATGCAAAGTGGACAAGTGGCTGTCAACTGGATGAGAAAGGTTGAGGCTAAGCTTAAGGCTGCAATTTCAATTTCATGCGCTTGCATGTGTGTGTTAGTGTGTTTTCAATAAAAGGTATTTATTTAATTTTATAATTTATTTTCTTTATTTTTTAATTAAGCCTTTCAAATTAGGTTTTGATTTGGGTCGAGCGCTAAAGCGTATGCCGCTTTATACATATTTATGAAAATGTTAAGAGAAGCAAAGGGTAACAAGAAATATATTACAAAATAACACAAAATGAAACCCAGAAGATGCACCAGTTCGGCGGCAGCGCGACTGAATAATGTAACAACTCGCGTCGGTAGGCACGAAAACCAGTAGAGCCGCCAACTTCGGCCAAGTTGAGACAGTAACTGCCAATCAACGGAGCGTTGAGCAGAAATTTATTATACAAACTCATAACTCAAATTAATCACTCGACGGTAACTAAATACAAGCACCTGTCGGGAATTAGCGGCCAGTTAAAACTTTGCTCAATGTAATTAAATGGTATGAATGGCAGGAGCTTTACAGCGCTTACGAGTGTATATGTGCGGTTACGTGCTTTAATATATCATTTTGGCGAAGTTAATTGCAGCATGCAGTATAGATATGTATATATGAACATGTGGGTCCAATGAGATAATTAAAGTTTTTGAAGCCTGTGATTATTGATGACAGCAAGGAGGCAGCTTTAATAGCCACACTGTGTCCTAAGTGAAGTAGATTGTATAGCCAGCAGCCCCGTTTCATAAGTTCATAAAAAACGTAGAAAGTTGTTACCCATATTCGTCTTAAAGTCGGATCGTTAAAGTAGTATGCTTAAATGAAGAAATATTCATATTGAGGAATGAATAAAATATTGGTCAGTAAAGTGTCCTTACGGAATAGACGCTTCCTTTTGTGACATTGAGTCATACTGTAGGAAACCATGCATTCTGGAGCTTCAAGTTGATAGCTGTTTTCGAAGACAGTTGTTAACTTAAGTTTGAAGCTAGCTAATGACAATTTTTTGCTGTTGAAAATAGAATTGTTTCAATTTTAAAAAGTTTTGTTTAAGAACTTTTGACAGAAGCACTCCTAGCATCGCCAGAGTTGTGTTTTTTTTTGTGTTGCCAGTCGACCCGTTTCATGAGGACATGCTAAAACTTTGCAAGTCCTTGGGTTGCCAAACTGACTTTTCACCTTAAAAAAACTATAGTATAACTATTACATTAAAATTCGAGAGTTGCTTTTAACTTTGAATTGATCTGTATTGAAAAAATTGATGTAAAAAAAAACGTATTACCTGATCCGTGAACAAATGCGGACTCTCTTCAAAGAAGTCGACTTTTTTGGGCATAAAGATCCGAACCGAGGTCCTTTTAGAAATTAAAGATAGTGTTTTGCTATCAAACAATGAGGTCGGTTGATAGGTCTTCGTTTTTTTTTAAAATTTTTGTTGTTGAGAAGGTTGTCATCTTTTTATTTTTAAGTTACCAAAACCTAATAGGGCGGCTTCTTATCAAAATCTCTTATGTAATGAAATGAAAAACAAGAAACAGCTTTGTGGTCTGTCCTTTTAAACTACCAATTCTCTCTGGCCACTGTGTAGACTATTTTCTCATATATAGTGAAGAAAGTCAACTGTTTGGAATCTTTAGCTGATTTATTCATTTCGTAGACAAACTTGTAGATTTTTTCTGGGTATGGCAACTATTTTGGAAAACTTTAATCAAATTCAGTAAAAAAGTACTTGCAATAGTGGTGTCTTTTAATTTTTGGATGGAACTTGTTCCAAGAACGGTTTTGATTAAGTTTTTCGTACCAGAAAGAAAAAGCCAATGACTTTACGGGAGTCTCGTTTGTATTGATGACTTCTTTCAGTTTTTTTGTTTGTACTTTTTGAAATATTTTGCTGTTTGGTACAGTTCTTAAATACATAAAATTATTTACTAAATTGTGGACCTGAACAATAATAAGTGTGTTTTTTCGAAGAGATAATTTTGACTTTCCGACATCTAATTGACGTCCAGGCTCTTTAAAGAAGCTTTGGGAATGATTTGTTAGTTTCCTTTTCCACTTTTCGAAAGAGTTTGTTATTGGATAGGTTTATTTATCAATTTTATAGACCGTAGACTCGAATAACAATTTTTTCTTTCATTTATTTTTGCATCAAAACAGGTTTTAAGCTTGCACTACATTCAATTACAAGCTGGGCTAGGAAAATGCTAGGCAATGTTGTTAGTACGTGTATAGTCGTAAATTTTCTACAATCGACCCTTCTGAGAGGGAAAGAGTTTAAATACAGCGTGGCGAGCTGAGTCGATATATACATGTAAACCTGCGTGCATGCGAACTAGTTCCTCAGTTTTTGAGATACCTAACTGAAATTTTGCATACGTCCGTATGTTTCCTAGAAATTTCGCATTTGTCAGAATTATTGATATCGGACCACTATAGCTTATAGCTGCCATACAAACTGATCGATTAAAATCAAATTCGTGTACGGAAGATTTTTTATTTCTAATGATTTTTTAGCTTTGGTGCAGCTAAGGTTAACTTTTTTTTATTGTTTTTTCTTTTATTTATATTGTATAATTAAATAAAGTGCTCGTCATCTCATATAAGGGAAATTCAAGCAGTAATTTTATAAGCTGTCTTTGCCTTTTCTTTTGAAAATTAGCTCAACCGGTTGTTGCCTGCTTGATTTTGACGTGTGTCATTCGTTATTTAAAGTGTTAACGATGTTTGTGCAACAAACAAAATCCATCAAAGCAAAGGCATAAAAGAAAATCTCAAAGCGACCAAACTTAATAACGACAAAAATAATGAAGCCACCAAGTCAGTAAAGAAGATGAAGGAAATGCATAAAATTACAACAACAAAAACAGCTATAGGAGCAGCAGCAGCATTAAGAAGTCAAAGCGCTGTGAACAAAAATCAAAATCCTACACACATGCACACTCACATGTACATACGTCTGTGTATGGGTGTGTGTTAGAGACACATCCGACAAGGTGACGAAAAAATAATTTCATTAGCGCGCGACTCCGCTTTGGCTGTCGATAGTAATAGCGCTGAGCGTGGCGTGCGCGGCATGTTGCCATAGTTGTAGCGGAATTTTTTTTTCTACTGCCGTCTAAGCTCGGCTTTGTGGTATAAAAAATGTAGCAATTGCAGGCAACGCGCGCTGTTGCACCAACAGTCAGCAGCCAGCAGCAACAACACCAACATGAGCTGTGGCACAAACGATTGCATAAAGGAAGACAGGAGCTTGAGCGACGGGTATTGCTGCCGTTCGGTGGTTGCCGGTGGCATGCAACGTCAGCAGCAATCATATGCAAAATATGCTCAAAGCAGTGAAATTGTGCTGGCAATGTGGGTGTTGCACATACATACATACATATGTGTATGCAAAACTAAGCTGGCGAGTAGTTAGAATATAAAATTCATAGAATTATTACCAAACAAGCTGCAAACTACATTCCCTTGCCTGGTTTACTTGGTCTACTTGGCTTACTGGCTTGCTGGCTGCAGGTTTTGTTGGCTTGCTGCTTGCTTTTTGCAATTACGCGAGATGACATAAGCGCTGCGGCAACAACAAGTGGCAGATTAAGCTGCACGGAGCACATGTTGAGCGTGCTGTTTGCTGTTGTTGTTGTTATATTATTGATGTTGATGCGGCTTAGCATGGCAGTGTAGTTACGTATGTGCAAGTGTGTGTGTGTTTATTTTCAAAATCTTTTTAACGACCTTACCAGTAATCGGTATATCGTTAATACAGTGAGGGTGAAATAATTGAATGCAAGTATGCGCTGTCGTAATCTGTTGTTATGCTAAGAATGACATATTTTATGATACTTGCATTAAATGCCAAAAAAAGAAAGATTTTGTATGACAGCTATATGCTATAATGGTCCGATCTGAACAATTGCCTCGGATATGGTACCGTTACATTAAAAAATAAGCCATCATAAATTTCGAGGAGATACCACATCAAATAAAAAAGTTTTTCATACAAGGACTTGATTTTAAACGATCAGTTTGTATGGTAGCTATATGCAAAAGTGGTTCTATCTAAATATTATTTCCGGAGATTGTAGCGCTGTTTTAGGCAAGAATCTCTGTAAAATTTTCTGAATATATATTGTCAAATAAAAAAGTTTTCCATACAAGGACTTGATTTTGATCGGTTGGTTTCAATGAAAGCTTCGGTATGTGGGTTCCGTCAACTGACTTTTAAATTTGGAAGGAAATGGAGTGTGTAAAATTTCAGTTCGATATCTCAATTTTTTGCCTAGTTGGAATATTACAACAAGTTCCTGATATACTTATATATTCGTAGATGGCTAAAAGCTTTTAAAATCTGAATTTTCAAATGTAAAAAATCTTCGAATGAACTTTAAGGTTACTTTTTTTTTAACTAGCGTGTATTTTTCCATCTCACCCTTCTCCACACAAGTTTGACAACTATGTAGCATCCGAGAAGATTTTTAACCTTACTGCATGAGTACCTATTAAACAGTGTCCAGTAAGAACCCCTACAATTGACAAGACAAGATGAACTTTGCTAAAGGTAAGTAGTTCAGTTGATCGCCTGTGTTATACGCTAGTCAAAAATGATCTCGCAGTCGCACAGGAGCTGATCGTCGACCAGCGCCTGTTAAACGCACGCGAGACCAATGGCCCTACAAGACCAGTGGAGGAGATCCAACTCGATCCTATTTCGATGTGAGCAAAGTAAAAATGCTCACTCTGGGCAGCTCATTCGCCTTGCTGTTGCCAGTGACCCAAACTAGTCGGGTGATGAATTCGCTTGATGATATTTATAGTAAGAACAGACACTCCTTGATTAGCTTTGAGTGCACAGTTAGCTGGTATTGCCGCTTCCGCCTGAAACATACTACAGTGGTCTGGTAGCCTAAAGTTAAGATTGACGGAGAGTTCCTAACAGAAAACTCCGCCTCCAACCTCTCTTCTAAGCTTCTGCTTACCTTGCTTACTAAATTATCCTAGTTTAAAGAAAGTCTTAACCTTCGGTAAAAGAGAACTTTAGGCATTCGATATGGTATATGTGATATTTATTCCTGTCATTACCAGCTCTTCCGTTTAATGTCTAGTAGCAACTTAAAGGACTCCCGCTCAATTGCTAGACTTTCAGCATATATTTGTTTGTACTGTATTTAAGTGTTGCACAAAAATCATTTAAATATATGAGGTATTTAAATTACAACCATAAGTTGCACGATACACAGATATGAAAAAGCAAACAGTGAAGCGCTGTGGCGCAGGCGTCAACGGCCAATCCAACAACAGCTGCAGCACAAGTCAACGCTTCGCGCAACATTTTACCTACAACAACCAAAAAACTATACAAATAAAATACAGCAATACTTGTTGTTCTTGCCAGTGCTGCCAGTCTACGTTACTGAGCCTGAAATTAACGCGAACTTAAAGATACTTTGCTTGTCAACAGCTACGTTTATTTTCACATTGCTCACTCAGTCGCTTTGCCGCGTTTAATATAAAACTGATACGCAAATGTGCATGCGCAACAGCCACCAGAATGGACCTAACAACTACATACACAACAGCAACAGGTAGAATGTACAACAGCACACAAGTTTATATATCAGCACTCGTGGCTTTTAAGGATATTATTGCGCCACTGTCGCGACCGCCTCATAATTGAGTGGTCAAACGCATACGTATACCAAGCGGCCCCACAAGCCAACAACTCCCCAACATTTCAGTCGCACATACGCGCATGCATATACTCGTATTTTGCCAAGTATGCGAACATTTACTGTTTGATGGTGGAATTAACTCGTGTGGTTTTGTATTTTCTTCTTGTTGGTATATGTTCATATTTTTGTGTTCCTTATAAGTTCGCTCACATGCAACATGTCGGACTTAACACGCGAAATATATTCAAAGTAGTTTGGTAATACGTTGCAGTGGTCATTTGGGTGATACAGTGTCGCATGTTTGTGATGAAAGCTAACAGAATGTGAAATGGTTGGGTAGTAGGGTGAGAGAAAAAAATTAAAGTTTATTTTTAATGTGACAGTCTAAAATAACGTCGATTTTTGGGAATTTAAAAAAAAACTACGGCAGCGACTGTTTTAAAATTTCAGGGCATATTTATATATGTTTCAAGAGTACAAAGTGTAATTTTTGAAAAAAAAAAATTATATTTTTTAAGTTATAAGAGATCTACGACGGTGCTAAAAAAGGTCGTCCACTGCTGCAATGATTCCGGCCTTCTCCGTAGGTGAAACCTTAAAATAATAATTCTTGTTGCACTAGAAGATTTTCCCGTACATGAACTACGATCAAAAAAAATATCAAATAATGGAAAAATGGCGGCGTTTAAACTTCATATTCAGTCAGTGGTATCAGGTTGGCATTATTAACAGGTTGAGAATTTCGAAGGAATTATAGAGAGCTAAGGAAAAGAAACATATGTTTTCGATTATGAATTAAAAACCACTATGCCACTATATGTGTGCTTTCATAAAAGCTCCAAAAAAAAGCTCGAAAAATCGTCAATATGGTCTCACGACCTCTTTCGTATAATATAAACATTTTTAACACATTTTTATTACCAAACGATACACTGTAAAAGTTGTGCGGCTCATAAATACTGCATTTCTTCTGCCGAGTGCCTGAATATTAAAATGTTTACAACAAAAATTATGAGAAAATGCAAAAATAAGAGCAACGGACAGTTTACCGGGGAAAGAATGAATGCGAACAATTTATCTGCATTACGTGCAACACGATTGTGGCACGCAAACTTCAGCGCTGACCAATGTCGCTGTTCAAGCAGATGTACACACATACCATATATATACATATATTGTGTTGTAACAACAACAGCAATGGCAAAAACAAGAAATATCATTGCAATGCCAATAGCAACGCTAAAAGGATCACATTTCGCGTCGAAGCGCAAATGGCGGAAGAGGGCATGAGACGCCGACGCTATAGCAGCTGTAAAAGTTGCTGACAACGTTATGTTACTGTTGAACGTTGGTGGGGAGACAATCAAACAAAAACAAAAAAAGAAAAAACACCGGTGGAGAAAAGTAAATATGCAAACACACTTTTCAGGAAGACAAGCGCAAGCAGAGCGCTGTTGCATGATGAAGCTGCAGCCAGGGCAAGCGGAGCAAGCGCTCGGCGTTATTGCTGCAGTGTCGCCGTCGATTAAGTGGTCACTATCGAACTGCGCGTGTTCATCGTCGCGGCGCTGCATTTGCGGCATTTCGTCACGCCATGCAACCGCATGCAACGTTAGCCATGCAACTTGCAGCTCGGGCAATCGGCCAACCGGGCGACCGGCAGTCAGCTTCAAAATTAGGGACGCGACGCATTTGCCCGCGTTTCGCGCAAACGAATTGCAAATAGACCGTTGCAGCTAGTTGGGCAGTTTGACATTTTCGCCCGAGGTTAGACATGCTCTGACTCACCACAAATATACATACATACACATACAGATATAGATGCATACAGCAGAACGCAATAAAACACGCCACAAGTCAACTGACAAAATTGAAGATGGAAATAAATTCACAAATGCGCGAAATGTCAAATTGGCAATGAAGTTTGCTGGAAGACACAGCGCTTTTGATGTGTTCAAGCATATTCTCATTTATAGTGTTGCTGTTGTTGTTCCTGGCAGGGCATACATACCTGCACGAAAGTGACAAAAGATTGCGAGATTTAGCCTGAAGTTGAATAATGGCATTGATTTGATTATGGCTTGTAGCTTTGAGAGAGCGTGACAACGTTTTCTTTTGGTAACAATCAAGTTGAAGGCAAGCTTCTGCATTAATCAAAGGGTGATGTAGCAGAAGATTTTCAAAGAAAGTTCTTTCTTTTGCCTTTTCATTTGAAGTATAGAAGATATAAGCACAAGCTAGTTTTCAGACAATTGGTTACATGGAAGAAAGCTCTTCCTTCTCTAACCTCGAAAACCGAGATGAGAGTTTTAGCCAAACATTTTTTCAAGATACTGCCAGATGTGTTATTGGATCTATATTCGTCATTTGATTTTATTTATTTGCAAGAAATTGCTCTTATAGACTTTGACCTCTAACCTCGAATACTGAGTGTTTTTTTTATTTTTGAATATATGAAACCACTAGAAGCGTTCTTGTTTTGTATGTCGCGGAATAATAACAGTCCATATTCATTATTGGTATATACTTGTGAAAGGATAACCTTTATTCACCAATATCTCTAACCTCAAATCTAAAGTGGGTATACTAGTATTTCTTAAAAATAAAGAAAATCGACAGCAGTGTTCTCGATTTGTACTTATTTTAATAAGAACAGTCTCTCTTGTTGCGAAGTTCATAATAGTTCGTCGACGAACCTTACTTGTCGTCGAAGATAAGATATTGTCTTTTTACACCAAGAACTCTAACCTCAAATAGTCGAATTTTTAAAGATATGTGACACTGTCGGACGTGTTCTTGATCTATACTGCTCTGATTAAGAATAGTCTGTTTGTAGAGTTTACTTTAGTTCGTCTATGAACCTTACTAACTATCAAAGATTTTCTTTTTAGATCTAGAGTAATTTTTCGATAGGCTTGCACAGCTGCTAATTTTTTTTTCGAAAAGAAAAGAAGTTAATTGACCTTGAATTTTGAGGAGGTCATAAATAAGTCTAGCCAGTTTGGCTGATGAGGTGAGTGACCAATTTAAGTTGAATTTTTTAATATTTTATCTTCTTCGAGATATATTGTTATAATTAATATTTTATCTAATATAGAAAGAGTCGCAAATGTATAAAAAGTTGTTTAAGCCAATCGACCACCTCTCAAATATTTTCCAAATCGCTATGAACGTAGTAGTATGTAGTTTTATAAAGCAAGAACTTGCTCAAACTTTCGTTAACAAATATTTTGATTTCTTTGTTTTCAACTTCATCTAATATTTATTTCCTTCAAATTTCTCATATACATCGCTTTTTTCATATAAAATTACTTAATTTCGACGAATCTTCAAATGCATACCCTCATTCATAACTGTCTTATTTTATTTTTTCCGCACAGTCAAAAAAAGTACTAATGCTATTGTTAACTTAGACGATTTGTTATGCTTTCCACACCTTCGATACAAAGCAGTCGCCGCGCGCCTCGCTCTGCTTTCAATCGCCTTTAATTTTAATATATTCAAAGCGGCTTAGTTGCGCCCCATATCTCTTAGTGCAGTTCGAGGCACCAACATATGCACAAATTTACAAATACTCATAAACCTCAGCAGCACTCATAGCAATCTAAGTACAAAAGGTGGCGGTCTGTTAAGCTGCCACAATTGATTGTGTGGCGAAATTGAAATGAATACAAAGTTTGAAAAATGTTAAGCGCTCCAAACAATTTGGGGAAGCATATTTCCGCTTTCGAGCGGTGTTACTTAATGCCCCGTAGGAAATTTGATTCATAGGAATGAGCGTTAAATTTAGTATTTGCAAGAAAGAACAAGGACTGACGACAAATTTGAGGAGAAATACTCGCACATTTAATAATTTGTAAAAGTTAGATTAAGGGTTTGTCTAAAACCTAATGAAATATGATATACTCAGGAGTACAATCAAGTTTCAGTCTTCTTCTTCTAATTATAGCGTTCATCTTAGAAATTTAAGGCTTTGCTATAAATATTGCCATAATCTCAACATTACTTGACAAATCGTGGACGTTATTCGGAAAAAAATTTAATTTTACCTGGGAACGCTACTATCAGCTTGGAATGGTATATTGGAATTTCTTAAAATTGCGTATTTCTAGGCAACCGAAAAACTTCTGAGTGAGACCTTGATTTAGAAAATTTTTCAAAAATATTACAATGGGCAATTTGGTTTGTAAGCACATATGTATATAGGTCTAGGACAAACAAATCCATAATTTTTCCAATTAGTGGCTTTGGTAATCTGGTTCTCGCGTTGTATATGTATATACCAAATATAGGAGGAAGGAGGAAATATAAAATAGTGATTATACTTGAGCAAAACACTGAATTTATAGCAACGTTTAAAGAAATGATAAAGTTAATTGGTAATTAAAGGTAATAGATTCCGATTGGGTTGTGTCATAGAAATGAAAAAGGTCAATGAAAAGCTCAAAAATCAATTCCACATACCAGTCGGGCAAATGTTGATAGTAAAGTCAGAGGGCATTACTAAAGCGGTAATACACCACATATGCTTGTTGTCGAATGGAAAGTAGTAGAAAAATGCTTTGTGATTATTGTGAAATCGTATGAAGACGTTACGCTTGATTAGAAAATGCAATGAGTTCATTTAATCATTACTTTTAGTATGTAAGGGGATTTTATGTGCATGTCAATATGTAATTATGATTTCCACACCTTTCTTGGATCGCTTGATTAAGGGGGTGATTAATGAGCGGCTACGTTGGGTAGCTAAAGACACGAGATTATTAATTAGCACTATAATAAATGAAAATATATTTTTTTATATAATGAGCTCTTTTGCTATACTAAATGGCCGAATATAAAAATGACAGCACTGCTAGAGCTTTGTTTTTTAAATGGGAACCACTAAAACTAAGACTTTACAACCACAGGTTGGTAGCAAGTGTCACATTAAATAGAAGAACCCATTACTTGGTATATATTGTATATATATAGTAAACCATATATATACATACACATGTATATATTATAAACACGGATATTGTGGTGGCCAACGCTTTAAATTTTTATAACTCATCAAAATAATCGCTTGTTGTCGACAACAATGCCAGGTGAGAGCTACGGCGCTGCAGAGTGGCGAAGTGGCAAAGTACCGCAGCAACATGGCATTGTGCTCGTTGTTACAATGCTGCGCATGTAAAATCAAAATTATTTGTGGCTGCAGTGTAGGGATTGAGTACACCTGCATTGTTGAATGGACAAAATTATCACCACAAAATCATAACCACCTACACCAAATTGCAACAAAATGGCTGCAATGAAAAAATCGACAGCGCGCAATACCAATAAGCCAAAGGCTGCAAGAGGAAGCTGCGTTGCTGCCACACACAATCGTGTGAACATTATCTGCAATTGCCACAAAACGCAACCAAGCGCAAAAAATGTGTATATGTATGTACATAAGTGTAGCTTGCCACAAGTGCCACAAGGCGCGAAATGAGAAAAAATTTCCCAACTTTTTTTTTGGCTTTTTTCTTTGTGCGCTGCAGCATAGCGTACAATAGAACGATTGCAATTTTTAAAGTAGTCAACCCAACAACATTAATGTTGTATAACAATGCGAGCTGCTGGCGTTCGCGCGCTTGGTTGTTGCAGCAAGGCGCTTTCAACACTACAGCAACGGCAACGTCAGCCAAACGCATCATTAACGCCCCAAACTGTCAATTACGACATGCAATGGCAGCAGCAGTAACAACAGCAACAAAAACAATAAGAATAGTAGCAATAACTATAAAAAACATGCAGGTTGCAAGTTGCAAGAAAGCAAGCAGCAAAAAATTGCGAAAATCATCAGCGAGAAAAGCCAATTCACATGCAACGAAAAGCCAAAGGATTACACGCTTAACATCGCACGTGCAACATACTTTTATATACACACACAGAGCGGCGCACGCATGCAGCCACTTAGCCGTAACGTAAACGCAAACGTTGCCTCGGCAACTGGGCGTGCTGTCCGCAGCTGCGTGGGTGTGTTGCAGCAAGCAGGCATAACTACTTACGTGCACCAAGCTGTAGATATTAACTGGCCACATGAAGTGGCAAGTTGTGCAATAAATGAAGTGGCTGGTGCAGCGTAAAAATGGCGAAAAAAGCACATGCAACAAAAGCGAAATTGCACACCGGAAGCGCATTGTGTTGCGTATTGAAAAGCAGATTTTTGCAATTTTCTTAAAATTACTTTTTTTATGGCCAGTTTACCCGCTTCACCACCAGCGCAGCTACACCATATTTTCTACAAAACCTTTTTTACGAAAAAAAGAATTGTTTTTCAAAGCGAGCCACAAGTTGTGTTTGTCTTTCGCCTATGTTCGTTTTTTCGGCACTTATTTTCGTATTGCTGGCGATAAATTCGAATTGCCAGCGCGCGCTGTAGAATCACGGTAGATTTGCAATCACTTGTCTGCTGAAATTGTTTGTGGCAGCAATAAATGTCATATGCTGAGCTCATGCCACATGTGGCCGCATGTAAGTACACTTTACTTCACTTTGACCACAAAAATTGCTGATAGTTTGCTGTTTGTGAAGTTTGCGGTATTTTCGAAAATGGCTGTCATTCGAAGTTATGGGCAATATTTGCATGAAAAGTAGTGAGAAACGTAGTAAAAATGCGTTGCGATTGGTACGCATGTTGGGCATTAAGGACTTAAAAGCATTTGGTGGAGGCATTATGGTGCGAATGTTAATAAAAATTTGATGAAAAGGATACACATGTGCCTAGCTGAAATTAGGTTAAGCCGAGATAACAATTGAAGTATTTACATTGCTAAATTCGTAATCTACTTATTTATCTACTGTACAGTCTTTCGCATGCCGAAAATGTGTTGTATATTTTTTACATTAAGCGTTCAATTTTGATTAGATTATTCCAAGAGTTCCCCCGGTGGCGCTACTATCGCAGGAGATATTTACTGTCGTTGGACTAGTAAAATTTTGTACTGATTGCGTGTAGAAGAGAGCGTATCCGCCCTTAGAAAACTGTAGAGCCTTGTAGGTAATTCGATTCTTCGTTTTGAAAGAGAAAACGTTAAGTGAAATCAAAGGACACATAGATGATGTACAAGGGGATTCTTCGCCTCCCGTGACGATCGCTTAATGTGTAACAACGTGGTCGCACTTCGATATAGATGAGCTACTCCCAGGTAAAAGATGCTCTGAAAATGGCTATCACGGAGGATAAGGAGGTAAAAGCCAACGAACTCGTATTGGACGACGATTGAAGATGTGCTGAGTTACTAGGCATCTCAAAAAACCGTATGGCTAATATCATGCATGAAATAATTTCCTGAGAAAACTGCTGGTTCGTTGGTTACCGCATTTGCTTACTTCGGACAATAAGCACAGTCGTGAGAACACTTCTTAATAGTGTTTTATGTATGTAAACGAAGGAGTTTCTGCGTTTGGTCACTGCCAACGAAACTAGGATGCTCTGGTATAGCCCAGAAACTAAAGGGCAGTAGAAAAGGTGAATTTCATCGGCGAACCATCTCCGAAAAGGGGAAGACTGTCATATCCTCCGGAAAGGTGATGAACGCTGGTTTCTAATATTCATAAAGTGTCAATGCGGTTGCAGGTCTTTAATACTTGTATATCGAATTATTTATACCCTGAACAGGGTATATTAATTTTGCCACGAAGTTTGTAACACCCAGAAGGAAACGTCGGAGACCATATAAAGTATATATATAAATGATCACCGTGACGAGCTGAGTTGATTTAGCCATGTCCGTCTGTCTGTCCGTCCGTCTGTATATACGCGAACTAGTCCCTCAGTTTTTGAGATATCGATCTGAAATTTTGCACCTGTACTTTTCTCACAAAGACGCTGCTCATTTGTCGGAACCGCCGATATCGGATCACTATAGCATATAGCTGCCATACAAACTGAACAATCGGAATCAAGTGCTTGGTATCTTCACGAAATTTGGCATGTATTATTATTTAAAGCATTAATCTAATCTCCGAAGAAATTGTATGGATCGGATGACTATAGCATATAGCTGCCATATTAACTGAAAGATCGGAGTAAAGTGCTTGCATGGAACATTTTTTTATTTGACGAGATATCTTCACGAAATTAGGCTCGAGTTATTGCTTAAGGCATTATTCTCCACAGAAATTGGTCAGATCAGATCACTATATCATATAGCTGTCATACAAATTGAACGTTCGGAATCAAGTTCTTGTAAGGGGCCTTTGTTTTTGTGAAGGGTATTATAGCTTCGGCGCAACCGAAGTTAACGTTTTTTCTTGTTCTAACTGAAAATATGTATATTACATTAAATTTTCAGGTGGGTTCAAAAAGTTTGAGTATCGCTGGGTCAAGTGTATCAAGCTAACGGAATATAGCGATATGAAACTTAGGTGAATACCTATTTTATCATGTATCTGTCCTCTTTTCGAAGTGATTACTCGTTCTGCGTTATTGACGAATGAGAAAATCTATTGAAATAAGCAAGGCAGTGGATAAATAAATACATTTCCGATTAACCACAAACACGAAATGCAAAATAACAAAAGTTAATTTTGTGTGAAAACAGCAACCTATGATTATTGACATTCTCTGCAGCTGCGGCCTACAACGGTTGCCAGAAACCTTCACAAAAAAAAAAAGTAAAAAAAAAACAAATCGATGCTGCCAACAACAATAGCAGGAACGAGGTACATGGCGTTGGCAACAACATGACAATGATAGCTTTTGCATTCGATGGCAGATGGGCCAAATCAGCATTCGAAGTGCCTCAATTGCACATCGCAGCCTGTTGGCAACGCTGTTGTTTGCCTTCGACGCTGGTTGTTCTCTGTTGCATTGCATCACGGTTGTTGTGCGCTGCCTGTTGATTGCTAACTAATGTTGCTAGCACACCAACTATTGTTGCACGGCAACAAGGAAGTGTTGTTGTTGCCGGCTGCAATTACCGCCGTTGCACGCCGCTGCCGCCTCGTCAGATCAGCGCGTAAATCGTTTGTGAAATTCAGAAGCCAAAGCGCAACAAATTAGCGTGAAGGCGCAAATCGCCGCGCGAAACCGTGAAACGAAATATGCAACAATGCCTCGCACTTCAGCCGTTGCCAGTTACAGCGTGTGCATGCATTGCTTGCTGGCTTGTCGTGTTGTTGACTGCCTTGTTGCTTGGCTTGCTGGCTGGCTGTCGTCTTCACTTAGCATGCCTCTATTTTTTCACCGAAGTTTCTGCATTTTTGCACATCTTTTTATTTTACATCACTCTTCGATTTCCTTCAATCTTCTTTTTTCCACTTATCGACAAGGTAATTTTCAGTTCTATGCCATTCATTTTGCATGCGTTTATCTTGCTTTACTTGTTTGGGCGTGTGCCTTCTACGGTGCGCATACGCAGTGATAATAAGGCGAGCTCAGTTGCAACAACGACAACATTGAATTATGTTTGGTACATTGATTTGATGCTGGCGCACAAAGAAACTCTATCAGGGCCAAAGTATTAGAATTTTTAGAATATTTAGAAACAGAGTCAAACTTTTTTCAAATAGTTTGAAACAATAATCGCGGCAGAGTATTTTAAACTTCTGATTACAACCTTAAAGATCGGTTTTGTATATAGTTAAAAATTGAATTGAAAAGTTTTTATCAATCCTAACGTTTAAAAGGTGCTAGTTGTAACACACGCGACTCTTACGCTATGTAAGGAAACAACTTACACATTCTTCAAAACAGCTTAGCGATTTCTTTAGAAGCCTTTTATACTGTAAATGCTCGAAAATCTGAAAATATCTGAAATACACCTTTCTTGAACTTCCAAATCAAATATTTTTCCTGCTCTAGCCGTAAGATTTTTAAAGCTTTTTTTGGCCATGCTGAATATTTGAAATATTCCGAGTGTGTGTTAACTTTTGTGTTTAAGGAGCGTTTTTTAAGCACATAAAAAAAATTTACATTTATGGAACATGATGGATTTTAATAATCGGTTATTTAATTTGAAAAATTTTGGATACTTTTGATCTCGGAGCCGATCTCCAGTGGGACCTCCAAGAAAATGTCTGGTGGAAAAGATTTTTATGTTTAAAATTATTTTAAACCCAAACACAGATAATGATCGAAGGACTAGTCAAAATTTTGATTTTTGCCAAAATGGCGGCTTACCAAAAAAAAAAGTAGTGTTTGTGTGAAAAAATTTACAATTCAGAGAGGCATAAAAATTTAAATTGTTATCAAGAATTTTATTTCTTGTATCATTACTTGAGAAATATATGTATTGTAATTAAGAAGATCATCTGAAAATTTCAAGTCGACCGGTCCAGCCTTTCGGAGAAATTTTACTTGACGACTCTGAAAACAGCGTTTCCAGAAATATGCATTAAAAGTTTTGGAAGTTTATTACACTAAGTTAAAAAAATTCTGACAAATACGCTCATAGTTCCCAAACTATTTGCCGGATTCTTCAAAGTTTCAGAAAATAGTTTCAAATAGATGTAGTTAAAAAATATCGATTTTTTCGAAATTCACAAGTGGATGTAACCCCTTAATGAGCAAGATTCATATGCATATATCATATATACGCGTATGTTTATATTATATAAGAATAAAATTTTCGTAAGGTAGCAATAATTGCTTATCTGAAGTACTTACCGTAATATTTATTGTCGGACAGCTCCAACTATGAATGCTGGAGATTTAAGCTTTATATGTATTTAAGAAGAATTTAATATGCATTTCACATATAACTTTTTACGCTTAACACGAATACACGAACATATTATAACAACAATTTACAAACGAGCTTTCACGCTAAAATACACAAATCGAACGATTGAACACTTTTCTTCTCACTCACTTCTGAGCTTTTTTTCAATAATATGAACACAACTTACCAACAACACGATTTCAGAACAGATTTATTAACAGGCGACCAAAGCCAAACACACTCGTACTGCGCATACCACATGCACGAAGTGGCACGAGTGCCCCTAGGATATTTTGCTCTCACTTGTATTTGCTTTCTTTAACACTTGTAACACTTTAATAACAAGCACTAAAACTATATATTATGGTTTAAAAACTTTTAATTAAATTATAAAACACTAATTCACTTTATTTTAAACACTTTTCCACTACTTTTCACACATTTTCACGAGTCTTTCAATATAACAACTGCACACAAATTCCAAATGACTGCACTGAATTGAACTCCCGTTATTCATACTCCAATATGCACCTGCATTGATTCATTGAACGCTCTCATAATATCGCACATTCCAATTACACATATTGCCTAATTACTCTCAATTTTTATTTTGACTCAAATATTTTCAAGGTCAATGGCAAAAACAATCTGCATATGTGCTAACTTACGAACAAACAAGCGCGGCAGCATACATATCAATGTAACTATTTACATTATTCTCTTAATGCTCTTTGCTGCTTTTGAAGTATAGTAAGTAAAGAGTTTGCAGCGCGAATGAAGATGAAGAAGCAGATAATTTGTAGTTTTGTAGTTTTTGCAACACAAAAGAGTTCAAACTAAGAGCATACAGGAAGCGGAAATGAACTTAATGATAAAGTGATATATCCGTTCCAGTGAGAGAGTAGGAATTCGAGTGACAAAGTTGAAAAGAGCTCTTAACACCAATATTATTTAATTTAAATACTAATTGTAAAGATTGAATAAGGTGTTAAAATAGAAGCAGGATTCTTAAGAGCTCTGGATTAAATGATAATACTTTGGATGTAAGGGAATTAGAGCAATTACAAATAATAAGGAACATTTGAAATAAGTGAAACTCATGAAAATAGGTGTATAACGGTTTATATTTTCAATTAAAAAAACTGTAAAAATTCGAAACAAATAACCTTTACCGCAATACAACTGTTAAGCATATTTTTTACCTCAGTCCAAGAAGAGAGAGAGAGAGAATTTTATAAATATACCCGTGCATGGGAAGCTACAATTTCTCCAAGAAGTTTTATTATTATTAGCCGATTAAATTTCCAGGAAGAGAGTGAAGTAATTGCCTCTAATTCGCAGAGAATATATTTTCTAATTTTGGAAGTTTACTTTTGCATATTCATGGAATATATCGGAAATCTTATTGGCTGATAACATTATTTAAATGTACCTTCTAGTAATTAAGGTTAAAAATAATTAAAACTCAATATTTCTGTTATATGTATAGCTTGCATAAAAAAACTAACTTTTGAGGGCATTAGAGAGAGACAGCATACATTAATTTGTAGTGAAGTTGAGGTAGGGTTTCTATAGCAGTAGCCGGCAGGAGAGGAATTGCGACTGCGTGGGTGGGCACGAAATTGAAAACAGTCAGTGAGAACTATTTATCTTTACACTTTGAGATTTTCTTTTAGATCTCTCGAAGCAATCATTTCGTGCGTCTTTTAACATTTGATATATTTTACGACTAATATATTGAAATTAAATTTATTGTTCTTAAATAATCTTGAACACAAAATGTAATTTATAATAGTAAAGATCATTCGTAATGAAAAATAATTTCGCGCAGGGCACATTTGGATTACCGTAGCCGATATTATATCGTCGCTGTCTCAACAACGACTGAACGACATACTCGTAGGGTAAGTGAACGTGTGAAGTCAGCTTTCGAAAATATTATTGAAATAATTCGCATATAATAATATTTTCGTGAGAGTAAAGATGAAGGACATGCATTTAAACATCAACAAAGAAGTACCAGACTTCGTTTTGAGTTGTTTACAAGCTCTAGAATAAATCTTCTACTGGGTATTTGTACTCTACCATCGCGATATGGGTAGAAATCGGAGACATTGGTGATTTTCCTCAACTACTTAGCTACGATAGTAGTTGCTGCTGGAATAAAATAGGTGGGGGTTAAAAGATTGGTAGGGTGGGTAAATACACCGGCTCTTTTGGGTTGAAATAATATCCATTAACGGATCGGATATTTCATATGGAGGAGCTGAAATAATAGTTAATAGCCGCAAAGCGAAGGACGCAGTTCTATATAATGAAGTTCGAACTGGTTTGAAACCTCAGATATCACGATGATTTTAAAGAGGCCGACAAAATCTTATATTCAGGCCTCTGGGTAAAGATTGTGATTTGGCGACTTTTAGCAGAAACATAAGACTTCGTAGCGCTGTTTGGGGTTCACCAAGGTTCACTTTCTACGTTGCTAGTTTCTCGCTGGAATTGTGAGGTTGTAGCTAGAAATACTAAGCGTTTAAAGTAAGAACTAAAGAAGTTAGTTGCTGAGATAAAGACTAAGATATTGGGTGTAAAGTACAGACGTTTATGAATGAATATCAGCAAATGTTGATAATTCAATTTGATGTTCATTGAATTTCTTGCGGCATTGCATTGCTTATATGTAACTAAAGTATACTACAGCGCATTTCGTGCAATAGCAATTAAGAAGTGTACTTAAAAGAAAAAAATCTCTAGACTAAGTTAATTTTCTCAACATCGATTGTGAGTAGAATTGCGTTGGCAGCGTGAAGACACACAATATATGTATGTATATGTGTGTTGCCACATTTTGTGGCACGTTAGCGTATGCGCACAGGCATCACCACACACATAAGTACAATACATGTGAGTATAATTGCAAAAACCAAAAGCGAGTACCATAAAAATTTAGAATCTGCGAAAATTGATAAACGAGAAGCGTGAAATGAACTCAACGAGCCAACATGTACGAGTACAAAAAAAAAAAATAATAACAAAAAAGCGAAAATATAGCAGCTCACCACTTAAAGGATATCTAATAAGCCGTGGGCAGCAGCTGCAAGCTTTTTATTTGTTGCCCCGCTGCAGTTCACTCGCTCGCAAGTGGCACGTTAGTTGCGGGAAGCTTACTTACTTTAGTGCTTAGCCATTTTGGTTGCAAATCGTTGAGGCAATAAGTGTAAAAAATTTTACTAAATGCATTTCACATACACACATACGTGCATGCGATTGCTAATAAACGCAAAAACTGTTAATCGATTAAATTTTTGCTCCTTATTCGTAATCAAATGTAGAGAGCGTTAAGTTGCATTCACTAACTCTTGGCATTCATCACGTCTGGATAATACTCGTCTAAGTGATTTTTTTTCTTTTCCATTAGTAATGTTTAACGAATTTCTAAGGAAATTAACATTTTGATAGCCTCATTAAGTTGTGGAATTATTGTAATTAATTGAGGCTAATGAGTTACTTGATTCGCATTAGGGTCGGTAGCTAAAGTGCAAATTCTTAAATTTAACTCGGTTTATTCAATTTATTTATACGAATATGGTGTTAGAAAGAATGTTGATCAATAAAAGTTTAAATAGACGTGTAATCACCTAAAGCTCGCTATGGTTGTTTAAAAAAGATATATGCATCTGATTGAAGTGTTACAGAGAATAGGAGGGTATAAGAAAAATGTATAGACAGTTGTATCTCCTTGGTCATCAAAGTATATTTATACCCTGAACAGGCTATGCAAGTATAAAGCTAGATACGAAGGCAACTAACTTCGAACATATTGCTTAGATCGGACCACTATAGCACATAGATGCCATACAAGTTGATTGATCAAAATCAAGTCCCTGTATGAATGACTTTTTTACTTGACAAGACAGCTTCACGAAATCTGGTACACATTACTATTCAAGGCAACGCTACAAACTCCGAAGACGTTGGTCAGATCCGACTATTATAGCGTATAGCTATCATACAAATTTTCTACAAATATTGCTATGTTTTACTAAAGAATACAATTAATCGATTTTTATAGAAAAGTTATCGAAATAATTTATTAAAGAAATAACATCGAGGAATCGAGGAATATCAGAAATTTCGAGCGAAGAGATACATCTCAATTAACAATATATTTAACCACATTAAATGACTTTCTTTTCATAAGCCGGTTGAGAATTGCGTAAATAAGTACAATACAAGCGAGTAAATAAGTTGCAAGCTCAGTACTGACCACACTGCAACCGAAAGCACCATTCACTGATTTTATAGCTTTAGCTTATTTAAGACCAACAACAAAAAGTAAACTGTTAAGCATTCTCAGTTTTATAGTGTTTGATATTATTAATCAACATGATATCCTTGAGGAAGCGTCGTAGCGACTATCAGTACACACCTACTGATAGTCGTTACGAAGAGTCGAAGAAGAAAAAATTGGGTTTATAATAGTATTCGCTAACTGAAGTGCACTTAGTCGGCTGAAAACATGGCGGATACTTTATTTTATTACAAAACAAAGAATCCAAAGAACATCAAAGCAGGTGTAAGAACCTATAATATGTATGTAGTTATGTATACATCTAATACAATACAAAAGCTTTATGAAGGAATATATAGATAGTTTATGCGTAATAATACTGCTGAATAAGAAGCGATCATCTTTATCTCTTTTGGTTTTGCGAGAGGTAACAGAGTTCTGCTGAGAAAAAATGTAGACTTCTGCTACCTTTTGAGGATTAGATTACTATTAAGTAATCGGGTTGACTCTCGCTATGCAAAGTCACACATCTGAACGTGTTTCGAACATGAAAAAACTTCTCTTATATTCAAGCAGTCATTCCGAGAAGAGTCGAACGAACTAGTGAGTTTTTTTATGGAAAGGATAACACAAATCCTTGGAGGCGTAAGTCATATGATCATTTAATCGCTTAAGAGGTCTACGATTTTCTGTTAGCTAGCTGATGTCAAACACATATACTATTCCTTACTAAAATAATTTTTTTATGGACACTCATTGAGTTGCAAATTTAATTCTTAGAAAAACTGCTAAATATAAATCTTTACGACATCCTTGTCATCGCTTTCCATTGCCTTTTTGTTGTGGCATTTAAGCAGCAATTGCTGCTTGTCAACACTGGCATTGGCTACTGTGCAACATTTGCTGGCTGCCGTGTCCACACGAATGTTGCACGAGCTATTGTGACAGCATGTTGAATAACAAGCGAGCGAGCGAAGAGGCAATGTGGCATTGAGATGATGTTGACGCCGCCTAAAAGGTGCTAAAAACGACAAAAATCGCTGAAAAAACGCAGCTATAGAAATGACAACAACAACAACAATAACCACGGCAAGTGTATGCGCAACATGCGCGCTGCATTGTGGCATTAGAAGCAGCTGAATTTCCTTAGATGCAGCAAATGACGACGTACTGCCAGCCAAAGGTACAGCCAGCTTTGGCGGCTGATGCGCCTAAATGTATGCATGTGCGCATGTATATATATGTTTTTTCTGCATGTTGTTGTTGTATGTTTGCTTGGCTTGCATGGATTTTGTCAACAAGTGACATTTTACAATGAACGATTTATTGTCGCCGTCTGCGTGGACGTTGCAATGCCAATGCGTCGATTAGTTTGCCAACACACACACACGCACACACATGCAATACTATGTAAATAGCCGTATGTGTTGCATGCCCATTTAACTGTCTGCCTGCCACTCGCCATTTAGTGGCCGTTGCTGCTGGCTTAGCGGCATTCAAGCAGCGCGCGTTGACAGTTTGGACAATTTTCGCGCACGCCATTGCGCATGTGCCACATAGCAGACATTACAAAAACAAACAAATATGCAGGCAGCATAAAAGCCAGTCAGCCAGCCTGCCAGGCGTGTGTGTCCATCGCCCAAGCGCCGAGTTGCACGACGACACCGTAATTATTGCCAATTCCATTTGAATTCGGATTTGTTCGCGCCGCTTTATGCCGCGCATGCGTAATAAAACCGCGTTGATATTGGCAGCCTTGCAAAAACGTTCGCACCGGTGTGTTGCATGCAATTCCATATGCAAAAACCCATTTCAGGATGTTGCCAACAAAAATTTATGCGAAGCAATCAAAGTAAAAGGAAATAAAATAATTGTATGCTCATATAAATCAAGTTGAATGCCAATGCTAGAGAGAAGTGTTTGCGAAACTGCTTTGATACACAGTGACGGAATTGGTTTTAACGTCTATTAGCTTCGACCAGATTACGGCACTTTCATAGAATTGTGGTTTAATGATATCTTATCGATTAGGGAAGGCGTTGGATTCTACAATCTTATACGACGTCGCTATAAACTATTGCGCCCCACTTTTTTATACAAAAAAATGATCTCAAAGCTATCAAAAAGAAGAATTCATAGCCTGACCTTCGCAAACTTTTGAAGATTTGTATGATTTCGAGTAACTACAAACATGAAAGATTATGTTGGCTCCACATAAGTTCTTATTTGGCAGCATTGGAGGTGAGAGAGGCGGGAGAACGGGTTCAATTCCTTCCAGGACCGGAGTTCTCAAGGAAGCGCGTTGCTCTGCAACAGTTGTTTGTAGATCTTTTTTCTCCAATAAGTCACTACAATCAAACCTGAGCTCAAGTTTTACCTCTATGGCGCTGGTTGGAAGTGATAGCAAAATTGCTTTTAGGTATCTGAAGAATTTAGAGAAAATGACACTCTAATTTTAGCCGTTTAGTGCCTGAAAAAACATTTTTCGACTATTTGTAAAGATCCATTTAAGATAGATGTTGCTTTCGGTTATATAAAAGCCTGTGAAACCTTGTCTTTTTGGGATCGCAATAACAATTCAAGCGTCGGCTGCGCTCTTATTGAGATTTCACGATTTTACGATTTCACGGTTTCGAATTTTCAGACTTTTGGATCAATTTCGGAAGAGAAAAGACAGAGCGCTATGTTTTTTTAACAAATAGAATAAAATTCAACTTATAATAACCTCTAGTTCGAAAAATCCTAACCGAGCAACTTCAGTGCAAAAAATTTAAGTTGAGTTAAGAAAAAAATGTATATTAATATATATGTCTATCTATTGATAGAAAAGTAAATAATCTCACCTCTTATATATTTTGACTGAGTGATGAGAACCACTTCTTCATTTGCTATATCACTTGTTGCCATTGTTGTTGTCCACTGTTGCCTGTTGCATGCACACAAAACATTTTGGCGTAAGGAAGATGAATTGCCTGTTGCTGGTTTCTGTCCGTTGGCTATTTGCGCCTTGCAGCGTTGACGTTCGCCAATTGCCAGGCACTGCTGTTGAGTCATTTTTCAATATATCTTTCAGAATTGTTTGCATACAAATATAATATGTTCTGTTTGTGTATGCGTTGTCAGGCTGTTTCTTTATGCGTTTAGATTTGCTGCTGTTGTTCTTGTTATGCTTCTTCCTGTCATTGGTGAATTTGTGTTGATGGTGTGAAAAAATGTGTCCTTGAATAAAATTAACAACTTGTTAAACGACAATCATGGCACGCATGCGCACATAGCAAAAGTAAGGTATAATCCACGCAGATGAGAGTGGACTTGGTTATAGGTTTGCACTGTAGTAATTTATGTAGGAAAGATATTAGCGCATTGAGAAATCCAAACTACGAATACCTTGTTAACAGAATAGAAATCGATTGAGAACCACGTCAACCCCTCAATATAGTATATTATATCCATATAGGTATTTATAATATGAACACTAAAGACTTAAGATACAAACTTGAATCGAATACGATCAAAGTAAATGTCTGCTTTCTAAATCGTGAGCAATGGTAAGACATTCATCTTACGATATTATCAGCTCTGAGAATGAAATTTTCTGAGATCGTCAATAGATGGCAGCTCCGAAAAAAAGTATATATAGACAGACTCAATAAATTGGAACATAGACCATGCTGAGGCAAAAAAGTGTATCTCCAATCGATATCAACAAACTTATTGGCAATCATTTTGGCACTATATTCGCTCCAGCGCTGCACTGATTACCTTCTGATGTTATATTATATTACCAACTAAATCCCTTGGCATTAAATGTGTAACCCCGTTGCGACCTAAGAGTAATACTCAGTCCTCGACCGAGTTCTAGGCACGAGATATCTTTTTCGCACATCAGGTGGCAGCTGTCAAATGGATGCCATATAAATGTCAGCTGGCAGTTGTCAACGGGATTTCAAAATGATGTCAGATAGGAGTTGTCAAATGGTTTTGAGAAGGCGACAACCATCACACCGATACCAGAATAATATCAAAGGAAGCTGTCAAAATGATGTCAAATGGCAGATATCAAACGGATGTCAGATGACACTTATCAAACGGATGTCAGGTGATAAGTGTCAAATGGCAGCCAGAATGCAGCTGCCAAACAGGTGTCAGATAGCATATACCAGAAGGATGTCAGATGGTAGCTGTCAAATGGAAGTCATATGGAAACTGTCAAATAGATTTGAGATAACAACTACCAAACAGATGCCAGACTATTGTCAAATGGCAGTTGTCAAACAAATGTCAAATGGAAGTCAGATTGCAACTGTCCTATGGATGTGATATAACAACTTTCAAATGGATCTCAGATGGCGATTTTCGAATGGATAACGCATGATAAATGCCAAGTGAATGTCGGGCTGAAACTGTCAAACGGTTGCAAAATTAATGCCGGTTGGCAATGGCGGATGTTAGCTGGCGACTATCGAATGGATATCGCATGGTAGCTGCCAAATAAATATCGGAAGAAAATTGTCAAACGAATGTCAGTTGGTTGTCAAATTGATATTCTTTAGTTCTCAAATGCACTACTCTCAAATGGATGAAGAAAGGTTCGGTGAGACAACCTTTTACGAAAAACTTGCATAGAGTCTCCAAGGGCTGGCTTCTGACCTTTAAGAAAAAAAGCGTGTTGAATATGGACCGAAATTGGGAGCGGTGGCAGCCACTACGGCAATAGTCTGTGTAAAATTTGCTAGAATATACCCCGTAAGAAATAAGTTCTGTTAGTTGGCCACATATATTTCGGCTCAGCACCCTACACTACTTGCATGGTTTTCACATTAAAGGCGAGCGCAGTGGCGGGCCAGCGCAAAACACTAATCAACTTGTTAACAAGATTGAGCAAAGAAGAAGAAGAATAAGTAAACGACGACGAGGCTGAGCAGCGCGCTGTAGAAAAAAGTGAAAATACATGAAAGCAACATATATACGCGTATGTAGTGCCAGTGTAAGCATGGCGAGTTGGAAAATCTTACTTTATAAAATATCAACACGCTTGAAAAATTAATTAATTATAAAAAGGAACAACTAGCGAATAAACGATGAGGCGTAGTGGAAGGCGGTGTGTGGTTTAACTATAACTCGGAGGCTGATATAATGGTAGACTAGTGCTGTTGTTGTTCTTTCTATTTTTGTCGTTGTTTTTTGTGTTTCTGTTGTTAATGTATATGTTGTTGTTTTTGGTGTGTGTCTGTGTTGCAATGTTGATTACAGTAAATTGCGTTCAAGAGTATGCATATGTGTGTGTGTGTATGTATGTGGCACATGTTTGCTTACTCTACTCTACGACACTCTATACAGCGACTACAGCAACAAATTAGCTGTTGTTGCTGTCGTAATGATTATATTTTCTCTTTTTTTTTTGTTTTGTAACTCTTTAAGTCGAATTTTTTGCTTTTGTTGTACGCGCTTGCTGCTAAGTAAACTAGTCCATAAGCAATTAAGCTGAGGCAGTGAATCACAGCGGCAGCAGCAACAGTTGCTAACAAGTGTTGGCGGCCAAGTCTGCGGCAGAAACAGACTAAGAGCCAAGCAAAGCGACATCCAAAGGCGCACATGGCTATGTAAGCCGTCGCCAAACGACCCGAATGGGTTGTGCAATTGGTGCAAGGCTTGTGGCGGCAGGGAGCGCGGCATGTGGCGCGATGTCGTTGTCGGCAAAATAGGGAAGCTACTTGTTAATACACTTGCGTACATGCCACAGATGCTATACTTTTGTTGTGCTGTTTTTATTGTTGTTGCATTTGATTTTACCATTTTTCTTTGGCTCAACTTGCAACAAATTAAAAACGCGTCTCTGCGCCTAGCCGCAAATCGCAGCAAACGTGCAACTTGTTGTAGTTAACTACAAAGCAAGCGTTTGCTGCAAGCAGTTGTAAGGCCAATTTGTATGTGGCAAGTGCATGTATGTGGCATAAGTGAACTAAGGTAAGAATTATCAGTTAGTAATTTTGTAATTTGCAGGTGGAGTTGTTAGCTGCTTGTAAAGTACACGAGCGCACGCACGCGCACAGCTATGCAGCTACCGGCGAGTGTGGCGAGTATGTGAGTGTGTGTGTGTTGTGTAGCGCAAATATTGCTTTGAATTTACATACATATTCACTTGTGCACACGTAATTCATGACTTGACATGCGCATGTTGCATGCTTTGCGACTTGCTACCTTTGTGGCATCATCGTCAGCGTTGCATATGTGCGTCAAAAGCAAATAGACGCCCGTTCGCCCGCAGCGGCAGCGCTTAGATATCAGCTTCGTTGCTGCTGACTTAAAGGCAAAAGCGAAAAATTATAAAAATAGCAACAACAATAACATGCATAATGTTGCAACCTATGAAATCGCTGCGTTGTGTACCGCTGCTGCCGTTTGGCATTTGGCGCTTTGGAGTTTAAAATGCCAGTGGCGCTGATTACCAACTCGTTGCAACATATGTATGTATGTATGCGTGTGCATGCAAACATTTTGCGCGAATCCACGCATACAAATCACTTGCCCTCGAGGCAGCGTATCATACAAATTTGCAGAAAACATATATGTTAACATACAAATTAGTGTGCGTACAGTTATGTGCAATTATTTGGCATAGTCAGCGAATTTAATGTGAAGAATTCAAAATGTACTTTACAGTCAGTTAAGCGTAGAGATTAGAGTCTACAAGTATAGATTATCACATAAATTAACATAACATAATGACCTAACATAACGTAACGTAACATAAGAAAATTGCATAAGATGATAAAACATAGCATAACAAAATATAACATAACGTAATAAAACGTAACATAACATAAAATAACATAATGTAACGTAACGTAACATAACATAATGACATAACATGATATAACATAATATAACATAGCATAACTAAACATAACATAACAAAATATAACATAACATAATAATAATATCAATATAACATAACATAGCATATTATAACATAACGTAACATAATATAATGTAATGTAACATAAAATAAAATGTTAAAACCTAACAGTACTAACATACCAAAACATAACATAACAAAAAGCAGCATATTGTAACATAACATACCATAACGTAACATAACATAACATAAGCAAATGAGAAATGCATCCGCTCAATATAATGACCTTGGTGGCCGCAGGTGTATTCACAATAGCTGATTTCGAAACGGTAAACTTATATTCACCTGGTACTAGTTCTTAAGACCTAGCGTTCAGAATGCTGCAAGTTTTGTACATTTGTCAATGCTACTAATACGCTCTTTGTCTTTATTCTCTTTTTATATCATCGTAAATCCTCGTTTTTTAATTTTCTCGGAACTAAGTAACTTCTCCGGAATCAAACTCTCCTCAAGTTTCGTCGAATATTTCGCAAGCACATTTCTGATCGTTTGTCTCGATATAGCTTTGTATACCGATCTCTTGATGTCGTGGGAAGAGTGTGTTCAGCGAACTCTAAGACCGAATTGAGGCAACCTCAATGCTTTGTAGAAGAATTTCTAGTTAAAAAGTGCTATTGTAAGAGAAGCCTCTAGAGTTCCGGAAAAACTTCAAGTCGCTTATGAAAAGTTAAAACCCTTTCAAGAAGCTTACGGCACACTAAGTTTGTTAACAAGCCTCCAAGCTAAAGGTAAAGTAAAATATTTTTGCTTTCATTTTTTGAGCAAATGAATGTTTAAAGGCATCTCTATTGGGGGTTTACACATAAATTAACTTATAAGGGAGAGGGTCTGCGTTATCACAGTCGAGCTTTAAAAAACGTTTGAAAAAGTTCTGAAACCATTGTGACAATTTTTTAATGCTTATTTATTAATTTGATGTTATTAGAGAGAGTTCAGGAGTATTATTGGATTTTTAATTAGAAACTTTTCCGATTTTTCTAGAATCAATTAGATGCGTTTTCGAGTATGAAGTTTCCAAAAAAATATATCTGTATACACAATTAAGATTTAGGAGAAATCAAATCTAGAATTGCAAAGGATATCTCATTAATTTCCATTAAACATTCGAAAACGCCTCAGCATCTGGAGGACTCCCTCTTTGTTGGATTTAAAAAGAAAATAATCCGAAAAAAATCATTCTTTGTAATTTTTTGCAAACTTTTTTATTTAGTGTAAATTTATAATTAGGTTTTCAAATAAAATTTAAAAGTTGAAAAACTTTTTTCGGAAATTTTTGTGAAAAAAAATTTTTAAAATATATTTTTAAAATTGAAAAAAAAATTTTTAAAATATATTTTTAACATTATTTTTCTAAAAAGAAGAAGAGCAACGATTAAACATCTAGCAAAAGTGAATCATACTAACAGACTTATTGAAAAGAACATCAAAGCATTGCTTTACCGCACTTATTTCACCCACAGGTGTAAACGCACACACGTATTGCGGCTTCAACTTGCATACCAGGCATCCACAAAAGGGCAGCTGACTGGGTTGCCACGCATACGCTATTGCTGCAATGTTTTTCTTTCACACACCGAGCGGGCAAGAAGAGCTTCTCATTTAGCGGCCGCAGCTGATTAATTTCAATGCCAGTAGCAGCTAAATGAGGCTGCCATTGCATCATGCCACCATTGCCACATTGCGCAGCAACAATGCAATTAGCTGAGGCGCAGATTCAAGGCAACAGCAGCGCAGTGGCAACATGAATTGTTCCAGTAAATACCGTATATGCGTTAAACGCTTGGTCGGTATTTTTATGGCGTTCCATTTCGCAAGAAAAAACACAAACAAAAACACTAAAATAAAAAATAAAGAAGTGTGTGTGTGTGTATGCATGGGAGGAGTAGTTATAGCAACTTATTGTTAATGAGCTGCTTATAGATTAATCAATAATGCCTGGGGAATTGCGCGTAAAAAATTTAGTATTTGAAAAATGTTCACTCTCCGCTTTTTTCGGCATTTGCCAGTAATTATCACCAACTGATTTGCAAGAGAATCGCAGTCGTTTGGTCAACGTAGTGGTGTATTATGCATAAAACATTAACGAAATTGCAGAAAAGGCATTATTTTTCACCAATTCATTAAAGTTATTTCGCTGCATAAATTTTCGTTTGATTGCGTTGCAAATATAATTGGGCATGTCTGATATGGTTGCCCACTTTTTGGGCAGTGTATGTGCAACTTATTTTGGTGAATAATTAGTGGAGAGGATGGAAAGGAGAGTGAGAGAAGGCGGAGAGCCGAGATGTTCTGATAGAAGTTCTTAAATTTATTTTAAATATATATTCTATGAAAATATGAACTTTATTCAGGTTAAATTAAAAACAAAAATTTATTGGAAACGCAAAAACTAAATAATTAAAATTTTTTAAAAATATCTTTTGAAAACTTTTTCTCACAAAAAATTTGTAAAAATATTTGTTTAAGTTTTAAATTTTATTTAGAAAATTATAAAAAAATTTTAAATATTTCTAACATTGAAAAAGATAATATTTTTTTATTTATGTATTTTTAAAATTCAAGTTGGGAAATATTTTATTTGTAAATTTTTTTTTGTATGTATTGTTAAAATAAAAGTTGGAAGATATTTATTTAACCTTTTTCTATGAAATAAATATAAATTTTAAATATATGTTTTAAAAATTTGTTCAAAATGAGAACAAAAAGAATTGCCCAGAAATTTTTTTTGGAATTTTTTTATTAAAAAAAAGATAATACTTAAAGTTTTTTTTTGGAAATGTGCTTTTTTACAAAACAAATTATTTAAAATGTGTTTGGAAAATGTAACTAACAAAAATGTTGAAAAAAACTGTTTAAGTTCTTAAATTTTATTTACAAAAAAAATGTTGGCAAAAATATTTACAACCTTAAAAAGAACAAAAAATATAAATTTTGACAAAAAATTACAAAGCATACATGTTTTTAATATGTTTTAATTTTCGAATAAATAATTGTATATTATATTAAACAAAATTTCAAAATGTTTGCCTTTACAGAATTAATAATTTAAGCATTTGTTTTGTAAAACTTTTTTAACTCGAAATTTACTTTAAAACTGAGTGGGCCGCCTCTAGATATTAAAAAATTGTTTTTTTGTCCAAAAAATGTTTTTTTTTTTATTATCTACAGATTTTGCCCTCAGGTTCAGCAAAAAAAAAATTTTTTTTCGCTCCACCGTAATATATACTCTCTTCATATTATTAGACTCGATATAATTTTTTATAATCAGGTCAATTTTGGGAACATAATGATTCAGTTTGAGAACAAAGCACGACTTACATTCGGGGCTCAACCGTTTTTAGTTTTGTGGTTGAGTAAGCTTTTAAGTTTGATCGAACTAACTGTCATTTCCAGTAATGGTGACTACATCTACATACCAAAGCACCACAAAGCAGGTCTCTTTTCTGCAATAATTCAAAAGCCACCCCAGAAGGTCGATATCTGCAGCTATTCGTCATAGAAAAGAAAATATGTGTTTGAGTTCTTGTAAAGGATACGGTCGAATAACCGCGCTAAATGCACACTTGCGTACAAAGGTATTAATAAAATTCACTGCTAATGTGCGTATTTTTCCTCGGGATGGAAGTGGACTTCTTTCCTAGAACGCAGTTAGATATATTTGTAGATATGCGTTTGTTAATTTGCTGCTCGTTAAGCTGTGTGTTTGCTGGCTGCTTTTTTTATCGTATTTGAATTCCGTTTTATGCGCAAAAGTAAATGAGTTTGCGCAGACTATAATTAGCATGGTAATTAATGACCAACGCCAAAACGACTGCGGCAATGGCGAGTTGACCGCTGCTGCCAATGGCCGCTGAGGAACGTGTTAAACGTGCGATTTGAATGCAAGCTTAGATACATACTTATACTAATATAAAGAATAGACAGGGTTTTCTTTGTGCATTTACATTACGAGGGTGGAACGAAAAGTAAATAGTTTGGGTGAATTGTGATATTGTATATTATTATTATATATATATATGTATATTTCTTGGTCACCGAGTTTTTGGCGTGCTGTAAGATCGAAGCAAGCAAGGTTTTTTATTGGTTCACAACAAAAATGGCTCTAGAAATTAGTTATTTTCAAGTCTGATTTTAATTTAAAATTTTGTACGAAAAAATGTCGAAGTCTAATGAAATCACCTGCCCACTTCGTATCTTCAGTACTTCACAACGCACCCACGTAACTGTGTATGCTGTACGAAACATTAATGCCGGCTGTATTTTCTTCACTTATCCTGGCATATTCCTAACAACATTGTGTTGTATGTTTGAGCATATCTAGCAATCTATCTATCATATTATCATTTCATCAGCTTGTTATTAACTTCCGTTGCCATTTATTCATTAACGCGCACATTTGGTGTTAGTCCAGTGCCGTTTCGTGCACACATTTTCCTTTATTTTCACAAATTCTCAACTGCAAAGTTCAACCGGCCATTTAGCATTTCATATTTAAGTAGCTTTTAAACGTTCAGATACAGTATCTATGAGGTTATAAATTGTTTGCTTGGATCCAGCCAGTGCCACACATTGTAATTAAGGCAGTTGAGACAGGAAATATTATTGTTTCGTATAAATGTGTGAGTGTGTGTATGTGTGTGTTACTCGTATTTGCATTTGCAACCAGACAAGAAGAGCTTATTTGCTTTTGGCATATTTAGCAAAAATCACTGACATCACCCAAGCGACGTGGCTTAGCAAGTGGCACTTACTCGGCTTGTTCTCAGTTTCATTTTATTGTGCTTCTCTGCTTACCATTCTCCATGGCGCAAACGAGCTAAGTTACGCTTGAGTACATTTCACAGCTATTGCTTTACACATAGCCATACATACATATGTATCTTAGTATCTTTTCTGTCAATGCATAATATTGTAGTATTATATCTCTTTGCTGTTTTTCTACTTGCAACACCGATTTTTCATTTACATAAACGCTTTCGTTATCATTTTCATTTAATGGCATCATTTCCACCCTAAATTCGCATGAGAAAAAAATAACAAAAACAAAAAAAAATTGTGCAAAAATAACGCTAAGCGCTTATAAGCCAGCCAGTCAGTCGGTGGCAAAAAAATATACGGCAACATCTTAGCAATTTCCTGCTACACCAGCTGTAGTTGTCTTTCATAGCAGCTCTGTGTCTCTGTATGTTTCGCTTTGCTTGGTAGGCTTGTCTGTCCGTCCGCCTGTCTTGTCTAGCATCTACAGATTTTGCGATTTGATTGATGAGAATTTGCGGTGGCCAAGCGCCCGCCTCCTCAACACGACACAGCCGGCGTCATCATTACAACCGCATTAGCGGACAGCGAGTGATTTAAATTTGTAACGAGTGCAGTTTGCATATGCAGCAGGCAGCTGGCGGTGTTAATAAAGTCTTTTTGCCGCCATTTCAATTAAATTCCAACTGACAAGCTCATCTTCATTTTTGCTTGGCAATTATTAACGTCAAATGTGCAAATGAGTCTTAATAAAGTGGTAAGTAAGTTGGGTATATGTTAATTCGATTTTATCCTATATGAAAAGATAACTGTATACAACAAGGGCATAGCCACCCAGGGAGCTTCACAAATGACGAAGAACCGTAAATTAGAGCTCTTCAGCTTTTGAGCTCTTAGTTTTGTTTCCAGCTTTCCTCAGTATACAATATATAGTGATATAAGACCCCTCAGATATATGCAATAATGCGGAGTGGATTCTCAAAGTTTTATTGAATCTTTGACTCTAGTTCAGTTCTGCCTCTTTTAGCAACGTGATCGCAATCGTTTCCGAACCGTGGCCGACTTTTCGTATAACCTCAACAATGTATCATATTTTAGATGCTATTCAGAAGGCATAAGGATGACCGATGGGTAAGAGATCTATTCACAAAATTGCCGTCTGCTCGTCTGATCTCATCTTTAGGTCTTGTAGCAGTGTATTTCTCGATACACCGGCCGATGTTGCAAGCAGAATCTATATTTTTTAACCTTAATACTATTAGGCGATTCGTAGGATGCCAACCATTTGGCAAAGCGTTGTACGTTTTTACAGTTAGAAAATGGGCTTGCAGAAGTAGAATGAACTTTGACGTTGTCCTCATCATCACTGAGATGTCGCTAAGGAAGGATGAGTAGAGGCTGCAGGGAATACCTTGGACTATTCGTGTCCAAATACTTATGATGGTTTGAGTCAAATTCTTATCAAAAGGCATCAGCCGTTTGGAGGTAACTTGAAATCTAAAAGACTACACGTTAATCAAAAAACGTGTGTCATATCTTGGAACGAAGGAATAAAATTCCGATTTTGGTTGCAGAAACAGGGATGCTACTTCAAAAGTAGAAGAACAGTCTTTTCAAATTTCCCTAAAAGCTTCAAAGAAAGTATGAGCATAAGGGTTTAGCTAAGTGCAAACTGAATGTTAATGGATTAGATGCTGGAATTCGGTTGGAGGTACTAGAAATACTCAATATTAGTGTCAGTGAGTTAGGAGGCATTAAAACAGTTCGGATTCGATCGAACCCACGTTGTTCAGCAGGATGATGGTGGTTTTGTAATCAAATGAGTTTGTTTTTGGGTATGACCTTGGGCAGCTTAAGCATATAATGTTGGCTGACTGCTCGTACTTTAATTGATATTGATACGGCCAATTAACAACTCATTCCAAATACATTTTTTTTTAAATTCCGATTACGCAAAATAAATCGTATTAAACAAATTCGACCAGAAATGCTTAGTTATTTGAAAGTTTTTTTTTTTTAATTTGGATTAATACATATACTACCAGACTTTCAATATAAGTGGCAATTAATCAAAAGCTATTGCATACAGAAAACATTAGCAAACGCTGTGGTTGGCAAAGAAAAAAAAAACAGTAGCAACAGTGAAAAGCTCTAAACGGTAGCCAACTGTGCGCCACTCACCAGCCGGCAAGTCAAATTTAGCCCACTTAATTAGGCTCTGCTACAGTTTGCTTAGCTTTTGTTACAGTTAATATATTATATTTTATTTATTTAGCTTTTAAGCGCTTTTAGCGCGCCCGCATGGCAGATCCACGCTTAGCCCACACAAATAGTGAACGCGCTGCACGATTATTCAATTAATAAATGTTTAAATATAATGAAAATTAATTTAGCATAACAAAAGTGGAGATAATAAAACGTGCGAATGAGTGCATGAAAAAGTTTGGAATATTAAAAAATATGTATACATATATATAATTTCAAACAATTTTCTATTATATTTTTGAATAAAGAAAATATGTTTTTTTAAGCTCTGATATAAAAATTAGTTGAAATGATTAATTTTAATGCAGACATTAAGCAACGAAAAATCTGATAAAAATGTAACATAAAAAGGAAATAAAATTAAAAAATAAAAGTGAGAAACAGGCTGGCAACTATTTATATGCATGTATTAGGGTGGCGCTTTAAAAACTAAAATGATTTTTCAGTCGCATTCAAACAATTGACAATACGAAACAAAGAAAAGGTATGTCCATACAGTGATCAAATTTCAGGTTCTACTAAAAGAGACTCAAAAAATTAAAACTTTTATTTTTTATTCAAAACAAAAAAATGTTAGCCTCGGCTGTTTCTATACAAGAACATAATTTTGATCGGTCAGTTTGTATGGTAGCTATATGCTGTAGTGGTTAAAACTTAACAACTTTGTTAGGAGGTTAAAGCGCTATACTTTGCAATAATCCATACAAAATTTCGTGAAGATACCTCGTCGAATAAAAATTTTTTCCATATAAGAGCTTTATTTTGATATACTCATATGAAACTTGATCCAAATCAGAACTCGATTTGTATCGTTCAGATTTTTTGGCAGCTATATGCTATAGTGGTGTCACATCGCCGATTCTGATAATGCCGGTTAACGTGCTTCTTGAAAGGGTAAGGACGTGTGCAAAATTTCAGATCAATATCTCAAAAACTGAGGGACAAGTGTTATAGCTTCGTTTGTAAAAACCTAAACTTTAAATTTTAAAAAATAAAAGCTTAGGTTTTGGATATTAGATGTAGAAATATAAATTTTAAGTTCTTTGGACCAATAAAGAGGAAAATTCAACCTTGTGTGACCGGTGTTTACACGTTGCAAGCGCGACCAAAAATCTTGTTTTCAATTTAGACCATAATAGATCGGCACAAGGCTAAAATTTGAACCATCTGATGCAAAAGGTGTATATCTACATATAAGAACCACACTAATAACAGAAGAAGTTATTTTAAAAAAACTCATATTTTTATATTATATTTTCCTTTCACAGTTTTAAGTTCATTAAAACGGCTTAAAACCAGTGGGGTTTCTGTTGAAAGTGAATATGCCGCTGTTGGCTAATTGTGCTCGCATGAGCTTATCTGTACTCATACCATACTCGTACATACTTATTTGGATTGGGGTCGGGTCCACGAACGCTCGAAGCGGAAGTGCGTACACCAAAACTTACTTGCTAATACTGTGTGCTAGCAATAATTATTATTGTTGCTATAACTATTATTACCTCTATTAAACCATTTATAAACATCCACCTGCGTTCAACAACGCGCTTAACTGCTTCACCGGCCTCAGTGCCCTCTTTGTGTGTGTGTGTTTTAACGCGCATGTTGCCTCCCCCACATTTCAAGCCTTATGCACTCACACGCTTATTAATGGAGTTGTACTGAGACAATGGCACATTAAAGACATTGTCATGTTGATTAATATACATGCTGAATAAAAGCTATTTACTAGCGCTTACATCAAAGCTTGTGATTTCACTGAATTTAAGTGTTTGATAACGTTGTTGTTGTTTACATTTTTATTAATTTGATAAACACAAATTAGCATGCAATAAAAATGTAAATGAATTTGTGGTTGATAGTAATCAAAAAAAAAATAAAAAATAAGGAATATTTCAAAATGAAAGCGATACCTTGGCGTGATTTAAAAGCGACGCAATTTGTGGAACTCAAAAGACTAAAAAGTATAACAAGGTTTTTATGTTATATAACGGCTCATAGAGCAATAATATAATATCTTCAGAGTTTTTCTGGTATATAGTCTTATATTTTGGTGTGGACTATACTGAAATGACGCTTCACCCACGCTGACCTCATAAACATCACACACAAAGATCACAATGAGCGCCGTAACACGCAGTGTTTTCTTTTTAGTATCGGATCTTAAAAACCTTGTATAACTGAGTACAGAGTAGAGATATTTAAAGAATACTTCTATAGTTTTATTCTAAATTGAGACCAAAAAGCAGAGAAAGGAGAGCTTTTATTCCCACAAAGGATTTGTATAGGTAGGTTTATAAAACACAGCTATCCAAGAGTACTGCTGCATTACCTTTAGTGTGAGGATCCGAGAAATAGCACCTAACCTTACATTCATATAACAGTCAATAGACTCAACTACAAAACTAATGGCGGCAACTCCATTGAAACTGGATTCGATACAAAAAACCATTCAAAATAAAATAAAAACTTCGAATTGTGTTCGGAAAGCAAAAGCAGACAATAAGAAGAGCTTTCACTAAAAGCTTTCACTGGACTACTTTATTTAAGACAATTACACAGTTCGAATAGGTTCGATATTATAATATAATACTTTTACGGAAAATACCCTCAATACATCTGGCCCTAACATATTTTCATTCACAAAGCGGGAATGTCCTTCCTTATAAATTTTTGAAAAAGAAAACAATTGTGCGAACTTTTTCTCAGTATGGATTTTCATTTACCAGCAGAATTTCTGTCACTCTCAAACTCAGAAATCTGCATATAAGTATGTATGTTTCCTTGGTTTCTGAATTTAAAATTCTGTCAAAACAATCTGTCAACTAAGAAGAAGAAACGTTAGGCAAACTATGCTAAATTTCATTATATAAAAGCTGTTTTCACGTGGAGAGCGGAGCTTACATAACATCTTACTACGCGTACAGCCTATTAAAGCGAGAACTAATATTTTGTGTATTGTGTCGTTATTTGGCTCTCTACATAACGGACCAATGCTGAGAGTATTCTTACTATGCCGTGGTGCGTACTATTCCTTGGCCTTCAGACCGTTTTGTGGCTACCATAGCTTGTCGCTGAACTACTCGATATGCCTATAGGGGTTCTTATGTGTTTTCATACCCTGTACAGGGTAAATAAAGTTCGCCACGAAATTTGTAACATTCAGAAGGAAACTCTGGAGGCCCTATAAAAAAATATATATAGATGAACAGTATGCTTAGCTAAGTCGATTTATTCGTTTGTTCGTCTGTCTGTATATACGCCAACTAGTCCCTTAATTTTTGAGATATCGATCGGAAAATCCTTTTCTCCCCAAGAAGCTGCTCATTTGTAGGAACCAACGATATCGGATCACTATATCATATAGCTGCAATACAAACTGAACAATCGGAATTAAGTGTTTGCATTTCGAATATTTGACGAGCTATCTTTACAAAATTTGGCGTGGATTATTTTTTAGGGCAATAATGCAATCTCTGAAGAAATTGTTGAGATTGAATCACTAGATTATATATATATGCCATACAAACGGAATCTTCAGAATCAATTTCTTGTAAGGAACCTTTTGTATTGGTGAAGGGTATTATAGCTATGCTGCACACGAAGTTAACATTTTTTTTTCTTATTTCCTGTAGAAAATATTATTTCTATAACATACGCCTACTAAACATTCATTATTTATCAATTTTTCAAAATCCGACAAACATTCAAAGCCACACACAACCCACCTTCCAGCCAATACAAATGCGCTTTCATGAAAAATTGCACACATATGCATCAACATGCACGATTATGAGTATTGCGAAATCAGCAGCTCAACACTTGCTAGACCGTGTTTGAGTATATAGCATATGTGTGGCTGTGTGTACGTACCTTGTACCTTTGAGCCTTCCATAACTTTGCGGCTAATTTTATTGCTTTCAGCAATGTTTAGTTATTTGCTGTCATAAAATAATCACAAGAAAAATATGTTGACCGCCCACCGTATGCAAGGCAGATAGCTACATATAACATACACATGCAAACAAAGATAGACTGCTGAACAAATCCTGCATGCAGTAAGCGTACAACAGCACCAAAGCCCGGCTGACGGCGGCTAAGTATGAGCGGATTTTTCGCTGGCAGCCGGCACAGCGCAGTGATCCATCGTCGGCCACAATTGTTGGGTAGTACATCAGTTGGACAGCCCGCACGCACACATACATATATGTACATACAAACACATGTTTTCATATGAATTTGCTCCTGCTGCTGTTTGTCTATTTGTTTGCTGCGAGACTCGCTTCTCTGCATACGCAAACATATACTTATACAATATATATTTTATATATGTTTGTATGCATGTAAGTATATTTGTATGTGTGCATTGCTCTACTCCTTGCCACTATTTGCTGTTAAATTATTTTTCGATTTTTATCAACATAATTACATGTTTGTGTTGCAAAGGCAAGCAAGGGTAATAATTCATCGGACGTGCAACCTGAGTGTGGAATTCGCGCCACACACACATACACATACAAATGCTGATTGGCATGAAGAGTGAGAGTGAATTGTGGTTTAGTTGCACGTCGACCATCACTGGCGTACTTGTTAAATTTATAACTATAGTGATGAAAAGCAAGAAGTAGTGATTAGAGATTTATTTCACATTCATACATACATACAGAAAAACATATATACATAATTACGTATATACATATATATTTTGATATATAAGTAGATAATTCTAATTTTATTTTTATAGTTTTGATATGATATGCCACACGATATATTAGCTCGTGTGCAGTCATCCAAGGTTTTATATCCTGAATATATATATACGTATTAAGTTTCCCACGATCTTCATAACACCCAAAAGGAAACACCGAAGGCCCTATAAAGTTTATATATACATAAATGATCAGCGTGTACGTCTGTATGTACGCAAACTAGTCTCTCAGTTTTTGAGATATTGGTCTAAAATTTTGCAATTTTTCAACAAGAAATTGTTCATTTGTGGGAACCGTTATGGAGCCCCAAAAATACAATTAAAATTTTGCAGAAAGAAACATAACTTCTTGGAGAATACGCTCTAAAAGCTCTTAAGGACGTTGTTGAGCTTTAGACTCTTGATCGTTCCTTATAAGACAAAGACATGGGTTATGGGTTGACGTCATAATGTAACGCCCGAAGTTGACAATAGTGTTTAGGTTGCTTTGAAAAAGCTCAATTCAATGACCCCAACAACTCTAAATTTGCAATCTACATAAATTTTTGTGGTGAAGTTCATGTGACCTGGACTATAGTAGGGCCTAGTAAGCTCATTTCTTAAGGAAAAAACTTTTGCTGCCTAAATAGCAACGACTGTCGCTCGTTTCAATTGTAGCATGAATTATTGTTGCCACATTTTATGCAAATTTTACATATATACAAGTATATTGCTCCATAAACTGGCAACTGTCCGCCTGCTTACCACACACACAGATATACACACGCATTGGTGATCATATGTAAATGCAATCTCATTATAACGCTTGTTAAAAATGCGGCAAGTTGTCGCCAAGTGCGTGCTACGAGCAACTATTTGCTTGTCCTACTTGCTGTTGCAACACAGCGATGCTGCTAAGTATTGTGTGCGTACGCGTTTGTACCTCACCAGCATTGTTAACAAGTTGGCAGCAATGGCGGCAGCGAAAATTATAATATTCATGTTGGCAACAAGCGGCACATACCATTGCTTTTCGTTGCATTGTTGACGTTGCACGCATATTATAACGTTTAGCTTGCGCTAGCCGTGGTTGGTAGTGGCAGCAACGTGGACCTCTCTTTAATTTATTCACACAATTTTACATTGTTTGTTTTCGCAATTTCGCACAGGTAAATGCCATCATGTTTGTTGTTATTGACTGCTCCATTATTTTTGGGTGGCATTGTAATTGTTGCAACAGCAACAGTGAAACTTCGCTGTCACTGTCGCCGTGTAGCCAAAGTGCAGCTAGTAGACCTGAATTTAGTAATTAATTTCCAATTTCCACAACGCGTCTGTCGTTGTTGTAATTTATGAATACCGCCGTTGCGTTCGGTCAACTGTTGCAAGTCTACCTGTCCGCCTGGCAGCGTTGCCAACAAAAGCCTCACATACCACACATGCAATTGCCATGTTGTCCGCCGGCGCAACTCATCGCCATAATAATGTTTTATGCAAGGTTTCGCGGCTTTTTCACAGTTATGTATAATGGTTGTTGTTGTTTTCATTATTGCTCCGCTTATTAATTGTTGTTGTGAGTTGTAGTGTCCTTTGCTTTAAATAAATTAAATTGCTTGCGCTTGTGTTACATGAGCGTTGGTGCGACAACAACTACGAATTACATATGTAATTGACAATTATATAGGGTGTCCGCATAGCAGCGTATAGTGTGGTAATGTATTTGTAGTGAAATAATATTTTGATTACCCTATGTCCTCTTATTAATACTGCAGATCTCTACAGTTAAGCTTTTATCAGCAGCTTCGGCTTTTGGGTTTTTTTTCGTAGACCCTGTGTTATCCCTTCCGCCTTAATAATAAGTGAAGTTGTGAAATCGGAAGATCGCAAAACTGAAGAGGAACCAATAATATTTCAAATCTAGAGATAGCTCGTACCAGAGCTTGGTGCGATTGCACATCCGACCCATTTTTTTCAAACAATGCTGTTTAGAATTTATTTCGACCTAGTTTGGGCTTTTGGTAAATGCTATTTCCGACATGCCAGTACGAGTATATGCCGCACACTCCTTCTCCGTCGAGTTCAATAATCCTGTTACCAGTCCTTTCGGTAATGCTTATTTTAGCATACCTGAACTTCGTTTTGATGACCCTATTGCTTTATTTCGACGTTCTTATATGAGTTAACGTCCAAAGGAAAGCTGAAACTTTATTGAGCTCCGATTCAGTAAAGCTCTTGAGCTTTTAAACGCACATAAACCTGTTTATTTCTTATACTGAATATATGGAGGGAACACTTCTCCAACCTGCTGAACGGCAGCGAAAGTTTAACACTGGAAGACGGCGAATCTGATGATGGAACAGATGTTTTATTGCGCGGTAATGAAGGTCGAATAGCAATTGCTCGTCTGTTCATATACGACGATGAAGAGCTGACAAAGTGCGTGCATCATTTCTTTGCAGGACATGATCGAACAAACGCACGCCCGGTAATTGGAACCTAAGTTTGCTATGAAGAATCAAAAAACGGATAACTCACAATCTGTGCCAATTACCGTAGGATAAGCCTCCTTAATATCGCATATAAGGTTCTAACGAGCGTACTTTGTAAAATACTAAAGTCCAACGTCAACAAACTGATTGGATCTAATCAGTGTGGCATTGAATTGGAAAACCAAAGCGTATGCATCTGGTAATGAACCAGAACAAGGCAAAATATTTCCTAACAAACAAACAGTCATCGCTATCGCGACTCGGTTCCCACGACACTTTCGGCAGTGACCTTGAAGTCGTAAATAATTTCGTCTATCTTGAAACCAGCATTACCACCAACAACAATGTCAGCAATCAACGCAGCATCACTTTTGCCAACAGTTGCTACTTTGGACTGAGTAGACAGTTGGAAAATAAAGTCCTCTCCCGACGAACAAAGACCAAACTGTACAAGTCCCTCATCAATCCTGCTACAAGTATATGGTGCGGGGGCATGGACAATGACAACAACTGATGTGTTGGTGTAAGGAGTTTTCGAGAGAAAGGTTTTACCACCGATGGATGCAGATGAAGAGGACCTTTTCTCTGTTTGAAGGATCAGGTGGAGCGGAACTGGCTGCACTTGGTATATGCAACTCGCGCTAAAGAGTTAAAAGAAGAAACGACTGGTGCGCTGTAGAACTTTGTATGTACCTAGAAAAAAAAGGAATTTTATAGTCTATGGACAAACGGTCTAAATCATCTTCAGCTTTGAAACCATAATTGTAGTCACGCTGCAGTGAAGTCTTGTTAAGCAAATGCCAAGCAAATTTATGAAGCGAGCTTTCCAATGAGCTTAGAAACTCGAGATTAGTCTTTAAATGACAATTCAAAAGATCCAATCAACCATCGTAACCAAAACTCGTGGTCATCTGGAATATATACCTAAAATGTTTGGCTATTGCGCCCCAAATTAGTCAAGTATCTGTATCTCGAAGTATAGTGATTTTATTTTTTAGGGCTACTACTAAGCTTATGTTACTATCAGTGGACTTTGATAGAGCTTTTGTAACTTTAATGACTTTCAGTATGAACAAGCAACCAGCAGTTTTATATCTCAAGGTTTCTTTTGGTAAAAATTTCAATCTTTCGTTTAACTATGTGCAAATTGAAGCAAATATCCACATTCAGTTTGTACATATAATATTATGCCAACTAAGTTATCCGCATACTTATTTATGTATCGAAAATATGCAATTAAATTTTTGTTATACTTTTTTGCAAAGAATAAAATAAAATAAAATTGTCTGTACTTGTGCGCTTTCTCAAAGCATACGCTTATGATTGCGGTAGCCTTCTCTGGAGACCCATAAAATATGTATTATATTACGAACGCTCATTTGTCAAGTAATTTTTCAATATGCCCATTATGTTTTCATCAAAAGTGCCTGCGAAATGTGTCGGCATGTACTTAAGCAGAAGGGCGAAGAGCAGTCGGCAGTCGGTAGGCAGCAGGGCCTAAGTAATGGCCAACAACCAGCACAGCTAACAAGCAGGCAGTCGCGACGTAGGGCTTCGTTGAGCTTGCCACGACGTAATGGAAGTCGTGTTGAGCGCGGCGGAAGCTCACAAAAGAATGCTGTAAAACCTGAAGGACCTTAACAAGGCACGTCAAAAAGGCAAGCCAACAGTCGATGCGAGAGCGAAGGCAAAGCATGGAGCCAGCAGTTCCGAAAGCAGTAGCAGGAGATACTTATAAATACAGGCGCTCATTGTATGTGTTGTTGCCGCCGTAGTAGCAACCGCGGTAGCAGCAGCAGCATCATTACAATTATAAGTCGATATGTAGCTTGTACATGCGAGGCAAGAGCAACAGCAACAGCAGCGTGTAATAAACAAGCTGGCAAGCATTGTAGCAGCTACTGGCTATAACAACCTAACAGCGCCAACCACCGATATTGCTGGCTACAACAGCATGGTAATTTAAGCGAAAGGCTAAAGTAATCATCGATGCCAGCGCGTTGACTGCGATCCGTAGCATATCCTTTTGTTGTGATTATTAATTTTGCTGTTGTAAGCGCTTCTCGGACTGGCGTGGAAATATAACTGATGGCGTTGCGACAATAGAACGCCGGGTTACGCAGAGGCTTGTTAATTGTAATGACCATGCTATGTCGGAGCTCGTGTATTTTTAAGTGTACATATGTAAGTATACATTTATATAACAACGAAGCGCTGAGCTCACGATGATGTCGACATTTGGTTTAATCACCGAGAGGCTATTAAACATATAACTTGAAAAATGGTGCCACAACGTATATGTTAGTTAGCTTTTTCCATACCAGTAAGCTCTGAAAAGAGCTTTTGAGAGCTTTTAAGGTTGGGAAAACTTTTCAAACCTTCTTTAGCTTATAGTTACTGAGATCTATGGTGTATTGTCGAATCAAACAACTCTTAAGTCTTGTTGCGGCTTTGAGTTTTCATTGAGGCATTGAGCTTTCGGTGCCTTCATAATTCTAACTGAAGTTTTGTCTCACTTGTTAGTGCCTCCTTAATTCTAAGGAAGCTTCGCACATCGTCTACCCAGTTACTACTACTAGTTCCAGCATAGATATAGGATTCATCATTCATTCAAAATTATTATTCGAGCTTTTTTAAGCCGAATCAATTTAGGATTCATGCATTCTCGCTGAATAAGATAGCCAGTGCAGTAAAGTTTAAATATTTGCGAATGGTGACATAAGTTTTTCGTTTACAATAATCAGTATACTAAGTGATAATAAGTGATGAAGCATCTCAGCTGAGCTCTTCTTTGGGAAAAACCTCCATCACTTCATTGGACTTCGGAAAAATAAAAGTTTTATTGATTTTAATGTCAGTAACGGTTCGTTAGTTCCTTTAAAGCCTGTCAGATGCTGGCAGAATACCACTGGCCACAAATTTCGATTTCACCCTAACCAACATTTCGGTTAGCAACTTATTTGTCAGAGAAGTAAACGTGAGGGAAAGAAAAACATATTTCCGATTTTTAATTACATTCAAGTGCTGTATAAATGAAATACTCAATATAACTAGTGAGTGAATAAACTGTGCTACCCCTCGCCTATGAATTTCGCACACACAAAAGTGAAAGTTATGTGGCATGTGGCAACGCCCTACGCCAAAGTACTTAGAGCACTGCATATAAATGTGCAATATGCATAAGTATGCAAGTATAAATATCTAAGTAAGTATGTAAGTTTGTAAGATTGTAAGCATGCAAGCATGTAAGTATGTCAGCATGTAAGTATGTAAGTATGTAAATACGAAAGTTTGTAGTTAAGGGTGCACTCAAGCTAAATAAATCTCAATATAACGCTTCGCATAATAATTAGCAGTGCGAAAATATTTTATGAGAAAAATAAGTGAAATAAAATGCGAAAAGTGAAATTGGGAAAAGTGAATAAAGCAAGCGTGATGGTAGTTGCAGTGCAACCCTCCACTAAGGCACCCTCTTACCCCCCTTCTAGACACATGCATGCATGCAGCGGCGACTCTTTATGAATTGTGAAATAAGAAGAATAATGCTCGCGGCGCTGCTAGAACATCTGCAACTTTCCCTTTCAATGTGGTTAAATATGCACCCTTCGTGCATTTTCACGCGCTCACACACACATATGCATGTAGCTAACAGTAAGGGTACTAAGGTGCGTGTGTTCTCATATTCGCATCACATGCTAGCAAGCGAATTTTCCCAAAAATTGCCGTGAATTTCGCGCAGACTTTTGATTTCCAAATAATTGTGCGCCTCTATAGCTTCAACTATATAATATATACATATATATACTTATATGTGTGCGTGTGCATTTGTTTTTCTTTGTGGCATTGTTTTGCAATGTGATAAATAGCGTTCACTTGGCAACGCCTGCGTAATTATATGCTGGCGGATCACCATGAAATCTCGACGTGTGTGCCACATTTCACACACTAAAATAGGCGATTTATGACTCCGGCGTTGTGTTTCACCCCACCACACCTCTTTGTCGCTGCAATGGTAATTTTATTGTTACTGTGTCAAACGCGCGCTGTCACAATATTTTTATTTTCCCAACTAATTGATGGCTGATTTGAATTTGAATTGAAAATTGGCGTAACGGCAGCGATTTTCAGCGTGTTTGCAATTTTTGTAACAACAAAAAATATAACGATTTTTTTTGAGATGCCAATCGGATACTCATTTATTGTGGATTATATTTTGTGTTGTAATATTTTTCTATTTTATTTGGGAAAACGTAACCGCAAATCATTTTCCATTGAAAATAACCAAATAATAAAAAATGTGTGAAATAAAATATAAACATATTTCGATCATTGCACGCATACTATTACTTGTCACTGTCATATGCTCATCACCGGAATTATTTGCTGGTTTAGAAACTCTAACGAAAAAATTGTTTAGCACCACTGTCGGAAAGTCTTGTCATTTAAAACCATATATATTACTCTCTAGACACTGCAACAATGAGTAAACTAGATAAGAGGAATAGTTTATCGATTTTCAAAGCTTTTTGTCAAGGTAATATTAGTAAAAACAAGAAAAAACGTCTCTTCAAACGAAAAAGTTTTCTATACAAGCACTTGATTCCGATTCTTCAGTTTGTATGGTAGTTAAATGCTATAGTGATCCGATCTGAATAATTTCTTTGAAGATTGTACCGTTGTCTTTAACAATAATCTATACCAAATTTCTTTAAGAAATCTCGTTAAATGAAAAATATAAATACAGCTATATGCTGTAGTGGTCCGATATCGACGGTTCCGACATATGAGCTGATTCTTAGGAAGGAAATGACGTGTGCCAAATTTCAAATCAATTTGCATACGTCCTTTTCTCCTCAAGAAGCTGCTCATTTGCCATACAAACTGACCGATTAAAATTAAGTTAAAGATGCCATAGCAAGTCCACTTGTGAAAGGTATTTTAGTTTCCGTACTGCCGAAACTAACGGTTTTTCTTGTTTGAGTGATGCTCCGGTAATTGAAATAGTGATAACCGTCCCATTACGGATTGATTGTTTAATCCACGAAACGTCAAAAGTAAGATAAACCTAGATAAAAACTCTATAACAGTAAGTATTCCAAATTATGTTAAATCCATACGACAATCGACTTAGTTGGCTTACAATAATTGCATCCATTTTACATTTAATGAAAAAAAAATATTACTTCTCTAAATGTAATTCATATTGATATACTGAGCATATTATTTAGACCAACAGGCGAAAAATCCAAAACTTGTTTGAGGCTTCCAACTTTGACTAAGGTAAGGTTTCCTATTTCGATAGTTTCACTCACTAATTACCTATAACTGTAAGTAACCATAAAAGGAAATTCTGGACGGGTTAATATGGTACTCTTTGGGATTTATACATAAAATGGGAACTCTCAACTACGAATTATATATGTGCACGTTATTATCATTTATCCATATCGATAGTTTCGAAGAATCCAGTCTTTCATAATATTTTAAGTAATGAGAATCTAAAATTTTGACTGTGAAATGTCAATTGTACCCAAACTCTCTCCACGCTTCATATATTTCATTTCAATTGTGTGCAAAAATCTCAATTTTACTGCTCATTAAGAACGTTTTTTAGCCAACTTCCGTTTGGAGTATCATGACAGCGAAAAAAGTGCAAATAAACGAATATAAAATGAGAGCAAAAAGAGCGCAAGTGTCAAAGCTTGCCAGTCAGCAATAATGAAGTAATTTCTTCCTTTTTTGGCGTGGAATCGAGTGTGGTTTGTAATTGATATGCCAACGCGTGATGCAGTCACAAGCACAAGCTTCAAGCTTTGCCGCTTAGCAGCTGTAATAAAACTCACAAAAAATATATATGGTATATGCATGCGACACAAATACATAGTAATGAAGCAAAGAGTCTGTGGAGCTATGAATGTGAATATTTCAGTTGGTATTCGCGTTGCAAGCACTATTGTGTTTACACATGTACATATTCATATGTGTATATATGTATGAATGCCTTGCCGTTTGTCAATTTAATCACACGGACAGACAGACAGCTGTATGAATCTGCCGGATATGACGGCTGCTTATTTTGCATTAGTTGTTGTTTTTTTTTTTTTATTTATTCGCAATTTTTTTGTTGAAATTACTGAAGCTGAAGCGTATCATATTGGCGTATATTTGTATATGGTATATTTTCAGCATATAATTTCAACGTTTTTCACATAATTTCAACGTTTTATATTTTTAAATTGTCGGCGAAAACTCTTTGGGACATGATTCATCCGGTCGCATAATTTGAATGCCCCCTTCACATATGGTAAATACCGCCTACGATATAATATGTATATATACATAGGTACATATGTATGTATGGGAGCATAGCATCACAGATGAGATGGAATTTCTGGTAGATGTTTTTATATGTGTGTTCCTAGAGCTCTACAAGTAATACTTGACGTCTAGTTTAAATCACAACTTAATCAAGTGATCAACACTATTTTTTGGAGAGACCTATGATCGGCCAATCGCTTTTTGCGTCTAAATATTGTAAAAGTATTTGCATTGTTTGGGTGTAAAAGGGACTCTAAATGCATAAAGTAGTTAGATTATATAAATTTATCTTGATATTAACATATCATTTGTCATTTATACCGTTCATCTTAGTAACATGAGAAATATGAAGGAGAAATGTTTTTTCTGAACTAACATATATATCCTCAGAGAGAGGCGTAACGGGAAGACAAAGTGGCACTTGGCACCAGCAACGCTTTTGTGAATTTTTTTTTGGGATATGTTCGATAGATTCACAAAACTGAGACCAGAGTAGAGAATTTCCAGAGTAAATCTGTTGTAATTTTATCTGAACTAAATATACCATAATTTTATTTTTCACTGTTATTATTTCCATATATATATCTATACATATATATATATATATATATATATATAGTGTATTTTTCTTATACTTAACCCCCCCCTCATTAACTTTTAATTTGCACAATTGAAATATTTTTCCGTCCCTTTTATTGCTGCCAAAAGATGCAACATGTCAAGATAAAACCGAATTGCATTCATAAACCTGTGAACTGCAAACCTTTCCTTTTTTTGCATACTCCGATGATGATGTCGAATGACACTTGAGACTTCCGATCGCATGTACTTAAATTTGTATGGATGGATATGCACTGCAATTATATTTTATAACAGAAATAAAGCATGTAAGTATAAGTAGTACGACAATAACAGGCAATAAACAGTAGTTTCATTATAACAGCAATAAAAGACAATCGCTTGCCAATGGCAGCGGCAAAAAGGGACGTTTGTAAATTTCGTTGACAATTATAAATAAGAGTGAAGTAATTATGCAATATATATAGGAAATATAAAGGTTTAATACATACGACTGCGAAACATATGATCAGATAAGATTATACACTTTATTGCCAATAATTTAGCAACAATAAAACTTAATTTAGACATTTGTTGCTTAATTGGTGGGTATTTTCAATTACAGTTGCACTGTCATCAACCAAATGTTGTGTGAGAAAACTGGCGACAACTTTATTTATAACTTGCAGAAGTTCTTACGTGGTATATATATAAATATTTAAAGACAAGCTCTACCTTGGTTACCTTATGATAAACATAGTCTATATTTCGAAAACAACAAACAAATAATAAGTTTTTATGGTAATGAGTATTCAGTAATGATAACTGCGTTAAGCCTAAGATTTAATTCCAACGAAATGAAGAGAGATGAGAAAGTAATAAAACGTAGTGTTTCTCAATGGCAAAAGTTTTAACTCTGATTTTTGGTATGTATTTTAACTGCAGGAATGAGAGGACTAGAAATTTTAGATCACTATCGAATGACTTATGCGATCTTTAAGACTATTTTCTTACTTGAAGTGATTGAACGTCTCCAACTCAGGTTGGGCGTAATGTACGTTAGCTAATTTATCATGGTTCATGGTTCGTAAGGTTACTCGGGTGAAGCTCGACTTTTTTGGGAAATCTTTGCCGCTACTCATGCTAAAATTGTCCGTGCTACTCAGGTCTTGAAACTAACTAGACAAAAATGCCGACCAAGTTTACAAAAAATTTCGTGTACTCTCTGTGTGGCATGACACTCTTACAAGTGTATAATTCTGGTAGACATTTGGGAATGCAACGTATTTAGCTCGAATTCAAGCTCCTCGCCTTATTTTCTCTCACAGCTCTCATATCCCATCTTTTATCCTCATTGTCCACACATTGTCATTGTATTATTTTTAGCGCGTTTACACTTGTTCGTTGTACTTTCGCTGCCTGTTGCGCATAATACGCGTGCTTAAATATATATATACATATATGTATATGTGAGTGTGTGTGTAATGCAAGGAATTATTGGGAAAATCTAGCGATTTTGCTAAGAGATTCAAGTGTACTAACCGAAGAAATTCCCGGTTGTTAACGTTTTTGTGCTGCGTTTCGCTGATGTCGCGATTGGACTTCGCTCACCGACTGTGTTGCACAATGTATTTCACCGCTATAGCGATGGCTCTTTTTTATACCCTGAACAGGGTATACCTGTTAAGTTTGCTCCATTGTTTGTAACACCCTGTATATAAATAACCAGCGAGTCCCTCAGTTTTTAAGATACCGACCTGAAATTTTGCATCCGTCTTTTTATTACCAAGAAGCTGCTCATTTGTTGGAACCATCGATATCGGACAACTATAGCATATAGCTGTTATACAAATTGACCGATCTCACTCTAGTCCTTGTATTGAAAACTCTTTTATTTGATGAGGTATCCTGACGAAATTTGACATAGGCTATAATCTCAGATATCGCTGCAATCTCCGCAGAAATTGTTCACATCGGACAACTATAACAATTAGCTGTCATACAAATTGGTCGATCGAAATCAAGAAAAAAATCATTTTATATCCTTTTATGGTATAAGAAACATGCACCTGTGAAGGGTATTATAACTGCAGTGCAGCCGCAGTAAACGTTTTTTCTTGTTTATAGCCGGCAAAGCCAAGAGTTATAGCGCGGCTTAGCGCATGTCACAGTCGACACGGACGTGAAGCAAAGCAGGCAACAAATATTTGTAGTGTTTGTTATTGTTGCTATTTTCTAGACATTTAGCTGCAGACGGCGGCTCAACTGCGCTCAGCTTTATCACAACAACAATAACAACAATATTGTGTAATTTTTATTTAACTTTTTCCAATGGATTTGCAGAAAGATGAATTTTTCCGCGCCGATTTGTTCTGTGAAAATTCTTTTTGCGATTTTCAAGCGATTTGCCATTTCTATTTGGCTTGTACATATGTTTTGTTTATTTATTTCATATGTAGTTTTTTCGCTGACACAAGATTTATGTACATTTGTATCCGTATGTAGATAAATGAGTTGGATTTATGTAGAAATGCCGTGAATTTTTACAGGAAATTGGTAGCAATCGCCGCGACAAGTATTTTAATTAGTCTTCCGTTAATAAAAGATTCTACCTCCTTGATAATTATGAAATTTTGTAAGTAATTTTCAAATGGCAGATTTAAAGCCTATACAATTCGGTTCATCTGGACACAGTAGGAATCAAGCCTGCAGAAAAAATTGAGTGAAAACGGCTAAGCACTGCTTTTGAGCTATAAGATTTGAGAAAATCTAATAAACCAAATAAACCCTCCAGATTCGCAGTTCTTGTTGCAGATATTTGACTAAAACCGATCTGAACATCTCTCAAGCTTTACGATATGGCAAACGAAGTGTTACAAGTCGACGAAACGACGAATCGACCTGCAGCCGATTTATGCCGATCCCTTTTCCTCTTTGTTGAGACCTAAGAAAGTTGTAACAAGAAAAAATGATATACATTTCCCAAGACGTGGGGAAACACTTAATAGGTGCTGTAGCCATAAGGTTAGATCGGGCGTTGTTCAAGTTTTTTTGGAAGTCTGTTCCGTTTACTGCCCTTTCTTACATTTCCTGAGCTTCTGACACTTGACAGTTACACTCACAGCTCTTGTTCCAGATATTTAAGTAAAACTGAACAGAATATCTCTAAATTTTTAAGAAATGGCACACGAAGTGTCCCAAGTCGTCTAATCGACAAGCAGCCGCTATACCCTTTCCTCTTTATGGAACAAGAAAACAAAGATATACCACGTTTATATTAACCATGACTTCACCCAAAAAAGCTGTCTTAGGTTAGAGTTTTGAATATACTTAATCGATTTATATTTATAATATTATTGATATCCAAAAATATACAATTTTAACTTGGTTTCGTAGTCTATATGCAAAAATACGTAAAATTGTCTCGTAGTACCCAGTTTTGTCTATCTATACTGGCATAATTTTTCATCAATTCTAAGACAAAAATATTGAAAAAGAGTCTAAAACGGGTTTATTCCGTCTAGAGATCCAGATGAAGAGTCGTTAATTTTTAGTTTGAGAGCTAATGAGAGAGTTAATACCAAATGACAAAAAAAATTTTTTTTTGGAGGAATCAATGGTGAACTTCCCGATTTGCTTTTCAGTTTTTTTCCATATAATGATGCTTTACAACAACATGGTTAACGCGCGGCCCTTTAAATATAAATTACTGCACATTCGAGGACTATTTCGCACTAAAACATTATGTAATCTCCAAAAGACAATACAAATTAAGGCAAAAAGTATGTAGCTTTCTGAGAGAATATCGCCCCGGAAGGTTACTCACTAAATATAGTACAGAGAGAAGCTGAAAAAAGGGTGTACTTTCCCATGAAAAAAAGGTCAGCTCTCCTCATGTTAGTCTAGACTGGAAGGAATGAGTATAGCTTTAGCTGTGCAGAAATTGTAAACTATCCGTCTAGAAATGTAAAAAGCATATCTCTCATTGAATGCATTTCTCAAAATATCGATGAAAATTGCAATCTGCAAACTTTTAGACTGCTCTTAACTTAATTTTGCTAATTATCCACGGCCACAATTCTCGCACTGTATGCCCGGTTCTATCGTACAACCGTACATATGTACATACAATTATAACCCGACTACAATGGGTAGTCAAAGTCAATCCACCATGACGACTTACAGGCTGGCTGGCTGAGTGACTCGCTGCGCAGCGATGAGCTGAGCTCAAACCTTCTTTCGTGTTTTTACTTGCACAGTTCATGACTCCAACACTGATGGGCAGTGATTTTCGCTATTTTTATGTTTGCAATGATTTCTGTTGTTGCTATACTTATATTACACCTCAACACGTCTACCATGCCATCGAAATTGTGAGATAGCGATAGTTCTGCTAAGATTGCAGCGAGCTTCCACCGAATGCCAACGAACATACCAAAGGTATTGTGTGCAACTTTGATTGCAAGTGGCAGCGGTGCGACGCAAGTACGAGTGAAATCAGTGCAATGCAGTGTAGTTCTGGGCGGTGCGGTACGGTGCGGTGCTGTTGGTGACGTGGCTGGGTAGGGCGCGTTTTTGCGCAAAGCCTAGCCATGCTGCACTATCTGTGAGCTACTATAATTATTGCTTCCTTCGAAAATAAATCGCCAACTGTTGGCAAGCAATCCAACAATGCCAAATATCTTTGTGCATGTTGATGCAGACGTTTTACAGCGCTGTCACCCTGCGCTGGCGCTGCAATGTTACGACTGGCTTGCAGCTTGACTGCGGTAAATTTCGTTTTCTTTACTTCGAATTAAAATTTTTTATGATAAGTCATGGGTCATAAATGGTGTACTGAAGGTCATTTAGGTTATTTTTTTTAGTATTGCAAGGAGTATGAATTGATATCTAGCGCTAAAGCCATGTGAAACTGTTACGTTAAGAAATCTAATCACTAAGATTGAAATTTGAAGTAGTAGTAATTCAGATTCGTCGTCAATGGTCGTTTACTTGAGAATCCCCATAACTGCAAAAAGGAACAAGTCGGCCCAAGACCGTTCAGCTTCTTTAATTAGACTCAGGAACAGACTTCGGTCGGTCGCGCCGATATATTTTTCACGCTTCCCAACGCCCTAGAGAGAGTCTAGTCCAATAACTGCAAAAACAAACGAGTTGACTCAAGACCGTTCAGCTTCTTTAAAGCCTGTCTTTCTCGTATTTCAGTGTACTGGATACACCAATAGGGTTCGACTTTTAAGAAAGTGAAAACTGAATAATATGGTAGGAATCGGAGATCGGACTCAGAAACACGGTTCTTAATGCCCTAGAAAGAGTCAAGACTGGAGCTCATTTTTATTCCTTACGGCCTTTTTGATATAAATTTGCCAGTGAGTTTTGTTTGCAGAAACTGATTCGTTTGATTCGCAATGCTGTCTGGTTACGTCAGTAAATTTCAATACCCTTTTCAGTCAGTTCGAAGTGAACATTCCTCGATATTGATTTCCATACGCTGTTGCATTTTGTTTGAAAAAAAATTGTCGTAATGTTGTAAACGCTGGTCCAAACAATACTTTTTGTCTGGTCAGGAAATGACGTTTTGGAATCGAATGAGTTTCTGTTCTCCATAGATTGAAATTTTGCTTAGTAATCCCGCCAGACAGTGTGAAATGAATCTCGTCGCTCGTCAATATTTGCCGCCTGTTTCTACGATATTGAATTGAAGTTTCCAAGACAACATCTCGTCATTTAATTAATGTCAGGGTTGTTCAAGGCTTTCAGAAAGACATAAATCCTGATCCGGCCTGTTCATAGATGATGACCTGTTTGAGAACCGTCAACCTTACTAACCCTAACTTCCTAACTAGCCTTACTTTTTCAAATGAGCCAAGTTGGAGAACTTGATGACTTTTTGTTTAGAGTACTCTGGTTTACAATGAAGCCTGAATTTGAATACTCCCTGTAACCCCAAAAAAAAAATGCTTGAAATCATCAAGGATGCATTTGCTAGTTATCGAAGTTGAAATAAATTAAGTTAAGCTAATTTTTCGCCGGTTTTTAATACACTCCAATAGAATGAAAAAAAAATAACGTTAGATTTTGAATTGATGCGGTAGTGGTCGCTGATAACACAGACTTTCGAATACTGTACGTGTTTTCGATCTTATAACCAGCAAGAGAACTTTTAGAAATGTGCGACTTCTATAAGGTACAAAATATAATAAGTGATCGGAAATCGGTAGAAGTGTTTACACAGGTTTCTTTTTTGTTTAACATACCATTTTCAGTCAGGTTACTTCGCGTGCTCTTCTTTCCAACTACAATTTGCTTAAACGTTCTCAGTGGGCATTTATCGATGGTTTTGTAGCCTCGATTGTGTTGAAGTTGCTGTAGGTATTTTTTTCTCCAGAGCTTCCTTTGTTATACACACATACATTTGTACCATCGTGTTTCTGCCTGAATGGCTGACTGAACGACTGAGTGGAGCTTAGGATCGTCATTACAATTGAAAAGCGATCATTATGTTTTCAACACCATATCCTGCGTGTCCGCAGAAAAAACACAACCGAACGCAAATGCGCACAGTACTACATACCGACATATAATTGTTCCAAGCATTTCACAATTCCAACTTTACTACACTAAACTGCACATAATTCCACCTGAACGCTGAACTACTGACATCTCATCCAAGTTCATGCAATGCCACTCATTGCCACGACCAGCCACATCATTTGTTTCTATGTAGGTATGCATTACAGAATAGTGTCTACCATCGTTCGCGTTGTCTGAGTGCCGATCTGCTGTTAGCGTCTAGTGCAGATACCCACAACTCTTCGGGCGTATCGCTGCCCTGTTGATGTCAGCAGCTCCCTTAATGCTACGTCGTCGCTTCTGCATTTACAGCCATTGTCTGTCGGTGCAGTGATTGCCTCTGCCGCCGTAGCGCTTGGTTATGGTGTTGATGAGGGCACTGAAAGGTGCTGTTGCCATTGTTGTTCCGACGAATTTCATTGCCACGCTGCCACCGCTTTTGCTCTGCACTGGACTGAGCCGGACGGCTGTTGTTGGTTTGTTGCGAATGATTGAAGCGTGAAAAGTCATTTGTGTGGAAATTTACTTAGACTTTTGTGCTTTATGCATTGCCTTTGGAGCTTGCCTCAAAAACAAAAAAAAGTTGTGCAACAAATCTTTTCGTAGCAAGTCTCGATTTTTTAAGTAGGATATTAGTGAGGTGATTTGTTAAAATGCTCATCATTAACGAATGTCTGGCGCAATGTTGTGAAGGATGTTGGCTATTATGTGAGGTTATGGTACCAAGAAGTGTTCAAGTTGAGGAGAGATAGACGGTTGGTAATATTTCTGTAATATTCGAGTTTACAATTGTTTGGACTCATATCCTGTACACAAGGCCGGTAATCACAACGTTTAAATAAATGATCGCATTAATCAGCTATCAAAACCATTATAATTTTTTGGAAAACAACATCTAATTTCTTTTGACTTGTCATAGAGCGCAAATGTGGAGTATAAAGTATATTCACTGAATCCAGACTAAAAAACCGCCCTAACACGATGTATTTTATAAACAAAGTTTAAACTTCGCTTGTCAAGAGACTATGGTTACAGGACTAGTAAACTAAAGCCACTTTTGATCAGCTGATAAATTTTCGTTTCATGAAATAAGTTAACTCACAACTTTGGTATTTTTTTTTGGTATTACATGACCTTCATTTGCCTTTTCATGTTATATATTGAATGTTTTTCCATATCTTTCATCTGAAAATATTTCTTACACATTTTTTATGGTGACCTTGACTAATAGCATTAGGCGTTTACAAATTTCATTTACTTGTAGTGAACTAAAACATTTATTGACAAGCGTAGATTGTGCTTTTATAAGAGTGTCTATAAAATACGACACAATATTCGTGTTTTTTGTGACATACTGATCTAATCTCTGATTGACGAAAATTATGTCATAATTCGCTGAAATACAATTTTTATATTAATTGGCTATTGAAATTACTGCCTTTGTAGTATGTACAACAGTGAGTGCCAGTAGGCAGCGCTGACGGAAGTCTGAAAGATCTGAAATATCAGAGAGCTGAGACTCAACAAGATAATCTTTGAATTGAGTTGTTGATACAACATTCTGCATATGAAGGCCTGTGACAAGTGCCATGTTCACAAAATCTTTAGAGAATTTTTTTTTTGGGTTTCTTATTTCTTGTTTTTTTTTTGTTTTGTTTTTGTCATATCAGATGAATAAATAGTATAACCTGAGCAAACTCTCTGAAACATAATGGGATATCGTGTTTTCCTTTGAGATTTTGAGCGAAAATTTTGTGAACAAATAGGTATTGATGTACTTAGGCTTTAATGGTTAAAGGCCCATAAATCTTACAGCTGAAGATTATAAGTGGTTAGGTGGATTGTAAGTGGTCTCCTAATTCGTTAGAGAACACATTGTTAAGAGAGTATGCTGCTAAACTGAATAGCATAACTCAGCTACCTTTAGCCAAGTTAGAAAGTTTTATTCGACTCGAGGGTTCCGTTCTGTGGCGGAAAGTGTGACATAGAAAGATGTTTTGTCCATTTTTTATTTGAGAAATTGTAGTGCTATGAGTTTATAAAGCGGCTCCATCAATTTTACTAAAATTTTAATCTACATTTACAGCTAACTCCCAATCAATTATATTATATAAGGTCCAGAAATAAGTTAATTTTAAATAGATGGCTTTTGTAATCTGTATCTCGCGTTGTATAAATGTGATTAGGTTACGTAATATGGCGTTGGAAAGATGCAGTTTTGTACTAAAAAATATGCTCAGACATTTTCGTGATTGCATGATTGAGTATTGTTTGAACTCGAGGCTAAGATGGCAAACTGAAAAGTGAAAGGTTTGCTCTGTGTTTGGTGAAATTGGCAGGAAATCAGCGACTATGAGTTCCGGCCCTACGGCTAAACTCTTAAGCTGTACTGTCAACAATTAAAGCGTCTGATGTAAGCAACTGCCCAAAAGGGACCAGATTTGCCCAATAGGAGCGGAATTATGTTCCAACAGGAAAACGCCAGGTCAAACACATCGTTACCAGAAGCTCCGCGAGTTTCGTTGCAATGGTTTTATGCATCCAACTTTTAGTTTGAACCTGGTATCAAGTGATTACTACCTCCTCCTGTCAATAGCGATTGGTTTTGGTGGTAAAAAATTCGGATAAGCGAAATTTGTAAGGGTCATAGGGACGTGGGTTTCTATGAGAGTGGCAATGTGAATTTATCTTAATTATCGAACAAAATTATATATTATATGTGTATATTTCACCTAAATCGTATAATTCTAACTATGCTAAATAAAACCTTTAATTTAATGCTTGACCTAATATAATTTCCCTATTGGGTTCGAGATTGCTCACAAACATACAAGCCATTATAATTAGATTTAATTGTATGCTCACGGCAGATTGAGCTAAATGCCGTTATATGGACATCTTATTGTTGTGACATAAAAATTAATGCATATGACATGAGATATTCAAAAAAAAAAAAAGTCAAACAACAAAAAAATCAAACAAAAAAGTAAGTTAACCATAAATGAATAAATAAATGTGTTCCTATGAATGAATGCGAAATAAAACGGCTGAAATATATAGCACAAGTGAATGAGCGATTGGAGGAAGGGAATGAATGTATGAATGGATGGCTTATGTTATATATAGACATACATAAAATCATATGTGCTTATACATAGACATATGCATAAATTAGTATGAGTATGTGTTTTTATCGAAGCACTGCAATTGAAAAGATATCATTGCGCACAATTAAAGCACACAAATAATGACATTTTCATATCGCTGTTGCGAGTCAAAAAAAAAAATAAAATTGAAAAAAAGTAGAAAAAACTTTAACTTCGTTTGCACCGAAGCTAAAATACCCTTAACAGATGAAAAAATTTTTATACAAGAATTTGATTTTGATCGTTCAGCTTCTATGGCAGCGATATGTTATAGTAGGCCGATATCGGTGGTTTCGACAAATGAGCAGCTTCTTTCGAAGAAAAGAACGTGTGCAAAATTTCAGATGGATATCTTAAAAACTAAGGCCCTAGTTCGCGTATATACGCACAGGCAGACGGACAGACATTTCTCATGAACATTTTTATATACATTTTATAGGATCCCCATAGTTTCCTTCAGGGTTTTACAAATTTCGTCAAAAATTAATGTGACCGGTTAAGGGTATTAAAAAAAAAAACAACAACACGGCGCACGGTTTTAATTTCATGTTTTTCTATGATTACGCGCGCCTTTACAAGAGTTTATGGCTGTGTGTGTGTGTATGGTGCTTTTGTCAACTCATCGCCGCGCTGTCAAGTCGCGCTTCGTACGAAATGACAATTCAATGTCAAATGAACGCCATTGTCTGGTATTGTTTACGCAAAATGACAAAATCGCCTTTTAAATAATTTAGTTTTTGCTGTTGTTGTATGTTTGAAGCTAGGTTTGTTTTCGCATTTTTTGCCATTCTTTTGCTGTCGTTTTCGTTACCAAAGTTTTCTGTTCTTTCATTTTCAATTGTTGCTTCATATAAATGTATGTCATTACAACTGAAAATTAATGCTTGTTGTTGTTTGCAATTTATTTGTTGTAGTACATGGTTGTCAGCGTTAAACACCTTCATCGGAAATATGGATGCCGATTTGTTCTGTGGAGGCATTTTTTCAACTCATTGCATTGTGGAAGTAACCCAATGCGCTTTAGCCAAAGTTGTCTGTGCAAACATAACCTCAAATCTAGACGGGTTTCTTAAGTTCAGAAGCAGCAGCACAAAAAATTGGTCTGAGGTTGGAAGACTAACACCAAGTTTATTTCCAAATAATTAAGTTTCTTGGAACTTCCGGAGTACTTAGGACAGCTTATGGATTGGTGATCCTCGCGCCACCAAAACGATTAAAGACGCTTGAGTGAGCGTGACTTTTACGGTAGCTTGTGACTCATTCAGCGCTTCTCATTCACCAAAAACCATAATGAATGAATTCTGTCCAACTCTATTTGAGATATGACCGTAGAATGAGGTGGACTGACGTACATACTTCGTGAGACCAATGTGGTCTGAAGTCGTACATACTTCGTGAGACCAATGTGGTCTGAAGTCAACAGCGTCTCCCCTGATTCTAAGGTAATCAGGTCTATGTAACGGGAATGGATCGCGATGTATATTTGTACAAGAACTATCTACTCTTCAATATTTCCTCAAATCATTTAGGGAACGTTCTTCGTCGGTGGAACAATATAAGGTTAGCTTGAGATGCTCCAAAAAAGAAAAGCTCGTGGTCAAAAGATTATAATGCCCCGGATGTAACTTTGGCCAGGTGTTGTTTTACGAAATTCTATAGATTAGGCTTCCTGAAAAGTTTGCACAGCCACGGATAAATTCTGACTGGGTGATGGTCCAGAAATCCGATAGTTTGGGCTTCCAGAAGGTCCGAAGCTAATAAATTGGGATTCTAGAAAAGATTCCAATGCCACGGATGTAATTCTGGCTGGGTGATGTCTCACGGAAACCGATAGTTTGGGCTTCGAGAAAGTTGGCATTTGCTACGTATGAAGAAATCTCATAAATTGGGCTTCCAGAAAGGATTGTAGTCCCACGTACGGCTGGGTGATGTCTTACGTAATCCCGAAAGTCAGGATCTGCGACTTATAGAGATTACGGAGAGGTACTTATGATTTTTAACAGTATCGGGTAGCTATATAAGAGCACAAATCAAGGAAATCAATGAGCTGAGAGGGTAAACTAGGTTACGCCACCGTTCGCAAGTTCACAATAAATGAACAAAGGGTTGCCAAATAAACCGAACACTGAATGCGGTTCAAGCCAAAGTTGTTGGGTGGTTTTATTTCAGTATCGGACCAACACACTTACACACACAAATGCGCCAACAAGTGCTCCGACACCATAAGGTGAGGTGTCATGTATTTTCATGTAGTTTTAAAGCGTATAATTTGTTGCGACAAAGGCGAGAAATTATTTGTACACAACCACACACACAAATATATATGAGGTAAAGGTGCGTACAAGAACATGTCACTCGATGATAATAACAATAAAATACAACAACATAGTACCAACATTCTGCCGCTTTAGCTTGCGATACAACAACATCGAAATCATTTCGGACATGCTGTTGACGCTGATGGTGACGGTAATGTCACACATTTTGTCGGCAGCAACAATACGAACAACAGAAATTGTCACGGCAACGCTAATAAAATAAAAGGTAAATACAACTGGCTTAAAAACAACAATAATAATTCACGTATTCGGGGGGTATGGGGAGCGTTACAAAAGCTGTTGCTACGTGGCTGGCTTGGTTGGTTGGTCAGTGTTCGTTGCCGCCGCTTAATGCCAGCTGAAAGGGCCAGCCATAATGCCGCCAACTTTCGCGCTTGCTTTTATTGTTGTAATGCTTGGCTTGTTCTCTTGTTGTTATAATTGTTATTTTATTTTTAGTTTTTTGTGGTGCAGTGACAGGTGCTTTTGTTGCGCGACAATAATAACATCAACAATAACAAGTACAAATGACAGACCTAACAGACTTGTGACAGAATAGGTTTCGCTGAATTTTACGCTTTTCTCAAAATGCGTGCTGCACGCTTCCGCCGCGCCACGCGAGGTCGCTCAAGGTGCGAAGGCTAACAGAATCGTTAAAAACCGGCGTACTTTTATAGTTTCGGAGTTGTGTGGTTTAGTCAAACCGTCGGTCCAAAGCATTAACAGATTCTAGGAATTTGAGAGGCTGCTAAATTTGTTACATAGCATGGTATATCTTCTTGGTTCCCGGAAGATATTAGCTGAACTTATAGGTGGTACTTAAAATAAGTTTCAAAAGGAAGTTCATAGAAATACTAAGCCGATGAAAACTCGAAAGACAACAGGAAGCGCAAATATTGACAAAATGGTTGCAGCTTTTCTGGAACTCACATAGGACCTAATAGCCTTTACTGTCGGTTTTTGGGTCAGAAGCGGTGACATGAAATCCACAACTCCCTTTTGTGAGAGTCCTTTATACTGTTTATCCCGCAAACTGCTTCTACTTCTATGGGTTTAAGAAGCTCAACAGCCAACTTTGATCCAGAGTAAGAGTTCGCCGGGCTAAAAATGTTGTAGTCTCACGTTCTGGAGATTGATAGGCGTTACCTCCTTAATCGAAGCTGGTATATTCCTCTATGTTTTATATTGAGATTCGTGTCGAACTTTTTTTTTTTGATTGTGTATTTTATCCTAATGCATTAAAGGTGAAAGCATGATGTCGCGAAGAATAGAACATGAAGCTCGTCCAGACATCTAAAAGAACCGAAACATACCACTCGAAAAATTATTCTACTGATATATCAAGGGACAGATTTGTCATATTATTAGTAGAAAGTATTATCAAGTTTTTATTTGGAATCGAGAGATTTGAAACTTATACAGAGCCTCTGTTAGTAGCACTAATCGGTGATTCTCCTGTCCAAGAAGCGACTACGGAAATTTATCCCAATGGTCTTTGGAAATATGTGCAACAGTTATATGAAGACTGGAGTCCCAACAAAGTTCGTGTAGGATTTGAAGAAAATGAGAAAAGGTAATACGAATGAGGTACTATAGCTTCTAAAATTAAACAAAACGATAGAGATTGTATATTAAAATAGCGTAAATCACACATAAGCTCTTCTACCTAAAATAACACCAAAGTCAACCCACTAATTTAGTTGCCATCTTCATTTTTTCCAACGCTCATATCAATTGTCTTTGGTCAGTACGGTCGTAAAACTCAATTGTTGGTAATTTTCATAAAAATGTTCGCAAAAAAAGGTGAAGCAATAAAGAAATGAACGAGCGAATTGCTGACCATTTTACAATATTGCTAACAAACATAAAAAACTCAATGACTTAAATAACGAGTACAAAAACAACAGCAAACCGCATATGTGGAAAAGGATAAAGAAGCGTTCATTTGCGTTGCTGTCCAGCAATTGCCAACATAATCATAAAAACTCCAAGGATAAGCAACAAAAGCAGACAACTGACGGCTAAGCAGCGCGAGGGGTATGGAGTGTGACGTGGGTGGGGTATACAACTGTATTTATGTAATAAAATGACGTAAAATAACATTTTTATACAAATATGCACTTAGTTGAACACGGGTATGCCTGGCACTGCTGTGGGCTGTCAGCTTGAACTTTTTACAGTTAACGGAAAAGTGCTCAAATTGGTAATTTTGCTAGAAAGTAATTGGTTGTTTGACCATAAAATAATGTTGCAATGTGTGATGTGGGAGAGGCGCAGTTATTTAGAGCGAATTAATTTTGTAGAATGAAACTGATTGGAAAGTTGTTGAAATAATAGCAGACTGTAGAGAGAGGGAATGTATATTTGATAGTTCAAAATATATCTAAGGTTAACTGCAGAAACTTTTTTATAAAGAAGCTGATAGAGCGAACTGTAACCATGAAAACCAGGCGAGCTCTTTGAAAACATGAACTATGCGTGTAGCATTCTACATCTAATAAAGCAGTGTTGCTGTGAATTTTGAGCTGTGACGTTCTTATTGATGGATTCGGATTGCTCAAGTTTCTGAGTCTCTAGATACTAGTTCGATACTTTCTATTGAGAGTTTATCGAGAATTTCGATAGGTTTATCGTTAAGCAAGAAGGAGTCTGTCAGAAACTTTGGACTGAGTTCAAAACACGTCATATGATTGTATTTACGGCGTTAGTACCACATTTGTATTGTTTTCAGAGCTGCGTGTCACATGTTTTTTACAAAGGCTATGAGAGAAAAGAACTGAAAAATTGGACCTAACCACTAAAATGAAACCAGACAAAATAAGAGCAAAACAAAAAAAAAAAAAGAATAGTAAACAAAAATCAAACAAACGAACAAAAACCATTAAACAACGCAACGCCGAAGTGTTAAAATTTATTCAGATTTACGTTTGTGGTCGCGAGAAGACGTCGGTACAAGCTAACAGCAGTAAACTGTATCGCGAACAGGATATATCAGCGTTTATTGGTAGTGATTTGAACGACATTTACAAGCATCCAGCAACAACAGGATAGGTAACAAGCATACAACAACAATAACAATCACAAGTGAAAAGACAACAACAATAACTGGAGCAACAATAAGCAATAAGCAACAACAGCCTAAAGGCCACAACGAATTCAGAGCAAATGCCGCTGGCTTTTGAATGCGTCGGAACGTAAGAAATAGCGCACAACAAATACAAATATTGTAACAAGGGGTACACAGTAACAATAAAAACAAAGCCAACTAACCAAGCAAGACAAGAAATTGTCTGCGGCAGCAACAACAACAATAGCCGCGAATACAGCAAGAAGAACAAGAACAATGTTAATCATATGCAATAAACGGTGCGGCAAAGTGATGGAGCCTTGGGTGGACGCTTTCGTGGCAACTGCCATAACAATGACAACAACAATGGCAGCAACAACAGCGGCACATTGTTCACCGCATCACGGACGTGTTGAAGACGCTACAACGCACATAAGACAGTCTGTCGTCGTCGCTTGACTGGTTACCTCAATGCGGCTTGACTTGACTCGACTCGACTCGACGCGACTTGGCTTGGTTGGACTTGGCTTGACTTGCGGCTTGGTTAGCTGGCGCGGTACGGTCAGCGCGTTCATCGGAATTTGCATTTTACATGATCGAAAATTGATTTTTCGTGTTAACCAACGACGCTGGTAAATTGTTTGCAACAAATGCCGTCACCGCCATCGTCGCCGTGCGAGTCTTAGCAATTCGAAATGTAAATATAGCAAAAGAATTGAAATGAAACAAAGAAATCTGAAAGTCGGGCTAAAACAGAGAGTGGTCAAATTTAACGAGCATGAAAACTAAGCTGTATATATGTTTATACAAATATACATAACAGTATGTATATATAATATGATTTTTGAAATCAATTTAAAGTTTTACTCACAACTGCATTTGGATACATACATATATACAAGTAGTATGTAAGTACATATTCAATTGAATTGGCAAATTATAAAATATGACTTTAAAAAGAGTTTTCTTCTTAAAAAAGAACACATAAGTGATAAAAATTGACTTTTCGTTTAATTGAAACTGTTCCCAAAATAACTAAAACTGTTCCCATGACAATTATTTAGGGTTCTAAATTAAGAACTGAATTCTAGCCTTCATTAAACAGTTCATGTACAAAAATTGCAACAAATAAATAACACAAAATCTGTTCCCAGTTTGAAAATTTAATACAATTTTATCTCTCACATAAAAAATAATACTTTACATTAGTAAGCAGTTTGACAAGTAAAAAATTTATAAATATGTAATTAAAAAACCGTGCCCACTTTAAGAATTGTGTAAAAATATGATATTCAGTTAATTTTTTTGCTGATTTAGGAGCTTTTTTTTATGTTTTTCGATGTAAATTTCAGCTTAACCCAACTTTTAGCAACGACTTGAACAATATGAAGCACAGCCAGTATATATATGTATGTCCTTGATGTCCTTCTTTGGCGACTTTGAAACGGACGAAATCGGACTAAAACCAAATCCTTGCCTTGACAATTGCAACATCAAACATCAATAAAAATATCGGAACAAAAAAAGCATACAAAAATATTGGTTTATCATATGAGGCTTGAATTTACTCGACCGGTAGCTTGGCCTTGCTTGAGGCTCAATTGCTAAATATACTTGTATAATATCTTTAGACAGCCTGATTGCGTTAAAAGCTTTCCTAAGCCTTGACATAAGGGCTACTGATCTCAAAAGCACGTGGAAATATGATATTTTTAGGCTGTGACCTAAGACTCCATATCCCCTCACTAGAATATAGCTTGGTAATGTAACTCGTGAGCGAAATGTTTGGCAAGAGAGAGCGTATATGTGATTTCTAGAGAACGATATGTTACAACGGATGAAGTCTCAGCTGAAATACAAACCTTTTTAGACTTAATGCAGGATCATATAAGCTTTCAGCATTAATATCCCAGAGTGCCATCTCTAGCCAGCAACAAGTGTAGTGCATGTGCTTGCCACCGCTAAAAAGGGCACATCGATTTGGCTAAATTGTGTGTTGACAAGATAATGAGTCGCGTGAGCGCAAAAAAAAGCGTTGGCCCAAGCATGTTGCAAACACACATACATTAACGAATATAGTGTCGATCATCACACATAGGTAATCGCTGCTGCTTTCCACACGGCGGCACGAAAAGCGAAGGTGAAAAACACGCCTCCAACATACAACAGCGACGAAATCATACAACTGCCAGCTAAGTGGCGACTATGCAACCGATCATCTGTGGCAACATAGTGACAGAACAACTGCCTCGTCTAAAGGTTGACTGCTGCAGCGGACGAAGTGCACGAAGGTACTTGGCGCGATTAAGCAGCGCGCAAAAAAAGTTAATTTTGCTGAACTAGCTCTTATTGGCCGATTGCCATTGGACGCGCGACGGATGCAAGGATGCAAGGATGCACACATTCATACAAATATATATGTTTCTACAAATACGCGTATTAACCTTTGAGTACGCCTGCCCAACAGCGGCGCGGCTCATCGGTCAGTGGGCAGTGATAATTATTATTATATAGAAAATTGGAATTGGAATTACTTGCCATAGACGTTGGCGGTGGTGTTGGCGGCGGTGTCAGCGGTGATGGCTCTTGAGAATTTTCCATTCAACAGCATAACGAGCGAGCAGTCACAGGTGATAATGATCACTTTGCTGTTTTGCTGTTGGCATTGGGCGCTGCTTGTTTGCAAATGTGATGGGTTTGGTTGAAAAATAACAAAAATAAAAAAGAAGATTTATACATTTGTGTGTACAAAATCGCCAATCTGCGTCTTTTTACGGCTTTTGCTGCTGGCGTCACTGCCGCCTGTCATTGCAATGCCAAATGCATGGAAATTGCAATGCAACATATAGCTACAACATGTTGTTGCCACGTCAACACGTTCGCAACACCTTGAATACTTAAACGTTTTGGACAGTTTTTGGACGCTCCAATGCATTGTTGTACGAGCATATTGAAGGCAAAGCAGATGCAAATACTTGAAATAAAATTTCCATTGAGTTCATGTGAACGAATGGATAATGTGTGTACGCGCAGTGCGCAAGACAAGAATTTATTGTAAAAGTGTAAAAATAAAATAAAATACATTTGTGAATTCCAACAATTGCATTTTCGAAGCGGCAAACTAATTGCGCGATGGCTTGACTGTGAAATGTTGGCCAGTGCTTTGCGACGAATAACAAAAAATACAGATTGACTTTGAGTCGAAACCTAAAGTGGGTGAGGGCTGCATGCGCTCAGGTGCCTAAATCAATGATCAATGCAATATTGTGTAGCATTCAAGAAAACTTTCTCGAGGATGAAGTGTTGAGATTATACTATCCCATCTTCTTTCAAACAGCTGATGCAGCTGGCTTCCGGTAAGATGTTCAATCTTACCACATGAATCCCGTTCGTATAGTGTCCGATTAGAGCTCCTACAACCATTGAAAGGGGGACCTCGATGAGAGCGAAGAGTTCTGTAGACCTCCTACGATTTTCCTTAGACCAAAAGAAACTTGCGACTGCGCAGCTGCTGGTTATTGACCAACACTTGAAGATTTGGTCTGAAGCCCAGTCCGGCAGTAACCTACAATAAGCCAACGGAGCTCCCGCCCGTTCCCATTCCGCAGTTAATGAGACTGGTGTATCTATCCAAACAAGCTTATCAGCCTTACAGTTTATTGCAATACCTCTGTCACAGAGGCTCTGTGGCCAGGTATCGGAACCAGTCTAATCCTAAATTAACGCTATGCTAGTAGTAAGGAGTCTACACATCCTTTTCCTAGTCTTGAAAACACAGTTTCCTTTTTACCTAGGTATTTCTTCAAAATCTGTTGGTTATTCCAAAGCTTAAATGAAGTTGGAATCATTTGTTGATGGCATCATGTAATGTACTACAAAATCTCATGATATTATATGGGCTGGGAAAGAAAACTTGGTACCTACGTGACATTTATGACATCCACCGGGAAGTATATAATGAGATTTTGTTTCTGAAAAAATCTACCTATCTCTCGTGCTCTTCGAGCACTCCTTTTCTGTAAGTATCTAAACTTTAAGTCAGAGAGACTTTAACCAAAAGTAAATTATGAAATCTAGAGAGTGGCGTGATTTCTATTAAGCCCTAGTATAAAGCCAGTTAAAGCCACCAGTGTGCCACACTAACAATTCCAAACTGCCACTTTATTAAACACACCTTCAGTGCAACTCTGCATTACACCGCTGCTCAGACGTTGCGAAACATTACACAAATGCAAACAAATTGTTGCCTCAACATTTGTTGCTTGTTCGACTTGTTTGTTAAAGCTTATCAAATCAGTTTGAATATGTTGAGCAAATTGCATTCCTAGAATTAAGTTGTAAGCAATTTCTGTAGTTTGATTTTATTCTTTTTTTCGTCTTTTTGCTCACATTATTTGTTTGCATTTTGTTGGCAAAGATCGAGTTGTTGCTGATAATGCAAATGTCAAATTCGCAAAGATGAAGAGACAAAAGTGACATACGAATACATCAGTGTGCTGTGTTCTTAGAGAGTTGGTGTTGTCTCTTTGGCGTTGTAATGCGATGACATGTAACGCATTGCAGGGGTCTTGAGTTGCTTGCATTGTTATTGCTAACGTGTGTTAGCGGAGACAATTTTTTTGTGTTATTCTATTGTTTGATTTCATTTGCTGGTGAAAAGAAAAAAAATTAAACAATATTTTCTGAGCGAAACCTATATTAACCATTCCTCAAGAAACACTCTTCACCGTATAACACTTCTTCGATTATGAAAGGTTGTGTGAAAGAAATTGATACAAAATGGATATTAGATATTGTGAATCAAGGACTTTGGTTCCGTCCAAAATTTGTTGATTTTGATTCGTATATATTCAAAATATTCTCATCGGTTGTAGGAAAAAGTTCTCATCGCATCTTCTGAAAGATCTTTTTTCAAAATCGATATTCAGATTTGTTACAAACGCCCGGGCATCCTCACTTAATTTTTAATTTTACAAAAGTCTCAAAGAGGGTCTTTACTGTTTTTGAAAACATCATTGGTGTTTCTTTTTCAGAATGTTGAAACATTGTCAGGCATATCGTTGGAAAATTACATTTATTAGCTCCTGATATACATATGTTTCTTTTAAAAAAAGTCTTTGTAACTCTTTTATAATTCCAAAAATTTAACAATGTAAAAATACAGCATATACATAAGTATTCTTATTTCACCAAGATATTTGTTTACTTCTCTTTATAAAAGCAGAAAATATATCGAAACAGCCTAGTTGTGGAATTCTCGAAAAGCTTCTTATGCGTTCTCCTTTGTCAGGAGCTTTCGAAAAAGCTTTATAACGTTGAGGATAAAACGAAATTTTACCAAGGTTTTAAACAAGATCTTCCCTAAACTTTCAACTTCGGACTCTCGGATTGTTCTGGTCTGCAGCACTTATAATATTGATTCTATAAAAAATATATGCATAGACCAGAGAAAACTCTAAGACAACTGTTGGAAATTTAATAAAGCTCTCTAAAAGTGCAACATAAAGCTTCAGAATACGAATATTTCCTAGCTTAGATGGAGCGGCTGAGTTAAGAATCAATAATGGCGAAAGTTTTATCAAATACAGCTGTGCTTTGAAAAACTGTCGAAAACTTGATCTTAGCTCTTCTTTTCCAAACATAAAATGTACGATTTTAGAGTTATTATTCATACCCTTAAAAATCCATAAAAAATTGCGGTTGGATTTGCCAATATTTTATATCAAATATTTACACACTTTATTACTCTTAAGTATCCAACCTCACAAGGTTCAGCAGCACACAGAAATAGAAAAAAAGGTATTTGGCTGCAGACAGTCTCAGATTATTGCGCCTGAAGCAAACTAAGCAGACTTTCAGAGCTTCGGCACACAGTGCAGTAGAACGCGCCAGCTGAAGACACGCGAATTGGGTATGACATCGATGGATGGAATGGGAAAAGCTTAAGCATGTTAACGTGCTTTCGGTGAACATGCACCGGACAAGCAACGCGGGTTTGTTAACATTTTTTTGGCTGCCTTGATTTTTTCGCTATTTTCACAACAGGATTTTTCCTATGAGCGCATATATTCGTCAAGAAACAAGGATGTGTGGCGAATGCGCAAAAGCACAAGCACGAAATCGCAACAAAGTAACACAAGAACGCAACGGCGCTGCCTTTGCACCGCAAGTGTTTGTCGAAGAGTGGGGTGGCCGCGGCCAAGTCGTTGGTGCAAAGCGTTGAGCATTATCGCGATCAGCGCGCTCAAGCAGACGCAAGCAGCAGGCTGCGGTTAAATGGTGGAAGCGTACAGTGATACGAAGACGTGCTACGCGCTAGCCACCAGACGTTCGCTTGGGCAACACGCTAAGCTGCCGCGGCAACAAAGTGATCGCTGGTTCGAGATGAACGTTTACAGGCCTAACGAGCGTTATGTGTGTGAGTGGTGTCTATATTGATAGCTGTACAGGCGGATATATTTAGATGTTGATCGGATATTAGCGGACGAATGGACGGACATTGTTTTGAAGGGCTACAATTCTGCGGCTGTACTCGTAAGTACCCGCATCTTAGTCAACTAAGTTGCAGACTTTGTTGTAGAAGCTTGCATGTTGCGCATGCTTTTCTGCTTGCGCGCACCACTGCAGCTCTTAACACGGAATCAGCTGGTTATATCGGGTGCGCGCAGATACTAGGCATGTTTGTGTTTATGTACGAATCTTCTAGTAAGTCTGTAAGTGAGTCGCGCTGGTAGGCAACGCTGCTAAAAGCACATTGGCCACTGACGCGTTCCCTTCAGTTTCACTTTGAGTTTTGTGGCATGCCACGTTTATGGCACTTGCATGCGCTTAACGAGGTCCTGCATACAGCCAAGCTCAGCATAAAACCATCACAGTCCGGCTTAGGCGATGACAACAACGGCGGTTAATGTAAAAATGGCAATCGATTTTTTTGCTGCACTTTTTCGCATTTGTTTTATTTGCACAGCGCGTATTTACCAAGTTTACGTGGTTCTGTGGAATTTTGCGCTGTTCCCTAAGCAGTCAGTCATTGTTGGCTGGATGGCTCGGCTGGTTGGTGGGTTTTTTGATTTGATTTCTGCTGCGCTTTAAATTGGCCACGAGCATTAATCGTACCTCATCTTGTTTTCGTATACGACAAGTTAATAACAGGGCACCGAAAAAACGCCAAAATGCCAAACGAGCTGAAAGCTATGTGAGTGACGAGAGCCTAGCGATCAAGACGAATGAATGCCGGACGCAATGAGCTGAATGCAAAGCAGCGTACAGCAAAGGGCTACGCGAATACCTCGCAAGTTCATGTCAATGGGCCGGCGCAGGCGAGAAGGTGTATACTAAGCAGTGACCACGACATTGATACCAATGCTGTGGAGGTAAAGGCAGCGACAGACGCGCTAGGCACGATAGCAAAGGCGAAGGCGAACGCTTTAGCCGATACATTGTATTTCCTTCTTTGTAGTCGTTCATCTTGTCATTTGCGCGCAAAAAGAAACAACACAACAGCTGTATACCTAAAATGAATTGAGGTATGTTTTTTTTGCCGCTCTTGAAAATTGTGGCAATACAGACATGGCTCTGTAATGTGCTCTCCAATCGACGATGACGTCCGCAGAGTGCCTGCTGCTGCTGTGTGTCTGTCCACTGAAGGGCGTATTTGACATGAATACCAACGCCGAAAGGTATAAATGATCTGCAAATACACAAATGACGAGCATAACTCGACGCAAGCGAAGGGTATAAAGGTTGAGAGGCTAAATGAGTCTCGTTAGAGGGCGTCTCAATGTAGTTATGTGGAATTATTACGCTGAAATTTTGATATAAGAAATATATTTTCGCTGTGACCCATTTAACTGAATAATGCAGTTCGAGGTTAAGTAGCTCACAATATTTAATTTAGTATTTGGAGCTAAATTTGAAATGGTGCCTTAAGCGTCCCTCACATTTTTCGGTCGGTGTGATGAAGAGTAGTAAAGACTATCTAAAGTTTAGCGGAGAGAGTAGTTTGCATTCTATAAAACTATTATCTTCCTAAAATTATAGTTCAGGCTTAAAAAGTCGTTAAGGTGGAGTTACGACACAGAACGGTCCCTAAAGAGGAAAAGCTTTGTTATCTCCATTTCCATATGAGTAACTGCAAACATAACGGAAACTCTCCTAAGGCCTACCAAACCTCTCAGCAAATAGTTTATTAATGGTTGAGAGCTTAATAAGTAATATTGAACTTGAAGGTCAGCACAATGTTCTCCCTCTCAATTGGGGCTTGTTACAAGCCACAGATAGCATACGCAGAGAAAGTAAAACCATTAAGCAGATTCAGGATTTTAATCCATATTTTTGGAGGTAAGACCTAGTCTGCAAGAAATATATTTTTGAGTTTCGCAGCTACCGAATCATTTCATTTATTATTTAAGCTCTTAAAGTCCGTGGATTACATTATATTTGTGTCTTAAGGCTTTGCTATTCTTACCCCAACTTTTCAACTACTGTGCTTACAACCAATATTAAATGGAGGCTTTGATCGATTGTATTGTAATAAAACAGTAGACCCTTCGCCAACAAAGAACAGTGCTACAATGATACTTTGATTTTCTCTATTGTATATTTTATATTATTGTATTTTTATTCCTGAGGCTGCTGGTGTTGTCAGTCAGATGCACGCCAAAAGTTAAGAAATTCGAAACGAAGTCTTCATTAAATTATGACGGTCGACAGGCAAACGGTAGAGACAGCAAAATGAGGCAGAAAAGTCTGCAGAAGTGGGAGGTCACCGTTGGCAAATTATATGAGCCAGTCTTACTATTCTTACCTTCCACTACCATCAACAGCAGATGTTGACCAAAGTGTGCACGTTGCGGCGCTGTCTAAGAACACATGGCAAACACGTCGTGCGAGACCCACATTTATCGCAATCAAAAACTCATATTTAATATTCAGATTTTCGCTGCTTTTGCGTTTGCCACATTTCGTGGCATGTACTTTGCATGCATGCCTGCATTCAGCAGTACAAATGGAAGCGCTTATTTGACTTATACTTGGGCTGCTTAAAAATGCATAAGATAAAGTTGTAGGTTCAGAAAAAAAAGCAATCGGATTTGACGGATTTGCGGCGTGTTCTATGGTAGCTTGTATTATTGGTACTAGTGCCGACTTGTGGTATGACAAATACCATATGTTGTGGAATACCGCTAATAAGCTGCTTTGAGATTTACAAAAGCTGTCTGATGGGAATTAAACCAATACGAATAGAAAATAATTGCCAAAGACGGTTTTAAATTAGAAAAAAAAATTATACAAGCGGCTCAAGATTGATATTTCATATATCTAAAGTTGCCAATGCTCTATAAATAAATCCTTCTCACTAAAAATAGTTTTTATTCAATAGGAAATGAATGCAAAATATTATTTTGTTATGTTAATTTACAGACCGAAAAAAAAATATATTCAATAGGAAGGGTTGTCGGAGCTACCGATATCGGATCACTGTAGCATATATCTGCCATATAAACTGAACGATCAGAATTAAGTGCTTGTATGGAAAGCTTTTTCATTTGACGAGATATCTTCAAGAAATTTGGCATGGATTATTATCAAAGTCAATGTAGTATTTTCAACAAAAAATGTTGAGATCGCATTACTATAGCATATAGCTGGCATATAAACTGAACGATCGGAGTCAAGGGCTTGTATGGAAAACGTTTCATTTGACGAGATATCTTCAAGAAATTTGGCACGAATTATTGTTCAAGGGAGCTCCATAATCTCCAAAGAAATTGCTCCGATTAGACCACTATAGCATATAGCTACCATACAAATTTGTCGATCACAATTAAGATAAATAATTTTTTATACCCTTTTATGCTATGATAAACGCTACTGTGAAGGTTCTTGCACTATATTATGATAGTCGGGAGCAAATAAAGTAACGAAGACTCGTTTAGATATTTCTGAAAAACTTTTTAAAAGCTCACAGTCATTAGCATAATGCAACATTTGTACATTTATGGTGCATATCTATTTACTTATAGATAGTTGGTATTGTTGTATGCAACAAATAACAGGAAGACACACTCTTTGCATACACCGGCGGCAACCGTTAGCAGCAGCATGCCATAAATCGAACTGCACTTCAAAATGTAGACAATTTGTTGTTGTTGTTAGAGTTGAAGAGGAACCAAAAAATAAAGCAGAGCAGAGCTGGAGCAGAACAAAGAGACGAAACACACGCTGAACGCATGAGTGTAATGAGACGCGATGACTTGCTGATGATAACAAATTAACCAAAAAAGTCAAATCATGCAACAGCGCAGCAGCAAAACAAAAGCAACAGCGTAAGGCAATGCAGGCCGCAACGAGTGCAACGGAATATTGAAATATTGGCCAGTCAGCGTGCAACAACAACGAGCGTGATGTGATATACATACAAGTATATGTACATACTTGTATATGTATATGTAATAACAATACCGTGTTGTTATGCATGCGAACCACAGCCAAGGCAACAACAACTATCAGACTACCAATAATGATAATAACGGTGTACAAATCTGGCAACACGCCGCTGTTTGCTTTACATGTAAAATGCAAGCAAGAAGTTTTTTTTGTTATTTTGAAAATTTTAACAAAGAAAGCGGCATACTTGCACCGGAGCAAGCAACAATTGGTGAAATTGGAGCACCATAAAAACTGTGGCAGCCTGCTATGAGCTTCTGTTTTCTATTATCAGTATGCATATGTGTAATTTTCATACATTTATAATTTTGGAAAAAGTTTTTTTTTAATTTATTTTTAATTAATATTTGAATGCTTTTAATTTTTGATGGTTTTAATGAGTTTTGGTTGTGCTACAAATACATATAAAAGTTGTTTGAGATATGCGTTGGTGAGCTTTATGAGTCATTGAGCGTTTCACATTAGCTAAGAAAATCGTACTGCCATTCCAAGTGACACAATGTACTACGTGAACTTAAGCGCTTCTCTTCTCGCTCCACAATGTCTAGAAATACTTGAAAACACTCCACTTAAATTTCAAATTTTTCTAAAACTCGCACCAAAAGTATGATCAAATCACACAAAAAACTCTGAATATGCCTCACAGGCTTATTTCCTCGAAAAACAAAAATTATTTTCTAATCCAAAATTATCCCAAACGAGCACATTTTCCATTCATTTGCACGGCCACCTCAGCGCCAAACGTAATTTGTTTGCCTGATAAATTATCGACGCAAATAAATTTGCTTTTATCATAATGATCTCACTTGCAAAGATTGAACGATCGCAGCGCCAACAAATACACAAATACACACAGGCATAGAGCAACCAGAAATAACAATAATAACAACCAACCAAATAGTTAAGCCATTAAATACACTAATTTATTACTTCAACGAAAATTGATTGCAAATTTAACGCGACCAACCAATGCAAATGTATGGAAATCGACAACAACAATGGCAACAACCGACCGTGCGGTAATTGTTGTAAGATCAATTGCTGTCGCTGACACTTTATGACAACGGCAAACAAAAATGCAACGCCAATAAATCGGTGGAAATAAAGAAAAAATATATACATATATTTTGTATAAAAAGAAGAAAAGCAAATTTTGTAAGAAAAAGTATCAACAAGGAAGTTGCAGCAACATAAGAGGCATTAATAATGCAACATATTGCGCAACACCTAGCCAAATGGCTGATTAATACAGTCGTGTGCAAGATATTAGTAGCAAGGATATGATGATTACTATTGCAGAAAATTTTTATGAGGAAAGGAGAATATGCCTTAGGCTAGGCATACAGGCTTGTATGCTCAAAGTTCTGATAAACTAATTTGAAACATTGACAAATTGTTTTTTTTTTTTTTCGTTTTGAACGTCGGATACTACCAGAAGTAATGCTCTAAAGCTTCAGCCCACGCCATGATGACACCTACCATGCGAACTTCACTTTCACTTCATTAGAGCAAAACTGAAGCTGTTGCTCGTCAAATCTCGCCCAAAGCATATTTATAATTATTGGGGCTGTTGATATTCCAAGGAATGTTTGAAGAACCATCAGGAAATATGTCTAGAACAGTTATACTTGTATACGTTGCTGTCTATACTTGTATGTCTTTTTTTGTTTAGTATTTTCCGACGAAATCCTAGCAAAGCTTTAGATGATAAAACTTTAAATTTGCTTTATGAAATTCGAAGTAGAACTGGTCATGCTTTATTAGAGCTAAAAAACAGTAAATAAATTTCTTAAGGCTTTAGTGAAATTTTTCTTTTAAATAATTTGTATTCCGTTGAGAAAGTGAATTCTATAGCAGAGTTCACTGTGATTTTCGAGGCTCTGTGCAAAGATTCGTCAATAAGATATAAGAGAAAAAAAGTTTGCTAAAACGTTACTATTCATATCACTACGCCTTTTGAATGAGTACTTTGAAAGTCTTGGGCGGGTTGAAATCATTATTGAATTATATTTCTACAAAGAAGACGAAACTGTCGATTTAAGTTTACATCAATAGAGTTGCTTGCTAGTTGATCTATGCGACCTGCCGTCGAGCTTCTTGTGAATTCGTCTTCTTTCTAGAGATTTATGTTGTAATTTTCGATGAAAAGGCATATGGATGCAAGTAGTTACAAGTAGTAACATGTATGCTATTTTATTACACGCCATTAGCCGCACGTTTGGTCACTCAGGTGGCACGGGTGTTTTGGCCGTTGCAGCGAAAATTCAAAAAGAGAAAACTCCAAATAAACTACTTTAACGCCAGCAGGGCGAAAATGTTAATGCTACACAATCAATAATGGCAGCTGGTGGTCAACTGGAAATGCAATCCATGGAGAAACGCATATGACACATGGAGCGGCACACGCGCCTAGTGAAATATGTGTGAGCGACTATAAGAGTGTGTGTAAGTGTTTGGTGGCAAGTGGCGGTAATTTACGCTGCTTGGATTGTTGTTGCTGTTGTAGTAGAGATAACGCGCGACAAGTAATTGCGCAACGCCAATATAAAAATCGCGCTTTTGGCCTGCTGACTTGCCGCGTAGCATGTTTGTACATATACTATACAGCTAGATATGTGCCACATGTATGCAGACTTAAAGGCTGGCGAACAGTGCGACAAATGTGGAGACAAAGTTTAATATTGCTTAAGCAGATGCGGTAGTAACAAGCTGCAACAAAAAAAAGTTGCAACAACAACAATAAGTAGTGTCACATCAGCGCTTGAAATGTGTTGCAAATAACGTAGTAAGCAAAGTAACAATAAAAACGAATGCGTGTTGTTGTTGGTGACACTAAACGATTGTATAATGTTGCATGAATGTTGCTATTGCTGCATCGCATAGTGAAGTTGCAACATTTAGGCGCAAATAATGATGGGCGGAGGAGTTGCAAAGTGTTGTTGTTGTTGGCCGTTAAAGTCACTACCTACACATATGTATGTGCATATAAATGTCTTTGATGCCTGCTGCCAGCCAAAGTTCAATATGTGTGTGGCACATATTATTTGCCTGCTCGCTTCGCACCACTAAATGCTGGCAATTTTTCTGCCACGCAGCCGCAGCGGCTTCTACAATTACCGCATGCATACAAAACTGCTGACGTTGCACATATGCCTCACTGTGGCGCATAAGTTGAGCTTGCCACCACCCAACCAGTTAGCGGCGCCGCCTTAACCCGCTACCCCACAGCAGCTGGTTGTGCCTTGGCGGCTCCATTAAACCAGACCATTGAGTCATTGAATAATTGGGTATGCAATTGGCGGAAAAATTGCCACCACCACTTCTGTTGGCTGTCGCTCGTTCGCGTTAGACTAACGATAAAGTAATCATCGTGTCATATTTCCTTCCGAGCACAAGGTAACGCACATGTGGCGGTATATATACAAGTACATATAGGTGGTTGCTTGTTGAAGCCAAGCGCATGACTAAGTTTTGTGTTATATAATATTTTTGAGATTTGCTGTATGTTGCATGAGTAATTATTTATAATTTGAGAGTTGCTCCGACTATACAAATTGGATGAGATAAGCTTAAAGATATTAAATCCTTGAAGTTGTTAAGATCTGAGAATACTAACACAAAAATGGAGGTCGTTAGCTCTATATTCGGTCGAGACGTCTGTTGGCACTACAACCGGTAGTCGGTCTTGGCCACGTCGATAAGCCTTCGCTAGTGGTTGCTGTACTGCTCATGACGTCGCCAGTTAAAGATTTCAAGTTTCGCCAGATCTGCATCCATTTGATCCTTCCGTTTTGCCGGCCACCAGAGGGCAGCGAATCGTACATTTTGCGAGCTGGAGTGCTTTCTTCTATTCGCAACATCCCCATGCCAGCGGATCCGCTGTATTTTTCAGCTCTGAACTATGTCCATATCGCCGAAAAACTCATACAGCTCATCATTCCATCGAATCCGGTACTTCCTCCCCGCGTAATAGGCCGAAATCTTTCCGAGAACTATTCTCGCAAACATTTCTAAAAAATGCTTATCGCTGTTTGTTATCGTTCATGCTTCAGCACCATATAAAAGTATTCAGAGACAATGGTGATGAATGTGAGAACTTCTGTGTCTTGGCATTGACCTTCAAGCTCTAGTCAACATCATTATTGATGGTTATTACAATTATTTTCCGATATGTAACAGTAAAGCGGTAAGTGAGACCCATTTAGACCGGATAATTCATCTGAAGGGTGAAGTATAGAGGAGCTAGTCTCAGAAAGATCAATTTAAAACCTGAACTGTAAGTCTCTTCCACTCATTGACACTCCTCTATGGAAAGTTGAATAATGTAGTTACTATCTTACCCATAAATAATCCGAAACCAAAAAGAAATAACTTTTAAAGTTTTAAAAAATTTGATGATCTTTAGAGAAAGATCAAGTTTTACGAATGCGATCTCTAATACTCCATGCTTGAAAGGTTCCATCTTCATCTTAGATCTGTAGATATTCGTGGGAGGTAAAAATATGCGGCCTAGTCGATGCTTTCATCATTACAGTTATGAATAATTACAACGCTAAGAGCTTCACTGGGCTGAACAATAGCTGTTGTTATCGTTAAAAATGGAGAGTGAAGAAAAATGGCCAGCAATTCGCCCACGACTTGGAGGGAACAGCGCAAAAACTGCATTGTTTTTTTTATCTCTCGCTGCAACATTGTAATTAAGGTTTTTTTTTTTTTTGGTATGCAAGTGGGTGTAACTAAGGAAGCAAAAAATGGTGGAGTAAAAACTAAAACAAGTGTGCGCTATTGCACATGCGCAGCGCATGTAATTTTGAGCGCTGCACGTTTTCACTGTTCAAACAACAGAAACATGCAACGAAATGTGTGCTGCGCAAACTGACAACAATGCACGCATACTGGAGTATAGGACTAAATGAATATATGTATGTATGTATGTACTCGAAAAGAATATTGGCAGTGGAAATTTCGGTAAGTAAAATATGGTTTACTACTAAAAATATTTTGAAACTTTTTGAAAATATATATATATACCATACCATACCATAAAGAAGGTGGACCAAAAACTTTATGGTCCACAAGAAACCTGCAAATCAGTTCCTGTATTCCATCGAAGTGTCAAAGTAATTTAAGTTAAAGATCAGGGCTTCAAAAGCACGCGTACAATAATACTAGCTTCTTGGAAAGAAAATTTCGACCTCCTTGTAAAAATAGTCTAATGGATTTTAGTAAAAAGTTATGACCCTTAAATGACGAGTAGCAAACGTATAATTTTGAGAACGGAGGTATACTTTTAGCGGGTTCAGAACTTCATTATCCGTAAATATCAACGGAAAAACTACGTTAACTAAGGTAACCGAACTTCCTCTCCTGCGATTACTCTGATATTCGGTAGATGATATATTCCCGACGATTGCTAAACATCGCCCTTAGTTCTACCAGATATCATCAAGGAAAATATAACCTACATGCAAAGGTTGCATATTTTTTGATTTCAATGATACGCTGGTAATATTTTAGAGAACATCTGCAACATCTAACCAAGATCTTAGAAATTCTTAGAAGTATTTTTTTTTTAAGCAGCTAAGACATTTTAAAGAAAAAAACCTCGTGGAGTACCAATTTGTACTGTTTTGTATGGCTCTTCCAGTTTTGATTTACTTTATTCCTATGATATTTTATATAACGCCAGCCGAACCCTTCCAAAATCAGCGGATCATCTGTTTTTATTCACACAGACAGATACATATAAGACCATAAGCTCGTTGCCCGTTCGCCTTTTTCTTTTACTTTCTTGGATGAGCCCCTTTTAAGTAGCATTCCAACGGCCTTCATTTTAAATATCCCACCATTGCTGCCACCAATACACTACCAACAGCATTACCCAAGAGCTGGCAACTTATACAAAGTACTTAGGTACTTATTGAAAAACTATGCGATATCAGATTTTTAACTCACGCATGCGTGAATGCCTTCCAGTCTACACGCTTCGCAAAACATACGCCCAAAACTTGCAGACGGCCACAAAAACACAAACAACATGTTCCGTAGTCCCATACCACAGCACCTTTGCTAGAGGCTCGCCTCTTCCCACCTGCTGCAGTCACCTTCACTTGTTAAAACACAACGTTTTCGCAGCCACCATCGCTTAAGCGCTCATTTCGTTGCGGCTGCGTTTGTTTGACCAACGCGTGAGGAAGCTTTTAGCGCATATTTTTCGTGTTAAATGAGCGCAAATAAGCATGGCTCGCACGAATGGACGTACAGACGGACGGACGGACGGACGCACATGCTGGCAGACACAAACACAATAGTCGAGTAGCTGCAAAACTGGCAGTTATATGCTGTCACGTTGCGTTGGTGTTTTTGCGCATGCGCTGTTAGTTGCTCCCTCGTGGTTGTAGTTTTTGTACGTATCATTGGCGAAAAAATGTCTTCTAATGATTGCATTGTGCAGGAGTTTGGATAATGCATTAGTTTATGTAATATATATACTTTTTATTGGGTGGGGTTTTCATGTTTGAGCTTTTAACATGCGACTTTTTTGCTCTGCTTAACAAAAATTTCACTTTTTGCCATTGTTTTGAATGCTTTTAAACAGTGGGTATAAGTTTTTTACTCTACCAAAAATCACTTTCGATTTTCTTGGTCAAAAATCGGGTAAGCAAGCATTTCTTTATCTCCAACGCGTTTCGAAATGTTCCGAAGCAATCTGAACTTAAGGTGTATCATATTTCTTACTTTACTTTGCTTCGGCTTTCACCTTAGAGTATCGTGTCAGTATACAAATTGTTTGATATTGTGAACTCGGAAAAGCTTTTCTCTATTCTGTCGGTTTAAGTACTAATTCGAGTTGGTCTGTAATAGAGCGCTTATTCAGCTGATCCTATATAAGACTGCCGCTGAGCGATTCTGTTTGTCTTCTACAGCTATTTTCTGCAATAAAGGTTAAGCATTGACGAAGTCCCACCTTAGAGCATTGTACCCATCTAGATCATTGCTTGATATTGTGTACTCGTAGAAGCTTTTACCAATTCTGACAGATCTGGTAATGTTATTGAATATACAAAGCTTTATATACATATAATATGTACGTATGAGTAAGGAGACCAGCTTCCCTAACGTTATATGAGCTTGTAAACAAATTTTCATCGAATGTAAGTAGTGTATACGCTTATATATTACACTCCCCTCCTACAACTTTTTCTCTTCAATAATGCCAAATAATCATCAAATGAATTATATAAGTATTGTTGGCAGCGCAGAGAATGAAAGTAAAATTATGCGCATTGGTCATAAAAAGTAATCATGTGATACTAGTACAGCAACAATAGCAATAAAATATTACAAAAAAGGAACTGAAACTCACACAAAATATAGTAGGCATGCAAATCGTGCGTCTACCACATATACTTTAACTACCACATATGCATTATATGACGGCTTATACAATAGAAATGACTATTCTTATTATAGTTGGAGGCCACAATTGAGGAAATAAATACATCAGCAAGGTAACGAGGTGGCTTATAAAATGGCAAAAATTTCCTACACACTTAACCTCTGGCTGCCGCGGAGCACACGGTACACATATACATATATGTATATCTTGCCAGTGTATACACAGCAAACGCGCGCATGCAGTATGTGGTTTAGTGGGTGCTACGCTTGCTATTGGCCATGTTGCAACCGCCAAAATGGCATAACAGATATAATTTTCAAATAACAATTTCACTATTTCATGCCACAATCAACGAGGTCCAGCAGGCAGCAAGCAATAGGCCGGCTGCAGCAACAACCAACAGCAACAGGAAGAAGTAATCGCAAAGAAGGAGCTGCAACGCGCAACACGCAATATATACAATAGTATGCGGCAAGAAGCAACGGCGCGCCGCCAACAGCTTATTGCAACAATTATTTGTGTGCACCGCAAATCATGTGGCATGAACAACTCACCGCACCAAGCATATTGTTAGAATTATGCTGCAATATACACACATATATATACATATGCATATAAAATATATGTGCGTGTGTATGTGTTGGCGCATTTTCCGCCACGTTTTCGCCTCTTGCAACATGTTGCACTGTGTGTATGTTGTATGCTGGCAAAGAGTGCGCGCTTTGCTGCATCGCATAAATTCTCGGCGAATGAGGCTTAACGTTCAAATTCAAATCTGGTAATCTGCAATAAACAGCTCAAACAGGGTTGCGGCGGCAACAACAAAAGTAAAATAATAATAACAATAAACAGTGTGGCAATAAAAGCAGCAGCCGTAATATTGCAGGAAATTCGCTATGTGGTCAATGGATGGATGGTAGGCAAGAAGAGGAAGAAGAAAAATTAGCGAAGGAATAAGATGAAGCAAGAATCGTTGTTGCATATAGCAATAATATGCAACAATTTGCTTTGGCAGCAAAGTTGAGTGTGGAAGTGGTTAAGTTGTAGTGATAGTTATGAGTTGCATAAAAATTTTGAAGTGGACCCACATCTAATGAGGTTGAATTTTAAAAATAAGAGTGGTTACTGAGAAACTATGGCATGAGGGCTTAACTCTTAAAGGAATCTGAATAATCTTTGCCAGACATGTTTCATTTCTAAACACCGTTTATTTTTATTTCTCAGTCTGATAATAGGTACCTCAATAATTTTACTTCCCTGAATCTCATTCTCAATTATATAATTCGTGCCTTAGATTTTAGTACCAAGACTACCATTACCTCGCAGCCTTATAAAATATGCCAAAACTAATAATTTCACTTTCTAAAATCGCTTTCATAAATATACAAGTCGTTCACTGGATTTTTGTCGCAAGTCCAGCATTACTTCGACTTCAAAACTAAGGTTGAAAACTATTCAATTCATTTCAAGAACCCCATTGTTTTTGCACCACTCCACCTAATACCAAAACCAATAACTATACTTGCTGAAATGTCATTCAGAAATATATAATTCGTGCCATAGAGATTTATGCTAAGACTATATTTAGTTCGACTGCAAAACTAGAGCAGTTAACTATTGTCCGTACCGATGTTACAGATTGGGTTCTGAAGTCAAAGTTAAGAACATGAATCATGTAGAAAGAAGATATTTCTGGGAAACACTCATTGCGTTGATACCTTTGCTGCCGCTAGCTCAACAATAACCAAATATTTTAAGAATCAAAGGCGGAAGACCTGAAGAGCACTGCGACTCTCCTGAGCTGCGGAACGTTCATGGTAAATATACATATATATATATAACAAATAAGAAAGGTATAATTTCGGGTCAACCATCATTGACTCGATGTAGATAGTAGATAGATCGGAAGGTTGTTCCAAACTTTTCTATGTAACTAAGTAGGTTCAAGGCTAGAGCTTGATATTCTAGTCTAGTGGGACTCTGAGAGTTACTTATGAGAACGAGACTACGCATATTAGTAGAAATTAAAGGGACTTATAATGATGACTTGGAAACGAAACTTAAATTTGACAGTGAAATATATTCATTGGTTGTAAGAGTAATGTCATTAACTCATTTATAGACTTTTGTTTCTGGAAAAATAGGTGACCTACATAAACTATATTTCTGTAGAAAGGTTAGATTGTTTGTTCGAGTTGTTGAATGTTGATTGAACTATGAAGAAATGGAAGGTTGAAACATCTAGACAGTTTTTCCTCTACTATCCAACTTAAGCTAGATTAAGGTTGAACATCCCGATAGTCATACCATCGGCAAACCGAGCAATGTGGCTAGAATTAAATTAAGCACCTCAACAAATACAGGTCAGGCTCAATGCCCGGTCGATGAGGGTCTTTTAATAGATACTTAGAAGTTCTTGGTCGCAAACAGGTCCGTCGTGTGTCCCGTAACCTAACCTAAGCTTGTGTGTTATATGCGCTCATAGCCTATACATATTGACACTTTCAAGTTGCTAAAACATTACAGAGGCACTCCTCCGGAGCTGTTGATTATTATTTGGGTCGCAAGTGAACACATTTATTTTTTCCGGCCTCTGAGCTTTCCAAATTCTTAGTCGCGGTGAGAAATTTGAGAGGAAATACTTTATTTTTGGTTATGTAAATTACATCGCTCCAAGGCAAAGGATGTGAGTGTTCCAGAAAAAAAGTAAAATAGAGATAGACAATAAGGTTCGTCATACTCGAGTTGAATAACTAACTCAAAGTAAAACAATGCAAAAACTTTAGTTTTTTACGTTTTTTAAGTCTGGCCTTAATAGCCAGGTCAGAATACTAAAGGCAAGCTATCAATATTTCAAAAATGTTTTCAGTTACGGGGATGTTAATTGTACCGATTTCGATGAAAATTGATTTTGCATTAATATATATCAGCGTAATGCTATTATAATCTTAATGGGTCTCTCTCTCTCTCTAAGAGTACTCTATGGAGAAACTAATATAACCCATACAAATTTTACATTCATACGGCAAATAAAAAATTTGATTCAGTTTAACTAGTTTAAGGCGTCTTCTACAGCACACCACCCTAACTGTTGCATGATCTTATCCGCAAAATTTATTAAAGACTAAAAGCCTGCGCACGATTTCAATTAGCGCAAGAATTATTAAGTGAAAGAAATGTTAACTGATCAATTTTCAATGGCATTTGTGCGCATTAAAATCGCAATCGAAAGACTCTTTCATACCGAATCAAACTTACGAAATAAATTGCAATTACAAATAGGTTGCAGAAAGGCGTGTTCTGCTGCGCTTACGTAATCGTAATAACGCGCCTTTTTTATTGTTGCAAGGAAATAAATAAAATACAAAATAAAACGGTAGCACTGCGAGAAGTGCGAGAAACACTTGAACTCATAAAAAATAGTATTTCGGAAATATGGAGATCTGTGAGGCGATAAATAAGGTAGGTGAGTGCTGGGTGAAATAATTATAAAGAATGCACAGAACTGAGGTAGAATGTCTGGCTAACTGTCAGCATTACATAGCTTATTGGTTGATTTGCTGACGCAGCGAACAGCCTGCTCTTTAACGGCTCGTTGGAAATTTAAGCATGTAGTTAGGTAGGGGACGTTAAATTGTTGTTGGTAAAAAGTAAAAAAAAAAAGAAAAATTAAGAAAGTTTGAGGGTTTTCATGAAATTAATTTTCTAGGAATTTCACTTGCGTGCCTGTAATCGCTCTCGATCAAATGCCATGCGTGAGTTAATGCAACGGAAATCAGTTTTGCCTTCCAACGTTAAATGTTGCCTAAATGCTTTTGGCACTAAGCCCCCCAAAACAAAAAAGCGCTTGTTTACCTTCGCAACCAACAACTTATGTTTAGAAATGTTTGGTGAAAATTAGTTTCTAGTTATCTATTCAAATTGATTTTCATATGCGTGACGATAATTGCTCACAGCTACTGGTGCTCTCCAAATACTTATGCATATCTTGCTTATCCATCGCAGTTGTCTCGAGCATAAAAGGCGGGCACGTTTAATAGAAATTATTTTGAAACCCTAAAATGAAAAAAAAACGAAAATTAATGCGCATGAAACATTTATGCATACTCACGCTTACGCCGCTTAAGCTAGAGTTAATAAGCAGCAGGACAATTATAACAAAATTTCTCAAAAAAAAAAAAAATAAAATAATAAATTTAAAAAAAATCGAAAAAAATTTTAATTTCTAATTAAACATTATTAGTTGGCTGATTTTGAAATGCAAGCTAGTACACCAAAGATTCTCGCATGTATTTAATAGACACGCTGCTTATTCTAGCGCTACCTTGGTGTCGCCGCGCAGGCGCACTTTTGACAACCGCATCAGCTTAATTCCTCCCTCATTCATATTCGGTAGTACATACTATGCAAATAACTACTATTATGTCAATTAGTTTTGTATCTTGTCTAACTTGTATTATTTTTCTGTCCGAATTTTTAGAATTTTGTTTAATGAGCTCATGATGATGAGACAAAAAAAAATTAATAAATTTTCCATGTTGCTTACAAAAACGCATTTAAAGCAGAGATGATTAGGCAGCAATTAATATTTACACGCTAAGCAGAGAATAACAAGGGAAGATAAATGTATAAGATAGTTTATTGGTTAAGTGCACTGATCTCACAGCTGGAAATTGTTCATATATATGGTTTTAGGTTGTAGTTGTTTCTACTGAATATTTGGGTCAGTGTACCGAGACTGCGTTCTGACTGCGTTAACATCTTTTAAAAATGAAAAAATAATATAATTTTTTTAATCCAAAATTTATCGAATACTCGCCTGTAATTTTGTTGTGGAAAATTTTCAAGGAAGCCTACTGATAATATTTAACCTGCAACATTCAATATCCCACACTAACAGCATATCTACACAACTCACTTCTCCAAAAGAACAGAAGCACGGCCAGATTACGTGAGAACTTCGGCAATCTGTGTGAGAGCCTGTAACATAACTCGAAGGAGTCTAATTTTTAAAGTTTCTAAGAATTTAGTTTTTATTTCCTTAAATGTGAAAGAATTGACTTATTAGAAAACTTAAACTGGCTCCAGAGCTCACAGTAACTGACTGTAAAAAATATACAATGTATGATTATTCGAAATAGTATTCTAAATTTGTTACTATACCATAAATATTTCACGATATTTCATGGACTAAACTTCGAAGTGTTTATATACGTAAAAGGAACTCTAAATTAATGAGTTTTGTATGAAGTTCTGTTAGTAAGAATGAGATATAAGTAATATTCACAAGGAGCTTGCCAGATGTTCATATAATATCCTCGTACATAAAATATAATATATAATATGATGGTACTATTTCATGTGGGCGTGATCATAATTGACAATGTGAGTGTAAAATGCAAAAACATCAAAAGCGCTTAAAGCCCTTCTAGAGCAGTTTTCTGACAGTTTCATTTTTATCAAAGTAAAAGAAAACCTTGGTCCACAACTTCTCTAGTATTATTTCTCTCTCTCTTTTTCGATTATTGCTAGTTATAAATATTGGGTATTCTCTACTACTGTTTGAGATATACGAAAGACTAAACTTGAGAGTAAGAAACTACTCTTTTATGTAACACATATTTCTCTCTCTCTCTCTTACGTCACATCTTTGGGTGGGAATGATGTCAGCAGCTAGTTTGTTGAATTTATATTTAACCGAAAGCGTTCTTATGTGAGACTCAGGAAAAACTGCAAGCATATTTCGTAAAAAATATTACAAATATTTACAACAACAATAGCGACTATCATGCGACTGCCCAACTGAGTCGTGGTTTACTGGCCATTCGGGAGATCATCTCGGAATGCGATGAACTCTTGGCTATTTCGATGTTACAAGTTTTTTGTTGCCTTCGTTATAGTGCAAAAGCCAACACATAGTTGATGTTGTTGTTGTTGTTATTGTCAATGTACTGTACATAGTCGTGCTATAAATGCAACAATATCAAGCAGCTTGGTGGCAAGGAAAAACATATTTTCTTGTCTTCTTCATCGTTTTTGTTGTTTCATATTTTTACAGCAACATTTTGCTGTTGCTGCTGTTGTTGCTATGAACTATCTGGTGTTTGGCAGGTCGGTGACCACTTTGCCGCTGCTGCAACAACGCTTGTTTGTGGCAACAAAACACCGGCGCACAAGTTGCTTGCAACGCTCGCTTGATGTAAGTGCAGATTGTGTTGCTGCTGCCGCGGCTGTATGCTGTATGTTGCAACATGGCTGGCTGGCTGTTTCGGCGGATGATGTATTTCATCAGCAGCGTTGCAAATGTTTGCCATCATCATCATCATCATCAACGGTATTATTAGCAAACAATTACAACAACTACAACTGTGAAAATTAAAGTGAAATTGCGACGGAAGAGTTGCTTAGCAAAAAACAACAACAACGTGGATACAAGGGCTCTGCGGCGCAGCTAGACCGCAGTAACGGAAATCAAATATCGTGGTTAGAAACAGCGAGCGCGAGTTGTTGTTGTACTATAACGAAAGAGAATCGCTAGAATAACATTACGCTGGCTCAAAGAATAGCAACAACAACATATTATTTTCTTTAAAAAAAAACACAAAACTCTGGTACATCAGCGACGTGAGGTCGTGAGCTGCAATTTTTTTGCTGCGCACTGCCTGTCGTTGCCAACGCGACGGTAAAAAATAATAAAAAAAAAACTTAAATTTTTTTTAGAAATTTTTTCTTCACTACAACAGTTTTTCAGTCTGTAACTATTTGATTTGCTGATTCGCATAGTTGAATTTATTTTTTCAACATAAAATTACGTTTCGACGCCATAATTTCAAGTTCAAGAAAGCTTGTCGAGAAAAAGTGTTGGCGTAGCCAACAAATATTTTATAAGTAAGACAACAAATTCTGGTGGTCAGTAAGGTCATATGTTCCAAGAGTCCATCATAGCATAAATACATATAGCGGCTCATTACTAAAGGCAGATGCGAGCCACTGATACCTCCAATCCTTATATGCGTGAACCAGTCTTGCAATGCGGAAAATATGTTACAAAAAGTTAATTTTGTTTCAAAAGTTTTACTAACCTATGAAATGTCAAAATACCTTGTAGCCATACAGCCGAAGAAAGTGAAATAGAGTCTACAAACATACAACATACAAGTTTTTCTAATTACAGACGCCTCTCGACTTCTCAACAAATCGTCTTACCCATTTGGAATTAGTCTAAAGTCTACAGGTGTTTCTATTCATCGAATAACAGGTAGACACAGACCACAAAATAGTAGAGTAGTAGAGTTTCTACAAAAGCCTCTGTTATTTTCCTTCCTCAGACTTGTATGTTGCGAGCTCTACTCTATAAAATGCCCAGCCGTCAGTTGTGCCATTCCCACGTGTTTTATTGAAGGGTAGTCAACTAGTACCCTAAGAACCGCGCGCTTCATGTTCTTACAGAGAGATTTCCTTCTGCTTTTCGTTATTTCTGTTGACAGAAGCTCTCTAGGACAATTTTATATGCAGAGCTGATGACTTCACCGCCTCTATATTGAGCAGAGAGCTCCCTGCCAATGCGTACAGTAGCCAAGTCAGGCTTGTAGCTAAGATTCGAACGATTTTGTTATTATATCTGACTCGCAGACAATTACGTGACTGTCTGATATATTATTCCCACTATCCGATGATAGTTCGGTACGTAAGTGAAATATTTCCAGGTTTTTATCCGACGAAAGGAATAAAAAACTCGGAAGGTGCTTGAGATAGAACACACCAAGATATTTACAAGTCTCTCGCCGCGTTATCTGAAGTCTACAAGTAGTCTAACTAAGAATCGATTTTAACTACAAACCAGTATAAGCATAATTATTAGCTGATGTAGCTTAAGCTGTTCTTTACTAAGTTCTCAGCCAGTCTCCGTTGAGCAATGACATTTTGGAGCCTGTTAGAGTACCTTAAAACCTTTGCAGTTTTGTCTAATATGTTTTTCTGATTATTGTGTTTGTGCTTTCGATATTTATATTTATGTTATACATATGGACCTTAGAAAAATAATGAACGCAATGAAAATTTCTACAAACTAAGATATATTCCTCCGATAAATAAACTAATCATTTGGATCGACTCGTCTGTAAATATATGAGTCTTAAACAACTTGAGGCTAACATAACTCAATTGGAAGCTCCACTAATTATACTTCTACAATATTTGAGACAGTGCAATATTAATAATTTTTCTAACATTTTTAATAATTTTTGAATATATTTATTTATTTTTTTATGGTAAGCAAGGTTCAACTAGTAAATGAGTCATATGCATATATATATATACATATAAATAAGTAATAAGTATACGAGTTGTATATGAACGATTGTCTCATTTTCGATAACACACAGCTGACTTAAAGCTGGTATATGAGGGTATCAATGACCAAATGTTTTTCAGCAGGCGCTTGAATGCATGCGATTTGTCATAGAAACTGCCAAGTAATGACTCTATTGAATTACATGAGCGCTGTTAATATTGCTGCGCCCCTTTGTGCATATGTCGCGAAACATACAAATAGCTGATGATTACATCAATGACCAAGCAAAACTATATGTTGTACATAAAAATATATGTAAATTATTTATTGTAATCATTGAATTGATAATTAATTGCGCGCACATTATTGTGCAGTCATGATTCAGCGTTGCGCATGCGCGATTCTTGCCACAAAGTTGCCTAGTTTTGATGAGGTATAGTCATATAATATGATATCATACTTTGCATCAGTGATTATTCTAGGTACTAAAGTAATTAAAATAATATATGGAAATAAATAATATGGATGTAGATACGTGGCACCCATATGTGTGGGGAATATTCTATTTCGTTGACGTTAAAAGCAATGGAAAGCCCTTGAGAATATAAATCCCACTTATTTATTTATAAAATATCGTGAGAAAATATTGTTTAATATTATTTTGTAGAAGTGAGTCAGAAGCCGTAAAATCAAACACAACAAAGCACAAACTCGTTCATAAACACGGAGTTTAACATACAAAATTTCATATTTCGCCTTACATACCACTCTTTATAATCAACAGCTTTTTTTTAGCCTTAAACTCGAATCATAAACACGGAGTTTAATACACAAAACTTCTTAATATAAATAAGTAAGGTAACTACCAATTTTTATAATTATGAGCTATTTTTAACCCTAAACTCTAGTCACAAACACGGAGTTTATCACACAAAATTTTTTAATTCGCAATAAATACCAATTTTATAATCATCAGCTTTTTTTTTAGCTTTAAACTCTAAACATAAACACAGAGTTTATTTCACAAAATCTTTTAATTTACCGTAACTACCAATTTTTATAATCTTTAGCTATTTTTCGTCCTAAACTCTAGTCACAAACACGGACTTTACCACACAATTTTTGAACTCACCCTAAACATTACTTGTTTAGTGTTAATAGGGAACGAACAGCGTTTCTTAAGAAAATTAGGTTGTGCTCTTGAGTTTTTTAAAACCTAATATCCCTAACTCGAAGTTTCTCAAACTCTTCAATAAGAACACCTGAAATATGTTTATAAACATAAAGCATTAAGACGAGTTTGTGTATTGTCTCCCTAAATATGTTTATTTTGGGTTAACTGCTTCCAAGTAGCTGGTGAGCTTTACATGGAGCAATGGAAGAAGTTTCGGCAACTGGCCCAGGGTAATGTATTGACGTGATCAATAAAATGTGTCAACGATATTAATAAGACAAATCTTTGGATATTCTCCTACTCTAACGTTGTCTATATTAAAACAAAAAAAAAAAAAAAATTGCGTGATTCTGAATAAAATACGAGGCATATTTGTAATTTGCATTTAATTTCTCAATTTTTATCATTTTTTTCCTTTCCTCATTTCCTCGAATATAGCCACAATTCAATATTCCATTAATTTTTGCCAGAATTTATTCGTCAAAAATAATTCTACATTTAATTTGCGGCCAAGGTTCTAAGTGTAAAAAGTTGACACTCTGACGATTACAATTTCAATTTGCGTGCCAAAAAAGCTATAAGAAAGACGAACAAGAACAAGAAAAAAAAACTATAATGCATAGCTGGCGATGATGGCAACAGCTGTTAACAATTTCGTTTGTGGTGGCCAGAATGAAATGTAACTGCTGTTGATCCATCAAGCAAAGCAATATTACTGCACTCAATTGAATTTCAAGTATATTTGGGGAGGGGGAATTAATCGGCCAAAAGCTGACCACAGGACTGGCTGTCGACGATTTGGTGAGCAGTTGTATTAAAATGCGGCAGTTTAATTTCGCTGCTTCAATTTTGGAGTCTTTTCTTTACATTTTTTTTTTCTATCATTCGTAAGACTTTATGCTATCAGAGCTGCGTGTTATTTGCATGTTTTATATAGTATGTGTGTCGTTTTATGTACATACCTGACGTACGTATAGCTTGAATTCTGAATCGAATAATAAACAATTTTTATGAAAGAGAGTCGCAATCTGAAGCGCGATATATATTTAAATAAAAAGTTCAAAACACATTTCTCATTGAGTCTAAACCTATTACAATTTCATATTTTATGCTTTTATGCTTACAGCTAATATGTTGCAACATAAAATCCATTGTCCTGACGAATTTATTGATGCGCGCTTCTTTTCTTTAAAAATGTTGACGCAGCAGGCTTTTTTACTCATTTGCGATCCGTGTTATTACTCTCCGTCACATTTGTCTTTCCTGCAATTAATTTTCCTAACCATTCTTCTCTTATCTAAACAATTGACCTTAATTTTAATTATATTTATTTTTTACCAAAGTACGTAAAGACAAAAAAAAATATGTCTGTAAACCCTTCTTCACTCCTTTTATTCAATTTAAAATAACATACATACCTATGCCTGTACGAAATTTTTTTGGATATATCAATTTGTCCAGCTCGTGTACTCAATGAGCAGGCCAATGAGTAGTTGCTCATAAAATGCCAGAAATATGACAATATAATGATGGAGAAATTACGAGCATATGAAGCATGCTAGCCTTCAGAGCAGCAGACCCCCGTCCACGTTATGAGCAGACGTATTTACATATGCACATAAGTGAGTAGCGCTTGCCACACGTTGCATGTTCGAAGAGTTTGTGACATGCGTGTTATGAGTAGATACGACAGTGCATCACTGGTTAATTACAGGTTTTAACGCTGGTGCTTTGACAGACTTGCGCCGTCTCGACGGTCAAAATTGTTATACGTCATACGAGTCTTATCTTTCAATGTTTTTTCAGTTTTATTCTGAGCTTGGCTTAATTTATGTATATTGTTTTTATTTTATTGAGCAATTATCTGTAATAAGGTCTCAAGTTTTTTGCTTTTCCTTTCATGGATCTACGCTTTCCAGTAAATAATGATTACAACCATAGCACGATCTCAAAAAAGAGTATGAAGCCGATTATCTTTGCGTAGAATATTCTTGCTTTGTGTCCTTGTTTATTTTGTAAGCTCACACATCCATCCTGCGTTAACCGGAAAGGTCTACTTTTATCAAATTCGCAGATTGGTTATACAAACGAAAAGAGGTCGTTTTGGTTTAGTAGAAAAATTCAAAAGTCGAGGCTAAGTTACTCTTTTAAGCGTGAATAATGACATTGAGGTTATTTTTTCGTTGCTATTATTCAGCATAATTTCTAGGAAAGGTTTTATTACAGATCGCCATGATCGCGCTCTTTGCTTTGTAGTCGGATTTCTAGTATCGATTAAGCATTTGAATTCATTACAATTCTTCTCAGTCATTTTATTTAGGTATATTCGATAACTGAAGATGTGAGATCCTAGGTGTTTCAACCTTAGTCTCAGAAAGACGTTCAATACGGACGTGTTAAGTTTATTCCAAACAGCTTCTTCAATATATATCTTCCGATAGGACAAGCACAATGAAAAAATCAAAAACTTGGAAAAGCCGACTGTCTTGTGTTTTATATCTGAACAAAAGTACTTTCAGGTAAAAACTTTCTTCTTAGTATCACAAAAGCCAAGAAATTAGACGGCGTCTATCTAATTTCAGCAATCCGACAGGTTCTTTGGAGGAACTTTCGGATATATTTCGAAGAGAACCGTCACACCCTTAAGCATAAAAATTCGACGACGTAATGAAACTCAATGATATTCTCACTGACCCTAGCAAAGAAGCGAATGCACGGGATCAACTTTTGGATATAAAAGTAGAAATGAGAGAACCTACGAAAAAAGCGGGTAAGTTTTCGGCTATCAAAGACAGGGAGTGAAGTTCTGGAATGTTGTTTGTAGTAGTCTGGAAATATGAAGTGCTTTAATCTTCAAAATAGTAACGGTAAAACGCAAAGTAAAATACGAGAAGATTGAAAGTCTTTGCTAAAAGCATTAAAATGTGAAATAGTTCGCAACATTTCGAACAGCAGAGGTACTGAGAGACCGTGAGTAAATGAGAGGTTCGAGTATACTGAGCAAAACCAAATTTTAATTTTTAAATGACAGATGAAAGAAAAAGGAAATGTAAACAAAAAAAAAAAAGCTGATAAAAATAACATTTAAACCAAGCAATAACAATAACAAGCGCACTAATAAAACGCGTTATTACGGAAAGTAATAGCAGGAAGAATAACCAAATTGACGTGGGATAATTTTTGTTAACGAATATTTTTTGCGGCTGCTGCAATAATACTGCTACATTCGCCGCTTAACAAAAACCTTTTTAACATCCAACGCAGTCTCCCGAAGCTACCCCAGCTTTTTTTTCTCTTTCTTTAGTGAAATTCTTCTAATTGTTTTATTTCCATGCTAAAGTCGTGCAAGAACTGAAATGAAACGCAGGTCGAGGCACGCACAAGTTGGGCTGATCAGGTGGCTGGCTGGCTGCAAAGTAGACGCTGACGAAGATTTACCTTGCTGGCGACAGGTGCAACTGAACGCAACGCATATTTGCAAGTTGACAATGCAAAAGCAGCAGCCATTAGCTTGGCCCTGTCTAATGGCGGCTACCAAGCTGGAGGAGACTGTGCGGCAAGCAACGTTGAGCTGACAATATGTCCGACCGTGACGCCACGCAGCTGCGGCACTGAAATAATTAAATTGCTCCCGACAATTCGGCTGAACTTTGACGATGAAGGTGACGGTGGAAGCGGCGGTGGCGGCAGCTACAAAAATTGCCAAAATGCAAAAGTTTGGCGTTTTTTAATTTAATTTGCATTGCGTTTCATTTTGATTAAAATCCACGAAAAAAGGCACAACGAACGAAAGCCAAATATGTAAAGCTGCGAAAGGTCGAAAAATCTCTCGCGTAACACGCACCGACAGTCACTTCGGGCGGCGGCAGTGGCCGCTTTGATTACGGCGCACATGCAGCAGCAGCTGCCGCCATTCAGTTGCGCGTTTAAGTATTCAACTGCTTCGGCATAACTACGCTTTGTAGAATTGAAGCTGAAAGCTTTATTATTATCGTTTTGCATTTGGATTTGTCCGTTCCTTGGCCGCAACTGCCATAAGTATGCGGCTATCTTTAATTTGGTTTTAATTGAGTTAAAAACGTCATTGTCTGCGGCACGTTTGATATCGGTCCAAGTGGCAAATTCCGGAAAAAGTTGGCATTTTGTGCAAATTAGCCGACAGGTAGCTGAAAGTTGTAGAAATTACCGAAAAAAATATTTTGAATAATTGATTGGCTTCTCCTTTTCTCTACTCCACCGTACTAATGCAAAAATAAAGACTGCAGCCTAGATGGAATCTTCCTTGATTTCTTACTCAAACCGGAAACTCAAGATTATAATTTTAAATTTAGATTTTGAGTTGGCAGACTTTGTTTCTGCAGCATTTTCTGCTTTCTTCTATAAGCTAGAAGCGTCTAATTAACAAAAGATGGTCGCACCGCTTATATTGAGTTCTGGAAAGTGAGCTCCACACAACACCCACGCGTTTTGTATAAATTGAGCATGAGTCAAGTAACTGCCAAATCATCATGCAAAGAATCATTCTTTAAAATGCAGGCATTTTTTTTAGCTCCTCGCGTACTGTTGAATGCAAAGTGCGATCATATTTTTAAGCTCCAAAATTAATATGGCCCCTTCGAACAATCAATATACTTAGCGTTGAAGCCTGTGCCGTTTATGCTTGACTGCAAAACTGACCAAAGATCCCATACGCTTCCTTGTAATTTCAACGCTGAATAAATTTGTATACGTTTTGCCATATCCGTGTTTGCAGATCTCGCAACAATGATTCTTCACTAAGTACTCATCATTTTGACACAGCTGCAATGCTGTCGATGATTTGGCAACATTTATCTTAACAATCATTCATATTTTCAACTGTCCATTCATTCATTGCACACACTTACTTCAGTTACATATGAATATGCAATTTTGTTGCGTTTTGTTGTTCCATACTCGTGCATAGTTTTGTATTTTTATACCCATTCATTGTTAATGACATGGGTTCTCGGGTTGTAAGGTTTCGAAGTTCAAGTATAAAACCTTTGATGAGGCCCAATCACTGTTTTATTTACCTTTAGCGAGAACAAACCCCTTTATTTACATTTAGCAAAGACACCCACCTTGACCGCTACTGGTCAATAACCTTTGGTTAGCTAATGACCTTTCAAGAGGTCAATAACCCTTTTGTTTACCTTTAGCGAGGGTAACAACCCTTTGTTTCCTCGTCAAGCTCCTTGGAAGTAATGACTCAAAACTAAATTCCATTTCTGAATTTTCAAGTATTTGAAACTTTGTAACTGATTTTTATATTGCATTTATCTTTGCTTACTTTTTTTTTTAAATCCAAATCACGTACCCCTAATACATAGTCTTCCATTCCTTTTCTTTCTTCCATTGTCATTTCGTACAGAAGTATATTTCGATTGTCATTGGCGCGTAGAACTCGAGGTAAATTGTGGATTTGTCGCCTGCATATTGCGTATGAAGTCAGCGTCGAAGCGGAGAGTGGCCGGCTGTTGGCTTACTGGACTAGCTAGCCAATATTTAAATTAGCTGAGATTTCTGATTCCTGCTGTAAATCTTATTCACACAGGCATGTTTGCACACACACATATTAAGTATACCATACACATTTTGTAGCTACAAGTCTGATTACAAATGTATCTTATAATATTCATCCAACTCGGCAACTCCACATCAATGACAATGAAATGCCAATCCGCTGCTACCACTGTCATTGCTCTTGTTGTTGCCCATTGTTATCGGTACATTTGTTCATTCGCACACCGATTCACACATCCGCAAATTCGCACGTCCAGCCAGTCAACCAGCCATCCATCTATTTAGGCAGTTTCATTCATTCACAACGCGCACATTGGTATGTATCTTATATTGTAAAAAGTAGTAGATATGAACCCGATAGGAAAAGTTTGCGAATAATTTGTATAATATATAGAAATGAGACTGATTAATATACAAGTAAAAGGTTCAAACCGTATTTCCAACTATATAGGGACTGCATACATTGCTGCCGAGTCGAGCTTTACCATCTTCACTCTGGGTCAGAAGAAACTCACAGTCTTACAAGTTCTGGTTGTTGATCAGCGCCTGCCAAGCTCACTAGAGGTCCATAGATCCAGCGCTAGAAGGCAAGAGGACATCAGAAAATCGATTCGCTTCCAATCGGATGAAATTGGGCTAAAGAGACCTCCTCAACGAACTCACGGCTTTGCAGTTTCTGGCGGTTCCGCTGTGACCGGGCATCCATAGAAGTCGAATATGAAAGAAGATTGAAGCTAAAATCATACAATGGTGTTATATTAATAAGTTTTAATAGTATTTTTTTAAAAAATATTTCGATTTATTTTACTTCTTTTTTTCTGGAAAGTACTGCGAAATTTTTAACTTTGGCATTGATTACAGAATTTTAAACCACTTATCAAATCCTTATATAATATCAAGAAGCAGTAAAGACAAAATAGATCCCTATATAATGTCCAGCTTTGTTTTACAGAAAAAAATTTTAATTTTCGGAAATATACTTGCATAGTATGTACCTTCAAACTATTGTTTAAGCAAAAAAATCGATTTTTGGAAATTCACAATTGGATAGGCGTTATATAAATGCAAATAAGACCGGATAAATTGCAAATAAGAACGAAAAGTGAGGCCTTATTACTTTGATTATCTTTCTGATATGCATTTCAACTACACTACTCATCAATTTCCTACAGGGTATCCATTTTGAGCACAGCCTCATAACTACTTAACTACTGTTACTGCTGCTAGAATGCCATTGTTTGGTTGATATTATTGTTGTTGTTATTCTTGCATTAACGTGTTCTGCATAATTTCAGTACAGTGTTGTTATTATTGTTGTTGGTACTTTTTAAATTGCAATCGATTTGCATATCCGATGAGTCGATGTCAACAATGTCGTACATCAGTTAAGTGGCCTCGTATGTCTTTTAACCCCCTGCAATAAGAAGTTATCCCCACACAAACGCACATACACACACACTCGCAAACACATACACAAACACACGAAAACGCCCTTTGCTGGAACGTCTTCCGCCGCAACCAGGCTCCTCACTTCGCCTGTCAGTGCGTCAGTAAGCTTGGTTGGCAGTCTGTCAGCCCGTCACCCTGCAAGGCAGCCAGCCAGCCGCCACTCTGCCGTCAACCTTGAATGCTTGACTTCGGCATATATTTCCTGCTCCACCTCGTTGGAATTCAACAACGTTCTGTCTGTCTATTTAACCACCGCCTGTATGTATGTGCGTGTTGTTGTTGTTTGTTTGACTCCTCATTTACCTATGCGAGCGCTTTTTGCCAACACAATTTGTTGTTGTTGTTGTTGTTGTTATTATTGCCGTCGATTGTCAAACTTGACATTCTGCATTGGCATCGGTTGTAACTATTGTTGTAGCCAACACCAGTGCCGCCGTCAGAACGAGTCAACCGCATTTTTGTTGTTGCTGTTATTGTTGCGTACATTGTGGCAATTTTCTTGCCATTTTTCTGTTAATTCAATGCAATTTGTTTTGTGGCTGCCGTTGCATGTTGTATGCCTGTCATTGTTGTTGTTGTAATTGGTGTTGTTGTTGGTGCTGTCGTCTTTTTATAGGTTAGTAGCATTGAAATCCATTTGATACGTCTGCTCATTTAAATTTTGTTTTACAATAAATGAAAATATATATTTTGTTATTTTTTTTTTTGCTTTTGTCGTGCCATTGTTGCCACACTCTTATACCATTTTTGTTTTCACGCCACAATTCCTTTCATGCGCCTTAATCCCTCTCTCGTCTCTTCTCTTTCCGCTCTGCTTTCTGCTTAGCTTGGCTAATTTGTATTAAAAGTCTGTCTTAAATTATTGCAGATTTGTTGTTGCTCACCATCCGTTTACACTTACCACTTGACAATCGTAAAGCCTAACGGAAACCATAATTTTAATCCACTTTTTCTGCACAAATTACTTGGTTAAGGCTGAGTGGAGTCAGCCGTGTTTTTGAACTTTAATTGGTGCGAAAAGAGAAATATTTAAAGAGTATTAAAAATCTTAAGAAATCTCAAGTTTAAAACTTGTTGTTTTTGAGAAAGGTTTATGTAATTTAGCAAATTTTTTTTCCATTTTATTTCTAATGGCTTACTATAACCTTTATAAAGTGTATACTCAAACTCTCTTTTTTAACCTTAGTGTGCTCTGTTTTACATTGAAAGCCTTTGCGCCCAAAAGATGGCTTTAAACGTTGCCTAATCCGCCGAAAAGTGCGTACAAACGAAATTGCAAAATCCGAAGTGTATACTGATTTCGAGTATCAATAATTTTTAAGTACTTGAAGTTCAAGAGGAATAAAGTTCCCACTACACATCTTTAATAGAAATTAATCTAATAACCTTTTGAGAATCACAGATGGACGCTGATACACGAAATATTGTAAATAATTAGTTGGATTATAAGTAAAATATAAAATGGCATTGCACATCCAGAGATACATTTCTTTTCTTAAACTTTTTTATAATCCAAACTGCTTACAAATATTAAACTGATTCCGGATCAATGAGACTTGAGTATACTTTTCGATTGTCGTTGCACTAAATTAAAGCGTTTAACTGCTGACGGATAATTGGCATTGTAGCCAAATGTCGTCAAAATTTATTAACACGATCAGCCAGCGAAAGTAGCGTAGTCGAATTTTCCCTGACAGCCCAGTATAGACTTCAAGATGTAGTCCTAAGCACACAAGTGTAATCGATAATTTGATTTTCGAGAGAATTTGGTTTTTGCTCGACAGGCTCTCTCAGTCATTACTATCTTGAGCACAGGTGGTTTCTTTTGGCAAAGAAGAGTGCTTCATATCTCTAAAACTGACTACAACGCAGATAATTTTCTGGTTAAATATATTGTATAACATGGCTCCGCGTGCGACAAAAGGCCAAAATGTGACAACCCCTTTTTTTTCAATCTTGTGCTAGCCTCCAGATTTTACTCCAATCCATAAAACAAGTTCGTATTATAGACGGTGACAGGCCTGAAAATGCGGCAAATATTTTTAAGATAGTAGAGTTTCTATAGTTCTGAGGCCATAAGTTGTCTACTAAGCTGATAGTATAATAGTTAGACCACGACTTACTTTTCGCACATTTTTTCGTCCAGTTGGAAACTGTATGTCGTAAATACGGTTTCAAGCGACTCGACAAAGTCAATGTACTACATTTATAATTTGGAACTTTGAATGGCTATTTCGAGGGCACTACTAGAAGAGAAGTATGCCTTTTCAGTGACCAACAGTACAAGACTACAAAACCAGTATTATTTTTTACACGTTATGTTCCCTAGTTTTTCTTATAATATGGCTCTTTAGGAATAACGATGTCCAACAACTCACATGCCAATAATTGGCATTCACTTGCAACAGTTGCATAATGACCGGAACCAGAAATCATTCGTGCTTCACAGTAGATAAGTGTAGATGAATGTAAATAAGTAGTGAAAATTACAGTTGATGATAACCGATTAGGAGCGTAAACTGTAATTAGTGGCACGCAGTGTGTAAAATAGTTAAATGCGAAAAGTGACTATTTATATGCAGGGAATTGAAACGAAAGGCTTCAAAAGAGGAATATAGGTATTTTTAGGTGAAATTATGTTTGGATAAGGAGTTGGTTATACGTAAAAGATTAATGGATTCTGAATAAGATGGTTTCAGGTAAGTTTCAGTAAGAATCTGAGAGTCGCGTTGTTACCCTTGGATCTTCGAATCGATGCAGCTGTTCGCTGAGGTATCGTCGTTTAAGCGTACGACATGATCTAAATAGCGAATTCGTCGGATTATCATGCGCTGAATTACAATATATCCATGTCACCATAGAGCTTATACAGTTCGTGGTTCCATCTTCATCGTACTCATAGCTCACGCGGAGGTCTCGAAATACCTTACATAGAAGAGCTCTCTAGAATACTCAAAGTGCTTGCACCTCTTGGTTCGTCATCGTACATGTTTCGGCGCCGCCTAGACCAACCCCTACTCTGAATTTCTCAGATCCATGTACCAGTTCTGTCTTTTAGACACAGGAGTTGTAGTAACGTCATGGAACGACGAATGGATCGAGTAATTTTTCCACAAATAGATCAAAAAATAGCATTCTATTCAGCAATAATAATTATTAGTTGAGAATATGCCGAATTGTTTACAGAAAAGCGTTTCGATCACCTCAAAGTCATGAGAAGAACTTTGTTTCTAGAAACAACAGCAGAAGTTATCATTTTTCGGCGATAGTCTAGAATGTCTTGGGCCTTGGCTGCATTTTAGTTATAAAATTGTGCAAAAATCTTACGTCAATCCATTACGTATAACTAACTTGTGGCTCGTTCGACGACTTATCTTAAACAGCTGCCTAATATCATCAATTTATGGGCAATTACTACTTAAATAAATTCTGCCAAAAATTAATATTTTCTCAGGTGGCGATAAAAGTCACACCGCAGCAACTAATCACAGCGTCGAAATCATTTGCAAAATGCAAGAAATAAAACATATTTATATATACAGATTTCTCAACACCTAAAACTATTGCTTAATACAAGGCGACATTTGCATGAGAAAATCGCGCGCAAATCGACGAAATATCAATTTCGCATCAGCGGCAACCAGCGGTGCGGCCAAATTGGCAATGACAACATTTTTGAGTGCGCTAGCAATTAATTTCGCCACATTGTTGAGTGCATCAGCAACAACAACAACAGCAAAAACACCACCTAGTTGCCTAGTATATAGTATAAGAGTCTTATATATAGAGACAACGTGCAACGGCCACATTCGAGCAGCACATGCAACACTCACAGCGTGGTAACATTCGTACGAAAGATTTGTATGTTGTTCTTACTTTAATCAGCGATAGCCCCAAACAAACAAACAACGGACACGGCGAGAGTTGCTGCCGCTGCCATAAAGAACGAATGCAATGCACGCTACCAGGCAGCAACTGGCCGGCCTTGTGCCACATTTGCAGCAGCAGCAGTAAGCGCTATGTATGGCGGCATTTGTTTTGGCGATGGCGATTGCGCATGCGCCGTCGCGCGCAAGCAACGAACTGCCGCAATTGTTAGTATGTTTGTTGCTGCAACGCCGCTACTATCTTTGTTTTAGTTGTTGTTGGTATGGCTGTCAGCTAGCCGCTATAGCGCGTCGTATGCCCCACTCGGCTTTGCATACAGTGTGGCATAGCATGCTACATGCCAGCGCGCATGACCGCGTGTTGCATGCATGCGGCAGCAAAGCGCGGCGTCGCGTCGCGTCGGTGGGCCGCCATGCGCCAAAAAAATATTTTAGGCAAACTAGTAAATAAATTGTACTTTTAGCAACAACAACGCCAACCGGCGGTATTATAATCATAAGCAAATATCAGTTGGAAATATTTGCCGCTGACATCATATTTTGCGCGCAAGCGACTTGCAACGCCGCGGCCAATAAAAGTCAACACCAGTGGCGCGCTTGGTAACAGCTTGTGTTTTTAGCTTGATTTCTTCACGTTTTACTACTTGAGTTTACAAAAAGTTATTTTTAAGCCAATTCAAAAGCGAAAAGTACAACAAAAAAAGCGCACAAAGGTTCTCGACGTTCGAATAAAAAACATACAATACATATATATACACACAAATATTCACAAATCGAGAGTGAAACAATTTTGCAAAGAAAAGCGAAATAGCATTTAAGGCGATAACAATCGCTGCGCTCAAGGTTCGAGCCAATTTTCGACAATGGCTTTATTTGTTAATATCAAAGTTGCCTGTTTGGCCGATTTATATATTCTTGTTGTTGTTCAGTTCACAGCTGGGCGGCTCGATATCTCATCGCATTGCGCAAGCTTTTAACGCAAACAAAAGAATCGCAAGCATAATGCGGAAATATCGATCTATATACAATAATATATTTGATTTAAAAATACGAAACTGAAAGTGAAGACAAAGTGGGTTATCGTGATCGTAGAGTGCTGCAAATAAAGCTATTGAAGTAGCTTTGGTTAGATTGGAGTTTAGTTGAAAGCAAAGTTATATTAATTACCTTATGAACGATCTAAGATCTCTTCTTCTTTGAATCTTTTTAGTCGAAGTTGTCTATTTTCTGGATTTACCGTTAGATATCATCAAAAGTAATACCTTAATATACATACGCACCAGCTCCTTAATATTGCAATTTGTGCACGTCAGATCAGGAATCACTTTGGTTTTAGGAGTCACTAATTGTAGAGCCATGAGATTCCATTTTTAATTAAGGTACCAAAGTTTGACTCGAACTGCGCACCATGTATAAACCAGATCTAGGTTTTTTATATATTCTCAGATATTCCCTCGGTCAAGGGATTTCTAGAGCAGGCCATATAACATCCATTTTTTATTGCATCATGGAGTTTAGCAAGTTTAAGGGTGGTCTCTTTTTGATGCTAATGAGTTGTTCAGATTCAGTTTCGTTATTCAACTCATTTGAGTAGCTACTCGTCATATTTTGAGGTCAGTAATGTTCAACGATTTCTATCGTTATGGATGGTAGTAATGGCTCTCTAGGAGGTCTTAACATGCAAAGCATCCGCTATAACTGAAATCTTGGAATCTTGTATAAATGAGAAACGAAGAATAATTGAATTTTCGTAAGCTTACTAATGAGTTTATTTCAGTTAGTTCCAAGCCATTGATCATAAGTACTTATATCTTTTCAAATAATTGCATTGAATTGTTATTTTTGAGACCAAATTTCGCCCGTAACCAATTCGAAATACAAAATGACAATGAAGTGTAAAGATAATAAACTTCGCGAACAATCATTTGATTATAATTTATAACAGAATTCACATGGTCGTATAAGTATCACTGCATACCCACAGGCCTGATGCAAGCAAGCATGTAAAATCTCAAGTGCGCACTGCTTTTCAATACATCCTTTTGCAGTTTTTGGCGGATTTTTTTTCATCATTTGGTAATTGTATGCCCCAAAACTGCTTTTGATCACCAATAATTTCGCAGTTTTAACGAGTTAATTGTGTGTGCTTGTGAAGATTTTTTTCCGGGTTGGCTTCCTGCTTTGTTGTGCTTCCTGGAAGCGCGCGCAATGTAAATAAACGCAGCGTTGTTAAGCTTGAGCACCGCACATTGATGAGTGTTATATGCACTGTGCCACGCCCATGCCGAAATGACGCTTGTCAACGCGCGCTGTAAACTTCGCAATTTGCACATTGTCGCTTTTCGTTAGTGACGTGGTAATTGTGACTTTCTTATTGATTTTCTTCAGCTCCTTAACTTTGCCCCTTGCATTTCCTTTGTTTTTTTTTGCTCATGCCATTGTTGCAGTGCTTTTAGTTTGCGCTTGCGCTGATTACATTGTGTACGCATTGAGTGGCTCTCTGCGCATGCGCTGCTACTTCACAGACAATTTAAATTTTTTGCCATATCATAATGATACAATAGTAAACTTATTCGGTCACCCTTTTGTCGTTTTGTTGTTAACTTTTCTTCGGCACGTAATTTCGGTTAATAAGTAGTTTTAGTTGCCGCATTAACGACGTCGCGACTGATCAAGTGCGTGCATCCTGGTTGCGTAGGGTGGTAATTATGGCAACAAGTTATTTCTTCAGCCCTGATAATGGTATATACTAACACGTCTTACAAGAAGTAAGTTGAAATCTATGGCAAGAAACTAATAAAAAACTAAGATAAAAAGTACAGTAGACCCTTTATATTGCCTTTAGATTGTTTTTGAAGTAATTGAAAGGTGAAAATATCTAAAATATTATACCGCAAAGAACGAAGGGATCTATGTTCAAGGCTCTCAGTTCTTTCGTTACTTTTTTCTACATTATAATTTGTATTTCGTTCTACTTATTTGATATTAATTTCCTAGATCATTTAGTTTCGTATTCTTAAACATATTCTCCCACCTTTTTAAGTTTTTTTAATATCAGTTATCACACGACAGTGATTCTGGATCTCTGGTCCTAAATAAAGGATCCTCTAAACTATTTTTGCCATACCTGTTTATATAAAGATTTTTGTTTTGTATAATATATATCTGTTTTGAGCTTAGCGTTGTATACCATTTATAATTACTTGAACAATCTACAGGTAGCTTAGAGATGGACGTAGATCGTCTCAAAAGCATGATGTTGTCTCAGGATCTTTGTTAGCTGTTTCGTTGCTCATATATCATGTCTGAGAATGATGACAGCGAAACAATTTTATGAAGTTTGTTTCTTTCTCATTGAGTCAATGTTCTGCAGCTCTTCATATTTATTTTTAAATGCCGTAGTCGATTGCTCTCGCTGTATCATATTTTTGATGAATCGGCAAGACTCATTTGAATATGTAACTGCAGTTTTTTTTTGACATAATCTTTTGAAGCCGGTAACATAAAGGATATATGTATAAGGATAGGATTTGGCATATTCTTCTGAAGTCGGCGTGCGGCAGATTGTTAACGAGGTTACTAAGATTAAGCAGGCCTGAGAGTTTAAAGAGATGAGTTTTTTTCAGAGTCTTACTTCTGCACTCAATAGTTATTTCATTATTTAGAAGAAGATGGTTAAGAGTAATGAAAAAAAAGTTCACAGTTGCTAAGTTTCAAGAGTTTCACGTTTCAGTTTTCAAACTTCACGTATTTCGGAGCTAATAAACATATTTATACGCTGAATATGGTTTACTAATTTTGTCACGAAGGTTTGAAACATCCACTAAGAAATATCGGAGACCATATACAATATATGGTATATACATACATAAATGATTAGCGTGACCAGCTGTGTCGAAGTAACCATCCGTTTGTCCATATATACGCTAACTAGTCAATTTTAAAGATATCGATCTGAAATTTTATACACGTCCTTTTCTCCTCAAGAAGCTGCTCATTTGTTGGAATCATTGATACCGGATCACTATAGCTGCCATACAAACTGATCCATCAAAATCAAGTGCTTGTATGGAAAAAGCTTTTATTTAACAAGATATCGTCACGAAATTTGACATGGATTGTTGTTCAAGGCAACATAATCGATGTCAAGAAAAATATTTTTTCATACTCTTGGAAAGCAATCATGATATAAGGAAAGCATCTGTGAAGGGTACTAGAGCTTCGGTACCGCTGTAGTTAAGATTTTTTTCTTGTTAGCTGCAATTATGATTACTGCCACTGTTTGAATGTCGCTTGATTGACATAATTTTCATATTCCGTGCATAGTTACTTAAAGCAGATAAATAAATTAGTTTGAAAGAAATTTTCTTATAAAATAATTTTTAATTGATTGTTGCTTAATGATGCTCTTTAAATTCATTTTCCTTTTCTTCTCATTAAACACTATTTTATGCGTATTTATTTCCGTAATTTTTATGAATGACCCACATTCGATATCAGTTTTGTGCGTGTGCCTCACGATGAAAACCCGAGGCGGCGCATAAGAGCGCACTCTACAGACAGTTCGATAATAATCTTGATTTAATTGTTATTAACACGAAAGCGTGGCAAATCACTTTCCAAATACCACAGATAAAGCTTTATGCGACCAACTGAAGTTAAGACGGATGAGTTGGCTGGAGCAGCAGACTGTTTATAAAGAAAGCGAAAGAAGAAAAAACTGTACAAATATGTTTTTAGTAAGGCTGAACATGCAACAGCACTTTGCAAGCAACTGCAATAGCTTTCAATATATAAGCGCTCATTTGTAGCAATAACGCTGGTATTGCAATTTAATTTAAAATATATAAAAAAAAATATAATATAAATTCAAAAACAGCGTCGCGCAAATCAATTAGTTATCGGCGCTGCTGTTGCGACCTCTATATGAATTTTAACAGTGTTGCATTGTTGCCAAAGTTCAGCCCCAAAAAGCACGCACTACACTCACTGAAAGAGCGCGGCGTGCGCTTGCTGTTGCACTTTCTTCGACACGCCTCCCCAACATTTCGTCTACTGTTGCGTGTTGTTGCCTCATCTTTTTGGGAAAATAATTTTGCGTGCATGCGCACCAATTGACTGGAGTGTGTGCTGCCTTGAAGCTGAACTATAGCAAACAATGGTTCTGCGCATGCGTGCCGCACACAGCTAGATGCTACCTGTCGAATGCGAGAGATTGAGTGCCGGCAATTCACTTTTATTGGCAGTCAATCAATTGAAAGTTAGCCACATGCCACTTTTTCGTTCGTAGAGTGCTGGAAGAAAGCATGCCTGCAGCCGAGAGCGAGTGAAATGCTAAAGTAATTAAAAATATATGAACTTTAATTCAAAAGTGATCGACGAAATGGTATGTAAATACCTGGCGTGTGTTGCACAGACATCCGCAAATATAAATATTTTGTGGAATCATTATTTTACTGACCGCTTGTCATTAGCCTTCGTTTTTTAACATGTTCGTCTGCCACGCATGCGCGCGCAGGTGAAATTGTGTTTGGGGTTTTTTTATAACATTGCTGTTCTAATTAAAATATGCAAATAAGTTGCTTAAGTGAATGTAGTGTAAACGTTAAAGATGTAGCTTTGTATGTGTGTGCGCTTATTGAGAAAGTCGTTTTTGGGGTGGCAACTCCACATAAATGACTTGTTAACGGCATTTCATGACGAAAATACATAAATTTTGCATTTTAATTTGCTTGTGCTTAAGTTTTTCTTATTTCGCAAGCGTTTTAAATCAATATGTATGCCTCGCAAGCATTTGCGGCTGTCTGCCGTTCGCGAAAAATAATTGTTCTCGCATGACGAAGCAAGAAGTAACCTTGTTAGCATATAAATAAATGAGTTTGCGGATCAACGGTACTATGGGAATTCTGCCAACATTGACTTTGTTCGGCTTTTAGGCCTTTTAAATGTCTTATTTGAAATAATTGGAGGGAAAATGTAATGAAATACTCCAAAAGAGCTGCATACTATAGTTATCCGATCTGTACAATTTCTTCGGGCATTACATTATTGCCCTAGATTGTTCTATTTGTATGGCAGCTATATGCCATAGTGATCCGATCTGAAAAATTTCTCCGAAGATTACATTATTGCCTTAGACAATAACCCTTCCGAAATTTCGTAAAGATATCTCGTGAAATAAAAAAGTTTTCTATACAAGTGATTGACATCGATCGTTCTGTTTGTATGACAGCTATATAGTGGTCCGACATCGACGGCTCCTACAAATGAGTAGCTTATTGGAAAGAAAGGAACGTATACAAAATTTCAGATCGATATCTAAAAAACTGAAGGACTAGTTCACGTATATACAGACAGACGAATAAACAGACAGATGGACAGAACGACGGACATGGTTAAATCGACTCAGCTCGTCCCTCTGATTATTTATATACATATTTTTTAGGGTATCCAACCCTATATAAATCTCGCAGTTTTTGAGATATCGACCTGAAATCAGACGACTGTAAGATATAACTGCCATATAAACTAACCGAACGGAATCTAGTGTTTTATGGAAAACTTTTGAATTTGACGAGACATCTTCAAGAAATGCAAACTTCGAAATTTTTTATATCGATTCACTATAGCATATAGCTGCCACCAAAACTGAACGATGAAAATAAAGCTCTTGTAAGGGAAACTTTTTTATTCGACAAGATATTCTCACGAGATTTGGGCATGAAATATTTTCCACGAGAATTTTAAGTTATGATTTGGACCATATAACTGCCATACAAACGAAACAATCAAAACATAGTTCTTGTAAGGCATCTTTTGTATATGTGAATGTGTGTGTGATTAATAGCTTCGGTGCTACCGAAGTGAACGTTTTTACTTGTTTTTAAATGCTTTAGGTGATATTATGTTATTATTTTTCAATACTCATTTAATAATTTTTCCACACTTTTTTTGCTCTTTGCTGTCATTATATCATACCGCTTGCCATTATGCCACTAATAATAGACCATATGTTGTCTGTTTGTCCAAGGCTAATTTGTGTATTTTTCTCTCTTTTTCCGTGAATTACCGTAATGTGCTTTTGTATAGCCACAGGGCTTTCAAGCTTTTCCTAATAAAATATATTATTGCTTTGCTAACTACTAGCCTTTACTGCTTAGTAACTTCACCTACAAATACCTCGACACACACATACAAGTAGATTTCAACTTCACTTTTTAAACATTTTGCAAATTCGCTATTTCCTATGTGCAGTTAATAGTTTACAGTCTACAGCCAAACAATTGTTTTCAGGCATTTTGAATTCTCCTTCTGTTGGGTTGTACACGGAACCAATAATTATGGGTCGTTAGGTGAGTACCTATGTGCCTAGGTTGGTTGTTTGTTTAATATTTCATTTTAATTTCTGCCTCGCAGATATTCCACTCGTACGTGCTGCTGTGCGACGCGTTCGTTTCCGTTTTAACTTCTATAGTATTTCATTCAAACATAATCGTGTTTTCGTCTCAATGCTGCGCCAGTGATTGCTGCTGAAAATCGTTACTGTTTAGCGTGTTTATTTGCTTTTTAGTTTTGTGTAGTTATTTTGTAATTTATTTGTAAAATGCCTGCTAGTAACGGCGCTGTATATAATTATGGGGTTTTGAACATGCAAATGTCATTATGTTCCCAAGTGTTGACTGAATTTTTTGTTCTAAGACGTTTTTCTAGGTCAAATTCAAATAAGGCGATGGAGTTACAACAATTGTTTAAGGAAATTGTATTAAAATAGCTGATACTAAGATTGAAAGCCTTAGTTCACATATTGGATATTGTGTTAGTGTAACAGAACTGAAGAGATAGTGCTAGATACCTTCTGAAAAATGTCGATCTCAACTCATGTGACAGATATGGGATGGCATTAAACAAGCTTATTTATCGAGTCAGCATACTCAATTAAAAGTTCATGGGGCCTTGAAAATACATAAATCGCGTATATATATGTTCTTAAAGGCTAATTTAAAATATTTTCAAATTATAAGGAGAACATAATTTTATTTGATTACTCAAAGAGGGGAAGGTTATCTAAGGCCTTTAGTATTTGAATATGTTTTCGGGTGTATAACCACTACGGCGGCATCTCGGAAAGGGCATCCTAATGTTCCTGCTTAACCGATTTAACTCTCCGGTAAATCGCCGAATATTGATTTCCAATTGGTCAGTCGTAACATATTTGCATGCATGAGCCAGTAACTTCATATACCTTGTAAAAAGGTAGTCTAACAGAGTGAAAAAATTAGAGGGCCTGTAGATTAACCATTTTTATATCCTGAAATGTCAGAGATCCTATAAAATGTCTAAGGGCAACCTAGTTTTGTTGCAACCGAAGTTAAATTTTCTTCCTGTTAGTTACAATATTTGAAGATCGCGATCCCACTATATCTTGCTCACTCGCACACTTAGCAGCTTGTATGGCGTAAATTGAAGGGAAGTAATACTTATATACCAACAACTACTTCGAAAGTCTACGTTAAGCAATATAGTCGACTTCCCGTGAAAATGGCGAGTAACACAGCGCATGCGCAACACTCTTATATGCTGGTTAAACGCATAACAACGCAATGGCGGAATGTGCAGCAAAAAAATTGCAATTTCAGTAAAAATTAATTATTTTACAAAAGAAATATGCAAGAAAAAAGGCGCTAACAAAAAAAAAAATAAATAAAAAAATAAAAGCGCAACCCCAAATAAGTTAACAAGAACGTCATCAAAAGTAGTTAAGCGGCAAGGAAAAAGTAATATCAACTACAAGGCGCAATAACAAAAAGCAACCAATAAGCGCGCTGCTTAGGCGCAGCGTGTGTCTAGACGCATGCAACATTAGTGCAGTAGGCAGTTGGTAGGTGAAAAGTCGCAAGCGAAGTAAGTACAGACAGCAGTTGCGCTAAACAAGCGCTAATTATCGGCAGCAAGTCAAGTACACACGCATATGAAAATACATGCTTATAGGTATATATATGGTATATACATAATATATATACATACATATATGTATATGTGCTGCTTTGCCGGCTAGACTGTATGCATTGATGCACATCCATTTGGTGGCAAGCGTGTGTGTTTGTGTGTTTGTGTGAGTATATGAGTAAGCATGCACAAGCTCGCTGGAGCTCAGTTAGGCAGTCATGTGTTGCATGCAACATGGCTGCGGCTCAATTTTCGCTGCATTAACTTTAAATATTACAGCAATATAGGCAGTGCACCTCTACTGCAACAACAGCACTATTGTTGTTTAGACGACATGCGCGCCGATTGGTGACTCCTTATTACTAGCTATATATACTATATACATATATATACGAACGATATTTGAATTTATGCACACATGCCTAGTAATGGGTTGCATGAATGAGTAACAAGTGCAAGGCGTGTTAAGGTGTGTCGTCTACATGTCGTATAACAACAACAACGACAGCGTGATAAGCTTAGTACAGGCAAGTGTTTCAAGTAGTAGGCCAAGTAGCTTTTCTCTTCAACTTATTCAAAAAGTGTGAAATATATTACCAAATAAAAATCGCGTCGAATAAAATTGTAGACCACGTTGAAATGTTTCATAAACCTGCTGAGAATTGCTAACTAGATCATGAGATGAATGAAATAATCAATTACAGCGAAATTCGAGCCAATTTTCTTGTTTCAAATATAATCACACCATCTAAGATAGGCTGAGTTCTTGAGACAGTGAACATGATATTCGCGAGATAACTGTTATCATCGGCAGAGAGAGACAGAAAATTGCGCTGCAAAACGACGAAGGAAATATATGTGCATATAGATCTCGAAAATGGTGAGAATAGTCTGAGTTCTTGAGTCAATGAACCATATTTCCTCATGGAAGATTAATAATTATAAACATCAAGGTTTCTGAATATGGTAGCTGAAAAGAGAGATAGAGAGAAGGAAAAAGAGAGGTCGAAAGATGCTGCAAACAACGACGTAAACATTATTTGTGATTTGTGTATATCGGCCTCTAAAATGGTCATAAAATTGGTTTTAGAGTGGTGAAAAATTTGGCTTTAGAGTGGGATGAGGCATTTTCTTCAAAGATATTAGTAACTTGGAATGAAAAAGCTATTTATATAGAGTTCTTTTTGCTTTGAAAAGGAATCTTTATGAATTACTTGACAATCGATGAATCTAAATGTTTTTAGATGCTAGAACAACTACCGGCTACTACAATGGTAATTCCAGAACGAAAGTAAAAGTTTCAGCTCTTTCGACTTAAAAAAGAGCTGATATCACAAATGACACTTCTACACAATTTTATATGATTCTGCAATAATTGTTGTAGCGAAACATAAATTTTAATATTATTTTTAAGTAACTTTAGTTACAAGACAAGCAACCATAACCAACAACTCCACTTAAAAAATATATTATAGCTTATGGTAATAAAGTCAGCAAATGGCAGCAGGCGAATAACAAGCAACAGAAGAGTACAAGGAGTAGCAACAAGTTCAGCAGCTGCGACAAATAACAAGCGTACCAACATGTTGCCACACGCCAATGTTGTCAACAACTTGTTGGTGCTCTTGTAGTCACCGAGGTTATTTATTTGTTAATGCGCTTGTTACCTACCGTTATATTTATGAATTAACTAAGAATGTAAAATATTACAACAAACAATATGAGAAGTGTATAACAATATTGTTGCAAGCTGCTACATGTTTTTATCGCTGAGTAGTGGAAGAGTTTTTTTTTATAGGTTAGATTTTTTAGATTTTCATATCCGTATTTTAAATTAAAATAATAATTTCTCTTAAAAAAAAAATAAGCATGCATTTTTTCTATGCCGCTCAGGTGCAATCTCTCATATTTATATAGTTCATAAATGTGGCTAGGAAAATTTCACTGTTTGTATTTCATTTCTCAATTCTTTTCTTTTTTTCCGTTTAAAAATTTTCTAATTCAATATCTTTCAATATTGTATACCTTACTGCTTTTCATATCAATTTCTATGATAAAGATGGCCATTTAACTCATAGCTTTTTCTCTGATTTTGAATTCTCATCAAGTTTATTAAATTTTTCAATTTCAAATATATTTTTACCAATATAATCATTTATATTACTCTGCTCTTTTTTCATACGATACTGCATTCCAACGCTTTTATTCTCTTAATCTACTCTCATTTTCGTTCCAGTATATTTTTGTCTTCTACTTCGACTGGTTTCGTTTCCTACGACATCATTATATTAATGTCGCTCAATATCGAGTATTTTGCATTCATCATGTTATCCTGTTCTTCCATCTCAAAGATAATTATTGATCCACTATGGTCCCAAATAGTACCAAAGTAAGGAACAGTGGCATGTAATTGAAATTGAAACTTTTTCTTTCTGAGATCAACGAACTCGATTTAGATATGATGGCAGAATTAGTATACATCGTTTGCACAACCAAATTGTCAAGGTACCCCACAAGTAGTAAAGATTGTTTCTAATATTCTGTGTTTGCAAATCTCTTCGCAATCAATCCACAATAAAATACGAAACGACAAAGGCAATGGAAAACCTCTTATTAATCTGTTCCACTTGTTCATAAATTGTGCTAGCGTCAGTATTTTTAGTGAACTATTTCATCTGAAGAGTTTTGCATCAAGTCTTCATTAGTTTGTGATCTCCAAACTTTTTGCTAACTCATCAGTGGATTGTGTTATTGCTTTTTTTTATTAGTATTTCTTTTGTACTTCAAAGCGTACTTTTTGAGCGGATATTCTCGTGTTTTGTATTTGTCTCTTTCGCTTTACTTTCAATAACTATATTGCAGAGAAAATAAGCTAAATTGTTTTAAAACGTAAAACCAATGCTACAATAATTTGTCAGTTTCTCGTATACTATTCTTTTAGAACTCTTTCGGTTGGTTATAGAAGGCATCGTGCTCATTTAAGTATCTTTCTGAACTCATCCTGGTAGAAGGCGTCCGTCTCATTTATGTAACTCCCTGTGCACTAATATATAAAAGTATTAATATTTTTCAGAAATATGAGACCCCACACCATTTACATTAAAGAGTCCTGCGCTTAACATAATATCCGCCTACTATACAGTAGTATATCTGTTCTGTGTGTTTGTTGTAGCACACCATCGTCGCCGAAACCATTAGCGATATTAGCATCCACCCCAAGTCCAACTAAATGTCATACATAGATGTATGTATATATTTGTTGCAACTGAAGATGAACTGCGAAAGTTTATGTACCATTGACAGGATACCATTACCTTGTTAAACTGACTGACTAACTGACTTAAAAATGCTTTGTTGCTTTTTGTAGAGTTCTTATGATTTTTCTGCCATTCGTATGCATTAGTCCAAGCACTAACGACAGTCAAGTATAACTAGCCGTTGTGGCAAGCTAGTATTTGTTGTAAATGACATGTTGACGACGGTTTTGAATGTGCCGGTGGCATAGAAGACGGTGTGCCACACAACGTTGGTTGTGGCATATACTGTAGTTGTTGTTGCTGTTGTTGTTATGCATTTTGTAGTTTGGTGTTATTTGACATGCCTCGTCGATTGTTGCCGCATGTCGACCGTGCGCCGATGGTGCGGCTAAACGTCAAACACTGTCAAAATGCAGCTCATAAACAACGTTGCCAACAAAAGATGAAGCGGCAGAAATGGAAATAAAGCAAAAAATAGAAGCATCTGCACTAACAAGCATTGGCGAGGCAGATTTGTTTGCTGGAGTTTAGTTTGTTTTCTATTTTTTAATTGTAAAACTATTTTTTTTTTTGTTTGGTTTTGTTTTACTTGTTGCCACCACACAACAATTCCACCGTCAACGATGACAGTAACGGGCAGTTGACGACTTTTTACCTGCGCTTTAGTACCATCCGGCGCCCACTGAACGATGACGTTGAGTTGTTATTTTATGCCACTTTGTATGAGCGTCCGACAGCAGCATCCACAACCTCTGGCCAATGCGGAGAGTTCTTGGAGCTTCAAGTGCTTTGGGAGTTGAAGAGTTATTAGCCACTTTCGCGGAACGTAGCCACCGTGTTTCGACGCGGTGCTGGGTATATGTATTGTGCTGTGTTGCAAGCGCGCGTATTGTTGTTGCTGTTGCAGACCCACCTGTGTGTGACATGTAAAATAGTGGCAAAAACAGATAGCGCAAAATATCATTTTGCTTTGTTAGTTGCAACAGTAATTGCCATCCATACTAATTGGTATTAGTTGTGGAGAACTTACAACAAAAAGCAAATAAAATAAAAAATAACAAAAAAAAAATTCAGCAATATAATCCTCATGCCATTTGCGCTCATTACCCTTCAACTGATGAGGTTTCATTTGCATTCTCCTTGAGTCTATGTGCATATAAAGCTAACAATGTAATAACTATCCGCATCTCACACGACTATACATGGCTCTAACTGCGCCTGTGCTTCCTGCCTTCGAGGTATTTTGGTCTGCTATTTGTTCGCTAATGTGTTTGTCTCATTACCACTTGGTGCTGGGTTGAAGTTCAAAGTATTTATCATCAGTCTTGTTTTGTGCCGTGCTAATGTTAAACAGCCCAACTGTGAGTGCAGTGTGGATCCGGGACGGCGGCAAGCAGAAAATGGAAGTTAGTAGTTGTGAGGAATGTCATTAAAACATCGTCTAATTAGAGCTAGTAGCAAATTTCAAATCCTGGTTAGTGCCTTTTGATGAAACTGCTAAAACCGAGAGGACGTTTCGACATTTTTCAATGTTCTATGCAATCGAATACAATCGATTGCAGTAAAAGAATATTATATATATATATTATTACCAAAACTCCGCTCTGTTTTCAAGTACGTCCAGGAGACATGCCATAAAAAAGAAGTCGTACCATAGATAGATATTCCTTTCTCCGAAAAAATTTTGCAAGTTACCTCTAAATATTGAAGAAGTCGGCAAGAAAATATTTGTGCGGATAAGGTGCCTCATATCATTTTAAGGCTGCAGCGTTTGTCATCGGATTACAGCTTTTCCAACGATCTTTTCATATTTACTGTTGAAACAATAGACCCATTTTTTGATTGAAACCGTAATTGTACAAGGAGTATATCTAGAATACACAAAAGTGCGAAAGAAACGGCTTTACTTTTAAGTTGGAGCAAATTTGAAACTCAGTGAGTCGAATTATTTCTCCAGGTGCTTCACACTGGCAATGGAGGTCATTCTCTCGTTCTGTTCCGGCATGCTGGTGAGTTTATATCTATTCGGACGACATCTCTCAGTTAACTTTCACTCATTTTCTGCTAAAACAGTCGAATTCATTTGCTCGACTTTCATTCAATACAAAAAGATTGGAGCTTTTTAAGTCGCTAGTCCGATACTTTCAGAAACATTGCACTGAGGTCTATCCGTTCGGATGACATTCTTCAGTTAACTCTCACTCATTTTCTACTATTTTAAGCGGACTCAAGATATTGGAGCTCAAAGGAATTGGAGATATTTAAGTCGCTGATATTAATATTGTGAGTTAGATGGCTTTAGAGATATTATACTGAGACCTAGATTCGATGATAGTCGATATTCTAGATTCTTTCTTAAATAACGATACTCTAATTAGTATGTTGCGCTATAATGAAAAACTTTTTTTGCGCTTTTAAAAGTGACTTAAGGAAAATGTACGGTCGGCATCTATTCGAGTTGAATTTTTGGATATACTATCATATTGCTAAGATCAATTCACTTCGGAACCGGTAGATTTCAACAGATTGCTAAGCATGCTGGACAGACCTTCGTTAGCCATTGTAGGAATTTATCGCCAATCGAAAATCAATAATTATCTGTTCTAGTAATGGGTAAATTTTATGCCCTTAATGACTGTCATACGTTCACTGAAACTGCCGTTTTATATAAATTACTTATATTTTTGGTTATGTACGAAGCATTTCGGTCTAACGCAGCAACACACTTCTCATCACTTAAATTGTTAAAATACTTCAGCGACTTCCATACAATTACTGTTAAGCTATTTCCTCGTTCCGCTTCGTCCAACACTTCGCTGTTTCCTAATAATTTGTATGCAACCATGCACTTTGTTTGCCACACTAGGCACGTTCTTGCCACATCAGCAACACAGCATCATTTCACGCTTAGCGTTGAAAGCAGTGCACTGAACTATATCATAAGGCAGCTTTAGTTAGTTACAACAACAATACTGGCATTATTTTAGCTTTACGCCAACAACAATGCGAAATCTGCGCTTTTTGCTATCGTTTCATAGTTGTCGACAATTACTTTGCAGTTAACGCCCAGCGTGCAATTGTGCGGAGAATGCCACAAAGTCGCAGCTACTAGTAGGTGCATATATAGCGAGCAACTAATGTTGTAACAACAAAACAACGTTGTAACTAACGAACTGCAGTCAATCAGTAGGCAAGCCAGCTTTTCGCTCGCTCAAATGTACTTACTGTGGCTTAGTTGTTTTTGCAACACGCTTAGATTTACATTGGAGTATGCGCATTGTTGTTGCGGCGGTTGCAAATTGTGCTTTTGTGGTACTCATTCATATCGGCTGCGGCACGCTCAACTTGCTGCGCTCGCTTGGTTCAGTAATCAGCGCTGGCTTGTAATTTTTAATGACAGCGATTAGAGATGCTGTGCTGAAATGTTAATCGAATTATTTGTAGCGATTAAAATCCTACAGTGTCAGTTGTCAGCGAACATTTAAGCGGCAAATTTGCTGGTGAGCGACTCTAAGATGTGGGAGCGTGTCGTGGGAAAATGGTGGTGATTGAGTGGTGTAATACGTTGTGGCGTTTGTTGCAGGTAGTTCCGAGTTTTGGAAATACAGGGTGTTGTTTTTAGACGTATGAACTTCAGTTTGCCATTTCATAATATACTGGCATACTCCGAAACAACGTTCGGTTCGGGCGCTGTGTCCAATAATCGTTCGATATAATCACCCAGCAGAGTCGGTAGTTCAGCAATCATGGATCGGTTTCGCCCTACGTTTACTCTCGTGATTAATGCACATCTTTAGAGATGTGCGGTACGGCCGAAGACCTTATTGCTGCTGTCGAGCAGAGTAGAGAAAAAGACCCGTATGGGTACATTCGCCATCGCGCGCAACAATTGGAGCTCTGCGCTTCCACTTTATAGAAGATTGCGTGGAAAGATCTTTGGTTTGCGGGCTTATGAAATCCAACTCGTGAATGAATTGAAGCCGAACGCCCATCAAGCGCGGCGCAAGTTCATTAAAGGCTGTTAATATGGACGACCTTTGGTTCCCACTAGACGGCGCTATATTACAGACAGCCATCGACACAATACATTTATTGATGGAAACTTTAGGTGAGAGCATTATCTGGCGTCGTCACGCTGAAGGTCGGTGCGATTCAACATTGCTATACTATTTTTTGTTAGGTAATGTGAAGTCGCTTATCTACGCAGATAAGCCCGAAAATATTGACGTCTTGGAAGATAATAATTTAACAAGCTGTCTTCATAACACAGTCCTAAAGTACTCCCCATATCTGTGTATTTTCCTCTTCCAAATGGAAGAGAAAGGTACAGACCCAGCGTCCATTATCCTCGTTGGACTTCTAACCATCTCTTTCTTACTAATGTTAACATAATGTGGTGATAAGCTTGAAGTATTGAAGTAATTCCAAATATTCCATGGGTTTTGTTCTACCCTAATGGTATTTAAAGAGACTTTGAGTAAGACGACGAAACAATGATTTTTAAATAGTCAATCGATTCTATGGACCCCAAACTTTAACAATAATCAGATTGTTTCGGCACTTTGTTTACAACAACATTACAACAAATTCGGTACTTAATGCAATGTGGTTCAATATGTGAATCGGAATGAAATTATATATAGTAGAAATCGAAGTAAAAAACTTTATAGATTTCTAACAAACCTTTTCTTCTTATATAGGTCTAGTGTTGAATAAGCTGGTAAGCTGCTATTTTCTTCATGGAATCAACTATCTTAAATAAAAAGGCATTCAAGCTTTAATACAGGAGACCCTGTTCTATTCCATTCGATGAGCAGACATTTCCAAAGTAGCCCGGAAATGCTGAACTGCTACAAATTACTCATGCGTGATGTCAGCTCTACATATTTTGAGAAGATCAGTCGTGTTGAACGAGCACCAAAAGTTCCATTCGCACGACAGTCGGGTTTGCGTAATTATTATTAATAGTCGTATCCGACCAAGTACTGTCAATTCGGCAGAATTCTGCCGCTACAACAACAAAAACACCACCAAATCATCATTCAATTTATCCCGAGCTACATCTGAAGCGGGCTGAACCGAACTCTAGGACTAAATTTTTTTAACCGCCTGGACTGGCTTGAGCACTTCGCTCGACAACACGCCATTTTCTTCATCTAATCAATTTAGTAATAGAAAATAAATAACGCTGATGGTTGTTGCAATTTCCGAAATCGCTTCCTCGGCACTCAAACTAAATCGCTTGGGGGCTGGCATGTGTTTATCCCTCGAGTGGCATAAATTGGAATGATTGTTAATTTGAAAATTGTACGTTTGATACTTCAAACAAACAACATTTAGTAACATTAACCAAAAAAAAAAAAACTACAAATACATACTATATCTTTAGCGGATGTTGTTGTGTTGCAGCGTAGTTACTTGCAACATTGTTGTTAAGAACAATGTTAGTAACAAACTAAAGTTTTATGCGCGCATATGTTGTAAATCGCAAGAATTGCACATTTATTGACTGCTAACAACACTACAGCAGCAACAACAACAGCGCAAAAAAACTACATTGACAGCAAAAGTGAATATTTAACAACAACACTGTTGCAGAAGCACGCCACACATGCCCACAATGCGCATGTTAAAATGGAAAAGCGGCACAAAACGATTTGCCGCGTTGTACGCCACAGCAGCAGCAGTGGCAATTTGACTGTGCAACATACCCGCACTCGCGCAACAGCGCAGCAACAAATACTTGCGTATGCACAAATTGTGCATGTACGCCTGTGAGCGAGCAAATGTTGCAAGTAACTGCAACTGCATGCTTATATATATGTGTAAGTGTGTGGTTGCGTGCGCATTCGCGTGTACGTGCAACAACGTCGAAATTTATGTTTCCTTGTTAGCAACATAATTGGAAGTGTCGTCAATGGTTGTCGGCGGCGACCAGCGGCCATCCGCGCGCAATGTTGCACTAATGCAATGCAGTGGCAGCAACCAACCAACCAAACGACCAGCCAACGAGCAACAACAGCAACACAACAATCTTGCAAGCCCATCAGCTGACCAGGCGGGCCATTTAACCTTGCGATCAACAACAACAAAAAGCAACAGCTGCAGGCCAGCGCGCCCAGCAGCAAATGGTGAAACGTCGCCTGTATGTGTGTGTATAAATACATATATCATTTAAGTGTGCATGTATTTGTGTGCCCCTGCACTCAATGGTCTGACGCTATTATTTCATATGCGATTTTTGATATATGCACTTCAATGCTCAGGCTATTAAATTGATCGGTTGGCAGTCGAGCAGCAACAACAATCTGTAAGCCTACCTATAATAGCCGCAATAAAAGCGGCAAAGCTGCATTTGACAGCACTGCAAAGGCTTTGGTTTTAACGCGAAACTGCGCGCCGTGTAATAAATGGTTACGTGGAAAGAGACAAATCACGAAGGGGAAAAATAGGTAAGGTGAGAGCAAAATTAAAATATTTTTTATATACTCAGCCATGCAGACTGATGTGGAGCTGCTAAAGCGGTCTTATAACATGGTCCGAAAGCGTTTTCGAAGACTAAAATACTCGTTTAAACGCAAAGCAATCACAAAGAAAATTCGATGATAAGGATATGTCTCACATCAATTGGTCAAATTTTTTCCAATCTTCGGTTTCTATTCAATTTCGAATACACAAGATACCTCCGTCGGAGAATATAAATCAATACTGAGCTAGTTGAACCTGGTGAGCTTTCTTCTGAGCCTTTTGAACAATCTACGCTTTATCGTTCAGTTATTAATATCAAATTGTTAATATCGTTCAAAATTATTCGACCGTTAACTCTCTCGGAGATTATAAATAAACGCTAAGCGAGTTGAACCTAGTGAGCTTTCTGCTGGGGTTACCGGACGTCGCAGAATTGTACCTCGAAGCCTCAATAAACGAGTCTGGAAAATTTATAATGATCTCAGTCATTGATCTGAGTTTTCAAAATCAATTAAACATAGTAATTGATATTCCAAAAGACGGTCATATCGGCACGGACATTATGAATTACTCCATTCTTGTAATAAATCAATAATAGATGATCTTGCAGTTCTATCGTTGGTTTTATCTGGCGGCTAAATAAATGTTTTCTCTCAATAATTTTAACTAACCATTAAAAGTCACTCTTCATGTCTGTCCATTAAGTTTACCGAAGCAACGAAAAGCGGTTTTGCTCTTTAAGTACCATCGTTCCACTGACAAAAGTCTCTCTAGCTCTGAAGATATTTCATCAACATATTATTTTCAAGAGAAAACGTTGGATTTAATATTTTAGGGGTGTAGGAGGCTCGTTATTTTTGTCCATGTAGCCTTTGTAAGCCATCTATTGTGTAGGTTAAAAAAGCAAGCGCAATAAAAGGACTTCAGCGGGCGTTTCTTCAAAAGATTGCTAAACTCGCGTATTTTCTTTAGAAGTAATATAGGTTCTGACTACTCTAACACTAACTTTTTACGGCTGAAGAGGTCATGTTTGACTTATATTAAAGTTGACTTAAAACAGCTGGCGGCTCTTGGTTGAGAACTTAAAGTCTTCGAATGTAGTATGCCTTAATAAATTTATTACTACATTGGGTTGTACTAACATTAAAACTTCCTAACTACAGAAACCACACAAAGACTTAGTAGTCCCACGATGTCACTGCATTCACCTTGACCAACTGTAGAGAACTATTGAGTGGAATAAATATGAACTCAGCTGGGAATTGACTCGACCGCCATTGATATGCAGCAGTTTGAACGCCTGCTACTGCCACAAATTTTTGCAGTTGTCTGCTCTTTTTCTTAGGCAATTGCTGCGCGCATATGTTTTGGTGGCAGCAACAACAGCAGCGGCGATGACATGTCTGTCGCCGTCGTTATGTGCAAAATCGCGTCAGCGTCGCTCAATCAAATTGACCACCCAGAAATTTACCAAGCGATTTGAAGCAGATATGCGAGCTAATGCTAAACAACGAGAGTGAATGGTGATATATAATAGTATATACTATATATGTAGATGGCTATTGTTTATGCACTGCTATCTGCCTTTTCGTAAAATGAGGGTTTATATGCAAAAGTATATATACCTAAGTTAGATTTTAATGAAAGAAGAGACAAATTTATTTATATATTATGAACAAAGTTGAACGCGAAGTCACTAGTGCATATAAGTATCCAAGTCAATAAGAGTTTTTGATATTCAAAGCTCTGCATTAAGCTCTTATTTCAATGGAGATAATTAGTGGAAAATAAATAATTTGTTGAAGAAATTTCTATCAAAAATTCATCAATGTATTTATATTTTCATAACTTCGAGCGATTTAAGCGCCGAAGATGAAGCAGTTTATTTCGAAAGAAATTACGGAGCTTTTCCTGTAGACATTTTAAGCTCTAGAAGCTTTCAAACGTTTGAAATTAATTAAAGTAATTTAAGAGCTACTAATTTAATTGCCCATCGATGTAGACAATTTTGCCGCAGATAGATTGATGGCTTCCTAAATTTGATGAAATTTATTCTCATAAAGCAAAGCCCTGAAAACAAAAGCTCTGTTGAGCTATCAAGCACCTTGTAGTATAAAATAATCACAAAAATGTTTGCAATAACGTAATTACTTAATTATATTTCACTGTCATTTATTAAGTACTAATAACTACTTGTTTTCTTCGCGTCATTAGACTGCTACGCTTTCCGATTTATCAACGCAATTTCAACGCTCTAGCCTTACCATGCCCCATTCACACGCCTCCTTGTCCTGCCAATTTGTTTAACCAACTGCGTAGCTTTCGTCTACTGTTGTCTTGATTTATTTAATTATTGTGCGTTGTGCCTCATTTAAAAGTTTTATAATTTATTAACTATTGTTTGCACAAGCAAATTAGTTCAATTACGAGTTGCTCTGTGTGCGTAAATTGAAAATAGGCCTATTGTTATGTAAGTATACCTTTTGTTTTGGAGAAGCAGGAAGTCAGGCCATCTTTTAATGAACATGCGCAAATATTAATCAAGGCTAGTGAGTAAAATAAGCCAAGTGGTCGAAAATGAAGTATGGCAATTTGTTCATTTTTAGAGAAAGCTAAATGAACGAAGATATCGGTAATGAGCTACTAGCTCTGGAACAATTTTAACAGAACGTATGCATTGGCTATAATGTTGATCAGATATATTACTTTTTCCATAGATCTTTATTTTAAAATAATCCATGTTTGCCTTGTGTATACCTATGCTTATTATATTGTGGTCATAGCTGCCACGAAGACCTTGTAACAAGAATTTGGACGATATGTTCTGATATAACCGATAGTTAAAAGGTTTTAAAGTTTACAAGCGGCTCTAAACTTATTTAGGCACATTAAGCAAACAACTTTCTGAATGGAAAACAAAGATAGAGGCTTGGTTACTCGAAAAATCATCAAATTTTGACCAACTCTCAAGATTTTGCAACCTTTAAGTAAGCTATATGGCATATCATGGGATACTACTAAGAAAATAGTTTTTGAAAAAAAATGACAATTTGAACACAGAATACAGAATGACTAAATATTTTAAATAGGTTTTAGAGTGCGACCTGAAATAGATCTTTGAAATATTATGGCCAAGACATCAAGCCACATATTTTTTTATAATATAATTTCGGATAATTTTCATCATGTTTTTCAAAAACCTGTTTCCAGAATGCCTTGGTTTGAAGTTGAAAAATAAAGAAAGAATATGCCGTTTCTTTGAAGAAATTCGGAGCGACTGTGATCTTCTATGTAATCGGACTCAAAAACGAGATTATAAAATTATCTGTTTTTAAAGAAATTTTTGGTTAACAAAATAAAATGTAAATGTTTAAATAAGTATGCCGTTATTTAATAACTCAAGTAAAATTAATCGTAGAAGACTTTGAATTCAGCTTAGCAAGAAAGTAATTATATTATATATTACTCCAAATTTGCTTTCCCTTGCAACTAGTCAAGCTGCTCTCGAATATCAGTCATATACTTCTTTCATTGAATTTCTAGAAAGTTACACATATATCCAAGTACGTATTAGTCCAGTGTAGTAGGAACAATAGCAGACCATCTAATAACTAAACAATAGTACGAAGAGCAAGTGACAATTGAGCTGAAGTCCAAGGCAACACGTTAAGGTGCAGCAGAAGCCACAGAGATGACAACATAAACGCTCTAAGACTTGCTGTGCAGCAGCTTAATGATAAAGGAGGAGTGTGCCAGGATATGGAAGCTATACTGCTGTTAATGAGCAATTGTATTCAATAATATTATATATAGTTAAACAGTACCAAGAGTGGCACTGCAGGCAACGGCCTCGAAGTGAGTAAGCCAAACCAGGTCAGTGTAGGCACCTACAAACTTAAGCTGTCGTAACAGTTTTGAGCTACCCAAATGGCCAGTGCAAAAAGTGCCACCCCATTGAGTTGAGGATTTGTATTACTGCAGTAGAGAGCGCTATTGTACGCACGAGTTGACAGGACCAGCATATAGGCTTGCTAACGCTATCAAGCCTCTCCTGCTCCTCCACCTAGCTACTTGCTACAACCGTTACGCTGTGAAAATGCAAAATTTACAAATAATTAGAGCGTTATTAATTTGATTATTTGCTTTGGTATGAGAAATTGTTACTGGTTGTGGCAAGGCGCTGTTGGGCGAAGTTTACGGAATGGCTCAGCAGTGTGTGTTATGAAGACTGCTTCGTGTTGGTGGAATAGATACGATAATTTGCATTACAAACTAATTTAGTAGATTCGACTATGTTGCTGTTGTGTTCGGTGTTGATTGTCTTGCAAATTCGTTGCAAATATGTAAGTAGCTTTTATCTTCATAGAGGTTAGGAGAAGAGCTGGTTTGACAATGATTTGGTTTCTGTTGCTATAATTTGTGTTGTTCGCTATACGCCTCAACTGTAAAGTAATTATTTTAGATTGGGCATTTAATTAGGTGTTCAGTGTACACAGAGGCAGCATTAAAAGTACAAATAATTAGTAAAGGCAGTAGTGCAAGTTGAATTAAAGGTCAGAAGAATCTGATAAAACAGCTGAAATCATTCGAAGTTATATTATTATAAACATAATTTTTCCGGGACCACTTAGGCAAGTAAAATGAAAACTAAATTTTTGACGGTAAAATAAGTTACATTATTCGCCATTCCCTGTCAAACATGCTCTTATTTAAGTTACCTAAAGCCAATTCGGTCGAATTCTAAAAGTAGAACGTTGACAGTACCTCATGTTTCATCGGTAAAAAATTTGCTTATATCTTTGCACCCTTTCTCAAAGTTTCTTATACTTGTACTTCTCTAACTAAGATTTTCGAAATCACTTTCAAACCCGTTGTTAAAGCACGCTACAATGTCTGCGTAAGCTGTTTACATGGATTTTCATTAAAAATAATTCAAAACTAGCGTATTACTAAAAGTATCGATGAAAAAATATGTTGCTACTGCATTTTGTTTAATTTGCAAATCTATTCTATGAGCTTTTATTTTTCTCTTAAAAATGCTAAAAGACTATAAAAAGCAAAAGTTCGTATGACTCTATATTATTATACACAGACAAGACTTTAACAAGACTTGAATCACCTAATCTGACAGTTTCTTAGAACATATGACTTTTATGGATACTTAGTATCCACGGAACTACCTTCAATATAAAGATGACCTAACTTAATTAGTGGTTATAGAAAAAAATTAGAGTTCAAGTCGAAATATTAGGGGGTTTATAAAAAAACCTAATTTTTCAAAATTTTGGCCGGGGTTTGAAAAGTCTTGTGAATATAGTGTTCGCAAAAGTTTCAGAAGAGCTATCAATAACCTCGTAAAAAATAATAAGTAATTCATTGACATGTAAATTTCTGGGTCAAAAGCTCTTGCTAACTTAACCTCAATTCAGTTTTTGAAATATCGCACTAAAGTTTTGTTAAGTCCCTTACTCCCAAAAAAACTGCTCATTTGTCGGAACCGCCGATATCAGACCACTATGGCATACAAACTGAACGATCGTAATCAAGTGCTTGTATGAAAAACTTATTAATTTGACGAGAAAAAAATGGCATGGATTATTATCCAAGGCAGCTCTATAATAGGGTGGAGCGAAAAAAATTTTTTTTTTTGCTTAGCCTGAGTGTAACATTTGTAGATTATAAAAAAAAGAATATTTTTGGAAAAAAACTCACTTTTAAAGTAAATTTCAAGTAAAACTTTTTTGGACAAAAAAATTTTTTTTTGGTTTAAACTCTTTACCGTTATATAAAAATGACCGATTTTGACGATTTTAGACGCAAAATTTATTTTAACGCTTAAGGAATGTTGTCGTTTAAGACTTTTTTTAAAACTCCAATAATGACCACAAAAAATTTTTTTTTAAGCTGAAAACTTTCATTGGCCAGAAAGAGGACTCTCCACAGCTTCTAGAACACTTATCAAAAATTTTTTTACGAAATAAAAATTTCAACTCGAAATTTACTTTAAAAGTCAGCCTCTAGCCTCTAAATGTTAAAAATTTGTTTTTTTTTCAAAAATTTTCTATTTTTATAATCTACAAGTTTTTCCCACAGGACAAGCTCCACCCTACGCTATAATCTTCGAATAAATTGTTCAAATCGAAACACTATAGCATATAGCAGCCATACAAACTGACCGAACAAAATCAAGATAAAGATCTGTTTTGCTACAAAAGCGGCACCTGCAGGGTATTAAAGCTTCGGTGCGACTAAAGTTAATGTTTTTTCTTATTTTTTTTTTTAGAAAAATATCCTGTCTAACGCATATAAAAATTGAATTTCTGCTATTTATGCAAATTCTTTCGGTCAGTACGTCATATTAGCATATTCAAGGTAGTTATGTAAGAAATTAAACCCTTGCTTGCGGCTGTGCCTACTTTATTTCCTACAACGCATAACACCACGGAAATTATGCAAGAAGAGTTTATAGAAAAGCTATTAAAAGCAAATAAGCGACGCATAAACAAAGTCATTAGACGAACCCTTTTTCGGTTGCACATGCGGAGTAATGAATACATATATATAAAATATATTTATTAACGTATTGTATAAATTTCTTTTTAATTACAACAAACACACGCATGCTTGGCACCGTGCACTTTGATGCGTAAAATGAGGCTTCGAGCATTTTGTGGCAGGAAGAGCGCAACAGCAAAGCGACAAGTTGGCTGGCAGCTAGACAGGCGTGCGATTAGATAACAGAATAGTTGCTTATATACATACATATTTACACAGGTAACAACAATGCGCTGGACACAACGGCACATAGAAATATGCTATGTGGCAGCAGCCGCAACGCGTTTTCGCCATAAATGTGAGTATAAATGCGCAAGTATATATATGTGTGTGTGTGTGGGACGCAAAGCAGCAATCACCCAACGTAACAACAAGAATAATAAAATTCTTAATTTTTTTTTGTTGTAATTTTATTGTAAAGTAGCAAGTAAGCAATTGAAGTATGCTGAGTTATGTATGGCTGCCACTTGCAACATGTGCTTGTGCTACGCGCCTCAAAGCGTATAATTTGGCTGTCACTGGCTAATTACGCGCCAGCAGGATGTGCCACCAGTGCGAGCGACTAGTTTGTGGCATTTAGGCGGTTTGTGAGCCGCTAACGACGCGCCAACGCCGCGCTGTTGTTGCCTGCACAATGTGGCAGGAATTGACGGGTAAGGCGCTGCCACGTCGGTTGGCCGGTTGGTTGGTTGGTTGGTTGTTTTGGTGAGCGGTTGTAGGCGATGTTTGTTGTTGGTGGATATGGCTATGCTTGCCATTAAAATGCAATTAAAATGTGAATGCGGTGGAATGTGGTGCGTGTGCCGGCTGCTTATACATATGTTAGCGTTGTTGTTGTTGTTGTTGTTGTTGTTGTGTTGTACTTTTTGCGTTTGTTTGTTAATTTGTTTGTTTGTTTTATGTTGTTAGCTGAGCGTTTTTTGCTTGCTTATTTTCCTGCAAGTGTTCAGGTTGGTGGGTTGGTCCCGGCGTAAAGTTGTGTAAAAAAGGAACGAAGTAGTACAAAAAATAAATAATCAAAAACAACAACAAATTTTAATGTTAAATGTAAATCTCTTCCAGTGTGACACGCCCACTTCGTGTGCTTGCCGGCTGTGGTTGTCGGGCGTTGCAGTAATGCTGCTGTCGCCGCTGCCACTGCTGCTGCTGCTGCGGCCAGCCGTGCAACTTTAATGGGAAAATAATTTTTATTTGCATTGGAAATTACTATGAATGCCACAGCATAAAAATGCATAGCATACATTTAATTTATGTGTGTGTATGTGCCGCTTAGTGTATTAAAATAGGAAAAAACCATATCTTCGGTTGCATCGAAGCTATAATAAATACCCTTTACAGGTGCATTTTTTATAACATAAAAGGGTACAAGTAGATCTTTAGCTTGATTAAGATCGGTTGTTGTTGTTGTAGCGGCAGAATTTTGCCGAGTTGACAGTCCTTGGCCGCAAAAAATTCGGGTCCGTTCCGGTTACGTAGACCCGACTGTTATGGGAACGGCCAGTTCGTATGGCAGCTAAACGCTATAGTGCTCTGATCTAAACAATATGTTCGGATATTGTAGCGCTGCCTTAAATAAAAGTCTGCACCAAATTTCATAAAAATGTATAATCAAATAAAAAAGTTTTCCATACAAGTACATGATTTTGGTCGGTCAGTTTGTATGACAGCTATATGCTATAGTGGTCCGATATAGGCGATTTCGACAAACGAGCAATTGCTTGGTCAGAATATGACGTGTATAAAATTTCAGTTAAATATTTCAAAAACTGACGTATTTGCTGACAAACTTCGCGGCAAACTTATTACACGCTGTGTAGGGTATAAAAATAAATATCAATCGCAATATCTAGCCAAAACAAACATTTTAGAGTATAGTAATGCTCTTAGCGCTCATTAATATTTACTGCCGCATATAATACGACTGCTCGACGTTTGTGTGGCCCCTACTACTACTTTCTATTATGTGTGACCGCAGTATATCAGTTACCCGACGTTCTTTACTTAAAATTTTTTTGTTTTGTTGTTTTAGTTTTTCTCCCGACTCTTCCTTATCGTAGCAGCGGTTAATGAGCTACTTTACAACAACTCTGAGTGTTGCTGTTGGTCGCTAGTGAGCGGGTCTTGAACCTATCGACACGCTAAGTGGCTATGTCATATGCATAATGTATGCGTGACGCCCTCACAACCTAACGGAAGTGTGGGTGTTAACGGAAAAATATTTCGAAATTAACGCTCTCAACGCATACTTAGTAAAGTGGGGCGTACTTGCAACATTTTCGAGGTAGTAAATATTTAAATCCTTAGTAGGGCTTATTAGCGCGAGTACTACCAGCTCAGCTTATAATCACACATTTATTTTTGTATTGTATTTCCCTGCTTTCCTATGCAAATTCTTATTTATCGCCCGATAGTTTACCTTGACATTAACAAAAGCTTGTGAAAAGTCGCAATACGGCTTGTTGACAGCTCGTTTTGTATTGACTCCCATATGTGCCCCGCTTGCTTGTTGCGCGTGCTCCTTACTTAGCCGCCAAATTCATGCCATTATCATCGTCTTGGCATAACCAAGTACTACTTTTGCTTTTATTTCCCATTTGTTTTGTTGTTTTTTTTTTGGCAACATTCATTTACTTACCTCTTTCTCTTTTCTTCTCGCTGTTCTCATTTTTATGAGCCTAAAATAAATGGCAACCTCAATGTTGACTGACACCTGCCATTTATAATGAATTTCGTTGTTGCAAATTATCCGCAAATAAAAAAAATATATCTATATGTATGTAGTTATGTATATACATACAGTAACTTGACAATGTGTGGTAGTCTCCGGTGTGGCATGCAGCAATATTGTATGTAAAATAATAAATCAGCTTCATTTCTTTCGTGCAATGCGTATGCCGAAAGTTGGTTTTGGTACACTGAGAAAATTTAATGCGCGTATATCAGGTTTAGGTCTTAAAAGAGTCTGGTATTTGGTTTGCGAGAATATGCAATCTAGTTCTAAAGTATCATTAGGCGTTAGGATAATATTGACCATTGATTGGAAATCGTTCCGGAAACCGCATAAATATTTTTTTTTCCTCAATAACCTGTTTAACATTATACAGAATCTTTCTTAAGTAGCACCTGTTAAATGAAGCACTGCCTCACATCTCTCTACGAATGTGTTTATTAATCGAGTGTTGGTATGGTACTAATGGTTCTAACGAGTTCTGTAACAGTTCTATGTATATATCAGGGATTCAAAAGCGATAGCTTATGAAGACAAGAAGTTTCATCTATCCTAATTATTCTAGTATGGGTTCTATGGAAAAGATGCTGTTATAGAGATGGGTTGTGTGGTTCGTCTTCTAACATTGGGATCTTTGAAAGTTTTTTCGAAGATCGGACATCTAAACAATCGTTTTATAACCTCTGTGTAGGTATGAAAGCAATGATATTATAGTGTTTAATAGAACTTTTGCAAAGCTGAAATTAACCGCTAAGGATTCCTCGAAGATCGGAAACCTAAATGATCTGAAGTCATGGAACAGCCTCGGTGTAGGTAAAGAAATAAGTGTGTTAAGAAGTTTTGTAGAATTTTCGGGCATAGATCAGCGGTTCTAAAATCTACATATCAGTAGAAGCCGCACATGAGAACAAAAATAACTTGAGCGTAAATAATCCTTGCTAGATCTTGCCAAGTTTCGTGGAAGATCAGAGATATTCAACATATGAAGTCATGGAATATGTACCCTCCGGGAATACAACTGGAATTATGAGAGATGTGTCGCTCTAAGAATATATTTATTAGATACTTCAATCCCTCTTTTAGATGTCTTATCTTCTTGTTTTTTTTTTTTTTTTGATTGTCTGTTTCAATCATTCTTTTACAAAAAATAAAAATCCATCATCATCATCCTCTCCTCCAAATATACGAATTCTTATTCTTTCAGTGTAACTTAAAAGTCAGTGAGAAGGCAGTTATGTGCACGATTTTTGTGGGAAAATTAATTAGCAATATGCATACGAATTTAGCAGAAATGCGGCGAGCCAAAGTACGAGGCTAAATCATTCACCATAAAAGAAATAAATCGAGTTCCATAAAGGACAAATAAGTGCGCTGATGGCAAAGGCTTGACTGTGAATGCTTTTGATTTTTTTTCTGCTGGTTAAAAGTAACTGCACTAATGTGCGGCAATTAAAATAAGAAAGAAAGGGAGCGAAAGCAAAAAAAAATAAATACTTAAATCACTTCAACTGCAGCTTGCAGACGCACATATGGCTAGCAGTGGAATTGATCGCTTTTTTACAAGCCAAATAAAGCAAAAACCAAAATCAGCACCTTGGCTTGCTCGTTTACACGGCACGGTAAGTATTTATATTTCTGTGTATATGCACAGCAATGACACGACAGCGTCGAAAAAACTCCGCACTTAAAAGAACCCATTTTTTCCGAAAAGTTCAGTGTTGTAGCTCGTCGAGTGAAATTTGATATTTTTTGAAATGCGACCACGATCAGCTTGAGCTTTATTATTATTTAGCGCAAGCGCATGTCTATGTGACGCTATGTGCTACGTGTGCAAGCACTGGCAGCAACGGCAATCACGAAGATCATGTTGATGGCACTGTTGATGACGCTGTTGATGGCTTTAAACGTTGTTAATTTTAGCATAATTTTTTCACCGCGATTCAGTAGAACCTTCGCTGGTGAATAATAACACAAAGGCATAGCCAGGTATAACTGACATATTTACATTTATAATAACCTTGTAGGCACAGATTTCATTGAGAGATTTGGCATTTTTCACAGCTCCCTTTACTTGATTGAAAATTATTTTTATACGTATTATATTGTTCTCAGTAAAATATTTTCATAATATTCATACCGAAAGTTTAGTTGTTCGGACTATTGCTACGCCCATAAAATGCCATTAATCGAAAACCTATAAAAGGACGTAATTAAGCACTTAATTAGAATATAAAGCTGTTATTTGGTACAACAAATTGCATTATTATAATAATAACATAGTTTTTAAACCAGAGATGACCCTCCTCTGGTTTAAAGATTTTTCAAAAAGTGGGTATGGGCCCCCGCTCTAATAAGTTTAATGCACATATCCCTTAAACTACACAAAACTGTCTGCCAATAGTTTTTATTACGAAATGTTATCTTTCTAACGGCATATTGCGTAACCCAATCGCATATGCAACGCGAGATACAGATTACTAAAATCAAAGGTTGAAAAATAATGGATTTCTCTTTATTTGTTCTAATATTTACAGTTAACGCTATACTATAGTATTTATGCAAACTTTAAGCTTGAATCACAAATAGTTGCGGTCTTTTGTACACTACAAATGTAGGTTCATAAACATATACCTTACAAATATTACTTTGCTTCTAGTGGTAATTTGAGCATCTCATCTAATCTGGCTGCTTGTTTAGTTGAATTAATCGAGCGCGTTTTTGATACCAATATTAGTAACACACTAGCTTAGAGGCAACAATCTTCATTAAAAAGAAGCATCGTTTTGAACTAAAGAAAATTTAAGCAACTGCAAAAGTAGTTTTCATAAGTTAAACAGGCTTTAAAGTAGAACCAACTAACTGCTATGTATGACTCCGACTACATTGACATGGCTGCTGATTGTCAGCAAAATGCAAGCTTTTTATATGCTATGTACTGTGAGACGTTCAACCATCCTGTTCCCGACCGACCGTTTGTCTGTCTAGCAGTCACTTCAAACTGCCTGCTTATTCATCTATTCACACTGCCAACCAACCAATCAACCAACCATACTAGTTAGCTAGCCACTCAGCCGTCCATCAGTTAGTCGGTCGTGCACACTTCAATGCGCGCGCGCAGCGGCAGCAGCAAGCTCATTTACACCTGAAAATGTTGGACATTTTGACAGTTGTTGCTGGACAAATGAATGCACACAACCAACCAGAATATGCAGATGAATTGGCGCACCAATGATTTTCGTTTCGTTTCACACCACTCTATTTGTATGTATGAGCAAGTATTGTAACCCGCCATGTGATATTGCTAACTAGCTAGCCAGCCAGCCAACCAGCCAACTAAACTATTTACATACAAACGAAATTTAGCTGAGCTCATGCGCAGCTGAGTGACAAGCGACATTAACCCATTTTATATGGATATGCGCTAGGTGCTTACTCGTTGGTAAACTAGCCGTTCGTAGTGTATCGGAATTCTGTCACTTTGTTCATAAGCGCGCTTAAACTCCTTCAACTGCCGCTGCATGTGTGCATTTGTGCAGATATGTGTGTTTGTAGCAAACATTGTGCGGCTTGATGTATGCGTCTCTTCCTTTGTTGTCGCCTGCTGTGACGTTTTGCTGTCAGTCAGCGCTTTCGCATGCAGGCAATTAGTGTTTGCGGTGTTGTTGCTGTCGCTTTGACTCACGCTGCCACTGACACACCACTACAACTACTACTGCTGCCGAGTGCTTCCAATGACGATGTCTGCCTGTCAAATTGATGTGAAAGCAAAAGTGCTGGTTGATAAGCGTGTTGTTCCAGTTAAGTTTGTAATTAAATTTTAATTAGTGGCTCTCCTTTGGACGCAAAAGCGTAAAAAGATTTGCGAATTCAAGGAAAATAGCAAAATTTATGTAAAAGTAATGGAAGCTGTTGTAAATTAAAAAAAAATATATATATATATGACAAAGTTACTGCCTGAATATTATATTTTGAAAACGCTGAGTCTACGCTGACTCAAGCTGATTCTCCATAACTTAGATCCATTGCTAATTTTGTCTATAAAGCCAAAAGCCTATTACAAATATATATACTTCCCAAATAGACCTAGTAATAAATAGGTATGAGTACAGCTCACCATTACTAGAGGTTATTTTATATATTTTAGCGCTATTTGATAAATGTGTGGATTTACAAATCATCCTTATATCACTTTCGAACGTATAGTTATGAAAAGTGATGTTGTAGGAAATACTTGTATAATGACTTTCAGAATGTTCTTTCAAACGGTGGGCTCTATTAAAGCACATTTTTATACCATTTAGGTACACTGGGTTCATTAGGTTTATCCTGAAGTTTCTAGCACCCAGTAGGAAACCTCCTAGTTCCTATAAATATATAAATGATATAAAATGAATTTAGCCAAGTCCTCCTGTCTGTTCGTTTCGATTTTGGGATATCGATCTGAAATTTGGCACACATCCTTTTCTTCCCATAGCATATAGCTGCCATACAAACTGACCGATCTAAATTAATATGAATATATTTTTATACCAATTTAACGTATGCTATCAAAAATGAGTCTATCATGGGTATTTCGTGCAGCTGACGATAGTTTTTTTTCATTTATATTATAGTTTTCGGTTTTTTCTCAGCCGGTAGTTTCTTGGTACATGGAATGTTCTTCATATAATCAGTTAATCTCGCTCTGTCTGTGTATACGAAATGACTGCTTCCAGTCATGCTTAAATATATAAGTTAGCATTACTCAATAATTCGAAACTTACTAATATTTTCTATCCGTCATACATTACTATTCCGTCTAAGATAATTTCTTAACAAATATCTCAAATTTTGCTTTATTAAGGTAAATTCTGTAGGGTGAATTTCAAGAAAGTATAGTAGAACTAAGCTTTGTCCATTAACTAGTTCAGTATGACATAAAGAATGACACTCTTGAACTTGCTATAAGTTAGCATTATTTATCTGTGGAAAGCGAAGAATATTGATTAATTTTCTTGTGGTCGAAACTAACTTTTCAAATATTTTACTAATAGAAGAGAACTGCCTCAGCCTTATGAGACTCAATAAGAATATATATACGTAGGCTTCGTTTTATATTTCGGCATTTGACAACCCTATTGTTGCAAGCTGTCAACTCACAACTTTATTGTAAAGTTTGATATTTTTGATATTATACATACATACTGAGAGCTGTTAGTGTTGTTTACAGTAAGTTAAAATATTCATCTCGGCCAAAGCATGGAGTTAAATCGCGAACGTTTACAAGCGTTTATTTGTTTACAACTTTCGACGTGGATTAACTTAGCAACAGTGCATCGATGAACTTAATTAAATTTTTGGTGATGAAGTTCCATCAATGACCAGTGTTGTATAGATGATATGATGAATTCAATCTAGGTCGTATATTACTCCAAGACGAATTTAGTGAATGTCATCCGAAATCAGTTGTTGTTCCGGAAACTAATAATGCTCTGCGCAAAATGATATTGTAAGATCGGCATGTGGCCTATCGTGAATTTGAGACAACTATAAGTGTATATAGAATATATTAGTGGGTCTAGCATACAATCAATATTGCATAAACACTTGAACATTTGTTTGACCTAACCTACTGTATATGTGTGTAAGAGAACTGCAAACAAATTTTTCTGAGACAGTATTTTAGCTTTTACAGATATTGTTTTATAAGTGAAAACTGAGCGCACAAAGCTAAATCTAGTAAAAAATTAGCCATAAGATTTTAATTCCCTATTTTATAATCTCTAGTCTTTGATTTTTATATAAATTATATTTATAATAAATAAATAAGTACCGTAATTGAGTTGATGGCATAATGACATATGGCATGCCATTATATCTTTCACGAGAATCTCTGCTTTAAAATTATATATAAATACATATAATTGTAGCGTCAAAACAAATAGTACACTAGCACTCATTCACAGTTCCAGTCATATCATAATGCCAGCGAGATCCTATGCTGTGGTACTTCCCATAAAATAATTATAGTTAATCAGTTAACAGTTATCTACATATGAAATCAAAAATAATGCAGGCTTTTAAAAGTTTCTTTATGTTTATCAACAACTTCGCTATTCGCTACTACATAGTATTGGACGCATGCGCAATTAAAACTATCGCGTGCTAAGTCTGCCGCCCAACAGCTATGGCACGCTGCGTGGTAGCAAAAGTACAAAAGTACCTAGCTATTATGATTTTCGCTGTAATTTTTTGGTTTTTTTTTTCGAATCAAAACAGTTAATTACTCGTTCAGACGCAATCATCAATCATAACGGATTCGCTTTTCCACTTCTAGCTTCTTTTGTTTTTGATACATCTGCCACAAATTAAAAAATAATAAAGAAAAATAAAAAAAGCAGAGTGAGCTTCATAAAGTAGAGAGGCACAACGTCAACATCAACCAGTTATGCATACTTCATGGAGATCGTTCTTAAATAGATGTTTTGTACCTTGTGAGGTTGACTTTCAAGTCCGCTTGTAGTGTTAAGCACAGATAAGTGCTAATACTACTCAATGTTGTATTAAAAATAGATAAGAATGCGGAATTTAATTACATTATATGTTCTAACTTTGTTTATTCTTTCAGTTAGGTTGTGCGTAAGTTGTTATTAATCTGTAATTCTCCACTATTCACAGTTACCATGAACCTTGAAACAGCGGGTAGTTAGTTATACATATCTCAAAATATTTTTTAAACAGCAGTCCGGTAAAATAATACGAAAATGTGAACTGAAGCAATTTTTTAAAACATGCAAAGTGTCCATAACAAATGAAGCGCAGAATTGAAATTGAGCCGCAAGCTTAAAACAAGTTAGTTGCTTGTTAACAAGCGGTGTTTGGTTGAAGTACGCATAATCGTGCGTTTATAAGATTTCGCACTTACACTCATGTACACCAAGAGAAATTCCTGTCGGGAATTCAATTTTGCTTAGCTAGACCTTACTAAGCTAAGATATATTTCAATAAAAGTGCTACAGTGGACCTGAGTTATGCTTGTTAAAAGCTATAAAATATGTAAAAAGGCATCTAATCATTTAAAAAGCGTTAACTTTTAGACTAGCAGGGTTTTTTTTACAAGAATATTTTCTTTTGTTAGTTTAGCCTAATTTTTAAAACTAAAACTTTTAAATTAATATTTATTTTAGAAATTGCTTGACGATAAGATAACATTAATAAGGGAATTCTTCCATACAATTTTAATTATTTTAAAGTCGTTTAGACTCCATTTTATGCCAGGTATATAGTTTGAAAAGTTCGCAACGTTTCAAAAGAAAAATATATAATATAATTTTTTATGAATATATTTGGTTTTATAATTCAGCATGTTGTTCACGGTGATCGATACACAGATTATCTAGCAATCTTTCAACTTTTCGATACCAATTTTGTTGTACGACTTGCCTTTTGCTTTCAAAGAGCTAAACTTCTTTCCAGCGAGCGCTCGCTGGATTTAACTCTTTATTTCTGTATTGTTTCTCTTTCATCTTTGTTTAATGTTTACATTTCCATATTCGTTTAACTTCCCTAGAGCAAACATTATTGACCCCATAAATTGATAACTGCATGATTCTAAGGCTCTTGCAATAGATTTGAGAACCTTTTGTTGTTGCTGTAGCGGCAGAATTCTGCCCAGTTGACATTCCATAGCCGGATAAAATTCCGCGTCCTTTCCGGTTACATAGACTAAACTGCCATGGGAAGGGTTGAGAACCTTTTGAGCTCCACTTTTATATTTCTGACCTTTCTCGCTTTGTTTCTTATTCAAAACTGAATTTTCGCAGATCTGTTCTCTATGCTCTTCGCTCAAACTAGAGCATAATTTCTCAAAGAACTATTGACCGAAGTCTACTATAAAAATCGAAATATGTATAGATCACAGCTTCGAGTTATAGCTGAAGTACAATAATATGGAAAGCCATTTTTTATATATACTACATTATTTAGGAGACCTTTAGAGTAAAGAGTTATTCAAAATCGTATTCATTCGAAAAATAATTAAAAAGATCCAGATGGGCAAGCTTCAGAACTCCAAGAATACCAGCCAGTTACTGCATACACTTAACATATTTTCTCTAGGAAATATCACGGACTGATTGCGAATAATAGGGGGATGCCACTGGAAACATGAGAGACTGTGCGAGATATAAAGTAAGTAGCGGGAAAAGCTATTTGGTGATTGATCTGTCAAACTACAGATAGAGACGTCAACAATACTGACAGTATTAATTCTGAGCGTAAAGAGTCGCGGAAGAGAGAACAACCTCCTAAACAAATGAAGAAGTCGGTTTGCAAAACATTGGCAAGCCTTTCTAGAGACTGTAAAAATGGAATTTTTATTTTTATACAACATTTTAAAATTTTATTTTAAACAGGATATATTGAATGTACGAATATATTGTTCCTTTCCAACCACTAAAGCTGACATATAAACTCAAAGATGAAATTTGAGTTCTTGTATGGAAACTTTTTTATTTGTGAAGCGTATTATAGCATATTTTATTGTATTGAAGGATATATAACTTATAGTCGAAGTTAAATTTTGTTTCTTTCGAACTTATAAACTGCGCTCATTTCATTTGCAGCAATGTATATTCTTGAAAATTATTGATCTCCCTGGGAGACAATATATATTTGTGTATTATATTTCATCTATAATTATCAAGACCTCACCCAAATTAATGAGCTTTTAATTTGTTACTCAAACATACAATTTTCACGACAACTTTAAAATTAAACGCGAAATAACTATAATTACATGCAACATATGCAAATATGGTAGTTTCCGAAAATAGACGGATGTGTGTGAAAGCAAACAAAAACAGCGAATAACATACAATTAAAAAGCAAAAAAAAAAAAACAAAAAACAAAGAGTTGCCAAAAATAAAAAATGAATAAATGCTAAGTTTATTGTGAATCAACAGCTGGCAGCTGTGAGGTGTATGTATATATGTATATATGAATAAAAAGTATCAGGTATATATGTAGATTTGCTAAATATTTGTTTATTTTTGACTAACCATGGCTTAAATTTATTCATAATTTTTCGTTTTTTTGCTCGTTTGTTTTCGCTAATTTTATTTGCAATTCCTGCTGGTCTCTTGCCGAAAATAACGGCATGCAGAGCGTAGAGTATAATTTTCACATAAACGAAAATTTGCAGAATTTTATGCAAATGAAATGTTCCGCTTGTTGCGCATTCAGCACTGGAACTGGTCATTAACTTGGCTAAAAAGTTCTTATTATTTCAACGAGCTTTTTGTATACGTGTGTGTGTGCGCGTGTGTGTGTTTGTGCCACACAGCGCGTTTTATGCAAGCGTTTGTTACTTTTATTTGCCATTTGGTACTCGTAATTAATGCATATCATTATGGCAGCATGTTGTTGCTGTTTTTTCATGACTCACAGTTGCATTTATAATCATTCGTTATTGCATGCAACTAATAGACAGTAACACCAATAAAACTTAAGTAGCTGGCAAATGATATATACAATTCGTATTCGTTATATAAAGAGTCGCTTCGAACTATATTTGAACCAAGTTGGTTATATATTTTTTCAGCGGTCTCACAGCATTTAAAAGAAGTGAAACTGGTGTAAAAATGCTTGAAAAGTTGATAAATACTTTTTAGTATTAGACTTTGACTCGACTCTATTGATGATCATTTTAGTTGCGAGTATAGATCAGTTGAATACTGTAGCAGGTTAAACTTCAACTTATCAGGAATCGACCCCAACATACTAAGCATATGACCCCAGAGTTCGCGAGGCGCCCGAGTCGAAAGGACTGAGTGGTTACAATTCTTCCGGATCATAATGTACTACCTATTAAAAGAAAAGAAAGCTCCACTATGTTATATACATTTTAATGCGAATTCTCAGCAAACCCGATTGTAGAACCATATAGTAGTGATCATTATTGTTTACAGAGCCTTTGGGTACTATCTTAAAGTATGTTATATCAATGACTAATAAAAGGAATAATTTACTTCAACGGAATCTAAGCTGGAGCATAAAGCTCGAGAAAATCCCTGTTTCGAAGGTCGTATGTTTTTGACATTTAGAAAATATAAATATTCAGCATATTTATAAAAGAGAGAGAGAGAGAGCCAGTGATGAATTTTAAATCTGGGTTCATATTGTATAGAAGCTATGTAGAATCACATGGTAACTGGTCTAAATGTAAAACTTAAACTTTGCTAGTCTCTATAATTGCACAGACCACGTAGACCGTACTTAATATAAACAAATATTTCAGGAAGAATACCAGAAATCGGCTGGTTTCAGTTCTTCAATTAATTTTGTTCACTTCTTGCAACATTTTACTGTGCTTACGCACAGTGAGTACCTCCATAAACGGCACAGATGCTAAAAAATATTTTTTACATACCACAACATAAAGTCTATGCGTGACCAGCAGAGCTTCAATTTAATTCAATTTCCTGCTTGTCTTTATCGTCGACCTGTCAAACTGACTGAACTGTCAAAACTACAATACCTTAGCCATAGCGCAGCCAATTGCGAGCGCTTATGAGTATTACGCGCATATAAATAAAGCCACAGACGAGTATTGTGAGGCATAAAAATGCGTATAGATATATATACATATAGTATATCTTTGTATGTATCTAGTGCCTTTGAGTGCTATAGTTAAAGCTGCCAGCTAGTGTCACTCACTTGACCATTCAGTCAAGATCAATGCACAGCTCAGCTGACAAAGTGCACAGAGCATGGCGCAAGATAGCCAGAGTGAGGAGCAAAGAGCGCGATATAGTCGTAGCAAGGTGCAGAGGTCCGTGAGTTAGCTACCACCTAGCCACCAAGTCCTAGGCCGGTAAACAAGCATAGGCTGCTAAGCTGCTAGTCAGTCAGCTTTTGAAGCATGAAATGATTTTAATGCCCTCTTAAGCGGTAACGCTTTACTTTTTTAATCTCAATTACACGGAGGTGCACTCGTAGAACGCACCGAATTGGTATGACAGCTTATTTAGATAGATATGTATATAAAGTAATTATACAGATATTTTACATACATACATGTATATACGTTTAAATGAGGATGCAGCTGAAACGCTGCAAAAGTAAATTATAAATGTGGTTTTAAGATATTTGTTGTTATTGTTGGAGTTGTCCTTACAATTGGCAACGCTTTGTTAACCATAAGGCTCGAGGAATGCAGCGCAGTACAACTATTTGTATTTGTATATCGGTATATATTTTATGCGTAACTAAATATATATTGCATTTAGCTGGCAACGCCGTCAGCCAATCAGTCAGTTAGCAAGCGAGACATGAAAAGCAGCATATAGCAACAAAAAAAAAAAAAATAGCAAAAAAAAATAGCAAAAAAAACAGCGAGAGATCGCCATTCAGTCGTTAGCTATAAAGACCAATACTCAAGTTCTTGGCCACTAACAGCGTAATGTCTATCTCTTTAGCTATCTGCGTTGCTCTAACGATTTGTCTTTATAAATTTTTTTTTTTTTTTATCTTACTTTAAGCCTTTTCTTTTCGCTAGTATACATGGCGGCTTAGAGCTGATATAGAAACCTGCCTATTCTCAAAATCACTCAATAGCGCATCAAGTTTGCTATTTGCCATTGAGGCTTGGCAACCTTTCGATTGTGTAGCGCAATTGAGACGCGTTTGAGAGCCATCATTCGAGTCATCATCTGCGCCATCATTCAGGCTATCATGCTGCTAACTGACTGGTCAGTTGTAAAAGGAAACGTTCTTGTTATTGCAGCGCGTATTTCTAGACTACACTTTTCTTTTTGCCTACCTTGCCGCTGCTGGCAAGTAAGTGTATGCATTGCACTTGTATTTTATAACGTAGTTAGCAACTATGTTGCCACTTTTGCCGTTTGACTTGGCGAGATCAATAATTGAATTAGAATGTCAAGCTGTCATAGATAGAGTATTGAGTTTTACAGCGTCTACTTTTTTTCATTGGCACTTCGTAGTTCTTCTTGCTACGCAGTTTCAGGTGGGAATGTGGAAGTTAACGTAAATTAAGGCAAAGTTGAGAAAAAGCAAGGAAGCGCTTAAGATATTTTTGAAAGGTTTATAATTAATTCGCAGACAAAATAGGAGTTTATGGATATTTGTAGGGGCTTTGAAGTATTTAAAATACTTTATTTAAGCTGAATTCTCGTGAGGCGAATTGTTCACGAGCAAATTAGTAATAACCACTTGATACCGGGTTCAGTTCTGGTGAATGCGTAAAACATTCCTACCAAGCTGCCAGAGCTAGTCATTATCGATGTATCAGGCCTGGCATTGCCCTGATCGCACACTATACCTCTCCTGGCTGCCTACTTCTGGGCAATCGCTTACTTCAGCCAACACAATTGTTGAAATTACAGATTCAAATTAAGAATTTGGTCTTAGGGAGGAACTTAAAGTAAGTGATTTCCTGCCAATCGCACCAAACACACAGCAACCCCTTTCAGAAATGAATACCCACTAAAATTATTTGGATTAATTAAATCCCTTTGCGTAAGCCGCTGATGACGAAATCATTATGTCCGAGGCGGTGAACGCTGATTGGCATTCCTTGCATAGTTCATAATTTCTTGACTCGACTAGCGAGCTTTTGTTGTTCATAGTCATTTCAGGTGGGTAAAGATAAATCAACTTTAGTTTTAGAAGGGTGTTAAGATATATTTTCATAATTCTATTTAATTATTCATATCAAACTTACGATTTATAGTTGCAGTATTTGGCCACTGTTAATTTTCCAGTTCTTAGCAACGCTCCCTTAAACCTGGAAGGATCTCTACTAAAATCATACTCCAAGAACTTCCAAATCGAACATTAAATCAACACAAATATCTCCAAACAACCGCCATGTTCAATAAAAATCTCTCCTTTCCCTTACCTACTCTTCTTTCTCCGCTGCTCATTACTTGCAATTCTCAGTCAGTTTATTGTCATTCACTGCTACCACCAGCGCTCTCCATTACGTGCTGTCTAACGAATTGTGTTGAAAAATTAATTCAATATTATTTATTTTATTGATACATAATTTATCACACAATAATCTGGCGCTCAAACAAGTCGCCGCTACGACATGCAGCCAACGCAGATTCTACCTGCCGCAGCCTACTGCAACAAACGCATGCGTAGCGCTATCGTATGAGAGACAATCGAGATGTCAACAACCTGTCAATTTATGTCAAAATATGGCATGAGCTATGGATTCGCGCATTTGTGACGACAGCCAACCAGCGCCGCGGTGGCAGAAATGAAAGCGACACCGGTGGCAGTGGCAGTGGCAAAAGCAACAACGAATTGACAACTTTTTTGATTAGCGAGTGTACGTTGCTGTTACCGGTGGCTGGCACATTGACTGGGCTGCCGCTTTCATCGGCAATTCAACTTTCATCGTTGCATCATATTTTTTGTTTTATCATTTGTTTGTTTTTACATTGCGTTGGTTTGTGTTTGTGCTTGTTATTGTTATTGTTGATTTGATTGTGTTTTTTTTTCAAGTTTGTTGATGGTTTTGATGATTTCTGTATTGATACAACCAGTGTCAGTGACAGCTGTCACGTGCGCGCGCAGTTAAGGTTAAATTTAATCGAGCAAAAATATTTTGAAAAATAATTTAATAATTTCTCATTTGTACTTTTTTGTGCTTTAATTTAAAGTTATTGCAAATTTAATTTTAAATGTGCATCGTAAAGCAAATTTTTGCAATTTATATTAATAAGCAGTTTCAGCCTGAAATTGAAATAGTTTCTCTTCATTTGAATAAGTGCGATGAGACGGGGTTCTTAGGCCAATATTTGGAGCCAAGTAATTAGCAGTTATTCTTGCAATTCTTAAAAACCTGACAACAGATGGTATAGTGTCAAAACAGTTCAAGGTTGTTGACAATGCAGGCTTTTGCCAAATTACCAGTTACAATCCTAGCCTCGAAATTTTACACTACGAGTGTTTTAATGCTAAGTAAACATATAACAGAAGGATTTGTTAGGAATAGTCCTATACTGAAAAATTAATGATTGCAAAATAGATTTTCCGAAACTTAAAAATATAGACGTAAAAATGTATAGAGTTCGCAAACCTTCATTATGGTACGTTTAGGATGACACACCATGACAGCTGACTTAGACTGCAATCAATTTGTTAGGGATAAAATTTTCCCTTCGTATTCTCAGATGCACATTGATACCGTTAGACTATAGTGAGTTGCCATGGCATTCCGCTAAGATACGATGTTATCAAAATATGACTTATCGTTTCAAGATCTTTGTCATATATCAGCAAAAGGCTTTTATTTGAGGAGAAGATGATATATAAAGCAGATTTTATGAAGTCTAGTCCAACGAATATTTCCGGCATTAACTTTGTGCAGTTCTGATTACATCAAATCAGAAACCAATATGAAAAATGCGGTCAATGGGAAAATAAAACACATTCAAATAAAATACCGTGTGTAAAGTCACAATACAATTTCGTTTATTTCTAGTTGAGTTCAACGTGGTTGTTTAGAAGGTATAATACCTTAAATAGAGTTTATAAGTTGATAAAATACATACTGTATTTTTGAACCGCACTCAACATGTCTCAAAATACTAACAACAATTACAATGGAATAAATATTTTACTTCTAAAATTTTCATTAATAACCTAAGTGCAATTTTATCAGAGTTGTGCGTTCTTTGCAAACTCGCTAATGAAAAAAAACTGTGCTAATAATAACTAATAGTGATTTCGATCTTTCACATCCAAAGTACTCTTTCCGCTAAATTTTTTGTAGTGAAAAAATCTAAAATCCTTAATATTTTTTAACGGCATTTTTTGTGTTTAACCACATCTGTTAGTATATACAAAAATAAAACTCATGTCAGCGCACAAAACGTCCATAAACAACCTTGATAGAGAATGTAATAAATACCTTGACCTCCAATATTTTCGGCTGCTTGTTTTTACTATTATGTTTCGAGTTATTTTCCGTCCAAACATATGTATATATTTTTCATACATACTAGTCATAAACTTTGCTGATGATTATCAGATATTCAATGCCAAAAACAATCATAAAACTTCACAAAACACAAATAAAACACAACAACAATTGGATTTGTATCATGTAACAAAGTGCCCACGTATATTATAGGCAACACATTATACGTATAACTTGTCTACTGTATAAGTTTGTGTGTATGTGTGTGCAAATGGCACTTAAGTTGTTGCAACAACTATGCGAACAACTTTGCCAACTTTGTATACTCTAGCTATGATTTATGACATTTGTGTCAAAATCATATGCCATCTCTCCGCACCGACTAGTCGCCCAGCTCGCGCGTGCAGAGATTGCGTTGAGTAAGCGTCGCTTGTCGCGCGTGTTGTCATTTGGCAAACAACATTTTGCAACATTTGACGCAATTTATTGTTAATTCTTCATAACTTTCGCAAAGAACTCAAAGCGCCGACGCAAGAAAAAAAAATTTATATATTGGTCAGCAATACAATGTACCGCCTGAGGCGGCTGGGCGCAACATACTTGTATATTGTAAGTGCGTCCGGCGGTGAGTGCGCCGAAGTACGTTTGTTTTGCTCAGCGTTGATGGCTTCGGCACATCGAAGAGGCAGGGATGATGGTGCTATACTGGGCGGTGCGCATATATGTACATCGGTCATCGGTCCATCACATGTTCGCCCATCATTGCAAGTTGTGGCTAATCCTCGCGACTGGCGACGTCGGCTGCAGCGGTTGTTAGTGACACGAAGGGTTGGCGATGGCGGTGGCGGCGCTGTCGTGCAATTATGAGTATGAGTCGCACGCAGTTCGCTAAATGGATGTTTAGACGAACATATGACTGGCTAGACATTTTTACTTTTGTAGACTTGTAGAAAATTGTTGTTGCAACTTCATGTTTTGTTGTTATTGGCAGTGTCAATGCTGTCATAGCTGCTCATACCGTCAATATAATGACTTTTGTGCTTTGCTTTTTATTTACAGCTAGACAGCGTATTTGTGTCTCTGCGCCCAGCTCGCTCGTCTATTTTAGGCCATCACTCATCCATTCATCTTCGCAGCAACTCTAGCGCTTGGCATTTAAGCTGCGCGTGCTTTTGTTGTTATTTGCGTCATATCTATGTCCGAACTCAATGATACTCTCTAGTCGTCAATTCTTCTTCCCAGTCGCATATTCCTCATTTCGGTCTCTCTGTACTTAGTCCACAACATCTTCCTTCCATTAACATAGCATCTGTGCCTAGCTATTCATCGTCTGCCGCCATGTACTGCCTTCTGTCACATTCTCGCCCCACTTTGATAGCGTCTCCATGCTTGTTGCCAACTATTTGGCTTGTCAAAATCTTCAAATTAAAGTTGGAGTGATTATTGACTGCGTGTAAAGTAGTGGTGGTGGCTACAAGAACCGGTAAGCTCAACATCGAAGTGCGTTACTGGATGCGCACGACGTCTTTCTTAAGAGAGTTGATAGATTGTTGAAATTCTTGTAGATGGATTGCTTGGCTAGAAGCTATCAACCGGACTTAGGCGGCAATGCGTTTGATAATTGTCAGCTGAGAGTTGGTACATCTAATGGCTTTGAAGCTTATTGCCAGGTGGTCGGGATTACTCTTTATTTTATAGTTTTTCATCTGGTGAGATAAAGCCGGAACCGCTAACTTTTAGTCTCCAGAAAGATCTCTGTCTAAATAGTCGAGTAAAGAATGCTTTTGATCCTAGACGTCAGAGAAAGATCTTTTCAATGTAGTTTTGACGTACCAAGCGATTACTCACAAGTTATTGAAGTAATCTTGAAATATTTTCGATGTTTTGTAAAAGGAAGATCTTCTTTTTATGAACCGCCTGGAACCTTTGGGGTATAGGACTTGTCTGATGGTTTTGCGCTAGAAGAAGTAATCAGCACAACATTGTTTAAAGAAGTCGCCAAAAAGTAAAAAAGTCGCAATCCGCTAGTATTTAAAAAAAATACCTTTTAACCTTTCTAGCAGTACAATCCAGTTCTAACCCTTCCTTGGCAACCCTAATCTAACTTCGACTTCCTCTTCTACCGACTCACTTTTTTAAACCGGTTAATTCATCAGCTGATTGAGTATCTGTGAATTTGCCTCAACTTCGCATGTTTGCATTGGAATTTTGGGCATCGTCTAAAGTGCGATGTGGTGTGGCTTTCATTTGTCATTGAGAAAATTAAATTTATGCAATTTGTTTGTGAGCCTGTAAGGCTGCTCAACTCAACTGTTCAAGTATTGCTCATCAGTCAGTTTGGACAGTTGGTTGGTTGGCTTATTTGATTGCTTGGGTTTTGGAGATGAATGACTGCCACTAACGCCACAGATGTTAATTAAAACGCCATTTATTGTTGTGGCATTACAAATTATGCTGCAACTTTCGCAACAACAAAAGAAAATATGTTTAAAAAGGGGTAATAGGAAGCATTAATATAGAAGGATAGTGGCATTATTTTATAGTTAGAAGTGTTGGTGATGCAGTTGTGCGCTAATTTTTGAGTAGTTGACGAAGTTTTGGTTAGGATTAGTTAGTTAGAACATATTTAGGATCGATCCGGTTGTCTGGTTTATTACATCCATTTTATTTTATAAGCAGAAAATACCGCTAGCTACAAGAACTAATTTATATGCCTCCATGCATGAAAATTCTGGCGACAGTAGGAACTAAAGCGAAGAGAAATATTGTTTACCCTTTATGCGGAATTATTTGAGCAAGAAATTTTAACTAAGCATTAAGGACTCATCTTCTTTGAATCATTATAACTTAACAGAAATATTTTAAAAGAAGAAACTTCTTCCGAATAAAATAGAAACATTATTAGCTTGACTTATATTGCAAGTGGCCAGAGTGCTTCATTTATAGCCCGCTTCCGTAGGGACCCTGAAAAGTGGATTACAATAGCATTCGATTTGTTGCTGTTAAGTCTATTGAAAGGATAGCCATCTGTGTCTAGACCATCCCTGTCTCGGTATCAAATTAATTCTTCAGTTCGCTGTTCGTGGCTGAGATGGAGGCTCTTATCGCTTACCACTGCTATCAGCCGTCAAATGAACGTTCGTGTAAAACTGAAGCACTCCTTAGATGAAAGTAGTTAGTCAATTTTTTTATCAATCAATGGACGACTGTGTTACGTTAGTGAGATAGTATAAGTCTCCACACCATAATTTAAGAAATTACACCAAAATACTCCAACATGGACCTAACGAAACCTATCTAAGAAGCTAGTTATATATACAATACACTTTCGATGATTCTAATGAAGATTTGTTTCCATATTTACAAAATTGGAACCTCATTTATCAACCAAAATATTTACAAAATTGGAACCTCATTTATCAACCAAAAAACATCTCTCACGTAAATATTAAGTTATCCTGATAGTTAATCATTTGGAAGGGCGGTATGCGAGGCTTTTGATGGAGATTCAACAAATGTGCAAGAAATCTAGGAAATATGGTCTCAAGTGCCATCATAGACCCAGAAAGCAAACTGAATCGGTATATCAGCATAAAGACAAACGTCGAACAAAATTTTGACCGATAATTATCCTAAATAATTTTCGATATTCAATGCCTTTTTTTTAAACGAAAAAATTCCATTTCTCGAGGGTTTAAGCGCCCAAAAATCTCGAGTGTAAACCAACCGTCAGTTTTACTTTTCACTGCAAGTGTTGCTGTTAACCACATATTGTTACCACTATCGACCTTTATGCTATGATTTATGACACACTGATAATAGCAACAACAACAGATATAACAAAAACAACAACGTCCGCGATGAGGCAAATACTCTGACTTCTTCGAACTTTTTTCACACACATGTTCATATATCCAGTTGCAACGAGATACTATATGAGAACGTCCACAATAATCTCAGAGCTGAAGGCCAAATTAGCCACAACGAGCGAGCGTCTAACGGCGGGTGGAGCTGCCACTTAGCAAGCAAAAATAGCAATAACAACAAATTAAGCGCCACAACAAAAAATGTTTGCGCAGCTCATGCACGGAGGGGTTATTTGGTGTCGCTAAAAGGATTTTAGTTGCAAGCAAATATTATTGTTAACAAAAACGTAAAGAGACACGCATATAAATGGCTGTTTTAAGCATATATGTATGTATATATATAATTGCATGGGTTATATGCTGTCGCTGCCGGCGAACTGTCATTAATTTTGCAACGAAATATGCGCAAATACGCCAATGTTGTTGCAGCAACATTTCGTTTTGTTGGCAGCCATGCCTTTGACAGTGGGCTGCCTTGCTAAAACGGTAAATTAATATTACATGTGTTGTTGTATTGCATATTGCTTTGCTTCCTTTTCAAAGTCTCGCAGCTGGCAATTTGTTGTCGCTAACTTTTGTGCGCTTCGCTTTAACTGTTGCGCAACATGGGTGGTTTGTTGCTGGCGTTGGTGGAGATTTATCAGTTGTGGAATGCGTGAAGATCTGCAGAATGTATGGTGTAAGGTGTAAGCAAACATTTATTAAAGTATTAAAACGTAACTCGGTTGAGCTAAATTCAATGAGTAACATTGTGGCAAACCAACAACATGTGCTTGCAACATTTTTAAAAATTAATTTATCGCAGAATTTTCTCAATACTTGTCGTAAAGATGTCTTATGTTGGCACCACCTACTGGTCACACCTCACTGCATTGCATTGCTGCAGCATGTTGCATTGACACGACAGCAGAATTATTTATACATATTTGCACAACTCCACCTACTTGATGTTGCAAAGCGGTAAACTCATTAAAACGGTAGTTAAGTAAGTGCAGGCAACAGAGCGACAGGTGTGTGGGTAAGCGTAGCCTTACGGTAATTAAAATGTTGTACAAAAACACACGAGCAAGGATAGAAGGATTTTTGCTATTTTTTTAATTTTCTTTACCTATAACGCTTATTTTTGAGTAATTTTATAATATTACATAAGTAATCATTACTTTTGAGCACAAAATAATAATCACAATGGAGATTATTCAAAATTTAGTTTAGTAAAAAAAAAAAAAATTTAAAAAGTGTTAAAAAAATTGTAATGCATTTATTATTGCAATTACAATTAGAGCAAGTATTTGAAGCGAAATATTAAATCAAAGTAATTAGAAAATGATAAAAATGCTGCGAAGTTATCTCAATATCTTATAAGTTAATTATATATTTATTAAAAAATTTTAATTTAATTAGATTAATATTATTGGAAATATTACAAATTCGTCACGTTTCTAATTATCTCACATATAATTAAAATTAAAGCATTGCTCTTTGATTACATTGTTTAATACCAAACACTATTCAAATTTATTGTTATTCCAATGATCGCTTCGATTGAGCGCATAAAGGAAAAGCAATTAAAAAAGTAATGAAGTAATAAAATTTTGCATACAAGAAATCAGGTTAATTGCATTGTCCGAGTTATTTAATCTATTTTGATTGAATTTAGTGCATTGAGTTTTTACACAAAGTCGAATCGGTTAGTACATATTAGGAGTGTCTGACCTCATTATCGATTCCATCAAGCTAATTTAATATCGGACTCGTCTGGGTACTTGGTAATAGTAGAATCGCTGTAAGCTGCAAAGCCAATGACTTCAGACTCTGGTCAATCACAAGCTCCTGCGTGACTGCGAAAATCTTTGGTCTTGTGTGGAATGCAAGAGATCTAGCGCTCTCAGTAAGTTTCATCTTGCCGCAATCGTAAGAGTTCTTTTTGGTCATTGCCTAATAGTTGTGCATGCGGTAAGGCTGAAAATTTTGTCGCACGCTAACTGTCAACGTTTTATCGAGAAAGCGGAGGTGAAAACATCCAGGCAGTTTTTTTCCTCTATTATTTTCGACATTCATAACTTCGGCGAACTCTGGTGAAATAGGTGGCTTGATATCAGCTTGATGTGGCCGGCTCAGTGCGCTTTGTCTATATTTTCGCTTAATTCGATTCGAGTTAGAATTATTGACATATCACAATGGAGCGGCGTTCTCAGCTATCCAAGTGGGGTTCGTTTTTGGATCAATCTTTTAGCCTAACCTAGTTTAGTTCACATATACTTTAGAAAACAAAGTAAGTTTAGACACTAACACCAGGTTTATTCCCGAAAGACCTTACCTTCACGTAGGCGTAGGGCGGGCTTCGGATTATCTTGAGACTTTATAAAATGACGAATCGAACAAACCACTGGCTTACATGGGTTCCGTTATTATATTTAAGTTGAGATAAGAAAACCAGCGTTTCTACGTTTTTAATGAAGTTTCAATATAAACAGTTTGACGAAATGAAGAGCGCCTACATGAGCCCAATGTCTCTATTGGCAGTAGAAGACAGTCAGTATTATAGATGCATTAATTCATTTATTAAGTAAACTCACATGGCAACCTGAAAGCTATTGCAGGAAGCATACTTTTAGGCGTGCAGTGTTTCACTTGTTCAGTATCCTATCTAAGAACTTCTTCGTGGATTTATTTTGATGGAATATGTTTAGAATAGCTGAAATAATTTTTGTAACTTGTAATTTTTTCAACTACATAATTCGGGACTAATCCCGAAATTCCTAATTGTCTAATATATATTCAAATTTATTAATTTTGAAATAAATTTTCTACTCAATTCGCAAAATTTTCGAAAGTTTTTGAGTGTTCTTTATTTTTTCACAATAAACGGTTCCGAATTAATTTTCAATTGGCTTGGATATAGTAGTCTTATAAATAATTTATTAGTTACTAAGTTCGGCATTTCCACGATTTTTGGTTGGCGCTTGTGTGAACTAAAAATTTACTTCTTTCTTATTTACTTCCATATAAAAATGTCGGGATCGCGAAAGTGTCATCGCTAATAACGATTTTGAGTACTATATAAGTTGTGCACTTATTTGCAGCCTTTGAAGTGCTCGAACTAATTAAAAATCTAATAATAATATGTAATACCAATCGGAAGACTGCTTGATTGACCGGCTACAAACTTATATTCAAATAGTTATCTGTCTACTTACTAGCTTGAGTTATGTTTACACCTAAATATCTCCACAAAACTTCGCTCACTTAATGCTATTTTCGACAGCTACATATGTACATATGTGTAACAGAAGTATGGTAAAAAAAAATTGCACAATAGAAATAGCAAATCATTGCTGTAATTGCTTTATATGAACAGGTAATATCAAAGTAGCCAACAACCAAGCGATCAAGTCATAAGCTCGGCTGTCAGTGAAACATAAAATTGAACGGCGGCAGTTATAACAATAGCGACATATTTATGCTCAATAATTACAAAAATGGTGGTTATAACCAATACTGATTGAATAGTTTTGAACTTGCGGTCAAGTTCAATCGAAATACAAGCGTTTGGCCACAACTGTTTGACTCTTGACTGGCCACAACCCTTTTTTCTTTTGTTTTTGTCTATGTACATGACCAGCTGTGAGTTACGCCCAGTTGTGTGGCGTGTTGACTGTGTTCTGGCGGTGCGGTGGCGCATATGCCACGCGGTGACTTTGCTTACTTGCGGAAATTGTTTAATCGTGTATAAATGTATGCGACTGTGCGCATGCGCCATGCGAATGACAAACGAAAAGCGACAGCGACAGCGACAATACAAAAAAATCGAACAAAGCTGAAAAAATACTAAGCACATACTTCAAGTATTTATATGTATGTTTAAACTTTTTTTTGTTATTTTGCTAAATCAAATACTGCACACATCTTATAAATGGCAAAATATAGGGTGACTCGTTTTTCAAAATTATCCAATCATTATTAGGAGCCTATAATTGTCATAGAAGAATATTATGCACAGTCTTATTGAACTTTCTCTAACTCAGATGTTCGACCGAAGTTTAAAAAGTTATACGAACCCTACATAGTATTACGTGGTTACTTCTGTGTCTTTTCGAAACACTCTTTAGCAGATTAAGATTCAGAAAGCTTTCGAATGATATTTCTAAAGATTGTTTTATTAAGAGAATTGAGCTATTCAAATAAAATACAAGAAAACATTTAATTAATTAAGCGCTAATATTTTACTTTTCTGTTTAAAGAGAATTTTGTCATATAGTCACCATAAGGGTGAGTATGTCTGCAAAAACATCTTGTCGGTCCATTTTAGTACCACTTTTTTCTATATAGCCGACCGTATCTCACCAATATGAGTATTGCACTGGAAAATGATATCCAACAGATCTGTAACTGCTGGTTTATGAGCATAAAACATTGCCATGATCTATACCTTTAACGCGATAAAATCACATAATCTAGGCAGTAAAGTGATTGCTTCATTTCTTGATATATTTCAATAAACAAAATATTTTACCAAAAAACATATTTTAAATCGAACAATAGCCTGTTGCACCATCTCGCTAAAACCGTAGTTGTAATATTGGCGTGAGTTAACAAGAAGTCAGGAATTATTTGTATGTAGCGCTCACTATTGATGGCAATGCTGGTACTCATCCTCAATTTTAATAAACGTATGGACGAATAATTCCTTCTAGGCCTCTGTTTGATAGTTTAAAAAAAACACTGACTATAAATGTTAAATGTGCTTACTTTGACCATTGGCTTGACAGCTATCCCTTTAGGAAATGGTATACATATCTAAAGAACCTTATTATGTACCTGGTTTAACGAAACAATTGCAAATTTCATATGTTCTGTGATTTTGTGAGTTTGGATTTTTTAGAGTTTGTTTTGGGCATATTTTAATTAAATCAAAAAAAAAAAAATATGTTGCCGGACATTTGTTTATACTACAACCTTACATTTTATTTCTACACTTTTATTTTCGCCTGTCTGTTTGACACCAATTTCGTATGCAAATTTACCACTTCTTTATTTCTTTTCAATGTATATAAATAATACATGCAACATACTCGTTTAAAGCAACACCAAAGCGGCAAGTGATGTAAGATTATGCGACAAACTGTTGAACAAATGACGATGACAGCAACGGAACTACGTACGTAGCTATTTGTCTAACTGGACATATCAGATGCTGCCCAGTAGGACATTTACTGATTTGTCTAACTGGGTATATGTGTTGCTACCCAGTAGGAAATTTACTGTTCTGGGTAAAATATTGGTTTCTATTTTTGAGGTGTTATATTAGCCAGCTCACTTTCCTGTAAATTTCCCCAAAATGAGGAAAAAGAGCCGTTGTCTCTTTTTTTTTACCCAGTCAATCCGTTTTGTTAGGTATCTGAACCAGCTGTAGCTTCATTATTTTTCCAATTTCGTTACCAAAATTAACTACGTAAACTAGTTAAGATTGTTGTTAGTCTTTAGATCTTGTTTGTCGCCAAAGAGCAGCAAATAGAATAGTGGAAAACTGCTAGAAAGGTTGGTTTAAACTTTATATCTTAAAAATTATTAGCTCTATGGTTGGACCAGTGCAATATTGAGTATGAAGAGGTGAAATCTTTGCAAATAGCTTATGGGTAGTTAACCCTAACATGCAAACTGTGTTTAAGTATCTTATTGTGCATCATGCCAGTAAATACGAGCATATATTCGTACAAGTATTTTAAAAATTATTCGTAGATCGAATATTAAAAATTTACTAGAGGTTATGCTTACGACTGTAGGTGAATCGTGATCTCTAGAAAAAAAGTTCTGGAAGATATCTTAACCTAGAAATACAGCATATGAGACGAGCTGTACGGTTGCTTAACTAAAAAATATAAAATCAGTATTAAACCAAAGCCTCCGATTAGCTGACGACGCTATCAAATTTGTAGATTTCGGCTGCGGAAATATTTCTCAATGGATTTCCAACTGGGTAGTATCTGAATTATACCATATATATATATATGGAACAATGGATCTGTTGTATCACTAACTAACTTCAGTTTTTGCATTTCACGCGAGCATTTTTCTTTATTTTCGCGGAGCATTGCTGTCGCTGTCAAACATAGTGCCGAAGATTTCCATTGGAAATGTAAACATTTGTCACCTGATATGTAAATAAATGAAAACGTATTTGCCACGTCGTCGGTTTTCCAGTGTGTTTGCAAAAACCTCACGAAAAAACTTTCGCACGCCTGTGGCACATGTGGCACATTTTAGCATTTAATGGCCGAACAAAATGGCGCTAAAGCGCGCAACTCGACAATAACAAATGAAATGGTGAAAATAACAGAAAATCTGCCGTTGTTGTTGCTATTGACGATTTGATTGAATACACAACATTTGCAACGACAACAAAGCAACTGTGTTGCAACAACAACACTGGACCAGTCGTTTAAAGTAAACAACAAAGCGTGGAAAACTAGCAAACCACTGCATGGCGCAGTTCACGTTTTGTACGAAGTGTTGGAAATTGACGAAAAGCAAATACAACAAAATTTGTTTGTTTTTATTTCTTTTTTGTTGTTTTTAGAAATTTAACCAACACTATGCGGCCGGTATAATTTGTGTTTGGCTATGCAAATGTTTGGTTTGCACCGTTGCCAAACCTAACAGATAACTTGGCAAGCTTTGTCAACGCAACAACAACAAAAAAAAAATTACCTATAGTATTGGTGGTGGAATTGATGATAGGCAGCAGTGTTGCAAGCGAGATAGCCGACGGAGAGGCTGGTTTTAAAGATTATGACAAAGGATTTCTAAACCATGTTACCAGCAGATACAGCTTGCACAGGGTTCATTCTGTTTTGGGTTTTTTTCTGAAGTATATTGTAGTAAGTAATCGAAGACACTGCAGAGAAGTCTGCAATTTTTCATTTTTTCTTTTTCTTCTTTGGCACTACAATCGCGGGTCGGTCTGCGCGAAGAACACAATACTTTGCCAGTTGTCTCCATCTTTTGCGAAGTCACGCCAGCTGATAACCCAAGCGCTGACAGATTCCTATGCTTTTGGTACCTAGTTTGAATGCGTTAATGCCCTTAATTCCATTCATTTTGGCGGCTTATGAAAATAGCGTGAATCATGAAGAGCTGCTGAAGTTTCAGGTGACATAATTTTAATACACGCTTAGGCGAGCGGGAAGCTCTAATCAACATAAGGGTCAAACAAATATAAAATGGACTCAGTATTCAACTCACTGATTTTTTTAACTTCGCCTACACATGTTTATGAGATTTTCCGATGTTCCTAAAAGAACCACAAGGTGTTTATAAGTCTTCTCGCAGCATCGATCTTCGCTATGTTATCTCAGTATTAAGTAGAGAAAATACGAGAGATTCAACAAAAATTTGTTTGAGATAATTAGTGTGCATAAAGGTATTTCCTCAGCCAACAGCCTAAAAACGTACTAGGCATGATCGATGCTTACTGGATGGGTGGCATGCCGCATCAAAGGTCGTGCGCCACTTTACATATAGAAAGCAAGTGATAAGCTTAGCCGGTAGTCTCGTCTATATTTAACTAAGTGTGTGTATGCTTACACAATTGAGGGAATAAATGACTACTATACACGCCGCGCTGATGATGCAACATTTTCTGCCAAAGCAACAACTACCAAAACTAACTGCATTTTTCATAAATTTCTCTGCACTGCTAGCAGCCTTAGACAGCGGCCTTTAGTTAGAAGTTTGCGTTTGTTGCGCGCATGAAAAATGACATGTCTGGGTCAATGTCATATTCGTGGCATGTACTTTACGAATTGCTTATGGGAGGCACTTAGTGTGCACTTTGGTACTAAAGTAAGTGGGATCCAGCGTTAAGCAAAGCTTTAACTTCGAATGCATTATCTTTTCTTTGGTGGGAACACTTTCTTACTTGCCGCTTAAATGTTTTTTCTTAGCTTTGACTTTGCAGCATTGTTCCACTTTGTCACAATGTGCGTCTTTAGACACAGTGTATGCAGTATGGGTGGCAGGTTTATATTTATCAATATTTTCAAATTATCTGGTCACTTACGCTACCTACCCATAGAAATGCTTATCTCTCAGGCGACCATTCTATAAATTCTGGGAATCAAACCGATGTATTAATAGTGGAAATTGAACCTGCGTATAACTCATGTAAGTTCGGGCTATCAAAAAACCTACTTATAATCGAACGCATTGTCTCTGTATCTGTACATCACTTATCTTAAGCTTACAGTGGAGCTACAAAGTCCGGTGTGTTTAACGTGAGTACCTGCTGACGACAGCCTTACTCCGCGGCGATCAAAAGCACATACGATTAAAACAATGCATTGATCAGCACCCTGAAAATGCCAGGCATTTTTCAGTATCAAATGGCAGTGTGAAATGAACCCACTGACTACCGTGGTAAGCTTCGAGACCCATCTAAAACCTATGTCGTACTTTGGGTCCGGCATCCGGTTGTAATGCAACTGCACATTGAACTGACACAAGGTCAGCTCTTTTCGCATTCGGGTATTAAGCCACAACCACCATGATAACCGCCGAAGGGCCGCGCCGCATGATTAGATTGAAGTGAACTTCAAGAGCTCCTGCTCTCCGTGGTACCAGAATTAAGTCTCCGGTCTGAGCTCGTAGTCTAAACGACTACCAGTTCAGCTTTCATACTGCTCCGGACTTGTGACCAGGCAATACTGCTCTAGACACTGGATCTATAGTTGAAAAATTAACGACTAAAGAAACTCAACGACCTTTTTAACCTTTATACCTTCACTAAGATCTCTCAGCAACTTGGTGAAAGGCCACAATGCAAACTGAGATACTATCTTACAAACATGGCAAGACAATTTTCATACAGCAAATCGTCAACGACAAGCCAAATGTCTTATTGTCTTCGACTGAATGCCACCAACATTACGTTTTATTCGCACATAGTAAACGTTTATGCATGTCAGGTTTCCTTTTGCCAGATTTTTCTAAGATGCAAAAGTGTGATTTTTCGCATTTTGCATTTTTGAGTACTTCTACTAGGCCAGCAACGGCGCAGCAACATTTGCATTTTGCATACTTTTTTTTTGCGCAACAAAACTATATTGCATTCATTGTTTAAATGTAGAATTGTCTTCTCGGTCGTTTTGTATGTATATGTCGGTTTGCACAACCAGCGCTTGTGCAAATATTTGTGATGGCGATTCGTGCGCACATTGTTGTTTGTTTTCACATTGAAATGTCGCAAAATGTTGTTTGTACCCTTCGCCAAGCGTTTTTGTTTTGGCTTCGCTAACCGAAAATCAAAACAATTATTTATTTAAATTGGCGAATGCGCATATGCAAATTGTTTGGAAAATTTCAAACACGTTGCAAAATTAGCCAATATACAGACACACTTGCTGCATATAATGGCGATAAACCAATGCAAAATATTTCGTATTTCAATTGCCGCATTGAATGCTGAAAATATGGCGGAAAAAATATTTATTTTGCACCCATTGAACGAAGTGTTGCGAAATTCGTATTCGTCGCTTGTTTGTCACGAACATGATTGGCATTTCTAAGTTGGTAATGATTGCGAGTACTCGTACATGGCTACCAGCTGTCTTGTCCAGCGTACTCGTGTATGGCATGTAAGCAGCTTTGAGATTATCTTCGAAACTATGCTTAGAAAATGTTTTCCATAAAGGTGACAAAGTTAAAATTTATGGCTTTAAAAATTGTAACGTTATGCAGCGAACATACTAGGTATGTTAAAGACATTTCGCCAAAATTTATTTTACTTGCAATATTTATTTAATGACATTCAAGCCCTTTTGTGTAAAATATGAACTTTTGGAACAGTTCGAATCTTCTAAACAATATGGTTATAGTCATATATCATAAACCCTTGAGCTTATATATGGAAGCTCCTTTTTGAAAAAAGCCATACCTACAGATACAGATTTATTTATTGGTGGATCTATTTCAAAATCCGTCTTTAAATCGCTTACTAATGAATAATTTCAAATTATTTCGGTAGAAATTTTTCTTCTGTCTCGAAAAATGCAACACCATTTTCAAAACTGAACGCAATAGTTGCCTCGGCGCTAAAAAGTTCAATCGGATGGTTTTATCCTTATCTTAGGTTAGGTTAGGTTAAAAGATCGATGCAAAAACGGATCCTACTTGGACAGCAGAGAATGTCGGTCTATTGTGATACCTAAATACTCCTAGGAATTGCTCGAAAATACTTTCATAAATTGATGAAGCGTTTTGAGCTGGACACAAATTTGTTGAAGCGGCTGATATCAATAAGTTCATATCACCAGGTTCGCCGTAGATATGACTGCCGAGATGTTTCTTCCTCAGTCTTGCAAAATGCCTTGGACGCCTCTTAGGCAATGTTCAGTGAGAACCCTTACAATTGCGATAAGATGAAACTTACTGAGAGCAAGTACTTCAGTAGATTTACTGCGTCCGATACTATAATGATTAGTACCTGCTGAACTCAGGCGAACTCCAGAGATCCAGCGCTAGAACGCAAGAGAACAACGTAGACCCAACTCATCGCAATTCGTTGTAAACAGGACAAGGGTGTTCTCTATCGCTAGCTCTTACCCCTACAAATATTAAATCTCGCTTCTAATTCTCAAATGACCCAAAAAGGTTTAACTCTGCAATATTATTACTAGTTTAATATTCATTGTAAAGCAGATATTTTTTCTATGAAGAGCTCGCAACCTTCGGTTGGGTTTACAGACATTAAAAGGTTTTTAAGCGGGTTCTTAAGAGATCCATTGAAATTGATACCTCATATAAATAAATATTCATGGACTAAGAAACCTTAGCTTTAGAGACTGTAGGAATTTAGAAGTCTTAAAGTTGATTTTGGGATGAAAGTAGCACTCAGCTTAACAGATATTGCTCATACGAGCAGATATTAGACTAAAATACTTCACCTTTATAAATTTCAAAAAAAAAATCCCTTATTTCGAACCGTATTTTCGTACAGAATTTACCGACCTCCTGCTTTTTAAACCTCATGAGAAGTACTTGCTGAACGGAAACACAATGTTTGATGCCAACGAATGGCTTCACCGTCTCCGCCATTGTTACCTTTTCTTCGCATTTGAATGTGACGCCAATCCAGACTCCGAATTCCAAGCCAACAGCAAAGTGCGGGTTGTTTATTTATTCTAATTGTCAACCACACTTGGCGTCCAATATGCCCGGTTCACGTGTCGTCGCCCGCCCACTTACACACTGCATTTACTTGTGCCGTTTTTTCTCTTCGTTTACTGTTGCTGGCTTCGCAATTTATTTTCTTATTCATTTTATTCAAGCGGTTTTTATATGATCATGAAACTCATGTTGTAACCACTGAACATTTCTATGGAAAAATCGTGATTTCTACTCGTTGTGTGGCGTCGTTGGCTGCAATTCGAGGACATTGCTACCATCTGCCACAGCCTGTGATCTGTTACCTTCACTGCCGTTGCACCAAACCTCAGTGCCTTTGTTGTCCATCCAACCAAATGTGGAGCCTACGAGTGTCTCCGGTTTATTTTCGTTTTTCTTCGCCTTTTTCTTAGACATGCCGTTTATCGTTGTGGGCACCGTTGCTTTAGCCGTGTTGGTTGTTGTTGTCACCCTCTATGTCTTTGCTGATGGTGTTAAATAATTGGCTGTTGAATGATGAAAACGACATCCAACGGACGAAAACAGCTATGCTCATTTGCTCTTGGTGACAGTGACAGGAATGTTTCGACGCCACATTTGGCGCGTAAAATATATTTCCAATTCAAATTGACGAGCTGCAATACAAATAAACCGTTGTCGCTTGGTGAGTTGTGCCACAATGCGTTTTATTGTTTCAACATTTGTAAAAAATTTGTGTTTTTAATGGGGACATTCTTAGGTTTGGAAAAAGTTTTCGTATATTTTAGAAAGTATTTGCATTTAAAGAGAGTTTGGAAGGCATTGTACTCCACCCATACCTTCCCTGTATAGCAGTCATGTGATACCAATAGTAAAAGGAAGTAGAAAGAAGGTTTCACCCATTCATTCAGAAAAAAAATGAAAGATGTTCTATAGCTCAGAGTTTCTAATCAGTTCTAGCAGTTAATTATGAATACTCAGCAACATATCCTTATTTAAAAAAAAAATACTTTTCTTAATGGACCACCTTGTCGTTGGTATTATATTAATATATAATTGGTGTGTTAGATTTTTCTTCGAGTCTGCCTAAAACCCAAAACCTGAAGGGTTAATTGAAACGGTAACGAACGGTCGCGAAGTCCTTTCATTTCAGCATTGGATAACCTTAGTAGGTTAGGCCGATTTAAGCTGCTATAGCTGGAACATGGTCTTAAGCTCCACATTTCAGATTCTATATAGGATTAGCTTGAACAGGTGCGACTAAATTTACAACCTTCTACTTTTATATTCAGAATTTAAAAACCTACAGAGACTGTTTTTTTTTTTTTGATGGAGTGAATACTCTGTAGCGGTGTCGCCTTGTTCTCCCGTTTGCTTCATTTAATTGAGGAATGGAGTATATAATATACACGTACAACTTTTCATGGATCATGAGTCCAAATACCAAATAAGTCACAGAGTATATCATAAATAAAGGCATATTGCTTCGTTTTCCTGCTTTCAGGTACTTCAAGGTTCCTGAAAACTAAACGCAGCGCTTACTGGACAATTAACGCTAATTTTAAACCAGTATTTTCGGTTTGCCGCCGATTTCTACTCTAAGCTTATGCTTCAAGACCTCGATGCTGGCCATAATGCCGATATCGCCGTGGAACTTTTCGATCTATTATTATTCAAAGGTACGTGAGTTACATCCATATCACTTTCTTAGTTTTTCTTGATTCGACTTGCAACGCGAGGGGGATTTCATGCCACAAACTAAATATGCAACTTGCTCCTAATGGCGCGAGGTGCAAAATCCTCAAGAGACCTTGTTGCGGCATGCTTTGCGTTCATTTAATGTGTCAACTTATTCGAGTAAGCATGTGGAAAATTGTAGTATTGTATTTTTTGTGCACCATAGCTTTTGTGTTACTATTGCCAATTGCAACATGTTTGTTATGTAAATTTATCGATTGCCAAAAGTACGCAAAAGAAAAACGAAAACAAAAGTAAGACACTACCAGTAAGGAAGGTGCGCTTTGGACGTGCAAGGATCGTGTCGCTCGATCGACATGACATTCACATGCCAACAGCGGTGCCACATGTTGCAAGCGCACATAGCGCTTGGCTAGCAATTGCCAAATGACGCACGCGCGCTCGCTCAATCGCGCTACTCACTCACACGGACTCACCGATTTGCAGCCAAACAAAGTCAAGTCTAAAGTGCATTGAACGTCATTACCGAAAACAGCAAGGCATAGCTTAGATGGCTGAACTCACGGTAACGGTATAAAAAAGAACAATTCAACGCGCGAAAAACTAATACCGCTATGCTGAGATTAGTAGCATAGATAAGCATTTAACAACAGCAGCAACAATACGTACATAAGCGGCCATGACACCACCAATATAGCGAGCCAAAAAGCAACATTGCCACCAAAACTCCTACTAAGCTTCGCATGGCAACACCATAGCGGTGCGACCGCAGCGACACCGATTAAGGGTGACTCGGAATTGCGGTCTTTTCTAATTCAATTGTAATTGGAAATCAGCAAATGAACTGTGCATCGACAAAGAGTTGACCTAGTCACAATAGATATTGGCTACGAACTCTACATGCTTACATATGGCGCTGACAAATCGTGCACGGAAAGCGTGTAAATATTTGCGGAAAAATCAGCTAAGTTGTAGCACGATGATAAGCTTGCAACTAGAAAAAATATATACTCGTATATTTGAATTTGAGATTAATTTGTGGCAGGCTGACACATTTGAGAAGCTTAAGGTTTTTTGTAAAGATAAACGTTGTTAAGAATCAAGCAAACGAAACTCGGCCAAGCTAAGACTTTCGTAGCTCATATCGATACAATTTGTTAAGCCTATTGAATCAATGACTACCTTATCAACCTGGTAAGCGCTTAGAAAACCGTCATTTAAAGAACTTTTAATACTAAAGAAGCTTTAACACGGATCAAAGCTCAAGTTAGTTTGTTGGTATTGCCGAGGAATTCCAAGAGTTTCCATTGGTTTGCGCTTGAAAGGTCTCTACTGAAAATTATTAATAAATTTCAGTAACGCGTATCGAGCTCAAACAGTGGAATCACACGCACAGCCGCTATAGATATAGAATCCTGGAATCTTACGTCTACGATCAGTATCCAGTAGGGGATCTTTTGTTTATCAGTTGAGTATGGACGAAAACGCTATGACTCCTTGTGAATTTAAGTTAATTTCACACAGAGTGTAGCGGCTAAGCAGATGCTGAAACTTACAGAGTGGACGTTAAGTGCGTCAGTGCAAAGATGCTTTTGCCAACTATGCACGGAAAGAGATTTCCGAACCAATTTGACATATTTGTGTATTTCGAAGTATAGTAGTGAGTAAATGAATTTCCTTTCACCCAAAAATCGAATGTCCACTTTAAGTAATTTAGTACCACCGCTAGCAGAGCTGACAAAGTGCTGATTCCTTTCATGTTTTGAGTGGTGAATCGGGCTTTCAAAGATATCAAACAACTCGGCAGTTACTTGGTGAGCTTTAACCTACTCATTGGCAGTTAGAATCCAATAGCGAATTGTTGTTGTTATGGTTAGAGATAGGCTATGATACCGCCAGGAGTTAACTACTGTTACCTCACAATCAATAGCTCTACCTTGAGCCACTACAATGGCAACTTTAAGGGAAGCCAATAAAACTTCTATAAATTTGTACCAAAAATGGTTTACTTCGTTACAAGCAAAACAATGTATGACCGCTTGTAGATTTTTGCTCTGGATATGCAGCTCAGCATATATGTATTCTCAACAGCGCGGGAGAACACCCATAAACACCTGAATACCTGCAAAAAGAAACGAACAAAAAAAAAAACACAAATGAACAGTGTCTACAAATAATGTTCACCACACCACACTCGACGTGTGCGCGCTATCAATGCCAACAGATCAGTTGCAAATGCTTGCTTGCCAGTTAAGTTTTGTCGCTAACGGTTATTCGACTATAGTGACCGCCTGTGCCCGTCAAATGTGCGACCAATTCGAATTCTTTACCTCCGAAGGTGTTAAGAGTCAACTTTGAAAACAAAAATGATCTTGATATGCGAAAACAAGAATGTTTGTTACATTTTTGTTAGTGTTGTTGTTGTTGTTGTTGCAGTTGTTAGAATTGTACTTGCTGCTTTATTTTTGCACTAAAAATGTTTTGTTTGGTTTTCGCTGTTTACAGCTGCGTTGTTACAAATACCGAAGAATGACTGAGTGGATTGAATTGAGTGCGTCTTTCGATAAGCGAAGTTTGGCACAGGGATCCATTGCAGTGTTGTAAAGTTGCCTTGAGAACTTATGTTGTTTAACTATGTACCAGAAACTGTTATGCGCCTGGGAGTACATTTACATACTTCGTCGGTTACGTTTGTACGATGAAAAGTTCTTTGAAATAGGAATACGTTCGTGTCATGGCTTTACTGGTCTACCGATAAGCGCCGAATACTGAGATTATGCCCCCGAGATCTCAGCGATGAGTCGAAGGTTATTGTTCGGGATTGTTTCATAGCAATAATGGGTTAAAATGGTTCTTAGATACAGAAAATATTTTATAAACTGCCCAACATGTAAATGTACCTGCCTTTTTAAACTTTTTAAACTTTCTAATATTTCAATTGCCACCTGAATTGATATACTCCGTATTTAGTCGATAAATTGATAAATTTCTACTAAATAAAGTTTATTCGTTCTGACTATCGTATCTGAAAAAAAGTGGTATCTAGCTTAGAATTCTGACCCTGCCTTAGAGAATTCTCCAGAAAACTATAAGATCGGCGTCCGCATAATATTCCTTTTTCGATTACTACGCATCTTGTCGTTTTGGGGTTTGAGGAGTTTTTCAAAGACTGGCTTCGTTTGATCACTTTTACCTTTGTTGGAGCCGCAAACTTTTGGATTTTTGACGATTTCTTCCATATATATCTATAATTAGTGGTTAACTTCTGTCCTCATCTCTATTGTTTAATTTTTGGTCTGTCCTATAGATAGGACTTAAGAGTAGCCAAATCAGTACTAGGAACATTTTTATTTACTTATTATTGAGCATGGTTACTCTGCGTGAACTTCGCCTGCGCTTTTACACAAGATTTGTTGATATCGAAGCAAAATTAACTCCGGTATACGTTATTCGATCATTTCTACAGAGCAACTTCATTTTAACTATGTTTCTAGCGGTTGTTCGGGACTGTAAACTCGATAACAGTTCGGATATTTATGAAATAACTCCTCTAGTTTGAATTTAAGAAAGACTTGAGCAATCGAAGTATACAGTTTAGGTTGGCTAAATGAAATAGTTCAACCAAATTCCAAATTCAGCATTCAAATCGAATGAAACGAAACGAGTTTGTCGGCAATACAATCCGACACAAGAGAAAGAAAGAGAGTTACAGATCGTGAAAAGTATAACACGAAAGAGTGATGAAAAACTCCGACATAACTAGGCTGTGTTTATGTACATAGTTTATTGAATAGAGCTGAAAAATACATCATTCCATTAAGACTATCGATACCAAATATGCTTAGGCACTTGCCGCAGCGCATGGAGGTGTCCATTCCCATTCCTTCCATGATACGCATTTACCAGCAGAGCTTAAGAAGCCAGTTTGGCTTACGCATTTAACTACTACAGGTACACCATTTTTACATTGCCAGTAGCGTGTTGGATCCCAGAAGTTGCGTGAAATATCGCCCTCATTTGATGAATCGCAAACGGGTTCTCCATTACCATCGGGATCACAGTCAGCTGTTACTGAGACAACATAAGCTAAAGCGACGAAGGCGAGCACGTATACTGTTTGCATAACGAAAGCGGATTAATATATAAGAATTAAATGAATTTAAAAATAATTTATTTTTTTTCAATCTTGACTTTTAATATTGCTGGCTTTAAACTTAATTTTTTTTATATTGCATTAAACTATCTTTTTTCAACATTTTAAAATTTTTTGAGCACCTAATATTTAAAAATCTACTCTTTTATGTTTTTTGTATTTTATTTTAAAACTTTTGTACATCGTATTTTTAGAAAAAAAATTATATTTAATTTTTAAAAATATTTTGTAATTTTTTTTATTGTTCATTAAAAAGAGTTTTTGAATTAAAAAAAAAAATACTTAAAAAATTCGATATTAATTAAATTATAAGCTTTTTAGTTTATTAAAAATATTTTTGTTTTAATTTTTATTTTATTGTTTTTTTCTTTTTTTAAGTATTTTTTTTTTTATAAAAATGTAGTATGTTTTTTTTGTACACATTTTTTAACTTAAATTTTTATTTTGCGAATTTTGAAGTTATTTTCATAGAATGTTACACTCGAAAGCACATTTTGCTTCAATATATTTTGAGAGTTTGAATTAAAAAATCAAAAAATTTATATTTAATTAAAAAACTGGCGTTGTATGCACTAAATTTTCATAACTAATCACTTTTTTTGTTTTTTAAATATTTGATTTTTTTTTTCAGAAATATTTTTATAATATTTTTTTTCAAAAATATTTTTTATAATAATTATTACTTTTTTCATAGGTCTTTTAGCAAATTTTTGTTTTTTCACCGGACAAAATTTTCTACTACAACCAAAAGCACATTTTGTCTCAAAAAAATATTTTGCATTTCCGCAAATTCTTTAAACTTACCGAACTTCATTTTAGTGTTTTAGTTTTTGTGTGCGAGCAATATCGTTGAAAGCAAAATTGCGAGTGACAATTTATTGCATTGCCGCCATTTTTATAGGAAATTTTACACATTAAATAGTAAATACACGAATAGAACCTACAACAATTAGAAAAGGCGTGTGGGGAAGCATGGTAGGCGATGAATTCGCAAAATCGTGCATTTTTTTTGCAATAATGAAAATTACTGTTATCAGTAAACTAGAAATTTCATTTCACTCACTGCATTTTACAGTTGCAACTAACAATCTTTGTCTATTAATTTTCTATCGACAATATAAGTGTTTTATTGCTGATAAGTTTTGAAGAGAATTCAAGTGTGAGAAAAAAACAAAAGTTGCAAAAACGAAAGACAACAAAAAAATTTTAGTAATACACCTGTAGAGAATTTTTTACACAAAGTAATTTAATGTTCTTCTCTCTATTAAATTTCCTAACTCAAATGTCAATCCAAGCGCATACGCAGCTTTATGCTCTAAAATACATACAATTAGAATTTATTATATATACAATTAGCAAAACGAAAACAATAATCAATTGACCAATTATAGTAATCGTCTTCGTTTTGCCAGTTAAACTTAACAATTATGTCGAGATAGGCACACAAGCACATACTTTCATACCCTACTGTATCGTGCGTTATCTTTGCCCATTAGCAATTATTCAGTAGTTGTTGGTAGTCGATAATTGATAGTGCGCCCGATCGTTGGTTGTTAGTCAAACAGATAGTAGCGAGTCAATAAGCTGTTAACACAAATGGGCCGCAGGCAATTCCCTTTGTACAGCGTTTAGCGGTACAGTGAGAGAGGGAGAACGGGAGGAAAATCGACGATTTATCTGCAGATATTGCCACTGGGCAGTTCGCCACAACGGCACAAAACGCCTGAGCGGATGTGTCCCAAAGCTGTGTTAAATTAATATAATAATTAGCATGAATACTTTATTTTCAAATTTATATACTAATATAGTACTAGGCAATAATATTGCTACCATTAGTTAAACAGAAAGGAAATAAAGTTTCATATTCTCGGCTTAATAGTTTTTAAGCCTAAATAGTACGAATTGAAAGCGATTTAGCAGCACTCAGCTGGTTAGAACTTATAATATTAAATTTTGTTAAATTTTTGCAAATTCTGAAATTTCGGCATTTCGACAAAAGTAGTCCCGTAAATTCGTGTTTATGCGTACATTTCATTGTATTATTTTTATACTTGCTAATAAGTATATACAAACTTATTTTTATTTTTTGCATTCGGGGTTCCGTATACGCAGAACACATACAAAAATTCTTATTACGATAACAATAAATTGAAAAAAATTCCTACTCCACATTCATTTTGTAGGAATCGAATAGCAACTTAATACAATGCTTAGACTATCAATAAAATCTTTTGGTTTGGTCGGTTGGTTATACTCAAAAGATTCCATGTAAAATACCCCTACCATACCCTTCAAACATAAATAAAATTAGCTTTAAAGAGGTGTTCCTTCTGTCGGTTTGTGTGTGCTTTAGCTTGGTATGGCAATTACGCTATTAGGCTGTCGATCATTTCAAGTGTCATTTGTGCTTGATCTTTATTAAAGTTTGAGCGCTACATGACAGTCGTAAAGGGTTCACTTAGATAAGAGAAGGTTTGGAACACAAATTATATATGCCTCGGTTTTATAGCGATCCCCCTCGATGACAAGCTCTCACTACCTTTTGGTTAACGAGCCCATAGGACTTCAGATTTCAGTGAACCTTCCATTCGAGCTTTTCTAAATGGTTCCGCTAAAACTTCAGATCTTTCAGGCATAACCGAAGGGTTGACTTTCTACATATCACATATAGCTTGTCAGGGGTGCGGACTCAGTACAGTCTTTTGTGGAGTTATATAAGTTAAATTGTTTTCTATTCCAGAAATCCAGCATTTATTTATGAATATTTTTACAAAATGTATACAACAGTAAGCATCAAAGAAATTTCGCACATATTAGATAGAAAAAGCAAGCGCAACGTTAATGTTTTCAATAATATTTTTCACAGGATCTAGATACTTAGTTTTACATTGAACAATCCTACATCCAAACCGCATGGTGGTACCCATACCCAATCAATCCATGATATACATTTATTACTTGTACCACTATAACCAGTATTACTCGGGCAGCGTTTCGTAGTTGGCTCACCGGCACCATTACAAATCCAATAACGTGTTGGATCCCAGAAATTACGGTAAGTTTGACCATTTGAATTTGCCGGACACACCGGCTTACCATCGCTATCGGGATCGCAGGAGTCAACGGCAGCGCGGGCAATGGCTATCAAAGGCCACATGCACAGAACTAACAACAAAACTAAAAATATAAATTCAGTAAATATTATATTCTGAAGTGGGCTGGTTTTCATTTATCGACTTACGAGACTTCATATTGCACGATTATGAAAAATATGTAGACCAAGGAGTTAAGAACTATTTGCAACTGTTTCTGTCACAAGACATTATTGCTTATTTATAGCGAAAAGTGTGGACTGCCTTTGTTGTGCGGGGAGGGTCGCTCAATATGTTATTTTAATACAGTTTTTGATTAGTTGTATGTTTACACCGTTTTTATCGATAATACTGTGTGTCTGAGCTTTTCTACGAATCGTTCACAATGTTGAGATTATCTATTGCGATTCTAAAGCTTGGAATCAGGTCAATTACAAATAAAAACATCTTCTCAAGTATGCAATTCCACTGCACTTTGTTCTATGTATATATGTATGTAGGAGAGGGTTCGACCACATTTTATGCGTTGTGCGATCGCGTATGTAAACTGTTGCTTGTAAAGAAGACGGAAGATTGAGTTCTCAACCTGCTATGGCCAGTTTGTGTTTTCCTCTTTTTGAAATCAATGGATATCGTATCCTCTTAGTTCAAGACAGAGTAATGGAAAGTACTTAGCTATCTCATTTTAGTGAGTTCTTTTGTGGTTGATGAGATTGCGATCATATTGACCTATTACTAGCAAGTTAATTATTTGTGTAAAGACTTAGGCAATATTTCAGCTCTGGCAACAAATCAGAAACAGCCAGAAGGTTACACACTATATGATAAACGAAGTGATTCAGAAAGGCTCGTATAGATCACTTGAACTGAGTTAATGTGGAGACTAAATTCGGTCACAAAATGATTTTCCACAAATCGTTGGTTTAGTGAAATAGTACCAGATCCGATTACCATTTCGGGTTTTGCTAGAAACTGGTTAGGTAAAGTTAAAAGTTTGTCACAACACCGACACTCAAAATTCTTGAGATTTCTATACTATAGTTTACTATCTGAATTTGAATAGAAAGCATATTTGATAACTTGTTAAGCTTTCAATATTCTTTGCCTTTCTCTTTCACTCTTCACCTTAGTTTTTCACTACCATATATCTTCGGTTTACAGTTTCGGCTCTACTCACACCCAGTCAGCGGATAATCATTGGCTTACCACTCGGCCGATCATAAAATCATAAAATAAGTAAAGAGAATATCATAAAAATGCATCAGCTCTTTGAAAGCATCTTCAAATTTGTATCGTCCTCTATTGTGTGAAGCTCGGCCTAATATCTAGTGCAAGTACCACTAAACTATCCAGTATTGACACTAACTGTTAATTGAAGTTAAAATACCATAGACATGCATCAGCAACAATTGCTGATAAGAAACATCACAATGCAAGTGAAGTATGCAGACATATAGGGGATATCAGAATATCAAATGCATTGTTGTCATTACCTTATCTATTCAGAAATGAGATAGTTCGTTTCAAAGAAATTGGAACATTGCGCTGTAATTAGATATATGACATACATACTTATATATCTATATGTGCGTGTTTCTATTTGTATACATGCAACAGTTTTTATTTCTTATTCAAACAAGTAAAAGAGACTGCAAAAAGACAGCAGATAAAAAAAAAATATTTTTATCCAAAATTTTAACATGTCGCAAAACTAATTTTAGCTGCAACGTAGAGCGTGGCAAGATATAATCTGCAATTTGCAGCAACAATAAACGTTTGCCTCGAAGTACTGCACAAAAATGGTCGCAGACTGTCCTATTTGCGTTGCTTTTTTTGGCACATGTTAATCTATAAATTGAAATCACCTAACGGTAGTACAGGCTGCTGTCAATAAAATGGAAGCGACAGCTTTTATTAGCTAGTAGTTGTTCTTTTTGTCACTGAGTAAGCTCTCCAATCTATATTAAGATCTATGAGCTGATGCAAATTCAAATCAAACTCTAGTCAAGTCACTTTTTTTTGTTGGGAATGTCAAGTATACATCAGGCAAAAACGTAAAAAAATGTGTCTGAACTCTATACCGCCTTCCATATATGCCGACATACTTATTTAGTCGCTTTTAGAAAAAGAAAAATACCTCTATAGTCTTAAATAATACCAAAGGCTAGTGAGTTATAATTTCTCTGGTATACAAATAGTCTAGCAACCTGTCGATGAAAGGCCGAAACGCTTAAGGTTTTATTATTGCACCGCGAATTTTTTTGAACAATTTTTTAATGAACCGAGGCCACCTATCTCTCTATTTAAAAACGATTTTATCTCTCTCTGTCAAAATAATTATATTTTACTTTGCTCTGCTCACAAAAATTAAGCTTTGTTAACAAGTTTGATCGATGCCGATAATGCCAGAAAATGTCAACGATGCAGGACGATCGTCCTGATCGATGTCAGACGAAGCTAGAAGCTACTAATAATGACGGCCGATGTCAACAATGTCGATACCTGACATTTACGTTTTTTTCCCAATAAGCAGTAATCAAGCCATTTGTTCAGTGCCAGAGAATACTAATCCATAATTTTGAGCAGCGGAACTAATGGAACAATAGAAGACTTCTTACCTGGATACATATCCGTTTAACGAAAAACATGTATCCTTTTGAAAGCGATGTAAACCTGGAGCTCCATACTAGGCTTCTGAGGCTTTTCAGCACGCATTCAGCAAAAGTTAATGTTAGCTGAATAAACGCTGAAAAGCAAAGCGCCACAAAAATCTGGTGTGAAGTTGTTTTCTAATGCCCTCCCCGCCAGGAAAAGTTTTTAGATGACGATCTTGACTTCATTTTGGTAATATAAACAGCCGGTAGTTGCCATAAAAAGAAGCTCATGACAAGCTTTCGCGCGCTCGGCCAATAACTTAATGCTTAATCGTCAATTGAAGAGGAAGTAGGAAAGATAAGCTAAAGCTACTAACTAAACCTGTCTATACTTTGATAAATCGTGCTATTTCGAATGCCATAATAAGCCTACTAAGAAATGGTTCCCCGAACAAGATTTTTCAATTAGTAAAATATTTGAAAACTGTGTTAATAATTAATATTATTAGTTTATTGAAGTCAGCACATAGCAGTTTTAGTAGAAGATATGTAAAGCAACATGCATTTTGGACTTGGCACACACCACTCAAGTGGATAAAACAACCTGACATGACATGGTTTGTATGAAAGTTTCTTAATGGCCGCTGTGAAGACAAAAATATGCTTGGCTACACCTGCACCTCAAGCACACGCACGTTTACTTTTAGCTAGACGTGCAGCACGAGCCGCTTTTCGCCGGTAATAGACGCTCAAATGTGACAGCTAACATGCGTCATTCACGGTTGTTGTGGCTGCATATGTTGCATGTTGCATGTGTACACATGTCACAACAAGATTTGATGATTTACTTTTGCCTTTGTTTACCGAGTTTTGTTTCCTACAATTAATCCCCTCCGATGCACTTAGATACCAAAATAAACACGAGAACATTTTAAACAAATTTTTCATCCGGAAAAGCTTAATTGAGAAAGTTAATTACACGACATTCGACCCGAAGAAGTTGTACACATACATATAGCGGGACTCACTGTTATTTGTATTATAATTTCTCATGCTTTTTTTTAGCATATGCTATAAGCTGCGCCTTTACTTTGAGCGCGACTTGTAAACACGCCACAACTATCAGTTTGACGTGTAAATTATACGACAAATATCATTTGGCTCGGTTTTTTTTTCGGTTTTAGTTTTAAGTTTTTAGCCAATGCGCTTTCAAAGACGCGTGCTACGATAGCATAATGTATTTGTGATTAATCTAAAATTTTAGTTGGCTTGATTTGAAATGTCTGGACATTGCTTTGACACATCTATACACATATACATATATATGTATGTGACTTAATAATTGGTTTTGTGCGTTAAGCCATTAATCATACACATTCCATTAGTTGACAGTTTCGTGTTTGTCTAAATATTGAGATATCATTGGGTTAGCACAGTTTTAGAAAGGAAATTTTTATATTAATAAAAAAGTTTAATATTTAATAGTTAAATAATAAATTGCATTGCAGACTTTTGTTTTTAGGTTCTAGCTTTGGGCTCTAAATTAAAGCGTATAGTCGCAAATTCCGGAATCCTTATTAACAGCTTCAGGTTTATCTTTTTCTGCAAAACTTTGATGTAGAGCAAGGCAGATATTAGACTCTACAATTAAATTTCAATGATTTCCAAATAAAGCTACCGATTTTAGACAAGTTGGCTGGCACGCTCTTTCGTATGTATTAGTTTGTTTCGAGACGTTTAAAATCTATAGGACAACACCTTGGTCATAAAATTGTTTATAATTTTAGGGTACAGTGTTATTTACAAAGCGGTAAAGATAGCACTTTAGCTCTCAAACAAGCATCATGGAACAACAGCTTAACTAACAAACTTTAACGACTTTCAGAGTTAATTTTTTAGTAACCAAAAAGAGTAACTTGGGATCGGACACCTACTGATAAGTACCCAGCTACCAAGCCCATGTGCTGCAGTTTAGCCAAGTAAAATCAATTCAGCTGACGAAATATCTCAGTTTTCCGGTTCATTTAGAAGAGCATCCCAGCAGGCTTAATTGAAAACCAAGTTTGCAATTCAGAACCGAAATTTACCGGTATGTGCCGAGCTGTCAAATTCTTAACTTATTTTTTTTGCTATAATAAGTACAGTTGTCTGTTCAGTTTAGACCTCAAAACATTGGAAATTTGAGTCACAGTTCCAGTGTGTAAGGAATTACAGATCTGCTGCAGTCAAATGAGTTATATTATCTAGATTCACATAGACACATTTGGTATTCTTAATATTCTGCAGGATGAATAAAGTTAAGAATGCAAGAGGGTAATCTTGGCTTGAATAAAACCCTCAAAGGTGAACTCTTAGCTCCAAGCAACAGTATTAACACTGTTATAATAATTAAACTTCTGACGCACCGCTAGCGAGCGAAATCAACAACTGCCTTTGGATTACCACATACGAACCATATAGGGACTGGTTCCTTGTAGAGAAGGTAAAGGAAGTTTTGGAAACTTTCAGTGTAAAAATGCAAATTTCAGAATTTTTTGTAGTAAACATATGAATTTAGTATATGCATACATATTGTACATATTTTTTATAGTAAAATTTATATAAACGTCATATCTTTTGTAACAACGTAAATTATTCAAATTACAATCGCTACAAGCTTTCTGTCATACATATCTATGTATATTAGTAACTGAAGGTATTACTAAATAGTCAAAAGCATAAAAATATTATTTATGATACGCTGAACATTCAGGAAATACTCAATTGCCTTCGGCCAAGTTTTGCTGCTTTTCAAGACGTTTTTTGGTAGTACGCATGTGCAGCGGCGCATATCAAACAACCCGAAAATAATCGTAACTACTACAAGCTTGTAGTCGGTATGAACACGTACAAAGGCGCAGGTTAGTTAGCGCCACTTATTAGCATGTTGACGTTTTGTTTTTGTTTCTTGTTTTTTTTTTCATTACATATTTTTTTTTGATTTTTTTGTAAACTTGACACACCTACTATAATTCGTGAATATCTATAAATTGTTGAAGCTGAAAAACTTTTCCAGTTTTACGATTTTTAGCCATGCTCATTGAACTCGAAATGTTTAGTTTAATTGTCACATTGACTTTTACGCACCAACAAATTTAAAATATTAGAAGTTTCTAAGCCGGTTTACAAACAAATTAATTTTTTCATTTGTTAGAAAGACTTAAAATAATCAAATATTATGTTATGCAAGATTGATTTAATGACTATTTAAATGAAATCAATTGCTATGTTCCCACAATAAAACTAGTTTAAGACTCTATATAGACTCTCTAAAAATTAGTGGGTCATCTAGATTGGAACGAACATCCTCAAATTACGCTATAAATATATACTAAATGCTTGTGACTAAGTTCTCGTTAAATACATTGATAGAAAAAGGTCTGCTACACCTTTCTATATTTCCACCTTTATCTTAACATGCTCTCAAAATCATGACATGATCTTTTATACGTACTAAATGATCTTCATGTGAAGATATGGCTAAGAAAGGCAGAAAACTATGACTTTTATAAGAGATTTCGTGTGAAAATCTGATTTATATTATATTTTCATAAGGTTCAAAAATTTTAAACCCGCCTCCACTTATTTCCTTGAACTAATTTACTTTACCTCCTATTATCTTCACAGCTCTGAATTACAACAAAAATAAGAACAACACTGAGCACAACTCTGGCAAATCACTGTCGATCATTTGGCCAATGGCCCGCTTTTGAAGGATCATTTATAACACTGTCATTTATTAATAACAAATTTGAGACTTTCGACATTGCGGACCAACTGACAACAATACAAAAAGCGCAAAACGACAATGGTTGTTTGTTTGGAAAAGCAGCAACACGCCGATAATACATATCCAGGTATCCCGAAGCAAACAGCTCCAGCTGTGAGGCTGCTAACAAGCCTTAGCTGGATAATTCCGGCAGAATGTTTGGAAATACAGACACAACAGATCGTCGTGCAATGATGCGGCACTTGCCACATGGCAGTTAACTAATCTACAAACAAAGTTTCATCAGTGTGTGTATGTCTATATGTAACATACTGCAGTAGTATTATTTTACTTGCAACTTCTTTGTTATTGCTACATATTCAAGGTATGTACTAGGAAGATCCGCATGACAGCGAGGATCGGCACGTTTGTCTCACATAATATCCATATATTCAGCTCATATTTTTAGCATTCTTTACCTTGCGCCTATTCCACTTCATGCCACCACAGTAAGTTGTATGCCGAACGCCATTCACATGCACTGCTTACGCGAACTGCGAACTCAAGGAACCCACGGCGCATGGGTTTGGGGCCACCAGCACCGCCAGCATCGTTTGTTGGTTGCATCATTTGTCGAACTATTGTTGTGCGCACATTGTTTGACCGCTTGTAGTGAGCTTCTTATTTTAGTTGCAATGCTTGTAGTTGTCGGGTTAGTGTGCTGAGCGTCATTGATGCCGAACTTCACAACGACATCATCTCGCTAACATTTATAACAATCCAAAGGAGCCAGCTGGACCACGCTTTGGTAGTCACTGTCCAAGCCGGACGTAACTTTGTTGTAATTCCTTGCTTGGTGTTGGTTACGTTGTTCATTTGTTGGTCACCACCATCGCGCAAGCACCAACACCACCAGCACACGACCAATTCGATCAATGTTGTGCGCGAACTTTGATGTCAGCTTTGCAGTTCAATTTCAGTTGAGTGCAGTGCAGGGTCCGTGTGGCTTGCGGAAGGTGAGTGCAAAATTGAAGTGCATCATTTATCTCACAGTCATTTCGAATTGGCATTCGGTTGTGGTATTTCGCTTTGTGGTGGAACAGTGGGCCACAGAGTTAGTTGGGGTATCAAATTTTAGTTGGAATTATATTAGGGAACCTTAAAATATATCTTATTGGTAGTCGAATTTGTTAAGAAGCAAGATATGCCCTTTTTAAATATAGCCTAGTTGCTGTAATGCAACTTTCATTCAATAACGTTAGATCTTATGCTGACTATAGATTAGAAAAGAGCTATTGACGCTCGCGATGTTATGCAAAAACTTGTCGACGATGTTCGGTTCTTTCTTCCTAAGTCGGAGCTAGTGTAGTCTTCCGATTTTTAGTGTAATCAAAAAGTGAGATTTGGTTCCGTGGTGAATTCCATACCCAAAATTTTAGCAATTAGAGAGTTAGAGATTTCAGAGTTTTGTATTCTTGGAAATTCGTAAAAGGGATGCATCTCTTTTGAAACTTTGAAGTAGTTTCCCCTGCAGCTTCGGGTCTAATAGGTGATTGTACCATATATTCTTGGAAATTATGTATACAAATGGTCCATCTATTCCCAAAATTGAAAAAAAGTAAGAAGTGACAGATTTGAGACTCATTTGATCGATCAATAGATTTCTCGAAAGTTGTCAGATATATTGTACATCTCTTCTTAAACTTTTAAGATTTCTTTTTTGAGCGTCGGGTCTTATAGAAGTTTGGACCATATATTTCTGGAAATTATTGATACTAGTGCTGCATCTTTTCGCCAAAATTTTCGGAATTATTGAGTGAGTAAAAAAGAGGATGAAAGTGAGAGTGAGCGAAAGATAGAGAGAGTGAGAAAGGTAGAGCGAGCGAGCAAGAGAAAAAGCAAACATAAGAGAGAATTCATTTGAGCTCTGGCCGAACTGTTTCAGATGAGTTCTTAAGGTGTGTCAGTTTAGAAAAGACCAATATATTGATGAAATTGGCACTTTGTGTTTACACGTAAGTGGTGCAGTTGTGATTCGACAGCCCTCATTGTGCCCGAAAATAGTCAAGCGCGTTTTCCAATGTTGCTCTTAAGCCCAATGAATGGTTTGACGACCTTAGCCTTGATTTTTTAGTGTTCACAGGCGTCCCAAAAGCTCTCATGTATGACCGTTAACTAGCTGAGTTTTACTCTTAAGGGTTCTCGTTTTTTTCAGTCGATTACAAGTATATCTTGTATTTGGTTGTCGTTTTTCGCCATTTTGGAATTTTTGTCTAAGCTATTGTTTACTGTGCCGTCCAAGTAGATCTTATTCTCGTACCTTACCTACTTTAACTCAGTCAAAAGCAGCAAACAGTTCTCTAGTGGCCATTTCTGACAACTATCTGACAGATGTATATATACGTACAACAAACAATTATACTGAAAAGGTTAGCAGTGTTTGATTTTTTCACTTTTAGTTTAATGTCGCTCTTGGTTTTTCGAATACATTGCAATTTCCTTGTAAGCTATATTTCATTCATAAGTACAAGCTTCATTTACATAAGGCAGAACTCTACTTAGTTCTTTGGTGACACAATATTTCCTTGTGTGTCAAAAATCTTATTTACTTATTGACTTGACTAATTGCTGCGTCGACTCCTTTACCGAACTTGACAAATTTAAATATTTACCAAAACAACTTTCTTTGCTTACCAACTAAATGCATAACTACTCCTTTGGTAGTCTCTGTACATAAACATATAGTTCTTTATATATGTACTTATAGATATAAACTGTGTCCACAAGCATTTCCTTGCAACATAGCTATATTTAATTTCGATTTATTTGTCCATTCGTCTGGCGTGCATTTGTCCTCGTTCGTTCGCTCATCTTGTTAATACTTCTAACAACAACAACTTCTAGCAACTTGTGCGGTCAAAAAATATGTAGCGTGGCAAATAGTAAAGCAAAACAGTTGCTATTGTCAACCATTATAGTCATAGACAACTGCTATGTGGCATATGTGGTGGCATTTGTTGCAATTGTTGCAACATGACAGTCACATTACACTGACGCTGCATTTCACTGCACAGCGCTGTACAAATATTTACAAATGTTTCCTTTTACAGGTGCTGCTCCGGTTGCGTTGTTGTTGCTGGCATTTTGTTTTTGTAAACTTTTCATGAATAGAAATTCAGCTATTCATAAACCTGCGAGTGCACTGTTGGCGCATTTCACACTTTCCAATTCAGCATGTTGCCACACAGTTGCTTGTTCTTCAGCGTTTATTTATTTATAATATTTGTGAAAATCAAAGTCTATAACTCGATACTGCTTGGCGGTAGGTGCCTCAATTGTTATAAATAAATAGTAATTGGAGAAAGAGAGGTGCGTAAATAAACAGAAAATCAAATAAAGGGAATTTAAAGTCATTTGGAAAAGTCACATAATGTTGTGGTTGTTGTTATTTTTACTTTTCTTACAAGCAGTAGAATTCATGCTAACTACTGGAAGTGACTACTTTTCCGTAGAAAATAGCGTATAATATCCGTTTTCTTGAATAAGAATAAGAATTTCCTATATAGCAGCCGGAGAACTTAAAAGACGTTGTCTGGGGCGCTGGGTAAACTTGCATATCATTTAGTTTCTGCAGTCCGGAATATATGCTACACATTTAGCATTAATTCTTGTGTCAAATCTTTAGATTTATATAAATAATTTTTAATGAACTTCCATAAGAAGTATATTTAAAAAATGTGTCGCATAATTTTTGGTAGCCTCTCGAGATACCGCCAACATATTTCGGTGCATACGCTTCTCGAGTTAATTAGGTAGTTTGTGAGTAGATATTGGAAAATATATTAAGTCTGCGGGAGTGTAATTTATATATCGTAACTACATATTGAATACAACGGAAGTAGCTTAGCAGAGTAAACATTTAGGAGGAGGATTAATCCATAAACCAGAGAAGTCTTCAAAAACGTCCATAACAAACTTTATTTCTCAATACTAACTAGTACTAAACAACTATACTAGAATCTTTGAAGTATACTTTGTCAGAATTTGCGAGCTGAAATCATTAGAAACTTTTAAGAATGCGAAGTTTTCTCGCATTGAGTTTTCATTTTCGATGATAATTAACTTTGAGCAGGACCAAGAGTCAAGTTGAAGTCTGTAAAAGTCTAAGCATTTTAATTTTGAGACATTTATCTCACAAATTTTTATTGTGCATCAAAGTTTCCTTTTCATTTAAGTTTTGACTGATTTCTTTTACATAAATCTATAGTTTCAAATATTCTGGCGATCTAACGGTGGCGCGGTTTTAAAAAAACCATCTAAGAAACCAAAAACCAAAATTTGCGCAGTAAAGGCTTTCAATTTGTAGGTTTAGACTTCAAGTCTTTCGACTACAGAGAAATATACATGGTCGCCCTGGCTTTCTGGGAGAACCTAATCCATCCAAAGATAATAATACGCAATAGGTATAGCATATACTTGTACATCGTAAAAGAATATGTGGTTACATTGAGCTCCCAATATCTAACCCATCCAAAGCTAATAGACAATAAGTATAGAGTATAGAGTATACTCGCACATTGACAAGACCATAAACAGGAATAACAGTGTGGTTTTGTAAAAATTGAGTTACAAAAAAAAAAAAAAACGATTTGTCAACATAAAAATTTGAAGTCATTAAGTTTTCCTTATTTTTTTTTCATCCAATTTCCAGCCAAGTGCTAATTGGAACTCGAGACGGGCTCCCAGTTGTCAGCGCTGAAAACCAGTCAACCTTGCGACAGTTTAGAGTAGTAAAAGGTAAGTAAATATTTATATACATAATACCACATATATAATATATCGTTTCTTAAACATTTGCTTAAACAATATTACAGCTTCTTAACGATTCTTGCACTTTCTGAGTGAGGCTGACTCATGTTTTTAGTTCCAAAGTTGTAGTTATTATATGGAATATTTTCTAGTTTTAATAATTGCAATAAAAATTCTGCTGTTTCATTATGATTCTTGCTATCAATTTTAATTACTTTTAATTAGATTTTCGAAAATGCTTGTATTGAATTGGTCATTAAATTGATAAGATAGTTTCTCGATTAATTAATTAAGGGCAAACTAGTGCCAAATAAAGCTTGTTTTTTAAGACAGATACTTTCGTTATCATTTTCAGAATCTCAAACATGTATATATTTACTACTGCTTTACTATAAACTTTATAGTATAGAACTACTAGAGTTATTCAGTCCATGTCGGTGCATTCTTATATAATATATTAGCAAATTCCGACTATTGTGGTTTCTGTCAATAAACACTTATTTAGTGTTTAAGTTATGTGGACCTTACTATTTTGATTCCTTGGCTTTAAGCAGTCCCTCCATAGATATCTGACTTTAATCCTCTGTGTTTTTGGGAGTTCTTTCAGGAATATCTCATAAATTTTGCGCATTTTGTTGAAAAAACTTCCAAGCTAGACCTAAACTGCATGGAGAAAAAGGGAGGCGGATTACAGTTTCACTTAATTATCCTCCTGAGTTTACCAGAAGTAAATAGTAAACAGTATCATGTTGCCGATATGACTGCTAGTGATGACGCTGACTCAGAAAACAGTTTAACAACCTGATTCAGAGAATGTTTACCTCTGAGAAACCTGAGCTCCATTAGCAACTTCTTACCTTTTTGTAATTAGTATTATTTCTCTCTACAATTAGCCGCTTGTAAAGACTATTCATTCCATAGAAGGGACACTGTAGTGAATTTTTACTCATACATCGAAAATAGTTGTCCGGTCGACCAAAGAAATGGCCAGACTACGTATTTCTTCAAAAATTTAAACTTCTTGCTTAACGAAAGGGGTATATAATCGATCATGCCTCAAGCTTCGCTATGACTTGAAGGTCATTTTCAAGCTATAAGCCTACATGAGCTACTATTTCGATTCATTTCTTTAACTTATATATCCAAACAGGCTTAAAGCTTCAAATTAAAAGCCCATAATCCGGGTCAATTCCGATGCCAAAAAACCGGCTGTTGTGGAAATTTTGATTCTTCTATGAATTCTACTCTAATTTTTTTCAAATCTGGCTTATGCGCAAAAAACTCTTTTCAAATGTTGAAATAGAAATATATTGAAATATCAGACCCCAAAAAACCCTTGCACTGTTTTACTTGACAACGACGCTTCACATAAAGTTTCGCTGGACATTTGCCACGGGTTTAGTGTACATCAGTTTATTTTCTGTCAGTTCAGTGCGTTTAAAATGAACTTTTTGCTGGAAAACATTTTGCAATACAAAACATAAATACATTTCTTTTTGAATGCGCACAGTTTTCAAGGTTTTTGTCAACTTGTTCCGAAGTCGTCAGAAAAAAGTATGGAACTTCAAGAACTTTCCAATAATTTAACGGCAGAGTTGTGGGTGAGTGGGTGCCTTGGATACTGGCACTCGACTAGGTGTCCACTACTAAGTTTAGTTTTATTTTTGTTGACAGTGGCAGCTGCTGCTGACAGCCCGTTTGAAACTAGTATCTCTCTCTCTCACTCTCTCTCTCAAAATATAAGCGTATGTACGAGTATGTGGTAGTTTCGGAATGACAAAACCGGGTAAAAATGCTGAAAACTTTTGAATTGGTTTAGCGGTTTTCATGTAGCTCTCCTGGTGGTTTTTGTTTCTAGAAAACATAAGAGTGAAATTGAATTGAAACAACATATAGTTTTTTACTTGCGTTTGCTTGGCATTTCTATATTTTTGTAATATTATTTGAAGTACTGAAATTTCAACATACATACTCGTTATGCAAGACTTTCCGTTGAATTTCTTATATTACAGAAAAGTAAGTAAAATATAAAAATATCAGAGTATAAGAAACATTTTAATAAATTACATAAAAGTTAAAATGCTTTTTTAATATTCCAAGTATTTCGAAACATTAGTACATTAAGTATTTTTTCGATAACCTCTATATAAACTCTGTCGAACATAGATGCATCTTTTATCTGTGGTTTTACCAGCATGCCTTTTAATATGGATATATTTTTCTTTCCTGTCCTTGCGTTAGCATTCTCAAGAGATTAAAAATTAAAAATTTTCATGTCTTCCTATATAATTCTAAAAAGAGCAAGCTGCTGAAAAATGTTAACGAAACCAAGAAAGATCTTTCAAGACGACTTTACTCCAGATAGTATTCGGAAATCCAGTGAAACCTCAAAAGCGCGCGTCATTAAGAGAGAACACGCTTTAAGATAACAACAGAGCTTTGCAAATTACTCCAACTGCACGGCAATAGCCTTAACTATGCTCCAGCAAAAAATTGTATTTTTAGCTACACATTTGGTGGGTTTTAAAATATTTTTTCAAGGCCACACAGACATTGCCGCTCAATTGCAATTCTTGATAACCTCGTTTTTTTTCAAATTCCTTTTATATTTACAAAGTTTCATTAATTGAATGACCTCGTCACTCGTAACGGTGTACAATTTGCCGCTATCGCTTTGGAACAATGCTTCCGTTCCAATCAAGCAACAACAACAAACACAGTTGCAGCACTTCAAACGCAGATAGCAATAATCAAGCTATCAATTAAAAACAACAACAACAAAAACAATAACGTTACGTGTTGTGCTATATTACTTAATAAAGCAAATTAAGCTCGACGCAACATTTGCACCTCGCACAATACTTTTGCTTAGATATCGAATTTCAGTAACGCAACGAAAGCGAGTGTGGCAACAACAACGCCTGTGCACGCTGGGAACCAAAACGAAAACGGTAGCGGTCGTCTACAGAGTAACTGCAAAAAAGCGAACTCAAACAGCAGGGGTTACTCGCAGCTGCACTTAATTAGCGGCTATTAAGCAGGGGGCTTGAGAAGTACACCAAACTGGAGAGCGGAGTGTAGTGAGCGTTGCTGGTATGAAGAGGTGTAGTGTGGCAGCGGGCTTGACGCTTTCGATTATTAGCCATGAGTGTTTATTGAAGACGAGTGGTTTGGCAGCTGACATTGGTGTTGTTGTTGTGGTGTGGTTAGTAATCGTTGTGCGTTCGGCCTTGTACGCCATATCTGTGTAACTGATAGTCACACAGTCGCTGTTGCTGTCGCCTTGAAGTGTTAATTGATTTGATGCAACAATTGTTGTGTTCGACAAACATATATAAACACATAGTTACATGTTGCATAAGTGTTGCTGCCACTAGCCGTTTGTGACTCTTTGTGCGGCAAGTGCTTTGTCGCCAACCGTCACATTGCGTTTTTTAGTATGTCTGCATAACTTCTTTACTGGCTTCTGTGTGGCATTATGCCTTAAAGGAAAAATGTCTTGTTGTATGTATGTGCGTGTGTGTGTGTGTGTGCTGGCGTTTTTTCTCTTCAACTTTCAATCGAAATCAATTACCAAGGATGGTTTCTTTACTATTTAATGCAGTTGAGTTTTCTTGTCGCGCGCTCGTTGCCTTTTATGTTGTTACTCTTGTTGTTGTTGTTGTTTATTGCGTTTGATGCCGCCACTGCCTTTCTACAAATACATTTTATCACAATTGCAGAAGCAACGGGTTCTAACAAAGCAATGAAGACGCCAGCTAGTCAAGTAATTAGTTCGCCAGTCAAAGTGAGCAAGTTATGCGAGCAGTGATCTCTGAGATTATCTATTTTATAGCGATCAATTTCTAAGTTATTGCTGACTTGTGCGTAAACGATATTTGTGAAACACGTTTATTTAAGAAAAACATGTACAATAGTATTAATTATTATTATTAGTCTGGGGTATAAGGTGGGTGAGACAAAAACTCACTGCCGCTATTTTCCAAAAAGTTTTTTAACGGTCTTTCAACATGTGGCCAAGCCTTAACATAATGAAAAATTATTGCCTCGTGTCTAGTCGCAAATTCCGGGCGTTTTCGGGCAATTTCGCTCCCTTTAACTTGAAATGGTAGCGGTAGCCCCATTTATTGTTTCATTCGGTTTTAGAAGCTTATAATATTGCATGATCTTCTGATCTCTGATCTAACCAAATACACAGTATTACCTTGACGTCATATATGTTTTTCAAATGATTTTTTGCGTTTAGGGTTGTCGTAATGGATCCATGCTTCATCACCAGTACCAGTGCGGTGCGACTTCTTTTTGTAGCGTTAAAGAAGCATTGCCTGGCTTCAATACTTATGACACTAAATTTTCTTGCTTTGAAATAAATGCGGCTGCTTTAAAAGTCTTAAAATGAGCTCTTCTTATGTTTCTGCAGCGACCTATGCTGTATGCGTTGATTTGCAGGCTTCAGTCACTTCCTTTCAGTCTATCCCTTAAACCTATATGATCTATTTTAGACAACATTTCATCCAGTAAACTAGAGACCGATAAACAATTTTCTGTTCGTACAATTTGTTAGAATCTCAAAAAAGGTTAGGCAAAAGATAGCAATTTTTCGATGCAATAGCCAGATTTTTATAAATAATACGACCAGAATTTCTAACAAACCAGGATTACCATTTTTTCGTTATTATTCCCTCAACAGGTTGTATTAAAATTGCCATGAAGTTTGTAATACCAAGAAGGCACCATCGGAGAGTCTATAAAATATATACAAAATTGTCAACGAACTGAGTTGAGTTAGCCATGTCCGTCTGTCGTTCAACCAAGGTTAAGGTTTTTTCCTGTTTTTCGAAAAATATTTAATCATTGTTTTACTATTACAACAACAATAACAACCTCAAAATATATAGATATTTCATTTCAAAATAACATAAGGCATTTTATTAACCACTAATCCTTTGAGGCACAATTGTTTGTCAATTGTTTATATTAATTTCTAACACTTTGTTCGAAATATGAAGCATGTAACCGAACTATTTCGCTTCTGCTGATGTAATTCATTTGGTATTGCTTGTGGCAAGCTCATATAGCACGCTTCAATTACTTTGTTTTGCAAAAAATAGCATTAATTAAAAATGTCGCGTGGCTTAGGCTAGCTGAATAGCCGCGGAATTAATAGACTAATTGGCTGCGTAGACGCTTGAAGGTCAAAGATGATGTCAGAAATGGTTGTCTGATAAATATATATACATATGTTTGTATGTATAGTACAATAAATATCTTTGGAAGCTTGATCTGTAGAAGCCAATGAAAATATATCTGCTATTTAATCATCTATAATATATAATGAAACCTCAACAGATGTTGGAAATAAGTAAAAAAATACAAAAGATGTTTACTTAAAATCAGCTTTCTACATCCTACATAAACACAAACCTGTATCTTAATAAATAAACAGCTGTCTTCATGCACCTTTAATATGATTGCTACATACTTTTTAATGAGATCAAAAGATTTTTTTTATTTTCAAAGGCTTATAATTGGTTCTGTGCCAAAATCGTAACCTTTTCATTGGAAACAGCGTAATTCCTAAAAAAAAAAATGTTTTCTAAAAGAAGCAGTACTTTGAAATTTTCCCAGCGCACTAGCCAGCGAAAACTTCCACTCGGCATTCATTTTTTATGCCACTAACTAGAGGCTAACAAATTGCATGTAAAAACGTAACAATTTTTCAACATACAACAAAAACAAAAAACACAAAAAAAGACGAAGCCGTGAGCTATGACCCATACCCAATTTCCCAAGACCGAAACGAACGCGCTACCTTGCTTGCTGCATGAGTGTGCGGCTGCGGGGCAGCAAACGAAAAGGGATCGCTCTGTAGTGCCAAAAGGAGCAGCTGCAGCCCAGCATTTTCTTTGAGGCGCATTGCTATGCACAGCTATATAATAAAAACAACAATAACAAGCCAAATATCCTTTATGCACTTTGTGCGTCTTTGTCCTTTTTGCTGCGTGTTGCACCTTTTGCGCTCTAAACACTCACCAACGGCGATGTTGTTGCACCATCTATAAACTATTACGATATGGCCAATGAAATTGCAATAACAGCAACAACAATCGAACAGCAATGCATTGACAATAAGCGCAGCCAACACTTAACTGTTACACCTACAGGGTAATTTTCTCATTACCGCTGCACCGAGGCATGGCTAACTGGCTGGCATAAGTAGCTCACTGATGCACTTGGTTGACTATGCCACGATCGATCCTGCAACGGATGTTGGCAATTTTATTTTATATGCCAACAACAACAACAATTACGAATAAAACAACAACAACCGAGCATTTGAAAGAAGGCGACACAAGGAGTCGAGCACAAAGAGAATGCATGCAACATAAAAAAGTAAACGTGTACAACAACAAGCACAACAAAGCAACGCTAACAAGAAAATAAAATTTTGTGCTCAAAGGAAACGTTTTGCATTTGTTTACAAAATATTTTCATTGTATGCCTCGCACACCCGGAATTATTTGTAAATACGCTGCCGCCTTCAAGCATACATACCTGTGTGGTTATTCGTATATAATATATTGTACAAATGTGTACATGTGTGAGTGTTCGGAAATTATAAATTGAAAATTGTATGGCCGCTTGCGGTGAAATTTCGTGCACAATTGACTATGAAAATTCTGACGATTGAACCTTTTTGGCTTTGGCCTTTTGTGCGCTTGCTTCGTGCAACCTCCTCTTCCGCTCCTTTTGCTCTTTCTTAAGCTACGAAATGGCTTGTAATGCCAATAGTCTGTTGTTACTTAAAAATATATCGAGAAAATTAATGTGACTTCACATCAATTGGCATTTGTAGCGAACAGCAGGATGTCCTTGCAACGGTCTGCAGTGTTGCACAAGCACATACACATATACATATATAAATATAGGTATTCATCAAGAACTATAGAAGTGTTCGCTCTCGTCGCTTACAAGTTGCTATATAAATAATTTAATTAGACCACATATCGACATGCATACTCGTGTCCAACGCTCAGCTTAAGCCATATGAAAACAGCGGAGAGTGAGTTTACTGTCGTTTGATTGACACAAGCAGTGTGGAAGAACTATTGTGTCTTCTTAGAAAATAGCTAGTGTATGGGTATTTAGCATAACTTTTGTTTTCAAATATTAAACGCTACAAAGGATACCCGAAGTTTTTTTATAAGTCATCAATCATTTCTCTAATGCTCTAAATAGATAGGCGGTAAATATTGAAAAGGGTGCCTAATGACGAGCAAATACTTTTTTTTGCATTGATAGTAGGGAGTTTTTTTGAAAAAGTAAAGGTGTTCTTTTAGAAAATTACGGATCAACTCCCATATATCTGAGTATTGATATGAACACACTAGATTTGAACAAATTGCAGATATCTTGATTTCTCTGAAATATAACTCTAGCTTTAAAGACTAGTGAAGAGTATGAAGTGCCTTCCTCTTCTTCGATATACCACAACACCACATTACTTCAAATATTAAACAATTTATCGCAGAGAAACTACTTCGACACCACTTAACCTAACCTTACATGCTTGCAATCCGAAAAATTGATACCCCTTCTATAAGAGGGATGCTAGAACTGAATACATGCCTGTTGTAAAAATTCACAACGGTTGTAAAAATACTACAGGAGATTTAGCATCTTGAGTTACCCTAGCTTCATAATTTAAAATTCTGAATAAAAGTAAATCTTAAGTGGTACTGAAAAACTTAACGGTGGTTTGCCAAACTCCGTACACCCAATGAACCCAGTAGATATCTAAATGAGGCTGTCACGTACGAAAACATCAGAAAATATATAAAAGGGGCTTGGATATCCGTAAACTGAGTTCGAACGAAATAATTGACACGCTGAAGTTATCAAATAAGCTGTTGGATATATCGTCACAAATTTAGGCATGCGATAGCTTTTTGGAAAGTGGGAACCAAAAGAAAGTTCACAATCGACGGGTTTATTGCGCCTTTAATTGAGCTTCGAGTAGTTTCCGTATTTTCCGGATAGCACTCAGTGACTTTTTCTTGTTCTCAGACCTTAAAGAGTTGATCGCTGGAAAGAAATCAACGAGACTGAAGTCCATTTTGAAGCAAAAGACCTGATGTGCTACAAAAATGGTAACGAAAAGTTGGCAGCACGTTTTAGTCTGCCAGTTACAACAGTTGAACTAACAAATATGAAAATATGGTGCCTGATTTTGCTAAGCTCTCCAAAATAACCACTTTAATTCAACGCCGCTTTAAGCTTTCTTAACTGTTTGAAGTAATACCTTGTCGGAAGAATGGTTCTAAGCAATCGTGTTGAATTTGGTATTACCTAAAGTCTTTTCTATTTTGAAAACTGATTTTGGAAGAACTTAAGTCCACTTTATTTGCTTTTTCGCTTTTTTTCAAATTTAATATGAAAGCTGGACATATTGAAGATTATCGTACGAATATCAACTTCAGTATGTATCTTGAGTAAAATATGTACTATACTAAAAAGATGTCATGAACTCTTAAGAGATGAGAGTATTAAAGGAAGAGAAAACGAAGTTTTAATAAAGCTGTTCCGATAAGTTGTACTTAGACTGATTTACTTGCCAGAAGTGTACCGCAGGACTGCCATCTAGACATATCTACTTATTGCCGAGATTTTCTTTCAATAACTTCAGTGTTCTACGAACTGTGGCCATAAGACTTACAAAGATTTATAAGAAATCTTAATACCATAACTCGCATATAAGCCCTAAGCATTTCCATATTGTACGTCTTGGAAGTGAGTTTTAAAACCGCCGCCCGCCAACCTCACCTTTATGCTCTAGTAAAACGGCTCTCAACTCGCAAATATCAATCAACAAATGCAACTCTGTCAATTACAAAATATAATTTAGTAATCAGCTTCAAACTCGGCTTAAGAATAATGAAATGGCAGCAATCAACAGCGTGCAACACAGTAGCACACACGTGTTTGGTGCAGTTAAATTATTTGAACTTTTGAACTGCATGCAACACCGCTAGCGCCAACTACAATATATTCGTCTAAATATATGTGTGGCAATGACCAGCGCCAGGAGTCATAACGCCACCAAGCGCTTTTGTGCTACCGACAAGCGTCATCCTTTCATTTTCCGCCGCCAATGCCAAAGTGTGGAATTGTGGCATACAACTATACATATTTATATGCGTATAAAATTCTTCTGTGCGCTCAACATAGACTATAAATGATATTTTATATATTGCCGCTGGCTAAATTTTATATGATATCACAACAACACTCACGCACAGCAACAACTACGCGCAACATGGGCGCTGTTAGTGAACCTCTTCTTGTTATGCTGTAAATGTATGTATGTATGTGTATTTTTTTATGTGCATTTTAAACGCGGCATATCTTTCTTTATTGCAGCATCATCAGAGAGCAATTACACGCACACGTATATAAAACTATATATATATCTGTATATCTGTATATTTATATATAAATATATATGTATACTCGAGAGCAGCCGCCACCCGACCCAACTCGTCCATTACCGCCTTCATTTCGATCTTGATCTTCATCTTTATTGTGAGCGCGGCGCGATTGCCGCCTGCAGTCATTCTTGCCACACTTTCCAACAGACATAGCTATATATACCTATATATCCTCATATGTTCAAATTAAATTCTCATATGTGTACATATTTATAAGCATTTGTAAGTGGAATAACCAACAAACGCCCATACGCACGCAACAGCGCCACCGTTGAGCGACTTGTCGTCTCCGCTTGATGTTGCTGCCGATCAAGCGCTAAGCTCGCGTTCAAGCACAGCAGCAGCAACAGCCTGAGGTCGCCGACTTACCGGCTAACTACTATAAACTTTTCCTAGTTAACTTTTATTCTTGTTTCATTTATTTGCTTTTGTTTTTGTACTCTCTACTCTTATTATTACAACTCGTATTTGTCTTGCGCTGAGAATCTCAAATGCGAAATGATTTCTCGGAAGGTCAGGTTGTCTGGCGCATTCTTTTCATTATTTTCATTTATTTATTTATATATGTTTTTTTTTTGTTTTTCCGCTTCTTTGTTGTTGCTGCCCCACTATGTACTTTTCTATTATTTAATTGCGTATATAGTTCTTGACTAGTAGTTAGTTTTAGTTTGGCGTCTCTTTCTTTGGCTACTTCGTTCGCGACTTTTAATCTATTTTTATTGCACTTAATTATGTTTACTGTTAACCCGAGAATGATTAATTGCACGCGGTTGAATATTTTTTTTCACTAGACTAGCGACACTGAGAAAGAGAGTGACCAAATATAATGTGCCAAAAATATCAAAAAAATCTGAAAATTAAAAAATATAAATCTTTAGCCTTTACGATAACAATCTAGCTGTAGAATACACGTAAAAAAACTTGTTCACAAATTTTTATAAATTCATTAATTTTTTAGAGGTTAGTTTGAGAAATATTAAGAGTTGTTAACCTTAAAGCGACAATGTCTACACCGTTTGGTATAAAAATATAATATTTTTACTTCCGGAGATTTAAGCACACTGAGCTATTGTCTTTAAAGACCGCTAGGTGTAACGAGAGCCATTCTGTAACTCTGCTCTGGTAGCACGCTAGAAAAATTCGTATGTCGACAGTTGAAAACACTATTATAATCTTTTTTATATCTACTTCTGCCTAAAATGCAAAGCTTTATCGCCCTCGGGAAATAATTTTTAAATTACATTTTGATGTTATGCCACAAAAAGCTTTCTACAGTTTTAGAATTCTTTCAAATCGGCGAAGCTTTAAATGAAAGCTGCTTTTTGTCAGAAGAAAGCTAAGGAATACGGAGAAAGGTGCTTTTGAAGTTCACCTCAAATCGAGTATTCCACACGTACTGTATCATGCTGATCCTTTGTCATCTGGCATCCAAAGCTTGCTAAGTTCGGTAAGTAATTAGAATACTGCAGATCGTTGAAATTTGGAGAGAGAAAGACCTTTCAAATAAAAGCTGAGTCGTGAAAGTACTTGAAGCATTCTAGAGAACTATTCTCCGCAAGTTCTTTGGAGCCACACGCATGAGTGATGAATATCGAAGAAAATGGTACCACGAACTGTATGGGCAACACGGTGTCGTAGATATAGTTAGCTGGTTAGGTCAGGCTACAGGGAACAGAAATGTTACAGAAGACTTACTTATTCATAATTAGAATAAGTTATGCACTAAAGTCGCTGAGATCCTAAGCTCCAGCACTGCCATTTGCGGACGATGCTCTTGATTAACTTAATCTTTGGCATAATCTAGAGAGCAAAATCTCTAGCGAAAATGTTAAGACGATTTGTTAGCTTGGATAAGAAGATTATAAAAATTCAGCCAAATCTATTTTCTCCACACAGACGCTGCCCCACAAGACTGATTGTCCGCTTTAATTCGAACACATGTAGTACCGCAGTAAACACAATTTCATTAAACTGCCTATGTGTGTATATAACAAATATTACAGTTAATCGCCAAGTAAATTGTGTCTGCAATTAGTACTTGTCTGCTATGCCATTGCAATTGCAAGTCAAGCGCAACACCGACGCACACACAGCGCTCGTCGCACATATGCTCGGCTGACTTTTGGCATTTCATTGGCGCATTCATTTGCATTTTCATTCATTGAAGCGCCCATTCAACGTGGCAGCCCGCAGACGCAAGCTGGGAATGCGGCCCCAAGCAGCGGCATTGCAACAAAATAAAAATAGCAAGAGCAAGCAACCGTGCCACACAATTTGTGCGAAATGTTTATGCAACTTTCTAGTTTTTTGTAATTTCTTTTTTGCCCCTCCTATTTTTACGCGCATCGTCTTCGCGTCATTTACGCGTTCATTGGCACTTCGTTTGGCCGTAAGGCAGGCGAAATAGGCACACGCACCGGTAGATGGCACATAAATACAATTACACACAAACACACACACCTACACACACACTAATATATACATAGCTGCAGTCAAATAAAGTATGAGTAATTCTATATGGGGTATGCGCATTCTACTTTTTATTATTTATTGGCCACATACTTTCTTCAACCGATTCCTCGCTTCCCTTTAGTTGTTGCCACAACAGCTGAAGAGGAGCCGTCTGTGTGTGTCTAGTCTTCTTGATTTCATTTACTCTACAAGTATGTTTATGTGGTTCTCTGCAAGCTCAGTACGCGTATTATTCATTCAGCTGCCTTTCTTTTGCCGCCCATTTTCCCAACTTTCTGCGCCACATTCACTGATTTTTTTTTTTTTGTTTTTTTCTTGGCCGTTTGCCCATTTGCTCGCCGCTCGCTATTCACGCCGCTTTGAAGAATTACGCGCGTCTGTTGCGTTTATGGTTTTATGGCCAACCTAAATACACAGTTGTTTGGCATGTTCATATATATGCATATGCACTTACATACATATAATTAGTTGTAGACAATTATTATTGCTGGCAGTTGCAAGTAATTCGCTGAAAGCTGAAATATTTCGCAATCGCACTAATCATATTTTGCTTAATATTCGTTTTAATGTAGCGCTAATTTTTCTGGCTTACTTCCAATGAATTTACGAAATTTTGTAGATCGTTTGAGGTGGGATTGGCGGGTTAAGGTTGCGTAGATTAGCAAAAAAAAAGTTGATGATTTTGAATGTGACGTGTAATCTAAACGTGTTCGAAAAGAAATCATTATTTCTTTTTGAAAGTTAATAAAATGGAATCCCTATTAATTGCCTTTAGTAGATAACCTTTCGATCCTTTGTTAACATAGATACGCTTTCAATCCTAAATTCTTTATTTAATATAGAAATTCCTCAGGCACTTGTGTTAGATGTCATTTATGCTATAATACGCTAGGGTTATCTGTGTGCTCGATTAGCTCGATGACATATAAAGTGCCATAAATAGACCTAACTGGTGTCTATGTAAATTGTCTGAATATAAAAACTGATGAATGCACAAGTTTCAACCGCTGGTCACCATTTTCTTAGCGAAGGACAGATATCCAAGTACGCCAAAGAAGCTAGTTCGATTGAATTCCCAACAATTACCTTTAGCAGTATTTTTTGTTATACCTTTATACCATTCTTAGTCCGCGTCAGCTACACTCTAGAACCCTGCGGTTATTGCTGTTATGTCAAACTGAGAGAGTCATGAGAAGTGGAAAAGACCAAAGAGCGTTTGTTTCCGTATTATCTCAACCGCGTCATCAACACAGAGAGTTCTGAGAGCCTGCAGTCACACTAGAACCCTGCGGTTATTGCTGTTATGTCAAACTTTCGAGTGAGAGAGTCACGAGAAGTGGAAAAGGCCAAAGAGCGTTTGTTTCCGTATTATCTCAACCTACGCAAGTTTTAAATTCAGGGATTCCGATCAATATAGATAGTTTTTTATACTCAGATAATCCTTAAAAGTCGAGGAAGGGATTGGTAATATAATTATATGCCTTAGTAGGGAATTTATAATATTTAACATGACATTGTGAGGAGGTGACTTTCAGGTGATGTTAGTTCCAATTGTAAATCTTCTCAAAATAGATCTTCTCAAAATATATTGCCAAAGACACTGAGTTTGGAGGCTTAAGCTCTCCACAGCTGTTCGTTGTTTGAAAAAATACTTACCTACCTTGGAACTGCATAGTTTGTACAACATCAGCATCAACAACTTACTTGCCAGTTGAGATTTTAGTTGAATAAACAAGCATGCCATTAGCTTAATAGAAACACCTGAAAGATGCGACTAAGCACTAATGAGAGCTTAGAGAAGCGAAAAGAAATGCAAGCGAAATTAATTAGACTGCTCAAACAAACTACGACTCCAATCTATACTAACAGCTATCAACACAGCTCACCTCACTTCGAGCCAATAGCCATGCAGTATTGCCGCCTACTTGCCACATATTTAATTGCTGTAATACCGCGGACTAATTTCGCATTCAATACAAATGCCAAATGACATGGTGCACAATTGTAATCCCAAGACAGATTTTAATTTCATTTACAGATTGTCGCGCACTGACAGCCAACGAGACAGCCGAACAAGCTAAATACTATTAACTCGTCGGTAAGCAACTGCAACAAATCGCAGTATTTGTAATTGTAGAAAAAATGAAAAAAGAACGCGAGAGCAATGATCAATAGGTGAGCGCTGCTGAATAAGGCGAGGTGGTCGGAACTAAGCCACGAGCAAAAAGAATGCTAAGCATAATGTTGAGCCTCTGTTCTAAAGGCGGCGGTGTTTCGGTGTTGAGTAGCAGGATATTTGAGTGATGCGTGTTGGTCTCAGACATAAAGACATATATAGACGGATATACATACATACATACACATTTAGACTGGCAGTTGCAATAATGTTTACAAACAAGCTGCAATACGAAATTGTATGAGACATATACAAAAATGTCCCATTAATTTCAATTAATCACTGAATACAAGACATAGTTGAAAAAGTAAATGAAAATACAAGATAAATGTTGGCAATACTTATATATATTTTTTTTATGCTGCAACATTTGTTTGTTGTCACTTTGACACATGTTGGCTGGCTGTGCCCAGTTTCTTTATCTTTCTTTTATTTGGAAATATTGCTTGAAAGAGGCATCTGTAGTTGATAAATGCCGTCTAGCACCTACACGTATGCTACGATTTTGGCACAATTGCGACGCAATGCCATTTCACTGCTTCTATTCTATTTCTAACGGCACTGTGCGATTTCCCTAAACCGATATTTTGAAGAGTTTTCTTTCTAGGCACATTCTACGTGGTAACTCACCGCTTATCTCTCTCTCTATCTCTTTCTCTGCAATCTCACAAGTTTAAGCCGCAAAACCTTAGGCTTTACTCGTCACTTACGCATATCCTCGGTGCGGCTTTCGAGTTGTATGCAAAATGCAACATGAAAAGAATTTAATTTTTCGATTTTTTTTTTTTTTGTTAGCCAAAGCGGCAATAAAATTCGCAAGCAAATAGCTTCCAAGCGACAGCTTAAAAAACTCATGCGCTCACCAAAAGCAAAGCCAACAAAGCAAAAGTAAATCTAACAGCTTAAGCTGCTGTCTATGTGTGTTTTTTTCCTCAACGCGTAGTCTTTGTTTCTTCTTTGCTTTTGCGGCTTTTCTTTATTTAATTTTTTTTTTTAACTTTTTTTTGTGTCTCATTCTCGGCAGCGCGCTGAGCCACTGCCTGTCAGTCAGCCTTCAGCTGCTGTAATCCTGAACAGCGTGTTTTGGGTGCTAGACGCTCAAGACGATGGTTGTGTATATGTGTATATGTATATATAAATGAATATTCTTGTTAGTTCTTTCAACCTTTTCAATTTTTGTGTGCCACACTCGTTCACACACACAGACTAGCTAGATTACCCTTGGCACTTTCTCGTTGCTACTACTATTGTTGTTGTCATCTTACGCGTATTTTTGTATTTCGATATATTGAATTAATTTCTTGAAACATCGGCATCCTGTTGATTCAATAATATTCCATGCCACGTAACATCTATTATTTATCTACTGTGATGTATTGAAACATACTTACTAACTGTAACTGTATTGATAAATGCGCGCTTACCTTTGCGTTTCTCGTTGTTGCTGTAGTTATTGGTTTTGTTTTTGTTATCCTTTTAGGCAGCAGAGCAGATGAGCATTTACAGATATTTTTCTTCTGTCAATCGAATGAATGGTTTGGCTTCTGTGTATCCAGGACATTTAAAAAAAACTGTCGTGTCAGCAGTTTGTTCAAAATTTTTAATTATTTTGAGTTAAGGTCTGAATGGCTTATGGAAAAAATAAGTTTTTACCACTTTTCATATATCGAAAAGAGTACTTGAAGCTGGGTAGCTGCCTGAAAGCTTTCTTAAAATAGAGAGAGTTTATATCATATGCTAAGGTGTGGAAAAAATCGCTGATACCAGTATAAGATATTCGCATAAGGCCTGAAAGGGAAGCTCATTAGGCCCTAAAAGCATATTCTTTACTATCGATTATAGGATATCTTGACAGTCAATCCCAATTTAATGTGACGGATCGATATTTTCCATTTGAGCTATTTTCATAACCTAACAAACTGTTTCACCACTGTCGTATTACTATGTAACCCTCACTAGGTCTTTATTAACTCTTATAAATATTATAACTACCCACACACTGTTATATACACGAAATCATATCCAATATTTTCGCTCCAATCAACGTAAAACAATATTTCCATACAAGTATTGTATATCTACCAACCTAAGCTGTTCATTGTTATCAAGCGATATGGACTTGTGAAACACTACCAATGTCATAACTTCAGTTTTAAAAACCGATACGAAAGTGTTAATTATTGTTGAATTGTCTTATAATCAGCTCACGATGTATAATTCTTTTAGGTCTTATCAATTAACGACTGACCTTAAGGACTACTTATTACTAATATTGTAGTTTATAGACTGAGAAGATACATGTAAGAATCCAGATTACCTTAAAGTTGACCTAGATTTATTGTTGTGGTAACTATATCTAAAAATCTTAGAATAAGGACCCTAAAATTTTATTGATTTTCTATAAAGCTTTCCGTATGAATACATACCAAAGCCTCGAAATAAAAATTCTAGTGATTTTATGCAGTTTTCTTAAAATATCGTTGAAAAATATATAGTGAACAGACTAACAAGCCTGAATAGTTTTACAAGTAGTGAGTTAGAATAAGATATTTCATATTTTCACAAATATTATATATTCGTAAACAGCGATCTTTTAACTTTAAGCTAACTCATCATAGCCACATGTGACGCATTTCTTTGTTTAAGGCAAGTTAGGGAACAATTTTGAGTATGCTCAGGACTTACAAGCAAAATAAAAATTTACGACAAGCAAGTCGAATTAAGTGCTATAAAAATTTTTCTAACATGTTGAGAACTACATGTAATAAGTGCTATCGAAAGAAATTGTGACTTATCGGGGAATCAATAGCATATAAAAACGGTGTCAGACTTGTCTTAAAGCTGTAGATAACAGCCGATGTCACAAATTAACTTCAATAGCATAATCTTTATTTATTTTTCTTGCCAGCAAATATTCTCAAATGCTCTCATTTTTTTTTTGTGCTAAATATTTTCATCAATCAATTTTCTGTCCAAAAATTTATTTATTATTTATTCATTTCACTTCGCATTAAACTTTTACAAACTCCTCCACATGAATTACATTTGTCCTTTTATGTACAGCTAAGATCAAATACTTCGCTGAGCAAACCTTTCGCTGCCAAAAGATATTCAAATCCACGTAAAGTTTTCTGGGTTGCTATCCTTTTCAGTCGGATTTTTGACAGCTGCCACATATGAGTTGTCTTTTTCTACTCTTTTCCTTTCTCCGCTCTCTCTTCCTATTTTGTCACGGCTATTCTTAGCCAATATTGCAATTTGTGTAATGTGTAGTTCTCCCTTACATCACTACTTGTTATACATGGCGCTGTTGTTATTGTTGTTGCCAATGCTCTTGGCTTGTTCTGTGGGTATTTAATGTCAAATGTGTTGCGGTTTTCTTTGCCAACACTTACGGGTTTTTTTCTTCTGCGCCATTGGCTACCTTTTATGCAATTTCCTAAAGGTTACTTACCTCATTGTTGGCACCTTATGGTGTTTGTTTACCTTTCGTTTGGTTGTTGCGACAGTACAAATACAGTACAGCAACAAATATATTTTCATATACATACCTTGTCGTAGTTTCACATCAATATGTTTATCCTAAATTGATTTTTTCTTTGCTGCCGACTGCTCATATGTTAGTTTTGCATGTGATTACCGTGGGAAGTTGTTGGGTCTACCTTTCAAATGTTTCATTTTTTTTTTCAATTTCGTACTTCATCGCACTGCCCATTGTTTAATCTAAACGAAATTTATTTTTTTTTGTGTTTACATTTTATTATGTAACTAAATATTTGTTTTTCATTGCTTTCTTTGCTCTTCGTATTTTGCCAAATCTTACAAAAATTGTTTGGCATTTTTTTGCTGTTTGTTATTTATTGGGATGTAGGGTTGTAAGCTGGCTCTTTTGTTGGCGAAATTTGTTATTTTAAATGAATTGGCAAAAAGTTTATTATATTATTGTATAATATTTGGGTTCAATGTCGTTTACGTAATGCTAAAATGGTATTGAAACAAGTTTGCTTTTTCAGAGAAGCGATGTGCTCCAGCGGTGGTATGAGGAGAAAAGGAAATATGTAGATACCATAAAAAATGTATATGAAATTTGAAAATAATTACAGAAATATCAATAAAAGTTATAAATACATTTTGATAACCAAAAGGTATTTTTAGGGAACTTAGACTTATATTTAACAACTGCATAAACCCATTGAGTATTCCACGCGCTAACTATGAACGAATGAAATAGGTACAGTGCAATTACATTATACGTTAGATGAAAGTGATATTGTAAAGAACAATGTTAGAAACAAAAGCAACTGAGTTAATTTCAATTACGACGGACCAGAAATATGTCTTGCGTCCCAAAATTTTCTTAGACAAAATTACACTCATTTTTTTCTCAGTTTCATGGTCAGATGTTCTGTGTTTAACATTTCCTATACTGTGTTTGCTCCCCTATATGACCCACTGATGTGTGATGTGTAAGGTGGGATAATGAAAAATACAAAGCTGGCCGTACTTCTTTAAGTTTTCTATGCTTGAGAGATCCTCTTGATTCTGCTTTCTAACAAACTCACTTCTTCCGTTAATATTTGCTAGGTTCTGTGGTAGTTCCTAACCCTGATCGCGTCTTGAAAATAAATAATAGGTAGTGACTTGCAGACAGTTGTTTTGATTGAAAACTTTCGAGAACTTTGGGTATGTTGAGAAATAGAGCTTTTGTCTCTATGACAGTTCAGGTTCTGGCTTTGGTACTTATCAATTTATCAGTAATCGGAGTTCAAAAAATTTTGTCGTATATCGATCCATTTAGGGAAATGATTTATTTAAAAATGAAGAGTATAAAACTTTTTAAAATATTTTAAAATTTGTTGCGCTGTATTTTTGGCTTTTAAAGCACTTAATGTTGCGTTCCTATTAAAAATATGTTCCACTAACTTAACTTACTTTTTGCAAATTTAAAACTATAGTCAATTTAATCAACTTTAAAGTTAAGTAAAGTCTTAATTTATAACAAAAAGTATAGAATACAGTTTTATTATATTATAACGTGAGACAGACATTTACCTTAGCTTTCCCATCAATTCGACTAAGCTAGGATAGAATCTCTGCACATTACGAGTACTATTCTAGCTTCATAAATTTGGTTCTTTTTGTTACCTTTTTTTTGGCAACTCGTCTCCTCAGCATCACTTCATAATGTTTGCTTTAACAACTTTTCAACTTAAAGTGCTCACTTATATATATATATATGTATGTGTGTCGATATGTTTGCACATTTATTTATTTAACTTAAGATTTTGTGACTTGTATTTTCTTTGCTTTGCGCTTAAATGTTTTGTTTGTGGAGCTCAACTAAATGGTTTGCGAAGTCTTATAGGAAGACGGCCAAAAATATAAAAAAGAGAAAACTTAAACAAATATTGACTTGCAAAGCAGCAAAGAGGAAAAAAGTGCGGACAAAAGACCGCATTTTATTGTTTTTTCTCAGAAGAAGTCTGTTAGCAACTTTGAAAGTAAATAAAAATGTACTAAGCACAAAAAAAAACCCAAAGCAAATAGAAGCAACTTTTGTCGGAGCAAAGTAATGAGACAACACATTTGGTCCGGCGCTTGCACAGCCTACCTGATGCTGGCAGCCCTCAAAACTTCAACTTCAACTCCAGATAGATCAACTGCGGCGCGATCATCAAAATCTGTTGATTGCGCAGATGAGCGCGTAATAAGCGACGCTGATAAGTGTGATTCATGATGATCTTAACTGTTGGTACGCAGCGTTTGTTGGTTATTTTTTTGCGAAATATAAAATTTTGATTTTCAGTTGCTGTTTGCGCAAGCCTAAACTTTTGTTATGCAGAAGTTCCCCTTATTTTTATTAGCTAAAATTAAAGTTCTTCGCAACTCTCCATTCTGTTGAGTTGTAAATTAGTGAGTAATTTTTTTAGATCGGAATTTTTATTCATTGATTACCGAGATGTTGCACAATTCCATAACCTCTAACTAAGTATACACAGATATTAAACTAAAAAGCGACTTCTGGCTTAGAAAAATTTAAACTTCTTGCTGGAGAACCTAAAATATACTTTCATTACTCATATTTCTAATACTTAAAAATTATATACGCGTATGTTGCCAAAGACCGCTACTGCACCCGATCGACGAAGCAGGTCCAGTACGATTCAAATGTGCATTCCCTAGAAAAGGATTATCTAAACTTTACAGGTAAGTCGAAAAGTCCAACATTTTCATCTTCACAGCTCTTCCTTGTAGTTGCTGGGTAAGTTAAGTTTCTGCCAACAGGCATATATCCATAAATTCCAACTAGATTGTTTTAAGTGAAAATGTGTCTGAACATTTGGAAATCGTCGCACGCTTTGACTCCAACCAGATTTTCTGGATCAAGGAGTCGCCAAACTAAACTCTGGCTGTATTTTCGCTTGCCCACATACCTGCCAGGGAGATGTGGAGGGATAAACGCCGCTTAAGGAGAAAGGCAGTGAGTTTCTTTACGGATTGGTCAAAGCTTGTAGGAAAGTTTATCAGCATCAGTTTCACGCTTCCTGACTACTGTGGCGTTTAAGAAGTGGAGGTTGCTGCCATGAAGGCAGCTATAAGTGATAAGACTAGTTAGGGTGCCAGCCGCAGCAGAATCGCCGGTAACTGCAAAGCTGACGAGCTGGCAAGGAAAGGCACTATAGCTCCGCTATCAGTAGCATGGGAGTGGGTCAGTGCTTCGATCTCTTCGTGCTTTCTACTACTGGATAGTAGGGCTTTGAGGGAGCTGGACCAGCACTGAGCTACCATGGGGCTTGCGCTCTATCGGCATCCACGCTGTAAGGTTGAGCGCTGTAGAAGCAGTATTCAAGAAGGCAAGGTAGAAGTATGTCAAAAGTTTCTTCCTAATTGTAACGCCTTTGCGAGATCAAGGCTTAAACAATTGGAATTTCGCATTTTCAGATATTCCACTGAGCTAGTTAGAATAGAAATTAAACACATAAGCAGTTAAGTATTGGCCTCAAAGCGTTTTGTCGACTTTTAGATCAGGAATGGTAGTTCTATTTTAAGGCTTTCCGAATGGGATCGAACTAATGATTTGAGGCTCTAGAATCAGCAACCTGCTGTCCAGCGCAGTTTCTTTAAACGGTTTTACAGAATGTCGTCATTTCCGAAGTCTCTCTTTAAATTCTACTATATTTTTCTGCAACTCATTAGACTTTTGCAGCTTAAACTTCTTTACGAATGTTGTTTGTGCTGCCATAAACTATACCTTAGTGGTGCCACACTGACAATTTACTACTTGTTAACATTTGTGTCTCGACAACAAACAATAATAACGCGCTTATATTTGTTGTAAGTTTATTTGAAGAGCATAACAACAAGCATGACATCAAATCAAAATAAACAAGCGGCAAGAGTGTGCAAAGAGAAAACGAGGCGAAAAGTAAACAATTTAAATGAAAACGCAAGCGCTTGCGCACAACGCCACGAAACTGTGAATGGACTGTGCGACAGCGATGACTCCATGGTAGCGACAACAGTTGGACACCAAAGACCAACACAACTGACTGCAGAAGTCAGCGAGCGCTTGAGAAAGAACTTCACAAGTCTGATTGTCTGTCTATATACTATAAAGGTAGTGTGTGTGTGTGTGTGCCTGTGTGTCTGTGTAGGGGTGGCAGCTAGTGCCTACTTCACGCCATGAAAACGATCAAATCCAAGTGTTGAGTACACAAAGCGCCACAATCGAGCAGCGTCTATTTGGTGAAGTAATGTTGACAGCGTTTCGATGGCAGCGGTGGCGACCAAGTGGCAAACTATAACACAACAACAATACAGCTGAGTGGGCGCAATCGCAATGCGTGGTGTCGAAAGGTGGATGTACCGAGTGAGAGAGCGGGGGCGCACGGTATGCGTCGTTGGTAACAGAAGAGCGTGCTGTTTATTTAGCAGGAAAATGTTTTCTGAAAAAGCAGTCATCGCGCGACTTCGTCGGCGTATGTGTGTGTGTGTGTGCATAACTGCGTTGAGGTTAGAATTGTTTGAGACCACAAGTGAAATATTCTTTTCCGAGCTTACATGCACTTTTCACTTTTCTTAATCACACAGCTCATATGTGTACTCTTTGTGTTTGTTTTTGTTTTTTGAAATAACAGTTTACGTTCGCTGTTAGGCACCCTGTGCACACACACACACATTTCTTAACGTTATTTTTATACCCTAAACAGCAAGAAGGCATATTCGGAGTTCCTATAAGGTATAAACATATATACTCGCACTCGTATAAATGATCAGCGCAACGAGCTGCATCGATTTAGCCGTGCTGTTCTGTCTGTATAAACGCGAACTTGTCCCTCAGTTTTTGAGATATAAATCTGAAACTTTGCACACGTCTTTTTCTCCCCAAAAAGCTGTTTATTTGTCGGAATTGCTAATATCGCACCACTATACCATATAGCTGCCATATAAACTGCCGGATCAAAATCAAGTTCTTGTATGGAAAAATTTTTCATTTGACGAGATATCTTCACGAAATTTGACGCGAATTATTGTTGTTCGGATAATTATAGTATATAGCTGTCATACAAACTGACCATTAAAAATTAAGTTTCTATATGGAAACTTTTATATTTGTGCAGGGTATTATAGCTAAGTTAAGTCTTTCTCTTATTTTTTAAATCTTTTTCGACAAGTTCTCTAAATTTTCTATAGTAAAAACGTAAAAAACTCAATCACAATTCCACTTCTACTTCTTCTACCTCCACACTAGAGATTTATGAGCCTATTAACAAATGTAATAAACGTTGCAACAACAATAAATATCAACTAAGTGTACATACACAAACACGTAAAAGAGTTGAGTAGATTTTTTTATGTTAATATGGTATATGTGTTTTTGTCTGCGTTTGTATTTATTTATTTATTTAGCAATATTGTTAATCATCTTTCAAATATTTCAAAGCTCATTTCAAATACTCATTAGTGTCGGTATTTTTATTATTTTATTGACATTTGTTAAATTAGAAAAATAAATAGATACAAACATACACACATATAAGCAAATACGTTTCCAAATGTTAGTATTTGGCAGCTCGAAGGTGGTCGTCACAGTCTCCAATTTCAACAAGGTGCTAAAAATTATTGAGGCTTTCATTAATTAACATCGATTTTGATAGCTAATATTAAAAAATAAATGTTTATTTGTAGTTTTTGCTGTTTCAAAAACGTTTTTCAAAATTGTTAACAAAAGAAAATATGCAGTATAGCATTAAATGGCGCCAGGGGTCCAAACGGTAAGCAGGTCACTGCTCCATTGGGTTCCGCATTCGTTTTTTTTTTAACTGAATAATTGAGTCATAGATGCCACAAACTTATTATAATATTAACTGCGAACTCAAAAGCCCGTAAACAGCAGCGGAGAAGAAAACTATAAACTTAAACGGGGTCAATTAAATGCAACTTGTCACTTATTGCGTTCACACCATGACAAACATACTGTCTTACTGGGATTGAAGTTCCACACTAAGAGCTTCCACGCTGTAAAAAAAACAAAACTGCAAACAGGAAGCAGTTTTTTGCTCCCTCGGTTTCACTTTCGGATCTATTAACTTTACATTGCGCCAGTGATTCGAATGTTTGAGCTAATGAGTTCTGACGTTAAATAAATTCAGTTATATTTACCGAAATCAACCGTAGGTTTTAGTACGGCTCGTTATTTTCAGATATTTTTATATGCTTGGTTCTATTTTCCATGCCACTCTACAAACTCCGCATCCTGTTTTATAACCTGCAGGATTTTTGAGATATAAATAATAGTTCTATAAGAAGTTTCGATGTTTGCTTTGATGGCCATGGTCTGTTTCGAGTGTCAACCGAGATACCAGTTTTATTCTTCCTAAACTGAGTCTTCCAACATCTTCGCTTAGTACTTAAATTAAAATGTATCTCTCTTAGAGGGATCGCGTGGGTGTTTCTGGGTATCTTACTTACGACTAATATTTTTTTTCAGTAATCAACCCTTTATTAACTAGTTTTAAAATAAGCTTTTTAGTCGTTTCAATCTCTCTAGAGTCACTTTTTGTCAATTTCTCCGCAAATTTAATCAAAAATGGTTCAAAGCGTCAGTTGCGCTCACACTTAATTCATCTGGTGATTTCCTGTGTTTCAGCTTACCTTGTTCATCTCAATGTAATATTATAATAAATACGATATTTCTCCCTAACGTTTCAACCCAGTCCCACTTTATGCCTGAGAACTTTGGTGAGTTTAGCGTTCTTATTATTCCAAAGCATCAAATAGATAAGAAGTTTGCGGCATCAAAAATCAAATGTTCGGATTTTGTTATTCTGTCAGAGAAAATGTAATAGCAGAAAAAATGTTTTTGTTGTTCTATTAGAAAACATTATACAAAATAATTTGGAAGAATGAACGAAAATCAACTTTCCAGGAAATATCAGTTCGTCGACTACGATGCTGAAATTACACTCAATAATAAGTTTTATAAAAAAAAAGGTACGGAAATGGGGTTTTGGGTAATGCAACGAAAAATTTTCCGAAATTCCGAAAATTTTCATGTATAATATTTTTGAAAAACCTTCTCGTTATAGAATAGGTTCTACAGTTTAGTTAGTTAAAAATTTTGAGGCTTGCTCGAAGTTCTGAGAGTATTATAATAGCAGATTATAATATTATAGTATACTGTTGGGAAGAAGATAGCTTCAGAACTGCTTCTGAAACAGAAATTAAAAACATTGCCTTATTGAACTCAAAAACTAACTTTCTAACCGCAAAAATTATATTTTATATTGCATGTAAGCAATTCGGAGGCTTCTTAAGACTTGCAGGGTTAAATAAAAGCGGTGAATGGTAGAGACGGAGAAAAGAGAATGTTTTTAGCTATGATGTATAACATATATGAATAGATCAGCTCAAAATAAGATACACAGCAAAGCTATATCGCACGAAGAAGCTTAAAAAGGACCTTTGACACCTCGAGTAATAAATTCAATACGTGCTCCATACTTCGTTGCATCATTTTATTACCTAATATATAACATAAAATTAATATAACATAGCTCATTATATTTACAATAAATCTAGAAAAACCATAATTTTCATCAACTACTCTTTGCAGACAGCAAAGTGCTCTACCACTCCACAGGCCAACCAATAACTTGCGTCAAACAGAAACGTCGAATAAAATAGGTAATAATCAGCACTGCTGCACGCCTCAACGTACATTGTGAATATTAACACTTTTTCGCTTCCACATATTTTATGCGAAAGCGTAGAATTTGTTGCCATCAACACTCCATAATGCATGTGGCAATTTTCAGCGGTTGTGAAAGCAACACAAGCCACAACAACTGTACACGCACACACACATACAACTACCAGCCAACTGGCAATAACATGAAAAATAGGCTTTAACCACTTATTTACATTAATACGTGTGAGAAGTGTACACCAAGCGGCAGCAGCATCCCCAAACCGACCGCCCACCCAACAACCGAACAACCAACCAACCAACCAAGCAATCGAACAACCAAGTGAACGCTGTGGCACATTACGTGTATTTCACTGCCCGCGCAGTAACGACTTTTAAATTCAACAACGACTGCGTGATGCACGACAAATAAATTTACAACCGCAACGCGCAGGCGCACAAAAACATTTTTCTCACCTCATGCATCACCGACGCGGCACGCTGCGCTGTACATATAGTGAATGCTGCGGTCGTTGATTTTTGCCGCGCGTTATAGCTGTTGCAGTTGTGGCACGATATTGACTGAATGCTTTCGACTGCGGTTGCTGTTGTGACTGTGGCTGTGGCATTGGCTGTTGAATATTGCTTGCGGTTAAGCTTTTCCGCATTGCCAATAACTATCGGACGCTGCGTCTGTCAGACGGACAGAATGTCGCACAGAGTGACGAACCGCGATTCGTCCAACTAACTGCAGCGGCAATCGAGCTGACAGACGGATTTCGTCTACAGCCGTTGCCACTGCCGCAGCGTTTCTGTGCAACGCTGTGCAGAGATCCGAATATATTTTTGCTAGTATTTGTCAGCGATCGTGTGCGCGTGTGCCACATGGGTTGCAGTTTCCGCTATTGAGCGCTAAATGTTCTGCTTGCCGCCTAATATTCTACTGTTGCTGCGTAGTCTTCCATCCACACGATTTGTTTCTACTTCTCCGCACCGCCGACTTCTGCCAAACTTTGTGCTTGTTTTGTGTGTGTGTTCGTTGGTGTTTGCTCAACCGTCTGAGTGACTGTCGTTGGCTCGTTGTCGATAAATAGACGAGGCGTGATATTGCACTTTGAATACACCAACTTCATCATCGTCATCAACAACAAAGCTTGTGCTTTCAGCCGTCTCTGGTACTTTGGTAGCGTACCGACTCCTGTCTGGCAGCGCTCTGCTTTCTTACACTTGGCTGGGATATTTAGGTAAAGAGTTCTGGAGACGACTTTAAAAATCTATGGTTGAATTCTCCCTTCCCACCTCCAGATAGAAAAATGCTGAGGTCGGAAAGTGCGTTTTACTTTTCAGAATTGAGAAGACAGCGAGTTCTCTGCTTTCGGGGCTATGCCTGTCTACTATTTCAATTTCCAATTGATTGAAATAAGACCTACTGAAAATCGACGAATTAAATTTTTAACTGTTTAAAATAAGACCAAATTAAATTCGACCGGTAAAAGTAATCGAATACAAGCCTGGCTTTAAGATTCCTTGCCGCCTTTTTATTACATTACCCATATAGTTTGAAGCTATCTCATGTCTGTTGCTGGGGTTTCAAAATTATTATACTTTCGAGACAGGAGAAGTTAATAAGCTGAGACGAACCGAACGAACTCTTTTCGGTAGAGCAGGAGTGAGAGAGGGAAAAAAATCAACTAACAAGATGTAAAAATATCAAAGTTGAAGATCGAGTTCGAGATTTTTGTGAGAAAGATCGACAATTAGGAATCCGACAATATCAGATTGCGACATTCTGATGTTGAGCGCATACTCGCACATTAATGAAGTTAACGCAAAAAGACATGGACTGAGTAGCATAATTTGATTTAACAAAGTTGGAAGATGTCCTGAGAGTTACTGGGACTATCTCACGCTTCTTCGAACTTGATGGGGATTACAACTACAGATGTATGAACTTGGATAAGCAAGATTTTTGATGATAGCCGGATTTTTGGTCTCCTCTAAAGCCCTCAGTGCTCAAAACTGTAGAAACTTTACTTAAAATTTTAGAAATGGGAGTGTGAATAACTCCATGTTCGACGTTGCGAAAACCCTCAGGGAATTGTCAGTCTATAGACTCAGAGAATTATATGTATAGTATGTCACAGGTATTCCAAAAATTTATTTCCAAAAGCAAGTTTGAAACTCCATACTGCGGGTATCTGAGATCCACAAAGACGCATGTGAAATGCATGGTTCTTCAGGGATTTTCAGTACAAATTTCTGCTTGTATAGAAAATATATATGTTTATTCGAATGATCGATGTAAAAAATGGATGCCTTCACACACACACACATATACCGCCACTACTTTCGTACTTTTCTCCACCCGCATGCAGTCCGTGATTATTCATTACGTCGACAGCTTCGTGTCGGTTTTAAATCATAGTCACTAGCTCGCGCATTCTCAATCACTACTAAGTAATGCATAACTGTGAAGTAAAAACAGCAACAACAACAAAACGTTGTCAAAACGTGATCGAAAAATGATTTTTACCCTAAAACCAGCGGCTATGAGCGACTGCAACTGATGCGAGTGCCATATACCAACAGTTTTCGCTGTGTGGGCGCGAGGGCATTGCGCGGCGACGTGAAAATAAATAAGGTCACGTGCAAAAATATGTGCACTCTTTTCATGCGGAGCACATTTCATCTCATAACCGTTGCTGCGCGTCAACCGACTCGACAGCGCGCCGCTTGCAGCGCCCGCCTTGAGTGTGTTAATGATCTTGTGGCATGCTTGAGCGCCACCCCCAAAAGCAGGCCGCACACTCACAAAACAGCCAGCCAGCTAGACAGCCAACAATGATTTCTGCTCCTTCGCTACAACTGCCTCAGCTGGCAATCTGTTGTTATGCACTTCCTTTCTTCGTCACTTTTTGCGCTGGCAATTTTTGCATATTCTCGCGCTTTGATATTTGCTTGCAACAGCAATCATGACAGTCATCATTGCAGGCAAACTTGCTGCCACCAGTACTGCTGCCACTGCCGTTGCCGCTGCTGCTGTTCGTTAAATAGTGTGCCGGCCGCTGTCACAGTCGCTGCCGCAGTTTGTGGCACAACGCAAAGTAAAGCGCAGTGCGACGCGTGTTGTGACGCCGGCAAAACCAGGAAGTGATTTTTCATAAAAATGACTTAAAGGTTTTCTTATCGCACAAATGTATCTTGCACTCATTGCTGTGGAATACAGGAAAATATGCCAAAGCAACGGCTTTTAACTGGAACGCCTAACTATGCACCTACATGTATGCCTCCATGTGCATGTATACGTATATATATATATATATATGTGTGTGTGTGTGTGTGTTAAAGCACAAGCATTTAGCGTTGCTGACTGTCCATCATAACCTTTTATGCAACGTGCCAAACGTTTGTCATTCACTGCCACAACCCGTCAATAATGTGGCTCTAACAACGTGATTCATGCTAACAACGCGCACGGTGTTTACTACAAATGCGGAAATAATTTGGAGGAGCGTAGAAATAGGTAGACTTGTTCAAAACTTTGTTATTCTGACCGAAGGTACGGTAGAAACAGTGCTGAAGCAATAATACAGGCTTCTTAGGGTTGTAAAATGGAAGCGAACTCAGCGGGTTCCTAGAAGCTGTACGAAGCTCAAGTTTTAAAGTCAAAACCATATTCAAATATCTAGATCCAAATCAGAAACGATTGAACTGATTCACTCTGTTGCAAAAGTTCAATTATCTAAGCTCGAGACTTTCTAATGCTATAAGGATAAGTCCAACAGGTATAAGAGATAATCGAATACCTTCACATTGAGTCCAACAGGTTTCGTGCCATTCCTACAACTGTCGGATCGCCACAGTTTGAAGGCACTCGTATTTTTATCGTCCCAGGGACAGCCAACTCGGCAGTAATTCTCAAAACTGTTAGGCAATGTCTTCTACAACAACAATGTATTAGGTGGTCTATGCGAACCGCTGTTTGGATAGCTTTCTGGTGCTGCTATAATTGAATGGCAGGATCTTCAATCTTTTTTGCTTAAGATCGAATCCTTAGCACATTTCGAACCAACCTTTTACATGGAGCTTCTAGAATATTTTAGTACTATATTAGCGATGAGAATGAGTATTACATCGAAAATACAAACCTTGATTTGGAGTATATGTTATAACACTGTGGTCTTTTCCAATAAAATCAAGCAAAAAGTCTGCAGGAATCAAGACCATTCTGTCACAGAAAGAGAGTGAAATCCTACTTTCCAATCGACCGGAATTATGGATGAAGACTTCATTAAGACGGTTTGGTTTAAATCTGCGTTATTCTTTATTTTTTTGTTCGCAGCTTTACTGTCATTAGCTTCCAAAAAGCTTGATTGATAACAAAGTTATTCGTGATCTATGGCCTCGAGAGTCATTCTAGCTCGTATTTGCGCACTTTGGTGATATAAAACTCCTAACTTTCCAAGTAAAATAAATCACTCTTTGGCATATGTGTTTATCAATCTAAATTGTTAACATAAATAGACATGCCAAAAGAATTCTCAACCACCTTATACATGCAAATTTTGGTTTATTTTATACTTTTTTTTTTTTGTAAATTCCAGACCATTTCAAAGACGACAGCTCGCCTAATTGAAAATGCCAAATATATTTGCTATTCTCATTTATTTTTGCTTTTGCAAATTGCTTGCATGTGTTTACATTTCCAAATATTTGCACGCTATTTTACTAGAACCTAGGCAATGTATGCGCCGACCGCTACAATTCTAATGTCGTTTTTCATTTCGCTGAACAATTGCAATTAGCCAACATGCAACATAATGAGGTGAAGCATTGTAAAGGCAATTAAATGGCTGCCAACACGCTAGAAGTTGGGAATAGCTGAATATATTTACGGATACTACTTTGTGATGTAAGCGTTGCTGATCAGCGTCATTTAACCGTTTTAGCTTGAGGGTGTTCACATATGATATGCGCGATTGTTAGTACAGTGGTTTGTTAGATAGCTATTTAATAGTTGAACTTGTGAAACAGCAGTGTTAGTTCGAGAAAAGTCGGGCTGAAAGTGAACTTTTCTAGGTTATTCAATCATGTATTGTATAATCTAAAAACGGCTAATAAATAGGGTTTCTTTTACATACTACATATTTGAATAGTTGAACTTGTGGAACTTGTGGAACGAAAATATTAGTTCAAAGAAGATCGTGTTTAATTGTCCCCACGCTATTGATGACTAAAAAATATAACCATTTCATTAGTCAGAAATTTTGGTTGCAAAATATAATAGAAAACCAGTAATATAGTCCTCATACGAGCTTACAAAATGCGTTGTCACTGAGTTTTGAGTTAGTGAAATATCTGCAAAAGTTATGTTTAAATCTTATTACTTTCCTGGGTTTACAATAAACTTCACTGTTGTCAATGCTCCTTCCAAGCGCTTACTTTACCCAGTTCCAAGTGATCTGTGTCATAAAAAATAACGTGCTTTGAGTATTATTGACTGAATCCTGATAAAAAAAAAAATTTTTTCTGTCATGTCGGGCATCTGATATCACTCCTGAAATATTGATTTAGTGCATTAAGCTAGTTTTAACGTAGCCTTTCCTTTTATTTGTGGTAGATCATCTACTTAACCTTAGTTGCTAGTTAAAGCTTTACGGCTGTTCTCAAACTTTTGCTATATGTATTCTCAGTTCTTCCTAAGTGAATTAATAAATGTTAAGCAGCTTAAACTTGCTGCCAAATGTGAAGCGCAAATATATTACATGCAATTAATATTATTTATTTAAAAATATAAAAAATATATTTAAATTTCATTTAAACATATTTTTCGTACCCGCAAGGCTTAAACGTTAAATATGCACATATTCATTAACATTATTATGCAATTTAGAACAACATTTTCAAGCGCAAAGTGTGAACAAACTAGTTGCCTGTCTGCAAGCAATTTACTTATATCGTTTTTAAGCCTATCTTACATACAAATCTGCTGCGCACTCGTTGTGGCAAGAGATATTGTTATTTTTGGCCGACTGCATGGCAAATAATTTGGATTTAAAATTCTATATATTTACACATATAGTCGTTCATCATGCTTCCGGCAGTGCTGCATGCTTCGGCAGCGGGTGGTAAGCGTACTCTGGTTGAGCTGCTTATCGCTTGAGTCCGCTGAAAGCGTGTTAGAATCACACAAATCAAAATCAAAACAGACATATTTTTATTTTCATTTGTTGGTGCTCACAATGTATATCAAAGGGCTGGGTAATATGCTTAAAATTATTTCATTTATGTGCGCTTTTAGATCGGGCTTTAAAGCGGGTGGCAACAAATCTGATATGACTTAGGAATTAAGTAAATAATTCTATCGCAAAATGTATAGTTATGCAATCGAAGCCTGAACGAAAATTTCGAGACACTTTGTTGTTGCCTTGTTGGTAGATGATTTTGGGGTTTAGTCTTGGAAATTGAAATAAAACAATTTGCTTTCATTTGTGCGTATTCAATACTTGTCCAAATATACCAATGTATGCGTAGTGTTTACTAAACTGTCATTGCCTTAAACCTTTTCTTAAATTGTGTGAGATTAGCCGGTTGGCAGTTGCGATGAGTTAACAATATGTCGTTGTAAATTCTTATAACGTCAGTACTAAAAACTGCAAATTTTTCCTTTTTTGTCACTAATTAAACCAAAAGGATCTTATTCTTACAGTTTATATCCCGTTTTCCCTGCCCTTTTGGAAAATATTTTTTCGGAAATTGTAAAGTATCGGTTTTGAGATATCAGATTGATTTGTCCTCAAAGAATAAGCAAAATTCTTTGACGAAGAGACGGCATAAGTTTTGTTCGTTCTTCTAGGGCTAAGTTCATATTCAAATGAAAATATATACAAAATATGGAGAAACTATAATATGTGCATTGTAATATGAACCCTGGTACCGTGTTATATTATACGTATTACATTTGTCCACCTAAAATCGTTAGTTTACCTAGACAGCGTTTGGTTTCAGTAGCAGATTACTATTTCAAAGATTTTATGTACCATTATATATTATATTTCTGCTCTATGTATTGTGTGAGATTACAGTAATTTTTTAGAAAACTTTGGTTTTTATTTTCCGTTAAAATTATGTAGGAAGCTTAATCTCAAAAGCTTCTTAGACTTTTATTTATTTCGATAATATATGATACGTTTTTCGCGTTTGAAAATGTAATTATGTTTTAAGTTGAAAAAACCAAGTTGGTATTATATTTAAACCTTTAGATAAATAAGAATAGTATGGTCTTGAAATCGTTGTCGAAAACCTTTTTGAAAGCTTTTTTTTGGTAATCAGAGAGAAAAAAATATTTTCTGACCAAAAAAATAATTAAGCTATTTGTTATTCGGAATTTAGCACTTGAAGTCGTTAAAACTTTAAAATAGGATTTAGATAAGGTTCTCAGTTTACTCTGCAGTCTAATTATATTGCTTCTGTATCTCAAGGTCTCTAAAGTACTGCATTAGGTGTCTGATCTTTCATCGCAAGGCGCTTCGAAACATTTTTATTTGTAGTTCAACTCGACTATAGTGATTAGCGCTAAGGGTTGTTGCGCATGTGAACCCACAAGTAGTACTATATATTCCCATATTTACTTGCAAAATATAATATTTGTGGCATATGCGACGCTTGTAGATATAATTCCAGCGGAGTTTGCATTCCATTATGCCGTATCGACTTGTTGTAATAATAATATCTACGACACTTGGTTGATTATATTTTTATTGCTTGACTTGTCTGACAAAGAATTTCAACTTTGGCTTTGTGCAAACGAAAACATTGCAACAGCATATTGCACGCTTGCCACAAACGCTGCAACGGCTGGAGCAGCAGAGAACTCGGAGAAGTTGGACTAATAAAAAAATCGCACACTAATAACAGCAAAAACAAAAAAGAACAAGAAGCACACAAATAAAATTGCAAGGCAATAACAATAACAATAATAAAGAAACAGCACACAGCAACAACAACCAACAACGAACTGTTAGCATTCACGGCTGCAACATACGACATTTGCCATTATGGCTTATTGTTTTGCCGGGTAATTGTTGTAGTTGTTTTTTGTTTTTTGTTTTTGTGTTGTACAACGACAACAACAACAAAGCGGCAACAAGCGCACATAATCATTGTTGGCGGCTTAGTTAGATAGATCCCATTGACTGTCGGCGGCCAAGTTCAAGTGCACGATCAGGCGATCAATGCAGCGCGCAGCGGCAAAACAAATACTATGCGCAAATAAAAAAAAAATTAAAAATAAATTACAAACAAAATAAAATTATTTAAAAAGAGTGGAACAAGTAGAAAATACAATTATACACAAGCGCTCGCACACACATATACACTCACGCGCGCGCTTTAATGAGGACGTGGCGAGGAGACACGGCGAATCAGCCAACCAGCTTGGCATGGCTGCGAGCAGGCAGCAAGCAAATATGTAGGATATTGGCCGAATCAATGAATGAGCTTTGCGGGGAGACGCACAGAGCAGGCGTCTCGGTGTCAGGCAACCAGTGCGCTGTCGTGCGATTTTGGTTTAGAAAACGTAGAAAAAAAAACAACGAGAAATGAAAATAAAAACTGAAAACATTACAGCGACCTGCGCTGTTTTTACAACATGGCGAACACGTTTCGGCTTTTAGCGGTTTTCCTTTGGCGCGCCGTGAACAGCAATCGCGAGTGCATCGAAATGCGGCCACTCAGCACAGCTGCGCAAGTAACACAGACACACCAATCAACTAATAAATACAAGTTATATACATAGATCGACTGTTATACAAGTCAGACATAGGTATGCGTGTATATGTGGCATCTACATACATAGGCAAATGATTACCGATCGATGGGTAATGATCGCGGATGACGTAGTCATAAGCCTTCACAGCTTTATTAGTTTTCGTGTCTTACGCGTGCTCTTGTTTATAAAAAATATTTAAAACTGAATCGCAAGGATCGAAAGCTTTGATTCTTGTAAAATATATACTTCCAGCGCAAAATAGCCGTAAGGGCTTTACTTCTCACTCACTTATTACATATACATTACAAAAAACTCATAAAAGTAAAAAAGTTTTATGAAAGCTCACACAATAGTCTTCTCAGTTCTGATTAGAACTCAAGAAAGCTGATAAGAGTGGGTAGTTGGTGAAAGCTCTAGATTTAAGTTGTCCATAACTCAAGAACCAAAGTATCTAATCCTTAAACTAAAATTTTCTAGCAAAAAAAAGTCAATAAGTAGTTTCGTTTATCACTGTTATGTTAAAAGATAAACTCATGAAAATAAGAAAAGCTTTATAAAAGCTCACAAGAGCGTTACTAGTCTCCACAACTCTGCCTTAAACTCAAAAAAGTTGATAAAAGTAGGGAGAGCTTTATACAAACTTACAAAAGCTTTTCTAGTTTTTTCAGTTTTGCATAAAGCTATATTTTAGCATGAACGTTAGCTAAAAGTTTGCATAAAGCGCGTGCTTTTTCATTTAGAAAACAAAGAAAAGCTGATCAAATTTGCGAAAGCTCAAAACGAGTAGCTAAAGCTATAGGATATCTAAAGAAAAGAAAAACTTTTATGACTATGAAATCACATTATACTTAATAATGAAATTTTCGCAAACTTAAAGAACTTTAAATAAAATACTTATTATTTTATAGATAAAATTAAAATATTTACAATAGTTCGCAAAAAAAAAAAAAAAAAAAAAAATTAAGGGTAGAGAGATTTTCATTTTAGGTGCCTAAAAGCTGTGAAACATCTAAGCAGCTTCAAAAAGGTACCTAAGAAGTAAACAAAATGTGTATCAGCTACAATAAAGAAGGAAAAAGCTGCTAAAGCCTTTAAATATTTTGCAAAAGCTCTCAAAGTCATAAAACCCATAAAAAATCAGTATAAAAATCTCCCTTCTCTAGCGAGCTTAAACAAGGTAGCCCTTCCGTCTCACTTTATTGGCCACAGCAATACAGTTTCAGTGATTATAGCAACAACTTTAAAGAAGAAGCAGAAGAAGAATTCAATGGTAAATATTTCTCTATCCATTAAACAAATTGGCTTTCAACGCAAAACTTTCAAATATTCATTAAATGCAACGAATAGTTAATTCGTCCAAACATAAACGTATACATAGGTATTTGCAGCTGAAGCTTTTGCCCTGGTATTCGACACAATTTTGCTCTTAGCACAACACAAAGCACTAAAATGTTTGTATGGCAAATATTTAGAAACCAACAATTTCGTTTATGAGTATGTGTGTGTTTGTATAAAGTGGATGAGGTTTGGAGAACGTTAAGTGAAAGGCCAGAAATGACCGTTAAATATTCGGAGTTTTCATGCCACTGAGTGTGTATGGAATTGAATATCTACAGACTCGTATATATTGAACGATGTGAGTAAATAAGATAATTTAATTTTCTATAGTTTAGGTATCTGAATTGGTTAATCATTTTCACTTTGGCGGAAGGATTGAATGAATATCTTTGTAAGCGCGATATAACCAAATCAATGGTTTTATCTCCTTACATCATTTAGCCTTAGTCGAAAACTTTTTACCACAAAGTGAGTTAATTTCTTGCATTCCTCTCTTTTCGAAAGAAAGAAGTTAAGTTAGCTTCAGAACATTCCCTGGAAATATCATATGAGACCGCAGAAAATCAAGTTTGAAGATCTAAAAGTCATCCCAAGCTCCAAGCCAAAAAAACAGAAAAATGTTGAATCCAAAAAAATGTTGGTTTATCATCAAAACCTTTCAGCTCCAGACCCATAATATTTATAGAACATTAAGCTAATTAGAGTACTCCCTTAGATTTTTGATATCAGCTTGACAGTCGGTGCGTTTATCGAAAAACCTGCTAGTTGTAACTAGTACTGTTTTTGCTCCATACGAACTGGCACATTTAGCGGAGAAATGGACCTCACTTTCAAATTCTGTTAGAGCTTGTGAGGTAAGAGAGTATCCCAATGCCAACTTATATACCAATTGAGAGTCTGCGGTAATCAGATTTCAACCAATATGAACCAGGTTATGAACCAGTTTGCTGAGGTAAGTTATGCATCTCAAGGAAAATATCTATGCTCATACCTTGAAAGTTCTGAACTCTCGGCAAAAGTTCGTTGTACAAAAGACTCCGTTTCAACATTAAAGTTGCCAACTTTAATAAAGAGTGAATGCAAGATATATTTCCGTGCTAATCGTTTGAGAGGTGTCGCAAAGCAGGTTTGATTTAAATAAGACTCTAGGCAAGCAGAGATATAGATATGGGGTTACCTATTTGGAAGGTCTAAGAAGCTATGGATTTCAAACCAGATGTATTATATTAGGTTTGTTTTCTTTCAGAAATATGGGTCTCAAGGGAAATATATTAGCAGATATGCTGAGCGGTCTCGTGAAACAGATTCGATATGAATCAGATTCAGTTACAACTTAAGAATTGTCAACTTTAATAAATATGGCTTTCAAGACAGACCTATTAGCACAGATCCTGGATGATCTGGTAGATCAGATTCGATATAAAAAGTATTCAGCTTCCACTTAAGGGCTGCCAACTTTCGTATATGGTATCTTAAGTGAAATTTTTTGTGTATAGACTTTATACAGTGTTGCAGAACTGATCCGAAAGAAGTAAATAGGAGCTCGACTACCAGGATTGCCAAATTTCAGAGCCTCATATGCATTTGAGACACCAATCGAAGACTCAAATTATGCAATTCTCAATCGTTATATGTACACAAGTAAACAACTACATACATACTTGCAACGCGCTTGTATTACGTCAACACCAAATGAATACTCCACAAAAAATTGAAAATTAAGAAATAAACAAGCGTTCAATAGAAAAAGTAAATAAAATCTAATAGCAACGCCACACCAATGCCGGCGAGACTGCTCAGCATAACCTGTCAACAACCACATATACACACACGAATATGTTTGTGCATAAATATTATTGCAGACGAGAGGATAATACGAGTTGTTAACACATAAATAAGTGGAATAAGTAATTTATACCTTCCGCGATTGAATCGAATTGAATTGGCGGGCAGTGGTGCGCGCAGGCGTGCCAGCCAGCAACACACTATAGTTGTTGCAAAGGCCGCTGCTCGGCTGCGCGCTGCTGCCAACAGCCGTGTTGTCGCTAAAGCTGCACTACCTACAACATCACAGGCTACAACAAACACATACATATGAATATACAAGCACACACATGCTCGTTTGTCTGGTCAACGTTCAAGTGTTGCACACACCATCACATTCATGCCACATCCACAATAACAGGCAGCCAGCTGGTTTGTGCTCTGCTTTTGTTTTTGTCGCATTCTGTTTAATATTATTCTTATGACTTCGTCTCTTTGCTGTTGTCTACCACAACAACTGTTGCTGGACTTGGACGACGTGCCGTATGTCCGGCTGCCCGCTAACCACCTCCTGGCTGACAACTGCTACTAAGCATTAACTGAATTGTTAGTTTTGCTGCTCTTACTATACTCAATGTTCTATTTGTTTTTGCATTTCATGTTATGTTACATACCACCGTTTGTTGCACGTACGCTGTCTGCTCGAGTGCTCGTCGACTATTTGGTTTTGCTTGACTGCATTTTGTCTCGTCGTTGTCAATGTTGTTGTTAGTCGTTGTTTTTGTTCTCGTTGTTGTTGCTATTGTGTTTATTGTCAATGACTAGGAGTCAATGTCCATTTTCGCAGCGCTCGTTATGTTGTGGCAAAATTGGTGACTACTTTTTTGCAACTTTTTTTTCGGTTTTTTTTACGATTTTTCGCAAACGTTTAGTCTAACTTTGGCTTTGTATAAACAATAGTATTAGTCGCAACGTGCAACATATGCTAATGTGTTTGCAACAGAAATGGGGCATGACAATTACTAATCCATAGCTAGCTGGTGGCAAGTGTTGAAGCAGGTGCATCACGAGTTGTGTTGAGATTGCTGGAGTTGAACTGCAGGGAAATGGTTTATTTTGCCATTTATTGAAGTGTTGTTGTTGTAAATGAAGTGGCGGAAATATGGAAAATGTATATATTTTAAATACAAATTTCACTCAACTTGAGCGTGAAAAAAAATTGTCATGAAACTGATGAGAAGTTAGAATTTGGAAAGTAGCTCAAGAGCTCGAGCTGGAAACGAATAGTAGTGCTACGAAACAAAGATTATTTGGACTAGACGATGGTCAATCTAAGGTCTTCGTAACATTGAAAAATAAATAATTTAATAATTTAAAGCTAAATAAATTTGCCAGCACCGCATTCGATAACCTTTACCCCCTTCAAAAATCAGAGAACAATGTGAGCTCAAATCTAATCGTGGTTGAAGTATTGATTGACCGTGTGGATATCGCGACTACTCGAAGTAAGCTAATAACCACCATTGACTCAAACATATCCGTGTGTCGCAATATTTAGAGCAACAAAATGTCGACGAGAGACAAAATATGGATCAATGTATCTTCCAAGAGATCTACATGCCTGCTTTAATGCTGCGGATACTGCCAACTGTATCTGAGGTCCTATGAGCGAGACCAAGAGAGATAATTATTCGATTCGGAGAGCTACAGGCCAGCCAAAGACTGTCTTACAATGTTTAATCTTGAGTTAGTCGATTACTTTCTGAAATTGTATTTTTGTTATACCGCTTGATAATGGGAACTTTATTATGGATAGATACTAGAGGAAATCTCGAGATGAAGGTCGTAAAAGGTTTAACTGTATATATAATGGACGCTCCATTGGGCATTATGCGAATACTCGGGACGTATAGATATCCGAAGATCACCTCGAACTATGCTAATAAGCATCACTTGCCCAATCTTAACGGTCCTTCGCAAAATCCTGGGCAATGAATTACGTGCCAAGTGCCGTTAACTGCACTAGAAGTGCTATCAGTGAGGTCAACAGAGATCCTAGTTGAGTACGGGGAGCTAGAAACCAGCCAGAGATTGCTCTAAAATGCTTAACCTTCATTTACCTAGCTCTCTTCTGAAAGTGGGAAAGAAAAATTAGCAATCGTTTTCGAATTTTGGAGACAAAGCTTTCTTATTTACCGTTTAAGCTAAACTAAAATGAGCTCGGGAGGAAGGGAAGTAGACTTCCGAAGCCCACAAAAAAGATTTCAGTTCGTTAGACTGCTAGATCATTAGTTTTACAAAGAAGAAGAGGTCATCCAACCGAAGCTATAAAGCCATTTGAATTCTATAAAGAAAGTTTGAAAAAAATACAGTTAACGTAAGAGAAATCACTTGCCGGAAATTGCAAATAATCAGTAGAAAACGCCAAAGGTAAGTGATGGAATAATTAAAAGCAATAACAGCTGAGAAATTCTCTACAAAACAAAAACAAAACAGTAAACGAGTTCAGGCTCAAACCAAGTCGAAGCGCAAAGAAAATAAGTGACCCTTTCAAGTAGAGCTTTGCGATTATAAAAAAACAATAAAATAATTGAAACACCAGCACACGGCGAGAAAAGAAATGGCACGAATTTAATGTAAAAGTTGGGGCAACATAGTCCAACAACAACAACTAAAGAGGAAAACTATTTTACAACAGCAACGAATGGACCACAGAGCAATAGACGACGACAACGACAACGACAACAACATGGAAAATCGAAACGTGCAACCTACTGACAACCAATGAAAAATATGAAACACACAAAAGTGGCACAACAGCAGCCATAACAACAACAATAAAAGCAAATGAAGTAATTGCAACAACCATAGCAACGCACTCGCAGTCGCATTAGCTGCGGACGCGCAAAGGTGGTGGCATGCCACCACAAAGCACTAAATGAGCAGCACTTAAAGTCTGGAGACCAGCCAGCAGAAAGCAAGCAGCAGATTAAATAGCAATAACAAATAGCCGCACAATTGCGCTTACGTGTGGCAAGTAGGCAACAATTTGCCGACGACCCAGTGACGTTGGTGCAACATCAGCGCAATTGCATTGAACTTTCGCATACAACAGCGCGACAGTAGCGCGGCAGTATAAACGCAAAACTCGCTGCTTCGAACTAGCCGCACGCTGACTGCAATAATGTGAGTAGCGCGCAGTGAAAAGGGGCAAAGTGGCAGCAGGCTAACGAAACAGTGAACGAGCATTGAACAACAACTTGCAACAGGCATGCAATATGTGCCACAAATAGACTTGCGACTAGCTGCAGCACTGACGGCAAATTTGCAACAAACGAAAAATTCACAAAATTAAGCGGCGCAGCGTGGCAACGTACACCGCTGCTGCGCGCGCTTCACACTACAACTCACGCGATTAGCCGCTTCTTGCCTTTGCCTTTCCGTCAACAAATCGCCTTTACTCATTGGCCTGCCAATACTCCTGCTCGTTCGCAATCGAGCCAGCAACGCTGTTGCACACTCTAAATTTGGCTGCACTTGGCGGCGCGTTGCTTTGAAGTGGACAACTACCTAATTTTAGCAAACGAAATTTTGCATTATCATTCTTGCGGCAGCCAGTCGCTAGCGCTGCGCCAAATGTGGCAAAATAGTGATTGCCATACAGTGGTGGACACATAAATATGCCACAAAGGCGAGCGCGCGCGACGTTCGCGTCGCATTCAGGTCAAACGCCATATGCGAAAATCGCCAACAACAACATTTTTGCCGCTCACCATCAAGCAACACAAAGCGCGCCAGTAAGCGTACTTTTTCTTGACGCTTTGCGCGGCTTACCTTATTTCTGCTGCTTTTTTGCGAAAGTAATTTTCCAAAAATAAATTGGTGTTGAAAGCAATTTGAAGATTTCCAGGCGCCCAGCTGATCGCCAAACCAACAACATTGCTGCCCCAGTAATTTATGCCGCAAATACATGCATGTGCTACGTGGTGGCTGCGGCACACAAAGTGGGCGGTGGCGTTTGCACCAAGCAGCGCCAACAACAAGTTGGTAAATATTTTTATCAACGGTGGCGACTTAAAAATCGCTGATTAGGTCAAAAAGGTAAATTGAATGAAAATGAATTGTTTTCACCGTTGCAGTACGGCACACAACTGCCACCTGCTGCTGCAAGCCAAAGCAATTAGATAGCGGAATATAAGAATGGCGTAGAAACTAAAAAAATATATAAAGAAAAATAAAATGAAATTAAGCGAAGAAAAGCGCAATTAAAAGATATTTTGGTCATGCCCAGTCGAAGTTGTTGCACGTACAGGTACAGGTAGATACACACCCATGTTTGAGGTTAAATTATCTGCAATGCAACTCAGCTTGATTTTTTATTGCTAAAATAGAGGTTATGTGGCTTCTAATTTTCTGTCTGTGGTTACAACTTTCTGGTGGATCAAAGAAACCAGTACAATTTTAAAATCCATTCAAATATTTAGAATCGTGAATATTTGAATTTCCCATACGACTTACGCTACCATTTGCACTAAACTCTCATTAAAGCAATCCTCCACAGATAGATGGACGTGGCTAAATCGACTCAGTTCATTAAGCTGATTACTTAGATATATATTTTATTGGGTCTCCGACTTCCTTCGGGTTGTTACAAGCTTCGTGGCAAACTTAACTTGATTTAATTTAACCGAACTTAACTTAACATAACTTAATTAATATTAACATAAGATTAAGCTGATTGCACTATCAGTAGTAACTTGAAACCAGCAACTTAATCTTATTTGACTTAACTTAAACGAAATTAAATTAACTTAACATAACTTAACTCGTATTAAAAAAAACTTATTTTACCAGCAGTATTTATAACTCGAAACTATAAACTTAACTTAATCCGACTTAACTTAACCGAACTTAACTTAACTTAACTCAAAATAACTTATCCCATATTAATATAGAAGTAAGATTACTAGATTAGCAGTAATTGTAACTAAACTTAACTCAAACTTAACTTAACTTAACCCAACTTAACTTCACTTAACTTAACTTAACATAACTTTGCTTAAACATGTTGAAACACTTGCGTCAAGTCATCCATTGCATTAGTTTAAAATTACACGTAATTTGTATGCCCACTTACTAGCAGTCTATGCCCACTGTTCATTACGGTAAGTGAAAGTTTAGCGCATTTGCTACGGCATATCTGGCAGCTACGAACTATTACATTGCACATATCGAAATGCCAATGCAGCAGCAAATGTGGCAATGAATGTATCAGAATGCGCCCAAAACTGAAATTGACACACACACACCGATGCAACTGCTTGGCTTGGCTTGACTTCGGGTGACTGCTGCTCCCCATTTTACTACGATTACAAGTGAAATTAGAAATAATGTGAAAATAAATAATAAAAAAGCTTAAAACCGAAACAATCTATATGCGCACGTATGGAAGTTCAACGGTTGCAAGTCAGTAGTTGCAACAGCGTAAAATAGGTGCAACAGTAAGCCATTGTTGTTGTGCCTAGAAACTGCAACTCACTTGAATGCACTTGTTCCCAATTTCAGCTATTATTTCTATTTGCTTTTGGACTTGGATTTCGGAAATTGTAACCAATAAGTGCAAGTAGAAGAAGAGGAAGACGTGGTGGCATGAAAATCTAGCAGCAAGTGAAATAAAAGTAGGTAACAATTTCTTTTGCTATACACAGCTGGAAAATAGATGTTTGCACGTGTGTGTATGTGTGTGTGTGTAGTGCGTGTTTCTGTAAAATGTAAAACTTACGTTCACTTGTTGGCCTCCAAGTACTTTCCCATGACGTGCATGTTGCAACATTGGATACCTATGCTGTCTGACTACACTTGTGTGTGCATATACATGCATTTGATATACTCGCTGCTAACTGCAAGTGAATGTGTATTTTATATGCGCATGTGTATATGCATAAGTAAATGTGTGTGTGTGTGTGTGTGTGTGTGTGCCTGTAACTTTGTTGAAATTCAATTTATGGTTATTGGCTTGTAACCCATTCGCCTTAGTTTCAAGCAAACAATCGCTAACTACTGGCAAAAGCTGATTGCTTGTGGTTGTTGTTGTAGTTCTGTAGTTGTTGCTGTACTGCCTTTACGTTGCCACCTTCGATGGGCAATCGCTTTCGTATTGCGTTTATTTGCTATTGTTATTGTGTTTCGCCTTAACAAGCCCACTGTGGCAATATAGCCCAACACTCCGGTATCTTCTGCCACCTCATTCATATCGGCGAGTATCGCCACTCGCTGGCTCGTTAGACAGTAGCATTCCGTAGATGGACTTATAAATGTACTCTCACAAACATATATACATACACATATGTATATATATCTTTAGATGTGTGTGCATTTATTCTGTTGCTTGACACTTAAGTAGCTTTGTACATGTGTTGCATGTTATTGAATTTATTATGCTGCAACAATGTGTCTATACTTTCGAAACGCTTTCCAAACCCAGGCGAAAATCACTTCTCTTTCATTGCAATGCGGCGAAAGGAAGGTGTTAAATATCTTCGTTGCTGGAAACTAGAAATTTGCTTTCGTTTGTTGCATTCTACTGGCATATAAAACACAAGTTTATAGATTAATTTGATCTGCAGTGCAATTTGAGCGCTGCATATGCAAATAAATTTCTCTTTATGCAGCTAATAGCTGCTTGTATTGTATATAACTAATCTTATAGTATTAAATTTAACGCTACTTGGATATCTATTGTTAAAGGCTGTTCTTTTTAGAAATGTGATATTCAACAATAAATAAAATTCCTGTATTTTAATTTAATGCTATGGCCAATAATTCAGTTTAATTATAAAGGTTAGGGTATGCCATTATATTATATTATATTTTAAAAATTATTTCGTGCTAGTGACCGCCGCGGCTGGCTCGAATAAATTCCAGCCGAGAGGCTCAATTTTCGACCACTTTTTGCAATAAACGTCTCAGGCTTATTTTCAAAGACACGCTACTTCATATAACCCCACAAAAAACATACCAGCGTTGTTAAATCTCACGATCTTGGAGTCCAAACAATGGTTTGCGGATTATCATCACTGCAAATGCGTCAATTTTATTTATTAAAGTAGTAAAGTGATATTCATCGTTGAACAAAATTTTCTTGTGAAAATATCTCGATCTGGGTCTTAATAAATAATTTTTTTCTCTAACATGCGGCTTTAGTAATGCGTTAGAAAGTTAGTGTTTCGTACTCAAAACACTTTTTCGACAGATTTGTGGCTACTTCCCTTAGTATCGTGCTCACGTCAAAGATGAACAGCAACAAAGAGAAAATACATCATATTCTACAGTTTTTCTTTAATGAAGAGAAACAAGCAAGCCACGCGGCGGAAAATGTGAATAGTCTTTGTGGTGCTGATACTGGTTTCATCGACTTCGTTCCGGTCATTTTGATGCACCACCCTCTGGAAAACCAATTGTCCAAAACATCGTTTAAATAATGGAAATTGTCAAGTGCGACCAACATATAAGCGCTGTTTTGATTGCCAAAAAGCTAAGTATTGCAAAAACAAAAACAGTTGTAATCATTTTATCAAGACTGAATACCAAAAGAAGCTCAATATATAGGTGCCACATGAGTTCACACAAAAACATGCCATGAATCTCTGCTGAATCGCAATAAAAGCGGTTGATTTCTGAAGCGTATAGTTACTGCTGATGAAAAGTGAGTCGCTTATGATAACGTAAAGCGAAAATGGTCATGATCGAATCGCATTTAGCAGACACAAACGGTGGTCAATCAAGAATTGACGATCACGAAGGTTTTTCTAAAACTTTGTTGGGATCGGCAGGGCTTTATCTACTATGAGCGGCTTCACTACGGCAAAACTAAAACCAATACTGCCAAGAATTCAATCGTTTGGTGGAAGCGATTGCCCATGAGTGCCCAGCATTGGCCAATAGGCGAAGAATTGTGTTCTCTCTCTCGACTCTGAAATTTTGACAGTGAGAACTAGAGTTTCTTTGAGAGTGGTATTAGGATATTACTTCTAAAATAGCAAAAACTTATTGAACAAATGGTGGCATATATTAACTAAAAACATTAATTAATTAATAATTGCAAAAGTAATTGACTTATTTTTATTTAAACTTAAATAAGCTGCAAGTACTATGCTCTTATTATATCATATATTACACTTATATAAGTAACAGTACCGAATATGCAAGTTTCTCACGCATTTAATGAAATTTGCCAATCGCGTTTTCTAAATATTTTTTGATGATCCCGTTGCTCTAATCCAAAGCGCTTCACTTCAATTTACATAATCCTGCCACAATGTAGCTATTCACACCGGCGCTGCCACACAATTGCACTAATCCATTCATGGAAATGCAGTGCAGAATAAATCTTAATAAGATCGCTTCCCAGCCACTGTGTACATACGCGCCGCGCCCCGAGGCAGAGCGCTGAATTGCGGTAAGCAGCAAGCTTCCGATATCAATATTTAATCAAACGGAATAAAGTCAACAACAACAACTTGCAAACACATGCATATTCAACTAATGCTGTATCAATATGTGCTGGAAACTGCTGACGGCAGTGCAAGGCGTTGCAGCAGCAGCCACAAGTTGCTAAATAACGCACCAACATAACTGCAATCACACACACACACATATACATACATGTAAGTGTTACATGTTTTTTAGGCTTTTGGCTGCCTCAGCAGCAGCTGGTGTTGCCGGTAACGCCATCAACGTCATTGTTGCAACAACAGAAACTCGTTATAAGCGCTTAGGCGTTGCGTTTCAGTTGTGTGCTTGTTGTTGTTGTAGTTGTTATGCTTGTTGCTGCTGCTTTTGCGCAGCTCGTTACCACAGCGCGTGCGCACAAATGCCATACGTAATGGCAACAACAAGGTACATAGCCAGCGCGACAGCAATATGCGAAAAGTGGTTGTAAATGTGCAACATCGGCCGCGTGCAAGCGCAACTTGCAATTATGATGATATTTGCGCGTACTCACCCTCCCTGCGGCAGTGATGGCCAAGCGGCTGTTGCTTGGTTGCAAGTTTTTATGCAATATTCGATTAAAATCACATAGGTACAACATGTTGCATGCATACTTACTCACATATATACGCATGTTGGCACTCTTGCTGCGCGCTGCTTGTTGCGTCGTTGAGCTGCGCTTCTCCATGTACAATTTCTCCAGCCACTGCTGTTGCTGTTATTGCAGCCTTATCTCGCACACATTCGCTCACTCACTTTTCTTTGCACTTTTCACAGCTATATTTCATCTACGCTGCGTCTTGTAGCCGCTTTTATTTTACTTTTCATATTGTTGGGATTTGCCGTGGTTGCCACAGTTTTGAGTTTCATATATTTTTTTTAAATTAAGTTGGTGTGCACATTGGTTGCATGCCACAAATTCCATACGTGGTGTTAATGGTGGCAACGGCATACTGATGTAGAGATCGACGGCGTCTTCGTTTTAGTCAAAACGCTGCTTAGCTTTGCCTCAGCCTCCTGTATTGTTTGTGGTTAGTATTAACCGTATTGATTAGTGAATCAGAATTATTATCCCTTTGGTACTACTTTTTGATTTTGAATCAGCCTACAGAACAAAAATGTACAGAGCACAAATGGAAATTTAATTGCTAAGTTAAATGGCAAATTCTGCGTAGAAGAAGTCAAATAGTTGTCAACAACTAATACAGTTGGGTTTTGAAATCAGTTGCAAAAATGCAACGAAGCCTGCCACAGTTCAATCAGAGCTTTACGGAAATCACATATGGTAAAGGAGATCTGTCAAAGCAAGCTCAGTTTGTAGACCATCATGTTATGCTCAACGTTCGCTAGGGCGTAAGGTAAAAAAAGTAAGAAAGAACGATGGAGACGCTTTTTAACAAAGTTCACTGCTAGTATTGCTGGATAGAGCCTGTTTGCTTTTCAAGAAATGTCTGATAATTAGGGGCGTGAAATATGGGAATGAATGTCGAAAACGAAGCTCAACTTCGCTGACAAAGAGTTTAATGAACGCAAATGACTAATAGTGGAGTTCTAGTAAAATATATGGACCACTTTCTTCATGGTGTCTTCCTATTGTTAATATTTCGAAACTTCAAAGACACCAGCATCTTTTACCAGATCAGGGAAATCTATAGTACAGAAAAGTGAGAATTATCAAACGTAAGGATCGAAGCGTAGGAATCGATTCTTCGCAACACAGATATATAAATAATCAGGTCACCGAGAAAAACGAGCAAAAACGAAAGACTTCATGAATCAGTCTGTCATTGATCCAAAATAATGTCAACTATTGCTACATGCTGTCAAAGTTTGACTACTTTGGTCATGCGATTTTCTTAACAGAGTTTTTGTATATTCTCAATGCACTTATTACTAAAATAAAGTGATCAGATACCGACGAAGAAGGCAATACCATGGTTTAGAATACATTTCCTTACGCTCCGAGCACAATACTTTCTAAAACCGTTTAAGAAGCGATCATTTATGATCACATACGATCGCTTGATCAGCGCCAGTTTCTACGACTGCTAAAGACCCCTCAGCAACGCCAATAAAACACTCACTTGTGCCACTTGCAATGAAGTTATCTGCACGGAGAGCAACTGTTCACGATCCCATGGCGTAAAATTAAGTGCCTGCTGCGAACGGCCGTGGTGATCTTCCTGCCACACTCGCGTGCTTAGAGGAAGCCTCATTCCACCTGTGGCTACAACAAAGCAACAGTTCTTTGAAGCACATACGCCGTTACACTCGTAAATCATATTTATACTCGATCACCAACTAATCCGCCGCTTCAGAGCCATTTGCCGAGCAGCAGGCATTGCGCGCGACAGCGGCGAAATAAAGCATAAAACCAGTTGGTATACATTTCACTGTCACTTTTATCTAATTTTAATTAATTTGTAGATTTGCAATTTCAGATGAAGAAAAAGTGCAAAAATACTATGCGAATGTAATTAAAATTGAAAGCCACACGACGTGCTTTTAATTGGAAATGTGTGAGAAAGTGCGCAGCGGAGGGGTGTGGCGTGTGGTTTGCTGTATGCGCCTACGGCCGGAATTGTATGAAGGAAATGAATGCGAAATTGAAACTGAACCGTTTTGCAAATTTTTTTTGCGTATTTTTTAGAGCGCCCATTGAACGCGTCAGCGCCTCCAAATCGATTCAAAGTTGGAGCGGTCAGCCAAATATAAATGAAACGCATACAAAATTGCTGCTATTTTTCGTACGAATACAACGCGATCTGTTGATTTCAACACCAGCTTGCAATATATATTAGCGCTGTGCGCGCCCTCAAGCAAATTCCATTTTGATTGTGTAGATTTATGACATAGCTAGTATGTGCGGTTCAATTTCTTACAGCACTTAACTATACAAATTTTTATTGCCTTTGTGCATTTGATTGTCTCTTCGAGCAGCATTTTCGATACAATAGAGTTGTTTGAGTCATCGTCGATCGTTAAACAGCGATCATTGATCGTGATCGTCATCATTCGTCAGAAGACATCAAATCTACAGCAATGCTATAGCAACACTTTGGTCAGTTAGAATGGCAACGCGATCATTTCGATGATGGATCTGAAACGAAATGCGCACGGCACGGTTCAAACGGACAGACGAACGGGCGGTCGAACGAGCGGTGGATGGACAGCATCAACCGCTTGCTGGTTTGATTGACGTAAAAGACATTTTTTAACAATCATAAAAATCGGTGTAGAACACGAGTTGGGAACTAAGGGCACAAAGTAAACAATTGCTTGGAATAAAATAAATATATATATTGTATATATTTACACAGCGACACATGCAGCCATATAAATCAGGTATTTATTATATAGCCGATATCTACCTAAGAGCGCACATTTTACGAGCAGTAAATCAAAAGTGATCATTCTTCAACTTCATCATCATCAAGCACAGCCGCCGCCACCGCTTGCCACCGCGGCTGGCAGACAGCATAGAGGGGCGCGAGCTGCGGCTAAGTAGAGCGCAAGCAACAGTGACGCGTTGCAAGGCGATCACTCACTTTGAGTAGAATACTTTGGTGAAGCTGATGCTGCATTGAAGAACTCGCCGATCAACAATCAGCGTTCAACGTTCGACGATCGACGATCGTCGCCAATCAATGAAGATCACTGTTGCCGTGGCATTCTAGATGGCCAATGAAGACGATGAAGACGAGTATGAGTGCGCTATCACGACAATGGCGCTGGCGTCGGTGTTTGCTTTAGTCCTCTTATACCTTATGCATTTAATCAATCAAACTAACAACAACAACAACAAAATGAGACAAAAAGCTGTAATAATGGCCTGAAATGGACTGAATTGAAAGCGTTGCACTCGTTTATGGAACACACAAGCGAGCGCTGTGTGCGTGTGCGCGTTGGGGCAGCAAGTGAGTGACTTGACATGACTGACACGATCAATAAACAATGATCACACGCGATGCACACATACACACACACACACACACGCTCAGAGCGGCAGCAAACACCCGCGAATTCTACAAAAAAAAACACCCTTGAATTGAATTGAGTTGAGTTGACTACAAAAGAAAGCAAGCACACATAAAAAGTTGAAGAAAGAATAAGTAAAGATGAATTTCTGTACAGATAGACGAGCACGTTATGTATGCGTACGCGGTTAGAGTGCCGCCTTGAACCAAATAACATTTATACACTCGGTATTATTTATTCATATTCAAGTGCTGCGCTCACAACAACACAAACATATGTGCGTCCAGCCGGGAACATTCCTCAGTAAATTGTTCATGATCATGATGATCAGCGATCGCTAGTTGGCGATCGTGTGAATACAGCAACACAGTGTATTATTATTGTTATACAAGTTGTTGTTGGGTCGGTGAGTCGTTGTTTAGCTGCTTTGCTGTTACATATTTCATATTGTTGCTATTGATGATTACTACTGTTATGTTGATGGGAATGTTGTAGACACTGTTGTCGTGCCGACATATGAATTTCTTATTTATTTACTACACATATGAATAATTATTATTTAAATTGAAAACGTTGGTGATTTTCGCAAAGGCATCGAGTATGTGGGAATTGTGCTGTCGAAGCGCTAAACAGGTCAATTAGTAATATCGCAGACAAAGAATTATGATAGGCAATGCTTATGAAAACGTTGAACAAAAAAGCCGTAAGAGATGTTGGATTATTATAGAAGCTTAATCAAAATAGTAGCAGTTGAAGTCAGCTTCCAACTTTTAGGGGTTATATCCACTTAAAAATCAGAAAAAAAGTATTTTTCGTGGAAATAATATATATAATAATATGTACATTAATATACGATGATTCGTTTTAAAAATTTTGGATGAACTTGCTGCTGTAGCTGATCTCCAGAAGAACCTCCGTAAAATGGCTGTTGAAAAATCGAAATTATAACCAAAAATCTTATTGATTTGACAAGCATTACTAAGCAGGTCGCGTGAAAAATTCAAGCCGATCGGTCAAGTTATTTCGGAGCAATTGTCCTCACCGTCTCCAACCAACTTGCTGAATCAACATTAAGTTATCGAAGAATATCTTCAAATATATATACTACATTCGATATATAAGCAATAATATAAAATTTTTGAAAATTAAAGCGGTTTGTGGTTAAGAGTTTTCTTCGTATGGCGATAGGTGAAGCTCTCCGGTAGCAGCGAGACCCATTTTCTTCGAGAAACTTTTAGGAAAATCTGCATTTAAATGCTCTGTGATTTAAAAAAGAAGCTTATCGATACATGATTCATAAAAAAAAAACTTAGATCGAGCTTTTTTAGGCCCTACTTCGTTTTTTGAGGAATATTCGTAAGAATTTTAGTACACATAAGTATATTATCCCATAAATTTGTGGTTTTTGAGCAATGTTTTTTTTAATAAAAAAATTTAGTTGTTAAAGCAATCCCATGATAGTTTATGAACAGTGTTTTTGAGCCAGAATCTTTCCTAACGCCACAAGAACTATAACTTTTTCGTGTGAAAAAATCTCTTAATTACTTGTATTCCTGGTCAAAGTCATTTTGAGGTGACTAGTTTTCTAGAAGTTTTGATTGGCAAACGTTATTATCCGAAATATATATGATCTTTCAAGTTTGAGGGCACTATTTAGCGCTAGATTTTGCAGCCTTTTCATAAAGGAAGTACCCAAATTGAAGTAGATTTATTTAAATTTCATGCGACCAGAAAACTTGTTACTACTACTCAACGGGTTTAAAGCAAACTAGCAAACTCAGCTGAAGCTCTAAAGCTGTCCAATGTACCATCTTTTCCACTGCCAAGCGAAACGTAAAAGCATAGTAGTTATGTGAACAAAAATTTCAAATTCTGAAACACTCTGTTACAGTGGTAAAGGCTAACTGTACCGCTCATTTATCCAACCACAAGCTTTGTTTGAACTTTTGATTTAACCTCTGAATTACTTACTACATAAAAATATGATAACTATCTTTCACTGCCAATAATTAACCAACAAAAAATATAATCAAATCGTGAAGTAAATATTTGTAAAAAAAAATTTGCGAAAATTAAAAGCATGACTCTGGTTTTTTGCAACATGTTTTATATTTCTTTCATTACATTTTTCATTTGGCCTACAACGCTTTCGCTTGTTAATTTATTCTTCTGTATTACTCCACAAAATATTTGTTTTCTAACAATCATTGTGTTGCCATTTCAAATGAAAAGATCAAACGCTTTCGGTTACGGCAACTTTGGACCGCACACATGGCGTGCGAAACACCACAAAGGTGATAGTGAATAAGTAATAACAAACCACAGAAAGTAATGCAAACAAGGAAAATATAATAATAGTTTTGAGAATGAACTTTAACAATAGATTTAGGTTTGCATTGAGAGCAGAGGCTAAAATGCTGATATAAGGTTTGGACATATATCGCACGGGGAACTAACATAGGTATATCTTATAAGTCTTTAAAGCTCTTTCTCTTTGTCTAACACTCGCAATGAGCAACTTTAAACTCTCGACAAAGTAGAACTTTATATCCTATAAGAGATTCTTTAAAAATAAATTTATGATATACCACGGTGTCATGAACCTGCATTCATATTCACCGTTTACTTTTTATCGATTTATGACAGCGATAAATACACTGAAGCTATAAAAAATATATACGACCAAAGCATAGGAGCAACCTTAAGTTTTTACTGTATTGTTCCTAAACTTAGTGGGTGCCTCAACTCATTTTTAGCAAGGTGGAGGTTCAAGTTGATTTCGAGATCGATTTAGAGAATACTTGTAGTTTACTGTTTCACAAATTCAAAAATTTACTCGAAAATATACCTATAACAACCGAAAGTGCTTTTGCTTCCTTTAATAAGTTCTCGAAATCACAAAAAACCATGTAAATTGGTAACATTTCATTCGACTTCACAACTCATTTGTAATTCTCAATTGGTTTATGAAAAATGTCAAACCAATAACTTAAGCTTTGGAATGTACCTTTCTTTCCACATTATATAATTATAACTTGAATATGGTATATATAGTTTTTCACGAAACTTGTAACACCCAGAAGGAACGGTCTTAAAGGTTTGTCGAAAATATAAATATAAATGACGAGCTGAGTGAATTCAGTCATGTTCGTCTATCGTTCTGTCTGCCTGTATAAACGAAAACTGGTCTGTCAGTTTTTGAGATATCGCTCTGAAATTATGCACATATCTTTTCTCCTCAAGAAGCTGTTGATTTGTCGGTACCGCTGATATCGGAATATTATAGCATGTAGCTGCCATACAAACTGAACCATCAAAATCAGGTTCTTGTATAGACAATTATTTTATTTGACAAGATATCTTCACGAAATTTGGCCTCACAACTATAGCATATAGCTGTCATAAAAACTGACTTATTAAAATCAATTCTTATATCATTATATTAAATTTCACGAAATAATAAAAAAACTTTATACTTATTTTTTCAAAGACGCGCTTATCACTCAACCAGCTAATTGATTTGCGGTTTCTCGCTATTAATTGCCAATCTTCATACAATTTATTCAATTAAGTAGTTTTCTATTCGCAGCCAAACAAAACAGTTAACAAGACCCACTTTAAGCGCTTATCGTGTCCATTAATCGGTAGAAGGGTGTTTCAAAAGAAATTGGCGGGTCAGCACTCAATAATCGAATGAGTGAGTCAAGTGAAATCGGCAAAATTTTATGGCAACATCAGCGCAGATTTCTGCTGAAAAGCCGCAAGTTATTGAATGCTATAAAATATTTAGCCATAAAAAGTTTAACTAGCAAATTTTTAATACATTTTAAAATTAAATAAATTTTAGAATTAAATAAATTTCGAGAAAAACTAATAACAATTCATATATGTCAACGTGTCAGTGTTTTTTTTTTTTTTTTGCTGTTATATATGTATTTATGACAACGCCAGCCATTCATTCATACTCCAGCAGTTGTGCCACTAAGAAAACAGGTCTCAGGCTAAGGCCTCAGCGCGTCTAATACATTAACTAACTAACGGCTTATTGTTTTTTACTTAATATTTGTTTGCTCATTTATTTCTACGATTGTTTTATGCGCACAAAAGTGGGTTGCCAACACGCATACAATGCAACGGCGCACATAGACACACACACACACACGCACTCAAGTGCTCAGCGAACTAATCATTCACTATTTGTTGTAAGTCAGTGATTCATTGGCTCCAGCATTGCGGCACAAGTCGCCGAGTTCATTGTAAGCAATATTTTACAATTTTGTTTTACAATACGACAACAACAATGCTCACATGTGCGTAAGTCTTTTTCTACAAAATTCAAAAAACAAACAAAAAAAAGTAAAAAAAATATAAAAAATTACTGCTTTTCTTGTGGTTTTTGTCTTAAACTGTGACTATTGTTGTTGTTGTATGCTGCGTCCAGTGGGTCGGCATGTTAAAAAGTGATTTTTTACAATCAACAAGACAAAAGATTTGTAAAAAAAAATATGACATTTTAAAAGAATTTATTATAATGAAAACAAAAACTAATTTTACGGAGGAAAGAGTTTACAACAACAGCAATATTAGCGCTTGTGTGATGCGTAAAAGCCCGCGTTGACACCAAAAGTAATATATGCGTGGCAAGATCGTGTTGTGAAGTATTCATCTGTACATATATTAGTTGGTGTGGAGGTGTATTCACCTGTGCTTTTGTGCGTTTGTGTGTGTGTGTGATTTCATCATTGACATGTGAAAACCGCACAACTGGCGGTGACACATTTATCAAAGCATTGTGCGCATCTTAGGCGACCACATATAATATTTATGTCATCGACCATAAGTTTCTATGCTTCGTAGCAGTTGACTTTGTTGTAATGCTTTTTTCAGTTGGTTGTATCTTTTTTTTGACATATATAATTAGGCGCAAAAAAATATTGAAAATATCGTGTCTAAAATCTAGACTGGAATCGTAAAATTTTAACGCTTCCCTTTCAAATGAAATAATAAGCCCAAGTGGCAGGGAAAACATACAATTGTCAAGTGTTTAAATTATAAAAAATCAAAGAGGTGGCGATTTTATATTTTTTAAGGCAACCCTACTTCTGATCCTTAGGAAACTTCTGGTCCAATATGAATCGCCAGAGATCTAACTACTACTTGCGCTGAGAAAGTTGTGCCCCTCTTTCTATTTGTAGCGCTTTCCGGCCAGTCATTTTTCGATTTGTAACCTTGCGGTAAGACTAAAAATTATGCTGTATTGTAAGTTTTCTAGAAGATGGCAAAGTAGAAGCAGCGTTTACCTTGGCTGTCCCATTTTTCAAAGACTTTGCTCTTATACATAGTCAGCTACCCATCAGAATTAGTAAACGCTGAAGTAACGATGACTTCTCTTGAGCCCATCAGAAAGAAATCGAGACTTCGTTGGTACTTCAGACTTTAATTTCGATTCCATATCAATCGCCTTAGCAGATTTGTGAAAGATTCAAGAGACTTCGTCGAAACTTCAGTTTGTAATTTATCTGCAGAGTTTTGAAACTATAAAGTAATATTATCCTGCAAATATGTTCTACAATCCTTATAAAACTAAGCCAAACCTAACCTCAAAAATATTTTTAGTCTTAAATTTGCTTAAGTCGTGGGAGAACAAGTACGGCACAACGGTAATAAGTAAAAGGACTTTTTCAAAAATAATTGGCATTGGCAAAAAAACATGTTCCCATAACCTTGGTGCTTGGTTATTTAGAATAATTGATTAACCTTCGAAAAAAGACTCATAGTCGAGGCGTTACGAAGAGTATACGAGCATTTGTAAGCTGCCTTGTGGCAAATATTGGTGAATACAGAAAAATTTGGATGCCGATAACAAATCATAGCATTGAACTATAGTAAGATCACTCAGCGATAACCATACTCTCAATTATGAATACATTTCGCTGTAGCTCGCAATAAATTTAGTTAGACATTGAGCTCTTCTTCAAATCTTGTTATTGCCGGCGCCTCTTTATTTTGAGCTATAACTTTGGGCTTCTAGCGGAAGTCTGGAGTATTTTTTTCGATATAATTTGAAATGCTTAAGAACTGCGCTGCATTCGGCATAAGACGCGGTCGCTCTTGCCTTGGTACCTACGATACCTTCACTATATATTCCTCTGCATTGTATACGTATTTAGGACGCTAAAGATTTAAATTAATGAATATGTTAAAAGAAAATTCTTTGCGCTTAAATCACATCGCCAAATTAAGCGAGCACACTATCAACACAATCCTGAGAAATGAGTAAATACTTAAGGGCTGCTAATTTATAGCTGGAGTAAGAGTTATGCACGTTACTTTGATAGCCGCTAATAAAATGTCATTAAAGACACAAGCAAACGCGCGCACACTTTCCAGAGTTAATCACGCAGAATTGTGCTTAATAAATTTTACACACATTTCAACGAAAATACTGAAAATAAAATGCCCGCCTTCAATAACTGCACACTTGTAAGCCAAAGCAAAGCGCAAGTCAGAGCGCACGCCAAAAACACAACGCTGACTCAGTCGCCAAATCGGCGGCACTCGTGGTGAACATATATAATATGCAACTGTTTTGTTGAAATAAAAATAAAAATTTAATGAGAAAATGAAAAATTGCAGAAATATATCTGCCATCAGCAGTGCTGCTGCTGCGACTGCTGTCGAAATTTCACTAATTAAATGCGCGCAATCGCAGAAATCACAAAAATCGCAGCTGACAAATCACATTAACAGATCAAGCTGCGGAATGTCAAGTGTGTGTGCTGTGAGTAGCGGTAGCGCCAGTCAACAGCGTGAACTGCCAAAACTTGCACACGTGCATTGTCAACGCCATCAACTGCGCTGTTGCACACACCCGCGTCTTGTCGCGCCGCGTTGCTCACATATACGCGCGCCACGTCGTAGCTTGCATAGCGCGTATGCAAGCTCTTGTGCATTTACCTGCATGAGTGGCTGCTTGATGTACGCGCTACACCTCCGCAGCTTACCTTGAATATTTCGCTTGCCACCAGGCACTTTATTGCCACCGGCGGTGTCAGCTTTTACGATGCACTCTCCGCTTGTACACAGGAATTCAGCAGCGAAATTGACGCATAATTTATGAGTTGTCTTCGATTGGTACTTCGGCACTCAGCGCACTTTATTAGCGCTCCACCCAAACGCTTCACAGCTAAACGGCTTAAGTGTCTTGCACGAAATTTCCAATGGCATAATGCAACCGCCGTATACCGCGTGCCTCGCCAACAACCTCAGCGCAGCAATACACAATGCCACAGCCGAAATGTCAATGAGACGCAACGCTTTTATTACTTCAGCAAAATTTCGTAACCCGCAACTTTTGGATGCGCTTTGTTGCAATGCAACAACAATAACAAACAGCAACAATGTTAACAACTGTAATCGCCCATATCGAATCGCAATTGTTGTTTTTAGTGTTTTTAGTGCAGATAATCATGTGATTGTTGCGATTCACGTCTTGCATTCGTAATTGGCTTTATTGTGCTATACACTTGGTGAATTTTGCTTGCTTGGTAAGTGTCAAGCTCCGTATTGTTGTTGCAGGTTTTGTTGATTGCGCGCTTAAATGCATTTTAATTTTAAACTCGTAAATAAATGAAATATTATGTTTGAATTGCAGTTATGGTTGGCGAAGTGTAAGCGATGCGGTTGTTGTGTCGCAAGAAATCGAGTCTCATGGCACCCTATGTTGGGTATTTGCTTTTAAAAATGCAGAGCACAGATTTGTGGTGTTTCATGTTAACTGAAAAGTAGCCGGCTTCTACCTAAATTTTTTATTCAGCGCCGGCTCTTGAACGATCCTTTTTCGGGTTCACGTAGGTTTTTGGGGAGTTCCCTCCTTGGGTTTTGTTTTTAAACACTAAGGCTTTTGCGCTTTTTGGAAGCAATCAAATCTGCCTTTTCGAGTTCAGGGAAGCTCGCTCCTCATTCGAGATACTGAAAACCTCGCGGCTTTTACCCAACATTTTCTCTGAGCTCCGGCTGCTAAACGATCCTACTTCGGATTTGAAATGTTACTCCTTCCTCAGAATAACAGGCACCTTTTAGAATTTAGATTAAGACAACTTGTTTTTTCGATTTACATATATATTGCGCTGTTTTGAGATCCTAACAAATCTTCCTTTACGAAGACCTAAAACTATTGTATATTTTCTGCTTAGTACTCAGTAAGGTTAGGTTCTCGATTTTCCAGCGATATACTCTCCTTTGGATTCAAGAAAGATTTAATACCTTTGAAGTAGATTTTCGTTTAGTTCAAATAGGTCTTTTTAGGTCCAAAAAGACATTTTTATCTAAATATTTTTATCCGCATAAGTAGAAAAGAGGTAGATAAAGAGAGAGAGAGAGAAAGGAAGTAAAGAGAGAACAGAGAGCTATCCATACATCTTATTACACTGGCTAGTTTTCCTGTTGCAATTTTTAACAAGTAAGCTGAGCTCAACCTTAGCAGGCAGTGATATAGGGTATAAGCTTTCTGGAAGCTTTCCCCAAACTGGATGTCTGCCATACACCCAGAAGAAGATACTCTTCATGAAACCCTAGAAACCAACTTAGTTATCTTCAACTTTAACATGTAGCGCGCAAATACAGTATTTAACCAAAAAAGTTCCCCGCCTTCCTGAGTCACCTCAATTTTCCAAGTAATCACTGGGGCTGCTGCCCATTAGCCTCCTCTCCACAATATATTAACATCCCATTTTGTAGTGGACTAATCAACTCATTGTAAACAACGCCATTGTTGCTATAATAGTTTTTTTTTTGTTGTTGCCTAACTAATAATGACTGCAATGAATGAACTTGGTTTGTTGTGACAGCGCAGCGCCTTGTTTCGCCCCCTTTGAGATGCGCTAATGCAGCTGCTTTTGTGTTTCAGATAAACAAAAACCACAAATGCTTAAAAGAACAACAAAAACAAGCGAACTTTTATAAATAAAAGGAAATACAATAACAACAACTAAAGTCATATAAATAAGCTAGCAATATTAGAAATGCTGCTGGCCACGATTGGTGTCATTGTTGCTGTTGTAGCTGTGTTACAAAAGTGCCGTTATGTTGCTGATATTATATACAGACGTTATATATGTTGTTGTTGTTGTCTAACTGCTATAACTTATAATATGCTTACTGCTGCCTCCACGAAGCACTTACTCAACCAGTCTGCTTGCCTGTCCGTATGTCCGTCGGTTCATTTGTCCGTTCGTCTGTCCATCCATCTTTAGCGTGTAATCCCGGCTCTGTTATGCGTGCGCTGAAATAATGTCTTAATTGGAAGTTTTCATTGTTTCAAATTATTTATTGATTTATGCATAAATTTCGGTTATTTATTTCGCCTTCGACAAGACTCGTACAAGCAACAACAATGACAATAAAAACAAAAAGCAAGAAACAACGTTAACTTCGGTTACACCGTTGCTACAATACCCTTCACATATGCATATTTTATAGCATAAAAGTTAAAAAAAAAATCTTTACCTTGATTTTGATCAGTTTGTATGGCAGTTATATGTTAGAGTAGTCCTATATCTATGGTTCCGACAAATAAGCAGTGAATTAAGAAGGAAAGTACGGGTGCAAATTTTCAGATCGATATTCCAAAAACTGTGAGACTAGTTCGGTATTTGTCGAATCAGCGCACGCTCTTCATTTATATATACATATGTATATTATATTTTATAGGGTATCCAACGTTTTCTACTGAGTATTACGTCGCATCGTGACAAACTTAATATACCCTGTTCGGGGTATAATAACACCAATAACATACACACACAATCGCTCAAGCGCAATAGCCACGTTAGTGACACATAAAACTTCAACGGCTTTTAAAGCTCACTGTGGCGCTGCAGCTTACTTCACTCTTTAAGCTGCATCGTGCGGTCCGTGCGTCTATTATTAGCTGGCTCTGCGCTATTCGGCAGCATCGTCATACCTTTCAGCTAGCTGTGTCTATTTATGGCTTCATTTGTGTCCGTCGCTTCTCGAAGACTTCATTTGCCACTCAATTGTTGTTATAGCTTTTAATGTGTGTTATTTTTGTTGTAATTGCTATAACTCTCGGTTACTATAATTTGTCTAACGGTTACGCAGACGCCATCAAACCCATATAAATTCACATTCAGCTAGTAAGTTTTCTTTCTTGGCCAATCTCTTTCGAAAAGTTTCCTAGCCTCTATTGGGGACGGTCGGTAAAAATTCCCGTGCTCTTGTTCCTCAATGTGCCTTCACCTTCACTACTTAGCGGCCAAGTATGCAGCCAATAGTGTCTTCTCCGCTTTCAATCACTGCCATTGCAGTAACTACATACGAGTACATATATATGTCTGTAAGTATGCCACATTCACCGCTACTTTTGATTTCTTCCAACACCCCAATACACTCACCGTAAATATTCACTTCTCGTCTCACTACTCGATTCTCCTCCCATACAACTTGAGTTGCAAATAAATCAACAATTTCAACGTCCCAATAACGCGCGTTCTTACCGAGTTGAAGTTGTGGTGAATGGGTTGTAAATGTATTCAAGATTTATACCCAATTTTGTTGGACTTTATTGCAGTTGCGGTTTTTGTTGTTGATTTTTGTGGTTTCTACGTACTTTTAGGTGTTTTTCTTTCTAATTTATTGAACCATTTTTCAGTTTATTTCTGCATTGTTTTATTCTTTTCAATTACCCAGTTCGGTCAGAGGTTTTATAATTGAAAAGTTCTGCAGATTTAAGTTACCACTCTGTATTTCGAATTTCTGTTGGAGAGTTCCGTTCTGTTTGTACCACGCCCCTTCGAAATCCAGCGCCATTTGCATGAAAAGCCAAAAGCTGGAAGCAAAGCCAAAAGCTGGAAGCTGAAAATCATTTCGAAAATATTGGCATAAAGATGAAACTATTTTAGAAGAAAACTCAGTAAACGGTTCCACATATCAAAACCTGGAAGTTTTCCAATGCCGAAATTTTAGTGATATTTCAAATTCTGAATTTTTGAAATCTAATCTATATTACCTATATTCTGATCACATATTTAGCTCTCCTAGTTGGTTGCTCCGAAAACATTTATAATGAAAGTGATTTCAAAATGCACTTAGATATCGAGCTCCAAAGTGAAACTTACCATTGCGTGAGTTATTCAGCAGCAGGTGGGTAAAATTTATAAGTATCTTCAATACACAAAATACAAAAGTTAACAAGACCGAGCTACATTTACCTCTACAGAGGCCAAAGTTTCGTTATACTGGTAGATTGATGAGATCGTGAGTAATTTACTGTATAAATTTTTACATAGGTTCTATATCAGCTGTATATTAGGATGATACTTCAATACCAATTGTAGGAAGGTTACGCAGAACATGTTTTCTATTCACTGAAGTTTAAAGAGTAGTAAATCGAACCATCAACTAGTATTGAGAAACTGGTATAATCGTATTGAGTCACCACTTAAATAAGATAACTACAAACTTTTTTGTTAAAATCATACCGAATAACATTGTTGTTGCTTTCACTAGTAAATTTTTGATCAAATGAGCAAGGCTCAAATCAGATTATGAGGCCTTAAAACTTTTACAATTTTTTCCAGCCTTTTTTACCACCCTAATGTATTAAATATAATAGCGACCGGAGAAGTGACTTATTGAAAACAGCAGAAAGTAGTACCAAAGGAGAAATAGAGGCCAAGAAAAGCTGCACAATTTATTTTCTGCATTTTTCTACCACCCTAATATATGTAAATAATGGCGAATTGAAAAATAGCTTATCGAAGACGGCTGGAAGTAGTACCAAATAGAGAATTTAGACTTAGAAAATCTGCACAATTTTCCTGCTGTATTTGAAAACCACCCTAATATATGTAAATAATATTTTTTTTATTACCGGAAATATCATTTATTCGATATCCAAAACTTCTTTGCCTCAAAAGCCTAAAATATTAAGAAGAAAAAATCTATATATGAAATTTATGAGTACTCATATATATTACATTCCATGCCATAAATATTCCGACAAAAAGGTGTGCTATGTCAATAAAACAGACAGCCAAATTGGCTGCAGCAGCAGGAGTTGAAATGAGTTGAGTTGTTTGGTGGCTGTGACAGCGCGCTATGATGCTATTATGATGCATTTATACACTTTGTATGTAGTTATGGATAACTCTATTTATGTGTATGTATGTATGTACATATGAGTGTATGTGTGCTTTTAGAGCGCCACCAAGCCGTTGCTAAAGTGTTGAATGTTTTAATTGTTTTTATAAGCAGCCAAGAAGCTGCTCATGACGGTGAGTGCTGGTGGCGCTCAAGTGTTGAGTTTGGTGGCAGATCGCTTCTACTGTTAGTGAAGAGTATAATTTATATGTGTGTGTGCGTGAAAGCGATTTTGCTATTAAAATATGCTGAGTTCGTTCTGCGGCTAAAATTAGCAGCGCGCAAATGTGCTGCGCGACCTTTGTGGAGAACGCTTTTACATGAGTTTTTAATACTTCCTTTTCCACAGTTGCTTGACACTGAATAAGTGGTGCAGTGAATGTCAGCCAATTTTTTTGGTAAAGGAAAACGAAATCAGTGTGAAATAATGTCTATGACACCGCCGCTACTTTCTTAAATGGAATTCAAACAAAATATATTTACATAAATGCAACAAAGAGGTATCAATATATTATATGTGTGTGTATCGGTATATATGTATCTACCATAACCGCCCTCGCACTCCAACCGCACACATATGCACCCATAGTGTGCAAGGAATTTTATTTTTGTACTGCACTTAACACTTTCACGAAAAACAAATGCAAGCAACAACCTTTAGACAACATTCCACCTATGCAGCAGCAATGGAGACAACAAAAACAATAGCAAACACGATTACAATAATTTTCTAAAAATACACACTGCTGAGCTAAACAAAGTCACCGACTGTTGTTGTTGTTTTTGTTGCTGTTGCTATTACCGGTGGTGGCTGTGCGGCTATGTGGCTATGTGGCGTTGGCGGCGCATCGCATATTGATAGCTGTCATAAATCTTTGGCTGCACTGTCGAGAATTATGCGTTGACATATTGAAGAAGGGATTAACTTACCCGATTGTTTATGTAAAAAATATGACGGTAACGACAGCTAACAGATTGAAATATACAGATACAAATAGAGTTGCTAATGCGGCGCTGTAGGCACAGTGAGAAAAAAGTTGGAGACTTATGTAAATGCATGTGTGATTGTGATTGATTTGTATGGAAAGAAGCATACCAGCAGGAGCTGATTTAGAGACGAGCATTACTAGACGCTTAAAATTAATATATACTTTACTTAAATTATAATAACAACTTTGTGAAGACGCTTATGGAACCTCCAATCAGCGCGCTGCATCAATGCTTTTTGGTACGAGTCTAACATTGACATGCTTAATATTAACTCAAATGTGTTGAGTCGTTCCATCAGAAATGTTGAGATACTCTGCTGTCCCTTTGATGCCAAAACGACGATTTTCAAGCACTGGTTGTGCCAATCTGGAAAAAATTATTAGCGATTCGGTTTGTACGCACAGTTTATATTGGCTAGTTCGTGTCAAATCTGTGCTTGAGTGTTAATCACATTAATAAACTATATCAGGGGTAAAGACTTCTCTACGTCCAAAAACTACATGATATTCCATCAACCTCCAATACGAGCTCCCACTTTTTGGCTTATTGGGTATTGCCACATCATATGTTCATACAAAACCACACTTATACAATTACAAAATTCAATTATGGCGTTATATGCAACACCCGTTGTTGGTCTCCACGCTGCGCCGACAATCAGACGCGACAGTACATAGCACTTACAGCCGATATTGTAGCCCTTTATGGTGATATGCTGTTGATTGTTGTTGCTTTCACTTATTATTGTAGTGATTGTGGCACTCACAGATGATCAGCTTGATAATGATGCTGCTTTGAGTGCACTGTCAACGCCGCCAAAATAGATAGAGCGAGTATTTTGACTTGCATTAACAGCTACTTCGCGCAAGCACAAAGCTGCTACAGACATACATACAGACATTTATACATACATACACTTTCATATGATTTTAAAAATGCTTATCATACAATTTCTCATTCATATACCTCACAACTTCACTTTTGCTGAATTTTCTTTCAATTTTAATTTAAAAGCGTTCATTGCGTATCTGCGCTCGCATCGCTTAAATAATATCTTATCAGCGTTAAGCGATCGTTGCGCATGCAATAATTTCAGTGGCGAATATTTTGTGAAATTTGCATGCAAGCAACTGTGCCATGTGTAAGAAAGGGCGGCGGCCAAGCGTCCACAGCAGGCAGCATGTTGAGCGGCGTATCTTCAAAGGGCCTGGCGATAATGGATAATTGTGATTATTTTGTTTGCTCATTGCGCTCAACTCACACACAAGCTGCGCAACAGCGTCGCTTATGACAACAACGCAACACTCTTGCCACACTCGCCACCGCGCAAGCCTTTTATAAATAAAATTTAAACCTAATAGCCCATGAATACCTCGTATGAACATATATTCCTGCCTGTGTATTAAAGCGCGCACACCAGCAGTGGACCACGCCGTCATCCATCCTAATTAATGTTCATGCAACAAAACATTGCCAAGCGTGCGCTTATCGCTGCGGCCATATCTGCGACAGCTGATCAAGTCGCACGATCATCCTTCCATACTCGTCGCCTCGTCACATGCTCGGCGAGTCTTTCGCATTGTTGTTGCATTTTATCACTGATTCAAGTGCTGCTGCTGCTGTTGATCACGACGATGATGTGTGTTGGTTGTATGATGTATGCGCTGCTGGGTGCTTAGATTGCGGGGCTATACGAGTATACCATATAGATACTTCATTGTCGTAATTCTAGCTCTTGGTATCGGTAAAGGCTGCAGTATAGTACTATAGTTGCGTTTAGACCCATGGTCTTTCGATACACAAAATGAAGAGGATCAAGGTTGACGTTCAGTGATTGTCAAGATATGAATGTCGTTTCATACTCTTTCACGGTAGCTGCTTTGCGAAAAAACTATACGAAAGCCAGACTATCCGATTTGGATGCTTAAGGCCTCATGCAATACTTGGACGTAGAGACTTTACGCCTGATATAGCTCTACTTTTCGAATAGTTGAAAGCTGTACATACCTAAGAGAAATCGTTAGGCTTTAAAAAGTTTATGGAAAAAGCAGATGCTGTCTCCTATACCCTGATTGACTTAATTTCACTAAAAGTTTTAAAAGAAAAACATAGAAATATTCTTCTATAGATTTAGATGGATATACTTTCCACTAGGAATTATTTTAGGTAGGTTTGGTGTCTTTAAACTACAGCACCCAGTGAAGCCATTATAATTTTTAAAACGCAGTTATGTAAAGCTGAAGTTTTCTTCAGAAACATTTGACTACTTTTGACTTGATAACCAGGGTTGTATTTTAATATATACATATGATCTTAACGAATGCCATTTTTTAGAGTCTCTGGTACAAAAAAAAAAAATTGGAACGAGAAGTCCTCATTGTGACATGTGGTAAACTGATAAAGATGAGATATGATGGAAATATTTCAAAGACGATGAGAAGAAGCCGAGCTTGACTGAAAGACATTACTGATGTCTAATTGGGGTTTCTAAAATCTTTGTAGGTCCCTCGTTATTTAGAAGACTCAAAAAAGAACTAACTAACATTTTTTTGGCTCCAAAGATATCTGCATTGAAACTCAAATATAATACGCGCAATATCAAATATGATCCGGACTGGTTCACATAAACTGCGCGCGCAAGCCGTATCGATATTATTTTTCTCAGATTTTTACAACCTTTTTCTATGTTTGTGTTTCAGCTAGTATCCGAATTCAAAGAATAAGCCTTTGTTTGACTTACACCAAATCTTAGTTTCATTGCACTTTCTTTGTTAAAATGACGTCTCCATTACCTAATTCATACCAGCATACCGTTATTTGAAAATTGCATCCAATAACATCGTAGGCATGTATAATTCTCTAAATATTACGATAGTTAGATGAATGGTTTGTTGAGCTGTAGCCGACAGTCGTTATTAGTTAAGCGCGTTATTCCACGAAGGTCTGCCAGCAAACAAAAATCAAGCTAATCAGCAAGCAATTGTCTAGTAAATAACAGTTTCGAAAGCAACAGCAAACGCATAAAGCAAAAACAAAAAAATTTAATACAAAAGTATGTCTCTTTGAATTATCCAAAAGATATCACGATTTGAAAAGAATTTGTCATGCGCGTCTTTTAAAAAGCGTTTAATGGCGATAACAACAAAGAGACATACAAACAGCACATAATTCGAAATCAAATTCGGTGTAAGCTTTTTAACTTAACGATACGATATTTGCATAATTTAGTGATTATAAAATCAGACACATATTAATTTTAGTGTCACACTGCGCGCGAGCAGCACTTACAACAAGTTGTTGTGTTTTGTTGTTATGCGTGGGGAGCGGGGGTAGCAAAAAACTTCAAAATTTGGAAAAAAAAAGAAATTAAATCAAGCGAGACGTGTGCGACAAGCAAATGGCTAAATGCTTCGCCGCGTCGTAAATTGAAAGTCTTGAATAATAAAACTTCATTGTCCACACTTAAGTGAGTTTTGAGTGGGACATCGTAGCGCGTCTACTACAGCGCAGCTTCTGTGGTAGTCGCTGGGTGGGAAACGCAGTTTGGTAGCTTTAAAACAATATTTTTTTCAAATTTGATTTTCAAAAGTACTTTTTTTTATTTAGTAGCAGTTTCTATATAAAAGGATCTATCTAAAGTGTTACTCCTGACTCGAAAAATATAAAAATATTAATATGAAAATAGAAATAAAAAGGGTTAATGAAGTGAAATGTAAGTGAAGGTTGTAGACTTCGCTGAATATAGAGAATGATTCTTGACTTAACTTAAAGTAAACAAAAGTGTTACTGCCCTTGCAAAATGTACACCAAGTGGCTACTGCCCTCATAATATGTAAGCAGAAGGGTAAATGACCCCAAATGTAAACAAAGATTGTTGACCCGAATAATTGTAAACCAAAGAGCCATTGACCCCTTAAAATGTAAACAACAGAGGTGTTTGACTTGGCTAAATGTAAAAAATGGTTTTCAACTTAGTTTAATGTAAATAAAAGAACGAGGAAGAGTTAATGAGCACCAGTAAGATACATTAAGAACCAGGGAAAGCCACTGCGAACCAGTTAGAATTAGGAAGAACTCGAAAGAGCAACTGAAAACCACTGGAAACTAGTGAGTAGCAGGCAAAACCACTGAGAACTAGGGACAACTATTAAGAAACAGGAAAAGCCACTGAGAAAGAAGGAAAGCCACTGGGGAGAACTCCGGTTTATGAAACCGTTTGCCGTCAAGACATGTTTTTATATAATATGAAATAACAAGACGTGGCTCTCAATATTGGTGAATTTTACGAAACGCTCCCCTGTTTAAGATCGTCTTTTGACTTTTCTATAAATTAATAAAACTGATATTTATTTCTATTTCTTTGTCATGCTAACTGCCTCAGATTTCAGTTTATTCATTGTCATAGCCGGGTCATCACACTGCGAAGAACAAATAAATCTCAGCCGAATGGCAAAGCTTTGGATCTCCATAGCTTAAATATATAGCTACACAATGCCTTCAAGCCTATTCTACATTTACGAATCAAAAGGCTAACAAAAAGTAATTCCATTAGCAGAAATAAATAGCAAACGATTTGATCATCACTCAGCCAAAATTATATGCGTATGTTTGTATGCTTGTGAAACCACTAAAACAATTAGAGCGACCTTTCAACGATGATGATTTGAAGTTTCTTTTGAAATGAACAAATTTCGACTTACAATGAATAAACAAAATTTGCATAAATACAATTTAAATTAATTTAAAAATGTTTTCTTTGCATTCGCTTGCGCAAATCAATCAAAAGTAAAATAGATAGGCTTATAAAGATAACAGAAAATATAAAAGAAAAAAAATTTGCTGTTTTTTGGGCGTCATAAAGAGCTAATGGATTAGTTAGGCCTATCGAAGCGACATAAGAAATGTGTGTGTATTTGTGTTTAACTTGAATGAAAGGGCTAAAACACGAGAACATATAACTAAATTTTAATTTGGCACTTACATTCTAGTTAAGTGATTTACAACACCAATTTTAGTTAAACCTGTGCAATCTTTACGAGTTGTCCACTAAAAAGCTCATCATTAATTCCGAAATTTTTATTTTACGTGTAAAATGTCATAAATGACACACTTTGTCTAACTTTTAGTAGATTTAATATCCATAATTTACTCTGTGAAAGTTCTTTCTTTAACTTACACGCTCTTTCTTCCCCTTAACCTGTTTTTTCGACCATAAATTTTATACTCTTATTGCGCAGCCAGCAGCGGGTTAACGGTAGTTATTTTTTAAAACTTTTTTGTGTTTGCGAAAAGTGCAAAATAGTGTTTTAACGGTTAATTTCTGACACATTATATTAGTTCAGTAGTGATTCATGCAACGTTACTGACAGCAAAGGATGGATAAATTAACCAAAATGTTTTTTTACACATCGATGGTGAATCCCAATTCATCGCTTAACTATGATTATAATGCATGGTAAAACTTAATTCATGATAAAAAATGCTTTGCACTATTACATATTTTGAAAAATTAACCCTTTACTTTATTATAAACCATATAGGAAGTATGCTGCAATAAGAGAGCTGTAGAAACGAGCAAAGTCAAAAAGTCAAACTGAAACAGTAACTGAAAAAGCAACTCAATACAGTTAAGAGTAATTTTTGATCTGCAGAATAGCTAGGAATGAGTCTCAACCATAAGTTAGATTACTCGAAGCTCTTCTTTAAGCCTAAGGAAAGCCCTACACGCTAAATAAATATCTTATATGAGGGCCATGGCTTCTGATATGGGTTTGGATAGGTAAGAATTTCGCTGCAGCAATGAGAAACCTGGTCCGAACTCTCTGTTCGATATATTATTTATAATATATACATTGGTTGGCTCTAGAACATTTTTTTACTTACATATATAATATGAGCTTCTTAGATTAATATTATCTTGTCAGATCATAAAATCCCGAAAATAATTTCGGTCCCGAAATTTCGGGATCTCTAAAAATTAATTCCGTATTTTTTTGATACTTTGCTTAAAATTAGATTTTGAAAATATCGATTTTTTTAAGTTTTTTAAAAAATGTGGACTTAAAACTATTTTATTTATTTTATTTTTATTATTTTATTTTATAGTTGTTAATGCTTAGATTAAAAGTATTGGGCCGTAAAAATTGACAGTTTTACAATTTACAGATATAATAAGAATTTATTGGGTGCATGTTATTATTCATGGATGATAAAATCCTCATCCTAATCTAGTGCCAAAATTTCGGGATCTCTTTTACGCTTCTTTAATTTAATTAAGGACTGAAATTCAAAATTTTGTTTGTATTGTATTTTCTTTCTACAAATCGTATGAGCGTCCAAAAATCTTTAAAACAAGTACTTTTAGTTACATGTAACCTCAATGTTCGATTAGTACAAAAAAAAAAAATAATAATAACGGCAATTTTCCCCTGCTTTTGCAGGCTTTCACATCACTTGCAGCTACCACTTTGCTTTCTCAAAAAATTTCTATTCAGCAAATTTGCGCTTTGAACTTCATTGAACGCCTTAGATTAACTGCTTATTAAAAGTTCACAGTTGATTGCACAAAGTGAACAATATTTCTTTTTGATGTTCAAAGGCCAAAATAAAAAGAAATATAAATATTAAATTAGATAAACCGACAAATAAGCTTGTACAATTTACGAAATTAAATACTTGAAAAAAATTCCAAAAAATCATAGAAGCGTTAACACCCACCCAGCAGACAATGCTCGCAAGCAACACCCACAAAGAAGAACGGAAAACAAGCATATAAAAATTTAGAAAAAAGAAACACAAACGCAATTAAAAAGAGCAGCGCACGACGCAAGGGAGTGCGTAAAATATATTTTTATTAGATAAAAAAATAAGCATTTAATTTCATGTGTTCATTTTGTGTGCAACACGCTGCTCTAAATATATCAATAATACCACAATACTTCTTTGTTATCCACTCTATTTTGAAATCACATAAAATATATATGTGTGTATGTGTGTGTTGCTTCCATTTTTGGCCTTTTTGGCAGCTCCTTCACTTTAGCCACCTCCTTGGGCTCACTACCATCCCTCTGCCTTACTGCCTTTCTGTTTTACTGATGAATTTTGATTTATGAATTCGTAAGCCGCCCTCCAATAAATCAGTTCATAAATCGATTTCGCTCGAATGAATACATTTCTCGGCTGCTGTGTGTACTTTTCTGACTGATTTTTATTGCGTTTATTTATTTGTTTTTAACTTCGTGTTCTTTTCCCCACGCTTCTTACTTACGCCACTTACAGACTGGACACGCTGTTCTGTGGTTTTCGACTTTCCTCAGCTACCAAAAATCGTATTGTTGCTGCTATCTCTTGCCTTGGTGGCACACAACGTAGTATGCCACATTCAGCTTGCAACAGCAACAACAATCCAAAGCAATCAGCACACCACTTGATTTTATACGTTTTTGAGAAGCCTTGGTCTCGATCTTGTTCTCAGTCATTACTTGGCATATTGCAGGCGCTTATTGTTATTGTTGTACAGTTGGTTAGTACATTTGGACGGCTGCCGCGCTGCAGGGCTGGCGGTCAAGTTGAATCTCATTGATTTCGTTCCATATGCCTCACCTCTGCTTGCTAGCCTGCTAGTTTGCCATCTTCTCGTGTGTACTAAAAACTTTTGGTTTATCAATAATAATTCATTTTCGAACGCTACGCACATTCCACAGCGCCCAGTTAGCCTGCTCGACCAGCTGGTCTGCCATGCATCGCCTCGGCTAAGCTCCCTCTTGGCCAATCGCCACAGCATGCGGTGCGTTCGATAGCAAACAAACTTCTCAACATTGTTATGTAGATACTTCTGTGCTGTATTTCAGCTTCCATCTAACCCACGCTACCTCACCCCCTCTACTGCTCAAGTTTCTTGGCGCGCCAGTTTATTGGAACTTGCGGTTGCTGGCATATTTTGTCGGTTGTGGTTGTAAACCCTTTTTCAAACGAATTAAAATTAAATTTATTTACTTTTTCTACATTTACAATGTTGTTGTAGATCTTGTTGTTGTATTCAATATTCGCAGTGATATTCGTTTAGCAAAGACTCGTTGGTGGCATAACATCTAAACTTTAATTTGCTTAAGCCTGTTTTAGAATGATGAGCAGACTCGCCGCCTGCTTGCACAACTAGAACTACAACAATGCAAAATGCAGCCGAAAGAGAAAGTTTGGGAAAGGTGCAAGCAATTGGTTTCCACACGGCAGGAGTCAAACGATTTCGCCAGTTGAAACGGTCAAAGTGCATTGAGTTCTATCGCTTGAAGGTCACAGGAAGGGCAGCCGTGAAGCGTATACAGCTGCATTTGTATTGAGGAAATAAAATACTAGGTGTAAAAATACATTTTTATGACTGTTGCTTGCTGCAGCGTACTGAGTCTTTGTTAATTCGTCACACTTGTTTACTTATTTGCATTTCGAAGAGCAATCTAGTTAAGCTTTTACTGACGGGAGTGAGTGTAGTTTGAAGTTTATTTGTTGCAATTCGTGTGCTTTCAAACACAAATATTGTCTTAACGAGGTTTTGAAAATAAAATAGAAAAGAGAAAGAAGGTTTGAAGTAGAGGTTGTGAGAAAGGCACTAAAGTTGTGGTTCAGTCATTTAAGACTCGTTCAAAAATCATTAAATAAAAATTAACACTTTTATAAGAACTTTTTTAACCACAATCTGAAAGTAGGTCCAACTAAAGAGAAGAGCTAAGACAATAAGAAGTCAGTGAAACTGTTTACTCCAAGAACTGATATAGATTCCAGATAAATCAGAAAAGCGGTGTATCTAAGCAGTAGATCTAGGCACAACAAGTAGTCGGAGAGACTGTCTAGTCAAGCAACCGATATCGATTTCGGAAAAATCAGAAAGGAGATCTAGCAGAGACCCATAATATCTAGTGGCAACAAGAAATCGGAGAGACTGTGTACTCAACGAGCCGATATTGATTCCGGAAAAATCAGATAGGTGGTGCGTTTAAGCAGAAGATTTAAAGACAATAAGTACTAAGGGAGACTATCTCGGTGGGTTGTATATTTCGGTGTGATTTTCAATGGTGAATTCGAAGCTTTAGTAAAGAATTTGAATCCGTTTAAGTAGCCGGCTAAGTAAAACAATACAGGCTACATGAGCCGGTTTCTTTAAGAAAAAAGTTTGTATATGCTGAATAAACCCGACTCTCATTGGAACGGCGAATCGAACAAGCCTTCAAGCCTGCTGCTTCAAGCAGCATTGAATTGATAACTTACTGCAATAATAAATGACTAAAGATAGGCTTTGTCGGCATAGCGATTGAAATGTTGAAATCTTTTAGATTGTGGTTTGGGTGGTAATGAATATAAGCTAAACTAACGAGGTCTACTATAAAAATTAAGAACATTAAACCGACCAAAGTGCATACTTCAGTTTGTAGACCGGTAAAGTTTATTTCTTTTATAATGGCGTAAGAGACAGAAGTTTTCAATAATTATATTATTACCCGAAATGTAAATCTTAAATGTAGAAGCATAAAATATATCCGATTTATAATTTTTATTGCCCTCAAATCACATAAAAATCAACATGACTAAACCATTAGCTCTAAAATACACTCAAGTTTATAGCCGATTAAAAAAATTGATTATTCCCGAAAATCATAATACTTGTACAAGGTTATGTTCACATGCTAATGTTATGCCTACACAGCATAAAATCGTAGCGCCTTGTTAACTCCAATTACCAATTCGTTAACAAATTTTTCGGTGAAAGCCATATATCAAATAGACGACATACTAACACACCGCAAATGGCTATAATAAAATTAGAAAGAAGAAAAAAAACGCTGACGGCGACATTCACTTTGACATAGTCAAACTAACAGGTTCAGCTAACGGTCATAAAAACTATACGAAAACAGGACGAGCAGCCGGCCAAACAACTCAAGAACAATCAAATCTATCATATTTCCTTATATTTTTTTTTCTTTTATGGAAATGCCAGCGAACACAAAAATTTTTTTATAATAACAGTAATAAAATATAAACCTTAAAAAATATAAACATTTTTAATGGTTTTATGCCTTTATATTATGACCAAGGCAATGCTGCTGCACCACCAGCATTGATTGCCTTGATATTGGAGCTTCGATTTCACTTATTTTTGGCGCATCGCAACTGTCGCCGCCGTCGCTTGCACGCCAATCGTGGCGATGCTATTACCAAAATCAAAACTGTTAAAAATCCATCTATCGCCGAGTCAAACCAATCGATGCGAAGCAGCAGCCATGCAAAGGCAACTCAATTATAAATTGTCAGCAAATTTTTTCGATAACGAAATGTATGTGGTATGAAAACAATAAAAATCACTAAAAGCATTCATAAATGATGCGCAGCGAGTGAGCTCGCAAAGACTGCTGGCGTGCCGAGCCATGTGGCAGCTGTTGACGGTGGTGAAGATGCGCAGCCGCCACACAGCCAATATTATTAATGTTTCCATTATCAGTGGACGCTAGACAGGCCAATGCTGATGGCGCATACCGACAAAGTTGTTGGGAAATACGAGTACTGTTTTGAATGCGAAAGCTAGACAAACGAGCTTTTTATCAATAAATGTGAGCTAATGAGTGATTTTGTGGCATAGTTGCCGGCGGTTAGGGTTGCCAGCTGTTTTTAAGATTGCACAAATTGAAGAACGATGAATATATATGCAACCGGATATCGCATAACCGTTTCAGGCTAAAGCTTTATGGCTTTTTAGCTTAAAGATCTTCGAAAAATTATAACTTTTGGACCAACCACAGTATTTCTAGTAATTTTATGGTATATTCTATATGGGTTATGTTCCAAGACCTGAAGTTTTCCTATATCATATATTGGCGCTGTGATCGCCGTGCTTTCGTCCTCGCTCAACTTTTCGTTCCCTTTTGTGTCTAAAGAACTGTGTGTCCAAATTATATTCCCATGAAAGGTGTGGCATTTCTGCATAACCCGAAGTACCTTTAACTGACACTTTTCTAGCCACAAGAAAGTTATTTAACTTTTAGGTTAAAACAGAACTTTTATGACTCCACATTCTGTGTATTGGTGAACACTGTTAATTTGTTAGATGCGCAAACAATTATTTTCTCAGAGTCCTTTTGTCAATTTCGACCGATTGAATAAGTTTATTGAACCAAAACTTTGAAACAGCTGATTGTAAGCTCTATTTTATACTTCCATATATATTGTCCGATAACCAGAATGCGCTCTAAGATCTTTGTAGCTTTAGCACTCGTTATGAGCATGAGTTAGTTTAAATTTTTTTAGCCTCTGGATCAGCGATTTGTTTCAGCTGACACGCCTCGGTCCTCGGTTCTGTACAAGTACGTAGAAGCAGTTGACGTCGATTTGCACAGGCGCCAAAAGGATTCCCTCCAATGGAAAGAAATTTGGGCTAGGTAAAAAAAGAAAATAGACGCTTACTCACATAAAGCACTGAAAAAGTGGGTAATACAAAATATAAGGTGTTCTCCTTAAAGTTTTCTTTTTTAAAAAAGTTTCTTTGAATGTTGAAGCTTGCTGAATCTAAAATTGTTCCTATAAACATTAAGTAAGCCACAATTTTAAAATTGCTGCATGTCTATTAAATAATAATTTTATCCCGCGTTGGCATCACTGCCCGCAATATGAAATTGTCTATTGTCACAGCACTGACATTGACTCAGATTAAGCATATCGATTTCAAACTACGCGGCATGTCATCCAACAAAGTCCATTCTCGACTACCAAAAAGGCACGCACTTATTTGTCTGCCCTGAGTTTCGTTGGAAATCCATTTAATACAATTTTTGTTATTAATTTTTTCTAATTTAAAATAAATGATGCTGCATAGCATTAACTCATTTGATAAAGTAAAATAAATGAGCCACCAATTTCTTTTGACATTTTGCCCATGAAAAAATCATAAACCAAATATTTCATAACTTGTTTCGCGTATTGATTTCTCAAAAATGTGTTAGCTAATTTATTATTTAATAGCGCGCCATTTGCAAAGCACACATTAGGAAAATGTAAACAAAGAAAATTTTTTATTAATATTTTTATTTGAGCACAAAAGCGTCACCTTTAACATAGGTAATCCGTTACAACTTAATGCCACCGCATGTGGCTTGCAAGCGGTAGGCACATATATTTTCGTAGCAACAACAACATAGCGTCATAGTTGTCGATCAAAGAGTTCAGCAGCAATTTAGTAGCAGACTAATGCTTATAACATAAATTAGCATAAAATTTTCAACACATAAAAATAGCATTCGATTCAACCGTCAAGCACCAGCTCAATAACATTTCATTGTTTCAAATTTGCGGCATGAAAAATTAATCCAATAAAAATAATAAATTTACAATGAAATGAATATTTCTTACGGCAGCTTGTAAATTTGCTAAAATTTACATACAACCGCAGTAAAAAAATTTGTGGGGAAAATTAATGGCACATAAAAAGTGGCCTGAAAAAGATTTAGTTGTTTGTGTATTATACATAAGGGTGCGCCAAAAACTAAACTACCAAAGTCATGGCTTTAAATGAACTTTGATAGAGAACAAAATATCTAAAGAAAAATTTACGTTTTATTTAATGGTCTATTTTGACCCATGAATGTAGGTTAATTCTAGGCTCACTGTAATATACAGCGTCTATACGTAAATATAGAGTGATTCGAATATTAGTTTCTCTTAAACCGCCTCTTAGTTTGACTGTAACAGTTCTTTTTTGTTGATAATCTTGACAGAAAGTCTTTACTATATCTTTACGGAACTAAGGTAGGGACTTCGACTACAGTAAATATATTTTTTCAAAAATTCACGAAACTGTTAAGTTTATAAACTTAATTCAAGAAGTCTGTGATTATATAAATAATCATAATAAAATAATCGCGATCGTTGCCAAGTGAGCCCAGCTATGTTCTAAAACAGTTGGTCGCCTTAAAATCCTCGAACAAAATATTCCACACAATAGTCAGAGACGTATTCTGAACAAAAAAAAAAAAAAAATCTCGCTTCCATTACAAAGTCCAACCGACAAATGAATTGAGTCCATGCGGCCATCCCTGCATTCTCAATTTAAGTTAGTAACTTAGAATCTTCCGAAATGCGCAACGATTTTGCTCACAACCATATTTTTTTTTTCTCAACGCACAAAAATGTTTGAAATGGAGATCGCTAAAACTGCTTGAAATCGTCGTGAGGTGCACTCATACGCAGAGGGTAACGGACTGGACCACACGGAAATATTTTTTTTGCGGGACAATTCTTTCGAAAGAGTTATATATATTAGAAAGCTGAGTTGAAATTGAATTTCTTGAATTGTTTTAATGTCTTCACATATAGGTATAACTTTAATTTTATGCTAACTTTCTTCATATCATGATTTGAAGCACCCTGTATTTGTTTATACTTAATAAAATATCTAGAAAGTTTAAAGAATATTACTAAATTTATTGGAATATCTATATTGCCCACTGCAGCTTTTTATATACAGTTACCATGCGTATATATCAATATTATGGTGTTCCTTAATAAACTGAAACTGATTTTTCCTTCTAATCATCGCAATCGGTAATACAAAATTTATGTAATTTTTTCGACTATAGGTGTAGCTCTTAAGGATTTGAGCTTTAAATATTCGAAAACTTAATATTATTTCCTGCATTTTAGACCCAGCCTAATGCGTTTATTCACAACACTTAAATGTTGTATAGTTCGCCACCGTTTGCCATACTACTCCAGTGACTTTGCCTTTTTGTCACGCCAGCCCATTACCAATAACACTTGACGCTTTGAGCATCTGTGCACCAGTCTTGCGTCATTTCTTGTTCTTTCTGTACCGTTAGTAGCCCAGGCAGACAAAATGTTTCTGAAAATATTAGACAAATAAACAAATATATACTCATATATACCTATATTTACAAATGTGCAATAAAAAATAACATAATCATCTGTGTATTTACGAGGCTCGAGCTGTAAGTGGTGAAAAACTTGAGAACGCTCTTCATTAACAATCGTCCAGATTGCAACTTCATTGCTCAGCTGAGATTTTCATTCAACAATGACAATGCTATATACATGTGTATATGTATATATGCATTGTTTTCGGAATTGTGTCAATGGAAATAAAGTTTTCAAGACTTTTCTTTATGCATTTGAATAGATATTGTTGTGCAACAAAGAAAAGAAGCTACAGCAGCAGACTGTACAATTCATCGCTGATGTGCGAATGAAGCATGTGATATGAACTTCTTATTGGGTGCGCATTGAGATGACCTAATTTTCGGTTCTAAGAGTGTGACTCAGTTTATTTAGCGAGGAATCTTTCAATGATTGTGAAGTGATTTAATGAATGCAGTTATGATTATTGCAACGATTTACTTCGAGGACGTCACGTTAGAAATATTGTATGAGTGCAATGATGGAAGGAGATTTAGAGCGAACGAGTACGTTATACATAAATATGTCGCGAAATAGTCACGATCCGTGCTACCATTCCGGAAACCTTAAAAGACTGAAAGGTAAGTTTCTCTAACAAAAATATTCTGACGAAAGCTTTCAGGAAAACATTCTTAGATTCATACTGCTTGAGAAAAGTGTCTAAAAAATTTCTCTACTTGCCTATTAGATGTGCGCGAGCTTCTCTCTTATTTGTTGTATGGCTGTTAGTCATATTCGACAGATGGATGTAATTTTGATCTAGTAAGTTTTCGAGCTTCAGCCAAAAGCGCTTTTCTATAGTCGTAAATTTAATTACGGGTAATATCAATTTCAGCCAATTTGCCGAATTCGTAAGTATGGCAATCGAGATAAGCTTCAACCTAAGTCCGGCGAAAGCTGGATAGTGGAGGAGAAAGTTACAGATGTTTCTACCTCCTCCTTGCGATTTTTACAAGTTGCGTTCTCTGAAATTTTTAGCCTGTGAGTGGCAATGGTTTAGTGTTGACACCTTCCATTCTGGTGGTGAACCTTGCTAAGAGTTAGCAGTTTAAAGGAATTTTTACGTTTCACTCTGAGCCAGAGGTCTTTCACAACCCCGAGTGCTGGTAGTTGATCAAAGATTGCTGAGCTCACGCGAGACCCATAGATCCAACACCCGAGTCCACGAAGACAGCGGAATAAATCAAAATGTATTTTTAAATTGTTTGAAATTTAGTAAGTTTTACAGAATCTTCATGTATGTAGTTGTTCCCTCAAATGATATTTTATACCTTAAGGCAGATGCCTTATAATGCAGTTATGTTTGCATTTTACGGCAAAGTGGTGCCCACAAAGTGCTTTCATCATTGCATTAAACTTCATTTCCGATACACAATTTTCCAATAAAAATTTACACATTTCTCAATAATGCAATGCAACCCTGCGCTTTGTTTTTTAAATGAAATTTTCACTTATTTCATATTTGTGTCTTTTTGCTTGCAACATTTGGTGTCTGATTTTGGCGCAACGCACTGCCGCCGCACACCAGTGCATGAAAAATTGCACATACACCAACACATACACTTACATCATTTGTCTCACGCCTCCGCCACACGGACAACAAAAGCGTTGCAACAATGTTTCATCAGCCAAAGGAAGCGCATAAAACGGAGCTTGAGTTGGCGCGGGCGACGAAGATTACGGAAATAGCAGATCAAATTTAATAAATTACATTTGCATTGCAGACGTTAACAATCGAATCGAGGCGCATTGCCGGTTGGCTGGCTGGCTGCTATATCGCTGGGCGAGTGTTGGCCGTGGAAGTGGCGGCGCAGTCGATGGCGGCGGCGAAACTGTCATCATCATCATCATCATCGGCAGCGGCGGCGGCGATTGCCATTACGAAAGTATCTTTGGCGCGCTACGGTTCGTTGGTTGCGCTTACCGTGAGCACCCACCCCGTTTCGGTGGTCGCGGCAAATGTCGCGTTGCTGCCGTTGTGGCAAGTTATGTGAAATTGTCAACGGAACATGAATTTGCACTTTTCGCCGGTGCATAACTTGTTGACAATAAATTGCAATGTATTTTACTTCAGTAATTTCTTCTCTTTTATTTTAACGCTGTTGTTGTTGCTTTTGTTTCTTTCTGGCTTGTTGTTGTGCGCCTTGGCATTTTGCATTTGACTTCTTTGTCTTTCATGACGCGCCGCGCGTTTATTCGATTTTATTTCAAAAGTATGTTTTTTCGCTTGTCGCAATTTTTTCTATTGTTGTTGCTGTTGCTTTTTTTTTTGTTGTATAAAATCCGTTTTCTTTTTTATTTTGCACAAATAAAAGAATCACTTTGTCGCTGTAATGCAATAAATGCATTCCGGTGAAAGCCGGTGAGAAAGTAGGGAAATCGTAGAGATCACTGAAATCAGGGTGTAAAGGAGTGGCAAGAAGACAGCGATTTTCGTGCCAAATAGTTATTGACTATTGCCGAAAGCACTTAACGGTAAGATGTTTTGCAGGAAAAAAGGGTAAAAATCAAAAACAAAAAAAAACCTTGATGGAATGTTTACGGTTAGCTGGCATTACTGGCAAAAAAGCAGCTAGATCGTAGTATCAGTCCTCGTATTGCTCCATACTAGCCAAGTCCGCAGTAAGCATTTGATTTCTGTATTTCTAAATGAAGTGAATGAAGTGCATTTCCCAAAATATTTTTATAAGAAATACTTCTCCGACTATGCTTTTAATATCAAGGAACTTAGCATATGACTCGGTGGATCGCTCGCAGGCTCTCATTCTGTCGTTTTCATAAGTCCACTTAAATTCCCAAAATCCAGCGATTGGGCTTTTTAAATCGAAAAGACAACTTTCTTTTACCACCTCGAAGCTCTAGAATCAAGTTCTAACACACTGATCTTAAGTCTCATCCTTGAACTTAATCTAGCGAACGGAAGTCCGAGTTTCGATTACTTGAACTTAGCACATGTCTCGTTGGATCATCTGCAAGTCCTAATTATATCGTTTTCCGTTGTCGGCACTTCAAAAATATCCACACTAATATATAAATCTAACTTATCCTTATGGATCCTAATTGAACTATAGTCCTAGAATTTTAGTCAACTCGTGAATACCTGTTGGTTGCTATTCGAACACCAGACTTACTTAAATGCAGTGTAAGGATTTTAATTATCCATATATTGTTCTTATTATTTGAAACTAGCCTACATAGATATGATAGGAAACTATACTTCGACGGTGTTATAGCCGAACCCCGTTTAGATTTCTATTGTACTTCATTCAATAATTTTTAAAGCGGCTAAAGCACCAGCGTTGTAAACTCACTTATCAGACAAAAGATGACGATGATCCCATGGTTTCGGAGACTTGTCGGAATGTCGTTAAAATAAGATATCTAAATTTTGAGGCTTTGCTAACAAATAAACTAACTTTTCGACGAAGTTAAATGAGTCTCTTCAGACTCTTTTTACTAAAACATAGTTAAGAATCTTCGACCTGAAATGTATAATTATTCAAAATTTTGTTCTCTCATAAATGTACTCGAAAAAATGTTTCAGCCTCTCCTAATAGCTTCGCGTAGCTTCAAAATTCACAACTGCAACATGCATTGCGACACGCAACATAAAACTACAACAACATTAACAACAAAACACCTATAAAAGCCACAAACAACCAAAAGCCATGAAGAGCATTTAAAATTGCGTTAGTATTCGAAAACTGAACACTACAAAATATTTAAGCGCAATAAAAAATTTCAACAATTCATATCAACTGGCGCAAGCAACAAAACACCACAAAAAATGCACTAAAATGAGCAGCAAATTTTACGAGCGACCAACCGCAATCACATTAAAAAAAAATTGGAGAAAACTACAATAAAACAACAACAAAACAAACAACCTATGTAAGCGCTATGTACCGTCGAGGTGATGTTAACGCAAATGTTTATTTGTTATTGACTTTGTACAAACAACTTTTTCCACTTTAAATGTTGTAAGTGATGCGCGGACTTTGGAGTTGCCTCTATTTCGTCTTCGTCAGAAGAGCAATGATAAAATTGTTAAGTCGCAAAGACACTAGTGGGCATAAGATGTAGGCGGCGTCAACTGGTAAGACGGTTTTCAGTTGGCTGAAGGATTTTCAGGTCTCCAAAGTCTACTTTTTACTTCATTCAAACATTAGCCTCTGAGAAAGCAATTTTTCGATTAGTCGCATCTAAAATTAGCTAGGGCTCATATGATATAAGGATTTTGGAAAAATTTTGAAGTTTTCTCCAAGCATAGTTTTAAAAAGTATCAAAAAGAGGTAAGAAAAAATTTAAAAAAATATACTGGCGAGTATTTGAAAAACAGCTGCGAATGTGGCATAGTATATCTCCAAGTGCCTATGATAAACTTGGCAACATTGCATTGAGAATGCTTAATGAGGTAATTCTCTTCAATTTGCTCAAAATTGTAGAGTGGCGAATCGAACAAGCTAGTCCGGTATAAATTCGTTAGACTAGCATATTAAATAAGTGGTTCGCTCAAAGTTGAAACAAGCGATTATCTCACCGTTTTATTTATTTAATTTATTGATATTATACTTACTCCTACCAAAATAACATTTGCATTACTTTTAGAGCAACAATAAAGCGAGCAGAGGAATTATGAAAGGCATAAACATTTCGCATAAATCGAATTGTTTGGTCATGTATAAGAGGGCTGAAACAGCAAGTGGTATAAACGACTCTTGTCTTGAACCTAGAGCAAAAATAAAATAAAAAGTGAATTGGCAAATATGTGCCTATATTAAATAGTCCTCTATACTTAGCGTGAGCTATTGTTTAATACTAATTCCGAAATAATCTCTCTACTTTGATAATCTTAAAATGGAGAACTACTCTATTACGATGACATTCACATTGAGAGCTTATTAATATGCTGAAGTAATCTCTCCTAATGATTATGCCCACAACTGTTGGAAAAACGAAGAAGTAAATTCCGCCATATAAAATTTATTGCTAGCAATTAAAATATTAAAAGAAATATGATATATTATGCGTGGGTCGCTACATGCAGGCATCTGAACTGTGCCAGGAGATAACGTAGGGTGTAGATATTTCTGATGAGCAAAACTTTGTACTCATTTTAACAGATACTGAAATATAGTATGTAAATAAAAAAATTTTAAAAAAAATTTGATGATTTTTCCAACATTTGAACTTCAAACAAGAAATCATCTATACCAAAGGTCTACATGCGCATAAATAAGTATATGTTTGTTTGAAGATGTGTATATTTTATTTTCACCATTTGACGGTAATATCAAATCACTTATTTTTCGTGCGGCCCACATTTCCATTTTAGCTCCCGGCAATGTTGTGTAATTTTTTTTTCTGTCGAGCACCCGCCTTGGCAGCTTAGCACGCGGCGAACCTGGGGCAGCGAGTCGCTAAGGTGCTTGGGGCTAGTATTTTAATTGCTCACATTAAGCGGCAGTCAACGATGGACAACAATGTGTTAAAATTTATTTACAGTATAAATAATATTACCAACAAAAAAAAAACACAAAAAAAAATGACAACAACAAAATAAAATCAAAAATTGAAATTCAAGCCAAGCAAAGCATAAATGCATGAAATAACGCTTAATAAAAGCATAAAGAACGGCATACAAATAAAAAATCACACACACGCATACATAGGCACATATGTGTATATATGTGTGTGTGTGTGAAATGGCTTGGCTGGCGCAGTGCCTGCGGGCGCCACTGCAATGCATGCAACAGCTGCAGCAACAATAAACAATTACAAATAACAACAACAACAATTATAAATATGGCATAGTGACAAATATACTATATATATACAGATGCAAGTATATGTGTATGTATGCATGTATGTGTGTACGTTTGTATAACAGCGCGTTTAGGAAAAGCTGTCGCGCTCACCGCCGCACACACACGCACACACGCACATGCGCTTTCATATGCTTCGTAGCAGCCACATTTTTTTGATTTATCGCAGCAAGTGGCGGTCGCGGTGTGGCTGTCGGCGACTACATGCGGCGTGCGTGGCACAAATAAAAAATGCTGGAAAACTTATATATTTTTTATACGAGAATTTGTTGTTCTCATTTTTCAAAATTTCTACGCCATGCACACTCTCCTGCAGTTTTGATAGTCATTTGTTTTAAATTTTTTTTTTTTTTTATTATTTTGAATTTTATTAATTTTACCCTAAAGGTTTTCGGTGTCATTTTGGCGTTGGGTGGGCGCGACAAAAGCAATGAAAGCGTCAACAGATAGCAAACTGAAAAAAATACCAATAAAAATGAGTAACAGCACGTTGTGGCATGGCATAAGCTTTCAATAGCTGACTTATATAGTAATATTCGTATTTACATATATGGTGGATACATATGTATAAAAAGTATCGCATTTGATATACGGAAATATAACAATACGCGAGAGTGCGTTTAGAAAATTTGCTTTCTGGTCTCCAGTGCATAATAACTCAAAATGCTATTTTCGGTGAAATAAAAAAAATTATTGAAAATGCCAAAATACACTTTTCGTACAGCAAAGCTTTTATACTAGAAGCCGTTTAGTATTTAAAAATTATAGTATGGATATTGATGTTGAGGACGCTACCTGTAAAATATATAGAAATAGTAGGTTAATCTTAAAAATATATATTTGCGGTGGTAATAGAAATTGTAGCAGCTCTAAATTAAGTATGGCTGATCGTCTATCAAGGATCACAAGACTGTTTTTTTCTGTCTTGATTTTCAAATCGAGCAAATGTACTCAGCCGAACGTAAGCCCGTTAAAGAAACACTTGAGTGGTTAAAAACTGAGAAACTAGTTACTTATACCTTAGGCTTACAAAAACCAGGTAGTCAAGAAGGAAATTTAGTTACTCTGCCACTTAACCGTTGTCAGGACAACTTTGGCTGCATGAATTCCGTTAGAAAATGACCAGTCAAAACACCTTTTATAGAACAATCTTACTGATTTAAGAGATTCATACCAAACTTGAATAACCCTGCGTTGGCGCAAGAACTGGCGATTATCGAGCACTCGATGAATTGGAACTAAAATGTCGAAAAGTACACTGGAAGAAAAAATTTGATACACTAACAACCCGACAGTACTAAGACCAGTTTACTTTTCTTGGAAGCATTAGCTTTTTCGCCAAACTTATGAAAGGTATATCGATCTAAACGAAAGTGAGGTTAACGTTCAGTATATCAATGCCATCGCTTGATTTTTAGGACATTATTACAGTCTGTTAACAAAGATTTTTGAGTTTTCGCACGCTACAGGTGACAGCAGATTATATTTAAGTATATATTATTACGGTTTTATATCGATTTCTTTTCCAATACTTAATCCAGAGAGCATAGTTAAAGATATATGAGCCCGTCTTCTCTAAATATTCCAAATTCTTTTTAAAATTTTAATATATTTTAGTAAAAATTGAACGACGACATTCCTAGCTGTTTTTTAATGACTTCCGTTGTTCGCAATATTGTTAACAAATCAATAAAAACGAAAGCGTTTATTATAAAAATTATGGCTATATACTAGCTTTTGTGGCATATACATATACTATGATGCACCATCTAACTCATGTGACAGCAGCACGTGTTATTAAAAATAAACTGTGAAACATAGAGCAATATTATTTCCTCAATTGCACAAAAATTATATTTTGCTCCGGCAAAAAGCCATAAAAAATATATACATACATACAAATACAAATATATGTACGTAGATCGTATAAACACAAATAAAAATATTTCAATCGCTACATTCCATTACAAAAACATTTTCAACATTTTTTCACTTTGAAATTCGTTGCAAACGCTGAGAACACAAGCATATATATTTACGGTACGGTACATTTGTCAATGCTGCTACATTTGTGACTACTGTGACACATGCTGCACGCGCCTACTAAACAAGTCATTTTATTTCTTCAAATATTATTTTATGAGGTGTCAAAAGATCGCAATTGTACGAACGTGTTTTAAGTATTTGCGGAAAAATGTTTGAAGTTAATGTTTTAATTATGTAACAGTGTTGCAAGTAGTGACTATGTGAGTTGGTGTTGCAATAATGTGGACCAACAAAGCTCTAGAATTTTAGCAAAATATTATTGTCTTAAAGAACTTTTAGTTTTGTACTATTTAAAAATTGAAAATTTTACTGACTTATAGATCTTGCGATATGCGTCTTGCACTTTATACTTTTAAGTCGCTTATTCACGCCTAGAATTAATATAGTGTCATGCGGGAAAAAAGAGTTGAAAGCTTTAAAAATAATTGAATTTTAAACTATTGCTGAATAATTGCTACAGAACATACACGATATATTCTTGCAAGAGTTTTTTAAAGCTTATGAACTTGTGGAGCACTGCTACTTTATACTGTATATATATGGTATACTCTATAGAGCTATATCCTAGCTATACATCGAGTTCTTTATGCCCATGCAGCTTGGCAATACGATAATACAAAGTTTTACTATAGGTGGTTTCTGCCCGATTTAAAAAAAAAATTTTAATAATGGTCTCTCCACAGTAGCCGATGGTAAAACACTGAGTACTTCTCAGCCAAGAAAGCACTTATAAAAACTTTAAGCTCACTAAAACGTGCAGAATTCCCTAGCCAGATAAACTGAGGAAAAGTTTGTCAATATACATACAGCAAGGGAAAAAGGAAAGGCTTAACGTCACAATAGATTACAAAAAAATAAAATCAGTTTTGCGAAGTCCACGGCGTATGATTAACACAATGTCGAAAACCGACAGAAAATTTAAAGGAAAAGTCTTAAAAAAAGTTAGCTTTTACTTTGAAAGCGAAACGAAAAGTCAGCAGTTTTTTAAGCTAGAAAAATTTAAGAAAATATAAAGCTAAAAAATAAGGGCTGAGAAAGCCGTAGACATGCAATAAAAGCGACTGAAGTGGGCACTAACCAGTACATCCATACCATTTCATTTTACAGGTTTATACTGGTGTGTATGTATATGTGACCAACAAACCTTTTACTTACACATAGCTGAATACTATTTGACTAAAATATAAATTGAGTTCTTGTGGCCATAATCTTGTACAGAACATATGTAAGTCTTTCAGATAAAGAAAAAGGCAAATAAAAAGTGTTTTGAAACAAAAAAAACCGATTAAAAAAAACGCTAACAAGTACGAGTGTTAAACAGCCGGCAGCAAACGAGTGTAGTAAATGAGAGTATGCGAAGGCACAAACACACACAAATAATATCGAAAGCTCAAGTTTTTCACTTAACTGCCGAAACTTTCAAGGCTATAGCCGTCTTTTAGGCGCTATACCAATAACTGCTGTTAAAAGTTTGACATTAAACTGACTTATAAACCCGCATTTACGCCGACGAGTGCGATCAAAGTCTACACCAGCAAACGCTAGCTAAAACTCCACACACGCCAAAACTAAAAACAGTTATTAGTGTGCGTCTGCTCGATTTGTCTCTGTATCGCTTCGCTGCATTTCAGGTTTCGTTTTGGGGCTTATGCAAACCTTTCAAAATTCAATTGAAACTTTTACGCTCAAACCCCACTTTTTCGACGAATTTCCGAGCGAAATTCACTTTTCTTTGCCTCATTGGCGGCTGCGACGCCAACGCGTCAGTCACTGATTTGTTCACTCTGCCATTTCAATTTCAAAGAACTTTACATGTGTTTTTGGGAATAAGCGCGTACATTTTTGTTGTTGCTGTTTCCGTTTTTGTATAGTTAGTGGTATTGTGCAGCCTTATTTTACTTTGCCGAAAATCCCTCGGGCAACTCTGTACAAAAGTTTGGCGTCTGCCTGCACCCGCTTTGTAGCTAAAAATAAGTTGGAGAAGGAGCAGCAGCAGCGCGTTTGACAGCATACACACATATTTCTTCACTGTTATTAACAACTGTTGGGGCTTACACCGCTTTAATGCCTTTGACTGACTGCTCTGTTGCTCGAGGCCTGACCATTTCTTGCTGTCTTTGTGCGCATACCAGCAGAACAACCCGTGTTTGACTATTTCCTTAGTTGGCGAAATTTGTGTGTGTGATACATACGAGTATGTAAGTGGTGTGTGCGAGTTGTGAAAATTGAAATCTAAAAAGTTTAAAAAGGGTTAAACTTGCGCTTCATTGATTCGCTGAACCGAAAAACTTTTAAACAGCTTTAAGTGGGACTATAACTGTGAGCGCGTTTATTTGTTTTTTTGTTTTTTTCTGAGAGCACGCACGCATTGAGCCTACAAATCGGTTAAAGGCACCTGCATATATGCTTTATTACAGAAAGCGATACATATTTTTCGACACTAATACATATAAGTACAGATGTCATTCAGACACATTTTATTAGAAGTAGGAACTGTGTCTCAAATTCAAAGAAAAAGTGCTTAAACAATTTTGTATCCAGGGTTTGGCTGATATTTCAATCACTTTGTAGCTTCTGCTTTGTAAATTTTTTCGTAAAATAAATAATAATAAGACGAGAGGTACAGTGTTGGGTTCGAAATAGAGAGTAACACAGTAAACTTTGTTGCAGAAACAAGCTATTGAAAAATTTCTTTCGATTTGAAAAATTTCTTCAGATACTGTTGCGTTGCCTTGCCAAATTCTATGAAGATATCTCGTCAAATAAACAAATTTTTCATACACGACAGCTATATCTTAAAGTAATCCGATAACGGTGTTTCCGACAAATAAGTAGCTTCTTAAGAAGAAAAGTGCATGTGAAAAATGTCAGACTGATATCTCTGAAACTAAGAGATTTGTTCGCGTATATATAAACAGGCGAACATGGCTAAATCGACTGAGCTCATCTCGCTGAACAAATATGATATATACATACTATTTAGAAGGTGTTCGACTCTTCCTTGTGGTTATTACAAACTTCGTGACAAAATTAATAAGTAATCAACTTCAGGATATAAATGTATAAAAGAGTAAGTTAAAGAGAAGCAGTGTTAATAAAAAATATTAAAAACACTTAAGGGAGGATCTTTTCCGAAACAGCAGCCAACTTCTGCGATATTATTTTAGTGTGCAGGCACAAGAGAGAATATCAGATACATACTATATAGTCGTTTAACTGTTACATATTGTATATTGAGAAATTTTACGGATTTCAGAGCCTTAAGTTAATTTTAAGGCGCATATAATCCAAGTGGATCACAAAAGTTTATATACTTGTATTAATGCAGTTCTCATAGTAACTATGCCCAAAACTGTGTCGAAGTTAAGACCTTACCAGTTTGAAAGTGAGAACACAGATTTGTTGGATATATTATGTGACAATACAATTCTATGACAACAATACTTGGAATATTGCTGGGGAGAAAGTATTTTTTCATGCTATTTTAGTTATTAGCTAACTCGAAATATAGTGAATTGAAACTGAAGAACTCAGCAATGGTTCAACACCTCCTTCTTTACCGCAATAAAGCTTTCGCTTTCATAACTCTCATCAAGAGCAGCTCGAGGTTCGTGAATTAAATATTCCGCAAATCGACAATCGCCCACCAAAGCGCTGCTTTTGCTCCCAAAAATTTCAACAATTTATTGCAATATCATTCCACTTCCGCACATTTAATTTTTTTCCAATCCCACTTTTTGCTGCCACGAAGCCCTCAAAGGGCATTGCTGAGTTGCACAGCAAAAATTTCTCAATCAGAAGCGCTAAATAACAAAAACGTAGTAAAATATTTGCAAAAATTAAATTGATACAAATAAAGGCTTTTCGCAAAGTACATATCGAACGGAAAAAACATTTTGAAACCCAAATTTCATTTACTTATAAAAACGGCACATTGCAAATTTGTGTTTTTGAACGCTGAGCTGCTGAGTTCGCTGCGAGCATAACAAACGTCAATTAAAATTCCGCAAACAATTCATTTGAGCTGCAACAAAATACAGCCAATGGACGCTAAGTGCAACAACAATAGCAAAATACAATATACAAAGTGTACGCCAACTGGCATACATCATAACATGCCACAACGCGCATGCCACAGGCGAACAGTAAAGCAAAGCTTTACGCGAATCGGCGCTCAAGCACAGACAAATCAAAAGAAAGGACAAGAAGAAACGTTAACTTCGGCTGCACCTGATTTATGATAACCTTCACAGTTGCTTTTGTAGCATAAAAGGGTATAAGAAGATCTTTATTATGTTTACGATCGGTCAGTTTAAATGGCAGCTGTATGCTATAGTTGTCCGATCTAAAACTTTCTTTGGATTTTGTGGCGATACTTTTTATAATAAGCTGTGCCAAAATTTCGTGACGATACCTTGTCAAACAAAAAAGTTTTCCATACAAGCACTTGATTCCAAAAGTTCAGTTTGTATGGCAGCTATATGCTATAGTGGTCGGCTATCGGCAGTTCCGACAAATGAGCGGTTTCATGCTGCGAAAAGTGCGTTTGCAAAATTTCAGGTTGATATCTCAAAAAATAAGAGGCTAGTTCGCGTATGAACAAACAGACATGGCCAAATCGACTCAGCCTTTTTATTTTATAAGCTCTCCGACGCTTCCTATTGGGTGTTACAAACATCATGGCAAACTTAATAGGGTATACATTGTTTAAGTTATAAAAATGGTTTGCTTACCAAAACAGTTGGTATCTTTTCTCCGCAGTTTGGTAATTTCTGTTTTGTTCTTGTTGTTATTGGCGTTCCTTTTCTTTTTGCATTATTTCGTGCCTGAATCACACCTATCAATATAAGACTCGTATATTTTTACTTTGTAAGAAATACCTTATAGCAGCAGCAACCCACAAGCGCCGCACCACTCCGCGCTAACCTCTCTCACTAACCGTTCACATTGTCTTTGCCTTCACGCGTTGCCTGATTTTTCGCGTCCATTAAAGCGACATTGCGTACGCATATTTTAACTTGTGGAATTTCATTTTGGTGCCCCACTTTCCGCCTTTCCTTCCTCCCCTTCAATACGCAAGAGTCTTCAATTGTTGCGCTCACCTTCGGCTACTGCAAGCTCTACTCTCTGCTTGGCGGCCACTTATGTATTGTCGGCTCCTGTTCGCTCATTCGCTTGTCGTCTTATTAATGGCATGTAGCTTCTTTTATTGTGGTTGTTGGCGACAACGCATCGTCCACCAGCGTCCATTTGTGTAAATGGTATAGTTTGTGGCGCTGGTTGTTGTTGCTGGCGCATTTTGTGCCTCCTGTTGTTTTATCATTACCACCATTCGCTGCCACTTATGTTCAATTCGCACCTTTTTTGGTGCGTACCACTGGCGGTGGTACGACTGGCCACATGATGATTTGTGTTGTGAACGAAGCATCAATAGCGCAGTTGGTACCCTACAATCGGTAGATTTATGTTAAGGAGATACGACTACGAATTATTTGTTCCGAATTTAAAAAAAAGCAACGGTCTAAGTGAAGTATGCAACGGTTCGATAGACACGCTATAGACAGGAACAAGTACTGATAATTTTATCTCACGTTCGAACTATTAATTGGATGCATGAACACCTACCAAACAAGCTCCTGGAGTTTCTGGAGAGTCGCTATGAATGTGTATGATCTGGCGTATCCCATCGGGACAACTCTGCTCTTATTGTCCAAAAGGGCTTTTATTTAGAAACCGATAAGATATCGGTGAGAGTTCTATTAAGGCTTACGGAAATTGCATAGCGCTCGTAACCTGATAAAACAGAATTACAGTTGGAGCAAATCGGTCGCCACTTTTGTGCCACCTGTCTGCTGAAAGTCTATATTATTTTCGAACTTTCCTTTAGAAATCACAGGAACTTATAAAGCAACAAATAAACCACTATAACAAAAACAATTTAAATTTGAAATGCAAATGAGAGCTACAAAGTGGAGAACTCTGTGATATGAAGAGTATTTCAAACAAATTATTGTCCTGTGAATTGTATATGTATGCATGTATGTATGCGTGCTACAATGTGTGTGGCTATGAGCTTGCATGCACCCGCTGTGGCAAGTGGGTTAAACTTTTTATGCGTGAGCAGCGCATATTTTCATGTGACACTGCCAAGAACTTGTCAACTTGTCAAATAATAACAACAACAAAAACTAACAAAAACAACAACAACACCAACAAATAACAATAACGAAAATAACAACTGCAACAACATTATATCCAAAAATAACAGCAATAACGACAACAACAACAACAACACGAACATCACAAATAACAGTTCTTGCGGTAACACCAGCAAAGCGCTAAACAGTTGGTGGCTGCATTTAAAATGAATTCAGATAATTTGTTGCATGCAACTTGAACATTTCCACTTATGATTTCGTATCATCATAAGTTTAAATGCCAGTGACTTGCTGCGACTTCCTTCGTTAGCTTACTGGCAGGCGCTTATCAGCTCATGTTTCGTGGTGACCAGCGAGTGGTCAAAATACAAAAACAAAATAATATATAAAAAAAAGAAAAATCTTGTTTTCACTTTGTTCACTTTTGTTGTTTTTTTATTTTTATTTTTTATTTTTTTATCAGCTGTTCTTCTGCTGTGTTCTACGCGAACAGCGGGACAGCATTTACAGTTGATTCTGCTAGTAGCGCGTTCGCTTTTATTTTCTCGCATTTGCCATTTGTTGCGCTGGTCGTTCGGTGGATGTCGGTCCTTCCCTCGGTCTCATCTTTGTTGCGGCCCCCTACAGTGTCATTTTATTTGAAAGTGTCACTGTCGTTTATCGTAAAAACAAGTGACATTTATTTTTGTGTTTAAGCCTTTGTGTTATTATTATTTTCTTGTGCTTTTTTCTCTTTTTTCTCTTTTTACCATTTTCATATTTTTTTATCGATTTTGACCATAAGAAGTGTGACAAGGGACAGCCGCTTAAAATTCTGGCGTTTTTTGTTGTTGTTCTTTTGTGAATGTCTGTTGTTATTTCCCCCTCGGTTTCTCAGTTCTCTTTTATAGGTCAGCGGTGTGGTTATGAATTTTTAATTCGGGCCCGTTAAGTGAAGTAGCAGCATGTTTGGCGCATCGAGAAAGATTTGTGCATGTGAAATTCAAGCAAAACATACGGTAACTGAAGTGTGTCAATTCCACTTTGATTCCGCGTACAAGTCGTGTTCGTTTTCGGATAATGATTTCTTTGGACATTTGTGTTTTTTGCAAGTATCTCGTCTTATACGGGCCGCTGCTCTTAAAAAGCGGTCTTTGTTGGTTTTTTGTTTAAGAGTGTTCTGCCAACCAGATTCCCTTATATAAAGCGTTGGTTTTGTTGAAAGAGACACAGGCAAACTCGTGTTGTACTCGTTCAGTCGCTTGTATTTTTAATTTTTTTTTTTTCAAATCTGTATATTTTCAGATCATGTCTCGCTGGTAAAAAATAATTTTCAATATCGACCAGCGGTACAAATTGAAATCTTTAGCATTTAACACCAAAAAATCTCAAGTATATGATGTTTTTTGCAGCATTTCAACTACATAAGCAAATTATATGTTTACTGCGCTCCTAAAAGTATGCTCTAGGAACATTAAGGGTACCAAAAAAGTAACATAACGTACGAATATCCTCAACAAAGCACTTTCTGACTTTTTAACTCGGCAAGTAAAATAAATTCTACTCCTAGCTAGAGGCCTAAGCTAATAACAAATAACATTAGATGGATTTTACACCACTTGGCCCAAAAGTAATACAGTAATTTAGAATGAAAAGCAGTGCTCCCAGTCTTTAGGCTTAGTCTTCTTTACTCTTTAAGTGAGTGAGGTCGCTTAGCTATGAATGCGGTAGTTATAAACGCATTTGGAACTACGTTAGTGCCTAAGGTTCCTTTAGAGCCTTAAGCCGTAACAAATGTGTCCAAGCATTGATTTAGTAACATTTTGAGTTGCTAAATTTCACCAACTTGAGTACTTCTGTATATTTTAGTGTAGAGTGGATAACAGATAAATACTTCAATTAACCATAATATTAATAATCACAACTTTGGGGAGCTTACACCATCCAAAATAGCTTACTACGCTTCCATATTGGTTTTAGAACAGCATCGTGGAATTGTATGCCAGTTATTGGTTCTCATGTTGCCTTGCAATATAAAAACAAATTCAATATTGCTTGCCAAATGAAGTGTGATGGTGTTTTCTTCAATATAAATCATAATAAATACTTCCTAAAAATCTAAATTTTGAATTCCCTCGAGAAAAAAGTTAGCTAATGAGATCACTGCTTAAATTTCCTATGAAACTAGGCCATAGGGAGGTGAGCATGAAACTAGTGTATATTCGTTCGTATTATTAAGATTGATGTCTAGTATATGGTACACCATTGTCCATGCCTCGCTATGTCATATTAGCTAACTTGTAGCTTCTACAATTCCAAAACTAAGAGAAAATAATTTCAATGTCAGATAAATATGTTAAGTGATGGCCTTTAAATCATTTCAGCTTATTATCTGTGTGTATTTATAAGCGACTAACTTAGTTCTAAATTCATGGCTTAAACATCGCAGGTACTAGCTTTTCTCATTTTTATTACTCTGCTTTTTGCTGGGAAAAAAATTATTATGCTAACTTAGAAACGACTCTCTCAGACCTGAGTTCGTGGCTTATACATCGTTTGATGCTAGTTCTTTTAATAGATCGTTCTAGGATCAATTATAGATCGCCCACGTCGAATTCAATCTGAACTGAATTGGACACGGAGTGGGTTCCAGTGTCGCCTTTGTTTGAGCGAAATACCTTTGCTCTCAACCAAGTTCTGGCACTACGAAACCATAACTTTATATATAATAGATGCTAATATATAAGCCACTACAACAGAAGCGCAGGTTATTACACCCAGATTTTTTTTAACTTTAGAAGGTTTCTTCATACTTTCACAGCCACTTAGGCCAAACGCCAAAGTCATCTTTAGTAAAATTCAATACAATTTCAATTAAACTTGCGCGCTGCTACAAAACTTTATACGCCAATAAAAATACTTGAAATCGCTAAACGCTGAAATGCATAATAATGTTGTAGAACCTATTGTGCGCTTAATTATAACGACCATATAGACCAGACGCAGCAACAGCAGCAGCACTTAAGGCGCTTAGAAGGGCAGGTAAATGTATGCGTTTGATTGCGCATGCGTGCGTAGCGGCCGCCAAACAGGCGATGACAAGCGGCAGCAAATTTCATTTGTGCATACATACATATATACATATGTGCATATATTCTCTAAATGCAGGTACAATAATCTTACAAGCTGCAATGCCAGTCTAAGCCGCTGCGGCCGTTGCCACCGCGTAAAGTTGACCGAGCAGCAGCCAGCGACGAATCCAAGGTCCACAACCAAATACTTATTAGCATTTTTATCTTGACATAGGCATATCATAAAAATATCTGACAACTTCATTTCAATGCGCAGCAATATAAACATATAGACACATGTTATAAGTTGCAAGTTCGCGGCAGCGTTAACAAATCTGTAGCAGCGGAAGAGCCACAAGCAGATAAAAATGCATACAAATATATGGATAATGTCATCATCAACGTTATGGAGCCTTGTGTCAATGTTGCTGTATCTTTTCTTGACGACGCGTCAGCTGTATGACAACAACAACAACAAAAGCAATAGAGTCAATCAGCGCCAATAGTTGCGCAGTCATTCATACACATACGCGCGCACACACACACATATAAGTAAGTATATAATATCCCAAATGATAGCTATGTATGCGTGTGCAGTCAGCCTGCTAGCCACTTAGCCAGCGCTGCGTTTGCGCCGTCGCTTCATGCGCTCTTGACCAAATGTTCGCTGATGAAATGCAGTTGTTGGGCATCTCGTCATTGACAACTGCGTTGAAATCCCTTGACGATTTACAAAAGTTATTGTAGCTTCTCCGTTGTTGTTGTTACTCTTTTGATGTTATTGCATTTTGTTGTTGTTGCATTTGTTCTTGTTGTAGTTATTGTAATTGTATTGCATGCGAGGCAATGCAGCGTTTAAATAGCGATTACTGTGTGTTGTTGCAGCAACAGCCGTTATTTATTTTTGTTGCTGATGTTGTTATTGTTGTTGTGAAAATACATTTCTACACACATATTCCGGTATTCTCAATAGACTTCTCAAAGTTGCATGCATTTTTATTGAAATTCAGCTTCATGAACTTCTTTGCTCCGCTAAAGGCTTACCTACCTGCTGCTGCTCGTAATATGAGTCATTCGCTGTGAGAAAGGAAGTGCTCAGCGATAACAGTTGTATGCATTCAATTATTACCTATAAATATTTGTAAGTCAATCAATGCTACATCAAATGACCACCACTTTATATTTATTTAGTTATATCTAATGGCTTAATTTCTCGGCTCAAATGCTTAGCAAGTAGTCTTCTTTTCCTATAAACTGGCAGTATAAATAGTTTTATAGTTATATGTGTGCTCAATAACAAATTCCTGCTTAAATTTCTTTATTTCGTTCTCACCGCAGTTAGATTTACGTAACCGGAACGGATCCGGACTTTTATCCGACCAAGGACTGCCAACATGACAGCATTACTTAAAATTACTTTAGGTGTGCCGCTACAGCAATAATAACACGCAGGATTCGCAAGCGTCAGCTTTAATGAAAGTGATCTTAATGTTGCGGCTGAGAACTCCAGATAAATTGACTACCTACAAAATATTTAGATCTGCGAAATGTGTCGCCTTAAAATATTTATCATAAATATAGGAAGAGCTATCGCGTCGTATGTAGGCCTCGGTCGAATCTGGTCAACCAAATTGTTGTAAGATCAGCAAGATTTTTTGAAGAAAGGGAAAAAATAATTGAAGTTGAGACTGTCAAGAGTAAGCTAGAAAAGAAGTGTGTTTACCGTTAATTAAGCGCCAATTTCTATATTATTTTAGCCTCGCCCTTAAACTCAGTTTTTATCAAATTTCTTCATAATCCATATATTTCTAAGTTTTAGCGCTTGTAAATGATTGGGCTTCTGATACAGATTCAGAATAGCATAATTTGGCACTCACTTAAAGTCTCCCAATAAGTATATTACACCGACTATTTTAAGTTTTCATACTCTTTTGTCTTTGCATTGCTACGCAAGAAACAAAATTCGAAACATTAACTCACATTTTTACATAAATCAATTAATGAGTTTCGTAGAAATTCTGGGAACATTCATATTAAAAATGCGCATTTTTTCAAATACTATATGAATAAATATAAACAGACATATCAATCTAGCGCATTTTAAACATTTTTAACAAGCTCTTCCCAGTTCACTTTCATTTAAGCCGCCTCGTATGTTGGTTGCACCAACTTTTGACCTATATTTCTCTCATGTTTTACATACCTACATAACTAAACACAAAACATTACAGCAAATTAGCTGCGTTCAAAGTTAAAACTGTTGTGTTTGTATATATGTAGAACTCTGTACGCTTTTGATCTACTACCACTTTAGAAATGTTATCGAACACAATCTATCGTTATGCACATACAAGCACAAGCATTCTTCATTACTCTCTTTGAAGCACTCCGCCACTGCAGCAGTCATAGAAAACCTATGGCAAGCACGTCAGTCTACAAAAGCGTTAACGCAATTTCGTTGCGTGCGCTTCAGGTTAGAATTTTCCCTGTATTCCAGTTTAATATTCTCTACTATTTGCTACATTTTCAACTATATACACACTTTACTTGAATATGTGCCTCTGATTTAATTAAAACTTCACAATTGTTTATCATTAATTTTCATGTGCTTTGATTGCCACTTTCATACATTTACAATAACAAGAGCAAAACTGAAGAATTTCATACAATTACAACAACATCAGTGTAGTATTTTGCCCGAAATTGTTGCTAACAATTGAAAGTATTTAACGCATCGTCAGAGTTTGCCTACACCATGGTGATAATTAGGTATTATATTACTTTTACTGTTATGTTCATCGTTTGGAATAATTTTCATTGCAAACCGTGTGAAGTTAATAGTTTTACTTCTAGATACATTGTATGACGTGGTTTGATAGAGTGAGAAAGTATTAGTAGATGCTTTGGCTATCAGCATATTTCATGTAGAGAGCTCATAGCATGTAACCGATATGCTATGGTCTCTCAAATTTACAGTAATTTCATACTTGTGAACGATTCCTCGACTTATACCGAAATTTCATGAATTAGAACACCCAACGACATAACGGCCGGAAATATCGCAAATTTCAACTGGAAGTAAACTCTAAGTAAGCTCAAACACACACCTTTGATTTATAAGGGTCTGGTGATGCATATCTAGAAATTTTGGGAATCACAAAGAACCAGCCTTAACAGCTGTCCTAGTGGGCTCTTGTGTTACCTTTGGTGCCTAACCATTCCTAGTCTCTAATGGTATAAAACTCGGTGCTTGCTTGCTAAACTACTTTGAGACTTTAGTTCCACGTAGAGCTAAAGAATGAGCGAATCTAGGAAAAAAATCATTAACATAATTAATTTTTCTGAGATAACAATTTGAACACTACCAACCATATAAACTATCAGACTAAACCCTACTTTTCACGTGCGCTGGGTACGATACTGAAACTCAGAATGTAGTAGAATCAAATTCAGGCTTTGACAAAGGAGCCTTAGACGCATGCGTAAACAGTACATAGAAAAAATGAAAGGCGGCATATGCTTAACTCACCTAACAGTAAAAATTTCGGATGGCATCTATCCCATAAGCGTGTTATCTTTCATTGCAACGCTTTTGTCCACCTACTTAATTGCACTTTGAGCTAATTAAAAGCGTTTCGCTGAAGCGTTCAAAATGCTAGAAGTACAACTGACAGTACTTTACAATACCTACAAAAACAACAATTCGCTTAAAATGTAAAGCACTTGCATGAGATACTTTCCCGAGATAACCATCGAACTATGCATGTAGTGCACACGGTGAACTAAACTTATCTGCATGCGTTCCAACTCGCACACATCCAAGTAAATTTACACAGTCATCATTACTGAGACTGTTGACCGCCCTACGCCCCAAAACATTTTGTACACATGTTACAGTTGCGGCAACTTTGCAATATATGGTACAATACATGCCACACGTACGCGCACATAGGCAACCAAAGTTGACCGAGCCGAGCTCTTAACTGAAGTGCGAGCACAAAAGTACTGCAAAAGTAGGTAAATTGTTTGTATGTAACGTAAATGGTGGATGGTCGGTACCAGGCTCAGCAGATATTGACCCACATTGGTAATTATGCATAACTGATTAGCGATTTTGTAAGGTGCAGAGATATGCGCATACCTTATCGGTTGCCGTCATCAGATATCTACCGTAAACCGTAAATGCATGTATGTTTTACGTATTACTATGCAGCAGCAGCGCGGAATGCAAAATCAGCATTACGGAGTAGCCATTACAAAAGCTTCTGCTGCAATGTTAACTTGACCAAGCCCTGTTGGCTGCTTTAATGGAGGTCGATTCGCTGGACGTCGGTTAAAACAATTACAGAGTTGCGGTACGCGGCGAAGGATGTATAAGCGTGAGCTCTAGTAGGTAAAAAAAAGTTGACTAGTATTTATTATAGCTATAAGGACAAAAGATTATAGAAAATACGAATCACTCAGAAATTTCTTGTTTAAGACAATATCATGCAGCTTAGATGGAAATAGAGAGGTCACTTTGCGTCGACCAGTTAAAAATCTTAATGCAAAATATCACACCTCCGAGAGTGGTAGCGGATCGTGCACAAACGGATCGGCTGTAACGTCGTGCTTACACTAAAACAGAAAATGGAAGCTCATATACAAAATTTATAAATATGTATATGTTATCTGGAAACTATTATCATCTCAAGCTCTTATAAGTTCACCTGGGTATACAAGTAGAATTCAGTAAAACTTTGTGTGAGATAATAGTGAGATCAGAGCGCTAATGATTTTTCGAAATTCAGCGATAATTTTAATTCCAGAAAACTGTGGCGTCATAAGTAACAACATTGATGTCCAACTATTAAATAAAGGTGGTTTGTGGACGACGTTGCCGTCGAAATTTGAAAGAACTACCAGGAAAGTTAAGTTGCATTCCGTTAGCTCATTTTGGTCGAAAAAATTTGAGAAATAGGCTCAGTGTTCGTTGAGTTAGACCACAAACTTTCAGAAATGCGAAGTCGTTCTTACTTAAAGTGAGTAACAAAAGATCGGATCGACCAAAACATACAGATTGAGTCAAAATGCTGTTCTTTAAACTAGTTTTCCTTTAGAAAAGAAGCTCAAAGTAAGTGCTTTCCGAGCTTTTCTGTCAAAAACTTTTTGGAAGGCGATGACTTACAGCACCGCGACTTTTACTTAAAGGAAGGTCTTTGGTCGGATTACAAATCGGATATGTTTTGGTTATGTGAAAACGACTCACGTAAGAACGTCGTTCTTTCTGCAAATTTTACGGAATGTATATTTAGGAAACCTTAGTTGCATCGGAATTAACTTATAGGAGATCAATTTTTCTAGCATAGCAGATCGTCAGGTTTTATAACATTAAAGTGAATCTTGCGCTGGCGCAGAAAACTATCTTTATATTTGCAAAACGGAGAGACATTACCCGATTGGATATTATAAAATACTTAAAGAATAAATTGGAGTAATTATCTGGAGCTGCCATCTATAGACCCCTCATACACTTCTACGGCAAAGGCAATATTTCTCAACTACTAAAATGTCTCACAAATTGCTGCGTAGCGCCAGATTACACAGACCTCCATATACACTTGTCAGCAAATCCTATCAACAGTAAATCTCTGCCAGATACAAAATTAAGTGTATGCGTATACACAACAAAAACAACGACAGCAACAACTAAGGGCAGATAATATTACGCGCTGAAAGCGGCGACGACAACACGGCAAGATCACTAAACGATAATGGACAACACAGTGGACAGGAACAGTAAAGGGCAAAATACGCATACACACACACGAACATGATGTCGGCATATCCCCGTTATACTGCAACGGTAAAGGGTAGTATGTCACAAGGAAAAAATAACAAAGGTAGCGATTACTTACCGCATATACCTAGGCTTACTCATCGCTTACGAGACTTATGCATATGCATACATACCTACAGATATATACCTATATATATATATATGCTTGTATATATTCTCTACTTAATGCATGCTTACGCTTATGCTTGCTTATTTACTAAACTTACTCACGTGTAACCTGATACGGCCGTAATATGCGTGCAATGTATGCGCCGCCTTCTTCCTGCGTTTTTAGGGAACTGCAAGGGGAAAAAGCGAAACCTAACACACAAACTTACATACTTGTCGCAATAACTTAAGCGAAAAAAGTCGTAGATATATTGGCGTAACCTTAAGCGATCACATCGGCACTTGATCTGATCGATACCCAAACGCAATGGGGACTCTTTGGTATTCAGGGATCTTCCTCCACTTTTTGCTTTGCGCTTCAGTGTCCAGTGAAATGCTATCAACGGCATGTTACTGCTATTGTTATTGTAATCAATGCATTTGTTCTTGTTGTTGTCACGATACCTTTTTATGCGTGTTTATATTGTTGATTGCTGAAAATTTAGTAGCAGCAGCTGGTCAACGAAATTTTATACACTCACTTGTTGCTCCATAACTCCCCGTTGATGTCCATTGAAAGATACGCATGGGATCTTTGGCAGTGATTAAAAATATTCAAAGGTGGATTCCGCTTGCTTAAAAGAGCGGAAAATTACCAAATTATAAAGTGTAGTGCTCAGCTGAATGCCTAAAAAATAAAGGAGAATTATGTGTAAGATTAACAAGATTACAGTCATCACTTGTCGGCTAGAAGTTTTTATGCACTCGTTGCAAAAGCGCTGGGAAGCTGAGTAATTTTAGAGCTCAAGGGCGATATATTTTTTTACATAGTTTGCATGTTTTTTGTATGTAACATTTTTTATTAATTTGTTTGCATAAATCTGTTGAGAAGTACAAGCTTGAGACAGCTGTTTGAAAGAAGAGTTATTATTTTTGTAATAATACTTATATTGAATAAGGAATAGAAAAATTATTATAAATATGAAACCGATAAAATCGTCTTTTACTTTTGGAAGTTGATCTCTTGGATTTTCGATAAACCTCGAACTTGATTGGTGGAATTTACAGTTTTTCACTCAAGATTTGATATTCCAAGGCTATCTGTATTGAATTAGTGAGCCGTGTGATTCGTTGTATCTATAAAATATCATAATTTTCTCAAGTTGTTCTTTCGTCGTTCAAACAATAGGATTTAGTCTCTAAAAATTACTTACAAGTATCTCAGCGAAGCAAGATTCAGTTGGCTAACGGACACATACGAGAGATTTTTGACTGAATTTAGGAAAGCTGAAAACTACGCATCTAAAAATCTTAAAAATATACCAGTAAATTATTATATGATGCTATATCGAACTTCTTGGACTAGTTGCAGTCCAAAGACTATGTTCAATCTAACTCCGTGGAAGCCAAATTAATTGCGTAAGGTTGGAACTCAGAGCAAAAAAAAATTTAGTGGTTTCGTCAGTATGATAACTGCAAGCCTGGGCACACTGAAAGCTTCGCACACTTTGATTTCGATTTAAAATACTTGGATTACCAGGTCGCCAAACCTAGCCTTGGCTTCCCCCTACATGCTGAAGAATCAGCAATTTAAAATCAACTAACCAAACCTATGCATAAGTCCACCTCATTGAAACTTATACCGATCTAGAATTTATTAGAGTGCTGAATAAGGGGTTTGGAGAAAGCTTTCTTTCGAATTTAGCTTTGAACCATTTATACAAAAATCCGAAAGAAAAAGTCCGAAGAATACCAACTGAATATCAATACCAAGCATAACCGGAAGGAATTATCATTTAATCTATTTTTCAAATCCCTCCTTTGAATTTAACGAGCAGTGTTTGGGTTCGGTTTGCACTCACCCGAGCTCGCTATCATTGTGATTATGATTGTATTTGTTTTTCTTCAGGTTTTTTACGCATGCCTCAGAAGACCTTGTGCATGACCTGTCCTGCCTTCAATAAGAAGGCCGAAAAGCGTCCATAAATATTTTCCCAATTAATGTACTTAACTTTCAAATTATATTTTAATTAATTTTTGCTTTGGAATTTTTCTTGTACTAATGCATATATGTGAGTAGGTATGTCTGCCACAGCATTTTTGTGGGCAGGCAGATTTGCGGCATAATTTTGTGCCTCTCCATTTTGCGCTCGATTTAATCGAACGAACAATCTGTCGATCGAATGATCGCCGCTCAATCGTTCCACCCCAATCGCCCTAAATTTACAGCGATCACATCGCACAACAACAACAGCAATAACAAACAACAAACAAGAGTCTATAACAGCAGCTTTTGGCTGTCGATATGTTTAAATATGTTTCTGTGCGCATAAAAATGTACAATGAGTAGATGGGCTGTTGCGCATGCGCAATTAACAGCGCCCACTTTTGTGTGTATGTATGTGTGGGTTTGTGCCGCAAGTAGCTTACGCTGCCAAGCTGCTGTTTGTTATCGAGTTTGTCGTTATCTTTACGAGCCCAGTTAGCGAAGGTGCAACATATTTAAAATCTTAGAGTGTACGACTTTTTTTCGACGCGTTGTTTTTTGCTTTTATTGTGCTCTTTAGCGTTGAGCGCAGCTACTTTCTTTTCAGCAAATTGCGCAAAAGCATGAAAAGGGTTTAACTTTTTAATGATTTTTTACCGATATTTGCGCCAGCCCCCTTTTGTAACAGTTATGCGCGCGTTGTTAGTGGGTAGTGAGGAGAGCGCGCAGATGAACGGCACGGCACTAAGAACAAAGTATTGCAAAAGTGTTGATCCAACGTTAAATGAGGCAAAAACTCAACACTCAACCGAGAACGCGACTGCCAAAGACGCCGTAGAAAGCGGCGCGAATTAATTACACTGGCGGCCAGCAAAAGCACTTGTTGCTGGCGCGGCAGCAAACACTAGCGGTTGCATGCAACACACATGCTGTGCAACCGCCAACTTCAATGTAGAACGTTTGGCCTTTTCGCTAATTGAATATGCAACGCCATGCAACCCAGAAATGGCAACAAAACTGTGTTGCGCCGTTCAAGGTAATCAAATACTTTGCATTAGCTTACATGTAATTGTATGACACGCAATAAATAGCTAACAACGTTCAGCTAGAACGCTAAGCTATTTATTTGTGTAACTATGTACTTGAGTTCGTTCCTCGAACAATCGTAAAAAGTATAGGTTTGGCTTATGCACTTGTCTCTACATCTCTACAACGGTGGCATGCCACACACGCTGTTGGCGTCGTCAATAGTTATTGCCACACGTTGTTGCCGCAGCATATAGAAGTCTTAATTGGCAGACTACTTTTTATTGGCGTAAATCAACACGTAGCAGACAATTCTGAGAACGAAGTACAATGAAAAATACGGCCACGTGAGACATTTTATTTTTGTTTTGAATTGTAAGCTTGTAGCCGAGGTCATAGGCGTACAAGGTATTAAAAAATGTCTTTTTGCATTCCAAACTTAAAATATAGCTGGCTGCTTGTAACCGTATTGTGGGAAAAATTGTGAAATAAGGATTTATTTTTTAAAATTTAATTCAGTTGGCAACACCACAAAGTCATAGTTTTGTAAAAATAATTATTAAATATTGCTGTTTTTTTATTCATAATTATTCTTTCGTAAAAATTTTTATTTAAATTAAATTTTTATAAAAGTGGCAACGCTGTTCCAAAATAAACTTAAAGTTAAAATTTAGAAAATTCAGTAAGTTAAAATTAGATATTTTTGTGATTTTTTCAACTTGTAACAATACAGTTTTTAATTTTATGCAGGTGGCAACTCTATAAAATATTATTATTTACCTCTTTTCTTATACTCATGTAAATTATTCTTTACCAGATAATTATAGATTCAAATTTTTGCATTTTAATATGGTATAAAGTGTGGCAACACTGTTTAACGCTAAACTTAATATTTGGCAAATCGTTAAGTCGAATATATATGTATGTATATATTTTACTAACTTTTTCAAACTTGGTCAACCCAATTTTGAATTGAGGACAGTTGGCAACTTCTGAAATATAATTTGTTAGCACTTTTGTAATGCTAATTTAAGTTATCTACTACCTGACTATAAAAGACATCTTGGCTCTTAAAAATCCGGCTATAAGGAAACCTACTTCTATTACGTCTCTAACATAACATACTAACTTAACTCGTCACAAAACAGTTTATAGATCCAGTCTATGCATCGACTTATATACAGCAGAGACCAGGGAAACCGTCGAAACATCGATCTTCACCGGCCAAGCTGCTCCGAAGAAGGCTATGACTGTACTATTGGCCGGAAAGGGATGGTTACTGTTCTGGCATTCACAAGATGGCAACTCCGTCGACCACTTAGAGAAGAAGAATAACACAGGGCGCTACTATGTCGCTTTATTGGTCTCATACTGCATTGCGTAAAAATTAGCGCAATTTTGTCGTTGCAACAAATACTCTTCAATATGCCAACATAGCTGCTCTTACCTCAGCCATCGCCACGACCAAGTAAACCCTAATCGTATCGTTTGTGTATGTCTGTATGTCTTTATTGGACATGATTTATCATCATATCATTCGACTATAGCAACAGTTTTTATACAAAAACACCAACAAATAACAAAAAATAATTTTTTTTAAATCATATAATTTCTCTTTATTGTAAAAAATCGGAATTTCCCATATACAACCAACCCCTTAATAAATAAAAACACCATCTTACATAAGACCAGCAACATTGCGCATGCGCACAATACATATTGTATTATCTTAATAGCTGCAAGCTTGCACAAACATTTACCCAGACGGCAGGCGCGCATACAAAACGACCATTCGTTTATATCAGAGCCCAATTATCTTGTTAGACGCACAGAAATGCCTAAAAGGCGCGAGCGCGCGCACACACCTGCACGCAGCTAAATACAACGCTAAAGCGGCCACACCATAACCAACAATTGACCGTAGCATTAGCGTTTTGGGTTGAAAATTGCGCGAACTAAACAAAAATTGCTTCCTACATGTGCGCACGAAGCGTCGCGCAGCCCGCATCATAGAGTGCGAATATTGTTGGCAGCTGACGGGTTTGCGTTGCGGTTGTCGTTGTAAAAGCTGTCAGCTGATGCTGGGACTGTACGTTCTGCCACTGACGACTTCGCCGAACGCGACGTCCACCGCAATGATGATGTCGCTGATCTACTAGCTTGATTAGACAACGCGCAATTGCGCGCATGCGCACAAACCGCACTCTCTAAGTTATTTACCTTTGCGGCGCGCATGCACATAACTGTGTCAGGTAGGCTGGCGCGCCGAATGTGGGGAGGTAACCAGGTGCCTATCATGTGATTGCTGTTATTGTTTCAAATTTGACTGCATGCAAATTTGCGCGCTTGCGTCACAGGCCACTCCGCACAGCTTAGCTTAGCGGACAACAGACAAAGATACACTTAAGCATTTTAAGCGTTGCTTTTTCTTTCCTTTTTAATTTTATTGTTGCCTCTCACACTTTCCTCGCTAAACGTCTGCGTCAAGTGGGCAATTTGGTGCGGCAAGTGGCCACATGTGGCGTGTGGCATTATTTCGCGTGCTTTATATGCGTTCGTGTGTGGCGCTTGCTTATAAAAGTTTCGTAATTCGCATCTTTCGCTAAAAAAAATAATCATAAACTCATACATTTACAACGCCATACAACCCAAAAATTATTGTTGATGTTTTGTAGACTTATTTCACCTGAAAAGTGAAATTTTATTTTTGCATAAAGCAACAAGAAGTGCATAAACAACAACGCACCCGTATGTGTCGACCGGTTTGCGGAAAAAGAGTGCGCTTTTGTTCAAAATCACAAAAAAAAACTTTTCAGCGTTTGTATTGTTTAGTCAAAGTTGACTTGAGGTTTAGTTTTATTGTTGTACTTATAAGCTATATTTTGAGTAGTTATTGTATATGCACAGTTAAGGCAATCAATTGTGAATTGTACGTACACCACAAGAAAAAATGTAGGCTTAAAAAAAGTTAAGAATAATTCATTTTCTTAAGGTCTTGACTTTATTTTTACCTTGTAGAGCGATCATACAAATATTTTACGAAGTATTTTTTGTTCTCATCTTCATGCCTCTTAAAGCGGCTTTTGACATGGACTTGGAGAACTAATATCATCTTCGAATCCATTAAGTAATGTTGTTTACGAATGCCTAGATCTTGAAGCTGATACTTATAATTTTCCAGAACTTTGATGGACGGTTTTCACTTATTAAGACCAAATCATACGTTCTAGCATATCCGATCACTTTTAGAATAATTGTCTATATTTGATTACGTTTTAGACTTGACATTAGCTTATGACGCGCCAGTTTGAAGTCTCCGCGGAGGACTTGGTATTTAGACTATCTACTATATGGAGTCTCTCTAAGCCTTAGGATGCATTTAATCAATTATTCTTCCCTAATTTCAGATATACCTTATGAAGTTTTCAAAAATGCGACCATTAAACCATTAAAAGTGCTGGGAAGTAGCAATCAAATCCGGGAGGTAATTTTATTGCCGAATGCTTCAAAAATGACATATGACATAATTTCCCAAAACTTTGGGCGAGCTTATTCCTTCATTAAGACCAAGTCATAAGCTTTAATGCCACATGGCCTCATGACTTGTGGTTTCTATGGAAGCTTTGGTTTTTAAAATCTCAAAAAACTCAAAACCTTTTCTTCAATGTCGATATATTTCGAGAACTTTCTATATAATTAAGCTTATGTTACTCTTCGTATTCGCCTATTTTTTAACCAGAACTGAGCGCTAGTTTTTATTAGAAATTTTGCGCCAATCTGAATCAACAAGTAAAGTCTCATCCATTTACACTTGATCGTATTAATTTAGTCAAGGTGCTGGACTTTCAATATTACGCTAAACAGCACTATGTATAAAACCTATGTTGCTGCAGGAACTCATACAGTGTGAAAGCTTTTTCTGTGAACTAAGCCTGCTTGGCTTCGTATAGCTTATTGTTTCCTCTACAGTTTTCTTTATTGCTAAGTGATCTGGACATCATTTTCTGAATATTTATTTAAAACATTACAATAGACTTCTGGCTTGATATTTGTTTTGAGTACTCGTATGTTAAACAATAGGCATAACGAGGAAATTCTCAAGCATAAATTATTCGAAGAGACGATCCTACTTATAGGTATATTCAGTGCGAAGTATATTTTGATGATATGAGCAATTCAATATATGTTTACGAGACTAATAAATCTTGCTTCATCTAGTTATTATTTTGCGGCATGTATAGCAGGTCACATTCTATAGTGATTCAAAGCTTTTAAAGGTGTCGGACAAGGGTTATGTTTTGATAAACCATAAAAAATCCTTTGGAATACATATAGAAATATTTTGTGTGCAACATTTAAGAACAAAACCGTCCACCGATTTACTATTATTATTATTATTATTTAAATTCGAACGTATAAAGACGCTAAACATTTAAATTTTTGCTGTGCAACTTAATATGAAATATGAACTCCCACCTACGTGTAGCGCAGACGCACACACAAGACATTATAGCTAAACAGACTAGGCACTTGTAAGTCACAGATTTTGCTTATTCATATTTGACTCGCAGCCACAACTAATCAGACAATGCACGTGAATGAACTTTATGGGAACTAGATACATGAGGGGGCGTAAAAATAGACAAAAGTACTGCGCAAAGCCAGCATATTCAAGTCGCAACATGCAGCGGGTGGTACGCATGCGTAATTTTATATTCGAAAGCTGCAACAAAATAGCAAAAGCTAAGTATGGCATATGCAAAGCTAGGCTGTGATAAGACTTATATGCAGAGGGTACGAGCAATGAATGAATATGGCTTTGCATTGTTGCATTGTTGGTATAATGGCATTTGATTGCAGTTTTCCATTTCGTTTGCATAAACACAGTTTTACCTCGACAGATCGTCGGCCTTTGCAGAGTTCGCTTTCAAAGCATTTTATGCATGGCGACTAATGTGGGTAGCTTACAACTTACAGCGCAATTTATTTGCGAATTTCAATATGTAGCAATAATGAATAAAGTTTAGGTGTAGATATATATAATATGTAATTTAATGACTCTATAGGAAATAAATACTTATTTGACTTCAGGACTCAAAACAACTATGAATACGAGACTTCTGTCCGACTTGTGTTTATAATCACGGCCTGAAAATATCTGATGGTTACTTCGAGTTAAAAGAAAAGTTTATATTAGCTATTAGATCGCAAGCGATGTTGAATAGTTTAGGTTAAGATGTAGATCTGAAGATGATTCTCACTTGGACAGCTTAGAACATTGGTCCATCCCTCGGTACCCAGCACTTCTAAAAAATAAATCGACAAAGCGCTTTGAGCCGATCAGAAATTTGCTTAGGCAGCCAATGTCCGTTTCGGCTCGAGTCGCCTGGTTCGCCGAAGGTATGACCGCCAGTTAGTTGTTTCAGCTCTCAGACTTGCAAAGGCTGGACAATGGAGCGAGCAGAAGGTGCCTGGATGTTAGCACCTCACCCTCCTTCTTACAACTTTGGCATGTTTAGAGTGAGTAGAGTGATTGGAGCTTAGAGTTTGGTGCTTCAAGTCATTCATATGACTCGAAAAATTAACACAAATGCATATCTCCTATAAATACTGGGGTTTTTAAAGAGTTTTAAGGAAAAATTTCTAAGCGCTTTCCGCTTCCTTAACATTTAATAGACAAGATTAGAGGATCTAAAATATATTTAACGAGTCCAGATCAACTCTGAAACCGTGGGCATGGAAATATTTGGCAATAATAACTTAGCGGACCTGCAGCGCTTCACTCTGTAAAATCGCCTATAAGCTTTGGAAGAGCCTTCTCTGGTGAAAGTATAAGAAGTCTCATTTTTAGGTGTAATTCAAGCTATCGGATGTCATACAATAGCAAAACTCTAAAAGCTTCGATGAAATGTGACATGCTCTGTATATTTTTCGATCGCAACTCAAAATACAAATTGTGTTTTAGTGAATGATTTTCCTATAGGGTTAGTTTTTAAGTTTCTTACATCTTGTAAATAATTACGGATTTTAGAATAGAATATGTTAGTCCGGGGTGCTCATCTAAGATAACCCAACGCAAAGAAAAAATAAAACAACCGAGAAAAAAACGTACAAAATAATGTGTAATTTTTCTCAGAGGGTCAGCATTTGAAGTTATGAATATGAGTATTAAAAAAATCGGCTAAAACTGAAAAGGCAGAGGATATTGACATTTTATGGAAACACATTCCACTACATACATACTCACATTCATACTAAGTTGTTTACAACACATACCTTCATACATAGCCCTCACTGTATGTGTAATAGAGTAGATTCATTCATCGATTCCGCGAAGCCGCCAGTAATAGAGTATGCTTTCGCAAAATATGCGCATTGAATAAATAAATAATCGATAAATAAATTAATCACTCCGGCCGTTTGAGTGCAGGTTGTTGCTCATATAAATATGCTTACACATACCAATCCATATTTATAAGGAATTGTAAAAAGTATGTTATATTTACACTTCAATCAACGCTTGCGTTTTGAGCTAGTTGTTGGTGGTCTGCGTGGGCGTCTATATCGCTGGAATAAAGTTGAGACAGAGTTGACTTTCGCTGACAAGCAAAATATCATTGGCCACTTCATGCCGGCTGCGGTCGCTTTTCTTGTAAACAAATTAAGTCCTCACTTTTTTGCTTGAACGAAAAGTATTTCCTGTTAATAAACAATAGATTTCTGTATTATGTAAGATAATCTATCCAATTAAGGAAATGTAAATGGGTGCAGTGAAATTTAAAAACTAACGTAGCTAACTTAGCTTTTCAGCTTTTATGTGCGAGCATAATTATGAGTCCAGCATACATTTTAGACTTTTGATCAGTGATCGTTTCTCATTGAAGCAGCATCTTTACCAAAGTAAAAACGGAATTATAGTAACCTACAACTAATAAATATATATTTTATCTGGTTATTACCTCACCACGCTTGCAGTTAGACTACACTTGTTGTCTGACTCCAACTTTTATAATGATTTCGGCAGGTATAAACACCACATGGCTTCCTATATACCACTTCTGCGAGACTAGCATTAAAGTCGCTTGGTTCTCACTCCCTTAGCCATCGGTTAGGTTAGGTGAACTATCTGCTATCGAAATGGCAGAGCTTAGCTACTATCTGTATAATATTGCTGTTCGTATATCTGTCACAAAACCGAACTGAGCCGAGACAGACATTTGTATATGGGTCTCTACGCGTGCTCCATATACTTGTCTATGTATGCCTGCCTGTGGTGTCATAAATCAATTCCATATTCGCTTTCATTAAGCGATAGCTTCATTTTGCCAATTGGACCCCCAAGATTCTTATGTAAGTCTTCAATTAAGCACAAGTCTGCGCTTCTAATTTCCTGAAATTCTTAAATAATTTGTTTTCAACGTTCATTAAGCTGTTATTGTTTAAAAGCCACTCATACACTTTAGAAGAAATTAAAAAAAAAAAAAAACGAACTCATTAAAGAAAAACTACACAAGGCTATTCACATTTAGTAGAAGGGTAACGGCTGGGCAAGCATATTTCAATTAGGCGTGCAATTTTAATGGATTTTTCCGCTATGACAGATCGTTTTACGTGCTTAGATATATACGCAAGAGCTTATGGACATATTTTAAATATTTTTGAAGCAATTGTTTGCGCATTTTTCTAGCGTTCGATCATATTTGCAGTTCTAATTCAAAGAGCTGCCAATTAATTTTATAATTTTTCAATGCTTGGGCATAAACTAATTAACGTCTAAAGTGAGTAGAGTGTTGTAAAAATTTGAAAATAATAAGAACTCTTATTTTTGAAAACGAATATTTTTTGATTAAAAATCAATTAAATTAATATTAAATATTTGACATTTTTTTAATTCTTTAACTTTTATTAACTTAATTCCATTGGCATTCCTTCATCTTTCCAGGCATAACTAGCGCATTTTCAATTAAAAACACGCAAATTAAAAACATTTACATAATCGATTTATTGCCTTTCACATTTTTTCCATAATTGCAACGCTGCCACTACGAGCGCTTAGTTCAAAGTTTGACAGCGACTGCGCAAAAGCGAAAAATGCAAAGGCGAGACTCACAATATTGTACACATTCTCTTTTTTGTGGCGCTTTCTCACCGATTTCTGACTGTTTAGAATTACAATTACAATTTACCAATTCTGCTGGAACAACAAACACGCTTAGTTCTTCCAACGTATAGAATTTCGTTTTTGTAATTTTATGGAACTGCCAAATTTTCAATGCAGCTTAAACTAGTTTCCGAAAATTCGCTTAGCATTTCGACTTTCCAAAGCGCAATTAGCGTCACTGTAGGGTTTTCATTTTAACGTTAAGTGGTTTTCGTGGCAGCCCACATGTACCGGTATAATTTTGGCTTGAAACCCTGTAGGAAATGTAGAAGATTAGTGCAATTAAAGAATTAAAGTCAAATATATCGTTCGATTTTCAAATAGGCAATGCTTTTTTCGGAGTTGGGCTTTGTGACAGCTGTTATTTGATTAATACATAGTTTAGTTTGCGATTTCATAATAAACAGACTTACTCGGGAACAACGTTTGCAAATCATGCAAATTTTCTATCAAGAAAATGTTGCCAAGATACGGTCTACATAATCGCCCAGCAGAGTCAGTAATTCAGAGACATAGCAGACAATGCGCACTATTGCTTCTGTGGAGCAGAGTATCGGAGAACACACGAATGCCTCCATACGCCATCGCGCACAACAATAGTAGCTGTGACCATCCACTTTATGAAGAAGGCTTATAAATTCTCTATGCCTCAAAAATTTTTCTGTTTCGGAAAACGAAAAACTACTACTTGATATTCCTGTATATTTTTAACAAATAACTATGCATTTGCGTTCAGCATGAACTTTTCAGTGTAACAGGAGTCCTGTTAGAATCGAATACTGGAGGAAATTATTTTTTGTCTGCTAAGAGAACTTTTCACCAATTTTTGGTTTTCTTTCAATATTTCTATCATAGATTGAATTAGATTTCAATACCAAACCTGATCTGAAGACCCAGCCTATAATAAGCCCAATAAATTTTAAGCAACTTTGTGATAGAGCAAATAACTACCTTCGACCACTTACCTACAGGGTTGCTTATGAAATGCTAATAAGTGTCTACATTTATACATTTCCATACATATTAGCATATTTTCATTGCTGTCTTTGATTTTTCTGCTGCAATTGTTTCTCATTCTTACCCACATATGTACATACTTACATGTACATTGTGTCAGAGAACACGGAAATACATCTCTGCTGCATTGTTGCACTTTGCAGTGATGCAGCGTTCAAGCACAACCTGCACATTTTCACGCTCAAATGCATTCATTTTGGTCTAATCTCACGTAATTTTCAGTTCAAAGCAAATTTTGTAAAAGGGAATGTTAATTGAAAAGAGAAAAAGCAACAGTAAACACAAATACAAAATATTTCACTCGCCCGGTAGTGTTACGCTGTGAAGCAAATTTTTTCGAAATTGATTTTGAAAGTACAGTTAATTTTAAGCTTGATTTTCGAACTTTGCACCTTTGAATAATTTGGAACTGAGACTTTTGAATTTTTGTAATTAGTGTAAATACTTAAAATTCTTCTTGATATTGCTTTAATTTTTTTAGTATTTTAGGCCGATGCACTTCGTTTAGACTTTTGGGCAACGAGAAATTGTATATGTGTACTTGCACATAATTCATTTCTGCATCACTAAACCATTTTTCCGAAATTGCTTCATCGCTCGAACATTAGCTCGAATTGTAGATTCAAATATCTACAAAATTATCAAGTTAAATACAATACAAGATGGTGTGTGGATACCTATTAAAGCGTTTTCCTCCATATACATATATATTTTTTGTGGCAGTCTCTTGACTTTATGCTAGTTGCCTGTTCGATTCGCGTCTCTGTAACTTTAGACGATTCAAAATCAAGTCCGATCAATATAAACGAGATGAAATTGGGAGAAGATTAGGTTATGTTGGCTAGGTTTGATTCAAAATCGATGGATCTCACTAGGACAGATATTCGTCTTTGTGTAACCCATAAGCTCCTAAAAGTGGATCACCAGATCTTCTTAGATCGACGAAGTGTTTTGAATTTCGTTAAAGCTGTGTCTACCAAGATATTTCAATCTCAATCTGGCGAAAGTCGGCCAATAGAGATGTAAGTAACAAGAATGCGTCTATCAACCAACAATCTATGGTTTCCGTATAGACTTTAAATTTATTCTCCTAACAATATGCACTCATATGAACAACTTGGGAAGCGGTTAGAAATGGGCAGACACTCAATTTGTCAGATAATGCCAAGATTGGTGCCACAAATTAGAGAAGGCATTAGGCAAACATCTCTCACTAATATAAGTACCTTTCAGATGCTTATATATAAGCTGTAGGGGCGAAAGGCGTAATAGTAGACACGCTAAGCCCATTCGCAAGCACCTTGTTAAGTTGGCTGCCCTTCACCACTTTTGTCAAACATGTTTATTTACTTTGCATTCATATATTTAAAGGTTTATGCACGAGCTTACACATACATATGTTTATGTTTATATTAAGGTGACCATATTTTAGAGCAGTAAATTTCCTACAGTATGCTAAGTTTTCCGATTTATAATGACTTTTTTCTTTGAGTTATAAAATTTAAAAAAAAAATGCCTTAAAATATTCAAACTTTAACCGTTAATAGCTTCAAAGCGGTTAAGTACCTTTTTGTAGAGCATACAATTTTCTACAAAGCCTATGAAACGAGATATTTTTTCAAGTAATTGGAAGCGAGATTTGTATTTTTCTATTCGATAATAAGAAAGAAACTAGAAAACTGTCAGGCGAAGAACCTTCCAGTTACAATTAAAAGCTCATATTTGATGAGGCTTTTTTAGAGGTGTCTATGAGACAAATTTTTTCAGAGTACCAAACAAAAAAAATTATTCGTTTTTTGCCCTACCCTAATGCATGTACATGTCTACATGTGGCAACACCGCTCAGCAAGTGCAAATAATTTCATTAATTTTATTAATTCGCATTTGACATTTCCAAAGACTTTACGAGTGCGCTCCCCTAATGGGCCGCCACCACGCACACATACGCGCATATAAGTCACCTTATAAACATATCGAGCGCATATCGACAGCGACCGCATCACCAACACCTTCGGACCATCTTGATATGTTATCAAATAAATTTGCAAACTTATGTTTGTACTCGTGCTCGTATGTTGAAAATGCGACAAAGCCTGCAGAAGTTGCTGACAGCTGGGAATGTGCTCCCTTCTATGCATGTTTGTGTGTATGTGTGTGTGTGTGTGCGTGTATGTGTTGACTGCCATTACTTCAAGCAATACATAATTACTGTATACTTGTAGTGTTGCGAAGCGCTCCTACAAAGTGAGTTTAAGAAATTGAAATGTGGCAATATCTGAAGCAAATTTATTTGCATATACAATACGTAGATACACACACACAAGCACATTAATAGTTGTATGTATGTATGTATGTTAATGTGCGCGCGTTGCTGCTGAGTAAACTGTTTCGGCCGCGCGCCCATTACATGCCACGCATAACAGCAATGCTGTAAACACAACAATATTATGGGGAATCATTGAAGAAAAACTAACAACAACACTAACAAAGGGGAAACAAATTTGTACAGTTGATTAAACAAATAAATAATTGATTTTGCATGAATGAACTCACAAAGGAATGTGTTTCATTTTATTTATTTTGTTCGTATTGCTTGTGTTGCAAAACTACGCACGTTGAGGCTTTCAAGCATTTTAAGATCTCCAATTTCTGCACTGTCTAAATATGGCACAACCGTTTCCAGTTGCCTTCATTTTTATTTATTTTTAGAATTTTGTGTTAAGTTCGATACGAACACATACTTTACCCAGTAAGTGGAAGCTTGTAAAATTATTAAGTTAATTTCGCAAAGTTCTTTTGTGCCTTTGAGAGACTTTTCCACCCTGAAAATACACCCTTGTTAACTTAAAACGTTACGCACTTGTACAAACTATATCGTTTTAAAATGTGAAGCGCGGATCTGAAGGTTTATCTTCCATTCAAGTGGATTGGGTCCAGAACTATAAGAACTCGCATATTGAATGTTGCCATCATCCACGCCTCCGCACTACATAGCTTACTACGGTCATGTTTAAGTACATTAAAATGATAATTTTCGTCATCGGTTACCAAAAAAAATCTGTTAGTAATATTGAAAATACTATTTAAGTGCTCCGCTCTGTTTATGCGAAAGCGGGTCAAACTTCTTGGTCCTATACATAATTTCTTACTTGAACCCTAACCTATAATCTAAACTATCTACTGCCTTAACTTCTTATTTCACTCACTTCAATCCACTCACCCAATTCGATATCCAAAATATGACATCTCGAAAACGAGTTCCCAAAACTCTAAATTTTAACTATTTACTTATTACCACACTCTGTAACTCGCCGCTACAATTGCAACTCAACAAAAGTGTGCTGCATAAAAGTCATCATCAACGTCACTAAACGATAAGTGAAATTTATAATAATTTCAAAATACTCAAGTACTTGAGATGACTCTTGTAAAATGACAGGAAAAGGCCACTTTACTTCCTTCGCGCCGGCACTCAGCGTCAGATTTGTGTTTGCTCGTTTATGGGTTTCTTGTTAGCGTTCAATACTCGTGCAACATGTTGTGGTAACTAATATCGGTGCTGACAGCAGCTACAACAAAAACAGCAGAATTTTTGGAAACAGTAATTGTTTTTATGATTGTTGTTATCTAAATTTTTTTAGTATTCTGAAGTGTGAGTTAAAGACGTTGCTGTCGTTCAGTAGTGTTTTTGTTTTCTATAACTATAACATGTGGTTAGTAACAACAATAGTTCTACTAATTAATATATTCTGATTAGAAACCGAACTAAAATATTTAAAAATAAATTTTGTGCGCTACTGAAATCTGTATTATCTAGCGGAGTCATTTACTGTTGAAGAGTTTTCGACAATAGTGGGTTATTTTGGAAGTATAACGATCAAAAAGTGAAATTTTAAGTGTTTGAAAGCTAAAAAGTTATTGGGAATAGCACATTTGTTGAGAGCAAAAGGGGTAAAATGGGGAGATTAAACTCGAACTGTCATTCGATACAATGCTTTGACTGCCGACGAAAAAAGTTTTTCCTAAATAATCTCAGATGAATATAAGTACCAATTGTACTGGTAGCCTATAAGTGTATTAATTCTCCACAAATACTTAAAATTCAGGGTAACACTGAGCATATTTTCGACTGACTTTGCTTTATATGGGATAATTCCTTTGATTTTTTTTATTGTTGGATATTTTAGTTATTGCAATCAGTGATCGTTTTATTGATGTCAAGAAGTGCACAGGCCGTGTTGTTAAGAAATTTTGCAGTTTTAAGCTATACATGTACGAGTGTATACTGTAGAACTATTATGAAGTATGAGAGAGTCAAAATTATGTTAAAACGTTTTATTTTACAGTAGATTCGGAGGGCCTTTTTTCCTTTGTATATTCTTTTCGATGTATCTAGACCTTAAAAATCGTATGTAATGCATAGGAGTAAACCATAATCTGTTTTCGGTTCATATAGAAAGGTTACTGTCAATTTAGCTCTTCATCTAATTCGCCATAATTTCCAAAAGAAAATGTAGTAACTAGTACTAATGCCACTGTAGTGGTCACCACTCAATGTACTTGCATTTTCCGTTCTAAAACCACATTTGAGACCACCGCCATTTACAACAACAACAACGAATGGCGTTGAAATGATCAGTGAGTTGAAGTCGTCGCGTCATTTCAAGTGTTGCTCGAGTGGAGTTTGGCTACTTGAAATTATTGTTTTTTCTCTGGTCAAATTGTAGTTTATTTTATTTATAAATTATTATCTTTTTTTTATTAATTTTTTGTTTTTGTTTTTTTTTATTTATTTATTAATTTTTTTGTTTTTTTTTTTGTTATATTTATTTCAATACACCTGCTGCAGTAGCTGTTTCTTGTGCCTCATATTGCTGCCGTTTACCTTGTGTGGGTAAATAAGAAGTAATCATATATAATTTTCTCTTTTCTCCTTGTTCTTCTATTTATTTTATGCTTGTCTTTACAAATTTTCAGCAAACTAATGAAATCGACCGCTTCCTGCATTATCCACCGTAAACATCCTTCTACCGCCACTTAACTAATTTTTCTTATAAATTTTGAATTTCTTACACACCCCGCACATACACCAGAATACGAAACTTGGTTTTTAACCTAAAATGTTGAAAAACAAAAAATTTTTTATGAATCTTTTATTTGTTTTGAACTTTTCATGTTCACTGCGTTGAGTGGTTGCTCCGATTTTGTACACACGTTTTGTTGTTGTATGTTTATATAGAAATTGTTGTTGTTTTTTTTATAAATAAAATGTTGTTGTGCGCTTATTTGCTTGCTTACTTGAGTGCTTGGGTTTTTCTTTGAAGCACAAATAATGTTGAAAGCAATACATATGTATGTGTGTAGGCCTTGAAACAAAGGGCAAAACAAAATATATGAAAAAAATTATAAATAAATAAATAGCAGTAGTGGTTGTTGTTGTAATATGCGCTCGAAAATCATACGCTACATGCTACAAATACAGCGTAGCAGCAACAAAGAGCATGTTGTGGCAGTTATGCATTATTTTCTTGTTTTTGTTGTTATTGTTTAAGCTAGTGCGCGCTATCTAACTGTATAGGCTGCGAGCGCCTTTAGTAACTCACAGATACACACATTTAACTACTAGCGCTCGCAATCGATCTACGCATCTGTGCGCTTCATTCATAACTCCGCTTGTGTGTGTATGTGTGTTCGTGTGCTTGCAGCTTTATTTACTTTCGTTTGCATACAAATGTGCCCGTTAATGTGTTTGCTGTGTACTCATGTGTAGCCACAAGTACTTCACCTCCACACACACACACACACATGTAAAAATGATGCTCCTCATGTTTGACTCGACCATTTGATTTCGCCTTAGTGCTCTTGCATGCAACACACAGCTAGCTAGTACTATAGGTTGTGTTAGCTAGTGTGCGTTCAAGTGTCAAGTGGGCTTGTTCAGTTGGCATTTTTTGACATGCCGTTGACGTTTGCCGTCGCTTCTGCTGAAAAACCTTCGTAGCCTGTCGCTAGCGGCTCTGACGTTGACGCTGCGCCTGCTCAAGTGATTGCCCACTATTTATCGAACAATTGGTCCAACGCGTCTTCGCAAGTCGCATATACATATACTTGTATATGTATATAGCTTTATAGTTTGTTTGCGCCTACTATTTATTGAGTATCGAATAATTTGTTGTTCATTTTGCTGGCAATGCAAATGTTGGCGACTTGGCGGAGGCGAAGGCGTCTCCGCGCTGTGTACTCTGTTGAGGCCGCAAAATTATATTCGTGTTCTCATATTTGCATTTATGCAGATGTCTTTTTTTTTCTTATCTACCTTTATATGTACTCGTACACACTTTATGAATTTTTTAGTATATTTTTTGCTGTAGTCTACTTACTTGTCTCGTTGCGGCTCAGGTTCGACGTGTAATCTTCATTGAAATTTGAGCCCTAAATATGCGCATATATCTGTGAGATACTTTTAGTTTCACAACATACATTATTTATACGCTTACATACATATTTACATTTGTAGGTGTTTTTATGCTACGTTGGCTTACTTTTGCATGTGAAATTTGCAGCCTAAATTTGCTCCAAATTTTATCCATGAATTTTCTCAAAGTAAATTAATTTTTTTTTTTTTATTATTCTGCTAAAAAATTTTTTGTAGTCGTTATAAATTTAGAAATTAATTTAGCATATTATTCCCACATTAATATTTTTTATACGTATGCTGATCAAATATAGGCTTAGGAGTCTCAGGGTGGCATCTGTCGTTCTTGACAAGTATTTCTTAAGATCTACCTTAAGATCAATCTATCTATTAGCTATAAAGAATCACCAGTCTTCTTTGTCTGCCTTCTAAGTTGCATAAACCTATCGATCGCACGCAGTGAAAGCGAAAGTATTAACCAAATAAGCAGCTAATCATTTTAACTTATGAACCATTAAAACGCCACTTATAAAGAAAACTTCAATGATTAATAGCAAACAGCTAACACCTTGTGCCTCTACCTTTACATATTCACACATTAACCCACTTTGAACAGGTTCTGCGCGTGAACACCTATGTAGGGCAAGTAGAACAATGATGACCTTTGCCAAAAAAAAAAAAAAAATTAAAAATAAATAAAAACAAAAAACCGGGAAAAGTGTAAAATTTAATAAAGCGCATAGTTACAAAAACAGCAACAACTTTTTATGAGCGTATTCGATTTCGAAAAAATGTACTCATGTACATATGTTTATTTTTCATTTAGTATGCCAGTTTTAGTAAAGTACAATATAAATATATATAAGTACATATGTGTGTGTTTTAGCACATCTGAAAAAAGGCCGCATGATCTCTGTAGTATTCACATGTATACATTCATACATATATAGACATAGTCGTTGCTGTAATAAAACGACGACTCCGACGCGCACAATAAACACATTCATATGCTTAGTAGCATTTTATGACTTTTTTATTGCGGCGCAAAATATATAAACTCACACACAGCTATAAATACATAAATAAAAGTGTTCAGAAAATTATGAAATACGAGTATCGCATGCGTTAAATAACAAACAAAAGGTAACAAATTACTAATTTACGGTATAGCCGTAGCTGATCTGATATTAATGGGATTTTATTTTTGTCTGCCATAAAAATGTAAAAAGAAAATGCTTTTAACCATGCAAATTTGTATTTGTTTGTTTGTGTGTGTTAGTGACCGGCTGATCGCAAAGTTAGTAGTACAGCATGCATTTGTGATTGTTCTTGTTGTTGGCTTAGTCACTCACAAGCTTTTTTAGTTTGCTATAATTGTTTACAATTTCAACTTTTTTCTAGCCACTTTTGTATTTTTTTGTTGCTGCATTATGCATTCATTTTTAGTAAAAACAAATTTATTGAAATATTTGCTTAATTAACAGTATTTAAAGTAATCAAATTGTAAATTATATTTTGGTTGCTAATTTACATTCACTAATTTGCATAAGCGTTAAGTTATTCATATATTTTTATTTTAATAATTTTTTTGAGACATATGCTTGTGTATGTCTAAAAAATATGCTTGTAGCATAAAAAAATTAATAATAACCAAAGCAGCAAGAGGGCTTGAAATTAATATTATGAAAGCTTTTATTAGGCTAATGAATATTTGTAATGCATTTAATCTTAGAATTTTGCAGTATACAGTGTGAAATTTTATTAAATGACTTTGCAGCAGATGATTTTTTTATAAAGTATTATTTAAAGAAATTTACATTAGCAAAGCTGTATTTTTTTCTAAAATGGTAAATATAATTTTTGCAAATTAATTTTTTCATGTAATTTTACATTACATGATGTACTTAGTACTTCGAAATAATTTTGCGTCATCTGATATTTTTTTAATATGCTTATCTCTTTGGCATCAGCAAGGCGTTGGCATCTGAAATCGCATATAACATATTAAATTATATACATACAGATATGTATACTTTAATATACATTTTTTTCATATAACCTTTCATCACATGCTTTTCCCAAATCGATTTCTCTTGCTATTATAATATAGTTTTTTTTATGAGAAAATATTATAATGAATTTCCTGGCAGTAGTCCACATAGTAATACAACATAAAATTAAAAAAAAAATTTTTTTGGTAAATTATACTGTTTTTGAAGTCATCACATGATCTCTTTTTATCAAATTCTCCCAAGCAATACTTCATCATACTTGATAGTAATCAGGTAGTGGCGTAATTTTAGAATACATATTTTGATTGATCAAATCCACCTGTTGGCTTTTTTTGACATGTGATAAAATAATATCTTATATCACGTGATATTCGTAATGTACAATTGAAACTTACTAATAATATTGTTTGAAGCTTAAGAAATGTTTCTGTTTTAAATTAACCGTATTATGAAACAGACGAAACATTTTCACATGATGTTACATCATAAGAATAAAGTCGCGTGACTTTTCCTCTCTCTTTTCTTTTTTTTTTTTTGGTCCATTATCCCATCATTGTAGTAAAATAATATGTATAAATTTGTTTATATCACGTAATTCGATTTTTCATCACATCACACTAAACATTTATTGAAGAACAGTAATAAACTATTTATTTTTGTTTGTTGAAAAATAACATATACAGTTATTATAAAAACTTAATACAAATCAGAAACGTGCTATTTTTATCACATTACTCTCTGCACATCATATATGTAAGATTAGGTTTTTTCTAGATTTTATCTTAATATAGAATATTTTTCTTTTTCTTTTACATGACTTCACATCACGTGATATTTTAAAAGCATTAAAATATTTTATGTTTTGTTAAAAGAACCCAACCTACAGTGCATAATTGGAAAACGTGGTACAAATTCACATCACGTGATATTTTTATGATATCACATCTTTAAATCATATTATTGAGTGCATAATTTTAAAAAATTTTACCGACATACATATGTGTGAATATCAAAATATTGCATATTTTTTCGCTTTTTGCATCACTTTTGATCACATATTGTAACTTAATTACACGTGATATTGAAATGATATCACATAATATCATTAAGAGTATAATTTTCCAAGATTTTATCGACATACATGTATCTAGAAAACGTTTCGATCATTTCTTACTTATTTTCGCATTACGTACAAAATTTTTTTTCACATGACTTTTACTCACGTGATTATAAAATAAACTATAAAACTTCAGTTATAATTTTTTTCTTAATACGATCACTATATATTAAATATATTTGCTTTCAAAATTCATGTTACGCATATTTTAGCCAATATTTTTATGTACGCTCACTAAGCCAACATATATATGCATGTACTTGTACATATGGCACATGCCTCATTTTCTATCAATGCAACATTACGTTATTGCGTCATTTTATTGCACCATGATTAACGAGTGTTTTAATTTAGTTTCAAACTCCTCGTAAAAATATTTACATGCTTCTACGAAACCTACATCACATGCGTTCAACGCCTCGATTGCTGCGCTTTCAGCTACAATAAGCTTATGCAAATGTTCGGCATCACACATTTACTGGCACTTTCAGCTCTTGATTGAGATATTTTTATGAGTTTTTAATACAAAATAGCAACCCACCGCCGTGCCAGTTGTTTGTGTTGCTGTTGCCGTTGTTGCATCTTCACGCCAATTGTTGAACAAGCAGCGCTTACTGCCGATATGCTAAATAAGATAGCCGCTTAAATCGGTGATTTAAGGTCGTAAAAAAGTGTAGCTCATTACATTATAAGCAAGCTGGTCAATCTATAAGAGTAGTAAGCCAGGCAATAACACGAAGTTGTTGCTGGAAGTGATTTGCACTGTGGTGCGCGCAGCAATATAATGGCTTTGTAAAGAGAACAAGGCGCGTTATAATAAAAATGAGTTTGCTAAAAAGTATTAACTAAAGTCTCGGAATTGAAAGCGAAAAATGTGAAATCAAACTTTGAGAGCAAAAAAAGATTTTCGATAGTAAAGCAACGAAGAGGCAAAAGCCTGAACGCATAAATAACGAAATTTATTTCTCCCACGATCGCAGCAAGCTTTCTGGCCGAAGCAGGCGGCGTGTGGAGAAGCGCGCTATTCACACAAAAACTGAGTGACTTTGGTATTCACTAGGGTGGTGATTATTAACAATATTTTAAAAACGATTTTTGGTACATCCAAGGATTAGTCATATAAATTTAAGTTCTAGCTTCGAACGTTTAGGCAAGATCGCTTAGGTTTTGAATATATATTAAATGTATATACCTATATGAGTTTGGGGTGATTATGAGGCGTTTTGAACTCTATATATATATATATAGAACCAAAGAAGTCTAATATTGAAACCTCGTAAGGCGGGCTCTGTGTTCAGGAATAAACTTAGATATATTGTTTTTCATGTACACAAAATTTACTAGAGTGTTAGCTGTCAAACAAGCTGTCAAAGTAAAAAAATAACCTTCCAAAAATTGGTATCCTATATACCTATTAAAACCTTAAACTGAGTCCTCTCGAATTATGCACTTTTTTTGACCCAATCGTATCAAGAAGTAAGTCTGTCTAGTAGTTATTTAGGCCATATCATTTCGTTTGTGAAAGTATATCCAATCTATGGTCTAATCCATTAACTACGAGTTTACAATTCTAAATCAACATATGTTGGCGTTAGAAGACTGGCAACGTTGCAAAAAATTGGTCAAAATTTAACCGAAGAGTTCTATATAATAAACGATTTCTTTCTCTCTCTGATATCCTCAAATTAGGTAGCATCCACGTAGAAATTTTTTACTCACCGCTCTAACGCACCACCCTAATGCTTATTGTTATAAATCGCACAAGTGGGTACTCAATACCAATAGCCGTTGTATTCGCGCCCGCCGGCGCACCACCGGCATTTTCAGTTTGTTATTCTTCCCGAGCTTTTGTATGCGCTTTTATACTTACCTCTACACACTTATGTGGAATGTGCCGAACTACATCCGATGCTTTTAATTTAAACGCCGATTTTTTACAACTTTTACGACTCCGCACCACACACTTTTATTGCAGCTTTATGCGGTTTAGTAGTGTTTCTCTCCCACTTTTCGTTGCAGTCACACGCCCTCCTGTCCGATCTTTAGTTCGTTTTCACATTTTATATTGTTGTTGCTTTTTGCTTTTCTTAATTTTTACTTCATCATTGCGGCGCTGCTGTGCTTTTGTTGGCCACTTGATTGCCTATTTTGTGTTTACGCCAACGAGAGTGGATAAAATTTGGTAATAATGTTATAGGAAATCTCATTTTGTTATACCAAATTTGCTCGTAAAATTTTTTTAATTTTTTTCACTTCTATTTTCATTTATAAGTGTCTATTAACATATGAAAAAGATAATGATAATCATAAAATAAGTTAAAAATTCAATTCTCATTTGGCATTTCATTTCATTTTGGCCAAAACTATAAATTCAAATGAAGAAAGTTTGTGAAAAATGTTTGGTCGTAATTGAATTTCTAAAGGAAAGTGAGTAAATTGCTGAAAATTTTTATTATGCAAATAATAAGTGAATAAGACAAAGAATTAAGCAATAGCACATGCCGACTAAGCAAGTTATGACCTTAAAGCTCTATGGCTTAAAAAGCACTATGCATGCCGATTGTTTTCTTTAAAAATCCATTGCAGAAGTTGAGCAGATCTATTTCTTCTGTGTTGTTACTGATCTTGACGGCATTTAGGAAAAATTCCTACTTAGTGTAGCTCTGCTTACTTCATTGCAAACTTTCATCTCTTTATGCTACCTCTTCTTTCCTACCTACTCTTTCTTATGCTACACACTGATATTAACTCATTTCAAAGTATGGCTTTCGGGTTGGAATTGCGTATATTATTCTGATATTCTACAGTCAAGTGTATGAGACGCAGTAACGTCTGATTTTAAGCTGGCGACCTATACCGTAATTATTGAAAATAAACATTTTTTTCAAATCTAAAGTGTTTGAGACCTATCCGAGATTAAGCTTGATGTAAAAATCTAGTTTGGAACTTTGAAGTGTGCAGGGAGCGGCTGTCATCAGTCTGTGTAGTGCATTATGAACGGTGGTGTGATAAACCGGAAAGTGTGTATGGTCGCGAAAGCCGGTGTCAGATTTGTCAGACTCAGAGCAGCTGAGTACTAAGATTCTGGAATCCTCGCACACTTTGATTTCATTCAAAATTGGTTTACTCGTTCGTCGCGCCTAGTTCTGGGTGTGGTTTATCTGTTCGCAATTTTCCGGGTGAGGTATGTGAGGGAAGGTCTCATTGGCTATGAGTTTTTTACAGATGATTAAGTATCTAAGCATATTTGTGATAAGTTCAAGGCGTATTTAGCAATCTAAGTGTGATCTCCCACTAACTTGGGGCATCAGCGTACCTAACCTCACTCGTAACTATTTTAATTCTGGTCTCAAAAAGCACGCTAATTCGCAATAAAGTGAATAAAAATTAAAACTGCTTTCACGGTTAATTATAAAATTTTAATTTTTTTTATTAATTTTCAGTATTTTTTTTTTATATATTTTATATAATTTTTTCGACACGCATTGTTGTACCAATATTGGCTTAGATCACCGCTAGCGTTTGAGCAGCAAAGGCCAAGCGCCTCATTAAAGAATGGCAACTTGCTAAAACAGTAGCCGCAGACTCCGTAGTGTGCTTTGCTTACTAACTATAGTCTTTTAAAATGCTTATGAACATATATTTATGTACTCGTATGTGTGTGTGTGTGTTTTACATTTTTCGTTTATACACTTGTTTTGCAGTTTTTGCTTGTATCCACTTCTCTGCTCATCGGGTGGGTATTAACTGTGATTAATCTTTTTCTAATTCGTTAGTATATAAATATATATATATATATGTATATTATGTATATTATATATGTATATATATGTATGTGTATTTGAGCTTTGTTGCTGCCGTTTTGGCCAATGAACTGCTGTGACCCAAGTGGCTGCGGAAAGGCTGCAGGCAAAACACTGTGCATATGAAAACATACTAACACGTATATGTATGTATGTTCATACATATGTATATTAATGTTTGTATGCCAACAAAAATGCTCATTACTAAGACCAACTAAAATATCGTAAAACGAAATTCTTTCATAATTTTTACAAGAAATTCAGAACAGCACACATGTTTTTGCCACCAACTCTTGTCTTGCCGCCATTCAAATTTTTAGACACACACACACATGTATGTATTTATGCATGTATGTCAATATTTTTCAACTACAGTTAGGGAAATGCGCACATCCGCTTTTGTGGCTGCCAATCTCAAATAAATATTCGAAATTTGCCTATATGTATACAAACATATGTCTGCCACTACTCACAACACGCCAACCACTCACGACACACACATACATTCACAAAATATGCATATTTATTTGTTTATTCTGCTCATCGATTGACTACCGGCGTTTGATTGACTTCCAGGCTGACTATTTTTGACTTTTTTTGCGCTTTGCAGCTGCCACAAAGCACCTGTATCCACACACATAACAACAAATTATTATAAATACATATAATGTAGGTTTGTGATAATATTTAAATTCTTGTAAACAAACAAATAATCAGTACTTTTTGGAATGATGGGTTTTTTCGGTAGCCGTTTGGTAATTTAAGAACCTTCTTCTACGCTCACCACTCACCGCTCACCACTCAGTACTTTTTCACTTCATTTCTTTTTTTTTTTTTTCGACTTCAGTTGCGACCGCACCTACGTTTATTTGTATAATAAATAACAAATTAAAAGTCAATAAATCGTTCGACATGCATTGGTAAATATTTGTAGTAATTGCATTTTATGACTACCAGACTTGAGCGCATGCGCCGCTTGCGCTGTTAACGCTTCGGGCGCGAATACTGCTAAGTTAGAACTGTTCTGCTTTGCGGTTATAGTACGTTTCAGCTCTAATTACAATGTTAATTATTATCACTATTTTATTGCCTAATGGCTTAGCTCAGAATCTTCTTTGTTGTAAGCTAGATATATTTAAGATGACAGAAGGTCTAAAAGGGCTTCGAGGTTTTAAAAAAATTAATACTTAAAATTTTAATGAAGCGACAGGCAAACTCATTACTAAAATTGGTTTCACGCGAAATCTCGTGAAGATATTTCGTCAACTAAAATAGCTTTCCATACAAGCACTTTATTCGGTACGTTCAGTTTATATGGCAACTATATGCTATACTTGACCGGTCTTAACAATTACAAAGGAAATTGTAGGTTTGTCTACGGCAATAATCCACGCCAAATTTCGTAAAGATATCTCCTCAACTAAAAAAGTTTTCCATACAAGTACTTAATTTCGATCGTTCAGATTATATGGGAGTTGTAAGCTATAATGGTGTGATAGGAGCGGTTTTAACAAATGAACAGCTTTTTGGTGAGGCAAGTATATGTGCAAAGTTTCAGATTGATATCTCAAAAATCTACACTGCGCTTAACGCTAATCTTTTATAAACAGAAATATTTTGTAGGGTCTTCGGCGTTGCCTTCTGAGTGTTACAAACTTCATGGCAAACTCAATATTTCCTATTTAGGGTATAATAAAATAAAATCAAATTTTACTGAACTGAACAAGCCAAAGCAAAACGGTACACGAAGCACAAGTAAACAAAAAAGAAATAAACAAATAAATTTTGATTTCAGCTGACTTAATGAGCTGGGCTCTGAACTGAGCCGAACTGAGCCAAGCTGAGCTGAGTTGAGCTTTCTTCAATTCATTTATTTGTTTTTTAAATTAGCGTCTTTTATCTCACTTTATGGCCACTTTAATGACTAATTTAAATGTTAATTATTAGTTTGCAGAGCTTCATAACGAAAGCATATGCTTTTATCGAAATCGTTGATGATAAGCGCAATCGAGCTGAACGGACCCAGCATTCTCAGCAAACATAAAGCTTCAGACAAATACATATATACAAGTATATACGTTTGTTTATTTGTTGTTGTGCGCTTATAAAAATATTGCTGTGAGATTTATCTCGCGCTGTAAAAAATTTAAATAATACCATAATTAAATTATGTGGAATTCAACTTGAGATTAGAGTAGTCTCTTATTTAGCTGGAGTGTGCGCTGCCGCTCGCCGCTTGACTGTGACATCAAGTAACACTTGACTAAGCATTTCACATAGCTATAAACAAACAGATTGGAGCATGTGTGTGTGAAGATTGTGTTTTGATGTGTCTTACATTTTGGGTGGCCGGCACAAACCATTTGCCAAACAAATTCATGAAGCCGTTGCCAGTCAGCGCTGATTAAGGCAATCAAGTGTCCAATTTAGACAATGAAAAGCGAAAGTGTGTGCCAGAGGGTAATAGATGTTGCATGTAATTGCGGTAGGATTACCAAAGTAAAAATAGTTGGAACATAGCTGTCATTAAAGAGGTGCAATATAAAATAATTATATAACACATACACTTGAGATCTGCATAGTGTTAGCCATGTATTAGTTAAGAGTAATTTTATGAAAGCTTTAAGTTCAAAAGCTAATTAAAATGGTTTCAATAATAAATAAATAGCTATTAAAATTGAAACTCAATAATTGCAAGCTTTATAAATATTGCGTTTACAATAAAAAAGACATTACAAACACAGCAGCCTTACCCTCTGTGGTTGTAATAAATTTAAAAACACCTATAGAAAAGGCTACAAAGCATGACTATATTTCATAATTATTTTCCATTAAAAAAATATAATGCTTTAAATGAAAGCTCTCTAAAAGCTTGTCAAATTATTGTGGGAGTAACAATTATAACGAAAATTATTAATGAATCTTTAACTAAAGTAAAAATATTGTATTTATTTTTACTCGCTATACAAAATACAAGCCTTAAAAGGTTCTGAGAGCTTTTGTAGCAACTCCAGAATAAATCCCTACAAAAGTAGTGAAAGCTTTAAGGCAAATAAATCTTAAACAAAGCCGATGTAAACCGAAAATATTACTCTTGATTTACTTTCGTTAAAGCTTGCAGAAAAGCTGTTTTTAGCCTACTTCCACTATTTTACATGTTATGTAAAAATGAACGTAAAAGCCTCACATATGTATGTAAGTATTTTATAACTTAAAATTTATATAAAATTTATGGAAGCTTTCGTGCTTTTAATGAGGTTACCTTGACAGAATTCTTTGTGTGTGTATATATATACTTTAATCAAAGCTTCAAATTTCTCTTCTTGTACATATATTTTAATGACTTTTTTAAATTTCATAAAAAAGCTTTCACCCATAGAAATTTGACAATTTTACTGCTAAACAAACATGAACAATTCGATTATGGGGATAGCTATTCAATAAAAGAACTGGAGTTATATAAATGAAAGCTTTTGACACTCAAAAGGCAAAAATATTTAGATAAATGCTATTGCTCTAACACATATTTTAGTTTAAAAATGTTTGGAAATTACTTTTGAAAGTTTTCTTAGTGCAAATAAAAATTAAATTACAGCTTAAGTTGTAAATATATTTTATATATGCACATAAACATGTACATAGGTAAGAAAATGTTGGAAATTTTTGTGAAGCTTTCAAAAGCTTTGGATTTTGCTAAAAGTTTTAACACAAAGACGTTGAATTGCTGCTCTATGTATATTTCTGCAAAATATAGAAATTTTTTGGCAGATTTTTTAAAATTTAAATCATCTTTCGTTCAAAGCTTTTTTCAAATAAGTGAAAGCTTTCATGATTTGTATTTTGTGCGACTTTTTTACTTTTATCGTTGCTTTATTGTTTAAAATCGTAATAAAAATGTATTTGAGCTTTGAAAAATAGTGTCAAATAGTTTTTCTATGTATATTTCTGAGGAGTACATATCAAATTTTTGAGCAGAATTTTGCAACTTGAAAGCATTTTTTTTTAGAATATTTTTATAGAATAGGTGAAAGCTTTTATGATACATATTTTGTTGAAGTTTTTTTCTTGTTTATCTTTGTTTTGTTGCTCGAAATCGTATTAGAAGTTGTTTGAGCTGTTAATTCATATTTTTTGACTATATGTATATAGATATTTTTGAAGCTTCAGCTACGACCTTTCTCAAATTAAGTAACATTTACTTAAAAATAAAAGCTTTCTACATAACAGAAATTCGAACTATCAAATTTGATCCTAGGCATATGCAGAGCTTCAGATTTGGAACTTGGCATCCCTACTCAGCTGTCAAAGAAGCGCATAATGAGATAATGAGAATGCTGTCACTTCCAACTTGATATATATGTTTACATACATACATACTCATCGAGCTTTAGCATTAAAAATGCAATGCTCTCACGTCAACACAATGTCAAGTTGACAATTTAAATTGTGTCAAACAGCATACGATTAGAAGCGACTGCGCATTGGCTGCGGCGAGTGAGATTACTGATTAGGCGAAACACGCATATTCACTTTACCCACAACAACAGCAACATACCTACACACACACAAATTAAGAGTGTATATTTGAGATTTGAAAAGCAGCAAGGGAATGGGCGAGCGGATGTGCTTGTCAAAAGCAAACATATACATGAGCATGCCGCTAAGTAGCTGTTGGCAAGCTAAACTTAGAAGGGTCCACACATACAAACACGCTCACTAAAAAAGCTATTAGATGTGCACTCATGACATAAGTGACAGTGATTAGCTATAAATCACTGGCAAATGAAGTGTTTCAATAGGAGTTTTATGTTTTCCTAATTATACTTGTTGTTGTCATTTAACTTTTGACATTCTGTTATTAAAAAAAAATTGGCCTTAAATTTATTGACATATCATTTAGTCTTTATTTTATTTGACACCGTTAGCTTACAGCCATTTATAATCTTACTACTAGCCATTGTGGCACTTGTTATGAAGCTGCGACAATTTTAGGGCTTGTGACCTTCAACCCACGTCACTGCAAATGGGGCATTGATATCTGTCAACTAGATCATAATTAACGCCTCGGTATTGTCAAAAAATGAGCAGCAAACCTATGTAAGCGCATAACAACACCGCACACCGCAAAATATTTTGTTAAAACCGCATAAAGCAATGCCACAAAACTAACCACGGTCAATGTGACCTTGTGGCAGTATTAACTTTGAAGTCATACACACACACACAGAAAAAGATAAAGAGTCTCAAAACAACTAACAAAGGATGATTGCGCCGCAGGCTCAATAGAAATGTCAATGTTGCAAGGTAATAAATGTCATAGCTATCGCTGAGCCTAACTGCCACGCTGTCACTTAAGTTAATGCGCATTTAACTGAATATTTCTCACTCTAGGTGTGTGTGTGCAACACACTGCTAACATTAACAAGCCCAGCGCATAAAACAGCATTAAACCGTTGCATTAGAGCCTTACGACTTTACCTGGATCTTCGCAGCACCCTTATCAGTTCACGTGAAAGTAGCTGCACAGCAGCGACAGCGCCCGTAAAAAGCCAGCAGCGCAGACGCACTATACAATGTTGGGCAGGAAGGTCAATTTGCGTCTTGTTGTGGCAGGTTAACTAGTTTAGTTTGACTTTAGCATTACGTGCGCGCTCCTCAGTAGGATCGCCAGCAATTATCGGTTGACTTGACGTTGCCAGCCCTGACGAATTGTGTGGCGAATTTTTGGTTGGCAGCGAAAGAAATTCGCGGAAAATTGTTATGCGTTTTGTACGAGAAAATTTTTGCTCGTCCAAATTGTGTAAACCAGAAATTAAACAGATTTTATGGTTAGAATTTTAGAAATGCCTACTGGCATTCGAGTGAAATTGCAAATTTGGAAGGTTTTAGGTTTGAAAATTTTGAAATATATGGTAGTAGAAGCGGTTGAAGATTACCACTGTAGCTGATTGTGTTGAAAGCGTGACTGATATGGGTTCTAAATTTGTCACAAATGGCAACCAGATTTATAGAAAGAAAATTTTCGAACTATTCTCGCATAGCGGCGCGAAGTAGCGAACTGGCAACGAAATTTTTCTGTTCAAGAATACTTGAAGCTATTTTATGATAACTGAAAACGATAGACCGTATTAAGGCTTTATCATTAAAAAACACTTATCGAAAAGTGGGCAGAGTAACAAGAAAGGTGTGGTATTCAAATATGCTATATATATAACTATGTATCACCGCAAGTTCGTCTCGGAATACCGAAAATTCATAGGGTTTCTTCAGAGTAAAAGATAACAGCGATGTAAATTTAGAACTGAACGCCACAACTAAAAGACAATGTGGCACTAAATTTTTATTAAATTTTTTGTAAGTCTATAATTTTAATTCAGAGTGAAGACTTCAAGTATTCATCAAAATCAACTCGTTTTACAAGTTAAAGCAAACATTTCGAGATCGAAACCGCTTAATTTTTCGTCATATCTACATGGGAAATATTATACTTCGATAAGAATTTGGACAATATTAGCGAAAATTCTCGTTTTAGGGCTCAGCTTTCTTCAGTACAACCGCAGAACCTCAGTTCTTCAAAGCAAAGCTGACGAAGCGCGTGTAGACTTCATGCGGCTTCGAAAAGATGACGCTGTAGCAAACACGTCGGATCTTATAGATGGATATGTAATCAATATTTTACATAGCTACACAGCCATTATGGATGATTTTTGTAGAAATAAGCAGGTTGGGAGACCAAGAGCATTCAATGTGTTTGCTTCAGACGTCTACTTAGTTATTTTTTTCGCGGACAAAAGTTTCGTGACGCAACAAATTCAACCTAACCAAAGAAAAATTGTAACCTAACCTCAAATATAGCTTGATCAATACTTAAGCGTGAGTAAGTATACGCTTTTTTGAAGAACTCTCAATATCCCTAAAGCAATTTTTATTCAAATCGAAACTTGTGGCAACCTTTCAAGAGACTTGAGGGCGCTTGACTTGAAATATATTACATACTTCGGCTGATATGAAAATGAGCACTTAAATTAAATGCTCATCCAGTTACATAAAAACAAAAACATGTGCAGACACGTACAAGCCAACTTAGTGTGTTGCCAGCAAAGCAACGAACAGGTGAAGTCAACCGTTTTTATTTTTATTATTATTATTTTTTTTTTTTTTTTGAAAACTGCTTGGGGCAAGTGCATAATATTTGATAACCAACAGCTCGTTGGAAGTGAAAAAAAACCAAAAACCCGCAAGCGAGTCCAACTAACCGATATATGCGACAAGAGTGTGTATTGTGTGTGGCTGTGTGCAAGTGCAAACCATTTAAGCGACTTATCGCATGCTGATGCCTTGTTTTAGATAAACTGAAAATTTCGAGGAAAATATGTTTTACACTAAAAAGATGCAACAACAAACCCAATGATAGTGCGTTTGTGTGTGTGTGTCTTTTAGGGATCTTACACTTACATACTTGCATGTGTATATGGATGTATACTTATAGGGCCGGTCATGCATGTCTTTGCAAAAGTATGCACTTTCAAATATAATATTGGCGGATGACCGTAACAAATGCATTCCGTTATGGTAACTGGGAAATGGGTGAAAAGTCAGAGCAGCAGCAGGAGAAAGGCTGGCTGAAACGATTGAAAGATGCGGCAAATTGTTTGAGTTTTAATTTTTTGGCGAAAAGTCAATATGCATTTAAATATATTTTTCTATTTAACTTTAAGTGGCACATGCACAACAGTTTATGGTGAAGATATTTGAGGAGCGTCTGCGACAAAGACCGTATAATTTTTCTGCGAAATCTTGTTTCGTTCAATGATGAATTTTAATATTTTATTTATTTTTTTTTTATCTGCTACTTTTATTTTTGTTACTACCTTTTAATACTCGTTAGTCTTTTGCTTACCACTAACTAACAAACTATTAAAGTTAAGTTATAAAAAAAAGACAGCAAGTTCAACGACTTAGGCTTTGTTGATTCTAGGTATTTAGTGTTTTTACTATAATTTCAATAATTGACAGTTAGCTTATATGTATATGGTATATATATACCTATATCCAAAATCAGAAAGATTAAATCAAATTACTATTTGGACTTCATAAGCTAAATTTACAGTAGCACTTAGCTTACATGAGGGAAAACAAATACACAAAATTAGCAACAAATTAAATAATTATAGTAATAATAGAGTAAGCATAACTGCAGGAAATATTGACCGATTCCTAATTTTTTGTTTTCTAGTAGCACCTTGACTGCAAAATACCATATACAAGTATGTATGTTTTTATAAAAAAGTAATGGAAATTTCTTAATAAGTGGTAAAAATTTTAAAATAATAAATTAAAAAATTTAATTAAAATTTTTTTTTTAATATTCTTATAATCAATGAGTGCATAACTTATATATGAGTTTAAAAAAGATTAGTTTAGAATTTTTACAGTTTTTTGTATGCTAAATACATTTGGTACTCATTCATTTGTCAACGCTTAGATGGTTTTGCTTTTGATAGCCAGCTGTTTTTATTGGTTTGAAGAAAAGCTGTTTCTTAAGAAAACTGATATTATTTCAGTTAATAAAAATACCAAATCTGTAAAATATTAAGCCAATACTTTGTTTTTGTGTATCATATAAATTTTATATATTTTAGTGGCCTTCTCTGATCAAAATAGTCAACAAATAATTCTAACTTGGAAAGAGATATGATGTTGTTTCAATACAAATATTTATGAGTTGAAATCTTTCTGAATTATTTTTTATGATTTTAATTTTATGTTACTTGTAATTAAAAAAATTGAAATATTAGCTGATAAATACAAAAAATGTTTATTTGTATTATTTTTGCTACAACAATTTAAAATATTTTAAGAAACGAACTCAGATCCCTTTTTTGCATGAATTTTTTTTTTTAGTAATGTTCGAAGTTTTAGTTATTTATTCTAGCATTATCTAGAACTCGGCTTGCCTAATTAGGAGTTTCGCAGTTCGCACTAGATGAAGTATCAAAATTAGATATCAAGTTAGATATCGCTCCTAAAGTTCACAAAATGCGTTGACGTCCTGTATGACGAATACTTCACCTCAAATTAAACTGAAGCTCTATATGGCATTACTAAGGACCAGTAGCTCTATGTATGGCGTATATAAAACCTAACCTACCTATTTAATTTCCTCATAGTTTAATATTTTCCTCCAAAAACCTTTACAATGAATTATAAACCAAAAAAAATAAATATGTTTATTATATTCCTGTTAAAAAAATGTTTTGTTGCTACTAAAACGTTTGTTTACTTAAACGAAATAAAAATATTAGTTTAAATTTCTGAAAAATTTATTTTCTAAAAATTTATTTAAACAATGTTTTTTTATTTAACTAATAAATTTTTAACTAAATTTTAAAAATGTTTCGTTCCTTTTAAAAAATAATTTTTTTTAAATCAGTATTTAATTTTTTTTAAAGCAGAATTTTTTTAAGTTTAAAATTTATTTATATTAATTGTTTGTTAAAAAAATCTATTGTTTCATCTAAAAATATTTTCCTTTTTTAATTTTCTTCTAAAAAAGTTTATTTGCTTAAACAAAAAAAATTTATTTATTATTACTGATACATTTTTTTTTTAATTTAAAAAACATTTCGTTTATTCTAAAAACTATATTTTTTCCAAATTTAACTGTCTAATATTACTTTTTTAAACCAGTATAAAGTTTTTATTAATTAACTGAAAAAAGTGGTTTTGTTTCTTTTAAAAATGTTTTTCTTTTTTGAATTTAACACTTTTTTTGAGTTACATAATTTTTCTGAACAATATTGTCTTTCAGAGAGTTTTTTAATTTTATTTTAAGCTGAAAAAAAAACTTTTCTTAATAATACCTTCTTAAAAAAGTTAAAATAAAAGAGTTTTCATATTCTTTTGATATTTCGTTTTTTATTTTCAATACTATAAAATGGCTTATATTTATTATATTTACAAAAATACAATATTTTTTATTTATATTTTTAAATTATTACAGCCTAGTTTTTAGTTTACAAAGTTAAGCGCTCTTAACTGTCATTTGCTTTATTGTTATTACCAATTTATTTGTCTATACAAAAATTGCCGCTTACTAAAGTAATCAGTCAGTCAACATTCGTTTCGGAGGATGCTCGCTTGTTGTCGGAAATACAACGTATACACACATAAACTTTGTTTTACTTTAAATGCCTAAGGCTGAGTGCGCATGCAAGCCACAGGCGCTGCGCACTAAGCAATAGACAAACATAGCTTTATTGTCTTATATAATATTATTTTATTGCATCTAACTGTGCACAGCTTACATTTCTACCTCACAGTCTGTTGGTTGTTGTATTTATTGTTGTGGTTTATTATTTATTATATAATATGGCCTGCAGCGTTGGCTTTTCCCTTACAAAACACAACACATACATACATACTTATATGCATATAAAGATTTATATGCTACATATGAATGCTGTTATGCGTGTATGTATGTATTTTGCTTTAGAGGAAAAGCTTTCGCCGCTTAAGTACGCCTAAGAATTTGTGTTGTGGAAGCTGAAGTAGCAGGAAAAAGGTGTTAGCAGTGGTAGAAAATATTTGCGTTTTGCTTTTGTTCTCGCTATTTGCTTACAATTTTATTACAACTGAGACTAAATAATATTTACAATTTAACAGTACATAGTGTTGGCGCAAATGCAACGCCGTGCTTTTCAGGCGGACGGTTTTACATGTTCAATGCTCGATTACTTCGAATATTTACAGTAGTGTTAATGACTTTTGGTTACAAAATTTTTGTTTTATTTTTTTCAAATTATTTTTACCATTATTTTGTATAGTTTTGCTTATATTTTTTACATTAAAATATTTTCTACATTTTTTCGTTTTAAAATTAAATTAAATTGTAGGACGTAGTATGCTGGTTTGCTTAAAAGCTAAGCGGTTTCACACCATTTTTTTTCTTAGAACTAATAGTAGTTGCTGCTTCTTCTTTTGTTTGTCGTATTTTACAATTTAAATATGCCTATATAATATTTTTATTTCTTTACATACATATCACAAGGTTTTTGTTGCTACAAACTAAACTTATAATATAAGATATTCAAATTAATTTATCAACTAAAACTATTTTTTAAATTATTTATAACAATAAATGCAATTATTTTGCTGTTGATGAGGTGAGTGCAATGTGTGAACGGGTGATAATGCTGTTTTACATAAAAAATATGGAATGCATTGTGTTTATTCGTATTTTTTTTTGTGGTGAAATGATTAAAATTATTACAAAAATAAAAAAAAGTACTTCAGAATTTTAAATGTGACTTTCACGCAACATTAGAAAGCTTTCATACATTTCTTTTTATGAAATTTTTCTAAAAGATAGCTAGCTGGTGGCTGATTTACGATTTATTGGTAGTTAGAGCTTTCACGACAAGCTTAAACGCTTTTGACAGCTTTTCTAAGTATTCTGGCGCTTTCACTTGAATTTAAGAAGGTTTTCATTCAGTTTTGAAGAGCATTTAAACAGTTTTAGCGTAACTTTTGTGGTGAAATTACATAAATTATTACAAAAAGAATAAAAAAAAATATTTCAGACTTTTAAATCTGACTTTTATGTAAAACTGTAGAGCTTTTATTAAATTTTTAAAACGAAATTTATGCTAACAGTTAGTGTGCGCTTTTTCTAAGAGCATATATGTATGTAAGTTTTTTGGCAGCTTTTTTTTTCTGGAGCTTTCAATCAAATTTAGAAAGTGTTTATTTTTAATAATTCTAGTATACTGTAGCGTTTACGCAAATTTGGTAAAGCTTTCATTCAATTGGCTTGTTATTCTGGAGCTTTACTCAAACTTAGCAAAGCTTACTTAAACTTTTCCCATTACTTTAGAGCTTTCACTCTAATTTAGCAAAGCTTTCACACAATAATGCCTGTATTGAAGCTGAGTGCTAAAAAAATAGTAAAATCCTATAATTTTTATTCTTGCTGTCATTCAGTTTTTTAGTAAATTACTGCTATTTTCTAAAACATGTAATAATGCCCTGCAGTTGTTTCGCTTTCGTGCACTTCATGCCTCAGTCGCATTTGTGCATGACGCGTTGAGCGGACCTTAAGCCACAAAAAGCAACAAGGTATGAAATTATTATATAATCATGCAACTATATAAACGCCAGTCAGCAATGCGCTTGACGCGCAGTTTGTCATTCCGTCATAGGATCGGTCGTCGGTTAGTGAGCCAATAACCGATATATGCCAGTCACATTTGTTTTGCCCGCTACCCATCAACAACGTATCGATCAGTCGCTTTGACGCGCTCTACGTTTGACTTATTGTCGTTGCGTCGTACCCTGTAGAGTTTTGTTTAGTAACTGTTTTGGCTTGTTTTTAACTCACTAAACATACGCTCATACTGTATGTTTTTTTGTCTTTTCCCCTATTTGTTGCCAGTTCATTTGCCTTGTGGCACCTACTTTCGCCTTCTGCCCAGCCTGTGTACGTCTGCTTTACACTTTGCTTCATAAACTTATTCTTGGCCTCATCCCTACCTGATCTCCCAACAGCAAACTATAGCGTGGTATCAAGTGTTGTAGCTGAAGATGTAGCTGAAGTTGTAGCTGCTTGTCGCCGTGGATCGTCGATCGACCAAGTGCATGTCTGGCGATCCACTTGGCCGCTTCTTTTACTACCTAAGCAACTCTGCGCCGCTTTTGTGTCGTCATTCATTTGCAGCTGGCTGTCTGTTGGCCTGTCTACTGTCTAAGCGACCAACTGACGATCGGACGCGTGAGTTTGCTCGTTTGATCTTCGACGCTCTCTATCTGTCTCTCTCGAACATTTTATCGATCGCCTAACTTGTCTACCATTTCAGCATTGTTTCGTAGTTATTTTGTGTGTGTCCGTTTTGTTACCGTTTGTTGTTGTTGTTTTTCTTTTTACTTTATTATGCCATTCTCTGTAACCGGCCACAGTCGTCTGCACGGTTTTTATGTAGTCAACTTGGTTTGTGCGTCCACTTAATTTCTTGGTCTGGCTTTTGCTCGTATTTCTCTTATTACTTATAGCCGCAATTTTGCATTGAACTTTTCTGTTCGCTGTTTAGTTGTTGTTAGTGTTTTTTATTTTATTTTTTCTGTGCCTTTTTATGATTGTTGCATGCAACATCAATTTTCTGTAGCGCTTTGGCGCACAGGAAACTCATAATGGCCAGTGAGTAGGAAAAACAACTTGATATAAAACAACAACAACAACTAAAGCACACTGCTTTGCAATGTAAAACGTGCATAATGAACAACAACAACAATGCCACTAACAACTACTATGCATAACATTCACAATCATCGCATTACGTATCGACGTTGAGTGCTGCAACTTGTTTGTGGAAACATTGCCATGGCCAACATAATATTAATGCGGTTAGCTTGTTTTACCGATTTGTTGTTGTAGCGGTCTTGCAAAATATATGCGCAATTTTGTTAGCGCTTCGGTTCTTCGTTTCGGTTTTTGGACCTTTTTTTTGTTTTTGTAAGCGTTTTTGAACTTTTTGCCTCGTTACTTCAATGCAACTTACAATTGTTGCGTTTTTTTGGTTGAAGTAAAGCGTCCGAAATGCGAGCAAACAAGCTGCTATAAAATTTTTGTTGCGCTCAAGTGAAAAAGCTTGTGGAGGTAGTCGATTTGAATGGGTTTTTAATTGGGCAGCGAGGTTCAAGGCGCCAGTTAACGAAATTAACGCAAATGAAACAAGCAAAAAATTACAAAAACTTAGAAAAATATTGTTCGAAATTGAAAAATTTTAAATTTAATTTTAGTTAAAATATTGTATATTCATAATCTTGTAAAAAAAAACTTGCAACAAAAACAAAATAACTTTATACACAATTTAGTGCAATGAATACCAAAAATTCCAAACAAACATTCAAAAATACCGTTATTTTAGTCTAAAAAACTGTCGTTTGATTTAATCGCCTAGTCGCTAGCTGCGGTTCGCCGATCACGCAGTCAGCAGCGCAACAGGCGACAACTTTAACGTGACTAACTGCTTTCGTTGCAACATAATGCTCAAAAAAATCGACTAACAACAACAATAAAAAATGGCATGCAACGCTGCACACATACATACAAACAATAGCACAAAGCATAGCAAAAAACTATGTGCCAAAAGGCACGAAGTAAATGTTCAATGCCAAATCGAATTTCGACTATTGACGAGTGCTGCTTGGCTGTTTTTGCTTTTTTTCTTGCTTTTTCGTGTTAAATATAATAGCGATACGTTTGCGTTTGTAAAAAAAATAGATTTTCAATATGTATTTGTATGCATTTTTGTATTTTGTGCAAGTGTTGCATGCAGCGCTGCATTGTTTTCCTATTCACTGCCAAAAATACAGCCTTTCAACGCATACACACATAGCTGGTAACTTTTGTTTCGGCGATTTGTTTGACCTGAATTCAGAAAATGCCTACAAATCGCTGCTGAATGGAAATTTCAAAATGTGAAAGGCGAAAATGTAGACAGCAATGAAGTTGTATTCAGATGAGAGTAGAGGCATATTAGTGAATGTTATGAGCAAGTAATCGCGGTGGTAATATGTAAATATGACGATCGGCAAGATCCAGAGTTTAGCTGATAACCAGAAAAACTAAGCACAAATGATTTTGAACCGGCAACTAAGCTCGATATATATGAATAACTGATATTCGAAGAAGTGTTTGAACAAATTTATATGCAACGCTGTGGAAAAGTTGATGATCGCAACAAAACTTTAATTACGAAAACTTGCAGATCGCTAGCCAGCGCAAATTAATAAATTTCACACACCATTAGCAACACAGAGCTTCGTCCAGCCTAATGGAAGCACTCAGCGCAAACATTTTTGCGTCACTTTTAGCACACACCACCACCACACCCACTAAACCAACAGTGGTTTTACAAACACACACACACGCGCATTCACTTATACCTTGGACACCACTGCTACAGCTGCCAGCGCCTGAAGCGCACAACTCTTAGATATGCACGCCCATTGTACGACCGGAACTCTGCGAGCTACCACCCGCCGCCGATGACTGCGTCGTTATGCTGCGCGGACTGGGGCATGGCGGTGGCGGCAATTGCTGCTGTTGTATACTGCTAGGTGGCGCGCTTGCGCTTGCTGTTGTCGGCAGCAGCTGTTGTGACTGTTGTGACGGCAACGGCAATTGTGCGCATTGCATTGGCGCACCCATTAGCATGGCTGCTTGCTGGTGTTGTTGTTGCTGCGCAGCAGCCGTTGCGGCTGCCGAGTTGTTTCGATTGTGATTCTGTCGACTACCATTGATGTTGTGATGCATTTGTGAGCGGAAACTGGCATGTTGAAGCTGATGATGTTGCAACGCGGCTTGCGGATGCATGTGGTGCATGTGATGAGCGCCGGTTGACATATTGCCGCCAGCACCGCCACTACCGGCGCCTGCTGACAGCATGTGATGTTGATGGTGATGATGTGTGGGCGGCAACTGAGCGATGGGCATGTGCACGCCTACACCGGTGCAACCACCAACGCCAGCGTTGCGCATGCGGCGCTGATTGTTCGGCACGTCGGGTAAGGCGAAGCGCAGCTTTTCCCAGAACAGCTTGTCACCCCACTGCAGGTATGTGTTGGTTTTCAAATAGAGACGCAACTCCGGATCGATATCCTTTTGTGGCACCTCGCCGAGCACGATCAGTATGAGCCGACGTCGTCGATCACGCAACACAGATTGATGCGCCGATTTGAATTCGAAGCGACACCACTCGGATTTTATGAAATTCTCGGAAAGCACCATAATAGTGCGTCTTGAGGTATCGATAGCTTGCACAATGGCATCAGCCATATAACCGCCAACTGGAAAGTCGCGATGATGTAAACAGAGCTTATAGCGCGTGTCACCCTGTTCCAGCATAGGCGCCAGATCTTCGCAAACGAAAGCTTCATCTTTCGAGCTGTAGGAGATGAAGGCATCGAAGAGTTTTTCACGTTCATTCTTGTCAACATCGCGATTCGCATTGCAGAAGAGGCGTATGCCAAAACGTGAGTGACACCAGACGCGCATCTCCTGACGGAAGATGAACACGAGCAGCGTGCAGATAATCACGAAAACGAAGCTGGTCAGTATGGCTACCAGTATTGGTACATACTCATGCATCGGTGGCTGCGAGAGTATCATTTTCGTTGAGGTCATGTTGCCGTTAATGATCACATTATCGTTTGGATCCGCACCATTATAGTGGCCAGCGCCTAAGGGTGACTGATGCTGTGGCGCCTGTAGACCACCATTGCAGGCGACAAAGCGTGTTTGCGCATCCAGCAACGGATCGCCGCTCAAATAGATGGCATACTGCTCATTAGCCGGTTGTTGGTCGCTCTCTACACTATTGTTGTCAGTGGTTGTCGCATTGCTGCCGGCGAATAGTGCACAACGCAGCTTCACCTTATCCTGCACAGACTCACGCCGATTGACATAGTCGCGGAACTTATCGATAAACTCACAATTGCAAGACCACGGATTGCCAGCCAAATGCAACTCATTCAGATAGGAGGGCAAGAAGTTCCAAACAGCAAACTCGGTGATCGCATTGTGATCAAGTCGCAGTATTTTCAGGTGGTACAGGTGCGTGAAGGTCAATGTATCAATGCTAGCGATGGCATTATGTTGCAAATACAATTCCTGCAAATTGTCGAGACCCTGAAACTCATTACCGTTCAGTTGACGCAAACTATTGTGGTTTAACTGCAGCACTTCGAGCTCGAGGAGGCCATAAAATGTACGATTGTGCACAATTTCTATGCGCGAATGATTCAAATGCAGCACTTTTAGACGCTTGCGTCCAATAAATGCGTGGCTGGAGAGTTCACGGAAGTTATTGCCATCCAAATACAGTTGCGTGGCATCCATGGGTATATGCGAAGGCAGCGTGCGATCGTAGGCGGAACGCGAGCAGTCCACGACATTCGATGTCCACGATTGATCGTGATAACAGGCACAGCGATCGGGACACTCCATTTTGCAATCGCATGCGTAGAAGTCACAGCAGTGGCACAACGCAAAACAGTGCGCCTCGTATTTGCAGAGGAATTCATTCGATTTAGCCTCGATTAGTGGCACGTGCGTCTTACCGCGCGCATACGACAACTTACAGTAGATCTGATCGAGATCCATGAGTTTCGGTTGCGTGCGTGACTCGCTATTGACCTTCTGCAGCCAATCTAGATTGCAATCGCACTCGAATGGATTGTGACCAATGTAAAATTCGGGTATGTCCTTGTCGTCGGGTATGGGCGATAGGCGCAAAGCGTTCGGCTCCAGCGTGGTAAGCCGGTTGCGTATCAGATCGACGCGCGTCAGATTGGGTTTCTTAAAGAATGTATATGGTTGTATTTTGCTGATCAAATTATCGTTCAAGTATAAAACCTCAACGCTATTCGGTATCGAACTTGCTGTAATCTCACTCAACATATTTGAGCTGGCATCGAATGTGCTAAGGCTAAGCTCATTTTCGATTTCGAAATAGTTGCCCAGCTGCGTGATGCGATTAGCACGCACATCTAGCCACTGCAAACCGGTCGGTATGTGCGAGTAGTCGAACTTCTCCAAGCGATTATCCGAAATGTTAAGCCATACCAAATTTGGTAATTCGGTGAATAAGCCGTCGATGCTCTTCAAGTGATTGCCATCCAAACGTATGGCCTGCAGCTGTGTGTTGCGGTGTAGCGCGCCAGCCTCGATGCCTTTGATTTTATTGCCGGACAAATTTAGTATCTGCAGCGATGACATGCGATCGAAGACACCGCGCCGTATAAACTCAATGCTATTCTCTGTCAGACGCAAGCCATACAAATTGGCCATTGCCGAAACGCTGGTATTTTCGATATTCTTAATTTGATTTTCGCCAATGTCGAGTGTCTTAAGCAGCGGCACAGCGCTCAACGCATCCGGTATGGTCTTCAGCTTATTGCCATTCAAATGCAGATCTTGTATGCTTGAGCAATTGCGCAAAGCTTGCGTGTCTATTTTTGTAATGGCATTGTAGTCCAGACTCAGCACGAGTATGCCGTAGAGGCCGCGCAATGTGTGCGGTCCCAGCATCGATATGCGGTTATTGGACAAGATGAGCGTATGCAAGTTGGCGAGATCGGCGAATGCGCCATCTGGTATGTGATCGATGTAGTTCTCCTCGAGTTTTAAAATTTGCAACGAGCTGAGCGAACGAAATATGCTCGCCTCAAGCTTACTAATTTTATTCGCAGACAGATCGAGCAACACCAAACGCTTCAAGCCAACAAAAGTGGCGGCATTAACCCACTGTGAGTTTAGCTCATTCGCTGATAAGTCCAACACCAGCAAATCAGCCAGATCGCTGAAGAGCCCAGGCGCCAGCACATTAATACTGTTATTTTTCAAGTATATCTCCTTAACATATTTCGCCTCAGCGAAAAGTTCTGGCGGCAGTGAGGTCAAACGATTACCGGACAGATTGACAATTGAGAGTGAGACTAAACCCTCGAAAGCGCGATCAGCTATAAAATTCATGCCATTACGCGCTAAATTCAAATTACCCAGGCGTCCCAAACCGGAGAAGATCGCCGATGGCAGATTGGCAATCTTATTAGCGCTCAAATCGATGTGCGTCAGCGACGTGCCGCATATGCGTGACTTGCGTGAGCTCAACGCGGCGCTAAAGTGGAAATTGCCAATGTCTTGTATTTCATTATGCGAGATGTTGAGATGTGTCAACACCTTTAACGGGCACACCATGCCATCCGGTATGAGCCAGATATTATTCAAACTCAAATCCAAACGATCGAGTTGGCGAAATTCGCTAAAACTGCTGCTCGCTATATCCAGCGACATGGTTGACCAGTCACCGTTATGCGTGCGTATGGTGAGATTACGCAAATCCTGCAAACCACGAAATGAACCTTCCGTAATATTGCCGAGTTTGCAGTACTCGATAGTCAGCGCGCGCAGCTCGACCAACGAACGAAAGGAGTCCGGACTGAGACTGCTCTGGAAGAAGAGCGCATCATTGCACTCCAGCCGTAGACGTATCGTATTCTGTGGCTGTATAACGCTGAAGTTGGTGTTCTCCAGCTCGGAGTTGATGGTGCGCAGATGACAAACGAGCGTGATGTCCGCTTCGCTGGTGCCGGACCAGCGGCACTCGTCGGGCGCTTGGTAGAGCACTGTTTTGCTAAGCGCTGCGCCGAGCACCGGTATGATGACGGTGATGAGTACGGAGAGTATGGTTTTGGAGATAAGTGTCATTTTTGTGGACATTGTGTTTTTGGAATTTTGCGTTGATTTTGGTTATTAAAGTGAATTTTGATATATATCAATTTTTTTTCTTAATAATTTTCGATTTTTCGAATTGTTGCGTGCTTCTTCGGTGATCTCTTGCTTTAACGCACAAACACGCACACACTAACCAAATATTAGAACACACACGCACACTTTACTAGGGTGTCGCTTATGTTTGTGGCGTAAAAAACGTTATTTCCTTAATTTGCGCATTTTAGGCGAAATTTAGGTGTTTATTTTGTTAAAAAAAAATTTTTTTTTTTTCAAATTCTGCACTAATTTCGTGCCACTACACACTTTTGCACTCTGCTCTGCATTATTGTTGTTTTTTGTTTTCATAAATTTTTTGTAAATTTTTTTATTTGAGAATTGTTTATTTTCTGTGCCGCGCAACCGGAAACCCGTAATCCAAGTGTTGTCTGTGCCGTACGAAACGAACTTGTAAGCGTTTAAATAAATTCGTTGAGTTGGTCGAATTTCATTTTTTGCCTTCGCCAACCTTGTTTATATAAATACTTAGAGTAGAGCCTATAGCCAGCACTTTGCACTTGAATTTAATTTTAAAAAATTTGTATACTTCGCTTATATGCTTGCTTGTGTAAGCACTTAACTATATGTAAATATATACACCGTTGTATATACATATATATAATTTTTATATTTTTTTCTATTTAGATATTTTGTAATCCAGCCGACGTGCACAGCAAAGATGTGCGATCGTCACGAACTCTACTCATAAACTGATTACTCAAAGTGCATGCAGTCGATTAACTACTAAAAGTAAATGCCAAATAGCTGGCCGGAGTAGCTAGAGCGCGGCGGAGACAACATACATATAAAATGCATTATTAACAAAGTGGAGTGCTGAGTGTGGCAGTGAGCGAGCGTCCGCCGTGCCGTCAGAAAGGTAAGCGAGTTTGTTTGAGTAAGAAACTAGGCGCTGCAATCATAGTGTATAAAGTAGTTCTACCACTTGCAAGACTAAAGAAGTAGAGCGCGCAAGCATGTGCGTTGCTCACTTTGGTGGTTGATCAGTGATTTTAGTTTTCCCATTCGCTAGGTATGCTCATATTAATGGCGTAGCATCTTTGGCTTTGACTTTGAGCTCCTTTTTGTGCGCTCAGAACCAGTTTGAGTTTGTTGTTTGCTCATTATTATTTGAGAGGCAATCAAAAGTTAATCGAGTTGTTGTTGGTTTATGCGACGCCTGTGCGCGTTGGGCGGGTTGTGCCAGCAGTAGAAACGATTTCAAGTGCTCTCCTGAGCACAAATTTATAGTTGGATGTTGTCTGGTGCAGCCAGGAGACGCGTATTTCATAGAAATGCACAAGATAACTCTCAGTTTTGCAGATAAACGCTAGCTTACCGGATAAGATAAATGTTAGTTGTCACTGAAGCAGCTCCGCTATGCACTTTTTATGTTTTTCGTACTAAATTTACTTACATTTTATATGTTTAAAAAAAAATACGATTTTCGGGTTCACTGCGAGCAAAAGCGACCACTCCCAAAGGCTCTGTAATAAAATTAATCTTCTCTTAATTAATCTAAACTTATATACTTTACAGGTCTACATATTATATATATTTTTTTAAATTTTCTCACAGAATCTCAAGTTATTGGCTCTTTGAACTAAAACTTTTATTCTATAACCGTATAGGTTTTTATAGACCTCCAGTTATTGCCAGCATATTTTTCATGCTTTTTTTGATAAATATGTGAAACACAGAAGATTTGTAGAACTAAGAATGAGATTTAGGAAGTTGAGCCGGTACCTAAAATCATGGTGATGCCACTCATGATTATTCAGCTACGTGAGATAAATATTAGTAATCAGAATTAGTCAACCTCTTCAAAATTTTCAAAGCAATACATCTCACGCCCAACCACATCAGCATTAATTGCGATTGGATCAAAATGAATACACTTAATTGAATAAAATATAGAGCGCGTACTCAATGCGCAGGCAGACCAAACTCAGCTCCAACAACAATATGCAACAACAAGGTGAGCGCGTTGAGCGCAGCTTCTAAGCGCAACGGAAATGAGCGATCTTCATGTAGCTATGCATTAGAATTACATACACATTAACAAAGTAACACAAAATAAAAGCAAAATCTGTAGAAAACACCATAAAACATGCCTTAACCAGCAGCGTCAACTGCAACAACAATAACTTAAACAACAACAATAGTACGAGTATGCAGTGCAGCGAAATGCAATCAATGGTAGAAGGCATTGACACAAGTCCTACCGGTTGGACGAGTTTTTTTATAGGTTCAGATGACAGCTTTTTTCGCTCAGTTGCATAGCCAAGCAAATGAGTGTGTGGAGAGGCTCTCAATGCTGGAGCAGAGTGATGTGTAGATCTTAAAATTATAGTAGTGTTGAATGGATGTAGTTGTACGGAGAGTAAGATGAATGACTGATGTGGGAAGCCCTCGATACTGGAGTTAAGTTGAAGCGGTGTGAGAGTAAAGAGGTTGAACAGTGTGAGCGTTAGATAATGTGGTGTTAAATGATTTTAGTTCATATCTAAAATTTATCTGGATAATTGAATTTCTTGGATGAGCGAAAATTTTTCTTAAATGAGTTGAGTTGCAGTATCTCCAAGTTAGCAGTATTGACATTGAGTGCTTACTAGTTTGAGCTAATTATCTTTGAGATAATGAGGTACAAATGATTTATAAGTATTCACTCTTTTTTAAGATATTATGCAGCAGATAAAATGAGTGAGCAACAAATTCTTTTATGCTCAAAATGTACTCAGTTATCTCACTCAATTTAAATGTTAGATCGGCTGAGCACCAATTGCCGCTCTGATCAATGCGAAATTTTGTAACATCACTGACAGCATTTTTCTCCTGCAGACTGTGATTTATCAAATTTATACCTACATAATAAACTTCAGTGAGCTACTATTGTATCTACCATAGTATTTTTTGGCACAGCTGTTCTTTCCAATGAAATTCGGTACTACACTTTTATTATCTCTCGGAAATTATTTGTTTATGATACATTTTTTACGACTTTGATTAATATTTCGGCTGTTTGTTGTTGAAGTGTTTGTTGTTCCAAATTTCAGTTATAAACAAATCAATTGTTTTTTGAGTGGCACTTACACTCAGAAATAAATAACAAAAGATTTTTTTGTTGTTGTTTGAAAAATTTGGTATTTTGACTCATAAAAGTTTCCTAATAAAAAATGTTTATGTTTTTGCTTTGTTGTTTGTTTATCCAGCAGTAGATTTGATTGATTGTTAATTTGATGTTATCTCGCCGTAAAGAAGACATAGCCGTCATATATTTTCATGTTTTTTTTTTGAAAATTCTTAAATATTCTGAAATATTGTTTTAAATGAAATGTTCGTTTTATTGGCTGCATAAATTTAATTTGATTTGTGGTAGGCAACGGAAACCTCAACGCTTAAAACAGAAAATAAATTTATGAGCAGTTTTTTAAAATAAAAAATATTTGTTCGAAACCTTTGAAAAAAATATTTATGAAATAAAATTTCGAAAAAAAATTTGAATTTACATATTTTGTATGCATAAATTATTAAAAATCTGTGTTTGATTTCTAACTAATTTTATAAAAAATATATATTAAAATTATTTCAGAAAAAGTTCGCATACATAGGTATATATAACTTAATCAATTGTTTTATTAAGAAATTCAGGCATTTTTATTACAAAAAAGTGTTGCTTAAAAAAATCTTTCAAATATTTGAATAGAAATAGTAGAACCGAACTTAAGATTAACTTTTTCATCAGCCGTTGACAATACCCCAAGTGACATTACAAAAATTTGACACTGAATCATAGCTTAAGTTAAACTACAATCCAAAATCAGATGCTCATAAATATTATTGAAATTTTAAAATGAAAAATAGCTGCATTAAACAAATTTTCACTATCCGTTTAGACTTCAAAAAAATTACGTCAAAATTTTCGTACAATTCTCAGTCATAATAGCATAGCCTTATTATCGTCATCTTATCATTTGCTCTGTTGAACCAGTACTGCTGCCTGTATTGAGTTTTTCTGGTCGAGAAGCTAAGGAGGGCATACAATTTTTTGTAGATAAAAATTGAGCAAAATATAATACACTCATATTTTTGAAAACAACACTCTATTTCTAATTTATCTCTCTCCCTTTTTCGACACACTCAACTGCAATTAACTAATTGAGCCAAAACCTAAGACACTCGTTGTTCGCCAAGCGTTCAGATAAATTCGTTGATTTCTTAGACTATTTTAAATAGCAAATCTTTATTTGAGTGAACTGTCTGCGTATATTATACGCGATTTTAATGGCTGTAGCTGTATTTTAATAGAAACGCTATTTACTCTGCTTATAATTTGAAGTTTTTACCGAAAGTTTGCTCATGACCGGAATGACTTGATATATGTATATATTTGATTTTCTTTCTTCGCGATTTCCACTTTTCTTTTAGGTTCGATCAGTCAGCGTAAATATTCAGTCCATCAAGAATTCGCAGTTATAGTGACAAATTCTTGAAGAAGTCATATATAGTATTTTTATAGTGGATTATGAAAGGTTATGCCTTACACTTAAGAGATTTTATATTTTATACTCAATTTTCTATCCCATACTGAAAATGTCACATACTCATCCATATGTGATGTTCTAAATATAGTATTCACTCACTCTTGGTACCGAGTTCGTTGTCGCCGCAATTATATTGTATGATATGTTATTGACTGAAACAAATTGGGATCTGATCTTCTAAAATATTTCAATGAGTTTTTAGCTGCGCCAATGACCTAAACTTCAATCCTCATCTTTCAAATTATATTCCCATTAGCGACCAAAACCGAGAAATAGAGTTTCCATACAAGCATTTGATTTCGATCGGTTAGTCTGTATGACAGCTATATGCTATAGTGATACGATTTGAACAATTTCTTTGGAGGTTGCACAACTGTCTGAGGCATCAATCTATGCCAAATTTCTTGAAGATATTTCTACCAATAAAAGAGCTTTCCAAACAAGCACTTTATTCCGAATGTTCAGTTTGTATGGCAGCAATATGCTATAGTGGTTCGATATATAATATATCTTGTTCAGGGTATAAAAAGAAGTATTTATGGAATTTTCGTAGCATACATTATTACTAGGGCAGAGACTAGCTGTCGAAAATTGAACAGCGCTGTTATGTACTCAAATCAAAGTTAATATTTTCCAGTTTGACAGCGTTAAAAGCCCAAAATTAGAGCTGGTGTATTCCTTCCTGCAAAGTTTGCGCTTGGTTAGGTAATAAGTTAATATCCAAATAGTCAAAGGTCAGATCTAATACTTCTCACCTGGAAGTTGTGCTGATGCAATCATTTTTAGGTGGAAGAACTTCGACAACAGTCTCAAATTTGGTCTCTCTAAAGATCTTGAGATTGTCTTTTCTTACAGGATGCGTTTGTGAAATACTGCACAACCTATTTCACACAACAGCCAACAACTCCATGCAAAGACAGCAAAAAAACCTGGCAGAAATTGCAAATTTCATTCAACATAAAAATGGATTACTAATTACGGCAGTCTAGCAAAATCTCACATTACTAAGTATACAATTTCGATGAACTCATTTGTTGCCCAATAAGCCCCGGAATGATAAGCTGCACGCATACAAAGTGCATATGGCCACATGCAACACTATGCAAGTGTGTGTGTGTGTCAAGTCGGTTGCGCACGAAATGCAGGTACCTCGAACTATAAGACGCACACTCGATGACAGGTGCTGTTTACGAAGAAAATTTTGCCAACAATTGCCGCACATACATAGATTCATATGGCAATAACAACAAATATGGGTTACTGCAACATGTGTTGCAGCATTTAAAGGCAATTGTAACCAGAGCAAAGGCGCATACAAATTTGATAAGAATGCGAATGCAGAAAAGTATTTTAGCAGTAGGAAGAAAGGTGTATGCAAAGACAAATAAACACACGCACATACTCACATACATCGTATATATATATACATATATATGTAGCTGTGCAACATAGAGTTGTGTATGCCAGTAGAGAGCGCAGTGGCTGTAAATATTGAGCAAATGTGGAGATTTTAAACAAATTTTTTTTAAAGATTTTTGCAAAGCATATGCAGTTTGTGGCACAGGTAGCTAACTGTTATGATGGAAAATATTTGTATGTGTGTGTGTACTCTGCATTCTTACGAAATTGGCCTTTGTTGTGCGTTGGCAACAATTACTTGCTTAAATAGCATTTACTTTGCCTCACTTTTTCAACTGTCTCTTGTGCGTTATTGTTGTTGCCACTCAATTTTGGGTTGCGCGTGTGATTGCCTGCATTTTTATGCCTTTCTGCTTTGCTTTCTTCAACAATTCTTCAATTTCTAATCTTATCCCACGAGTAATCCATCAAAAAAAAAAAACCGAAGTACGAAACAGCAGTGGCAGCTAGAGCTACATTCAAGCCATAGCCATCTTTTCTATTTCAATTACTACACAGAATTTTTGTTTGGCGTTGTTGCAACATACACTCCGCATGCATCTTTGGTAACATTCTTTGTTTGTTTGTGTTTCTTTTTATTACGAAACAAAATCTTTTTGATTTCCTTCCAATTTTTTTCGGCTTCAGCACAACAACTTTTACTAAGCAACAGGAAGTAGCTTTGTTGCAGTGTTCACTCGTTGTTCGCCGCTTTAAGTAGCGCAGCCCACATGTCAAATCTGCTCGTGTTGCATAATGTAGCACAATGCAAATGGGAATGCAATCGCAATTAGAAAAATTAAAAAAAAAAATTGAGCAAGAAATAAATAAAGAATTGTAAAAAAAAAACTATAAAAAATAACAACAGCAACAAATCTATAGGCTATACTAAAATCAAGCAGGCTTCTGCTGCAACTTTAGCTGGGAAATTCGATTAGAATAGCTAAATTTTGCCGCACAAATTGCTACTTCTATTATTTTCCGCATATATGTACATGTCACAGCATTTCGTTGTTGTTGTCGTTGTTTTGCAGTTTTTGCGCTCTTGATTGGATAAGATACAATTTCATTCAACTTAGCTTAGGCCTAGCAGACACTGAGTCGGTGGAGAGGGAACCTTTGCATGCGCTATCAGCGCCAATCTCAAATCCAAGTGGGCATGGCTCGAGCATGTGCGCTACGCCCCTACTTCCGTGTTGCAATGAGCGGTATGCGGCGGCACCGAGAGCGTAGGGCGTATGTGAAAGAGTAAATAAATTGTTGCTTTTTCTACATTGCTCAACATCTTTTATGCCAATTTCTTTAGCAAAGCAGTGACATGCAGTTCCCTCGAAATCTCTGCTGATTTAGCGCAAGTTATAATTAATTTTTAATTCACAACGGATTCTTTTAGTTTACCCGTTACATACTTTCTCAACGTTTGTGAGGATTAATTGTTTGCAAATGAAAGAAAAATTCCAAAAAAAATCGTATATACCCAATAGAAATTATAAAGAAAGCATAGTACCTGAATAAAAAATGACAAAGCCGTGAATTCCGAAAAAAATAAATGAAAATTTCAAAGCAGCGTATTCCGAAAAGAAATTTCAATGCGAAAGAAAATTCTGCAAATAAAGCGTTTAAGCGCTCAAACTACATAATTCGCCCTTGATGACGACTTTTGAGTATGTTTGTGTATGCGTATTAGCAAAACTTGAATGCCATAAATAAAGCAGAACACTCACATAAACATGTGTCGAGTTATATATGCTCACATACATGCAATATAATTATGAGTATGCCCTGTAGAAATTATAGTGTGATTTGTATGAACTTAGCTGATACACAAACCATTTGAAACTGAGGATAATTCAAACAATTCTAACCCAATTCCAATTCTTTAGCTATTATATTTTATATATTATATTAAGGCACTCACTAAGCTCTCTGCACAAAGATACTAGTTGAGAACTTTTAATATTTTTGGTTTGCGACTTTGCTTACCTGAATGGCCTGAACACTTGTGAAATAAGTCAGTAATAATGAAAAAAGTTCGGTATGACTTCTTACATACGAAAGAAGTTTTCAAACGGTAAACGTAAAAACGCTTGAATGGGAAATCGCCTAACGCAAGCTATATATGCTCTCTTAAGTTTAAGATAACTCAAAATTCAGCAAAAACTTGAACGAAAAGACTTTTTTGGTTTAAGAAATATGCATTCCGCTCGAAAAATATTCAAAGAACCATGGACTACCAAAAAAAAAAAAAGAGATGTGTTTCATTCCGTGATAAATTTTGAATACAAAAACGCTTGAATTTTTATCTGGCTAAATACTAGCAGTTTGGCAACATTTGACAAAAATATTTTGGAAATATTTGTGTAGATGGAAGCACATACAGCGTTGACAACGTTATTATGGGAGTATTTACTCTCTAATATAGAAACTATTTTTTCGTTTAACACTTCCTAAAATTGAGTTTTTTTAAGATTTTTAAGATCGCCCACATCTTTTTATTATCACTCTTTATACATATTTCTTATTCTGAAAAAGTAAATATCATGTCTTTGAAACTATATTTCTAGGTCATGCGGTATTAAAAGCAGTTTTAAAAGTTACTAAGGTCTCATTATGTGATAAGAGTTTCATAAGCTTTCACATGTTCCCATACCCATCCCTAGTGGGTAGCTACGTTTAATTGTTACTCATATGCGCTTCTCCATATATGCAATTATTTTGTATTTTTCATTGCAAATTTTTCTATTACATTTAGTACCGCATTATTTTTGTTTGTTTCTGCAATTTTTCTTCTCTTTTACATTTACATAAGTTCTCATACATAATCATCATATAAAAGTTCATAAGCACAATTATGCGAGTAATATGCAATTTGCGTTTTGCTGTGGCTTGTTTTATTGTCCTCTAAGGTGATTCATGTTGCATGCCAAATATCTACAACAATGCAACTCTACAATTACAAACCGTTCAACTAAGCAATCCAGCAAGTTTGTCAGCGAAATTAGTCATTTGGTGAGTTACACAGTTGGGCGAGTGACTGACTGACTGTCTTTCATCAAAACAGCTGGCTCATCAAGCTTACGTCAATGGTAATGGCATAGCAGATATTCTGATGCACATATAACATACATGTACGTATTAATACATGTATATATATATATATATGTATGCATGAATATATATGGGCTCACATGTATTGGCACACAATATAAGTACAGATGACAATGACCGCCCGTCGTCATCGTCAAGTTGTTGCAATTTAATGGAAATTAACAAGTGTTTTTCTTTACACTATTCTTCGTTTTCTTGTCATGACATTTTGCAAGGTTTAACGCTTTTGTTGTTATTTTGTACGTAGTAATTGCACTTTTGATAATACACTGTGCACAACTTTTCGCAAAACAAATTAATAAAGCGAATTTGGACTCTAGGAGCCAAGTGCCCATATTAGAGAGTATAATATAAAGTATGGGAAAGTTTCCCGAAACATCCACATTAGTAAAGAGTTCTTAAGGGTTTTTAACTTTTAGAGTATAATTGATCCGACTTCGGTGAATGCATTACGTTTCAAGAGAGCAGAGCGGATTTAGTTTTGATAGCTTACCGATGTATTTCGAAGTATCTGATATTAAAACAAGAAAACAACGTTCATTTCGGCTGTCTCGAAGGTACAACACCTCTCACAGATGTATTTCTTATGGTATAAAAATATGCTCTATCCGATCTGGAAAATTTCTTCGAAGATTATAGCCTTGCTTTTGGAAATAATCTGTGCCAAATTCTGTGCAGATATCTCGTCAAATAAAAAAGTTTTCCATACAATTTCAAACGGTCAGTTTCTATGACAGCTATATGCTATAGTGGTACGATCTAAACAATTTGTTTAAATATTATAGCGCTGGCTTGGACAATAATTTATGCAAAATTTCATGGAGATATCTTGTCAAATACAAAAGTTTGCCATACAAGCAATTTATTTTGATTGTACTTTTTGTATGGCAGCTATATGCTATAGAAGTCCGCTATTGGCGGTTCGGACGAGTTTCAGAATTTCAGAATGATATGCCATAAACTGAGGGACTACTTCGCATATATACAGACAGACTAAATCGACTCGACTTGACTTGTGCGATGTATCTGCAGAGAGAATAACTATTTCATTACGCTATAGCTATTCTAACAAACTGCCGATTTATAGCATGTTCAAGTTGTGAGATAAACACGAGTTTAAGCTTTTGTGATGAGAAATAAATAGTGTTTTCTACTGATAAACACCAAAAACAGTGCTGTTTCTTGCGAATTAAAGAAGTCTTCGTAGTTACTTAAGTTTTTTGAGCGGTGTGTAATGTGTAACACCAAAGTAAGAAATAAACTCGAGTTTATGTTGCAGCGTGGAGAGTTTGTAATGCAGATGATGAGGTTGTGTACAATATATACTGTTGCTCATTTGTCAAGTAAACTTTTTCAGGGTTGGATTTCAATAAACACCAAAATTAATGATGATTAAGACGGGTTAAATGTATTTTTATAGTTAATTGTTTATTTTTTGACTATTGTAGAGTACCTTACACCTACATACTTGTACATAGTAAGCAATAAACTCGAGTTTATGACGCGGCGTGAACTGTTTATATTCTAGATCGGGGTCTTATAAAGGAGTTTAAGAGTTAACTGCATTTGCCGAATATTTTTGAATAATTTGAATAATATATTTCGAATAAACAATAAACTCGAGTTTAGAGACATCCTGAACATATTTTATTAAACATGAACATTTTTCTTATAAAAATTCATCGGATTTAGGCTCGAACACACTTTCGTTATGGTTAAGTGTTAAACGCAAGAGTTGAGTGAGAAATTAGTCAAACATTTGCCAATTTGTGCTTCATTTCGCTCAGTGCAACCGCAACTTTTCATTCCCCACAATTAAGCGTTTGCAATAAGAACGATGAGTTTGTTTGCCTTTGTTTACCGTAATGCAATGGGTTCTATGAAAGAAAAAAAATAAAAGATTTAAAGAAAAGTAAACTAATGATTGTCGCTTTGTGATTACAAGGAAAAAGTTGTCGCAAAAATTGCAGAAAACTGTAAAATAAGACAAATGATAAACTTCGGCTTGAACATAAGTATATTTGTATGTGTGCAGGTATGTTTGTGCTACGACATCGCATGTCACTGATTTGACAAGCAATCAATTAAAGCTAATTCGCGCTGAGCGCAATGACAAATTATTGCAAAATTAAAAAATTGCAAAGGTAAATTGTAAAATTGAGCGCACTAAATGAAATAATTTAACTGTAAATGATAAAGTGGGAATGCCAAAGAGTGCAATGTCACTTCAAATGAAAAAAAATTGTTAATGAAAATTAGAATGAAAGTGCAGCAAAATATGTTTGTATGTGCCGAAATTAAATATTTTTCTTCGAAAATTACACTTTTGTAGCTTGAACTTGCTTTTCTGTAACAGCGTAGTGCAATGACTCACAGCATGTGTATAGACAGGGTGCATACTGCTGCAACAAATATGTGGGGGATCCATTCAATTACCCATTGTGTTTGAAAATTTTGTTATACTTTTGGATATTCAAACGAAAATTGCTCCGATATAATTTTAAAACCGTCTTGACACGAAATCGTTCTAATTCGCTCGCTTATCGCACTATTTAATTAGATGATTTAAGTGCAGTTTGTCGTTACCCCACATACATACTTCTAATGTGTGTGGGGAAATAATATCTCTATGTGTGTGTGTGTGTGTACTAATTTAGACTATCTCAATATTGCCACAATTTATTGTGCGTAATAAAAGAAAAAGTTTCAATTTTCACTTATCGCCACAACACGGCGTTGCATACAGCGTGGATACACTAGTACGCAGACACCCCCCACATGCATGCGCTTCGCACAAATTACTATAAACGCTAGAAAGTTGTGTTCGTGTAACTGTTGCAAGCCTTAAATATTTAGAGTAATTGAAAACAACAACAAAATGTACATGTAAATATATTTTTTTGTTATTTAAAGCGCTTTTGTTGTTGTTTCCAATTTATTTAAGCTTAAAATCGATAACTAATACTGTATCACTTGTTTTTGTTATAGGTATTTCATTATATTTCACAGCTATTGCTTCCATTAGCTTGCTGATAAATCCAATTAATTCCTCGTTCAAATAAATTGTATTTGTAGTTGCCGCAACTGTTTGCTGTTCTAAGCATAAGTGTGTAAACAAATATGTAATTTGAGAGGGTAGAAAATAATATTATAGAAATATAAGGTACTATAAAGTCTGAAGAAATCGCTACATCTAACGACACATCTACGACAGCTGTGAAACTCTACATAGAATACTTAAGTAAATTGTTGCCGTGTTCTATTCGCCAGTTCCGTGTTCTATATGTTTACTTTTTACTCTCTTTACTCTCATGAAATTTTCATGCAGAAATAACAAAAAAAGTTACCTAGTTTATTTCCTTATACGAAATTATCTTATACTGCATAACTGTTTGCTTTCTATTGCTTTTTGATTATGTCAGTCCACTGTATTCGTAGCTTTTGCTTGTTCGATTCGCCACTCTTCAAGACTTGACAAATCGAAGACGGTTGATATCCACTTATTGACAAAAGCTGTTGATATAACATCTCCCAAAATACTTCCAATGCTTACCAGAGCGACGTTGCCCTCGAGGACAGATCTTTTGTTAAAAGGTATCGATCATATTAGTCCAGATAGCTGACTTGAAACTGTCTGGTAGTTAAACGTATTTATTTTCTGTAATCAGATCAAATCATAAGCTCAGATATCTGTTTACCTTTAACCTTTTTAATTTTATCCATAACAGCAACTACGGATCATTTTTAATTATAAGATAATACATTTAAAAGTACTTACTTTGCCTGAGTCTCTATTTTTGGCTATTTACTGTAAAACCTTGAAGATATTTCGAAGGCATGGCTAATTTTGGCATATCTGCTTTTAACACCGATACTCACACCACGTTTACTACGCCTTCTATATTTTTTATAATTTTTGAATATTTTATCTAATCCGCAAGGTTTACCATTACTTTTTAATTAGTTCTCCTAAGTTCTCCTAGGTTATAATTGTATCAGTTTTCTTCTTTCCTCACAGTGCCAATGTATTAGTTTTGTCTAGAGATTACACTTACAGTCCAACTACAGAGGCTAATAATAAAAGCGATCTGACAAAACCGCTGCCATGTTTACCCATTTGACTTGTTTCTAAAGTCTCACAGAGCGTATCGATAAGTCATATTACCACCAGTTTGATCTCATCAGATACAAGTATGAAACCCTAACTGCGGTTACATCCAAGATATCATAATCTTCACAAAAAAGTTTCCATACAAGGAGTGGATTTTGGTGGATCCGTTTGTATAGTACAGCCCGTATTTATTTTGTATGTACAGGAGTTGTTCTTTCTTAAATGTCGAGTACTGCCACTTAAATTTTGTATGTCAGAGCTTTGCTGGATTTATGCAGGATCCATTCCGGTTACATAATGCGAACGGACTACCACTTGGTTATTGGTGTGGTGGTATAAATGTTTATACTTCCTCTGTATGTTCCTAAGGTAGTGTCTAATTTAGAACCTTCAGTGATTTTTTTTCCTCTATCTCAAGAGCATTTCGCATAAATAATCCTATTATAATAATCGTTGAGCTCTTTCGTCGAAGAGAATGCAGTTAATTTAACCATTCGGGCACCAGAAGAAAATAATTTTAATAATCAGCATCCACAAAACAAGTTTTAGAGTCTCTTATCTGAAATATGGTATGTTAGGCTACTTCTTTACAAATTTTAATGCTAATTTTTGCAGTTCGGTTTCGGATTCAGAAATATACATAGATATGTTTTCAATTAGGATATAGTGATAGTTATATATAAGACTTGAAAAAGTATATAGGAGATTATTCTTTACTGGTAAAGAACTTTAGCTTGCTTTAGATATGTTTAGATTGTGGATTGCAGAAAATTGAGACAATTGTCGAATTTCCAACTCAGATTAAGTAGAAAATATCGCTTCAAGGCTTCAAGGTTTGGCCTCTTTCACAACGACAAATTATATAGAATTATTTTGCATCTATTTTTAAGTAGATCAAATGTCGAGAGCTTCTGGGTTTAATCTCAATCTTAGCTCAGAGTACATTTATCGCCTTTAAAACGCTTAGTCGCTAATAAGCGAACACTAACCTCACTTCCTGACACTGCTGACGGTGAGTCTGCTCATATTGTGTCCTTTTTACCTCAGAAGTTCAAGTTTTTATTGTGTGCCTGAAAACACATGCACCAAATCGCTGCATTCTACATTTATTTCAGTTTTACAATGCAGTATTATGCATATGCCAAGCTGCATAACGGTAATATTTCAACTTTGCTTCATTACGAGCAATGAAAAATGAGAAATGAGCAATTCAGTGAAGGCCAGGAATTCGGCGATGTCATTGTGTCTGAGGAGGCACGCATAAGGTCTGCTTGAAATCAAAGCAAACACACACACACACAGACAAACATACATATATTTGGTGCAAGCGAGCTAGAGCAGAACGGAATCTTCTTCCTGCTGCAGCCACAAGACAATCACACAGCGCAGAGAAGTTGAGCCGGCAGCTGTGCTTGTATGAGGAAATAGCCGAAATGCAGTGATGCATTGCAGAAGTGAGAGACAACGACAGCGGCAAAGGAAAATCACATGCCACACATACATATATATGTGAAAACCTTAATGATGCGCTGAACTGAACTGCACTGCAGGAGAATGGGTGGAGGCGAGCCGCAGCGCTGGTATGCCGACAAAACGGCTGAGCGCTTCAAGTGTTGCGCAGATCCTTTGTCATTTAATGGTTGGGCGCGCGGCGCGGAAATATTACACGGATTCATCATTAAATTTTGATTCACACACCCACATACACATACATGCACACACGCGTTGCAAGCAAATCAAATTTTCTTTCTTTTGCCTTTTAATGACTTTGTATGCCCCAAAAATTATTGTTTGTTGTATTTGAACGCCAGTCGTGCATGGCGACACCAACAACAACAATAAAAAGAACAACTAACACTTGATAAGTAGCATGTTGCAAGTACCCAATATGATGTGCTTACATATGTTTCTAAATACTTTGATACACAAGTGACGTAGCAACATTGAAATGCTGTTTGTGCAACAATCTAACAACATTAGTGCAGCACAATTGATCGAAGTGTACAAAAAAGGCAAAAAAAAAAAACCACCAACAACTTCGAGAAAAAATGATTAATGGCAATTTTGTATGAGGCATATGTTTTTCTTAAATGTAGCATCAACTACTCCACTAACTAACTGCGCAACGTAGTTGTTGTAATTACAGTTGTTCTTGTTGTTGTAATTGTTGCACCGTTTTGCTGTTTTGATTAATTGAGTTTCGCGTCGATTGAAAAACGATTTTTTCGACAGCAACTTTTTCTACTAAACGTCAACTCTTCGGCTAACACACACATATAGCCGCACGTGTGTGTCTGTGTTCGTTTGCGCTTGCGATTTCAGTGTCTTAAGCTGGTTGCTGATAAATCTCAACGCATTACTCGCGTAATGGGGTGCCAATTTCAACTCGTTTGACGGCAAATTTCTGGTAATTTATTATAAACTCAAGCAGCCATATAAAATGTGTGTTAGTTTTTCGATTTTTTTTCGATTTTTATTCAGTTTTTTTTCCGCATCCTTCTCAATACGTTCATTCTCCAATGCAATTGAAGCGAATTGGTAAGCAATCATAGGCAAGTATCGGTCTATTAAGCATGTTTTCCTGTGTCGAAGTTGTGCCGCAGTAATGAATTGAAGTTGTAATTGCGTTAATTAAATCGATTTTGACTGATTAACCGTATGAAAGTAAGTTAGTTTTAATGAATCTGGTTAGTTTTTGAAAAATGTGAAAAATTCTTGCAACTAGTTGTGATGGCTCTTCGGCTTCGAAGCGATATATTTTTACAAAAAGGAAATTAATCAAGGTAGAGCAATGTTCAGTGGAATTCCATGGGCGAATAAATTGAATTATTAGTGAAAAATAATTACGATCTGATTTGCGTGGGATACAAAAACACTTAAAAATCATTAGTACCCACATACTCGAATTTATGGTATTAAACATCAGTCAATAATATATAAATTCACTTAGATTTCCTTAAACTCCAATTTATAGGAGCTTATGGATGCGTATTCTGTGGTGTTAATCATAAACGTCAAATCTTAAAGTCATGTTTTTTGGTGCTACGTAAAACTTAAAGTCAATACCTCTGCTCAGAGCCTTTCTGGCCTACTCAATCATGCTGACATGCTCAAAAAAAACTCAGTATGCCTGCCGCCATAGCGCTCCAGAATTTTGGTTACCAAACGTCCATCCAATTTTAGCTTCCTAGCCATGTGTTGAGCCATGAATCTAGAATAGAATCCTCTGCGAGTGTTGGCGATTCGCTTGTCCTACCATTCTCAGATAAGACTGATCTCCATGCTCCCGGGTCGGAGGCTGCATCGGCCCTTCTAAAAATGTTCGACGGTAACTGTTTCGTCACTCTGCGTAGATCCCTTTCTGACCTGCCTTCACCTTCTCCTTCTTATGGTTCTACTTCTTAGTGTTCTATACAAAATTCATTCTAAATAGGTCTCCACTCAGAAAGGTAGTCGCATTTAATGGTCCCAAAGTTATCTCTCACGAAGTTAAGGCGAGGGTTAACGCACGTCCTTATGAGGCTCAACGTTAAGAGATCCGCGTAAAGAGGGGTTCAAATCGAATCCGAAACGTTTTCCAAAAAATGTATATAAAACTAAAGTTTAGTTAAAGTTAGAATTGGTAAAGCCGTGAAAGCTACAGGTCATTTAGCGTTACTCAGGATCCAAAACTTGGAAGTGACTCGCACTACAACTCCAAAATATGGAATATGTAACATTATAAATAATCTTTGGAAAACCACTTACGACGAGCTGTCAACTGCAAATGACTAAGAGCAGCTCTCTCGGATCTCTGGTAACTAAAAGCCATTTAGAGTCAAGATCGATAACTATTGCTTGTCACATTTGTTGACTGAGTTCAGCCAAAACACAACGATCAAAACAGTTCGACAGTCGTCTGAAAGACTGCTTTTACCATAGATCTCTTTCCTAATCTAATTATAAACAGTGAGGTTAGTTTCCCAGGCTACAATGTAAAATTGAACACGCCATTCACGTGCGATCCACTAATTTAATGATTCTATTGAAGGACCTAGCGAGGATAATCTACACCAAATCGAAATGAATATAGCAACTACAAAAAAAAATATTGGCTTATCAACACAATCACACCTCTAAATTACAATTACAAAATACCAAAGTCGAAAGTCATTTCAACTCACTTTCCAAAGATCACAAATATGATAACGTCCTTTTGGTAACGTAATGCCCATAAGCCGTTTATAGCGAACCAATCCGAAAACAAGCGTGTAAAGATAGCTGACCTTTGCTGTAGGCAATCAACACTTGACCACAAGGGTCTGAAAATTCTACGTAATTAAAGTGAAAAATATTTAACATTTTCGTACATTTACTTTTACTTGAACAGTTAACATGCTTTAGAGAGCCATAATTCATGGCGCAAAAAAAAAAAATATATAAAGAATAAAAAAGTATATCAAATAAATAAATCAGTGCTGCACTTGTTCGATTCGGTATTTTGTTGCAATGTTGTTTTTCTTGCGACCCTTTGTTGTTGTTCTTTCTGCTTTTGGCTTTTTTTAAAGACTTTTTTGTTGTTGTTGTTACTTCTTTGGGCATTTTATTGTTGTTGTTATTTCTTTCGTCATTTTATTGTTGCTATTTCCAAACAAATTCCAATTGATCGCATTCTTTGCAGTTATCCACTACACCAAGCGATTTAATTTACGACTATGTTGCAACACTTACCCCTCACTACCTCACCCTTACTTTCTCTACACTGCTTCACCCTGTTAGATCGCAGAGTGGACGATTGAATTATGCCTTCTGCTCCAACTATTGAACACTTGTTGTTTTGTCTATCGCGCTCTCTACCGCTGCACCACTTCGCAGCATCATCGGCCAGTATCTACCTGTGCGCATGCGTACCAGATATTTGGATTTTAAATTGGATTTTAAAGATACACATAAACGTCGTAGATCGATGTAATAAAACTGGAAGATTTCCCTTTATTAAAACCACTTCAAATCGAACGGGCATATAAATAAAATCAAGTAAACAAAAAAAAAACAACAATAGAGAAAGGTAAAAGTGCCAGGAAAGAGCGGCCGCGCGGAGTTAGAATAACAAAGATAGTGCAAAGAACAAAAAAAGTGTACAGAATTGATACACTCACCAGCTTCAAACAAGCGATAATCTACATAAAGCAAACGATGATAAAAAATAACAATGACTCAAATAAATTAGAGGCGACTTGAGGCGCAACAAAGCAGAAGAAAGAGTTTGAGAAGAAAAAAAAAATATTTTGTTTTGAGAAATACATTTAAATCAACACACAAAGGTTGCAGTCGAAGCCAATAGAAGGGCAAAGAAATTACCAACTTGCACTTTGGTGCGCTTGTTACTATGTTGCAACACATTTCATCACGTACACGACAAACGTTTTGGACCGACTCATGTATTTCACGTGAATTTTGTAAAGTAAACAAAACTAAGCGCAAGATAACAATATTTTAGAATGAGTTGTAGAACTTGTGATGCTGTTGGAAAGAATTTAGAGCACAGTGGTGTGCAGGTGGAGACAAATTGATGTGCTATAGTTCAGAAGCCCAATTTTTCTTTGGGATTCCTATCAAGCAGAAATCCATAATTCTCTTCACTCTTGTACTACTTCATGAGATCCATTTTTTTTGAAAAACGCTTTGAATATCTCTGCTCTTATAAAGTCTTATTATGTTAGATTATTCTGAAATATTTCCGAATTGAGACCCAAGGCTTTTGTTATCACTTTTTTTAAGGTTTATTTTCAATTAATTTGAATTTTGCCTTTCGGTCTCAAAATAAATAATCTGTTTACATAATTTTTTACAACTTTTCATACGAACCTTTATTTTATCTACTTTTTGGCCTAACACAACCCACAGTGCCTACTGTTCAAGTATAAATATTTTGGGCGGTATTTGTAATATATCGCTGATGCGCGCGAACGATCGATAGTTTAATCAGTTGTAGAATAAAACTTCAACTTAATGATGCTCACCTTGGCGCATATACGTTCAAAAGCAACAACAATATAAGCAACACCAAAAGCATGATAAAGGCAATACAACAAACAGCCAACAACAAGTAAAGGCAGTAAGTAGAAATAAATAGTAATAAAGCAACAATAAGCGCGATATCAACAGACTAATGCGTAGATGATAAACAAAATCTCAGAAAAGTATTCTTGTGGGTGATTCTGTGGCGCTGATCTGATACTATTTGCTGTTGTTGCTGCGAGAAAATCTTATTTATATGCGCTGTCAATGAAAATGAACGTTGTCTGATATTTAACTGGAAAATTGTGGCTCGACCTTCCACTAACTGCTGTTAATTACCAGGCTTATTCGATCGTCTTTTTGTTTCTTGTTTTTGTTATTCTTAAGTTTTTGTTGTTTGTTTCTATGCACTGAAATTTAAGATGCTATATAGATTTGACTGTTCTTATCGCTTTTTGTACAATTTTTGGTTTGTTTGTGGTTATGTCGAGTTTTTGTTTACTCTTGGAGAGAAATTAAATTTAATTTGATTTTAAACAGCAAATTTAGTTTGAATTCGCCTATTTATATGGAAATTTTCAACTTCACGATATCGAATTGCATTTTTGGTGCCTTCAATTAAAACGAATCATTATAAAAACGTAATTTTTATAGTTAGTTGTATGAATTTAGGTGAAATCTTGCATGCATCAATGCGATTTCTTTGTGTGTGGGAAAGTTTTTGAACGGTTTTATGGGTTTTTTTGCTTTGTAGAAATCGAGGCATTTGATTTGTGCTGCTAGATTTTAGTCAGAATATTTACACTGCCAAAAATATATGTAAGAATTAGAACCATACAAGTATTTTACTTTATCGCGAACTCGAGTTTAACGAATAGTATTTATGAGCAAACTGTTTGTTTAACTGAAAATTATAGAAAATAGTTTAGTTAAAAAATGAATGATTTCAATTTGTTTACAAAGTTATTTTATTTATTTCAAATTACATAATTTTTTATCACAAGTCTAATGTATCGTGTTTATGCAAACAGTTTGAGGTTTTGAATTTATCGTAGGTGCAAAAACGAATAACGGTCACTACATGCTCAAAAATTATTCATTTCATTTTAAAAACAAATTTTTTTTATTGTAAACTCGAGTTTACTGTACAATATTTATGAACAAACTCTGAATTTAGTTGAACATTATGTATAATATTTCAGTTGAAAGATAGATGATGAACTTATTTGATTTGTTAATAATATTATTTGTTAAAAATAAATAAATAAAAATTAATTTATTTATTTTCGATTATTAATTTATTTATTTCCTAATGACATATTTTCTATCGCAAACTCGAGTTTATGAAAAATCTTGAGTTCTTGAGTTTAGGTTCAAAGATTGTTAACCTGCTTGTTGCAGAATTTTGCTTTATTTCGGAAATAAATTTGGTGTTTCATCATAATTATTTAGTTCAGAGTTTATTGTTTCGTGTTTATAAACCAACTCTGAGTTTAATTGCACATTCTATTGAAAAACTAGGTGCTTACAAATGGTTAACTATTTCTTCTTGTTGAAAAAATATTTATTATTTTACGAAATACAATTTTTTATCACAAACTCGAGTTTAAAGTATGTTCTTTATGAATAAACTCTCAGTTTAATTGAACATTATGTATAATAATGATGTTAAAAGATGGCTGTTGATCCCTATTTAATAGAAAAAGTTTTGCTTTTATTTTGAAATACTTTTTTTTACCTCAAACTCGAGTCTAATGTATCGTGTTTTTGTGAAAAAAATTAGAATTTTTTAGTTTAGGTTCAAAGACGGTAAAAATATAATCTTAAAGAATTGAAGTTTAAGAAAAAATATTCTTTTTGCATCGAAAAAAATTTTTTTTTTATTAAAGACTCGAGCTTAAAGTAGGGCTAAATGGTTTTGTATTGTATATGAATAAACTCGAAATTAGTGTTTAAAATCGGGTTATATTTTAATAAATTTGAAGGTGGGGTTTAAGGTTAGTTAAAACAAACAACGTTTATGAAAAATTTCACGATTTTAAGTAGGGTTAAGTGTTAAACATTAAACTTACTGACAAACCTGAGTTTTTGAAGCGCATAAATGGAGTTAATAGAAACGAATAAATATAAAGTAGGAAGATACAATGTAGTGTGCGCAAATCTAAATAAATATAATATAATAAATGAATATAATATAATAAATAAATATATATAATATAAATAAATATAACTTGTCTAAAGTCTAGATTCTTGAGAAAGTCTTTATACTCCATCTTAACTGGAGAGAGTTATTTTTTAGAACATTTACAACCTTTTAACCCTTGAAGACTTAATAATAAGTTTGTATTAAGATTCTTATCTGATTTTCAATGGCTGATTAATAAATTTATCCGCCTGTTCTATTCTTTCCAGCTGTTTAAGCTAAGCAATACCTTAAACTTATTATTTTCCCATGCGTTTAAATATAAATAATAAATATAAATACCTTCACACAAAATTTCCCACACTAACCAAAACGTTGTAAACTACCGTGGCTATAAAGATTTAAAGCGCTGTAAACCTGCTGTTAATCCTTTATAGTTATAATTTGCATTAAATTCCCATTGCAGCTTATGTCCTCGCCACACACATTTACTACTTGCATTTTATTACCAAAACACATCCTTACTACGCTGTTGCATGTAAGGTGAGCGCGTGAGAAACCGAAAATGTGACAGCTTGTGTTTTAGTTCGTTTTACATAATCCTTTGCTTAAGTCATTACATATGCGCCACAAGTGCGGGGTTAAATTAATATTTGCAAAATATGATTTTGTCATATGTGGCACGTTTGCTTGCCATAACATATGCACTAAAGCACTGTATATATGTATGCATATTAAACTCGTGTTTGTGTGTTGGAGTTTAACAGTTTTTCTCACATTTTGACTTATTGCTGAGATTATGTTGGAGTTTTGACTTAAGATGCTTGTTGATTTTGCATACAAGTTGGTTGACTCTTATCGTTTTCAGTAAATAAAATGTTGGAATTTTGAGATTGAGAAATTTCCAATTTTTTTTTAACGTGCGATGGTTTATGTGTTGATAGCTGGGATTAACTATGGCTAGTCTGAGGTAATAATAATATGAAATAAATTTAGAGAGAATAGTTGAGTTAGATCCGTAGTTAGAGTTTTCTGTTGTACCACATAAACAGAAATTTCAAAGATATATATATTCAGTGAAAAAATGCGAACAGCCCATATAGATAAGGTATATTTTCAGTAACATCGGTTTGATAATATAATTTAAGAGAAAAGCTGAAATTATATAATTGAAAATGAACAATATTCGACGGTGTCGAGGCGTATATACGTATAAGAGTTCATCCATTTTTCACAGAACCAGCTTTTCACCATTTAGATGTCCGGGTTTTATTTTTTAGACTGAATTTAGACATGTATGTATCTTCGCTCTAACTATTCGAAATTTTGAACCTATATATTCATCCAGTTGAAGCATCTCAGTCCGATACCGTTCGTTTTGAAACGCGTAGTTCTCCTGCAGTATCTTTCTTGTACTCCCTCGTGTAAAAATCATCAAGAGTAATATGAATTTTCTGATAGGAAAAAGCCCGCATATGCAATCCGACCTGTAGAGATCATGGCGTCGCGACCATAAATTAGGTGTTAAGTAAGAAAATATCTTTCTTGCTAAATTCTACTACAAAATTATACTCTCTACATGATCCCCTTGTAGTAGTCGCTTACAGTAATAATTCGAAGTTTTTATAACTTGAAAGGTTAAATCCGCTTGTAAGTCAGAAAAAACGACTTCAAAAATATTTTTTTGTGCAAAAATTTACATTTTGGCGTGGTTTAAGGAAACAAAATTATTATCAAAAATCTTATTCCTTCGATCATTACCAGAAAAAATACATCTGAGAAGGTCCTGTGAAAACTTCAGTTCGAGCTGTTTTGGAGATATTTTTCCCAACGAGTCCGAAAAGCAACGTCTCGAGAAAAATGCGTTCAAAAATATTGGAGCCGATTACACTTAATTAAAGAATTCTCACAAATACGCTCGTATTTCCGCAACTATTGTATTTGCCGGACCAACTTAAATTTCTATTGGAATATTCTCAAATATATATACATTCCATATATAAGCAAAAAAAATTTTTTTCTTGAAACTCACGAGGTGATATAATCCTTTAAAGCATCTTTATCCATTTCACCAAAGGAAATGTGCTATATATGAGGTCAGTGTTGTTCGATAGCACTATATCAAGCACACAACGGTCATGTGAAATCAAATCGGGAAATATTCTACAGATTACATTTAGCGTTGCCAGTTGACAAAAGGGAAAAAAGCTCATCGATTATTGGTATAAATCTTTAAAATGTCTGGTTTAAAATCTACTAACCGAAGATATCAATTAACATTACTCTCAAATAAAAGTTAAATAAAGGCCGAATCGAGCAGTAACAACTTACAACAAATTAAATAAAGCGGTAAGCCCATTCTTAGGCTAATACAAGCCCATTCAATGGTTGCGCTTAATAGCGGATTGTACGAAATTATAGCTACACTTTAAATTCCATTAAATTGCAAATGTCTTAAAAGCACTGGAAATTTAGTCAACATAAATTACAACTAAAATAGTGCAAAAAACAAAAAACAACAACAAACAATGAATATAGGGTGCCTATACTAACGAATGATTTTTAATAGAGTACTATGCAGCAAAAACACCTTTGCTTTTGTACATATGCCTCAAATTGATTTTTGCATAATGTGCCCGCCCGCCCCCAGCCATTGCCGCCTAATAACAGGCAATATTTGGCGAACAATTTTCACAGCACACACAAATGCGAGTTCACACGGGGCGCGGTTCAATTATATTTTGTGCATAAATCAGTGGAAAAGTGCAAATACACACACCTTTACACACATACACATACATAGTATGTATTTACTAGCAACCAGCGCAGTGCAAATAAAAGTGCCGTGCAACGCAGAAGCAATTGCGAATTGGCGAAAAGTGGATAGTACATAAAGTGCTAAGCAATAATAATAATAACAGCAACAACAACAACCACAGTGCAGGCATTCTTTCACTGCGCGCCAATTTGGCGTTGAAAAAATTATGACGAAAATAAATTCGAAATGCGAAAGCTTACAAGCGCATGCGCGTAGTGCAGAAATAACGAGAGTGTTGATAAGGCACGACCACCATCTCTGTGTATGTGTGTTTGTGTTGTGTTGTGTTGTCGACAAACGTTGCAAAAGCCGCAAACAAGCATCGGCAGTTGGCAGCACTTACCGCTCGAAATTCGATTACAAATTCGATTATTATTCCTCTTGCAGTGTTGCAATGTTGTGTATTTGTGTGAGTGTGTGTGTTTATTTACTCGTTGCATATGCGCTATTTTAGTGTTTGCAATTTTCCGCGCATGCGCAATGGAATTTCTTTCATTTAACACGTTTGCGCATGCGCAAATCGTTTGCATTAGCATGGATGATGGCACAGTGTGCTGTGGCGTAAAGTTTTTGCGATTTTATTGCGTTGTAATCTGTTAAATGAACAAAATATACGGATCGGCTTAAAATTTTCTCAGGACCTTTTTAGATTTAAATGTTAATTTTTTTTACAAAAAAACGAGTTTTTTAGGAAACCTCCATTTAGTCAAAAAACAAAATTTAGTCCTTCCTTCTATTATTAACTGTACTCAAATATTGTTGTAAGAAAAAAATTGAAAACCGTTAAGCGGAAGACCTTCCCGCAACAATTAAGAGCTCATATTTGGGGAGCTTTTTTTAGAGGTGACTATCAGCCAATTTTTCAGAATACAGAAAGAAACAAAAAGAAAAATTGTTTTTGGACCCACCTTAATATACACGAAATATTTATATAAACGAAGAGAACAATTTTGGCTAAAATGTGCTTAATTGCGCAATTAACAGTTTAGTTTTTAAATATGCTATTAGTACTAATTAAGTTGAATTTATTTTAATTAAATTTCAACTAATTTTATACAATTTAATTTTAAGACACTCAACTAAGTTTAGCTGTAATTTTATAAATCAATATGTGTTGTCATTTATACACGCTATATTGCTGAAGTGTGCTTAATTTCATAATTAGTAGTGTGTTTCGACTAACAGAGTTCAATTATTTTAAATTAAATTTCAACTAATTTTATTCAATTTATTTTCAAGACACCTAACTAAGTTTAGTTGTAATAAAAAACAATATTTTTAGCCATTAACAGGCGGTAAATTGCTGAAGTGTGCTTAATAGAACAATAAGGAGGTTTTTGGAAGTGTTTCAAAACTAATTGAGTTCAATTTATTTAAACTCAATTTAAACCAATTTTATGTAATTTATTTTTGGGACACTTAATTAAATTTGGTTGAAATTCTATAAATTAATATATTTTGCCATTGAGCAACTCGTAAAATGAAATGTAATTCCCTAATTTCTGTTGCTATAAAGTCCAAGTTCTCAGCACTGTCCGCATCACTCCAGGTGTACACACTTACTATACTACATATGTGAGCCTCTACTCACTAGCCATGCGTTCATGTGCAGTTGACCGCTTTTGTAGAAAATTTATTGCATTGCTTGCCAACAATTTAAACTGTCCAACGGATATTTCGCCAATATTTTCTATAAATTTTGATTTTTCACTAGCACGAGTAGTCACAAGTGGTCAAGTGGTGCGGCGCAATTGTCAAAGCATTCAATTGTATGAGAGCGTGTAAATATTTCGAAACATTTGCTGGCACAAAAGGCATTTTGATTTCATTACAGCTTTCCTGCTACACATTTCATTTAAATGTCAATTTGCTTACGTATTTCAAACCGTTTTTAAGTTGTTTGCCTTACTTAGTTGTTTTAGGTGAAATGCTCGTATTTGTTTGGCGGTTATGTGGTTTGCCATTTATTTGTCAGGAATATTTATGAATGGTCTTGCTGCCATATGTTTTGAGAGTGTGTGGAGTAACTAGTTTATAAATCTATATTGGAAATTTAATTGAATAACCCAGTGAACAGGAAGTGAGTCAAGCGCATAATGATATTAGAAATATTTTCGAATACACAATTTTAGTGTGTTTTCATATTTTTGTGTAGTCCCAAAGAAACTGAAGGATTTATTTTAGGAAAAAAGGGATTTTATTTTATAAAATAAGATTTATTTTTATTTTATGAAAGTAAGGAATTTTATTAAAAAAACCAACACCGAATTTCATTACAGAATATTCTAAAGAGTGTTCGAATCCGCCTTTATGAATTTCATAGCCCTGTTGCTCCCAAATCCTATGCAACTTATTCAACGCATCTTCTGCTATACTGAGAGAAAAGTAATACTATGGAAATAATATAGCAGCCATGCTCTTCGATATTTTTAAATTAAGTAGCACTTAGATAGCCCACAGAAAATTTCATTCAACTGTACAGTTAATAAAATTTGAAATTTTTTGAAGTATACCTTTAGGCGTGCACATAAAACTTAAGTCAATAACTGCATGGTTTGAAGTTATTTCAGGAATTTATTATAGAATTTAGTTGCCACGGCGGAGCAACCTGAGAAGCTTATGAAGTCGTTTGTTTTGTCCAAGAACACCGTGACTTTAATCGATTGGGAATTAATTTGAACGGCTACCTTAAACCCTAAATATATGCCATGTTTTTTTTCAATTGAAATGGAAAACACAGGCTACTCAAAAATCATTCATAATCCCTAAATTAATTCAAGTGCGTTTGAATTTTTATTTTAATGCAATCTGAATTTATCTCTAGGCTCTGCTCTAACTAAATTATATCGCCAAAACTTGTTAAAAATGTCGCTCCAACCCAATAATTTTTGCTTGCTGCCTATACAACTCACCCAAACTGTCTATAAGTATTGTACGTCCTTTCACTTTTCCAAAAAAGTAAATTCATAGAAAAACCTGTGAACGCAACAATTTCGAGTTTAATAATGACCAACATGGCTTATGCGTGGCACGCTTGGCTCTTTGCCACACACATGCGCTGTAAATAGATATGTGCGCGAGTCTATAAAAGTATTTTATTCACATGCGGCAGGCTGCGTTACGCTATGCGGCACCGCACCGCGTCGAATGCGATAAATCAAACATTAATCAAATTTTAAATTGATAATTATGCTGGGCGATTTATGGCAAAGCATTGGCCGTCGCTGCGATAGACAGCTGAATGGACGGTGTATAAGTGTGCAAGCGCATATGGGTTTTGGCAAAATTTAATAAAATCGTAACTTTAATATACCTGAGTGTATCTACATCTCTTGAATCTCTATGTGTGGCTATGTATATGTATAAATAAATATATATTTTGTATATTATAAAGCTTTTTTTATTATTTTTAGTTGCTCGTTATTGTTGGTTTTCGCTTTTCACTTATATATTGCCAAGTAATGGCTCATGATTAAGCGCTGATTGAGCGTTGGCCGCCGTGTGGGTATGCGCAGGCGGTGCGTAACTAATAGCAGAAAAATGTTTGTTTTTTCTATACAGATACACCACAGCTGTATTTTAATTAAAGCAAAATTCAGTGACTAAGTTTTTTTGTTTATTTGTTTCAGAGGTCAGAATATTTCTAAACTTTAAAATTTGTGATTTTCAAGGCTTCTATTTAGAATGTATGTTTTTAAAAAAAAAACTTCTTTTCATCTATGGAAACCTAGATTGGAGAGTTTCTCATTTGGTTGCTTAAAAAACTATACAGAGTTTCAGTTGGAACAGCTTAATACAAACATCAAAATGTTCAAACCTTTCAGCATGTTTTCTGAGGAGCTTAGACGTTAATTGAGAGTTAAATGACGAAGTAATTGAAAATATAATGTAATTTGAAGGTCTACAATTTGAATTGAGATAACTTCCTTAAAAAAACGAGCGTGTGACTATACTCATTTTATGGTTCCTATAAAGGTTATTTTTATATCCTGAACAGGGTATATTATGTTTCCCATGATGTTTGTAACACTCAAAAAGAAACGTCGGAAGCCCTATCAATAATATACAACTATAAAGGATCAGCACGATGAGCTAAGTCGTTTTAGCCATATCCCTCTGTCCACCTATATGTATAATTATTACCTCAGCTTTTGAGATATTAATCTGAAATTTTGCACACGTTCTTTTCTCTCCAAGACGCTACTCAATTGTAGGAACCACCGATATCGCCACCATACAAACTGAACAATCCGAATTAAGTGCTTGTATGGAAAACTTTTTCATATGACGAGACATCATCCCGAAATTTGACATACTTTATTAACTAAAGCAATAATTTAATATTGGAAGAAGTTATTCTGATCGTATCACTACATATAGTTACCATACAAACTGAACAATCGGAATCGGCAAGTTCTCTCTTTTATATTTGTGAAGGGTATTATAGCTTCTGTGCAACCGAAATTAAAGTTTCTGCTTGTTTAAATAAATTATGGATTATAGGGCAATTATAGGAAATTGAAAAGCACATAGAAGAACACAGCAGCTATAACCCACGCAATATATTGGGCCTTCTACTTACTAGGAAATTTTCTAGACCAAGGTCTAACAAAAACTTTTATACGAACTTAATGTGATGGTCTGATATTTGAGTTGTGAGTACTTTATAACAACAACTTCACAGATTGGTTCCTATAAAAAATATTTTTAAGTAAATAATGGATTACGAGACCAAAGGTTCTAAAGCCAACTCTACATATTGTTAGTAATAATTTATTCGGGCTAGAAGCCATAAACTCAAATTGTTTCCTATAATAGATATTTTTTAAATAAATTATGGATTATTGGACAATTAAAAAATACTAAAATGGAGGTGTTATTATTAACAATAGATATTGTGAATAAAAACTTTAGAAAAAATGTAGTATTAATTACTCTCTTCGTATATCAGGCAAGTTAGACACCATAAGCTCACACTATTCTTTCTATAATATTGAGTTATATGACAATTGGAACTAACATTAAGTGTAAATCTTACAATAGAAGATATATTTCACTCAGCCAAGCTCGGATCAAGTGTGCTTGATTGCTAAAAAGGGTAGCGTTTGCTTCGCTGAAGTAAGGTCGTTGGCAGTCCTCACTTAAGCAACAAGGTGAGCTTATTTATAAAAAAAAATATTTATTACAAAGTTGCAGATATTTTTTATAATAAATTTTTTATATTTTCCGCATAACATACATACAACCAGAATCGCTTATATAATAAAACAAAATTGTTATATTTATAATTCTAACCTAAAAATTACTCAAACCCGTATTTGGAAATTCGTAAAACAACATTTTTGTCTGAAAATATAATGGCATTTATTCGAAATTGTTTTTTTAATGTCTGTTTGCAATTTTAAAGATTTCCCACTGGGAAAATCGTAGCTCCGCAAATAACTATACATGTACACGCAAGCGCACACTCATATTTGTACGCCTACCCGACGTGGTGCGCCATGCCATGGCTATGCCTTAAGCCGCGCATGTGTCTGGAATGCCAATAAACTTTTTTAATTAGACAGTTTTTGAAGTTGTCAAATGACAATTACATATGCGACGAAAGCGCAGAAAAAATTTTAATGCACCGGAGCTTGTATGCGCCACACACAAACGTACCAATGCGTCAGCAAAAAGCGACGGAAAGCAAAAAAAAAAAACAATTGTCAAGCAGACACAACATGCGCACAGAACGCACATTTGAGGGGGTAGAAATGGCAACAGCAACGGCACTTAGACGCCAGTGAGCGCCAGGCGCAACCGCAAGCAGACACATTTGAAATAAACAAAAGACTTAAGCAACAAACTCAATGCTGGCTTTGTTAGTGCCGAGCTTGTGTGCCTTGCTAGTAAGTGCGTTCAGTGCGTTGGCTGCAAATGCATGGAAAATAAAGCAACAACAATGCATTGTAGGCAGATGAACAAGCTTTTGTTGTCGCCTGCTTGATTTCTGGCTGTTGTTGTTGCATTTGTATGTTGCAAACCGCGATTGACTGATATTTTTCGCTTTTATTGTCAGCGCGTTCGCCACAAAAATAACAGCATATATGCACAGCTAAGCATACTGACAACGCGTATGTTGACGCTGCTCTTGGTGACAGCAGTGTCTTTTTGTTGGCGTTGCCTTTTTGCTGGTCCAGGCAGTGCATAAAAAGCACCCTTTCTTTTGTTTTTTTTCTCTCTCGTTGCATGTTTGTCATTTAACTTTCAACTTGACCGCAGCATTATGTTGCATGCAACAAATCTGTGTCATGCTACCATAGTGAACAACGGCAACAACAACAGAGCGACGACACAACATCGATTGTATATTGACTTCTGCGTTGAAAAAGGCGTTCGAGCGCGGATGCGCCATGCACCGTCAGGCAGTCAGTCACAGTCGATCACCCAAGTCACCGTCAGTTTTTTTTTTTTTTTTGCTTTGCGCCGCGCTGCGGTGCACTTGTGGTTGCTGCGCACACATTCATACAAAAGGTATTCCGAAATTTTTTCCAGCGCAACATTGTTGCTGAAACATTGCTGCTCTCGAATGTCGCGCAATCACTGATCACAATGTCAATAAAACAGATATTCCATAGGGAGCCGCATTATAAGCACATTTAAGCCACAACAGCTAACTTATCGGGCGTAAGCAACAAACGGACGGCCAGCCAGACGTACATACAACCAGCAAGCAACAGGACAATGCAACAGCGACAACACAAAGGTAATCAACAATTACGGCAACAACAACAAAAGCTAATTTCTGCTACAACAAATGATGTACGCACTATGCAGCTTGGTGATCGCTCAACAACGCGTTTGTGTGCGCGCTTGTCGTTGATCGATGGTGCGCGCAGTTTTTTGATCGAACGTCAAAATGTTTATGATGCCGTTGATGCGCAGCGCCGTTACTCAGCCTGCCGTTTGCGTTGTAAGTTGTGTGCAGGTTGCTGTACTGCCTAAGATAGAGAAAAACTTGCCGATCGCTGTGTTGATCTTCGCACCGATAATCATTGCGATCAGCGCATATATGCCGGCACTGATTTGCTGAATGCGCGCTCAGCAGCGGCTCATCAGTCTTAACTTCATAATTTCTTACTAAGCTCGCCTACTTTTTGTCATGTTTTTTTGCGTTTTTGTATTCTTTTTATTATTTTGTACGTTGTCAATTACTGCGTCAGCTTAAACCAGAGCGTCAGCTGCCGTTCGCTATCACTGCCACTTTGTATGCGACGCATGCGCAAGCGCGTTTGTGCGTTAGCTAGCGCTGCGTGTTGCAGTGTTTGGTTTTTGTCCAAACCAATTTATTTTATTCATCTAACTGTGTCAGCTTTTGTCCCCAGTTTGCCTATTTGCCGCCTTCTTTATGTGATGGAGGATAAAGGTGATTGCTTCATAGATGTTTGGGAATTTATAATTTAGAGAAATTTCTTGTGAGTGATTATACTAAATCATAACTCGGTAGCCGTGGTTATACCTACGTTTTAAATCACGTTATATCAGCACTAAGTGAATTTCCTTTTCGAAGTTTTGAAATTTTACACAAACACACGATTTATGTATTCATATAGCCTACTTTAGACGAAAAATTTAAAGTTTGAATAAAAGTATTGTAAAGGGTGGTGCAAAACTTAATTGTACCAAACTCAACTTAACTATACTTAACATAACCTTACATAGCTTAACCTAACTTTACTTAACTGAACCTTACTTAACTTAACATAACTTAATTTAACCATACTTAACTTAACATAACTTAACTTAACTTAACCCTACTTAACTTAACATAACTTAATTTTATTTAAGTCGTAACGTAATTTTGCCACACCTGCGTAATTCTCATGAACGCAATATTAATTCACTTTAACTTCATAACACTCCCACAGATCTTAAGTTGCTTAAATACATACATACATATATTGTATAATAGCATTTGCGTTGTTAACACTGCTTACAGGTTTTTTTTACTTTAGTAAACTAAACACGACTTAAGGTAACTTAATTCAAGTTAACAGAACTTAGCTTAATTTAAAAATAAGTAAGCTAACTTAACAAAACTTAACGTAATTTAACAGAACTTAACGTAACTTAACAGAACTTAATGTAACTTAACGGAACTTAACGTAACTTACCTTAACTTAAATAATAATTAAGGTAACTAAACAAAACTTTGCCCAACTTAACAGAACTTAACTCATTTTAATATAATTTAACGTAATTTAACATAAGGTGTACCTCCATATGAATATAGCTTTCTTTTTTCAATATAGCTACTCGTAAGACAGCAAGAACCAGCAAATGCTGCTTTATACTGAAGCACAACTAAATGTTAAGTCTCATCACCTACTTTTAATATCATGATGTTTCATCACAAAAAAATGTGTGACTTTATTATTTTATTTCAACTGATTATGGAGATATGCAATATAGATCAAACCTTCTCTTACATGCCACAGATCAGTATTTCTCCACAATCAATCATGAACTGGAGACTCTAAACAAATTTAATAAACAAGATAAAAGCATATATACCCTTCAAAGGTGCATTTCTTATAGCATGAGAGGGTATACAAAGATCTCTATCTCCATTTTGATCCGTCAGCTTATACAACGTTCCTATCTAAATAAATTTTTCGGAGCTTGTGGCGTTGCCTTGGACAATAATCTTAGAGAAATTTCGTGAAAATATTTTGTGAAGAAAAAAAGTTTTTCAAACAAAGATTTAATTTTGATTGGTCAGTTTGTATGAGAGCTATTTGCTATAGTGGTACGATCTGAACAATATATACAGAAATTGTAGCATTGTCTTGGAAAGTAATCTATCCTAAATTTTGTGAAGATGCCTTGTAAAATTAAAACATTTTCCCTACAAGGACTTGATGCCAATCGTTCAGTTAGTGTGGCAGCTTTATGCCATAGTGATCCGATATCAAAGGTTCCTACAAATGAGCAGCTTCTTGCTGAGAAAGGGACTTGTGCAAAATTTCAGTTTGATAGGTAAATCAGGTCAGCTCGCATAGCTTATAGGGTATCCAATGTTTTCTTCTGAATGTTATAAACATCGTGGCAAACTTTATGAAAACCGAATACCACAACAAAATATAGTTTAAAGAAAAGTTTGGTACTTCAAGTTTGTTGCTTAAGTCTTTTGTAACAAATGAAGCAACACGCCCTCTGACAACACTTTTATCTAATCTCTCTAATCTATCGCCCTTGTCAACACCCACAAGTGCGTTAATTTCAAAGATATGCAACATTTATGCCGCTCAAAAACAACAAGTAAGCTAACAGTTAATTTGTCGGCCGACAAATAGAAAGCGACTAAACAAAAATTGAGCAACAAATAACAAATCGAAGGCACAATTTGTAGCTTAGACAAAAAAATTAAATCTAAAATAAATGAATAAATATGAATGCATTAATTAAGCGCCGTTTATAAAACCAAATCAACTCCCACAGACTGCTGGCCCATAAAGCTGCATATATATGGCTGCGAAAAAATATTAAATAATATATTTATGTGTGTATATATGTTTGGAAAAATAGCTTCAACGTGAAATGCCTTCAATTAGCCGCCGCTACAAGTGCCAAGATGGGCTCTGAATAAAGCTCAACTGCGCGCAGCGGCCAGCAGCAGGCAGGGAGCGTGAGATCGGGTCAGCTAAATCAACAGAAATCTTTCGTGATTGCAAGCATAGTTATATTTGTATAACTTTATTTTTTGTTGTAATACTATTATTTGTATTTTTATATAAAAAATGCGCAACGATTAGTAAATTTGTACGCATAATGTGGCGTTAATCAAAGCGCTGTGGCAAGCAAAGCCATGCTAGCGCTAGCAGTCGGTAACAGAAGGCGCGAGATATGCGCGCGGCCGGTCGACAGTTGTGAGACACACTTGAAAGCCTGCAGTGACAGCAGGGGGTGCCGCATGCTTAGAAAATGCAGCAGTACTAGTTATTCGTATGGGCGGAGTATTTAGTAGAGAAATATGAATATGAAGCAGCGCAATTGGCCACTGTAATGAAGCGGCAACCAACAACAGCAGTGGCGGCTATTTGTGTAAATTATGAAAATCATTCGTTGCACTCGCTGCAGTTTGATTGTGGCAATGATAGGCGCGTTTATAGCGCAATCGTTGATGCGCATGCGCAGTGGGGGACACTTTGCATATAGGCGCGCACGGTGTGTGCGGTGCGTGGCAACGTTGATTCGTTAGTGCGTATTTACTTAATTTCCTTAATCGTTCTTTGCTTCATCGCGTATGCATAATTTCGTGTGATGCAATAGAAAAACTTAATTTGTTGCATTTCTACGCATGAAAAACAACAACAACAATAAAAGTTGTTGTAAAAAGGTCAAGGCATAAGCAACTCATCACAACCAGTGCCGCGGCGCGTAGTGGAGTTTGAAAATTAACCCTTTACTGTTTGCGGCGTGAAGAGTTGAAAAAGATCTGGCGATAAAAACAATTCATTAAAATACTTCATTAACGCCTTTTTTGTAACAAGTTTTTTTAGTTCGTTTTTCGTTTTATTTTTTATTTTTTTCTATATTTCTCGCACATTCATACCGGCTCACCTGCAACAAGCGGCCGCCATTGCTGCGGCGCGTCTTCAAAGCTTTTTATCGGCCGCCATTTGCCGCGCATCATATCATACACACATACACATACATGCACAAATATTTATGCCACACTAACTTGCCACATACATAAATATATACACAAATATTTACACCTCTCAAGCTGGCCGCTTTGTGGCCATAAATGTAATTGTTCTTATTCTTATAGTTTTCATGTCTTTCGCCAATCATATCGCTTTTCGTCGCTGTTTCATCAACATTTCTGCGACACCACATAATTTTTCGTAATTGCGTTGCCATATTTTTTATTATTAATTTGGGTATAGCATTTTATTGTCCACGCAAAAATGTGTAATGCGCGCGCATTTAAGGCTATCAGCTGCCACAATGCAACATCAGCGACATACCACACGCTACTAGCAATGCTATAACCTGTGTTAGTGTTATTGTTGTTGCCATTTGCCGCGCGCAATTATGTCACATCTTCGCTGATTCCATCGAATGGCTGTAGTGTTGCACATTTATATCTGCAACAAATTGTTCTTTCCCTTACCATATTCATTGGGTTGCTATTGTGGTTGTTGCTCATTTTGCTCGCCCTTTAAGCGGCTATTGCGCTTTTAATTGAATGGAATTGACGCGCAGAAATATTTCATAAACGTTAAATAATTGCAAATGCAACGCTCTTGCTGAGTACTCTGTATGTATGTGTGTGTTTGCAACATTTATATGCTGGCGAAAATGCGCTGGCAGGAATTTGCTGCGCATTCTCTCTTGTTATGAAATGATGTGTGTTGTTGGAAAGATGACATTGGTATGCGCACAGTCGAGCACTGAGAAAAAATATTGGTTGAGATGAGAATGGGATCGTGCAACAAGCTGCACAGCCAGTTAAGTTGGCAGCGAAAACAAATATTTTGAGGATGTAGCAGGTAATAACGATATCTAAAACTCTCCCTTGCATGCTACGCGGTAACAATTTTAGTAGAATGGAAGTTTCAAACCACAAAAATTCAAAATTATTATTTAAAATGTTATTCGATCTTTGATCACTAAACGAAATAATCTTCGAAGGTCGTGTGAAAATTTCAAGTCGATTGGTCCAACTGTTACGAAGAAATTTTCCTCACTCTGGAGGCAGCGCTTCATACAAAACGCGTTCAAAGTTTTTAGAACCGATTACACTACGACAAAAAAAATCTTAAATATATATCTCCATAACTAACAGCCAGATCAAATTTTCGAAGAATATTCTTAAATATATGTACATTTGATAGATATGCCAAAAAAATCGATTTGTCAAAAGTCAATAACGGCTATAACCCTTAAGGTCTTTTATATAACAGAACTTATCTTTAAGATAAAGGTGATTATCTAAAGTACCCGTTAATGCCATAATTATCTCAAGATCAGTGCGATCATCTCAAATTCGCACGGATTGCAAAAAAAAAAAAAAAAAACAAACGGCGAATAGGAAAACCAGTGTCATAGCTCCAATTTTACTACGAACATTTCTACAAATAACGCTTTATTTTTTTTTAAATATTTGTGTTTGTGTTGAACTAGTTGTAACAACTTTATACCTCAAAGAAGTTTTTCATAATAAGTAACGATCGCTTGATCGCATTTTTATCGTAATTTGGTGATAGAACTTCGTTCGTCGCGCTATAATTTTCCGCATCGTATTCCTTAGAAATAACTGTATTACAACTCGAAATTTTTTTGCAGTGCTTAATTGCATTTCATAAAATTAAATATCACACCATAAAATTTCACACAAGTGTACATTTACACTAACTTTATTTGTTTGCCACTTCAAAAGGGTCAAGAGAATTTGGTGGCGGGATTCTAAGAAAATTATTATTTCACTTATTTTTTTTTTTACACAAAACGGATGATTTAAACACTTTTTGATACCTTAAAATTCTTTTAAAAATAATTACGCGAGTTTATGTGTAAGGAACTTGCGATTTAAGAACAGAAGAACAACTTTGGTAGTGCCCGAGTGTCCCTATCGGTTTGAAATGCAGCGCTCAAAAGTAGTGGTATAAAAGGTGGCTTTATTATTCTCTTTTCTATTATATTTGTTTTCATAATGATTACTTTTCTGCAGTTGTGCGCGTAAAATAGACACCGATGTGATATCTCTGTTCACAAACAAACAGACACTCCACTTCATAGAACCCCACCTATATCCAACTACTTACTTACATATATACATATAAAGGTATGTACGCATGCCGGTTTAATGGACCAGCAATTTCCAATTAATTCATCAAAACAGCATTGCCAATAATTCTTAGATTTGTCGCCTCAACGCCGGTTGCTTACAATTGTAGCGCACCTACTCGCGCCATCAACTATATTGCCACTTGACATCAAAATGGAAGCTTTCACAGTCAATCGTCGTGGCGCACGTAGTTAGACAATCATTGTTGGTTGCGCGTTCGCATCGATCGACGATCGTCAAACGACATCAGTGATCACAAATGTCTCCAGTTTGCATGACACACAACGCTTTCACATCGCGTCAATCTGTTCATACTGTTGACGATGACAAAATACTTAAGTGCGATTCGTGTACGAATGCATAGAAATATCATTGCCGATGACGACCGACGTCGACGTCAACGGGTGCGATCAGTCAGCGACTGCGCGATCAGTTGAACGTGTAGCAGGCGAGCGAGCAATGTTGGAACGTTGTGCTGTCGGTACGTTTGACTGTCTATAAAAGTGCATATTGCTGCGTTGCTTAGAAGTGAGATTGTTGCGCTAGCTGCTGCCGTTTGTATTCCTAGTGCTTGTTGAAGCTTGGTTGATGATTGCAGTTCGCGCTGCAATGACATTTTGGTCGACTTGTTGCCTCGCAAAACATCAGGAATTTCAAGCATTGCTGTTTTTGTGTTGCTTCCAATAATATTTTCGTTTAATAGATTTCCTTAAGTAGATTGCAATGGCGCAATTGTGGTAAGGTAGCAGCAGGGCCGGCAAGCTATTAAAAGCGAGCAAGAGCTATACAAAGAGACATGCAAGCCCATAGTTATAGTATATATGTATGTATATACTAAATATGTAGGAAACGTCTGAATCGTCAATATGTTGCCGGCTTGATTGCTTGCCTCATTATTGCTCCCTGGCTCAATGCTGTTTGCTTCAAGAGTCGCACGAACGCTTATGATGATTATTCATAAAGATTGTTACTTAGGGACGTGCTTCGCACAATTATCTATTTGTATCTTATACTAAACTCACTTATAACATCTTAGATTGGTTTCTCTGCAATCATACAGCGCAGCACTGCTAATTATTTTTTCGCAATGTAGTTTGGAATAGCTTTTTAATTGCTAATAAGGACCTTATATGATCCATCAACTTCTGGATTAACTCGGTGAGAATTATAAGCAAATACTGCAATGGAAGGAAGACTGGATAAAGTGGTCTGCCATTGACTCTCACATGAGCGGAGCCAAAACAGAACTCTGACTCTGAAATCTATTGTATTTACCACCCATATGAATGCCTAGCTATGGAGTTCTGGGTCTACTCCACGCCTTAAAAGCTGACAATTAAAGAGCATTTATTCTTTCTTTGTGTATCTAAGGCTAAAATCGAAAATATCTTTCGACTTTTCTTTATAATGGACTGAAGAACATCACATGATCTACAGGTTCAATTTTTAGAAACTTTTCTCGTGAAAAACTGAATTCGCCGCTTGCAGATACCTTGAACTAGGCCAATGGACAATTTCACAAACAGGAACTACATGGTTTGACTACTATTCTTAAATACAAGAACTCAATTCAGAGAGCAAACTAAAGTACTCATGTAGCTTTACGGAGGAAATTAAGAGTAAAGAGAGAACAAGATATGTGCGGTATGCATGAGAGAGATTATAGCGGATAGATAGAGATAGAGGATCTGTAGCAGTTGTCTCTAAAAGCGAAATACGCGCGCTATCAATGAGAGATCGCTTTTGAAAGAGAGACATGCGCGCTATGAATGAAAGAGATGTAAATATGATTTAGGGGTTTCTCTACCTACCAATAACCAACCAGGCTTCTAGTTAGGCATACAATAAAAATAAAGTTTGAAAGCTAGTAAAATTTATGGCGGCTTCAGAGACTGGCAAAGAATCAGCTTATCAGTATTTGATACAATATATTGAGAAAGTTAGTTAAACTGATGACGTCGAGATCATTTTTGAGGAAAAATTAAAAATCAAAAAAGGAACTCTGCTTTAACTAAATTTCGCTTAAAGTCAACCTTTAACCGATAAAATATTCAAATTTCTTTTCAGCGTTGTAAGACATTTTAAAATCGATTAGAAACACTATGAGGGTCACTGCCAAGTGCAGAAGGGTGTTCCCAAACATTTGAATAGTCAATAACCAGCAATAATGTATATAAAAAATTATACAAGGGATATTTCATATGTAATAATGCTCGCATATTGCACGCATGCGCAGTAAGGAAAGGTATGCGGATGAGTTGACGGTTATTTTGACTGATTGCTTGTCAGTCGCAGGCGTTATAAGAGAACTGAGAACATCAAGTGTACCCAAACATGCTTAATTCTGTGCATGACGTAACCAATGCGGCAGATATTACAATACAAAAGCCTAAAATGTGTGTTTGAAAAAATAATAAATAAATTCAAATGATAAAGGTTATGCTCGGAGCAAATGTGTACAATAGAACGCTTCAGTGAATCGGAAAAACGAAATGTTTCCACGCTCGCGCGCCCCGACGGAGCAAATACTCCGACTGGACAATGGAAGAATTGCTGAAAGAAAGCATAATTTTTCGGACGCTTCGATGATGAGTTCTTTTTTTTTTTCTTTTTTTTTTTTTGATGATGAGTTGTATTGTTGTTCTGTGTCGTGAGATTAGGTAAGGGCGCGCATAGAACGCACAGGTAGTACGTCAAACGAGCAGCAAACATAAATTTTCTGTGTAAATTATTGCCGTTACAAGTATGAGTTGTTGAATAAAAGGCTCTAAACAAAAGGTAATTTTCAAAAGAAAGGCTTTCTGGAAACAAAAAATATAAATAAATTGTAAGCAATTGTTTTAATATCAAAGCAGAACGCCAAAAAGGGTAATGCACACTTGTAATTGCGCTTTTGATAGAAAAAATTCTGATTTGAGGCAAGAATTTTTGGTGGCATGCAACAATGAATGAAACATTAGGGGGTGCATAGCTTGTAGACAAGGCATAATTAAATGTTATACAAAGTGATCATTTGGACATAAAATGCTGAATAAATTGATCGATTGACTTTTTTCGGCTGAGTATAGTCATGCACAGTTTATTGAATAATTTTTGTAATCCAATTAAATGTTCTTTTTTTTTTAATTTTTAGGGGATAACAAAAGCAAGAGCATGTAATGAGTAAAATTATTTTGAATGAAAAAATTGGAAAGGAGATTTGAAAAAAATATAAAAAAAACACAATTGAAAATTTTGAAAGAAAGAAGCAATTGGAATTTTCTTTTTTAAGTTTTCTTTTTAAATTTTGAAGAAACATATAAAAATTTTTAAATTTATTTTTTATTAACAAATTTTTTTTTCAAATTACAAAAAATTTAAAAAAAAATACTGGAAAATTTTGAAAGGAAACAAAATAAAATAAAAGAGTTCAGAATTAATTTTTTTTTTCAAAATTTCAAATATAAAATATTTATTATAAAATTTTTTTTTTTTATTTTGTTTTAAAATTTTTTTTTCTTTTACCTTCTTTTTTTTATTTATTTTTTCTTTTTTGTTATTTCCAAAAAACTTTCCGAAAGTTTGTTTTCAGCAATAAAATCTTTTCTTTACTTTTGTTTTCAAAATTAACAAAAAAAAATTTTAAAATTTCAAAAGAATTTTATTTTTTAATTTTTTCCGATTTTTTTCACAAACAAATTTTTTTGATTACTTGCGCTCGCTTTTGTTATTCTCTCGCATTTCAGGTAGGTCTCACTAGTTGTTGCACACGCTTCCATAATTACATGTGTCACTGTTGGGGGTTGCACCAACCTGTCAGCTGCTCAATAACTTTCTAATAAATTTCCAATTTATATTTTTTAAACACATTTTTCGAAAAAAATATTTGAAGGTAAAAGGGTTACACGAAGCGGAAGTTGTTAAATTGATTAATAATAACGCGTTGTAAAGGTCATCATCAGCCCGACCGGCGGCATGCAAGGGTTGAACCCGCAGTGCGTTTTGTGTGTGAGAAAAATAAATATATATATAGGTATATTTATTTGTTGTTATTTGCTGTACAACAAAGCAGCACAATAATTGCCTAAAAGCGCAGTTTATGACACCAACTGGCAATTTGTACATATTTTTCCACTACGAATTGACGGACACGCTGTGCGGCTGCGTAGGCGGGCGTTGCGTGTTTACGCTTTTTTACAATTTACTTGTTTTTGTGTGCTTGTTGTTGTAAGTTTTTGGTATATTGCGCACGCTAACCCTTTTGTCAGCGCTGGCTTGTTCGCAGCTTTGTTGTCAACAAGACATGTGCACATGTTTTACGCTTGAAACCACAACAACAACAAAGAGCTAAAATGAAGTTAATTAATTTTTTGTCACTGCTTTCTGCATACACACACTTTGTCGTTTGTTGTTTTGCGTGTTGTTGAAAAAGAAGTATGAAGCTAGAGCAGCGCGCAGGCGCATTTACATGGTTGAGTAGGCATGCGCACACACTTTTGGTACGGAAATGCAAATGTATTTGAGAGTTTATGACTGTTTTGTTCGCAACTATTTTTTTTACACTTACATATGTATGCAATTTATTAAAAGTAATTTTTTTTTTTTCAAAAATGTCCGCACTTATTCCTTACACCCATGCCAGTGCCAGCTGCGTCACTTTTTTCTGCCAGTTTTTGACGCACATAAATTATTTTTGTTGTTTGTACTCATCTTCCTACTCATTAAAATTATTTTCACATTTTTTAACTTTTTTTTAATTTAAAAAAAAAATTTTTTTTTGGTAACAATTTTTAAAATTTTTTCCTTTAAGTTCTTTTCAAAAAATGTTATGAATGGTCGAGTATAGATATGTGCATACAAACAAGCATACCTACAAAACTACAATCATTTCAATATACTCATATTATATTATATATCCACTCAAGTACGCGCGCTCATTTACTTATTTTGTCCGCTTCGCCTTGTCAACGCCTCGCGCATGCTCACTTAACAAATGAAGACAAATTATTGCTATACATTTTACTTAATGTTTTACTATTTCTTTCTGCTGTTTTTCTTTTGTGTTACACGCCTGCGATCTGTTGAAATTCAATACTAGCGCAAATTCTTTGCTTTTTGTTAGTTTTTCTCACCCATTTGTTGACATTGTCAACTTTTGTGTACGTTTTTTTCACGCTGAATTTTGTGTAATTCAATACTTAGCGATTTTGTAGGCGGATTTCTATTATAGAAGGCGTTGAAAATTAATTGACTTCAACAGATTTCAATTTTTGAACTAAGTGAATCAGTTTGTTCGACTTTGGCACTCATGAATACTAATAGAAATATTTTAACTATTGAAGTTAAAAATATATTTATCAGCAGTAGAAGCTTTTATCATTAATGTTTCATTTCTAATATGGAAAAAATTAGAGCAGTTCTTGTTCATTTCGTAAGCCAACATTAGTTATCATTTGCCTAAGAAATTTTTCTGAGCCCAGATTATGATAACATTTCAGAAGTCGATTAGCTCTTAAATTAACTTAAAGTAAGCTGCATTTTGTTTTTTACAAAATTTTTTCTCTACAAACTCAGCTCTACAGTACACTATACAAGTATGTTACTCGTGCAGTACATTCCATTCGAAAATCTGAAAATGAGCTTAAAGGCTCGGATTAATCATCTTAGCTCTTGGTCATCCCATTACAGTTACATGGGCAAACAGGTGCGACAAAATGGCTTCCACACCTCATTCCATAGTGGATGATAGCTTAGTAGTTTCATATACATACAGTAACTTACAAGTCTCGAGTACCAAAGTTTTTCGAACTCATTTATTACAATTTATAATACATTGTAGTATATACTGTGTAAACCATGTCTTAAAAGCCGAAGGGATTACAGAACTGATATCTTCTTCCCACTAAGCTTTTCCAAACTATGCTTTTACAGTAACCATTCTATATGTTACTCCCTTTTAGAGCGAAAATTCTGTTTTATATATCTACTAAATATATAAGAAGCTTTGTGCTTTCTTTTCGCCACTTATTCAACAAAGTTATATATATTTACGAATAGAACAAACAACTCGTATAAAAGTAAGACACTGGTATAATTTGGCTGAGGTGACAAAACAACTAGTTTTACCGTTTATTGTATTCGATACATATACCAACGGGTTGTTTTGTCATCTCAGCCAAATTATACCAGTTCGATACATATAACAATACAATAAACGGTGTAACCAATTGTTACATATCAGCCAAATTATAGAAGTGTCTTATTTGTGTACCAGTTGTTTGTTCGATTCGTAAATCTATAAGCTCTGGCGATTTCAGGGTTCATCGAAACTCACTACCAACATGTATGCTGTCCGGGTCAAATTTGATCTTGAGTGTATATAAGAAATATTTTGCTTTTAATATGTTACTAGATCACTACTATTTTTATTGCAAATATCTAGCTTCAAATTAGTTTTGTTGCAACAACCGACCTAAAATATTGCTGCAACAACATTCGTTGTTAGCTGTCATCAAGAACTTGCGTTTTATTGTAACCAACGCTACTCGTTACTTGTTTTCGCTGTTGTTCTTATGCTTTATATGTATTGAACAGTGTATGTTTTACAAAAACAACACGCTAAATATGGCAGCAAAGCATGTATGGAGCAGCAAAGAGTAGGTATAACGTGGAATGGCAAAGATACAGCAGCAACAAAAGCAATTTTCACATCCTGAAACAGACGGCAAACGTAATAAAGACCGACTGCTGCAGAAAAGGCGCATAAAACAAGCTGAAAAAATCACGGAAAAACAACAAAACGAAATTGAGAAGATTGATCAGGTTTGCCACGTACACGATCGGCGATCAGCGATCAGCAAGAGTGCAGCGATAGCGATGGCGCGTTAATGTGATAATGATGATGATAACGATAATGATGTTAGCCGCTCCCTTGCTGCAACACGATTGCGCGTGCAATGCTCTTGCGCTGCAGCAACTGAAATTGATTGCAATTATGAGGCGCGATTGCCAACGAACACATGGCGAACTCTAGCTGCCGCTACAGTTGTGTGCGAGAGCGTTGCAGACAATGCAATGAGGTGCCTAAGCTGTTGCAGGCAAAAAAAATATTAACGCTTCAACTTTGGGCAGCAACAACAATTTGCGACAGCAGCGTTTGCAGCGCGCGGCGAAAAAAAGCGGTCGTTAAGAGACCAAGCAAATAAATAACGCGGAAAAAATTACACTTGTTGCCAATGTGAGTAATGATGCTGCAAGAAAATAACAATAACAAAAGCAACAACACCAGCATTTGCCCATATCTGTTGCACAGGTGCATTCTTGCGCCCATCAACGTAACTTAAATCGTCTTTATGTGCCACACTCTCGCCTTCTATCAACAGGCAACATAAGTTTGCACGGCCTTACCACTGCTCGGCAGCGTCATCTAACCGGCAGCACCTCGTCGTTGCCTTAACACCAGCTCGCTTGCTTACTGGCTGGCTTTCTTCCTCTATCATTTTCGCGCCTGCATTCTCGAGGGACAAATTATGTTGCAATGCGTAGCAGTGGCAGCGCCCCAATCCATGCTGCTGCAATCAGCACGTCCATACAACCACAAATATATTCTTACATATGGTTGTGTGTATATCGGATCGTGTTTACAACATTCGGCTCACCTAACAACGCTTCTCGCTACTGGTTGTGTTGTTCGTGCTGCATTTTCAACATACTCACATATAGTTGTTGTTACAATTCTTAAGCCGCAAGCGCGATTTACGATTTATGGCAACGAAATTGTCGCATAATTTGTGTCAACAAGATCAACAATCAGTGATCGATTGGCTGCTATGTTTAGCGCTACTTAACTGATCGTTTGGCTCAGTCGCTTCAGTTGATTGGCTGCGGAATTTTTGAGTAAACTGAGACATATTGCAGGTAGTAAAGGGTTAGGTGGTGACTTCTCAGCATCTGTATTGTGTGAACTTCCGCTTTAAACCATTCAGACATCAGCAGGTTGGGCGATAGTGTAGATTTAGTTTTGAGTCTACCGCATAAGAGATATATATTACAAAAACAGCTTCACAACTAAACTGCCGTAATGTAGTTAGCAGGAATCATACAAATCGCCATTATGAATGAGCTTCGTTTAATATACGCTACGATTTATAGTAACTAAGAATCAAGATGAGAGAGAAGTTGAGTTTTTCAGGCATTTCTAGGCAAATCAAATATTTATCGAGGGACTTACACAACTATCACATTTGGAATTATTATGGTACAGAGCTATCCTAATCCAGACCGCGTGTTCACAACTAACTGAAAACGAATCAGTCTCTAGAGCAATATCTGAAATATTTGTTAATAGAGGAAGAAGTGTTTGGACATTGACAATGTTCAAAAATGGGCTGATGGAACCAGAATACTAAAAGGGGTTGAGATATATAGGAGAAAGAGTTAAGACCATAGCGTGTTAATAGGCAGACAGATGGACAGAATCTGTAAGCTTTTTATGCATGCACCATCAAACCAACAAACTTAACATCCTTTTCAATATGGTTCGATTCCGTCAAAACAGCTTTTTTCCTGGGCCTACCCTTCAGTGACTTCGAAGACAGTTAAGTTTGCGCTTTCTCTCAAACAGGGTCCAGATATGCGCAACAACAACAACAAAAACCGAATCTGTGGGTTGAAAATCAACCTGTGTTGTGGAGATTTCGAGGCACAATATTATTACTGTATATAAGTGGATGAAAATATTCGAAAATATAACTCGATTCACAAAAAGTTTGTAGAGAGGCTCCGCTGATGGTGTTTCTTAGTTCTGTCAGCATAGATTTGTTTGCGAAAACATAATCAGTCTAAGACATTTTTATCCAAAACTTTTATATCATTCTCGCATGTGTAAGAAAGTTTCTCTGCAATAATATTTTACAGGTTTTAAGATTAAAAAACCAAAGAGTTTGCAAACGTTTGCATAATACATCTTAGTGAGGTCTAAGCTAAATAACAAAAATAAGACTGTTTAATAGAATGCGTCGCAGTTCACAAATATTCATGGCTAGAAATTATAATCTAATTAAGTACCAGCATTATAATATCTGAAGATATCTGAAACCATTGCAACAAATTTACAAATTAGCTATAAACTAAATCTAATAATTGGCGTAAACTTGCGAAAGCTTTACGCGAAGCTTCTGACTCGGTTAGCAATCTGTGCTATATATACATATATGAGAGCAGCACTTCTCTCTCTCCCTCTCGCGGTCAGTTTTTGTGCAGTTCACTAGAATTACCCTCCACTTTTTTTGAAGTTGATAAAATGGTATACTCGATTTCTTAATTATTTATATACCTGGCTGGAGTCACCATTGCTAGACAAGAACAAAAAACGCGGCTTAAAAGAATTTAGTCGGCATTATGTTAGTTCCTTCGTAGGATTTCAGAAATTGAATTTACTTGTATATCATTTCTTAGGTTTTATGTTCGCAACATATCGCACCGCTCAATCTGACTACTTTATAGTATTTAAGTGTATAACTCAGACCTATTATAAAATATATATACACGCTTGCTTATGTTCTTAACTAGTGAGCTCCTTTTATTATGCGCCTTGCTGCATTTAATGTGCTCACATGCAAATACTAAAATCCAGTTGTCATAAAAATGCTTCATCCTTCAACAATTCGTAGAAATGTGTAGTGAAGAATTGCCTTATGCCTTATCACACACGCACACAACGCTCTAATTCGGGATTTCGTGCGAGTTTTTGTGAGTTTTTATTGCGGCGTATCCTATCCGACAGGCAGGCGCAGAGATAAACCTGCTAACACAACAATAAAATAATAAATGCAGTTAACGAATGACTGGATCTGCGACTAACATAATTTCACAAGGATTTTGGTTTTCGGGCCTTGCGCTTGTTGAGTGTGTGTGCGTGTGTGTGTTAATACTTGTATGTGGCATAAAATATTTTTACGACTCAATTGCTTCGCAGCTCAGTGCCACAATTGATGTGCTCGCAAAGCAATTGAGCACTCAACGCACAGTAGCTGCAAGTAATGGCAACAAAGGCGGCAGCGGCCTATCAACTGCGCCTATCTGTGACTTCCTAGGAACTGACTAAGCGCTAGCTCTTTCGGTTATTTCTGTGAAGTAGACAACTCCCAGTGCACGTACACAAATATATTTTATTGGCAGACAAGCTCCTTACTCCTTTCATGTTATCGTGAAAATATTCACCGTTTGTGTTCGTACATTTTTGGTTGCACAATGACGCGCTCCTGTGACTTCTGACTAACCTTCGCTGATAACTCTGTGCGCACCGAACCCTTTTTTCACATTTATCCCCCCACTTTGAGCCTGCGCGCAATTAACACCAGCGTGTAAGTTGCATTTAATGGCGTTGTGCGTCAATGCGGTGCAACATTTGCTGTCACTGCCCAGTAAAGCATACACACACACACACATACATACACGTGACTTTAGCACAGTTATTACTTGCTTGTTGCGCCAAGGTCATGCGCCTTTGTGTTGATTCTCGACGTACAAACATATATTGAGTGGCTGCCATTTGCGCCTCATAAACGTGGCAATGTTGTACGCCGCAGCAACACACAATATATAAATCTTGCTTAGTGTGGGAATGCTTGTATAATTGCTCATCACTTGTTGTTTTTGCCATCTCCAAGTCTTTTGTTCTTCTTCTATTTCGTCGTTCCATCAAGATATCCTCTGCTATTTTATGACTGCAGCTTCATTAAGTCACTTTTGTTCCACTAATCATTAGTATAAGTATTACTATCTACTTGCCGCATTTTCGGCTACTGCTTGTGGCAAGGCGAGGTTTTTAGTGCGACGATTTCGTGTGGGTTTTAATTTGCCAACAGAAATTGATGAAAGTTTCGTTGTGAAAATGAGAATTACATGGGTATTTGCATACTGAAGTGCAGACAGAGTCGAACTCTTTATGTATCAGCAGATCTCCTATGTATATGTGAAACATTTTTTAGGTTAGGTGTGATCGTCTTGCAGAATTAAGTTCCAAAAAGGGAAATGTATTGCAAATTTTTGATATTGTTAGATTAATCAAGATTTGGCTCTCTTATGCAAATTGATTTGATATCTCCACAGCCAAAGATAATATAAGGTTGTCAAATATCTCCCTTCCGCTTTTTTGCTCTTCATTCAATGCTTTATAAAAAGTGTTCCAGTGATCGGATTTAGTTAAAATATGCGCCGTTTTGTTCGAAATGGACAGGAACAGGTGGTAATCACTTGGCGCTACGTCCGGGCCGTCAATCCCCTGGCCGTCAATCCCGGCTTGGCCACTGTTTGGGACGATTCACCGGCCTTCGACCATGACCGTTTTTGCTTGATATTGTCGTATGTGATCCATTTTTCGTCGCCAGTCACCATCCGCTTCAAGAATGGGAATAGTTCGTTCCGTTTCAGCAGCATATCGCAGGCGTTGATTCGGTCCAGAAGGTTTTTTTGCGTCAAATTATGCGGCACCCAAACATCAAACTTTTTTTTGTATCCAGCCTTCTGCAGATGGTTCAAAATGGTTTGGTGACTAACTCCCATCTCCTGGGCGATGTCACGAGATGCCATATGCCGGTCTAACTCGATGTATTCCATGATTTGATCGGTATTTGTCGTCACAGGTCTTCCGCCGGCTGGCTTATCCATGGTGTCGTTTTCACCGGCTCTGAATCGTCGAAACCATTCCTCCGCGGTTCGAAGTGATAGAGTACCATACCCCAAAACACCATGAAACGTTTCTCTAGCGGATTTGCCTTTAACGAAGGAAAACTTTAAAAAAGCGCGAATTTCGGCGTTAGTGAACCCATGTTTACATGTCCATAACTGTTGAACGGAATATCCAAACTAATCATGCATAGCGTTGTTTTGTAGGTTATGTCAAGACCTTTCAAATTATGTATAGTGTTGCCAGATACGAGCTCTGTAGCGCTTTGTACATAGCCGCGAAATTCAAAAGAAATTAAAGAAATTTAATTTAAGAAAATTAAATTTCAAAGTTTGTGTGTTTCTAAGTATTTTTCGAACCCCAGTCCGGCCGACGTTTAGCAGTTATGATTCCAACCATTAAGTGAGACTAACCCGAGACCTAATATGAGAGTATTATCATTCAGTTCACGAAATATACTGAAGATTTTTAGAAGATTTAAATCTTCCGAGAAAAAGTCCGTACTTCGATGAAGAAAAAAAGAAATGGAGTTAAAAGGGAAGCAAAGACAAGAGACTGGCTCAGCATATTTATTCCTGTTGTATATAGCTTTCCTAGAAACTGTGTCAAATCTTAAATACCTATTTTGCTTTTCCACATATTGAGTCACGAAGAAATTTAACTGGCTGCGAAGGCTGGCGATTTTATAGAGTAACTTTTTTACGGCCCAAATACGCTCGATCATTATGAGAAAGCACCGCTAGATCGCAGTTGAAGCTTTGTTCGGAACTCCTAGGTAAAAGAAAAGCCTATTTTAATCACTATACTACGGTGGCTGTTAAAAAAGAAAAGGGGAGGATTTCGACCCATAGCTTGAGTTTGATTTTAGTTACGCTCATTATACATACCTTGAACAGACTATATAAAGTTTGCCACGAAAACAGAAGAAAACATCGGTGACCCTATAAAAAAAATATATAAATGATCAGCATGTCCGTCGTTCCGTCTGGCTGTGTATACGCGAACTAGTCGCTCAGTTTTTGAATTACCGATCTGCTCATGTTTTTTTTCGCCAAGAAGTAGCTTTTATGTCGGAACTGCCGATATCAGACTACTATAGCATACAGCTGCCATACAAACTAAACGATCGGAATTAAGTACTTATATGGAAAACTTTTTTATTCGATGAGATATCTGCACAAAATTTGTCGAGGGTGATTGTCTAAGAAAATGGTGTAATCTCTGAAGAAAGCTTTCAGTTGGAATCACTAAAGCATATACAAACTAACTCATACAAGTGTCGCTTGCATTTGGGCCTGCTGCTCGAGAAATCGCTTCAAAATCGCTGACGGTGTTAACGCACATCTTCAGTTGGTCGATTTGTTTTTCTCATGTATTCAAGTAACTAATTTTTACTAATTCTTTATCGTAAAACGATTTCTTGCTACAAAATTGCGTTGATGATAAAATCTTCAACCTTATATGGCTATTGATGGCACTGGCAGCCGTACTGGTAGCTTCGAAGTCTCCTCCTTAGATTTTTTCAACCGATTGTCGGCAAACACTCAAACATTTTCACCTAATTAGTAATACAACTAAGTCATTAACTAAGGATGGGCGGCCACTGATGCGCCGTACGTGTACCATTTATTGTATGCAACATGATACAGCTGTCTGTTGCGGATATTTAGTGGCAACAGGTGTATAACTCAGCAGCATTAAAGATGCAACGATATGCTTGCTGCAGCGCTACAACTCCAACTAGATACATGACTACACTACGAGTCTTTGATGAAGTGCTACAACAATAAAGTGTATAAACTGATACTGAACGCCAAGTTGTTGTTGCGGCAATGGAATCTTGATTTAGTTTCGGTTAGCAAGCATTTAATGGAAAAAGTTCAAAATGCGACCTCTGCTATAATTAAAGAAAATTTTCCAATTATAGCTAACTGAAACATAAAACGAAATTAGTGGGAAAATTAAAAAATAAAAAAATAAAAAATAGAATTGTATAAAAATCGTGGTAAAGGGTAGGCTATAAAATATATAGCGATCAACGCTCTCGGTTTGCATTTACTTAATGCGTCACTACGCTAACGTGTTGCAATTGCGGCATATGTGCTGAATATGCCACAAATTTACACCTGAAATACATATAGTATAGGTAAGGTGTATATGCCATATATACATGCATATGTGTGTGCTGTGGCATGTTAGCGGCAAACAATTCACAAATTAACACATCTATGATGAGGCGCTGGCGAAACGCTCGGCAATTTTCCTCTACTTTCCTGCTTTGCTGTCTGCCGTCTACGCTGTTGCAAGTTAGGTGCTCGCTGTCAACAGTCGCCACCTTGCAAGGACGTGCTGAAATGCTGTGGCTGCCTACCGCTTTGCTATTTTATTTATGTTGCACGAGCGTGTATTTAAAAGAGTCAGCCGTGCTTTAGGCGTTGCACGATTTTCATAAATTACGCCGAAATTATATAATTCAGTGTAAAACATAAACTTGCAACAAAAAGTGTTATGTGTTCAACTTTATGTTCATACATTTATGCGGACATTTCAAAGCAAATGTTTTTTGGTATTTTTCAGCTGTATTTTCTCTAAAGGTGTTAACGCGCGAGTGGCTGATTTTTTAATACTTGCGTCCTATCATTACTGCAATCCACTGGAAGCAGGTGAAAATTTAAATCATTAGTGTTAATGGCAGCTCACAAAAGTAGGCAACTGGAAGGTGTTGACTGTTGATTAATTAGTAGCAGAGCTGGAAGAGTACCCATTCTAAGCATATTATTAAGGAAAAACAATCAGTTTGATTTTTTTTCTTTCGTTGAAATACAAAGTCGCCGACAAGGACCTTGGCACCTAATATTGTTTGCTCAAATTTTTGATAGCAAACTTTTGATAGATGCTCCACAGCAGCAGTAGCCTCTTCGGTCAGCACTGTATGACGTCTCTGAGGATGCCTATTACCCACTTGAATAGTAGCCCGGCGATTATGTCAACTGAATACGAGTTCGTTCCTACGACAGCGGTATCTACTTAATCGGAACGGACCCGGATTATCCGGACGAGGACTGTCAATTGGACAGAATTCTGCCGCCACAACAACAACAACCGAATACGAGTATTGGACGCTATTTGTGTAATAATATGTGCAAGATTTGCTGATATGAACCTTTATTATTCTGTTTTTTTCGTCTATAAAGCTTTTGTGATGCTTTTAATTGTCAGTTACTGTAATCTGCAAGGCTTTTATAGCTTTAATTTTCTGCTATTTTTTTTCTAAAGCTAAAGTATACTATAAACCTTTTATGAATCTCTTATTAGTCTTTACCTATATTTCTTGTATATTATTATTAAGAGATATTGTCTTCACACATGGTTCTAGAACAGGCTTTGAAGTGAATGCTTGAAACTGAATATGATAACATTTAATATACTAGAAGAAAACAAAATTTATTTTTGCTGATTTAGAAAATTTTTCAGCAAATATAACTGGAAAAGTTTGCAAAAAGTTTTGGGTAAAATTACGGGATATTTTCGTGTTTTCGGCAGTATAAAATTTATGGTAAATTAAAGTTCAGACTTTCAATCTTTGGTCGAAGTCTTTAATATTATTTTTTTTCGTGGAATTTAAGGATGTCAAAGTCTGTACTTAAACTTAAATTGGGATTTTTAATTACCAATCCCGTTAAACCGGGATTTTTCGGGATTCGTCGTTATATTTATTAGCTAAATACTTACCTTACGAAAAAACTATATATTGAAATAGTTTCGGGATCCCGATTTATTAGCTAAATACTTACCTTACGAAAAAAATATATATTGAAATAGTTTCGGGATCCCGATTTATTAGCTAAATACTTACCTTACGAAAAAAATATATATTGAAATAGTTTCGGGTTGAGACAATTTTTACGCTTGCAGCCCTTGTAAATGCAGCAAGAGTCATACATTAAATTCGCAAAAATCGGTTTTTCAAGTTAACTATTCCGAGAAACGAGATTTTTTCGGGATTGAATCATAATTATAAAAAAATTTGCATATGTAGACGTGAAACATACACTTAGTTCGAAAAAATCGAGACTTTAAGTTATGTTGGAAAACGGAATTTTTTTCGGGATTGACACATTTATTCATATATTGAATATATTTACTTATAAAGAAGAACTTTAGAAAACAAAACTTTTGAATAATCTTTAAAAAATTCCGTAAATTTTTCTAGCTCAAACAAACTTAAATATTATAAAGTTACTGTTTATTATTAATTAAATTATTAAATAAATTAAAATTAAAAAAAGGAATCTTCTTTTTATAGACATATAGAGTAGCATATTAAAAATTTCACTGCATTACAACCAATACTGTGCCATTTGATACGCCTGGATCCTGTTGCGATTAAGACGATTACGACGAGTATACAATTTGTAATGCGAACATGACTTGAATTTTTTCAAAAAACGCTGCATAACCTAAAGACGCAGTGCAAAGACAATACGGCGACGCAAATAACAATAAGCCAATTGAAAGCACACATACACGTACACAAAACTAAAGTGAAGTGAAGGAGTAGTTTTTATACGCAGTCTTAAAGTGTTTGGCGGTTTTTGGCTTTTGAACTGATTTATATAAAATTTTTACATATATACACATAGATATGCAGGTGTGTGTGTATGTGGCAAGAACTGCTCTTTTCCTGCTGTTGTACATACTCGTATGTGGTTCTCATACAAAAGCGTTGCATGCCGAAACATATGCATTTGCGAGCGCGTAATGACTAGATTGGAAAATGCGTCAGCGAAATGGAGCGATTTATTAACCGACACGTACACCTTTCAATGCACACATACACATACATATACTTACATATTTATACAGCGATGTAAAGTGTTGCTGCCTTCATTTAAGTACACTAAAGACATTTCACTACACCTCAATTTTATATTAGAGCGCTACAAAAGATAAACAAACCACATGCAACGTGCCACATACAAAACATGTTGCCGTCCTATTGTCTGCTTAATAGCAAATGCTGTTGTGGCATTGATTTTCTATCTTTTTGTTTTTGTGTTCTCTATTTTGTTATTCTTCATGCTATTAGAATCAATTAAATGCATTTTATTAATGCTGTCAACAATAAAGCGTTGTGACGCGATTTTAATCGCCTTAATCTGCATACATATACAAAAACACACACATACATACTCACATATATAGAACGGATTTCATTAGCGCGCTGCACGTCATTCAGCCTGTCACCTAATTTCTACACCTTCCTTTCGCTCAATATTCACTACGTGACTTTAATTTTGAGGCGCTTATAGCCGCGGGCTACCAGCCTTCCACGCTGTCACTTTAATTACCGCTCATTGCTTCGCGCCACATAAAAGGTGAATCTGGTGCACCAAAAAAATTAAAAAAAAAACAACGCTACTGCCTAAGTTATTTAAATTATATTTTCAGTTTTATTTTGTGAAAGGTTATTCTCTACCAAATCGCAGGCAATTAGCTTTGGTGCTGGTGTCGAAGGCAGGAAATTCGCTTTTAAGAAAGGTCAAGTCCACCGGATGTGCTACTCCTTGCCTACAGCCAAGACTTCGTGCGTAAATACAGTGGCCTAAGCGTGCTCAGGCTGACACACAGTTTGTAGGGAATTAAAATTTGAAATTAAAAGTTTACAGTGTAAAGGTCATTTCCGTTGCGTAAAGCGAATATTTGCTTGATTTCCGTTGAATAAAAGGAATTCGAGGATAATAGTAAAGGTAAATTTATTTTATTATAAAAAATTTTTTCTAACTACAAAAATATATTAAAGCCATAAACTGAATCCCGAAATTACCAATCCCGAAAAACGTGATTTTTCGGGATTCATCATTATATAATTCGGTTAGTGTTATTTTGCTAGAATATTCAACTTACGAACAAACAATAGTAATAGAGTTCCGGGATCCCGAAATTTTGCTACTATTCCGTATACTATTTGAGATTATTTTTACGATTCCAGCACTCGTAATTGCAGCAATAAACTTATATTTAATAAAAAAATTCGGGATTTTAAGTTGCAATATAAAAACTCCACTGAGTGTAGATATTTATTTAATATAAGAACAAGCAGTATTTGCAACGCTAAAGCGACGAGTGGCTATCGATCGAGATGCTCTGGTGTCTATGGCAAAAATGCACAGCATCTAGACACAATTATTGCATTGGCGCGACGCAACGAATTAGTGAACACATACGCAACACGACACGGCACAGGCAGCGACGCTTCAAGTAATACGCCATGTGGCAGGAATTCGTTGCATGTACGGCGGATGCCACAGTGCAGAACAATGGTCAAAGCGAAGGCAGCCGCATTCAGAGTGCCAATATAAAAAAAGGCGCACATAAACAGTGCGGCACCGCACTGCTGCAACGTCGTAGTAGACAACAGCTTTGCTACGCTGACCAACAGCGCGCGCGATACAAGCAAAAAGCATTGCGTCGAGGTCGCGCGTCTGCGTGTGAAATCGCAAGTCAAGCATCAACGAAATCGAAATTCTTCGAAAATCATTGAACACAAAGCGACGGCGAACAGCGTCGCTGACGACTGAAGACAGTGGTGGTAAGCGCGTTGACGCGAGGAGGGCGTGATGAAATTCTAAGAAAGAGAAAAAAGCGTTCAAATACCGCAGACGAAATTGAAATTGGAATTTCGTTGCAAGCCATGCTGTGTCATCGTGGTTTTTGCTTAGCACTATTAGCTGGCGACCACGGCGGTGGCGGTGGCAATGTCGGTGTCGGTAATTTCTGCATTCACGCGATTCACTTATGCTCCACCGCTTTGTGTTGTTCGGCTGGCAATGCTCGGCGCATCATCAGCATTGTAGCTGGCGTCGCACAGGTGGTAGGCATGCGTTCACTGGTGACAATGACAATGACAATGAAATTGTCACTCATTGTCGCACCTCTTGCAGTGGCGGGGTACGCAGCGTCGATTGGTCCGTCTCAATGCGCTCTTCTTCACTCTTTAACCTATCCGCTGTGAGAAAATCGCCTTCGTAATTTAGCATTACGCGTCAGAAAAATGCATGTATTTACGCGCGAAGTCTCCGAACTAATCTGTTTCCAACTAGCCTATCGGTTCTTGTTGCACATTGCCAACTTTTTGTTTCAAATTTTAGCTTCTTAATTTATAGGTGTTGAATTTCGCCAGACAGCTGTCTTATTCTAAGTTCTTTCTTCCTGTCTTAAATTGCGGCGTTGCGCCATTACCCAAACTTAAGCTCTGCGACATTACCGCTGTTGACTGTGGCTGCAAGCTCTTGCTGCCACGACAACACCGGCATCCTTGAATGTATTTCTCACCAGCATTTTTGCTACTTTTTGCTTGCTCCTGATTTAGTTTCCCTACCTCTCGACTTGCATTCTCTTGCACTGGTAAATGATAGCTACGAAATGTTGTTCTGTTGTTCTTGTAAGCTCGCTGGCCGCATGCGTTGCTAAACGCTGTAGATCTCACTCTCCATGGCATGCAAGTGGTTGTTTTGTACGAGATTTTTCAGCTTTACTTTTTTATTTTTCCTTTCTGTTGGCTACCGTATTTTTTGTTACCGGTGTAGTATCTATTCTGACAATGCTCCTGCAATCCTGCTTGTGTTGATATGCCGCCTTTCGCTATGCGAATCTAGCAGTTGTTGTTTCCGTTACATGGTAGCTTGATTCTTGCAATTTTTTTACAGTTTTGCCGTATGGTTTCTCAAAAATCCTTATAAGTGCAGTAGATCGTCTTACGAAGAAATCTAAATGTAGATCTAACCTCAAAAGGTGTTGTTGTTCACTTCAGACCAGAAGAAGTCTACGAAGTTGCTTATGTAGAAACCTTAAAAACTGATTTTCTGACTAGGGTGCTGAGATAAATTCTGGTTATTAATTATTATAGAGCTAACTTGAAGATGACGGAGAAGCAATTGAAAAAAAGCCGTACCAACGACAGTCAGTTTTGTATAACCCGAACGGACTGTGATTAAAATTCGGAAATGACCAAGAATCAGTTGAAAAGAGCCGTTCCAACGATAGTCGGCTTTATGTAATCCGAACGGGCCGGCATTCTGTACTCAAACTCGAAGAAGACCGTGAGCCAGTTGCAAAGAGTCGTTTCAACGACGGTCGGTTTTTTATATTGTATATAGTACACATTATAGGGATGTTTAGGGTTTTGAACCTAGAAGCACTCATACTAAAGTCTTGAACTTAGCTGCTTTGTCTACGGCGAATGTCGCTTTATTAAAAAGTTTCGTAAATTTGGTGTTTTAATATGCAATTTTCACGCTTACACACTTTCACCCCCTCTAGCTAACCTCTTCTCTCATTTTTAAAGAAACTGCGTGTGCAAAGTCATCGTTATTAATTAATTACTAAATATTTAACACAATATTCGTAAAATGGTTAATTAGAATTAATGGTAATGCAAGCATGTACCTCGCACCTTCCACCAACGCACACACTAACCGACTTTCAATGCATGTATGCATATGTTTGTGTGCGTGTGAGAGTATGCTAGCGCATATTTAATTTACACAACAATGCACATTTAGCATATCTTTGCCATTATAAATGCGCATTAAGTTTCGGGAATGCAAAGTATGTTGTTTGTTTGCACATTTCCATGCATATACAATATACATATGTGCGACAGTGTATGTGCGTGTCAGCTTGTAGTGCGAAAACATATATTAAACATTAAATCAGGTGTTGGACTAAGCAAAGGCGATTTCAACAATGTGACAAAAGTGTAAAATTACCCACAAAACAACAAATACAAACAAAACAGACGCTAAAACAAATACAAACAAACAACACGCATATAAGTGTATATGTGTGTATAGTGTGTGTGAGTGGCAGCCAGCGAGGCAGCTAAGGTGAAAAAATTAACATCACACGGGAACAAACAAGCAAATACAATTTAAACTTGCTGTTGCAGGTTTGCGTATACACAAATACACGCACGCACACACACACACACACATGCGAATGTGGCAAATATATAAATATTTATGCGTTCGTACGAGTATTTGCTTTTAGCGCGCCCGCGATGAGAAAACAAAATTACCAAAACAAAAGTGTTTGCTTGCCAAAACGACAACAACAACAACTAAAGCAAAATACGCGCAGCACGTTTGTATGTATATATAAATGCAGCGCTGCTACGCGGAATAAAGAATTTTGTCAAAAAGCATTTGCAAGCTCATTAAAATGCCACGCAGCCAAGTGAGTAGCAAAAGAAGTTGCGAGAAACGCCAAAGAAAAGAAATAAACAAATAAATAAGTGGCGAAAAAAATTCGCAGAAAACCGAAAAAAAAACAACAACAAGAGCTACATGCAAACATTTGAACGGCAGGCAGGCAGGCCCTTACAAGTGGCAAGCAAGCGAGCGCGAGGCAACCAGTCAGTCACTACAAGGTAATAAAAAAATTCTTAATCAAATATTTAACACGTTGCATTTGCTGCAAATGAAACGAAAATGAGTAAGCAGGAGCGGAGCAGACAGTTGGCTGACGCAACCGAACGCAATGGCGGTGCGTTCGCAAGCGCAAAAGGGCGCGCGGCATGCGGTGAGGGCGTAATGAAGCAGCATATTAGCGTGGAAATCACAGTAGAAGATGGGGAAAGGGAGGCAGATGTTACGCGCTGGAAAAAGCTGGATGCGTTGCAGTGGTTCCCAGCCACGGGAGTAGTACAAACAATTGGCAGCACTGCGCGCACTAGCAGCGGGCACACGCAATCAATTGACGCATACGAGAAGTGAATGTCGCGAATTATTTGGAGCGTAAATGAAAAGCAGGTGCGAAGGCGCGACAAAGGGCAAAGCGCGCATATATATTTGTATACATTTGCATATATGTATGTTTGTATGTGCGTATGTGTACGAAGTAAAAATGGCACGTTAATGCAGAGTCACTGTACGTTTTTATGGGGTTTAAAGGTGCCAAATTGCTGGCTATATGTTCAAGTTTACCGGGAATTGTTAATTTTGTTTAATTTGTTGTTGCATCTCTTTTATTTTATTTTTATACATTTTCGCTTTTCACTTGTAGCTCAAACGCGCTCTTTATTTGTATTATACTCTTATCTTTTATGTGCGCTTTTCAGCATTTGAATGAATTCGATGTGTAAAAATGAAATGAATTGAAGCGACATAACATTTTATGGTAGCACATTCAGATAAGTGCGCAGAGAAACGTGCGAAATTACTGAATATAACCCGATTAAAAGCTCTCAATTGAATGCAACTTTTAAAGCAGAGAATACAAGCAGGAAGGTGAAGTATGCGGTAAACGATCTCAGCCTTTCAAATGTGCGGGAATTTCTACAACTGAAAAATTGGACGAGTACACCGAGCTTTCATAATACTATACCTTCTATAGTCTTGCCGGATGCGAAGCGCTATGTACACATGAAACTGAGAAACTGAGAATAGATACGAGCTCTGCTCTTTTCATGCATTTTACTACTGGATAGCTGGACTCCGCACGAGCTTGGGCAGCTTTGGACTACCCTCAGTGTTTGCGCTGACGCACTATCCTTCTGAACCAAAGTGTATCTCAAGAGGTCTTTTGAGCTCTTCATCCGCAGTAAGGCCAGCCTTTTCCTGGCTGTAGAGATTCTAATAGGTCTTTGCTCCACCCGTATCCATGAGGTAAAGTTGAGGATGAGTTGAGTTGAGTCATATATATGCAGAATCAGAATCTTTTCCAAAACCTTCAGTTTCGTAATACAGATGGCGCTGTAATTATTAAATTTCTTTCCAGCGATTTCTAAGCATAATGCATTCATCCTTTCGGAAATCCTCTAGTTCCTCAGAACTTAAGATATGAGTAAATGATCTGATTTCTACTTTAGAAAAATTTAGTCCATTTCGAATGCCAAAATAAATTCTTTCTAAAAAATACCGATACAACATATATCTGAGATTTCTATAGATAATTCGGTAGGTGCTGTTAAATGCGCTGTCCGAATAAAAAAGTTTTTATATTTCTTATGCAATAAAGAAAAATTTACATTTATCGCTGCCACTGTGGCTGCCGCTTCCATTGCATTACATTCGCACGCCTATGTGGCATACTAATGAGACAGCAAATGGGCAACACCCACCTACACGACCACATCGAGCGGCATACAACTGCTAGAAATAACTACAATGCGGCAACATTAGTCAGTCAGCAGTTGGCAGTTCGCTGTGCTAAAATTAATGTGACAGTTATTTTGGTTTCGCCATAAAAGAGGGCCCCGAGCTAAAAAGCCGGCATGTCTAGCAAACCCGCATGTTACAGTAACACTGTCCACTTGTGCGCACTTGCAAGGTTGCCAGTAGGTACTACTTTTGCATTTTTATTTGCAATAATAAAGTTGTTTGTTGTTGCTTGCAAATTGTTTAACGATTCCTTCGGCGTTGCCATATCGTTTGTTATATTCGTTCTTAGTATTTCCTTATTTCGTTTAATCACTTTAATTGTTGTTGCAAATATTTCGCAGTAAATATCATTTGCGTTGGCGTTGGCTTTGTCGCTGCTGCAGCCCAGCCCACGCTTCAGCATTCATACATCACGCGCTCACGCAAGCTTGCCTTGCGGCGCTGATTCGTTTGCAAAGTTTGTGATTTATTTACCATTTTCGTTGAGGTATTTTGTATTTGCCTTAGAATTCTTTGAAATATGCCACAATCTAATTTGTGCATCAGCACTGCTGTCAGTAGTCATAAAATAATTTTCAACATGTTGTTGTTGAACAATTATTTGAGTGATGAGAGGTGTGGTACTATTTAAGAAACTTTACGCCTCGTTCGCTTAGAACTAAGTACATATATTAATATTTGGTGCTGGAACTATTTGATTGAAGATAATCCTTATATTTATCGATTTATTGTAACTATAATAGAAATAAAGATTAATGCTGAGGTGCCCTCTATAGCACAGCCCTCTCTATAACACTTCCAGTGACACTTACTTAGTACAGCGACTTTCAAGAGTTTTGCTAGTTCAAAGTTACAATTTCTCTTCAGACTAGCATGACGTCAAAAAAGAAGCAAGATATATTAAATAAAAAATTCTGGAAGAAGGGTATAAGCCACGGCTCTTAACATAAGATATTAGCTCTACGGGCTTAACTGTTAAATAGCAAGCACGTTAATGCTTTTCCAGTTAACCAAAGCTCAATTGACGATACGAAGTCGGCAGTTTTCGGCTACTTTATAGCATATTATTGAAAACCTTATTGAGTTATCTTTGGCACCATGGCATAGTCGATTCCAGTATTCAACTGACACAAAAAGTTTTTTCGAATACCGATTGATGCTTCACAGCCAATGGAAAACTATGAGGACACTTTTCTTGCATAAAAATGCTACTCAAAAAATTCAACAGTGGTTCGGAGGCACCCTAAACCTTGTGGAATCCACCATTTGTCAAATAATACATAAAAGCAAAGAGGAGAAAGCTGAACCAAAAACACTGCGCTATAAAACATTAACGTTTCAAAAAGGTGGGCAAGTTTTAAATATCAAGTGAGCCTAAGGCTCCCCACCTTAGTATAAGTAACCTTACAGTTTTGAATAGAGTTTTCTACATACGTCGGAGACCCTATAAAATATATGTCTAAATGATCAGCTTGACGAGCTGAGTCGTTTTACCCATGTCCGTCTATCTGTCGGTATATACGCGATTCTTTTCTCCCCAAGATGCTGCTCATTTGTCGGAACCGCCGATATCGCAACACTATTGCATATAGCTGCCATACAAATCGAACGATCGGAATCAAGTGCGTGTATGGAAAACTTTTTCATTTGCGAAGGTAATTTTAAGAAATTGGGCAAGGAGCATAACCTAAGGCCATCATGCAATTTCCGAAAAAATTGTATAGATCGCATTACTATAGAAGGAATTTTTTTTATTTGTGAAGGGTATTATACCCTAACGTTTTTTTTTTGTTTTTTTTTGTTTTGGTTTTCATGCTGCTGACAAGTGGGAAGCGCAGCTGCGTCATCACGATTTTTGCAGGACGACAGTTTTTTTCCACATATTGTTGCCAATTGCACCGGCAAATAACAGAGTTGATTCTCTTTTATTGCTGTTGTTATTTTTTCCGAGCGCCACTGTTGCCTGCATATTTAGTAACAATTTTATTGTTGCCTCTGCCGCCACCGTTTCGCCAATCGATTTTACTTTGCGTTTAAATCAATTCTGCACGCGGTTGCATTGAACCAAAAAACCAATTCAGTCTTGTTGGTGTTGTTGTCTGCCGCTTCGTTGACAATGAAAAAAAACAATCAAAAAGTATTGCCACAATACAACAATTGTTTAAGTGGCTGGCAACAGTTAAATTGCATTTACGTTACGTTACGTTGCTCTGAATTGCTTAAGCGGCACGTTGAATGAATGAAGAATGAATGAAATTATTGCAAACACGTCGCTTTGATTTATTGTTGCAATGCGCATGAGTAATGGCGCAAAACGCGAACGCTTATGCAAATACACAGACACACTTACACACACATAAGTTTTCTTGAATATTTAACGATATTTACTAAAGTGGAATTGTCAAGGATACTTACATGTCTCATACATACTAATCTCTATGCTGCAAGTGTTAAGAAGCAGCAGGCTAGGCTGTCGAAAAATAGGTGACTAACCGTATGCTCAGAGCGTTTGTAGTTTTTTTTGACAGTGTTTAGTTTTTAAGATCCCACTTTTGATATTGGAGCCTAGAAGTTTTGGTATATGGAACAGAGATTTCATTCATCTAGCAATTGGTTCATAGTTCTACACTTACTTATGAAAATGATAAAAGGTAATAGCACACACAAAAACAAAGAACTAATACCAGAGACTTCGGTGATTTCTAACCAAAAGATCAGCTCAATAGCCAGAGAGAACACGCAGCTATTCGTCTATACCGAGATTTATTGCTACATGCAGGCCCAGCTATCCTATTTCTGAAATGCGCGTAAAACAAATATCTTATTGCCGGCTCCAGCGAGTTGTTGAAAAGGAGGCTCCAACATCAAACTGTCTGCCAGGGATGTAAATTTTTACAGCTAGAATACAAATAAAGTTCATCGCCAGATTCGTCGAGGATTCAACATGCCAAAACCAAAGTCAACCCCTCACACTAGCTACAGCTCTTTCAAAGTACATATTCGAATATTTTCGAAATCATTTCATACAAAATTTATTCAAAATTTAAAAGGAATTGCGCGACTGTGCAATCAATTGCCGCAATTGTATATGCAGAACAGTTAAATGTCACATAATAAAATTGGTGGGGTGTACCCAACAAAAAAGGCACAGAATCAAGGCGTCCATCAGTTGCTGGCTGGCCAATTGGCAAAGGTATTGAATGTTTTGCTTTTCACGTTCGGTAATTTATGAGCACAATTGCCAGAAACGGTTTTATTGATTAAGACAATACCGAATTGCAAGACGTTACGGATGCAAATACAAAATTGTAGTGCATATGTTAAGACCCTGTAGGAATTTTTTATTTTGTAAAAGTAGGTATAAATTAGCATTACGAAATCAGTTAGAACAAGGCATACATGTCTCATGGAATGCGATTATATAAAGCAACTTGGACTCGATTATTTTCTGAGGCTCAAATAAAAATAATAGCATAAAATTTCGTATAAAGTCAGAACAACCTTTGGTAAAAATGTTAAGTATAAGCAACATGAAACAAGAATGAGCGAAAGGGCTAAAAAATTCCGCAAATACTTACGGAGAAATGCTGTCAAGCTGTTGTTGGGTTACGTTGTCAAGCTGGCTCCGGTTACGTAGACTCGACCGAAGTGTTAACGATAAGTAGAGGTGTTCGCCAGAGCCTACGCTTAATTTCAATTAATTTGGATTAATTATTCAGGGAATCATGCCACTAAAATCAATCTGTAGTAGGTAAGAAGGTATGATGGGAGTGGGAAGCAGCATAGGCTTTAGTTCAACAGATATTATTAGATCTGTTAGAACACATATAAATACGTCTACAGCATTATCTTTTCTACTTATTTATTTCGGCGAACGCCTTTTTTTTAGAATTTTTTAAATTTTTACAAATAATTTACAAAGAGACTAGAAATTAATATTTGTACAAAGTGGTGCAACACGTACCACTAAACTAGCAAAGCCATATCGCTAATTATGATGCTCTTCGTCAGCTTGCCACTCTTCTTCATGCCAAAGACTTGCATGGAGTCCAACACCTTTGTGCCACTGCTCACCACACCGAAGGCCACACGTTTGCCATTTAACACCTGCAATGGCTTGAGGCTTATGGAGAATTTCAAGGCATCCTTATGCAAAGCATCCTGATTATCTAGCGAGAAAGCCAATGTGCCTGGCCGATTATGATCCAGTGCACGCATGTCATACTCAATGCGTTTCGGTTTGATTTTCTGCTCTTGCGGTATAAGCAGACAACAATCCAGCCACAGTCCGGGGAAGAGACGATTAACCATAATACAATTTTTATCTCTATTGCGACAGGCGCGCACAAAAGCCAATACGACTTGCGGGCAAGCCTCCGTGTACAGTTGTATGGTGATGCGTCCAGCCGGACGTAAGCCCTTCACGTAGAAATCAAAATAGATGACGGGTCGCAGCAGACGACGCAGCTGTGAGTAGGGTGGCATTTGCAATTGACTATACTTGGCCAAGATCTGTGCGGGCACGACAAACTCAATGGAATTTTTACGCACATGACGCAGCAAATGTGGTGCGACGTGTGTGTCCAAGGTGGTGCCGACCGTCTTCAGCAGTTGTCCAAATTTGGCATTATCTCGCTCGATATAGCGGTTGCGCAACACTAGTAAGGGTATGCGAGATCTAGGCGTATGACTCATGCGATTCTCGCGAAATGTATCCAATTGCCCACCAATGCGTGAAATCATGTTGACGCTACGCAACAGCTCGTTGTTCATGCGTCGTATGCGTTCGAAGGCGTTGCAGTCGTCACGTAATTTGGATGCGCGTAGAACATCTCTGATATTGAGTTTTGGCGAAACATCATCCACACGCGGCTTCACCATCAATATCATGTTTCTGTAGTTTTCCAGCTGGCGCCGTCGTTTCTTCTCGGACAATCTCATTCGTTGCATGTTGAAAAGTTATAAATTTATTTATGTAAAACCGGTAAAGTTTGGAAAAAATAAAAATCGAAAACAAATAATGTTCGTCTAAAAATTAAAGGGAAATTTTCTATTTGATTGAGTCAAAAGTGAATTTTTGAAATTTTTTTTCCAGTTTTCGTTTGAGCTTGCTGTCAGAGTTGCATATGTATACCACCATATTGTATCAACATTTTAACTCTAAAATAAGTCATTGCTTTCAGTAATCCCAACGAAATGCAATAAATATCAGAACTCTCTACTACAGGACCCGGCGAAATCGAATAACTTATGAGTCGCTTTGGCGAAAGCCTTCGCCGATTAGAAACATCTAGCTCACAAGGTCGTCTAAAGATTCACTCTCATATATGGATTGTCTAGAATATTTCTTCTAATGAAATTTTTGGAGTAGTAGAGTCCACCATTAATTCTTTACTCTCCTATAAAATGATTTTTGAGCTGTGATGAGCGTCAGAACTGATATTTCTCGAAAATGTCAAAAGCTGACAGTCTATTGCACTTCTGCAAAAAAACAGACATACTAAAATATATAGAAATTACCGAAGGGTAATTATGCAATAAATACCTAATAGCTTATTTTCAAGCGATTAACACAAATTAATGATTGTGACTTTGTCGCACACCTAAAAGAATTCATTACGTCCAACGACTTTTAGCGCTATCCTCATCGCATATATTAACGCAAAAGTGGACCCATGTCAACCGACGCTTTAATGTTTGTTTACCGCGTTTCGTGGAAGGAAGCGCCAGTTTTGGTCCGTAAAAATGGGGTAAAAATTCATTTGCGCAACATCAGCGCTAAACAACGGCGACGTGGGGCGCGCTTCTGTGCTAAGCATGCTTAGCATGATAAATGCGAAGATTTCGCTGATTGGAAGATAGCAAAATCAAATCGCAGCATCTCGCCAAGCTACAGCGCGATACAATTGAGCAATTCGCGCCCGACTTTTGTGGAGGCACTTTATCATCATGTCGCGACGTGCGAATTTGAATAGCATAACTAGATTGCGAATTTTTTTTTCGGCGATTGGCTTCTTAATATTTCAGCAACGTGGTTACACTGCATGTGCGATTGTGTATTTGTTTATTTGCGTTTGTTCTCAACTTTATGCCGTAACCGCCAGCATTTTTCGGCGAACTCACCAACATTTTTTTGCAGGCCACAAATGTGCCAATAAATTTTATTTTATTGGCGCAAAAAGCAAACAACAAAGAGCAGCAGAAGGTTAAGAATACATGGTAAACATGAAAGAGAAGACGATTGAAGAGAGTGTGTACGAAAGGGTTTAAGTATGTGCGCGAACTTATGGAGTATAGAAGGTGGGAAAATATGGCTGACGAAGGTGCTGAAGTGCGCATATGTATGTAGTATAAGGTGGTCGACATATCGAGCGATTATATCATGTTTTTAGTGAGTTAGATGGAAACGAACATTAAATTTCGATGTAAATCGCGCTTTAGTCTGTTAAAATTACAGCAGACATATAATGAATTGATGTGCACGGTCAGTTTATGTGCGAACTATATGAAGCATTACAACTGCTACATTTTTTATATACTCTTATCTTATATAATCACTTTTGAAAGTCTATAAGCTGATACACATTTATGCTGCTTGTGATTTGAAAAATCGAAATATTCGAGTTACATAAAAATAGTCAGAATTTGGAACTGTGTGTTTACCAAAAGTACCAGTATGAAGCGTTTTTTGGTGAAAATGAAATACTAATTTTAAATGGGAAAGTAAAAAAAAATTATTGAGTTGGAGCTTCGGCGAAACGAATTGAGTAGAGAAAAAATGTTATATATTCACATATGATGTTTGGAGTGGACGAGAGCAGTAGTAAGAAAGGAATTTTTTTCGCGACTTCGGAACTTTGTATACATGAATTTTTAATATTTTTTTGGCAAAGTACAAAGGTACGTTACTTGATACTTTCAACTAGAAAATTGAGGCAATTATAAATACGCTGAAGTGAATTGAGAACATTCTGTATCGATGCGTACAAATCTAGTCAGGTAGACCATAAGCAGTTGGACTTCTTACTTCGAAACCATGCTAAAACGTTCCAAGTACTTATGCGATATTGTCATCGAAGAAGATAGAGCATTAAATATTGTAAAAATTACTTGCTGCCGTTCTTTACGAGAGCCTTCCTGCCTCCTTTTCGGCATACCATAATGCCAACTGAGCTGGAAATCAATGGTTCATGTCTTTGCTAACCTCACAAATCAGTCAAGTTTAGTCGAAACTCATGTTTTCTTAAACAGTTACATAATGGTTAATCTTATCTCTGAAACCCGACTTGAATTCCTGCTTATTTCTCGACTTAATCAAAATGTATTGACAAAGCGACTTCAGTTCAGTTGATGGCTTACTCTTTTTTTTTTAACCACCCTAGTACGTACATAGAAAAATATATACAGCAGCGTCGCCATACGGAACTACCAATAAACGAAATGGGATTTTATTTGTTTATTGTCTGCAAAATGATTTATACTTTTCGAAATACATTCGTGTTTTGTTGAGGGTTTTAACGGTTTCTTCTCATTTGTTTATTTCTGCATGGGTGTACTCCATTTTTGCATTCGTTTAAATTCTAGGCTATTCGTGTGCTAAATGGGATCGTAAGGCAGGATGGCAGCAAGCGTGAAGTCAGCTTCACAATACAGCCAATAATAAATAAATAAAATTGCGTTTTTTGGCAAAAAAATATAAGAACAGCCAGCCAGCCAACTGTAAAGAGCAAACCCTTAATAAAACTGAATTCAACGATAAATTGCAAAATAAATTGGATTTAAAAAAGGTGCGCGCACGCGCAATTCTCAGGCACAAAGCGCCAGCGGTGACCTGCTAAGCAGCATACAGCTTCTCGAAGCACAGGCCTGGCGAGGCTGTAGAGATGCGTGTGTATTTTTATTTGCTTGAAATTTAATTTTATTGCAAAATTTTTATTTCTCCCATATCCATTCATACTTTGGATGCGCATCGCTCAGCGCAGCAGCCTTCTTACATTCTTCCGCTATGAAAAGCTGTCTGCTAGTAGACGCAGGCAGCGCGGGGTGCGGCCACGCCAAGTCAATTACATGTACACACAATTCACATTTGAACATTTCACACTTTTATTGGCAACATGCGTGGCCGTGGCGCTGCAAGCTATTCATTCCGCACTCCAAGTGCAAGGCGGGCTGTGGTGGCAATTTTCGTCATCGACGTCGTTGGCGACGTTTCGTTGTTTAAATCAAATATTGGTGACAGCAGCGCGGCTTTATGGTTGGCTGCTTGGCTGTTGGGTTTGGCGTGGCAGCTGGACGCGCGACCGCAGCGGTTTGCTGCCAAAGCTTCGCTATAATATGTGCCATGTGCCACAAGCATTCACATATACATATGTATATATTTATATGTGCATTCGTAGATTTATTCGCGCTTTTGTGCTGGCAATGTAAATCGTTTTGATTGAAGTTAAAATTGTGCTAGGTCCTTACACAGCTCTGCTCGATTGATGAAATATGTTGTGAAAATATGTGCGGACATTTTTCGCATTACATTCGCTTTTTTACTTTTTTACGGCCACAAAGGTAATGAACATGTAATTTCTTTGGAAATACTGCCACGACGTTGGCAGCAAGAAAATCGATAGACTAGAACGTCTTCTGGGCGTTGACAAACGACTCTAGTTGTGTACAGTGTGTCGAAATGGTTGTATATTGTGAAAATATGGCTTTTTACTATAGGAGCGCACGCTGAGAGCCAGATATTGATCCATATTTCAAACAAAATTGGAATGTTTTATGCTCAAATTGTCGCCAGCCTGAACATTCTTTCAGTTTTGAGGGTTCATTTATGACCGATTCGAGAGATTTCAGTTTACAAAAGCAGTACTGAGCGTCTGCGGCGGCATCGAAATTTTTTCTGACAGATATTTTCGTCAAGTTATTTCATACTTCGAAGTTCTTGTCTAGTTCACTGTGTTTTCGCAAAATGCGTATGCGTTATTACACATCGTTCTCTCTCACCAATTGCTGCCCACATAGTCGCCTAGCCTACCTCACGCATAGCTTGTTAAGTGCCAAAGCTAGCATCACGCGCGTACACCGAAACACACATACACACAGGCATGCACGAAAACTCAATGCCAGCACTCAAGCGCCAATTGAATAGCGCTACTCTAGACGATAGCGGCGCGCAGACGCAGTTACTGCCAATTTCAAAATTGCACTTCGGCAGGAGCAACAAGGCGCGTCGTCATGGCGTTTAAGGCGTCAGCGCGCCCGACTCGTCGCCAAGTTGTTAGCACAACGCAACGCATAGTTGGCAACAAGCGGCCACCGGCATACATACAAACAAACATACAAGTGTAGACTGTGTCTACGTGGTATGCTCGTGCGCCGTGTGTTGGCCCACACGACCCCTCAGCCAATATGTTCATCTTTCATTGCATTTTGCCACTGGCATTGAGCTGTTGTTTGCAGATTGCATTCGTTTGTTTTATTTTATTGCCGGGTTTATTACTATTTGTGTTTGTTTTTACCTGTTTATTTTGTGCGTTTTCAGTTTGTTCGAATGCCTGGCTTGGCTTGCGCTTAGCTGGTCGCTTGGTTGATTGGTGCGTGGCGTTGGCTGTCGCTGTCGTTGCGCAGGCGCGAATGTGTCTATTTTAATTTAAATAAAAACGCCTTGAAAGTGTCTGTGGCGATGCGAAGAAATATTGTTTTCACTTACTATTCCTCGCTCCTCCACTTGCCATGCAAATTTCGTTTTCTAATTTTATTTTTTTAATTAATTCTTCGCTTTTGTTGAATACTTTTTAGATGCAGTGACAGCGTCCAACGCGATATTCTGTCTTATGACTGGCTGTCAATATGTTCCTCTGCTTATTTGGTGGAAATATTATTTATTCTTTAATGCACAGACATATTTTAAGTATGTGAAATTAACGCAATTACTCAAATTTATATTTTGTGTGAGTTTTTAAGGAGCTTAAAATCATATGGAGAGCGTCGGGCAATATTTTTAAAGCTTTTTGCATTTACCGAAACATTTTACTCAAGAGCTCCTAGTATACTAACCAAGAACTTTCGAAGTCAAATTCGACTATCTTATACCCATCCAACTCCTTTAAAGTCATTCAGGTTGCGTTTGGTACCACTAGTGGTGGACAAAAAATAGTTCGTAAAATATTTACAGGATCTAGGAGTTATAAGTTCTCTCATAAATGACATTCCTCCGAGTCCACACTTTAGCATCTAGGAGTTATAAGTTCTCTCATAAATGACCTTCCTCAGAGTCCACTCTTTAGCATCTCTATATATGATTTCCTGAAAGTACTAAGAATGTGCAAGTTAAAATATTCTGAAAGTGAGGAATAATATGGTTCGGATGCTTATGCTGTTTCTTATTCTTATGATTGTGCAATATAAGTAGAAAAATATTTAGGTGTGTTTTATATTTGGGTTCATATAAGGTTGGGTCCAAAGCTCTGTGAGTTTTAGAAACAAGCTAAGACTAAATCGGTATTTCACAAACAATATTTGATTTTCGTTTAGATGATTTTAAGGATATACTTTAAACTAGATCACTTACTCAATAGAATTAATTCACTTTATCAATTACCGTTACTGCCTATATACTCTGGGCTGACAAGCAAGATAACAGTTTTCTCAACTCTTATGTTAACAATACCCGCAACGTATTCGCTAAGGGCTCTGCTAGCATCTCATTTAAGATTTTCAATCTCACGCTAACCTCACTTTATTACTCCCAAAACGAACACGCACACGATTGAGCCAACTGTTAACTGTTAACTTATATAACCGTTTCCCAGAGCCTAAGAAAAAAGCAGAAAAGTGCTCCAAAACTCATTCAACATTTTCGCTAAACACTTCCCGACGTGCATGCCTGCCCAAATACAAATAAAATCGCGGAAAATAAATGCGTTTCGAGGCGCTGTGTAATTTCGCACATAATCACGCCAGCCCCGCTGTCCGCCCACCAACACAATCAACAGCCGTAACAACAACAACTACATCAACAACAACAGCGAATAGTAGGTAAGAATATCAGTGGCCTCGGGGTCATTGGTGCGACGAGTAGTGCGAGATTAATTTTATGTCTTGGTGACGCCGCCGCCGAAGACCACGATGACGATGTCGGCGCATGGCTTGTAATGGCGGCGATGATGCAACAACACCCAACGAAATCAACAAGCCAGCCAGCCAGCCAACTGGCTGGAACAGAGTCAGCGATCGAACGAGTAAATGGACGACTAACTCTAATCGATCGAGTAGCCCGCTGGCGGATATCAATAAAATGTATAGTAGCCGCTCAGCAGACTAGTCGGCGGTTGGTGGTTGGCGGCTTGCCGATTGGTGCGACCAAAAGTGGCAAGGCAATTGTGTGTGCGCGGCAAGCTGTGATCGCGTCAATCGGTTTTTCCAATTTTTCTGCTTTTCCTCTTTTAGGAAAATGTAATGAAAAATCGCTCAACAAGCGACACGACAGCCGAAAACAAATTACTGTAATTTATTTTGCACCAAAGTGGGAACGATTGAATGGCGGAGAGAAAATATCGATGTAATCAAACAATTTCGGTGCAAAAAACCAAAATCAGTCCAAAAAATAGAAATAAAAACTTTGAGTTTTAGTTGCAAAATTTTACAACAAATTATTTACATTTTGTTGTTGTTGTTTATTTTTTAAAATTCGACTCGAAATATATTGGTAATCTCCGGATTTTGTTTTATACAGACATATTTTTCTATGGCAGTTGTTGGTATCGATTTTGCTATGAACGGGGAGAAGTCGCTGGAGACGCAATGAGCTTTTTCACGAATGGGTCCAAGCTAGAAGGAAAGGTTGGAGAACAAGTCTTCTGTAAGGAGTTCTTACTGGACTTTGTCGAATGGGCGCGCATGTAAGACTAAAATTCCAGTCGAACGCAAAGGATCGAAGTTGTATGGAATAAGGTGAGGTGGAAACAGCCAGATACTTTCTCCTCTATTATCTAGCCTTTGCAAGATTGAGGCTGAAACATCTCGGCAGTCATATCTTCGGCGATATTTTTAAATAACCTAGAGTCTTTAGAAAATAGACATCTGCTATCAGGAATATACATTTCAGTGATCCAAAAAGTCTGTAGGTCGTCTCACTGAGGATATGGGCTTAAAGTATTCATCTGCCAAAAATGAAACGGTGCTAGAATTCGTACTCAGAAGACCACGAAAATAAAAGCGGTCGACTTTTAGACTAAAACAAAAGTAAGTTTGTGGGTAAAACGAGACTGAGAAGCTAAAGTATGACAATCTCTGAAAACATCTTTAGAGCTCTTTTAGCCTCTCTTTGAATTTTGTATATTAGAATTTAAACAAAAATGAGTACACCCAGAGTCAAATCGTATCTCCAAAGCGCAATACATAACGCTTACTCTCAGAGAGTAGCCTGCATCAGGGCCGGTAAACCATAACTGCATAGCTACAACGTGGATGAGTGGTGGTGATGCAGTGCTGCTTTTTGGTTGTCCATTTATTAGTTGCATGTCAATAACAATAACAACAACAATAAGTAAGAACTGTAGGGAAAGAGAGCAAAACAGGAGGTGAACAGAGCACTCAAATCGGTAGTAAGCAAATATTTATATATCTAACATATATACATATATATGTGTATGTATGTGCACATGCAACGACCCATCGACCGACTGACTATTGGTTGCAGTTATAAATTTTATGAGCAGCTTTTCAGCTTCGAGTTTCCATTTGCATTGCGCCCTTCGGCGGCGTTTCGATGGTTCATCGGTGGATTCGTGTTTGCGTTTATGCAAAAATATTTGCCTTTTAATTTTACTTTAATTTTGCGATTTTTTTACGATAATTTTATTTTATTTTATACGTTGTTGTAGTTGTTTGTTGTTGTTGTTTGGATTATGTGGCAACATTGCGGCCGGTGCGTGTCACATGGCCATCAATTGTGCGGCATTAACGGTTTCTCGGTTTGTTGTCGCACCAGCATTGTCAGCAATAGCAGCAAATTGCAACAACAACAATAACAACAACTATGTTGTATAAATACTGCGAGCCATTTTCGAAATCCATGCACCAAAGAAAGCAAATATAGCCGCTTAGTTAAATTTTTGTTTTTGTTTTTTGATTGAAAATCGTTGTTGGCTGGCTTGCTGTTTTCCGTGTTGTTGTTTGTAGCAAAAACAGCATTTTGCAGTTGTTGCCCACAGGACGCCGCAAAACATTGAACAAACAACGAAATTCCAGCTTTTATTTTTATGCTGTTTCACTATTATTGTTATTGTTGTTGTTTGGACAATGTCCTGCCGCCGGCCGCTAGTCAACCGGCAATCGCTTGTTCAGCCACGCAAGCGCTTCAACCAGGCGCGGAGCGTGTGTCTGTGCACGCGCATGCGCACATGTTTACGTCAAGCGTTTACCGTTTGACATTTCGCGTTTTTGGGAGGCGCATACTTGTGCACGTTGCATGCAATGGTAAGTACATGCATACATACCATGGTTGCACGAAATACGGAAAAATGCATTTTTTGCATTTTTTCGTCGCCTTTCATTTGGCGGCATTATTTGTTTTTGCGCTTACCGAATCTCTCATGTTGTTGTAATTGTTGTTGTTTTTTAAGTTCACAAGCACAATCGCGGCTGAGCTTTGCCTGCTTTTACGCTATAACTTTTTTTTATTTCACTTATGCGCGCAACCTTTATTGTTGTTCTTACTTCTATTGTAGTTGTTGTTTTGGTGATCAATAAAATGCGAAATTGGCAAAAATCAATGCATTTAATGCGTTACCGCTGACCATGCCACATGTCAATTGCAATTGTGAAATTGAGAAATTGACGGCAAGCGACGCGCAAGGCATTCGGCCCTTTCGGCAGCGCGCATAGAAAGCACGACGGCCCAGGCAGTGAAAAAATTAAAGAGCTTCGTTGCGCCTAATAAGGTTATTTGGAGCGCCCAAGCATGTCAACGCCAGGCAACTGACAGTTAAGCGAATGACAAAAGGTAAGCGCGTTCGTAAGCCGAGCACGCACGCACTCACGCACACACGTGGACAGCGTGGTCGTCTTGTAGACGTGGCGGACAATAAAACTTGGCATTTGAGTGAGGTTCATGCAGCGCGCTTTGGCATCGTGCACTTAACTGTAATACCTTTCAGACTTAGAATTATTGCAGCTGGATCATCTCATCTCCGTCAGACAGACGTACGTGTACAGTCTCTGCAAATATATATGTACATATTTATATGTAACATTTCTCATCAGTGAAGACATCATGAATCCGAATGATAGTCTTCAACTTTTCTTGTGGAAGATTCGCCGAAAATCTGTTCGAACACATCTCAGTAGAGTTTCGTAATGAAACCCTTGTCTTGACGAACAAAAATTACGCTCTACGCACCTACATTCTCGTCCTATTATACTACATGAACGATGACAAACCGAGAAGAGAACACACTTAGAACATCCGAGAGAACTTTTCTCCTCAAGATTTTTGGAGCGATGAGTATCGAAAGCGATGGAATCAGGAACTATATGAGCTGTACGACGACTTGGATATAATTAAACGCATAAAAATCCAACGAACGCGGTAGTTAGGCCATGTCGCCGGTATGGAAGGCGTTGCTTTAACGGAAAGCTCTTTCGGTTCGACACCCATGGGTGTAAGCAAGGGCGTCCACGCATTCAGCGGAAGGACCAAGTTCATAGAGTCCTGTCTGCACTTAGGAGACGCTACAATAGGTGTGATCTCGCAAAGGATAGAGAAAACTGGCCAAATTCTATATTTTCCGCTTAAATATTTATTCCCACAACTAATGAAGCAGCTTGCAATGGTTTAAATGCTATGCGACCTAATAGAGGATCTTCAAAGCATATTATAAATTAATTATCGTTTACTTTAAGAAAAATTGCCTATACTCGAGTTCTATCTAAAGCTTCGATACATATTAAGAATTATAGTTAGGAGACAGCATTCCAACTAAGACAACCTGGTGTTGTTTTGAATCACTGAAAAGATAACCAGGAATGCCATTTAATAGAGGCCTTTCCAATGAAATTATAAGCTTGTAAAGAACCAGCAAAAACCCTGCAAAAGGAGTAAAGAGACAATATCGTATTGAGTTCTTGGTTAATATATACTCGTACCTATCCATATGTAATAGATTTAACAAACGAGGGCTTTCAGCTACCTTAGAGGAACCAAAAACTCTACTGTGTCTGTCTTTATCGAGACTTCCTGAATATGTATCTGTGGTAGCAGGTGGTGAATTTATTGATCTCATTAGAAGTGGATAGTTTGATTAGTATAATTTTTTCTACTCGAATTTGATCTACTTGCCTCATTCTGTTGATGATCTGCTTTTATTATACAATATTCTGGAACATAAAATCGAGAAAGCTCTAAGTTTCCCAGAACTCAGTGCAAAACAGATTGCGTAAAATATCATTTTTAAACCATTAACCAACTCTAAAGTATATATATCTCAACTCTCTCAAACTGTATATATCTTCAAATTACTAAGATTATCGTCAACCGAGTGAATAAGTGTCAACCGCGCTTTTTCATAGTTGGAGGCCTAATCTAACCTCAAAATAACGATAATTTTTTCAAAGAATATTGATTATCTGTCACGAAAGTTTATATTCAATATTAAGGAGGCTTAGCAGCTGTCACAATTGTTGGATTCGGTAGAACGGTGCTCCATTATGCCATTGTGTGGGAAAAGCTTTATATATGTATTACTTAATCAATTTCACTTAGCTTAGATTTCGGAGTTTGCAAAAAGCGCCAGTAATTTGAAGCTTATATCGAAAGTTTGATAAAAATTCAAGTTGTCAAGTACCTTCAATAAATTTTATGAACACTTCACATGCCACCAATGAACTTCTATCAGCCCTTTGATTAAAAGTGGAGAACACTTAAAATTAACTGCGTTTTAATGAAAGCAAAAGTAATAAAAAATCAGGAAAAAAAATTATGTCAATAAAGTGACAGCCGAATGTTCACGCTACTGGCACTGACATAATTTCTGAAAACTTATTATCTCCACTTAGGCAGAATATTAACGCACCCCGCACGAAATGAGTAGAAGCTCTTACCAGTCAACGGTCATTAATCCACAGGCATGCCGAAACATAAGCGGACAGCAATGAATTTTCACACGCAACACACATAAGCGTTGCGTACTTGCACGGTCACAAAAGCAAAGAATTCAAAGAGTGTCTTCCTTCACGTCGCGCTTTTTATTAATATGTAATTTTATGACGATTTCATAAACTACTTACATAACTGCTTTGTATTTACTAAGTAGCAGGTACTTGCTTAAACAAGAATCACATAAAATATTTTCCACTGCGTTAAGGGCTCATTTCATTTGAAGTGCATTTAAAATTGTTGCATTTAAATGCTGAAGGAAAATATGTAGCGTAAGTAGGTACGCTGCGCATGCGCACAATGGCTGCACGTTGAGTTCAACACATTTGTTGCCGCCGCAGCAAACACGCCTTGCATTCAAATTATTTTAATTTAGCATTTTTTATGTTTATTAACTTCTAACCACCGAATTCTCCACACAATTACCAACATATTTACACATTGTCCGCAGTTGAGGCGACTTAAGTACACAACTGAGGTCGTTAGTCACTCATTTAAATGTGTTTCTTAAGAGTTTTTATGCATATTTGATTTAATGGCCGCAACGCCATATACCGCGCAACGTTATTGCGCTCAATGTTTAGCAGCGTTTGACACACCCGCTTGTTTAGCTATTAATTTGTTAATAAATTTTAAACATTTTCATTGCGCGCATAAGCGTATCGGCATCATCATACTCCTCTACTCCTTTTGCAGCTTCTACTTTTTCTGCTGCTCCTTCTTTATATTCTTCTTCTTTCTCTATTTCATCCACAATTCCTCCACCGTTTTTGGCAAACCGGCAATCAAGTGTAACGGTCATGTCTTATGATCGGAAACAATTGCTACTGTCCTCAGTGTTTGTCAACTTCGTGGCTACTAGTACTCAGCGTGCTTGCACATATATTTATTGCCATTGCAGCAGGTGCATTTAAGCATGACACTTTACAGTTTATTTCACCTTCTTCGGTTTAATTTCATTTAAATTTATTTTTTATGCATTCCTAAGTACAAAAGACAGCACCAATAGTCACTCATTTACAGTTAACCCTCATTTGTGGCAAGCTTCTCATCATCTGCTTACTTAGTGATGGATTTGATGTGAATTCGCTTTTATTTGGTCATCAATTTAGTAGCTTCTTAGGTGGGGTTGCATTGATAACCAAAAACTTTTCTCAAGGTAAATTGATTTCCTGGAAATTACTGAGGAATTTTTGTGTTTGTGGTTTTAATAAGCGCTCAGTAGTTCGAGGTAGCGGTGCTTATTCGGCACAAGCAAAGACATAACGTTCTCAAACGATCTTCTTTTAGTGTTCACCATGTTGATTTGACAGATTCGATTTTTTTAACCACATCATAATATTCAACCAAGTTCTATTATATCGTACTCAGAAACAGTTTCTGGTTGTTTCATTTTTAATTACCTGAAGACCCTAAAAAACCTGCTTGAAGCTTAAATATGTCAGTTAGTAAGTGCTTTCTTTTTCCAAGACATTCCATCTCATAAAAAGCTTAAGTCCAGTTGAGTTGTTCAAATATCTTGCTCGTTGTGATCTATGTTAAATCGTAAGAGGTCAAGTGAGCTTTTCGTCCTCAGCAAAGTTCACCTTTCAATAACCAGGTTTCGATATTTGACCTAACAAATATCTTCTTATAATGTTTACTGCCTAATAGGAAAATATTTTTTATTTCTTTGCAGACATATTCAGACTTCAGTCTACACAAACCTTAAGACTTAGAATAGAGTAGTCTTAACTTTAAAGGTATTCGTGCTCTCTCTCTATCTGCTCAAAGCAAGAGCAGAATCTCGGAAAATATCAGGTATTTGAAGCGCTGTGTTTTAACGCCTGTTTGGTCGAGAGAATATAGTTTTGGTACTGCGAAATATCTCTTTGTAACCTTTATGAGTGGTACAAAAACTCAGCTCAGCTTAATTATTGAACTCGTAGTCGGTTTATGTGTGATACAACAAAAAATAGCAGCCGAAAGAACTGTAACTCATATTTTGGCGAGTTATCAGATCTAGTAGAGAGATCAAGACACTTTAACATTTCAGTAATGGGAACTACACAACAAGGTCCTGAGATAAAGCTAAGACAGTGGCGCCAACATGGACGGCTTGGGGGGTTTTCGGATTTTAACACTTCCCCAAGAGTACCAAAAGAGAAAGTAAAATTCGAAATTTATTTCAATTTATTTCTGAAAAACATTTAACAATTACTTAAAGAGTTCTCTTCAAAATAACAGTAATTTTTCAAAACCCCACTTTTCGAAATCATGTATCCGCCACTGAGCAAAGAGTATGAAATTTGTTCTCAGTTACATTTTAATTTATTCAGTAGATCCGTGGGTAAATATTAACCCTGTGGGTTGAGGTGTCTATCAGCCAGTTTAAGGAACTTAGATGATAAGATTACTTTTTGTGATACATTTCCAAGCTAGCCACCAACCAATTGAAAATCAGTCGACTCAGTTTTCTGAAAAAGGGATCTGTTAATCATTTTATTGGCTTTTCTATTAATAACTGTAATTAAAACTTGCTTCCTTTGCGCAGTTAGTGCGCACAAAAAACTTAATAGAATGATTTCCCAAGGCTATCACGGTACTAGGAATGAAAAAAGTATGTGTGTATATATGTATGTATTGCAAAACACATTACAACTCGAGTGTTACAACATGCCGCCGAGGCGCATTTAAATCTCGCACAACACGGCCAGCTGTTGCATTTATTGCTTGGCCACACCATACATGGGCGCCCGAGGCAACCATAAATGGTGACAAACGCAAGGAATTTATGTGTGGAAATGCGTGCGAACACATAACTATACACATACATATTTATATGGTTTGTCATGTGAGTTGATTATTGTTGTCTTGCTGTTGCTGTTAGATGCTGCAAAGGTGGACAAGCAAATTAAAATCGTACGATGCCTAATAAAAATGCCGCAATTTTATTGCCATTGCAAAAACTATGATGACACTTGTAGTTAGGGGTGTGTGTGTGTGAAAGCGTGTTGATGTGTTTACGTGTGCGTGTGCGTGGTAAACAAGTGCTGTGACTGTGAAAAAAGTAGAGGAAGCATGCGAAATGAAGTCGTGGTGAAGACTCAGTGATGTCTATACACATATATTTTTATATTTCAATGTGCATTAGGGTAAGCCTACATGAAATAGAGTTCAGCAAAAAGTCTCACAAGGTACGTGCTTTTGTTTTCAACAGTACTGTATGCATAAACGAACATTAGGGCAGTCCTTAATAGAACAATTTGTAAATAATAATTTTGCCAGCAAACAATATCACTTTAGGGTGGTCCTTAATTGCGTATTAGTATAAATTTTCCGATTCGTTTACTACAGTATCAACGTAGCGTTAAACACTCGATGAAAAATGTGTAGCATTTTAGAACCAACCTAAAACTACACTCAAACAACAGAAATTGCAAAATTGTAGCAAAAATAAGCAATAAAATTTTTAACTGCTGACGCATTGAAGGCGTCACCACTGAAATAGTGCTCAGAAGATAATATAAAATACAAGAAATTGCAAAGATTTTGAAAACTCAGAAGTCTTTTAAGTTGAATATTTTAAATACATAAATTTTTTGACGTTGAATTCTTGCTTTTATTGCAAACACAAATTTTTATGCGTTGAATGAATCAACTGTCAGACGCCAGCGACGAAGACGCAATGAATTTCTCACGAATTTTTTGGTAAACAAATAGTTAGAATTTGTTGTTGCCACCAATTTGCCATATTTTTAATTAAAATATCCAAGCAATAAAAAGTCGCAATTATAAATTCGAAATAAAAAAATAAAAAAATATTCACTTTGAAATCAAAGCTGCGAAAACAGCAGAGCGCAAAAGCCTTCAACGAGCTGCAACAAAGGAGGTGTGGCAGCAGCGCGGACAACTGATGAGGGTCAATAGTTAGCTGTGCGCGGTAAGACCTAGCCAAAATGGCAGCGACAGAGCTGTGCTCGAGCGCTGATGAGGTTAATGTCGAGTTTGGCGACTGGTTAACCAGACAACCGCCACTAATTCGCATTGCCACTTTAGTCAAATACCAAACAGGGCGTAACCGAATGCAAACATAAAGCCGACATCACTAGCAATGGGTAATCAATTAAGCAAATACACTGCTCACAATAAGAACGGTAAAACTAAAGCGCTTGTTGGTTGAATGCAATGCGCAGCGTAAATATACTAAAACAGATAAATCAAAACAGGCGCCATCTTTCATTTGTTTAGGAAAAGTTTCTTGAAAAAAAGCCGCCGAATACCTTTTTGTGGCTGGGAAGCAGTCAGAAGGTGAGTCAAAAGAATTATCGAGCAGGAAAACCATAACTAAAAACCTAACAATTACGACAAGGCCGATAAAGCAGACGGATTCTAAATTAGTTTAAAACCGCTAGTAGTTATATGAGGATCAAATTCTTATTCCAGAAATGAAGGGTTTGCTATTTTATGGCTGCTCAAACTCTTTAGAACTCCTGATATTGAATCGAAATATGGGAAATTGTTGTTAAAATATACTTGAAGAACCAAACGATTAAAAAAAGAGCTCAGTGAACTGAATATATACTAAACTTCTCTATGCCGAACAATATATCTAGCGTCATGGTTATTGAGGAGCTCATATTGAGACTCTACATATTTTTTTCATAGCAACTGATACCGCCAAGGGGCTCGGCTGAATTTCGACGACATTTTTCGGATACTGCTAGGTGTTTTCCTATGAATATGAATATTCCTAATATATAAATATTTATTTGATATTTGAGAACAAATTTGTTATCAAACAAGTCGTCATGGGAGAATACCACGAAAAGATCAAAAAGCAGAAGATCTTCGCATAAACTCCCAGAACAGTCTCTTGCGGACTTTCGAGACTTAACAAGGAAGAAATACTTATTTAAAATACGCTTGATTGGCACTGTTTTGAAATATTTTATTGATACTGGTAATCCCAAACACTGGCACACATTGCCGATACTTGTAGACGCATCTAAGAGTATGTAGTATTATGATTCAGATGATTACAAGTGTATGAAAAAATTTATACAATTTATTATCAAATTGCCAAGTCATGTCTTCACATTAATGCAAAATTCCCAGCGCCGAAACAAAGCGAACCAACAAAGCGACACGCCGTTCCTACTGCCAACCAAACATCACTCATACGCCCGACTATCAACTCATTTGAATCTTAATAGCTACAAAGCAGAGCGCCAATATTTGTAACTAACAGAAATGAATTTCAAAAAAAAAAAAAATATTTTTAAACACTGCCAACATTTTCGCCATCACTCAATTCAACAAACAAATAAATAGTCGTAATTTTTGTATGAGTATACCATTCTCCCTGCCCATTTGATGTTAGTTGCTTCGCTCAATATTTTCTTTTTCGTGTTTCTTCGGTCTCTTTGTTTGATATTCGCATGGCTTATAGATTTGCCGACGCTGATAATCACACTGAAATTGACCATATTAGCTATCATTAAAGCCATTAATGGTCAGGTGGCTTGATGGGTTTACAATGCCACGCCATCTATTACTTTTACCACTACATATCTTGTTGTTTCTATTTTTTTATAGTTTATTGGTGCTGCTGACCACACAAAAGTTCACATCTGTCCATGCATTAATTGGCTGAGATTAATTTTATATTAAATTTTGACTAAATCGATTTGTGTTTTAATTCTTTTCAAAGCGGAAATTAATTCTGTTTTAATTATTTATAGTGTTGTTTTTGAAAGGAAGTGGCAGCGTTATCTGAAGTTGTAAATAAATGGAAAAACAAATAAATTTTTACTACAAAGTGATATCATTTCGTGCTATTAGGAAGTTATAGAAGTCAAAGAAATACTAATATCTGCTTAAAAACTAATGAAGAGCTTGGATTGAGCTGACAGAGCGGGGAAATCGTGGTTAATTTAACAGCATAGACAATAGAATTGACATAGTCCCCCCCAAAAAACAAGAGTCTAACGTGTCATCATCAGATTTGGAACCGATTTACAGGAGTATTCCTAAAATGGTTCGGTTACCATAAGTTTGTCTCAGAACAGCAATTTCGAAAATAAATTTCCACAATTTGTTACTTTTGATCTGGAGTAGATATTTACTAAGAATTTTATACCTCTTATATTATATATATATTTTAGCACATTCGTACGATAGCCTCCACTACTATTAATTTAAGTTTGACTACGAATTATTAAAAAAAATATTCGTAAACCATTTGAGAATTGCGAATTTCATACATGTCATGAACGAAATGAGCAAGAACAAGCACGTAACAAAAACATAGTATATAGTCTTTGTAGTATAAAGGAGGTGCATGCCTCTGTGATTGCCAATTGTTATCTCGTAGTGTTCGTTTTTCGGTTGATCCGTTGTTCTTGCTTATCTTTATTGTTCTTGTTATATTAATTTTGTGGCACCTCGCATGAGTATCATGCTTTTCATACATTAATTGCTATAAAAAGCAACAATATCAATGCATGGCAAGAACAACGTGTAAAACCACAACGAATTGCTGATCTACAAGATATTTATTGCGCGCCTGCGTACAAATACTAGCTATGCAACCGCTACGGTAATGACTCCCTGCCGTTGCTGTTGACCTGTTGCTGCCTGTGATAGCTGTGGCAGCTCACAGGCGGCGACATTTATTCATTCGACAATGTTGACAAATTAATAGATTATTGCTGACACAAGCAACTGATGCGTAATTGCAATTTTTCAGCACACTCGGTATGCTTGTAGTACCGCTATATTGTTAAGTGCACCGAACAAAAAGCAAGCGCACATTTTCTCGGTTTTTTACCAAAGCTTACTTGTACTTATTACTGCAGCAGACATTGATATGCTTTTTTTATGTTGTTGCTATTGTTGCTTGTTTTTTACACCCTGTACAGGGTATATTAAGTTTGACACGAAATTTGTAACAATTAGAAGGAAACGTCAGCTACCCCATAAGGTATGTATGATATATTATATAAATGATCACTGTGACGAGCTTGTTCGATTTAGCCATGTCCGTTTGTCTGTATATACGCGTACCCACAGTTCTTGAGATATCGATCTGAAATTTTGTAGACGTACTTTTCTTGCCAAGAAGCTGCTCATTTGTGGAAAGCCAATATGGAACCATTATTGAATATAGCACGCATATCAAACTCAAGTCCTTGTATGGACAACTTTTTTTTCCAAAATATCTTCGAGAAAATTTTCATATATTAATAAATTAGGCAGCGCTATAATCTCCGAATAAATTGTTCATGTCGGACAACTATAGCATATAGCTGCCATACAAACTGAGCGATCAAAATCAATATAAAGATCTCTTTACACCTTTTAATGTTATAAAAATGCACCTGTGAACGGTATTATAGCTTCGGTGCAGCTAAAGCTTACACTTTTCTTATTTTGTTTTCCTCTTTTGCTTTTGTATTATTTTATTGCCCGCCATTATCAGCCGCAGTCGCAGTGAAAAGCCACCGTTCACTTAATTCGCCGGTTGAGTTATTGGCTGCGGTAATTGTTATCCTTCATGTTGTTGTTGTTATCAATCTGTATATGCAATTGCTGCTGTTGTTGTTATTCGACGCTTACAAGCAACACTTATTCGCTGCGCTGATAATTCGCTCTGCCAACATTTTATTTTCAGCTGCTGAACAGCTCATCTCGCCGCGCGCGTTTATTTCAAGTCAACGCCAACTCTGCTCCTCTGCTCGCGTCTTTCGCAGTTTCTCCACTCAATATTGCCTTTATTGTTTAACCTTTTTGCGCCATACATACATACATACATATTTATATATACGCTTCAACATTTTTGCGCGTTGTTGCAATTTGTCTTCTTGCTTGCTGCAATTTTCTCGTACAATACAATTGTGGTGTTGCACTTGTTGTTGTTGTTGTTGTTGTTTAAAATTGGATTATTACAATACATTTGTAATCGTTGTACGTAGTACTTGCATTGCTTGCCATACCCAAGCCGTCAGCTTGTACGCCTGATTAAATGTATAAATGCTTTTATTCGCTAGTAACCCTATACATGTGTGTGTGTGTGTGTGTGCAACGCGTTGAATGAATGAATCAATGAATGCACGAGTGAATGCTTAAATGGGTGAATGTTTTGCGCGCGCTGCTGCCAGCAAACGTTTACTAAAATTGAACGATTTATTGTTGGCAGGTGGAAATTTCCTCCATAGATTACCCCTCTTGTATCTATTATGCTGGTAAGTGCTATCCTATCTACTGGTGTACTAAAAAACAAGTCGTATTTTGATGTTCAGTATGTTGTTGAAAGCCTTGTATTAAGTTGCAGTGGATCAGTGTTGGTAATATTAAAGGCACGAAATGTCAGAAGCGATCATTTTTTAGTAAAGAAAGGGTTTGGATGCCTTCTTCATTATTTGAAACGCAAGAAAAGTTAAAATTGTTAGATAGAGTGCAGTTATATATAGTATACAGTATATATACTAAAATAAAATGATACCTAGCCTTTATTGTACAAACCGAAAATCAATTTTCGATACTGCAAAGTATAACATATCTTTAGATCTGATATTTATGGTGCATACAGCAACTTCAAAAATATTTCCTTAGCCATTCGAATCCGTAAATATGATTATTTTACATGTTCAAGAAATCGCACAAAAAGTCATATCCTCCAGTATTGTATGAATTTCAACACTACGGCACACAATTAAATTTTCGATCAGTTATCAACATATAACAAAGAAAGCCTGAAGAATTATTTTCCTAGCTATCGACCATAAACATTCACAGACTTAATTGACTCAGGTTATCTCTGAACATCATACATTTAGAAACGCTTCACAACTTGTAAAGTAAACTCTGTACTTCGACATTTCAGATTTTTTTTCGATAGAATCAGTAAAACTCAGTAGTCGCCTGTGCTTTTTTAGGGAAATTTGTATAATTTTATTAAAGACTGTTATGATGAAAGTATTTTTAGAGCTGCGACAAAGATTTGCTTGCACTGAAGGTAAATTTCAGCAGAAACGTCTATACCGAACATACATAAAATTTAAAATGGTCGTTATGAATCCACTCAGCTTTCGTGTGGCTTAATGAGTTAAAATTTTTCCATAGAAATTTCAAATCATAAAATATTAAAGACAGCCCCGTTTGCAAGAAATGTTAGCTTAGCGTGGACAAACGCTACCCAGGCCAAGCTGGAGGGGATTTTGCCAACTGTGATACTAGAAAAAAAGTAAACGACTTCAAACACACTCTTTATAGACTAATTGTCTACCAAATGTATTATCGAAGCATTTTTGGAGTTTTGGGAATCCAAAATTCTAACATTTTTTAAAACATTAAGCGATTTTTCCTAGCTGAGAAGAGATGCAAACATAACTGCTAAAAAAACTCATCTTAAATTTATATCATTAGTTTTAATGGATGCTCTTGCGTTTTAGTGCCCCCTTGAGAATCTTTTAAATTTCGAAAAGCTACACTTAGCTCTGATCTCGAGTACATAAACTTCAAAACACTGAACTCGCAGGCTGTTTGGCGCGTGTTCCGCATTAAAGTTCAAGTTCTCCATATATATAGCTTGGGCAGAACTAAAAGAGAAATATTCAAGAAGCAAATCGATTATTTATCCTAAAAAACATTCTCAAAAATCTCACAGCAATTCCGACAGTTTTTCAACGAAGCCTAATGCAAATGTAAGTGCCAAAGCTATTGAGATTCCAACTTGGTGAGCGTTGGTGGAAGTTGAGAATAGATTGATTAGATGTTTTGCCTTACGACATCTCCAACAGCGGCATTAATGAAGATCTGATATCAAAGAGTGAATTATGAAAAATGCTAAATTGAACGAAATTAAGTGGTGTGCGACTGAAACCAAGAAAATATTTACAAAATTGAGGATTATTGTGAAATATATAATTTTTAATTTTATTAATGACTGACTGAGTTTGTACCAGTGATAAAGTTTGTGCGCTTGCTAAACTCCACTAAAGATGGATGGCTGAAACTCTATGGTTGCAAATTTCCAAGCATTAAAGAGAAACAGCCAGCACTATTAGCTTCTCTCAGCTGAACTGCGACTGTGCGGTCGGTGATCACTACTGAGAGAGCATTGCGTACCGTTAGGTTTGTTCAAGTGGTATGAAATGGATTAAAACAGCGATATTCGAATAAACATAACTGAAATACAGTGAGGTAGAACAAAAAATTTTTAAAATATATTAAAAATGCATTTGAAGCGAAATTAAATTAGAAAACTTATTTTAATTAAGTAGATATGATTATTGTAGTAATTTGTGACATTTGGAATGTGGTTGGCACTCATTCAAAAATTATATTTTAATGCGGTATGACAAAATTTGTGAAGTGATTTTCCAGTACGTAAATTTTTTGATAAATGTATATGTAGTAAGAACTAATGTTCATATGAAAAACATAATTTGCGATTTAATTTGGAACAATTTTGCAATTATCGCATTACGACCCAGCACAAGCATTAGCAAAATCATAAACTTCGTAAACACCCAACACAAAATTTTTTTTTACCAAGCGAAACATGTAATTAACAAGCTATTAGTTTGCCACTACTATTGCGCTGCTCATGCAAACCCGAACACAAATGACTTGACATAGCTTCTATGGCTTGCATACAGTGGCTAAATTACGAGGCAAATTAATTTGTTAAGCATCTGAAAATTCCAAAAGAATAACCAACAATTGCAATGAAAACAATGAACGATGCAGGTCAAGTAGTGGACCAACAGCACGCTATGTGCTTGGCCTTAAGTGGGTTTTACGACGGAGCATGTACCCGCATGTGGCAATATTTACAGTCGCACAGACGGACAAAGTTGTTGACTGAGTTGTGAATTGTTGTCAGCAATTATTGAGCCAATCAAATTGTATGCAATTATTTGGACCAAAATAAAGTTGCAAGGGATATTATTATTGATATTTGCATGTATATACTTACATATTTTTCCGTTTATTGGGAAAAATATATGCACACAAAGAAAAATAATGCCACAAAGAAAAATATTAGTACGAATTCATATGCAAATGTAAAGGAAATGGGATGAAGTGGAACATATCCTATGAAAATAATAAATAGGAATCGTGGTGACCTGGCGCAAACGTGGATCAAGTCAGTTTTGACGCCTATAATATCAACTATTGGACCGTTTGAAGCAAGCTCAAGCTCAGAAGCGACCAGCTTTGGCTGAAAGAAGAGAAATTATGTTCGATTAGTACACCGCCAGACCACACACATCAATAGTGACTCACCAAAAGCGCCGGTAACTTGATTGAGAGGTTTTTGTATATCACCTTATAATCTAGACCTAGTAACAATAGTCTAGACCTGTTACCAATAGTCTAGACCTGGTACAAGTTAATTACTACATGTTCCTGTATATAGCGAATGGTTTTGCTAAAGGAACTTCTCGTCAGAAGAAATTTGCGAAATTTGTCTGTCGCATTTCTTTGCCAACAGGGACTAGGGTTTCTATGGGAGTGGTGTTCTCAAGTTACTTTCAAAATGGAGACATATTATAGAACAAAACACTGCACATTTAAACTAAAGCATATAAATTTAATGAAAAAATAATGGATTATTTTTACTAAATCTATTATTTTTATGAAATCAGTGCAGAATGCAGCTGATAGGAATGACATGAGACGCAGCATCATGAAACAAGAAAACACAATATATTTAAACAAAGCAAACTCGAAAGGGAATTCGAAGAACAGAATATTGTGGGGATATCAGAAAGTCAAGCAAACGGAGTAAAATAGGTTAGAACGTATGAAATTGGGAATAAATAGAATGAAGTGAGACTTTTATAAGGTAATCTGAATTATAAGTGATTGGTATGCGATAAAAGATTTTCAATTAAATGAAATAGTGCGGAAGTAAATTTAAAGTGAACAAGTGGAACACATTAAACCAGCGCAATAATTGTAATCAAATCTACAGAGACGATTTTAGCTTGGGTGTTGCGCTTTTTAGCAAAATTCACATGTACAAATGCATGTGTGTGTGTGTACAAAATCAGCGCAAACCATAGCAATATTGCCGCCAAAAGTTGCACAGTTTGTGGCAGCTGCAACAACTTTGTCAGGAAGCAATTAACGGCGTAAAATGCTTGGGCAGTCCAGACAGCTCAACTATTTCAAATACACACATGCAATTTAACATTTTTACATGCACACCACTGCTAAATAAATATGCGCGTTCTAATAGAGTCTGTGTGGCCGCCGAATTTCGAACAAAAAAAAAGATGAATAATTCACTAACAATTCATCTTATGCCACTTTGAGGCCGGCTTATGATTTCTGTGTTGAATATTTGAAAATTATGATCCACTTTGGGGCGGCTCCAAGAAAAATAATCACGTCCGCTGCAGCTAAGAGCCAGCTAGCAAACGCAACAACACATACACGAGCCAAAGCATATACACCACCACCAGCGCCACCGCTACCAACGCCACTGCCTGCAACAGCTGAGCTTGTGTGTATGTGCGCCAGCAGTTAGCAGCCAGCAGCAATCAAACAAACGATCCAAATTTACGTAACAAGCCGCTAATAACACAGCAGCGCCAATAAACATGCATACACATAATAATATTATATGTGTGTGTGTGTGTGTATCATGTAGGCATATGCACACATGCACGCCACAGCCACCGACAACGAGCCAAACGTTTTGGAGCGACAATGGCGCATGCGCATTAGACATGCGAGCACTTTTAGCTCAAAACCTGGCTGCGGCAGTTAGTCAGTGCGGCGGTTGCTTAGCTGCTATGGAGGGCGTAGAAGCGGGCGGACAAGCGAAATGTGTACAACACGAACGGACGTTCGGAAACTTGGTGAACAAATGGCTGGACGCCGTCGATAATTGATTGATTGCAGCCAGCCAGGCATTCAACTAGCCAAGCAGTCAACCGCGTGCAATGTGCACTCCAGACAGTCAGCGCGCAAAAGTGAGAGGCGAGCAGTAGGCAAGCAGGCGCGCAGTGCGCACGTCATCTAACGAACTGTGCTGTTGTGTTCTGGCATTCTGGCAGCCTGCAGACCATGTCACGCCGCCGTGCTGACTTACTGTCCGACCGACCGCAGTCTAGCAGGCGGGCTGGCAGGAAATTGCTGGTTTCAACAGCCTCTCGAAAGTTGATTTCTCGGCAGCAAACACACACACACACGCAGCACAGCCGTGCGCATGTGACCATAAATGAATTATGTAGGTACAATGAGGAACCTACATACGTGTACGCCGTTACAGTCTCCTTCTTGCGCCGGCTTTTTAAAGTATGGGAATGCACGACATCCGTGATTATTAATGGCTCGAGTGTGGTAAACGTTTTATTAATAAAGACATGTGCGTATATGCAACAAATTATGTACATGTATATATATGTGTGAACACAGACGTGTGTGTATGTGCATCAACTTCGACACTGACGTGTATTTTTATGAGTTTGGAATTTCTTAAATTGAGCACTAATTGTAAATTTTACTTTTAAATTTTATGTTCAGCTACACGCAATCTCTTTTGGGCCATATTGGAAATGCGATATATGCTATACTTTCTACCTAAAAGCAGGAAAACTTTTAAAGTTTTTGAAGAGCTAGTTCTTAGTACAACGAAAATTCTTCAACAATTTCTTTCTTATAAATCATTCATCTTCATTCATCTTCTTCAATCCCATGCTAGTTCTTAAAACTTTCCGGAATCTTCTAAGAACTTGCGAATTCGCTGCTTTGAAAGAAGTCTATCTCAGAAAGAGGTATCTTTCTTATAAAATTCTGAAGACATCCGAAATTTCTCTAACACGCCACAGTAAACTTGGAATATATTAGATATAATAATAATCCCGGCTGGCTCTGGTTATAATTGAACAGGCCGGATCTAACCATTTGATCTTGTAAACCTAAGAATTCCATCCATCCACTTTTCGTTCAGCAGCCATATAATATCAGTCAGTCCGGGAGAAGGTTAAAGACCCGTCCTTGACTTACTGTACCCAAGGATACCAGATTACTCTTGCAAGAGTTGTATGCAGCCATATTTTGCAAAGACTGGGAATATCAATAAGTTCAGTGTGTAGCATAACCATGAGATTTTATCTTCCTAAGTGGCTTATGCAGCATTAATTGACAAAGTTTGCTGATTTGTATAGACTTAAGGATCCATTGATAGGAACCTAAGTGCTTCGGTGCCTAGCTCTATGTACCAAGGGTAGATTATCCTGTTATCTTGATATATCTTCTATGCAGTCGTGTTTGGCAGAGCCCACCTATCCAGTCCAAATCAATTTTGCTTGTATCAAGCTCAGCCGGTAAGATCTGATAAATTACGATGGCTTGTGTTTTGTCAGTTAAAAGTTGTCATTCTTTCCAGGCTAATCCAAGTTCAGAAAATCTCAGGATTATGTTTTCTTCTAAGTTTACAAACAATTTCCACGGAATATTTGCATGGAAGCTATCATAACAACAACACTGATGCTGCTCGGAACTCTTCCCACACATTAGACTCTTTTGGCGAATCCGGCACTAAGTCCATCAAAAAAAAAAATTAATTTGGTATATAATTTGAAGAGCCAAATATATGTTTAGCTAACATCTGATCTCAAGAATCAAAGAAACTTACTTTTAAGTACTGCGAGAGGGGTTTTCTCCTAAAGGAAGTTTTCACTTCGATTGGTTTTCTTTTATTTAAGTAGCGTTCAATTAATTTTAAATTTAGTATTCACTATCAGCAATACAAAATTTGCCCTTCTACTATGTACTAGCTGTAGTATCAGCAGAAATAGGAATCATAATCCCACACAGTTGCTCTGAGTAATACGGAGAAACAATTACAAATGAGGAGTCATAAGAAGAATATAATATGAATTTTTGATTGACAAATTTTGCGCTGGAGCGGCATTGCTGAAGAAAAATCAAAGCGCTAGAGGCCGCCGAGCAAATGGACACCCACTCACACGAATGACATGACAGTCGCATGCCAACGATATTGACGTTTGGCATAAATCTGCAGCCCTACTAGGACAGGCCAAAGTGAAGTTGCAATGGCTATTACCCACGGGTGTCGCCGTGATGATGTAGAGTGTGTTAAAGTGTGTGTATGGGTGTGTATGTGCAAGATAACGGCAGGGCATTCAAGTGCACTCATGTTGTACGCCCAATAAACTGTCAGCAAATGGCGGCATGTCACTTTGACTCATATTTGGATTTTCGGGTCGAACGATGAAATCGTATTGTCAGCCGACATGCGGCGAGCCATTGAGCAAGCGCGAAAAAATGATTGGCTATTATAAAGTTTTTATTTATTTTTTATTTTCTTTTTTTACCTCAGTGATTTTTCCGTCTTTTCTTGAAGCATTTCATTCTTAATTTTAATTTGGCGACCCACAAAGCAACGGTTGACTGAATCACCATTATGTTGGCATAACGGTTCTTGGTGGCAGACTTATCGCAATCGCAATAAATTTTGCGCCAATGAACGGGAGCACGCGCAAGCGCATTAACATGTTGAATGATTTGCGAGTGGACGGACGCTTTGCTGGGTCGGCGGTTAAGCTTTCTAGGCTGGCGCGACTGATTGGTAGCAGAAGAAGGTCAGCAAAACATAAAAGACATTGCGAGCACGTGTTGCTGAGGACACGTAAGGCACGACTTGATGGTGTCAAATGCGGAGTTTGATATAAGAATTAATTCATGCAAAATTTAGAAGTGCTGAGTGCAAAGAATTGGCAGACAATTGGTGATTAAATGATATATGTGAATTCAGTTTGAAATTGTTTTAAAAAATTAATTGTTCAGTTAAAAATTGCTACAAAAAATAATGTCTAAAATTAAATTTTATTCAAAAAAATAATACATAAAATATAATAAAATTATATAAGATGAATTAATTAATAAATAAAATTAAATTAAATTAAATACTATAAAATAAATAAAGACAAATTTTAATAAAACTAAATTAAATTAAATTATAATGCATAAAATCACATCAAAGTAAATCCAATTAAACTAAATTAAATTATTTTTTTAAATTTAATTTAAAATTAAAAAAAAAAATATTATTTTATTTAATTTAATTCAAAATATATAATAAAATAAAATTAAAATATATAAATAAAATATAATTAAATTAAAAAACTAATAAAACAAAATAAAATAAAATTATATAAAATGAAAATTAAATTAAATAAATAAAACAAAATAAAATAAAATAAAATTAAATTATTAAAATAAAATAAAATAAAGTAAAATAATACAGAATAAAATAAAATCATAAAAAATAAAATGAAATTAAATTAAATTAAATACTATAAAATAAATAAAGACACATTTTAATAAAACTAAATTAAATTAAATTAAAATGCAAAAAATCAAATCAAATTAAATTAAATTAAACTAAAATAAATTATTTTTTTAAATTTAATTTAAAATTAAAAAAAATAATAATTAAAAATTTATTAATATTTTATTTATTTTAACTAAAAAATAAAATAAAATAAAAATAAATAAATAAAATATAATTAAATTAAAAAACTAAAATGAAACAAAATAAAATAAAATAATATAAAATGAAAATTAAATAAAAAAATTAAAAAAAAAAAATTAAATAAAACAATATAAAATAAAATAAATAAAATAAAATAAAGTAAAATAATACAGAATAAAATAAAATGAAATAATAAAAAAATATAATATAAAAATATAAAAAAATAAAATAAAAGCAAATATTATAAAATTATATTAAATTAAATCAAATTAAATTCAATAAAACAAAATGAAATAAAAATAATAAAAATTAATTAAAATAATAGTCACATGACAAATTATAAAATGATCTTTATTCTGATTTGGATCCAATATATATCTATCTACAATATATCTATGCCAAATTTCGTGAAGATCATCATCCTCAAATAAAAAAGTTTTCCATATAAGTACTTAATTCCGAACGTTCAGTTTGTATGGCAGCTATATTGTGTAGTAATCCGATATCTGCGGTTCCGACAAATGAGCAAGTTCTTGGATAGGAAAGGACGTTTGCAAAATTGCCGATCGGTCAGGGTATAAGGTAAATTAATTTACTTAAATTAAATTAGAAAATAACGAATTTTTTCTTTGGCATAAATTTTTATAAATTAAATAATGCTAAGCGTACTTTCACACATTTACCTCATGCACTATGTGGCAACCACCGCTATTCCACCACATCTTTTTCGTACAACAAAACATTGTTGTACACTTGTTAGACGGCAGCTATGTTAGTTGTTGCATGCCACGCACGACACATGCATTTTGCTACATGATATGCGCATAAAAACATTACAGCAACAAGTTACACCAACGCATAAACAGCAATTTCATTTGCAACATTGCACATTTAAAACAATAAGAACAACAACAGGCATGTGCTTGCATTGCAAAAACAATCATGTGGCATGACATGCATATTATTGTTGTTACTGCTGCCATCAACAGCAACTAGCAACAACAGCAAACACAACAAATGCTTATGCTAATGTCATGCGGACAGACATTCAGATGTGCTGCAATCACCGCCACAGACACCGGCAGACGTTGACTGACTCGTCAAGTGATGGACTCGGTGGTGTTGCAACAACAAGTGTGTATGTAGATAAGTAGCTGCTTAAAATTCTCATGTTTAACAGCATAACACACCGCAACGTGCCACTGTGGCAGCAATAGTAACGAATATAAAATGCAACGTATGCGGTGCTGTGGGGAAGCGGTGGAGGGGAGACATAGCTGGTCGCAACGTCACTTACCCCATGCACATGTTTGGTGTTGCGATCACGTGCATTTTCTTATATACTTATATGTGTAGTTGTCGATGTTGCACATTATGGTATTTGTATGCTGTAGAGGTATTGTTGCAAGTAGCTTGGCAATTTTTCGCTCATTAACAAGAATATTATTACTTAGCGCATTTTTATGGCTGTTATAGCAAAAAATTAGTTTGGTGGATAATTATAATATTTTCCCCAACTTTGTTGTGGACAAAACTTGTTGGAAACATTACAGCATTCTTTCGTCAAATTGTTTTTTAGCTTTGTATATTACTCATGCAACAGGATAAAGTGCTATTCTCACTTAAAGAATACTCTTTAAACTCCTCAGCAAAATGTATATTTCGTCTTTATAAAGTTATAGTTGGTTATGAGTTTAGGTATGAAAGCTTACAGCACTGGAAATGCATCTCTAATATATCCATAAAATATTTAACAACTGCTATTTAGTTGGAAAGATCACAAAAACCTTTCCGATTTAGTACTGAAAGACGATTTATGCAATAAATGAGCCTCTGGCTTTCATACGCCTACTTTTACAAGATCAAGCACGAATTATCTGACAGTTAATACAATATATCATATCCAAAGTTGTAAATATGTATTAAAAGTAAGAAAAACTCTCACAAAACGTCTAAAAAAAACTACTTTTTTTGGCATGAGATAAAATTTTTAGAGACATTACCTATTAACAATCACATATTTCGATGGAGCGCAAAGATTTCGATACTCGCGATCGTTTAATAGGTTTGCCTCTTGAGCAAAACTAACTAACCTTAATTTGTGCGTTTCGTATAGCACAAAACGTATAAAATGATCCTTATCTTGATCTGAATAGGTCAGTTCGTATGGCAGATATATGCTATGGTCCGATCTGAACAATATGTTAGGAGACTATAGCGTTGCTTTGAACAATAACCTGTGCCTAATTTCGGGAAGATATCTTGTCAAATAAAAATGTTTTCACTGCAAGATCTTGATTTTGATCGGTCAGTTGTATGGTAGCTATATGCTATAGTGGTGCGATCTGAACTGTTTTCTCGAAGATTGTAGTGATGCCTTGGATAATAATATTTGCCAAATTTTTTGAAAATATCTCGTCACATTAAAAAGATTCCCATACAAGCACTTGATTCCGATCGTGCAGCTTGTATGACAGCTATATGCTATTGTTGTCCGATATCGGTGGTTTCGACAAATGAGAAATTTCTTTGGGTGGAAAGAACGTAAGCAAATTTTCAGCTCGATACCTTAAAAAGTGAGCGACTAGCTCGCGTATATGCAGACGAATAGGCGGACTCATCGCGTCATGCTGATCATTTATTTATTTACAAGTATATATTTAATAGGGTGGAGCGAAAAAAAAAGTTTTTTTTTTGCTTAGCTTGGGGGTTAAACTTGTAGATTATAAAAAAAGAAGATTTTTGGAAAAAAACAAAGTTACTTTAGAAGTGAAATGTTACATTGTATAGGGTATCCAACGTTTTCAAGCTTAATATCCTTTGTATAGGATATAAAAAGGTGTGGTAACTGAGCGCTGAATCATATTTCATGTTTACAGGACACAGTTTTCCAAACAAAAACAAAAGGTGCTGATCATTACTATGAACCTTAAGCGGCGATTATAATTATATTTTAAGTATACCTAATATTGCAAAATGTAGATACACATTTTTGTGCGTTCTCTAGAACGTACACTGTAAATAATGAAGGAATAACGTGTGGCGCCTGAAATTTTCGTAAAACAACGAGCAGATTGAGAAAAAAATTTAAGTATATTCTTACGGAAGTTTCAAAGAGTCAACGCATCCGCTTCCCGACATTGAAGATACCGCTATGATGCATGTTTTATCCCGCTTTCTCTCTCACGGTCACAAGTGGTTCAAAAACAGATTCTGTGAGCGGCTGAAACCTAGCAATTTTCGGACTATATACACAGTATACACAATAAATGCAAAAAGTGAGATGCTGTAAATCGGAGTTGCAAAATGTTTGAGTAACTTTTGGGAAGTAGGTTTTCAGGTTCTTATAATTATTTTTTTTTATACAGAGTGCCTATATTATTCAACGCAGTACTCTTTTTAAGTAAACTACCTGATTTTTAATGCAATTGTTTACTCTCCTTATTTGCACGCCTAATTGATAAAGAGAGCCAACTAGATTTGCAACAACAAAAACAATGACACAACTCAACAAGCGCGCTTTATTGGTTTAACAGCACTTTATAAACGTGTTAGCTATTCTACTATACAAGTGTTGTTGTTATTGTTGTTGTTGCAATTTCAACTGCTTGCATTTATATATTGTTAGTTTGTTGCTGTTGTTTGGTACGCTTTATCAAGATAACTGCTTATCTGTGGCAGTGTATCTTGTGCGCTTACGCGTGTGCGCAACTTTTGAACTTGCCACACAGGCCACAATATAAATAAATATTAATGTCTATACAAATAAAGTTACAGCAAATAAGAAAAGAACGACAAATTTACACTTGTAAAGTGTAATCAAATGAAAACAAATTTATATACACACACACACATCGATACATACAAACATAGCTGGCTGCACACGTGTGAAGTAGAGTAGCGCGCGCAGCAGTTAGCGTTGCCGCGCGGCATTGACTTTTGTTGTAGGTTGTTTTGAAGATATATATCTACGTATAAATGCATACAAATGTACATACATATGTATGTAAGCATGTTTTTAACTGTTTGTGTTTTTCTGCCACAAGTACATGCGTCAGATGCCCGCACAGTGATAACACCTCGCTTTTGCATCGTCGCATTATCGCCAGCGTAATCGCAATCGCGACAATCGCATCGCCACTTGCACAGCATTGCATGGCATGGCATAGCACAGCATAACATAGCAGCGGCGCAGGCTGCAGCGAACACGAAAGGAAGCGTACATTAAAATAACAAGCGGCAAGAACAAGAAATACGTGCAAATACAATGTGTATGGGCATGGCAATGCAGACGCACGGCTGTTGTTGTTGTGGTTCTTGCTACAGCTGCTGCTGCTGGTCTGTGTTGCATTTGACCCAACAGACGCGTTCTAATGATGTTAATGTTTAACTTGCAACACATACGCGCTAGCAAAAACAATATATTCCATCAATACAAACGACATGCGCTTGTTGTGTGTGTGAGTGTGTGTTTGCCGGTGTTGTTGCAGCGAAAAAATTGCTCGCAAGCGCGCTTATCTTGTGCTGCCATCGGCAACTTCTATAGCAAGCGCCGAAAAGCCGCCAGCTTGAGTCGAAACTGCTAGCTGCAACAGCGGCAGCAACAGCAGCCAGTGTTGCCGCAACAACAAAAACAACATGAGCGCAGAGTAGCGCCAGACGGCAATTTGTGGTAATGTGTTGCTGAGGTGGTAATTGCAATGAATTGCCTGATTTGATTGTAATTTAGTGCGCCTGTTGCATGCAGCAGACTGCCACGACGAAATATCGGCAGCAGCGATGCGCTTAACCATACATATGTACATATGTGTATGCAAATGGAATTTCGTTGTTGCAACATGCGCGACACACACTCATACATGCAAGCGCTTGCCGCCTGCTATCCGCTGCTGCTTTTTCTTTGCACTTTTTGCTTTGGATGCGCTGTGGCAAGTTAATGCCGCTTGCTGCATGCTACATGTGCTATGCTGTTTCATTAAAAACAACAACGTTAACAACTATTAGAAGTGTTGATGATAATCGATGAGATTATTTGTTTGAAACCCGAGATAATACTCACATGCAACAACGCAAATATTTATGAATGCTTGTGTATGTGTGAACAAGCACATGCAAATACATACAAACATATATATGTATGTACTAAATAGCTTAGTGCAAGTTTAACCGTTAGCTGATTGCGCGAGATATGGCATTAGGTTATAGGCGCCCCCTTTCTCTTACAGCCAGTACGAGTTTGAATTACCTTTGATTGGAAGACGATAATTGCCGAAGACATCGATAGTTCGTTTTTTGTTTGCTTTAAGTCCTGGTAGCTAATTGTTAAAGCGTTGAAATATAATTTCGTGCTTGATTGGAAAGTGTGGGATTTTCAAGTGATTAGCCATTGTGGGATCTTTGGATGCACAGTCACTGGTGGCAATTGGAAAGCGGTCGCTCTGCAGGAATGAATTAAATGTAAGTAGGTCCTGTGATTCTCAAGTTGATTTTATAACGGTAAAATCCAACACTGACCAACATATGTACAACATGCATTGAGGAGCCAGGAACGCCGAAAAACGAACGTCATTCTATATATTCAAACATATGCTATATGCTATAAACAGCAACAGATAGTGATGTCTAGGCTCGGAGTCCGTATTATTAGGTGGATACATAAAACGCACCCAACTAAGCTCCCGGAGTTTCTGGTGAGCCACTATCCATTTGTCTCATGGAACACAATTCCTCTCCTATTGACCAATGTCGGCCACTTTTGAGTGATTGCTTCCTTTAGACGCTCCAATTGTTGACAGTCATAGTAGATAATTCTTCGCAAATTTCACCAAACACATTGATCGTCAATCCTGATTTGGACCGGCTCTATGCGATTCAACAGCGAACCTTTTCATTTGACGTTATCGGAAGTGATCCAATTTTTATGACCAGCAACTATCTGATGCAGAAAATGGCGGTTTTGTAGCAACACTACAAATATGTATTCAGCCTCCTGGCTTACATCACCCTATTAATCAAAGAAAAATATTGTATACTCACTTGCTGGTGTCTATCTTCGGCGCGTGCTTTAAGGATACTGAACTAAGCAATCAAATACAATACCTACTGAGAATTTATTTTTGCGAAATACTTTCCTTCTTACGCCAAATAGCTTAACCCGATGTCACTTATACAACACGAGATACATAAAAATAACAAATCTATTGAAAAAATAATGGATTTCCTTTTACTAGATCCAATACCATTCACCAGTTTGAATGCTCACATATGTTGTCTGGGATTTTGAATGCTGGGTTCTTTCTAAAATATCCATACACTCCATTTTATTTGTATAGAGCTGTAGCTCTCTTCCTACATTTTACTGCTGCTACAGTCTTTCACCGATGGAAATCTTCTTTAAAGCTTAGCAAAGCTGATCATTCGCAGCATCGCTCAATATAACGATACTGATGCCTTCAGACTAAGCCCAAACAAAAATTGCTTCAAAAAGTTTAAGAAAAAATGTGAGTCATAGACAAATTTTATAAGCTTGTGAAAGAAAGCCACGACTTAAGCTTGGGAATACGTTGCTCTGAAATCGATTCTGAACTTATTTATTTGACATTTCTTTAAAGTATTTATTTGCCGTAACGTTTTAAGAGCGCTAATTAAAACATTAAGCCAACAACAATTTAACTCCCACAACACCAGCTGCCATTAAAGCTAGCGAAGCTCGGTTCCATGCACAACACGCTTTTTGGGTAATTTCATGAATTTATGCGTTGCATGTACCCACTAATGCGCATATTTAGAGTAGAAATTTAGCGACCAAATGGCTGTTAGCTACAACAAAAACAGCGCGTGATTGTGGCAATAAATGACGCCTCACAGAACCGTCATACATATATTCATGTATGTAGCTACAAGTATGTATGTGAAGGTATGAATGTGGGTATGTATGTGTTTATATATGACTAAGTATGTATGTATCTATACACAGATGTATGTGTATGTATTTTTAAGTATTTCGACTATGTTTGCTATTTACCACAACACTTTTGAGTCGCTGCAGCCGTGTTGTTGCCACAATTAATGACCGCCCTACTAATACATACTACATGTATACAAACATAAGAACTTTTGGTGGCAACTAAGTGGATTGAATGTCAATGCTTTAGTGCTTCGTAATATTTATGGTTATTGCGGTCACTCGTGCGACTATCCGAAACAGAATTGCTGCAATAAAAAAGTGAGCGGGTGAAAAACTGTGAAAATAATAAAAATAAAATAAAATCTACGCTGTTTCGCCTTTTTTCGCTTTTTTTTTTACTTTTGCTCGAATTTTGTTATATATATATATTTTTTTTTTGTTGATTAACTGATTTTTAATTCGGTTAAAGGTGTTACGTGAGTGGGGCACAAATGGCTAATCAATATATATGTTATTACGTGTTAGCATGTGTGTGTACATTAGTTGCTTAGAAAGAGTGATGGCTTTGCTATTTGAGTAGACAGTTTTATCGCTGAAAAAGTAGTACAAGTTCGCCCCAGAAATAAGCTCAAGAAATAAATCTTATAGCATATGAAAACACTACATAAAAATTTCTATTTATATACTTATATACTCGCCTAAACAAATTTATTCACCTAAAATTAGGTTAGATTTGAAAAAACTGCATTTGTTATAACAAATGTTTGCCAGAAAAAGTAACTAATGGAAATCACTAAATATTTGGAAAAAATTTAAATCGGCAAGCATTTTTGGCTTATACTGTTATTGCAAATCTATACTTAGCAGCGTTGACTAATACAATTTAAACTCAATATGGTTTCTATTTAACACTGTTATCATTCGAAAAAACTTTCTTTAAAAACATTAGGGTGCTTCAATTTATTAAAGTGATAAATAACAATTAAACACTAATGAGTCAAAACGCTGACAAATCGGAAAGCGAAGATTTTCTCTTCCTATTCTGACAATAAATTTTTAATACATTAGGGTGGTTAAATTTTTCATTATGAAATATTTGCTTAAACGTTTTTTTTTCTTATTTTTCAAGAATAACTTTACAATACCTTTAATATCATTTAAGTATAATAGCTCTGTTCGTATAGCAGCTATATGCGGCGGTTACGACAAATAAGTAGCTTCTTTGGACGTGTGCAAAATTTCAGTTCGACATCTCAAAAACTGAGGGACTGATCCCGTATATACATACAGACAAACAGACAGACGGATATGGCTAAATCTAAACGTAGCCCGTCATAGTGATAATTTATATATATATACAATATATTTTTTTTTATATATTTTTTAAATTTGTTTGTTCAGCATCCTTGCTTAATAGTAGCTTAGTCAACCAAATTGAGTCCTCTCTTAAGACCTTTAAAGGCTCTCATCACTCCCCCACTTATTATTACAATAGAAATTTATTCAATAATCTTGTTGGTTGTAGGGTATCTGGTTCTATCGTCTGTTAAGGTCAACCGTGATCAAGAACTAACAGTGTCTCACGATTGCCATAGGAAAACATTTTTAGACAATGAACGACAAAATACTAGATGAAGGCCTTTAAGAATGAATCATGCTATACAAGCTCTACTTAAGCCGTTGAGTTAATAACCATAATCTATATATCTTCTCTTGTTTCGCTGTCAGTAGTTATCGTCAAGTAAAAACTTGCAACAAGCGAAAATTTACGAGCGCAACTTCGGAGAAATCAACAATTTTCTAACAACATATTCAATTTTTCTACAACAACATAAGTGCTACCGCGCCACCACACATTGCGAACGTGGTAGCACGTTGCAAATAACGTAATACGTACGAAATGGTTGTCGGCTTCTTCTTACAGCCATTTAGCTGCTGGCTGAGGTTAGTAAAAAATCCTTTAGAAAATTACTAACATCCATTACCACAGCGAAGGACGTACATAAGGACAAACAAAATTTTAAATTTCTATGCGACAGCCATACGCCACCAGGTGAGCGGCATACATTCTTTTACACTTGCTACAAGCACGTACGGCATGCCGCAACACCGTCTGAGATGCTTGTGGCTGACTGCTAAGTAGTTGGCAGTCAAAAAACAAAAAAAAAAAAAAAAAAAAACAAGGACGAAGATAGAGCAAAAATTGTGCAACTGAAGACATCAAATAGCCACTTTCGCATATACGACGCGAATTCAGTTACAACTCTGCAATCAGCCAACGACTCTGTCGCTTCGTTTAGCTCATTGCGCGCAGGTGAAATATGCTAAAATGTCTTTGATGAAGTTACTGTTGTTTTTGTTGTGGCCAACTAGTGCACAACTTTGAATCAGCAGCTGAGCGTGAGGCGCGAAGAGAAGATACATAAGTCAAGCAGCTGAGCTCAACACCATAAAGCAAAGCGAATAGAGAGAAATTGAAAATATGTTATGTGGTAGGTTAATGGCAATATCATGGAGGAAATGCTCTAAAACGCAACAAGGAAATTGTTTAAAAGCAAATCTTCAATTCGCAAATAAATGACATTGTGCGCCCGGCGGATGTGTACGTGAGCGGCATGCCAATGTGGCAGGTGGTTGGAGGGAGCAACACGTGTGCATGCGAGTGCTAGTTTTAAGAGTACATGTATGTGAAAATAAACAGTCTTGATTTTGTATTACTCTAAAGCATACCAACTATCGAGGTCCTTGGTTCGTTTTCCAAACTCTTACCAGGTTTATATACTCCACAACCTTTCTTCTGTATAAAATTATCACAAATTCCAACGGTTTGCAGAGAAACTTGGCCTGCTCACTTGCCACGACTTCACGCCTCACGTTTCAAGTATCGATATGTGTAGATTTCTTCTCACATATTGCACTTTTCTTCAATTGACAGCTCTTGTGTGCCGTTCTACATATTAAAAACTTAAAGACACACACACGAATAAGTACTCGTAAATTTAAAAGAAGGATATCCGATAGACAAGTCGTATGCTGCTTGCTCAGCTTGCACTAATCAATTATGCAAGTAAGTTATGCATCAGCGTGGCGAGATAAAATGGCTAAGGGCGCCACAGACTTCGACTATGCCGGAAGTTTAAAAATAAATGATTTATAATAAATTTGTAATAATTTCACTGTCATTACAAGTGCTGCTGACAACAAGGTCATTACTGTGATGATTACTAAAATCAGTACTGTGATGATTACTAATATCATTACTGTGATGATTACTAATATCAATAAAAGACTATTACCTTTACCAATATCATTACCATTACTAGTCCCAATGTTATTACCAATACTAGTATTATTACAAATACGTATGGCGAAATATTTTTTTTGCTTTAAAATTTCTATTTATTTAGAAATACTACTATCCCCAGTACAATTACTAGCACGATTATCAAGTATTGCACTGGTATAGTAATCACATAAATACGAATTTTTGCTTACCATTGCCATTACGAACGCCGATACTTAACTTCTAACAATTACCAATACCATTACCATTATAATAAAATTGGCATTTACGAATACTGATACCTAATCTGTAATAATTACAAATATGATTACTAGTACCATTACTAGTATATTACCATTGACATCTAGATATTTAGTTTATTAACACCATTACGAATGCTGATACCTTACCTCTAACAATTACCAATACGATTACCATTGTCATACCATTGAAATTTAAAATTATAATAATCCTTATAATTTATTTCTCGAATGAGATTACTAATACCATTACCATTACCAAAATCATTATTTTAAACAATACAACTACAATTTAACATTAACGCTTCTTGCTTTTAAACTATAGTACACATTTTAGAGTAATATTGTACTAATATTTCAATCAATATCATTACCTCTTGAAGAACTGGTCTTGACGAACTGGTTGCTTCTTATTTAGAATCTACGAAAGTAATCCAAGATAATCATAAATGAACCATTACTTTAATTTTCCCCAGTATTAAGTAAATACTAACTCATCAGCGTATTGTTGTTTTATGTACCTTCCGATGAGGGGTATAAAAAATATACTTTCTTCCTTCGTCTCAAGGACGAGGGGAAATTGAATTGATTTAGCTATAACCGTTAGCTAACTGCGCTATAAATCACACTCACTGGCGCTGAAGAGATGCAAGCAATTGATTTGGTTAATGGGTTCTTTTCTTCAGATTCTCAGCATATTTCTAGGAACTTTTTATGCGTGGGTTATCAATCTGCTTATTAGATTATTTATAGCGGATGTGTTGAAATAAATTGCTTACCAAAATGGGTATATTAGTTGTGATTAATGATGGTCGAAACGCATGTGCTTGAACTTTAAAGTAGATTTAAGAATTCTCAGGATACTTCCTTGAATCAAATTGTTTGGTTTAGAATGGCAGTGAATTCGTATTGATAGTTTCGTTTCAAAAGCTATAAATGCAGTAAATCAAAGGACTTGCGCTGATAGTATTCTCGTCGTATCATAATCTTTCAAATGAAGTTTTTATTTAGGACTGGATCTCTATTTTCTTAGCTGAATTTTAGTGCGGCAGAGACATAGTTCATTTAGGTTTCGAACTATCCTCTTTGTCAAAAAATCGAAACCAACACGAAACTAGACAGATTTGGATGAGAGCTATGACGGAGATCGAGGTCAAATCGCTTAAATAGGAAAGCTAAGCAATCGAATATAAAGGTGATTTTTTAAATACTGTTGTGAGATTATTTTACTCATCGTTGGAAGCGAGACTGCTCTGAAACAACTGCAAGCAGAAGAAGATTTCTCTCTTTCCGTTTCTCTCTCTGTTGGTGTAAAAGAAGAAAACATTTCTGAAGTATTTTAGAGCAAGGCTGCCGAGTTGACAGTTCTTGGCGGGATAAAAATCAAAGTCCGTTCCGGATACCTAAGCCTGACTCGTGTGGAAACGGACTCTGTCTTCTCATCTGTCTTTTTCTTCGCACCTACCTCTCTCGCGACAATATATATTATTATAGAGAGAGCTAAACTTACAGTTCAATTTATGAAATAGGTGCGATAAAGGATCCATCTCTTCTCGTATAGATTATAGTAGCTTCATCTAGTCCTGCAGAAAGAGCGCTACTTGAGCCTGCGTTTCGCAAATAACAACTTCGAAAGATCTTTCAAACCAAAAATCATTCAACTATCCAGGAAACTAATTCCCATCGAGACAATAACGGATAATGAAAAAAAAGAGCTCATATCATGCTTCTTATATTCGAAAGAAAATATCGTAAATACAGCGAACTGTGATCTATGGTGTGCTATCTTGTCCTCTTCATCTAAATTATTTGATTTCCTAAAAGGTAGTTGCAACCTTCTAAAGTTTTCTCCTTTCTTTCTTCATATCTCTTCTTGCAATCGATTTGAGAATCAACTGTTCCGTTGTTTTAGCTACCGGATCGCAGCATATGATACCACAATCAATTAAGGAACCTGCTGCTAACGGACTAGAAAAAATCGCTGCCTTAGCTAAGTGTTTCGCAATATCATTTGCCCTTCTTGCCCCCACAATTAAAACTTGTTCTGGTTAAGTAGTTCGGGAGTAAACTCAAAATCACTTCCTTCCTTTCTTAAAGTAGTACAACCAGTTCACTGCGCAAACTAAGCATAATTTAATTATCTTTATTATATTAAACTGTTTACTACACAAAAAATAATTTTTAATTTGAATTTACACACAAATAAGTGGTCATTTCCGAACCGGCTATAGGCCGTGCACTAGCATTTGTTTTCAGATCAATGAAATTTATGACTTCGATAATTTAGTGTAATGTGGTCATAAGAATACGCAACATGTGTGTAAATGTATGGGTTTGTAAGTGCACTATCTAAATCTTAATGGCGAAATTGTAGCGCATAAAGGATAAACTACAGATAGAGCACTGCTTTTGACTCCAACACGTCTACGCAGGCGCACTGCGAGCTATTTATAAAGCGAAAGAAGTAGGTGGATAGCCACATATACCTGTAAATGCGTACATGTAAAGGGTGTTTTCTTTTGAATGTTCGGTTTTTTGGAGTTATGCTTTTTGATAGCTGTTACTTGATTTATACTTTGCCATTTCATAATGAATAGATTGACTCCGCAACAACATTGTCGCATGTGCAGTGAATGCGCTTAAAAGATAGGCGAAAATACCGATTTTCACAAGAAACTTTTGTTCAGCGATGAAGCTCACTTTTGTTTAAGTGGGGGCTGAACTAATTTTTGGTGTGTTATGTGAAGTCGCTTTTCTACACAGATAAGCCAGAGATGCCTGAGGCCACGGAAGAGAACATACGGTGGTTTGGTTCTGACATACGACTCCAATAACTGCAAAAAGTGGTCGAAAATTATACCGCTTGGCTGATATTTATGCGAACCAGCCGCAGGCAATCTTTTTTATAACATAACGGTAAGTCCTTATGTTTATAATAAAGCCAAGCTCTTGGCTTTAACATTAAACTATATGTGTTTGATTTCTGCTTGAAAACCACATATCTAAAAAAACACCCTTTATAGATATGTGTACTTTAGTGTTGCATACCAATGGACGACATACAGTCTGAATATGTCGCACACTGTTAACTGGCAACAAAAAAATTTCACTCTATTTGTTGCATGCGTGTGACGCGTAATGAAATGATTTTCCATATGCGTCGCTTTCATTGGATTTGTAAAACCCTTTGCTAGCCGCTACGATTGCCACATAAATATGTTTGCATGTATTTGTGTGTGTTTGTGTGTATAGCATATGCACACCCTTGTGCTGTCTGAGCCCACATGCTCGTTCCGTTTGGCATTTTAGTGTGTCAGGCTTTTAAAATTCCACATAAATTCCTTGAAATGTTTTTTTCTTCGCATCGTTTTGGTTGCCTCTGCAACAATGCGTGCTGCAACGCTCGTCTCCTTGGCATTGATTTCGTTTTATTCCTTGCGGCAATTTTATACACGAAATATAGTCAATTTGAATTCAATTAAAATGCAACCCAACTGTGCTGAGTGTCGCCAACGCCACGCACAAGCAACTACAACACAGCTGCAACCAGCAGCGACATTCAAATGTGTGGCGGCGGCAATATGACTTGCCGCCTATGTAGCGCTCTGCTTTGCGCCAGACCACCAGAAGTGTTTGCACTTTTATTATGTTTTTTCGCCGCTGTCTCTGATAGGCGTTCTAAATTCACGCCTCACGCGTCTGCTCAACAATTCTTCAGATGGCCAGCCGTACATATCGACATCTTTTTAATTTTGTCGTTTCGATACTTCATCGCTAGATCCTTATCTTTTGATGATATGAGCGTGGTGTTGATGGCTTTGGTGACCAAAGTAAAAACGTAACGATCCACGAAAAATTTATATCTGCCGCTTGTGCCATATGTTGGCGTTGCAGCGTTGTTGCCTGTTAATTGCGCTGGTGTTGCGCCAAACAACGGTTGTGTTGTTTGTGGCATATCGGTTTGATTGCATTTTTGTGTTTGTCTTCAATTATAATTTACTTTTTTTTTGTTTTAAGGAAATTTCGGTTTTAGTAGCACACTAAAGTGCTTCTGGCGGCTGAACTCATGCTGTTCTCATCGATTTTTATGTCTTTAGGCTTAGGTGTTTGTGCTTTTTATGTACAGTTAATAAGCGCACCTAGTGTAAATGTACAGCTATAAATTTTGGCTTAGACAAAATGGTGCGATTTTTTCTATAAACATAAATCGGCTTTTTATAGCGTCTGCCAGGCATTTGTGAATTATAAAATGTTGAGTTGAGAAAAAGTGTCGCCAGATTTTGAGCGTCGGTGATCTCATGCGATTACAACTAAGAAACAGGCACTATTATTGTTAGCTAAAGATGATTTTTATAGTAATCAACCGAAATGTCTCCGAAATTATTTTTCTTGTGGTTGACCAGTTTTTATTGCACTCGAAACTCAAACTGGGAAGTTTTCGTACGTCTTTCATAGATATCTTATCAGTAGACACTGCATTTTGTTGTCATTGAGGTAGAATTATTTTGTAATTCATAGCTATCGATATGTGTACAATCAGTTTTTTGTCAATTTTGCAATCGATATCTCGACTTGAAACTGTTCTATTTGTGTTTTTTGAATTACTTACGATTTGCTCTAATGCCGTTTTGGCAAACTCGTTTTGGAGTTTTGTGGTCCAGACGGTTTTTTGTTACGAAAATGTTTATGCAATTCTAATTTTTTTAAAGGTTTTTTGCAGGTGGCATCCAATTTTTTATATTGCATAATTATAATAGAAACTTATGAGCGTTTGAAGTACAGTTTTATGCTATAGACACCGCTTTAATTTGATTGGATTTTAGATAAATATCGATTCAGGGTTTCAGTACTCAGTTAATCTTAACTTAATCTTTCTTGAGCCACTTTTTTTCAACATAAGATATCTCTATGTATGCCGCTAACTCAATATGCGTCCAAGAAAATTTTTGTATTACAACAAATGCAGATTTTATGCACACATCTCACTTTAAACCTTAAGCCTTAAGTCACCACCCTTCCCTTAGCTGCAACTATAAACTACGCCGCTACATCTTGCAATTTCCTTTATCCTTCACATACGCAAGCCAATCTGTATTTGTAATTTCAATTGCAGTTACCTACAATTCCCCCTTTACACAATTACATAACTTACCCATTTCCTTTTGGCGTTCTGTTCAAGCGTAAAAACTTAATTTCCATAAACAATAGTGAACGCATATTGATTGCAACACATAAATTACAAGCAATAAAATAAATTGAGATCTCATTTCAAGCGCACATACACAGCTCGCATGTGTGTGTGTGTGTGTTTGCAACACCTTGCAAATGAGGCAATGAGAGATGTTGCAAGTATAGAAAAAACGGCGCGGAAATCAAATATTGCATTTGTGAAGCTGTGCGTGCTGCAACATCCGCCGACCTTCAATGTGGCGTGAACTTTGTGGCGTGCAACGCTAGGTGCATATAAATTTCGCTGATTTGTTTATTTTTGCAATGCTATATAGTAGGCTGGAGCGGAAAAAAAATTTTTTTTTTGTTGCTTAGCCTAAAGTAAAAATTTGTAGAGGCCTCTAGATGTAAAAATTTTTTTTGCTTTCAAAAATTTTATTTTTTTTAAAAAAATTTATAATTTAATATATCAAAAAAAAAATTTTCGCTCCACCCTACTATATAAGTATGTAGAGTTAGTCTTGCATTTCCAATTATGCCCTTCGCCGCCAATGAATGATAGGAAATGGATTGTTTTTATTGCTAAATGCACTCGGTTGATCAATGAAATCTGCGCGTATGCAGAACAAAACAGCTAGTTGTATTCAGAACTTAGTGCAAAGATATAGACAAATCGAATATATATATTTGCCGGAAATATTCAATTCGAAAAGTTGATATTGTCTTTCTACAAGTTTGAAATCAAGCAGAAGCAAGATTGCCTTAAACGTTGTCTAAAGCTTGTTGTTCTAAATAGCTCATAATATAGAAAAGAGGTCAAAATAGCTCGAATCTATTCACACTAGTTCCAATTGGATTCGATTTTCTCTTTATGTACATATATCAACAACAATGGTTTATACCTAAGTAAACCAACAAAGACTCAGAAAATGTTAACTCTCGACGTAGTTGAAGTCCAAGTTTTGCAATACTATATTTTGTAACTAAAATAATCATATATGGATATATAATAAATAAATCGTAGACTAGATTGAGACGATGGCTTCTTATACTTGGAACTGTAACATGCTAACTGAGGTCGAAAGTATATTTAAGACCTGTCCATGGTTTTGTAAAACGAAGCTTGCTGATTAGTCATAATTGAAGGTCAATAATATTCAGAAAACTCAAAAATGTTCTGCTGGACGCGTGATATAAATAATCTTCCGCCCCACCCTTAATAACGTTCTTTCACTGTCCATATCAAGAACAATATATATTTTAAAAGGTTTTTCGGTTGTAGATTCACAATGCTGATCTCAGAAACATCGAAATTATTGATAAATTTATATATCTATCATAGCTTTTCACGTTATAATGACAGCTTGCTCAAGTATCCGAAAAATTAATATTAGTTCTATTCCTGTATCAATACTACCTACTACTATTGTTTAAGCACAATAAACTTAACCGTAAATAGTACTGAATACAAAAATTGCAAGTAAACTGCTTTCGGCATCACGAAATTTAGTGAACCCAATCCCGAAGCTTTTTTATTTTTATTTTGTTTTCAATAACCATCAATTTAATAAAGTAAATAACAAACAGTAAAATAATTTCGGGATCCCGAAAAAAAATATCGTAAGCCCGAAAATTCTTAGCAAGTATTATTTTTTTATTGAACATAAAAATACTTATAATTAAAATGTATATATTCGGGATCCCGAAATAAAAAAATCGTAATCCCGAAAATTCTTAGCATGTATTATTTCTCTATTGAACGTAAAAATACTTATAATTAAAAAGTTAAGTTTTCTTGGTTACCTTTTTCTGCTGTTTCTCCTTTCACATTTCCGCATTTTTCGCGAATTAACTTCCAGCTCAGATGCCACGCAGCGTTCAATCAATAAAAAAATAAAACTATGAAGTTATAAAAATGCGGGTTAAATGCAAAGCGGCACTTAGGTAAATCTTATTTTTTTCCAGCCAACAATGTGACGCCATGAATAGGCGCATTAGCCGGCAAAAGCCGACCAAGTAGCTTACACTAACTAACTCCGTCACGGCGGGGACATTCATATAACCCGGCTTATTGGCTTTGGCATTAGCTGGAGGTCAATGGTGGCAGTCAAAGGAAGTCAGCAATAAAATAAGCACAAAAATAAGTACATATATATGTATGTAAATGTAAATTTATTCGGTCGTAGTACATAAATATGTAGATGTGTAAGCGTGTGTGGCATGGCGGTTGGTTACAAAAGCGTTCACATGAATTACGAGCGCACTGCGACCAATAGATTTTGTGCGAAATTTGTTAGAATTAATTATGTTGACACGACTGCGAAGCCATGATGGCGTTTGCGATGGTGAAGGTGGCGATGCTGGCTTTAAAGGTGAGCATAGTGGCAGCAATAGTTGAAAAGCGTTAAACCAATAAAAATAAATTTTTCGAACGCGACAATAGCAACAACAAATATATGGCATGTAGTGTAGAAAATAAAAATAACAACAACAGCATACAGAAAAAGACTTACATGCAGCTTCCGCTAGCAGCCAGCATAGCCTTGCAACACTCACCCACAGTAACTTGCAACACACGCCACGCCAACACAAAAGCAGCAGCAATAACAACGCTCAGGCGTCCAAAAGTTCGGCATGTCATCCAAAACTGCGCCTTCACTGCATTGAACGCTCGCACGGTCAGCGCTAATGCGAATTGGTGTGCGAAAAGATCTCCATGGTCGGCTATTCGAATTTGCAGAAACATTTATTTGAGTGGCGGCGCGAATATCTATGTTGCTACTTCCAAATGTTTATATGTTTGTGCGAGAAATTCTATTTGTTGAGCGTTTGGCGAGTGCCCGCGTCAGACACGAGCGCCATTTATCAGGATTCAAATCACGATGACAATGTGAACGAACAACAACAGCAAAGCAAGCGGGCTCTGCAACAAGCGGCAATGATCATGCGCGTTACAACGCCAGCGACTGGGCAACACATGAAGGCTATATTTAGCAATGCAGGCCGCTCTATTTAAAAAAAAAAAAACAAAAAAAACAAATTCGAACTGCAATAAAATTAGAAAATCCTCTAAGTTATACGGGCAATTTTATTGCAAAGGCTGTACGAAATTCTAAGTCGATTTGTGGCATTACACTCTTTGAATATGATTGTTATTGTTGTTGCGCTGCTGTGACTTGAAAAATATATTAATTTTTATACGATGCTTCGTTAGTCGCACTTACGCTGAGCTCCAAGCAGCTTTGACACACTCAAAACCTTGTCTAAACGTTGCCCTGTTGCATGCGCTGGAATGAGGCAAGTGTCACAATAATAAATTCTAGCGTCAAAATCTTGCAACTACCGTTGGTATAAGAGAAATAAAATAGTTGGACATGTGGAACATGCGCAGTTATTTCGGTGACTTTGTATGCAAACACTTGCTACATATTTTACTGTTATGTTTACAGACAATGAAATTTATTTTGATGTAAGAGTGTGCGTCAAGGTTATGTGAGGTTCAATATTATTGATGGATACTACCAAAAGCAGTCTGCATTGAGGAACAGTGCTATAAGACGCGCCAGTACACTTCAACTGCATGGAGTAGCCGACGATATATGCGTGATATGTTCTCGAATTGGGTACATCCATAAGGCTATTGCTCTAAAATTGGTCTCAGAGACCCTGTGGTACATGGTAATATATGGAATTTTTTTCCGCACAATGAGAACCAGTTTCTCTCGGGCCCCAAGAAACGTTCTCTGTATTGGAATCGATATATTTTGTAGGCGGTAAGGCATTCAACAACAAGAGCTTTGTTATTTTCGTAAATGATGCTTCCAAAACCAGCTATTATCTGGTAATGAGGAATTTAGTCTTGGTAATGTCTCGAATTGCGGATTACTGTGGAGCTATTGCTTCAAAACGTGCCATAATGCTCCGTTGGTATATTGTGTCTATGAACCTTTTGATCCAGATATTGTTTTCTTTAGTGGTATCGGTATATTTTCTGAGTGTTGGTCACAGGCCAAGCGCTTCGTCTCAATCGTAAATGATAATTGCTGAATCAGCTGCTTTCCTACTGTGAGGGATGTTTCTCTCAATCCTTAACCACGACAAGGCTGACAAGATGGGTCGCAACTTCAATACGAACTGATAAAGAAGTTGCTTACAATATTTTGGCGACTCTCATAATTCTTCTTTCATTTAGAGTGGTAAAAAGTGTCAGCATCATAAAAATATATCGCCACTGATAAATTAGTTTTTAATATGCATTTAGGTATATTTTATGAAGCTCTTACCTACTATGATACCTTAAAATAATCGAACTGCGCTTATGACTGCCAATTGGCACAGCTGGTGTTGGAATGGACTTGTGCGGTAAATGAAAAAGTAGGAGGCACTTGAAACCATATCTCATTACTAGCATATCCAGTAATATATACTAAAAACAATAAGAAATTGAAGATGAACACTATAGAAATCAATGGGCAACTCTGAACCTGACTGTGCTTTCAGTATACGACCGCATTATCTAATCGAATCAGTTCATTGATTTCCAGCTTGAATGAAATGTTCACCAGACGGCAAACCAGCATATATCCTGTTTATTAATTTGCGCCAACACCACTGCGTTCCGCTGCGCCCTTAGTGGATTGTGGCAGCATAAGGTGACACTTCGTTTGACACACGAAAGACATAGAAATATTACGCTGACAATGTGTGGCAAGTTCTTGTATGATGATTACACAATTATATTGCGGTCTTGGCCAACACACACGGGCACATCACATTTTGCATGCAACATTGTTGGAGTGGTAATAGCATTAGGCCCAACATGACCGCAACAACAAGAGCAACAGCAACAGCAACGGTGACAGCGGCGGTTGTAATGCCATAGGCTGAAACAACAATGGCGACAATTCAGCCAAACGCAATCAATACGGTACAAATATGATTACGGACATTTAAGATAGCCAAACGATGCGTGGAGGTGGACAGGTAAGCGGCGGATGCATGTGTTTGTGATTATGTGGCATAAATCGTGGATATGCTCAAACAATCAGCCACACTTCAACAACCACATCACCATGCCAAATACACTCGATAATGCATAAAATACATATTAATATATGTATATGTATTTGTATACACACTGATAATTATCTGCGCATTAAGTGTAGCATTGAGTCGCCATTTAATAGCTAGCTAGCTGCTGCTGGCTCCTGCGACCTCATAGCGCAGTGGCAGTCAAGTTGTACGCAAATCCGCAAAATTCATTTTGCTTAGCGTTTTGTGGCAAATGAACATTCAATACATTGATTATCATGCCACAAACACACATATATACAAGTGCTTACATGTGTACATATTTAGTGCGCATAATTTGTGATGGCAGCACATGCCTGCTTAGTATAATCACATGTTTGTATCTTCATGTCTGTGTCACTGTTGACCACAAGTCAATTTGTTGTGCGTGCGGCACATAATCGAATTGAATAGCACACATGCAACCGCCTTGGCTAACGCCATCGTCTCCGCCATCCTTACCACCATCATGCGATATTCGATATACTTAAATGAGTGTTGATAGTGGCGGTTAGTGATTGCTCAGATGTTGCACATTAGTAGCAGAATATTAGTGATTATGTAAATATCTATGCATGCAGAAACTATTTCTATGAATATGGCATACCATGGAACCGTGTAGGCTAGAGTTAGAGATATGGAATTTTGTAAATATTTCGCTGAGCCGATTATAAATTATGCAACACCGGTGTAGATCACTAGGACTAGTTGGAGGTGGGTGAAGAATTTACAAACATGCCAAGAGGCTGTACATAGCTGAGCGCGAGGAAGCTCTTCGACTCCTCTGAAATCCTATTCACTTAAACCATGTGAGCAATATGCTCCCAATTCGGTAACGCAAGGCAAAATTATCAAAGTTGTATCTGCTATATTCTTTTCCAACAAAATACTTTTAGCCAACTGTTTTAAGTAGAGCCGCCTCCCAACAACATCAAGTGGTCATTCTTGAACTATTTAACGAATTCTTTCATCTTATAAACAATATATGATTACATGTCATTGTGTCCTACCGACAGGCATTCAGCGTCATTCACAGACCGGCTGTTAACTCTTCTGTAGACTTTGTATTTTTCAGTGAATGATGGTCTGGTCGTTGTACAACCATTTATTGCAGACAATCTCACGAAACTAGGTAAATCCTTAGGTAATCTCATCCAGATCTGTCCCCGACATTCTAAACACGTCTGCAGTCGGCAAAGGGTATCAGTTTACTATATCTTTACTTGGACCCCCAAACCAACATATTTAACACCCTTCTTTCTTTAGCCCGACTTTGTCGAAACGGCACGTATCCTGGACCTATCGTTAAATGATTTAATTACAGCCATTTGTTTTACCATTAACATGGGTCTGACTAAGGTTTTAACCCTAAGTGTCTACATAAGCTTGCCTGCCATTCGGACCATTTTTGCCAATGGAAGCCTCTTCAAAGTAGCCGAAACCTTGGTACTGAAGAGATATTTCAACCCTTAAAACTAAATCAAGATATTATAGCTCTGACTGTAGAGAGTTTATTTTTTAATGATGTCTGCAGTGGTCGAGCATAAAACATTGTCCTGGTCCAGTTGGAAATATCTCCTTTTACTCAGCTGTGCATATCGATGCAAGAAACATAAATCTTGCTGCTCCAGCTTACTGTAATTAGTTAAGATAACTCTTCTTATCTTAGGTTTGCCGCCTTATATCCCTTAGTCCACAACTCACCTATTTATGCAGTCTAGTCGGGAGAAGTCCAAAAAAAATTTACAACATCAGTTCCTTTCGGCATAGCTTGGAGAGCCATTTAAGTAAACTCTCTTATTTTCGCTCTCCGGCTCTATCTTAACAGTGCTTTTATGTGCTCGCTTTATAAAATGGCCCCTCCGTCTTGAGTAGCACTGCGTGTGTCAGCTGAAAAAATTTCACATTTCAACTTTTCGCATATTTTGCTGTTATTTTCTCTAAGGAAATATATGTAAAAAATTTGTTAAGTAATAATTTGATAATAATTTATTATTTCGCCCATAAACATCACAAACTACAAACTGTGTTCCATCGTGAGCGAAACAAAGTAGCCACTCGCCTTTAATTATAATTCACTCTATACTTAATCTCCTGAGATTTAAAAATAGTCCGAAGCGCATAGCATTAAATAAGCTCAGGAACACTTAATGAAGATAAGTATAGCATTTTTACGAGTTTTCGAATGTAAAATATTTGCATAAAATTAATTTCATAACAACCTTTCGCATTTTTATACTCTACGCGCTCACATTTTTTTTTCTCTTTTTCTCTGTGCCTGTGACCCTAATGCTTAGCGGCTACAAAGACTCAGCTTTGCACGTTTTTCAGATCCTGCCAAATAAAACAGTTTATTACTAATGGCTACGCAGCAGCACAAATTGCTGGCCTATGTGAGCGGAAAGGATGTAAAAGACGGATATTTAATTAAAGCATATCTTGATGCATTTTATGAGCGCTAAGCCGCGTGTTGAGCTTCTAAACGCTTTCCATAAATTCACATGGCCGGCAACTTGTCTACAACCCGCACCATTCCAAATTACTTGCACGCCTCGATGGTACGTTGATGCGCTGAGTATCTACACCTAAGGCAAGGGCCAACGGGTTGCAGCGCAGTGTTGTAGCTGAGAGAAATTCCAACTAGCCGCTACGCCTGTAGTCGGACCTGTTGTCCTAACGTAAATTCAATAACTTTTGACATTTTATTGCATTTTTATTTCAACTGTGACATCATTAAATGGCTTTTTGCTCTTCCATTTCATCTTCTGCTTCTACGTTGTTGTACTTTTATTATACTTGTAGTTGTTTATTTGGTTTTACCTTTTGTCCAAGCGGATGTCGTTGGGCCAAACAGTCAGCCAGTGTGGCAGCATGGACTACGCCTATGACTATAAAATGTTATACATTTGGTCTATGAATATTTATCTTCGTGAGTGTGTGTGTGAGTTTCTATAATAAAAATTTGACCCTTAAAAATGGCAGTCAGTAACAACAATTACAACAATAGCATGTTGTAAAATGGAATAACATTGAAGACGTATTATTTTGCTGGCTGCAAGCAAATAAAAAAGGCGCCTCGAGACAGATAGGCGCAGCGCTGTAGCCTTTCGGTCGCCTTAGCTGGTCCGGTTGGCTGCTACATATGTATTTTTAATAGCCATGAAATGAGTGCAGATGAGCGTTCCGCCATTCCGTGGCAGATGTGGCGGCCCGGCTTGAACGCTTTGTTTAATGACGCATAGCGCGCCTCAAAAGAGTTAATGTAGTTTGTGTAAATGAGGGGAGCGAAGTAGTGAAGTATCCATCGTCTGCAGTTGTAGTTAAAAACAAGGTCAGTGAGGCTTTATCAGCGGTATTACCATATGCAGGAATTGAATTAAACAAATGTGACGCTGCAGGCCTGAAAGGTAGATACCTTGTATTTGAAGAGAAAAACTCGTATTGTGGATTGGATTATGATTGGAAGGCAAATTCAGATCCATGAAAGAAAGATAACGAAGTCCGATAATGCAAGTTTTAGAGTTTTCCCTGGCAATACTTTTGTCTAAGAGGAACAGTAGAATCGGAATCATAGAGTATCATAGAGTCGGTTTTTTTTACATCTGAGAAAATCTAACAGACGACTATGTGAGAAAAATTTTAGGGATAAAAATGTTCCGTATAGCCTCACTTTTGGGTAGATATATCTACAACTTTTACTCCATCATACGATGCGGTAGGGAAGTCACTCTTATATATTTGGCTTAAAGATTCCTAGAACTACGAAAATGACAACGTCTTTCAACTAGGTTACTACTAAAAATAATTTTAGTCTTCGGCGAGATTTTTTCTTTGGCGGGCTTGTGAACAAACAAGGATTCGGATTTGATAAACAGTTAACGAAACGGAATTAAAAACAGTAATGATCTTTGTGAGAAGTTCAATCCGCACTGCAAGCCTGAATGAACTCGATAATGCAGGGATTAAGTGATCGCCTCGCCTAATAAAGGATGATCACGAAACTGTTTACCTCGTTTTTTTTTTTTTTTTTTTTTGAGATACAACATAGTGTAAAGGTTGGTGAGCGGGATAGAAGGGAGATAGAGAGAGATAGGGAAATAGAAACAATGACGGATAAGGAGGTAGTGACAGAGATAGAGACACGGTGCAATATAGAGTTAGATATGAGGATGGGAATAGCGATAAGATAGCTATACAAAACAATCAGTAAACTCAGAAATTTTCTTTTCCTTCTGTTTTCGGTACTAGAGCCTTAATGTACGTCGATCTTGAGATTAGTTTAAATTTTTCCTGTAACACATTTAAGTTTCAGACCTTTCAAAATTAATAAATGATACTAATTACTTATTTTAATATACAAATATAACGAATAGAAATACAGAATTACATGAAACTCATTTATATCTGCTTACAATCTAAAAGTCATACACTGGATCTAGCTGTCATGCAAATAATGCACAGCTTTATGAGAGTTTATAGTATGCGCTGTGTATCATACCGAATCCATTGTCATTTATTACAATATTCTTACTCACAACAATCGTAAATAATCTGCCACACATTTAATAAAAGCACGCGCCCTACACCGTAGACCTCCAACAACTCCTTGCCTGCCACCAGTGACAGGCCTCACCCCATTCGACGTAGACACAATCAGTTCGCGAAGTGTTAGATATGCAAAAGTGTGAATAATAATTCCCCAAACGCATAAACATGTGAGTATTCAAATCACACATTCGTATGAGTCTGCAGGGAAAATAGATTCAATTGTGTTTACATACATACGTACAGTTGAACATATGAAACGCTTTCGTAATACACGCTTCCAAGCGCTCGCCATTGTCGCTTGCCACTCAGTGTGTCCAAAAAGTGTCAAAAATGGCGAATTGTTGTGTTAATCAAAGTGACATTTTCGGGCCCGAAAGCACGATGACGACAACGACTTGGTAGCAACTTTATGCAAACTCATATATATTTATATATTCACATACATAAATACTTACATATACATATAAGTTTCATTATAAAAAGCGTTGGAGTCGAACGTTAATGCAGTTAGATGTGGCAAACAGGAAAGCCACAACAAAGGAGTCGGTGTCAGAGCCACCATTAACGCCCAGAATAATTCCATTAGCACTTTTTGTTGTCGGCCGCAAACTACAAAATACATAAAGCTGCTATTTGCCTGCCACAGAAATATAACAACTGTCAAAAAGCTCTGTGTCTCTGGGTCTATGCATTTGCGCTGATTGAATATATGACCTACGAGCACAGTGGCTGACGCGCCACGCATGAAATATGAATCAACGCCTGAGACAGCCAATTCCTTGGGGTGAATGGGTGACAAAAGCTTTATTTTATTACGCTTATATTGAATTTATGCGAAATTTTTAGCGCAGAGTTCGCAATTTATTAAAAAATATATATTAACGAAGTGATTTGAGTTTGAGTGCTTTCTGTGTTTCTATATCGTATATTTTCTGTAACTACAGCTCCACGAAAAGACTAACAGTGAGAATCCAAGAAAGGTTAAGGCACGTTTGAGTTGTTAAATAGGCTGATTTTTCGTGACGCCACAAATTCAACGAAGCATTAATTTTTCACTCTGAGTCAGTATGCTTTCGCAACCTTACAACCCTGGTTGCAGACCAACGCTTGCTGAGCTCGGCCGAGACCTATAGATACAACGCTGGAATGCACAAACACAGGAGAATACCTGCTTGAGTAATCAATGTTTTCCTTACCCTCTCTTCAATATTAGGCTGCCATGATAGCTTTCTATCAAGGATGAGTCCCAAGTGCCCCCTAATTAGTAAAGAGGTGCATCCAGAATTTTTTACCGTCTAATAAATAAAAGCAGTTCAGTTCAGAATCTAAGATATCTTGTGCTTAAATTTTCCCATATATTGTTTTATGCTGTCAATTATGACTTCAGAAATGAAGTATGTTCCCTGTGCTACCCATTTACCCGTCGTTTGATCTGCAGACCCTCAGACTCAACAGTTGTTATCATTGTTTTGAAAAACTCAGTGGTTGTATTATGTTTACTCCCCATTAATAGCAATTTTCCCACCATTTGCTAGAATACTTCCAGTTTCGACTCTGTATCTGCTTCTTTATCTATATTTATCACGTCATCTATCGGTAAATTTCTCAATCTCCCTATCTCTGCCTTTATATGCTAGAGCCCAATCTTTATTCTACCTTTATCTTTTCTTATATCTATATGTCGTTCTCTCTATCTCCTTTTGTCTCTATATCCATCTTCCTCTGTCACAGAGTCAGTGTCTCTATCTCTCTCTATCTTTGTATATCTCTAACTTAATCTCAATCTTTGTTTCTCTCTCAAATTTCGACTCTATCTATATATATATATATCTCCCCTTCTCTGTCTCTCTTTCTAACTCTATCTATCTCTATCTCCCTTCGTTTTGAATTAAAACTCGATCAAGTTCACTTAATCGACAAAACAACAAAACTATAATTGCACCTCAGTGTCAAATAGAAAATACCATTAATTCATAAAATAAACTTTTTTAGCAAAACTAAACAATTTAATTCAATTAATTTCAACAAACATTGAAAGCGCGCCTTAATTGAAAACAAACAGCAGATAGCTGAAAGTTTCAATCATTCTGTAATCAGCTGTAAATGCCACAAAACAATTGAGTATTTATTAAATTGTGGTGCCATATGTGGCACAGCTTACTATGCAACTTCCAATTTCGCAAATAATGCACACATAAATACACTGGAAAAGGACGAGAAAAAAATGGCAATAAGTAAATTATGCCACCGCATATCCAGCAACCGTGCCACACATATACCTTGTGCTTTGAGCTGTCACTCCGCTAGCGTTAGTTTAACCGCAAAAGCGCTAGTCACGCCCACTTTTTTCGCGCGCACTTGATGCGACCAACTGCAAATACCGCACAAAATTAAACATAATTTCCAAAAATATTTTATTATTGTGTGTAATTGTTGTGGCATAGCTAGTTGTTGTTCTTATTTTATTTTGGCATTAGCCACATGTGGTATTGCATTTAACGGTTTTTACAGTTGATTGATAAGCATCAAATAATGCCAACCACATTAATTTAATGTAAAATTCACTACGGTTTTTGGTCGCCGCGCTTGTACTCCTGCATAGCGGATTATGTTGCACCAACACATGCAAATGAAAAGTAATAAATATATAATCACACCTACTATATAAAAATAGATATTATATATATTTAGCTATTGCATAAATGTTGCAAATTACCTATGGCACATAATTAGTTTTGGCCCTTGCAACAAAGCTTTGTAGTATTTTAATTGCATGTTGCATGTGGCATGCTATGCTCAAATGTTAACTGACGTGACAATGTTTTGTTGGTTTTCTATAGACATACATATTGTATGGTTATTCTTGTTGCTGTTGTTGTCGTGCCACAGCAGGATCTATTGCAATTAAATTTGAGCCTTTTTTGCGCTCGTGCAAAGTTTTTTCCCCCTTTTGCTGTACTTTAGCTCACTTTTATTTGGCATTTTTATGTTGCATGCAACATACATACCATATGTTTGTAACCTAGTGTGCCACTTAAGCACGTCTAAAAATATAGACATATGTATAGTTTTTCAGCAATTCAAGCAAAGTATTTAATTGAGTTGTTTTGCCGCGGACACGCAATAAAATTTTTATGAGGAAGAGTGTAAAATTTTATTAGATATGTTATTTACATGTTATATAGTGAATACAATATGTATGCAGAGAATTATTTTCAACAATTTAAAATAATATGGCACAGCAAACTACTTCTTAAATTAGAAAAATTAATTTGAAAACAGAAGTTTTTTGTTAAGCTACAAATTTAACTAACTATCAGGTCGTTCGCTCCTTTTCAGCTCTATTTATTCGGAAAACGGAATGCACATAAGTATAGGTGTGTAGCTGAATGACTCCTATCTCTACCTCAATAACAATTCCAACATTAGTATCAATACCAATATCCATACCAATACCAATGTCAGTATCAATACTTCTTTCAGTACCAATAAAAATGGTAATACCAATACCAATGTCGATGCCAATACCAATACCAAAGCAATACCAATACCGATATCAATAAGAATATCTCATTCCACTACATTCCATTACCAACACCACTACCATTGTCGATATCAATACCAATATCAGTATATCTAGCATTACCATTATCAATACCAATATTAATAAAATAGCAATACCATTATAAATACCAAAACCAATACCAATACCATCACCAATATCAGTACATGCCAACACGAAAACCAATATCAATAGCAATGCCAATACCGATATCAATACCAATACAGAGATCAATACCAATACCAATACCAGTCCCAATAGGAATACTATTATCAATACCAAACCAATACCAATAGCAATATCGAACCAATATCAGTATACATACCAGTACCAACACCATTATTAATAACCATATCAATACCAAAACCAATACTAGTACCAATAGCAATACCACAACGGAAACCGGTACTAATACCAATATAATTATCGGCATTACAGCAAGAGTATTTTTTCAGTCTCCCGCAGTTGGTATTACCATTTTGACTTTGACATTAAAGGGATTTTTCTTCATCAACTTAATTTCCTTGATCGTAGCCCATATTTCCCCGATTAAAGTTCACCCCAACTAAGTAATTCGAAGCTAGTTTATTTCTGCTTTCTCGGATTGGGGGTAAAATTTCTGCCACCGCTTACGTAGTCTTTCATGCGACAATACATTATTATTACTACTCGAATCCTAGCTTCAAAAACATCGCTGATTAGCAAGTTCGCTTGATTTGACAAATCCAGTTATACTGTTTGAAAGATTGTCAAATCAATCAGTTTTTTTTGAAATTTCGGGAGACTGCCTTACATTCGAAGTAAAAACGTAATCAAGTTAGCAGGTACTTCTGAACCGACTTGGAAAATAATTATTCTGCTTTTAAGAAGTGAATACCAAACAGAGAGTAAAAAATTGCACACTAAAAGGCGTCCCCTAAATGTATGCATTGAGCAAGTGCATTTAAGTGTGTTAGGCTCCAAAAAGTATGCTTAAAATAGTTGAAATGAGCATTAAATCGATTTTCATTAAAGAAAAGTTTAATTGACGATAAATTAAGGAACTGATTTTAGAAAATATATTTTCATGTGATCACTAATAGACCTATAGCTGTGCCTAAGTCCAATTTTTTGTAGAATTTATATCTTAAGCTTCACTTCACTTGAAAATGTGACGTTATTGAGCTCGTTTCGGCACAATAAACATGCTCTAATTATTATTTGAACATTAGATTTTGTTGCTACCAACACACCTCATCAATAAATCTCTATACCGCAACGCTATTGCTCATTAATTCGCTGTCAAATGTGAACGTAAAAAAATTATAGAGCAACTGAAAGACGTTAGCTGTTTCGTAAATGTTTCCGAAGAACTCAACATTCTCGCAACTGCCTAATATATGTAGGTCTATGCATATCTCGGACAGTTTTGAAAAATTGTTCTCACCAAATTCTTTGTGGAATTTTCTGTGGCAAATGCTAGGTAATATGTTGACCACCTTGAATGCGCGCATAATTGAAACGAATTTTGATGCACATTTTTCAGCATCAAAATACACTAGTTTAAAATTTAATTAATAATTCATTTGCATGTAGATATATTTTATTATTGTATGGGTGTCTGTGTATGTTGCATGCCTTGTTTTCTGCTTGCTTGCGCCTGTCCCTTCTAATGATTCTGCATTTCTTTTGTTTTGGAGGCGCTACACTTTAGTCAAATGCAGCAAGGCCAATTGGAACGCCACATGAAAATTGTTTTTGGTTTTTCTTTTCAATTTTTATTTTTTTTTTTAATTTTTTACTAGAATATTTGCTGTGAGCTTCTCGTTGCTTAGTCGGTGTGTCCGCCCTCATTTCTACGCGACTTGTTCTACGAATTAGAGATTTTTCTGCTTTTGGTTCTCGTTTTGTTGTTGTTAAAATTGTTGTTGCTCTTAACATTGCTAGTGTCTTCTCATTAACGTTTTAATAATTTAATTATTGTTTTTCGAGGGTTCTGCTGTTGCTTTGCTTTTAGCCCGTCTTCTCGGTCGGCGTCGGATGAGTCGTTCATATTGTTGTTGTGGTTCTAATTAATTTTCCACGCCGAATGAATTTATTTAAGAAACGTTTAAGCAACGAGCTAACAATGGCGGCAAAAGAACAAAAAAAAAATATTTTCAAAAAAATTTTAATTAAAAACCCAAAAAATATCAACAAAAAAAAATTATTTTATCCCAAAATGGAAGACACAGCAATGCAGCATAAAATTTGAACTAAATTAATAAGCATATAAAAACCTGTGGTTGCTTGGCAGACAGCGCGCAGTGAAGCTTTGGAAACTTGTGTGTGTGCGGCAGGAAGCAACCGATCATTTTTTGACGAAAGACTCACAGAACTCTTGCGGCAGGAATTTCAAGTTCGAAAAGTGCCAAATCACCATTTTGCTACCAACAAAAACCACAACAACAGCAGTAACAGTACAACAATAACACATTGCCTGCCAACTTGCCACAATGGCCCATATACACGCTGTATAATTTAATTAGGCTCAAATCAAACGAGTGACCGCCTAGAAACGCTGACGAGCTGACAGCGTGAGTTCACGGTCTCGGCCAATCTAGGCCTTATCATGTAACATGTTGGTATGTAAATCATAGAATACATAGTGGAAACATATGCGCTTACATAACAACTGCTGATATGACTGCTCCATTACACTGATACCTTCGCTGTTGCCGTCCGTTAAAAAAGCGCAAAAAAGGTTAACAATGTGCGTTTATCTGTTAAATGCATCTCGAAAATTGTTTCGTGTTTTTTTGTTCTTTATTTTTCTTGTTGTGTGACTGGCAATAATTATAATAAAATTGTTACGAATGGTTGCACTTGTCTTTGCACGGTGCGCGCACGCACTCTTTTATGGCACTTGCCGCAACCCTGAACTAGTGATTGCATGCGTAGAGTCACTGAGTTGCGCGGAAATAAAGGGTGGTTCATGGAGTGTTCCAAATATTCTAATTTTTGCTATTGATTTACTTTCATAACGGAAAAGATACTTTCTATAGCTCTTATCCGCTTAAAATATTGTATTCAGTAGGCACCTTCGAGTTTTCCGAGGCGTCCGGGCACCTATAAGCATGTACTTTTTAGGAAAATAGACCATAAGGAAAGAAACTCATAAATTTGTAAAGCAGGTTTCTGATATTTATTGGAAACTCTTCCGCTGTTTGAACCCGATAGATCCTCCAAAAGTTGACCTGCACAAGAAGTTGCAATTGCCCAAATGATGTAAAAACCATAAGCATTCCTACCATTGCATCGAAAAATCTGAATGGTCTGAATGGCACAAAATGCCCATAAAAACTTCAACCGCATTCTTCCGACAACAAAATTTCTCACGGCATTCTATCTATACTTTCAAAACTGAACTTCCAACATTACTTCTGATTTCAAAAGTAAGAAGTCCAACCCTTTGTTGGACTAAATCAAAGTGGGTAGCAATCATTTACATATATAAAGCTTCGGTCCCATAAAGCAGGTTCAAGACCTTCTTTAGGTCTCTTTCAAAACTAGTTTTGTGAGATTTTTCGCCCTCGACGATACCTTAGTCCCGAAGTTTTGAGATATCGATCTGAAATTTTTACACGATATCTTCACGAAATTAGGCATGGATTGTTGTCTAAGACAATAATGCAATCTCCGAAAAAATTTTTAAGTTTGGATCACGATAGCATATATCTACCATACAAACTGGATGATCGGATTCAAGTTCGTGTAAGGAATCCTTTGTATTTTCGAAAGGTATTAAAACTTCGGCGCAACCATTTTTTATATACTCTTTTGCTTTCAGATTTGGTAAGTTATAAAGCATGCTGAACTCAAAGGACCAAGCTCTGCAACACTATTGTGAGCAAAATCAACTTCATTTGCCGAAGTTGTTGTCGAGATCGTCATATTCCGGTCTAAATTGACTAGCGCTACTTGCCATTTAGGAAAACTTGTTCTCTGGTCACTCAGTTAAAAAATTCTGCAGTGCATCTACATGGATTTGACAGCTAAAACCACCCTGTAATACCGCCTCCGCTAAAATACCAACAACAATGAGCCCAACAACAACGAGCCCACCAACAAAGGAAATGAGCAGGCGATTCGCCCAACCAGCGATCGGACCATAATCTTATCATTGAAATTATATGTACTATGGCTAAAACGCATGCTTGTTAACGCGCCGCGCATTGCGACGCAGCACCTTTACACTGCGCTGCCGTTTGCTAGACATACATATGAGGAAGCATAATATGCGAGAATAAATGCGAATACGCCCCTTTCACAGCCATTTTTTCCAAGTTACATTTTTATTGTTGCTGGTGAAAATTCTCCGCTTATCGCGCGCTTGCGGATATTCAAATTACACAAAATAAAGAAAATTAAACTCAACAACAACATTAAAACGAAACGGACATTAAGAGAAATGTGCGCACGCATGCGCGTTAATAAATTCACCTGTAAATTATGTGGCACTTGGTGAGCGGGTGGACGATCGATGCGTGTGTGTGTGTTTGTGCTGCTGAAGGAAGGCACAAATGTGTGGCATTTTTCCCATAGAAAAATAGTAAAGCATTTGTTAGTGTAGTAGTTATTATTGTTGTAAAATAAAACTACAACAAAGCGAACAATAGCCATACATTAATAACAATAACAGCAGTAATAACAAAAACAATAATGGAACTGTTAAACATTGTTTGAGCTCAGCACATTCATTTACCTTTCAACTCGGCCACACCACGCCGAACGCTTGGACACCCACCCTCGCCGGCGTTGCTCTTACTATGGTCTGCTGTATATGTACATATATGGTATATATCTAACGCTCGCAATTGCAACGCTGCATGTGCGCTATAATTCATTGTCACAGCCACTTGCCGTTGCATGCGTGCGGGTTTTTGTGTTTTTGTTATATTTTTTTTTGTCCTTTTTCCGTACTCCACTTTTTTTCTTGTCGTAAATTTTTTGACAGTTCGCTTGATTTTTTTATTTATTTATTCTTAAATGTTTATTTAATTTATTAGCGCTTTCAAAATGTAAATTCTAACAACAGTCCATACATTTCCTGCCCGCTGCCTGGTCTAAAAATAGGGTGAATTTCGCCGATGCCAAAAAAAAATATTTGAAAAATTAATTATAAATATCTATAAATTTTAATTACATAATTGCTGCATAGGGAGTACAAAAAAAATAACAGCAATAATAATACATGCCTTAGCGTTTGCGTCGTAAATTTGTCAATTTGTCTGGACAATGAGTTATTTGTTCGCACACACATGCCATATATACAAGTATATATATATATATATATAACTACTAATACAAGTGACCACATTATAATTCATCTACACAATGGTCCTGTAGACGCAGCGTCGCACCACAAACTCACAGATAATATTATATAAATTGTATTTCAATGCTTGTACTTGCCACATGCAATAGTTGGCTTGTTGCTGCACAAGTAATTAATCAAAAGTTTGTTGTTGCATTCTCATTAGCAGTTAATTAATTAAAATTTATTTGAAAATCGTAACTGAAATTGTACATACTGAACAAGTTTAGCCTATCTTTAATATTTCGAAACTAAAAAATTTCAAAAATTTTAGTAAGACACCTATAAATAAAATTTAAAGAGCAGTCATGTGGCAAGATACTAGATTGTAGCGATATGTCTGCATACAAGTATATTGTACTTGTATATGTATAGGACAGTTCTGTCAGTTCTTAGTTATGGGATCACTTTTAAATAGGCAACTGCATAAAATTGGAATCAACTTTAAGTATATAACTGTATAAAATTCTCTTTTGGAGCATAAATTTAAAAGAAGTTAATAAAACAAACGTGTGTCTGAGCTTCTGCTTATAGTTTTGCCGGGCGCCTTGATAAAATGAGGCTCATTCAGTTAGAGCTTTCACCGAATGCTGGGCGGATTTGATGGGAAGCTTTTCATGTGAGCAATTCACTCGCGAATAGAAATTGCTTACAGTAGCTTTCACCGAACGCTGGAATTATATTTTTGTGAAGCTTTTTACCGACTGTGGACATTTGTAGGACGCTTTTCCTGTGAGAAATTTACTCGAAAAATGAATCGCTTACAAGAGCTTTCACCAAACGATGGATGCTGATAAGTTTTACATGAGAACAATTCATTCACGAACAGAAATTCATTACAGTAGCTTTCACCGAACGGTGAATTTATTTTATGGTTAAGGTTTTCACCAACTGGATGGATATTATGGTAAGCTTTTCATGTGAGAAATTTACTCGCAGATTGAATTGGTGACAAGAGCTTTCACTGACTGCTAGACGGATCGTATGGAAAGCTTTTCGTGCGAGAAATGCAATCGGAATCTAAAGCTGCTTACAATAAGTGGAGCGCCTGAGCCCGACTATCTACGGAATTATAATCGTACATTCAGTTTTGACGGCATCTCAACAATTCATAATTTGTTCAGTGTACAAAGGCGGCTTGGCGTCTACCAGAAATTGTATGTCTTCTCCAATTTCGTTTTTATTTTAAATGGAATATCATGCTTTATATAACTTCAAGATTTTACGGCCAGCCAAATCGCTTTAAGCGCACCTTCTGCGGCGTGTTTAGTTCTAAACTTTCAGTACTAATCCAAGATTAACATGGTTACACTATACTGGCTGCTATGGTCTCATGATGATGGAGTTTTCATCGGTTTTATACTTTGTATAGGGTATATTAAGTTTCCCACGAAATTGGTAATACCAAGAAGAGAACGACGGAGACTTCATAAGGTATATGTTTAAAGTATCGGCGTAACGAACTGAGCCGATTTAGACATGTTTTTCTCTTAATGTAAGATATAAGCTCAAAATCGACGATATCTCAGTATATAGTATAATCTTCTTAGCGTTCTAAATGGTACGTGCTAAATCCAAACCTTACTCAGTTCGTTAAAAGAAGGAGATCCACCTGCCGATATTATTTGATACGCTGAGTGTCTAGTAGAGAATTAGACAAAATGGAACTTAGTCAGAAAATTACAGCGCTTTGAAGTGAAAGACCTGTCAGCGGTTACCCCCTTTTATAAACTGCTTCAAGTGCTTGTGATCCTAAAAGTACTTCAAACTATTCTGAAAACTAACAGTTAATTAAGACACTTCAGCTTCAATTAAAAAACTATTCAAATTCGTATTAGGTTTTGGGAACAGATCTACTATAGTCACTTTGGCTTTATTTTGCGGAATACTTAAGTAATTGTAAATCTAAAAATGAAGTAATTAATTCAATGAGACAATAACGAAGCGGGGCGAAAACAAGATGATTCTTAATGAGTTGCGCGTCAAATATATTTATGCAAATGTGTGCGACGGCATAAATTAACACCTGACAGCTTACATTTCGAACTAAATAAATTCCAAACACGGACACACGCACACCAATACACCTTTTAACGGACCAACTGTGCCGGACTAACGGCAAGTGAAATGCCCAACGGCCCAGCGTTCGAATAATACACACTTGCGCCAGATATTGAGTGCGTCCAAACTGACCCGGCTGTTAATGAGTTAGCCGTTGTTGTTCTAATTTCTTACCCAACCATTTTCCTACCTTTTTCTGTTTTTTATGAGAGTGCGAGCGACCCTGCCCTTGAGGGAATGGTTGGCTTTGCCACAGGAGTGCGTTGCGCACAAAATTAAATCGTCAAAAGATCAAAGTTCCTGCCTGCCGGAATGTGTTGAAAAACCTTCGGCGATGTGGCTAAGCAAATGCCATAACAGCAACAATAACAACAGCAACTGTATAAAACTATAAGCAACTGCCAGCGCAATAAAATGGTTGAACCCTTTCAGCTCTTTTTTATTATGCCCATACAATTTTTGTAATTCTCATTCACTGCTTTATTGCTATTGTAAATGTAGTTGTTGTTATTTTTTTTTTTGTTGTTGCGACTTTTCTTACATTTTTATGGCATACAAACGTACGCATAAGTCGCCAGCTTGACTAAAACTCAGCAACCAACTTGAAACTTGTGAACTGGACACTGCACAAGGCGACTGGGTGAAGCAACGGAGAACGGATGAGGGGTTATGAGCGAATGGCACTGCACAACTAATTTATGAACTATTTCAATTGCTACGCATTGCGGCCTGGGCAAAAGTAGGGAACGCGACTACGCAGCTAACCCTTTGACCAAGCACCAACTAACTGAGCTGAGCCTAAGGATGACAGCGTTGAGCTGAGAATTTCCGAACTTTACTCATTCATTTGCATTTGAATGGCAGCCGGCGAGCGCTACGTTTTGTTTTTTCTTCTATGTTCTAGGGACTGTTGGACACTAGTAGTTAGTGAAAACCAAAAAAAAAAAAAATTAAACGAAAGGTCGAAAATATATATTTGTACTTTTGTACGGCTGCAGGCGTTAGCGTAGTTGAAGAGCCACTAAAGCGCTGCACACCTGCGACGCCTAACTATTTAATTATACAATTTCTCCACTTACGAGTTTTCCAACTGCCGCGAGGCACTCAGTTGTTGACAGTCAACTCAGAGGATTAAGCGGCATAATGGCACAAATAAAGGTGAGAATGAATTGAGGCAGAAGTAGAATGTTTAGAATAGAAATATTTGAGGCAGTTGAGGGGGAGAACAGCATAATTCTCAAGCGCATAATGGATGACTTCAAAAGGCAACTGTCCAATTCATTTGGATTAATGCCCGAACTACAAGCAACGAACAAAAGCGAAGATGTAAATATTTTCGATAATAAATTTAAGAATCGAAAAAAAATAATAAAAACAATTTAAATACAAGCGAACGTTGTGGACAGAAAGTTGTTGGATGGAAGAGTGACAAAATAAAAAATAAACATAGAAAATACAAGAAAAAACCTTAAGCTGAAGCTATAATACCCTTCACATATACAAAATAATCCTTACAGGAACTCGATTATAGGCGGTCAGTTTGTATGGCAGCTATATGCTATAGTGCTTCAATATCAGCGGTTCCGCTAAAATAAGCAGCTTCTTGGAAAGAAAAGGAAGTGTGCAAAATGTCTGAACGATATCTCGAAAACTGAGGGACTAGTTCGCATATATATAGATAGACTGACGGAGAGACCGACGACCATGGCTAAACTTAATGGCAAACTTAATTTACCTGTTCAGGGTATGAAAAATATTATAAACTAAGACAAAAATAACTAAAATTAAATATACAAAGAAATATTTAGTAAAGCGTTATAATAAGCCATCAGCAAAAGTATAAACAGCATATAAAAAACTACAAAAATATCTCACATCTGTTAGACAAAACATTAACGGTTTGTGGGCTGTGAGAACAACACTGTCTATCCGGACGTTACTCTACATCAAAACGCATACATTATTCCCACTATTAACCACATAAATGTATAATAAGTATGTTTGAGTAGCCCTATATTAACCCATCACATATCTTTAGTATGTTCGTTTCACATTTTATTTTCGCTTCCCAAAGCGATTATAAATTTATATTTGTTTTCTTTAACAAGTCTCATTGACGCCGAAATTTATTGGCACTTAACTTCCAATTTTGGTTTATTTTATTTCATTTTTACCATATATTCGCTTTAGTCGCGCTTTGTGTTCGATTTTTAATTCTCTACATTTTGGGTTGGAGTGTGCTGCTGCTAAACGTGCTGAATTATGGTGGGCGTGTTCGTTGCTGAATGAGTTGATTTGGTTTGCAAATTAAAGCGGATGAGCGTTTCTTCAATGTGCATTGAAATGCCATAAATAATCTTATGAAATCATAAGGTGTTTTTTGAGAGACACGGGCTTTGACTTTCTTAATCTGCAAAGCTCTTACTCAGCTCACTAGTCTTAAGAATAATATTATACTGATATTATATTTAAAACCATAAATTTATTTCCTTAGATGATCGATATTATCGTGATTAATCAAAAAGTCGTAAATTATTTGACTGAGGACTCTCCATTAAAGTTAAATTTAATCCAACCTCAGTTTGGACCAATAACGTCTTCAATTTGGTACGTAAGCGAGTCAGAGAGTTGCTTGCACCTCAAGGCGAAAGTATGTGCTATGTGTTAGAAAAGTGTAAAGGAACACCCTTTATACTAAATAGCAATTTTAAAGAGTTCCACGAATGCTAAAATGGTGTCATTTCGGAACACAATAAAAGCTACCGGCTTATAAATTCGCCATAAACTTATTGATTGTGAATTAAATAAAGGCGTCGTTTCTGATTATAAAGCGTAAGCTGATGGGCGTGAAAAGTTTTAATTCATAGAATACTCATGACTGTACTGTTATATATTTAAAATTTATTATAAGCAAGTTGAGAACTGCATCGAACGCACGAAAGCGAATGAAATAGTAAAGGATATTACAAACTATTTCTTCTATGAAGTAAACCACTTCTTTTAGGGAGTAAATTATTTAGGTTTCCAATTGTCGAGAATCGAGCATCGAAAATCTTGGTTCTTTAAGACTTTTATTTGTAAAATTTTCTTCGATCAAAGCTATGAAAGCCATTTCAGCAATAATGCCCTCTATTATAATGCACCAACGATAAGACTATAGGTTTCCAGAACAGCCCAGATTAGTAAACTCGCTTTTAAAACTAATAAATAGATCCGTATGTGTATTTATAACTTAAAAAACTTTTTTATGCTGAAATATTATATATTTCGAGAGTCAATTTCAAACTGACAGCTTTATGAAAAGAGCTTTTCTTAAAAGAGTAAGCTTGAGGGTTTTAGGAGAGAAAAAAAGACAGAGCTTTCATTGAAATATGGAGAGAGAGATGAAAAGATAGCTTTATTTAAAGCATAGAATCCTCCTGATGAGGTTATAAAATCTTGCTGCACCGTTATCGTGACAGCTTTAAGAAAAGAGCTTCGCTTGAAAAAGTGGGAACATAGCAAAAAGAAGATATTTTACTGAAAGATAGAGAGAGTGAGAGAGAGAGAGATAGATCTTTGCATGAATGAGAGAAAGCTGAAGAGAGAGATTTATTTAAAGGATCCTATAAATGAGGCTAAAAAATCTCGCCGCACCGTAACCCTGAGAACTTTACTACTTTGAAAAAGTGAGCTATTGAGATTTAGGAGTGAGAAAAATAGAGAGCTTTTGTAGAACGATAGAGAGCAAGAGAGAGAAATATAGATATTGAAAGAGATAGAGTTAGATAGAAGAAGAGAGTGTTTATTTAAAGGAATGAGGCTTCCGAATGAGGCTAAAAAACTCGCTACTATCCTGTGGAGTAGTAATTACTTACCTCCATCTATAAGAGTTTCCATGCATCCACTGCAAATTTTTATTGCTTCTCTTCCATATTACCCAACATGAAAATTGATACTAAACCAACTAATAAACCAATGAGTTTCATTAGCGACGCATGTTGCATGCAATAAATATCGCAGCGAAAATGTGTGCTTGCGTATAAAATTGAGAATGTTGCCAGGCCATTTGTATGTGTTTGTGTGTGTGTGTGTAAGTGCATTGTCGGTGCGGCTCTTTAACGCATTCGCTGCTACTTTATTTTTATAGCATTCATTTGAAAATTGAAAAACTAATTCACTTTAATGATAAACAATTTGTTGCATGAATGAATGCGTGTTGCATGGCCTTGACTGGAAATTAGCTGCTAATGTTGCTTTGAATGACTCGAATCGCTGCTTCGAAAGTTTTGTATGCTTACATCATACATACACACTTATCTACAGAATAACCACGCTAAACTTGCCACCTTGCCGTTGCATGTATCCGTCGCATCTCGAACGCACTCACACGCACACAGTCTTTATAGGCGCTAATTTTGCTTGGTTGCACAACTGACAAGTGGCAATTGGCCATCATTACTTTTGCGTTGCTTTTCGAGTAGTTGCATGCAACACGCGTGTAAATATTCGCATGAAATAGCATCTGCACATGCGCCACTTGCATTGGTGTTGTAAATTTTTTATTTTGCCACAAAACTTGGTAATTGCTTGCAATTGACTTTCAAATGATTTCGTATATTGCGCAGAATTACCCATCATGATGACCGCATCAATGCTGTGGTTATATATGTGTACGTGTTGGTATTGCATAACTAAGTGGCGTCACTTTCACGAGCACGATCGCTTGAAGTTGCCATTATTGAGATTAAGATAGTTGAAATTTCTTCATTACTTGGACTGAAGACGTTTGGTAGTAGCTCATTGTTGAAATAAGAGAAATGGCAGTGTTCGGGTGTAAGACCTTCCCGAAAAAATACTTTTTGCACTCTCATTATGTAAAATGTGAAATATCTTACACAAACGAAAACTCTAACGGAATTTAGTAGTCGGAAGTCGCATATCCAGGCAAAATATTTTTTGCTTCTACACGATCTATGACGGTATCTACACTGATAGTTTTTCATCTGTCTATTCTTCTAAGAATTTTATAGTTTAGTTTAAACTCTTTCAGTTCAAGTTTAATTTTGGGTCTTTAAAAGCTTTTAATATCATTGTTCCTAGTTTTACATAAGAATACATGGATAAACTGATTGTGAGTTGAGAAATTCATTGTGATCTCTAATCTATTGTGCGCTCTCCTGTTATCACAACACTTTATTTAACCCAGTTGAATCAAAAGGGCTTAGTAAAGCTCCTGGACTACTGGTTGTGATGTGTTCTTTAACCGGGTTGACTCCTTCTTCCTGCGGTTGTGGACAATCAAAGAATATGTGCTCTGGTATTGCTGCCCTTTAGTAGCAGAAACGACTAAGTTCTGTGAAACAGTAACCTAAGTTCTCTGTTCTGAGAGAGAACAATTAGTTTATTCCCAGAAACAGCTTCGTCTGTCCAAGCCCGAACACATATTATTAGTGTTACCTCCATTTAAGAGAAATTCGATGCATTAACAGTGATGCCAATATTAATTGAACAATTTTTTTTGTCTCTCTTCAAATAAATAAAATTTTAAATAGTCCTTGACTCAATTGAAACTCGTCAGACAGATAAACCAATCCTTTGATTGCGCACGTTAATGATTTCATTGTCATTAAAACATGGACTGTACACCAAACTTAATTGTCAATCAAGTAAAAACTATTCATATGAAAAATTTCGAATTCGCAAAACTAATTATAACTAAAATTAGAGTCCGAAAATGGCATTAACTAAAATAAATTATGTTCTCTGCATAAAATAAGTTAAATTTTTATTGCAATTAAGAATTCTTTTTATTTTCATTTAGGCAAATGTGTGCTCATTGCAATTCTGGTTGTCACATACAGAGTGGAACTGATGCTTGACAACGGTAAAAGCAAAAGCAAAACAAGCGAGAGCAGCATGCAGAGAGTGACAAATGTCAAAGGAAAGCAAAAAAGTGTCACAGCTGTCGCCTCTCTAGTAACAAGTTTTATTAATGACTTAGGCTATGAGAAGAGAGAGTAGGAAGCAAAGTGGTTTAAGGTGAATTCAATAAATTAGCTTACACATTGTTTTCTCACTGGCAATCACTGTCGATCTTAATTCAGCTTAGGCTTCTACACCTACAGCTCGATTTTGAGACCCCAGCTAGTGCCACAAATGACTGGTAATACATATGTAAATACATATACCTACCGATAGAGCGCCCCCAAAGCAGTCAATGTCACAAAATGGCAATTTATTTGCTATACTTTGGCATAAATGTGGCAAGCAATTCTGCAACTTTATTTGCTGGCATTTCATACAAGCGCATTTATATATAGTTGCCACTGGGTTTTTTATACCCTAAATAAGTAAATTTGTAACACCCGGAAGGAAACGTCGGAGATCCTATAAAGCATATACTTGTACATACATATGTATATACCATAAATGTTCAGCGTGACGAGCTGAATCGATTTAGCGTTGGCGGTCTATCTATACGCGTAATAGCATCTCAGTATTTGAGATATTGATCTGAAATTTTGCACACGTCCTTTTTACGCCAAGAAGCTGCTTATTTGTTGAAGCTGTCGACATCGGATTACTATAGCATATAGCTGCCATACAAGCTGAACGATCAGAAAGAAGTGATTGTATGGAAAACTTTTTTATTAAACAAGATATCTTTACGAAATTTGGCATAGGTTATTTTCTAAAGCAACGGTATAACCTTCAAACAAGTTGTACAGATCGCATCACTATAGCATATAGCTGCCATACAAATTGATTAAGTCCCGGAATGAACAACTTTTTTGTTTGACGAGATATCATCACTAAATTTGGCATGAAATATTGTCAAAAGCAATTGTACAATCTCGAAAGAAATTGTTCAGATCGAACCACTATAGCATATAGCTGTCATACAAAGTGACCTATGTATTATATATAAGTCAAGTTCTTATAAGGAAAACTTTTTTATTTGTTAAGGGTATTAAACTTGCAACCGAAATTTCTTCCTGTTTTTTCTTGTTTTTTGCTGTCATGTTTTGTTTTCAAGCTGCAAGTGTTGTTATTTTCGTTGCTACCCTCCTGCCAGCACTCATATTCCACTAGACATTCATGGCATTTTTGTTCGTTTGATTTTTGCAGTCAATAAAAAGCGAGTAGCCAACAATGCTATGGTATGCAAAATGCAAATGTTGTTCATTTCGTCTGCTACTAGCTTTCGAACTGATTTTTTTTTCTACAACACACTTCAATTCACACCAAATGCTTTGCAGCCTCTTCTAGGCATTGCATTTACAACTTGCTACCATATATTGCTGTTTTACTTGGTGTTGTTGTGTTAGCTGTCAATGTAGCATTGTATATTGCATATATACACATATATACCATATACTCATAGCAATTTTGTTGCAAACAGTTGTAGCTGCCATTGGCCAACATTATTTCCCATTTCACGGTAATCGACAGTGCAACAAATATCCAAAAACAAAGTGTGGCAGCGTATAGTAGCTGGCTCTTTGTTGCAAATATCGTGGCAATGCCATGCATTAAGTGCAATTGCAACAAAATTGGCAGCATTTGGCTGTGTAGCTGAAGTTTGCTATTGCAACAGTCAAGCTGCGGCATCGATTGCTGCCAATTTTCTGTGCGCCTGGCTGTGCGAGGCCGCTGTAGGCCTCTATTTGCCGCTTCTTTGGCAGCAAATTAATTCGGCTGCTTTTATGTTCGCGTTTATTGTTGCTATTTTTTATGGGATTTGTCTGCCTGTGTGTGCTTCTCTTCACTTTACCGTTTTTTCTTGCCGCTATTTCATGTGATTTTTTGTTTTCTTCCCGCTGTTGTTGGCTTGTGTCTGGCCATGTGCAACTCGTCAGCGCTGAAGCTTTGGTATGCAGCTTTGAAGGCATAAGTAATGTACACTGAGAAAAAGCTTTTTTTTGGGGAAGCTAAGAAGTGGCATGTTTTATGGTATATATTATTATATTTATGCGTAGTTGAAGTTTGAATGCCAAAATAAAAAAATATGCCGAACATGCTATATGCTTGACCTAAACTTCGTTTTCGAGATTTTTTAATACAAAGCAAGAGATATGTTCCTAGTTCCTGGTTTCTGGCTGCTTTGTCGAGATAAAGTATTAAAATAACGGTTTTGAAATATAGTTGGGTTCTCAAGACTTAGATTTTGTTTTTATGATCTCGTAAAATAATATATTTTTTCTTTAGAAAAAGATAAACCCGACGATTTTACGAAGTTTAAATTAAAATTTATGTATTTCAGAAATTCACGAATTCAACAAATTTTATAAAAATTTAATAGATAAATATAAAAATATTACCTCAATTAAATTTTAGAGACTAAAGCGCCCCAGAGCTGTGAGTGTTCCATGTAGCCTAGGCCATATCTCTTCGTTAAATTGAGAACAGTCAGTGTAACTACTCATTATACCATATTTGCGTTCAGTTCCATAAAAAAAAATTGCTGATCCTTACTGAGACTATTTATAGAAAACAGTACTTAAGATCCATCTCTACAGCCTACTTTTTCAAAATTTCCGCTCAATAATTTTGAAAGACTTCTTTTGTATGAAGCCGAAGTGCTTTGGGGTGCAGTCGTCATGAATTTGGTATTAACTCTCAACAAATTTTATAAACAATACCAAATTTGTTATTATTGTAGCGATAGAAAATATTTCTCGCATAATTTACTGTTGTGTTACATTCCTGGGTTGATTAAAATTTCGACATCATTCCGGTTATGTGGACCAGACTGTTTTGGGAATGGTTACTGTTTCGAAAGTTTGAAACTAGTTTTCCTTACGCAAAATTTTTTGCTTCTCTCATATTACTTTCTCAGTGTTACCATACAAGATCCTTGTGATCTAGTGGATAAAATAAATACGAGTCACTAAATAATAATAAAAGCGTTGTCTAGCAGAACATAAGTGCCATCTAATAAAACATGGTAGAATAAAATATAACATAAACAAACATAGAAAGACATAAAATCAAAAAGAGTCAAAAAATGTTGTACAACTCGAGAGCTTTTATTTGATAGAATTTGTTTTGAGCAAATTTTCGGAAAACCACCACACCCTCTATGACAAATTTTTTTTTTCACTGTAAAAACACGCTTACGCCTCAAAAGAGCTACATCAACAACATCTCAACCATGCAACAACTTGGCAAAAAACTGCAACACATGTTAGAGCATAAGAAAAAACTGCATAAAGAAACATGAAGATGCTTTTAACGAACTGTTATTGTTTCCAGCCAACCGGTGTGCTAAATGTCAGACCAAATCAGAAGCTAACAGCAAGCGCAACAATAACAAAAAAGTGCACAAAGCAAAAACGTAAAATAACTAACAAAAGCACCAAAGTGGCATAGCCAAACAGCCATTCGGACTATCGATCGCTAAGCTGGCCTTGGCATTGGCCAAATGTGTTGTAGTCGACTTGCGATGGTTATTGTTTTTTATACCTTGAACAGGGTATATGAAGATTGCCACGTTGTAACACCTAGAAGAAAAACGTTGGAGACCCTATAAAATGTATATCTAAATGATCAGCGTGACGAGCTGAATCGATTTACATATGTCCGTCTGTCCGTCGCTTTGTATATACGCGAACTAGTCCTTCAGTTTTTAAGATAATAAACTGAAATTTTGCACACGTTCTTTTCTTCCCAAGAAACTGCTCATTTAACGCAACCGCCGATATTTGACCACTATAACACATAGCTGTCATACAAACTGAATGATCGGATTTCGAAATTTGGCAATATCTAAGGCAATAACACAATCTGCGAAGAAATTGTTCAGATCGGACCACTATAGCATATAGCTGCCATACAAACTGAACAATCGGTATCAAGTTTTTGTAACAAATTTTTGTGTTTGTGAAGGGTATTATGGCATCGGCTAACGTTTTTCTTGTTTTTCTTGTTGTGCGTCAGCCAAAATGACGGCTTGCTAGTAATATTGAGCGCTGTACAGGCGCATTCGCCAAACGAGCCTTGAAGTACATCAGCCTGTCTGCGCAGCGCTTCAGCACACACCGCTCACTGTCGGACGGCATTCAAAGCAGCTTTTAGGCTGGTCAGCAATGAAACTTTGACAGCAGCAACACAAAGTGCGGCAGCAGCCGCAGCAGCAAATCAACAGTCAACTATGCTTTGGCACTTGTGGCAGCCGGTGACGTATATATGCCACAGCGCATTGCATACATGCATATGGCAAATGTCTATTGGTATGGTTGTTATCATTGTGTTGCCAGCCACATACGCACACACATACACACCGTTAATCATACAAATGTATGTATTTAAATTTCAAATTGGTTCGTTAACATGAAAGTTAACATTGCTGCTAATTGCTGCCAACAAGCATTGCTCAGGCCATTGTAACGATTACAGTACCAGCAATAACAAGATGAAAAACAACTACAACAACAATGAGAATTAGAGTGCTAAAAGCAAGCGCAGACACACACGGGTGGGGGCTAGCCAAGAACAATCAACACAGTAGCATTCACGCATATTGATGAGGCTTCATCGACTTCAGCGCCTTCGGAAACGCTTCACTTGCAATTCCAATACAGTTTTTCTTGCTGCTGCTATTCCTATTACTGTTGCTGGCTGCTTTTGTGCTTCTTCACTTGCCAACGTCAACAACGCCTCGACTCGACTCTTGCCACATAATTTTATGCAAAATCAATTCTTTGCCAATATGTGGTGCACACATACATACACATAAATTTACTCATACATAGGCATACATAAATAAACAAAATTTGTTGACTGCATTCGGCAGTGCAAATATTTGCGGTTGTTGTTGTAGTCATGCGCGCATCTATGTGTGTTTCTTCTTTGGAACTGTCATGTGTGTGGCATATGCTATGCTAAGCAATGTTGCATAACTTTCCGTTAAAAAAGATAATAACATGTATGGAGCTTCTTCCTAGGCAACTTCGTAGGCTCTCATGCATTAATTTATCAATGAGTCGAAGATACATATTCTATTTTGCCTTGGGGGGTATATGCGAAGTTTTTACTTGATGTGAGATTTAAATATTCCTGTGTCACGCGCTAATTGACAGACAGAAATATAACAACAGTAAATAATACAATATATGAAGAAAAATTTGGGTTGAGATGTGAGTTGGAGAGTTTAAAGATATATATAAGGATGTTTTTTTCCAAGGCCAATAATAAAACAAGCCTATTTTTGATACTCTGTTCTGATGTGAATTGCATTTGAGCGAGTGGCGTAAGCAAATGGTAGTTAAAAGGGCAAGATCTAAGCAATCAGGATGAGGTAAAACTTTCCAGCCGTTGTTTTTAAGCCGTCTTGCAATATGAGACCGGAGATTTTCACTATGAAAAATTATTGTCTTGTGCCTAGTCGCGAATTCAGGGCATTTTTCGCTAATTCTTCGCTTAAATTTGATGAGCTGTTGTCGTTGGCATTGTCCATTAAGAATTTCAGCCAGTTTAAGAAGCTCAAAATACTGCACGTTCTACTAATCTCACGAGTCGAGTACCTTGGCATCATGGATATTTGGCTTTGCCGTGGATTTGGCTGGTGGCCATAGGGTCTGTAGAAGTGCACAGTAAAAGTGGTGGTAAGTGTTCATTTACATTTCATAAGATAAGTCGTATCAGCTGATTCGGTCCACGGTTTTGCGTAGGTGACTGTTTGAACTATTAAGCCTTAAGCCACTTCTCTTATCCTTCAAACATTTAATGCTCGGAATATATTTAATATTTGAAAGTCCTTCCATTTTTCGGATAACTTCAAATCTTACACCACACAGCTGAGAACGAACGAGCCTCTAATAATATTATAAGCACCCATTATAAGGACATACATATATATATATAGAAGTTTATAGTATAGTATAGTATAGTATACCATAGTACAATATAATAGAGTATAGTTTAGTATAGTATAGTATAGCGAGTTCTTGCATACCGCTCACTCACACTTTCGCTATGTGAAACGAAGGTAACACATGTTTCTTCAGATTAACAAAGTGCGGTGGCTGCTACATCCCAAAAAAATTTAAACAACTTATTATTATTGTTGTTGTAATGTCATAAAATATGCTTCAAGTATTTTTGCCTTCTATTATGCTAGCTATGGCTTAATATAAATACATTCCTGTAGTGTTGATCTGGCTGTCGCTGGGACGGATTGAAATTCGAAGAAGATACAATTTTTCGGATCAGTTTAATGCTAATTTAATCTAATGATCTATTTTTTATATTCTGAACAGTTATACTGAGTTTGCCACGCTCTTTATAACATCCAAAAAGAAAGGTCGGAGACCCTATAAATATATTTATATAAATAATCAGCATGACGAGCTGAGTCCCTTTAGACATGTTCGTCTATCTGCATATATTTGAACTAGTCCTTTATTTTATCGGTATGAAATTTTACACACATTCTTTTCTCCTCAAAAAGCTGCTCGAAAAACTATAGCATATAGCTGCAAACTGAACAGCTACAATATTGAAGCCGATTGTCTAGAGAAAACTGTTATAAAATGAGCTTCTCTTATATTTACATGTCTAATACTCCTTGTGATCTGCGGAACTAAGCATTCATACTTCATGTCAATCAACACCCTTTAAAGCTCAAAAACTATAACTAATGTGCAACAAAAGCTGCCACACCAACGAAACAGTTGCACTACGCGGTTCGATAAACTTGTCTAGCCAAGTTGAAGATGTTTGTCGTGTTTGCAAATGACTACAGGTTTCGCAAATCACATGCAATGTCAACAAACATAGTTCAACCAAGCAGTCAGCTGTAAACGACTAACGACTACAAATATGTTACAACAACAAAAATGAACAAATAACAAGTGCTACTGCAAATCCGCAAACGATGGCGATAGTGTTGACGATTGCGATGGCGATGATCTACACAGCATCAGGTTGGGCAATTGTTGAACTTGAAGATGCCACAAATATACTTGCAACAGATATACATATGTAGTAAATGCTTACAATGCCACATATAAACGAACAGCGCTGAGCGATTGCATCACTGATCGGCGATCGTGTAAAATAGAGAATAAAGAAAAAGGGTAGAGCAGTTAGGTTCTAAGTGCCAAAGTACCCGAGTACAAGCAGATGCACAATCAGCGACAATAGCAACAAGCTCAACGCCATCGTCAACGCGATCGCCAGCGCTAACACGTATACATATAGACTCGTACACATTTATTGTATATAGTAGGTGCTTACAAACACTAAGTAGGAGTCAGCGCGCGTAAGTATGGAGGCGCGGCAACGCTTGTGGCACGGTGGCAACTAGAGAGCCCATATTAACAGCGTTAATGTGCGGAGCATAATCGTTGCAACACATGTCTGTACATATGAAAAATCACTTCATATACATTTGTATATATGTATGTATATTATCCTAGCGCTACGCTACGCTTGTATGGCACTCATCTTTACATTCCTCTTCTACTTACTGCAGCAGCAACGCTGTGCCGCCGTTCTTGCCTCATCTTCGTCGTTGGGTTTCGGCGGCAAACGGTGTTTGCCACAATATTCTATCAGTTGACAGCAATCTTGTCGCTACAATGATTCCAGATGCATATCTGTGATTTATTTAATGCCAAAGCAGTCAACAACGATCGACAGTCGATCGTAAATAGCAAGCAACAAGTTGCAGCAACAAATACAAATGTGCAACACATGTGGCTGTGCGGTTGTGTGGCGGCAAAATAGCAGGTTAAATGTCTGAATGTGAAGGCAGCTAGCTGGCATTGCTACTGCCGCGCCGCCATTCATTGCCAATGTCATTAGACAAGTTGCTGCTGTTGCTATTATTGCAATTGTTGTTGTTATTACAGTTCCTGCTTGCGCTGGCCGTACTTTGTTCCTTGTGGTTCGCTCGCTGCCATGGTCGCATGTAAAGCAGCTACTGTTGCAACAAATGTTGGCGGCGACGACGACGCGTATCGCCACCATTTGGCTGCCACTTAGTGCGGCCAACTATTTATTTGCGTTTTCGTCATTAAAAGTATTGACTGGATTTTATGTCATTGTCAATAAGTGCTTTAATTGTATTTATTTAGCCACGTTTGTATGTGCAACTCGGTAACGGTAAACTAGTTTATATGACCGCAGGTGTGTAGTCGTGCTTATGTGTCTCTTAATTGTATTTCTCTGCTGTTTTGAATTATTTGGGGCATACATATATATGTTGCAAGCGAAAAATATTTAAACGGTACTCGGAAGTTGGTCCACCTCCACCCATTGATTTGAAAATTAAGTAATATTGTTATACCTTAAGTTAGATATTTTGAGGTTAGGTTGCTTTTTGACAGTCTCAAACTTCCCTATAATCCGTTTGCCCACCCGCTTGTCCGTCTGTATATACACGAATTAGTCCCTAAGTTTTGGAGATATTGATCTGAAATTTTGCACACGTCCTTTCTCCTCAAAAAGCTGTTCACTTGTCGGAACCAGCGATATCGACCCACTATAGCATATAGCTGCCATACAAACTGGTCGAATAATATCAAGCCCTTGCATAGAAATTTCTTTTATTTGATAAGATATCTTCATGAAACTCGACACGAGTTACTGTCCAAGACCTGTCACCACAGAATCGACGGAAACTGCAAAGCCGACAACTTGCTAGCAAGGTCATGCGTACCTACGTCTAACCTGGATCTACGTAACTCCTGTTAGCACGGCACGTTCTGGTCAACAACACAGAATTTGTGCGGCTGCGAAATTCTTCTGGTCCAGAGTGAACAGTAACAGATACTCTGTACTACTTCCTCTCAGCAAAGTCCTACACGCCGCTTATGTAGATGTTCTGACTGGACACTGTTCACACGCGGTGTGACAAAATATTTTATTAGGCTGATAGATACTTTCTTTTCTACTACCAAGCTTTAGTCAGACTGTGATTGAAATATCTCGGTAAACATACCTTAGGCGAACCTAGCAAAGTAGCTGAAAATGATACTAATCGCCTTAACAAATTTGAGGTTAGCTCAAAACGCTTCGTCGATCTATGAGGATCTGGTAATCCAATTTTCGAGGTTTTTGGTTATGACAAAGGACCAACGTTCACAGCTGTCCAAGTGAGTTCCAACACTATCGTTGGCATGAAGATCAATCCTATGACCTAACCTGATCAAATCTATTTTTAAGACAACACTACAATCTCCGAATAAATTGTTCAGATCGGACTACTATAGCATATAGCTGCCGTTCAAACATATACTATAATTGGTTTGACAAATGCATCTGTAAGGGCATGATCGCTCGGGTTTAAAATCACATGATTAAGCTGGCTAGGAAATATTCTCTAAATAAGCTCAGAGTATTTCAACAATTTCAGTTTTCAACCAATTTTTGGCGCGACATCTGCCGGTGACTATAAACTAAGCATAAAATAAATTTGCTACGAAAAGATGAACCAGAAAAAATACTTCGTTTTACTATAAGTTTCGACAGTCGAACAAATGGGCCGGCACGCTTCGTTGGATCTTTATGAAATCGTCTTAAAAGCAAGTAATAAATATCTGCCCTTGCCATTATATCCCCATAGTGTTGCATATAACTTCAAATGTTTTTCCACAATCGACTAAAATACAATCCAACACATATTTCTCTGTAGGCACTTTCACCTTCAGTCGAAATTTGTTTCATTCGGAGATGTAATGAAATCACGTACAGCAAATGTGCCACACCAGCAACAATGCGCAAACACCAATTTCGTTTGTATGGCAGTTATTACTATTGTTTTAGCTGGACTCTTTTTTCTTTACCTCCCACCCTCTGTACATGGAGTGAAAGCCGGACTTACTTCTTATTATTACTATCACATTTTGTGGAGACTTACTTCGCAGCAATCACACACACACACACGCATGCCTGCGACACGTGCAAAATCGATGCAAACGTGTTGTGGCATGCAAGTTGCCGCAAAAAGCTATAAAATGTCGCAGGCGGTTGCCGCCACAGGATAATATGTTTAGCTATGCGCACGCATACATACATACATACCGAAAAATGTTGCATAAACACCAACAAATGTTGCATACATATGTCTAACCTCAACACACACATTTGTGCAATTTGCGTGCGTAGCCCCGTACGTGGCGTGTGGCACACAGCACGCCACCTATTGCATATGGCGGACAATCGCGCACGGCTTTTTGTCGTTTCGTCGATTGGGGGCCGTGGCGCTCATGTTGTATTCTCTCTTGTTTGCACTATTCCATTTGCTGTTATTTGCACATTTTGCATTTATTTGCTTATTTTGTGTTGCGAAATTATTTCCAAACCCTTCATGGCTGCTGGCACATTTGCGCCCAAAAATATTGTTGTGTGGCTGCTGCAACCGGCTGTTACTGTCACTATTTGCAGCAACAATGTTTGGGCTGTCGCAAGTAATAAAATTTTTACGCCACTTTGGTAACGCCTGCAATGACGCCCTCGACGCATCAGCGCACAGCTTATTGCTGGCAGCATTGTGGCAACAAATTGGTAATGCACTATGTTGCAACAATACACAACAACGCCAAGTACATACACATGTACGTATTGGTTTTTGTGTTTATTTTGTGTCCGTTGTTGCCATAGCTATTAAAATGGTTGCATCTGTTGTTATTTTTGTTGCAACAAGTAAATGGAGTTCACATAAAATGGTGCGCTGCAACCGGCTAGCTGTTTGGATGTGAGAACGTTAGCTATCAGGCTGAAAATTAAATTACCAAATACGTGTGTTGCAACAATGCGCGGTAGCAGTTTGGCGGGAAAAGTGTGGAGTGGTGCACTTTCAGTTATTTGTATAAAGTTTTTTGCGTGTGTCGACGTGTGCAACATTTTCGGAATTCATTAAAAGTTGTTGTGTTTAAGTGATGTTCTAATGGTAATATATACACAAGTGCTCATAGCATCTTACTTTGGCGTGGTAGGTAGTGTTGAATGAAATATTTAGCGGGAATGATGAGCGAGCTCTCATATGTGCTCCACCTTTATTATCTATAAACGACTGTAGAATTTACTCATTAAAAAACCTTGTACTTGTATTCTTGTATTTGCTGTGGATGTTATATTTACATATATAGCCTAGCCAACCAAATATGGGCTCTTCATACATGACTGATATATTTCTTAATTAGTCTCCCTTAGCCACAGTGGCCAAGAGAGTGATAGAGATGGCCAAATGCTTTGCAACAAGTTTTTACAATTGATCCTAAATCCTCCCGGTTTTCTCTTTGATACGGGGTCCATTTTGTCACTATCTGATGTACCTGCGATTCCGGTATGAAAAATAAGACTACTTTGTCTGTTTTCAATTTGTTCAAAAGTTCATCAGTGAAGACATGAATTTCGATAGCCTTATATTCGTCTAATTCTATATACTATCCTATTTTCAGTCTGCGGTCTTATAGGCAGTGCAGTTGAATCGGATCTTTATTGGCACTTTTTTTTGTACTCATCTCTTTTCGGTGTGAAACTTAAAGTGTGAGTGTGACTTGAACTCCTTGAAAAGAAGTCGCCTTAGTATGCTTTCCAATTGGGCTCATCAGTGAAGGCATGGATTTCGATAGCCTTATCGTCTGCTCATTCTATTATCATTAGGCGACCAGCTTCTATCCGTTTGTTCAAAACTGCTATTTTCTCCATGGCATAATCAGTCTACCGCGAGTTTGTATACCAAGATTTAGTAGAAGCCTGTGCTGTGCGCTGATCTTAGCTCCAGTTATATAAGCCTTTATGATGATCAGCTGTTGGTGATGCCTCGTGCATGTAGCGGACTTTTTGGTTGGACTACAAGAATTTTTGGAAGTCTACAGAGCCTTTGCATACTACTCCAAGCTGCTTACCGTATTATAAGAAAAAATGGACTAATTATTTTGAGTTTGATGAACCTTTTAGACTCTTAAGTATCAGAAAGCATCGTTAGACTAAAAATAATGTGTCTTACAATATGGCAAGGCCGCAGAAACTTTTCTTTAAGAAGGTTATAGGCTTAAGCTAGTTATTGGTATAGCTTTTAAGGAAGCTCAGCAAATATGCTTGCATCAATGTCGAGAACGGTGCTTGGTGCTCTTAGAAATGTTTATGGTTAACGGTATTAAACCAAGCTCTGCGCATACATAGTAAGATTTTTCATTAACCTAACTCTCTAACCTCAATTTTTTAATGGTAATTGTATGAACTCAGCAAGGATTATGCCTCCACAAAATTCCAACCACATTAAAGCGCATCTTCACAGCTTAAAGTTTCTAGATAATTATGCACATTTTCTCGAATTCCATGATGCTTTAATTAATTTGTGTGCAACATCAATGTAATTATGAAAAGAGTCTCTTCTAAAAATAATTAAACCGACCAACATTGAATGCATTCATTCATTGGGATTATGAACATTTGTGGCAATAAAAAATGTGCCAGCAAAATCAGAGCTATGCAATAGATAAAAGCTGGGCAAAGCAATGCCAGTGAGATAGAAAAAGAGAGAGAGAGAGAGAGGGAGAGAGAAAGGGAAACGGACAGTGCAAAAAATGAAAGTTGAAAAAGCCACGCGAACACACAATGAGCATAGCTGGTTGGAAAAAAATCTTGGTTAACCAGGAAAACTAATTAATTTAAATGAGGTTTCCGGCCGAGCCTGCGGTTATGGACTAACCCCCTAACTGACTGGCCGGTCAAGCCAACCACCGCACACAAAACCACTGCAGCAGCAGCAAAGCGCAGGCTAAATAATACAACGCAGCATGCAACATGCGGCTGTCGCAATGAAACTCAGAATTTTTTAATTGCAATGAAATGAAAAATAAAATTATTTTGTTTATAACCATTTTAATTGATGCCTAAAGAAGTAAGTGTGGAACAAAACATAAAAAAAATTAAAATTAAACAAAAAAAATTTAGAAAAACAAAAAAAAAATGCAGCAGCGTTGCAACAAAATGAAAGAAATAAAATTGTAATAGAAATGCAAATGCAAAACAACAAAAAAGTGTGTAAAAAGTGGCAACTGAGTGGCCGCATCCGTTGCCAAAGCTGCGCAAGGACACAGGCGAGGTGATTATGGCGACACAAGTGGCTAGAGCACAAAAATGGCAGCAACAAATAAAAAATTTGTAAAGCGCGTGGTTAGTCATAATAGCACATATAAAGCGTTTTGTTGTTGTTGTTTGTATATATTTTTATATTTTTTCATTTCCTATAGTTTTTCTAATTTTTTTATATTTTTTAAATTTTTATTCATGATTTTTTTATTTATTTTTATTTGACTACTATTTGTGCTACACTTTTATGTTGCATATAAAATTAGCAAAATTTTCCATATACACGTATCTAGTGCAAATGAAAATGCGGGGTGCTGGAGTGGTAGCATCCCACCAACACAAACTTCAAATGGGCGCCAGCGCAATAAAATCCCTCAAAAGTGGTATAAAAAGATAATGCCATAAAATACGCAGCTCCTAAGCTTTCTTTGGCAAAACCAGCATTCATTTGTTGTTGCTTTGCCAACATTGTTGCACTCTTTTATTTCATTTTTGTACAATTATGCGCTTTCTATTTCTAGTTAAGTTCATGCGCTCCAACGCTACTGTTGATCGCCTTTCCGCCGCTGTCAGCATTGAGTGTGCGCCTTTTGACGTTATCCCATTTCCGTTATTCGGTGAGTATTAAATGAAAGTAAATTTATTTTATATACCGTTAGTACCGCGTAGCACACATATACATACACATAAATATATGCATAAGTGGGTGGTTGAAGGCGTGAGCACCATTGAGCGCCATAACTAGTCTATGAGCCCTTTTGTTTATCCGCGGTTAGCCGGCCTTTGGGCTGTGCTATGGCTTTTCACGACGCCATCTTAGCCACTTAGTGTAGTGGCTTGCCTTTGCGTGGTGTTCGTCATCAAAGCGGATTGGTAATAAAAGGTATTTTTGGCATTAAAAAGGCTTTTATTGTGCTCCCATTTTTATTTTATTTGTTATTTTTGCTTATTTCTGCGCTTTGTTGTTATTGGTGCCTCGTAAATGAGCGGTTTTATGTATTTCCTGTACAAAAATTAAGTGCTGAGGCTGAAGCTTCGTGTTGTTATAGAAAGGGAAATTTAGCAAAATTTTGGACCAGAAAGTCTTTTTATATCCTTCTAAGTAATTAAAGTAAAAGTTAATTTTAATTTCAAGAATATTTTATTAGATTTTAAGTACTATGAATTAAGCATGTGTCAAGATTCAATTTTAAAAACTTAAGAGATGCTTGCGAGTGAAAAAAATGCCGTTTGTGGGGCTAACCCTAGACACAAACCATAAATTTAAAAGCCTGTATATTAAGTGTTTTAACCAACTGCTTCTCCTACTCGATTGTGGCAATCTATCTTTAAAAGGTATGTACTACTAAAACTTCTCACAGAAAACCAAAGTTTATTTGAAATAACTTAAGATACGTTTTGATAGTGGAGAAAATGCAACTAGTAGGGCTAAACCTAGACACAAACCATAAATATTTGAAAAGCAGCTCTGGAAAGACTACATTTTAATCGGTTCGCCTTACTGCATTAACAAGCAGAGAATAAACTATTTTTAGAAGATATTGAATGTTTTGGGTATGTGGTAAAATTTTCTCAGAAAATCGATGTACTTTGGCTTGAATCTCATCCCGTTAGATTATCAGCTAGATATGCTTTACTTATTAGCTTGCTTGAAGGTGAAGTTTATCGTTAAACGGTTTTAGGAAAACTATTTTCGCTCAGTTCGTTCATTTCACCATTTCTTCAGTAATCAATACCGACAGTTTCAATCTAATCAGTTTGTGTCAGTAGTTTGCCTTTGTGCGCTTTTGGTAGTAATAGCTGTGTTGAAATTTACCATACCTAATTTTCTCAACGCGTGAGCGTAAGATCCAGTACTTCCCGATACTGTAGATCTATGTCCAGAATGTCCAATATTTAATTTCTAAAGAGCTGAAACGGATTTGGCGTTTCAAACAGTGATCAAAAAAAAAAAAAATTCTTCATCTCTTCTCTTCTAGGAGGTCAAAATTAATGAAGTGAAGCTACTAATTACCATAATTTGCTGATCACTTCCAATTAGTCCGAACATATTTATATATTTTAAACATATTCTTCACAATTTATTCTTCCCATCAGCAATCGTTAAGACTTATAAATAAAACCAGTTACTGCAGCGCAATTTGCCGACACCTCGTTAACTTTTATATAACTATAATGGCGCATATGTACTTGTATGGTTATAAAAAGTAATTGAGGTCAACTATATTTACAATAAATATCGCACCTTCGAACAGACTGCAGCTTGTCGGCCGTCGACGGCCAAACTGATAAAGATATAATAAATGCCAATGGTAATGTTCAATTTAATAGCTTACACTAAACCACAAAAAAAAAAAAAAAAAACAATTGAGAAACAGCAACAACATATTTTTAACAGCGCATGAGTGACAGCTGCAGCACGGCAACAACACCACCAAGACCAAGTGGTATGAAAGAAAAAATTCGAGCACTAACTAAGAAACCGCACCCACAGCGGCAGAACAACAAGCAGAAGCAAATGAAGAAGAAGAAGAATGAAAATGTATGAGATGGAGTAAAAAAAGAAGGTTGACAACCATTCATGCTGCAATAAATACCGGCAAAAAATTGCATATTGAAAACCTGCGCTTGCTTTTAACCTTCTGACCGTAAACTTACAGATAGACACAAATCGGCGCGGTAGCGTTGCCAGAAAGCAAAAAAATAAATAAATTGTTTTTATAGTTTTAAGCTAAAATCAGTTTGTGTGCTTATTTGTAGAGGACAATGTGTTGGAATTACAGTTGCATGTGTTATTGTTGTTCTTGATTTGGCAGAATAACCGCAAAATTGCACTAAAATTAGCCTTGAATTTAACACCTAGTATATATTTATATGGTATACACATATTCAATTTGTGGTTGTTCAGGGTTCTAGTGACATTTTTTGTATTTACCGCTACGATTGTTGTTGTTTTTGTTGAGTGACTTTAATACTATATGGAATTGTCAGCTACAAGTTAAGTTCGTTAAATTTTTACATTTAGATTTTGTAGTATATTTTTATAGTATTGTGTAGAAATAGCTAATATATATTCAAGGTTGGTTAGAAAAAATTAAGATTTCTATGAGAGGTCTAAAGACTTTGAAATTAGTTGGAACTTAACACTAAGCTACACCTGCTCTAAAGTAAGTACACCAATATCAGTCAAGTTTTCAATGTTAAATACCCAAAAGTGGGAATCGGTTTAGAATATGATTATCGACTTTAGTAAAAAGCGAAAGCTATAACATTGGCAAAGTTAAAGTATAAAATTGTTTAAATTGACGATATGTCAAAACTTGAAGTATTGCGAATCGAACAAACCACTCGCTAAGTCAAATAGACGATAATAATAAAACAATGATAGAAGATATACCGCATTTAAATGAGACCTTTGTATTATTTTGTATTGAACTCAAAGCTTTTACTATGCAGTTGCGGCTTCATTTAGATTTTGTGGCAAGAGAACAGAGCTGAAACAGCAGGAGGGGAAAAAGTGACAAATAGAAAAAAATTTATGTTAGCTAACCATAGTAAGATTGGGTAACCGAGTCTTTGAGAGATTGTTGGCTATGCAAAAACGATTGTTAGACGTTGGAGAACCATTAGTTATTGTCAATTTTACACCTCGGATTATTCGAGCGATTCTGAGAGTGTCTTGATTCTACAAATCACAGAAATAGTCTAACACTAGTTCGATCCTCAAACAATATACCGAAGACGTCGGTAAATAATTCTGACAAATTTGGACTAAATCTTTGGTCAGAAAGTTATTATTATATCAGTCCTAATATATGTAAGGCAAAAAGGAATCATAAAATTTTCTACAGATGTAAACCTTTTTGAAACAATTTACCTATTGAATATCATTTTATTTGATTCGAATTTATGATCCTATAGATATTTATCTAAGTTGTTTTCAGCTGAGATCCAAGTCATTTCAATAACTATTGGGAACTGTCTTGATATAAATTGTGTTCGAGAGCCTGTGACAAAGTACTTTCAGTACTATAAAGGTTAGATGAAAGACTTGAGGTTTTGAACCATAGATGAATTAACAAAAAAGTAGCTTTCATCAACTTTTGAAGAAACGTAAATCTTGTGTTAATATGGCGACCTTTTTAGTTGGATTATATATATTTTTTGATCGAGCTGAATGCCTCTGAAGCTAGTGCTCCTTTTACTTTGTAAAATAATAATTGTATTATTATTTTTCATATAGTAAGTAAATAAAATAATATTTTCTAGTCGTCTGAGGAGCTTCTAATAAGACAGACTTCAGATTGCTTATCTGTTTGATTTCATATATTTTCTATGCACCTAAAGGGCTTCTAACAAGATGGATTTCATATTGCTTATTGATAGTCTGCTAGGTTAAACAGGCAACGTCCTCCTACGCATCATGTTGGCCTAATTAGACGGTAAAAGAAGCTTATTTTGAGAACAAGGAGATACTACTGAATTCGAAGAACCTAAGAGACAAGCCATCTGTCAAAGTGATCCAAAATATAATAATAATGATCCAAAATAAAATAATACAACTGGAATAAAGCTACTCAATACGATCTGAAGATTTTGGTCCGTTTGAAATACTTATGAGGAGATCTGAATTACTATGTATAAAAATTTTATTTTTGAATATGCCTGAGAACACTGTATTTTTTTTTTTTTTTTAACAAATTAAAAAGCATTAAAAATTATAGCTTATAGTGTCATTACTAGTCCCTAAACCAAATATTGGCGTTTCTCTACTTATTCTCGACAGAAAGTCTACATTTTAAGAAACAAAAATCGAAGTTTGCTTGCTGACTATATCCGCGTCTTCACACCGTACCTGCCTACGTGCATACATACCTTCATATATATGTATGTATAATATATAGTGACCACAGCCGTTCGCGCTTGTCCGCCCAGTTGGCTCGCTTCGCTACTTAACCGCAGTTTGTCTGTTCGGCGCGCCGCTCACTCGTTGCCGCTGTGTAAAGGTGCGAAAAAATCGATTTTATTTTTTGTAATTCTTTACTCTTGATACTTGATGGCTTAACCAGTACCACAGTATTTTCAGCTTTTGCTGTTGTGGTGATTATTTTACTCGGTTTATTTTTTTTCGCTTTGGCTGCAATATTTGCAGCTTTATTGGATTTCCAGCCGGAGCTGAGTGCACACAGAAACCGCAATGATGCCATTACTGCTGGCAATTCGTTGTGCTGTGTCGCTTTTTTTTCGTTTTTGTTTTTTTTTTCGTTTTTGTTGTTTTTGCCGTAGTTCGTGTGCAATGGATTTTTTGCATATCGCATAAAATTTAATTCGCATAGTATTGACCTTTTGCTGTATATCATTTTAAATTAAAGAAGAAATATGCCACACTTGATGCGGCGCACCAAAATGCATTTATGGCAAGTAAATTCCACAAAAAATAATTTTTGCTGTTATTGTTGCATGCACCGTTGCTGTTGCCTTCGCTCATGCGGGCCAGTTAATTTTCATTTTATGATTACTTCGGTTTAGTGTTTGTTGGTGTTACCTTTGCGTTCTGTCTTCAGCCTGCCTGCCCCCTAACCTGCACTTAAATATTTTTCAATAAAAAAATGTTTCTCAATTAACTTGCAGCCATTTTTCACCACTCTTTCGGCTACTTTTTTGCGCATGTTATTGGCAGTTGTCGCCTTCTACGCGCTCTGGCATCGGCCGTGGTCCATTGTTGTGTGTGGCATGTGGCTGCTGCTGCCGCTAGGCTTTTGTGTTGCACTCTGGGCGCATGCAAATTTGTTGCGGCTGTTAGTCGGTCTGCAATCTTCATTATTGCTGGAACATCACCGTTTGCTGTTACTGCTTGGTGGAGGTGGTTCAAAGTGTTAACCAACAAATTGGTCGTCTTTTTCGACACCTTTTTTGCCGGTTGTTCATTATAACCATTTATTTTTTTTTCAAAATCTTCTTCTCGCTTTTCATTTTATGCTAGTATTTTATGCATTTTTTCCGTTATTTCGTTTGCGGTTGCAGTTTCGGCTGATAATCAAATATTGACACTACATCGGTGCGGTAGTGAAAATGGGCGCCTTGTGGGATATGATAAATATAAAGCGAATAACAGTATGTAGCAGAAATTGCCGCAAGTTATAAATTAAAGAAATCAAAGGCCAACATACAGACCTTGTGATTTAATTAAGGTTTTGAAGTTTTTGATTGTCTTGAGTCTTGATTCTTGGAAGTTTTACGAAAGTAGCTAGTTTTTAGAATACTCCTCCCAAATCTGCTAACTTTTGCGATAAAATATTTTACAACATGTGTTCACGATGTCTTGCCAGGAACACGTATAGAAGCTTACTCTTCTTCTTCACTTCGCTTCCTTTTAATAATTTCAATTTTTTTGCAGCTCAATCAATAAATTTTTGAGATATCAAGCTGAAATTTCGTATATTTTGTATATGTGTTTTTCTCTCCAAAAAGCTGCGTATTTGAAAGTTCGAGATCGCACCACTATAGCATATAGCTACCATACAAACCAAGCTAACAGAATGAAGCGCTTGTATGGAAAACTTTTTCATTTGAGAAGGTATATTCACCAAATTTTGCACGGCTTATTGCCTAAGTCATAGCGGCAAACTCTAAAAATATTCTTTCGATCGCGTCCTTATAGCATATAGCTGTCATACAAACTGACCGATCAAGCGCTTGTAAGCAGTCTTTTATATTTGTAAAGGGTGTTATAGCTTCAGCCCAACTGAAGTCGAAATTTCTCTTGTTTTGTTAATAAATGGCTTTAGTAATATATAATTCATAATATTTTTCCTTTTTTTGGAATTTCATTTTTTAATCAACAACAAAACAAAACTGTTACAAGCGCTACTTTAGTTATTGCAAATTTACGCTCCTAGATTTTGAGCAAATCGTATTTACATAAACAATGCCTCTAGCAACTATTGCACGTAACAATTTGGCGTGGAATGTCAATTCATTATTCCAAAGTGAATTCCGATTGTAACTTTTGTCAAATCTACATGTATACATATGTATTTATGTATATGTTCAATTTTTCTCACAATTTACAAGCATGCAACCACATGAAAAGCGGTGTCTTCCATTCTATTAAATACCATTGGCAATATATTTTATACTTACAGCTAATGTGCGGCAATAATGAAATGCATTTTTCACAATCGCCACCAAAAATGGTGGTGCCAATAAATCAAGTGCGCCGCACAATCTATATACTTGAACATACAGTTAGTGTGTGTGTACTAAAGCGGCTGTGCGGCTTGCTTTCAACTTTCCAACCGCGCGACTTTCGCTGCAACCTGCAAGTATTTGCTGCATTTGCTACACAATATATGTATGTATGTGCGAGTCTATTTCTAACTCATGTAAATGCCATATAAGTATGTGCCTTGATATTGTTTATATTTATATGCAAATAAGTAGGCTTACAAGCGATATTTTTTTATAATTAGCTATTTTATGGCTATAAATTGCTGTTAATTGACAAAAAACAACTGCCTCTACCAGTCAGTGGTGTCGCCCAAATGTTCAAGAAAAGCTGGCAGCAAAGTGTCAATTAAATTGCCAAATTTGTTGCAAGTCCTCCAGCGTGTGAATGTAAACAAAGTGTTGTAGATGTAAGTGGTGTAAGAGCGCGCTGCAAGATTTTGTACAACAGTGCGGTAGAAAGCTTACGTACTGAATAAAAAGCAAATGATCATAATGATCGTTACTTAAAATATTGATTTTTTTGCCTTAACTTTTTCGATATTTTTTTTTAAATAGTGCAAATTAAATTTTCTTTTATTTCTTATCGCTTCACGCTATAGACGCATATAATCGAGAAATATGCGCTTAATTTTTTTCAACCATTTATTTTTAGACTCGTTCTGATTAAACCGGTCGAGTTGCCACGTCACTGAAATGAAAACTTCATTTTAAACTAAATCGAATTTCGAAAAAATCTTTTGAAAATAGAATTTTGAATATTGCAACTTTCGAAATATTGAAAAATATTTTTATTGATTTAATATCTAGACTATAATATCCATTTAAAGCTTGCTCAAGGTTCCCATTTCTTTCCTTGAATTTTAAAGATGCGTCTCTACTATACAAGTATATGTTATAAATATACCTCTTTGAAAAAAATTTAATAGATAAGCTTAACTATAAATCCTATCTGGCTTCACATTGTATCAACTGAAAAAGAATTTAGACTATTTTACGCCTCTTTTCTTCTTAATACGTTTATAATATATATAAAAACAATATATATAAGACTTCCAAAAGCGACGGAAAATTATTCTACGCAGAAGAGATGAAATACCCAGGGTGGTATTAAGTGGCTGTTGCTGGGCTATTGAACATATTTTTGCTCTCCTTCTTGCTTCATATATCAAGTATTATTATGTTATTAACTAAAGCAAAAACTATAGAAATAAGCCTTATATCATTATTAAGGTAAAAAAAAAGTTTACAGCAACCGAAATATGAGAAATTGCCATCGTAAGCTTTTTTTATAGCATAAAAGCTTTTTTTTTTACAAATAAAAAGCCTCCAACTTGATTTTTAACGGTCTTGTTGCATGGCAACTATATGCTATAGTGATCCGATATCGGTGGTTTCAATAAATGAGCAGCTACTTGAGTAGAAATGGACGTGTGCAAAATTTCAGATCGATATCTCAGAAGCTCTAGTCTCTCAGTTTTTGAGATATCGAGCTGAAATTTCGCCTATACATTAAAAGATCTTCGACGCTTTCTTCGGGGTGTTACAAAGTTCGTGGCAAACTTAAATACACTGTTTAGGAAAATAAATAATCTACAAGTACAACAACCAAATGAGTAGAGCTAGCCGAACATACGCAGCAAGTGGCAGAGTTGCAAGTGTACACATTTGGAAGATTTAAAACTTTTGCTAGTTTTAGTGGTCAACAGACAACCAAAAACAACAACAATTACAACAACTTTGGTACGCTTACAGTTAATACGCTTATGACTACATATGCAACAAAGCAGCTACTAGAGGCAAACAAACACAAACGCATGTACCAGTGGCAAGCAACTTGCCAACGTGCAGCAAGCGACGACAAGTAGTGTATATCCTTGCTTATATCATATAATAAATATAGCGTTGGTTTGAAATGTCCGTGCACTTGTTTGTCTGCAAGCTGCAGACGTGTAAATTGCGCCTCAGTTGAAAGCACGAACAACCGGGGGCTTGTCTACAAAAAGTGAAGAAAAACAAAAAACATATCACAGAGTTGTACTCTCAACAGAATGAGTGTGTTTAGGCCTTCATTTGCTAACTGGCTGGGCAAACGTTTTAACGCTATGATGTGGCATGCCACTTGGTCGCTCTAATCCAACAGATGATATGAAAATTTCGTTACTGGCGTTGACGGTGGCGGTTTCTTTTTCAACCAACAACAACAACAACAAAATATGCGCCAGCACTTGTCGCACTTGTTGGCTGCCACACTAATGTACGTGGAACTTGCCACTTGCTGCGGTGACGCGGTAGCTGTTGATTTGTATGTTCGTGGCGAATAGTTGCGTAGCAGATGCATGTCCAGCGATATGACGGTGAACATACTTACTTACTCAGCGGCAGACGTCATCATGCAGCATGCTGTATTCTTTGCATTTTTTCACTTTGTTGACCACCGAAAGGCTTGCCCCTTTGTAAGCAAGCGTAGTTTATGTAGTCTCCTTTTCACTACTGAAACTAGCGCTCATTACCTACGCCATACTGCTTTATTAATAATCCATAATTATTCTTGCCGCATACATTGTGGCACGTAAGCGCTTGTCTGCTCTGCGGGCGAGTTTGTCATAAGTACGTGTCGGCGTTTGTAAGCGCATTTTAAGCGGTGCATTTTCGTAAAGAATATCGCTGTTGGTCCGTTGTTGGGGTTGTTGGTCGGTCAATGGGTGTGGGAATTTTTCGGTTGTTGTGTGAATGTGTTGATTGTAATTGCTTAAAGCAATTGTCTTGTAAATTATGGCACAGTGTGGAGTGCACTCTTTAAGAATACTAAATACTAAAATTTATTTGTTATTTGTGTGACAAATTAGCAGTGGAATTTCCCTACAATCTGGCATTTTTGCTCTGCCACAACGATACTTTAGTGTCATCCTTTGGATTAATTCCTGTTATAAATTATATGTAAAATTATTGAATTTATTTTTCTATAAATTGCAACCGCCTTTCTTCCATGAGAATCTTCTTCTAAAGGTCTATTAACCGTTTAGCATAGATTTTTATACCTTTCAATGTATTTCTTCAATGGGAACAATCTTTCGAAGCCGTTCCAAAGCTAACTGAAGCTTCTCTGAACTCAATTTTATATGTAAAAAAATGCTCTACACAAATTGGAAAATTACTTTAAGGAAGCATTTAACAAAGATGTATGTCCCAACTATATAAAATTGTTTTTTTTTTTTAAGAACTTTTAAATTAAATAAAACACAAAAGAGTAATGGACTGTTGGAAGTTTAGACTCTATTTGTTTGCAAATTTTCTTATACTTAGCTTTTTTAACCAAATTTATGGCAGATGAGCACTGCAACTGCGTCATATGAATACCCAAGAAACTCTTCCAAGCTCTAACTTTGACTAGTCGTCCTCATATCGCCAATAATGCTTTGAATTTTTATCTAAAACTGGTCGGCCGTTGCTAGTTTATTGGCGTAGATCTTTGACTTTGCGTCCTTCAACACAAGGGTAGTCTGACAAAGTCGAATTCCATGATAACTGTGACTAATTGACATACTCATTTTTCATATGATTCGTCGGTCAACAAAACTTCGTTGTAAAATTTAGCATTTAGACGATTGATGTTGATGTGGAGAACCAAAAAGTCGCGAATCGTTACCTGAAAGCTTCAGCTATGAATAAATACTCCCTACATCACATAATCGTGGTCCTATTTATCAGTAGGCCAGGAGATTTTCGATTTTCTTAAAGTCTAATCTTAGGTATTTAAATAACCTTATTCTGTATAATAGGCCCCATTAATTAAATACCTATTAATTGAAGCCAAACAGAGGCTTATCAAGGGTGATTGCTTGATGCTGCTGAAATGATTTGGAAAACGTCGAGAATTGTTACCTATAGTGTACTACAGTTTGGATCTAACTTATATTCGTTCTACAACTCTAGATATACATTGTTGGGGATAGCAGAGAGCATAAAGGTACTGCAATATATGTGCACATCCGGTATGGCTGAAATTTCCTTAATTGCTTATGTTGGGAACTGCTTTGTAAGCTAGCTGCAATGAATGTGGGTTTTGTAAATAGATTTTAATGATATCTAATTTAAAACCGTTACATCCGTTTAGCATGCTACCTTTGGTAATTATTGTACTTGCTTGTTTCATAGTTACTCCTGTTGAATACTGCACGAGCTTGCTGCTTGATGTACCTACTCACCAACTCTACTTGATAAGTCGTTTCCTCCATAACCTTCTCTTTCCATCCTTTGACCGAAAGTTTGTATCCAATAACAATAAACAGCTTTAACATTTCTCTAGTCTTCTCTAGTTGCATTTTTGTTATCCACGTGTATATAACAACAATTTTTATTAAGAATAAGTCGGCGATTACTAAAGCTTACGCTGTTCATTTGGCATAATACTTTCAATTAAAAACATTAAAGCTTCAAAGAATAATTTCCGTTTCTAAATTCCTTCTTTGTCTGAGTAACGCGAGCTTCACTGAATATTTTGTTGAGAAACTGTCGAAATTACAGAAAAATAAATTGTTACAATACGTGCTGCCATTAATCAGTGGTTCATAGCAAACGTAGCCAGTGAAGCTATTTTTCTTGTTTAGTATGTTGCGGCTGTGGCAAGCAACGTTGTGTTCGCAACGCGAAGTGTTGACGATGCATCCATCATTGCGATGTGACACCAACACATCTCAATTAGTCAACCCAAAATTATTTAATTAGCCGTTTGTGTCACTGCACAGCCAGCCCCTACATTACACACACACACACATACACACACCCAAAATGCCGTGGGCTTTACAACAATTAGTTGTATTTTTGTGCACTCGTGCAGGCAGCGCTTGTAACCGTTTGTTGCATCATATGCATTGTCAAAGCGTGGAACTTCGTCAGCACAGTATATAATAAAATAGCAAAAGAATAGTGTGGTGGAGGGCGGCGAAGCTGCTACGCGCTTGCGCTCGCTGATGATCTGCCATCAGCGCACGCATGCGCGGCCTCATATGGGCATGTGTGTGCCATATAAATACTGCCTGTTGGCGTTGCAGCTCCCTGTTACAATGCGTTGACGGCTTAATGAGCGAATCAGTCAAAATGTCAGTCACTTAGACATTTAGTTGGCTTGATGCTAGAAAACTGATTGCTTTTTCTTCTTTCTTTACAAAGCGTCATTAATATTTATGCAATATTTTGGAATATTTTCTAGCTGCGTCGTTAATTTAGAATATTTGAGGGGTTATGTGGAAATGATTGATTGCTTGCAACAGCAACTGCATTCCATGAAGTTGTAATGCTATACTGATGTGGAAGTTGATATGTTGTGACACATATTCCAATGCATTACAACCAATGCAATCCAACGCAAAATGTAATAGCTATGGTTGCGTCGTACTCAGCGAACAAACCGTAGAATTTTAACTACTTTTTTCAGTCGCAAGCAGTGCTTTGAAAGTGTGTTTGATTATATGACAACTAGATTCTTAGCATGAAAACACAAAAAATCAAAAGCGTAAACTATTCAAAGATGATTTCTTCAGGATCCAGTGTCCTGAAGTGAACCACGAGTTTGCTTGGTGTTTCTAGTAGAATTACGGCTACGAAGTCATTGAAAATGCTGCAAAAGTGCTTCGAATAATCTACCATATCACGAACACCAGTATTTGAGTGGCACAAAGTATTCAGTGCAGGTCGTGAAGTCATTGAAAACTAGCCGCATGCGAGTCGTCTATACAGCTTCCTTAATGACATCGAAAATATTATAGAAACAGTGCTTGAAACTCGTCGTCTGCGCATCAGAGACATTGCAGGTGATCTCAACATCACAAATGGCTCGACTCAACACATTTTAAATATAATATAATATTATTTTGGGTATGAACCGTGTCAATGCTAGACTTCTACGAAAAGACTGAATGAGTGATATCTTGAAAACAAACGCGGTTATTTCAGGTTAAGTAGGCCAGGCTTTCTAAAACGTTTGCTACGAATAAACTGTACTTGCTAGTTAACTGTTTAAGCAAATAGCAGACTTGAACCTTGTGAAACGAAATGTGGTATTTGACATGGCAACCCAAGCGCATAGGGTTACCAGAGTATTCAAGCAATATTTTGCAAACGATACTATAGAGGGTTCGCTGAGGATTTGTACCGGCTTTAGGCACTCTTTTAAATTTTTTGATTATACTTAAATACTTAACTCACACTTAAAAGACTTCACAGCACTTCTGTATAGTTTCCTGCCGCTTATCTACAAAATTTGGCCGACACTCAACACATGACTTATTGCGAATATTAAAAAATGCATATAGTTTTCAAATTAGAACTCAATTAGTTGTTACATGTTTTGACGTGGAATTATTAAAAAGATAATTTGAGTGACTGCAAAGTACTACATAAAAGCATTTAGAATTTATGGCAAACACGCACAGAGCTATTCAATTCAATTTACCGAAAGGGTGTGGCTGTCAGTTGGACTAATAAATTCATTAAAATGCGCCAAGAGCATTGGGTTCACAGCAATCGAGCTGCATAAGGGAGCATGTAATTCTGATATGCATACATATATAATATTTTTGCATGGCTTATATATGTATATGTCAGTTTTACCTTAAATGCGGCACCAAGCGTACATATATGGTGTTGGCAATACTGCTAGACCGCCCGCCCACGCAGCGCCTTCCGCTGCATGGCTGACTGACTACATATGCTTGTACTCGTATATAGTTGAACCCTTGCAATAAAGCTGCGGCTGGCAAGCTCACCTACAACATTGCCGCAATTTTAATGAAGTTGTATTGTTGGCCAAATGCAACAATAACAGCAACAGCAAACAAAAGAAAATATTGCCAGTTGTTTAGCAACATAATAGCTCTGTAGTTGTAGCAGTAGTGATAGCTGTTGTTGTGGTGGCATTTATTTAAATTATTTTGTCAACACACATACACACTCAAAACACACACACACACATACAACCACATTTGCGCGCCGCTTAATTGATTTATTAGCGCTGAACTTGCGTCGAAGTTGTTGAGACATAAAATGACAATGGAATTGCAGCATTTAAGGCGTGTTAGCGGTATAATAGCCGAAGACTGAGAAAGAGGTCAGCGCTTGCTAACTAAAATATGCCTGGCATCTAAGTAAATGTACCACCATAAAGGTAATAGAGCAAAATTTTTAGTGTTGCATGGCACATGCACAGCAGCGCAGCAAGCGAACGCTCGTCTGGAATAGATAATAGTTGGTTAAGTCTCTTTTGGCTTCCACATGGCTTGGTTAGGGAATGCAAGTATGGTTAAGCGCCAAGCTGGCATACCGTAAAATCAATAAAGTTGCGTATAAGTTGCACAGTAGCGGTGGCAAACAGCCGTTCCAGTTGCTCAATTGAAGCTGCTAGCCACAGCTACTTGTCATACACACGTGGCGGGTTAGCTGGCTTGTTGGCTGGTAAAAGTTAACTTAAACTACAACAACTGCAATATAAAGGAGTGCATTTCAATGAAAACAAAAGCAGCGCACATCTGCCGCACACATATACATACTATATATACTTAATAACAGCGCGCCTTCCCGCACCAAACCATTGTTCGAGAGCTGCGGTTATACAAAAGGAATTGTTGCCTTTAAGCCCATTTAAGGATAAGGATGATGTCTATTGTTACATAAGCTGCACGTAAGCTTACTAATGTAATTGTCTGGTGTGTTGCAACAATTGTTGCAATTGTTTGCCACACACACACACATAGACGCATACACACACATTGCAGGAAGGAAGGACAGAAGTAGACTAGTGTAGAGAGATGCCGCCGACAAACATACAAGTGCAGGCACAAAGTTCATACATAAAGTGTAGTGTAGCACATTCCAAACGGCACTTTTTTGGCAAAAGCTTGTGGCACAGACAATTTTTGGCTCTTCTTTGTAGTCGCTGCAGACAGCAACGGTAAGTGCTGGTCGTTTGCTAGCCAATTGCTGGCTCGTTGTTGGCTTGTTGATTGTACGCACCTGAAAGCCGTCACTGGCATGCTTTCCCCACGCAAGCTTGCAACAAAGCGTGGAAAGCAAAGCAAGACACAAAGCTTGCCACAAACTTTGCTAATAAATTCAACTATTAACGCACACATTGCCTTTCGACAGCGAAACATTCGCTTATCCGCCCATCGACGCATGTTTTCTATTCACTAAATACACGGCTATCAATCCCGCGCTCGCTCTCCCAACTCGTGTTTTCCAGCAGCATGCAACACAGCGCCTCTTTGTGCGCCAAATTCACATATTTTTGTTCTGCGCTTTTTCTTTAGTTTGTGCCCCAACCTCCAGTATTTTTTGCGTTTGTCGAAAGAAGTTCGAAAATTTGCAAGCCGCAACAAGAAGTAAAAAACTGTAGCGCTGTAGCCGTTTGTTCAATGCCTTGGCTGCGCAAGTCGGAAGCGTTACTGCTACTCGAGTTTGCCTTTGTTTATTACGTTTTTTCACAACCTTTTGCATTATTGCGTCGTACCTAATGAATTAAATTGCAAATCAGGCAACTGCGTGTCGTTTCCAGGTATGGCGACTTCGCATGTGTATTCGCCTTCCTTACTTCATTACTCATTGGCTGTTAACAATGGAGTCGCTCTTTTACTTGTGTGTGTTTCGGGAAGTGCGGTGAATTTAAGTGCAGGATTTTGGTTTTTAACATCAAGAGGCGGCCTCACTCACTCACTTTTGAAGTAAATTTCGAGTTAAAATTTTTTTTGAACAAAAACAATTTTTGTTGGTTTAAACTCTTTAAATTTATATAAAAATTATCGAGTTTGACGGTTTTTGACTCAAAATTTATTTTAACGCTTAAGGAAAGCATGTTGTCTTTTCAGACTTTTTTCAAAACTCCAATAATGACCACAAAATTTTTGGATTAGTATTTTGATAAAAGTTTATAACTTTTAATTGGCCAGAAAGAGGACTCTACACAGCTTCTAGAGCACTTATCAAAATTTTTTTTAAGAAATAAAAATTTTAACGCGAAATTTACTTTAGCAATGAATAGCCTCTAGATGTTTTTCCAAAAATTTTTTTTTGTTTATAATCTACTAATTTTACCCTCAGGCTAAGCAAAACAAAAAAGTTGTTTTTTTCGCTCCACCCTAATACACGAGAGAGTAGCTCTCAATTTTTTGAGATATCGATTTGAAATTCTGCTCACGTCATTCTCTCATCAAGAAGCTGCTCACTTGTGGGAAAGCTGCCATACAAAGTGAATGGTCAGAATAAAGTGTTTGTATATAGAACTTTTGGCATGGATTATTGTCCATACCCACAATTCTTAACGCAATCGTACAAAGAGTCGTCAAATCCAAATTCCGAAGCAAAATAATATGAAAGAAAAATTTGTAAAGACTCGTGCTTTGATATCAAAGCCGTTTAGAAAACTATAGCAGCGACGTCATTTGAGTGAAGACCAATGATAAAAGATAGCTTAGAAGTGTGTGCTCTGGGCTATCTTCTAAGTTGTTTGAACAGCTAAAGCCATCTGTCGAACCATTCTCAATGAATACATACATCACTGACTTAATTAGTTCACAGATGATACTTCTAACTATACGCTTAACAAGCATATAACTTTGCAACCCGTGCAACCAAGAAGTGCCGGAAACCACCCACAGTGGGTCGTGCAGCAGGTTTCTAATAACAAGTAAACCATATGAGCATACAGACGTTCCGGCAAGCAATTAGACAAATAAATTTATATGCAACGCCAAGAACAGTAACCAATATTGCTGTGACGCAGCCAGTGCTGTTGTCGTTGCACTCGTTTGAGATGCGAGAAGCGTGAAAAACTTGTAATAAATTTATTTATGAGCAACCACCCACCAGGGTAGATGTAAATGGAGAAGCGCTGCCAACTGCGGCACTGTAAAGCAAATGCAAGTGCAATGGCGGCAACAACAACATTGTGTGGCAACATTAAAATGTATATGCATTACGCGACTACCATCGTTCAATGTTTGCATAAGCGGCTATTGCTTTAGCTGCTAACAGTTAACAGTTGTTAATGCTAGCTATGTGGCCAGCGTTGTTGCTCTTGATATGTTGCAGCAGCGGCGCGAACAACGTCAAACGGCCACGCGCAAATGCGACAATTTTTCAAATGTTCGTGTACCGCGCGGACAGCAAACAGCGTGCATACATATAAGGCGCGTCTAATTGTTGTACGCGCGCTTGTTGTTGCTGTTACTAAGTCACCGCTGTTGTTTGTCATGGTCCGCGCTGGTTTTACGAAAATGTCAAGCAATGTGCGGCAAATCGAAGAGAAAATATCGAACATGTTGTTGAGGAAAATTTATGATCACAACCGCTGCAATAACGACAATGTAAACGATGACGGTGCCAACGTTGACGATGACGATGAGAATGAGAATGACTTCAATGGAAATGGCGGCGCGCTGACTGAAGCATAAAAGAGCGCAACGTGCATACAGCGGCTTAGTGATGACTCCGTGCGGTTGGCGACTGGCGACTGGTGGCTGGAAAGGAGTGCGCGTGAACGCGCGTTACATGATGCCACAATCACGATCGCTCTTGTCACCAAAACATACAGTCAGACGCAATTGGTTGCTGCCTCGGACAACGCCTGAGGCGTCAACTCCATTTACAGCGCACTCGTAGCAATGCGCGCGCGCGCGTTGCGGCAATCAGTGTGAATCCACCGTTGCAACGTTGTGTGAACTGTTGAACGATTAATAAATGCGCTCGGACATGTGTGGAGCGGCGCAACAAATGCACTATGTTCGCGCTAGTTCGCTGCGCTATCATTGCAAGCGCGTGCATATCTGTGTGTGTGACACAACAGTTTGTATGTAGCGTGCAACATGCGTACAAGAGCAATGCAAATTCATACGAGTCTGCACAATTGTACGTGTTCACTGGACAGATGCAGTCTGACGTGCGGAAACATATGCCTGCATAATAAAGAAGTGACAAAGACACCCATCGTTGCCATCAACGACGTCGCCGCGTCGTCATCCGACATCGCAACGTCGCTGAGCTGGAATGGATTGGTATGCTGCGGCATGGCAGTTATTGGCATCAATTCATGTGGGCACACAACTAACTGCCTCGCCAATAGGCGATGTACCGACGCTGCACTGTGGCATCCAGCAACGTCTAGTAATGCCTAGTACTCTAAACTTACAGCTTGCCGCGTGAAAACTTGACCACAAACTCCCTTGGCTGTGGTATTTTACACCGTGCGTTTGGTCGTCAATAACTACTACTCATTACGAGGCTGTCCGACAGTGCAGAAAAAAGAAATTATTGCCTTCGAAGCCCACTCACACATGCCACATATGCACATTTATATGCATACAAGCTTTTTCTGTTTGTCGCTATATATTTCCTTTGTAGATATGTATGTATTTAGCTCTGTACCCACCTTCTCGTCCGCATGAGTTGTCTGCCTGTGCGATGCAAATGCAATGCGACATTCAACGTGTAAAATTAGCATTGAATTAATTAGTGCGACACTTGAACGAGTGTTCACTCCATGCGATTGATCGCTTAGCTAACTCGTTGCATTTGTCGTTGACACACGTAAATGCCATCGCCACTTGGTTGCACAGTAAGCGCGCGAATGAACTTTGAAGTTATGGCATATGTTGAACTCTGTAGTTTTGGAAATTCGATTATTTAAATTTGTTGAATTTTCAAATGAGAATTATATAGTTTTTATACCCTGCACAGGGTATATTAAGTTTGCCACGTAGTTTGTAACATCCAGAAAGAAACGTCGGAGACCATATAAAACATATAACATGCGTAGATGATCAGCATGGCAAGCAGAGTCCATTTACCCGTGTACGTCTGTCTTTTATATTCGAGAACTAGTCCCTCAATTTTTGAGATATCGATCTGAAATTTTGCACGCGTTTTTTCCTCAACAAGCTGCTCTGTGAAAATTGTATGACAGGTACGGATATAAATCTACTAAACCTGATAAAGAATCGTTCTTTCTTCTCAAATTTTTGTGACCTTAGATACTTGGATGTCCAAATTTCATACACAGCTTTGGACCAGTCGACCTTTCCATCGAGTCCCTTGTGGATTTCACTCGATAGCATTCTGTGTGATTGTGTCTGAATCTCGTTTCAGAACATGCCCGAGCCAGCTCCATTTTCTTTTGAGTGTTTGGGCAAACAGAGGGGTTTAGTTTTATGCTAAAACAAACCACTATTGAACAAGATTCCCTTATGAATTTTGAGACTTTTAAAGTGAATATAATAGCCGTCGAAACCAGTTGATTCATTTCATATGACTTTATGCCCTGAAATACTAGAATGATTAGTTCTGCCAACAAATGGAACCATTCATTAACCATTTAGTTATCGTCGATTACAAATCGATTCGTTTCACAAGTGAAGCGAATGTCACTCAAGTTTAATTTCCTTAAAGATTTATTGAGCTACAAATGACGCAATAAGAAAAAGCACAGAAAATATAAAACACTTCGCAGAAACCCACAACAAATTCGAACGGAAAAGGACAATTTTGGTAACTGTAAGCAACGGCAACGCCGAAGGGACGCAGGCAGGCATTAAGCTCGAGCCTAAAAATACGCAGACCGAAGGTAGTAAAGAGAAAAAATAGATTGCTGCTAAAAGACTGACAAGGCAACCAAGTCATCAACTTCATAGGTGAATACGCTGAATGAGCTGAGGTGCTCAGGCGCTGACATACCGCACGTTCTTGTGTATGCGTCTCTAAATACATATGTATATATATATATATATATGTGTGTGAGCAGTAAAATGAATTTATAACCTGCCAACACGATACGTTGACACTGGCAATGACGACGACGGCAATTGGGACACGATAAAGCGATCGGGCTCTATAACACACCAATGCCCCACAGCGCTGACAGCATAAGCTACGGCAAACACCTCACTGGCGCACGCACACACACACACACACACACTTATGTATGTGTATGGCAGCTGTGTTGCCACTTGGCACTTGGCATTTGGCAATACGCAGTTCAATGCTCGCGGCCATAAGCGACTGTGGTGACAGTTAAATTGCACTCGCTGATACCTGCGTACTCCACAACAACAGCAGGTACAGCTATTGTTGTAGCATTTTATTTCATTTCAATTCTGTTGTGTGCTTTGATTTTATAGAGAAACAGTTAACGGCAACATTTTAACGTTCTAGCCTTGGGGTGTTAGCTGTTTGATGGGCTGCCGACTGTTTGGCTGCCAACAACGAGTGAGTGAATGGCTCAGTCATAGAGCTGACAGACAGATATCAGCAGCGCACGGTTGTTGTTTCACTGCGATTGTTGCCACTCTGATTGCTTTTCGAGTCTTGTCTATTTTATTTTTATTTTTTGAAAGCAGCATTGCTTCCTCACTTTTCGTTGTGTGCGTGTAGATTTAAGATTTCAGAGATTTCTCAATCGCGATAGCTTCCCTCGATTTCATTCAATTTTATTGTGACATTGCTGTCTACGAAATTGCCACAGTTAGCTAGTTGTCTGCCGAAACACACACGCACACATTGTCGTAGCTCCCATTATATACTTGTATATATATATCTGTGTGTGTGTCTACTTCGAAACAGCGCTTCAAAATAAAATTCGTTAAAATGTCTTTTGCTGCAGGACACAAAACGAATTGCATGTGTGCGTGTTGTCAATCTGTTGCTGGCGTTCCATCCATCCTCGCTGTGGCAGCCGCCATCTCGTTCACTTGACTCTTGTCTATGGAGAATTGCAATCGTTCGCCTTTGCTTGTCAAATTGTTGTCCATAAAGTCTCTATGTGTTGCTCTTGTGTCGATCCGCTGACATTGATAGGAAATTAAGTACTTTAATTTGATGGCCGAGATTTATGGCCTATTTATTTGTTCTGTGCTTAACCTAAAGGGAGTCGCTTTTCGCTACTGGCACGGATTTTTGAATTTATTCTTTTATTTATAATTTATCATCAAAAAAAAAATTGAGAAATATATATGCGTTGGAAATAATTAGATATACATATATATTAAATTATGGTAGGTCAAAAAAACGAGAGTTTTTTTTTTTGCTGCGTACTCTAAAAAATTGATTGATAGACACCTCTAAGAAAAACTCTCCAATTATGAGCTCTTAACAGCAGCAGCTCAAAAACGACCAAACTGTGGGGTTAAATTCAACCATTTTGTCAGTTTTTGATATTTTTTTTGATCGGTTTTGATTTGTACGAAGAATATTTTCTAGATTAACGAGAAGTTTTTAATTTTAGATTTCATCCACGGTGAGCGCCAGAATCACTGTCACATTACGTGTGTCCCTTAATCAAAGAAAGTAGCATGAAAATCAAGTTTTTGATACAAAACTTAAAACTTAAAGAGAGTGAAAAGTTAACGACATTGACAATGTTAACAATTCCTGATCTATTGTAAATTCATATTTTTATATGAAATAAGAATTATGAAAAGCATTGCTTCGGTTTGTACATAAACCTGCTGAAAAGTACAGGACATGTGGGAAATTTCATGAAATTACTTCTATTTTACCTGAGATTAAGAGCTTGGACATACTTTTTTTCCTTGATATGATCTTAGTTATAAACATGTTGAGAATCATACACATATGTTTAATAGATTAACAAAATAATAAAAAAATATCGCAACATTGACAATATCTACTCTAACGATGACTAAGCAGGCTTAGTATAATCTTAATGTACTGATTTGACATGAGGACCCAAGGTAATTTTTATTATAGAAAGAGTTTCTCAGCTTTTACACAAAGATTAACAGAATCATGTGACGTGATTAACCTTAAGATGGTAAAATAGGATGCTATGTGGCTAAAAATATATTAAGTGATCAGGAATTTCATAATAGAAAAAAATTAGATATGATAAATGCGATGTAAAGAGTTATATCAAGATATACAAAGGTGTGATATTACTTGAATAAAGTGTGATCTTAATTTTTAAGATATGATATGATATAAATTAATATGACAAATGATGTGATGTATTCTGATAATGATATAAAAATGATGTTATTTGATATGAAGAAAATATGATCTGATTTTTATGATATGATGAGGCTAAATTGTGATCTGAAATAATATCCAGAAATAAATGTTGTGGTGATGATGAGATGTCACGTAAAAATCATCACATCATCTCGAATATCATATTCTGGTATAAAATAATTACTTGAATATTATATGAGTCTGTGCCATTTTATATGCTGATATATATTTTAGATGTGCTGATGACTGCAATATTGAATGATGAGGTGATGTGATGTCATATGATATCTGTTTTTCAACAAAACAGTATTGAAAGCACAATGTTAAATTACAATTAATAGACATTTGCATATGCAAGTTTTGCTATCTAATATAAATATATTATACGCAAATACTATTATCTACAAGTTGGTCTATCTAACTAGTCCATCGACTTCGAAGTTAGCAGTGCAACACCACCTCCCGCTTAACTTCACTTCTTCTTCGGCATTTGAAAGACTTGCTGGCAGATTTGTCCACCTAAGCGCATGTCTGTCTGTCTAACCGCCAGCCTGCCTGTTCGTAATAAGCCTGAGTGGCAGTGCACATGCGCCACAGCTTGTTAGCCTCCCACACGCATGACACACAATATGTTAGTTGTTAACTACGAAAATATACACACAAAAAATATATAAAGACATATACATATATGTGTGTAAAGCACAAATGCTGCTTGCAATATAAACTGCAATCGCTGAACTTGCAATATAGCTAAGTTGAAGATGTACAGCCGTAGGCTATTGACTTGTTTCATTTCGTTAGCTTATTTCTGCGAAATGTTTTCATGCGAATGCCTCTGTGTGTGTCTGTCGCAATGAGTGTCTCCACATGCCAGTGATTGTGATGACTTTGCTGACGTTGCTGTTGCTTTAGAGGCTGCGCGTTGGTGTGGCACTAGTGTGGAGGAAACGTGGTTGCCGACGACAGAAAAAACGGTCGAATATTTATGAGCAAACAAGGATTCGGGCACGACACCTTCAAATTCATTTCATTTCACTTCATTTCATTTGGCACCCGCGGCCAAACACACACACACAGACACAATCCAATATAGCAGCAGTATGCTTGTCTATAGTATTGAACATTTGCGCATGCGCGCGACTCAATTTAATCGCAGCGATAAATTCGCGCAACAAACCATACATGAATTTAGCCAGAAAATACGAAAAGTGCAGAGGATGGCAAATGACAGAAGTATGGCTGCACACGCACACGTAGCGATATTTTTGCGCATATGGAAAACAGCAACAAATATGAAGACAACAACGTTACTAACTAACAACTCAGTCTAATATCAGTTGAACAACGTAATAACAACAACAATGATATATGCAAACAATCGTCAAAGAAGTTGAAAAATTGCCCAAATGCAGCAGCAGAAACAACAGTAACAACAACAACAATACATGTGGCGTAAACTGACAAACGAATTCTGGCAAATGTCAACTGACATTTGGGCGCTTGTGAAATTCCCGCTGTTGCGAGCTGGTTTCATTACAGCGTACACGCGAATATATAATATACCGCGGCAACTGGCATATATATATACATATATACCCCATAGGAAGAATGCAGAATATATAGTACTTTCTTGCTGCCGTAACCTACTGTATGTATCTAGGTAAGTAAGTATGCACCACAAACATCACAAACAATTCAACTCATTCACACACACACTAATACATATTGATACACATACACCTCTGCATATGACTGAAAGCTGCCTCATGCGTCGCCCTTTTACTTCACTCTCAACGAACGCCAAAATCCTCACACAACTAGTCGAACCTCTACGCACGTCCTTTTCGTTTTGCGCGCCAACTCTTGGCCATGTCTTTAAAAGCGACCATAATTTATGGCATGCAATCAAATAAAAAACATACAAGTGTCAATGTTTGGCAGCACTATTGAATTTTGCTTTTAAAAAATGTTTTTTTTTTTTTTTTGTTTTAACTTTTTCGGAGCAAGCAGACCGTCTTCTCCTTTGTTAATGAAGTGGACACTCAGGCACTCGTCGTATGTGCCGCTCTGCGCTGCGGCAGTACAGTTCATGTGAAGTTCTTTTCACAGAGAAGTTCCGCTTGCAGTGAAATATTGTAATTAATTGTTTGTGAGTGCAACACGCAGCGCTAATTTGTAAGCGTACTTACCCGTAGGTATTGTTGGTATTCTCAGTCTTTATTTTGCGATTCTTTGTTGCCTATAGAAGTCATGAAAAAAGCACGATAGTGCGTCGTGATGACACTAAAGTTGGTAAATGACATGATTAATAAACATTTGAAAGGATAATTTTAAATAAGTCAATTGGAATCTGCACAAATGAGGCTTGGACTTTAAGTCATTTAAAATTTTTCGATTTAAACTTTTTTTTTTATGTACGAAAATGGATACAGTTTATAGAGCTTTCACCAAATTCATTCAGCTTTCACAAAAAGCTTAGAAACCTCAAAAGGATATTTATAATGTATCGGAGTGATTATTGTACACTTAAAAAATACTTCACTGAGCTTTCACAATTATTGTGTTTGTTCAAATTAGCTATTAATATTTTTGACACATCTTAAAGCTTTCTTCTCATATCATTGTATAGTCAGCACTCCACACAAGCCTGAAAATCACTTCACATTTTCTCTAAACTGAGTTGGAAGTCTACTTTCAAGACGACGAATTTGTGGAGTTTGTTATTCGAGGCCAATGCCAAACTAATTGAACTGATGAGAGTGACACTCTATAAAAGCTTTGCAAACGCTTTGATGTTAATTGTTTAATTCAGTTAATATTCTCTGAAAGTAAAGCCTGGTATTAAATTCTAACTTTAATTCTACTGAAGCAGCTTTCGAAAGCTTTAACAAAATCTGCCCAAATAGTGGGAATGATACATTTACAAAAATATCGTTAAAATGTACATATAAAAGTAGCACGATTAATTCACTAACTTTTCCACTACAGAGCTTTAACCCAAAATTAATGCGCTTTCAGAAAAAAATGTCCGGTTTTCACATAAATCAGTGTTTAAAGGATGCTTTGTTGATGGAACATACATGAAACTTACCCCTGTTGCTTTAGAAAGCTGTCACAAAATCTTTTTAAATATTAAAAACATAATGTCGACTTTAAATAATATTGGTTGGATGTGTTTATGTGAGAGTTCTCAAGAAAAGTTAGTAATCTTCTGGACAAAAATTACTGGTTATCGCACAGATCAATATATAAAAAGATTTTACGAATTTCTGATAGAACATACATGGAACTTTCCTTATGTTGATTTAGAGAGCTTTCATAATATTTATGTAAGTATAAGACAAAAGTATCGATGGAATGTGCATATTAATTCTGTAGGATTAATTAACTTACTTTTTACACTACACTTAGCTTTCACTATGGCGAGCTTTCACCAAAAAATTAAGTGTTTTCAAACCAACATGACTGTTTATCATACAAGTCAGTATTAAGAGGATACTTTTACGATTTACTGTTAGAACACATGAAATGTATTTTTCAACATTAGAAAGATCTCTAAAATAAATTTGAAAGAGACAAAACCTTATATATGTCCATAACATAAGCTTATTAAGGTACCGTTCAGACGTACATATGTACATATGAATTCAATAGAATTAATAAATTAATTTTTTTTGCCATACCAAGCTTTTACCAAGAATTGGAGAGCTTTTAGGCAAAATTTACTGGTTATCATACAGATCAGTACATATGATGGTTTTATGTGTTACTGATGAAAAATAATTGAACTTTCAACAAAAGTTGGAGAGCTTTTAAACAAAATTTAATTTGTATCGTATTCGTGCTCTACAAAAATTTAAGCAATTATAACATTAAACATTAGGAATGAAATTTTATTGCTACTAGACTTGCACTCTTAATATGGAAAATAAACTTAAAAGGATATACAAAAGTTCAAATAAAAATCACAAGAACACGGTAGTGCAGTGTACGTGCAACAACACGCCATACAACAACTAAAATACGGTGAAAAAGCTTTAGCAAATACAACAAAAACACAAAAGTATGCACCGTGTATATTTATTTGTATGTATGTATATATATATATACATCTGCACGTTTCGCACAGCCAACCATTTCACTTTCGAAAGCATACCGATTTGTTTTGTGTTGTTTACACGTATTTTTATTTCTATAGCCACCATTATCCTTGACAGCATTGTAGTACGTATAAAATAATTAAAATGTAATTTCAAACATAATGTTGCAACGTGTTGCCATTATTTCCGTTTCCGCGCAGGAAAAATAACAGCAAAAGCAGCAAAACACAAAATAAATAAAATAAAATTTCAGCAGAAACAAAATTGCAAAAACGTAAAGAAAGAAGATGAAGCCGGGAGAAGCGGAGAGCACGCACAAAACTAACTACACACTACAATTTTATGATAGCAACAACTACAACAAAAACAAAGTGCAAAGAATATACTATTGCAATACATAAGCAAACGTGCCGCATTAAAATTGAATGTCCATGGAATGTGGCAACTAAGAGTCAGTGAGCCGGTGATCTGCATGCGAACCGTGGCGCGTTGGCAAAAAGAAAAATGCTGCAAAGTTCACAGGTTAATGAAATTTTTCGCTTAGCGCACAGCAGACCCTAGCATTTCTCATATATACTATATATATCTAAATATATATGTATATGCATAGCTGTAGAGGTGAGCTAGTGGCTGCTACATAGTGTTGCAAGCACACGCACTTACAGGCGCACTTTGTCAACGCTTGGCAGTAAGCATTTTAAATAGAGGATTACAAATGCTAAGACCTTAAATTCAAATAAAATTTTAATGCAGTAAAGTATGCCCAAACGCGAATGAAGTGTGTTTGTGAGCCTCAATGTGCGTGTGTATGCGCGTTTGTGACTCCACAAACAACTGTAAGCGACCCTTTTGCATATACCATAACTACAAAAACGCTTTGAAATTTATATATAAAGATACCGGTATATATTTACAACTCTATAGTTCTTGCCGCAGTGCTTGTGGCACCACACCAGCAGCACCAAGAGGCTAGTAAATCATTTAGCCAATTTGACATTTCCGTTTGGCCTTTTACTTTTGCAGCTTTACAGCGCAGCTTCTTCTGCAGACTTCACTTCGATGCCACCACATTTGGCAATGAAGAAGCCTCGGGCGGCCCCGCTTCATTTTTACGCAAGTATGTGTGTGTGTGTGTATGCGTTTGCTTTCTCCCTTCTTGAAATTTATGCGCGTTGAATAATTGTAAATTATATTTGACTTTTGGTATTCTCAAAGTATGCCTTCACATATTATATATACCTAGGCACCTTTTGCCGCGCTTCTCAATATTGTCCTCCACAGGCCGTCAAACAGCATGCAATCAATTGCAGACGCTCTGGCAAATTGAGAGTCCACAGTAAGACTTCAAATATAATATCATAAGCAATTTATATACACGGCTTTCTAGCTTATTTTAATAGTGTCTCTTCCTAACATTCATTCATCGCAATATCCTTTGAGTAGGTGTCGTCAACTCCTTACCAGGTCCTTTGGTATTTGCAAGCATAAAGCCTAAGGCTTCGTAAGCAGTATATAGTTTCTGCAGGAGCGCCACCCAAACTTTGATAAATAAGCCTGTAGGCTGCGAGTTTTCTTAAGTGCTTTTCTGAAAGTCCAAGGTTCAAGGTTCTCTTCAGCGCAGAAAATTCGTACTTCTCTGTAGCTCTGCAATTTGCTCCACCTCGCTTTTTGTTACTCATACAACTTTACATATTTATAATCACCCTTCGTAAAATACATAAGTATACTTATATCCATAAATTTAAATAAAACCTACAGACAAGTTTATTCCTGCTAAGGATTGCTCTTTTGCATAATCCAAAATTATGTATGTCACTCTCTTGATTCAACTGTGTTTTTGTTTTTCTTTGTTCCAACCACTACGCGAATAGAGGTTAATAAATTTTGAGGTTAATCCTTTAATTCCGACAACGACGAATGATGCTGAATGTTGAATTTTTGAAACTATTACGCCTGTCATGCGGCAGTGTATAAAAATGCTGTTTAAAGGCGACAAATAGTGCAATAAATAGTTTGTATTTGGCGGAATTTCTTAAACTAATAAAATAACTAGTAGTCTAATGTAAAAAACAAACTCACCCCAAAAACTGCCTTTTCTAATAATGGCAATTTTTTAGTGTGAAAGTGTTACTTTTTTAATATTTCGTTCAGTATGTATATGCGAATTAAGCACTTCTCAAACGGTTTATGAACCAGGCGCTCTTATTTACTACCATAATTGCTCTTCATTTACTACCATATATGAATATTCCCTACTGCTGTAGTTCACATATTGAGTAGATTTCTAATAATACAAAACTCTCTGATTCTCAGACTCTGAAACTTTAAACCGTAATTTCTATTATCTTAAACCAGCATGTAAATTTGTGAATTTTTGCAACAAATTTCTTATGTCATCATAATATGAAAAATCTTTTCTAAAACAGTTTAAAGTATATTTTAAAGAATCTTATGCACAGAAAATTATAATTAATATAGTAACTGTAATTAGAAAGTTTCTGATGAAACACCTTTTCTACTGAAAACGCTCGGTTTAAAATTCCGCTAAATATATTTGCACTCAACAAATTCGTTCTTAATATCTAAAATTTTTTGAACTTAAAGCTTAAGCAGCGTTCGGTCTCTCCTCTCACTACTTTTTACATGTATGATCTATAAAGTTCACACTTAACAAACTCGTTCTCAATACCCAAAATATCTCTGCTTTTTTATTGTCACGTACTCGGTCTTATAGCTTACTCTTACTCTCTCTTTAATTTTTGTGGTAAAGTGTTCTGAAGTCTTATTTAATCGCGTTCTGAAACTTGTAAGAACCAAAAATATTAAAGAGCTTTTAGAACGTATTAACGTCGGATATTTTTAGTATTTGCGGCAGAGAAATATGGAATTATTTCTGCTAAGTTCAGAAGAGTTCTTGAGCGGATACAGAGAAGCTGGCTGAAGACTGAAATATTCTTAAATAGGAAAAAATATTGCAGTTGAGAGTAGTTTGCTTGTCAAAAAAGTTTCTTATGGGTTTTGCTTAGTTTTTGAACGATTTGAAATACAAAAAGAAAACAATCTCAGAAAGTACTGAAAAAAAGAGCTTCGAGTTCTCAGAGAACTTAAAATGCGGTCTGAATTTTAGTAGCACTAGGAATTTTTACTGATTAAAGATAACTTAAATATCATTCAACCCAGCAAGTTCAAAAGAACATTCACATTAAAGCATTTATATTCCACTCGCTATGCATTCCGGCCCATTGTGCGCTATAAAAAGTAAACCGAAATCATTTGTTTGCCCTTTCACCTGCTGATTTTAAGTGAATGTGTATGTATGTAAATTCCCGTTTTTGGTAGCAATCATGAAAAGGAATTCACAATTGGCTCCTCTTATCCGTTAAAGCTCATAATTCTCATATTGGAATCAAGTGAATTATGTTCAGGTGTTAAATGTGAATTACAATGTAAAACCATTTTTCGCCAATGAGAAATGTGAATTTTATGCAAAAGTTCATAAATTTAATGCTTACGTAAGATGGCAGCAAACGAATGTAAATGCCGGGTAGTGAGCTTGTTAACGAGCGGGTAAGTGAGTGGAGCAGCAATTTGTAACGATGAGCGGAAGAAGCGGAATAATAAAGCAGTTAAAAATCATATTTAAAAAAGAGATGAGCTCATTGTGGTAAGAGGAGGAATTTTTCGTTTATTTATTCAATTAAGTAAATAAACATTAAGGGTAAATCAGTTGGGTCAGAAGATATGGAGGGGAGAAAAAGAGTTATGTTTAAACTCGTTTTTTTTAATATACTTTCATAAAATTCTTTGTTACCGAAAACCTTTTGTAAAGTCCATTACGGAAACCTCATAATTTTTTTGTGTATATTTTATTGTTTTTTATTTCATAATTTCAATTTCAACTTACTCATCTTTCACTAATTTGATAGATAAGATATGTGTATCTACACGTTCTTACAAAGAGGCAATGTAGACATTCGTATAATGGGGACTTATACCATTTTCAAAAATTTCTAAAATTCTCTTTGATCTGAGAGAGTTAGTGCATACATATCCCTTTTTGCAGAAAATTTTGCACATTATTTACTCTTTCTCTCACGATTTTCCATTTTCACTAGCTTACTTTGTATAACCAAGAGTTACGCAATGCAAAATTGCGTTTTATTGCAATACGCTTAAGGGATAGTTATTGTAATTCTAAGCATTCGTATACTTCGTATACACTAAACAGGCATCCTGTCAATTGTCGCTTGTATCCGAGCGTAATTGGACAGCGCACGTGACAAACGGATGAGCTAATTCTAAAAGCATACAGTTAACCAACAGTTGGAGGACACTGTCGATCAACGAGAATATCCACAGAATTTTTGAAATCTCATATACCACATATACATATGTACTTGTATATAGATGAAGTAAGTATGTAGTTGCAATGTGTTTAGTTAGGAAGGGTGGTACGATGAAGCGCGTATGTCCATTGCTTAAGGCTATAACAGTTAATTACGCAACATTTCCGTGCACTCAAATTACGCGCCAAACGGCGTAGTGCGCTTCCACGAATTGAATGCTAGAGAGAGCCAGTAGCAATTTGAGACCTCAGCAATGGTCGAAAGAAATCTAATTCAAAAACACCCCATAGGAAAAATTGATATCAGAAAGTAATGTATTATAAAATGAGAACGGCTCTTAAAAGACTTAACTGATTATAAAAAGTTGAAATATTTATACTTTGCGGTCGAACTTTAAACTTAAAAATTTATTACGGCCATATTCAATTCGCTACTTCTAAGCTTGAACATTACTCTCTTGTCAAAAGATGTATATGCGAAAGTAAAAACAATCCTAACTAGCTGAATTGAGATAGCATTTGGATACCTACTGAAAGTGGTATTACCTCTACCTATTCTATCTATACTTTGTTATACTAGTTTATGTGACTTATGCCAGTTGTTTATTCGCCACTCTTCAGACGTTACTTAATCTACGACAATGTATATAACCTCAAAGTAGTATAACCTCTTTCTAGTCTACTTAAATTGTATTATGCCAGTTTATGCCACTTATACCAGTTGTTTGTTCGATTGGTCACACTCCACAGTTTGCCATCTCCAAGACTATTTATATCAGCTAATACATTACCATACATTACAACTTCTCTAGAACCAGTGGATAACCCTACAATAACTCATTTTCCAACAAGCGAAATTCTACATTTTTCCTACAGCACTCCGTTTCAACATTTTTCTACCGTTAGCATTGCTGTAAAATTTTTGGTATTATCTATTTTGCGAAAAACGCCACACAGTTATTTCGTATGAAACGTGTCACACATGCGCCAGCTCGCCTACTAACGCACAGCTATTAAAGAGCTAATTTGAAAATTGTACAACGTACGCGAGTAATTAGAGATCTGAGAGCCAGCAACATTTCTATTGTTGTGTTTATTTATTTTGGGTAAGCGTGTGGCATGCCTCGTAGCGTTTACGTGCAGATGATTTTACGAATACTGTACGTAAACAAAATTTTCTTTATTGGAAGATTACATGGTAGTTGCAGCGCGCAGAGTGAGCTAATGTTACAGTAGATAAGTGATGGTTTTGAGTTTTAAAATTTAATTAATTTCAATTGGGTTTTGTATTTCGAAGATTTTAGTGTTATCAGCGAGATAGTTTCAATATTATCACGATAACTTTTCTATTAAACGTTAATCGCAATCAATTAGCGAAGTGCAAGTATCTGAATACAGATAGCCGAAGTATATTTGTGTTTGAGTGCATTTCTGACACAGCAGGGGTCATATTGTCAATCGTGCGATCAAGTAAAAGAAATATTAAAAAATAATATTATTATATGCGTTCTATGGTGGTTTTTTTTTAAGTATCTCGTTGATCTTTTTATATCAAAATCATCCTCCAAATCGTTATATAATTAGTTTAAGAATCTTAAAAACAAATTATTCTCCTATAATTTTGTTTATGGCTGTTGAGAGATTTTAACTTAGTTATCGGGGTTCTCAAATATAAATTTTCGGAAAAGCATAAAATATGCATAGTGGCTGAAAATTCTAGAAAATCCAACTCTTGAATTCTCTACGGTTTCGGCAAATCTCACATTAGCGTAAGAAGTGAATCTTCAATCGCATCTGATTGCTGTGTCTTTGCTTTCATTGCATTGCTAAATACTACAATTTTATAAATCAGCATTTCTGTGTGACTGAAGAGCACCCAACTATTTTTGAGTGCCTATTTGTTTTTTATACATTTTTTGAGGTCGAGTTTTCCGATTGGAGTTCATCCGTAAGAGAGTTTTTTAATCCACGGCAGATATTCGCTTTTGGATTGTCTTGATTTGGAATAATAAAGTCAGTCCAGTCGTTATTCCCAAACATGAACCTCCAAAGCGATTGTCTTTAAGCTTCCAAATCTCTATTTTCAATTATATTTTTCATAGGCAATTACTTTTTCCAACAGCAACAAGTTATTTTCCAATTTTCGATTCACCAATTAATTGTCAATGACATATTTCATTTGTTCCTCAACATGTTCAACTACAATGAACATATTTTTCTAATACCACACATACACAGTAACAATTACTAATAAACAAATGAAATTGGCTTTTTTCCTTTTGCTAAATCTAACTACGCGATTCACTTGCAACTCGTTAGCCTTGCAACATGACAAACACTTGTAGGCGCCCGAAACCAATTGCATTGCTAAATCGCCTTATCTTGCCATACAATGCTATGCCATGCCACGCTATGCTGACACTGTTCACCTCTTAAGTATTGTATTGCCGCCGTTTTAACTATTAGTCTATCGCGTGGTTCATTCTAAAAACATGTGAAGACCGCCCCCGCAGTTCTGTGTCGTTATGTAGGCGCCCATAGGCGTTACAAGCGTCCACACTTAAGTTTTTGATTGCAAACGAAATGAATTCTTAAGTCGGGAAAATTATTTTCATTTCGTTACGCTCACTCGTTATGGCAACTTACACCGGCTTATGTAAGCGTTTTTTGGCGGATTTGTGCAGTTGTTGGAAAGCAAGGAAGCGGTACGTGTACCTCGAACAAGTTGGCGTTGAAATTTAGCATATAAATTTGTTAAATAAGTGGTGGTCATTGACATGTTATTTACTATGCTGTGAAGTCCAACTGAGGTCGGAAGGCTTGTTCGGTAGGGAGAAAATTTGTTTAAGAAGAGCGATGGCTTTGGACACGGATAGTGTTCTAACGAGATAAGGGAGAATTTTGAGAAAAGGGACCTGAATTTGGCGTATATTGAACTTTGTACGAACATTTTGAGTATAAAAATTAAAGGAAAGTTTAAGAGAAATCTTGGCTTGGCTTGCCGCCAGCTTACCCGTAGTACGACCCAAACTTGCTGAATTGCTCCAGAGACATTATATGGAGTTTTTACTAAACATCAATAAAGTATCAGATAAAAAAACGGAAAAGCGCTTAATTTTCGCGAAAATATAAGAAAATATGAATCTTAACAAAAATCTAATCAAAGAAACACATTTAAATAGAGGGTTCTTATTCTTCATATTGTCGCCACCATATATTATACTTATGTATACCTTTTTTGTGTAATATACCGATCAGTTAAAATCGGTGAAAACGTAGTCCCACCTAAAGACATTTTAGCGGTACCTGATCCTTACACTTCTTTCTAAAAAATTAACTCAACAAGTTCTGTGATTTACGTATATATTAGCCTAGAGGCATACTACAATAAGTTAGGCGATGAAAACATACTTCAAATCCCAAAAATTATAGCGATTTATTGTAGATTTCGAACCTATTGAATTCTATCCCATGTATTAACATAAAATAATCTTGAAGTTTAGGGCGATCAATCATAAAATAACTTATTATTTATGTTTCCAAAGCGATATCCCCAGAACTTTTGTACCATTTGATATGTAGCTGATCCTTTGAAACCTCCATGACCTTGACTGCTTAAGCGCAAATCATACATAGCTGATCTTGACTTTCAAAGATCGTACAATATCACAAAAGCAAAGAAGACTCAGTCTCAGTAAATTTTTGTTGGCGTTCTCAAATAAGATCAGATGAATTCTCACACGGAACCAATCATTATACACGCTGAAAATTTAATACACTTTCTTATTTTTGCTACTTTTCCAGCTACATATTTTCGACGCATCACCATTCGCAAATACAATCGCGATTTCTTACTAACACCTCCAATAGAATTGTCTGTGCCTACACACTAAACATAACCATTCTCACCGACGCATTTACAACTATGACTCAATTTATAGCTTACATACAACGCGCATAACTTGGAAAAATTTTCTCGTTAACTTTGCCATTAAGCAAACCAATAGCGGAAAACACCGTGAAAAGATTACAATAATAATGACAAGAATAAAGCGCATTGCGCAGGCGCAGCAGCAGTAGTACAAGTATATATATTCCGCACTTAGTCCTATAAACTTCATGAAATGGCGCACGAAAATTTTGCTTGCCACGCGCAACACATTCTAGCGCTGATGATGCAAACAATAACCGCCAGCTAAATATCACATAAGCCATTATAACTTTTTTGTTTTGGTAACGACGTGCTGCAAATGCCGGTGCAGGCGATGAGTAAGCCAGGCGGTTGCCGGAAAAATATATAGTAGTAAAGTAAAAAAAAAATTGTTATTGTGGCACATAATTTTCACGGTAATTGCTTGCAACATGGAAAGCGTTACATGTGCGGAATGTGAGCGTTACGTATATAGCTGCGAAAGGGTGAAATGGAGATTGTAAGACGAAATGTAAAAATTTTAGAGAAAACCAATAGAGATAGTACGAACCATTTTTATTAAAAAAAATAAAAAATAAATAAAAAAACCACAACTTCGGTTGCACCAAAGCTATAATACCCTTCACAAATACAAAATATTCCTTACGAGAACTGGGCTCCGATCGTTCAGTTTGTATGGCAGCTGTATGTTATAGTGATCCGATAAAGGTGGTTCTGATATATAAGCATCTTCTTGTAGAGAAAAGGACGTATGCACATTTTCAGATCGATATCTCAGAAGCTGAGGGAATAGATAGAATATATACAAACAGACAGATGAGCAGAGAGGCATTACTAAATCCGCAGCGCTGATCATGCTCATCATTTATACATTATTTTATAAGGTCTCCGACTTTTCCTTCGGGGTGTTACAAACGTAATAAACACCGTTCTGGGTATAAAATAAATATTTAAACAAAGTGTATATATCAATGCTTCAAAACTGCAATAGCGACCTTAATGCCTCGCATCCTTGCACAATTAGTCCGTTGCACTAATGAGTTAGCACTCAGGACCAAAAGCGAAAGTATGCTGCTGCGCCTGCGCAAATTAGCAATGTAGCCGTATTAACCCACAGTGCGTCGCTACCAGGAAAGCACCTAAGAGTTGGTCACTATATATACAATACATACAAGTATATACAAACAGACACCACAACCGCCGCCAATCCATTTGTGTTAATTTAAGACGATGGGGGGTAACAAGCTAATAAAGTGAAAAAAAGCCCCAACACGACTGCACAATTCAACTAAAAGTCGCATAAACACCAGTCGCCGCCACCGCTATCCTTAGTAGCGCGCGCGGCAACATCAACACATTTCAGTAGCGTTGGAAATATTGTTGCACACTGCGGTGCGTAGTCGTCGCACACTTGTCATGTTAGCTTTTTTCCTGTAATTCTACTGTTCGCTTGTTGTTGTTGTGTTGCGTTCGCATGAAAACGATTTCATTTATAATTTATACGCACATAAATTGTGATTAATAAAATTTACACAAATGTCGCTGTGACGGCGACTCGTCGGTTGAGCTTCGGTCTCATAGTTTCTGCTCTTGTGATGCAAAGTAGGCTGACAGCGGGTTCAAGAAAAAATGGCATAAATGTAGCAACACACTGAGCGAATTTTGACAGAGAAAGAGAGAGAGACAAAAAAATAGAGTTCGAGTTTTTTCGCAAGCTCTAAACTCAATCGGTAATGCTTATAATACGAGTAGCTTCGACGACTCGGAAACCGAACTCTAGCAGTGGAGCCCTATGCTTTGGTCGTAATTTGACTTTAAAAGCACAAAGTTTGGACAGCTTTCTGTCTTGGACAATATTAGGAAGACCTACAAGTAGTTTGCAATACTCTACCAGAAACTACCCTATTTCCTTACACGCTCTAGAACTTACCAGCACCTGTACTTATTGTACAATAGAGTACAGACAGGTGTTAGTAAGAACTGCTTGCCGGAAAAGCTAGAAAAGATCAGCTTCTGCTGGCCAAATATTCGCCTCATAAGAGCCAAGAAATCGAAGAGCTCGAATATCAGATTCGTCTTTTTTAAAAAGGAGGTAGCGTTCGAGACGTAGTTGTTAATTAGATAACCTTTCGAAAAACTCTTTTTGGTTTGGTATATAGGTATACTGCTCATCTTTGACTAAACACTTAAATTCGATCTCTTCTAAACTCTAATTAAAAAAGGGAAACCTGAGTGTTTTATAGAAAACATCCATCATTCTTTGTAAATATGTTTGGGTACCAACGGACGTTCAACTCAAAGGTCTAACTAGAAAAACTAATTAGTTCAAAATGTAATCCTGTACTTTCATTAAATTTTCTAGAGACGTATATTGCCTTAACCGCAAAACCGCAGCCAACTTCTGTGCCCGCTCTATATTTTATGAATATTTTTTACTGTGTACAATTTCGTTCTTTTTTTAGCTGCCAACTCCGTGAACGCCTTCATCTATTTTTCGCTTTTGTGACATTTCACGCACTGCTTACCGACGTCCTTAGTGCGCACACTGAAAGTTCTGCTGAACTTAATGAGAATTTTACCATATAAATTTTTGCCAATTGTGCCATGGAAATGCCAGCTGCTGGGAGACGTGCCTTGGCACATTTATTGAAGCTCTTGATGTTGGCTTTGTGAATCACAGTGGCGCGCAAGCGCATGAAAAACGGCGGCGAACAAAAACTCAAGCCATGCAAATTATGTCACTCTTACCCTTCACCTACACCGAGCAGTTGGCCTGGCAGCCAGCTCGGCAGCAGGCAAACAAGTACCGGCTCAGCCCTTTTACGCTGCGCTAACATTGGTTGCGTTTCACTTTGTTGCGAAAAATTTATGTGCTTATGAATAAATTCGCTCGACAATGAGTAGCTGCCGCTGTCGCCGCCGACGCCGCATGCGCAACTAGATCGTTTGTCTGCAACTGTCAAGCCACGGCAACAACAATTGTGTGGCGCACGTTACAGCCAGCTAGCCATCGATGCAGTGAGCCAACTAAGCGAAGGTATTAAGCGCATGCGAGAACACCCACTGCTACCGTTAGCATCGCCGGAGCGCTATTCGCGTATTTGTCACGCTGCTCAACGGCGGGTGTTCAAGCGGGCGTTGCTCAACCCGTCGAGCTGCGCTGTCTGTCCGTAGCGGCTAGTGGGACCCAACGGCCAAGAACTAAATGCCATTGCGAAATCGCGTCGAATTGTTGTCGCAAGTTTTGGGCGACGACTCGACTTGACCATGGCTGATGGACTGCAATGCCACAGCGCGCATTGTTGCAGCCGCAATTCATTCAGTTGCGTTCACGGTTGGTTAGTCGGCGGTGGTCGCGTTGGCGTTGACGTCACACCTCGCTTTGTTGCAACAGTTGCACCACACCTGTGGCGAATCGCTTACGTTGCGGTCAGTAACAACAATGAATTGGTCGCTACGCTGCGGCTCGTTGCAACTAACTGCTAACTGCTGCCGGCTAAATTTGTTGCCGCTTGAGTGCTGTTGCTTGTTGCTGTCCGCAATTGTTGTCATTTGAATGAAATTTATGTGCTAAATGTTTGGGGACCTTGACTGCACCAGCATCTCTTTACTACAGCGGCTAACTTAGGTTAATGAGCTGGCATGCCAAATGTTTAACATATGAAAATTATCGCACGGCTATTTGTGGTTAATGAGCAGAGACGGCAACAAAAATTCTTCCACTGAATATTTATAGTGAACCGTTGCTAAAGAGAAGTTATAGAAGCATTCTACAGTGCAGTGTGTGTGTGCGTGTGTGTGTGTATGTAGCAGGTGAGCGTGCTAGCAAATTTGTTACTCTTGACAGTTATGTAATTAGCAATTTGAAGAACTGCCATTTAAGTCGCAATTTAATTTTATTTTAATTTGCTACGCCATAAATGACTTTTCAATAGTAAGGCATGAGCTGGGGGTGTAGGTAAAACCTCTTTCGCTGTTGCTGTTTTTTAGAATACCCTTCACAAAGTTTTTATACACGAACTTGATTTTTAAGATCTATAAATATTTTTCTTCTTACTCTCTGTTCAAACGAGGTGCCCATTGTGGGAAAAAGTTTTATTTCTATAGAAGAGAAGCTTCATTTTATCTGCCTGCCGTCGCACATTTCTACTACAAGGTCCGCATTTATCCTCAGCTTAACCTGTGTATAATGTTTTTACGTGCATTTTCAGTTTAACATTCTCTGTAAAAAAATCAAAATTTTCAAAAAACTGCTCGAAAGAATGTTTGCTTTTGGTCTTGGAAATTTTCAATCCAACGTAGAATTGATTCAACTGCTTTCCTCAGATCAGCATTTGAAATGAATTTGTTTGGAATGAACAGTTTTAACAATGGATTATACAAATTTGTACCACAACCCCCATTTTTATATAAATGTCTTTATTAGATCAGTATTTTTTATAATTAGCCGCTTTATAGAGTTTTTTAGAACTCAAATGTTTCGTTTAATTTCTGAGAAACTTATATCTATTTGATTCACATAAAATTTACACGTGCTGGTAACTCAAATTACTAATATAATTATTAATGTCGTGACAAATTACTAATTAATTTAGAAACATTTATTTTTTCCTTCCCTCGAACACTTTGGAAGTGTTGCGCCCACTTAACCGCACAACAATAAACAAATGTATTAGCTAAAGCCTTTTAAACCCTACAAAAACCGCACAATATACATACATATGTATGTATGTATGTATATTATGTATGTATATATGTATATTAGTAAATCCCTGGTACATGTAAATCGCTTGCAATTAGTTTTTCAATAAAAATACCAAATTTAATAGTGACAAAAGGCGACATTTTCAAGTCAAGCGGTTAAGCAGGAAGATGTGCCCAAAAACATGCCAAAAATAGTGTAACGGGATTTATTGAGACAGTCAACGGCACCATGAGGCCTGTACATATACATATGTACCTATGTTTAGGAATATATGGAGTATGACATTACAATGAATCAACTCCAATTATAATTACGCATCGCGGCCCTAAATTAGCTACCAAATGTGCACGACGCGCCACAACGGCAGCGCGCACATAGCGATACACAGTATATGAGCCTAAACATGTACCCGCATGTTGTCGCATAGTAGTCATTTCCAAATGCTGGCTCCTTTCATAACGCAGCACGTTGGTGTGTGTATGTGCGCGCTTGTGCTCCTTTCATACGTATTTCTATGATCCACCAAGCGTGTGAAGATGCGGGCGGCTGCCGCTGTCACTAAACAACGCGCTATCACCACCGCGCGCTCTCTCTTTCTTTCTGAAACTCTCGCTCGCACCATCGTGCTCTTCCTTAACAACCGCATATTTGGTGGATCTGTCAGCGCGTTATTTGCAGCAGCGCATTTGACTAAACATCAAATGATTACCATATGCGCCACTAACATATATACTATATAGACTCAGACGCGCGCGCATACATACATCCACATATTTGAAAAATACAGTTAAAGGCTGATTGTCAGCATGTTTCGTTGGCTGCTAAAAAGCAGCGGCAGCAAAACCGCAAGGGATGTGTCGATACTGCGCCGCGCCGCACCGTGCTATCGTTGTGCGCGCGCTGACTCCTCTTCACTCTCCGTGCGCTTACCCAATTACTATCACCACAATTGGCTTTTGCGTCAACTGCGCTCTGTTGCGTCTGTGATAAATTCAAAGGATTTCTTGTCGAATTTGTCAAGCATGAAATGAGTGTCGCGCTGTTGTTGTGCAGCGTCATTACAATTGCGCATTTGTTGTTATTGTTTTACATGCTCATTGCTCTTGCTGGCTGACAGGCTGGTAGACAATTGCGTCAAAAATAGACACAACCAGCATACAGTTCACATTACACACTCGAAAGAGGCGGCGGCTGAGCGCTCGCAGCGAAGTGTTGATGTCTGCTGCGCCACGTGGTCTTGCTCTTCTTCACTTTTTATACGCGTTCATTTTGCTATTTTTCCACTTATTTACATATATGCTTTCATATATCTCCATACACAACACTTATTTCCACAATTTTATCCCCTCACTTATGCTCCAGCGCTGATGATTTATATGTAATTGCCGTTTTACATGCACCAAACGATCCAATGCTCGCCTAGCTGCTTATCCGCCCCACTCACAGCATCCATCATTCACCTACTTACAAACATACATATACGCACATATATTCAGTGTCTTCCTTCCTTCGCTTATTCCTTTCCGCTTAACCTTGCGCCTCCTTTGCGCTTCACTTCACTGCACATCATTTACCGGCAAGCGCACTTGAACTCGTAATTGGGGAAAAATGAAATGACATAAAAATCTATGGGAAAAATGAGATCAAAATGTGGAATAATAAATACGAACGCGCAACATCTCATTACGCGGCGACATGCGAGTACACTTACACCACACACTTGTCTCCGCCGTGTTGCACTTCCATCGCAATACATACATACACATATCGGATTTTACTTTTCCTTCTTGCGCCACAGAAATTTACATAATTTCACTTTGATTTGCACAGACGAATGACAAGACCATCACAGACGCCTGTCTCGGTTTGAAGGAGTATCTCTTCGGTCGCAATTGAATGCAAACTCATGAGAGGCGACACGACACAGTGGTTTCAGATGTACTTGTAGTTATAATTAATTTGAAAATTCTAAGGAAGAACTTGAGTGAAAGCTCGCTAAATGAAACTGATAGAGCTTTCGACATGAGTGAAAACTTCAAATAGTTACATAGGCTAGGTCTAGACTGCTTTAAACAATAAAATCTTGCAAAAGCGTGGAAACTAAGTTTGTAAAGATTCAGGATAGGTAGGTAAGTAGGTAAAGTGGCTATCTTACGATACACCTATGCCTTTAAAAGGCCCATTGTGATACCACCGGGAGCAACGTCTCCTCACTCTATTGGTTCCTTTCTGAAGCAACCCGAACTTCATTAGTAAGACACTTTTTTTCTTTCAGGATAAGGGTCTGAGAACTAAACAGAAACCAAATAATTGTGGTTTGCTTAGTCCTCGATATTAGCTTACTTGTCTGCTATTTAGCATATTTCAGAACCGTGCAAACTTCTGCATTGTCTCAGAGATCTGATAAGACTCCAAATTCGGTCCATCCATCTTTGACCAAAGATCTGGGATGATTTGTTTTCAAAGCAAGTAGAACTCATTTTACTGAACTTCGATGGCGTAAAACTTAGTTCTAGCCATGAAATCGTGTAAGGATATAAAGTCTTTCTATGACATCCTTCGGTCTTAGAAATTCCAGCTCACATTATATAATATATCACAACCTTTATTGGTAAGAAGTATATATCAGTGCCAACAAAAGTTCTGGAGTCCAGCAAAACTTTTCGCCTGTGCTCTCTCGCCTATTGCCTTTCTAGCTCCAACATCATGTAAGAATATAGAGTCTCGCAGAGATTTTCTTCGATCGGCAAAATTCTAGCTCACATCATATACCACAGGCTGTTGTCTTTTTACCAACAAAAGCTCTGAAATCCAGTCAAACCTTTTGATTGAGCCCTCTCGCCTTCTATCTTTCTAACCCCTCAACCACACCTATGAATATGTTAGATACTCTGATTCTATCTGTTGCTTACTCGAAGATATCACTTCTAGATTCCACCATAAATAATCCACATTAAAATGCATTAAATCCATTAAACGGACGACACTGGTCTTTCGAATAGATGAGGAAAGTATAACGCTTCTTCAGTGGGATTAATATAGTTTTGATTTCTATCACAACTTCTTGGACTATCTAAGGATAAGTGACATATTTTCATAAAATCCTACATTAAATATTGTATAATCGTTGACTCCAGAAATCTCAGAATAATACTTTTCAAATCCTTTCTAGAAAGCATGAAGACCTCTATATGTTGACCTAACCCCTTAGACTGATCGAAGCCGTGCAGCATACCTTGTCCACCGCGTTCCAAGCTTAAGTTCACATGAGAACTCAGAACTTCAAAAAATCTGATACAAACTGAAAGAATCTGCAACCCACAGTACTCTTACTTACAAAGCACAGGAAGCCCTTACAGCTAAATTATTTCTTTTTTGTTGCTTTCTCAAGCTGCCGCCTCATTTAAAATGATACCAAAAATTTACTTTGCCACTCATTTATGGATGAAATTAATAAGCCAAAAAATGTGACATTTATGTCGTTGCTTTTCCTGTAGCTAACTTGCAACAATAACAACAACAACAACACAAGCACTAGTACGTATGTGTGTGCTTGCAACGTGCGCGGCGACAAATGGCAACCGGAAAAAAATAAATAACAATAAAGGAGCAAAACCAGAACAAGCAGCCGGGTGCCGAGTGCCGAGTGCGACTGTGTGTGTGTATGCAATCTGAATGTGTGTGTCTATGTGCCTGCGTTGAAATGCAAGAAAGCGTGAAAAGTACGCCGATTTATAACCATACCAATTTCAAATAGCCAACAGCAACAACAAACATCATATACGAGTTCAGCCAACTAGCTGGTGTAGCAACAACAAGCGTTGCAAGTGAACTAAGGCGAAGACGGAATCAAAGCATCGCGCACGACATTTGAAAGGCGGAAAATTTATGACGAAAATTTCATTGACAATTGTCGCTGCCACAAATACGCCACGCCACAACACATCCCTAGCTGTGGCCGTGTTGCAAGTAGCATACTAAGCTTGCGGCTGGTAATGAATGCTGAGGATTTCATGAAGCCACCAACACATCATTGCTATTGACTTAGGATATAAAACGCACACTTGCAAACGCACTAACTTATATAAATCTGTATCTATCTATGTGTGTGTGTGTGTGTACTTCAGCTGCGCGCTAATGCCTGCCATCCATATTTTAATTCCTCCATCGCTTTTTTGTTATTTTTGCTATTTTTCTCGTTTCTTTTCATACACTGCAGTGGGAAAGGAGTTATTTGGGGCACATGTACGCCAAGCGTAATCTGCTGTGAGGCACTAGCAACAACAGTACACCACAGCTATACGCGTACTTGCCACATGACGAGCAAATGAAGAAATGATGAGGCAAATAAAGCATTGCGCATAAAGCCAACAAGCGTGAAAGACAATAGTACAAATAAATAAATAAACAGACAGACGGACAAGCAGACGCATCAGTAAATGAAGCTGCTGTAATGAAAGTGCGGCGCAGCAGTGGGAACGTTGGGGCGGCTGCCACGTCACAACACTGCATGCAACGCATGAGGGTACATCATTCGTTGTCAGTTGACATTAAAGCAAACACTTTGTCAACGCTTTGATGAATGCAATACGCGCGCAGTTGCAGCCGTGCAACATGCAACAAGCCGAAGTTTGATGCGATTTTTATTGGTTTTTGTTGGTTTTTTTTTTTTAATTTCATTTGGTTTTACTTAATTTGTGTCGGCTGTCGCGACCATGTTGAAACGTGTTATTGTGAATGTGCAGTGAAAACAAATAAGTAAGGACGTGGGATGTTGTTTCTGATGAGTTTGCAAAGTGATTTTTAAGTTGATTTTGAAGAATAAAAAAAATGGTATGTGTATAATTTCAACTTACTTATACTGATTTTGAGAACCTTAATCTTATCCATATAAGTGACTGCAAGCCTTTGAAGATCCATGTAAACATCATAAGATGATTGAGTGAATTTTCCAGCTTCAACCAAATTTCTTTGAAAGCTGAGACCAGAGTTCGCTGGTTTGACATATCCCCATTCCTATGTTTATATAAAGTAGACTACTCTCCTTACCGTTACTTATCTCACACTGACTGACACAAAACTCACTAACCTAGTTAAAGATAACGAAAGCTCTCTACTAAAGATTACTCGAACAGTAGTTTAAACTATTATTTTTTGGACTGCTGACTGTATAACGTAACAAACGATGGTATGAAGATTTCCCAGTCTTTACGTAACATTTACTACCAAAAATATTCTTCTAAGCTTCGATGAAAGCTCCACAAAAGCTCTACATGACTATACCTCGGAGTTTTAGTATTTTCAGAAATCATATATTGATCAACTTGACTTCATATTGCCCTACTAGGCATAGCTGAACGCTTTAAGCACTACTTTCTGTTGTTCAGCTTTTTATGAGTAATTATTGATTACTGACTTCGCAAGTCCTTTCCAATTGGCTAGCCGTGTGAATTATTTTTTTATTTATTTATTTTATTTTTCTAAAGAAATTACTAATATGTATCTAGTTTTTTTTTGTACGCAAACTTATGATTTCGCTCGCATTTCTACTATGCAACAATTATATTAATTTAGTTTCTACTGAATCTACTCCAACACTTTCGAGCATTCCATATGAGTTTTACTTAAATCATTTCGCAGTTTATCGAAAATATCTGAATTACTTAAACATCGGAGTATTGCAAATCATCAGTTTAAAACAATCACAGTTATATTTGGGCGATTTCTCACAAGTGTTTCACAAGTTCAGCAAAACCAAATTTATACTTAACTATGGACAAATTTTTGAATTTTCTGTGACTTTCTTTTTTGCTTCTCTTCTATTATCAGACATCTTTTAGCAGTTAATCTACTATGAGACATTCTTCTCAAAATTCTGTTAGACTTGCTTGAATGTATTATAAAAAAAAAATTTTATTTTACTAAAGTTATCTGGAATACTTTAGAGCCGCTTACATACTAATTTGGGGCACGAGACTTTAAAAAGCTTTTCCAAGCATTTTTCTTTGACTATTTGAGAAAGGGTACACTTTTTTAAGAAAAAATTTCGTTTTTTTATAAAGGGTATAAGAATTCTCTCTCCGTGAGTAATGAGCTGATTACTTTGTGTGACGAAGCGCATAAGCATATTTAAAAAAAAAACAAGAAAAGCGTGATTGAAAAAAGAACAATGCAACAAACATTTCGTTGAAAACTCTTCCCCGCCAAAAAAACAAACAAACACTTAGTCATCCGCGGAGCAGATTCATTGATAATAACTTCGAATTTAGTCTTTTATAAAATATTCTAACTTTTTCATGAGCTCCGTTGTGCCCACTACTTGATTTTGAGAAATAGTTTAACAAATTGCGTACGCATGTTGCATGTCGCACGTAGCAACAACATATGGACGTGCATCATATAGCGAGATGCAAGCGTCCGTTCCGCGCCACATGCGTGGGGGGAACGGAAATTCATGCAGTCTGCACGGCGGCACAACTGCCACTAATCAAAACGTAAACAAATGACAACTGACAACACTAACAATAATAACAACATGCAAACAAAAACAAAGAAATGCAGTGTGTAGACAACAAACAATGTGTAGAGTAGAACAAAAAGAACAACAAGCAGGCTTGCTACAAATTTAACAACAACAATATGTTGAACATGCAACACACAACACAAATCTGACAAAATAAAGTACTCTCGAGAAGCGCATAAAAAACACGCGAACATGAAATTCGAGCTGACAACAAAGTGATCCACTCACACAGATGCATTTGCGGCCTTAGCTAAAGCATTGGCAGCATTAGTAAATGTTAAATGCTAAAAGCTGTAATCTAAAAGCTCTTGTGCCACAAACTCTCCCTTGCTTTTCACGCTGCTAACGGTACACCATGGTGGGTTGGTGGCTATAAATTAATACAACTACAACAAAAAATGTGTATGACATTTGGCAGTCCATTTGTTATTTGTTGGAAAACACACACACACACGCTCGCACACATAATAAATGCTTAACACTAATAGTACTGTTATAAAAAATTTTAGTAGGCGCACATTTATAATTTGTTTTAAATTTTATTTGCCTGATTTATGAACTTTTTCGATTTATGAAAAATTATCGCACCATTTCGTTTGTAATTTGATATTAGTTTCAAATGATTTCAGTTTTTGATTTATTTGCCTTTAATGCTTAAACTCAACATTAGCTTTTAGTTTTTATGGGTCGAGGTAAGAGGCACTCAGTTTTGTTTAGTAGTCATCAAGCGGAAATAATTAAAATAAAATTTTTAAGAGCTAAAATTAATTTAATGACGTTAGGTTAACATATTGTACTTAGATCTTTCCGGTACCTTGAAATGCTGCCAAAAATTATGAACGAATGATATTATGAAAAATAAGCAAGCTCCTCAAGCTCCTTAAGGGAAGAAGCGACGAAAGCCACAGTTTGTGTCTATAATTTTGTAGAATTAAATCCATCCACGTAATTTCCTCATTTGCAGCCTTTTTTTATACTCTTGTTAAAGTTATCTTTAAACTTAGACCATTTATAGAACTCTTGAGGCTCTACGTTCCACCTAGGCAGTATAGGACAATATATATGTATATATTTTTGGGACTTTTGTGAAATTAATCTTTGTTTACTCCTACTTTAATATCCGATGAATATCATACGTCTCAAAATCAGCTGAACAAGGGTCTGCCTGCTATGGTACTATACTTGGTTACTGTGCTTCGCCTGACAACTCAGAAAACAAGATATATTTAAAAGTGTCAATTTCTTCTATGAAAACGATTGCTTTTTAGTAGATCTAGCCTTAAAGCATTGAAACTTACTATGCAAGTCAAAGTTGTTGAAAGCGCTCTACTAACATTTACTCGAACAAAGGTTTGATCTATGGTTTTTGGAACTGCATGGCATACCATAAAAAACTATGATATGAAAATTTCCCAATCTTTTCGAAACATTTAATACCTTACTTAAATACTCTTCAAAGCTTCGATGAAAGCTCTGCATGCCTGAACATCGGACATCGGTATTATCATATATTGAACATTAAGCAAGACTTATCGAGTACTTATATATTCTTCTAAAGATGTCATTGATTTGTATATAACTTTTACACTCAAACTTTTGATTACATTCCTCTAATACTCACACAACAGCTATCTCAATGTAATATCTACTTGATCTACTCCATATCTTTCGCGGATCTCATATGGGTCTTACTTGTTTCATTTAGCATTTCAACGAAAATGTCTGAGCTGGCGAAAACAGCAGTATTGGATATCTTCAGTTTGCAAACAACTGCACAAATTTTCAACGATTTGTCTCAAGTGTTTCACAAGTCCATCAGAGCCAAATTTATACCTACCTGTGAACAGATTGTTGTTATTAGCGCATCCGCCTTCATTGTATACTTAATATTTTGCTCTAATTTTGTTACTACCTGAAGAATTGAACTTTTCGTAGCGAAATATTTTAGCTTTTGTGTGTGAAAATAGTGTTTATTTTATTTTCAATTTTTAATACTTGAAACGTATTCATTTTATATAGAACTTCTAAGTATTCAAACCACTATTTCATTAATCGTTCGAGAATTACACACGTTGATAAATGTTGAATGAACGAAATGACGCCTAAAAGTATACATACGGGACCAATATATGTACCAAATGGAGCATTTGCCTGGAAAAAAAATTATATAAAAGGGCCAGCCAATTAAAAAGGTGTTAATAGGGAAATGTTTTAAATGCATAAAAGCTCATTCCTATAAAAAAAAAAAACAATTTTTCGCTTTTATACGTATTAATTCACAAATACTCAGGCATCAGCAAACAATGCAGGTCATTCGTATTTACTCAATTAGCAAAAGTGCAATTCAACGTACTTAAATTTACGCAGAGAAATCCTTGTAAATACATTTTCCACCAAATTATTCAGTTCCATTACGTTTTAAATCATCAATTTTTCATTGTATTTCCTTTTGATAAAAGCTTCATTAAAATGTATTAAATATTTGTATGCCATTTTATTGCTTTATATATCCGTATTTATGTATATTTGCAAATACTTACATATAACATATACCATTATACATCAGTGACCACGCGACGCGCAACCGACATGCGCCGAAGGGAATCGATTATTGTCACGAGATAATGATTACCAACACATTAATGCAGTGCCAACGAAGTGCGCTGATAACCAAATGAAAATGGTAATTTGAATCAAAAAGATAACGTTACTATGAAAAACACCTGAAAGCAAATATTTATAAATACTTCTTTTTACATACATCTGCACTTACCGTTATTGGCGTTAATTAAATAAAAATTTCACCGTTAATGAGCTACGCGTGAAGTTGAACACACTCTCACAACCAAATGATGTTAAGAAGCAAGCGATAAGAGCTGAAGAGTCGTCCAAGAGATTTTATCTGTAAAAGAGTGGGTTTAAATTTTCTTTTTATACCCTGAACAGGATAGTTTAAGTTTTGCGCGAAGTTTTTAACAACCAAAAAGAAGAGTCGCAGACCTTATTAAGCATATATATGGTATAAAGGATTGATATGCTAAGTCGTTGTTGCCATCTCTGTCTATGAGTATATACGTGAACTAGTTCCTTAATTTTCGAGATATGGTTCTGAAATCTTGTACGCGTCCTTTTCTCTTCACGAAGCTGCTAATTTGTCGAAACCGCCCATATCGGATATTTTTATATCCTTTAATGCTATAAAAAATGCACCTGTTGAGGGTATTACAACTTTGGTGCAACCGCAGGTTATATTTTTTTTAATGAGCGATCATTCAAATGTGTATCTCAGGCTCTTATCGTTTCGCAGTTTGAAGTGATATAATTTTTAATAACACTCTGCGTGTTTCTCGACTAGATAACACTGACATGGGAGCTTCTCATTTCAATAGGCTTGTAAATTGTTCCTCAGTTAGCCCATAGCGAACAAAAACCTCCACTACGATATTGCCTCTGACCAGAAAAGTGAATTTCATTTATTTTCATTTATTCCGAAGATCTCTCTGACGTCACACCTCTCTCTTAGTTATCACAACTTTGCACTTCAATCACTTTCAACACATTCCATATCACTCGTGCCACGCACTCTCATTGTTTGTTTGCTGCACATTCAATTAATTGTAATTAATCAGGCACTGGCAATCAACGCTGTCGTGTGGCAACGCTTTGATGCTATTTATGCGCAATAATTTTTAAAACAAATGATAAATGTTTATTAACATTAACGGAAACGCACAACTACTCTCCCACACACACACACACTTATACTTGTTATGAACACAGACTTGAGCCGCAATGCTGCCGGCGCTTACTCCCCGAATGCTACTCATTGAACTCAAATTATCAATCATTTCATTCATTCATTCATTTATGCCGTTATTTGTGTGCTCATTTGCTTGTTTGCACATTTGTAATTATTTTCGTTGTCTCTGCCACATCGTTTACTGTTTGTTTTTGCTTTTGTTGTGCATTTCATTCGATTTTTATTTAACTTCTTTTTGGTGTCACGTGCATTTGACATAAATTTAATTTAAAATCAATAAATTTCACAATTCATTTGTCATGCCAAAGCGACTCAGCCGCATTTACATTGTTGAATTGCGTATATGTGTGTGTGTGTAACATTCATTATTTTGATATTTTTTACTCCCTAGTGAATTTTCAAATAAACTTTTAATTAAATATTAATTTTTTCTACGCTCCTATGATACTTTACCAATAAATATTTGTTATTTTCTAGTTCAATTTAGTGAGTTTAATTTTTTTTACTGTTTACTTAAAAAAATTTTGCAATCGTCTCTATATCATCAGTCAAATATTTAGGTCAGTTTGCATATGCTTTTATAATATTTACTTAGTAATTCATATGTACCATATAAATGTTATAAACACAAATATTTCCCGAAAACAAACATGTGTAAGTGTTGAATAAATTTTTTACATTCCGAGTATGAGTTAAACAATAAAAATGTTCACAAATCTGACGTTGCGTAGATTTAATCATTTCATTATTGAATATGATAATAGTTATTAATTTTTTTATGAAGGTAATTACACATTTCTAATGAATACTATAATTAAATTATATATACATATGTATACATTAAAATCCGAATGAAATAAGTATAGCAAGATTAACTTCGGCTGCATCGAAGCTATAATACCGTTGACAGGTGCACCTATTAATGCTTAAACGGGTATAAAAAGTTCTTTAGTCTCATATTGATCGCTCCGTTTGTATGGCAGCTATATGCTATATTGGTCCAATTTTTTTAGAGATTATAGCGTTTTCTTAGACAATAACACATGCCAAATTTCGTTAAGCGCTCTCAACATATCAAAAAGCTGTCCATACCAATACTTGATTCTGAGCAGCCAGTTTGTATGACAGCTATATGCTATAGTGAACCGATATCGGCGGTACTGACAAGTGAGCATCTGTTTGAGAAGATAAAAGTATGTGCAAAATTGCATAGTGTTATCTCAAAAATTGAAGGACTAGTATATACAGACGGACAGGTGGTTCGACGAATATGATTAAATTGACTCAGCTTGTCAAGCTGATCATTTATATATGGTATATACTATATACATTAATGATGCACCGACGATGCTACAAACATCGTGGCAAACTTATTATACCCTGTTCAATAAATAAAACTTTAGGAGTCTTTAATAAAAGTTATCTCAAAATTATCTAGCTTGAGCTTTGTAAAGGTTTATTATTGATCCTGACAAGATATTACTTTTGCCTTAAGTTAGCAAAATGTACTTACTTATCTAACATAAACCTAATTTAATTTTAATTAATTACTTAATTGTCAACGCAATGCACTAGCCACAGCATTACGAGTATTAACGCTTAGTGAACTCGGTGTCATTAACCCGCAGGTGGACCCCTAAAGTGTGTTACTAAAAAAACTAATGATAAAATGTGTAATAATTATGTGTTTACTACCATAATAATTAGCCATATGTGTATTATGACATTTATATAAACAACAAGACACGCACAGTTAACTAGTTGTAGTAAAAAAGAGCAATTAAAGAGCGATTATCAAACAAAGAGTATAATATAATACACCCACAGGAAGCAAAAGGGTGGCAATACTGTGGAAATATACACACTGTGGCATGTAGATTAGCACAAATGGTTTAGCTAACTAGAAAGGGAGTTGAATATGAAACTTAATGACCTGCGTGTACAATTGGCGAATGCCTTAATAAAAATGGAAAACAAAACAAAAGTGAACAATACTCGGGCTTTATATGGAAAGAAGCACACTAAACAAATATTAGTGTGTTTGAATTTATGTATTTTTTGTTTGTATGTATTAAAATTATGGCGTATATGTACCATTTTAATCGCTTTATGGTCATATTCTTAGCATTCAATTGATAATATTATATGACTCTGTAGAAAAGAGCAAAATTATGGGCACGCAAAGGCGACGCATGGCTAATGAGTGTTACGGTGGGCATAAGAGAGCCAGAGAAAGTATAAACAGGAAAGTAGTACACTAAAAACTAGCACATAATTTGTACAAAGTAATGCAATGAAATACATATGTGGTATATCTATATTTTATTATTTCGTTTACTAATTGCGATGTATGAGTGGGTTGTGACCAGGCGGTCGAAATTAGTGGCTTCGAGTTGAGAAAATCTATTATTTATTAAAACAAAACTAGTACGCTTTCAGTCGTACGAGAAGCCAGAATTGTTTAAAACTGAGTGGAATGCAAGAACGCAAGAAGTCTAAGGCTAAACAAATAGTGGAGTAGATAGCAGAGTACAGAGTGTGCTACGAACACAGTGTGTCACACATTATTACTGTTTCAAAGCTAATCGGTAGTGTTTTGAAGGCAAATCTAACCGGATAAATCAGCAAGACTTAACCTCACCAACTTATAAGTAAAATTCTGATGGACACAATAAGAAACAAGAAAATAAAAACATAACTTCGACTGCACCGAAGCTAAAATACCCTTCATAGGCGATTCCGAACAATAAACAGCTTCTTGAGATGGAAAAACGTGTGCAAAAATTCAGATCGATAAATCCAAAACTGAGAGAGTACAAAATTTAAAATTTTAGTAATCGGTTGAGAATTGTTATGAAATTTGCTTAATGTGAGCGAAATAATAGTTTTAAATATGGATATTTTGAAATTATCGGTTACTGTTGACCTGCAACCATCCCAAGTATATACTAATATCGCTTGCATACAGTAATAACGTTGCTGCTCAGCATATTATTAGAGTTCGATCCGTTAATATAAATTTGAGGTTATGCCTTGGCCTTTTTTCCTTAGCAATTAACTCGAAAATCAACTTACTAGCACAAGTTTTCACTGGGTTGTTTAACAATACTTAGTTAGGTTATTAACAGTTACTTAACACAACAAATCCCAAACGACCAACCACATGTCGTGCAACAGCCATTACCATCTGCGCCTGCAGATTAAGCATATTTAAATAATTTGCTTATGAATATGCAATACAGGCCAACAGCAACAATTTTAATAACTCTCTATTAACCGATATGCAACATGTTGCCACTATATGCTAATAAAGTAATTACAATGTGCATGCAACAGCGCTCTTACTTTCGTGCGCTTCTTTACTCTTTTAATTTCTCTCTATTACACCAAATACACCCTGCAGACTCGCCTTCAGAACATTTTTAATTTCATATTCAATTTCCTAGTTGACCCTAATCCCTACATCATTGCCTCCTATTGCATGCAGCAGCGTACTTAAGTGCCAATACTATTAGCGTATCAAAAGCAGTAGCGAAAAAAATCTCTACGCCACATAAATAAATATGCAAACATAAAATAAACAAGCTCAGAAAAAGTGTTAGTCCAACTATCGCGTCACACTACAAACAGCGCTTGGTTGTATCATCACATTTAATCGCGCTCACGACTCTTACATATATATATACATATATACGCCACTACAGTTCTTACGCCCACAACGCTTTTCTCAGTTACCGCTCTGCAGCAATTCCAGTTATAAATTATGTCAATTTTTCAATTTCCATGCTTCAGCCTTAAAGTGTTGAAATGCATACACTTAGGCGTCGAACAAAGCAATTTTCACTCGAGTTGTAACTCCAGTTTGTAGTGTGCTTTTTACTGAGAATTCGTTGGAGTTGTTGCACTACTCGCTTCTTATATTTATTTATTTGTTGTTGTTATGTTTACTGTATTTTATATACTTTTTTGCGTGACGGAAATTGATGTTTCATTCGCAGGAAGTGTCAAACCATTATGGGCGGTCGTAATGTAAATTACCCGACTGACTTATGGGCGGTTGATAAGATATCGCTGAGATATTTTATGTGTCAGTAGTGAGTTAAACGAAATACGGGAAAATTGAAAAAAGAGAGTAAATAAAAGTTTCGATTGTCCTTTTAAAATTTACACAGTGCGATGTTTATATGCAAGAAAGTGATTTCGGGATCAAAAATGTTCGTATGTTAAATGAATTAAAAGAAAATAGTAGCTATTTCGTTAACAGGGTTGCATTTGCTTTGGTAAAAACTCAAATATGTCTTTATTGTGGTATAAAATCGATTTTTGTCACTTTAAACATTCGAGTCTCTAGAACACTTTGCATACTCAGATCGTGAGAATGTTTGCTTTTACATCGCTTACAATCAACTTTCTTATTTGACCAATCACCGGGAGTCTGCAGTACTTTTAAAGCTCTATTGGGTTAAAAAAGTTCAACATATTATGATACCACATAAGAAGATCTTGTCGAGAACTGTAACTTGATGGACTGAAGTACGAATTACTCCTATATTATATAGTACTGCCGAGAATATCTGATATCCAAACCCTGCTATAATTATACTAATATATTCAAGGTCACAATAAAAACCAGCACTTTAAGATCTCACCGAATCGTTTCCCGTTTCGTTCTGGACAAAGCGTTAACTCTGGCATGTTATACATTTTTCGCCAGCTATTCTGCACAGTGTTCCAGAAAAATAATTAGAAAATGAAGTCTACAACAGAGCTCAGCAATTTCTGTACTTGAATTCAGCATTTTCATAAGCAATAAACAATATTCGAACAATACTTCTGTAAAATTAAATTTCCAGAGAGACCAAGCACGGAAATCTTCAAAAAAGGGAAGGTGCCAAGTTTTGATATTGCTATTATATGAATTCTTATGCTGTGATATAAAAAAGATTCAGATCGAAGAGATGTAACGGTTTCTTGTGGTTTGCTTTCTGGTAGTTTTTTTGGAGTAAATTCTAGAAATTATCTTCGAAAGTTTTGATAGCGTAAGTAATTGAGTTTTTAAAAATAATGACTCATAAAACACCGAAAATATTTCACTAGAATTTCTGTACGAATTTAGAACTTTCAGTTAACGATTTGTATTATTTTCAATCAGCGTGACGAACTTAGTCTATTTAGCTATGTCGTCTGTGTGTCCGTCCGACTGTCTGTTTATATGCGAACTAGTCTCTCAGTTTTTGATATATCGATCTGAAATTATGCACCCGTCCTTTTCTCACCAAGAAGCTATTTATTTGTCCCACCCATTTTCTGGAATTTTTTATTTATGTGAGGAGTATTAGTTATCTTAATATCTTCTCAGCTTCTTTCACATACATATATCAGTCTGCGCTTACTCATGCTATGTTATATTATGTCATTCTGTCTTATTTTAAACTTTTAAGTAAGTTTATTTATGCGGTTCTCTGTACTATAATTACGATTTTCTATGCTATGCTATGTAGTGCTATGTTATGTCATTCTATGTTATGTTATTATTTTGAATATATCATGTTCATTTATGATGTGTTATGTTTTGTCATGTTGATTTGCTATACTATGCTATGCCATTCTCTGTTATGCCATGTGATGCTATGTTATGTCTTTCAATATATGTTAAACTTTTAAATTTTAGCTTTTTTATATTATGCTATGTTCTATTATGTCGATTTCCTTTACCATGCTATGTTATGTAAAGCTTTTGAGTACACCAAATTTACATACGCTGTGCTATGTTGATTGTGTAATGTGATTCAGTAGCAAACAATGCTTTGAACAACAAATACAATATTGAACCAAATACTACCTTAACCTATCTTATGCTCCAGATGAACTCAGCAACTCACAGTCATCAACTTTCATTATCCTTGTTTGCAAATATTTGCGCTCATTCAGTGTGCCGCCGCCGCTTGCTTGAATCGTATTTGCGCGCACAGCACAAAAATCAACGACGCACTGCGAAGAATGTTAGACATAAATGACAACAAAAACACAGCAACGTATGAATAGAGTACTAGCGTTAATTACATACACGAAAGGATCTGCTGACTGTCTGTTTGCATGGGAACTTAGGTAAACTTAAAGCTAATCGCTGCGGAAAATAATTGATGGTCGACGACAGGCAGATAGATGCGTAGCAAAGCCAACAAATACAAACGAACACACACAGCTATTCAGCTGTGGTAATCAAAAGCATGCTTGTTGCTGCAACATTTGTGCGGCGCTTGCAACATTTTTGATTTGTATACGCGTGCAAATTGTGACTTTTATTGGATTATTAATTGCCGGCTGGCAGTTGCAACACAAGCGCACAAGTGCCGTTGACTGATGACCGTACCTGTCTGTAGCTGCCACATGCATGCATGCGTGCATGTATGTGTGTGTGTGCGTTGTTTGGTATTTATAGCAACGCAACTCGGCCGCTTGCTACAGTTATGCCACGCATTCGCCAAGGGAACAATCAAAAATTCAAACGCACGTGCGGTGTGAGTTGCATAGCGACATACATGTGTGTGTGCGAGTGTATGTGTATAGTCGTATGTAAGGCTGCGCTTGCATTCGTTTGTACATTTGTCAAGCATTTGATCATCCATCCACGTCAGGTGCGCCAATTGTGCAGCTATGCGTGGCATTGTTGTTGTTGTTGCGGCAAATTTTCAGCTCGTTTTTCAAAATGTCATTTCAACTGGACGTCCAAAGGTGCATGTGCAACACATCTTCTACTAGCCGCATTTCTGCCTTACCTCCGCGTGTGATTCCTCACATTTCTCTTTCTGTGCGTGTGTGTGTGTATATATACAAAGCTATGCACTTGCTGCGGTTGACGTCGATGATTGCGTTTGCCTGCGGTCACCTCATCCTGTACCACACACTTACTTTTGCTGACACGGCCTTATCAACGCTGCTGTGATTGCTGGTTCCTCACTTCACTCCATTTCACCGCCGCACTGCTCTCTCACACGCATCTTTAACTCCTCGCTTGACATGCCAGGCTACGGGCTGTTCCAAGCCGAAAGTCATTTGGTTGACTGTTGATGAATTTACGTTTGAATTTGCTGATTTGGTGAATGACTTCATTAGCATGGCGCACAGCAGTGGCACTAAGGCTTTGCCCACACACAAACACCAACACACTTTCCTCACTTCATTCACTTAGTCTACTTATGCCATGATATGCTATGCTATGCTTATGCTGTTAATTACACACGTACCTCTAACTCTCTCTCTCTCTATTTTCCCTCTTTATCCCTCTAAAATGCTTTGATGTTTAGTCGCAGTTATGATTTCGAAAAATCTCTTTTCATGTGCAGCCATAGAGATTTGTATCTCTAATTACTCGGTTCGATTTATCTCGTTTTGCCTCTTTCGGTTTATGAACACTGTAAACATTTGCAAAATGTCTGATTTGTTGTCTGCATTGATTTTAATCAGTTAACTGCTACTTGTTTGCGTTGAGTGCATTAATTACTGACAATTTGCACGCTTTCAAGACGCCAATGGATTTATTTTAGACTTTTCATAATTTTTCAATATGATAAATGGTCGCACCATTCATTGATTAATTGACTATTTAATGATAAATAAATTACTGACAGATACATACGCACACACGAATAAAAGAAATCCTTTAAAAACCAGGAAAAACGTTAAAGGATATACAATTATAGTTATTCTGCTTTTAATCGGTCAGTTTGAATGGCAGCTATATGCTATAGTGGTCCCATATCGGCGGTTTCGACAAATAAGCAGCATTTTGGAGAAAAAAGAACGTGTGCAAAATTTCAGGTCGACATCTCAAAATCTCGACTTAGCTCATCAAGCTGTTCATTTATGCACGAGTATATCCTTATACACGATAATATCCTTCATAAGGTTTCCGACATTTAAATTGTTATACAAAATTTATGAAAAAGCCGAGCTTTCCAGGAGCTTTTTTAAAAGTAACTTAGTAAAAAATATTTCCTAAATTTAACTAAATTGAGTCATGTTAAAAAAAAAGTTTCTTTGACCTTAGAATAAAATTTATTAAACTAAATGATTTTAAGAAATACATTCACTATTGGTCTATTCCCCGCAAATTAATCCTAGTTTAAATGAGAAGATCAGATAGCTCTCTGAGAGCTAACTAATTGCAAAAATGTGTGGAAAAAGCTTTCAATGTTAATTAAACTGTCAAGTTTTCTAGATTAATCAAACTGAAGCTTCAACAGAACCAATATTCATCATATTGTATTTAAAAGGCTCATGGGTTCATGGCAATAGCGTTATTTTGCTGAAGATATCTCAATGGATCAATCTTTAGCTTTAGTTGAATTAAACCGGAATTTTCCACTGATTATAAAACATATTTTCAAGAGAATGTCGGTTTTAAAAATTAGCTTTGCCTCTGTTCATGATACGCATGCATTGGATTTATATTAAAATAACAAGCTTTTGAAACTTTTAAAGCTCTGTACCAAATCTGTTTGTTTGTTTGTATGATTGATACATACAATAAAGTTAAAAATATTTCTCTACAACGTGTTTATAGCTTTATTGGCCGTATATTTTGTTGTTAAAACTATGCAATCCTCAAAGCTTTCAAATATTTTCACAGAGCTTTTTTTAATTTCTTGTCTTATCATGAAAAATACAACAAATTTAATTCAATCACGTATAATTCTGTGTAATTTTTAAATGGATATTTAAACGCATAACGGTACATATTTTCCATCCATACTTTAAGCCTAATAAATGGCGCTCATAACAATATTTTAGCCAACACTTCGAGTATCAATTTTAACGCTATAAAATTTCGTAATATGAGGTTGGATAGTAAAAAAGAAAAAAAAAAACAACGAAGCAGATTGGCAATGAAATGAAATCGGAAATACGAGTATACCATTTTCCATTTGCCAAGCACTTCTACACGATGCTATGCGCGCAGTCTTCGGCAAATTGCAGGCGCGCGATAACAATTTAAGTTGATTTTAATTAAATGCAATTGATAAGTTTTCTCTCATTCACACACACACACGCACAAAAAAAGACAAGCTCATGCCATCTGCAGCGCGCATATAAACTAATGGCGCCAGCAGTGAAATGGAGTGAAAGTGTTTGAGTGTGATTGCCAGAGCTTACGCTATCCTACGTTCGTTGGTTTGGCTTTCCTGCCTGCCTGACCGAGCACCATCCTACATTTATTCATAATTTAAGCAGCGCGCTGCGACGATCATAAAAACCAAAGGCAACAACGCCAACGCACGCAGCTCATCAGCAATAGCAGGAGCAGCAATACCAAACACAGCAATAACAACAACGACAATCAACGTAACGGCAAAACCAATAACAAACAGTCAACAGCTTGGTGTCGGAATGGCCAATCAGGCAAACAGGCATATTTAAATTGCGACCGCTCCGAAGCTACTTGCCTGCATAATGCCGTTGATGTCTGCGAGGAGTTGAAGTGGAAGAAATTACCGCCCATGTCCTGCGCAACGGCAGTTCGCGCGGTAAGACTAAGGTGTCTGGCCGTAGCCGCCTCGGCCGTGTGCTGATGTGTGTTGCCATGTGCGCGTACGCGCCAATTGCCACTTTATTGCAATTTACGATGGCATTACGTTGCGACTTCACGCAACTGAAAGCAATATTTGCGTTGAACTGTGGTTTTATTTTTGCTTTTTTCGTTTTGGCGCATTGCGTGCGCACGGATAGTGAGTGAGTGTATGGCTTGCGAATGGCTGTAGAAAGATTTGGGTTGAGTTGGAGAAATAGTCAGACTGAAACTGCGGTACTCATGTGGTATAGCTGGGCGTAGAAGCTTAGAGGATGCGTGTGAAGCTTTGGTGTAACTAGAGGAACGAGTTTGAGAGGCGCGAGAAATATTAGAGATGCCACAGTATAAGAAATAAATATGCAGATAAGGTAAAACTATGGGTTGATCTTGGTTGTTGCGCTTTAAAGTTAAAAAATCGTACTAAAGTTCCATTAAAACATCAAAGACTGATAAAAATACATAGCGAAGCTGTGTGAAAGCTCTTCGGATCATCTTAATTGCTTGATGTGTCATTAAAAACAGATATTTCGAAGCTATCTATGAGCTTCTTACTCTGGAACTGTGCAAAAAGTTCTTTGGCTTAAGAATTTTGTAAAATTTAATTGTTTCTGTTCTTTAAGAATTCGAAATTTATGAAAATAGTATTTATTTGAGCTTTTGACCCAGAATTAAACTCAGCGAGGATATTTTTGAGACCCAGGAAGAAAGCTCACTGAATAAAAAATCTAGATAATGAAAGGGATGAAAATATCTATTCGCATGCTATGTTATTTTACCGTGACGAGTTCATTATATATGAAGCTCTGCAAAAGCTCCCAAAAGTAGTAACAAAGGGAAAATAAAGCTCTCAAAATGTTGTCGAACTCTAATAAGAGGCAAATATTATGGCTGTTTTGCTGTTGAATAAGAGTATTGAAGCAATATTGATGGAGCATTTGTTATCTTATCAACGGAGACGATATTTCATCGAGATGAGCTTTTCAGCTATATAACAGCTATAACTAGTTACTTGTCTCTTGTATACTAATACGCATGACGATGTTTACATAACTTTTAATCAATCTCTAGATCGTATGGATTCATGTAGCTGATCCTCAATTATTAAGTACTCATGAATGTTAGGTTTAATCTTCCGGAGGTCTCCAGGAGATCTACAATCAGACAATATTATTCTGACTTTAAAGCACTTTTTGACTTTTCTTCAAGGAAAATATATCTATAAGACCCACTGCGGTAAGGATGCAAATTGTTATCCAACATTTGTCTGCTGAGCTCAAGTTTTCTAAAACTCATTTCGTTTCTTTACAATTTTTTTTTTTTTCGAACGAACCTCGATAACACTTCTTACTTGCCACGGCACCTATCTACTTCTGCACCTACCCCGTTAGTTTTGATCCAACTAATGTACAAGTGTGCAATCATAAAAGGGACGTAGTCAATTTTCCACAACAATTTCTTCGAGTGCAGCGACATTAACTCAACGACAACTGGCTATGTCAGAACGACCAAAAGAGATATGATAACGACATGGTGGCAGTAACAGTCAACGCAAAGCGCGCCAATGGAAAGGCTACGCCCGTGTTCTTTCAAAGGAAATCGTCATGCAAGATATGTGGTGTGCCATCAGAGTCATTTCGCGCAATCGAAAATAGGTTGATAGCTATTGGCCACGCAGCAGCGACACACTGCATCTCCAACGATGGCGTACCGGCCCAACTGTACTCTTTCTCTGTGGTCCTTGTTTTTGCACTTGTGCAAAAACCTGTCTTCATTCAATTGATAATGGTGCTTTATGGAAATGCCAAAGACAGCTGGTCGAGGAGCGCACCGGCGTGTTGTTGCCTTTTTGTTGTTATTAAATTGTCAAGCCAAGTGAAATGTGGCGCGTTTCATTATCGCAAGCACCATTTAAATTGGTAGCACTTAGGCACGTGTATATATGCGCGCTCGGTGGTGGACTCATTGACGATTGACACTTACTCGCAAGTGCTAAGGAGTGAGCCACTTGTTGGTTGGCTGTGCGGTTAGTGGATGATGAAGTTGTTCTGTTATCAGTGGGTAGCTAAATGTTGTGATTTTATGATTTTCACTCGGAGCCTCAAAGTGGTGAAAAGCTGCAGTGAGTTTGTTTGCTTATATTTATTTATATAAAATTTTTAATCGATAATCGTAAATGCCTGTCAAATGGTTGAGGTTGCACTCATAATTCAGTTTTAATTTCATTATCATTATTGAAAAAATTTACAGCTTCCTTTACTCTCTGGCTTCATCTCACGGATTGATACTCCAAGTGTTGACTGGAAATATAGTCATGAGAAAAATTTATTTTTATTCAAAGTATGGGTTTAATAATGCAGCATAATCTATTTAAGTATAAAAGAAATTTGCAGGGAATGGTAATTTATTGTATTGAAATTGTTGTATATTTCATGATAAGCTAAGTAATTAAAAAAAAAACTGGGAAAAAAGCTTTCAAAAATCTGTGAAAAGTTTTTAAAGTTCTGCGAAGAGCGAGTTGAATAACTTTAGATATTACCAAGTGGAAGAATATGCACTATAATACTACTTGAATTACAGAAAAATATCATATTAAATTTAACGTTTATACCTTTACTAGATAAAAGGTAAAGCTTTTTTGTTACTTGTGAAAACCTTCTTTGTTTTATAAAACAAGTGTTATATTCACTTAGTTTGACTAGCAGTTTTTACGAAAATCATTTCATATTAGCGATAAAGTCGAGGGCTTAACATTAGGGCGTGACCAACTTCTTCACATACTCAACCTATAAGTTGAAAGCTCTGTTTCAATTAAGCTCTAAAAAGCATTTTACACTAAAATTGATAAATTTATTTGATTCCATTGTGATATGCTGAATTGGGGAAAGCAGAACTTTACAAGCGATATCCTCCTTGGAAATCTATAGCATCTTCCTTGAAAGCTTTTATCACTTTTTTCTAATGATTATCACAAATTTGCATTTTCTAAACATGTATTGTATAATAAGATTGATCTTCTTTACCTAAAGCCCAATGAGCGCTAAGATAAAATTGATTTGAAAGCTTTCATTTAAAAGCTTTGGACCATGCATATTTCTGCTTAACTCTCAAAAATTATCTTACTTAAAATTATAAAAAGGTTTAGGGGGTTATATCTTCTTGTGAATCGGAAAAAACAAACATTTTTTTTGCTTGTATATATTTTAAAATAGTCTCCGAAAATTTTATGCGTCAAATAGTTACAGAGATATGCGCGTATTTGTAAGCATATTTTTATTTACTGTAAACGACTATCAAAACTTTAAACACACACGAACTTTTCAGTTATATTTACTAGTTAATGATCGTAGGAATAAGATTTTTTATACTAATTTCAATTTTTCAACCACTTTGAAGTGTAAATTTTTTTCTCTCCAAAAACCGAACTTTTTTTAGGAAGCCACCATTTTGTCTAAAATCTAAAATATACTTGTACTTCGACCATAAGACATTTGTATACATCTATTGTATTATTTTTTTTTTTGTTTTGTTGATTTAAAAAACGTTACTTAAAAAAAAAAGTCAGGAGAAAACCCTTTTATTTCTTACCTAAGTTATTATTTGTTTCTCTCTTACGTTGGGTATAACTTTAATCATACAGTAAATTAAACTGATTTCGTTTAAAAGCTAAAGTAATCGGATCAAACTTTAATTGCTAACTATTATTTGCTTAAACGGTCAACACTTAGATAACATTACCACTTTTTATTAGAATTCGATTATTTATAAGTGTATAAATCATCTATAAACTCATATAAATGGTGTATAAATAAAACTATATAAACATGTGTATACAATAGTATGCTGCGTTTATTAGTATGTACTTTATTAATTATTATGTTACAAATTTTAAACATATTATAGTTTCTTTAGTAGAAGCTTTAACGCGCTAATAGTGCACTATAATTAATTTAGGTGTGTGTTAATTAAAGCTTAAGTGTCAAATGAATAAGTCAAAAGTATCAAATATATAATACATTTGTATGTATATAACGTAATATGTATATAGTTAACTGCTTAAATTTATATTGAGTTTCGTTGAATATTTAATTGTAGCGGTACACTCATATATTAAAACTATATGCAATAATAATATTCCAGATATGTGGACCATATATATATACCTTTATATAAGTATGTATATATTATATTAATATCGCCACTTAACAGCTATTAGTTATTTATAAAACAATTCACTACGCTTTCATGCTCACAAATATAAGCTTTATACCTAACATACTACTTGTAGTACGAGTATAACATAAGTACCACGTATACATATTATATTTGTGTACATATATGTATATCCATATATCCTTATTAAATTTATATATATATTTATATATATATACATATGTTTGCAAATATTTAATTTCACACAATTTAAACAATTAGTGCACTTTAAATAATACGTTTGCAACAAATTAATCTCGAATCTATTAAATCATAAAATTTTTCATTCACTTGATACAAAGACCGCTATGACCTTTGATGAGCTTAATCGCTTTAGGACGCATTCACTGCAGCCGGTATTTAATTTGCGTAAATGTGAAAATCACATTCGTTGAAATTTTGCGATGAAGTGTCGAAGTACTAACTCTAAGCTTGGTGATAAGTCAAAATTTCAGCCTCAATCAAGCTGTTATGTGAGCATCCATATCTGTGAATCTATCTTACCACCTACACTGCAATATAGCAATGCCTGCTTTCATGCAAACATCAGCAGCGTTATAAACAACTCTTTGTTGACCTATATTCGACGATCTTGTAAAAATATTGGCCTCTTCTTTCTAAACCGCAATCAAAAATCCTTGAGGCAATCGACAAGACAGTCGAGAGCTACTTAACCACTGCTAAAATGATATTATCCGAGCGAAATTTCCCTCAATCGTCAATTTCGTCGAACGATTCATTAAACTTTTTAAACAAAATGTTTTTAACTTGCCTTAGAAGTAGTTTCTTCTCAAGAATGACAACCAAAGCCTTGTGCTCACTTTTAGTTATCACGTGATTCCTCACTCTACCTGGCTAGTCATCAACGTTTCCAGTTTCCCTATAATGGCCAAACCATCTCTCCACAAATATACAACATGTCTTTAAATAAGCTGCAGTTTTTTTTTAGTAGTCGATTTGGGACTTTTGTGTGGCTTCAAAAAGGCTGCTTTAAAACGTTTCTTATACTAAGCAGTCATATTTGTATTTCACGGCACGATGTGACATATTAATAAAATCGATAAAAACTGAATTGTACGCCTCAGTGATCGCAATTGAAAATGTCTTAATTTGAAAAAAGAATAATAACAGGGTTCCGAATTGATCACGCACAGAAAAAACGTTATTTTTTGATTGCATTTTATGTTGATATTGTGTCGTGAAAGATAACTAATCTCTCCTCGAGAAATACTTTGTAGTACAATAGACCATCTGTTGATATCTCTCAGAGAGTTGAGCATTGAACCAACTCAGCAAATAGCACACTAACGTTGGGTCAACCAAGTATTTAAAGTCTCTCTGGCCAACCGTCAGCAAGTGGAGATGTCAAAAACCCTGAAGTTTACAAAATAACAGCTAGCAAACGTAGTTAAAATCCACCACTCTATTGGTAGTAGTAAAAATCCTCTCTTGATGAGCGAAAATCATCAAATATATACTTGGTAAAGGAATGGTCAACGGAAAGCAGTAGTAGCAAGTCTACGATGGATCTTTCTTCGAGTATAATTATGTCGCTTCGTTGGGGCAGTCAAAGCAAACCAAACTTTTTCTAAAATCAAACCTTTTCTTTTATAAAACCGTCTCCCTTAGATACAGCGGCTTATAGGTTTTCATCTCAGTCAAACAACATAGTGTTATATCTAAATTTTATACGCATTTAGCCTAAGTTTATGTACATAGCAGAGCTAAAAGCAAAGTTGCATCGAAAACGGAAACTTTTTTCATCTGTAATAATAACATTACGTATTTGATTAACGCTTTTTTAATATACATTTACTCTCAATAAAATCAATGTGCTCTAGTTTTCAAAGCTCTGCTTCTCACTCCACTATACTTGTATGCTTAGCTTAAAGCAACATTCACATAAACTTTCAATTATTTAAGACAGCTTGCTTTCTTTTTTTCAGAAATGCTTAATCAGCCAGCATTTACTATTCTTATACCCTGAACAGGATATGTCACGAAGTTTGTAACACCAAGAAGGAAACTTTGGAGACACTATAAAATATTTATATAATATATAAATGATTAGCAAGACGAGCTGAATCGATTTAGCCATGTCCGTCTGTCTGTATAAACGCAAACTAGTACCTCAGTTTTTGAGTTATCGATTTGAAATTTAGCTCTCGTTCTTTTCTCCTCAAGGAGCTGTTCATTTGTCAGAACTGTCGATATCGGACCACTAAAGTATATAGCTGTCATACAAACTGAACGATCAGAATCAAATACTTGTATAGAAAGCTTTTTCAATTGTAGAGTTATCTTCAAGGAATTCAGCGTGGATTATTGTCGTAGAATGGTGCAATCTCTAAGAAAATTGTTCAGAAGGAATCACTTTAACGTGTAACTGACATACAAACTGAACGATCGGAATCAAGTGCTTGTAAGGAAAACTTTTTTATTTGACGAGATTTCTTCAAGATATTCGGCAATGGTGGTTCTCCCAAATTATTCAGTTCGGCTCTGTATAGCATATAGCTCAAAATCAAGTTCTTGTAAGGAATCTTTTGTATTTGTGAAGGGTGTTATAGCTTCGGCGCAAGCGTAGTTAACGTTTTTTCTTATTTTTGCTTCCGCTTAGAGACTCATAAAATTCTATTTTAAATTTACTTCCGAATACGCGCCAATCACACTAATTGATACAACAACTTCCTGTTGAATTTTTACAACTGTACATGCCAGGTGGAATTTGTTACTTAAAAAATATACACAAGTTAAACTAGTTTAGAAAAAGTTCTGCTACAAAGAGAGAAAAAATAAACGAAAAACCAGATGTTATGCTGTTCTAATTACTTAACGTGTGATGGAGAGAGGGAAGCAAGCGCGAATGCGCTGTACAACAAAGAGCATGTGTAGAAATGTTGCGGAGTAACTAAAAAAAAAAACTATAAACAAACAGCTTTTGTAATAAAACTGTTTGATATAAAATAAGTTAAGATTATCTGTAGAAAACGTGACCTCTACGCAACACCTCGCATTACGCTGCGCACTTTTTATGCGCTTTTAATTAAACAATTTATTATAATATCGCGAATAAACACACACACATGTAAGCCACTCAAACAACAACTTATATATTTTTCTCTCAAATCTAAATAAAAACAAAGTTTTATACGTGCACTCAATCAGTTGCAAACTGCAATCCGACGTGTGAACTGCGCTTAATCCAGTATTTTTTTCGCTAAACGTAGCAAAAACGAGTGACAATTAATTGAAAAGTGAAAGATATTAAGAAAGAAACGAAAACTTTTTTCTAAACAAGAAACTTATTATAAATACAATAAAAATCAAACATAAAAATTTTATAAAATCGATTTTTAGTAAAAACTATTTTTTCAATAATTTTTTTTTTTCGTAAAAACAATTTTTGTTTGTCAATAATATTTTTTAAATCTATATTTCCTAACAATTTTTTTTTTAATTTTATTTTTTCAAAAAGCTTTTTTTATTGTTTAAAATTTGATTGCTTGTTTTTAACCAAAAAATGTGTTCCATAAGCATTTGGTGTACGCTCGTCGCATTATGCGCCGTGCTGTCGTCAACTTATGGCAGTAGCAGCGTGGCGACCAACTGTGCTGCTGGTGCAACATGCCCGATAAGTGGCAGCAGCACTACAACTAGCACCACCAGCGCTACGACAGGCAAAAGTACCGAAAACATTCATAACGACAGCAACAACAACAAGCGCATTTTCTTGAAAGAGAAACGTAAGTTGTTGACGCAATGCGCGCAATTTTTACAAATAACAAAAAAAAAACACAACCGAAAAAACATGTTTTTGTGTCAACTTTTGTTGTTTTTGCACTAACTGTGTTTTGCATTTTTACCATTCACAGCAAAAGAACTGCAAACCTGTCAGCGTAAGTCAGCTGATTTTGATAAATGCATCGTAAATGCCTATCAAAATATATTCAGCACTTGGAAGAATGGTAAGAGGAGGAGAGGAAGAGTGGTGAAATTTAAATACATACATTTTATTCTTATTTTCCACCAGATAGTTTAAAAAAATTATGTCTAAATTCTATTAGAAAATTTTCGGCATTTCGGGATTATGATATAATAATACCGAAAATTCGGGATTTCAGGATAATTGATTAACACTTTTTCTTTCACTGTAAAAATATTTATGTTTAAATTTGTTTTGAAAATTTTCGGGATTACAATATAATTATTTCGAAATTTCGGGATTTCGAAATGAAATGCCATATTCAATTTAGTAACTATCACAGTACGGGATTACAATATTCGAAATTTTGTAACGAAAAGCCATAAAGCCATATGTAATGAAGTCGTATCATACGCGTTATGTTAATCAATCAGCGTTGTGCCTCAAACTTTTAAGAGTAGCTTTTTGTATTTAATTTATATTATTACGCATTTATTACTAATACTATTGTTATATTACTTTTTGTCAATTTCTATAGGTATCGATGGCGTCCCTCATTCTACACCCATCGATCCATTATTCGTAGAAGAATTCGAAGTCATCGAAGATCGTGAAAACATTACACCGATTGCAGTGAAGATTAATAATATAACAGTAACCGGTTTGAGTGAGGCGAAGGTCAAGAGTGTCAAGTAAGTGAGAGTATGTTATGCAGTGATTATATAACCTATATATACATTACATTTAAATAACTGATTAGTATGCCATTATTCGTAATTAACAAGTAATTGGTATTCAATTATGGATGATATAATATATGTATGATAATGAGGCGCATAAAATCAGCTATTTACGTGTATATATATGTAGAAGACAGCTTTCAGTGACAATTACTAGCAAAATACAATAATTGACTTAGATTGCTAGTATGATTTAACCATACACATATACACATATCTGTGTACATATATACATATACATTCCTACTCTGTACGCTAGCGGCTAATTGCTTTCATTCTTTCAATTTTTCGCACCACAAGCTTCAAGGATAATGAGTACGATTTCAAAATGACCTACTTAGTGCCGAAAATACGACTTAACGGTCACTACACAGCCAAAGGACACGTGCTGCTACTCAAACTCGACACGAGCGGTGAAATGTTTATGGAAATACGTAAGCAAAAAATTAAAAAAAAATTAAAATTCACAAAAAAAAATTATAATACACAATTTTGCTAACGCTAAGAACACTTTTCGCTAAAAACATAATAATATTTCGCATAATTCCACGCACATTATTTTTAAATATCGCCACAAAATTCACTAAAACAACTTTTTGCCTCCCCTTCTTTTACCACCACCATCCAGTTGAGGGCCTCTACACCGTTACGACCAAGGTTAAGTTGAACACTTTGGAAAATCACAAATTTTTCAATCTGAAAGCGCTACAATTTAATGTGGACTCCATAAAGGATTTGAATTTGCACTTTGACAATTTGTTTAAGGATAAAGTGTTGAACGAGAATACGAATGCCGTGTTCAATGACAGCTGGCGTGTATTTTTCGACATATTCAAACCGAAAATCGAAGCGGAAATCAATAAAGTACTATTGGCGCACTTCCGCAGCGTGTTCGCACAGGTGCCGGCCGAGTTTTTCATCGCCGACGTTGCAACAGCGGCGGTGGCGACTGCAGAGCATGAAACGACCCCTAGTACCGTACATAGTGGTAACATCAAAGATATTACGCATTTGGAATTGCAACAGGCGCCAGCGGCCCACAGCAGCTCGAAAGCCGAGGAGAAGGCACACAAACTGCATTGAATTTAATGCTTGAGCGAATATATAATAAGCTAGTTGTGCGCATTGCATAAAGTACATATGTATATGTAATTCATATACATTTGTAATTTAATCGATTAAATAATAACTTTTAAAATATACTTTTAAGGCATTTTTGTAATTTTCTTCAGAAATACAATCAGACTGCTAGCTACGCATGCGCTTCTGACGCGGCGTGTGCTTTTGAAGCATAGCTTAAGCTGCAAAAACTGTTATACACTTTGGTTTTTAAAGGTAGAAAACCAATATAATGTAACGAGTTTATACTGAAGCATAACTAAAGGGTGCCTTAAAACTGGTATACATTTTTTATTGCCGTGAAGTAACAATCAATTTTTTCTTGCATACTTTTGGACGGACCAATTAACGAAAGCAGAGTTTCGTATATTACATGGGTTTCAAAACCATGTGTTTTGTAGCTTTAATGTAAATATTTAGCATACTTTTAGGCGATGCATTGTCAATAATGTACAAAATCTATACAAGTATATCGGTCAAATATTTTTCTTTGGCTTATTTGGTAACAATTGGTAAGTTTTTTGAGAGATTTATGAAACACAGCGGACTTGATGAGACTCTATAGAAAGGCGACAGAAAACGGATCAGCCATGGAACGCAAAAGTAGCGAAGATATTTTTAAAGTATTAAATTTTCTATAACACATGTTACTTTTCTACAATTGTATAAGGCACATGCATTTTTCAATCTGTCCGGAAATGATGATATATTTCGGCGAATCGAGAAATGCTTGCAAAAAGACGTTAATGTTATATAATATTTTACAAAAAAAATATTTTCTTGCTTACAAAAAAACGTTAGTGTTATATTTTACAAAAAAAATATTTTCGCATCCAGAACTTTGAAAATGATATTACAATTTTAAACCAACGCTACCAATACAGTTGTTGCCTACTTTTAGGCTGACCATGTGCATTACTATAGAAGAATCATTTCATGAAATTGTTCAAAAGCACTTACCGAAATTCATTCGTAGTTTTCAGTAAATTTATACTTGATAACTACCAGTTTATTGTGTAGTTGGCTTTCACTCATTCATCAGTGCCGCATTTAAAAGGCCTGGCTCTGCAATTACTATGCATTTCGATTTTCAAAAACCAACAAAACCATGCAAATTGGCATTTATCGAGACAAGTGTTGATATTTCATAGAACAACAAACAAGTTGTACAGAAATTTAAAACATTTGTAAGAGTTACGTGAGTAAAGGTAAAATTTGTGAAGAGAAAACATACGATTTTGGACGAGTGGAAGTAGGCACATAAATATGTAATTAGAAGCTTGTGGTACTTGGGTTCAAGTACAATTTTTCGAAAACAATTTTACAGCAAAACAAATATTTGCTGCAATAAGTGTGTTTGGGTATTTACATACATGGATTGCTGGGCGATTGTCTAAAAACTAAGTACAGTAATTGCTAGCTTAGTTGAGCCATACGCTTGAACAATAAACGATGCAAATTAAAGTTTGCAATTGAAGTTAGGTAAGAAAGCAAATATTGGTTTCTAGCCAATGGTCGAAGTAATACTTGCTTATACATATTTAAGAAATATTTACAGTAAAATTTTTGAAGAAAAAATTCTAATATTTTAGTTACATGCGTTATTCAACGGCACTAAAAAAATATCTTCAACTACTGAAGTGATTACGGCTTTCTTGGTGGATGAAGCTAACTCAAGTAAGTTTAGGTACCGTAGGTTTTATGCTTATTATTTCTGGGTTGGATGAAGCTACAATTCGAAGAATATAGAGCTAATCACGATAGATAAAATGTCGATAAATGATTAATTTTCTGGCACCCAGAGTTGCATTTTTGGCTTGCTAGTACAAAAAACACACAAAATTAGTATTGTGTTGCAGGCATTTTATTTTCGTCGAGCTGTCGTTTTACTCAAAGCCATTGAAGGCGAATTAAGCCAAAATACAAAGCGAATCAGCCAACGCTAGCCTACAAGCAACAACAACAGCTGGTCAGCCATTCGTCGTTTCGGCTTCCGATTGATTTGTTTTGTTTTTCAGCGGCTTGTTTGTTTGTTTACTTGCTTGTTTGCTTGCTGACTTGGTGGTCTGTGGCATGTTGTTGACATGATAGCGTTGCTGCAGCAACAACCCAGCCCAGTCAAAGTGCATTGCATACATGTAGCAGATGCAACAGTGCCACGTACCAGCATAATTAAGAGAACTAACGGCATAACGGACTTACCACGCATAAACACGCAGGCACACACACACACGCACACAATTTTTCTGATGCAGCCATATAGAAGTATAGTATCTCAGCGACATTTGATGCTTTTCATACTCACTCCTTCCTTTACACTGCGCAAATGGCACTTTGCCGCTACAATTTTGCATATGATAATAAAGCGCAGTCATCCGGCTCATATGTGCAACCAAAAAGTTGCACGCTTCTCAACCTGCTGCCATTGCAACTCAAACTCCATTGTAGCTTCAACTTCAATGCCATTTCTCTTCAACCTGCATGCCAGTCTTTGAATAAAGCAGTGTTTTAATATTGCTTGACCCTTTGTTTGTTGCTGTAGCAGCATGACTGCCACACACACAGCACACTCTCTCTATGCTGGCTTGAACAAGAGCGCTAACAGACACATTCGTAATTTAATTGAATGGACATAATGGCTGTTGGTCAGCAGCTGGCATTCAAGCGGCCAGACAGACAATCATTCTGTTGCATTTTCACTCTCCTTTGTCTTCCAGTAGTAACTCTATATGTGTGTGTGCTTGTGCTGTCGCTTTGGTTACGTTTTGCGTGGCTTGCAAATGGACCTGAAGTGGTCCTTTTGGTTAATTGAAAACAATTAAGTGGAAAATTGAAAACATTTTGACAGTCAACGAGCGTACACAAGCTGATGCTTTTCTGCTTTTCAACGCTTCGCTCTTACGTCGCGCTTTTGTGTCTGACCATTGGATTTTGTTCTATTTTTTTCTGATTTTTGCGTCATATAATATCTCCGCTCATAAACGGTTCTGTGTGCATACCATATGTGGTCTGTAGCATAATTTGCATGAAATTTTTTTTTCATCTTTTTTATAAAGTAGCTTAACTTTTTAACTAGGTTGAGTATTATATGAGTCCAATAACTTCCCACTGTCAATACTTACTTAGAAATTAGTTACAGCTTAGCACATATAGCGATCTTGATACTTATACATAAAGTACTCGAATGAATTATTAGTAATATTGACGTCTCATCTCAGAAAAATGTGCTTTATCGAAGAAGGAGTCTTGCATTGGTCTTGTTCTTAGGCTCAGTTGAGGATCGGCTGATCATAGAAGGTTTAAGAAACAAAAAATGTTCTAGAATAGGTAAGTTTGACCACCCTTGTCGATTACAGACGTTACAAGTGATATGTAACTCGATTATTATGTCATAAAATAGTGTCTGAAAGGTAATACAGGCTAGGAGGTGTAGATATCAGGCTACTTTTTAGGAGTATATAGGCTGTGTTAACATTAAACTTTATGAAAATCTTAAGAAAAAAAAGAGTACTACTGCACCAATTATTAGTTCTTAGCAATATAATTAGTTAAAAAACCAGTTGAGCTAAAAATTTGGTTACAATCAATTTAAAATATTCTCAAAGCCATTAACTATGCTTGGAGTATGATTTTGGTTATTTAAACAATTCAAAAATTATTTAAAATCACAGTGGGATATTTTAAGATATTTTTATAAAGGGTTGGATCACACTCAAAATTAGTGCATCGGGTTTATAAATGCACTAATATCCGTGTTGTATTGCAAATTTATGGATTCGAGTAGAGGAGCTACTGAAAGCCCTACAAGTTTGGTGTATTGAAGATGATTCTAATGATGAATCCTCCGTCTTTTCAACAATTTTTAGAAGGAGATGATTGCATTTTAGAGTGTATATATTTGTTTGTACCCCACGTTCACGTCTACTTGTTCAATTTCAATAAAACACAAAATATTTTCAGCTTCTGGCTCTGGCCATAGCAGCGCTGACTCTGGTTCTGGCGCTTAGTTTCTGTCTTCTAAGAGAATCTGCAGCTGAATCTTAATTAGCGCTTAGAGACGACTACTTGTATTTAAGTGACTTAAGAAGCCCATGCGGGAACTTTTGGATCTGAGCTACAATAAAAAATCTTAAATAGCCAAGCTAATCTTTTCTTTTGTTGGTTGAGATGAGTTATGTGATGGCAGCAGTTTGGCTCAGGTGTACCTTAAATATTACTAGCTATGCATACGTTGTGCGACTTGGCTTGGACTGACTTCGACTGTGTCTGACTTGGTCGCAAAAGTTCTGTTTATAGGTGTATCACTTTTTTAGTACTGTTCAGTAACTGCTTACGCCTTTTACAGGAGTTAAGCTCAGTTACTGTGTTTATAGGCAGGGATCGATATTCGCGAGATTGACAAATCAAACTGAGTGAAACAGGTGAGCAAAAGAGAAAGCCCTAGGCTATAGAGTTGGATTTTTTTATAATGTATAAATAATGTTTATTCATTGAATCGTCAATAGGTTATATTAAGTTTGCCATGGAGTTTGTAACACCTAGAAGGAAGGAAAGGTTGATGAGCTTCATCAGGAGTACAGAGTAGTTCAGAGAGGACATAATAGAGTTAGTGCCGGTTGCTTTTCGTTCGATTTGTTTTACTATGAGCCTTCCAAAACTTCTAGGTGCGTCGTCAGACCCCCATCATAACTACCTACCTACCTAAATGGAAACGTCGGAGACCCTATAAAGCATATATATAAATGATCAGTGTGACGAGTTGAATCGATTTGATTTGTTCTGTCTGTTCTTCTGTTTGTCTATATATATGCGAACTAGTCCCTCAGTCTTTGAGACCTCGATCTAACACGTCGATTACTCCTCAAGTAGCTGCTCATTTGTCAGAACCGCTGATATCGCACCATTATAGCATATAGCTGCTATGACGCGTAAAAATTAAGTTCTTTACTTTTTCAATTGTGAATTATAGCTGCGATGCAACCCAAGTTAACGTTCTTTCTTAGTTTTAATTAAAACTCTTTCAGTTTGTCTCTAACTTACCAAGAATACCACAATGCGCAACCCATATAGCCCCTGTTTACATTTGTGGCACGCTCATTTACCTGTGTGCACTTTGCTTTTGCCACTTTTATCATATTTTTTTTCAGATTTTTTAATTAGTTGCCACCGCCACAACAAGCGAACTACGACTAATAGGAAGCTGCTAATGTGCGAATTGTTGCACAGCGTAATGGCGCGCTAAATGGCAGCTGTTGCAACAGAGCACCTCGCCACATGGACCGCCCGATGGACAATTGTTAACTTTTAAAAGGTTAACAAACAAAAAGCACCGTTAGCGCACAACGACATTTCGAGTGCGTTCGACAGGCGAAAGGCATATGTTGCAACAGTATTGCCGCCACACACGGCCATACGCGGCAATGTGCTTTTGCTGTGCATGCAACCGCAGCACAAACCACAAACATAGTTACAGTCGCAAACAGGAGTCCGCACAGTGGCATCAGTGGCAACACTGACAGCAGCAAACAGCCAATAAACAATATTTGTGCCATTGCATGCCGGTATTGCCACATTTGCACATGTGCAATAACAAACAACCGCCAGCCAGCAAGTGGTAAGCGGCGCAACGGTAATAGAAAATGGCGGCTGGCGTGGCAGGCAGGATGGAAAAAAAATAAATGCGTAAAAATATATATTTCCGCAAACAGCAAATGTTGCTGCTGCCGCTGCTGCGGTTATTGAATGCAATGTGGCAACTTGACAGCGCGCTGGCCGTTGCGCAACATAGTGGCACCGCATTTGCAAAAATTAACGGAAAATTGCGCAAATTGTATGCAAACGCGCGAACTATGCCATTACGCAAGCATGCATGTGTGTGTGCGTCCGTGCTGCAAGTGGCAAGTGGCAAAATGTTAAATTGAAAACATTAAAAGTGGCAAAAAATCGGGCTTTTTGCTTCACGCAGAGCCTTACTTGCCAACAATGTGGCAATTGCATTTATGCATGTTGCATGCTTGAGCATGCATATGGCAGCAATAGTGGCAGCAATTTTATTGCACTTCAATTAATTTTCATTCTCCTTTGGCGGCAATGCTCAAGTGTGAACAGCGGCAAAATGAAGCGTTGTGAGAGCAGGGGGCTGATGTTGCAAATGCATATTGCAACATATACAAACATTATTATAAAATATGCAGCAAAAAAGTTTTGATGTGAAATTTTAACATAAATGTTGCTTTTTTGAAAGGAAAGCTAAACGAGTTTATTTCGAGATTCGTGGACTTACCCTAGCGGCCACGTGTTTTGCTGCCAAACGCTTATTATTTTTAGGGCTTTTGCGAAACTCACACTATATCAGCAAGTAGTTTTAAAATGCATACGTTTAAAAATATGATCCAAAGATCTCTGAATCACTTACGATGATATCTTAGATTAAAGCTTGTAATTTTAATATGACTCGTATAGGTCCATTTTCCACATCCTTGATTTACACGTCGAGACGATGAAATAAAAGTTGTCTGTAATATCAAACGCATATCAAGATAGATATAGAATTATTTGTATGAAAATTATCAAGATCGCAAGACAAAATTATTTCCATCCGTCTGCCGTTGTGTGACACATATGTAATTAGACCTCGTTTGACTTCTAAATTGACTACCCTTGACCCTTAAGTTCAATTTTCTTGATTCTTAATTTGATCACTAACTAAAGAGTGCGTGATAGGTTAGCGATGTCCAAAACCATAAGGGAAGTCAATGACTTTTAAGCAGGGTTATGACCCTTAGCGAAGACAATATCTCTTCCGGAGTCATTGATTAGCGAGACGAATAATTCTTTCAGACTCACCGCAAGCTATTCACTATTGGATTTCTTTTTGACCTTAACTTAAGGTCATTAATGTTTAAAAGAGTGAATATTAAATTTTGAAAGGATTACTGACCACGTTAGAGGTAATTGTGGAATAGAGAAAGTTCGATTAGATAACATAAAGCTTTAATGCAACAAAATATTTGTAAAACTTCTTATGACAGCTGCTCGAATTAAGTAGCTTGGAACGTGAACTTCTATTTCATATGTTGCACAAAATTTTCCAAATGAGGCGACTGAGAAACAAGGCATATTAAGTTTGCCACGAAATTTGTAATACCCAGAAGGGAACGTCGGCGACCCTAACGTGATCAACGTGACAATCTGTGTCGATTTAGCCAAGTTCGTCTGTCTGTATATATACGAACTAGTCCCTCAGTTTTCGAGATGCCAATCTGAAATTTTGCACACATTCTTTTCTTCCCAAAAAGCTGCTTGTTTGGAGCCAACGATATCGGACAACTATAGCATATAGCTGCCATACAAACTCACCGATGAAAATCAAGTTTATGTATGCAAAACTTATTGATTTGGCAAGATATCTTCACGAAACGTGGTATAGATTTATTGTCAGACTGAATGCAACATTATCCAAACATATTGGTCAGATCGAATTACTGTAGCGCATAGCTGCCATACAAAATGATTGAACAAAATTAAGATACAAATCTTTCTATACCCTTATATGCTCTTAGAAATGCACTTGTGAAGGGTATTGTTATTTCGTTGCTGTCGAGATTACCGTTAGTTCTTGTTTGTACTCTTTCATCGAAAAAGGAACGTCTCGCCGTGTCAAATGTGCTTTTCTAGCACTTCATTGGCAAAAACATAATCGCTGCATAAACAAGCATATGTATGTATGTATCTACGCGTGGTACGTAGCTTGTGTTTATATGATTGAATTGCTTCGCTGCTTACACTTCACTGCATATCAAACGGAAATTTGCAATTCAAGTGTTTGGCAAACGATGAACCGGTGCTGACACGCGCACTCGAGCCGCTTGAACACACACAAGCACAACCATACACACTCACACACACAGCAGTGTAGTGACTACCAGCACAAACATGCGAAAATGGCGCTTTGAGTGGGAGGAAAATACAAAGAGAGGGTAAAAACATACGCGTACAAAGAGTCGTACGGGTCGTATACGCAACCCAAGCGCCGGCAAGCCAATATTTCCATGCGTTGAAAACGCGGAAAATAGTCAGTGGCGTGTGGTCAGCTGGTTAGCGCTGCCAAGTAGTGGAGGTAACAAAGGCTGCTGCAGAAATGATGCCATTAACGGTTTATTAAGCGCATATACAAGCAAGCATACACACACACACACATACACCATGTAAATATCTATGTAAATGAGCATGTAAATAATGTGTGTTGATGTGCTGTCCTTATTAGCTGCAATGGCGTTGACTGCTGCTGACCAACCATTTTGTAACGGTACAAAGCGCAGTCAATCGCATGGGCAACAGCACGGCAACAACAAAACCAAACAAAAAGCGGCTCGTTAAAGTGTATTGCAAATATTTGCAACAACCAAAGGCACTAAAGCAACAACAATGAAAAAAACAGAAAACAACAACAACAAAAAAGAAAAAACAAAACGTTAACATAACAACAGCAAACTTAAACAACAACAGCAACTAACAACGGAAGCCGCAATAAGGACTCGAGGCGCAACAACAACTGCAGCCGTATTTGTAACATCGATTGTACACTCATGCCACTACAACAATAACAGCAGCAACATTAACAAACGCGATTAAAACACAAGCAAATAGCTTTGCCTGGACGCATCTGTTTGGTTATTGCAACAAACTGTAGCTACTTTGATGCCCTTTTGCTGTAACTAACAGTGAAACGCAACAAAACAAAAAAACGAGAGAGCGGTGAATTAGAGTTCTAATAAGTGTTGCCAGCAACGCAAGCGCCCTTCACCGTTGCACGCACATGTGCAGGCATTTAATGGCGTGCGTGTATGTGTTTGTTCGACTGCTCATTGGAAAATGTTAATTTAACCATTTGACTGGCAAAGTAAAGCATATTGTTTAATTATGTCGATTATATTGCTGCAGACATTTGCGCTCACCAGCCAATCGTTGCGCATAAAAATCTGTTTAAATTAATTAAAATTGCAAGCAGGCGATTGGTGCAGCGCTAATGAAGCCATTAACTGTATCGTATCTTTTAGAATGTTAAAAAGATTTTACTTTTTATAGAGAATATTTAATTGTAAGAAGCATTTTTTAGACTTTTCTAGTTTGAATGTAGCTATAATACCGTTCAAAGAGAAACAATATGTCTTACAAGGACTTGATTCCGTTCGTTCAGTTTGTATGGCAACTATAAGCTATAGTGATCCCATCTGGACAATTTCTTCGGAGATTGCACCATTATTTCAGACACCATAGTCCATGCAAAATTTCTTTAAGATTTCGCGTCAAATGATAGAGCTTTCCATAAAAGCACTTGATTCCGATTGTTCAGTTTGTATGGCTGCTATATGCAATAGTGATCCGATGTCGGCTGGTTAAACAAAATTAAGAGAGAAAAGAATTTGTGCAACGTTTAGAGATATATCTCAAAAATAGTGTGACTAGACGGTTGATGAACAAAGCTAAATCGACTCAGCTTGTCGTGCTGAACATTTCATATATAGTTTATAGGGTCTACGAAGTTTCCTTCTAGGTGTTCTTCGTGACAAACTTACTATACCCTGTTGAGGGTATATAAGTGAATCGGATAGCTGAATTTCCTTTGCAGTGGGATTTTGAGTAAATATGTAACAATTAGATCCATAAATAAATATCGTGTACACCATACACGACGTTTGCTCGCTATCTCTCTCTTCCTATATCTGTCTCACCCTTTCTGTCTCTATATCCTTCTCTCTCTTTTTTTACTTTTTTATATCTCTTACTATTCCTCTATTTTTCTCTCTATCCTTCTCTACACCTTTTTATTCCTTTATTTATTTTTCTCTTTCTATCTCTTTCTTTTCCTCTTTTTTTCTCTTTATGTATCTCTTTCCAAAATGGCTCAGCATACGCTGCACCAAATTTTTTCAGTTACTATTCAGTTTCAGTTCACATGGGTAGGCAAGCACCACAGAAAAACATTTCGCCTCTGGTATACTAATTGAAAAAAGAGCTTAAGGTCTCTTTTTTTGAAACCAAAAACTCGATAGAACACCAGACACCGACGTAAATTTTATTGACTTATTTCCTAGACGACTTCTGTTTACTATTTTCACAGCTAATGAAAAAAAGTGACCTTGTACATAGAGGCAATCTCCCTAATCTATTATTACTTAGATACGCCTTCGAATATATATATATATATAGAAAGGATCCACCGATTGAACAAACTCTTAAAAGTGCCTATTTTGCATATTGGCGAACTAGATATATGTCCAATTAGCTAGATTTTGTTCTTATACAGCTTAAAATGGTTTTCATTATTGACGGTAACAGTGGTTCCTCCTTCAAACAAAAAATTGGATTGTAAACCACACCAGACGGTTATCTCTTCTTGGTATATAGGCGTGATGTGGGTTGCTTCAAAATTGCCGGCATTCCAAATAGAAAATCTTTGCTTATTTACTTGTGCGTTAAGTCAGAAATTTCCTTATTGCTCATATGATGTATAGGAACCTCTGTAAGTTCGGCGCAGAGTATGCGAGCAGGTTTTACAGTTACCCTTTAAGCATTTATGTGTCTTAAGATACCTCTTTTATATAATTTCGGTGTTAATCCGCATTATTTATTATAAGTAATCCTTCTGTAGTATGTTTTTATCAGATACATTTTCAAGCTATCCCTCTAAGAGATATCAAAACAATTATAATTCCTTTTACATTTAAAAACCACCCTAATAGTATGTCTATCTAAGTAGACACGTGGTTTAACTTCGATATTTGCATTCATATTAGCAACGCCCACGCATCACAGCTTTCATGTCAACCGCAAAAATTCCGAGTTGAAAGCAGTAATGTCTAATTCCACGCCCTACGTAATGGCAAAGGCAATAAATTTCATGGCCTTAGAGAAAAAAGCAGGCATAGCAAATGTTTAGAGAAATTCTCACGAAATCCAGGCATGACGAAATGCTTCATTTAATTCACTTTTATCTAGCATGCAAATAAATTAGCTAAAAAAAGGAGAAACCCAGCAGCAAAATAGACTAATGATTTAAATATTTATAACGCATACACTTCAAAAGCAAAGGATAATGCAAATAAATGCCAAAATGTATGCAAATGAACATGTGAGTTTGTGTATAACTCTGTGTGTGTGTGTGTGTGACTTATTTGCATGCAGTATAGATATGCACACAAGCAAAGCAATGTGAAAATTGAAAAATATAAATAAATGCAAATAAATATTTTATATTGAAAGAGCATACACGCAAGCACTTGAGTAGGCGCACAATTTTCTGTTTTTTGGTTCAACACTGAAAAATTATGACAATTCGCTTCATTAGGCTGATTGCATGATGAATATTTTCGAAATATTTATATCGCCGCCACAGTGTTTGCTATTAGTTTTTGCTCGACACGCCTGAGCAACTCTTGGTTCAAACTTAATGTTGTGGAAAATTTGCCAGCGCACACAAATACACAAATATACACAAGTATATCTCATAGATCAAAGATCAAACACACGTAAGTTGTTGTTCGCAAGAAAAGGGTCAAAACCGCTTATGAATTGAATTAATAAAACCAAAAAGGTTTCACAGCTATTTAGTAATGTAGCTATAAGTGTGTGTGCCTTATGTTTGCTTGCGTGTTTGTCATGGGTTTATAATTTTCTACGCTTGATTTCCTGCGACATATCATCTCAAGTGTTTACAACCAGACGATACTTAAATTATTACATGCCTTAGCCAACACACTACCCAAAACCTAGCCATCACCCTCTACTTGCTTCGCTTGTATTATATCCTTTTCTTACAAATATTTGCTTCGCTTGTATTATACGCTTTCTTACAAATGTTTTCTAAAAGTATGCCTATCTGCTTGTTTATTTATTTGTTGTAATTTTATTATGCCTTCTGGTAGGTTAAAAGATTTTATTGAGTGTAAATTACCAACATGCAATATGTTTTCATTTGCCACATTCGAGTGCTTGTGTTTATGTGTTTAAGCATATTTTGGGTCAAAGAGGTTTTCGAGAGAATATTTTTGCTAGTAAAAGCAAATATTAGTGTCGATTTGTAATTGAGAGTGAAATTTTCGGGTCACTTTGTGTTCGTAAATATATGCTTTACATATGTTTATAATTGTTATATAAGCATATTGGGGGTTAAAGTGCGTTCAGAGGGCTATAGATAAGGTCTCAGTAGGAGTTTGCTCTAATTTCGGACATAAATTAAAAGTTCAGCAATTAAATTTTGTATTTATATTTAGGAATTACAAATAGATTATAAGTATTTGGAAGATTTTCTAAGTACTTCAAGTATGTATAGAATGAATTTGATAAAAGCAATATTATGTATGTATATTTGGGTTCAATATACTTGGATGGATTATTGAGCACTTTCGTCTGATTATATATAGTATTTAATATATTTCAAAAGTATTTAATATTGAAAACATTTATCATATATATATATATAGTATTTAATATATTTCAAAAGTATTTAATATTGAAAACATTTATCAGCATCAGACGAAAGTGCTCAATAATCCTTCCAAGTATATTGAACCCAAATATACATACATAATATTGCTTTTATCAAATTCATTCTATACATACTTGAAGTACTTAGAAAATCTTCCAAATACTTATAATCTATTTGTAATTCCTAAATATAAATACAAAATTTAATTGCTGAACTTTTAATTTATGTCCGAAATTAGAGCAAACTCCTTAAAAAAATATTTTCGTAAAATAAAATTTTGAGTACTTACGTGCAATAAGGAGTGCTTTGGAGTGGCGCTATTACCTAAATGCTATTTTTGAGTAATTTTAAGGAATATTGAGTATGTTATTTTTAAAATAAATTATTTTTGAGTACTTGTGTTCAATGAACAGGTTATTGGTGTGTCGTTTATTAAAAAGTATTTGTGTGTACTTTCATTCAATAATGAATAGTTCGGAGTTATAATTTTTTACTAGAAATTAGTTTTGAACTCTCTGATGTAGGAATGAAAACTTTGGAGAGACTCTAAATATTTAGAAGAAATATTTGAGTATTTTAGTGATAAAGACTTAAACGTGATACTGCGTAGTGCGTCATTTGGATCCCTTTATGGGCAAATAAATATTTGACTTTTTAACTGAAAAATAATTTTGCGTACTTTTGCACAAGACAGAGTACTTTAGAGGGGCGTTGAATATTATTAAAGCTCTTATTGATTACTTAATTAAGATATATAGAAAAAAAAAAACGCTAGAAAACTCTCCATTAATAAAAAAAAGTTGCCAAACAAGAACTTGATTTTGTTCGTTTAGTTTGTATGGTAGCTATATGCTACAGTGATCCGATCAGAACAATTTTTATGCAGATTAAAGCATTGCTTTAGACAATAACCCAAGCTACATATCGTGTAGATATCTCGTCAAGTCAAAAAGTTTTCCATGCAAGCACTTGATTCCATTCGTTCAGCTTGTATGCCAGCTATAAACTATAGTGGTAAGATATTGGCGGTTACGATAACGCAGCAGCTTCTTGGAGAGATAAGGACGTTTGCCAACATTCAGATCGATATCTCAAAAACTGAGGCACTAGTTCGCCTATAGACTAATATTGATTTGATAAAGTTCTTGAGCATATAAATTTACTTAAGTTTAACGGGATTGTTCCTAATTATTTTCCACTTACTTTATAAAAGCATTATTTTGTCTTAAAATGGATTACAATTTCAAAAGATTTCTAATATTTTATTACGAAGATTTTTCTACCTTACCTTAGAATCAGCTGTCAATAATTGGGGACCCCTTTGAAATGAAAGTGATGTTTAACAAAGTTGCGGTCTTCTAACCCTCCAACCTTTTTCAATAATTACTTTGCATTTCACTTTACTAATTTATTTTCTCCAAGAAAAGAAAAACAGTGAAAAATTTCGTCAACCCACCTGCTAATTTATCACTCAACTGATGAACAAAGCAAATCGTAAACCTTTTCATCTCTTATGTAAACAGAAATTTCATTAGACGAATATCAATTTGCCGTCTTTTCAGTCCATTTTACTTAATTTCATTCACACCGAACTTTACGAGCATTTTGCGTGCGCCTTTCGTAATGCTTGAGTGGATTTCGCAGTTGGCTTGAATGCTTTACGCCAATTTGGCAAGCAAATTAAGTCCATCGGCGGTCGCTTGGTCGGCAAGCGGGCTACTTGACTGGTTGGTTGGGTGGTTTGATGGCTAGTGGAAAGTTTTTAAATCCACTTGCTTGTCGAATTACAGTGCGGTGAAATTAATTAAGCACAAGGATAATGAAGATGGCAAATGGCAGCAAGCTGTATGGCCTGAAAACTGAGAAAAATCAACAATGTTAATATATACGCCTTTCTTTGTCTGTATGTAAGCAATTTAAAACAAAGACGATTCGCAAGGCGACTTTATTCGGCGCACTCTAATTGATATTGACACTTTATTTGGCAGCAAACGCGGCGACGTAGTTTGGTCGTAGTCGGCTTAATTTTCATCAACTTCTTCCGACTTTTCTTGCGTTCAGTCTCCTTTTCTTCTCTGCAATTGCCTTCGGCGCTGTCGCATTGCATCATTTATTTGCCTAAGGTTCCGCTAATTTTTTCCAATTAAATTACCCACCGAAAAGTCGTCAATAGCAATTAGCTTAAATCGGCCACAAAAGCTTTTGGGCGTCCAATTGAATTTAATTGTATAAATGTTGAGTCGCATTGTATTTAGAAATTTGTTTAAACAAAGAGTATGTCTGAAAGCCGTGAAAGATTGCGGAAATTACCAATGTCTACAGAAAAATATCAATTGTTGTAGAATTCTGGTGAGAAAGGTTAATAAGAAAGTAGTAGTGGCACTCACTACTCTGGTTTTGCTCTCAATTAAAAGCTCAAAAGGTGAACTATGTTTAAAAGACTGCTTCTACTAATCCAACAATAGATTACTTATGTTGTTTAACTTTCAACAATTTTTCACATCCCTCTTTATTGTGCGTTGAAATTTATTGTTTTTATTCTAGGTTTATTGTAACTTAATGTTTTTGGAATTCTTTAATGAAATTCTGTAGCTTGGTGAAAGCTATAGTTAAACTTAGATGAAATTTAAATGGCATCCGGAAATATTTTATTTTTTTCATTCGAAAGCTCAATGTAAATGAAAGCTTGATTAATGCTTGTTATAAATCCTTAATAAAAACTTCAAGTTCAGGTTTACTAACCTCCACTTCATTAAAAGAGTAAACTTTCATTCTAAAAGCGAAAGCTCCTCAAAATATTATTGAAACCCAAAATATTAAAGTTTAATTGGCTAGATATCAACATCAATGTATACAATAATATTATAGTTCTGTACAAAAAATGTGATACATTTTGTTTTAGCGTTAAAGCTTTACGGAAAGCTTCCTTTTAATAGAACTAATTAAACCAAAAAGCACTTAATAAGTATTTAATCTACTCTCGCTTAGTATATCTAATTATACTCAACATATATATATATAAACTGAGAAAAATCCATAAATAATTGTACTACTGATCTATTCTAATATAATGTAATTGAATATAATATAATCTAATCTATTATAATTTTTACTAGTCTGAGTTAGTTTAATCTAATACAATTGAATAAATTATATTTTAGCGAAAAGTAATTTAATTAAATTTATTATAATCGTTACTTATTAAAGTAATCTAAATAAATATATAATAATCTGTCCTAACATGCAATATAATTTCTGTCCTCTGCATCTAATGTAGTCAATTCAATAGAAAACTTAATAGACCAATATAGTCTCAACTAATTTGGTCCAATATAATCTAATTTCAAGTAATCATTATATATGTATGTCATCTAAAGTAATTTTATATTAGCTAGCCAAATTTAACTAAATCTAACATAAAGTAATTTAATCTTATTTGATCTAACTAAAACAAATATTTTTTAACATATAATTTTTGTCATTCCTTAAGTAATCTGTTAAAAATAATCTCGCAAGATTTAATGTATTTAATTCAATTACTTGTAATCTATTGAAAACAATAGTATTTAAAATTTTTAAGCTCATATTGATAATCTTCGCTAATACAGTCTACTTTCACCATGTTAAATCTAGTTTAAGTAATCAGCATGAGTAATCTATTTTTTTTTGTAATCATAACATGTGCCATCTAATGTAATTTCATATAATCTATCTAAATTTAAATAAATTGAGTACAATACTATATAAGCTTACTTGATGTAATCCAAAATTATGTTTGGTAATTGATTATTTCTCGCATTACAAACGTAATCTAATAGATATAATCTTGTAGGATTAGGTTCTTATTAATTGTAATCTATTCTCATAAAATCGTATTTATATATTGTAAACTGGCATTGATAATTTGCACTATTTAATACAATAATCTAGCTTAAAGTAATAACAATGAGTAATCGTAATTTAATCCAGGTAATCTGATAAAAAAGGCAATGTAATGCTCAATGAAAACTAATCTAATTTGACAAAAAATAAAATATTCATATCTAATATTATATTATTGTATGTAATTATGAGTAATCTAAATGTAATCTTAATCTACTCGATTAATGTAAACACTTTCAATCTTATTCACACATTCTTTAATCTCACACATGCTCTATAGGGTAGGAATTATAATAATTTTCACACAAAATCAACACATATACATACATAAGTGTCTATGAGTGTGTGCGTGAAAATTATATGTCTTTGCTACACCCCGACAAAGTGATCTAATTAAGCATATTACAACAATGGATTTTAATTGCTTGTATAAATGCGGCAATTACACAGCGATTCCACTAAAAACAAATACACCAATACAAATGCAAATAGAAATTGAAATGCATACAGACAGTGTCGAAAAAGCTGCTGCAGAACAAGCCCAATACATGCTCATATACCTATGTGTATATACAGATGTGTGTGTGTGTTTGTGCTTATAGCAATTGTATGTTATTTACGCCTACAACTCAATCTGCCACATCAATTGCCGTTGCCACATGTATGCATAGGTATTTAGTTAACGATATTTGAAGCTGCTAATATGAATATAAGTACTATATGTGTGATGTTGGCGCTCCAAAACAGGTGTGTTTGTCTGCTTACGTAACATTATAGCCTCAAAGCCAACATCATTACTGCAGCCCCAACACAATATCTTACATACATTTGACAATGGACACGTTTAATTTTGCATACAACAATGCTTTGTAGCATGCCACATGGCACGATAAACATACGAATGGATGGATGCAACGCTTTAAGGCAATTACGCTGCCGTTCAAGCCATGAAATTGGTGTACAACTGAATTGCAGTCAACTAAATAACTGACTTATTGAATGACTGACCGATGGAATAACGCTTGGACTGATTGGCTGACTTGCGTATTTTGCGCGTGTATGCCTGAGCTAAACCAATGTCAGGTCGCAATTGGTGCAATGGACATATTTGGTTGACAAGTAGAATGGAGAAAGGTTATAAGAGGGAAAGAGAGTGAGAGAGAAAGGAAGAGGGAGAGGGAAAGATAGCTAGAATAAGGAAATAGAGCGTGAGGGAGGACAAGAGCATAACAGCTGTCATTATGACTGATTTAAACGGAGTGTAAATGCTTAAGTGACCCAGATTTCAGGCGAGGGTTTAGCGGTTCATCAAAATGTCGAATTGAAACAATTAAAAACTGCGTTAAATCTAAGCCGCTTAGTAGTAGTGCTTTTAAAAAATGTAACTCCTTACAAGGCTGAGAATTCTCTAAAGAAAAATGTATCCTCAAACTCTTGATACAATATCAGGAATAAATGTGCAATTTCTATATACTCAAACTCCTCGGCTTAATTGAAGATATTAATGCATAAATCGCTAGATTGACCTAAGCTCCCGGCAATTCCTTAATTGCCTACGTATAAGTCAGAAGTAAACAAAGCTAGACCATCCTTCCTTAAGAGTTCACCAACCAAAGTTTATGAGGAGAGAAAATCAATAAAAGCGCTAAGCTTTCGAAAAACTTTTGATTACAAAATTTGTGAATACCTGTAGGTATTGTAATGGTTAAAATGGGTATAAATATTAGTGTCATATCTTGAAAATTGTTTTTGAAATATATACGTACATATATACTATTGATGTAATTCTTGCAATTTAACTGAACATTTCATTAAAAACTAACGATTCTTTATCGGGTTCTTATATATTAAAAGTTATAGCTCAGAAACGATTTATTTTGTAAAAAAAACTGTTTACTGTTCACTTTTTTCTCACTTATATCTAAATACTACATATTTCATTATTCTACAACCGAATTTTATATTTATTATTATATTTCTATATTTATTATATTTATATTTTTTATAATTACTGCAGAGAAACTACGATTAAAATAATTTTTTTTTTTCGGTAAAGAGTCGATTTTGAAGTCTATGGCTGTAACTTCCGGTAGATTTTAATTAATATCAAGTTTATTTATTAATAATATTATGAAAATCCATAAAAAAAAATTCAGCACAAAAATTGCATTATCTTTGATTTAGGCTTCATCTTCAGCAAATAATTATCTACAATTAAGTGAGCTAGTAATATTTCTAATAAAAATGAGTAATGTACTTTCTAATGAGAATTAATTAAATGTAAGAAAATTCTTTGTTCTTGCAACCTTTGTTTCTAGTACAAGCTTTTTATTCAAGACGTGAAATTTTATGTCCTTTCCCTGATGTCACGCCAACATAGCAAAACAAGGCATTAATCTCAAAGATATACATTACATTAGGTACGCCAACTTGTGGGGTGTTTGTGGTTGAAATTGACTTCTAAAAGTATTTTGTGATTCCTTGAGTGCTCATTACAGCTATACTCTATGATGTTCTCCTTCTTTGCTTCTCATCATTGTTTATTACTATCTTAACCATGTCGGTGTTTCTCGTAAAAGGTTTTCTGCGTACTACATTAGACTACATAAGAATGCTTGTAGTGAATATGACTTGGGTATGAAAGAACGTGTTCTTTAGTCATTAAACAATTTTAACAGGTATGTTGGAATATTTAAAAACAAATGCATATTTCGTAGGGAAGAAGTATAATTGAACTAATGTCTAATATTAACTCCAGTAAACTAGTTGGCGTTTATGCAAATATTATTAGTTCTGTTCGTAGTATAAGCTTTTGGGGGTATGTAGAAATAAAAATAATATGCATTCTGAGACTAACCGGTGGCGACCCTTTCAAGATTTGAGCGAACCAAAAAAATTCTAATACTGTTGAGACTGTATCGAAAACTGTTTTTTTTTGGTTTAGAAACAATATAGTAATCCTTTAATAATGATACATGGTCCTATAAAGCTTTAAGCTCATGGCTCGAATAAGCTCTTTATATCTCAAAATGAAGTATATGGCTTTACTCACATACATATGTAATCCAATGTTAATATATAATGCACTTAAAGTCTTATTTTAAACTTTTGTAATCTGGAGTCTCTCTCTTAAGCTTTTTGAATTTGAAGATGTTACTTAAAAACTATGAAGCGTCCAAAAATCTCAAAAAGTCCTCTTTTAAAATATGTGCTTTGACATAAAAGTTACAGAGGGAAGATATATAGGCAAATGAAAAGGGCAGTGTGCGAGCATTTCGTTTAATCTTTTCTGTTTTAGGTTAGGATTTGTTAAAATCGAAAAATTTTATAACAATATGGGAAGAATGAGTTTAAGTTAGTCAGTTATTCTCATTAACCTTCACTTGTGACTTAAATCGTCATTTCGTCAACTTGAAAGCTTTCATCAATTACCACTTGTGGTCTCGAGGTCTTTCAACTTTTTCAACAGGATACTTTTGGGCCTTAATTAAACTGCTACAAAACTCTTTTAATATTCATATCTCTAGAGAGCAAGATCCACAAAAGCTAAGATCTTCAAAAGTAATATATTTCAATGAAGGGGATTTTGAAGGCATTTGGGGGTTTTGAAGCTATCGAACATAATATCATAACAAAAACATATCATGCCACCATCAGGATAAGTAATTGTTAAACATTCTCTTACTAACTTCGCTTGGAAAACCAGAGATGCGAAAGGTTTCATTGTCGCTAAGCTTTCAGAGTAAAATGTGGTGTATTTAACTGATGTAAGTAGCAACTACAAGTATGTACACCGTTGCTCTGCTGTCTAACCCACCAAATAATTCAAAAAGACCTACATTTACAACCCCTTAAAACAAAAACTAAAGCACCCAAGCAAATGTATGTATATATCTATATGAGGATATGGGCCTGTGTGGGTAATGCCTGAAATTCCGCATAATCCATTTAGCTTTGCTTTTAGCGCTAAATCTTTTAAACTCAACCCATTCATGAACCACTTCAAATTAACTAAAATCACCAAATGGCGTTGTCTTGGGCACCGAAAATAAACTGACATCCACACATACTTAAATTTATATGCTTGTTGTATGCATATATGAATGAGAAACATGAGCAACTGACGAGCACTTAAGTGCCAATCAATATTGATTAATAGTGTTGTCATGTCGGCATGTTGCGGTTTTTGCATACATTAAGGCGCTCAGGCACACACAAACCTAGCTACATATGAGCCCCCAAAATAACTTATCGTTGCCGGCCATGAATATAAGTGCAGCTGGTTAAATATGGATAAATGGATAGTGTATAGTGTAAAGTGTATATGTGGGTGTGTGTGTGTAAACATAACCCTTGACTAGCACAAAGTTGTGTGTATGGGTGCGTGTGTGTTGAAATTGATAAATATCGAGCAACAAAATTTCGCTTAATTCGTTGAAAAGCTGGTATTTGCGAGTGGATATTATTTTAGGCGGCTGGAGTTGAACGTTGCGGTTTTATTTCAGGGTCTTGCATCATCAAGAGTTACAGAGATGAAAAGTTAATTGAAATTGGCCGCAAACTTGAGGGTGCAGATAGACATTGAAACGGACAGTTAGGCAGGCAGGCAGACAGACAGACAGACAGACAGACAGAAAAGCATGCCTTAAGTGCTACATACCTAATTTGTTTTGTGAGTGAAAGTGTTCTAGGGTTTGGTGGAGATGGCTGTTAGAAAGGTTATAAATTATACGTTTATAATTTATCAGTGAGGCACAATTTTATGTATGAAAATCGATATGGGGAGGTACGGGTTGTACGCTAAGTAAATTTCATGGTTTTCTCAATACCAAGCGCCTACTTGATTTGCGTATGCTTTTGAGCAGATATTAAATTTCATTGCATACTTTTTGGAAGTCGGTAATAGAAGTAAATCTTTACTTCTATAAATAAGGCAGTCTTGTAGCGAGTACAAAGAGCTTAGCTCGATTCATAGCCTCAAGCTATAAATTACCTATGTACTTGTATTGTATACCGTTCATCCTGACCTCAAAAACAGGGTATCATTCTGTAGTTAAAATATAAAAAAAAGTTAACTTCGGTTATATCGAAGCTATTATAGCATGCATATCTTATATTATAAAATAGTTATATGTTATAGTGGGATTTTGACAAATGAGCAACTTCTTGGGGAGAAAAGAATGTATGAAAAATAGCAGACCTGATAGGAGATAACTGAGGGACTAGTTTTCGTAAACACAGACGGACAGATATTTTATATATAGGTTTCTGCGAAACATATTTATTATATTTATTTAACGTGATTTGTAAAATGCAACATCAGATTAAAAAACTATATATATACAATAAATAAGATTTGCAGCATCATCTGAGGCCCACGCAACAAATATTATAAATGCCGACTATAAAACAGTTTTTTCATAAACCTGTTGAGAATTTCAAAACTTAGAAAAGGCATAAAAGAAAATGCTTAAACTTTATCAAACATGAAATAACCTATTCAACAGGGAAACCATGAACGCTATTATAGATTAAAAATGCTAACCTTCAGCCCCTCCTCAAAGAATGCGCGCGCTCCAATTGGCGCAATTACTAATTTATACCACCAACCACTCAATATCAAGTTCTGCAATCTCGACTGAGTGCCGGCGCGCTCCGCGGCTACAAAATTAATATGCAAATTCATTTTGTCAAGCAATTAGAAGACGAAAACGACAAAAGTTTCTGATCAACGCTACAATATCCTGTCTTGAAGCGGCGCTTTGCTCTCACGTCAGACCGTCGTCGACGGCGCCAAGCATTGCCCCATTGTCATTGTCACAATTATTGTCCACGTTACGTTGTCACAGTTTGGTTTGTCCTTCAAGACAATTGTCAATTGACGCAACTTCCCAGGCAAATGAGTTTCAACTTGTTGGCGTTCTTGCTTTGTTTTTCTTTACGGCGAGGGCAAATCGGCGCAGCGCCAATGCTGACAGTTATTAAACAAAAGCGTATAGTTTGGCGGCGTCAACTCGACGTGATGAGTGAGGGGTGGGCAAAACGAAGACTTTTGTTTCGAAATCTTTGTAAGTTTAATTTTCCGTGCATGTGTGTGTGGTTATATTTGTGTAATTGGCTGCGTGGGGCATTCATAGTAAAGTTCAAATTGGCATCACTGTCAATTACGATTATTAGCCTGCGGGTCGTCCGCTCCACGCGAGCCGAAATCGAAGGTAAGGCGGGGTGCACAATGCCGTTGCTACTGTAAATAGCTGTGTGTGTTGCCGTACCGGTGTATCGTTATGGCGCAAGCAATCGGATGACATAGAAAAGTAGCAGATTTCAAGTTGGCAAATAAAAGCTAAGTTGCTGCGAGGCAGCAAAGTCTTTGATATTCTTTACATTTAACTTGACAATCTACGTGGTTGTTATTGTAAATTTAAGATTTCATTGTTGTTGTTATTTTAGTATTGCAGATACTTTTGTTGGCGTTTAGATTTGTTTGAAAGGGACTTCTTCAGTATGCTGAGCTTTTAAACAACCATTCATTATCCATTTGGAAAATAAAACCTTGCTTTAAAAAGTAATATCTTAGGTATAAGTCATGTTCAATGACTGACTACCCCTAATTTACTCAATAAAGTAGACATTTTTTTTTAAAGCTACGCGTAACTCTTTACTTCTAGATATAAAAGCTTTTAGATTTTTAGTGCCAGCTGCTTAGTCTGACCTAAATATTTATTTAACAAAGGAAAGGTTTCCAAGTAACGTTTTCACGTAGATTTTGAGCGATATGTAGACATACTATAGATGAAAATTGCCAAATGCCTAGAACAGCAGTAACAGTTTGAATTTTTTTAGTCTTCGTTAAACACATATTTCGAAGACATGCGTGGACTTCATTTTTATATGCATACTTGCTATCGATTTCAATATTTCTTCCAGAAAAAAATATTACTTGGCTCATGCCCCCTTCAAATAAAAGCTTGTAGTGGAACGCTGATCTATTCAATCCTTAGTCTACTTTTTAGACGTTTCTTAATCTATAATTTCAACCATGCGATTGACGATAATATGTTTACTGTTCATAATTGAAGAGGCTTTCTAACATATACTAGTTAATTTTCGCTTTTTCTTTTTCCTTCTTATTTAATTTTTTTGCATTTCTCTATCCTCATCTTTACCTTAGTCTTAGTCATAAACTTAATATTTATCGTTATCCGTATCCGTATCCTTATACTTATCCGTATCTTATCCTAATCTTTATCCTTATCCTTATCCTTATCCTTATCCTTATCCTTATCCTTATTCTTATCCTTGTCTTTAAACTTATGCTTATCCTTATCCTTATCCTTTTCCTTATCCTTATCCTTATCCTTATCCTTATCCTTATCCTTATCCTTATCCTTATCCTTAACTTTATTGTAATACTTATCCTTATCCTTGTCCCTATCCTTATCTTTGTCCTTAACCTTATATGTATACTTATCCTTATATTAGCCTTATTCTTATCCTTGTCTTTAACCTTATCCTTATCCTTATCCTTATCATTAGCCTTATCCTTATCCTTAACCTTATAGTTATACTTATCCTTATTCTTATCTTTAACCATATTCTTATTATGACCAAGGATAAACCCGATTGAACTGCGTGGTTACATTTTAGATGGCTGTAACTCAAAAACTATTTGAGATATCGATTTAATATTTAAGTATGATAATATTTTAAGAGATACAATCTATCGAAATACGGTAACAAAAAAACGTTTTTTTTTTATTTCACGCTAGTTGGGTCTCTCAAGTCAATATATATATAAAGTTTGTCGTAAAAAATTTGTGCTTTTTTTAGGGAGGAAGTATTTATGCTTCAATGTTAAGCTTTCCAAGCTCTCTCAACCTACACTATGTATTAAGTTCAGAGCTATGCCTTCGTGTACACATAAAGGTAATCAAAATTTGTTGCAAAGAGCTTATGCGGCAACAGCGTAGTGTCACAACACCTTGTAACCCACTCAAAAACATAAATAATAATAGTCACCTTAACGCTTTGTATTATCATGTGACACATCACTGTAGAATAATGTGATTTTTATGACTGTCATGTGTTGCATAATATTCGGCATTCAAATTGCGCTTTTATGTGCAACATACGATTCCTAAGATTCCCGCAGAGCAGACACTTGCCATTTGTTGAAACATTACATTTGTATACATCTTGAAGGTAAGTGTCCTTCAGGCCAGTAACAGGAGCACTTAGCATGCGCGTGTGTATTCCCATACAGCAAACGTGAAGCGCTTATGACTATAAAATAACAATATGTGTGTGTGTGTCTGTGCGCATTAGTGACCGTGTAAAACGCTTCGTCACATTCCACACAGATTTCATATTAGCATATCTACTAATGAATGCATGTAAAACAATATCAATAAAAGTAAAAGTTCATTAGCATAACATAAAAACGACATTTATAGCATTGGAAGCTTTTATTTGCATACCTAACACATATGTGTGTATGTATATAACTGTCCCAGCGGACTTGCGGCTTCAATTGTTAATATGATACATTTGCCTGTGTATGGGTATGCATGTATGTGTATGCGTGTGTGTTTTGTGGTCAGTGTGACCTAAATTTTTCAACCAAAATTTTATGATTACACAAGAGACTGCGCTAAAGGATTACTAATCACATATTCATACAAGCAAACACGCACGCACAAGCACGCCTGAATGTATGCTAATAAAATAGTATGAAAACTATCAGCATAAAATTTGGTTTACATAAAATTTTCTGTTGACACAGTGAAATAGAAATGGAAATGTTGACTGGAATGCGGGAGAGAGAGAGGGGGAGAAAGAAGGATAGAGAGCGAAAAAGAGGGATGGAGAGCAAGCGAGGGAAGAGCGCACAAATCCGGAAGCGTGGCAATGATGGTGTTGAAAAGTCGTAAAATGCCGTAGGTACCCACTCTTAAATATATATCGTTGTATATGTATTATATATAGATCTGTATATATATATACATTTTTTTTTTACATTAAACTGAAGAGCGCAAGAAACATTTTAACAGCTGATTGCTGCTTACGTTAAAGCGAAATTTTCTACAAGAGTCGCAACAAGCCGTGGCTATAATGTCCGCAATGTGGCAGTAAAATGTGGCAACTAACGAATTGTTGTAGTTGGCAATGTTTGTAAGTGTTTAAATGCAACACCTTTAATAAATATTATATGTGTGTGTGTGTGTCTGTGGCAACAACTGCTGGCGTTATGCAAATTTTTGAAGGACTTTTGAAGGAGAAACTGTCACGTGGCCGCTTGCGCCTCACTAACTCTTCCTATACCAAATACTTGGCATACCATTAATACGTTTGTAAAGTAAATGGCGCTGTGGCGTGTGTTTGTTGCATGACATCCGCGTATACTACCAAATGCAAATGGGCGTGGTATAATGCAAATCAGTGTGGTAAATTAGAAATTACGCAAATCTGTGGTGACGACATTTGGAAAGTGTATGAAATGCACAGTAATGAAAGGGCAGTCAATCATATGCAAATCTATGCACAAAACATGGAGGTGGAGTTTCACAAAATAAGTAGTAAAAAGTGTTTTGTAAAGTCAAGTGTTTGTGGAAAAAATTCATTTAAGCAACTCATATTTTCATGTTACCGGTAGAGCGTTGTTGAAAGCAATGTAAATAATCGCTTTTCTCTTTATCGAAGTAAAATTGTAAAATATGGCTTGTTTTCTCTTTGCTGATGTCCATCTTTGACGCACGCTCAAACAAACTGAGTCAAGCAATGACAATGAAATCTTGCATTCTAACCGCTACTAGCGTAACCCGTTCGCACTTATACAAGGCAAAATACTTAATAATAAAGTCAGCTATTGAAAAAATAAAGGAGATCTGTTTATTAGACCTTCGAAGTTAAAGTTTAACTTGAAAATGCTCTTAGCAATTGAAGTTTACTTATTTATGATGTGAAATTGATGTATTACCTACTCATATAATTTTAGGCGCAACACAGGTTTTCGTATAGTATTTAGTTCGCTCTACAGCTACATTTTAAACTTCTCAAACGAGTTGTGAAATATTTTTTATATATAATATTCTGCCTTTCACACATATTTTATATTTATCCAGCCAAGGATTTCTGTATAAATTTGTCCTTTATCCTTCTCAAAGCTCTTTGGATTACCTTAGTCCATGTGAAAAGGTGATCAGAGGTGTATTAAAAAGTTGGTGGTCACTAAGAAGTTGTGTACACTGAGGTGATCGCCATTGTCCAGTATTTGCTTTGAAAAACCGTCTATATAAGAGCGACTTAGAGTAGATCCTTTGTTGCATTGTACTCCTATCCAATATTTATACTTAGTACACTTTCCCAGCAAACCTCTTACTACCGCCGTCTGAATTCAAAATACATGCCAAATCCAGGTTAGCAAGACCCGTTGCAATATTTTTTTGAATACAGTACATATTCGATCTGAAAAGGATTTAAAAATAAATATATTGTTTTCTTTTCTAACGAGAGCATAACCAAACACTTTTCTTTAGTTCCTCTACTTCTTTTGAGTATCTATGATACTACGGAGTCTGCCACACAATTATTCATCACGCAGAGCAACAAACTTTGAGTTCACTGAGATTGACAGAGCAGAGTTCTGGCATGCATCGGAAGATAATTTGTGGACAAAGGCTTCTGCTGTTAGTTGTAGATAATAATATGGAATATAGTCGATTAGTCTGTATATTAGAGAACGAAACCAAATATAGTTTATAATATTATTCTTAAAAGCAACCGACTTCTCAAATTTTTCGAAACAGAATACGAGTTTAAAGTAATTTCTGAACCTTATTTAGGGTAAAGGGCTAGAAAATTCACCCACAATAAGTTCGATCTAAATATGTCTAAATCGATCAGATTCTGAATTTCTTAAATTAAAAAAAAAATCGATATTCTTTAAAAATTTATATACTTTTAAGTATCTCATTTCATAAAGTTTCCATTTCAAGAAGTTCATTCTGTTTTCTTTCAACTTGTCTAAATGAAAAAACAGAAAAATATTTATTCTGAAAAAAATTCACAAGCAAAATATTCAAAAAATAAATTAATAAAAATATACCAACAATTTTATTTAAAAAAAAAATATTGGGTTATATCTCTTATAATAAAATGACGGTATCATATCAGGCGCAAGTGGCTACCAGCAACTTTAATTGCTTCCTCAAGCTTTTGGCACGTTGGCGTGGCAGCATTTACAAAATTATTTGGATGGACTTAGCGGTCTTTCTGGTGCTATATTACGCTTTGGGTATTACTTATCGTTTTCTGATGGGACCGGAACAACAGCGGTGAGAAGTATTATGTAAAAAAAAAAATATCAGCAATGAAAATTTAAGGAAAATAATGAGAGATTGATATTAACGAGTTGTACTATTGCTAAGCTGAGGATATAGTGTAGCTAAAAGCGATACTGCAGCGGAAAATAAAAAAAGGAATACAAAAGTTTTTAGCTAAAATTTACTTAACTCCTCGATTCACTATGTCTTCAGCTTAAGCTTAGCAAGTTTAACTCATACTATTATCTCATAAATTTACCAAAACTTCATAGTTTGAAATATATTGCAAGCGTATATTACTTTCTACTCTTCAAAGCTCATGCTAACCTCACTTTTCAACTTCGTATAAAAATTTACGTATTCACAGCCTCTTTGAACTGCTCGTCCATTATTGCCACAGCTCGAGCACACTCATACCGCTTTCGTTTGTACTCGGCTTCTATATTGCCGTAGTCATGCAACGCTGGTGGACTCAATATATCACTGTGCCATGGCCTGATCCACTTGCTGTCTACGTGAGCACGCTCTTTGTGGGGCAGGATGAGCGTGGTCGCATAATGCGTCGCACCGTCATGCGTTATGTCTGTCTTTGTCTAACCATGATATTTACAATGGTAGCGCCGAGTGTGAAGAAACGTTTTCCCACAATGGATTCCCTGGTAGATGCCGGTCTGTTGACGGAGAATGAAAAGGATGTGCTAATAGCTATGGATGAAAAATCACCGAAGCATCGCAAACATTGGGTACCGCTCGTCTGGGCTGCTAGTATTGTATCACGTGCACGTAAAGAGGGTCGCATACGTGACGATGTTGCGCTGAAAACTATTTTCGATCAGTTGGATGTGTTTCGTAATAAATGTGCCGTTATATTACATTTCGATTCGGTGCCAATACCTTTAGTGTACACACAAGTGGTAACGCTGGCGGTATACTCGTACTTTTTAGCGGCACTTATTGGCCAACAGTGGATGCCTAGGGAGGCGGACCCTGATGGGCATTACGATTGGGTGGACTATTACTTTCCTATCTTTACAACGCTGCAATTTTTCTTCTACATGGGTTGGCTAAAGGTGGCGGAGTCGTTGATGAATCCGTTTGGCGAGGATGATGATGACTTTGAGGTGAGCTGATCTGTAAATTTGCAGTTTGCGTACAAATTTTTCACATTTTTGATAGGTGAATTGGATGATTGATCGCAATTTGCAAGTCTCCTATTTCATTGTCGACGAAATGCATCACGAGCATCCCGAATTGGTGAAAGATCAGTACTGGGATGAAGTGTTGCCTGGCGGTTTGCCATATCCGGAGGATTATCATAAAGTCACCACAGATTTCAGTGACGTCGGAAAGGTAATGCAAGTAATTTGGGTTTCTGAGTAAAGAAAGGGGTTTGACCACAAAAAATTTCATAAGTCCAGCAATTATTCGTTAGTATTTGAGGTTAGGCTAGGTTAAAGTGTATTTAAAGATGCTCAGACTTAGGTTATTCCTAGTGTTGCCATGAAAATAAATGAAAGTAGTTGTTGGAAGGGAATGAAAGGCGGGTTAGAGACTTTCCTTATATCAAAGAGAAGGGAGTGAGAGCTAAGAAGTTTCTCTCGAAGTGCGCGAGATACTCAATAAAATTTCTGGGAAATTTCTGAGTTTTCATACGATTTTAGCTGAGAGAGTACATTATAAATGCGACACATCTCTAATTCATACCACTTTCCACTTTGCAGTCGGATGGCGCCGCACATTTCGTTTGGAAGCGTCGCGACAACATGGCCACCAACTCCAGCATGCATAGCAGTGTCTCACGCATCAATGCGGTTTTGAAACGTCTAATTAGTAAGGAGGATACACAAACCAACATCAGTCGTATGCGGCTCTCTACAAGCTCCGTCTCATTAGAAGAACACATACCACATTCCACATCGGATTATGAAAGGCATTTGGCCACAAATAAATACTCTGGCGCTGCGCATCTCTCGTGGTTGACCGATGTTGGCGCTGAAGTCGATTCGAAAAGCATGCTTTTGCCACCTGAACCGTTGCGTTCTCAATCGAGCACTGCTAAATCGCTCACATATGCAGATGAAGGCGCGGATGAGAGGGAGAAAGACGATTTCGATTTGTTGCGTGAAGAACGTGAGCGCCAACGTCAGGAACGACAACGTCAACGTATTATGCAAAATGTTTATACTGCCACAAGTGCCACAGCTGAGCTGTTGCCTGCTCTGATTGCATCGGGTTTGAATTTAGCAGCGCCACCGACTATACAGATATCAACGCAAATGCTGCAGTCGAAGTCGAGTGATCATCGCAGTGCCACGCCCAGCGCAAAAAGCAGCAGCAGCAGCGGTGCTGGCAGTAAGGCAGCTGTCAATGCAACGGCTGAGAAGAAGCAAAAGACGGATGAGGCTGACAAGCAAGAAAAATAGCGCAGAAGCGCGCTTGCTTTTTGTTGTAGATTTATTTTTTTAGTTTGTGTTCTATTTCAGTTATTATGCCTTTACTTACAAACTTGTATATATTTTTAATAAAAATAGTAAACCAATACGTGTTTTAAAAACGCCGCTAGATGGCGCTAACATATCACAGAGAATTTCAACATCAGCTTTATTTAAGAGCGCCATCTGCCGGTTAACTATATTATCGTTGTTCCGATTTCATACTGTTTGTGATGCCTGGTTCGTGTCGAAGATGAAATATCGCAGTGTTTCAGATAAGATCCATATAAATGATATTTTAATTGATGGAAGGCGTTGCTGGCGTTGCTAACTTATAAAATATGAGAGCATCAGTTTTTCTACTCTAAATAAGTATTGCATTTTTTTTAGTCTGCTGAATATAAGGTATTTATTTATATATATTTTATATAGTCCATGACAATTTGAAAGTGAGTTCTCGAACTCTAAAAACGCTTTAACAAGAATAAACGTTGGAATAAATATGAAAACGGCTGCGATGGCGGTAAATGAAAACTAATTTCCGAATTGCGAACTAGTTCCTTAGTTTTTGAGATGCCGATATGTAACAGCACATGTCCTGATCCCCATGAGAAGCTGCTCATTTGTCGGAATCATTGACAGCGGAGGACTGACTATAACATATAGCTGCTATACAAGCGGACCGATCAGAAAGAAGTGATTGTATGGAGAACTTTTTTATTTGAAAAGATATTGTCATGAAATTTGGCATGGATTATTTTCCAAATCAACGGTATAATCTTCGAATAAAATGTTCAGATCGGACTACTACAGCATATAGCTGCCATGTACAATATATCAAACCCAAGTTATTGAATGTAAAACTTTTTTATTTGACAAATTATCTTTACGAAATTTGGCACGTATTATTGTCAAAATCAAGGTCAATATTGAACAAATCGATGAGATCGGATTATTAAAGCATACAGCTGCCATACAAATTGACAGATCAAAATGAAGATAAATATCTACCTTATACCTTTTATCCTGTAAGAAATGCACCTGTCAAGGGTATTATAGTTAAGGTGGCGCTGATGTTAACGTTTTCTATTGTTTTTTACTAACTCATAAAAAATTTAACTTTTCCCATCGAAAAGCCGTTATATTAATACTCTCCAATATTGCAATTTTTCAGCACACCTCGAAGTAATTTTTTCTCTATTTGCTGCATCTTTCTTTACTCCAAACAACAACAACTATATTGCATTTGCAACACCTGCCACCGCGTTTGAATTGCTTGGTGACTGTTTACATGCGCATTTAGTTAATAACATAACAGCAACACAATATATACAATACTTTAATACATACATATTATATATAATAAAATATATATGTATACAGTTAGTAACAGTTGCTGCTGCTGCATGTATTTTGCGCTGGCAATGGCTATTCGACTTAACGAACCGTAATTGATGGTAATGGTGATAACTGCCGTACCACACACACTAACGAGCATGTAACTGCTTTCCGCTGCAGTGTCCTGTTAACAGCTGCGGCCATTGCAGTCAATTGCTTTGATGTTGCTCTTGCTATTGTTGTCTTTAGTGTTGTTGTTATTGCGCGTAATTGTTTTCTTGTTATTGCATTGTTCTGCGCTGCAACACATGTGGCACAGCTGCTTGCTGTACAATATAATTATTGCTAATAACACTATGCAGTTAAAGTGCATGCTGGACAGAGTTGTTGTTGTGCTTGTTGTGCTTTTTTGTTAATGTTGTTGTAATTTTCTGTTGTTCTTGTTGTGGTTGTAATTTCCGTTTTTGTTATTGTGAACAAGTATAATAATAGAAACAAAACAGCTCACTTTATTGCTTGTTAATTAACCACTTATTGCAGAGTGAATTGTATTTAACGCGGTCAAATAAAGATTTAAATTCATGTTACGTATACGCCATGCCGCCCAATGTTATGAATGTATGGAATGTGGGAAAAATAGACATATTAAGGGTATTGTACATATTTTGGGTAGTTGATGGATAGATAGCTGAGTGAGGGGAAGGTGACATATATGTAGATAGGTATGCACATATGTTGCATATACCATATATATTTATTAATGAATAAATATAAATAATGTCGAATATAATTTAGACTCATTACATAAACCATCATATTTTACTTAACATGACAGCGTTCTATTAAACAAAAATTTTATTACTTCGCGTTATTTTATGCAAGCGTATATAAAATTTTTTATAAATATTTGGCAACACTATTGCTTATAAAAATATTTTGTCAGATTATTATAAAAGATTTTATATTATGGCAACACTATTGCTTATAAAAATATTTTAGAGTTAAAAAATTGCATTCAATAAAAAAAGTATTGTTAAAATAAAAACTTTGTGGCAACTCTAAATATTTGTTTTTTTATTATATCATTCAAGTACATGGTTATGATATTATTTCATTTATTTACAATATTATTAAAAATCTTTATTAACATTTTCTTCATTATGGCAACTCTATTACTTAAAAAATAGTTTTTGAGAAAGAATGTTGCCTCCCAAAGTCATGCATGTCCTTATTACAAAAAATTTTAAAATAGAATAGTTAAAATTAAACTTGTATGGCAACTTCCAATATTTTTTATGCTATATTATTGAACCGAATGATAATAACTTATTGTTTTATATTCTTCTATTATAATAATTTTTGTAAATATATATATAGCAACTACATAACTAAAAAAAACACATAATTGTGCATAAAAGCTGCCTTTAAAAGTTTTGAATTTCTCTTTATAAAAAAAAAAAATAAAATTAAAAATAGGTGGCAACTCTAATTTTTTTTAATTTAAAAATTTTTAAAGTTTTATTTTATATTTTTTTTTTTTAATTTTTAACAGTGCTATAAGAAATATTTTGCATATAACCAATTTTGTAGGCACAATTTCCATAAAGTTTTTCAAAGTGTAATGAGACATTTCTGTTCAGCTCCTTTAAATCAAAAATAAAATTATTTAGTGACATATACATATATGCTGAAATATATTCTTACGTTTTCACTTTTCATTTCTTCAAATGCCAATTCTCAAAACACAAAATAATTTTCTAAATAATAGCCAACTAATTTGAATATCCCTTGAGAAATACATATTTACTTGTAATGAGCTATATTTATTTGAATCTCAGTGTATATGTGTGTTTCATATACACAAAACGCCGAATGTAGGCTTCTATACAAACAGTTGCACATTAACATATGTATAAATATATGTAAGGAACTCCATCAGTGACAGTACCCTTGTGATTTTGGCAAATAATATGTGTAAGCTTGCCGCATAAATGTGTATAATGATTAATGTTTACTGAGAGAAAACATTTAAGCACGCACATACATAGACAAAGAATAATATAAATATTTATTTTTTGCAAATTTTAAATTGGTAGACATTTTTCATACCTACCATAGCTATGCCACATCGCTGAAAGTAAATAAACCTGTGAAAATAGCGAAAATAAAGAAAAAAAATTTGAAACCACAACACTCTCACCGCTCGCTCACTCGGCACTTGATGACATTTTAATTTCGTACAACTTCGCTCAAACCTTTCTGTCATTGTTTTGCTGGCAAAATATTTTTGCGTGACTTTTCACAAACAGTTTTACACACAAACATATATATAGATAAAAAAATATTTGAGTGTGTTTGCATGTTGGTTCAAGCGTTTCCATCTCTGAAAGCTTAAGTAATTCCTGCGAGACTTAACTAATTTGCATATACTTAGAATTTGTACGCGTAAATACAACACTGTGTGCTGTGCTTGTGTTAGAAATATGGCAAGCAGTGTAAGTGTTTGTGAAGTCAGTTATTATTCCTGCGCCGGATTCCCTAAACAAATTACACACATGCTAAACTTTCACTCTTTTCTCTCTGTTTATGTGTTGTCGTGTGGCAAGTCGAAGTTTTATGCTACGACGCGGAAAAATAATAACACGCATCACGGCAGCTGACTTCGCAGTGCTGCTAGCCAACTAACGCACACTCTAATACATACATATATATATACTTAACATAAGGAGATTCATATGTGTGCACCCACACAAAATAAACAAATATAAGCTTTAACTTACTTATGAATGTTTTGCGCCTTAATGTATGCTAAGTGGTTGAAATTAAATGTTCGTTGGCATAAAATATTGTGGAATATGAAGACAAGTGCTTATGTAAAGCATGCATACTAAAATACTAAGCATTTTATATAACTCATTCTTTGGAAGAAATCAGCATTTATTCGGTGAAAATATCGGTTCTTAATCTACTAAGATTATGCAATCTATGTGCCTTAAATGTATAGTGGATAAACTCTTGTCAATTTCTTAAAAATTTTTGTCATTATATCACTATGCTTCCTTTAATCAAAAATTAATCAATATTATTTGACCTAGAGCCAAAATGCTTCTTCATCAGGGAGAATAATTTTGATAGAAGAAGCATAGCTGGTTAATTTGCGTAAGTAAATATTTGAAAAATAAAGTTTGCCCGTGACTTATAAGTTATTTAAACTACAGTAAGAATATCTCCATAAATATTTACTGGAGATGCGATAGATACAATGCGGATCGCTGTGTTCGAAAAAATTGATACATGACTTTTACTACAGTTGCTGAACTTTCAAATTTCAACAGCAATGTTCGATTAATATATGAGGAAGGTAACGTCGCTTGAAAAATATATTCCTATATTGATGAAAAGCTTAAATATTTTATTTCGAAAATTTTTTTGTGTCTTTCTTAAATCTCTATAATATTTGTTTGCTCGGTTATGAATCCAGTACTATTACTTTTTTATTTTCATGAGTCGAAAACAAATAGTTTTGGAAAGTAAGAAGAAGAAAAGCTTGGAGATATATATGGGAATCTTAAGCTAGAATGTTGTACGAAAGATTGTATCGAGTTCAAAAATTATGCTGTGTATTCATAAAATGCATATCTATGAGTATATCCTGAAAATTCTAAAACATTTGATGCTGTAGTCTTAAAAATTTTTCAAATTCTCAAAAATCGCGCTCTCCTTCGTTCTATCATACTACGCGTGCCCTTTTTATATACTTATGCCTAAGCTTGACTTTTGAATGTTTTATTATTATAAAATCTCTATAAGACCACCTGCTTGCAACTTGTTACCAAACCGCGACGGCGTTAAGCCACACAGACAACTGCGACAAATGGTTCTGAACTCCAAAAATTCAAACACACAACTCTAGCTGCCACAGAAGTCACTTTCGTAGCGCTTTCGTACTATAAAAATACTCACAGACTGCATCAACAACAATTTGCGTTGCTGTTTAACTTAGTTTACTTTGCATTGCAAAAGCAACAAATGTATGGAGCCGTTGAACAGACGACAAAGCGAGCGCGCTTTGTGAATAAATGCAACATGCCACGTATATTGCCAGGCGCAGCATTATTAACGGCAAATATTTGCCACCCAAGTTGCAACCATCTTGTTGTTGTTGCTGACGCAACCTCAGGCTATTTTCGTTGTTGCTCTTTCGCGTTGTTCTCGCTGTGGCCGCTTTTTGTCATTGCAACTTCTATAGCACGCGTCTGTGTGTGTGTGTGTGTATGTCATGCGTGTTGACACTGTGGAAATAATTGACCACAGGATAAACAGGGTTTTGCAGGTGTTTTGCATTATCATCACCATCAGCGTTATTATTATCATAAAGTAAGCGGTTGTAATTTAATTGGAGTTTGTGTTTATGGTGAACCGGTTGGCCTTGGTGAGTGTGTTTGCGCGTGGTATGTCAACTGCTAGTTTGTGGTTGAGTACATAATTATAATAAAGTGAAAAATTTAGTTTCTGTATAAGAAAATATTACAAAATAAAATTGCATAGTAAGAAGCTTTAAAGCTCTCAAGCACGGCTACTAAGCTTTAAAGCGTTTTCCGCTCATAAAGTGTGGCATCTTTCACATTACAAATATGGGCCCATATATTGCTCTACTTAAAGTGGAACATTAATTTCTGTTTTTAAAAACCTTAAACGTGTCAGGCTTTAAACTATGCAATATGGCTTTTCTTGAGGCCAGCCAAACACTACATAAATTATATCCGCTGAGAGCGCGCTTAAATTATTATAATTCAGTCGCAACATGCAGCCTCCTAGCCACCAGCTTGTTACAAAGGTTCGACAGAACAGATACTTGAGGATGCGTCAAATGCTTTATGGACTTAAGCCAAATTCAGGCTCTAGTAACTTATGGTACTGTCTTCTAAAGCTTCTTAGTGCTTTTCGCAAGCTTCTTTTTTTATTTCTTTTATGTGTTCTGATGTGATCCGATATCTAACGATTAGAATAGGCTTGTCGGGTGGCCAAAGCTCTCTAGAAACTATTATTTCTATAACATAAAATATTTCTATATTTTGGGATCTGAACCCACAACCCATAGTGAAAATAACTACGATCAGAAGTCATGTATACGTTCAGTTTTAAGAGCATACGGTATATATACTCGTTCTAACGCTCACTAAAATTAAACACTTCGACGTCGAAGTGTATTTTCGACTTAAATTTGTTTTGTGCTATCGAATTTGAAAGACGACATTGTCTTTCTCGTAAAGTTAGAGTCTTTCAAAATAATTATGATTCGGAAACTTCGAAAAACTACTCGACACAGTGCACGACTGAGTTCTTGAGTTCGTCGAGTAATAGACTGTTCTGGTTCTATGTAAGAGAACATATGTTGTATAAAAAAGCGAAAATTAATATCGACGGAAATGTTTAATGATTTTTCATTTAAAATTTAGTTTGTTTAATTCAATATCCAAAACAATCAGTTAAACACTTTTTTTCATAAACTACCAAAAATCGTCCTAAATTTAAGAAATTGCCTGCTCTGGTTCTACTGCAGTTTGCAGAGTCGATCTTTGAGGATCACCACAGATGAGACAAGTACCGGTAAAATAAGACAACAGCTGTTATTTTCCGATAAAATGCCTTGAACATCAAAAAAAAAGTTTTCCAAGCATTTCAGCTCTCACAGCTAGCACTAGTGGACTACAGCAATATCTCTTTTCTATCTTCGTCGGAGAAAATATCCTCAATTGTCATTTGCACCAAAAGTCTGTGAGAGCATAGTAATTCTGTCGATTATACTATATACGAAATAGTATCCACTCAGCAGACTGGAAAACAGCAGCAATTCAAGTTCAACTCATGAGCCAACCTAATCAACACAGACAATAAAATTTACAAATATAACGGATATTAGTTGTTTGTGGCTTGCCGGTAGAGTGGTTGTAAAACGAACAACCCACAACCGCACTTTGGTAGCACAGGTGTTTATTGCATACATAACCTATAATGATGGTGTTAGTAATTGGTTTATTGAACGTTAGCACCGGTCAACACTGACCATGCCATCCAAAATGCCAGACAGTCTGTGCGCAATGAATTATTAACTAAGCAAATGTAACTGTATAAATTTAGTGTGGAACTCATTTACAATACGATAGATTCACATAAATTTGTAATATTGTATTTTTGTAAATGGATTGCAGTATGCACATGCAGCCTACGAGTGCCAGAAGCTCAACTATAGATGACCGGAAATTATTGATTAAACCATAAACTACGCATATTTCCTAACTATGCTCAGCTAATAACTCAGCATTGTGAATTGTGGCAAGCTGTTTGAAATGCGCCCTAAAAGGATTTGCAATTTTACGAACAGCCAGTAAGTATAGACTGTGGTAACGTGTTTTTGTAGGCCTACAAATGCAGTTACGCCATAGCATCAGTATAGGCAATGCAGCGTGTAATGCTCTCAAGGATAATAACTAAAATTTATTGCATTTCCAATGCAGATGGCAAAAATCATGGCTGAATTATCTAATGCATGGATGCGTTGATTGCTGGTAGGCAGTAGAACAGTAATATTTCCAAACATGTATGTGTTGTCTATGTAATGGCAATATGAGGTAGAAAAAACCAGTTGGAACCGATGAGCGACTTGTCAATTTCGGACCAAAACTAGTTTGTTCGATTTTGAACAGCAAATATTAATTGCGTTACATGTATATAATTATGTCTGCTATGATTGCTTAACTGGAACTGATTAAAATCTGGATCTAGATCAGACAAATTTATCGGTAGCATTTGAAGTTGTATTCAAACCGTTTCAATATCTCGACCTACACTGCCCTAAAACTGCAAAAAATATTACTTAGAGATTGAAAGCGGTTGTATGAGATCAGCAACTACGGCTTCGGCTTCAGAATTGCGTGAAGTGTCTGCATTTTTGAGATTGTTAGGCGTTCAGAAAACTCAGCTGCAAAGCTGCAGATGATTATGAAATATATATTATAAGGTGCTACATATTTCTTGGCAGCGGGGATTGACTTCGAAGAATTGAGTTCGTCAATCCTCTAAAAGCTTCGATCTACAGCGACTATTTTGGGGAAATTTTTGAGAGATTGGAGAACATCAGTACTTCGGTATCCTCAGAGCACGCTTAATTAAAAAGCTAGAGTCTCCATACCTCTTTTCTTATTGTTGAAATTCAGTAAGCACGTTGTAGTGGCTTTAAACTGAAGAGAATATGTCTAGAGCTTACAACCTCAGCTAGAGAAAATCACTTATTTTAGGTTATCTGATATTTTAGTAAACAACGTGTTGGTTTATAATACCATCCATGGGCTGGAAGTATTCTGAAAAGTTATATAGTCATCTGAAAGCGACTGTTAAAGGCTTGTATTATGTTTTATAGCAAGTTTTTAGTGCTTTCTTCACCTTGCTATAATGCTATTGCTCTGAGAACTGATACTGATGATGAATTAAATGGAGTTTAGTTAATGAAGAACTCAATCCACTCGGCAGAAGAAGAGTGATAATGAGTTATTTTTAGATTTCAGTATGTCTTATATATATCATTTTAGTTTTTTGCTTAACATAAACTTTTGAATTATTTATATTTTTTGGAACTAGACCAAGACTAGCTTTCAATTCACTAGTATAACTGTCAGTAATTATATCTAGTACAGAAATTCAAAAATCTGCTGGCAAGTACTCACATACCATAGTTTTGAATTGTGCTTCCATTAACAAAACCTTTCTCCACCCTACTTCTCTCGCTCTCACACTCTGCGTCTGCGTTGCGTAGCTTAATTTTCGATTTTAAGTTTATGATTTCTATCCATTTGGCTGCCCTAGAGACATTATGGCGTACGCATAATTTTGCCATTAACCTCCGAGGCTTGTGTGTGTTTCCCCAATATCGAGATATATGCCGATATGTGCTTCCCTAATGAACTCTTGCCAATTGCGGTATATGAAGAGTAATCGGTTATCACATATTTGCAATTGGTCATAGGCAACGAAATGAGCAATATTTGTGTGACCATCTACTTATGTAAAAGTTATGTCATTGTTGAGCACAATATTGCTACATTTCGCAGAGTCATTGTGGCGGCGTCTAATTGTAGACTGCTAAGCTGCCAAATGGCGACAAAATTTTGTGTTGAATTATTGCAAAGTTTTATTTATTTTAATGGAAGCGGCAAAATTTGGCAATATAATGCATGTAAAAGTATTCGAAAATGCTTTTGTAAAGTAATAAATTAATTCATATACATAGATGAAACAAATAAATAATTCATATAAATATGTATTGTAGAACACTGAAAATGGCTATAGCATTTCACCATAGCAAATGCCCTCGCTCTCAACTACTTCAGTTCCTCCTCCTGTTCCTCTTCGTCGAGCTCCTCTTCAGCATGATCTTTATGCTCCTGCTGTCTCGTTGGCTTCCGCTTAGTTGTTGGTTCCTTATGTTGCTCTTGTTGTTGTTGTGGTGACTGTTGTGTCGTTCCAATTGCTATGGGTGATGTCATCTGCCTGGTCAACGATTGTACGCTGAATGTTTCCTCATTTGAAGGCATGCCACGTGCGGTCGGCGATTGCGTAGCCGTAACGCCTGACAAATCAGCGTCCAAATTTAGATTGGTCGCAGCCGAAATGCCGCGCGCATACTTCAACTTTTGTCGCTCGAAACGTTCGCGTTCACGCTCTTCACGCAAACGTTCGAACTCATCTCCAGGCTCTTCCTCCTCTTCGACATCTTCTTCCAAGTCTTCAACTGTAGTGAGAAGGTATAATAGCGTTAGCAATATTTTGTCACAGTAACTACGACTCTCCAACACGATTTATCTCCTCATTCTACCATCACTTACATGTCACTTGCGCCGAGTTGACACTTTCCATTCGCAAACTCTCCACACTGCTTGGTGGTACGCCGTCCTCAGCATCGCCACGAAATATTTCGCGCACATCTTTGGTCGGTGATATCTCTGGATGTTCGGTTAATGTTCTATCTGCATCCAAATCGTCGATTTTCTCATCGATTATAAGCAAAGCTTCGGCAGTTCGTATTGTAGTCGGCGATTTTATTAGCGAATGCACGGAGCCATTAGTTTGTACGGAAGCTTGCTTCTCGGCATCCGATTGTGAAATATTGCTATCTTTTTCATTGGGTTCGCGCGAAAGAAATCTTTGTAAGGCCGTACGAAAGCGTAAACTGGTGTCGGTCATACGGCTAAGCGACGACGATGCTGTGGGACGGTCGTCAATTCGTGTGCTGGTGGTCTGAAATAAATAATATTTCCATATAAATGAGATTTTCAGACTATACGACGTCAAGTCCGTAGATTACTCCGTATTTAAAAAATATAACCGATTTACTGCATAAATTTTCTAAAGAATGTTGGAACCTTCGACTTATTTATCCTTTTTTTATAAAACTTATAAAAAAAACTCATAAATTTAACAAAACATAATCTCTCTTTTAAAGTTATAGTTAAAAGCTTCAGAAGTCGCATATAACCTAAAAATAATTCTGTTAAGGGTATAAAGAAAAAGGCCTAAGTATACTATTCTCATGTCTTATTGTTTACCCTCCTATCTTTCTATCTTCCCGCTCTCTTCTGAATATACTTTTCTGCTCCTCCATTGTTTCACTATTTCTCTCTTTATATTTCTTAGTTGTAGTTTATTCAGTAAATTTCAGTCTCATTGCATCACGATTTCTGACGTAATTTTTATTCCACCTCCCCTTTCCTTACTTACCATGCCATCATATTTGGATTCAGATCGTGAAAGCACCGTTTGGTTGGTGTTGAAGTCCAGTCTAGCGGTAGACTGTACCGGTGGCTGTTCGCGCTTGCTATCCACTTGATATGGTAGTTCATTGGGAAAAACTTCATCCCAATACTGATCCTTCACCAATTCGGGATGTTCGTGATGCATTTCGTCGACAATGAGATAGGAAACTTGTAGATTGCGATCAATCATCCAGTTGACCTGTTTCCAAAATTTATGTTCAAGCCAAATTCAGCACTGAATTTATTTCATGTCACCAATATCGAAGTCACACTCACCTCAAAGTCATCATCATCCTCACCGAAAGGGTTTATCAGCGTTTCTGCCACTTTCAGCCAACCCATGTAGAAGAAGAATTGCAAAGTGGTGAATAAGGGAAAGTAAAGATCCACATAATTCTGATTGTCATGCTTAGTCCACTGATGACCGATCACCTGACAAATGAAGTACGTATAGACCGCCAATGTGACGACTTGCGTGTATACTAGCGGCACCGATATGGTATCATAGAACAGCAAGACACCACAATTGCCTCGAAATGTATTTAAAGCATCAATAATGGTTTTCACCGAAAAATCATCACGTATGCGACCCTCCTTACGTGCGCGCGTTATAATGCTGGCAGCCCAAACGATAGGCAACCAGTATTTGGGATATTTCGGAAAGGCGATATTTAAATCTTGTATAACGAGCTTCTCATTCTCCAACAATAAACCCGCTTCGACTAGATGATCGAGCGTGGGAAAGCGTTTCTTAACACGTGGTGCGATTTGTGTGAACACAATGGTGAGACAAAGACAAACATAGCGCATAACGGTGCGACGCATAACACGTGCACGCTCATCCTGACCATGTACATTGGCGCTCACGAAGACAGCTATGGGGTCGGGCCAAGGTATGGTCATATATTGATCCCACCAGCGTTGCATTACAACTGTGACATAGAAGCCGAGCACGAACGAGAGCGGTATAAGCGAGCCGTAACTGTTGCAGTAATGCACGAGATTCTCAAAATTACTATGAGAGAGCGCAAGTGATTAAGAAGGAACATCCTTTTGAAGTTAACAGTATTTGATTGTATCCACTCACCTTTGTGCATTGTCAGTCAAGAGAAATTGATAAATCAAATTGAGCATGTAGTATATAAACAGGAAGGCGAGCAAATCACGCCAAATGAGCTTGTAAATGCTGCCGCGCCATCTGCAAAATAGAAAGTGTTGTAATGAGAATTTGTTTTACATATAATAAATTTCGTCCTTCGCGCATCTCGCCTTCTTAGCAGTGTGAGAAAACAACCAAATCCACGACAGGATGCTACTTCGGCGTTATAAGAGACGGTCATTATTATTTTTTAATAATTTTTTTTTATGCAGCTCTAGCTTGGTGTGTGCTCGAGCGAAAATAATTTTCTTGCTGTTTGACAAGATGGAAAATTTTTTGAAAGTTTTCAATTCAGCAAAAAAAATTGATTGTATTTTATTCTTTGTAAACCCAGTAGATCTTTTTTGTAACTAGTATTGAGTAATGTAAAATACAAAATGGAATAGATAATGATTTTATTTGATAATTTGTGAAGATCGGTGCTTTAATTATAGATATTTCGGTTAAGGAAAATAAACCCTTGGAAATGGAGAAATAACTAATCGCGCTCGAAAAAAATATAAGAGAGTATTTGAGTATTGAGCGATCACTTCTATGTCTTGCAGTTCATGTCTAACTTTGAAAAGGTGCTTTTTTTGTGCCATCTACTCAAAGCTTACTTATTGTGCGGATATTAGGTATTATCATCGAAAAATACGATTTACAGAAAACGAACTTTTTCGACCAGAACGCACCAAAGTAAGCAGGGTGTTAGATACGATGGCTTGAGAAGCCATGCACAGCAGTAATGAGTAGCTAGTGGAGACTCTGTACATGCTGAACACTTTCATTGGTATATCTTGGTATCAAATCTTGGACAACAATCCAAAAGCAAATAGAGTGAGCGTTACGCAAGCTCGATTTCTTATAGGTGGACTTGCGACTGTCTGAATCACGGAAAGTAAGCTCTCAAATATATATGATTCGGACGATGGTGGACGTCGTGTGATAAGTCTAAAAAGATTCCTCTTGAAGTTTCTGACAACGGCTTTGCTTCAAATAGAATGAACTTCGAAAAAAGTAGCGGCTTTGAGAGCTTCGATGCTGGACGTCGTATGGTAAGTCTAAGAAGATTCTCATGAAATAAAGAAATGTGTAAGGCGGTTGAGTCCAATGGTATCTCTCGACATAAAGGGGCCTAAAACGACAACCGCAGCAAGGCAATCTGATCGGGTCAGAGCAGTTTTAGATGATTTTCAGATCTTTCATCAGATATGGCATTTTATAATCGTAAAGCCTGATGGAATCATCTCAGTATCCTACCAAAAGCAATAAGAGCAGTCTTCTCATTTATGTGGAGGTTATTCAGAGTATTTAAAACATATTTATTAATGAGAAATAAAATTTCGAGTGCCTCAATTTGATTATTCCGTGCTTTGGAGATCGCTCAAACTTATTTGCGGCGAAGTATTTTGTCTCATAGCAATGCAAAGGTTGCTTTTTTTTTAAATAGCTACAATTAATGAACCAGATTTAGTTCCAGTTTACCAATAGATGTCGAGATAAAATGTTTAAAGAAATGTTTGAAGAAAACATCAATTTTGGAGACTTTGCGTTACATAGGTGTTAAAATTATAAGCACGTCTAGAAGCTTTAAAGCTTTTCTTATATAGAAGTATACTAAAGTCTTAAAATTAATTTTCCTAATTAACAAAACAGTCTACGCAAATAAAATTTATTTTATTATCCAATGTAAAATATTAGCATTTAATAACGGTAATATATATATTTCAATACTGAGTGCATAATTTTTCGAAACAGCTGTTGCACTCTCTTGACAATATTGAGAACAATAACGGTGTCCATTTTAAGCACGTGCAAGTTATGAAGTAGAGCAATGTGTCCTAGCGGCATTAGGAAGCGCCTATTGGATAGGCTACCAATCAATTAAAACAGCAGCTTTTGGCACAATTAAATGAAAATTGTTTATACACAAAATTATTATGAAGAAAACCAGAAGCTGTGCCATTAATTAGAAGCCGGAGCAGCTGTTGCAAGAAAAATTCCAAAATTTAAATGCAAAATTTTGCACAACAAAAAAAAAATCATAATAATAAAAGCAACAACACTTAAACACAAATAGCAGCAGCTTATTAGCCAGGCACTCGCGTGTATTAGCAACAATAATAAAACGAAGCATTATATTTGCCCTGCAAGGTCCTGCGCAACTGCCCAATTGCGTCCTGGCTAATTTACATTTGAAATTTATGACGCGTCACGTGAAAATTGGATTTAATTACAGCAAAAATGTTCGGGCTATGAATTTTACGATGCGTCGCCGTTGTTGCTGCTGCCACTGCTGCTGTTGTTCGTTGTTAGTTGTTTGGTTGCTGTTACGGCATGGCAACAAAAACAATATCAACGTGATTGCCACCAGCGGCCGCAACGGTTGCAGCCATTTGATGAGCGCATTTTGCGATAATTTATTTTGTCGCATGAATAATTTAGCCAATTTGGATTTAAAATTGATCAGCGCCGCAACGGTGCACTGAAGCGTAGTGGCGTGGAAGATGGCGACTGCTAGGAGAAGAGCGGAAAATGCTGATATTATATATACATAGGTGAAGCATGTAGCGTTGCCGACAGTGTAGAATGCTAGTTGTTGTTCTTGTAGTTGTGGTTGCTGTTGGTCACTTGCTATTTGGTTGATGTGTTTGTGTGTGTGTGTGGGTGTGCGTGCTTTCCTGTTTGTTCGTCATTATTCCAATGTCCGTTTGATATTTTTGTGTATTATTGCTGCTGCCATTTTCTGTTGCTAGGAATCAGCGAAATTATCAGCGAGTGAAATAGCTGAAAAAATTGCAATAATAACAAATAACAAGCGTATCGTTTGCGTGTGTGTATGTGGATGTTTATATGTGTGTTGTTCGTCAATCCTGTGTTACAGGAAATTCAAATGACCAAATTGTTAAAGCTGACAACAAAGTACAGTAATGAATATGGTATAACCCAGTGAACAATAATGTATATATGTGGTGTGTTGAATTAGTTAAAAATCTTGTTTAAAAAAGATTTTATTTTTCAATAGTTAATAGTTAAAAATAATATTAAATGCATTAAAAAATTATTTTCTTTTAATCCATAGCCAAAAACGAGCTTGAAATGATAAAAAAATTTATTAATATTTTGTTCAAATTTTATAATAAAGATTATGGAAAATATTAAAACAAAAAACGAGAAAAACCGTTACCACCGAAGCTAAAATAAAATATAAATATACAGTAAAAAATTATATAAAAAGATTCAATCTTGATTTTAATTGGTCAGTTTGTATGTCAGCTATATGCTATATTGCTCCGATCTGTACAATATGTTCCGAGACTGTATCGTTGGCTCGATCAATAATCCATGTAAAATTTTTTAAGCAATTTGTTCGTAGATTGTAGAAATGTCTTGTTTTCCATACAAGGATTTGAGTCCGATCCGTTGGTTTGTATGGCAGCTATATGCTATAGTTGTCCGATTGCGCCAGTTCCGACAACTAAGCAGCTTCTTGGGGAGAAAAAGAGTGTGTATAATTTCGATATGTCAAAAACTGAGGGACTTGTTCGCGTATATGCAGACAGACCGAGAGAAGGACAAGGCCAACTCAACAGTGCTCGTCATGCTGATAATTTATAAATATATTTTATAGGGCCTCCGACGTTTCCTACTGGCTGTTACAAACTTCGCGGCAAACTTAGTATATCATGTCCAGGGTGTAAATATGGTGAAGTTTTCAAAAAAATATTGAAATTTATTTATGTTGTTATATTAAATTTCTCTCTCTCTCAAAAATTCGTACATGAAAACAACAATAATGTAAACCAGTTCTAATTAATTCAGGAAAATAGGTGAGTAGCTCATTAAACTTCCTTTTTATGCCAAACTACGTTATTTATGCCAGTTGTGTGTTCTATACGCCACTCTCATAGGTTTGGTCAGCTTTTGCTTATCCCGCAAATCTGCTAGAGGAAATATTAAGTATCTAAGCAGCAGTAATTGTTTCTCATCTTGGATATTTTTTGGTTAAGCTTCTTTTTGAATAGAAGACTCGTTGAAGCCACATAGTTGGTGCTTAGTCTCCTCTTTCAGTTTTTAAATCTTTTTAAGAATTAGAAAAATATAAATTTTTGTAACTGTGTGGTTCATATATTTTCAAAGTTATATAGATACAACTTTTAAACCAGTGTCAAGTAATTTCTAATACAAGATGCTTTGTTTTCTATTCAGCCTTTTGATAAGACATCTTTTCGCTTGCTAGGGCAGCCTTTTATAATAGACCACAGCGAGCGGATGACTTCCAGTCGATTTTTCTAGCAATAAAGTCCATGCAAATTTAAAACTTTCGCTTGAGGCAGTTTTTACGGTATATTTCAATAAATATCAAAACCGTTATTCCAATTGGGACATTTATGTAGCGCTGAAAATGTAAGCTTTTTCGACTGCTTATTTACATATGTTGCACGCAAATTTACACCATTGCAAAGAAAAAACGAGTATACGAATAACACCAACAACAACTACAATAAATTTGCTGAACCGAAAAAATCCATCCACCTGTCCACCAGTTGACCAATCGAACAGTCAATCAGTCAACATCGCGCAATATATGAATGTGACACCAGCACGCAGCTGTGCACAAACACACAAACACACACTGACCATTGATCGAAAAGTGTTAATTGGCAATTATGTACAAATTTGTTCGGGCATAAAATTAAATCAAATTAAATTGCCAACAAAATGGGTGTGTACCGTAGCCACGCAATCAGCAATCAACGAGTCTTGCACAAATAAACGGAGTTTGATGTGCGTGAAAAATAACAAAATGGCATTGCACAGGAAGTGCAAATGCACACACACATATAGGCGCATGCATAACTGGCAGTTGCATTTTTCTATTATTGTTGCAGTTGCTGTTAGGCGCCGCTTCAGCTAACCAACTGACCGCTGTGTGACCGTTGCATTGTGGCATATACGCCGATTGTTCTTGTGCGGCTGTATGCAGCGCTGACATAATATTTATTTGCATTTCCAAAATGTTTTTGTTATGCGCGTATTTTGTTGCATTTGATGGATTGCATGCGTGCAGCGAAGTGTTGGCGTCGGCTTCGGTTCACTTTAGGTAAATAATGACTGCAGTGTGCGGAATGAGCTTTTTTGAAAATTATAGCGTAGCTTTGGGGTATTTAAATTGATGTATAATGGTTATTTCTATAAACAGCACAGCAAATATTGACACACGTATGTAAATAATATGATATGTAATTATTGCATAGTTTAAACCAGTTTAAGCAGATTATTAGATATAGGAATTTCTACTTCAGACACCTCAAATAGACAAATTTAGCTCGTAACTTTAAAAATTTTAGCCTAATTGGAGTAAAATTAACGTTCCTCTTTTATAAGAATTTGTAATCCAACAGTTGTTATATAACCACTGTAGTTGACTTAGTTAGTCATTGGAACGTGAAATTCTTTGGTGGTATAACTGGGCGACAGAATTTTATTTCTATCATACCGAAATTGAGCACCATCTTTATAACTTCATTTTCTAGTTTTACCCTGAACGGATTATGTAATGTTTACCACGAAAGTCCAAAAGGAACCATCGGAGACCCTATAAAATATATATGTAAATGATCAACATGACGCTGAGTCGATAAGCCATGTAAGGCTGTCTATCTGCATAACTAGTCCCTCTGTTTTTGAGATATCGATCGGAAATTTTGCACACATCCTTTTCTTCACAAGAAGCTCATCATTTGTGACATCGAAGCTCTATAAAACATCGCTGTCATACAAACTGGCCGATCAAACTCGAGTTCTTGTAAGGAACCTTGAGTTTTTCTTGAGACGAATTATTCACTAGCAAAATCACTCACCATAGACAGAAACAGGGGGTAATCACTTCCCAATCAAGCTATATGAGCTTCTGGCTTGTCACTTTTAAAATTTTTTCCCTGGCGTTGTCCTGACGGAACACAGTTTCTTTGCTTTTGCCTAAAGCTGACCGCTTCCTTCAGACGATCACACCCAAAACGTAGTAAAATCTTGCTGACCGTCAATCCTCAGCTTTTAGTGGATGATCCCCTATCAATCACACCCAACGTATAGCAAAACCATCGTGATCATCAATTCTGCCTTGGCTACCATTTGCGCCGGCTTACCGCCATTCGACCACAATCGTTTTCGCATGATGTTGCCTCAAGTATCCCACTTTTCATTACCAATAAACATCCGCTTCAGAAGTTGATCGATTTTGTTGCAGCCGCCTGGCTTGAGATTTAGCCTTTATCAAAGAAAAGCTATATACATTGCGTATTTTCTCCATGCTGGGGTCCATCTTTGACACGTACTTAAACAATATTGAGTCCCGAAATTACAATGCACTCTGGAAAGTTTTCTACTACGAAATCTTGTATTTGTAACGTCTTATATCGTAAGCAGATCGCACGTATACTATACAACGCGAGTTACAGACTACTACACCTACCATATTTATTCGAAAGATAATTGATTCTTTTAACTAAACCTATTATTTTAAATTTTTATGAGCAAATGGCTAAAAAATTAATATATATTGACCATGAAATAGTTAACAGTTTCATACCACACGACATATAAAAAGCAGTATTAACGACAGTAAATTAGCATTTTACGATTTCATCACATATTTTGTTGTTCGAGGTCAGTGCAGGCCTTAAATTAAAGGCTATGAATATATTTATATATATTTAACTGTAAAAGTACAGTTATTATATTGGTGTACTAAAAAATTTTCTGTTTCAACCTCAAATAAATCTGTTTTCACAAAAAAAAAGCAAGTTGTCAAAGAAAATAAGTTAAAACTTTGCAATAATTCCGTAAATTTACAGTTATTGCCGAAGCAATGTTTACTTTGTAATGTGAAAATTATACGTATTGCATGCCACACATATAAAAAATGCGATGAAATTGCCAGAAACTTATTGACAACATAATAAGTAACCGACAATTTAAAACAAGCAATTGGCGTGAGGTGGAGCTATAAAAAGAGAGTGGGCCGCATGAAATTCGAACGGCAAAAGCTCTATAAAACTTTAGTTTAAACATGTGTATGTATGTGTAATACGATTTCTATAAAAAGATACTACAAAAAAATTCGACTTGTATCAAATTTTGGCAAAACAGAAGTGAAGCAGAGTAATTACGGCAACAGAATATTTCATGTAAAAGAAATGTACCATATATAACTAATGTATAAATATGAGGTTACCTATACAAGTATAATATTAAACTGTATATTCGGCATTTCCAACACTAAGTGGTTCGGTAACGTTATAAATGTAGTTTTGGTGGCTTAAAAGTAACATACTTAATCGTAAATGGTCAAGACAATAAAGACCTGTGAACGTTCCTAAAAAATTCGATAAACTATAAAAAGCTTTTAGAAATAACTCAGAGTTTCAAAGACTGAAGTAATGTCTGTATTTTTTGGACACAATTAACAGTATTTTCGAAAAAAAATCAAGGCATTAGCCTACAAGTAGGTGGTGAGTTATATGCCAGCAGAATTATACGAAGCATTTTCAACTCAAAAATACAATATTTTGAGCTTTATTTAATGTTATTAGAGATTTTATCAGTTAATCAGAGATTTTTTGAATAAACGAAAAACCAAAAAATCTCATTTTTGTAAATCTACTTGCAATTTTATATATAAGATTACTTTTAGATAATGTAGTGGCATTGCGTACTTTCAAAGGACGCAGAAAAACTTAAGATACTAGTCTTTAGATCTATAGAAAAGCTGAGAAGACAGACTTGATACCTTAAGTAATATAAAGCGGCCATAAGTGTTGTAAGTACCATATATCAATTTTATTTTTAAACTCGGTCGGAAGTACTGCCGCTTCGTCAACTACATATTTACACACATTTCTTCTTGAGAAAATTCTCTATCAAGCTCGACGAGTAGCAATATTATTCTGTACATCTTACGAGAAGAATGCTGGCCCGATATATATAATATCTTCGGCAGATTTTTACATATAATCTTTGTACAATTTTAAAAATAACAGCTGATCTGATGACGTCACTTTAGCGCATACTTACCAAATCTCTGAATAAGTTTCCTCGTTCCAACTAATACCCTTTTAACATTACCGAATACGTAAATTTATAAACTTGAATAGAGGACCGATTGTAGCGCTACAAGCGTCTTCAAAAACAACCACAACAGCAACAACGTGGACAAATTGACATTAACAAATGCCAATATGGCGCGTATCACACCGAACTTGTTGTGAATGCGCGCTATTGTACCATAAAAACCCAGCTGTGGCTGACCAAAGGCCGATAAGCAGACGTTGAACAACAAAAAATTAACAACACCAAAAGCAACCATAGACCTGAGTCGCCAGTCTCAACAAAAAAGTTACAGCGATGACCAGAATTAAATGAAATTTCATGCAGCTAGGTGGGATGTGGTCGTGGGGAGCGCGGGTTTGAGAGTTGTCAAAAAACTGTGACAAACTTTGCGATTTTATAATTTGCGCAATAAAAAGAGAACATATAAAAAGTGAAATAATAATAATGCCACAAATGCCATAAAAGCGGTAAATTTCAGAGAAGCGATTAAAGCGAAAAAATGGAAATAAAATCAGATGACAAAATGATCAAAGCATCTCTGGAAAATGTTTGCCTCGTTGTTGTGGCGCTATCAACAGGCAGCGGTGTTAGGGAGGTGGCATAAATATGAAAGTTCGACAGCTTATGCTAGGCCATTTGGAAAATTCAGTCCCGAACGAAATATTGATATTTACGAAATCTCGCTGAGTCCCGAAATTTTCTTAATGCGTTTGAGTTCCGATATTTTTTTCAATAATTTTATTTCGTTTTCGTCGTTTTATAAACGTAACAAAAAATACCGGTGAGTCCCGAAATTTTTAGAGATTAATCATTAATAAAAAAATTCCGCTGAGTCTAGATATTTTCTTAATAAAGAATTCCCGATAAGTCCCGAAATATTTCTTAATATATTTAAGTCTGAACTTATAGAGAGTTAAATTTTAGTAGCATTTTATACAAAGCAAAGGAGTCCCGATAAGTCCCGAAATTTTTCGGGATTCACAAATTGACAGTTTTGATTTCTACATAGTAGCCGAAAATGGTGAGCCTTGCATGCCTGCTTATGGCGTTCACAAATATAGTTCAGCACGTCTGGTACCAAGTGTGAATGCTGTCCGTCTGTCTGTGAATTTTCACCAGCTATTGTTTTGATGCAATGTTACAGTTTAGTTTTTTTCATGACTAAAAATTGTCATGTGCCGCAAATGTAGCATTTAGTTAGCATTTGGCAGGCAGCATCTGAGATGTACCATGTGGCCAGTGCGTGAAAGAAACAAGTTAAATTGAATTGATGTGGCTGCTGTTGCTGCTGCTATAGCAAATTGACAAAACCAGCACAAAACAATAAAATAATAACAAAGCAACAAAAAATCAAAAAATCAAAAAAAGTGGAACTGAAAGAACAAACAAACAGCTAGTCAGCTCGGCTACAAACCACAACAATTCGTCGCCAAAGCCTGCAGAGCTTGGAAAATTCCCACCTCCGTGTTTATCAAGGCGACCATGCCTGAGCTGCCTTTGGGCAGTCAAAACTTTTGTTGACAACATGTACACACCCACGCCACACACAAACTAACTCTCACTTGGACTCGGACTATGCTTTCAGCTCATATCGAGCTATGGTCGCATCAAACTGGACAACAATAATAGCAAACAGGCGAAAAACTCCTCATAAAAATTATCAGCCGCAACAAAAGCCGAAGCAGCAGTAGTGACAGTTTTAACAAAAGACATGAAGAGGCAGAGAGACAAAAAGTTAAGCTGCGTTGCATGTGTAGCGCCAGAGACCCATCAAATAACCGGCAAGTCCTCAGACACGTTCCTTTCGCTTACGTCTACGGCTATACGCCGGCTGAGCTCGACTGAGTTGTGCAACTGCTGTGGCTGCCGTAATGGTATTATCATCGGAGACACAGTACACGCCTGTGCTCCTGCCATTTTTCATCGTCTCCCCACTCTCAATTTGCAGCTGCTTTTTATCACACTCATCAGCTGGCGCTTGGTTGCTTTAATAGCCGCATCTCGCATGCCTTATTGACACTTTATGGACAAAGCAGTGGGCGCTTTCAAGCCGTCGTCCTCTTTTCTCACACGCACTCACTCATTCGATCTTGCTTTGAATTTTAAGCACTCGCTCTCCTCGTTGTTTGGGTGCAAGTATGCGTGGCATTGTGCGATAAAACACGTAACTTTGCCTGGGCGGACAATGGCAGTTGCCTGAGCTGCAGTTATGGCTTGACAAACGCCACAAAAATGAAACCAAAAGTGTGACATTGTCGTCGAGTAAAAAATTAATGATTTGGAAATGGTACAATCATGATTACATGGAAAGTACAGCGATGACAATGCGGAGGTACAAAGCGTAAAAGTGGCGCACCAACAATGTTGGGGTATTAGCTTTTTTTGGGTGGAAAGTCAACTCTGAGGCGCTGTCAATGCAGAGCTCAAATAATGTAGTGGAGTTTATATGGTTTTCATACAGAGATCAGCGCTCATATGTGAGAACAATTAAATTAATTGGATTTCAAATTCCATCCATACTTTGTACTGGTTTGAAACTCGGCTAAAATTTGTCATTCAACACATATATGATGACTTTTATATGGTTGACCAAGACTAAAAAGAACACTCAAGCGAACAACATTTCGCATTATCTTTGGAGCCCTCCGTGTGAGCGATGATTATCGAAGAAGATGTAATCACGAACTGTACGAGCGAAGTTTTGTGTTCAGTAGATGAACTATTTTCTTGTGCTCTTGCGTAATTCCTTACCGAATGTCGATTAACTTTAGAAGGTAGATTTCATAGCTGTATCAATGGTGTTATCAATTTTTAAAAATAAATAACTTTTGACTTTATGAGCTGTAAGGCTCTTCTAAGAAATCAAAAATTTTCTTATGAGGTTGAAATTTCTCGTCAATATATATATACGGTATATGGATTTTTGGATTGGATGAACCAACGGTGTATAGTATGGAGACAAATCTATTAGTGAATACGCGAGGATCAATAGAAAAAGGTATTTCTAAATATCTATTAAAATTAGTTGGTATTATTGGTGGCAAACACTGGCGAAATCCGAAAGCGTATTCCGTTTCACTGTATGTTACCACAGAGTTGGACTTTTCGTCGATATGCAGGCAGTGAAGAACGGCCTTTTGATTAACTGATATTGCGTAGCTCAAATAAACACAACTGAAATACTTACGGGTCATTTAGTGCCAGCAGGGTTGGACTTTGGAATCAACCGCATAAATTTAAATTTTCACTTTGCAATTTTCAATTTTACTGACCACTTAATTTAATGAATTTTAAAATTTCACACAAACATGATCAACTAATGCCCTCCGAATTAAACAGCCAAGGTGCTCATTTCAAATTCAACACACTCATTAAAAATTCAATTTTAATTACTTGATTAGAAAATCTTGACTAATCATAAATTCACTTAAAATTTAAGCTAAGCTAAGAAAAATATGTCATTTGACTTAGATATTTGGTTGCTGAGAGTCAAAGTGTTAAAAATGAGTGTAAATACTATTATATATGTAAAATTATATTTTAGGGTGGTTTTAAAAATACAACAATTTTTTTTGCGGTCTTACGTTATGCTAGCGACAATATGACGGTCGAAGACGGACATATGTAATTATTATCGCTCATTGCTGACGATTAAGGCTTGTTGCACAGATGTCAGAGTCTGTGATAAGAATAAAAAATAAATCAAATTATATTCATAGCACCACTGTAGGCTAAGCTTTTACTGATTCTAAACGAACATTAAATTTTATTAATCGTCTTAAAATGAACTAATGTCGACGATGGAGTTCAGGTTTATCTCACATTTAAGAAGCACCCTAAAGTATCAAAAAAGTCGTAAGTTTGTGTTGACATTTGTGAAATTTGAAAGCGCAGTGAATTGGAAATGTTTCAGCCAGTAAGTTTCACCAGCTGGAAAACACTTCTATTCATATATGTATTAACACAAGCTTACACAATCAGCCGCAACTGCTAAGCTGTCATAGTTGGAGTTGAGCATTTGCAAGTTGCTCAAGCATACGAGTCTGTACAACCAACTGAAGTTGCTTGTAATACTCCTATCTATGCTTGTATGTGTAAGTGTGTATTTATGCATATATGAAGTACATTTAGGGCAACTTGCAACATATGGCATATATGCAGAATCTGCCTGTTTGCTTGTAATGCGCGTAAGTGTATGCGTGTGTTGGTTAGTTTTTGTCTATGTTCATTAAAGCAGTGAATGTACGAAGGTAGCAATAAAACTTATAATTGAAAATTCAAATAGTTAAACTATGTAGAAAATTTTGCTCATTACGCATTTGTTTGCGACAACTGTCCAGTTGTGTTGGTAGTTGTTAGCGCCTTGCAGCTAACCGAAAATTCTAAACCACACATAGCTGTGTACATGTCATTTCAAGTTGAATAAATTGAATGGCTTGGCATAAAGGACCCGTTAAGAATAGTAAGAGTGAGTCTAGTTAGATGTGTCTAACTGTTATAAAATACTAGTTGAACGAGTTCATTTCGCTCTCGGACATAATTCATATAGATACATTTTCCATTTTGTCGTCATCTTCTAGGGTTGTGCGGAGCAGGAGACGAATCGGAAGCGAGGATTCATAAAGACTTGCTTTAGGACATTACCTGCAGGTTAAGTCTTTTGGTAACTCTATTGTATGGTTGAACTATAAGCCTACAGCGATGTCAACTTGATATCTAATTGACCAGCTTTAGGGTCCATTTGTTGACACTTAAAATCTAGATATTGGTATTCTTGTTTTTGGCTTCACAAAGAATGGAGCATAATAGGTCCAAGCGATCCTCTTTTGGAAACAGCTATATAACCTTACCCAATAGATAGTCCACAGGCCATGGTAAGACATCTTAAGACCAAATTTGCTAATGACCTTCAGCTTCTATAATTTTAAGCACTAAGTTGCTGATTATTTGTTATTATATTTGTTAAAAATTATATTTGCGTTTTTAGTTTTCCACAATTCCTACAGGGTATGTGCCTACGCATATTAATTTCTTCAAATTACAGCATGTTTGTATCTACGAGTACATAGTATGTATGCCAGTTATTATATCCATATTCATAAGCATGTTGCCAAACTTCATACGCTCGCCTGCGTTCTAACAGATGTTTCTATAGCTACAGCTGCATTTCCTCAGCAGCCTCTCGCTTAGTATCCTAGCTAGACACGCATACATACATAACAACACAGCTGCAAATTCATCCTTAATTTGAGTTGAGAAAGTTACTTTGCTATTGTAATTGTTGCATTTGTTGTCATTACAAGTTGATGACTTTGATATTGCTACGAAATGCGTCAGTTTTGGATTGTTGCACAAGTTTGTCACAACACACACATATGCACGTTCGCATGTCAATGGTAACCACAAACGCATACGAACGTTTATTCGAGTGTAATCGCATTTAAGCGCTGTTAATTATAAGAAAATCATGTATTGGGAACTAGTGTTTGAGCTATATCTGGAGTAGCTACAATGTAACTAGTAACAATCGGGTTAAATGAGTTATACTGTTTATTTATATAATAAGGCTATTAAGATTAAATTATAGGTTATGTAATGACATTATGGCGCCAAGTAGCATCAGTTTAACGCGCTTCTATAAATTTCCCTCTCAGGGTATTTTTTGCAATATAAGCAAAGGGAAATTCGCATTCATGTCACAGCATTTGCACTGTAATAGATACCGTGTAGCACTAGCTTCACGCTTTTGTGAAAATATCCCTTCCAGGGTAATTTTGGTAATAAAAAATAAATGAAATTCGGACTAATGTCACAGCATTCTCACTGTAATAGGCACCGGATAGCACCAGTTTCACGCTTTTATGAAAATTTCCCTATCAGGGTATTTCCTGTTATGCCAGAGATATTAAATTTGGACTAATATCATAGCATTCTGAATGTAATAGGCACCGTGTAGCACCAGTTTCATGTTCTTATGATAATTTCTATTTTAGGGTATTCCCTGTAATGCCAGAGAAATGAAATTCGGACTAATATCATAGCATTCTCAATCTAATAAGCACCGTGTAGCACCAGTTTCACGCTCTTATAAAAATTTCCCTATCAGAGTATTTCCTGTAACGCCAGAGAAATTAAATTTGGACTAATATCATAGCATTCTGAATGTAATAGGCACCGTATTGCACCAGTTTCATGTTCTTATGTAAATTTCCCTCTCAGGATATTCCTTGTAATGCCAGAGAAATTCGGACTAATACCATATCATTCTCACTATAATAGGTTTGATTCAAAGGCAATAAACTTGACTACAATTACTTACATAAATACCACAATTACTCATATATTCTCATAAATGTATATATTCAGATACATAACAATGTATATATTTACATACATTTATATATGGGTGTTATGTTCACCACAATTCGACATATGCCACATCGGTTAGGTACATTAATATTTGCCAAGTCTATACAATTTCAGCTCAGCTAAATTGCGTTTGTTAATTTTAATAATAATTTTCTGCTTTAATTGCTCTCAATAATTTTAAGCTCCCTGTGATAGCATTTTGGAACTGTTTATTGCATTATTGAAAATTTTACACAATCGTAATTGTTTATAATTGTATATCTGTTGAATTTTAACACAAGCAATGTGGAATATCTCTTTTTATTTCATATTATTTAAAATTACCTCAAAGCTCAAGAAGAGAAAATTCTAAGTGGATAGTAATTTATAGTACATCTATTATTCTCAAGCATCAAAATATCTACTAAAATTCAAATTTGAATTTAATGAGAGTATTAAAATAAATGGGACTATTTTAAATAAATATCGTATATAATATTATTAAAGTTTTATTATAAACTCAAATCGATAAATTTGTTTTAAAGTTTTTGACAAGAGAGTACCGCGCAAAGATAACGAGCACAGAAATGTCGAATCGATGACGACTATGAGCTGCTCGTTTCTCCAGTCAGCGAGTGAAAAAATAACAGCAATTAAAAAAATACAAAAGAAAACCCTATATAAAGACCCTATAAAGTATATACCAGGTATACCAGCTCTATCTGTATATACGCGAACTAAGCCGTTAGTATAATTATATTTGAGAAATCGATCTGAAATTTCGCAAACGTCTTTTTCTTTTCAAAAAGCTACTCATTTGTCGGAACCGATAATATCGGAGCATTTTAGCATATCGCTGTCATATCGAAATTAAGTCCTTGTATGAAAAAATTTTTTATTTGACAAGATATCTTCAAGAAATTCGGCAAGAGTTATTATCCAAGATAATGCTATAATCTCTTAATATATTGTTCAGATCCGACAGCTATGGCTTATAGCTGCCATACAAAGTGATAGATCAAAATCAAGTTCTTGTATGGAAAACTCTTTTATTTGACAAGATATCTTCACGAAATTTGGTGTGTCCCAGATAATGCTATAATTTTCGAATACATTGTTCAGATTTGACAACTATAGCATATTGCTGCCATACAAACATATAGTTGCTACAAGAAATACACTAGTGGAGGCTGGTGTTATAGCTTCGCTGCAGCTGAAGTTGACATTTTTTCTTATTACAAATTTGAAACACTCCCAAAGCAAATATAGAATGCTAGTTAATCGGTATGATATCCTTTCTCGAAGCAATCAACTTAAATATTTCATAACAGCAGCCGAACAAATAACAATGCTTGGCAACTTCGCTTATTTGTAATAAAATATGGAAAGTGCATATGAATTTATGTATATAAATAGGATATGTTATATGTATATATGTATTAGACATAGCAAGTGCTCAAACACATTCTTTCGTTACATTGCAACTCAAACTTGTCGCTTCTATATGTGTGTGGAATTTTGATTTTTGCTATTTGTCTTTAAACTCCTTACACACACTCAAGCAAATGAAATGGCATGTGTAAGCTTCTAGCAAATACCCATGAATTTTTGACCAGCTTAATTTTACTGTACTCTTATTTATTTATAACTTTTGCATTTTATATTTTGTATGTATAGCATATCCTTAATTTCAACACGAACACACATACATACTACTTATATACAGAGAATTTACAAATTCATGAGCACTTCCCAACATATAGTCAAGAAAAACGCGTTTTATCTCTTATACACACAGTCACATAGTGAAATTTATATATGTCTTTCTGTTTGTGTGTACCACATGCACACACATTCACCTACACTTCTTGGTATGCAGCACACGGCGTATACGCAATCGTAAAATATGTTGACAGCAGACGATTTATGTGCTTCAACGGCATTTAAATTGCTGCGAATTCAAAATAAATGTGCGCAGCGCTGTCACCAGCACAGTGTCAGTGTGTGTGTGTGTTTTGATATGTAATGTTAATCTGTAATTCCTACCGCCTCGCGACACATAGCTGCCTTGTCTGCGGCGTCCAGCGCAAGTCCAAGTGAGTTTATAAAATGAGTAAGAGGCGCGAGCGTGTGCCGCCACGAATGTCACTGTGTCGTGCGTACGGAATTCGCACCTAATAAACTGAAATGTATATACACACCTATACTTATATGTATATACATGTGTATATAGAGAGATATATATATGTATGCATGTGAACTGTGGTAATTTTCGTGCCGTGTCGCATTTGTCTCTGACCGCCAGCTATCAACTTTACTCATTCAAGAGTATATACAGTGTTGTCTCTTTGTGGAAAATCTCCTAACCCCCTCCACGATCCAAGGTGCGCTTTGTTCTTTGCCTTCGCATTGTCCTCAGGCTCCTCGCTTGTTGTCAAGTAATTGTGCATGTTTGATAGCATAAAAGGTAAGAAAAGATCTTTTTCCTGATTTTGTTCGGTCAGTTTATATGACAGCTATACGCTATAGTGGTCCGATCTGAAAAATTTATTCGGAGATTATAGTGATGACTAAAATAATATTCTGTGCTCACTTTGTGGACTATGAATTGTCTTCTAAAAAAGTTCTCCATACAAAGACTAGAGTTGAATCGGTTGTATGACAGCTATATGCTCTAGTGGTCCGATCTGATTTTTTTATGGTATATCTCAACAGGGAAAAAGCTCCGCGCGACGCTAACTTCTGATTTAATTGTCTCCTTTAATCTAAAATAGAAATTCTTTATGTACCCACTCACTTTATAAGCTCTCTTCTCTCTAACTCTCTTTATAACTCTCTAGTTTATTTCATTAACTTTGTCTCTCTTATTTTCTCTCTATAACTTTGCCTCTCACACTTTCTCCATCTATAACTTTGTCTATCTCTCATACTCCGATCGAGGAGTCCCCAAAACAGACTTTTAGTTTTTTTTTTCAACTTGGAAGTATTTTTTAATTTTTTCAACTACTTTTTTAGTCTTTTTGAAGTATGTTCTTTTGAGAAAGTTTTAAGACACTTTTCTAAGGCAAGTTTCATTTTCGTTGGAGCGATAAATAACATTCCCGAATTATTTTATTTCATGGCAAATCCTGAGAGAGCGCTTAATATAGGTCACTACAACTAACGCGGGTGAAACTTTCCAACCAGACGGACTTGAGCATTTTGGCGACTTACTAGCTTAGGATAGGTATTATAATGTTAGCTCGGACACAGACCTATCCTCCTCCAGAATAAAAGCACCGAATCGCCACTGCATTCAAACACAGTTATATATAAGTATATAGCTTCCGCTGTCCACTATTTACACGAACGTCAACAAATGCGTACATTTAATTAATTTCAGCTAAAATGTAAAAAGGGCGCACCCAACAAGTGTACAACAAAAAACAAAAAAATAAAATAAAAATGCGAAAGAAGAGAAACGGGAAATGCGAAAAAATACAAAGTTGTCGGCAAAGCAAGACAGGTGTGTCCATGCAACATGCAACAAAAAAGGCGAAAAATTAAAAATTAGCTGTAATTTCACACTTTTTCGCACTCTACTAATTTCTACCACTTCCACTACCTCACCGCTGTCTCTTCACTATTTGCTACAGCGCGCTTTTTGCAACACTGAAGTGACGGCAAGTTAATGTCACTGCTGCCCTTGCAATGAGCGAGTTTTAATGAAAAAGTGCGCGCGGCAAATTAACGTGCAGTCGCTCGTTTGAGTGTTCGGATATGCGAGCGTTCCAGCGTTTACTCGTGCAACATGTCGACAGACTTTGCTGCCAGCAACATTGTCACCATTATTCACCCACCCACAGCCAATTGAGGGCTTTGTCATGCAAGTCTTGAATACCATCATTGTGCTGATTGTGTTGCTGGTGTATACGTGCATATGTGTGTGTGTATAGCGGTAAAAGTGTCTGTCTGTTTGTGTTAAAGTAGCTGTGTGTTGCTGCGTTCGTTGAAAAATTGTTTTGCAATTTGCGTAGTCAATTTTTAATTTACACCACTGTTTTGCCTTGTGTCATGTATTATTGTTGTTGTGATTGTTGCTGTTGCTGCGGCTGCCTTTATTGCCACTGTCTTTATTATGCAAATCGTCCTTTTCGCTTTGCTACTAATTTTTCCCTGCTTTTTTCCTTGTTTTATTGCGGTTGGCTGGCGTTGGCTTCTTAATTGCCATTAATTATCCACACACACACACACACAAACACTCACAGATGTGCAACCATACCTCGTCGGCAGTTCTCATTGGTTTGCCTATACATTGTTGTTGTTATTTTCGCTTGTTTGTAACGGTAATTTCTGCGCGTGTAATTTATGTTAGAAAATCCGTTATTCACCGTTAATCGTTTAGCAAATGAAAAACGAAAATTATCAACACATATACGAAGTGTTTGATATGCAAATTTCATTTAATTTTTTCATATTATATAATTAGTTAGCGCTAGGAGTTTACTACCGTTAGCTATATACAAATTCAATGCATATATTATATGTGCAAGATATAGATAAGTAATTTAAATTCTCATCTGGAACTTATGAGCTGTTCATTGAGTACTCAAATTTGCAATTGCCGAAATTTGTAACCGATTATGTAATTATACTTTCCTAAGATTTCAAAAGATCTACTATCTATTCGCCAATGAAGTCATCTGGCCCTTCCTGTAACGATTTCGACCGAATCACCAATAGTGTTTCAGGTGCCTCACACGTTTTCGGTTCCTGAAGATATCGAGTAAATCAAACACCTCCCCAAACAAGATCTCTCTCTACATCTACTATCACCAGCTGGTTTGGTTTGTATTCTTACGCCCGTCATGTCTTCACCAGTGTAGGATCTTACGATTTAACAATCATTGCGTCATACTTCCTCGTTAGGTTAGTCGACTAATTTTTAGTGAGGCTACGACAGCTAGAGACACCTGTTCGTTGTGTTGCCAAGAACTCCTAAGTATGATTCGGAAAGGCCGTCACATATGAACAAAACGCTTAGAACCTGTCATAAATTTATTGAGGCGGCAAATTCAATTCCAGGAAATTCGCCGGGTTCGTAGAAAGTATGGCGACCGAAAGGCCTAGTGAGGTCATAGCATAATAAGCACTTGAAAGCTTGAAATAAGCTTTGAAGGTGCAACTATTTAATAACCTAATTGGCGCGCTTTCTTGCATGTATCCTTTCATATCTTGACCATAATATATATTACTGGAAACCTGTGCTATACTTTTATGTAAATAATATCTAAGCTCAGAGAATGAATACTTTCATTCCAACTTCACTTCGGTGGTGTAACAGAAACAAAGAATAGCACTAAAGTAGCGACACTTGAGGTACATTTTTGAAAAGCCTAATCCGTTCTTTGAAAGTAGATTTAAACTTGTTGAACACGTTGTTAGTGAGCTAACTACAACAAACTCAAGTAAAGATTGCGTGATGAAAGAGATTGCTATATATATGAGGCACAAAAAATCTCTCAAATTTTTCTTCAAATTTCTTCTATTTATTATTTATTTTACTGTTGCCCAATGGCCTTAACTATCATTTTAATGTTCAAGTCTTATGTTTTCTGATCGACTCTGTAACTTTCACTTACGGCTGACTTGTTTACACTGTCTACTATAATTATGTGACAGGCCATTATCAACTCGGCAAACTCGGAAATGTGTCGAGCAGTATCTAAAAAAAAAAGTAAATGAAATATGAATACATTTGCGCTGGACAGATACTAACATTTTATGCCTTTATTATGACTTTGTATTAAATTTTTTATCACCAAGGGATAGGAAAATTAATTGCGGATTGCCTAAACTTTATGTAAAAACATATACGTGCGATTACAGTGGGTAGAAAGGGGGCTTTAGATCTCAATTTGAGTTAATAATTCACCGAAAAAGTTTTTTTTTAAGCAACAAGCTTTATTTGGCTTGAATTGACTCTCAAGACTAAGATTATGTATGTATATACAATGGTAGATACTATCACTACGTGGTCGAATTTTCAACGGTGCAATGGTTTGCACTTTACCCATGGTTGATAATATGGATGCTACTAAGAAGTTCCGTTTGGTTATTGAACCAGAACCTTCTGAAGATGTTGATGAAAGAAACTCGCAAGCTTTCACTTTATCAAAATACCAGGTAAGGTCTGATAAGGCAGCACTTCGATCGTAATTCCTCTACCATTAATTTCGATTTAAGCTTCCAGCAATTTTGAATTAAGCGCTTGGAGATTTCCTTATAATACAAATTAATGTCATATTATGTAAAAGTTTTTTTGTATTCCAAACTCAACTCACTTCCTAGTACATCGAGGGTAAACTCGATGAAATAAAAGCCTCTCAAATTCGTGGGTTTAAAGGGAGATGTCTATAAACTGGTTCTTTCTTAAATTTAGTCTAGGTCCATTATAATATTCTGAGCTTGTTTTGAGAGTTCTATCGTATAGGAGTAGGTAGTTCAACTTTCTGTTTCACGAATATGTGACCGCTTGTGTACATCTCTAAGCCGGGTGAGAGAATTTAGTTTTAAAATAACAGTGTGAATTAATTTCTTTTGCCAAAAGTCTGACTTTTTGTCGGTTTGGCAGAGGTGGTAGTTTCAGAAGCTTTTCAACAAATTTTTGAGCTCATATTATTCACTCAAGCCACACTGTAAGCCATCAGTTTATCCTCAAAGCTTGCTAGTTAAAGTACAATCCCTCATCTCCATTAATTTACTCGTCCATTCATTTACCAAAAGCGAAATACTTTTACAAACGACCGCCACTGGCAGCCCACACATACCTTGCCTCAAGCTGATTATGACAAAGCACATCCGGATCCGGGCTGCCGCGCTCGCATGAAAATGTCTAAATTAGCTGCAAATGGTGTGACAGTTGGGGCAATGCGAGCCATTGCTGCACAAATAAAAAAACTTCGAACGAAATAATAGTGGAAGTCCAGCGCTTAAAAAGCGCCAAGTCCATTGCAATGATTAGTGTCCCTTTTCGTTGACTTTATGGTTTTTATTTCTTTTCCTACCATTTTGTGGGCGTGCGCTACTTTCAATTTCGGCTTTGTGCCGGTGGAAAATTCATTTGTTGCTGGCTTTCGGCGTTTTTCAGCGAGCCTCAACTGGCCAACTGTAATTATTAAGCATTACAGTGCGGTAATTGTTATGATAAAAGCAACAACAACAAAGCCAGCGAGATTAAAGCGGAAAAGGTTTAACGGACTGTGCGCTGGAATGTATATAAAAACAACTACAACAACTTAATTAAAAGGAAACCCCGCTTAACTAAGCTAACACAATTACAGGGATTAACTGACATTACAACAAAAGCAGCAAAAGCGGAAACAAAAAATGCGTGAATTTACACAAAGCGTTGGCGTGAGCCACTGTTGTTGCTACATGATCACCGTTAACAACACATTTGCACACATTTGTAGGTTAGTTAGTGCTGATATGCGCGCTGCTTTTCGTGTGGGTGGACGTGTGTCCGCTTTTGACGTGGGATTGAGCTAACAAATTGGCATCAGGGGCATAAAAAGCAGCAACACACGTATGCAAATAATTAATTTTATTTACAACAATGCCTTATAATATATACCTAAGTGTATATGTGTGTGTAAATGTGCCCACGATAAATTGCTGTAATTAATTTTTATTTAAATGCAAAATGAAAATTATTTTACGTCGAAAAAAAAAATAAAAATTGGCTTAATGTGGTGAATTATTATTGCACGTATGTTTGTATGTACAATAATTCAGTGTTGAGGGGAGAGCTAACAAATGAGCAAAAGTATCGCTCTGCAGCATTAATTTGAAGCTTGAATTCCCAGGCCGTTGGGCAAAATTTACTAGTTTTTGCTACACGCCGACAATCCCACCACACGTTGTGGTGTGTGACAAAAGCATAGCAGCTGGGCGTTTAAATATAAGGCGGCCTTCGTTTTTTTGGGCTTTTGGTATGGACGCAGTGGGCGTTGACCGCTTTGTGCCAGCGCTAATGGCCTAGTCATTAATTAGGTACATGGAAGTTTTGTCAAAATATGTGCATGTATGTGTGAAAATTAAAGAGAACTACTAAACAGAAATGTGACAGCGTGCAAAAGTTAATGCGGAAATACCTTTAATTAGCTTTCTCATTATTAGAGGGAAATTAAAACATGTTTTGATTGATGTTCAGCTTGCATAACCTTGGGCTTCTGAGGGATACATACATTTCTCAAATAATCAGTCTTAGTTATAGTTGATAAAATCGACTAACCATTCGGTGTTGGCTTAAAACTTTATTGCACTTTCTGTTTGTCAGACAATATCATCGGTGCATAACCGATACGAGAGAAAATGTACTCCTTGCTATGGAATCTAATTGGTCTCGGAGGTCTGTATATCACTTACAATGGCAGCCGCCACTTCCAGGGAATACATTTTTCAGTTTAATTTTTATACATAAATTACATTAGGTGTTACGGCTGAACTCGAGTCTAAGATGATATTTGAAAAAATTTTAAAAAATTTCTTTGTATTACCAGTGTCCGAAAAATGAATCTAAGCCCTCATTTTTCGTACAGATTCATGCGCCCCTCACAAAACAGCAAGACTAATTAATTTCAGTTCCAGCTGGTTCGTTTGGATGGCTAAATTTTTGCGATCTGAGCGAATTGAATTTTAGTCTTGCAGAAGAAAGAAGTACCGCGTCGATTATATTTTGTCAGCTTTCCAACAATTTCGAAAATTGTTATTCGGCAAGATTTATAAAAGACAAACCCTATTTGTACTAGAGTAACACGATTTTTCTTTGGAGCAAAATGTTGTCTGTAGCTATGGCAATTTAACCTAACTAGAAGTGCCTTGCGACTTCTTAGTTGTAATAAATATGCGACCCCTAATAACAAATCTGCATACACTAAGAAGTGTTATCACCTTTTAGGTGAATACCTACAAGTATATTGAATTGTGAGGAATACTTTCTTAAGGTTTCAAATCGAGCATTCAGCTATCTACATTGTTCTAAAATGTACTATGATTGAAATGTCATTAATTAACTGGTATGAATCAGCAGCCTATTATGATGGTGATAATAAATATTTGTATTAAAATATGTGAAAATGTAGATTTTTTGTTGTGTGGCGATATACAAACGCTGGAACATTTTTTGTGGGCTTAGGTGTTATTCCTGTTATTATATATATCGCTGCAAAATTATTTCAAAATTGCTGCAAAAATTGGTAGAAAATTGGAGCTCCTGGTGGGAATTTATTCTCTTGTCCAAATAATTTTTGAAACATAAAGGCAAACCCTTTATATAATAGTAAAGCTAAATTTTGTGCCTTAACATTAAATTACATATAAGCGTTTTATTTCTCATTAAAAAACGCATTTCTATAATATTAACTCAGATAAGACTGTTATTAAAGTTTACAAAACCAGCAAATCTGAATAACTTCATTTCGTTAAAGTTGCCTAAAAATCTACCACAATTAAAAATGTACAATCTGTAAACACTAAGTAAATCAAATTAAAAGCCGAAAACTTGTATTTTCATGCATGCAAAAGTTTGTAGAGAAAAAAATTGAATGAAAAACAATTTTCTGCACTTTTTATTTGCGCATTAAAAATTTATTCAGCTAACTTTTTCGTAAAATTTATATATATATATGTATGCAAATAGGTATATCACAGACATGAAGTAAACAGAAATCGACATTGCCGCCACTGGAGACTAAATAAATAAGCGACAGATAAACAAAATTTTAATTAATAGAGTAGCAAACTATGCAAAACACTGGCTATAAAAGTATGTAAGTATGTTTGTACAGAATGAGTTCGTGAGCGTGTTGTGAAAATGAAACTTTTATAATTAATTTGCAATGTCAAGCGAAATGTGTAAACAAAAGCAAAAATTTTGTGCATTTGAAATGAGTGACTAACGGAGAATAGCAATGTAAATGGAGTGGAGTGGAGCGATTTACTTGCTAAGCGCATAATGGAAGTGGTTGGAGTGCCGTAAATATGGTCAGAATATAACTGAAAGCGAGAGTGTGGATGTGCGGAAGCGGAAGTTCAAGAGAAATTACATAAGAGCGTACCTAATTAAAGTGCATTTTTAATCAAAGTGAATCAAATATTGATAAACATATTAAAATAAGTGGCAGCGCTGTTCATTTGGAAGCTTAATTAACAAGTAATGTGGGTTTTGTAGTAAGTAGTACTTCCAGCAAAAGTGATACTCATGAAAAAATAGTTTTAATTCTTCAAAAGATTTTTGTAAACTTTGCTAATATGGCTGTTTTCGAGAAGGTGGTCAAAAATTTGTAATCAAGACCACTTAACTTTTTTTGCTCTTTCACTTTGCACTTTCTTCTAGCGATAGATTGCTCAATTGAATATTAGACGAAATTTAATGGTTAAGAAATATACCAATTGTATGTTCGAGAACTGTCTTTGCCTAGCTTTGATAAAGGTGCTCAGTGTTTTTTAACCAGTCATCAACTACTGTCTTAGCTTAAAATGACTGGATAGGCAATAAGGCGTAGCGTATTCGGCAGAATTCAAACCTTTAATAGATATAGTTTCAAAATGAGTAGACAGCTAGCAACAAATTATCGCAGCGCTGTATAAACCTACCGGATGAATCATTCGCTGCTGCTAGCGCTTAATTTTCTGAACCCAGGGGCTTGATACAGTCAGCAAAAAGTTCGAACAAATTCGGTACAAGCCAGACCACTAACTGCAAATATCCAGAGCAGCATATCCGAAGTGAGCTATATAGTGTTAGAGAAATGTAATGACTATCAAAAGGAAAAAATTATGGGAGAAATTGACTTACTATGTTCGGGTGCTGACATATTTCAATGGAAGGTTTACCTCACCTGTAGCCCTAACAACACTAGACTCATTTTTTTACAGTCGATATAGAAGATCTAAGATATTTACATTACACTTGGTCTTAGATCCGCATTTCCCATGCCAGAGTTCGATCTTAATGTTACACTCGTACTATACTCTATGCTATACTGGGTTCATGTATATTTTTATATTAAAACACTGTAAGTTTTGCAATTCAAAAGCATTGCCTTTGTAAGCAACATATTTTACAACCCAATCCATCATTCATTTGAAACTATTTTCTACTACTGTGTGAAATTGTAGCAATAGCACTTGTGATTTTATTGCTTTCACTTTTTGTTAATTTCGCAGAAGAATTTCAATCAAAATATATATACAAGTATTTTGTCTTTGTCTGTGTGAAATATACTTTCTATCGAATGATATCTTCTATAAACTGCTTACTTACTATCTTACTTTCCAACTAATTCACCAAATTATCTGAGCAACAGGATACTTCTCAACCTTTTTATGACCCAAACCGGCACTTCTCACCCATTGCTTTGTCTAACTTTGAGCGTACGTCACACTAAAACAATCACACTCAAGAAGTTTACAAGTATCTCATACTGTACACATACATATTTACATACGACCGAGTAGTTAACTTTTCACTTACGAAATTACACAAAATTTACATGAGTTTTGCCACAATGATCCGGGTAGCTACCGCACAGCACCTGCCTGCAACTAACGTGCCACAAAACCAACGCAGTCAACAGTGTTTGGTACTTTGACTATGAACAGCTATAGAAGGTGAACGAGTGGGCAAAAGAGTATGCAATAGAAAAACTTGTAATCCCTTTGTTTGCTGCATACTTTAGTGTTCAATTACGCAACAGCTAAAATGCCAATAAACCAATAAAACCCATACTTTTTGAACTCAGGCGCTCACCTTTCATACCAACGATTGCAGCAATGTAATCGACATAGCTTTGCTAATTCAAAAGCTTACTTTACTCTTCTTATTAACGTTCGCTCACACTTTCACTCACTATAGATATATCTGCAGCTCTCTCTAACCCTACAACTCTTTTTCTTTAGCGCTTGACTTTAGTTGCACCAAAGTTTCGTTTTAGAAAAAAAAAAAGGAATTTTTCGTCCTTTTGCTGTTTACCTTCACGATCGTACTTGTATCGGTAATATAACCCGGAGGCAGCTTAAGACAAGTGTTAAGTTTTATATTTGTATTATTCAATGAAGTGGCATACTTACTTTTAAACACACTTTTCCACAGATACAGGCGCATATACCTAAGCATGTGTGTTGCTTCCATATCCTTTGCATTCCTCATTGTACCAACTTTTGTTCTTCGAGTGATATGAAAAGCAAGCAGAAATGCCCATTTTACCCTTCATATATGTATGTATATCCAAATGCATATCTGTATTTACATGATGAAAGTTCATGTTTGTCTGTCAGCTTGTGGATTTTAAAGTTTTTGTAAAACTTTCTTTCGCCTAAGTAATGCCAATGAATTTGATGAAGAAATTCCTTAGAAACTATTTTATTGTGCAGAAGTAAGTTTGCAATGAAATAAGACTGGATTTGTTAGCTGAAAATAATATAATTTATATACATATTTATTACACGTGTTAAATGTGTAAGGATATTAAAGAGGATCTTATGTGGAAGCATTTAATGGCGAAATAAAAGGTTACTTCGAAAATCGTTGCCTACATTTCGGCGCGGAGGAATTCTTACGTTCAAAGTAGTAAGGCAGAAAACTTATGAAACAGGCTGTTAATAAACATAGACTAAATGTGTTCGAGAGAGTTTCAGTAAAGATTTTATTAACTAATTTCTTCTGTTTTTAGCAAGTCACAAACAATTCATGTTTAAAACCTCTAGAAAGGCTCTCTAATTTCTACGGAGTCATGTTTTGTTAATTTTTTTCTGGTTAAAATAGCAGAGATCAACTCTTCATTCTTCAATGTATTCATTGCATAGGCTCTATTCAGCACGAAGGAGCTAATAAATAACTCAGCCTGGTCTTTAGAGTCTTTCATATTCGAAGCTATAAAGCAAATAGTTTCACCTAGTTAAATATTTTTGTATATCTTTAAGTATTACTGGTACTGGGAATTGAGTACGAGGATCTCAACTTTTGAGTAATGGTTTTTAGATATGTAGGTGGATTTTCTTCGAGCATCCTTTGAATCAAATGTGACAATTGTAATTGATATTAAAGTAACACACTAAAATTGGGTTTATTCGACAAAGTTTAGACTTGAAGGTTTCTTCCAACCACCACTTAAGGGACCAAAAATGTTTGTAATATTTGACCTTCTGTGGGTTGAATCTCAAAGAGAGGCTTTACCATTACTTTCTGATGGTCAGTCGTTGAAAATTCTAGCGGATTGAGTTTCGAATAATGATACCATCTATCTGAAGCACTTTGTGGTCTATAAACCAGATCAAAAGAGTAAGGCAGTCGGTTATAATAGTAATAATACTTTCCAAGGTTCAGCATGGTGGACGTGAGGTCAGTCTTGAAGGTCTACCCATCATTTTTGTGGTTGACTTTCTTCTGAATACTTTCCAAAGTTCACTACTTTTGTTATACTTATAAAAACGTTCGAGATCTTAAGTACAAAGTCACTTCGAGTTAGTGTTTATGGATGAAGCTTCTACTTTTAGGCAAGGGCTTTTATCCCTGAGATCTGACATTAAGTGAGTAAGATATAATAATATTCTGCTTATGAGCGTTAGCTAAGGAAGACATTGGAGTGTTTCCTTCGTGAATTCCAAACCCTAAATATATTTTATGTTCTAATCAAAAAGAAATTAGTTTCCTAATATAGAAGAAGCATCATCAGCGTTTACTGTTGATTTAAGTGACACTTTCTTTGCTTAAATTCTACACAGTTGTTAAAGAACCAAAATCTTCGTACATCTCTAGACCGATTCCTCATAGCCTTTGCACACAAAATGGTCCAACTGACCGCCTTTACAAAAACCTAATGAAATTATTAGCTTTTGAGCTTTTCCCTAAGCGTCTACGCAACGGATTTCTCCGTACAATTTCATTAAAATTTATTGTTAGCCAACAACAAACGAATTTACGTAAAATTGCGTCTTACTTGTGTGTAATCACAGTACTTCAGTGTAACGATATGGCCGCAAAACTCCAACAAACCCAGATACACACGCGCGTAGAAGAATAGCTGCCAGCAATTGGCTATTATCTGTTCTAATGGACCATTGAGCCGTCGCCAATAGCCAGCGCCGCCTTAATATCCATCGTAAACACAGCTCCACATGTTAATTTCTTTATTTGCTTACAAATCGAGTCCGAATCATTTGCACACCCTTCATTTGACTTTATGGAAGAAGAACCATGCGTATATACATATATAACTGACCTAGTTGCCAGCAATTTCACGCTCATCGCCTCCACCCATTCGTTCGCTTTATAGTAATTTAGGCTCCAATACCGCTGAACCCACAGGGATTTATTTAGTAGTTACTATTCTATTTAGCATTAAAGAGATTGCTTCGCTACTGCTCTCCACCACTTGATACAATTGAGTAGCCCGTGAGTTAACCCACACACATCGCTTGTCATTTATGAGTAGCCGGTCTTGACACGCTGCCTCTCTCTCACTGTACTTGTAGCCTCAATTTCATTTAATGCAATCATAAAGCTTACTGACGCAATCGAGCGCGATTTTGTCAGTAATTTGCTTACACTGCCCATCGAAGACTGCGCGTTCTGCACTTAACTCATTTTCGTTTTTTCAACCAATTTCTCTCTTTAAGCGCCTAAAAGTATACTTATGCTAAGTGCGTTAAAACCACAGCGTATAGAGAGGCAAGCAGTTGAGGCAGGTTATCATATTGTGAAGACTGCGTAATGCTTTTGCTTTCTTCAAGGCTCTTTCAAGTCGCCTTGCCACTCAGCCTTCACTGCCTGCTGTCGTTTCAGTTTATTATCAGCTCATCGAGATTTTGTGTATTTCTTTCTTCTTCTTTTGCTTTTCTTTGCTCTACACATTTGTTTTGTGGCCTTTACGAGTTTCTTTCTGTTATTTTTTATACATACAAGTATAAATACATTCATATATATAGCTTAGTATCTTTGTCTAAACTGGTTGTTAATTATGCTTTGCGTACAGAGAAATTGGCCATGCGATAATAGTTCAGATAATATCCAGTTGTGGTAGGTTATAAAGTTGGTTTCTCGTTGTTTATTGCTGATGCTGTCAGCAGGCAATGACATGTAAACTTCCTGTGGTTGCTTATCTTCTTAAAAAAAAAATACACACACACACAAATAAATCTGGTTTGTAAAGTTTGTGGTTACAAGGACATGTACTTCCTTTGTTATAACATACACAAGTGTGGAAATATGGAAGTTTTGAGAACGAAAAATAAAAATACTTTCAAAACACTACATCTGTATGTTTGGTTTGCTCTTCTTTCGAATTTAGTTTGCAAATTTTATGTACGTTGCTACAGAGTTTTGAAAGCTTTAAGCATAATTGATGGCACTAGAATGTTTGAAAAATATTCGAGCACAGAGTTTTTTCTTCCGATAAATTTCGTTCACCTATTTATTAAATTTTTGGCTCAAAATCATGAATTCCTCATCGTCCGCTATAAATTGTTATTTAGGCGGGTTTGAAACTTGGATGAGTTGTATCAAAACTATATTGGTTGCTGTATAGAGTGGGTAGATGGCGCTGTAACTGTTTATTTTTGGAAAATCGCATTTGAGACATAACCCCTTTATTGAAATATAGACATTATCTACTAAAGATCAACAAATCAGGTAGAAAGCAAATATTTATTAACGTCTATGGCTTTAGCAAAAAAATTCGAAAATATTATATATTGTATATAATCACTATATTTATGGTATGTCTTCTAACTTTCGTACATCCCACATTTTTAAGAAAGTGTTTAAGGCAAATATTATACATAAGCTGTAGAACCAGAGAAGAAGTTTCTTCTAAGTTCTCTGGTAGTGCAATATCTGTTGTAAAGAAAATTCGTGCATTTTAATAAATAAAAAAGTATTAGTTACTCTACAGGCACGATAGATGGCGCTGTGATGGTTTATTTTTGGGGAATATCTCATTTGAGACACGACCCTTTCGAAATATAGCTAAATCATCTGCTAAAGATCAGCAAAACATGCGAAGATAATTTTTTTATTTACATAGGTGTTTATAGCTACGAAAATTGAGAAACATTATATCCATATTGTATTTAACTACTTTATTTATGGAATGTCCTCTAACTATCTTGCATCTAATATTTTTGGAGAAAGTGTCTACACTATTTGAAAACTTTAAGTAAATTTGCCCTGAGATCCATGTTTGTTGAAAAGGAAATTTTTCAGTCTTTAAAATTATAACAGAATCAGGGCTTTGTCGTACCATTTATATTCGTTTATGCTGTTTAATTGTGTAAGTTTCTTTCGGTATTTCTGTAGGTTTCAATTATAAAATTCTCCATGAAAATATTCAAAAGCACCTAATTTTTATGCAAGTTTTAAGTAGATCAAAGTTACATAAAGGAACTCATGATTGTTTTCCTGATATTTTCGCAACATAAAAAACAAAATTTTGAATTTTTTCATTGCTATTATCAAGATTATGCGAATTAAAAGGGCTTGGAAAGGTCTTTTCTAACTCTAATAGCAATACTGGTGTTACCAAGCCCACTTTACAAATCGCTCCAGGTTTTTTGAGGTTAACACATTCAGATATATCGGCAAGAGTTTTTGATTTTTTAAATTTGAAAATGGTGTTTAAGTCACCGCAGTTGTGTCTTTATCGACTCCGGCGTTCGAAGCGCTTTAAATTTACACTCATGCACAGTTACTAAGCTGCTTGCACCTATTGCTTTGCATACTTTTCAGCGCGCACACACGTAAGACATAGTGCGTAAATGGCTATAATAATAAAATTTGTTGCATAGGTTCACCGAGCAGAGACGGCATGCAAAAGCAAATGAAAAAGTAAAAGAAAAACCAACGCACAGAAACAAAAGACAAGCCACATTGCAAGCTCTAAGAGCTGGTTTGTCTTGCTTGCCGCTACTAACAATTGTGGCGTGCAACCGCATAAGCACCTTTGTGCAGCCACAAGAAAAATTATTACGTTTACGTGTCTCTGCACATATGACTAACAATTTTCTAATGTGCTGCGGTCGTGCCGGTGCCTGCGTGTGTGTGTGTGTGTGGCATGCATGGCATTTGGCACATGCAATAAAAACTGGTTGCAGCGCAAAGTTGAAGCGGAGTTGAAATGCTGCTTGCGCGCCGAAGCATTTAACAGCAGCGCTGCACGCCTGCTGTCGGCAGCGCAGGCTACTTCAAGTGGCAAAAATATGCAATTGCATGCAACTAGTTGTTGCATGTGGCACAGAGGAGACGACGAGTGTGTGTGGCTTGGTGTTTGCGCTGTTGCACGTCTGTAAGTGGCTGGTTTGCATTTCTGACTTTTTGGCTTACTCGTCGGAGCGTTGCGCTTATGCATTTTTTATTGCCTTGCCTTTGCAACGGTGTCATTGTAAATTTCATATTATCCTTAGAGTGCATCCTTTAAGGATTATTGCAATTGTATGCAAAATTTCAAATTTCTTGTGCGCGTGTGTGTGTGCAACAAACAAATTCGGTTGGCATTCGTTGGTAATAGTCGGCAACACAAATGCGCTTGTGGCATGTGGCATGTGGCATTATGCATATTTACTCGATTGTGGCTTATTGGCTATGGAGCAAAGCATAAAGTAGCATAAAGTTGTAAAATATGTAAGTAAATATAAAAATGTCGGAAAATTGCTTCTGTATTTTGTGTTTGTGCTTGGTCAAGCTTTGTGGCAAATATTCTGGGAATTTTGCATGAAAAATATTTATTTTTGAATGCGTTGGCCAATAGCTTGGGCAATAAGATATTCATGTAGAGAAATTTAAAGTTGGAGGGGAATGTTTCTGTATAGGTAGTTGCTAGGAAATTCTTAAAATGCTGTCGAATCAAGTGAAACGATGTGGAATCAAAACGGTATGAAATGGAAACGTAGTTAGTGTGTAGGAATAAGTAATTCAACGGAAATGAAACCAAACAATATAAGGTAAATTGGAGAAAGTGAAAAAAAAATAAATTGTGCGCGAAATGGAATGGAACATGAGGAACGATAGGAAATGTTACAAATTTGAATAAAATGTGGTAAAATTAAAACCACACCAATATGAGTGAAAGGAAATTTAATGAGAAATGAAATGGAACATCAGGAACGAAAGAAAATGAAACAAGTTTAAACAATATGAGATGAAATTAACGCTATGTCAATGCATTAAGAAATAAATGGAACGTAACGAAATGACAACAAAAGATATTTGAAGAAAAATTAGCAGCTCACACAAATTCTCATCAAGCTATCTGTAAATAGCGGATGTGTTAATGTGTGGAATCAATACTGAGGTATACTCTATCGCTTTACGATAAATAACATGGATACCTGAAATATAGTATTGCTCTAGTTTTAGGGTACTTGAAACATCTTTCTGGGTTTCTATATATAAATATTTATCAACAGATATCTATGTAAACTCTGCAGCAAACACAAAAGTTCGAAGCAACGATCATGTGATCTTCAACGTGGATCATTACTACTAAGACTTATTAAGAAGGCGAAGCCTTACGATAAATAACAATATATTTGAAATACAGTATTGAGCTCTTTGATGGATCCTTATAAGTTTTGCACATAAATATTCATGAAAGTATTTCTATGTAAACTCTTCGGCAATCACAAAATGTCGTAGAAGCGACCACGTGATTTTCAAGCTGAAGTTTTACCAATAAAACGGTGATTTAAGTGGTTAAGATTGATTAGGAAGACGTAGCTTGACAATAAATGACATGGAGATCTGTAATACAGTATTGCTTAATAATTCTAAAATAATTTCACCGTTTTTTTAGACTTTAACTGACTCTAAGATATACACACCTCTCTAGTGACATTAATTTCCTTAAAATAAAAAGAAATTAATTTCCAACTCGGAAATATCAAGTACACCCAGTAGGTGTCAAGTTTTTGCCTTGATTTTCACCTTTTTGCAATACCAACTGTTGCACAACCATTTACTTACGTGCCACCTGTCACTTGTCCACCTCTTAGTACTACATGAATTTCCAAATTAATTAATTGATTCAATTTCCTTGTCTTGCAGGTAGAAAGAGTGCGCACAGTAAAGGCTGCCAAATGAGGAAAAACAACGCATTGAAAAAGGTAAAACACTAAAAGTGAAAAAATCACAGTTAACTTTTCTTTTTCACGCTTTTTTATTAACAACTTTCGAAGTGGCGAACAGCACACACACACATACATACACACACTTGCTCAAACCTGACACAGCTGTGCAACGGCAAGAAATCGGAAACTGGCTAACGGTGAAAGCGTAGAAAGTGAGTAGGAAATGCGGAAAGCAGAAAAAGAATGGAAAGGTGCAAAACATTCAATACTAATACAGACACACCTGCCTCAAGAGCGTCAAAGTTGTGCGTGATGGCAACAAAAGTCTCCGCCAACGGACTAAGCTACACGCTGACCATTTGAGCTGAGTTTTGCGCCGTAATTTGTTGGAAATGTGATTAGCAACTTTTGTTTAGTCGCAACGCATGGCTTGTGCGTGTGTTTGTGCTGCTGGTTGGCTAAAGCGCCTGTAAGTATACTAGTTTTTTTCCACCTTTAAGGCGCTGGTGTTATTTTGCTGCTTTTACCGCGTTGTAGTTAAAGTGTGAACATTTTCACCTACAAGTCTCTCTATGCAACCAATATGTATGTAATGTATGTTTGTAACAACGCTACTAGCTTAGTCTTTGCCTAATACAACTCCTCCATACCTTTTGTTTTTTGATTTTATTAAAAAAAGTTTTCGCGTGTCTACACGTGCATTTATATATGTAACTATAATGTAAATGTGTGTACGTGTGCGCGTGTGTATTTGATTCACTTTTCCAATCAAAAAGTTAAATTCGATATGCTGCTAAGCGGTGGAAAGGGTCGAATAGCAAAGAACTTTGTCGAATACGGAACAAAACGAAAAGGAAAGCACGAAAGTGAATTAGTGTTCACTAATTGTTTTGTGTGTCTTTTGCACAGATTACGTGGACATTAGAGAATGTGAGACTAAGCGTTGCTGGTTGTTGTTGTTGTATCTAATATGGCTAATATTTTTTTGATGGTGATGTTGTGTATGTTTTCACACGCTGTACAAATCTTGGTTAGGATTATCTTGAAACAAGTCTATAAGCAAAAAAATAGATACATATGCTATTAGCAGAAACCTCTGATTATCGCATTTGGCATAATTCGACGCGATTAAAAATCTATTTTGAATACTTGCTTGAAATACTTTCTTCGTACTTTTGTACATAGAACTTAATTTTGATCGATCTGTTTATATAGCAGCTAGATGCTATAGTGGTCCGAACTGATTAATTTTTTCAAATATTATATTGTTGCTTTGGAGAATAATCCATGCCAAATTTTATGAAGATAACTTGTCAAATAAAAAAGTTTTCCATACAAGAACTTAATTCCGATTGTTCAGTTTGTATGGCAGCTTTATGTTAGAGCGGTCCGATATCGGCGGCTCCGACAAATAAGCAGCTTCTATTGGAAAAAATAAACTTTACAAAATTTCAGAATGGTAACTCAAAAACTACTCAAAACAAATGCGCGTTTCCTTCAGGGTGTTACAAACTTCGTCACAAACTTAATATACCTTGTTCAGGGTATAAAGGAATGGGTGATCTTTAGCACTTGTCAAGCTTAATACTTTGCTCATTAGTATGCGAAATTGCCTGACATTTCGATTTGCGAATGAGAACATTGATTTTGTAGACTTCAATTAGGTTTAGCAGGTTGTCAAATCTTATGATATGTTCTTAACTTAATGATATACATATGTGGGAATGCACCACTTTTTCTTAATATGCGAGTATCCCAATATTATTACTTTTCGACATTCTTGGCGTGTCCAAGAAAATTTCTCCGCCTTTAATACGCCGATCTTGTGATTATTCCAAGTAAAGGTCCTGTGTTCTCACATATTTTGGTTTGCCGAGATTAGGTCTTTAACGAATTGTCATATATAGTCAAAGTCTTGTAGGTTGGCCGATGATAAATATTAATATGGTATTAGTCTGTGAAATAGATATTTATGGATCAGCACCATCAATAAGACTTCCAGATTTATGTTATCCTCTGTACTGTCAAGCACTCAAAATACTGTGGCTCACATTTGATATTTTCAATTGCTCTGGAGCTAGCAAACAATATGAAGAGCTATTCCTTTGGACCCTTAAGGCTTTCCGACGTCAAGTTCTTGATTGCCAAGAAACTCATTCCAATTTCAGAGGCATATAGAATAAGTTTCAGTTGGTGGCCCAAAACAGTAACTGTAAATCTCCATTGCCACTACTATTTAAACTAACCGGTTATTACCCGCAAATTCATCAAAACAGCAAAGTCAATATTATCTGAGAAGACTCTCGAAATAATAACATAGCTTTCTTATTTAATAAATATAACAACTCTGGACTAAAATTCGAAAACCAATTTTCAGTATGGAACTATGACGCCAACTATACTTTCTTTGTTTCAGCATCTAAACTAATGAACTTACTAGAACTCTTTAGTAGCTCATCGGAAGTACGAGCGCTACATTATACAACATAAATCCCATCCGCACAGAGCTCTTCCGAGGCGAAACTTATTATTGAATGTAAGTACTCTGTGGCAACCCGAGAAATGTAGTTATTTCATTCTCTAATAACTTTATAAATCCCAAGCTGTGAAGTGATTCGATTGAGTGTTTAAGCATTTTGTAATAACCTCATTTCCAACTGCACACAGTAATAAATCAATTGTGAATAAACATTTCGAAATGTGCAGGTCTCTTCAGCTCATTTGGAGAAGCATAATCAAACTACTCGATAAGTACACTTCAATTAGAGTTCAAGTACTTTAACAGACTTATTGTGGAACTTATGCATTTTCACTACCGGCAAAATTATGTCAGCCAGCAAAAAGGAACAATACACAATTACAAAAAAAAAAACAACGAGCCATACTAAAATTTCGAAATAAAACTAAATAAATAAATGCACACTTTATTGCTCTGATGCAGCTGTGTTTAATTATTCTCAACTTTGGCGCACATAACTGTTATCGGAAAATCAACGAGTGCACACCGTAGGCGGCTGTAAGTAGTGCCACCGTAGAAGGACTACATAACTGCCACTGCCAGAACGATTGCCAGCCGATAAATGCTGAAGACAGCGGCAATACGAGTGCTATAGTAATTTTGTAGATATTTAGCGAGTTGTGAGTAGTAAATGTTGTGCAAAATTTGGGAAAAGTTTTTACGAGCTCCCACGCCAGTTTGTTTATTTCTTAATTACTTAGTCGGTAGGGGAAACTTTTGTTGCTATAAATTCGCAAAACTAATGAAAAGTTATTAAAGTGAGTGCTAGCGAGTGTTAGAGATTTGAAAGTACTAAAATTATTGGTAATAAATATTTACGAAACATTTTCGCATATTCTAAAATATTGTTTGAAGTTTCATAATCTCAACAATTGAGCTAAAGAAAATTTATTGAGTTCGATGGTATAATATAATATATATATATAACAATATTGAACAAAATTCTATATATTTTAATATTTAAATGTGGAAAAGCTCACATACACTCTACTTTATCTAGTTCCATACTATTTAACTTCATTTAGCGTTTTTTTTTAGTATAATCGTGCTAAAGGTGATTTTGTCGCTTTCGATTTGCCACTTCTCTGATTCCTTTGACTGAACTCTACTCGCTAGCCAAAATTTTTGAAGTAAAAACAAAAAGCAATAAGAAGGTTATCTTGTTGAATAAAATGCAAAATATATCTCATCTAAGGTATATAATAGCTAGTTATGCTAGCTCTCAATGGTTTTTTTAGCCTATTTCACTTAAACTAGTGACTACTACACGACTATATCGATATTATCATTAAGATAACTGAAAAGAACTGACGTAGACGTATCGATACTCTCTCGAAATAAGCAAGACAAGATGCACATGAGAATTAGGATTTATTTCTGAAGAAAGCTGAAAGGATTTAGCACAATTTTTCTTCATGCCTGATTTTTTTTCAACTCAAAACAAAACAAGTAGAACAAGTTTAAAAATTGAAGCAATATTTTGATTTTTTGGAGAGTAGTTTGTAAGTCTCTGAAACTAACTTTATAGAGTTAAAAATAATTTATTTTTTTTAAAGCTCAAAATCTGGCATAATACAAGTCGCAAAGCTGAGTTTAGTTCGAAAATTTTATTAAAGGGCTTCGGTTCGGATAAAGTTCACAAAAACTTTTACTTAATTACTTGATGAATAAAAATATATAACCTAACCTAAAATTCCTATTACTCTAGTAATTCTCCCAAACAAATTTATTTCCGAATTATCGAGAAACCAGCTGCAGTCTTACTACCTTCTAATATCAAAGAGTTTGCAACCAAACGTATTAATGTTAAAAGTCGCACTATTTCGAAGCCAGCAGCTGCTTGTAAATAATTACCGTTCAAAATCTGGCATATAAATTGAAAATTAGCAACTGTATACTCCCAAACTTGCAAGCGAAACTATTAATAAAGTAGATTCAAGTGAAATTGCTAACTACCTCATCGCCTTTTCGCACCTTGTTAGCCAAAACAAAGTCTACAAATGTGTGCAAAAACGAAGCAGGCTACTATTTTTGAACACAAAAAATTGAGAGGCGCTAACAAGATTCCTAAGTTATACAAAACACAATAACAGTTGACCTAAACTAAAATTCGGCGCTCGAACCGACGCCAGCCTTGCCGGTAGACACTCAACCGGCAACGCCCTAATTATAGGGTGTTGTTTAACGAAGCAGGAAATTTTCAAAACACTAACGATTGACCGCACCAGAAAAAATAGTTAGAAATAAAGTAAATTAACAAGGATGTAATTTAAAGAAATCTAATTTCACCACAGCCAGCTCTTGTATAATTTCTTGCCTACCTAACAATCCTGCGGCTGATCGTGCGCCAGAGCGGTAATTTTCAAATGCTCTTTTTGTTAGCACCGCTTAGAGGGTGTGAGTGCGCTAATTACTACTTATGCTCTACATTTCTCGTTTGTTGTTCGCAAACCGCTGCTTAGCAGTTGATCGTTTGGGTCAGTCGGTCGCTTGTTCATTTCATGGTAACCGGCGGATGTGCTGCGGACTGCACGTTGGGTTGCTTTGGCCTGCTGTGCAGCTGCTTTGTTGGTATTTTAATCGACTGAAAAATATTGAAGAGCAAATTAAGCAGGTGAAAGATAGAGTCCGCGTTTCAAAATTATATAATCGGTCATATGTGCACATTTTGTTGGAGCTTATTGATTTATGCTCCAGAAGTGGTATACAACTTCCTAAGACATCAAGGAATAGCTTGCGAAATAGGTCAATACCCAGCGGATTCATTGAATATTATACTTATCTAAAAGTATTTCAGTTTTCATGGGTAAAGCTGAAAGTGTATAGATCTTTTAAGGTTAAGAGATAGAAAAATGAAAGAAATATGATGACAAGTTCTTCAGAAAATTTTAGTATAGATTTGGTCAAATGATTGCATGATTTATGCAGAAAAAAACCTTTGGCCTTATAAGATTCACTACTCAGTTTTAATTTAACAACAGTAAAAAAACACTGGCAGCTTCCTACTGTAGCACTCAGCCAGGTTTATATGAGTCATCATGCCGAATATATATTTATCAAGTCCAACCTGCCCTCGACTACTTTGGCTTTTACTTTGCATCTATATACAATATATGCAGATCTCTCGTATAACATCTAAAAATTCTCATTTTACGTTCCAAATAATAAAATTTTCTCGTCTAATTACTGCTTAACGCTCGCATAATAAAACCGTTAAGTGTGCTTACTCGCGGAGCTTTAAGCGCACTTGTGTCATAAATATTAAGTAATCATTAATATTTTTTCCGCCATTAAACGAATGTTATAGGGTGTAGTTAGCTAATTTAGCGCTTTCGCTGCCAGCGCCGAAGATAGTTGCGTGTATGAGTGCGCGTCTAAGCGACAGCTGATTACTGGTTCATAACCCAATTTGTCAAGCTAATAATACAAGTGAAATCTATAAGTTTCAAAGAAGTTTACTGGATTATTTCAGTTCACAACTGTCATTAAAAAGTTTGCTCGAAAGCTTTAAAAATTTTAAGGGCCCCAATTTAAATCATTGTAGCAGAAATAAGGCCCGGCTACTTACGTCCATCACTATATATTACGTATTACATGCAATAAACTCCAGCTAATGCCTTGCTAGCGCTTTATTTATAAAGTGAGATGGTTAAAAAATAAAGCGCTTTAGTCAAACACTAGTGAAGAGTATGTGTGCTGAGCCAAACGGGTTGTCTTCGTATGCGTCGCATAGTGTCGTGCAATTTTAACATTTCGCAATTATTAATGAAGGTGTTAAACAGCTGAAATCTGCACCGTTTTAATGTAAAACTTTTACCCCGTTCACCAGCTTACTTTCGCATGCGCTTCCCTCTACTAACGCTTAGCATTCCGTAATGTCGTTCCGAGGGTAGCGTAATGAGTGTTGAGTGCATGTATATCTACTCATATAATTAGTTATATTGGCTGCGAATGCTGTTGCTGGTTGGGGTGCTGGCTTAGCTGCGCGTTTTTCACAATTGCTTTATACTCTCTCGTAGTGTTTGAATTTTTAAAACCTTTTAAGAAAAACTTATAGCGTATTATGCCGCTGGCCTGTGCAAAGATTGCGAAGGGGGTATGCAGCGCGTGCAGTTAGAGCAGCCGACAAGTTGGGTAAAGTATAAAATGGCGTCTAACTTTAAAATTAATAGAAACATTAGCAAGAAAACCTACTCTATAGTTTTTATGCTTGTATGCGCGTGTGAGTGCAAGCCCTTTCTCTGGCGCTTGATGGAGTGATAAGACTAACTCTGTCAACAAACTGTCAAAGTAGTTAATATCGTTAAAGGCAAGTAAAAATTCACTCGAAGTGGCAGGGGTGAGAGTACTAATGAGCAGTCAAGTAGTATGTGTGTTGAAATAGCTAAAGAAATGTAAGCGTAAATTTATCTACATTTTTATCATAAATTACGCTCATTGATCGAGCGATAAAACCATAAGCTTTATGTACTCATTAGTTGAGAAGTTAAGTGCTGATTTTGAGCATAAAGTTGCTAAGATTGCTAGTAATATTTTTCAGTTTTTGAAGTTTTATTTTGAAAATGAATATTTGATTTAACATAAATGCTATTGCCTTAACACTTTCAGAGCTTTTATAAGTTCTAGACTTTAGCGGCCTTCTGTTTCTTGTTGTTATTTACGCTTTTACAATATATTGTTTTAGTATTTAGTTTTATTTAGTTGCTTTTATAAGGCGACTTATTTCCGCTAGAAAACATTTTTTAATCACCTCACTTCATGCAGCTGCTTCAATTTAATCACGCATGCATTCACACTCTACATATTGTATGGTTAAGTATACGCCCACAAGTTCTACAACACTTATTTATGCTCTCGCTGCACTCATTATGAAACAATGTTGATTTATGTGTTATTGATGGTTTTATAATTACAAATGCTTACGCCACTAACTACCAAATGTACTATCAATACAACCACAACTACAACGCAATCTAGCAAAATAATTACATTTTTACCTCAGTCAACAGCTTGTTACCAAATAAATACTTTGTGCACTAGTTTGAAGGCTCAAAATTCGGTTTGTGTGTGCGTGTGTTCTTGTTCTTTGGTGCATTACTAATTTCAACAGCAGCAGGAGCATTGCAGTCATCAGTCGAGTAATGTGATTAACGTCGGTGCAGATGACTGAGAGTGTGTGAAGTGGAGGCGGTGCTATAATGCTTGCCCCTACACACACACACACACATGTGTATATTTACATATGTGTTGTTGTTTATGCCGCATTTCGAACGCCTGCTGTTTCAATTTAAAACACTTATGTATGCTGTTACCTGCTGCAAATAATTTTCATTGAATACATTTTTCATTATGCAACGCGTACTTTTATTCAGCAACTCATTCATGCCATATTTGCCTAACAAATTTCCATTATGCCTGTTATTTGTAAACGCAAATTTACTTGCAATTCATGTTGTTGGAAAAGTTTTGAGTTTTTCTCTATAGTTTTAGTAAGCACATACACGCATATAAAGCCACGTACCTATATAGATATGTGTATTTATTTGATTCAGGTAGTTTTACTAATTTTCGTGCTCGTGTGTTTGTTTGTGTGCGTTAACGGAAGTGCGTCCGTCACTCAACCAGACCGGACCAACAACTGCGGTAGCTGTCAGCGACAGCTGCGCTCGGTGTTGATTGGTTGTGGCACAGTGTGCTGCTTAACGTAAATACACATTAATTTTACTGAGAGTCGCATGAGAGAGAACTTATTCCGCATCTAAGGCTCTCTAATAGTCCCGACTTTCTCCATAAGACCTTTTACCATTCGTTTATTCTCCGAATACACTACGATCTGTATTTCAGCATGTTATAGCTTAAACACAATACGGGCGACGACGAATATTCGTCGTACTACTTTATTTCGAATAATAATAATATATTGCTCAGTGTGCCAATCGCTTGGCTATCGAACCAATAAAATTACCGAAAGGGCTGACAGACGGATCAAGGTGAGATGTTATGATTTAGGGGCATGCAGGATCGCCAGGGTCATATGCAAGGGAGCGGAAAGAAAATACGCCAGCTTACTACGTATACGGTCTCGTAAAGACTAAAGGCCGGTTATTGGCCTAGTCATAGGTTACAACTTAGTGGTATCACATGTGAGCCGTACGGACACTATTAACGATGGCACATGTAGAAAGTGCAGCGAAGTAGGCATGAGAGAGACGCTGGAACATCTCCGCTGTTTCTGTCCGGCACTAACTAGAACTCGGCTTAGATATCTAGGAGCTTCGCAATTCAAGGCACTTGACGAAATATCAGAATTAGATATCAAGTATCTATTAAACTACACAAATAGCGTTGAAGTCTTGCGCAATGTAAACTTCAGCTTGTATTAACAGTGAACCTCCATCTGGCTTTAAAAACGACCTGTAGGTCTATGTATGGCATGACAGTCAGCCCGTGTAACCTATAACGAAGATGACTTAAGTCTATATAGTCATATCTATATGCCTGTAAACTTACCAAATATATCAGTGGAAGCGTCAAAATAACCCACGGTATCCTATACGCTTGCCTTCACAGGGTGTATATGTGCGTCTTTGTTTTGGCGCTAGACACCCTGCGGTGTTGCTTGATTGCAAGTTATTAACTCTTGTTGGCGCTTGTTATATTATATATAAAAATATTGTTGTTGATTTTATTCGTGCCACATATACACACACATACACTCTCAACCATTTTATAACACATTGTTATTGTTGTAGCGTTTTGTTCTTATTTTTGTTTCACACATCGACTGCAGATACATTTAATGAAAAGTGTTGGACGTGTATGCGCTGGTGGGGAATATGTTGCGAGAAAGGTGCCAAAGGCCAACAACAACAACAACAAGTGTCTACATACTGCAAAGCTAAGTTGGCAATTACTTTTACGGCCTTTGCTGTCACAGCCGCAGCTGCAGCCGCAAAACAACGCACTTCCTCACACGCTCGTCTCTTTCATTTCGACTTCATGGTTCGAAAAATGCTCAATATGATTTATATGGATGTTTAGATTTATAAATTTGTATATGTATGTAAGTGCTTTTAGGTGTATGCAGTCTGCAGCAAGTATTGTTCTGACTTTTTACCACCTGCCGTTTGAGGTTTTAGTAGCTGATGAATTTGCAAATTACTAAATGATTTCTTAATTGATATTTTTGGCTGTGTGAAAGCTCATATATACATGTATATACATAGTAGCTATGTATATTTATATATATGTACATATATATATACTTATGTGCAACAAATATACAAATATACATTAGGGCGAGCTAGAATTGTATCTATCGAAGCTATGGTTTAAAATAAACCTTTTTAGAGAATATCCCTGCAAGGAAATTTTTTAGCTTATTTTTATAAGGTGCCGGTGAGTTTTTGAGATTACCTATATAAGTAACAACTAAAAGGTTCTGGTGAGTTTTTGAGATTACCTTTATAAGTAACAACTAAAATCTGTGTTCTTATTAAAAATGCGATATCTTTTGAACCGTTTCTTTTATAACATAAAATTTCCAAAAAAATTGACCTCAATGTGATTTTACTTTTTGAATTAAAAATTAAACATTCGTATATTTAAGAACATGGAAGCAGTTTTTACTTTTGTGAGAGAAATATGTTTGTCGAAGATATTTGATGAAATTTTTTATTTATTCAATAGGCATTCCGAACAAACCGATGTTTTCGGACTAAAGAGAAGCCTACTGGACATTTGGTTGCATTTAAGCCATCTTAACCCATCTAAAATTAGATTAACACTCATTACTGATACTAAAACCCTTAATGAGGTAAAAAATAAACGGCACTTCAAGAATCCTTCAGAGCCTCGGACGCTGTTAAGAGCATTGGGCTTAGTAACCTCTTTTATATAACTTCGTACAAAGTTTCTGTGCCATCGCCAGCGAAATATACAAATGATTTGAGGTATTATATTATTCTGATAGCGGTAAAACGGTTATCTACCAGGGCGCTTAGATATATTCGCAGTCAGTCTTTAATCTGTCGTTTCGAAATAAAATGGCTGATATGCCATATGAAGACCAAGATTTGGGCTACATACACTTTATTCTGAATGTGTTGTTCATAGGGGTACTTATAAGTTCATCTTTGATTTGCTGTTTCGACACTGGAAACCTACCAAAATCGGGAAATAAAGTAGTACAAATATGCTGAGGGACCAGATTTAGGCTAGATGGATTTTATTTTGAGCCCACAGTATTTTATTGAGAATTAAAAACATTCTAAGATCGAAGCAACAACATGCCCTAACAACGTTAACAAATTAGAACTTGCTGAAAATAACAACAACACCAAGTAATGCATGCATATTTTTTAATGAGCATCAAAATAAGCTGCTTTTCAAAAATCCTAATCAGCTAAATTTGCATAAATTTTTTAACGAAAAAAAAATTGAATGCCAACAGAGGGATGACGACCACAACGACGCTAAAGCAACAACATGAATAAAAATTGCCTTATCTGCAGCGCGGCATCAACGCAGATGAGTTTACGCATTTACATGATTCGAGTAACATACGAAAGCTGACACGCCGCGAACAGCAGACGAACTGCTGTCAAAGAATGTTCAAATTTCATAGTCCGCTCTGCTGTCGACTTAACACGGCATTAGCTTTAAAGAATGAATGCGCAAGAATTAAAGCTTAACGCTTGCTGTGGAGAGTTTCGAGCAAAGAGTATGAAAAATAGATGAAAGTGACAGATGGGTAAGGAGTTACTAGTGCAGCTGAGCTGAGGTGTTAAAGTCCTGGCGAATGGATTTGTAAGCTGGGGAATGGAAGTTGAATGAAGACACCACTGCATCAGATACAAATCTATGAGTAAGAATACCAACAATAGCCATGTAAAATTGTATTGAAGATAAAGGTGTCAGTCAGTCATTCAGTCAACCGATTATTAAACAAAGAGCACGTAGTGAACTAATGAGATTATGTAGATTTCATTAGTGGCGAATGAGGCATCATTGTTTTGTATTTGTTATTGTAGTTAATACTATAAGCGGTAATTTGAATTTTAAAGGGAAGGTAGAAAGTTGTATTCTTCTTTTCAGGAATAACTTTGCGTAATGTTAAATTAGTACACATTTTGTTATATAAAATTAGGCCAAATCTCAGAAGTTAGTTGGCTTAGAGTGTAGTAATATTGTATTAATAATTAAGTCGTGAGGATTTAGTTGGACTATAGTTCAAGCTCTGAAGTATATGCTGCCAGTTTCAAGAGAATATCTATGAAGTTGGAATACTTTATATGCCTATCCATCACAAGATATTGTCGGGGATCAGTACTAATAAAGAAGATCAAGAGAATCTTTCATTTTATGTATGACGTATTGGAACTACAAGTATGGCTGCTCTTCGAGAGTCTAGCTGTGTCGAATAAGACAAGCAGTTGCACTTACCAACCGTTTTAGACTCAAGCATTCGAAACAATATTCTTCTACATATATGGGTACTCAACTATTTGGTATACTCTTGGTAAACAAGTACTTTGTCTCCTACTTCAGATTACATTTTGGTGTGCAGTTTTTAAAAAGTTTAGCCTTACGGTAACCATTACTTTTGTGAAAAAACTTCACTTTTTTCAAAAAAGTCACTTTTAATATTAGAACCAATGATACATACTTTCAATCATCTCGAACTAACAGTTACTTAACACTCGTATATTAAAGTACTCGAATTACAAACGTCGTTTACAAAACTTTAACACTGCCGAAAATTTATTCCATTCCATCTTCCTTCTGACTTTCCATCTCACATTTATTTGAATGCGAACAACATGCACTACAAAAATTCACAGCCACTTAACTTTTTATGCAACACTTTTACACGGTGCTTTTTTCTTTGTTTGTTCGAGTGCGAAAAATCAGCATTCAAGAATTGTCAAGCACCACACAAATGCTCGCTCAGTCACACACAAACACATACACAACATTTCGGTTTGCAATTCTCAACGATTGTTCACCTGTAAAATTTTTACTGTCTACTTCAAAGTTGCGCGCCGCCCATTCTTGTCTTGCGCTTGTCTTGCGACGTTAAGTCTACTTTGTGCGCTGCTCTTTGTCCATCAGGATACAATATTTGTCTACTAATTTTGCGCTGCTTGGTTTTATTCAAGCATTCTGTTTCACTCATTTATGTTGTGTTGTTGTTGCTGTTATTTTAACAGCTGTTTTGTTTACAGTTGCATTTTTATTGCCTTTTGTATGCTCCTTTCCGCTCCGTGGCTGCTTCTATGCGTACAATATTACGTCTTTTGTCTTCTGACTCAACTAACTGCTTATTCATCATTTGGGGAACTTGTTCTTTATCCCGGCAGGATTATAAGGCAAGAAATAGTAGAACAAATGGGTGTTTGAACTTATTGCTTCTACTGCCACGGCGAGGGCTTATAAAGTTTTCAAATTTCTCTTGAGCGAAATTTGCCAGTGGCCGTCCCAGGCTCGTTTTGTAAGCATGAAGAAGAGGCAGTGAAAAGAAAGAGGAGAGAAGTAGAAAAATTTCTCTTGAGAAAAATTCGCCAGTGGCCGTCCCAGGCTCGTTTTGTGAGCGGAGAAAAGAAAAAGCAGCAAAATGGATAAATTCCCTATATAGGGTCCAAAAGATCGTAACTATTTTTCTTATAAGAAGAGGTCTATTGCTCCATTTGATACACAAAGATTTCGTGGGTCCAGAGTATCAGATAATCTCGGTCGAAATCAATCCGCTAAATGGTGCGGGCTCCAACTTTGGAAAGACAAACAGTTTTAGTGACGGACAAAAAGTTGCAGAAATTGGCAAGGCTGCGGATGTATATCAGACCGCTACTGTGAAAAAGCAACCCTATCAGTTAGATACACCAATATTGGGAGCTCTGTAGAAAGCTTGTCGGACGGCGAGTCATTTAAGCCTCTCAGCTGTCTGCGCCGAATAAAGTGGTTGGAAACTCTAAGAAAAGGAAGAATGTTGAAATGAAATTGCGATTTTGGAGGAGACAAAGCTAATTGAAATGGATTAGTACAAATGCATACATGCAAAATGGAGAACAAAAAATAGTAAAAGCCAACACTTTGTTAGCATTATAAGGACACTTACGGAAAAAGGACGAATGAACTGTTTAACTGCTCGGGAAATGATATTGCATTTGAGCAAAATTTGATCTGCCAGCTGAATATGTGTAGCTTGTATAAAACTGTGACGAAAAGTTAACCATATGTGGGCATATGAATGCCACCACTTTCAAGCACAATTTTTTACGCAGATTCTTTAAAAATCATTTATAATAAATTGCTACTTCTGCTTATGTGCTGTAACACTTAAACAAACAAATACTGAAATAGAAGACAAATGGAAATAGAAAATACGACAATCTCCCGGAGGCATTCCACTACATATCGAGCGTTTAACATGTATAAAGGAAATGCGCATTCGCACATTTCCGGTTTATGGATATAAGCTTTATAGTAGGAAATTGTTTTCTACATTTCACTGGTAGTATAAATTGAAAGTGATTTGCAGTTGAGGAAATGTAAAAGCTTCCAAGTGTCCCTGCATATTTGCTTAAAACTCTCAGAGCAGTGTTGAAAGCGAAAATGGGAGAGTGGCTATTGGAATAAGACGATTTGCGTACCTCGTTTGCACTTTAGTTTAAGATTTAAATTGCAAAGTGATTAGAAGTGGCAATTGCAGTTTTGCAAGAAGAAGACGAATGGAAGAATGGCAAGCAAATTGCATCAAATCGTTGAAATAATCAGGCTTTGAGGCTATGCGCTAACGTGACGTCAGCAAAATAGCACGGAATGAACCAATGCTACTACTTATTAGATGATAAGTGAGTTTCGTGAGTCTCTCTGTATTCTCTCTTATTGTTTAAATCTTGGCTCAAGCTAAAGCGTGATGACATAAGCCAGATTTATGTACACACGATTTTTAACAGCGCTCTATATTTAAAGTTTTCAAGCAGTCACCGGCTAACTACTTGTATAACTCATTAAAATTGATCTCAACCTAGCGCTAGAACGACAAATAAAACGTACTTTTGAGAGAGCTTTCGCTTTTATTCATAAACCTTAACCAAGAGCGCATGCTCAATTTATGGCAATAATTTAAATTTATAATGTACCTGAGAGCTTTATCTTGTTGTGACTAAATTGCAGCTACAATTTCAATTCAATTTCACTTAAGCACGTAAGTAACATGAGAGCAGCCACACTGTTTTGTGAGTAAATATTGAGAAAGCTACATCAATAAACAATATCATATATGTACGAGAATATATTCGCCTTGCGACGCTATTGCACTAAAATATACCGCAGTTGTAACTGTAGCCAATTAAACAATAACAAATGTGACCAAATAGTCATATTAACATAAATTATCGGCCTGGGGTCTGTTGTACTTGACTTGAAAGTGCACAGAGACGAATACCCACATATTTATATATAAGTATTTATCAGGGTATTATATGAAGAATATATACATATAAGCCCATGTACAAGTGTGTGAGTGAAATTGCATGTAAATATACAGGGGCACTTATGTCCACAAACACTCTAAAGACGTAGTGCAGTTACAACAATAATCTGACTGTGATAATTGGAGTGCAGAAAATTAAGTACCCTGTTGGAAAAATGAAGCATAAATATTTACCTCTTTAATATTTTAGTTTTTATTCTTATGTCAATTGTATTCCAGTGAGTGCGGTACAAATCGTAGTCAGAAGAGAAGAGAGAATTATTGCCTCGTGTCTTATCAAAGTTGATATTATGCAACTCCATGAAAACGCATAAGTTTAAATTTTGATTCGACTCTAACTCGTTAAGATAGTAGTTGGCTTTAGAGTAAGAAACAGGATAGAAAAAGGCTTTATTTTATATAGTAGTCTAAGTGAGATTCGCAGCTTAAGTATCAGCCACAGGCATTCTTACTTAGACAATTTTATGCCAGTCTTTTGCGATGTTTTTGATGATAAATTTAAGCCGCTGAAGTGTGTTGTTTCTACAAGGGCCTAAATCAATTCTGGTTAGTCTAAATGCTTGAAAATTCTTTTGTGAGCATTACACCTGAAAAGGTTGACATCCTTAAAAAAAAAACCTGTACGATATTTTGTCTATCGACTATCAACTTCAAGGAGAATATATTTGAAGAAGTAATGTCATATTCTGCTGGGATTCTGTGGCTTATAAACTAAAGTTGCAAATGACAAATCAGGTCTAGAAATCATTGCAGCAGAGGTAACAACTACTTCAGTAAGTTACTAACACTTCCACTTTTATCTCGTCTATTTCCGTCAGAGTCCACGTGCTGCAAATGTCTGCCTGTAAACGCACACCTCTACACAACCACCATTGCTCATGTGTGCTTAAGAACATGGTGCATTTGTTGGTTATAATTTGCAAATTTATGAAACATTTGACACGCTTTCAATTTCGGTTTAAGCGCTCTGCAACAGCAATAAAAACAACAACATTTATATTTACAACTACAAATACAATATAAAAGGTGCTTGTGAGCACACTAGTAATTAAATATATATGCATGATAATTACAAAAACAAATATAAACTAACTCATACTCACACATTCACGCATATACATACACGCATACATATGCGGTAGCTGTGCTGACTCCAACAGCTGCCATTACAACTTGTGGCTAATTTATGATTTTCCTACATTGTTGCTGTTGGCCAAAAGTGTTTTCCACATTCGTGTTTGTTTGCCACAATTGAAATGTGCCAATTCTATTTACACGCACGTATTGGTGCTTGCACATGTATTTTTCTTGCCACACATTGCATCTATTTGCTGTTGTATTTTACATTTGCTTTCATTTAATTAAAATTACATGCTCGGTTATATGCAAATTGACCAAACGCTCGTGCGCACGGCGAGCGTGTGTATATCTACAAACATGTATAACTATAGCTGTGCATAAGTTGTTGGTGGTCTGTACTAATTTGCCTGTTGCATGTAGCTATTACCCTTTTGGGGCAACGCTTCCAGCTGGCTGGTTCAATAAATTCATGTGAAGTTGTTGCACATTTGCAATAATCATAAATAAAAATGGCAATGAAGTATGCTTTTAGGTGCATAAATGTTTGTGTGCTCGTGATTTTTTAGCTGTAAAAGCTGTTAGTGGCACGTACTTAATTTATTAGAAATTAAAAGCAAGTTTTTATGATGTAGTAGTAGTTTTCATACACTATTTCAATATGTGTGGACTATATTTAGGCGAACAACGTGGCGTATGAGTAATATGTATGTACACTTTAATTATTAGGGCGTGTGGTTATTTTAAAAAGTAAATATTTATTTTTTCCAGCCTCAACTGGCTATATGTCGATTTGTCTCAGATCTTAACCTTTTCTTGATCAATATTCCACAATAGAATGGGACTATTGCTAATTCTAAAACTTACACCTTTAAAAAAAAAAAAATTAATTATAATGCAAGGCACAGAGATGTGGAATTAATTATGGAAATATGAAAAAATAAACTGTTCTATATACTGTAAGCTGAATAAAATGGATATACTAAGCGCCACAAGGTTACGATTAGGTTAGATCGTAGTGTTTATTCTCGCACTAAAGATAGCGCAAGTTCCCAATTGCACCGTTGGGAACGCTGGTGCTACATAAAACTTTTAAACATGGGATCATGAGACCACCTTACGTAGATCGGCGAAGCATTTGAGCTTACCACAAATTTGTACAAGCGGCTCATATCGCTGTCACGTCGGTTCGCTGAAGGTGTATTTAACGAGATATGTCTGGCAAAGAATGGAAATTTAAGAAGAAGGCGCCTAATTGATTGCATCTCGCTTTTTTACACTCAGCGAAATTTGGCAAAAAAGAAATAATAGATGCAACAGGTTTTCTATTTCAAAAACTATGAAAAAAAAGTAAGCAGATTTCAAATTTAGAGAAAGTTTATAAATAAAAGCAAGTTTCTTGAAATAATTTTACAATGGCACTAAGTATTCATAACTTAATCATAAAAAATTCAATTATTTAAAATCAGCGAGCTACAAAAAGAGGTTATGTGGCTTAAAACTGTTTATTGTGAACGGCGAACTGTGAAAACCGCAGAAGTCGCGAAGAGCTATCGCATGGGTAATTTCTTATTTGTCAAGTGCATTGTCTGCCAACGTGCAATTGCGCCCTCAAGTATGCTTGCATGCTATTCAGTGGGTGTCAGAATAGTTCAGATGCTATGTTATACCAAATACACCACCAACTGGTTAGCTTCAAGAAATCTCATGCTCACGCGGTACTACAAAAAGCGCTTATCATCCACTCACCAACTCACCGCTACATGCCATCGACTGCTAGTAAGCCAGCGTTTCTAACAAGAATTCAGCAAACTTGACGGCTGCTGTGTGCAATATATGCTTTGTTGTTGCTGTTCTTTTAAATAATATTGTCAAAACTTTACTTGCGCTTTGCTGATACTCTGCCACAAGCACCCACACAATCAAGTTGCGTGTATGGAGGCAGCAGGCAACCAAGCGGCACATAACATTCATAGATGCGGCACTTTAACCATTTCACAGTTTGTTGACGTTGCTCTTTGTCGAATATTTATAAGTAAGTGTTTTAACTCGTTGTTTATTTGCCACAATATAATGTATATATTATAGCTGTGTATGTGTGAGTCAAAAGCGCGCGCACGTGTGAGTTGTTGTGGCACTTTGTTTTGAATGCGTGTTGCGGAATAAAATAATTGGCTCAAGTGCATGCTTTTTTGCTGTGGATGTAAGTATATTCGTGCAACTGTGTCTCTATGTGTGTGTGGGTGAAATCAAAGCAAAAGCAATTTAGATTAAATGAAAGCGAATTCACTCAAAATGTGCGCTGTAAAATGCTAAAATGTTGCTAGCACTGTGAAATATTTATAAAAAATTTAAATATCAGGAGAAACGTGCGCTGCTTAGGCGAAAAATGCTTGGTTTTTAGTACCAAGGCCCTACCTTCCGATGGGCCTTGTGCTCCGTCAAGGTGGATCGAAAAAAAGGACATCGTGTTAAAAGTCCACCATCTTGTATTGACAAACCGCCAATTGAAGGTATACGAAATAGCTGAGACAATAGGGTTCTCAAGAGACATAGTGAATCAGATGCAGCGTGATATGTGAAGCAGGGGAGAGCTGTCGGCGCTTTGACTGCCGCGATTACTTACCCCAAACGGTTGTTGGTATTCGTGAGACCAGTTCACGGTGTGTGACGTTGTTTAAGTGCATTCCAGAAGAGCTTTTGCGGCATTTCTGAACCGTCGATGCAGCTTGAATCCACAGGTAAGCCCGAGAGACCAAGCAGAAGTCGAAATAATGACATTCGCTCAGTGAACCTGCTGCATTTACCTGACTATCTGGAGTAGGGCAAAACAGATACTAGACTATAATATGCAGAAATATTTTGCCCACCATTTTGGAAATAAAAACTGACGCTTATTAATTATATGTATATATACCCCAATCATCGTGTTCGTAATGCGCCGAATATGTTTAGTAAATTACGCGTACACATTGTCTGCTATGAGCCATAGCTACTCGTCTAATTAGATCCAATATAAAAGCGCTGTAGTTCAAAGGGGATGTCAGTTGGCCACTCAAGTGTGCTATTGTAGCTAGTTACGTGAGTGCGACACCGAAGCGAATGCCATCAATGACCTCGTCAACGTCACATCAGTGATAATTCAGTAGCAGTCTGTATTGTCAGTAGCTGTCGCGCTCACACTCTCCACGTCATTGGTGTTAACTGAAGTGTCAACTGTCACTTAGAATTTGTTAAGCACGGTTGCATGACAAGCGATTGAAGTGCGCAAAAAATGCAAGACTCCCATGCAACTTAAAATCGGCTAGAGCTCAGCTAGTGGTGAGAGTGTGTGTGTTAGTTTGTTCAAGGGTGATTTGTTTGAAATTGAAGGCGTATCATTTTAATTTGTAGCTAACGGCAGTGTAAGCACACAAAAAAGGTATGCTGAGTTACGCACTTTATTTTGCAAAATACTTGTATAGCCAAAAGCCAATGCAACCCTTCATAGATTGCCGTCGCTGTGGCATAGAAATTCGAGTTGATTGAGCTAGACGAAACAAGAGTCTGTTGATTTTGCATAAAAATTGCTTTGATACACTTTGATGGCTAGCTAAATTTAAAATTTCTTTTTTGCATATTATTTGTAATCCAATAGCACGCTTTGTTGAAGTTTGACGTGTGTCTACCATATACAATACTGTGTGTGTGGCAAGTGGGGTGCTATAAATTTCGTGCAACAAATACTTAAAGGCTGGAGTGTTGCTAAATTTTCACAAGTGTAGGCAACTTTTTTTTTGTCTGCATAGGTTTTTCTATATATATTCATCTACATACGTTCAAAAAATGGTTTTTCTTTACTACGTTCGGTCATCAAAGGCGTTGATGTTACGTGTTGCGATTTGGCAAAACGCACAACGAATGGGCGCCACTTAAGCAAATGGATAATCTACGTTTAATGGCATTATTTTCTAGCCGTAACTCGTAGTTGGATTGCTGGAATGTTCTTTCACTTTTATATTCTCACTGCAACTTTTTCATATGATTCTCACTTGTTTAAGAGACAAAGTCTTTTTTTTAGCTTTCTGCTGGTTAATATGGATGACGAGTCTTGGAATATGTTAAATATATGCAATATTTATGCATAGTGATGCATGAAAAACCACTTTTAGTAAGAATATGCTCAAGTTAAAGATGAAAATTAGTCTCACGAAAAGCAAGCAAAGAAAACTATATAAAGCTTACTAAGGCAACAGCGTACCGTTGAAGAGGGGTTGAAACCAAAATAGTATTTACTAGTAGTAGAAAATCGATCGGACTCAGTTGTGAGAAAAAATTACTTTGTTTTTACAAATCTGACCATAAAATACGCCGTGCTTGCAGTGCTTCGTTGTCATTTATGCCAGCTTTAAGAGTTAACTACGTAGCGAAATGGCTTTCGTTGTGAACAATAATGTGTTTTGTTCGATCCATATATATCGAAGCTGGAACTAATTACTTATGTGTAAGGTCTAAAAATTGCTAGTGCATCATACATAAAAATCTTGCCTATCAATGTTTATTTTGACAATCTGAAACTAACCTATGTATGAGTTATGATTGAAAATTTCTTCCAAATATTTCTCTTCAGATAGCTTAGCACTTATTACTGGGTCTTTATAATAGAACAATGTTAAAATTATAGGCATATTTTGTAAGAAGCGCTACATACAACCCATTATTATTTCTTTTAAAAGCAAGACCATTTTGGCGTTTTAGTTTATTTCCTTTGCGATGGATAACTACAGCATCTTACAGCAAATACTGGGTAGCTTCTACCGCTTGCTAGAAAGTATCAACGAGATGTCCGATATATTGTTGTTAGAAAGTAATACCAAACTTGTACAGCAAAGTCTAGTGATTTGCATAAAAAGACACTTTCCATTCACCACACTGGTTGAACTTTTGCTTTGGCATTTTTTATGCTCAACCTTTTATTTGTGTCAGCGACAATTGACGGCTTTTCGTCGCCTCAATTTAGTTGTTTATTCAATCTACGTCACAAATTTATAGCATATAAAAAATATATATACATATGTACATATATGTAGAAATAATACGATTTATTTACTTTTTTATCATGCCAACTTTTCGCGGTCAGCTTGAAAAGCTTCTGACTTGCTACAAATACTTCAAAGGGCTTAAGATTTTATGACCGCCAGACGGATTTAGATTTTAGTGCCTCTAGATTTGTGTAGTTAGTTGAGCCTTTGCTATGCATTGCTAAGCTGGGTGGAGAGAGTTGCTCGTATGCTTATGTCTCGCTGTCAACTAATACGTAGTAGGATAGTTAGAGTCAGTTTGAATTGTGGTTACTACTTGTATAAGCTGGTTACTATGTTAGTCACTCTTAAAAAGTATGAAGAATATTTGTATTTTTCATATCATTATTTCCTGTCGCAATTACTATTTGACTGGATTTTTGTCAGACGCTCCTCAAAGGTTAAGCATACGACTATTATGGCGATAGTTTCTGATTGCATAGATCGTCTGACTTAACTTTGATCCAACCTGCTTGACTCGCCTACAAACTTAAAGCAGTCTCCATTTGCTTTATGATTTCTGCTGTAAGTGAAAGTTTAGCATACATCAAATTGTTAAAATGTTTTTCCACCTTTTTTAAAGAAGAAAGTTTAACCACCGAGGAAAGACTATCTTTAAATATGGATTATTTAGGTTTATTTAAGTCTTACATGTGAAATTTATAAGCATAAATAAGTTGAATGATATTCCAAAAACATTACTTGCTTAAAGAGTTGTCGGTTTCGCTTTGGTCTGTGGTTAAATTACGAATTGGCATCTTAAAATAAATCAAGCCAAACATAAGAACTGGTGAAACGCAGTTCTCATCGGCTTTATGCGAGGTTTGAGACATTTCCACTATATATTTTCCAAATCTTGCACTGCAAACTCATATACATATATACCCTGAAATTCTATTAATTACAACAATTTTAAGTGCTTGGTTTATAGCATTCATGCTGGAAACAGTCACCGACGCAAAACCGTGGACCAAATCAGCTGATACGACCTATCTTATGAGAGCGCAATGTAAATGGACACTCATCACCGCTTCTATCGTCGGCTTCCACCAACCGTACAGTAAGATATCCGCGAAAATTGGATTTTTCCCATAGAAACGAGTGAGCTGAGAGTGAGAGAGCAATCTCTTGCAACGCAGTGTTACCAGTCTTGATATTTTGTAGTAATTAAAAATAAACTTGAATATATTTGTAATATTCCTAAAATAACTCAAAATCACAGTCGAATACAATTATTTATAAAAAAGTCTACCTTTACTTTTAACAATTGGATTTTAGTTTTGAGCTTTAAAATTATGAAAAATTATAACTGTAAAGCTAGATGTGTTCAAAATCATGTATACAAATTGAGCAATGGCAATATTATTGAAATAAAAAAAAGAGAACAACTGATTTCTACGCTGCCACTATGGGCATAACTATTGACAAATTTCGTTTGATACGGACGGTAAGTAAGGAAGAGCCGTATGTGGGTAACTGTTTCCAGCATCATAGTAGTAGTGTTTCGGTGAGTAGCTCTCTCGCTTACTTAACTCAAACTACTTCAGCTCCTGATGTGAGAAATTTCATCATTGAATTGCTTATTACGTTCATGTTCTTGCAGGGATCTTTATTCGAACGCTTTACTGTGCTCTGTATTTTATCAACTAGTTTCGTTTCTTCTACATTTCTCAGCGATAACGCTTTTGTCAATAAAACGCTCACCACAATTTACCGTTTGTGATAGATGCGATTATTTGCTTCATTGCATGCACTTAATCTCGCTTTAACTCGCTTCATTGAAAAACAAGCTGAATATGGTATGTATTTAATAATCTTAAATATATATCTACAGATAGACATAAGCATTGTAAGTAATGCGCTTCCGTCTTAACTTTATTTTTATTTTTTTTTTTGTGTGGTTATAACTTGCTAACCCTAAAATTTTTCATTTACTTCAATGCGATCGCAATCAGTGTTTGATTGATTTTGATTGATTTAACGACAGCGGCCCAAGTAAAATGAAGATCGCTGCAAATAAATAAGCAGACTGCTGCTACACAAAGTCGTTGCTGTATAAAAACTTATGGTTACAGCTCAAACTATATGTATTTACTTAGGGGTTGTTTGCTTATCCGCCGATCTTCTTATTTGCTTTGCTGCTGCATTCTTTATTGATTTAATTTATGTTAAACGAAGCAGCATAATTGAACTTGAATTTTTATTCTCTCTCATTCACCATTATGCATTATTTTTGGAGATGTTTAAAAAGTGGCGTGTTTGCATTGTTTAGCGCTCGACCTTTTTGCATTGACTGTTGATCCCACTTCCAATTCGGTATTCGGTAGTTCGTTTGCTATTTATTCTTCAGCTCAGTCAATAGCTTAAAGTGTTTGAATACGATGTGTGTTTCATTAAGACTTTTACTTTCATTTTATTAAAGGCTCTCGATTTGTTTATCGTTTGTAGAAGAAAGAAATGGCTTCAATATCGGCAAGAGTAATCAAGGAAATTATTTTCACTTGAGTTGACACTTTCAAGAAACGAACCCTTGCAGACGAAATTTCTCAATATATCTCCTGCGATTAATTCTAACAGCTGCTCACATGTAGTAGACTTTCAATCTCAAGTGAAACTGAGCTAAGGCAATTTATATATAATTTTATAAGCATATATTAAATATTTCATCGAGCCGTTCATTCGTCGAATAACTAGTAACCACCGTCAATAACTTCGTATGAAACAGAGGCAATTGTTAAACTATTTTGTTTTAAAAAAATTAATTTCAAATATAAGAAAATTATCTTATTGCTTAGATTAGTAGCATTTTGTGTTTTTTGCTTCCCAGAAAGGCGGTCATTTGAGCTTTAGAACTTGAAAATAATATTGAGACCTTAAATATCAGTATGACCCAAGTTGAATTCTCATTAAAGAGTTTTGAGATCAAATATACTCATCAGTGGATTTTCTCATACGGAATGAAAGCTGTTATTTTACGAACTGTTCGAATTATTTATATATTCGTCATACTATATATCATATAATAGCTTTTGTGGGTGCAACTGTTCGCTTTTATTGAACGGGTTGCGTTGTGCTGCAATAAAAGTTTCGGTCAGAAATTAATTGTAGTCTGCACAAGAACCATTTGTTTTATACACGAGGAATGACTGACTCTGGCGAACTTGCGAGCTCTGCTCTGTACTAATTTGAGATCAGACTGGTGTGTCTTCTTAATTTTCTAGGTAAAGAAAGGAAAAAACAAGTTTTCTCTGTGTTGATAAGAAGTACTTTACTAGACTGCTTTCGACTCATTATCGAAATAACATTTGCCAAGAAGCACATAATAATTAACACATGCTCTACTGATTAGAAAGAAATGGCATATTTTGTGATAAAAGCAATGAGAGATAATATTTAATTAAGTGCTATAAGCATATGATAATATATTTGGTGAAAAATAAGCATCTTATGACCAACCAAATTCACAAACACCCACAATATTCGGCATACTGTGATCTCAAATCTAATAATAAAATCGCGTCAACTTGTGTGACACATAATCAGCACATAAAAATGAAGAGCAAAATGGCTAAGCCACTAACATCGACGCCATACTTATGTATATATGTGTATGTATGTGTAGCATATGTGTGAAAATTGAAAATATGGCAAAGCATTCGCAAAGCACAGCTGGAGTGACACAACGAAACCATAGCAGATGCACGCATACATACACACGCTATTTATATTTTATTTGCTTTGCACTATGTGGCTACATCCTGTCCAAGTCATGCCATATATTAGGTAGTATTTCATGGTGACCGAGTAAGATTCGCGCTTGGTGGACAACCGCAACGAACATATCTGCTTATAAAGCTTTATATAGTTTTATATATAGTTTTACTAATGCATATATATGTGTGTGTGTGTGTATTGAATAATCAAAAACATTTTTCTATTTTTATGCCACATAAAAAGTGGGTTGTTGTTGCTCCAAACCATAAGCTGTTGCACAACTCACGCCACGCAAACCATACTTGGAGCGGATTATGACGCTGTGTATTTGTGTGTGGGTGTGTGTGTGTGCGTCATTGGTGACCACAAAAATAGCATCAGCATCAACACCAACAGCGTCAGCAATGATCATCAAAATTTCAACACGCCGCCTCTCCGCTTGTCACCACGTTATCATCATATGCTTCATCATTTGTTTTTGTTTTTTTGTTGTTGCAAGTATGAGTGACCACCACAAAACCGCAACTACAAAAGCGTAACACCAGGCGGTAGCTGTAACCACAAAAGCAACAAATATAACGGTGCTGCGGTGACATTGTGCAAGTCGCAAAAATTGCTTGCTGCCTTTTGTTTATGGCTTAAAAAGCATCATTGCACAACAACAACGTGACACAGTAGGTGCTACATGTGGTGGCTGTGGTGTGGATAATATTTAGTGACGCTGAAACGCGCTTCAACCGGCTACAACAGTCGTTAATACTTTGCTTGCAAGCTTTTCATATAACTCTGGTTATTTCAATGCTCGTTGTGCAAAGCTATCAATGGCAGGAAGGAACAAATCTCAGTGATAGTCGGCAAGTGGTTAGCTGCGCGCCAAGTAGCGATTTTTATATAATATAAGAGTTAACGAGTCTACCTTTGAAGCTTAAACTCAGATAATATCGAAATATTCCAACATAACTTCGTACAAGAAACAACATTAGTTTGAGTCCCAAAATGTTTAATGCCTACGTGCTGACATCTTATCAATAATTTAATCAATAAGCCTTATGAGAATTACAATTTATTGCCTGAAGTGTACGAAATAATGCAAATAACTATAGGAATGCTATATTTGTGAAAGCTCTTAAAGCTTTCATGGTATGATTATTTCTGTACATAAAATTTTATAAATATTCATGACGGTACGGTATAAAGAAGACGTTCACAGCTAAATCTGCCAGTTTCGTAAATTCAATATGCTACTAATTAATATTTAAAATGAGTGAGGGAGGGAATTCTACGAAAAATTATTTCTGTGCAAGCCAAAGGGGAGAATAGTCTTCTCGAAAGTCGATGTTTTTTATATGCGTAAGAGAAATACAGTTTGCGCTGACTGCTTGTGGTGGAGAGAATGCTGCAAAGATCAGGAAATTTTTAACGGACAATGTCTGTGAAATTCTTCACATGGTAACAGTACTGCAATAGCTAATATAGGCTTGAATATTAAATCTACATTACGGTAGTAGTAAAATATTAGACGTTTCTTATCTTGTCCTTTAAATTTTGATATATTTGGTTCTTAAATACTGTCTGCTGATGTAGTTTTCTCAAACTTTATTCTTCTTAGGCTAGAAGTGAACAAAGTCAGTTGTAGTACCTGGAGCTGTCAAGATGTTATAATACATTTTTCAAATAAATAGGAAATAATCGAATCCCTGAGACATAAATCTTTTTTTCTTGTCTTTCTTAGTAATAATTGAAGCTTAAAAATATTTATAGGAGCTTTTTGATCCAATAGCTATAATGATCATTTATATATTCATATATTTAGTAAGCTCCTGGAAATTCATTATTTTCATTATCTGGTTTTCCTACGAAAAATCTGAAATATACAATTTTCTTTAGAAAACTCAAAACTGGCATGGGGAAAGTGTCGAATATATAAGAATACTTTCCGGAATGCTGAGTAAAATGAATTCTCTTTTTAACACCTATATGTGTCTATTAAAACATTTATAGGTCACTTTTTGATCTCTAGGTCCTTTATGGAGAAGTCAAATTATAGCTCACCTCAGTCCTCAGATCATGTTGGGAAACACATAGTTCAGAAAGGTTAGATTCAAGATTTGTAGGTATGACATTTGGTCCAAAAACTTTATCCCTGAACAGGCTATATTAAGTTTGCCACGATGTTCGTAATACCCGTCAGCGTCAGAGACCATATCAAATATCTGTATATATGCGAATTAATTCCACAATTTTTGTTAAATCATTCAATCTCAAATTTTGCACCCGTCTATTTCTTACCAAGAAGCTACTCATATGTCGAAACGGCCGATATCGCACTACCATAGCATACAGCTGCCATACAAACTGAACGACCGGAATAAAGTGTTTGGAAAGCTTTTTCATTTGACGAGGTATCGTCCACAAATTTGGCATGGGTACAAGACAACGTTGCAATCTCTGAAGAAATTGTGCTGCCATGACCGGCAAAAGTTCTTGTAAGGTATCTTTTGTATTTGAGAGGGGTATAATACAAGTAGCTTCGGTGCAACAGTTAACGTATTTTCTTGTTTTATTTCAAGTTTTATCAGTAGACAGTTAATGTAGCAGATAGGAGCAGTTCGGAGATAAGGGATGTCGAGAAACTTTAGCAACTATCGAATGTGAAGAGATCCTCATTATTTTTCGACATTTTTACATAATTCTCTATACATGTTGCAACAGATTTTTCTTGCTTGTCCAATTAAAATATATTTACATATAAATTATTTGGCACATAATTTTCCAGTTATTCGGACATTGCATGCAGCTTTTGCGCCTTAACATTTCGCATTAACGAGCTCTTATTGCATATACACAATTCGCGCTGTTGCATGTTGCATGCAGTACATTGCGTGCAGCTTGCGACATAATAGCAATGTGATTGTTGTTGTACGCGTAACGTGAATATTATATTTTTGACGTCAATATTTATACATATATGCAACGTGTTTTGCTGCTTTGTCCCTATAGATGCTTGTTAAAAAGAAAGCAGAGGAAATTTTTATGTGCGAAAATGTATATATAATATATATGTATATGTATGTATTATAATCCAACGCTGCATTGCATAAAACGCATTAAAGTCAGAAATGCGTGCACATAATGGAAAAAAAAATTTCAAGTCAGAAAAAAGCGCGCCCTTGCAGAGTGAAAATCTCAGCGCCGGACAAACACGGTAGTAAGAAATCGCTGTTGCACGATCGCCTCGGCTCTTTTTGTCATTTGTGGCATTCGTTTACGCTATCAGCGACGCATTTCCACCGGAACAAGCGATTACAGCGCTGATTTTATTGTAATTTACGGCGTGCAGGCGAAATTCCGTTGCAACAACGAAAATCAGCATAAAAGCAGCGCAACAAAAACACGGCAACAGCAGCGCAGCGCAGTGGAAGTGGCAAGAAATATATACAACAACAAATAGCAACAAACCGGCACGCAGTTGCAGTTATGGCAATGGAACAATGGCCAACGAGCCGACAGGATATTGCACTCAGCCGACCAAAATCGGATAGGCTGGACATGCCAACAGGCTTAAAATGCATGCTTGCTTACACATGCATACATACATACATATGCAAATCTACGTATGCAGTGGAGTATCACTTGTACCACGACATGCAACAATCGCAGCATTCCTTTGCACGCGGCGCTGCACAAATGGGCCGCTATAAGTGTGTGCGTCTGTGTGCGTATGTCCAACGTACACATCACATTATGTCAGCTTAAGAGCGAAAAATTAATGAAAAATCTTTAATTAATTGCTGTGGGTTTTTCCTTTCGTTCAGCGCTCGATGTCGATTTGCTGGGTCTTCTTTCATATGAATGCGATTTATCTCCGTTTTCGTTGTTGTTGTGATATTTTTTTCTTTCTGCATTTCGCTGGATTACATCGCAACCGATGGGAATTCTGTTCCATCTACTTATTTATGTTTGCATAGCGCACTTACGAAACAGAATTCATGGGCAGGTGGGGAATATAATTTTACTCATTTATCCTTAAAAAACGCAGCCTGACTTTACTGCCGCTGAACGACGCATTCCAAGAGCTTAAATTTATTGTTATAATAGACCTGAGGTCAAGAAATATTTCTTTAAAAATATCAAAAAATTTGATTGCGCTTGCTCCATACGCTCAGATCTTCAAACCATCAACCGAACTGGTTCTCTAACAACTAGTATGGTGTTTCTCGGTAGATTACAGATCGTGCGTTGGACTTATTCGAATCTTTTTCGATACCTAAACGGTCATCGACATTCCTCGAGAATATCGAGACTGGCAACCCTGTGTTGCAAGAGATTGCTCTATCTCTATCTTAGCTCACTCGTTTCTACGGAAAAAATCTAATTTTCGCGGATATCCTACCATACGGTCTGTAGAAGCGGACGGTAGAAACGGTGGTGAGTATTCATGTACATTGCCCTCTCATAAGATAGGTCGTGTCAGCTGATTCGGTCCACGGTTTTGCGTCGGTGACTGTTTGAACTATAAGCCATTACATAATCGACCTTTCTACACAGAACTTGATAATATCGCATTAAATATCACTTTGACAGTTAGAGAGAATACTTTCGTGGATAACACATACTGCATTAGTGATAAAGAAGTATCCTTTAGATAAAACTCTAATCATTCGAAGCGGTTTTAACTCTTCAGCTTCGTAATTAGTCAGTGCAGTTCCAATTCATGGTAGTAGAAAACGAAGTGTTATAGGATGAGGGCTGTCTTCTCTACTTTGAGGAGGTCCACCGACTAGCTAACTAGACAAAGTAGCTGATTCATATTTTTTTGTTTATGTTCGAATAAACGGTTTCGGGTCTTGTAGTCGTGGTTTCAACAATAAAAATAGGTGGGCAACTTGTGTGTTTTTCACTACAATCATATCTTTTCTTAGCATGCACTTACTCATTTCCTGGACTAGTTCTTTTTTTTCGTTCTGCGCATATAATATTTTCTGCGGATTATTGTTTACCACTAAGCAAAGCTCAACGAAATAAACAAATAGTCCACCAGTCTGATATTTGCCATATGCTCTTTTGTGTCTGAAAAGTGTTTGTTTTTTGCTCACGGCTTTTTTTTTCATTTTATTTGCAAAGAAAATGTCAAATATTGAAGAGCAAACAACCGAACTCGATTGTGAGTGTGTGCTTAGTACATGTTTGTTTGGCTACTTTTTTCACTCGCCGCTCTTCATTGTGTATATACAATAATAGTTCGGTTCAAAGTCTAATCGTACTTAAGCAGTTTTTTTTTTTGCAGATTGTTGGCTTTTCTTAAGAGTTAGTGTATGGTCGGATGTTTTTTTTTTTTTTGGTTATCTTGGCAACTCTGAAAATTGTCTATTTGTGTCATATTAGACCAGATGTTTTATTAAGTAACTTAGGTGAGTTCATTGTTGGTAAAGTTCAACCAGAGAACGTAAATGGACGTTGTTCTGAGTCCTTTGGTTCAATAACCCTCCACTATCGTTTTAGAAGTCCAAAGTATGAAGGTAGTTTGGTTGTCTGACGTCATGTTCGGACTCACGGCCTTGCAGCTGGGAATGGAAAGTCAAATTGCCTGCATCCTCTCATGAACTTAACACTAATTTCGAGTTAGGTTTAAATCAACGTTAACTTAAACTTAACCCCGCTCGTAGTTTGAACGGAAACCGGAGATATTTAGAAACGGGCTTACTCACTATTTTAGTCGAATAAATATTTTCTAAAAATTGTTAAAATTGTTGCAAATTCAAATATAGTGACTTTTCAGTTGGCACTCGTAAGACTAGAAAGTTTCCGGAAATTGTAAATAAAACTAAAAATGTTTAATCTTCATCAATATCTATTTTGTCGCCTTCCAAACATGCTCCTTCTGAAAAGATACACATATGCCACCTCGGCATCGCAAAGAGCTTTTTTTTTTAGCACGAGAGTCGCTTTTTTATACGTATATTATAGAAAAGTGCGGTTAGAAACGTCTTTTATACGTAAACGTCGTTGAGCACAAGATCTGATCTCCATGCAGCACTTTCAGAAAACCTTTTTGCTTTGAAGACATTGCTAACGCTTCAAAAGCATAAGTACGCACTAAAGTAGTGAAGACCTTGTAGACTTTTCATTGTTTCATCCATTCAACACTTATATTGCCCACTCCTGTTCTCCATTAAATATAATATTTTCGTGCATTTTAGTCTTCTCTGCACTCCGTCCCTTCGTGAGAGCATTTCGTTTAAGTTGACAAGTAACGTAAATGTGATTAACTTCAAAATGGAACAATTCGTTTTGTGGCGCAGACAAATCCATCACTGTCTCCATGCTGGCCACTTCGTATAAATGATTGCGGCAAACAGTTGCAACAAAAAGCAATGGTGCTCCGTACACTCGTGACTACATACGAGCGGAGAGAGCCCTGCATGGATGGCACGCACACTGCTATTTGTATTTAATTAATTTTTACAGATGTGATTTTATTTCTTATCAAAGTGCATATTTCATAAAAAAAAAGGTAACAGTAAAGGAAACAACAATGCAGTCACTCTCCGTTGCCTGATGCAGTCCGGTGTACTCGTGTGAGGCAGTCACTAAGGGAGCACGTTGTAGTCTCCTCCTTGTTATAGCTTGTGTATCACAACCGAATCTGTTGATGTTTGCTTTAATTTTTCTTCTTCACACACACATTTGCTTTGCATTGCAGCAGTGGCGACAGCGGTACCGGCTTTCCACTTTTCCTAAATTGACTACAACACTTCAGTTGATGAGTTGCAGTTGTGAATGTAGAAAAATGGTTGGGAGAAAAACTTGGAAAAGTAAAATATGAGCAATGCTTTTACTGTCTGTGCGGTGTTGGTGGTGTCTGTATGCAATGGAAACGTATTGCCACTGACATTTCTTATTTCACACTAGATGGTACACTCTGTGACAGCCAACGGCCAAACCAACGAAACATTCGAACAAACCGAGACGTAGAGCGGTCTTGGCTAGCCGCCAAGGTGTTTGTTGTTTGCTATTTGGCATGCAAAATGCTGTTTGCCGTTAGCCAAGAAGACAGTTGGGGATTGTTGGAAAAGTGAAACCCTCAACTGGCAAGTGGAAAATGGAAATGCAAAAATCTAATTGAATTTACTTGCAACGCCGAGCAACATTGCCGTGACAAATGTGTACAGCAAGGAGGAGTCAATGTCCTTGGTGGCTTTGAAAAGTGAAGTTAAGATGTTTAGTTTCTTCTATGGGCGGGGTGTGGTTTGCGGAATAATATGTCAAGTGGTTATCTTAATGTGATTTCAGTCAAACTACCAGTTCCTTCGAGGTGCCGTTTTGATTTAGAATTGTTTTTTTTAGCACTTTAATAATTACTGAGGGGGAGCCCTAACGGAAAATAATCGAGGAAAAAATCAAATAAGTTTTCTATAGCAGTTTTAGGCTGGGACAGACTTATATAAGTTTAGATTATCATGGGTCGGATTTTAAGACACTAAAAATCAATATATTGGAGCCACTCTTCAAGACTACAGACTGTAAGGGACATTTCTAGCCTTAGAGCTCAGAAAATTTAAGTATACCTCTATAGACTTTAAAACATAAATCGTTTTTTTTTTCAAATAAGTTGAAAATATGCCTACCTCGAGAGTAAAAACTTGTCGCGAGAGCTTAAGTGAACCGCGACGGTAGGAGATCCCAAAAAAGTCGTTTATCAGCACTTGTTTCTCTTAAATAGTAGGTATCATAAATCTTATACAGTACTCGTATATCCCTGTCCAAAACCACCCTGCACTAAACAAGCAAATTTTACGCGTTAGTTTTCCATATTTGCATTTGTTTGCCTGTCGTTGTGTGCGTGTGTAATGTAGTTGTTGCCATGTTACTTGACACTTGAACTTCACTGTCAAGTTGCTTGCTGTTTGCTGCTGGCAATGAGTGAATATTCTGTTGGTGCTCTTGCCAACTGTCACTTCAGGGCAAATGCGACCGTGTGTCACTTGCACCTCTCGCTCTCGCTCTCTCTCCCTCTGTTTAATTCTACTTTCTGCACTTTACGTTGCAAGATCTGTCATTTGTTATTTGCCTAAGCTCGAGTGTGCATTTGTGTGTGTTGAATTGTTATGATGGAAAAAGATGTCTGCCTGACAGCCCAGTTATTATTGTTGTTTTTTGCGTGTAAATACAAAGTGAAAATTCAATTTACTGTAATGCCTCTTCGGTGGCATGTTGTGGTGGGCGCTAGTAATTTAGAGGTTGACTAAGTATTTTTTAAAGTAGTGATATAATATAACTTAAAAGAGTTTGTTATGTATGTATGTATGTAACTGAATGTTTGTAACTGAAGATCGATCGTTCTCGAATCTATTGAATTTCGTTAATTTTCAAAACTCTACTCACACCAACAATACAAGTGAATTAGGTTATAGCTATTTCGGCTTCTTTATCACGGCTGACCAAGCACTACATCAGCACCAAATGGAAGATCTTGCCAAGTTTAGTTACTTCAGGCCTTTGTCTTTGCTACTTTTTTTTTAAGTTTTCAACGAACTGCTGAAGAGTTTGGTCTGGTTCAAGTTGAAATCGGGCGAATGTCAGCTGGACATGTGCCTCAGTTCCGTCAAGTTTTAATGGTTCTGCGAATGAGTTACGGCTCTCTAAGTACATAGAATATCATATACATACTATCTCTACAATTATTACTCGGACATATAAAATTAAAAAAAAAAATTTCTCGTATATTAATACACATCTTAATTACTGCCTTCAAAATAGGTGCCAATACAAGCATGTTAGCACTTAAACCAGTTTTGCATAAACTGTTTATAAGCTTCGGTTGTGAGGACCTTCAGCGCCATCAGCTGCGCCGGTTGCGACTAATTTTTGGAGTGTCATTCCCTAAAGAGTTGGAAAGTTCCATGTCATATTCATAAACTCACGCCGCTTCAGCAACGTTGAGCTTGATGAATTTAGGGTCCTCGGCTATTCAGTTAATCATTGCTGTTGCGACCACTACTCGACGTCGGTTTTGCAAAAGATATTTTGGTACGAATTGAAAAAGAAATATGCTAAATGAACTTCAAGTTAACGTAAACATAATTCGGTGTCGTTAAACTTTAATCGAGCTCCTGTACTCGGCGAGTGCACTAAGTGGAGCCAATTGCTGTTAATATAGAAAGAACTGCGATGGATAAGTCACGATGAGAGACTAGAACTTCGAGCTTATTATGATTTTATTTAACTGGAAAGTAGTTCACTGCTTTAAGTACTCTTCTGCAATATGTTGTACAACCCCTGAGTAATCTGCAAAGTCTAAGACCAGGAGCAATGAGAAAAAAAAAATTCAGTAATTTTTTGTGAATCGTGAGCAAGCATATGGTTGTGAAAGTCATTAAAACAAGCGCATTATGATCTAAAAGATTGATTCAAAATATCCTTGTGTTTAATTACTATTATCTCATATGTTTAGGGCTCACACTTGTTAACAAAAAATATATATATATGTAACACATTTTAGTTAAAAAGAAGCAGGAATATGCTTCACAAATAAATAAATTTCCTTACAATATCTTGATTTTTTTCGGTCAGTTCGTATGACAGCTAAATGCTAAAGTGGTCCGATCTGAAAATGATTTTTGGAGATTGCATTGGTATTGATAATAATCCGTCACCAATTTCATGAAGTTTTCTCTAAAAGGACAGGATTTAGTTCGTTCAGTTTGTATGGTAGCTATATATTACTATAGTGGTCCGATATCGGCAGTTCCGACAAATAACAGATTTCTTGAGGAGAAAAGAACGTGTGCAAAATTTCAAAAACTGAGAGCCTAGTTTCCGTGTATGCAGACCGACACATAGACTGACCTGGCTAAATCGACTCAGCTCGACACGTTGATCATTTATATACCCATTTCATAGTGTCTCCGACGTTTCCTTTTGGGTGTTACAAATGCCGTGGCAAACTTTACATACCCAGTTCCGGGTAGAAAAACTCATCCACTTAATGCATCCACAAAGTTGGTGTCAATTATCTCAGTAGAGTTAGAAAAATAAACCTTCGAAAGTGGTGTGTACTCTATCTGAATATTAAACAAACTGCCAAAGGTCTCGCCGCTTATGTCAACTGCAGCTTACAAGACAACTTTCTTTCTTGTTTTTTTTTTTTTTTTTGTTATTTTTGTGTTTTGTGTTTTTTTCAAATTCGACATTCCTGTAGCTGACGCCTTGTCACCACACAACTTCACTTGCTGCCATTTGCGACGCATCTCTTAGCCGAAGCACACGTTTTTGACACTTTTGCACACAAATGAATGTGGCGTCAAGCAAAAGCAAACTAACAAGTCCATTCGCTGTGCAAATGTGTATAAATATTTTAACAAACTCGACATAAAGAAGTGTCAAAAAATAACTGCTGTTGCACAGCGGGCACATACATATTTGTTGTTGCAATGTCAAAGTAAAGCATAGAGAGAGCGCAGCGCTTCAACAGTCAACAAACCGAGCGTTGTGTCAGCGCGGATGAGCTGTTGAAAATATGCAGCAGCTTATGCGCCTAAAAGCTGTTTACGTATGTGCTTGTCAGCCGCCTGAGCTGCTGAGTGTGTGTGTATGTTTTTGCGAATTTCTCTATTTGAATTAACGGTCTGCTGCACGTAGTTAGCGTAAATTAAGTTAAAGTTGAGGTTGCAGCAAAGTAATTGTTTACACAGGTTTTTTTGAAACTAAAAATTTTGCGAAAATTTTATACAAATACAGACATAATGTAGTAGTAGTTAAGGAAAACTTTCTTTTTTGGCAAAGCGAGTTACCTGAGTTGAAAAATATTTGAGAGCTGATAACATGTCACTGATGATTCATTCAAAATACGCAGCGTAACAGAAATGAGCTCTGAAACTTTTGTTCCCTCTAAACAATTCGAAGCAAAAGTGACGGAGTGGATATTAAATTTAAAAAAATATTTTTCGAGTTATGATTCTGTGTGGATTAAGTCTGTTGATTGCTTGTTTCAGAAATTGGTTTGCCTTTAAATATTTAATAAAGAATACAGTAAAAAGAAATGCCTTGTTTTTCCAATAGATGGCTTTAATAATCTGTAACTCACGTTGTGTGAGCGTGATGGGGTTACACTATATATAGTTAGAAAGTGAAGATTGTACTCAAAATTTACTTTAAAACTGAGTGGGCCGCCTGTAGATGTTAAAAACCCTTTTTTTCCAAAACTTTTCTTTTGTTATAATCACAAATTTTACCCTCAGGTTAAGAACAAAAAAATTTTTTTCTTTCGCTTCACCCTAATATATTATATATATATATATATATACAGAATTAGTGATGAACCATTTTCAAGAACCAATTTATACTACTTTAACGAGCTTTCAGTCATAGTAGACCTTTTATTGATCTTATTTTTTCCAAGTGGCTACTTAATGGATGCATGCAGCGACTAAAGTCAAGCAGGCATGGATATTTGTAAAATATATGCCTGTAAGCCATACTTCCGTATGAACTTACACGGTTTGTAGAGTTTTAAAGAAAATTATATTTAGTAAAAAAATTTCACTTGCCAGCTTTTAATGTTACAATCAACATACGTTGCTTTTAAAGCTCACTGACTAAATGAGTACTACTTACCGGAAATCTGCTTTTCCATATTTAGAATAAAAAATTACAAATACTACATACTCTCCATCTGAGTACCAACTCCATTAGTATTTGTAGTTATTTCGGACAAAAATGATGGTGCATTCGTATGAAAAAGCTTTGGTACTCCACATATTTATATAATATTTTCGAATTTTTAAGAAGTAATCTCTGTTGCTTTGCTTACTGTGCACTAGTTTCAAGCATTTGTTGACAATATTCAAACATTTTCTGCAGCAGTTGGCAACACTAACTTGCAGATTTGAACAATTTCGTATATACATATATGTTAATATATTATGTATTTATACTTTATAGCTTATGCTACTTCCTTTCAACTGCGTCTACTTCGTTCAGTTCACACTGGACATTCTACATACACTTTTTCTCTATCTTCTTTTCTCTCCTACTCTCATTTTAATATAAGTACTATACTACAGACTATTTACCTATATACAACATATATTTCACATACTCGAAATTTATAGAAAAGCGAAAAGCTCTAGTTACAGTTTCTGTAGTTTTCTAGTTTTCTCTATTCACTTCCTTCAAAATAGTGTTATACACTTGGTTGGTCACATGACATGGCAGAAATTATATTTTGCACAAATTTGCCAATAGACAATCGAGTTGAATTGCTGAAATATGCTAAATTGATTTATGTTCAACTAAATTAACAAGTTACAATTCCCTTCGAGTAGCAAAGCATACAATGAAATAATTTTGCCAAATTGTTAGGAACGTAAGTAGTAGAATAGATTTATTTATATTATTGTTGATTTACAAAAATAGAAATAATTTTAGAATATTATTATATATGCAGTAAATAAAAATGCTAGAAAACCCAGAGAAAGTAATTGATTCGAAACGGACGAACGATTCATGAAATATGAAATTTCTTCTCAAAGTGTGCGGAACCACGCCCCTTGTACACTTATTGAGCACGTGCAACTGCTACACAACTCTTGGTTGACGATTTTGACGTTTATCGTACTTTTTATAGTTTCGAGGAAAACCGTTATGTTGGAAGTGCGTGGAGTTATTATTCGATTTTATAAATTTTTATCCCAGACTTTGGACGCACATAAACCTCTCCATAGCAGGATCTATATGTTAAACTTCAGTTGCTAAGGTGCGCGTATATGTGCGCTTTATATTTATTATATTAACAAAGTTTTGTGGACATGGCAGTGGTCCGATCTCGTCCATTGGAAACATCGACTTCTTTGTATGGCAAATAGGGCATTCAGTTTGATCAAGATGCTAATGAGTGGATGGATAGACGGGCGGATGAATAGACCGGCGGATGGATAGATGGATGGACGCATGGATAGACAGACGGACTGAATAGATGAATAAATGAATTTACGGAGGAATGCATGGATAAGCGGACGAATGGATAGGACGGAAGGATGGATGGACAAATGGACTGAGAGGTGGATAGACGGATAGATAGGTGGATGAACGAACAGATAAATGCAAAGACTGACGGCTTATAGACGGACGCATAGATAGACAGGCGCTCGAATAGATGGGCGGACGGATAACTGAACAGATTAACGGCTACATAGGCAGACGGACAGACATATTCTTTTGTGATTCCCTTCAACTCGTCATACTAAACATTAAATATAAAAATATATTTTTGTAGTAACTAAATATACATACAATTTCTACCTAATAAGCACAAAAATACTGAAAATATTTCTCTCTAAGCTAACTGTAATATTATAGCGTGATCCCATGTAATGTTGTCTAACCACTTGGAAGGCAAAAATGACTTTGTAGTAAGGAGCGTAAATCATAAAAAATTTACAAGATTTCGCACTGCGCAGGGGCCCATTACATGCACACGCATGTAAGATGTAGTGTGCCCACACACACACACACACACACATACACGCGCGCAGAGAGAGGAACAAGTCGAAAAATCAACTATCTCAGCATAACAAAGAAAGCGTGCAAGCAAGTAGAAAATCTTGAAATAAATGCGCACAAAAGCTCAAGCAGGACCAAGCAAAGAATTACACGCTGCCAACACACACACACACATATATATATATATACATGCATATAGTCACACAAATAAGATTGCAGGAAAAACAATTTTGCTGCAGTTTGGCAGAATATCAAACACTTGACGTATGTTGTGAGTCAACTCAAAGCGTTTTTCATTTGCCCATTCATTTTTTATTTCGATCAAAATGCATGGCAGCATTTCGGCATTCTTCACTTCTCGTTCGTTCTTGCGCTTTGTCATTATTGTTGGTGTTTTTTTTTCGTTTTTCTGCTTCTTGGAGTTGGTAGCGCCACTTGAGTGCACTAAAATATCTGTTAGAATTTCTTTTGCCATATTTGTTTTTCTCTAAGCAGCTTTCAGTTGTGTTGCTGCCACTTTTGGATTTTGCTTTTCTTGCCCAGTGCCTTCGTTGCATTTGGCATCTGTTTGGTTTCGAGTGCTGCATTTAAGTATTTATAGGGACGCAGCTGCGTAAAGAGCCCCTAAACATATGCAACGTTTTATGGTTGCGAGTGTTTGCCGCTGATTTGTTGTGAAATTTGTGTCTATGAATGGGTATGTGTGTGTGTGTGAGCAGGCAGAGAGGGGCGATGGGAGTACATATGAGGAGCTTTGTATTCAAAATATCCTTTTGTGAGCTTACAACATTTGTTTTCTCCGCTAAATAGAATCACACCTTGCCCAACGGTTAAGGGAAGGCAGTTAAAGATTTCCTAATTATTTCAAGAATCTCTAGATGATACTTCTTCTTTGTAGTTCTAACACATAAGCTTACGTATGTATTCTTGGCATGATTAAGCGCCTCAGCAAATCCGTCCGTCTAAATCGGTATTAAAGCTCAGAAATAACAATGAAAAAACTTCAAAGAAGTTAATAGGCTATATCCAAGTTAGGTATCCTCGATTTCTGGTAACAAAACTAAGAATTGAGTAACTGAATATTCTTTAGAAATCAGGAGTCCTAAATGCTTTTTTGAATATAAAAAAAATTAACGAAGTGTACAGTAAACCTCCATCACTTTAATATCCGTGTTGAATCGTAATATTTTCAGTAATGGGAAGATGTAGTGGCATCCGTGCGGTACATTCTCGGGTATCGCTGAATGATCTGCGGCCTTCGCTGTCTGAAAACACCTTAACGGATATCTGACATAGACTATCTTTTAGACTGAAGTTTTGGATTAGGTGAACACTGGGCTGCTGATAGAGATATTCTGTTACCTGAGTACGGAGAAATGACACCCTGCAGAAATGGTTGGCGAGTTAAAGCGGAGACTACTTCGGATCCGTTAAAACCCTGGTAGGCCTTGGAGTACGTCTCCATCATCGGTTAGCAGACAGAGGGGACAGAAAAGGGAATACTCGCTTTCAAAACAAAAGCATCAAGGACTTTGACTGAGCGATTGAAGATTCACAGAAAAATATGTCTTCCTCATTACTAGCGCTCAATAATCTGTTCTGATCCCAAACCAACTAGTATACTGCAGGGAAATAAAAATAGCAAAGAAAATAACTTGAGATCCATAATTTTTTGTTGATATTCTGTCATTTCTTTCTTTATTTACTTATATGCTTCACTTTGCAACCTAATATTCACATCAGTGAAATTATATCTCCAAGCCTTAATACACCTATGCTAAACAAGTGAACATCACCATTGACTTCACATTGCAAAAATAGTCGTTGATGAGCCGTTGCAGGTATGTCAGTCAAACAGAACACGAACTCAAATGCTGTCACTGCTGTCATGGTTTTGTCCCGTCTGTTCGTGTTTTTACAACAGCCGCTGCTTCTACGGCTCTTGTTGCCGTTGTTACTGATAATAATAATAATAATGTTTGTCTCATCACGCCATCAAATCAAGGATAATCGCACATTTGGGAACACTATTAGCGCAAACGGGCGTTAATCATTTTAAAAGCGCACAAAACCCGCAGGCAAAACAACCGGCAGCTATGCCACACACAAAAACATGTCTATAAATAAAAGTGAAAAATGAAAACACAACACACATACATAGAGACGCGCTTTGTGTTGGCTGCCACAATAACTGACGGACAGGTTAGCTGTTTGTATGTGGGTAGGAGTGTATTTATGCGAGGACGAGCTTGCAACGCGTGTTGTCAAAGTCACAGGAAATGTGGTATGGGCGGTTATTGTTGTTGTTACTGTTGCTGTTGCCGCATTGCTGCTGGCTGTGCTTAGCGCACACGTGCGATTTGCAAATATGAAACCTTTTTGTCAAAGTATATGTGCATATCTATTTTTACATGAATGTTTTCACATAATGGCTGCTGGCTGCTGGTTGCGCACAGGAAACGGAAGCGTAACCACACATGCTCGTGACTTTTACTTTGCCGCAACACAGACGCGTTCGTATGCAAATTAAGGTGTCTAAATTATGTTGAGCAGAAGAGCGTTTGTTTATATTAGAGGTGTTCTTATTTTTAAAGAAGCGAGAAGACAGTTCAATGATCTTCAATGCAAATATATATAAGTCATACTGATTATCTGGCACAAAGCCTTTTTGGTACCTCTAATTTTCAATTATCGGGGTCGCAGAAGTGTTTATTTGGGGTCCACATATGGTATATAGATTTAATCTATTGAATACTTCACTTCAAAAAATCATAGAAAATAGCTTTGAAATATTATCTCTCTCTTTTTTTTTTGTTGAGTAAATATTCAATATACATGATTAGATAGATCGAATATCGAACAGATTTATTATCCAAACAAATCCATGATCAAATCGGTTGCGCCTTCCTTTTCCTTATATTTCTTAAACTACGAGGAACTTTTTGTGTAAGTTGTATGGTTGCCTGTTTATTTTAGGTTTTTGATTAGGGTTCTATGTAAAGTGGAGTTCAGTTCCTATATTTTCATAACCTCTGTGACTTAATGCGTCATTTAGGCTGAGAACTTCAAGTTGCAATTGTCTCAGTCTTATAATAATCATACGTATAATAACTTAAAATAATATATGTTCTAAGAGTAAGGTGTTTCAGAAGCGATCATCGCGCAATCCTGGAATGCTTCATCTTAAATTGAGTGAGCTTTGTCGGGTTTAAGTTATTTTAGCAAGAGACGATTGTTTCTCGAAATCAAAAAATTTCGATACCACGAAAGAATCAAAGCATAATTAATAATCTTGTCCGAAATCTGCTTCATTATTTGAACTACAATAAAGAACTGAACTCTATAATAAAACCAGTGGTCTCTTTTATACTATATTGAATATTCTAGCTAGTGACTTATCATGCAAGTGATTAGCATTCACTTTAGTAATATAGAAACATATATGAATATAGTTATAATATCAACACAATTCCACACACATCTAAACCAACACACACAAACAGCCATATCTAATATCATCTATGCATGCACACAATGATATCTCGGGCGCGCCAGAGCAGCTCACACAGCAAGTCAACCATCATATCATAATTTTTTGACTCCACAAGCGTATATGTAGTCGTGTATAACCGCTTAGCGCTGTTATGCATATCAATTTGGCGCTGACACGCTTTACGCTCGTTTTCGCTCATCCACAAAGCGCTGAGAAATTATTTTGTTAATAATAACCGAAAATGTTATAGCTCCCTTTGGTGTCATATTCATTGGTTGCTTTGATTGTTGCTCTCTGTTGTTGTTGTACTGTTTAGCGTTGTTGCTGCATGTCGCTAAAATTCACGTCGCTGTCGTCGTCGTCGTGGCAACAACTTTATGTGGCATAACAGCGTTTTAATTGGAGAATGAGTATGACATTTTTGGTAAGTGAGAAAACGGCTGCCAGACGAACTAAATCAGATGACACAAAGGCATACACACGCAAAGCTATTCTGATATATATACGTCGATATATGTATACACAGGTTGTTAGATATTTTCAACAGCATTTATAATTTTGAGGCAGCCATGCTAATGAACGAAAAATGGTGATTTCTCATAGCACATACACATATACCTTCCTTTCATCCTTGACATTTGCTTGTCTGCGCTAGCAAAATGTCTTTGTCTTGTCTTTTTGTCTCGGTGTGGGTGAGCCATTGAATTTCGCAGAATTATTGTGGCATTTGCTATTAATTAAATTATTAAAATAGGTAACTAACTCTCTGTGGCTTACGCACAGCTAATCTAAAATTAAATTGTTGTGGTACACTGCGGCTGATGCTTCACTGTCTGAATTACGATTTTTATTATAATTGCATGTAGGTATATATGGTTTCGCTGGAGTGTTATTACAGTTATATTTGTAAACAGTTAAGATCTGGTTTAATGATTTTTTGATTGAATGAAGTAACAATTTCAGCTGCTTGCAGTTGAGGACAACACCGTATATTATAGTTTTCTTTATATAAGCCTGTTGAGAATTATAAAAGCCTTAAAGAGTGAGTGAAACGGTGCGAAAGGATTGCTGAAAATTTCTTAAATATAATATTAGAAGAATGTTCATAGTTACTAGGTCTATTTAACACGAAATTCTTATAAATACTTCTGAAAATACAAATTTAAAAATGTTTGAGAAAGGTTAAACATCTTGCTCTAGTATATGAAATCTCACTAACACTTCAAAAACTATAAGAAAATCTGACTTTTCGCTGTCAAGGAGCAATGAGGAGTATTTTTAATGAAGTAGTGCCAGCTGTTTATAAGTTTCATTCAAGGAAATATCGTTGCAAAAAATTTTCCATATTTTGTTCCAAAAATGGATACTCAAGGAATTAAGTTTAATTTTTTGGTTTAACGAGTGTATTTGGATAAGCCAAAAGAAGGTTACAACGACTGCCATTCTAATATCTTCTGATGTTAATTGTGTTTCATAAATTTTACAGATTTTATTATATAATAAATAAAAGAATAACAAGAATCCCGAAATTTGTCTAAGGTTCCTTAGGCGAACTTAGTAGTTCGAGGAGTCTCTAACAATTGATTTTTTTAAAAATTACAGGTTTTTCGAAAATATTAAGATCGGTCTAGCAATTCTTTTTTTTTTTTTTGGAAATTCCATTATACAATGGCCCAGCAGAAGTGAGTAGTTTAATTGTACGCTGATATCCGAAAAAAATTGCCATTTATCGAATGCTACATTTACCTACATTTGCATTACTCAGTGTTTTACCTCTTATAAACTTGGAATGCTCTACAGCGAAGACTAAGTACCATAGTTTTGAATTGTATACAGTTCGAACAAGCCTCAAAGACACCTCTATCACCAAGATTATGTTAGCAGCTGATTGAAGTGATAGTTTTTGTGCGATCCTTACTAGAAATAGTTTTCTTGCCGAACTTGTTCTTTCTAAAAACTTATATAAGATTTGATTGATCAAAAATGCTTAACGGCAATCTCTGAAACATGGGTCCAGTCCTTTAAACACACTTCATTATTGCATTGACTTTAGCGATACTTCCGAAACTTTATACACGTCTTTTCTTCCCAAAAATGTGCTCATTTGGCGGAATTGCCGATGTCGGAGCAGTTTAGCATATAGCTGCAATATCGAAATTAAGTCCTCGTATGAAAAACTGTTTTCTTTGACAAAACATCTTCACAAAATTCGGCATGGATTATTGTCCGAGCCAACGATACAATCTCAGAACATATTGTACAGATCGGACCAACCTAGCATACAGCTGCTATATAAACTGAACAATCAAAATCAAGTTCTCGTAAAGAAACTTTTTATTTGGGAAAGGTATTATAGTTTCAGTACAACCGAAGTTAAAATTGGTTTTTTTTTGTCTTTTTTAGTCCGCTTGTCCCACTTTTAGACACATTTCAATCATTCCCAGTGACAGCAAATGTGCACTTCGTGCGGACAACGTTAGTGTGACGCAACATTTTTAATTAAAACTGACGCATGAATTAATTACCCACACATCAAGAAAACATATATACGAATATGTCAGCATAAAGAGTTTATTAACCCACACGTATGAACATATAATTTAATTTCTCAATCTCATACTCTCTCTACCTCTCTCGGCAGACAAATAGCGGCACGCCGCGCTGCTTTCGCTGAAACGACAAATTATTCATAATTTTAGCGTTAATTTTAATGAAATACTTTCAATTCATAAACTCATTCGTCAACGTTGGAAAGCAGCGCACGCAAACAAGCGCAATGTCAGTCGTTCAATCATCCAGTCAGCGTGGCGGCTAACTCAGAAAGCTGCATGTGCATCTATGTATATATATGTGTGTGTGTGTGGGTGCGCATGTGTTAATTTACCCTTTAAAACGGTAGCAGAAAGAACACAAAGGCGTGTGTGATTTTTCTCTTACATTTAAATTTATACAAGCATACATTTTAATATAATTATATATATATATATACATACATACTTGTATGTAAATGCTTGTGTTTAGCGCGCTTGTGTGCGCCAGTTCGTTGACACGTTTAATTGAAAATTCACATCAATCTCTGTCAGACCCATTGAAATTAGAAATTAATGCCATATTAATATGACAAAGTCACGATATTGTCTGTCCGCTTAGCTGCCAGCGCGTTGTGTACATCTGTATGTGAATATACGTGTATGTATTCATATATACGCTTGTATTGGTCTAGTGTAGATTTTATTAACTCATTTGATCTCTCACACAGACACACATACTACATACAACACCAAAACCAATATCGCCTGCAATCAACGTGTCTGCTTGTCTACGGTGCCGTTATAATCGCAAGTGTAACGGTAAGCCATTCTTACCATTTACCGCTGCCACTCAAAGCACTTGGCAGTTTTCCAATCACAGCTATGTATGTGTGCATTGCATGTGTGTGGTAACGGTTGCTAATTGAAGTCAATTCAGATACGCGTGAAAATACGCGCATTCATAATAAATAGATTGTGCGGCTTGCGTTTAGGTAGGAGCATACATATATACGCATATACACGTAAAGCCAATTTCAGAATAATTCGACTGAGTTGTTCGCATTGATTTCAAAAATTCTCAAAGCTGATTGCTGAGAAGCGAACTTTAATGAAAAAAACCTGCTGGAGAGTTAATAGAGAGAAATGTCAAAGTAAGGAAAGAGATCAAGAGATAGAGACAGAGAAAGCGATGGAGACCGATACAGATATAGATGTAGATATAGATATAGATATAGATATAGATATAGATATAGATATAGCTATAGATATAGATATAGATATTGATATTGATATTGATTTTGATATAGATAGAGATATAGAGATAGAGACAGATATAGAGATACAGTTAAATATAGAAGGATGACGAGAAAGTCCAAAAGAGAGAGAGATGGAAAGTGAAGGAAGTAGATTGAGAGAAATTGAATCTCACATACATATGTATGTATGTTTTCAGTTTGAACGACTGAAAATAATAAGTGAAACTGCGAACTGAAAGGTCTTTCGGATTGCTGCAATAAGTTCCATAATTCAAAAATCTAGCTCTGCTGCCGAAAATTGAAAGCCCCTCCAACGGCTTAACCTTATACCTATATGCGACTAAGATTTAAATGATTTTCAATTCCTAACACACCCGATTAGCTAAGTCCGAAACATAAGCTAGAGGTTACTAAGTAAGGGGCTTGAGATTGAAATCGACGGTAATGAATTAATTAAATTTGCATCTTACGGATTTCGTAAGTTCTCCAGTTCGAAAACCCAATCCTTTAGATTAAAAATTGTGAGTACTTCTTAATGAATGTTTCTTAATTCGAAAATACAAGTTTCTTACAGCTAGTGGTTGCTTGGTAAGGGATTTGAGCTTAGAACCGACTGTGGCTGTTTCGAAGTAAAGAAAATTGTATTGAGTCGTTTGCGCATCGTTACACAAAATGAGTTCGTATGTCTCTTAGTCAGCGATATAGAGCCGACATTTCATTTCAAAAACAGTGGATACAGAGTAGGTGGAACACTTAACCATTTATGGTTGAGGCCTTAAACTGTTTATGGCCGGGACCTTAAGCCCCTTGTGGTCGTCTGATTAATCAATGAACGTTGCTATGTTCATCCTTCTTTAAAGCTTCTGCTTCTGCTAGAGTACCTGTCTCATATATTCCAAAGTTCGGATGGAAAGACTATTTTTCTCTTTAAGAAGAATAATATTAGACCTCCATTGAAGCAAACTGTTTCCTCAGTGCTCGAGACAAAAATTCTGGCCACCTATTTCAAACTCTCGGATGTTAATGGAGAAAACAGCGCGTGCTTTTCCATTAAAGAGACACGGAAAACAAATATTTTGCACTAGATATTTGCTTTGAGTTCTTGAAGATTTAGTTTTTTCTACAAAATTATCCTACTGTCTACTCCGGCGTATTAGATGGCAAACGAACTAATCGGTTACAGAGTTAATACAAATTCAACAAAATACCCTGTATCGAGAGTGCGCAAAACTACATGCTAAAAAATTTGCTGCCTGTTAGTGAGTTGACTTAAAAATGCCGGTGTGTAAAGATAAATTATCTCAGAAGTATTTGTGTGACTTTAAGCAAATAAGACTTGCAGAAATTAATGTATGTGTAAAAAAGAATTTGCACATGTGATTGACACTCCGAAATTCATAAGCTCGCGGCGTGTGGCTGTAAACTGAGACGCAACCAAGTGGAAAACTGATTGACATTTGATGTTCAAAAACCACAAATAACCGGCTGATATTAGATAACAAAGTCATATATTATTATATTATAGATCAATATATGGGCATATGTAGACAACCACACATATGCAACTACTGAATATAAATATTCCTTTCAATGTTGAAAAAGCCAAACTTCACGTAGCTTTCACTCCGTTTGACGGCAAATGCCAATGAGTTGGCTTTTATTAGCTGACACGTTTTAAATTGAATTTGTTGCTATTGCAAATTTCCTACACCGATATACAGCAAGCATGAGTGGCAAAAATTAGCAACGAAAAAAAATATGAAATAAGGAAAATGTGAAAGTATTTCCATTTTCTTGCTTGTTGGTCTATTGATTATGACTTGTAGTTTTTTGTGGCGGCGGCAACAAAGCGGAAAGCAAATCAATTGAATATAAGTAAATATTACGCTTGTATTTTTCGATTCTGAGCATATCTTGCCACACAACTCAAGCCCTTCCTTCCTTACTGCCTTTCCTGCAGCTAACAAATACCTACTTACGGTGAGCAGCGCATGAAAAACGCTTGTCAGCCTGTTTGCGTGATAGCGCAAGTATTAGCTGGTTATGTCAGCGCGCTGTTTGGCGGCAATGATGTGACAATTCGCACGCCACGCTGGCAGATTAGCTAGCGGACTAGGTTGGGAAAAGGCGAAAACATGCCTCTTGTGTAGTTGTGAGGACATGAGTTGAAGTTAGGTAATAGTAACCTTGATGGAAATAGGTCAATATAAGTTAAGTTGACGAATTATGTTTCTAAGCTAATTTTGACAAGAAATTACGTTTGGTTTTAGCTGCCAACATCGGTAACAACGAGTTCATTAATATCGATTTATCGATAAGTCGACTAATTATTTTAAAATTTTGTATAAATTTATTTTTTTTATTTGAAAATGGTTATTTTTTCTTTAAAAGAAGGTATAATTTTATAAATCCAGGAAAGCTATAAGATGTCGATTATTTCTTATCGACTAAAAAATTAAAGAAATAACGATATATTATACTTAGGCGTATGAAGCATACCAACACCGGAAGTTGATCGATTTTATATTGGTTAATACACATTCAATACAGAAGTCAGATACCTATATTGATTTATTTAATATTTAATATATGATAAATACCTCGCTAACTAATGTATTGGTTACACATATGTTAATTTATCTTTCAATTTGACTCAAAATTTAACGATATTGCTTACAAATATTTTTATTTGGATAGTTTGTTTTAAAATTATTTAAAGATATATCGATAATATATTAATCAAATATTAGATGTAAAGTATTTCAACGGCTTTTGCTATTTCATACCTATTATTACCGTTTTAGTTGCCACTAAAGTGTAGCTTCATTTTTTTTTATAAATATATATTTTTATAAATTGCGAATGCCCCAAAAGTCGGGTTGACTATTTAACCAACTGCAGAGAACCTGTTTTTCTAAGTATAGTACTCTTGTTTTGATAATTTTAATACGAGAATTTTCACCCCAAAACTATTTCGATTTTTTTTAGATAACAATAAACAAACGATTCCAAAAATATCGATATATTTTGTCCATCTTTTAATTTTTTGAGTGATACTAACTTCAAATCTTGTTACAGTTGAGTCGAATCGAAGACTGTAGAAAAAGTTTCAAATATTTCAAATCGGTCTGATAAACCGTATAATATAGATCCTATATTATATCAGCATCTTTTTTATAGTCAAAAGCAACTAACAGAGCAAGAGCTAAATTCACTTCGAGTTTCGTTCGGAGTAATCCAAATTCATTGATGTGATTTCGTACACCTATACCAATGTGTCTATGAATATGTTTATATGTGATTATACTAAAAACGTGAATAACAAAAATATAGTATAATGTACACGTACATTAAAATATTTGCCCCTTCTATGCCTCGTTCATATCTCTTCTATCTTGGTGCATGCATTCATGCGCAGACAGGCGAAAGGACACAGAGAATGAGTGCGCTGATTTTTGCACACAATTCAAATTTCACAAACAGGTTTCATGCTTCAACGATTTCTTGAAATTCAATTTATATCGTGCAAAGCTCAACGCTACCGGCAATGACCGTCAACGTCAATATCAACTATTGTGACGGTATTTGCATAGCGGTGAGTTAGCGTGTATATATAATGTTATATATACATGGACAGCGTGACAAGCTGAGTCGATTAAGCCACGTCCGTCTGTCTGTTCGTTTGTGCATACGCAAACTAGTCCCTCAGTCCTTCAGTTTTGCGGTATCGGTCCGAAATTTGGCACACGTCTTTTCCTCATCAAGAAGCTGCTCATTTGTCAAAACCGCCAGTATCTCACAACTATAGCATATAGCTGTCATATAAACTGATCGATTCAATTCAAAACAAATATCTTTTTATACTCTTTTATGCTATAAAAAATGCATCTGTGAAGAGTGTTATAGCTTCGTTTTTGCCTTTTTATATATATGCTAAGGTAACCACTTGAATATCTGGTGCAAAAGCGTGAACGAAAAAAAATAATGTTAATGATGTTAATCAATTGCGCCAGATCACTAAGAAAAATAAAACAAATTTTCATATTACAAGTATATTGTTAGCTCCAAAATGGTGTATTAGTATGCTCTTCTACTAACAAAAAAAAACAAATTTTATACTCCGTGATATTCAACAATCAATTTAGTATTCTGTAGTAGAAGATCTTGCACTCATTACAATTTTGACTCTATATGCAGACAGTAATGTCAACGCTCTGTCGTTAGAAAAAATTCTCAAAGTTGTGCGTGATTTCCTTTCTAATCATCATCAGTCAAAGAAACCGCGGCGGCTTTATGTAGAGCACTACCCATGAAGCTTAAGGTGCTTTGCCATCAATGCCATTAATTTTGTGAATGAATGCGTTTGAATTCCCTTTTGCACCATATACAATTCCAAGCATTTACTTAGCATACAAAACGCAGCTTTCAACCGCAAAGGCGTACACAACAAGCGCATTGGATGCGTGACGAAACGCCTTTGTGGCGTGACCGCATTTAACCGTCATTAATTGGTAATACCTGCGGAAAATCCTATTAAATCACTTGTTAATTAATACCAAAACAATAAATAACAAATTGTCAATGTCGCCAGCGGGTAGGCATTTCCCATAATGTACGCACTAAGCGATTTTAAAGTGACATCAAAGCCACCCAACGAGCTGTCGGGCGTCGTGCGGCAAGCGGGACCACACATGGTGGCCAGTCATACACACACAAATAGGTGGGAATAGACTGTGCATCAGGGTTTCCCACAGCAGTCAGCGTAGCTCATATGTATGCGCGTGTGTGTGTATTTGTTGCAACACGTCCATGCGACATGAATTACTTCCGCATTAAATTTATATGCTCAACTCCACACCAAACTATTTCCGTTTTATATAAATAAATCTTCATTTTGTACGCGCTAATGCCAACAAAGTGAAGCCAAAAAGTACAACAACAAGAACGCATCTCGCTATTGCAGTATTTCACGCTCATCACTTGCCTTATGTCCTGTCGTTTATTTGTTTCGCTTTGTCTCTTTTAATAATTTTTTTATTATTTTTTGTTCACCAGTGCATTCCAGTGAAGCTTAGAAAAGTAGATTGTAAGATTGCAGTTAACAACTGTCTTTTTTTTTTAACTCACACACTCACACACATTAATTTCTCATAGTGCTTAGCAATTTTTTTTTATATTTTTTCCTTTCGTAAGTAACTCGGAAATGATTTAACTGCTTTTATTCGAAAGTACAACAACAGCAGTGCAATCGACATTCAACCAAAAAACCAGAAAAAAAGAGAAAAGAAAATAGCAGAAAAGTAAAAATAAATAAAATAATATCTTAAAAAACTTCAATCTGTGTGCTCTACTCAATTCTTTTATTTCTCTTGTTCCTGATCTCGTTTCAGATGCGGCATGTACTCATCGTTTCCGGTGTGCGAGTGGTAATGCATGAATGCTGTTACCCGTTGAGAGGTGAGTAGAGCTGAGTGAAGTGAGTTGAGCTCAGCCATGCTGAGCGGAGCCGAGGTGTGTGTACGTGATAGTGGTGTGTGTGTAGGTGCGTTTGTCTATCTCAGCATGATGCAGCCACATTTTTATTGACACCTTAGTCTGGCCAAACAAAGGCAACAAAAGTCGAGAAAAAGTACTTTCACAGTTACAGACTGACAAATTGTAGAATGCCTTGGCAGCCAAGGAAAGTGAAAACTGCATAAAAACTCTTAAGTAAAGTAAATAAAGGCGAAGGAAAAGGAATTTGTTGAATGTACAGTTTTTTTAGTTAGACAGTGAATAGAACTTCTTTTGTTTACATATGTTTCCATAACAACTGAAAGCCAAGCGTACCAAGGCAACGAAAGAACTACACAGTTGGGATGGTTTTGAGGAAGAAAGTTATATTTTATTTCTTAAGTATGCTGAAACTATAATTGAAGTATGAAAAAAGAACACTTGTTCACTCTCCTTAATGTTTGAAATCTCAAGGTTTCAATTCTTAAAAGCTTTGTTCGACTATTTGTAGAAATTTTTTCATTAACCGTTCGAGAATAACAAAATTATAAAACTGTTCCAACGAAATTAGCAGTCTTACGTACCTGAAAGCATGATTAGCGACTAACTTCTGACGCTTGTATATTTAGATCAGGGTAGGTAATTTTTGAAAGCATAAACAATCATAGTAGGATAAAACCTCTTGGGAATGAAAGTTAAGTGTGGTACATAACCACAATAAAAAAAAATCTGGAAAGAAGCGATTTGAGTAGGTTATTTTTTTTAGCACTTTCTGAGAAATGTTGTAATAGTAATGTTTATATTTTTTATATCGTCAGCATTAAGAAAAAAAATCGTATTTTAAAGCGAGAATTTTTGATCAGTCGATTTCAAATCGAAATAAAGTTTCCTCCTTAATATTTTGAATTAAAAAAATATCGTGAGTTTGATATTAGATGGTAATTTTACACCAAATTTCGTGAGGGATTTTTGTTATGTATAAAATAAAAATGTAGTACCCAACTATTTGGATACTTGAAACTAGCACAATTGCTAATTTTGTGGTTATGTGAAAATGGTGTTAATACAAAAGTTGTAGATCTCTTCATTACCTACAACTTTGCCATATAACTTTTCTTTTTAGTTTCGGTAATTTTGATGGCATCGAGAAACGCATTTAAAAAGCAATCACGCGTCTATCCTTCCTCTTCTCGAACTCAAATCTCTCGTAAATTCTTTTTCCTTTAATTTGTGTTATTTTTGGTTTTCTCGCAAGCCTGTTAATAAAAACTTTTCCAGAAAGTAAGCTCAAGAGGAATTCCTGATGCTATCGGAAGGAAGGAAGTAAGCTATATAAAAGTTCTCAGGTCTCACATCAGCCTGAGCTAGCTGCTAAGAGGAACATAATTGTGAATTCCATTTTTCACCGATGAAAGGGCAAATAAATTTATATTTGGACTTGGGCTTGACGCTGATCGCGCTATTTATACATATATATTCATACGTAAAACCAGAACCCAAACTCAGCTATTAGAAAATTTTATCGTTCACAAAAGACGAACTCAGTAAAAAGTCGATCCTTCTAACAAGCAACAATGCAATAGTCCCTGGGTGGCAATCAGTATTTCAATCTGTCGTTTATTATCCTTTTACATTACACATACGCATAAATGTCTGCTCGGTGGACAGTCATGCTTTCTTCGCTATACGTTCAATGCCGGTCAGCTTGCTGATTTCTTTACATCGCTTTATATAGTCGATAATTTTTCTGGTTAGATAAAGCCTTTTGAATGTTTTTTTTTAATACTTGATTATTTTTTACTGCTTCAGTGATTCCGAAAAATCCGTTAACTATCTCAATGCCTTTCAGGCGCACCTAACTGCCATTGCAGACTATCGAAATGTTGCTCACTCAATTTATAATGGTTGTGGCTGAGTGCGGCGCACTAACGTTGCCATCAAAACGTATTTGCCAAAGCATTTTGCGTCAAGCAGCCGGTAAACAATACTGATTGATGTTTATTGCTATACACTACACGCTGGGCTTCCCTAACAATGGAAGCCTCCCTCTCAAAAGCAAGTGCTGCGTTCTAAAGTTTAGGTGAGCGTGGTGCGCCTTTTTAAGCGGCTTTGTGTAGGTACTCGCTTGCGGGGTGTGTTTCTTGCCACTACTAAGATCCTTAACGCCAAAAGTTTGTTAACAATATGTCATTGGCAGTCATAATATAAATTTGAAAAATTCGAAAGTTTGCTTTACTTGCTGTTGTCTTTATTATGATGGCGCGCCCGGATACGTTATAAAAGCGAAATTGTGATACAGCATTGATATATGCTACCGTACGATTTATGTGTGTTTGTATATATTATACATATGTATATGCCAACATTTTCATCAAAAGTGTCTTTATAAATTAGATTTTCGCTGAAATGGTTTTTGTCAATGCCAATCTAAGTTGGGTTTAAGGTCTAATCTAAATTATGTTATACATTCTTTTTTTTTTTTTTTTGATTTTCAAGTGGAGTAGTGCTTCAAAAAAATTGACGATAATCGAGTTAGTTTGTTTTGTTGGCATTGGTAGTTGAGCTGTGCGAAGTTCTAAAGGATTAATATAATAGTGGCTGTGTTTAGAATTAAAAAAAAGTATGCTTTAACGAATTATTAACTGCGACACGTGTACTAAATATTATATAATATATTTGTAAAGGAGAAGAATATGTACGTACTATATATATATAATATTAAATAAAATCAGCTGTTAAATTGTGATTTTTTCTTATGAAATGCATACACGTCGCTAATAGTTTTTTTAGGTTGGATTTGGAGTTTGTATAATAAAAATATTATATCATTAAAACACTATAGAAATGCAAGCAAAGGGAAGAAAATTCGATTTATTTTAGAGATTCTTTAATTAACAAGAAAAGATTGATTTATTTTTCAATCTTAGTCAAAGTAGTGATCCCTGAGTAAAGTAGCTAATGAAATTAATTTTGGCAAAATGCATTGAAAGTCTTTGATTTGCTTTAGTTAATTTAATGTTTGACCAGCAAATAATAATTCAAAAGATGATATTTACATATTACTGAAAATCATGCAAAAACTTCAAAGAATGGTGAAAAGAAACAAACGTTTGGCTGCATTGAAACTATAATACCCCTCACAGTTGCACTTTTTATAGCATAAAAGGGTACAGAAAGCGCTTTATTTTCCTTTTGATAGGTCAATTTAAATGTCAGCTATATGCAATAGTGGTGCGAACTGAAGAACATATTCGGAGATAATAGCGCTGCCTTAGATAATAATCTATGCCGGATTTTTGTGAAGCTTTTAATTTTAGTTAAATAGTTGTCTTCGTCGTCTATTTTCATATCACTTCAGGATAGAAACTGCAATATTTTTATTTAAGGAATTTTTGTTGTTTAGGCCAGCATTTTTTGACTATCAAATGGAAATTTCTTTTTAGCTACCTTTTTTCATATTGGATGAGAGAATATATGTCTAAACGAAACTTTAACTAAAGCTTATATCAAGTTTGAGATGTCGAAGCTTTCACCGCAACTGACATATTTCAAAAAGCTGGGCTTAATACTTATTGTAGAATTTAGCGCTTAAAGGCTTTGCGCTTTTACTTATATAATATGTTATTTGAAAAGCTTTAAAAAACTCTAATAACCAAAACATGTGTTTATACTGAATTTTTATGTAAGAATTTGAGCTGAGCTTTCACTATGGTAAAAGCTTTCACTATAGTAAAAGCTTTCACTAATAAAGCCTTGAAAAACGCGAAAAGTCATTGCTACTAGAATATGATTCAAGAATGTAACTTAAGCTGCCACTTTAAACACATTATTTGCAAGCTTTGAAAGTTTTAATTATAATATTGTAGTATTGTTAAATAATGGCTGTTTTTCCTAATTTAACTACTTGAGATTATAACCTACAATTTTATATGAGAATAATGAAAGCTAGCTTCTGACAGAGCACGGAAGATTTTGTCATCTAATTCCACTTATTTGTAATCATTATTTTACTTGAAAAATACGTAAGTTTCATCTTTGAAAAAAATTATGTGAAAATTTAATTTTTCCTACAAAAATACGTTCACTCGAAATTACAAAACTGTAAGAGTAAAACAGTCTTTATTTATATAATTGACAAATATTCTTCGTACACAACTGTCAAAACATAATTAAGAGCTGACCGAAAAGATATTTCCAAATTGAATGCTCCATAAGAAACAAAATCAAAAATTAACGCAAAAAACAAACAATAAGTCAGTGAAGGAAGGAAGCAGCGACGGAAGTCGCAAGCAAAAACAAACAATGATGCCACTCATTAGCAAAAGTAGAGTATGAAATCTAAAAATATACAAAGATACAAAATCAATGCCACAGAGTGTAGCATACATCAACTCGAGAGACTACAGCAACTAATTGAGTCTGCTGTGGCAAATAATGAATTTATAACAATTTAATACTATCTTGAATGCAACCAGGTACCCACAAAGCAAGCGTATAATGACGCCATAGGCGTCTTCAGCCTTTGTAAATATTTATTGTTTGCCAAAGACAACTTCATTTTGCACTAGAAATCCACATTTGGCGTAATGTCTGTATATATATCTTCAAAGTTCCTTGCCTTACACTACTACTTATATGTGTGTGTGTGCGTGTGAAATTATGCTATGCACTGCATGCGTGTGTTCGATTTGCCAACATTTCAGCTTGGCTTGAGGGTGCAGAAATGACAAATGATGTCATTAAAAGAAAACTCTCATATGTGTGGGCTTCTTTGCAGCTGGCTGTCGGTCTCACTGCGTCTGTGCTCTTTTTAAACATACGAGCCAGCTGGTCTGTTCATCCAGCGTCTTTCTGCTTTGGCAATTGATTTATTAACCATAAATACAATAGATAACTGCTGGTCACTCGTATTCATTAACTTGTAGCGATAGTCTATACATTCATATTTATTTGCCTTTTGTGGCCACTGGCCGCTTTCCTAGGTGTCATATATTCCACATTAATTTGTCATATCCTGCTGTGTGCGACGTGCCACCTTGGAGACATTGCAGACAACGGAAGTGTTTGTGCGCGAAGACAATAGAAACAGTCGATTTGTTTCCGTTTTTTCGTATGAAAGGAGCTTAGTGTTGGCAGGGTTTGCGAAATGGCAGTGAGTGATGGCAGGCAAAAACGTATCTATTTATTATAAAATAAGATCTTTAGTTGAGAAAGTAAGATAATTGTGACCCAAATCTGTCGTTTTTTGGCACCTCATCAATTTATTATGTAACATCAATTGATGCCTTTGCTATTTGATAAAGTTTTTGTAGTAAGTTCTTAAAAAATATTATTATAATAAATTTGAAGCGTATTATTTAAGCTTTAGGCATAATATCACTATAAAAAATACAGGTGACTTAATGTGTAATAAGCCCTGAAATTCGCTTCTCACCGGTTTTTTAACATTTAGTCACTAGTGATTTATTTAAATAATTAATGGTTTAAACTGCAATGAAAATCCTAAGCAGATTTGTTTTGCACATTTTCTAAAATATTCGACCATTGACAAAACTCCCAAAATTGGTCAAGATTCTTAAAACCATAAAACTTCCAGTTTTCGTTTAATAATTTTATGAACTCTCTGTGATACTACAGAACATTGTGTTTTGGCTGTTGTTGAGACATTATTTCTTCTAAATTTCCAAGTTGTCATTAAATTTTTATTGTATAGGATTACTAGCATGATTTTAACCACGTTTTCGAAGAAGTATGAAAGTTGAAGACGAAATTGATGGGAACCAGACCCTTAACTTATGCTACATGATCACCAATACTGCAGAAGCTGAAACAATATTATTAATATGGTGAGAAAATCAAGTCGAAAAAGCTCTAAGCTATCTATATTTGCAATAAAATTTTTTTAAAAATAGTTTTGTAATATTGCTCAAGACTGGGTTCTAATTTATTTGGAATCTTCCGTGAGACAACCACATAACGATAGGTCACGTGTTCCGCTACTAAAACATTGGGATCTGCGGAACCCAAATTGTCCAAGACTTAGCTCAGACACCAGGCTATATTTCTCGAAAGATGAAGTTTAAAAAGGAATCTATTATTTTTGCATTACAATAAAGATTTTATTTAGCACATATTTAGAATGATCTAATTTCGTACAAATATTGCCCGCTTTGTGCGGTAACTTGTTGCCAAATAGAAAGTTGTTTTATAGTGCCACTCTCATAGAATCCTTGTCTTTATTGGCAAAAGAAAGTCGATTTTCACAAGCTTTCTCAGGTAAAATTTTCACTAGCAAATGCATTCACAGAAGCAGATAGTAATCACTTGGCGCCAGTTCTGAACTATAAGATGGGTGTATAAGTACTTTCCAATCATGTTGCTGGCGCTTCTGGCAAATCATTATCGATATGTGTGTTTACCGTTGTTCTAATGGAACACAATTCCTCTCATATAGACCAAAGCTGGCCACTTCTGGGCGATTGCTTACTTCAGACGGTCCGTTTGTTGACAGCAGAGGTGCGAATTAAAAGTTTGGCCGACTTGTTTAACTAATTGTTGACAATGCAGGTCCTGCAGTTTTCATAGTATATGATTCACATCCAATTCCACCAAACGCTTGACAAAAGCTTCCTGACAGTGAAACCTGTGTTGACCATCGTTTACACCGGCTCTTCGTGATTCGAGCAAGACTGCTTTCGCTTAACGTCGTCATAGATGATCTCATGATCACCATCTATTCGCTTCAGTAATTGTTCGATTGTGTTGCCAGCAGCGGTTCGCAGTTAGAAATATGGTTCCAGAAGTTTTCCTGCCTTAACTCATATGGCATCCATATATAGAGCTCTTTTTTTGTAGCCAACTTCATTTAAATTATTCTAGACGCTTGGTTTTAAACAATGCTTAGCTCCCGGATAAGTAAAGCAGTGCTGATAATACAGTCGCGCTCGATTCTATTCATATACGTCACTGCAAGTTTTGTGGCAAATATTTTTATGAGACATTTTGAATAGATATGTAGATTAATGTGTATATTACAGTGTTATATACAGTTATACTTGTTGATTTCAAAGGCTTAAAGTCTTTGAGTCTGAAAGCGAATTAAAAGTGATAACATAATTTGCTGTGCGTATGTGTTTGTGTGTGCAAAAAACTCATATCTGCACTCGACGCACTCAACACTTAACAAGCTTCTCGCTTATTTAAGGGCATTATAATAAAATGCGACAAAGTAGCGGTACATAAAATTCTCAGCGCCAATCGTGCTTCGTACAGCTGAGCTTCAGTTTTGAATAAATCTAATTATATGATGTGCACGTTCGCCCTCCCCCACCCTTTCAACCATAAAATGCACACAGCCAAACGCAAATCCTTGCTGCTTCTTTATATCATATATTTATATCTGTATGTATGCGAGTATTTCCTTTTCAAGCGCTTTTGCTTTCGCTTTCGTTTTCCGTGATCATTCTCGTTTTCATTTTCGCCTGATAAACTTGATATCTACAACATTTTGCATTCAAATGCCATATTGTCGGGTAAGTGAGTGGACCAAAAGCACCGTTTTCATTGGTTTTCACATTATTTGTATGAATGCCTTGGCCTTGCGCAGCGTTAGCTCGCGTGCTACTGTGCACATTCGCACTTCCACATCTGCCATCCCCCAACTAGCACTTAATACAAATGCCAAAGCTTGTGGCGCACGATTTATGGCAACATTTTATGATACTTTTGATGTGCACTCAAAGAAAATTTTACATTTATTGGCATGTCATAATGTGTAAGTATGCAACTGCTATTGCCATTATTCGCGTATATGTAGTTGTATGTCTACGGCATAATCTGCTGCTGTGCGTGTTTGCGGGTCAAGTGTGTGCTTTACTTGGCACTTGCCGCATAACAGCGGCTCCTACAGTATACACAGCCGCAGCAGTAGTCATCCTTCGCACTTGTCAACATTGGACAAGGACATTTGCAAAACATATCAACAAACATAATTTGAAGTATGCATAACAGTGAATGGCTATTTGTGTCTATAGAAATATAACTCAATATGTTTGTAGATGTGTGCGTGTGTGTGCCTGTCAAAGTGGATCTAGATCTTAGACACCGACGACAAGTAGGGACAGCTTTTTAGAAGACATCATTCAATGTTAACGAAAAGACATGCAAATATTTGTAAGTGTTCGCAATGTGTGTTGAATATACATATATACATTTCTATATGTATTTATGTATGTATGTGTGCACTTCGAGGACATCAAATGTGCTTTATCTATGTGTTTGTTTGCTTAAAGGATTTACTTGTTTGTTTGTTTGCTTATTTGCTAGTTTGTTTGTATTGGCCTGTGTCTATGTGTGTATTTTTATGTGCTTGTCTGTGTTTGTGTACGTGTGCGTATAAGCTTCCGTTGGTCGAGTTCGCTTGCGGGCGCTGTTATGACGAGTATAATCTGCTCATTTGTTTGCCAAGAATTATTCAGCTCATTTAATGCTCTTCCACTTGCTTGCATTCCTTTGACACATACGAGCAGTCAGTGGAAAGTTCTCTGCACTACACAATGCGTTGTAAGATTTTATTTTTTATTTTAAAATTATTTTATTACATTTTTGAAATAATCACAAATATCCACAAGCCAGAATGCGTATACAATTTAAGCTCTTTATAGGTTGGTTATACGAAGTATGTTGGCATAAAGGTTTTAGCAGGCGAAATTATTTAAAAAACGATTTACACATTTAAATATCGGTGAAATATCAATATTTGTAAATATCTAGTGCACATATATAATATTACTTATAAGCTGCTCATAAAAACTTTCATATTGTATTTTTAAAAAAGTTTGATAAATGTTGGTGGTCATCAAAGGTACAATACAGTTATATATTTATTGTTTGCACCCCTAAATGTATATCAACCTCTATTTTGAAGAGTGTGTTCTGTATGTTAATAAGTAATGCCAAAAAATTTAGTTTATCAATCAATCACAAAATTCTCTGAGAATTGGTTTTTTGCAAGAAAATTATATATTTCTAACTCAGTATAGCGTAACCCGGTCGCATTTATATGTGTAGCTACAACGCGAGATGCAGATTACGTACGCCATCTATTAAAAAAATATTGGATTTATTTTTACTAGACCTTATATATAGTTTTACTTTTACGCTACGCCCCTAAATGTATACTTTACTCTTTTTTAAAGTGTACTCTTCGTTATAAATTTATGGTTTTGCTTGATTACGTCCAAAAATGTTGTTATATAATACATATCCTGGAACTATTTTTGGTAATTGGAGCTAATTACTGATATTATTTTATTCTACCCAAGATGTTGCCGTTTTAAAATATCTGTAAAAAATTTACGCTTCGTTTTAATTTTTGTATTTGTATTGCAAACATAAATTGCGTATGCCGTGATTAATATCAGGAATGTGTTGGTATTTATATTATATATGTGAGGTGTTTAAACTACGTTTTTAATATTCTCAAATTTTTTACAAATTTTTTTTTTATTGCAAAATCAACAAAAGTTATTCCAAGAGTCAGAATTCCATTTCGACATAGTTTACTTCAAGAATTTTCACCATGAAAGGAAATTATTGCCTACATTAAGCATGTGAGCCCAGTAAACGTTGCCTACATTTAGGGTTGACATATGATATAAATCATTGCCTACATTTAGGATGTTTTAAATTCTATTTTTGGGTGTTGATGTTATCTGAGCTTGTCCTCACAAATTTAAAAAATATATTGATATTAGAAAAAACCTTTGTAGAAGAGTAAATATTCGAAGCTATGTCGTAACAGATGGCTGTTTCATACAATTGTATGTATTAAAGTCGTTAGGTGTCGATATTCCACTATTTAAAAACAAATTCGAAGCTAAAAAAGTGTTTACGGAACAAGCACTACCTTCAAAATATATATTTTTATTATTATTATATTTTTTTTATTGCCAATCTTATTATAGATTATATTATATATATTATTATTTTCCAAGCTTTAGCCAGTTATGTTTTATTTTTCTTTAGATGTCTAATTAACATTCGGTTTGTTCTGCAGGAAATTTTTTTATAAAAATCTATTCATGTTTTATTTTCCGTCATAAAACCACCACATAAACGAACAAATGCTTAAACAACCACTTTCAAAAACAGCATAACATTCACTACATTAAATTCGAACGAAGTGCGTAAAATGTTGCTCATACGTCATGGCATCCGTCAGTGAGATTTGAAGCGTGGTGCTTGTGTGGCCAAACATTTCCGTTTCCTTTTACGCTTGTGTGATTTTTAACATGCTTATTGCTTTGTATTTGAAACTAGTTGCTCTTTTGTTGTTCTTATTTTTATTTGCTTGGAATATGTTTATGAATTGAATAAAAAGGTTCAAAGCAATTTTCCAGGGTCATTCTAAGACTTTCAGCAAATATTTAAATGCCGCAAAATGAACACAATCAAACAGTATCTTTTCTGCGTGTATAACAAAACATACATACATGAATAGTTAAAAATTAATTATAAAAAAAAGTTATATAGAAAATTAATAATGTTTTTGCATATTTACGACGCTTAAATTTAATAATGCCAGCTTTGCTTGAGTATTTGCCATTTCAAAAATAAAAGCTTTGCAAATATGCGGGTCTATTTATTTATGTTGCTAAGCTTATTATATAAATACTACTGTGTCTTTATAATACATGTACTTGATCTATTTGCTACATTTTTATTTTCTAGCTATTTGGAATAGAAAGTAATTAGTAGATTGTTATTCAAAGGCTTTTCTATGAACATGTTACTATATTGTTACAGAAATTAATTAAGCAGTGCTAAGGCTGTAGTCAAAGTGACTTGTAGAACACAGTAGGATTCAAATACTGGACAGAGTAGTGCTAAAAATGTTTCTATGTATCTGATGGACTCGAAGTGTAAATCTAATCACTAGGCGATGCAGGTTAGTTTATAAATTTCGAGCGTAGCGGGCTATGCCTACAGCAAATTGCAAGAAAAATTATGACACATCTTGAATGAAGCTTGAATTCTTGTTACTTTAGCGAGTCAGTACCTCAATCTATAATATTTTATAACAAGTCTGCCAAATTTGCAAAACTAAAATCTTGCATTCGAACGTTCAAATTAAAATTTTTCTTCGCAACTTTTATTTTTCTTTGCTCTTTACAGCATTATGGCTTTATTCACTACTTAAAAATGCTTTAGAACACATTAAATTTACTATCGGGTAGTGAGATTGAACTTGATCGTTAAGTGTTTTACGAATGCTGTGACATACCAACTTCGGTTATAAAGTAAAGTATACTGTTAATTGGCTAACTTAGAGCAGCGAGTTAATGTGTTTAGATATTTTTAGTGTGATCCTAAAAAAAAAAACATGTTTAGGCTTAGTTCTAAATGCCCTCATTAACGATTCAAAGCAGAAATCGCAGAAATGGTGATGTTCAAGGTAATACTTCTTGCTTCTAGAATAAACGTTGTGTGGTAGGACTTTAAGCTCGAACCTCGGTTGCTGAGTTAATATGTAACTATAAAATACAGGCCCCGCTGTTGTTTTTTGAACTGGTCTATTTAAAAAGTCGTCTCTGAGCGCTTAGAGGTCGAGAAAATAACTTGGATTTATTAAGGTTGACTTCTGTTTGAAAAAAACGATCATAAAATTTGGCTTTAGATCACATATTATACAGTAATAAAGTTGTAGTTGCGATAGCTAAAAGCTCTTTAGTTTTTCACATCGATCCATGCTTGAGAGCTTCTCAGTTTTGTCGAATACATTTTCGGAAGCGAAGAGCTTTCAAAACCTCCAAAGTAATTTAGAGATTTTATTTTTGGAACTACAAATGCAGGACTATAATATAATATATAAAATATATATTCTATACAAATAGATTTCATAAAATTTGTTAGCTCCACAGTTCCACAGTAGAGCCTCAGTTCTTGAATAATTTGTGTATATGAACTTCCTTATGGAATACTTAATTATAATTGTCTTATATGTATGCGCCTCCTTTGAAATATGAAATTGCATTGAATAACGGTATTATGCGTCACATATACGTAAATATATATATTTGTGTATATGTCAGTACTCGAACCAATTTCAACAACAGCAGAGCACTTGAAAATATAGGAGTGTCGTTGTCCTTTTAAAAGCACGCAGTAAAAGACAATGGCCGACTCAACGTTCGATTTCAACTCCTACACTGCTTCGTTTGCATCTTTGTCTTTATCCATGTCTTCTACTGCTGCGCCTACTCGCCTACACTATGTACCCGGTATATTGTTTGATATTGCGTTTGCCTTTCGTAATTGAACATGCAAGTGAAGTTATTGGGTCACATATTGGCAGTTATAGAAATTGCGGCATGGCAATAATCAAAAGGGCAGCAGGACGCTAAAAGCGCCTGGAAGATGGTGCACAGCAATGGGTAAAACATAAAGTGGAACTACACATGCATATACTTATAGGAGTGCGAGTGCAAAGTCTAAATAGGCGACAGGTCACGTTGGTTGGGAAGAAATACTCCAAAGCAGAGTTATGCAAAATTGGTAGCGCTACCGTTATGTGAATTTATAAAGCAGCAGGCAGCATGTCTGTTGAGTGCTTGTTATTTGCTTAATGGTTGCGCTCCTCTCTCTCTCTGTCCTCCTAATGGAAAATTGCTTGCCTTTTGCGCTCGCATTGCAGTTATATGCAATATTCATACGATATCCCCTCGCATATATAAATATAAATGATAATACAGACATAAGTTCAGATATATGCATATGTATTTACTATATGCATGTGGGCGCTGGTATATAGGTCAGTTAGCGTAAAATAGAGAAAATTTGCTGGGACAATAGACAGCTCCCGCAGCGCACATCTGTGCTTTCAATTGAGTTGTGGAAAACTTTTATAATGTTTTAATTGAAAATATATATATAAAATATTTTAGTAGTTGGACATAATGATTGCGAGAGAGAAACGTCTGTCAATTGTATTGTTAAGCCACAATTTAAATTTCGAAAATAATTGTTTAGAATATTAAGAAATATTTTCGAATGAACAAATGTTCTATCTAAACTTGTTTGTAAATTTGTTTGGAGATTGTAGCGTTGCTTTGAACAATAATCCGTGTCAAATTCTATGTAAATATCTCGTCCAGTCAAAAAGTTTTCCATACAAGCACTTGATTCCCTTGGTTCAGCTTGTATGGCAGCTATATGCTATAGTGGTCCGATATCGGTGGCTTCAACCAACGAGCAGCTTATTGGAGAGCAAGGTATATACTTGTACTGAAAATTTCAGACAGATCGACATCTAAAAAAAACTGAGGGACTAGTTCGCGTATATACAGGTAGACGGTCGAACAGACGGCCATACGGACATGGCTAAATCGGCTCTGTTCATCATGCTGATCATTTACATATATATTTTATGGCGTATGAGTGTTACAAACTTGTTGACGAACTTCATATAAACTTTTCAGGGATGAAAAGTATCAATTTATAAATTTCAATTAAAAGCTTTTAGTAAAATTTTTTTGAAGTATTAAAAAATTAAATTTTCTTATAGTATTTATAAAAAATTTAAACACACTTAAACTGTTTACATACAAGCGAGTTGAGAGGAATAATGTTAGAAAATATGTTTTACATTAGAAAGAGTCATTACAGTAATTACGACAGCAGCTCAGAAGAACACTTCAGGGATACTCTGAGGTACTTGTTGTTAAATAAAAGTATATATACTGAACGTATTGTTCATATGAATCAAATAAAAAAAATAGTCAAGTAGAAACAATATAAACTGACACACACAAATTTGCTAAGTGCTTGGCTTTAGTTGCTTAGGAATATTTTTATATCTTTCATATATAAAAAGCTGCTTTACAATCATGTTCAAGTGAAGGAATTTTTACTGAATTATTACTATCACAGCGGCTCGGCACACTCTTGTGCAAAATTCCCAACAAATTTCGTTAAGATAGAAAGAAATAGTTCACAACCAGTTCCACTTCTCATACTTCACAACCTACTATAAAATTTTTGACATAGATATCTTTTCGCAACCAACACGATTGATATTGTAAAGAACTCTCATATGTGAAAATCTTATAATTAAATCGAGCATAATCGATCGGTTCGTTTTTAATATTTTTTTGAAATCCTGAATCCTTTCTTTTTTGAATGGTTTTCATTATAAGCTGAACAGCGTGTACCATGAGTTTACCATGCAGTTTGTAACGAACGAAAGAAAACGTTTGACAGCTGACGTGCTGAGTCGATTTAGCCATATTCAAATGTTTGTGCGTCGGTCCGTCGGTATATATGCGTACTAGTCTCTCAGTTTTTCAGATATCGACGGGAAATTTTGCACACACGTTCTTTCCCCACCAAGAAGCTGGTCACTTGTCGAAACCGCCGATATCGGGCTAATATAGCATATACCTGTCATATAAACTGAACGAACGAAAACAAGTGTTTTTATGGAAAACTTTTTTATTTCACAAGATATCCTCAAGAAATTTGGCATGGTTTATTTTTTAAGGCAATAATGTAATCAGCGATGAGATTGTTAAGATCGGACAACTATATCACATAGCTGTCATACAAACCGACCGATCTAAATCAAGAAAAAGAATTTTTATACCCTTTATGCCAAACAAAATGTGTCACGAGTGTGTTTTTTTGTTTTATGCTTACGGTATTGACACTTCTGATTAGAAAATAACGAAATTACAAATTACAGTAAAGCGCAAATTTAAAAAAACGTAAAAAGTCTAAGAGTTACCAGTTAATTGAAAATATAATAATAAAATCACGCAACACAGGTGGGGAAGCTGTAAGGATAGCTTGATAATTGCAAAAATATATAACGACACAACGTAACGGTAATGCGCGTTATGAGCGCGAGGGCGGTCCGTTGGCAGCGGTGCAGTAGTTAATGGCATCGTAAAACTGCCACACTGATGATAGCAACGCAGAAGTGCTTACGCATGTTAATAGCTAACTTGCCATAAATATGCGATACACACATCCGCACACAATGATATTTTCACACACATACATAGATACTTTACTGTTAGTGTATGGGTGTAGCTGTATTGTTAGTGTTGCGGTGATATCTAGACCGCATAGATTGAAGCTCCAAGCGCAATCTGAGTGGCTGCAACCGCTGTCTAAGCCATTAGAAGAATAATAAGTGTGCCACCAACACATGCACGCACACATATACACACACTTACTTACACATATGAGTATATTGCGTGCTTTAGACAACGCTAACGCGCTTATTGGAATTTTATTAGCGTTTTAACGGCAACACTTTGTAGTCAAGCTAACGACAATGAGCGCATAAGCGCGCTTAAAGTTGTGCTACCACACAGGCGCCTCTCTATGGGTGTGTGTGATGTGTTGCGTCCAACTGTGCCGCACACTGTTTGGCAATTTATTTTAATGCGACACAGGTAGGCGTGCGCGCAAATGAAATTATTTTGCATTAGCTGTTGATTGCAAGCCCCGCTTCGACTCAAATTGCGCGTGCGCGCTGCCAAAACCATATTGAGTCCATACGTTAGCGTTACACGCACATTAAATGCTCGTGTCATAAAAGACAGTCCCAGCTGTTCGATTATTTTTGACAACTCGAAAATTTGCGACAAAAATTGTAACTTTGTCCGCATTCGTTGTAAATTTTTTGCAATTATACGCATACTAACATATAAATGTAAACACATATACACATGTACAAATTAATTTATGTTACCTGTCGTCACCTTGAGTGGCCTCAGCTAGATTATAAAATATGTAATAAAATGCCACATTGTCTCGTACACACGCATACACGTCTACACTAATAAACATGAATATAACGGGTGTGTTTTTAGACTTACTACGGAGCAACGTTTGCAATTCTTTAAAATTTACTACCAAAACAATGGTGCGGTACGCGCAATGCATCGCGTGCTGCGTCCAATATTCGGTCGACTTAAGCGCCGTACAGCTTTTCCAGCAGAGTATCGTAGAAGAACCGAATGAGTCCATCCGCCATAGCGCGCAACAAGTGGAGCTGTGCCCAGCTACTTTATGAAAGATGTTCTGGAAGGATCTTGATTTGCGGGCTTACAAAATCCAACTCAACAAGATGGCGCTACCTGCCATAGGTACAACCAGCGATACCACCCTTTTTATTGAAGGAGTTTTTGGTGAGCGCATTATATCGTGACGTGGGCTTTTGGCGTTGCCTCAAATATCGTGTCATTTAGTGCCGCTGAGGCCACTTGTCTACGCAAAAAATTAGTCTTCTTGACAACTACATGTTTTAAAGGAACACCCTTTATTTATGCACTCATAACTACCATAAATTTGGTTAATTTTGTTATTCGCTCTGATTAGTCTTATAATGTCCTGACGTGAGCGGTAATGTACATTAAGCTACTCGTAAAATGTTGAGTGTGTTGTGTCTTCCGCTCGCCTTGTTTGATTCAGATTTCTTAAGCATTCTTTTGAGTTCCGCTTGTTGGTTAATCTGCCAGTGTTGCCAAGAAAATAACTGGGTCTCTGTACTTGGCAGTTAATACTAAGTATTCAAGTGATAATGATTTTGTGAGTTAAGTAGTAAGATTTTTATTATATCAATATCTTATATATATAAATTTTAGAACTGCCTGTGTAAAACTTTTCAGGGGATCAATGATTTGGCAAGGATTTCAAGATATTTGTGACTTGAATGATCAATATCAAATTTAAGCCTGTTCATGAAAGAAAATCATAATCTATGGTCTTTCATACTGAGCTTTTGAGTTATCGATCACTGGAGGTATAGGTGAAATATGATTTTTCGAATGAGGATTGCTTAGTAGAGATCAAAAATTTAAACTCTAATCGCTTTGTTGGGCATTATGGAATTAAATTGGTAGTATTTTTCTGAAAATATTACTTGTCAAATTCTCTGGAGCTACATGTTTTCAGACTGTGCCATTACCGTCCAGTTCTCACTTAAGAATAATTTTATTCTTTCTACTTTGAACTCTCGATGTAAAGATTTTCCTAAAACCTGAAAATAATTTTAGACAGCGTTTTCTGATTGATTTCTACAATAACTCTGTTTCCACCTCAATCTTACAAGAGCTGGATAATGTCAAAGAAAGTGGGATCAATGATTTGGCAAGGATTTCTAGATATTTGTGACTTGAATGATCAATATCAAATTTAAGCCAGTCTGATCTATATAAACTTAGCGCTCAAACTGAATCGAAAAATATTTATATTTTTTATTGGAATTTAGTAAAGAGTGGCACTGAGTCTGTTAAAAAAAAACTAGTGCATTTTTTTGGCATAAAAATCTCTTTTAGGCATTGCGACCATTACAAATTATGCACAGACCTAAGTCTGGAACAACCTTCCCTTCGTTAAAAATTGATGTCTCGACAAATTTATATTCATAACCTTAGAGATGTAAGTGCGCTCACCAAAATCCAAGAGAAAACCAATTTATAACAAGACTTTACTTTAAAAATACCCTCTAGGGTTAGACCTCCAGTTATTGACTTTTATTTGTCATACTTGCCGAAATCAAAAATTCAGTTGCATATAGCACTGGATTAGATGGTACAGATTGTTGAAACCCGGATCCGAAAATACATGCTACATCAAACATATTTATTTCAAGTTTTTCCTGTTTTTAGGTTGTCGGAAAGGTATTTTGTTCGACCATTAGATTTACCTGAAATGAAAGTTTTTTCTGAATTGAAATATTTTTCTGAATTAAAATTTTTTTTTGAATGAAATCTATGATATAATATATGTATATTTGATATTAAATTAAGAGTACTTGCTTCCACAAAGCATCTTTAGAAAGTTTGGGTTCGAATTTTTTAGCGAAATTTAATTTAATAATAATTGAAATCACTTTTAATGAACAATTATTATTCTACTATTTGAAGCGTTTAACGATTTTCGGCCTTCCAGAGCGCAACTCTCCACACTTAAGTGATTTAAGACACCTAAGTACTTTCAAAATTTCCAAGCCGAAATTTTTTAAAACACTTAAAAATTGTTTTTTAAATATTTAATATTTTAAAATATATATATATTAGGGTGGGTCATAAAAACTTTTTAATTTTTTTCCAGAACTACTGCGAAAATATCGTCCGCAATGACGAAAAATTTATGTCTGAGTTGAGTGTGTCTCTAATAAACTTATGTATATAATTTGCACATAAACACACAATCTATGCTCACCAATATTATTCGAGGACAACCACCCTCCATACATATCATTTTACTAACAACACAGTCTATATCGAGCGCCAATAAATGCCAAATCTGTGGCGCAAATGTGAAAAATATTGCAAAATTGCAAATAAAGGCAAAGGCGCAGTTCAGGTAAACACACAACAAGTTACAACAACAACAACAAATCAGTCTATGTGCTGCTGAGTCTATTAAGCGCCAATTGAAGGTAAAGCTTAACAAGAACTCATGAGAAAAGAGAAAATTTATGCAACGAAACAATAAATGGTGGAACGCAAAAATGTATTGGTGGAACGCTTCAAATAAATATGTAAATGTAAATATGTATATATATGAGTCTGTGAATATGCGGTGTTTTCAAAAGAGCATATTTGAAGCCGCGAAAAGGTGGGCTTGATATGATATTGTGTGCTAAGTTGATGTGGCGCATATATGTATAACTGTGGCGCATAACAACAACAACAATCTGTAATGTTGTTCTGTAAACCAATACAGTAAGTTATAAATTTTATTTAATACATTGGTATATGTAAGTCAACTGCGTAAGCTAAGGACTGGCAGCCATGCTTGCATATCAGGAAGGATGTATGCATGCATGTGTGAGTGTGTGAGTGTGTGTGGAAGTATGTGGCAGGAAACAAAGCCATCGATGACTGCAGCATCAAAAACTGTGGTACTAGGTAATACAATACAGTCACAATCGAACGACTGTTGCCCCATATTTGACGGTACCTGAGAAGTAGCGGGAATAATGGCAAATGCGTATTTGTTTATGTATATTAGGGTGACTCTAAAATATTTCATGAAACGAATTTCTTAAGCTGGATGAGGCAGATGGCCGTATATCTACCATAACGTCGAGTTTGCCATTGTTTTTTGATAACGTTCTTTATTTCCTCTTTTGTGGAGCACATTTATCTTTCGTCCAAATACTAGTAAGGTGATGGGCGTGCTTCCGTTTATTACATATATAGCTTCGCCTGTAGCTGTACAATATGACGATACTACCCAGAGAGAGAGCTGCTTTGCCATACACTTTTTCTAGGGCTTTGCTTCAGTTACTTTTTGCTCAATGAGTCTGGCCATAACTTTGCTCCGTAGAGTAAGATACTCAGTGCTATCAAAAGCTGGCCTTTGCATCGTTATTTACCTTTGACCTGTACCTTCTCCTTTAGTAACATCAACGCAAGTTTTGAAATTGAGAAAATGGAATGTAATCTGTTATGTAAATCTCTATTTAAATTTAAGAACAACCCTAATGTATAAATATTCACAAGCATATCGCCACACAATCGCGCACAGGTGAAGTCGTTACCTGAAAAAGGAAGTTAGCATACAAGCCAGCACTTCCCACATCGAGATTTACGAGCTACACCAATACAGCTACACCTGCCCGGAAAGCATGTAAGCTTACAGCAGCGCTAGTTTAGACTTAGAGTGGCAGCTTGTGCTGAAAAGGTGCGCATAAAATTGAACTGCGGGAATGGCGGCGACGACATCGTGCTACAGCTAACCTTTGCGCCCGCACAGTGCGTTTTATTTGCCACACACATGCTTCGCATCTATTGTGTTTTATGTGCTTAGAAGTAGTAGTGTGCCAGCTGACTAGTGTATAGTGTGTTACGGTAGTTCTTATATACCGTTATGTTATGCGTTTTGAGTGGAGTTCGAAGGTGCGCTTTGTTATAGCCACCTTTCAATAGCGCTTTCTGCAGTTGGCGCAGCAAGTGGGAGCGGAAGTAAAGTGTAGCAGTCAAGGAGTCAACAAGTGAAGTTGGTAAGCTCAATATAATATGAGCAAAGGTTGACTAGGTGCGCTTTTTGTTTGAGTGTAGCCAATTTGGTGTTGAAATTCTAAGTTATGCCAGTATAAGGTTCCTAACACACATACTTTCTTATATATTTCCATATATTTGCATGTGTAAAAGCTTGCATTTGTTGAATGGAGCTAAGATATTTTCCTTGCAAAAGCTTGAGTGGTTTTCTGTGTGCCAATCATGCCAGTATTGGCAGTTATTAAAGTTAAATTAAGTACTTGTGCAGCAAAATTGTTGGAAGTTAGTCAAGTTTTGAAGTATTGCAAGCTGAAATTGGCAAAAAATATACGCAATTTGCAGAGTGAAGTTGGCTTAAAGCGAACCTTACAAGAGTTAAAAAAGTTATCAAATATTAACAAGATTGGTATAATATATTGGTATAATAAAATGTTAACGAGTGGTATAATATAGCTGTTGGTACATTTCTATAATTTTTTTAGTATGGCAACATTGTGTGAATAATTACCAGTTTTAGATTCATACTACCGTTTCGTAAAATATTCGAAAGTTGTTCGTTTCGCCAAATTTCGGTTAGTGACGAAAAGAACAAACAGCTGGTATACCTACTTAGATCACATGGAGTCGCCTAATAAAATAAGCATAGCACAACAAGTGGTTATGCCATTTTAAGGCAGTAACCACATACTACTAGCGCCTAAATTCAACTGGTTGCCAGTGTCACTGCTTTGCCGGGAAAATTTATATAAACTAAGGCGTTGAGAGTGCTTACTTAGTGATTTTCAGAAATTCTCTCTGAACGCCGCGCAAACCAGAACCAAATCCAGCAAAAACATTATTGCTCTCTACAAATTTACATATTTTCAGCTGTTTCTTAAATAATTTCTCAAAAATATGCTACAACGAAAGCATACAAATTAAATATTTAAAACTATTGAATTAAATAAGTCATCAACGCAGACGAAAAAATCAAAGTAATCACTTTGTAAAGATGACAAAGAAAATATGACGATGAAAGGCAAATAAGAAAATGCTAAGTCTGTTGTCTGTTCAATTAATTAAAATTGACAAATGATGTGCTGTTGAAGCCACCTAAGCTGGCGATGTCTATTACTGCGATTGCTTGCTGTTGGCGGGTGTCCTGTCGTTAGCCTCTCAAAAATAAAAGTCAATGAACAAAAAAATAACTAAAAAGTGCAATATAAAGCAAAGCAAAAACTAAATTGTGAAAAGAATTTAACAAAAGAAATTAAAAAAAAAATCATACAGCAAGCAATAATTTCAACAAAAGACTATAAAACAATTTTCAATAATAAATCTTTAAAGAGAGATGCTTGTATGACTAGCAACTAAGTGTATAGCTCATGCATAAGCGCTTTTGACTGTCCACGCCACCACCACAAGCACATTCGCACACTCTAACAAATGAAAAGTGATAAACATATGAAAAACAAAAGAAAATTTTATAAAAATATGAAATATTGCAGCAAAAGAAAAATTCTCTGAATGCCGCACTGGGGAAAAACGTACTATCATGCGCTTTTGTTGCTCAGCTTGCAGGCGCTGCTGACAATTATACATGTACCAGTATCCTAAACGATATATGGGATATGTATATATGTTTTGTATGTAGAGTTCGGTATCCATCAAATATTTAAAACTGTCAAATGTTTGCAGCCATCACGCTGACATGGCTTTGGCATGAGATGGAAAAAATTCAATAAAAAAATCCAATGAAAAAATTCCGGATATTTTCAATTTGTTCATCAATTCAACACAAGTGAACTCAAATCGAATTTGGTCGATCATTCAGTTAGTGAGTCAGCAAGCAGAGCAGCTCGTGTGACAGTACGAAGTAGTGGAATTGTTGGCTTGCAATATAGAGCGCAGGTATTAGGTAAGAAATATCATAAAAGAAAATACTTAAATACTGATTTATTATGTAAAAGCTGGCAATAAATAAATTTATACTGCTAATAGAACTATATGCTATTCACATAAGCTCAAACATTATGCAATTTCAAGCAATGTACACTTTTTATTGTCCTATCGATCTCATGTATATATTTATTTTCATGCGTTTGTTCGCAAAATGTCTACTGAAACAAGACACAAATTAAAGATATGAGTTGCTTTTTGAGCATTTATTAATCTTACATCGATAGCTTCAATTGCGTTCTTGATATCGTAATCTAATCTATGGCTATTTAAAATTACGAATGACTTTCACCCTACAATTATTCCAACGTTATGTTATTGAAGTTTGGACTTGAATAAATGTTTTGACTACTTGAGTTATATTAACACGAAGATCCCAGTTTATTTTGTCTTAGGAATTTCAATCGATCACAGTGCAAAAAATATATTAACTATACCGAAATTGTTTAACGGTGTCACCCCTAAACTAATCACACTCAATTTAAGCCTGTTCTTTCCAATGTTTCGTTGATCACTTGAATTGTCTGATTCCTTACTAATAATATTTTAAATTTTTGCCAGTCACGGACCTATATAGCCATCTGTGAAAATATAGTCATAGAGTCATCTGCGAAAAAATCTTGACATTTGGTTGCCTGTTCATGAAAGAAAATCATAATCTATGGTCTTTCATACTGAGCTTTTGAGTTATCGATCACTGGAGGTATAGGTGAAATATGATTTTTCGAATAAGGATTGCTTAGTAGAGATCAAAAATTTAAACTCTAATCGCTTTGTTGGGCATTATGGAATTAAATTGGTAGTATTTTTCTGAAAATATTTCTTGTCAAATTCTCTGGAGCTACATGTTTTCAGACTGTGCCATTACCGTCCAGTTCTCACTTAAGGATAAATGTATTCATTTTACTTCTACCTCTCGATATAAAGGTTTATCTAAACTCTGAAAATAATTTTACACATCGTTTTCTGATTGATTTCTACAATAACTCTGTTTCCGCCTGAATCTTACAAGAGCTGGATAATGACAAAGAAAGTGTCTTCCTCCATACAACTTTGACAGTTGGCGTCCAATAAAATTTTGCCTTGCTGTATTTATGCCTATTGGGCAAGGACAATTAAAAGTTCCTACGATAACTACAAGAAAAACCTTAGTGAGAGCGAATAGTTCAGTGTATCTCCTGCATTCTGCACTAGGCCAGGAAGATCTCGCAGTCACACAGGCGTTAGTTGTTGACCAGCGCCTGCTACGCTCATGCAAAGTCTTTAAATTCATCGCTAGAACTGAGATAGTGCGAAACAAAGTAGTTTCTAGACAAGTTTATCAATAACAGTCACAAATATTTTAGAAGATTGGCAGTACCGTTTATTTCGAGCTATTACGAAATATTTTAAAATACTGGATTACGTAATCTCAAACCCGAAAATTATGATTGACTTGAGTTATTACCTTATTTTCTTAAAGTTGTTTAAACTTAATAAAACACTCACAGAAAATAAAAAAATTTCATTCTTTTTGGGGTGGCAAAAAATAAGAGGCTGGTATATAGTTTATGTAGAATAGGATCCACAATCCACTATTACAAAAAAAATTTATTGTACTTTTGATTAATTACAGCTTCAATTAAAACAAAGGCGCTCTCTAATAACTAACGTCAACGCATCAATTTATTTAACTTATTTTCACTGTTTACGGTATTTAAGGATTTTTTTTTGTTTTGAAGATGTGCAGACTGTCAGCAGCAGTTTCTATACAGCAACCCAGTGTGATTTGACACATTTTCCAACACCGATACGACGCACAGCGGGAGCTCTCAGCGGGTTGTAGATAAATATGTTAAATATCTTCTTCTTGCTATTTTCTTTTCTTTATCCCCTCTTTAATTCTTCGTAGCTGCCACTTCCACGACCTTTTCTAATGCAATTTGCGAAATGTAAAAAAATGTGTAGGCCACATACAACTGATTGCATGAAAGCCGTAATATCAAAATCTAATAAAATATAAATTGACAGCAAAACAGTGAATAGGGTGAGTAGAAAGAGAGGGAGATAAGCGTGAGTGCAAACTAATATTGAGGCAAATATTACCTGGGCTGGTGCCTTGTGCGCCTGCAACTGTTGAGTATGAAATTCACATACGCACACAAATTTAAAGAATTTCTTTATATGTATATAGATATATAGGGATACATCCTTATGTATAGGCATGTGTGTGTTTGTATCCACGCTGCGTAAAGGCATTCACTTACATGACAATCAAATATCGTCCTTTTCATACAGGCACACGCATATGAATTTGTATTATTGTTTGCATGTATATGCGGTGTGCTGTTATTTTGCTTAAAACATCCTCAACCTTTTATTGTTCAGCATACCACAACGATTTTGACTTTATTGTAAGCGCTTGTTGAGTAAATTTTTTGTGTTATATTTTTATTGACAAATTTCTGGATTTCTGCCTACGGTTGGTCAGCAATCAAGTGATTTGTCAGCGTGAGCCAGCAATTTTATTGTAATATTTGTATACAAAAGCTGATGTAGCAACAATTATTTATTGATTGGATTTTTGTGTTGTTGTTGTTGTTTTTAAAGAATTTTGCGCTGCTGCATTTAATATGAAACAACAGATTTTCATTAATTTAATGACAATGATTTATGGTATTTAACTGAAATACTTCTTTACAAATTTTAATGAAAATCGTAACGTTTTAACAAAAAAAAAAATAAATAAAAAAATAGTGAAAACCGTCCTTAATGCTTTGCGAGTTTTTAAATCTGTTGCGTTCTGGTTCTGGTTTCAGCGGAGTTTATTTAGTAAGATTATAGTTTTCAATCGTCTTCCTAAATTGGAATGTCTGACTACGCATCTAGACCGTTAGGAAGCCCATTGTGAAAACACTTCATTATTTGCCTCTCTGAACCACCCTGTGCTCCTGCTGCAGTAAATCAGTTATATCAGCACAAAAAATTTGATTTGTGCAACCGCTGAGACATCGTCAAGAAACTCTCGGCCAATAGTTGTGACTCTCTGCCTATCTAAGCCTTGCTTTCGTATCGAAGATGTTCTATAGTCTCTTCTTTTTCTGCCTACTGATAGCCTCTACAATAGTTTTACATCAGAGTCTACCGGCATGTCTGCCAATTGAACTTCATTTACTATATCATTCGTTTTGAATTTAAATAGTCGGCATATGCAGTCCATTAACCTTTCATGCCACGTTTGTCTGTTTGTTAAACAAGTTAGAGATTGACTCCACCAAGACACAGCTGTATTTATAAAATGTTTGTCGCTTTAATATCTGCAAGTAGCCAGTAAATTCCCTCTTTTTTGTAGTTTAATTGTAGAGTGGTGCCTGCTCTGGCTACTTCATGTGCTACACAGTTATCAGGAACATCACTAAGTGCTGGAATTCATGTCGGATTTGTTGTGAAATATGATGTTTGTTCCATTAAGAGATCAAGGTATTCTTTCATATTTTTGAGTATTCGGGAGGTTATTTGGAAATTTACTTCTAACCAACATTTTCTTCATTGTTAATTAAAATTATTGACCTAACCAAGAGCATTTGATCAATTAAGTTCCTGAGAGACTCAGAGATGATCAAATCTTTAAGCGCGCGCAGTATAGCCTTATATAATATATAAGTATATATATAATATATATCGCTTACTACTTCTGGTTTGGCTACAAGGGTGTATTCTCTTACCTTCAGAGATTTTGAGAAAGTATACTGAACATAAATGTCAAAAACATGTGATTACTTTGACAGCCAGTTTGACAGCTATCCCTCTAGGAAATTTTCAGCTTGTAAAAATATATGAAAACTATTCGTGCACATTATTTCATTATTTCTATGATAAAAATAAACAACAAAAATCTAATTTATCGCCACTTATTTGAATTTTTCACATATATCTATTTATTCACATTCCAAAAATTTATGACATATTATAAATAATGTGTGGAAAACTCAATTGTTACAGTTGTAATGCCATACCAACAACAATAAACCGTAATCAATTTAAATTTTTAATCGGAAAAAACTTACCTGCGCTGCAATGATTGTAAATGAAAAATACAGTGTGTCACAATATTGCGAATGATAAATTATTACCCACAAATAACGGTTAAACAAAGTGAAATTTTCGAGAGTGCGCGAAAAAGAAATAATATGTATTGTCATATTGCAAAATTCAAAAGCAAATATTTACTAGCTGCAATAACAATGCGCTATAAATATATAAACAGTTTACTGCGTAGAAAATATGTATATTGAAGCAACGGCAAAAAATGCCGTAACAATTTTAAAATAATTGGCAAAAAATGGCGATAGAATGCAGCAATGGAATGAAATTTGTGTCAGTGCAGCTAATAAATTAGGTTGCGCCACTTTTTTTCTACATTCGCACAACAATACAAACGTTTATTGTTGAAAAGTTATAGCAACAACAAATCACACACACACCTAAATACACAGAGTTACAATAAAAATAGCACAAACCTACGCAACACTGAACTTTGACATGCGGCTAATGTCGAATGTTGCAGCAATGCCTGTGTCATGTCAAAATAAAGCGGATTTATAAGCCTATACACGTTGCAGCAAACACAAATGCACACATACATACAGATAAATACATGCATATGGCAAGCTATAAAGCATTTGCATACGAAATAGCTATGTGTGTGTACTCATGCCAAATATGAATATTTTCTCGTTGCTTTTTAAGCTCAACAATCGACCGATTTTTGATTTGGCAAAAAAGTAAGCAATAGCAACAACATAAACAAATATTGGCATAACAAAAGCGAAATTTATTGGCAAATGAAAGTGAAGCGGCCCGCAATTTGAATTTGTGGTTTATGTGCCTGCCAGCAGCAGTGTGAGCGGGTAGCGGTGCGCTGAGTGGCAAGGTTGAGAGATTGAGTGGCTATGAGTGCTGTAGTGGCATGAAAAGTGTGCAACGGATGGCCAGTTATGGGTTTAATCTGTTGTCCTGACAGCGAACAACACACACATATATATACATAACCGTTATTCGTCCATATGCATGTGTGTATGTTTGCTTTTGGCATTACGTTCGCCGTAATGATTGAAAGCGTTATGACAATTTACTACGCCAATTTATAGTCGTGTTCCGTTGAAGCAAAAACAAAACAAAAAAACCAAATATTTTGTGTTCTGGCAAGTGCAGCACAATGCAAACAAATCAAATTTGCTTATCTTTCGTTTGTAGGTATTTTTGTGTTTTTATATTCATATATCTGTATTGTTGTAGTTAGCAGCTGAAATTGGGTTATAAGGTTATGACTTTGGTCATTTTAATGGCAAATATCAATTAACTTTTTTCTGTTTGGAGGCATATTTGATTTAACGTGGCCCTTAGTGTTTGGTAGTATTGAAATTGGTATATATGTACATATATATTTATATAAGCTGACATAAGCGAATATCAGATTGCACTGCGATAAGAATTTTTTTTTCAATTAAACCCTATTTCGACTGTCATTGCTCCATTTTTTTTTCTCATAAATTAAATAAATTTTCCATCAAAAGACTTGATTTTGATCGATCAGTTTGTATGACAGCTATAGCTTTAAGTGGTCCGGTAACGAAAGTTCCGACAGATGAAGAGCTACTTAGGGTGAAAAGCCTATGTGCGAACTTACAAATCGTTATCCCGAAAACTGAGGGAGTAGCTCGCGTATATATAGATAAACAGACAGATGAACAGGGCTAAATCGACACAGTTTGTCACACTGACTGTTTTCTCTTGCAATGATAATAAATGACAAGATATAAATTCGATTGGTTGCTGGTTTTCTAGACAAGACCAACTCTGTAGCTCAGAGTATATGTGGTTTGAGAAATCGCTGTTTTACCAAAAATCACTAACCTAACTAAGTAAGTGTTCAGATAAAGAGAGTAGAAAATTATCTAGGCAGATTTCAATTAATAGCATCATTCAATTCTAAAACAGTTGTGTTTAAAAGTTATTCGAACCAAACAAAAGTAAGTCGGCAAGATCTCGGGTTACAAGGGTTCTTTAATTAAGCATTCCACTTATTGATTTCCACGTGTTTATTTTTAACCTTAAATTTATTAAATTTTCTTCGAAGGCAGACAATCTGCAATATTTTAGTGACCTATATATACTCTGACATGGATTTCTCATATTTTGTACACACTTAACCATATTTAGTTGGTGGACATCGATTTCATTCCACACTTCAAACACTTTTAGCTTTAATAATCGGATTTGTAAAAGCTCTAATGCACAATAATTTTCTACTTTATTTAATTTTTATCGCTTTTTTCTGGTTGTTTTCCAGCACTGATCTCTGTATCTGCTTTCGACATTTTCGCAATAAACGCACACGCGCAAATATGGGTTACCTACGTGTCCTCATCAGGAACTTTAATGACTTTCTACTCGCCAGAGAATGAAAATCTCCACCTGCACTCACATATACATATGCATACTAAAGGATATGGTTACTCACGCACTTTTGCGAAAGCTACATACATACAAGCGAAGTGTTGTCCGCATGTCCATGTTAGCGCAAAGGGATATGAGCACTCGGTGGCATATAAGATGTGTCGGAAAAATTGTAGATGCCACAGTGGTTGTACACCTTAGCGTCGGTATATAGGTTATATAAAACTCAGTTGCGGCTAACTTGAGATAAAATTTAATGAAAATGCTAGGTAAATGTTGGGGGTACGGTTCGTGTGAGTGAGCCGGATGGAGGTTGTGTTATGGAAATAATATATTGGTGTATAAATTTGTAGCGCTAGGGGTGATATGAATACAAATTTATATCACACACATATACATCGACTTATTTATGTGTTAAGCTTCTTTTGCAGTTATTATTATATATATATATATATATATATTTATGTATGTGCCTGTAATTCTTCGACATAGTAGCACCATTTCGGTCTTGCAACGCACATTCATGACTTGCTTATATACATATATACGAACTCTGAATGTATGTGTGCTTGTGTCTAAATATAACAATTTTATGTTTCGATATATATCTACGAAGGCGGTTTGATTTTTCTAATACGAGTTCTAGGCTTAAGTTCTGGCCGAGTTTTGGTTTTGTACAGCGCTTTATATATGATACGCGCCACTGCTGACCGTTAATAGATATTCTGTTCTTGCCTATTTCGGTCACTCTCTCCTTTCATCTATGTCTCCTTGGAGATGCAATTATGTGGACAGTAAAGCTGGCAATCAATCACAGTGTAGACTTTTAACTCTTCACTACACTATTTCATGGTTGTACACGCTATATGTAGAACAGATAATCAGCATAATTAGTGTCGAAATTTTTTTTTTGCTATCTTCATAGTTATTACCAACTCGAAATGGTAATGGATAAATATCAAAGAATCGTAAATTCTGAGTATCCTTTCTAATAACCCAGACCTTTGGTATATATTCTCATCTACGTAGCTCTACTTGTGATTCAATATTGATTTACCTTTCTAATAGATTCAGAGTTACGTTATATTTTCTAATCTAAGTGCCCCTCTGCTTCTTCTCTTCTATTAGCATATACAACTCCAAAACCCTTCAGCCTTAAATTTCTTCCGAAGTCCTTCGTTTCTCAACTTGATTTCGATGAACGGAATGCTTGTTTCTTAGCAGACGACCTTTATTTATAGAGCAGCGTGTCAGGAAACTAAAAAGTCGAACATTTTTTCAAGCAACCCTCGTATCTACATAGCAACTAGCTTTCATATATAAGCACAATGTATATAACTGCCATCCCGGGTGCCCATATAATCTCACTTCCGACCAGCCCTTCAACCGCAATCACTGCACATGTTCACACTTCCACTCGCACATACACACACTCAAACGCATAATGCCCACAGGAATTGCGTCTGCTTGCACCTATGCAAGTATGTATATATATATATATATAAAAGGTGTATGTATGTATGTAGTAGTGTTGATAGCTGCTACTTTGTGCTGGCTCTCCATCCTGTGTTACACTCTCGCACACTCACTTACACATACACCTACCAGTGTGCGGCTGTTGCGGTGTCAAGTGCACCGGAATTTCACTGTCCAGCCATTATTACACAGTTGTTGTAGAAGCTTTCAGAGTTTTTGTTGTTTAATAGCCAAACCAAGTGTAATGGCTATGCGCTCAATTTCATAAGAATCTGCGCAATTAAAAGTGAAATGCATGGTTTTAAACTCTCACGCACATACATAAACAGTCACCTACATAAATGTATAGTCCCACCGCATAGTGCGTTGTTACGTTCCGATATGGAGGAGACAAGAGCTTACTTTATTATGCTTTTGTATGAAATTGAAGTGCAGCAATGAGAGACTTAAATTTATGTCAATCGGTTAAGGAGTAGATCTTAAGGTAGGTTAATCAGTTTGTGCTCTTAAATCATAGTTGTGTGGCTTATTTGGTACCTTAGGCAAATTAAATGCCTACCAATTTAGGTATCACCTTTCCAGCTAAATAAAGTCAGTTTAAAACCTTGCTAAGATAATTTTTTTGCTATTAGTTTATTAATTTTAACCGATTCAGGTAGCTTCACTTATATTTTAAATGTCAACATTATTTTTTAAAGCACTATTTATGGAAAATATATCATAAACCGAGTGAGAATTACAGACTTGGCAAGAGAAATCTGTTTAAATTGCATATTACTAAGGCAATTCAGTCAGCATGTTCGATGGGTTTATTTACACTGTATTTCGTTCTTTTAGAAAATATTTTAAAAGCTCTGTGAAAGCTCAGGGAAAGTTTTGTTTTTCCCATCTTTATAATAAAAAAATAAGTAGTTTAGTTTGTATTGCCGCGAAGATTTCCAATTAGGGATGAAATACTATAAAAAACTAAGGTTATCAATTCAAGTCTTGAGTACAAAATTATGTGATAACAGAGCTAGGCCTCTTTTCATTTCGTTATTTAAATAGTTATTCTAGTAAGCATCGAAAACCCAGCTGTTGCCTTGAAAATTCTATTTCATTTGTTAATCTTAAATTTAATAAGCAATGGAAGGTTCAAAAAAAAAAAGCTCGCTATGTTTCGAAGATAATCAATTTTGCCCGTACGGTGCTGAGAGGCACAAAAAGTTTTCCAGTTAGTTCTCAAAATTAGGGAAATGATTGGGAAATAGATTTATAAAAAAATAAAGATTTATTTATTATTTAGATTTATATAAAAATAGAATAAAAAAAAGCCTTATTGCTATATTTATTAAAATATCTGTTTGCATTTCAAACGTTTGTTTTATTAAGCTGTTTAATATTTGATAAGCAAGTATGATGAAAAAATATCGATCCTTAAAATATTTTTAATAAGATAGTATAAACACCTGTGGAGTCCAATAACAGGGTGATCGAAAAATATTGAAAAAATAATGCGTATCTAAAGCATTTCCACAACAAATAACTCAAGGCATACTTAAACCGATTTATACGAGTACTCGCGCGATATCTAATATTATATCAAAAATGCATATGTTGCCTACATTTGTGCGCGCCATACATTGCTACACTTGCAGACGTCAAGCGACAAGCAGCCTGAGTACAAGGCAAACCGTTGACCAAGAGCGCTAATGCTCATTTATTCATTTCGCTGTGCTAGCGTCAGTGTGTCCTTGATTCGAGAACGCTAACGCTGTTGGGGAAATGCGCTCAGAGCGGAAAAGGAAGTAATATGCGAAAAAGTAAACATGCAAAGCGGCAAACGGCAAAACGAGGTTAACACAATCAAAGCGCAAATAGCAAAAATATGTGCGTCAAAAATGAAAATATACGCGCAACAGTAAAGGCGAAGAAGCGGAAAACGAATAGGAGAGTGAGACCTGGAGGCGCAGCAAACGTTTGTCAAACAAAAAGCAAACGCAGCATGGCAATATAGCAAATGTGCACGTTTTATGGAAATTTCAATTTTTCAAAAAAAAAAAACAATTTCTAGCAAAAAAGTAGACCATTTTGCATTTGCGCGGCGTTTGCGCCAAAAATGTGGACAGTGCGCCAAAAAACCGGTACGCAGAAATCGTTCAAACAATTTGAAAATGATAGAAATAGCGGAGCATACAAGCGAAAGAACGACGAAAAATGGCAAACCGCTGTAGCATATGCTCTGGCGCCTGGGGATAGGCAAAGCAGAAAATGGAAACGCTTTCATCTAACGGCGAAATCGATGTTTTTTTGCGCTACTGTAGTTTTCAGCGAAAAAATTATTATTGTTTTTTTTTTCTGGGTGGAAGTTAAAAGAAAATTGTTTAAAAATTGAAGTGCGCGCCGGCCCATACACAAAGTATTTGAAAGAAACGCCAACAAACTGCCAACGAAAGCGAAATGCGTTGTCCCAATTTTTTGGCCATGCTGCATGCAGCGCTGACTGGCTAAGTGCCCAGCTGTATGTTTTGGGCTGCTGGCCGGCCAGTTTGTTGCCAGCACTCAGGCGCATAAATACATTTCTCTATATACCATAGAAGTGGCAGTCTTTCTGGCATATGCGCGCCATTTACATATCTGTGTATGTGTGCGCCTGTGTGCACATACGCATTGCGCCGTTAAAGTAATGCGCGCGCGCGCTTGATAAGCGGCATGCCGCTGTTGCCGCTATTCATTCCGTTGCTTCTGTATCGCTGGCAATTTACATTTTATTTCGTAACGCATTTTTTGTTGCTTTGCATACAATTTCCTTTCTCTCCCCCCTTTTATAGTGTAGCTATGCTGCAGTTTTTTTGCCACGCAGCGCCTGTTTCACATCTGCCACTGAATGCTTCGCTTTCATTTATTTGAATATGATGGATTGTTTTATGATTTATACTTCTGACGCGGCGGGGTGTACGGCACTGCGTGTGTCAAGTCTGTTTAGAGCGCTGCGATTACGCTGAAAATGTCGTTGTTGAGTTAGTGTGCAAAGCAGAGATTGATAGAAATTCATAGAAGGGGGGTTTCTTTAAACGGCTTGACTCAGTAGTTATGTGTTTTACGTCTATATAAATTTGAATAACGAAAATTTAATTTTAGTGGCTTAAATATCTTATTTATTTTCTTCGTGATTTAAGAATGTTATTAAAGAGTTTTGTTGACATTCCATAGACAATTTTAGTTGAAATAAACCCGACTTCAAACTTTACCGTTTACTATTTCATTACATTTCAAAACATTTCGAACACGGTTTTGAGTAATACTAATGAATTAACAGTCTTTTGCCTGTCAAAACTACAGTTTCGTTTCGATTACTGCCACCCGACTGTGCCAAGATGTTTACGTCTACTCAAATGCATCCCTTCTCTTCATAAGTTTATAATTTCGCTTAATTTGATTTTTGCATTAAGGTAGGTTAGTTAGGTTAGATATGTAGGTTAGGTTAGGCGCGCGATTTTGGAGGCTTAATACAAGCATATATTATATTAGAACTTTTTGAGAGTTTTCAGTGGTGTTCAGACTTCTTTTTTGAGCTTTTTATATGCTAGCAGAGAAGAAAATCTGTCTTCATAGTTCTCAAACCAAGATGTCGACTATCAATATAAGGAAAAGACCTGGAAGTAGGTTATGTTATACATGCATACATACATGGTATTCTTATTATATTGTTTAGTCAAAAAGAGTTTTGTTATTTTTTGAACTAAAAATTGCTAGGAGAGTAAATTAAAATAAATTACTAAATATTCCTTATAGGAACTTGATTCCGTTTATTCTGTTTTTATGGCAGCTATATGCTATAGTGGTCCGATATCGGTGGTTCCGACAAATGAGCGGCTTGTTGGGGATATAAGGGCGTGTGCAAACTTTTAGAAACACTGATGAACTAGTTCGCGTATATATGATACAGTATATATAATACAGACAGACGAACGGACATTGGACTAAATCGACTCAGCTCATCATTTCAATCATATATTTACACATTTTATAGCGTCGCCGACGTTTTCTGCTGGGTGTTACGAACTTAATATACTCTCTTCCAAATTTTTATAGAAGCTTTGTGAAAACAACTTCGAAGTTTTCAAGCAATTTGCAAGAGCTTCATTAATTCTATATTTGAATATTTTCATTCACAACTACCATAAATGGAATTTCAAATACCACGGCGCATATAAAGCAAGTTATTTCGCGAAGCAATATTATTTCAATAAATTTCTGAGTTGCTTGCAATCGAGTTAAGAACTGTGGCATCAATATAACATTTGGCAATCACCCGGACGGCAGCTGTAAAATGCGAAATGAGATCTTGAAAACTGTGGCGCTTCAAAATTTCATCTGCGTGCATCAAATACAAGTAGGTGAGCGAGTGTGTGTGTGTGTATGTGCTTGAGCGTAAGCAAGGCAACGCGATTGCCAATTTTCTATTTATTTACAATCTCCCGCTATATTTGCAATTGAATGCGCACACAAAATGTCCGCCTTGTTGTTGTTGTTTTTCTTATTTTTGCAAGCAAATACTCTAGAACTATGTACATAGTGTGGCAAAGTATTGAGTTTACAACGAAATTTTACGAGTACACGAGTATAGAGCAAATTGTCAAACAAAGTATCAACTTGCAACATCAGCAATGCTAGCGGCAAGTAAGCAATGCAAATAACAACAAACGCTGTAAGAATATGCGAGCGTATGTGTGTGTGTGTCTATGTTGCAATGAAATTGGAAAAAGCCAACAAGAGTCAACGTTTCAAAATTTCAAAAAGAGCTCTATATATACATATCCATACAAATGTGCCCATATATATATATATATATATATATGTGTGTGTGTGTTTGCGCGCCGTAGTTGCAGCATCAAATGCGCAGCGCTACCAACTATGCACTTGCACTTGCAACATGACACTTGACGATGGGCGCTTTTAGCGACAAATTCAAATATCACTTTTGTGATGAAAGCGCCAATGGCGGCGGCAGCACAGCAGGGCGAAGGGGGTGAGTTGGCTGTGGCGCAGAAAGCACAGTTCCGTTTTTGGTTTTGGTAAATGCATATTAAAGTAAGAGCTCATATTGCAGCGCTTTATGCGTTTGTATGCGCAAATACTTTAAAATCGTTGTTATTGTTGTTACTGTAGTTGCAAATATAAATTGACATCTTACAAATCACATTCTGCCGCATGGAGAATAAGAACATTTTTGTTTAAGTTATTGCAACGTTGCATACACACATGCACACATATATATGTACATATATATATATATATTTGCTCGTGTATGTATTTGTATTGCTTGTTGCAAGTTGTTGCAGACTTTATGCACTTCAGTAATTTTGTTGCAACAGTAGCTGTAGCAGTTGCAATCATGAAATGGCACAAGTTGCCACATAGCTCAAAAGTGCAAGCGCAAATACGGTATATAAATAAATAAATAAATATATCTATATACATAAAGACATATGTTGCAATATTCTTAGTTGCTTCACATGCAGCAAGAAGAAAAAATGATTTGCCGTTGCGCTGCGGGCAGCAATCGTTGTAATTTCATATGTCCTTCACAACTTCAATTTGCTTTTCGCTCTCTTATTTAACAATCAGTTTACCGTTAGCTGGCTCTCGCTTGGCATAACACAATTACTGTACATACATATATAATATATGGATATTTCTATTATTTATTTAATAATTTTGAAACGTAATAGTCATACTAAAATTATGAGATTGTGGATACTAAAAGAATAATATTGAAAAGCTCGTAGGCACAAATTGGCGAGCATTAGTTTATGGAGATGAAACTTCCTAGATGGTCGATGAAAATTTTTGAGATGAGATGTTATTAAAAGCTCGTTTGTAGGTTGTAGAGCCGTTCTGCTACAGCTGCAGAGTCGTGAGTTCTCCGAAAGCTTTCGAGTCTGTGACTGAAGAAGCTAGAAAGCTTATTAAGAAAATATAGACTGAACACATATCACTCACACCGCATTCAGCTACGCACAGTAAGTTTTGGACGAAGGTGTTGCATTTGGGGCTACATAAACTAAAAAAACTATATGCTATATTTATATGAACTTTTGAAACAGCAATAAAAGGCGTCCCCTGGAATTTATGAACTTTTGAAACAGCAGTAATATTCGTCTCCTCGAGCTATGATAGCTTTTCCGAAAATGGAATAATAGTATCAGGCGTCCTAATTTTGACCACGGTCTATGGGATTCTGTGTTATCTCTTCAGTTTCTTAGAGCTTTGGAAAATAAGCTTTCCCGGTGACTTGGTTCAGATTCGGCTTTTATATGTTACACTTATGTCTAACTATGAATTCATTTCCTTCATAGCTTGCAGCATTGATCTTCCATAAGTTTAATCCAGAAGTCTCAATACAAATTTCGTATACTATGATGAGGTACAAACCATTTTCATCTTAAATAAACTGACTGATCTAGCTCTTCGTAATAAATACTTTTAATATATACATACAAGTATATATATCTTATCTAATTTTTAATATTATTTGACGCACCATTTCTCGCTCTACAACTGACCACATCAAGCTGAGAACATCAGACAATCGCTATTGAAATTCTTCTGATACTCTCACTCTCTCTCGTAAAGGCCCTTTTTTACCAACGTCAAAGCTTGTTATCCATCCGCTCTGCATTGTTTCATCCTTCTTCTTCCAAACACTTTGCTGCTGACCTTTAAACAAATACACTCACCTGCAAATTGCTCCTTAACTGAGTAGCCTTTCTGACCACTTTCTTTGCTGTGGTAACGTTGCTTAATTAACAATTTAAAAAGTAAATAAATTGTTTGAAGAAATTTCACTTTGTACAAGAAGAAAACAAAAACACAAACTGTTTGCAGCTATTTATTGGCTGCTTATTTGTTTGCGGTTTGTTTGTCGTCTGGATCGTCTGGTCGGTAAGGAGTCGTCTGTTCTGCTTCGTTTACCTTTTGCTTTGTAAACTGAGTTTATTTGCCAGTGAGATACGATAATAACTAGATTTCTATATATATAAGTGTGTATATGTAGCTAGTTTGAAGTAGTAAAGGATTTTTCTTTTAATCAACAAAGCAAATGGTTAAGCATAGTTCCTCTAATATAATATTTCTCGATTGCTTTGATTTACTTAAAATTATTTTCATTTGGCCTCTGAGGAATATACTTGTAATATAAGAATGCTTGTGAGTGGGCATAGACGTGTTAGTAATTTACAGTTAGAATTTTTAAACCAAGATTTCTAATATTGAAACTTACCTAATTAAGCAGCATGAAAATAAAAATTAAGAACTATAAGTGAGTTCAAAACGAACAAATAAAATCAAGGTTATATATATTTTGACTTTATCAGTTCTCATTTTTTTGATTCCGTCTAACGTACGAGTTTCTCAGCACAGCCGGTCAGTTGTAATTGGTTTATCACCAAAAGATCGCTGATTCATATAATGCATAGCCCTGTATATCGTTCTGCTAATTTTTTTCCCGCCACGTTGTTTGATTTTGAAAAAAAAATTCACCGCTGGACATTACCAATGACCGCAACGTTGATTTTTTCTTCAGTTTTATGAAGAAGTACATATTTCACAACTTTGGCCAGTAAAGCCGATTAAATAGTTTTAGTTGTTAAGCCAAGAAAACATGAAACTAATCTGGCGGTACGAAGTGCTCTCTAAGGTTGCGGCACTTTATTCGAAATGGAATTTCCCCATTTTCTTAAAATTGTTATGGTGTAAACTGTTATGTACTGTGACAGCCAATTTGACAGCTATCTCGCTATGAAATCATATGTGTCTACAAGAAAATGCCCTAAAAGGATCAACTCAGAAGAATGGACGCCGAAATGATTGTTCACTATCGTGAGATATATCGAAATCTCTCCTCTGAAATTTAGTATCTGTGCTCTCTTTTCAGTCGGTTCCGGTTACAAAGTTTGACGAAGGTTTCAACCCAAAGAGCGTATCTTAAAATAGATATCAAGTATGCAGATTTGCAGATGTTTTAATAGAAATTATATATCTCTACAAGTTCAAATCTTTTATAGCAGAGTTTGGCTTCCACCCAGCCAAACTACCCTATAGCAGAACTTTTTTATTATATGCAATTATATTTATCTTTAGCGAGAGTAGAATTTCATTGAGTTATCAATATTTCGTCGGAAAGACGATCGGCAGAAAGGACGTAAATGCAGTAAATGCAGTAAGTAAACATTAGATCTTCTTTGTCAGGGTCGTCTCAGTTCCTAAACGGGTTCTCAAGAGGCGGAAAGTAGGATCGGTGGCAGTCTAGCGAGCTCTTTACGATAAACGTACCTAAGCTTTTAGAAACAGCCAGAGTTGTAAGATGTTCGCGCTGGCTGCTTCCGATTGCAATCGTAAAGGTCTCAGGAAGTCTCCGTTTGGATTTTGACCTTACTAAAGAACTTTGACGCTTCCGCCGTATAAGGACATACATGCACATTCCCTTTCTCCAACCCTGTCTGATGAATTTGCAGCTGTCAGCTCACCCCATGGAAGCATGCCAATGCATTAGGCTTATTCTTAGAAAACTTCTCAGCAAGTTATCACAGCAGTGCATTAAAATTGTATTCGAACGCTTTCGCTAACTCTCGTAACACAAATCAATTTAACCGCAGGCGTTGCGTTGTGCATTTACCACAGAATTTCAATTATACGTCTGCCGTTATGTGTATTTATGAGCAAAAGAATGAAAAACTTTCAACGAACTACTCGTATAACCCAACAACAAATATGCGTTACAGAACTTGTTGCAACTATGCCGCAACTGCCAACGTTAAACGCATTTTTGTAACCCAAAGAAAAAAAATAAAAAGAAAAGAAATGCAAAGAAAAAAATTTTCCATTAAGACATTTCTCGAATTCGCGCAATTTCAATTTCTTTACTTTACGCCGCTGCATTCGACATGCCCACGCGCGCCCTGCTACCATATTGCAGGCATCCTTGAAGAAGTTGAAACAATAGAAAAATTCCTTGCGGCCATGCAACACAATGCGAGTGCGCAATATGGCAACATAACGGCGAATGAAATAAATGGATTTTTGCAGTTGCATGTGGCTGATGGCGCCACACAAGGTGCCACATTGGTGCGGGTAGGCGCGCGCGCGCTTTCACTGCTTTCACTGTCAGCTGCTGCCGCAACTCAGCGCTGCCACCTGCCGCCGCTACCTGTGTGCCTCACATTCTTCTGGCCAACAATTGGAGCAAACAAGCAATGTCGTCGTCGTCGTCAGCGTCGTCATGGTGCAGCGCCAGTAACGGCATTGTAAAGCATTGTTTGCGTTCACTATACGCTCTTGATTTCATAAACTTGTAATTCGCTTTCGTTGTCGCAAGTCCGTCGCACCGCCCACCACGCTGCGGCATAGTTGCATTATTCTTCAGCGCGTAGTTTCAGCATCTTAGGCTTGTGCCACTTTTACTTTTGTCTTGCTTCGTTTCCTGCAACGCGCCCCAAAGCTACATATAATTTTTCCGCTCAGTGCATTTTTATATTTTTAATTTTTTATTTTTCAAGAAATAGATTAATAGGACTTTACCGCCTCCCTCCACATATTCACGCTACACTTTCATCACTTCTCGCATTTCTCATATGCCATTGCCACGTTTTGTTATTGTATTCGCTGATTGCCGTTGCAGTAGGGCGACAAATGACGACTGCAGCGGCGGCAGCGGCGTGCGAATGCCATTGAAAGTGAAACCATTAAAAATGCACTCGACACAATCGACGCCGTAGCTTTCATTTTCAACTGCGACAACAAAGGAAACTATTTATTTGTTCTCCATATTTACCTTTATATTGCATTTGTTAGCGACATCGTTATTTGTTCGTGACGCCCCTATCGTGCCCATTGTTCTCATCAATATTAACGTCCTTGACGAAGTTCAAAAACTATTTCACTTAATTTTTCCTGCTCTCTTAACAATCGATAGGAGTGGTCACATAAACTTGTGCGATTTTTGTTTCGAACTTTGTGGTATTTGTCAAAGTGCTTCTTAACGGTAATGGAACTTGGTGCATATTTATAGTGGGTTAATGAGCTGTTGAGAAATGGTCGAATTGAGTTGTTGAGTGGGAAACATTGTTTCTAGATTTCATAGTCGAAGGTTGAAAGGCATAATCGACAACACTCTGCGAGTTCTATTTCCTCTTTTGTACCTGTAAGTGGTTGAAACGGATCACAGATAGAGTACTTGTAGATATGTGTAGACTCAGATGTTAAACTTCATCACTCTTTTCAGCAACATAGAAATTCTTCGGAAGAACCATTCATCTTCGAATAATCCTTGCGTAAGAAAGTTATTGGACTATTCAGTGCCATAAGCTGATGTTTTAGACCTACATAATGTCGAGGTTGTTATATTATAGCATTTATGCTTTAAGTTTTCCCAATAAATATGTAGTCCAACAGCCGAATTCTTTTAAGGTAGACTTCCCATGATAATATTAACAGAAGTTATCAGAAGAAGCTTTCAACTTAGCTTTAATGAAACTTTAGATAAAAAAAGCTTTAGGGGAGAGCACTGTCCAGAGCTTTTCGGAATCGAAAATATATTTTAATATCCTCTTGGTTTCACATTCCTGTTATTTTGTTCAAGACTTACACTAAAGTCCCCCACTAGTCGTACGTATACGGTTTGCACACAAGAAGCTTACGCCTTAGCTTTAGTAGAACTGTAGGTAACAGAGCTTTACGTGAAAGCATTGTTGGGAGCTTTATGAATGGAAAATATTTTTTTTTTTGCAATATCTGGCTTGCTCTCACTAAAGTTTCGCTAACAGAAAGCATCAATTTTCAAATCAAAGTCAAGAATATTTTTCGACAGAATTCAAATAAATTCAATGAGTTTTAATGAAAGTGGATCCTAAGAAATAGGAAACATCTTATGCTGACCAAAAAAGCTTTGAATTCCTTAATACTCCTGTTATCAGACATTGCAGCCACAGCCAACTTCCATAGCCTATCTATATATCGTAAAATAATATGGTGAAATTTTAATTTTGAAACCAAAATGCAGTTACTCTATACTTTCGATTCACAAACCCACTAATTGCATATATTTTCCTAAAAAATTAATTAAGCCGTTGCACTTAAGCTTACTGCCATTTGAAAAACAATGCTTTAAGCTTTACGTTTTCTTAAACCCACTTCTCCATTAATTTATATTTATTTTTATTCAACCGCGCGCCATTGTTTATAAATTAAGAACTCAAGTGGCTAAAGCAAATGGGAAATATTCTTAAAATTATGCACGAGTCAAATTAATAAAATATTTTGTTGATTAAAGAATATTTCTTGCACCAAGCGCATAACCGTTTTGCGCTTACTTGCCTCGACCGTTAACGTAAGAAAGCACATGAAGTCATGCGTGTAAAATATTTTAGCGCTCCAGCATAGACGCTTTGCACTAAGTAATGCAGCAATATTGCGGAAAGCACAGCAAGACCATGTTGTGGCAACAGACAAATCGTCTCAAGCAGCGGCGGTGTTTATATGCGAGTGCCTATATATACATCCAGCCTGCCAGAATAAACCGACTCATATTTGCTGCTTCACAGCAGCCACTAAGCACTTCCTTTTTCAAGCTAACCGAGCAACAAACTGGACAACTGCCCGGCTGTGAAAAAATAATGTACGAGTGTATAAAAACTTATTTGTACATATATATTTTTTTATATTTTAGATTGCACTTGAAAATTTGGCCGCCGTCCTCATCGAGTTTCCCAGCCGTCATACTTTTTTTCACATTTTTGCGCCGTCTCTCGGCGAGTCTGAAGCAGGACACGTCGAAAATTAGCCAGCCAAATAAGCTGTAGCTCAAGTTCAAGCACCACTTTAAGCGTAAGTCGTGTGCGCTTAATTCAATTAAGTTAAAAAAATTTATATGAAAAAAAAAATAAAATAGCAATAACAATAATAATAGTAATGCAATGTAAGAAAATTTGGAAGGTATGAGCTTTATTAGGGTGTTGTAGTTTCGGTGAGTGGCCGAAAAAATGTAAGTATCTGCAAAGGCAGGATTTGGAAAAATATTAAAAGAAGTTTTTCATAGGATGGGGGGAAGACAGGAATTTTTAATATAATTGTTTTAAGTTAGTGAAGCATAAATAATTAAACTTAATGTGTTTGTAAGCTCTATAGTTTTATTAAATAAAGATTTAGTTAAGGGGAATTAATATTTCTTAATGCAGCCAGGTTTTGAACCATAAGTAATCAGCTGCTTATATGTAGCAAAGACTCACACCAATTTTCTTTTCACCCGAACTGATCAAAAGACAACATTTATGTATACCACTTGAATACATACTGAAGAGATGCGAAGATAATACTCCACTTCGAGTACGAAGAATCTATAAAGCTGCTCTTGCTTTTCTTATAATGTGCATAAGAATGATTTACTCGCAGAAAACTTTATTTGTATACCAAAACTTTTAGTAAATCGTAAGTACACATACATAAATTATTTCATAAACTACTCTTAGCTCCTTAACTACCTTTCAGATAGCTAGCACCAATTAAGCAAAATCGACAATTTCTCTCATGGCAAATAATGCATTTTCAGTTGAGCTCATAATGCCACGCCTCCAACTGCAACATAATTATTTCTTATGGCAACAATAAATACCTGACAATGCATTATACAATGTAATTATAGCCTAAGGACTAGATCAGCAACAAACTGGCAATTAGTTGATAATCTGTTTGGCCAATACGATAGAGGCGATAGGCAGACGCATTAACCCTTGAAACAGTGTTAACAAGAGGGGTGTATGTGAAGGGGATGTAAACAAATAAGACATACATGTATGCGTATAAGTGCTTAAGTACATATTTACGAGTGTTACTGGTATTTATGAGGGATGATACCCTGTGGGGAATCGATATTCCTAGTTTACTGCAGAGATATGTTATTGGTGGAAATCTTTATTGCTTATCTAAGTTTCAAACCATTCTTAAGCCGAGTCAAGTGAGAAAAGCTTGTTTCCGTTAGTGGTTCGTACATTCTAAATTCTGCAAGGCCACAAGTGACAGACCTAATATGATTCCTACAAAAAGTACAGGTTGTATTTGTTATGCTCTTGGTTTTGGAACTATACTCGCTTCTAACATTTGGGAGGTTTATTATTTATCCGAGAACTTCTAACTGGATTTATGGATGTCTGATATAGGAACAATAAAATTGCGTAAATAATGCAACATTTCCTACAGGGTACAACAGTGATGCGTTGCAATGATGAGTGGCTTCGGATATGTTTCTACATGTGTAGCTACATATTTTCTCTAAAGCCAGCTAGTTTGATCACTTAATCCCGTTGCGTTGCAATGTTGCTGCTGCATGCGTTGTAACTCAATTAAAATTTAGTATCTAAGCAAATAATTTCGGCAACTGCACACACATACACATTTACATATACTTTAGCATTTGGCTAAGCACCGTCACTCAGACCAAGGGTTGCACACGGCAGGCGGTCGGTCCACAACTGATCAACTGGTATAGGCACATTTTGATGAATTACGAAGCTCAAGCTAATCTGCAACAAGCACACACCGAAAAATGCCAAAATTGTATGTTGCACGTATGAGGGGTGAAGGTTGCATGACGCGAGTAAGCGAAAAAAAAAATGAAAACAGAAAATCATCAGTAGGCATATTTGAGTTTTATTTGCTGACGCAGTGTAAACGTATGAACGATGAGCTGGCGGCCACAACGTTGTATGCGTGGCATGAGGCAGCATTTATATGCCATGGAGGCAGTGCTCAAGCTCAGCCGTTTGCAATTGCAGTTTAGTCAACACAACATTGTTACAATGGCTTGGGCGCACATCAAAAATTAAACTGGTGAAGTGCGCTGCCATGTAGGCAATGATTTTTGTTGCCAGAAAAACATCAACAACAGTTGAACAGTGAAACAATAATGGCAGCACTGCTGTTTGTAGCTTGCAACAGTTAAACAATACGCACACAACGACAAACTGCAAATCATAGCTTGCATAAAAACATAAATCGACCGCAGTTTGAAATACAAGCGCGCCCGTTGCAGCATGTACACAGTTGTTGTGGCATGTTGCATCAATCCTCAGCATCAGCATCATCTTCCTCATCATCCTCATCATCCTCAACATCATTCTCCTCATCATTCGTAACATACTCAACGTCATCCTCCTCATTATGCTCAGCGGCATCATCAGCATGCAACATTTCGTGTACCTTGCTTTCTGTTGTTGTTTATTTGTATTTGTTTTTAATTTGCAACATAAAATACCGCAGTCGTCAGCAAAAGTGCGCTGTGTAACAACAAAAATTCTACACACTACTGCGCTCAACCTGGCTGTCAGCTTAACTCAAATACTCCTGCAGCTAAGCTCAGCTCGCGCTAATTATCCGCGTAACTGCTGATTGCAGTATAACTTAGAGCTTTGCTTGCAACCAATATAGCAACAAACATGCAAGTGCTTAGCAGAAATACGCTGACATATGCAAAAGTATGCAGCAGCAGTGTTGCAATTGCAGCTATGCATTTTAACTAACATTCATAGCAAGTCTACTAAGTGGGGTTTGGGTCGAGCTGGGCAAAGCGGACGACCGATTAACCTTGCACCTAATGTGTCTGTACCGTACATGTATGTATGTATGTATGTATGTTTAGGTTTTTGTAAAGCGTGCTTCATCATTATAGCCTTATTGCATCAGCATAAAATTTATCAGCGACTATTGATGCAATAACCGGCAAAAGTTGTTGCATTAGATGTATGTGAGGCAAATGTGAGCTTTTCATGCTCAAATTGTGGAATTCATTGAGATTCTGCATCTAGAATACACAGGATTCCAATTTACAAGGATTCGAGATTTATGGAGCTGCATCCATTTCTCTTTATCTATTAAGTAGATGGAGATCGGTCCGAAGGTAATAGCCGTGAGCTTCAACACAAACCGAGACTCGATCAGGGACTGGTTATTTGGCACAGCATAATGAAAATAATGTCAATATTAAACTTCTGCATGAGTTGAGAACTTAACACTAAGCCAACCGTAATCTCCAGATTAAAAGCACCGTAACTTTGGGAACGATCTATTATTGGATAGCGTTCAATTCTGAAACTGATATTCGGGCATTGTTGATTTTATTAACTGAGAACTTATGCGCCTGAAGCACATTTATTCAGAACTTAAGATCCAAGGCCAGAAGAACACCCAAAAAGACAGCTACACTGCATTGTCCCAATACATCATTTTTACTTCCTTTCCCGGTGAAACATTCTTCTTATTATTCTTTACTGGCGTAGACACGGCTTACGCGATCAAAGCCGAGATTAGCGCGCCAGTCGTTTTATCTTTTCGCTATTTGCCGCCATTCGGAGATATTATGTTCAGTCAAGTCCACCTCCAACATATCTCTCAAACTGAGTTGAGGTCTTCCTCTGGTTCCATCGGCGAGTACTGACTCGAATACTTTCAAAGCTGAAGTGTTCTTATTCATCCTAGCCAGCATAGACGCTGTCTCTTGATTCGCTGAACTATGTCAATGTCGCCGTATATCTCGTACAGCTAGTTCATCATTCGATCGACTGCGGTATTCATCGTTTCCAATGCGCTAAGGATGATAAATCTTCTGGAACCTAAGGTTTTCAAAATTTTCTGATTGACGAAGACCGTGCGAAAACTGAAACTGTAAACTAATTCCACACAGTATTTGAATATTTACAAAAATCCGAGTTTTATTTTGTGGGTTTTATTAGCTTCTTTATGTTGCGTCTTGCAAGTTGCGTAAAGTCTTAGTGGACTTCAAGATAGCTTAAACAGACAGGAGTTTTCAGGAATTTATGAAATAAAGAACTCTGGAAAGAACTTCATGAGTTCATTCGATTTATCTGTCCAATTCTTCTTTCTCTTGCCATAAGTTTGTCTTCAAAAATTTGTGGTTGTTTATCATCGAACTTTGTTTGTTTCACGACTACCCGAGTGATCCAGAGCGTGAGTTTTCCGACAATCTCCATATTAGTGTACCTTTCTGAACCGAGATGGTTAATTAATTGTAATTTTATTAGCTTGAAGATCTTTTTCAATACACTGTCACCATAGATTTATGCTTTAACTTGTCACATATCATTCGCCGTTGGCTGAGCAGCAATTCCATTGAACTCTACCAGAGTCGTCGGAGTCAGCAACATTACTTAAACAGCATTTGCCAAACATACATGAATATAATACATAGCTATGAGCATGCATGTCATTGCAATTTTCATCATACTCATCAAGTCCACAAAATATTTGCCGCAGCATTTTGGCGAAGCGCGACAAAAGTCAAGTTTACGTGGCGATTAATGTGAAATCAAGCGTTCTATTTGTGCAACAGCAGCCTTGTTGCGAATGTTTATGGTATGTTGTGCCCTTAAATGCGTAGTGATTGCGTTGTCTTTGCTGTTATTGTTGCCTGAGTGTTGCTGACGCGGCTAACAACTTGTGTACAAATAATTAAAAACTCTTTCAGACATGCATACTCGCTGACATTGTTCTGATATGGTGTGATTTAGATTTTAGCAAACGGTTGTTGGTCTGTAAACGCGATTGCTTTGTGTGTAGTATATGCACTACCTGTGATAGATAATGAGTTCTACTGAGCGTAAGTGCGGAAAAAACGAAGCCAACTTGGTAACCATGCATAATTTTTGACATGATTTCAGTATAGAACTCCTATTTACCCTATTTCAAACTACCCAACTCTGAACGTGAGTTCTTTCAACGCCTCCTTTTATAGGTTCCTTTCTATTGCTTGTATGTAGATTCCAGCGTATACACCTCTCGACTTGACATCTCTCAATGCCGCTCTTTTATAGGTTTCTTTCTATTGCTATCCATTATTAGAAAACAATACGTTTTCTACTTGGACGAGCATCGATATACGCCATTTTTTATACCACTACTGGTCCTAATGGCTTTTATGATTAGATAAAGAGATAAATGATAAGACGAAGGCTAACCGGGTCTCAAAGGTTTATTACTGGCCCGGAAAGCAGAAAAAAATAGTAGCTCTCGTGAATACTTTTGCAGCAGTAGTTGGTGTTGTTGTAGCGTCTGAAAACATTGTTCAGATAATTTTGAGAAATCCTAGCGAGTAGACAGACTCTCGTTGGGGAATAATCCGTAGCTTAGGAAGACCAGACTGTCGTCGAAACGACTTTAAGAGCAGTTAAATACCTTGCTTACTTCGTTTCCTTCAATAACTACTTCTACCTGGGACTCTGAATTAATGGCTAGCTGCATGATCCCCCTTTCCTCACACAAATATATTAAAACTTTTTTCATTTAATGTGATTTTATAAAGCAACACATTATTGGACTGTTTAGCCAAGCGATTTTTTCTACAAATCGGCCATGCAACAAGGTTAATGATGCTACTTAACCTGCATACAGTTGTTGCTATTTACTGTTATGTTCTTCCAACTGCATATGCATTGCTGAATTTTATGACTTTTTGAGTAGCCAGTCGAGTTTGCAAGAGTCAAGTGACTGCATCAACGCTGCTAGCTGAAATGCACACGCCTACAAATACACGCATACATGTGCAAAGCAATATGAAGGAATGTGTGTGTGTGTGCTCATATACAAATGCCGAAGCGTGAAAGCAGATCAACAACTCAACAAGCTGCAACAACAGCTAAGCAATAAGCACTAACAACAAGTATCCTTCAAAAGTAGCTATTCGCTCTGTATTAGTTGCATGCGGCTTTATGCGGCTTCACAGCACAGCTTAGACATCCAAGACACACCAGATGTATGTGTGTGTGCCATAGTGTGTGAATTGTAGAAGTTTACTTGTCCGTGGGCACTTGCTTGAAAGGTTAAGTACAACTGATATGAAGGCAACGTGTTCTATGCGAATAACCTTGTGGAGAGTAGACAAGACTTTAATCGGGCGCTTTTAGTGTCTCTGAAGTCGGTCAAACGATTATAGCTAGGTTAGGTTAGGTTATACTGGCCGCCGTGTTTTTCTTCGGGACTCTTGCACATGATCTTCTCCTAATCCGTCTGTCAGCCTTTTCAGCAATTTCTTTGTAAATCGTTTTTAGTGACTTTCGTATTTCCTGCACTGCTTTGGTAACCAGACGGATGCTACTTTGGGCAATCTCCCCAGTTATTTATTAGTTTCCCGTGTTTTCCTTTGTAGCCTGGAACTCAGTATACAGTCAGCCGATTTCTGACAGTCGCTACATCTGCTGTCTCCCTGCTTTCAAGGACACTCTCTGACGTAATGCGATGCGAGATTATTGTCTTACCTGCCGGCTGCCTATTGACGTATACATTGATCTTCTGTATATTTTTTTTGCATTGTTAGCAATCTCATCCGCATTCTTGAGTGCAAAGGCTTCCGCCTGGAACATACTGCAGTATTCTGGAAGCTTGAGGAGTCGCTAGAGATCTAGTTCGAAGCAATAGACACCGGCTCCCACTCTATTAGTTACTTTCGATCCGTCTGTAGTCAGTTAGGAAGGTATGTACAGTGGATGTAGAATGAATGTCGACCCCCATATAAAAGCTCCAGCTCCAGCAAACCAAGTTTACAATTTAAAATGAGACGGAAGACCATTTTGCTTTCGGTACGTCATGTATAGGCCCAAAACAGCTGCAATCCGCAATTTTTTTGTTGATGCCACTTCTGTAATGTGCAATCATTGACCACCAAAGAAAATATTTTTTTAACCTTCGCCGAATAAACGATCTAGCATCGAGAGAGCAAGAGGTTCGTAAGGCTTGCGTACCTATATTTAAAGTCGAAATCGATTTAAAGACTTTAGCTGCCACGCTTGAAGCTAAAAGCTCGGTAGGTTCATGCCTTAATTGCTGTTAAAGCCCTCAACTGCATTTAAAAATGATTTGTATTGATTCCGTTATTTCGTGACCTCGTAAGAGCATACTCGAAAGTAATAGTAAATGTGTGCACTTAACTACAATATAGTTGTTTTTGTTGTTGCAACCCATTTACTTTTGTGCGCTACGAAATTAAAATAGCTCTTGGCCATATTCTTAACTGGCAATGCGAATACAGTTACTTACACACACACAAACACCTACACGCTTAACACTTGTGTGTGGCAACCATAAATGCTACAAAAGCTTGAACACAAATACTACAAGCCAGAAACAACATCAGCAGCAACAACAACAAGGGAAAGCATGGTAACAAAGTACCAACGATTACCCTTAAGCACAGCAGCAAGCAAGCATTGCAATGTGGCATGCGGCAGGAAACTACTAAAAAGGGGCGCACAACACAACGCAGCAGCAACACACACATACATAAATGTAGTTGGATGAGCACAAGCATGATAGCGCTGACGATTTGCATCAGCCTTTGGCCGCATTGCAATCTTGCATAACGCACAAATACTGTAAGTGTTGTTGCTGGCGCTGTGGCAAGTGTGAATCAACAGCGAAATAGTGAGTGTGGCACATTGTGGGTATACCATATATGTGTATGTGTGCTGCGTGCATGTCAAGTGGCTCATCGTCGTCAACGTGTGTGTTAGTGTGTATGTGTTGCAAACGAGTTCAACTTTCGCACCATTCAATGACTAACAACTGCATAACTGTGCGCACTTGCAACACTACAACATTCCTTTGGGAGTCTGGCTGCCAGCAATACAAATGCAGGCCTGCATGTGTGTGTGTGCGTGTGCTGAATAACTGCTTTATGCAAAGCTCTGCAGTTGTGTTTTGCTTTGCTTGCTTTGCTTTCTTTGCAGTTCTTACTATTTTTGTTGTTGTTCGCCTGCTGTTGCTTTATTACTCAGGCGCACTTTCCTTAGTCTCTTCAACTCTCACACACTGGCTTGCACTTGTCCTCATTGCATGTTATGACTGCATAAATAATTGCCCATCGTTATGTTGTTGTACTTTGTGCCCCGCTTTGCCAGAACAACAATAATAACTACTTAATTGTGAATGCTACAGTTTTTGTGGCAATGTAATGGTGTGAAATGCATTTATCTGGCTATGTTGCAGTGACTTTGCTTGGATTATACTCTCTTTGGTGCTAATAAATCATAAAAGCAAGTCAATTAGAATTGAAATTTCAGTTAGAATACAGTTGTAGGGAGACAACTGGTTGACTACTTATAGGTGTTATATATTGTTGTAAGCGTTTTTATTAGTTTTGGCATGATACTTAAATAATCAGGCTTGTATGGTTCTCTAACGAAGTTGCTAAGCTGGGTTAGCCGAGCTTGTATGCTTCGTAAAAACCGTTGGAAATATTAAACACTCTTACCTACCGAATACATTCGTCGTTTCACACGAACTTGAGCTTGGACTGGTCTAGTCAATAAAACAGTGACTCATATCGATCTAGACATTTAGTTCAGGTACTTTATAAATTTTCTGCCGCAAGAGATTACTGTCACGGCTTATGGAATGTCATCGGAAATATTGGTTTCTCATATTTCATCACAATTTTTTTAAATCGGACCATACATATTGTGTCAATGCTATAAAATTACTTAAAGGTCTTAATACCCTTGGAAAAATTATAAATTTGGAACAACTAAGTTTTTTAGATCCAATATGACAAGAGAAGGAAAGAGGTGAGTTTGCCACGTTGTTTTTAACACCCAAAAGACAACGTTGCAGACCTAATAAAGTATATATGTATATAAGTGATCGGCGTGACAAGCTGAGTCGAGTTAGCCATGACTGTCTGTTTGTGCGTCAGTACCTCTGTACATATACGAACTTGTCACACAGTTTTTGAGATATCGGCTTTAAGTTTTGCACTCATCCTTTTTACACTCATATGTCTAAATCGCCTATATCGGACAATTATAGCATATAACTCAATTCAAGCCTTAAATGGAAAAACTTTTTATTTGACGAGGTGTCTTTACAAAATCTTGCACATATTATTATCGCAGGCCCACTATAGCATATAGCTGCCATATAAACTCACCGAACAAAATCTGGAAAAAGATCGTTTTATACCCTTTCCTGCTGTAAAAAATGCATGAAGAGTGGCATAGTAAATTAATGCACATTTGATGCTGATTTGAAAGTTTAGACTGAAGATTTAACTATTTAATGGCCAACAGTTGGTTGCTTTGGTAAACAAAGGTCTTACGCCACATAAAATAATTTCATACCCTAAGAGGATATTGAAAATATGTCTAAACCACTGACAGTAATAAAAATAGCTAGCTACTTTAGTTCAAGATTTCATCTTTAGACCCATCCAATTTCGAGCTTGGGTTCGTAAAAATTAAGCTTACCACCCTTAGGTTTTACTACGTCTTGTGGAACAAAATCAATGAAACTATAAAATTCCTTCTTCAACTACAATTCCATATTACAATTTGTACGAATATGTGTATGTATAGGTGTGGGTCAAACAACTACAATAATAAGTTCATTTTTGTTACTCACCCACAATTTATTTGCGCTCCCCATTTCTTTAGTTTACTTTGACCCAAATTTGTTTGCATTAAAACGACTGCTTCTGACTTGTCTTTAACATAAATGAAGCGCATCAATTCTGCTCCCTGCCGCATAATATAGATATGTGTTTGCTTGTATGTGTACAGGTATGCTTTGTGTGACTGCTATTAACCTTTTATTGACCATGACATATTAAAACTTTTTTCTCTGCTTTGCGGCACAGACAAGCAACATTTGACCCAAAAAAAAACAAAAAAAAAAATGGCGACACATACTAGGAAGCGCAGGAAGATGCTAGAGCATATAAAGGCCACTAAGCGGGCAGTCGATAGTAAGTAGCCACCGCCACCAATCTGCTGACCCCACTGACAGCCAGTAAAAGTGAGTGAGTAGGTGTGTGACGCTATTACACATTGGGGAGTCATAAAAACTGCCAAGCTCTGATATATATACGCATACAAATATATTATCAACAATATTGGCTACCGAAACTAGCACACCCACGCGACTGTCCCTTAGCTGGCGCATTCGTAGCATTGGACCGATGTTGTGGAGCCTTGACGCTGAGCGTGATTTAATGCATTCGCTGTAATGAACATGTCCGTCGCGCAATTGACCTCATCCCCCTGCCGTCAGCTTACTATCGTTTACTCCCTATAAGTTTTTGGTATACATAACGCTTAGTCGCCTAAAAGTAGACACACAGAAAAACGTAAAAATAAATCAGTTTACAAAAATATCAACAAAATTGCTGCTCGGTCTAGCTAGCAGACAGACAGACCTACGTAGGGCACCTACAGACACAGTGCCACAGAAGGCCACATAAATTTCAAAAGTGCCAAAATGCAACGCTTGCCAAAAACCGTAAGTCAACAGCAAAACAACAAAACCAAAACACATTTCTCATCATCTAAAAGTCAAGCGCTGGCGAGCAGAAGTAGCGGCAAAACAAAATTGTCGGCAGCAATAATAGTTAACAGATACGAAAAAATCTGAAAATAAATTTAAAATGTCAAAAAATATAGCTAGTTCTTTTCTGAGAGGAAACATAAGTAAATAGTTTTCCTTTCATTATTTGACGCTTTTTGACAAGATTGTAAATCACAACACGTGTGCATGGTTATCCACTGGGGCATCCAATAAGGCGGTAGTAAATTATTTTTCATAACATAATATCAAAACAAGTAAGGAAAAGCTAAGTTCTGGTGTAACCAAACATTTTATATTCTCGCAAGTTGCAGGAATTAAAGGCGGGGATATACCTTCAGGTGTTGGCAAAACTTTTTATTGAAAACTATTGCGAAATTCAATATTCATTTTCCATACAAAAACTTGAGTTGGATCAGTCAGTCTATATGACAGCTATATGCCATAGTTGTCCATTGTTAGCTATACTCTTATGGACTCAGCTCATCATGCTAAATATTTGATAAATCAATGTCTGAAAAAATATGGACCAAAATCATTCATTTTTGGTACAGAATTTTCAAATTTGAAATACACCACATTTGCATATGGTTCTTCTAATATTGCGCCTATTGATTGGAGTTTCAATTCTAAGCCAGAAGAGCTCATAGACTTCAGTAGAGCTGTATATACCATTTTAAGGTTACTAACCATTCAGTAGTTTCCACCAATATATGTTATAGGTATATGTAGATGAGATGTTGGAATATGAAGTTTTTTTAGTTCTTTTCTATGAGAAACCCAACCGCATAATCAACCCTGTATGGTGCTGAAAAATATACATTTATTTGAAAATCCCTTCTAATCATTTGAGGCCAAAAGCTCGCTGAAAATGTAAGCTGCAAGCTATTAACAAGAAAATCAACACCCTCATTCACATTGCTAACAGTTGCAGCATATCAGCTATGTCGTACTGGCCTGCAGTATTTAACCCCCCAACTATTTTCGCACCAACTTTCTATATTCGCTTTTCTGAAGTTTTCCATAATTTTTTCTCCACACTTCAAGCAATATTGTTGTTATTGTTGTTAGTCGCTTCAACAACTTTGACTGCATATTGCTACCATCAACTGCCGTTAACCTTTGCAATTTTCACATCTGCCCCTGCCACAGAAGCTCAGTCAGTTCACCAAGCTCTTCGAGCGTCGCCTTGATGGCCTTTGTCTACCGAGCAGGTTATTAGTACATTACTTTTGTTGTTGTTGTCTATAAATTTTTTTGGTTTTGCAAAACTCATGTGTGAATCTTATCGCCATCACCACCAAGGTGTTTCAAAAATTTGCTGCATTCCACCCCGCACCTTGGAGTCTTCAATACACACAAGTATTTGTTGGTAGACATTTTTTCTAAACTTTCTTCCTGCTGCTGCACGGCAGTAATTTCTGCAGCAACGGCAAATTACGCTTTAGGGTGAAGTTTACGGTTAATTTGTGGCTATGGCTCCCAAACACAAAAACAAGAAAAAAATCGTGATACCAGCCGGCGGGTGGCGGTGGTTAATTGCAAATGGAGTTGGTGTATGCCAAACATTTTTTGGCTATTGTTTGTTGCTGCTATGCAATGTACGCGTCGTTGCAGTTGTTGTATACTTTGTTGTTATTTTTGTTGTTGTTGCTGGCATCGTAACGCAACAAAGTAAATTGCAAAGTGCGAGTTAATTAAGGCAGCTTTGTTATGTCCATAAGTTTGTGCCGGAGGTACTGCTTCCCTGCTGGCGGGTTTATTAAGCGATATGGCTGTGGAAGTCCCGTTGCTTTTTGAGTACCCATTGTGAGTGCAGTGTGTACATATTTTGTGGTAATTTATGCAGTTATCTGCAAGTATTAAGTATTGCTAGCGGTAAGTTCGTTAAAGGTGGCAATGTTGCAAGATCTCTTCAATTAAACCCTAAATAATTTAGAAACTCCGAACATGACTAGACAGATGTCTTATCGAGCTTATTAATTTTGCTACTGTATTATTAAGTGTCCTTATGCCACAAAAAGATAGTTTCGGCTTTAAATTGAAAGGGTAAAATCCTAATCTCACATGTTGGACTCTATTACTTGCGAGCTGAGATTATACTTAAATTAGTGATAGCGCAGTAATTTTGACGCATTTATACCAAAGGCAAGTGCAAATACTTTAACCAGATAGTTCACGGCTTTGAAAATAAATAACGAATCAGTTATAAGAAATTCAGTGGGATTCATTGTGACTTTAGCAAGCTTCTGGAGACAAATATCGAATTTCTTTTAAGCCCAAATAGCACTAGAAAGAGATACTACATATATTTTTTAACTCCTCTTATCTCCTCGGGGAACTATTTTGGAAATCCCATGAAATTTTATTCTTAAAGAAGTTCCTAACTGAAATTAAACTGTTAAAAAGCATGTACACGTGAACGACCTATCGATGGGTTTTTACGGGCCCTCTCTCTCTGACATTTGAGTTTAAATATTTAAATTCACGAATACCTCGGCATGCTCATCACTGCGATTAAGCAATCATAAATCTTCATTTAGGACACACACGAGATATTTTGCGCCGCTAATACTGGCCATGTGACTTATTATCGGCTCCTAAGTGGTAGCAATGAATTAACACTTCTGTGGCTTTTGTAATTTATTTTCATTTAATACAACTAATTGAAATGTTTATGATGTCTGCGAGACAGACGCAGACAGACATTAGCGAAGATATTGTTTTTTGCGGCGGAAGGGCTAATTATGGAAGTGGTAATTAAAGGTTTTACAATTTAATTTTGACATAATTTTTGTTTAGGTTGCATTAGAAAAATGATATACATTTGTGTATATAAGCACAGTAAGTACCCACCCTCAGCGCCAAATCAGCAACCTAGAGGTCAATAATTTGGTAAGATCAAACATATTTTTTGATGTCAATGACCTTTTATTTACATTAAGTGAGGTCAATCACTCGAGTTCAATGACCTTTTTGTTCACATTTAGCAAAGTCAAAAACCATTAGTGAGGTTAGATTTGTGGACTCTACTAAACGTCATTGAAGATTGTAAATTTTTCCAATGCTCTTTTATTAACTCTTTGCTTTGGCTCTGATATTTTCCACGACAATCAGATGAGAGCTTTGTTTCAAAAATTTATTTAACCCAATTGGCTCAATATATTTCACAAAATCAGTATTTGACAGTAAGAAATGCTAGAATGTTGCAATTGATCTGAAAATAGGAATAAGAAGCTCTGCTATATCTAATAAATTGAAAATAACTTTGTATGGAATATATACCTTTTTCCTTCGAGTTATACAAACACAAATATTTTTCAAAAATTTAGCCTCTACATAGAGGAAGCTTAGAAGGTGCCTTTTTCTCTAACAAATGACTTTCAAAATAGTCTCACTTTGAGCACAGTAAAATATTTCCATCAAAGTGACTTTCAAGCTAATATTTGTAATAAAATCGTTACAATTTAAATCTTCTTCAAGTCACCTATTTTATAACTCGCTCTCCTCGATATGAGAATCACATTTTCAACATCTACAATTCTTAGAAGAAAAGCTTTGATCTCCCATTAATGCGCATACATTTGTAAATACTTCGTACACAGATAAGCACACAACTTATACGCGTACGCTTGGCACCCTCGCAAATGCATAAACATGTAAATAACGGTACATTCTGAGTGTCACTTGTCACTTGCCACACTCAGGGTACCGTAAATGCAGTCAAATCCACTCATAAGTTGTTTTAGTGCAAATAACAGTACACTATTTATGCAACATCAATGTTAAGCGCCTTAAAATATGCAACATATTTGCAAAAAAACACACACACACACACATATAAACATACATATGTGCGTTTAAGCCAGCAGCTAAGTGAGTAGGTAAGCAAGCGAATGCGGCAAAGTAAACGGATTTGCGAATATTTTAAAGATTTTATGCACTTGAGCGTATGTATTTGTATGTCTGTATATATGGTATGTGGATGTGTAATCAAAGGAGGGATAATAGTGTAAACATGTAGAAGGTAAATAGAGAAGATGCTGGCGCGCATGAGTTTGCGTATATTGGAGACAGCATAACACTGCAAGCGTCCAAACACTTTTGCATAACAAATAACGTGACAACAATAAAAATATGCACAACAACAAAAACAATTGCTACAACAATAACCACAATATACACATAACAACAGCTATAATAAACAACAACAAAAACAATTGCAACAACAACAATAAATACATAACAATCACAATGATAGCTACAAAGAACAATAACAACAAAAACAATTACAACAACATAAAACGTCAACAACAACAATTAAAATAAAGCAACTGCAACAAAAACATAACAACAACAACAATAACAGCAATACTAGAAAGCGCATAAGAAATTTGTTTTTTGTTGTTGTTTTCACTGCTTTGGAAAATTGCGCACCGTACCATTGATGTCCTTTTTATTTCCTTCGGCGCTTACAGCACGCTCGCTAGCACGGCCCGTTTGTCACCGGCAGCTGCCATAAAAATACTAGACCAATGACGATTGCCACACTGCCAACGATTGCGACGACATTTGTAATGTGGCTGGCGAAAGTGTTCGCACAGACATTCGCATTTGCCTCTTGTTATTCTTGTTGTGTTGCTGATGGTGTACTTAAAGACTAGAGGGTGGGGGGTTTCTCGCATGAATGCTGTAAAAGGGTAAATATAATTGAATTGCATGGAGCGTCTGATTCGGTTAGAGGCAGATGTTAGTGCAATGACTTGACAACTAATAAAGGGAATGCTACGACTGTGACAGCGGCGGCGACGTCATCACATAAAACCCAACACAATAAGGAAGCGTATGTTGGTGATGCCAAAGGACATGCGACAGAAGGCAGCTTACACTGTGTGTAGTTGTGTCTGTATTTGTGTGCGTGCGTGTGGCGCTTACCCTTTCTTCCGCACGGCTAGTGCAATAAATATGCCTTGGCTGGCTGACTGCAGGCAAATGTAACGCCGAAAATATTCTAATTTAGGGTTGAGTGTCAAAAATGAGCTAAAAGCGAGTAAAACGAAAAACAAAATTACTACGTCCATGGCGAACGGTAATAGATTTGGCAAATGTCTGTGACGTTCTTACTTAGTACTTTCGGGTATTGTCGCGCACACTATTTGCATATAACCTGCTAAATCAACAGCGCAGTCCGGGGTACTACATAAATTTGTTTTGCACTGGCGGATTTGTTGTTCTGAGTTTAGTGGCTGAGGGTTGCAATTCGTAATGCTTGGTGGTTTGGGGGCCGCTGTTTTGCATTGGGTTTCTAATTTGATTTGTTAAAGAATAACACACAAGCTCGACCATGCCATCTGTTGGAAAAAGTGAAACCGGAAACCGAAATGTGGAAAATCGTGCTAATAAAGGAGTTGGTTGGTGAATCACATAAAACACTGAAGGAAAAATTTTAATAATAATAAAATATTTGGGACTAAGTGATTAGATTAATAAAGTTTGTTCATAAAATTATTGTGAAATTTTTGTAAATGGAAATCCTAACAAGTTTTATTTGAGTCATAGCAGAACTGAGCGGCTGTATGTCTTTTAAAAGTTAATGGCAACTTTGGTGTGCTACCAGTTAGAGTTTATGAAAATTTAGATCGTATAAGCAAGAAAATAGGTTGTCTCAAAAAGATAGAGTAGCATTGTGACTGTTGTGTTTTCGCAGCGTTACCACAAATTCTGTGTATTGAATAACAATCCCCACTGAACGGTATAAAATATTATCTACCAGTTAATTTTTTGTTCAATCTGAATATAAAGTGTCGGCATATATCAATTCTTTTGAGGTTCTGTACATAATTGAAAAAAATTATTAGATTTTACAGACGAATATCAATTTGATGATAAGGCAGCCGACCTTTCGATCATAGAACTCTCTACTCAGACACCTTCTAGCCGACTAAAGTTTGTACGGAGGATGTCGCTATGTGAAATGCTGATTAACTGGGGTAAGCTTTCATTATTTCTTATTTTTTGCATCAAATTACAGACGTCACTGAAGTCCAGCCTATAGCCTAGTCCGAAACCAGCATATTTCTTACGATACAGATGCCTATTACATCTGTGTTACTCCGTCTTTAGCTGTCCTGAATTCGTACATTCAGATAAATTTATGACACTCAAAATACCTGAAGAGACTAAGTTACACTTTAAAATTTAAGTCATATAATGTGCTAACTGTTACTTTTCAGGTTTTGGTTAGTATTCTGTGTTATGCCAAACTTTTAATTTCTTAGAACTCATTCCCATTAAAACTTCTCCTCTTTAAGTAAAAACTCAGTGATGGAGTCCATGGAAACCATATAAAATTTACAGCGGAAAATAAACCAGCTAGCTATATAATTACTGGCTGAAAAAAAAAATTGAACAAACTTCGCGCTGTCTGCGAAAAATATATATGAAATTAAAGCCGAAGGCAAAGCTCTGCAGAAGGAATATAGTAGATGCTTGAGTTAGCGAGTAATATGTAAGCCAAGTCGACAGCCCTTAACCGGATATAAATCCGGGTCGATGCAGATTAAGTATACCCAACAGTCGTGGTGAAATCAGATACTAGCGCTTAAGTTATGTTTTCCTGAGCAAAGTGAGAAAAGCCTTGAGCGACATATGCTTAATAATCTGAGAAGTTATGCAACCGGTTGACAGAAAAGAGTGCTTTATTCGAGCTACGCTGCTATATTTCATGTTTAGTGAGCGTCTATCACAGTTTATGTGACTCCAAACTTAAAAAGACAACTCCAAATCTCTATGAAGATGCAGAAAGTCTCTAATAAGATGGAGAAAATGAAGCTTTATTTGTTGAAAGGATAGCGGATGATGAACCTGGGTTTCATTTATCAAGTTAGAGCCTGATTATGAAGTGAATAGAGGACTGTGGTTCCGTGGTGCCGTCGGGGAATAAACTAGATCGCAAAAAAGTAAATACCTTAGACATTAAACAAAAAAAAAAAAAAATATTACGGCGTAGAAACCAATTGCAATTTGCATTTCAATATATAATAGAAGCATGAACCCCCCACAAATATATTTTTATGCATTTCATACATACGAATGTGTACAGTTATCTTGATGGCCCATTAATTTTATGTTATGCATAAATGTTCCGCTTGCTCATGCTCGTATGAGATGCTACCAAAGTGTTTACTAACGCTTTCACAACTTAACTGCATTGCATGTGACAAAAGCATAACGGAAATGGTGTTGATGATGGCGCTGATACGATTACAATACTGCAAACATATTGCATTACTCTGCCGCAATTGCTTACCATTCACAAATATGCACATACACACACATACGCAAGCATAACATGCGACCAGCTGATGGCGGCGATAAAACGTTTCCCAACACTCGACGCGGCATTTACTTAGAACGCGCGTGTGCCGGCGACGGCCATCAGGCGATTGCAAACACTTCCAGCAAATAGCCGGTTGAGTGGCTGGCTGGCATGCATTTGAAATGTTAAATAACAGTTTTTTCAGCGCAACGCTGGGCTTGCCCACTTTTTCATATAACTTTTTTTTTTTACACACTTTTTGTTGTTATCAGCAGACGCACAGCCAAGTGGTGATGAGTTGTCGCTACTATGAACTGTCGCGCTGGCTTGCAATCATGCAACAATGTGGCATGTGGGCTTGTTTGGTTGTGGGTGTGGAACTTTATCGTTGTATAAGGGGCAGCGGCGTATGCGCGTGGCATAACCGGCAATTGTGCGGGTATTTCAATGATGTGAATGTGGGCGAAATTAAATTAAATACATGTCACACGCTCGGGTGGGGGTGGCGACGGTTTACACGCACCGTTTGCATACAATCAACCACTGGTTAGCAAACAATATATATATTTATATATATATATATATAAGTATATATGCGTGGTAAAAAGCACACTAGCGCATAGGTAGCATAGTAAACAACAACAGCAGCGAAAATGTTTGCATTTTGTAAACTAATTTTCACCTACGGGCTATAAAAAGCGCACACAGCCATATACATATATATACCAGCGCTTTCCACTTGCAACATTGCTAGTGGCATGGTGGTGTGGCGGTCTGCTTTGATGTTGGCCACGCCGCTAAGGGTTGTCCTTTTTTATATAGCATTTAAGCACGCATAGAAGCAATTTTGTACACACGCACACAATACTATATGCACTCGCACACACATATATCCATTCAGCATATTTAAATTGTCGCACTCTCGCTCTGCGACAACTTATTTGAGTGTCGCGCGCGGGCATTTAGTTGCAACATGCAATGCAATTCATTATTGTGGCAGAGTATAAATTTATATTTATACGCTGTCTCTTGGGTGTCTTCTTCGCTCCGCGTTCACTTGAAGCGCTTGCCATTATTGTCATAATAGAAAGCTATTTTTTTTATATATAAGCTAGTTTATTAGCAATAATAATAATAATAAAGCGGATTATGAGTTGTATTGTAATGAGCTAAGTGCGGGGTGTGGATTGGCATGTGTCGAGTAACAGACACTAAAGTGGCAATGAGTGTGGCAGTACTTCTGGATTAGTTTACAAATTGTATGGATATGTAAAATTGTGTTAGTTTCAGACAAATTGCTGACATATGTCCTTCGAAAAGTATTTGTTAAAAGTTTTTTTTTTTGTATTCGAAACAGAGCTCATATGTACGTGGGTTGGTGTGGCCATAGACAAAGCGAAGACCGAAAGGCATTTGAATGGTTTAATCGCAAGTTTTAGAAATTAGTATTTTAACTCGAAAATTTACTTTAAAACTGTGTGCGCCGCCTCTAGATGTTAAAAAAAAATTTTTTATTTTGTCCAACAATTTTCTTTTTTTATAATTTACGGATTTTAACCCCGGCTAAGCAAAAAAAAAAAAATTTTGTTTTCTTCGTTCCACCCTAGTATATTCTCGTATGGTATAAGGCCAACCGAAAGTTTGAGAATTGTATATAAGGTGTATGGGGTCTAAGGGGTATATTGACCCGCTTTTATCTATTTTGGGCAATATTACATATCATTAGCAACCCACATACTAATAATATGTGCCCTGAGTTGAATTAAGGTACAGTCACCATCACCAATATTCATGTCATGGAATAAAGTCAGTCGTAAGTTCGTAAATTGTAATATTAATTATATGGGAGCTAGGACAAGTTCACACACGATTTTATCCTTTTTGGGCACAAAGATACATTGTTATGGGTAGAACACGTTCCTTTCTTTTCACTAAGATAACCCGCATATTGGCCGACGTTAGGTATATGGCGGCCGATTACACCTATCTACGAGCCCGTCCTCACTTTTGTCCTAAAAAAAATTTTATTATGATATTTTAATTTTTACTGAAGTTACAGCTTGTACAGATAGACAGACGGACAGACAGACAGATGGACAGACGGGCGGACAGATATTCACCCGGATTTCAGCTCGTTTTTCACCTTGTTCATTTATATATATGTAATCCTATATCTAACTCGATTAGTTTTAAGTGGTACAAACAACCGTCAGGTAAACCAAACAATAAAACTCTGTAGCAACATGTTGCGCGAGTATAAAAACATATAGCAATTGATATGTGTAAAGTTAACTGAAAATGTCGCGTAATTAATTGCCAGCTTGACACCCACTATTGCTTGAACATTTGAACCATAACGGTAATGAAATATGGTTTTTAGACAATATAAGAGCCAATGTACATATATTCACAGATGCACTTATATAACTTGCTATTATATATATTATATATATATATATATAGGTATAATGTATAATTTCGCACCACCAACCAATTTCAGGCACCATATCGGATTTTCAATTGTGCACTTTGACTTTCTGGCGCACTTATGGCACAAATACAAATAAATAAGCGCATATATGCTGATATGTTTGTATGTTTGTGTCATGGGTTGGCTAGCACTTTGGCTAATCGGCTTAAGTAATTGTAATACGTTATGTTTGCAACGCTTGGTTAGCGTTTAATTAATTGCATTAGGCGTAAACAGCGACTTGCAAGCTAACATACGCATATACCTTGGCGAATATATACATTACTGTATAGCTTTATGATATATACACCGCATATGCATACATACATATATGTATATATGCCAATAACACTAGCTATTGGCATTACATAACCAACAGCGAACGAACGCTAATTGCAACTACAAAGAGAAAACACATTTATATATAAGTAGTCTAGTATACATGTATGCCTACTCTTACACCTACATATATCATATTTACATACCCATAACTTCATATAAATACGAGTATATGCTTATTATTTTCCCAAGCATCGCCGACACAGTCTCCCTATATATTACTTCCTGTCTTATATTACGGTTCCGTTTCTTATACTCAATAACATATATACAAACGCATTTATGTTTATGTATAATAATTATGAGTAATTTAGTAATCATCTATGTATGTTAATATAATTACTGGCTTGACACCACGAAAAGCGTAATAATTCAAATTTCTGTCAATTAAGTAGCAAATATCCGATTATTTGTATGTATGTACTTGTAGGTGTATATGTATTGACAACATATTATATCATATTATTGTAACATATCAACTAAATTAGGAATATTAGTAATACAACGGTGTGTGCAATACGTAAATAATGCTTATAAAATAAATTCTTAATAATAGCTCTTGTATTTGTGAATGCATTATTAATTATACTGCAAGCATTTGTATTGTGAGACTAAATGTGAGTTTAAACGACGGAAAGAACAATGAATTACTAGGAAAATGCACTCAAAACAGATCAAATTTGAATTTCACCATTTAGTTTAATACTTCTCGAGTTTCTTTGGTAGATATTTCTGCATGGTAGTGAGAAAATTATTCTACCGTAGATTATAGTGATATATGTTCCCTTAGAGAAACTTAAAGCTCATAAGCTTTTCCAATAAAGCTTTTAATAAATGATTCGCTATTTGAGAGTCTTCCAAAATTCGTCGAATTACAAAATGCGTGTTGTTTTTTAGAATATTGTTTTCAAGCAGCAATAAAACGCATTTAATTTATGCTATGGCCTTGAATTTAGCTGTATAATAAATATAAGGTTTTGTCATTATTGAAATCAACAAAGTTTTGTCAATCTCTGTGTCTCAGAAAAGCAGTACACTATAATACTATTTCATTAGTTTTGTCGTACATAATGATAATTTACGCTCAATTACCGATTTGACAAATTATACGTTTTTGCCTCTAAAATACATACTTGTCGTTTAAGACAGATTTCTCTCATGCAAATGTCTCGCTGATATTATTTCTTTCATTTATTCAACAACAACAATTTTCACGAAACAATTTTTAGTTTTACTTAAATCCCTTTCGCCATCGACTTTTTTCTTGGTAAAATGTCAACAGCTGTTAGTAAATGAAGCAGAAACTGTCGCTCTTCAACCAATCTACATTCATACAAAAATATTTACATCTGTATATAATTTGACTTCTGTTGTTATTGCACGTTGAAAGGGGATTAACAAGATTATTATTATTGTAATAATTTTCATTATACTACCTAATCCTCTCCTGCCTGCTAGGGCAATATACAACTACATTTCTAATTGTTTCGTATTTTCTTTCCTTGCCTTGCTTCCTGTTATTGTTTTTGCTGTCCTATTTCTCCCATTTGTCATTGCCAAGCATTGTTGCCAGGTAAGTACAGTTGGTTAATAGGATTTACGTTTACATAGAAAATTGTGCGTAAAATTTTTAAACTCAATTCAATTGGTGCCCCTATTCTTAATGAAAATCATTTCAGTATTGAGTATACTGTTACTCCTGCTACTATTCTAATTGAAAAATAATTGTAAATTGAAGTTGAGTGTGTTTTGGCATTTCGACCTATTGGCGTAGTATATCCATATCCGGTTTGCTTGTTGTCACTTGGATTTGTTGTTGACTTTCAGTTTGCAGCTGCTGCAAGAGACTCAAAATATTTCTTCAGATTCTTTAAAATATTATTTCAGGATTTGATGCCTTAATCGTGATTTGAATGAAGAAAATTCGGTAGAAAACCTTTCGTTGTAATGTCCTATCAGCAGCTAAAAAACTTAAGATGATTAAGCACAAAAAAATACGTCGAAAATTTAACTGTATCATTGTTTTTGCAATTCAGTAGAGTATACAAGAGTTAGTTTTTGAGCGTAGAGTCTGTAGCACAGCATCTCTTAAAAACTTACTACTACTACTTATCACTATAATACATACATATAGGCCACCTGCTTACACGTCAGCTTAAGTTTATCATGGAACCATTCCAAAAAACACTTCAAGACGATATTTTAAGTGGATATAGTTAGAAAAACCGTGAATTTTTTTTAGAAGAGGAATTTTATTTCATGAGAATATCAAAAAATGGAGATTTGCAGTATTTAATACAGTTCCATCGGCATTTTAAAATTAAATTTTCGGCATAAGCCTAATTCAGAACATATGTTAGGCAAAAAACTTACATGCCTGGTATTCGAGATTGCCTTTGCAGTATTGCCAGTAACTCCACTCTCTTGCCACACACACACACACACATATATATTCTCTACATACACCGATATTTATATTTTTCTTAAAACTCTCAACCTATCAAGTGACAGCTGCCAGATTGCTGACAGCGGCAACCTGGCCCAGATGGCCTGATTGACAGGTTGGCCAGCGTGTAGATAAACACAAAAACACACACATACACAAGCACCAAGTTGCAACAACACTGAGTTGCAACAACACCAGGTTGCAACCCAACTACTACGGCACTGCACTGTAACGACGCTTAAAACCAGTGCTGCTTGTTGTTTATTTTGTTGTTGTTGCGTAAATTCGGTCTACAACAAATATTTGCTTAAACGCTTGTGTTGTAAATTGGAAATTGGAAATTCGTTGTTGCTTTAATTGTTGCACTAATTTGTATGTCAACAAGGCTTTTGTTGCAAGTACATGTGTACTGAGGTGGATGGCTTGTTCAACAAATGGTTTTTCGCATTCAAATTAATTTAGCAAAAATATGAAAAAGTAGAGAAAACGAGTAGAGAGGGGATGGCTGTAGCAAGCAATGCAAATAAAAGCAGTGGCAACAATAATGACAAAAACAACAATGCTTACCTTTACTTTGCTGATTATTTCCTTACCAACCTCTGCTTAATCCACTCTTACAAATTTCGAAATGCAGACACAAACACATGCCTACATGCTTGAAGAGTATATATACATACACAAATATATATATATATATATATACAACCTCACATGCATTACACCACCGTCACCAATCCCTGCTCCCGAGCAGCTTAAACCGTAACGTCGCAGCGCTGCCACAGTTCAGGCGAGTCTTAATCCGCTTAAGTGCATTTAATTTTCATAGCTGCACCCAGTCACCAGCTCACCAAGCAACGCCGAGCGTGGGATTACTATAGCAGACCATTTACTAAGCGTCGTATATGCACGTGTGCACGCATACATATATAATGGTGCGCATGTCCTTTCATTCTTATTCTTTGGTAAGTGTGTCACTCTGACGTTTGCAGGTTGTCAATGCAACTATATCACTGGTTTTCTTCACCAGCAATAAAAACCATACTAAAAAATTCGCATTTGTGCGTATTTTTCACATAATAGCTATCCTTCTATCCTGCTGTGACCCATTATTCGTCGAATTACTTGTTCTTTTGTTGACGTCATAAATATAGTTTTTTCTCCCTATTCTAGCTTTGCCCTGAACTCATATTTGCAATTTTAATTAATAGTAACTTTTTTAGTAAGTAGGTGAATGCGATTATATTAAGTATCGGTAAATGGTCCCTCGAGTTTTAGTTTTTGTAGCGTTTTGCCTGCTCAAAGAGCTTAGCATTTCAACTGGCTTGCAAAGCTAAATGAAATACATCGTTATGCTAAGTTTTGGTGTGGTTTCCGAAACCGTATTAACTCTGATACAGAATTTTAAAGACGAAGAAGCAGTACATGTTTCTTGCGAGATATCAATAATAAATACCTTTCACTTATTTTTGACTGATCAATTATAACTTGAAAATGAGCGTAATGATATATGACATGTTAGTTATATTCCTTCATAAATCTTTGAACTTGTTCATCGACAAAGCTCATCTTTTTCAGCTCCTATCCCGCTCACTATATTTCTTGGTGAAACGTAAAAATGTAGTTTTTTCAGTCCGGGTCAAATTTGATCAGATGGATGCGAGATATCCTTCCAAAGTCCAAACGTCAGTTTTCTCACGGGGTATGCAGGCATCTATGTACTTCTGAAGCGATCATGTGTTAAGTAACATGTATAAATTTTCGTCAGAGTTAGCACAGATCAATACTTCTATAGATTTTGTGGTTGCTCGCGATCGAAAACAAAAACTACAACTTCTAGAAAACCTAGAGCATAAGTATGCGATTCTCGAGATTGGCCGGAGATCGGTGATTTCCCTATATTTTTTCCCTTTATAGCTACGACGATTCTGTTTACTTAAATTTATGGTTTCAGAGGTTTTAGACTTTGTCAGGCTCAGCTCTGATTTCACAGATATATCACCACGATTTAGCAGCAAAAAAGTGTATTTGAACAAAGACTTAGAATATAACATGTATCCTGAACATTGTAACTACAAGTATATTAAGTTTTGCCATAAGCTCTGAACACTTCGAAGGAAACGAAGGCGACCCTGATCAGCGTGACGAGCCCGTCTGTCTCTCTGTCTGTATATATACGAACTAGCCCTTCAGTTTTTGAGATATCGCTTTGAAATTTCGACCACGTGGTTTCTTCCACATAAAGCTGCTAGTTTGTCAGAACCTCCGATATTGGATCACTATATCATATAGTTGCTATACAAACAGAATGATCGGGATCAAATTCTTTTATGGAAAACTTTTTCATTTGAATATTATATATATTATAATGGGTATACTTAAAAATAAATATGCATATTAGTGCGGATATTTGTACAACGCATAATATGCGGTAATTTATAACATCTCCAAATTTACAGTATTTGGTTAAATATAGTGTGAGTGCAGATAGGAGTAACATTTGAGTATGAGTATGAATATAAGTACAAATATGAGTATGAATATGACTAAATGTAAAAATTTCGTGTAAGGAAATCTAATATATATTGTATGATGTGTGTCAAATTTAAAATCCAAATAAGAGTATGAGTATGAATATAAATGTGGGCGCAATTAATAATATCTTCAAATTTACAGTACTTGGTTATCATAAATGAAGTTTGAGTGCGGGTAGTAGTATGAATTTGAGTATCAGTATGAGTAAAAATATGAGTACAAGTATAAATATAAGTACAAATGAGAGTATGAGTAGGACTTAAAGTAAAAAACTACCGAAAGGAAAGCTAAGGAATATGATATGTTGTGTGTCATGACTTAAATCAAAATACGAATATAAATATGAGCATAAGTACGAATATAAATACAAATATAAGTATGAGTATTTTTAGAAATAAAAAATTTCTCGAAAAGGTTTGCTATAAAATAACGTTTTTCCAAAAATATTCGTGTCTGTCAAATTTTAAATTTAATCTCTGCTGACTTGAGTATTTATATATGTATTTTACATCATAATACGTTCATTAATAATTTTCATGTTTAATATTGACAAAGTCCCTACAGACGTGGTTTAGGGTGTATAGCATAATATTACTACAAATACAATTTATAAATATGTATGTACTTACTTAAAAAGCAATTTTCCTCCCCATCGCGTGGTAAAAGAACCTCGACAATTGTCATGCAACTTAATAAGTAAATAAATCCCTAAGGTATGTTATTCATTATAAATACTCGTACTTGTCACTTCAACTTCAACAGACAGAAATGTATTACTTATTTATTTATAGACACGCATATACACGCACACACACATACGCATACATACTACCTGCTCACACTCGTACCCTTGTAAGTGCATAGATTTGTCGTTTATACGATTTCTTAAAATATTCATTGCCAACACAAGAATATTTGCTTTCATTTGCTTTGAAGCGAGCTGAAAACTATTTGGAGTCAACACTTACACTTAAACACACAGATGCAGATATATTGACACATCATTTATAAATATATGCATGTGGAGTTTGTACGCGTAAGCCCCGGGGACATGCCGCCAATGAGTTGCTTAAGCGCGTCAAATTTCATTGCTGACTGCTTCCGACGCAGTCGACGGCCAAGTGAAAATGCTCTCCTCCCTTTATCCGTGCCACACCGCTTTGCTTTGTTGTCATGCAGACGTTTGAAGATGCGCGTGTCCTTTGTATATTCAACGAGATCTCTTTCCGATTTGCTTACTTTAGCTTGACTTTGTCGTGCTTTGACAACGCCCAACTACTTTGCATGATTGATGATGGCTATGATAAGAAGATCCATGAATATTGACAACCGCCACAACAACAACTAGCATCACAGAAAGAAAATGTAGGCAGCGCAAAGACTATTTGTAGCTTGTCGACGCGGAAGAAAGCACAGGCAGGCAGAAGAAGGCAGGGGCAAACGCAGTGTGTTGCGCAGCGCGAAAAGTCAATTTGATTAGACGCGTCAGCAAAGCAAATGGTCATGCTACAATTGAAGTTAAATACAATAAGAATGACGTAGTAACTAGTGGAAAGGCACTGACAATTGTGGCACATGTGTGGGTGGTGGCAAGTGTCTAATGCAGCATTAGGTCTGCAGGACTGCTGTCAACTTCGGCACTTCAATATTGCGCAAACAAATATCGATGAAATGAAACTTTGCTTGCTTTTAATTTACAAATATTTAGAAAGCAGTTATTGGTGGCACTCCTTTGTAATAGCAAGCCATTGCATGTCACTTACATACATGTGCCTCTACACACCCACAGCTCTTCCTGCCTTTTTGACTGTCATGTCGACGCATCTCACTCAGGATTTCCTGCAACTTTGCTAGCAAAATGCCTCCAGGAGGGATTATTATTTGTAAGCACATCATTATTTCCTTTGGGCGCAGTGAAATGTCAGAATGCAGCGTCAGTTGGAAGGGGGAAGTGTGCTTTTGTAGTTAGGGGAAAAAGTGCGCATTTTTAGGAAAAGTGTTCAATCATTGCCAGCGCCTTGAAAAGCGAAAAACCATTAAAACTCTTTTGTTATTGTTGCCCAATGCCTTTCAAAAGGGATTTACTCGTTTTTTGCTCTGCTTTGGTTATAACCATAGTGTTGGTTAAACCTAACCTTTAAAAGCATTTTCTTTTAATATGGTTTTGCCGTCTTTACACAGGTTATGGACGAACCTTATTTTCATTTTCCATCAGAGACTTATTTCAAACCAGCCAGACCCCTCAGAGAATGCAGTTTGCATACAGAATTTTTATAGAGTATTTCATACTCCAGATTTTCTTATTTCATACTACGAAAAAATTTTGAAAATGTTTTGAAAAAGTATTTTGAAGCCAAACAGGGTTACATCGCCGAAATAACAGCCCTTGGCTGGATAAAATTCAAGTTGAACCGGTTGCTGTAATTAATTTTCCTTTGCTCTTGGATGAATAAGTTTTGCTCTTCCAAAATGTAAAAAATGTGTGTATTTCAAACATTTAAGTTACGGGCCAGTTGCTCTAAATTTGTTTTTCAAAAAAAAGTATTTTCCTTTTCAAATCTCGATAAACAGATTCCAATATTATTTCACCATCTACCAGATATTTCGGCGGCTGTGGCATCAAACTCGGTCCCAACGTGCTTTAATCATAGTCGTGAGCTCCTCTTTCAAAGTCAGGATTAAAATTAAAGGGGACTCAGTTGAACTTTCGATTGATAAATTTAGACAATTTACGACTTTGCTGTAGCTTCGAATTAATAAAGCAGATTTAATTTTAGCTATGACCCAGGTCTTCCATGGGTTGACTACTCGGAGCTGTTTATTTAAAGATATATAACCTCTTAAAGTGCCATCACTAGGTGTATAGGTTCTATGGGTTTTAAATTTCAATAGAACATAAATTAAAATAATTGAAAGCGGATATTCAAAAGTTTTCTCCACATAAATTTAATACTGGAACTCGCACTGGTTTTAATAATGCTACTAACTGTGAGAGAATCTGGAAGAAGGATCATGTTACGTCAACCAAATACAAAAAAACGAACTTCTTGCTTTTAAGAAAACATGTGTTGTGAGGCGCCGAGCTTTTGTATTTATCTTCTTACTATTCTACAAATAGGTGTCTATTTACCAAATCTCTAAGTGACGCATGATTGAATATTTCATCATGTCTCAAATATACACCACTGTAGCAGTGTCGAGGAGCAGCCAAGGTTTTGCGGAGGTATATACTTTTGTTTCTTTGATTTTTCGGAGGAATATTGGATTTTATAACTATTGAGAGTCAGTTTCTAGGTGTGGCAGTTTCAGGGAACGCTCTGGATTTTTTAGAAGAATTTCCTATATTTTTTGATTTTCTGGGTGAATATTGAAACTTGGCAACATCGAGTGAAAGTCATTCACCTAAGATACTTAATTGCGGCATACTTGTAAAAAAGCATTTTTGAAGCCTTTAGCTCATTCCATTAATTATGCTTCACAAACCGCAAAAAGTTCACTTGATTTCATAAGAAAATGCACTTTCACTTACTCTCCATATATGTACCAAGAGCTTATCTAAACACGTATTCGTACACTCATAAAGATAATTTTGTGGCACATATATATATAATTGCTTAATGGTTTCATGTAAGGGATGCTTTGTGGCAAGTAAAGCTTGAACATACTTGTAGTTACTAAAGTGCAAGCAGTGGCGCTAGACCTAACACAGAATTTAAGAAATGTCCATAAAGAAGTCAAAGCAACTTTGCTGGTTATATTCGGTGTCTGTTTTCGGCTGTTTTGGGGGAGTATATGCATATCATATATGTATATATGTATAGAAAAGTATGCGTACCAACAAAAGACTAGCAATTTCATGATTATTTGTCTGCCGCTGAATAGCGAGTAAATCTTGAAGAGTGGTTGGAGTGTGCTCAAGATATGTAGTCAACAAAAAAAGGGGCACAAAATTCTTATTAGTTGCCTTACTGCCGACAAACCACCATAGTGCTGTAAAGCTATTCGGCACATACACACACATATTTGTTTGTATGTATATTGTTTGCATGTATATGACAAGTGTGTGTATGTGGCATGTTGTTAGCATGCTGAGATACTTGATGGCATTGCTAATGTTTCGGCTGATGAGGCTCGTGGGGAACTCCCAACAACATTGTCTGCCACTACTTACTGTCTGGGGAGTTACTCGTTTGGTAGGTACATATCTATGTATGTGACTATGCTATGTATGTGCCATGATTACGCATACATCTGTCGGTTTTGTCTGACTATGCCGATGGTGTTGCCGATGCTGCAGATGGTGACGGTGGTGGTTGCGGTGGTGGCGCTATTAGTTGCTGTGCGGCTGTCTCGTCGCCGATAGTGTGTGGCAGTGTTTGTGTGGTAACTGCCACAAAAATTACTAACTGTGCTGGCATTTTGACTTCCAGCAGGCAGCCACCATGCCACTAAATAAGATTATTGGCGGTCTTTGCACCCTAGCAAGGCGCACTCTAATAATTTTCTCGCCTCACATCGCCCCGCACACACACAACTTCAATTTGTTATAATAAATTTTTTATTAGTTATGTGGCTTTGTTATTGTTATACATTCGCTTTTTTTTCTTCGCCACTGTTATGTAATGCAATAAATTGTTGTATGTTATATTTATGGCCTGTTCAATAACCGTTATATGTGCATACTTACACAGCTATGCATAACCCTGCATACATAAATATGTACTGTATGTGTGTATTTATAGAAAATCTACTACTCATAGCAATAACCAGTCAAGCACCCACATTTTTATTATTTACACCCTAAAAAGCAATACAATTACAATAACAAAAGCAACTGCCAGCACTTATTTCCATTGTATATGCGGCAATAACAACAAAAAATGTCATACAATTGCATTGCCAATAAATCATAAATCATTTGGTTTTTTTTCGCTAAATATTTAAGCGCACTTAAATTAGTGTATACGTACGTTAGGGTGGTCTTTCCAAAATATAAAAATAAATTCGTAATTTTTTCAAAACTTCAATCTAAAAAACCACTTTCAAAAACACAAACAATAATAATAAACTTTGGACCCAAGTAAGGACGCTACAAAAATGTCACACATGCCTCTAATTACAGATTACATTAAGGATTACCCTTATGTACAAAAATTTAGGCAAGTGATATAGCCTCGCCTAACTAAATATCGCTCTAAGTGTTAATATTTCCAAAATATGTTGCAAAATTGCCTTTCTGCATTTAAGAGCCACCCTAATATATACATAAATTCGTAGAACAACATACACAACCACATACAGCAACTGCTCATATGCACGTACAACATTTATTTATGTTTATGCACTAATGTCATATTTTATTGATATTTATGACTGTTTACACTCGCCATTTGTGTGCCGTTACACATATTAATTTCAGCAAATTTTTAGGCGTGTTGTTGATAGAATTGCAAAATTTTTAGTTTAAAATTGTACAAAGCTTTAAGTGAAAATTTAATATTAAATTCAGTAGTTTAATGAGGGAAAATTATATTTAGAAACCAGGAAAAAGTTAACTTCGGCTGGATTGGTCAGTTGGTATGGCAGCTAAATGCTATAGGGGTCCGATCTAAACAATTTTCTCGGAGTTTAAACCGTTGCCTTAGATAAAAATTCATGCCAGTTTTCATGAAGATATCTCGTCGATTAAAAAAGCTTTCCATACAAGAATTGGATTTTTTTCGCTAATTTTGTATGACAGCTATATGCTACAGTAGTCCGATCTAAACAAATTTCTCTAAAAAATATACCGCTGCTTTAGATAAAAATTCATGCGAAATTTCGGGAAGATATCTCGTCTAATAACCAAGTTTTTCTTACTAGAACTAGATTTTAAGCATCCAGTTTGTATGCCAGCTATATGCTACAAGTATATTGATTCGATAACGGCGATTCCGACAAATGAGTAGCTTCTTTGGAGGCAAAAAACATGTACAAAACTTCAGATCGTTATCTCGAAAGCTGAGTGACTACTTCGCGTATATGCAGACACACAGACGGATAGCCATGTCCGTGACGTGAGCGACTCAGCTCAACTTGCTGATATTTTATACGATCTCCGACGTTTTCTTCTTGGTGTTACAGACTTCGTGGCAAACTTGATATAATACCCTCTTCAGGGTATAAAAATTATGAAATATGAGGAGAATATGAGTCGTAACTAATATTTTATCTCACAAGAAAATAACGGAATGTTATCTCAAGTATCAAGAGAATAAAAGCGGTCTAAGAAAGGGTAATCTAGTAGATTAGATGCAAATAACATGTGTCATAGAGTCTTCTAGGTGGGGTTATACTCTTTTTGCTTACTCTTCGTTGGTAAATTGACCCCAATGGAACTGAGCTAATTATAAAATTCAAGTCAAGAGCAAGAGAAGTTTTTTTTTGTCATACTTTGTTTTTCTTCGCTAGTTAATTAAGAAGGTATCTCACCATTAACGGTACTATACGAAGCTAAGACACATTCTGCTCGTGACTGGGCAGCTTAATAATTTCTTCTACACTACGACTCACCTTGTCGGACCAATGATTTATTTAATCGCCAGAGCGCTCGTAGCCAGAGCGAACGTTATTTTTGCTGTCCGTGAAGTTATGTATTATTTCCTAGTGCCGAAAGCTGACTCTAGTATAAGCATATATTGTCATTTGCTGATAATTGGGTTGAAGAAGCAGAATTTTCAGCATTCAGTTAAGAAACATATAAATATATTATATTGAAAAAATCACATCCAGAACGTGGACTTCTCTACCTTTAAGGCATGAAAATTAGTTATCGACTTGTTGAAAAATTATAGAGCTCGAAAATAGTGCTTTTCGCCATTCACACATCCGATACTTAAACGCTGCAATTTTCATTTCCGATGCCAGTATACCCAGCGTGTATTAATCTTCGTACCATATTTTTTATATCGTGAGTTGTGCTGACATTTTTCGTTATGAACCAATCAATTCACTGGAGCCGCGATTATTAATGACTTGGAAATTTGAGAAACATTCCTATATAGCCATATCAGCTGTCATGAAATTTTTATAAGTTCCAAATTATAAAGTCATTAGAGCCGAGATGGACATCCGCTATTGCACTTAGCAATTAAAACTCTGTATATAATCTGAATCCAAATTTAGCAAAATCTCACTGAACATTGGTTATTTATAAAGCGTTTTGTTTTTAAATACTTGTACTCTAAAAATCACACTTCTTAATTAGTCTCAACTTCAGAATATTCCGAAAATATATATTCTGTTTTTTATTCAAAAATCCCAACCACGAACAAGACTATTTATTTATCACACAGCTATCTTGCTTCAAAGCTATCTTCTATTTTTCTCGCAACAGCATGTGCAACATACCAATGACTTCATGATTGGATTTCGCTAATTTATTTATATGTGGTGGTAGCCACAAAAATAAAACTACAAAAGTTTCCGGCTTTTTACAACACTACTATTTTGCATTTTATATATTTTTTGCGACGCCTTTTAATTAGAAAATCCTATTTTATGACTTTGGTTAAGTTGTGCCATCACCACGAATAAACAGACATATCCAGGCACAGGCTTAAGCTACAAAGGCTAGGCAGTTGGTGAGCTGGTTTTGTTGGCGGTTTGCAAAATAGTTTTAGCGCAACAGCTGCTCACACATAACTAAGAAGCATAAAGATAAAGAAAGCATATATGCTGGATTAGAACATGGTGACAGTAGTAATTGGTAAGGGAGTTTCAAATTCAGATATTTTTTTTATAGAATTTGAGTTCCTAAATGTAGAAAGATTTATGTTATGCTCGGAATGATAAAGTTAAACCAATGGTGGCTCCATGCCAGGGGTTTTGACACCCAAACCACACAAGATCGAGCAATGATACTTGTAGTTCGGTAATGACAAAAGATTGACGAAAAATTGTTACAATTAATTAAAATAGATCGATTCATAGAGTCATCGAGCAACTGTCATAAATTCATAGCTCGGCAAATAATTTTAATTCGAATTCTGAGGAATTTACGAAGTAACATCAATTTTAAAAATATGTTGGAAGGCAAGACAGAGAAAGAAATTCTGGATACGCAGCTGGGTTAGATTAACTAATATCTTGAGTGCTTAAAAGTTAGTTTGGCATAGTTATTGTTTGATTAAGTTAAAACCGATTTCTTTGTATGAGCTAAACTCATAAAACGTGATATTCTTGTCAAAAATTAAAGTATCTACTTTCTATATTACCGACAACTGCCGATGTAAGTCAAGTCTTGCTCAACGCCTAAAAGCGCACTATAAATTTGCATGTGTACATTCATTGCCTACATTACATTTTACTTTGCGCGCCGCGTAAATGCAACAAATGGCAGGTGAAAAGCAAACAATAATCATAAACGCAAAGAAACCGAAAATAGAAGGTTAAAACCGTATAAGTCACAGTAAAAATTGTAGACAACACGTAAGGGATGGCGCGCATGGCAGTAGTCGGCACTTAACTTGAGCCACCAGAAGACGTTTTGACGGCGAATCGGAACTTCGTGCTGCTCGCTGGTTGTCTGGTTGCACGCTTGGCTGCTTACTTTAAACGGAAATAGCGTGAAATTGCGTCAATATTTTTTGTCTGCTTTATAATGCGGCACTGCGTTCACTTCCTTTCCTGTTTTTTTTTTTTTTTTTTAACTGAACGCCTTTTTTTGTCTTCAGTCAGCTATCTGCGCGCATCTCTACACTTTCGTTTAACTCACCTGTCTGCCGTTATTTCTTTGTGCATTTGCCTTGCATCTCCATTTACATATTTATATTTCGAAATGCATTTGTCTACTTTTTTGCTGGCTCACTCTGCTTTACTTTCCTATTTCATTTCTTTACTCCTTGCATTTTCTTGAGCGTGAACTTTTTGATGTCACCTACGCTTCAATGCTTGCGCAAAGCTAGCTTGGCTTTGTTGGCAATTGAGTTTCTTCTTGCTACAGTGAATAATATAAATTGTTTTAGGGTATAAAAGAATGACTGCGTGCTGGCTTTTGAGTGTTGATTGGGCAAAACGAGCTCATTGTGTATTTAGTTGGCTGATGTTAGCACTCAAGCTTGTCAAAATGGTAATGCAGAGAAATTTCAGAGCATGAAAAGAGAAGCGACTAACATTTTTCTTGAGATCTTAAAAATTTTGCTGCAGATGTCGTTCATACTGGGTCTTAAAAGCTGTAACTTATTTATAAATCTAAATTGTTGCTCCGAAAAATTTTTTTTTAATATAGTACACATACAATTCCCTCGATAAAATAATCCATATATATGCCTCAAGAGTGCTGCCTGTAAGCATTCATCCCAAATCAGGAGTTTGGGTGGTCCTACCATGGGCAACCTGTTGTTTTTTATGGAGGGAAGAGAAGCTTGACGCGGTAGGCGACCTTTGATCCTTGCCTGAAAAATAGCTTTTCGATGAGTTAAAGGTGTAGTGGAGTCTAAATTCGATTGCATTCGTTCACCAAGAGGTATTCTGTACAATTAAACAGTTCTCGGGTGGAATTTGTTGTTCAACGTACATGTACAATCACATCGTCACATATAAACAAACTCCTAATGCAAAATACCTCCCATTTCTATAGAAACTCAAACCAAATGGACTGAAGTCTAAACTATCAGCTTCAAACTTTTTAAGATATTTCCTCAAAGAAGTTGATCTTGCTACCCCTCAAATAGTATCGTTTCAAATATGTACTGCACAATAAGTAACGTTCTCCTGGGCATGCCTGCATTGAATTTTCATACAATTCATTGCATTTTTTTGCTGTAGCTCTAAAATCCACCCCACCCGTCCAACTTAATGCGGTTACAGCAGCGATAGTAGTAAACTAATAGCAGTGGGTGTGCCAGACAAACGCGATGCACTCAACTGGCAACGATGACTTAATTGACACTACAGAGGCTTGGCATTGTAATGCTTATGTATGTTTTCACAAGGATACGCCAGCTTACGCATAGCTAACGACGGAATAACACAAGAAACAATGGTATTGAACGCCGCAAAGTGGAGTAGAGTTGTTAAAATTTTTAACACAATAAAAATAAATGATAGATTGTTTGGAAAATTTATTGTTAGCTAAATATAAGCGGTTTCGCAAGTTAGAATAAATAATGTATTTTTTATTTTTTTAAATTCGTTAGTAATCGGTGAATAAAAAATCAATAATTTTAAAACTTAAAAGTAAATCAAGTAGTTTTTTAAGATTTTTAGCCTTATTAGTATATAATACCTCAGAAAGCTTTCATCGTGCCTTATAAGCTAAAAGCATTTGTGAAAGCTTTGATTATTTGTTCTACAGCCTTATTTGTTGGTGCTTTAGTAGGGCTTACCATACTAATTTTTCGGTTGTTATTACATTTTGCATGAAACTATTTCCTAGCAAGCTTTCATTGTGTTATGTAAACTTAGAGCTTCTCAAAGGCTTTGATAATTTCCCCACAATCTAATCCAATAATGTTGCAGCTATTATATATTTTTTAATTATTTCATAACAAGCTTTGATTAAGCTGTGTTAGCTTACAGTTCTGTGAAGCTTTGAAGATTTTTTCTACATTCCTTACTCTTCCTTGTTTGCGTACGAATTATTATTGCCTATTTTAGAAATTTATTTTTAGTAAGCTTTCATTGCCTATGTAAGCTTAAAGTTTTTAGAAAGTTTTTCTCATATCCTCCTCTACCATATTTTTATTAGATAAGTTAAATTTGGGCTTTCATTTCCTTATTTTATAACATTTTTCTTGGTAAGCTTTTATAGCGCTTAGTAAGCTTCAAGCTTTATGAAAGTTTTGATAATTTGCTTGACAACCCAGTTTGTTGCTACACTGTTACTGCTTAAGCTGCATTCAATGTCATTAAGACACATCAGCACCTCACCGCACACACTTTGTCGCCCACTCTTCGGCGTGTGGGCGCCCGCACCTCATATCCGCTTGTGTGCACGCCAAAAATGGCTTGCCAACCGCTTATCGCTTATGCTGCAATGCGCCGCAGCTACAACCCAACGCTTTAGCGCACTTCCTCACCTCGCACTCACCACCAAATTACTCACCGAATCACACCAACACAGACAAGCTTTTAAGCGCCGTCGCAGCCGCTTAACTTACTACTCTGCCATCAATACTTAATACAGCGTAATGAGCATTGCAAGCGCGCGTTGCTGTCACCGTCAAGTTCACTATCACGCGCTATCGCTACAGAGCGTCAAAGTGCATTTTGAAATGATTAATTCGAGTGGAAAATGAGATACAAATAGCTGACAACTGCTGATGGTTATTTATTGTTTTCGCCGACGACGAAATTGCTACGTCTTCGACTGCAGCATCGGCCATGATTCGCGCTCAGCGCATTTCTATGCAGTTGAATGAATTTGATTTTATCTTGGCTGATAGTCGGAGGGAGGTAGTGTCAAGAGTGTGAGTAAGATGTAATGACACTGCAAATTCCGTTGCAACTATTTGAGCGACAGCATTGAGACAATAGCGTGAAATACGCGTAACTGTCTTTGCCTTGAAATTTACTTGCTATCTCACACCTAAAATGGTTACCAATGCTGGTTCTTCAACTATTACGGTATGCCAGTATGCTGATTGATTTAATACAATAATCAACGCCGATTGAAATGATTTTCTAACGGCTCAGTAGCTTTGGCGTGACTGTCTGCATAACTGCTGATCACTCCTTTGTGTATTTAAGCGCTAAATAATAGTTTAAACTTTCGACTTTGGTGTTGACAATAGTCAAGTTGTTTTGCTGAATTGGAGGAGGAAAGCGAAAAAATAATCCATTTCCCAATTCAAAGCTCTAATAAAAGCGTCAAAAATAATTAATAGTTTAATGAAAAGAGGCTATCTTATGGAACTTGTGCAACTTCTACTTAATAATTAAAAAACTTAAGTCCATTGTACTATAGACTATTGGAACCATTTTATGGAGTAATAAGATTTGAATAATAGACTACAGCCCGAGCAGCATAACACATTATTTTCAATTGGCCGCTCTTTAAAAAAAAACCTTTTGTATACCAGCTTCTGTTATCCACCATGTTTGGCAGGCCGGTCACAGCGGAATCGCCGTTAACTCCGTTGTCCGCTTGCGCTCTAGCGCTAGATCTCTGGAACTCTGAAACTCTGGAGAGATCTAGTCTCTGGAACTTGCTTGCGCTCTGCACACGCGCGCTCAGAGTGGAATGTTACAAGTTCTCTGAATTACTCGCTCTTATCCAGAATCAATTGATCAAAATCGCTATTTAATATGGTTTTCAGACGCTTTGGCTTTCATATATTTACTTCGCTATAATTCCCATAATTTTAATAACTGCTGAAGACCAACAGGCTTGGAAACTAGAGTCAAATGACAAGTTAATCGTAATTGTCTTCTAAACGATTTCAGACAGATTTCCTCTTAGGAATAATTTATAGCCGGACATCTGTAAATATATTATTATTCACTCGGTAAGAATTCATATATTATATAATATATTTTCCAGAAAAAATGTTTAACCTTTAGCAACCAAAAAATTTGCCTCAAACCTTATAGTAGAATCAATAAACACAAACAGCTTTTGAATTTTTATTAGCTCAGATTTTCTATCTATAACTTTTTATAATGTAAAAAACACGATTTTATTGTTCACATAAGAGCATAATTCAGGTTATTTAATATGAAATAATCGATGTACAAATGCGTGTAGAAAAAACAAAGTCACCAAAGGAAAATAAGCGAGCAGCACAACATTTCTGTGAACTATTACAGCACAACAACGAGACACTTAAGCGGACCGCGCCTTGCATAATAAATGAATAAAAAATGAAATTCCTGCAAAATAAATTTTTCTGGCGTGTGCCTTTATTACAATCTATATACAGATGTTTTGAATGCGTCGAACCAATCCTTTCGCATTGTCATGCCTGGCACGCCCAAAACAATTTTGGTCTTCAGCTATTTATTTTTGATTTCTTTATGCTTATGCATAAAAACAAACAAATTTTATTGCCGCAATATTTCTGTTGCATGAGTATTGGCTTTTCATAATAATTCTGCATTTTCCCTCACCTCTGTTTCGCCTGCACCCACATATTGTTGTTGTAATATTGTTTTTTTGCCGCCACCGCTTATGATGTTTATTGGAAAATTATCAACCTAATCATCGCCGACTCACGCCAAGTTGACAGCTCAGCGGAAGGCGCTGCTCACATCATACTACATGGCACATACATACATCTCTACAACAAGCGTAGAAAAAAGTGAAATCAATAAAACCTATATTGGTGCACAGCTACAGGTTGATTTTTCGTGCCACATAAGCATTTGACGCGCCCAAACACACCACTTGCCACAGTGTGGCACGCACATTTTCAAACAGTTTACTTTTTCACTTCTTTTTTGCTTCACTACTTATCACCAATTCATTGCTTTGCTTGCTATTGAACGTTTTACTCATTCACATTGCTTGCAACATGCGCCTACGTGCTGATGTTGCATGCTCCATTAGTTGTGGTTAGGTGTAAGGCAGTCGGAAAAAACTTGAAAATATATTATTGTTGTTACTTTTATTACTTTGACGGCTCCAACGCATTCGATATCAACTCATTTTTATGCTGCCAATGTGTTAAGGACATTTTTTGGTAAGTTTTTTTTTTTTAATTCCCCTAGTTTAGTTCTACAAATAAAGCAAAAAAAAAATTACAACTTGTTACCTTTTTTGTAATCATTTTTTTTGTGCTGACGAAAGGAAAATAAGTTGGGGAATTAAAATTCAGTACAAATCGAATTTGAAGCACATTGCTTACGCCTATAAACCTAAAGCGAGACAGAATTTGTGGAAATATGAAGGATGACCCCTTAGTGGGAAAGTTTTGCGGAAGTTAAATTCATTCGATACGAAGAAATATTATGTCTCATTATCTTTAGTAAGTGTTTCTTGGTATTGCAATGAGGTTATGACGACATATATCTGATTGTTTTGATATTAATCTGTAGATTAGGTGCGGGTCGACAATTGCATACACATTTCGTGCAAACAGAACTCTGTCAACTCTTTACAGACTTTGGTTTTTTGTTCGTACTTCGCAATCCTTTTAAATTTAAATCGTTATCTGAAGTATACCTTTAGGCGATGAGGCGATCATTACACAAATCATTTAAAAAGAATAGCTCAAAAAAGCAGACAATCTCTCAAAATGCATTACCTTTCCATTGAAGTCCTGAACCAAAGGACCGGAATTTATATTATAAATCATATTATAAATTATATTATATTATATTATAATTATTATATTATAAATAATTATATTATAAATTAGATTTTTCACTCTTTTAAACAATATGCTCCTTTACTTAACCGATATACGTTCTTTATACAGATACTTTATCAGTATCAAATCTAAACTTTTCAAGAAAAAAACTCAACTCCCAAGTCTCTCTTAACTATATGTTCAGAACACTGGTAAATGCTTGACGATTAAACAAAATTCGACCCTCCTTAAAAGCAGGTGCGCTTGATTGTGCAGCTAATATTCATCGAAGATATTCACAGATAAGTAGACGGAGCAGTAAAACAAAGAAGAATTTATGTCACTATGCAAATAAGAAAGCTTCCAACTAAGCCAAAAGCGCTACGAAAAGTGTATGCCCCAAAAAATCTATGGCAGGTAAATGTTGGCTACCACATTGTCCAACGACCATGACCGTAAATGATGTACGAGTTTTGTTTGCGACTACTCGACTAGTTGCAAGGACTCACTGAAAACAGAATTGATTAGTGGGAGTACAAATATATGCAAAATAGATAAACTACCCAATGTTGCAACAATAAATGCAAATGGAGCTAGAAAGCAGTGCAAATTTGGGTGTAGTGGCTATAAGTAATGGCGATATTGCCAACAGCAAGGTAAAGTGACTTCCGTTTCCTGGTATTGTGAAGCGACTATGAGCCGGTGAGTCGCTTTGTAGTAGGGTAGCTTAGGAACACTTCAAGTAATCGCGTCAACCGCATTCGAACAGCCAAATTGTACGCACAGTTGCAATCAGACAACTCAATTTTCTTTGTACACTGAAGAAAATTTTTGTTTGTGGCTGCAAATAATGATTTTGGTTTTTGATGAAACTTTTTAAGCGTTGTGAGTGCGCTTTTTTTTACTCGATAAGATATAGGTGATAATTATAAAACACCAATGCTACTCTCTTTGGTGTAGAACAGCCACGAAGCTACGTCTTCACTGAGCTTTCATATATACACTATTATTTCAGGAAACTTGCGGCTAAAATTTTAGTGGTTCTTTTTCAAAGCATTTACAATGCTTAAGACGCACTAGTTGATCATCCCAAATCATAACCTGCTAGATTTTTTGTTTCTTATGCCACTGCCCTTGGCTGAGTCTTCGGTGTTCAGATGGTGTGCTGGCTAATTTTACAACCTAACAAAAAAATCAAGTGTTCTCTCTGCGAATAAAAGTAGAACTTTATGCGTCTCTCATTGCTCCTAACTAGCGTTACACTATGGTATGTTGCATAGAAAGAGAGAGAGAGAGAAAGAGTGCTAGATTGGGAGAAAGAGAGAGAATGGGGAAGAGAAAGCGAGAGCATAAGAGTGAGAGAAAATAATATTATATTAATGATTTATGAAATAAATGAGTTGCTTGCTGAGTAGAAGATGTCATCTAACTGGATACAGACTCTACAGATTATACTATTCACTAGAGATATGAGAGGTCAAAGACAAAAAGATTTAGAAGTACTAGAGACCGAAGAAATATATAGCGTAGTTAAATGTGCTCTACGCACTAATTTGATGGTACTTACGGTAAAAATTCAAAAAAAAAAAAAAAACCAAATCCAAAAACTTCTCAAACGTTGCAAATATATACGGCTTATACCAAATTTTATATATTTCTTTCTCTAAGTGTCGCACTAAGCACTAGACTGCTCTCTCACTGTCCTCATGTTTATTATGTTGCGGCTTGATTTATTCCTGTGTTGTGTTAGCTGTCAGCGTTCTTGCCTCGTTAGTTATGTTACGCTTAGAAGCGTTATCTGCGCTAACGGTTATGGTAGCAGCCAAGTGACGCCAAACAAGCCGGCATAAGCAGCGAATATATGACGACAACAATAACAACAACCATGTCAATATATAGCGTTAGGGTTGCATGCTCTTAGTTGGAGTAAGAGCGAAGGATTACTAAGAAAATGAGCTACTATCATGGCAAGTTGCAAATTGTAAATCTAAGTTGCGCGGCATAAACAGAATGTTGCACTTACCTGTTCGCAACCAACCACCGCTACTGTTGCTGCGAAAATTATTGTTGCTAGCAAAAGTTGCTCCGGCAAATTTTTCACTTGGAACTTTTCTTTTTTTTCAGAAGCATACTTTTACTTTGCCATTTTCCCCTAAATGATTTCTCAGCATTTTTTTCTACTCATATTATTCAGTTCACCCCCTTTAACTGCTGATTTTCATAATTTCACTTTTGTTTTATTGGCGCCTGGCGGAAGCCAAGTTATTGTAGGTATGTGCATTGGCTACCCACCAACATGACACTCGGGCTAAGTTGAATTGCAAAATATGCATTGGTTAGCATACTTCAAGGCGGTAGCGCCACATCAACGCTTGCAATGCATTTGCAAGTTGCAACAACTCGTTTGCTTTTGATTTATATGCAACGCGTGCTTTTTGCGCTGTCGCTTTGTGAGCTCACGCTGCCAGTGCTGCTGTCGTTACCTTGTGTGTTTGTGTACACACAGCCGATTTTTATTTTGTTTGCAGCAGCAAGTTGGCCATTGCACGTAGCGTGTTGGTTGAATGCGATTTATCATCAACTTTCCAGTCAGAAATTGAGTTGTTGAAGGTGTAAGTTGGTGCTTTATTAAAGTGTGGTTGTTTTTATTTTTTATTTTTGTAGTTGAGCACTTCCGTTCAGGGGCTTACGAGTAAATGCTTTCGTAATTTGTGGTATGCATGCGTCGCCTCCTGGTACGCTCTGCGCGCCACCGAAGGGCGTAAGAAAAATTTCTTCGCAATGGCAGTTTGTAAGAAAAATTATGTTTATACCGATTTCCACTTTTGCATAACTGTTTCGTTTACTTTAACTTGCCTAAGTATATGTAACCGTGTCTATGTTTAAGTTAAAGGCGGATTTATTTAAATGGCATATTGCTATTACAAAGCGATAAAGCGGTGACTGAAAGAAAACTTTTATTGGATAGTAATTCCCGACATGCCACGGGTGAAGTTGAATTTTTAGAGAAATTGAAGATATTGTGGCTTACAAAATTGTAGTGGTTGATATGGTCTGCTAACGTTAAAGTAATAGAACACAGTTTGTGACTTCAATAAAAACTTTTCGTTGCTTTAGCTTATGTTCCTTTTATGTATCTTTTTGGTAACTTGATTTACTAAGCTGACCTTGCAAAAACCCCAACAACTTAGATAATTTAATCACCGCCTAAAACACGAACACTTTTGCCTTACAATAAATTTTATGATCTCAGAAAACTACTACGTCTGCGGAAATCGTTCAAAAATCAACAAACTTTCGACAAATCTAATAATCCTGCTAGTAAAATATATACTAAAGTACTACTTGTATGCTTATAATTTGTTAGCTCCACACAATATTACTAAAGCTCATGCTTGCTCTGCAAATCAGTATGTATGGTAATAGCAGGGTTGGCACTTAGAGAAAGGAGAATTAGGGGAGAGAATTTTAGAAAAAAACTAAAAGGCGCTACTCTCTTGTAAGGGATATATTAGTCTCAGATGAATATGGATTCACAGGAATTAAACGTACTTACCAAGTTACGCGGTCTTAAACTCTCTACCCTTGGCAATTTATAGATGTCTCTAGGGTGCGCCAACTTTTACGTTTGTATGTAAATTTCGAAAAAATGTTCAACATCATTTAGCTTGGTCCTTTACATATTATTAGCAATGTTCTCTGAATACTGACCACAGCAAACTCAGCCCACTTTTGCTGCGCTTTATACCCTGAACACAACAGTTTTTGAAATATCTCTCTGAAATTTTGCACACCTTCTTTTCTCCCCAAAAAGTTGCTTATTTGTTGGAATCGCTTATATTGAATCACTATAGCATATAACTGCCATACAAACTGAACGATCGGAAATAAGTGCTTGTATGGAAAACTGTTTTATTCGACGAGATATCTCCGCGAAATTTGGCATAAATTATTATTTAAGGCAGTTATGCAATCTCTGCAGAAATTGGTCAGATCGGATCACTATAGCATATAGCTGCCATACAAACTAAACGATCGGAATAAGTTTTTTGTAGGGAATCTTTTGTATTTGTTAAAGGAATTATAGCTTCGGTGCAAACGAAATAAGCGTTCTTTTCTTGTTTTTGAAGCACTTCGTTCAATATAGGATTTTCGATTTTCCGAACCCCTAATATTTGCTATCTCCAAGAATGGATTGATTGTTCGTAGATTTGCCATGCATTTTTAGAAATAATATTACTTAATCTATGTCAGGTGAGTTCGAAAGATCTCTGTTTGTTAAAATGAAGCTTTATAAATCATCAAGTTGGAAGTGTATGTAAGCAAGTTATACACTTAAATTGGATAAGAGATAATGAACAACATCTGCAAATGCGAACTCCGTGCTGAAGCCTTATTGGTTACATGCTAAAACAAAGTCATGTGAAGAAAATCGTTGCTGGTTGCTGATTTCAGCAGATCTATGCCCAGCCGCTAGAAGTTAAGTAGAGTTCAACTAAATTGCAGCAATTACGCTTGATTGTGATATCTAGATATTTCCTTAGGAGTGATTTGAGTAGGCAATCAAATGCTACTTCTTGGTCAAAAACAAGAAACAAATAAACAATAGAAATGCATGAAAGCTGATGAAAACGTGATGCTAGGAGAAAATCATGTCACGCTAAGCTTGCTTACAGTAGAACACATTTCCATTTTTATTACTTCGATAATGTCTTTCACTCCAAGGAGACACAAAGAATGGTCAATAGGGTGGAGCGAAAAAAAAACAGTTTTTTTTTTTGCTTAGCCCACAAATTTGATTATAAAAAAAGAAAATTTTTGGAAAAACATGGATTTTAACATCTAGAAGCGGCCAACTCACTTTTAAATAAAGTTTCGAGTTAAAATTTTTATTTCTTAAAAAATTTTTGATAAGTGTTCTTGAAACTGTTGAGAGTCCACTTTCTGGCCAATTAAAATTTATCAACTTAAAAAATTTTTTTGTGGTCAATATTCGAGTTAAAAGAAAAAGTCTTAAACGACAACATGCTTTGCTTAAGCGCTTAAATAAATTTTGAGTCAAAAACCGTCAAATTCGGTAATATTTATATAAATGTGAAGACTTTAAACCAAAAAATCCAAAATTAAACCAATTCGAAATTTACCTTAAAAGTGAGTAGGTCTCTTGTAGATGTTAGAAAATTTTTTTTTTTTCAAAAATTTTCTTTTTGTTATAATCTACAAATTTTATCTCAGGCTAAGAAAAAAAATTTTTTTTTTTGGCTCCACCCTAGTAGTCTACAAAGCCAAAAAATGCAAGGTAGTAACATTATTAACAACCACGAAGTAGAATAGAATTTTTTGCTATACTTAAATTTGTTATATACACTATACATACGCTCTGTAAATATACACAAATACCCACACTAATTTTTTAGTCATACGTGCAAGCTTTTCAATGGACGCTTGTTATCCTTTTGTTAACGCTCTGCTATTCTGATGTTATCCACGCACTAACTTCATTGTTCTAACGCCTGTGAATTTGCTTTTATTATACCGGGAGCTTAGTCTCTGTGTATATACATACATATGTACATATATGTAGTAGCACTTCGCTCCTGGTTACTTGTTAATGCCATGTAACAGCTTGCATTTTAATCTGACCATCTTGATTACTAACTTTCTAATTCTCTTTTGGGTATTTTTTTTTTGCAAAGTAGCCGCCGGCCAGACTTCAACAAACTCGAAAAAAAAACGAGCGTCTACCTCCCGATTGCATTCTTTGCACTTTTCCGAATGCGAAATATTCCCACAACTTCCTTTCAACTTCATTGTATAGCCATCGCCACTTTCATTTCTTATCTGTTTTATTTTAGTTGCTCGTTCTACACACACACTAAACACTCCAGTGTCTGCGGCTCAATACTGTCCAACAAATACCTTACACCTTGCCACTCAGCGGCGGATACTTGCTTTGTATTTATTTCGGTTGTTTTTGCGTTTGTTGTTATTGTCAGTCTTTTATCGGACAATCGGCATCAGTATTAGTATATACATATATGTGTGTGTGTACCAGAAAGGACAGTAGCTGTAATTGTATCGTCGGTAGCAGCATCGTCAGCAGCCCGAGTAGCATTGAGATGCTATCGCTTGTATCCACAGCGCTGCCACACCTTTGCCCTTTGCCTTGCTTTTCATTCATTTACTCTCCTATGACTTCCTCCGGTTTTTTTTTAGTTCACATTTCATATCATATATATTGTTTGTGCATATCTGATGGTACTTGCGCATATCTTACCATCTCCATTCGCCTACTTTTCTCACATTGTCCGTCATGAGGGCTCTATAGGTGTCTCTGTATTTGTCTGCACTTCAAACAGGTTCGGCTTGTGCGTGCTGCACCTTATCATTGGTGACCATCACAACTGATTTTCATTCTTTAAATGACTAGTATCGTAAACAACTCATATGAGTAGCTTAGCACAGCTAATGACTGCACCTTTTTGGACGACGCTGGTGCGGCATTCTATCGCTGAATGTTATTACGGATTTGTCGAGATTCGAAATCTCTTAGAATTTATTCAGTGTTACACATATTGTGATGGATTAGAGAGTAACTGCTTCGTGCGTAATAGTATCGTTATGCCAACACAGATGTGCACGTAATTACCAATACAACTTGTTCTCTGTTATACCCAAAAATACGCTTTAACAATTTTTTGGTTGATAAAAAATATGTGGCCGAGACCACCAACATATATATATCGACTCCTTTTCGCCTGATCCAAAATTTCCTCAACTCTCTTAAAATTTTTATTTTTCGATTTCACTGAAAAATTCAAGATTCTGACATAGAAAATATTAACAACATTTTAGACATTCTAGACATTAAGGTTTCACAGATCAGATTGAGAACTAGTACACTCGCCAATCATCCATACGCCTTCCGTATATTTCTTTATAACTGAAGTGACAATGCGTTTTTTCATTGTTCATTGCACTTTTTTATAAAACACCTCTTCCTACCCTTCTCTTCAACCCTTCCGCCCTCATTTAATCTAATGCATGGCTTCCGCTGTATGAAAACCATTTTTTATATGGATTTAGCTCGATTTGTTTTCAGCGTCGATGCTTTGTTTTGATTCGTTTCTATTTAGACATGTTTGCGTTATATTTTGACAATTCCCCGTTCATTTCGGCTCACATTACACAAATAACGTTTCCTTTGTAATCTTAGATGCTTTGGCTCATGTTTTGTTGTACTTGTATTCATTCCTGCCTCGCTTTAATCACATTGAAATCCTGATTTCTATGATTTGATAAGCTCAGCACTCATTGTAGCAGTAGTTCGATGTGCTACTCCACAACGTTATTCGGTAATCCATATCCGCCACTTGTTTTTGTGGCCATTCTTTGTGATCTTTCACCATTTCCATTCTATTCCATTTCATATGTGTGTGGCTTAGCGTTTGTTACCTGATACACTTATGCCCACTCTCTTTTGAAATTGCTTTTGTGTATGTGTCTTGTTTTCATTACCATTTCAAAAGCAACGCCTCGCCTTGGCTGAATCGCCAAAAATTGTCACACGACCTTTTGGCCTCTGTAATTGCCACTTCCCGAAGCTATGCCATGGCCCCAGCAAAGCTTCAACCTATCAATTTCCATTTTCTTCCCAGCTCAAAGCATCATTTGTAGCCATCCGCTGGTACTTACACCAATTACTCCTTTGCCGTCGCCTATTTGATCTCCAACGAATGTCGCACATCTCTGCTCCCCTTTGCTTTGCTTACGTACAACTCGCCACCATTATTGCATTTTCCCATTTACACTCTAATATCATTTGGCCGAACTGACCCCAACTACCACAATCACTCGCTGTTAGAGAAGAAGTGTTTTGGCTGCCTCTGCTCCCCTATTCTTCGTTGTAGCTTTTGGTGGCTCCATTCATGGTTTGTTATTTTTGCTTCCAGTTTGTTTCGTGTATGTCTTTTTTTAATTTTTTGGCGTCTTAAAAAGTGGTTCGTAGGTAGCCAGCAGTACAAGACACCAGCAGTCTCAAAGCAACATTTGTTTTCCATCTAAATTAATTAAATTATTTATATTTATTTGTCTCTTGTTAGACTAATTGAAGTTTTGAACATCCGCATCTTCTGCTTGTCTTGTTGCTGAAAAAGTCAGGCATTTAAGAGCTCTACATAATACTTGCTGGAGTCTAGTATGTATTTTTAAATTGATTGATGAGTGTTGAGTTTAGAAACAAGAAAATAAGAGGATACGTTTATAATAATTTTAATATGATTTTCTGCTGAATAAAACCTTTGGAGACTCGAGAAATAACTAAGAATTTACCATCATGGACGCGCAACTCGCTTTCTTTGAGGGCGAGGGCAAATAACACTAGTCAACAAATCTGAAGGAAATGTTTGCTACTGATGGGCTGAGAGGTCTGTGTGGGTATTTGAGGTGCCCTGATTACGAATTTTAGTTCAACATTTTCCCATCACGCATAGCTGTTTCTGTCATTTTAGTAAATGGTGGTGGTTTGACGCCTGCACCCCTTGACTACAACATAAAAATCCTATGTGTTAAGAAATTTTTACTATCATTTTTGGTTTTACAAACCAAAATTACAAACAGCCTCTAACAACACAGTCGCAAAATGACTGTAAACTAGTCTCATTTAGCTTGATTCATACTCGAACACTGATTCATGGTAACTGCCGTTTGCCAGCTGACCTGAACATTAGCTTAAACTAGCAGATCACAAATGAAGATAGTACGCTCTTCTTTAAGGCTTAGAGCTACCGAAACAACTCCTACTAAAAGATACAAACCATAAAAGGGGAGCTACCTAGCTACATGTATTTTTGTCGTAGTTATCTCATTATTCTTTGGAAACTAAGTGAAAATTGGATTATATTGCAAATATGTCGAATTTATTTCTAATTTTATTTTTTCTGTGACAAGCATAATAAACTCTAGAGGTAGTATGAAATGAAAAAGGTATGAAACTTTGCTAAGCCATGTTTCATACCAATCTCTAATCGAACTCACTGACCTATTGACGAATCAGTTTTTCGTTGGTAAGGTAATTTTAGAGCTTTTTAGAAGGTATATTTCTAAAACTTACTCTCTCTGTCCGGAAGCATACGTTGTATATACGTTTATATATTATATCTTGTAGCTATTTGTATAAGCGAAATTATGTAAATTTCTCACTTCCTTCTTAATATGCATGCCAAACTTCCCACTGTAGTACGAACTAAACCTTCACCATATGCACACAAAATTCATGTTTAACATTTGTTGTTGCAGCAGTCGCTTTGATTTTTCACGACTGAACGGATTTCTCCAACGTTTTCCTTATTATCATTGAGCTTGTTTATTTAAATTTTTTTTGGGTATTCCACAAATCGTTGTCATATTTTAGGACTTGCTTTGATTGTTAGTGTACGGTTTGGTTCCTGTTGCATGTATTTGGTGTTAAAGTTTTTGTGTTTTGAATTGTGTATGCTGTTGTTGTAATATTTTTGTAAATTCTTCCTTTGGTTTTTGTAATTTTTGTTTTGTTTCTCCAACTTCTTCACCAATAGACTTCAAATCATTACAAATTATTTTATTTGTCTTACATAATTCCATTCATGTTCTTTAATATTCTGCGTGGTCTCGTTGGTAACTTCTACGAAGTGGTTTGATAGTCTCAAATAATCAGTGGCACGTTTGTCAAAGGCATTTATAAATTTCGTTCCAATTCTTGCAAGTGTTCTTGCTTGCAACACAAATTCGAAATTCGATTTACAAGTGAAATAAAGCAAATTACAAAGCAACTTTTCGTTTCTCCTCCTTCTTTGCTTTCAAGTTTTGGAGTTTACTTCTTTTGCGCTGACCATATATACCCTCGGTGCTAAAAGTACCTAAAAGTACCTAAGAGTACCTAAATATTATATGATATATATTACCAGTTGAAAAATATCAAAAATTTTAGGTTATGAAAGCTTTATCTGAAATTACGTTGAAGGAAACTTAAGGTGTACACAGTATCCATTTCTGAAATAAAATAAAGGCAGTAGAAGATGTAGGGACTATCGCTGAAAAATGGAAGGTCTCTTCAGTAAGAAACTTAGAATAAGAATCCTTTTTGTTTTAACGACCAGGTGAAATCTTTTGCAGTACGTGGTTTGCTATTTCTATTTGAGAGCAATCCTTTTCTCTCCGCATTTAGCTGCTTCACTGTAAACGGAAATCTCTTAAAAATTCTAGTTACCAAAATTTGGATAATCCGAATACTCTCTTAAGTGAGAATTAAGCATTATTTTACCTAATTTTTTTAATCTTTTGTAACCTCAGGTGTCGCATTATACGAGTATACCACCATGGTTTTTGGATCCGAAACTTACCAAACCTCATTTCAAGTAGGATTCTCCAAGAATTTATTGCCTTCTAACTGTATAACTAATTTCGAATTCGAAACTTAATTTATGATTGGATCTCACGAGACATAAATCGCCACCCAAAGCTGAAGTGATTATTGAGATTAAGAAAATAACTGTTTCCTTTTATATTTGGGCCTAGTGCGCTCGATGCTATATCTTCATAGTATAAAAATTCCTGAACTTTATACACAGAATATACATGCGCCACGCGTAGCTATTGGAGCACACGCTGTCAGGATATGTAAGCGCAGACAGGCGCCTACCAAACTGCCACTACGTGACTCTTGCACACGGACGAGCCTATTTGTATTTCAATTTTCTAACAGCGAGAAAAAGTGTTCGACGACAAATAACGTTAAGGTCGAATAGAGCTGCGCAGTCGATCGTCGCTTAGGATAGCTACGTGCGGTGAGCGCTGGTGTGGCAGGCCGCGCATTCGGCCGGAAGGACGCCTACACGTTTAATTGCATAAGTGCTGGTAATGGGCGCGAGAGGAAATTAAAAATTCTGTCAACGCTTGCCAACGTAACGAACAAAATTGGAGGAAGAAATTTATTGAAACAAAGGAAAAAAGCACAGAAAAAACAAAACGAAAACATGAAACGAGCTAAAAAACGAATTAACGATTTGGGGAGGCGCTACAGCGATAAGATCGACATGACCGAAGACAAACAAAACGCGACGTGCAAACAAATTGTTAAATAATGTGTAAGGCGGGGGCAGGGAGGCATGGTGAAAAAACAAAAAAGCGTTAGACCACCAACACATTATCGGCAGCTTAGTATGCGCCGACAAGTGCGGCATGTGCAGCAAGTGACTTGGTGGCAATTGCGGCAGGTGTTTAACTTGCTAATGTGTTGCTCTTTCTCTTCTTTTTTTGTAATTTAAAATTCAAAAAATTTCAACGGTTACCAACGCATCTTAAAGCTATGTCCCGCTAATATCCTTAATATCCTGTTGTGGTGAAAGTTGCTTGCTCGCTTGGCAAAGCAGCCGTGTTGTGCGTGCAATAAAATTGATTTATGCAAGATGTAGTTTACCATACAACCGCAAAGCAACCAGCGTAACGCGCTTTTCAACAAAGCTATATATAATTTCTCTCTGCACATTTTGTGGCACTACAAAACTTCTCAGCGCGTCCTGGACGTTAAAATTAAAATAACAAATGCGGTACAAGGCTGCAATATGTCCATCTATTTTCCTACTTTTTTTTTAAGTTTAGTGATTTATATCAGTTGCTCCGAAATTAAGCTCCACCCTTTGTGAATTTATATGCAAGTTAGTTGGTTTATTAAAGTTTCGCTGAAAATACGCAAGAAACTATAGTTTGGCGTTGAAAGTAGCACGCGAAGTAATGAATTTTTATGCGAAAAGTTCGTCATTTTTTAATGCATAATATATATACTGAAATGCGCCTGCAACAACAATTTCTGTAAAGTAATCAAACCTGTAAGCTGCCAGGTATCTGCATAATATCAGCTGCGGCGCATAACGAAATCGAGCAGAGAATGCTGGGATATAGTGAAAGTTGTAGGGAAAGTTGCAAATAGAGCTAGCGGAAGTCATAAATACGGAAAACAATTTTATTGGAAATGATAGTAAAAAAAACTTATTTGCGAATATTTTCGGTTTGATATAATATTTTATGGTATCTTAACTTAAATTTAGAGACGTTGTTCATGATATTAGATGACCAAAGCAATGTGCCTCATGCCATAATGAAGCAAGAAAAGAAAAAACATTAACCCGAACCGAAGCCATAATACCCTCCACAAATACCAAATAAAGATTTACTTACACGAACTTAATTTTGATCGCTTAATTTGTATGGCAGCTATATGCTATAGTGGCTCGATCTGAACCTTTTTCTTGGAGTTTGTAGCAATGATCTGTGCCAAATTTCGTGAAAAGTTCTCGTCAATTAAAAAAGTTTTCCATACCAGAACTGGGTTTTGATCGATCAGTTTGTATGACAGCTACATGCAATCGTTGTCCGATATCAGCGGTTCCGACAGCTTCTTGGAGATAAAAGAACGTGTGAAGAACTTCGAATCGATATCTCAAAAACTGAGGGACAAGTTCGCGTCTACACAGCCGGATGAAAAGACGGATAAACGGACAGGCAGATAGTTATGACTCAATCGACTCAGCTTTTCATGCTGATCGTTTATATATATATTTAATATTGCCTTTTCTTTCCTTCTGAGTTTCACAATCTTGTCAAACTTAATATACCTTGTTCAAGGTATAAAAATTAATAATTTGTAATTTTTGTTTTAGTGATGAACTTTGACAAAAATTTTGTTTGTATCTTATGAGTTCACTTACTTAAAGAACTCCATAACTCCCAATGCTAGTTTGAATTTCTTTTTTTGTTTCGAATTTTCTTAGTCCGAAGACAGATGACTCTCTATTTGTTGAAACTTATTGCAATCAACTGAGGCTCTAAATAAATTTTTTTTCTGGTTTCTGTAATTTCGTATTCAGTAATTGCAGCTCAATATTACTTAAAAGACTGCAGCCCATTATAAATCAAAGTGATCAAAAGTTCGTAATATTTTTCATTTTACGAGTACTTGTATTCTTAGCAGTTGTCTGCCGTATTCGAGAATATTAAACAAATCGTAAAACGCGGTTCGGCTGATATTTAGAACCTAAGTGCTTACAACTTCACTAAGTGCTGACTAAGACCTCACTCTTTCTAAATTTACCGCGCAGCTTTATAGCCTAAAAATTTAAACCAATTTGTGGATTTTTCGGTTCCTATAAGACAAAGAAGCAGACTAATTTTTAAACATATTATTAACCAATACGAATGCTTTTTAACCGCCAAAAGAAAAAAAGTACCTAAACTTCATTAAGCAGCGTTTCAAAACTTTAAAATTCTATTAACTTTGCTCTAGAGAATTGTGCTGCTGTTATCAGAAACACACCAATAATAATCTTTGATTTGAAAATTAAAGATGTAAACGTTGCAAACAATACTTCAAAGCGCACAGGGTTACCATTCCACAAATAACTATGTAGATTTGTATTGCTTCAACGAATGAACAGACTACATAGCCAATAAGTAAAATAATTCGAAAATTCTAATAAAATAAAATTAAAATGCAAACGGAAATATCAAACGTATTGAGACAGCAACTATGAACAGAGCAACACAACGTAGACAACACTCAACCACAGCCAGCTAACAACAACAATTAGCAAAACACAACAAACTGCAACATGACCGTGAACATGAATCCAGTTTGTTTACAAAAATAAAAAATAAAAATAAAAAAAAAAAAAATAAAAATAAAAACGGAACAACTTGAAATATAACAGACAGCAAAATTTGCAATTGCTTTTGCTGTGTAGCTTTTGCCGCCAGCTAAGTGGGCGTGGCATACAACAGAAAAGACAAAAAGCGTGTGGTGTGAGGGTGGGTGTGAGCGTGTTTCCAGGATAACAAGCAACAAACGAGCTGTATTTGAGAGTGTTGCAGCCAGCAGCAGATGTGGAACTAATAACATATGTGTGGCATACATATATGTATATACATACATATACTATAAATGGTGTATAGACGTCGCGTTAAACTGATGGATGACTGTAAAAAGCAAAGGATGGCTAAATGACAGGGCGGTGATGGAGCGACGTCGTTTGCAAAGTAACTTGCTGACCGGTGAGTTCAAGGTTAGTGGAAATGTAGTAGGGGGTAGATTGAATGGATTGTGTACAACATTTTGATTTTTGAAATTAAATAGTAGAAGCAGAAAGCATTAGAATTGGTTGCCTGTAGCATGTTCGAACAAAGAGACAGGTGGCATGCCTCCAGGAAAATGTTTCTAAAAAGCGCAGCAAATCGGTAGTCAAACTATCACTTCGTATAAATCCTTGCACAATATAAGTTAACTTTAGTTTCTAAGCTTACTCTTTTAAATTTCCAAGAATGTCCGTTATAAATGCAACTAATTTTTAAAACGGCTGTAGGTTAAAATAAGCATTTGTACGATATTCTATTCTACAAGGTCTGTCAATGCCTTCTTACAATGCAAGATCAATCAGTCATTAACAAAAATGTTTAACCTATTCTTTTTATACCGAAGCTTTGAAAGGCTGTACCTCTATCAGTGGGAAAGTCGAAAAAAAACTTTTTAGAAATAGACTCAACGAAAACTATCGATCTGAATGATCATTGGAGCCACTCAATCTCGTTGAATATTGAGAATATTCAATCAGTTACTCCCGGCTTCCCACTCAACAAAAACCATCGATATTAAGTATATTTAGAGCTTTGAGAACCGTTCAGACTCATGGAACATTCCGGAAATGTAATTACTCGAAGAAAATCCGAGATCACATAGCGCAGTTACTTGCGTACAACTTTACACCCATAAACAACCATCGATGTTACCGATCCTTTAAGCTTTGAGAAACTCTCAAACTCGTAAAAATTTCGGCAATATAAATTTTGTAAGGAACTTCGAGATCTGTCGGTTTCCGACCACATAAAAATTTTCGATGTTTACGAACTTCAGAGTTTTGAGAACCTCTCAAACAAGTAGACTATTCTTGGAAGGAAACCCGAGGTCACCAATATCTGCTATGGGATTCCCAGATCAGCAACCACATTATACCAGGGGTAATCTCACATATTTTCCCTATAATCAAATATATTTTTAGAGCACTCTATTGAGGGATTTCCGATGGTGGATGCATAGAATTCGGAGCTTAGAACTGAACGTGAAAAATAACTCAGCGATGCTCCCAGCCTAAATACTTTATTATAATACACAAATCATCGCTGGGATCAAATTCAAACCAGGACAATATGAGGAACTATCAACAAAACTTTCCGGTGGATTTCAGAAAATTTCCTAACCAACTTCTAATTATCTAATCCCAACAGGGTCACCTAAACAACACAGTTAGCATTGCACAGTCGTGTTTCTGCGAACAAAATGGCATCTGCAATTCAAACTCGCTCTAGAACATTTAATTCTATACAAAATAACTGCGAAAACCATTGAACGGCTTTGGAGTTCGACGACAAGAGGAAGCCAGTGCAACGCGATATGTGTTTGCCTTGTGCGAAATAGCGCATACTACAACAAATACCAGAAGTGGAATAAAAATAAATGAATGCGTGCATTTAGTGCACATTTTTCATTTATTTCAATGCATTGCGCGTCCATTTTAATCACACACAGACACTCACACATATATACAAACATACACGTGTTTATCACAAACTTTTCCACGCTTTTGCGCAACGAACTTGAACTTGACCGTTTTGAGTAGCTGACTAAGCAAATACATACTTACATGTGTTTTGAGCGGAACGAGAGAGTGCTGTGAGAGTAATGCACGCATACTCACACTAACAGGGTTGTTGCGCGTAGTGAGCATATTGTATAAAACATTTCTATAAGCTGTAAAGCTAAACGAATTTATCACTTTTTTACCAAAGTATGTGTTTGTATGTGTGTGCGTCGCGCGCTAAAATGCAAGTGCAATATTCCAATTTATTTTACACTTCGAGTACTCGTTTTTGTACCAAACATCCGTTATGCACTCGAGGAAATGACCATTGACATTGAGGGACGCTATGAGTGGCGAGGCTATCGGGTGACCCTTTTGTTGAAAGTATTCAACATCAAATGGTTGTACTCGTATGTATGAGTGCGAAAAATAAAAGCGCTGTCTGCACTTTCGTTGTTCTAGTAAAAGTTTGGCACTTTTTCCAAAGCGGACAATAGCAAATTTTTGCCACTGCCAACGCTTTGGGTGTGAGGCGCGTATCAAAGCGCTCGCTATCAGACACTTCGCTAATTTCCTTTATTTTTTTTTTGCAATTTTCTCTTGTATTTCATGCTATATCCACTTGAAGTGCGAAAACAAAAAGCGACAAATTAATGTAATTGAAATTGCAGACATTCTCGCACAAAAGACTGCAGGATATTTGCAATGAAAGCGCACTAAGAACAATTCAAAATAACGGTAATTTTAATAGTATTTGTCTGGATGGTTATTTGAGCACTCACTTGTAGCCATGTATTTGGGATGTAGTGTAAATCAAAACGAATTATTTTGTATATTTTAAGAGAGAGATTTTCAGTAAAGTAATGATCAGTAGTGGGAGAAAACAGAATTGTTCAAATAAAGTGGAGCGTTAAGCGTTCTCAGACATGCATTTTAAATTTGAAGTTGACATCTCTATCTTGATTTGATCTCGATGAGTTTAAGTGCTGTTGTATGCTATAATAATCCGATCCGAATAATTTGTTCGGAAATTGTATCATTTTGTAGATGAACTGAAACCCACATGTTTCGAAAGAGCGCACTGACTCCATCACAACAGTTTTATGCTGATGCATTCCGATTCCGGCTACTTCGTGTAGATGACTAAAGCAGTGAGTGTGAAGTTATATCAACTAGTTAAAATAATTAGAAAAGCTTAGCAGCAAGATCTGAGATTTTACTTAGAATTCTTCGAAAAACTTTGACAATTGGCATCCGGAGACTTTTAGCACCAATTCATGAATGCCCTGTGGTCAGTGACCGATGAGTCGTTCGACCACTAGAAAACGGGCTAACGTCACTGAGATCGGAGAGTTCAGAGAACCTTTTCCTATTTATCCCATCTCAGCAGCACCTTACGACAGCAGAAGCACTCACGTTTGACTATACCGCGACATCCACCCGTCCAGAGGTAAACCCTGGTAATACAGCGAAACTCCGACAGACTTTATTGAGATTTGTTGGACCTGTTGCGATACATACCATGTCAAAAGCACCTTACGACCGCACAAGCTTTGACGGTTGACCATCCCATAATATCCAGCCGACCAGAAGTGGTCCCTGCTATAGCAGCGGTACAATGACTTGTTCCCAGTTTAATGATATTAAGGCATACAATCCTTCAAAAAGCTGTTGTATTGATGTTGAAAATCGATAATTGTAAAGTTCAGATACGTCGGATCAATACGACGATTTCATTAAACAATTTGAAGGTACAATTAGCACAAAGAATTTACGACACAAGATATTATGACATGAAAAGCGTTTCATATTTATAACTTTGAAAAAATTGGGAATACTTTATTGGATCAGTACTTCTCTCACGTTTGGAGTTCAAGATACTCGTATTACTGCGGCAGCGTCTTAACGAAGTAGTTGTCGGTACCAGTAAAAACTATTTTGGAAATTCGATCACGAAAGCAACCATACTTCGTAATTTTAGTGACGTAGGTACATTGTTTAATGCCAAGAAGAATCTATTGTTGTTACATAAAGGCCATTCTCTAATCAAATTCTGTATACAGTTCTTCTTCGGCTATTCTTGATGTATTTTTAGATACGCCACTATTATTCCTAATATTTTGTACTCGAAAGTTTTTATGTAAATTGACTTTTTCTACAACAACAGCAACAAATAGCTGAGTAGCACAAACTCCCGCTAGAAGCTTGAGAGGAAGACATCATAGAGCTGCTGCGCTTTGCTGTAAAAACTACCAAACCAAATTGTTGTTGCACATTTGACAGTCGCTAAAGTTACCCACCAGGACGAAGTACTAGTTTCGTTATTGTTGTTGCTGGCGTTAGTGCCTGTTGGTATGAGTTTGCTGTTATGCCAGCAGCAAACAAAACAAAGGCTGCACTGCCAACAGCAGGCAACACTAGCGGCAACATGCAGGCGCATAACAATAACAACAACAGCACACTCATTTTTTAGTTGTGTGGCAATGCTTTCGCCAGACATGTTGCCATGTCTAGGTTTTTAATTAATTTTTCACTTTTTCGTCATGTGCACGCACACATACACATGTAAGATATACACAGAACGTGTTATTGAAGCTCAACTGCAATGCTAACGGACTACCATCAATTTGCCACAGCGTTGCAAGAATGCTTAATGTGCAACTTTTTAAATGTAGAAACATTGAACAATTTTTGACTGTCATAATTCACATGTGTAAGCGCACACATGCAAATATTTGTGTATGCATATGTATGTATGTGAGTATATGTGTGCTGGCAAAGCAATTAGCCTGCTGTGTGAGTTATGAGCATGCGAGTTTATGCTGATTTTTGAGCAAACTCCAACAGCTGTGCGTCTCATATTTGCAACACGCTGTCTTGTCTAGTTATTGTCTTGTTCGAAATAAACTCCACCTATATATGTATGTGCGTGCATGTGTCTGTGTGGCTCACATTTGAAACAAAACTTTTTCAAAGTATCTTTTTGTATCTATTTCCGCTTTGACGGGCTGTAGCTAACGGTATATATTATCAGAGTAATATAAATATGCAAATGTCTATGTGTGTATATTTACAGTTATAAACGCACTCTCGGGCGCTTATTATCTGGCAAATTAGACATTTTGTTATGGATATTATTGCTGGCAATTTTGAGTAATTCCAGCGTCTATGTCTACAAACTTTCTGCTGCATAAACATAAATCGTTTAAAATGAGTGAAGTTGAAATTTTGTTACACGATACTTCTTAAATGGCTATTATTTTAATGAAGAGCATAATGAATCGTAGAAATAGAGTAAGTGCCGAACTTTTCGCAAAACAAAAATGCTGGTAATTGAAAAAAAAATGTCTAGAAAACAGAGTGCACTTGCAACTAAGCGCAATATAAAGCATAAACTTAAACCAATATAAAAAGCATATAAGACAATCAAAACAAAAAAAATATAAATAAATAAAATATTAAATCAAAAATATTTAAAAATAATTAAAAATATTTTTTATCTAGAATTCAGCACTTTTATAGCAACAAACTTGCAGCTAAGCGTAATTTTTAATAGAAAAAATAAACTTAATAAAAATTTAATAATATATAATAAGACAAATAAAAACCAAGAACCATTAAAACTAAAAAAATTTTAAAACATAAAAATTACAGAAAAAATTACAAAAAATTTTATTGAAAAAATGATTAAAATATTTTCTATATTTAAAAGTAATTTTAATTTAGAATTTCCTGCTACTGAAGTTACGAACTTGCAGCTAAGCATAATTTTTCTGAACAAAAAACCTTAAAAATAGTTTTTAAGAATTTAAAAATTTAAAATAAAATTAAGAGTAAAAAAAAAAAATTTTAATTAAAAACAGTTAAATATATTTATTTAAAACTTAAAATTATAATTGTTTGAAATTTAGAGCATTTTAGCGCTATGAACTTGCAGATAAACACAATTTTTCTATAAAAAAAACTTAAAACTAATTTTTAAAACTTTTAGTTCATTAATAATTATTTAAATATAATTTCTTACTTATAAATACTTTTAAAGCTGCAAAATAAAAAAAATAAATAAAAGTTATTGAAAAAAATTCCAAAAAAATTGTATTGAAAATATTAAATATTATTAAATTTTATCTCTATATATAAAGGAAATTTTTATATAGAATTTCTTGCTTTTGAAGCTACAAACTTGCAGCTAAGCATAATTTTTCCAAACGAAAAACCTTAAAAATAGTTTTTAAAAATTTTAAAATTTGAAACAAAATTTAAACGTGAAGAAAAAAGTAAGGAAAAAATGAAAAATAATTAAAAATATTTATTTCAAATTTAAAATATTATTTATTTAAAATTTACAGCTTTTAAAGCTATGAACTTGCGGATAAACACAATTTTAAAAAAAAAAAATTGTAAATATTTAAAAACAAATGTTCAGTTCAATAATAATTAATGAAAAATATTTTTAATTTGAAACTGACTGTATATAGTATCATAGCTACGGAATAAAAAAGTAAATACAAATAAGATTTAAATTAAAAAAAAAAGAAATTAAAAAAAATTAATTAACTTACAAAAATTGTTAGTGTAAAAATAACACTAAAAATAATTAAAATATTTCTCTAAATTTAAAAATGGTTCTTATTTACTATTGACTGATTTAAAGCTACGAACTTGAAGGTTAGTGTAATTTTTCTTAACAAAAAAAAACATCAAAACAATTTTAAAAAGTTTAAAAGTAAAAAACTTTATATAGCTAAAAATTATTATATCAAATTAATAATGGTATTTATTCAAAACTTACTGCTTTTAAAGCTATGCACTTGCAGTCAAACACAATGTTTTTTAAAAATAATTTAAAAAAAATTTTATTATGAAAATAATATCCAAAAAAATTTTTTGTAAATAACTACAAATATTTCTTTCTAAGTAAAAAACAATTTAATTAATTATTTTAAAAATAAATTTTATGCAAAATTTACTGCTTTTAAAGCTGCAAATAGTTAAGGGATAAAGAATTCAAAATTTTACATATCTCACAATACTTTTGTTCTTATTAACCAACTGGCACTTTGATTGCCAACACACTGCAAAGTTACAGCTACAAAATAAAAAACAACAATAAAAAAATTTAAATAAAATCTGCGCACTTTGAGTGACAGCATTAACAATTCTATCCATCAGCGCGCATATTTCAATGTCAAAGCGAAAAATTGCTTTCATGCAATATAAGTACGTATGTATACATGCACTGACCACTTTTGAAAAATTACGCGCTTGTATTCTTATAAAAAAATTTAAAAAAAATTGCTTACTCATATTGCCATTGAGCGGGTCCTTGTGTGTTGAGAGGCAAACTGATTGACGCGGCAGTGAAAAATTATAGCGAGTTGCATAAAAGATATAAAATAACTGTAAATAACACATGAATATGCATATTTACTTATAGTTTACTGTTTTTTTTTTTGTATAAAAAAGTTAAACTGCACTCAAACTTTTAAGTGTTCGCCAAAGCATATTGATTTTCTTTCGACTATCATACAAATATGTTAATGGCGATGATGGGTTTGTTTCAAAAGCACGCTAAAATATTTAAAATATTAGCCGAGAGAGCTATAACGGCTGTGTGAAGAGAGTGCGACTTTCTGAAATTTAAATGTTAGTATGTAGAATTGCAGCACTACGTCCGTCAGTTGTCTAAAAAAGCATTATTGAAGTTAGTAACAGAGCTGATAAATTTTTGTGGGTGATGAAAACAAATCTAGAATCAAGTGAAACGATTTACTGAAATTCATTGATTTCGCAGCAGATTAACCTCGTTAAAAAAGCTGTAAAAACCTTTAAAATTATCAAACGGAATATAAATGCTTGGGTTGGAGATTCTGCAGACTGCTCAACGATTAGTTTCGTGGTGAATCAATGAAATTCTTTAGTTTTAAGCCCCACAAAGGACTTTCTATATGGAGTCAGAAATTGTAAAGCTATTACATTCAAGAGGCCTGTTACAAACAATTTTGAAATTGTGTTCTGCCGGAAATATGTCTGTTTAAAACTACGTTTCTTGGCTTTAAATAAGCATTTTGAAATCTATAACCTAAGCTCTGAACACAAAAATGTGCCAAAACTGCACCCGGTCGAATTTTAGAGGGCGTTGTATCTTAATAAAAAAAAAATTTATAGAATAAGAACTTGTTTTGAGGAGAACAGATTTCACTGTTTGTTTAAACGTCCTATATCCAGACCTAAAGACGGTCCCTCTTTAGCTTCTGCCAAAAGTAAATTTTTAGAACCATTTTCAAGCCCTATGAATCTTTGAAATAAATACGTTGATAAAAAAAATCTATTCAAGGTTTATTCCGAAAAGTGGGAAAACTCTATAATTCTATGCGGACTCCCATGTTACTAAACGTAATATTAATTTGGCGAAACTGGTCAAAATGTATAATAAAGGTTTAAAAGGCAGTTTTAAAATTTTTATGGTCTATATGCACAAGAAAGTTTGTTACAAGTCAATCTTATGCCGAAATTATAGATTAAGTACCACATAAAACACTTTCAAGGCAGCATCTACTATACTAATTTCAAAAAGTAACCATTTCGAACACCGAAGTTGAAAAAGCACAACTTCATCACATTTCTGCGCCAGCAATGCTTTTGTGTATACTCTCCAAAAAGCAAGTATGCATTTATTGCCAACAAAAGGATTTTTGTGTATCAATAAAAATGCAAAGGAAAAACTGTAAACAGAATGAAACAATAGTAAATAAAGAAAAAATAATATTGCGAACAAAGCTATATCAAGAGCAATCAGGCAACAATTTGTTAAATGATACCCGAATGCAAACAAATGCCAAGCAAAAAGTTGAAAAAGGCAAAGGCATCCTTGATCGAAATGCCATGAAGAAATAGAAATGCGTGGCGAAAAAATCACTTTAATAAATAAATCAGACCAAAGCAATCCATCAAATGAAGCTTTGACATTGAATGTGTGGAGAAAAACCCTTAACACATATTCAACGCTATATATTGACAAAAATAAAGAACAAAACAAAGCACAACAACAAAAATCCAACCCATTACTGGTATGAAAATAATCGCAGCAACTTTGTAATTTGTATAGAGCTTGTCTGTTTTGTGGCGCTCAAATTGGAGCAGAACGCCCCTAAGCGTCTATTTGACCCACCCAACTTGAGGGCGGCATGAACTGACACCAATTTTTTGTTGACTTTATATTAACTCTTTGTGTAGCGGACCAGTCTTGTGTTAGACTGTATGACGACTTGGCGGAGCACCAAATGGCCTGGCTCACGGGCTGGCAGTCGAGAAGGAGTCGACTGTTTTGATTATAGATTTTTGCGGCATAAATTTGTGCTTTAATTTTCTTTACTGTACAAAATTGTAGAGGTTCTTTTGCTCTAGTTTATCTTATTTATTTATGTTAAATAAGTGAATCAGTTTGATGAATTTTTGAAACAACAGCAAAAATGAGCGCACGCGAGGAGAGGACACATTTAATAAGATAAAGATTTCGCTGTTTTGCCGGGTTAAAATCTATATTATATACTTATGTTCATCTGGAATTTGCCATTTGACATTTGTGATCTGACACATGTTTGACATTTGCCATTTCATGTCGATTTGTCATTTGACATCCGACGTCAGGTTGACACTGACATTTGTCTCTTTATGTCCGCTTTACAGCAGCTATTTGACTTAAATCTGACATCAGTTTGACAGCCGCCGTAAAAAACTGTTTGACTGATGGAATTTGACACCAATCTGCCATTATTTTGACAGCAGTAATCTGGCATCTCTCAGACATTTACCATTTGACATCCATCTGATATCAGTTTGGCATTTACTGTTTGTCATCCATTTGACATCAGCTTGACAGCTGTCATCTGACATTAATTCTAATATCTCTATCTGATATTTGCTATTTGACAACCGTTTGACATTTGTGATCTGACATCCGATTGACAACTGCGATTTGACTTCAAGTTCATCTGATATCTATTAACTGTCCAAACTTTCTCCTTATTAAAGGCGCAACCTTCAAACCGACAATGCCTTCAAATGAAATGATTGGTCAAAGTAAAGATTTCTGAGTGGTATAACCCCTTCGATTGTATAAAAAATAACATTTATGTATAAAAATATCTTACATAAAGGAATATTTTTCTTAAGACTTACACCAAGCAATCACATCTCCATAATTACGCCTGCAATTCGATATTTTATTTGCAAACCTTTCCGGGTCTGCTCTTGTCAGCTTCTTTAAATAAGAAATATATTTATACACCCCATTCCTTACCTCCTTGTGCATTAAATAATCAGCTCGTCTGCCGAAAAGTGAAAAATATAAAATTATAAAAGCATTTGAGTGCCAAAAAGCGGCTGAGAAGCAATGCTTGAAATACTTGCATGACTACCAGGGATGTAGGAAAGGCACACACATCAGCAAGCACATATATTTTGACACCCGGCAAATGACACTAGCATTTTGGCACTTCGACCATCATTACGGCGCTGCCACTTCATCATAGCCTAATGGTTCCGGCGCTGCCAATGCCGATGCCAGCGAAATAAAATGCCGGTAGCAGACGGTTGTAGCAAATCAGGGCTCTAGTTATCTCCTACCTATATAGACCCAATCACATCATATTATATGTATATAGTACAATATTTATTTACATACAACTCATATTCCATTTCTCACTTTCTGCATTTCCTTTGGATAAGACTGCCTTTGGCAACGCCATTTCCTTTGGGTGTCTCTAAGCAACATCAAACAGTTTACACTTTTAACATTGACTCTCACTCCCGGCTTCGTGGCGGTGAATGTGAAAAATACGAGATGATAAGAAAAATGACTCCAAATTGTGCCCAAAAGTGTGTTTAAGTTGCAAGAGTGGCTAAGCGGTAGACAACAAGAGCGTGCGAGAGCCAGAGACAGCGGGGAGTGGTGTGAAAAATTCATTGCAAATTATTTGTATTATTTACTTTGCAAAATTTTTCTAGTCGCCATTTTTTTTGCGATTTTCAAGGCATTTCCGTTTTTCTAAATGCTTGCTGCAGGCGTCGGTTTTTGCTACGAATTTATTTTATACTACAGTTTCGTTTTTGCTGCAGTGCACGAGCATGTCTCAAAGGACGAATTTCATGAAATTTCGGTAATTATACGAAAATGTTTCAGTTGAATTTCTTGGCAGTAAAAAGTTACGATTGCAAGTCGGGCATAATTAAAAGTAATGATGCATTTGTTGGCTGCTGGAGGTCAAATTTGCTATAGCACAAGGCGTATGTCTGCGTGCCTGTGTGAGGAATTAGGAAAAAAGGGTTTACATACATATAAGTTGCAGAAATGTGGAGGCAAGTGAGGTTGCTATGAGTATAGATACGATGGTAGTTTTATCGATGATAAAACGTTTAAAGCTTTAATATAACCCATATCATTGAAAAACATAAGTATGATGAGAATTATAATCATAAAAGTGGCATAAATGAAAAACTTTAGATATCTTGTCTTTAACTTTTTGACTTTAATTAATCCAGGTTTAATAGAAGTTTAGAGATGTTGGTAAGATCGGCCATTAAAGTGTCAGCATGACGCATTTGATGAAGACGAAGTATGATACGGTTACAAAGGTCTCATTTAAAAAGTTATAAATAAATTAATATTTTTGTAAAATTCATAAAAAATTCGTAAAAAAAATAATTACTTCACTAAAGGCATCAATCAAAATTATAAAAACACTTATGCTTCAAGTTGTAAAGTACACTTTATATCTCTCTCAACAATTTGTGGCGCTCACACTTTTTCTAAACACAAAGATTTTGACACCCGTCTTCCCACTTTCATCCATAAACATTCACAGTGTAGAAAACTAATACAATGCTGCCCATTTTGTACCTTAGCTGCATGCAACATCAACAATCTTATGACTTTGCTCGCCATAAAAATACTTCTTTTGCTTTTCTCTCGATTTCCTTTCGTGTGTCTAATTTTTACGTCTTTCGCTCTGGTTAGCTATAAAATTTGTTTGTCGCATAGTTTTACAAAATTTTATTGTTTCTGTATCAATGTAGTTTATGCATTTTATCGACAGAGTTTGACATGTGACATGTATTCGTTTAGAGATGTAACTACAATCGGACACACAAATATATACTTGTATGTACATATTAGATATAGTGATGTTATTTGAGTTTAGTGAGCATTGTATTATTGTTGAGTAAACGCGGCGCCTAGGTATGTAAATACATTAGGGTGGTACTTTTTTTTAAGTCAGTTCATTATATCGGAGTTGAATATATGATATATTTAAATATATTTATATCAGTCGAAGTTCGAATTACCTTATGGAAACTACACAAGGAGTCAGGGTTGCGAATTTTTTAATACAAAATATTGAAATTAATTGAATTTAAATTTAAAAAATGTGATTTAATTACTTTTTTAATGCATCAATTGCAACCTTGCAAGGGCATTGCATTATTAGCTCTGATTATTTAAGCTTTCTCCAACGGACATCTTCCACCATAATATTGTCCTGAATAAGGTTCATACACTTTTATATAAAAAATGTCTGGTTACATTTAAGTACTACACTAATGCACATATGCTACTATTTGAGTAATGTTATGCATTACCAAAAAAAATATGTGTTTGCAGTTTTAGCACCTTATCTTTGTGTTTAATATATTTTATAACTGCTCGTAAATTTTGGTGCTGAAAAATTGTCCACCCAATTGGTGTAAAGAAATTTGAACAGACCGTATAAAGCTGACTACAAAGATTGTATTATATTATACCTGAGTACCTAAACAAATAATCTTAACATTGTTGTTGGAAGGCATAAATACATATATATTTTTGAAAAATACAAATTAGGCGCCATGCGTTTTCCTAAACAAATTTTGTGTACAAAATTTTTAACCTTGAAAAATTGTTTTAATTTAAGAGCCAATGCAAAGGGAAGTGTCCGCCAAACTATGATCATGTCGTAAAAAAGCCTTGTATTAGAAATAGCGAAAACGCCCAGTAGTCACAATAATGATATAGCTATTCTCATACAGATTGTCGTCTTGTATATAAAGAAATATCTTCTAAACCAGTTGAGAATTCAACAGCTTGTAGCAAGAGAAGAATTTCAAATATGATTGAGCGACTTGTATACTATATTACCAGATTACTTTACAAGTTAAAAGTTGTAGTTCTGTTTTTTCACATCATTCACTTCACCTTAAATACGATACTTCTTTCATAAACTTTAAGTGAATAACTATCTACAGTAGTTATGATTTAAGGATAATCCTGGCATTATGTAACTATCTGTAAAGACCTAGTCACTATAAATTAATCATATCACATCAGTGAAAGGCTAGTTTATTAGATCTTTCTAAAGCAATCTCATTTGCTTAACCATGAATCGGCTTAAATCACGTATAACATCCTTTGGTGGTTAATACGTACCCTCAGAGATGCCTTGCAGTGAGCACAGCAGACACTATTGCTGCTGTGGACCCGAGTATCTAAGAAGAAGTCGAATGAGTCAATTGAAGCTGTGCCTATCTATTGTTCTTTATGGAAGATTATGCGGAAGGATTTTGATTTGCGGGAATAAAAAAAACACATTCGTGCAAGAATTAAAGCCGAATGAACCACCAAGCGCATCACACGTTCGGCACATGAGCCCAAAACGAGATGGCCACTGACTCCGATTTTTACAAGAAAATTTTGTTCAGCGTCATATTTAGAGTGATGACAAACCACAAATCATTGTTACGACCCCGTTACATCTGCAAAATGTCACTGTTTGATATGTTTGAGAATCATTTGCTTAGGCATCATCGGTCCACATTTCTTCAAAAATGAATCCGGCGATATATAATGTTACAGTCAATGAGGCGCATAAGCTAGGCAGCCTGTCAACAGACTTAGTTCTGATTGATTGGACCAAAAGCTGGCGAGTATAAAGTCGAATAGTTGATATTGCGACGAATTTGAAAGAGTACATATTTGTTGGTGGTATGAATACTTTTAGTATCACAATCTTCGTCAAATTTTATTCATCAAGTTCCATTAAAAATACAAGATCATAGGATGTTGCTGAAGTCTCACAAATTTCCAAAGTTTTGGTATACTTGTACGCACATCTTTTTGGTAAAACATTGTTTACTTGTTTACTAAACATTCTAAAAGGCAAACAACAACAAAAAGCAAAAACTTATTAACAAAATGAATTAAAAGTTTAAACAAAGCGAGAAGCGAGCAAGGAACTGCAAGGAGTTGATGTAACTTTTTGCTTATGCTTTTATAATGGACCATATGCATGTACCGTAAGCTGTATGAAGTAGATAGTGCACACGCACACTTACATACATACATACAAACAAGAATATATGGTAGCATTTTAAGCGAGCGAACACATCAAATAAATTGTATGAAAAATAATTGCCAACTCGTTTGGAAAATTACGCAAAATAACAACATAATGAAGAAAGTAGCAACCGAGTAACAACAACAGCAAAAACAAAGCGCAAATTCGAATGCACAACAGAGATATTTTGGCTGAAGCAACATGAACTACAAAATAGCCAAGTCGAAATGGAACGCCAACAACGCAAATGAAGAACGCAACAACGCAACCAAGCCAAAGGAAGAGATCAAGGAGGAAGCAAAAGCGAGCGAGCAAGCGAATTCCTGCAAAGCAATCGCACCGAAAGACTGCAATGATACGCGCACAAAGGCGCTTGGCTCTCGGCTGCTGGCTTTTGTACCGAAAAGAAAGCAGACTGGCAGGCAGGAAGGGTACAGTGGGTCTTAAGCTATGTAATTGCTGATATTGTACAACAAATAGCCAAGCAGTCAACCCGCCAGCCAACTAGCGCAAGCTCTGGTGGCTGTGGTGGCACCAGGCTACCGCCGCCTCAGAGTTAAGTGGTCAATGGCAGTGGCAAGACAAATATACTACGCTTTTCTATGTTGTTGTATAGTGGTTGTTGCGCTGTGGAATGGCGCTGTTATCAGTGCTCGACTGTTGTAGTTAATTTGTTGTTGCTTGCGTTGTTGTTGGTGATGTTGACGCTGTTTCTGTGGCCTCTTTCGCCATAAACTTCTTCTTTTATAGTCATCGATTTCTTCCAAGAAACTTACTCCTGTTAATTTCAACTTATTAATCAAATTGCCAACGTTACATGGTATTTCGCAACTAACTGTACATACGTATGTATAACAAAAAGTTTGTGTTATATATTTGGTGGAAGCGCACGCTTAGCTGCGGGTGTGAGACCTTGACTGTTTTGGGGGAGAAGGTAGTGGTTTGAGTGCCACTGATTTTGCGTGCGGCAAACATTTAGTGAAAAACAAATAAATTCATTTACTACATCAATTTAAATTTCCATTACGACCACCATGAAATCCAATTAATTAGTGAGGGTAGTCTAATGATGGGAGTGAGACATCAAACGGTTTTTGTTATCTCCATGAAAATTGTGCTAAAAATTTTGTATATGTGGGGTGTTTAACAAATCGTCTACTGATGTATTTAATGCCGTTATTGGCAACATAGCAACAAAAGCAACCAAAATAATAGTGGTATGTAATTAAGCAAGCATTTTTGTGGTAGAAAATTTCCACAAAATTTCTTAAAATTTTTTAAAGCTATTATGAAAATGTATTAAAATTCTCTATCTTGTTTGAGTTATGCTCCGCTTATTCTAATCGATTTATATAATAGTCCCTTTTCTTAGACCGAATATTAAAGTTTGCTAAAATAGTTTCTTTAAGAATTAAGCCTCGATTCAGAAACCTGAAAATAACGCTTTTTAAGCGAATAAAAAACTAGAGGAAGATATTGTTTTCGCTACTGAAACTAGAAAACTCGATAAAAGTTTTTTTAAAGGTGAAAATAGAAAAGATCAAAGGCGATATTTCATTGGAAGAGACAATGTGTGATATTGCTGGACTTAGGGAACTCAAAAACAATTTTTTCTAAGAGGAGCATATAAGCAGATACACAGTATACAGTAAGCGCTGAACAACTAACGGCGGCAAATTTTAAATTTTTTGATATATTGAGATTGCGCCAGTTCAGAATTCTTTAATTTGACTATTTTTTAATTGGTTCGGTAACTAACTTCAAATTTTTATAGCAGTCTTTACAGACAAAAATATAGATATATTTGGATATTTTGTAGAAAATCACTAGCACTGTAGAAATTGAACTAAACACTTGGCTACTGAATGGCTTTATTGAACTTAAATACTGATTTAGTATCGCAGTTAAAAATATATAAATTTAAGCAATTCAAATACACATTATCTTATTTGCAATTAGTTCTGAATTATTCCCGAAGAATGTAATATATATTTGAACCATAACAAAATCTCATGAAATATTCCTTACTCATGCTTCCTGCCTGAACTCACCCTCGAGCATCTACTATATATACAAGTATGTACATATGACCAAGTATACACATGTAGTCACTTAAATATGCCTTCCAGCCTCCGGCGAGCGCAACAAATTTGTAGAAAAATTAAAACTGACATTTGTACAGAATCATTTGTCTATTTTCGATTAAGAAAACAACCAAGTACATGCAGCCATAACGAATAAAGAACTCACACGTGCACACATACATATGTGCTATATACTATATAAGAACTATATATAGCATGCCGCCATGTAATAAGCGAGAGTGTGAAATTTAATTTTGGAATTCGGCGGAATGCAATACATTGAAAGAGTATTTAATTAATCACTTGCGATACCGGTGGGAAAATTTCGACGTTTAAGTATAAATATAAATAATTAATTTTGATAGCGAAAAAATAAGCAATTAAGATTCTAGTAGGAATTTTTAAATATACGATTGAAGCAGCTAAGAAGTCTGAGCCGGTGGATAGAACGTATATGTTTGGCATAGTTTTGTTGAGATCATAAATATTTCGTGTTTATTGATATTAAGTGTACCCAAACTTCAAACAACTTTATGTTAAGGCAGAAAGGTTTCGAAATATAAAACATTGACTGAATGAAGCAAAGATTACTAATATTTCAGCGAAAGTTTAAATATCATTTAATAGAGATAATATTGCATACAGATTCCCTATAGTCAAGCGGATTTCTAATTAAAATGTTATTAGCAACTTTTGAGAAATTCTATCACATTTTCTGACCGCTTATGTAAGACCAATAAATTTCTTATTAATATTAGATCTGTTAAACAGAAAGATATTTTTCTAGCTTATCTTGCTTACAGCGTTCATTAGTCTCAATAATATTGATGAACTCGAATGTAAGGCATTTGTGTATATCAATTCAGAGCCGAGCAATGAAAACTTTTCGAATTGAGTTCCCTTAGATCATTCTGTGGAAACTTTTGCCGATCGACCTTAACTAACAAGACTTACATTCTTGGTTCGTCTAATATATTCGTGTGCAAGTTACATAGCTTTTTTCCAATTTCTGTCGATAACGGATTCAAAAATTACTACGCGATAAATTCCTGTAATTGGTATATTTTACATATTTACAAGTATATCAAAGGACCTCTAGTACGTATTTTCAAATAGTGGTGGTAGCTATAAGGCATTTTTGTTTTTCATTTGTCAATTTATATACAAGGGATATTGCATATTTTTGTTCATTCTTGTTTTCTAACGCTTTGCTACCACAAATTATCATTAATTTCACCAAGCGTGCCCAATGAAGAATTCTAGAGCAGTAACTACCCCGATATAATATATCTACTAAAATACAGCTCTTTCCAAATTCTTTGCACTTCGAGCTCCTCTCCACCTGTTACCACATATATTGCCGACAAGCAACGCAAAGATTCACCTACCAGCTCCGCACAAATAAGTACCGTATTATTTGCTAGCTATTTATGTATTCGTAAGTACCTATGTAGCATACTCGTTAAAACTCACGGAGACCCCCATATACTCTACATATAAACCTTGTCCGTTTTTTGACGCACATTTCCTGTCAGTCAGCAGGTTTGTGTTAAGCATTACCATAGCATCTGCTTTAGTTTCTTTTCTTGTCATCCCTTACACGTAGCTGTACACTTGCGGACCATCCTTTTACTTCCGCTCACCATTAACTTTTTACCCTTTCACCTTTAACCTTTGTTGGCGTTTTAGTACTTGGTGCTTGCTGTCTTCTTGTTTTATCTCGATATTTACATACTTTCACTTTGTTCTCAATAAAATTTAAATTGAAATTACCTTTCGCCAGCGTTCGTGTTTCCTGTTTGACTTTTCGACTCGCCACAATCTAACGGTTGGCCTTTCAAATGGTGTGCATATGTTTCCTCATGCTGACTTTAGTCGTCTTCATTTCCAATTTTTCCGCAACTGACAGCTTTAATTTAGTGAAAGCGTACCTTAGTAAGGGTGGGGTTTTTAGCTTGATGCTCCTCCTTTCGGACTCGTCTCATTGATATGCTTTGTATAGACACAGTGTGTGGTTTGTTGTTTTGAGTGAATCGAAAAATATCCAGTGGTACTAATTTCACTGTAGAAATTTTGAAAACCGTATATTACTTATTACTTCTCCTCTTTAGTGAACCCTGTGAGAAATTCTAGAAATTTAGAAATAGTAGAATTTTCTTTATCTTATAGGACCGATTGACTATTTTATGATCAAGGAACCCGAAATCAATAAGAAAATGGGGATGAAAACCTGGGAAACACCTTCAGATGTTGGCAAAACTTTATATCAAAGTAGGGTAAATATCGCTGTGATTTTATCTATTTAAGGCAAAAGGATACACTGGTATTAGGAAGAAATTTTTTCTGTTTTAAAAATTCTTAAAATTAACAAATTTTTAAATATATTCTTCGTTATGTTATATTCTGGAGTTTTCGGATACTTTAACACCAAACTGGTCGACGACGGTCCTGGAACCTATCTTCGGTCTTTGACGTTTCAGAAAGATTATGAGTTCACGGTAGCATATTTCCACAGACCCATAAAAGCTTTTTTATTGAAAATTTAGTAATTACGGAGTGTAATAAAATGAAAAAAATCAGAAATAGTTTAGATTTCCTACAGGGTAGCTTTACCGCTTTCACTCACTCACACCATCTTTGTGTATATATAATGCGGCTTTGTGTGCTTACTTTCAATTTCAAAATCTTCTTTACAGATACATGCCTTTTACCCCTTGCCTTCTAATAGCACTTTATCTTCGCGCCGAACAATTCTATGCACACATTTCTTGTTATACCTAGCGGTATACCTATGTTATGCAGTTGTGTGCGAGGCTATGAAAATGCCCCATGGGGTCAATAATTTTCACTTGCCACTCAATTTTATTTTATTTTCGAAAGTCGCTCCAGCTCTGCAATGCAATCTCTATACCCTTATATTAGCTAAATAATTCAGTGCCGTCCCACCGCATGCCCTACCACATTCCATACTCTGGTATCCGGCGCTCCTGCTTATTTGATGTAAGCATTTCTAATTAAGTTAAAATACTTTTGCTACTATTTTTGAAAATCTTAAAAATTCTCACACACACACACTTACACAGCGTTTTACCCTTTAGCGTTTTGGTGCGCTTTCGTATTGATTTGACTCAACATGCTCTTCAGCTTTTTATTGACATGCTGTGCATTCTAATTATGTTCAAAATTATTTTATTAGCTGTTTTAAATATTTCACTAGCAAGCATGCTCTCCCAAAGGTGCTGCTCCCGCAGTCGTTTGTGCCACACGGTTTATATGGAGCGCTTCCTGCGGCGCGTGAGATGCAGCGTGTGCATCACCTCACTTTTCGTTGTTCCAAAATCGCTCGCCTCACACTTTGATTGATGCATTCCAACTGTTTGGTAGTGTTGTAGTTGCTGTTGTTCTTGCTATTCTTCTATTAAATTGAGCTGTTCAATGTGCAGGCTTGTGTAATGTCTCATTCGTGCGGTGTTTTCCCAGTGGGTCTCCCCATTATTTCAACTATACTTCCTCTGCTTCTTTATACTATTTGTTATTTGATTAAGTTGCGCTGCTGCCCTGCTCCAAGTGCATTTCATCTGCGCTGTGACAGCGCCAAAACACTTGATGCTTTAATAGTGATATATGTAATCATGTCAAAGTCGTTTCCTTTCTCAAAAAGCGCTGTCTACTAAAAATAATATTTACCTTTGAACTTGTTTATTTGTTTATTTGAAAGCAGATACTCGGTATGATTTTTATTGGTTGTATTGTAAGCTGTTGTCGGCTGAGTACAACATTTTATTTTGAGAAAATACACCTGCTTGGAGTTTTTAGGAGGTCTTATTTGACTACTTGTAAGATCTTATGACATAAAAATGAGAACTAACGAAAGTCGGAGAGTCCATGTATTTTAAAGATTTATTAGACCACTGCGGAGACATCGAATTTTGTAGAAGACAACCAGCTAAACCTCTGTAACCTTTAAACTCTTTCAGATTGCAATAAATTCAGCTGTAGTCAAGCTCTAAACTTATGTTAAATCCACTCGAAATCGAATCTCAATCATCATGCTGCAATGTTTCACGAAGAAGCTAGAGTTAAATGAGTCAAATATAACTGAATAACTAATACAATTAGCAACTTGGTGGCTTTCAACATAAATATTTAAGATTAGTTTTGTTGCTGCAATAATATCTGATCATCATTCTTACACACCGTAATCGCTGATTCCCGAGTAGCGATTATAGTAAATTCCCAACTTTGAAATATGACCATAAGCTTGCAAGACTCTTTTTCAACCTCTCTTATGAAATATGTGGCTGAACTAATCCTCCTCTTTGCTAATTACATATCACACATAGTACGTGAGTAGCTTCATTCTATTTTTAGGCCAGCTGTAATATGTTTTCTACATAGTTTTGAATATAAAAAGTTCTTTCGAGAATAAAGTTGTGTTAGATCATTGAGGGAATATACCGCTCAGCAGCTTTAAACTCCGTTCTTTACATTTTGTTGACTATCTTAGCGATAGCATTAATTTTTCTTCGCAAAAGAAATCTTAGACCATTTGTATTACATGAATAATATGTAATGATACGACATATCACGGTTCAAGAAACAAATCGCTCTTCCCAGAAACAAATTAAGCAGTGGGAATTGTGGGAAGTCACTGTATTCTACGGTGTCATCTGCACAGATTAAGATACTGCTCCACGGATCTATGTTGCTTCTGTGACCTAAGAGCAGAGACACCAGAGCACATACTAGCCATACATACCAGAGTCAAGCTATCGGGCGAACGAATACGCTGAGGTTCTCTCACCTTACAACTAATAACTCAGGAGTTTTTCTAAGCATCTTTTATTTAAATAAGTTAAATGTAGTATTTTAATAACAGAGGCGGACACAATAGACCAAAGGTCGCATTGCATTGCTCTAATTTCTATCTATCTAATCAACAACTTGCATTTCTTACACACTCCAATGGGCAGTCTCATATCAAAGAGCTGCGCCACTTCCATTAACGGAAGGTGCATAAGTTTGATTCAATTCTCCCAACTTCTTCTCCAATCTCCATAACTTTGGAGTAAGACTAAACTATACTTACTACTAATGAAAACCCTTTACTTTTTCCCCTACGACTCTTGAACCCATGTCATATAGTAGTAATAGAATATAAAATATTTAAATTAAAATCTTGCTGAAACTTTCCTACGACTTTAGCCCCTTGATACACATAGCGACTGCCACACTAACGACACTACGAGTGTAGCGTTGCCACTTTTTTCTCGGAGTAGTCATTAGTAACGATTAGCAAGTTTGTGGCGTGAGCGCGTACGTTGACATTGACTTCATTCATTAAACAGCAGCCAACCAGGCAGCTCAACAAAAGCAGCTAAGTAACTGAAAGGAGCGTAAAATAAACAAATAACGACACAGCAACAACAACAACAACAATGATAAGTGAGCACAGTGCGCTATGGTCGTCACACAAGCGCTCTGCTCAACAGCCTTTGTATGTGTGGGTGTGTGCGTGTAACTGCCACTGCCAGTTGCAGAGCAAATGTTGCTTAGTATTTCAGTTAGTTTAGTGCATTGCTGTTTACTTAATAATATTGCATTTAAGACAAGACAAGGCGGCACTTTTTTATTTACTTTAGTCACTCACTTGCACGCCATGCGACACACACACATATACACATACAGGCGCACTCACACACAAACAAACAAAACAGTAGAAATATTTCCCACACAAACGCAGCGCAGCAAGTAAATGCACAAGTGAGCAAAACATAAACAAATGAAAGTGTCCTTTTTGTGTTTTATGCGCAACTGTTTGCTTATTTGTTTGTTCTAACTTCGCGTGTGTGTGCGTGTGTCAAGCTTATATAACTAACTCCTCTGCCTTTTGCATTTGTATTAGTGCGTTGTTGTCCGTCTAAGTAGTGTTTTTTGTATTGTTATTGCGCCACTGAAGTGCATCCTTTTTCCGGGTGCAATGCACACTTTGCCCCGTTTCATGTCACGCCGCCCGCACCTATGTACATATGTATGCCGGCTGAGCACTGCTCGGCCCTTCATTTGTATAGTAGTTTGTTTTGTCGCTTTGTTGTTGTTAGTTGTTGGCTTTGTTTGCGTATTTATTTGTTGATATATTTTTTTGTGTCTATGCTGCCAGTCACAATATTGCGTAACAACAACAATAACAGTTGGTCCAATGTTGTCTTTTGCCATTTTAGTCATAAACAAGATAAACAAATTATAGTAACTAGTATTATAAGTATAATAGATATAATACTTTGAGAGCCAGAAGAAAAGTTGTAGTAATGCAAAAGTAATTGGAATGAAGGAAAATTTGAAAAAATAGTGTTTAAAGCCGTTGTATGGATGAACGTTGGTGTCGGCCGGAAAAAAAGGTAGTCAGAAGGGCGAGGCAAAACTTCTAAGCCGTTGTTTGTCAAATAATATAGTTTTTAACCGGTAGTTCAGACGTCATTAAGCATAGATCATACATTCTTCCATAGGCCATTAACTAATAACTATAGACTCGGAAACTTTATGTACCAACAATTATCGAGAAAATTGGTTTGCCTTATATATTATAGTTACTGTAATATTGAAGAAGAAATTAAACTTCTTCTTTAAATAAAATATTTAAAATACTAAGCAACATTATCAACTTAAAGCATTTTGAGTTTGCTTTATCTACACCGACATTTTTTGGGTCTCAAAAATTCTTCGAAATCGTACACAAATCCAGCTAATCCAATCTCTACAATCTGGCTTATCACATCATTGACTTTAATGTAATTAGACCATTTTTTACACCATTCATTGGCGCCAAATTATTTTTCACCCACCTCATATTACCATTTTAATTAGCGGAATACGTGACTTTTTTGACTTTTTCTTTTAATTAAACTCATAAAATGTCTAAAAATCTCACACCAAAGTGTATTATTTTTGGTTCAAAAGTATGAAAGGAAAATCTTCGGTAACAATCTAAGCTAATGAAGGGCATTTTAGAAAGCACTTAACCCGATACTTTGAGAAAAAGGAAAACTCCGTACAAAGTAACAGAAGAAAAGTGATGTTGAATAAACAATCTTATATGGCTTATCTATAATATATAAATGCAAAACCGAAAGTGCGAAGAGTGGGCAACTGAACATTTATTGGGTTAAAGTAAATAATTTTATGGACACCAAACGAAACCGCAAAGACAAGTTAGAGAGTAAAAAAACAAAAAAAAAAAAAAACAAGACAAAACCGCAGTCAAGTAGACTAAATTCTACAAAGGACATTAACGCGCACACCCGAACACAACGATGGGTGGAGGCAAGGATTAACGAAACCCTTTGTACAAAGCTTAAAAGGTTGCAGCAAGTTGCCAAAAAAGTAAAGCGAAACAAGCACGAAATTACTTATAACAATGTAGCAAACCAAAATAGAAGGGATAATAGAAGAATAATACTATGAAATGAGCATGGAAAATTGAATACGAAGTTGTTAGCTTTTACGCGCAACAAAGACAAAATTCGGTTAAAGCGAGGTGACAATACCTTTTTGTTGGCTTGATTTATGCACAAAATTTCGCGAAGTATGTTGTAGAATTTTCAAAAATGCCAATTTCATGCCGATGCTAGCGGTTGCGGCATCTCCTTTACACAGCAGAATCCTTCCTCACTCTGGGCAGCTGTTATCTTTTTTTTGGCGTTGCTCCTCACAATCGAACGAAGTGACATCACTTTAAAAAGTGTTTGAATTGAATGTAAAATGTAGACTAATGACTAGTTAAAGCGTAAGCAGTAACATTTGTAAGAAAGTGTCTACTAATAAAGTGTGGTTCTCAAAAAGTATTGGAACAGTGGTTTTAAAAGTAAAATTTTGATCAAACTTTGCTTAAATAGGTGGCAGTTGAAGAGTTGAGACTGTAGTTCAGGTAATCCACGTCGAAAGTTGTTAAAAATAAAACGTTCGCGATTTAATTCCATTTCTTGGCCGAGCTGAATATTTTAAGTGACTGTAAACAACACGAATGATGCCTGTATGTCAAAACATTCTGAGTATGTATAACATCAAAAATGTCAGACTTTACGATAAAGTTATGAGTTGCCAGATTGCAACACTATGGTTGCCAAATCCCGAAATAGAAAAGGCAATATTACTTAAGTTCCGCGATTTCAGAACTACTATTTATAGTTAATAACTTTATTTAGTATGAAATCTGTATTTAAGCAAATACGATTCTAATATTTATTTATTATTTATTATAAAAAATTAAATCATAAAATAATGGTGTATTATGGGGAGTGATCTTTAAGTTATGTGCTATGTTTCATGGTGTTTCCTTTCTTAGATGTTATACATTTAAGACGAGAACTCTGATCTGTAAGCCAAGTTCCTATGATCCATACGGTTACATGATCTGTAACAATACTTTGAGGAATCAGAATTTTAATTTTTGGGTTTTTAAAACTCGTCATTACAATAAAAATAAATTATTTCCCTACGTTAGAACAAATCTGTTTAAGGAAACCCACTGTCTGCTCCCCCAACAGCAAACGGAAACGCTAAAGGGTGTTGTCTGCTCGTACATCCTTTTCCACCAAAACTGTAAGGACATGCATTAACTGCGAACGTTTGCGCACATAATTAAAAACACTTTGTCGCCAAAAACAACAAAACGCCCGCACGCAGCCCAATCGTCCACACATTTCGGCCTTTATACTTGTATAATAGCTGAGCTATTAGAGAGAGTTTGCTTTTTTGGATTGTAGTTTTTTTTTTTTTGCTTGTCGTTATGCGGTTTTGATGATAAATGCACGCGCGCATAACAGCCGGAAGTGTCCTTCCCAAGGCTTCGACGTATAAAGGATACAGCATTTTTACACTCACTTTGTAGCTGTGCCATCTAGCTCATTATCATTTTTGTGCGTTTATTTACTTTAAATTTGCTCAAATAGAAGCAGCCTTTTTGCAACAATTTCCATTTTGAAGGCGAGGTGTTTGCTTTTGATATTCGCTATAGCTCGTTTTCCTTTTCATTTTGTCTTTGCACATAAACTCTGTGCTTTACGCTCGCTTTAACCGCATAATCGTCAGTGGGCTCATCGTCGTTTTTATAATTATTCGCAGACATTCTGCGTTTATTCTTTTCCTATGTTAGCTATTACTCATGCTTTGCCGTGTCGGGTGACATTTTATATTTAATTTTGGTGTATTTTTTTTGTGAATTTTTCCAGCTTTGTTAACAAATTTCTTGTCTTCCTGCCAATGCTTTTGGCCCACAGCCGTTTGTGGCATGCGCTTTTTGTGTGTCTGCCCACAAGGCAAGCAGGCAAAATGATGTCTTTGTGTGAATGTGTTTCAAACAATTTGACCGTTCAAGGTAATCAGCTTTTTTTGCACTCTCAGTTTATCAACCTTGCGGTTTTTGTGGTGTTTCTTCCACTCACGCTAGACTAAGCTTTCATTTCCGTCTTATCTCTCGGTTGCTTCCTTTTTCAACTCAATAATTTTGCTTGGTGTTATTTATGCATTTTTTTCATATTTATTTCCTTACTTCCTTCCTTCCTTCTTGGCTCCTTTCTCCGCTCACTATCTCTTACTTATTTGCCTATTTACATGCTTCGCTTATTTTGTTGACCCGAAATTGATTAATGAGTTCCTGTAAATGATTAACCTTTTAACGTCTTTTTTTTTGAGTCACCCGGCCCGCCCAAAGCATAAAGTATAATGTGGGGCGCTAACACTCTAAATCATAAAGGAATGGTTTGAGAGTATGTTTACGACATTTTTATGAGAAATTCTATTTTCTGTTTGAGCGAAAATTATGCTTGAGAGATTTTGTATAGAATTTTAAAATTGATTGAATAAGTCCACTTGATTGATATCAGCATAATAGGTAATTGAATGTTATGCTGCGTATTGTGAATCGAAGATACACCTCTCTTAGCTATTGAGCAAATTATTGAACTGAATAAGTTGTGCGAGTAAAAAAGTAAGTTTATGTTAGTACTGAAAATCATAGCGCGTAAGTTGAAGTATCTATAATACACTTTTCGAGAAAATAATATCACTGCATGGTTGTACCAATCTGATATCCACAGAACGTAGACCTCTTCGACAACACTTGTCGAAAAATTCTTTACGCTCTAACTAGCATTTAGAAAAGCAGCTAAGTAGTTGACCGGACAGCTGCTCAAATTGTTTTCGACGAAGGCAACTGTAAGCAGTAAACTTCATTTCTTAAGACTCCGAGTACCAAACTAACTATGTTAGATTCCTATATTTTCTTATTAGTTATGTTAGAGTTAAATATTTTGATAGATATTATATTTTTAAAAATAAAGTAGACGCAATAAGTTTTAAAGTTATTGAGAAAAAACTTTAGCATCGTGTATTGGTAATGTTTCCGCACATACTATGTTTTTTAATCAGACTTGTTGGCCAAACGCATATTATTGCTCTTCATAACAGACCGATAAAGACGAAACCTGTAAGTAGGCAGGTAAGCAAATGCTAAGTTCGGCTGCAATATATTACAGTAAAGTCAGAAAATTGTTCTCTAAAATACTGCTACGGATCATTAAGATTGTAAGTTTTTGTTAGAAGATAAAATGTTTATGTTAGCACTAAAGGTAATAGGGTTGATATATCCGCATTCTAAATAAAGAATATGGTTTCCAAAACTACTTTGAGGTCTTCGACAGTGATAAGCAAAGTGCACAACGAGTTATAGAAATAAGGGGTGTTTTATAGGAGATGTGTTTCTAAAACTATGGCTAAAAGCTTGCTTAGAAGAAAGCACCAAACTAATAAGATCTGTGTAAAAAAGTGTATTTCCCTAGAGCCCAATACTTATAAGAGCATATACATATATTGCACTATAATTTCAAGAAGACACAAGAAAAGAGCATTGCACATATTTTAAACTCATCTCTATGCCTTATAATAAACTCTTTCTAAATCTCATGAAGGTACTAAATCTTATTGAATAAAAATATGTCAACGCTATAATTGTAGACGAAATTTTATTATCATTTCTTTTCATTTTTCTTTCTTTTTACGAATTTCATTAAGGAGCCTAAAAAGGTGTCCTTACGCAGAATTTGCAGACGAATTTTAATAGAATTTCAGTTAGTATGTGTGTGTTTGTGCTAGACCTGAAATTTGCAATGCTTTGACATGACACTGAGTACCGCTGCGCCGCACCAGCTGCAATTGAATTAGTAGGCTGATACAATTTAGAGTTCTTAAGGATGTACGACCTTTTTCGTAAAAGCCGATTTTGAGCTGATTTACTTAAGAACAAGTATTGTAAAGGACGATCATAAAAAGTAGGCAAAAGTATGTCTGCTGAATTTTCTAATTTTTTTCTGTATTTTATTTTTGTTTATGTTTCGAGGGGCTCTAAAGAATAATATTTAATAGCAATGCCGACACCAATAATCACGTTGACAGTGAGGAGATTTCTTTTCCCTTTCACAATGCTCACATTTTTCTAGTCCGGTCTTCAATAGCCGACTTCTGTGCGCTCATGAGCTGCGGCTGCGTCATTTTCAAGCACTCAGCATGCAATTAAGGATAACTGTACATAGGTAGGTAGGGAGTAGATAAACCAGAGAAAGTGCACGTACTACTTGAGGTCAAAGGATATCAAGGATGCATTGTTTTCGCATGATTGCCGGGACACAATGGCCAGGCAGCGCTGAGTCCACGTCGTTAAGGTAGGCGCTGCTGCTGTGACAAAATTATTTTTCGATTTTTCTTCTGACTTTTTTTTATTTCTTTTTAGCACTGCTTTAAAATAGCAAAACTATTGGAAATGTATAGCGAAGTGCAGTGCAACGCAGCGCAGCGTGCGGCAGAGTGGAGGCATTGTAATGAATTGAGGGAGCAGAAAATATGTCAAGGGACAATTCAAATTCAATTTGCGCTATTATATGGGCCCTTGTGAGTGATATACATACGCGTATATATAACAAAACAGTGGCGCAACAACAACACTACCAATCCAAGTATGATTATGACAATCATAGAAAAAGCAGCAACAACAGTAAATGTATAGCTGCCTGTGACAATAAAGGGCAAATACAGGACAATAGCTGTGACAATGACAAAATAACAAGGACAATCAGCGTACAATAACAACAATGGCATAACTGGTTAGCTGCTTCTCTTACCAACCAACATAAATGCAATACAATGAAAAATGAAATTAAAAGCAGCCAAAACGGCAGCAAGAAAGCAACAAAAACTGAACTACACAAAATAGTGTCTAAGAAAATCGTACCCCAACAAAAAACAAGCAGCAATATAAAACACAAAACGCGGATTAGTAGCTGTAGTCAATAAGCAGTCGCCCGAAAGGACACAGCCAAAGAATGCGTCGCGCAAGGCAACGAGCTTGAGTTAAATAGTGTAGACAACAGCAATAGGATTGCAATTTGCTGTAATGAAAACGATAAGTAAATAGTTGTTAAATATACGTAAGGCTGTAAATGCCCTAGGCATTGCGTTGCAAGCAAGACAGCGAGCTCGAAAAAAGACAACGAGCCAGTCAGCAAAAGCAGCAAGCGCATACGTTAGATGCTGTTAAGTCAAGCTGAAGAAGCTGCTGAGCAAAATGACAAGGGAAAATGGGAAAGGGCCTTTGAAAAAAAGGTATGCAACAACAAAGTGTAGCGCAACAATATGTCACACAGCAATGGCCGCGAAGTCACTGGTAACACACTCAGCCAAGCGTTGCATGCGCTTGCCGCTGCCACTGCAGCCTAACGCTGTCGCTAAAAAAAAAACGACAAATAAGAAACAAACAAAAAAACGCAGCAGCTCAGGCCACGCAATTGCAGCTGTCAACAATCGTTTGCCGCTGCGTTGCAAAATTCTGCAGCACATGTGTAGATATGCAGGCATATAGCAGCGACACCGATGTTTATCTGCCGCCTTTAGTGTTCCCGCCGCGCTTTGTGGCACAGCGCTGTTGCTGCACATTTGTTTCTTCTTCTTCATAGTTTTCTTGCTTACAGAGTTTCTCGCCACTCAGCTTACTTCTGCCTCATCACGCTTTAAATGTGCATGTGTGTGTTTGTATCAGTGTCTGTCATAGCACTACGCCCCGCTAGAAGTCGAGTAGGGCCTGTTCTCCTATAAAAATACAAGTAAACGTGTTAGTGCAACATTGTTGCAAGCTTCTTTAAAGGCTTTCACGCCGCTGCTGTAGACATCATGGCTTCCTTACTGGTATTCTGTGATTTTATATTTGTTGTTGCTGTTTTTCTATATCCCTTTTTGTTTCACAATGTACTGTTTATATTTTAACATTATCGCATCGTTTGCAATTTCTTTATTGCAATGTAGTGCAATTGCTTGCAATAAATACAAAAGAAAAAGCTGCCATCTATGTAGTAATATCCTTTAGTGTTTGTTGTAATTTTGCCGCCGTTTTCATCGTATGTTGTAAACTTAATCGAATTGTCGGATAATAGCAACTAATGGAGGCTAAGAGTAAGCTTACAGTAAAGTTCGTACATTGTTATTTACATGCATACATACATATAGTGGAGTATTTGCTTATATATATTTGAGTATATCGGAAATAATCAAAACATATGTTGAATGCTTATTGAGCTTATGGGCAGTGATTTGTTTTTATTCAAAATCAACTCATATGTTACACATAAAGGGTGTCTATTTATAGATATGTGGTTTTCAAACAGAAATAGAACGCAAACAGTTTAATGTTATGACCAAGAATCTAGCTTTATTATAAAGAGAAGTGATTGCCATTATGTTTTAAAGATGATCTTGGGCAAGTGCCCGCCGCGGCTGGCCCAAATAAATCCAACCAAAAGGCCAAATTTCGACCACTTTTTGCAGCAATTGGGGCCGTATGTCAGCAAAAATGCGCCAAATATGCTAAGGCGTCAATCATCTCGGACTTATCTGCGTAGACAAGCGACTTCACTTAATCCCACTAAAAATTGTTCAGCGTTGTTAAATCGCACGTCGCCACGCTACAGGCCCAACGCTAGATAATGCGCTCACTAAAAGTTTTCTTCAGTAAATTTATTGTTTCGTTAGTTGTATGGCGTGTAGTGTCGTCCTATTAGAACCAATGATCGTCCACTTCAACATCTTCTCATTTAGGGACGAAAAAATCGCTAGTCATGGATCTATACCGTTCCCCCGTTGACTGTAGCAGCTGGATTAATTTTAGAAAAAATATCGATCAATGAATCCCTCTGCTCTTAGAGCACACCAGACAGTGACATTTTGAAAACGTAATTGCATCTCAATAATGGTGGATTATCATCACTCCAAATACGATAATTTAGCTTACCAATTTAAGCAAAGGTGAGCTTTATCGCTGAACAAAGTTGTCATGTAAACATCGGAATCGGTGGCCATCTCAGTGTAGGCACATTTATCCATTTACGGAACGTTCTACGCTCTTGATGGTCGTTCGGCTTCGGTTTCCACAATATGAGCTAGCGAAGGCTCCTTGAAATACTTTTTTAGAATTTCTTACACTTATTCAAATCAATCATCAAAAATGTAAATATCAGTGGCGGTGTTGTATACTAAACACATAACTATACGTATAGTTATTAGGATATAGATTAGATAAGAATTTTTCTTAAGGTAATACTCTAGCATCTTAAGTTACTTATTATCCAGAATTTCAAACATTCGCCTTCTATAGGTATACATCTTTAATAAATTAATGCCGAAATTAAGGTCAAACGAGTAGCATAAACGCTCTATAGTACTATATTTCATTCATTCAAGGCATGCATCTAGAATTCTTACCCAGTTTATTAAAATTATTTCTAGAAATCAATAATTAAGAATTTCCACAGTCATGACCTTTATATGGACTGTGTTTTCAAATAAACGAGTTTGACAAATGTTGGTACTAATATCCAGTTTCCTTCAGTTTATCAGATATCAGATTAAAAATTCCAAATTAAGTTGTAGTCAATAATTAATTTTTTTTTCTTCTTTGCATTATATTGATATCTAGAAGCTCACTTTAAATTTTTTAGTTTTCAAACTACAGGTTTCAGGAATTCTCCCTATTATTAATAATCTTAAATTTTCAACAGTTCCTTTATAATGCCTATACATATTTAAATTGATCAATTCAACAAAAAACCCTGCGGCTGCAGTGAAGCTTTAATACCTTTCACAAAGAAAAAAGTTCCATACAAAAACTTGATTTTGATGGTTCAGTTTGTGTGACAGCTGTATGCTATATTTATGCGATCTGAATAATTCGTTCGAAGATTGTACTGTTACTTTGCGCTATAATCCATGCAAAATATCGTGAAGATATCTCGTAAAAAAAAATACTTTTCCATACAAGGACTTATTCTTGATCGAACTGTTTTTATGGCAGCTATATGCTATAGTGGTCAGATCTAATAATACATGCCGTATCGTGTGAAGATATCTCGCCAACTTGATGCCGATCGTTCAGTTTTTATGACATCTATGTGCTATATTGGTACGATATCGACAGTTGCGACAAATGAGCAGCTGCTTAAGGAAAAAAGAAAGTGTGCAAATTTTTAGATTCATAACTCAAAGTTAAGGGACTAGTTCGCGTACTTACAGATAGATAGATAAACATAGCTTAATCGACTTAGCTTGTCACGCAGATTATTTATATATATATTCCGACGTTTCCTGCTGGGGCTTCCATATACGTGGGAAACTTAATACACAATGTTCTGTGTATAATAATTTTATGGTGTATTCCGAAGATCGAAGATTTGTAGCGAAATAATATTCAGGTTCGTTCGGGTCTAAAAAAGAATAGAAAATTCGTTATATACTTAGCGGATAAAATTATTTAAATAAATAGAAATTTAAATAAATATATAGCTGCCACAATCTGTTTTCCGTGTACATTAGCAGATTAAATTGTGCAACACATTAAAACATGTGACCTTAATTCGCAAACATATAAATATTTGCAAAGAATTGTGAGAAAAATTGGAGTGCACAAATAAATGTGGTGTAAAATAGCGTGATTTCACATACACGGGCGCTTACAAGCACCTCCACATGCACATATATAAATCTAGGTGAATAAATAAATGTATATAACGCACACATACAAATATTATATAAACATATGTAAATAAGTTAGTCTAAACATAACGCAGGTGTCACGTGCCTGCAGGCATGCGACTTGGCAAGCATACCGCGCACAATAGTGCACACAAATATGTGTATGTGGCATACAAACACGCAAGCAGCAACCTGCTGGCTCGTCAAATTCAATTTACATAAATATTTTTATAGCATTTTTGCGCTAACTTTGGCTTTAGGTTTACATAACTACAAATAAAAAGCATTTGAATATGCGAAAACATGTGTCTTTAAAAATCGTAGCATACCTCAAGGCGCTCAGCGCTGTTTACTCAACTGCCAACTGCCGTGATTTGCTGGCAAGATCAAAAATATTACACTTTAAGTAAGCATTATTTAAATAATGTACACAAATTAAACTGCGCTGTTTATTGTTGTTTTTGTGACTAATATGACGCGCTAGTAAGCTGCAAGGTAAATTCGTAGCGTATGTTGTAGTTATTTGGCGCAGCGTTAAGGCAGGTACGAATATGGCTTCGCTAAGCCGCTTTGTTGTAGTAACTGCAAAAAAAACAAATGGAAAATGTATACATATGTATGTAGATTTTATTTTTGGCTCAGCTGCCATTTCGTATTAACACTCAACTGCGGTAACGCTCTTTCTTGCCACGCGCCTGCTCGCAGCCAATTATTTTTTTCAATTTACGTTTCCATTTTCCATCAGCGAACTGGTTCGCTACTTTGCGCGGCGCACAAAAACACCGCTATAAATATATATACACATATAAATAGACACACACACAAACACATATGTATATGACTACACACACGCGTCACTCTCTTTCCATTTCAATCCACTCCCGCACATATTTGGCGCATTTTAATCACTTTTGTTTCGCGCCTTACTTTGCTTATGCATTCATACATACGCGAAATTATTTTTCATGGATTTTAATTAAATTTTCTAATTTAGCACGCGAACTTTGCCGATTCCTTTCCATTGTTCGCATGCATGAGCTTTTGTTACCGTTTACACATGGATGTGTGTATGTAGGTGTAAGGCTTTTTTTGTGTGTGTGGTAGTTTATTTGCCGGTGTATGTGTGTTTGTTGCCTGCTTTGTGGCGCTCTAACCGGTTTTTTTTTTTGTTTAGCAACCTGCTGCCGCTGCTCGCTGCCACAGTAGCACTTCCATATTGTGTCAATATCCTAAGGCTATTGACTTTTGCCTTGCTACGAAAGTTGGCAGCGTAAAATAATCATAAATATTTTTTATGGCTCGTAAAATGATTTTTTGTTGCGACACATAAAAGCGATGCCGTATTTGCGGTGTTAAAGGTAGTGGTATAAAGGATTGGATTTTAAAGTAATAACTTGTCATATTTTATGCGTTTTATATGCGCCACATATGGCTTGGGCGTACCGTTATTAATAAGGGAAAGCTTATTATATTCGGCATTAAAAAATATTTGGGCGTGTGTCATAATCAGAAAAATTAAGCAGCTTAGATACACAGTATCAATAGTAAGTAGAAGGTAGTGCAAATAATATAAGTTTTTCTTGAAATTTTAAATTTTTTTGCCTCCAAAGTTATATTAAATCTCATTAAACATTAAGAAAGAGTTCTTGTGAATTCTGCGGCGTTAAAATATCCACTGCTTGAAGCTGTCCTGTTCTTGTTATATTGTATATATTCGAGTCTTGTATAAAATTTTCATACTAAAGCCTAATTCTAGCCGCAAAGTCTTTAAATTTGTGTCGCAAACCTGTTGAAATTATTCAAACAAAGTCTTATATGGAGGTTCTTCTTTCTAAAAATAAAAAAACGCTCTTGAAAAATTTGCTCAGTTCGGTAGCAAGAGTTTTTCAAGCAGTCACATTAATTTAGTTTGCGAGAAAAATTAATTTTTCACTCGCCGGTCATCTAAGTTATTCGACACTTTGTACTCTGCTAAAGTCATCAACTAGATAATACAAACCTCTGACGCAGAAGTAAATTTTGTGTATTTAGTTGATTTACACCTCGAGCTAAGTCACCGGTACTTAGAAGAGTGAGGAACATAAGCTAATACGTACTCGACTTATTTTTCAAAATACAGCAGCAATAAAGACACCACAATAACTTCTACATGAATGCTTGAAAATCGTGTATATATCGAGTTTTATTGAGACTTTCGATTTATGAGAACGTGCTTGCTTGAAGACGGAGACAGCAAAAAAATCATTTATGGCTTAGAAAAACTCTTCAAATATGACATTATTTTATTAAGAAAACGATAAATTACCTCATGCTGAGAACGAAGAAAAACCGGTGAATGCGAAAAGGATACATACTACTTGAAGTGTCTCCGATAAGCAACTATTTGAGCTCACGATTATTCATCGACTAATTGCTGAATGATGCTCTACTTTTTAGGGTATATTTTCAGTGTTATAATACTTGTCTTCGCTTCGTCAAGCGTTACTCTCTAGCGAATCGAACAAACTATACTAGATGCTTAAACAAAAGGGCAGCACTGGTGTTGCAATCCTGCGCTCACTTGTCTTTCGACGCTTGCGCAGTAGCGTTATGATTATTTCTTAGTGGAGAAATTATTTTTTTCACGATAAAACCGTTGCTGTAACACTTTATTTTTATTTTATATAAATTACTATAATTGATTGTCAAGCTTAAGTTTTAAAAATACATTGTCATTTAATCCATTCACAATAGTAAAACTGATCTAAAATATGCAAAACAAGAAAATTTAAATAAATTTTACAGCTGGGTACATTCTAATAAATTTTCAGATTTTCAAGTAGTTTAAGGTGCCACATTTGAGGTTCGGCACTTGGGTTTAGATCGGTCAGATTTTATTAGCTCGTAAACTTTTTTCTAAAGCGGCGTATATGATGGCGTATATGATGGCATAAATAACTGTAAATTTCCAATACTTTTTGTTGTAGTTGTAGCAACAAAAAACGATATTAATTTTTTAGAATACGCTGCTCATTTGACAGTCTTTGATTGACTAAAAGCTCATTACCGTTCCTGCTACAAAGAAAGCCGTAGAAAATGTCTTCGGTTTTTCATTCTTTTAAAGACAGAATTCGTTTTTTTGCAGTACTTTTATCATAACTCAGATCATACGATATTCGGAAATCCTTTCGGTCTACTTTTATAATTTTTGTATTTAAATTAGATATTCTCATCTGATATATGGTTATTTTCATTAAGTTATTTAAAAAATCAGTCATAACTAAGTTTTATACCAGAAAGCAGTTTGTTTCCTGGCCTGACGGTAAGACAATCTTTCTCTTCTGTATAGAATATTAAGACCACTTACCCAAACTAACCGATGTTTTGACCACTGAAAGATATTAGGCCTAGTCAAACTAGATAAATTCTTTTTCCAATAGATGGCTTTAGTGTTCAGTATCTCGCATTGCATCAAGCTCTGGAAGGAAATTTGTCGAAAATATCGATAAAATAATGAAAATCATCGCGTTCGAACGACATGTAAGCACTGTTTGCATTGCACAAAAAATCGTTCGGAACCATTAAATAAAACTGGATACAAAAAGACGCGATGTGATGTGGGTGCCACAAGAGTGAAAGTATAAAAAATTCTCATGGAACGAATATCCATCTGTGAATCATTGCCAAATTGCCGGTAAACGGAGGTTAAGGCGGGATTGGCTATCAAGAAGATTTAGCTATGTGCTTTGTGGGATCGGTCAATTCAAGATTGACTATCATGAAGGTTTTGCTATGTGATTTGTGAGAGTGTCAGTGTATCATCTATTTTGAGCTATTTGATACACCCAAACTCTTTATTCGGAACTGAACCTCCAACAATTTTACCGTCTAAAGGAGGCAATCGCCGTGAAGCGACCAGCCTTGGCCAATAGGAGAGGCCTCTTCGATCAGGACATCGCTAAACCACATACTTGAATAGTAACGCGCCAGAAGCTCCGGGAGCCTTATTGCGGACCTGGCACTGATTTGAAACTGTTCCTGTTTATAGCAAATGATTTGGTTGGTGAAAAAATATTTTAAGATATTAAAAAACTTATATCATGCGAGAAATTTCGAAAATTGTGTCACAGAGCATATAGGCAAACATGTTTAAATATTTTCACGAATGAAGTACAAATATTTGTATGCAACGCGCGGCTTAACATACGCTAATACATAAAAGCCGGTGTTTGCTTGCGCATGTAAATTTGGAGTGAAAATGCCAACGCACACAACAACACATTTACAGGCACAAAAACACACACACACAAGCATGCGACTATAAAACGTGCAGTAAATGCGTAACTGAGTGGCAACAAAATGATAATGCATGACACAAATGACAGCATAATGTTGCAAAGTGCGACACTATTTGGGAATAAAATCACGAAGCATGTGGCACGCGAATGATATGTAGCAATGTTGGCGGCGTTGATGGCGGTGATAACGATGATTACAATCATGCAGCTGCAGCTGCAACTCGCCAAGTATGCGAGATGCGAGAACTACCGCGGGGAGTACACCACGCATGCCAATAGAGGTGAAAAGCGGGTGGCGCCACAAGAGATCGAATTGTAGTGGAGAGTGTTGGAGGCGACAACAGCGCTTTGCACTCAATTATGCCACACGTCAATGCTGCCGCGGCATATGGTGCATGCCACATGCATATAGTTACAGGCATATTGTTTAAGTGTGTGCGTGTGAGTATAAATGTGTATGCATACACAATTGTAGCAGGCAGCAGTTGCAATCGAAATTCTCATTAACAGAAATTTTCGAGCATTCGAGCATCCTGACTGATGACTGTTGCAGTGACAAACAAACAGCCCGCCTGACAGTCTGTTTGGCACATCACGTGCGTCAAATTCGCAGTTAATATGTGTAAATGTGTGTGTGTTTTTGGGTTATAGGGTGTTTGTTTTTGTATTAGTTGCAACACACCCACGAAATGTGCACGGAAACATTGCGAAATTACTGCAATTACAAATGTGAAAATGTGGCATGTAGACATACGAACATTTCTGCATACATACTTGGTATAAGAGCACATGTGTGTGTGCGAGTGGCTGCATAGCACGCCCATATTAACGTATACAACAGCAATTACAAATACAATTACGATTAAACTGCAAATTTCTGCTGACTTTGGCAACGGCAACAACAACAAAGACAAATAACATGATAACAACAACCAAAAACAACAACCAGCAAGCTGAGTTACGATTGCCAGACAACAATCAAACGATAGGTGCTAACGCGTAAATGTTGCAAGCAGCAAAGTCTAACGGTATATCAAGGTGCAAGTAGGAGGCTGAGCAGCGTGTGTGCTGTTGGATTTGGCGAGGAATTTGCCAAATTCAAATTTGAAGTTGATTTTCAACACTTTATGCCGTAACTACATTACCTTAGAAGGCACATGCAACATTCGCCCACACACATACAAACAAACAAACATGTATCACTGTTGCCTAATGGTTTGAGTGTCTATAAATAGTCGGAGAAATGCATTTATCTGCAGCGAATTCATGCCCGATGCGGATGTGTGAAGGAGTTTTCGGGAAACCGCGAAATTAAGCGCACGCACACACACACACTTGTACGTGTATACTAGTAGCGTTTGAGGTAAATGGCATGCACTAACACACCATAATGCCGTTGCTTGATTTTGTACTACGTTACCACTCGATTACATTTAGCAATGAATGAGATTTCTGACAAATAAGCGGGAGGAAATGCATTAGCGGTTTCTAAATGGCAAAAAAAAAAACAAAAAAACTTCAAGACTGCTACGGTTGAAATGATTTTTGCGACGTTTGCTGTTAGCAATAATCTAAATTAATAAGCAATGGTGTTGAGTACTGTATATTAGACATATATATTAAATACTGAAAAGCATTTCTTTAATACTTTAATTTATAGAATTTTAATAATTTCGAAACACTGTGACACTCGGCTTTTCAACTGCATACACCTAAGGGGTTTTATTATCTTGCTATCAACAAGCAAGCGGCAACTAAGTTTATAGTTCGAAGCACGATTGAGTTTTATTAAATCCCTTTGCAAAGTACTCAAAGCTCTAGGGAGAAGAATACGCGTTTGGATTTTCAAGGATACGAAGCTGTCATGCATACGTTTGGTACAAATAATAGTCGTAGCTGAAACTGCAGATAGCCAGGAGAGTACTCTCTATAAAAAAGACATTAAAAAAATTCGCAGTTCTGTTAAACTAAAATAATTTCGGACTGCCACAGCGAATCAGTTTTATTTTATACGTAATCTGGTATTCCGCAGACAGTATATCAGCTCAGAATACCTTACCTTACTCGATAGTGCACCTAGAACGGTGCGCCGGAACTTGCTTTAGAATGCTTGAGAAGCAATAGCTTAAGCGCTTCCACTTCTTTGGCATGTTTTAGAATCGACTGTAGGAGAAAGTACTCGTACATTCTTCACATACATTTTCACAGTCAAATATATACGACATATTCGCCCTTGAAATTCTCCACCCCCAGCGCGGTTTAAAAAAAAAGTGTACTGCAACGAAGCTTGAAAAAGGTTTTTGTACTAAATAGAGCTAGGCTTAGGCCGCAGCATTTCTTCACGCCGCAGCTCATATTTTTTAAAGCAACGGCAACTCCGTGAAGCTTAAAATATCTGCTAATAATCTGCCATATTAACAACTATAGTTCAGTTTGTTTTAAAAAAAAATTGCAGAGACACTTCTTTATAACTGCACAGATTGCACTCAGAAAGAAGTATTTTTCGAAAGAAAAATCCAAGTTGGGGCTTCTTATTACATATAATGAAACTTAAACTATTCCTGAACATACATACGGACGGAACTCGAAAGGTACCAAATCCGTCTAATCTTGATAAGGTTATACAACATGCCTTTGGAGTCGCGTTTACGATCAGCTAAGCGCTTATTATGAACCTAGTCAAAAGTACTTTCGGATCAACCAAAGAAATTTGTTTGAAATAATAGTAATAAGCACTCTTTGGCTGACATAAATCCTAGCAGTAAATAGAGTAGCTACTTGAGAAAGCCTTCTTCAGTATATAGAAAAATAATATTAAGAAATTACTACGGTATTCTGGGACGCTGTTCCTAAAATAATATATATGCAATAAAAAACAAGAGAGCGTGGTTTTATGACACCAAGTTGAAAGAGAAACTTACTGAAAATTGTACTAAATAAGTATAAGGAAAATAATAATGGTAGGCAATATTTACAACTACTAAGTTCATTTCACGCTTCGCTGCGCACACTAGTTAGGGGTATCGAGTTTAAATTTATGCTGCTGCATTCAGTTATTAGAAAAATAATTCAGCAGTTGTTAATATTGTAATAGGTAAAGTAAGCAGGCTTATGGAGCAAATGAAACAACAATAACAAAGCTGTAATGCGACATGCGACATGCAACATGCGACAAAAAGACGAAAAAATTTGGTATGCCATCTAAAACTTTCAACTTTATTTAGTGAGTCTGCAGGATCATGTCTGCTGCCTAAGCATGAATTCCAGATTAAATAGTTTAGAGTAAAGTTATACCATGTGAAAAACTTTATGAGGTCTTGAGTTTAAAGTGATGCCACATGCATATCTATTCCTGATACGAATTTTTGACTTCTCTGAGCCGCCATAACAGTCTTAAAGCAACACAGAGAATACTTCAGAAAGCGCTATATCGATAAAGGCTAAGATGATACTTCCATGGCGATATAGTGAAAGATTCAAGAAAACGTCAGCGCCGACATGAAAGCTGGTTGTTTTAAGAAAGTTTTTGACATGAATACAAAAAGATATGTTAACTAACTGAGCATTAACCGACGCTATTGACTGAATATATATCAGATATTCCATTGCTGTGCGCTAACCCCCAATTTCTCATTTTCAAACACTCACCCGCTTACATGTATAAAACCAGCCACACATGCAACAGAGTTGGTAATGCTGATTTCCATTCTGTGCCACAAAAATCACATACTTCCAATGCGCGAGATTCGAGATTGAAATTTGCGCTGAACGTGTAATAATGCCAGCGCCACCAACTCCACCGCCGTCACCGCATAGCGAATTATTTACCAAGGAACATGGAATACCATGCAGAGATTTGTCGCTATGCCAGTTATTGTAGTATATGTACGAGTGTGTGTTTGTGTGCGTGTAAGCGCGCCTGTCTACCTATGAATTTATATGTAAGTATTGTGCCAATTTGTGTAGCTATGCGGCCATACAAATGGGAATACATACTCAGACAATGCGCACTGGCATCTGAGTATGCGCATCTGCATGTATGTGAGGTTGCATGTGTGTGGTACGTAGCGATATCTGCCGCAGAAACTAATCACGCAATCATTTGATTCATTTAAGCCCGCACCGCCCCGCATGAACAGATTCTGCTGCCCTTCTTCGTTTCACGCCTAAATGCATTTGTAGGTATATAAAGTTGTATTGGTGTACGTATGTGTGTGTGTGTGTGTAGGAGCTTTTCACTCTCTCAGCTGTGTTAGTGCCACAAAGTGATGAATGAAACCAGCGGGTATAAATCAAGTAGCGACGCATACTTTTGTAATGGCAATGTGTATGTATGTGTGTGTGTTTGTATTTGAGTATATACTTTCATGTTTAAAGTTGTATGTGTGTGTGTTTCTATTTCCCTATCTCTTGTACACACACATTTCCATACATCTAGCAAAAGCTCTGAACGCATTTATTTGCACGCAATCTGCATGCAAAAGGCTTGTGTTGCATACACCACTCCGTTGCAATCATTGCTTGATAATTTTCGAGCATTAATTCGTACATTTAAATTCAAAGCTTACAAGTATGAGACACACGCACACACACACAGACAAGGAAATGTGTGTGGCACAAATAATCATCTGTTTCGTTTTCCTTCTTTATTTTTTTTGCTTGCGTCACGTGGCACGTAAGTATGTCAAGTGGCATGTGGAAGTTGGCACCCAATCAGTCAGGATTCAGCTTGAAAGATTGCCTAACGGAAAACTGATTTTTGTCGTCATTTAAACACGCTCCGGTGGTAGCTTCCGATCACTGCGCTAATATAACGGCAGCAGAAAGCAGCAGCTGCATTTTGCACTACATCACACGCAATGTCAGGCAGTCAGTCAATCCGTTAGCCGCGATACTCAGCATAATATTTTCGATTTTTCTGTCATCAGCACACAATAAGCGCGCATGCCACAGGCACACACACGCACGTATGCACGTGCAACATTCACTTGCCATTTGCCACTAGCCTTGATGATTTGCATCTGTTGTGTTGCGCGACTGCTTATTTGCTGTTTACCACTTTTATTTGTCAGCCAATGCATACGCCAGTCACTTCTTCTTCTTCTTCTTGCCCGGTCCCTCCCCCACCGTTTCCAATTAACTTGGCAACAACGCGGTATTTGAAATTTACTTGCAAGTGGAAATTGTCATTTACCCAGGCATTTGGTGTGCTCTACCAATCACATATAGTGCAATGACAATAACAACAAAAACAGCAATGAGCGTGCCACAAGAATTTCAGCAACAAACAATATTGGATGTATGCAGCTCACCCACTGCTATTGTTGTTGTTGTTAAGGATACGTGTTGTCATGGTGAGTGGAAGCCAATGCTGTGAAAGTGTGTCAGTAGTGTGGCATATTGTAGGGCGGATTTGTTGCTTGTAGACATACTAGTCGTTATGTTGTTAAGGAAAATTATATCATTGAGGAAAAAATAGCATTTTTTTTATACATGTGAGTTTCAAGAAGAAATAAACGCATCGCCAAAAATAACTTTTTTATAGAGTCAAGGGTTTGCCATTTTGGTTTAAGTATGATTTCGGACAACTGTCCGCGGCGACTGGCTTGTATAAATTCCTGCCGAGAGAATCGATTTTCAAACACCTTTTGCCTAGACAAGAGGCTACACATAACACCACAAAAAGTAGTTCAGCGTTGTTAAATCGCACGATCTTGAAGGTCACGCCACAGGCCCGTTACCTTAGATAATGCACTCACCAAAAATTTACTACAAAGTATCGATTGTTTCGTTGACTGTATGGCTTGTAGTGCCGACTTATTGGAACCAAAGTTCGTCCATACCAACTTCTACCAATTTAGGTACTAAAAAGTCACTAATCATGGCTCTATAGCGTTCCTTATTGACTGTTCATTTTTGAAGAAATATAGACCTACCATATGATTCCCTCTGCACATAGATAACAGCAAACAGTGAATTTTTGAGCGTCTCAAAAGCGTCCCAACATTCAACCATTGAGCTTCAAGCAATTGAGCTTCATCGCTGAACCAAGTTTTCTTGTGAAACACGTGTACGGTGGCCATCTCGTTTTGAGCCCATTCGCCGAACCTCGACTTGCTTAATGATCGTTCGAATTCAATTCTTGCACGAGTTGAATTTTGTAAGCTCGCAAACGAAGTTCCTTGCGCAAAATATTCCATGATTGCACATAACTTGGATCTCACACTTTTAGACAAACCGATGAAATAGCGGAAATGATAATGAAGCAGCCAAACAGATTTGTGGTAGGTTTAAGAAGTTTTGTCGAGAGTTAATATCCAACTACAGAAGTTTTCATGTGGCTTCACAAAGAACTGTACATAGCAGTGTAAGTGTAGTCGCCACGCCATCTTGTGTGATAAACTAACTGATCTAACCTAACCTATTCTAAGCTACTTCCAGTCACACCATCGAAGAGTTTAGTTTCTATTAATTAATAAAGCTGTTGAAATGTGTTTGATTCCGAAGAGTTTTAGCAAAGTTCTTTTAGAAGCCTAAAAAGTTAATGATTTTTGCTTCAGAAGCCTTCTTTGTTATTTATTCAATAGACAATTTTTAAATAGTGACTCTAATCTTTTTCGATCGGTTAAGCCAAAAAATGTTTAGCACTGTTTAGACAAAATATCCTGAGCGTCAACACCAAAAAGATTTTGGATAATACAATTTATTTTAAGCACTCAATAATTCTTTCGGCCTCCACTGAATTTACAAAATTTAGCTATTTAACATCTGTGGTAGAAATATCTCCTAACTGATCAAAAATCTTTGGTGTCATCATCTACTGGTCATAACCTAGAAATCAACTTGCTAATTATTAAATTAAGTTCATGGTAGGGAAATATTTTCAGTAAAAAATTACGGAATAAAAAACAGTAAGATAAAACTGGGAATAAGGCTAAATGCTAATTTAAGAGTGCTGGGTAAAGCACGACGACTTCACACTTTACATATTACAAGAACTTGCTACTGGTTAGCACTTTTTAAAACTTTCTTGCTGCGTTTACATAGCAATTATTCGACGTCACTGAATAGCAATTTTTTAAACATTTTGCTACCTCGGAAATTCGTGTGTTCAATTTTCTTTAATAACACCCTTAGTAACAAGCAGAATATGGCACAGCATTTAAATTCCAAGCAACTGATCCTACTTCTTTTCAAGCACTACACGACGACACATGACATGGCAATAATTAGTTATGAAATACCTTCCTTTCTGAAAACCTTTGTACGCGCACAGTTGCCGACAAGTTAAAATAATTCGGTTATTTTACAAAACAAGCGCCGCTAACGCCTTCAGCAGCCGCTCAACGTACACCGCATATGTCTGACTATCCACTTACAATTGAAAGAAGATTTTTATCGCTTTTTGGACACCGATAGTGAAGGAACCAAAAATGCAAAGCAGCAAATACACTAAAAAAATAACAAGATAATGAATGGGAAATTATGAAAACATAGTAAAATTATAATTAGAAAATTTTTGAGTTGCAACACCCACAAAAAAAAATTCAAAAATTCAGGAAAGTAAAATTTGTTAGACAGTCTACTTCTCTTCGTTACCACACTTTTTCCATACGTTTTGTGGGAAGTGCCGGTGTGCTTGTGTTGAAAGGAAGCAATGCGGCACGTTTACTAAACCTGTTGGTTGGCGGTGTTCTACGCGCCGCACAGGATATAAATAATTGGCTTTAGACTAATTTTAATGAATGCATTGAAAACAGATAAATAAGAAATATGGAAATTTGAAAAATGTTCGTATATGTTCGGCATGTTGTCGAAATAATTGCCACTTGTCTGTTTTCATTATTATTTAATTGTAAAATAGATGGACAAAGAAATGGTGCAACACATAACACAAGTAGTATAGCAGAAATTTTATTATTGTGGCGTGTTGTTGAGCAATCGCATAAATTAAATGGAAATTTAGACGAAGACGGCATAAATTAATGATAATAAGATACGTACTTGACGCTAACACAAAAGCTGCTCACAGTGATTGCCTTTTAGCAGAGTAACCGAGTGTTTATTTAACCGTGAGTAAGTGGCGTGGGGTATCAAATGCCACAGAGTAGTTATATTCTACTTAAAAGTCAAGTTTTTATCTACTACTCAGTTTTAAGCTTCAAATAATGAACTGACAAAGCTTTTGTTTTGAATTAGCAGACACATTCCCAGTCTTTAAGTAAGCCATGAAATTTTGGACACCCAGAAGAAAACATTTGAAACCCTATAAAGTCTATATATGAATTATCAGCGTAACGAGCTCGATAGGTTTCGCCATGTTCGTCTATGTATCGCTCCAGCTGTTCGTCTGTATATACGCGAACTAGTCACTCAGTTTTTGATATATCGATCGATAAATTGACCGATCAAAATAAAGTCCTTGTATGAGAAACTTTTTTATATGATAGTATATTTAATCGAAATTTGGTACGAATTATTGTCCAAAAAATTTTATTGTTGTTATTGTAGTAGCTGTAACATACGTGTCGCGCAATAATTTTGAGAAATTGAGAGTACTTGGTCGGATATAGATCTGGCTCGTTTCCAACGACTGCCGTGTGTACGGTCTATGTTAAGTGTATTTCCAATCCATGCTAGCGATCTCCATCTGATCACATAAATGTTAATTATTTGAATATAAGGACGAGCATGAGTGCCAATTACGTTTACGCATTTCCTTCAGCATGTCCGTCAACACTCAAGCGCAGTGCTCTCTCGCATAAAACAACCGCGACGCGTGACATTTGTGGCATTGTCTTTTGCAATTCACTTTACTTGCGTTGCAGCAAATTTGCGCTGCGCTTACGCAGTTGGTGCCCCACAACACATACACACACACTCACATTTTGTTGCTATTTGTTGTTGCGTATTTTTTCCGCATAGACATTGTATTTAATTGTAAATAGCAATGACAGCGCAAAAATAGCTTTTGTACGCCAACAGCTCTTCAGCGTTGACTTTTTACGACACTATCTACAACGCTAAATATCTAGCCAGTTCGTGTGTGTGTGTGCTTTTACGGTACTTGCACTGTACGCAGCGAAATTGCACATCATCAACACGCTTCTGCTTCTTCCTCGTCTGCTCTCATGCCTCTTTTACACGCTCTTGGCACTCGCGCCACATTTTGCATTCACGACCAGCTGCGGTAACAGCAGCTTCATATCCTCATCGCCTTGAGAATCTCTTCCAATCATTGCTGCTGCCAGCTTTTCTGCTCTTCTTTCGCTCGCTCCTGCCGCTGTTGACAGTTGTGCGCATTTTGTGCAATTTTCTCCATTTAGTTAAACAAAATTAAAACGTGATTTGTTTTCTTGTTACCTCGACATTTCCACTTTACGCCCGCCCGGCGCCCATTTGGCTCTGTGCTGTGTTATGCTCATACACCCTGCACCTTCCAAACGCCCACTCAGCTGCGGCTCATGCATTCGGTTGCGCTTTGGCGGTGGCAAATGAGTCAGTCAGCGCGTCACTTATGCATACTCATTCATTCATTTATTCACTCGTTTGTTCGCTTATTTCGTGCTTTCGTTCATTTGCTCATTATGCTATTCGTTGTTGTTGTTGTACGTGATTTTCGTTTGTTTGTCGTAGGTGTTGTTGTTGTTGCAGCTCCTTGAACTTGTTGTTTTGCAATTTCCTTGTTTCGGCGTTATTCACTTCCGCCACTTCTTGCAAAACCGCCTTGTTGTCGCCTTTGACGTTGTTCGCCGCAGTGTTGTTGTTGATATTAGCACTCGTATTTGTGTAGATGCTCTCGCTGCTGTCGCGCTTTTCTCATTGTTCATTATTTTAAACACGGAAATTTCAAGTTTCACTAATGAAATTTTCGAATTCTGCACGCGATTTTACTGATTGAAAATTTATAAGGATATTCTTGACGTTGGCGCGTTTATTTTGGCTTTGAACGTGTCACCGCTTAGGTGTTACGTCAACAAAGCGCAAAATTTGTAAATGTCTACTTCTGCATAAATTTGCTATTGTGTTTATCTAATTGTTGTTGGCTTGCGAAGAGTTAGCGTATACTCGTGGGGCAGCCTATAGCTGGGAGCGCCTTTAAAAACTTAGTGGTTGGTTGCGTTTTTTTTTTGTTAAAAGACCAATATTAATTACTGAAAAGAGCACAAGCTCTCCTCGCGTTTTTACAATATATCACCTAAATATATTTTTTGCTATAGCCCTACTTTAAGTATTGATTCCTCAAAAGCTAGCGAAAGCTCACCTTTTATGCTAGATATTTTTTTTAAATAAATCCTTATCTCCACACTCCAGTCACTTTATAGTGATCTCAAATCTCAAACTGAAAAGCTCCCAAAAGCTTTTATTTACATAAAAGTCATAACATAATTGTTATCAATTTATTTTGTGATAATTACGATCGCCGTAAGTGTTATACATATCACATCGGCATTATTTTCAAGACGGCAATTGTTATTATATTCATTTATAATCATAATATAATCAATATCGATGTTGATACGTTCTTCAAAAGCTCTATACAGCTTTTAAAGTCGACATTTTTAATAAATTCACTTCTTTATCACTAAATATCTATATTGCTTTGTTCTTAAAAATTTCTTAAAAGCTCTTGAAGTCTAAGTTTTAGAAAATTATTTGTCCTATTGCTGGATATTTATGTTGTCGCGCCTTACGTAGCCTCTGAAAAGCTCTTAAAATCTATTTTTTGGAAAATTTTACATCCTGATCACAGAATTTTTATAATATCACGTTCTTCGAAAGCTCTAAAAAGCTCTTGAAGTCCAATTTTTGGCATTTTTACATTCCTGATCACTGGACAGATATAGATCTTTATCACTTCTGTAAATAGTTCAAGGAAGTGCTGTGAAATTCAGTATACTGGTCGAGAAGATTTTAAAACCTATCCATGTTAGCGTAGAAAAATATCGCAAAGTATATAGGATGTAGGTTGTACAATCTTTATGAAATCCATACACATATGTAAATCTGCAGATAAAGTTATATTGTTTTACATAATGCTCGCATATTCGGAATGGGCATGAACGTACAAGTTTACTGGAAAAACCAAGCAGATAATGTCTTGAGATCATTTGAATTTCCACTTTTTGGGTGAAGGAGAACTATTTGACTTAAGAGGGAGCTGTACTTAGCATATTACTTCTATTACATACATTCTGTGATCAAGCCTTAAAAAACAGCTCCTAAACTTCGATGATAACTTATCCTAAAAGAGTGTTACAGAAAATTTGTGGGTATAAATACTTTCTAATAATGCAATATAAATGCACATACCCTCCAGCAAATTTTCATTAATAAAAATTATAATTGATTCCAAAGCATATGTAAATGTAACATAAACTTTGCGGATGTCAGACTCTACATTATCGTTCCAACTTTTGCGACAGCTGTCAGCAATATCCAACTAATATATATTTATACCTATTTACCTAGCAACAACAAGAGTGAAACTTTCTCTTTCAATATTGTTTTTTTTTTTTGCTCAGCGCAAAAGTGCTGCATCATCAGCGTCTGGTCAAATTAATTTCTGTGTAAATAAATTGCTTTGTAATAATTTATCAGAAAATTAAATAGACAAATGAAATAGGTCCCGCGGCAATGTAACGGCATATCATTGAAATAGTATGCAATGAAAGCGAGTATAAAGGAAAAAGGTAGATATGCATATAAGCAGGAAGAACACACTTATTGCCGACAGGAACGGCCCGAAGTGGCAAAGGACAAAGCGAAAAGGTAGCAATGGCTGCTATGCTTGTGAAAAGAGGCGCTGATGATGCAATGAAAGCCTTTAAAAAGGCTTGACAGCTTCTTTCGCATTGCATTCTTTTCATTGAAGAGTGGTAAACTACGCAGAAAAGCGGTTTGCGGGAAGGGTAGAGCTGCGCAACACAAATAAATGTCACTGACATGGAGACACAAGCAGACAGACAGACACAGCGACAGCATATGTGACATATGCTTGATGGCAAGCACTGCAAGATAAACACAATTGCATGCCGACTCGTCTATTTTTTGCTCACAAAAAGGACCAAATCAACCCCTTCAGATACAAGTGAATAAGTTTGCGTAACTGTATAAGTGTCTTTGTGCGTTTGCAGCCTGAAGCGTATAAATATTTTAAATTAAAACAACATCACAACAATTAAAGCGGCAAAGGGTATGTTTATGTTGCATAATCGAATTGTGAGAGTGATGCGATATGCGAAGGGGCGCACTTTCACTGCTGCCATACATTTATATATACATTTAAATGAGACCAAAATGTGGCGAACCAAAGGTATGAATGAACCCCGAACCGCGTCTCTAACTAACTAACTTGGCGTTGAAATGAGCCCGCATTTACGCAATAACCAACAAAGTACTTGGAACAATTGCTGCTGCATGGATTGGTGAGACGCATTGGCGCATATATTACCGTTACATATCGAACGTTGTATTGTGATTTTATATGTGTATTTGTGTGTGTGTTATACACTTTTGTTAATTACATGGGCTTTTAAGTGTTTACTTTAGCTCAGCCCGCCTCTCTCTCACTCTCGCTCACACGCTCCATGATTTGGCTCTGCTTGACTTGCTTTATTGTTATTGTTGCCTACTTACTGCATTGATTGCCACAATTCGTGGCTAAGCGTATAGTCCTTAACTGCGTACCTATTTTGCATCATTACACTTTTCTATGTCACCCAAATGGGTGGTGGCTGGTAGTTCAGTCGATAGATAGAGATATAGGCAGGTAGGCAAAATTTACGCACTTTTCGCTGAGCTACAGTCGGTTTCATAAAACGACAAGCGCTGACTAGAACAAAAATTGTAGAAATTATATATCGTTATGAACTTTTATGATTTCAGCGGTTTTGTAACTTAGCTTCCTATAGCTTTTATTTGAAGTATACAGTTAGATCATTAAAAATTACCAGACAATACAGCAAAGTTGATGTTTTTTGATTTCAAAAATTAATAGCTAGGCAGCTGAAACCGCGTTAACTTTGAAACTCTCAATATACCTCTGCGGAGTCAAAATATGTTACTGCCACTAAAAAGTTTTGGAAGGCGTGAAAAAGCTTGTGGAATACTGCAGAGGATCTGAAGAGTACTGAAAATTCAAATATCATTAATTTATAATATAACCTCAGAATATATCAGTAATTGTGTAACTTTTCTAACTAAATTACCCATATTTGTTATCTTGGAAAAGTTTCAAAAATAAATTAATGAACTAATTTACTTTATGTGTGAATAAGCAGTCGATAATAAGGTTAAAAGCCAGTTTTCCAAGTCAAATTTAAACTTTTTTCAAGATTCTGAAGAAAAACCTGCGATTCAAGACAAGGGATGACGGGTACTCACTTAGATATCCACTCAATTTGGGTTTCCCCTTTAATGGAAAATTAAGCCTACGATATTCCTTTGAGCTCTCTTTAGAATGAAGAAAGTTTACGTTTTATGTGTTTATGTAAACATTTTCTAGGGGAGCGTAAGAGTATTTGCTTCTTAACCAAGTAAAGCATAAAGCATACAAGTATAATCTCAAAAGTCCTATTTAACAACTAACGTAGTAGCTTTGATTTGAGTTATCGATCCGAATTGAACACGTCCTTTCCTTCACAAGAAGCTGCGCATTCTTCATAACCGCGGATCAGATCAGTATAGGATATATCTGCCATACATTTTGAACGATCGGAATCAAGTGCTTGTATGGAAAGCTTTTTACATGGCAGCTATATCTTATATTGGTCCGATATCGACCCATCCGAGTAATGAGCAGTTTCATAGAAAAAGAGAACGTGTGCAACTTAATTTACATTTTAAGGGGTCAATTTCCTTTTGTTTACATTTTATGGATGCAATGAACCCTTTGCTTACATTTTATGAGGTCAATGACCCTTTTGTTTACATTTAGCAAAGTCCAGAACCTTTGTTCACATTTATGGTCAATGACCGCTTTGTTTACATTTCAATGACCCCTTTTTAAATTGTTCAGATAGGAATACTGTAGCATTTAGTTGCTATACAAATTGACCGATCAAAAACAAGTCCATGTATAGACAACGTTTTTATTTTACAAGATATCTTCACACAATTTGACATGGATCAAGACAACTCTACAATCTTTGAACAAATTGTACTTTTCCGAATTTTTAACACTTCTGCCATTAATTTCTATATACTGTACTATACTATTTATACTGATTATTCAGTTTGTATGGCGGCTATAATGTATAGTGTTCCGATATCCGCCGTTCCGACACATAAGCAGCTTCTTGGTGAGAAGAGGATAGGTGTAAAACTTCGAATCGATTTCTCAAACACTGAGAGACTAGTTCGCATATATACAGATAGACGGACATGGCTTCATCGACTCAGCTCATCACGCTGGTCAGTTACATATAAACTATATAGGGTCTGTAACGTTCTCTTTTGGGGGTAACAAACATCCTTTCAAACTTAATATACCCTGTGCTGAGAATTTCCACATTCCACAAATGCTGAAATCTGCGCTAACGTACCGCACTCGCTTAGTCAACTTGAGCCAATTAAGTACGTAAAAATGCGCACATACTTCACACAGTGCGCTCCTTTTGCAAAGTATCGCCTTAATTATGCATAAAAGCTGTGCATAATGAATAAGCTATACGCACACAGACACGCGCGCACATTAAGCGATATTGATATAACGCATACAAATATGTACATATGTATATGTGTGCATATAGAAAATCAACTGGCACAAATATGCGCAAGAGCAACAACAATTGCTTGCAAGCCCCTGGAGGGCTGTGCATTTTAAAAAATTATTGCACGCACACTGATGCAAAACAATTGTCGCCACTGCCACACCGTGCAAACAGGCTCAACAACCCTATGCCGCCCTTTTTGCCGTTCTATGCGTAGACTCAAGTATGCAGTTATATAGCTACGTACATATGTGTATGTGTATGATGACTGTGCATCCTTGCTCATTATCACATCCTGCAGCAGATGAGAATACCACGTGGTATATATATTTAGTATGTAAGCAAATTAATGTATTTGTATGTGTATGTGAATTGTTGCTGTGGGCACCGCAGGCTCTGCCACAGCCGCTTTCAATTTCAATATACTCATTTCTCAACCGGTTCTTCTGTGAGTTCTACTTATAGTTGTTGTTATTGCTTTTATTTTTTCAATTCTCATATTTTATTGATTAATTTATGCAATTTACTGGTACCTTGCGGCCATACTTGTACCCTGCCCGTCTGCTAAACGACCCAATACCGGTTTGCTAGCATGCCTAATATTTGATTTTCTCATAAATCGTGTGTGCCGTTTGGTTTGCTAGCGACCTAAGGGCACAAACTTGTACAAACATACGAACATACATACATATATAATATAAATACATATACAGTCTATAAGGCTTCACACACTACCAAGCTTCAGTAGGGTTTTCTAATATTTTTTTCTTGTCTACTTTACCTATTATTATGCTAACGCACACACATATACATATATATACATACACACAATTCAACCGCTTTGTCTGTTCTTATGTCGTTGTTGTCTAGATTATTTTAGGCGATTAACTTCGTATGCGATATAATGTGATAATCTGCGCTTGTTTGGCGGCTTATAAATGTTATCGAATTCATCATCGCCTCGCACAACAACAACAACACAATAGCAACAAAAAATCAAGCACCAAAACATAATAATGAATTCATTATGGGTTGCAGCTTTAAATGCACGTGTATTGAAGAATGTTGCATAAAAAGGGGTTAATTTATGTTTCATAAGTGGTTTTATGATTTACTTTGATCTGTTGTTTTGAGTGTTTAACTGAGTTATAGGCATCTGTTGGCAGACAATGTAAGGTTAACTGGTTTCACTAGTTTTTTCGAATATGTTTGACAATTGTGGCGTGCTAAAGCGTTTGCAAGACCATTGTACAAGTAGGATAACGGAATATGGTTGAAGAAATTTAGACATAAACACAAATCCACTCAAATTGATGGTTCTGAATGCCAAAATTTAATGCACAAATATTTGCAGAAATTATTTAGACTTGTTTATGGTAATTGTATTATTATTTTTTAATTATTTTATGCTAAAGTAGCAGCTCACCATAGACAACGAACACAATTTCTGGAACTCCTTCGATTACCAAAAAAATCGTTATTTATACTTGTAGACTCAACGCAAAAGTCACCATTTGAAATACGAGCTATAAATCTCAACGAGCGTTTCTAGACTTTGTTCTGTCTTAAACAAAAGTGGATCTGATTTCTAGTATCAAAGCATTTCCTTCTAGAGCCGTTGTGCATAGTAACATTTGATATTATTACTTTTCAATATAAGATATTGAGGACTTGTTCGACCTTTATCATACAGCTTGAAAAAATCAAGTAAGTATCATTTCGATATCAGATGATAATATTATTTGCTGTTCAAGACCATACCACAAATCCTTTAGCTTGTTCCAACCGAAGTCTAACAAAACGCGCAGAACGTTAAAGGAAGTGAAGAGCTTAATCACTGTATTCTCTTTCACTGATATGCTGTAGATCGCAAACAGATCTCATTGTTTCTACTTGGTTAACCTAAACTGCACTCGAATAAGCTTTAACTTTGTGTGGTAGTTTTTGAAAAAATTTTAAGCTCAAGCAAATATTCAGAGGTGATTTAAAACCTATAGAGTCTGCCTATTCAGGACTAAACAACTCTTGGGAAGCTAGAAAGTGAAAAATGTTGGAAAGTTAGTGCTCTAACTTCCTCAACCCCTCTTAAAACAAGTCTTCTGGAGGTTTTAAAGTAGGCGCTAACTTCCTTAAACGACTCAAATTTCCGTCAGGGTAAGAAGGTCGGCAAAGTGGGCAGCGAGCACAACGCGTCCAAATTTAGAAAATACGTTTTATCGTAGCCTAATTTGAGGCTAGTGGAAATGTGAGTCGCTGTTTTTTCAGAATGGATTTGCTTCGCGAAATAAGGTCACTTTTTCTTCAATTCGTCGGCGAATCGATCCAATTATTTGACATAGTAGAGCCTTTAAGTGGTTTTTTTCCTCTTTAGGTAGTCGATTTCGCTCACAGCTTTCAAATAACAAAAAATCGTGAGCAAACCATTCAACCGATTGGACAGTTTACGCCTTCTTCGGAGTAGCTTCGACAAGTACAGTCTGATTTTTCGACTGTTCTCTCATGTGTCCCAGTCCAACACAGAAATCCTTTGGATTGCTTCCTAAAACCCTCTCCGGTAAATATATACGATCTTTCGCATCCGAAACGAGGAATACTGAAAGGCATAAATTAAGGGTCGGTGGTATATAAGCTTTACAACGACACAACAAAATACCGCGCTCTGTACTCTATGTACTGCAAGCTTGAAGTAGGCTCAAAAACTTTTCTAAACACTTAACACTAAAATAAACCAGATATTTGTAAAAATCTCTTGAAAAATATCTAGTGGAAATGAGAAAAGAAGCCCGGTTTGCTATGATCGGAATAACTTTATAATCAAGCTTAGGTTGCTGTTTTACCCAGAATAGGATATGTTAAGTTTGTCACGATGTTTGTAACACCCAAAAGGAAACGTCGATTACTTGATGAGATATATATGTATATATAAATGATTAACGTGACGAGCTGATTCGATTTATCGCTGTTCGTCTGTCTGTCCGGCTATCTGTATATACGCGAACCAGTCACCCATTTTTGAGATATCGACCCGAAATTGTGCACACATCCGTTCCTCACGAAAACGCTGCTCATTTGGCTCATTAGCTGCCATATAGACTGATCGATCCAGCTAAAGTTTTTTTATACCCTCTCATGCTATAAAAAAGGCACTTGTGTTTCAGCAACTTTACGACAGGTAAGGCTTGTTGTGTTTATATAGCTTAGTTGTTGTTTTAGAAATTGCTTCAAATCTATACTCCATTAGTCTTATTTCAGCGGACATCTATTAATATTATTAAAGTAAACACTTAAATATTTTAGAAAATTCAGTTGCAATTGAACTTAATTTTAACATACTTGTACTTACTTACTCAGTGCATCCGACAGATCAAGGTCATGCACTTTCTCCATCAGATACACCCCTTTCTTTCACATGCAAAGCTTATTATTCAACACTCAGACAGTCAAAGTGTTAATTTTAGTAATTTATAAGAGACTTAGCGCACAGCACAGCTAATGGACGTATGTTGCATGTGTGTTTGTGGTGTTGTGCTTATTGTTGTTGCAAGTATAGTATTTCGACTGACGCTTTAAGTAACTTACTTGCACTGCTGCTTGACGCAGATTCATTAAGATGAAGGAGCAACAGCAAGATAGCTAAGCAGTTTATGAGAGTGACTGTGTTAGTAAGCATATACATACATATGCTACATATGCATAAGTGTATGTATGTGTATTTGGCTATGAGACGAGTATTTTGTTTTGAAAGTTTTTTTTTTTGGTAAGACAATCCACATAATTCACACTTTGTCATTGTCATGACAGGCCATACTTCATGCATTTGTTGCATGCATGTGTTTGTGGGGAGCGGCAACACTCCTCTGTGATTTTATAAATTGCAGCTTGCAGCAATAGCTATGTAATAATATAATAAAATGTTTGTGAGTGTCTCTACATTTGGTAGTTGCGCATTTGTTGGCATATGTATGTGCGTCTTGTGTTGCAACAAATCAGTTGCATTGCGCGCAACTATACGTCACTGTTGATGTTGCAACTCTTACAACTTCTTCCAGCTGTTTTCCCAACTGTAAGCAACTAATTTTAAATTGATACGCATTATTTGCTACAAAGTGCTTGGTGAAAGGGGTTGTGGCATTATGTGGCATGTAACTTATGTTTAATGTTACTTCTATATATTTATTTATGTCTGTATGTAAATACGTTTTAATGCTTTCACAACGATTTTTTCGTGTGTAAATCTTACGCATTACGACGGTGGGGCGTTTGGGGCATAATGTTTCAGAATAATTGATGTGCATTCAATCGCGCTAGTACCGCGCATACACACACACACGCACGAAGTCTTCTGAAAGTAAGTAATGCTCCAACGGCAAGCCGCAACATGACGGCACTCACCATGTTGCTCATGTCTATTTGTGTGCATTTGCAGCGCCGTGACGACATTCATTTGGCATTCATACGGTTGGCATCTGTAAATACCGCTTCGTATGGAATCGTATTTCTACGACTCCCCTAAACCACATCACATTCACTCAAAATATTTGCTGTGGCAAGACAATTTTCCATGCTCTGCTCGGCTGTGGTATCAACCTTCATTATATTAAACACGCCGCCGTCGCCTGCTGACTCCTTTTCGTGCCCCAAAAAAGTCAAGCCAGAACTGATATATCCACTCTACAATGACTCCTGTGACCTCATACGCGCATATATGCTTTCTTATACTTGCCACAGTGTGCTTTACTACATTGCAGTAACTCAGCGGTAGCTGTGTGGCAATCTGGCGTAGACTAAGTCGATGAATTTCGCTCATAAATGATTCGTGGCTATTGGCGTCTAGCTTGTGGCTTGGTGAGATATGCGCTTTATATATTTATGTATATGTGAGTGTCAGTGTGTGTTATTCCTTATCCTTAATATCCTTGCTTTGTCTGCCTTGCATTTGTACATTTTGGCATTGACTTTGAGCTTTTTATGTTGCAACAATAATTTTTTTCATCGAAAGGTGCAGCTAGGAAAGAGTTTTGCTTAAAACTTCCATTAGCGAGTAGTTTTTATAATCTCAACAAAGTGGACTATGCTTGCCACGAAGTTTGAAGCACTCAGAAGGAATCGTCAAAGATCTTATAAAGAGCTAAGGCGTGTGAGCCATTGTCGCAGCACTATAGCATATAGTTGTCATACAAACTGAACGATCAGAATCAAGTTCATGTATAGAAAATTTTTTAGTTGACAAGGCATCTCCACGAAATTTGGCATAGATTATAACCTAAAATATTGCTACATTTTCTGAAAATATTGTTTAGATCCGATCACTATAGCATATAGCTGTCATGGAAACCGACCAATCAAAATCAACATAGTTATCTTTGTATACCCTTTTCCGCTAAAAAAAATTGTTAAGGGTCTTATAGCTTCCGAGCTGCCGAAATTAAGGTTTTTTCTGAGTGGCTTTTTGTATGTGACCTATTAAACCACTAAGCTCTTCCCAACAGATAAAACTTTTTTTTACACTTTGAGCCATGAAGAACGAAAGAGATCAAATTTTCTTAGTCGTTTCAGTATCAGCCCGTCTGAGTAATTTTAATTATAACCCCTGAAGCTCCAGTAATAATTACATATTTTCAAAAGCTACCCTCACATACTAGCTCTTCCGCAATTTTGAAAACATTTGGTCTCTGTAATGTAGATTATAAAGGATCACATACTCTCTGTTGTATATAAAAGGTCACTGTTTCAGAAAAAACCAAAAACAGAATCTATTTGGTATAGCTAGAATAATATCTTTTGAAATGTTTTATGTAGAATCTCAATTATGGCATCGGACTCGACTATTTTTGAAAGAACATCTTCCAAATTTTTGGTTTTTATAATAAGGGTATACGGACATCAAACTTTATTAATCATACAGGTTAATATTATTCGGGCTTTCGAAAAATTTCTATTTAAAATCAACGATTGCATTTCTCCTCACTCGTTTTTAGATTCGGCCAAGCGGTTGCGAGGTAATTGTTTAGGAATAGGTGCATGAAAAGTCATCAGATCAAAGATATATGTATTCGAAATTGATAAAATTTTTCCAAAACTTCATTCAGTTTAATCCTTAAATTTTAGGGCTGACTTCATACATTACACATAAAAATATCTGAGGAATAGACTCAAGAACAGATAACTGAAAAGTAGCCAGAACAACGCTAGATGGAATCAAATTTTCTCAAAAAATAACATATAAGTACTTCTAACGAACTAATCGCTTAGTCCTTGGATTTATAAGAATGACTAGAAATCGATAGCTGATATTGCTCAAGAATATTTCTAGACAAACGCTACAATGATGTCAGATGAAGAGGGATGATTCTTTAATAGGTACGAAGAGAGAATTCAAAATCCAATTTACTCGCTAATTCGCGGTTGAATAAAACTTACATCGAAACCAACCAAAAAACTGCTTCCAAGGCAGGAAGCTATAATGAGAAGATCGATAGCGGTTGTGGTACAACTCACTCGCTAATTCGTGGTTGAATAGAACATACCAAGGAACAAAACTAAAAACTGAGTTTCGGCCATAAAAATTTTATTTTCACTCAAAATATTTTTAAAATCTTAAACTTAAAGCACGCGCATTCCAATAAGAACGAGCATTCTGTAAACCATATAAAATATTTATCAACCAACAACACACGTAGCACTAGAGCAGAACAGACCAGACAGCACGTGAATTATTTGCACGCGCTCGCGCATACTAGCGTATCCTGTCAACAGCCCAACAACACTTGTCTAACTAATGCAATTGCATATATGGCAGACTTTCACTACACACATATGTACATACACATATTATATATTCACATATGCTTCTGTGCCTGTATGTATGCGTGTAGCTGCAATATTTATGCTTTCAGCAGCTTTGACTCTTTATTCTCCAGCAATTTTATACTACTTGTTGTTGTTGTCGTGGCTGCTTTTGTTATTGTTATCTGTCTGGTATGTGGCTTTGTGCATAATTGAGTATGCAATGTTATTATGCTTGGCTGCTTGGCTGCTGCACTGCCGGATTGCTAGAGCTCCTTGTAGCAGCCAGCAGAGAAATGGTAATGTGGTGCGTGTACTTTGCGCTCTTCTTCTTATCCTTGCGCTTAATTTTCTCATTTAAGCTTTGCTTTTCTTTGCAATGCCTTTTTGTTGTTGCGTTGTTTTTTTTTTTTGTTTTTTTGTTTCCTTCCACATCCTCTATTGATTGCAACATTTAAATGCATTCTCCTCTTTGCCTTCGCCCAGCGGATTAACGCGTCAATTACTTTTCTGATTATCCGGCGTACAAAATTTCCAACAAAGCCATTGTGTGTGTGTATGCCATTACTTGTAGTACGCTTTGTTTAAATTTTGCATTCTACAGAAAGTAATTTCATATTTCATATTAAGACGCTAAAGCGCATTTACTTGTGCGCAGAAAATGCAATTTTCCAGGTCTTGAAGTATGCATTCAGTGGGTAATTGTGTATATGAGTAGCTGGTTAGACAAACGTTGATTACTACTCGGGTAAACGCAGTGCATTAGTACTGTTAATACTCATTTCAAAAATTATGCTGTGTTCAGGGCTCTAAATGAGATATTGTTAATCCCAAGAGTCATTCGACAAATAACAGAGTGTTAACCCTATGGGTTTAATGATCTGCTGACAAAGTGACTAAACGTATTAACTTTTTTTCTGATAAACTTTTTAAAAAGACGCCATTGGAATTGCTTTGGGATTTTCAATATTTCTAAAAAGCCGACTGCTACATTTGAAGGCTTGCGGAGGTCGGCAAATTTGGTGTTTAATCTTAAAGTTACTCCGTACATAGATAAATCTGAACATACCAATATCACTTTTGTAGCACTTTAGATATTTTTAGTAAGTCTTGGTTATGTATGTATGACAATATAATTTATTTTAAAATAAATCTGTCGCTGCGTACCTAAAAAAATTCAAATTTGAATTTTTCATATCCTAGTAGTACATTCATTTAATCGTGCTGAGGGACAGTTTTTCTTTTGACGTTTTTTGTTCAAGTACTTGCGAAAGTTTTAAGGTACCTAGAGATCGGCTTTGATTTTAAAAGATCCCAATAACTTGTATAACCATATATTAGCATATTTATTCATTAATGGTTCAATATCTACTTAATTACTCATTATTTGTACGCTCCAGTGATAATGTTTTCAATATGCTTAATTAATTCAATATGGAAAATTTTCGAAAATAATTTTTTGAAGTTTCTGGTTCTAGAAAATATACTCAAGCTTTTCAATATATGACATTAATATTTTAATATGCTGCAAATAGAATCCACCTTGGGATAACGTTTCAACTTTGAAAAACTTCCAAAAATTCTCGAAAGTTTACGAAAATAATTTTTTTCAAATTTTTGGGTTTCGAATTTTTATTTTCGAAAAAAAAGGCTGAATCTTCTCGAGACATCACATTAATTTTTTAATATGTAACAAATAGACTCGACCTTGAGTTAGCATTTCAACTTTAAAAACTTTTAAGGAAATTTCGAATATAATTTTTCCAAATTTTTAGTTATCGAAGAAAGGGTCCAATATTTTCAGGATATCACGTTATTATTACATTTAATATCTTACAAGTAGAATCCGCCTTGGGGTAACATTAAAACTTTAAAAAGCAAAAAAAAAAAAAAAAATTTCGAATATATATATATTTTTAGTTTTTGGTTTTCGAAAAAAACAAACATAAAATTCGCAAGAAAATTTCGAAAATTTTCGAAAGTAATTTCTACGGAGTTTTTGGGTTAAAAAAAAATAAAACACAAGAATGTTAAATATATATATATATTTTTTAGTATTATTTAAGTACTTTATCAATCATGCCTGTTATGTACTGGATATCAGAAAATTTAATTAAATGAATTGCGTGACCAGCACTGTTGACCAAGGGTTCTTGAAATTGTACGAAATTGAATTTGTAGTGATCAATTACTACACTCCATCCAAAAAGAATTAGAGACAGGCAAATAGACAAGCATAAAAGAGCCAACACAAAGCCACGAGAGTCAATAAAAAAATAATAAACTCACAGTTGTAATGAAAATAAATCTTAATTTTCTTCGCAGCTCAAATTGAGTAGAAAGGTTTTTCGTGTACTTGCACCAACACGCCGGCGTGCAGAACCCACACGAAAAGCGGTGCATTTGAGACGCCAGAAAGGCATAATAAGCAAAACCAATTAAGAATAACACAAATTTCGATTTATAGCAAATGAAAAAAGGTGAAGAAGAAAAAAATAAAAAACAATAAAAAAGAGAATAACACGACAAGTGAACATGTGTTTGAAGCATCACAATGAAAAGAGCTGAGCTATTAAATTTGTAACACTTATTAGATGGAGTATCTTGTATATCGTGGAACATCTAACGCCGTTCAAGCTGATGAGATAACAGCTGCGGGTTAAGCGGGAGTTGACTGCGCATGTGTTTGCTTAAGAAAGCCTTAAGGCGTTATCAGCTTAAGAATTTGCTGCCCTGACACCATACAACAAGCAACGGCATGATAAACGCAATTAACGTCAGAGATATGCAGCGCTAAGGTTGTGCCTGCGCACCACACACAATCTTAAACATGTGTGTGCAACAAGAAGATTTCGGAAATTACTTTAACGAAATCACGCGAGTACTCAGTATACTAACGAGCAACATGAAATGATTTCAAAGTGTCAATTTCAATTGCTCAACTGCTTTGTTTTCCACTTAAAAGTGTAGAAATCGGAAAATATATAAAAATACAACAAAAAAAATGCAAGTATAAAGCAAACACATTTTGGGAACTGAAGACAGTTGTTTGAGTGGTTTAAGTGTTTTGTGAGCCATACTTGTCATGCAATCAAGCCAAACAAGCGAGTGTCCTTTGATGACCCACTCTGCACACACACACTCATACAAAAACCCATACACGTACAGTGCATTTAAAAAGTGTTACTCGCCTTAGTGCCTCTTATGTTTCACTAGCGCTCTTCTAAGCACAAACACACACACACACACACACTCAAAAAAATGTATGTATCCTTATTCTAGGAAACCTATTTTTAATTTCCTGACTGTCTTTTGTTGTCTTCGCTCTATTGGAATTCGATAGTTTCGGTTTCATGTGTCAGTTGGCAGCAGGCAGTCAGCACACTTGGCAGTTACAAAAACAGACGTTGCTGCAGCAAATGCTCTTTGTAAATCTACAAATCCATTGTATTTTGAAATTTTTATTGCTTCTTCGCCTTTTCGGCCGCTCGCTGGCTTCTGCGCTTACTTTTGTCATGTAATATACTCGCACTTTACAACAAGTATTGTCCGTTGCTTTCGAAGCCACATTTTTTTTTTTTTTGCCTTCTGCTTTTGTTTTGAATCTTACAATTGATCGATGATTGGATTTGACAGCTACGTTGAGTATCATATTTACGCATCAGGCATATGTGCGAAAATTCTAACTGCTTGAGGCTTGTACCTTAAAACTGCTAGCGTAAGGGGTCCTCTTGTAGGGGAGTAACTTGAGTCAGCATTTTAATTTTGAAAAATGATTTGGAAAATTATTGTAATCAATTGCTGCAGCAGTGAATATTGTTGTTTAAGGAAACCTCAGTAGAATATTTGTAGAAAGCATTGCTGCTTTGTTCGCCTGACAGTCTTGATCTGGGAAGCGTGTGAGAAAATTTCTGGAATATGATGGATTGCTAAGCGTTTTGTTGTTTTAATTTAATAATACAATACATTCAGTTAGTTTTTTTTTGATTACGAAACCAAAATTAGTGTAAAATCCATTCGCAAAAAGCGGTGTGACGCAAGACTAGTTATCAGCAACAATAACGTTAAGAAAATTTCTTTCGAGAAGAAAGTCATAAATTCTAGTATATTGTAATAAATATAAGCGATTGAAGACTGTAAATCGCTCTATTTCCGTAGGTGTTAGTTCTCGCTACATCGTATACAAGTCACGTAAATTTTTAAATGCTTAAAAAATGTGTTAAGGAGTTATTACGTAATCAATCAGTTTTCAAGTTACTGTTTCTTGTTAAACTATAAGCAAATACATCTATCCTTATATATTTTACCATCTGTCAATTAGATCGTAAAACTTTCATTTTGCTTTAGAGATAAAAAATACAATAAAAAACACACCAATGATATAGAACCGTTCGCTAACCTATTATTATCGCTAATGTCGACCGATGCCCTGTCGACCGAGTACATAGGCGTTATATCCTTCTACTCGCAGACAGGAAATTCTATTGCTTACGTGTCGGCATGAAGGAAGTACCAGCACCAGGATGGGGTACAATGAGCCAATCAGTCATTCATATTAAGCCAAATGATTTTTGAAATCATAAACAAAAGTAAAGAAGCTTGGCGCACAAATCGTTGACGACTTTTGCAATAAAAATACGGTTAAGATTTGGAAAATGAAACACTCGCAAGCTCTTAAGACCGTCAAGGCTGCGTCAGGTCATCAGAAGCAATAATCGTGGCTATGCCAAATGAAGAAATTAACCTCAAAGCAGCGGCGTTGGCCCTCCGATATTATGCTTTGCCCGCAAAGAACATATTGGTTGGAAGCCTGACAGCGATAGAATCAATTTGGCAAGATTTCGAAGTCTCGCCCGTAAAATATTACGCACCCATCGACGTTGCCGACATCTTCATCAAAGAAGGCTTCTACGAAAACTTAGAACCTGTCAACAGAGAGGAGATTCTAGTATTGATATGGTCCACAACTCGATCCAGACAATACCAATTACAGCGAAGTTATGGAAAAGCATTAAAACGGTAGGATGTCTGAAAATGGAGTCCTCTTTGCAGATATGTGCGTTGCCAACAAACTCAGCACTTTAAGGCTTTGAAGAGTAAACATAAGAGCAGAAACTATTTTTATGTATAATATATAGCCACTCCTACGGAACCCAGACTTCGGAAGCTGTTCTTGTTATTTTATAGAGAGAAGAGTCGGCACGTGTTCCAGAAATGATTCTACAACCAAATGTGATTTTTAAAATGCAATTAAGCTGAATTTGCAAACCTTCAGCTACAAACACCAAGTTTCAGGTCGAGAACAGCTTGTTATGTAAGTTTTTGAGTGCGTTTTTCGGCTCGGAGTTCATAGGGATACGTTCTATATGATTATAAGATTAAAGGTAGTAAACTCCACTGTGAATCGGTTTTCTTTTATAATTCTTAGTTTCTCTTCGTTAGACTAATGTACTTCTGTGTCACTTAAATTAGCTCTAATCTCCATACAAATATAATGATGTTATATTATGAGACTGAACTCAAGTCATAAGTGTCTGACTTTCCTTAATCCACATTCCACATATATTTTCGAATATAACATTTTATTTTTGAACAATTATTTATTAGAAAATATAAATTAGGTTTCTTTGAAGTGACTAACTACACCTGTTAGCTTTTAAAGGCCATCATTTCATTCATATCCTTTTAACAAAAGATAAGTCATAAGAATTAGTTGTGGTACAGGAATTAGATATATTTATGTATATTAAGTCTCATATAAACTGAAACATAAATCAGCTGCTTTATAAGACTTACATAATTCTTATACTAATTTCATAATTTTTTAGTGGCGCAATTCGCTACACCCATTTATTTTTCCCATGCGAACAGACATTTGCTGCTGAAGAATTTTTACTATTTCCATACACGAAAGCGCCTTCCGAGCTCTTGTGTCAGACGAAAGACGCAGCAGTTGTTTTTAGAAACCAAAGAAATTGTAACCACATTGGTTATGCTTTCCGAAGCGGGAGCATCAGCTGACAACAAACGCTGTAAGACTATGCCAGTTTCTTGCAACCAAATATGCTACGCCTGCCTACCTTTAATTTAAAATTTATTACAACTATCCCTACCACCAAATATATATATATAAAGTTTCTTGTTGTTGTTGTTACTTTAAAGGTTTTATTTGAATTTTTTTTCCAACGCCTTATGGGCGCGGTTTTTCTTTATATTTTGTGTGTGTTTTCCAATCCCGAGCCAGTGGCACACACACACATTCGAATTGTTGCGGCAGTGAAAATGCAAAAAACGCTATAAAAAAGGGAAAAAAGCAAGCGCTATGAATATGGGAATAGTCAAAATTTGAAACTGAAACTAATTTTTAATTCTTCAAAGTCACTGGCGGCAGCGCCGACACAACAACAACTCTTCCATATGTGTTCCTTTTGGTTTCTGTTTTATTGCTGCGTGAGTGCGGTGTAAGGCGTGTTGCTGTCGGCAGGCATTTGTATGCATGTGTGTATGCAAAGGCTCGTAAGCAATTTGAAATTCGTTAGGCCTCGCAACATATGGCGAACACGATTTTGGGTTGATACCATTCGTATCGCTGGCTTGTTTTGTTGTTGCTGTTTGTTTTACCACATTATTTAAAGGCTATAGTTGTACCATTACAGCTTTGTAACCTTGCGCGTGTGTGTGTAACCCTAGCATTGACTTATGTTGTAGATATAGGACGTAGGAAGAAATTGACTTCTTGTGGCAGGTCGCGCGCATCCATTTGAACGGCTATCTGAGCAGCAGTGTTGCTAGAGATTCTTAATTTGCCCTGTTGGACTGAGTTTGTTCGATCTTTGGTTACTTGTATTTAAAGACTTTTCCCTTGGGCTGTCGCTACTGGCTGCCGGTCGACCCCCTGCAAGCTATTCCTAGTGCTTCTTCAGCTACTTATATATTTTTCGATCGACTCTTCTTCCACAAAAAAAAATGAAAACCCGAAAAGTTGATGATTTTTCTGAGACGTATTTATGTCAAAACTACTGTCTTAGGTATCAATGGAATTGAAAGGATTTCTTAAATATCTACGAAAATGTCTCATTCTACTCAATTCCAGGATAAGAGACACCGAATATTTATATATTCTAACTTAACTACTTCGAATCTCTAGTATCACTTTACGTATTTGTGAGCGTAAGACCTGCATGTAGAATAAAAAATGAGAAAGCTTCGATATTCTGATTGTTATTATTAGTGCTTCCCGATATTCGCAAACCAATAAGACCAGTGTGAAAAATGATTGAACTGTTATACTGATATCTTACACCGAACTGCGAACATAATAGTCAAATTTTCCTACAAGGCTCCACAGCATAGTTCTTCAATGTATATATATACCCACTCTCTCACCACTATTACATAGCTTGCTGTCTGCGGTATCACTCAACTGACCGGTATACGCGGCTTTACGCCATATGGTCGTCTAGGCGGCCGTCTGTTCGCCACGGTGCACGCGCAAGCAATCTATGTGCTATACACCAACACACCATCATAAATAGTACTTCTGACCGGTCAAAAACAGACTGTGCATTTGTCAGACGCACCAAGAAAGCCGCTTCTTAGCATATTACTTGGGCTAACAGCATGGCGGCTGATTGGATTTGGTTGCAGTTGCGGCAGCAGTCCAATGACATCGCATGCTCATGTTTTACTTGCTGTGCGCTGACCTTGTCGCACAAATTTTTTATTTATTTTGATTTTATTTTTATGGAGATTAGACATATTTTTTTTTAATTTTCCCATTCGCTTTTGAGTTTCTTTTATTGTCCTACGCTTCGTTTCGTCTTCGTTTAATAGCCAATTTTATAGCCGCTGTAATTTCATGTTGATTTAATTTTAACGGTTGTAATTTTTTAATTTTACTGATCACCTTTAGTACACTTCGGGCGCAGTCTTACCCACGCATTTGTCTACTTCGCTCTATCGCTTTAGCGCTCTCACACCCGCGCATTTTAACTTTCCAAATGAATGCTCGCCATTGACTTTTGGCCGCATTTAAATTAAACTGAAATTTAAGCCTTTTGTGTCACTTTTGTTAGTGTTGTAATTGTATGTATTGCTGGAAATTGATTCGATTTTCGAAACCGTGTCAGCAGTGAAGTTAGCCTGCGGCACTGCCTTAGCTGGTGCGAATGAAGGTGTGTGAAGCTGCTTGCCGTCGGCTTGTGACTCGAGTGCCGCGGGGTTTGCGGCAAAGGTGTTTGGGGGCAAAGATGTTTGGGGTCGTAAATAAATAAAAAAGTTGGTAAATTTTCGAAAATCATTTCCTTTGCTAGTTGTTGTAGCGTTTTGCTTCCTTCTGCTAGTTAGCATATTTAATTATCAAGTTAACAACTTGCTATGGACTCGGTTACACTTTGTGTAAAATTGTTATTTATTTAATTTTGTCTTTAGACAATTTTTTGAATTTTCGAACATTTGTTAACATGATTTTGTTAATTTTCCACGTTTTGTTTTGCTCACTGCACGGCTACTTACACACTTACGCTTTGTTTTGGTAATAAAAATCATAAAAATTTAAATTTCGAACGACTTTTTTAAATAAATGAGCCATGAAATAATTAACAACAGCTTCAGATGGCGTAAAAAAATTCTCACACTTCTTCTAAATGTTTCAGATACACACATACCGCACTAAAGTGGAGTAACTTGTACGACTGAAAAACAAAATTACTTCAGTAGGGGCACATTTTGCGCCACACATTGTCACCACAATCAAATTAGTGCACGAAGTTGCTATTGCTATACATAAACCCACAAAAAATATTTAGTATTCAGACACAACTGAAATTTAAGAAATTTTGAATATTTCAGTAATTACCGTAAGATTTATAGTTTGTCACAGGAGATAAATTCCAAAGGGTGAGCCGTTGGCGCAAATGTTAAATGTCACATGGAGCACAAATACATATGTAACTACACATGTAGCTACAAGCATTTGTCTACATATATACTCGTATGTGCATAACCTACAGCCATTCCTCCCATCAACGCTTGTTGCAGGTTTCGATTTCATACAATGAGGATCGTTAACGAAGTACAAGTTTCTCACTCGGCTAATATGTAATATACGAGCGCTGCTCGGTGTTTTATGGTACATAAATATTTTATTGTTTTTGTAATATAATATATAGATGAAAAAAATTTCAATATGACTTTTTAATTAGAGAATGCAAGAAACATCAACTCACCCACAAACGAAGACAAGTTAAAGTTTTTCAAATAAAACAGCGAGAAAACAAAAAGAAACGTTAACTACGGTTGCACCGAAGCTATAATACGCTTCATAAATAAAAAAGGTTACTTCCAAGAACTTGATTCAGATGGTTTAGTTTGTATAGCAGCTACATAAATGTTATAGTAGTCCGATCTGAACAGTTTCTTCGGAGTTTATAACCGATATATATGACTTATATAATAATCTTTGTGAAATTCAAATGAAAAAGTTTTCCTTACAAGCACTTCATTCCGATCTTGCAGTTTGTATAGCAGCTACTACATGCTATAATGGTCCGATATCGGCGTTTCCAAGAAATGAGCAGCTTCTTGGGGAGAAAAGGATTTCAGATTGATATCGCAAAAACTGAGGCACTACTTTTCGGCAGACGGACAGATAAACGGACATGGCTCAGCTCATCGTGATCAATTATGTATATAATTTATAGGGTCTACGATGTTTCCTTTTGGGTGTTACAAACTTCGTGGCAAACTTAATATACCTTAGGCAGTGTAAAAAAGGAAGAATTGAAAATAATAATTTTAATAAAAAGAGCTGTACTCTTTCAGCAAACGAAATGTGTTATAATGAACGTAAGGAATTTTTGTTATCGAAATAACCTGTTTGAATGTGATAAACGAGCGGCATGGAGGCTAGAAAATGAACGTATAGAGTTCGAAGGTTGAAATGGTTGTTATTTGTGGAACTTGATAAAGGAGCTGCTTAAAGAATATTCGGTTCAACAATACTGTATGCATTTATACTCAAAAATATCAGTGAAAAGTTATGTAAATTTTCTTTTCATCAAAATTTCTATTTTTATAGTATTTGTATAGCTGCAACCGCAATAAGACTCCCCTGCTTCGCCGCTAGTAAACAAAAATATATTATAAGTAGGCGTGCCCCAACAGTGACAACCTCTTCTACGCAAGGATAATAATTATTGCTTCCAAAAATAATTCAAATTTCCATATATTTAAGTGTCACTTCTATATCATATGATTTAAAAGTACAACCATGTAGTACAGTGTTAATATTTTATCAAGTCAAACGCATTATATAAAATATTATATAAAATAATTCTTTGTGACAACTAATTAATATTTTTCAACTAACAATAGTAATACGAGCGCAAGCAAAGGCTGCAAAGATCAACTCAACGCATTAACGAGAATTTAAATATTTTCGAAATAACAAATTCATTTCATTTTCGTTTCATTAAATTTGTGTTCGACAATCCCTCGAGACACTCAACTAGGAGGTGATTAAAATCGACACATGTGGCATGGTGTCAGCGCAGTGCGCTTGTTGATATGCGGCTGTATTGGTAGATAGGTGTTTGTATATATATGTGTATGTGCATATATTGTATGTGTATGTATATGTGTATGGCTTAGTCTACTTGCATTTTTGTATGTATTTGTGTGATCATAAACGCACTTGGTTGCTATCTTTCAACATATCTCCTAAACTGTGTCGGCACACACGCACTTGCAGCAAAATTTATGCACATTACAATATCTGTGTATGTGTGCGTGTAACTTTGTATTTGCATAAGCATACACACTTATCTACTTAGCGTACAACACATGGCTAGCTGGAGTGCAGTTAACCTGAAGTATAGGAACTATGCAACACTGGAGAGTCATTAAATCACGGTACTAAAGCTAAAGATGCGACATAATTTACATGCATGGTTTATATGTGTGTGTATATATGTACATATATGTATATACATGCGTTTATGCTTATAAATGGCCGACACAGCAATGATGGGGCATAACGAGCGCTGGAAACTTGAACGGGGTATGCATATATGACTAACAGTGTGTGGCAGTGTCTCTTAAGCATATATGTATGTGTGTGTGCGTGAGTATATGATACTCGTATATCCTTTAAGCAGACTCTTTTTGGCTTTTAAATGCTTCTCAAGACCACCAAATGTGCGTTTTATTGCGCTGGCGCTCGCCATATATATTAGCAAATCTACCGTAATACCCAGTTACGCGTATAAATATATATATATATATGTATATATAAACGTTGTAAGTATATAGGTTTGCTTGTGCGTGATTTCCAACTATTTTTATGCGCCTACAGTTATATTGCCACACTATTTACTACGCCTGCTGCATTTCACTTCGCTTATCTAATTCCGATGACATTTGCGCCTGGTGTTAAGCACAACAGGTCCGTGGTAGTGTGCTTCCTGCTGCTGATTAGAGCGCTAACAACAACAACAAGCACACTTGTAATATATAACATCACCTCAGAGCTTCCGGTGGATATCCACACTAGCTCATACTTACTCACACATCTACAGCTAAGCATGCTGAAGAGTTAAAGCACACTCTTTGGCAGGAATGCTACTCGAAAAAGTGGAAAGCCTCTTAAAGGCAGATACACATAATTCCTCGTTGACTAAATATACCAATCTATAGCTGTGTGTGTAGAAAAAGAAGCACTCGAACTCCGCACAAAGTGGCTCGTATGTGTACGCAAATCGTTTGCCAGCTTTCTACTAGTAAATGTCATAAGTACTTTAGTGCATATATATAGTATATGTATGTATATATATATATATATGTAAGTGTATTTATATATGGCGTATTGGTATATGTGTGTTGCCATCGAAAAGCAATCGGTAATAACTATGGCAATAGCCGTAGAAGTGGCTACGCATTCGTAAGCAAAAGGATAATCTGCATTTGAATAAGTGCCTTTCAGTGTTTCCAAAAGTCTTTCGCTTCATTTTCCTGTATCTGCATGTGTGTGGAAGAATTTCTTTCATATTTTTTTGTTTTCCTTTTTGTTTTTTATCTAACAAACATTTGTAGTACGCCCATTTTTTGTGTCTTGCTTGACTCTTTCTATAATTTTGGGGTCGAAGCTTTACTTTTCTATAGTTCCACAATGTATTTATAGGCCATAAAAATACTAAGTCACCAGAAGAAATTCGTAGCGAGCGCTGTCGGTGATAGCAAGCAAAAGTCAAACCAATCAAAGGCTGAGGTGACCAACCTCAGAAATTTTGAAAAGTCATAATAAGTCTGCCTCACCATAGCTAATAAATTGGCTCTACCGAACTCAAACGTGATACTTTTTTACAAATGGCTTACTTAAAACGATCCATAATTACTTAGAATACAAAGAAACTTCGTTTTAAATATACTGATAACACATGTACAGGTCTTAAGATTCAAATAACATAAATATCTGTTCATACAAGTTCAACATACAAATCATTAGAATTATAAACAGATTTGTAACTTAGAAAGCATAAGTTTTATATAGGCCTGAAACCCAGAACTGCTGGGTTTACGGAAAGTAAGGCAACCAAAGCAAACGAAGGGAATGTGGAATTTTTATCGATCGGCACCATTCCACGAAATTACTTCGGAAATGTTCGCTGTCGCTGCAACAAAAACAACAAGCGAATGTGGTTCGGTCTTTGAAATGTACGACATTAGGAACCCATTCAGGCTGATCATTGTCAACTGCAACTGGGTATTTAGTTTTCTCAGTTTCGTCAGTCTTAGCTACTGGTTATGGATATCACGGTATCATAAGATTTGATAAAAGTAAGTTAAGTTCCAGAGCTCTTTCTCCGTGTCAACTGCTGGTGATGGAAAAGAAAGATTAAAGTATCTTTAACTCAAGAAGAGAACTTTATAGTTCGATGCGAGGTACGATAGGTTTGCGCTAAATCAACTAAATGGTTCGAGCAATTAAAAAGTAGAACAAAATTTTGATAGATTCTCAAAGGTTTTTAGATGTTATATCTTTGAGAGGAGTGTAGCGTCTATAAAAGGTTAAGACTGAAAAAATATGGTAGATTTTTCAAACATTTGAACAATTTGTGAACCCAGTAGAAGAGTAAAAAGAGAAAGAATGTGATATCAAAGATCCAGTGGGACAGACACAGCTTGTTTTACCATAAAGCGGACAAAAATAAAATCAACTCAATATTCTGATAGTTTGACAGAAGTCAGAGACAAAAATTAAGGGCTCAAGAAATAAGCGACAAAAACCGATCTCATTGTCATCTCGTTGAAACCCATTTATCTACATATGTTGCATGTAAACCCGATAAAACTTAATAACTAGCAAAACAAACTAGAGTAAACGAATAGCCGACAACTACCTAACTTGTATTAAAACAGAAAATTAACGAAAAAGGACATGTGCGAGTCCTTCAACACTATCATGTATACACAACTTTTACCTTATTTAAGCATAACCATTTCGGACGATATTTAATGGCCACCTGACAGCGCCGAGAGTAGCAGTGTCAAGTCATTTAGTCACAAAGGCGATAAAAGAATGTCGACCGACACGAAGAAATACAATAATAGAAACGAAAGGACAATAAATAAAACAAACTAGCGCCAGGTTGGCAGCAATATTAAAGAAACACAAATACTTTTATGTTATTTGTTATCTAATAAAATAGTCAATGTGTAGTCAAAAAGTAGAAAAAAAGATAAGACAATAACGAGCCTGCACAATCAAACACAAAATAGGCTAGAGTTAATGGGCAAAAAGCAAACAGCAGTTGATACACAAAAACAAAAAACAAACAAAAAAAAAAAAAGAGCCGTCTAAAACAGAGCCTAACGGCGCAGCAATAAAAGCAAAAACAAACAAATGTCAAACGGCGAAATCAACAAATGCGCCGAAGCAACTAAATTGTCCGCCTGCCATTAGGCAAAGCAACATTAAATAAGTGCGCAAAGTGACAAAAAAGGACTAACAGGACATGACAGCTAAACAAAAACACACAAGCTGTAGCAAAAGTAACGACAAGTTAGTCGTTTTTACCAGCAAAGTGGAGTGGCGCATCGAAACTTAGTAAAATAGCCAAATCGAAGCATCTGAAACACACGCCAGTCGCATAACGTGTCCTCTCGCCCGATGTGTTGCATGGACTTTGTGCCCGTGTAGCCGCTTTGGCCATATGCTGTGTGACACAAATTACGCAAAAACGACATTTTTATCAATTAGTCTAATCTGGCGCATGTGTGTGAGTCAACACTCTGTATGTGTGTGCGTATCCTCTTAGTTAGGTAAATGGCTGCCAAACTGGCAAGTAGTCGCATAAAATGTGTTGGCAAGCGGCAAAAACACACCTTGGCAACATAAAAGTAGCCAGCGTGCATGTCGCTAACGAAGACGAACTGACTAACTGATATGTGGAGTAGATGAGAAATGCTTTCACAGCACATATACGCGCTAAAGTGTACCTACTAGTATGGGTTACCACGTAAAGGGTAGTCAAAAACAATTTTACAATTTACTGCTTTTTCTGATTTAAGGCGCCTGATCTATAGTTGAATCAATGCCCTGATACTTTTGAAATCGGCTCTACTTTTATAAGAGATCAGCTTTACTTTGACTCCAGATACTGAATGTGATGCGCTCGTCAGAAGTATTATTAGATGCCTTCACAAAGAATTGAGTAAGAACAATATAAAGTACACACCTTTGGAGGACCTCGCTAATCGATTAAGTCGAAAGCCAACATATGTTATATTCCAAAATAGGGGAGGGTTTCGTTGCTAAGTTGTTGGTAAGGCATACACCAATTATGGGTAAAAATGTACACATCGTTTTGCGGGATCTAATATCCAATATAGTATAATAGTAGAGATTTCAACTGTCTGACCAATTAATTTATTCCTAGTCCTTATCATTTATTTCACTTAAATATTTAAGGTCGACCTCTGAAACCTTGTTTTTGGACACAAATATGTAGGTAAGGCGCTGGAAGACATGACTTATGCCACCCTGTACAAATACTTGACTTCAAACACATATGTGCCACACACATATAAACAATTCTATTGCCTTGCTTTCGAGCATTTGTTGGCAACGTGACATGTTGAATGCGGCGCTCTCGTAAGCGGTAAGAGGTCACTTAGTAGGCGCGCGCCACAGCATAAGCACTACTACAAACAATCTGCCGAGCAACTGTTCTTGCTGTCACACAAATGGTCGAACGGTTGGTCAGTTTGTAAAGACTATAGACCTGTAAACATTTCAGCTGGTTCTGCTGAAATCGGCTCTTCACTTTACTCTAGTCCACTCAAGTGCGCCGCTGACATTTGTTTTTGCGTCATTCAACAAAAATGTGAATGACAAGAAAAATCCTGCTGCTGCTACTTTACCACTACATATTTACAAAGCTATACATACATATGTGTCGTGTGCACAGGTAGTCGTAATGAAATTCATGGAAAAATCTCCATTTGCAAAAGTACCAATGGACTTTGTTAATTTTTTCGCAAGTAAATCTTTCTTTCAGTCGCCTTCTTTTGCTACTTCAGTGGCACGCAAAGCGCAGACAACTGTCCTTTTGGCGGCGATACTCTCTATATACAAGCAATTTCAACGGCATTAGTCCACTGCTCGTAGTACAAATAAACTTAAATTAAATTTAGCATTGTTGTTGTCACAAAAATTCCATTTTACAAATGCTGCCCGGCGTTTTCTGTATGTTTAAATGCACTCGAGTAGAAGTTTCTTGAAACAACATTTCAAATACGCTTAAAGTGGGCTTAAGGCACAAATCTTATTGTGTATTTTTGCTGAAATTAGAGGAACAGTTAGGAATATCATATTTTGTTGAGAAAATATGCTATTGCTTATGTATGAAGAATAATTTGTGTATGGCTTAACAGTAAGTTTTAGAAAATGTGGCACAAAGAGAATTTTTAGTGACCTATTTCTTAAAATAACAAAAGAAAATATTTTATAAGGATAACAAGTAATAATCAAAACAAGAAAAAACGCAAAGTTCGGTTGCACTAAAGCTATGTATACCCCTCACAAATAAAAAAGTTTTCCATACAAGAACTTGATTATGATCGGTCAGTTTGTATGGCAGTTATATGCTTTATGTGTTTGATATGAGCGGTTCCGACAAATGAGCAGCTTTTTGGAGAGAGAAGGACGTGTGCGAAATTCCAGATCGATATCTCAAAAACTGAGTAACTAGTTTGCGTATGCACAAACGAATAGACAGATGAACTGACGAAAATGATTAAATACACTAAGCTCCTCACTCTGATCATTTGTATATATATTTTGTATATATATTTTATACGGCTCCCAAGTTCCATTCTGGGTATTACAAACTTAGAACTACGACCTTAGCATACCCTGTTCAGGATCGAATAAGACGATAAGAAAAAGTTTGAAGGTTAGAGAGCTTTCCTGTTTAACAAGGAAATCGTTTCAAGTCATTTAGTTGGTAAGGAATATCTAAAAAAACATGTTAAAATTTGTATTTATCATCATTTACTCTTTCGCTCTTTGTCAGCCGATGAGTTCTACTTACGTTATTGATAGATTTGGTTATCATGTATAAATCCATTATTTAGGTATGACACAGAACTATTTGATCAATGAATTTTAACCTGTAATTTTTTTGAGGTTAGGCTTACGCTTTGCTCTCCTGTTCGATTTAACAGCTTTAACTATTATGGTTAAGCGACTAAGCGCTTTTTAACTTCTTTAGAGCGTTCTTTTACATTTAAGTTACAAAAACAGTTAGTTTAAACTATTTTTCATAACTAACATAATCTCCCTTATCTATGCGGTTGTTATATCACTATGATTTTTGTGGAAAGTTATGCATACACAGCATTTTTAAAGCCTACTTTTATTATTTCAATCAATAAATGCAATTAGAGCACAAAAGATGAAATATTTGCAGCACTCTTTTCTATAAAAAACATCAATTATTTAAAGTTTCTTGGATTTGATTTTTTGTTTTGCTCTCGTGTTCTGTTCGACAGCCGCAACTAATATAGTTAAACGACTAAACACCTTTGAACCTTACTGCTGTGTTCTTTTGTAGTCAAGTTACAAAAACAGATAGTTTATACAATTTTTCATAGGTGTGATGGTCTCCCCTACTTACCTTAAGCGGTTGTTATATTCCAATGATTTTTGCAAAAATTATGTATACACAGCCAACTTTAAGCCTAGTTTTGCTCTATTTCAAGCATTTAGAGCAATTAAAGCACAAAGTTTAAAATATCTGCAGCATTCTTTTGTGCAAAAATCATCAATAATTATTTTCTGCCAACTTTACCGTAATATCACGCAAATATCCTTTAGCCTCATGAATTTAATATGCCACTAAAATCGTAATATATATAGCTTATGTGACATAATAAAAGCTACCATACATTTGCACAATTGAAAATGCAGTTCGTGTATATTTATAGTGTGTAGATATGTATATAAATACATATATTGACTTCCGTGTTCTATCGCACATAGCGCACGCAATCTATCAATTTAAAGTGATTGAATTGAAAGCTGCGAAAATATGTAGGGCAGCGCTTATAACTGTGCGCATAAAATATTAATATGGGTAATTTCAATATATTTTATATGCATATAAATAGTATGGCATACATACGAAAACACACACACACATATACGCTCAAGCCAGCCGGCTGCCGAGTAAATCCTTTTTTCTTTTTTTTTTCTATTTCGCAGCAGCGAGCAGCTCAGATATTTAATGCTTTTCCGGTTGGCAGTTACATGTGTTGGCCGTAATGAATATAACTACAGGTAAGTGAGTTTTTATTTATATACATGCATATAAGCGAGAGAGTGTGTGTATGTGTGTATGCTTATAGTACGGACGTGTGATTGTGGCAGCTGGCTGGCAGTGACTTACCGTTGTAAGTACTTTATGTTACAATTTGAATTGCAAGCCAACTTTTTGTTTTTGCAATGCAATGCAAATGCCGGCTTTTTCAGGACAAGTGTACCAGTGTGCGTGCGTATATGGGTGTGTGTGGAGAGAAGCGAATAAATTTTAAAAGTAAAATTTATTTTGCCACAGTTACGAATATTTATAACAGCGCGCTAGCAATAACATACATGTGAGGGGGAGCGGGGGTGCAGCTAAGAGTGATTGCAGGAGCAAAAAGCGGAAGAGCGTGAAAAAAGAGAGCGCAGCTGAGAATTATGAGTGTAGCATATGCAATACAATTTTAATATGCATACAAACATACATAGCGGTACATACAAGTATTAATATATACGTGCGTGGGTGGCGGCGAAGGTACAGGCACCAGATGCTGTGGAAATTTCTAAAAAACAACAACAAAAAAAAAAGCGAAAAATAATAGCAATAATGAATGTGGCCAACACCTACAAAAAGCTTGCAAGCATTTAGCACAATTTTACAAGCTAACTACATATGTAACTAAGCAAGCTGTGTGGCACCTTAAATTTATCACACACTGATACACATATATGCATGTATCTATTTGTGCACGCAGCGTTATAACTGTTAAGCGCATAAATAAAATAATTTTAATTTATGCGTGTCTGTAAATGTGCATGTGTGTGCCAGTGAGTGGGGCAACAGGTCGTTAGGGCGTTCATCTAAAGCTGCTTTGTTGTTGTGTGGGTGCATAGATATTTATTTTACATATGTAGTACATGTCTTTAAATGCGTATGTGCTTCTGTATGCGCATTTTAAATGCAGTAACGGTTAAGCTTTTTCTGCGCTTGTTGCTTTAAGATTTATTTGCAGGCGTTAACTGATAGCTATAGAAGCCCCGTAGGAAATTAAAATCATCGTGTAATTTTTAACTATTTATTAAAATTATTTCGCATATAAGATGCTATTATTATATATCATGTTGGTTAAGAAGTGTATATGACTATGCGCATCTTGCAATACTCGAAAAACTTTAAAAATAATATTGTAAAATTCTGACGATTCAGCCACAAATCAATTTCAATGTTAATAAGCAATATATATTTTGAAATATTAAGCTTGTTAAGAAATCTTAAAAAAAGTCAGCATGGAAAATGTATCAAAATATTTTCATCAAAAACTGCTAATGTACAATATGTACATAGTTGAATGTGAATACATCTTTCCATACAAGCACTTAATTTCGATAGTTTAGCTTATATGCCACATATATGCTTTAGTGATTCGATACGAAAATTTCTTTGGAGATTGCACCTTTATCTTTACCATGCCAAATTTCTTGAAGATATTCCCTCAAATGAAAATGCTTGTCGCACAAGCACTTTATTCCGATCGTTCAGTTTGTATGGCATTTAAAGCTTAAAAAGGCAAATAAAGCTTAAAATCTTGCCTTGTAGGGATTTTTTTCTCTGTGAAAGTTTAACGCTGTATTTTAATCATAAATCCATATTAGTTTTTTTGACTCAACCTCATTCATATAAATATATATAAGTACGTATAAAGATTTTAACTGTTTTATGTGTCTGCCATGCATCATTTCCGATTTAATATGCATTTAATGGTTGGTGCTTATACAAAATATTATTTATTTCAGTTTACCCCCCTTAAAAGTCAGCGTACGACAACCCGAAAAGAAATTAATAAATGTATCACATCCAAATACTTGCATATATGTATGCATATATACATATTTACTTACATTTCAGTCACGCAATTGGATTAAGCGCAATTTTGCGGTTCTTGGCGTACATTTAGCATTTATTCATTGCAATTCTTAAATACTGTTAGTTGAATATATTTGCTGATATATCTTCTCATAAACAAAGTCACATTTAAGCTACATATACTCTCGGTGACAAAGTCAGATTTTGTAATATAACTGTCACAAATAAAATATGTTTATTTAAGGACATACATGTAAGGAAATTTTGATGAGAGCAGACAAATAGTGTCGTCTTTTGCGTTACTCTGTGCACGAACGAAGGACATTGGCGCTGAATCTGTTGAAGCATATCTTATCAAAACAGATAATATGGAACCATGCTAGCCAGAACAAGAAAAACGTTAACAAATACAAATGATTCGTTACAATAACTTGAATTCAATCGTTCTGTTTGTTTGGCAGCTATATACTATGGTCGAAACTCTATCGGCGGTTCCGACAAATGAGCAGCTTATTGAGAAAAATTACTAAGCCAGCAATCAATTTGTGTTCTTAGTTGTGGTTATAAGCTTTGAATATACATATAATTAACCGTTTGAGAATACCACAATCTCAAAGGTTGGTGAACGATATACCGGTATTAAGAGACAAACAATATATTAAAAAAAATTCTAGAGGCTGTAGGGACCACCTCGTTTCCTATTGAGTATAATAAACTACCATTGGGAACTAATTGTATTTATACCAAGCTGCTATAGTTGTTTAAAAAGATTGCATGAGCCTTAGTAATAGTAGTAATTCTTGGCAAATTTCGCTTTTTTATTTACTTTAGTTTTACTTCTTTTGATTGTTTATTCAGCTATTTTCCATAACACAGAGAATTCCACAAATTGAGACTAAAAATTTGCATATGACTACTACCTTGGCTTACACATTCATCTACACAATACCTGCGGCTATGAATCACAAGTTTAATATGTGTATCATAATTGTCAAGTTCGTGTTGAATAATTGCACTTGACAACAAATTAATCTATGCACAAACACTTGCACTTGAATTTATACGCCACAGTATAAGAAACTTCTAGCAGAGATAAAACGTATGTATATATGCAGGTGTGCAAATATGGCACACTTATGTATACTCATAACCATATCAATATATAGTACATATATGTATACTTGTATATTTGCAAACTGAAATTTATCAGCTCTCTTTTGTTTCTCGTACACACACCGTTATTCCAACTTAACAACTCCTACATGCGGCTGCAGTGAAAGTAGAATTTCCGTAAATTATTATCTCATAATTTAACATTCTGTTTTATGTTTTAATCCCTTTTCTTATTTGGTTTAAAATCTTAGATGTGACAAGTGTGTACACAAAATTAGAATGAAATGCAAAAAAGGATACAAAATAGCTACTCAGTCATGCAACTTGCATATGTTAAAGTGATATATGGTATGTGCAACTGTTTGTAGTAGGTTATCTGATGCATATGCTTAACCTCATACATTAGGGTGTGCCCATACACGAGATAGTTTTATATTAGTTTATATGCCAAGCGTAACTAAAGATAATCAAAAAATTTATGGGTTGCTATATATGCACAGATATGCATAATTTTTTATATATCAATCGTAACTTGGCTGTCATATTTTATTCTGTTTTAAAAAAGCTACACTACACTAATTATAATTATTTTCGAAATTTAAGCAAATACAATACACCTATATTTTCAAGAGAAAATCTTCACAAGGCGATATAAGTGATCACCTACACCGCCTGAGGAATAACTTTTTCTAAAAAGCAGGCTTTAATACTCCGAGTCCAAGAATAAATTTTCTTCTTAGAATTTTCAATAAAGATTGAAAATTTACTTACTAAAAAGCTGCGTAAATACCTTTAAAGCTGAATATTGAGTAAAGAAAACTCGAAATTTTTCTAATAAACTTACTTGCTAAATCAAAGTATTCACCATTCGGGAATAACTGAAAAAATTGCATACAATTAGTAAGAGTTCTCTCACCCTAATGCTTATGACAGCTTTATATATAATAATTATTTTATGCATGCATAAAATTGCCTTGCAAGACATTTTTGTAGGAAAAGAGGTTAGCTACTGTAAAAATATATTTCGACCTATAGGTGTGAAGAAAAGAAATATCAGTAGCAATATAGCTCAAGCGGTGTTGCTATGTGTCTTTCTGAAATTCCGAAGTTCATTACACTCAGCACAAAAATTTCAAGCGAAATAATATCCGAACCTTATAAATGGTTTAGAAATTCGAATTTTATTCATATCCGATATAAAAGGTGCAGAGAATGTCTGAATTTGTCATATCTGCAGGCATTTACATATGCTTAAACACAAATCTTCATTTTAGCTTCCAATAAATACTATTTTCCACAAAGCTCAAAAGCAGCTCTTTTTGAAGTTATTTTATTGTCTGCAGAAAAAAAAAATTGTTTGTTTGAGTGGACACTGTTAAACTTTTTCCAGGTACATTTTGTTTGTTACTCACAAAGCTCAAAAACGTCCTATTTTCTGGTTCTGTTAACCAAGAAACACCAGGTTTTTAATGAATAGAATTTCCGAAAGTACTAATTAACACGTTTGCAAGTAACAATATGTACATATTTCGCTACTTTCATATTAAATTCACTAAAGCTTTCAAAAGCTCATGAAAGCTTCACAAATTTAGCAAAAGCAAAAAGCAAAGAGCTCAAGTCACAGTTTTAGTCGAAAGCTCACAAAAGCTTTAGAAAGCTTATGAAAGCTTTACTTAGCTTTTCTCCCAGTGAAAATATAAAGACAAAGTTTTACTATTTAAATGAAACATTTACTATTTTTAGCCAAGCCCTTTCCTACCGGGTTTCTCCAACTAAATATGTCTGCGCACTTGTAAGCTTATGCTTACTCTAGTTTCGCATTTTCTTTATGAATCATAAGTTTATCCTTATTTAGTAGTGAAAGTAATTTTAAACATAATCGCAAACTCAGGCGTCATCAGATATTAGAATGGTTGCATTAAAACGATATAAACCTCGCATATACTCGTAGCTATACAATACATACTCGTATTTATGCGTATATACAATCATAGCTGAATATGTAAATATGATGGTGTGCAAATTTAAAACGGTTGGAAATTTGTTGAATTCAATGTGAATGCATAAGCAATTAGTAAAAAATTCCACAGTTAACTCCACTTGAAAAACAATTTTAATCTATAAACAAATCAATTGAAATAGATTTTTCAAAGCAATACAAAATTTGTTATATTTTAGTATATTTCCACTTCACTTCGCCAGTTAAAGTCAGAGCTTTCACTGAAAGCGCTTATTGGTTTTTCCTATTTTTCTCGATTTTTTTTTAAGCTATTAAACAGTTTCATACAGTACGAGTATATCAAGCACTTTTCCTTGGAATAACAACAACTGCAATAGATTTTAAATTGACTGCGTAAATATTTTGAGCTTTCATACATAATATGCGTTGGTATGTGTTTGTATTTTTTGTAGCGAAATTCTATTAATTTTTTTCGTCCACTTTATTTTGTCTTAAACTTTCTGCTTTTGTTTCTATCATTTCTATCCCCATCTCGATTTCTGTAAATTGGGTTGAATGAACTTCGCGCGCAATACTATTTGCATAGCTATTATTAGTAAATTGCATGCGCATAATATCAGATGAAATTTTATGTTACCAATTTGTTTAACGAAATGTAAGCAAAATTTCTTGGAAAGTTGGAGAAAAGGTGAAGGTTATTAGAATATGCTCTCTTCAGTTTTATATTGCAAACTGAAAAATAATTTTTTTTTATCAAATAATCTTATCAATTAATGCCTTTACGTCACGATTTACATGTTGACAACGTCATTACCAGAAGGGTCCTATGGCACCAGCAGGAATATTGTACTAAGAATTTTGACCCAGTCTATAATTAGTTAGAGAGTTAGTTTTGTTTTAAAACAAACACTGGAAACAAGTGCTTCTATATATATCCAGGTATTTCATCTTTAAGTTAAACGGCTCTTTTGCTAAAACATGATTATATTATTCCATATAGTTGCCATGTAGTACAATACATTGTATATAGCAAACTCCGAGTATTTGGAAAACCATTTTTGTAGTATGATATGCCTTTTGCTTCGAAAAAGAATTCATTCGAGTACCTATTCAGGCGTTTAACACTTCAAGGACGCTAATTTTTTTCTAGCAAGCATTATCTTGAAATCTAAGCACAAAAAAAGTTGCTGAAGACCAGCTTTGTGGAATATTGTGGATGAGTAAGAAATTAAAAATCCAATAAATACATTTTCGTTTATGAGCTTGCGTGGCACACACTTTATATGGAGCTTTCGCATAACCAAATATTCGTGAGCATTATATCTAAAACGGATCTTTGATATCTTTAGAAATGCAGCTATCTCGATTTACTACATTTTACGTTCGTTTACATTCCGCTGTTAGATCTCCGCTGTGTTCATCGTCGTTATAACACTGGTATGTTCGATTCGCTACTTTCTTCGAAAAGAAAGCATGAGCATGTATGTATGCATTGAATTGCGTGGGTTGTTACTGCGGATAGTCAAGGTAATGCTAGGTTTACTTAAACTACCCACGAAATAATATTGTACTGGTGTTACTTAAGCGATATGATATTTTGCCAACTGCTAGGTATTAACACTAGTTAGTTGTTCGATGCGCTACTCTTGCCGGTTTGAGTTCTCTGTCATGAGTCTTGCTTCTTTACTGTATTAAGTCAGAACAACACTAGCTTTATTATTAAATAGTCAAGCGTTAAAATTTTAAATATATTTTTGTACTAACATATTTTCATCGCTTATGCCCACAAACTTCACGTGAAAAAGTATGCCGCCAGAATTTCTTAGGCAATGGGACCCTGAACTTTAAATGCACTATTCACTTAAACTTTTGTATCTTTTCAGTTTTTCACTCTAAATAGCATAACAAAATAGACTAACATCATTTATAGCTTGGAAAAAATTTTCGGCGCAAATATACTTGATGGCCGCTAAAAGGTGGCCGGAAAACTTTTTAACCGCAAACTTAAGAAAAAAGTGCATAAAACTTTGTAATAAATGAATATGGACTTTTGGGCGAACAAAGGTAGGGCGTGCGCTAACAATGTAAATAGCAATTGTGGAACTATACGTTAAGGCAGTGTGAGAGAGCTGTAGGTGACTCGCGAGCAGGACACAGTTATGCGGATAAAAGTATATCGCTCGGCGCAGCAAACGCGCAAGTAGCGACTGTGTAAACATTATTAAGATGGGCAGCCGAGCGAATGTGCGGCAAGCGAAAAAGTTTCGCTGAGTGGATGTCAGAAAAAAGCGTGTTCGAAAAAAATTTAAGGTATGGCAAGGATATCAGCGCATGACATGGTCTGCTATTTTTAGGCAAATTTAAAATTCCGCCAGTTTAAAGCTTTTGCTTTTTAGCCGTTTGTGCGGTGGAAACTTTTTGCAGAATTCTTAATGCGCACAGATTAAATTTAATGGCAAAATATTTCACGTGAAGCGCGCAGGATCGGCGCTGGTAAGGAAGACACCTAGAAATCTACTAGTAGTAAGAGTGTTTGCAAGAAAGCACGAAAATAGCAGCGACGCTTCATTTTCACATATGTAAATGGCGTGTGCGCTTGGCATGAAATGTGTCACAAATGAAATCACGTTGCCGCCGCTGATGGCTGCTCACCTGCTTGTGGGTGTCGGAGCGATGGTAGCGCCTGTTTTGTCGCTATTGTTTGTGGTTGGAATGTTAGTGGCTGTGTGTTGGCCTTGAAGGTGGCGCCAAATACATATACCCATATATGTATACATTTATATATATTTCCATAAATACATAAGTGCGTGTGTGTATTCCGCGGCGTGGCAAGTGTATGCAAAAATGCGGTTATTAAAATTAAGCGCATATTTTCACTTCGAAAATTTTGTGGGCGTGCTCGCACATGTACCACGTATGATTTTTTATTACTTCAGCGCAAAAAACGAGTGTTGCCCTTCAACAACAACAAATTGGGCAACAAACAACTGACGCAGCTGGTGGTGTTGGTGACGATAATGGTTGCAAATAAAACTTAAAAAATGGTAGAAATCTTAAAAAGAAGCGCTGGTAGCGACTTTTGACTTGCTTGCTACAGCTTTAGTGCTCACACACACAAGCACGGGTGAGGCTGTGTAATTTTATGAGCGAAAATATGTATGGGCTTGCCTGCGATCAAACAGCAAGACACATATATGAATATATTATATAATATATAAATAGCATATATTTACATACATAGACAAATGAATTCATAAGATTATATACTCGTACATATTTATATGAGTTCATACAGCGATATAGCTATGGGTTTTTGTGCATGCTTAAGTAAATAGTTGTTGTAAATTGTCATTTTGCTGTATGCGTTGTTGTTTTCTCCATTGCCATCGTCTATGAGGTTAAGCTATAAACTGCGCTGTATTTGTTTTTATTACCATTCTTCCTATACTTTCTTTTTTGCAATTTTTTTTTTTTTTTTAATTTTTTAGTCCTTTTATCGTTGCGTGTCTACTCACACGAATTTGCTGCAAATTGTTTCATATTTAATTTTATTACTTGGTGACTGGAAAAAGCGGCGAATGCTTTTATAGATTGTATATACACATGTGCTACTTTGTAGCGCTCCGCTGTCAAATTTCTTCACAAGCAAAATAATTTTTTTGCTTAAGCATCAAAAAATATTTTCGCAACATTAAATTTAAGTGCGGCGTCAGCAAAAGTTTAAAACATTGAACTTGACACCAAATAACATGCGAAAATATTTTTCATGTACTCTTGTGCGATTTTCTTTCCTTGCAGTCTTCTAGGTTAAAGCTAGACTCTTCTAAGCTGATTATGGTTAGGGATTTCCTACTGTAGTTGCTTTGTTGTTTGCCCAAAACTATACTATAAAATTTGGTATCATCTTTAACCATCTAACCAAGGTAGTCCAATTCAAGTTTTCAAGCTTCCAACTTCTCTAAGTTAAGAAGAATAAGCTCGGCAGAGGTGATCTTACTATAATGGAGGTTCATTTGGAGCACCCTCAGCTACCGAATGTGCACCCTCAGAATGCTGTAGGATAAGTGAAGTCGCCACAGTATCTCTCTTTATCGTGTTTTTGCTGCCATCGGCAGTCGCTGGTCGACACGTCTAGTTTCTGTTGTTCTAGTAGCTGCGGTGCATGTTCCGGGTCCACTACCGAGGTATGATTCTTGACCTGCGTCGCCTGTTGCTGCGGTTCACCACCTCCACTTTCGCATCTTTCCATAGGTTCGCAAGCGTTTAGACAACTTTCCTCACTCATCTCAGCGTCGGGTCATCATTTCACGTCAGGATTTTGACTTTGCTAAGTCATCCGGCTTGGCGTCCATCCTCGAGAAGAGAGCTTCCAATAGCTCCATCTGCACTATTTTCCACCTCTCCTCTTCGTTAAGATTGGACTTGCGTCATTTACATATCCCGACCGCCGTCTTGTAACGCGCTTTGGCCTTCAACCTTTCCTTGTTTTGTTTCTTCTGAGACCCTCTCTTGTTTTAGAGTTGAAACCCTTCATCACCTGCTCAGGAGAGCGAATAAGTTCTTCTTCCTTTTCCGTGCTCACAGCGATTTTTTGGACCGAGTCTTCTTTGACTGGTACCCGTGCGCTGTAAAGTTGGCACATCAATAGCAACCTGCTTCCGTTGCAGTGGAGGTGTGGCCGTTGGCGACTCAGCTTAAAGGATCGCTGTGCCCGCTGTTGATCCCAACGACGTTTGGATTGATATTGCAGTCCCCTTCGTGCCTTTGTCGACATCTATGTTGAGTTTTGGGATTCGCGTGTCGTTACCCATAACGTTTAATACCTACCGCCAGGTAACTCATAAGCAATGGCCGTCGTATTCACCCATTGAGGTTGCATATAAATCAGTTTACCATAAGGGGATGATTGGGGGAAATATATCAGCTTTCGCTAGGCGTCACCTGCCTGTAATGTCAAGACTCAACTAGACCAGGGCCAGCGCTACAAGCAAGACATCCATTGCCCAGTCAACACCCGCGCGGAGAATATAATGAGAATATAATTAAAAGGAAATTTTGCCGACCAATTGTATATACATACTTGTATAAGGAACTCAAATTTTTCTGACGGCTTTATAAATATATAACATTAAACTTTTTCCTTTACTCGTCAAAAATTGAAATCAAAACATTGTCCTGATCTAGTCACATTACCAAGGAGGGCGCCACTTGTACTTGATTAATTGAAGGATGATTTTTTTCAATATTATGAGACTTCCGAAATACTTCTATATGTATAAATGTTTTCATATAACAATAAGAATTGGCATTTAAGCGAATTCCAATAAATACTGGAAAATAATGAATTTACTGAGAATCATCGTTCTAAAATGACGATTTATATTCCCAACTTTTGAACTTGTGTACGAACTGAATCTCGTAAACAACTCGTAGTACAGCCAATTCCAACTTCCTTTTCAGATTTCCTTCGGTGGTACTTAGTTAGCTTAGTAATTTATTTTCAGGAAAAAAATACACATTTAAATTCTTTTATACCAATGGCAAGGCAAGAGTCGCGGTGGCATGGCGTATGTGGGCAACACTTATTATCCTGAAGAAATATTATAATAAACGCACACAGAGAATCGTCGCAACTAATGCGTACATATGTACATAAGAATTGAGTATACTTTTTAGTAGCAGCTTTGGTGAAATTCGCTGGCCACGAAGATATACTTACACAAAAAGCTGCCGCATGGCTCACATCAATGTAAAGGCACATGTAAGTATGGACTTGCACACGAAACCAACACACATACACCTGTGCACAGCCATATCTGCTTTAACGCAGTTGAAACGTATTTGCGGATTTTCGTAACTAGGACGACCGGAAGCAACTCGTAAACTGGCAGTAAAAGTAGCGAGAAAAACCATAAAAAGCAAAGAGGGAAATAAAAACAAACAGGACGAGAACGAGATACGCAAAGGAAAAAAAAGATTTACGCCAGTATGTAGTACGTATGCATGGTATAAAAAATTGTGAGAAGCAGCAAACCCGAAATGTAAGAATAAAATGCCAGAAAAGTAACGAGCTCAACAAAAAAACAGACTAACAGCATAGCTAAGTGCAGTAGACGCTCAGTAAGGCCAAAAGGTAGCAAATAATCAAAAAGTAGTAAGAACAGCGCAAAGCAGAAAACATAAATACAAATGAGTAGGAAAATTAACAAAAAAAAAAACAAAAAGTCTAACAACAGGAGCGTCAACAAGCTGGTTTGTGATGGCGCACGGTTGGGCTGACATATCCGGCAGGAATTTTAACTAGCACAGCAAGTGGCACGGCAGCTACTCATATATGCACATAGCACTTTATTGCATTTAAGGTGCATGTGAGTTAACTTATGCTGTTATCTTTTTTTTTTTGCATATTTGCTTGCAACAAATACTGCTGCAGCGCACATACATGTGCCGTATTTTAAGCCAATTTCACGACTTGCTGTAATAAAAATGTACGCGAGCGCATTGCTGAAATTTCGTGTCATGAAAAAATTGCATACTCCAAACTTAAACCTGTAAAAACACACTTTCACTGAAAAGGAATAATAAATTGTCATATTGCAACATAACACAACACATAACAGCAACGTAGTTAATTTTTCAGCATATTTTTTTAAAGCTGTGACGCATTTTACGCATGTCCTGCCATATATCCTTCCTGTTGGAAATTTTATTTTCTTTGTAAAATGTCAGTGCGAATATGTTTTTTGATTTTGTATATGTGCTTAATTGCTACAAGGAGAATATACATACATATGTGCAACTTGGAAAATAATTAAATATTTTGTTACCATTATTAATTTCTCTTTTATTTTTCTAACTGCTCGTAAGAAGTTTTAAATATTATTTTAAATGTAATTTTTTCAAAACGCTGTTTTACCAAATTTATTAAGTCAAAAGTCTCGCCTAATTCGTATTCTAACTTGCTATGCAATAAAAATTGACTTTCAAGTGCTTGTGGTAATACACCATAAGCAAGTCACTTTAATATTTGTTAAACTCACTTAAATTTTTCTAAATACTCAAAACAATGCATGTCCTTACTAATATCCTTTTTTTTAAGAATATACAATAATCATTTTTCAACTAAAAATTTCTCTTTACCTTATTTACTATATTCAAATAAAAATATTTTTCAAGCACTAAAGCCACTCACAACTCATTTCCTAAACCCCACTACACTTTTCACTAGCACTTTGTTCGACTCATGTAACTTTATGCAAATCCTGCTATATATCCTCTATAATGAAAACCTTTTTTTCACTTTTCTATAAAACTATAGCTAACACTTGTCGCACAAACTATTCTAGTTAAAATACCTACTAAGTTAAATGCAAAACCCACAAATTTTTACAACTTTAATCCAAAAAGTGGTTAAACATTGCACTAACTACACCACTAGTACACTCCAACCATTTTCGATTCATTGAACTTCAACATAAAAGAGTAAACACACGCAGCAAAACCAAAAATGATTACCAAATTTACATAAATTTCAATGACCCCTTCGAGTGTATGTACATATGTATGTGTGTCGAGACACATTGTTATGCAAATGTAAAAGCAGAATTTTATTATGACTCAAAACACTAGCCAATTCGCTTGCTTGTGATGATGACCTGCTTGGCGTAAATGGTCAAGCTGAGATTTTCTTGCAAAAAGGTTCACAGAAAACGTGCCGTCTAACCTTTCGGTGCTGTGTAGCTGTTATGGCGTACTACTGTCGCCTACATTGTCACGGTTTAAGGGACCCAAATGAGCATGAATGCAGCATGGCAAGCGTGATTATTGACACTCTCTTATACACGGCGTTTGCTATAAAGAGTCACACACTCTACACTTTACAAAAATGAGTATAAAGAAAGTTGTGCTATGATTTTTGAGAGCTCAGAGCGACGGCATCTCTTCTATGCACTGACTGATTTTCGACTTGGTCAACATCACGGAAATTGTTTAAATTGCCCTTCTTTGTTTTGTATTAAGTCGGTTGAGAATTATAACTAAGATCTCTATATTTTGAGCGAAAAATTATATTATTTCTCATTGAACGTACACTTATATCAGCTTCTATAAAAAGTACGCATTTTTGTATTTCCGTAGAGTATAACACCCTTTCGTCTTCTCTCTCACTCACCTTACAGCATCAATTGGCTTCTCTCAATTCTCACTCATCTCAATATGTGCTCTCTCAACATTTCGTATATTACCTGCGTACTCATTTCTATCTTTGCTTGCGGAAACAATTTCCCAGTATTTTTTTACTCAGCTGTTTAGCAGTCATGATTAGCGCAAACTGTGTCAATTCTCTCACTCTCCCATCAAAATCATATGTGCCTCATCTGACACTCACCTCATCTCAACACAGTGTGGTGTGTATAACACAGCGACCTCAGCCCTTAGTGGCTTGTAAATTGCCAAGTCTGCCATTGCCATTGAAATTTGTCAACTGGCGCCCCAAATTTTAACTGTCACAATGCGCCAGTTGAGTATACATATATAAGTATGGGTTGAGAGTGGGCGTAGGCGTTTGTAAGTCTTATACACATAAAAAGCTGGCTACCTTAACCTAAGTTAACATATGCACAGACAGGCGTTCATTCAGCCTTTGTAGTAATTGCAGCTTTAGTGGACTTTGCCTTGAGCTCTTGTTTGACTGCTATGCTTCATTTTTCACTCGCTACGAATATTGCAATTTTGACATTTTAAGTTAGTTGCCTAAGGAATAATACGCTTGATTGTGTTGTTGCATGCATGTTGCATGTTGGTATATGGATCATAAAACGAGCAGCGCTTGTTAAAAAATGCTTTGATGGCTTTGTTTTATACCCAACTCTAGAAGAGCATAATATTTAGTTGAATTTTTGAAATACATGAATTTTATTTTCAAAGTCAGCTTTTGTTCAAAAGGAATTAAAAATCTTCATTGTACGACATAAAACAACAAATAGGTACGCGGTAGTCACCTTTTCATCAAACTTTCTCAAAGGTATGCGCCGTTTCAGGCATGTCCTGCCATATATCCTTTTTTGTCCCAACCATTTTTTCAGTTAAGCGTTTACAGAATTGCATACTTATTATCTTAACGTGCTCTGATGCGCTTAGTTTCAGTATAACAGAAATTGTATTGCTTTGTGATAGATAACTACAAGTGTTACAGTTTAAGCTTTTATAAAAACAGTGAGTAGAACTTCTGCAACACAAATGACTAATGTCCTGTGGTATATCCTTTTTTTGAGCAATACATTGTTTATTATTTATCACTTGCATTTTCAAGTTCCTTGATATTTCCGTTAGAATTTTAAATTTACGCGACTTGTATAGGGCATTACGTGCAACAAACATCATACACTAGGTACAAACGTTGCTTTCTAGTTGTACCCTCAGGTGTGAACGAATGTCAATCTGTGATATGTAATACAGCGCCTATGTCACTCATTGCTTTTTTTTTTGTTTGTAAATTGCCGGACACTTTTGGACACGAGTCCAAGTATACGAAGCACCACAGGCAATAAGTTGCCTTTTGTAGTACAATCTAACACTGTGTCCTTATCGCTGTTAGTTACATGCTAATGAATTTTTGTGATTTTTTACACTTCATGTCTTAAAGGCAATCGCATATTTGTTAGCTATACGATTGTGAGTAGTAGCCTGTGCTAAGTTGCTAAACTACAAGCCGTTTACGCACATGCTGAGCTAAACGAACAAAGCGCAAAAACCAGCACGAGACTAACAGAGCGCTGCTCTATGTAGTCTATGCATTGACTAAAATCTTTTGTTGGCTTTTATTCACATTTGTTACAATTTCTATTTTCTGCCATTTTCCATGCATGCAGGCTCATAAATTATATGTTTGCACAATTTTTCACTATTGATTGACTTTGATGTGTCAATAATGGCAGCATAGTGACATTCATTCCGCACTGTATGTAGTCCGCCCTATGCTGCTATTGCGTGCTATGCTATGCGAGTTGAGTAGCACACATAGCCGCACAGTTGGTAGCGTGTGGTGCAGCCTACACAATTCTCACTTCACACTTCGCATATTTGCTCCTCTTAAACGTATGTTAGAAATGCGTTTGAATTGCTTTGGTGTTAATTTTCACGTTTAATTACAATTTACGTTAGTTTTCCTTATGCTGACAAACCAAATAATAATCGACATTTGCCGCACTACTACATTTTACTATAAAATGCTACTTGTGTTGTAAATTTTGCAATGGTTTTTGTTCACCTAGCGCACATTTTACGCATATCCTGCCATATATCCTTTTTTCGTGCTACCTTCAATAATTGCAATTATTAACGCTAATTTGTTGGCAATGCTACTGGCATTATAACAGAATGTGGCAGATTGCAGATGACGCAGCAAGCGTGCTGAAAAAGTGCGCAAAGCAGCTATCAGTTCAACATTTTACTGCTTTTTGTGTATTCTTACTTAATTCTGCAACTTTTATACTACAGTTCAACTTTTGTTTGGCTATTGTTTATTCCTTGTCGATTCGTTGCGGCTAAAACTGTCTGCTGTTACACCATCTTAATTCTTGTTTTCTTACACTTTACGAGTTGTTTTGTTACTTTGTTTGCCGCTGTATTGTTGCTTTGGTCGCACACAAATGAGGTGTTAATTACAATTAGCAGTTGTGCAGCAAAAGTAGACAGCATCCTGGCATATTATCATCACGCCATAGCCAAGTCGCACATATTGTCATACGCAAACGAAACCGGCCCGCACATATAGTTAGTATTTGCAACTTATAGTTCTTTCGACGCCTTGCTTAGTGTGTCACATCAAATACATATTTGTATGTCAGTTAAGGACATTGGCTTCTCATGCTGTGCGTCTACTTGATTACTTGGTCACAGATTTTCTTGATTGTCTTTTTGTTCGCACATCTGCGCTTTCTTATCGCCACACGTATTAGATGCAGACTTTTTCGCTCCGTTTAGTGTTTGCCTTAACCGCTTCAGCGGACAAGCTGTTAGTAATGAGGTTTTTCCATACTTCACTGTGTTAAGCGCAGTTTTTGTATTACTTACGCGGCTTCTTGCCTAATATCTGCTGGAAATTAGCTTTAATGAGGAGTCTATATGGCTTGCCATTATGCTTTCTTTCTAGATGCAGCGAAGAGGTTAAGAAGAAATGGATTGAGAGTAACACTGTTTAATATAGATGCTAACTTATGCAGAAGATAGAGCGCTTCGAAAATTATTATATCTTTAAAAAATGTACATATGTATTTATCTTAATATTAAAAAAGCTAGTCGTAAGAATGTCAAAATTAAAAAGTCGCAAGTTCTTTGACATATGCAAAATAATGGCAAAGAGTTTTATATACAGCGAACCACAAATCTATCGAGCCGTCCGAAATTGACGTTTCTGAAATGGTTTTAATGGTTAAAAAATATCAATTTCTTTTATCGCTGTAATAGATTGTTCAATATCACAGCAGGAATTCGCAATATCATTCGAGTATATTTGGAATTTCAAAATCTCTTTACAACACTTATCTGCTGTGCTCGCCGGCAGCGGATATAATAGAGAACGAACTTTTTTGACACCGAAAACTTAAAATGTCTCATTTATTTTGAAGCTCAAACTTTCAACTGAAATCTCTCTCTGAGCTTGAAAAAGAACCCATCTACAGCTCAAAAACCATGCAACCTTAAGCCAAAGGTCTAGTTCTATAAAACCTTTATTCATAAACAGCTAAAACTTAAAAAAAAAAGGCTCTTACTTTTAGCGAAGTTCACTGTGTTATATATCGATTAATTCTAAGTTTCACTTCGAACATTAAAACTTTTAACATCAATCAATTGGTTTATTGATATTGAATTCTTTCTATCCGTATCAGTGTGAATTTGAACACTGTCCGATTAAAGCAACTTTGCGTAAACCACATATTTCGTTTGTGCAAAAATTGTTAATATAATTCTCACCAAGTTTACGAAACAACAGGAAATAGTTGCTTTGAAGAAATATTCACTCCTGACATACCAATATTTAGAAATATTGATCTCTCTTTAGTGCTATGAAATGTTTTTGCATTTGTTAAGTTATGTTTTTGTACTCGCGCGTTAAAGTTCCTATAACTAGAAAGCTATCCATGAAAGTAGAATGCGTTGCTATTCGAATTGCCGGTCAGTATAATAAACAGTTTGACTTTATAGCTGTAAAGAAAAGTGTTCATATACTCTGAGAAGAAGCAGGTTGTTACTAAATTATAAAGTTCATTCAACAATTTCAGGGTTTTTAAATACTCATAGCTTTGTAAAGTTCCTTTTTAGCTTAATTTTGTACGAGTATTTGACAATGAATTAGCTTCGAATGCAACGATTTCATTAATTTTTTTCACTGAAGTTATAATTCTCAACAGGTTTTTAAAATATTTTGTATAAGTGTTTTTAATAAGTAGAAAATAAGCAGATACTGGTTTGATTTTTGAACTGCACAAGGCTTTTAATACACCTTGGATTTAATACAATTTTCGATTTAAAGCTATGGCTCGTATATTGAGTCAGGTTTTATACCAGAAAATATTATTTATATATTGAAATGCGTCTTAAGTCTTGTATCTCTCTTCTGAATATAAAATATGTTTTGAAATTTCCACTAATATATGTATGCTATTAAACTTGAAAGCTTACAAGTGCTTTCATTTCTATTGTGCCGTGCATCAAATTTTGCTATCCATTAACTCTTTACATTGCCAGCCACTTGGCAGATAATATACAACAATTAAATTCTTACAACATTGCAATGTGTTTATACTTTTACGGCAGCATTATGCCTCTTTAACTTGCCACACCAAGCTTCTATTTACAATATACGCGTGATATTCATTCGTTATGCTTAACATCTTTGCACATTGTATTAAGCCAACACAGAGCTGAGCTGCAGTCCACTTACACCGCTTTCGGGCTGTCTATTTTAGTTTGCTGCATATTACAATATTAAAATTTTCTATTACTTTTTCAGCTTTGTGTTTCTTTCTTTACTGTGAGTCTCTTATTCATTTTTGCACTCAACCACTTAGACACGACCACTTGCACTCACCATACACGCATACACATAAGTTAACAGGCAGGCAATACTTAACAAGTGAAAGATGCCGTTGCCGTTTCCAGTTATGCGGCGCATAAGTCACTTTTTATTAGCTATGAGCTGTGGCAAGTGAACGCCGCTCTAAATGCTGTTAACTTAGTAGAGACAGCGTGAAAGAAGCTCTTTGTTGTTGCTCAAAAAGATACACCGCTTTAGCGTTCGCTTTGTGCGTATGGCGGCTGGAATAATGTGCTTTAAGCGCACGCAAAGATTTCATTGTCTGACGGCTATTGTCTGCGTGACTTTTTCTTAACATTCTTATACTTATATTTTTTTGCTCTCCACCGCATACACATCGTCCTGCGCTCACTATGCATACTTGTTTCAATAAATTTCTTTGCTGCATTACGTTGTTTCACAATTTCTATACGCGTAAGCGCGTTGATTTTCATATTAAATTATGTTTGCATATTCTTACCGAACAGGACATATGATTACGAGTACATTTCTCTTTCCATATAATTTATATGCTTGTGCGCAGCTATCAATTGCGGCGACTGGGCCTTTAATTTATTTCGTTGGAACTGATAATGTTGTTTTTTTTTTTTTTTTTTTTTTTTTTGTGTAAGGACCTACTTTAGTATACATAGCGTGTAGCGGCTGACTTTGACAAAACTTTTCGCAAGCCACTCGCAGGTTCGCAACACTTTTGGTGTGTGTGTGTGTGTGCATACTATATACTCCCTTGTATACTTACTATTTTCACGTTTGTACGCCCATTCACGCATGCCGCGCCGCGCTACAGCGATTTTCATCAACGTCGTTAATATTAACTTTTGCAATAATTTTAACGAGAAATTGTGAAGTATGGCCTATTAGATAAGCGGAAAATTTGTTGCAAAGAACTTGCCGCACACGTATACACACATACACTTATGTCTAAGGAGCGCTTGTACCCACAAGGACATACCATACATGGTATGCGACAACAATTCAGCTCATTCACGGTTGAGAATGCTGGCAGATAAAGCTGCTACACACACACACACAAATACAAAATTTACCAGACACAGATATAGTTCGCTGTGGCATGCGGTAGCCGAAAACTTTAAGCAGCAATAAAGTGCACCTACCCACTAATAGTTAGCGCCAGCTCAAGTATAATAATTGCCAAACTGAAGTGTATTCCATAAACTTAAGTCAAGTTATTAACTAAAATTTGTATGTATACACATTTTATACTGCAATTTATTGGCGACGTAGTGGTCATGAAAACAAATTTATAAATCAAACAGGTCAAAGCTTAATAAATAAATAATTTGGCTTATCAGCGTCAAATGATATATGCGAATTTATTTGCTGCATAAACAAAAGTTATAACAGCAACTGATCTTGCCACGTCTTCTTATTGGATAGACAGTTGATTTATAAATTTGTATTTACACAAATAAGCAAGTTAAGTAAAAAGGTTATACACAAGTATGCTACCAAAAATCACGGCAGATGTGCGTTTATTTAAATTGTTTTGGAAAAAATGTAGATACATACATATGTATTTGTATTTGTAAATGTATAATATTAGTGTGTAGTGATTTATGAAATGTAGAGTGCTGAAAGTGCTTTTTACTGCTGAGAAAATAGTACGTAATATTTTTTTAAAATAAATCTTGACTTGGAAAAAAAGGATATATGGAAGGACATTTGAAAAATTAGTTATGATGGAACGAAATTTAGTGTATTATATGTAGGAATGCAAGCTGCCAATTGTAGACAGTAGTAAGCTTGAAAAACTGTAAAGAATTTTCACAAAATAGAAAAAGACATGTATTTTTGTATAAACATTATATTATTTTTTTTTTACTTTTCCGCGGAACTTAAAAACAAATTAGGCATCAACTATGAAACCTATTTAACAATTACATACTAACATTCCAAATAAATACTTATATTATTAACTTATTTGTTTGATAATGAGCTATAAACATGTTAATGTTTATCATTAGTTATAACAGACATTTCAAGAACCACAATATTATTAATCACTACACACATCAAATAAGTAGTAAATAAATATTTTTATATTATTAACAAACATAGATTGTAAAAACTTTTTGACATCGTAAACAAAACTTGCAAAGTTAACTGACCATTCGCAAAATATTTTTCAATTCTTGGTTATAATACAAGTATGTACATATCTCTTATGCTTTGGTATGAACTTGTTCAAGGATATATGACTGGACACTACATAATTACAATGGAATATAACCGACAGTTAATTTATTGCACTAACAAATTAAAACACGTATTTGTAAAATAATTTCTAAACCCATAAAATATATTAGACAAACTTAAAAATTAGTATAGCATATATTTTCGGTATAAAATATAGTTTTGTTAAAAAGGATATATTGCAGGACACTGTTAAATGTATTAATATATGAGCAAAATGTAGTTCACGGTATAATATGAGTTAAACGGCGGACTGTTTTATATTATTCAACTTATAAAACACGTAAACCGAAAAAGGATATATGGCAGGACATTAGTAAAATCTGATATATGTTACAGGAAAACAATAATTTTTGCACCCAAAAGATATATAAAGATGATTATAAAAATTGTAGATAAGAAAGTGAAAAAGTTAGAGCGGAAAACTGGAACTGAACGGTAAACAGTGTTTACGCTTCAAAATCAAAATTGAAACTTTTATATTTACAAAGATCGGACTTTTCAGAAGGTTTAAGTGATTTTAAATGTAGCTCAAAACAACGCTGGGAAAAAGGATATACGAAAGGACATGCCTTGCTAAAAATTTTTTCGCACATTCCAACTATTAATAAGTGCTCGTATTTAAATTGATTCCAGCTACTTGTCACTACTCAATCAAACGACGCCTCACAATGTCGCCAATTAAATTATAAAATTGCATTGCTATTCCATTGCAATTTATTTCGTGTGTTTACAATAATTGATTGATTGTTCGACACATTTCGTTTGGCGATTTTAGCCACAACGGTAATTAATCAGCGGCAAAAGTCCTTCAATCGTTCAAAAGTGCTTTTAATATCCTTGCTGTTGACATGTTTTAAGCCACGAATGCATTTTCATTGTTGCGCCTCGCAACCACTGCCATTTACTGCAATTACAAGTACGTTGACCAACACTTAAATCTCGCATTGACCCATATTTAGAGCCATGCTCGTATTTAACCACCTACCTGTGCTACAACTAAATACTTTGCAATGGTGTGTTAGTATATTATGTGTGCATGGGAATGTTAGTACCGCAAGTAAATTGCAAACCATTATTCTTCGCCTTAAATGAAACATATGTCAAATGCAATTGACTGCCAACAACGTCAATAGCAACCGTCTATTTAAGTAGTAGAGCCTCCATGGCGTCGGCGTAATGGTATATAAGTATATATGTTAGCCATGGATATCCTTGTTGGTCAACTAATGAAGCTAAAGCACATTAGGCAGCATACAAATGGCTGAAATTGGATGACAGAATGTCTGGCTAACTTAAGGCACAAATACTCGTAAATGGCCGGTGAATGGATGAATGGTTGCTCGCTTGATTGGTTATATAGCTAAATAGCTAGGTATATATGCGTGGTCAACTGCTGATGAAATACAATTCGTCCAACTCACAAATCTAGATAGTACATAGCCACATTTATTTTTGTATGTAACTGCCTAATCGTATTTGGCTGATGCAGTTGCTGTCATGAAAGTAGTCAACAACACGAACATAAATTAGACGTTAATTTGATGAACATGTTGCTAGCCAAGAGTAAATGTAGGAGTTTGGCGTTGCTCAGGACATTAACAAAGTTGTCTTGTAGTTGCTCTGCTTAGTGGTAATATATAGTAGCACATATAATCCTTTGTATGTGTACTCTTAAGGCTCGTATTTACCCATAAATTAGTTTTAATTATCAGATGGCATGTGGCGAATGAGATTTCAGGTAGTCTCGTGGAAAGAATTTATATTCAGTAAAATAAATGTATTTGTTTAAACAACAGTTAAAACTTTAAAGTTTAATTTAATTATTTAATTTATTTGCTCAAATTCCTAATCAACTTATTTCCGGACATAGAACGGTTTCTCCGTATTCTTGAGGCTCATTTTTAGTTAATGTGCTTCCTCGCAGATTTCAGTTCAATTAATCTCAAAAACTCAAGAACTCTGCCACGGTTTATCTCTTTGGAGAGATGAATATCATATGCCCAATGAAAAATCTACTTTCAAAGTCATAAAATTATTCTTCTACATATTTCTTATCGATATCAGTTTCGTAGTCATTTAATATCGACTTCCAAGCCAGAGACAGCGTGGTTAACAGCTTGTTTTCACTGCAGGTCTCATAATAATATTATACGACTACCAGATGTATTCAGTAACCCATCTTTAAGCCTAGCTTCAAATGGTATGTTAGTGTCTCCGAATAACAGCTCGAAAACAACATACGCCTATGGCAAATAGATTAATGATTATGTTATTGCAACTTAAATATGATCATTTCATTTTAGCTTTTGAGTGAAGCTTTTAATGATCTATACTAGGGTTCTGAATAAAATGTAGACAAAGACGTGGCATGATACAAGTATGAAAATCTGGCGATGAGACATTTATGCGCAAAGGTAAGAAAAAATATGGCACTTTGAGATCTCTTATGCCTTTTTAGAGCTTGAAGCTTTTTATAAGCTTTATTCAGAGCGATGAAAACAATGTCTTGAAGTAAGTGAAAAACCTTGTGTCACTATTACACTGCGGTAAGAGAAGTACGATGCAAATTTTGTGAACCCTTATGAGCTTTTTATGAGCTTTTCTAGAAAACCAGTGAGGAATGTCAAGGCAGAAACTTCAGATAAGTGTAAAACTTGTTGGGAAGATATTTATGCCGGTAAATAACATAAGGCAAGGACGACTCACTTTAATAATGAATTTGAGTCGGATTATCAAAATGTCGGATTATCAAATAAAGTTTGTAGGTAGTAGAGCTTTTACTTTGTTTAACTATTTTCATAACTTTTTTGAATACTTACTTAATTTTACTTAAACTGTCCTTTGAACTATCAATATCACTTCATTGTTAAATTATCAATACTTGCTTCAGCTGTCCAATTAAGCTTTTCACGTTTGTAGACGCTTTGTCTTCAGTATTCCATGCACCTGTGTATCAAATGATAGCGCCTGCGGACAACTCTTTAATTAGTGCATTGAAGCTTTAGTATGAAAGAAGAAACAATTTCTGATAGTTTTCACTTTCTACGCAGTTTTTTTCGTAAGCACTTGCAGACATATAAACATGAAGGTAATTCTCGCTTCCTGCTTAAACTTTATTGAGACAATGCGAGCGGCATGTATTTATTAATTGCCGTCATTCACCAAATTATAGTGGTGGTAGTGAGTGAAAGCTGTACAGGGTGCTCACAAGATGGGTGTGCTGTTGTCATGACAGCGAGTAGAAGCTGCGGCTTTTGGGGAAAGTGTTCACGTTGGAAGTATATATACTTTTTTGGTGTACGGTTGTAGGCTGGTGTGTTGATTAAAGGCTTGTGAGTTAGCTGTGGGCTTGTGGGTTAGTTATAAGCCTGAGTAATGCTCCGGTTTGTAATTACTCAATTTTCCTTAATCAATATTTTTTTTTTTACTTTCTACCGAGCTTACGCTTGGCTTGTAGCGCTTCTAAATTACTGCTTTCTAATTTCTTTTATTTCTTTTTTCAATTTTAATTTTTTATTTTTTTGTAGATAAAGCGCATGCAAGCAAATTAAGGCTAAACCTAATTGACTTATCTACGCTTGTGGGCATTGCATGACAGCTGCGAATGAATGAAGCGCATATCCACTGCCAATGTTGCACTACTTTTTGTCGTTTTTATTGTAACTTTTTGCTTTTTTTAATTTTCTTATGCGAGCATAATAGCATATTGATGATGAGCACGGGTGGGGGGGGGTGGCAGAGCGCAAAGGATAGCAGGAAGTGCAGGAGTAAAATAGCTGTTCGAGTAAAGCAATTAAATATGTGGGAGTGTTGGTTAATTTAGTTCGCATTGTTCTGAAGGACAACACTGGTGGAATATATATTCATATACAGATATGTGTGACCGTATATATACGTATATTAAGGTGGTTCAGAAAAGTGAATTAAAAATTTTGTTCAGTCTCAAAACTTTGTGTTTAAAGATATTGCTGGTATAGCGTAAATCCGTTTTTATACATGTGTGGCTCTAAATTTGTATATATTAAGGTGGTTCTAAAAATTAAAAGAAAATATTCGCCTTCCAAAATTTGTATTAGATAAGTGTGTAAATTTTTTATAACCAAATGAGATCAAAATGTGTATATATTAAGGTGGTTCCGAAAAATTTATTGAAAGACTTTTTTCAGACTCAAAAAGTTTAAGTAAAGTGCTCTCGGTAGTGACCATTTTGAATGTTCTCTCTTTTGGCGCAATATAAAAGAAACTGGCGCCTGAGTTCTGTGAGACAAATCTTGACCTTAGTCTTTGCGAGGCGGAAGGCTGGTTCACAAACTTAGATTCAACTGTTAATTTCAGTCTCAACAAATTTGCACGAAATATATTCGATAGCGTCCATTTCAGTTCCCCATTAAAGAAATTGAACTTTGAAGCTTGGTAGACACAACCGAGTCTTCACATATCGCAACCGCTGTTCATATGTTATGGCCTGAACTACAGTAGAATAGACTCTAAGGATAATAGTTAAGGGAATCTTTTGAAAAAATGTTGCACTCACTATTAAGTATGACCCTAATATATAGCTACGTATAGATGTATGAGTATGAGTAAAAAAGTAATAAATCGTGCAGAATACTCAACTATTTCAAGCGGATAAAAATTGCCGCTACCAATCAACAGCAATGAAATGATAAAGTCAAGCGCAATGTACAAAAACAACAAATGAACTATGAGCTAAATGCTCAAGCCGAGATAAGACACAATGAGTGCATGAGAATGAGATGTTAAGAGGGACACGAAAAAATTGGCGTAAAAAGTAGGCTAGATCAAAATCAACAGCGCACGGCTGATAGTTGTTTTTCTCTAAGCTCAATAAATGTGGCATTGTTATGGCTTGCAAAGCGGACGTCAAGCTACAGCACAACAGCAAAAGCAACAACAGAAGACAACTTAAGTTGGAGGTGGTTGAGGCGGAGCAATTGCAGTAATTTTATACACTATTGTGTTTTAGAAGTAGGAACTAATGTAATATGTAAGATAGTGAGAGAGAAAGAGAGAGAGCGAAGGATGATAGCAAAGTGTGTGAATGCGAGAGGCAGCAAGTGTAGCTACAATATAACACTTCCACTACCGTTACTTTAGCGTTGTGCTACAACGTCAGGATGCTAGGGTAATTAGCGATTGACATGAATTGTTCATTAAGTCGGGTAGAGCGTGGCATAAGAATCGCCAGCAACAAGGATGATTGCCGCGCGCACAAAAGTACAATGACTTCTCGGCTTATGCGCGACTTCACTACAAGCAACTATATATTAATGCATGCTTATAAATAAAATATGTATACATACAAATATATATATATAGAAGAGACTATGTAACAGCCGTTTCAGCTGTGACTCGGTCATTCGCTGCTATCAGCACGCACACACATACACACACAAATATAAAAGTGCGCTTTGACCCTACTGCCCTGCTGCTGGCATTGCGAATGATGATGAATGATGCACGCAAAGATTGCAAAGCAATGTTGCGCCGAGAAAAGTGAAGAAAAAATCAAAAAAAAAAAAAGCACTGCGAGACAAGCGAATGCAGCGGAAGCTCATAAAGTAGGTTAGTGTGCACGAAATTTTTATTATTTGGCTATTTATGCGCACTGAAAAAGGAAGCACAGCAGAGTGCAGCGGTGCACACAGCCACATTTACTCATAATCAGAGCGGCAAAAATAGTGTAAGCTCCACGCTGTCCACGCTTACAGGCGTTACAGTAGTAAGGATATTCATATATCCGTCACACACACACACACACAACAGCTCGTCTTGTTGGCTGCACAGGATATGCTTTATGCACATAAAATCATTCAACGTTGCGCTTTATTGACTGTGACAGCACAATTGTAAGTGAATGGATATTTATACAGACAGATAGTTAGATGGAGTCAGCAGTAATGGCAGCTCGGTATGAAAAAAAGAATGATTGCGCATAATTGATGGATTTACGACGAACCAAAAAAAATAAAATAAAACAAAAACAAGAAAAAACCTAAACCTCCGTTGCAACGAAGCTATAATACGCTTTACAAATACCATATATTCCTTAAAGTTACTTGAGTTTGATCTGTTTGTTTGTATGGCAGCTTTAAGCTATAGTGATCCGATCTGAACAATTTCTTCGGAAATTTTACTATTGCTTTAGATAATAATCTATGCCAAATTTCTTGAAGATATCATGTTAAATGAAAAAAAAATTTTATATAAGCTTTTTATTCCGAGCGTTCAGTTTGTATGGCAGCTATGTGCTATAGCGGTCGCATATCAACGGTTTCGACAAATGTGCAGCTTTTTGAAGAGAACAAGACGTGTGCGAAATTTCAAATTGATATCTCAAAAATTTAAGGAGTACTTCGCATATATACAGACAGACAGACCAGGCTAATTCGACTCAGCTCGTCATGTTGATCATTTATATATACATTTATAGGGTCTCCGACGTTTCCCTCTTCGTGTAACAAACTTCGTGGCAAACTTAATATATCCTGTTCAGGGCATAAAAAGTATCATAAATGTATGCGAATTTGCATTAAATGTTAACGGTGAAATAATGCAGTTGGAAGAAGTTTTAATTCAATAAATTTAATTACGACAAATTCCGGTCAATTAAAGGTGTCATATACATAGTTGCGGAAAATTGAACAATGAAGTATTTATGATGGAATGCTTAATAATAAAACAGATGGACTGTTGTGTGATATATCGAATATAATAAAATAATAAGTGAAACTAGTCGCATTGACGCAAAAGAGCTGCTTGTTTCGGAAAGTAGACCAACTATAAAGTAAGGTTAGTGTTAGCTCTGACTACATTAGATAGTATAAAAACTCTCAATGAGACATAAAATCTCTAGGGGTAGAAGAGCCACTTAACTTGGGAAATATATAAAATTTTGTGGTGAGACATCTATGATGAGACAATGGTGGAAAAAAGCCTCCAAAAGATATGCTTAAAGCAAAGCAGTAAAATAAGTGAAATCAGGTCAAGTAGCTTGAAGAGTAAGAAACGCTTTAATGGCACGTCAGAACATTCCTGAATAATATTGAAACTAATTTTGATGTCTGATGTAACATATACTTGTAGCTATTACACTTTATAGTTCATGGTTGCATCTTCTTTGGTACTTATCGTTCACGCGAATGGCTCCGAAGACCGCACGGAGCACTGTTCACTAGTGTTTTCCCATCTCGGTTCATCGTCGTCTATTTTTCTATGACCTATAATAGAACGGGAATGATAAGAGACTCAAATAGCGTAATTTTTGTACGTCGGGAGGGGATTTGCTGAATAATTGTTTACCGATCTCAAAATAGCAACTGTTGGGAAGAGTTATGCTGCGCTTCATCTCCAGATTTAGATTGTTTGTAGTATTTCTGCTTCATTGTTTCAAATTTTTTTTATGCAAAATGTAATGTTTTTACTTGCCAAGACGCGAGCAACCTTTGCGTGTGCTCTCCATTCTAATATTATTGCCTCGTTAAACACAAAGCCAACTTTTAGCACTTCTTTTTCTATGCTGGAAGAGGCTGCGCAGACAGCTCTGTTGTAAGAGCTTAAATGTCAGTGTCATAACAGCGTCTTTCTTCTAAAAATTTAAAGTCTTTAAGGATATATCACAAACCAAACCATAATTGTGTTTTACCCAGCAAGCTCAAGGCAACGTCCCCCACTCAGCTGCCCAGTACGAATGCTTGGAGGCAATGAGAGCTAGCTGGCTGACTAGCTCTCTCAATAAGTGTCATTGGTGCCAAAGAAACGACACATTACCCGGAGTAATGAAACTTCAAATACACACACACAAGCATGAAATGATGGCCAACAAATGTCTAACAATATAACAACCACATAGTAGCGGACCACAACAACACATGCCACAGCAGCCGCATCGAAATGCCACAAGCATCAATAGTATGGCGATAACGGTGAAGAGGGGGAGCTAAAAGTATGTATGTACATATATACGAGTACATGTCTGTAGTGCTGGTTAGTGCGGGTGTAAATGAAAGCACTGTAGTACGCATTACATGCTTATATAGATATACATAGTATGTATATAGTGTTATGTAGTTTTTTTTTTCGTTTTGGTTTTAGTTGCATTGTTGAGGCAAACTTTTATGCACCACAACACGTCAACAACAAGCAAACGCTGCTAGTAGTCAGCACGCCCAGCCAAAGCCAACGCTAAAGCAAGCAACAAAAGCAAGTAACATTCAAGGACATGGCAGCAATAAATCGCAATATACACGTGTACACGCATCCATACATATACATATATAAACATAGTTGCTGCTGCGCTTGTTTGTTTATGCGTGTGTGTTTATTGAAGTAAAAAAGGCGAGCAAAATGCAATAAAGCACTGTTTTAGTTGCGTTGAAAGCAAGGATAATGAATGGAATGCAAGCGGGGTAGCAGCGTAGGATGTGCTTGTGTGTATATTTACATACATAAATATATCGATGTGTTTGTGTGTCTATGATAACGGGTTTGCACAGACAAGGACATGCGGTCTGTGATGGCGTTATTACTCAAACAAACCAAGATATTTTTATATGCACGCCTTTTATAGTAAAAAGTGGCCACATTCGGGATCCCGAAATTCGTTTACTTTTTAATGTGAAAATTTAAATTAGCTTTAAATTTATTAATTATGAAAAATTATTGGTGTAATGGCATCATAATCTTAATCCCGAAATTTCGGGATTTTGCCGATTTGACAAAATTAAATATTCAACTTCACCGATATACAAGCATATAATAACAGACGCAATAGGCATTTTGTTTTATAAGACCGAAATCTCCAGAATTGGACAATTTGTTAAAATTAATTCTTCACTTTCACCGAGATATACAGACATAGTGTAACGTCAAAGCTTACTCTAAATGTCAATTTTATTTTCCAGTCCCGAAATTTCGGGCTTGTAAAGGTGTCCTTAAAGTGCACCAACATTTACATACAAGTATAACCTTAAAAATTACTTTAATTAAAATTTTTTTCGAATCCCGATATTTCGGGATTGTCAAATATGTGCTTAATGTGTTTATAAGCACATGTTCTATTTCCATACTCACTTTTTCATATAACATTAAGCTTTTTTTTCTACTTGCCTTGCTTGTGGGCATAAATGGGTTAGCGTGCTCCATATAAGCGAGTGAGTGAGTGACACGCGTGTGTTGACGTTGAAATTTAGCATTTTACCCAACAAACTGTGATTCGATTTGAATACTTAAGTAGCACAACGATCAGTCATGAATGCACATCTAGACAGCAAATAACTAGTTTTTGAGGTCGAACTTGAAAAAAAGTAGGAATATGGAAATATGAACACATACATACATTAAATATGTGATACTGTGTGTGTACCATATGTACAATAAATACATACGCATAAGTAGTGAAATTTGCCTTACTCAAAAAAACGAATCCTCTCACTTTCTACGCACATAACCATAAATCTTCTTTTTCTTCAATATTAGCATGTATGGCAGTGTGTGTGCGTTGTTTGACCATAATGTAGGTTAATTGCTTGTACATAGTTTTATGTAACCAAAAGTTACAGCTCGTATTTGCACTCATATTACAAAGTAAGCAAGCTGTTGACCGCCCACGTTGTTTTTTTGTTGCTTATTTGCATTTATATGTGTACGTGTGTATGAGTATTTTAAAGCTACAATCACTTGATTTCATCAATTAGCCAAAGTGAAATGCTAAACTTTTGCCCACACCCACACACACGCAAAAATGTGCACGAATGATGAGCGTGTAATCCGTTTACACCAAAAAGCGCTGTATAATTCACACATGCAAATATTCATACTAGTGTGTATGCCAGAGTTAGCAAAATGTTTCTCAAATGTACTATATATTATATATTTCAATTCTATATGCATGTGTGCGAAAAATTTTCGCTGCCAAAATAAAGCGCTTTTAAAGCACTTTTAAAGCGCTTTTAAATTGCTTGTGTTTGCTTACAATTTAAGCCGTTCAAATTTCAATTTTTCATAAAACGGCTTATTTCGCAAAAGTGCTTTTATAAAATATATTATATAATACAAGTACTAATTCCAAATATATTTTTTGTTAAGTAACCAACTCTCTTTATACCAAATATGTGGTCTAAGCTTGAAAGATGTTTTACTGTGACAAATAAGGTCTATATTTCAAATACTCATGTCCCAAAATTTCATATTTTTAGATCTTTGTGAGACGGCCCATATCAAAGTACCTATAGGTCTATGTAGATATATAGGAATATGTGCGGCGATACTGCCAGCCAGTAAAACGTAGCCATATCAATTATCACCACAGTTTTGAAAGCACAATCCATAGAATCCCAACTCTTATCCATTTCAAGCAACCAAATATTTGTTTAACATCATCCAGAGAGGCGATTAGTCTCTAACGGCGACGCTCTTCAAGCTCAAGCTGAGTGTTTCGGCAAATAATCGCTCACTGATGGCGCTGATCGAAACTCCTAAATAAACCATATATTCTTTCCCCTTTATCATCCTTCAATACTTCATAGAACTACTCTTCCTTCTTTCTCCTTGGAGTCTACGATATTTTCAAGGCCAAGTTACATCACAAAAGACAGAAGATAGTTATCAAAACTTACGTCCCAATCCATCGATAACTCGAAAATTTCCACAAATTTCACCACGCTGGGTGCACAGAATCAAAAATTATTCATTCTTTGAACATAAAAATCCTTTGAAGACACTAGAAACCACTAAAAGCCACGTTTCGATCCAACTATATCAAGAATTTAATACCAAGTTTCAGTTTCAAGTATTCAAGTTCTGCAACAATTCTCTTTAGTTTTTTATAATCTCGTAAGAGATTTTATAATCAAGATTGTGTACTTTGTACTCCTATGTATTATATGTATTATAGTATTAGCGAGCCTCTCAGTATTTATTCTAAAACCATAATTGAATACTAACAAAAAATCTACATAAATTGTGGATGGAAGAGTTCAAGCCCTGTTACTAATCTCTTTCGCAAGTCTAAAGAACCCAGAAAACAACCTACCGGTTAAAAGACTCAATTATTACCCAATTGAAATGAAATTAATCTTAAGTCTCGATCAAAAAACAAACTTATAGGCTTATTAAACAGTTACCTCCATCTCTCTCATTTCTTATAATACCTACTTAATATGCTTTAAATTACTACCAACTCCTGTAGACATTCATTCCTCTTCAATACCATTGAGTCTACCTAGATCGCTCTTTCAATTATAGCATCGGCTCATGCCATTGAATTTGTTGTACTTTAAATGAAGGCAGACAACAAACAGCTGACCTATGCAAACATAAATCGGATTTTATTGTTAAGTTGATTATATTTCACTTTATTTACATAATGTCCGCAATACTGGCAAACAACTGATGCCAAAGCAAACAACCGAAAATGCACAAGCAGAAAAAGCGGTTTAACAAATGTTGAGAGAGAAACAAATACTATCATGGAACTTGTATGTCGCTGCGTATATTCCATAGAGTATTATGGCATAGTAAGATCTCGCTTAAATCGAGTTTTTGCTATTTATGTAAAATATAAAGTAATTGCGCTAATACGCGAAGCTAAGAGGATTTTACGATTTCTGCATAGTGAAATACTCGATTTAAGACTCGATGCTTAATGAAGCTCCTTCTCAGAATTGCAGATAAACTGATGGGACCAGTATGCATCTAGAAAGTTGGTCAGCTCTTTTCGAAAAGTTAAGCTAAAGGGTTGTAAATTTAAATTATTTTATTTTTAAAGAGATATCTTTAAGGTATTTTTAAATTTCGAAGACTTTCAAGTTACAAGCTGAGTGGTCAAGTTTGTTTTTTAATTTCTAATGAAACATTTCTTTCTTATTGAGAATGATTTTGTGGCATTAAACTATATCTAAGGCACACAGTGCCTATTAAAAGCTCTTAGCAAATCGGATTTAAAGTACCTCCATTAAATGTTCTCTCCAAAAAAATTTTGCTCTGTGTAGTTGTTGACAAATGCCTACATATAATTTGGACTATATCTGTGTGTAGATTCCTTTATAATTTTTCTGAAGGCAAAGACATGCTGGCGCTCTTACTCAATTGTCTGCGGATTTATTTGAAAATTTCTGTTCACAAAAATCTGGCATTTTTTCACAAAACTCAATATTTTCCAACAGAACACACATGCATATATAAATGAATAAATGTGTGAGTGTTCGTATGTTCGTTGTTAAGGATGTAAGAATGTGAGTGCCAACACAGCACTCTATAGCCAATAGCGCGATGTATATATGCCGGAAAATTTGATTGTATGCATGTGTGCCTTGCCGGCATTTCCTCCCGATCAGGTTCAACGTCATGGCCATGCGCTCGCACACTTGTCTTGTCTACCAGTCCAAATATGCGTTTGTGAAATTCCTTTGAAAGCAGAAATGCACAAGTACCTATTCGCAAATAAGAATATAAAAAAATAAATAAAAAACGAGCATAAAAAAGAATTCATAATAATAATAGAAAAAATCAATAGTCTTACCAAGTGTGGTGTAGCTAACGTATAGCTGTATGAAATTGTTTGCTCAAGAAGCAGAAAAGGTAGTAAAAGAAGATGCTAAGATGCCAGTGAGAAGAAAAGGACTACACAGTTAGGAATACGCGTTGACGTTGAATGCTGTATTAGTGAAAAGTGTCCCTTTGCACATGTCACAATCATAAGTTGGACAAAAAGAGAGTAAGACATACAAACACATATCAAAAGTGAATTGTGTAACTTTTCATGCGTTGCACAGCTTAATGGTAGTGCCCAAGGCCGCTTGTTCACTATATATTATATATGTGCGCACCATCTTCTATCATAATCAACTAAGCCGTCTGTCGGCTAGCTATTGGCTTAATTAATATTTGCTTTATGCTATTAGCTTTACATACGCAAGTCTGCTGCCATCTTACACCCACTCCAACTCACTTTTATATCCTTAAGATTTTTTCAGTTAAAGATTCTTGCTACTCTCAGATCTTTTTGCAATAATTGCACGCGCATTTCTCTTTAAAAAGTGCTTATGTGCCACCTACGTAGAATCAAGAATGTGTTCAGCAGTCACACTCAATGCCAATTTAACACTCAACCACCCCGAGCACACCTCATTAATTAGTTGACAACGCTTGGCCGGTGGTCATGCCAATAGTTGCAGCTCTATTTAATTGCTGTTTGCCACATTTATGGCCAAACTATTGTTGCCACTTACAAACAAAAAAAAAAAACAAAAAAGAAAGAACATATATAAGCAATTTTAGAAAAATGCTTTAGAGTGTCCTTTTTACCAAATTGAAAATGTCTAAATTTTTTGGCAGTCAATAGCCGGTGAAAAAGTGGCGTGTCATTGATGCAACACAGCACAATAATACCAGTAACCGGAAACAGGATGTTGACATTTAGGTGAGCAGTCACAAGTACAATATAACAGCATGACAGCGCACATATGTTGGCTAACACATACAATAGATTTATAATGATATATACATTTATTATTGTTATTATTTTATTTTCATTTCTACTTTTTTGTATTTTCGCTGCTGCTGTTGCTTAGCGTCAGAATTTTCATACTTGATTTTACTGCTTTTGACAACATTATTATTATTATTGCGATTTTAACTGCAATTTTGTTTTCCTTTATTCAATTTTAGTTTTGTTGACATTTAATTTTTTTCGATTGTAGTCTACACATTTTTTCGTCTCAATCAAGGTAGATCGTTTTGGGTAAGTAAAACAATTTGGCTTTAAATTTGCAAATATTCTACTTGCTAATATTTAGTTATGATAAACTGAACAGGGCATATTTAGTTTGCCACGAACTTTGTAACCACCAGCAGGAAACTTCGGAGATTATATAAAATATAGCTATAAATGAACAGCATGATGAGCTGAGTCGATTTAACTATGACGCGAACTAGACCATCTACGACGTAGATTTAGTACCGTTGTCACGATAGAGCGGATTCGAATTTTTTCCGGCCAAATATAGTTAGTTTGACCAAATTCCAAATAAGGTGTAAACTCCCATTTGACTTTTGTAATAATTCCCTCTAGCTCCATTGAAAGTTAGAGTCATATTCATTATTTTAAAATGGCTTCGTCGCGCAAGCACCTGAAAGCTTATTTATTAAACATTTTGCTAATTTTATTTGCTAATATTTATACCCTTTCGTTCAACTGCCATCATGTTACAAATAACAGAGACTTTGATTATTTCTGCAGCTACAAAGTTGAATCCGTCCTTCAGCAAGCTTTTTTTCTTGGTCACTTGATAATTGTGATGTTCTGTAAATAGTTACCAGTGCGATGTGTTCCAGTGACTTACTTCGGTATGTCTGCTCCTAAAATCCATCAAAATAAGTTATTGATATTTTGTAGTATCAATAGTTTCTTCCGCATAATTCTACTACATTAAAAATGCTTTCATTATTGGATCATCGAAAATTTTCATCGTTGACTACCACTCATTGGAAGGTTTTTGTATATGGGAAAGAAGGTATATTAAAATTTTTACATCGCAACTCATGAGTATTATCCAAGTGTAGCAATCGAAAGACAGAAACTTAAGAAAGTTAATTAAATTTTAAGGTTCCTGCAAATAAGTCGATGGAACAGCTTTCCAATGAATGTATTTGACATTGATCTTTTATCGCAAGATTCTTATACATTTACATATCACATATTACATATTCGCTGTCTAGCATTTCGACATACATACATAGCTCTATCAACAGCTTGGCGCAAGATTTGTATTATTTGCTACATCATACCGCGCGATTAAAAGTACTCTTCACTAGACACATATTCATAATGGTTTTTTGTAGATGAGTGGTGTTACTTTAGTTCATCGAATCACAGTATGCGATCGTCTCTCAAACAAATGTGAGTTTATGAAAATCTAACAAAACTATATGATATAGATATTGGTACCTCAATTTAACTAGAATCTCTTAAGCGACTATGAATCATCTAAGATGTATTTAAATTGAGTTGATAAGTGACTTCTATAGGTTTCTTCTTGATCAAAAAAAAATTGATTTTCAATCAAAAAACAGCAAAAATTAAAAAAATATATGTATACATATACTCGTATATATATATATATATATATATATATATATATATAACTCTTATTTTATAGCATTTCCCACTGCCAATAGCAAGAATAGTGCATATCCTTTCACATGGCACAGCAAACCTTGAATTCATTTTAGACTTATCTAAACATAGAATCCAATGAATATTTAATTTATAGCATAAAGTAAAGCAAAAGTTGTTAACATATTTGCGACATAACTTGTACTATTAAATAAAGTCATTTATTAATGGAAAAAATTCTCCCGGCCACCCTGCGGAGCCAACAAGGATATATGAAGATTAACAATTCATAAATAAAACGATGATAAGCTGCTGTACAAGTGGCATATAGCCATACAGCTGGGCAATAATAATTTCTAATATATACGCACAAAAAAACATGTACACAACATGTCTGTGTGTTTGTGTGTGTTTGATTTTTTTTTTAATGGCTGCGTGTGTGTGCTTTTCACTGCCTGTGTCAACAATATTGATTTTTTTAGCAAACGCTTTTTGTTGTGCGACATTGTTTTCTTTATACGCACACATATGCACATGTATATATATATTTATGATATATATACATACCTATATACATATATATATACATATTTTTGTTGTTTTAACTAGTTGTTATTCCATGTCGTTGTATTGGTTATTAGAATAATAATATTTCATATTGCCTGCTGTGCTGTATTGCTTTAGTTGTAGTAAACGCGTGTTAGTGTCTGTGTGTGTGTGGACGAGCTTTTGGCATTTATTTATTTTGTTTTAACATTTTTAGTCGTTGTTGTACATATTTGTGTTGTTGTTGTTGATAATTCAATTTCACATGACATGACTTCATCGTTATTTCACAAATACATCAACACAATTTCAGACACACGTAAACATGTTTAGATAGCAATATTATGTAGGTTAGGGTGGGTTGAAAAGAAACAGGGTGGTATATTAAATTTGCCACGAAGTTTGTAGCACATGGAAGGAAAATTCTATGATACTATAAAATATATACCATATATAATATAAATGATTAGATATCCTGAGTCGATTTAGTCATGTCTGTCTGTCTGTAGCTCTGCCTGTCTGTATACCATATATTCAAATTATTCTCGAATTTTTTAGGATATCGATCTAGAATTTCGCAAACATTATTTTTTCCCCAAGAAGCTCCACAACTGTCGGAACCACTAATGTCGGGCCACTATAGCATATAGCTGCATTACAAACTGAACTAACGGAATCAAGTGCTGGTATGCAAACATTTTTCGTTTGACGAGATATCTGCAAAAAAAATTGTATGGTGTACTATCCAAGGCAACAGTGCAATCTCCGAAGTATTTGTTAAGATCGGATTACTATAGCATATAGCTGTCTTGGAAACTTGCCGGCCAAAAATAAATTAATTTAATTAAGTTAAGTTAAGTTTTGTATTTCGTTTCCGTACAAGCAAAGTTAAAATTTTTTCTGATTTTTTTTTTTACAAAGCGTGAAAATAACATTATTTTAAAAAAGAATGTCTCAAAATCATAAAATATCTTATTTGTTATGACTTTTGTTGTTTTTATTCGATAAACTCATAGAAATTTTGTTTTTCACGTTTAAAAAAAATAAGCTCAAAAAAACATTCACATAATAAAACATAGTTGGAAATATTAAAAAGATTAGAAATTTTAAAAAAGTAGCGGTACCTAAGGAAATACTATTAAAAGTTTTTTTCCACCCTAACATAGGCCTCCTTATGTTGTTATAGTTGGAAGTATTTTTAATATGTAATGGTTGTATTTTTGACCACCCTAATGTAGGTGGATGTGTGAATATTTATACATATATATGTTGGTGTGACTGTGTATCTCTTACTACTCAAAAACGTGGTACAACAATACCACAATAATAGATGGCCTAGTGTAAGTAGAGTTGGACTAAACAGAGTAGTTTCTAGGGTGGTCCAATGTTATGCAGCGTTGAACCAGAGGTGGTCATGTACTATGACATCGCAATGTTAATGTAATTATATTTTGTCCATATTCGACCACTTCGGTTACTAGTGTTGATTACAACGTAGCGTGGTTCCAACCTCGTACATAATGTGGTCCGAATTTTAGTAGGGTAGTCACGCATTAAGCGATTTTTGCACACTAATGGATCACTTACTATGTATCGCCAGTTTAATGATGTCTTTTTAGTTAGAAATGCATGCTTGCGTAGTGATGTGTATAGCTGAGTATGTGTGTGTGCTTGCATAAATGTATTTTGATTAGTTCGCAAATAGTTGACATTTTTAGTTAGCGCACAAAAATGTAATGTAATTTATTACATAATAAATTGATTGAGTGTATTTTGTTGGCGAAGTGAGCGATTTTTGCCAGCAAATATATTTTTTTTTTTTTTTGGATTTTCGTAATTCAAAATTCTAAAATTTTAACATTCCTACTTTCTACCGTTATGTAATGGCATTTCGGCAATTAATATAATGTGTTTGATACATTTCAAATGAATTAAATTAAAAATATTTCTATCTCTCTCTGGAAGTTTTAAATCAAGCGCGCTCCTTGCCTGCCTTTCCCTTATTACTTGTTGCCACAAATGCGCGCAATGAAAGTTTTGCGGCAACTATAAATTTCGCATTCAGCGTTTTACCTTGAAAACACTAGTCGCTGACGCTGTCATGCATTCATCTTTAGCAACGGTATCACTCTAAGCAAGGGTATACCGTAACAAGTATGCGTTTGTTCACAGCTTTGTTGCAACATGTTAATGTGTTGCGACATCGCCGCTACCGAAATACGTGTGCTGAGGGAAGCGACAACATTTCGTTGGCATAGTTTATGGTCTACTTTGCATGCGATGCGCAGCAAAGTCGGTAGACGCCAACAACAACAACAAGCAAAGGAACAACAGCAGCCGAGTACATTATGTGGCATGGTTATTGTGATTGCCACATACTCTTATGCGGATTTAAAGCATGTAGGAACTACGATTTTCAACAGCAATATCATACCGCCAACAAAAACAACCTAACCGCAACAATAACAATAGTATCTACCGCTTCTAAGCTTAACTCGCCATTGAGACGGCGATTTATTGCATGCACCACAAATGACAGCGGCAAGCACTCACACGCACAGCTATACATGCCGCTCTGGCTGTTTACTGCTAGTCTTGTGTATGGCATTAAATCAGTAAGGCCACCTTTAGTGCCTTCAAGTAGCTTTAAATTGATTGCTCTGCTTTGTAGTTGCAGCTTTCGCTGAATCCGTGCGGTTTAGTCTCGTATGGTTGATTTTATGCTTAGTAAGGTTAAAGTGATATATGTATGACCTTCGTCTTACCACATTGCTTCAAAATTTGTTATTAATTTATGGCAAATATGTCAAATTTAAATATGAATCTCAAAACGTGGAAGGCTTTGGGAAAAAAACAATGTATGTATATAAATTCTTTAGCAGATATTCTTATCGATCAAGTGGATTTCGAGTTATTTCATTGCCAGGCTGCACCTCGTAGCAGTATGATTTCCGCCACCTTATAAGCAGCCACTTCTGCCTGAAAAGCACTACAGTGATCCTTGGGTAGCCTGAAGCTAAGATTGACAGAGTGCTCCTTAGAGAAAACTGCTCTCCAAGCTTCCCTCCAAGCTTCGACCCAAACGTGAAATTGCTCACTGCGCCTCTTCTCTAGCGACTCCTCCGCATCCACATATCACTCGTCGGTATGTGAGCAGAGAAAAGGCCGCCGCGAGTAGTCAACACCTTAGCTAAACAAAGATTATATCTCATTTTAATATGTTTTAAGCCAACACTTTTAAAATTATGTGATCAAAATGAGCAAACCATGAAGATGTTTGTGTTGAGTTCAAAGCTTAAATGGAAAGCCGGAATACGCGTATTGGTCTAGCTTTCACTGAAGTCAGGGTATAGGTACCATTGTCGTAAAATCGACAGAATCTTAAACTGTTCTTCAAACATAAATATTTATATTTTATGTTTAAAGCTTCTAAAAATGTCCTATAGCCATTTCTTTCTATATTAGTTATCGATTTTTAACCAACACAATTAGCTTTGCTTTAAACATAGCAATATGCCATCAGCTCTTTGCATATGCGCTTTAAATATATACTCAGAAACCTAAAAGCACACAACCCACACACAGTCTTTAATCGATTGTTGAAAACGAAAGTCGCTGGCAAAAGAATATGAGGTCACTAAACTTGGCATTAAACAAAGCGCAAGCAAAGGAAGCTTGCTTCTGCGAAATATGTCACCAGCAAACTGCTGGTATATATAATTATATCTATATATATATATATATATATATATATACTTACGCTTATATATTGTATTCATATACCACTTGTATCAGTCATAATATGTACCTGCAGCCACAACAAGGAGTACTTAACTGCAAATATCACTGGTATAGAAGGATTGTTAGGGGGATAATTATAATGCTGCACGCTTACTGAGGTTATTGTAATGCTGCAGCACAAAAAAATAACTATATATGATAAACACAGACATAACTAGCTATTTACAGCAACATGTGCTGGTTTGCAAATATATAATTTCTGCTGCTTTCACAATTTAAATACAAAAGCTTAAAGCCTGCATTATATTATATTGTATATGTGTGTGTGTTGGTATAAATACATATACATACAAGTATGTCTGTATATGCATTTGTAAGTGTTACACTTTGTATCTGTCGAAGGCATACTGAAGCACCTACTAAATAATGAGGTCAATATATTTCAGAAATAATTACAATGCTCATTCTCCTTAGCATTAAGGCATGCAAGCGGCAACACATGTGTGTATGTGGATGTGGGTGTTTGGCATAAACATGCAAGAGCTATAAGCACTTGTGCGGTGACACAAAGGATACTAATGCCCTCATATATGACTTTACATACACATTATACATACATACACTTATATGTATATGGAACAACAAAATGACATCGCAAGCACTTTGAGTGGCTGGAAAATAGGAGCTTTCTCAGCAGCCGACAGAGCAGGGAGGTGTTAATGAAAGGCCTGGAAAATTAGGTATTTATGTGCGTATGTATGTGTTAGCATGTACCATATACTTTAATATACTGCTAGTTTCTGTATGGTCAGGCAAGTTGATATCCTTTAACAAGCACATACGAGCTATTAAGTGACAACAAAAAAAAATCGAGTTACCCAGTGGAGAAGTGGACTAGTGTGGATTTAAAAAAATTGCGTGCATACATATATTTGTAATGTAAACAACAAAATATAATATATACATATGTACATATTGTACAAAAACTTGATTTTGATTCGATGAGCCGATATTAAGGAGAACTAACAAAATTTCCTGCTATATCAAAAATGGGTATTTTTAATGTGAGAGTTTCAAATTATTAGTGAAATTTATGAGCTGCAGTCACTAATGTGATTTGGAGATAAATTAAAGGTTCATAGTAAAAGAGTGTACGTTGCAGGCCACTTAGAACCAGTTACAAACTAGCCTTACGAGATCTACTATGTGCCTATGAGAGCCAAAAATTACTTTCTATACTGTTAGATCACAACAGTAATTTCTGATTATAAGCAAGTTCAAAAAGCGTTTTTCGTATCATCCAAAAACGTATTTGAACTGGATGGCACTAGTTGCAGGAGATATATTATGCGTGCACAAAAATCGGCTGCTTTTTCTAATACTAATTTTTCATAGTAAATAATAATAATAAACACCTTCCTATTATAAACAATACTCGCCTTAAAACTAGTTAGAGACTAGTCGCAAGTAATACTTTGTGTATTTTTTTAAAATTTAGATTGTTACTGTAAACTTTCTTTATAGAAATACTATAACTAATTCCGTTGTACCAATTTTGGATAATTTTGAACTATTTTATGTGTGACTAGTAGGGAACTAGTCTCATTTTGTGTAATACTTCCAAATTTAAGGGTTCCTTTATAAACTTCCTTTATAGAAACACTATAAATAATTCCATTGTGCTAGGGTCAGCCCATTTCGTACTAGTTTGGCAGTTAGTTGTCAACATAACTAAAAAATTCGTGCAGATATCCTTTGCAAGATATTTGAGCTAGTCAATACAGGCTCACAGCCAAATATATATAATATATCCACCTATATAACATAGTTGTGTCTTACTTATATTCAAGCATAAATTTCACTTTAATAAACATATTTAACTATAGACAACATAGATTTTCATTATCAAAACATGAACCATAGGCCAACACACACACACACACACACATACACAGAGAAAACATGAAAGTAGAGCTTAGAATAGTAATATTAGCAGCACAAGAGTAAAGTATTTCAAGCAGCCTTAGTAAGCGACATGTCGAGCTAGACGAGTAGCAGCAGGAGCAGCAGCACTTGGTGCAACTCGAGACTGATGCCAAGGCAATACAACACAATCAAATAAAATAAAATAGGATAAAGACAACAAAAACAATACAAACTAATGTTGTAAACGTGTGACAATATAGCAAGCCATGCCGGGCCATGTAGAAGGCAAAACCAGCAGGTTCTGAATAAAGAAAACAGTTGGCTGTTAAGAAAAGACCAAGAAAACAAACGAAATAAAATCACAAGCTGTGCGACGACTACTGCTGCTAAAAGGAGCAACGAAAAATGCAAAGAAAAACATGAACAAATAAAACTGTTGTTTTGATGCTATTTCATAGTTACAAGCTAGTTTGCACGTGTGTGTGTGTATGGTTTGCATATGTATTTGTGTGTCAGCATGCGAGACTGTGGTGAGTTTCGCTTACAAACAGTTATGACAACAGCTGCTTGACAAGTCACGCGGCTTCCCAAAAGCAGATCACAATATACGAGTACAAAGCGGATACACACACACACACCAACAAATATGCCGACGCAAGTAGAATAAATGTATTTATGGAACGAACACTACTGCACGTGTACATATGTGTGTGTGTGAACCCTACACATACATACACAAATACACAAATATAGTCAAGTATCTAATAAAATGAAATCAGCTCTTCAACAAAGTACTGCTGCCAGCTGAAAGCCTAAAATTGGTGAAAAAAATAATAATTTTGTTACGTTCAGAACGAGAGAGAGAGAGAAAGTGTGAGAGCGCATAAAAATAGCGTGCCACATTCTCCATACTTTTATTTAAATGCAGAGCATAAAAGTGTATACTAGCAACATCAATTTGGCGTAAAATTTCCCAGTTTTTTAGTCTAGTCTAGTTTTATGAAATTTGTTTTTACGCTCTCTAGCAACAGTACTACTCAACGTATTTGTCGAGGATATGCGAGCGTAAAGGATGTTCTTCTGTGGAAGTATTTCATAGTTATGCAAACACACGCACACACAAACAAACCGATATAATTTCATATAATTTTCCTAGATTACTAGTTAATTAGGTCTTGTTGTTATACTACATATTCATTAGATTGTTTGTAGGTGTATGTGCATAAACAGCGGTATAGGCAAATTCGTGGAAATCAAGTTTTAATTATATTCACTATATTTAGTTGCCTTTTAAAATCAAACTTTGCGAAGGTGTCGCTCAACATATTGGTTTCAAGTTACATAGAAATAAAATGGTTCAAGGAATAGTATTTTCATTTCATTAGAAATTCTGGGAATGCCACTAATTACTATATGCATATATTCACAAGAGTGGGAGAAATTAAAAATGTATAAATTAGAAATTGCTATATTTTCAAAATTCATGCAAAAATATGTCTGAAAATTCAACAATTTGAGGCTTTAACTATGTGTTACATTGCAAATTAATTTTGTTTTAATAATAAATGTAATTTAATTTGTTTTTTAACATAAATTTCATTTAATTCATTTCATTTTCAATTTTTATTTTTATTTTTATATTTTTATACAATTTTAATTTTAATTTCAATTCAATTTAATTTTCATTTTGTTTCTGATTTTGCTTTTAGCTTAATCTTAATTTTAATTTATTTTTATTTCAAATATATTTATTTATTTTTCTTGCAATTAAAATATTTTTTCCATTATAATATAATTAAATTTTAAATTTAGTTCCATTTTAAAATCATTTTTTTTCTTTTAATTTTAATTTCAATTTTATCTTAATTTTTAAATTTTATTTAATCTTAATTTTAATTTTAATTTTAATTTCAATCTTATCTTCATTTTTAAATTTAATTTAATTTTAGTTTTAATTTTAATTTTAATTTTAATTTTAATTTTAATTTTAATTTTAATTTTAATTTTAATTTTAATTTTAATTTTAATTTTAATTTTAATTTTAATTTTAATTTTAATTTTAATTTTAATTTTAATTTTAATTTTAATTTTAATTTTAATTTTAATTTTAATTTTAATTTTAATTTTAATTTTAATTTTAATTTTAATTTTAATTTTAATTTTAAATTTAATTTTAATTTTAATTTTAATTTAATTTTAATTTTAATTTTGATTATAATTTAAAATTAAGTTTTTATTATAATTTAAATTTTATATTTATTTTGATTTTTATAAATGTATTGTTAATTCAATTTAATTTTCTTTTGCATTTTGTTTTTGATTTTAATTTTAACTTAATGGTTTTTGAAATGTTAATTGTAATTTTAATGTTTTTTTTATTTTTATTTCTAATATATGTTATATATTTATTTTTTTTGCAATTAACTTTTTTTAATTGTGTTAATTTTCTTTTTAATTATAATTTAATTTAATTAGAATGTAAGTTCAATTTTAATTTCATTTTAGTTTCAATTGCAATTTTAATTTTAATTTTAATTTTAATTTAATTAAACTTGAATTTAGTTTTATATTTTGTTTATTTTTAGTATTAAAATTAATTTAATTTTTATATTTTTTTCTAATTTCCAGTTCTTTTCATTGTACTAATTTTCTTGTAAATTTTAATTTTACTTTTAGTGCAATTTTCTATTGATTTCAACTTAAATTATAATCGTAATTTTAATTTTAGTTTTAACTTAATTTTAATTAAATTTTTTTATTTTTTTTTTAATTTAACTCATTTGAAATTATTTTAGTTCATTTTAATTTAAATTAATTTGCGTGTGTTTTTTACAACAAATAATTTTTTTTTAACTTAGTTTTACATATACTAAATACTAAACTTTTATTTTAATTCCACTTGCATAAAATATCTTATTAATTTTATTTGAATCTTAAAAGTTTCAACATCTAAGTAAAAATCAGATTAATATAAAAAAATAAATTATTTAAAAACATGTTTTTATTGCAAACATCTAAAAGATTTGTGTATGGCTATGAAAAGTATTCTTTCATATAATAAATATTTTTTAATATAATATTTTTAATGTAATTTTAAAATTATTTTTTAAATTTTTCTAATAACAATTTATTTAAAATTTTATTAAACCTGTGAAAAAATAATAGAAATAAAATTTTTATAAAAGTCAAATTGGCGCCATAAAAACTGCTCGAAAAACACCATGAAAGTAAGAACATGCTTTCGTACTGACCGTAAGACTTTGTCCTTCTGTAGGCTCTGAGAGCAATTCAGTGAAAATATCTCCACCATTTCCATACTAAAATTGACTGTCAGCATACTGCTGCAGCACTAGGATGCCTATAGAGTCCTTTTGCTATAAAAATTTAACAAACGCGATGCGCTCTGTTCTGCTTTAACGCTCACTTTCTGCATTGCGCGCTCTCTAGCATTAATGTTAACGCTCTTTGTTTGGGTTTGTTCGCATAGTTGACTCTCACGACCAGCAACTCAACTCCAATAGGCATACAGCCCACGGGTATGCCAGCTATGCAATGCCGTGACGAGCGGTGAAACATAAACCATACACACAACTCTGCTACCGCTCTTCGGCATAGAACAATACGCTGGCACTCAGTAACTTTGTGTCTCTACTACTTTGTACTATAAAAGGTTGCCTCAGTGCGTCGAGCAGTTCAGTCTTCGATTAGAATGCCAATGTGCAGGACACGTAAACGTTAGATAAGTGTTGTTGAAACGAACGCGCAGAGCAAAAGCAACATTATTCGCACATATAAAATACAATTGGAATACAGTGAAGAGCAAGCACGTTGCAGAAGAAGAAGCATAAAATAAGTTAAGAAAATTACAAAATAAGCAAAATAAGTGTGTGAATTTTATTTAGTTCAATGAAAATATTCGAAATATTCACATGCAACTAAATGATAATTGTGTGCAACTGACAAAATTTTACGGGCGCGTCTTTACTTAACAACAAATTCCAACAAAAAAAATAGCATACTTCACGTGATAAACGCACAGCAGCCGTCAAAATAGCCGAGCAGCCGAAGTGTGTGTTGCCTATTATTTGGTATCCACAAATTGGAACTCTCATAATTGCCACGCCGCGAGTGAACAACACTTGCAACACAAATGAAAATTTATTAGCATTTAATTTGATTTGATTAAATGTGTATACTTAACAGTGTGGCAGTGGCGGAAAGCCACTGAAACGAACACAATTGATTGGCAGCGGACGAGTGTATATATTTCCGGAAAAAAGTATACACATGCCTTGTGGCAAGTGCGGCGCGTATAAATTGTATGTGTTTTTGTGCAAATTTTACGAACTAAACGAACGCTGGTGTATGCCGAAAATAGCAAAATAACGGTCAAAGCACTAAAATATACGCATACAGGCAAAGCAAGTACGAAATACGAAGGAGCAAACGACGAAGTCTAAGCATTTTGCTGTGTGTTGCACGGTTTTGTACTGGCTGTTTGGTGCTTTTGTGGGCGAATAAACGAGCGAGTGGCAAAGCCAAAATTAAAGTCGAAAAATACTTCGTGAAATATCAAGCGAAAAACGCAAGGATTTGTGGCAAACGAACTTTAATGAAACGATAAGCTGAGTGAAACTTGCGTAGGAATTTAATAAAATTTATAAAGTTGTATGTAAAAAAATTGCAAAATTACAACCAAAAATATAAATAAGTCAATTTAAGCTAAAAGGCAGAAAATTTTTAATGAATGACTGTTTAAAAAATTTACAAAAAAAAAAAAACAATAAAAAAATTAAATATATAAAAATTATTATAAATTTAAAGAATTAAAAAATAAATTAAAGTAAACATAAAGCATTACAAAAAGCTTGCAATAAATACATAAACCAACAAAAAAAATAAACAAATTTCAACACTTCAAACGGCATGTTGCACGTATGTGTTGCAAGCCATCTTGCACATATGCTTAAGTAACGTTTATTAAAATAAAAACAATGCAAATTGCCGCCAATAAGCGGATATTAATTATTAAAAAACATTAACTTTACAAAATGTTGTGGCAAGTGGCGCATTATGTGTGCAACTAAATGTGTATAGTAAAAGTAATTAAACGCACAACAATGCGCAAAACAACAATTAAAACTATAACTGCAAGCATTTGAGGCCATAAAATAAAATATAGCAAATAAGCGCTTAAACCACATTTTACACACACCAACACAACTACTTGCAACATCCTATTAATTTTTAATTGCACTGCACTTTTTAATTAAAATATTTTACAATGGCCAACTACTATTTACAAAAACAACAAAGTACACAAAAATTCTACCAATATGCAACGCTAGTCATCTTGCTGCTAACGCTCATAGCTGGCGGCAATATGCAGCAACAACAGCAGTTGATGCAACAAGCGCCTAGCTTGCAGCAACAGCAGCAACAACAGCAACAGCAGCAGCATGCTACAAACACAAAACAGCAGTCACAGCAAGCGCAGCAGCATCAGCAACACTCGAACGCCATTATGGGCGAAGCGGGCGTAACCAACTCACAATTGCCCCAACCGCCTACAGCGACACATTATGGCGGCGCCAATCTGCAGCCGGGTATGGCAGGCGGCATGCTTGCCGGGACAGCAGCGCAGGATCCGCGCTATGATGCGCCCGATGATTGCCATTTTTTGCCCGCCGCTGGACCAGATAATCCAGAGATAGCGCTCACATGCAATCTGCGTACGGTCAATAGCGAATTTGATACGACCAATTTTAGTGTGATACCCGCCGAACATACGGTGGCGTTGCATGTCTTGTGCAACGATGAAATCATGGCGAAGAGCTCGCTGGAGCCGCATTGCTTTGCGCATTTGGTGCGCCTGCAGGAGCTCTCCATCCAATACTGCAAGTTGGCCAAGTTCAATCGACATGTGCTCGAGGGTTTGACACAGTTACGCAATCTTACAGTGCGCACAAATAATATACTCTGGCCTACGATCAATTTCGATATTGAAGCCGATGCTTTTGCGGTGGCTAAGAATTTGGAACGTTTGGACTTGTCATCGAATAATATTTGGTCCTTGCCCGATAATATATTTTGTGCACTGAGCGGCTTGTCATCGCTGAATATGAGCGAGAATCGTTTGCAGGATGTGAATGAGTTGGGTTTTCGTGAGCGAACACATGAACAGGCGACTAATACAGAACATTCTACTGCAGCAACACCCGAAGTGTCCACAAGGCGTCAGCAAACTGGAAATAGCGCTAATAACACCAGCTGCAATTTAGATTTAGAGATACTAGATGTATCGTACAATCATTTTGTACTGTTGCCCGCTAACGGTTTTGCCACGCTACGCCGTTTACGTGTGCTGCAAGTGAACAACAACGAGATTTCCATGATCGCGGATAAGGCGTTGAGTGGTCTCAAGAATTTGCAAATACTCAATCTTAGTTCGAATAAAATTGTTGCTTTACCATCCGAACTCTTCATCGAGCAAGCTGGCACAATACAGGAGGTATACTTGCAAAACAACTCGATTAGTGTGCTCTCACCGAAACTATTCTCCAATCTCGATCAATTGCAAGCGCTCGATCTGTCGCATAATCAGATCACATCAACATGGATCGATCGCAGCACATTTGTTGGTCTTATACGACTGGTATTACTCAATTTGGCGCACAATAAACTCACCAAACTCGAACCAGAAATCTTCACTGATCTCTACACATTACAGATTTTGAATCTGCGTCACAATCAGCTGGAAAATATCGCAGCCGATACCTTTGCGCCCATGAATAATCTACACACACTACTGCTCTCACATAATCGTCTCAAATACTTGGATGCTTATGCACTCAATGGGCTCTATGTGTTGTCACTACTTTCCTTGGACAATAATGCTTTGATTGGCGTGCATCCTGAAGCCTTCCGCAATTGTAGCTCTCTACAGGATCTTAATTTGAACGGCAATCAGTTGAAGACAGTACCTTTAGCATTGAGAAATATGCGTTTACTACGCACGGTGGATCTTGGTGAGAATATGATTACTGTGCTGGAGGATAACGCTTTCAAGGGTTTGGGTAATCTCTACGGACTGCGGTTAATAGGCAACTTTTTGGAGAATATAACAATGAATGCCTTCAAAGATCTACCAAGCTTGCAAATACTCAACCTCGCACGTAATCGCATTGGTGTAGTGGAGCCTGGCGCTTTTGAAATGACCTCGAGCATACAAGCGATACGATTGGATGGTAATGACTTAAGCGAGATCAACGGTTTGTTCAGCAATATGCCTTCATTACTTTGGCTAAATATCTCCGATAATCGTTTGGAGCACTTCGATTATGCGCACGTGCCAAACACGCTGCAATGGTTGGATCTGCATAAGAACCGTTTGGGTGAGCTCTCCAATCGCTTCAGCCTGGATACCCAAATACGTTTGCAGACTCTCGATGCGAGCTTCAATCAAATTCAACGCATTTCGCCCTCCTCTATACCGAACTCTATCGAACTGCTTTTCCTCAACGACAATCTCATACACATCGTGGATCCGGACACTTTCATGCATAAGTCCAATCTGACGCGCGTCGATCTCTATGCCAATCAGATTAGCACGCTGGATATCAAGTCGTTACGCATACTACCCGTACATGAGCTGCGCTCTTTGCCTGAGTTCTACATTGGCGGCAATCCCTTCACCTGCGACTGCAATATTGATTGGCTGCAAAAGATCAATCACATTAAATCGCGGCAGTATCCACGTATTATGGACTTGGAGACCATATACTGCAAGCTGCTGAACAATCGTGAACGCGCCTACATACCACTCATCGATGCGGAACCCAAGCATTTTTTATGCACTTACAAGACGCATTGCTTTGCGGTCTGTCATTGCTGTGAGTTCGACGCTTGCGACTGTGAGATGACCTGTCCTACAAATTGTACTTGCTTCCATGATCAAACTTGGTCGACGAATATTGTAGAATGCTCCGGCGCTGGCTACACGCAAATGCCACGTAAGGTGCCCATGGACACCACTGAGTTGTACATTGATGGCAACAACTTTGCCGAACTTCCAGGTCACACTTTCCTGGGACGCAAAAATCTCGCTGTACTCTTTGTTAACAACTCAAATGTACAGTCTCTGCATAATACAACCTTCAGTGGTCTCCGCAGGCTATTGGTGCTGCATCTCGAAGACAATCACATCGCTGAGGTGCGTGGCGATGAGTTCAGCAATCTGGAGAACCTACGTGAACTCTATCTACAGAATAACCGCATAGCGAGTGTCGGCAACGGCAGTTTTCAGGCTTTGCGTAAGTTGGAGGTGCTACGTTTGGACGGCAATCGGCTGGTGCATTTTGAGGTCTGGCAGTTGGCACTTAATCCTTACTTAGTTGAGATTGGGCTTGCAGACAATCAGTGGAGTTGCGAGTGCAGCTACTTGATGCGCTTCCGCACTTACCTCGCACAGACGGCCGAGAAGATTGTCGATGCAGCACGCGTCTCCTGTGTCTACAACAATGCCACAAGCGTGCTGCGCGAAAAAAACGGCACGAAGTGCACGCTACGTGGGGATGAAGTCACCACATATGCACATGCTAGTGAAATTGAACATCTACTGCCACTGCTGTTAATCGCCACATGTGCCTTTGTCGGCTTCTTCGTGCTCATCTTGGGCATCTTTTGCTATCGCCATGAGCTCAAGCTGTGGGCACATACAAATTGTCTGCTCAACATGTGTTATGCAGGCCGCAATGCGCACGGTTTCGTCGAGTCGCTGGACAAGGATCGTCTGTGTGATGCATACTTTGCCTATAGCTTACAGGATGAGCACTTCGTTAATCAAATATTGGCACAGACGCTGGAACATGACATTGGCTATCGCTTGTGTTTGCATTATCGTGACGTGAATATCAATGCGTATGTAACGGATGCCATCATCGAAGCCGCTGAGAGCGCCAAGCAGTTTGTGGTCGTGTTATCGAAGAATTTTCTCTACAACGAATGGACACGTTTCGAATATAAATCAGCATTGCATGAAATGGTGAAGCGTCGCAAACGTTTGGTCTTCATACTGTATGGTGACTTGCCGCAACGCGACATCGATATGGATATGCGTCATTACTTGCGTACGAGCACCTGTTTGGAATGGGATGATAAGAAATTCTGGCAGAAGCTACGCATCGCACTGCCGCACATACGCAAGCGACCAATGACTGCCAATTGTCTGGCAAGCCGATCGGCCGTGAACATTTACGCTTCAGCGCACGAATACCAGCCCGCAGGCGCTAATAGTACCGTTGGTGGTGGCGTTGGTCTGCCAAATGGACACCTCAGCAGTGCAGGCATCGGCGTTGATAAGGCGCACTACGCCGACTGCAACAACTATGCGACCATTAATGATTGTGGCGTTGGCGCGCGCGGTTATGCACCAATACCCACCGCCGCAGCTGCCTGCAAATTCAATACGCTCAACGAACTCTCGCACAAAATGCATAAAAATGATTTGCTGAACAACATTGGCGGCGCCGGCAGCGGCATGTGTGGTATTGGGCTGGGTGGTGGCGCCAAAACGCTCGATCATCATCACCATCTCCGCGGGCATCAGCAGCATGAGTACGCGGTGCCCGCATATTTGGGCGCGCTGAGTAACGGACATGTGGGCGGTGGCGGCAACGCGCCTACCTACGATAGCGTCGACTACGCCAAGCAACAGCAAAAGCTAAGCGCCAGCAACAATTGCGACAACTGCACCGTGGGCACACAGAAACGCGTCACTAAAGGTGGTCTACATCCCAGCTTCTCATCAAATTTCACAGCGCCGCCTAACGGCACAATCACTGGCGCTTGCTACAACAGCTACAACTGTAAGAAACCATGTAATTGTGGTGCGCGCAAGCACGCGTCTGCCGCTAGTGATGACGGCATCAGCTGTCGCTGTGGCACAGCGAGCAGTGGCGTGGCAAAGGAGCTGCCTACAGCAACCGGGGCGCCTACGCCAGCACTGGCTGCGTCTGCAACTACATGCAGCAGCAATAGCAGCAACAACAGCGATCGTAGCAGCAGTGTCACCAACAGCAGCAACAATAGCACCAGCTCAGCGGGTAGCGCCAATCGTCAACCAACCGAGCAGCTGGCACACTATGAATCCAGTTTATCGCTGAACGAGAGCGCGGCGCTGAATGGGCCACTGTGGGCGTAACAACAACTGGATTTGGGTGGCGGCATTGCGGGCGGTAAGACGCGCTTGGCAGTCTGCTTGAATGTGTAAGCGCGACATGAACCAATTGCCTAGCAAACGCAATGAAAATTTGTATGTAGTTACTTTTAAGTGTGTATGTGTGTGTGCAAGTGCTTAAATATATGCGTGTGTGTGTGTGTTAGTTTAAAAAATATGTAGAGCGCGTCAAAGCCTCAGAGACAGACTGTGCAACCAGTGAATTTAATTAAACGCCTGCAGGCACACACATACACATATGAAGGTGTGTATGTGCGCATATGCGTATGCAGGCAGTTACGAAACTAGTAGTTCTTGTATGTAGGCAGTGAATGTGAATTGTTGGGGCCACTTGCTGTAGCACGCTTAGGCAGTGGCGTGCACTGAAAGGACTCTTTACAAGTATGATACTTTGTAAAAAGTAAAATTCCAAAAGCAAAACTAACGAACTTAAACCACAACAAAAAAAGAAATAACAAAAACAAAACAAAAGCAACAAACAAACTACGTAAAACCGCTAACTAGTTATAGTTACTTAAATGATAATTATTATATTATACTTAAATTATTACTTAACGTCTAAGCACTTAGCAAAGCGAGGCAAGCAAACTGAACAAAAAATTAAATAAATAAATAAAATAAAACAAAATAAATGATTTTCACTAGCATTAGTATTTACCATATAGCGGATAATAAGTGTGCTTGTGTGTATGCGATCGTGTTTATTGTATATGTATGTATATATAAATTTAAAAATATTTGATTTCTTTTTGGACTTCAAACTAGCAAAACGATAATGTTTGAAAATTTTAATATAAAAAAATTAAAATTGTTAAATAGACTGATAAAGTTAGTTATTACGTTTAAGTTTCTTATAAATATTAATTATTAAACAAAAATAACAAAAACAAAGACAATTAAAAAATTTTAAACTAAGTGCAAAATACAAAATAAAGTTGAGAATCTATTATTGGCGCTTCAAGAAATTTAAAACTATTGTTTTTTCATTTCATTTGGCAAAATTTTTAGGGAAGCGATATTTTGACGCTGAACAAACCAACTTTTTATGTTGTAGGTAATTTAAATAATAGAGGAAGGAAGGAAGGAAGTGTGAAATATTTTTTTTTTTGCAAATCACAATTTAAGAAGTATTCGCAAGGATAAAGTGTAAGGAAGTGTATTTTTATTGCACAAAAGTGTTCAAAAAAATCCTGTTTTATTCTTTAATTTTTCTATATATAAAAATTGTACAAAAACTTTCACAAAAGTGTACAAGAAATAGCCAAAATGTGTATAGATTAGGCAATATGCTGCAACAGCGACTTTTTTTGGCTTAATGCGAGCCTTATAAACAGCGCCTAAAGGTAGGCAGCATTAGGTGTAATTGCGTACCTTTCGGTGTAAAACAACTTAAGAGTAGTTTCTTTGAAGAAAATAATTCAAAAAGGGAAATATTGTTTAAATTTTTTTGAATAACTCTCCAGTTATTTGAAATAATATAGATCGTTGATTAAATACCTTTAATTGTAGACTTTTCTCCCAAGTAAAATCCAATTTACGTTACAAAAAACTTGTATCGGATCACCATTTTATATTTACGCCACGTAACTCATTCTTGAAATATTTGTAACCTTAAAGTATCTAGTTGAAGCCCTATTTCATTCTATAAAAATTTATAACATTTCAAAAGCTGCGAGACTTGCTCGGTCTTAATTCGATTTTCCTACTGAAAACTATTTTTAAGTGCACTTAATTAAAATTTTTTACTATTTATTGGTTTTTTTTTTTATAATTTTCATTTATTTTAATAATTTTAATAACTTATGTTTTTAATGCTACAAATTGCTACCACTAGGCATGATTATCCAATATTAGGTAACGATCTGCTATTAGCTTAAAAATATGGTTTAATGGCCACCATCTTCCAATGTTTTCTAATTTACTAAAATTTTATTGAAATTTGAAAACGTTTTCTTCACAATTATTGCTTCGCGTTGCACTAATTTTTTTGAATATTTATGTATATTTTTTTTAAAAGGGTTTAATTAAGTTTCGGGATTCTTAACCAAATTAAGGCAAATTTAAACTTACTTCCGTTTGCCCATATACATTTTTTTGTGATAATTGAAGATTTTAGGACTAAATCTATATCTGAATTTGATATAAGTCTACCGAAAGCTACAGTATTTTTAATACCAGGTTGTGATTTTTTTCGCTTAGCATACTTTTGGGCGTTTAGCAACTTCAATAAGTACTTATTACTTCATTTTGATGTTAAAAGACTTTCTCACTAAGATAAAATGGTATTCGAAGTGTTAGAAATATAAAACTACTTTCAAAAAAATTATTAATATAGTTAGCGTAGCATACTTTTAGGCGAAAAACCAGTTAAATCATAAAATGTTCATTTTTCGTTTTCCCTTGCATTGAATATCAGAAATTAGGAATTATTGTGCTCATTTTGTTTTTTACCCATCCCACTTATCTATGTTTATACCATTTGCACTCACTTTTCTTGCCTTCAACTTATCAGATTTCACAAAGATTGAGTAAAAAAAATTCGCAACGCATTTCAGCCTTCATTTTACAATAAAACATAGAATAAAAACCTTTATTACCATTACAAATATGCTAAGAATTACGAAATCAGGTTGCAGAAGTTCACTAACCTGTACCATTGCATACAAACAGGCTCTTAATTATATGGAAATTTAAATAGTTAATATTAATATAGTACAATATTCTGCTAGTATTTGCTAGGACCTGCTTATATTACGTGTGCCCAACAAATTAAACTTTTATGATACATTTAATAAGCACTGCTTACATAAGTTTAAAATTTTCACTGTTTGCCGCTGAACTAATTTTCACTTTTTTCCGTCAGTCAACACAAACGCTTTTAAATAATTCATGTGCATTGTCGTAACGTTTTAAATTTTATGCGGTTTATTTATTTTTCGCTTTTGAAAGCACAAATAAATTTTTGCCATAAAAAAGCAAATAAAGTAGGCAAAAAGCTCGCACAATTCTGCACTTGAAAATAATTTAATTAGTTAGCTGCTAGACGAACTGTAAAAAACAAACATGCATGCCACAAAAATGCTGCTAAAAATGTGAGAAAATTGTTTATAAAATGCGCAAATATTGCCATTATAAATAATGTTATTTTTTTTTAGCTAACTGAGAAAGCGCAATTGCTGCGGCTTGCGCACATTTGCATATCTGTGGCCACTACGGCGCATTGCGTTTAAATTTACGAAAAACACGATGAAAAATTATTCTAAAGTTCACATTGTAATAGTTTTTTTTTTTTGTATTTGTAGAATTTAAACGAAATATTTTTTATACTGTTCCAGACTATTCACACTGCTGTATTTAGCGACTGCATTTACGAATTATACCAAATATAAAAAGCAATAAATAAATAACAATTGTTGCAAGTAAAAGCAGTTTTTATGATTCTCTTTATTATTATTTTTTTTTATTTTAAATTGTTACTATCTTTAAAAATAAGCATAAGAGTGCTTTATTCTTTTAGTAACTAAAACGACTATGTGTTTTATCACTACTCTTCTTTAGGTATAATATGAGTTTAAAAGGAAATGATAGATATTATATATTATGAACATAATTTTTATAAGCACAGCGCTAAAAAATCAATCGATGTAAAATCGTATTCAGTTCATCCAATCTCTGTGAAAATTACAACTTAAAAGTCTAGGTCACCTTTCATAAAGAATAGACATACAGTATTAAATTATAATGCTATGGTTATACCTGCTAAAATAATTTTCAGTAATATAATTATTTTAACCTTGTTAGATCACTATGGTATATATTAAAATAGACGAAAACCCGTGACGATTTCAAAACCTATATTATCTCTGTGGATAGTTTCAAGTCAAATGGGGATACACTACTTTTATATATATACTGAGTAATCGATTTTCTGTAGTCTAACATTTCTAACATTTTCTCTTTTCTTCAAAGTCCATGCGATGTTGTCGATGACTAACCTATATATTTCACAATGTACCAACCCTTTTCTAGAAGAAAATGTTCTCTGTTTTGGTTTGTTGAAAAAAAGCAGTTTATTGTAATATAATAGGTCTCTGGCCCTTTCTCTTCCAGTCGTTAATGAACACTATCATATTTTTGCTATATTTGCGGTGTGTGACTTAGCTAAAATTTTTGCCTGCGCTTAATTGTAGGCAACATTTTAAATTATTAAGGGAGGTTTCTACCTTTTTGGCACGAAAACCTACTGTTTTTTTATGAATTTTTTTTTTTTTACCGGAAAATATAATACGAACTTTCACACAGTTAGTTGAAGAAGTTTCTTGAAGCTTCACAAATTTTTTTTTTTTGGTGATTCAAGCAAAGTGGTGGAAGGGGGGTACCGTACAATGCCGGCAAATTGGCGGTGATTCACGTGTTCAAATGTCAGCAACGCTTTCATTTATGTAGAAACAGATTTTCGCAAAATTCTTTACTTACCTAATTGTAGACAACATTTTCGCTAATATCGCAAAAACTTTTCGCATAAAATTATGACGTTTTCTATTACGAATTGAATTAATTTTTTTTTTATTTTATGCCACAAGCTAAATATTTTGCTAAAACAAGAGTAGGTGTTCAAATTGAGGTTTTCAAATAGATAAATAAATTTAAAAGTGATAACTTGAGATGAGGTTAAAGTAAAATAACTTCTGCAAAATGAGTAAAAGATAAAACGAAACAAATTTCAAAGCGAATGGAATAATTTTTTTTTTCATTCAACTGGAATTTATTTTGCTTTAATTACTTAAGACTCTAAAGAGGCATAAAAATAGATTTTTTCTTACATTTTGCATAAGCCAATATTTTGTGAGAATGTTTACGTATGTAAAAAAAAACTTAATGATTCTTATAAATAATTAAGCAAGTCTGTGAATAGAAAAAGAAAAGCAGTGAGAACGGAAAATAAAATATTCGCAAGCAACGAATTGATAGAAAAGTAACTAAGTACATTTAATAAAATTTTTATTTAATTATACAACTAATACTGAACAAGACATTTAATAAATTTTTCTACAACAAATTTTGTGTGCGAAATATTTTTGTACTGTAAATATGTATATTACTGCTGTATACGGTAGCTTTACAAATGCAATATATTTTATTATTTCAAAAAGACGCTAAGAAGCATTGACACTTGAAAAATATATGTAATTAGTTTGAAAATAAATTTTTATTTTTTCTTATAATACTAAAATATCTAATTTTTAAAGGCTAAAACACAAATACACGCAGTGTTGTATTTTTAATGCAAGAAATCCTAATTATTCGCTTTTTAGTTCCTATTTATAATATGCGCAGTGCAGCAGAGTGAAAAAGAAAGCAAGTGAAGAAATAGCGCAAGAAATGTAGAGCTAAGCATGCGAGCGCGAGAGAGTGTGAGGACTTATGAAATCGCAAATATATACTGAAGTAACTAATAATAGAAATAGCATTAAAATACCAAAGCTCGACTCACTCGACACACTTAAGACATAAGCGAAAATGTGAATTAAAAGATACAATACTTATATATACCTACACATAAATATATAAACTTAAGTTGTTTAACTACTAAATAAGTGCGTTTTAAAGTTTTTTTGTTTGTATAAAGTATGAAATTATATTATTACGTACGTATTAATAATAATAAAAGAAGAAAAATTAAAATGAAAATAAATAAATCAAAAAGAGAAAACACAGAATAATTAAAATATGCAATTCGAAAAGAAAAATAAAAAGTAAAATGTATTCAAAATGAACCACTGTGAAAAATATTGCGAGTACTGCGCTGCAATTTTTTATTGAGTGCTTCGTTGAGGTGGCAAGCGAAAGGCTGGCAGGTAAGAAAGTGAAAGGAAGGAAGTATAAAGAAAACTGATTTTTTGTGTGCTATTTAAATAGGAAACTTTGAACAAAATTATGATAAAAATCTTGTGTTGCATAAATAATGTTTTCCCTATATACAGATTTACTATAAATTCGATACTAGTTATTTTACACACATTATAATATGTCATTTTTATAAACACAGTATATGTTGTGTGTTTAACAAGCTGTTGGCAGTTCACTTCATTATGTAATATTAACTTGAAGTCTCAAAGCTCGTGTTGGGAAAAGTGGGATTTATTACCTTAGGGAGATTTCTGCTGATTATTGGTTGAAACAAATGAAATCACATCTAGAGTAGTTTGAACTGAGTATAGATCATAAAAATATACTTTTAGGGTATAAACGTTTTGGTAAAATATATTAACCTTGATAAGTGAATAAGGGATATGCAGGTCTGATGTTTTGCTGAAGCTTAGATGAGATCTAAAAATATTATATAGAGAGTGGAGAAGCGATCTATATAAACTATCTCATATTATATGAGCAGTGAACTCATATTTAAATTTAAAAAATAAAATATTGCCTATAGTATTTGAATAAAGTTATATCAGCTCATGGATGATCGGGTGACTTAACCGGAATCAAAAACGTAGTCCAACAGGAATCTTGGAGCCATTTGTAGAATCATAAAGTATAATGATGTCTTACTTTCACCATATTTCTTTAATTTTTATCATAAAACAACTAACTCGGTAAAATAAAAATATTTCAAAGGTTAAAGATTCAAGATATCTAAAACAGAGTAAACTTCAAATATTCACTTCTGGTTAACCTGAATATTTTTTAACTGACGGCGGACATTTTTTAACAAATTTCTGTATTTAGTATTTATATACAATAGATCAAGAGACCAACCCGTTTGTAACTAGTTTAAAACATTGCTGGCTAATTAGTATTTGAGCCGAAATCATAAAAATTAGATAAAATATTACAAAAATGTATTTAAGGGACCACCTAGTGTGACAGCCTAAATAAACGTCGAATTTGAGAATTAAAAAAAAAAAAAAAACTACTTCAACGATTGTTTTGAGGGTATATTTTAACATGTTTCAGGAATACACAGTGAGATTTTTGAAAAAAAAATTTTATATATTTTTAATTATACGGCGCTAAAAAAAAGTCCGCCACTGCTGCAGTGATTCCATCCTTCTCTGTACATAAAACCTAAAAATAAAAAATTCTCATTAAACTAGCAGATATTCTCCATACAATGACCGACAATAACAAAAATTGACAAAATGTTGGCGTTTTAAAAAAAATGGGTTTTGTTCCAAACTTTGGTTTGAAAATTAAACCGGATTGAACCGGATCGGCTAAACTTTAAATGACTGTAACTCAAAAACTATTTGAGATATCGACTTAAAATTAGAATATGTTATTTCTAAAATAGTAAACTAACGAAATATTTAAAAAAATTTACACTAGGTGTGCCCCTCAATTCGAATTATTCATTAACAGCACCATCTAGCGTAATCCTTAAAAGACTCAAACCAAACAAAAAAAAATAATAATTTTTTCGTATAAAATGTTTCACTTTTTCTTCTGAACTCAGCCATAGACAGCCTTTAAATTAGGCAACGTTGAAATTAAGTTGTGAGGACGAAACTAGAAAAATTGCATTTTTAAATTTTTTATCATAAAAATTTGTTAATTTTCAAACTTTAATTTAAGCTACTGAGTAAGGATGCATAATATTTTCACTGCGAGACGTGTCTGACGCTAAAATTATACATGATTTTAAAATAATATAAGCTGCACTTGCATATATAAAGCTCTTCTTACCTCAAATTCAAATATAATAGACCAAAGCAAACAAAGTACGCGGCAAATAAAGGTTAAACGCATTTACAAATGGATAATTGCCAATTGATTGAAGGCAACAAATTTGCATTTTTTATTGCTTGCCGCACTCATTTGAATGGCAAGTGTGTAATATGCATTGTACGCATACTTAAACAAATACAAGCGCAACTAATCTGCAACGTACAAACATACTATGCTTACATATGTACATTGGCGCAAATGTTTGTGCGAAATGCTTGATACTGATAACATAGAAACAAAAACCAAAAAAATTAAATATACGTAAATAAGTGAAAAGCGGAAAATATGTGATTACAACAAGAACAACCACATAAGTCGCCATGATACACACGAAATCAAACAGCTGTGTCGAGTGTGTGCGCAGTTTTTACCAACGCGAGCTGTTAAATTGGCATTTATATTTCACAATTGCAGTATGTTTCTGTGTGCTATTCGTTTGCGAGCACTTTCATGGCGTATGCGGTGGATTTTTTCACACTACACGCGCAGATAACATGATAATGCAGCATACTTGCAGGCGCCGCTTTTGGTTTTGAGAAGAGAAATTGCGAAATGAGAGAAAGAAACGGAAACTAAAATGAACTTACCAATTGCTTTTTAAGTATTTTAATAAAATTTGCGTCATTTAATGCATAAAAGTGGCGCTAGTACACTTTTTTTTACTTGTGAGTATGCTTTTTTATGCATTTGGGTATGCCGCGGCGTATACGTAACCATTAGTAGTAGCAATTGCCTTGACTTGATGAGTGTAAAAATGCTCTGAGCATCACCTTTTATGTGAAACTAGCAGTTTTTTGCATTGTAAAAGAGAGTAGATAGTTTGTTGTAGTCGCAACTGCAGTTATTGTTGTTGCTATAGCATGCCACAAATGCCGCAACAAATTGGCAAATAGTAAGCAACGTTAATTTTTTGAGTAGCCAGTTTTTACATACAGCAGACAAGCTTTGTGTGAAAATCCAGTATTTATTTGTTGATTGTGTGTAAGTGTGTGTGCGTGGCGTGTTCAATATGATGCCGAGCATGATTCACATTTAATTGCATATCAATTGCAAATTGTCTGACAGGGCATCAGGCTTATATTTATTTAGCGATAAGGAGATGAGTAGCAATTAACTTCCAATGGCAATAAACTTAAGAGAGTGTGGATTATTTTATAGCTAAAATTTTATTAAAAAGTGAATCGGAACTTAAATTTGTCATTATTCAGATTTTTTGGCGCTGCCAAGTTTCATCGACTAGTTTACTCAATAGTTTTCTTCCCAAAAACAGTATAAAAAACTATTTTGACATTATTTTTGCAAAAAAAAAAAAAATTCATATAAATTATATATAATATGCCAAAAGAAAGTTGCCATCTGTTTATAATTAAAATTTTTTAATAAGTAAGTTCTTTCGTATACTCTTGCGTCAAAATGTTGCTAATTAAAGATGTTGGAGGTAATTTTTTTTAAATAATTTTGATATAGTTGCAGACCAATTACTTTCGAAAATAATTTGTGATTATTATATATTAGTAATAGTAATGCAAACAGTGTACATAGGATGAAGTGAATATTTATTTGCTTACCTAAAAGCGAATATTTATTTGCTAACCTAAAATACCATATTTTAAAAAATTTAATAAAACTTAGGTAAGTAAAAGAGCTAAGAATTATGTCAAAAATAATTTTTTTATGGGTTGCCAGCTGTTTCAAAATAGCAACATGAAGTTTTTATAATATAATATCATTAATGATAGAGTTTCGGCACTAATTGGAAGTCCTTTGAAGGTTATTTATTTTAATAAACACGCAACTTGTATAAAAAATATTTTTATACAAGTTGCCACCTGTTCGAAAATGACAACTTGAACTTTATATATTAAAAAAATGCAAATATTTTGGCAACAATTTAAATTTTTATTAATGTTATATTATATAATAAATATAAATTTTTGCGGAGTTGCCACTTTTTAAAAACTTAAAATTATTTTCTTAAAGCAATTGACGAAGTACAAAGTAGCAGTGTTGATAAAAAATCAAAAATTTTTTCAAACCTGAAATTCCAGAGTTGCCATCTAAACGAAATAAATATTTTTTGTATCGAGGCTATATATTCTTTTAGCAAATTAGAAGTTGAAAAATGAACTTGAGCGGAATTTAAATTACTCAAAGTTCAAAGTTCAAACGTGTAACATTTATTGGGTAAGCTACATTAATCGATACTACGAGTCATACCTTCACGTTAAACTTTTTAACCTATGAAAGTATGCGAATGTGTTTTTCCCTTATTAGACAGCTCTAAGAAAAGCTCTCCAAGTATGAGCCTATCAACCAATTTTTCAGAGTAACAAGAATAAACATTCGTATTTTTTGACAAACCCATATATTTCTTTATATTACATAATACGATTATACTTTAATATGTTTAAAAGTTTAATGTGATGATATGACTTTTTGGACCCACCCTAGTAATATATATATAAACGCCCTCTCACCACACGTTTGTTAACCTACCAACTCATTAACAATCAGCAATTTTTTTACCTCAACAGTTTGTCGCGCAATAGCCCCGCCGAACCGCGCTTAATATAGGCGTGGCATATGCTGCTAGCAGCATTTATCGCTTGCCACACATCATGAGTATGTTGTTGACAGGATTATACAGTGCCATTGCACCTTTTAACTGGCAGTTAACCGCGTTGCTGCCACCTTTCACCCCCGCTGGCTTTAATTTTAAATTGTAAAATATGCTTTTCATCGTAATAAATACTTTTAATATTCATTTTCAAAAGTTAATGCACTAACATGGTCATAAGTATGTTGTTATTGCTGCGTGCTCGTGACTTCATGCTCATAGTTTAATAGGAGAGCAGTGGATATAAATTTTAAAGCTCATTAAAATATATATATTTTTTTTTCAATGTATTTAATTTATTAATTTTTTGAATAAGCGTCGACGCGTCGGAAAATATATAGCACTATGTAATACTTATCATAAATACTGCTAAATGACGAAAGTCAAATTTTAATTGGACGTAATGGGACAACAATGATGAATTGAATCATTTAAAAGCGTTTTCAAGCAGAAACACAGCTCGCAAATAATGTATGTAAACCTGAAAAGGAATATTTTCTGAAAAAGTCAAGAGTCTCTGGTGGAAGAAATAAGTAGTACTCTGTTACTATATTCTGAAGTTTCATTAGTAATTTCATAGTTGTTAAGCTTGATTCTTGGTCAATAAAGAAACGAAGAATTTTCAACAATAATAGTAATTATTTCCTGTATTCTTGACGGCTGTTAACCCTTCTACGGTGCACTTGTATACTATAAGATATTTATAAACATTATTCTTATGCAACTTTTTTTCTATGTTCAAACACGGGGGTAAGAACTCCGTTTGCTTCTTGCGGTTGGACCTCAGATCAGCTTAACAGTCGCACTGTTCTTCGGGCCCAGGATAACTCGAAGGCGGTCTAGTGAGTTTTTCACCCTCAGCAAAGTTCACCTATCAATGGTTTTGGGAATTCGAGCTGGACACTGTTCGATCAGGATTCATGTAGAAAGAATAAACATATTACCGGAATCATCTCAAGACTTTCTATTTGAATGGCACACCTTTGCGAGATCAACGCTAAAACATCTCGGATTTCATACTTTTAGACATCCGAAATTGGAATAAACATCTAAACAGATTTGTGTTAAATTCAAGGCGCCTTGCCGATAGCTCATATCCAATTATTACATGAGTTTTTTATGAAGCACTGTACATAGCAGTCTAAGTGTGATCCCTCGCCATCCACCACCATCTTGAGAAATCAGCTATCTCTTCAAATGTAACCTAACCTTCGCTCAAGCATCTGTTCCGCTTATGAAAAAAAAACTAAAGAACCTTAAGTAACCACTAATCGCTTTTCTAATTAAAGTTTACATTAGTAAATTTATTCAAAATTCATTGGACGGCAAAGCAAGCTTTAAGTTAATTTAGTTTTTGAACCTCCTCTTTTAATTCCCCCTTGTCACACTGTTGTGTTCTCTTTTCAGCAGTTTTTTGTTTCAAAGCGTGTGGTAAATAGGGGATTATAAATCGAAGCAAATAAAAATTTATATTTATTTTTAGTTCAATGTTTTTAGTAGGTCGCTAAAATAATATTAAAATAATTCTTTGTTTTTAATCAGGTTTTATGAGATTATGAGCAGAAAATTAGAGTTGCAATTGAATAGGGTCATCCAAAAAATGTCACAAATGTCCCCAAGTTCCAACTTCATTATAATCAAAAATACTTAAAGCATTTTTCACGAATAATCTCTTGTATGCAGAAAGACTCTAAAAAAGCTATTTCACTCTCGCTTAGGCTCACTGAGTTTCAACAGACCTGCAGACAGTGTTCATTGAGAATCTCTAAGGTGTACTTTCGTGAGATTTCATGGGAGACTAAGGAAACGTTTTGAGAACATATTCAGTTAGCTTGAAAGATCAGGGCTTTACATTTAAATTTGCAACCATAATAAATTTCAAGAGAAATATGTTAGAAATTTTATTGATCACCCTGTATTCTAACTTTGTAAAAACTAGCAGTTTCGTAATGACATTTTTTGATCACCCTGTATTTTAACTTGGTAAAAAGTACTATTTTCGTAATGAAGAACATAAACTTCTTATGAAAAAGTTTAATTTGATTATTAAACGATATTTTTTAAAATTAACTGACCCCTCTTCCTCGGTCTTTTGTTATTACTTCTGTTTTTGATTTTATAGATATGGACCACAAAATAATTCATTAATTTGAAAGTTAAAAGTGTTTCGAAAAAATATAAAGCTTTAATTGTCCTAACTATTTGTTTAATATATCAAATTCATATGGGTCACCCTGTACATTAGCCTTATTTGCTTGTATTACTTTTTTATTTGTTTTTTTTTACAAATTTTTTTGTTTTAATCATCCTCTCACCATTGATTATGTTTTATTTTTCATTTACTTTTTCGCTTTGCTGCACTTGTTTTGTTGAGTTGTTTAACGAGCAGCAAAGCGTAGCGAATTATATTGGCAATTCATTTAAATTATGCGCCAATGAGTAATTATTAAAAATGGAATGAAAAAAAAAACCATATCACACACCATTGTTTTTGCCATTTGGTTATTTGTTACTTTTTTGAAATTTTCATTTTTCACCATGTTAATTATAACAAAGGATGGCGCTGCTTGGAAAAGAAAAAAACAAAAAAATTTATTAAAAATGTAAAAAAAAAAAAAGAAAACAACAAATGAATGAGTCAAAGAAAATACAGAGTATTATAATGCGATACACTATGTAAGCGCGCAAATGAACTCTGCATTATGTTTTTCATGCTTTTTTTTATTGTAGTGCTTTAAATAATTTTTATACCCTGAATTGGCAATATTGTGTTTGCCACAAATAATAGCATATTGAGTATAAATGAACAGCGTGATGGGATGAGTCGCTTGAGCCATGTATGCTGGCTGTTCGTTTATAACTACCCAAACTATTTCCTCGGTTTTAAAAATATAGATCTGAAATTTTGCACACGTTCTTTTTCCCCAAAGAAGCTGCTTATCGGACTACTATAGCATATAGCTGCCATACACAAACATCGATCAAAATTAAATCCTTGTATGAAAAACTTTTTTATTTGAAAAGATATCTTCACGATATTTGGCACAGATTGTTGCTTAAAGCAATGCTATACATTCTTAGAAAAATACTCAGATCGAACCATTATAGCATATAGCAGCCTTACAAACTGAACGATCAATATGAAGTGCTTGTACAGAAAACTTTTTTATTCGACAAGTTATATTCATGAAACTTGGCAAGGATTATTTCAGCGCGAGAGTGCTGCAAACTCTAAGAAAAAATTCAGATTGAACAAGAATAGTAAAAAGCTGTCGTACAAACTGACCAATCAAATTTGAGACAAATATCTTTTTGTACACTTTCATGCCATAAGAAATGCAACTGTGTAGGGTATTATATATATATTCGATGCAGCCGAAGTTAACGTTTTAATTTTTTTTTGTTTTTTTATAATGTATTTTGCTGCAATATCTATATTTACTATTCAACTATAGTTTCATGTACAATAATGCAAATTTCTTTATACACTTTCCGCCGCATGAATGTATACAGTTTTTTTTGCAATATTTTTGTTGTCACTTTTTGCATTTTGTTTTCCGCCACTTTTTCGCAGTAGTGAATAATTTTATTTGCAACAAATTACTAGTTTATTTGATTAAAAATAAATTAACCGACGATGTGTAGTATTAATTTAAACACGCCTTGTCAAAGAATTTTTGTTTTTGCACGAAATCAAAAAATCAAATACTTTTACATGGTAAGTCGCCACAGCTTAGCATTACAGTTATTTTAGTTAATTTAAAAATGGAAACTATTTCAGTCAAATATTAATTTTACGCATATTCCTAGAATATTTTGCGCTTTTATTTGCATTTGCCTTTGCTTGCGTTAGTGGGTATGTGTGTGTATCATCTAACGCGTATGTGTGCGTGCGATGGCATGTTGTATGTTTGGCATGTGAAATATGCGCTTGCCCGCATATTTATGCGCAAATTTATTTATGACTGGAACGCATTAACTTGAAAGCATATTTTGCCAGTTGAAATTTTCCAGTAAAGTGCATTATTGCAACAACAACAGCAATAGTGTAAAGCAATTTCATATGTGTGTGCAAATAGGCTCGGAAAAATATCTGCTATTGCAAAAAAATTATTATTTTTACAAAAACAAAAAGAATAAATAACATTTTTGTAGCCATAAATATATGGTACATAGCAGATATGCATGGATATTAGGGTGGTTTAAAAAAAAAGGATTTTTTTTTGGCTTGATAATCTGAAAAATTGGTTGATAGACACATCTAAGACAGTCTCTCACAGTATGGGCGTTTAATCTTACAGTTTTTTAGTTTTTTCTTATTAACAGATAGAAGAATGCAAATCTCGTCTCCAACTACTCGAAAATATATCTGAGTGCTCTAAAAAAATATCTCTCACGATTTTTCTTGGTTTCTAAGAACCTGTTTTTCAGAGTACCAAGCGAAAAAAAAATGTTTTTATTTTTACCCACCCTAATGCATATTTTTGTTCTCACAAAGTATTAACACACAAAATTTATGCAGATAATTAATTACACGTATCTCAAATGAGACCGTTGACATTGTTTTCCATTTATCTTATTTACTACTTACCGCCGCTTTTTCTGTTGCTTTGTTGTTTTTTAACGACTTTTTGTTTCTGTCAAAGTTGATCATATATTTTTGTTGTGCGTGTGAAGCTTACAAATTAGTTTACAGTGTGATAAATAGTGGAATTAAACAATATATATAAATTGGCAATGCGACCGAGAAAATGATATTAATGAAGAATTAAACACCACGCTATCATTCCCCAGTTTAGAAGAATGGATCAATGGTTCTGTGATCGACAGTTCCAACGGCGAAGTCTAGATATTCACTGACGGAACAGGAGGAGGGCTTCTCTGTAGTAATCAATACACAGAAGGTAGCTTTAAGTCAAAATTCTTAGTTTAACAGAAGGTGGCAACTATGCCACTGCCCTAAGCAGTAATCCCATAAACCTTCCAGTGGACAGCCAAGTGGCAGTTAAGGCTATCCGTAACGCAAATACTAAGTCTCATTGAGTTAGGTTATGCAAACAGACATTAACTAGACTCTCATTAAGTAAATCGGTTAATACCATATGCGTACTATAGTAGGAATAAAATTAAACGAAAAGATAGACAAGCTAATCCGCTCGTGGGTAGCTGCGAACACAATTCCATTAAGCTATCCTAGCTTATTTAGCCCCTTCAAAAGGTTATTTGAAGCAATGGATCCTTAAAGAAACACCTCACGTATTGGAACACGAGCAACACAGGGCATAGCAAACAGTTACTTTGGGGTAGTGTTGATAGTAGACACACCATAAAGCTGCGACTTCTAGGCAAGAGGGAACTTACTATTATTGTAGTGGTCATCTCAGGGCACCTGTCCTTAAGATACCATCTTCAGAAATTTTGAAAAGTGGAGCATGGGCGAAGAACATTTTTTTAAAAAGCCAACCAGAATGAAACGTCGGTGACTGTATATACATATACTGAGTCGAAGTAGCCATGTCCGTCCGTCTGTGCGTCTGTATATTTCTTCCCCTCTTGGACTTGCCGATATCAGACCACTATTAGGTATATGCCTGCCATACAAACTGAATGGTTGGCATCCAGTTTTTGTATGTAATACTTCACCATTTAAGAAGAAATCTTAACCAAATTCGTCTTGAAACTGCCTGATCGAGTCAAATTTTGTAAAGGTCATTAAAGCTTCGGTGCAACCGAGGTTAACGTTTTTTTTTTTGTTTGCAAATATTAAAGCGTTATTAATTAAAAACGCTTCGAAAAGCAAATGAGTTGGTAAGAGAACATGCGAGAATACAGGTTCATTAACTATATTAAAAAGTCCCTAGAGTGCTATTAGCCACAAATTGCATTTATCGCCAAAGCTAATAGTAAAATAAACAATGCCAATGAATAACACAGGAAAAGAGTAAAAAAAAAAAGTACAAATTAAAAATTGAGTGAAATTGATTGCAATGGTTTAGCATTTTTTTTCTACTTTATCAAGCTAATATTTGTTTAAAATTGATATGGTGAAAAAGCTACCAATACATGGAAAATACATTTATGTGTGAAATACCTGATAAAGTTATGAAAAACAATGAAAGTGGCAACCATTGAAATTAGTGAAGTGTAGGCGCACCGAATGCTTTAAAACAAATTAGATTTTTTATTGAAATTCTACGGTTAATTAATGAGTGTGCATTTTTTCATTACTTTGCGCAATATGCTGGCGTTGTTGTTGCTATCTGTCGGCTGTTATTGTTCGGTTTTTGAAAATTTGAATTTTTATCGAAGCTAGAAAACCGGTAATCGAGTGTAGGCTGCATTGTTAATGTGTTTTAAAAGTTGGTGTGTGTGTATGTATATGTTTTTTGCTACATATATGTTTGCTATAACCTCAATTATCGAAATAAATTCTAAATAATTTTTATTTAATTTTTTTCTTCTCATTTAAGATATAAAAAATTCCACCAAATTAATTTTGAAAATCAACGATATTTTTTCTTTTCAATTTCACCGCAAATTTTGTAACTGTTGTTTAGTTGCATGTTTTTGTTTCTTTTCTCAATTTGTTTTGGCTATTTTATTGCTTTTGTCATTTTTTTTCGCTGTCGTTTTTTTTTTTTGAATCCACTTGTTTTTCTCACGCATCATTGCGGCGCTGTGTCGCATCGTCATAGTGTGACTGTCAAACCGCAGATTCTACTCAATTAAACAAACAAATCGCATTTTAAATTGTTTATTGTGATAATAATCGCATTTGCAGTTTAAGCCGCTTACACATACATACAAACACACTTAACAATAAAGGTGTGTGTGTGAAACTAGATTTTGCCGCGAAAAATCAATAAATTTACGTTGACAGTTTGTTTGTTTTTTATTTTCCTTTTATTTTGTTGTTTTTCTAGAACTAAGTTTTTTGTTGTGCAAATACTGTCAATACAAATTTTTTTTTTTTAATTTTTTTTTGAAACAACACAGCAAAAAGTTGCTGTATGTGCTATAAATAATTAAATTAATTTGAGTAATTAGATTTTTATAACAAAGCAAATTTAAATTAAAATACATATGTTTGTTTTTTTTCGTATCGCAAACCATACTTGATAGCTTTTCATTCGTTTGATATGATTTATTTGCGACTAATTTGTGTTAAATTTGTTAAAATAAATTATTGGCCTAAATTTATTGGATTTTGTGGCGAACAAACATACAAAACATAACAACTTTGTTTTGCTGCTTATCATATACTAGTTAATTAAAATAGTTTTCTAACAGGAAAAACAACTACAAATAAGTAATATTTTTTTTAAAGATTTTGTGGTCTTTAGTTGAGCAGATTTTCAAAATTGACGAAAAAATAAAAAAATATATATTTTTATAGTAGAAAAATATTAGAAGATAGCGTGCCATTTTCACTAGCATACCTTTAGGATTCAAACATTATTTATTTCCACAACAAAACATATTTACACTTCTCAAAAGTGTTATTAAATAATCTACTAATTATAACCTTTTAGTAACCATTGGAATTGTTAAAACTTTAACTTAGAATTTAACTATTTAGTCCTAACTATTTGTATCAATTCTAACCATTAAGATTTATTTCTTTATGATCCCAATCGACCTATAGCGCCCTTGTTGCTGTATATAACTGAGAAACCGCAAAAGAAAAAGCAGCAGCAATAATAAGCCAAATATACACGATAAAGTACGCGTGTGTTTATTTTCATTAATTTTTCATAACAACTTTAGAAAATCTTCGCATTTAAAAAATATCGTACAAAATTACTGCTTAAGAGAAACTCAAACTACCGGCTACTACCCCCAACTGTAGCTCCGAAAAACTACGTCACTCAGTCACACAATTACATTTGACTGTGATACTTCCGTCGCATTCATTATAACCACAGAGGTGGAGTTGACTTGGACTTCTTTATTAGATATCCCTCCTTCATGTTTACGCTGTTAATTTCGTAAGTATTGTAACTTCCTTGTGAGATGCCTATCACTGACGACGCTGTTTTGTCGCATACTCACTTGCTTTGTCACTACCATTTTCTCTAAGTCTTTACGCGTAGTCTTTGCTATAAGCTGTGACGCCCGTCAGTCTGACCGCTTGTTCTCCTTATCAGTTGACTCACATCCTGCCGTCTGCAACATTACCACAAAAGTAACTACGCTTTTGTGCGTTTTTATGTGTTTTTACTTTCATTTCCTTGTGTACACAGCCCCCACTTTCTGCTGTGGCTTTTGCTTTCGCTGTTCGTTTACTTTGCGGTCAATCAAATTATATTAGAGTAAAAGATCTAAAGCCGCGTTACTTTTACCCAATTACCGCAAAACAATTTGACCCGCTTTGACTGTACTCCAGCTATTATAGCTCTTCATAAATAGATAAATATATATGTATGTCTGTCAGTTTTGCTATGTTTATTTGCGGAAGTACGCTTTTATGCTTGCAGTTATAAACGAGTTTTGATTTTTCTTTTGTAGACGTCTTTTAGGCGCATTCATAATTGTATAGAAAGAAAGGTTAAAGATAAAAATATGACATTACTTTACAATAATAGCTGAAGACGATGAGGGAAGAAAAAGTAGACTCGCACATTTATTTACAAGCTACTACGCTACTGATTTCAAGCTCGACAAAAAAAAATTAAAGCAGATCTGTGCGGTTCGAAAGTTCTACGAAAAAAAAAGGCCCGTCGTCTCGCTATTTGCTTGAATAGAGAGGCAAATGAGCTAGAAGTTGTACCTCGTTGAAGTAGAGTCCCGACCTAAAAACCTGCCGAGTAAATTAAAATTTTGTCAGCGAAAAAGTGTATAGCAGTTAAAGGGGTAATGACGAGTGCTCCAAGCGGTGAACTTAAGTTTTTACTATTCTTGGTATACATAATTTTACTGATTAATAAAACAACAAGGTGTGAAATTTACTGGTAAAATTACTCTTAATACTTCCTTTCATAACTTTTATTCCCTTAAAACTAATTTTTTTTTCCAATTCATAGTTCTTCTTGAATAATATTTTTCAAAATGCACCTTCGTTCAAAATTTTAAACAAGCTCTTAATGCTTTTAGAGTTTTCTATTTTTTATGTATTTTTCGCGCTTTTCTCTTAGTCAACTGCTACTTTCTGTGCCATTTTGTTAAAACTCAATTGCTTTATGAATTCTTTTCATCTTTTTGTTTGTCTCATATTTATTTCCTTGATTCTGGCTTTGAATGTCTTCATTTTGTTTACATTTTCTGGTCAAGCATCGCTTACAGCTATTGACATTAACATCAAAGAACTTTCGTTGGCACTTTGCTTTAATACCATTGCCTCCCACTGACCTATTTCCAATGTAATAAAGAAGTGAAGAAAGTTAAATCAAATATACAAGCGAAGAAAATGCGGATGTAAATGAAATTCTTACATATTTTATTTTATTTATTTTAAGTTATAATATTTGATTTTTCGTTCATCCAAAAATAGTGCTTTGTAATTCTCACAAAGTTTATAAAAATCAACTTTAGATAAATTGCTGGGTAGCATACGAATATATGTAACAGATTTGGCTTTAGTTTTTATAGAGCATGTTTCAACAGAATCTGAAATTTTAAGTATCATTAAAAAACCGCACATACGTAGAGTAATATTTACTTAATATATGTTTTTCTATAACATACCTGTACCAAAAAAAGTTTGACTTTAGTATGACCTCAATTAAAATCACATTTTTTTTAAATAAATTTTTCCTACCATTTGCCACATTTCATTGTCAATGCAAACAAAAATTTAACGCATAAGAGTTGAGAAAGTTGTGCCTGCCAAAGTCTTACAATGCGCACCTGCAATGTGGCCGGGCATTAAGCAATAGAAATCAGACTTGTCAGAAAGTTTAACCATTTGCAATTGTGGTTGCCTGAGCGCTGTCCCAATGTGGTTTGCAACGAACCCACGAACACCCGTACTCTCGCCCGAGTGAGAGGCCGTAAAAGCGCGCTTTGAATCAAAGGTTACCAACACATTTCCTTTCGCTCATCCTACAACTGTTCACCGCACCCGCGGTACGTCACCGTCATCCCCGCTGATGGAGCGCCTTGGCACTAATTGCTTTATTGTGCGATAACAGACAAGCTAAGGAAATCTTTTGTTCGGTAAGTAAACTTTTGCGGAAAACTGTGCCACAGCGGCTTTCTTAAGAAGAATACATATTTGATTTCCTGTATACTCGATACCCAATTGTTGTTCCTTCTTTTATTATCATTGTTGTTTGTGTGTTTGCGTTGTTTTCATTGTTTTCTTAGCACAATTTATATCGATTTTCAACGTATTCCATCAAATCGAACCACTCATTGGCCAACAACTGTGCTCACTTCCGCATGCCTTGTAAATAGCGCTCCGCTTACTTGGCAAACTTAGCGGCACTATCGTCTAAGTAAGCACCCACTGAGTGCGCCAAGAAGGTTTAAAATGTCGAACATGTCGATTGTGAGCTGAACGCCGCCCACAATTCATAAGCATTTTGACCTACTTTTACGTCCGCCATTTCGGGTTCAATAGTTTGCAGAATCATCTTGCACACACACACACTTACATCGGTAGCGAGGATTAAAGCGAGTTGCTGCCAAATAGTTGTGTGATGACAACACAAAAACTACAACGGAAGTGTAGAAGCATGGTTGTAAGTGAGGAAGAGTAAAGAAAGTGAAATGAATATAAGTTGCATCAAGCTGTGTGGTAAACAAAAATGGCGTTGCTCAGCTGAGATTTAAATAGCTAAAATGGCGTTTGCAAGCATACTGTTGTGTACAGATTGTATTACGTATACCTTGCAGGGAATATATGAACTTGTGAAACATGTTTCTTATATGAACTTATGAAACATCTTTCTTATATGAACTCGTGAAACATGTTTTTAATTTCTTTACTGGAAGAGGAATTCGAGGCTATGTTTAGCTTTCTTAAGTTCGCGATCTCTCCAATATAAGAACACTTCGACGGTATTAATTTTCCAAACATTTCATGTTAAGCTACAAAACTACTCAACAACTATTATTCCCCAAATCGATGGAAATTATTTAACAAATTCAGCCGGAAACTATTTCGACTCTAAATATTCCTAGTTTTGTAGAACTCATGCTCCCTTTATTCCAAGCTTAGAACGATATACTTAGAGCTGGGAATCCGTTGTCTACAGCAAGCCATACTATTCAACGAATGAAGTCGAAAACTGTTTCCAAAACTGTTCCCACAAGCGGTTTATAATTTTTTTTTTAATCACATCGGCTACTCATATGAACTTATGTTGGCAACCACTTGTATATGTATTGATATTCAATATTTAAATGTATGTGCTCGTCTATGATCGCTTGGCCATAGTGTCGTTTATATGCCGGCAAACAAACATTTTGGCAACCCTTAATGTATGTTGTCGCCTTGGTGTTGAATAAGCAATTTGGCAGGTACTTTTACTAGATAAACATAGTCACTTACGACTATGTACCGACCGACTTATATAACTATGTTTGTAACTTAGTTTATATACAAAGCTACAGCAGAGAGTCTAAGCTGTGAATTCCATACAGTCTAATTTAAATGCTGGTCTTATTTATTTCTTCAATAGACACATTTAACTACTGGCTGGCTTCTCCAAATTCGTTATTATGTAGGTAAAATAATATTTTCAACCTTGAAAATAAATTTATTGAGCGTTTCTGGCCACTTTTGGATGTATGATGTTGAGGCTTTCACTATGAATTTTTGTATAGTTTTACGCGCAATAATCTTAATAAGCTTGTAGTATAGTTTTAGGCGAAATAGTCTAAACTCACACCCTCCCACATTTTTCTAACTTCTCCGAGCACAATTCCGAAATCTCAGCCTATGAAAGCATAAGATGTCTTCTGTGTTTATCTACCCATCAAATCACTTCTTCCATTCAATACTAAAGCAACCTGAGAAGCTTTCACTGCGATAACACGCTGACAACGCACACCGGTATACAAAAGTCTTAATTGCACGCCAACAAGTCCAAGGCTGTGTACGCTCTCTTCATTATTGTTTGCATTTTCCAAAATTAATACTCAAACAAAACTCTTTAGAGTAATTAACGAAAAATAAATAACTTATATAATAGCAGCTTTCATAATTATTATTATTATTGCGAAAATCAACTAACTAAGCAGCAAAATGAAATCCCGCTATTTTCGTTGTTTTTGCTTTCGTTTTTTTTTTTTGGTTTTTTTTGTAAGAATAAAATCCTTGCTCGAAATTGCCTCGCCGAATGTCCTTCAATGCGCGCACTAATACTTGAGAAATGAGCACTTGCGAAAAGATTACAACTTTTCAGTGCTAAACAAGCAAATGAGTAATTATTAACAATGCTAAAAGGGGAAAGTGGTGATGGAAGGTTGCGAAAGGAAAAGTGATTTTGAAGCAAAAGTTGCGTCGGTGTAGTGTTGGGTAATAATGAAATATGAGGTAGAGTGGCAGATAAGGTGGAATTATGGTTGGAAAATAGCGTGTAGTTTAAGAATTGGGTTGAGAAAGTGATTTCAGTTGTATTAGGGTTGTAGTGTAAGAACTAGTATTGAAATATATGTAAGGAGTATAATGAAAGCAGCTGAGAACAAGCGCTCATCAGTTGGACAAGTAAAAAATCGTAAGTAGAATACAATTAATGATTTCGTTTCGATTTTTAAAACGAATTTTATATAATTTTCCCAAAAAATAATAAATATGGATTTCTTATTGCTTTCCTGAAAGTGTTAAATGCCGATGACGTGACAAAGCGAAATGTGTTTATAGCTCATAATGCCTGAACGTTATCTGTTTTACACACAAATTTAGAAGAAAGTGTCAAAAGCTTTTGTGGCTTTATGAATTTAAGTCGATATAACACTGTCCGTCTGTCTGTCTGCCTGTATATACGTGAACTAGTCTCTCAATTTGAGATATGGCTCCATAGAAACTTAGCGATCAAGTTCTTATTTGGTAAACCTTTTTACTTGACAATAAATCTTCAGGAAATTTGGCGCAATTTATTTACCAAGGCAGCGCTACAAACTCTAAGAATAATATTTAGATTGAAGCTCTTTAGCATATAGCTGTCAAACAAACTAAACGATCAAATCAAATTCTTGTATGGAAAACTTTTTTATTTGACAAGTTGTCTTCACAAAATTTGGCATGTATTATTTTCTAAAGCAATGCTACAAACTCTGAGCTTAGATCAGACTATTATAGTATATATCCGTCATAAAAACTGACCACTCAAAGTCGAGTTAAGGATCTATCTTCTCATACTATTTATGCTATGAGAAATGCACCTGTGAAGGGTATTATGGCTTTGGTGCAACCGAAGTTGTTGTTTTTTCTTGTCTCAACTGTCACTTAATTTTTTAGTCCAGCTGAACTACCAGCACAGCCCACCCACGTATATTTAGGCTTTTGTGTGTATTCCTCTGTCAAACGTTCCATTATTTGTCATTATCGGCTGACTTAATTGTGCGCAACAGCACGCAGACGCCATTTAAAGCGGTTACAACTTTTACGCATAGAAAATTTCTTAAATCTGGGAGTAAGAACTCCTAACGCCTACATCACTTTTTGTTTAACTGATATTTGTCATTCTACTCGGTTGAGTTGGGGGTTTAAAAACGCTTAATGCCGTTTAAACTTCAAAAACTACAAAACACAATTTACTCGTACTTAGACACGCACATGTATGTGTAGTGGTAGCCATAGTAGATTTATGGCATGTGGCTTTGTGCTCAAGCGCTCTGGCAACCATTTCTACTCAAGTTCGTTTATGTATAATATGTATGTATGTATATATATGCTTTGCTGTTGTCGTTTGTCAATTGTGATAACAATATTTTTGGCATTAGCGCTAAGCTTTGAAGCTTAATCCTTTGTTTTTGCTTTGTGTTGCAAGTTTGCTATCATGAAAGCAGAGTGAAATTAGTTTTTTGTTCGACTTCACTTTAACTGTGGTCGACCAAACTACCCCAGCAAGAAACTGACTTCTAGATTTATACAGCCGAACTTTTACCCCTTTTCGATTATATTTTCACACTCATGCAACATGTTGCGGCAGAGTATAATAGTTTTGTTCAACTAAGGGTTGTTTGTATCTCCTAAATCTAATCGAGATAGATCTAAGGTTATATATGTATAAATGATCAGAATGATGTGATGAGTTGAAACGCGGTTGAGAGCCTGTTCATTTGCCTGACCGTCTCCGTCTGTCCGTCTGTCTGTGCACGCTGTATCTTGAGTAAAAAGTACGATATTGTAATAAAACTCGATACTCGAAATACCCAAACTAACATATTGATTTTCGTTGTTCTAACAAATCATATACACATGAAGGTATTTTCCTGGCTTTGCTTCTGGCAAGTTGCAAGAGTATGATATGTTCGGTAACACCCGAACTTAGTCCTTCCTTTCCAGTTTCATTATGTTTTCAACCACTTTTCGTCATTTAAGTCATAATTATGGTAAACATTTTGTAATAATTCATATTCGTCGCTTGGCAATGTCAACAGGACATCACGGCAAGGATAATAAAAATGTACAATAAGTAAATATTATTTCCGTTTCTATGTTCTATTACATATGTGTGTGTTTGTGTGCAAATGCACGTTCATGTGTGTTCCCATCAAATGTTTGCGGCGTTTTGTGTTCGTAAATGGAAATTTAATTGTTTGGAAAATGTTGCATTGTGTTGTGCTCATTGCTCATTACTCTCTGCCACATCACGTTCATTTTGGCAGCTAATGTGTGCAATTATCGCAGCAGGTCATCAACATTGCCAACACCGAAATCATCATTATTACTAAATTCATCAACTTCACAGTTTTGTTGTTGTTATTACTTTTTCTTGTTTTCCATTACGCTGGGTGATTTGCGCCAGGATAGACTTGTATTATATATATATTTTTTTTTTTTCAAATCGACAATAATTGCTGAATTGGAAACTTTTATTTTAGTCATAATAACAGGAACACTTAAATTTTTAGAATGAAGCCTATAATTAACATATTTCGGAAATTGTTGGTGGGAAAAATTTTAGTTTGGTCCTTTATGCCTTCACCCTGATAAGCAGTAAATACAAAAGGAATGGGCTCTACTGGGATAATTAGTAAAAAAAATAGATTATGCTGAGATCTCTACTGATACTACTATTACCAAAAAAAGGCAATGAAGATAGGTAACATTGATGACCAAAGGTTGAACTACTAAAACATCTTAAAGAACCGCATTTTTTTATAGGTAAGTATAAAGGTCTCCTTTCTTAATTACCTTTACCAAAAGTTTCACTTACCAATTAGAAATTAATAGTTGAGCTAGATCGAAAACTTATAGTCAATTTCGAAGAGAAAAGTATAATTTTGATATGCAAAGGACTTGAAGACTCTTCCTAAAAAGTGAAACGATGCAACGTACTAATTATCTAAAAGTCGGTATAGCAGATAGGTAGAAGTGTAGCCACATGGAGATCTCATAAGACCTTTGAATCCTGGATGTAATCTATGTCAATTATAAAGAAGCGATAAAACTGGTTTGATAAACTTCCAACAGAGAAGAGGTTCCTCTGTATTTGAAAAATTTCTTGTTGAAACAAGAAAATGAAAGAAGTAAGGAGAACATCTCTATAAGTTTCCAAAACTGTGCCATTCTTCTAGTGCTGGACCTTCGTATAAATTTAAAAAAAAAGTTTAATCTTAATAACGATGGAAACAGTTTTGGTGTTTTGGAGCTACAAACTAAATAATCGGAAGACTTCAGGTTGACTATCGTTTCCAATCACTCTTACCAAACAGAAAAGAGAGAGAGACAGATAGAAAGATAGAGACATAAAGAAGGAAAGAAAAATTAGGAGAATAAAAAGAACTGTTCTACAAGAAACAAAAATTGATTCTCTCTTCATATAACAAATCGAAACCTCAGATAAATAGTAATGACTTTGGTCTTTACTTAAAGAACTACCAAGCAAATATCGAGCTAACTTGTGGCTGACTACCGTTTTCATAGACTCTTACCAAGCAGAAAAGAAATAAAGGAAATAGAGAGCGAGATAGAGACAGAAATAGGGGGAGAACCTGGAAAAAATAGAAAGAGAATTGGATACAAGTTTATATGTGTGGAGAAAAAATGTATCAAGTATATTGGTAAAATAGAAGAGCGAGATAGAGATAGAAGTAGAGAAAAACTGAAACAAATAGAAAGAGTGAGAGAAAGACAGAGTTATATGCGTAGAGAAAGAGTATATTAAGTATATCCGCTAAACGGCACCGGAAGGGCAGTAGTTTTGCCAATTTTTAAAATATTTATTAATTGGTTAATTTGTAGAGTTTAGTTTTGGTTTTAACTATTTGCAACATTTTTTTTTCATTAGGCTGCTAGTTCGGTTTTAAGTTATATACTTTTCTCTTTCAATAATTGTATATAGTGCACGAAAACTTCAGCTTACTGTCAGTCCTCTGAGTTCCTATATTACATGATCATATAAAGTATCGATTAAACTCTTATATATATGTTCTTCATCCCGTAGTACGACTCCCACTAGTATCACATATCTCTAACACATTAAGCTGTGAATTTGTGTAAAATTTCAAGCTTGAGCACACAAGTAAACTACGCAGGCACGCACACAATCGTGCAAATATTTGCATGCGTGTGACATATTTTTAGAAGACTCTCTACGCTGCTATGTGTAGTTGTGTGTGCGTTTGCATATACATATATGTGAGTGATTTGTATGCACATTTCGCCATTTGCACAAACAAAAAATCCAATTAAGATTTCCATTTTATTCTTTCATGTTTTCACTGTCAGATTTCTTACTCACTCAATTTTCGCCTGGTTTCTTCTTTTCATGCTTTTTTTCGCACAACTATTTTGCGCTCACTTGTTAGTCGTGTACACCACTTAGTTTTTGGTATTATTTTCCGGTTATTTTCTTCGCTCAGAAATTCATTTTTATTTCTGCTCGTGTGTGTATGTGTGTTATTTTTGCTTGTTTTATTTTTATTTTTGGTTTTATTTTTTTGTTTTGTTTATCGTGCGCTTCTTGGTGCTCTTGGTAAGTTGACACTCAACTTATTTGGACACTCAACTGTGCAAGCAAGCAATTTCAGGAGGAGACGTTTGCAGATCTATGTGTGTGTGTGTGTGTGTGTGTATGTATGTGAGTGCGTTACTGGCAGCGCTAGCTTCATGCTCGTGTTGCACACACGTACACATGCATACAGCACTTTTAGTGGATATGTGATACTGAAGTGCAAATATACATTAATATTTGTACATATGAAACTGTGACAACAGCAACAAAAAAAAACAACAACTACAGCAATAATAATTGGAATAACAAGCGTCAAGCAATTGCTGCCAAAGTAGTGGAAAAGAGAAATCTTTGCCGGAGTTAGCAAGCATGGACCAAAACACAGACACATACATGCACGTACGGAGCATAAACAAAAGGGAAAGTGTGGAAAGAAAGTTAGAGCAAATTATATTGTATATACATATGTACGAATGTATGTATATATATTTCTGTTGGAAGAATACATAAGTACTGTTCTGAAATTTGATATTTTGTTCGAAATTTTAGCAGTTCATCTCAAGAACATAATAAAATTGATCATCAACGAACGAATGCTGAAATAATTAATTTTAATGCGAATCAGATAGATTGACGATTAGTACCGAAAAAATTTCGGAATCTCGAATTTAAAATTATTGAAATGCAGAAATATTTTTTTTTCAGTGCAATTAAATTTGATTGACGATAGGTATCGAAAAAATTTCGGGATACCGAACTTAAAATTTTTCAAAAGCCGAAATACTTTCATTCATTGCAATTAAATGTTATTGACATCACGATAAGTACCGCAAAAAGTTTGATTCCAGTAAACAAAATTTTTGATATACTGACTTGCTTTCCTTGATAGCAATTCAATTTGATTGACATCACTATAAGTGAGAGAAAAATTTTGAGATGCCGAGAAAAAAAAACTCAAAGTTTTTAAAATACAATAATAATGGAATTTGATTGGCATGATCATAGGTAAGAGAAAAATTTCCGAATCCCGAATTTTAAATTTTTAATCCCGAATTTTTTCGCGATCCCGAATTTAAAATTTTTTAATGCCAAAATGTTTTAGTACACATAAAAATTTAAAGTTCAGTTTTTTCTGTTTATGAACATACGTTCTGTTTAATCAAATTTATTAATGATAAAAAATATTAGAGATCAGCATCAACATTAATTTCTACTGATAAATAAAGTCAATATCATATTGATTTAATCAACTATAAGGATCGATTTAATAATGAATTTACAGTTAATTGACAACAAAAGCTTGGTAGGCTTAAATAATTATTAATGATTGCAACCGCAGTTGGTCTTTAGTGTACGAGTAAAGCAAATATTCCAGCCGAATTTAAAATTTCGTGTATCATTAACATCAATCAAGCGAAACTGTCAAAAAAATCAAAACGTTAGGTCACAGATTATGCGCCTTATCAACCTCTGAGATCATAAATTTTAAAAGAGCTCAATGAGCACTTAATACTCGATTTTTCAACTAACTTATATCTCACTAAATCACATTCCCGCACAATTTTTTTGTGGCTTAAGAAAATATGTAATATATACAGCACGTTCGTTCACTTTGAAGTGCCGCAGTTGAAGTTTAAACATTTTTTCGCACTGATTGATATTAATAATGCTCGAGCGCCGCAATTAAATTTTAATGATGTCTGTGACAACTTCAAAATCTCAAAACTACGCAATAAATAATAATGGAAATAGAAAGACACAGCAAAAAAAGAGAAAGGGAGAGAGGTATAGGAGAAGAGTCCCTCGTAAAAGATGGAAGCTTAGAAGGGATGCCACTACATTAACTGAGGAATTAGGCGTACAAAGTTGATGAAAGTGGTACTTTAACAAAAACCGCTAGACTATTTGTTTTAAATATTTGTATACACAAATGCTTGTTCATGCGTGATTTTGAGAGAGAGTCTTTGGCAGTATTTGAAAGTGTAAAGTATTTGAGGGAAAAATAATAAATCATTTCTTTTACAAAAATTCATCATCGTGGTCGGATTTCAGGCTGCCTAACTATCTGTCTGTGTGTCTGTCGCGCTTATTTTGTCCGGTCATGAAGTTGATTGTTCGGTTCGCAGCTACGCTTTGCGTACCCTTTTGGAAGTTAGGCAGCCTTTTAGCAGCGTCGAGGCGCGTTCGCCGGCGACTTTTCACCCGAAAAAAGGTCACATGCAGCAAATTGACCTGCAATTTTTCTGAGAACACTTACCAATACGAACTTGCGCCTGTATGTATGCTACATATACATATATATGTGTGTGCGTACGTTGTAATCTGAGCTAAACATGGCGGCGTCGCAATTGTAGCGAAAAACATGCGATTTGCCACACATTTACAACAACTATTTAAAACAAAAACAACAACAACAACAAATTGTAAATATGCTATACAAATATATACATTATTTTATATTTTGTGGCAATTTATATTTTTGCTTTTTTCGGTATAATTTTTCTCTTTTTCTCATTGTTTCTCATATCAAAATAATAAATTTTTCCACGCACGCATTGCTATTGTTTGTACATTGAAAAATTATATGTTGCCATTGGCAGTGACAGCCGCAGCGGTGTAGACTCGGCAGCGTCAGCAAAGGCGACCGTGCATTGTGTCACCAGCAGACAGCGTGCAGAAAAACAAAGCGGCAGCAACCACAAAAAAAAAGTCGAAACAAACATAAGTAGTACAAGAAAAATGGAAAATTGAGCGAAAATTATCATGAAATTAATATCGAAAAAAATTATTTGATTGCGCGCGTCCTTGATTGATATGAATTACAAATGTGTGAATGTGTTGAAAAGTGCACGAATCGCTTTGCTACAGCTAATAGCATGAGCCTGCCGCCCTTCCGGCACATTTCACACTCACACGCACATCAATTCATTTGCACATTCGCATTGGGCGCGCTTAAATACAATACAATTGAATTTTCTGCTGCTCAAATGTCAATGCAATAAATCACAACACATCGCCGGCTTGATTGGTGTGTGTCGTTCAGTTCATCACTGCAGCGTAGTTGACATTTTAAGTGCGCAACAAAAGCTTTAAATACTCATTTATATTAATTAATTAATGAGAAAATTCATCTCTACTCTTCGCTACTTTGCATAGTAATAAAAAAAAATTGAAATTAATTACCAATGGCTATGTGTTTATGCTAGAAATAATGTACGCATAGTGCCAGGCATAAATTTGAAAAAACAATTTTCACTAATCGCTTGAGAAACGCCGCACAAAATAATGTTTTTAAGGATATATTAGAACTAACAATTTTCGAATTCAAATTCCTATTTTCAATTTCAATTTTCAATAATGTTGATATATTTTCCAAATATTTCAACGAATGAGTGTTACGCAGCATTGGCTCTACCAGCTGTAAGTCGTGTTCTCACAAACAATTTTTTAAGATATTTTATTTGAAACTCTTTTCTGTCTTTCTTCTTTCTAAAATATAAATTTATTATTTATTCTTCCAAATCTATTTCAGCTCTTTCAAAATAATCTAGTCCTCGACTCTTCTATTCGGTTTTTATCTCCACAATCGTGTCAAAACGGTGTCCCCACATTGACCTCTTTTAATATGTTAAAGTCGCACGAAGCCGAATCAGGCAAACACAGTGACTGCGAACGATATAAATCAAGTTTATTGGAAAATGGCGCAAGTATCAATGACAGTATGACCTGATTCCTAATTGTGTTGAAGGTACCTAGAGTTGTTCGCTTATAATTCTGGCCGTTTCAGACAAATAGCTTGAAGAAGAAATTCATAGAGCACCAGTAGTATTACAACAGATTTGTTCGTTGCTTTTTTGACATACCTGAGTTGAAAATATAAAGGTTACCGGGACCTTGAACTAAAAATATTGATTCGGCTATCTCTACAGTAGTTAACTGAAAGCCAACTACTATTATATACTATACAAAACTTTATGGTCTACATGAAGCAATAGTTGCTCTATATATTAGAGTAACCTCACATACTCTCAAGTATTATATTTGAGCCTTAGAAATATTCAAGAATAAGGAAGTGCCAAAGTGCAGTCTTTGTAAAGCTTCCAAATTTTTAATGTAACTAAACTACCAGTCTTTTTCGCTTCAATGGCTTTAATAGGTTTCTGGAATTTTAAAATTATAGCCATTTGCTTCCGAACCACACACAAAGTGAGTGTCAAGTCAGAATACATTAACCACACACCAAGTATTTTAAACTCATATAAATTAGTTGCAAGCAATTAAATAAATACGCACGTTTGCAGGGCTGGAAGAATAGCACATATATATATGTATATACAATCATATATTTTATACATATATGTATGTATATTAGGGTGGCTCAAAAAATACGAATATTTTTTTCGCTTCGTACTCTGAAAAATTGGTTGATAGACAACTCTAAGAAAGCCTCTCCATGTGTGCTCCGCTTAACAGTTTTCTAGCTTTTTCTTATTATCAGATTGTCATTTTGTAGAGCACTAAATTTTCCACAAGACTATAAGCTTTGCAATTAAATATTATGCTTTTTCGTTGAGTTTTAAAATTCCAAAGGAAAAAACCAAATTTGCCTCAAAATAGTCAAATTTCAAACGTTAATATCTTTTAAACGTTTAGGTTTACGAAAAAATCGTAATAAATCATTTATTATGAGCATTCAATTTGCTAAAAAATTCACAAGACTAAATATGTTTTCAAGTTGCTGGAAGCGAGCTATGAACTTTTCTAGCTGTTAATAAGAAAAAAATAAGGAAGCTGTAAGGTGGACTTTGCGTTACAATTCAGAGCTCATACTTGGAGAGCCTTTTTAAGAAGTGTCCGTTAACTAATTTTTAGGAGTACGAAGCAAAACTAAATAAAAAAATTTTTTGTGATCCACCTTTGTGTATATACATATATATATATATATATATTGGTATGTTTATAAGAGCAGGAATACTTCTTTACAAAACATTTAATTTTTATGGCTTTAATTTCGTATAGAATTTTAATTTCAATATTTTTTTATAGAAATAAATTCAATTGATAACACTTCAAGCATAACAAACCGCTTGCCATACACGAGCACACACACGCATACGCGCAATTGTTTTACAAAAATTTAGTTGTCGATGTGTATTGGGTTAGATGATGATGATGAGAACACATGATAGCGGTATATCGAGGAATACTTACATTTATGTGTTATATACATGTGTGTATATGTATATGTGAGCCTTTGTAGATATGCTTCTTGTGCTGCCTTTAGTCCAAGCATCGAATCGAAGTAACAATGAGCACCATTCAACCAAATGTTAGTGCAATTATTACCAACAATACACATACGGACGGCACGGTGAAGTGCTGCTGGTGGTGGAAACGCATAAGTTTTCGCTACGCTCCACATGCAAACAATACAAATTAGCCACACAGCCGCAGCGGGTAATTTCAACACCAAGACCAGGACCCACACAGGCACGGCTTGGGCCAATATATTTTATGCTGTACTTACAAAACGGCCGAAACAAACAAATGAAATACATATATACATATGTACTTGTGTGTATGTATGTGCTGTGCGTTTATCTTCATCAACTGCGCTGTTGCCGCTGCAGCTATTGCCGACTGTTGTAGCCACTCCAGATCCTTTGTCAAATTGGCGCTGCATGACTAGCCGAGCGCGTTCTGTATAACTTTGTAGTTGTGTATGTGTGTGTGTGTAAATGCGATACACATTAAATAATGCGCGTTGATATGCGCCAAGCAATAACAACAGCAATAGCGATAGGTATCTGCTTCTAAGGAAGTAAGAGTTGACCGAAACTGTGGAGGAGCAATATGTGCGGCCATCTAGCGCCAATTACGCAGGCAGCTACATACCTACATAGTACATGGGTAGCTACGAATCAAAATTTGTGCACACACACATACTCATAGTTACATTTCTAGCCACAATCGTCTCGCATCAACGCATTTGCGTTCATAATGGGCGAGAGTATCCTTTGGTGCACCCCAGCGGCCTCATTGACGACAGCAGCACAACCATATCCCAAACTACATGTGCACATAGTACCTGTCAGCATTTGGCATTGATGGTGGTCTATGCGGCTCAAATGAAACTGAAATTTCTCACACATCAGCAGTGAGGCGGCCTCGACACCGGAGCACAGGTATCTACACACAAACCGAAAATTCAACGCCTACTCGGCCGCAATGGTATACAGCGTTGAGTTTTTGGCACGCACACATACATACATACGTATGTACGTGAACCGCATTGTTGCCAACTGACAGCCGAGCACAGTTGGAATTTGTAATGAGTTAAAAACTAATCTACCATGACTTTGTATTCGATTCAACTTGAAGCGTCAGTTTTGATCGACCAATGCGCATAGCACGCATCCTTCTAGATAGTTATGTCTGTGTGTGCGCGCATTTAGGTGTGCCGGCAAATCCTTTGGTATTTGGCTTCGGTTTGCCGCCTGACTTTTTGCTGACGGCGTTCATCTGTTACCGACCGCAGATATTACAAACAAGCAAAATACCGGCAAATACCGGCATGTAGGTGTTGTTGCTAAAAATCAGCAACTACTTGAAACGGTTGCAAACCGCACACGCAATACAAGCATTTGTGTGATAAGGGTATCCATAAAGTTATCAACGCGCCTAAGTGTGGTCCTTTTGTACCAAAACACTGTACGCATTGAAAGCAGGCGTTAACATATGCGCAAAAGGTGTAATTAGCTGGTAATTAGTATGCGTACGCTTGCAGTGCCAGTTGTGATGGAGGTCAGCTTGATTTTTGGTTTGCGATAAAATTAAATAAATTTTTGTTCGAAATGTCGGAAGAAATATTCATACATTTTGCTAACGAATTTGTATTTCTGTGGCATTATTTTATGCCAACACCTTCAAGAAATATTGTGTCCAGCCACGCTTGCCAAAATTTCTAATGATCCAACGCCAAACAAGTTCTCATAATTTATTAGCTATAAAGTCACTTTTGAGCGCCAAATAATTGCGTCAGATACTGTGTCAACTTAAAGTGGGCATCGACAGGTACTCAGCAGACAACGTCTACAATACAGGAAAACATTTTACTTGCATCTTATAGCTGCTTTTGAACACATGATTCACGTGTCGGATTATAGATCATAATACATACTTTTTAACTGCACATTTTTTTAGGAATATGTTTGAGAGGGTCACAAAATCTTTAGATAATTGTGTTTGTCTCAGATAGATAAGAATTTAAAGTATAAGATGGAAGTTGAAACTTGTAGCAGTAATGGACTTCTAACTGGATATGTTGCTGCCTATGAGAACCAGCTACAGCTGATTGAAAATCTGTTTTTTGTAAAATGAAAATATAATAAAAATATGTTCACCTAATTCTAGATAATAATATCTGAAATCAAAACCAATCCAGTCTTTAAAAACCAGTCTTTTTTTAATAATAGCTCCGAATTGTTTTTTTACAGAAACAAATCGTATATGTCATATATGATGATAAAATGGTGTTCTCACCATACGATTCGTTTTCAAATATCTATCTAAGTACATTGATGGATATTTTGGGTGCCACCAAAGGTAATGTAGTCTACCATTTCCTTCGGAAGGACTTCTAAAAATTTTCGGTGAGACCAATGCTACCTTAGTCTTCTATTTTTTTACCTTCAGAAGGACTTCATAAAATTCCAATATTTTCGGTAAGGCAAAAAGTAGAAATTCACACATTTTGGATGAGACCACTGGTACTTTAATCTTCCATTTCTGAACCTTCGGAAGGACTTCTGGAATTTCACGTACCTTCGGTGCGAGAATAAGTAATGAAAGAAAATAGAAGAATACTATTTCTGGACCTTCGGAGGGAATTCAGGCAATGAACACATGCCAATTTTCTTTTTTTGTTTTTTTTTTTTTGTATAACGCAAAACTACTAAATATGCGACTTTGCTCTACATAAAAAAGAAAAATTAAACACACGCTTCTCATAAACGCTGCATAATTTATTTACGCTCTCAGTTATTGCTTGCAGCACGCAGGATATTCCGCTAGTGTTTGGTAAACTTATTATGTGAGATAATATCTAATTGCACTTAGGTTGAGATAATATAATGGCAAACAGTAAGGCAAACACCTTGAAGCAAACGCAATTAATGCCATAAACGTTTGGAGCACCATCAGCGCCGCCAACACCGTTACTTACCGCCAAGAGTGAAAGTAAAATGAAAAGTGTCTGACAGATCGTCATATCAGCATTAAGTAAACGACACGTTTTTATGTACATGCAACACACCTCACTCGAACAGCCTATCAAAGCGATACCTAACGGCCGTGCAACCGTGCGTGTGTATGCGTATTGCTTTAATGCAACGCTTGCAACAACAACTAAACACACGCGAACAGACAGACAGACAGGCGAGGCAGTTTAGTATGCAGCTAACGGCGCTGACATCGCTGACACGTTAATTGCCGCTTGATGGATTGCCAAACGTTGCGTTATTTAATATCTTACAACCCTGTCATCGGTGTCGCAACTTCGTGTGCTCCTTTGTATGCTTCCGGCATTACAGCGTTACTTGATGAGGGCAAATGAAATGAAAAGCGCAGCAAAAAGAAATATGCTGTAGAAAAATTAGTAAAATAGCGGTAGTGGAAAGGGACGTGGGTAGCGAACAAAAAATTGATAGGAAAAATGCGTGCAATCCGGGGCAGCTGTTCTAACGCACTCGGTTAAATACTTCCGGCGCGCGAGAGCTGCGCGTCGGTAAGTTATTACCTTAATGCAAATGACTTTACGCGTGTAAATGAGTGGGAACCCCGGCGGAAAAGGTATACACATTGGCTATAACTTATATATCGACTATATCGATAAAAAGCCAGACTACATCGAATACTCGACGAATTCATATGCTTCACAGAGTGAATATAATTAAAATTTTGAATATTGGACCATTTTTTATAACAATTTTGTTTGACAGAATCAGCAAAAGAATTATAAAATATTTCAAACGATTTCCTAACGGTTATGTAGAGGTAGAGCTGTATAAATATACCAAATAAATGTAACACCAATTTTTGCCGTGCCGTATGTGACACGCATACCGGAAACGGTAATCATGCGGAAATTATGCAGAGCCAACTTAAGTATGACTTTTTACAAAAATACAAAAATATTTTATCCTCACACATACACAGACATATTTCAGCGTAATTCGTCTCAATTGTTATGCTTCAACGACTTACGCACCTTGCCACACCGCAGCAACGCCCTTAATGTCAACGCAACCATTGCATTTGCAACACTGGCACGCAGGACATTATGAGAAATTCTTCAACATTCACCATTCATTCGTGTCATTTTAACATGCTAACTAAGCCGACAGTGACTGACGAAAATAAAAGCACAACAACAAATAGTCGTTATAAAATAAGCCAAATTAAAAATTGTGGTCGCGTGTGGGGGGAAAAGTAAAAGTGAAAACGTGTTTTGTAGAAATGGGCGTGTGGAAAATGACTTATAAAAATATTAGTTTTGTGTTTATAATTATGCACTTATTAAAACACAGTACGACACACTCACACACACACACGACCAGACACGCGAAGACAAGTTCACTAATGCAATGCTGCAGCGAAAGCAGGGTTGATTCGACAGCGGGTCTTTGAGGGCATATAAATATATATGTATGTATATAAATTACAAATATAAAGTAAATTCAAAGATTTATATGAATAATTCCATTTTAATACCAAAATCGTAGTTTGGGTCATTGATGGAGACAAGTTCGGTAATGACAGTGGCCGCAAAGATTATCGATACAACCATATCTTCAATTCCCATTAATATTTTCAAAAAAAAGTTTTGGCTGAATTCGGCTAATCTCCACATAAAATTCTGATTAATTTAGCATTGTCTTTCAATTATTAGCACTTTTCATGACCTTTAAAATTAACAGAATTGCTTTTATCAGCCTTAAGGGGGTATTCTGGTTTAGAAGCGCCAATTTTAGGCTCTTTTTCGGATCCGATAAAAAAAAAACAAGAAATATTTTTTTGCTATGTTTTTTTATGGTTATTTAAAGAGCACAAATCAATAATAATATTAAAAAAAAAAAATTTACAAAATTTCCGGCCGCCAAAGTGGACACTGATAAAAAAATGGCGTGTTTTGGTGTGCAGGAAATCAAAACTCCCTGTAACCCGAAATATAAATTGTTGAGGGATCCTTAAAGATAAAGGATGTAGTTATAGCACCATGAGAGAATTTTAGAAAAAAAAATGTTTCACAAAACGCCGGCTGTTTGAAAAATATGTTTCGTTACTTTCCTGTTTTTTTACCGTACGAAGTTTTTAAAATATTAAAAAAAAATTTCCAAAAGTCCTCTCGTAGTGCGATAGGATAATGTATAAAGAAGCTCTGTATAAAATTTCAAGTAAATCAATTTAGTAGAATTTAAGTCATCATGCACACCGTTTTTAAAAGAGTAGTTAAGAGAAAAACGACTTTAAAGCACGCGCCGAGCCGCCAGTCGAATTTGTCGGCGCATCACAAAATGAACTGTAACTCCGAAAATAATTGAAATTTCAAATCAAAATCGATTTTTTGCATTTCTAACCAGCATACCCCCTTAATAATTTTCCATTGACTAAAGATGTTAAGAATTTTCCGTGGACTAAAAAATCAAGTTTTCCATGACTTGTGGAATACTTGCGAGTTTACAGTTCTTGATCGGCAAAAAATGTATTTTTCCCTCCAACTACGTAGTCTCAACATTCTTGGGAAATAATTGGTAGTCGTTACAGGCGGTTGACTTCGAAATGTCGCAGTACCCGTATACAAATTCCATAGCCGTAAGCTTTGTTTTTGAAAATTAAATCAACATTCGCAGTATAAGCATGATTAAATATATGTTTTTAAGATTTTTTTATGTGGTATCGAGGATTTTGGAGCTTTTGATACTAGAGCATTAGATAAATCTGTAAGTTATTAAAATATATATTCGCGACTACCATGAGTATTCAAATATCGAATAAAACAGAATATATGGTAAGATCTACAATTGTTGTCTAAGAAAACCACAAAGGCTTCGATTCTGAAATATTAACATAAAAGACTTTTACACAGCACAACGAATTTAAGGTGGCGTTAATTTTGTGTATACTGTAAAAAGTAAGTTCAAAAAGTAAACCAAATTGCTTTAGATTAATTACCGCTTGTACTTTATAATCTCTCATTATTTTTCTTGTATTTCAACGTCTGCTTGTCCGTGCATTCGTCAATTCTATTTCCATTGCGTGTATAAACACTGTTCAAATTTCATTTTTAATTTCTGTCAGCGGTTTAATTTGATCCTTCTCATAACTACCCATTTTAATGACCACACATATTAATGCAACTTGAATGTTCATTACTCGGACTCGTAACACGGACTGAAGCACCCGCATAAAGAAACCGCACCCTAGCCTTCACAAAAAAAGTAAGGAATCCAATTAGGCAGACACACACATAGTAACAAATCAACGAATTAATATAATAATAGCTCGCATGTCTAACTTCACCTCGGTAATTATGCCATCCTTTTATGAGTAATACGCCAACAAATGTTGTCCAAACGGTACGTTCAGATTGTTAACCGCATTTTACGAGCTTCTAGCCGCTCGCTGGCACAGTGATATTCTACTTAAGTAATTTATTCGTACAACTTTGGTACTAAAGCGTCTTAATTCCTGTATATAAAGTGGTTTATGTCTAATTATTACTACCGGGTACTCATATATACATATGTACATATGTGTGAGTCTTATAATACTGCTGCTCAATTTATTGTCAAGATTTCTTTGTATTGTAAATATTTGTTGCACTCTTAAAATGAACCTTTAGTTGTAGTTTTTATTGTTGTTCTGGTGGAATTTTTGATTGTAGCTATTTGTAATTTAACTAGCCTGGGATATTTGTAAGAAGTTATTTATGAAGTTTTTTTCGTTTTTTACTACTTTGATTTGAACTCAATCAATATTCCAAGTAATTTTTTAGTGAACCGAAATATTTAAAACAAACCAAAAGTATACATTGCAGCGTAAACGTCAATCGAGCGCTCTGAGAGAGATGCAAACATTTTATGACTGATTTTAAGATTGCTCTACCGAACTCGGCAATAGAGATTTCAGTTCGTTGTGCAAAAATTCCTCAATGAAAAACGCTTAGAAGATTTTAGATGTAAGAAACCTTAGTATAGAAAGGGTTGGTTTTTTTTTTTGGGTTCATTCCTCATATAATTCTTCTCTAATGCAGAGTATAGCAGAATTCTAGATTCTAATAAATTTATTAAGAGAGTATGTGCCTTGCTGTGATTCTTATCCGCCAGATAGCTATATACCAACAATACTGTCGTATTGGAGAGCTAAATAAGACAAAGACTTGAAAATTTGTGACTTTAAGAGATCTCGATGAAATTTTATACAGGTGTTTGAGATACAATTTACTCGTACTTGGACGAAGAATGTTTGTTTTTTTTTAATTACAACTATTTAAAAAAAAGAAATGTCGAGCAAATTTGACCGAAATTTAAATTTTTTTGGAAAAAGGTCTGAAAAAATTCCAATTTCAACTTTTTTCTTTTTTTCTTCGTTCGAGTACGAGTTTATGGCCTTAACTAAAACAAATATATATTTTTTTTATTTTAAATGATCCTCAGTCAGGAGTTTTGCTGACAATACAGGCGCAGCTTTTTTTCGGGGGGTCGCCGGAAACGACGTTACAATGGCGGAGTTTTAATTTTTTTTTTTTTTTTTTTGAAAATCTCAGAAGTTATTCTTTAAATGTGTAACTTTAAGACAGAAAAAAGTTTGATTTAAATAAATTTTTTTTTATATTGAAAAAATATTATCAAAATAGGTATTTTTTTCTTAAGCTATCTTAGCACTAGATAGGCAACAGTTTTATATAGCAATCTGCGGACATAAGGCTAAAGTCCACCCGAATCCTTCTTCTCACAACGTAAGTAAATACTTTATATTATCGTCATACAACAACATTTAATATGTCTGCAGAACATGTGTTTGACATACAATTGACAGTTTGTCGACTGCGTTGGCATGCTGGGACAGCAGACACATCAACCACCAACACCAAGCAAGCAGCAGCCAAGTCATCAGTCGGCAACGATTGACTTTGCATTGGCAGCGCCTATCTCAGCTGGCATCCGATCCGGCGTCCAAACGCTGCATGTGTTCGACACACACGCACATGCAGGCACACTCAACATGGAATTGGGAGGCGGCAGGAGGCAGGCGGCAGACAGGAGAAAGGCAGACAAATGAAGTGACTTTGAGGCTATTAACAGCACTAATGTGCGGCGATCAGCGCTGTGTGCATGCAAACCCAAGCAGCCCTCAAGCGGGCAGACAGCACAAAAGGCATTCAAGCATGCTGCTTGCCAGCAATGTCTGCAAGTGAAAGGCGTTGGAGCGAAATTTCGAAGAAAAGTATACGTGAACAGAAGTGGGTGAGAGCGCTGCGTTAATGAATTGATAATTGTAGGTGTAAGGGCGACACAACTGCGCACAAATTTTCGGAAAAAGAATGAGGAAGAAATTTTAAAAAAAATTTTCAAAGAGATACTATAGTTTTGTATTGAGAATTGGCAATAAATATAGTCGCAACGCTTCAAAAAAAAATAAAAAATTAATAAATAAAAATAAAACTAAAACAGGCAAAAGGCATGATGACGACTCAGAAAAAGGAAGTGGGGTAAATTGCAAAAAATTTCATTTTCGCATAATAAAGTTGGCATTGACTCGACGCTCAGCGGGATATTGGCGAGTTTGGCAGCGTTTAAGGACTACATGCTGTTGCTGCTGCTGACGCTAACGTATGGTGGGTGGTTGCACGGCATCAGCGACAGTTTGGTGCTTACACCAACAACTCGCCAAGTTATAAAACCGTTTAATGCTAAAACATAAAATTACCTAAATAGTAAGTAGTTGTTGCTGTTGCGCCGCCTGTCGCACACAAAAGCCGAACTCGCTGTTATTAATAAAGTGTCAGCAACAATAAAAACACACGCAACGTCACATAAATGTAAATATATGTGTATTAAATTAGTTTTTATGTTTAAGTGTAACTGCTCGTTCCTGGAAAACCGTTAGCACCCGCAAAGCTCTTACCAGAAATGCCTTATAAATTTTAATGCCGCATTCCTTCTTTCTATTAGTCGCATATTTAACGCCTTTTCTTCATTGAGCTTTGCTCGTGTCTACGAATTTATGTTTAACAGTAAACTATAGAAAAGCATGAACATGAAAACTTTTATAGTTCGCAGCGGGTTGTCCTTGATTAGTAGTCAGCGGAAAGCGATGACAAAACGGCGAAACTGTCGTTGACCTCTGTTTATGTTTTGTACTAAGCTTCCTCTTCTTTCTGACGAAAAATCAATATTCATTTAACTTTACTAAATGCTTTAACAACATTCTTGTTCTTAACAAACGCCAGAGGCTCTCTTCTCTGTATAAATTATATGTAAGCTTTACAGTTAGTTTTCTTTTAGTCAAGTGCCAAATTGAAGCAAGTATTTGGTAAATATATTTCCTCAGTTCAGCATAAATTTGTTTTTAAGAATTTCAGACTTATCCGGCGACGCAAAGTTCGCACAAGCTTTATATTGACGAGGTGGAGCTTTTTGCAGCTTTTCAATTTTCTTCAAACAACTCCGGGACTATTATCAAAATCATATTCTTATAAAATATACTCTCATTTTCTGCAAATTGTGAGCCTTTCCATATTTGTTATTAGAGATATTTATGCAATCTTAAAGACACATTTTTTAATAAAATCGTACTCACACAGTAATTCACTAGCCCATATCCTCTGCTAGCACTGTGAAGAAATTAACTCATTAACTCGTTGTAAATTCTGTTTTTTTTTCACTCTTTCATGGCATTCTGCAAAGTTTAACAGTCTACTTCATTATACCCTGGACGAAGTATATTTAGTTTGTCACGACGTTTGTAACACCCAAGTAAATAAGCTTTAGAGACTCGATTTTGTTATGTTCGTCTGTATATCCGTGCGTTTGTATACGAGTATGTGTACATGGAACTAGTCCCTTAGTTTTTGAGATATTGATCTGAAATTTTGCGCACATCCTTTTCTCACCAAGAAGCTGCACGGTTGATATCAAGCCACTAAAACATATGACTGCCAAACAAACTGAAGGATCAGAATAAAGTGCTTATATGGAAAAAATTTAGAAATGACAGATTGGTATTTGATCTAATTATGTTCATTTGTTTAGACATCGTAGTATTTTGCTTTAGTCTTATTAAGTGTTTGATAGCTGTTACGAAGTATTGACACTCACTAAACTTATGCTTATAATCCACTTGGGTCGGTGATTGTACCGTAACGATACTTTACTTAAAATATGTAGGCTTATTGTTCTCTCATATTCTACCCATAATATCAATTAGTATCAAATATAAGTAACGGTTTATTAAATTACACTCACTGTGGTCTATAAAAATCAAAACCACCAAATGGCAAAGCTTTTGACTTTTTGATATGCTGTTTTATGGCACTATAAAAATGATACGATTATTTATCAAAAAACGAGCGCCATACGAAGAAGAAGCAGACAAATAAAGAAGCTTAGAGAATTTCATGCAGCCACTCGTATGTGTCGATGTGTTAGAGAATAAATGCGGTCGTTAAGAAAGCAAAAAAATAAATATGAAAATATTATTGGACAGATAACTGCGTATATGTAAGCTAAGCTAGTGCAGCAATGTTGAAAGATAAAGCGAAAATAATTTACGTTAAATTAAACTTATGAGACAAAAGTTTCGGCACAATAATTTAATGTAGAAGACGCAAAGCGAGTAGGCATGTGCCTATAAGTGGTGTGAAATTACGTCAAGTTAGGGATGGAATGGATGGGAGCAAAGATAACGCAAAAGAAATGATATAAAATGGAATTATAGATTAAATAAAATAAATTTTTTGTAACAAACAAAAATTTGAAATTATCAGGAAGAGACTAAGAGGATTGAATATAGCAAAATAGCAACAACGCTTGAAAGTTTGATGAAGCAGGTGGAAGAAGCAAACACGTGTAAGCGGCATACATATATTAATGAGGGCTGTTTGCTACCAAATCAAATGACGAGGGAGAAGCATGCTTAACGATATCGGTAAAGATAAGTAGAGCCGCCAATACACACTCGTACATGTTTGTAGCATATATGTATGTGTATGACAACGACACAAAAGTACTAAAATCAATTGTGAAAGGATATTAAAGATTTCAGACTAATAAAAAGAGTTCGACTGGGAAGCACCAGAAACAGCATAGGAGAACAAGCATATATGTATGTAAATAATAATCATATATATATATATATTAGGGTGGAGCGAAAAAAATTTTTTTTTGCAAAGCCTGAGAGTAAAATTTGTAATTTATAAAAAAGAAAATTTAAAAAAAAAAAAAAAAAATTTTACATCCACAGGCGGCCCGGCCCACTCACTTTTAAAATAATTTCGACTTCAAATTTTTTTGGGCAAAAAAAAATTTTTTTTTGGTTTAAACTCTTCACATTTATATAAAAATTACCGAATTTGACGGTTTTTGACTCAAAATTTATTTTAACGCTTAAGGTAAGCATGTTGTCGTTTATGACTTTTTTTAAAAATCCAATAATGACCACATAAAATTTTTTTAAGTTGTTAACTTTTAATTGTCCAGAAAGGGCACTCTCTACAGCTTCTAGAACACTTATCAAAATTTGTTTACGAAATAAAATTTAAAATTTTAACTCTAAACTTTACTTTAAAGGTGAGCCGCGTCTAGATGTTAAAAAAATTTTTTTTTTCCAAAAATATACCTTTTCTATAATCTACGAATTTGACCCTAGGGTTAATATGTATGCTATGTAATAAAGACATGTGGGGCAGCAGTAGAGAAACTTTTTGCAGAACAAAGTTCGAAGGCAATAATTTTTGTTAACACCGACCTACACGAATATGGCGTTTATATAAAAAACTATATATGTATATAAAAATAAATTTTATTTGCGCACATAAATACCCAAAACATTTGTGAAGTGTAAAGCTTGCGTGTGTGTTTGTAAGCTTCGGCTTTGTTTACTGCATCAGAGTAGCGCCCACACCTACACAAAAATCTCAGCACAGCGCTTTTGATGTTGTGTGAAAAGTGGGCGGATTACCAAGACAACAAAAAGCAATGACAATAATAAAAACAACACAACTAACAACAAAACAACGCACACTTGGAGTGTCGCTAAATTGCCAGTAAGCAGCGCGTTGAGCGATAAAAATATATACAAATATACGCGTAAAAGCACAATGAGCTTGACATTGAAAATGAGCTGGTGCTGGCTGAGCTGAGCTGCTGTCTCAGCAACTATGCTGTATCCTACTTCCACTCATCTGCTTTTGTTGTGCGCACGATTATAGTTATTGTGTTTGCTGTTGTTATTGTTACTACTTTTCGCCAGCTTAAGTTGTAGTGTTGTTTCTATTTCTGCCTTGGCTTGTTTACTTCGGCACGTCTAATTAATGCTAATATACCGCCACGCTAATGTGCCAAGTCATAAATTTTTGGCAGACGCGACAACAAGGCTTGACACACTCCACTGTTTTATCGAATTACCAAGCAGTCAAGCCGAAACTCTGCTTACGAGAAAAACTTTTTAACCAAATACGCAGCGTCTTTGATGGCGACAAGTAGCTGGCACTCCACTATAACACTTACGCTCCTAAATATTGTACGAGTATACCGTTTGCACTTTTTAAGCCATGTATCTTGGTGAATGTACCATTTCGGTTGGTTGCCTTTGTATTAGCGTTAAAATAAAGCCAAAACGTGATATCATAATCTTGACATCACAACCTTAATATTTATGATTTCTAATTGTTGTTGTCATAATTAATAACAGACACTTGTTTTGCTTAATTTTCTCTGAATTTATTTGTAGTTGTGAAGCCCATCTAAAATGCTTTGGTACACAGATGCATTTGTTTTATTTCGAAAATAATATTTTAGAAAATGTTGGAAAGAAAAACAAACAAAGTCCGCAAGAAAAGTTTAGTCACACCAAGCTGGCTGGTAGTGCACTTGCTACCGTATACGCTGTGATCAAGTAGTGTACTTCCACCTAATACAGAAACTTCTTAACACTATCCATTAGAAATTGTTAATATACTTATTTCCATGGACCTAAAAATTCTTTGAAAATGGGTTTGAGAGGCCTTCGATGTCCGGTATGATACTAAACAAATTGTTCAATATACCAAACTTTTTTTTTTTTTTGACCTTAAACTGCTTTGCCATAAATTCACCAAAGTGTCCAGCTATTTTAAATATTTCAAAAGTTACAGACAAAAGGTCAGCAAAACAAAGCGGAGACCTTCAAAAATCATTAGTTTAATTGAAAATAATTTTGGAACGCAGCCAATAAAGAAATATGTTTGAGCACCGAACCGTGCTGCGAAACTACATGCTAACAGTAAGACCACAACCAAAAATTCTGTATTTACTTATTTTGTCAAAAACTACAAAATATGAGTGTGCGAACGCCCAAAAGACGACAGACAACAACAGAACTAAATGCCATTGAACGGAAGCCAACAACGCGACAATCTAGTTACGAGGGAAGGCGTATCGTTACTCACACGTTAACAGCACACTGACTTCCTAAGAAACGCACAAATATTCATATACTTATGTGCTCTCATGCTTTTGCGGATAATTCACACGAAAGCCAAACATTGGCGCTTGAGAAAGCGCGCAAGTCCGGTGAAAGACATTGGCCTGTCTGTCTGCACGGGATATGGAGCAGATTAACAAACAAATAAAGCAAACAGCAACAACAACTACAATAACAAACATAGCACACAAGCGGCAACAACAACCATAGCACACATGCAGCAACAAAAGCACGAGCAACATGCAATAAGCACCAAAACACAAGAATGGACGTCGCTACAAGTAAACACAAAGCGAACAAGCGGAAGAATTGATAATATCAGAGACTGCCGCTACACGGGAGTAGCCATTGAATGCGATGCGGGCTACCCCAACACCAGCTCTACTACCAGCGAGCCAGCACCAACCAGCCCAGCCGCAAACGTAGCACAACAGAACAGCAGTAACAACAAAATAACAATAACAAAACAATCTATAGCATATGTACGCTGAAAACGTAGCAATTTCACGTAAACATAAAAGCAATTCCTGTGGGAATCGAGCAAGGAGGAAGTCAAAACACACGCACACATACACGCCCATGTAAAGCGGTGTAAAGGATGCGCAGTAAGGTGCTGTATTCGCCTTCGCGAACGAAAGTGGCACAGTAACCTCGGCATGACGCATGCATTGTATGCATTTGGTGAAAAACTGCGCAAAACTACAAACAAACAAAATGTAATTTACATATCTATAAACTCGTAACCATATCCAATCTACATATGCGCATATATATATGTGTGTGTGTGAGCGCTATCAAATATACCACTTGTTTGTTATGCAGCAGATAGTTTGTTGAATAACTGCAGGCAAGTCGGAATTTTTATAAGCGAAGAAATTTATATGCCAAAATATTTTTTTCTTTGCCAAAAGAAAGAGAATATACCGCAGCGGCATATAAATATGTATATACAAGTAGTGTGTAATAACCATATGTTGGTGGAATTGCAGTGAAATATGCAATGCATTGAAGTTTATGTTATTGAATGTAAGCAGCGAGTCTACAGCAAACAATATGGCATCCTTTTCATGTACGCTTACTTGGTTAGTGTGCCTAGGGGTTACTATATCTGCCTGCGCATGTAAATGTGAAGACATTTTAGAAAATTTAATAGTCAAATATATTTTTGTATTGTATAAAATTTCATAAGTACACTTTAGAATTTTCTTTCTAAAATAAAAAAAGGCTTTCAATTTTGAAATTCGGTTAAAAGCTACACGTGCAGTACATATAACAGAGGATTGAGTTTCCAGCAACACCAGACAACTAAAATAGGACTAATAACAAATACATACAAAATATATAACTATTTGTAAAGAATTTTTCTTATTTTATTATAAATTTTATTTTAAGTCGTGACTAAAATTCAATGAATTCGACTGTGGCTTATAATGTTGGTGTTGAATATATTATTTCAGTAAGCTTACTTATAAAATAATTGGAGTTGGTAAACTGAATAGATTTTACCAATGCCATTTATAAAATATTCTATTTGAAATACATACTTTTTTTATACGTACACACTGCTCTACTAAACAGTGCACCTAAAATCTATAATATTACTATTCAGACTACATAAAATGTTGCCTACATTCAGGCGGTTAGAGAAATATTTTTAAAAAAAGGTGTAAAAATGTATAAATGACACGTTTTTTTGTTACCACAGTAAACATACCACGAAATTTGAATAGGAATACTGCCAATCTGATTGTCGTTAGTTTTATATAAATTAGCGTTCGTTCTCATTACGTAGACCCGATTATTGCGGAAACGGTCACAGGATCACAGATCTGGCGTCTTACTATTCGGACAAAATTTACCTATTTCAATTGAAGGCAAAGATAATAGAATATTTTTCAAATAGTTTCTCAACCAACAATACTCGAAACGTTTTTCTTGAAGTTCTTACTTGTGCCATGTAAGTTTTTAACTTTTTTTTTATATGTTCTACTTACATATAATATAATACGCTCAGATATTTATGATTTCTGTAAGTTTCTCTAAACTCTTTGAACGCTTTAAATTTTTTCTAGTTTGGTGGCAACTCTTATCCAAAAATTAAAAATTTCCGGATTATTTTGGATTTTTTTTTCGAATAGCTGTATATGTATGTCTATATTTCTCGAAAGTTATCTGATAAATTCGATCTACTTTAACTTTTTGGTTCTCTCATAAATGATGTCAGTTCAGCCAATAAAGTTGAGAATACTGTAATGACATTACGAAAACCAGTCTTGCATGTCTGAGAAATATCATTACGATAAGTTTTTTCCTCCTCATTTTCATTTAGTATAAAATTGAAGTTCATCTCCTTAAATAAGAATTATTAAAAAAGTAGGCAATGAAGTCCGAAGCAAGCCATAGCCTATCGTTGGATTTTTGATTTAATACAAACTTTTTCCAGTTAACCGTAATGCTATCGTATGTCATCCGAAATATAGTCTACACTGCGGCTGTAGGACCCATTACGCATATCCTAAACGAGTTGGCGACAATTTTCCCCAACTATTTATACACTTTCTCTTATTTTCGACATCATAGTCGGTCTCTTATGTCACCCAACCAACATAAAATGTATAAAATGAAGAAAAATTTGGTAGAAGGGGGTATTACTTGTTTCCAACTGCGTATCTAATTTCCACTTTAGTCAAATATCTCTAGGGGTATATGATTAATATAGGTTTAATATTTACCTCATTCCATACTTAAACACTCATAGCTGCGCAATAAATTTTCGAACACATACAAATATATACAATTTGTGGCACTATATTCTGAATGCAGTATTGATTACCAGCATATTTTGAAGGAGGTAGCACCGCAGAACTAACCAACCTATTATAGGTATAGTTCTGATACTCTTGCCAATTGCGATAAACAGAACACAAGACCAATAATAATATTTATGTAGAAAATCATATCATATCAATATGAGTGCTTACTTATATATACTCGTAGCTATGTATACTGGAGTATGTATGTTTCTATACAAAATTACCTATGATATTATGTTAAAACAACAAATGATCGAATTGCAAAAACAATACAGCGCATGTACATATGTATGTAACCCATATTTGGAGTGGGTCTTCAGACCTTCGTGTGCAGCGGAGCAATGTTATTCCACTTCAAAGGCGCTCGGCGTTTGGAGCGGAAATTGATTGAACATGTACTCGTATATAGTGGGTATTATTGGGAGCCGATAGGAAGATGCTAGTAGTGCTATAAATTTATAAAATAACAGTGTGCTATGACAATGAAATATTTTGCATAAATAAAGCTACACACACATTCAACTGCTTACACATAGACCTTCTATTTATTTGTATTTGTATACATATACCCATTACATTCTAAACAGCAGGGCTACTGCATGACGTTTTCATAGTTTGGCTCCTTCTCTTGTTGGTGTACAAATATATCTACTGCTTGTAAGTGAGCGTAGCACAAAACATATAATAACATATGCCAATAACTTATGGCGAATGCAAACTATCTTCTTGGATAGATTTCAATAGTGAGATTAAAATTGTGTAGACGCCGCAGGACAGCAACATCGGTTGCAAAAACAAATATACGCGCCATTCATGTGTAGCTGTTTACAGCAACTCTTGTAAAGGAGTTTAAAAGTTCGTATGTGCACTTTTATAGCACAAATATTTAATGGGTGATTTGAGACGGTTATGATGAGTATTTTGTAAGATCCAGAATGTGTGTAAATGTATGATCGTTACTCTTGAAACCCTAAGATTTGAAGTGCTGTACAAAATGTCTACTGTTCTCTACGCTTGTCGCGAAAATTTTCACTACAAGCCTAAAGGTAGGCAACAATTTTTATGCTAAGCAAATATTTGGAATAATTTTGCGTCTTTTAGGCGCGCTATATATATCTAATTTTTTAATAAGAATATCTTCTATAATATAATTTTTTCTTCGACTTGCCCCAACGTAACATCCCATTTTAATCATCATATATGGTTGGAAAATAATACTTTACCATAATTGCAGACATTGCCTCTTATAGGGTAAATGAACATAAATTCCGGCTACTTCCTGTACTCTACTCCCTATCTAATGTCAGTATGTGTTTTGTTGCAGTTGTTTGTTATTTATATTTTACCATATTGACAATGTGAGGTGTGTTAGTTCGCTAAAAGCTTAAGGCGCGCCAAACGGACTTTCTTGGCAGCGTAACTTAGCCTGTCAGCCAGGCAAGCAGACAAAGTCAAGTCAAGCATTTTGTAATCAGTAGCTAGTCAGGCATTTAAAATAATTTGTAGTTTATTACAAAAGTGCTTTGTTCGTTGGCAATGTGATGTTGCGAAAAGATTTACAAGTCCTTTGTACATATGCACCCTATTGCTTTATTTTAATTTCATAAGTGAATTCAATTTAAAAATTTGCTCATAAATCGAAATTGACTGTTTGGTCGCAAGTATTATGACAATGTGGTTAGGAAGGGGTGCAAAATATAGGTGTCGCCAATTTTTCCGTTTTATTTATAAAAAATTGAACCACTGCGGAAATTTTGTATCTTGAGAAATGACTTAGATTCTATGCATTTGATTATGGCTTATGAAGCTAGCATTAAAAGTATGACTCTAGTGAGCCTACTTTGTAAATAATGGTAAACTTAATAATCTTACCAATGGCATTTATGAAATATTTTAATTGAAATACATATATACTGTTTTATACGTACACATTTCATTACTAAACAGTGCACTTAATATAATATGTTAAACTCTTCATAATACAAAAATGTTGCCTACATTTAGGCGGTATGTGAAATTTTCAAGAAAAATTAAAAAAATTATAAATATTGTCGAAAAAGCTTGAAAAATTTAAATGTATTGTTCATTAATTCTATCTTATTCAAGGTCTGACCAGGAAAATTAATTATTAACCAAATTTCCTTTACGGCTTCACAAAGTGAATCAGCACAGCTGGAGCGATGCTGCCTGTCTGAAACAGTTAGGCGAGTCAGCAGGTTTTTAATTATGCTATATGTTTGTAAAATCAATTGTAAAATGACCTGGCTTCTGCTAATATATCGGATTGAGCTATAGCTGTGACATTAATTAATAATTGGCGTGTTTCTGTCGACTCGGTCTGAAGCGTCGAGCGATAACCAATATAAATAGCTATGTTGAATAGTTTTGCCCGAAAATTTTGTTATGAGAAAGATAAAATAATTGCTTTAGGTTTCAAAAAAGAAAAGTTTTATTTATTTTTATATACGAGTATTTAAAAATCTCGGAACTAAACATCACCGATATGCTGGAAAAGGACACAAGATGTAATCTGGGAGTCTATATCAATGATATTCAGGACAAAAATGTCAATAGATTCTAGATCTTACGGGTATTCGCTATTTAGAATATATTCAAGATTTCTCTAATTTTATACTCTACTTCCAATCCTCTTTCCAAGACTGGATCCTTTCATAAGTAATTTCAATAACCTTCTGTTTCAAAAATAGCAAACAACTTTTTATGCAAAATCGCCGTCGATTTGTAGAGCGACAAGAGCGGGTGCTCTAGCTCTTCGCACTTCGCATTTACAATACATACATACCTCTCAATTTAATTCGTGATAACATAAATTGAAATTTTACAACGAACTAGCTACGAAAAGTTAGTTATATTATATAACTAGACAATCTATCAAATAGTATATCTGTAAATATGAATCTTAAGCAATATGAAATCTACCATATGGCAACCACTAGACTGGAAAACCAAAGCAAATGCTCGCACTAAATTTACACAAACAAACATTTTATTATTAGACTTCTCCAATTACATAATAGAAAATAGTTAACACACACACACACACTCATGTACGGACGAACACACGAAATAACATTTGGAAATATTTCATGCATACTCATGCAGAACAAATATATAAACTCTATTGAAATTTTTGCTTTTGCACTGGAATTTTTCTGTGCAATTTTGCTGAGCCTACTTTTATCATTTAGTCAAATACCAGCTCGACAGGAGTATGGCGCTAATTTGTGTGCCAACATGAAAATGATTTATTTTCTTCTTTTTCTACTTTTTGTGTTTCGTTTACACACAGCTTCTGTTCTTGTTGCTGCCAGATAACTTGCATAGCAAATTGCTGCTTCAATTCAATTGATTTACTAATGTTTAACAATCATTAACATAAATCGCTGAAAATCAGTTATTTGCAGAGCATCACACAAACGCATACACATGCACAAAGATCAAACCGAAAAGCAAACTGAAATAAAAATAGAAACCATTACCAACTCAAATACATGAAAATGCGCACACACATACCAACGCACACATGAGTTTACCAAACAAATAAGTTAGTGGTATGGCGGCAATTGGCAAAAGTTTAGCATAGCACAGCAAGTAAATAGAAAACAAAGCGTAAAAGAAAACAGAATTTTGGTTTATTTCCAAGTAACTTTGCTATTTTTGCATGAAATACATAAAATTTACCTAAATTAGTGATTAAATAGCAGGAACTGTCTATGTATTTACATGGAAAAGTTTTCGGAATTTTTTCTAAAATAAAAAATGTTGGCAGTTATAGCAGAAAATATGTAATGTAGTGGAATTGTATATTTATATCTATTTGCATATTTACACTAACCTATTAAGTAAAGTATTTTAGGGTGAGTAGTTTAGGAAGTATTTCTAAAGAATTCGCCAGAAAGTTGCTATGGTTCTATTCAAATACTTGAAAAATTATGATAAAATTTAAACAGGGTGCAACACCAATTTATATTTTATTTTACATAAATATTTTTTTTTTTGCCTAAATAAAAATCTTAAATTTTCTCTTATATTAAATTCCGAAAAAATTGCGGCTTCTAAAAAAATTTAGTTCTTTGTGAAGAAATTTATATTCCGAGTCGATAATATTTTCAAAAATCGTATGCCTTTGATCATTGCTTAAATATCTGAAAAGGTCGTGTGAAAATTTCTTGTCGATCAGTCACGGCATTTCGGAGAAATTTTTCCATCGACGTTTCGAGAAAAACGCGTTTTAAGTTTACGCTTCACAAGTAAAAAATTTGTATAAAAGAATTTTTGATCGGCCAGTTTGTATGGCAGCTACATGTTATGACAGTTGGATCTGAAAATGCTTTTTGGAGATTGTAGGGTTGTTTTTGGTTGTTGAGAGATTTGAGTTGATCTTTTTTTTTAAGTTCTTTTCTTCTAAGGCTCAGCAAATAGTGGAAATATTATTGAAGCGACTGTGATTGAAAAGTATGCATAAAAGAGCAAAGTTAAATGGCATGAAATGTTGCGCTCAAATTGATATACAAACTACAGCACACACATACACTTTGTTTGTTCATCCAAAGCAAGTTGAGGTAATTTTACTTACAAATTTGCGGTGCGTCTCAACAGGCGCGGTATTGGTAAGTACATAAGAATTGGTTAAGTTTCTAATTTCACTTTGACTGGCAGTTTGCGTCGTTGCCACTACCGAGTAGTTAGAGTATATGGATGTGTGTTTAATATATCTGAAGGACCAACTTATAAGCGCTCGCAAAATGTTGTGTAACTGATATGAAAATACCGCGAATGATAACTTGCCGCAACACAAACAAATACAACTAAGCATAAGTTGAAAATGTTGCTGCCATAGCAAGTAAAAAAAAGTTCTAGTGTCTAAAAGTGTGGCGGGGATTGCGGCGCGAAACAGTATATGTGGCATCAATTTACTATTAAGAGCGTCGTCATTGAGGCAGCAAGCCATATTTCAGCCAAAATTCGATATGCAATAAAATAAATAATTTTATGGCGCTACATATAGTCTCCATGAAATACAGTTATGAGCAAATTTGTGCGGCACTTTAGTTATTTGTGAAAATTTGCCAAAGTAAACATACAAACCAAACAACTTTTAATTACAATTAAGCCATATCACTCGTGATAATGCTGAATATGCCAATAATGTTGTAGGAGTATTGACAGCGTTGTGTGTATTTCATAGTTTGTATCAAAATATCCATGAGCGTTGTAACTCTTTCCACATTTGTTTCCTTGAACGCGTATAATTTGATGCAGATAGTATTAATGACAGTTTGATTGATGAGAAATTTGGAGTTGACGAGCAATTTTAACGGGCTAATTTTAATGTTTTACAAATTCTAGTATAAGAGAGATTTTAAATTCCTTACAGTGTTGACAATAGTACGTAGAAAACTATAATAATTTTTAAAGTTTTTGAAAAATGCCTACCACAAAATTATAAAAAAAAAACATTAAACATCTTTCAATAAATATTTTTGTTTTCAAATTGCCTGAGGAAAAGTTCTGTGTTTTAATTTCAATAATTTTGATTTATGAATTTTCTTTCTCTATAGCTGTGGCTTTATGGCAATTCGGATTTTTTTCTTGGTATTTGGATTTTTCTCTTGTTAACCAATTTACCAAAATCAAGGTTGATTTTCCTTGCATGCAAGCAGAATGTCTAAGTAACTACACAATATTAGAAACAGCTTTAATTAAGTGGGAGGAGATGAAGAGTACGTGCAGACAGTTGTAGATAATTTCCTTGCACTTAGTACCAAAAACCTCTAAAGTTTGATAGATCTCTTATATATCAACAACTTGTTTTAATATATACAGAAATCTGAGGGGATTTTTTCAGGCAATTTACCTGGATGGCTGTAGCTAAGTGATTCAAATTGTTTCAAGACTAAATACTTCTCATATATTTTGCGATTTACACCAAGCCAGCAAAACTGTTTGACTATATAAATTTTAATAATAATTGACCAGCGTTCGCCAATTGTACAATAGTAAATAGCGAAGGACTGCCGAAGTTTAACTATCACCCAGATTGTTGAGATTATGACAAGACTGCTCTACTGTAATTACTGACGATTTCGTTATGAGCAGGTGCTCGAGTGCTTGCTCAGTAATTGCAAGGTCTGTACTATTGTCATGCTATCGGAGGGAGTTCTCACCTTTTTGAAGATGAGGTAATCAATGAAGGAAGCTGTTATGATTTTTCGTATCTCGAAGTTCAAATAGTTACTACTGCGATAAATTCCATACATAGCGGTTCGCCTATACTCTAAATACCAAATAAGAGTAGCTTCCAATGCTGTATAAGCTTAAAATTTATGAAATTTAAATCTGATGTATTAAACGCACCGTTTTCAAGCATTGAGAATTCAAAAGCTTCAATTGAAACTTATTACATTTTAAATTTCCAAGTGTAGCAGCTCACCTTGAAATTTTCACTCACCTTGATCTTAATTAATAGCAATATCTGTGCGACAAATCGAAATCATGACCGACCATGACATCGCCAGCAACAACAATAACAACAATATTTCAAAAACATGAAAATATGAGCGCAATATCCGCCGTCGCATGCACATTGTCGTCATGCCGCACAACAAAAACGGCATGAATAACATAAATAAACACAAATAATAAGACCAACAACAACACACAAAAGTATAAGTCAACCAAAGTTTGCTGACTTGTGACTGAGCATTTGCTATTTCTAAGCGTTAGCGTCGCTATCATAGCTCTACTATTTATATGCCACTTACTTCCGCAGTTTTTCGCTTCGCATCTTTGTTTTTTGTTTGAAATCTTCGCTCAAATCTGCTATGTCACTCTGTGTCGCATTTACTTATTTTTCATATTTTACAAACAGTCTTTTGCTGCGTTTCCTGCATTTCGACGCATTGCTTCGTGCATTCTACGTTTGTCGTTGCGCTGCCGCCGCCGCTGGCTTTACCGCATACACTTCGATGTTTTGTGACACAGCATAGCGTGTCTGACTTATACGTGATAGCCTCTCTATCAGCGCCTACCCCCGCGCGCATGCTGCTGCCATACGCGTCATTATGGCAGGTTTCCGTTTCCGTTTGTGAATTTGTACCGCAATTGTTGGGCGATCGAGTGATTGGACGCTACACTCCGCTGCTCCGGTTGTTGCTCGCACTGCTGGTGTTCGTGCAGCATGCTGCAACAGCGAACAAGTGTACAAGGTGTACAAGGTTGTTGCATTGCAGGTTTCCACTGTCTCCGCTGTCAACGTGGCCGCAGCAGTCAAGTCAGCATTTCAGTCGTTGTGTTGCAACCGCATTTTATCGCACCATCAGGGTGTAACTACTTCAATTTTGTGTGGCAGCATGTGCACTAAGCAGTTGTGTAGTTGTATGTTTGCGTGATAATGAAGCTGTCACAAATAGTGAAATTGTGAAATGGTGAGACATTTTCAATCTTCGCCTTTGCCACAAACTATTTGCGAGTGTCCGTTATGTTGTTTGATTTTTCAACATTTACGTGATTTGTTGATTGCACCAGGGAGGTCATGCACGCCAGAGTTGCCAGTTGAACGCAGTTTTTTGTACATTTTTTAACATAACATCTGCGAATTTGGTGATACTAGTTGTTAGCGGGTTTAAGATGAACTGTTATATTCACAAAAATATATGGTACATATGGCGTTATTTAAAAAAATTATGAAACTCTACGAGGCGCTTAAGCTTCATTCATATACGAGTGCATGAATAAAGTTTGAAAGTTGGTTTATGGTATTTATAACCTGATACCACTTCGAAACGGTCAATGATTTTTAATTATTTGCGTTGGTAGAAAGAATGGAGAATGTAGTTTAAAAGTAGTCAAAACTATTTAGGTGAAATAAATAAAGTAGAAAAGTGATAAAAAGGAGTGAAGGCAGCCTAAAACCTTACGTACGCTCCACAGAAATCAGTAACAAAGGATACTTAATCTTATTTTTCGAATGCTCTTTCAGGTTTCTCATAATCTATCACACTAAAAAGTGGATAATTTAACTTATGATCTTTAAGCTGGTTCTAGATAGCAGATATGGCTCGCAACTGAACCTTTTCTTACAACTTACACGCAGTTTATTACTTGAGAAATTTAATATATTCACGCGTAGTGTGAAAATTTATAACCAAGACAGTTCACAGTATACATTTGTAGTAACCGACATCTGATTCCGAAGACTGACATTCTTATGTTCAAAAATAAGTCAGCCAATAGCCGACTAGAATTTTTTCTTTATATGCAATAATGACATATAGTTGGGAATACGCAGAGCTTCCCAATTGTTTCCTCATGCTGTATTTCCATCTTTTCTTTACTCTATGTCATATTTTAATAAATTTGTAATTTAATAATAATAATAATGTTAGTTAAACTGTGTTTCTTTTAAGATATTGGTTTTGAGATACCAAGTTTTTATATTGTGTGTGTTTATTTAAAGCAATATTATACAGTGAGAAGTGTTCTCTTCTATCTCTCTCTCTCTCTCTCTCTCTTTTTCTTATTTATGTGAACTATGTTCAGTTTTCGCTCTACTGTATGCAGAGCCAGAATTATATTAAATATATAATAAAATAATATATTAATAAAATAAAATAAATGAATTTCTCTATCAATTCTTCCGAAGTTAGTACGTTAAAAATATATTTCATTTCGCAATCCTTTTTCATTTGCTACAATTATTGAGCATGTGGCAGCACTGCCATAGTCATTTCAACATATCTCCAGTCATTCGTAAATATATTTCGCTGTATATTCATTATAGTGAGTGACTGTGGCGGAGAAAAGTCATTGAATTGCAAAGATATTAGAACGGAAATCAGCAAGTATGGAGTCAGAGCACTCGCTGGCGTTTCGCAAGCGGAACATTTGATTAGAATTTTTTGCGGAAACATAAAAACTGTACAATGTCCTTAGCGAGCAGAGTTTGGCGACAGCACTAGCAGCATTTTTAGCCATTTTTACAATTTGATAAGGCTGTTATATAAAGTGTTGGAAATTTTTTTTTTATAAAAAGTGTTTGCTGTCAAATTTCATACTTTTTAACACACCATATTTATAATAACTAAATTATAAAATATTAAATTTTACTATTATATACAATACTATACGACAATTTCTCTGCGCACATCTTTTTACCACTACACCAACTCACTCACTGTCTGACTTACAGACTGTCTGACTTTGTGTATGATTTTATGAAAGCATAGCAATGATGTTGCAAATGGCCGCAGTTAACCGACAAAACCAACATCAAAATCAACTGCAGTGACGACAACAATAAATGCAACCGCACTATAGCATACCTTACAAGTCATGGCATGCTTTTTGTTTGTGCCGATGGCTTCAATTACCGCCTGCTATGCTATCTTCGCGCTGCGCGGTCGGCATGTTGTAAGTGAAATGCGAGTAAAACTCCACTCAGCAAATATGAAATTTATGGTTTTATGATGACTATTGGGGCTGTGCCCGAAAACACGAAATGAATTGCAGTTATTGCTGCAGCGCCACTGCTACTGCTGGCACATGTTGCACGAATGCAGCAGGCAATTTCTGCTTTGTGGGGGGTTTTATTGCAATTTTATTTTATTATTTTGTTGGTCGTTTGATTGTGAGGTTTTTCAGTGTTCTCATGATGTAAGAAGTTAGCGAAAACTTTTGGATTTTCAATAAGCGCAATACTACTAAGCACAGTGGTTCGAAAGTGGAAGAATAAATTGTACGATTTTATCGATGGAGAATGCAAAATAACACATGTTAAATCTAAAATATTCAATTTCGCATCTCGAACAATTTTTACTACATTAGGTTATAGCAAGCGCACAATATAGAGCAAGCGCTCTCACCAAGAACTATCAAGAGCGCTAATAATTTTGCTCATAATTAACTCTTAAAATCCAGATTTATTGTTGAGCAGGCAGTTATCTTAGCTAAAAGTTTTAGGGTTCCAGCAATAAAGGGGAAGACCCCAAGTAGCACAGTTCAATGCTCGTTACAACTACTTCTAGCTATTTTTTTATTACTTTGAAAGTAATATTATTTCCAAACAGAAAGATACGCAGGTTTACACTCATAAGTTATAAGTATTTTTTAAGGGATTATATCCACTTGCAAGTCAGAAAAAATATTTTTTATTATTATTATTATTTTTTTTTTTTTGTAGCGGCATTTTATTTAATAAATCATCACATACAAAATGCTTTAATAATCGACGATTCATTTTGAAAAATTCTGGGTTTCCTTGATCCCGTAGGCGATCTCCAGGACGTTCTCCGAAAAAAGTTTTCTGGCGATGAGGTAAATTTTTCTGCTTAAAATTATATCAAATTTAAAAATATTATTATTGTTATAGATAAATACAGGTAATAAATAAAGAACTAGTCTAAATCTTGATTTTTGACAGAATGGTGGCACACCAAAAAAAAATCATTGTGAAAAAGTTTTCTGTTCAGAGTTTTTTCCGTAGAGTGTCTTAAAAAAACGAAAGTTTTATCAAAAATCGTATTCGTTTCGTTATTACTAGACAAATATAACTAAGAAGATTATTGGAAAACATCAAGTCAATCGGTGCAGCCGTTTCGAAAAAAAATTCTTACTGTTGTAAGTTAAAAAATGCTTACATAAACTATCAACTTCGAATTTTTGGGAAATATTTTTAAATATATAAACACTCGATCTCTATGCAAATAATAAAAGTTGATTTTTTTGAAATTCACAATTGAATATAAACCCTAATTCCAAAAGATGTATTTGACCTAGATTTATAAAAGCTTTTTTCATTAACACTTTGAGAATTTCAACGCTATGAAATTCAACTAAAGAAATTAATATAAAAAGCGCGCCTGTAAGTATGCCACACAAAACTACAAGTAATAATATACTTAAGAAAACCCACTGTGCTTCAACTTGCAGTTACTTTTGTGGCTTACCACCTTGCTTACATACGTGCATATGCACATACTTATGCGGTAAAACTCCGAGCGAACTCTTGTCGCATTTCAAATCTCTTGCAGTTCCCTCAGCGTTGCCATCTTTTGGCGGTTTTTAAAGACTGCTGCAACTGCAATGCAATACGTTGCTTTTGTTTTTACAATTTTACTGTTATTGCCACTATTTTGGTGGCACTAATGTGTTTTTATGTGTTTCTAACGGTACTGTGTGATTTGTTTGTGTGTGTTTATATGGTTGAATATATTTCGCCTTTATTATGCTGGCATGTTCTTGACTTTTATTGGCTAATATTTTCTTTGAAAATTCTTGATTTCTAACGCACATAACTCAGCGTTTAGTGTGGTTTTTTGTGAATATATATGTATATATAAGCATGTGATGATCTTTAATATTTTTTTTAGATTTTTGGGTACTGCAGTATTTATCCTTGTTATTCTTGTAGAAGCTCTTTACAACGACTTAGCGCTACAGCATTTACCGAGCTCAGTGCGCGACTGAATTTGCCTTGCCTTTCAAGTCAGCTGCTGGGTATCGTTAGTTATAGCGTGCACCCTACTTTCACTTCTTCGACTTGCTGCTAAGTTCAGTTACCCCTTGCCGCTTCAATCGCTGCTTCGCTGACTGTTTTTATTTACTTTTTGTTGTAGCGATATGTTTTTGATTGTAAGTGCCATTTGAGATTATTAAATTTTGCCAACTAACTTAGCTTACAACACATTCCCAACACATAGCTAGAGCACATATATACGTATTTGTGTGTATGTGTGTGTGCATGTGGCAGCAATGAAAGTGCTTCTGCGCTGCTATGCACATTAGCTTGATTTATGACAGACGTAGCTGACGTTTTCACTGCTGCTTTTTGTGCTAAGTTGCAACCGCAATTTCCTTACTGCGCGCCTCAAATCACCACACACGCACACATACACAAACATATATGCGCTGTTCCGACGCCTACTTCCTTACGGTACACGCACACCTACACCATTTCGCTACTATTTACTAAATGTCCATTTCAATTGCCCCTATTGCTGCTGTGCTTCAAATTGCCATTTCAGTTGGCAGCTGGCAGTTGACTGCCATACACTCACCTACTTGCATGCACACATACAAATACACTCGCATATTGCTACTAATCATGAGCTGCTGCTGTTGCTACTGTTTCTGCTGTTTCTGCACCTATTCTACAGCTCACACTCTGGCTGTTACACGCTGCTGCCCTTAGTTGTTGCAACATTTTGTTGCCATTTTCTTGTGTTGCCACACTGCGTTTTGTATAGCATGTTTTATTTGATTTTGATGATGTTGTAAAGCGTGCCATTTGCAATTGCATTTACTCGCTCGTTCATGCGAGTGTTTACTTGTATGCATTTACGCACGTGTGTGTGTGTGTGTGTACAGGTATGCACCCTCTCGCTGTATGTAGGACAATTCCACGCCGTTAAGCTGAAACATTGCAATGCAACAGCAACAGCAATACACATACACCAACACAGCCAATATAAATGTAATTGAAAAATCATTTAATGCTGCAAACAATTTAATCGCTTTTAGTTGTGTTCGTCATAAACTTGCAACGGTTGTGCATTTAAATATATAAAGTGGTTAGTACAAAGTGTTTTTTCTTTCTTTGATTGAAATCGATTTAGAGATTAAGCGCAGCCTTATTTCTTGCCTTTTCCCGCACTAAATTTTTAAACAGGGGGAACTTAAAGAGTCTAGGCAAAGATACACAACACGTATGTGCTTCCTTTCTTAGATATGGTAGTCTTTTCTCAGGCTTCATTGATACCAAACCCCGATTCTTTGTAACCCTTTGTAAGCACGGTACTCCTAGATACTAATATCAGAAGTTTATAAAACATATATTTGAAAAACCTGTTGTCGGTACAAGACTGCAAATGCGTCTGCAATATTTCTGGAAAGTACATCCGAAAACAAAACACTCTGAAAAAAAAAGATCTCTGAGGGAAAAAATAGAAAAAATGTTTATGTCAAAATAATGTATATAAATCGATGCCTTTTTTAAGCCAGAAATAAGATTTTTATAGAAAACTTCGGTATACAACTCAGTTGTTATTCTCCGTTTCAGATGAACGGTCCCTCCACTGATGGATAAAACAGAAAAAAAAGCTCAAAGGTTTCATAATACATGTTGTTACGGTAAAGTTTTGGGGCAACAGTACCTACTTCCCAAGCATAGTTTTCTACTTATAAGTATGTACCACAAATATAATATATGAAAGCTAGAAGACCTCCATCCATATCAAGAGTTATAAAACCTTGAAGCACTTACTATGAAAGCTCTACTCATAGCATATAGCCAATTGAATTCGCCACAAATTGCTAAGAAAGCCACTAAGCTGGGTGATTTATATAACCGACCAGCAACCTAATAGAAAGCTAACCTATAAGAAAGCTAACCGTGTTAGATCGGAAACATAACTCTTATACACAGCAATCAACACGAGTATAGTCACTAAAACAGCAATAACCATCATGTCACTACAAGTATATGAATAATTAAATTTAAAAGAAGTAATATGCAGTTTCAAGAAATATTTTGCACCTAATAATGTGCCCAATTATTTGTAATGAACATTTTCGAAACAACTCGCACTATTTCAATGCTCACTGTGTGTTTTCTGCACATTATTAAGGAGTGGCAACGCCATATGGTTATGCTAACCTATTAATATAATTGTGCAATAAACTATTGGCCAGTTATTGCGCAATATTTTTTAATTGTAGAAAGTATGGTATGACGCTTGTGAGAGATTAACTGCAAGATTTAAACTAAAAATACTGAAGAATAAAGCAAAGTGTTTGTTTATAATTGTAAGGGATACTAAAAAACGGAGAACTATTATTATAAAAAGTCGTTATTTGTGCTTGGTATATTGTTCTTTATCCATTTTTTGTAATAATATTTATATGGAATGCATTTAAATATTTTCTTTCCACGAAACCATTAAATTAGTTATCAAATTAACATTAAACTTCATGCATAGCATAACTTTAGGCTCCACGTAATAGCCATTGCATACATTTGGCGGCGCCACTAAAACTTTCGAGAGTTTTATGCATTATATACTTGCTTTAGCTCATTCACATTTCAAAATCCACTATTGCTGCTTAGTGTTGACTATAGTATTATATTTAAAGAATTTGAGTTGTAAACACAAGAGCGACACCTATCTTTATTTTCGCAGACAACATAAATTATCCAAAGTTGAAAAATATTAAGGCCTTTCTTTCTAACAGACTCAGAATTACTTAACCAGAAAATTCAAACAAAAATATGCAACAACATCACAACAAGCATTTAAAAATAATGCTGCTTTCTTCACCCACTCATTCCCTTTCTACGATGGAGAGTGAAATCAACCCGTATTTTTTCGCCTCATAAAGTCACAAAATTTTTCTTTTTTGCAAAACAATTGGGTTTTCCATCACTTTATTGCTTTTTTTAGCGCATCTCTTCGTCCATAACTATCAAATCTATTTTCTTCTACTCCTTTCCCTTGCCGCCTCTCATACCACTTGCTTATCTCTCGCTCGTTCAGTCTGACTTTTCAATTCGTTGCGCTATTTTTATTCGCCAGCTATTAATGCTTTTCTTTTGTCACTTTTTTGTATCACCATTTGTTTTTGTTCGCTAGTTTGTTGTTGTATCGTTTTGTTTTTTTTTATTCACATTCTCGCCTTTATTTTATTTACATGCGCCGTTATCAGACGGTCCAAAAAATGTGTCGAAATTTCATCGGTTTTCCGTAGCCATTTTCGGCGCTAAACAAAGGGTTAAGCGTGTAAAGTTAGCAGCCGGGGTAGAGCCAGACAGACAGTCTGTCGATATATTTTCACATATACATATATACACATGTATGTACATACAATATTTGCAGCATTTTTTCTGTTTTTGGTTTTGTAGGGTGCATATGGCTTTTTACATAAACATACATAAGCGTGTGTGTAAATATGTCATGAATGTGTATGTGTTGTTGTGATTTCGTGTATACAAGGAAATATTGCTGCAAAATTTAATTTGTGTTCGCACATTGTCTCAATTTTGTAGTCAAATAAAAACTTTTTTCCAGAAATAAATCCAAGATTTTTTTTTAAATTATAGCAATATATTTGCTTTCTTTTTTGAGTGTTTTAAACGGCAAACTGTGGGACAAAATATAAATGAAAATAACTAGTTTTATTTAAAGTAATATTTTTCGCCCATATTGAAGTATATTGAGAACTTAAAAACTGTTAATCATCTTACTTTCTTAAAAAATAATTTTTAAATGTTTAGATCAGACTTTAATTCCAACAACCTTTTGACATGAATGTGCTAGACTAATCCCAGAAAATGAGATTCAAATAATAAAACATAATTGCCGCAAACATAGACAAATATTTTAATAAATCCATTTTTTTATATGATTTGCATTTTATTATTCTTGTAAATTTTTTAGCAAAATAGGTTATGAATGCCAGTTATTGCTGAACCGAACTATTTAGCGAAGACAATTACCACTTTCGACTGATAGGAAAGGTTTTGCATGAACAGCTTAGTCAAACTTTTCGAAACCTCTGTGGTACATACAATTTAGAAAACCCTGTTGTCTATAAATTTTTTCTTGAAATAGAGGCTTTTGGTAGCAGATATACCTTAGGTTAAGGTTAATTCTTCAAAAATTTTTACATTTTTTTTTTGTGGGAATTTATGCATATCCTCTCAATGATAGTGGGAACTTGAATGCAAGTGTATATAAGAATAAGAAGAAGAAGATGGATTATCAGCAAAAACTTGGTATGGCCCTATAGTTGTTCCAATACTCTCAAAAGTAAGTCCATTGTAAGCTATTAGACATAAGTTTTGACTCTCTCAGTGAAACGAAATAAAAAAACACTTTTGTTGGAAGAGAGAAAAATTAAAAGGATATTATTTTGTGTGGAAACAAGAGTAACCTTGTTATTAGAAAAACAAATTCCATTATTTCCTTATTTGTTCAGCTTTTATTATATAAATATGTGAAAACGAACCACCTGGACGCAGTTTAAGAAAACTTTAGAAAAGTTCCTATCAAACCCTAAAGGGTATATGGACTCAGACCTGTTACCGTTTAAACAATCAATTTTTGATTTGATGCGTGCTTAGCCTTAATATAGATAATTATAAATAATATAATATCTTTTGGAGTAAAAAATGATGAAGCTCAGTTAATGGTCTTGCTTCTTTGCCCGTCGGTTTACTATCTTCTCCTTAGCCTAAAAATTAAATTTTAGTTATGGGATAACATTGATACTAAATTGAAACCAAATGTATAAAGTATGCATGACAACTAAATTATAAAAAAAAACATCTGCTGAGCCGGAGTTCCATAAAACTTTTATTTTACTTTTATTTAATTTTTTTGAGCTTTTGCGGTTTCATTGTTTATTTTATGGTTCTTAGTACTTAAATCACAACACAGTGCTTCCCAAACGAGTTTGTTGAACCGCGATCTTTTATTTTTCACAAATTTTTTGTTTTATTTCCGCTGCATTACGCCTTATTTAATACTTCTTTTTTATTATTTGTCGCAAATTGTTACTTTTTATTTTAATTTCTTTGTTTATATATTTCATATTTTCGCTGTTATTTACATTTTTTCATAACGCCTGCTGTCAGTACATTTGTCGCCGGCATCGCTTTAGGGCATATATACGTACTATGGATGCCTGTAAAAGCATTTAATTTCCCTCCAGCCCGCCGCCGCCAAATACTCAAACAAACCGCAAATTCGCACATACTACTCGCATGTCTTTTACGGCGACGCGCATCAACCATTGTTTTATGTAAAATGTAAAACATAAAATGTTATAAGCGCAATGTGTCTAAGTATGTGTGAGAGTCTATGTGTGTGCTTGCATGTATAGGTATTTGTGTGTATAGGCACATGTGGCGTACCGCCTGTGGCGCTTTAAGGTACATTTTGCGCATTCCACACATACACACATACAACCACATATATGGACTTATGTCTGACAACAAATATTTGTGTGGCGCCGCCAATTTATTGTCTGCGAAATTTATATTTTCTTTTATTACATTATTTTTTTTTTATTGTGGCTGTGTTAGCTTTTATTATAGAAAGTGCTGAAATCGCGAAGAAGTTAAGAAGTTTTTATAACCAGTGTTGAGTTTATTAGTTGTTTAAAATGCAGTGGCTGTAGAAAATAGTGCGCAATTCCATTTATTTTATTTTGTCGGAGTATTTGCTTGAAAAATGTATGAAAGAATTTTTGTAAAATATTATATAAAAAAGGAACCTTAAGATCATGAGTAAAAATTCAAGTTAATTTGTTAGATAAAACGCGTTGCAATTTAGTTGTAAGACCTCATATAATATCATAAATCACTTGCGACATATGTATATTTATTTCAGATAATGAGTGTCCTTGAAAAAAAATATCAGCGCTTAAACCGTTAATTCCTCTATTTATTGTTATTTTTACCTGAGTAATGGTATCGATGCGCTTTCGAAATAAGACTGAATATATTTTTAATCTCCAACTAGGATCAATCTAGCCTACAACTTTTTTACGGTGTGTCAATATTATCCGACCACATATAACAAGCCACAAATTTTAAACAACCTCCGAAAACTTTTTAAGAAAACTTGTTTATGCCAAGAACTCACTCGAAAGACTGCCATTTTAAAAATATTTCTTCCATTAAGTTATTTCCTACCTTTCGTCTAATGTCCCTGAATCCCTAATAAAATTCTACAATAAAGTATCTTAAGGCCTCAAGAGAGTATATAGTTTTTAAAAAAATATATCAGTTACGTATCTTTTATGTTTCGGGATTTAGCAACCGTAGTGTTGCAATCTGGCAACTCACAACTTTATCGTAAATTTTAACGTTTCTGATGTTATACTTATTCAGAACGTTTCGACATAAGAGCGCTATTTGTGTTCTTTACAGTAACGTAAAATATTACTCTCTGCCAAAAAATGGAATAAAATCGTGAACATTTTTTCAATATTATTTTAACAACTTTCAACGTCGATTAATTCAACGACAATGCATGAATGAACTTTAACCAGTTTTTGGCTATGAAGCTCCATCGAGAGCCAGTGTTTGTTGATGGTATTGGGAATTTAATCGTAGTCGTAGATTACTCCAAGACGAATTTGGTGATGATAATTATAAATCAATTGTTGTTCCGAAAACTACTGATGCTGTGGGCAAACTGATTTTGTAAAATCGTCATGTGATCTACCGTGAGATTGAGACAACTATAGGCATTAGAGAGACCAGCTTACATTCAATAAATGAAATTTTTTTAATTAAACTGCATTTTTCCACAATAAATGATTTTAAAATCATCGGCGCTCTCATTATCGTTTTTTTCTGAGGAGCCTTCATTACATTTTGCAGTTGAATCACTTCTTTAAGGACAGGGTTATAAGGCCATACTGATAAACACTAGCTGTCGCCAAAAAGTATGCAATGGAAAATTTTATAAAATTTAGCTAAGACTCCTACCCAGTGAACTCATTTCTCATTTTATTATTTTTGTGAAACTTCTTTCTTGAAAATTTCCAAATATGCCGAATTCGATTACCTAAGAAAATATCTTGAAATATCAACGAATTTTCATTTCAAATAGTTCGTAGTAATCATATAATTCAGCTGATTACTATACAAAACGTATGTATGTATGTATGTAGCACTTATTTGCTTACCGATATATATATGACAGCCTAAAAGTAGGCTAAGTCAATTCTTGCATAGGTATTAGTAAATATTTTCCATTTCCAGCGATCAACAATTTTACTTATAGTATAATTACACTAATAATACATGAATAGTCGGAATTAGTGCAATTATTGTAACAGTTAGATAAGTATTTTGGCAAATATTAAAAAATTTAGTGGTATTAATATAGGTACAATGTAAGCATATGTATTTTCATAAATATATTTCGGCGAGCATTACCGAAACCATAGCAAATTTCGTATGCTGAGAATTTGCGTGTGTAAATATGTTGAATAATTGCATTTACCGTTATGATTCATGTAATTTGTGTATTTAAAATATTATATTTATTACATAATGAGGGTAAATAATACTGCTTGTAGTTGCTGCATATAAATAGCAATTACTTAGTAACAAAAGTATTTATTTAGTATATTCGAAATTCCCAGCTGACCGCACAAATCAAAATAAAACTTATGTAACTGTGTTTACTCTGTTCAGCCAAATTTGTGAAATGAATCAGAATATTGGTTACAAATCAATCAGTGGGATATTTAGTGCAATGAAAGCAAACGTTTCCATATAAAATTTTTAAAAAACTAAGTAGACTGCTAGTAGTATGATTAATTATAAAACAATTACGAATTGATTCTGAAGTGATTTGCGAAATATAAAATACCTCCAAAGAGAAAAACAGAGCTGAAAACTTTGAGCGCTTTAGACTTGGCAATTGCTGTAGCTTTCAGTCGGAAACCAATTGTCGCAATTTATTACTTTGTTAATAATTTCAAAAAATACGATTTTTCCAAAAATTTCTCATAATACATTTTCCATAATTTCTCTTTTAAAACTGAAATATTTCAAATTCAAAATAATTTACAACAGCTGCAGCAGTGAGACGAATAACATTGTTTACCTAACCGCTAATAGTGAGAGCGCTAGGGGCTCGACTGCTCAGTGTCGCTTATACGACTCGTGACAAAATCCATTAGAACATTTAATCTACACGTGTTTGTAGATTGCTTTTTGTGGTTTTAGTCCGCACACGCTTACCACAATAATGGTCATATTTTATTGAAAAGCAAAATAAATATAAATAAAGATTGACCACAAGCATGAGTTTGCGGGATTGCCACTGTTAAGCTTATGAAACTGCGTCATCACAACGGCTGACTGGAGTCTTACAAACAGTTAGCTGCTTCGGGTTGTGTTTACCTACATAAATAAGTTAAAATAATATAAAGCGGGCTTAGGGATCGCTTTTAGTTTTAGAAAATGTTATATTTTTATAATAGCTGCGCACATTTATAATTTTTCATCAGTTAAAGCAGATAGTAATGATTATTTGAGAAGCATAAAAGTGACATAATAGAGTCTAAATTTTTCGAACAATATTGCTTCTAAAAATAGATGAAACCCCCATATAGGAAGTGTTCAAAAGAATTATTGTTAAAATTAGAAAATCGCTCAGATTTAAGTACAAGCCTTTATGTCAGGAACAACCGCACCTGTTTTACCAAATTTTATGCATTATTCTGAAATTTTTGTTTTACATAGTGAAAATAAGCGAAATCGTTATAGTCCGATTACGCCTACTTTCCATATATCAAATATTATTATATTATATATTTTAATATATTTAAATGCTTTTAGTGTACAGTATAACATAGAAACCAAGTACCAATGAAGGCATCAGAACAGAAATTTTCACTAATACATAGTGCCTTTAAAGTACTTGTATATCGCCTAAAAGTTGTGGAAATCGATCTATAACCTTTTAAGTCCCCAGATATCGAATATGTGCCCAAAGTGTCTAATGTTAGCTTTCCACCAAAAATATTGTCAATCTGTGTGAAATATTATTGAAATTTAGAGTGCTTTTTTGTCAAAATCTAGTCAATACTAGCCCCATACACATACATAATATTAAAATTTTCGAACTTTTGGTTGACTCTACATATATCGTATATTCCGGTGAATATGTGACTTAACTTACTGAACTTCAGAGAGCGTGACTTCTTAAAAACAGTAAGCTCTCGTAGAGTTGGAAATGGTCATATACGAAATATAATCATTTTCAAACTTCCGGTTGGCTTTGTACCATATTTAGCGGTCAAGATGTGATATTATGTTATTGAAATTCAAAGAGTTTGTTTTTCGGATAACTGTGTATCGTTTGTTTTTCGGATAACTGTGTATCGTGATACCATAAATGAGTAAAATTAGGTCAATACTATCACTAGCCTCCTTATACCGTATATATCAATGATTATGTAAGATTTCTTAGCAAAACTAAGTGAACATATATTATTGCAAATACACCATTTAATTTCGAAAAACTATAAAGTCGCTCAACGAATTACCCCAGCAGCCATATACCACGTATAATGATTTTCAGTACTCGATCATTGTGTGAGTTAGCTTTACAAAATTATGTGGAAACATGTTCTAATTTTTAACTAGAACAATTTTTAGCAAATTTTGGTTTACAAACCTCAACTATTATAACAGTATACAAAATAAGTCTTCTAAATAATTTATCTAACATGAAATAATATATAAGTAGCTAACAACAAATAAATTGAAACTGAATTGAAACAATACCAACGAGTACCTGCAAGAGTAAACAACAACTCGAGTCACCGTAGCACAACGAGCAATATTTAGTAGAAATTCTGTTAATGATTGACATAATATCTATGGGCTGCACACTTAACTGGCAACCAATCGACTAAGCACAATGATTGCATTGTCTAATGTTGTGTTTTGCAACACTGATGATCCAGCCTGTCAATTGAATGGGCAGAAGAGCAACACAGCAAGAACATTATATATACATACCTATATACCTTTTGTACGAGAGACTCAATGCGTAGCATTTAAATGAGTTTGCTTTTAATGCAAATTGACTTTCAAACATATACCGTTACTGTGTGCCGTTATTATGTATGTAAAGCTGAGCAGCGCTTGACCAATACTCACATATACATACATATATATGTACTTGCTTTGCATATAAATCGTATTGAGTGCGGCGAGCATATATTTGTGAGCACTTTGAAAATTAGAACGAATTTCCGTTTTGTAAGCAGCTATCGACCACAAGAATTCGGTGCTGGATGACCATTTCGTGTTTAGCAATATCACGTGATCCAAACGAGCGTACAGCAGAGGTACTCAGTCACGTGGCGTGCATAGCTTTGTATGGCTTTTTCTATGCATGTGTGCACGCATGTATGTATGTTTGTAGTGGTGTGGGCGCTTTGGGTAATACAAGTATGTAAAAAGTGACGGTGAGCTGTGGTAATAACCTTGAGGGCTAGCAACAGCTGCTGGTATATGACAGCATTTAGTGATATTTCGGTCACACAAATATCCGTATATATACATATTATATATATATATATATATATAGATATATATATAGTCGATTGGTTGCCAGTTATAGATATATACATATATATACGTATATACATATGTACATGTGTATGTGTGCCTCTGTTTGCATGCGCATAATTGTGTTTACGTATATGGATGGCTGCACAAATGTTTACACATATACATGTGCAACTGCTTACAGCATTTGCATACCAACACACATACACTATATATAAACTAAGATAGGATTTGGTATATACTCGTATAACGACTATTATTTAGCTTGAGCTCACTATTGCCATTGGTGAAAATCACAGCTTGCGGCTGGCATTTTAATGACGTACAAAATCCTAACCTCAAATGCCTCTAGTTGTGGACCTTTGTCGCTGACCTATACACATCGACACACGCACACAGCTACAAAATATACATTAGTATGTGTGTATGCGTATGAAGCGCTGTGTGTTCGCAAATAACCTAGTGGCCTCGTGTGCATGCAAGCATTTAGTTTGCAAAATTCCGAACTCCTCATTTTTTGTTGACATTGAGTGAAGCATTGATGTGGAAATGTGCCAGTTGAAAAATGTTGTATTGGCTTTTTGCATCGATTAACTGCACGATATTAGCTGTTGAACACATTGAGTACACAAAATTTAAAGGTTTTTTTTTTTTTTAAATTTGTGTTCTTAAACAATAAATATGTATTTTTCTACCCTTATACTGATTCTCATACAAAATATTTGTACAGCTACGTGTATACAATACAAAAAGCTTGGCAGGTTTAGCTGATAAAAATTCATAAAGCGTCCATGCTGTCTTACTTTTGAGGCATAAATATGCTATATGATGATGTGTATATAAGCACATAAGTCTAATCTGTGAATCGTTAATCACACACATACTACGCTGATATATCTACATCTAGAAGAAATCAAGAGTCTCATTAGACATCATAGCTATTAAAAAATAAGTTTTACACTATGTTGTAGCTTAGCGCATTGCCTCAGTTTATGAAACTAACAAGAGTTGAATTAGGTTTTTATGCAATAATATAGAATCACATAATCTTGTCAATAGAATAGAAGAAAATACGTTTACATTGACTGCACCGAAGCTAATATAATATGATAATATCATTCCAAAGTGCATTTCTAATAGTATAGAAGTGTATAAAAAGATCTTTATCGCGATTTTAATCGGTCTTTTTGTATGGATGTATATGGATATATGTTACAATGGTTTGACATAAACAATTTGTTTGTAGATTTCGGCGCTGCTTTGAACAATAATCCATGCAAAGTTTCGTTGCTAAATAATATAGTTATCCACACAAGAATTTGTTGTTAGCTTGTGTGGCAGCAATATGCTATAGCACCGTTCATTTAAGCAATAAGCCATCTACAATTTTGTGCAGATAACAACTTTGTCGCAAACTTAATATACCCTGTTGAGGGTATAAAAAGAAGACATAACCAATACAAGCATTTAGATTAATAATTTAGTGTTCTGCTTTATTGAGAGTAATTTAAGCTGTAACTTAGTACAGTTCGTAATCAGGCCAAATAAAAATATTTTTAATTTTCTACAAGCATAACTATCGTGTTATATATATTTTTTTTGGCACAAGTATTATTAATAGCATACTCGTCATATTAGAGGAGTTAAAGAATTCAAGAGCAGAGTACCTAAAGGTCTACGCATAATCAATAATGATTCAAAATATCGTTACTGTTGTGATAGCCTAAAACAACTCGAGAAATATTAAAGCTGAAGCTAGTAGATACATTTCGCTGCTCTCTACGGTCATGTAGACCTGATGGTTATGCGTCTTAGACTTTAAGAATAACTACACGAGAGCTCGCTGTTCCAAATGAGCTTTTTCTTTAAATCATAGCAGACTTTTGTTGCAGCTCTATTTTCGTTACAGCAAACACTCAAGCATTTAATTTTCAAAACATTGTTACATTTACTGATTCAGTTATCTTACCCAGTACTCCTATAAACAGCTGATTCAATATAAAACAGCCAAGGTTTCTCAAACATCTTTAATTTAATAAGCATATTGTGATATTAAGTTTATCCAATCTCCATTTTAAACTTAAAAGTTTTAAACAGGTGGCAACTCTCCTAAAAATATCTAAAAAATTTATCTTTATTAAACTCATTTATCTAAAATCCGATATGTTTGATGTTACATCTGAGAACTGACTTGAAAACCAGAATGCCAGAACTTTTGCTCGACCGTTAACTTTTCAAAAAAATTTGATATTTTAAAAACTTACAGGTCCACCTTTGTATTCTAAATACATGCATACAGGCCACCTTATGAGCAGTTTGCAAATTTAAATCCGCACTTAAATTTAATATTAAATTAATATATCTAAATAAAAATTAGGTGAGCGCTCAGCCCACTTGCCACAAATTAATATTACACAGTTTAAATCAGATATCCGCCTTTTAAGTTACAAGTCATTTAACCATTTGAAAATCATTTCGTGCCACTAATGCAATACGGCACACATACATATACAGGCGAGTTTGTTTATTTATGTGTGTGTGTGTGTGTGTGTGGAGAAAATTCGTCATGTGGCGTGTGGCATGCTGCAAGCACTTATTATAAAACTGTAACCTCATTTCAGCAGACAGCACGAAGACTAAAAGCAACTGCTTGCAATTCACAAACACATACAAACATGCATATGCAGTGTTGCATGCCACAACACATATAACCGCCGCAACTAGCAATCTTCTTCTACCACACTTTCGCACACAGTTTGCATTTCTTTTATCCGCTTTTGCCTAGTTGCACTTCTCAATGCGGTTAAAACAGAGTTTTTCTTTAACTTAATTTTCAGTAACGTTGCGGCAAAACATTGAATCCACATGGAAATGTGTGCCGTACTGTTGCAGCGCATTTTTGTTTCATTTTGCTGACGCACAAGTGTGCAACAGCCAGTTGCGGCAGTAACCGAACGGACAGTTACTGTAAATGGGTACAGCGCTGCCAAGCGGGTATATGTTGCAAGTGTTTGTTGCATGTGTGTAATTGTGCAACATTTTTAAGCGCTCAGCGGTAGCAGGCGGGCAACGCAGTGGCACAGCGGCATAGTTGCACTGCAGCACTGTTACCACAGCGTCAACGCAGTGACGCTTTGGTGCGCAGCAAAATGTGCCGTTAACAAGTCGCTGTTCATTTTCTTCCAAATCAAGCATATTGCAGCGGCACAGTTGTACTAAATACAAGCACTCATACAAACTTGCATGAAGTTGCATAAAGAAATATGCGCAAATCGTGTTTTCTTTTTAATTTCATTTCGCATTTTTTGTTGTTTTTGCTGCAATTTTTACTCATTTTGCAACACATCAATTGAATTGCAGTAGGCTCTGGGACGCTAGTGAATAGCGCGAAAAAGTGTAGCCCGTCGCAGTAGTTAGAGAAATATATAACAACTAAAAGTTGTGATGATTATGATTAAAAATGTTGCTCATACGCAGTGTTCAATTTAAAGTTTTAATGAAGCTTTGCGCCAGTACAATTTTTTATGCATGCTATTAAAGCAGAATACTAAGTAAAGAAAAGTGATGAGAAAGCTATCGTTAGAAAAAGAACTTAATTTGCATTTACTGTGGATTATTTAACACTAGAACTACGAAGACAAGCATAAGAACAAAATAGTCTATGATATTATACAATACACAAATTTAATAAAAATCGTGACATTATCGTAAAAAATTAAATAGAAAAAAAGAGAAAATGGTATAGATAAATGATACAACCGATCTTTTTGACCGGTTTGTAGTTCAAGTGTTAAGAGACCAAGTATTCCAAGCGAGTCGTTTATACTGAAATTTATGAAATGGATACATTGAAAAGTTGATAGCAATAAATTGTGCTTTCAACAAAAGTCCAAGTGGAAATTGTTTTCGTGGCCTCACGAGCAGTCAGCCTATTTACGTAACCTTACCTGATCTAACTTAATTAGACTAACATAGTCTAAACCAAATATCTTTTTCGTTTAACTTTCTGTAAAACATATAAACGAACTTTAGCAAAATTTGATCCTAAAATTAAATTGAATTTGATCATTGATTGAAAATTTTATCAATTAGAACTTGCAGCAGCATTTCTCTTGCTTAATTGACTTATCCACCCTTAAGTTCGAGCATCTTGGTCACTGTTACAGAAAGAAAAAAATCCTCGAGTTAAAAATATGGTCTGTTTTTAATATGTTTTTAAATTGTTTTCAAATACTCGTACTAGCAAAAAATTTAAAAGTTTCAGTTCAATTAATAACAATTTTGAAATACATTGTAAATTTCAACTAAAATCTTATGTATACGCCATGTATTACAATTGAGGGTTATAACTACAACTATTCACAGCGTTATTGTTTTTTTTTGGAAATTATTAGTAAACATTATTTTAAATTAAAATTATATTTTATGAAAATTAGCAAAAATTATTTTATATAAATATTATATATTCTTGAAATTATCAAACATATTTTTATATGCAATGTTTTTTTATTATTATTATATTATTAAATGTATCATAAAAAAATTATATTTCTAGAAATATAAATACTTTAAAAAAAAATGTGGAAAACGGTTGGCCTTAAGGGCCATCCCTGCAACTTCCCTCTAATTTCATACGCTAACGTTCAAATTTCGCTTTTTTCACTGCTTTTGAGCTCTTCGAAATTTTTCGTTTTCGATATCTAGCAAGTAAATCAACCGATTTCGACCCGGCTTGCGGCAAACGATGTGTTTTTTCAAGGTTTAGAACTGGTTAGTTTTTGGTGTCGATCGGTCAAGTCATTTCTCAAAATCTACTGGTCCGATTGGGTCCAAACTCACACGAAATTCAAGTGCAATGAAACCCTTTGGAATGCCGTTTAGTTTATTCAAATCGGTTGAGCCGTTCAAAAGTTATAAGAGGGTCACATACATCCACACACACACACATACATCCACACATACATACAGACATACGGACATCATCGTAGAAATGTTCGGGGAAGCTTCCTCGACCCTCAAAACGTCGAGATCTGTTGAGAACTCGATTTTTGCAAAATGGGGTGAAACCAATATCTTCCCGATTTTTAGAAAATTTTCAATTTTCTTAGCGGGAAGTTAAAAAAACTCAAATATTTCTTCATATGCTTTACATACAGTCGTGATTTAGCACACAAAAATTTTATTTAAGCTTCTTAGATTGAGCATATATATATATACACATACATATGAGGCATACAAATAAAAATTCAAATCTAGAAAATATTATATAAAACTCTGTTTAAAATGCAATATATTTAAAACACGCATTCTCACAAATAACTACTTGCTTACAAAAACACACTTAACTAAATCTTTATGCATATATTAACACTAACTGGCCAGTAGCAAAAATAAGAGTTAGTTGATACTCAAATTCGCACTAGAATCACTTTTCTAAAAACGATTCATATGATTGCAATATTTCCTTGAATTCTGGCATGCTTTTGAAGCAAGAAAATTCTTGAAACTTGTTCGCTTGATACTCAAGCAGCCTTTGATGAATACTCCCAATAAAAGTTGTCGGGATTATGGTGTGGCAGAACCAACACAGCCTTTTCCTGGATTTTTTGAACTATCCTGTACCAAGGACCCCTTATATTCACATAAACTGAGGAAAGTACATAGACGTATTGCTAAACATTCGCTATAAATGCGCAACGAAGTTGTTGTTGTTATTTTTGATATAGGTAAGCGTTGGTCACATATGTTTTGCCTTTTTTTCTAAACCTGCATGCTCCTCTAAGTATTTATGTTTGTCAAGCGCAAATATGCATGCCTGCGTGGATAAATAGCTGTTGTACATAGGGGCAGCAGCAACAGCAAAAATGAGCAACAACCAAGTAAATAAGTATATGTGTACACATCATGTTGCCAAGTATACAGAGCCGGACAATGCGAAACGAGCAGTTAGTGAGCATTTAAAGCTAAACAAGTCTAGAAGACAAACAAGCAGTTAGCAAGCCGGAAGCCCTCAAAGGCAGGTTGTACAAAGTAAATTGAGTCAAGTGTTTGGGGTAGAGATGCGTCTGAGTATTGCTTAAGTTTGTGTGGCTCCCCTTGAATTCCTTTGAATTTTGGAAGCTTAATGCTTTGGAAAAATTTAATTTAAAAATTTGTTACTTAAGTTTTTGTTTAAATAAAACTTAGAAAATAGCACACGTTTAGTCCTCGAAAAATAAAAGCAAGTTATTTGAAAGTAATTTTTTCATATTTTCAATCAATCGCTATTAATAAGGGTCGAATAAGTTATTAAGGCGTATTTAAAACAGTTAAAAAGCTAATCTCCATTTCTACCTTATCTGCGGGCTCATTTTGTTCATAGCAAAATGAAAATATTTAAAAATAATTTTTGTCTTTCAAACACAATTCAAATATCGAATATCAAATAATTTAAGTTAAATATACCGCAAATGGGTTTAATTTCTGATATTTAGTTGGTAATGGTCTTCGGTAGGTCATATTTAGGAAGTTTACTTTACAAATCTATTAGTCGCTCGGAGAATTTATTTTTCCTTTTATGCGTAGAATAAATATAGGTTGTCAAATATCTCCCTTCCGCTTTTTTGTCTTTTGAATTTCGCGGCTATGTACAAAGCGCTACAGAGCTCGTATCTGGCAACACTATACATAATTTGAAAGGTCTTGACATAACCTACAAAACAACGCTATGCATGATTAGTTTGGATATTGCGTTCAACAGTTATAGACGTGTAAACATGGAGTTCACTAACGCCGAAATTCGCGCTATTTCAAAGTTTTCCTTCGTTAAAGGCAAATCCGCTAGAGAAACGTTTCGTGAGATTAATGGTGTTTTGAGGGATGGTACTCTATCACTTCGAACCGCGGAGGAATGGTTTCGACGATTCAGAGCCGGTGAAAACGACACCATGGATAAGAAAGCCGACGGAAGACCTGTGACGACAAATACCGATCAAATCATGGAATACATCGAGTTAGACCGGCATATGGCATCTCGTGACATCGCCCAGGAGATGGTAGTTAGTCACCAAACCATTTTGAATCATCTGCAGAAGGCTGGATACAAAAAAAGTTTGATTTCTGGACCGAATCAACGCCTGCGATATGCTGCTAAAACGGAACGAACTCGTCCCATTCTTAAAGCGGATGGTGACTGGCGACGAAAAATGGATCACATACGACAATATCAAGCGAAGACGGTCGTGGTCGAAGGCCGGTGAATCGTCCCAAACAGTGGCCAAGCCGGGATTGACGGCCAGGAAGGTTTTGCTGTGTGTTTGGTGGGATTGGAAGGGAATCATTCACTATGAGCTGCTCCCATATGACCAGACGCTTAATTCTACCATCTACTGCGAACAACTGGACCGCTTGAAGCAGGCGATCGACCAGAAGCGTCCAGAATTGGCCAACAGGAAGGGTGTAGTGTTCCACCAGGAATGATTTTATGAGTTTGAAATGAAATTATGAGTAAAAAATTTGTGCCAATACATCTGCTTTAAAAATCTAATAGATATGAAGAGTGTGAGAGCTTCAAAGAGGCAATTTTTTCGAAATGTATCAATTGTTTAAAAATTATAAGATCACGTTTAAAGATATTTCAAATATATACAACAACATTTTTGAAAAAAAAATATATTTAAATTGTTCAAATACACGCGATCTCCGACGACGCTAAAAATACAGGTTCCCCAGTATAAAAAGCACGTTTACACTCAAACTTAGCGCTTTCTTACTTGTTTATAGTAAATCATTAATTGTAGCCCTATTAGTTTTTAGCCAATCTATATTTCTTTTTCCCCTATTTATGAAAAAAAGTATATATCAAAACAAATAAACCTATATATCTCGGAGAAAAAATAATGTCATGCACACTCTACATGGAGTACAATAACATGTTTTTCACTACATAACCAACAAAAACATGAATTTTATTGCGAACTTAAAATTCAAGAAGATACATGTTAGAAATAGAAAAACAAGCGCAGAGCAAAAGTTAGAACGGAAATAATGAATTTAAGAAGCAAAATAACTGCAGCAGTGGGCAATAAAAAGTAATAAGTGAATGCTTGCCAAAACTAAGCGAGCAACCTATTTGCTGCAGGCAACAACAACAAAGCGAGCAAGTACTAAACCAGCTCAAAGCAAATGTAACTGTACACCGCTTTTACTGCTGCTCTGTGTAGCCAGCGCGCGTGAGAAGAAAATATTTCTTAATATCCATACATGTGTGTGCGTGCATGTAAGACAGTCAGCGTACGCTGCTCGTTTGTTTGCGCAAACATGTTGCTGCAATCTGCCACACTTGTAACTTTTACAGCGCTGCCTTCGCTTGCCTCCACCACGCTCAGCCACATCAACGCTCAGCGCTCAACTCTCAGCCAACAACTAAAGGCCTTTGCTAGTCAAGCGTGCCCCTATTAACCCCAATTTGTGTAAAACTACGAGCTTGTCGGCGATAATGTTGACGTTATATTTGCTAATATAACGGTGTTTGATGACAGCACGTGTATGTGAGTGATGCTGGCGCTGATGATGATGATAATGGCGGCGAAAATGCTGATACTCATCATAGCGGCGATGCGGTGTGCTTGATATCTTTACAATTGCCTTGGCTAATGAAAAAATTCCTTTCACTTTCTGGTATCATGCGGGTGCGCAAATACTTATGCCAAAGGGCTGATTAAAGGTTACTAGGTCAACATTAAAGCTACTCAAGTGCTTAGTCGAGTATTAGTATTTAATTTAGTAGTGTTGGCTACAGTTTAAACTAATTAGAAATACCTTTGATTGAGTACAAAGTAAATCGTTTGGAGGGAGCATACTTTTCAGCGTTGAAAGAAATAGTTTTCAATAAAAACTGTTGATTGCAGTTTATTATTTGTTGGTTTAAGCTGCTGCTATGAAATTGCTAAGATATTTGTATAAAACTATTGCGATTAGGTGTAATTCATATTTAAATGCTAATAGATAACATTTAGGGGATACATCCATTTGTTAGTAAAAAAAAACGCGTATTTTTTTTAAGTAACATTTGTTTATATAATTAAATATAAATAAGGCAGATTTACGTATTTTAATGTTTATTAATGATCGGTGTCTAATTTTGATAAATTCTGGATTTCCTTGATACGGCAAAACGGTCTCCACAATGACCTCCGTAAAAGCGTCGGCGGCGAAAAAGATTTTTCTGCATTAAATTAGCTCAAAGCCAAAATCAAAAAATAGTATTATTACTACTGCCTGTATTTTTTTTTGACCAAATGACGCCTTTTCAAAATAAAAAGTCGATTTTAGTAACAAAATAGCTCCAAAAAATAAGTTAAGATTCGCAAATTGATGAATTCTATAATCTATAGTTGGAGTAAAGAGACCTAAAATCGCGAATGCTGGAGCAATCAACATTAATAAAATGAGGTTATATAGTGTTGTTACATTTTCAAATCTTAGTTTGTTGTAAAGTCGTGTTATAAATTTCTTCTTCATCCTTCAGCATGATATATATTACTTCACTAAATGCTGTAAAGTTCAGTATAATAGTGTAATTGTAGAATGGACGCTATCTGACTAACTCTAATCCCTGAATCATTCCGTTTTCGTTGTAACTTCAACAATTTCTTCCTGCGTCATCGCCTATTATCTTCATTCATGTGTAATATAAAAATTTTAATGAGTAAATTTTACCACATCACTAAGGTTTTCAAATATTGTATCTTCATAAATCTCAATATTCTTGACACTTTTTAAGTGAAAATAGTTCTATCAAAAATTTTCCTTGCAATTTCTCTTCAGGAATATTTAAAGCAGGAAATAATAAATTGAAAAACATTTTTTGTTTTGTTCGAAATCTTAATCTAAACTGTTAGTGTTTTAAAAATGACACACTATCAAAGATCATCAACTTCAATAACACCCAAGCAACCCGCAAAGCTAACAGGGAGCATTGAAGAATATGCGAATGCAAACTAAAAAAACTGTAACTTTCAACACATTCTGCAACTAAATATAGTATTCCCTTCAATGAAAACGCATAAATCTCATTAAAATGATTGCATTGAAAAGTTACAGCTGGCGACTGCTATGCCTAACTGCACGGCACTGTGCCGCCTACGTTGCCAGGCAGGCATTTGCCCTGAGAATTTATTCACTTTAGAAGAATCTCTTACAAATTTCACTCCAATTACCTGTCACCTTTTAAATTTTTGCACTATTCAAAGTTCTGAATGCGGTTATAAAAGCGAACGAGTTGCAATAAGCGAGCGAACGGGCGAGCGGAAGCGAGGGGTTAACGCTTGAATGGGAGCGCAGAAAGTTTACATTTGCTATAAAAAGTTGCACATAAGTGTGTATGCGAGTTAGCGTGTCTGTTTTTATTTCTCGATGCGGCGCTGATGAAGACCGAAGGCGGCTATGCCTTGGTTGCACTGGTGAAATGACACATTTACTCAGGTAGAAAAGTGTTAGTTGCGTACCAAGGCGGTGTAGCAGTCGATGGCAAAAAGCAAAAGTGTTGATGTTAAGATGCAAAACTCCTTGATTGTGAACTTGTTTATGCGAAGGTGGGTGTAAAATAAAAAGAATAAATGTGTCAAAGATAAGTGCAGTCACAGCTGCTGTAGGCAGTGTGGTGGGAATGCAATATGCCATCACTCACTTCAGTTGTTGTTCAGTTCCGAAGTATTTAAATAATTTATACTTAACCCAGTGCAAATGGAAACCATTTGCATAATTACAACTTTATATTTGAAAGTGTTTGCAATTATAATCTATTGTTCGAAGTTCGACATCGTTTCAATTTCGAATTTTATTTTTGCATTTTTTCGCATTCTAAAATTAAAATACTCACCTTTTTTTTAAACGCAGCAAGAAATATACGAAAATTATGTACGAGTTTCGAAATCGAATTAATTTTTACATCTCTTTTCATATTTATTTCGTTATATATTTCAAAAATATACTAGCTTATAGCATTGCTTCTTTTAAAATATTTTCGGTAGTTAATTAGTAGTTTATCCAATTATTAAACTACGCGTACAAATCCACAATTTCGACTTTGAATTCGAAATTCAACTAGAATTTTGAAATAATGTTGACAAAAAATTTCAAAACAGTTTAAAAACGTTATCCCATCGAATTTATGATTAGCCATATAAAAAGCCTTGGAAAAGAAATTTCGAATTAATTTTTAAAAATTATAATTTCGTAGTAAAATATTATCAATTGCTTTATATTTCAGAAAATAATGAATTTCGAAATAAAATATTATCTAGTGCTGGTTAGCGTCTCCATACAATCTCGAAAACTAATATCGAATTTTTTAAAATCAGTTGTTTGGAAATAAAATATTTTTTAGTGCTGAATATCGAATTTCGTAAATTCATAAAATAATTAATTTCGAAGTAAAATATTTTATCGTGCTGGTTAAGGTCACCACACAACTTCAAAAACTAATATCGAAATTTTTAAATTCAATTGTTTTTGTCACTGAAAACATATTCCAATTTTTATTTACTAAATGATAATAATTTATTTTTCAATTTATTTTTGAATATAAAAATTTTCGAAAAAGAAATAACAGTTCACCTACAATTAATATGTTTCAAAAATCTACCTACAAAATATTTTGAAACTTCAATTCGAAATTCAAAGCTGGCGTTATATTATTTCCGACTAAAATTTAATGTATATGAATATAAAAAATAAAAATGCAATACTTCGAAACTTTCGAACATCCGCCAAAATTATTTCGGTAAAATTTTCTCTAATGAATCTCAAAAGTTTAACCTGTTTTAAGCTTTAGATCGCAAAGCCACCCTTTTTTATATTTCTGTATTGTGAAGTATATTTCCGTTAGTAAGTTATATATTCCACATACAACAAACACACCGTTGCACATTCACAACACATTCAAACACGCGCAATTTTACACACACACTTGCACACGCAAGCGTACTCACATAAACTTTTCGCAAGTAATAAAAAGAAAATCCCGTTACATGCCAGCATATATTGTATGCGGCAGCAGCGAACAAATGCGCTAACAAAAACAACAGCAATATTAACAACAAATATCATAAAAAGTAAAAACGCATAAGAAACTTGCCACATACTACAAGTGGCATAAAAGTAAAGCCGTTCGCTATGTAGCACAAATATATATATGCAAATGCAGATGTCCATGTATATGTGTTACTGCAAATGTATGTGTGTGTGTGTTAGAAAATATGAGCAACTGCCGTTATGGTGCAAGGGCGCTGGGACGTCGCTGATCGACAACAACTAAGAGGCTTTGCGGTAATTGTTGGCAGTCGGTGTGCACACAGCCAGTACTCATTCAAGCTTTTGAGCCGTTACGTGACTCAACTCCTCAAGAAACTGTCAACGAGTGCGAGCACTTAAAGCAGGCAAAATGGCGTAACTTTAAATTAAAATTTCCAGCCAATGCACACAGGCGACACAGCGGCACGACACGGCACGGTGGCGACCAAGTAGGCGGCACGATAGAGGTAACGAGTCTTTTTTGTTGCTTCTTCATATGGGAACTTAACGAATGGAATTAAATTTATTAAAATTTTAAGAAGGAAATACAATTTAAGGGAGTCAAGACGGGACTTTTACATAAGTTTAAATATCAAAATGTTCTACCAAAAGAGGCACGTCATTTTTTTCCACTTCATTAATCAACAATATATCATCTAGAGTGAATGTGATGATGTGTGTACCGGATCTCTTTTTTGGATATGTTTCTTTACGTAAACTCCGTACTCACGTCAACCGGTTGTAAGAGTCATAGTTTTGTGCTGCTGTCACTTCTAAGTCAACTGCTGCGTCCGTCAAAATAGCAGGAGTCAATCCTAACTCAGTTGAAGGGTATGTCAAAGGTGGACTACGACTAATGAACTTTATTAGCTGTTCCTTCGACAACTTATTTTTTTGACCACAAAACGGCCAGATGCTGCGTATACTATTGATCCCGCCGTATACGCTTTCAGAAAAAAGTTTTGAGGATTAATTTGTTCACCTTTTAAAAGTTTTTCATCAAACAGGTTTTTGCGATGTTTAACCTTCGTTGAAACAGGCCAAGTCTTTTTGTAAAGAAAAGTGATTTCATACTAAAGAGGCATCTGAACCGGTGTACAGTGTTCCCTCGCTTCTAAAATCTGTTCTCAACTAGTCCTTAGCTTAAGCAGCGCTTGTCGGGTCACCAGAACCCGCTACGTAGAGGTAGATAAACGGAGCTATGACTCGAGTTATCAATGTAGGACTCCATTAATGTTGGTTCTTTCAGTATTTCTGCACAATTCTACTGCTTCTTCTGAACTCAGTATCAGACCACACGTTTATTAACTTGTCCAAGCTTCGTAGATATAAGCAGCTTTCCTTAGTTATACGATTTCAAAAAAGCGGCTGGCACTCTCTCTATCTTTTATTTATGAGAGCCCACGACCACGAGAGTTTTATTTTGATTGTTCAACAATAAGTATTTGCGACTTTGCCCTTACTTTAACTATATATTTACCACTTATATTTTGTGCCATAAAATGTCCTTGCGACTTTTTATTTTACACTTGTGCAATTGTCATTGTCACAGCGGTCATGCCACAAATAGTCTCATAAAATAAAGACCAAAAAAAAAAAAGCAGAAACATTTGCAATTCTCAGTCGGTCAAATGCTCACACACACGCATACTTACAACCTACAAAGCAAAATATGCAATGTTACTGTTGCACATATGCATGCCACACAGGCTTCGGCTGCAGGCTCGACGCCTCTAAATTGCGCTGCTCAGCTGTGCCGCAACCGCATTGACAAAGTTTACATTAAGGGCAACAAACACAAGCGCTGCTATAACAACCATTGCATGCAACAACGTATAATGGTTTGTAAAAAACAACAATAACAACTGCAGCGACCGAAAAATTACCGCAACAACAATTGTGATCTAAGGTTTTTACATACTTTTGGGTCTAGTAGCCGCACAATAGTAGCGCGCAACTGCCACTCAGGGTTGAATGTGCCACAACAGCTGGTGCAATGTCGGTCACATGCTTTATGCATAAAAGCTGCAACAGTCGTTATGCGCCGCAGCGTTGCTTAGACGACACTTAACGCTGCGTCGACGGCGCTGTCTTTCGCTGTCGGCCTTCTAACTAAAAGGTGGCGTTTTCTATGCATAAGTTTGCATAGTGGAATTGTAGAATTGACTATTGGGTAGTGGTTTTGGTTGTGCATATGCTTGCAGAGCTCCAGTCTCTATTGGTAGCGCCGCGTTTAGCTTTGTTGTCGCTCAAGCTGTATAATAAAAGTTGGAAAACTTTTAATGTGTGACGTGGAGGCGCTCTTTCATTAACGCAGCTTTGTAGGCCGCCTTTCTCAAAAAGTATATATTAACCACAAGATTAAGCGAAATTTGCCTACTTAATGCCTTCAACAGTCAGTAATCGAAAATAATAGTAAATGCTTAAGCTATCAGGTGCTAAACTGGATACTAAACAGCTGCGGAAGATTTCCGGTCAATTTTATATAAGCCGGCTAAAACTCAGAAGACTTCTTAGAAGAACTATTCTTTATCTTCTGCTAAGTATAATGTCGTGTTTTTTCAAATTAGTGCCGTTTTTTTCTTTTTCTATGCACTTCAAAAAAATCAGTCATTTGAAAATACTATAGTCTAGCCTGAGCACCCATATATTGCCAAATGGTAGATAAGCTCTGCCAAGCTCGAAGAGTGTGTATTCTTATCCATAATTACTGTATGAAGCTATTGGGCTGGCAACTAAGTAATTGCGGATTTCACTCATAGATGGCATCAGTTGAATTTTTAGGTTTGCTGGCATAGTCCAAATGATATTCTCTTTCAAACCTCTTTGCTGTACTAAATCTTCTCCAAACTAAAATATTCAACATCTGCTTTCGGTATGAACAGTCTATTTATTAACCAATCTATATTAGATTTACCAGAAAACTAAATCTCCGGAACTCTATCAGTTGCTATACCGACTGTATATTTGTAAATGTTTACTTTAAGGCCTTATTTCAACTAACTCTGCTGCTGCTAGATTAAACTAATGTTGCAACTGGAATGGTAATAGTTGCTTTTGTTTTTAATATCACAACCTATGCGCAACAAATTCGCTCTTTTTCGCAAAGTCCGACAGCTTGTATAAACAAAAATTAGTCTTTATAAGTTTTCGCACCCCAGAAATTCCCTAGAGATTACGCAAATGCCACATAACTGCACTGTCATAAATGCACTGACTGCTTTTGCTGTGTATTTGTATTTGCAACAACACTCCCTTAACCCTTGGTAAGCACACAAATTCGTGTATAAGAATGAAACTCTCGCAAATGTTGCACACAACTGACTGTCGCAAATAGTTACGCCAGTTGTGGCCATAATTTGTTGCCTACTTGCAGGCGCAGTAGTGAGTTTTTATGGAAACTATACACACCAAGCTGACTGCGTGCTAAACTAATCATGGCTTAAGGCACTATTTGTGTCATTTAGCGCTGCATAAAGTTTCCACAACAAAATACTATCTTCTACTTTTGCAAATATTCCACCACATTTGCCACTCCCCACAAATAATAACCCGCACTTAATGAGTTTGACACTTTGCAGGCGTCACACACACACACACACACACACTTGCATACATTTGCCAACTTGCTGCATGTAAACAGTTTATTTACAAGCACACATGCTTACTTTTTCTGCTAGACTTGCTTAGGAGTGCTTAAATTCTTGGACTGCTCATAAAAAAGCGCTCAGCAGTTAAGGTCGGTAGTGCTAAAAACCAGCGCCTCGTAAAGACAAAAACTACAAGTAATGTGGCCAGCACGTCATGGAATATGTGGCTCTCTCCACATATGTGTTAGTGTGTGAGTGCACTTTTTTTTTTGCTCCACGCCGTTTCACTTTTTGACAGTTATCAGCCCCCGCTAGAGATTGCCAGCGCTCGCCATTTGTTTATACCCAAAGCTCGTTCATTGCTGTGCACAACTTGCAACATTTTGTGCATTTTGTTGTTTTGTGGCATTTATGCAGTGCATTTGCTGTATACACTAAGCTTTTGTGGGCCCAAAACTTTTCTTTGTTACTTGCATACATAGTTTTTAGTTGCGACAACAACAACAAAAGCAACCGTTTTACAAACAAACAAAAACAACAGCGACAGCTGCAGTCATGACAACATTACCAACAGTTTGTGGTCACTTTTACGATTTCCTACACTTTAGTACAACAAAATATTTGTAATAAAAACTAGAAATAAAAGAAAATAAACTAGAATCTCCATATAACTTGAAAATATTACCAAAGCGCCAACAACAAGTGTGTAAAATAAAATAATAGCTGTTGCATGTGGCGTTAGTTGTACTGTTACATACATACAAGTATATGCATGCACGTATAGATGTGTGGCACTTTACTCTTAACTATTTTATCGCTAGCAAATTTTAGTGACAGTTCGACTGTCGAAAATAGTTTGGCAATTCGAGGCAGAAAAAGTCTAAACAGTCACAGGAGACTCTGTTGCAGCGCAAGTGAAAGAGGTGTATAGAAATTGCAAGCAGCGTTGGGAAAAAATAAAATTTCTTAGGCTTAACACACAGAGAGTGAAGTAGATACAAAGCAAGCGGTTGCATTGAGGGAAAAAAGAAAGCGTCAGCGGGCTTGACTAACGGTACAATCGCCTAAGAGTTAGACTCTCCACTTAATTGGATTTTATTTTGATATTTTAGTTTTACTTTAAGCTTTACTGTGTGTTTAACTTTAGATATCGAAGATACTCTAAAATATATTTCTTTTCCAAACTTCTGAAACTTCGACAAGATTATTATCTGAAATCTGATATAGTGGCGCTTTTAGTTCAAACTATGCGTTAGTGTAAAGAAATCAGAAACTGTGACGAGCTTTCAGTCTTCAGCAACCGAGAAAGTCTTCAATATTCTGCTCATAACAATTAACTCTCCTCTAGAATAAAATATCAAACAGCATCTCAAAGCATATTTGATTCTGTAACAGACCCTGACATGATATGAAACTGAATGATAAATGCAAAAATGGTCTAAGATTGTTTTTAAAAATCGTGTAAGGTTTGGTATTTTCCTTCCGAAACTAAGTTCATCTATGTTAGTTGTAAGATTCCGACATGGATACCTAATCTATTATATGCCCATATCGTCAAAGAGCTCATACAGTTTTCAATTCTTCGTAACCGGTACTGCCCGTCGCCCACGCGTAGGCAGCCAAAGATCCATCTGAGAACTTTTTTCAAGAGCGCTCCTAATGAATGCTCTTCGCTGTATCACAACAGCAACGTTGAGATCCTTTATTTGAAGGCAGTAGGAAGCTTGTCATGTCCTCTCTCACCACTAAACCTATCTGCAACGACTATGTCAATATCGTCGGACTCACCGAACCTGAAGAGAGAAATTTGCTACAAAGTTTGCTCCAAAAAAATTTATCGGAGAACTTATAAAATATATATATTATATAAAGAATTAGCATGACTAAGATCTGAGCCGAATTAGCGATGTCCGTCTGCCTGTCTGTTTCTCTCTAGTCCCTCATTTTTTTAGATATCGTTCGGAAATTTTGCACACGTAATTTGTAAATTAAATTCTGATTGCCTAAGGCAATGGTAAAATCTTTGTTTTTACTTGTGAAGCGTATTATATACTCTTTTAGTTTTTATTTTTTTTACCAACACTGCTGTAAAATTAGGGAAACTGTCGTTCAAAAATCAGTTGTCTCAAATTCCTGCAGAATTTTGATCGCATTTCATTTAGGAACTTCAGATTAACTTAACCTTTCGAACTACACTTATCATAAGCTTTTTGAGCTTAGTGCGCCATTATCCCTTCCCACTGAGTATATGACCTCTGCCTTCGCCACTCAATAGAAGTAGCACTTTAGTCTTGCAGCGCACTTCGCATGCATATCATTGACCAGCTGTGCCTTTTCCTAAACATATAATTATTATCCCAGGACAAATATCAACTTTATTATCCTTCAGCCAACATCATTATGCTGACATAAAACATTGGAACTGCAAATCCTTTCTGCCAACAATAGAGCAACGCATATCGCTTACAAGTTCATTCAACTCATTCTAATGCCTAGAAAAGACAACAAAAACAAAAAACTACAGAGACCTGTGCAACTTGGTTGGCAGAAGTAAATAAGCTGCCATTGATTGGTGCGCCTGCACTGAATAACAATTGCAATCTAAATATTGATTTAGTATGTACCCCTCTATGTATGTATATATGTATGTGTGTGTGGCTAGTGACTGCGGCAAATTGCGAAATTGGCGTGGTTAAGCGACGAGGGGATGCGCAAACTTATTATGAACGTCGAAAGAATGAGCGATTGCTATAAATAAATGAATGTTTGATAAGGTATCATTTTCATGATGATTTGTGAGCATAAATTGCGCATGTATGGGTATGTGGGTAATGCTGTGATAATGGTGCAAAATTGGGGGAGGCGTTTGGCTGAGCATTAGTAGAGTTGTATTGGTGCGTTTAAAAGGTTCGACGGCTGGATTAGCTGTGCTTCACAAAAGATGGTACGCTTACTTTACGCATTTATAGAATATTATATATATACAAATACATAAAGACATACAGATATACATATATACATACAAGACGCTTACATATTTACATTCACACCCGCACTAATACATGCATACCATACCTCAAATACGTTCCATTTATTTCCTCCACAATTTTCTAACATTCTTGATATAACCATTATTATATAATTGTTTGTGTATGTGTGTGTGCGTGTGTGAGCAATGAACTGAAGCCATTATTAATTGTTACCACCGTCAATGCAAGCGACAGCAATAAGCCAGTCAGCTAGCCAAGTACTTACGCCTGCAACACAATAGTAGTTACGCCGAGACGTAGAAAGGTTGCAATGTATCAGTTACCACGTTTATATGTGTTTGTGTATGTGTAAATATCTGCATATATATTGTATTTGCAACGTTCTGTTGTGCTGTTGCACGCGATTAATTTATTTGTTCAAAGCGAACAATTGCAATGCAATAATGCTGTCAAGGCACTGATCGCTGCTGCAGGCGTGCTGAGAACTTACAAACACACACACAAGCACATATACAGGTACAAACATATACACATACAACATATATACATTATATACATACCTCATATACAAATGTATAGCAAGAGCCTTGGGTTGGCATTGGCGTGAATTCTCACTTGACTATTGACGCCTGAGGCGAAAGCGGTGCGCGAATGGGTATAGAGATTGTAGCCGTTTGTGCGCCGACGGCGGTCAGGGACCGTTCGAAGTGTTGACACAAGCGAGATTAATTTATCTCCCATTTATATGAGCGGCTGCTGGCTTGTACTTGCTTGTTGAGCAGCCCAGCTGACAGTGTGGTGTTAAATGTAGTCTCAGAGCAATATGCAAACTGGAAAATATAGCAAATAGAAATGGCTAGTGTTTCAGTGTATTCATTGAATAGAGTGCCTACCGCTAAATAGGTCTGATTCTATATATGTACAAGTATATACGTATACGTGTAGAAATAAACCGATGTGTGTATGAGTGAGTGTTTGCTTCTTATTTCGCGAAAATTCCAAAGCAGCGTCATGGAGCCCTTGGGCTGTGTTGCTGTAAAACTAACAACCGCTAGATGTCGCCTTAGCCAATATTTAGTCTAATCTTGTTCATATACGCTATATGTGTTTTATGTGCAAGAAAACTACACTTCCTAATGCTGCTTCAACTAGAATTTACCAGTTCCGGATAATTCTGCCTCTTAAAATAATTGAAAACTTGTGCAGTTTCTGGTTAAGTGGCGCCATGTAGTATATACTCTAAAGTGACCTACGAATATGTACGGAATATTTACAGATCTCGGAATTTTCGAGTATTTTAAATTTAATGATTTTTCATACTCCTAACCTCTCTAACTAAATATACTATACATACCATAAACAAACCATGTTTGTAGATAAATTGAAAGAATATTATTCGCATGTTTCATAGCAGTGCTTATTCTTCACATTTTCGCTTATCAAGCATAGCTCTCTGAAATAAAATAGAAAATAATCTACCATGTGATGTTCACAAAAGAAGGTCCAAAAAATGAAAGAAATGCTGTAAAAGAAATAAAAATAGAAAAAATAATCGAAGATGTAATGAGGCATAATATTAGTGGTCAGTGTTGGACGATGCGGAATCATGCTGAACGATGCCAACAAATCTGGACGATTCAAAGCGTGCGTTGACAAAAACTGGATTGATCTCAATATTTAATTTGGACTGATACGAAAATTACTGGTCACAGATACATATTTGTACAAAAATTTGCCCTTTTAATAAAAACTTTAGCCACAAATTCTTTCAGCCATGAAATGCATTGCAAAGCGTAAATTACGAAAAAAAAATGTGTCATGTTCACTGACGCTTCTTTATTAAAGCCTTTCTTGTTCTTTAATTGACAGAGAGACGACACAGTTCAGCTCATCAATTCATGTCAATTACGGCTTTCAAAGGGCAACAAAAAAACGCAACCTTGCTATGAAAAGTTGGTAATGAAAAGGTGAGGCAAAAAGTAAAAACAAAAATCTATTTAGTGACAAGTCCACGACGTTTCTTTACTGGCCTGTGCAAAGGTTTTGCCTCATTATAGCGGCGCTTTCTTGCACTTCATGCTCTTTCTTAAAACTACACCCACTTATACTTCTACAGCTGCACTTGCACTTACTCTGCTCTTCTCTCCACTTCTGCTTTCACTAGTTACACAGTTTCGTAATGTAATTAAAAACTTTTTGTCAGGTGTTGCGAAATCAGTCTCCACACACAAATTGCCGCAGCGGCGACAACTCGTCCACCTGCTAAGCCATCCCCTCACCGCACACATTCATTCACTTATTTATTATCGTTGCTGTTGCATACAATTGTCAGTCAGTCAGTTTCATATTGGCCGGCTCGCCTTGTGGTATGCAATGAAAAAGCATCATTTGTGCAACAACGACGACGGCGACGGTGACACCGACAACTGACTTTGACAGCTGCCAGTTTGCGTGAATTCAATTTATGAATTCATCTTTGCTCCGCTGCTCCAAATGCATACATACATACATGCTTTCTGCGCTTTTATGCAAACTTTTTTGTGAGCATCGTTTTTGTGTTGTCATATCACCTGCATTTGCTTGCTGTATGCAGTTGTAGTTGTAGTTGCAGTCGCAGTTATAATTGTAGTTGTAGTTGACTAGTGTACGAACTTGTCAAAGCAATCAAAAATTATGTTTGAAGGTCATTTGAGTGACATGCAAGCGGCTTAATTAAGTGCAAAAGTTGACATGGAAGGCTTTCGTGGTTTGTGGCATAAGTAGTGGGCGAAATTGTCTCGGCGCAGAATTTGCAATTTTATAATGACTATTTTTCTGTTCTTTATTTATTGATTTGCGCTGCGCTATAGCTCTGAGGCAATCGTGTAATTTATATTCGATTTATTTCACTAATGAGCACGACAAGTAAATTGCGCTGTGGTGCTCTGATAAATTAACTATTTTGTTTCAAAAGTAATTACATAATAGAATTGATAATTTGTATTGAGTGCTGGCTTATTTTTAATTTCGCTGATTTTCACATAATTATAAACATTTTAATCCCGTAGGAAAAATCTTCTATTTAATATTCTGTGGAACAGTAATCGAAAAATTAAAGAACTAAAAGTCGAATCGATAAAAGTTAGATGTTATCAAAGAGAGATTTATATACATAAAATGAGCACCTAGCGGTTCCTCCAAGGACCAACCAATAAAACACCCTGTAAAATCTAAACGAAAATTTTTAAAGAAAAATCTCAGAAGAAATGTTGTTTGTAACCGACAATTATAATACATATCAAAATTTTTGATGAATCAATGTTATCAGACTTTTAAGCGCTAAGCCGTTAGTGAAAAAACAATAGTGCAGATTGATGCCTTGAAAGAAAATATGAGATAATTGCTTAAAAATCGAAAATCGAAAATCGCACTACTCTGTTGGAATGTATTCAAGTAGCCGCAGCGGTCACTTGCACGAAATCGTTTTTGAAACATAGTGGCAAACTCTTCTTCTTATAATTAAGCTGAATTCTTGGCTATAACATTAAGTTATATGCATTTTATTTCTTTTTGCAAACCACATATCTAAAAACCATCCTATACTATAGTAGTATTAGTGTGTCTCGAGATTAGTAGCTTAAGCGATTTCGCAAATATAATTCAAATAATTTTAAATTTACTTGAATATTTGAGTTTTATTTGCTAACTCGTCGCTCTCACCACATTCTTATACCATCACTCTTCTATTTTATGTCACTTTATGCATGCAAAAATCGTTCGCAGTGTGGGCAACTTTGTTAAATGTTGCCGCATTGTGTTATCAATTGTCATTAAATTTGTATGTATTTAGCATTGTCTGAAATGATTAAATTAAATTTGGGCGGCAACAGTAAATAAATCGCATTATACTTGTTTATTTGTATTATTATTGCTGTTTGCTGTAGTTGTTATTGTTGTTGTTCCTATTGTTATTTGCCGCACAGTCAATCATGCTGAAGCTGGAAATTTTATTTACATTTGCATAGTCGTGCGGTGTGTCGCTACTCCCAGCTGAGCGCTGCTTGAACCGAGCTGACTTGGAGTTGAGGTGCGCAGTCAATTGTCGTTGCTCTTCAGACAACTGTGGCTGTCTGTCTGTGCGACGGTTTGCGCGTCTGTCGAATGCGCCTTTCAATCACTCAAACTGCTGTGTTGTGCAAACATGCTGTAACGGCGTGTTGTGTGTGCCTGCCTTGCCTACACCTCTGCAACTTTACATACGTACTTTCCAATTGCCTATCAGTCCGTCTGTTTGTCTGTCTGACTGCTTGTCGTGTACAACACGCACAAGCGCACACACATACCCATCTACACATATGTGTAAGCAATTTCTTGCTGCTTAATATCCTTTGTATTGTTACTGTCAAATATATTTTGCATGCGTCCAGCTGTTTCGCCGTGCCTTGACTAAAGTTTTGTTGTATTTTGTTGTTGTAATATGGCAATATTTGCACTGTGCATGTGTGTCTGCTCTGTGGAATTCTCAAGAGTATTTTCTATATGCAAACGATGCGTTTGCAATTATTTGCTTGCCGATAAACATACACAAACACACATACAACCTTAACCCTTTTGTTGTCTTGCCTTGCATGCCGGTGCGTATCAGTAACCATTGTTTGTCTGCTGCTTTGACTATCACTCCGCGCTTATATGCCTCGCAGTCTGTGTGTCTGTCTGCCTGCCTGTTTGTTGGCATTTAATTTTTTCAGCTTTGTTGTTGTTTTACGTTGCATACAACAACGCATCGTCTCGCTATGCGTCTCCTGTGACTTGCTATTTGCGACAGTCCATCATTCGATTTGGCCAGCCGTCACAGTATTGGCAAATGTCGTAGCCGCAGTTACCGCAGCAGCGGCAGCAGCAGCAGCAGCATGCGGCAAATAGCAAACAACAACAATAACTCTGTGAAATTGTTTACTGTCTGCGCCAGCAAGTGTATCCATAAAATGCAAAATAGCATAGCTGCATTGGCAATCACTCACTTATTCAATTGCTCATTCACTCACGCACACATTGGCAGGCCACCACAAACGCATATACATACACACTCATTTGCGTTTGCTTGCGTGACTGTTGCGTCATTCATTTGCGCACTCATCGAATGCCGTCAATTTGTTTTCGAGTATCTTCTACTTGGCTTGCACTTATTGTTTAATTCTTTATTTGCACTGCTTGAGCTTGTTGAGTTTGCAGTTGTTGTTCTTGTTGTTGCAAGGCAAAAGTCAAATCCAACTGGGTTCTGCACCTTCTCTCTCTCTCTCTCTCTCTCTCTTTTGCTTACTCGTTGCCAGCGATTTTAATTATTTTGTGCTTCTTCTCTTGGCTTTGTGCGTCGTGGTGTTGCCACTTGCAATTGTTTCGTAATTAATTGTTTAATACTTAATGCATATTAATGAATCACAAATAGTGTCTGCCATATATGTTTGCACTTATATATAGTAAAATTTTAATATGCCTAACCGAGGCTTCGCACAATGCATATGAAGATTCTCGTTAGCATCTTTTGTCTTTAGCAATTATCTTTCAATGAGTTGTAGTTTAGTGTGAGTAAGATTTTTGCAAGAATCGGAATTCCAGAGTCATGTTCTATTCGTTCAATCGCATATTTCTCTTATAAATTTTTCACCGCTGTAGATAAACTTCAATAGACGCAACTCACAAAGCTTTATCAATTAGAGGGGATAATATGATTAATTCCTGTAAAACAAGGTCCATTTTGACGACTTTTTTTTTGATAAATTATTGCAAAACTTTTCCAATGACCCATTAAAGTATGAAAAATATTCTATTAAATTTTTTAGCGGGAAATATTACTAAACACAACAATAGCAGCAATTTTTCGAACATGTCTCGGAAAAGAGTGGGTTCCTTGCTCTTCATAACCTGGCACTGTATCATGCGAAATCGAAAAATCAATTCGTTGTCATTCGTTTAATAGTATTTTTTCCAAGGTCCAAGCCGAAAGGGTTTTTGGAAAATAAAATTTTTCATGTTTTTCGAACCCCTTGAAAGGAAAAACGTGATTATTTGCAACAAAGTTAACTAATTTGTTAGTGTAAATTAAAATTTTTTTAAAATAACAACCCAAATTTGTCTTGTATATTATGTGCAGAAATATCTTTCAAAAATTCAAAAGTATCGGTGCAATAGTTTTGAAGTTATGATGCGCATCGTCGTCGTTTAAAACCGTGAGTTGTGGGGAAAACGCTTTAACGTTTTGAAATATGATGAAAACGTTCATAAGACAAGTATAAAAGTACTTATAGCTTCGTAAATGCTTCAATCTACTGAAAAAACAATATTCTGATATATTCTGAGATATTATGCGCTCATTTAAAACAAAAAAAAAATGAAAATTAATGTTGAACCCCTACTCCCCACATAAGACTCATTTTTTTAAAGGTGGCTTCACTGAAGCTCTATCAATGTTATACTAGACAAATTCCATAAATTTTTGGTCTACAAAAAATGGTACTTTTGGAAAAACTACGGTTTATTTCTCAATATAGCAACCTTCGACTTCGATATATTTGAACAACCGATACTCCGACTTCTGTAACATGTCTGGCAAACAAATTTTTGTGGAGATTTTTCAACATATATTTCTGTCTAGTAAGAGACGTTTTCAAGTTGAAAAACAAAAGAAGTCGCATTGTGCCAAATTTGTAAAATACGGTAGATTTGGCAACAAAACGTAGCCTAATTCGACCAAACTGGCGATTTCGATAGCGTGGGTGTGAGCTGGCGCGTTGCAAAGGCAGTATTTTCTTCGATAAATAAAGTTCTCTGTCCTACAAATTCGAAGCAAATTCGACAATGTAAAGCTCTATAAGCACTTTTTTCTTCTCCAGATAGTCAGCGTGGATCACACCTTCTGTAACTCGTAAAACTTTGGCCTTATTATTTTTCTATAAAGTGGCCTTGCCATCCGATAAACAGTCTTCGTCTTCTTCGGATCAAGTTTGCCAGGCAGCAAAAATATTTATCATAGAAATACAGATGGCATTATATTTCCTAAACCTTTCATAATGTTGAGTCAAAAGTATCAACCGCTAAACCACCTCATGTGCATCGTCAGTATATACATACATCTCATCTGAAAAATCCCAACCACTCTTACTGAGTTTCAGAAAGTAAGCGCCCGCAAGGTGGAACAATTATTTCAAAACTCGAACTTTCTCAGTACAATTACGAAAGAAACTTCGCACCTATTTCAAATACGTTATTAGAAAATTTTTAACCATTACCTCACATAATATTTCAATTTCGAATACATTTATTCTTTGCACATTTAAAGGTAGGTTTAGACTTATCCTCCCTTTTTTTCGTTCTTGTCGCCATTACCCCACAAACCTTTTAAAATTGCTTCACTTTACCTTCCTATGCCTACAAAGTAAAGAAAGAGAACACCAATGAAATGTGAAACCAATCAGATGGCAAGTAATTGGCGACATTGCTACCGTATAAACAAGTGTAAACAATTCAAACAACAGTTCAACTTAAATTGCATTCAATTAAATGCAATTAAAGACCAAGTCGACTCCCAAGTGCTCAGTGCACGTTGTTGTTGTCGATAAATGCGCACACATGTTGGCTTACAACTTGCGCTCTCACTCCTGCGAAAATCAATGACAAAGTCAATGCGCCTGAATGTATGCAAAGTGGCGAATAATTGCTGACTGATACAAGCGCTTGCCTGGTATTACACTTCCATGTTTAGCTATGCGCAAAAATATTGGCAAAATTTCTCTATTGTTTGTGTAAATAAATAATGCAATTACAAGTCAGCAGCAGCACGCCCACTTACCGTTAGGCATGTGTAAATGTGTATAAGTGTGCACTCACTCATAGGTATTTCAAAGTTTGCGCTATTGCTGTGGTGAAAACTTTACCATTAGCAGGCGTTTTAAAATCCAATTGAAAACCACAGTCATTGCAATTTAAAATCATTTGCCGACTGTCATGGTCAACAGAGTTCAAGTTTGTTGGTGGAGTACGTAGTGATTGCCGCCACCGAGGCCTACTTTACCTACGTCCAGAAAAATTTGTTTGCCAAACGGGTTAGAAAAGTTGGCGCATCGCTAGATCAAGTGAACGAGCTAAATGAAAACTGCGAGTATGTTGAGAAGTAAGCCGCTATTTCTGAAAGTTGCGCTTTGCTTTGAAAGGTTAAGTTCTGATAGGACTGCTGCATTTATATTTAAGATCCCCAGACCATTGTGATAGATCACAAATTGGTGTAAAGTCCATAAGGAAGCTATACATAGTCCATTTTTAAGATTCTGATGTTTGCCGCGCAATTTTAAGGTCGGTAAGCTAGCCAGGCTGGACAGGCTCGATACCACTTCCTACAGTGAAAAGCAATATAAAGCTCCTTCGGTTATCCTCGGTCTAAAGTAACAAAACCAAAAATCTCGATTGATGATAAATGGGATCGAATTGGGCAAATTTTTATAGGGAAACACGCAGTATGTTCTCGAAAACACAAACAACAATAACTCTGTCGAGAGATTGACTCATAAGAAAACAAGTATTGACTTCATCTTTCGAAGCTAGCTTCCATAAACAAAATATTTGCTCTCAAATCTCGAAACTGAGGTTATATGGTATGTACTAAGTTCTGAAAAATGTAAAAATAAGGACGTCCTCTATATTTTCCTTGTATTTCAATGGTGTATAATAGAGTGGTTATCAAAATTTTTTTACGAAATAAAAATTTTAACTCGAAAATTTACTTTAGAACTGAGTGCGCCGAGGTGTTAAAAATAATTTTTTTTTGGGCCAAAAAAAAATTTTTTTTTTTTAAATCTACAGATTTTACCCCCAGCCTAAGCCAAAAAAAAAAATTTTGTTTCGCTACACCCCAGTCTCTTTCCAGGTTTTAAAGTCGTGGCAGCATTATTTAAATATATATCTGTTTTTTTCAAAAATTTAGTTTTGGCCACTTATAGCGTCTCTCTGAAATATCAATCTTAAAAGTTGTTATTCAAGCTTTTTCATGATTACCTCAGATCTATGTAGGTATATACGAGTTATAAGATATTGAAACTATAGTACATATCTTCTTTCATGTGTCCGCACTGTATTTTTGAATTACGATAGTTTAAAAATTGCATATAACATGCCAAATATTTCTTCTATATTTTAAACATAGCACAATTTCGCTTCAATTGATCGCATAACATCCTCACTTGTCGCATGTTTGATTGGAATTTAATCTAAATTTGTTATTAACCTACTTGTTAGAGTAAATCTTTCATTAAAATTCCGCACTGTAAACATGTCATAAAATCTATGGAACCATTTATTGTGTATAAATTTCACGCACACAAATACATGCCTGGGCAAAATGCATTAATGTATTTATGAGCAGGTGCAATGCGAACGCATCGTCACGCGCTTAACGGCCGAGCGCCATGAACCACGTTAAACAGAAATTGCTTTGCAGGCAACAGCGATAACAACAACAACAATGCAGTGTGGAATATTGAACGTTTAGCGGCATTATTAACGGCGCATCAACGCTATTAGCAACAACAATCTCCGCTATCGGTACCAGCAGCTAAGCAAATTCGCACACACGCATATACCCGGTATTGTGAATACAATGACGTATGTGTATGCATGTGTTAGTGAATGTGTTCGCCACTGATGTAGTGCTAGGCGTTATCGGAACCGCGGTGAGTGTATCAGCGTGTCATTGGCGTTTGCACTCCTGTTTATTCGACGTGCACTAATAAGTACGTCGGTGTGCGTGCGATTTCGCTTATTTTGGGGCGCTGCATTTTGTGGCAGCTTCCCTGTGGTAGCTTCCGGCAACTTCTCGTTACTGGGTCATTTAAGTACATACTAGCATATATAGTTTACTTAACTGTTAATATGTTTACTTAATTGCATGCTTTAGGTTAATGCATGTTTTTAGCATTTGTTCATACTGTCAATTTGCTTGTGTCAAATTACTGTTCTAAAATATGTTCTGTCAAAATAAAGCTGTGAAGCTGAAGATATGACAGCTGTCGAATAGCTCTTGTCAGGTTGGTGCTGTCAAATAGGTACTGTGAAATTACTGTTGTTAAATGGCTGCTGTAGAATGACTACTGTCAAATCGCTGCCGTCAAATTACTGTTGTCAAATCCGTTATAAGGCTTGCATTAAGTGACAGCTATCGAATGAATGTTGTCAAATTGGTGCTATCAGATTGGATGTCAGTCAAATATTTTCCGTGATAAGGTTTGTGTCAAATGACAGCTGGCGACTGGCTGCTGTTTAATTTCTATTGCAAATTGATGCTGACAGCCAGCTGCTGTCAAATAAAACCTTTCAGATGTCTGCTTACATTTAGCTACTGTCAAATAGCTACTGTCAAATAACTACTGTCAAATAGGTGCTATGAAATGCCTGCTATTTGGTAGTTGACGAACGACAAATGTCAGTTTTCCCGATTTGTGTCAGATGACTAACGTACTGGAATTAGCAGAGTATTTTTGGGAATGTTTTGCTTCGTGTATATGGTATATTAGTATACGTTTAATTTTATTTCCTCACTAATACTCTTAACTGTGTGTATTTGTAAATTCATTTGCGCTGTTGGCGTACAAACATAATGAATTGCATGTCACGCGGTCTTTCAGGTACTTTGCCGGATAACCGTTTGACATGTTGTATAAGCGCCTCCCAAAACTGATAACGCATCCTGATACGAAATCAACAATAGTTCACCATTACACAACAACAACCACGAAAAAGATATGCACGTCAAATTTTAGTAAGCCATACAGTGTTTTCAAATGCTAATTTTTTCAAAAAGTATGATAGCAAATAGGCCTCTATAAAGTTTTTGGCAAAAATAAAATTAATGTGGCACGCAATTGCTTTAAATATATTATATAAATATGATCGTAATCAGCTTCGAATTTTCTTTAACCTTTACAAATATATTTACAACGGCAACAAGATATTAATGTATCTTAGTATTACCTTTTTATAATATTTCCTATAAATTGATAACAACTTTAATCCAACATATATGTCCCACAGTGTATCACCTACTACCTGACTACATGTAGCTGCGGATCATAGTAAACTTTACTTTGTATAACATTTGTATTTTACATACCTGAATGTTCAGTGAGTCTTGTTGAATTGCTGTCGTTGCAGCTTAACCAAGTTTTACGTAAAACCTCGCCAAAAAGTATGCAATCAAAAGTGACAAAAATGCCAAAATACTACGAAATAAATGAAGTTTACATTTACATTTCGATTCTGCCGAAATTACATATAAATATTCTGATATAAATGGTAGCTTCCTTGAAACAGGTAGTGTTTGAACAAACTATTTTAAATTTTGCTGAAGCAAGTATGCCCAAAATTTAATGTTTTCCGAGCTTATAAATAATGTAATAAATAATCCATAATATTTATATAAATAGCGCTATTCAAAGAAGTATCTCATTATGATAATTGCGTCAGAATTTTTTCTTTTCCGTAAACGGCTTAAGATATGAGCCAAACACAATTCCTGGAATTAAAATTTGTAAGTATTCCTCTTTTCATTTTCATAGCTCTGCTCTCAAACACGAGCCTCATTCTTTCAAGGTAAGTCATATATATTCCATCAGACTTGCATATTTTACATATTCTTGAGAATTTATACATTCGTCCTTCCATCCATCACAAACAATCAACGCCATTCTGTGAAAGGTAATACTCATTGTTTGAAAGTCCGGCGGCTATTTTGAGACTTTCCGAACGCCCACAAGTCCGCTAGCACAAAAGTCTCATATAGGTATACATTTAGGCGTAACTCCACCAAATTGGGGTTAACGGCATAAAAGTATATAATTTTAGGCTTTTATATTTTAAAACGAAGAGTTATTTTGGAAAGATAAAAATGTGGCATACAGTTAAAATAAACAGTTCGTTAAAATTTGAATATGTTGCTTAAATTTGGAACTTTAAAGAGTAAAAAAAAAAACACATATACTAAAAAATTTACAAATTTTTGACAGCTCAGCAGCTAAAAGGGTAGTACAGCATCATGTTAAATAACACCATCTGATAAATATATGACTTTTACTTTTTATGGGCAGTAAAGAAAGCCATATTTAAGCATTAAGTGGTGTCACGGAAGTGGAAAAGGTGCGAGCTGAGGCAAAAGCATGCAGAAATTGATGTTTCAATAAAATGAGTAGCATAGCTGTAGGCGCGACGAGTTTAGTTTTACTACACAGAGTGCTTGAGAATTGAAAGTTTTTCTCTGATTCGTTTAGAAATATTAATTACAGCTTTTCATTAAGTGTTTAGCATCTTTTTGCTGAGAAACTGAAAACTACAGTTTTAATGGCATCACATACCCCACGAGCGCACGGCAGGGTTAAAGAACATACATGCTTTTAGCTAAACGAAAATATTGAGAAAAGAAATGGAAACCTTACAATGCAGTGGAGTTGAAAATAAATGTGCGATATAAAGAAAAATTGCCCGCAAAGTAAGATGAAGTTGGACCCCAAAAGATAGCTGCAAAACGTATTACCCAAAATAGCATCTGATTTTGCTTACGCGTAGCAAATTGATTGAGTATGTGCACCAAATAACAGCCAGAGTTGGAAGATGAGTTACGGCCAAGGCTACTTTGCAGAAGTTCTTGATTATTTTAAATGAGGAAATATGTAAGCGGGCTTATGTATGTGTGGTGTATATAGACATAAATTTACATCTGCTTGGGTATGTAGACACACAAAGTTCGAAAGCCTTTAGGCATTTGGGCTCAACTTTGTTGTTGCTTAGTTCAGAGCGATAAGCAACGAAGGAAGTGCCAAGTATGTATATGCATATGTAAATGTGTGTATATTTGAAAAGAAATATGGCCGCGCAAAAGTTTTTGGCAAACATAAGAGTCTAAAAAATTTTAACACAGTCTAATATTGTTTTTTTTACGATTAATATATTCCATATTTTCTGAGTGGGTGTGGCTTGCGTATATTTTTCATTTTTGGGAATTTTGCTTTTAATTTTAAACTAGAAAATTAGTTTGTTTATGTGAAAATATATTCGTTTAAAGTTAGGTTAGATGGCTGATCCAAAGATGGCACTTGGATTGCTATATGCAGTATTTTGTGAAGCCATAAATATATAATTATTTTTATTCGAACTTATGAATCAGTAAAGCGCCACCAGTTCGGTGGAACATCTGAAAATGTGAGCTCCCAAGTGTTTAAGCCTTGATCTTGAAAACGCGAGACTATCAAGAAGGAATTGCTAAGAAGATTTCACCTCGTTTTCTTCCATACAGCATTTGCAGCTGGCGTCGGGTAAGATTCTCAACATTACAGCATGGATGCAGTGCAATGGCCTGTTAGAACCCCAACAACTAAGCCTTACTAAAGGCAAAGAGGACTCGATCACTTACGATCGCTCTTGGGCCAAAAGGATCTTGAAACACCGCGAAACTCGGGTATCCAGTAGTAGAACACAAGAAGAGAAGGGAGCACCGACCTGTTCCCGTTCTACTGATAGCGAAGCTAGGGTACCACAATGCTGTAATAAAAAATAATTTTAATTATGCCATATTTGAGATTACAAAATAAATAAAAATTTATTCAAATGTTAATTAAATTATTTTTTAATACATTGTATCTGCAACCCTGTTTCTATATCACTTCAATTAGCCTATGGTTTGAAATGAAAATCCGTGTTCCTTTTATGACCGCCGTTATTTTATACATTATTTTTACATCATATTTTCTTGAGTTTTACCCAAAAAAACCCAAAGAACTTCGTAAATGAAAAGCAACACCAACAAGCGACACAACTTTCTTATCCACAAGAGATTAAGCACAATACCTATGTCAAATTCGGCTGAAACCTCAAATCCAAGGTGTCAATTTATTGCCCATAATTAATGACCACTCGCTTAGTCGCATCCCATGTACTCCCTACGAATGCATAAAAAAGCAATACTCGTATAGCATACAAACAACGATATTCTGCTATCCGCTTTGGGCACCCTTACACATACATACATTCGTAAGCCTATGCATGTCAACTCCTTTTCTTACAACACTCAAGATTTAATGAGGCATTGAAATTGCTTGCATTGTGGTCGTCCGATAATATGGACAATGTTGGGACAATTTCACAAAGATCAATATTTATGAGGACGTTAGTACTTAACCAAAGCATACACGTACGCAGCGATGATGATGATGATAATAGTAGAGAGATGAGAGAAATAGATGAGACTAGTATCGATATTTGAGCATACAGAGATATAAAGGAATATAGTTGAGTGTGCAGATAAATATTCGTACTATACAAACTCACCGTGCATACAAGTGGCTCTTACAATGATAGTAAACAGTGCTGATAGGCGGGTGTTGGTATGTTTAATGTGAGCTCGGCAAAAGGTTATGTTATTGGAGAAATAATAATATTTCGTCTAAAAATACGTGCATGGCATACTAATATTCTGTGAAATACTTCAGAGTAATGACTTGGACATAAAAAGAGAGGGAGCGAGTAGGATTTGCGGTAGACAAATAAGAGTATATTGGCAATTGGCAAACTGCAATAATCAGAATATAATCTAAATTAGCTGAGAAAGTGTATGCGAAAGTAGAATTTCATAGAGCTTTCGGTATGGTGACCGATGGTTTCTAGTTGAGTACACTGTGTGAAAAAAAATGTTACTTATAAGGTAGAAATTTCGGTCCCTTTTGAATAGCTACACTATATTCAGTAACTTCAGTGAAATCGTTTTATCTATTGAATTTCCCTGAACTCAGTTCCTCTCTCAAGAAATTTTCGAATGGTTAATGAAAAAATTCAATGATAGATTATGATACTTGTTTTAAGTAATTTCGGTGAAATCTCCTTTTCAACCCCTTTTTTCTGAGCTTTTTTCGTTTCTATGGAAATAGCTTAGCTGTTTTCCAACGTGTTCGGGCTAATTTCATTCGATGAGAAAAATAATATTTGTAGTTCTCAAACGATTAATAAAAAAAATTCAATGACCTACAAGCGACAGAGATATCCACTTTTTCAACACCCCACTTATAATATAACATATACCTATATAATCAATCAAGTACGGCTTAAATTACTACCTTACAGCAATGTTATACATGTCATTCGCACGTTTCTGAATACATAGTAAATAAAGGAGAAATAAAATAAAATTATAACAAAGAAATTCCACGCTCTCAGCTACCCTTTCCTATTAGGCACCCGTAAAATATTCATATGCGTTTATTTGCTCATAAAGAACAAAAGATAATTTCCCTTTTGCAAGAGAAAAAATCGCCATAAAAATAAAAACAAATTAATTTCTGTTGTTGCATAATTCTGTGCTTTAACACTGAGTAAGTGTGGCGTGAGTAGTTGGGCTCTACGGAAAGTTTTTTCACTATCGGGTAGTTTCTGCTTACGGTAATCATAAACTTGTTTGTTTATTGCATTATTAAGCCGTATTGTAAGTTATCGTATTGCATTAATTGAATTGTAATAAAAATGTGCACAAATTAGAGCCGTTAATCGCGTGCATAAATTTGAGTGCTACTGGCGATATTATCTGGTGGTTTCACCAGCTATAATATTTACTATTGCATAATATATATGTCCGGTAAACTTCAGTTGCGGAATTTTTTGCCGAGAGGTTAACTGTTATTGTGGTATAAGTGTTGCTTGCCCTAGAAAGTTTGATAGAGCTGCGCTAAAAATTCCCTCAAATGAAATAATTTTTTTTAAAGTAATTTCGAAAACCATAACCTGAAGAAATTTATCAACTGATGTCCTGCAAATGCTACAAATATTGAGACCGACTATAATTTTCTCATTCATAGTGATAGTGCCTTATAGTCACCATTTCGTCAATAATGAGGCGAGCATTGGTCACCAACTGGTTAGTCATAACTGATTTATCGACAACGACGACTGACTTGAGCTGTTCTCATAAAAAATGTGCTAATGTACAATAATAAAACCGCTGAAATTATATCACAAGTTACAAGTTTATTTATTATTCATTCACCAAAAGTTATTCTTGTTACAGTTATGAATCAAGGTCGCCCTTCTTTAAGCATTTAAAATTAAAATGATTGCTAGTAAACTCTGGAAAAAGTTGTTTATTGGTTGGTTGCGTCTTCAGTTCTCAAATTTCTTCAGCAAGCAAACCCGAAAGTAAATTTATTTGTGTCAGAGTTAATCTGGACAGATACTCCAGCTGTGCCGAATTTCGTAATGACAACTTGTCAAGTAAAAATGTTTTCCATACAAGAACTTGATTTTAAACAGTCAGCTTGCATGGCAACTATATGTTATAGTGGTCAGATCTCAATAATTTTTTCGGAGACTGAATCACTGTTTTTGAAAATAAGCTATACCGAATTTCGGGAAGATATCTCACGAAATAAAAATTTTTTTATCGGTAGTTTCACGAGTTTGGCTTAATGTCACTTTTCTACAAGCTATTTCTAAATTCTTCTCAATCTTTAATGGCAAGTTAAGAGTCTAATAAATATTTTTCGCCTGCTGCACATCAACAGAACTATACATTACTAGACATTATTGGCAAAAAAGCGTAATACAAAAAAGAAAACAACAACCAAACAGTTGGCGGAAGACGAAAAACTTAATGAGTCTGTTGCACAGCATACTAGCTAAAGCCCGCAAAACGCCAACATACCAATTAATTGTGCGCAATGCTACTTAGCCGCTCGTCTGCATACTTGCAAAGTAGTCAACTTACTTGATATTACCATGCTGCCTTCTTATCCTACGCACACGCTTTACAACATGCTTTTCGGGCTTCTTTAGCATTAATTGTAATCCTTTTGCTTGAGTCCCAACTTTCGGTCACAAAGGCATAAATATTTCAATGCAAAACTAACTGCATAACTGCCGGAGTTTAAGCAGAAACAGAGCAAAAGATTTTTTCCGCTTCTACACGGCCACTACTACGGCGCTTATCCTTCCGGCGACTGCGTGGTCGTTTCGTAAAGTAAAGAACTTTCTTAATTTCGCCTCGCACATAATCAAGATTCAATTTTCCAACTGACGACGAAAGACGAAAGCAACAAAACATCAAAAAACAAAATAATAAAAACATAGAACAGAAAACAAAAACAAAATGTTTGCTATTACTTTTGCAAAGGAACAAAACGGCTCCGGTCTGACCGAAAGCTAACGTACGCAGTGTTGTATGGCGTTGCCAACCAACTGGTGAATGTCGTTTGGTGTGTACAAGTTGTTGCTGAAAATTGTTATTTTGTTGTGTTCCTGTGTTTCATGTTGCGCAAAAAGAGCCTGCTGTGTGACAAAAAGATTTACAAATTCGGACTTTAGTTGTGACTTTGACTTTGACAAGCGAGTCGGCTGCAGCAACGACGCTGGCGAAACTTGCACATTAAACAGGCCGTAAGCTTAGGCAGGCGCTGGCGAATTTTAACTAAAAGTAAAAGATGTAACAAACGAATAGCATAAAGTAGTGAGTAAGCCTGTAAGAAGCTGTGCAAGTTTTCCGCAGCAGCAATTACTTCACTCTGCTCCCAAGGCACTGTTGCTTTGCTGCTTACACATATTTATTGTACTTATATTTAGTGTTTTTTTTTTTGCTTTAGTTTTCTTGCTTAATGTCCAGTCTCCAAAATTCAAAAGTAATTCTGTCTTTTGCTGGCCATAAAACTCTCGCGTGGAAAAAGTTGCTTGAGTTACAGACGAAGTTGGAAGACGGCGAGTACTTAAATCAGCTCGGACAAGTTTTTGTATTTATACACTCAAGTGAATAACAGTTATTTGCGTAATTATCAACAGATTTTAGTTGTCGTTAATTTTCGGAGACTGGTACCCGCTTGAAATACAGTTTAAAAATTATACTGGCAAGGAAATTGCTGAGATATATGCTTCACAAACAGGTTATATTAAGTTGGTCACGAAATTTGTAACAACCAGAAGAAAACTTCGGAGACTCTCTAAAGTATATATTTAAATGATCGGCCGAACCAGATGAGTCCATTTAGTTATGTACGTCTGTCTGTCCGTCTGTCTGTATATACGCAATTCAGTTACTCAGTTTTAGAGAAAGCGATCTGAAACCTCTACTAAAGGCCTTTCTGGGTCATAAAATTAATTTACACAAGTATTTTTGTTGACAGGTTCCCTGAAGCGGAACTTAAGGCCTAGATATATTTGGGAACTCTGCAAGGGTAGTAGTCTTACGATAGGGCGAATTGAAAGGGTGGCCCCTAAGGCTCTCATTAAGTTCACACTTTCAGAAACTAGGTAAAGTAGTATTAAAATGCAGAGCATGCCTGCAGGATGATGAAATCATTCATCAAGTAATTTACTAAGGCTGCTGTCTCATGTGACGAATTTGGAACAAAGCCTTTCAGATATAGAGTCAAAAACTCTTATTGGTTGGCTATTTGTGATGCCAGAACTATTACTCCAGCAAAAGCCATGCGATCAAAACCGTTTTCCATATTTAATAGACGTATTTATACTCTAGATTAGAACAAAAGTTCTATGTATTTTTCTCTTGTAAGACTACAAACATAAAACTACTCAGCAAGATTTTCTGCAATTTCCACAATTTCCGTCAGCAAAACTAAATCACATCAAGCAATTGGATATTTTGCAAGCAAAAATCATTTCAGACCAATTGCATATCCTTCGAAATCAACTTACTCGCCCGCATGATAAAGAGCACCTACCGCTACTACGAATGCACTTTATCGAAGCACCATTAAAATATCTACTTCAATTTTGATTTCTAATTTGGCAGAACTCAAATTTGCAGAGTCAAAAAGTTTGCGAAGTGCCAAAGCCAGCAGGAGGAGAAGTGAAATGGCAAGACAAAAAAATCGGAAACAACAAACACAGCGCAATCAATTGGGTACAAAGGCATGGCAGTGACTGACAGAGAGTTGCCAATACACACTGATTACCAAATATTTAGCTACAGACGAGTAGCCGTTGGGTACAACCGGGTGCAGCTTGGTGTGCAGTTATCAAGCAGCAACAACAAAAAATGCACTTTCGCTGCAATAACAGGAGACAATCAGGAAATACAAGCCATATTGAATGAGATGCGCTACAAGCTGACGCACACACAATTAAATACACACATACACGCTCATAAAGATATATACAACCGCCTTGTTACACCATACCAGCTAGCGCACCTCACCAACGCCATGTCCGTGGCGATGGACTAAATGAGATTTCTTTGTTCTTCATTTGTTTCAATATGTTTGTGTCGACAATCATCATCATCAGCATCATCACCGTAGTCATCAGTAACATCAGCAATGACAGCTAGCAGCCAGGAAGCAACAGTCAACAGCTAACAATCCAGACTCGGTTCGCAGACAAGTATGAATGGCTTGCAAGCCTGATGCCGCTATATGGTTAGCGGGTCAGATGGTAAGCTGGTTGGCTGTTGGAAAGGATGGATGGATGAAAGGCTGCTTGGTTGGTTGGTTGGTTGGTTGTTTGAATGGCCAGATAGATGGTCAGGCGTTGGATGCCAATGGACCAGCAACAATAATGGATTTCTAATGGCCAAACAATTGACGAACGAATCAACAAACAAACCGACACATTCGACGCTAAGCGTCTGAAATGTCGAGTAAGTTTGGCAAAAGAACCAAATAGATTGCACAAGCGGATTAGAGTGGTTAGAGGAGACAAGTATAATAACTAGCATGTAAGCGGTGGTGTAAAGAGTTCAGAAAAAGTGGTGTGTGTGAGTAAAGTGGTAGTTATTTTCCACTTAGTTTTAGCTTCAAAATTACTACAAACACAAAAGTGGTGAGTAAAATGCTGTGTGTGTGAGCCTCAGTCCGTTGTAGGCGCTCTTCGAATTGATGTCGGTTAAATTTATGCGCACACCATTTGCCACAACCACACTCAAACACGCGGTGCGAGCATAAAAAAATATTTAAACATAAGCGTTCTCGCATTTCAATGCAGCAAGCAAATCAAATTCGAAATCAACAGCAAAATCAAAATCAATGTGAAAACAATGTGATTTCAGTATCCCGCTGTGAAAGGCGATGGTTATGCTGGCCTAACCTTCATACTTTTATTATAGTTTTTAGTGCTGTTTAGATGGTGTGTGAGGTGATGAGTATTAACTATGTATTGTTGCAAGCGATTTGTATACACTGTGTGCAAAGCTATATGTTACGGTACGGAAGGAAATAATGTTGACCCATGCTGTTATATCTGAGCGACGATTACGCGAACGCAGAAGCAACGCCGACAGTTGTGGAACAGTTGGAGATACTGAGAGAAATGAGTTAAGCTTTCAGTCGAGTAATACTGGCAAGTGCTATTTCACAGAATTTATGTTTTATTTTAGGAATTGGATGCTTTTCTTATTACTCGTTTTACTCAGAAATCACCAGAATTTTCATTTCAAACACTTTGAATACCAACGAAATTAAATTTCCTTCAGTTTTTGAGCTATCGATCTGGCATTTTGCGCATGTTTATCCTTAATACACTGCTCAGCAGTCAGAATCTCCGTTATTGGACTACTATAGGATATAGCTGCCATACAAACTGACCGATCAAACTCAAGTCCATGCATGGAAAACTTGTTTATTAATATCGTCTTAAAAAAAATTTAGCTAGACCTTGTAATAATAAGTTTGCTTGTCCTCTAGCCAAGGTACACGCAGAACACATAGAACAAATGGTTTGAGTTGCTTAAAGCTGCTCTCAGGTATATATTATTAGCTCATTAGAATCCCTATAGATAAAACTGAAAAAATATATATAAACAAAACCAAAAAATCACTTGATTACTTATCCTTGACTTACGGTGATCATCAGACTATGCTTCAACGCTAAAAGCCTCGTCTCAACCTAACGAAATTGCTAATTTTTAGATTAGAAATGGGTAAATCGTCGAAATTTTATCGTTGCTCACGCTAAAAATGTGGTTATAGTTACCAAAATCTGACACAACCCAACCTTAAGGCTGTTTATAGTAGTGTTCGAATCTTTACTTGCCGACAATATATTTTTAAAGGAAAATTCTCTTCAAAAATTGCCTAAAAATGCTCAGTGTTCCTAAAAATGTTTAATTTATACAGATAAAATTGCCGAGCACCAACACTTTAGCAACACCATTCTAAATAAGTATTTTATTCTTTACTATGTGCATAACCGGAAGCGGATGTGCATGTTGTGTGAAAGCATTTAGAATGCTTTAGTGATTGAAGAGCTCGAACGTGATGCGAGTGTGAGGAAAAAACACTAACTAACACATTTATAGACACTACATTTATTTGGCAGCATATACATTTGTATATGTGTGCATTTATTATAGTTAGCATACAATTTTAGTTGAAGTTGAAGTGCATAACGAGAATTCGATTTCCCTAACAAGCCATCACTCAAACCCTTTTTTTTTTTTTTTTTTTTTTTTTTTTTTTTTTTTTTTTTTTTTTTTTTTTTTTATAGTAGGGGGAAGCATCAAAAGCCGAAGTGCGGAACTTTAATCCGCTAAACCTAACCTACTCCCATCTTATATCTCTCCCACGGAACCACCGGATTAAGTATTACTTCATGGGAGAGAAAAGGACATTTAAGTCTCCTCTACGGCACGGACTGACTGACTCCTAATCTGTTGCAAGTATCTCAGTTTTGTCATAATTTGAGCTGCCGCTTCGCTGACAGCTTTCCATTTTTCAGAACACTGACACATATGTGTTGTCAGAGTTTCCACCGTTACACTACCGCCGAGAGTAGATTTTAACTTTTCCCTAATATTTAAAAAGCGGGGGCACCGAAAAAATACGTGTTCAGAGTCTTCTATGCACTCTGTACACGTCGGACAATACGGGCTAACATCATGATTTATTTGGAATAGATACTTTCTGAAGCATCCGTGCCCACTCAGTATTTGGGTAAGGTGGAAATTCAGGTCCCCATGTCGTCTGTCTATCCACGAATGAATGTCCGGAATCAGTCTATGAGTCCATCGTCCTTTAGATGAGGTTTGCCACCGTTGCTGCCACATTGTTAGGCTCTTGGTTCTCTCCTCTTTTTTTACTCCTGAAGACAACGCTGACAGCTGGTACAGTCGCGCGAATTCGTCCCCCTGGATGTCAATAGGCGGCATGCTGGCTAGTACTTCAGCAGCATCACTTGATATCGTTCGGAAAGCACTTATTACTCGGATTGCAGAAAGCCTATGTACTGCGCTTATTTGTCTAGCATATGATTTTATGTCTAGCGCTTGTATCCATATTGGTGCTGCATACAATATTACTGAACTCATTGCTTTTGATATTAAAAACCGCCGGCTGGAGCGCACGCAGCCTCTATTGGCCATCATTCTAGATAGCGCATTATACATTTTGTTTGCTTTGCCGGAAGTATACACCAGGTGTTCTTTAAATTTTAATTTGGAGTCTAGTATTACTCCCAGATACTTCAGCTGCGGCTGTGAAGTAATCTCGCACCCCCCTATGGTGAGTGATAACCTTTCTTCCACCTTCCTTGTGCTTATGAGCAAGACTTCCGTTTTCTGCTCAGCCAGCTCTAAGCTCATGGTAGCAAACCATTGGCGCAGACCGTTTATGCAATCGTTGCATTTGAGCCTGAGGTCATCTAGGTGTTTAGCCACTGCTACCACTATGAGATCATCCGCATACGCTATTGTTTTCACGCTTTTTGGTTGATGTATTCTTAGTACCCCGTCGTACATCAAGTTCCATAGTAGAGGACCTAAGACCGAGCCTTGCGGTACTCCACTCGAGATAGCGTAGCTCTGGGTGCCCTCGTCAGAGTCGAATAACAATATGCGATTTTTAAGATAGCTCATTATAATATTTACAAGATATTGGGGAGCGCGTATTTCGTATAGAGCTTTGATTATATTTGCCCACTTTGCGGAGTTGAACGCATTCTTCACGTCCAGTGTAACTAGCGCGCAATACTTTTTTGTGCCACCTTTCCATCTTTTGCCACTTACTGCACATTTCGCAGTATCAACGACCTCTCTTAGTGCGTCAATAGCGGACCTCTTTTTTATAAAGCCGTATTGTCTTTCTGATAATCCGCCGGCTTTTTGGATTGCTAACTCCAAGCGGTTTCTTACAATGCTTTCGTACACTTTACCAATCGTGTCGAGCATGCACAATGGTCGATAAGATGAAGGTTCGTCCGGTGGCTTTTTAGGTTTTGGAAGTAGAACCAAATGCTGCACCTTCCACGGGTCGGGAAACACGCCTTCCAATATACACGCATTGTACATTTTAGCGAACAAACTGGGTCTCAGAGTCATGGCTTCTTTTAGGGCTCTATTTGGTATACCGTCTATTCCAGGCGCTTTGGAGTTTTTAATTTTTTTCGCGATAGCCAATATTTCTTCTTCTGTGACTAATAGAGGGGGCTCTGTAACCTCGTTTCGCATAGTATAGGAAGTGGTCTCGTGTGTTGGAAATAATGCGTCGACGATTTTCCTCATAAATGATGCGTTCTTAGGTTGCTGCGACATATTTTTAAATTTTGACATACATACTTTGTACGCGGTTCCCCAGGGGTCTATGTTTGCTTCTTCACAGAGCTTTTCGAAACAGCCTTTTTTGCTACGCGTGATTGCTGACTTCAGGAGTTTTTTTTTGTGTTTAAATGCCTCTCTGAGGCGATTTTCATTCTCGCCTCCCTGGTTGCGCTGTAAGCGACGTCTAGCTGAGTGACAGAGCTTCCTCAGCGTGGCGATTTCTTCGTTCCACCAGTATACTGGTTTTCGCTTGTTGTTGTATCTCGTCCTGCGCATAGTTGCGTCGCATGCTGCAACTAGTTCCTTTTGCACAGCGGATACCAAGTGGGCGGCGTCGTCGCCTGGTGCCTTTGCTGCCCTCCAGACGCTTTCGAAAACGTCAGGATCGAACTCCTTTTGTCGCCAACCTCGTTTTCGAGAGGTGTTTCTACTGAGGGGTTCCCTTTCTCTTGGGAACAAAACTTCAGCAATTATGGCCATGTGGTCACTATTTGTGTAAATGTCTGACACCACCCACTTAATGTGCCTGCTAAGCGCGTCGTTAGCAAACATTAGGTCTATTACGGAACCTTTATTGCCCTTTTGATAGGTATTTTGCGTGCCACTGTTTATTATTGTAAGGTTCGTTTGGCTCAAGAATTCTAGTATAAGACGTCCACGATGATTCGTGCGTCTGCTACCCCAAGAAGTAGACCATGCATTAAAATCTCCCGCTATTATTATCGGAGATTTGCTTCTCGTCTCTAGAGACAGCTCAAGGAGAAAGTCTTCGAATTCATTTACTGACGCGCTTGGACGAGCATAGCAGCTTACAACATATATTCCCTGTATATTCGCCCATGTGAAGCCGTTTTGGGCTCGTTTGGAGCACGATGTGAAAGCTTGTCCTTTGCATGACCATATTGCTGCCTTGCCACTTATATCTTTAATCCAAGTGCTTTCCGAACGCTGAGTATATTGCTCGCTTAGCAGAGCGACATCTATGTTATGTTCTAGCACCGTCTGTTTTAGCAGGTCTTGTGCTGCAGCACAATGGTTAAGATTTAATTGTAATATCTTCATTTTTCCTTTAAGTTTTTCATCTCTAGATACTTCGGACAGGCCGTGCTCAAGACAGAGTGTTTCTCTTTACAAAGCATACAGCTTGGGGCATTAGTGCATACTTTTGCGACGTGTCCTGAGGTTCCGCAGCGTGTACAGAGGGAAGACCTGTCAATGGGGTTGCGACATTTATGGGCTATATGCCCCACTTCGAAACACCTAAAGCAGCGAGTGATAGATGAGTATTCACGGAGGCGACAGATAGACCACCCGATCTTTACTTTTCCTTGCTTAAGTACGGTCTTGGCATCTTCGGCACGCAGGCATATAAGGGCTATTTGTGTGCCGCTTCGGGTTTTTCGCATACTTTTGACATTCTCTTTCGCTAGATTTTGAATCCCACACTCCTTTTTTAATGCGTCGCATATTTCTTCGGGTGTGGTTATCTCGTCTAGGTCTTTGCACATAATGGTAACATTATGTGTTTTTGGCTGTATTACCGCCATCTCACCAATTACTCCTTCTAGGGCACTCTCGAACATGTCGGCTCTCTTGTCTGCTTGGTTTTTTAATTCTATTAGCAGATCTCCTTTGAGGGTTTTTCTAATGTACCTTACGTTAGAGCCCAATTCCTCAAGGCCGCTATCACATTTAATTTTCCTTAGAATATCCGCATACGACGCTCCTTCTTTCTTTTTTAGAATAATAGCGTCTGGTTTCGATCTGATTCTGTCGATCGGCTTCCTCTTTTTTACCACGTCCACCCATTTCTCGCCTGCGGGCTTATCTCCTGAGCTGTCTTTCTGCATTACTTTTGTAACCTCACTATATAAAGCCTGCGCTTTATCATCTCCGTTTTTAGGCTTTTTTGTTGGTGGTAAATAGCCTGATACCTCCCGAAGTCTTTTTGGGGTGTTTCTATCTTTATGAATAGAAGATACTTGCGACGCTTTCTCTACCATAACTCTTTTCTCTCGATTCTCTTGTTTTTCAGCTTCGTCATAGAGGCATGTTATGCTGCTTACAAGGTCGCGCATAGCTTGATTTATGTGTCTCTGACCAGACATCATACTTTCAAGTTCCTTTATTTTTTTGCCCAATTTGCTTAAAATATTGGCAGGTTCACTATTCTGCTCTTGCTCAATTTTGCCGCTTTCGATCGTTTGGGCGGCATTTTCACAAATTTTTGTTGGTCCAGCAGCGGTGGATTCCTCATTTTTCCCTTTTGGAGGTGTTCTCAAAATTTTAGAATTCCTCCGAAAAGGATTCTCTGGTGTACATCCCACTCTATTTTCAGAGGCCATACCTCTGCTAGAGAATAATTGGGAACACCTGTCAGTGGGTATGTTCAGTCCTTCGTCCTAAAAAACCTTACTTGTCTTTTTTGTTGATTGGCAATGCCGTAACTAAAAGCAAAACGAAAAGGAGAAGCAAAGAAGGAGAAACGAAAGCGCAGAAACAGCTGATATATAAAAACAAAACGGCAGATTACAATTGAGTGCACTTTTTAATACGCTGTTACTTGGGGAAATTATAACTTATTTTATATTTTAACAAATTTACCGCGAAAAAGGGGCAGGTAAGTGCAAATGAATTTTATTTAAATCAGATTTGTACTTATCTATATCTTTAGGTTTAGTATCCTCTTAAATGGTCCAGTCTCCCGGTAAGTCTCTACGTACAAACTATATTGCTGTCACTACTAATAACTAGGAGTATATAGTAAATATTCCAAGAGCTCTTAGAAACACATCCACTTCACTCAGACACAAACTATATCACTCAAACCCTGTGTAACTATCACTACCATCACATATGGCGTATATGCACCCACCCACACTTACAAACAGTTATAAATTAGTATTTATATATTCGTTCAACTCAACAAATAAGCAATATAGCCGAAACACTTGTATCATTGCATTGCTGCCTACATATGTGATTTAGTTAGCAGCCCACGATTATCATGGCCAACATGGCGTATACGTAACACACTGCCTATCACTCGCTGGTGCTGTAGCCATTGTAGGCATTTAAATTATTTTAAGATCAATGTTAATATTTGCTTTTGATTTATTATGCTTCACTGTTAGCATGTGTGGGTGGGTGGAGCTTGTATATTTACATACACATACACTTGTATTTGCGCTGCTATGCAAACAAGTGGTGGGTGTGTGTATATTTGTATGCATGTACACAAATTTGCGGTTGTTTGAGTGAGCAATTTTATTTATTTTATGTGTTTTTTTTTCTGCTTTGCTACATTTTTATGCTGCGTGACAGCCTTCTTTGTATAAAAAATTAATTTGTAAATAAGCCACATGTGCAAACACTTATACATACATGTATATATGTACATATATGATGGTATACAAAAAGTACAGTAAAAGATGGATGCTAGATATTTGAAAATTTTATGCATAAAACTTAAATTTTGCAAATATTTGTGAAAAACAATCCAGAATAAATATTTATTCGTAAATTCACTCAACAGTACAGTAAAGCGTGAATATTAAAATTTTTAAAATATCGAAATTTTATGCAAGAATTTAAATTTTAATAAATAAATAAGCCTCAACAGTACAGTAAAGCGTGAATATTAAAATTTTTAAAATTTCGAAATTTTATGCAAGAATTTAAATTTTAATAAATAAATAAGCCCCCTAAAAATAAACCCCCTAAAATAAATATATTTTGTACATATATTGATATACAAAAAGATAGCGAAACGCGGTTATAAAAAATTTAGAAAATTTTTGCATACAAATGTTACTAAAATTGAATTTTGCAGCCTAAATATTTTTTATAAATAAAGTACAGTAAAGCGTGGAGATAATACAAAAATTTTTCAAAACCTTGCAAATTTTTGCATAAAATTGAAACCTTGGAAAAATTTGTAAAATAATGGTAGAACAAAATTTTTTCTTTCAAGAAGTAGAGTAGGTATTGGATATAAGATATTTTTAAAATTTAAAAAATTTAGCATAAATTGAGACTTTGGAAAATCTTGTAAAAAAATGATGGAATAAAATTTTTTGTATACGCAAAAGTACAGTGAAACATAGATATAAAGACATATGAGCAAAAAGTTGTAGCTATCAATAAAAATACAGAAATAATTAATATAAATTAATACTCTGCATTTAAAATTGAAGATGAAAAATGATTTTGAAAATAATTTTTATATAATATATATAATATGTTCTGAAACTTTTTTCTCCAATATATGCAAAACTTATGTGGATTAAAATTTTAAACAGAGCCTCAGCTGTAAATTTTCATGTATACATACAAACGTAGCTGATTTTGAAATATTATTGTATATATAACTTTCAAACATTTAGCTTTCAGTTTCCCTGAAGCAAAGTTGATCATAATTTTGCTCCTAAACAAGTTCTTACAACCAATTATTTATTGGTTTAATAATAACCATATAATAATTAATTATTATTAAAGCATATTTGCATAAATTTAGAAAAAATTTTGTTATGTAAGATCCCACTGTAACTACAAATATATTAGACATTTCGACAGCCTTATTTGTTCAGTGCAAGTTACTTTTTATAAAAATTTACAAAATGAAACTTCTGTAAAAACCAAAGTTACTCATATCAACGCTTCACTGTAGCACAATGAACTCTTTTTAAATTTTTTGCTTTCGCTCGTATTTATGTCTATGGCATATGTCATTAATTGTAATTTATAATACAAACTCTAGCTGACGACATAAAATTACAACTCTACACTAACAAAAACAACAATATTTGAAGTAATTATATTTAAGCACGCACAAATACATGTGTGTATATTTAAAACCTATGGAAGTATTTACATAAAAGGCTTGTTTGCTTTCAGTTATTCAAAAAGGAAATGAAATAACAACAATTCATTGCCACCTTTTGTGTTTTTATGTGTGTGTGTGTGTATAAAAATATATATGCGCGTAAGTACATGTGTGCTTGTAGCGCACATTAAGGATATTAAGGAAATTATGCGCTCAATTCATGCAAATCACAATCACAAATTAATTTAATATGTTCAGCATTGGCGCGTCTCACAATTTTACGGATTAACATTGCCAGTTTCATTGATAATACCGCAATATCAGATGTGGTATGCCATACAATACTTATATTGTATTTATGCAAATTTGTAGACGTTCGTTGTGTGTGTGTGTATGTGTGCATGTTTTTCTGTAATTTCACGCATTCGCTTTTTGAATGCATTAAATTATGATTAATGTAGTATCTCATTAAATATTTGCATTAAAAGAAACTATTCAGCAGTATATGTGTGAGTGTATGTGTAATAGTGATAAATTGGTTCGCTATATAACTATGTATATATTCTTTGTGATATCAACTAAGATTTTCGGTAAGCTGGTAGCGCTTTACAGTTATTGCGTATTCCCTTTCAGAACAATTGCTTCAAATAGTCAAATGAACGAGAGATTGAGAGTAGCGAATCGAACAAATAGTTTGATATAAAGCTAAAAGTATGGTATAAACTAAAATAAAATGGATAGTAGGTGGTTTTAATTCTTCAATAAGGTTTCCAAATACTTAATTGTATTGAACTGGATAAAGTGTTTGCTGCTTTCGCATATTTTGAAAAGAGAAAAGAGCTCAAATATTGTATTTTGAGCGAAAGCAAACAGAAAATCATTTTTCTGGCTATGAGCGCTAAAAATATTGCTGAATGAAAAAGTATCACAGATATGAACAACTTAGTAAAGCAGATATCTTTAGTTTTTTTTTAATTTTGATGTCAAGATATTTTAATAATTTTTCTAAATGGAGAAGCTGCTTGAATATTAGATTGAATTTACATATCTCATTACTTTTTTCACTAATCTTATTTATTCCATCAAGTTCTGTAAACAATTCATTAAATATAGTACTACAACAACCACTGTCCGCAATACAAGGTAAATAAATTACAATTTCATTGCATACGTGCCACGCCCACTCTGAAAAAAGCAATTAAATTTTTTTTCTCCATAAAATGTTCAGCGTTCAACTACAAGTACCAATTCAGATTATTTGGACGGTGCCACGCCACTTTTTTATCGGCTTCTTTTTAATCCTATGAATATAAGGTTATGATTTTTAAGCTGGTGGAAGATCTCTTATTTCTCAATTCTTCTCTCCAAGGAGAATGGTTTTCTAACCATCATATAAAGCAATAAATATATACAATATTTTGGAAAGGAAGAAGCTATGTTCTCACCCGTGGTAGGTGCCATGCCCTTTTTCTGACATTGTATTTTTATTCCAATAACTGCAACGTTGTGAGGTGTAAAGTTCAAAGAGACTTGCTCTTTTTTAGTTTAACTCTTCAATGGGAGGGAGCCATACTCCCTCGCATACAGCAATCGAGTCCTGGAATGGCAAGGTCTAACCTACATATAATACCAACGGTGAAATAATAGAGTTGTCAAAAAACTGTAAATGCTATTAGGTTCAGAAATACGTGTCTTTAATTTTGTAGAAAACCTGCTGAAGTTGCCAGAGTATCTTAAAAAATTTAGTAGATTTATTAAGTTTACCCACGGATTGAGAATTCTGTCTAGTTTTTCCTGTAAAATAGAAAGACAGAGTTCGAAAAAATGTTGGTCAAATCTCTTTTAACAAAATTAATCAAGCGCTTTGGAACCAATAATAGCTTGGACACCATTTAATAAGCCTAACTTCCAATCACTTAAAATATAGTAAAAGATTAAAGAAGTGTTCACCCTACCCACCACAATAGTAATGTTCAGATATTCAACTATTTTCTAAAACAAATTGATGACTAACTATAAAAAGTCATGCGACAACACACAGCTAATATCCCATATTGCCACAAAGCTGAAAAAATCTAAGCAGCTTGCAACGGTATACACGCCGGAAACAAGGACAATATATTAACATCCTGCTGGAGTGTCATTGCCGGAATATGGAATGTAGTCGAAAGCTAAGGAAGCGCAGGCAGGATATAAAAGTACAAGTACACATATACGGAGTGTATAGGCAGCGCTGGGCTCAATCACAAAGCTATATAAAATCGAACTCAAATCAGCGAACTCGGTAAGCCAACATGCCAGGCGTCGGAACTGCCACAGCAAAGCATGTATTTTTGGCTTTCATTTACATTTATTTTTTTTTTTTGTTTTGTGAATTTTGGAGTAAAGTAAAATTTATAGCGCAACTCGACAAGCAAGCCGAACAGTCAGCGCTGCAATTTCAATTTGCGATTGGCAAGAGCTTGTACGATTGTGTGTGTTTGCGGAGAGCAACTATGGTCCATAGACGACATGCACCGGAAGAATAGATCATAAAATATTGATGTCTCACACTGATTCACTGCAGTCGCAGCGCATACAGTGGCTGGTAGTGAGAGGAGAAGGATATAGATAGAGATAGCGAGAGAAGTATGGGTTTAGTGGCTGCCTGCTGCTAGCTGAAACGGTATTGCTTGTGCCGACACAGGAAGCGTAATGAATGAGTCAAAAACTTCAGCCTGTGTCCGTTACAAATGATTTACTCTTTACTGATTTAAATTTTTTTTTTTGGATTCGTCTACCATACAAATTTCCTTAAACCAGCATTTCTCATGTGGTTTTTGACTCAAAAACTGGCAGTCAGCGTGCTTTCTAGAATCAAATGTATCTTATGCTTATTCTGTAGGGTTATAAACTAAAGCAACAAATCCTTCTCGCGTTTTCCCATAGCTGTTGAATAAAAACATCTTATTTGTTGTGCTGCAGCGACAAAATGATGTCACAACACCGCGGTGCTCTTAAATTGCACTTCTGTGGTGGGCTTAGCTAAAAATCAGTTCATTTCATTCAAATCGCGCCTTTGCTGATATAAATGTATGGATTTTCGTAGCTTGCTTATGTTGCTTCCAAATAATATGGTGAAGCAGCTAAGCACATTTATATATTTGTATAAATTTATATTGAAGTTAGGATATTTTACCGAGCGAAGTTCGAATCTAGGAGTACCTAGTGTAAATGTGGATGGTGGATTCATATAAGATCACATGCAGAATTTGTAGTCAAAAGTAAAAAGTTTTTTATAATCTGGAACCTCTTTAGCATAAAGCAAAGAGACATGCTCATATTCGTTTCACAAATGTTTAGAAGAAATCTAACAAGGTTCAGCTAGATGTGATGCAATATAACCATGGCGACTAATTCATTTACGCCACTGCCAAAAATTGATTCATCAGACCAGAACTTTCCGGTAGACCTAATGTTATAAGCCAATTTCATAACATTTGTGAATGCACTTTTTTGGTATCACATATATCAACGATTATTTCGAGGTTTCTTTTCAAAGTTTTGTTTCTAAGGTTTGTCGGGTTGCTGGGTTTTTCTCTTAAGTTTCTTTCTGCTGAGACTCCATTTTTTAACGAAGCAATGGCATGCTATTTTAAACCGTCTCTCTTGGCAGATAAAGCCTATTTCTTATATATAATATTCCTAAGTGAACTTCTATTAAATCTGTAGGTAATTTGTAGTACCCAATTAGGTAAACGTGAAATAATCTTTTGTCTTCTAACACACACCAACTCTGATAGCTATAATGGACTTCTGTAGTACAGAAGACACTGTATTTTATTATACTTTCTTAAAATCGTATTTAATATTAAAATTATCAGATAAATACCCACGAACCTCGTACGTTAGCATATTCCTTAAATGATAGCAACTGCAGTGTCTCACACTTCAGTAGACTCAAGCTTTCATTCAATTTTGCGAATATGTTACCAATTTTATGCGCTAATACTTACATGCTTATATATAACTATGTTGAGGTATGTATATTCGTGCTGGAGTGTATTTCGCCAATTGTTCGACTGCATGGCTTGAGGCAATGCGACTCTTTAACGAAGCACTCAAAATTTCATTTTTGCAATCACATTACAACAGTACTTATAGAGCCAACAAGAAAATTGAAATGTGGCGGTACTTACTTGCTGATTTTCTACTTGAGAATAGGTAAGAAGAAGGAGAAAGAACACATTATTCTGTATCGCAATGCCACGTTTTTCTATAGATGTGTTAAATAGTTGATAAAAACATATTTGGCAGAACTTTTGGAACTGAGCTAGGATGGTAGTAGCTCGATAATTCCACAAAGTTAATTAGTGAAAGAATCTACGATATTAAAGTAATGCTATTAAATAACAGTTGATTGCTTGGTTAGAAATAAAAGAAGAGTCGTTACGGTCATTGAATCTGTATTCCAAGAAAAACAGAAAATTACTTTTTTCTTTAAACCATCCTAAGTCTCTGATTCCATACCGTAAGATGAGGAAAATAACTTTTTTCCGTAGAAAGTATTTAATTTTTTAAAAGGATTTTCGGTGTTGTTTTGTGGTATTTTAAGAAACGCACATTTTCACTCAATGGATTGTGTTCAAAACCATTTTTCGACGTACCATAATTTAATATTGATCATATCAAATCATTCTACCTCGGTATAACTGAACAGATCTCTAAGGAGCTAACATGACCTAAGCACAAATCATATACTTAAAGGAGCTGCTTAAAAACATTATCTGAACAGCGGGCTACTAACGATAGACACCAATACAGGGTGAATCGAACAATATGTTTTTACAATTTTTACAAAAATATTTTTTAGAATGACAAGTCAATGAATCATATCTTTATGAACTTTAAAAATCACTACTGCTTCGTTAGAAAGTAGTATTCTTTAATACATTATACAATGGAAGCTTCATCAGCCTATTTGACTTTAGAAATGGTACATTTCAGCTAAAATGGAGATTCCTGTAGAAAATTCAATAATTTTTTTTGCCAGAAATCTGTGTCATGGAACATAAAATATGTAGAAAAAAACTCAACTAATTCCGAGCAATTTGCAAGTACTTTCTAAAAATAATTCATAATTTTCCCTTAATCCAAACTAGCACTTCTTTTCAGATTTGAATAAAAAATACCTAATAGGCTATAATTGGTTTTTCCATTTTCGCATCAATACCATCAAGCCATCAAAATTGCAACGCAAACCGAAAGCAAGCAAGCCCGAGCATGCCACATTGAAGCCCGAAGCCATCAAATGTGAGTTGTGACAAATTGAGCCAAAATTGAAGTGAGCTGAAAAATCACAAAAACAATAACAACAAAAAATTAAATATTTGACAAGCAGCAGCTGCACAATTCCCAACGCAATACGTTAAATTGCAGGGCGAGGCACGTGTGGGGGAATCTACGAGTACAATATGCATATACCCGCAGCACTGCCAGTGTGCTGGCAATACGGATTCGCACATCGATTGCGGTTAAAGCATTTCATTTAATTATTTTCTTTAATTGAAGTGGCGCATAAAAACCACTCTGAACTAGTTTGATGAAATTTCGCAGCACTCAAATCATGACTGACGCGCTGGCGAACTGATGAAGCGGCGACTACTGAGTGGCATGCGCTGGAGCGTTGCGGTTTGTTGACTGATAAGCGATGGTAATAAAGCAAATAACTTTTTAATTTTATTTGCACAAGATGCGTTTTTCCTATAAAGAAAAACAACAAAAACAGCAACAACAAAGCGATAGCATAACAGCATAGAAGTGGCAGCGCTGTTAGAAAGCCACAACAAGAGCTTAACAATGGCGCCAACAACTCATCTAAACAACTCACAAAAGACCCAAAAGCAACAACAACAACGTTGTGTAATACTTGCGCGTGAAAGCCAAAAATCCAAGTACGAATTAAATAAAGCTGCAACACTTGTGAGACCAAAAACCGCAAACAAACGTTGCCAGTTTATGACTTGCTCGTAAAACCGCTGCAACACACGCGCAATTAAAATTACGCCACCCTGCACCCTACAACGGTGAGGTACTTGTCACTTCTGGTACAAGCGCTTAGTGGAGGAGGGGGGCACTTGTAGTCCGTTTACTCGTCCAAAATTGATGCGTTGACAAAATGAAATGAAATGAAATGGAACCGAGCATGCAACAACAACAAAAAAAACTGTCAAATAACCGTTTGAAGTTGATTTTACTCTCCAGTGCTAGGGGCACAGAGTGATTTTAGGGGTAAAGAAAAATTATTGTGCAGTAAAAATTAAAACAAAAACACACGCCGGCTGTTGTGTGCGAAACCTGAGGGGAATTATGCTTTAAGTACAAATGTTGCAATGACACGAATTCGGCAGCTAAGGCAACAACAAATATAAGTGAAAATGAAACCGCAAAATAATTGCTTTGTTGTTGTTTATAAAGCACTCTTACCAATTTTCACAGATTTGTTTTCGTAAAATTGAAATTACAGCCAAACGTGACATATTTCCCCACAGCAATAAACTGAAATTTGGTAATGTGTTCGATAAGAAATATACTCGTGCATGGGAAAAGTGTACAGATATAAATATTTGTATATCGAAGGAACTACTTGAAATTCTCCATACGGTAGTCGATATTCTACAATATAATATTGAGCAAAACTATCGCGCTCTGGTACGAATTAGGCTCCCAGAGCTCTGCGGCAGTGTGTGACAATTTCCTCAAGAGAACATTACAAACGATTAACGGACCTATGAAAAGAGCACGTTAAAAATACGATTCTGACAACAAACGTACATTATTATTCGGATGCATAGAAAGTGAAGTCGGATTTTCTCTAATTTGTTCACCGAATCGTGCTATAAGACAAAGCACGTGCCACGAATTTTCTAACACATTTTTCATGAAATGAGTTTAATATATAATATGTTATAAGGGGCATTACTGCCACGTCGTTTTAAATTTAGAGCTAGAAATTTCCGAAAAAGTTTTCTCAAATTCAGGCTTTTACTCAAATCCACTCTTGTTGAGCTGCCGCGACTAGATTGCATCGATACTTGATTTTTTTTTCTTTGTTGTGTTTTATTGCAATATCTCTTAAGTATTTTTGTAGAATGCCGAGCAAACAATCAGATATAAATGCCTTTATGTTACGTAAAACTGAGAACGGAGATCTATGCTGTAGTCAAAGCTAATCCAGGCAATCGAAAAATGATTTCAAAGCTGAAATTAGTAGTTTTAACCTTGGTTTGGTTATCATTACACGAATTTTTGGACGGACACACTAACTGTGTATAAAGTGATGGAATATTCTTCTCCATTGATCATATGGTAAAATATTTTTTATTTTTGAGCCGCAGGAAAAAAAGATCATTTGATAGAAATCGTTTATTTTCAGTCTTAGGAAGACCGAAATATTAGGCAAAGTGGAATATTGCTAATTAGAAATTTCTCTACCGTATTAGAGACTGCTGAATTTTCGGTTTGCGATCATTGAGCTTAAGGTAGGCATAACCTCAAAGGGTGGGATTGCGTAATACTGAAAACACCCTGTCGGCTAATGAAAGGGAATGTTGACGCCATTGGATAGTTTTGAATTCTCTTCACGTCTGAGGGCAGGCAATATAAGAACTCTGATTGTGTATCTGTTATGAAAAATGTTCTCTTGAAAATTTCGTCAGCCCTGTCGAGACAATTCGAAATCATTATTTTGCAACACACCAAAACATATTAAGAAACTCAGTCGAACTTTGATTCTTGCAGACCATTTTTAGATATACCCTTAATAGAGTATACAGAGTTTGGAGATCCAAAAAAGTATATATATAAATGATCAGCATGACAAAGGGAGCACACTTCTTTTTTTTCTCGCAGAAGCTGCTGGTGTACCCAAATCACTGTCATTGGACTACTGAAGCATATAGCTGCCATACAAACCGAACGATGGGAATGATGGTATGGAAACTTTTGTATTTGTAAAGGATATTATAGCTTCGGTGCAACCGAAGTTAGCATTTTTTTGTATTTTTTTAATTATTTAACACCCAAACAAATAATTACAAACCGCGCATATCGATACTTACATCCGTTTATACGTAAATATAAACAAATCGACATTAAATTGAAAGCTCTTAAGTCGTAAACGCTCTTTTTACTCTTCAAGTGTCAACATTTTTATGTTTATTATCGTTAAGTGCACAAGCTGTTCAATTACCGTTATAGTATTTGCACACGCACAAAATGTTTGCCGGCGCAACGTAAAAAGTCTCCATAACCCCATACACCTACAGCGCTTTCGACTTCTGCAAACGCAGAGTTGCACGTGGTTATGTACGAGTATGTATGTGTGTGTATTTTCACAATCCGAGTGCATGCAAATTCTTAATAAATACAAAATAAAATAAAAATTCAATAAAATTGGTGTGTGGGGGAAAGTGCTGTATTCACAATAACTAAGGGGTTTAAAAAGCGCAGCGCCGCACAATAAGCTTTTATTTTATACCTCATTGAAACTTTTGCTTTTTTTTTTTTTTTTTTGAGAATATTTGCTATAACATTTCGGCCGCACGCACCGCGCATAAGCCCCTGCGTTGCCACCTGTATTGACTGCTCTGCCTATTTTCGCGTATTTTCTGTAGCAGAGCTGTTTGGGGAATGCTTTCCGAGCGCTGCTTTTTTCGCACAATTTTCTGTATGAATAGATATTTATTTATATGTGTATGTATAGATAGGAGTATGTATGTATAGTTACATGATATATTGTATGTGTAGCTAGTCGTATTTTATAACTTGTAAAAAAAAGCATCTACATAAGGAAAGTTTTTTTTCGACCGATGTTACGCACATCTTCTCCCTCAGCTTTGCTTTAACAATATACTTTTCTACTACTTTTTTTTTCTTTTCGCTCCGCTCTTTTCCTCTCGCTTATTTGTTATGCAAATTTTCAATCGTGCACAAAAGGAATCAAATAGAAAGGGATCAGTGTTGTTGCAAAAAAAGACTGTTGCTTTAAAATATATTTTCATAGAATACTTTATATATGCCTGTGTTTGTGCATATTTCATAAGTGTGTGAGTGACTGAATGACGAACTAAGGGAGCAAGCAGGTGATTGTTGAGCGCATTCCGGCATGCTTTGCCACCGCACTCCACCCATCTAACTATCAACGTCAATACTTTAGTAATTCTTGCCTCGATTTTGCATGCCCTTCGCTACCCTGCCGCAATCGTTTGAAATCGTGGTGTGGGTCAGCCGCATATAAAAAGTAAGAGTAAGTAAACTTTATTCAATATATTCGCATTTTTATTTCTTACATGTATGTACTTTGTGTGCGCGCGAGTGTGTGTGTTTGTAATTTGCATATTACAACACCCAGCTCATTCGTACCTATGTCATATGGCGCCTGTGCCCTTAGCTGGGCCTATTGTTTGTTGCGTGCGGCAGTTTCAGCCAACGAGTCGCTTTGTTGTTATTGCCCATCGGCTGATGGCAGTTCAGCTGATGGTTGGTGATTGTGGGTGGCGGTGACGGTAATATTATTATTTGATAAAGATGGTAAGCGTAACGAAAACACATTTTTCGCGTTAAAAGGGGTCGTTAGCGAATGAAATATGCGCACGTATGCGTGCGCCGCGTTTCGCTGCAAGTTTTGATGCTTTTTTTTTTGTGGTCGTTCGTGTTTTCTTATTTTCGTTGATTTTAACTGATTTTATAGGGGTAAGGTGTAGCTGCAATTGGTACAGTGTGGCAGTAATGGGGCCTGAGAAGTGTGGAAAGTTGCTCTTTTTATTTTGGAAGCTCATAATTAGGAAAATGATGTTTCAAAAAGCTCTTAACGGCACAAATAGAGTTTTTGAGCATGACATATGTATCTAAAAAAAAGTGTATTCGAAATTTATCTGTATCATAGAATTTAAAGCGCTCATACCAACGTAATTTTTGTGTTATATAATTTTGTCAGATTTAAGCTTTTTCCCTAAATTCCCACTTCTAATAGATTCCTTTCAGAATTCTTCTCCTCCCTAAAAGCTTCTATTTGCGCTCAAGCTTTAAAAATGAAAGCTTATTTGACATCACCTGAAGTCGTTTGCACTTTCGACACGATATTCGCTGAAGTTTATAATATGACAGACTTGTTTTCCTCAGGCAATTGACCTTTTTTACAACCTGACCTTATGGGAAGAACATTTTTTTAACAGCATGGGTACTAAAGTTCGTGTTAAGAGCTTTCTATATACCAGTCTTCGTATAAGCTATAAGACTAATTCGGTTTACAAATTTGAAATCAGTTGAGCTACGAGGTGTAATACCCCATATATTCTGTAGGGCTCATGAATGATTGTGGAAAATTTTGATGCCCCTAACAAAGTTCTTTTCAACCTTTTGAGTTCCCTAAAGTAACCAGAAATTTGATTATCATGATCAAGTATTGTAATATAGTTTCTTTCAAACATCTTTCGGGTTCTACAAATACAACCATGGAATAAGTAAAGCATATTATAAAAACCTATCAATTAAACTTCATGTCTATTGAAATTTAGTGAGGCCAGCGACAATTATAATATAACTGGGCTTTGAATATCGTCAATTTAATCCAGTAGAAAACTATTCTATAGAAATAATAGTGAAGTGTGGTTTACATTTAGATAAGAATATAATGTTTTAGAGCTCAGCTCAAAGGATAATCACTGCTGAAATATATAAAGAAAAATATTTTTCGAAACCGCTACCACCTTCACGAAGTATAAATTGTAAAGAAATAAAATTGTGTGGCTTACTAGATTCTTTGCCTATGTAAAACGATAATTGAGGCAGCTTCTGGTACATTAAGGCCTACAATTTAGATGGTCAAAATATTAGGCGAAAAGCAGCAACTTCAAAAACGAGAAGTTCGTAAAGTTTTCGTCTCAAAAATTATAGAACCTTCTTTTATACAAGTAGGTATATAATACAACAGTTCCTCCAATATTTCCACTTATCAGTAAAACAAAAAAATATGAGTTTCACTTAATCTAATTTCTCTAAATTTTCATAGATATCATCAACGGTATCCCCCTGTAAGCGGTCACACTTGGCACGCATTGTCTGGCAGCGGTGCAGCGACATAGTATAGGGATTACCCCCATAGCGCCCAAATAATAGAGGGCACAATGCTGGTGCAGTCATTCAAATTCACCACTTCATTGTCGTTATTGTAGGCTGTGTATTGTTTGTATAACTTTTTTGAGGAAGTAATTTTGTTTTTTTTACGTGCACCAACCTCTGCCTGCGATTTTTATCACGGTATTTGAATTATTATTTCAGGATGCAGCTATTTGCGCACATTTTGCGGCATTTTTTACATACCCCAGTTAAAATATATTATTCGACATGTGACATATGAGTGTATGAGTATGTGACACTGTGTATGTGAAAGTGCTAGTGTGTCAGTGCGAGTCTATAGTGTATTTGCATACACCTACTAGCGTAATTTTGCACATATTTTAAACGCACACACACATTTACAAAAATATTATATTATTATAATATAAAATATTATTAAGGTGAGCCCAAAAATATTTTATTTAAATTTTTTAAATTAAATTTCCATCAAGTAATATTTTTTACTATATTTGGGTTCATTTTAGCCCATACTTTCGATAGTTTAATTTATTCTTATTTTGGGCTTACCCTAATATTTATATGTATACATATTCTATCGCTATTTTTAATCGAATTACCTCGCTGGGTTAGTTTTCTTTTCCGCATATGGGGTAATATTAAGCCATAAATTCAGTAGCTTAGTTATTTTTGGTTCACCCTAAATTATGTATATGCATATTTTATTGATTTTTTAAATTAAATTATCTTGCCTTACTATTTTCCCACTGTATGTTAATTTTAAACCATAAATGTGTTGGCTATATTCATTTTTGGCTTACCCTAATGCAAATGTGTACCAATACACATGCTAAAAATATGCATATAAATGCTATATATTGATTCTTATGATGTCGTTTGTGCTTTACGCTCTCACCCAGACAATGTTTATGTTGAGGTTTTCCTTTAGCCGACTTAAAGTAAAAAAAAATTCAAATGGTTAATGTATGGATAGAGATATGCATACAAAGATACAAAAAATTGCCACATAACAGTGTTTGACTGATATCGTACGTACGTGTTCATAGACGTGGGTTTATACAATATATGTGTGTATCTAAAAGTTTGCATACAGTTGATTATACTATATATAGACATTTGCTTGTTTGTGCCATTTGGCCTGTCTCATTCTATAGTGCTAAGTACATCATACTTATTTTTAAAAATTCAATAATCTCTTGAACTTTTGTATTTATAATAGTCTGCGCTTTGGCATAGCAACAATAACATTGCGTCTAATAAGTTGCAAAATTTATTTATAATAATAAGACTTTAACATACACGGCGATGGTGGCCAAATTTTATAACAATGAAGTTGTATAAATTCTCCATTTGCTGTCATTCCTATACTCAGTTACAATTTACAAATTTAGTGAGACTCCTTTATCTTATAAAAATATCAAAAAAAATTAAAAAATATTTCAGAGCAAATTAATCGCTCATAAGTGTTTTGCTTTTCTACTTAAGTGCTTCAGAAGTTTATAGCTTTTAATGTTGTCCAATTTTCACAAAGCCAACTTAAGCGCGAATAGCCCAGTGGATATTTATGATGCCCGAAATATGGGAGATAATTTCATTTTTTATATAAAAGTGTTTTAAAAGCATAATTTTTTTTATGTAAGTTTGAATCGTATTGCAATATAATTTGCCAGATTGCCATTGATTGAGGGATTAAAGACTCACAGACACATTTTGTCTAATAAACAGAAAACGAAAATCGGAACGTGAAAGCTTTGATTTCAAGCAAACTCCTACTCAAAGAGATATATTTATCAATAAAACATTTTGTAGAAATTTTCTTAAGTTATTGTGTACAAATTATTTTATTTGTTGAGCTGTCTACGATGCACCAAGCTTTAGTCAAAAGCAAATCTAACTTTTACATGTAAAATTTTTATCAACAGGTCAGAGGCCAAAGATAGATAGCATATAAATTTTTGACGTCTGCATGACGGCCATTGACTATATATATGCATATAAACGTGACATTGGAAATAGAAATCGTCGCGTTGATTTCATCAAATTTCAGAAAAAAAAGTCGGTCAACATAGTGTTGCAATGCTCGCTTTTGATGGTAGCGGCATTTGCTGCCTCATTTCAAAAGAAATAAGGCCCGATGAAGCCGCGTTTCCTGAACCACAATAGATTTTGACGTACCCCAATTGCGATAATTTTGATGGCTGACGAAGTCATTAAGCCAGTAATGCGCCTAACCTAAGACGAACGTGTTTTGCGCGAGAGGCTCTTATAGTAGGAACCGAATTCAGAGAATTTTTGTATTAATCTTCCAATTTCAAAGCATTGTACCAAAGTGAAAAGTGACATGATGAAATGTCAAAATCACGTCATCCCTATTGTTAGACGCTGTCTTTCAATTTACAGTAATTTTAAGTATTTTTATAAGATGAGCCACCTCCACAATTTTTAATTGAAAAAACGCTTATTTTGAATCATTAAAATAATTCATATCTCTTCACATAACCTTATAAAGACAACGTCTCCAAGGTGCTAACAGCGAAATTAAGTGCATAAAACATAATTTACGAGACTGCACAACAAACGTATGGCAAACATAAGTACGTAGGCTACAGCTATACTTCATAAGCGTAAAATCTTAAATAAAATCATCATAATTTTTAACAGTCTGATGCCAAAGGGAATTCCATAAAAAATGTCCGTAATATTTTTAATATTTTCTCGTACTGACAGCAAAGTGACACCCACGAACAGGGGCAAAGGAAACCAAACAATGTACTAACAGCTTTGCATTAGCGTTACTTTACATAAAACAATAACAAAATAACACAGTCACCTGTAGCAAGCCGCCAACGCTTTGGTGTAAGCATTCACCAGTCAGCAGTTGTTAGACGGCAGTGCGCAGCCACTAAGTGCGGGAAGACACATAAAATTAGCAATAAAAGTAGAAATTCGTGTTGCCTGACGCGCGAGCACAGAGGGGGCTGCTTATCATCAACAGTGGCAATGAAATGCTAAGATATGCTACTTAGCGCTAACTAAGCGCTCGGCTGTGCTTATGTTAGCTACTTCGCGAAGGGAGGGAAATGCGTTTGGCGGCAAATAATTTCCATGCCATTAGCGAATGAATATTGCAAATGTGAAAAATATGTAACTATCCATTACAATGTTGCATATTTTAAGGCGCTAATAATAAATAAATTCATTTTGATATCCTCATTACTGCGGGAGAACAACATTGACTGAGTTAATTTTTTAATAACAGCTAAAAAGTCAACGTCGTAAAAGAAACAGAGAATGCCTTTTTTACGCCGGAAGTAATAAATACAAAACTTTACACAATTTTTTAATGACTATGGTTTATAGTTTTTGATCAAAAAAAAATAAAAATATTCAGTTTCTTTGTTTTTCATGATTTTCAAGTTTTAAATAAACGCCAATCTAATTAGCACTAAATATCTTATATACGAAGACTAAAACTACTTATCGGCCTGAAAATAATGGATTCAATTAGGAATTATTTTATAGAGAGGAACTGTATATTCGGTCCCGAAGCACAGACTTAGATTCCTGAATTACAAGCATTCCATTAGGTTAGGTTATGTAAAAGGTCAGTCTTCTCGTAGGGCCACGAAAAAGTAAGTGGGACTTCAGCTAGAAACGCTTGTCCAATGTGATGCCCTGAACTGCTAGCTATGAATCAAAAAGACCGTGCCATATCGTCAAAACGCCTAGAGCCTGCCACAAATTTATTGAGGCGGCTAATTTAAATTCCAACCAAGTAAGCTGGTTGCTGACCAACGCTTGCTGAGCTCGTGATAAGCTTATAGTTCCAGTATCTGAATGCATAAAGACAGAAGAAACACTGCTCGCGCCCATCTTGATGCAAATTGAGTATGAGTATCTTTTCTTTCAAGCTCATCGGTTTTACAATTTTCACAATCTTTTCGCTGTGATCAGGCGCTCAGTCAAGTTTAACATGGAAGTCTTGCTACTGCTAGTGAGGTTATGCACTTTTTCAGCTCATAGTTAGCGACCTCTAGGCTCGTATAGTAGCTCTGCTATCGGAGTGGATGCATACCTCTCTAAAGAAGAAGCCGCATTTCTGACAGCCATCACACGCTTCTGCTTGAAAGACATTTCAGTGGTCTGGAGTTGATTGAGAGCTATCGAAAAAGAATTCATTAAGTTTATAGAAGGCAATGCATTATTATTTTCTACGGGGACCTATTAAAAGTCTTTAAGTTCAGGAAAAGCATTTGAATTGCCTGTGTGTATGAAGAGGTCTTTGAAATTCTAAACAAATGAAACAATTTTTGTGAATATTTGGAATTATTTTTATAGGTTCTACCTTTTTCTATACATTATTATACGAGTATTCGGCAATTTTGAGGAATTATACAGCCTTGGATTGAACACAAGCTCACCTTTTATAAACGTTACTATCCTCTACATGCCTCAGCAATTAATTTCCCTTGTAAATTTCAGTAACTCGAATGCACATGTTTCCATAGAGATACATATTCACACATAAAGTGTGGCACATGCTCTCAAAATCATAAGAATATGTGTAACATCTTCCAAAATTTTAAGCATGTTGCCCTGCAAGTTTATTGAGCTCAGCAAATCCTTTTGATTGGCATCATCGTACGTTTTAACACGCGCAGCGCTCAGGGAAGGGCGGGAGTGTAAGTATTGTCACCAAGCAAAGCAAGAAGTGTAATCCAAAAGACAAAAAAAAAAACCAACAAAAATCTGAAATAAAATTTTGCAAGCTTATTCCCTTGTTTCAAAATCAATTCACCCAAATTAAGACACCTTGAAGGTATATATATTTTATTTTTGTCATACTTTTGTGTACATAACTAAATGCTACAAGTAATAATCTACATGTTTCGCATTTTACATTTTGAGTTACCATTATATTGGATATTTTGCCTGTGATGGGTTTTACTGAACTTTTTTTCCCTATTTTTGATAACTTGTTGCTTTGTATTCTTGGAAACTTTTAACGAGCTAAAAAAAGGTCGAAGTATTAATTTGGGTAGGTATTCACTAACATGTACAATTAAATAAATGCACATATTCATATATTTCGTATATCTGATTCTAGCTGTTTATTTTTTAGCATAACTTAGGGCGTTATACCATATGGAAAAATGCTATCAAGAAATTTTATTTAATTGCTGGCATATGTTATAATTTGTTGTGGTAAAAATTGCAAATAACTCACATATACACACATGTATATATATATATATTAAATGTTAATTTAAATTACAGTGACGGGCAAATTAAGAGTTAGCAATTGAAAACAGTATAAAAAGCTTTCAAATTTTTTTTATGAGAATTAATAATTATAACCTGAACAGGATATATAATTTAATTTGGCATGAAGCTTGTAACACCCAGCAGAAAACGTCGGGGAACCTAAAAAATATATAAATATGTATATTAATGACCAAAGTGACGAGCTGAGTTTATTTAGCATATACGCAAACTAGTCCTTCAGTTTTCGAGACATCATTTTGAAATTTTGCAAACGTTCTTTTCTCCTAAAGAAGCTGTTCATTTGTTGAAACCGATTTTATTGGACCACTATAGCATATAGCTGATATACGAACTGAACGATCAAAATCAAGTTCTTGTAAGAAAAATTTTTTTATTTGCCAAAATGTATTCATTAAACTTTTCATGAATTATTATCAAATATCCGAATAAATTTTTCGGATTATACCTTTATAGCATATAGCTTTGTTTACTTGTTAAGAGTATTCTAGCTTCGTCGCAACCGAAGTAAACTTTTTTCATATTTTTACACAAATTTCATGTTCCAAGCTTCAGAAAAGAGACTCATACCACCAAGAGACCAATACATTAGCTGGATATTAAGAGTATTAATACGAACCGAACAAATTTTATACATACTGTTCCAAATAAGTGGCTGAGGAGTTTATTATATAGGCGATAATAAAAATTTGTACTACAATACCTATAGTCCGGGTCAAATATGATCAAAAGGTAAATTATAATACTTACACTTTCTGAAAACAGCATTGCTCTGCCCCCTACTTTCATTTTAAATCTCTTTAAGAAACAACATAATTATCTATAATACTTCCTTTAATCCCAACGCATTTCGCCACGTTATTTTGTCACCCATGATTAAGTCGTTGCAATGATTGGCAGGCAAATTAAAGTGGCTTAGCTGATTGTTATGACAAATATTAGACATTATGTTGACAGGCGTTTTAGTAATGCCGTGTATTTACGCAGAAATAGCGTGACAAATTTTGAATGGTTTTAGGCAGAATTTATTTGAAATTAGTCATGAATTAGTAATACATGCCGAATGTGAGGCATAAATGTAATAATGCGGGCGGAACTAATACAAATGCGTAGAAAGGTGCAAGCTTTGCTTTATATTGTATTGTAGTTGTGTGGGAGCCTAGAGGCAATTCGACTTTTTATTTTTTGTATTTTAAATAATCTTGCGTTTATGTTCGTTGTAGATTATATTCAAGAAAAATCTTTAATTCCACATTTCTCTTTCTAGATTTAAAATCCCTGTAATTACGATTAGAAGTTGATGCTTTTTAATTCGATAAATATTGTTACTCATACGCCAGTCCACACTTAAAGTATATTTTAATGAGTACAATCAGTCAATAGAAACAGTTGCATAATTTTAAATCCCTAATTCGTGCATATAACTTGCAAATACATCTCGATAATATATTAAAGCTACTAGTAACTCGTCCATTGTTTCAGAGCAGCGAAAGTTTGTGCGCCTTGATGTTCGCAGGTATACCAATATGCTCAAAGCTGTGGTGTAAGTAGTCTATCTAAACATTTATATTTTTGTAAATGTGTTTGCAGACAAAGCAAATAACTGCTGACAATGCATATTTTAGCACATTTTATTGTGAATCGGTGTTAATGTACGCTGAGTGCGTCATCATACTTGCATACTTACATAGCATTTTAAACAACGACTGGCGGTATCAGGCTTAAGTGATTGGTAAATGCAACTAAACTTTAAAAAACTTAAATATTATTTAGTATTTATTTTTGATATTGGTGAATATAACATCTGATGAACTAGCGATTGAATTCTTCGCATTATACCCTGCATTTAACGCGTTATATACCATACACCTCTCAAAACATCTATTTTAGTTTTTTGAAAATATTCTTCGAAAATTTTAAATTGATTCGGCAATAGTTTCGAAGATATGCGCGCATTTGTAAGAATTTTTTAACTAAGTGAAATCGGCTTCCAAAAAATTTAGATTTTTCGTGGTTTTCAGAGTCGGCGCAGAAAATTTCTCTGCAGCCGTTGGTAAGTCTATTCCAAAATGTGTCTCATTTAAAAATGTCCGAAAAACTTACAGTGAGAATATAGTTTTGGAATCTCTAGCTAATATGCAAGCACTCTACTATTCATCCGAACAGCGTGAGGGGCTGAGTCGATCCGCCTGTATATTCAGACTAGTCCCACAGTTTTTGAGATGACGAACTGAAATTTTTCACACGTCCTTTTCTCTCTAAGAAGCTGCTCATTCGGATCGGACTACTATAGCATAATAATGCAACCTCCAAAGAAATTGTTCACATCGACTGCATAGCATATAGCTGCCATACAAACTGAACGATCAGAAACCAGTGCTTATATGGAAAAATTTTTCATTTGACGAGATATCTTCACGAAATTTGGCATGGATTATTGTCCAAAGTTATAGTGTAATCTCCAAAAAAACTATTCACGTCGGACCACTTTAGCATATAGCTGTTATATAATATAAACTGACCGAACAAAATCAAGAAAAATATATTTTGTGCTATAAATCCATGGAGGGCATTATAGCCTCAGTGTATGTTGGCTGAAGTTAACGCTTTTTCTAGTTTACTAAAAAAATCATCATATGAAGCCAAAAATGGTTTACTGCCATGCCTAGAAAAGCAATTTCTTTCATTTAAATATTTGTACAATAAAAACTCAACTCTTACATAATAATATGCGCGCATTTAATCACCACTTTGTGCCACTGTAAAGCGTCACACTTGAATAAATCTAATATCCACTACGTGCCACCCCATACGCTTAGCAAATACAACGTCTGTTGGCATTTGTTTAATATTCCAATTGTCATAATGCAATGTAATATACTACAACTCATACACATACTTTAGCTCACACTCACACAAACACATGCTACAATAGACGTACACAATTTCCCAGCCCTGGCATGCTGAACAAAAGTTCATTGCATACGATTATTTTGAATATCGCACACACACACATACGCGTGTCGTTGACGTGCACATTTCCGAGCATTTTATTTTCACAATCCTTTCTAGTTTTTGCCGCACACAACTATTCGCCAGCCACAAATTCACTACACGCCATTTTTCAACGACACAAAACCGCAAAATTTTAATTTCTCCGTGCATCGCCATACACTTATTTTAATAATATGCGCGCCAACGGACAGCGGTGCGTATACGCGACATTCACAGCTTGCGACGCAGGGCAAACAAAGCACGGCAGCATGTATGTGTGTGTGTGTGTGACGTGCTGCTGCGCCAGACATTTGCATTTAAATAAATTGTTTAATTTATGTGAGTAATATGTGGTGAGTGCTAACGTATGAGCATTTTTTGTTTTTGTTATTATATGTATATTTTTTGTTGCTTTCTCATCGTTTAAAGCACAGTAGGACAATTTCGCTTGAACTCGCCTTTGTCAGCACAAATCGGGTAGTCAGTCGAAAGTGGTAGACAGTGGCACACTATTTGACCTCATGATGGAATGCGCTGTTGCTAGCACATATACACATATATACATACATATACACGAATACATGCACAAATACATACAATACACACTGCAAGCATTTACATGCTCATGGATTGTAACGCTTTCAGAATTGCTTTTTTTTTTTTGTTTTTTCATTTTGCTCGGCTCACATGTGTTCGGGGCCGCAACATGTGTTGAAATGTGAACCAGGAAGTGAAGCGCTCTTCCTGCCTTCCTGTATGCCTGTTCACCTCTAGTTGTACAAACGCACACATACAATTGCAGTGACTTTCATGCCTTAACATTTGTGGCCGCATCATATATTATATTATTTTGCACACAACTTTACAACCTCAACCCCCTCACTGCAACATTTGCATTTGTAGGTACATGTGTTCTTTCTATAGTTTTAGTTATTGTTGTCACATTCACCATTCGCCATTCACCATTCACCAAATGCTCGTAATACTAATGTGAGGTCAATAGACTACTCGCTGCCATTACAGCGCACTTCCTCCCCATCTCACTAGCGCCTTGCCATTGTTGCGGCTGACGACACTCTGTTGACACGACGAACTCGCGCATTCGTAACGTTATTCACGTTCGTGTGCTCGCATATCCGCATTTGTTTGTTTATCTTTAAATGCAAATGTTCAAATGCAAATTTACATCTAAAGGCGTGTTAGACTATCTAGCTTACATGTGTCTATGTGTGCGTGTGTTCACTTTGTACGATTTCGCTTTAGGGCCATTGAGACAATGAATTCTGAATTTTGTAAAGGGGTGCAATTTAAATTGTCATAAGTATATTCGTGTGCCACAAACGGGCTCAGAAGCATACATATTGACACATTCCTCATGTATAGTGCGCTACTGATGCTGGTTTCACAGAAGTAGCGGCATATTTTAGGTTTGTGTAAGAAAGAAATTTTCACAACTATAAAATTTAATGAAACTTAATTTTTTAATTGGGGCTCCAGAACAAAAAAAAACCGTTAAATGCATTTGTACCGAAGCTATTATACTTGTATCCTTCACAAATACAAAAGTTTCCTTACAAGATCTTGATTTTGATCGGTCAATTTGTATGGCACTTACATATATGCTATAATCCCGCGATCTAAACAATTTCTTCGAAGATAGCATTATTGTCCTAGGCAATAGCCCATGCCAAATTTCGTGTAGATATCTCGTCAAACGAAAAAGTTTTCATACAAGCACCTGATTCCGACCGTGCGGTTTGTATGACAGCTATATGCTATAGTGGTCCGATATTGGCGGTTTCGAAAAATGAGCAACTTCTTGGTGAAATAATGACGTGTGCAAAGTTTCAGCGCGGTATCTCAAAAACTGAGCGACTAGTTCGCTTATCTATAGACGACACACTCACGAAGATGACTAAATCGTCTAAGCTCGCCACGCTGATCATTTCTATGGGTATATACATTTGCTAGTGCTAATGTGCCGGATTTTTAACACAAGATCTGGTACTCGCCAAAGCTTACTATTCGAGCAAAGTGACGGTAAAGCAACTTAATATTCGTCTTTCTACAACAGTTCAATGTAACGGCAATTCTCGATATTCAATTTGGTGTTATTATCCACTATACCTTTAATAAATACTAACTGTGTATTTGTGCAATAATTTACGAGTCGAAATTGGGGTCGCAACATAACAAACAACATACTTCAACAAGCATAAATTTCAAGCACTAATAAATGCCAGCACACAAACACACGCATATACATTAACATTACAACAACACTGCGTATAAATATTGGTACAAGCAAGTGTATGAGCGCTCGCATAATACTTCCGACCATTAGTTGGCATTCATAATATATCACAAACTGTCGTATATGCTAACAACAAGTGCATATATGTAGGTACATATATATATTTGTGAATGCATTTATGAATATGTGTATGTGTGTTTGCTTGAGTATGTGTAGCGCCTCTGATATGCCATAAAAATGCCGAAAAGCAAATGAATTTATGCATAAATGGAGTGTTGCTGCAAAATAAGGCACAATACGCTACAACAATAACAACAACAGCTACAATAAGCGTCAAAAGGAATGCATTAAGAGAAATAGCAGTATCAGAAAAAAGCAGCCATATAGGCTGGCAAGTAAAGTAGACGCTTATAGCTGGTCAAATGAATCGATGTGACTTTAAAGGAAAGGGTCTCCAAACCGGGAGAATATAGCATAATGCCGAGCAAGCAGCAAGCTGACTAACTGTAGCAGAGCTATTGTGGCGTGTGTGGTTTTGCTTGAAGCACAGCCAACTTACAGTGCAGCTGATTTTTCAGTTTCTACTGCCAATTACAGTTTTTGTTGTTGCTTTCGGCTTATTCGCATTACTTACAGCACCACTGTCCTTTGCTGCTTCTCTCCGCGTGCTGCCCCTAAACATATGCTAGCATATTGAAATTAATTACAGTGGAATGTTTTTGCATTGCACTAGTATGGCCGGGAGAGCAAAAGCAACCAAACACATGCACACATACACACATGTAATCACATAGATGCAACTCACAAGCAAATCTACATAAATATGCATAAATGTAGAAATTCACATGCAAAATTTATACGCAGTCCGAAAGTCATTCGTTGCAACTCTTTTACTGCACTTTATGGCATTTGCACACACACACGCATATACACTTACACTTATATACAAAAATGCATGCCTTTGTACATACATACACCCATACACTCTGAAGTAGTTTCTACGCCTTTGTGCCTCGTCTGAAAATATGCACATTCATTTGCTAAATTCCAAACACAAAACAGCAACAATTACAACAAACCAAATACCAGCACAGCTTTGCTAAGGCAGCAAACAGCAAACTTGCACTAATAACTCCGGCTGACACTCCACTACAATAAAGTGTGCGCCTTGAATGTTTCTACCTATAAACGCACGTACATAACTACATAAATACACACCTTTACACATGCATATATACATACACATTTGTACATATACATATACTCCTATAAACATACTTGTATATACGACATATATTTTACTTGTTTGCAGCTGCAAATATCTATGTGTTTATTACTTGTGCCTATAGTGTATTGGTATAGGTAATGGGGTCGCATAACTGTAATTATCAGCCGTCTCCGTTGCATATCGACAATTGCCGTTGCAATGCGGTTTCCGTTACTGCAACTCTTCCTGCTGTTATTTTTTTCATATAGGCGGTTGATTTACATATTTCTTTGAAGGTATAAAGGGTGACTTGCTACTCGTCTTTATCTATAAGGTGATTCGGCTTTATAGTATATAAGAATCATACACTATACTTGTTGACATTATCATATTAGTATAAGCCATGAAAATCCTACGACTTTCTCATAAAACCTGAAGATCAATCGGAGGCACCTTTAAGCTTTTTAGTTTTAATTGATAAGACTTTAATATTTATATGTGTAGATTAAAAGAACTTCTGAAATTGTCTCTTAATAAACAACTACTAAAATATTATTAGACAATTTTTTAAATTTAATATTACAGGGTCAAAATCTGAAGTAGCTGTTGAGCAAACTTCCACATTTCATTTGCCTACTTTTATTGTTAGTGTACATTTTTAACTTGTTATTCCGACTTCCCGACAATTAACCCTATCGATCATTATTTCGTTAAAACGTCGTCGAAGATCTACACTTAATCGCCTGGTTGGTTATCAGATCTTATTATGACTTTTAGCCAGTTGTTTGCAGTATTCGTCCATTAAATATCAGTTGTTTCCGTTCTAATTGCAGTGGCTTTATATTATTTAAGCTACGGACGGCCTCAGCGTACTCTATTATTATCTAATGGAAATATTTTCTTAAAGGTCTAAAGCATCTTTGAGAGTAGTTATTGCTCTGCTTAAAGCGAATTTAAAGGAAAATATATTTTGAGAATAATATGTTTCGACTGTTATCGGCTATCAATATGGTAGTACAGCTAGTTAGTAGCTTTAATATGTGGATATTAGTGGTGATGGCTGGCTTCAACCTATTATTAAATGTGTTACCTTAGGAAGGCACTACAGAATAAATTACTATAACTAATAGTTACGTTAACGCTTTTTTCCTTATTTTTCATGAAGAATATCTATTTGAGTTGCCCAGGTCCCTGTATTTATAATTGCATGCATAAACATACAAATAAATATTGTCTGCAATTTCAACTAATTCGAACTGCCATGCAATTGTTTCGAAAAGTTTTCCAACAGCAGAATTTATAAGCACAAACTTGTTCACTAATAAATGCAGAGCCTAAGCCAGTTGTGTGTAAGTACAGTAAGGCGTATGTTTGCATATAAGCCACTGCACATTTAAGTATGCAAGCGTATATGCAACTATCAGCTGCTACAATTATAGGCGAGCAGACACATATATTAGGGTGGGTAAAAAAAACGAATATTTTTTCACTTGGTACTCTGAAAAACAAGTGCTTAGACACCTCTAAGAAAGTCTCTATAAAATATAATGTTTCATAGATTTTGTAGGATAATAATAAAATAAGTAATCCCTTACAATTAAAAGCTCATACTTGGAGGGACTTTCTTAGAGGTTTCTAAGAACCTGTTTTTCAAAGTAATGAAAGCGAAGAAAAAAATATTAGTTTTTTTTTTTTTGACCCACTCTAATGTATATACAATTGCCAATTCGCTCATTGCTTGCAATTGCTTGTTCTTAGCAGATTTTGCAGTTCAATTTACAGTTTGCAATTTGCAATTGTTCTAATATTTTGACATGTACGCAATTGTCTAGATTTATTGGCCTATTATTACTGTAATTAAAGCAACTGTATGCACTACAGTTATCACAGCGGAGGTTGACTTAGAACTGCAAATGTTTGTGTGTGTAGTTGCAGTGGCATAAGCAAATACACAGTGATTTGCATACCCAAATATATGCGTGCGTAGATATGGGTCTGTGTGTGTGTGTGTGTAAGTTATCTAAGTTTTATAACTGTAAGCTGTTTATGTATTTCTGAAGAGTCTTGTCAGCCTTTCATGCATGTGCGTGGCTCTTAAGCAAACAATTTTTACTACCACTCAGTTGCTTTTGCTCTAATCTCTCCCCTATTTTTAATGTAATGGCGTATGCATTACAAATAATTGAAATTCAATTTTCTATTTCTATTAAATATTTAAAAAATTCTTTTCTAATTCTTTCTACAACAGGAAAATTCTATTGTTCGTAGGCTCACGTACATATATGTGTAAATAGTAAATTTGCTTCTACAAAATAATTACAATTCTTATTGAAAAATATTTCTTCTCTATAAATAACAGAAATGTGTGTTTTGGTGAATTATTATTATTTTTTTTGTTTTAATTCAATAAAAGTTGTGCTACAAATTTCGTGTTTTGACTTTTCCTTCGACATATGCAAGGAGAAATCATCAAAATTTTATTGAGAGCCCAGAGAAAGAGAGAAAAAGTGATGCCTATTGAATTCCAATAATAAATATTAAATAAATAATATTTTTTCAATGACAGCTGAATCGAATATGTGGTCTTAATGGTTGATTGCATTAAAATGTAATGGGTGTTTGTTTTAGATGTGTTGATGATATGTTCAATGAAGCAATACATTTTTCAGAGTTGTCGTTTTGACAGCTGTTACTCGATTTATATACAGTTTCATTTACCAATTTGTAATGAACGCACTTACACCCGAACAACGTTTGCAAACGGGACCAATCACGGGATGGCCAGCGTCATGGTCATGAAAGTCATGGTTTGGTGTGCTCTATGGACAGATGGAATCATTGGTCCATATTTCTTCAAACATGAATTAATTTATTGAAGGAAACTTTTAGTGAGCGTATTAGCTCGCGTCATGAGCTTTTGGCGTGGCCTCCAAGATCCTGCAATTTAACACCAGTGGACTATTTTTTGGGGTTATATGAAGTCGTTTGTCTACGCAGATAAGCCCGAGACGATTGACGCCTTGTTAGATAACATTTCTTGTGGTGCGTTACTGCTGACATTAGCTCCAATCGCTTTCAATATGTGCAAGATAAATAATCAGCAGTTCATTTTGATTTAAATCATTCGAGCGGTATAGAAAAGTTCGTCCAAAATTGGTCAGTGTCACGTTCATAGTCCAATATTGGAACTAATCTACTTGTATATGCATACTTGCTGTATAAACTTTGTGAATAAATTAAGTCTTTATGGACGTTGTATTGTATATATTTAATGTGAATCAACGTAGTACCGAACATAAATGTTATTTTAGAGATGGATATGGTTTATCTTGTCTAAGCATTTAGTTTGATTCACAGATACGAACTCTCTTTTGATCAACCGTATGTGTTCTGCTGCCTTATCCGGCCTAGGTATACCCACAAGATCAAATTTGAACCAGATTAGTCCTTTTAACTGCGCGCTCAAATCAAATATATTAAAAAATTTTCCTTAATACGTAGCTAGGTAGGGTGGATGTCTGACTGGAGGCCCACTGTGAAACCACTATTATATCTTCTCTGAATAATTCTGTGCTTGACCGATAGTTGCGATTATTCTATAGTCTCCTCTTCTTCTACTTCTTGACAACTTTTGCAATAGGCGTTGAACTTGTATGGTACTCCCAGTCTACTGACATGTGTGATATCCATAAGTCAGTTAGTATGTGTTTGGCAGCTGTTTTTTTTTTGAACCGAAAAATTTTTCGTGCGAGTTTTACATATTGGGACAATGAACTTATGGCGCGTTCCTTGTAGCGAATAATTTAGTTTCAAAAATAGAAAAGACTTACTAGGAGCCAAATCTGGCTAGTTCTAAATGAACCAATCCGAGTTAAATATGATCTGATAATATACATAAATTGTTTGCGATAACTTAGCGTCTGATAAATAAGGCGGATCATACATTTTTGGACCAAGTTCATAGAAATATGGAGAAAAAATTAAAGATAATGACTTTGAAGGAGTTTTGATTCGACAGCGCTATCTGAAAACGATCACAAACTGACAGATTACATATGTGATAAGGACTGGTGGCCAAAGCTTTCGGCTGCCATAAAAATCACTACTCTTTCAGCAAATCAAATAGTTGGTGCTGTCACAGCTTTAATCGTATTTTATTATTTATATGCAGGCCTGCTGTTTTAAATAATTTCCAGTTATACAACTTTATTTTCAAAGTTCCACTTTTACTCTAAATTTTGCTATATAATGAAGATGAGTACTTGTAATACAAAAAAGTCAATTTTCCTACCATTAAATACACGCACACACAGACAAAACCAGGCATGTGAAAAGAACTCCCGTTTTGGACTCTTCTCAATGCTGACACATTTTCAGTTTCATCTGCATCATTATATGGCGCACAATAACAACAAAAACAACAATAACGGTGCTATACAACAGCTATAGCGGTAAAAGAAACGACAAGCAACAAACAGTGGCATGCAACAAAAGCAAACATGAAAGGGGTCTCACACACGCTTGTGGCGACTATGGCAGCACTGTAAGTGTGCCGCATGAATGTGCAACACTTGAAAATTCATGCCAAAGGGAAACGTAAATTGAAAGTGTTGTCAGCTAAAAGTGGCGAAGCTGAGTCAGTGGTGTGGTAGCGACAGGAGAGCGCTGGTTAGCGGGAAAAGAGTTAAAACAATTCATGACAGAAAAGGGAAGGCAGGCGAATAAACAAACAACAGCAGTGAAAATATTGCACAAATATGCAATGTACATGTGCAGCAAAGAGAGACTATGTGGCAAGTTTTGACTGTGACCGTTCAAGACTGTGAGCGTGCCGTAAACTCAAGTGCATGCACACACACACACATGCAACAGCACATACCAAAGCGTTATAATGTTGCAACAATAAATTGGAATGAAAGTCATCAAAAAGCCACCCACTTCATTAATGAGCGCCTGTCAGGCAGCCAGCCAGCCAGCCAGCCAGCCAGCCAGCCAGCCAGCCAGCCAGCCAGCCAGCCAGCCAGCCAGCCAGCCAGCCAGCCAGCCAGCCAGCCAGCCAGCCAGCCAGCCAGCCAAGTAGTTAGGCAAGCATGCTATGTGGCAACTGGCCGAGCAGTGCAATGTAGACGCCTACAAAATAACGCACACACAATTTCTTTGGCTCGCAAATATTGCCGGCTTGCTACTGATTGCAGTGCATGCAACATATGCTGCTGGCATGCCGAAAAATATCGCACAACAACAACAGCCGCACTGTCAGCAAGCAAGCAAACTTGTCCTCAAATCATTGTGCAACATCAATAATCATGCGAGCATCACACAACTATGCAGTCACAGGAAGCAAAAAGTTCGTATATTTTTGGAATGAAAAAACGGTAGCATAAAACTGTTGCAACAAATGTGCATATTTTTGCAATGACTTTGGCATGCAACAACGTGCAACATTGCATTGCAAAGTCGAGCGTTGCAAGTTGACGCATTCATATGTGAAAAATTAAGGAGATAAGTTGAAGCATTTCTCTCTTGGCCGTGGAGTGGTAGGGCGTGTGTGTGTGTGTGTTGCAGCTGCAATGTGTTGCACAAGCGCTGCTTGTGCGAACCTAGATAATGTGGCAGGAAATTTTTGCACAATGACTTACTGCAATGCTGGAGCGAATTCACAATGGCCAAAATGGCAAATAACTATGCCGCTATGCATAAGTTTACATAAACAGTTACTGCGTGGCAAGTATGTGTGTGTTTGTATATATAGTTACCCTGTGAGAATAATTATAATTATAAATGTTATCTAGAAGATACTAAAAGGTAAACTGTAATTTTATCTCAATTTATGTTATGTTGTATTATGTTATGTTGACATGTTATATTACGTTGCTATATTATGTTACGTTATTTTATGTTATGCTGTGTTATGTTATGTTTTGTTACGTTATGTTATGTTATGTTATGTTATGTTACGCTATGTTATGTTATGTTATGTTATGATATGTTAAGTTATGTTATGTTATATTACGCTTTGTTAAGTTATGTTATGTTATATTAAGCTATGTTAAGTTATGTTATGTTGTTTTGGTTTATCTTATTTTCTGTTACGTTATGTTATATTATATTATGTTATGCTTTGTTATTTTATGTTATGTTATGTTATGTTACGTTATGTTATGTTATGTTATCTTACGTTATGCTATGTTAAGTTATTTTATGCTAAGTTATATTATGTTATGTTAAGTTATGTCATTTTATCTTATGCTATGTTATGCTTTGTTATGTTATCTTACGTTATGTTATGTTCAAATATAATGCCAGTCTGTATATAGGCGAACTAGTATCTTGGTTTATGAGATATCAATCTGAAATTTTTCACATTTTGTCATTTGTCGGAACGACCGATATCGGTAATAGCATACAACAGCCATACGAACAACAATAAAAATAAAATCGAAAAGCTTTTTTATTTGATTAGATATCTTCACGAAATTTTTCACGGATTATTGTCCTAGGCAGCGCTATGAGCTTCAAATAGTTTCGAGCGAACCACTATAGCACATATAGCTGCCATACAAGCTGAATGATCCAAATTAAGTTCTTGTATGAAAAACTTTTTATTTGTGAAGGGTATTATAGCTTCGGTACAGCCGTAGCTACCGTTTTTTCATGTTTTCTACCAAAATGTAACCAACTACTTTAGTTCTATTTACTCTCCTTAAATTATACAAATTTTTCTGCAGGGTTCGCATAGTACAACTAACAAAAGGAATTTTTCAATGTGTTGCACAATAGCGTCATTGTCATCTGTTAGTGCTGTTATTGTTATTGCTACAACTGCTACAACATATTGTCAACGCTCACAGATATTTGCAGCACACCAAACTTATATGCGGCAACTTTGTGGACATTACTGTCATACAAACACCACCACAGACTGACTGGCTGCTGCAAGCCACCAGTGCGTATGCTTTACCGCTGACTGCACTTCCTTTTGCGACTGCTTTGTCCCCCGGCCGGTTAACGTGCTAGCAGTTTAGTTGCAACATGCAAGCAGCTGTAGATTAATGCATGCTCACTTACAATAACAACAATTGCAGCAACTATTTCGGCAACAGCAGTAGCAGCAGATATGTTGGTGACTACGCTAAAGCACTGTCACATAAGCAGCGAATCGTTTGTAGGCCCTTAAGCACTATGCCTATGCTGTCTTCTGAGGTGGTCTATGTATGTTATGCCGCCTGCTTTTGCCATCTTTGCGCTACCTTATATGTAGCTTACCACTTGCTACATAGTTGAATGCTTAAACTCATGGCGCATGCGTCCGTGAGTGTATGCGCATGTGCGGACACATTCCAGCGCCTGCAACAGCTGTCCAGTTTGGTTTTGGTATGCTTTTACGTTGCGCTTGAGTGACAACCTCCAGGCAATAGCCAAGAATGCCTCATCACTCTTTGCTCGCTCTCAACATATACTCTCACACAGTCATATACAATAGTTACAGTGTGTGCCGACGCTTACAAGCAAGCATTTGCTTTTCTTCTCCTACTGGTTTAGTTTGTGGCATCCTGCTGTTATACTTTCAACATATGTCGTCGATCTATTTACAGCATTTGTAAGCGTCTATGCGCCGGTATGCTTGTGTGCCATTTGCTTGGCAACAACTTTAATTAAATTTTTGCGCAAAGTTCTTAAATTAAATGCAGAACTTTCAACAACACTTCACGCTGCCAAAATACCTATCAACAACTGCTACTGTTAGCCGCCTAAAGCCTCTAGCACAGCTATATATGCCACACATACTTGCAGCGTTTAGCTGTCAAGTTTTGTTGTTGTTTGCACGTTTTGCTATGCTATGCTATTGCAAAAACTTGTTGTCGTTGTTTTGGCACATGTTTTTGTTTTGCGTTTTTTGTTAGTTCCGTTGTTGTTATTGTTGCATGTTGTTCTTAGTGTTTTTGTTAGTATTATTGCTGGTTGTTATTCTCTGCCTCTGCGCAGACCTCCAGCCGTTTATGCTAGCATTCTTAGCTGTCTTTTGTAGGCTTTTCTGCAATTTCCTGCCCTTTCGCACTTCATGTGCCTTCCTCTTCCCGTCTCTTCTTCTTCCTTACCCATAAATGCGTCAAAGTTAATTGTGTTTGCTATTGTTTTCTTTCAGTTTATAACCACATCAAATTACTGGCAATAAATCTTCGTGTGAAATTTTCAATGCATTTCGCCAGCAGCAGCTGCATCGTTTTGCAAACAACAAAATCGATTATTATGTGCACAATTAAGACTCTTGTGTGTTTAGTGTGTGTGTGTGTATGCATTTTCAAAATACTTTTTTTTTTAGAGTCTACTTGAAATGCGGATGCATCATCTTCTAATATTTATTTCAGCTTTTGCCATATATTGAAAAGAGTAAGTGGAAAGGAAAAAAAAATTTTTTTTTGATAATCTAGACTAGAGTTTAAGTCTCATTGTTCCCTTTAATTGTGTTCTTCATCAAATTTTTAAAAATAAGCTTATAAACTTAATTACTGAAAAAATTTACATATACCAAAACAGAATAAACTCTTCTTTTCAACTGGGAAAAGCAGAAAAAATTCATTTTTGAACTTGAAAAAAAAAAAAATTGTGAATTAGCGCAGCTATTCGCTTCATTGCTAGTTGGGGTAGACGTGGGTATATGCATATGATATCGAAAATGCCCAACAATGTAGCGAATCGCTTTCCAAAAATGAAAACCCAAAAAATTACGTCAAAATAGTTCAAAAATCAAGATTCAGTACGTTTTTTTTATTACCGTGGTGTGTTTTATTGTAAATTCGTTCCACAGGGTCAAACACGAAACCAGTTTTCCAATTATCTGCCTTGGTTTTCACATTCATAATTCAGCTAAATATTCGAGAAGTATGAGACCACACCTAAGTGGTATTTAATTATCTGGTGAAATATTACGAAGGAAAGGATATATCTGGAAATTAACGATATTTTTCAATAAATTCATTTAACTTAATTTTAACTCTCTCCTAAGTTCCGATTTTGATTTAACTTCAGTTGTTGTTCTTCTATTGCACTTATTCATTGATATTGTGTTGCCTTGAACCATATAATTGTGATAAGACATAAATTGGAAGGGGCTTTCGTTGCCTTAAATTAACTCAAAGAGGGACTCAGTACAGTCTGATTGAGCGTTGAAGGTCTTTCTCTATGAAATAAATAACACATAAGGAGTCTTAAATAAGTTGGGATCTACATTTTCCCTCTCAAATTGTTAGAGCTTATGGGCATTTCTCGCATAAAAATCTTTCTAAATTTATTTCACGTTCAACTGTAACCATAAACGATCTTTACACAAATCGCACGCACTTTAAAAACAGTTTCATTAAAATATTGAAAACAATTTCCCCAGAAAATGCAATCAATAGTCAAAAGTGGTAAATAAATTAGAAATTTTACCTTTCATTCATGCAACACCCGCAATGATTGATGTTGTACGCCAAGTTTTAATCGAATGGCAATACACAAGTGTGGAGAAATGCCTTTGGATATTTGCAAACAAATTTAGCTCGTTGCAACACAACACTTAAAAAAATATGTATCCTGTTTCATAGACCTATTCGCAGCCATATATGTTTATGATAAATACGCGCCTCTTTAAACATATATTCATCGCTCGGCGCAAAATAGCTTCCCCATAAAAATCGCACATATAAAAGGACATTGCAAAGTTGCATGCAACAATTGATTGCGTGCGTGAGATCGCCGCGTCAAGACCGCAAAACGCATGCAACGCAACGAACGCAACCGAGCCGACAAACCTATGAAAGCAGGCTGATGAGTCGCCTGAACTGACGACGCAATGCCTGAAATTGATTGTTATTGGCAATGTTGTGGAGTACGGTATTCACTAGGGTGAGACTTAAATATATATAAAATGTTTAAATATATACAATCTGTTAAAACAAATTGAATAAAAACTTAAAAAAAATTATATTTTCTGGCAAATGCTATAGAATGTTATGTGCATTAAGATGGTTCTAAATATACTGCAAAAAAGATTTCGTTATTGCATTATTTTAACAATTAATACAAAATCTAAAGAAAATTGTGCAATAAAAAATATTTTAGTTGAAGAAACTAAAACTTTTGCAAGCATTAAGGGTGTACTAAATGTACGGCAAAAATTTCATATTTTACGCAGCTTAAAATTAGGATGTAACACGCACTTTTTACATCACTAGAAATCAATAAACATTTTTACAAACATATTAGGGTGTGTGCAAATCTGTTAAGCAAAAAATTTCTTTACTTTTTATTTCAAACACAATATGCAAATATATTATATTAGAGAATTGCCTGAAATATTATTATTTTTAACAAATTTCAGTTTTTGTCTCACATTAAGGTGTGCCTAAATATTTTGTGAAAAATTTTACCTACGAATTTTAAATAAAAAAAAAAAAAAAAATCATGCACCTGCCTAATCTAAATAAATTTTTAAACACCTTTCAACATTCACTTGCCAATTTCACACGCGGCAAATGTGGCCAGCGCTCATTTGGAATTTAGCTGCTGGCGCTTTTTGGTTTTATTTTAAATCGTGCAATTATTTTCGGAAATTGGATTTCGGTTTCGCCGCCTATTATCAGAGGTGTTGTTGTGCATGTTGTTTTTATTATACGTACACGTACATTGCCACACATAATACTACGCTTTTTTGTTTGATTGAGCTGTTGCTATTTGACTGCTGATTGCCGACTTCCCATTGCTGCCGACTACCACCGCTGTACGTAATAATCAAATACTTAAAATCGTAATTGCAAAACCACACAAAATAATTTGGCTGCAGTCAAATGAATAATTTTTGCACATGTATTTCCTGCAGTTTTGCCGCCTATAGTTGGCTATCAGCAGTTAATATGAGATTTTCCGCAATGATTCGAAATAAAATGTTTTGCAATTAGCCTGCAATGAGATTGCGTTATTTTGAAGTGAATATACGGACTTGTAGAACAATTTAAATGAATTTGTACGCAATCGAAATGAATTATTTGAATCTAGGTGCCGAAAACATAAATTGCGCTTTAACATGATGAGTATCGACCGGCAGAACCTTGTTTCTAATTTAGTCGTAGCGCCAAGATTTGAAAATTATAAATTTTTTAATTTATTTATTTTATTTTATTTATTCAATTTAAGTATAGTATACAAATATAATATCTAAAAAAAGAGAACACAAATTTTTTAATTATATTTTGTTTTAGTAGGAAGTGAGATACCAGTAACCACAACGATGAGCACATATAAAAAGTGCTCAGTAAGCTTTCCAACATTTATTGCAAAGGGACCAACCAAGAAAACGCTTCAAGGTGCTAAAATGACGTAATTGAAAATCTAATTCTAACCGAACTAATAAAAACAAAACGAGAAGTTCTTTTCTACTCTTACCAAAATTATATTAATGTAATTGAAAGTAAATCTAGGGGAAGAAAATTATTACCGTTGAGACATAAATTATGAAAACTGCTTGAATGACGTAGTCAAACTCCAAATTCTAACAACTCTGTCAATGCTTTAATCAGAGAACTCATGAAAAATATTAAATGAATTTCGTTACTACTTTTGCTAGTATTTAATATACTACTTTAATTTACAGTACATGATAACTGTCGAGATAAAAGTTTTTTTCTCGAATCCATATTCATATTTGCTGCTATACAGCTAATACATAAGCATAGAGGCTCGATACCTAAAATATACTCAAAATGCGTTTGATAAACATTTTACCGGAACATTTAAGGCTTAGAAAGCTATGTTATTTTGTGGCCCAAAGCAGTTCCTCTAGAACGTCGTCATAAATTCACTAAACTGAAATTAATAATGCTCTATAATTAACATGTAAACTTCTAAATCCCTACACCTCATAAGGAGCTAATCAAAATACATTTAATATCATATCAATTTCAAACTTTAATGTCTTCGCGTTCAACTTCATATAACCTACGAAATGTGTAGATTTGCATTCCAATGCCACTATAGAAGTATACAATACAAGACTACTAAGACTACTTTCAGCTACTGTAAACGATAATCAGCAATGCGACAGAATGCAACTCTGCAACCAGAAGCACTAAAAGTGTTAGGCAAGCGCCAGTAGAGATCGCATACAAAGCTGCATAGAAAATGGCTGTGTGATGTTTATAATCAATGAAAGTAAAAAAATGCAAAGGAAGTTGTTGATAAAGTAAGCGAGTCTTGTATTAACACCATTTTTGGGGATAAGAAAAAAATACGCTAACTGAAATATAAAATCATAAAAATTGCGCAAATTTTCTGCTATTATCGCAATACAATTTTATTAGCAGGCGCTACTTATAACACTGGAAGCAATATTAAATACCAGAGGGAGACGCAAGCTCACTATATAGAATTTTTTGATGGCATATAGGTATTATGTAAATTTACTAAATTTTAGATTTCTTAACTGCCAACTTGCAATAACTCTTGTATGGCTGATTTATGGTTTTCGGTGCGAAATAAGTCGAACAGCATTCTTAGATGTCGAACTAGCTACCTAGAATAATTAAGTAGTAACTGATGTGTGGTACCTGCTAGTTTAAATAAAGGCTATTTTTGCAACATGTGGTTTTCAAGCAGAAATAAAATGCATGTAATTTAATACTATGGCCTAGAATTTAGCTTTATGGTAAAAATAAGGGTTTGTCATTATTGACTCGGGCAATTGACCTAATTTTCAACCACTTTTTGCAGCAATTGGAGCCGTATGTCAGCAACAACGTGCCGAATATTCTCTTTCAAGGCATCAATCGTCTCGGGTTTATCGGCGTAGATAAGCTACTTCACATAAACGCACAAAAAAGCTGAGCATAAATCAATTAACAGCTGTTAAAAAGACCAACTCCGAATGATGTATTGCCTCAATGAAAACCACAGGTCTAAAAACAGTGCTCGTCATATTCGAAAGAGCTCTAGCAATTATGTAACACAATAACCGAAAGTCTAAATCTGTCAGAAAATTTTAACTTTAAACTCTATCGGTATTTTGTGAAGCATGCAGCTCATAATGAACGGCACAGAAATTGCATTAAGTCGCCACACCCTCGTGCCTTTAAAAAAAGTGAACACCGGTCATACACCGGATATAGGAGTTTTCAACCAGCTTTTATTATTTTTAGTTAATCTTCATAAGGTCACTTAAACAATAGATTTAAGCGGAAATCGGCTTTATTTTCTACACACGATTTTGGTTAACACCAATAACCGATTTCCATAACCCCAATCGCTACATATCGCTTTGACAGCAGTCAGCATATAAGGTCTAAGTTAATAAGGTTTTAAGTAAATACTTTTTAATCACACCTTGTTTTTATATAACGGTTCCAGATGTATAAAACCCACTTACATTCAAATATGACAATTTCGTAAGAATTTTCTTTAAAATAACGTTAAAGTAGGTACAAACTATATAGTTAATGCAAAAAGTTAATAAACTGAGGCAAATACCTCCAATTTTCAATTTTTCAATATTTTATAAATATTTCGAAAAACTTGAAGTCCCCAATGGTCTACTCTATGCAACGCCTCTACCAACAATGCATATACCAACTGTACCGCCACGACCAACCACGAGCATATACTGTACACAAAGAGTTGCAGCAACCAAACAAAACAAAAAATAAAAAAAAACAAAGTGTGCGAATATTAAAAAATTTCTCAAGAAATGTGAAATCCATTTTGCCGCCAATGCAGCGCGCCATTTCCGTGGGCGATAAGTCGCAGACGTTGCGCATTTTACTTGGCAGCCAACGCCTACGTTTTCTTGCAACACACCGCAAAGTCGTGTGTTGTTGGTGTGCAAAGCGCTTCTTGCCACTTTTCCGGCTTTTCGCGCGATTGCATTCGCCTTTAGTTCCGCCGATTTAATTCAATTTTCAAAACAGAAATTCCACGGTTAATAGAAAAATGTTGCAACTTCAATGCCTCGTTGCGCCAGCATTGTGTGCGAGCGTCAAAGTGCACCACTTACACAAGTGCGTGTGTGAATGTGTGAGTAAGTGCATATTGCTGCTACCGCTGCTGCTTTGAACGCGGCGATTCGGTTGAGCTCAGCGAGTGGCCGGCTTAATGCCCTTAAGAGTGTGCAACAAACTGCTTACTTATGCCTGATCCCATTCGCCAACAGCCATTGCTGCAACATACACAAAAACAACAAAAACAATAATAATAGCAGTAAAAGCAACAACGCAACGGCAAGTACAAAAACGTCTAACGAACTACATCATCTACTAGCACACAGCTTCTTGTTGCTTTGCTTGCTACTTGGCTACTTTGCTGCCATTGCCGGCACTCACATGAGATTTGGCACCATTAAAATGGATTTCATTGCAATTCAAACTACTCTAACGCATAGCAACCGTCCATACATATGCGTGTGTGTATATATATGTGTATATTGTAGGGTGTGTCAGAAAAGTCGTTTATGTTTTGCACTATTAGCACTGAAATGCTCTCCAAGTATGAGCACGTAATACTAATAGAAACATTCTCCATTTGTCAATTTCATATTTTACCCTTTTCTCAAAAAAAAATTCATTTCTCAGTAACATATCTACTATTTGAAAATAAAAACTCGTCTTGAATTCTCTATTAAACAAGTCTCCTACAGTTTCTTCATAAACCAACCAGAAGACCTGGAAAGAATTTTTTTTGAGCTGTCTAACAACCAAATTTCCATGATATAAAGTGCAAAAAATAATCGTAACTTTTTTGTCCCACCCTAGTGTATACCATAAACATATACAATCACACATTAACAATAATGCTCCATCATACTCTCTGGCATAGATGCCAAACACTTGCAGCTCGCTCAGCAACATTTTATATATTAATAGTTTTTTTGGTCAACGCTTTATCGGCTATTTTATTTTCGACTAACACACACACACATACAGACGCAAGCGTACGCTCCATAAAATACAACGAAATTGCGGAATTAAAGTGGAAATTTAGTGCCAAAACTATTATCGATAAGACCAAATACACACGCTTCATTTTCGGCTCTCTGCCGCTAAGCATTTTGCCGTTATTTTTCCAATTGTTATTTTCTATACTCATACTATATATTTTTGTTGTTTTTGTAATGTGGTATTTATTTTCTTTTGGCTTGGTTATTTTTCAATTTCGTACTCTTCACTCGTTGGCCAATTTTTAGTGTGTGATTTCATTTAGTTATATTTTATACTTGAAATTTTTATCACCAAATTATTTTATCCCACAGACACAATCGTTTCGTTTTTCCATTTGGCTTTGCTTTACGCTCTGCGATTGGCTAAGTATGAGTTATGATTATAGCAGTCGACTTTTCCACATACATATGTATAGGCAGGAATAGTAAAGATAGGCTGCAGTAGAGATTTTAATATTATTATTGCCTTCGTATTTGGATGAGTGGCTGTGGCTTATTCACTATAAATAAGGCCAATTTTCGGCTTATTGAAAAATAAACTCTATATTTTGTGGCAGCAAGTATCCGAAAATCTGTACAAAAGAGGTTTTCTTATTTGCTTAAACAAAAATCTTATTTATCAATGTATAATACTGTAGAAATGCTATCTGTAATTTATCGTATCTTATTTATGTTATATTTAGCTAAACCACACACCCTATACGATCGTCAAGGTGAAGTTTTTATAGTCTACATTTAGGCGCATTTAGCTAAGTCGCATACCACATCGAACGTAAGTTAGTTCACTATGCTTTTGGGTATATCATTACAATTCTACTACTACATCACAACTTGGCTTTTGTTTCTGGTTCTGTTAAGTTGAGAAGGGTATATAATTAGTTTTGAGGAGAAACTTAAATGTATGGATTGCCTACTAAGCATTATTTAAATATTGTTTTTTTAATAACTGAACGCTGAGCTAGAACAGGTATGCCAAGAGATAAAAAAAAAGTCGAAAGGGTTAGATAAAGCACGCGTCTGTGCCACAAAAGCAAGGCGATCTGGCTTTCTGGCGTTCAGCGTCAAGGAAGTAGCGATACAATAATGCTGTGCCGCTCTCAATAGGAATGCAGATCTGCGTGTGTTGCAAATCATTTTCCAGAACGTTTGCAGCACACTTTTGCAAGTAGTGTCATCTCTGCATTCCACATTTGTGGAGGCGCAGCAGATTTCTTCATGCATTTTAATAATCAAATAGCATCACAGTTGGCATAAAAACAATTATCTTTTATATGTTCTAAGTTGGAACCCGCGCTTACATGGAAAATTTTAAGAAAAATAGCAAACAAAGATTACTTCTTTTTAGCAGTTGGAGCTTACAAGTACATAAGTGCTGCGCTAAAACTACATTAAAATTGAGGTTAGATATCAATTTTGTAAATTTTTTGAGGCAAACTGGTTGATAAATTATATTATGACTGTTAATAGTAAACCAAGTTCTCCAGCCTAATATCTCTTTATAAAAGGTTTTTTATCTAAAGATTTAGGGCAAAAAATAAGAAGGTGTGGTCTCGATCAGACTGCCTTCTGTATTAACCTACGTAGTAACGAAGTAAAACTTAAAAACTTTCGAAAATTCCGTTCTTAAATTTCGCACTCACAGTTTTGATTAATTTTCAATATACGATTCTTTAGAAAAAGAAAAATGTTCATTTTTGTCAGATTTTAATCAATAACCGTTGACAAGTTAACTTGTCGTAATGTGATACTAATCAGATGCATCGATTTTTATTGAACAATTTGACGAAGGACGAAGCAAGATTTCTTCCACACACAACTAACTGTACCATCGAGCATAGAATAAACACATACATATACTCTGCGTGACATACAAAAGATGCACAGATAAATCTTTAAATACAACCGCAAACACGTAGCGCTGATATGGTTTTCGGTCAGAAATTTTCAAACCGCAAATCCGTGCAGAAACAACCAAACAAGGTAACCACACCGACTGACAAACTGACGTAGAAAACGCGCATTCGGTTGCCGCTGTCAGCAAAATCAAGTAATAAAGTTAGTAAAGTGTTGGAAACGAAAAAGAGCTGGACAGAAAAGGGAACTGAGTAAGTGCGTTTCTCACTTAAGAAAATTGTAGCATATCTCTAGGCGAAACATGGAGCATATATAATGTAAAAAAGTACATAAAAGTATAGGTGCGCATGTGTGTGTATATTTTTGCATTTGCACTTGTCACGAAATACATACGTGTTAGTGCTAATGCACATGTGCGGTGCGTTCAGTGCTTCATACACACATGCGCATGCCTACAAGTTTTCGGCTACGTACTTACTTCTGACTACTGTATGCTCTGTTATAAATAGAACTTTACATTTCCAGTATGTAGTTTTTCTTTGCACTTTTTATTTGGTAAGTCAGACGTTATGTCCGCATGCGAAAGTCGCAATGGCAATGGCAGCCGCTTGACATGTACAATATTTATGAGTAATGAACTACCGCTTGAAGAGTGACAAGCGCGTGCTGGCAAACATGAACAAGTTGACAAAAAACTGCAAACACTCACTGCGGTATGCCCAAATGAGTTTTTCCATACACACGCGCATATTTCTTTATATGTATGCAGCTATATAATTGCGTTTAAAAAGTTGGCAAAATTAAGGAGAAAGCTGCTGTAATACTCGTAAAGCGATTGCGGTTGAATTCTTAGTAATTTTGACCCTCAGCAAGTGAAGTTACGATAATGAGTATTTGTTCATTTCATTTCTTGGAGATGTAAGCGAAATTGTGTACTTTATATAACAGAAAATGATTGAGGATTAAGTTATGCATTACGAAGCAGACAATTTATTTTACGGGGTATACGTAATGTATTTGTCATTTATGGGTTTTTGTAATGCAAGATTCGTTAATTTCTGGTAAATTATTTTGTTACGTCTAATAACGGCCTGAGTCTGGTCATAGAACAATAACGATCCCTATGGCTACTTTAAGCCTTATGGACTGCTTGGCCTACTTGCTTAAAATGCTCTTTTCAGTGCTCATCGTTTTTTCGGCCACTCTTTGAATTCCTACAATTTTTTACAACTGAATACAAGAGAAAATGTTCTCCGTCTTAACTAATTTTAATTTATCATAAATAAAATTGTCTAAAACTGATATTTCAGCTGATTCAGCTATACAGCATGGAATTTATTGGAAGTATATTTTATAAAGTAGTTTTATTTATCTTGCAATGGACACTATTATGGTTGGTTTATTAATAAACTATAAATATATAATTTTATCCTAAGTAAATATAGTTTAAAGACAAGATGCAAATGGTCTTCTGCCATCACGCAAAACTATAGATATCAACATGGACAGAGTTTCTTCTCGGTGTGGCTTTTTTTCTATATTCATGTGGTTCTACTTAAGATTATTTATAGCTGGGCGTGAATACTTGCACCTTAGAAACCAATACTTTTAATTTATTGTTGTAAGCCTGCTCTTTGTATTTTGTTTTCTTTATACTTGTATCTACTACTAAAAGTTCAATCAAATGCACTGTATAAAAATATTATTTGACTGCAGCAGGATTGATGAAGCACAGAAATAACTGCAGTATTATATATTTATGTTTATCACCAAGACTGGACTATTCATACTCCAAATTTTCGATTGTGAGCAACTTGTCAAGCTCACTTAATTTTTGAAATCTTTTTAGCCAAGCGTCCATTCTATCCATGTTTGGCCCAGAAAAAAAATTATGGATAAATTACCTGTTTGTCCCGACGTCAAGGCAGACCTCTTTTGAATATTATCTGCCTAAGCTATAATTTTCTGTCGCGCTGCTTACAAAAAATCATAGATTCGATCCGTTGTATTCATTTTACCTACTGACAAGTCTTAAGTCCTTTTAGAGCAAAACTTAGAAGTACAAGGAGCTATTCTTGTTTCTTTAATTGCTATAGTGTTCCGGTGAAGGTATTTTAAACATTGAACATGTTTGAGCATACCTTTAGGAGCTTTACTATTTTCCTCTTATTATAGAATCATTCATCTAGCAGCACAAAAGTATACTATGCTCAGCGGACAATCTCACCTTTTCATTGCAATACTTTTAAGCGTTAAACAGCCATCTGGTAGCATTATCCTCTTGCCTTTATGTGACAACTAACAGTTATTCCCAACTAATCGCATTTTTCACTACTCACAAACATAAATATCACACCGGACATGTGTAAACCCATAATATTTATTTATTAGGGTGACCACACAATTGCAACATTTATATTCATTACCTGTATCGCCAACTGGGCGTCTAGACTTCATAAAACTTCAAAGCGCCACAACGCCAATCATACGTTATAGAAAAGCCTTTGAGCAACTAAAGCGTAAGCGTTGAAGAGCAAAGATTCGCTATTATACCCAAGCAGCAACAAAATTGCAATAGCATAAATAGCAACTGACAACAACAACAATCAACTGCTATAAGTGTTAATGTTATTGCTGCCACAGCCATTATGGGCAACACACCAGCGTAGAGAGTTCGAATGGCATTGAAGTGCAACAGCGCCTTCTAAATTTAGGTGTGTGTCCTTATGCTGCTGCCACACACAAACATGTATGAGTGTGTGTGTGCGCGTGCACAGTTCACCGCACACTAATACATTTGGGAAATTACAATACCATTTCAATCAAAACCAGCGCGAACGCGAAGAGTGTTGTTGGGAGAGAGGAGCGTAGAAAAGAACCTGTGTGCGCTTTGTGTTGCTGCGCTTAAGCGTTGCAATATTTTGCGTTTCTTTATTTTTTTTTTCTTGCTTCGTGCTTCATCCAACTCACTGATTTGCGCGCATTAAGCACGATTTTCCCGCCATGCTTTGCTATTTTTGATTATTTTTAATATTTTTTTTCGCATTTTATTTTCCATAAGGGTTCGATATTGTTATCCTTGAACAACATAAATACGTTGGATTGCTGCCTTATGTTGCGCGCCTGGCTGGTTTACCCTGTTGCATGCGAGCGCCTTCTGTTGGCCGCTTGGCAGTTAGCGCATGTTGTGTTATCCCTTAGCATTTTGCAGTTTTACACTCTACCTGCCATCCCGTACTGCCGAAAGCGCTACTGCGTGACTGCGCTTTTGTTGGCCTTCACGCTGTGCCCCACCCTTTATCTACTGTTGTTGTTATTATTATAGCGCAAAATTCTCAATACTGCTTATGTGTTGTTGTTGTTGCTGTGGCTTTCATCTATTTGCTGCAGCCTCAATTGTGTGCTGCGTTTCTCATCCATTTTAACTGCACACAGCACTGTGCTAGCGCTTTTCTTAGGTGTCTGGGGAAATACAACAATTTGAGCACGCTAAGATTTTCTTGTCCTGCTGGTCTTTCGCCGGCATTTGGCACGAGTGCGCGTTAAAGGATATTGAGCAGTTTGACAGCTCATTTAGTACGAACGAGCGACCAGTTGGAGCTGGGGAATATTGGCCGCGTTGCGCTAAATTGATGGCGTTACTATTTTCGGTTACTTTTTATCTCATTTGTAAGGGAAATTTTTTTTTCTTTCAGCGCGCCTTTGAAGTGCCAGCGTATAGTCCACGTTCATGAGTGTGGGATTTAATTTTTCCTTTTCGATTTCATTTTTTGACAGCCATAATAATTTACGTTTCAAGCAAATTTTTTCGAAAGCAATTTTTTTGTGAGGATTAGTTGCGATTGTGAGTTTTAAAATAAATTTTATGCATTTGGGAGAGCACTGATTGAAAAATGTTATAGCATGATAGACTGCGGCAGTAGCCTTTGAAAATAATAAAAAGTGAAAAAATGCATAGTAGGTTGAAGCCCATTGCAAACGAAAGATAATGTAATAAAAATTAAAGGAAAATTAATTTACGGGCGATCTGAAGTCAAGACGAGGAAGAGATGGTGAGTGGTTCAATTTTTAAGGGTTGATAATATCTTAGCTTGATTTCCGTCTACCAGTCGCATAGAAAAATATTATATGGCAAAGTTGAAGGCAATGAAAAGATCTAAAACTTTTGTGTTAACACATTTTTCACATATTTTAAAAATGTATGTTAAAAGCTCAAATAACCAAGTTTTTGGGTTTTATAAGTTTACCTTGTAAAAAAAAAATTTGCACGAAATTTGGTGTAAACTTGCCTTCTTATATCCCAAATACATTGAAATTGTATACGCTGAACAGGGTATTTAAAGTTTTCCACGATGTTTGTAACACCCAAAAGGAAACGTCAGAGACCCTATTAAGTGTATATACAAGCGAACAGCGTGACGAGCCATTTCGTCGGTCGGTATAAGTTTTTTGTAGTGAATCTTTTGTATTTGTAAAGGCTATTACAGCTTCGTTGCAACCGAGTTAAATGTTTTTTCTTGTTTTTATTTAACATATTAGGAAGGAAGCCGTATTTCCACTTAAAACCGGAAACACCTTATTTTTAATAAAAAAACTCTCCCATCTCATTCGCACGTATTTAACAGTAACTCCTGCTTTTTGATTTAATCGTTTTCAATGATAAATTCAATTTCTACGGTGGTTCTGCAATCCAAAAATCTTCCAAAAAATGTTCAGTCCCTATAAATTATAACTTCACTATAAAGCTCTCCAAAATAGAATATTTCAAATGTATTAAAACTTTTAGAAACCTCTTTTTGGGTTACCGCGTATATTGTTTATAAAATTTAAGTAGTGTCAACTCGAGAAAAATTTTAGTATTCTTCTTCTTATTTGGGTATGAAAACTTCTCTATATACCTTTTTTTGAAATTCCTACTTTAACCTTTAAAAATTAATTTAAATTGTATCCACTTAATCGAAGGCAAGGGATAGGTGTATTTGCGCCTTCTCTTCTTTTTTTTCTATCTCCTTCTCTCAGACCCTCTTTACATCACTCTTTCACGCACTTTAATTCACTCTATCACACTTCATAGCTCCTTCTATCTCAATCTATCTCTCTACGTATAGCTCCATTATATCTTAGGGACTGCCTGTTAGCATCTTTTTTTGAAATTCCTACTTTAACCAAAATAAATTTAAATTGTATCAACTTCATCGAAGACGAGGAATCGTTGTATTTGAGCCTTCTCTTCTTTTTTTCTGTCTCTTTCTCTCAAACCCTATTTCCATCACTCTTTCGCTCATTGTATATAAATCTATCCCACTTCATAGCTCCTTCTTTCTCAATCTATTTCTCTACGTATAGCTCTATCACAATTTTTAACACTCCCTCTCTTTATTTCTATCGGCTTCAACATATAATATCTAAAATCATAAAAGAAATTTGTGTACCTCCTGTATTCTTGTACTTATTTGTAATGCTTCTTCAATAATAAAGCCAGTAAAGTGTTGATTAATTGTTTTTCCAAAAACCTTCTTAGACTTAGTCTGCAATCTAATTGGACGTTCACTATAAGCCACAGGGAAATAGGTGATGAGTTGGATTAAGAGTATTAAAACATGTTCTAACCTGTATGTTTGATTTTCTGTAAAAAGTTTCTTGGTGCAGGGATCAAATCAGAAAATATGTTCACAGCTTATTTAATATATAATTATAATAATTATATAATATTTTTCATATACAATATTTTTTGTATCTTCTAAATGTTCGCCAACATCTTATATTCTTATGTAGGGTCTATAAGATAACTTTAGAACGCGATCTATGTTTCATCTTGGTGAAGGCTCACTAACTGAAAGAATGCTGCTTAGAGTTAGGCAAGGAAGATATGCTACTAAGCAAAATATCTATTGCTCAGATAAAATAAATTTATTATAATGCTGCCAAGAAATCTTGTCATGGATACCTCACAAAATACAAAATACAGAGAGCTCTATCTGTCAGATAAAGAAGACCTCTCTTTTCAACTTTTAAGCATTAAAATTGATTATTAAAACATATTTCTCTTACATCAATATGACATTTATCTTCTTGACATTTTGTTTTAATCCATTTCACCAACAACCAGCACTAACTAAAAAACCATTTATATTTAACATAACTAAAATTTCTTAGAAAGTGACGAAGTTCCAGCAGCATAACTCAAAGTTGACATACCACAAAAATGTTGAAACAAGAAATGCTGCAGCAAAAATCCAACCACATAAATTCTACTTTACGTAACCGCAAGTTAAAACCAGCTAACTGACAAAGACACCAACAATGCAAGATAAAAGCGAAGAAGAAAAGCAAAAATGATTGAAAAATAATTGCGAATCAAAAACAGCGGCAATGCTAAAAGAGAATTGCTGTGACAGCCAAACAATGGGTGGTTAAGTAGGTAACCAAAAGCAAAGTCAGGCAATAAAACAACGATGAGTGCAGCAACAAAAACGCAGCTAAGCAAAAGCCTAAGTGCTGAGCAAAAACTGCAAAAGCCAACAGAACAATATGCATAGCTGAAAAGTAAGAAAAAATGACAGCAACAAAACAACAGCAAAGTAAACCGCAAAATTCAAAGTGTTGCCAACAATCTGCACTTAAGGCCGACTGAGAAGATGAAGTGTGGTTGAGTTGAAGAGACAAATAATGCTAAATTTGTAGCGGAAAATGAAAACGACAATGAAATGCAAGCTAGAAAAAATAATAAATGGAATTCTTAAATTTAAAAAATAAAAACAAAAAATTGCGAAAAAAGTGTAACATTTCTCTTTTACAAAATTATTTTTGTATAATGAATGTAGGCTGTGTGCATACATAAAAATATTTTTTTATGATAATTTATACCTGATAAGTATTATCATACAGTTTTAATATTTATGCATTACTTCCTTTTCACTTTTTCTTCTTTTTTCTTTATTAGCCATGTAATTTTTTCCCCAGCTCTTGGCTATTTTACACTCTTTCCTTTCAGTTGCTCATTTTGCACTTTACTAATTTTTATTACTTTCCGCTTTTTTTTTTGCTTTTTCAGTTCAACTTTTCTGCAGTTACGGGTAAGTGGTAAATAATATTGTATTTTTATTGCGAAGTGCGGTTAAACCAAACATTCAACCAGCACTTCGCCAATAAAGCAAGTGCAGCAGCAATTAAGTGACCATCAAAAGCTTTATTGTTGTTGCAGCAGATTTTAATTGTGGCGCAAGAAGCTTGCATTTGACAACTGACCTATGAAAGATTCGTACATATTTTAAATGGTTTTGGAAACATTATTGAAGCTATGATAAGGAAGTAGCGTAGAAAATAGTATATAAAAAATAGCAAGGATAAGAATATATTATATAATAAAAAAAAATTGCGGCAATTAAGACATTTGCTAGAAGGCTACTATTATACCCTCAATATAGTATATTAAGTTTGCCATTTTGCCTGAGTCTATGACCGTCTCTATATACACGAACTAATCCCTCTGTTTTTAAGCTATCGATCTGAAAATTGCAAGCAGCTCATTTGTTGGAACTGTCGATATCGGTCTACTATATGTCATAGCTGCCATACAAACAGATTGATCAAAGTAAAGTTCTGTATTGAAAAAAAAACTTTAAATGACACACGTATTTTGTCATGGATTAAGGCCCAAAGCAGCGCTATAATATCCGAAAATTTTTTTAGATCAGAACGCTATAGCATATAACTGTCATACAAGCTTATTGATCAAATAAAAGACAAAGATATTTTCATACCCTTTAATGCTATAAAAAATGCAGCTGTGAAAGGTAATATTACTACATTTAGCCTCTATTTCTTTATTAAGATACTATTTGAACTAATTTGAATATATAAATGGTAAATTTTTTGTTAGGAATTCCACGATTTTCATTACTTTTTAGCGGTATCGTGGAAAACTAAGTGATTAAGGAAAGGTATTCATGTAAAAATCTAACATCTAAGATTTTTGAGTAATCTCACCGAAAACTATTTAAAAAACATTGATTGCAATTTTGTTGTCTTGTTCTGTTGTATTTGTATGAGGCAAGTAAACCAAACTTTAACCTCTAAAAATTAATTGAAGAAATACTGAAATTCACTTCAAAGTGCCGCTAGTGACGAACTCACATAATTGTACAGCTGTATATCCGCCGACTTGAACTAACAAACTCAACATCCACTTATGCATATGTAAAAAATACACACTTTACCATTAATGCCGTTTCATATATGTCAAGTACACTATTTGTATTATTATTTTTTTGAACACCAGTTATACGACGTCTGTCTGCCAGCCACCTTTTTTTTATATACCGCGCATATTACAACGCATTTCCTGGTCTTTTAACTGAAAAAGACTTAATTTGCATTTACATAACGTATACGCACTGTTGTCTGCCTTCGCATGAGACACAAAGCATTGCATAAGGCCAGACTAACAAATGTGCGCGCACTCAAACACTTTTCCTTAACGAGCACACCAACAAAGCCAATAACATTTAACACGGCCACTTTGAGCGACACTTTAACGAGCGAAACATATGTACAAGTTATGCTACAATTATAGCAATTTAGTGCTAAAAAAATATTGCAATTCGTGGTATGAAATAAGGAAAAAATGGAAAAACAGAGAAAATTATTCAAAGTTAAAAGAGAAATGTATGCATAGTAAAAAAATGTAGTATTGAGTTGTTAGATAGAAATAGTTATTTAAGAGAGAATAATTTAAATATATTTATACATATATATATATATCTACTTTGTCTTTCTATTTCATTTAAACGTCAGCTTTTGCATTATTTATATTAATATCCACATCTTTTTGTTTTTCGCACAAGTGCTTATACATTTATATGCGTATATGCAACACATTTTTGTAAAGTCTGCAGCTTCTCATATAAATAAACGCATAATGCAAGTTCTCGGATTTCATATGACACTTTACACCTTAAAATATGAGCCCAAAGTGCAGCACAGTGTGTGGTATCTAATTAAATTGTGCTAAAAATATAGTTCTCGCAACAAGCTATAAATGCTTTCAACAGAAAAATGCTTAAAGTTTTAGAAAAGATTGCTCACAGCTTTTGAATATAATAATGATATTGAAAACTAAACTTAAAATTCAAAAATTTTACTGAATTTGGCTTTTTTAAGTTAGGGAGGAATATTAGTTGGAGAAAAATATTTCACATAAGATTCAGATACTCACTTAGCTTTGAATAAGTTCAACAAATCTGCGCATAAATCCGAGAATTGAAAGTTGAATGAGAACTCGCAGAGTGTACGCATTATTTTTCAGAATTTTTATTTATCCTAAACAAGAAGGCGCTTAGTTGATAGGATGCCATAAGCTCATGTTATTTGGACAACTGAGTAATTTACTTAAGAAATTTTTTATATACGTACTATACACTCTTCTCTCAAACCGTTTCTTTTTCGCTCTTCCGCGCTAGCTATTCAATTTTCCCTCCTGATTTTCTATTATACTTTTTTTCATGTTATACTTGTTCGCCTTCTCTTTTCTCTTCTCGTTATACTTTCTTGGTCGCTCTTCCATATTTCTATTTTGTTGTCTTTATAAGATGAGATGTTTGTAGATCTTTTTCATTCTTCACTTTTCTCTCTTTTTCTCATTTCTTCATGATCTCACTTCAACTTTCTCTTCTTAGTGCATTTCGCTGTTTCTTCACCAACTTCATATACTGAATATCCAATGCGGAGACGTTTTAAGGGTTAAATTATCTGCTGTCGTATCATAAGTCAAAACTCACATAGGTCGTTTCTCTTTTTTATTCTTGACATATCTCTATCTCTCTCATGACCTTTGCACATTTTTTTCTCCAGATCAAGCAGATCTCTTTATCTCTGTTTATCGCAACATTCGTACAGATCTCTTTTTTTTCTGCTCGTCTGTCTCTCTCTCTTCGCTTGCTCACTTTTTCTTATTTGACTTCAAATTCTAAATTTCAGACAGAGAATGATCAATATCACCTCATATTAGTTCGAATCCCTACCTAATATACCTTCAGCCAAAGCAACGTTCACCTTCCATATGCCACTGTACTTCCATATACAGGTACAGGCACACACATACATGTTTAACTAGCCGTCTGGACTATAACTATATATGACAGACTTTTTGATCTTAAAGCCGCCAGCATATTATTACACTTTGCACACATTAAATTGCCCGTAGGGCAATGCATTTCAACACCCGAACCCAACTGCAGCTGGAATACAATACTTTTGCCGACTGCAACCTCAACTTGTCACTTCACCGCACTCACACCCACAACCACCAGCTGTGCGCAGCACACAAGTTGGCTGCCTTGACAGGTGGTAGTGGTGGTGCGTTTGTGTTGTTGTTCTGTCGCGCTGTCAACAGTGTAGGTGAGAACATCACTTCGAAGCATTGCGACCTAAGGCGCAACCAGAGCAAACCAGCCAAGTCGACGTGCAGTTATTTAAGCTCTCAGACCGCCATTCAAATGTCAACTGCACAATGAGACACACACACACATATATATATATATATATATGTACATATATGCGCATACAAATGCATATGCACATAAATGCATAATGGCCATGTGGCACTTTAACTGCGGCTGCTGGCGGCTTGACATACCTCATATTTGTTGTTGCATTTATTCTTTTTTTTTTTTTTGTTTTTTTTTTTTATGAAAAATAATGCGAGTCTATGAAAAATGCAAAGAAAAAGGCATTTCATGGTCACATTTCCACATTTTATCAGCCTTGACTACGTTTGTTCCGCCGCAGACACGCCACACAAATACCGCAGACATTGCAGTCTCGGCGTATGGTGCGTATACGCAACATTGCATATTTTGTGCCGTTTGCAATTTTTTTATTGCGCTGTAGATATCTTACTTGTGGTTAAGTGGTACCGGCGTTGTGAGTGCTGGCAATAACGCAAAAAGATATTTAATTAAATAAACTCCACAAATATTTATAATATAAAATTCTCATTTCATTCGGTTTGGTTTTGTGTGCGAGTATATGAAAGCTCCTTTAGCTGTAATGGGAAGAGCTGTATCAATTGTATAACAACTCAAAATGTCATTATAACCATGTAAATGTTAGAATTTATTTTATTGGAGTTAAAAATTTAACTACACTCATATTACGTATATTGATTATGCTTTAAGGCTTAACAGCTTACATAAGTATGTGATTTTTGCGAATTAAACAAAAAAAAAACGAATTGCATCAATATATATTAAGATATACATAAGAATATATTTATACCGTTCGTAAGATTACGCAATAAAATTTTTGAAAAAAGGAATTTAATTATTTTTGTGTTACACGCTGTCTTCGACTGTGATTCCGGCCTTCTCTGTGGATGAAGCCCAAAAAAATTTAAATAAAATAAAAGATATTGTGCGTAGAGTAAACTAAGGTCAGAAACAGTTTACAAATTTGCGGCCTGTATAAAAAATAATTGAAAGAAAATATAATTGTGGTGGTTTTTACTATTACGTTGTTTGCTGTGTTGAATTTGGTTCTTAAGAATTTTCAGTAATTTTTTTTGCTATTAAATCATGTTATTTTACAAAAGTAGTAATATAGCATTATTATAGAATGTTTTGACTTGAAGTCACGATAATTTCAAAAAAAACATATTTTAATTTCCAAAGTTACAGCTGTCTGTGTTGACCCAGTTCCCAGAAAAGGTCTTTGCGATGACAATCATAAGTCCTTGGAGATTCATCTAAAATCAATAGAATGAAAAAAATTAGTTTTATACAATAAAAAGATATACCTGGGCCTGATCGAAGCTTTTTTTTTAAATCAACAAAATGGCGGCCTCAGGAAATTTTTTCTAAATTTTTGGGAAAAAATCAACAGTTAATAGGTCTTAGAAAATCGAAATTTTTGAAAAAAATCCTTCAATCAGGCCCGTGCTTATTATGTATTCTAAAAGCTGTATACATTTTATTTAAATCTACTGAGCGCTTTTCGAGTTGCAGTTGTCACCAGTTCAAAAAACAAAATTTTAAGAAAAGCGCATTTAAAGTTTCATACTAGAGCTCCCGAGTACTTTGAAGTGCCCGAAGTGTTATTTGTCGAATAACTCCTAAAGTAATTATCGGATCCACTTGAAATTTTCAGAGAATATTTTCACGATATTATACTTAAAGAAAATGCAAGAAAAATTTTTTTTTTTTTTTTTAATTTTGACTACCCCTAATCCCTTAAAATAAGTCGAACAATTTTTCATAAATAAGAAATCTAAAACACTGGTTTCGCCCAAATCGAAAATTCTGAAATTGCAAGCTTAGTGTAGCCCCAAAGCAAATGTTCGTATATTTTTTAAGGAATGGTTTTTAGGTATTAATGTTACTGAATTATGTTGCTCTCATTTTCGATAACAGCACTAACGGACTTTGCAATTTGGTAATATTTCAAATTATTCCAGATCTCTTCTCCACTATTTTTGCTGAGGTGGAAGAAATTACTGAAGTCTTAATTTTCCCCAAACCTTAACTCTTTCTGCAGTATATCATAATGAGGAAACATTATTTTTTATTTGCGCTTCTATTTTCTTGAGTAATATCTAGGAATACTGAGCGTTTTCTCTCTTGAAAATTTCTAAATCTTTTTGATTATTAAAATGAAGTAAAAAAATATTTTTCTCTTATTACTTTTTTCTTCATCGATTTTTGTACACATATTCACGTCAAAAATCGCTTAAATTTTGTACCATTTAATAATAATTCATTTAAAAACACTTTTTGGCACCGACAGAACTACCTTACTTGTGATGAATTTAAAAGTCGACAAATTACGCATACGCATTTTATTTAATTGTGATGCAATTCGACGCTTAATTAATTTATGAGGTACTGAAGTACCACTTGATGGACCAAAGTGCCGACGGCCGACACAGTGCTTAATAAACTCGCTTTCGTTGTTTCATTTTGATGAGGGTGAAAAATCAGCAGTTAAATTGGCAGCACTGCATTGTAGCAGTAATGACGGTAATAGCAGTAGTAGTGGTAGTGGCCAGTTTAACAGCTTTGGCGTCTCTATTACATGCGTAATAAATAATTTATAGAATTCGTAATTACGTATACGCCCCGTAGAACTCACAGGGGGCACACATTGAAATATGTATATGCTTATAGTATTGCTACTTTCACACACACACACACACATATGCACTCTCATGCATGTGTGGAAAATTTTTGAAATCACATATAAATGTGTGTGTATTTTTTGTTGTTGTTGCTGCTGCGGAGTGTATGTTGTTACGTGTTATTGGCAGCAATTACAATAAAACAATTGTTACTTAAAAAGGTGATTGAGGCGCTTTTAAACGCACACACGCGCACAGCAGCGCCATTTAAATTTAAATAAAATATAAGTTTGCAAATACGTGTATTTCTGCGTATATACTTGTGTGTACGTAAATGAGTATGGTATTTTATCGAAATTAAGCGCCAATGCCAGTTAATTGACATCGAGTGCTATTGTTAAGTTTTTTTTGTGGCTGGTCGATAAAGGCAGCAAGAGTTTTCCGACAAGCATTTAAGTCGCACTCATTGCTGCCACTGAAAATTATTTTGCGCTCTAATATGGCGTTAAGTGGGTTGCCAAATATATGTATGTATGTGTAACCATATACTACTATTGATTAAGCAGAGGGGCTATTATTTTTACACTATGGAACAATTTTTTTTGTAGAATCGCTAATAACAATACTAAAAGAATATTGGGTACTGAAGTGCCTACAATCACAAGCAACTGCAAAAAATATAAAATTTAATATTACAAACATTGTGAAGTAGAAAAATATTTTTATCATTCTTCTAATATTATTTAATTTAAAAATAGTAATTATAGGGTTGCCAATTTTTTAATTGGGTTGCCAATTGCCATATGTAATAAGACTATATACATATAACTTTTGCAAGTTCGGTATGTAGTTCTAAAAAATTATCGAATTTTATTATATGGAAAAAGTTGCCACCTTTCAAAAACATAATTATATAATATACTCCCGCTTTCTTTTTTAAAATATTTAATTAGCTAATCACATATATTTAAAAATAATACGACAAGCTATTGTATTAAAAAAGCACTAATGCCAAGCATTTAAAAAGTCACTATATAACATAAAAGGTGTTGCCACCTTTAGAAATATTATAATATATAATCGCTTTTTTTTATTACGCTCAAAATGCATATTGTTTAAAGTTTAAGTTATATTATACGATCAGCTATCGAATTCAAAAAATATATATTATTAAGGGTTGCCAAGTATTTGAATGGTCAGTAGATTAAACAAATTTATTATTAAAACTATTTCATTTATTATATTTAAATTTGGAAACTTTAAGAAAAGGTTTCTAAAACTTTTTTATTCGCAACACTTAAAATACAGTAAGTTTCCAATTTATTAAAAAACTCGATATTAAAAAAAAATTTAAAACTATTTTATTTGAAACATTTAATATTCTAAAACTTTACCAGAAATAGTATCAACATTTTTTAATCGAGATTGCATAGTGTTGCCAAGTTTTCATAAATAAAAACTCGATTCAATAAATTAGGCACAAAATATATCAGTATGCAAGCTATTATTAAGATATTGTTTGAAATTTTTAAATTAAAAACATAGCCAAAGTTGCCGTTTAGCAAAAAAATATTATTTATAACATTTCTTTCACAAGTTCGCATGTTGCTTATTACGTGAGGATGTATATTATTTGTAATAATCGCTTTTTAAACTTACTTTTGCTAACTCACTCCATCAACAGAGCTGCCATCACTATAAAAAAAATCAAAAACAAAAAGTGTAACAGTAAAAAATTGAACAAGACCGTTAGACGCATTAAAAAAAATTATTAAAAATTATTTTAAAAAATTTTTTCAGAAAGAGTTGCCAACATTTAAAAAAAAATTTACATTTACGAAATCTGCTTTACTTTTCCCGCAAAAAAACCAAAATTTTCAACCAAATTATAAAACTTTAAAGTTTTTTAAATTTATTTAAGACTTAAAGTCAGCAAGCACATACAATTGCCGACCGCAGCAACGCCACTTAGAAAATATTTTACGTGTTTTATATTATATCCTTTATAACATATACATACATATTTGCACTTTTCCCTTCAACCACACGCGCAAAATTTTTGGTGTGCATTTTACGTAAATTCGAAAGGCATTTTCGCCAGCATTTTGCCACACATTTTTATTATTTGCAATTTTGCATTGATGTACGCGTATTTGTTTTTTTTTTTTAAATATTTATTTCTTTGTATGTGTGACTTCCATGCAACGCAACACGTTTTTTCTGCACAATCCACTTGTTTATTTTATTCATCGGTTAACGGCGGATGTCGGCGCAAATTGGTAAAGTTGTGTGCGAACAAAGCCGCCAAATAGCAGCGCTAGCCACCTGCAGCAAATATGTGCACAACAATAAGCCAACAACACCCAAAAAACAACAACCTACGAATCAGCAGCAACAAAAACAATTACAGTACAGTCATAGTCACATAGCCAATTTCAATGATAACTACAACAATACAAATGGGTATTGGGCATGACAACAATGGCTTTTACGTGCAGTTGCATTAACAATGGGTCCAAAATGACTGAAATAGCTGCTAGCTGATGGCTGACAGTCAAGCCCGCTGCCTACCTAGAAAGTTAAGCGTCCTGCTCACACCCATGCACAGACACGGACCTGAGGCACCTGTAAGGCCACAATGACTAGCGGTCAAAGTTATAGCCAGTCTTGAACGCCAATTCTGCCATATTTGTTTGCGAAAGCATCAATTTGACTTTCTTCCATACTCATACACATATGTGCGTGTATGTGTGCGTGCTTTTTGACGTTGTCAGCTCGCTGGCCGCTTGAGTTGCCAATTGACTGGCTGAATGGCTCGTTGGTCAACTCGTCGATAACGGCACGTTTCGTTAATTCACAACAACATGCATGCTCAAGTGAATATACATATGCATGCGCTAGGCTGTATATATGTGTATGTGTAAGTGTGTGTGTGGCTTTGTGCTATGCACTATGCAATAAGTGTTGGTTAGCCGGTTGATTGCTTGCTTGCTGCTGGTGTTTTCTGGTGGCGGTTCGTTGATTTTGCATAAAATCGCATTTGAAACGTAAACAAAAATTTCAACTCATCCACAAACATGCGCGTATGTTTGTGTGCGCATGTACATGCTTGTCAGCATATTCAGGCAATCAGACAATCAACGGATGCAGCGAGGCGCAGTGATAAGTTGAGGTGAGTGGATGAGCTATTGAACAAGCAATGTGGGTTTTTTGTTTGTCGATCACAACGGCAGGGCAGAGGCGAGAGAAAAAATAGCAAACAAATTTATTTGAAAACAAAAATTATGAATTTAAATTTTAAAATTGAGGTTTAAAAATAAAGATTTGATAACAGTGATTTTTAGGACTTGGTATAGGTGAGAGAATAACTAATAAAGTTGAAAAATACGAGGATCGAGAATGCGTTTTAGTTACTCAAGGAAAGAATAAGTCAAAAATGAAGTTGAAAGAATAACAAATTAAAGAATAAATATACGAAAAGATAGATATGCTGAAAATCATAAAAAATAACGAGAACGAGAAAGAAATAACGAAAAAATTTAACTTTGATTGCATTGAAGTGCGTCACAAATACAAAAGATTTCTTACAAGAACTTTTTTTGGTAAGTTTATTTGGCAGTTATGTGCTATAGTGACTCAATCTAAATAACTTCTTCGGAGTTTACACTGTTGCCATGGACAATCACCCTTGTCTAATTTGGCGAAGATATCTTCTCAAATGAAAAAGTTGCCCACACAAACACTTGATTCCGATCGCTTAGTTTGTATGGCACCTTTATGTTATAGTGATCAAATGTACACAATTTCTGCGGATATTGTATCATTGCTTTAGGCAATTTGGTGAATATGCTCCATCAAATGAAAATGGTCGCCATACAAATCCTTTATTCCGATCGCCTAGTTTGTATGACAGATATGATTAGTTATACCTATATATATTTTATAGGGTCTTTGACGTTTCCTTTTGGGGGTTACAAGACTGAATATGAATAAGAATAGGAATAAGAATAATATAATATTAATACGCATACCAATAGGAATAGAAAATAAAAGGAAATTCTTAAATAATTGAGAAATTGCTATAATTATACATATGCTACACTCAAGATCAAAATATTTAATATAATTTAACCATCAATTGAAGGGCCTATATCGTCCAGCTGTGCACCGTAATTGGCTTTTGACTACTTGAGTTCACTTTTAACAATCTCCAACCACTGCTTAGTGAAATATTTCATATTTACTTGCTCTACGCCTTCTCAGTCCTATTAGCACTCACTTTGATCCTTCACTCCTATTGACACTTCCAATAATATTTGAAAGTATGCAAGCAGCTTGCCACAAAGGCTGAAAGCACCACTAAAGATTTGTCCAAAAAAATCGAACAAGTATCAATAACACAAAATCCATAAGGTGTTGGTTAAGTTTGTGTCGCAGTTGCTGGTTATGGTAGCCGAACTTTAATAATAAACACACACTGTAACGTAACAAACACGTACGTTCTTTCAAAGGCTTTTTCGCTTATCACCACTGCATTGACTCAAGTACCTTATTTATAAGCATTTTTAATGGACGAATATCTGGTGTTTGTTAGTACGCTTGGCGGGCTGCAGGTTGAATCCCCCTTAGCGTTCCCCTCTCTTCTTCACTTGTTTATTGCTAACCACTTGGCATTTATGTATTTTGACGCAACTCACACCCTGCCCCTGCGGATAGGCAACAATAGCGCATACCCTTTTGCTCCTGCATATGTGGCTGTACACCATGGCGTATGAGTATTATTTGTCTGCACCATTTTTGAGTGTTAAACAAAACGAAGAAAATAAAAGCACTTATTTGTGTATGTGTGAATTGGCTTCAAGATCTGATTACGATTTTTATATGACACTTTGATATGATTTATGTGGTCATTCAGCTCGTTCACAATCAACCCGAAATCCAGTGGTGCGCTGAGTGCTGTTGTTTACAAATATATGTACACTAATATACAATATGTGTACTTGAATTTTTTTTTTAAGAAATTAGAATATATTCACTGATGGTTTGTATATAAAAGAGCTAATTTATTGATATTTGCATCAGGAAGTATTAGTTATTTTATGTACTCTGGCGCTAAACTCTTGGATGAAAATCTATTTTAGCTTAAATTTTAGTGTTTTTTCTGGGTAGCGCGTTATATGAGATGTGACACAATTGAACTGCAGGGTATAGGCTTCACGACAAATTATCTTTTCTTTTACTTTAAAATTTTACTCAGTAGATTTTTTCAAGAAGAAATCAGCTAGTGTTGGTGGGCTGTTAGCCTTGAAACTTTTAAATATTTTGGACTAGATTATATTACAAGATGATAAGCTTCATGAAGTCTATCTATTCAAACGTTAGGAAATATTAGCTGAAAAACTTTTCTATAGTAAATCTGATCAAATATAAAGTTATTTCTATGGCTGTGATTTGGTATTTGGTATGGTCAATAGTATTTCACAGTCCTAATGTACTGTAATATCGATATAATTTATTATTTAAAACTTCAGATTATATCTTAACCCCCTGAAGTAGTTACAACTTCCAACTAACGTTTCAAATATTACATTCACATAAAGTGTTCCAAGTGACTGTCCCACCGAAAGATCTCAAATATCTATGTTTTCTTCATTTGACAAAAAAACAGTATCAGCCAACGGTTTCCAGGAAAACCGCTCAGTAAGAAATAATCGTATAAAAATGTGCTACTAGTTACACCTTCCACCCCAAAATCATTGGCTCTGCAATCACTTAAAGCGCCAGACACAGAAAAAATGGTCTACCAACCCGAAAAAATCTCACACTGCATTTATTGGCCATAAAAATGTCATTGACTTACGGATTGTCTGCATCGGACGCTTGCCCCGCACCCGTGGAAGTCGCTGCACCACAAGCTTTTGTAATACGCTTTTCTTTCATTTTTCGACAAATTGTATTATTTTCAATGAACTTCGTGAAAGGATTGCTCACGCCTTCGGGCACTCGGACAATCAATTTTCTTTCGCTTCAATATGGCTTTTGCCTCACACTTAGCACTCACACACTCGCATAGTTGCAAGTGTATGTTATCTGCTGCAAAGACATAAAAAACAGCTGCTTTTTGGCTGACCGAAACCTCAGCGGCGCCGATTGGTGTGAGTTGAGCTTTTGTCGCGCCCCGAGGCCAATGTCATAGCGCTAAGGTTGGGTCGTTGTGTGTTTGTGTAGTGCCGGCGGTATGTGGCAGTGTCACCAAAACGCCGACCAGCTATTAAGGGTCAGCGCCGTTTGTCGTTAACAGGCGATACTGTGAGAGTTCAGTATGTATGTACAATATACTTGTATATAACTATTGTGTGGTATCTGAGCCGCTGCTATATCTAGTGAAAGCATTAAAAACATGCAAAATGCTATATGTTCAGGCCAATTTTGTATAAAACGCCTACATACACGCATCTCCGAAAATATTTATGTCTCTTTTATGTGCCTTAAGTTCGCTCAAACACATTTGCTTGTATTTAAACAAATAAATAATAAATATATATTTACTTTATGTACTTACACGCCTTATAATCTCACACTTTTCTTATTGATACCGTCATTTTACACTCTCCCCTTAACGTCCACCGCTTAAGCAACCATTTACCTATTAATCTTCATGCCTTTTGTTGAAAAGAAATTTTCTTGCATTTCATTTTCAGAAACCTTTTGCGTATTAAAATGTTATTTGGAAATTGATTTAAGCAAAATTTGCATATTGATACGTTTTTATTATGTGCGTCCTAAAATAATATTTGATAATGGTGCACTTGAGGCAAGAAAGTGTATAAAAATCACAACAATAACTAACGCAAGCAGATATGGAGTCAATACTCGCTTGCCACCCCTTGCTCTCATTATCGCCTACTCTCAAAGTAAGATGCATAGGGTTTATAATTTACTGCTATTTATGTATATAAACGTAAATATATATGTGTATATTTATATATAGATTTTTAAATGTCTGTTTACGAGCAATAACTTCAATCGGCTGGCGTTATTATGCTTTCCCTCTATATTCCCTACATAAATTTCGAATTTTTCTACTTTAGAAGCCATAAAATCGCCAAAGAGCAAGTCAAGTTATAGCAGAGTGTTTTATTGTGCTGATTTAGATATGACTTGAAAGAGATTTACGCTTTCGTAAGCGATTTTTCACTTATTCGTTGTTTAATGGCATACGGTGTTGAGAGAAAATTGCTAACGTCTGCTGGAGTTTTTGTAACCTAATCAGTTCGAAAGGTCCAACGCATAGAATGGTTTTGAAAAAATGTAATAATGACATATTTTTGTTTGCAGTATTATTTTGGGCGTATGTAAATTATTTCATGGCATGAAACATATAGGAAAAGAACTAGAAATGCGCTGCATACTTTTAGGCGCATTACATGCTATATATTTATTGAAATTAATATATCGTTTTATATTTTCTAATTGATTTATTTCAAAATATAAAAGTTAAAAATACAAAATAAAAAAAATTTAAGTAAGTGCGTATGTTTAGAAATGAGTTTGAATACTTTGTATTCATAGATAGTTATATGTGTGCCTAAAGATGTGCAACATTTTTAACAATAAACAATAGTATATCTCTTTGAAATTACGTGCATTCTATTAACAAATAACCACAAATACTAGGTTATAGTAAATAAGTTCGGTGTTCATTATACCCTGCAGAGGATATATTAAGTTTGCCACGTAGTTCGTAACTCTTCGAAGGAAACGTGGAAAACCATATAGAATATATACGAATACATAAGCTGAGCCGATTTAGCCATGTCCGCCCATCTGTCTTTTCTAGTTCCTCAGTTTTAAATATTGTTATTTTAAATATTTTTTATAGTAATTTTATAACATCGAAAAGAGGTGTCCTTTTCAGTACTTACCAGTCTACAAATATTTTGCTTAATATATTTTATTATTTTAATTTTAGCTTTCTTATATCATATGGTTCTTGATTTCATTGATGTGGGCTGTGTCTTAACTAAATTCACGATTTACGCAAAATTTTGGTGCCTATATGTAGGCAATCTACATACACGTACCTTATTCAGATATTTCCAGACAGCTAATACATATCAGATAAAATATAAAATTCAAAATATTGTAATTTAAGTTGGCTAAAAATCTTGTGGCATATATTTTACGTTTTCATTTTGTTAACTAAGTGCTTGACATTACAAACTTTGTGTGTTATGCCACTTGTTAGCGCCTATAACTAGGCAATATCAAAAATGTTTAAATAAAAGTTTATGTCATAAAAAAGACATTTTAGTATCTGATTCTATATTTCTACAACTAACATAAGCAGTTATACGGTTTGTTTCCAACTTAAAGTTATTTGCATATGCACTATGCAAACACTTGTGCAAAACTTCTTAGGCCACTTCTAAAATCGAAAACTACCAAAATAGATATACATTTTGCGGAATTTCAAAACAAAAACGCACCCAATTTCCACTCATCAATATCAATTTACTTTGCATACCATAAAAAGTAAGAAAAATAAATAAACAGAAATTTTGCGAAAAGCAATCAATTACGATTATTGGAGAAAAGTCAAGAGGTGAGAAAGGCACTATAAATTACAAACGTGCTAAACTAACAAATAAGCTTATGTGTAGCAAAAGTATATGCAGTGGTAGAGGTAAGAATTGAAGCTAGCTGGCCACTAAATGAAGCAAGGAAAGTATTATTATGTACCTTAGCTATGTAGGTATGCATATTTGTTGTTGGTTTTTTGCATCAGCCAATAAATCTCAAATACAAGTTTCGTTGATTTGACCCAAGCCAGTTTTGGGCAAAAGTTGGCGTTATTTTGAAAATTCTGTTGAAAATTGTAAAATATTGATTGGATGAAATTTGCAAAGCTACTTAAAACGGCTTTTAGGTTTTACAACCTAAGATCAATAAGAGAATGAATATGTGCGAATGCTTTCTCGCAAATATAGCCAAAACTCTTTGCATTAGTATGGGCCGTAATAATGCTTGCAGCAGAGTGAGAGAAAATTTTCTTATTATTGAAATGAGGGTGGGTCAAAATACAAAAATTTTATTTTATTACAAAGTTATAAGTTTCCCAAATTAAAATATAATAATTTGTTTCATAGAGTTAAAATACTCATAAGAAAAAAAATGTTGCCTTAAAAGAATCAAACTGTAACTGTCATATATCCTTAAAACGATCACTTTTACGAAAAAAATTGTCAGAGAACTTCCTAAAAAATATGTGAAGCGAACTATTTTTTAAGTAGTTTAAACGAGATCTGAATTTTTCTATCAGATAATAATAAGAAAAAAAAATTGTTAGACGGAGGCCCTTCCCGTTACAGCTAAGAACTCATACCTAGAGAAGCTTTTTTGGAGATATCCAAGAACCAACTTTTCAAAGTAAACCATATATTTTTTTATGTACCCTAACTTGTTTTTATGCATATTTTTTTTTTGAAATTCTTAAAACAGCGTGGATTCGCGTCTACACTCTTACCTGTTTATTTTTATTTATTTATTATTTAGTTCTAAAGTGGAAATACCAAAATTTTTTGAAAAATCTGCGACAAAAAATATTATTTTTTTTTTCAAATAATTGCCAGCGTAATCAGAATTCCTAATTGTAGGCAACGTTTTAACTTTTGGTAAAATGCATAATTTTATTGAAATGCTTGCCTACATTTAAGCGCAATTACTTATACAATTTCAGTAAAATATTTTAGAGAAGTGCCAAATTTTTAAAGTCAAAGAGAGATTATTAGTTAGTTTATTGAATATATAAATATGAATATTAAAAAATAGTTTTTACTTAATATTTTAATTTAAAAAAAATATTTACCATATTAAAAAAACATATTGTGGATTTTTTTTACTTTTAAAACATTTTCTGTTGGCTTTCTCAAAGCAAACTTTTTAGCTTGAAAGAAATATTTTAAAAATATTTCAGTATTAAAAACATATACATAAATAATTTATATTATATGATTTTTAAATAGTAAGAGCCGACTTAATGTTAACTTTTTCTCGTATGATACTAAATATTGTTATTTGTTTACATAACTACTAGTGCTGCCATATTCATTGGTAAGCTCAATTTACTTAGAAGTCATCGGAATTATGTTGAATGATATTTTTAAGTTTTTTTCGGAACTTTTAGAGGTGGAAACGTGAGGCACAGAGGAAATAAATTCAGAAAATTATCTGATTCCTCTTTGTTTGCATTTTTTTAATCATAATCGATACCGTTAAGGAACTTAAACCTACTTGAGACAAACTAATGAAGCTTAGTAACGCATACTTGTGTTAAACGTCTGGCCGCATGCAGCCTCAGTAAAAGCCTACAATGTTGGTTGTTGACGCAAGTCTCAAAAGTCAAGCAAGTCTCAAGTCTTGTGAAATTTTTCGCTCTGAACTGCATAAAAATATTCGGTGATAATAGGAGCAATGCAGGTTATCCTGGTTCAAGCTAAAATCAAGCTGAAACCCTTGACAGTTATACACGTATTTTTTTCAGTAATTAAAATATTGTTGAACCAAATTGTCACAATTCAAACGGTTATACATATTGTAGATTACTTTCAGTATTCTTGCATGAAAATCTTGATTAGACAAAAATCTAAATATTTTATAATGTCTACCACCAAATCCACAAAATTCTCAAATTACCTGCGCCAAACACCAAAATAAAATCTGCTACTATCTTTTCTAATATTCTGCACTTGACTAAATTCCAGACGCCATTTTCGGCAAAAAAAAACGAAGCAAGCAAAAATTGTAACACGAACGACCGCAAAGCGGAAATGAAGGCAAATCAGTGGTTGGCCTGCCTGAGCACACTAACTGCCCAATTGTGCTTCTGTGCACACACAAACACACAAACACTAACAAATAAACAAAGAAAAGTCACACACACACAACCACACTTGCTAAGGAGATTTTGATTTCCAAAGCATGTACGCTCGTTTGTTTGGCTGATTTATGCGTATTTAAGCGTTCTTGTGGCGAGCGAAGTACAATTGGCGTGCACACACACATACTTACATGTATGTGCATATGCATATGTAATGCTTCCGTATAGGCAATCAAATGATTTCGTCTGATTTGAAGCCATTTCACGCTGGACGTGTCTGTAGTTGGGATTCAGTGGTTTAAAATGCCCGGCTGGATTTGAATGCCTTGTCGTTGTATTTTTGAGTAGTATTATAAGCCTGTTCCATAAGAAGTGATTGATTTTTGGCTGTTAGCGTAATTGACTGCAAATATTCAGATCTTTTGAAGGTTGTGGTTTGTTTTCAACGAAATACTCATGGATCATAACAAAAACGAAGCAAAGAATCGAAAACTCACTCTTTTACTTTTAGCCACAGATTTTGTGCTCTTAAATCTGCTCAATGATTTCTAAAATCCGTCAATCCCAGAGCACTATAGGATAAAGCCGTCATACGAACCGATCGATTAAAATTAAGTCTTTGTATGTAAAACTTTTTGATTTTGACAAGGTATTCTCACAGAATTTTGCACACTTTTTTTTCTAAAGCAATATACGAAGAAATTTTTTCGATCGGACCAATAAAGAATATAGCTGGCATTCAAATTAATTGATCAAAATCAAGATCAAGATATTCTCAAAACTTTTTATGCTAAAAAATATGCACCTTTGAAATATATTTTAGCTTCGGTGCAGCCCAAGTTAACGTTTTTTCTTATTATATTTTATTTTGTTTAAATTTATTTAATTTAATTTTAGTTTATTTTATTTTATTATACTTTATTTTATATTATTTTATTTTAATTTATATTATATTATTTTTATTTTACTTATTTTATTTTATTTTAATTTATTGTATTTTATTTTATTTTAATTTATTTTATTTTCTTTGATTTTGTTATGTTTTATTAAAATTAAACTTAATTTAATTTTTTTTTTTAATATTTTTTACGTTTTTTCTTTTTTTATATGTATTTTTTTTTTTAATTTATGCCATTTTCTACCCCTCTTAAAACACGGTTCTGCAAGTAGCTATCTGATTTCTAGTATCCACCACTTTTACTATGCATATACCTACATAACGCTTTATTTAATACTCTATGTTTGTTGCTATCCATTTTCGCTTTAAATTCCTTGGAGGATATGGTGATGGAAATGGTGTTAAATTCACGGACAACGCAGACACTTTTGATGAAATGTTGTTACATTTTGCATGCTGCATACAAAACAAGCTCATACTAACCGTTACATGCACAAACAGAGAAGGATGAGCAGCAGTCGAAATTATACTGAACTCTAAGCTGACATTGCACTTCCACAATGCTACTTGGTGCGCAGCTTTTTTGCCAACTTTGTTCATTTTCTAACACTACTATTTTCCATTACACACTTTGCAACATTCTAACATCAACCTATGTTGCTTGTTGTTGTAAATTTTTATTTGTTACTTTTTCTATGTTGGACATTGTAGAATAAAATTTATTTGCACCTCTCACAAATGCACCGTGCTCAGCATCCCTTGCCGGAAAAAATTGCTACCAAACACCACCGCTCCCTTTGGTAGCGACGCGTTTGGCTTGGCTGCTTCGTGCGCTGGGCGCACACACATTGCCAGCTGCATACTAATGATTTGGCACACGTGAAATCAACTCATTTGAAGTTCATCAATTATTTAACAGCACCAACAACACACATATACGCAAACAAAGGTTGCAGTCAAATGAGCAACAATAATAATAACACTAGTACTATTCGTAATGGTAAAAGCAAAAAAGTAAAAGTGCCTGAAAGCAACGTGGATGAGTAAGTAATGCGCTGTTGCCGAATGCACGTGTGCTTCTCTAAGTCACGCTTGCTAACAGAAGTATATCAGTTGTCTAGTATTTACAACAAGTTAGTATAGCAAGTTGGTTGGCGAAAGCAACTAGTTACATTGTAACCATTTAGGGATCAGTTATTGTCTTTTATTGTTTCATAAAGTCTCTAAATATCTTATGGTCATTGTTTGAAGCTTCTGGACATATAACTACTATACTTTGCATTTCAAACCTGGCACGACAGTTAAAACATTCCGGTCTTTGGGCCTACTATACCAGCTTATAAACGAATCTCCTATTATTTTAATATTTTTATAGGCCTCCTACTTCTTAAACTAGTCCATAAGTACGTACTTAATAGTATTTAAAGCAGTATTGCATTTTATAAGCACGCACTTATATAAACATTTGTTATTGCTTACATATGATAATATATATTTATGTAAGAGCGTTTGCTTAGTTTTCCCTTATGAATCATCAATAAATTTTTGAAATGAAAAATGTAATAAAACTGAGTGGAGACTTTATTTTAAATAAGGATGTAAAAGAAGTAAGTGCGATGTAGACAAAAATGTTTCACATTATTGTAGTAAAGGAGATCTTAGAGAAGTGAGAGATATCAAGAGAGATTTCAACGAATCCATATAAATGTGAACTTATTTTTGGTACTATTCAGGATAGCAAATTTTCGCAATTTTAATACAAATTTTTATGACACCTTATGTCCTAGACTACTTCTTGTTCTAAGTTGTGTGATTCTTGAAAAGTGTTTATCATGTTTTTATAACAAAACTGCTTAAGATCTGCTATCATGACCTTCCGTACAGGCATGTTACAAGAGTTAAAACATTGAGTGTTATTAAAAATATTCAGCATCCATCAATAGGAATAACGTAATTTTGAAAGCTCTGGCGGCCATTTTTGTTTACTGATTTGTGTCAAACTTTGTCATTGTGTTCAGTAAGGTTTGCCATTTCATCATGACCCGTTTTATTTGAAGCAATGGAAATCATTCAATTTTATTACACAAATCCTGTCTCCGAAAAACTCACAAATTCACGGGCTTAATAATCAATTTCTCGTGTGATCCATGAAACGCAATTTCATCCACAAAAATTTACCGTTTAGACCGGATGGTGGTATGGCGGCTTCGGGCCCTATTTCTTTCGGAATAACACAATGTTGACGGCTGGAAATATGCAAACGGAACCAAGAACATAAATGACCTAAAACTATCTGCATAACATAAAATAAATAAAAAAACATGCTGTTAAAAATAAAAGCGCAATAAAATGCACATACAACCAAAGAGAATATAATTACACACACGTTTACTCATCAATCAGCTTTTGTGGCAGCCATCCTTTTCCTTTAAATTTTGCTAAAATAAGAAACATATTTGCTTATGTATGGCAACGACAATTGCTGCAATCATTTGAAAAGAAATCTTGTTGAGCGAATTGTAGCAACTGCTTATTTACAAATATCATAAAGCTATCAAAATATATGCACACATATTCGTGCAGCAACAAGAAATCAGATTTTGATTTTTTCCACAAGACTACAACAACAGCAGCAACAAATAAGATTCTCTTTTTTCCACAAGACTAAGTTATTGCAATTCAAACAAGTAATGCAATGTCATGCAGCATTTGACAATCTATTTACGTTTGCGTAGGAGTGTGTTGAAGTGCTGTGTGCGATATAAAATTTTCTTAGAATACTGAAATATAACGCTTGTATGAGTGTATATGTATGCAATATATTATGCAAAATGATTTTTCAGTACTCCATTTGAATGAAACGTTCATATTTCGTAAGCAAATTGCGAGCAAATCACTTGAGCTTTAAGCTGGTGAAAGCTTATGCATTCAAAACATATGAGGATTATATAATGAAAGTTTAAAAAAAATATCCTTCACAAACGTTATGAAAATTTCTAGGAAAATATGAGATAAATTTTTTCACTGCTTGTTACAGTTTATAGATTTTCCTTAATTTTCATACAAAAGCGAATTTGTATTTAAAGTCATGTGTACTTCCACATATTTAGATATATTTACATATGACCAAAGAACGTAAGTTTAGAGGTAGAGTAGAATGTTGCGTTATCTATCATATGCGGAGCAGCATATAGGTATTACGAAAAGGGTACGAACAGTTATTGTCTTTTAATTAGAATTACTTCATGGTCTTCAGCAGCGGTTTCATCGTAGAACAAGGAATTATATGAACCATATCTATTAAACAGTATGTCTCAAGGCAAAAGTTATTTCATTACAAAACAAATTATATCTTTTAATCTCTTTATCATCTTAGCAAACCACTTCTTCAGTGAAAATCATCGTTTAGAGTGAAATAGCTACTATACTTATGTCCCCTCATTTAAATTCACCAGATTCAACTGAAGAAAGGCAAGAATCATATTTAGAGCAACATGACAAAGTAGGATCCGCTTTTTAATTACCGGAATCTCAAAGCAATGAATCTGGCTGATAACTTTATCAGCGAAATGAGATTAAGTAAAATATTTGCTGCAGGGACGAATGTTCTGTGGAAAAGTATGGGAGTTATATGAAATCTTCGGAGGTTCTGAGGTTCTTGAAATCTATAGTCCCAGAGTTGAATTGGCACGAAAACTGCTGAAATTTTCTAAACCAACTTCTTGTTCTCTTCATTTCAAAAGCATAACTTGAAACCAAACATATTGGAAATCATGCACTAAAATGCAAATATAATATTTTGAAACTACTTAATTCCAGGTTCGGTCCTAAATACAATATATAAATGTTAGAGAAAAAAGAACAGTACCATACCTTATATAAAATAACACTGGAGACTTTTTCGATTACACATTTTTCGTAGAAAAAAATATTTCTTAATTTACAATCCATCTTTCTAACATTTTAAAAATATCCTCTTAAAAAGCTGGCAGTTTCAGACAGTTTTTGGGAACCACAAAATTTTTTTAATGCGTTTCTTGACGTTTTTATTCCAAACATAATTATACCCTGAACAGGGTATATTAAGATTGCCACGAAGTTCGTAACACCCAGAAGGAAATATTCGGAACCCAATAAAATATATATATACTCAGATTTTGAGATATGAATCTGAAATTTTACAACTTTTTTACCTTTCCTCCCCAAGAAGTCGGAACCGCTGATATCTGACCACTATAGCATATAGCTGCCATACAAATTGACGATCGAAATCAAGTGCTTGTATGGAAATAATTTTCATTTGAAAAGATACCTTCACGAAATTTTGGCATGGCTTTTTGCCTTAGACAGTGATGCAAATTGTTCAGATCGAGTTGAATACATCAACTAACTTCTGCTAAAAATTTATCAAAAGGATACTGGAGGCATATTCTGTACATATTTTTAACAAGAAAATTGCTTTCAACACATTCAGTTCAGAAAGTTTTGCAGTACTTGCAGTACTTTGCCATTATCACCAACTTTCTACTCACATCCGATATGACGACCATAGAAATATTGCTGACTTCTGCAACGCCGGTTGTTTGCGACATTATTCAAGTGTCTGCAAAAGCATTCGAAACTTTATTACATACATACAAGCTGCCCATAAAACTTTATAAATCTCATCAAACTACAAACTGCGACTATTTACTCACTTTCGTTTAATGAGAAGTGGCAAAGTTGTGTCATAAACATGAAGTTGACGCTTGAAAGCAGGATGCGGGTGGACGAACCCGCAGGCAACTAAAGAACCAACTTGCTTACTAGCTCGGCGTCTGCAACCTTTAAATCAGTCATACAAATTGGTTCATCAATAAAATGTGCCACATAAAAACTAACCAGTCGGGTCGGCTGACCCACCAGCCCAACAAACCGGCACGGCCTGCAAGCTTGCCGACCGGTGCAGGACACGTGACCCAGCAACACTTGCGGCCAAGCTATATTTATTGTATTAAGAGGCAAAAGAAATGGACTAAGCAATTTGCAGTAGCAAGTGTGCATAAGATAGAGTGGCATTTCAACCCCTCAAGCGGTCCAGAGCTACACATACATTACTATACATAAATTTATGTTGTAACATAGTATAAGTGTAAAGTGTGGCGGGGGGGTTGAAATGGAAATGGCTTGGCGGTAATCTGACAAGCTGGCACATAAAGTCAGACACTTGTTCTTAAGACAGACTGTTGCACAAATGAGGGTGGCTTTTAGCAGTGCACATTACCACCACCACCCACACCATCTCACATATGTATTTATGTTCATATGTATGTATGTATACATGTATATATGTGTATGCAGAATTAATTTATGTTAAACTGTACTTGTGGGCGTTTGTTGCATAGTGCAACTTGAGCTTTTTATTATATAATTTTGCGGCCGACTCAGCTTATTTAGTAAATTAAAACTACTTTTCTTGTGCTTAATTAAAATCCCGTAAAATTAGCGCAAACATAGGCAAGCGGCATGCAACACGGCATTACACGCTTCAGTTAGTGGCAACTCGGCGTTATGTTTAAGGCAAGGCAACGAGCTAACTAAGTATGTACAAACGCTTTTATTTCTTTTGAGAAAATTGTGGCGAGACAGCAACGCGCTGACGCAACATCGCCCTCTTGCAACATATACAACAAACATGCCTAAATAAGCTTTACTTTGTTTGTAACTCTAGCGCGTTAGTTGCAATTAAAGTAAGTCTGAAGTTCTTAGTCGAATTAGTGGTGTTGGAGAAAAGCTGGCTTCGTGGTTGTTAAGACTGCCTGTTCTTAAAAGTGTTTTATATTATGTATAGATGAGATTTTTGGTCCAAACGGTACGGTTAAAGTTTAAGAGCAACCCAAATGACTGCTCCTAACTACGGATCAGTTTAGGAGTTTAATGCATTTCTACAAGTATATGCCATTTGGATTGCATTTATACACTCTCGAACCAGTTATCTAGAGTACTTAGTATGAAAATACGCAAAAATTGTTATAAAGTAAAGTTTTCAGCTCTATTATTCGTACAACTATTATTTATGTAAATACTTGTAGTAGTGAAATCACATGTTGTTGCTATTTCTTCATTTTATTTCTTTTTGATTTCAACGAAGTATATTACTATTGATTTTGCTCGCATCGTAAACTCCCCTCATAGCAGTATATTTGAAATATTCTTAATTTGTATCATAAATTTCCGCTGCAGCAAGGCAAAAACGTATGCACTGCAAGAAAATTACAACAATTTTGGTGGTTGAATTTGGAGATAGAAGCAACAGTGTGGACAGTAACACCAAACCGGTAGCCGCAGAAGGCAGTAAGGGTGAGTAAGCTGCGGCTATTTAGGGTGGAGTTGGACCAGAAAATGAAACTGAGAGCAAGGTTGGGTGTGATCTTAAAGGCAGGGTCAGCGGCAGCCGCAGTAACTTCAAAGCTTTTTCGAACTAATTTTCTTTTTACCCAATTTTAAGCAACTGCTGTTTGTTTGCTGGCAATAAATCGTAATTTTTTTGGTGCAACTTCAGCAAGCAAAATTTTGAGACGCGCAGTTCATTCAACTTAAGCAGCAGTTCATTGAAGTTATAGAAAGTCGTCGACTCAACAGTTGTGTGTGTGTATGTACGTGTGAGTTGTTAGAGAAAGTGTGACACGTAGCGAATTTGTATTATGAAATTATTTTCACTAAGATTGGACGTGCGTTTTTTCACCATTTTTCCTTGGTGCCGTTTGTCAACCTCTATTAATGGTATAATGGATGTGGCATGCAATTTTTCTGCTCAACCTTTGTATACTTTTTTTTTTTGTTAGAACGTGCTCTATCAGCCTACTTGTGCTATTTATTAGAGCGTACGCAATCTTGTGACCGGGTGTTGGTAAATAACCGTGATTTGGGTTAATGAAAACAAATTTGTTTGAATTAGTTAGCTGGATTTTTACCGAATAGGAATTGTGGAAATCACTCTAAGGTTGCATAGTAAAGATTACGATTGAAGGGGGCGGGGAGGGGGGGTACCTTTTATTTATTTGATTGGGCTAGTGCCAGTCTTTGCGGAAGTGATTAATGGTTTTATTGGTAAAAAAAACATTCTTTGAGTAGGATTGCTGATTTTCTATGGGTAAAACTTCGTAATTTGCGGAACTTATTCGTTATAAATGGTGATTTATAGATGAAATATCTGTAAACGCTCTTAAAACTAAACCTGAACATTTTTTAAATAACAGTTTTCGACAAATATGCTTCTAATACCGACTCGTATTACTCCGTAACTCTATTTCGCTCACCAGAACTATTACTTCAATGCGATGGTTGCATACTTTTAGGCGTGAAAATTCTAAGAATTTCATTTGATCAATAAATATTACATAAGCACTTCTCAGAAGGTTTCTTAGTTTTACGATAAGTTAAGTACGATTTTTGCATGATAAGACAAGAGAAAAATGTTAACTTCATCTATACCGAGCCTATAATACCCTTCACATACAAGTATACACAAGATTTCTTAAAAGAGCTTGGTTTTGACCGGACAGTTTGGATAGCAGCCTTAGGCAATTATACATGCCAAATTTTGTAAAAAATATCCTGACAAATGAAAAAGTTTACCATACAAGCACTAACTCGGATCGTGCAGTTATGACAGCTATATGTTATAGTGGTCCAAAAACAGCGTTTCCGACAAATAAGCAGCTGTTTGGGGAGAAAAGGACTAGTGCAATATATCTGATCGATAAGGGATAGTTCGCGTATATACAGACAGACATGGCTAAATCGATTCAGCTCGTCATGCTGATTATTTATATGCATTTATTACAAAATCCGCGGCAATCTTTATCTACCTTGTACAAAGTAAAATAAATTCACATTAAGAGTGTAACTCATGCTTCCCTTCTCCCCTCTTTAGTTACGTCAATAAGACAATGGCAGCACTTGGTGATAGCAAATCCAAAATATGAGCATTGAAGCTCGCCACATTCTTTATGACTAACAGCTTAAAATAGGTTTTGAAGCATCAGCATCAATTCTTCATTATTGTTACTCCAGAAGTATCGTTTGGTTATCAACTTTTTTCACAGAAAAATGTATTATTAAACATCTGCCAAAACCACTGAAAACTGGTCACTCTCTCTTTGAACTATTTCCGTACATAAGTTTCAAAATACTTATTCCACTAGTAAATGATATTTACTACCAATAATCAACCATCGAAGTCAACATATTTCTTAGCCGCATCCTAAATGTAGGCAACATTTTTTAGTAGCATACCGAAAACTACTGGCAATTGCGAATCCATTGAATTTTATTCTTCTTCTCGCTTTATTTGTTGTATTAAAGTGTACTAACTGTTAGTTGATATTTTATTTTTTATCGCTACACCACTCGGTCGTTAGCCTCCGGGCCTAATCACTATATATCTTACAGTCGCGGCAGCAATTCGCCCGCAGACATACCAGAATCAATACTGCCTGGAACAAAAACATATATATATATATATTATATATATGTATATGTATTCATTTTAATTAAGAAAGAAACACCATATCAATAAGAAATTGCCACAAAATAGAAGTAAATAAAATAAAAAACCAAACCTGTAGCAGCAATCTTCACCTTATCTAACTGCAAGCACATGAAGTGCAACATAGCAAGCACACACCAAACCGTAGTTGATTTCAAATACATAAAATAAATACACACAAACACAATTGTCTGAACTTTGCGGACCAGCTGCTGCTGCCACAGCCTGAGCGCCAACAAGAAAAGGCCAACGCCAACCGCAACACCGGCTGCCAGTCGGCTGCGCGCCAACAAATTGCGCGGCGCTCAATGCACAGCTCAGTTGTGGTGCACTTGAAAACCGCCGTGGCATAGCAAAGTGGCAAACAACTAACAAATGCGACCAGCCACTCGCTGCGCGGGCAGCAGCTGCCAGACGGACAGACACTTGGCAGTTGAATCAACGCGCTGCAGCGCGGCAAAATAAAAATGAGAAACTATTGCAATTCGCGGCGATTGTGAAGAAAAAAAAAATTTATACAAAACGGCGTAGAATAAAAGCAAAAATCGCTTGGAGAATCCCATTTAATTTCTACAACTATCCGTTATGCCCATTATGTGAGCACGGTGCTTCTCTCTCTCTCTCTCTGTTTGCCCCTGTTGTGTGTGATACAAATTATTTTCTTTTATAAACTGCACTTCCTTGGTACCCGGTGCATTGACATTGCTTCGTTGGAATAGCGGAAAATTTACCGTTATAACGATAAAATTTATGCAATAGCGATAATAGCGAACAGCAGGACATTTTCACATTCTTTGAAATGAGTTTTTGTTAGGCCAAGTTGTGCCCAGTAAACCGACAGACTTAACGATGGCAAAACGAAAAAGGGAACAGAGTCAAAAATTTAAACGAATGAACAGGATGATCAAATTTGGTGGGAATTTTGACTGCAGTCACTACAGTCGGGTCTATGTAACCCTAAAAAAAATGTCTGTGCGTCCAAGAAATTTTGACTCTTCATAATTCTGGAAATTTAATTGAGGAATATTTTAATATTTAAAACAACTTGAAATAAATTAGGGACCAGCTCGAATCCGGCCAACCTTGAATGATTTGAAAACCTGCATTGCAGCCCAAACACCAATTAAATTATCGACAGATTAAAGATAAGCAGAGTCTAAATAACCAAATAGTCGTAAAAAAGTTGGCAAAAATCAAGGACTAACCCTAACTGCTCTAAATAAAAGTCTTAGGCAGAAAAGAAATCAAAAAATATGCCAACACGACATCGAAGGAGAACAATATGTTGGTGAACGGCTTACGGACCAACGCAAAAATCTTGACTATTTGAAAGTAAAGACTTGACTATTTGACTAGTCTGGCCGAGACTGATAAGGGGATGTTTAGAAAGCATCTCAGGCTGAACTGAACAGCGAGAAAGCGAAATTTGTCATTTAAATTATTATTGACCGTATAAGTTTATATTGAAACACAACGGCTTACTGGGAAATGTTGCATCACCTTTGAGCTCTTAACGATTTACAGCAGATATGTACGTACTATTGTGTCTGTCAACGTCGTATCGCTTAAAAATGCAAAAGTTTAAGTAGAAAATACGACATTTGCCGGAAAATAATCCGCCACAAAGCGAACCGCACCGAAGCAAACCAAACCTATACAACGCCAAAGACACTCATATCCCGTTACAATGCATACTTTCATTCCGAATGAAAATTTGTTGTAGCAGCTTTTGCGTCTTTATAACGGTATCGTCAATGCAATTCTATTTTATTATAGTTTTTCTGTTGCATTTCCTTTAAAATTATTGCACGCTCATTTTCAAGTTTTTTTTCATACAATCCAAAGGTTGAAAGTTTCCAAAAGCTTTTCGCTTAGAATTTTAATGAGGATAATTTTCAGCGAAAAAGCACACAAAAAAATTGCGCATAAAAAATAATTGTGTGATAAAAGTGTGTGGAATCAAGCAACACATTTCAATTGTATTATGATTATTCCACGAATTATTATAATAGTGAAGCAAAAAATACACACATGCATACATATTTGCATTTTTTACATTTTTAGCCAAATAGCGTTTGCAGATAAGAAGTCGTAATAATGGCAAGTCAAACGTCAACTCAAAGTCATTTACACATTTGTTGGTTTGTTTGTTTTTTTTTTTGCCTGACAGTCGCCGGCAGCGAGCTGTCGCATTTTTCGCTAAACTCTTTCTTCTAACTCTGCTTATTTTTGCTGCCTGTGCTGTAGTTGGATTTGCTTTTCACTCTTTCGCTACCTTTTGTGTTACAACATTCTTACACGCACACCACTTGATTATTATATAACTGTTATGTTGCTTCAGCCGCGTCACGTCGCTGTTGCTGCTTATCGGATTCAGACTAAAATGTGAAAGGTGAAAATGAGACTTTTTTCATTATGCTCATACTTTTTTACTTTGCTCGTTTCTAATTTTCCAGCGCATATCAAATGTATAGAAACTCATTGCTTTGTGCCCGAAAAAATTCCAATGCGTTTATAGCTGTCAGTGACCTTACTTGGCAGGTGTGTGTTTGGCTGCGTGCAGTCGCTACGCTCAAGTGCAACATTTCCAATGGCGTCATCGGCAAGCCGCGCGGAACTCAAGACACAGGCAGACCTAAGTGCCAGACATAATAAATAACTGTTAATTGCTGCACGATTTTTCCACCGATTAGAGCTTTACAATGAAACGATTTTTGCTGATTCGCCGCTTTTCTTCGACTGCCAGTTGCAGAATCGTGACAATTATATTTTTGCGCTACAATCGGTGAATACTGACTTTTTAGGCAAAAGAAGTCGAATTTTACAATGAAGGCGTGATTCAATCAACAATTTCTTCGGAGAGTGCACCGTTGCCTTTGGCAATAATACATGCCAAATTTCGTGAAGATATCTGGTCAAATGAAAAAGTTTGCCATACAAGCACTTGATTCCGATAGTTCAGTTTGTATGGCAGCTAAATGCTATGGTTCCGTCAAATGGGCAGTTTCTTGGATAGAAAAGAACGTGAGCAAAATTTCAGATGTATATCTCAAAAACTGAGGAGCTATTTACGTCCCTGGTTGTCTGTCAGACAGACGAACATGGCTAAAACGACTTAGCTCGTCATGCTGTTCTTTTGTATGTACATTTTATAGGGTCTTCGATGATTCCTTGTGGGAATCCGTATCAAATTTATATACTCTGTCAGTGCCTTATGCTAAAACAAGAAATTTTTTACCACTCGATTATCGTTCTTATCAGGTTTTAGTATACATAAGTAGTCAGTAATATATCGCGAAAATAGAAAATATAGAAAGAGAAGTCGGCTAAACCTATACAAATTTTATTCCCTATAAAAATTTTGAAAAACTAATCAGTTCCGAGGCATTACATAACAGTTTCATGGAGCTATCGTTTGATGAATCTAGGGCAAGATTTATAAAAGTAATCCGAAAGTAAAAGCAAAATGACAATGAAAGCCGATCAGCTATTTTTATACCGTTTTGAGAAACGGCCGAGTGTTTTCGAGGTGACGAAATTGCTATAGACAAGTGGAGGTAATGATTTTAAGTTGCCTGCAGGTCAACGCTGGGTTAAGAAAACATATATTTTTTCAAGCGAGAAAAAATCGACAAATTTTTATCTCACGAAATTGCTGCAATCGGGTTGGACGTAATAAGTATAATTTGTTTTGCAGCCTAAACTGTAGCTGTTTACCCATATTAATGATTATTTTATTATATTAAGCGGGTCTATTAAACAAAATCCTATACAAACCCAAAAAATTTAGGGTGAGATAAACCGATCTCTGTTCATGTGAAATTATATGTATATCTTTTCGCTTTTTAGTTCAAGTACAAGGTCTGAAATTCAAATTGAAAAAACAAATCATATTTGTAATAATTTTTAAATTCCAGCTAATGTAGATATAATATAACAGATAATATATTTATAATCCATAGATCTGTTATTATGAAGCTTTCTTTCTTGGTAGATCCTCCTGGCTTATGAGAACAGCTGACGTACCTACATTTACCAGTTAGCTCATTATGGGTAGCAACAACGATAAGATCTTTGTAATTCAGTTACACAAATCTATAAGTCGTTTTCGAAGTCGGAGATCTGTCCAACTGAAGTATTATCTTATAATAAATACTTTAGACGTTAGGTGGCACTAGTGTCGAGCAGCTCGCGCAAAACTCAATGTATAATTCAATCTAGATAATATTAGTGGATATCACTTATATGTCTTATTTGAGCCACTAGATGGCGCTCGATTCGATTTTAATTTAAATTTATCAAAATAGACATTTTTTCGTGTTTTACTTAGAACTACTCATGCTTAAGAATTCATAATTTCTGCATCTTTATTAAATACCGCATCTCACGACCCGCTATACCAACCCTATACATTTGGTTAATAACCCAAAATTACCTTCCTGTTTTGAAGTAATTGAACTCGCGCACGTGCAACACATAAATGCGAAATATTTCAAACACAATTTGCCGAAATACATAAAAAACAAAAACAATAAAAGAATAAAGCATATATTTCTACTGATAATTGAAGCGCAATTTAAAGGCTTAAACTGATTGCTTGCGTGACGCTGCCAAGCTGCCAGGCTCTACACACACTTGGTTGGCTGCTTGACTGGTTAAGTGTGTAAGAATTTAAGCTGACGAAATTTCATACAACTTAAGTGTCTATGTATTCCTCTGTATTTCTATGTTTGCTTCCACGCAGACACTTGAAAATTTTTATAATTTTGCCGTTTAATTCCATTTTTTTACTTCAAGCAGCCAAAAGTAGATGCCAACTCAGTTAATGTTGCCTACTTTCTGGAGCAAAGACTTGAGTGTGCGCGCATCAGTTTTTTAGTATAAACACACACATACAACATGTCGTAGAAAGAGATAATTGTCATTATGTAAGTAGTTAATTTAATGCAGCAAAATTTTCAAATGTGTTTAACGTTAGAAAACGTCGCTGGAAAGAGGAGGCGACAGAAGATGAAACAACAAAGTATGAAATGATATTAAAATAAGCATTTGAAAGAATTGAACGGGCATAAAACATAATATTAACCATACACACGCACACACACTCTGGCGGCAAATTTTAACATTTTAATTAGGTTTTTTACGCTTTCTTCTTTCATATGCTTTTAATTTGAGTGCTTAATGTGCGCCAAACACGCGCGGCCGTTTTTTTTTCAACATATTAACTTATTATATACATTTAAGCAAGCATAGAGTTAAATTTCAAATGAGCTTTCATGCAGCGTCGATTTCTGAGTTGCTGCAGTCTGACATTTCGCAAATTAACACACAAATGCGCTGACATATAAACATACATATATATGGAGATATACAACTTTTCAACTGAAATGTGCGCGCTTTTGTGCATATTTTGGCAGAAAAACAACAAAAGCAACTTCAAAACTCCTTTGACTTCAGCTACGTGCACCGAAAATTTGTTAAACCGTTATGAAAATTTGCCATATCAGCATTTGCTTCATTATTATTGCACTTCGCGCAAGTAGTTGCAAATGTTTTATACAAATTAATATGCAACATTTCCATTAACGATTATCTTAATTGCTCTTTGCACTGTATGCAGCTACGTTGTAGATGAGAGTATTGCTTATTTTCACTTTGCGAGGCTTACATTTTATATTTCTACTCCTGCGCATGTAGACAACTCAAGTGGGCGAAGGCTTATAACTACGGAGTTAAACGTTTTGCTAGAACAGCAGACATTTTTATTGAGTTAATTAAAAAATTTAAGAATGCTAATTTGAGCACTTAAAGCGTAAAATGTTGTATGTAAGATTTAAGTAAGGCAAATTAGATTACTCGTGTATTTTCTAAATAAGTAATGTAATAAACAAGCGCATTAGCTTCTAAAAGTACAAATTTTTTGAAAAGTTTTGATTTTTCAACTCATTATGCCTAATATAATATAATTATAATATTATATGACTGCGGTTATATGAAGGCAAACTCAATAAGAATTTCGCCAGTAGCCTAAGACTATACTTTTAGCAATGGCAACTAAGCTCGCTATAAAATGAGAAATACATATGTGAAACGAGTGTTCTTAGTTTATTCTTCTACCAGAAAACTATTATAATATTTATCGCCTTCTATTGGCAATCGCATTTTTTTGAGCAATTTAAATATTATTATTTATTATTATTATAAAATATATTATTTTAGTACAAGTCCCTAAATAGATAACATTTAATCTGTCATCAAAAATATGACAGAAACAATTTGCTCTTAAAGCTTTCAAAAATTGCAAATCATTTGAATTCCGGCTTGACTTTTATGAAATGAATGGTAGAATGAACTTTATGTGAGCGACGCCAAAAACTATGCTCTTAGCAATGTTCAGCTGCCAAAAATAGACGAAGCAATAGCAGACAGTGAATTAATCACGGAAAGTGTACTATATTTACTAGTAATATTTAAAGCTTTAACATATATTTTTACGTTTAGTTAAGATAAAACTAGTCGCTGTACTCACAGTTGGGCAGTTGTGTCAGTTTTCGACACTGTATGAACATAAAAGTAGATAATTATTTCTTATGACAAGAATACTAACCGGTAACTATCAGAATGCCCTAAAAAAAAATAAATACAAAAACAAAAAAAAAAAAAACTTGAGGCTGAGGCTTACCAACGATTTGCTTTTAAAGAAATAAAAAATGTATATTGCGCCTAAAACTAGGCCTTTGAGTCTGTCATCTTGTTTGCTGAATGGAGACTGGAAAACCATACGCCATGTTTAGGAAAGTGAAAATATATCATCATTAAATATTATAGTACGTAACTGTCCTACTCTTAGTGCGCCAACTCGATCTTGGATTAATTGAAAAATGGATTAAATTTCTTTTATATATCAATTTCTAAACAGAAAGCTTCAGTAAAATGCTTAAAGCAAATGATTTATTGTAAATAAAACAAAGTGCGTTTTTTGTGATTTTTTTCTTTGTTTTTTTAAGGGGCATGTTTTATAAGTAATTACAAAAAATGTACATTTACAGAAATACACGTACTTTAATAATCGGTGATTCATTCTGAAAAATCAAGTGCTTGCATTGAAAACTTTTTCATTTGGCGAGATACCTTCACGAAATTTGGCACGGGATATTGTGTAAGCCAATGATGCTATCTCCGAAGAGCTTGCTTAGATCGGATCACTATAGCATATAGCTGCCGTACAAACTGAACAATCGGAATAAAGTTCTTGCATAGAACCTTTTGTGTTTGTGTAGGGTATATTAGGTCACGTTATTGTTATTTTTTTCAAATTATCTCAAATGCAAAAACAAAAAAATAAAAATGTTGAAAAAAATTGGACCGCATAGTGGCTAAAGAAATCAAAGTTATTATCAAAAATCTTATTCCTTCGTTCATTACCAAAAAATATATCTGCTAAGGTGGTGTAAAAATGTTTGCACTGTGGATTCAACTGCTTTGGAGGAATCTTCCTTACCTACTCCGGGAGCAGCGTCTTGATCGCTTTAAAAAAATAACCTTTTCTATAATATTGGCGAAAACACTTAATCTCTTACCTTAAAGCTAATATCTCACATTGTCGATTTGAATACTAAAATATTTTCAAAACAAATATAGTCAGTGAAATGCCACGCTATGCTCCGCTTAGTTAACTTGACTTTGTTTACATTTCAGAAGTAATGCAAATAACCTATGACTGAATATTACACACGATAAATTTTTAATAATACTAAAGTATATCTACGTATATAATAATCTGCATTATTAAAAGCGAGTGCAGAAAATTTTTCCACAAAAACAAAATACACTCAGTTCATATGCATGAAAATGCGCCAACAACGTAAGATTGTAAAAATTTATATGCCTACTTAACCCACACACACATGCAATTACATAAGGCACACACACAACACCCTCGCAGACAACAAAGCACTTCACCTACTCACCTACAAATTGAAACTTGCTCAACAGAAAAAAAAAAAGTTAATCAGCGTAATACAACAACCAACAGTGTAAGCGAAACCGTCTACAGGCGGCAACAAGCGATTCAATTTGACCTACTTATGCTTATATGTATGTACAAAAATAAACAAATAAAAGTACATAAACTCACATACAGAAAACCATGTAAGCAATTGTTGGCTTACACATGAGTATCCATAACTGTATTGTGTACGGTTGAGAGCGCGAAAAATGAACGTCGGCAGCAGTCATTTTATGATGTGCTCATCAAAAGCTGAGAAGCGGAAATATGAGGCATATAAAAGTGAAATGAAATAACAGTAAAATGGCAGCGAGAGGTTTCTCTGCTAACTAATGTGTTTTTGTTTGCTATGACCGTTTTTATTGCTTATGTAAATAGTTATATTTGAAAATATAAAATTTTTTTATTAAAATTTGTTTATGTATACCCAACGCACCTATAAGTTCTACCTGTACTAGTAGGACTCAATTTCAGCATTGCTTGTGAGGAACAGTGGTGAAATGCCTCCGGTCAGAGTTTTCCTCTCCACTATTCCGTATCGTTAACTTATGCTGACTGGAGAGCTCATTAAATGTACAGACTTAGGTCTATGAAATAAGCTTATTTTAACAGGTTTTAACAAATTTATAGGCTGTTGAATGTTGAGTTCTCAGCTGATAAATATAGAATACCTGTGAAGTGGAGGAGCCTAAAACATTTCAATCTCCTCCACATGGCTTATGAATCATATAAGATGCTCTTTAATAACAAAACTAAACTCGCTGGTTAGTAAGTCGGCAACTAGAATGCAACTCTGGACCTCAGGTATGGTCTACACCCAAATCTATACTTTACCTTTAAACTCTTTTCATGCTGCAATCAGTATTGTAGAATCTAGTAAATAAGATTTCCTAGCAAAAATAAAGCGCAGCTCCTTTCAGTTTCAAGCCAAATACGAATAGAATCGTTGTTCCTTTTATGTTAAACTTGTAGAGAATTCAATTCTAAAAATATATAATGCTAAGCACATGACATTAATATTTTGTATAGAGAAGAAGAGCGATTCTGAAAACTTTCTTGTTCAGCCATTCTAAGGGAATATTTTCGTAGAAAAATACTAACAAAATTTTTGTAAACATATCATTAGATTGGTTTCTTTTCAGTAGAAGAAAACGTAAAAAATTAAAAATAAAAACTCTTAGAATGTGCGAAAAGAGAAGACATAGAAACGAAATTAAATATAAGACAAAAAGCCAAATACAAGGCAAGCTTAGATACTCTTCACAGGTACATTACTTATGGCATAAAAGTTCATAAAAGGATCTTTGTAATGATTTTGATTGGTCATCCTCTATGGCAGCTATATGCTATAGTGGTTCCATCTGCACAATTTGCTTGAAAATCAAAGCGCTGCCATGGAATATTACCAGTGTCAAATTTCATGAAGAGAGCTTTTCCAATAAAAAAGCTTTCCATACAAGCACTTGAATTTGATCGTTCAGTTGCTATGGCCGCTATATGCTATAGTGCTCCGATATCAGCGGTTCTGACAAATGAGGGGCTTTTCGGAGAGAAAAGCACGGCGCAAAATTTCAGATCGGTATCTCAAAAACTGAGTTACATGTATATACATACATACAGACAGACGACTAGATGGACATGTCTAAATCGGCTCAGCCCGTCAAGCTGAACATATAAATTTTACAGGGTCTTCTCAGGGTATAATAATAAGGATCTTAGACTTTATATATTTACTTCTGCAATAGCTACTGGGCAGCAATCAAATGTTTGCTTGGCACAGCACTTTACTTAGCTTCAATTATGTATCTCTTCTTTTATGTTTACAAAAACTCATTCTATGCCATTTATGTTTAATTAAGTTGCAAAATATTTCTGCAATTGCCGGCGCTTATACAAAATGCAGGAAAGAAACGGCACAGCAATCTCTTGCATGCTGAAATACACAATAAAAACTGATATAATATACAGCTAAATGACAGCAAATGCAAGCGAAAGTAAAAGTTATGCCACATAAAAACACAACAAAGTAGTAAACGAAAAAATTCATAATACCAAATTTTTTTGCAACATTTTCCACTACCATTTTATCTGTAATATCAGTTGCGAATGCTAAGCCAAGTCATACTCATTTTCATATGTGAACACATAACCTTTTTTCATACACACATATGTATATATGCACCGGTAATTACAGTGTGTTCTCGATTTTTTACGCCTCGAAACCAGCTTTTGATTTCCTCAACCGGCCTTGTTGTTCACGCTTCTTTTCTTTCTCTCTCTCTCTCTCTCTCTCAGTCAGTGCACTGCCCTTCCGCTGCAGCGCTTGCTTCCTTTTTCCTTTGCGGATAGCCACGTCGTCAACGGAAGTGGTGGCGCACATGTTTGGGCTGTCAGCAATTGTCGGTGTACATTCTAACGTTTACCTTTGTCGCTTGCCATTTGCCGGCACATTTGTATCCTTTGCTTATGCTGGCTTAAGCGAGCCTTGCTTAGTGGTAAACGCATTAAATTTTAAAATGTTTGAAATTAAATGCACGTGGAAAAGTGTGCGCAAATAGTATGTATGTATATTTATAGAGATTTCTATGTTAGTAATAACTATAACTGCTGTGGGTATTCACAATAGAGTTTATTTGAAGTTGAGTGGTACTATATTACAGACTTATGCTTAAGCTGAGTATTTGAGATGTGTGTCTAACATTTGGCATAAAACCTGATCAAAAAAAATCAAAACTTTATTATAGAAAACACTAAGCTAAGAAATGCCTAATTTTCAAATCTTCAGCCTTCGAAATTTGTAGAATCTCAAATCTACGCAACCTCCACTTTTACACGTTATTATTACCAAGCTAACTATTTCCACATACTGGCAAATAATACCAGTACCATATTGTTAATTATACTCATTATTACACCACCTACAATACGGGTATATTCAAAATTTCTCACTGCGCTTACTTGCTTGCCAGCTCACTTCGAACTAGACACGGCCACTGAGTAGTGGCATTATATTTGCGTTAATAAGCTTATTATGTTAATAATGCGCTAATTGCATTTGCATTTTTCAAACATTGGGTTTCATGATATGAACAAAACGAGAGCAGAGAGGCTATACAATCAGAGCAAAAATATGGAAGAACGGGCAGCGTTAATAAAATAGCTGTCATTCATACTTAGTCGTAAATCCAGAATGAGGAGTGTAGATAAAAAATTATACGAAAATAAGTGTAGAAATTTTTTGAGGAGTTAGGACCTAAGTTATAATACCCTTCACAAATACAACAACATTCCTTAAAAGAACTTCATTTTTCGGTCGGTTTTGTTCGGTCAGTTTGAATAGCAGCGATATGCTGTATTGGCCCGATCTATACATTTTAAAGGTCTTCGGTGTTTCCTTCAGGGTTTTAGGGTTCAGTTTCTGCTTTTACTTCGAGTTCGAAATTTGTGAATCCGATTAAAACTGTGACGCGTAAAAGTATGCTTTTAACAATATCTGATCACAGGCGCCTAAAGTTATACTTCCAATGAATATACTTTATATTTTTTGAATCCATTAACCAAATAAAAAGCAGGTAATAATTAAAAACAAAAAACGCAAAAGCTTGGGCAGCTCTGCTAGCTGCTTTGACTCATTTTTCTTTAGTTGAAAAATTAAATCAGTTAATCCAGAATAAGGTTACAATCTATCTAAGGTGTGCTTGTAAGAAAACCGCGACATTACAAAATCCCAAGCAAAAATGCAAGCTGAACTGCTCTTTCATCCGACTTTGCTTCAGGAAAAATTGTTGCGTCGCTCAATAATTTTGCTTTCATCAAACTCTGAACATAAAATATATGTGTTTATACGAGTATATGCTGCTCTGCGTTACCTTCAGTAATTGCTTTCTGCTGGCAATCAATAATCCTTGCGCCTGTTTTGGTTACTCATTTAAATCAATTAATCATTGCTGTCTGACATCTATTGGCCTTCTGCCTCAATTAAATCACATTAACTAATTCTTGAAACTTTAAGATGTACACTGGCTTGCGGCAATTATGCTATCCCTTTATTGTATTTTTCTACACGCTACGCTTTTAATTAAATGCGGCGAGTTGCTAGACTTCATTTCGGTGCCGTCGTATAGCTTTGACTTTTTAATTTCAATCGCTATTTTGTTTTTTTATTTACTTTCTATATGCCCCACTGATGACCGTTGTTTTTTATCAGAGAGCAATAAATTTGTGAACCCTACGGCACATAAATCGAACCTTTATTTGCCATTCATTTAGCTTTCTATCGTCGTTTTGGTCATTTCCGTCTGCTGCGCCCATAAATATGCTACTAAAGCTGTCATTTAAGACTTGTTTCTTAATTTTTGTTGTTGCTGTTGTTGCGGCGACACTTTGAAAACCATTTTGTTGTAGTCATCTATTACCAATACAGACATATATTACTCTAAGTAAGCTGCTGCTTTGGGTCGCTGGGTCGTATACGTAACCTTTATTTTATATTTTAATTGCTTTGTTCTATTGAATTGAATTTTGTTTTCCGTGAAAAGAGTATATGCTTTTGTTGAAAATATCGTATAATTTCGCTTTTATTTTGAATTTTAAGACTTTCATATTTTTATTAAAGTCTGATAAATCAAAGAAAAATAAATGCTTTTGATTTCCACTCAGTTAAATAATCTATATTCTACAAGTATAAAAATATATTTGTAGTTCACCAAATTTACCTCAAATTCAAAATTAAAGCAGTTTAATACCCTCATATATCAATATGTTTAGCAACTGAGTCGTGTTATATATTTCAACTAAAAAATGGTTTCGTAATTGAAACGTCTCCCAGTGGCGCCATTTGAATTGCTCTAGCATAAAATAAAGTATGTTGGCAAAAAATAAGGTCGCAGAAAATCAATGCCATCATGGGAAATATCATTCACGCTATTTATTTTCTTATTTATTGCCTTTGCTTTGAAAAACTAAACAACATGACATTGTAGTACTATAGAAGTGTTGTATATACTCACACCCAAGTCTTATGGAAAGCAGTTTATAAAAGAAATGTTTAGAATTTTCCAACCAAGATTCAAGGCATATAGTTTTTTGAAAGCAATTAATATAATACAATATTATACATGCCGACTTTCTTTACTAAAAATTAACTTCTTAACATAATTTAGGTTTAGGTTGAATTTATATCTTTCTTTTTATATTACTACGAATATGCATATTCTATATTTACTATTATGCATAAATATGCTTGATTTTGTCTCCGCTTTCTAGTCTACTTCCTTTGCTCTCTTTTTCCCCATTTTTGCGGTTTGTCGAGCTCTCATTTCTCCAGCTTGTCGCGGCGCAACCAAATTCGGTCACTAGCAGCATCATCAGTGCGGTTGTGTTTTCTATCACTATTCCATGTTTTTTACTTGGCTTTTTTACCATTTTCGCTTCCAACCTTTTCTTATTTTTTAAAAATTGTCGTTATTATTGTTGGCCACATTTTGTTGTTTGTTTGTTTGTAGAAAAAAAAAATACATTTTATGGTTTGTCTGCCGATTCAATGCCTGTTCGTTTCAATTTTATATCTATCGTGGAATTTTTCAGCGTCTATTGGCATTCGCAGTCAGTTTTCCAAACACATTAGTCCGACTGGACCCACTTTAATCCCTTGGGTATATACCTTAGACCTTTTTTTGTAAAAAGTATATTATTTTCTGTTGGCTTGTCACTTAAAGTGTATGTAAGATGTGCTTTAATGCGCGATTGACCCACAAAGCGGCACTAAATACCAACTTTTCATACTTTTCTGTGGAAATTATTTTCTTGCTTGGTGACAAAAATGTTTGTAAGAGTTTATATTAAAGTCATCATTACTTTTGCAGAAAACATTTCTCAAGTAATTTTGAGGAATGGTGCCGAGGTGGCAGTGCTTGGCCGGATAAAAGTCCGGATCCGTTCCGGTTAGTTAGATCCGACAGTCGCGGAAATTTTGTGGTCTAATTTACCTTCTAAAAGCTAAGAAATATCGTTGTTTTCTAATACAAAAATTTCATATTAATTTTTAGAGCATACCTTTAGGCGGCGCATTTTCGTTTGTTCTTAAATTTGCTTGCAATTTTCAGCAGACTTATAAAAAAACATTATTATATAGCAATAAGTTTCATTCTTGAAAATTGTACAGCAGTCGCCAATCTTTCTCAGAGCTATATGTAAAAGTGATTCACTAACACCAAACCTTAATATGAGATCACTTATACTTAAGCTCACTATTCGATTATTAAGCCGCTATGAGACTTCAAACACTATAGCCCGTAAATAAATTTCCAATCGGTTTTTAAGTAAAACAAAGTCAGAAAGAAGAACAGAGGCATATTTTTGAAGCACCTTCGATATATCATCTGCTTATAGCTCCTTTATCATCCTTTATAATACTTTATTATACCGAGCTGCCAGCCTTTCATATTCTTTCACATAATTTCAATATCGGCTGACTTAAAATATTCTTAAGCAGAAAGTGTTCTGATAACGATGACACAAACCATATAACTCAAAAAATGTTTTTCACTCGTTTATTAATAGATAATGCCGTCAAAGTTAATTGTATCATCTGCCTTTAATAGTAACCGGAGTTGGCACATTAAATGTGTAGTCTAAATGACGCTATGCAGAGACCGAAATTTAGTTAGTAGAGCCTTAGTTCAGCCAGATGGCGGTATTTACTGTTTATTCAGCATCACCATAAAGAACACCCCTATCTCTCACGCCCTGCCTTCGCTTAACAAAATTTCTACAAATAACTGTTCATCATCCAAGAGAGCGCACTATACAGCAAAGCTTAAAGCCGTGTCACCAATAGCAACGAAAAAAAAGTTTGAAGTTTCGTGACTTGATTTGCTTTTGCGCCCAAAAGCCGCTTATATTGTTCATTCAAAATTATTGCACAAACATAGTAATTAACTGCAAATTGGAATAGGCTTCTTTAATTTTGAAAATAGTTTTGCAGTGGCATTTAAATTATGCAAATCTGTGTGGCTTTCAATAAGCAGCGCCAGCGACAAGGTATTATACAACATGCGCCCACAGACGCACATACACAGAGGTATTTGCGAGCAATAGCCACAAATATACACACACAACTAAAGTCACGCATGTCTGTACGCATTGGCAGCTGTGCGTTTGCATGTGGCAAGTTATTATACGATTGCACACATAATATTTAAGTGCTTACATGCCACACGTGTTAATTTACAATTGCCGCGCAGCAAATAAATGTTAAATTAGCCAACATTATAAATTTGAATGCATTTGTAATTGCATTACCATTTTTCAAGCGCACCAATACCAATACATGCGAAGTTATAAATAGCGTTGTCTGTGTACACGCAAGCACTTTGAGTTGAGTGCGAGTGCGCCAGCATGCGATGTGTGTGGCTGTGTTTGTGTTTTGCAATTGCATTAGCTGCACTTTCATTAAAATCATGGTCATAATTTAACTTTTATACCATTTCAACCGGTTCATGGTCGTTTCATGCAATGGATATACGCATCGCCGGTTAAAGGAATCGAAAGGCAACGCACGCACACGCAAACATGTGGCATGCATTACATAAACAACACACACAAGTATTTGTGCGTACTTGTGCACGTTGCACATCAGCACTTGCACAGCCGCGCAGCAAAAATAAAAATAAACAATAACAACAACTTTGCATTGCCCGCCATGCATTTATGCAACAACTAAAGTCCATCAACAGCAGTGCTACCAGCAACGGATTTTATTTTGCCGAGCACGTGCCACAGCAATACTCGTGGAAACATGGCGAGTTTGTGCACGAAAATTGTTTACTTACACCATAAGTGCCTTGCACCCAATGAGTAATCGAAGTGATTTGCTAGAAGTGGACCGGAAGACAGCGGTCGGGTAAATTAATAAAACTTCAAATTGTTGAATCCTGGACAATGAACATATGTTTGAAGAAGACTGAGATCGTCACTTCTTACATTCTGAAAAATAATTGGAGTGAATAAAATATTGTACTATTCACGGTCTTATTATTTTTTTAATTTTTTATAGGTAAGATTGATCATGTATAATTTTATTTTATTTAATATATGTAAATAAATTATCAGCATGATGAGCTGAGTCGATTTAGTGTTTGTTTGTCTGTCTGTCTGCCCGTCTATGACCAAGAAGCTGCTCATTTGTCTGAACGGCCGATATCGGACCACATATAGCTACCATACAAACTGAACAATCGAAATCAGGTTTTTATATTGAGAACTTTTTCATTTGACAAGATATCTTCACGAAATAATGCAATATCCAAAAAAATTGTTCAGATCAGGCCACTATAAAACAAAGCTGCCATACAAACTGAACGATCGGAATTAAGTTCTTCTAGAGAATCTTTTTTTTTTTGTGAAGTATTGTAACTTGTTTTATTTAACAACAGGACAAAAGTTATAGCTTTATACAAGTATATAATATTATTTAATTTTTTTTATTTAATTAATTTTTTTAAATTTTTTTTTTGTTTAATTTTTTTAATTACTTTACTTTAATTTAATTTTAGTTTATATTAACTTATTTTATTTTAATTTATTTTATTTTATCTTATTTTTTTTTTTCTAAATTTATTCTATTTTGTCTTATTTTATTTTATTTTATTTTATCTTATTTTATTTTATTTTTATTTTATTTTAATTTATTTTATTTTATTTAATTTTATATTATTTTATTTTATTTTATTTTATTTTATTCCGTTTAAAGCTAAATTCATATTTAGGGAAAGAGAAATGCAAATAGTTTTTTTAGAAATTAGCACCAAAAACGAAATAGTGCTGGTATGACCACATTTTGAAAATGTAAAAAAAATTAAACAAAAATTGTCCATCGAAAGATTTTCTCAAAATACAAAATAGAAACTCTCACGTGTCGTCATCGAGAGGTAGAATACTAAGCGTAAACGAAGGGAATGTAATCGATACCTTACGGTTATGGCGCAGGATATCACTTAGCCTATCTCGAAGGCATTGGAAATCCAATCAGACGTTTGGTCAAAATCATATATGATTTTCGTCTCAATAGTTCAGTGCGTTGAGCGCCTGACTACCAGCAGAATCATGGGTTAAAAGCGGAGTCGGAAAAAGGTCTAAACTTTTAAGAAGTAAATCTTCAGGTTGTAAAAATCGGTAAAAAATTATAATATTCTAGCGACTTTCGAAGCTACTAAATACATCGAAAAAAATTCTGTAAGGTAGACTCCCTTTTGAGTTTCAAAAAATACCGGTAAGCGAGTTCTACTTCATTAAGAAATCTATCAGAATTTCAAAAAAATAAATAAATTCTTGTGTGATGAAAGTGCGCTGTGAGTTGTTGTTACTGTTGCGGCAGTAAAATATACGCCAGCGTATTTTGTGCACTGGGTACATGACATTCAATTCAAAGCGAATACAAACTGCTTCATTTAACGCCAGCTAATGCCATCACTACATTACAAACTGCCCAAATGTGTAACATTAAATAAATTATGCAAATGCATGTGTATGAATAAATAAAATAAGCGCATACATTTATTTATTTATGAACCCTTTTAAATATTCACATTGTCATTGAGGCTGACGTGGATACAACAGCAATTACAACCACAACGGCGACAAAAAGCAATGCAATAAAGCTACTGTAACACGAATTAGGTGCATGACAAAAGCATGCGAAGCAAAATATATAAATATATATGTATGAATTTAATGCGCTGACTCACTCATGCCGAAAAATCAAAATCAAAGCTATTTTGCTAAAGCACACACAAGTTTTCATGCTGCTCACATGTGTTGTTTTTGTGATTTAAACATTAAATTGTTATGCTTTGCATTTCCTCACACTTTTTTCAATGCTAAAATGTGATCATTATGCCGCTGGCAATCACACGTTACGTGTTCACGTGCATCATTTATAATTTATTAAATGTTACGTATACGCCATGTACTCATCTAAACAAAATCAGGCATTTAGTGGATTTGTTAAATAAATAGTTGGGCTTACAGCAACACAATTGGATTTTATGGAAATGCTTGTGAATTTCATGCAATTATTTTACACAATTTAAATGTCCATCAATTTATATATGTATATATATGGTATGTTTGTTTGTGCTGGTAAATTCATAGGTATTTTTAATGGAAAATCAGTCATGCGGAAATTCACATATATCATTTTAGATTTTTAATGCGTTTCTATATTTAAAAGCGAATTTGACTACGAAATCAATGCATTTAATTGGAAATTTTATCGGAAAGAGTTGAAATTTTATTGCCTAATTGTTTTTTTTTTAATATAAAAATTTAATTTAATTTTAAGTGATGGATATATTTTTTAAACAAATATATTATATACAAATGTTAAGTATTTTTTTTTTAATTTCGTTACAAGAAAAATAGATATAATAAAATTTTTAAATTGAACACATATCTAAATAATATCGCACATATAAGTATTATAGCCTTCAAATTGAATATTTTAACAAAAAAATTTCTAATTATTTTTTGATATTTTCAAATTTTTTATTACTTTATTTCTCATACGTGGGCTTCAAATCAAATATATTTTAAGTTATTTTTTCCGCGTGCTGAAAATCAACGAAGAAAAAAGCTATGGTCAAAGTGATATAAAAGGCAAATTTAATTATAAATATAATATTTCACTTTTTACATTAATTGCTGTTAGTTTTTTCAAGCATAAATGGTGCACATTTATATAGCTTTGCTATAATATTTGTGAATAAATAATAAAACTAAAATAACTTTAATAAAATATTTAAAAGATCTGATATATTTATATATTGCCTACATTTAGCAGTTTTAATAACGACATATTATCAGACTTTCACACCAACTGCAATTACGACAATACATATTTCACAGTTTATAAACAAATTAAAAAGTTCCAAATTATAGTTTGTAAGTAGTATGAGGTTAGTATTTTTAAAATATTTCTAAAAATAATTTTCAAAAATTATTGAAAAAAAAGTATCTAAATTAATTTTGATCGAATTTCAATTCCATCAAACTACTATACATTTCGTAATAAATAAGCGCATGTACTGACCTATATTTAAATTCACAAATACCATTCGAAAGCCGCACGCCACACACTCTATATGCAATAAGAGATAGAATAACAAAGGCACACTGATTGGTCAGGTGATTACTTTGCCGCTAGCACAAAGATAACGTCACAATTTTTGATTGCGCACAAAGGCAACACACAAAATATATGAAGTCATGAATTGCATAAAAAAGGGAAGTGCACAAATAGTGTTCGTATATACTCTTATCAAAAATATATACCGCTACGAAATACACGCGTGAAAAAGAACTATACCGCGGTGTTTAAAATTAATTAAAAAATGTTGCAACGCACGGCATAAGCGTTGTGTAACAGTAAAAAGTTTAACATATAAAATAAAATAAGATTTACATTGCAATAACTCACTTAGCTTGCACACATACAGTTGCACGCACACAAAGGCGCACATACGTAAGTGGAGTCAATCGCTGGCACTACGCCGAATTGTGACAGCTGTCATGTAATGGCCAAAACTTGCAAAAACGAATGTCGATCAATGTGCTTGAAAAAAATGCCAGCACAAGTGGGCATTCAAGGACTATTTGGTTATTTATATTGAAGTGCACATACCGCGCGATGCCAACATTATTGATGGAGAGCTTGTTTTGTACCAATACTGGCTGAAAAAACGATATTTTGTAGCATTGCGACCATAGCGTTACCTGTCGTGACATTTTCTGTTACAAATATATATATATATTTTATTTATTTTGTAATTAAAATAATTGTATTATATTGTATTTTTTATTAGTTTTATATATTATATTTTTTTATTTTATTTTATTATGTTTCAATTTTTTATTTTATTTTATTTTATTTTTATTTTATTATGTTTTAATTTTTTCTTTAATTTTATTTTATTTTTATTTGTATTTTAATTTTTTGTATCATATTTTATTTTACTTTATTTCATTTTATTTAATTTTATTTTATGGTTAACCGCTAAAAGAACACCTTATTAATACGAGTATACATCATTCGAAACCTGTTCAAATTTTTCAAATATATCTGCTCTTGTGAGCTCTTGCTGAGTATGTCGGAGTGGTGTCAGTGGCCCATATAAAAGGTTGTAGATATCAGCAGATTTTATTTTATACTTTATTTTCGCACAAATTTTACTTGCTCAATCGGTTGGATATAATACAATAATACAATACAGTAAATGCCCAAAATTCGATTTCTAGCAATCGCTTTTTCCAATAGTTTTCTGTCGCAGAGCTAGCCAAGAGCGCTCCCTCCTACATGATAGCAGTACACAGTTTTATTTTCAGCTGATATGATGTACCATTTATTTATGCGCGCTGATAAATATGCAATGATTTTTACTTTACAATTTTTTTTTTTTGTTTTTCTTTTTCAATTTATTTAATATCTTCCGAATTTTATTTTATAAACAACACAAAGCGTTGCCAATGTGTCCAAAAAAGTAACAGTTATCTATAAAGAGAATAATAAAATAACATATAAATGCTTTGACTCTATTCTAACAAATATTTTTATAAAATCTAACATGTGATTTTAGGCGCCAAATAGCATTTTTTAACACTTGGCTTTATGCATTTTGTATATTCAACGATTCTCTTTTTAACTTGCAGTTGTATGTGTACAATAGAAGCAGCTTTTGACTCCAGCTTTATTTCATTTTTTAGCACGTTGTTCTTTGCTTTTTGTTTACTTTATTCCTGTATATTCATTTATATATTTTTATTTTACTCTTTACTTCTTTATTTTCTTGCATTGATTGCAATTTAGATATTTCCAAAGCGTCTGCGGGCTTATGCCATTGTTTAAATTTTTATGTGCCCGCATTTGTGCACTTATCCACAGAAAAGTGACGGCTTTAAATGTGTTTCCGGTAACGTGCTGTGCATTTGCGGCCATTTAGATATATTATTTAAAAAAATCTAGTCTAGACTAGTCTATGCAATTTACATGAAATGTCAATTTAACTGCGGATGTGCTGCGATATAGACATATAAATGACAATAAAAATACCTGAGTATAGGCAATACACTTGCAAAACGTGTCTGACAGTCAAGCAAAGAAAAATAAATAATATTTTCGGATTTTTTCGGCAGTCAATATATTAATTCGGTGGTTATGCTTTTTCAGGATATTTTTTTTAAATAACGTTTTTCTTATGGGGTTGCCACTGCATATGGAAAATCATATACTTTTCTCCGGAAAAAGCAATTCTTTTTACTATTTACAAAATTTTTTTTTTTAATATGCCACAAAATCTATGTTTTACAAAGCTATTGTTATCTGTTTTAAGGTTATGTCTGTAGCTTTCCCATTCAGTCTCATTACTTTTTGTATTTAAAACTTATGTGTAGGTATTTGTAAGTTACCCCTTACACATCGTAGATAACCCATATATTATAGAATAGCTCAAATTTTTCTCTAATTTCTCTCTAACTCTAGAGAGAGACACTTTACGAAAGGACCTTCGATTAGAGTGGATTTTGGTGTATACTGAAAATCTAATTTACAGTTCTATAGTATCGAGAACTAATATATACAATCTAAATTTTTTATCCCACACGAATATGGTGGATATAGCTCTCAGTATAAAGACAAGGACTAAAGTGGCGACTCAAATAAGAAGATTACAATAAAAAAAGGATAAAATAATGTTCCAATTTGGCCACTCTACCAATGATTACCGTCGATCTGAAGAAATCAATAATACTTTGATTCGCGGCGTCTGTAATAAAAAGCTCAGCTAGCTATTTTGCTGTAGTACATTAATTGGGAACCGCTGGACCAGTATTATCACAAAGGTAGACAAGGCGAAGTAGTAAAACCAATTATAATATACTGCTTACCAATTGAGTAAGATCGCTAAAATAAAAGCCTTGCCGGGATAAAGTCCAGATCAATTCCGGTAACTTAGAACCTACTGTTGTCGCATTTGCATTTTTAACCGATTTTTTTGCATTTCTTTCGCAACAAAATCTTTCTACTGTAAGAAATAAACTATTTTAAGGATCATCGAGGCCTTTCACAATAAATAGCATTGCATTTTCTAAGGCTTGGTTAAAAATAACGGATTAAATAGACCGTATTAAAAACAAAACAAAAACAACAACTCATCCCGCGAACTTCAGATCAACGTAATTTCGACTACAAGTCTCCCATTAAATACAAGCGTTATACTATTTTTTCGTCCTCTATTTTCTTCCTACCTTTCCTAACTCTAATCGTCCATATTTCAATTTGTTCTACTTAGCCTACAGTTGAATTAAAAAATGACAAACTACTAAAAATTAACAACTTTTCAAATTCACTCTCACTGCTTGCTCCCAAACCACAGCTTCAACTACTCAACAGCAAATAAAGCATGAATAAATACGGAAAAAAATCCGCAAATCTCATTCACCCTCAACGACAACCGCAAAGCAAGTGCGTACAACTTTCATTCTTCCCATTTTCCCCATCGTTTTTTATCTCAATTTTATTGCAAAAGTGAGTTTATAATAAATGACCTAATTTTTTGATTTATATGCGCTACTTGAAATTTCTTTTCTATTAGCCGCCCAACTCTGAGCACGAAGCCGTGCTAAAAAAACGATTGCTCGGCATTTGCGGCAATATTTATGTGGTTGAAAAATGTGCGAATATATTTTGCTCGTTTTATTTAATTTTCGATTTAAATTTTTTTGGAAGTTTTTTCTTTATTTTTCATATCCACTATATTTACTTTTCTATGTGCTTCAATTGAAGTTGCATGGATAAAAGTTTTAGCTACAACTTTTTGTAAATTATTTATTATTTTCTTTTGCTCTCTGATTTTTGTTTATTCGAAAATGTTGTAAATTTTTCCACTTGTGCCCATTTATTTGCACCATCGCTGCTCGAATTACTGCTGCTACTCACTCAGTTAGCCAATGAGCCGATGAGCGCCAGTAAGGCCTTGCGCCTGCGTTAGTTAGTCAGCCAACTGACCAGCCAATCAGCCAGTGCTGCAGCGCATGGGTCGCAAAAGTGCGCAATCGAATTGCTATAGACTCAGTCAATTCCAACATTTAGCCAGCAGTCATGATACTCGAAGTGCATTCGTTTTTGGTAAAGCCAGCCAGTTTTTGGTAAAGCTTCATTAGTAATTGAGCGCAACGGCTTTTTCTCTGAGAATAGAAAAAGTTAAGTTATACATGTATAGGGGTAAGCGTTTGATTTCTAAGCATACTATATCTAGAAATACTAATTTGAAAAATTTTGGTGAAAATTTTACAAACAAATCTTCTGTGGCATAACTACGTATACCAACAACGAACGTAGACTGGCTCGAAATTTACCAAATATTACCTAACCAAACGTTATATATTCCCTAATCTAACGCAACTTAAACTCAAAAGTCTTTCATGCGATAAATATCGCTTAATTTGATCCATTGACCAAATAAACCACACTAATTCAAATTGTCTTTTACAATCTTAATTATAGCTTAATCTTATTTTACTGACCCTAATATCTCGTAATTTATTCAACCTAACCTTAAAAATGTTGTAGTTAAATCTCTCACCGCGAGATCAAGGTACTGTATAGGTATCTCAGATGTTCAGACATTCAGCAAACTAATGGGAATAGAATGACTTTGCGTCACTTTATTGAGACTTAAGAACCAACTACAGCAAGTTTGCTGGCTTCATAAAAGCCTATCCTTAACAGTCCAAGTGTGATCAGAGTTAGAGCATATTAGAACAAAACTACAAGACGTTGCTTCACCACACATCATCACGACGCACCCTGCATACAAGTATACTTTCGTCCAGCCGCAATAGCAGTCCAACAAGTGTTGATTTGTCGGTATTTTGCAACTTCCAGCCAAAGTTTATACCTGGCTGGGCTATTATTGCAGCATTTTGTTGTAGTCTCTTTTATTATTTGCTACACTTTTAGTCTATGTTTTGCAGTTGCTTTGTTCCGCTGTAGTTACGAATTTTTAATCTTCATTGCCGCATTTTTTGCGCACAATTGACCATTATTTCTACTTCAGTTGCAGCAAAGCGAGGCGCAAGCTTAACGGTATTTACATATAGTTGAACTGCAAATATACCTATGCTATACATAAAATGGTAAATGTTTATGTGTGTGTATGGAGTTGGAAAATCCACGCTACGCCTTTGTACTTTCTTGCTAGTGTGCCGGCAAGTAAGTAAATGTGCTTTGTTTTTTTTTCTCGTTTCGTTTGGTTGGATTCTCGTTTGCCTCATAAACTTTCATTAGAGTCGTAATTCCGCGCGCCTACTTTCATAAGGCATACACTTTTGTGGGTATTTACACGTTAGTAAGGTAAACATGTCGAGATATTGGATATTATGCAGAAAATCAGTGATTATTACCATTTGTGAGAGCGGTTACTACGGAGAGGCCATCTACCGGCAAATATTTTCTTTTTCTCACTAGCTATACGAGTTATACTCGTATATGGCTCTTATAGACTTGATTTATCAATTATTTCATTTACACGGTCGAAATCGCCAAAACTTCTCAACCAAATAATGCAATAATATTAATATATATTTTCAAATTAAAATTAATTTAAATTAAAGTGTTACAACGTTGCATTACGTGACTATATCTCACTCTCCAACTAAATCAAGGAACTTATGTTAATAAGTTATTTATTAATTCACGAATATCTCAAATCCAGAAACCTAAAAAAATTTTATGGTAATAAGAGGTGTTATTCGAAGGACTAGTCAAAATTTTGATATTTGAAAAATTGCGACTTCCCAAAAAGTTTTTTTATAAAAAAATCCTACACTTTAGAGTTTTTTTATAAAAAAATTTACACTTTAGAGTTATTTAAAAAAGTTAAATTTTTGTCAAAAATCTTTTTTGTTCAATAATTGTTTTCGAATTTCAAATAAAATAAAATTTTCAAAATTCACAAGTGGATATAATCACTAAAATTACTACACGTATTAATATAATATAATAAAAAAAATTCTTATTGCTCCTCAACATTTTTCCAATTTTTGTCTCAAAAATATCTATGTTTCTCTGTTTATATATATTCTACATATTTTCAGCTTACTCGCAGTTGAAACCGCCATTCAGCACTTAGCCATCTCTTTGTTCCTGCTTTTTCGGCGGCAGCTGCTATTATTGCAGGTAAGTTGTAAACACTCTGCTCTAAGTGTTGTTGCATTACTAACTGTTCAGTTTATCTTCCCCCACATTTGTTCTATTTAGTTCTAATCCTCAGTGACCTCTTGTCTTACACACAATTTAGTATTTTTTCACCACTACGCATTTTTCAATTTTAATTTTTTTCTCTTGCATTTGCTTCATACACTCTTCTGTTTGCCATAATATTTTTTTGCGCTCCATAATAATAATAATAATAATCACAATTTGAAATTGCTCATCTACCATTGGATTAACTCTGAATTACAGCATTAATAAGCAATGACACGCAACAATGAAGCGATTCATGGGCTGGATCACCTGATGGTCGACTATCCGTATTTTCACCTCACTGCGCGCCGCTTAGCGGGTGCAGCCGTGGCAGATACCACTGCAGGTAGTTCACAAAAAAAAGGCACGTGCTTTACTTTGGTTGGTAAATAAAGATGGTTGAAAGCACTCGCCCCAACAGCTCGTTAAAATCTCAACTTGAATTCTTATTTTTCTTTTAGCCATTTTTTTTACGTCGCCTTTGTAAAGGCGCTGAACGCAACCATCGCTCTGCAGAGCTATTCACTTGCAAAATTACCGATTATCGTCATATTTATGTAAAGCCACATAATCAATAAATGGCTGGCAATACCAAAAACAAAAATGTAATATTGAAGAAAAATTTGGTAAATAATATTAGCTGTTTTGGTGTTAACTGCTAATGCTTGGCAACTGCCCTAAATTTACCTACAGCGCCATTTACATATGCTTATTTATTGAATTTATTTTTTATGGTTTGGATTTTCCCCTTCAATTTTTGCTTATAATAAAATGCCTTTTTATTTGTAATTTTGGTAGCTTTAATTCGGTGTGCCCGTTTTATGGTTGCCCTAAGTCTTAAGGTAATAGAAAATAAAATATCATTACAGAGAGCAGAGCTTTAGAATGCCAAAGGGGGCCTGTTATTAATTATATAATGTCCGGTGTTAAGTCTAGGTTTTCTACTCAGTTAGGTGCTTCAAAACGATGACGTAATCTCTATCATTACCCCAAATTCATCACATAATATTCTAAAGTATTAGTTTAGTTATTGAAAGCTAGAAAAAAGCTCGTTTTAACCTCTTATGAAAGTTTACAAAGCTCACTCACAGCAATATTATCCAATTTTTTAAATTTCTTTCGTCGTTCTTTAAAAGTTTTCAATTCTAAAACATGTTATAAAAGAATTCAATTTTACTACCTAGTTAAGGTCTACAATATATTTGAATACCATAAAGAGTGGGGCCCTACCTATTAATTAAAATTAAATACGGAACTGCGCCGATTCGGTTTGACATATCAAATCATATCCCGAGACTCTCTGGACATGCTAATTTTGTTGCTCTGGACCTCTCCAGAATCTTTAGAAATCTTTGAATTAAACAAAAAAAATACTAACTTCGTTTTCGCCGAAGCTATAATACCCTTCACAGATGTATAGGCTAAGATAGTATAAGAAGATCTTATTAGATCTTTATTTTTATCGGTCAGTGTCGCGATCTAAACAATTCCTTTCGAGATTGTAGCAATACCGTGGATATTTCGTGAAGCTAGCTTGTTTTTAAAGAGGCGTACGTATATATAAGCTTAAAGCTAAAAGCTCCATAAAATTCTTAAATAATTAAATTTCAAAGTTGATTAAAATTAAACTTTTATAACCACAATAAATTTATTTCCAAAAGCTTTTAAATAAACACTTAAAGTTTTTAAAACTGCAAAAACCAAAAAATATTAGTGCTATATAAAAGCACGCACTTTTATTATCATTATTTTTTCTCCGACACATGTATAAAAACATTTAAAAAATGTTGTTTTCTCGCCAGTGTGAAAATTGTTTGCACTCAACATTAATAGCCGCGAAAGCAATTTATGAAAATTACTTAAATGTCAGGCGGCAATGGAGCGAGGCGATTGTGTTTGCAGTTATTAACAACAACAATGCTTTTTTCAGTGCAAATAGTGAAAATAAAAAATATATATGCACATAGCACAAGCAACAGAAATATGTTAAAAACTACAACAACAAGTATGTAATTGTTTTAGTGCATGAAGTTTTCGCAAAGCAACAGCTGATGTGTGGGAAAAAGTGATGCTCATATTTACACACTCGCAGCAGTTTAGTGTTCAGAGTTAATTTTTGAGGATTTTCTAATTTTTTGTTATTGCTCTCCCTCAATGCTCTCTGTTTAGTGCTAGCCTGCTTGTTGTGCTTTTTGCATTGTTCAGTGGCTTCAAATATTTTGGTTATGACTAGTTTTCCACTTTTGTTCAAGAATTATGTTGCCGTTTCACACTAGTTTATTTTACAGTTATTTTTGTAATACTTTCCTCTATTAGTTTATGATGAACTGTTAAAAGAATTGCTGGCTAATTTAGTTAGCAAGACAAAGCAGGAACTGCTAATGTCTCAGTAACTGCTGCTCGATTTAACTTTTTGATATCTTCGTCATTCTTCAAGTTAAGCACCAAAGGCTGTATGTCCATCCTGGCCGAGCATCAGGTCATGTTAAAGTACAAACCCGCAGCTGGTATAACGAATGCTGAACTTTCTCCGACAATATCCTAGACAGAATATGAGATAAGATCGTTTAATAAAGTAAGATTGACACTATAAAAATTTCCATTGCATAATCAACAGTCCCAAAAACTGTTTAAATAGAAAATCTCTTTAAGTAAGTTTTTTTGTTTTTTTTTTTTAAGTGTGTGGAAACTTACTGACAAAAGAATTAAGTACTAAGTGAAAAATGGGTTGAAACTTTCTGATACTTTTAGACTTAAAAAAAATAAATTGTAATACTCTTACGTAAGGTTCTACAAATTTGAATTTGTCTACCAGTGCTATTACTTGAGTAGTTATTACCTAGCTAAGAACGGATTGCCAAACCAATACTGGTTCATGCTTAGATTTATGTTACGTAATAATGTTCATTAGCATTATTCACTCAATTTTGTTTTAAACAATGAGTTACGCTTAACATCACTGATGCCTTAGAATTTTACTTTTCGTGTATCCTATTGACCAATTCTCCATAGGTTCATGCAAAAGGGCCCTATAACACTATGTTCACTATAAGACATATATCACAACTGCAAATAAAGTACCAACAGAGTGTCAATCATTGCATTAAACCACTTTAAATTTAATTAAAAAATGGTCAAAATAACGGTTTTTTATGTACATGTTTTTCAAAAAAATAAAAATATTTTATAAGAATTACTTTTACACAACCGCAATAAGAGCAGCAAAGTTATAAGTGAAATAAAAAGTGCGCTGCAACGAAATATGTATAATTTTCTGCTTCAATAGCTGATAAAACTTTCGCACTTATTTTCATGGCAATATCTCGTAGAGGTTTTTTACATAAATAAAAAGAAGCTATTTGTATTTTTACTAGCCAAGTTTTTCGATTACTAAACTAGAGGAAAAAGTGGCAATAACATGGGTGGCTGAGAAGGAGTATTTGTATGATACAAAAAGCAATGAAAGCTAACGGTATGCCTTGACTTGGCTGCGTCTTCAAGCCAGTACAACTGTATATGATTTTAGCCGACATTTTGTGCGGCAGTCATTAAAAATAAACTGTAATTGCATATTAAAGCGTTAAATTGTTAAGACGAAAAGAGAATATAGAGAGGAAGGAAATGAGAAGAAAGCGAAGACCAAACGAAATAGTAGACAAATGAATATTGAGGCGAGTGACATTTGATGAAGAATGCTGACATAATTTTTTATGCACAAACTGTAAAATATTAAAAATAATATTTTTTTGGCAATAAAAACAAAAAATGAAGTTCCAGTGAGAAAAAAATGCTATTTTTTATATAAGCTACTTTTTTATAGAAAAGAAAAAACTTTGCAGCATAAAAACTGAAGTTTTTTACATGGTTCTCAGCCAACTTGAACACCTGCATATCATACAAACTTATATAATGTAAAGTACTACTCTGCAATAACCGTAAATGGACTGTCTTTATGATAATGCAAAGTGGCGATTTGGTAAGAAAAGCATTTTTAACACATTCCGCATAAGAAAAAATATTAGACAAACACAGATAAAAAAAATGTGTAAAAAGACAAAAGTGAAACTGAAACTGAACCACAGCTGACCGTAAAGGAAATGATTAGGAAATTCACTTATTCTTAAATGTATTCAGAGAGCACTTTGATACTTACGGTGTAGTTTTAGCTTGTTTTTTTGCGAAATTTTAAGCCAAGTACACATATCTTGAGAAATAGAATAAACGTTACCTACATACGGGCGCAAAGAAGAAATGATTTTGCCTTACGCCTAAATGTAGGCAACGTTTTACTTCTTTTAAGACTTGTCATGCTTTTTAAGCTTCTTAAACTTGTAGTTGGAGCTTTTATGATGAGCGGCGAAAAACTGAGTTACTAAAAACGCTAGTTTAATACCCACAGCTCTATGCTAAGTCGGCTGATCACAGATATGTTCTTTTAAATTTTGCAAAGTTATAAAAGCCTGTACATCTTGAAAATCTGCAAAGAAAATAATTTCTCTGTACATACATTTATATAAATAAGAATTGTCATGCACTCTTGAAAAAGACAATCTGCGTGCTAAGCGAGTACTACAAATCAGATATATATACGTACATATTTTTATATTTTTACACCATGTTAAAGTAACGTTATATGCATGCTTAATGCAAATCCAATGGATTTCCAGTTAATTCCTTAACATTTCAAGAAGCTAAACAAGCACTTCCCGAACTGGCATACACAATTAAATACATGTTTAAGGATTTGTGTATATATACGAGTATATTTATATATTTGTATTCCAACTGCACACGCGTTCCGTTAATAATGCAGTCAAAGTGCCGCCGGCAGCTCAACTTCGCTGCATTTACAGCATCAAGAACGATTTGCTAGGCAATAAAACTGTCTGCCACGCCATAAGCGCTGCTGGCTGTGTTGCATGCCACAGTCGTTGTCAAATGACACGTTGTTGTCGCCACAGATGACTGATGTTATTTACAATATTTGATGTATGCGATTATAGTTTTGCTGTTGTTGTTAGTATGACAACAAATTCTATTTGCTGCACCTAGTGCACGCTTCAGCATTGTTAAAGAGTTTTTGAAGAAAAATTGTGGCTGAAATGAATTGGTTTTAAGTTTATAAGTTCCCATGGAGGCATGTTTCCAACCTTGTACAAAATAGTTTATATCTGATTTGGAGACATGTCGGAACGCTACGCAATTTTTTGATCTCGCTCTGTTCTAGATGATTGCTTAGAACGTGCCTTTGATGGCAGAATCTTAAGTTGAAGCTTAATCTAGGTATTATATTATTAGATATTAGGTATTGTAAAGGAGAGTATGCTACACACAAAAAGTCTATCTGTGAAAACCACAAAAATTAGACTTTCTTTTGTAGTCATAATTGGCTCTGAGAGTATCAGAGTGGCAAGCATTAGAGCGACACTTGAATGCATGTAGTTGGTGTTATCAAAATGTAATATATTCTAATAATAATCAGCTCTCTGAAATTAATGTCAAACCTAAGAATTAGTATATTGTAGACAGCAAAGACATACGAGAGAAAATAAATCTGATGTAGAGCGATAATGAAAACCATTCCTGAGCTAGTGAACCAACTTCGAAAAGTCACAAATTGAAGTCACTGACCTACAGTACTATCTTTAACTTATTTCTCAAACATATGCCGTCATCAGAAAGCAAAATTGACTTGCAAAGTCGTTTCCACTTGCGTTTTGTATTTTCTTCTTACTTACTGTTGTGCTCCCTTTAACTCAGTTACTTCGAGCTCTAAGCAAAAATTGTCATTGCCATTCGCTTTATGCAACACACACCTGTTAAGTGATACGGTAACATGCAAGGTAGCAACAAAAACCAAATACAGTTCCTAAACAACCGGCTACAACAACAACAACCGCAATAGCTCTGTTGACAGACCGCCAGCAGGTGTGCCTTTTATCATGTTTATCACTTGTTTAGCAATTCCCACAATACAGCTACCATTACGCTACAACGCAACTACACTTAAGAATCTCTAACATGCTGCTTTTGTTGTTTTTATTGATAATGTAGCGAAAAAAAATTGCAGAGCATATGTTATACTTGCATGAAAAAATTCTCAATATTTTTTGCATACATACTTACATATTAGTAGCTGACAATATATATCATATATTATATGAACATACAAGTATATATAACACACATATACAAGTAAGAGTCAGATAGAAGCAAGAATAAACCTTAACATCGGTTGCATCGAAGCAATAATACCCTTCATAGGTGCGTTTTCAATATTATAAAAGGGTATCAAAAGATCTCTATTCTGATTTTGGTCGTTCAATTTCTATGGCAGCTATATGCTATAGTTGTTCGATCTGAAAAATTTTTTGGAAGATTCTGCCTTCGTCTAGGACAACAATCCACGTCAAATTTTGTGATAATACCTTGAGAAATTAAAAACTTTTCAATACAAGAACTTGAATTGAATCGGTCAGTTTGTATAGCAGCTATATACTATAGTAGTCCGATTAGAACAATTTATTCGGAGATTGCGTTTTTGACTGAAATAATAATACATAATTTCGTGAAGATATCTTGTGAAAAAAAAACAGTTTTTCATACATGGACTTGATTTTGAACGTTCAGTTTGTATGGCAGCTATATGTTATAGTGGTCCGATATCGGCGGTTCGGACAAATGAGCAGCTTCTTGTGGAGAAAAGAACGTGTGCAAAATTTCAGAGCAATATCTCAAAGACTTTAGGACTAGTTCGGGTATATACAAACTTCCAGACAGACGGACTTGGCTAAATCGACTTAGCTTATCGCGCTGCTCATATATATATACCTTATAGGACTTCCGAGGTTTCCTTCTGAGTGTTACAATCTTTATAGCAAGCTTAAATAATACACAATGTTCAGTATATAAATCAAGTAGTCAGTAGTCGTTGAATGAAGTGCAAAGAAAGCAAATATTTTATGCAAAAAGTGAGTTGTTAGTGGAAAATATAAGTGGAGAAAATTTTTTTTTCAAAAGTAATGCTCAAATACAAAAGGTGAAAATGTGCATGACAGCAATACATACATATTTGTAACCCACAAATACCTTTAAATATGCATACATACGCACACATCTTTCAAATGCTCAGCTCGGTGGTGTATCGTTAGAATTCAATTCATACACTTGACTTAGACATTTGCAGGTGTTGGTTGCACTATATGTTATCCACTTCCTTTTCGACGGCTTCGCCATCAAGACACCATATTTGCCAGCACTGAATATACGAGGCAGCAAAGCAGCACACATATATTTATTTATTTGCAAAGCAAAGGCGTGAGCATAAATGCCAATAGCTGCATCTTCACACTCGCGCACACACATATACAATACACACACACTCAAACATATTATACGTGTGAGCTCTCTAGTTGCTGCATAAAAATGTCTTAGCAATGCGTGCGTGTAAAAGGCTTCAAATAGTTCTCTATCTAGCGATTATTGATTGCGTTGCCATTCCTGGCTGCTGCTGATACCGTTATATGCACGCTCATAATCATAAACACATAAGTGATTGCATATAAACAGAATGTTTATTTCTTTATAATTTAAAAAAATTGCATTGCATGAAATTATTATGGAGTTTATAGTCGGACTTCTGCATAGTTTGCCTAGTAAATTAGTAAATTACTCAGCTGGCATTAAATAAAATATGTGCAAATAAATATATAATAAAAAATAAATAAACTGCAAAAAATAATAAGCTCACGGTGTCATAGCTGTAGATTAGCTGTGTGATTTTCGCACTTGCATATATATATAAATATGTTGCAAAAAAATTAATAACTAACACGCACAGCGCTATACGAAAATACGAAAAAAATTTATTCGGCGTTTCAGCAATAACTTTTGGAATTTTTACATTTACGGCCAAAAAAATTTGATGACTTTTTCAAACAATTTCTTCCACACTTTTGTGTAGATATATACATAAAAGATTATAATTTTTATTTATTTTTTTCTATGCTTTAATTTTTTTTTTTTTTTGTTTACTTTGTGATGGTTTATGAATAGTTTTTTTTTTACTTTTTAATAACAAGATTTAATACTTTCTATTGCATTTTTTTGCAGTATTTTTCATAATGATTTTTTTTACTTTGATGATGTTTTTGCTTCGTAGTAAAATGTTACAAATAATTATTCGAATAATATATATATTTGCATTTTAGAACTACATGAAGGTGAACAAAAAATTTGTAATCAAAATTTCGTCGGTTGTAATTATGTTTAATTCTTTTTTTTCTAAATTAATGACTGAGCTTTTCTGTAATTAAAAAATAAAGTTGAACTGTAATATAGCAAATCATTGTTTATTGAGATTTTATTTGTACTGCACATTCTCACATAGTTACACTTTGAGATTTTCACTTATAAAATTATGTGAAACGTGTCGCCAAACTGCTTTAGAAATACAATAGCATTCTAAAAGTAGACAATTAGTAAGCGAAACAGTAATGTATACGAGTATACGCGAACTAGTCCCTCAATTTTTGAAATATAGACCTGAAATTTCGCACACTTCCTTTTCTAACCTAGAAGCTGCTCGTTTGTTTAAAAAGCCGAAATCGCACTACTATAACATATAACTACCATAGAAACTTACCGATCCAACTCAAGTCTTTGTATGGAAACATTTTTATTTCACATGATATCCTCGCGAAAATTGGTACAGAAAATTATTAAAGATATTCCTACATTATTCGAAGAAATTGCTTAGATTGGATCTACATAGCATATAGCTGTCATATAAACTTACCGATCAAAATAGAGATGAAGATCTTTCTATACCCTTTTTTATATAAGAAATTCATCTGTGCAGGGTAGTTTAGCTTACGTTAACCATTTTTTTATTTTGTTTTCTCTTGTTTCCAACCAATATAAATATTTATTTGCCAGCAAGTATTATATTATTTTCTTCCAGTTTTTTAATCGAAACTTTAATGGAGCAAAACCAAAACAAAACCGAAGAACAAAACCTCAGTCTCTTTTCTGCTTCATACTCTAACTTAAAATAAATATACGCTGAACAATGAATCATAGTATAATATTTCGTGCTGCTTGGCTTACTACCAGATTTAGCTATTTCACAAATGACGGCGGAAATAATATTTTTGATGGTTTTCAAATGAGATTTTTTGTAACGGCAAATTTGGCAGCACCAACGAGGTCAGCTGCCGCAGAGCAATGCATTTGTTATATCTACGCCAAATATATTACTAACAAAAATATAGCAATTTTTTAGAGATATATTGCAGTCAATTATATTATATATTGAAAAGATGAAAAGTAAAATATCTAAAGAAGTTTTGAAAAAATATTAAGTGAAAATTAAACGCTATTAAATTAAACGTATTAAAAGTATGCATATTCAAGCGAAATTATTTTAAATTGAACCTTCATTAGTTCAATGCAGAAACTGATGCGCCAAAAAGACAATTAACACACACACACATACATATATACGCATACAATAAAATTAATGTGCAGACTTGAGTGCAATTGAAAAGTGAAAATGTCAAGGCCACAGCTGCAGGCCACTTACTGCAGTACACACCTTCCCACAAACTGCATTTGGACAGCCAGCAACTTCTACACGCACACATGCTCGCTCTCTCTCTCTCTCTTATACTCACACAGCTAAGTAGCGCGTTCACAGCGGCGTATACGTAACCCACATTCGCTGCAGCGCTTATGTGTTAACGCCAAATGACTCTATTGACTTGCTATTTGCTATTCTTTTCACTCGTATTTTTTTGCTTGTTTTTCTCCGCTCTTTTACAGCATCCATTTTTGCTGACGTCCTTTTATTTTGTACCGTTTCGGTGGAAATTTATTGCCGCAAAAGTTTTTGTCGGTGCAAAAGTTTGCGTATATTTTCTGCGGCGATTGCTTCCTTTACTAGCGTGTTTTTGACTTTTCATTGGCTAGCATGGCCTGCGGTTGTTGTTGTTACTGCGTCCATTGTTAAATTTTTTTAACAATTTTCAACTTTGAATTTATCTACCATAATACCTAGTGTAATATTAATTAACCCAGAAAAGCGCCAAAATAACTTGCACAAGGATATTTATTGCAAACACAAACATTCTTACACGCGCTCACACACATATACCTACAAATGTATATACCTGGTGAGCCATGTGCTTTCTTCGCACGCACACCGAATTGGCTTTTATAACCTTCACAGGTGAGCGGTAATTTATGGTATTTGACACAGTGTTGAATATCGATTCGCAAATAACCTTCGTCCACTTAATTTATAGGCGGTGATAAATACTTAATACTGTTATAAATATTATTTTCTTGCTTCTTTTTGCAACCGTATAATATCCATAGCAAAATATAACTTTTGACCAAACGTCTCCTATATTTGGGCCCAAAAAAATTCCAACGCATACAAATATGGACTCATTGTAATATTACACGCTTCATATTTGCAAGTTAAGTGCTAATCTCCATATGTGCAGAAAACGTTGCCTATGTTTAGGCGCGATGATTTATGCTTTTGCCGGAAATGCGGAGAATTGTGACAATACCTTTATTTTTTTTTTGTAAATTTTTGCTTTATTTCTACTTAAAAACACTCTACAATAATTGTCTAGCTATAATTGAAACTACGAAAGCATGCGCCTAAATGTGGGCAATGTTTTATGAGTACTATATTAGTGAAGGATATATTAAAAAAAAAATCCAAAAGCAATATAATGTATTGTATATATATACTACTCTCGTACGAGTATTTCTCTTCATAGATCTTTTAATCTTTTAATAACATGTAATAAAAATAGCGTTGGTAGTTCAATACGCCACATTCAAGCTCAATGATCTAGCTGAGGTACGAAGAAAGTCGGCTTTACCAAATCAGCTCGTTTTCATACCGAACATTAACTAAAGGTTCAATAACAGTATATGAAAGTAACGTATTCGACAACAAGAAAGTATCTAGCTGAAAAAATGCTCGCTTACTATCTTGATTTTGAGCCATTCACAATACTAGACGCAACTCCAATTTCCACTAAAACAAAAATTTTAATTAATTTATAAAAAACTGAGTACCCCTACAATCCGCCAACACCGCAAACATTTTCATACTTCTCCACCCCGCTTGTTGTTTTTACATACCCCAAGCAACTTGTAGCAATCAACCGCTGTGGCAACAATACGAAACTCGTAACATGCAACAATAAAGTTTTTTTTTTTTCCTTCGGTAACCAAAAATGTTCGCCTGTGGGGTTTGAGGGAGTAATTTGGAAGCAACGTAATACTTGCAACACCGAAAGTTTTCCAACACCACATAGCAAAAAATAATCGCACAAGATTTACAATGTTGAAAAAAGACGGAAGGTAAATGAAAATATTTACCACCGCAAACTTTTTGAAGACAAGATAGCGGTAGAGGTTATAAAAGAATGTACGTGAAGTTAAATGTCCAAGATTAGTCATATTTCCAAGATTAGGAAAGGAAATGAAAGGGTACTTCATATTGCCAAAGCATAGTCTAAAAACTTTTTTATTTGAATTTTACCATGCAACGATGCACAGCGACTTTACTTACTTGCGAATTATCATTGAAAGCTGCTCTTTCTCTCTGTCGATCCATAGTCAAAGAAACTTCTCAGTCTTACTCCCATTCACATTAACCCAGCACAGACAGAGCCAGTACAATAAACATCTTTTGGACCTCAGTTTAGCAGATCAGTTTTGTTGCTTTGAAAAATATATTGACTCAAATATTGATCACCCTTCTCCAAGGGGTCTTCTTGCTCTGCAACACACTTCATTGATTATACGATTAAGCCTTAATTTAAGTAAAATTCGTCACAGTATTCTGCGCCAACGTTTTCACCTATTTTCAGTCATAAACAAAGTCTTGAAAGCTTTAACCTTAATCTATTGAATGTAGCCTTTCTTACTTTTTTCAACCTTGCTAGGTTTAGTTCTCATCTACGGAATATAACTCCTCAAATATCCATTAGATTTTCAATTCTACTGCGTGAAGTCTACAAAGGAAGTATATCTTTAATAAATGTATCGCTTTGAGGAGTGTTTTTTGTGTTTTACTGAAGAAGAAAAGTTAGAGCAATATTTCAAAAATGCGAAAAATTCTAAAAACCTTTTTAAAATTATATGTATTGTAGGTAGGTAGGTAAGAGTGCTAGATGCACCATTTTGAAGCACTATGGTAAGACTGTTAAATCTTGATATCGCGTTTCATCGTTGTGTTTAAATCATTTGGTGACCTTAATGAAACTACTTTTTTCCATTACACTTTTTGTAGATAGACAATTTTGGAATCTAAAGGATTCCAAGCGTTCGAGTTCGGGTTTGCGAAAGTGCTAATCACGCACTCCTTACTGCCTTCGAGTTTGCAGCTGCGGCAAGTATTGTTAAAGGACATTCCTATTTTTAACACATGTTCTCTAAATAGCCAATATCCTGCTATGTTAGCTGTAAGTCTGTATATACTTTTCTTGGATCTATGAAAAAGTGCTTAGTTCTTGTTTTTATTTTTATTTGCTTCGCTATTCTACATTTAGTTATAGATTTCCATCTGTTCTAAACTATTTGTTCAGATAGTGTATTGAGCTCCCTCTTCATCGTTTCTAGCGGGCATGGTATCTCTGCCTCGGATTAATCTAGAGAGTTGAAGAGACTCGTATGCTTTTTTGTTACCGAAAATGTTTCTATAACCGAATCCCCAATTTATTATTAAGTGCCTTTCAATGAGCTTAAAGCCTTTCTGCAATCCTTTACTATGCTGAAATTAAAATTAAGCGCCGACAAGGTTAGTAATGCCTGTAGCCAGGCTATCTGTGTATATGATAGCTCTATGCATCCACCCGTGGATATTCAGTAGAACTCCACAGGCCTTCTCTATGCCTAGTACTTCCGCTTGGAAGATGCTGGCTGAGTTTCGCATACGGGTAGAGAGAGATATCAAGATCCTCGGAGTATACCGCTCTTAAAATTATTGTCAAATTAATCTCTTTATTAAAATCTGTCTTCACCTTCTTTCCGAAAAATTACAATAATCCGATATCTTTAGTACATTTCTCCCAACAAGGAGTGTTTTTTGGAGTCAAAATGGTATTCGTACAATGGCTATGACCTAACCCAATAATTTGCTTCTAGCTTCAAGATGGTGAAAAATGATTTCCATACGCTTGAACATTATATTTTTTATAAAGAATTTTTTTGTTATCTATGCATTATCATATTGTTTTGCTCTTCAACAACAACTTCGCTCCCCTTAGCTAATATTTAGCATTTTCCCCTAAGCACAATCATTCATAAACTGAATTAATCGCACTCATGGAATTCAAAAGAAAGCAAAAAAAAATTCTCAGCAACACATTTAATCTAGGGACATATTAAAAGCAGAGCAGAGCATGGCTGAGGAATAGAAAACAAACAACAATGCAGTAATATTACAACAAAAGCAGCGTAGCAAACTCATATTACAAAAATGCGTAGAACACCACGGAATTATTTAATTCTCTTTTTTGTTTTTTGCTCTTCCACGCTAAACAAGCAAATAAGCAGTTAACAACAACAAGCAACAAACAAGAATTTCAAATTCTAGTCAAACTTTTGCAACGCAGCAACTGCAGTGAAGACTCCTCGAGGACATTTGCCGAGATCAACGGAAGAGCGTAGGAAAAAATTAAGAAGCAATCGGCACAGCGAAAAAAGCAAGTGGCTCCAAGGGTGCGGCAGCACGAGAAAAGCGCAAAGTTTTGCATTGTATGCATGTATGTTTTTAAATACTAAAAACCCTCTGGGAACTGATTACTGCTGCAGCGGCAAACGAATTCTGCACCAAAACTGATAAGCATTGCGAAGTTTTTGTTGTGGTTTGTTGTTGTTATAGTTTTGTAATTCACTTTCTGCATCTTGTTTTAAATTAGAAACGCTTTTGTGGTTTCACTGGCGCTGATTTAATACACATAATTTTCTCGATTCAATTCAACGTATTTGCGGTGTTGTGTGTGTTTCTCTGATCAAATCTGAAATTGCAAAATTTTCGTCAAAAATCTTGTTGGCATTAATGCAAGTTATTAGATATTTAGTCATATTCAAGCGTGATTTGTGATTTGTGAAAAGCAATTAAAACTTAATTTGTTTTGGTTGGTTTTCGAAATTCCTAAAGAGCTGGAGTAAATACGCTTCAAATTTTATAGTTAATAGTTTTTTTTTTTTTTTTTAATAAAACAAAAAGAATTATCAAAAACCGTTACTAATTTTAATTTTCTTCTTCACTTAAGTGCTTAAAAAAGTTTAAAAGCTCACAAAAGTAGTAAAAGATCGCTTTCTGACTATTCCATATTCTCCTCGCCTCGTCAGTGTCTTCTCGGTAATATATTCGTACAAATGCGGTCGAGAAACGAAATCCACTTTTTGTGATCTTTAAGTCGGGTCGCAGCTGGGCGTGGCGGAAGCCCGATTTCGACCAGACTTCCTGTATTGAACTCTATATAATTTATATTTCGAATTTACTTCTCGAAGTAGTTTTATTTTATTTTTATTTTTGGTACTAAAACAATTGGCTGCCGAAATTTCTGCTTATTAAAGAAATGCCTTCGAAATCTAGTATTTCTTCTTGGAGCATACTGGCAAAGCTGAGATCACGAATTAGAAAAACATTCTGATAGTGCAAATACGAAACGAGTTCTCGCTACCTCGATCTAAAACCTGTAGTAAGATATATTCCCTTTTTCTTTACATGCGACCATATATCGATGAAGTACTCGCTGTTCTTGGGAGTATATCGCTACGATTATTAGCTTAAACATATGCGCTTTAATTTCATTCAAATATCTCATAACCGATTTTTTTGGTAAGAAGTCAACCATCGGTTCACATAAATGCTATTTGAGGGCTTCAAAAGTCATAAGCCGATTTCGACCACTGAGTAGCGCCCCACCTTGCAAACAATATTTGTCCAAAGTTGTATTTCGTTATCTTAATAAATTGTAAAGTGTTAGAATGTAAAGGAATTTCATATTATGATATACGGAAAGCAGTCGTGTTTGGACAAAATTTGTCGAAACATTGTTGTGATAGGACTTTGCAAACACATGTAGGGGATGACACGCCCATTATTTATTTTTATATAAATTCACATGCATAATAATTCTGGCATTTTGCGCTTTGACAGTTATGACACTTCTAGCAGTTTTCAAGGTAACCGTTGTATAGGATATTGATGTAGTTACAAACCGATTTCACCTATTTTTACAATATATTAAGACATTTTATACAAAGATGTTTCTTTTGAGTTTACATCCACTTTTTCTGTACAATCTGGTGATTGCCTAGCAGTTCTACGCTGGAGGATGCTTGATTTGAAAAAAAAACCGCAGCTATACTCGTAGTACCCTTCATAAATACTAAAGATTATTTACAAGAACTTTGATCGATCACTTTGTATGGCAGCTATATGCTATAGTTACTCGTTCTAAACAATTTCTTCGAAGATTACACCATTGTCTTAGACAATAATTCGTACCAAATTTAATGAAGATATCTTGGCAATAAAAAAAATTTCCAAACAAACACCTGATCGTTCCTGTAGTTCAGTTTGTATGGCAGCCATAAGTTATATTGATTCGATATCGGCCGCTGCTTCTTGGTAAGAAAAGAACCGTTGCAAAATTTCAAATCGATATCTCAAAAATTGAGAGACTAGTTCGTATATATACGAGTACAGATGGACAAATAGATCTACATGGCTAAATTGACTCAGCTCTTCACGCTGATCATTTATGTATACACTTTATAGGGTCTCTGACGTTTCTTTCAAAGTGTTGCAAACTTCGTGGCAAACTTAATTTACTTAATAAATTCAGTGTATAAAAATGTAGTTAAGTATTAGGCTTAGCCTTAAATTAAATTTTTCGAAAACGTCTGCTGATTTAATTTTCATTCTATATTATGCAACAACTTTTCCCTCCTAGTTCAATGACAGCAATTTCTGCCCAAGCCGTCACACAGGAATAGCTTCACCAAGTGCTTTTTAATCACACAATTACCAAAAATCACAATCAAAAAAGATGCCAGATGAGTCATCAGAGTACTAATTAATTTATAGAATGTCTGCACCAACTATGTCTGAACCCTACAAAATACACAGGCAGCACTGCGGTCAGTGTAAGCAAAATTTTTTCACACACACTCTACACACCAACAAAAACTCAACTTTTCATACATTCAATTTCAAACTCGTACCACAAATTTCGTTTTATTTTGGTGAAAAAAATTTTTAAATTTAATTTGAAAACAAACTTTTCAACACTAATTTGTGATAAGCGATGCGAAGCACCAATTCAACTAATTCAACAATTCGATATTGCAACAAATTTGCCAAATTTCCAGCACACACATGCAATATACACATATGTGTATGTGTGTGTGTGTATGCATGTCGTAATATTCTCGCACACACATGCATTGCACGTTTAGTTATTTAGTTGAGTGCTGGATTTGCCACTCAACTTTTATCCACCCATCAATCTATAAATATGTTTGTGAGTTACAGATTTAAAGAAAGAGAGTAGTAAGGGAAGGCTTCTGCATGCTATCGACGCATATCTTGCCATTTAACACAGCCCGAAACGTTAACGAGTGGGTGGCGTATTTATTTTTTTCAAAAAAAATAATAATAAAAAAAATTAGAAACCATACGCTGGCATGTCAGCATACCCGCAAACCGCTGAACCGTCTGCTATTCACAGCCGCACATGTCGCTCGCAAACACTCGCAGTTAATACACAGCCGGCATCAAATCATCTGACAACCCTTTCTAACTTTGCTTGTGTGTGTTTTAGTGGCGTTTTGCTCCATTTTTCTTGCGCTCTCCACTATTTCGATTTTAGTTTTACTTTATTTGCACACTTTTTTGTCTGTAATTTTCAATCGCCATCGATATGTGCTGATCATCTAAATCCCATGTCACACACCCCGCCCATTTGTTATTTAGTGTGTCAGTCAGCCAGCCAGCAGACATAAAATGTTGAAGTGGGTTCCGTATGTGCAGATGTGTTGGTTTATTGAGCACATATATACAAACTCATATACGATTTGAAGGTCCATAGCCGCGTTTCGCACTTTTATCTATTTTATTTTATTTTTCCACTTAGAAACTACAAAATCCAATCATAAAATTAAGCACATTTTTCAATTTCCTCTCATTTCTGCTGCACAATTTGTGCGTAGACTTGGAACTTCTTCACGTTATTGGGTGTAAGTGTGTGTGTTCAGTTTATGTGCTCAATAAAGGTTTTTCATTCGTATCTAAACTTTTTCTGTTTCTCTGATTTGTTTCATTTTGTTTACATTTAAAAGTAAAGTTTTTTACAGGTTCCACATTCTTCTCAAGTATAGAGTAAGTACAGTTTATTATATAAACATCTGTATCTGCAATCGGTGACCATTCAAACAAATAAATTAAAATTAGGTTAACCTGGGTCCTACAAAGTCACATTACAAGTCATCACAAAGCTGTGATAGCTGAACGCGCTTTATCAATTTTTGAGAGTCTAATAATTTATAATATGGTCCTTGTAGAGACCAGAACGGACCGACGTTCCAAGTGAAATCCTTACTAGGATCGACCTCTTAACCTAACACTAACCTATACAACACCGTACCATATTAAACTCTGGAAACCTTAGCCACCAACCATCCTTTTAACAATGCTAATTATTTGGGATTAATTCAAGGTCGCTGAGGGCTCAGTTTATTTTGAGCTTTTCATTTCATTTCACACAAATTCCGCCATTACTTCAACTTAAATTACATTCTTTTCATTATTAGAAACGCAAGTAAATCCCACAATGCTGATGGTGTCAATTAAACGAGAAAGAAAGCAAAGCCGCACAAAAGCGGTAAACTAGAAATTAAAAGAGAAAATAGTTACAGCAAAATGTAAAAAGCGGAAATCCTTAAAACCGCTTAACGTAAATCAAACACACATATTACAGAATTTGAACTGCAATAACAACAATAGTAAGAGCAGCAGCAACAATGCGAACAGCGCTTGTATTTGTTGCTTAGTGAGTTTTAAACGCATCACAAGTGAGTGAGGCATAGACACCACGCTCTTCTTCTATGCTCTCCAAGTACACATACACACTCACTTGTGTTAGGCTGTGGCACACACGTCCAACTTCCGACAGTTAAGTGGACATTAAGCACCGAAGAACAGACAGACATAGAGACAGGCAGTCGGAAAATTAAAAGTATTTGCGAGTAGAAGCGGAATCCAATTGAAGCGGTGGAAGGGATTTGGAGCGAAGTGGTCTTAGTAAATGAACACGCGTATGTAATAGACCACTGCGCCATTGCTAGCATATTATCTACGCACCAGACTGAATTATCGAGTGTTGGCTGGCAGATGATGCCACAAATTCCATTCTACACTTGCATTCCTCATTCGCGTTTATTTCATTTTTTATACCCTGAACAGGTTATACATATTAAATTTGGCACGAAGTTTGCGACACTCAGTTGGAAACGTCGGAGATCCTTTCATATATATGTGTATATAACTGAACAACGTGATGAGCTGAGTTGATTTAGCCATGTCCGAGTGTCTGTTTGTTCGTTCCTATGTCTTTATATACGCGAACTAGTCCCACATTTTTTGAGAAAACGCTCTGAAATTATGCACACATTATTTTCTCTCCAAGAATCTGCTCATTTGTCGGAACCGCCAATATCGGACCACTATAGCATATAGCTGCCATACACACCGAGCGATCAAAATCAAGTTTTTGTTTGGAAACTTTTGTACTTGTGAAGGGTATTCTAGCTTCGGTGCAACCGAAGTTAATGTTTTTTTTTGTTGTCTTTTTGATTTTGTTTTAATACTAACAGAAAAATTTACAGCATTGCGTTAAATTTCACACATTCCCATTAGTGGCTATCAAATAGATAGTTGATGTGGTAGAAAGTCTAAAGGAAGGCAAGTATGTAGAAGGAAGATAAGTAGGTTTACTTTTTTTTCGTTTAATGAGAGACTTTTCATGATGTTTTTCTTTTTTCATTCACTTTTTCTGCAAAGCATGGGAAATCAGTAAAGCTAACAAATGTTTGAAGCTTTTTATAACACATGCACTACTGCCAGGAAAAACTGCTGAAGGTTCCATACTTATGTTTTTATTTAGCCTATTCTCAAAAGTTCTAAAAGGATTTCAATTCATTTTTTTTTCAGAAATATAAAAAAGTAGAAACGCAAGCGTTCATTCGTACCTTTAAGAAATTTGAGGTGTATTGTTTTCGGCTGTCGAGTAAGAAGCCTGGCTATAGCATAGAAGCTAAATTCAATTTTCTCTATCTAACCAAAAGTTAACAGCAAAAATCCTAACTTTTATTACAAGAAAAATACTTAATAATTCTGTTATCCAGCAGAAAAGCTGTTAGGGTCTACGAAAGCAAGCTACAGCGAAAATGTATAGCAAAGCTAACCCAGGTAATTCTCAGCTATCTCTTAAGATGGCACGACTAGCTGTCTCTACAACTCTCGAAATATTCTATAAGATGCCAGACTGCAGGAGGCCAAGTTATAAGTCTCCTATATGTGTAGAAAAAAAACACAGAGAACGAGCAAGACGTTAGTGTTTGCTACTTTTATTTAAAGATTGCTTAGACAACTCTCCAATCGCTCCCACATAATCTCCAGTATCGCTTGAGTGGAAACGATAAGTTGTCCCTACAACTCTCAAAATAATCAATGATATACCAGATTATAGCAGAAGCATACAAAGGTCCTACATTTCGAAAAACTATCCAATCAGAATATGAAAAAACTTAGGGTCGTCTGTTAGGGTCTAAGCCATTTACATGTTTGTGGAGTCATTCAAGACAAAGCGAAAATATACTTGCTTATTTGATACATATAATATTTCTCCTTCCTCCTTCGAGGGGAAAATAAACCTCATACTCGTATATCTCTGGGACTCTCCTTTCAAAAACTAATTCGCCATTAAACAATTGAAACGCTAGCTATTTAAATATTGTAGAAATTAAGGCTTAAAAAAACTGTGAAAAAAACAATTGACTCTCACATCAAAGAAAAAAATTCGAAATTCGTAAGATGTTCAAAATCTTATACTTCGGGATATAAAAGTTCTACGAAGATATGAGCTGATTTTATTCTATTGCTACTCCTTTGAAGATGCTTAGTAAGTAAAGAAAGGTAAAAGATCAGTAGTCTCGGTGGACTCTTCGAAATGGCATGAACATACAGGAAGAAAAAGTTTACTTCATATCTTTCTTAGCTAAAAAAAAAACTGATTTTTAGTAAAATCTTTACCTTAAAAGAGAAAAAAGCTACCTCTAACTCATTAGGAGTTTGACTACTGGAAATAATCAAAAGAGTAATGGACTTCTTTATGAACTTTGTGAGGGAAAATACTGTTTAACACAATTGCCGTCATTCTTTACCACGTGATATAGTATGTTATTCTTTAAGTCTTGTAGCTTATCATGTTTATAGCTGAATACGATTGTCTTTTGAGGCTGTTTTTAGTGTAATAAATGATTTTTACTATTACATAATATACTAACTTTTTATAGACTAATCCATTAACTATTTATTTATGGCCCTTTTTATTTGCATCGTATATACTTTTATTATATAACTTCTAGTTTATTTTATTTCCTCTCTCTGTCCCCTTTCCGCCTTTATAGCTAATTTTTTAATCTGTACTTTATTGATTTCTAAGCACTCTTCTGTCTACTTTGTCAGCAATCGACATGATGGATGTTCAATTGAATTGTATATACGCCTCTATGATAATAACTGCTTTGTCTACTCTTCTTCAGTGCATAAGCATTCTGAAAGTTTGCCACATAGTTCGTTGCTGGTCGTGCCCGTAGTATGTTCTTCCTAAAAAGCATTAATCCTCTAAAAGTTATTCACATGCATGAGCGAAAATGTATGCTGTTGAGTTTTTTATTCGTTTTTCTTGGTCTGCAACTGTGATTTCTCAAGCTTTCGTCAGTTTTAGCCTCTCTTACATACATACATACATACACATGAGAGTCAGAGTTTGTTTACTTAGGTGTATGTGGTTATTATGCCACATACTAAAAAGCAGCAAAGTAGTAAAATTTCTTAATCTCTTAATGGATGGCAATAGTGTAGAAAAGTTGAACGACCAACTTGGTTGGTGGGATAACAAAAAAAAAAACAAAAAACGCCAAAGAAATAAGTAAAAGGAATTACCAATCAAAGTGAAGAAAAAATAAAAATACACGCGCAACTATTGCAGTTTCTACTTATCTCTTAAATCTGAGATAGTACAAATGTCTACTGTAATTAAAAACAAGAAAAAACATTAACTTCGGCCGCACCGAAGCTATAATACTCTTCAAAGGTACATTTTTTATAGCATAAACAATATAAACGTTTCTTTATTTTGACTTCAATCGGTCAGCTATATGCTATAGCGATCCAAACTGAACACCGATGTCTTAGACAATAAACTGTGCCAAATTTCGTGAAAATACCTTAACAGGTAAAAAGATTTTCCATGCAACCACTTAAGTTGGATCGATCAGTTTGAATGGCAGCTTTATGCTATTGTTGTCCGATATCGGCGATTCCGACAAATGAGCAGCTTCTTGGCGGGAAAAGGACGTGTGCAAAATTTTGGGACGCTATCCCAAAAGCTGAGGGACTAGTTCGTATATATACATAAGGACAGAGGGTCATGGCTTATTCGACTCAGCTCGATGATCATTCATATGTATACTTACTTTATAGGGTCTCTGGCGTTTCCTTTCGGATGTCACAAACATCATGACGAACTTAGTACCTTGTTCATAAGTGCTTGTTTGGAAAGCTTTTTCATTTGACGAGATATATTCATCAAATTTGGCATGGGTTATTGTTTAAGGCAATGGTACAATCTTCGAAGAAATTATTCAAATCGAATCACTGTAGCTTATAGCTGCCTTACAAGCTAACCGATCTAAATCAAGTTCATGTAAAGCATATTTTATAATTGTTAAGTGCAAATTTTCTCAAAAAATGAGAAAAGATTATACTAAAGGATTCAAAGCTGCTTTTTTGTTTCATTTTAAAGGATTTCTTATTTTTGTCATAATTTATCCTTGAGAAAACTTCTTTGACGTATCGCTCTAAATATATAACACTTGATTGTGTACTGTCTGACAGAACTGTCTAAATTTAAATATATAAATTTCCTGCTTAAATTTCAGCCTTGAAAACAAAATACTTTTTCTGCCTTTCAACTTATATGAAGGATAATCCTTTTGAGAAAAAGGTGAGCAGGAAGAGGGTTGAAATTTAATTAATATGCAAACAATGTTATTAATACGCAAAATAAATGCAAATTTGCAGACGACAGACGTACTGCCACAGCAAAGCGACCAAACAAATCAAGGATAACAAAGAAACACACACACACATACATACATATACAAATAAATAGGCACACATATGCATATTTAAAATACAACTTACCGTGTCAGGTACAGTGAATTAATGAGTGGGCACAAAAGACAGAGCGGCGGCTGAATGATAGTACACCAGTGTATAAGCGGTACATCAACTATATGTATGCATGTGTATGTGTGTGTTTGTGTCATAAGCACAAAAAGGTAATCAAAATATTGCGACACATAAGGGCGCCCGTAGCTGACATTTATGACGCTACATCCGTCGAGAGGCACAGCCATACACACACACACCTACACCAACTGCAGCTGATAAACCACACCTACACAAACATATATATTTTTCTGTGTAGTCACATGTGTGTGGGTATGGCAAATATTAATACAGCGATGCAAGGCTACAGATAACAACACGAGTGTACCCTGATGCTTTCTGATGAAATGGCGAAAAAGTGCCGCATAGACTGGCAGACTCACTGAGTGACAGGCAGACAAATATACATAAAGCATACAATATTTACTGGCGTACAATTACAAATGGCAGAGCGAAAAAAGCGGCGCAAAATCGACAGTGTGGTAGATACATGTATGTAGGTGTGCGTGTGCATTGTTGGCATTACGGAAATCCCTTTGTGGCTGTGTCTGGCAGCGAACGTGTTACTTGTACCCCATTCGCTGGTGGCGTAAAGTTGGCATGCAAATGTTTTAAGCTAATCAAATGGCATGCACGCTCACACCATACATCACCAACAGCAGCAAAGTCACTACATACGCCACACCACACTCCCACCCACCTCATGTTTCTCCGCCTACGCTGTGAACGCATTGCAGGTCAGCATTAAGATAAAGTGCCTGTGTGTCGCTCAAAGGACAAAGCACACATATCAGCGACGCAGTTGTTGGGCGACAGATTTGCCGCAGATCGTAGATAAGTAACCAGTATACTGTGTAGATTGCATATGTATATAATGTGTATATATTTGTTTTATAATTTGTATACACTGTCGGTATATATGGCCAGCTTTTTTATTGAGCAAATCCAAATAGGCGAATGGTCGCTCAGGTAATGAGCAGTAAATTGCCAAAAATTCACAGTCAAATTGGTGCTTTCTTCTGCTATAATTTTGTGCATTCATGTACTTACCCTTATGGTTTGTCATCAAATTGCGATAATCAGTTGTTTGAAAAAAAAATTAATTATCACACATGCTGGCTAGCCGTTGGGCAGCATTTAAGCGCAGACAAAAGCCCTTTTTTTCTGAGGAAACTTTCGGGGAAATTCGAAGAGCGCAAAGCTTTTCTTTTTTATCTGTTGAAAGCTTTGATCAACTAAATGTTCTTTTTTTTTTAAATAAACGAGGCTTTTCAAAGGTATAACGAATTACTCTCATATTACAAGGCAATAAGCTGGCTGTATATAAGGATTAGTCAAACTATTAATCACCAACTTCGTGTTATTGAAATATATGTTCTTTCGCTAATTGTTTATGCAAAAAAAAAATTTTCGTTTTTCTACTCAAAACAATTTCAGTTAAAACCCTTATTATCTAAATTGAGAGCTTCAAATAAAAGTTGATAGGCTACAACTTTAGCAAGAATAGCTATAACTAAAATCGCAAATCCGAAGGGGTAAGCCTTCCGCCATTTAAATGCCTTTTATCAGCTTTCCCTTTAAAATTTTTGAGCTTACAATCTCTTTTTAATGATAAATAATAATAAGCAATAATCTGCCATTGTGGGATGATCCGATGAGCGTTGATAAATTTCTACCAACACTGTTAGATCCTAAATGAACCGCTCTCTCTCTCTCTCTTTCATACTATAATTTCTTAAACTATCCCAAAATTAACCCAGATGATGGCGAATACAGTCTAACTTGTTACTCTTATTTGCTCTTAGAATTTAATAATTTTTCACATATCTTGCACAATTTCTTTAAAATTGTGTCCTTCATGGTTTCCTAGGAAAATTTCGATTAACACTACAAAACTTTTTTAAACTTCATCTTCCGCAAATGCCATAACATTTAACAAATCTGTATCTTTCATTAATCGCCATATTTGAGGACCAACAGAAAATTTTCTATACCAATTTCTTCTTTACTAGATTATCTACAAATGTAATTAAAACAATAATCTTCCACGTCCAATGATATAATAAATTGCTTTATCATTCGACTAGATATCTTCAAGAAATTTGGCGTAGCTTATTGCCCCAGGTAATAATGCAGTATTAAGAGAAATTGTTCAGATCGGATCATTATAGCATATAGCTACTGTCCTGAACTACTTTAACCAATGGGCGTCAAAATTACTTGCCACTCTCAATCGTGCTTACATTTCTCCATAAGCATTATCTTTCCTCTCTTCACTTGTTGAAATTAACGTTTAGTTAATTTCGATAAAACGTAACAAACATAAATATATATGTACATAAATGCACTTCCTATTTTACATAATGAAGTCACACAAATGAGACTTACTCTCATTTCCGCTTCCCCTCTGAGCGCCTTTTATATATGTGCGCAGTTACGCTGAATGCTAACTAGCTGACAGAAAAGCAGACAGCGTTTCTGGAAACGGAAATTAATTTGCAGTATTTAAAGAGAGCATATTATGCAGAGAGTCAGAAAGAATTAAAACAGATAAATGAAAAATGCATGCATTGTACAGTATAGTCTAAAAGTTAATTGAAGCGCTTAAATGTAGATATTTGTATAACATTATTTTTACTCAAATTTTAATAATTTACCTCATTATTAGAGATAAAGAAATAGAGTGTTTGGAAAACGGAAATGAATTGCGTGAACGAAACAATAATACTCCTTTAATAAGTTCAACGCAGTTTCGTGAGAATACTTTGCAATTCACTCAACATGACGGTCTTTATATTTTAAAATCGATTTTTTCTAAATTTTTAAATAAAAACCCAATTCTGTTAAAAATTAAGTTGATGTGCGCGAAAGTGAGTCAATTTAAAGGGTTATATCCACTTGTAATTTTCAAATAATTGATTTTTCGAATGTACATGTACTTGAGAATATTCTCGGAATTTTCAAGTTTATCCGACAAATAGTTTCGGAGATATCAACGACTCTGTTAGAATTTTTTAATTTCTTAACATTCTTAAATATACTTTTTACAGATAACCACTTCACAACATGAGTTAACATTTGTTCTCTCACATGCACATTCTCATGCATTGTTTCTCCTCTCATCGGACTTAGAAATGCAACGCGTTTCACTATAGTAAAAAAAAAAATAGAAATATATATGTTTGTTAGTGTACTGCCTCCGTTGCAAGAGGCTTACTTTCATTTCCGCCACTCTTCTGAGCGGTTTTAATCTTTGTGCGCAGTTGCGTTTAATGCTAACTAGCAGATAGTAATGTAAACAGCTTTACTGGATACGGAAATGAGTTTTCAGTATTCAAAATGAGTGTAAGATGCAGAGAGTCAGAGAGAGTTACGAGATATTACAGACTTTTAGTTATTGTGCGCGAAAAAGAGATTTAAATTGTAGACGTACTGTATTATACCGATTCAGCAGTCTCAAATGCAATTTCAAGTTTAGCCTCTCAACTGTTGCAACCATTTACATAATTATATTACATTTTTTTTTCATCCACCATGCAACACAATATTTCGAACTAAGAACACTGATCATTTTTAGATCTGACTTTTGCATGTTGAATTTCAGTTTCTCCTAAACCAAAAGTAAAGTAAAAAATTTTTACTTTGATTAAAGTTTGCTTTTGTATACTTTTTTCGAATTTCTTTTATATTCGTATGAGGCCCATTCGTATCAGGCAGAAGCAAACTCTAAGAACAAAAAATTTAAATTCCAGTATTTTTCAATGTCTAGAAACAAACTCAAACAAAAAATCATTTTGTTTCATTTACATCGCCGATTTTTTGAGTTTTATCGTATACAATATGCCAAACAAACCCCTACAGTAGCATCGAATTGTTGTTGGTAGCTGCTAAATATTGCAAACCATTGGTTTGCAGAAAAAAGTCCTATATTTTATTTATATTTCTGCTATGAGCAGCAGCTGCACACATTCACAACAACAAATTGTTGCAATTATAAGTACCATCGGCTGTCGAAAGTGCCATCTATAGCGTTTTAGTATGAGTAGTTAACGTTCATATATATAGATTTTAAGTGAAATGGAATAGGCTGAAGTGCAACTTGGCATTAATTCACGCATTAATGAATTGGAAAATGACAGCTATGCGCTAAATGTTTGCCCTTCAACTGGCAAATGCGTTTTACTTGATGCTTACTGAGTGCAATTTAGAAAAATTTAACACTTGAGCTTTTGACCATTTTTCGTTTGTAGCTATGATATGCTGAACGAAAGTAATTTTCGTTATCACATTTATGCGAACTGTTTTCAATATTTCGTTGATGGAAAAAATCTCCAAGTTATGAATATTTTGTCTCAGTATATAACAATGAGATCTCTAGAATATGTAAAATTATGGATAAGTTACTTCGACGAATATAAAAATTTCGAATAAAATGAATACCAATATTTAAGACATTTTTTACAAAAATACATATGATTGAGAGGTTATTAAATCTTACATCTTATATTTCGGTAAAAAAAGATATGTCATCGACGCATAATTTTATTCTTTTTTTCTGAAAAACTGGATCCAAAAAGAACACACTGCATTACCTTAAACAACGTTACAAAGAAGATGCTTTCTTAAGGAAGATCAACTGTAATTCTTACTTAGTTCTCTCTTTTTGAGTGAAAAATAATTGAAAGATAATATTGGCTTGAGTTTCTTTCGAACTTAAGTTAAGTTAAGTTTATTAAACATAAAATAAATATATTTGTTTTTCCCAACATTTCTTTTTCTTTCCGCATAGCATTCAAATCGTAACCGTAATAATAAACCTTAATAGTGGCCAAAATCTTGTTTCACTTTACTTCTTTTTCAGCTTGTGATGAATCATCCAACTCTATTCCAGTATCTACGTTCTCTTCGCCTGGAATCGGATTGCCGCATTCTATTCCATAAAATAAACACCGTGGACACTTCGCGCTATCAATTGTCAGTTCCAAATTTCCAAACTCCATTATTTTTTTCTTTATTTCTATATGTTTTTTTTAATATGTGTCTTCTATTTACTTTGTTATTCTTGCGTCTAACGCTTGGTGTTTACTGAAATTCGCTGTTGGCTACAGTCTCTTTATATGCACAGACGTGTGGTCTAGGGTCAGCAGTGCTTCGTAAAACAGGTACCGAAGACCTTGTATTAATTGTTTAGCGCTTGAGTACTAAGAATATACAATTTAACCTTTTTACCCGCCTTCTCCAAATTAACTGGGTTATCCATTTTTTATTGTTAAGTTTAAGCTGGAAATATCGGTTTATTTTGTGTTTTAAATAATGTGCTTACATAACCATCCAAAATTTTTTTTTATTTTTTATGCTAGAAAATGAATTTTCCCGCCTTTAAAACTCGCTGAGAAACGTGGTAATATCGTTCAAATCGAATCATTCAAAATGGCGGTTGTCGTTACACTCACTCATACCTGACACCTTCCAACTACTAAAAAATAGCGGACGGTATACTTTTATTTAATTTTGAATATTTTTTAGCTTTAATGCAAAATATAGGTATGAAAAATCTGGTGTTAATCAAGTCAACTTGTAGTAAAAAAATATCTAAAGTTTTAGTTTGTATTGCCACACCCCTACGGCCAAGCTCTTACTTCGGACTTGTACTATCAAGAAGTGAAAAATAAATGAGCCCAAAAGCGACTAGCTCTGGCCAATAGGAAAATAATTATATACCATCAGCGCAGATATAGCTCTTAAAAACCTATACAACAGCGAAAAAAACTAAAAATTCTTATCCTCTGTAGAAGTATTAAATTTGGTTGAACTGCGTCTTCAGCATTCACGAACGCTTGTTCCGCATATTAAATGTTTAAAGTACTCAATAACTCTTAAGTCTCGTTGCAATTTCACTTAATATCTTTTTAATAGCACAACATAAACTCTCACTACAAATATTTGACAATAAGTCCGTCTCTTTCCATCACCATTGCGTATCACCAAAAGCTACTTGTTAATGGTATTACTTCCAAGCTCGCTTTTATGCTTAGAAAACAAACTGTCTGATAGCAAACTTTTATGCAACAAAAAACTTCATCAACAAACAAGAGCAATAAATGAAGCAAAATAATATTTAACAAGCAGCGAACAGATATAAGAATGAGTAACTTTCGACTTCCATAATACTGCAGTGATATCACTCTTTTGGCAAAACCATAAAAATGCTTAGCTAACAAGATAGTATTTAACTTTACAAAGAAGCATTTGCAATTGTCTGCCGCTATCTAGCTGCTTAGTAGAGTATCTGTCATTTCTATTTGTACTATATGTTGCATTGTACTCGCTCACCCATCAGCTGATCTACATACTTCTGCCAACAAAAAGATAAACAAATAAACAACTTTTTTGACAACAATGCGCTGCAGCAATCAAATTTGTTTAGACAAACAACTCATTTGCTGTTGTTGTACGAGTATTTTAGAGATATAAAAGATGACGTAGCTACATATAATTTAAATGATGCCGATTGTGGAGCCCAACTTGTGGTAAAAAACTATTAATTTTGTATTGTATTTGTGTGCAAGGAAGAGTGAGGGTGTGGACAGGCATAAATAGCAAAGACGTATTTTTTTTCATTAAAGTATTTCCGCCATTTAACAAACTTATGCTCTCAGGCTTAAAATTATCATTAGTAATGCAAAGTTTATTGGTCCGGGGTAGTTATAACGATGCATGCACATAAATCCCTTACTATTCAATTTACTACGAATTTTTCACTCTCCTTGCTTCTAGAACTTCTTTACGATTTTAAAAAATAATTTCTTGTCTTCAACATATTTCTCCAAAAGATACACATATACTTGTACATTAGGGTGGCGTGGAAAAAATTATTTTTTTTCGCTTAGCCTGAGGGTCAAATTTGTAGATTATAAAAAAAAAAATTTTGGACAAAAAACCCTTTTTTTTGGTTAAATTTCTTTTTTTCAAAAAATTTCTTATTTTATAATCTACAAATTTGACCCTCAGGCTATTCAAAAGAAAAATTTATTTTCGCTCCACCCTAATATACATACATTTCTATGTTTATAAGTATATAGTCTAAGTAATGCCACCCATTCAAGCATTTCACTACTCCACTATTTCATCATTTTTCTTGACATTCCTCTTATTTCCTACTTTTCTCAATGAGCTTTTCATGCGCTCATCATTTTTGTTAGACATGAAATTTTGCTGTTAATATGACAAAGCCAAGTAATTGCACTAAGAAGCTGAAGCAAGTTTTTTACAATGACAGAATATTTTTAAAAAGATTTCGGTGAAACCTGCAAGAAGTTTCACATACTTGTTTTTGTTAGAGAGTCATACGTGAAATTTTAAGCATTTGTGCATACTGCCAAATATGTTATGACTATATTTCTCTGAAGTAGTACGAAACTTGACAGCAAAGTTGTTTGCACCATAATTTGCTACTCATTTCAAGCATCAACTTCCGCTGATGGCTTTCCTCTGTGCTTACTCAAGACAGTCTGTAAAGTTACGTTGAGATGTGTTTTTTTTACAAATTTCTTTCTGGTTCATTCATGTACAACTTTTTATTGTATTTTATTCTTTTTAATTTCTTTTATTATCAGTATTGCTGCTGATTGCACCCCTTGGTACTTTTCGTATTTTTTTATTTTTTTGTGTAGGAAATTCCTCAAATTCCAAAGTACACCTAAAAGTATGCAGGGAATTTTGCACACTTTAAGTGAATTACTAACTCAATTTTGAGGAAATTATGTAAAGTTTTACTGTTATGGTTGATAAAAAGACGGGTTCAAGTTCATTAAATATAAATAATAGCAATTTTAACATAATATTATTTTCACAATGACTAGTTAGTTACTATCTTCCAACTTTGGAATGGTTTATTATCTCGTCTTGTTTATACCAGTTTGTGAGATTTATACCAATTGTTTGATCGATACACTAGTAATCCTAGCATTGGTAAATCGAAAGCAGCTTTTATTTCTACCGGAATCACTAAGCTTGTCTCTAGCTACATAACTTTGTGGTCTAAGGATAGCAAAAAGCAGAGAACGTAAAATAGCTTGTATGTTCTCTGTAAAAAGTCACCAGTTTTGGAGGATATAGTACATGCATGAGCACATCAAAGTCTAATTCATACAACATTTCCAACATTTTCTTTGATTTAGGGCCACATTTCAGAAATATTTTACTTTAAACGGTTATTTATTAAATTTTAAGTACTGTAAAATATAACTGCATTTTTCCGAAACAACTGTCCTCGTTAGTGACAGTCGCTTTATACGAACTGCCCAGTAGTCTATGGTCAATACGCAGTAAATTAAGTAACGATGACCTTGTGTTAATTGTAGGGCGCTTGAATTCTAAGAATATGTATCGTAGGTTCTCAGTCGCCTACCTGATATTTGGGTTATCCCTTATGGGGGTATTCTAGTCTAGAGACATAAATTTTAGGTAATTTTTAAAGTGTGGTCAAAAAAAAAAGCAATCAATAATCTACTATCGATTTTTTTATCAATTATTTATTAATGTTACAAGAGTACAAAAAAAGAGTTTAAAAAAAAGTTAAAAATTTAAAGCTGCTGATGAAGTGGGGGGTCTCGAAAAATTGACACATGAGCTACCAATGATTTCAACCCTCCTAGTCATCTGAAATGAACAAAAATGATTATCAATCTGCACTGATGTGGCAATTGTATCAACTAGCGCTAAGTAAAAAAAAAAAAAATGTTTTACAAAAACAATTTTAACGACTGTTTAAAAAATAAACGATTTTTTTACCATTTTTTTTTCTTTTATTTTTTCGTAATTTTTAAAATTGGGAAATGAGGCTAGTTCATACTCGAGAGAGGTCTATAAAAAATATTATCTGAAAATTTCAAGTAAATCGGTCCAGTAGAACTCGAGAAATCGTGGCTATCGTATTGAAAATGTCTGGTCTGAGAAAAACGCATTTAAAGTTTCGCGTAAAGTCTTTTGTTTGATTAGACCCAGCCGAACCGGTTTGGAGGCCGGATCAGCAAAATGTCTATATCTTTAAAAATCCTAGATATATTATTAAATAGTTAAATATAAAAAAAAATCGATTTTTTTGAAATTCTACACTAGAATACCCCCTTATGGCCTTTACCTATATAGAAACAGTAAATTCTCAGTTTTTTATTGTTGGTATTTGTTTTTTAAATTTTTGTTTTGAGCAAAGCGTTTACTAAACTATCCAAAAATATGGTATTTTTTATGTTAGAAAATTTATATTTGCCGTTTTCAACTCAACTCGGTGTCGAAAGCATACTTTTAAACACGCTCAAAAGAGTCTCTTGATGTTGAATTTTAGATGTATGAGAAATAAAAAATTTATTTTAACGCATTATATTTTAGAGAGTTTCAGTTTTTTCAACATGTATTGAATATTAATTTTCAAACAATATATATTCAAAATATGATACAGCGTTACGACGGATATAACGGCAATGGGTAAAAATTAACTTATGAAACGGTTATTGCCGAAGTAATGTTCGCACATGATTTTAGACAGATTCTTTATAAACTCACCATTAATTACTGCCTAAAACCCTCTCAAAATCTGCTCAAACCTTTTAAGTATTTAAAAGAAAAAATTTCCAGCACGTACCAACCGAAAAGCTTTATTCCTTTGTATCAAACGCTCTCTTGTACGCATTATCGAGTTCGCTGCACACTCGCAATAGTACTACCTCATCTCTTTTATATGGAACATATATATGTACATATCCAGTATTACCTAACAAACCGTAAGAAAATTGGAGATAATTCTTTGCGTAAAGTCACACAATGCCGTTTATTGCAAAGGGATTTTTTTGCCAAAGAATCTGAGAAAACCACAAGAAAGCTCCGCTCTACATACTCGCAGACAAGTTTCTTTGGTTGCGAACTTTTCTTTAACAGCGCAATAGGTACAGCTAGCTGGCTGCAACACGGATATGCGCGTAAGTGGTTAATGCAACAACAAAGAACAATCGAAAATTTAATGAAAAATAAATTGAAACTGAAACTCGTGTGAGACTTACAAACACACATGCATGCGTGTATGTATGGCTGGCGTGTATTTCACAATGACACTTTTGCAATAGCGGCAGCAGCTGTGAGATTGCGGCATGTGCCGCATGCTGCTGCAAGCGCAATTGGCTGCCTTTGGTGTGCGTGGTTTGGCAGTTACTTTGCCGCTGCTGCTGTGGTTACTGCAAGTTTTTGGTGACAAACCCAATTTTTGTTGCCATTGCTCGCAAATGTTGCAACACCTTTGGTTGTAAAAGTTTCAAAAAATTTTTTTTTTTTACCTTTCTTAGCTGTTGCTGAAAAGTTTTATTTTGCTTTGGCGGCATATCAAGTTGCCTGAAGCTGCACTTATTGGCTTTAAAGCAGACGTGTGTTTTTTGGTGCGAAACAGTGCTTGCAATGCGTGCCAATTGAAGATGGCGATACGAAAAAGAGTTGTGTTGTTGTTTTGAAGAGTAATGTGTCAGTTTTGATACTATTGGATGCGGTAAAAGGTTTCACAGCATCTGCTATAATTAAGTCAAGTTTCCTCCTTTGAGAGCAAAGAGAAAGATGCCGCATAAAGTATGTGACGTTGCCGCTAATGTATGAAAAGAACACTCGGCATCAAATATCTAACTCAAATTATGCTGAAAATTTACCTCATTACGGTAGTACAAAATATTTTTTAACATTACTTAACGGTGGTTTTTATTAGTCATAATTTGTGAGAGTATTTTTTAAAAGGTTGTCAAATATCACAATTTATATTTTGCGGAAATGCTAGCAGCATGTTAGTCTCTACTTTTGAACTCAATTTTTTATAAATTCTGATCTAAAAAAAACACCATAATCAAAAAAGTAACGCTAAAGACAAGTCAACGGTTTTAAGTATAGATAGGAGTGAGATACCAAAGAGAAGACTTATTCGACCATCTTAAAGGTATGCAATGTAATTCATTCAAAAGTCAAAAAAAATATTATGTAGTGGTTCAACAATTCTCACATGCACGCTATGGTTTCAGGATATCACGAACTAAAACTTGAGGATTCATAGCAGTTTTGAATCATTAAACAAGAAGATCTAAAATATATCATTTTAGTTACTTTGCGTTTGGTCTTGTCTAGACCCAATCTGATTTCGTAAGCTTGTAATATTAGTACTACTTAGTCGCCTCATCTTTTTCTGCTGTAACCTCTCTGCTCAGGCACTTTGAATGCTAGCGAGAGTGTTTATCCTCATTTTAAGTAGATAAAACTGAATGGACCAAAAAATTTCTAAGTACTTCCATACAGGTTTTAAAAGCATTCGGACCATTGATGACTGATGCCATTTTAACAAAAAAAAGTCTAGAATAAACGTTTGCTTTTAAAGACATTGTAAACAGTATCACTTCTTTTGTATAGTTTGCACAACATTGTCAAAAAAATTATACTTTTTTATTAGTACAATATTTAGTCAGTATTTTAACTGACAGATAGGGCAGATAGTTGTTAATGGTCTAGTAACCAAAAATTCAAAAGTTCGTGGAACTTCCCAAATTATTCAATAGTTATCTTCGTGGCAAATCTATAGACTTTTCATACACAATTTTTTGCAATTGGTTGCAGAACTCTCTCTGTTTCTTACTATGCTCTACATATTTACAACTTAAGTTGGAAAAGGCTTTTATAAAGCCTAAAAATATATATAAGAAATATTGCGGCTAACTTAAATTTTCTCGTTAACCAAAACACCTACTCACGCCATAATAGGAATTTTACATTGCGATCTAATCGATAGCACGTCAAATGCAACACTGTGGTACTAAAAAGTAAGCAGAAAGGCATAAAATGAAACGAAAAATTTAAATTGGTAGAACTTTATTTCTCTGGTTGTTATGGCCACCACAAAATGAGTCAAGCTTTGAGTGGATGCACGTATGACCATTTTTTAAATTGAATGCCATAAAATGGTATATAGTCTCTTTAACTCAAACGCATACCAGCACATAAGTTTGTACACCAGTGGTTACACATGCATATCTGCAGCAGCTCAACGCCAACTGCGAAGGCAAAGTATGTTTTTAAACGCAGAAAAAGCAAACAAAACACACACACTCTGATAACATAACGAAACGGTCGCGTAACAACGTAAAGCATTTTTACGACATTTATTTACGGTGTTCCAATTTTTTTTCCGCTGCAACAATCATTATGGACAATCTCAACTTTGATTTAACTACGCATACGTGAAGGCAGCAGCCTTCGCACACACACACACACACACACATGCATGCATTTATATATTAAACTCTTGCACAAGCAAATCCTGTTAGCAACTTACACACGTACACATATATTCAGCCTTTGTGTCGCAAACATTGTTGAGCCGCGCTTAAGTGGTTTATGTATGCCATTTTGTTTCTACTCTGATGCATGTGTGTGTGTGTGTTTCTGTGCCGGTGTGGTCTAAACAAGTCTGCTTCTAATGCGATTGAGTTTTGTGTAATTCCAATTAAAGTCAAATGAAGGGTAAAAGTGGATATGCGCGGTTATACATGGATATAAATCAATGTTAGCTAATAAAAGTTGAGCGCATTGCCAGCAAAAGGTGGTTTGGTTAAACGGTTTTGCGAGTTATTTCAGTGCCGCAAAATGTAGCATAAAAAAGTTTTCTATTTATTTCTTAGTGTGTAGTATGAGCTCTATGAAAGTATTTATAAAGCACATTGCTAAGTTATTGAAGTAGGTATTTTGGCTATCAAATTCCAGAATATCTATTCCAATTCACATCCCCAAAATCTTTAGGACTATCATCAAGACGCCGATTAACTTATGAACTTTTACATATCTAAACTTATTGGGTATTTTTTGTAAAAATAATTACTCATATTAATATGATATGATAAGACAGCCAAGAACTCCACCAACTATAACTTTCAACTTCCAACCATTCTTGAAACAAGTCAAAGAACCAAAATGCCAGACATTTCTAAGACTTCCAGTTTCCTCAAATGCATTTCTTTTAAGTTACAATAATCGTAGGCGATACGTTTCTGCAACCAATTAGGATCACTTTTTACTTCTACAACCTGCTAACTTCTGTTTGAAAAAGCTTTGCTAGAAATGCTTAAGATATTTTGAGTCTGCTGAGTAATCAAAGCTTAGAACCAGTCTTCAAACTAAGCTAGTATTTTATATAAAAACTATACAAGTATATATGACTAGAGAGCATTTAATCCAGCTAGTCATAAAAATATTTCCAATCAAAAAACGTTTTTAATATTTTAGTAAAATAAAAATATATTTATTTTCCAGCTATTAACTTTGTTCTGCTCGCACTGATAAGATGGTTATTCCTTTCCTTTACGTTTTTATTACACAGTTGATATGAATCTTACATATGTATACACTTCAATAAGATTGCATAAAAGCGATATAATGCCTTTTTAACCCCAAAAGCGAGTGCTGTTGGCCTTCAACTGAACATACATGCACATATATGCCCCTAAAAGCATGCATCTCATATACATGTTTTTTAATATAAAGAAATATATTCTATTTGCTGTTTATCAAGCTCTTGTATTTTTTAGCACTCGCAAAAATATCGCTTCTATCCTCCCTTTCGCTGTACGCGCACATTGCAAATTCATTTGTATACACGCACAAAGCATTTGATGATTTGATAAGACGACAGCGAAAAATTGCAACTCATTTGTTAATATCTTGTCGTGGCATCGCATAAAAAAAACCATACAAATACTACAAGCAGATATGTAAAAATGAAGACTTACATACATATATGCTAGGCCACCGCTCGAAGCGTAATGATAGATGTTGTGCTGTTAAGTTGTATACACAAAGTCAGCTTTATATGCAAGTGTTGTAAGGAATGTCTCACTCTCACGCTCACTTAACCTATCTGCTGGCATATCGCTGGTTAACATTTAGCTTTGTAGCGCTGTCTACTCGTATATGTGCGTTTAACTGCTGCAATGTGTGTTATTGACGTCTAAAAGCGCCTTACGTCACTCACCATACGCATTTATATAACCAAACATACATATATGGTAATATATATATATATATATTGATATATATATTTGTTTACAAACGCTCAACCGCTTACATGACCCTTTTTCACCAGGATATATTTTTCTATACGTACTTGCGACCGCGTGCTGATTGTCTTATCAAGATGGCCCTTTACATGCATAGATATATATATATGTATTTTATCAGTTACGCACAAGGTTGCAAGCTACTTGTGTGGCAGTAATTTTGAGTGAAATTTTTCAAATCAACCAGTTGATAGCTTGTGTATTGAATGAAATGAGGGTACAATTTTTTTACATTTCATTTTTTACCCTACTTTTTATGATCTCTCGACTATTTGCCTGAAAATGGTAAATCACACTTTCCTGTTGAAGACGGAAATTTCATTTGCTCGCCTATCATATTTTAAAGTAGCAATAACCGGTTTTTCTTGTGATACCAATAATTTCATATGAAATGCTCATATGACACACTAATGCATACAACTAATATAGGTATATATCGATATATCTATATCGAATTTAGAGGTCTTCAGAACATCATTATGATTGAAAAATATTAACAGACTTATGGATCTTAACACGCTGAATACAAAGTTTCTGCACCCATTACACATTGTCTTTCAAGTCAGTTTATTTTTCGACAGTTTCAAAAGTGCAAAAATCACAGCTATTTCGCATCAAAAACAATACTGTTGTCAACATTGACCTGAAAGTTACCCCCTAAAAGCTGTTTTTGTCTTACTCGATTGGTAAGAGTACGACCTCAGAATCAAATAATAACCATTACAGCACGCTTTTAATACACATGAAAGCTCTTATAAAAGCTCCTGTGAAAGCTTTAAATAAATAAACTATGGATATAATTCTTAAGCATCTTTAACGACCAGCTCCAGCCGTCCTAGGTTCGTAGAAACTTTTATGCATGGTAGCTGTGAGATTCACTGCTGTCTTAAAACTCGAAATTTGAGCTTTCTTTGAAATGCGACCTGTGCGCTTTCATAATTACTTATATAAAGCATACTTCATTACAAATTTAACCCTAATATCTAGTATCCCTCTCTAAACAGAAATCCGCAGTAAGAACTATCCAGTGCCAATTTGAACGTAGTCACATATCGACCTATATCTTTAAGATTATATCAAGTACTGCCCACAAAATGGACCAGCGGAAGTTGTTTCTCTCAAGAATTTCTGCTATAATCTTATGCGGTTGATTCTAAAAAAGTCGAAGAAATTTAATTAGTTATTTAGCATTGAACCCACTGCTACCGTTTTTTGAAAACTCATTTCCTTTCTTAGTTGTAAAGTATGTGAGAGAATTTCACACCTATAGTTTCCAACTGACCAAATATCAGTTTTTTATCGAAAATATATTTATACGCATATTTAAAGCCTTGTATGACACCTTAACTCCTTATTTTTCAAGCCTTCTCATTAAAGAATTTCTCAAATTTTCTAACATTTTTCGCTTCCAAAATTACTTACCTGCACAGTAAAATATTTCAACCATATTTCCGTATCTCCGTAAATCCCTAAACGTTTTTATAAAATAAAAAGCTCACTTTCGCCTACTCTGCGCTGCGCTTTACCCCAAATCAACCTACTTAACCTATTCTCCAAGAGTATGTAATACATTATTAATTTCAAAAGCACAAATGACAGCTGCACAATTCTGCCTTCAAATGCTGGCGCCACAAAGAGCAGTAAGAGCAAAGCGTTTACACGTCAAGCCCAAACGGAAGGTCACAAACGCAATACGCAGAATGCTGTAGCAGAAAAATTTCATCAATTTTCGTGAAATCTTCATCAAAAATTAATGAAAAAGTAAATAATAAAGTAATACACCGTTAAATAATCCAAAAACCAACACCATTAATAAAATGCCAACGAAAGTAAGAAGGCAAGGACATGCAAAGCAAGCAAAAGTGACAGTAAAAACAAAAAAACTAACAGCTCGAAGCAAGCAGTTGGATTTTGTTTTTGTACACGCGGAAGTGTCTGCTACGCGCCTGCCAATATGCAGCAACAATACCATAAAATATGGGCAAATAAAATGTTTTTGACACCGAATTTAAAACGCTACCCAGATAGGCTATACGAACGTGCAACGAACAATGCGCGCTTAAGTAGATATGTTATGATGTGCTATGCGTAGCTTGGACTCCAGTGAATCTTTCATCGATTTGTTGGGATTGTAATAGCGCATCGATTCGTTTTTCCGTTATGTGTTGTCGCGCGCGCAAAGTGTGGCACCAGACACTTTGGCTATGCCGGGGGGCGTCTGACCTGTTGGCGCTGACAAGCACTGCTCGGACAGTCAGACATTGTCGGCCAACTCACTCTCCGTTTTAACGTCGCGACGACAGAACTGTTGCTATATGTATTTCTGCTGCAAATTTGTTATTTCTGTACGTTGCGTAGTCAGTTGCCACGATTGTCGTTGAAATTTCGATTTCGTAGTTTGCAAGGTATTGTGGTACAGTGTTGATAAAAATATGCGGAATTTTAAAGCTTAAACAATCTCAATTCACTTCTTTAATTCTTGGTCTATTTCATCAGATTCCTGATAAAAGTGTTTTAAGCTAATGATAAAGAAAGCTCTCAAAAACGTTCTAATATCTATTTGAAATGGAAAATACTACCCTGTATTTCAAGACTTCAAATAGTATAATCAATTTCTCTTTTAGCTAATGCACGGAAGTACCTATTGCACAAATATTCTCCCACTTATTCCCCATATATTTGACAACTAGATGTCGATCCGTAATACCAAATTAGAAGTTGGAAACCTCGACTTATTTTAAATTTTAGGGTAGCGAACAAATATTTCTATCTATTTTGTTCTAGATTGTTGTAAAATATCAAGAAACCTATTTAAAAATAAAATACAACTCTGGGCTTTTCTGAGTCGATACCATTTAGTCGACTACTTGATTTTTTCGTTTGTTATTTATCGATTTTATTTTAAGCGATATTATATGGAGTACAGATATCGGGTATTAAGTAAACTTGAAGTCGGAAAGGTATTTAGTTTTTCTATGAAATCGTTTACCAAACAAAATTTACCGTATCGACATAACTCATTTCGGAAACTTCCTCCAAAAGCACCACGAAATTGTCAAGGGTCCACATATAAAAAGCACTGACAACTCACACCTTTAGAATAAACGATAAGATAGAAGAATCTTTATGCTTACATTTCTGGAAACACTGTACTTAAGTAGCTTCCCTTCTCCTGTTGCTTGCTCTTAACTCCTATACCCAACACCTTCAATGCAACACACGATATTTTTACCCAAATATTTATTTTACGTATTTCGACGAATGCAAAATTTCTGCTTATTAGCATACTTGAACGCCGCGCAGACAAGATTGGGGCACAAGAAAAGGCGGAAGAGGATTGCTTGAGTACAACAAAAAGGAGCAACCAGGAAGTGGAAGAGAACGTGCAAAGAGTGTTGATGGCAGAAACGCCTGTGACTAATAAACGAAGAGGAATTTCACAGCGCTGGTTTCTGTCAAAGGTGCTATATAAAAGAAAAGGAGGATAATAGGATAACAACAACAACAAGCAACGACCAATTTTTTTTCGTTTTTGTTAACGAATTGAATTTTGATAAATTACTAACGGTACAAAACAAAAGCAACACAATCATTATGTTGTGTAAGTCGACAGTTCGGGAGAGGCTGCACGGTTCGCAAACTAATACCAACAGAGTGCTTGTTCTTATAGTGTGTGTTTTTTTTTTTTTTTTTTTTTTTTTTTGTTTTTCGCCGTCAACTTCAATTTGATTTTCATAAAGTCAGTAAGGAAAGAAAAGAAAAATGTTTTACACGTCAGATTTTGAAGCTAATTTTTTTGGAAGGAGACGTGGCAAGAGCTAGAATCTGTAGTGTACTGGACTGTAACATTTCGCCAGAAAATCAGTGAGAGAAAGTAAATAGATGCGTAAATAAATAAATATTTTATACAAATAACATACAATAATGGATTTTTACATCAAATTTTAGACTAGTATAAAAATAAGGCGTAACGGTGTGCAAGTTTGCTGGCAAGTGAAAGGTTTATATACCCAGTGGACACTTAATTGTTTAACACGTAATCGTTTATAGGTATAACATACAAACAAGTTCTAAATGCGGTACAGTTCTTGAATTTTTAAAGAAATTATGCAAAGCCTAGGGGCCATATTGATTGCTTAAATTTGCAGATCTGGTCTTCCAATTAATACGAGTACAGATTGGAAATTTTTTACGTGGGGAAAGACGATAATATTCATGAAATAATATTGTACTAGCGAAGGTATAAACTGAGTTGTCACAGCACATAACTTACTGACGAAGGACCTACGCTCCATGAGGAAATTGTAGGCCGGCGGAAAGTATTGTTTAACCATAACTAACCTTTGAAACAGACAACACAAGTAATATATGCAATATTCAGGACACAGATTAGTTTAAAAAGATGGTATATATCCCAAAAACCTCACGCCACAGGTCTCCGAGGTGTACATATGCTTTCTTACAGATGTAGAAGCCTGTAGTGTTCAATGTGTGCTGGGAAATTGTTTGGTGAGTAGTCAGCAGCTTTAAAGTACTTGCAAGGTACAACCACAACAGAAGAACTTTTAACCTTTTCGACAGTTCTACACCCCAAAAGCCTCGATAATCCCTAACCTCAAAGTTAGAGGTATATTTTCTTGCAAACTCTTATAATATTTGAGAATAATTGTTTTATAGCGTTCCAAACTGTGAACCCAGTGGTCCAATAATACTACCAATTTTCGCTTTGAGCATAAAAATCACCTGTTAAATTACGAAATGCAAAAATGAAGTAAAATAGGAAAAAAATTACAACAACAAAAGTAGCAACAGCTGCAAATGAAAATACGGAAGCGTTAAACAACTGAATGGCACTTAACGCTAAACGAAAGCAGATTTTTCCCACACTCATACAATTTACACTTCAGCTTTTTCCCAAGTAGTTAAGGTGAAAGTTTCCAGAACACACACAAACCCACATAAATACATGCATACATACATACGTACACTGACAAACAGACAAATGCAAATACACACCTTGTGTAAATACTTGAGCCGAACAAGGCGAGCAAGGAAATGAGGATTAAAGTGAGTTGCACGTCAAGTTGCCACAGATGAGTGGACACTTCCGGGTTTGAGTACGAACTGGGTGCCATACGGACAGGCCGACGTACTACGAATCGAATGGGCGGTATATCGTTAAAATTTGCTTTCTGCTCTACTTTGTTTGTGTTGTAGGTGTTGCTTGTGGTTTATGCGAACAAGAAGAGGTGGTCAAGCAAATTCGGTCGGTCGGTTGGTTCAAGTGAGCTCTGTTACGGGGCTATGCAGAGGTGAATGCTGGTAACGCCTTGCACTAACTGCTTTAACAAATTAAGTGCAAATTCATTTGATTTTTAGTGACTACAACAGCTGACACAATGACAGACTCCCCGGGCGAAGGCTGTTGTATATATGTCAGCCAAGACTACGAGTATTTTATTAACAACTTGTCAAAGGAAACATCTGATTTGTGATCACTATATATATGCCTGCATACATACTCAAAAGGGAGACAAGTTAGAAGTGGTGGTTAATAAAATTAAGAGCTGAAACTTTGTTTGCTGTTATGCATAATTGCTGGGAGTAACCCAAGAATTTTCGGTATATATAATGTGGTAGCGCTTTTAATAAAACTCGACGCGGCATTGTATTTCATTTCTAAGACTTGGTTATGAAGTGTCAATTTAAGTCATTTCTTTCGGGACCTGTCTTTATTACATAAAACATTTCTTGCCTCTCAATATGTAGAACGTTTATAAGAAGTTTTTAATGTCCGACTAACTGAGTACTTTTTTTCTATTTAGTCCTATTTAGTAAAAAAAATCATATTTTCTTATGACCTTATCGGTATTATCTAATTTTTGTACAGATTTTTGAATTTCCGACAGCATTTTCCGATATTTCTCTTTAAGTAGCTTACTACTTTTATTACAAAATCATACATACTTTTTATATACAGCAATGAATTCATAAATGTCCAAGTAACTATATGAAATAATTGACTACTACAGTATTCTCCCCAAGCCTTTAGCCATATTTGTTATGTATGCCAACTTGTGCTTGGAGCAGTGACTGGCACGTTGCTCTTTAACAACGCACAACTTTCGAGAACTTGAAACTGCCTTCAAATGTGAACCACGAAAGTTTACAAGATATCCCATTGGCTAAGAATAAAACCCGTGCCGCTCTAGTTGGTATACCTACACCCAACTGAAGCGGGTATAACACCCACCATACGCTTGAATGTGATGATCATCTGTGTGTAATAGTGATCAATAGTAATCTTCATCGGCGCTGTCTGTACTCCAATCGATTTCGCCGTCTTCGCCATTCAGGTAGTCACTTTCATCCGCATCCACTTTTGTAGTACTACTTATTTTCCGACTTTGAATAACATTGCAATCATGAACGGCAGGTGGAAAACCGTCGTGCATAAATATTGCTTCCTCATCTGAGTCGTCCGAACTTGTCGAGGAAATGGCGTAACATTGTATTGGTTTTGCTTGTAATTGTTGTGGCAACACACGCTCCTGTTCTTCTTCCTCTTCTTCTATCTCGTCCTCATCTTCTTCTTCAGCAACATCTTGCTGCTGTTCTTGAAATGGTGGTGGCGCTATGTGCTCTCGTTCTTCTTCTTCATCAGAAAACTCCATATGCTCATTTTCTTCTTCTTCTTCCTCATCAGAAATATCCATAGGTTCATGTTCTTCAAACTCTTCTTCTTTATCATCATCATCCACAATATGCTCCTGTTCTCCTTCCTCCTCCTCTTCTTCTTCCTCATTATCAGCAACAACTTCCAGTTGTTCTTCTTCCTCCTCTTTTTGGTCAACAATCACTATATGCTCTTTTTCTTCTACCTCTTCTTTCCTCTCTTCTTCCTCATCATCAGCAACAATTTCCAGCTGTTCTTCTTTCTCCTCTTTTTGGTCAACAATCACTATATGCTCTTTTTCTTCCACCTCTTTCTCCCTCTCTCCTTCCTCATCATCAGCAAAAACCTCCAGCTGCTCGTGTTCATCATCAACTACTATGTGATCTTGTTCTTCTAACTCATCTTCATCTGTTTGTACGTCTACTTCTTCTTCAGCAGCAGCCAATTGTTGATAATTGGACACATTCAAATTTTGCAATGGCTCTACAACTTGTGGGTGCTGTGCACCAATCTTTACGGGTGCAGCTTTGAAATGTTGACACGGTCTTCCGAGCTCCAGTGGTGCCCTTAGATGCAGAAATCCGGCATGATGTTGACTGATATAATTTTGATATTGCATCATAAATTGATGTGGTTGCTCCATCAATTGTTGTAGCAACTGAGGTTGGTGTCCATGTTGTTGCCGTTGAATATCTAAGAAATATTGTTTTAATTCAAAATCTTGTGGCTCCACTTGTCCCGGCTGAGGGATGTATTCCACAGCGATTGGGCGGTGAGGTACCAGATTCGTATCATATACGAAACCACAACGACATGGACAGTAATAAAAAAGTTGACCATTTAGTATATCTTTTAAAGATCTTGCCTTGAGCTCGAAACCTTGATATACTGCATTTTCAATCTGCACAATTTCACGTTTGAATACCATGTACTCGTGCGCTTCGGTCACAATATAATCACGAACATCGCCATAAGCCTCATAAGGGTTACTATTTAGATTTTTCGTAAGAAAAACACGAATACTTTTATTTATCATGTTTACGGTTATTTTTCTATCTTGACGATACTGCGTCTGTCTAAGCTAAGCACTAACTGATTCACACTGCAATATTTAGCAGCAATTTATAGCGAATTTAGTGCGGTTTGGTAGATGTTAGAAGGATTATGGGTTTTAAATTTGGTGGCTTAAGCTAGCAGGTAGCGATTATTGTTGTTGATTTGTTGTTTTATACTTTTTAATGACCTTAACAAAATTGTTTAAGCTTTATCCTTTTGAGATCCTTAGTTGATTTCCGGGTAAATATACAAAAGAAGCGATAAAAAACTTGCGTGGAACAATTATTTAATTAGTTTCACGACTAACTTTAATATAGAGTTTAAATACCTTGGAAAACCCATAAAAAATGTTATACGTAATTGAAACAATACCCTTCTCACTCAAACAGATTACCTCTAGTTTACGAAGAAAGGAAAAAAAAGTATGCTTCCTATTCTTCAGCTCTGTGCACAAAAGAAAAGTAAGTAATATTAATTGCTACCTGCTCTAAAAAAAAATTTTTCGCTATTCCTTAAGAAACTTCAAGAACTGTTTAAAATACAGCAAAAGTTGATTCGAAAGATCAGTTTACGTTTGAGAAGACAAGCCTCGCACAGCTACAAAACTTCTGCGATAAAAACTTTACACCCGTCAGATCTCGAAACCGCAGAGTTAGAATAGAATTTGAAAACAACAACTTCGAAATCTACAACTACATTACAGAGTCATACTATCATGATCATTGTCACTGCGATGAACGGCCGATGGCGAAAGAAATAACCGAGCCTCGTTTTGAGATGGAGGTTGTAAGTGAGGTGCGTCGACTAGACGATTTAATGGATTCACTTGAGATGTCACTGATGATCAACCTATAATATTGCCCTTGATTTATAGTTTGTAGTTTCGGTAGGAAATCTTAGTTTCATAAAATATAAAATGCAAATAAATTACTGATGGTGATCTTCTGGATTTAGACTTAAAATATAAATAAAACATTCGATTATATATCACTTCTAACACTGAGTATTGCTTCATATTCGAAGACCTTCCTAACTTTTCTCTCAAAGATCGTGCAGCTCGTAGTATGAGACCATTCAAATTATTTTTATTTCAACACGAAACCTAATGAAGTCAAACCGTTGGATATTATTAAACAGACGTTTTATAAAGCTTTGTGGGTCATAGTTTTTGCGAAGTAATTGCCAACTGCCAACTTTATTTGACCCATATTTCTTCTCTTCTCTTTATGTCATTAAAATGTTCATTACAAATGTATAATTTTATAACAGGAAGCCAACAATATTAGGGTCACCTGACAAATGAAAATAATACAAACCAACGATAAAAGGAGATATCAATTAAAAAATAGGGTAACGAAAGTAAATGAGAATAAATGCAATTCACGCAAAACCAATTCACAAAAACAGGAAATGTAAAACGCAAATCAGTTCAGTGTTAATGCAGAGTTGCAAAAATATTTAAAGGACGGGGGAGTTCACCACTTTTGTCAATCGAACTGCGTAAAAATTATTGTCAACCTAGTTTTGCATACCCTACTTGTGCTATTATTATACGATTCTCTTTTTCAACCAGCGCATACAAATTCACTGCTGGCAGCAGAAACTCCACAAAAGTGGGGAAAAAATGAAGGAATCACTCAAGCGCAACCAACTTTTTTGGCGTGCTGTTAGCAAATGACAAACTGCGGACTGGGTCAAACTATTTTCTAAAACTGCTTTTTCACTCCCAACAAACGAATGACGAGTAAACGGCAGAACGAGTGAAGCAGTGAGTTCGCCTGAGTAGAACACGAAATGTAGATCTATACACTTGTGAATGCCACAATTTCCAATCACTAATAAGGACACTTGACTTTGGTGGTAGCCGGTCGCTGATAGAACGTGCGAACGGCGGCAGGAAAGGAGTATTAGCAGTAATCAGTAAAAACATTAGATGCTGACTAACAAATTTGAGGAGCCGAGCATATATTGCTGCGTAGCTGAGTGCTGATAGTTAACAGTTGCAATGAGTAGTGAGTTAAAGTGTATAATAAAATTGTAAATTGTTAGACGCGCAGACAATTTCGCATCAGCATACATATATAAATATATACACGTACAAGTATATAGCTATAGAAATGGAACCAACGAACATTTTGCACTTCCAGCGACAGCAATAATCGAACCAGTTTGTGGTGGCGAAATATTGAATGATGATGTCGTTGAGCTGTTCGACGCTCATTAGAAAGTCACTTTCAGCATTACTCAAATGCATTTTTCAAGCATTTTTTCAACTTGTCTCTTTCCGCACCTCATGCTCGTTAGCATACGATGCACAAGTTTGAGTTATCTATGTCGTAGGAAGTGGCATAGGAAATAATACTCAGCAGGATTTGCGTTCATCTAAAAACTGCAGACAAACTTGCTGCAGCACGACAGTTATGTCGTTAACGGAAAGGGAAAATTATACTAATGAGCTTTATTTCGTCATCGAAGTGCTTGTTGAAATATACGCTCGTGTTAATCGCTGCGAAGAGCCACTCTAGCGCAATTTTTGCCTGTGAAAGTGTATTTGCGAACTTTCACTTTGGCTAGAACATTAATGTGTTGATTTGCTGGCGAACATAATCGAATAGTATGCACTTTAAAGCTCAAATTCGAAATGATTTGCAAAATCGATGATAACTTACGTACTGGCTGATTCCATGAGTTAACCTAGTCACGTTTAATACGATGTAAAGACATAACTGACCACGTAAAAGTGAAATACCATTGAACTTTCTGGATGGATAGTCTAATCGTGATCTTACAGAAGCGCCAATTACGCCCACCAAGTTAAAATCTGTACAAATGGTTTCAAAGTTGACATAGGTTCAAAATAAGCGGCGAAGCAGAGTCAAAAAATTGGTAGGGCACACGAAAGACAATGAACATGAGCAAAATCTATTGCTTTGAGAGAACCAACAACACACATCAACAATGAAATTTTTTCATAAGAAGAAAAACAATGATCATGATAGTTAGACTCTGGTATTTTCGTATTATGGCTGTTGTATTCCAATTGTTGCTTTCATATTCCATTAAAGCTTTCCGATTTAATGATATTATGGATGGAAGCTTTTTATTGGGAAAGGTTATTAGGTGTGCGAGACTTCAGTTCTTAAAATGTAGTCAGATCTTCCGAATGAACTTTGCATGCATTTTACATGGTTTTAAAAGCCTTTTGAGCGATCAAAAGCATAAATGATTTAACGAGCAGATAGTAACAGGCCGCTCTGGTCGATCGAATTTTTTTTTCTCCTTTAAGCCTCTTTGTGTTATAATAACCTCCGTTATATACAAACACTGCAAGAGCAGTATTGCTAAAAAAGGTAATTAATATGTAGGTAGACAACAAAAAATGGACATTTAACCTTGAGAACATACATAATAGATAAAACCCTCAGGCGCAATTTTTTTTTTGTTACGAGAATCTTTCTTAAAAAAAATTATTATTTCGAAGGTTTAATATATGAAGTATGAATATCATATCTGTTCTTTTAGAAATCTCTTTGGTGTCGACTATGAAAACTCCAGGCGTTCCAGCATTAAAGTTTCATATACGACTAAAAAACTTTCAAGAGTTGCAATGTAATTTAATTTTTATCATATATTTTGTTGTTGCCCAACAACCCTAACATCCTGTTATCACTTTTGAAATTAATGTTATAACGTTGCCATAAACATAGACCTCATAAAAATACAATCAAGAAAATGTGGCAAGTTGCGGAATTCACTGAACAAATTATTGTTTACGAGAAAACAATAAAATTAACAAGAGAACACGCAAAGAGGCACTCAAAGTCAAATGAATGCCAAATAGGCAAAGTAAAGGCAAAGCAAACCAACAAAATCAAAGCAGCTAACTCAAGCAAAGCTGTGAAATGGCAGCAAGCGGTTTCGAATTAACCGAAACAACAACAAAAGTAGACAAGCTAACGAATAGTGCTAGCACTCAGTTGCTAGCTGGACAAACCGACTTGCGTCTGTCGGCTTAATGGCATTTCTGCTTCAAAAAGAATTTGAAAACTTCATTGTAGAATTTGAATTTGCGTGTGAATTTGCTTTGATGAGGCTGATGACGACTTCGACATTCGCACGTCTGACGATTGCACGCTGCACTGTGCATACCAAACAGCATGGACCCGTATAAAGGCAAAAATATTTCGAAAAGAAATTACAGCAAATAAAGAGCGTCAAAGGCAAACAATGAGGCAAGTTGAAGTGGCATTAAATTAACGAAAAGATGCGAAAGCATAAACGTGACGAAAAATGCGAAACGCGAAAACAATGCCAATAAAGAGTGAGCTAATAATTTTACGCGTTGCATGAGTGCCTTGTGTATACGTGTGTGTGTGCATAAGGCGTGAATTCAGCGATGGGGTGCTAAGCTAATGTACTGAGTGGGTCCAGCAACAAATGAGAGAAATTGATCATTAGAGGCGCTCGGTAGGAGGCAGCTGTTTGCCGCACAGATGGTTCCACAATTAAATGCCGTTAGGTTATAAAATAAAAAAAATATGGCAGAGAAAAACCGAAAAATATATTTGCAAATTATAAAACGAGCCTGAAGGGTCTTCAAAACATGATTACACAGCCTTTGGTGTGCGCGGATTTGTTCAGTGTATTGACTAGTGTATGATTTCGTATCGAAGACAAAACATCATGGCAGTAAGTAAAGGTTTTTAAAGAGACTCTGTAACTTGGTTGATACTGCACCGTATTATTTCCATATAAGATGTTAGAAAATTAAAAAAATAAATTTTTGAACCATGAGACTACTACAGCCTAGAGAAAGAAATCAATTGAGGTTTGCAACGCAACCCAAGGTCCATCATCATATCAACCTGTCTTGGTCTCATTCTTGTACAAGGAGATAAGTAATTGATTTATATGGTCTCGTTAAGATTTAAATATGTGAACAGATACCTAGAAGAAAAAAATTCCGCTGGATATTAATTAAACTCAAATCATACAGGCCTCATCACGAAGGCTCCGAATGAAACAAGCCGAAAAAAGATCGAACTTCTTATTTACAAATAGGTCCCTATTGAATATTTTGAGAATTGGGAAGGTTTATTCTATTGAGACTTAAAACCTTGTGATTTTATTCCACATCTGTTATGGATAATAGGTTAGAATCTATAGCTGATCCTCAAGGAGGAAGGTACATGCTTGGACTGATGAAGATAGTACTTGGTAAAGCCTGTAAACCCTTTGTTGTTGTCTGTGACCTTTCATAAATCTACTAAGAAGAAGTTAAGATGATTTAACCTCGTCTTCTGTCAAGTAATTTCTATAACTGACAAACAATAAAACTTTCCATATTTCCGTGTGAACCTCGGTCGGTGGCCAGTTAGAACCGCTACAACTAGGGAAAGATGAACTTTGCTGAGTGCGAAGAACTCATTGGGCTTCTTACGATTTCCCTCATGCCAGCAGGATCCAAGTAGTCTTCTTCTGTCTACACATAATGGATATTTTACGGTTTACCTCGAAGAAGGATCCGTCGAGCTTTCTTTTATCTACATGTAACAGACTTTTTACGATTTACCTCATACCATAAAGATCAGAGAAGCCTTCCTCTGTCTATTTAAAAAGTATTTCTTTTCATTTACGAGCAGCTTTACAATTATTCAACTACCGACCGTCTCCGAGTCAGATAGCCTGCATTTTCACAAACTTCATTATAAATGCTTACGGCTTTATTTTATACAACTGTATAAATACATACATATACGTATATGAAGTCCAATTGTAAAGAGATTGTTTATATTTTCGTATACACAGCTACGTCAACAATTTCATTACTTCACCTATGCATTCGTTTTCGCTCATGCTGGATGCATTAATTCGTCACGCCATTGAATGACGTTAAACACGTATTTATAAGCGCATATGTATGTACACATATATATGCATATGTGCCTTCATATGCACCTCCGTCAGCTTCCTCCAACAGGTCCTAGCACAAAAAATAGCCTTAACATTTTCAATAGCCTCAAATTTTATTTACTCTTGCAATGCCTTCCCTCATTTACCGCGGCCTACGTCTTCCTAATTGTATTTCTTTCTTTCTTTCATACTCACCAACGTCCGGTAATGTAATCAACACGACTTTTCCGCCTTGCTTCAGTACTTGTGCCACACTGCCAGCTCCTCATTTTCATTTTCTTCGCCTTTAATTTTTACAAGTGCAGCAGATTTTCGCTGTTCAACGGTTTACTCACCACAACTCACATACCTTAATTCATACCTTCCCTCGTATTTATTGCTGTGCTGTGCGAGCATTCGTATATTTATCGAAAAAGAAACGCAGTACAAACAGTCAGCAATTGGTCACTCAAAAATGCCCTCCAAAATCACTAGTCCACCTTCACCGCTTTACCCACACACTTTTACAACTTTTACACCAATGTCCTGCGTGTCCACATGTCCTGCATGTAATTTAAAAAAGTTGTTGTTTCTCCATTTTTCGACTTGCTCTTCTTATACTTGCTTTCGCCGAAGCGCACGCTTCACTCGTCATGTATGCGGATTATTCATTCACTCATTCGGTTACACATTCATGGATGTGTATGTGTGTGTGTGGTGTTGTTGCCCAAAATTGTTTGTCATTTAAGTTTTTTTCACGCTTTGTGTGGCATTCTTCTTTATTTTTTCCAATCTTCGTGTGGTCGGTAATTTTCGCCAGACTTTCAAGGCACATCAAAGTACATTTCCACCAGCTTGCAAGTGTGAGTTTTTGTAAAAGGTTCTGACGGCCCTTTGCATTAAAAACAAAAGGGGAAAAAAAACAAATTGCTTATTAAAATAAAGGCGGTGAAAAGCATACGAGAAAGTCAAACAGAAGAAACTAGCAGAATGTGGTGCAGGAAAAAAATGTAAAAGGTCGCCTTAATTCATTTCCACTTCGCTGAAATATTTTAATGACTTCTTTATGACTTTAACTCTTTTTTTTTAATACAATTCCTCTATTAGTGTTTCTCCGCACACATATTGGTCTTGTGTGGCAACCACCTTCCATCGCTTATCCGTTGGACTTTCTTTTATGACCACAAATTTGTTATTATGCTATGTGCCACAGCAAGTGAAAAGCGATTTATTACTTTTATATTTGTATTTTTTGGTTAAGGAGTCTTTTTTTACAATAAGTGAGTTTTGAAAAAAAATTTTTTCTTTCCGCATTCTCTAATTGCACATAAAATAACACATGAGCTCATATGATTATAATTACGCCTTTCTTCCCTTCTCTGGTTCTGGTTTATACTATATGACTTTAAAAATCATTGCATTATTTTGTGTTTAGAACTTCTCTTCATGCATGAAACATTTTTTTTTAATATTGTCAGCGAGAGTTTGAATTCATTCAAAGTAATACGTTATGCTAATTAAAAGCTTTATAGTATTTCTTAAAAAAAATAGAAGAATAAAATAAAATTAAACCCGATCGACGAGTAGAGATTCATACTCCATAACCTGTTTCGAAAAGTATCAATATCAACATTTTTCCACAAACAACCCTCGGAACAAAATGGCCGTCTTTTCTGGCAACGGAGAAGCTTTTCATAAATCGGTTAAACCTTCGGAGTCGATAATTTTTGTAGATACTTAAAAATGGGTTCTGTTTTTTTTTTTTTTTTGTTATGCAGCTAATTTTATGTCATATATACTTTAAAGAAAATGTCGTTCGAACAGGCACCATGGCTCCGTTTGCATATCTAAACCCGTTTACGCCAATAAATTTGCGTAATAATCTTGAACAATCGCCAAGCTTTGTGAAACGTGACACAAATTTGACACAAATCCGTAAACAAATATGGCCGCCACGAGCTGTCAAACTATGTCATTCCTATTGGTCGACGCTGAATATAAATTGACGAGCGTGACGAGTTAAGTCGATTTCGCTATGTCTGTCTGTCGGTCCCGTCCTTTACTCAACAAGTAGCTGTTAATTTATCGGAACAGCCGACATCAGAACACTATAGCATATAGTTGCCATACAAACTGAGCGATTGAAATAAAGTGCTTGTATGGAAAACGTTTTCATTTGACGAGATATATTCACGCAATTCGGCATGGGTTACTGTCCTCTTTGGCTTGGAGCAATATTCAAAGAAATTATTCAGATCGAGTCATTATAGCATATAGCTGCCATACAAACTAGCCAATCAAAAGTTATTGTAAGGAATCTTTTGTATTTATGCATTTTGTATTTATACAACGGAAGTTAATGTTTTTTCTTGTCATAAAATAATGTCAAAATGAATGCTTCTGCAAAACATCCGATTGAAAGCACCAAAATGATCAGCGTAGAATGAATATGACTTCCATAAAATTAAAACTAGTTCCAATTCTATTGTGTTTCATCAATTATTAAAATACTTCTTAATAACTGCTCTGACTCAATTTTCCATTTAAAACAGTATGTCAGCTCAAGTCTCCGGCACTCAATCAATATTTGAAATTAATTTTATTATATCGATTTGTGGATTTTCTGTATAAAATTAAATAATGCCAAAACCCCTTTTTCATTCTGTAACAACAACAACAATAACAAAGTCGATCACATCGCTCGTCTCCACCACCTAAACGCGTATGCTTGACACACTTTCAGCAGCTGCGGTTGCCTTCGAAATAAAGGACTTTTAAACGCCACCTTCATTTACTACCGCGTCGCTTCAATCAAATGCCAATCAAATTGACGTTTTTCAACTTTTTGTTGCGTTCTTTCTGCAGTTGCTTGCCGCAATCTTTTGCCACACGCTTGATTGGATGTGCCCTTAAAAAGGTACAACAACAGTAATAACAACAACAAGAGAATCAATAGCCCTTGCCTAACTCGCTCGGCTGCCGTCAGTGCTGGCGTGTTGTTGTTGCTGGGTCCCAAGTCGCGCAAGGCACATAGTATGTATCAAATTCCATTACTGGCTGTCAAAGTCATTCGAACTTTGATGGCTGGGAAAACGCGTTAAAAGTTGACAACGCCATTGCGTTCGGTCTTACGCGGCTCTCGTGGGGCGGTCCTGGGGCAATAGAAATGCGTTTGCAGAGCAAAGAGAGCCGCAACGTTTAAATAGAAATCAGAATCACAAGTTGCGCGCTGCGTAAGAAAAGCGGTTAGCACAGCTCCGCGTGTACTGAGTGTGTAGAGTGTGTCCGGGTAAAACAGTCACTCCGTTAGTCAGTTAGTAAGTCAGCGAGCTGTGACAGGCGTAAAATGAGAAACGTTACGCCAAGTTTAAATCCTTTGAGGCGCAACAAATATTGGCAAATGCAATAAATGTGGCACACAATACAATTAGCTATGTGTACGTAAAATTTGATGAAGGTAAAAGTGTATATGTAGATTCCGCGTAAAGGAGGAACTCAAGCAGGAAATGCTCCTATTGGCAGGACTCTCTGATTACTATCCGTCAAAAGGTGGTTGTATCACCTTTCATTGCTTCCGAACAGAGTATGTCTTTTTGTGAGGGTTTTGCATACGAGAAACACCTTCAGAGATTTATCGTTGTGTGTCGAGCTCAACCTACAGTAAGCACTTTTTTGCAACTCATTATAAATACATATTTTAGTCACTCAATCGTTAAATCTAAAATTTTTCTGAATTCTTTATTTATGTAAAGGTAACCACAAAAAAGGTCACAAAAAGGTTAGGTTTTAGATTTTTTGATCCAGTAGTGAACAGCAAGGTCTCCAATGCTTCGCTAGCTACTCTAAGCTTGGTCATGTGCTTGGCCGGTAAAATGTTCTATAGAATCCAGAACTAATCAGCAAGAGTACGTGCATCTTTGATTTGGATAAGAATTAGTATCACCCTTTTACCAGCCAAACACATTGCTTAACCGATTACAATGTGTTCGATAGTAAACCTGTTTGACTAATCCCAGTAACTTCAGGAACTGCTTCTAATTTAAGACAACAAAAAGATGGAAGTGGGGTTTTCAGATCCAGTTTCGAGATACGAGACATAGATGTTAGCAAATATTATAATAGTAGGTACTTAGCTATGTCCAGTAGAGATTTTGAGACCCTAAGATTTGTTCTAAACATCAATAAACCATAATCCAATGCAATAGCAATGTGCAAGGAGAAAATCATAGCTTCAATCGCTAGCTGTTAGCAGGTGGTACAAACGCAAAGCGAAACAGAGATCCTTCGTTTTAGTTTGTTTTTATATCCCGAACAATTACGCGATTTAGCAATATCCGTCAGATCGTCTGTCCCTCAATTTTTGAGATATCAAAATTTTGCACAGATCTTTTCTTTCCCAAGGAGCTGCTCATTTGGAACGGCTCATATCGTAACACTAAAACATATAGCTGCCATACAAACTGAACAATCGAAATCAAGTGCTTGTATGGAATTTTTTTTTATCTGACCGATCAAAATCAGTATAAAAATCTTATTATACTTTTTGTAGCTGTAAAGCGTATTAAAACTTTTGCACAACCGAAGTTAACATTTTTTCTTATTGTTCTTTATATACAACGAACTAAATTTTCTAATACCAATAACTACCATTTTTTGAAAATAGCACCGAATGGTTTTAGTTCCACCCAAGCTAAACTCTCCTAACCATTGATTTATAATCAATCCCCACTGCAATTAATAAACACTTCAATTTTTACCAGCAAATCACCGAACGAGAAGCTCTCCACTTTATTACGTAATCACTATAATTTAACAAACAACCAGCTAAGCAAAGAAAATGAAATAAAAATTATATAAGAGCTCAAACAAGCAAGAAAAAAATGGTATATTACTTTAATCTACATTTGATATTTATAAGCAAAGGAGAAGAAACTACTTTCAATACACTTTTCACTAAATCTTGTGGGGATTTACGAACGGCATTGATTGATCCTCGAAACTTTTACGCTGCACCACACACATACTTACGCGCTGCAGCTTGTGCTAAGTTCGAACGCAAAGCGGGTTAGCTGCCCGGTTTGCTGGTTGGTTGCACTGCTTACTGGTTACTTTGCGCGTTCAACTCAATGAATTAAAAGTAATTTAAGTGGTGATTTTGATGAATTGCATATTGCATAGAAAATCACCATTTGACATGCTTCAATATTTTCTCGCAACTAACGAGTAGCTGTAATACTATAAGAAAATGCTACAAAAAACTTCGAGCAAAAGCGAATTGATCGGCAAAGCAGCGGCAGCAAGGACTCACACATACATTTAAGGGGATTTGTGGCACAGCTAAAAAACCGCAAAAATTCACTTAAAAAAAAAACGTGCGGCAAGTGCGCTGCACCACCACTTCTGCCACTTGGTTTGGCTGTGCTGCCAAGATATGCAAAAATTTTGCGCAATTCGAGCGTAACAACTTGAATGTTATATAACTAACAACGATTACTTGCGCACGATTTAACGTTTGACGATTTTATACCCTTCACTAACCAATTGCATGTACATGTGTGTATGTGTGTGTGTGGCGAATATGTATTTCGCGCTGTATACAGTTGGTACGTGCCACCTAACCTATTTAGTGTGTATGCCAGCATGCTGTTGCTGTTCGTTGCTTTTCAATTTGTGCAATTCGTTGCTTATGTTAAAAAATGTTGCCATTTGTAGAATATATATATATATATATGTGTGTGTGCTTGCAACGGTATATGTATGTTGGTGTATTTTTACAGCTTATAATATATTTACAAATCGCCTTGCATTCGCGTCACTTTCAGGTGCAGTGCGCCGAATAGAAACTACATCGACATCGACGAGAGTGTTTTGATAAGCCACTGATATATTTTGAAAGAGCAAATGAATTTAATCATCTCGTTCCAGAATACTTCCGTATTGAATCTGGCGAATCATTTTAGCGACAACTACTTCAGTTTTATTCAAAATTATCTTCCTCTCAGCGTCTTTTATAACTTCTAAAGTGCAATATGTGCTTTTTCTGTTCCACTTGTCCATTTTTTTGAAGATTACTTCAATTCAACCAGAAATTTCTTACTCTTGGCCATTTTCGTAAAAGTTTTCTTACTTTTATCAAAAGATATTTACTCTTAGCATCATTTAGAATTTTAAACCGCTATCTGTGTCCGTTCTGTTACACTTGCTCATTTTCTTGAAGGTTTCTTCATTTTCATCACTTTTTATGACCATTCTGTTCAACTTATCAATTTTTTTCAAGAATTCGGCACCCAACAGCACTAGAGTTGCCAAAAATTAATATCAAATATATTATTCTACTCAGAATAACTGTCGTGCAACCTCGAATGAATGACAAAAGTACACTTCTCAAAACATTTTTCTTTACCGCTTGAGTTACTGCGATGGTTCCATGCTTTTTCCATTATTGCTTCAATTCACAAACGAGGTCTAGATTTTAATTGCCCGCCTCTAAGTACTCTTTCATGTAATTTTTTTAGTTGAGGTTCTGATTAGGTGCAACCAACATACATCAGGTGCCTACAAGATGGCTTTGTCTACATCCACTTTCTTTCTTCAATGATTTCTGTCTTAAGGCCCTCGCTTGGAGGACTTTAATATTTATACCTATACGAATCACTGGGAAGAAATATATCATTAATTGAGATGCTGTTTTGTTCTCTTTTGTACTCATTGAAGCTTTTCTATCACCGTTTTTTCTCACGTTTCAATCTCCACCAAACAAGGTAGGGTTATTCGAAGAAAATACTAAAAGTCACTTCATAGACTTTTCTAACTAACTTCTTAAGTTGCACACCGCTTTCACACCTTCACTACTTTACTATACTATACGAAGCCTTCTAGCAGTCTATGATCAACTTCAGCGTAAGGGGCATAGCGACATCTCTTTATTTACTATAGACCTCATCACATGCTTAATTCTCTGAAGTCTTCATAGCACACAGTCACACATATGTCATCAAAGGAATACACACACATACATATAATTCAATGCAATACAAATATTCTATGGAACACCTACGCGTGTTTGCCGATTGTGCAAGGGTATGGCAAGCGGTGTGGTAGGTAAACACGCGCACGATGAAAAATAAATGTTCCTCAACCAAGGATCAATCAATGTGTCAAATCGACTTGAAAAGACGTCGTTCGCGTAGTTGACGCTGTCGTTGGCAACGCGTCTTACTGACGCGCACTGCTCGCCTTACAATTTCGACGGCTAATACTCGCGGGCACCTTCGCGTTTCTTCTACTTCTCTGTATATGTACAACATCGCTATATACTTTCATGCCACATTTTAGCGTTTGCCCTTGAGCTACAAAAAAACAAACAAAAAACACATTTTAAACATATTCCCACACCTGCCCGAAGTTGCTGCCATTTTGCAAACTCGACTCAATCTACGAAGATTGTAACACCTTTGAACCGCAAATAAGTGTAGTCAGTCACACGCGTAAAAGGCAGCCAAATGCGCTGTTTCCTAACCGCCGGCGTTTTGCTTTGCGCGTGTATGCTCATATGTCTCTCATTTTTCTCTTGTTTTTTTTTTCTGGTGTTTTTTTTATTATTATATTTCAAGCATTTGTCGAATTTGGCTAGCGGTGACAAACACAACCGAATTGTTAAGGTGTAAATAATTTGTATCGAGTATTTGTAACAAAGTGGATTACAGGTAAAAGGTTTTTCGAATTAAGCCAAGAAAATTGTATTTAAATTAAGCAAGGTCTCTTGAGTATGTAAATATATTTTATATTTTAAAACAACAGTCAAAGCATTTCCTTCTGTTATTTAGGGGTTATGCTATTCACTAACTCGCAATCCAGTTTTGCAAATTAACGAAGGTGATCGAGGCTTTAATGAATTATGGCTTAAGCTTTACTATTAAATTAGACTCTTCTATTATTTGTACCCAAAAAAAATTTTAAAATGCTAGCTACTTCATTTCATATATCATATTTCCCGAAGCTAGTTCTTGAACTAAAGCCGTATGTTAGCCGATGCTCTCTTAATTGAGGTGCAACTAAACTTTTGCAAGTTGATTTGAGAACCTTCATGGTTGAGCTCGGTTTTGTTTTCTGAGTAGCCGCAATGCATTCTCCGGTTATACCGCGCGAGATATAGGAATTTTCGCTTTCGGAATGAACAGAATACTTTGCTTTACCCATAGCAGTGAGAGCTCGTACCTACATTTGAGGATCTGGACCCAATTAAACCAGCTCGTACCATCAAAATTTGGCATAGGCGTGCCCGAGTCTCCATCCAATCTTACAAAGAGCGCATCCAGCAGTTTCAGCTCTACCGTTTTTCATTTCTTTTGACTAATTTCCCCAAGATGGTTGCTTCGGTCAATAAGTATCACTATTATATGCTTATTGCCTCGCTGGCCGTCTCAGCCGCTCGGCGTTTCTATCGATCGAGCCTGATGTTTGGCTTAAAAGCGTCATTCTTTTTCTTTCGTCATTTAGCCGGTCCCACTGTTTCGCTTCCATTGTTTTGAATCTTTACTAAATATTTTGCAAAAACAACTTCGACTACAAGTCGCAAAAGGCAACGTAGCTCACGCTCCAAAAATGAGCCGAGACCGAATAATCAAAATTAGCTGCAGGTGCTGAAGGTCACCACAGCGAGGCTTATAACAAGTGTTTGGAAAATTGGATTAAGCTTGGACATGTATATATTGGCTCAGGAGCCTATTTTGAAGACGATAAGAAAGACTGTTTGTTAGCCCGGGTCAAAATTAATACTTATTTATACTTCTGATAATTCTGAACACGAAAAAAATTCAAAATTATTGCAAATGAACAAGCAACTTCTAATATTAAATATTTATTAAGAGTTTTAACTATTTTAAGCTTTTAATTTCAGAACTCGGCTTAATTCAATTGCTTGCATCATTTTAGTGAATTTGAAAATTTTTTCTTTGTGGCACACGCTGAATTCTATTCAAGCAGAATAGCCGTATATATTGCATACTCAACCCCTAATCTCGCGCTTATGCAATTGTTCATTAGCCGTTGTACACTAATAATGGCTATCCCCTACTATTTAAGCTAAAAATCTAAACAAATTGCAAGTCCTATTGCAAAATTCAATTCAAAAACAATACTAATCCGATTGCATTTTGCATTTTGCAATGAAAATTCCACTTCAACATATTTAACTGAGAGCCTATGAAAAGTGCCGACACACACACACATACATACATGCCCACACAATCAACAATTGGCAACAACAATGCAAAACAAAACCAACAAATGCAAGTTTATTAACAAAAGCGACGCTAAATGAATGGCGTTTCTAAATGGAAATCACCCAAAAATCGCGCAAATAAAATGCAAAGCGCATACATACAAAAGCAAACCAAAAGTAGTCTATAAATAACTGACTTTACCGAAAACGCACTTGTGTATGTGTGTGTAATATAACAGCATGCGAGTTTATTTTGTGTATGTATTAGTATTTGTTGCTGCAAAAGCCGCTAGGATCGTTGCGTACGCGAGAGGGGTTAATGTAGTTTATTGTTTGGCTGATAAATTGGAATATATGCGCAGCTTTTTAGTATAAAGCAATTTAATGCGGAGTCTCACACCAACACACGCACAGACGCAGACACGAGCAAACTCAAACATACATTGACCCCCAGCCACAATATTGCTTGTGTTCAGCGCCAATAGGCAACATAAAACTATTTCTCAAATGCATTTATATGTGTATTTGTATTTGTTGTCTATGTAGTGGTAGTTTGCTATTACACGGAAATTTTTCGGCTTTTCGTCGGCGTATGCGGGCAATGCGCGTAATTATGGAATTTTAGACGGACAAATATGCCGTCGATTGACAATGACTATGGCAAGGCCAAATTGTGCTTGATCTTCTCCCTGTGCGTATGTGTTTGTGTGTGTGTGGGTTAAGTCAACAAGCAACTGCCGTTGGACAAGCTATTTGACTTAGTTGAACCACAAAATGAAATGTTAAAATTTTGGAATATTCTTTGTGGTATGATGATATCGCTTTATTATTATGCATTTGCTGGCACTTTCTCTCAAATATATTTTATGCCAGAGTTGCCATATGTTTGAGTGAAGGTATTTAAGAGAATTGTTGCATAAGAAGCGAAAGGCTGGTTAAAAAAAGTTCTACAAGAAAATTTATTTTAAAAATTCTTAGTAAGAAGCCGAGAAAATGGAGCTCGGCTGCCGGAAATTTGGGGTTAGAAAATTATTTTAAGAAAAAAAGTCTAAAGTAAACTCCAATTTTTGGATCATGCATCCTTAAAGCTAAATAGATCAGTATTTAGATTTCTATAATAAGTAGTCAACCTTCACTCTTCGAAGCTTAGAAGTATCTTTCGATCTCAATTTCCAATATTTTTAATAAAAAATATGCTGTAGTAAGTGCTATCTAACTTATAGTTGCAAGCGAGTTTAATAAAACTCTGTAACGGAATTCTTAAAACACGGTATGTAGCATAGCACCTTGGAGCTTAGCTGGCACTCTTTACATTTGTGCGAAGCGTTAACATCATATATGATCTCTGAGAGCCAAAAGCTCTCAACTGCAAACTTTACGAATCTTAAAAGGAATAGACCTGGGAGAGTTTCTTTAGGAGCTTTAGATATTATAATACAATGCATGCAATATATGGTTCCTGTAAACAAAAGCTAATCCTTTTGAGGTTAAGATTTTGACAAAAGTTGAGTTTAAGAAATACAGTAAAATTTTCCATTATAGTTATAAATATAATATTATATTATTGTTTCATGATTTTCTTTAGCATCAGAGCAGAGATATTGTTTTATGACTGAAGATTTAGCTCAAAAATATACGAAAAGATTTCATATAGAGTTTCTCACATCATAGCAAACAAAAATCTGTTCTCAATCTCTAGCTAGCTATTCAGAAGCAGCGTTAAAAGTTCCCAGCAGCATAGAAGAAATACAAGCTTTAGGTGCAGGGTAGGTCCCTTCGGGCTATGGTTCGATAGTTCGGGTACTATCTAAGTATATACGGACGTTAATATTTTTTTTGCAAGCACAGAGCTTCGGTAGACCTCTGGAACTAATAATAACATTGAAGTATAATGAATTCGGTTTATTTTCATATTGAGCACAATTTAGTCGAATTTCGTCGTATATAAAATCTAATTCTGAAACCAAGTAAGAGAATTTTAATAGGTCTCTCACAATAACCTTCAATATTTTTAAACATCTTTTTATAATACGCTATTTTCGGAAAAATTTAGATTTCTTACAAATTTTTTCTAAAAAAATACACGTCTCACAAGTCTCTAAGTATAGTTTTGAAATGGACTTTACCTTAAAACGGTGATACTTACTTCAAAACGTGTTAAAAATTATGAACCTCATAACCAGTTGCTGTATTTTTGCTGCCTTCTAAATAGATGATAAAGTTGAGCCTATATTCCAAAACTGTTTGATGGTTATGTTAAATGTTGAGAAAAATATGTATTTTATTGAAATTTAATATATAATCCAGTATAATATTTGGCTCTCTTAATTTTTAATCAATTTTAATTTTTGCACAAAACTATTCCACAGCTTGTCTTCCAGCTCCATAAAATAATAAATAATACAAAAACCCTAGCACCATCCTCCGCACACTCGCCATAATTCATCAACCTACGCCGAACTCATCTAAATTGCAATCGATTGCGCCGAAATTATGACACTCACCAAATTTAAATGCGCTTAGTTGCCACGCTGCCTGCCACACGCAACCACAATTCATCACACATGCTGCACCGCAACAAAGCCAAATGCACTACACCACATACGCGCATACATAAATAAGTTTTCGAAAATGCGCTAGCGTAGCAAAGCGTAGTCTACAAAATATTAACCACACATATGTATATATTAGATATAAACTGACGCTGTCACGTGGTGCCCCCAGCAGGTCAAACCATGTCTGTCAAATGCATTCACTAAATGTAAACAATTTCGGAAATTTTCAAAATACACCAGAGGCAATGTGCTTTTACGCTTTGTTGTAACCATTTTCCAGCTAAAAAGTTTTGACTTTACGCTCTTAACTAGCGAACGGGTGAGCACACTTCAATGTTTGAACGTGTTGACGCATATACTCGTGCTCGTATGTGTGCGTGTATTAGTATGAGTGTTTGCATATTTTATGTACACATATTTTGATGACTTCTGCTCTAAACAATGTGGATGTGACTTTTGAAATTTCCAACTTTTTCCCTCAGCGTTGCCCTGTAATAACGGTAATCTGTTTAAAATGTTGAAAATTCTGCAAATTGTTCGTATATTTTGCGTGTCATTGAAATTGTAAATGACTCTATAAGTTTGGTAGTTTAGTGGCAAAATGTCATGCCTATTTGGAAGTTACTATTTTGAATATATTTGGAAGAAGTATCTAGACACGTAATTTGGTTAAAAAAAAAACTTCATGTAACGAGTTTCTCGGCTTTCCAGAGAGTTCTAAAGACATCCAAATCGCGCAGCCACCACCCGCCTCTCTTGATTTTCCATTGACGTAGAACTGCTGGGAAGACCTCTTTCATGTTTCTGAGGTGTTTACGGTCAAACCTTTTTTATTTTAAAAGAAATCTTCAAGCAGTTTTGCATAACTTACTGTCCAAGGCAAGGCTATAATACCTACAATATCATATAACTGTTTGACAAACTATTCGATCAAACTCAAGTCTTTGTATGGACAACTTTTTTTTTTGACAAGTTACCTGCACAAAATTTGACATAAATTATTTTTCAAGGAAGATTTAAATACCCGAACTTATTGTTCATATCGGACCTTTATAGCATATAGCTGTCATACAAACTAACCGATCAAAATCAAGTTTACATCCCCTTATGTTATAAGAAATGAACCCTGTATCTGGTATTATGCGCTTTGGTCCAATCGAAGTAAACGTATTTTTCTTGTTATACCTTGAACAGAGTATATGTTATTAAGTTTGCCACGAAGTTTGTAACACCCAGCAGGAAAAGTCGGAGACCCTATAAAATGCATACAAGTATATCATATCCGTTTGTATGTCAGTCAATCTGTGTATACGCGAACTAGTCCCCCAGTTTTTGAGATATTGATCTGAAATTTTGCACAAGTCCTTTTCTAATCAATAAGCTGCTCCTTTATCGAAACCGCCGATATCAAACGATTATAGCATATAGCTGTTATACAAACTGAACGATCGAAATGAAGTGCTTGCATGGAAAAATTTTTCGTTTGACGAGATATTGTCACGAAATTTGGCACGGGTTATTGTATAATCAATTATTATTAAACTTATCTTCGAAGACATTGTTAAGATTTGATCACTCTAACTTACAGCGAGCATACAAACTAAACGATCGGAATAAAGTTCTTGTATGGAATCTTTTGTATTTGTGGAGGGTTTTATAGCTACAGTTAACGGTTTTTCATATCATAACTTTAAATTTTCATTGCGTTCCGCTACTTGTAACATGTACTAGGTACATGTATATACCTATATTGTTTTCCTCCATAATATTTCCGATGCATTAACTCTTCGATATTAAATTAACACACTTGCTTGATATTCACATATAGTAAATATATGTATGTAAGCACATATGTACATATGTATTTATGCAACAATATTACTTTCAATTAAATAAAATTTACACACCAAATATGCGCGTACATATAAATAATTGTATATAGATACATATAAATACTTATATGCACATACTTATGACACATTGTTCCCGAAAACATGTTAGACATTTATTAAAACCGTTATATTGCCATACATTAAACATGTAAATTTTTAATGTGACAATATATGCAATAAACGACAGGGTTGCATTTACATATATACATATATGCTATCTACATAAAATATTTTAATCAAAACATAAATGATTATTCATTAATTTATGTGTTTTGTGTTTTTTGTTTTTCAAAAATTTCAAAGCTCTCAGATTTAGTTGCCAAAACTAAAATAATTACGAGCTTCATCAATAAATAAGCATACATCTTTATATTTACACATGTGTACATACAAACATATGTAGAATGCAAATTGAAAATTTTAACAGCTTTAATATGTAATTGTCTGCATATACCGCAATATTACGTAATTGTAATAATTTACTGACATAATTTAAACGGTGACAAAATATGTGCACGTAAATTAAATAATAAAATGAGTTGCCTGGAAAACCATCTGCAAGGTAGATAATATTTAATTCAATTAATTTCAATGGGCACAAATGGTGCTGAACGAAATGGCTGTGTCCTGATACAATTACACAGCAAATGAACTGATTTATGCAAATGTATGCTGGCGCAACAAATGCATGCTTGCATTTACATATATATGTGTGCGTGTGTAAATATATTTACTTATGTTGCCTTATATTGACAGCATTTGAATGACAATGGCGTATGCTTTGCACTCATTCAAGACTTCACACATATATGTATGTGTATACTAGGGTGCGTTAAAAAATACGAATATTTTTTTTTCACTTGGTACTCCGAAAAATAGGTGCTTAGACACTTCTACTAAAATCGCTCCAAGTAGGAGCTCTTAATTGTAACGGGCAGCTCCTCCACTTTACAGTTATTTATTTTTTTCCTATTATGAGATGGCAAAATTCATATCTCGCTTCCAACTACTTGAAAAAGTATCTCGTTTTAGAGATTTTGTAGGAAATGGAATGCTCTACAAAAATTGTCTGTATTTTGTCTTATTTAAAAAATTTGTTTTTATTATATATTATAACTTTTTATTGTCATTGATTTTTGACGATGGATATCTCGTAAACGCTTAACTTAATCGAAAAATTAGACAGATGATTTTTGTAGAATAATTAATTTCCGACAAAACTGTGAGTTTTGCAATTTAAAATGATTTTTTTTCACTGAGTTATAAAATTCAAATGAAAAAAAAATTGCCTTCAACTTAAACCGTTAATATCTCTTAAACGGTTAGGTTTTCGAAAAAATCGTAAGAAACCATTTTGTAAAGCATTGAATTTCTTAGAAGACTAATAAAACAAAATCTTTTTTCAGGTAGTTGGAAGCGAGATATGAATTTTTCTATCGATAATACGAAAAAAATCGATAACTGTAAGAGCTCATACTTGCAGAGCTTTTCGTAGAAGCATCTAAGAACCTATTTTTCAGAGCACCAAACAAAAAGAAAAAAATTCAGTTTTTTGACCCACCCTAGTGTATATATATATACACATATCTAATATATAATGTATATATACATATGTATATAAGTAGCTTATATTGATTATGAACGGAGTTGTTGTGAACAGCAGCGCTGAAAAGGTGTCAAAATAATTAGTAAAATATTTGGGAATATTTACATTTATATAAACACACAAACATGCTTATATTTATTGTTATCGAATGCGTTAGGAAATGTCTTAAATTATTTAGAAATTAGTCTTTGCACTTGCCTTAAAGCTTTTCATGTAATTATTTAAAATTATTGCTCATGGTTAATTCATAAACGAAAACAATAAATCTGTTTTTGAAATTAAAAATTTTTACTGACACTCTTTAAGAAAAGTCAGTTAAGTACAACTTAAGGCATAAATTTAGATCCTTCTGCAAGATTTTGTAATCTATTATATCATCATTAAAGGTTAAAAGAAGAAAGTAGTTCAGGCACTTTTGGCAGTCTCATCAGTTATTTCATTTCCAGGCAGACTCTAGAGACAGAAAACTGAGCCTTGTATATAGGCCCAACTCCTCATTTCAATGTTTATGACTTCTCTTACTTTACTTAATGGAGTAAAAGCTGTTGGAAGGAAAGTACAGAAATATATCATTATCCTATTCTTTTTTGGCACTACCCTATACACTTAGTCCTTTCATTGGTTGCTTGAGCGCCTTTGCTTTTGTTGTCCATCCATGGACGTCATATCTAAGAAGCTTTTCGCTAGATCGTCGTCTTCCATGTGTACAAAATCGCCTAACCAGCGCATTTGTTAAATTTTTTTTGCGCTTAACTAAATACATGTTGCCGTAGAGTTCATACAGTTCGTGGTTGCATCTTCTTCGTAACTCACGCGAACGACTTCAAAAATCGTGCGCAGAACAGTTCTCTCGAATACTTTGAGTGCTTTCCCATCTCTGTTCGTCAATTTACATACTTCTGCGCCACAAGATACTTGTAGGACACGAATAATTCGACACTTATAGCGCTTAATTTATGTACGTCTAGAGAGAGAGATCAACTTATCCAACATTCAATATAATGACGAGAAGAAATCACACTGTCTAAAACTTCGTCTGGTATTGAACAGCTCGGAGAGGTTCTTCCCAATTTTGGACAGAGCTTATGGTTGTGCTCAACGCCATTCTGCATAACCATATGAGTTTCGCAGAGAACTTGGCTATGAAATCGTTAAAAGGTGATGGGTGTCAATCTACTTTTTGAGGGTCTTCTCCAGTCAATAAAATAATCATTGAAGGAGCCCAGGTAAAATGAGCATGATTATGATTGGTTGAAAATTCTGCCAGAAGCGAATTTAAAATGGGCTTAAACTCCATTGAAGTGCGGAAAGTAATCAAAATTGTTGTTGAGTCTAATTAAAAAAACCGCATTTTATTAGATTTATAAAATAAGGCATTCTAGTTTTCTTAATAGAAAACTTGTAGCGTTGGCACGAAGCCATAATCTATTTAAGTTGTACCAGAACGCTTCCAGGATAATTGTGTTCGCTGTAAAAGATTATCTCGAACAAGTTTGTTTCCGCTCTCAGTTAAAATAACCTGTGTAATATTAATTCTTTAAGCTCTTCGAAACCCAGCAGCTGTTGAAATACCAAGAAGTTGATTAAATGTATATTCTTTAAGCTCTCAGCTACTGTTTCCTCCATGTTATTCCTATGGCAACAAGCACTCTCCGAAGCTGATTAACAGCCACAACACTCATCTCCATTAAAATGCGTTAATGCGTTTTCAAAGCACATAAACCCCTTTCCGGTTTATTAACGCACACAACTGACTAAAGTTATGCGCAACATTTTGGCGGCGAAGAAGCCACAACTATTAAAAGTTGAAGAACAAAAATATTCGCAAACAAATATAATTCAGCTGCGCCGTTAATGCAACTTCACGCGTAAATTGCAGCAATTTTATCACATTGTTGTAAAAAAAAAGTATTTTTTAAATAAAAAAAGCATTTTTGGGTGCATACACACACTGATGCACGCATGCCGAGCACATGCTGCCATCGCACCGTCCGTAAACTTTTGGGTTGTGCACTTTAAGTGTCGGAGACAAAAATTATGTTTATCTTGAAAATTAAAACACTGTGTAAAAGCGCTTTCAACTTTTAACTTAAAATGCAAAATGCACGGCAATGCATGTGTAATGCGTTGGAATTTGCATATATTAAATGTGCATATAGCTATGTATATGTGTGTGTGTGTATTGAAATAGTTGTGTGTATGGAGAGCAATGGGTGAGGTTTTCCACGTTTTAACCAGCTGCAGTGCACAGTAGGAGCATGTGGGTGCTGGTATACCCATATAACGCTTTGTAAATATGTGAGTGTGTGTAGGCGTGTCTACATATAAATATACATATATGTATACTCGTATATATTTTGCGCTTAATGGTGCTGGCCATGCCAAAAACATTGAAGGTAACAACTTTTTGGTTCATTAACGCTTATTGCATTTATGTAGCGCAAGACTAGGGAAGCGGAAGCCATGGCCGACACGTTACTAGTTGGCGTAGAACCTAGCGCTGTGGTGCTTAAAAGTGCGACAAGTGCTATTTGCAGGCCTACAGAAAACAGCGGGCCGTTTAAACTTGCACTAAGTGTTATTGTATTTGCATTGTCTACGCACGGTGGTGCATTTTAGGGTGGAAAAGTGCGACAAAAATCTTGTAAAAATTTAGTACAATATATCAAGAAATTCCTAAATTTTATGGAATTAATAATAGCTGTAGTCTTAAGAATGTCAAGCCGTAGTATTAAAATTTTGTATTCAAAAACGTTAAGTTTAAATAAGTGGCAAATTGGAGACTGATAACTTCCTGACCCTCTTCTTTTTGTACTTTAAAGTTTTCATCACTCGAAGTTTAATCTCAAAACTGGCTTTTAAGACTTTGAACTGCTACAGTAATTTTGAATTTGAAACCGTTATAAGTAAACTGTATAAAATAAAATGGATTTTCTCCAATTTTTTAAATTTAAACTTTCACTATTGACATGTTTAGTCTCAATCTATGTATAACTCAAGCAGATTTTCGTTTACTTACAACTGAAATCTAAGTGTGAATCCTTGAACCTTATAATTCTTAGGCTATGATTGAGAATTTTACTTATGGATTTTTCTAACAAAATCAAGTGGCAATTAATTTATTTTTAAAGCAGGAAAAGATATACATTTCAGCAGAAACTAATACTTAATTGTTCTTTTTATAAACATTTTGACCACAGCGCCACCTACTAATACATTTTGATATACTTTGTATCTTCCAGGCGAACAGCCAGAGCGCCACATAGTGAAAAACAATTTTGCTCAAGCATACTTAAAGGGGCTATATCTACTTGCGAAATAGAAAAAGCTGGTTCAAGCCGATTTCCAGGAGCAAGATGGAGATTTTTACGAAAATACGTTTTAGACTTAAGAGTGGCTTAAAACTCGAAACTATTATCATAATTCTTATTTCTTAAATCCACCCGACAAACATATCTACTTGTATGCAGACCGAACGGCCCTTCCGCTTCGGAGAAATTTCGTTCACCGATTTTGTATACACCGTTTAAAGTTTTGATAGCCAGATAATTGGTAAGTAAAAAAATAATGCTTATAAATGCGCTCATTACTCCGAAACTATTTCCAGATCAATTTCAAATTATCGGAGACTATTTTCAAATATATGTAGATTCGATATACATATATGCGTCAACTATTGTTTTTTGAAATTCACAAGTGGATATAACCTCTTAAGCAGGCAACCCTAAATTCTAACTGTTCTTTTGTAATTCTTATAATTGTATACTTATTTATAGACTTTCCTACCCATTTCAGGTAACAATTAGTGATCCTTTTCGAATACATTTTGTGCAGAGCGTCACGTGGTGTAAAATAATAGTGTTTGATATAATTTAAATCTTCCAGGTGAACCACCAGAACGCCACCTCGTGGAAGATATTGTTTTTTTGATTTGCTTCAAATCTTCCAGGAGCGTAATCAGAGCGCCATCCAGTGGAAATGGTATTTTTTCTTATACACTTAAAATATTCGAAAATTTCAATTTTAAATTTTAACGAATATTTCCTTCGCAACACCACACCGCCTCACAATGGCGCAACTTGGGTTCGGCAAGCGGCTTCTAGATAATAAATGACCGCCCATTAAATTGCAATTAAAAGCTCATATGTGTGCATAAACTTTTCGCTTTGCGCACGCTGTTAATTTCACCCCAGCCAAGCCAAGGCTTGGCGAGCAAACGAGCGCCGCAGACGACAAATGCAGTTGGCTATGTTTGTTGGCCTACGTCAAGGCGGAAAGTTGTTGACCGTGGCTATTAAAAAAAATATACGCAGCTGAAGCGTCATTAAGTTGAAAATTGCGCGCGCGCGCGCGATTGCGGCTGGAAAAACAACAACACTGACAATGGAGGCGACAAAAAACAGAGCGAAGAGCACAAAGTAGAGGCGACATTAAAATAAATACCCACAATGCCAAGTATAACTAGCAAGCTAGCGAGACGAGAGTGGAGGCTGCTGTGCGCCAATATTGAAAGTGTATGCGAGCGTAGGTTGGGCGCAATAGTGCGCTGGAATAATGGCATTAAAAGGTTATGCAGACGGACATTGAAGTCAGTGGAAAAAAAAAAACAAAAACAAAAATGTCATACAAAGACAAACAATCGTAATGTCATCAACAACAACAACAAATCGTTATGCTATCAACAACAACATCAAATAGCAATGGCATTAACAAGAACAAAAACAACATTTAAAAGTAATATATAAATAACAACAATGACTAATAACAGCGCGCGTAAACATAAAAGCCATTTAATAGCGAAAGCGTCCGCATAACTTTGGTGCGACATGGCGTATGAGCAATAATAAACAAATTACTCAACTGCGGCAAGGACAGCAGATACTTTTTGTTAATTATTGTTAACACTAGGTGACAACAAAAATAACAACCACAGCTTGTAAATTTCATTTTTTTACATCAAATGTGTTGTTGTTGTTGTTGTTTGCTTGTATTCTCCTTGTATCCTATTTGTTTGTTTATGACAATTCGTTATGCGTGTGTGTGTGTGCTTGATTGTTTGGGCTGCGCATTTACGCGCTTCACTGTGCGCTTAAGTGGCTTTTATTAATTGCTGCGGCAAACACAGTTGTTTTTGCAAGCTTAAAAGCTCCCACGCAATTATATCTGACAATGTAATGGTGCGGTGTTGTTATTACTTTTTTTCAACAGTTCTTACCATTTAGTCATAAAAACATATGTCGAAATATTTCACGGAATTTTACTGAATGTAAAATTATTACAGGCTAGTTCCTATTCTAGCAACATTTATCTGAAACCCAAGGCAATTTGTGTTGAAAATGTACCTAAGTATTGTAATACTTTTAAATTCACCTCAAGTCAATATGAGTACGTGGTTCTAGTAATTTACTAGTAGGATTTAGCCCAAATTACCTAAACTTCTATGGTTGTAGAAGCCTTAACCTTTGCCTAGACAGTCTTAGAAGTTTCTACAAAGTGATGTCGGTCCTTAATTTCTTATAAATCTAAACCTTTTTGGGCTACGTAACCTAAAAGTATTTCATTAGCAGTTAAGATAGTTTTTCTAACCCATAACAGCGAGGAGACTGCACAAAAGTGGATGCATTGAGGTCCATAAGTCCAGCGCTAGAACGCAAGAGGACATCCAACGATTCGCTTCCAATGGCATGAAATTGGGGTAAGAATGCTCTCCCTAGCAAGCTGCTTTGTAGTTTCCAGCGATTCCACTGTGTCCGAACAGCCAAGTCTAATATAGAAAAGGTTTCAAGCTGTCGCTTATGAAGTCAAAAACGCCTTCACTAGTTTTGAGACCACAGTTAGCGAGCTCAAGCCACTCAGCTATCGAAGTTAATGCACATCTCTCTGAAGGATATTGCACTTCGAAATAAAATTTCTACCGCTACGTTGACGTCAGCCACCTCCGCTTGAAAGACGCTATAGTGGTCTGGTAGCTGGAAACTAGAGTTGATGGAGAGCAACCGAAAGTAGTGCCAAACTTTCCGTGTAGTAAGGTTACTGTTGGTTTTTTGCTTATCAAAAGTGATACTCAGTTAAGCAAACTTTGAATATAGCAACTAGAATCTATTTTTGGCAAGCATCGTTTAAATAATTATTTTATTCGAAGATTTAACCAAAATAGGCAACACTGGCACTTATTTTTTAAGGACGTCACTTTTTGCCGATATACGCTAAATACTTGCCTACATTTAGGCATATTTTAGCTAAGTCGCACACCCAACATTGTGATGCTGGGAAAATATCTTAATTTCATGCTTTTTAAGAAGGTTTTAATATTTATTTTTGAAAAAATCATAGTTGTAACTCTTTTTTATATATTCTGAATTCATATATACAAAATATGAAAAAAATGTGTTATAAAAATAAAACATGACAGTGTCAATAATTGCGATTTAATCTATTAATGCGTACAAGAAATGTTTCAACTACTTTGGTAGTACGAATTTTATTTTTTTAGTTATATTATTGTGCTGAAATATTTCAGTATTGCATAGAAATATATTATTGTATTAAACTCTTTCTTTCCGATTTTCTATGTTTCAGCTCTGCAACTGCGATGGAGATTTTAATAAACGATGGAAAATTATTGCATCCTTGAAGTTGCGCTGAACCGCGTTAATAAATGTTATTGACAGGAAAAATAAATCAAAAAACAAATAATAAAAATATTTCATAAAGTTTATTAATACCAAGGAATTCTAAGAATACTGTAAAAACTCAAACAAGAATGACCACAAAAATGTCGATCACAATGAATATATGCTTGCTACCAGCTATAAGATATATAAGTAAATATTTACGTACTTGTATAAGTGCAGTAAAATTTTTGGAGCAACTTCAAAAAATTCCAAATTTTTTTATTTTTATTTTATTTATTTTTTCTTAATGAATTTCTTCGTTGAAAACTATTGCTTCATTTCCTACTTTAAGTGCTGCCAACGTATACTGGTTTATGGTTCAACTCAGTGCACCCCCCATAAGCTACCAGATTGCTAGATTGGCAATCCATACGCTTCTTCACTCTACCAACTCAATGCAATGCCATAAATTCAAATAGCCAATTGTGTGTGTGTGTGTGTTTGCCTAAGTCCAAAGCGGAGTAACTACTATATGTAAGTCCAAGAACTTACAAGCTAAGCGCCGACTGTATTTGTGTGCATAAAATGCATTAAAATCTATAAGAGACGGCAAATGAACGAACTAACAACGTCTTTGCTCACACTCAGCTCGAGCAGCGGCAGTAAAAGCAGCAGTGGCAGCAGTAAAAAGTAGCGCAAATTAAAATGTTTTCATTTTGTGCAAAACTTAAATATGCAAATTGTTTCGCCGAATAGCCAAAGGGCAAATAAATAACTTGGACCACCCCTGTTACCCCTATCTAGCCGCACTCAAGCTCACCGAAATGAAATATTGTAGTATGTGTGTATAACCCACGCCTTGCAGCAGGCAACAGCGTGAGAAAAGTCGTTTGGTCACTCATTTGCTATACACCCTATATATACATATGTAAGTATATATCTGTTTATTTGTAAATATGTGAACAGCAGCAGCAGGGTATACCCCCATTGCGCATATTTTTTAGTAATTAAGTGCTAGCAAATTGTTAATGAAAATATTGTGCTGCGCTATTTTTTTTACTATTTTTTCCTTAGCATTTATTTTACAGTTACTTTGTTGTTGTTTTCGGAATTTTGCATAATAATTCATTTACTTTATTATGGCTGCTCTGTGCATTTTCAACACCGCGGGCCAGCAATGAATTTTATTAATTTCTTACACTTAAAAGTTGCCAACTCTTTGCTCACGCATACTCAGCTGTATTTGTAACACATACATACATATATATGTACATCTATACATGTGCTTATCCAATATACATATGTATAAAGTATATATAAAGTTCGCAATTTGTACATATTCGCTTTAAACACTGTTTATCTTCGAGTTTATTTATTGGCCTTTTGCGTATTCATTTAATTAACTTAACAGCCTTGCTTTTCGATTATGCAATGCGGGTAACTGTGTGTGTGTGTGTGTATTTCCGTCTTGTTTTCGTACACCGCTTAAGGCGCTCAAATTACTTTATGGCAATATCTTGTTTATTCAAAAGCTCCTCTCGCCTTCCTGTGTTTATTTAAACTTAGCGCGCCTGTGGAAATCAAATATTTTCTTATTAATTTAGTGGAAGTAAGATAATTATTAGCAGAGAAGCATGCTTTCTTAAATTTATAAGCTTATAATAATGATAATGAGTCTTAATTATAACAACGTAGAAATGCAAACTAAATGAGAGTATATAAGTGAAATACCAATGGTTTTGACGAGATTCCTGATAAACCATCTCATTTTGGTGACACTGAATTGTTTTTCATTGCGCTCTAAAGTCAGCAATAAGTTTGTACATGCTATACTTTCTAAACCAACAAGTTTTGCAGAATCTTTTTTTATAGAATCTTGATGTTTATCCTAAGTTCTATTGCACGAAAAAAATTACCTTAATGATCTAACTTCAGTATCTACAGACCTTATTGATACATTTGTGTGGCTCTCACTAACTCTCAATAGCAATCTTCGGTTCTCACTGTTCTCTTTGGTTCTCACCGGCTCTCTCCTTACTGTCACTTATTGGCTCTCTTCGATTCTAACCGCCTTTCTTCTCACTAGCTCTCTTTGGTTTTGACCTCATCTCACTATATCACCTATCACCAGCCGTCACTGCCCCTTCTCTATTCTCACCAGCTCTCATTAGTTCTATTTACTTCCCTTTGATCCTCACTATTTCTCAAATGTTCTTACTGATTTTCGCCGGTTTCCTTTGGATCTCAAGTGCTTTTACTTTTTAATACTTTCTAGCGTTCACTGGATCTCATTAGCTTACTTTGGTTTTCGCCTATTTTCACTACCTTTCCCGGCTCCTTTCGGTTTTCATTAATTTTCCCCGACTCTGTTTGGTTTCCACCTCTTCTCTTTAGTTCTGACTGTCTCTCTTTGCTTTTCACCGGTCTGCACTGGTTCCAGCGCGTTTTCTTTAGTGCTCACTAATTCTCGCCGATTCTCTTCAGCTCTCATCACCTCTTACCAGCTGACACTGAGGCTATGTAGTTCTTACTGGCTCTCCTCGGTTTCTATCCGGTTTTTTTTGCCTCTCAAAGCTTTCACCGGCTCTCCTCAGCGCTCAACTAATCTCACCGACGCTAACGCGGTGTAATGATCATCCACTGAATCACCGCCTTTCATCGCATTATTACTTGTTCTCGACTTTTACGATCCTGACTGATAGTATTAGTCTAAGTAGAATCCTGTAAAGACATGAATATGTGCGCGACGACTTAAAAATCCTACATAAGCAGTTGACCGCCTTTTTTAGTTAATGCGCAGTGCGACGAATATATTCCTTATTTACTGCTCAAAATGTTTCCATGTAACCCAGGGAAGCACGAATAAACCAGCAGACCGGCACATAGCCGATCAAATACATCAAAAGCTCTCAAAACACAGCATTACCAGTCGCAAATATGCTCATAATTTGCGTTTTTGAGTCACAATCATCGTCACAATGCCGTGTACTCGCCACTTTTGTCTGGCAATGCTACGCGCGGTAAAACGGTGCCTTTGATACACTCACACTCGTGTGTAAGCCGCGCCATACTTTTTGATAACCACAGCAAATCCTTTGATTTCGTTGTAGCGCGCCGTCATAAGTTTGGTTATTGCTATTGTTGTTGGTTTGGCCTGTGATACTTGAGTCACACACACACACATACCAGCCGTTGTCCGCATAAGCGCTGATGCTGGTTGCCGACGTAAGAGGCACTTGGCCCGCTTGGCCTCTCACAGCTATGCCATTCCGTAACAGCTGGTAAATGAGCATGAGTATTCAACTGTCGGTGTGTGTGTATGTGTGTGCATGCTGCAATACATGTATGCTCGCTGGTATTTATAGCTTGGCGCTGGTGCCAGCAATTTACAAAATCCTTTCACAATCAAACTCAACCACAGATGAAATATTTGGAATGAAGGCTTCACAACACCAACAACAACAACAACTGCGACGTATTTAAGTTTGCTGTGCCGGTGTAGAGCATAGCGGGTACATAGCAACAATTATACTGATCAACGGTACATTGGCGGCAACAACAACAGTGCAGATACAACGTCTACTGTTGACTCGAACATATTTCGGCTGTCGGCTGGCATATTTGGCGGCGCAAAGGCGCATTTGTCCATTGAAAGCACAAATCGATTTTCTATTGTAAGCCCCCAAAATGTAAGCAAAGCGCAATTGTTTATTTTTTCTGCACTTGCCATACTCAAACAGACTCAGTTCGGCGGCTTTTGATTACTTTAACAGCAAGTGGAGAGGTAAAAATTTAATTTTGTTTAAAGAAATGTGTGTGATTGCAGATATTTATATATATAAATGGTTAATGTGAGCCTCTATAAATGTACATGTAATAAAAAATAATATACTATACTTGCAAAAAATTATTTGATTAGTTTTTCTTCTAAATTCACGAATTGGATCCTTCCTTCTAAGAGAGTAAAATCAGCGAAATATAATTTATAAAGAAGTTCCTTTGCCTTTGAATTTTGCCTTCGCTTTTCTCCATATGCATTAGTTGAATACTGAAAAGGACGTACATTTTTATCAAATTTCTTGTCGGAGCTGGACTTTAATTCAAAATTTTTAAAATAACGGTAAAGTAATGCTTTTCTTGATCCCCACAAGCTGTTAAAAATTGTTTAAAGTCGTTTGACCATTTAACTTCATAAAATTGGAACTATTTTTGTAATCAAATTTTTTTTAAGAATAAGCTTTCATTCATTAAATCACAAACCACTTGAAGCTGAGGAAAATAAAAGAATTGGCAGATGTCTAAAGGTTCAAAAATTCACCATGAACATTCACCAAACAAAAATTTGCTAATCTCGAATCTCAAAGGTATTGATATTTATAAATCTCATAGTATACTACCTAGCTAAGCATTTATGTAATATGTTATGTAAAATATTTCTTACAGGACCCTGATTTTGATTGGTGAGTTTGTATGGCAGATTTGCGCTATAGTAATCTGATCTGAAAACTTTCTTGAGAGATTGTGCCATTGCCTTGGACAATACTACACGCCACATTTCGTGAAGATGTCTTGATAAATGAAAAAGTTTTCAAAAGAAGCACTTGGTTTCGAGCATTCAGTTTGTATGGCAGCTATATGCCATAGTATGCCGATATCGGCCATTCCGACAAATGAGCTACTTCTTGGGGAGAAAAGGACGTGAGCTGATGATTTATATATCGGTCTGTAACATAATTCGTAAGAATCTTAATATACCCTGTTCAGAATATAATTACAATGTATAAACAATAGTGATTCAGTAAGTATTATATCGAGCCTGAAAGAATGATTTCAATGAGATAATATTCACCCAGGTACCTACATACCGAAATATGTGAATTATAGCGTTTTCGACGAGCTGTTGAATGCTTCCCTTTTTTATATACAAAAATTTGTAAGCCTTGGGTGCTCAACATGTCGAATGTGCGGAGGTGCCTATCAACAAAATTATTTAAAACTTTCAGTAATCTCTTCTCTTAAATCTAAAACTACCGTATTGTTGCTGCAGCTTAATAAACTAGTATTGCGCTGACACAAAGAAAAAACCAACTGAGTTGAGCATCGCTGGCTATTAACTCCCTTTCTTTTAATTAAATCATTTTTTTTCCAAGTAAGTACTATGTTGGCAAAAAGAGTTACACAAAACAAATTTAGAAATAAAATTTCACAATACATCACTTTGCTACCTGCCTACCATTGTTTTCATTACCTTCCATAATAATTACATCTGCTCAAGGTTAGCCCGCCTTTTTACATCGCAAAACTTAACAAACTCTTTAGTTGTTAAAATATACTCAATCACGGTAGACCGAAACCTAAAGTAGTGCAATTTAAAAACTATAAAACATAAGCAATCTTCATAAATTTGCCGCAGTCTGCTTATGTGCTTTTAACACCTACACTTCATAGATATTAGTAGCAGCGCACTAAAATGGGTAGCATACGTAAAGCGCGCATACCGGGATTCGTTTGTCGCTTATGCACCGCGCTGAGCCGCGTGGTTATCCACATATTTGGTAATCGCGGCAAGAAATTGAACTTAGTGGAGAAAGTTAATAAATACGTGCCAATTAAAATATCACCAACCGATTCATTGCCGAAAGCGATTTGCCTAAAATGCCTCAACCGGGTAGAAAAGAATTACGCGCTCATGAGACGTTTGGCGCATATAAACTGGTTAGTAGAGATAAGTCACAGACGCAATATTTCCGAGCCTGCTTCTGTTTCGAATACCGATTTTCTTATGTGAGGAAGATTGTAACGAACAGATGTGACATATTGAGATATTACAACCACTTTGCTATTGACAACGATATTGGAAACGTAAAAGTGTTTTGTTTTTCACAATTAAAAAACAAAGTATTGAAGCGAGCTGATATAATAAAATATAATAAATAAATCAACGGCCATAGCAGACGTATTAAACTACAGAAAAAATTTAACGAAAAAAGAAACAGAATATATTTAAGTTTTTTTTTTTATTATGTCTAAAACATTTTATTAATTTATCTTATTTATGAATATATATTTATAACATTAGAAAAGTTGCTTTAAAAAATAAAATGAGTGCTCGTAAAATTTAATTATATAATAATTTGTATTACAACAACATTTTTTACAACCTTTATGATATTTTTGGTATAAATATTGTGAGCTTAAAGAATTAGACCAAGAGAATAAAAGGTTTGGTTACTTGTGAATGTGTTTTTCTGGAATTAATAGAATCTCTTTTGGTCTTTTAATCAACTGACAGAATCTTTGATATGAGACTGAGCATTGTGTGTTGAATATCACATATCACAACCTGGTTCTGAGGAGCCTAAATAGTTGACAACTTACTATCCACTATAAGTATTTTCTTTTCCAACATTAAAAAGATCATGCTAGTGGAGAGCTGTTATATAAGATATAATTGAGGATATCGGGAATTCATCGGCTTTTAATGACGTTCAAAACACTTGCACATTATTTTATGAATTCTTAAAATTTTAAGCTACTAAGTTTCATAAAAATTAAATACAAATAACTGCAAACAAGTTTGAAACTAAATATAAATAAATTAAAATAAAACCAGCTGCCACCGATACAGCCAGCATAATCGGTACAGTTACTCGGCAGAGACGCAACTGAGCGCAAAATTTCACTCACACGCCGCAAATATGTTGCAATTATATGAAATATACATACAAATATACATAAATTAATGTTATATGTGTGCATTTGGTAGCCTAGCAGCCAGCGCTGTGAGCTACTTGTGCGTATCTGCATACAAGCGTTAAGTAATTTTCTGCCTTTTAAGACATCAAAAGGATATTAGCAAAAAGCATTCACATTTGCAAAAGGTAAAGAGTACGAGTATTTATATGGAGAGCAAGTATCCACTTGTGTTTATGCGTGAGAGCACACTTCTATATGTATTTATATATGCTAGTGTGTGGCTGTGTATTTGTGTGAGGAAATATTTAGGACATGTGAAGTAAAAGTAGAAATACTAGTAGACCGAGTGGAAAAGCAACAATAGCAATAAAGAGAAACATATGTAACTATGAATATATTTATTTATGTAGAAGCGCGGCGAATAAAAATGCTGCAAATATTATATTATATAAAAATGGATTTGAGAGTGTTATAGAGGTTTAAATATTATAAATTACTTAATTGCAAAGCAGTCAACTTATGTGTCTTTTTCTAGTTTTGAACGAAAGATATTTACATATATTCTATATAATATGTCTTGAAAGCTTTAACTTCTATACATTTAGACCAAACTTAATTCGTTAGCAAAATTTCACCGAAATTGTTTAGTTTTCGAACGTTCCACCAAAACTCATCAGACTAAATAGTATAAATACCCGATAATATCCAAAGTCGGAGTCTCTTTTCTCAAACATGAAACTAATGAGTTTGAAAAATCTAATTTCGTCGATATATAATATTTCGAAAAACATTTTTGAAAGATATTGTTTAACTTAAAAATTTTGGAAAACAAATACGCTGAACAAGGTATATTCAGTTTGCCACGGTGTTTGTAACAGCCAAAAGAAAACATCAGAGACCCTATAAAGTGTATATATAAATGATCGCCTAACGAGCTGATTTAATTTAGCAAAGTCCGCCTGTCTGTCCGTCCGTCTATTTATATACGAACTAGTCCCTCAGTTTTTGAGATATAGATCTGAAGTTGTACACCCGTCCTTTTCGCACCAAGAAACCGCTCATTATCAAAAATTATCAAAAAATATTAAGGTTGCACTAAACATTTAAAGCCTCGGAAAAATGTAGCCTTAAGTTTGCGAAGTCATATAAAAGAAAAAACTTGAAAATTAAATATTTAAGTTTTTTAATACTTTAGGGCCACCCTAGTACCAACTCAACTTTTTTTTTTAAGAAAGCAATCAAGTCATAAACTTAAATTATATCTGAAATAATAGTAAAAAGAATATCTAATTTATTTTAGAACCACCCTCGTACCTTGGTTTTGAGGAAAGTTTTCATAAAGAAGTACAAATAAGAAAAAATGTAATTTTGTATTAAATAATATCGAAAAAAAATATTTATAACAGCATTCATACCATTTCAGCTTAATTTTTAGGAAACAAATAATAAATAGAAAAAATAAAAATTGAATTAATATATTAACGAAAAATAAAACATTACATAAAATACTAAACGATTCTAATTTTTGTATAAAATAATAAGAAAAAAATAAATTTAAAACAACCTTCCTAACTTTCCATTTATTTTTTAGAAAATCACTAACAAGCAAAAACCTTAATTTTGTATAAAATAATATTGAAAAACCATTTCAATTTATATTAAGGAAAGCACAAATTAGTAAAAAATGTTTTTTTATATAAAAAATATTGCAAAATTATCGAATTTTCAATAAAAAATAATATAAAATAAATAAATTTGAAAGCGAAAATTGCAAAATTATCGAATTTTCAATAAAAAATAAATAAATTTGAAAGCGAAAATTGCTCCACCCTAATATTATGTCATCTAACACACCCAATATGCGCTCAAAGCGTTTATTTGCATATTATGTGTGAAAGTTTAATGAAAATAAATGGCTTTAATTGCAAAATCTGCTACAAGCCTATTTAGCTTGGCGCTTACAGTTGCCATGGCAACTACTTTATCATTATGCTTTGCCACGGAAACTGACTTTTGTTGCCCTTTAAGTAGACTTACATGTTGGCCATATGCTCCTTATGTACTTACTTACATTTATTTGAGTAATTTTAAAATCTGCATAACTCATATATATATGTGTGTTTGTGTTTGTGCGTGCGAATGCAAAAATTAAACATATTTTCTTACGTCTCCCTACGTCTTTGGTAATTGTGGTTTGTCTTGCGGCAGTATTAGTTGCTTAATGGACAAAGTTGTAGCATAACGGCAGGCGCATATTTACATTATACTAGCAACGGTTCATATTTACAGTTATATTTGTTTGCTTATTCATATTTCTGTCGGCTGCTGCTTTTAACCCTTGGAAAAAATATTGTTTATATTATGCAAATTGTTAGTTATGTTGTTGCTGCTGTTGTTGGTAAAATTACTTTGCTATTGGCTATATTTGCAATCATATGTATATAAGTATGTGTATGCGTGAGTCAATAAATTTAAATGTCTGTGTGTGAATCTTTTATGCGTTAAACTATCGTTAGCAGCGAACGGAAGCTATTTTAGCAAACCGAAAGCCATCAGCCAGCAACAACAAAAATAACCATAACAACAACAATGGTAAACAAGCGCTAACCAGTATGATACAGCCATAACTGTATAGTTTCCTTAGCAGCAGCAGCGGCAGCATTGATAGCGCGCTACGTAGCCACAGCTATTTACAAACACACACACACACATACTTATATAAGTAAACATTCAGTTAATGAATAATTAATTTTTATTATGCAGTAGTTGTAGCTTAAATATGTACATTTGTAAGTACGTAACTATTTTAGGAAAAGCTTCGCCTTTGTGGCTCTAAAATTGCCCCAAGTCTTCGCAAGCATGCATACGCACTTACATATATATTAGGGTGCGTCAAACATGAATATTATTTCACTTACAACTCTGAAAAATATATTTTTAGACACTTTTAGGAAAGTCTCTTCAAGTATGAGCTTTTAATTGTAACGTAACCGTTAATATCTTTAAATGGTTAGGCTTACGAAAAAAACGTAAGAACCCATATTGTAGAGCATTAAATTAAAAAGAAAATATATTCAAGTAGTTGAAAGCGAGATATGAATTTTTCTACCTGAAAATAAAAAATATATAGAAAACCGTTAGATGGAGCGCCTTTCCGTTGCAATCTAAGAGCTCATACTTGGAGCGCCTTTCTTAGAAGTGCCCATCAGCCAACTTTTCAGAGTACGAAGCGAAAAATAAGTATTTTTTTAACCCACCCTAATATACATATATACGAAATGTTCTTATATGCATATGTATCCATAAGGAAGCGGAAGCCTTGAAGTTTGCCGCTATTGCTTGCTTTGCTGTGCGGTTGTTAGTGGTTTTTGCAAATATGCAAGTCGCAGATTAATTTCATCTTAAAATAGCAGTTAGGTCGTGTAATGAATATACACTATATAAATTAAATTAAAAAATTTCATGCAACACACACATTGAAATTCATAACTCATCTTCAAGTAGTTGATAGTTTTGTTGGTCTTGTTGTTACGTGGTAAAATCATTTACAAGAAAGCTTCGTCAAAGCTATTTAAATAGAGTGTTGCTAATTTTTGATTTATTTTTGTTGTCTATAATATTTAAAAACAAACATTAAATAATAATACTTCTAATTTATTAAAACAAGGTTATTACAAGCTTAGCTTAAGGCGAACGACACTTAATAATATATTATTTTCAAACATAATTTTAGCAATCATACTTTTAGTTTATTATAACAAATTTATAGGGTATGTTTGTAGCATAACTTTAGGCGAGCGACTCTTCATAATATAGTATTTCATTAATTCAGCTGCATTTGCTGGATTTCTCGAATGAGTTATGAAATTATAAATCAAGTAGTGCATGCTACGTTCACAAGAATATACATTTTTAGCATAATCTCAAGCTCTGTCATGGTGTATTCTGTATATTCGCTAATATTTAAATTGAAAATAAAAAAGGATTGTAAAGCATAATAGGTGATCTAGAAAAATCTGGCTCACCGCCAGACAGCTTTTCTCTAAGGTTCTCCCAGAGATGGGCTACGGGATCAAGGGGACTCAAAATTTTATTTTTTTTTAATTGAATCAGCTATTACTAAACTATATTTAATTCTCTAAGTGCATATTATTTTGATATATTTATTAAATAAAACGCCTTTTCAGAGGGCATAAAGCTCTAAGCACGTAAGTTCTGTGGTGTGGCTTCGAACCACAAATTTTTCAGATAGACAGCTCTTTAAAATTAAATTACTGCTTCTCTGGACGAATTAAATTTTGCCTTTCATAGAGATTTTTGTAATCTTCAAAATGTCACTGGTTCTGTATGGTATAGCCCTCATTGGTTTCTTCAGCAGATTGGATTCTAGACGAACCGAAAGTGTAAGAATGGATAGGATCGATGGCCTAATAGACATACGTAGGTTGCCTTTTAAATTTGGGGATTTGCAATCTGACAACTCACAACTTTATCGTAAAGTTTGGCATTTTTGATGTTATACATACTCAGAACGTTTTGACATACGAGCGCTATTTGTGTTATTTACAGTAACTTAAAATATTCATCTCGGTCAAAGAATCACAAACATTTTCGCGCGGTTATTTTTTTCAACTTTTGACGTGAATTAACTCAGCAACAATGCATCGATGAACTAAATCCAAATTTTCACGATAAAGCTCCATCACGGACCAGTGTTTATCGATTGTAGAGTGAACTCAAACAAGGACGTAGAGCACTCCAAGACGAATTTCGTGAAGGTCGTCCAAAATCAATTGTTCTTCCAGAAACTATGTGCAAGATCGTCTTGTGGCCTATCGTGACATTGAGACAACTATAAGCATTTGTAGAACCAGAATATATTCAATATTGTATAAACGTGTGACGTTAAATCAAATTTGTTCCCGATGGATCGCGCACAATGTCGAAACCGTTGATATTGGGTCACTATAGATATAGCTGTCATACAAACAGAAAGATAGAAATCAAGTGCTTGTATGGAAAACTTTTTCATTTGAAGAGATATCTTCAAGATATTTGGCACGGATTATTGTCTAAGACAACGATGCAATTTTTAAAGAAATTGTTCAGCTCAAATTAGAATCATATATAGCTGCCATACAAACTTACCGATCACAATCAATTCCTTGTAAGAATATTTTGTATTTTTGGCAGAAATTTTAAACTTCATGCCCAGAAAGTAACATGTCTTAATCAAGCTATTTCACCCAAGACTTATTTACGAAAACCATAAAAACTTTGAAACATTTATCGTGTATTTTTTTAAGTCTCCCTTCAAACTCACAAAAACACACTTACTCGCTTGGATTTCATATGTTGCATTCACTTATGTTGATAACCACGAAGCGCAAGCTAAGCACTTCCTTGAAGATACCCCTAACGACACACACAAACATACACACCAACACATATTTAACACAGCTTAACTGCTAATGACGCCAAGGGGCATGCCGCCACACACACATACACACACACTCGCACATGCTCAAAGCGGGAGTAAATACCGGATATAGTTGGAAGGATATAAAGCGAATTGATGCTTAATACAGCAGACATCATGCAGACAGCAAAAAAAAAGCTAACAAAATACAAACACACACACTTGCAATAGCGCTTGTCTGTGCACCTTATTCAAAATTGTGGCAGCAACGTCTAACATGAGACGCAAGCAGCATCAAATCAGCAGTCAAGCAAGCGCACATCAAATAAACAGCGGCAACAACAATAAAAACAACATGAGTGGCTTGCAAGAGCGGCAAAACAATATGAACAATGGCAGTGAGTTGAAAAAATGCGAAAACTTTGCAGACGATGGCGACGACGACGACCAATGCGCAGCAAGTTGACAGCAAAGACGCTGATGACTAACTAAGCACAAACAAGTTGGCAGCAAGCGTCAGGCGCAACAGACACGCGCGGTGGCTGGTAAGCGGTTCAAGCCAAAACTGTTGTTGTTGTTCCAGCTGGTTGCAATTGTTGTTGCTGCTGCTACTGCTGCTGCTGGCTGGTGATGTCGTTTCCGCTGTTGTGGCAGGTAATTTTGCCACACGGCTGCTGTGAGTGTTTAACTTTATTGCAGTGGCGCACCTTTGCATGTGGAGGGAACGTCGTACAAGTTTGCGGCTGCAGTTCGTCTGCTATTTGTCTGCGGCTGGTTTTTGCGCACTCAGCATTACCGTTGCTGCTTCCCCTGCAGCGGCACGAAGTTTGATCCGGTAAGTGATGTCACGATGGTTTTGCTTTTGTTTTTATTTCTGCTTTGAATGGGCATCCCAGGAATTTTTCACTTTAAGCGCTGATTACTCGTATTCTTAGAGATGGAGTAGAAGATTCTGTTTCAACGTCTGTAGGGTCTGCAATACGCTCGATTTCGTTGTGCAGATTCGGTTAGATTCCATATACTGTTCTAAGTTATTCTTACCAATTTTTTATGTCTTAACTGGATATTTATAAAAGAAGACATATGCAACTGCAAAAAGTCACACGTTGGGTTCATCAGTTTGCTTTTTGCGAAGTTTAATCTGTTACAACAATCGCATCAAGAACAAGTTTTATAAATATATTTCTGGTAATCCTTAGATTTTCTCCTTCAATTCGTGCTTTTCCAACTCTTTTAAACTATTTTTTGTCTGCTCAAAGCCACGAAATGACATCAACAGTGACTTTAACTTCTAAGAGATCTTATTTATCAAAATTCTAACCAATTGCTTACTAGCTTATATATTGAGCCACTTTTTTTTCAGTATCCATTAATGTATTATCGGTGAACCAAGTACTCTCGTATTTCTATTCTCTTTAAAACCGCCTCTACTGGTTACTGTCACAAAAAGTTTTTCAAGTCATCTGAACACAACTTTTATTTTCTTTAAGAAAGCCTCTGTTTTTTTAAGAATGTCTATTAGAGAATGAATTCTCTTACAGAAGAGGTCATACAATATTTTTTAAGCCTCTTTAAAAATGTTATTGTGATCGATTTAAAACTTTTTTTGGTCGACGGTAACTCAAGTTGGGATAGACAGCGTATTTTAATAAAACTAACTGGATTCTTGGTTTCAAATAAATATTCGAGACATTGCACGGAAAATACCATTTAATGGAAGCATTTTCCAAATGTTATAAACTGTGTCACAAAACAATAGCTGCCACAGAGCGTCACAAATCCATACATTAACTGGTTACTCGGATTTTGAACTATATTAAATACTTATTTTATCACTTCTCTCTTATAACACAACACACCCTTATATTACTACCTAAAATTTTATTTATGATTCTTTTTGCCTCACCAACTCATTGTCCAACTGTCTATCGGCACTAATAGACGGACATGCTGGCATTCGAAATGCAGCAGTGTGTGTCAAACTGTTACTGAAATGCGCAAACTGCAGGCGTACAAGCAAAAAAGTGCAAAGCAGAAGCTTCAGCAACTCCAGCTCAACTCTTACAAAATAATGCGAGATTTTTTTTTAAACACTAAGCGACTACTAGCCTGCTATTTATATGGCCGTTGACATTTGTCAGTACCTTGTATATGTTTGGCATGTGCATGTGTGTGTGTTTTGTTGTGTATGTAGCGCCAATGACACCGCCAATCATCCATTCGAGTCGCCTGACCGTCGCTCATTCAACCAGCCAGGCAGCCAGCCGCCCGCACACATTTTGGCTAGACGCGTTTCGCATTGTTAATTTATTAACATTGCATTCAATGGATTTCTGTCGTATAATACTTGCTGAAAAAAACAACAAAAACTTGTATGCATTGAATGCATTTTCATTGCTATTGATTTCGTTTGTTATTATTTGCCTGTTATTGTTGTTGTGTTTATTTTATTTCTGCCTCAATTTGTCAATTTATTCACATACCAAAATGAAAGTGGAAAAAATTGTCATACAAACAAACAGTCACTCAAAATAGTTGTGATACTAGCATAGGGGGAAAATCAATTCATTAGCATTGCTTGCATTGTAAATTTATGCAGATAAATATGCATGTGTGCATGTATCTACTTGCTTATGTATAGTACATACAAACATTTGTGAATGTAAATATGCCCGTTAAGTTGAGCTTTTGTTGCCAGTAAATAAACAGAAGCTCGAACCACAAGAAAAGCAATCAAATTGTTGTATTCAAATAAAACAGGAGAGAGCTCGCAGAAAATGGAGTTTTGGCCAAATATACAAATGGCTTCTATCAATCAGTCAATTCAGCCATTCTTATTGATATTTCAATGGTTCAAATATATTATATTTTAGTATTCCAATTAGTTATTCACGCCTTTAAATCGGGTTTAATCGGCACACCTAGTCGGATATTAAAAAAATCGATCGAGTTTATCTTTGAACATTTTTCAATTTTGCTTGAGTGATTACTCGTGGAGATATGATCGAATTTTTTTTCCGCATATTATGTATATAGTTCTACATGCTGTATATACTTATTATTAGTTATACTTTTTTCAAACAAAACTTTTGGTACATTCAACTTTTTTTTTTCAAAACATTTTTTTCTTCTAAACTTTTGCTTTTTTTCTAATGTAGGTTATAGTAAGGACAATATTTTCTAGTAGAGAATCTTTTTTTACGTTTTCTCCATGGAGAAAACCAAAATAACTGCAGCAGTGAAGAACTTCCTTTAGCGCATGCGGAGCTCACGTGTAACTCCAAATTCTTGAAGCCCCTTTAAAATTTTAAAACAATTAATAAATCAGTTTTTATTTAAACTTCCCAATAATTCTTTCTTCATATAGTCATTGGAGACGTCAAAGATCCCGAGCTACCCATTTCGACTGTTCCTTGACTGTGATGTGTGCCAGTAGTTTCATATTCCGTCGACAATCGCGAAACGATGTGGAAACTCTTTCTTCTCCAAAAGTGGCTTTTTTTTCTGCAATTCGGTGACGAATCGGACAAATAATTTGGCATAGTAGCGCTATATGTTTGTTTTGGTATTCTCCAGGTGGTCGATGTATGGTAGATCACAGTGACCCCGTGTCTACTTTTTCGACTGTTCCTTAGACGCAGATGTATGCCAGTGGTGCCATATTTCGTCGACGATGACGCAAAGATGCAGTAACTTCTTCGGAGTTCGGTCTCACGGTTTCCTGTAGCCTAGAGTCATTCTTATGCACAAGATTCAGTATAAGATGCGACCCGCGTGAAATTTCTTAGATGTTTAGAGCAGGAACTGAACAAAAGTTGACTTTGTATTCCAGAATTGTCGATAACGCAAGAGGAAATGAGAAATTCCACATAATTTGTTGAACAAAATACAGAAAATGGCGAATTTGAAGGTGTGGCATCTCATATCATAACATATTGTCACATCTCCAATTTTTCCACCCTAAACAGGGTGTATTAAGTTGACGAATTTTTTAACATCCAAAAGGAAACGTTGGAGATACTATAAACTGTAAATATAAATGTTTAGTATGACGAGCTGAGCCGATTTAGCCATCAGTCTGTCTGTCTGGCTGTACATACACGAACAAGTCCTCCAGTTTTTCAGATATCGATCTGAAATCTTGCAAGCGTCTATTTCTTTCTAAAAAGCTGATCATTCGTCGGAACTGCCGATATCAGATTAATATAGCATATAGCTGTCATACAAACTGAATAGTTGGAATCAAGTGCTTGTATGGAAAACTTTTTAATTTGGTGGGATATCTTCACGAAATTTGACACGGGTTATTTTCTAAGGCAACGGTGCACTCTCCAAAGAAATTGTTCAGTTCGAATCTCTTTAGCATATAGCTGCCACTAACACTGTCCAGTCAAAATCAATTTCTTTAAGGAATCTTTGGTATTTGTCAGGGATATTATAGCTTCGGTGCAACCGAACGGTTTACGTTTTTTTTTCTTGTTTTTTTTCCTTGGTTCTTTTTCGCTTTTAACTTCTTATATTGATTATGTCAGAGTTCACAACCGTAATCTTTCGAATATCCCCTTTATCAACTCATATTGTGATTTTTTTTAACTGATTTTTTTACTGATTCTTTCTAGTAAGCGCTGAGTCAGAGAAAACTGTTAACAGTAACAATAGAAACCACCTCAAGCCCCATCTAAAATCTGCGTCTAAACTAATAACTCCTCATCTAACACTTTGTGTTAATTTCTAATTGCATAATACGTGAATTTAATGCATTGAGATTAATAACGTGTTAACCGTTATGCCAATCCAATCAAAACGCTGTTGGCCTTCGTGTCTCCTTCTAAATGTCTACGCCTTAACTTCATGAAGATTTGTGGTTACATTACGCTGCTCTAAACTCCAGACTAATGAATGTGCACTAAAACAGAAAGTGGTTTGAGCTTTCTCTCTGAATGCCAGCAACAAAGACGATGTCATGCAACCAATATGGTGAATGTGCAACACATCGAGTGCATGGTAATCAATTAAATTGATTAAATTGTGCACTTCTCAACATGTTATTGTGGTTAAATGAATCACATGCAGCAGCACACACACACATATACACACAATTAAATACTCACAAATTTACAATATAAACATTAATTTAGTGAATACACTTTTGGCACGAAATGGAAGCACACAAATTAATTTTAGACACACACGCACACCACAAAATAAACCTGAAAAGAAGTCAACTTTCACATACACATACACACACATATCTAAAGAGCACACATGCCGCTTGCCACATGCCACACATACATACATATACCACCGCTGACGAAATTACATATTTGTGGGCAGTTCAAAAGTAGAAATTTGCAATTTGCATTTAACTTCCTCATCTAGACGCAATTGACCTTGCACTTGATGAATTCTACATAGTCTCGGAAGCTTGCCAAAGCTCTACCTCAACCTATATGCCTGCAGTTGCAGTCAATTGCAACATTTCATAAGAGCGCCTCAGTCCATCAGTAGATGGTTTCGCATAATAAAAGTTGTTGTTGGTCAACCACTTTCCGCTTTCTCGATATTAACACACACACACAACTCTGCAGCTTACCAGGCAACTCTATTATGCTTATACATTTAAGATATTTAATGCTATCTGTAAAGTGTATTTGAAATTGCTACACTGGCTTTAGCTACTTTTCAACACACATACAAACACATCTATACAGCCGCACGCTCAAGCATTCAGCCATAATCTCTTTAACATACAAACTCACTTAGTGCCAACTCACTGCTTTTCACACACACACACACATAATATTGAATGTTTCATACAGCACCTTTATGCAGCTCACCTGTCTTCTTTGTTCTTTTACCACTGTGGTGCCAGTATATTTGAACTCCCATATATGTTGCAAGCCAAGTAGCAACTCTTCTTTGCCCTTGCAAGCTCTGCACTCCCTTTCTTGAAGTAAAGCTTGTTTTTCTTGTGCATTGGTCATTCAAGTTCATTCGTTTAGCTACCACTTTGCATAGCATCCCTTTCAGCACTCGTGTATTGTTAGTTGTCCTTTTAGCTTGGTCTACCTCACATTTGCATCAACTTTTCCAGAAGGTGCAGCTGTGACAAGCATAGGGTGTTTCGATGTGAAGAAGTTGTCTGGTTGTCCAAATTGTTGCAATATCTGCCTGTTCTTCTGTTCTATAGTACAAAAACCTAAACTCAACTTTCCGCAGGCTTCGACACGTTCAGTACTCGCACGGAAAAGTAGCAAGTAGCTCCAGCTAATTCAAACTTATAATTGTTTATAATGTCTTCTAAATAATTATTGGGATTCAGGTGTTTGGCTAGAAGATCCAAAGTCTGACTGGTAACTAATTTCTAGCAATGAGATCCAGATCTTTAAGAATCGCTTTCTAAATAAGCATACTTCCGTCTGCAAAGTAAACCTAATGGAAATCTGGATGGAAACTTATTTCTAGCAATGAAACCCAGACTTTCAAGAGTAATACTCTAACAAAGCATACATCTATCTGTTCCGAGGCTAACGTATTGCTAGTGTAATATTTTTGTTGTCGAAGTTCATTACTTGAATATACTATATGTTTTCTGCCATAGTGCCTTGGCGAAACATAGGGCCTCCGCAATCTACGTTCATGCTTATAACTACAAAATTTCTCTCTTGATCATTACTTACGTAGTTTTTGTAGTCTCGTGATGATATAATTTATAAAACTCAAAGGTAGTCGGTTTTAACTTACTATATTTTAGTTCTCACGTCAACTTTTAAAATCAAAAGAATAGGCTATTCCCGCGGCTTTATTCACAACATTTATGTAAGTTACGGTCCATTCTTCTTGAGAAACCCTTTACTTTCAAGTTATATAATATATCTCAATACATCTAAGTTTGCTACAGCTAGTGGAAACATCTCTGTTGCAACGCATTACTACCTTAGTAACTTGCTCGCCAATGCAGCATTAACATTGGCTGTCCGCCCTTTTTATTCACAGCATTTCTTATCACTGCATGGTTCTTTTGAACTCACTCACACACTTCACAAATAGACTTCAAAGTGTTTCGTATAGGAATTAATATAATCAGATGCGAATTCATTAAATATGCAAGGCATGAGGAGGCAACAAAAACACAAGCGAGAGGTAAGTATGCAATACTTGTATATGTATAGGAAGTATAATATTTTTACTGATGTGGGTTCGAGCCGACGACGCTGTTTCTACAGTTAAAACAGATTAAGTGCTCATATTGCTGGTAGGAGAGCGTAGCAATTGATTGATGAGATTTATTTTAACGCAGATAGAACGAAAATAATTGTTCTTGCAAATCAGATTGTCAACCGAAAAGGTGTAATGGACGTCGATTATGTGATTAAATGAGTGAAGAAATTAGTTTCGTATGCAGTGATGCTAACATAAAGTTTTCAGCAAAATTAAACTGCCATTGCGATTTCTCGACTGGTTTTATAACGGATTTATAAGAAATTTGCAATCAAAAATAATTTTGAGACATCTGTGTTTCGAGATAGTAAAGCAAAATTTAATAATGTTCTTTTTAAGAGAGATCCCAGAAATAGAAGATTTCAAGTACATTTTTAGAAAAAAATTTTGCATAAAATATTGGATATTACACTACTTCTGTTCTTTGATAAGCCGACAGAATTTGATGGTAATATTTTTGGAAAACTTTGAAAATATCTTTCACAGAATTATCATTGATCAATTAAATATAATTAATTTAAATCTCTAAACTATATTACTTACTTAAATCTCTAAACTATATAACTCTCCAAAATGACAAGCTACCTGTCTAATAATCACCTCTCACTCTCTCTCTCTCGCTACACTCTTTTCAGTTGTTGTTCTCTCTCATGTTTAAAAAGAGATTGAACTGGGCTATCGATTTATTAGCTAGCACTCTGCGTTATGTGACTACAACTATCAGTGAGCTACAGCTTATAACAACAATTTTTCAATAATTTATAAAAATAAAACTAGAATGCAGCTGGTAAACATTATTAGTCAAAATGTGAATAAAGTGAAATAATCTTTATGGATTTTTGATGGTATATGTAACGAAAGACCGTTGCCAGAAAATGAGAATGTGCAGAACACAGCCTAAAGCATATAAGTTCTAAAATGAGCTACATCACACAGGACTACAATATTTTGAAAAGTAGAACAAAAAATTATTAACAAAATATTTTGAAGTTGATGGTATTTCACAGCTATTGATTTGTTCAAACAAATAAGTTCATAAAATTAAAATAACAATATTTTTTAGTGTTTTTTTTAAGTTTTACGTTTTTTAAGTATTTCGGCAAAAATATGCGTTTTCTAAAAATTAGATATGCATAATCCGTCCTTGACATTTTATATTGAAAATTTCTTCCATATTTTATATACATATTTATAGACATTTTTTAATGTATAGCAAATTTATGATTAATATTAGTTTTTAAATTTTAATTCAGCTGGCAACATTATTAAGTCGTATTATATAAAAGTTGCGCATTTCGAAACAAAGTTGCATTTTTTATATAATTTTAAAATAAAATAATAATATATATGTACATAAAAGGAGTGGCAACCCTATCACAAAATTTGCTTTAATTCTAGTCCTTTGTAGCACTTAAAATTGCTACCCCTTATTACGCAAACTGAAGTTGGATTTTTATATAATTTTTACTAATATTCAATTATAAATTAAACATTATTGGCAACCCTATCACAACATTTGCCTAAACTCTAGTTTTGGCCAACACTTCAAATGTTTACCAATTATTGCGCAAATTATATTTTTTATTTAAATATAGCTGGCAACTCTATTTGAAAATAACTTTCTTTATTATAATCTTTTATGTTACATAAATTTTTCTTGGTTTAAACAAATTCGATCAGGAGTTTGCAGGTAAACAAAATTCCATAATTGAACATTTACCTACAAATTAGATTGGCTCAAGATTTTTAAATTCACTATTTGCAAATAATATCGTTTGATTATTCTAACAAATAATAGATTAAAGCTTCCGAATGGATTACACATGTCCATATCCTGTAACAGTTGAAGTGCTACTGAGTTTTGACCTACTTTTTCAATGCTCCAAACATCTGTTGCAGAATTTTGTGTATTTTTTAAAATCATATTTCAATTTCAGAAACAAAAACATACTTTCAAGTGATAAATATTTAACTTTCTTAATTAATATGTTGTTAAAAATTCACAACAAAAGCATCAAGTTAAATAATTTACTTAGTCGATGACAAACTGAAGCTACTAACCTGTTTCTCACTTTACTTAAAAAAAAAACCTGAGTAAAATTTATATAACTAAATAAACTTATTTGTCTTAACATCAACTAAACACATTTTATTGTAGCAAGCACAAACAAGCATACAAATATATGACCTGCTGTATGCAGTTTACCCTAACTATGAGTACACAACCACCGTAGAAATCATGGCGCAACACTAGCAGCAACGTGGCAGCGCAGATACCGTCAGATACCGCTGGTAATTACCAGCTAAGATAAATACAAAATAGCGTAAAAACGTGGCATTAATCAACACATAGTGAATGTGCAGCAAGCGTGCCGTTTGGTTGCTAACAACTACACGTATATGCAGTTTGACGGGGCGTATACGTAACATACACCCACAGAGCGAAGTTGCACTAAATGTATTATAGTTTAGGGGAAATAAAGTGAATAAAAGTGTTAGCAGGAAAGTAGGTGTGTAACATAATAGTGCTGTGAATGGACGGGCAGGACGTGTGGCGGCAAACCGGAAATTGGACAACACATTTCAGCTGTGGCGGCGAAGACACGTGGCTGGCGTGCGCATAACTTGTTTTGTTTTTTTTTCTTTTACGATTTTCTTTTTTAATTCCGTCGTCTTTTTCTTTTTCTACTATTTCTTGCTTTTCTTATATCATTTACAAGTTACAAGTTAGTGTAAATAAGTAGTTTTTCATGCTGCTCCAGCTGCTGGCGCTGCTTTCTCGACTTGTTTACAAGCAAGTTTCATAGTAAGTCAACTACATGTGTGTTTACACAAAACAAACACACATACACATATACTCATACATGCTGTTGTCTTATGTACGTCGTGTACTGTTTATCTTGCCTCTATTTTCTTTAAATCGCAGTTATTGCTTTACTTTGCTTGTAATTTTAGTTCATCGAAATGTGTGTTTGCGCCCGCATCGCTTACCTTTTCGCCAAAGAAAACTATCAGCTATTGCTAATTTGTTTTTGTTTGTGTGTTGTACATTGTCTTGCCTGATAAACCGTTCATCCACTACACTACATTCGACAACAGTTTTGTTTGTGTTGCATCTTATACAAGTCGCTGCACTACAATTAAGTGTGGTTCTACGAAAATTGCGTTTATTATCCTTGGCATACATCCGGTTAGGAGTATATACATGTAAACAAGTATATATTTATTTACATACATATATATATGTACCTATTGTTGGCAAGTTGGCAGAGTTTTGTTTACTTTGCCTGCATCGCATGTGAAAATCACAGTAATTAAAAAGTTTTTACCTTTTGCTTCTTCTTCAGTCGTGCTGTTGTTATTTTCGTTTACGCTCATATGCATAACCAAAAAATGTCGGTTGCAAGGGGGAGATAATTAATTTTTGTATACTCCCCATATGTACAACCAACAAATGTTGGGTGGTAGGGGAACAGAATTTTTTCGCTACACCCCTAAGAATACTTTTTATGGCAATTTAGTAAATAAATTAGTTGGAAAACTTAATACCTGCATAGTGTTTGAGAAAATGTGCATATGTTTGTTTAGTTCGAAAAACGCTGATATGTATGGAAAGTTTGTATTCCTGCGGCTAATTAACTGCAATTTTGACTTGACCCTTTTCGTTGACCACAATAATTATGTTGAAATAATTAATTCAATTAAAAGTTAATTACAAAAAGTGGGTGAGAGAGCGTTGTATTTAATTAATTAATAAGGCAAATATCGATTTCCTTCAAAAACAAATTCCATTGAGTCAGTTATAATTAAATCTTCTGGAATGCGGCTTTGGGCTGCGCTTCTAAGCCAATTTGCTTGAAATGCTTCCAAATGAGCAATTCAGTATTCACACTTTCAGAAATGAAACGCCAATACCTGAAAAATTCTCTTAGTAATGCAAGAGGTGATAATATTGAAATTTTGATCTACTTTTTCCGATAACAATTCGTAGACTAATTTTTAGGCAACTGTTGACCAATATCCCCAATTTCTGTTATATATGCTTGCGTTGCAAGTAAAAACTTAATACAGCCAAGGGCATGTAGACAACTTCCACCGTATTTAAGAACCCATCGAAGACGATATAGCAACGCTACTGTTCTTAAATTTATGAAACCCAAACTATTCGGTCGACACAAGTGCTACTCATTGCCGAATAAGGTACTAAACCGTAAAATTTGGGCGTAGTTTTACTCAATGGATCGAAAAATCTCTTCAGTTCAATAAACATCTACAGAAAACGACACATATCTCTGTGTATGGGGCTAAGCACACCCGAGCTCAATGCCGGTAAAATTTACCATGAATACCTTGTTCCAAATCTCAATATTCCATAATATAATATTGAACGCTAAACTTGCCAAAATTTTTTCAAAAAACAAAAAAATTTCGCAACCACTTTTCCGGATTCAGTTATATTTTTTATTGTTGCAATAAAAACATAACTTCATACGAGTATATAGTAGGTTCCCAAAAAAAAGACACCTTAAACATATACACAATGGGTCAAGCATGCGAAACACGCGGACAACATACTTCCTTCCCGTTCGTAAGAAATCGGAAATAAGCAAACAATGCGAACGGGACTTGCAAACAAGGAGTCAAACGAGCAAACAAAGCGAACGAACAAACAAGTCAGTCAAACTTCCATAATATTAACAACAACATAAGTGTTGTTGTTTTTTTTTTTCAAAAGAAAAGAAACCCGTTCCAATAAACGCAAGTCAGGAAAACAACGCTACAAGAACTACAGCCACAACAAATGGTGGTCAACAAAACGAAACAACAAAGAGTAAATAAAAACCGACAAAAACATTTCTTAAACATAATGGAATGCTTCCGAGTAATGCTTAACGGAGCTGGGTTGATGAAATAAATGGCAACAACACGTCATTTAAGGGGAAGTTATTGTGTCGGCGTAGTGAGAGAATGAAGGGGTATATGAACTGAAAATTAGCATATTTATAAAAAAATATGAGCGTAAAAATGCATATCGAAAAGCATTGGCGGTGAAATATAGTTTTCAGCTTACATTTATCTGTAAATATTACTGCAAAAATCTTCTTCATTACCCGAATATTATTTCTAAGAAGGTTCAGGTCCGCTCCAGAAGCCACTAAGTTAAAATACATTTACAAATACGCGCAATCTCCGAATCTTTTTGCCGGGTCAAAACCTATTTTTGAAATTCACAAGTGGATATAAGCTCATAAGAGTATCAATAGAGGTTTCTATATTTATAGGTGATTGTTGATTCAGAATATAAACTGGTTTCAACAAGGCTTTGCACCAAATCTACAAATTTGATTTATGATATCACGAAATATATTTATTCCAAATTAATCTCAACTTTTTCATGATCAATAGATCTACTCTTTGGACCGATACTTATGACAATTTTCTTAAGCGAAAAAATAACAGTCCATAGAAATCGTTAAAGTGTTATATCTGCGTTAAAATTTGTTATATAGGTCTACGTGGTTCCTGAATTCAATAAAAATTAATCATCAAAGAGTAAATAACTATCTTGTTTCTGGAATAAAATTCTACTAAGCATGTGCTTCAAAAAATATTAGCATTATTTACTGAACCTTCCTGTCGCCAGATTCGTTACGTTGGACTACTTCTGGTTGAGTTATTCGAAGAGTAAAGAGTAGATCATGCAAATCTAACATGCTATATGTCGCGAGTACATATATTTATATATATATATATATATTTGAAATCAAATAGAGGATATACACTCGTAGATATTCTAAAAGCTGATGAAAAAGTATATATAAAATATAAATCCCGATATCTTAGGTGAAGCACGCGAAGTTGAGCTTTGGACGACCAAACTTGGTTTAAGAAAATAAACTTTATACTCAATGTTCGGTTACGTCTTATTATATAAGCTGTCTCATCTAGAAAATTCGTCCGATAAACTTTAATTGAAGTTGCTTCCTTCAGAAAGTATACAAACCCTTCTGATTTCTGCTTGTATTCTATACAACCATATTCCTTAATCATGACTGCGAGCACTTCGACTAACAGATTCGAGTGTAGCAATATAAAAAATATATTTATTTACTAAAAAAAAGCGAGTTCTTTGCTACCAAAATAAAAAATTCAAATCAAGAAACTAAGTGGACACACATTCAAAGCTGCGGGCATGACCGGATGTAAAAACTGAACGGGCAGTACAATACCAAAAGATACAAAAAAATATACAAAACTAGAAGCACAATACAAACGAAGCAACAGCTAACAAAAAGAAGTAGTAAAAAAATGCAACAACAATACCTACAGTAGTAAAAGAAAGTAATTTTACAAGATAAACGGAAACGAGCTAAGATGGAATTAATTTTCCGCTTTGAACAAACAAGCGGATGTAAATAAAAAAAAAACGGAATGATACAAATATAGGCAAAAAGACGCAATAAATTGCTAAAAAGCGGCAATATACCACTTGCGTTGGCAGCTTGATAGTGACATAAGCGTTGTCTTAAAATATAAAGGCGCATAAAAAAACAAAGTCCACGAGCTAAATGTAAGCTTTATTGTAGTATAGAAAAAGTATATTAAGTTATAATATAACTTTTTAGTAGTAAATAACAAATTTAGAGACTTCCGGCACTAATGAAAATATAATACAGTCATATATTATTCAAAAGCCTCAAAAGCTTAAGGCAAGTCGTGACGGTCAAGAAAAAAATAAAAATACAAATACAACAAAAAACAAGAAAAAACGTTAACTTCGGTTGCACCAAAGCTACAACCCTTCACAAACACAAAATATTCTTAACAAGAGCTTCACTTTGATCGTTCAATTTGTATGGCAGCTATATGCTATAGCGATCAGATATAAATAATTTCTTCGGATATAGGCAATATAATATGGCAGCTATATGCTATAGTGGTCCGATATGGGCCGTTCCGACAAATGGGCAGTTTTTTGTTGAGAAAAAAACGTGTGCTAAATTACAGATCCATATCTCAAAAACTGTGTGACTAGTTTGCATATATATAGACAGACAGACGGTCTTGGCTAAATCGACTCAGCTCATTATGCTGATCATTTAAATAAAAAATTCACTTATATGTATATGTATAATTTAAAGGGTCTGCGTTGCTTGCTTTTAGTTGTTACAAACTTCGTGGCAAATTAAATATACCCTGCTCAAGGTGTAAATATAATTGTTTACAAGGGAACTCTGTGACACTACCATGTATCGTATGCTTGCCAATCTTAATCTAAGCGCATAAAGAAGCGAAGCGCAAATCTCAAAAATGTCAAATAAATTTGACATAACCTAACTCCATCACCTATTTTTCGTACGCCTAGAACTGCTTAACTTTCAATATATTTTTGTTTTGTTATATTCTCTTACTTAAACTCCACTATGCACTCAGCCTTATGCTGCCCTTTGCCATCAATAAGGCAGCAACAATTTTCGGCTCTCAACTTTCGTAAGCTTGTTATTAACTTTTTGTCAATAAAATTTTACAAAACCCTATCATAAAATTTTGTCGAGCGGAAAGCAACAACAAAAAAATATTTGTATAATTCGCATTTCTTGAAGTTGCGGGAATTTGTAGCTACCTCTGCCACTTCGGTTCGTTTATGATACTCATACTTTCTGGAGAAAAAGCCACTGTAGCTGCCATAACTGGTCAATGGTTGCATGCAAAAATGAAAACAATGTACAAAACAATAACAACAATAATAGCTACAACAACAGCTAGCACTTTTCGACTGCGCCAGTGTATCAAAGCGAGCTTTTGGGCTCATTAGTTGACTTAAAAAGTTTTCTACAAAATCCATGCGCTCAACTTTGTCTGGTCGAACAGTAGCGACCAGCCAGTGGCTAGCAGCCATCAACAGCAGTAAGCAAGCAAGCAATGAGCACAGCTGGCTTTTTTGTATGTAAAAATTCGCAAATTTTAGTTACTTTTGCCAAAGTTCATTTCAGGGTAATTGGCTAAAACTGCAAATAGAATTTATTTATTTTTATAACTAAATTATGCGCTTTATTACTAAATAGCAATTGTTCGACTACATTGCCACAGTTGGAGTTGCCGTTATATGGTTCAATGTGTGCGCGTGTGTCGGTTTGCCTTTATGCGATTTACTCATTTGGAATAATTGTGATCTCTTTTAGGGGGATTTAAAAGTTATGATCATTACCGTTATTGTTATTATGAGATTTAGCTATTATTTTTATAGAAGTATGGAGAATAATTGCTTGAAACTTATATCCTCTGTGATCTAGTTATTTTATTTATGGCAAATTCGTACATAACTTTTAATAAGCCAATTTATTATTATAATAAATTAAGTAAATATTTACGCATGTTAGGTTTAAGTTACTGAGAGTTTCATGCTAATGCAGGAAGCTGGAGATAGCGTTTTTTATTTTACTGAAATATGGTCTCTGCAAAGATATTGTTGTTGAAATTCTCTACTTACTAAATACTCCTAGATAAACTCAAACGAATGGAGCGATCTTATAGGTATACAGTAGGGTTAATAGACTTTGACATTGATAGGCTTTTCACTACAGAAATACGCCCAGATATTCTCGACTGTCTGCCGAATGGTCACCAATATTCGAAAAAAAAAATCATCGTATTGGTTTGCAGACTTATCGAACCAAATGTCTTTGTAAATCCACTATTTGCTGCTTCGTTATTTTCATTCAAGAAGTCCTTCAATTTCGAGTAGTGGTTTAATTAGCTTAGTTTTAAAAAAAAGGTTTCCCTTAAAAGCAATTGATTTTGATCGATAGGTTTGTATGGAATATAGCTACTATAGGGATCCGATATGAACAATTTGTTGGCAGATAGTACCTTTGCCTTTTGCGATAACCCACGCCAAATTTTGTGAAAATATCTTGTCAATTAAATAAGTACAAATATAACAAAAAAAACCATACAAAAACTTTAACTTCGATTGCACCAAAGCTACAATACCCTTCACAAATACAAAAGATTCCTTACAAGAGCTTGGCCTTGGTCATTCAGTTTGTATGCCAGCTATATGCTATAGTAGTCCGATTTAAACAATTTTTTCGTAGATCATAGCATTGCTTTGGGCAATATTTCATACCAAATTTCGTAAAATTTATGCTAAAGTGTTCCGATATCAAAAGGTTGCGACAAACGAGCAGCTTCTTGATGGGAAAAGGATGTGTGCGTTGAAAGAAATAATATATTTAGATTACTATATGTGTTGATTAGGGTTTAAGATTTATCTATGAATATATTTGTGCTCATATTTGTAGAATTTCTTAAAAATAAAGTCTTAGAACACGTGTAATATACTAGCAAAACGACTTTAAAAATGTCAATAAATGCATTTTGCTTCCTAATAATTAACTCTCTTTTTCGACCGCTACAGAATTCGAAAAAGCTACAACACTGTTGGGCTGCGTAATTAAATGTTAGTTCATAAATAGGTTGAAAATTAGCAGTCCTACTGACAAAAATATGTAATTATAACAGACTAGACTTAATAATGAGAAAGAATAATTAAGGAATTTATGTATGTTTGTGTATTTCAAAATTTGCCACAATTTTTCACTATCCTCAAGATCTTCATTTTTTGGAATGACTGATGTTGGACCGCTATAGAATATAGCTACTATACAAACTGACCGATCATAATCAAGTTATTGTATTGACAGCTTTTTTTATTTGGCAAGATATTTTCAGTCTACTTTTCATGGTTTATTTCCCAAAGCCAACCGATAATTTCGGAAGAAATTGTTCAGATCGCGCCACTACAGCATATAGCTGCCATACAAACTGTCCAATCAAGAACAAAGTTCTTGTATGTAAATGAATTTCACTTTCACGCCACTGTGCTACACACGCGCTTCGCTTCCAATTATAAAACTATTAGTTTTGCGTGCTAGTATTTGTATTGCCATCATATGCATTGTTGTTGCACCATTGTCGGCATTGTTAATGTGTTAAATGTGGTTACTGCTATTGTTGTTGTTATTGTAGTGTAGTAAATGCGAAGGTACTATTTGTAAATAAATGTATGTGTATGCTAGCATGTGCGTGGTAATTTTCTGCACGCTAGCATTAACACAAACACATACACAATTAAATTTACACGCCAAATATTTATAAACGTAATTAGAAGGCGTTTTCACAGAGTGTTGTAGGTACACAAGCACACATATTATATTTACATATATTTAACCGCATATATGCGCCTTGACTGAGTATCTTACTATTACTTACCTACATACTTGTATGTATATAAACTATGTATGTAGATATGTATGTATAACTGTAGCTTACGCTTAAATTTGTAAACGGCACGTGTGCTGATTTCATGTGGCGCTGTCGGAAACCAACAATAACCAACGTCAATCAGTAGTTGGCCTCGTTGGATTGCTGTATGGAAGATAAAATAAAATATAAAAAGCTTAAGTACAAAAGTATTTTGCATTTCTTTGCTTTTTTAACGCAAAATGAAAGTGAAATTTTTTTATTTAAATTAAATATTATTAAAAACAAAATATCATACTTTCTTATTGCCACTTAGTCCTTATTAAACACACAACCGTTTTACTTAAACTCAAAGCATGTCGCTTGTAGTAAGTCACTCATACGCCATGTACAACCCTATACACACCTCACCACAGTCAGCACAAGCCACCACGCACTCTCATAAGCACTTGAGCTGCTTATATAAATCCATAGAATTGCAACGTAAATACAGCTACCTTGTCGAAACATTTCCACCAAGCGTTTTAGCCGCGTGTATACACATAAGCGTTGATTGAGAGACAAGCATTTAAGACACCATTGATAGTCCCAGCTAAACATGGATATGCATGTCGCCGCAAGCGTTGATTTATCATCTGCGCCTACTATAAACGCATTGTATGTAATTAGCCGCACTTCCACACACACACACACACACACATTTATATACAAATTTTTTGCTAATTATCTCTCACGACCGTTGTATCAGTCAAGCAGTCATCCCACCTGCCTTTCACCGTTATTTATCATTGTAGGAAAGTTATAGCTTCTTGCTGTTGTTGTAGTTGGCAACCCATTTTGTGGCCTTAGTTGTTTTTGTGCGCATATATTTTCTCATATTTCACCTTCCTTGACACTCGCAGCGCCCATATACAAACCACATTGACTTTTTAACCTAATAACGTTAACTTTCTTAATTAATTTCATTGACACAGGCTATTTGTGCATTAGCCTCGTTTGCGTGAAAGTTTGTGGTGATGTTCTCACACAAATACACAGCGATATTTATATGTTTTTGAGTTAGTGCAGTAACACTTAAAGTTTCACTATCAGCTATACACACGCATAAAAAAGCCCAAGTATTAAAATATAATAGTATAGCAATTTATTATAATAAGAGTGGGTATGAAGAGGTTTCACTAATTTCTTCATAGAATTTAAGGCAATTGCTGAGTTTTTAAGAGCAGCAAAAAAACTGGAAACAAACCAAAAATAATTCAATATATTAGTCTCGTAAGGCTGCAAAGTCAATTAAATGTAGATGGATAAAAGCCTGGCTTTGTATAAAATTAATGTTTGAACTAACCATCGCTGCAAAGTCAATTAAATGTAGTGGATAAAAGCCTGGCTTTGTATAAAATTAATGTTTGAACTAACCATCGTCCTTAGCATATGACAAGTGTGCCATTTCTAGGCTAATTAGCTTTTGAATATGACTTTCCAGTATATAGTTGTCCTAGTTAATACATTTTCTGTCTCACTACGCCGGAAATCTCTAGATAATTTTTCGTAAAAACCAAATTTTTGAAATTTTTTAATGTCAGTAAAACATATTTTTTATTTAATTTATGCCTGTTATTTGAGAACGTTGACCGCTCTTACAGACAGTCTCATTTCTACGACGATTTTTTGCTAAAATATTAAACCAAAAATATTTGTAATACCCTAAGCAATTAAATTATGAAAATGTTTTAATTTTTAATTCATTGAAGCTATACTTTGAACGATATCGGAGTATAAATACGAGTTTTGTTAATAATGCGTTTATAGCGACATCTATCGGAACAATAGCTGCTTATGTAAACTTCTTACGCACTTGCGATATAGATTCAACAACTCTTTTTATACGCTGAGCACGGTATATTAAGTTAGCCACAATATAAATGATCAGCATGAAGAGCTGATTCGATTTAGCCAGTCTGTCTGTATATATGGGGGTATTCTGGTCTATAGATATGAGTTTTAGATAGCTTTTAAAGTGGATGAGGCTCTCATACTTAAGAGTGATCAAGTATTATATAATTTTGTTGTGTTTCTAAGATTAGTACCAGCTAAATGGAATTTCGAAAAATCTTATTTTTGGTACAGTCGTACGTTTTACTAACACTACATGGATTAAAAATGGATATATTAGACCTCATGATTATTATTAGCGGTATTACAAGCATATCAGAAATTATAGTTTGATTTTATGGACTATACATATAGTCCTATAATATAATATATTATAATAATAAAGAGTGGTTTATAGAATTCGTTCAAATTCTCTCAATAGAGTTAATTTAAAATGAAAAAATAATAATCAAGTATTTTTTTTATTTATTAATTACTTTACACCATCCTTACACACTACTCTACAAGCAAGCAGGCAATTCAATTGGTAATTTCACTAACTTTTTATTTCACCAACTACTCCCACTTATTCGCTTTCCATGCACCTATAATCAAATACAACTAACGTGCCGTTATTGCTAATTTTTTACATTCTCTCTCAATAGGTGTCATAGCAGTATGCTTTATCTATTCATAACCGCTACAAAAACAACAGTTAACTGTGTAAACTTTTTCTAAGCTAATTTTCTGCAAAGCGAGAGTTTTTACCCTGTCTTCCACTTGGCCACATTGGCCTTAGCAAGAAAAGCACTCGACCCAACTGTCAACTCAACCAGTTGCTTACTTAACTACCAACAGCTACTGTGAACACTTGAACAACAGCAAAAACAACTAGGTTACAGACGGCACCAAAACTACTAGCTTTTTATATGCAATTTCTCACAACACGAAAATACTTGAAAGGGTAACACTTTTTAGGTACGCAACACACGTTGCGGCGTAGAGCAATTGAAAGCGGAGTGTGAGCAATGAAAGTTGTGAAAAGTTGCAACATTTTTAAATTTCAAATTATACGACAAAGCGGCGCAAAGGTTAACTTCACACAAAAGAAGAAGAGAACAAAAAAAAATATTTCAACTCATTTTTCAGCAAATTTATGTCCTTGAACTAAAATGGCAGGCGTAGCTGATGCTGTCATCGCCGCGAGCGCCACAAAACAAAAAAAAACACACACACACCAGACGTTGAAAAATAAAGCGCAACAAAGGTGCTGCACTTCACATGTTATGCCGCGCCACGCAAGATGGACGGGCTGTGGCAGGTCGACCGGCACGTTTGATGGCAGCGCGTTAAAAGGTGTAAAATGCTACACAAATTATGTAAATATAAACGCTGCACAGCGTACATTTAAAATTTGCGCTCATTAATCTTGGCGCTAGTTAGCGTTTTGCCGAAAATGCCGACGCCGCTGACGCCACTCAAGGATCTGCCACCGTTGTTGCCGCGGCTCCTATGCACATTTTATCATTGCGGGGTCTTTACTCTTTTACTGCGTCGCTATTGTGTGACCAAAAAATTATTTATTCACGTATTTGTGTAGGTGTTAAAATTATGCGAACAACTGTTGCGCTGCCAGCCAAGGCGCAAAGGATACAAATTCAGGCGCAAACAAAATACTTTTACGCGGCAGCGTTTGTGACGACGGTTGTTGCCTTGGCATATGGAAATATGGAAATTTTTAACCTTTCGCCGAAAACTGGTTGCAACCTCATTTTTCGAGAGGTGCGAAGGCGTATTTTTTAATTTTTTTTTGTTATTATTTGAACGGAACTGCCATGCGGCAACATATTGTTATGGCACTCTTGCTGAATGAGGGCGTTGCAAAAGCAACAACAACAGAAATTGCTCGGCAATTTTTCACAAAAAGCATAAAGATTTACACCACATTAATGCTGGCTTTGTTGTAGCATAAAGCAAGCCTGTGCAGCCATACAACGCGTTTTTACCCAATCAGACATGACGTATACGTAACATTTATTTTTATATGCATACCAAATGGTATATATCGCTACAGAAACTCACTTGAGTATGTGTTTATGTGTGCGTGTGAGTATTTAAACGCATGCAAGTAGTTATGCACTTGAGCCTTTTATTGTGGAAAATTTTCTTTCGCGGTTAATCTGCAAGCGCTCCAATATAAGTGAGTTAGTTACACATTTAAGTTATAGTTATGAATACATATGTATGTATGTCTGTCATTATTGTGAATATGATGAATATCCGAAATTTGTACCGCATCCAATAACCGATATGCGTCTCGTACCAGTCTGTAAGTGGGGAAATGTTGAGCCTGCCAGAACCCAAGAAATACAACAAAAGGAGATCTTATGAAATTATTAACTGACAATGATATATGATAGTAGTTGCGCATTATTTTCTGTTGACGAATACATTGAGAGAGCACCAATAAAAATATAGAGAAAATGCAATAGTTTTTTGTCGACATCATTTTGATTTTCAAAGAGAGGCGCTTATCAATCAGTTGTATATCAGAAAATTAAACATTTTTGGATTCTCTAGCCCAGCCACAAATGTTGAGTTTAATAATTATAAATAGAGTTTAAAATATATAAATATTTCGCTTTAAACCCCACCTAGTCTCACCTTAGTCGGAACGGCTTGTATTAATAACACTTTACATTGCAAGCACTTTTCTAAAAATCATCGATAAATTTATAGATTTTTGTTAAATCAATATAGACGGTATGATGTGAATTATTATTTGCTTTGGAAATATTATACTAAGGATAATCGATAAACTTATCGATATTCCCATAATCGAAATTGTCGATAATAATATTGCTATTTAGCATATACAATTTTTATAATAGTCCGTTAGTGCAAAGTTATTATGTTTATTAAAAATACTATCTAAATATGTTGAAAAAATTCGATAATATATCGTTTTTATTCAATATAACGGTTATTAATGTTAACAAATTTTATTACTAATATACTTTGTAGACGTTTCCGCGAAAGTTATACTGTCACAAATCGCATAACATTTATCGATATATATCGATTAATTTAAATAAATTAAATTTCAACGTTTTATTTTCTTTACAAATAAATTCATTTCTAATGGTTTAATAAAATAAAGTAGCTTATTGTTAACTTAAGACAAATCGCACTTCTCTTAAAAAACGCCTTCTACAGAAATTCTTCTCCTAAAAACGTTTAATTTTTCATTCACCAGTTTATGCTACATTATCTTACAAAATAGTGTTTGAACTTACAAGTATATGCATTTTATAAGCCTCTTCTTGATAATTTTTTCGTTAAATGTCTCGAAAATATTTTATAAAAGCGCTATTACAAGCAACTCTCATCAAAATGTAAAATAAATTCAAATCTCATAGCATTGCGTTTTCTAGTTAACTAAGTTAATTAAAAATCTCTATTTCTATAAAATCTACTTAGCTTAAACCTTTATTGACCGGCCACCTTCAGTTTCATCTCACTCTCAGACTCCAGCTCATTGGGTTGTCGCTTAATCCAGCATAGAATATTCACCCATATAAAACCGCAGACACCCATGTAGATCACGCGAAATCTCGGTGCAACCATTACGAAATTCAAAGTTTGCGCTGGCAGCCAAAATATGCAAGAACGTGTAAATGTGGGTAAAAATTTCTCACGTAACTCCTTAAAAGGGTCCTCGGCTTGCTCCATCAGTGACATGCCTGAAAGTATTTGCGGAGAACACCAAATATTTGTGTCAAGTTCTTTTTAATTTTAAATAAATTTATTATTTATTTTTGATCTGTTTTTAAGTTTTTATTTACAAACATTTTTATGTATTATAAAAATCTACTAACCTGTATAGAAAACTGTCAGCAGATAAGGTGTTAACACGAATTGATCCAGCACCAACTTCTTAACGATTATCTGTTTGGCAGTGCCAGGAAAGCTGTGGTCGAGCCATTTGTACCTATTTTATTGAGAGTAGAAAATGAGAAAGGCAAATTTAAATAAATATTTTCTCAAATTTGCTTTAATCTTAGACAGAGCAATGCATATTCTTTGAAATGTGCACAGTAAGAATAACAATGCCGGAAAATGTCTGCATTATACCATTTAAGCTGCACTATTCAAGACTAACTTGCATTGAGTGAAGCATTCTTTGTGCCTTTAAATATGAGTGAAAAGTTTGAGTGCTTTTTTGTTGTGTGCTGAAGTCGTTATTATTATATTAAAGAAATGCAAATGAAAATTTTTTTAAATTAATTTTCAGTAGAAACAAAATATTGAAAAAAAAATAAAAAGAAAAGAGCTTGGAGTTCTTAGCTGTTATTAAAAAGATTACGTGAGAATTCCTAGAAATATATCTTTAAGCTTCTGCTTTATATACAAATGTGATCAAAAAGTAAGTTGAATTCTTTATTTATTCTTCCAAATTAATTTCATCCCCTTCAAAGTAATCCTCGTCCGATTAAGCGCACTTTTGCCTTGTCCTCGAAACAGTCGGATAGTCTTTTTCCGGTATAGCCTCCAATACCTTCTTTGATTCGGTTCTTATATCTTCAATCCTATCAAAACGGCATTCCCGAATTTGCCTTTTGAGTTCGCTGAGTAGCCAAAATACGGAACCAAATCAGGCGAATACAGTGGTTGCGAACGATATGAGTCTAGTTTTTGACAAAAAAGTTGCGAAGAACCTATTTGACACCAATCGAAACTTGACGCCTTTGAGACACGAAACATACTTCAAAATGGTTTGAGCAAAGCCAAAAGATGCTCGCGGTCTCTAATTGTCAATCGATGCTTTTCAAGGGTAAAATTTTAGATTTTTTGGAAGACGGCAGAGGTTGAGGGTTGTCCAGAGTGCGGTTCGTCTGTACTGAGTTATCAACTTGCTTTGAACTCGTTGTACCATTTATAAACGGGTTTTTGGCCCTAGTTTGAACACCAAAGGTTTTCCGCAACATTTCCAAAGGGTCCACACAAAAATATTCTATCCGCCAACAAAATTTGATAACATAAACCTTTGGACAAACAGAAGCTGGCAAAATGTTATAGACATTCCTACCAACCTGAAAAAAAATGTGTCTGCCTTCCTAATGCTTGGAAATTTTATACCATGTTCCGACAGTTGTTGTGTAGATTCTCTAAGTAATCTACTAGATGTAGCAAGATTTCACCATATAAAGATGACACTTATTAACATAAGAAGAGATTTGAAGCTAATCTACTCGAAAACCTTGTGTGATTTTAATTTAGCGCCATCTGTTTGTCAATTGGGAAATTTATCACATTATCCCAGCTGATTTAGACACTACAAACTGGCAAAGTTATAAAAATTAAGCAAAGAAATAAAATAAAAAGTAAAAGATTAAAGTAGTATCAAGTAAAAAAGTGAAAATGGCAGAAAATAGTATCAAACAAAGGAGTGTAATGTGGAGTTAGGTAGCCGAAGCCGACCCAATAGAGTTGTGTCGAGAAAAATGCCACAGCTTCGATCAACTAGTGAAAAACAACTGTTTTATAAATTTCCAATAACAGTGAGAACAGTGTAGATTAGTGAATAGATTAAATGTAATAAAATCGCTTTAAATTTTTAGTGCAAACATGGTATTAAATGAAAATTTCGACTTACTTTTTGATCACAGTATATATGAGTATATATTTTTAAGCGTTAGCTTTAAACTTCGATTAATATGTTTTCAAGGGTGTAACCAGAGAATGTTAAAAAATATTTTTTAACATTATCTGTTTTTACCAGCGTGAGCTTTTCTTAAAAAACTATGGTAAAGTTGTTGGTGATTGTTGAAAAGCTTAAAGAATAAAATAATACTGGTATAAACCTGAGAGAGTCGTAAACAAGGTAAGAAAAAGAGAGTTAGGAATCGAGAGAGAGAGAGAGAATAAGAACTAAACAGCTGTTTATGTGTTGAGATTCAACACGTGCATTTTGTTACTATTTTGGTGAATTCACGGATAAACGTTCGATAAGCCTACCATGATAAGACCAGAGAACGTATAATAAATTTATTAATATATTTTATGTTCTCTGATAAGACCCAAACAATAAAATGTGCTGTACTGTATTAAACATTACTTTTCATACAAAGTAGTGAATATTTGTGTAAATAATATAAGAGCGCATGTAATAGAGAGCGCAAATGGGTAGTGATAACAAAATTAAGGTGCGCTAGGCATGGCCAGTGCTGAGTGAGGTTCATGATTAATTTATTTGTGCGCACAGACAGAACACTTAGATGCAAATTTATTTTAATTAAAGCCAATCAAAGGGCAATGCAAACGTAAAATTGTAAACAAAACATTCAAAAGCAAATAAGCATGTGTGCGTCAGCATACAAAGCTGTGTAGATGTGATGTTAAAAAGAAATAAATAAACGTTTAAATCAGAGGCACTTAATGTAAACAAATAAATAATACAAGTAGTAAGAGGTGTTCACAAAAAAAAAGCATTGAAAATGTATTATAAATTTGTTTATAATTTTTAAATTATGTTTAAATTAATATTGTTTTAATATTCTATAAATTTTTGACAGATTTTTACAGAAATTATAACATATTAGCTGTAATCTAAACAATTCCATTTTGTGAATACCACTTTTCAAAAAAAGGTATAAAAAATTTGAAAATCAACAAACCATGTATAGAGTGTTGGTGCAAAAACGGTTGTACCCATGACAGCATACCGACCTATTGTGGCATAATCGATATCCTCTTTTCCCGCTTCGGTTTCCGGCTGTGCGCGTAAAGAAGTATATTGTATTTGTGTATTTGAGTGTGTGTATGTTGTGTATGTGTGAAAATTTAATATGATTACATGATACTTTAATGTGTTTACAAGTTACTTGATTCACTTAAAATATTTACTGAATTACCCTTAACAGATTTAAATCAAAAAAGTACTTTCTGAGAATATAGAATAATGAGAATATCGCAATAATGAGTGTATTGTTAATATTTGGCTGCATGGATAACGAAATTTTACTCTAGTAGTTGAGAAGAAAATGTAGACCATATCATGCAACTATCGTACCGTTCTATTCATTAGCCTAGCTCCCCGTACTGCATTGAGCAATCGAACGCAATATCTAGAACCCGCAATTTAAGTGACTGAAAGCATATCATCTATGCATATTATACGTCATAAAGTCGTATAGACGAGAGATGGGTGTAAGACGATACGTAATCATTGGTGCTTCTTTACAGTAATTCTATCATGGAACTTGTTTCTAATAATTCTTGCTATAAACTTAAAGGACTTGGACCCAAAAATGTAAAGAGCTACAATTTCTTGTTCTCCGAAGACTAACTTCTTTTACATATGAAAAGTTCTCATTTAATTTTTCATATAATTTGTATGTTCCATTATGGCTTTCGAAATATTTCTATATTATATAAATGTTTATCAACAACTGACTACACACGCTTCTTTAAACTTAGTTTATGCTAGTACATATAGTAGTAATAATATATATCTGAACAAACAAACATGAAAAAAACTCATTTACCAGCACACGTTTCACCAAATACTGCTGCGAATACTCGGCAGCAACATATAAGCTGCCATAGATGGCGCTGTTGGCAAGAAAGGGATGACGGCGGAAGACACCACGCACAGCGTTCACAAAACTAGACATATTTACGTACGAAAAGTCTCACTAAAACGCGTTTAGACGAATTACTTGTAGGCAAATTTTTCGTAAACAACTGCTTTATGCTTATAACTAAATAACTCTTTAAGATATTGATTTTTAGCAAGTGCTTCCACTATTTGTCAACTACACATTTCACACGTATTGCTTTCTAACTATCAATTTATTTGACCAAGCCAGCAACCAAGCACAAAGTAAACTAAAATTTGCTCTTCACAAAACGTTACTAAAATCATTCACCAACTCACTGTGCGCTTGTAAAGCGCTGCTGAGCTTTAATTTACGCTCAGCACTTCACCAAGAGCAAAACAGAAGATAAACTCAACACAACAGCTTTTTGCTCCAGTGCCAGCCGTTTGCGAGTATTGTGTTTTGTGTTCTCACATTTATCTGATAATCAGTTTAACGAGATATCGTCTGGGTGTTTATTATAATGCAAGCTTGTATCAAATGATAATTTTGTTATAGTTGTGCAGTTAACAGCTTATTTTCACAAGGTTTTTACGATTTTAATTGATTTTTTACGGAAATTATGATTATATAGTTGATAACACAAAGCCGAATTCATGAATGAAGTTTTTTAAGAAGTACTGGATTTTTGGAGAATTTCTGAATACCAATCTATAGATGAGATGAGATTTAGAGAATGAAAAGGGATATGTTTATAAGAAAATAATTAAATATTTTTCGAATGACACGCGATCTCCAACGGCGCACAAATGGTCCATCACTGTTGCAGTGTTTTCGGCCTTCTTCGTGGATGGCACCTAAACAAAATTCGCGCTTTAGTAATATTGACCTAAGATCGTAAACAAATCAAAAAATTGACATGATGGTGGCTTTTTACAAAGCAATTGAATTTTATCATATCAATCCTTTTTTGGCCTATCAAAATACGATTTGACCAGATCAAAAGGCTGTTGCATTGTGTGGAGAACTATGTACAAAACAAGCAGAAATTTTTTTACAAATCGATGATCGAATTATTTTTCCCCGAGTAAGCACACAAGCAAATTCGAAAGATGTAGTTTTGAGAAAAATGCGTTTAAAAATAAACTGATGGAGCTGATTGAACTGGGCGGTAACATTTTAAAAGGCTGTAACTCAAAATAAGTAAAAAAATCGATTTTTTTACTCTGGCAACATGTTGCTACAGAGTATTATAGTTTTGCTCACCTAACGGTTGTTTATATCACCAAAAACTAATCGAAATAGATATATATACATAAATGATAAGAATGAGGAGACAATTTGAAATCCGGTTGACTGTCTCTACGTCCGTCCGTCCATGCAATCGATAACGTAAGTAAAAATTGAGATATCTTGATGAAACATGGTAAACCACCCGAAGCTCCGAATAAAGATACAAAACTGTATTTTGGTGCAAGGTATTGCAGTAGTGGGGGACTTGTGATTTGAAATATTAATAAATTGGTTTAATGTACATATCTCCCAAACCACTTAAGCTAAATAAATCAAACTTGCTCAGGGAAAATCCTTTTAGCATCCCCATTGAGAGTGTAAAGATGGTTGAAATCGGATTGTAACCCCGCTCACTCCCCATATAACGGTTATGTTGCAAACTACTAACAATGCAAAAACTCAATAAATAAAACCGTTAGAGGCACTAAATTTTGCAACCGAGATGACACAAATAAACTTTATAGGAACCAATATCCAAATTGTACAATATATGTGGCACTGCCCATATTTAGGTGCAAACCTATATCTCGGGACCTGCTCGACAAATTTTAACCAAATTTTGTTCATAATATTATGTTGATACTCCCATCGTACAAAGCGAAAATTAGCGAAATCGGATACAGTTCACTTTCCATATGGTATAATACAAAAACTGTCAAAATCGGACTACAACTATTCAAGCGAACTTTTTATCGAAAATGTCAGTCAATCTGTGAGATATGTACATATATTATTGAAATTCGGAAAAATTGCAAAAGTGTAAAAGTTTCGGTTACCCCCGAACTTAGCTAATCCTTAGTTGTTTTTATTTTAAATTTAATATTTTGTGTGTTCCTGTGTACAATTTTAGAACATAGCTCAAGAAAAACTAGAAAATACCGAACGCACTTCGCAATAACTGTAGTGCGATAAACTTAAAAGATTTCGTGCTTAGTCGAAATCAAATATGCAGTATCTTCCATATAAATTCTGCCTTATCACTCTTTAAAGCCAGCTCTCATATATATCATATCTTCTTTGTACCTTTTTATTTATCTCACACAATACAGAGCAGTGATATTTTTCTATTTACCTTGCTTGCTTTCTTTGCACTTCATCAAAGCAAATTTTTAATCCATAATTCCTTTAACGTATTAAAATTTTTTCTTACGGAATTATTTTCTTTTATACTCCCTCTCTTCTACCATAATTTGTACAAGTATGAATATTTTTATTACACTGTGGCGTTAATCGCATGGCTATGAATGATAAATTCAATAAACCCGGAAAAGCAATGCCACCAATCGAATAGCACACACACACAACACGCCTTCCAATCAAACACATGACAGCTATAGTAGGGACGAACGAACGCCTGCCAACGAAATGCAGTCGAAGAGGCAAGCAACTGAATGGCATTAAAAGTAGTAGCAAAGCTGCAAAAAAGTATGGCAAAATCGCAGACAAACTAATAGAAATATGCACAAACACATCTGCATACTTACATACAACGATATATGCATGCATACACACATACGAGTACATTCACACGAACGGTTTGTAAGTATCGCCCTTAGTTGGCTTTCTACGCCTGATCGACTATCAATTGGCGCTGCTGGTGCGAGCATTCAAAGGGCTCAACAGGCGGATATCAACCTCGCATACATACATACATATATGTACGCAGTTAATAACGGTATACTTTTTTCTACTGCTGAGCAAAAGGTAAGTCCATGCAGGCGTCGGCGTATGGCAAAAAGAAAGTAGCAACTTTGAAATCTCACCTTAATCAATATACATAAATGACTACAGTGTTTATATGTATGTATGTAAGTATATACACGCTACCACAAAGAAACTTAAAATTACAATTTACGCACGAATGGACAAAGCGATGCAGGGTGCTTGTTTTTTGTTGCTGTTGCATAAATTGAGATGCATTCATTTAAGTTTTCCATATTGTTGCATATTGAAAAGAGACAAGCAGGACTATTAACTATAAGCAAATAAAAACAGATTAATTGAATAGTAAAAATCTTAAAATAAAATTGATAAATTAAACAAAAGAGGTTTATAAAGTGTGTGCGAAATAATATGCGTAAGTGTGTGTCTTGAGCAATATTAGTTTTGCAGTAGACTGAATGTGGTGGCTTGAGAGGAGAAGAGAGTATAGTTTTGGTGGTACTAACGTTATTAACAGGCAGATTGTTGACTTAAACTAAAGACTACTAAAGAGCGGCAATTATCGATAGTGGAGTTGTAGATATATATAAAAAGTATAATTATGGGTGATCAAGGTACATACAATGGTACTAGATACCAATAGTAGGTTCTTGAATATACTTAAGAGGTTGTACCCATTGACAAAACACGCTCTCTTTGCGAATGTTTTTTATTGAAGGGGCATTTTATTTAATAATAAATTAAAAATAATCTATATTTATAAAATAGCTGTACTTTCATAAACGGAAATGTATTTTGAAAAATTATTGATTCTCTTGAACCAGTAGCCGATCTCCAAGAAGACCTCCGAAAAATGATGTATGGTGGTAAGCAAGATTTTTATACTCTTGCAACATGTTGCTACAGAGTATAATAGTTTTGTTCACCTAACGGTTGTTTGTATTACCTAAAACCAATCGAGATGGATAAGGAGATATATATATTTAAATATTCAGGATTACGAGACGGCCGGCCGTCTATCCGTGCAAGCGATAACTTGAGTAAAAATGGTGATATCGAGATGAAACTTGGTACACATGTTTCTAGGAGAGTTGCCATGCATTTACATTACATTTAATTATTTCACTTTCCAGTATACAAATCAAACTACCAATGAATACGAGTCGGAATGAAACTTTGCACAAAAAATAGCTTTAAGGTATGCCAACGCAAATCTAAATACTGTCAAAGTCGGACCATAACTATTCAAGCCCCCAGATACCGAAAAATCGGTCAATGTGTAAAATATATAATTTAAATTTGGTGAGAATCCTTTCCTGTTAATAATATGTATGTGTATCAAAAATGGGTTGCATCGAGTCAATAGTTTTCTAAGCCCCCATTTACCTAATAGAAATATTTTCGACCGCATAAATTGGCCAATATGTGTGTGGTTGTCTTAATAAAAGTGCCTGAGCGTGTTTTTCTAATAACAGTGTATCTTTTCGTATAAAATAGATAAAATCGGTTGGAAACTTGCGCTAGCCCCATTAGGGTGAAGCAAAAAAAATTGCTTAGCCTGAGGGTAAAATTTGTAGATTAACTCCAATAATGACCACAAAAATTTTTTCAGTTGATAACTTCTAATTGGTCAGAAAGAGGACTCTCCACAGCTTCTAGAACATTAATCAAAAAAATTTCAAAAAAAAAATTTTAACTCGAAATTTTTTTCCAAAAATTTTCTTTTTTTATAATCTACAAATTTTACTATCAGGCTTCGCTCCACCCTAGTCCCCATTAACAAACATCCGGCTGAGTTTACTCCTTATACCCCTTATATAGAGATGGTATGTGAAGTTCCTTAATGAAACTCAGAGCGCATTTATTTCTATTCATACAAGTAATATGTAGTAATGCCAAAAATAGATAAAATCAGGTAAATACTGTCCTTAACTTCCATAAATCTAATAATTTTCAAACATCCGGTTAGCTTTACGCCGCATATATCAGTCAGTATGTAAATAACGCTGCCACTAGCTAAAGATTTCGATTTTGCCAATTGTTTCATCTTTTCACAAGTGGTCGCTAATTCGAAACACCACTCATCGTTTTAACACTTCGAGTCTCGAAAATATTTAAAATCTACAAATTGATTTCTGTACTTTTTCTTTTCTGAACTTAAAAATATTTAAAAAACAAATTTGAAGTTTCTGTGTTTTCTAAAAATTTTGAGAATTATACTGAATGATTCAGTCATTCATTCAGTTACTGCCTTTCGTACCGCTCGGCGAACAAACGCGTATGCAAGTAGACGATTTACATAAGCATTTCGGCCAAAAAGATAGGAATTGTAACGTAAAGAGAAAAACAATTAAAAGTAAACTTAATTTTACCAAAACAATATATATATTACAAGACACGGACTCTCGTTAAAAATAAGTCAACCAGACAAATACAGTATATAATGTCCTTTGAAGAAGCGCTCTATCAAGAACTCGATTTATCTTGGAAACAACCAACCGATAAAGTACAACAACAAGCAGAATCAGCAACAGAAGACGAACCATCCACATCGCAACGGCAAGACGGCTGTGAACAACAGCACCCAACACCAGGAAGCACAGAACTTACTACTCCGCTGAGCTACAATCCCTTTCGATTGCCGGTACAGCCGTTCCAAAGTAGTTGCAGCAGTCATACACTTTTTCCGCCACCACCAATTTCACAAGCGCGCAAATTATCGCTACAATGCACATCACATCATCCGTCCACTAGCAAACAATCGAACTATACAAATAAGTCCGTACCGAATCCGCAAACCTATAATCTCGTTCAACAGATTATCCAAACCGTTGGTGAATTAGAGAATACGATACTTGAGGATCGGCAAAACGATTTCAATTTGCATATGGCATACGAGCGACAAACGGAGAAGCTAAAGAATATGTGTCAGTCATTGGATAATGAGAAGGAACGTAATGTGCGGCTGATGGAGCTAATACGTGGTGTGGATGCCGCCTCGACAACGGAAGATGAGGAGCCAGAAAATGCAGTGTCGCGTTGCTGTGCCACGGAACGTTGGTCGTGTTCATCCGAAGCATATGATTCGATAAGCCCGCTTTTAATGCAACAAAGGTAATTTCAAGCATACTTTTTGGCTTCAAATACTATAAAGCAATAATTATGGATTGTGTGATCTTATGGCTTGGTGCTGAGAACTCTAAACTATGCTTCGTCATCTTTAGAAAAGATATTTTGTTCATTAATTATTTTAGAGATCGCATTGCCTTTAAGATCATAGCGACTTAAGCTTCAATTGTGCTTATTTTCAGATATGACGAGCTTTCCATTTCATACAAAAAATGCCGCCGACAACTTATAAAAAAGGAAAAGCTGCTTCAGTTAAGTCGTTGTGAAACAGAAACAGCAAAAGCGCGCTACGACAATCTTTTAGATGAATATTGCATATTACAGAAACGTTTCGAAGAGATATGCTTCAAGTATTTGCAATTACAGGCGAGAAAAAATTTAGAGGTGAGACTTACTTTCAATTGGTTTACAAACCTTATGCTTCCGAATACTTTAGACGAAGTTCTCGGAATATTCTATACGACTACCATTTTCAATTTTGTATCGTATTTTCGGTACTTCGATTCATCTCTTCTTTGTATACTTCTGTTTGTCCCCTTTGCCATCTGAGATGTCGCCGAAGCCTTCCGAGTTCTTTAGACGAAGTTTTTTTGAACTGTTTTGTACAATTTCCGTTTCAGATTTTGTATTTTTATTGTCGATATATCCATACATCATTTATGAAGACTATTTCTGTCTATCATTTTCGCTTTTAAATTGCTTTTATTTTTTGGCATTAATTCATCTGATCGATGTATATTTCCTTCAAAAATTAAATTTTAAAAACATATAAATTTCGCTTATCGAGCCAAAATCTTTCAAATTTATATTCAGAAACATTTAAAAATACATCTACAACTCCATAAATGCATTTCAATAATTCTCCACATTAATCCTACGCCCAGATCCAACGTCTACGCGATGCTCTCAACAATGCCGGCGAATGTATCGTGAATGCGCAACAATTAATCGATTGTTTGGATGAAGAGACAATCACATTATATGCCAATCATAATATGAAAAACTTATTTGAGGACAATAACAATAGCAACAATAATACTGAAACTAACGAAACGGACTGTATAAGGGCATTTAAGCAAAATTTAGAGTTATTTGTGAAGTCCTTGCGTCTCTGCCAGTGGGTACAACAGAACAATAGTATTTTAGGTGAAAACAACGAAAGTCAGCAATGAATTTCATGTTTAACAGTTATAACTATGAACTGTATGTGTCAATATTGGGTTTGTTAAACTAAAATTTTGCGGAGAAAAAAATATATATTTTATATCAATTTATACTTACTAGCTCCTAATAAACGCTGATTTGCATATATGTTATTCGCTTGAAGACAAAATAAATATATTTCTACATATGTACTTACATGAAACGATTTTTGTTTAAAAAAAATTAGATAATATTTGCTCATTTTTTTTCAACTTTTCTTTTATATTTTACTTTAGACATTGTGCTCTTTCATTATGCACTAGTTTGTAGTTCTTGCATCAGTTACATTTTTTGTTATTTTTTCTTGCAGCTGCTTTCGTTTACAATTTGTATTTTTGCTTAAAATATTTTACTTGCTTCTATGTTTATTTCACATTTGCTTTGTGTAAATTTTTGCCATATGATACAATTATGTAAATATTATACAGTCATGTAAATATTATTGAGACCACCCAAGAAATGTATGGGTTTGATTGCTATAATAATTAATATTTCATGCAACATGACATTTGATCTTGCAACATATAGTAAAATTTGTTTAATTTTTTCAATTGTTTCATTGTTTATAGCTTATTTTATTGTTTGATATAAATATAATTGCTAATTTTACTTTTAAGTCGTATAAGTAGGTACTCTTTTAAGCCAAAACATATTTAATGGAAGCATATTTTCCAACAATTTGCACTAATTTTTTGGTACTTATATTATTTTTATGAAGCAAAATTTATGAATTTGTTAAAAACAGTTGTGCACACAATATACATTTATTATAAATTATGTTTTCAACCAACTTTTCTAACAAATAAATTGAAGACCCAGACATTCATGTTGCTTTTACATTTATAGCTACACTTTTTCACAGCTAAATTTCATTATATAATATTTGTATTGTTTACGTATATTAAATGAGTTCATCGCTACGATGTTCATTTAGTGTGGCTTAAAAATTATTGTTAATGATGAAAAATCAACAATTTTACTTTATTTTCATGCCAACAGTGTATAAGCAAATATTTCGTTCTTTCGTTGAAATTAGCAATATACAAAACAGTTATTTTTAGCTCGACATAAAAATTATTGCTAACGATAAAAAATTCGACAACTCGTACTTTATTTAATTTTCTTGTCGACAGAGTACACTGAACTATTTCCTGCTTTCGTTGAAATTTGAAATATTCTACATAAAGATTATTTTAAGGCTTTCTAAAACACTTAATAAAAAAAGTAGTATTTGTAGACTTTCTAAGAAAATATTATTAAGTTTTTTCACATGACAATTAGTCTAAAATATAGTGTACATCCTTTAGATGTATGTTATAGATATGCAGAAAATTAGCACTTTCTCTGCTGTATTAGCTGCCATGTATTACGAAAATTTACAATAAATTTCCAACCACATTGTTAACAGTCAAGCTTTCATATTTATTACATATTTTTATATTACAACGCCTTATTTATTTTGCATTATTCATAAATTTTCGCATTGTGTCGTATTCATAACTATAAAGTGTATTTAATTTTTATTGTTTTTGCTGGTTATCAATAGTTTACTGTAAACACATACATATAGCTAACGTAGCTGCTCCGTATATAATAAAACTCACGAAATATTGCAGTCATTTATAAATTCATTACTTTACTTTTTCAAAAAAAAAAAAAAAATTCAATTAATTGCGTTTTGACTTTATTTACAAAAATTTCAAAATCTCCAATAAGTGCACAGTTATTAGTATTAACGCTGAATTTTTATTATTGTACATTGAGTTATCTAAATCGGGCAATAAATAAATAAACTGTCATACGTACATTAGATGTATTTTCTTAAACGAAATTTCTAATAAGTTTTTTTGAAGTTTCACACGTAGTTTGTGTGTGACTTATTCAAAACTATCATATCAGTTCTAATTAAATGGTATTAATTGCTTTCGTTATGATATTAAATTTGTTTCTTTACTTGCTTTTAAAACGCAAAATCGCATAGCTTTCTTTATCATTCGCCACAAAACTATTTCTTGCGTAAAATGCATTCGTTATTTGATTTATGTTTCTTAATTTTCTTAAAAGTTTAACTATCATTATTAAATAAACTATGTGTTTTTCAACTTTTTTACGCCACCTTATTGCCTACTAATATTATTGTCTGTTGAAACAAGCAATGCTTGATAAATAAACAAAAAAATTAAAAATTTTCGAGGCAATTCCATTTTGGTAGTTAATTCTTTTCTTTGGATAATGTTTTGCTAAGTGCTCTTGACTTTGCATACAATTTACATACATACCTATTTACAAAAAAAAAAACAAGAAAACAAAACAAAAAGAATATTCATCGTTTCGATGAAACTTTGTTTTTTTTTTCATATTAAGTAATATAAAACATTGTAATAGCAACATTTTGTTTTTTCGCTACTATAAAGAATTAATTATAGAATTAATTATAGATCGATTGTATGACTAACTTCATAGCTGCGTTATTTTTTTAGTCTTTTTAATTCATATATAATATTCTATAAATATTGCAAGCAAGAGTTTATTATTCGTCGATTGGATGAACAATTTTTTTTGTACGCGGTTTTTGACTCAATTTGAAAAGTTACTTTTAAGTTTTCTGAAAATATGACAGTGTAGAATTATACGTCGATTGGATGAAAAATTTTCTATTATGCGGTTAAATTTTAAACTTAGGCAAACAACTTTGTAAATTAAACTTAAATATTCGGAAATTATGGCAATGTAAAATTATACGTTGATTGGATGAACAGTTATGTATTTTCTTACATAAATTTAGTATTCGTCGATTGGATGAAAAATAGTGTATGCATTTACAATTTAGAGTTAATTATACGGCGATTAGACGAACAGCTTTGTACAATATTTTTTACAAAATTTTTTACATTGAAATTTTTTTACCTTCTTTTGATAAAAAAAAATGTAATATTCATTCTTTCGACGATTTTTTGTAACTCAATAAACAGTTTATTTTTTTCTTTCTTTTTCTTTAGTTTCTAGTTGCATGTTCCGTGCTCTTAAAATAATGGCAAACAAAATTTTGTTATTTTTATATAAGACACATATTATATAACATGCAACAATAATTGTATACAGTGACATATGTACATACATTTCTTTATCAATTCTTAAAAACAGTTTGTTGACTTCATAACAGCAAATTTAACATTTCCTATATAATACAATGGCCTTCAGAGTGTCTAGCGCAGCAGCTAAGGATAACTGTAAAATTGCTATAAACTGTTATAGCTAAAAGTAGAAATTGTTCTGAATGTCCTGCAGAGTGCAACAAGATGCACTCCATATACACTACCTCTCAAAGTGTCGTCGCAAATAATGGCTCTCAACTAGTTTTGTAGCTAACATTTTAGTTTAGTGCTATACTTTTTTTCACAGTGTAATATTTCTTTAAACTGTGTTTTATTAACATTTCAGTACAATATAGCGATGAATGTAGACAATTTTTTTTTAATTTTTGTTCAATAATTTTTTTGCTCAAAAGTTTTGGTGAATTTTTTTTCGTGACGAATTTTTTTAATGGCGAAGCATATAGAAAAATTTTATTTTGTTTTATAATTTTTTTGTTCAAAAGTTTGGGTTAATTTTTTTTTTTTTCATAGTGAATTATTTTCATGGTGAGTTTTTTTGCGTGGTGAAATTTTCTTTCATGTGAGTTTTCTAACTATTGAAATTTGTTAATTTAGGGTAAAAATAAGTAAGCTATATTATTTTTTTTTTGCATCTCTCGTCTTTATCTTTATTAATGTCACATAACTTTTTTCGCCGGCTGTAACTATGAATTTTATGGCATAATTTAATTTGTTTTATCAATGAAATCTTGAATTTATCATGCGTCTTGAGTTCTCACAGCAATTGGGTTGTTAATTTACAGCTAATATTTTACTTAGATATACGCTTCTGCGTATCCACAGTGCTTGCTAATAAAAAGTGCTTCATGACATTTATTTTAAATTGCTTTGCTATTTTCGTTAACTAATATATATATACACATATTATTACTATTAGGATTGTAATTTTTTGAGTTTCTAAATAATTATAAAAATTTTAAAATATTTTTTTATGCAATATTTATTACTTTAGTACTGTAACAGCTAGTTAAAAAAACGAACAAACATATCTGCAGTAAATATAAACATAAAACTTAATTAAAAAGCAATTATTTTACACATATATGTATGTATGCACGTATAGCCTGCATATATGTGCATTTCTATATATGTTTATATGTATGTTAATTACACTGCACTACCACGCCAACAACGACGACTGTCTGACGCAGGTGATGACAATTCACAATTGTTTATGATTTACTTAATTTGTTTGTAATTTGTGTGTTTTCTGCACGAATTTTCATCGTTGCCACTTTTTTTTGGTTGTATATTAATTGTAATTATGTGTCTACGCTTGTTTTTCAATTTACCCAATAGCATTTCGTTGTACATTTACGTCACACACCCACACACACACACACATACGCGCGCACATTCACTCTCTCGCTATATTTAGTTCGTCGTCACACTTCACGTGCTCTTAACATCACAGAGGCGATCATACCACCAAGTCACCAAATCGAATGGCTTGAAATCGCTCAACACCGGACTCGGCGGTTCGATGCAATAGATCGATGCGGTCGGTTGCGGTGATGTGCATACCGATGAGGCGGCCGATGATGTTGAGGTGGATGCGATCGATGAACCAGCTATAAGTTTTTAAAAATAAAAATGAGGTTAGGCGAATTTTTTTCGAACATTTTTTATTGTATATTTACCAGAGTTGTTGTTGGAGTCCGCAGGTTGTTCCACATGGCCATTGCTTTCGAACGCGGTGTCGTAGGGATTATGCGCCACAATGACGTTCCACGCTGTGAATGAGAGCAGTAAAACGAAATTAGTATTGAAATGGTCCATCTCAAATTTTTCATAAATTAATATATTAAGCCACAATTTTCCCATAGTTCGCATTTTATTTGAAAATTTTGATGATATTTATGTGTTGAAAAGAGGGATATATAACTCTACCAAAAACAGTTTGTGGAAAAAGTTTTATTTTTTCTTGTTGAGCCTCCTCATAGGTGCTACTGAAACTGTGGCTCAACAGCTGTTCTATTGTAGTATGGTTTTTGAAAGAACAGTTATAAAACCGTTTATGATTTAAGCCCTAAAAGTTTAAAAAAGAAGTGAGAAACCTTTTTTTTTTAACAATTTCTAAATGAATTCAACTATTCGAATCAATATTTAACTTTTTACTGCTAAGCAATTTTTGTAATCTCCCTCTAAATCAAAGCAAAAAAATCACCTCAATTTATTTTGATTGCTCCAACAGTGTTTTCTAACCAAATTTTACAAAATCCATCTGAACGTAACGCTTTAAAAAAAAAATTAAAACTATCTGGTCTTAAATCTAAATTTTCAAAAATATATTAAAATATTTTTCTCTACCACACTTTCATGATCTAAAAATAATTTGTAAAATAATACTATCTTAAGTGCTTTACTTCTCCTCTCTTTCTCAACGCAATCAATTAGCAACACATGTTTTTTTGTAGTAACCAAACTTCACTAAATACTTTATTTTAATATCACTTAAGTATCCTTTTTTGACACTTACAGTCATTGATGTATTGTACAATCTCCTCATGCTGTGGTGTTAATGAGACCTCTTCTATGTGTCGGCCGTTCGATGCAGATTTTTTGAAGACAGGACGTGGTGCACTGAAAAAATTAAATGAATTAAATAATTTTTAAACAGTACTTAAAACTAAAAAACAAAAAATTTATTTAGTATTATTATTAAAATGAAATTTAAAAAAAATGGAACTTTTGACATTGCTTCTACTAAAAAATATGAAAAAGTAAATTTTGGCTTTACTTATTTAAAAAAAATATATAAAAAGTTAAATTTTGACTTTTGCTATTTTTGCCTAACAATTTTTATATCATTCATCATTTATAGTTGTTAAAAGTCAGCTAACGGTTACTAAATAAACTGCAAACAACGAATTATAAATCTAAATTGACTTCATTAATTTTATATGTTATTACAAAAAGTTGGGAGCTATAAAAGCTGTTAAACTTAATTTCTGCTATTCCAAGCATTCCGGCTGAATAACACTTAGCGCTAATATAAGCTAAATTATGAAAATAATGTTTTTTTATTACTTTTTTTTTTAATGTCTACCATATTGTTAGTTGAAAATCATAAACATTTTTCCATTCGTTGTTTTATTGTCTCTTTAGTCTATTTAGTCATTCCTTTAGAAGCTCTTTCTTAGCTAGCAACAGAATAATTTTTGTTTTGTGCATTGTTCAACATTGCAACGTGCATTTGAATAAATACATATTTATGAATGCATTTCGCCCATTTATGTCTTACATATACACTGCTGTAAATAACTAGAAATAAATAATTATTTAAGGCAGTGAGCTAGACTTAGTCGCTCGTGTTTGCATAAATAAAATAAATTTTATATTTTGTTTCATTTCGAGTCATTTGAGTTAGAGTTAGTAAGATAAGTGTTTCTTACAGCTGTCGGCTGTCTTCAATGGAATCAAAAATATTCTAAAAACGTTGCTTACATAACTTTGGCAATGAAAACTTCGCAAAAATATGTACTCAGCGCCGCCTATGGTGAGCTTTAAGCATAACAAACTTTAAAACATTTATTTTTCTACCGAAAATAAAGTATTTTGGCATAACTTTCGGAACTGGTGCCATGTTTTGTTGAGATTTCGTTATATTTACAATTTACAATTTTAGTGCTATAAAATATGAAGCTCTTGGCATTAACTTTGTATCATAGTGCTATGAGAATGGGCACAAAACTTAATCGGTATGTTTATTTTCGAAAACTTTTTCAAAATTTCTATAATTAATGCTGTTGTTATACAATTATTCTCGAAAAAAGTACGCATAAAATTTATTTTTATTTATTAGAAATTTTTTCGCTATGTGATTTTTGTCACTTTTAAACAATTTGTGGTCATTTACTCCAGATCAAAAACGTCGGAGATCCTTGAAAGTATATATGTAAGTGATTAGCATGTTAAGTTGAGTCGATTTAGCCATGTCAAAGTCTTTAGCGGTTCAAGTGAAATTAATCGTGCATTCACGAGAAATCAGCCTATTTACCAAAACTAACCTAACCTAACCTAGCCGTGCCCATCTACTTATACGCGAACTAGTCCATCAGTTTTTGAGATATCGACCTGAAATTTCGCAAACGCACTTTTCTCCCCAAGAAGCTCTACATTTGTCGGAATAGCCGAAATCGCAATACTATAGCATATAGCTGTCATACAAACTGATCAATCAAATTCAAGAAATTAAGATATTGTTATACATTTTTGCTTTAAAAAATGCACCTGTAAAGGATATTATAGCTTCGTAGCAGCTGATCTTTATAAAAATCATTTAAACCACCTGCTTAACAATTTTTAAGAAAGCTGCTATATAATTTCTCCCAAGTGTCTTTCAAAATATTTGCATACACGTCTCTTTCTTTATATGCATAAGTGTCACAATAGACTTGTAGACCAGATTGTAAATATGCATAGACCGCTTTCACTTTCGAAATTTGTCGTTAATTTTTGGCTTTGTTGTCTTTAGAACCGCATGGCATCCAACCAAAGTGGTCTAAGGCAGCAGGTCGTAAGCAGGCGTATGCACGGTAATAAGCATACTCGTATGTATCTACATATGTATATGTGTATAAAAAAATTTATTTATATACGCGTATACATATATATACATATATTCAACTGTTTACGTATGTTAAATTTGCTTGGGAAAATTAGTGATTTATATCCGTTTAGGATTATAGACAATCAGACCTACGCCTACAAAACTGTGAAAATACTACATATAAGTAGGTCCAAAAAAATTTGGTAAACAAGTGGTAATAAAAAATAAAATGTTTAAATTTTTCAGAATAACATACATTTTTGTACTTGTACTATTTTAATGGAAAAATACCAGCCGATGTTAAATATTTAAGCGCTTTATATATAAAGATAAGCCATAAAATGTAAAGTGCCGACTTAAAACATTTCCTTTGCATAAAAATTTTAGTCAGTTAATTTAGAGCGATACATCTTTCTACCTTGATTCAAAAAATCCGGAAAATATATACTTACGTTTATAAATTTAATGCCATTAATTAATGTATTTTAGCAAAAGTTATGCGACTCTTATCAGTGCTTTAGGCGAGTATTTAAATATTGCCATGTCTAAAATTTTTTGTAAATCCATAAAATATAACAAAATGATTATGTAATATTGTGAATGTCTGGGTATATAAATGCCTATAATCTGTAACAGTGCTTAGCTTGTTCAAAAGTAAAACAAAAAATTCAATTTAGACATGCATACATACATACTTATAAACATATACATACATGTATACATAATCATTTCATAAAAGCTGAAGTGTCATACTCGACTGACTGATTGGCTAGACAACGGAAAACCGTGAAAGTCGTAAATAGATAACAGTAAATTTGTAAAAATAAAGTAATGAGCTCTGCTAGTAGAGAGAAGGCAATCACGATAGCCCCAAAATTGACCTCTGTCAAGAAGTTAGTAGCCGTTCAATGCAGCAAACAAGCGAATATATATAAAATGAAAATATATAAGTGGAAGCATGTGATTACGTATATGCATTAGGGTGAGTCAAAAAAAAACTAATATAAAATTTATGGATTAAAATGAACCTATGTAAATACAGAGAAAAATATCGCTACAAAGCAGAATATTTAGATTAATATTACCGATAACTTATGAACATTCAAAGTTTTCCATTTAAATAAAACATAAAAACCGGTCTTCAATAAAAAATGATAAATTCTAAACAGTTTACGATTCATATTTTTTATATCGCGAATGCTTTTACAGCATACTATTTCCGCGAAAATCTACCACAGAAATTATTTTTTTTTTCAATTAAAAAATTTGTATTTTTCAAAGCTTTGAAAAGTTAAAATGCTCACCGACAACTTATGAAATTAAGCTAAAAGCCCAGGGATGCAGCAGGCATAGTTTTTGCATTGTATACTTAAGCCATAATTTTGATTTAAATTTTTTTTTGGCTCACCCTAAAGTCTATACTTATAAATATATAATATTACACACACAGAAGTTGCTAAAAAATGTAAAAGGGAAAATCGCGCGTTTATTAGGATAGCCAAATTATTTTGTTACAAACAATAAAAATAAATACTGAAAAATAAATAATTTTTTTTAATTTTTAATTAAAATTAAAATTTTTGCGAATTTTCTATTGTTTATATGTATTTAACTTATATCCTCTTTTATTAAATACTCTTAAATAATGAAAATGTTTATGTTATTTGTGTTGTAATTAACTGGATGTTACTGTAGCTCATTTGTTACTGTTGCAATTATTACATTATTTCACTTTTATTATAAATTTCTTTTCACATAATTTATTTCTTGTTTAAATAATTTAAAACTACTTGAATTATCGCTCAAAATAAACAGAAACGCTAGCTTATACTAATATATATGTATGTTGTTTAGGTAGTTTGCTTAGAACAAAATATAACTGAAGATACCCTGTAGGAAAATAAACTCTAGGCGAGTATTAAAACTTAGTATTATTGCAGTTTTTTTATGTTTGTAGGGACTTAAACGCATAATTAAAGCATAAAATTATAGAAAAAATATTACAAAATTATTCGAAAATTATAATTCACTTAAATATTTTATATAAAATATAATATTTAGAAAAAAGAAAATTATTTAAGAAAAAGTAATATTACAAAGTTTCTTTCTTCAAATTTGGGTATCGCTTTATTTTCGAATTTATAAAAATAAAAAAACAATTAATATAGGACGAGTTTACTTTTTGCTTTATGAAGTTTACAAATTTTTATCTTCGACAGTTCTCAATTTTCCAATATACGTTATATTTTAGTTCTTCATAATTTTTCTGTTTTTTGTAAACTTGTTTAAAAACATATTTTAATAAGTATCAAATGTTTTTTGTTTAATAAAATACATATGTAGACATTCCTTATCAATTAATTACAAAGAAAATCCTTTTAACTTTTGTTTAAATATGAATTTTTAGATGTTTTAAATCTTTTTTGTTTAATTTTCACAATTTCCAAACAATCATATCTATCAAAATAATTTTTTTCAATTTACAAATTTTCAAATTTATTTTACAAACAGATATGACTGCCAAAAAATTATTTCACAATTCTTAAAAAAAATTTTTGATTTTGATAATAAATATCCTATGTCCCTTCTGATAGCATAAGATATATGTGCAAAAATTTTCATGATGATTGGTTACATGGTTTCGGCGTGAAAACGTAATAAACATGCTTACATTCACATTTATAATATTAGTATGGATATATGTATAAAATAAAGTATATATACTTGTAGTATGGATTCTAAAAATTTCCAATAGCTTTACATTTTTTTTTGTATTCTAAAAATTGTGACATTTCAATTTCTATTTCGTAAACTACCAACAAACTGTATCTTATAACTTATAAACGCTTCGAATTTCCTACTGGGCATTCAGTGAGCATTTGAAAACACATACCATAAATTCATTTAGAAATGTGTATAGCCAGGCTTTATCGCCTTTTATATCAACCTTATCACTCATAAAGAAATTTTTCATGCGGACACTCAAGACAAGCCCCCCAGCTCTGAAGACCACACTGTTGGAATGAAGCAAACACTTAAATAGAACGCAGAGATACGCATACACGACACTAGAAAAGTATGCATACTTGTAGTCACTTATAGATTTAGGTGTGTGCTTGCCTTAAAATATATGCATAGTAATGCTGTGGGTATGTATTTATATATATAAGCAACGCAAAGGCATCACCATCACGAAGCATGTGAGCATTATTTAAAGTGAATGAATAAATATTGGCGCTCGCATTGGTCATGTCCACGTGTTGCGCTTACGCAAAGGAGCAATGGCGGCAGTGCGGTTGGGTTTTTGCTCTAATTTGTGGACATACATACATGTGGTATGCGTATAAATATATTTGCTTACTATATGAATTGTTGAATTGTGTTAACAATTAGCATGTTTGACTTGCTGCTCTTAACGCCGGCTATGTATTTTATATACTTATAGACATATGTACATATATGTATGTATAAACGTATGTTATTGTAAATGTATATTTTGTTGTAATTATCGCTCTAATCTGTTTGTATTACTACTTAGTACTTTTTTTTACAAGTTTTTAGTTAGCGTTTTAAGTGTTCGAGTAGAGACTTAACTCACTTTTGTATAAAATTGATTCAACTTTCGCCCAAGTATGCATGTTTACTCTTCAAATTTGCAGCTGGTGCAAATTCATAAATGCTGTCATAAACTAGTGCTTAATTCATGCATTTAGTTCATAAAATAAATATATACACTTTTTTATAAATAACCGTTAGAAGTATTTGCCTGCACCTAGTCTATATAAATGATGATCGGAAAAATTTGCTTAAGTGTTACATTACTTGTTATAAACCAGGTAATGATTATACATATACATACATAATAAAAATAATAATCAAATTTTATTTTCAGTTGGTAAACTCAATATTACAGCATACATTTTGGAGGATAAAAAATAAACAAAAAAGGCAATACTTCTAAAAATATGCCTCTGGTCCAAGCGGAAAAAATAACTTCAAATAGAATAATGAAAACAAAGTCTCCCCTTAAATAGCTGTGTGGAAAACGAATAGCTGGCCTCCAATCGCCAAATTTTGGAGAGTAGTGATTAGAACAAATAACTGTTATAAATCAAGAGACAAGCGTAATTCAGTACAGATAGAAAGCAAGCGGTTATACACTTTATTCAAGTACTAAACTCTCTTATATTGTAGTCAAGTGGTTGATATTATTTCTCACAGAGTTCAAATATAGCTCTATAAAAGAATAATAAAAGGATCGATTCTATATTGTGATTTCATTTATTACACATGAAAAGGGTTGTGTATTAAGCATCGAGCAGAGGCTCTTCTGTCGACTTTTATAGTTTGGGTCAATGCACAAAAAAATTGCAAACTTCACACAAACATAAAATATAATAAATAGCATATACAAACCCACAGTCAAACGAACGATAATTCGTTAACCCGAAATACTCATGTGGCCACCATAGTCTGGCTGTAATCATAAGGCTTCCGAAACCATATAGATACTCACATTGCGCCTAAACGGAATGCTAGGATGATAGGGGTCAACAGAATCCGGTAGCATACCAGTCAAATAATAGCGTATGTAATTAAGAGAGTGAAGCCTTGAACTAAGGGATTATGTCATGCCGAAGATGACACAAGATGCTTCCAAATTTAAATGAAAAAAATTAAGAACTTCATGCGAACCGTACCCTTCGTTATGTGACAATCGCGCATTAAAATATGCTTTCTTTATATATATATATACTCGTATAAATACGTATAAATACCTATATATTTGTATATACATATTTTTTTTTGCAATTGCAAAGTCCAAGTAATTTCATTATCAAAAATTAATAATTATAAAAATGCGTGAGAAATTATTTATTTATTTGTTTGTCGTTGGACTTTGAACGGCATAAAAGGGTCATGACTAGGAATGAGAAGAAACTTGGTAAACGCTAAAAGAGCGTAAGTGATCGTATACGTATGTACATATATACACGGATGGTCACTAACATTAGCAGAAGGAAGAGCGTAAAAATTCTGCATGCAGACTGATTATTTTTGAACGCCTATGCGCTTTGTCCCACAATAAGCGCACTAACACAACGTCAGCGTGCGATGCTCGTTTGATTAAGGTCGTGCCAATCACTGGTCATGACAAGGCGTAACTGACCAATGCACTAAACGTCAAAATATGTAAAAGTGATAAGCGTAAATACTAATAAAAAAAAAGCAATGCCAATAAAAAAAATTACAACAACAAAATTCTATATATTTTCTACACAAATGCACATACTTATGTACACACATAGTACATAAACAAAAAAATGTTTATATTTTTGTATGAACTAGAAAAATTGAAAAACGTATTTTGAATATATTTTCATTAATAAGTGTATACGAAACTCAAAATACCGAAGATCTGTCATCGCAGATAAAATGTAGCAAAACAAGTCACAGAGCGCAGCAACAAACAAGTTTATTTTAAATTCAAATCAATGCCAAAGGAACATTTGAATTTCACAACTGTTTTCAAAATAAGTCACAAATTAATATAAAATCATTGAATAAATAAATATCTGCGTACATACTTATACACATATATACAGGTTGGTTGAAAAAAGTCTGCGCTCGAAATGAAAAAATACTTTTTTTGGTACGAAATATATTTTTTCATGCAATATAATCTGCCTTAACTTCAATACACTTATTCCAATGAACCTCCAATTTCCTATCCCTATAATGACTTTTCCGAAGCTCTGCAAAATACTCGTCTACGGCTGTAATTGCATCTTCATTCACGACGAAAAACGCTTTCCACAAAGGCATTGTTTCAGGTTTCTGAAAAGGTAGTAGTGGCTGGGAGCCAAATCTGGTGAATACAGTGGATGCTCAAGCAATTCGTACTTTAATTCGTTGAATTTTGTTTGCAAACACCTGTGCGATCAGGTGCATTGTCTTGATGAAAAATTATTTTTTTGTGCTGCAAACCAGGTCTTTTCTCACGAAGTTTTTTATCCAGCTGTTTTAAAAGCTGCATTAATATGCAGAGTTAATTGTTTTATATATAGATGCCTATGGCATTAACAATTTCATGCTTAATCAAACTTGGATCTTTACTAACAATTTTATAAACTTGCTCAATGATTTCTGACGTGTTTGCGGTTTTTGGTCGTCCTTCGCGTTTGTCGTCTTCAAACTTAGTACGACCACGTTGAAAATAATGAGAAAAATAAAATTTGGAGCTAGTATTGCTATTTCTTGGTGAAGGCAGAAACTTTTCAACCAACCTGTATGTATATTTGCATAACTGCGCACGTGTTATAATACATATATATGTATCTATGTAGCTATCAGATACAGTTTGTTTTTCTTATGTCTATTTGTCTTTTTTTTTGTGGTCTTGCTCACCTTTTCTTCTCCGGACTATTAAGATCAGAGGATCGGCGACCGCTCTCTTTGATTTCAAATAATTTCTCATAATTTTGCGGAACACCTGTGTGATAAGAAAAATAGTAAATTAGTATGTAAAAACTAAAACACGAAAATAAAATATTGTAGTAATACTAATAAAAACAAAAACAGAAACATTTGCATAAACAGTAAATAAATTCAATAACAAGTTTTATTAACCACTTAAAGCTAAACTAGTTCCCAGCAGAGGGTGTGTTTCTAGCTGTACGCATGTGTGCGTGTGTTTGTTTGCAGGTACATTAGCCGCTTGTTCCCTAAGCGCCATTCGCCGTGTGTACAATAAAAAAAAAGCAAAACAACAACACAACAAATATTTTCAAAAAAGAAATCAAATTAATTGAACGATTTAGTGGGATTGTTGGTTTTGTTGACACTTTCGCCATTGCTATTGTTTTTGTAGTTTATTCTATATTCAACTATAAAACCGGCAAACAGTAGAAATTCGCAAAATGCACATACACATACGATAACAAAAATAACAACAACACATTGCGTACAAACCCACCAGAAGGTGCTCGCATTCAATTTTGCGCGCTCTCCTTGGCTTACGCTCTTTCACTCGGTTAGGTTCAGAGGGTAGTGCAAAATATTATGCATATATGTATGTTGGTGTGGGTCGCTTGTTTATGAGTGACCAAACGTTTTTGGTCAAAGTACAAGTAGCTGAATTTTTAATTATTGATCATTAAGTCGAAAATAAAGATAAGTTTGCTACTGAAAGTCAAAAAAATCTATTTTTAATGTTCTTTATTATATACTAGAGATAACATATACAGTTATGTTCACACAAATAGCAGTGTGAGAATAAGTGTTCGGTTTACTAAACAAAGCACAATTCAAATTTTCTTATTTTCGAATACTGCGATAGAGACCAATACCAGCATAGCTAAATTACATTATATTTCTTAACGTTCATTCGACAAGGTGAACAAGAAAAAATGTTTACCTCGATTGCACCGAAGCTACATATAGGAGTTGATTTTGATCATTCAGTTTGTATATCAGCTATATACTATAGTGATTCGATCTGAAAAATTTCTTCGGAGATTGCATGATTGGCTTGGACAATATTTCATGCCAAATTTCTTAAAGATATCTCGAAATATGAAAACGACATTCAGTTTATAGGACAGCTATATGCTATAGTGGTGCAATATGGGCGGTTCCGAGAAATGAACAGCTTCTTTCGGAGAAAAGGATGTGTGCAAAATTTCAGATACTAGTTCGTGTATATGCAGACAGATGGACATGGTTAAATCGACTCAGCTCGTCATGCTGATTCAATACATACATATATATATATATATATTATAGGGTCTCAAATGTTGCCTTCTGAGTGTTATAAACTTCGTGGCAAACTTAATATAATCTGTCTTGAGTATAAAAAGATTTCAAAGTTAGGTGAAAATGTAATTCAATTAATTTATTAATATTAACCGGATGTTAGTGGCATGTCTTTGCAGCATGGCAACGATTAATACTACGTGAAATTGTTATTACAAATATGTAGTTTCGTTTCTTTCATTGAAACATATCCCAATTTACGTACCAAAATAAAAATATTAAACTCCAATATTAAGCTCAAACCGCTACACGGCTACAAAACGTGGAATCTCGTAGCCACTGACATTCAAAAGCTGCAAATTTTTACAAACCGCTGCTTATGTATTGTATTATTTGCCGCATTTTATAGCTCGTAATCGTCTATAACTCAGACTTATGGTCACGCACAAACCAAACACCACTGCGGACCGAAATTCTCATAAGAAAATGCAAATGGCTCGATCATTTTCTGAGACGAAATCTATACACAATCAGCCGAAACGCTATAGACTGAAATCCAGAAGGCAGCCGACATAAATGCCGACCCGCTCAAGCCGGTAGTAGAAATTTGGACATCGAAATATCTAACGTACGAAAAAGTGGGAGTCAAATCAAAAGACTGTCATCGAAATATATAGAAGTCTCATTGTGGCGCTTTGCTGGTCCGCGGAGACATAGCATACAGTAGATATGTATATCCCAACCCGCACTGCTATTAATATGAACATAACTGTATAAATTTTTCTCAATTTAAGACGCATCTTTCTCTAAAGGAGTAAGTCCGTACAATAATGTTGGATACCAACCCGAAAAAAATAATTTGCTCGCAGCTTGGAGAAATATTTATTAGATTTTTGCTGGTCTCCTCAATAACAAAATTATCAAAATAAAAAGTTGGTGTTTGTAGCTCAAATCCTTAATACTTTCATTAAATTAATCTGGCCGAAAAAAGTAATATAGAATTTGGTATCCTTATGGATTATACTGGACTTCTAAAATACGTGTTACGTAAATTGTTTTTGCTATAAATTTCAATATTTTACGTCACTGGTGACTTTAATCGTTTTTTTGCACGCTGAAATTGCAAAAACGATTTGGGGGCCTGCTTCAGCTGGCATACTAACCACACTCAACGCGCTGGCACTAGCTGGAGCATGTCGGCGGCAAACATAATACCCATGCTCCACAGCAACACGCCAAAGAGTGAAAGAGCGTGACACGGCGAGCAAACGAACTGACAGAGTATTTTCGAGAACATTGTGAGTAGAAAGTATATTATTCTACCACATAATGAACAGCAACGGCAACAGCACGAGCAACAACAAAGCACTCACATACTCAATACACGATAAGCGCTCAACGAACATGTGCTACGACCATGGCGGGCAACCAAGTGTGCGGGATGTGCGGTTAACGCATTTGTATGCCTCGAGATTTTTGTGTGACATAACAACTTTTTGATTCCATTTCACAAAGCATTTACAAATAGCAAATGATTATCCTTTTTATTGACATTTTTCAAACATACAAAACGACCAACGGCGATTGAACCGGAAATGTGTTTTTTTTTTTACACATTTTTAGAAGTAGGAAAAAATATGAAATTAATAAGCGTTGTACTAACCTCTGCGTGTTTTAGCCACAATCTTGCTGGGCCCTTTGGATACGGTCAACATATTACGGCGGACCTGAGGACAGCGTGCGATGGAAAATTTTCACTTGCACTTTTACTCTATAACGTTCGACTAGGGCTGCTGGCGGTCGGACGGGGTATGTTGCTGCAACGGACAACGTAAGGGCGCGTGTTTGTTGGCGAAAAATTTCCAATTTAAATACACAATGCTTCGAGAATTGCGTTCATAAAATTGCACTCGTAACCGTCGCGCAATTTAATGCTTTCAATTATACTTAGACATATACATTTAGATAGCTATGTATATGCACTATTTGAATGCTTTGCCCTTGCCTCGTCTGGCCAGCGACCGCGCTTGTCCTTAACTAGCAACACTTTGTTCACAATGCCTGCACAGCAATAGCACTTACTCGCCTTTATTATTTAATAAATAAAAAATTTTTATTTATGAACTTTTTATCTATATTTACGTTAATTTTTTACAATATTTTGTAATATTTATTGGTTTCTGTTATTTAATTTATTTTCGTAATATACGACATTCAAATCGTTAGTAGAAAAAAAAATTTACTTGATTTCATCAGAACTTCAAACTATTTCCAAAATTGTATAACACAAACGCTTTACGGCACTTTTATATTTTGTTAGCCCTTTGTTTTACATAATATATGTGATTTTTGTTTTTGTGGCCGAAAACTCGGTTTAATGTTATGTAGCCGCTATTGGTTGGCAAAGAAAAACAATGTGCAATCCATCGACAGCGGGCTGCTGATTGGAGTTATTTTATATTATTGTATAATTCACCACTACTACGAATTGTCTTGTCGCTGTCGTTGTATATGTCTTATGTTGTTCGAATGTTCTTTAATTCATCTCACGAGCATGTAGTAAATAGTATCTAGTATGTCACCTTAACTAATACCGTTGTTAATTTCTCAACATATGAATATCAACTGACAGTCATGCCGGCCAAACACCCCACATTATACGCCGACACAGCGCGCAATAGGAGGGGCTCAAAGATGTGTAGGAAAATGTTTAATGCAGTTCCACATGCTGTGCGGCGCTCTCCCCACACTCACTCAAACAAACACACAAACGCACACAATAAAGCAAAACTCAAATTCCGCTGCTCGCTCTCCACCACAACCCCCCGTAGATCTTTGAATTCTTAACCTAACGAAACAGCTGTTTTTGTGTTGTGTAATCAGTTATGCCGACGAAAACAGCGGCACTGATAACAAAATCACATGTGCTATACTCACCACCATTTCGTAATGGTTTTTGTATGTGCTGTGATGAGTAGTTGAGACACATACCTTGTCGAATGGTCACTGAAAATAATTTGAAGCGTTGATAAAAATAAGAAACGATCTTGATTCTAAATATTTTAGAACTATACAAGTATGGCGCGAACAAAAAATGTTCCAACCAAATTTATACCATTTTTCCCAAAAAATTATCTAGAACTAGCCATAAAGATGGAAGTATTGGTAGTATTTCTTCGTCAGTCAGTTTTATAAACAGTTTCATATATTGTTGAAATGAAAAAATATGTTTTTTTTGCATTTTCTTCAGCCCGCAAATAAAAGAAATGAAAGTTTTGTCATAAAATGTTCTTGAAGTAGCCCTAAAGATTTAAAAAAAAATGAAGTATTGCCAGCATCTTCCCGTTAGTTAGTTTTCTAGACGTTTTGAACTATTGACCGGGTTGAGAGTTTATTTTTGTTTGCATTTTCTTCGGCAATGAATAAAAGAAACTCTTTCTGCTCACCGAAATACAGTTTAATCCTTAATACACTTTGTGTCGAATCAAACTAAATTCTTCAAGCTAAGAATATAAATTCGAAGTTTAAAATTATCAGTAATCTAGTAATATCGAATCGGTATCCTTCGCATATTTACTTAGAAGGAATATTTACGAGAGTAAAAAGTCTTAAATATTTGTAAATATTATTTAAAATAAAATATTATCTTTTTTAATAAAACATCGGCAAGTAAGACGTTAATTCTTAAGTTCTTTCTTCCAAAGCAGAGTTGTTGAGGGATGCTTTTGTGTTCTGGTTTTGTCTGGGAGTAAAAATTAAGCTGCAGAGAGGGTTTTTTATATTACAAAGCTTTATTTCTCCATAGAAATAAGCTCTGAAGAAGCAATTAAATGCTCCAAATACTACACCAAATGTGTTTTCAGGTAGTACCGAATGTTTTTCACCTTTCATCAAACTTAAATAGAATAATAAAAAATAAAAAAAATATGATATTGATTAAAATGTTGCGAATTCTTACAATTCCAACGTTGTTTTATTCAAATGATTACAAACCACTCAATTTTCTGACTTTATGTGATCGAAAAGACAAGAATAAGTGATCTGGGAAAATTTTTTTTGTAATTTCTTTAGAGTTTTGTTTGAACGACATCTGACTTTTAGTATAAAAGACTACCTACCGTTCGATTCGCGGTAAGCTTTTGACATTTTTATGACAGTTTGACCTGAAAACAAGGATTAAATTAACCCTAGCCTAAATTTTGGCGTAAGAAGTACTCATTGTCATTAGCTATTGTTCGAATGATGTTGTCCTTAAAAAGGTTTGACCTTGAAAACGAGCAAAATTATGTATAACTTCTAGCTCTCAGAACAATTATATATCAGTCGATATTTATTGCAATATTACTACAAATGGAAAATTTGAAAAGAATTTAATGGCAAACAAATTTTATCGTGAGCGATTTGAAAATACATAAAGCGATCGCAAAAAATTGTTGTTGTTCTTTTTGTGCTATTAACTAAGCCAAATAAAACCCAAATTAAAAAATTATTACATAATAGTGTTCTGTAGAAATGAAACTAGTTCTAGTTCAAGGTCAAGATCAAAAATTAAAAACGGTTTCACGAAAATACCTATATAAGGCGCTGGAAATTATGTAAGTATATGTAATAGTCAGCCAACAACTACACCGGAAGGTATATCTACATTAAAGCGTAGTTCAACTGAAAGTGTATGTGTTGCTGCTGTTCTAGTACAGTTATTAATTTAAATAATTTTTTCACAACTTAAACTAATTTAGCTATGAGTGCAATGGAGCGTGTAGCGCAAGCAAAACAATTATCAAATTATTTTATGCGTTTGAAAATAAATAAAAATTCGGCGTCCTCAAATGAAAACAACAACAGTTGCGGCCATATACAGCAGCCTGAGCAAAGGCCAAGAGAAATAGCAAATAATAATGCCACTAGTGAACCCCGTAGTCCGCCAAAAGTGATAACCCCACGTGGAACTCAATCCCTGCCTACGGAGTTGTTAAAGAAAAGGAAGCGTTATCAGAGTAGAGTACAGCCTTATGTCTTTCCGACTCATGTTAAGGCGCGAAAAAGTTTAAAATTTTAAAATGTGGGACGTGACGATTAATCATACAATGCTAAATGGAAATAAAAACTAAATTCAGTGTAAATTAAAAAGATTAGAGAAGAATATTTTGTTTTATTAAACTTAACAATTTTGAATAGAGAAAAAATTTACAGATATTGATGTGTTATGGTGATTTTAGGAGGTTAGATGTACTTGGAGGCATTCGAAATGTACTATTTTAAATATTTTTTTTTTGCCAGTCAATTATTTTATTTTATCAAACTAAAATCATCTTAAATAAAGTTTCGACTTTACGTGACAGAAATTTGAAAAAAAAACTATTAATTTTAAAAGTAATGACTGTTTGTGTTGATTTAGTTCCAACCAAAGCTGTTGAGGTGATGCTCACTAATAATCGAAGATTAATCTCAAACCAAGCAGACATATTACGCACTAAAAAGTGCGAAATTGTATATTATTCTCTGAAAGTGCTAATTATCCCCAACCCTTTAATGTCTCATTACAAATTTTGTCTTATGAATCCTCTGTCTACACACTGTTCGCTTTTTTGTGAATTGTGTTTTAGCTCTCCATTGTGAATTTTTTTTACACTGTAAAAGAAGCAGTACGTAAACAATATAATAAAATTTAACCAGTTAATGTATCATAAATAGCAAAAGTTAAAAGTAAATCATATTAAAATTACGAAATCTAACTTAATATAATATGGAGACGGAGCTACCCTCAACGAGCGCAAGTGCTTTGGCGGCTTGTAGTTCTAGTGCCAGCAGCAGCGCTGAAATCCTAGACTTCGCCGAACTTTCGCCGGAGTTGCTGCAGCGCAAATTATACTTTCTAGTGGATCAGCTAAAGCAAATGCATGCACAGCTGCCAGAGTAAGTGCAAGATATATTGGAACTGCAACTTAAGCGACTATTAATCCTACATTAATCCATAGAAATTACCAAATACGAATATCATATGAGCTGCTTACAGAGCTAGCCAACTCGCTGCTAAACGATACAATCTTTGAAATTGTCAAAGGTCTGATGGAAATACAAAATGTCACAGAGAAGCATTTGTTAACACTACGCAAACAAGTGGAAACTGATTTTGAGCTAGAAATGCAAGAGTGGCATAGTAAAATTACCGATCCAGAGGAATTAAGTCACATTGAACAACTTATGCAAGTGAAGCATAGCAAAAAAATGCGTGAGACCGATATGAAATTGATTGCATTGCTAGACCAGAAGGTAATGTGTGGTGTAAATAGAAATATCACAATTTATTTATTTATTTCTATACATTGTTGTAGGTGCGAGATCAGCAGAGCACGCTACATAAAGCTGGCGTCGCTGGCTTTTATGTCACTGATAATCCAAAGGAAATCAAAATACAAATGTTTCTGTTGGATTTCATTATTCGATTGAGCAGGGTCAAATTTGAGCCAAACAAATAACAGGAGGAGTAAAACGTGGCTTTCACGTTACCTCAGCAACTAGTTAATTAATATTTATTTTATTTTGTAATGTACTCGCTGCTGTTATCTTCTTTTTTACGACTATTGTATGAAATTAGAAAATCTGTTGAAATTAATAAGAAAGGCGATTAACTAAAAAGTGCTAATTCATGTTATTTGCAGAGTCGGTATATAAACAACTCAGTTCTCATACACAAAAAATTAACTGAGCTAAGTACGGCGGATATTCCAAATAATAAAAATTAAAAAAAAAAAAAAATATTGCGAAAAGATAAGGCAACTTTTAGCAGTTTCATATATGCACTTTATTGTTCGTAAATGAAAATTTTCCCATAAATGTAAATATGAACTTGATATAACAATTATATCTTCTATAATAGTATCAGATTACACTTTCTTGTGATTTGTTTTATTGACTTTTCTGCCATAAAGAAACAAAATATTAATTGCAGCAAATACAGACTTATTGAAGCAATATTAGGCAACAAATAATATAAAATGCAAATACTGTACGAAATAAATAAGTACAGCAATATACAGCTTAGAAATTCTAGCTATAAAATAATAAGACATAAATCTCAAACAAATAAATAATTACATTGTATAAATATATAAAGTAGAGGTACTTCCGTTCTAAAAGTAACTATGATTATGATATTGTCGGGATGACTAATTATTTCTGGTTCTGGATAATTAATAATTGTATTTACTTCTCTTTCAGGAACTCCGTATACTGTAGAATGGCACAGGTTGCATAACGGAAATCTCATTCGATTGAATTTAGGTCAACCGTGACACCCTTCGTCCCTTAAAATTGCTCATCTAGCATTTATATACCGTTAGATAACAGTATCAAGTCGACTTTACTTAAATATTGAATAATCGCTGTCGCTTCCATTTCGTACTATGAGCTTGAAATTGCCGTCGTTTTAATTCCTCCCTGTTTAAACGACCTCCAAAATATTTACCTAAAAATTTTAAAGTTGATAATCCTTCACCGGTTATAAATCCTAAATCAATTATTATGGGAATGTCGCTAGTAATCTTCAAAACTCGACGCTCACCTATATTTCAGTAGAAATAAAGTTGAGCTACCAAGTGATAGATATTTTTTACTCACACGGTTTGTTAGTATTCATTTATGAGCGCGCGATCACTAACATATAACCACATATACATATGTATGTATGTAGCTAGTGAAATTTCTCACTGACAGTGAAACCAGCTGCGCTTCCGTAGTACTCATATCATTTCTCAAACGGAAAAACATCTCACAGCTCATTCTCTAGAATTAAAGCAATACTCTTCGACCATGTTTGTTGTTGCTTTATGATAATTTAAATGAAAAAAAAAATACCAGCGCCAAACAATGTGTCACAACAACATATCACTGAGTGGATCATATAAATAAAGCGACGACAAATCTGCTTTGCAATAGTTGTTGAACTAAAGTGGAGTCAAGTCAGTAAAGCACTGCGCTTTAAGAGAAATTACGAGAAATATTCGCAATTTTCTAGTTCAAAATCAAGTATTTACGTTAGCAACAGTCTTTTTACACAAACAAATTAATTTAAAATGGCTTTGGAAATTTTGAACGCTGACTACACTTTGCCCGACCTCAAGGATGTGGTAAGTAATTGTTAAGGAGTGTTTTAAAATGTGTCTACGATTTAATAATATTTGCTATGTGACATTTTTTGCTTTTGTGTAATTTTTATCGTTTGTTGAATATTTTTTTTACATGAAACCGGTTATTTAATTGTGTGACCCTAAACATGTTTTTAATACGGTGAATGCCGAAATTTTGAACACATAACTTTTTATAAACATTTCTTGTGACAAAATGCGTGAATAATGTGATATTGTAGTTTTAAAAATATTTTCAGTACAGAAATATATATTTTTTTTTTGTAATGTGAAGTTGTTAAGCACATATATTCTAAGTGAATGTTTTTGAAATAAATTTTTTTAACTACGCTTTGTCTAGTTTTGAATAAAATAGTTTGAAAAACAGTCAAGAAAACGGCTGTTAAGTTCAAAATACAAAAAAGTGAAGTGAAATTGGCACAATAAATAATAATTATGTACAAAAACAATTTTAATTTCATGCCTAAAAGGTTTCGTCTTTTGTATGCAAATTTTGCCAATCACCATTTTTTGTTGTAATCATACATTTTTTTTTAAACGCCAAATCAGGCTACAAAATTCAAATTTCACGTAGAACGTATTTTGAATACTTAATTATTATATTTTTATTTGGTTATTTGCCGTTTGAAGTTATAAATTCAAGTACGTACTTGCTTAGATACCTTTTTAGCGATGAAATAATTGCTAATTACAAAAAAACAACCCGTGAATAATAATAAAAAAAATTTATATATATATTAAAGCGTATAACCTCGTTATTTAAAAAATATTCGTTTGAAACTACAAAAATATTTGAATAATATATTTTCATGTCAAAATAAAAAGTGAATATTTTTATAAAATTTTTACTGCCATTTAGAGCAACTAAAACTCAAGAAAAACCAAAAATAATAATAAATTTAATTCTTGCTGCATCATTTTCTATTAAAGGGTTACGCCATTATTTCTACAAAACTCAGTTTAGTCAATAAATATGTCGCGTAAGCGCTGATAATGTTCAAATTATGCCACTGTTTACCCACCTACATACACTTTATCTGTAAACAAATTAAGCTAATTTGACATAAATCAAAATTTCCATACAACTTCATACGCTGACAGCTCCTTGACACTTGTGATAATTGCATATTTAATGTACTCGTATATACTAAATACCTACATGCATAAATATAAAATCAAAACTATGAATTATATGCCCATGCCAATAAGCATACCCCCATTTATGCCCTCAACTACTTTTGTGTTTTCACCACCCACCAAGTAGCCGTTATAAGCCGCAGTATTGTGGCATTGCGCATTTAGGTGACCATCAACCTTCACTAAGTTCGGTGTGCATTTTTAGCAAATATTCGAGAAACTATATTCCAAATGCAACGTCAACGCTGTAGCAAGAGTGCAAGAAGGCCACCAGTGCGCAAGGTCGGTATTCAGCAGCGGAACCAAAATCTTACGAAAATCACAAAAATAATTTCTTGTATTGCTTGAATACTTCGTGTGTGTGTGGCAGATAGTCATTCAAAGTTCAATTTATTTTCAAAAGCTGTAACCTTTTATTTTTTTACAAATTTCAATAATGACAAATATTTTTTGATTTCGTGTAAACTAGTTACTAAATTAAAAACAAAAAAAAAAAAAAAACATAGCAAAATTCTAAATTGTGCGCTTGCTCGAAGGATGACGTTAATTCGCTGCAGCCGTTTAATTATCAGAAGATTCTGCTGTAATTGTCCAGTGTTAGAGATTGTAAGCTAAAATAAAAAAAAATAAAAAAAGTAGTGCGAAATTTCAATATAATTCAAACTGACAACGCATTTTCATGCATTCATTACAATATTGATTATTAGTTAACGGTTGTGTAATGCAGAAAGTGAAAATACACGGCTCGCATTCAATCAGCTGTTTTTGTCTGACTATATGTGATGTAAATGCATTGCAGCGTGTAGCCTTAGGCACGTGGGTATTGCAAGCTTTTTGCCTAGCAGCTGTTTGTAGACCGGCCAAAATCTAGTAGTCGTAGCACAACTTTCATGTCGCCTTGTTGGTGCTTTTTTGCCTTACTTATGGTCAAGTCGGCTACCTAACCAGCCGTTTGTCAAGGTCAGGTTTGATTGGTGCATTCGCCAGCTCGTTGTAATAATCACGTGTGTATGCTCTCGGTCTGTACCTTTATTTGGGAGTGCATTTTGGTTATCTACTCTCAATTTTAACCTTTAAGTGACTACTTTTAGTGAATATGTATAAAGTAAAATTTTATTTGAAATTTTTTTACGAACTCAAAAAGTACATTTGTTTAATAACATTTTAAAACTTAAAATGACCGCTTCTTAAATAACTTTTCAGGGCATTTCTCTGCTCTAATATCGTCTCATGCGAAATCTAATGGTTGCATGATAATCATCAATAAGAATTATTTTTTGTATCGAAGTCGAATTATGATCGAATTATGATAAACTTGTATATATGGTATATATTTACTGAAATATTTTGCCAGTAAAACCTTTTGATCTTGTAGTTGAAATATTTACTTCCGTCACCGCGTTATATATAAGTGCATCTACTAAACGTTATTTAAGGGTTAAACTGCAATTTTAGTAGAGAATATTTTATTCTCTCAACTGCAAGTGCAACCAAATGAAAAATTGAGAGCAATAGAGTTACCCCTACCAAATCCAAACATTTTTATTTATAATTTGGGTTTTGAGTAATAGTTTTTGTAAAACTATGCCGCATTGACAAGGCTACGCTAAGCATTTGGGCGCATACCACGGTATGAGACAATGGAAGAGGTATCGATAGTGAGACCACAGAGTCTATTGAAATTCGCGTCAAGTGCAGGCATACTAAAGGATGACTACTCTTCATGGATCTCTTAGCTGAACTCCATCTGGTATCGGAAAGAACCAAAACTGGTCTATGCGTGGCTCAGTAGCCTACATCCTAATCTAACCTTACCTAACCTATATGCTATTATGGTTCGATGATGGCGGTTGAGGCAAATAAGTAGTTTCTTATGGAGAAAAGGACGTGTGCAAAATTTCAGATCGATATCTAACAACTAAAAGACAAGTACGCGTATATACAGACAGACGGACTAATGATTTAAGTCTCCGATGCTTCCTTCTGGGTGTTGTAAACTTCGTAGCACACCTTATATACCCTTTTCAGGGTAAAAAAAGACAATATGAGTTCTCACTATACCAATTCTAAACCAGATTAAATAGAAAGCAAAGAAGATTCTAAAAAAAGGTTGATAAACTTTTTTACCTTTACCAACACATGAACAAATATCCTTGCTTATATTTTTCTGAAAATTCAATTACGATGAAATGGCAACTCTCTTCGTATCTTCATAGGCACATACACATACAAATTTTGTCAAATAATAGAGATTTAATTTTTGCAGTCAAGCGAAAGATACACAGATTAAGCATTTATTACACAAGAAATGCTGGGACTGCCCTGTTTCATAAATAAATTGCTAAAAATTGTAGAACCTAAAAAAATCGTCGATTTTGAGTGTATGATGAAAGATTTGCTGAAGATTGCTGAAAATTCAAGTGACTTTCTGACTTTCTTCAATTTCATACGAAACCGGTTATCAGTGGCGAACTATTGCCGGCCACTAAAACATATGCTGCAACAACAACAACGTAGTTGCGCTAAAATACTCTCCATTCATGCATTCACAACACTCCGTTGGGACGTTCTTCTGCACACGTTCGACGCGATAACTCATCGAACTGCTGAAAGAGTCAAAAATAAAAACTCCAGCGTTGATATTGACAAGCTACTAGTTGTAGTATTGGCATCGCTTGTGAAAGAACACACAAATTTAGTAGAAAGTATTGATGAAGTTAGTGAAAATAAATTGTTAATGTGTGGAAGGAGCATACATTTAGGGATTATACAAAATACAGTAGTTAAAAAAAAATAAATAAAAAAATAAAAATGGTAGCAAATAGAACATTCTTAAGTCACAAGTGTAAAACACAAATCCTCTACAGTTTACTCAGCCTTGCGCTGCTGCTGGCAAAGGTCACACTGTTGCATGCGGATAAAACCAGCTGTCAATATGACGTCTTCAAGCCACAAATAGCGACATGCACCGATGATATAGCACCAAGCATAACAATTGTATGAATATTGCACACAACTACAAACTTAACTAAAATAGACGTAATATTATGGAGTACAAGCGGCAACGCCTACAATTTACTTGCTTAGAAAAAAGTGAAATGCATTTTTGTCACATAGCAAACAACATGTAAGAGGAGTCAGCTAACTGCTCCTTGACAAAAAGAAAATTTTAGTTTTGAAGCATTTTATTAAAATTAAAATAACTGTTTTTTTAAACAAATTTGCAGAGCACTGTGCGCGCAGAGCAAAAGGAGCTGAATGTGACACCCGTTCATAGCGTGAATATTGCCTTTAAGACGGCCACTTTTGGCATGGGCTGCTTCTGGGGCGCCGAATCGTTATTTGGCGGCAACAAAGGCATTTTGCGCACAACTGTCGGCTATGAGGGCGGCTCCAAGGATTCACCAACGTACCGTAGCCTGTAAGCGTGTGTTCTAAAATTAGACTTCACTAACATTCTTTTTTTTTGTGTTTTTTCGTTTTCTCTTTTTTCCTTGTTGTTGTTATTGTTATTGTTGTACATAAACGCCCACATATATACTCATTGTAAATTAACTCTCTCATGCTTATCTCAAACTACTGTGATTTACACGCTGCCCTAAAATCGCTCACATTAATTCTTCGTAATAAAAATATGTTTGCTGACATGGCAATTACATACGTCACTTGCTTTCGCAAAACATCACACTTTCTTTAACTACATTGTATACACCTCTTATACGCTCAATTCATCACCTTCAAACATCACTTTTATTAATTTTATTTTTCCGGTATTTATTTCAATTGACTTCCATTTCCTTTAAACCATTATATCACTTTCGCCAACACACTGCTGCCATTTCATCACCACATCGCTTACTTTCTCAAACTCTTTATTGCCGCTTCTTCTTCACTAACGCTTGTTTACTTTTCCCACTTCCGCCCACGTTCGCTTCTAACATAAATATTTATGTCAACTTTAAACCTCAATAGTGGTGATCATACTGAAGTACTGGAGATTGACTACGATCCCAAAACCATCTCGTTCAAACAACTATTGCATCTCTTCTGGAACAATCATGAATACGGTCTTACCAACCCCATTAAGCGTCAGTATATGTCATTGATCTTATATCACGATGATGAGCAAAAGAAGATCGCTGAAGAATCAATTGTAGAGGAGCAAAAGAAACGTATGCCTGAAAAAATTATTACCGAGATTTTACCGAAAGGAAAATTCTATCCTGCTGAAGAGTAAGTTTGCTAACCTTAAAATCATTTTATATGTCTGCTGAACTTCCTTCTTCCTTCTTCAATCGCCACAGCTATCACCAGAAATACCGTCTGCAGGGCCACAAAGATCTCGCCGAAACTCTGAATCTCGATGCAAAACTGTTGCGCACCTCCTACGTGGCCACCAAATTGAATGGTTACCTAGCGGGTGTGGGTGGCGTTAAGCAATTCAAAGATGAAATCGATACACTTGGCTTGACACCCTCACAAAAGGAATATTGCCTGTATCAGGTGGAGCAGAATGAGGGTACGGGCCTTTATTGTTGAGCGGCTGGCGATTCGTTCAGCAACCATCGGCGCCATTGCAGCCCATTGCTTGATGTGAAGAAGCGGATATATACTTCTGCATGAATTTACTCATACATATTTATTTTGTTAACGAAAATTTTAAGCCTAAAGCGTCTATTTACTCAGTGAAACATGTCACTTTGGCTTTTCGCTTAAACGGTAGTTTGCGGTGTATGCATACACCATGGGCGTACCAGTTTTTGGATGCCATATGTATTATTATTATTATGACACTATTATGCAGGTAGTATGAATTTAGAATTTTTATAGAATATAATTTTTAAATTTTAAATGAGTGTGATAGAACTATTCCAGAGAAAATATGTGCTACTACAAAGAAGAAGAAGTAAAAACATTGTATGGAATTATAGAAAAATAATTATTTTTACAAAAATAAATATATATATACAACACGTTTTGATTTAATGATTGAAATGCCGACTGTAGCTTTCTAAGGTGGGTTTATTAGATTTTTTTCTGATTTCAGCTAGTTACAGCTAGTTGAAAACTTCCTTGAACAGCATCCTTAAAGAGCTACCTAGTACCTATCGAAATCGTATAACATAGTATATTATTCAAATATATTACAGAGAATTCACCACTAAACCTTATTTTAAGCTTTCTGGTGTGTTTCCATTAGAAGCAGATCTACGTCCTGCTATATTATATATGTATATGTCTACATAATATATACTAATCAAATCTTCATTACCTATTTAGTGTTGGAATAAAACTAAACTACCGAACCACTTGATTTTCTCAAATATTTCTTACAGTTATTAATAAAAAACAGAACGTAGCTTAAGATTTCTTCCGTATTCGATACCTTATATACTGACTAAATTCAGCAATACTTCAGCGACAATAATAAATTTAACCTTGTTTTAGTAAACATTTAAAAAATATAAAAAACAAAAATTTTTAATTTTAATTTGAACAAGAAAATGTTGCTTCTCAAGGTTTTTTGGCACTCACTTCTCAGGTTTTTCTTGACCAGCTTATCTTCTAATAGACGTCTCAGAACGATTGAAATATCGAAAGTTTTAAGCCGGTAACGCGGAATTTCGGACTGTAGACCTTTCATTAACCTATTTAAGTAAACCTCTAAGGAAGGAACCAAGAGTTGGTCTTTCATTAAACAGTTCTGCTCAAATAAAATTAGATCTCCGCAATGACAGCACTTGGCCGGATAATATAGACTATGTAGCTTTGGACGAATATAACGCTGTTTATAAGGTTTATTTCGGAAAAGTATTGGTGAAAACTTTAGCCACAGTTAGTTGCGGAATTTTATACGGAAGTCCACACAGTTCCGCAAATTCAAATTTTAAGGTTCTGACTATGCAAGTGAGGATGCGCTTTGAATCTTAACGAAGATTTTTGAATTAAGTGTACCTTACTGGTACCAATTTAAAGTATAAAGTTCAGTTACTACTCTTATATCTGAAGTCTTACGCTACTTCGATTTGAACCCTGACAACTTGGACCATTACGTCGCGGAACCTTCGTTGCACGGTTCCTTATCTGCGCACATACCTGGGAGGGAACCAGTCTTCAGCTCAAGCTTCAGGCTACCAGACCACTGTAGTATCTTTCAAGCAGAGGTGGCTGCCATCAAAGTAGCATTAATTGTACTGCACAGAAGTACAGCTTCCTACAGAGGGGTGGCCGCTCACTCCGATAGCAGAGCTGCAATACCGGCCTTGAACTCAAAATTAGTTGAGGAATGTTTGATCTCTTCATCAATAGCATTAAGCTACATACTTTGTTATTATCTTGTTTGGGTGCCGGTTCACAGCGGATTCGCTGGAAACTACAAAGCCGATGATCTTACTAGAAAAGGAAATCTTACTCCAATTTTATCAGATTGGGAGTGCGACTGTATTTCGCTGTAACGTTGGAACTAATTGTGCGGCTGCGAGATCCTTCTGGTTCAGAATGGAACATAAGCAGTCCTCTGAACTTCTTGGTCTTAGCAAGACTATATAAGGTGGTCTGACCTGTTTAATCGCCACAACTACGGTGTTGCTACATTACTTGTTGTATGTTAAATGTCAAAGCTGTATTTCGACAAGTCAAAGCTGATGAAACTAAACTGTCCAGCTTTTGCTAAGTGGAAGTTAAGACTTCGTGGTTGATTCAGCTTCGGTGAATCTGCTAAAGTGTCTGGGTTTGATAATAGTCGCGTATAAGGATATGTTTATCCATATCTATGAGTTTTAAGCTTCACGAAGGACCAGCGTTCACAGTTGTCAAAGTAGGATCCTGCGTTAGCTTTGATGCAGGGATCAGTCCTACGACCTAAACTAACCTTACCCAATTCTTAAGTATATTTATGGGTTTGGGAATTAAAATCATAATGAATCCATTTAAACACCTTTAAGATGATCAAAAACGCCTTATCTCAGCTGAAAATATAATAATACATATATTTTTATACCGAGTATTCCAAGAGGGATATATATAGCAAACATTTCACAAGACGTTTGAGTTCTGATTGCAAAATTTATGGGACAGTCACATAAAGTTTATTGTTCCCAAACATTTCGCTTGCATTATCCAAAGAACTTATTGTCCAAATCACTTTTATTATCCAAAAATTGTGTACAAAACAAAAATTTTATTACTTTCCTTATGAGCGAAAGGTTTTGGGTAATTGCCAATATAACCTTACAAGCATAACAATACATGTTCGCACATTATATATGAACTTCTATATTTCTTTTCATCTTATCAATGACAAACTCAGCAGCTTTGATTAAATTTACGTTTGTAGAGACAGATGTATTTACATATGTACGACGACAATAGTGCTGCTAATTTGTTTATTGTACTTGTCGGTTTCAGTCACGTCTTGGCCCAATCATAAATATGGGTTATCATCAATTACTGTACGTGCTTTTAAATTGAATAAATATCCCTAACAAAAGCGAGTGTAAATTCTGCTTAGTAGCTATTAAAAAAATACGTGTATTAGTAATACAATGACTTGTCGAAATACTATTTAAGATCATTCAGATTGCAAGGTTATATTGTATAAAGCCTTTAACCACTGACAGTAAAGCGTTTCTCAAAATATTAGGTTCCAGTAGATGCCTTTTATACATTAGACCACCCCCTGTGGTTTAAAAAGTGTGCTATAGATAGACTGTTAAACGCTTCATAAACTTGGTGAGAATTTCACAAATGAAAGAGATAATGAACGAATTGTAGAGTTTTGTTCAATCCTCTTGACCAGTTAAATACTAGGGAATAAGAAATGTTCAAAAGAAGTAGTTTTGGTTCGTCAGGATGATTGAGTACGCTATAGTCTAGAAATTTTAATATTAGTCCGACGAAAGCGAAAAAGAAGGAAAGGACGATCTCTGGCAGTGATGGTCAGAACTCATAAAATTTGAATGGGGTGAGGCAAGGAGCACACAGACCTGCTGCGGATACAGGCAAAAAAGCTTGGAGACTACAAAACCATTGACAGTTGATCAGCGCTCACTGAACTCTGAGGATTTTGAATTAGAATAGTATAAGGTTTGCACCGCGACTTAAAGTCTATTGTACTCTCTCCTCTATCACATGTATTCCCTAAGTCTCAGCATCTTGACAAACTCCAGAAACCTGCTGGGTGCCATTGAGGTAATGTGATTCATATCCACATAAATTAAACCGAGGGCCTTGAGCCTGCGTCTACAAATTACTGTGGAATATTGAATCAGACGTATCTGAGGATACGCGGAATATATTTCGGAATTTTTTAATGATTGGTCGAGTTTTGGTCCAATCTTTTATAATAGTAAGGCGCTCTGCCCAGAAAAAATTTTCCTCGCAGTAAAATTAAAACGTAAATGCCTTTCCCATTCTCTCTCTGTGCTCTGTGCAGTGTTGGCTCTTGCAACTGACGATCAAATATCGTGTGTATTGGGAGTACCGTGTGTGCTTTTGCTTTAAGTGGAAGAGATACAAAAACACACGCGACGCTTTGCAACTTAATCAGCTGCTCGGACAACTACATATAGTGGTATAGATGAACAATAATAGCAACAACAAAAAATCATCGCTCATATAAATAGAAAAATAAGAGCTAACCAAACATGTTTTTACTGCGCGAGACATATAATATTAAAACAGCGCGGTATGCGGGGCTTATATTGGGGTACGGAACTACTGTGTCAACGCATGGCCTAACATTGCCGCTATGCGATACAGCGTGTAAAAATGAGTATTAGTTGGGGCTTTGTTTACGCGCTCGCCGACTTATTTAAAATGATTTTCCAAAAATCATTTGACCCTTAAGACCGTAACGAAACCAGGGTATATGGATATCGTTGAACTCGTGTTAATGCCTGGTATCAGATTTCGCTTGAGTCATCAAAATCGATGCTACCGTATGGAAGTTGTCGAAAATCCCGTTTTATGCTTAAACCACACAAACGATTTGCTTCAAATTTACACAGCACAAAGTCGATGATATGACGCATGCATGTGCCAAATTTCATATAATTCGGGAGCTTAGTTTGGCAACTAGAATTTTCACAAAAACTTTCGTTATAAAGTCGTTCGGACGCCTGCTCGAGTAGAGTCACAGCGTTTCCCCACAAACACGGCGTACACACGTTTTATCAGCAGATACGTATTTAATATGCGCGTTGCGGCGCTTCCCCCAAAAAACGTCATCAGCACGGCTGGTCGGAGTGCGGCTGGCGATGGCGGCGATAGCAACAATATTAACAACAAGTGGATTTTGTTGTACGAGAAGTGGAACTATGTGTTTAGTTGTGTAAATATAAACGCAATTTAGTTGTGTACATACATATGTTTTTGAAACGAGAGTTTATAGTAGTTTATTTTAAAGAATTTTAATTAAGAATTTGTATAGTGGAATCTTAAAAAAGTCACCGGTTTTGCATCCTTATTGTTTTCATTCCACTTTACTAAGGTATTGCTGCTTTCAACTGTTTGCGAATTACGCACTTCCGGTTGTTAAATATTTTGTTACATAATCTGACCTTTTCCTAATTTGATATTTGTTCCAATTTTCAATGCTTTTAATGCGAACATATTGATTCTCATCCATCTTCGAACTTTGGCTCCGAAATTTCATGATTTTTGCTGTATTTTTGAGTTAGCTGCTTTAGTTACATTTAATCCACAATCGATTTCCGCTAATACCTCGAGCAATTTTTTCTTAAAATATCAGCTTTTTAATATAATTTTTATATAATTTATGTTGATTTTTCTGCTACATTGACATGTTAATACCTTGATTCGTAACAAGTAGCAGCGCATTTGTCGAAACCATCGAATTAAAGCCACTATAGAATAAAGCTGCTATAGAAACATATCGAAAACAAGTAAGCAAGGGCTAATTTCGGCTGTAACCGAACATTTTATACTCTTGCAACTTGCAAGAATGAGAGCCGGGGACTTACTTCCAGGCGAGCCTATTTTCGCTCTGGAACATTAGAATGTCAAGATAATATTACATACCAAATTTGGTCGATATCGGTAGAATAGGTCCTGGGTTATGGGTTTTCACCTAAAAGTGGGCGCTGCCACGCCCATAATCTTATTTTGACTCCGGCCCTCTTATACCATCTCGGTTGTAAAATTTAATGTCTCTGTCATATTTATTTATTGATTTATCGCAGCTGCAATACAAACTGACCGATCAAAATCAAAATTTTTGCTTAAAACAAAATGAAATTCCGGCAATATCTGTAAACAATTTTGAGCTTGTATCTGAAAATGCGCTGAGCAGTTAATTTTTTAGGGCTGTATGTGAACTCTGCAAGCCGGTTAACTTAAGCCGGCTTTTTGACTTTTGCGAGATTCTACTGTTATATTTGAATGTGTATATATGTATATAACTATATGTTAATATAAAAAATATGTTTATTAATAAGCTTACTTTGCATATTATTATTTATATGTATTTATACATGTTTGTACTTTTCCTATCCATCTTTGTATTACTTTACATGCGTATACAACTAAATAAACAAATACATATTTCTTGCTCCACAAATGCGTGCACAATGTCTCAGCAATTTTATTTTTGCTTATACTAGCTGCACGTGTCGGACGTGCGGACGCTAAATTAACATACATACATACATAAATATGTGAAATGAAATATTATATTATATATAATAAATATAGTTAAGCTTTGATTGATATTTTAAAACCAAAAAGGTAGGTTAGAATTGAATTCAAGTTCTCTGTTTAAAATGCGTCCCGAATTTTGATTATTTTGTTTAAAAAATATTTAAAATTTGCTAAATATTGTGCTATATTTGTAGACATAAGTACATAAGTCCGTTATATACAAGTACATTCACGAATGCATATTATCTGAATCTCACAATCACATAATGCCTTAAAGTTATTCTTGATTAGAAATGTTAGAAATTTCTATAAAGCCGTTGCTCTTCCAAAAAAAACAGAAAGCTAAGCGCTCTTCAAGGAAAACTATTTTGCGAATGTTCTAAATATTTGTGATTAGTTTGCCATTGCACAATGCCAAGAGGGCATTGCCATGGTAGCATCAGCCGACTTATCCAATAGCTAATATGAGTGCTAGTTGTTCGCGTGTACATGTACATTTGTATGCAAATAAAATAAAACACTTAAATTTTATTTATATAAGTGTTTGTATACATATGTCTATTTTTAAAGATTTTGTGAAATAATGTCAAGTGCCTTATAGGCTAGAACTTATTTTTAAGGTTTTATCAATCCAATAGATTTTATATCAACTCAACTTTAAAGTTTAGATATTATTAGATTATTATTAGAATTTTTTTTTAATAGGTACAACGGTAAAGTTAATATTTTATTTTAACTGTAAGCCTCCTGGGTATGGCTTAGTTAGAAAAAACCAGTTTGCAAGTGGTCGTCCGATTTCTTTGAAACTTTAATACTAAAGTAATTTTGAACATTGAACAACGTTAACTTCGGTTGGAAGCTTTAATACGCTTCACAAATACAAAATGTTTCTTACAAGAACTTGATTCCGATCGTTCAGCTTGTATGGCAGCTATATGCTATAGTAGTTCAATATTGATGAGAAAAGTACGTGTGAAAAATTTCAGATCGATATCTCAAAAAACTGAGGGACAAGTTCGCGTATACAAGTATACAGTCAGACAGACATGTCTAAATATACTCAGCTAAGCGATGAGCAGCTTTTTGTGGAGAAAAGTACGTGTGAAAAATTTCAGATCGATATCTCAAAAACTAAGGGACTAGTTACAGACAAACGAACATGGCTAAATCGACTCAGCTCATGCTGATCATTTTTGATATATATTTTACACGGTCTGCGACCTTTCCTTCTGGGTGTTACACACTTCGTGGCAAACTTAATACACCCTGTTCCTGCGGTTTTTTTTTTTTGAAAATTAATATCTCCGAAACTTTTAGATAAAATACAGACGAAATAGTTGAAAATATAAGGTATTATTTTATATTAAAACCCAACAAGTTCCAAATTTTTACACAAAAAAGTTCAAAACAAATTTTTCAGTTGATATTTAGTTCATTTGGCCAAAATTTTCAATTTTCCAATATCAATCCTTATAATTTTACCTTTGAAATATCGTCACGAATGTTAGAAAATTAAAGTCTTAATGTTAACTACTAAACTACATATTTGTATAGCCACTTGTGATATTAATACAATATTTTGTTAGAGTTTTCATAAAGTATGTTCTATAAGTTTTAAACCAAACCAAAAGTACCTTGAAGTCTTCAGCATTTTATTTATCGCTAGGTACTCAAAATGTACTCTCAAAACTAAGCCAAAGCTAATTTTTTCCAAACAGTTTGAGCAATATACTTAACAATTTGAAATGAATGAGTGCTCTTCCACTTTATTGATTGTCTTAACAGTAAAAAGAATATTTTTAAAACCATAAAAGCTATAGTTTTCAAATGAACTCTACTATCTCAGATTCTTAATAAATAAATACGGCTTTCTGGGTAGTATAAACGCTATGCTCTACCTGCTGCTCTGATATTATATGGACACTTCATCAAACAATCTGCTCACAAATCTTCTACATTAACTATAACAAAATTATTTTGTTGCGGAATTAAAACCAAACAACGAACGTATTATATTTTTGAAACAGCTGTTTGCTATGCCAGCAAATGGTTTCGATGCGAAAGTGTAGCCAATACGGCTCAAATAATAATTAATAAATGGAAATAAATTTAATTGATTTTTTTTACATACAAATGTGCACAAGTGCTCTTTCACTCGAGTTGAATATTGGTTTACAATGTATATGTACTTGAACCAGCTTTGTTGCGGATTGGTTGCTAATGTAATGATTATATAAGATCGTGAAGGTAGAGAGTTTTAGTTATCAATTCAATTTGTCTTAAACCAATGAACTGAGAATAACTAGCATTTTAAGAATTGAAACAAAACGCAAAAGTAAACGTAATTATTATTTCACAATTAAAATTTTGAAAGAAAATTTAGCAGCTGCTTGGCGGTGGCTAAAAAATTAATAAGATTTGTTACTTTTAGAAAAGGATGAAGTTGACATAGAACGAACGTCTATATTCCATTATTTGTGGTTTATATTTAACTGAAAAAAACTTCTGTGTTCAAGTTGTATTTGTTAAAAATTAAAATGTTGTTGTTTTGGTTTATCAAACACTCAATGTTTGTCTGAGATTTTATCAAATTTTGTTTGGTTGTCTATAAAATCAGTACACTTTCATTTATTTTATATCTAACCTAATTATTGTTCTAACATGCCCATATGGTTTATCTTATTTTTGACACGTAAACATAATAAAGTTATTTTGAGCAAATCGTTTTATGAATCGCTTTCACTGATTGCGCTCAGACGGTTATAAAAAGCGGCACAACTTTGTGCTAAATGTTGTATAAATGGCAAAATCTTATTTAGGAAAAGTTTTACCAAAAATTACAAATTATTAGTATACTAAAATACTAACTACTACTTATATACTACATATATACTTAGTAGAGAAAAAAATAGAAAAAAGATTGTAAATAAATAGTATATAATATTATATAAGATAAAATGGAGTATAAAAAATATATTTTTTTTGTGTGAAATACAGTTCCTTATTAATTTTAATAAATGCTTACATATTTGCATATACTTACTAAAAAAATTCATAAATATGACGTGGTTTGAAAAACATCTCTTAAATTTCATTATTTTATCTAAAAAGTAATTTTAAAAAATAAAAATAAAATAGTTATAATATCAGAAACTAGTATATTTAATTTTTTTACATGCTGCAATGCTTAATTTCATTTCATTAATTTTCAAATACTTTTTGATTTTTGATTGAATTTAAATTCTGCTCCACAGGGTGTTTTAAATTGAAACTCTTTATTTAACACAAAACGTTTAGAAAGCTCTACTCGTATTCCAAACAGACAAGTTGAACACCCGAAAGCTCACTGATTGCAATGTTAGCAAAGTTGCGACTAGAGAATGTTAATAAATTATTTTATTATTATTTTATATTTATTAACATTCTCTGCATAAAGTCTGTTAAGACGAGAGCATGTATATATAATATATTATACATAAACAAACATCCTAGTATGTGCTATATATCACTCTTATTACAATTCAGTGGTAAGTTTACACACTCAATTTTTATATTTTTTTACTGATTCACTTTCACATATCACATATCATATATAAATATTTATTATCTTGCTAAAAATAACTAAATACCATTGCCATTTTAAAGCCACAAATACAAGCAAAGCAAAACTACTCATTGCGGTAAACTTCCCCTGCATCTAGCTCATTCAAACTATGCAACAATTGTTTTGAGTTTATTTCCGTTTCCTATATACTACTCTTCCGCTCAGCTCTGTTAACGTACGATTACTACACGAAGCCTCAAAGCTATACGCTTGCGTAAATTAATTAAATTTTTGTTGAAAATTTTAAAATAAAAGCGGTAGGAGTGAATAAGGCGAATGGAAAGCAGGAGCAAAATGGAAGCATATGAAAATGTGTACTTAATAATCATTATGATGCCAAATTCTTCAATTAGTTCAATTTTCATCGAGCCCTTCTATCGTTCTCTTTATATTGATATTGTTGAGCTCACTTTTTACAAAACTACAAATATTTTTTATAGTGGAATTAAAAAGTGTAAATATTTTTTGAAAAAGTGCATAGAAATTATGTTTGTACAATATTATATGAAATTGAATTATTATGAAGGGTTATAAATGTTAAATATTTAGCGCGAATGGAGATTAAAAATAAGTGAGCTGTGCTTAATAAAAAAATATTATGTTTGTAAAACATGTTTATATCCTAGTTTATACATATATACATCGAGAAGCGTTTGCTCAAATATTCACTGCATTTTATTATAAGAATTCACTCGCACTGACATCTAGATTAAGCACCTGAGCACATAGCTTTTTCTGCTCTCTTAAATTCTTATAGTACTCAATTTTCTTATTCGCATAATTTTAATTGCAAAAATTTTGTCGAGTTCATTTCTGTTTCCCTTCTCATTTCGAATACGCTATTACTATTAAACTCAGTGTGCTTTTGTAGCAAATATTACAAAACTATTTGAATTTCCTATGATATTAAATCAATTGAGATTAAAGAGATAAAAAAGTTCACTGGAATTAGAAAAGAAGAGAAGAATGCTAAGAGGTGGTTGTAAAAAAAGTGCTGTTGTTAAAACTGAGCATATAACGGCACTTCGATGCAGTTAAAATTGTGCAGTCACATTTTTGGAGTTGCAAAAATAAATAAGGAGTTAGAACTTTTTTATTATAAAGTAGAAAATTTAAGCAAATAAAAAAAATAATAATAATGATAAAATGGTGAAAAATAACTGTTTAATTAAACATTAAAAAATTTAAATTTTTTGGTTTAAGTAAATGAAACGCTACAGTAAAAAAAGATGAAAAGTTAAAGTAGAAATGAAGCCGTACACGCCGACAGTGTTCATGAGCCTCTTAAAGGCCTAGCTGTGTCGTCAGACAGCCACTCTACCTACCTACCTACATTTTTGTGTTTGTATTAGTGTATCTGGGCTTACTGGTGAAGCTCCTGTCTTTTTAATCACAACAAAATCGCATTACGTCGCTGTAGTAACACCTTTCTAATAAAAAATATGGTAAGCAGAAAAACTACTTTGGGTTTAATATATATATATAATTATTAAATTAAATGTTTATTTTTTCATTATAAAAATATATTATTCATATAATTTATTTATTATAATACCACTTTATATATTAAATATATGATAGCTATAATCACACTTTATGACTGTATTTATGATTTTATTCAGAAATCATAAAATGACAAATGCATTACAATTTTTATGTCAAAATATTAAATAATCAAATAACCATATTTCCAGAATTTTATGATTTTGTGCAGAAAAATTATAATCTGCCTAAAAATTTATTAAAAAATATTTTAGTTTGCGTGAAATCGTTTTGAATTTCATTCTCTGTTAACAAGCTACCGGTGTATGTAATTCAAAAAATGTAAAAAAGGCGTTAAATATGTTTCTACATAATTAACTTATTAAGCAATGAAAGTCTAGCACGACTTTTCTTCTTGTTCGGTCTACCAGTTAGAGACTGTCTTTCACTCAATGTATCTGCCGGCTCCAAAGGTATTGTAGAAGTTCTAGTTTCGATCTTATGAAAGTGCACACATTCAATAAATTGCAAGTATCTTAATTTGTTTCGCAATTCTTCAATTGTCTTCAATACTTTTGGAACATCAGTATGTAACGCCAACTGCTGCTCATGCTTCGGTTTTACGTTGTTATGTAAGCTCTTCTCACTAATGGAACTGTGAATGCTTATACTATCATCTGAGAATTTGTTGCTCAAAACTGCATTATGCATTGCCATTATAGTTGTGTAATATTGAGGATTGTATGTAAAGAAACAATTAAAAATATTGTAAGCTCTCGTACGAGTGTAGTCATTCAAAGCTACATACGAACTGATCGTACTCGGCAGTGTCCGATATTTACACTTTACATTAAAGAAGATCCAGGCGATTTAAGTACTAGTAACTAGTAGCAGGTAAGAACATTGTCCTTTAATAAAATAAATATGTACATACATACCACAAAAAGGTTTCCACTAGTGTGCAAATAAAGTGCATACGCGTTCTTTTAAACATTGTAAAAAACACGACTTGAAACTACCTGATTGATTAGTAGGAATACTACTAGCACTTCATTTTCGGAGTTTTCTTCATAGATAACTAGGTTTGCGTCAGCGTTGCATTTTCAGGTTTTAATTTTTTTAGAAAAATTTAAGAAATTCAAACTTTTTGTGATTGGAATTTGCCATTGCTATATCATATCCTGCCGTAATACACTATACTATTGACTAATGCTAACATTATGAATATCTAGATTCCTTGGGCCTCAACAAGTTCACTACATGGACCGAAAAGTCTTTGGAGTGACGGAGATCCTTGGCTAAGGTTATTAACTTTAACCAAAGAACTCTCAAAGCTTCACGAAAAAGATGAAATATTCCAGTATGCAAAATAGACTCACAACCAAAATATTAATTCAACTAGAAGTTTTAGAAAAAGTTAACGCAAAGAAGTCCACAAATTGAGTGGGTGTACTTATAGGTGTGTTATTAGTCAATAGCAACAGTTTAATTTCTATGCAAATACAAAACCATATTTTTTACAGCACATTTTCGATTTTTATTATTGACACGATTTTACACAAATGATCACTATTATAAATACAATAAATAGACAGAATGAAATTCAAAATTAGTGGATTCATAGTTTTTATTCACAATAAAAAACGTTTTACAAAAATTCCACTTTGCGTTTTCGCAAAATAAACTAAGATTTAAATATTTTTGTTTACAACTTACAAACTGGAAGCCATATTAATAATTCCTGCTTTAATAAAGCCGAGCTATAAACTTTCACTGCTTCCAGTTTTTAATTTTTCCCATAGTTCAATTATTTACTTTCCTGTGTTATGCCATTAATATTTAGTTAAAAGTTCAATGAATGTCGAGCTCGACAGCCGATTCTCACACCTGTTGACGGTAGTGACATCCTCCTGAAATCGGGCACTCCAGCTTCGATTTGGCGGAAATGTTCGCATTCAACTAAATGCAAATAGCGCAATCTCAAGCGCAACCGCGACACTGTCTGCACTAAAGTTTCCGTTTGGGAATACGCTGCTTCTTCGGATGTTGACACATCATCGTCGCTTGAATTTTTGTCGTTAACGAAAGCTGGCATACGCAATTCGTTTGTAAAAGCGTTGAGTTTGAAAAAGTTATTTTCCATTGTTAAATTTGCTTGTAGTTTGTGCTAAGATGAAAATTATTAACGAACTCTAGTGTTCGTAGTGATTGTTAAGTGAGAGGATGAAGACTGACTAATATTAGAAAGGTTATTTCAGGCACTTTTATACATACTAAGTAGCAGAACTAGCAAGCTGCGTATTTAGTATGAATATTTTTTAGGATAAGTACGAAAATAAGTCTGCATTGCTTTTTTAGTAGGGCGTTACTGTAGCACTTAAGGCTATGAAAAACAAACAAATGAGTTTAAATGTTAAGCATATGTGAACAATGTTCCATTTTTTAGAGACTCACGCAATTTAGATTTTTCTTTCATAAAAATATTTTTATTCGTACTCAAGGTCGAATATGTGGATCAATTTTGTTTGAGCGGTACTGTCGTCAACATTTCTCTTTGTTGTTATGAAATACCGTGCACTCAATACCTGTTGAACAAAAAAGTTTCGTTTTTATAAGGATTATACAAAATATGAAACATAAGTTAAAGTATAGATTGCTTCAAGAATATGAGTTCAAAAACGTCAAAATTTTTGTAATGTATTAAAAAACCAACGAATAGGGTTAGTTGGTTAGCACTACCGAATTTACCTGTTCAAAGTATAACAGATTGTTGATAACATTTCCTGAAAGTATCCGAAACATTGAGAAAAATAGCAAAAATGTAATAAAATGTAAAAAAAAAGAAATATGCTTAAGAAATGTTCCTTGTTTTAACTGGTCTCTTAAGTTTAGGTCTTATCCACCTCTGAATGTGGACAGTTTTCCTCTATGCTGTTTCAAAAGAGCTGATATTGATGTGTAACATTAATACCCTCCATATCCATTGATCTTGGATTAAAAAAATAAACGTAAGTTGAATATTTTCAATTTCTTTTATTGCATAATATTTTTCTAAAGAATTGTATTGTGCTTCAGTGTCTAGCAACTAGCAACTCGTCCTTTCCCAGAAATTCACTTTTTGTAGAACTTCTGCCTTTTACCTGCGTATTACTTTTACTTGCTTTTTTCCACCTGTTTCGCAAATCTTACCTGCCCTAGCTTTTCGCCGTGCATCTTTTAATTTTTTAGCTTTTGAATGTTCAGGTGTTAAGCTATAAATTAGAATGCGCTTTGAAGTAAATCTTTAGTAATACATCGAAATCGATCTTCTTCGCTTCACGGTAAAAATACTTGCAATTATAAAATGGCTGAAAGCATTATTCACGAACTCAACGCACAATTTAATGATTTGGACTTAAAGTCCAAAAATAAAATGCAAAATAAGGATGCATGGAAGGAAGATTCCACCGCAAATAAAAATTCCAAATATATTGACGCGGAAGAGCACTGTATGCCATATCATACTTTAACGGACAGCAAGGACATCACATACATTTGTTCCTTATGTGGCGGCAATCTATATGCAAATATTACTAATAATAATGTGTTGAAAGAAAATTTGCATTATAAGTTAATTTGCCCGCGCGGATGTACAAAACCGCAAAATAAAGAAGTAACGGAAATTTTAGATGACCAACAACTACAAGCAATGGGAGCAGAATACAACTATAGCTCATGCCAGCCTCACGATATGGTTGCAATGCATAATCACGATTTCAGATTCAATCTTACCACCGATCTCATGGCCGCGCGGACTGCGCGTTTAAAGCAACTTTTAAATACCATCGATTGTGATAATTAACGAACTTAACATAATTAAAAAATGTTCGAAAATAGCGGTCTGATTTTACATGCACTTAATATTTGAATTGCTTTTAAACCCGTTTCCTATGTATAGATTAAAACGCTAACGTATTGATTTGTATCCTAGAAGCATCTAGCTCTTATTATATGCCTTTTTGTTTTCAGTTCGTTTCGTTGAAATTATGGTAGGATATATACCACTAGCATTAGTGAGAATCTATTTTCTGGGCGTCTAACAATTTTATTCACCATCCTGTGTGGTACTTTAACAACTCTTCTAATGAAACTTCGACAAATAGAAGCTTTTTGTTTCCTGCACTTAACATTTATTTATCAATTGTACATATTGTATATATTCAAATACTATATATAAGTAGAACATAAAACAAACTCATAAATATTAAATATAATTTTTATAATTGACAAATTATAAATTAGCTTTCATAGCGCTCGATATATACTTAAAGAATTCTCTCACAACATTCTCGTTCTCTTTATGTTCCACAATGCCAATAAACTGCATGGCCACGAACAGCATTAACAGGACGACAAATGTACAAACCAACCACAGGCAAAATCTGGAAAAGTTCGGTTAGTTACACAGGCCGGATATTGTTTATATAACATTTCCAAGACAATCGTTACAAAACGTATAAAACATATTGGTGAACTTTTAATTATATAAAAAAAAATATTTTAGGTACCAAAAGTGATATTTATAGCCATTATTTAATCAATAGAGTCAATCAATAGAGTTAATAGAGATATATATTATCTAAGCATTAACCATTAAGGACTACCGTACAATGATACAACTTAAACAAATTTCGGCTTAAGAACGACAAAATACTGAAATTGGTTGGATCCATTCAAATCCACCAACAATTGTACTGGTCTATGTAGAAAGTTCTCATGATGTCTGAGAATCGAACGCTTTTTTAAACGGTAATCTTTATGCTTTGGTTTGTTTGAAAACATGTAATCTCAATTCAATCAATAAATCCGCCGTAAATATCATTTTAGCTCACATATATAGACTGTATCTAAATGCTTAGCGTCAAAACAGTTTTTAGATATTCTTACTTGCACATTCCGTGCTTGGTTTAATTTCTTGGTATCTATATTTCTTTATCACTATTCGCTTTATATTAATATAGACATTGTTTTTTCGGCAGGCAAAAAATATAAAATATTTCAGTTTACATATTTTCGAAACATATTGCAATGCTCCCAGTAAGTTAAAAAATGATTTCCGAAAAACTTTATTTGTACATATTTATTGCGTAATATCAATATTATGATTTAAAACTAACTCTGTGTTCTGACTTCACGCTTAATACGTCTTGATTAAAGTTTAAGCATTACTTTGTAGAAAATTAGAAAAAATTTCTATAAAATATACTATGTTGAAGTAAATGAGCAGTGACTCGGAGCGTAATCTCATTTTGCTCATCTCGTTCTTTGACTAACATTATATTCATTCGCAAACATTATATGCCTTTTATTCTACTGGATCTTAGCTTCAAAATAATTGTAATCCTTTTCCTAACAACTCACCAGAGTCTGTATCTTTTCAACCTCACCTCACCTCACCTATTGCCTCTCTTGAAATGAGAACTTCTCTCCTAGCAAGGACGTCGCTAAGAGATATTTTTGCATATAAACTTATCTATAAAAGATGCGATCAAAGTTCGTATAAAAATCTAACGTCTATATTAACTTTATTCGCGAGGACAAGATATCGAAATTTTAAGTTTTATATGTGATGTTATCAAATACTCAACAAAATCCTTTTAATAGTATTGCTACAAAAAGCCTTTAAAATTTACCAAGGCAGCATTTACCCTCTCCTCCATCATTTATTTTTGAATCAGCGTCTCTCCTATTGTTGTAAAAGAAAACAAAGTACACGGTAAGACCAATTATGAGAAACAATATGAGAAATGTACGAAATATGCTGAGACCGATAGTTAAGGCACATTGGCAGCAGCTGGAAGAAGTATAGTTAGCAATAAAATATTTAAGCAATCGTTTGATGATGCATATGAATATTAGAGATGTTTTTGAAATCCATTTCAACAAAAACTATAAAATAAAAATATAAAAGAGTGATGTTGAGAAAGTCGTATAAAAAACGGCCACCACAAGGCTCTGGTGTACAATACAATAAAGATCCAAACAATTTTCGAACACTGGGTGTACGGAGTTACAGACGGTGACATAGAGAACCTGGGTTTAGCTGGAGTATATTTATATTACAATATATGTTCTTAATAAAGAGAAACGTTTTGGGTCTAGCGAGCCCAAAATTAATTGTATTTTTCGTACGCCTTAATGGCAGAGGAATATTCTATAAGAAAACCCTGAGATGGAAGATATTTAAAACACCGATCGAAATATAGACGAAGCACAAGTCTATCGTAATGTCAAATGGAATAGAGTATGAGTATCCTCTACACTCATTCCTAGTTTCGCCAACTTTTGAAAATAGTTATTTACCAGCGCACAACCATTACTGAACCCTTGAGACGTTCACATAATACGCCACACATTTTTATTGCTCTTTGTTAAAATGAGTTTAATTATACGTTTAAATAACTCTTTTGATCTCAATAGTTTTAGATATCAGCGACTAAATGTTCCAATTACAATGTGCCTTATGTATATTACACGAATGAAAAATATTTCATTAGCTTTTCAGATTTGCCTGTAAACTTCATGGTTAACTTTACGAAAAAAGTGAGGCACATGTTTCGAAAAATTATATTTTACATTATTATGAATTACCCCTTAGTTGATTCATCTAACAGCGAGTCAGAAATTAGAATAACGGAGCACAAGAAATTAGATGAGAAAACTTCATCTACACAAATTCAAATGAAATCAAAACGCAAATCAAAAATGAACCAGCAATTGCATATTTAAAAAACTCTGTATAAACTTAGGCGCTCAAACGCTGTGTGATTTTTTCACTCGTCTTATGACAACAATATTTAATTCGCAGACGATTTATAAAATTCATGTTTGAAAACTATTAAACTTCTTCTTGAAAATCTTAATTTATTATATAGAATACCATAACCAATGCGTTTAACTCCAATAGCTTTAAATCTTTATATTTCTATTCTAATAAACATATTAATTGAATTATAACGCAATTTTAATAACTGTAATTATTCTATCTTAGAAATAATATTCGCATATCAACCTGTGAAAGGCCTCAAAATAAAGCTCATCAATTCTTGCATAACCGAGTTTTCTTTATCGGCATCTGGACTTTTGTGAAAAACAAAAGCTCCAAAGCAAATTGTTAAGAAAATTATTAAGGCGATGATCACAATGCAGGCGGTGGCACAAAACACGTTGTATCTGCAGCCGCTGAAAGAGAACGTGCAAAAAATGTACTCATTATTGGAGAAACACTCTGAAAGTATTTATATATTGTATATATATATATATTTAAAGCAATATAAAGAATCAAGACTTTTTCCTTACCAACACATATTCTTCTGTTTGTTTTTGCCTTGTTATTTGTATTAAAGAGTTTTAGCAAATTATTCGTGTTTCTATTTGAAAATATTTGATTATTTTTACTCTAATGACGTTTTTCGGCTCCACGTTTTTTTTTGTTTTGCTCGATGTTCTAAATTATTTTTATCCAAGTTGATACTTCTTATAACTTTTGGGCATTATTAAATACTTACTTTTAAAATAATTGTCTAAAATTATTTTGTAGCGAGTAGTAACGAAAAAATTATCAAGCTTGCCAGGCTGGTACTTCGTTACTCGGTAAAACGATAGTCCCTTAATTTTATAAAATCAAAATTCACGTAAAAAACTACCGAATAACAACTAACGAATTAACAAAGCTGGTCTGAATACCCCTGTTGATATGTTACAGAGGTTCCGGTCAAAAATCCTTAGAGTTATGAAGGGTTCACCGTAATCAAAATATTCACAAATATCTTGACATTCCTATGGTAAAGAAATAACTAGAGGCGAAACTAGAGGACAGCAGTAAGAACTATGAACTTAAACTGCGTAATTATCCAAATCCTTTAGCTAACCTTATTACAAAACCCGCTTGAAAAAGGAAGATCTACCAGCCTTCTAAAGAGCAGCGTATCACCAAGCAGGCTCAACTAGAACTTTGAGCTTTTCTAGCTTTTATTAGATTTAAGATTTTATTATCTATTGTTAGGCTTGGAACAAGCAGATTCAATAAATAAAGATATATTAACAAAAAAAAATATTGTTTACTTAGATAAGCTTTAGGCTGTATATTGGCACATACAGTTTTGCTTAGCATAATCAATTGATATTTATCTGCACGAAGTTAAATAAAGGAAAGTAATAATTTAGTTAAGCTCTATTTCTAATTACTATTAGTATAATATGGCATACATATGTATATATATAAGCTACATACATTCATTTTTCTACAGATAACCTATGCACTAGAATTTTGAGTTAAGTCGTAGATATTGCAAAGGCAATATTATGGCCAAAACATTATCAACACTATTAACAAAATATTTATATCATGTTGTAAATTAACCCATACATATTTGCTCACAGCAAGGTTTTAATTAGATTAACAGCGGTGTACTCGTAATTGCATAAATTTTGTATAAATTCGCAACTACAATAAAAAACAGTGAATTCTCTTGTATAAATGTTTAAAATTATTTATTGAATTTATTAAACTTAAAAAATATACAGTTTTAACAACAATAACACTGGTTGATACTAAAGTTATTCCATAAGCCAAAAATTGGTCTTAAACCGAATTTAATTCAATTTTAGTGTTGTTGTTGGAAGTAGTCCTTAAATGTTAAAGGCGCAGCTGTTATAAGCTGCTGCACCAATTTTTCTTGTTGACCATCGGAACTATCCTTGTGGTAATATACTGTAAAGTACACGATCAGTCCGATTATGACAGCTAATATTATGACGGAACAAAATATGCCGAGTAACATATTCAGCGCACATTCGCAGCAACTACAAAGAGAAGAGAGTAAAAATTAATTATATTATAATAAAGAGCTTAAATTGGTATATGCTCAGTATAATTCTTTTTTTTTGTAATAATAAAGGCAACATGCAAAGTATGTTTTACACTATGGTCGTTCCCGAAATACGCTATCCTACAAAGCAACAATGAAACAAGTAAAAACGTCAACTTCGTTTGCACCGAAACTATTATAATCTTCACAAATACAAAATATTCCTTACAAGAACTTGATTTTGCTCGGTCAGTTTGTATGGCAATTACCATATATGCTATAGTGACTCAGGCTAAACAATTTTATCGGAGACTGCACCATTGTCTCACACAATAACCTGAATAACTGAGGGACTAGTGCGAGTATATATAGACAGACGGAAACGGACATAGCTAAATCGACTTAGCTCGTCACGCTGATCATTTATATACATATATATGGTACTTTTTAGCGTCTCCAACGTTTCCTGTTGGGTGTTACAAACAACCTAGCATACTTAATATACCCTGTTCAGGGTATAAAAAAGAAATTCCATAAGAGAGATTAGAGACATAACCTCTATCAGCTCGACTGATCTGCGTTGACATTCTCCTCACAAAATGGAGCCAACTCTACCAGTATAACGACATTTCCATAAGCATAGAACTTAAGAACTACATTGGCTTAGTTATAACATAAAAATGGATATAAACTTTCCAGACTAGGATAAATTCTTCTACTGCTGACACGGCTAATAGTAAAAACCCCCAAAGAGAAAGATTTGTCGCATATGACTCCAACTTCTGAAATGAAAAAAGTCTCAAACGATATCTCTAACACGCGACACTAAAATGTATTCGGATTTATATTCAGCAAAGGACTATAGCCTCAGCAACTTTACACAAAACTTCTTGGAGAACGTTACATATTTACCAGCACACAACCTTTGCTGTCCCCTTGAGACATGCACATAACACGCCACACATTTTTATTGCTCTTTGTTAAAACGAGTTTTATTACACGTTTAAATAAATCTTTTGATCTCAATAGTTTTTAGATATCAGCGGCTAAATGTTCCAATTACAATTATAAAGAAAAATATTTCATTAGTCTTTCAGATTTGCCTGTAAACTTCATGGTTAACTTTACGAAAAAAGTGAAGCACATGTTTCGAAACATTACATTTCGAAATTTATATTTTACATTATTATGAATTAACCCTTAGTTAAACAATCTAGGCGTGTCAGAAATTAGAATAACGGAGCACAGCGCATTAAATGAAAAAACTTCATCTACACAAATTGAAGAGAAATCAAAACTCAAATCAAAAATCAAAAAAAAAAAAACTCTGTATAAACTTAGGCGCTCAAACGCTGTGTGATTATTTCACTTGTATTATGATAAAAATATTAAATTCCCAGATGATTAATAAAATGCATGTTTGAAAACTATTAAACCTATGCTCGAAAATCTTAATTTCTTATATAGGAACGAACGTTCTTGGAGAACGTTACATCTGTACAAGTATATAGTAATAATTTCTAGGAATAAATTTCCGCTGCGTAAAATCTATTGCCTTTGTTTACAGTTGTACTTAAACTTTTCAGATGAAATTGGTATGAAACGAAACTATGATTAATTTATTTCATATTTAGTTGAAATGTTATCTTAAACTAATTAAGTGTAATATGAAATGCAGTAATAATTTTTGTAATTTTATGCAAGTCGAGTACATCTGGGATCTCTCTTGCATATATTTCATATGTATATGTAAATTAAATATTTATCTATTCATTGCTAATTACCTACTTCACCCGTTATTTACACTTTACAATGCATTCGCTATCTAACAAATGATAACTTTTATATCGCTTAAACAGTTTGAGTAAGCGACTCTGTGGTTTTCACGTGCTCAGCGATTATAAAGTGCTTGTTAAGCGGTGTCTATTGCAACACAATATTTTCAAAAGTTTCTGCTATAACTAACCAATATTACGAGATTGATTTGGTAGGCACATAATGTAAGGTTGACAGTTAATAAATTTGACAACCAAATGACAGCTAGTATCGTAAGTTTTAGCTAGCTTAAAATGGAAATCGAAGGGACTTGTACAAGTATAACCTTTAGAAATATTATTATTAGTATTACTGTAAAAATATATAAACATTTTATTATAATTTTATATGTGAGTTCGCCGATTCGAAGATTATTAGAATACCCTGATATGGAAGTTGAATACGATAACGAAGTCATTTTTGGTGGATATATGAGTGGCTGCTGTCGAATATTTTTATTCAAAAGTAGTACAAATTTACCATTATTTTATTAAAATACCGAACGAGTAACTTACTTCAGACTCGAACTCAATTCGATACATTAAAAACCGTCGAGAAAACCAATTGGATTGGTGTTTTTCAAACCCACAATAAATTTCAAACAATTGCCTCGACCTAGCTTTTAATTACTGTCACAACAACGCACCGTAGAGGTTTTATAATAAAAGAATGAGATAGAGAGTTTGTCGTCTACGCTTAACACTCAACGCTAGCAGTTCCATTAGTACTTTGGAGAAGGCATCAAAAATATCAAATTCAAACATTCTGGGTCTTAGCACCACGACTTAGAAAAACTGTCTATTTGTTCTTAAAGACTGGGGTTGAGCTAAACAAGAGCCCTATTAAGGTGCTGAACAAGATGCAGATAGTTTTTTAATTTTGGCAACGCCTTTTTCCGAGCTTAATGTGTATTCTCAAGTAATTCTAACTGATATTAGCTTAAAATGTGATACACATTTAGAATTTTTGCGCTTATAAACTTCTATTATTAGTTCTTTTTTCAGAACTTGTTATATCTAATCATATTTCTTCAGTGTTATATACTTAAAAAAAACACTTACCAACAAAACAGTTTTGCTGGACATTTTAGACACTCCCATAAACAGTTGCACATTTTGAATGTTTGTGTTTAAAAATAATGCAAAATAATTCTACAAATTAGTACACAAATTTTTTTATTTAAATATTATTAAAGCCTAGTGTAATCCTCTCGTGTACTTTAATTATTTATATGTTAGTTCGTTCGATATCGGTGAATCACTGGTCGGCGTTTAACGGTTATGTAAATCGTTTTTTCCTTTCCGTAAGTGCGTGAAACACGTTATTTCGTTAGCAAACACAAACCGCAACTGTCGTGACACTCGAGTGTTATTAGCTATTTTTCCCAATAGAAAAACTTAACCCGTGCGTGGCACATACATAGATAGGAGACCACAAATGTTTTATTATCGGGAAATACGTGCACTTAATAATAATTATCTTTATCACTAGTCGTGTGTAACATGACTCAATGTTTGTCGTACTTGAAACGATACAGTGTCTATCACCTAAGGGTTAAGCATTCAACAGGTTGGACGTGACACATTATGTTATCAGTGTCAATATCGTAATGAGACATATTTATGTGTTGATAAAAATAAGTATTTGTTACCGATATATGTACCTATGAAGAACGATAGTTATATTTTCTTATCACTATTGATTGGCTGCGATTGTTTGTTTAGTCCAACGATTAACCTGTGTGGTTGTAATTTTCAAAAGCACACACTTCAAATTCAAGGGATTCACCAGAAAATCAACAAATTTTATGGCTATGTATGTTCGGTGGACAAGGTAAACTTAACCGCTACCGTAATCATTTTTTTTAATGTAGATTAAAAAATTGTATACTTCTCGAGAAGCGTTTGCTCAAATATTCACTGCATTTTATTATAAGAATTCACTTGCACTGACATCTCAATTAACCACCTGAGTATGCGCACATAGCTTTTTCTGCTCTCTTAAATTCTTATAGTACTCAAATTTCTTATTTGCATAATTTTAATTGCAAAAATTTTGTCGAGTTCATTTCTGTTTCCCTTCTCATTTCGAATACGCTATTACTATTAAACTCAGTGTTGTTTTATAGCAAATATTACAAAACTATTTGAATTTCCTATGAGATTAAATCAATTGAGATTAAAAAGATTAAAAGCTCACTGGAATTAGAAAAGAAGAGGAGAATGCTAAGAGGTGGTTGTAAAAAAAGTGTTGTTGTTAAAAGTGAGCTTATAACGGCACTTCGAGGCATTAAAATTGTGCAGTCACATTTTTGGAGTTGCAAAAATAAATAAGAAGTTAGAACTTTTTTATAATAAAGTAGAAAATTTAAGCAAATAAAAATAATAATAATGATAAAATAGTGAAAAAATAACTGTTTAATCAAGCATTAAAAAATTAAAATTTTTTGGTTTAAGTAAATGAAACGCTACAGTAAAAAAAGATGAAAAGTTAAAGTAGAAATGAAGCCGTACACGCCGAACAGTATCCATGAGCCTCTTAAAGGCCTAGCTCTGTCGTCAGACAGCCACTCTACCTACCTACCTATATTTTTGTGTTTGTATTAGTGTATCTGGGCTTACTGGTGAAGCTCCTGTCTTTTTAATTACAACAAAATCGCATTACGTCGCTATAGTTAATATGGTAACCCTCTAATAAAAAATATGGTAGGTAGAAAAAACGACTTTGGATTTAATATGTATATAAGTATAATTATTAATTATTAAATTAAACGTTTATTTTTTTATTATAAAAATGTATTCTTCATATAATTTATTTATTATAATACCACTTTATATATTAAATATATGATAGCTATAATCACATTTTATGACTGTATTTATGATTTTATTCCGAAATCATAAAATGACAAATGCATTACGATTTTTATGTCAAAATCTTAAATAATCAAATAACCATATTTCCAGAATTTTATAATCTTCTGCAGAAAAATTATAATACGCCTATAAATTTATTAAAAAATATTTTAGTTTGCGTGAAATCGTTTTGAATTACATTCTCTGTTAACAAGCTACCGGTATATGTAATTCAAAAAATGTAAAAAAAGGCGTTAAATATGTTTCTACATAATTAACTTATTAAGCAATGAAAGTCTAGCACGACTTTTCTTCTTGTTCGGTCTACCAGTTAGAGACTGTCTTTCACTCAATGGATCTTCCGGCTCCAAAGGTATTGTAGAAGTTCTAGTTTCGATCTTATGAAAGTGCACACATTCAATAAATTGCAAGTATCTTAATTTGTTTCGCAATTCTTCAATTGTCTTCAATACTTTTGGAACATCAGTATGTAACGCCAACTGCTGCTCATGCTTCGGTTTTACGTTGTTATGTAAGCTCTTCTCACTAATGGAACTGTGAATGCTTATACTATCATCTGAGAATTTGTTGCTCAAAACTGCATTATGCATTGCCATTATAGTTGTGTAATATTGAGGATTGTATGTAAAGAAAAAATTAAAAATATTGCGAGCTCTCGTACGAGTGTAGTCATTCAAAGCTACATACGAACTGATCGTACTCGGCAGTGTCCGATATTTACACTTTACATTAAAGAAGATCCAGGCGATTTAAGTACTAGTAACTAGTAGCAGGTAAGAACATTGTCCTTTAATAAAATAAATATGTACATACACCACAAAAAGGTTTCCACTAGTGTGCAAATAAAGTGCATACGCTTTCCTTTAAACATTGTTAGCAGTACATAATTTTATAAGTACCTGTCCAAACTATAACATATTAAAACGTACCCAAATTTCATAGTAAAAATGTAATAAAAGGTAAAAAAACAACAAATATGCTTTAGAATTTTTTTTGTGCCTTTTCAAAAGAACTTATCAATAGACATTAATTCACTCTATATCCATTGACTTTCAGCTTAAGGGGTTACATGGGTTTCGTTGAGCAAAAAACACCCTATTTTCAATTTTTTTTTTTTATAAAAAATGAAATATTTTATTCAAACTTTTTTTTATTCCGCAGATACATACTTGCTACAGATTTTGTGAGTTTTTGAAGGGAAATTATAAAAAACTCGGTCATTACGACGTCATTTCTGGCAGTCCCTCGGAAAAAAGGTGCTTCCGCGTTCGCAGCAGAATTTCTGACATTATTATTAAAAGTAATAAGGAAAAAAATACGTTTTTAAGATCATTAACTAAATTTTAGGATGAGAAAAAACAAACAAAGTGAATATTGTATTTTTGCAGACGTTTTTATAAAAACATGCAAATTTAATTTAATCGGTTAAGTAGCTCGTGAGAAATCTTGACAACCGACTTTGAAAACACAGCTTCGGGAAAAACGCATATAAAGTTTTAGGTGACTATATAGCTGATATCGATCAAAGCTGTAAGTTGAATATTTTCAATTTGCTTTTTTGCATAATATTTTTATAAAGACTTGCTTTGCATGCACTTAATATTTGAATTGCTTTTAAACCCGTTTCCTATGTATAGATTAAAACGCTAACGTATTGATTTGTATCCTAGAAGCATCTAGCTCTTATTATATGCCTTTTTGTTTTCAGTTCGTTTCGTTGAAATTATGGTAGGATATATACCACTAGCATTAGTGAGAATCTATTTTATGGGCGTCTAACATTTTATTCACCATCCTGTGTGGTACTTTAACAACTCTTCTAATGAAACTTCGACAAATAGAAGCTTTTTGTTTCATGCACTTAACATTTATTTATCAATTGTACATATTGTATATATTCAAATACTATATATAAGTAGAACATAAAACAAACTCATAAATATTAAATATAATTTTTATATTTGACAAATTATAAATTAGCTTTCATAGCGCTCGATATATACTTAAAGAATTCTCTCACAACATTCTCGTTCTCTTTATGTTCCACAATGCCAATAAACTGCATGGCCACGAACAGCATTAACAGGACGACAAATGTACAAACCAACCACAGGCAAAATCTGGAAAAGTTCGGTTAGTTACACAGGCCGGATATTGTTTATATAACATTTCCAAGACAATCGTTACAAAACGTATAAAACATATTGGTAAACTTTTAATTATATAAAAAAAAATATTTTAGGTACCAAAAGTGATATTTATAGCCATTATTTAATCCATAGAGTCAATCAATAGAGTTTTATTTTTATTATATATTATCTAAGCATTAACCATAAAGGACTTACAAATACCGTACAATCATACAACTTAAACAAATTTCGGCTTAAGAACGACAAAATACTGAAATTGGTTGGATCCATTCAAATCCACCAACAATTGTACTAGTCTATGTAGAAAGTTCTCATGATGTCTGAGAATCGAACGCTTTTTTAAACGGTAATCTTTATGCTTTGGTTTGTTTGAGCATATGTACTCTTTATGCTTTGGTTTGTTTGAGCATATGTAATCTCAATTCAATCAATAAATCCGCCGTAAATATCATTTTAGCTCACTTATATAGACTGTATCTAAATGCTTAGCGTCAAAACAGTTTTTAGATATTCTTACTTGCACATTCCGTGCTTGGTTTAATTTCTTCGTATCTATATTTCTTTATCACTATTCGCTTTATATTAAAATAGACATTGTTTTTTCGGCAGGCAAAAAATATAAAATATTTCAGTTAACATATTTTCGAAACATATTGCAATGCTCCCAGTAAGTTAAAAAATTATTTCCGAAAAACTCTATTTGTACATATTTATTGCGTAATATCAATAAAATGATTTTAAACGTACTCTGTGTTCTGACTTTACGCTTAATACGTCTTGATTAAAATTTAAGCATTACTTTGTAGAAAATTAGAAAAAATTTCTATAAAATACAATATGTTGTGGTAAATGAGCAGTGACTCGGAGCGTAATCTCATTTTGCTCATCTAGTTCTTTGACTAACAATATATGTATTCGCAAACATTATATGCTTTTCATTCTACTGGATCTTAGCTTCAAAACAATTGTAATCCTTTTTCCGAACAACTCACCAGAGTCTGTATCTTTTCAACCTCACCTCACCTCACCTAATGCCTCTCTTGAAATGAGAACTTCTCATCTAGTAAAGAGATATTTTTGCATATAAACTTATCTATAAAAGATGCGATCAAAGTTCGTATAAAAATTTAACGTCGATATTAACTTTATTCGCGAGGACAAGATATCGAAATTTTAAGTTTTATATGTGATGTTATGAAATACTCAACAAAATCCTTTTAATAGTATTGCTAGAAAAAGCCTTTAAAACTTACCAGGGCAGCATTTACTCTCTCCTTAATCATTCATTTTTGAATCAGAGTCAGCAATAACAACAACAATATGAGAACTGTACGAAATATGCTGAGACAGATAGTTAAGGCACATTGGCAGCAGCTGGAAGAAATATAGTTAGCAATAACATATTTAAGCAATCACTTGATGATGCATATGAATATCAGAGATGTTTTTGAAATCCATTTCAACAAAAACTATAAAATAAAAATATAAAAGAGTGATGTTGAGAAAGTCGTATAAAAACGGCTACCACAAGGCTCTGGTGTACAATACAATAAAGATCCAAACAATTTTCGAACACTGGGTGTACGGAGTTACAGACGGTGACATAGAGAACCTGGGTTTAGCTGGAGTGTATTTATATTACAATATATGTTCTTAATAAAGAGAAACGTTTTGGGTCTAGCGAGCCCAAAATTAATTGTATTTTTCGTACGCCTTAATGGCAGATGAATATTCTATAAGAAAACCCTGAGATGGAAGATATTTAAAACACCATCTCTATAACTGATCGAAATATAGACGAAGCACAAATCTATCGTAATGTCAAATGGAATAGAGTATGAGTATCCTCTACACTCATTTGTAGTTTCGCCAACTTTTGAAAATAGTTATTTACCAGCGCACAACCATTACTGAACCCTTGAGACGTTCACATAATACGCCATACATTTTTATTGCTCTTTGTTAAAATGAGTTTTATTATACGTTTAAATAACTCTTTTGATCTCAATAGTTTTTAGATATCAGCGACTAAATGTTTCAATTACAATGTGCCTTATGTATATTACACGAATGAAAAATATTTCATTAGCTTTTCAGATTTGCCTGTAAACTTCATGGTTAACTTTACGAAAAAAGTGAGGCACATGTTTCGAAAAATTACATTTCGAAAATTATATTTTACATTATTATGAATTAACCCTAAGTTGTTTCATCTAACAGCGTGTCAGAAATTAGAATAGCGGAGCACAAGAAATTAGATGAGAAAACTTCATCTACACAAATTCAAATGAAATCAAAACGCAAATCAAAAATGAACCAGCAATTGCATACTTAAAAAACTCTGTATAAACTTAGGCGCTCAAACGTTGTGTGATTTTTTCACTCGTCTTATGACAACAATATTTAATTCGCAGACGATTTATAAAATTCATGTTTGAAAACTATTAAACTTCTTCTTGAAAATCTTAATTTATTATATAGAATACAATAACCAATGCGTTTAACTCCAATAGCTTTAGATCTTTATATTTCTATTCTAATAAACATATTAATTGAATTATAACGCAATTTTAATAACTGTAATTATTCCATCTTAGAAATAACATATCAACCTGTGAAAGGCCTCAAAATAAAGCTCATCAATTCTTGCATAACCGAGTTTTCTTTATCGGCATCTGGACTTTTGTGAAAAACAAAAGCTCCAAAGCAAATTGTTAAGAAAATTATTAAGGCGATGATCACAATGCAGGCGGTGGCACAAAACATGTTGTATCTGCAGCCGCTGAAAGAGAACGTGCAAAAAATGTACTCATTATTGGAGAAACACTTTGAAAGTATTTATATATTGTATATATATATATATTTAAAGCAATATAAAGAATCAAGACTTTGTCCTTACCAACACATATTCTTCTGTTTGTTTTTGCCTTGTTGTTTGTATTAAAGAGTTTTAGCAAATTATTCGTGTTTCTATTTGAAAATATTTTATTATTTTTACTCTAATGACGTTTTTCGGCTCCACGTTTTTTTTTTTTTGTTTTGCTCGATGTTCTAAATTATTTTTATCCAAGTTGATACTTCTTATAACTTTTGGGCATTATTAAATACTTACTTTTAAAAAAATTGTCCAAAATTATTTTGTAGCGAGTAGTAACGAAAAAATGTTCAAGCTTGCCAGGCTGGTACTTCGTTACTCGGTAAAACGATAGTCCCTTAATTTTATAAAATCAAAATTCACGTAAAAAACTACCGAATAACAACTAACGAATTAACAAAGCTGGTCTGAATACCCCTGTTGATATATTACAGATGTTCCGGTCAAAAATCCTTAGAGTTATGAAGGGTTCACCGTAATCAAAATATTCACAAATATCTTGACATTCCTATGGTAAAGGAATAACTAGAGGCGAAACTAGAGGACAGCAGTAAGAACTATGAACTTAAACTGCGTAATTATCCAAATCCTTTAGCTAACCTTATTACAAAACCCGCTTGAAAAAGGAAGATCTACCAGCCTTCTAAAGAGCAGCGTATCACCAAGCAGGCTCAACTAGAACTTTGAGCTTTTCTAGCTTTTATTAGATTTAAGATTTTATTATCTATTGTTAGGCTTGGAACAAGCAGATTCAATAAATAAAGATATATTAACAAAAAAAAATATTGTTTACTTAGATAAGCTTTAGGCTGTATATTGGCACATACAGTTTTGCTTAGCATAATCAATTGATATTTATCTGCACGAAGTTAAATAAAGGAAAGTAATAATTTAGTTAAGCTCTATTTCTAATTACTATTAGTATAATATGGCATACATATGTATATATATAAGCTACATACATTCATTTTTCTACAGATAACCTATGCACTAGAATTTTGAGTTAAGTCGTAGATATTGCAAAGGCAATATTATGGCCAAAACATTATCAACACTATTAACAAAATATTTATATCATGTTGTAAATTAACCCATACATATTTGCTCACAGCAAGGTTTTAATTAGATTAACAGCGGTGTACTCGTAATTGCATAAATTTTGTATAAATTCGCAACTACAATAAAAAACAGTGAATTCTCTTGTATAAATGTTTAAAATTATTTATTGAATTTATTAAACTTAAAAAATATACAGTTTTAACAACAATAACACTGGTTGATACTAAAGTTATTCCATAAGCCAAAAATTGGTCTTAAACCGAATTTAATTCAATTTTAGTGTTGTTGTTGGAAGTAGTCCTTAAATGTTAAAGGCGCAGCTGTTATAAGCTGCTGCACCAATTTTTCTTGTTGACCATCGGAACTATCCTTGTGGTAATATACTGTAAAGTACACGATCAGTCCGATTATGACAGCTAATATTATGACGGAACAAAATATGCCGAGTAACATATTCAGCGCACATTCGCAGCAACTACAAAGAGAAGAGAGTAAAAATTAATTATATTATAATAAAGAGCTTAAATTGGTATATGCTCAGTATAATTCTTTTTTTTTGTAATAATAAAGGCAACATGCAAAGTATGTTTTACACTATGGTCGTTCCCGAAATACGCTATCCTACAAAGCAACAATGAAACAAGTAAAAACGTCAACTTCGTTTGCACCGAAACTATTATAATCTTCACAAATACAAAATATTCCTTACAAGAACTTGATTTTGCTCGGTCAGTTTGTATGGCAATTACCATATATGCTATAGTGACTCAGGCTAAACAATTTTATCGGAGACTGCACCATTGTCTCACACAATAACCTGAATAACTGAGGGACTAGTGCGAGTATATATAGACAGACGGAAACGGACATAGCTAAATCGACTTAGCTCGTCACGCTGATCATTTATATACATATATATGGTACTTTTTAGCGTCTCCAACGTTTCCTGTTGGGTGTTACAAACAACCTAGCATACTTAATATACCCTGTTCAGGGTATAAAAAAGAAATTCCATAAGAGAGATTAGAGACATAACCTCTATCAGCTCGACTGATCTGCGTTGACATTCTCCTCACAAAATGGAGCCAACTCTACCAGTATAACGACATTTCCATAAGCATAGAACTTAAGAACTACATTGGCTTAGTTATAACATAAAAATGGATATAAACTTTCCAGACTAGGATAAATTCTTCTACTGCTGACACGGCTAATAGTAAAAACCCCCAAAGAGAAAGATTTGTCGCATATGACTCCAACTTCTGAAATGAAAAAAGTCTCAAACGATATCTCTAACACGCGACACTAAAATGTATTCGGATTTATATTCAGCAAAGGACTATAGCCTCAGCAACTTTACACAAAACTTCTTGGAGAACGTTACATATTTACCAGCACACAACCTTTGCTGTCCCCTTGAGACATGCACATAACACGCCACACATTTTTATTGCTCTTTGTTAAAACGAGTTTTATTACACGTTTAAATAAATCTTTTGATCTCAATAGTTTTTAGATATCAGCGGCTAAATGTTCCAATTACAATTATAAAGAAAAATATTTCATTAGTCTTTCAGATTTGCCTGTAAACTTCATGGTTAACTTTACGAAAAAAGTGAAGCACATGTTTCGAAACATTACATTTCGAAATTTATATTTTACATTATTATGAATTAACCCTTAGTTAAACAATCTAGGCGTGTCAGAAATTAGAATAACGGAGCACAGCGCATTAAATGAAAAAACTTCATCTACACAAATTGAAGAGAAATCAAAACTCAAATCAAAAATCAAAAAAAAAAAAACTCTGTATAAACTTAGGCGCTCAAACGCTGTGTGATTATTTCACTTGTATTATGATAAAAATATTAAATTCCCAGATGATTAATAAAATGCATGTTTGAAAACTATTAAACCTATGCTCGAAAATCTTAATTTCTTATATAGGAACGAACGTTCTTGGAGAACGTTACATCTGTACAAGTATATAGTAATAATTTCTAGGAATAAATTTCCGCTGCGTAAAATCTATTGCCTTTGTTTACAGTTGTACTTAAACTTTTCAGATGAAATTGGTATGAAACGAAACTATGATTAATTTATTTCATATTTAGTTGAAATGTTATCTTAAACTAATTAAGTGTAATATGAAATGCAGTAATAATTTTTGTAATTTTATGCAAGTCGAGTACATCTGGGATCTCTCTTGCATATATTTCATATGTATATGTAAATTAAATATTTATCTATTCATTGCTAATTACCTACTTCACCCGTTATTTACACTTTACAATGCATTCGCTATCTAACAAATGATAACTTTTATATCGCTTAAACAGTTTGAGTAAGCGACTCTGTGGTTTTCACGTGCTCAGCGATTATAAAGTGCTTGTTAAGCGGTGTCTATTGCAACACAATATTTTCAAAAGTTTCTGCTATAACTAACCAATATTACGAGATTGATTTGGTAGGCACATAATGTAAGGTTGACAGTTAATAAATTTGACAACCAAATGACAGCTAGTATCGTAAGTTTTAGCTAGCTTAAAATGGAAATCGAAGGGACTTGTACAAGTATAACCTTTAGAAATATTATTATTAGTATTACTGTAAAAATATATAAACATTTTATTATAATTTTATATGTGAGTTCGCCGATTCGAAGATTATTAGAATACCCTGATATGGAAGTTGAATACGATAACGAAGTCATTTTTGGTGGATATATGAGTGGCTGCTGTCGAATATTTTTATTCAAAAGTAGTACAAATTTACCATTATTTTATTAAAATACCGAACGAGTAACTTACTTCAGACTCGAACTCAATTCGATACATTAAAAACCGTCGAGAAAACCAATTGGATTGGTGTTTTTCAAACCCACAATAAATTTCAAACAATTGCCTCGACCTAGCTTTTAATTACTGTCACAACAACGCACCGTAGAGGTTTTATAATAAAAGAATGAGATAGAGAGTTTGTCGTCTACGCTTAACACTCAACGCTAGCAGTTCCATTAGTACTTTGGAGAAGGCATCAAAAATATCAAATTCAAACATTCTGGGTCTTAGCACCACGACTTAGAAAAACTGTCTATTTGTTCTTAAAGACTGGGGTTGAGCTAAACAAGAGCCCTATTAAGGTGCTGAACAAGATGCAGATAGTTTTTTAATTTTGGCAACGCCTTTTTCCGAGCTTAATGTGTATTCTCAAGTAATTCTAACTGATATTAGCTTAAAATGTGATACACATTTAGAATTTTTGCGCTTATAAACTTCTATTATTAGTTCTTTTTTCAGAACTTGTTATATCTAATCATATTTCTTCAGTGTTATATACTTAAAAAAAACACTTACCAACAAAACAGTTTTGCTGGACATTTTAGACACTCCCATAAACAGTTGCACATTTTGAATGTTTGTGTTTAAAAATAATGCAAAATAATTCTACAAATTAGTACACAAATTTTTTTATTTAAATATTATTAAAGCCTAGTGTAATCCTCTCGTGTACTTTAATTATTTATATGTTAGTTCGTTCGATATCGGTGAATCACTGGTCGGCGTTTAACGGTTATGTAAATCGTTTTTTCCTTTCCGTAAGTGCGTGAAACACGTTATTTCGTTAGCAAACACAAACCGCAACTGTCGTGACACTCGAGTGTTATTAGCTATTTTTCCCAATAGAAAAACTTAACCCGTGCGTGGCACATACATAGATAGGAGACCACAAATGTTTTATTATCGGGAAATACGTGCACTTAATAATAATTATCTTTATCACTAGTCGTGTGTAACATGACTCAATGTTTGTCGTACTTGAAACGATACAGTGTCTATCACCTAAGGGTTAAGCATTCAACAGGTTGGACGTGACACATTATGTTATCAGTGTCAATATCGTAATGAGACATATTTATGTGTTGATAAAAATAAGTATTTGTTACCGATATATGTACCTATGAAGAACGATAGTTATATTTTCTTATCACTATTGATTGGCTGCGATTGTTTGTTTAGTCCAACGATTAACCTGTGTGGTTGTAATTTTCAAAAGCACACACTTCAAATTCAAGGGATTCACCAGAAAATCAACAAATTTTATGGCTATGTATGTTCGGTGGACAAGGTAAACTTAACCGCTACCGTAATCATTTTTTTTAATGTAGATTAAAAAATTGTATACTTCTCGAGAAGCGTTTGCTCAAATATTCACTGCATTTTATTATAAGAATTCACTTGCACTGACATCTCAATTAACCACCTGAGTATGCGCACATAGCTTTTTCTGCTCTCTTAAATTCTTATAGTACTCAAATTTCTTATTTGCATAATTTTAATTGCAAAAATTTTGTCGAGTTCATTTCTGTTTCCCTTCTCATTTCGAATACGCTATTACTATTAAACTCAGTGTTGTTTTATAGCAAATATTACAAAACTATTTGAATTTCCTATGAGATTAAATCAATTGAGATTAAAAAGATTAAAAGCTCACTGGAATTAGAAAAGAAGAGGAGAATGCTAAGAGGTGGTTGTAAAAAAAGTGTTGTTGTTAAAAGTGAGCTTATAACGGCACTTCGAGGCAATTAAAATTGTGCAGTCACATTTTTGGAGTTGCAAAAATAAATAAGAAGTTAGAACTTTTTTATAATAAAGTAGAAAATTTAAGCAAATAAAAATAATAATAATGATAAAATAGTGAAAAAATAACTGTTTAATCAAGCATTAAAAAATTAAAATTTTTTGGTTTAAGTAAATGAAACGCTACAGTAAAAAAAGATGAAAAGTTAAAGTAGAAATGAAGCCGTACACGCCGAACAGTATCCATGAGCCTCTTAAAGGCCTAGCTCTGTCGTCAGACAGCCACTCTACCTACCTACCTATATTTTTGTGTTTGTATTAGTGTATCTGGGCTTACTGGTGAAGCTCCTGTCTTTTTAATTACAACAAAATCGCATTACGTCGCTATAGTTAATATGGTAACCCTTTAATAAAAAATATGGTAGGTAGAAAAAACGACTTTGGATTTAATATGTATATAAGTATAATTATTAATTATTAAATTAAACGTTTATTTTTTTATTATAAAAATGTATTCTTCATATAATTTATTTATTATAATACCACTTTATATATTAAATATATGATAGCTATAATCACATTTTATGACTGTATTTATGATTTTATTCCGAAATCATAAAATGACAAATGCATTACGATTTTTATGTCAAAATCTTAAATAATCAAATAACCATATTTCCAGAATTTTATAATCTTCTGCAGAAAAATTATAATACGCCTATAAATTTATTAAAAAATATTTTAGTTTGCGTGAAATCGTTTTGAATTACATTCTCTGTTAACAAGCTACCGGTATATGTAATTCAAAAAATGTAAAAAAAGGCGTTAAATATGTTTCTACATAATTAACTTATTAAGCAATGAAAGTCTAGCACGACTTTTCTTCTTGTTCGGTCTACCAGTTAGAGACTGTCTTTCACTCAATGGATCTTCCGGCTCCAAAGGTATTGTAGAAGTTCTAGTTTCGATCTTATGAAAGTGCACACATTCAATAAATTGCAAGTATCTTAATTTGTTTCGCAATTCTTCAATTGTCTTCAATACTTTTGGAACATCAGTATGTAACGCCAACTGCTGCTCATGCTTCGGTTTTACGTTGTTATGTAAGCTCTTCTCACTAATGGAACTGTGAATGCTTATACTATCATCTGAGAATTTGTTGCTCAAAACTGCATTATGCATTGCCATTATAGTTGTGTAATATTGAGGATTGTATGTAAAGAAACAATTAAAAATATTGCAAGCTCTCGTACGAGTGTAGTCATTCAAAGCTACATACGAACTGATCGTACTCGGCAGTGTCCGATATTTATACTTTACATTAAAGAAGATCCAGGCGATTTAAGTACTAGTAACTAGTAGCAGGTAAGAACATTGTCCTTTAATAAAATAAATATGTACATACACCACAAAAAGGTTTCCACTAGTGTGCAAATAAAGTGCATACGCTTTCCTTTAAACATTGTTAGCAGTACATAATTTTATAAGTACCTGTCCAAACTATAACATATTAAAACGTACCCAAATTTCATAGTAAAAATGTAATAAAAGGTAAAAAAACAACAAATATGCTTTAGAATTTTTTTTGTGCCTTTTCAAAAGAACTTATCAATAGACATTAATTCACTCTATATCCATTGACTTTCAGCTTAAGGGGTTACATGGGTTTCGTTGAGCAAAAAACACCCTATTTTCAATTTTTTTTTTTTATAAAAAATGAAATATTTTATTCAAACTTTTTTTTATTCCGCAGATACATACTTGCTACAGATTTTGTGAGTTTTTGAAGGGAAATTATAAAAAACTCGGTCATTACGACGTCATTTCTGGCAGTCCCTCGGAAAAAAGGTGCTTCCGCGTTCGCAGCAGAATTTCTGACATTATTATTAAAAGTAATAAGGAAAAAAATACGTTTTTAAGATCATTAACTAAATTTTAGGATGAGAAAAAACAAACAAAGTGAATATTGTATTTTTGCAGACGTTTTTATAAAAACATGCAAATTTAATTTAATCGGTTAAGTAGCTCGTGAGAAATCTTGACAACCGACTTTGAAAACACAGCTTCGGGAAAAACGCATATAAAGTTTTAGGTGACTATATAGCTGATATCGATCAAAGCTGTAAGTTGAATATTTTCAATTTGCTTTTTTGCATAATATTTTTATAAAGACTTGCTTTGCATGCACTTAATATTTGAATTGCTTTTAAACCCGTTTCCTATGTATAGATTAAAACGCTAACGTATTGATTTGTATCCTAGAAGCATCTATCTCTTATTATATGCCTTTTTGTTTTCAGTTCGTTTCGTTGAAATTATGGTAGGATATATACCACTAGCATTAGTGAGAATCTATTTTCTGGGCGTCTAACAATTTTATTCACCATCCTGTGTTGTATTTTAACAACTCTTCTAATGAACCTTCGACAAATAGAGGCTTTTTGTTTCATGCACTTAACATTTATTTATCAATTGTACATATTGTATATATTCATATACTATATATAAGTAGAACATAAAACAAACTCATAAATATTAAATATAATTTTTATATTTGACAAATTATAAATAAGCTTTCATAGCGCTCGATATATACTTAAAGAATTCTCTCACAACATTCTCGTTCTCTTTATGTTCCACAATGCCAATAAACTGCATGGCCACGAACAGCATTAACAGGACGACAAATGTACAAACCAACCACAGGCAAAATCTGGAAAAGTTCGGTTAGTTACACAGGCCGGATATTGTTTATATAACATTTCCAAGACAATCGTTACAAAACGTATAAAACATATTGGTAAACTTTTAATTATATAAAAAAAAATATTTTAGGTACCAAAAGTGATATTTATAGCCATTATTTAATCCATAGAGTCAATCAATAGAGTTAATAGAGATATATATTATCTAAGCATTAACCATTAAGGACTACCGTACAATCATACAACTTAAACAAATTTCGGCTTAAGAACGACAAAATACTGAAATTGGTTGGATCCATTCAAATCCACCAACAATTGTACTAGTCTATGTAGAAAGTTCTCATGATGTCTGAGAATCGAACGCTTTTTTAAACGGTAATCTTTATGCTTTGGTTTGTTTGAGCATATGTACTCTTTATGCTTTGGTTTGTTTGAGCATATGTAATCTCAATTCAATCAATAAATCCGCCGTAAATATCATTTTAGCTCACTTATATAGACTGTATCTAAATGCTTAGCGTCAAAACAGTTTTTAGATATTCTTACTTGCACATTCCGTGCTTGGTTTAATTTCTTGGTATCTATATTTCTTTATCACTATTCGCTTTATATTAAAATAGACATTGTTTTTTCGGCAGGCAAAAAATATAAAATATTTCAGTTAACATATTTTCGAAACATATTGCAATGCTCCCAGTAAGTTAAAAAATTATTTCCGAAAAACTCTATTTGTACATATTTATTGCGTAATATCAATAAAATGATTTTAAACGTACTCTGTGTTCTGACTTTACGCTTAATACGTCTTGATTAAAATTTAAGCATTACTTTGTAGAAAATTAGAAAAAATTTCTATAAAATACAATATGTTGTGGTAAATGAGCAGTGACTCGGAGCGTAATCTCATTTTGCTCATCTAGTTCTTTGACTAACAATATATGTATTCGCAAACATTATATGCTTTTCATTCTACTGGATCTTAGCTTCAAAACAATTGTAATCCTTTTTCCGAACAACTCACCAGAGTCTGTATCTTTTCAACCTCACCTCACCTCACCTAATGCCTCTCTTGAAATGAGAACTTCTCATCTAGTAAAGAGATATTTTTGCATATAAACTTATCTATAAAAGATGCGATCAAAGTTCGTATAAAAATTTAACGTCGATATTAACTTTATTCGCGAGGACAAGATATCGAAATTTTAAGTTTTATATGTGATGTTATGAAATACTCAACAAAATCCTTTTAATAGTATTGCTAGAAAAAGCCTTTAAAACTTACCAGGGCAGCATTTACCCTCTCCTTAATCATTCATTTTTGAATCAGAGTCAGCAATAACAACAACAATATGAGAACTGTACGAAATATGCTGAGACAGATAGTTAAGGCACATTGGCAGCAGCTGGAAGAAATATAGTTAGCAATAACATATTTAAGCAATCACTTGATGATGCATATGAATATCAGAGATGTTTTTGAAATCCATTTCAACAAAAACTATAAAATAAAAATATAAAAGAGTGATGTTGAGAAAGTCGTATAAAAACGGCTACCACAAGGCTCTGGTGTACAATACAATAAAGATCCAAACAATTTTCGAACACTGGGTGTACGGAGTTACAGACGGTGACATAGAGAACCTGGGTTTAGCTGGAGTGTATTTATATTACAATATATGTTCTTAATAAAGAGAAACGTTTTGGGTCTAGCGAGCCCAAAATTAATTGTATTTTTCGTACGCCTTAATGGCAGATGAATATTCTATAAGAAAACCCTGAGATGGAAGATATTTAAAACACCATCTCTATAACTGATCGAAATATAGACGAAGCACAAATCTATCGTAATGTCAAATGGAATAGAGTATGAGTATCCTCTACACTCATTTGTAGTTTCGCCAACTTTTGAAAATAGTTATTTACCAGCGCACAACCATTACTGAACCCTTGAGACGTTCACATAATACGCCATACATTTTTATTGCTCTTTGTTAAAATGAGTTTTATTATACGTTTAAATAACTCTTTTGATCTCAATAGTTTTTAGATATCAGCGACTAAATGTTTCAATTACAATGTGCCTTATGTATATTACACGAATGAAAAATATTTCATTAGCTTTTCAGATTTGCCTGTAAACTTCATGGTTAACTTTACGAAAAAAGTGAGGCACATGTTTCGAAAAATTACATTTCGAAAATTATATTTTACATTATTATGAATTAACCCTAAGTTGTTTCATCTAACAGCGTGTCAGAAATTAGAATAGCGGAGCACAAGAAATTAGATGAGAAAACTTCATCTACACAAATTCAAATGAAATCAAAACGCAAATCAAAAATGAACCAGCAATTGCATACTTAAAAAACTCTGTATAAACTTAGGCGCTCAAACGTTGTGTGATTTTTTCACTCGTCTTATGACAACAATATTTAATTCGCAGACGATTTATAAAATTCATGTTTGAAAACTATTAAACTTCTTCTTGAAAATCTTAATTTATTATATAGAATACAATAACCAATGCGTTTAACTCCAATAGCTTTAAATCTTTATATTTATATTCTAATAAACATATTAATTGAATTATAACGCAATTTTAATAACTGTAATTATTCTATCTTAGAAATAACATTCGCATATCAACCTGTGAAAGGCCTCAAAATAAAGCTCATCAATTCTTGCATAACCGAGTTTTCTTTATCGGCATCTGGACTTTTGTGAAAAACAAAAGCTCCAAAGCAAATTGTTAAGAAAATTATTAAGGCGATGATCACAATGCAGGCGGTGGCACAAAACACGTTGTATCTGCAGCCGCTGAAAGAGAACGTGCAAAAAGTGTACTCATTATTGGAGAAACACTTTGAAAGTATTATATATATATTTTAAGCAATATAAAGAATCAAGACTTTGTCCTTACCAACACATATTCTTCTGTTTGTTTTTGCCTTGTTGTTTGTATTAAAGAGTTTTAGCAAATTATTCGTGTTTCTATTTGAAAATATTTTATTATTTTTACTCTAATGACGTTTTTCGGCTCAACGTTTTTTTTTGTTTTGCTCGATGTTCTAAATTAATTTTATCCAAGTTGATACTTCTTATAACTTTTGGGCATTATTAAATACTTACTTTTAAAATAATTGTCTAAAATTATTTTGTAGCGAGTAGTAACGAAAAAATTATCAAGCTTGCCAGGCTGGTACTTCGTTACTCGGTAAATCGATAGTCCCTTAATTTTATAAAATCAAAATTCACGTAAAAAACTACCGAATAATAACTAACGAATTAACAATGCTGGTCTGAATACCCCTGTTGATATATTACACAGGTTCCAGTCAAAAATCCTTAGAGTTATGACGGGTTCACCATGATACATGCGTAATCAAAATATTCACAAATATCTTGACATTCCTATGGTAAAGAAATAACTAGAGGCGAAACTAGAGGACAGCAGTAAGAACTATGAACTTAAACTGCGTAATTATCCAAATCCTTTAGCTAACCTTATTACAAAACCCGCTTGAAAAAGGAAGATCTACCAGCCTTCTAAAGAGCAGCGTATCACCAAGCAGGCTCAACTAGAACTTTGAGCTTTTCTAGCTTTTATTAGATTTAAGATTTTATTATCTATTGTTAGGCTTGGAACAAGCAGATTCAATAAATAAAGATATATTAACAAAAAAAAATATTGTTTACTTAGATAAGCTTTAGGCTGTATATTGGCACATACAGTTTTGCTTAGCATAATCAATTGATATTTATCTGCACGAAGTTAAATAAAGGAAAGTAATAATTTAGTTAAGCACTATTTCTAATTACTATTAGTATAATATGGCATACATATGTATATATATAAGCTACATACATTCATTTTTCTACAGATAACCTATGCACTAGAATTTTGAGTTAAGTCGTAGATATTGCAAAGGCAATATTATGGCCAAAACATTATCAACACTATAAACAAAATATTTATAGCATGTTGTAAATTAACTCATACATATTTGCTCACAGCAAGGTTTTAATTAAATTAACAGCGGTGTACTCGTAATTGCATAATTTTTGTATAAATTCGCAACTACAATAAAAAACAGTGAATTCTATTGTATAAATATTTAAAATTATTTATTTAATTTATTAAACTTAAAAAATATACAGTTTTAACAACAATAACACTGGTTTATACTAAAGTTATTCCATAAGCCAAAAATTGGTCTTAAACCGAATTTAATTCAATTTTAGTTATTTTGGTAAGAAGTCCCGAAACGTTTCATTCGCAACTGATATAAGCTGCTGCACCACTTTTTCTTGTTGACCACTATGCTTGTGGTAATATACTGTAAAGTACACGATCAGTCCGATTATGACAGCAAATATTATGATGGAACAGAATATGCCGAGTAACATATTCAGCGCACATTCGCAGCAACTACAAAGAGAAAGAGTAAAAATTAATTATGTTATAATAAAGAGCTTAAATTAGTATATGCTCAGTATACATTTTTTTTAAATAATAAAAGCAACATGCAAAGTGTTTTATACACTATGGTGGTTCCCGAAATACGCTATCCTACAAAGCAACAATGAAACAAGTAAAAACGTCAACTTCGTTTGCACCGAAACTATTATACTCTTCACAAATACAAAAGATTTCTTACAAGAACTTGATTTTGCTCGGTCAGTTTGTATGGCAATTACCATATATGCTATAGTAACTCAGGCTAAACAATTTTATCGGAGACTGCACCATTGACTCACACAATAACCTGAATAACTGAGGGACTAGTGCGAGTATATATAGACAGACGGAAACGGACATGGCTAAATCGACTTAGCTCGTCACGCTGATCATTTATATACATATATATGGTACTTTTAAGCGTCTCCAACGTTTCCTGTTGGGTGTTACAAACAACTTGGCATACTTAATATACCCTGTTCAGGGTATAAAAAAGAAATTCCATAAGAGAGATTAGAGACATAACCTCTACCAGCTCGACTGATCTGCGTTGACATTCTCCTCACAAAATGGAGCCAACTCTACCGGTATAACGACATTTCCATAAGCATAGAACTTAAGAACTACATTGGCTTAGTTATAACATAAAAATGGATATAAACTTTCCAGACTAGGATAAATTCTTCTACTGCTGACACGGCTAATAGTAAAAACCCCCAAAGAGAAAGATTTGTCGCATATGACTCCAACTTCTGAAATGAAAAAAGTCTCAAACGATATCTCTAACACGCGACACTAAAATGTATTCGGATTTATATTCAGCAAAGGACTATAGCCTCAGCAACTTTACACAAAACTTCTTGGAGAACGTTACATATTTACCTGCACACAACCTTTGCTGTACCCTTAAGACATGCACATAACACGCCACACGTTTTTATTGCTCTTTGTTAAAACGAGTTTTATTACACGTTTAAATAAATCTTTTGATCTCAATAGTTTTTAGATATCAGCGGCTAAATGTTCCAATTACAATTATAAAGAAAAATATTTCATTAGTCTTTCAGATTTGCCTGTAAACTTCATGGTTAACTTTACGAAAAAAGTGAGGCACATGTTTCGAAACATTACATTTCGAAATTTATATTTTACATTATTATGAATTAACCCTTAGTTAAACAATCTAGGCGTGTCAGACAGCTAATTATCGCGGAATATGCCAATACACTTCTTGTTTGCCTTGGTGACATTTTTATGTACCGTTATTGTACAAGCTGTAAGCGATTTACGTTTGTGGTGTGCTTCGGCTGCCACCACTGGTAGCTAGTTTGCAACTGAATGCAATTGTCCGCTAAATTATTGAAAAGTGGTGCCAACTATTTTCGCTTCGGAGTGAGTGAGTATGAATTTGGATGTTTTCTTTTGTTCTTGCTTCGATTTGTTAATGAAAGAGTTGCATTTGGCATGCGTTTGTACATTGCATGTGTCTAAAATTCTGCTGAGTTGGTCGAAGGTGTTCTATATCGAAAGCCCGATTGTTGGGTTGACAGCGAAACGGCGCTGCTTTAACTAAGAGTGGCGTTAGCTCAGTTGATTGACTTTGTTTTTTTTTTTGTTTTTGGTGGAGGGAGTAAGACAATGAAGTTGTACTTTACACAACAACTTTAGATTTTTATAACTACTGCTTGAGCAACACTTTGCAATTCGAGAATATTGGTAAACATATTTCGTTTGATGTAGAACAATGTGTTTTTTGTTAAATTTCTTTCTTTTCCAAGTAGATATTAAATTATATGAAAACGGGTTTCTAACTGAAAAGAACGAAAAATTGGCAACCGACATACGGCAGTGTGAAGCTTACCGTCCCCTCAAAGTTTCAAGCCAGGAGAAAATTCCGATAGAATTGCAAAAGCAGTGAAAACATGAAGACGAACACCTTATGAAAGATAATAGAAGAGGTCTCCCATATACTCGTCATTAGGAAGTGCGCATAGATTATAAGATTAGCGCTGAAAAAAGTGGAATCAGGCAGCGGGCCTGTTTTATATGCCGCTGATATAGACAGCTGAACAGCCACATTATAATTCCATCTTCTTTGCATATACTTGTACCAGAAATAATAGCAGTAACCTTAAAAACCTTAAAAACCTTAAAATAAACCATCGACTTATATTGGACTCTTTAGTTAAAAAAAAATCTTAGTGGAAGATTGACATTGCCTATCGATATCGATTGTTCTCAAACACCTCAGGTATAGCTACGAAAAAACGGAGTTTCCAGTATAGAGAACAAGCCTGTATGGCAAGAACAAAGGCTTAAAAGGCTGTCTAATCATCAAAGTTGGGACACAATCTCGGAGAACTATGTCTGTTCACCAAATTTTGTATAGGAAAAGCGAAACGAATACAATTGGCGCAAAACTCTCCTAAATAACTTCTCAAAAGTCTATAATTGCAGAGAAAGTGAAAAACTCATAGCACTTCCTTTCATAAATATTACGGCCAAACAGACTACCGCTACATCTGGTTTTATGCGAATTGATTTGGATTTCATGCGACCAAAAACCATATTGAGCAATATTGTCGCCAAAACGATTTTAAAACGTTTTGTAATAATGTCACTGGGTCAAGAAGTTTAACTCTTGAGCAAGTAAAGACTGCGAAGTTGGAACCTCCTACTTAACATATATATGTTATCAGATTATGAACAACATCCTCATATATACTTATCTTCAGTCTGCACTAATTATGTAATATGAAATGCAGTAATAATTTTTATAATTTTATGCAAGTCGAGTACATCTGGGATCTCTCTTGCATATATTTCTTATGTATATGTAAATTAAATATTTATCTATACATTGCTAATTACCTACTTCATCCGTTATTTACACTTTACAATGCATTCGCTATCTAACAAATGATAACTTTTATATTGCTTAAACAGTTTGAGTGAGCGACTCTGTGGTTTTCACGTGCTCAGCGATTATAAAGTGCTTGTTAAGCGGTGTATATTTCAACAAAATATTTTCAAAAGTTTCTGCTATAACTAACCAATATTACGAGATTCATTTGGTAGGCACATAATATAATGGATGACAGTTAATAAATTTGACAATCAAATGACAGCTAGTATTGCAAGTTTTAGCTAGCTTAAAATGCATGCAAATGGTGGGACTTGTACAAGTATAACCTTTAGAAATATTATTATTAGTATTACTGTAAAAATATATAAACATTTTATTATAATTTTATATGTGAGTTCGCCGATTCGAAGATTATTAGAATACCCTGATATGGAAGTTGAATACGATAACGAAGTAATTTTTGGTGGATATATGAGTGGCTGCTGTCGAATATTTTTATTCAAAAGTAGTACATATTTACCGTTATGCCTAGAAATGTAGATCATATACTGATCATATACCCATTATCTATTATACTTCTGAAATTTTTTTTATTAAAATACCGAACAAGTAACTTACTTCAGACTCGAATTCAATTAAGTTCAATACATTAAAAACCGTCGAGAAAACCAATGGGATTGGTGTTTTTCAAACCCACAATAAATTTTAAACAATTGCCTCGACCTAGCTTTTAATTACTGTCACAACAACGCACCGTAGAGGTTTTATAATAAAAGAGCGAGATAGAGAGTTTATCGTTTACGCTTAACACTCAACGCTAGCAGTTCCATTAGTACTTTGGAGAAGGCATCAAAAATATCAAATTCAAACATTCTGGGTCTTAGCACCACGACTTAGAAAAACTGTCTATTTGTTCTTAAAGACTGGGGTTGAGCTAAACGAGAGCCCTATTAAGGTGCTGAACAAGATGCAGATAGTTTTTTAATTTTGGCAACGCCTTTTTCCGAGCTTAATGTGTATTCACAAGTAATTCTAACTGATATTAACTTAAAATGTTATACAGATTTCAAATTTTTGTGCTTATAAATTTCGTTTACCAATTATTAGTTCTTTTTCAGAACTTGTTATATCTAATCATTTACATATTACTCTCTTTAGTGTTATATACTTAAAAAAAACACTTACCAACAAAACAGTTTCGCTGGACATTTTAGACATTCCAATAAACAGCACATTTTGAATGTTTGTGTTTAAAAATAATGCAAAATAATTCTACAAATTAGTACACAAATTCTTTTATTTAAATATTATTAAAGCCTAGTGTAATCCTCTCGTGCACTTTAATTAGTTATTTATGTAAATTGTGTTTTCCTTTCCGTAAGTGCGTGAAACACGTTATTTCGTTAGCAAACACAAATCGCAACTGTCGTGACATTCGAGTGTTATTAGCTATTTTTCCCAATACAAAAACCTAAACCGTGCGTGGTACATACATAGATAGGCGACCGCAAATGTATGAATTTTCGGGAAAAACGTGCATTTAATAATAATTGTCCTTATCGCTAGTCGTGTTTAACATGACTCAATGTTTGTCGTACTTGAAATGATACAGCATCTAAGGATTAAGCATTCAACAAGTTGGACGTCACACATTATGTTATCAGTGTCAATATCGTAATGAAACGTATTTATGTGTTGATAAAAATAGGTATTCGTTACCGATATATTTACCTATGAAGGACGATAGTTATATTTTTTTATCACTATTGATTGGCTGCGATTTTTTGTTTAGTTCAATGATTAACCTGTGTAGTTGTAATTTTCAAAAACACACACTTCAAGTTCAAGGGATTCACCAGAAAATCAACAAATTTTATGACTATGTATGTTCGGTGGACAAGGTAAACTTACCCGCTACCGTAATCTTTTTTTTTTAATGTAGGTTAAACAATTTTTTTCGTTTTCCTATAGCTTATATAGGAATATTAAAAATTCAGCTTTCATAATTAACGGTAATTACTATAATTTTCCCATAGAATCTTTTTCCTTGGCAATCTTAACGCGTCAACGCGGAGGCAACTTTTTTCCGAGGGACTGCCGCAAATGTTGTCGTCATGGCCGAGTTTTGAATATTTTCTTTTAAAAATTGCAAAAAATCATTGTAAGATATGTATCTTTGGAATACTAAATAGTTTGAATAAAATATTTCGTTTTTTTAAATGAAAATTATTGAAAAGAAAACAGTTTTTTGCTCGACGAAATCCATGTAACCCCTTAATATCTGAGTTTACCGATGAAAAAGTTTTACTTATGTATCTATCAAGGCTTAGTCATTAGTATCCAACCTTTAAAGGTTAATTTAGGAGACTAATGACTAAGCCTGAACCCTAGGCAGGTTGACAGGTTTGACAGGTTGTTTGGTCCATAAAAACAGTATCAAACTTTATTCCAGAGAACGTTTAAATGTTGTTCAAACTATTGAAATTACTTCACGACTAAAATTCATGAAGGTCAGCATTCGTCTTAGTTGTATTTCCCTCCCTTAATCTTCCTCTTTTAAATATATATATTTAACGGGGTAGTAGTATAGTTCGGCAATATAGCGCTCACATATGCTCAGCTGCATGTACTTAAACTTAAGCTTTGAAGTGATCGTTTTGGAATCGCTCATAAGATTTTTATGTATAAATAAGACATTCCTAAATCTATAGAACAATGTGATACCACAGCAATTCTTATGAGCTATGTAGCTCATTCTCATGACGTCGAAAATAGCTCCAAGTCATACCTAATATGACGAACCTATTACAGACATACTCGTATGTATGTACTAATATATATAATATGTAGGTGTATATAAATTCCAGCTAAAAATATTAGCTTTTCGCTTTAAATTGTAATATTTAGATTACTTCAATAGTTAACATCTGGCAGGAAATCGGCGTTAAGGCATTTTTATCTACATATATATACATTGCGGTGGAGCGAAAAAAATTATAACTTTTTTTGCTTAGCCTGAGGATAAAATTTGTAGATTATAAAAAAATAAAACTTTTGAAAAAAAAATCCAATAATGACCACATAAAATTTTTTTAATTTGATAACTTTTCATTGTCCAGAAAGAGGACTGTCCACGGCTTCTAGAACACTTATCAAAATAGATGTTATAAAATTTTTATTTTGCTTCTAGACCACTTATCAAAATTTGTTTACGAAATAAAAATTTTAAATCGAAATTTACTTTAAAAGTAAATGGGTAGATGTTAAAAAATTTTTATTTTTTTTTCCAAAAAAAAATTTTTTTATATACTACAAATTTTACCCTCAGCCTAACAAAAAAAAAAAATTTTTCGCTCCACTCTGATATACATATGTATGTACATATATACTTTACGACCGTATGTATGTACATACAGTATGTCGCTACAGCGTAATTAGCAAATTTTTGAACAGCCAATGTCAAAAGAATCCTATGAGTCATCAAAGCAAAAAATACAATCATACTACTAGTGAGGTTTTCGGTATTAACCCAAAGGTTCTTTTATCAATATTGGTGATAAGAAAATTTTGGCTTATTTATTTTATAAGCTTATTCGCCAATATACTCGAAACTGAACCAGTTCTCTACTTATAAGCTACAGACTACCGCTTTTTTTTTTTTGCAGACTGAAGATAAGTATATATGAGGATGTTGTTCATAATCTGATAACATATATATCTTAAGTAGGAGGTTCCAACTTCGGAGTCTTTACTTGCTCAAGAGTTAAACTTCTTGACCCAGTGACATTATTACAAAACGTTTTAAAATCGTTTTGGCGACAATATTGCTCAATATGGTTTTTGGTCGCATGAAATCCAAATCAATTCGCATAAAACCGGATGTAGCGGTAGTCTGTTTGGTCGTAATATTTATGAAAGGAAGTGCTATAAGCTTTTCACTTTCTCTGCAATTATAGACTATTGACTAAAGCACGCCATTTATTCAAACGAGAGAGTGGAAGAGAGTTTTTTTTATTAACTAATGAGTCCAATATAAGTCGGTGGTTTATTTTACGGTTTTTAAGGTTACTGCTACAATATTATTTCTGGTACAAGTATATGCAGAGAAGATGGAATTATAATGTGGCTGTTCTGCTGTCTATATCAGCGGCATATAAAACAGGCTTAAAGCGGGCTGATTCCACTTTTTTCAGCGCTAATCTTATAATCTATGCGCACTTCTTAAGGACGAGTATATGGGAGACCTCTTCTTTTATCTTTTATAAGGTGTTCGTCTTCATGTTGTATGGGTATTTGCATTGATACCTGCACTCAGCAGATTAGGTATCGTCAGTCATTGGTAAAAGTCCTGCTTTTGCAATTCTATAGGAATTTGCTCCTGGCTTGAAACTTTGAGGGGACGGTAAGCTTCACACTGCCGTATGTCGGTTGCCAATTTTTCGTTCTTTGCAGTTAAAAACCCATTTTCATATAATTTAATATCTACTTGGAAAAGAAAGACATTTAACAAAAAACACATTGTTCTACATCAAACGAAATATGTTTACCAATATTCTCGAATTGCAAAGTATTGCTCAAGCAGTAGTTATAAAAATCTAAAGTTGTTGTGTAAAGTACAACTTCATTGTCTTACTCCCTCCACCAAAAAAAAAAAAAAACAAAGTCAATCAACTGAGCTCACGCCACTCTTAGTTAAAGCAGCGCCGTTTCGCTGTCAACCCAACAATCGGGCTTTCGATATAGAACACCTTCGACCAACTCAGCAGAATTTTAGACACATGCAATGGACAAACGCATGCCAACTGCAACTCTTCCATTAACAAATCGAAGCAAGAACAAAAGAAAACATTCAAATTCATACTCACTCACTCCGAAGCGGAAATAGTTGGCACCACTTTTCAATAATTTAGCGGACAATTGCATTCAGTTGCAAACTAGCTACCAGTGGTGGCAGCCGAAGCACACCACAAACGTAAATCGCTTACAGCTTGTACAACAACGGTACATAAAAATGTCACCAAGGCAAACAAGAAGTGTATTGGCATATTCCACGATAATTAGCTGTCTGATCGGTATCATGATAACAGCTATGCAAATGCACACGAGCCACGCGTGGCATCTAGCACAGACCGGCCTCACCGAATCCTATCGCGTGCGCCACCTATCGCTCTATTACTCACGTGTCTTCCTCTGCATTAGCGTGGAGAATGAACACTTTCCCACGTTGATCGCCACCAAATGGCCGGAAAACTTTGTACCCCTACGAAGCGCGATATATCCGCATACATACGCGCACGCGAATGGCAATCGAAGTGACTGCGAATTGATACAGAAAGCTATATGGACCCAGGTGGATAATTTGGGACGTTTATGGGTATTCGATGCAGGGTGGGAGCAAACGCCATCGTTGTCAGTTGAGGAGACAGAGAAAACGACCGAAATGTGTGCGCCCAAGTTGTTGGTGTATGACTTGATTCGCAACGATGCGGAGGTGAGTGCCGCGGCTGAAACAAGTTGAAGCTTTGAATCTTAATACAGTAAAACAATTAAGGCAATAATTGCAATCAAGCGTGATAGAAATAGCGTTTGCAATGATTTCGTGCTATTACTTTATTTAACCCTTATGTTAGTAAACGGGTACGCGGGTACCCACCGCGGTGTATTTGTATGAATAGCTTAAAAAAAATTCGATATTTCATTTTAAGCTCTCAAATCGTCGTTTTTTAACTTAAAAGAAAGCTATTTTTTTTCTACGTTGTTATTTTTTTTCTTTAAATTGTCACTGACTATTAATATTTGAAAAAGAAAATTTTTTAGAAAAAATTTAGAAAAAAATTTTTAAAAAAATAAATAAAATAATAATAATGCTCAGATCGTGGTAGCCGGTTGCTAAAAGACGTCAGTAAAGTTGGTTACTAACATAAGGGTTAGTTAATGTGCTTTTGACAGAAAAATACGTTAAATCGTGACATCCTAAAGGGCAGGAAGCAAAGCTTATGTTTGCAAGTACTATGCAAGTTTGTCGACACGTTTCGTTTATGATGAGGATCTAACGCTAGTGTTAGTGTGTGACTGTACTAATACACCACGGCGGGGCGACTAACAGTGTCTCAGAAATTTCGTCTCTACAGAAAGACAGTTATTAGGTTAGGTTAGGTTAGAAGGTCGATTCTAGGAAAGATCACACTTGGACAGCTTAAACGCCGGTCCGTTGTGGTACCCAAAACTCCTATGACTGTATCAATAGACCCTTAAATGTCGACAAAGCGCTTTGTGTCTATGACAAACTTGTTGAGACGGCCAATATCAGTTTCGGCCAAATCTTCTGGTCCGCCGAAAGTGTGATTTTCGAGATGTCTCAATCTCAGCCTAGCAAAAGCCGAACAGTGGAGTGAAGCCAGAAGTGTCGGGACAGTTGTTAGTTTAGTGATGTTTTCATGGACTAGTTCCATTTTAAGCCTGAGTTTTGCCTGAACTTCGAAATGGGTTTGTAACGAAGAATTTGCAGTGCAAGCAGAGAGAGCAGCAAGATGTTTAAAAAGGGCTTATTTTGAGGTTCATGCTATGCGAATGAACTCAGAGAAACTCCTATAAGTGTTTGGCAAAATTTGGAGTACAGGAGTAAAGAAACGCCTAGGGAAGATATATATTTCTAAACATATTTTAAAAAGTTCAGATCTTCTCTTTGATTTATGTATGAAAAGAGCTAAAATTAATGAATGAAAAGAAACAATATAAAAAATAAAATAATTATGCATTTATATTTCCTCTACCCAACCCAACGTGGCAGGTATTGCGCATCGACTGCAGCCGCTATCTAACACCACGGGATAGTGAGGAATTGATCATCAAATTGGGTCCCAGTCCAGCGTTGTGTAAAGTGGAAAAATATATATACTTCCTACGTCCCGACGATGCACACATACTCGCCTACGATATAGTGGAACAGAAGTGGCATCGTCGCGCGCTGCTCAGTCGCAAATTCCAAGGCATTATTGAGGCGCCGTTTCCAATTAAACCAATCGACATCGCTTTCGGCCTGCAACGTGAGCTGCTCTTTGCCGATGCGGATGGCAAGCTATATGCAACGCCAAACTCACAATTAAAGACAAAAACAAAGGAAGCCAATGAAATCATCGATAATTTGAATGAAAAGCAAATGCAGCAGACGGCGGTGACGACGGATGACGGAGCGAATGCAATTGAACTGGAGTTATTGGGCAGTTTGCTGGGTCCCAGCAAGGGTATGATGGTGGACGGGCGCACCGGTGCGCTCTTCTATGCCGTACCAAAGTACGGTGCAATTGTGCGTTGCGAACTACAACGCAACTTGACAGCGGAAGACAACGAGATTGTTTACTTTACATCAAAGAATATACGACAAATATTTTTCGGTGTGGGCGGTGCGGTGTGGTTGTTGACTGATCGGCTGCTAAGCCCGGATGATCATTGTTTTGCGAATATTTGATGGTAGCTGCGTGCTGTTGTTGGCTGCTACGGGCGAAAGCGAGCGCATATACTTGACATACACAAAAAAAAAAATATAATAATAATAATACAGCTTTTTATAGTTTTGTAAGATTAAGATTTTTTACTTTAAAAATCGTTTTTGCGTTTTTTTTTTACTTCAGTTAAATTATTTTTTATGATTATACAACAGATTCTTTAATGTTTTTTCTTCGTTTTGGTCTACAAATACATGCATATATGTATATAAACTAATGTGTACATATGAGTGTATGTATGTTAAGTAATTTTTATGCATAAAATATTTAGCTAGAAATGGGCAAACTTCATTTTAAATTAAAATTTCATATTTATTTTTATATATTTTTTCTGATTTTTTTTTTTTTGTGAATTTTTTGTTTTATTTTGCTTTTATTAAAACTGCGCTAATACAATTTTTAGGCATGGCAACATTATGCATTTGAAAGAGTTGAAAAATTATATAGTCGAAATTATAAAAACTACATACATAGGTAGATGGGTATTATAGTAAAATATAAAAAAAAACCTGTTTCATATTTGTGACAAAAGTTTTAAAGTACTTTTTTATGTATGTATGTAAGATGTGTGCCGTATAAAAGCAAGCACGAAAATTCAATTTTGTTGTTAAACTTGCCACTTGCCGCGCACTAACACGCATTGATAGCGGCTAACGCGTGTTTTGAGGCAACAGCATCCAATCAATGGCTTACATTAAACTAAATTAGCTGTTTAATGTCTCCTTGTTTAACTGTTTGTATTGTAATATACTTGTAAATCATGAAATCAACTCAATTTCGTATTGTCTGTTTGTTTAAATAACCCATTAAGGCCTGCAACCGCTTTTTAATGTTCTTCTGATCGTCGAGCGTGCAACCCAATAGTGCGCTCTCGAATTTCTTGTCGACCGGCCCAGCATCCATATCCACACCATATTCATACGAGGATGATGCTTCCGCTGCACTGCAGCAAGCATTCAGGTATTGTTGGCAACGTTGACGCGATAACACTGGGTCACCAATAGTAATCATCATATCGATCAGCGCATTGATTTGACTAAGCGCATCCTCCTGCGAACGATCACGTACCGTATGTACCAATAAATCGACGGTGGAGAGGCGCGCATTAACTCGTTGTATGTAGCAGAAGATTTCTTCACGTTCCGCTGCAAAAAAACAAATACAATTTATTTAATTATATGTTCATTGTGATTTATATGCAAACGCTTACCTTCCATCATGGAATGCAGCATATCGTGACTCTTGATCAAATCAATGGACATGAGTAGGAAGTCTTTCTTTTCTTGCAAGCCCAAGGCATCTTTACGGAATTTCTCAACGCGCGCATCCAATTGATCTAACACTGAAACAAATCTGAATTGCATACAATTATTAATTTAGTTTATTGATTTTGATGATGAAACGTTAATACTTTTTTTCTAAATTAAAACATATTAGGTATGTAATTGGAAAAATTATAATTGGAATTACCTCTCGTTAAGGTTAAAGGGCCTGTTTAGCATTTTGTTACGTGTGGTATATTTTAATTGCGATGAGACAATGAAGTAGTTGATATTATTTGGATTTGTTGGAAATTGTGATTTGTTGTTTGATTGATTCAATAGTAGTACATCAAGTTACATATATAAATACATAAAAATAAAAAAAAGTAAAATCATTATTTTGTAAAGTCTAATAAGTAAATTAAATGCCACACCACAGTTAGGAACTACTTAAATAAATAATATATAATTTTTAAAGTAAAAAGCAAGAAAAAACATTAACTTCGGCTGCACCGAAGCTTGATACCCCTCGCAGCTGCATTTCTTATGGTATAAAAGTATATAAAAAAATGTTTTATTTTCGAACGTATTCTTCTGTATGTTACAAACATAACTTAATATGGTATACACTGTTCGGGGTATAATAATAATAATGCATGTGCAGTAGTTAAATTCTAGTGCTGTCAAACTATAAGGAGTGGTAAAACGTTTGGAACATAAAAGGTGCAGTCGATTACATTAGCTTTGTATTGCGGTTATGATAAAATTAATCATTACAAGTCAAATTAAAATTATGCAAAATAAGTAAACTTATGTGCATATGTTTGTGTATATAAAACTTTGCATTACTGAAATATTGCAGCAACAAATTTTAGTAATGTAGAAATAATATTTACACGCGAAATCGACAATAAAGGAATGGCTTGAAATTTTTTTATACTACATTTACACGCTTAACATACACATTTCGAACCACATGCAATATATTTCCATTAGTTGCTCGCGTTCAGTGTGCACATTGTTTGCACGGGCGCAAAACTTCTAAATCACTTATCTATTAATAGAATATGTATATGCACATATTTAGAGTTTTCTCGCCCACACACTATGATTTAATATTGAAATAGGGCAACTCCTTGCATAGATTTGTTTGAAAAGCACTTTGAAAATATATCGTTTCTCAAGAAAAATTGTTTTTCGACTAAAACACGTTTGACAGACATACTGTAGGTATATAACTACACATTTTTTAAATGTTGTTTTTTTTACTATGTATATAAATACACTTGTATAACAACCTGTCCAATGCTTTACTGTCATCCACATATCCATAGCTCTGCGTTGATGAAGCATTAACATCTATACCACCGCCAGAAAGTTCACTAAAGTGACGTGACGTTTCCGGAAAGCTTACATGACCGCCTAGTGATGATGCTGATGATGACGCCCTTGCTGCAGCGTCATTTAGACCGTGCAAATAATCAAAATTCATTGATGATTCCGACTGATAGCCTGCTGGGTTATCTGAGTACTCCTGTGGTGGTGGCACAGGAGTGGAATCAATGTCCATATCTTCTCCCTGAGACGTGATGAAAGCTTTTTTAGCGTTAAACGCTCGAAACAACGAAATTAAAATAAACCAGTGTGCCTTTAGTGCAGAAACTGCGAGCTAATTTAGTATATTGCGCGGGCGACAATTGCTGACTATTGATATTATTGGTTGTTTTGATTTTTCTCTACACTCAGTCACTGTGTATATCTTCGATGTTATTATTATTTTGTTGCTCCTAAAACACCTACTATCGTTGTGTCTTATATGCCTATGAATTGACCAAAATCTATTGTATGGACGCTTTATGTTTTCTGTGTTACGGTGTGTGTTTTCTTGTTTTTGTACTTCACAAATCAGTTGTGAATGGTTTTTCGAATTTACACTTGGAATGTTGTCTTTTGGCTTTGTTTGCTTTATATGTATATTAAAATAGCAAGACGAGAGAGACTTTAAATAATTTTATTAAAATATTTTATCTCGTTTTGTAGCCAGCCTCTAAAGTTTACGCGACGTAATGTTATGAACGTCGAAAATACTGAAAAGATATTTAAAAATAAATAAAAAATTAATCTTCAATTACCTATCAATTGAGCAGAGTTCTAGTGATGGCAGTGTCAGCAACGACAAGTCGTTATCGACAGCACCACTGGACTTCGTAGTTGTATTTAAATGCGGGACGGCAGTGCCGACGGGTATGGAGAAGGAAGAAGAACTACTTGTTGTATTTGCGGCGGTTGAGTTGTTTGTTGTATTATTGAATAATGTATTCCAATATTCATCTGCGTTAGCTGCTCGCTCAGCCGGCCCTGGCATTGCTACGTCTGGTACATTATCAAGGCGGCGGCGCTTACGCAGCATACTGAGAAAATTGTCAAACATAACGCGAAATATGCAACGGTGGACGGAAGGTTATCTTGAATTTGGCACTCTTATTTTCTTGGACGTACTCAAGCAAAAACCTAATAAAAGTATATTGTTTTAAAAATATAGGTGTGCGTAGAGCGGATTTCATTAGATAACACATAAATTGAAATTCGAGTTAGCGTTTTGTGTTTTTTTTTTAGAAAAAAATGTTTTTAATTTGTTTCAACAGGTAAAATTTCAAGCTCAACACATGTATGTATATTATGATTATGTTTTGCATTGGTTTTTGTTGTTATGACACATGTTGTAAATATTCGAGACCAATGTCACGAACGTTGTTATGCTCGAAATTCTTGTTTACATGAAGATACACACGCACATCCGTATAATTTTTATCTCACCAAAGGAACTTTTTTATTTATCAGCAATATTATTTTATACACGACACGCGAAACTATTAGTAAATTCTAGAAAGTATTGTGAAACTTTCTTTCAACAGCACTCATTTGTTTCATTCGACAATTTAAAAATATGTATATGACTTGAGTGATTTCAAACACATTTCCACTTTACGCAAAATTTAGCGACACATTTGCTTTTCCGAATTTTCGCAAGATCTTGACGTTCTTAATACTATACACTGCATAATGAGATAAATGCGAGAAAAGATATTTCCACGACAATATAATAAAGCTTCAAGCGTAATGTTTGTTAGCGAAGCACTCCATTAATCGACATAATTCTAGAACCCGAATAAAATTTAATTGTTCGTTCGCTTCCTTCTCCACTACCTTTTGACTGATTATTTTTATTCTGGCTGTCATTAAAACAACTTTTTATGAACAGGGGGATGAGCGGTATGCTTGACTAATTACCTGAATGAATGAAAGAGCAATAATCTGCCTGTTTCGCATAGACAAATTTGGTGTAGGGAACTGGGATCGCCTTCAGATGTTTCACAGATTTTCACCAATTGTCCTTTATATGTCCTTTGTGTATCAAACACGCTCAATTCTTTCTATGAAATGTATGCAGACAATTATTCTATACGCATTTATTCATTTTTCGTTTGCAGTATTTCAGAAAATTTTCAGCGAAAATTTCTGGTGTTTTTCCACAAACCATTTGACAAAAGCTAAATTCCCTCTACTTTTTTCAACTGCTTCTTATTGATGTCTTCTGTTTACTGACTTTTGACTTTATCTGCGCTGTTTAGCTCCGTACTGCGCATAAGCTGTTGAAGGCAAAAATCAAAAAGCTACGGCAGAATCGTGCCGGTTGTGATAAACACCTCCTTATTTTTACCACAAACAATAAACAACCAATTTATTTCTCCGTTTTGCAATTTTTATACTGTTTTTTATTTAATTTGCTTGCTTTTTGTGGTTGGTTATTAATTTTGAATACTACTATATGTCAAAAAACTCAAATTTACATTGTTTTTTCGTCGCTGCTTACTCTAAACAGTTAGTTCACAATAAGATGCCATATGATTGGCAGGAATGGAAAGAGCATTGCCAGAAACAAGTGTGCGGCAGAAGTTACAATAATGCTTTGTATTTTATTTAAAATGTACGTTTTAACAAAAGCTAATAATGTTTTTTTAGTGGTGAAAACTGTTGCTGCAAGACATTTATCTCATGTTCCTTTTAAAAAAACAAATCGTATGCGAAATTTTGTCACTTGCGTGAGAACTGAGGCACTGTACAAAATAAAATTTCATACAACACTGTGCATGAGCTGTTATTGCTTGGAAAGTAGTAGATGGAACAGGAAATGAAAAACAGTTACGTTAATTTTCTGTTGCAAATAGTTCTTCCGTAGTGTTGTCTTGTGTTTTTTATCTATGAAATGGTAAACAAAAGTTATAAAAATATGTAGTACTCTGCTAGCGCGAAGTATTGGGGAAAATGAGAAAAGTGTTGCTTTTAAATTGTTGCCGTTTTTTGACATGCTTGCGCTGGTGTCATAGCAAGGTCAATTGAAATATTTTAAAGAAATGTGCCTGCGTTGAGACAACTAAATGACTGTGTATTAGCTGCAAATTGTTCAATTCATAAATACTGAGGGTTTACAGTAATCGATCAATAGAAAACAATAATTGCGTAGTTCTTGCGTCACAAGTCTTAAGTTCGCTCAATATTCCCATTGGCGTTGTTTTTATACACTAAGCAGAGTGTTAGACCAGTGCAGAAGCCTTTGAAAATGGTAAAAATGAAAGAGATTCAAACAAAGCATTTGAATTAAATTTTTTTTCACCATTTCGTGGATTTTAATTTGCTCCCCTCCTCGGTGGTGTAACAAAATAAAACGCTATATAACAATTTTTGCTTTAAAACATTATATGTATTGTATAGTATATATTTTTGAATAAATTTTTTATATTTTTGCAGTTTGGTTTTTAACATTTTACGATATTTTATTATGCATAAAGTGTCTGCATACACTAAACAAAATAATTAAATTTTTTTACTAGCTTTTAACGCCTCATTTCATTCATTTATGTATGCATTTATTATTATTTTTTATTTTAATTAACTTAAATCGTTTTATTTAAATGTCTTTTAATTTGCATATTTATAGCAATTTGCCTTTCATTGTTTAGTTGTGTAAATATATGTATATTCAATTTAACTTTAGTCTGTATTTACTAAATATGTAAATGTATGTATAATATGCACTTTTCATTGAAAAAAATAAAATAAAATATTATTCATATAAGTATATAGTGTATACTCGTAATTAGGCAACAAACAAAAACAGTTCGCAAATATCGTAAATTTTTCATTTATTTAAATTACATTCTCTTGGCATTAAAAGTTTCTATGTTTTCACTTAAATATACAGTTCTTATTTTTCTTGTTTTTAAATGTATGCATGCATTTATGTATATATGTATAAGTATATATTTTATATGAAAGTTGTGCCTCGTTTTTTGTCGTTAATAGTTTTGTAGTTTACAATATTAATAGTTTTATTTAATTTTTACGTTTTATTTTTGTTTTTCGTTTCTTTTTTTCTATGCTCAACAAATTGTACTAAATATATTAGAATATATGTATGTATATATGCATGTAGGTAAACGTTTACTTTTTGTTTTAGGCGTATACTAATTTAATAGTAGTTACATATATATATATTTTTTTTAACAAAAGGAATTTAATATAAATTTCAGCTAAACAGCAAAATTGCACATTTCCACTTGCCACTTATGTACATAATTATTTTGCAGAATTTTGATGCACTGATAAACCTTTTCATCATTTTTTAGTATATTTAATAATTTTTTCTGGTTGCTGTGCAATTTTTTCACACACACATATTTCGTCTATTTTTATACACTATATGCATGTATGTACAGTTCTGCTTTAAATGTAAATAAGTACATTGTATTGTAAGTATATTTAAATGTATGTATGTTATGTATATTTGTGTACCACGAGCTTACACTTTCTTGCAATAAAATAAGGCATTTTATTTAAATTCTATACGCTAATATTCAATATGCCCCACTCACCACCTACAAACACTAGCCGGTTACGCTAACTACCTTACTTTTAACACTTTTCCTATTATTTATATATGCAGCGCAGGCGTATACAAGGCAATGTGTGTTTTGCCAAGAATCACCAGAAACAAAATTTAAAATATTTAACAATTTTATTTTGTTTTTCAGCAAAATATTATATAAGAGTAAACATAAAATTGAAATTTTTTTGTTTACGTGCGCCTTATTTGAAATGACTTTAATGTTGCTATACATTGCATTAACTTTTATAAAAAAAAATAGTAATAAAATGAATGATGAATTAAAAAAAAAAAATTTAACTAAAAAAAAAAAATAAATAAAAAAATAAAGAATTAAAAAAAAACAGACAGACAAAAGTAGAAAAGTAACTAAAAACAAAACAAAAAAAAAACCAAAAACAAAAATATATGTATATATGTATGTATATGAAAATAAAATGATTTAGGTAACTACTAAATTGCACTAGCATATAAAACATATCAAATATCATGTATGGTATATGTATTTATGTTTATCAGCTGAAAAGTAGTTAACTACACATTTTTTGAAATTACTTAAAATGTTTATAAACAAAAAATATTATTTTTGTTTAAAAACTATACAATTTTATGCAAACTAATAGCGCTTAAACTAATTATTTTTAATGACTAAGCTTTTAACATTTAATATGGACTTTATTTGTAAGTGAAATTCAATAAGAGATATTTTTTAAAAATATAGCATTAAAGACTGCTTAATATATTGAGTAAAAAACTTAAATTAAAAAAAAAAAACATAAAATAAAAATACTTGAATTTTCTGAAAAAAGTTTTAAAAAATTAAGTCCAAACAATTTGTGACAAAAAAATTAAAAAAAAAATGCATACCAAAGACTTGAAAACTGAAAACATTTAGAAGCAAAATATTGCATTAAAGACTGCATAATATTTTAAGTAAAAAAATGAAAATTTGAGTTTTTTGGAAAAATATTTTAAAGTCATGTGTAGAAAAATTCAATAAAAGATATGTATTATATAAAAATATTGCATTATAGACTGTTTAATATATTAAGTAAGGCAAAAAAAAATTTTGAAAAACATAAAATAAAAATACTTCAAGTTTTAGAAGCAAATTTAGATAAAATTAGTACAAAAAATTTTTAGAAAAAAGTTTAGAAAAAATTTGTGACAAAATAATAAAAAAAAAAAATAATAATGTAAAAAATTTTAAAACTGAAAAAATTTAGAAGAAAAATGTTGCATGAAAGTTAGTTTTCGGTCACACACTTTTTTCACAAAAACCAATCATTTGCGCAATTTTGTATGCAGTAAGGTATTATTTTTATTTTTATGATTTTTTTTTATATTTATTTTGCAGTGTAATTATTAAAAATATATAAAATAGCTGTGTTAAGTTATTAATTTTTTCATTAAAATGTTTGAAAAAAATTTGATTTCTTCTTAAAAAGCCAAACAAAATTCGCGCATGCTACAACACATTAAAAAAGATTGATTTGCACTTGTCTAGCCACGTTATACAGAAATTATTATTTTCGTTACATATTCTTTTGCATTGCTTTTTCAATTTGCTACAAAATATTATTTTCTACACATTGTTTTTAAAAAATTATATTTGTATGCCATTTATTTATACATAAATCATTTATATTGTCAATTTCTTACAAACATAATTAATTTAAATTTTTTCTATTGATGCATAAAGTTATACTTTTAGTCTACTACAATATGTACACATTTTATTCTTACGCTTGCATATAATTTTTCGCAAATTAGTACAGTCTTACATATAAAAATACGCATTGTTTTTGAATGTCAAAAGCGTTAACTATTTTTTGCATATAACAAAAGCAAAATAAATTATGTGTGTTGCTATAAAACAAAATAAAAAAAGAAAAATTATGACCCAAATTTTTTCTAATTTTTTTTTAATTATCAACATTTAATTAAATTGTTCTTACCAACTTAAAAATATATATTTAGTTACATATGTATATGTACCGTTAAAATAATTTCTATTGGCTCGGAAAGTTTATTTCTAAACAACTAGTAGTTATCAACGAAATGCTTTTAAAACTAAATTAATTTTAAATCGATATTTGTATACATACAGCTAAAAATTAATAGTTTGAAGTAGTAGATTTTAAAATTTTAATTTAAAAATTAATAGTTATATGCATTTTTTAATTCTAAGTGAAAGGTGACACCATTTTTTTAAGTTTATGGTGTAAAAATACGCGGATATAAAAAGTATATATCATCAAAAATAATATTTTGAATATACAAAAATATAAAAATTGTTTAGAAAACGTTATTGAAATTAAAAAAAAAAAAATAATATATAAAAATTAAAATTTTGAAAAAATAAAAATAGTTTAAATTTTTAGAAAAGCGAAAGTTTGATTAAAATGTATAAATAAATAACGGTAAAATTTTGATACCAAAAAAAAATAAAAAAAACAGTTTTAAACAAATTTTTGAAAAATAATTTAAAAAAAAAATCAGCAAAATTGTGAAAGACATTATAAAAATGAAATTTTTCGAAACTAAAATTTTAACAAAAAAAATTTTCGAAACTGATTTTTAATGAAATATATATGATATACATTTTTTTCTCAAAATTAAACATTCACAAAGTCAGATTTGCAAATAATTTTGACAACACAAACTTATTGTATATTTTAATATTTTCAACAATAATAATATTCAGTTATAAAAATTTACGTTTATCTCCTGGCTAGTTGAAAAAATTAATAAATTTTTACTAAAGCAGCTTTTAAAAGCTTTAAAAAAAAGCACAGCATAATGAAATTTTATTTAATTTGAACTTAAATTTCACGCGTAATTTCACAACTTTTTGCATTTACTTTGCATATTTTTCAAGTAATCAACTCTGACTTTTATTGTCTATGAATAAAGGAACAATATGCCAAACAAATCACGCTTAACATTCACTAAATTTAGTCAGTTTGTATTTTTTATTTTTATTTTTTTGCTACTAATAAATACATTTAGTCGAAATTATTGCACATATTTTTTTACGAGGCTTGGTTTAGTGTTAGAGAGAAGCGTTTGAAAAAGCCAAACAAATTGGTTTAATTTAAACCGTTAAACACCCATACTTTCCTAGCAGAAATTCAAAGACTAGAAAATGTGTCTTCCGCACAGCAGCAGCTGAAAGCGCCTGTACGAGAGCTAAATGAGCCGAATTTACATATAAAGACGCGTTTGGGCTGTTTTTTTATGAAATTTACGCTTCGCTACAGCAGCAACTGTAGAAACTACGCCTAACTCTGATTTATTTATTTTCTGCAATGGCGTTGGCGCGCTTTTGTGCACAAAAAAAATCTAATGGGCTTTGAAATTTCCATAGGAAATTAAGGTAGTAGTAGACTATATAAACTTAATTGCGGTTAAGGCAGCGACGTTTTGCCGAATATATAATTCGTGTATGATTTTCGAAAGTCGGCAAAGCTAAGTAAACGTAAAGCTTTTCGTGAAAGCTTTCGAGCTTTCACCAAAGTTTTGCTTTATACTTTGACGCTTGAGTTGTGCTGCCTGCCTATTGATACAACTTGGATAGTTTTTCTAAACTCAAAAGCCTGAAAACATGCCTCCTAATACATGCTAAAAATATATATTATATATATTTTTAACACAGATTCGAAGCAACAAATATTATTAAAACATAATATTCTTGCGATTTTTTACCATAATAAGTTTTGTGCTGACTAAATTTTTACAAAAACTTTGACTTTTGCGAATGTTAAACATGTTGCTTAAATATTTTCTTCCATGTAGTTATGTATGTATGTATGTCTATTATATTGGCATAAAGCGAGGCAAAAATATTGTTATTTTAGCTTTTAAATGACGGTTGTTTGCTTATGAAATTGCTTAAATGAGAATTACAGAGAAAATGCGAGATTTTGCATTAAAATTAAACTTTTTAAATTTAAGCTTATTATAGAGCTTGTTGTTGTTGTATTTAAATGTAAAAATAACTGTGTTTATATAATAAAGCAATTAAATTAATTAATATTAGTGGAAGTACGTAATATTGTTGTTGTGAGCTTTAAGCATAAAATGTCATGCAAGCGGAAAAAGTGCTATAAAAAAAACTTAAAATACATATTGCAAGCTTATAAAAATTTAATAATTAATTATACATTTTTAACTAATATTTAATTTAATTGCAATTACTTGTATGCTGTTACGTAAACATAGCGCATAATTTTGTTGCTATAATTTTATTATAGCCAAAGCTATTATTACAGAAAAAATATTAATTGCACTTAAAGTATAATTACTAAAAATTCACATTTGGCTGATATATGCATGTATATTATATATATATATGTGTGTACGCAATTAATAACTTCAAGTGCAGCTTTTGAAATTGGAAAGTAACGCTTTTTATAAACATTTTTTTTTTGTTGTTGAGCATAAGTAAAAAAAGAAGTAAAATAATAATAATTTTAGTTAGAACTTTTAAAACTTATAGCGAAAAATTGTGCAAAAATATTTTTTATAAATTTTTTAATAATTTTTAATTAATAACGCACATCAAAAAATTAATTACAATTATATTTTTTTATAATAATTAATTTTTATACATAATAAATTTTTATATAAAATAAATTTTTTTATAATTAATTAATAAAATATTTAGTTTAAATAGTGGAATGTTGCTAATTTTTATTAACATTTATTATTTACAAATTAATTTAAATGTATGTATATATGTATATGTAATTGTTATAAAACTTGGACTTGCACTATACTACTAGATGGATTTCGAAATTGGCATGGACTGTGAGGCTGGACTTTTCTACTATACACTTAATTAAACGATATAAAGCCATCTATGTATGCAATAAGTAAAGCACTTTAAGTGGCTTATTTAATGGTACTTTGTAGTATGTATGTATGTAGTTGTAGTATCTAACTATATAATATATTAAATGTTGCATTAAGTAATTTTTTGGTCAAAATTCGTTTTCATGTAAATATATAGTATTGATTTACAATACGAAATGCACGTTGATTCTTTTTTGTTTTCATAATACAGCAATTATTGTATGTATGTATACTTATAAAAAATCTTTTTTACAGCCTGTCCAGCCAGTTCACTTACACACTAAGTACATGTAAATATATTTACTCTTACTATACAATAATATGTTATGTATAAAAAATGCTGCATACATTTAAACATGTTCTCATAAAAAGCAAATACATATATATATATATATGTATATATGCACATATACATATTACATAAAAAATGCTAGCTTCAAACAGTGTAAATATCTCGTAAAATATGTAAACTACCGCTATTAGAAACTCTAACTTAAAAACGCACACATTCACGCGCCTAACATTTAATTTTATATAATATAAAAAAATTAAAAAAAAAATATTTTGTTTACCAATTTTGCTACATTTTTAGCATCATCTTAATTGGCTGCAGCTCAATAAATTCATTTCATTGTTAGCGGTGTGAAAAAAGCTGAATTTCTTGCGAAAATGTTTCCATTTTGTATTCCCATCGCCCGCGTGCTCTCACTCTCAACAAACGTTTAAGCGTTCTTCTTGCTGCTCTGTTTATTCAGCATCGCTTGCAATTTGTGCAATTGACTTAGTAGATTGGCGTTCGTGTGCTCCAATGCGTCACAACGTTTGCGCTGCTCATTATTCTCATTGACAAGTATTTCGACGCGACGCTCTAATTGATCCATATATTCCTTCTTTTTGCGTCGGCTCTCTTGTGCAGAAATCTGAAATAACATAAATATAGAGTAAATACTGGATACTCGATATTTTTCGAGCACCTCAAAGAGATCTTGTCTTTACTAGATAATTTTTATGTTTATTGAGCCAAACCTAAACTAATTTTATTGAAAACTATTTGCTAAGCAGTGTTGTGTTATTCATAATAGATGTGGTACGTTTTTGTTTTTTTCGAAGTTAGTTTAAGAAGTTTAAAGATCTTTCTTATTCGAGTGGTTTAACCCATAACGGGCATGAACAATCTTCGTACGGTTCTTAAATGCGCTGTTCTACAGCTTTGTCTCTAAGAAACGATGTTGCAGCAAATGAAAGTTTTAGTATCAGAACCTATCGTCTATGTCTGTTGTTCGAAGGTAGTTAATGAACCGAAAGTTCGCTTTTATTTGGGAGTATATCGTGTATAATAAGGAGTAGTGCCCGGGAAGCTTAAGTTCATAACAGATGAGAAGAAATTCAATGACTGAACTTCTTATACTGATACATTTACCGAAACAACCGCATTCTGGGATCAAGAAGATTATGAAAAGATAAGATCTGTGGCATACTGAAAAGATTTAAAGTCTTTTTCGAACAATTGACTGTAAGTCTTACACGGTTATTTTTTTTAGAAGTTTATAAAAGGTCGTTAAAGATTATTCCTCACGAAAGTAAGTTTAAGTGAAAAAGTTCGCTGGGTAGTCTTCCCTATTTTAACTCAGGGTTTACTAGGCGCTCACCTTATTTTTGATTTTTCTTCGTATTTTCTTGAGCGACTTCTCCTCCGCTTTGGTAAGTGGTAGCTTCTGCGGGATTGGATAGCCTTCCGCTTGTAGCGTGCGTTTCTCTTCCTCGGTTAAGATAAGTACGCCAGTTGAACCTTTCTGTAAGCATACAAAGCAAAGTGTGAATTAGTAGTGTACCTCCAAATTCAACTATATACACTCAACTTACCGGCTGTGAGCTAATGAGCGGGGTATGTATCGGCTGACGTGTGGAACCGCTGGTTCCGCCAGACGCATGCCGACCGGCTGCATGCAGTGAAGATGTCGACGACGAGGCGGATGATGGCGATGATGAGCTGCTGCTACTGGCACTACGGCGCACATTCGCGGCATGCAAGGCAACGGGTGTAATGACTGCAGGGTTGGCCACAGATATAGAAACTGAAGTGTTGGGCGAAAGTGGTGATAGTAAATGTTCCGGTGTTAAATTACCTTCGGAATCACCATCACTTGACGAGCAGGAGGGTGGCGTCAATGGCAGACCATATTGACCGTTATGCTTGATAGAGGCACCAACACCAGTATAGCTAGACTCCGACTTAATATTCAATTTGGGCATTACAATGTTTTGACCATTATTGCCGGATGTGCTGGTATTCAAGCCGAGTTGTTGCGCTTTGAGTAAGCTCTGTGAGGCGGGTGTGAGTTGCAGGCAACCATTCTGGTAGTGTGTGTACAAAATGTAAATATTAAAAACAATTTTCTTAACATAAAAAAATATTGCCTCGTTACTGACCTTGTGCTCAAAGACGAGATCGGAGTTGGTGCGCGCGGTTAATTTTGAGATTTTCGCCATTGTTATGCATTCCGGCGAATTGGGGCTGGGCGGGCAACTGGAATCGGGCGACATGGGCTCATCCTTAATGGCCGACTCATCGATTTCGATGTCCGAACAGATGTCCGGCGAAGAGCTACCTTCGCGTGCCGTTGACGGCGTACGACAGCTATTCGGTTCGAAGACTGTGCTCACCGCCGCCGCCTGAGGTAAGTACTGTTGGAGGTGTGACTGTTGCTGCAGTTGGTGTTGTTGTGTAGCGGCGGGTTTGCTAAGTGTAATTGTAGTCGTGTTGCTGCCGCCGTAACCGGAACTACAGCTGCTGCTGCTGGTGCCACTGGACGTTTCAGCGGTGCGCAGATTAAACGTCATCGGTGCGGTGGTGTTGATCTTGCTGAGGCTCGCATAGATGCCGGCATGTGTGTAGCGTAATGGCAACGCTGTAGCAGATTGGCGGGTAGTGGTGTTCGCAGTGAGTATACCACTGCCGTTTGCGTTGCTGGCGGGTATGCTCAATGTACCACTAGTTGTGGGTGTGCTGGAGGTAGCGGCGGTGGTGAGCAATGTGTTAGTTGCTAATTTGCTAGAGCTGCTGGTAGTGTGACTGCTGGGCTCTAGTGTAGCCAATTCCATTGGCGTATCATCACAGTTCACCGATATGGCCAAGCACTTGGGGTCAACAATGTTGGTGATGTCTACATCGTGCCGTGTGCGTGCTATGTTGCTGGTTGCGGTTTTCAGCGAAATTGCGGGATAGCACTCGTCTTCCATATCTTTTTATAGGGGTAGGCCGTAAAGAGAAGTAATGAAATAAAATGAAATTTTATTTAATAATCTATCAGTGTGAGTTTATTTTATTCAAGTGTAAATTGTATTTCCTTTATGATGCCACTGAACTTTGAATGTCGCTCTGAGTCTATATTATTAAGTGTTGTTTTTTTAAAAAGTCATTGACAATCAATGCAATAAACTTTTGGTGTGCAAGAAGTATATTTAAGATAATATTGTATTTCAAAGCGATTTCGTAATATTTTGCTGCTGTTTTGCTGGCTTATATTTCAAATTATTTCAAAGCATATAAAAAGCAAGTTGTTGTTCAAAATTATCCTTAACCCTATACTTTCTATATAATTCTTAAGTTTTATTTACTGAAATTTTTAAAAACTTTTTTTACACTTTTTTTATGGTTAAAGTAGTAGTAGAATCTATACATAGGTTTAATATTATACACAATTAGCTTTCTGGACCAAGAATTTCATGTGTGCGCCTGTGGTTATGCTTTAATTTGTAGAGTTTTTTTGTAAACTTTTTCTGAAGATGCATTATATTTAATAAATAAATTTACAGAATTTAATGTACTTTAAGAATCGGCAATTCATTTTGAAAAATGTTTAATTTCCTTGATCCCGTAACCCAACTCAAGCAAGACTTCCGAAAAAGGGTGTCTGACGGTGAGGAAGATTTTTCTGCTTAAAATTAGAAGAAATTTTTCTCATCGTTTTGAGAAAAATGCGTTTGAAGTTTTGGGTGCCCATTGTACTGAAAAATTTCACCTAGCGGGCAGGGGGTGCGTATTTTTCTATATATGTACATTTTTGAAATTCATAAGAGGATACAAGTATAATCCCTCAAAGAAAAAAAAAATAATTTTTCTTTTATTATTCTGTTTATTATATAATTTTTAGTTGTGTGTAAGGGATGGCTTTTTTTTGGAAATATTTTCTTTTTAAGTTTAAGTTAAGGCAGTTATGTCAAATTAATATGTATTTGTAATTATTACTGCAGTTGTTGTTGTATTATATCACGACTATTTAACGTTTGACGTTAATCAAATTATAGATATCAGCTTTTTTAAGAAAAATTCGTCTACTTGTATATAGTTTAGATCATACAAAAGATCAAATTTGAGCACGTCAGAAACATGCAACGCCTGTGGATATGCTTAATTTTTTCGAAGTTTTTGTTGTAAAATTACCTCAATTGATATTTCAAGGCTGGAAAAGCATAGCACCTACTTATTTTATGCTATTTTCGATTCGTAAAGCTAATATTAATGCAATTTACAACTGTACATACAAAAATTTAATATTTCAATTTATTTTAGATATACTTTGGTTTAGTGTCATAGAAAAAACAGTGCAAGAATCTTAAGGAGTATTATTTTCTTGAAGTTTCTTCAGGTTCTCGCCTCGAAAACCCCCGGAAAATAGCACTGGCGTACATACATATTTACCTTAAAAATAAACGAAAACACTTTAAATAAATAACTGCCAAGGCATACCAGCTGCCAAAACAAATTTAGTGTTGAAAGCAAACAACTAATGTACCACTCAGTTGAGTATTAAACAATATCAGAAAAAATATAGTATATAAACTAGACTGCTTGTTTTTTTTGAACTATTTTTTTTTCGACCCCATGGGGAAATTTTGTTGGAAATACCAAAAAAAAAAATTCCCTAAAAATTTGGGACTTTAATTTTAATATTAAGTACTAGACCTAGGCCTGTAAAGATTTCCCATATAAAATACACGTAAAACTTGATTTTTTTTCTTTTTAATTTTATAACTCAGCGGCAGTTGATAGGATTATCTCACCCGTCATTGGGTATTCCTCAGAATTGAACGCTCTACAAAAGTCTCCATTGCGGTAAAGTTATAACTTGCACCTGCGGGGTAGTACAGGCCTCCAAACCTAATTTTTCCATGAAATTCGCGTTTTTTTGAAATTATCTCGTAAACAACACTAGCTACAGAAAAATTGTAGGAATTTAATTTCCTACAAAAAATTCTTTGGCACCAAATCGATAATATTAATACTCTTTGAGATATAGAGATTTTAAGTTGTTCAATTGTCACGTGGAGATAAAACATTTATTCAATAAAATCTACAAGTAATATTTATTTTGTAACCTCACAAATATTTCTTTGTACTTTTATGCGCTCAAATGAACGTTAACGTCAATGAAATTTATTTACATGAAAATGGTTGGCAATATTGAAAAACTTTGAGCGAAAAATAGTATTTCAGATAAACAAACTATTATTGCCACACATGAGTGACAGCTATTACCTAAGTTATTATATTTCTAATGCAGCTGTTTATACATTTTTACACACACACACACGCAAATGAAGATACATCATATTTATATGTATGTTTGCATTAAAATGTTAATATACATATGTATACTCAAACAATTGTATATTTTTTACATAAAATGCGCTTGGAAGTCCATAAATTTTAATGTTTGCTGCAAAAACCATTTTAGTACAACAAAAAAAAAAAAAATTATCAAAACGAATGCCGCTTTTGTACTTTAAATTTATTATTTTGCAACATTATTGTTAACAGCACTTCGCTGTGTATTAACAGTAAAACTGTCAACTGTCCGACGTAAAACTGTCAAACGGTTAATTAACAGCATGACCTCTGTTATTAAAATAAACTATTGTTTTAGTTATGATTTTAAGCCTGAAATCTATACAAATTGTTGATTAAGCATATATTTTCCGAATATACCATATTCTCAGTTAGTCTGACTTTTTCAATATTGAAAATGAAATTTCAAAAAAGATTCTATGAAGAAATGTAGTAAAACTTTACTCTTCTTGATTGACATTAAAAGCAAATTCAAAATATCTGAAAGCTTCTCCAAATCAAAAATATCCAAAAGCTCTAGTAAAGCTCAGCATTTTTAGCATACAAAATTTTCGAAAGCTCTAGTAAAGCTTAATGAAAGCTCAGTTTATTTAGTATTCAAAATATCCAAAAGCTCTAGTAAAGCTCAATGGAAGCACAATATTTTTGGTATCCAAAATATCCGGGAACAGAATGAAAGCTCAGTATTTTTCGTAAATAAAATTCCCCGTTTTTTCACTTTATTCTATCAGCAACATATGTATGTAAAATATAATTACTTATAAATGTCAATCATTATACTTCATTACACAAATTGCGGTCTGCTATCTAGCTTCGATCTGCGCAACGTACAAAATTATCGCTATTTTAAAAACACAAATTTTCATTGGCAAACAACGTAGTTATTTTAGTTATTTATAGCGCAACATAAAGTCTGTACAATTTCAATTTTATCAATTGCATAATGAACTACAGCACTGTCAACTGGTTGCAACCTTCATATGTGGGTGGCAATATGTTGTGTACTTGAACGCAACAAGCTTGTACATAATTGCTACAAAGGTTAACAGGACTGTAAAAGCTTTTGTGATTTCCGAGAAAAAATGTCTTAACTACACATATATATGTATATGGTATTATATAATATGATATGGTACGAAATAAATGGCGAGTCGGTGATAATGCGACTACCGGGTAGTAGTCGAAGAAAGCCATTAGTCATTATGTAATGCTAACGGCGTTTTGGCACGTGCTGCAGCATAAGGTATAAACTTTCTTGAAAAAATAAATTTATGTTTCATGCCACCCTATTTTCGCACAAACTGTGCTGCAAATAACCATATTCAAGCAAATTCGTTACCGGTAATTTGCTGCTTTTTAGTTTCGCCACAAAAATATATATTAATTTTGCGTTTTACACAAATTGTTACAGTTTCAATTTTTTTAGTTGTTTGTTTTTCTTGAGTTTCGTTTTGTTGTTGTGCTTTTGCGCGTGTGTATCTGTTTTGTTTTTATCGAACGAAGTGGAAATTTTTAATTTATGTGTGGAAAATGGAAGAACTCATTTGTCACGACACTCGTGTAGTTGCATGTGTTTTCGTTACAATTACTAGGCAGTTAATGAGAAGTGCTGACTTGATTGAAATATTGCTTAGGTAATAGAGTTGTTGTCACTTTTTTGTTGTACTTATTTTTAGTTATTGCCAATACTGTTGAACTGACGACAGTTTGCAAAAGAAAAATATTAAAAATAGTTTTTTTTTAGGTTAAAGTACGACAGACACGCATACCATACACACAAGCAAATAAAATTACAGTGGCGCTGAAGTTTATCGAACACGCTTCTACTGTAAATAATTCTTTTAGATAAAAAACAAATTAAATATTTTATAGCTTAAAATAAATCAATTGTTCATGCTGCTCTGCACCCTTGACGTGAGTTTAAATTTTTTTTTTGGTTTGTTTTTAAGGGCACTGTACTAATGGCGGTTGTGAATAGGAAACGAATGTTGAAGCAAAGAATAGGAAAATAAATTCCAAAAAAGATAAAAAACTCAAAAAAATGATTTCTTGAAATGATTATTTAGTTAGTTATTTTTTTTTTATTGTACACCAGACTGCGAAATGCTTATATGTGCATATATAATTCTCAAAAATGTTCGCATTAATTCGTTGGAATATGAGCATATGAGAATTGAAAAATTTAAGCAGTTTATCTACTTTCAACTACTTCTAAGCAAAAGGCTAAAAAATCGTTATATGTATGTACATCGCTTCACATGCCGCCTAAATGTAGGCAACGATTTCTAAACTAGTTGATATTACTTTGAAAATTTTTGGCGAAAATTGAGAATTGATAAGTTTAAGCAGTTTAATTACTTCTCAGCAAATATCTCTAAAAATCGTTATGGGTATATATATATACGGCGTTTCACTTGCCGCCTAAATGTAAGCAACGACTTCTATACTAGTTGATATAACTTCGAAAATTTTGGCGAAAATTTAGAATTGATTAGTTTAAGCAGTTTATCTACCTTTAAGCATAAGATATATTGAAAATCGATTTATGTATAACGTTTCCCAGAGCACCTAACTATTTCAATATTTTCAATACTAATAGATAATATTTTGAAAATGGTGGGTGCATTAAAACCTCCTATCCGAGCTCCAGGAGCTTCTGGCGAGTCACCTGGCCTGGCGTTGTCCTGATGGAACACAATTCGGCCTCTGTTGATCAAAGATGGCCTCTTCTGGATGAGTGCTGCCTTCAAGCGGTCCAGTTGTTGGCAGTAGAGGGCCGAATTGAGCGTTTGGCCATAGGGGAGCAGCTCGCAGTAGATGATTCCCTGCCCATCCCATCAAACACACAGTCTGGCCGTCAATCAGGTCTTGGCCACCATCTGGGCCGCTTCCCCGAGCTTTGACCACGACCGTTTGCGCTCGATGTTGTCATAAGTGACCCATTTTTCATAGCCAGTCACAATCCACTTCAGAAACGGGTGGATTTTGTTGCGATTCTGCAGCGATTTGCAGATGGAAATTCGGTCCATCATGTTTTTTTCGTTAGTTCGTGTGACACCCAAACATCGAGCTCCTTTTTGAATCCAAGATTATGCAAATGGTTCCAAACGGTTTTCTGGTTTATCTTTAGTTCCTCAGCAATTAAATAAGTGCTCACGTGACGGTCTGTTTCCACTATTTCCATGATTTTATCGCAATTTTCGACGACAGGCCTCCCGACGCGTGGTGCATCTTTGACATCGAAATTACCGGGACGGAACCTAGCAAATCACTTTTGTGCTACACGTTCGATTACAGTATCTTGCCCATAAACTAAATTAATGTTTTCAGCCGCTTTGGCCGCTTTTTGGCTTTGATCGAATTGTAAAATATAGCGAATTTTCTCTTTGTTGGTGTCCATTTTTGACGAGCGCTCACAACGAACTGAGTAAATCAATCGAAAAACTGTCAAAGACAAACTTTTAGCGCGAAAAATATCAGCGCCGTATAGTATGACATGGTGCGACACGTAACACTAGTACTATGGACAATAACGCCATCTCTTAGATAAAAACCGAACGAACTTTTTACTGGACCTAATATAATACTTAAGACGTGAATTTTTCTCTAGCTTACTGTTAAATAGTGAAGGTTATTTTCTTTTCTTTTGCGGAGGCAATACTATCAATTGCATCAACAAAGCTTCAAGCACTAACTTTTTAAGTACTCATATTAGGCGTTTCAGACAGCCTTTAAAATAAAACACTTTTCTCTATATCGTATTTACTAATCGACTAAATTAAGAAGATGTTTGAACTTAATAGCATCTCTTTTTAGAGAGCCCGCAGTGCTGCTTAAGCCCAAAAATGTCGTATGTAAAATGTCGTCAAAATTATATTAAATATATTATAATTTTTCCTTAACAAAAATTCAGTAGTTCTGTTCCAATTGAGTTTCAATTAACCTAAACTGGCACTTAGTCGTTCTTCCTACACACTACTTCTTACTCAACATATAAATAATACTCACCATCCATTTTCGTCTGCAGGCTATGTGGTGAATCTGGCAATGAATCGCCATCACTATTTAAACTATATGAGTGTTCCGACTTAATCGGCTGCAAATTGAATAGAGCATCTGACATCAGTTTGTCATTTAGTATCATAACAGCCGGATCTTTCATATCACGTTCCATGAACCAATCATGTAGATCCGAATCTGTGGAGATTTTCAGAGATTCCGTCTAAAAAGAAATAAATAAATATTTTATAAGCGGGGAATACCTTGGCAAACAAACTGAATTGTATTGTGTAATATTACATAGCAACAAATCAAGTGTAAATATTGGCAGCATTTATACGATAGCTAATTGCGTCAGAGTTATTGAATAACCCAAGATAAGCCTTTGTATATGAAATTAATGCCATATAACTTATTGTATTTGCTTGCTGGCTATTGTGGGAAATTAAAAAATTATTTTAAATTAAATATTTATCTATTGTTTAATGGCGTTTCATTTACTTTGTAGTTCCCGGGTGTTGTTTAGCATTGATTTACTTTGTTTTCATTTAGTAAAATGTTGGTAAATATCTACAGTTGGTCTATATGCCTTTACGAAAATAATCTTATCAGTGCTTCATAGTTATTTGACATGCTTGGAAAATTACTTTGCCATATGACAGCCAGACACACATATACGCGCGTACATTGTAACAAAAACTGAAAATATGATTGACATTTCTGTTACATTACCATTTTTTGTTTTTAATATTATATTTTGCCTCTGTCGATATCTACATGTGTGTGTGTGTGTGTGTACGTGTGTGCCTATGTGATTTTTCTTATACAACACCCCCTTTTCTTCACTGCGGCCTTCAATGTGAAAGTGCTAATTTACCACTCTTACTCCTTATCTGGCTGCTGCTGTTGCTTCTGAGACCCTGCGCGCTGATATAATATTTTAGGGCATGTGTTATTTAGTTCGTCGCGGTTTCACTGATAATGCTTGCTCGTAGGTATGCATGATAATGGATACTTTGTAGATACGTAGTCCATTAGCAATATTTCAATCATAGAAAATACAAATTTAATTTTAATAGGTTTTTGTACAAATATTCTGCCTCAATTCAAGCTTTTTTCTTGTTTTTTTTTTCGTGTGTTTGTCATTGTTTTTACTTTGCTGTTAATTACTTACTCAAATGGTATTTATGGGATGGTATTGACGACAATATGAATGTGTGCGTAAGTGTTTTCGTAGTCAACTATTTCAATAATATAAACATATACCTGGAAAATAATTTCTTATACAAAAACAAAAACACAACGTATGTATACCTATATTTAGATGTTGATACTTATAACAGAAAACATCAAAGTTTTTACCTTTGAGTGGTTGGAGCAAGGCCGTGAGAGAATTGCTAAAGAAAATAATCTGCTTGTTGTTGCTTGTCTGACAAACCGGGACGGAGAGGATCACTTTATCCCCACTCTCTACTTTACTGGGTTGGAGTGAATCACAATAAAATCCTTGTATAGAAAACTTTTTTATTTGACATTATATCTTCACGTAATTTAGCATAGCTTACAATCCAAGGCAACGCTACAATCTCGGCAGATATTGTTCAGATCGGACCACTATAGCATATAGCTGCCATACAAACTGAGCGATCAAAATTAAGATAAAAATCCTTTTATACTCTTTTATGCTAGAAGAAATACACTTGAAAAGGTATTAAAGCTTCGTTGCAGCCGAAGTTTACTTTTTTTCTTATTTTATACAACTAACATCACACATAACTGTAAATATGTGTATTATTTAACAATTTTGTATTATGCGAGCTCCATTGACCTTGAAATGCTGCAAGTGCAGTGATATTACGTCTTACTTTCAATGCCTTTCTGTGTAGCTTACACACTTACATATGTATGTATGTATGAGTGTATATACACATATCTATATGCATATATATTTACATACGCCACTTTCAATATTGATTTAACAGTTTTGCACCATTTTGATTGACATGCACTCAAAAATCGAATTTAAATAAATAAAGCACAGAGTAGGTATACAAGATAAGAGAAATGCCAAAGATACAGATATATGCATAAAGTAGTACTATATATACATACATATGTAAATATGAACGGCCGTAGTTCGCGATATGAAATCGTATGAATGAAACGCGCTGCCACTCAGCAGTCTCTAATAAAAAAAAGTTAATAAGGCAAGCGTATATTTATTAATTTAATTATTTATTAGCGCAGAACAAGTATATATTAATACGCATGTATATGTGTGTATAATCAACTACATCCGGCAAAAAGCCTAGCTCATTTCAAATCAATCTTTTTTATTGCTATTTCTCATGTTTGCCGTTGATAACATCATTAACTACACCAATTGCTGAATAATCAGTGACAATTCATGTTAGACATAGAATATAAATAAAATTAAATTAAAACAAGAAAAAAAAACGTTAACTTCGGTTGCACCGAAACTTTAATACCCCTCACAAACACAAAAGATTTCTTACTTATTATGATCGACCAGTTTGTATGACAGCTGTATGCTATAGTGATTCGATCTTAATAATTTCTTCGAAGATTGCACCATTATGTTGCACAATAAGCCGTGACAAATTTGAGGAAAATATCTCGTCAAATTAAGAAGTTTACCACACAAACACTTGATTCTGATCGTTCAGTTGGTGTGGCAGTTATATGCAATAGTGGTCCAATATCGGCCATTCCGACAAATAAGCAGCTTCTTGGATATAAAATTACGAGTGGAGGCTTCCAGATCGATAACTCAAAAACTGAGAGACTAATTCCGCATGTACACAGACAGATAAACGGCCGGACAGACAGATAGGCATGGCTGAATCGCCTTAGCTCGTCATGTTAATCGTTTGTATATATTTTATAGTGTCTCTGGTGTTTCCTTCTGTGAATTACATGGTATAAAAAATACAAAAAAAATAAATAAAAAGCAAGTAAACAAGTTTTGTTTAATTAATTGTTATAATTTCGATTAAAATAAAAGGTAACCGTGTACAAATTAATATTTATTATTGCATCTTTTTGTATATATGTATATATTTGAATTCACTTTTACTGATTGCCTTTTACATATACAAACAAATTTATAAATATTTTCTAGTGGCCTGTACATTGCGCTGATTTTTCATATTTGCTTGCTGATAAGCGTTTATACTTTATGTATTTTTAGTATTTTGTGACAAGTTTTGTTTTTCAGCTAATATTTCAAGTTTCCAACTGTTAAACGAGACACCTGTTTGAAAAAATATATATGTATGTATATGTATATGGTGTGATTCTGCTTTGGTGTCGCTCATATCAGTTCATTTTTTAATTGCATTTCGTTGTCTAAGTCAATCTTATCAATTATTTCATTCGTAGAGATAGTTTTCCTAGAAAAGTGACGGTGCCTGTTAGTTCCTTCATACAAATTTTAGATAAAAAGTAAAATTTTGTATTGAAAATAATCTCAAGGTTGCAATTATTATAGGAAATAATGTGTGGCACAAATCACTAAAAGCTCACATATGTATACATATGTGTATATGTATATCATAATACAACAACAGCAATTTGCATATGCAGAATGCAATTCAAAATACACAAAGCCTTCACTTGCATTTTCTGCTGCATTTTCCAATAATTTATATCTATTTTTTGTTAATTTTTTCTTTAAAAATTTACAAACACACATACACACAGCATTCATAATATGCTATTTTTGCTTTATACAGCGAAAGGTGTGTTCTGGTTTTGCCAAAAATGCCATTCGCAATTGCATATACAGTAGTGACTACCGCCTGCACGCAGCCAGACAAATTAGCCGATACACACACATACCAACGCACAGTTTCCATTATGGTAAACAGTTTATTTACATTTCGAAAGTTGTTCTTTTGCGTTCCGTTCGCATTTTTTCACACTAACCATCAACGATTGGTCATTGTTGTCGTTGCTGCGTGTGGGTGTGTAAGTGTAATGCGTCATACTCACACGAACACACACATACACCCATGCACATTGCTTTGCGTTTGATTTGTGTTTTTTTTTTTTTTTGCAACTCGCTCAATACTAAATTGCTGCTTTGATTTCATATTTTAGTTTAATTCTTCTATTTTCTCGCGTATTCCTTTCTCCGCAACTGGCTAAACGCATCCACCAGCACCACCACCAACGCAATTTCTACTGAAGTTATGCGTTCTTAAGTATTTATGCAAATTTTTGATTCGCACAATTGTTTGCCACTTTCTGCTCAATTTGGAATCGGTTTTTGGTACGCACCCAGGTGACTAATTGGCCATTGGCCCGCATGTGTTTATTATGATATTGGCATACTCGTATGGATGTGTGCGTGCGTGCGTGTGTTGTGGGGGAAATGTTGCGACGCAGCTAATATTGAGGTTACTGATTTTTAAATATGCATGGAATTTTCCAGCACAATAACCCAAATAACTATAGTATATTGTATATATAATATAAGTGACTAACAGCATACGCTGCCATGCAAGTACAAATATTAACACATTAAACGTCGCTCACCCACATAAAGCAGAAAATAAAATTCACTTATACAAATACATACATAAAAACATTTGTAAAAAAAAATTAAAGAAAATAAAATTCACTTATTCATATACATACATGCTAAAATTTTATTTAAAACAAGAAAAAACATTAACTTCTGTTGCACCTAAGCTATAATATCCTTCACAAATACAAAATATTCCTTCGAGTACTTCGAGCGTACAGCTTGTTTGGAAGCTATATGCTATAGTGATCTGAGCTGAACAATTTTTTCGAAGATTGTACCGCTGCTTTGGACAAACATTCATGCCAAATTTGGTGAAGACATCTCGTTAAATGAAAATTTGTTTCATACATGCCGATCGTACAGTTTTTATGGCAGCTTTATGCTATAGTGATTCGATCATAATAATTTCTTCGAAGATGGCACCATTGTCTTGCGCAATAAGCCGTGACAAATTTCGTGAAAATATTTCCTCATATGAAAAAGTTTTCCATACAAACACTTGACTCCGATCGCTCAATTTGTATGGAGCTATATGTTATAGTAGAGCGATATCGGTCGTTACAACAAATGAACAGCTTCCTGGTGAGAAAAGGATGGTTGCAATATTTCAAAACAATAACTTAAAAACTAAGCGACTACAAGTAGTTCGCATATATACAGACATACTTATATACGGTTATGGCTAAAACGACTCAGCCCAGCTGATCATTTATATATACACTTTATATGGTCTCTTTTCCTTTTGGGTGTTTCTACACACCGCTAATTTGCTGCATAGATTTATTTTACTTATTTAATCTTATATAATTTTAAATTTACTGCCAGCTTGTTGCCAAGCACACTGCCATTATTAACCTGCTCGTGCTCTTAAATATATGTATAGACCTGTCCCCTGCATGAGCTGCATGCTTTATATTAATATTTGCTGGTTTGCAGCTTGTTCAATACAAATATATGCGCGATTGTTGTGTTATTTTTTCCACTTTTAAGTGCTGATAACTCTGATAACACACAAAGTTGCACTTGCGCCTATTTCATGCATTTGGGCATTAAAAGTCAGCCAGCAGCAATAGCGTGTGCAAAGCAGGCATTTTAATTAATTTATTTATTTTTTCTTTATTAAAATGTATTACGTTGTTGTTGGATTACTATAGCAGCATTTCTTATGTTTTTTTTTACCTTTTAGCTTACAACCTAATTTGCTTTAAAGTAGATTCTATCGAGCCTAGATGTAGGTGCGAATGCGTGTATAAGCACTATCTGCACATTTTATGCGGCAACGAAGCGTAAATAAAATATGTAGTTAAAAATAAAATTGTGAAAAAATGTGAGAAACGCGAAAGCGTAGTTATAAACATACACACATATATACATTTAAATAGTACTTAAGCAATTGTTTGTATGTCCGTCTGTATATGCATATATAATTTGGTTAGTTAGCGGCAGAGGCGCACCGGTTCAACGAACCCTTTTTTACGAAAATTTTTAAGAGTTAGCAATTTACACACGCATACATGCCTCTAGGTATATATATAGGTATATATGTATGTGTGTGCAATTTGTCCATGTTACGAAAATGACAGTGAAGCGCACGCAGATAATCAGAATAACAAAAGTTTTCGAAGAATTATCAGTAAGAATACCCACTAAGCTGGTAGTAAATGAACTTCGTTGTTCAAAAATAAAATGAAAGCAAACAAAAAAAAAAACATTAAAACGCAGCTAAAAGCTGTAAATCTGAAAGCAAAGCCAGATAACTTGCAATAAAAAGCGAACAAGTGTAAAAAATAAAATTCGCAAGTTAAGAAAAACCAAAGGAAGCGCATGATACATGTGTTGATGATTTGAGAAAATCTGAGATCACCACACTACTCTCTTCTGGAATAGACCTCAGCTCAAATTTACGCATACGTACTGCCTATTGATTGATTCAGTCAAAGATTTTGCTGGGCCTGTCTGCAGTTAATGTTTCCTATTCTTGAAATTTGGATAGCTTTGTCAGTAAAAATATGGCATCCGCAGTAGAACCATTATACCAAGGGCTCTAATAGTACCCACAGATATTTTGTGATGATCATTCAGTCCATCACTTTATAAGTGGCAGACAGAAATTTAAATTTTTTGGGCCCAAGTGAAGATCTGATGATCGTCCATCCAACCACTTTATTAGTAATTGACAGAGATTACAATTTTTTCACCCATAGTTGAAGATATGATGATGATAAAGCTGATCACTTTAAAAGAAATGTGTAGAGAGCTCAGTTTTTTGCGTCCAAGTGAAGATCTGATCTGATGACCATGCAGCTGATCGCATCATAAGTAGTTTGCAGAAATTCCAATATTCTTTTTCGCTCAAGTGTGATCTGATGATCATAAGGCTGGTCGCCTTAATAGTAGTGGGTAGAGATTCCCATTTTTTGCGCCTAAAACAAGATCTGATTATTATACAGCTGATCGTTTTATAATTAGTTCGTAGGAGTTCCAAATTTTTGCGTCCCACTGATGATCTGATTATCATACAGCTGATTTTCGCGCCTAAGTGAAGATTTGTTGATCATATAACTGATGGCCTTAAGAGTAGTAAGGCAGGCATTCCAATTGTATCGATGAAGATGGAACACTCTTTAAAATTAAAAAGCTGCGGTATCATGTTTATTAAAAAGTTATATCCACTTGCAAGTCAGTAAAAACGCGTTTTTTTCGGTTTATTTTTTTAAAGAGCCATTTTATTTGATAAATAAATAGATATATATTAAATGTACTTTGATAATCGGTGAGTCATTGTAAAAATTTTGGATTCACTTAAATGCATAGCGGATCTTCAGAAGGACCTCCAAAACAAGGTGCCTGGCGGTGGTGAAGATTTTTCTGGTTAAAATTATTTCAAATTCAAAAACCAAAGCATTTTATCAAATAAATGTACATTCGATACATAGGTATGTATATATTCAAGCAAAAAATTGATTTTTTTTTAATCACAGATGGATGGATTATTATTTTTTCGCTATACACCTGATAAATGGTAAATGCGTGACTCACGCAACTTAGGCTGTGAGTTCCGGCAGAAGAATGGACCGCCATAATATGAACACTTCATCAAAGAAATTTGTTGAATTTTTTATTTTTTATTTATTTTTGATACATTGAAGGCACACTCATTTTCGATTCGAAATAATTTTGGGCATATGTATGCGTTCAAACGAACTTTCATTATACGGTATATCTCACATACTGGTAGCAATAATTATGAATAATTTGGCGATTAGCTAATTCGACAGTCTAAATTATTTCTTGTTTTTTAGTATTTGAAAATCTATTTTTGGCGTCTTCGTTTTCATCTTATTATACATAAATATGTATCAAGTGAATGGCTAAACAGTTTGACCAACAAAAGTTGAAAGGTAAACTGGCTTCCAGGTAGCCGGCTTACCGGCCATGATATGCCACCAAAGTGTGACTGGCTACTGCCGTCTTATAGTCTTTTCACGTTTAATGTTTTTATACCCTGAACAGGGTATATTAAGTTTTCCACGAAGTTTGTAACACCCAGGAGGAAACGTCGGAAACCCTATAAAGTATATAAAAATATTATATATAAATAATCAGCATGACGAGCTGAGTCGATTAAGCCATGTCCGTCTGTCTTTGAGGTATCGATCTGAAACTTGGCACCTGTCCTTTTCTCACCAAGAAGCTGTTAATTTGTTGGAACGGCCAATATCGGACCACTATAGCATATAGTTAACATACAAACTGAACGATCGGCATCACATGCTTGTATGGAAAAACTTTTAATGTTAAGAGATGTCTTCATCAAATTCGACATGGATTGTTGTCCAAGGCAACGGTGAAATCTCCGAATAATAATAATTAATAATGTGAAGGGTATTATAGCTTTGGTGCAGCCGAAGTTAGCGTTCTTTCTTGTTTATTATTGATATTGTTTGTGTTGTGTTTGCTTTTTCTACAGCACACTGTTGCAGGTGCTGCACTTTCGGTGCTCGTTGAGCCACCTGAGCCGTTTGCTTAATACAACGCTCTTACGAAATGATCTTCAATATTCTATGTACAAGGTAAAGATCACCAACAAAAAATTGTGTATACATTTGTACAGCTTAGCATCTTTATGTTTGTTTGTATATGTGCTCTTTCTCGCTGCCTGCTTCCTCTTTGTTCGCATGAGGGATCGTGATTTCAAGTTTGTTGTTAAACACAACTGACCGTTCATTTATTTGTACATTTATCTCGCCGTCCGTCCAATCATCGAAGCATTCCTACATTTCCCGGGCGCAACGCAACTGCGAATGCTGCTCGGTACTGGTGGTGGTCGACGCGACGATTTATGGTAAAAGCCGCTGCTCATATTTATCTCACAACCATAAAGAGCATATGAGCTTAATGTTGTTTTTGCTTGCTTGCTCGTGCCGCCGCATTACGGCGTGTGTAACAGGTGAATAACCTTTTTGCCATTTTCGTGTTTATTATTTATTTGTATGTACGTTAATGATGAGCGCATCCCAAATACAATAACAACAAAAACATACTAGCCGCTATACTTGGCATATGAAAACGCAATCGGTTCGGGTCTGATCAGGTTCCTCTAATCGATCGGCTTACTAGAAAATTTGTTATGCTCATCTGTAGGTATTGTGCATATTTGTGTATTTCCAGTGTTTTGGTTGACATTAATGACAACTCATTACAGTGCGATTTATGCAGTTTTATTTGTTAGGTTATTTGTTAAATTTCTTTCAGCGCCCAATTGGGTTGGGAAGGACAAAAATTGTCTATATTATCTTTTTATATTGAAAACTTAAGAGGTTAGGTTAGTTTAGAGTCGAAACATCGGTGTTTAGGAAACAGGGGAGAGAGTATATTAAGGTTGCCACGAAGTTTGTAACACGCATAAGCAAACATCGTTTTTTCCTCAAGAAATAACTACTTTGTCAGAATCGTCGATATCGGACCACTATAGGATATAGTTGCCATACAAACTTAACGATCAAAGTGAAGTTCTTCTATGGAAAACTTTTCCATTTGAACAAATATCTCTCAAAGTGAAATTTAGCATAGCGTATTATCTGCGATAGAGCTATAATTTCCGAACAAATTGTTTAGATCGGATAACCATAGCATATAGCTGCCATACAAACTGACCAATCAAAATAAAGTTCTTGTATGGAAAACTTTTGCATTTGAAGAGATATTTGCGTGAAATTTAGCATAGCGTATTATCTAAGATAGAGCTATAATCTCCAAATAAATTATTTAGATCGGTTACCCATAGCATATAGCTGCCATACAAACTGGCCAATCAAAATCAAGCATGGCAAACTTTTAAGTGCTTCTGCCGTCTCGCAATTAATATTATCATTACTTGTATTGTACTATTGATTAGCAGTTGTATTTACAGTAATTTTATTGTATTAAAAAGTGGTATAAAAACCACAGACAACTTCCTCATATTTGTTTTGTAATTTTTATTTTTATTAACGCTTTACTGCACAATTTTATAACTGCTCCAGCAATATGTATTACGAGCGCTCACCCTAACACCTCACCTAACCTCATCTTTGCCTGCTCACAGCCTGCAAAGCACCCAACATTTCACAATATGTTACAACAATACAATCTCATTCCTCAACTTAACCACAGCTTACCTCAACCATTTCTCATAGCCACTTTTGTCGCTCCTTTTTTAGATGACTTTCTTGGCTTTTCCCACCGTTAAGCCGTTTCTTGTCTTTTCTACTTCTTTTGACACAAATAATTTTTGACGCTTTCTGCTTGAATGCTTAGTTGCTTGGCAGGTTGCTGGAATGTGCTTAACTTATTTACATAAAATTGTATGCATATTTGCTAAAGTGTGCGTGTTTGTGTCTTAATTTTGTTTGTGTCAGTGTGTGTGTGTCTGTGTTTAGTACCGTTGGTACATGTACTAGACATACAAATAACTAACTTACTGGTATTCAAATTGACGTAATTATTAGGGTTTAAATATTTATACATGTGTAGAATGTTACGTTAGTCGCTTTAACCATACTATTTGTGGAGTAAAACGTCGAAAAAAGGTGAGTAAATAGAATTTTTCTGGATTGGTAACGTTTTTTTAAGCGAAGTAGTACTAGTAGAGTTTACTTTTCGGCTAAAAGCTATTGATAACAACTATTTTTGACTGTCAATTTTCTAAACTGTGCAATTTCAACATAAAGATCTGTGATACACATTAACTGAATGCTAAATGTTTGCATCATTACTGACTAGTATTTGCAACAGCACTAATGGTAAGTACATATTATATTATATAATTGCTCTGATGTGTTTGCAAATTGTTTATAAACTCTTCTCAGTACTGAATAGTATTTACAACAGCCCTGATAAATATTTATATTAATGCAAAACGATTACATAATGGAGCTGTTTTAGGTAACAAAATTTTTGTCCTTTATATTTCCTTTTCTCAGCACTGACTAGTATTTGTATCAACACTGCTGGATATGTATTATCGCTGCCTATAACCCACAGCCTAACTTAAGCAAACCATTTATTACGCTAAATTAGTCTCTTCGACATGTGACCTTAAGGTTTTCTCCCATAATATTGTACGACAATATACATATAAGTATCGACACCTAGGCCAACTAACACTAAACTAATGTTACCATTATGCAAATTACTTGCTGAAAGACAACAAAAGTTTTATTTGCATTTAACCATAAAATGGAACACATGCATCTTTTGTAGAAAGTGTTTAAAATTAATTAATTTTTTTTTTTATATTAAATCATAAAATAGATAGAGGCTGGCATATGCAAAATTTTCATGACGGCAGCTAGTAATTATTATAATACATATGTAAATGAATATTTATTTTGAAACTTGTTTTCTTGCATTAATCGTACGCTCTGTGACGTCAATGCATAGAGTGTGGCTTTTCGAAAAGGCCTAAAATAATTTACATAAACTGGTGATGCATAGAAACACGTTTTATGGTCGGGTATTTTCATTATATTGGGTTAGCAACAGCGTGAACTGCATTATTATTAAATACAAAAAGAAATATGTCGCGACATTATAGCAACCTTATAATTCATATAATGTATAAGAAAGAGTTAAAACATGCCTTATTTGCAATCAGTGGGTTATAATTTTGAATAATAACCCAACAATTTGTTATCGTTAAATCTTTAAGCACCGATATTTTGAAGGAAAACACGTTTAAGTTTAGGATAATGCTATATGTGGTTATGGTTGTATATATGTATATAAAATAACGGTAGCGGAGCAGCAAAGTAGAAAAATAATACTTTACAGCTGGAATGTTTTGCCTAAAAATGAATTAGTCAGAAAAACATTAGATTTGCACTTGTTTTAGTAGAGAAAATGTTGGTGCATAGAGAAGCTTGCTGATCAGTATTTTTTCAATAAAAGCTTGGAAAACCCGAACTAAATTCAAATAAAAATAGCAACTGTGAATGTGAATTAAAATAAATAGTATTGATTAGCTATGAACTAGTGTGAATGGTATGGTATACTTTTGTGCGAAATCTGTCAATCGACTTATTAGTGGCTTGTATGACAAAAAAGCAGTCGGTTATCGGTTGAAAAGCAAGCGGCCAACATTATGCTGATGATACATATGATACACCGATATACTATGATTCTTACAGGACAACTTATTATATTTTTTAGCATCTTTTAGGCGCTAAATTTCAAACTATAATATATTGAAATATACAAAAATTTCATTATATAATATTTTAAATATTTTTATAAAACTTAAACAAATTATAAGAGAATAACAAAATTATTTATCCATAAAGATTTGTTTAAAATTGGTTTAAAAAATGTTTTAAGTGCGTATTAATTAAAAATATTTTGCATCTACTAGGCACAAAATTCAAAACTTTGCGAAAATTTTAATTTGAAGCATGAATATTAAAAAAAATATATATATATATAACTATAAAAGTAAAAACCTATGCTCGTATTCAAAAGTAATTTCTTCATTAAAATTTGCTAAAATAAATATTTATATAAAATACGCGCATTACTGTGATAATACTTTTTGTGAATCATTGCCGCAATTTTAAGACGTTTCTCAGAAATTCATTTAACATTTTGTTGGTTTATTTTTTCAGCCCCCAAAATGTATCTAAAACCACATAATGCTTGCATAAGCGATTGTCTATTAGCGATAAATAACAATTATTCAGCGCCTACAAAGCATAACGCACAGCAACAACTAGCAATCGCTGAATAGAGAAGGTGAATTGCTGGATTTTTTGGTAAGTAACCCAAATATGTCACTCTCAAGTCGAAATCTTTTCAAAAGTAACACAACAATAAGCGTTAAAAAGCAAAAGTTGTAAGTAAAATAAAATGAAATCGGAAAACATAAGAAAATAAAATATGCTTAAATTATAAGCGTAGCAAAATACAATAAAAAATTGAAATCGCAAAAGTGAGTGGTTTTTTCTTATACAACTGTAGCTAAAAATCAAGAGTAATGTAGTTTAAAAAACGCTACGGGCCGCTTTTATTACTATTATTATCTACGCAAAAAAATATTTTCAAAGCAACGACAGCACTGATTGTAAACGCGTGATTTTTTGTGGTTGTTGTTTTTGGTATTAATTTTTAAATTTATTTTTCGTTTTTTTTTGTAAATTTTTTTGTGTTTTTTGTATATTTTTTTTTTTATTAAAATTTTTGTTTTTTGTATTTTGTTATTTTGTTTAAAAAATTTATTATACATATCTCCACAAAATGTTTGTCATGTGCCGCTTATTTGATTCAATAATAAGCAGCAGCAAAAAAGAAAATATCACAGCTTACAATTACAATAAAAATGAAACTTAAAGTCACAATTGTAATAAAAGCGCCACTTTTTTTGAAAAGCCAAAGCGCAGTAATGATTGACATTAAAATGAATTATAACGCGATAAAATCATTGATTTTACAATTTGTAGCAAGTGCGACTTTCTTTCAAATACGCTTATTGTTTCCTAACTAACTGAGGTTAACTGAAGATATACTGTGTGTGCGCTGAATTTAAACATGATATTTTAAGATAAAAATAAAAATTCAGCAGCGACATATTTGCTCTGTAAAAATATATATAAATTTATATATATCTATGTATATATAATATACACGTGAATTAGTCGCTAAGTTTTAGAGATATCGATATCGAAGCTTTAAAAGATATAGCTGCCATACAAACTGACCGATCAAAATCAATGTAAAGAACTTTTTATACCCATTTATGCTATAAGAAATGCACATGTGAAGGGTACTATAGCTTCGGTGTAGCCGGCTTTTTTTTTTTTGTTCATATAAATTACAGTTAATTAGCATGATGCCATGCGAGACACCCACTATTTGAACGCTGCAAAATAGCTATTTCCGTTGCATTTTGTAAGCAGGCATATCCTTTCATTCATACTAATAAGCTGCGTGTTTAGCTTGAGTCATGATGACATACATACATAAATGCGCACACCATATATCCACATACTTGCATAAAAAATACACGATTAAAGTGAAAGGTGCTCCCACAATTCACAGTTTGTAACTTTATTATATATTTTTTGCCTGTTGCCGCTTTGATTACCATTCAGAATGTTGTTGTTTTAATTTTGTTGTTGTTGTTGTTGTTTTTGCTTTTCTTGTTGTGTAGTGAGTATACGGTTTTACCAGTCAGCCAGCCAACCGAGTTATTTATACGCGCACAACGTGCTTGCAGCAGTTTCATACACACACGCACATATATGTTTATACATATATACAAGTAGTAATATATGAATGCTACAATAAGCGCTCCAATGTATCTATGTATGTGTGTTTATATAAAAGCTAAAACAAACAAATGAAATGAACTGACTTGAATGAGAAAGTTGCTAAGTTGTCGGCGCGACAGTGGCAGCAGCAGCAACAGCAGCCAGCAGTAAAAGCAGCGCAAAGTATATAGCGCTGCTGTGCGCTACAATCACTCGCCATGGCCCATCACTCGTCTGACGCTTGACTTTATGCCTGCTGATCATTACGTGCAACATTATCGTCAACGTGTTGGCCAATATTACCAACATTACCATTAACATCAGCGCCAACATCCATCAACTTCATAAGCAACACCATGCGCAGCGTTTGCCTTTATCACGAAGCCGCCAGCAACTAGTAGTTGTTGTTGTTGCTGTGCCGCTTTTATATTAAAAATAAGACCAAAATTGTACATACGTTAAATTCAAGAGGTGCTTCAAAATCAGCTTTTGCTCGCATTTATCGCCAACACTTACACACATACATATATATTTAGCTATTTCTTTACGCTTGTGTTGATTATTTATGTGTGTATTGGTTGATGCCCCGCAGACATAAACCATCACCCACCAGCAGACAGTCGCCGCTGCCACCGACTCGCTGTACATACATACATATAACCGCATTTTCCATTTAACATTATTTTTAAATACTTTTTAATTTGATCGAAAAGTGCGGCAGCAACACCTAATATATAATGTGAACTCAGCGTGATATAAAAACTCAGCCATGCATTGTTTTGGAGCACCCGGTGAGGAGCTTTAAGCTTTAAAAAAATATGTTAAGAGTTGAAAGCTCGGATAACGGTAAATATATTTAGAAATGTAGGTAATAGGTATGTAGGTAATTTAATTTTTTCTGAATCAAATAACGCCAAATAAGATATATTACATTCAAAAAACTTTCAATGCTGTAGATCTCCACAGCTTTATTAAAAGAAAACTACAAATCTTAAATAAACGATAATGTGTTTAAGAACTGCATTTTTTTAAATTTTGAGCATTAAATTTTGCCTAGAAATTAATACTTCGCTCGCCTGGCTCTCAGTGTTCAAATTCTCTACAAGTTTATGAAATAAAAACTACTAGGTTTTTGATTGTATTCCATGTCTTAGATGCTCTTACATAAAACTTTGTTAATACAAAAGTGACGCCTGATCGTTTTTAACGACTTGATTGCTATTCGAGAAAAAATATCAATAATTTTAGATTTTTTTCTTGCCGAATATGTCTCACAAACCTTTAAGTTTTATTGTTTAAATAGTAAAAATATATATTCGGTAAGAAAAAAATCTAAAATGGCTCACAAGGCCACTATTTGATAAAAGAAAATTTAGCAAATGAAATTGCTATCGAATATTTCCTACAGGGCAACACGTAAGCTTCTAATATATGTATACAAATTCATCAAAATGTAGATCACATAAGCAGACATAGTAGAGCAAAAGGCACGACAAAAAATAAAATAAAATAAAAGCAAGTGCATAAAACAAAATAAATGAAATAAAATCGTTCATAGCTGCTGGCGTGCATTATTATTAAAAGTGTTTAACGCTGTGGCAGCGCTTCCGATCAACTGCCGCAGTGTATTCAGCAAATACCGTTGGTTGCGTTGAAGCAACATCAAGCTACATTGATCACAGTCAAGTATGCCAAGCATACATATGAACTTTTTCTTGTATGTATGCGTGAACTCAAGTATGTGTGTGTGTACTTGTATTTGGTTGAAGTGCGCATGCGTAGCGCCTGCAACTCATTTTAACTGTTCATTAATTGTGCTGACTCTGCAAGAGTAGACACATTCAGACACACACACTACTACGCATTACAGCCAACACATGACACATACAAAAGTCAAAAAAGAAACCCAAACATCATCAATGCACACTCAGCATTGCAAGCACAACCATGGCGAATCGTAAAAACATTTTTACCAGAAATAAAACGAAATTATAGAAATTTGTGGTTGTCGAAAAATTAGAAAAAAATAAAAAAGAGCAAGCATCGAAAACGTGTTGGGCGTAAAGAAGTTGGCTAATGAGCCGCCAACGATCAAACTAAACCGAAAAACGTCAATTAAACAAAACCGTAGTCAATTGCCAAATCTCAAATCTATACGCTCGCATAGCTGTTGGGAGGTTCAAATGTTGATTTGACGATTTATGAATTGATGGATAATGCAGCTACAAATACAAGTTTGCGTATCAGCATGTACATAATTGTCTGTGTGTGTTCATCCATTGAAACCTCTAATTATATCAGGTTTCGTTGCGGTTTGATCCCTATTATGATTGGTTGCGGTTGAATGGGTGACTGATGACGAAAGTAGCGGGTAGGTGATTTCGTAAATGCTTTTACAATATGGTTTAGGAAAGGTAATTAGGTAGAAAATTATATTAAAATAAAATAAAAATCGAAATCGAAATTTTTTAAAATAAAACGTTAACTTTGGCTGCACTGAAGCTATAATACCTTTTATAGCTATAATTCACATAGCCAAAAAGGGTACCAGATGCTCAAAAAAAGGGGCCATACTTGTGGTACATGTCGTCTGACGCATGCGCATAAGTCCTACAATTCTTTCTTAGTGGAGAAATTCATTTTTAGCTTTAAATCATTTTGACTTTAACCTTAATTTTTGTTTTCCATAAATTACTGTAATTGATTGAGTCTTAAATTTGAAAAAAGTTACAAGAAAAAAAGAAATTTGCATTTTCATATGTCATTTGAACCATTCATAATAGTAAAAATTAACTAAAATATGCTAAACAAAATCTGATAGCACTGAAGATGGGGGCCAGACCGCATACTGTCTTGCAAGAATTCAACTCGCTAATATTGTTATTGCTTCTACATATAATTTTTTTTGACAAGAGTCAACATAACCTAACCATTTGATCTAATGTACCTAACCTTAGGTGACGGATTTTTAGTCATAAAATTTTTTCATATTATAATTCGCTGAAAATTGCGATATACCTATAATAGTTGAGAGAGCAACACAATCTTATTAAATTTTTGTTTTTTTAGTCTTTAATCCCGGGATGGCCTGGATGCTTAACTCGAAGTCCGGACGAATGGTCAGCTAAACCTAACCTCACAATTGTTAAAATTTTTCCGACTTCATCGATTAAGTATGAACTAACGAAATCTAACCTAACATTTCATATAAAAGCTGAAAAGATTTTTTTCTAAAAATTAAAGACCTTTTTTTATATAAAACAACGGCTGTCATGAATAAAAAAAAGTAAAATTATTATGAAAAAAATATTTCAGTTAGTTGAAATGATTTTTAATTAAATTTAGTTTGATATTTATTATCGCTCTAATTTCGATTTGAATTTTAATCTAACTTTATCTCTTAAAATAATAATAGCAACAATAAAAGCCGCACCTTTTTATCTGCTAGCAACTGAATGAATTCTAAGAAATGCGCAAACTCCAGTACTCGGCAATAATAAATAAAAAAAAAATTACAAGTTATCTGCAAGAAATCCGGCACGTGGACGCGCGCCGTTCGAGTCATGCTGTTGATACTGTATTAATTATAATTCTTTCTTGCTGCTTTTGTTTTTGTTCCATAGCTAAACTTGTTTACGTAAATATGCAAAAAAATATTACATAAGCATTACAAAAGAGCAAACAAAAAAAACACAACAAACAAATAACAAACGAGAACGGAACTAGACTTACGTAGCCGTAATTTGCCGGTATTCACGCACACACACACGCACTTTTCAAATGCACAACCAGCTGGGTCCAGTCGCCAACCATTTACATTATCATAATTTATTATCAAACCCATGCGAACCATATGACGACAGCTACTGCCGCTGTGTGTAAAAGCCGGTTGCGAAATACCGTCAGCACACACACAGACATATATATGCTGTACAATAGATGCACGCCGTGCTTTGCGTTATCACTCCCACAACGCCTTTGACGCACGAAAGCAGCGCAAAGCCAAACACCAACGCATTTAAGGCGTTAAACAGCCGAGAAGGCGCTCAAGTGGGCTAAAGGATGTGTGCGCCATTGAAAGCTGATAAGCTAAAGCGAGTGATGATGAGTTTGCTGCGGATTGCGGCGCTAGTCACCCTCAAACGCCTACGCCTACGCGCTGCACGAAGGAAAAGACAACTACATAGGTGCAGAAAATGAGTATGGCAGCGAAGATACTCTCAAAATTGTCAGTTGATTGCTGGCGCTATGACGCGCACGCTGTTGCTGTTGCAAGCGTTGTATGTGCGCACGTGTAAGTGTGTGGTATTTATATAAATAGCAAAACATATATAACTGTATGTGTGTGTGTGTATAGTTGAATTGTAACGCCGGTTGCTGCACGCTTATCTCGCCTTTCACGCGTCCACCCACAAGCGCTCACGGCGCACATGAGCATATGTACGCTTAAAACGCGTGGGCGACTTGAACGCTAAATAGAAGTGAATGCCTGAAAGTTGTTGCTTAAGCTTAACAACGCCGATTGGCACTCATCGACATGGTACATGTAATAAGCGACGCCAATAGAACGCGACATTGAAACATCATTGCGTCAGCTTATCGCCGCTGGCAGTGGCTGGGGCAGCACTCATATCCGCAATGTGGCGGTAGGCAATAGCAGCATATGAACTAATTTCATTTGGTATTTGCTTTGACACAATTAAACTGCCAGTATCAATGGATGTGTGTGTGTGTGTGTGTGTGTGTAAAATATGAAAGTTATTCGCTCACCATTATCATACTCGTACATTTGCCATTTATAATAATCACCATTATTTCTACTAGTTGGTGTTATACATACAATAGTATATTAAGATGTATGTATATGTGAGGCATATGCTTGTTTTCACATTGTAGCTATTCAACCTTATCTTTTCTTATGCTTCTTCCTGCGCCAGTATGTCAAGCAAACAAGTCCAATAATTTCTCTATATTTTTCTAAAGCTCTACAAGTCTTTGCTTTAGCTGCTTATTGTAGTACACAAATTTTTTCTTCCACTTCTTGTACTTAGTGGAGATAAAAGTCCAGCGACCATAACGGCGTTAGCGAAAATTTCATTATGGATTTATTTGTACTTATTAAAAACGCTAAATGGATTAAGATTTCCTCTACACACATGTACATAACTATGTATGTATCTACGATTTGTATATATCTATTAACATCTATAATCCTAAGAATCGAAAATGCTTCAAGAGCAAAGAAAACAACTTGAGTATCGTGTAAAAGTTCATTATGAATTACCAACTAACATGGGAGCGTTCGTATAGTGGTGTGAAAAATATATGCTACTCCATTTACAAGAACGAAAATAAATAATATAATACGTATAGTATCAAAAATAGTATCTCAGTGGATGAAAAGTAAAATATTTTAAATGTTTCTACTTTGAAATTACTTTTAATAACGGTTTAAATAAGTTTATAGTGCAGACAGTTAGAACACCAGATTTCTTAGATACCCGATCATCCTTAAGCATATGTAGGCTTTATTACTAATAATTGAAGTCATAAAACCAGAAAAGCCTAAACTTCGGTTGCATTGAAGCTATAATGGCCTTCACAAGTGCATTTCTAACAAAAAGTAGTTTTTTTTTTTTAAATTTGGTTTAGATTTTAATTTCATATAAATTATTATTGTATAATTCTATAGAAGTCATCTCTTTCACTTTTAAGTTATAATTATTTTTTGTATTATATATAGTATTCTTATATAACATTTACATATGTTACAGCCCTGTCAAAATTTTTAAATCACCAGTATGGCCTCCTAAACCAGACACACTAATATTTTGATTTCTTTATTCTTCAATTACACTGCAATTATTTTGTTTCTAAACTGGAGTTATCTTAAAAATTAAAAAACAAAATGCACGAATATCAGCTCAGTAGTCATACGGAAATAAAATACTGATATAGTAGTAGTATGGCTAGTAGACCGGCAACTACACACCAGTTGTCTTACATAATAGGGTTGCAATATTATATATATATATATATATTGGCTCACATACTAAAAATATGCGCCTTCTTAGCCGAAATAGTTCCTTCTAGTGCAGAATAAATGACTGATTTAGTTTTTTTTCACTCACACCCGTAGACAACTCTAATAATATGCTAACACTATAGTAATAACAGATTTTCTGTAATCCTCCAGGGCGTGTTCTAAGCATTAGCTATGAAATGTTATCTGCGATCGGTCACAACAAAATAAGCAAAAGCACGAAACGCAAGGTTTCATTCAACGCTGCGTACGTTCGCCACAACGCCGTCGCATTTGAGCTGAGCTTAAGCCGCATACTTTTAACTTTTGACAACGAGTAAAAGGTTGGGGTGACTGTCATGTGGTTCCGGTTTCGCCATTATACTCACGCTGCTGCGCCAAGCAGTTCCAACTTTTTTATGTAAGATTTTTGCTATGTACTTTTTGTTGTTGCTTTTATCGCCAGCAAGTTTTATTTTCACTTTTAAGCTTTTGTGCTATTTCGATTCAGCTATGGAAGTAATTACTTTATGCAGTGAATGGGAAATGGCTTTTGTGTAAAAAAAGTATAAATACATACTTTTTATATATGTAAATAAATAAATGCTATGAAAAATATGCTCTATCATACTGTTAGACACAATCAAAAGCAATGCATAGCTAATCTGTTTTGAAAAATATTCATTAAACAAAGCCGGCTTGCGAGAATCGTGTGTAAAATGAAAACGAAATTTGAAATTGTGACCTCAGAGTTGCTTAGCTTTTTGGCTTCTAATTTATTAACAGTTATTTATTTGGCCGCTTTCCGCTTTTCAATGGCCAACAATATTTGTTTTTATTTCTGAAGTTTTTGCTTCTCATTTCGAAATTATTTTGGTCAAGTATATTTATGGCAACGGCTAGACGACTGCTGTGAGAAAATGTGCTTCGCCAGTCATGTGGCTACATTTTTAGGTCATTGGTACAGTTATCATATATTTGAATTTTTATTTTATGAAAAAAGAAGTTTATTAACACTGCAATTGCTACTGCTGTTAATGTTTTAGTAAACATTAGTATAATAGTAAGTGTGAAAATTCATATTTTTCATGGCGTGTGAGTCTTTTAAGCCATTCGTAATTTTTGTAATTAATGTATATACATTAAATATTAAATATTCATAAAAGCTTGTTATTAATCGCTTTTATAATACAAACAAATTAGCTGTATTTTTATGCGATTTTTATTTTGAAATCTGAATATAGTTTTTTCTTCATAAACACAAAACAATATGTAGCAGTTATTTTTAAAACTGTATTATTTTTGATATTTTCGTAGTTTTGTTTGAAACTAGGTTGAATTTTATCAATCATAATCACAATATTTCTTGAACCTTTTGAAATATTAATTTTTGATCCTTTCACAACAATGCTCCTTAATTGTATTTTTTTGAGTCTACTATACGACTCTTTTCATGGTTTTTTCTGATAAAAATTTATAATTTTATTAAATATTTTAGTAAATTTAATATATTCATAAATTTTTTTAAATTTCCAATCCAAACTCAAATTCCGAAAGTTAAAATATTCCTAATTTAATTGTAAAAAATTACAATATACGAATATTCATCTATTTATCGATTACACAAACGATAACACTTACTTTAAAATTAAAAAAAATATATTTCGAGCTTCTTTAACTGTTAAATATTATTAATTTTGAATAAATATAAATATCTAAAAAAATCGATACACATGCATGTGTTCATTCTTTAATCGATTATATTGGAGCTAATTTTTTATTAAAATTTTATTTAAGTTTCTTTATTTCATTCTTCTTTAACCTTCAAATGTTCATTTTTAAAAAATATAATTACTTATAAGTTAAGTTATATGTACATATGTTCGTTTATTTATTTATAACATAAACGGTAATTCTCAACTCAACATATTTTTAAATTCGTTTCAACTTTCATCCTTCTTTAGGCTTTAAGTATCAAATTTTAAAATATAAATAGCTAAAAAATTACGATATGCATACATTCATTCATTAATCGATAACACAAACGATAATTCTTAACTTAAAATTTTTCAAAATTTTTATTTCATCCATTTTTCATTTTTAAAATATGAATAACTAAAAATTTAAAAAAATTCGATATTTTCATACATTTTTCGATTACACGCACGAAAATTCATATCTCCATTTAAAAAAAAAAATTTTTTATCACTTTTTGAGTTTTGAATATTATTTTTGTTTAAATTATAAATATCTAAAAATTTGCGATATGTTTTTACGATATTCGCTTATTTATCGATAATACAAACGGCAATTCTCAACTCAAATTTTTTACGTGCTTTTTTATTTTATAGTATTGATTTTCAATAAAATATAATTTTTATTTTCAAATTGTTTGCACTTCCCTAAAAATATTACGTGAATTTGCATCCTAATTGATCAATCCAAACACCACAATTAATTGATATGCGTATAATTAGCAACTTTCGCAAACAATAAAATTTTTTAAGCAATTTTCATTTGGGCGCATAAATAAACCCTTAAAGTATTGCGCTTACCGAATTTCATTAAAACCTTTTACATTCACCAAAATGCTACAAGGAAGTTGTTAATCGCAGCAAATTGTTAAAAAAAAAATAAAATAAAAAACACTGCAACTGCTATGGAATTTCGTCCATTACGTGCAACATGTTGTAGCAACATTAATTACTAAATGCATTGGCTTAAAAGTAGAAAGTCCAGAGGCACTAATACACATACACACGCGCACAAAATATTGCTAATTATCCGCAGCCACCAACATTCCAGGCGGGATGAGCGCCACCACAAATAAAGCAACTACAACAAAAACATACAGAAACAAACCAGTAAATATAAAACAATAAAACCGTGTAAAATAAATTAAATTGCGGCAATGAAAGCCGTTGAAAAGTGACTGCAACTACAACACAACTCAGGCCAAGGCAGCCATTGAAGTCTCGGAATATTTCGATTTGACTGAGGTGTGTGCTGAGGCGCTACCTATACAAGCATATATTCGCGTGATTGTATGTGGGGTGAGAGCTCAACTTGAGTTGCTTGACTGATTGTTGATTTGTAGTTGCAGTGTTTTCTTTTTTTTTTGGTAAACTCTGTATGGACGTTTCATTAATGCGTTCGCTTGATTAGCTACACGAATGCTGATTAACATAGAGTTTATTATTAAGCGGATTATGCAACTTTCCAATTGGCTTATATGTGTAAGTGTGTGTGTAAAAGTGATAAAAAAAGTTGAATGAATGGGGTGTTGGTGCGCTTTGCCGGTTAAAAATATGCAAAAAAAGACAGTGTATACGAAGAAATTGAAAAAAAAAGTGCAGTGAAGATAGAATTTGCGGCTGTGTTTGTGATGAGCGCAGCGGCTTTAAAAATTTTCCTACATATTGCAGCTCACAAAAGTGAGAGGTTGGTTCCAATTTTTATTTAAAAATAGTTTAAACGTAATTGAAAGGTTTGAAAAAACTAGTTTATTCCCCAGAATTTTCCATATAGCTTTAAAGAGGTGGATATTTCAAATTTTACCTAGGAGTATAGGGAAGGACAAATATAATTTTCGCTATTTATAACCTAAACAGGGTATGTGAAGTTTACCACGAAAATCTTAACACACAGAAAGAAACGTGGAGGATACTGTGTTGTATATAAATAATTAGTGTGACCAGCTGCGCCGATTTAGCGATATACGACTCAGTTTTTGAAATATTGCTCTGAAACTTTGCGCACTTCATTTTCTTCCTAAGAAGCTGCTGATTTGCCAGAACCGCCGATTTTGGACTGCTATACAATATAGCTGTCATACAAAGTGAACGTTCAAAATAGAGTCCTTGTATGGAAAACTTTTTTATTTGAGATTATATCTTACATTTAGCACGGTTTATTGTTTATAGTAGCGCTACAGTTTTCTCACAAATTCTTTAGCTCGGACGACTATAGCAAATAGCTACCCTACAAACTGACCGATCATTATCAATGCTGACTGATCATTTTTCTTTCTTTTTCATTAATCTTACAAAAGCTCCGTATTTTTTCAAAATTTTTATTATTTGTATTATTATTTTTACAATTCATCGTTTAAAGCCCGTCATCAAGTCCCAAACAATAACGCTTCAAAACAAGTCTTTGAAAATAACCCAACTAAAAAAGATTCGCAGAAATCGCTAATGAAGTTGCAACTGCCAATAACACCAATATCTTTTATGTTTATTTAATATTTTTAACAACAACATATTTTGCAATCATTTGTTTGTATCATTGTCGTGTTTATTAGTTGTATTCCTCTTTTCTGTTTTTTGCATAGCTCAATAACACAATGAAGTGATGCAATCACTCAATAGCACAATCCGCAATTATAATAAAAATTACTTGCAATTCATGGCAGGGTTGTACAGATAATTTATTAAAAAATATAAAATTTACAGAATTCAAAAAAAAAAAAACAAATAGATGCTTATACAAAAAGAAAAAATAAAAATAAATAAGATATTCAAAAAATATAATAAATATAATAATAATTAAAATATAAATAAAAATAAAAAATAAAAATTTTAAATTAAACTGATTTCCATCACTAAAATGTTATATATTTTGAAAAGTATATACAATATATAAAAATATGTCGAGCGGCAGTCACCATCCAAAGAGGTGCAAAAATGGCAAATTAAATGGCAAACAAATGCAAAAACCCATGAAATGACAAACCTTTTGCAATTATTGCAATCACGCTACAACAATAGCAGCAACAGCAGCTGCAGTTTGCGACTATTCATGCATACACAAAGTATATAATAGCTATACATATATGTTTATGAAATAAAAGTAACCGTGTTTTATGGCAGCAGCAATACTAAACCGGTGAAGAAAATTAAAACGAAGGTCGTTCGAGCTGCAAAATTGATAGTCGATAGATGAAGTAGGCAAAAACCGATGAATGAGCAGCATAAATAAACCAACAAATACACTCAAACAGCACTTATATATAAACGTGCAAGCGAAAAATAAAAATGCTACAACAAAAGTGAAAGATAAAGAACAAAAACAAAAAAATATATATATATAAATCTGTGTATATGTATGCATATATGTATGTATACTATACTGTTTTTATAAAAAATATTGTCTTTTATTATGCATATTTCTTCATAATTTTTGCATATTATTTGGTGGAAAATGTTTTGTAGCAAAGCAAATTGCAAAGGGAAAAATTGCAAAATTCGCACACACAGACTGAATAAATAAAATACGTTCCAATCAAACAAAATACATGACAAGCTATGCTTGCAACTGCATATTTAAAATTGTATATATGTGTGGATGTGTGTGAATGCATGCGGTCATATTACGTCGAATAATCCAACACGCTGCTCAAACACGCGCTAAACTGTCAGACTCTCACTGCTGCTGAACCAACAAGACCAAAACATATAATCAGCGTATGATCATATGTATACATATGTTTGTATGTTTATATGTTTCCATGTCGCTGAGATCGTATAAGAGTCATCCGTATCTGCTGCTGCCTTGGTGTCAAGGTGAAAAACCCGCTAGCAACAGCGAACAAAAATTGCATGATTGGCTGCAGTCAGAGCCATTAAACTAGACAGCGAAGTCAACGAGTCAAACATATTTATATGCACATAAAAAAATATACATATGTATGCATATTTGTGTGTAGTTCGACAAGAAAACCCGTTAACTAACAAATGTGTCACAAGAAAAGCAACAACAAACGATGGCATAATCGCTCATCTACCATAAATGCTGCTGAAACAACGTGTAACGGTCTCAGAAGAGAATTTAGAAGCTGCTAGAAAAAAAGAAACGAATCTGTTAGGAACTAAAATCGGTTAGTAATATAGTTTTTCGCTAATAGAAAATTATTTTAGTTAAATCTGTATAGTCTTAACCTCTTTGGTGAGGCTATATTGCAGTATTAGCGACTGTAAAATATATTTAGTTAGCAAAAATCGAGAGTTAATGAATTTTTGGTTAAGTCTAGTCTAACAAAAAAGCATATGTCAATATTTGCTAAAAATTTAATTTGTGCATTAATTAACAATGCTATGAAAAATAATCTAAAAATATTATTTTAATTACGAATTGCTAAACTTTTTTTTTAAGTATCAAAATGATAATTTTTTTGTATCAATTTCGTTTGGTTCAACATTGCTATGAAAAATAATCTAAAAATTTTATTTTTAATTACCAATTTCTAAAATTTTTTATTATTTGTTTAAGTTTCAAAATTATAAATTTTTGTATCAATTCCGTTAGGTTCGAAAATTTTCAGCCTCATTAAAAATCACACCATAATTATAGTTTATTTTTTTCTTATTTTTCACTCGTTTAATATATGCATTTATAATATCTGCTCATCGCCATTTAACGGTTTTGTTCAACATCACTTAAATGCTTAAGCATTTGTTTTTTATTGTTTTGCTTTTCAATTGTTTTTGGCATTTCGTAGTGCATTTCGCAACAAGCCTTTTGCAAATTCTACGAATTCGCCTTTCTATTACACTTTCACCAAAATGCCAAAATGAAAATTTGCAGTTTGGCATAAATAAATGATTAAGTGTTGAGTGTGTAAGTGAGTGAGTGGTTGTTCGGTCGAACAGTCGGTTTTTTTTAATGGTTTTGTTGGCTCAGCGTAGTCGTAATGTTGCTGACAGACACAAAGCAAATAATTTGGACATAGCTAAACAAAAGCAACAAAAATGTTGCGAAAAAAAGTAAAAAAAAAACAAATAAATAAAAAAAAAATTATAAACAATAAAAAAATGTATGACATTTAAAAATAAAACTAGATTCAAATTAAGAAATTAAATTTAAAAAAAAATTTTTTTTTTTAAATAATAGGGAACCTTAAATGTTACAAAATATCAAATGTTTTGTTTTACTTGTCAACTCTATTTGCATATCTACATATGTCTAATAGTTATAAGTTTTCTTTTTTTTTTTTTTTTGGTTTTGCATGGTGCTGTCCTACAATCTCAAAATGGTTACTCAATTACATGCGTTGTTTTTTATTATTGTTGTAAATTATTTATTTTCTTTTGAAGCTATGCATGAATCATGATTTTCATCACTATTATTTTCGATTACAAAACTTTTTAGGTGTAATCAGTTTATAGTTGGTTGTTTTTTGACTCACTTTTTATTTTCATTTTTCTCTATAATACTTTATATTCAATACATTTATATTCAATTATAAACAAGGTATTCCGACTTTTACAACAATTAATTTATTTTTGTATCTAAATATACATTTAATTTTTTGAAATTTTGAATAAGTTTTTTTTTTTTTTTTAAATTTAGAAAAAATAATTCAATTAAGCGTGATAAATTTAATTAAAATAAAAATATTTTACTGCTCATGGTTTGCTAAAAAATGTGGCAACACTGCTTCTTTTATTTTGTCGTAATTTTCTATTGTATATTTTTTTTATATAATTTTTTTTTTTAACAATAATCATTGATAAGCATGCAAGCGCTGAGCCACGCAATTAATTGTTAGTTATATTAAATTCAAAATTTTTATTTTACAAATTAATACAATCTTTGATGCAAAAGTCTACCTTCGAACTACATTCAATATCTAGATGGCGATAATGAAAACGCAATGCTTAACTATATATTTTGTAAAGTGGTGTTTTGGTACTATAAAATAATATAACACTGGTGTAGGAGTTAGTGACAACTTATATCTTAGGCATTACTGAGCCCGATTTGTCAATAATTATATAATTTGTTTGATAAAAAATATGTCACGATACATTTTCTAAAAATAAATACCAATTTATTGCAAAAGTAATGCATATCAGTGCCGTTATTTTGGAGATTCTGCCTTTTTTTACATTACTGAGCAAGCGAGTGTTCTTCTTGTTCATTTGATTATATTAAAAATGTACGAAATTGCAATTACAAATGCAGTGGCTCTAAAACTTAGTTAAACAATTAAGTAAGACGTAGTTAAAACACAATAATGCGGTTGCACACGAATAGCACTATGGTTGAACTGTATAGCGATTAAATTTTATTATTATAGAATTTTTTAATAAAGCAATAAAAACAAATTATTTTCACAAAACTTACAACAAATACAAATATATTAATGCAGCAAAGTAATCAATGTATTTAAAGTGTTTTGATTATTTTAAATAACGGTATATATCTCAAATGCTTATAAATTGCACGCGTTCACTCAATTGAAGTCATTCGCTTAAGCAGAGAGTTATCTGGCGTTTCGTCGATAATTACTAAAGCAGTCGACTTTCAATCTTTCAATAGTTTCGTTTCACTGCAGTCATAAAATATTTGTGGCTTTTTGATTTTTGTTTGTAATTTCATAGGCTGCACTCATTAAATTTGACTAATTATTACAACTAAAGCCGAAATTACCGCCAAACAATAGATTAGGTACGTGTGTACTCATAAATGTTAATTATGCATTTTTAATGTCGCTTGTTAGTTGTTGCACACGTAACCGTTAACTAAGGCTCTAATAAATTTGACGATTGAATTTTTTAAAATTTTTTTTGGCGATTTTTTTTTCTCAAAATAATTTATTTTTCAAAGTAATTATCTACAACCTACTGTAATCCTTTATCAACTCATCTTTATAACCTGAACCGGGTTTTCCACGAAGTTTCTAATACCCAACAGGAAACTTTCTATATAGCATGTATAGTATATATATATATATACAAGTATATATGAATGATCAGCGTGCCGAGCAGCGTCGATTTAGCTATGTCAGTCTATATTTACGCGAACTTGTCCCTAAGTTTTCGAATTATCGTACTGAAACTACGCACACTTTTCTCCACAAGAAGCCTTTATAAGACCATTATAGAATATAATGCCATACAAACTAAATGATCAAAATCAATTTCTTATATGGAAAACTTTATTATTTGACGAGATATCTACACGAAATTTGGCATGGATTATTGTTTGAAGCAACGCTATAATATCTGAACATATTGTTCAGATCAGGCTACTTTAGCATATGGCTTATATATCAACTTACCAATCAATATTAAAAAAATATCATTTTATTACTTTTTATGCTATAAGAGATGCCCCTGTGCAGGGTATTACAGCTACGCTGCAGTTGAAGTTAACTTTGTTTTTTGTTTTGATTCATCTTGGCAATTTAGATCAAAAACTATGCGATCTGAGCATTCCTCATACTTTTTCATTTATTTATCGATACATATTCATAGATACAATGATGATTGTTGCCAATCAGCAATTAAGCACAAGCTCGTGGCAAAAGTAATTTAGGTTATGCCGGCGTCAATGCGCTACACTTCGCTGATGATTGGTAATGCTGATGCGACGTATAACTTTACATATTAAATACTTGCGCAGATGCAACAAGCAAAACAACAAACAACATACATATGAATGTATGACAAACACAAATGTGCAAAAAACCAACATCAAACAAAACTTATATATAGCTATATAAATAAATATTAATAACAATAAATGACAAAACAGCTGTGAAGTGACTTTGTGAAGTGAAGGCAGTGCGCTTGGGTGCAAAAAATTGTGATATTATATAGGTATTTATTTGTATCAAACGGATGAGTGATGGTAACATCAGTATATAAATACAAAAATATATACACAACTATATACATATGTACTTGTATTTATATAATATATCACTTTGGAGACATTAGTTACAGATATAGTATCCGTTGACGTCAGACAACCGGCAATGAAAGAAACCAATTTGTACTTTATATACATATATACGGGTATATATCCTATAAATGCCGAAAAAGCAAAAATATATGCAAATATTTGTTTCTTTGCAGCTTTAACTACAGTTGTAGCACTAGAGTTGCGCAGAAATACTCTTCATTGAAGAGTTGAAAGACAAAGCGTCATTGAAGAGCATGCGTGGGAGAACTTTTAAACTGAAAGAGCAAAGTTTAGAAAGTAAAAAATTTACAAAAGACTCTTAAGATTGCAGGAAATGCAAAGCATTTTAAGAGGAAACGAGTAAAAACACAGAGCTAAGTAAAAAAAAAGTCAAATAAAAATACTTTCTTTTCTGGCGCTTGGGCTTTTTGCCCATATAAACAAAAAAAAACCAAAAGTCAAAATAAGTTTAATGCTTTTGAAATTTAATTGTTGCTTCAAAGAACAACAACAATAAAAACTAAATTTTTGTGAAATTTCCAACAATTAGATTAAGGCGTCAACTCTGAATTTTATCACAGTTTACTTAACTGCCGTAAGAATTTTATATAAGATAGGCTCCAGAGAATGCGCAAATTTCCTACAATAAATAATACCGCAAGTACATATTTTAGTGTACAAAAAATGATTTTTAATAACTGATTCATTTGCAGAATCGTATGCTTTTAGCAACTTTCCACTTCCTTTCAATTACACCAACCCACTGCCCGCCAATTTCGCTATTATTTCGTTGACCAAACACTAAAATTTTCGACACATATGGTAGAAACCAAATTTTCTTTGACGCGCTAACAGCCAGTGACGCAGTTATGCGCGCAAATTACCGTTTGTATACACCCACCCGCACACAACAGCTGTGTACTGTATATGCGAGTACGCCTTATAGCGTCATCACTACCTAAACATAGTACCTATGCGAGCACCCACTCACCAGCAGCAATTTGCAGCGCACACTTCATGCCACACGCAACATTGCGCACTTAATGCTTGTGACTTTGAGAGCAGTCTAAGAGTGTAAAAAGCTGACTTTATACCGCTATACAAGTGTAAGCCGATGCTTAAGTAGCTATGAGTATACTCCACTTAGTACATATTTACATGTACTCATAGTATACAAGCGCATTCATTGAAGGGAGAAAGCAGCCTTGTCGGCGCTCTGACATGGTTTTTGCGCATACGACATGGCGCACCGCGTGGTCGCTGACCATAAAAACAAAAATGTAATAGTACAAAAACACTGTTACAACTGTTGACTGAATATATGAATGAAAACGTACATTAGCACACGCACATAGCTAATAGAGTACAAATATTATATACAAATATTTATATATGTATGTGTGTGCGTGCTGAAGAATTTGTGCTCCATACGGCACTATAACTTTATTACCATACATTGTAATACTTTGCCATACTCGTTACTATGCATAGTTTGTTAAGGTATTTGTATGTATGTGTGTATATATATATGTATGATATATCTGCAACATGTAGCTTATTTGCAGCCATCAATGTCTGTCTGTGTATTTGAGCTCTGTATCCAAGCATGCGTATCTGTATTTTATGCTTGCTGTTTTCCTTTTCTCTTCCTTTTTTTCTATTTTCCGCTGTTTTATTATAAGTATACAATGACGCTTTTTCTCAACCATATGTTAGCTTTTCACATCATTGCTGAAATTAAATTTGACGACTTTATGTGGACAAATCTGCGTAAACAAAAAATAAAAAAAAACACTCAAACAATGATTCCTTTTGATTATTTGCTTGGCATAGTCCGTTTTTCTGATTTTTTTTTTTTTGCTCACAGTAGTTCAAGCATATGTTCTTTATGCTTTCTGCCACAAATGTCTTTGGCGTTGACACATTTCATGCATGTTTATAAGCACTAAAAAATTTTGAGAAAAAGAGCAATCTTTTTGCTTTCCTTTGAAAATTGTTTAAATAGCTTTTGTTTATAGCACGCGCACAAGTTAGTCATCCAACGCATTCAGTGGCCGGCGAACAGATGCTTATTTGGCTTAGTGAAATTGCAACAACAAATTCGATAAACATCTGCATATACATTTGTGGATTTTTTTGAGAAATCACTGTGCGTTGTGTTTTTTCAGAATTCTTATATTTGCAAAGCACAAAACAAATGCGATTTCCATACGATATCAGTGCGCATATTTAGATATTTTGTACTTTCACAATTATAATCTCAATTACTATGACTCTAGTGAGAGTTAACTTATTAAGATGCTTGTGCGAATTTACTGACTATGAAAATGATATAAAAAAATGTTTTTGAATATTGAAATATTTTTTCTAATAAAGAGGCATGTCCTTAACATTTATCATAACAGTATTCTAAAAAATTTTATCGAAAATGTGCGATACACTTATACTTCAGCAATTATATTTGTAGTCGCACCCACAGCGAGAATAGAAGTCTGTAAAGCTTGCTGTTTATGAGATTCATTACGAAAGTCTTCTTTGTTAGCACTTCACATACAACTGAAACTGAACTTTCCGAATCATAAATATTTTTAACGAGCACGAAAATTGTAAATCGAATTAGGTCAGAGTCCACACGAAACATTTTTTAATATAAAAATATTAAAGTTATGAGCAGGACAAAGACATAAGAGCTCTTCAATACAGCTTTCGTAGCTTCTTAAAGAGCTTTTATAGATTGCATCATAGTTCAACGAAACACTTGTATGCTTATATCTTACAACTAAGCGGAACTTGAAAAACCATATTTTTAACAAGCATGAAAATTATACATTATTTTAGGTTAAAGGCCACATGAATATTTTTTAACTTTGAAATAAAAAAAAAATTAAATTATGGCCTGTTCGAAAACTATAGTAAGCTACTATATAGCTTTCGCAGCTTTTTAAAGAGCTTTGATGGACTGTGTCAAACAGCCTCCAGAGCTTTTAAAAGAGCTTTTTTAGAATCCTTTGTATTTTACTACGCCATAACCTAACTTTAATATCATGTTTAGTGCTATTTTTTTTCTTACAAGTGGAAAGAATATTCTTCAAATACATTTAAGCATTTCCTAATAAAATTTCTGGAGAACCGCGAATACGAAAATATGTATGTGCTCTGCTTTCATTTAAAATTTCATTATAACAATTTTCATTCCTATATTTTTAAAAACTTCTCCTCTACTTATGCACCCAACAAAGTTATTACATAAGCGCACACTATACAAACAACTTCCTGTCAAATAATTAAGATTTGACTTCCGCAAACTTTCCATCACAAATTTACAAACAACAGAATAATTTGTTTCATCTAATCTTTAAAATGTGCAAAAAAGCAGTAAGTAATTCAAGCTGATGCTATTTGTTATCTACTGTTTTTGAAAGTACAAAAATATTTGCACAACGCAGGAAGTACACCACATTACTCTATCATGTAACTACCTAAATATACAGACTTATGTACATACAGACAGACATATATATTTGTGTATTGAAATTGCACTAAGTATCATACTCGTTTACTTGATTGCTTATCATCACTGTTAGTCTGTATATGATATTATTTTGAGAATCACTTACAACTGGTTGTGCCGAAAACAGGAAGTACGATTTTGGTATATTCGATACTGATTAAATTAACTAAACACTATGTGAAGCGTCATAAAATTCGAATAGACGTACAAGTTATTTTTAAATTTATAACAATATTTTTTTATACTATATGATCTCATACTTGATTTGTAGCACCTGATCGGGTGTTCTAGACTAGCAAAGTACGTTAAGCAAGTAGTAAAAACAATTAGTTATGAAAGATTAAGGGTTTCCTACAATTTATTTTCTAACAACAGTTTTTCGAACACACCATAAGCTACTAAAACTTAAAGTGGTGAAGAAACATAAATACAGCAACAACTAATATAAAAATATCTTTACAATAAAATAGCAAGGGTTTGCAGATGCTGCTTTCATATTAGTTTTTGACTTGTGTTTCTTCAATGCTATCATAAACAAGAAAAAAATAGAGAGATCTACATAGATAAATATCAATCCAAACAGCTGTTCAAAGCTTCACAGCGTAGCTGGCACAATTGGGTAGCTTTTGTATCTTGTTTATACATAAAATCTATATTTATACAAACGGTTGCTTGAACAAAGCTTAATACTCGTATGGCAAGGCACAGGGAAAGGTAAATTTACTAAAACATTTATAGAGTATATACAATATATAGACTCCGATGCAACTTAACACAACTGTACCGGTACTTCTCGAGCTATTTGTGCGCGAATAATATTTGCTTTCTGGTTTTGTTACTGCAAAATGAGCATAAATGAAAAACAGTTTGATCACATATAGCATATATATATTTTTTTATATTTGAACAACTGCAAAGTTATAAAATATGTTATATTCCAGTCCACTTAAGTGACGTAAAGTGAGCACAATAATTCAATTCATATTGCGTAAATATTGAGATGTATATTTTATGGCATGTTTTATAGATGACGATATGCTTCATCCTTTGTTAGAAAGAGAGCCAATTCCGGTTGTTGACTATACCTACTTCGTGAAATTTTGTTTCGAGTTTCAACATGTGCACATGCCAAAGTTTTCGAGCTGATATACTCGCACAGGTGAAAAAATATGCTGCAAATTTTATTAAGAAGAGAGTGTGTCCAAATCCGTTAGTTCACTATAATTTGTGAAATTTTTTTTTGAGTTGCAATGGATGTACTTAAAGTTTTTTGTTTAGCTCATTCTCCTGGCAAAGTTTTCGATCTGATCTAGCAACGTCTATAATCCGCAACAGTACATTCTTAGAGTTTTATATTCAAAACAATGAAGAAAATGCTACAGGAAGCAGTAAACAGTACAGTATGTAGTATAACTACCTTTTTTATTGCTGTCTAACTGTTTTTCATAAACAATTTTGACTAGAGATAGGTGTTATGAATAATCTCACAATAAAAATTACTCTTCAAAAGAGTTAGACTGCCAAGCTTGGGTTTGAAAAGCAGGATGCGCTAGGCATAACTTTGTTCAAACTGACTGACTTGTTCAAAAGACCTTAAGCTTAAAGCGTTTATTATGTAAATGCTTCAAGATTTATTTAATAACATATGCGACCCATCGCCAACAAGTCACCTTTCGTTTGCTGGCGGTATTGTAATCATCTTTCTCAATATATACTATGTTGATTAGCTATGCAAATTGAAGATGGAAGCATCTATGCCGGTATATTTAAGTCTCCAGCTTTGTATGAATTAATTATTGCTTACAAAAATTTCCATATTTCTATAATATTACAAATAATTAATCGAAAGAGTAACATTGCATCGCTGAGAATTCTCCAAACCAATGTTCCATGAAGATAGATATTTAGCGTATTAAAGCACAATTTAAAATCAAACTTCTTACTGCCAATATACTTTATAATATAATATAATTTATATATTATATATTATTATATACACATATGAACGTATCGCTTCATAGCTCTCATTGTAAATGATATACCTACAAGCGTATAATTCACTTGAAAACTTGGGAAAATCTCCATATAACTGTTTCACACGAAAAGGGCGTGCCTGCTCGCCAATTTTCTCCAGACAGCACGTTTCCAATCGCAAATCAAGTTTTTTCACATATTATCCATGCACATTTAAAGCAAGCAACTAGACCGGGAAGCAATAACAAGATATTATATAATCCATTTGAGAAATGGCATAATCTTAATTAGATTTGTTTGTATAGCTTTGTTGCAGTGAAGTCAGCATTCAGGTTTCTCACTGCTTATCTTGAAACCAATTGGACATATATAAACAATTATACGTATATTGGTATTTTGTCAACCTACAAGGTGTACAATTATAAAAGCAATTAATTTATTTATTTAAATAAAGTAACAACTTTATAAACGAGATTTAGCATACCGTTAATGCAGTAATTTTAAAAATATTTCTAATACAAAGTGAGCCTAATTTGCATATAGGCGAATGGAGTTGTTTGTATTTACTTTAAAAGAAAGCGATTGCGTTTCGCCTTTAGTCTAAAAGCAGATTACGAATTGAATGATTGATCGAATGTGCCTCTAGCCTTAACATATTGAGCGTTTTAGTTCGGAGCAACTCTAAATTGATATCAAAGTTATAGTAATGCTGTAAGCTTTCTATAAATTTTTAAAATTACAATTTTTGTGTTCTGAACAGAGTATATTAAGTTTGGCACGATTTTTGTAACAACCAGAAGGAAACTTCGGAGACCCTATAAAATATATACATACATACAAGTATATAAATGATCAGCATGACGAGCTAAGTCGATTTAGCAATGTTTGTCTATAAATAGACGAAATAAATACTTAGTCCTACAGTTTATCAGATATCGATTTGAAATTTTGCACGCATTTTTCTCTTCTCAAGAAACTGCTCATTTGGCGGAGTCGCTGATAGCGAACTACTAAAGCATATAGCTGTCATACAAACTGTACGATCGAAATCAAGTTCTTGTAAGCAGTTAACATTTTTTCTGATTAAAATAATATTTGAAGATTCAAGGCGTATATCTTTATTTACATGTAGTTTTAAGGCACAATTGCATATACCTAAATTTCAAAATATTAACACCTAACCTTACATTTGTATGTGTACATTATGAAATTGTATGTTTCATTAAAAAATGTAAATAATACAAGTAGTTTCATAAAGTCACAGTTGACAAGTGTATTTCTGTCATATCGTGAGCACATTTCGTGGTAGATGTATAAACACTATTTTTCTATTTCATAAAAACTTATGAAATAAATTGCCGTAAATATTTGAACAACTTGTAACGTGTATTCTTATACCTTTTATGTATTTTCTTACCTCCATAATATTAACAAAGCAGCAATGCTTAGTAGCAAATACTTTGTCAGCCTAGCAAATTAATAGTAAAACCGTGAGTAGCAACAGCGCTATCTTATAGTAAATAATTACTTAATTACAACATGTTTGTGCATATTGAAATGGAATTATTTGAAAAATTAAATCGAAAACAATACTACTAAAACAAAAACAACAACAAAAAATAACTGCACCTTCACAAATAGTACAAAATATTTCTTACAAGAACTTTGATCGGTCAGGTTATACGGCAGCTATGGTATATGCTATAGTAAATCGATCTAAACAATTTCTTCGGAGATTGTACCATATCACGTCAAATGAAAAAATTTTCCATACAAGCACTTGATTCTGATTGTTCAGTTTGTACAGCAACTATAGCGGTCCGATATTGGCCGTTCCGACAAATGTGCAGCTGCTTGATGAGAAAAGCACGGGTGGAAAATTACCGATCGAAATCTCAAAAACTGAGTGTCTAGTTCGTACAAGTATATATGAATGCGGACGAACGGACATGGCTAAATCGACTTAGCTCGCCACTCTGATCACTTATATATATATATATATAAATATGTATATACTTTATTGGGTCTCTGCTGTTTTGTTTTTGGGTGTTACCAACATCGTGGCAAACTTACACCCTGTTCAGAGTATAATAAAAAATTTCAAAACAATACATATGTATAAACCAATATATAGGTATTGAAAATCGTGTTCCCTCAAGAACTGTATGCTCACCTACTTGAATCCAATATTAAGTAAATTAAGTAATTCTAATCTCTTTTTTTTTTTCGCTTCAGCTGAAAATGCAGCGCTGATTAAGTTGCAGTCGCAATCACCACTCGTAGTATTAAAAATAAATATGAGTGTGGCCTATAAGGTTATCATTGCGTTCAAAAAATAATGAAATTGTCTACATCTGCTGGTCCATATATGCAGTTATTTCTTGCATTGACCTTCAACAGGTTGTTGAGCCATTTTTGAGGTGTCTACATCACTATGTAGGAATACATAATCGTATATGTGCTTGAAAATTATGGAAAATTATTTGAAAACAAAATTCGGTCGCTTTCAAGAACATAAAAATGTAATAACAAATCATAGATCGATTTTTGTTGTGAGAATGTGAGTAATGTTGTCGCTGGCACTTTCTAGTCTTTCTAATTTAATTTAAAAGTTGTTTAACTTAAACTCGCGAGTACATATAGGAAATATCCAGCTTTATTTCCGCTTATTGATTAAAGAACGTAATTTTTCGCTTGCTTAGTGCGGAAATTGCCAAATTAATTGTTGCCTTTATAAATATTGTCAGCACATAATTTTTTCATTAAAAATTACTGACTAGTGCAATTAATTACCGTACAACAAAGTAAAGAAGTATTTTGCATATATTTTTTTTACAAAATATATCACGTGTATACATTTTTTTTTTTGCTCTAACACAATATTGAGCGTACTCTTGCGTTAGATTTGACAACTTCTTATTAACCGTCTCTTAGCGACAGCAGCAGCAGCAACAAGTTGCCTACTATTACTCACACCACTTGCGCGTGCCCCTGCTGCCGTCACTTCGGCTGACAACGTTGTGCTTCTACTATTGGACAGCTTTGGCGCTTGGCAACAGTTAGTCGATTTAGTTGAAATTGGTAATACCAAAGCAACGGTCAATGGTTGTCACTAACCTACTATACGCTGCTAGCATAATGTATTGCTCAGTTTATTCTATTTGAAATTGCTTCACTACTACAATTTTGTGCATAAATTAAATTCTTTAATGCTGTGCGCACACTTCTCAATACTTGTTGCTTTGATATTTGTCTGCTACTGACGTGTTATTTTCAATTTTCAACTTTCTTATTTTGTTTTTTCTAGTTCTTTGATTTTTTATACGGCATTAACTAGTTTTTTATATTATTTTTATATGTACTTATCTTCTCTGTTTTCAACTTCTTCGCTTCAACATGTTTGCTATAGTTTATTTAGTGAATTTTTATCCCGAAACCCGAAATTTCTTAAACTTGTTTTTATTTTTTCAAATGTGCTGGTAACAGAGTTTTGGCTGACGAAACTAGTCAAAATGTTAAATTTTTATTGTCTGTTATATTCGTATTATATTTGTATGACTTTTTGGTGTTATTTAATTTTTTATGTGTGCAACAAATTAAATCTGAATACTTTAAAATTAGCTCAGAGCTATTGATTGCATTTCCAGTTTGCCGATTGGCGGTCGATATTAAGGTGGAAGTGAAATACTCCGTACTTTCATATAACTTACGCTCATAAAATTTCATCGCTTGTATTTAAATTTTAATTGTAAAATATGTCCTTTGCAACTTACCTGAAATGAAAAAAATAAAAATTAAAATTATCTAAATTATCAAAAACATAAAATCTAATTAAATATTTATTTATAATAAATTTAGCAAGCACTAACTTTATTGTGCTTTAACTTGGCGATGCGATTATTTTTTCTGTTTATAACTATAACTCAGTAGCAATATTTTTATGAACTGTGTTATCAACAGACACCATAACTAGCTAGCCTTAAATAAAGCGTTACTAGAATTTGCCTGTGAGCAATACTCTTTTATCACACAATAAATTACTCAGTTAGTACTCAAAAATAACGTATGTCAATAGCTAGCCAAAACTAAAACTTATTGTTAACTTAACCAGAACCTTAACCGCCGCCTAAGCTTAACTATTTCTCAGGGCAAGCATAAAATAATACTCATATTATCATACACTACATTATTTAGGAAACCTTTTGTTAACTTAACCAGCGTCTTAACCGTCGGTTAGGCTTTACTAAATATCGAATAAAGTTGTTAAAAATACAAATAATCATGACAATTAACTCAATTAGTGATAAATATAACCACATGTTAATGAGAAATTAAAGTCGAAACTCTATGCTAGCTTAACCACTACCTTAACCATCGGTTAGGCTTTACTACATATTTCTCGTGGCAAGCACATACTAATACTTATATCATAATACATTCAAATTTATCTCCGTAACTTTCTGTCAACTTAAGCAGCATCTTAACCGTGGGTTAAGCTTTTATACATATCCAATAGAGTCGTCAAATTTTCCATATTAAATGTCAACTAATATTTATACTATCATTCTTGTTATGCATTTATTTATTGCTTTTAGTTTTTAAACCACAAATGCAGGTGTGCACATTTATTGTCACCTCGCCGGCTTCAAGATTACAAGTAAATTTAAGCGTTGTCAATTGCTTATCCTAAGTGTCCATTCTTATATCTAATAGTTCTTAATATTTACATACAAATATAGTTACTTGTAAGTGCATGTATGTGTAACATTTACAGTTATTTCAAAGGTGAGTGAGTCATAAATTTCGCACTTTATGTTGTTAAAACGCTTACGCCGACTTGTAATAATGTCTGTCATACCAACAGTGAGCTGTTCAAACTCAAAGTTATCTATGAAAATATGTTTAAATCAAAGTAGTGTGCCAACATAGACATGACACTTAGGTCTATGTACATAACTATATGTAAATATGTAAATATGTACTTAAGTACATACCATATGTGTTAATTATGGCAAATGCAGCACACTGACAGTTAATTTAAAAACTATACATTTCCGTTTCAATTAATTATACCAAAAAAATCCAAAGCTTCATCTAAAAAAAAAAATTTTTTAAATATTTAATATATATATTTTTTTTTTGTTAAAAAAAACCATTTAAAAATTTTAATAAATACTTGAAACATTGGAATGTTTTAATAAATACTTGAAACATACAAACAAATGAAAATCTTACAATAAAAATGACTTTTGCATACATTACGAACCTGTTTTTACAATTCAAGTGAATCCTTTCATTTTAAGTTAAATTCGTTACAAGAAAATTGCGGTAATTTACGAGTATATTAACTGTTACTTTGTAGTCTTGTTCGTGTATATGTGGGAGAACTTGTTTGATTTCATATAGAATATAATTTAAAAACTATAAAATAAATGGCGTAAGGGCCTCTGTAGTAATATTATAAATAATTTCTTATAAATATAATCAACTTAGGTCCTTTAACTAGCAAACTAGGTATTCGAGAGAGAACGAAAATTACAGTACTTACTATATAATTATACTTAATTTTTTATGTCAGAAAAAAAAACTTTTTTCCAGAAGAAGTTGAAGTTTTTTTTTTAAATTACCAATTTAGGTCTATCAGTAAATGTTTCTGTCAGTGCTTGAAACTTTCTGATGGGCAATTAAAAAAAATTCTTTTTGTGAAAAAATGTTCACCCAGATTAGCGTAAAAAATTTAAATCATTATCAAAAATCATATTCTTTGAGCTTTAACTTACAAATATATCTATAAAAGTGGTAAAGCCAAGACAAGAAGGTGTTCAAGTCGGAGCGATCGATAATCGACACGAGCCTCTTTTTGTGTGGGATCCAACGTGAATAAATTATTTTTATAGTCAAATGTTCAGGCCATATTGAATAGCTGCTGGTCCCATTAACGCCTGTCTCAATCTCACGTTTGGTCATCAATAGCTTCCGGAAAAACCACTGATTTTGGACGACTTTCACTTAGAGTGATCTACGACCTCGTTTGAATTCACAATCCCATCGATAAACACTGGTTCTTGTTGGAGCTTCATTGCCAAAAATGTAATTAAGTTCATCGATGCACTGTAGCCGAGTTCATCCACATCGAAAGTTGTAAAAAAATAAACGCGCGAAAATGTTCGCGTTTGAATGTCTTGTCTTGGCCGATAGGAATATTTTAAGTTACTGTAAACAACGCAACAAGCTCTCGTATATCAAAACGTTCTGAGTATGTTTAACTCAAAAAACTTTAAACTTTACGATAGAGTTGTGAGTTATCAGTTTTCAACACTAGTGCTGCCAAATCCTGAAATGTACATGGCAAGCTACGTATCTATTTGTCGGATCAAATTCAAGTTTTTATAGAATATTCTTAAATATATGTACTCGTTCATTCGATTTATATAAGTATATGCAAAACACACAATCGATTTTTGTTTTTTAAATTCACGAATAGACATAACCCCTTAAGGAAAATACTCTATTTGCAGTTCATTTCAATCGTATAGCTCTTTCGCCAGAAATTCTCAACTAGTTTGTGAAAAAGTGTAAACTAAGAACTAGGCGCTCTTTTGCACTTTTAAATAAAATATATATAAAATTTGCTTTTACTTTTTAACGAATTCAAGTATTTATAATCGGTATGTCATAAAATTTCTATTAGAAACTTGCAAGTTTGCTTCTGTTATTCCAAATCTAAACTAAGATTCAGCTATTTCCGCTCTGCTACAGCGATCGCCAAATAAATATGTACATACAATTTACATGTAGTGCTATATATATTTTTTGTATTATTTTTTGACATCATTATTTACATTTCATTTTCACAGCAATCACTTGATTTATGCTTTTTCTAAAGTTTTTCATTTATACACGCTGTAAAACAGCAATAATAATAATTTCTATTGCACTTATGCATATTAATTACTACTGTATATGCTATAAGTACGTTAAGTATGCCTTTGTTGAAATTTACTTGACAATTAGAAATAAACGTTCATCATTAAACTACAACTATTGTAAGCACTAACTATATATAAGTCAAGTATTATGAAAAATTTATTAGCCATGTGCTTGTGAGTTATTAAAACACTGTCGTTTTTGCGCATAGTTGTTTGTTGTTGAATGCAAAGTGTTGTGATTTCCACTTGCGCCACATTTATTTCTACATTTTTTTTATAATTTTGTATTAGTACAGTTTAATAGTAATATTTTTAGATTGTTTCCCAGAAACGTACATCAAGCGAAACGATAAGATGCCACTATATTATTGATAAGTAGGCTTGTAATGTGGAAATATTATCATTTTCTGTGTGTGTATGTGTGCAATAAGCTTTGTGAATAACCTAATTCATTAGAATTGCTAAGCAATATGGTGGTTTTAAATACTATATATTATATATATAAAGCAATTGTTGTGTGCAAGTTAATATGGCAACTCTGCCACCAAATATGTTTGAGCTGCAGCCAGTGTGACCAAGAGATGGCGGGAGATCGGGTACTATTCCTATTGGTACCAGAGTTTTCAGGGCGACTGATGCTTTCCAACAATATTTTGCAGTTTTTTTCACCTTTAATTCACTACAATCATCCCCGGTTTGCTCTCTAAGCCGCTGCTTGCAGCTAACAGCACCTCTAAGCTGTTTATAATTTAGTTTTGCTCTTCAAATATTTGCAACATTTGTTAAATCGCTGCGTAAATTATTATTATGTATTTTTTTGTCAAACATCTTGTTGTAAAAAATTTAAAAATAAATATAACTAAAAATAAATGCATTTTTTTACGCGATTAAAGTATATGTGTGTGTGTTGTTTTTGCTTTTCGTGGTCGCTGACTTTGCAAAATTAAATAATGACAAGGTTAGACCATCACCATCAGCGCCAATGACTAGCTTACTCACTGGCATGCAGTCTACCTTTGGTTTGATGGTCTGCTGCGCTGTTGTGTCTGTCTATTGTTTCACCTTGCAAGGTTGCGAAAAGAATGCGTACATACATACATATATTTATGTGTATTATATATGTATATATATGCAAATAAGTATACAATATTAATTTAAAAATAAATAAATACAACAACACACCCACTACTTTAATCGAAAACAATTTGTTTTGCCTTTTTTTCATACTTTTTTCTCATACTTTTTTCGTTAGCACTTTTCAGCCATTTGCACTTGTCATGCTTCACTAGATAGTTGCTTTAAGTTTCAGTGGAAAAATAAATATAATGAAATACAAAAAAAAAAAAAACAATCTAGATAAATAAACACTTTTTATTTTATGTATAATAAAACTGACGACTAAACAATGGCTTAAGTGTTAAATGGTAACGGTTGAATATTTCAGCGATGACGCTTAGGAATTTAGTTGACCTACAAAACACAAGGTGTATGTGGTCGGTATGCTTGCAGTTATTCGTGAATATGTAGATTGGCATGCCAGCATGCACTTGAAGAGCCCAAAGTGCATGCTATGTAAAAAATATAAAATAAACAAATTTTAATTTTTTTCCAGTTTTTTTGTTCTTAGAAAATATTAAAAGAAATGTATATTTATGACATATATATACTTACATAATATTTACGCATATATATGTATAAACATGGATTTTTTACGTAAAAGTATAGATAGGTGCGAAGTTCCAAGAAAAAAACGTTTAATGGACAAGCTAAAAATAACTGCCAATCTTTATTGATGGCTTCAATTTAGTATCACAGTTCCCAGTTCTGAGCACTTTCAACACAACAAGATACGATAAAAATAATAAAAGCTTATATTCTTTCAACAATTGTAGTTTATTTGTCTGTCTACACAACGCAACTTTCGTGCGAAATCTCGCCTAAATTTACACCTTCTCTTCTGACTACCTTAACCCATTTTCTGGGCAACAATAGACATTCTTAGTAATTGTGCTGATTTTTTGCAATTTAATGCTATAATAATAATAAATCTGCTAATTGTTAACTAAGTTTTACGCATTAGACCTGCCGCATTATACAGTCAACAAAGCGATTAAGTTGATTGTAGCTACGGCACAGCAACAACAAAATACTTAAGAGTATATACGTAGTGAGAAAATGCTTGGAACTACGAGTCACAGGCAGAGCAGACGCTAAGCTCTATTAACGCTCATGAACAAATATGGTATCTATGTACTTAAATACAACAAATATAGGAATACATATATATGTATGTATGTATGTGTATATGGGCATATAATTGTATTAAAAGGAAATAGAATATGCATTCACTGCCGACCGTAAAGGGGACAAAATTATATACAAACAAAAATGCAGTTATGACGCGTGAGCTAAGCAATGTAAATATGTCTTTATAGTAAAAAAAAAATCGTCTCTATTCAAAAAAAAATCGTCTCCTTTAGAAAACAATCTGTCAGCTGATGTACAGTACACTATATACAAACATATGTATGTAGATATTTCATTCAGCTGCGCTACACGTGCTGGTTATTGCACACACAGCTCCATATAATAAATACTCTAAAAGCAAATACTATACACACAATTGTATGCGAGACCGTTATAATGACAAGCCTTTCAACGCAAATAGCGTTTAGCAAATAATAACAATCTTTTCATAACTGACAAACATGAAAATGCGCCTACTGGAATACAAAAGCCCCGGCTTTTCTTTGCATACATGTACATATGTAAGTATATACTCGTATCTAGTCATGACTGAGCAATTTTGCTTGCAAAAAAGCTAACCTAGTTAAACGAAGATATTCACAACATTTTTGTTAAGAGTACACACAAAAGTGTGTATAGGTATGTACATATGTATGCATATAATGAAGTGTCAATTTATGTGTATTAGTACCTTGAAATTGTACCATTTAAAAGTTCAAAGCTTTGACTTTGTGGACTTACCACATCTTGAACCCTGTTTGATTTTTACTAAGAAAGCGTGAAATTGCACAGCTTGCGATATTTTTAAAGCAACACAGTTTTTAGCGGTGATTTAAATTAACTAACAATTTACACATTTTTGTCTAACTTATTACAAGTATATAGTAGTATGTAACTAGTTACTTTGGAATGAGTTATTTATTTAGTTATTTTCAGCAAAATAAAATTTTGTTAAAATTATAATTATTACTATGAAAAATTTATTCTTTAGGGATTAATTATAGCGACTTCCCATAAATTATTTACACTCTAGCCCCCAACTAGTTATTCTCAGACTATTTGTTCAAATTATTATTATTACTATGAAAAATGTATGCTTTAAAAACTAATTATAGCTACTTCTTAAAAAAAATGTTTGGCTGGTCTTCAAGTAGTTATTTTCAGAACAACTGTTAGTAAATATCTTCTTACTAAAACTATAATATTAAAAATTTATTTCTTAAAAAGCTTTTTCGCCTTCACAAAAAATTTGCTTCCTCTAGCAACTAGTTCAACTGGCACAATGACTTGTACTTGGTTATAAATACATACCAACTGCATGCACTAAATATGAAAATAAGCACAACACAAGTTTGAAACTATTTCTTTTGTTCCGCATGCAACATTTTTTCCACAAAGCGCAACTGGTAACCGGTTACACGTCGTAAGGTGGGTGAGTGCATTCAAGCGTATTCATATAATCGTGTGTAGTATAGAAGAAAATAAAAAGGATGGTGCAAACTTTTACTTATAAAAATACATTAGGCCATAATATATAACACATAAAAGTTGACTGTTAGAAATATGTTTAAAGTTTGTTGTAAAACCCACCAAACAATTTTGGTGAGTGTCTAGTTGCTTGCAGTTGAGAGCTTGCAGTTGAGAGCTTTAAGTATAGAGTTTTTAAATACATATTATATATATAATTTTTTAATAATTTTATTATTAACATGTAAATTTTATTAAAATTTTTTGGAACTTTTTATTAGTTGTTTGAAACATTTGAGAAAAATAGAAAGTTATAGAAAATTGTATTTTCGATATTTTTTTATTTAATTTTTATATTTATTTTTTTCTTAATATATATTTATTTGTTTAATTTTTGCTTACTGCTCTTTAACTTGGCAGTCGTAAATACAAATACATGTGAAAACGCCTGCTTTAGGACGCCTGGGGCGTATACGTTACATTGTTATGGCTTCTTTTGCGCAATATTTCCTATATTAGTTTCAGTTGCTTGCATGCTAACTAACAGCAACAGCGTTTTTGCTTCTTTCTTGCTACAGTTATTAGCTTTGCTAGCGACTTATTATAATTTTCGCATATATAGTGTTGGTAATTTTCAAAAAATTGCTGTTTAATTGGCGCCATGAGCCTAACAGCAAGCCATTGCTAAAAATATAATGCCGTTGGTTCGTGTGTGCCTATATACTTATTATATGTGTATATACAAGTATTTAGTTGTAATTAGGCACTAGCTGAAATGATATTTTGGCTTAGTTAATCACATTTGTGCAAATTAACACAAACATACATATGTGTATATAAGTACATTTAAAGCATATTGAGGCATGTCAGATACATTTTATATAAATTTTTTTTTAAGCCAAATGTATTTTTATTGTACGAATTTAACATTTATCATAATAGTGATTTCTTATTAAATTTTTTTTAAATTTAATTATTTTGTTGATTTTCAACAATTTGTTATGATTTAATTTTTAGCAGCATTTTTATGCAATATCTCAAAAAATAAATAATATTACAATATATCAGAACAGGTATAGACATATACATAAATGTGTATATACATACATGGTAACTGTGATTTAATTTTTAATCAATTAAATAACTGTGGGAGAAGAAAGTAAATTAAAGCAAAATCAAAATATAAAATATATGTATGTTCATATGTAAATAATGTCAACTATGATAAGTGTTTTGTAGGAGAAATGCTGATAAGCTTCGACTTTTGAGTATTTTTAGTTTATTTACATACATATATTGTACTTATATATGGTATACACATATATTGGTCAATATATGTAGCTGCATAAAAAGTTATCAGAAGTACTTTATACATACACCACTAACTGAGTACAGAATACGACTTATTTTTACTAAAAATTTAATCTCCGTCGCGCAATGCCAACTGATAGCAATGCGAAGCAATGGAGATAACAGTAAAAGTTATATAAGTTGATATTGTGGGATTTCCTCATTTTGGTTTTTTGCGTAAGCAAACACAAGTAAATTAAATCAATTTTTTCTGTACTTTAATTTATAATGACTTTGCTTTTAAGATTTATCACTATTGTGAACTTTCGATTTCAACTAATTTGTGTGTTTGTACTTTTATTTTTCAGTTTGGAATTTGTATTCAAAAAATGTTGATATTGAATTTGCATTATATATTATTACTTTGCTTTACTTAAAGTTATTATGCATGTTTTCGAATTTTCGTCATTAAATAATTTTACAAATTGTTTAGGCGACTATTTTTCCTTCTCAGTGCAAACATTTATTTATTTAAATTTCGTGCAAATATCTCTTCAAATGAAGAAATTTTCCAAACAGGCACTTTATTCCGATCGTTCTGTTTGTATGGCAGCTACATGCTATAGTAGTCCCATATCGACCTTTCCGACAAATGCGCAACTCCTTGGTGAGAAAAGGACATGTGCAAAATTTCAAAATGATATATCTGATATAAACTAAGCAAACTAGTGCTTATATACAGACGAGCATGCCTAATCGACTCTGTTAAAAGATAAAGTTTTCTTAAAATCAAATATTTTTACAATTATCAAAAAACTTTTGCTTGATGACTGCTACTTTGAACCATTTGTTAATACTAACTTAAACTTATCACTTATTATATTTATAATTAAAAATACCATTATTATTGTTATTGTTTTTTTTTTCAGTGATTTCGATAACATTTCAGTGTCAAATTTTAATTCTTGTTTTATTTTATAAGATTATTATGAATTTATTGCACTGCGCTTTAAACAGCGACGTGCGCACGTAAGCGGTATATGATATATGATTGCATATAAAGACAATGTCATATACACATACATACATACATATACATATACAAACATATGTAACTACTTATAATATAATATTTAAGTGTTTTTCTAATCGCTATAGCATTTGATCTCATATATCATTTCCCTCACGTACAGAGATCGATCTATTTGTTATGTATGCACGCTAAACGTTTGTTAGAATTATCACGAAAAATCAGCGTTTTAGAAGTCATTACTCAATTTCAAAAAATTGTTTTTTGTGCATATAATTTCTTATATTGACTTTTAGTGCTATGGTTAATGTAAAATTACTCGGCTACAAGCTGTTTATATTTATATCAAATTAACTGAGTTTACTTGAATTGTCGACGGACAGATAACTTGCTCATTTTTCATATCAGTCTAAGGCCAAATTACTCTACAGCGTTAAAGTAATACACATAGGTTTAATCTGAACAAATATCGTTGACTTAAGTAAGTCTTATGGTGATTGATCATATAAAATAAGAGAAGAAAAGTTTGTAAAGAGAGTCAGGAAGCTTTGCACCAACCGTCAATTAAACAGGCATTTAGTAGTTCAAAAGGTGAAAATATTGCTTTAAATAAATAAAACAATCAAGTATCTAATATATGAGCAATAGTTGTAACTTTAAAGTTTTGTGCTAAACGTGGATGAAACTAACAATTAGTAGTTGAAAAGGTGTTAAGAAAATGTTGTTTAGAATATATAAAATAACTGACTATGTGAAAAATAGTTGTAACCACTAACTTTTGCGCAAACAATTGATTAAACTGACAATTATAAGTTGAAAAAGTGTTGATAAAAAGTTGCCTTAATAAAAAACATAACGAAGTGTCTAATATTCATGAACAAGACCATCGTTTGCAAGTTTAACGCGTATATTTCGAGTATTACTTGAGACAGTGTATATGTGTATAAATAAGAGAGTCTTATCGCTTATTGACTGATGTGTACTTCTAAAGGTGAATTATACGTAATGACCTTATTTATAATTTTGCAACTGGGTACATCCCACTTACACATATTATTTAATGTGCCCATATGTTTGCAAAAGATCGTTGAGTTTCCCCACCCTTACTTGCAATGGGGAAATACAATTTTGTTATCTCTCTACGGCTTATTAGTTTATATGTTCTAGGAAACAGTGGTTTAATGAAACTGGTTTTTGCCATGCAGTTGTCATACAAAAGGAATGTTTAGCGTTACGAGCGGAGATGAGTTAGCTGTGTCCGCTTGTCTATACATACATGAAATAGTTCTCAGTTTTTGAGACATCGAACTGAAACTTTGCATACGTACCTTTTTCCCCCAAAAGTTGCTCATTTGTCGGAATCGCCGATATCGAAACTTTAAAGGAAACTATATACTGACCGTTCCAGATCGAGTTCTTGTCTAGAAAACTTTTTTATTTAACATGATATCTTCACGAAATTTGGCATAGATTATTGTTCAAACCAATGCTACAATCACCGAATAGAGTGTACAGATCGGACAACTATAGCACCACTATAGCAGTTGTCATATGAAATTACAGTTTATTGTTGTTTTTTTTTTCTCTTAATTTTCGTGAAATAATGTGCAATGGTAATATAATGTTGGTTTTACTTGAAGAACTTCTGAATCACAATTAAAATTTAAAATGTATGATGAAAGAAAATTATGTGTCATAAGCCACAGCGAAATACAAGTTTTATGCTTACCACAAATTTATTTTTTTTTTTCTGTCTACAATATAACTACCGGTCACAAAGCATACCGTAATATTTCCTTATTTATACACATAAATGAGTAATTTGATAAAATAGGAATGTAAAGTCGACGCCGCACGAATTTTAAAAAGATATATGTATGTATTTATGTGTAATGATATTAAAAAACAAACGTTTGCGAGCTTTTCTTCAAACACCACTTTTGACTATAAATCCTTCCGGTTCAAGTGGGAAAAATTACCAAAAGTAACAATCGATTGAGCACATCATACAAAGGTTACATAATACCACAACGACTCAATAAATAAGCCAAGATGCCATAAAAGGCACATATAACACATATAAACATATTAATATGATTATATGTATACCATATATACTATATATGTATATATACATACATACATATTCATATATACAATTTGTGCAATTGCAGTGTATGCAACGGTATCAGCTGTAGATTTATGGCCGAAACAAAACGTCTCGTAAATTTATTATATTGCAACAAATTGACAAATTAACACACATACACATATACATACAGATATAGTGATACAGAGTTTAAAGAATACGAAAATCGTCACACACAAATTAGGTTTGCGCGAAGAATTGCTTAACGATCGCGGTTAGTCGAGTGGCTAAAGACGGCAAAGAACCGTTGTAAAATACCGAACCAGCAACACAATGAACCCGAAATAAAGCTAAAAAAGACAATCAAAAAATTATATATACACAAAAGCGAATATATACATACATATATAAACTATATATGTATAAATATGTATATGGTATATGTAGCATCAAAAAAACCAGTAGAGAAACCTACAAAAGCAGCACAATGAGTTACTTTGACTCTGCGGATACTCGTGATGAGAATTGGAAATTTCGTGGTTTCACAAATGAAGAAATCAAGAATTCTTCACATACCGTATAAGTGTGTTCATATACACACACACACAACTGCGCAGCGGCAAAACAATTCACTAAAAATTAATGAAAAATCAAAATCGAAATTGAAGTAAAGTGAATGGCGCAAAAACAACCGAAACAAGCAGTGAAAAAAATATAAGCGCATACACTAACAAATCATATAATCGAATGCATAGAGTACGAAGAAATGCGGTGAAGAAAGTCGAGCGGCAATGAAAGAAAGGTATGCACATACACAATAAACATATGATTAAGAAAGAAAGCAAGCAATCAAGCAACTTGTTAGAGCAAACGCACACATACACACACACAAATATATCTACAAAAACATGCATATAGCTGAACCAGATGTGTGGAAAGAATCAGCCAGCCATCGAGAGTCAGTTGTTGAAAGACAATCAGGCAAAGATATAAAGTAGTTAAAAGTAAAAAAGCAATAAAAAGACATAACACCGTGAATTAAAAGAAATCAGAGATACATGCTGTGAGTGTGTTTGTAGAAAAAAAGAAAAACAAGAAAAAACGTTAACTTCGGCTGCAACGAAGCTATAATACCCATCACAGGTGTACTTCCTATATTGCAGTTTGTATGGCAGCTAAATGCTGTAGTGATCCGATATCGACGATTCCGACAAATGAGCAGCTAATTGGGGAGAAAAAGACGTGTGCAAAAGTTTAGAATAATATCTCAAAAACGGAGGGATTACTTCGGGTATATACTGTGATAATCTGTGCAGGGTATAAAAAGAAAATCAAATTAAACGAAAAGCAATAAGAACCACAAATCAGCGTAGAGTAATGGCATAAGCAATTGCTGCAGCAATACACCAACACATGCAAAGCACATTCTATATAAACAACACTTTTTGTTGTTTTTGCAGCATCATCATATATATATTTTTTGTTTTTGTTGCCCACTTTTGACGCACTTTAAGCCTTAAATGTGTGATGTTGACTTACGAACTTACGCTCGAGGGCTAAAGTACAGGTACATATTACACACACACATATGTAAGTATCAACTGAAGTGTGTATATGTGTGCGTTTAGTATGCACGTGTGGATCGTTGTCAAGTTGAAGAAGATCAACCGTAAACGAGTAATGAGAATTGTAATGCCCGCAAGCACTCGCTTACAACACGCTTACAACATTTTTTCACACACACACACGCATTTTTATTCTACAATACTTTTTGTATACACATAATCTTATACTATTCTTGCAATGCAGATTATATTTAAAGGAATGCATATTGTGACAGTGTGTAAGCAAAGCTGCGCGATTCTTTATCTGCAGTCATATCGTAAAAAGTATTATGAGAGTAATTGGGTTAATTGGGCTAGAGTAAAAAGCGTCAAAAGTCGCGAATGTTACAGATTTTTGCAACTTTGCGGGTGTCTGTGTGTGTTTGTGGCGCGCTGTGTCAGTCACTTTAACAGCGTAGTTACAAACGCGCTGATGGATCACGTGGTGACGCTTTGCGTACAGTGGCACAAATAGGCAACGCAATAGAAGATCGCTGCTGCAAAAATTTAATAACGACACTTTTGGTGATATCCTGTGTTGCAAATATCTATCAAATTTATTTAATTTTTTGAAGCATCAGTTGATCTCGATATGTTTACAAATAGGCGATGTAGATTTGAGTTTTGTTAGCACTGGCTTATACTTTAGTTCGTCGCTATATGTTTTCTACTATTACTCTTCGAGGATTCACGGCGGAACAGGTTTTCTTATTTAGAATTTATCGAAATCTGTTATGAAAAGAGCTTCAACTTGTATTAGGAATTCAGAAGTATTCCTGTTGAAGCTTGTAGAAAATAACTTATAAGTTGCCTGACAGTAGCTTAAGTGACCCACTTTTCTATCTAAAATTTTGAAAATTAAGTCATTTATATACAGTTCTTCTTTTTATCATTTTTAGTTCCAGATATTATAGTAGTTCAGATATTTCTAAGATAAGATCTTGAAAATAGCTAAGTAGGAATAAGTCTTAGAAGTTTTGAGCCGATGCCAAACTACGGCTGTTTTTTTAAGCACTTTTTCATCGCAGACTCACACGGAAGATTTATAAGAATGGACCGTCACTGTAAAATTTAACCTTAAACAGTAAAAGCTGTCTTTTTCGGCAATTTTTTTTTAAAGAAATAAACTTAAAGTTTAATTCGAAATAATTTACTAATAAATGACGGAAGTTTCTTTCCAAAAATCTGCACTGTGCTTCTCCACTGGAATAAAAAAAAAACTCAAAATTTTGCCAACAAAAAAATATGAAAACTAAAAGAAACAAAGCCAATCAGATGAAAGCAAAATGGCTCAAAAATGCGTTGCTAAAAATGTTAACAAAAACAACAGCAACACAATAAAAAATGCAAAAGAAACCACAGGCGACGGTCTAACTGTTCCAGAGCGCACCTTCAATGTATTGCTTTCAATAGCAGACCAAACAAACGAAATAACATTACGACAACTACAAGAACCACAACAACAACAACAACAGCAACAGCTAGGCAGCAAAACTCAATTACAACAAGCAAACCGCATACAACAACTAATAAATCTATGCTTATAACAAATCGACACTGTAATAATAATAACAACAACAATAACAACAATAACGAGTATGCACAACGAGTATATTCGAAAACTAGTACAACAGTCAAGCAAAAGTCAAACCAAGCCATAGGCAACAACCACAAGAACAACAGGCATAAATACTTGAATATACTTGTACATATATAAATAATAAAAATAACAACAGCAACAACGAAGCGCCGTAAAAACAGCAACGAAACCGGCAGCAACAACGAACCGGCAATGGTGCACCAGCAGGTTTTCTTGGTTTTCTTAGGTGAATTAGAGACATTCACTTTTTGCATACCACACCGCAGCAACAACGACAACAAGCATAACTACAACCGCAACAAAAAATAAAACAACAATTGAAATAACCAAACCGAAAACTCACTATTACAATGTCGGCAGCGCTGCATAAAATTGCTGGCTGTCTTTAAAACTTGCTGCTGCCAGTGCCAGACATACAAAACTCCACAGCATTTAAAACATACACATACAAACAGGAATGAATGCGCGTGCGCGCAGCTTCTCAACCTCAACTTCGAAACTTCAGGTGCGCAATTGGGTGGGGAGCGGTGAGTGTTTGCGGTACGGGTGGCAATTAAATGGCGTTGCAGCAACAGGCTGACTATCTGGCAAAAACTGGTAGAGTGGTGGGAGAGGCGTTTGGCATAAGCTGTTGGTTGACTGGCTGGTTGGTTGGTTGCATTTGTGAATCGGCTTGCCTCGCCTCGTTTTGGCTTGGTAACAGCAACAGCAGCAACAGCGCATGGCGGCCAGGCCACTCTTTTGCCGCTCACAACATTCTTCGAAGGTTTGGCAGTGAATGTTGTAATGTTGGTAACGTAGGCAGGCGCAAGCAATGCAACACAGGCTGTTATGTTAGAGTAAAGGGAAAATAAGTAGCATTTTCAGCGCGTGAGAGGGTGTGCGTGCAATCGAACGGTATTTGCGATTGGTAAAAGTGTGAGATGGAAATTTAAAAATAAAATAAAAATGCAGAAAAAAATGAATACAAAAAATTTTTTTTAATAAATTATATGAGCATACGAAGAAGAAAATAAAAAACACGGAAAAATGTAAACTGCGGCTGCAGCGAAACATACCCTTCACAAATACAAAGGGTTCCTTGCAAGAACTTGATTCTGATCGTTCAGTTTGCATGGCAGCTACATAATATTATATAGTGATCTGATCTTAACAATTTTTTCGGAAACTATATTGTTGCTTTAGTTGTAATGCAGCTATAGCTCGTCGCTGATCATTTAGCTATATATGTGTATATTTTATAGCGTTCACGACATTTCCTTTTGGGTGTTACAAACTGCGTGGCAAACATAATATACTATGTTCAGGGTATAAAAATAAAAATTTGGCACGCAGTGCCTTACATACATATATACAATATACATACATACGTAATTCAAAATTGCAAAATTTCATTGAACTCTTTGAACCAAACCCAAAAGTGCAGATGAATACGAAATAAACAATTTAACTATACACTTTTCTCTGCCTTTTGCTACAAATCTGCCTGATGACTCATTTTCTTATTATAACTTTACTTTACTTATATTTGTATTTTTATTATCTCGATTTTTCGCTATCTTCTTCAACTCTTCAACTTAAATTAATATTTTAGACATATTGGGGTCAACCAGCATCACCACCTCTACGACCACAACCATAGGCAATTCGATGAGCTGTATGTATGTATACAACTGTACTTGTCAGTTGTGTGTCTGCGGCAGCATTGCCGATAAGTCTTTCATATGTGCCAACATCGTCGTCATAGTCGACGTTGATGTCAGTTGCAATATTGGTGGTATAATCACCACCAACTGTGGCAACAAATATATTTAATAAATTGCGTAGCAAAAATGTGGCTATTGTAAATCCATATATAATATATGTACATACACACCAACAAACAAATGTGAAGGCAATGTGGGAATTATAAATTTTTTAATTAATAACCGTTAAGCTCACATTGTGTGTTAATTAAGTAACATTCACCGAAATGTAAAATGTGAAAAAAAAATTCTTGAAGTTGATTGAGTGTCTGTTTGGAAGGCTATTTTTATAGTTGTAACCAGAGCACTTAAGGGAGGAAAGTCGCCAATATTGTTAGCAACAGTGGTGAAAAAAAATAGTTTTAGTGTATATTTTGTTGCTCTTAAAATTCCTACGTAACCTCAAAATTCAAAACTATATTTCTCTCATTTCTCTGCTGTATGGTTTTAAAGCCTGTAAAGCAATTTCATGTATAATCTCTGTATGTATACTGTTTCATTCACTTACGAACCGCTGTATTGAAGTTCTCAAATTCTTTATGAGAAAACAAAAACAACTTAATTTAAAATTAGAGTAAAGGGTTCTTACCCTAAAATTAGCGGTAATAGTGATAGCTGTTTATGGTGCCCTTATTTCATTCACTTAATAGTCGTGGTTGTGTAGTTCTCCAATGGTTTATAAGATAAAACCTAAAACGCCTAAATTTATAATGCCGGGGTGTGAAATTACAAGTAATAGTGATAGATCTTCATGTGGTGCTTCAATGAAATCACCTGCTGAGCATTTTTTTTTTAGTTTATTAAATATTAATTATGTTCTTTTTTTATTTAAGCACTAGCTCTGCTAATATTTACTTTAGGCTGTGTGCCACCTGAATTTTTGATTAATACAAAAGCTCTTAGCTCTGAAATAAACATAATTACAATATAAAACTTTCTCGGCGTTGGCAATTATAAACTATATAGGGCTTATAACTTATGTTAATTTTAGGTTTAGCTTTTTTCTATTATCTATGTTTTTGCATGATTAGTGCATGCTTATAAAAGCTGTTTTCACTTTTGGTTTTTTATTCGTTTCCCTAATCGACCTTTCACCGCTATTAAAACAGATAATTTTGCGTCAAAATATTGCAGTAAACGTTTGTCGATGCTACTAATTGAGTTTATATCAAAATAAGATTTTTTTTGTTTAATTTCACTTGTCAAAAGTAAAAGGTTAATAATGAAAAATTAACAGAAAAAATAAGTCCACTGAAAAATAAAAGTAATGCTAAGATATTAATTAATTTTGGGCGCTTAAAATATTTTTATATAAAAGTTAAATAGGCGCTTAATATATTTACTTATGCAAACACATACACAAATCGGTTACTAAATTTATTAGCAGGCATTACTCAAACTAAGCACTTTTTGCTTTGTTTTACTATTTTAAGCGCCTAATCTTTATATCAGATACGCTTATATAATATATGTATATACACAATTTGTTTGTATATGCTGATAAATTCAGAAAAATATCGTATAAGGTCTAAAGACCTGTTGTTGTCTGCTGCTCGAAATTTGTTTGATAACTTTTTTTCTGTTTTTTTTTTTTGTTTTTTTTTATATATAATATATGCATGTATTACACTTTCGCTTACATACGAAAAATTTAAGAATGCCTGAGATATGCATTATCTAAAGGTCATTTTAAAATGTGATCAGCAATAAAAAGTCTGAATTAACTTAAAACAAAATTTACAAATACATGCATGCATATTAACATATACTTGTATGAACATAAAATTATCTAAATGTATTAATTTTTATACAATAAGACCAGAGTCGTCGTACGCTGATGTAAGCGCAGCGGCGCGAACCAATTGAAAAGCTACCAAATATGCAGGCCTTTTAACTAATACACATATACACATATACTCGTATATTGTATATATTTATATTATTAAAAACAAATTTTTACATATATACGCCAACTTACTACCAACCACCGAAAAACAATATTTTTTTTCTACTTCTTCGAAAAAAAATTTTTTGATTAATTTTTATTTTTGCTATTCGCTGCTGTGTCGCGCCTCTGTCGCATTGCGTTCGTTGCTCAAATTTCGGTTGAATTTGCATTTATTACCATTAGTTTCTAAATACTCGTGTTTAAAACGCGAAACAGACAGAAAAAAAAAAACATTTTTTTTGTGTTAAAGCAAATTGGCAACAAAATAACTGAAATCAGCTACAAAAATAACAACAACGGATATACTTAAATTATAATAAATATTATAATTGAATATATTTGTAAATTATATACTTTTACTACACAAAAGAACACACGAAAGCGCTGTCGAGCAACAAACAACGCAGCTTAAAGCAACAGCCACACAGTCACACATATATGTATATATAGTTATATAATATTATATATATTTATATAAATTTAAGTACACAAAAGTATAAATATACGAATTTAATATATATATTTTATTATATATATTTATATAAATTTAAGTACACAAAAGTATAAATATACGAATTTCATAGATTAATTTGTATTGATACACTCGTACCGGCAGTGAACCGCAACGAAAGCGTGAAATGTGATCAAGTGAATGTCTCCTGTGTATTACTTGATTTCACAGCGACTTTCATTCATATCTGTATAACTAGCGATACATATATGCATATATATAGCATAGCATACTGCCAAATTGTTCGTTGTTGAGCGTCATTTGTCTACAGTGCCGCCGACAGATGCATGGTACTGGCTGCGCCGCGCTGCCTTATCAATATTCATAAATTATGCATTCGTCGAAAAAGTCACATTTCTCGTATAGCAACTTGATTAACGTTGGTTAATTTGTTTTAATTTAAATGTGTTGGTGCGGTAAAATGTAGAGAAATTGCTGTCGTTATTAGTATATAGAGTTTACAAATTGAAATGAAACAAGTTCAATATTATGTTATTGATTTCCTGTTGCAAGTGAGTCGAGAGGCAACTGTAAAAAATTTTAAATTCTGGCACTTTCAAAATTCATGTTATAATTTATTTTAAAAAATTCTATAAATTGTTAAAGCATGCAATAATAATTTACTGGTGTTATCGTTAAACTATTGACTCAAATTTAGCTGCATTCGGCGCTCTTTTTAATAAACGACGCGTACTTTCTCTATTATATTGAAATTTGCAACTTTTTTAGGTTAGTTTGCCATATATATTAATTAATAAAAAAGAACAGATTCTCAAATTTGACAATTTGCTTTTGGGAATACAGAAAATCTTAAGCGCCTGAGAAGTTCGTTCTAAAAAACATAGTGAAGTCCTTAGCTGAAGCCAGCCCTTATGTTAGAGAAAACCGCGAACCTCTCAGCGTCAAGATTTAGTGGTTCATGAACATTCACTTAAGAAACCAAATTTTCTCCTCCCTTTTTATGCTTGAGCAGAAAAGCATAGTTACCTTATAATAACGTTCAGTCTACCTATTAACCTAGAAAGAATATATTCGATAGTTTTTCAGTCTTTTTCAGTTTAAACTTAGTGGAAGCTTATATTTTAAGGAGCACACCCAGTGTGGTATGAAGAAAAATCGTTTTTTTTTTTTATATAGATAGCCTTATCTCTGCGCCAAATCTCAACTTAAAGAGAATTCGTGCTCATATTGATAACAGTTTTTTAAATTATTTTGAACTGATTAGTTTGACTCACAGCTGCTTAAGAAATTACGCCATTTATAATGCTATATACTTGTAGCGTCTTATCTCTAAAGAGTCTCTTAGCAGGGATGCTTACGCTATTGTATATGCTCAGGAAATGGCGCTGGAGTCAAAAATGTTGTGAAAATCCAATTTTAAGATCGAAATTTTCATACATATAACCATCTAAATAGTTCCCCTAATATTCGCCGAAACTTTTAACAAAACCTCTGGACCGCAATTAAAACTGCGCTCATTTCATTAGCCAATATTTTTCTTATAGAATTTTCGGCCTATTCAATCAAATGTTAACAACAATTTCCTTATCACAGTTAAAAACATGATAATAATGCATGTAGCATGTTCTTCCTCTCTTTGCCACACCGGTTCGAATGCCAAGTGGATGCTGTTGTTGTAAAATACAACAAATATACTATATTATGTATGTTATAAAACATTTTGGGAAAAACTTGGAATTCTTGAAATATTTCAATAACATTTCCGCCGCGATAAGCTAAAAGTTGGAGTATCAACTAGTGCCGGGGTACAGTCTATTATTTTATATAAGTATAAAGAGACACAAAAGCTAGTACTGAAAGTGTCGGCTGAATATTGGCATAACGGCATACAAATATACATGCGTACATTAGCGATGCGACGCAGCACTTCCCCACTCATTTACGCAAGCGTTCTTTGGAGCCGGTACAATGGCGTGAACTTATCTAAAAACATGCTTGTTTGGTTTCAATTCCAATTGCTTGCAGTTTCCATATACTCGTATCTAAGTATGAGTATTGCTGTCACAAATTCTTATCAATAACAACTAAATTTGTGAGAGAAAAAGTATAATGAAAAAAAAAAAAAATTCAAAATACAAAAAAACTTCACTGCTTCTCTTATGATGGTAATACTGGTGTGAGGTGTGTAGTTTCGGTGGTATTTTGTCGAAAAAATTTCATTAACACTTGCCATTATATACTTGATTATCACAACAACAACTTAGCGGTACTATATTTTTACATAAATACATAATTGAATACTACAAGAATGACTGTATTTTGAAATTTGGTGTTCCAAGAAATATTGTAATTTCACTATAAAACTTTCAAAACACATCACAACCACAAATACAGAATTTTTTTTGCTCTTTTGCTCCTCAAAGTTGCTATGGAAATACTTAACTTATCGATAATTTAATATACAACACTTATTTCTCGACCAATTTCTTCCACTTCTTACTTGTTTTCGGCGTTGTTTTCCAAAACACACGCAAGCCTGCCTATTTATTTCATTTTCTTTTTATAGTATTCGAACGAACAAACGAATTATTAATGTGTAAAACTGTACTGTTAAATGTGTGTTATTTGATTATAATGTCTGATTTATCGGGGTTGGCATCATTTAATGTTGCTTGTAACTTGTTGAATTGCTTGTGAAATTTTTTTTTTTTATATATAAGTTTGATGGCTTTAGCAACAAATATTTGCTGGTAGTTGCGGCAAATTGTTTTGTGGAGGGAGTGTGAGCGGCATTTCATATATGAAGTACATATGAAGACTTTTTGGTGGTGGCAATAATAAAATTTTTGAACTGTGAACATATTTTCATGCTTTTGTGAAATGGAAGGCAACATAAGAGTCTCTGTGTACATAGTATTTGTATTTTATATAAGTGTTATGTTTCTGTATATATTTGGAGATTGATTCTAAATGGCATACAAATTTTTTGTTTTGACAAATTCGCTTATGCATGGTTAGATATATCTTAACCAGAAGTGAAAGTTTCCCAATCATGCCCTTAAAGAGTGTGGATCCGAAATGTGGGAGACCACAACAGCAAATATAATCGTAAATATTAAATAATTTCAGATTATTGTATTATATAACTATAAATTAGTCGAAAATTCGGGTAGTTCTCAGACTACAATATATTCTATTGGTAATCATCGATAAATAATTACTCTAGATATTGTTTGAACACTTAGTGATATAAATCACATATTCAAAAATTAATTTAAAATCGTGTTAATATGTAGCAAGTGAGCTCTCATTTTTGCTATGTATAACTGGACAACATTTAGAAATTCAAATTGAAATCTATTGAGAGAACTTCTTCATTTTATGAAAGGAGAGCACAGACTTTCTCTAATTAAAGAATTATATTCTTTTAGAGTATTCTATATTTTTGTATTTTTTTCGAATCGTTAACAAACGTTAGAGATCAACGAAAGATTATGACTAGTTATTTAATAATTTTCCGATATCGGAGAAGCTTCTTCATTTATATGCAGACAGACGGAAAGGCGAACAGACGGACGTGGCTAAATCAACTCAGCTCGTCACGTTGATCATTTATAAATATATATTTTATAGGATCTCCGACTTTTCAATTTAGTTTTTGGCTAATCCCTTATATATTGTATATATTCATTATGAGATTTCACATTGTTAAATAAACTCTTCCTAAATGCCGAAATTTATAACCTAAAAATATTTTTTTAATTTCTGTACATAAATGATTAATGAAAAAAATTTTATAAATAATAACAGGTCGTTACATTAGTTGCTTGTTGCTAAAGCTTAACGGTTTGTTGCTGTAATTAGTTGCACATTGTTCCAACATTTTCAATTTACTTTATATTTAAACGAAAATGTGCTCTTTAGCAAATACAAAGTACTCAGAAAAAAAAATATATGTGAAAAAAATTAATATTTGGCGAGCACAAAGAAATCATGTGCGCCATGCGACCATTCATTCAGACAATAGAGCATTCGTCATACGCAGCAAGCGCACGCAATTGCACAGATACAGAACAAAACATATATAAATATAACACTGTGAGTTTCGCTCATTGCAAATCATGCTGTAATCAAGTTAAAAATAGCTGCACATACTATGAAGAGGCTGCCAACGAGCGCGACTCATTCTAAAAAGCAGCAACAAATGCATGTTTGCATGCAACACACAATAAATATGAATTACACATACACGCGCAAACACACGCAAGTATGCGCGTGCTGCGGCTGCAGCAAATTCATACAAAACATAATTTGTTGTGCCACTAAACATTCCGCAAAAATAGCAAATAGCAATTAGGCAATCATTTAGCCAATCTCTGTGACGAATGTGCATGTGTATACATATGTGTGTGTGTTCTTATAAATTAATGATTGAATGAGTAAGTGTGTGATTGAATGCATGGCTTTGGGGCAGCAAGCGTTTGTTGATGTAGTCATTTCTGTAAATTTACGGTATTATTTTATGTGCAAAATTTTTTCATATATTTTTTCACACTTCAACAAGAATTCAGCGTAATTTGCCGCATATGCATGTAAAATTTACTACTCAAATGCAATAGCGGAAAATTTTCGTATTTAATGCTCACATGCATACAAAAACATATGCAGTTTATGCTTTTGGCATTGGCGTAGAACTTAAATGCGCACATAGGAAAAATGCAGTTATGTCGAAATAAGATTTACAACCGGAAAAGGTGAGTAAAATATCTATTTTGTAGGCGCATAAAAAATTCCTTGATTTATAGTTGGTTTTTGAAGGATGAGTATATTTATTTTAAAAATTATTAATGAGAAAAAAAAATATTTTTTATACGTTGGGTTACTTTACTGGCGTTTTAGTAAGGTTCCTTAATTTTTTTGAAAATATAATATAGCCTATGTACACCGGAGAGCGTGTAGCTTCCCAAGAATGAAAGAATTTTTCAAACCCGTATATAGTTTCGGCGCCTATTCAATTCGAACAAACAAACAATCAAATATTTTCTATTTATAATATTATCAAGGATTATGTATAAAAAATCTATTTTATTCAGGCATTAGAAATTTTATTCATATGTTTAATTCTTTTTGAAAATTACATAATATTGTTCAACATCAACTCACACGCAATCTGTCAAAAAAAGGCTACTGAAAACAGTACCTCTACTTGGATCACACGATTAGTTATACGCAAATTCAAATAACCACAAGTTCTACTCTTTTTGTACAAATATAGAAATTTAATACTCGATTTCGAACAATATTTTTTAGAACAAGCCTAAGTTTCTAACCTATGTTTAATCACAAGAAGATTTATTAGCTGAAACATTTCTAGATTATGCGCTGCTCTCCTTTGCCTTAGGCTAAGCGCACATTGTAAAGTTTCAAACACGAAATCAAAACGGAAGCCAAGAAATATTACAGTTAATTTTTAAATTACAAGTACTCGGTTCGTTTTTATAACAAAATTTTTTTGCTTGCATTTTGCACCATTATGTGTACAACATTAGTCTAATTCAAGAGTTATTACTATCTAACTACTTTTTCACTTAAAAATTTGTCAAACTCACCGGATCTAAATCGGAATCCCATATATCTTTCAAATCGCCATCATAAAATCCTTCCATTTTTGTTGTTGTTCTTGTTTTTTTTTTTTGTTTTTTTGTTTTGTCGCTTGCTTGACTTTTGTGTAAGTTGGTGCTTCAAGCGCCGAACTTTACGTTTATTGGCACAGAGTTTAACCGTGGTACGTTATCAGGGGTCGTCAAGCGGGCGTTGGTTTTTTTTAAACCGTTTATTAAGCACTTATTTTGTTATTTTATTCTACACTTCTGCTATATATATTAAACTTTTACTTGTCTGCTTTAGTAGTAAGGGAAAAAAGAGAACACACTATATTAATTTATGATTTATTTTTTTCAAAACTTTAATGCAAATTTTTCAACTTTTTATCTATAGTATATTTAAGTTAACGATTCAAGTTTTTTCTTAATATATATTTAATTTTTAACGGTACAATTAGCGCATTTATGAGCAGTTTATGATGATTTTTTTAGCATTATTTTTAATTTGTTGTGATTGAAATCTTTCTGTCGCTCAAATTTATTTGTTTGTTAGCAAGTATATATGAATATATTTTTTGTTTTCATTTCTGATAACCATGTCCGGTACGTGATTTTTGTTTTACTGTTACAATCTTTTTTACTTATTTTATTTGTATTTTTGTAACTTTAACTTCGTACATGTGAGGTCGTAGGGGCCGGTTTTTTTTGTTACTTCACTGACTGATGCTTTTTTTCTGTGTAGTTGCGAGTTCAAGAGTTTAACCTACTTTTTAAGCGTGGCTTTTTTGTTGCTTCGTCGGCACTTATATTCGTCGTTTTAACCGTTTGTTTGCAGCATTTGTTGTTCTAAATTGTATTTGTTTGTTGCTCAATGCTTTTTTTGTTTGAACTTAGAATGCTACGGCTAAAATTTTGTCTATATTCTAGTAGGGAAACCGTTAAAGCGCGTTTGCTGAAAATGTAATTACATGCATTTTATTTTTAGATTTCCTTAATTGATTATTGCTGTTTGATATTTTAGAATTGTTTGATTTTTAACGGCTGTTTCGCAGCAAGTACTTTTAATTTTTTTACTTATTGCCAATTTAAATTTTATTGCATGCGTTAATTGCAGTAAATCTGTAGCTTAAAATTGTTTCGTTACAATACTTAAAATTTTTTTCCATAACAAATTAAATTGTTTGCTATAACTTTTTGCTATAATTTATCTTTGCTACAATTTTGTTTTGTAATATTTTTCTACAGCTTGCTGCTTGATTTTTTCAAACATAATTGTTTTTAGTTATAACTTTTTGTTATACTTTTTGCTATAATTTTGTGCTATATTTTTTTTACATATTTTTTTCTATATTTTATTTATATAATTTTTATTAAGTTTTTTAATATAATTCTTAAAACCTTCCGCCTCAAAACCACTATCCGTTGCACATTTGCGCTTGCCTTTTGCACACTACTTCTTCTGCTACTCTCAATAACCACCACCCAGAAATTCCACAAATTCTTTTTACGCATAACCCGTTTACTCTTTCTGGCTGCGGCATGCAAGCTTGTTGCGTAAACTAATAGATTGCTGCTGCTGCTACGGCCGGCCACTTGCCGCTCACTGCTCGCATGCTAGCACTTTTCTTGCTTCAACAATAACTGATTTTTCTTGAAAATCTCTTTTTCTTTTTACTCAATATGTACTGTTGCATCAACGCAGCAAACAATGCAACCACAGTCCTTGCTTGGTCGCTTCCATGCAACAGCTACGAGTACTTGCTGCCAGTTGCTGCTTGTTGGCCGACAGCAACCTGTTGCTTCTGCAGCAAACGCTAAAATTGTGTGCCTGCATATGTATGGGCCACTTGTTGCCAGTTGTCACGGTCGTGCAACTTGTTGCTCACTCCAAACTACTTGCATAAACACAAACATACATACATATATATTGCATTTACTGTTGATTGCGTTTTGTATGCGTTGTTTTTTCTTCTGTTCCTTTTTTTTGTGTTTTGTTTTTGTGTCTCTTTTTGCTACACTCATGTTGTTTGCCAACTTTTCACGCCACTTACCAGCTCGCAGTCGGCCTGCGCCTGCCTGTTGCAACTGCTGCTTTCTTTGCACACTTTTTACCACACATACATATATATATACATATATTTATTTTTCTAACTGCATGGCTTGTGTATGTGTAACCATATATACATATGTATTTATGTATGCATGCTTGTTGGTGTGTCAGAAATTCTTATTAGCTCTGTTTGTGGCTACTCCTGCGCCGTTGTTGGCCACCAATTGGCATATGGATGACTTATTTTGCACTATAAACGCTGGCCACTTGTCCGACAGCCAGTCAGTCAATCAGTCACAGCGTCAATAGTTGACTTTGCCTTTGACTTTGATGATAACTCTAGGCAAAGCAGCAGTGTCGCTGCGGTAGACTTACGGTACGTAAGTACTCTACGTATGTACATGTGTGTATATGTATTTGCCTTTTCGGTTATATTTATTTGGTTAGCAGCGCGCTTAACGGCCACTTGGATTTTATGTTGATTGAAGCAGCGCTTCGTTCTCAGTTCTTCTTTCACATTTGCAATTGCATTTCCCTATTTCATTTGCATGTCATATAGCTCATGTATACAGTTGTATGTGTGTATGTGTTTCTGTGTATTTTTCTTAGTTTTGCAATGCACTTTTCTGTTTTGGCTGTTATTAGTTTTTCTCGGTTGCTTGCTTATTTATTGGTTTTTACAGTTGATTGTTGGTTAGCTAGTTGAGAAATTGGCTTTTATCTGGCGTATTAACTTTTGCTGCTTCTGTTGATTTTTCTGCCTCAGTCATGATTATTCTGTTATTTTTGCTTCTAATTTCTTATTTATTTTTGCCTGGCTGTTCGCTGCGCACCACTTGTTGCCCACTGCTCTAGTATTGTTTGCTGATAATACTGGATAAATTCATATATACATATGTACATACATAGTTGATCTTCATGGGCGTGTGAGCAGCGTGTGCGGTGGGGGCGTTTGGCAAATCGTCTATCAGCTGCTTGTGCAATTTATTGCCAGTATGTTTGTGTTGTGTTTTTGTTCTTTTTGCAATATTCTGGCATTGGAGAATCTGTGTTGCCGTTGCTTACCGTGTAATCAATTACTCGTCCGCTGTTGTTATTGTTTTTTTGTGCCTTTTTTTAGACTGGCGCGCTCAAAGTGCAATAAATATGAGTGAGTTTCTGGTTTTTTGTTTTGCATTAGTATTATTGTTGGTTTTCTTTGTTCTTTTTCGTTGATTTATGAGTTCACATGCTTTGAATTGTAAAATGCAAAATTTTCAAAGTAAAAATTGCATGCTTGTAAAGGAGGCGTGAATTATTACTTTTCAATTGAGGACTTTAATCAAATATTTCTAAAATTTTTAACTTGTAGGTTTTCTTGACACAAGAATTATTTAATTATTAAAACTTTAACCAAATTCTTTACAAAACTACTCAGTTTCAAACACAAAAAAAAATCTTTTCAAATTAATTTTAGTTAATTGAATAATTTTTATGAAACGAGATGAAATTAAAAAGTTTTTAATTATTTAGTACATATTTTAATAAAATAAATTTTTATAAAATTGAATCAAATTTAAAATAAATAAATTAAATATTTTTTGATTATATTATAAAAAAGTTTTATTTTATTAAATTTAAAAAAATATATATATTTTATTAATTTATTTTAATTAAATAGACTTTTATGAAATTGTATTGAAATTAAAAAAAATTAATTTCTTTATGAATTTATTTGAATTATACTAGTTTTTATGATTTTGAATTGTAATTTAAAAAAATTATATTTTTACATTAATTTATTTAAATTAAATTTTTATGTAATGAAATTAAAAGCATTATTTTTTTTCATTCATTTATTCGAATTATTTCCATTAATTTTTATGAAATGAAATGAAATCATTATTTTTTTTACATTCATTTATTTGAATTATTTACATTAAGTTTTATGAAATATAGTTGAAATTAAAAAAAAAATACTAATTTAAAAAACTAAAATTGTTCATTAATTCATTTTAAATTGATTTTTATAAGATTGTTTCAAAATTAAAAAAAAATTATTATATTTAATAATTTAGCTTAATTAAATTAAAATTAAAAAAAAGAATTATTAATTTAAAAACTTATTTTAATTAAAGTTATTATTATGAAATTGAATATAAATTTAAAAAGTAAATTCATTTTGTAATTTACAACAATTAAACAGATTTTTTTGAAATATTGTTGAAATTTAAAATAGAATAAAAAAATTTAATTCATTTAACTAATTATTTTTTTTTTGTAATTAAATTAATTTTTGTGAAAAAGAATTAAGCAAAAAATTCACGAAACGTGCTTTAAAAAAAAAAAGTTTGTTGAGATAGCAATTGTTTATTTGGTTATATCTATATATATTTTTTTTTGCATAAAAATTTGCATAAAATAATTGGTTTTTCTATTACAAATTACTTATTTACGGTTTCACTTCAAGTTTAGCTAATAAAAACATTTTATATTTTATTTCAGTACATATATAACCATATATGCATGCATGCATTATTTTTCATGCTACAATATGCTTTAACGTTCTAATTTTTTTTTTTGTTTTCTTATTTTCTTGCGTTATTCTTCCTTTAGTTTTTACCATATTTTTATGATATATTTTTTCGTTTATTTTTTTGTTGTCTTGTTTTTAAATTCTTATTGGCAATAAAGTTTTGCAAGCATTAGCAATGCGCTTTTGTTTGTTGCCTTTCTCAATTGCTTATATACATATTTTTTTAAGCGCTTGCAATTTGTTAAATTTTACAAAGATTCTCTTTTTACGCTCAATTCCGTTTTGTGTTTTACTTTCTACTACAGTTTTGCCTGTTTTCTTCACCACTACCAAATCACACTTAGTTTTCATATAATTTCACTTATTATTTAATTAAAAATTTCACTGCAATTAGCGTATAGGGTTTCGCCTTAATTAGTAGCTTTTTTGCTGTTGTTGCACAAACCGTAAAGGGCAAAATGCCAGCATGCACACACACATACGCGCGCACTCGTGCTAAATGTGTCACGCTTGTAATTTTTTATCAACACAAAAAAATCTTACTAATAATTTATAACAAAAAAACAACAAAAACAATAAAAATATGATTATACTTTTATAATACAGCGCTCTACTGCTTGCCGCTACCCACAATTACATATAATATATATTATATGTATATGTAAATCTTCGGTTGTTGATAGCCGGCGAAAAGAAATGTCGTCAAACTGCGGCTTGAAGCGGCGATAATAATTAACTGTGCACAATTGTTGTGTACCACGTATTGAATTAGAACTTTTCTGAGCTACTCAGTAACATTAAAATTAAACGTTTAGTTCGCTTTTACTTTTAAACTTTAGTTAAATTTAATTAAAATTTATAACGATTTCATGTGTGTTAATTTTGTTTTGCTTTTGCTCTCTCAATTGATATTTTCAATATATAAAATTATTTTTTCCGGTGACTGTCCGTCGCACGACTGCAACCAAAAACGGCACTAGACTAAATGTCAGTCAGTGAAATTCTTTTCAATGTGAACCAGCCCCAGCGGCAAAAGCAACAGAGCAAGAAAATACACACACATTTACACAGCCAGTTAAGCGAAGCGTGCGCTCACCGCCGACAGTGACTCCATCGCAAAGCCAACGCGCGCCTACCTTTTGAGTGCTCGTGTGCTCGCCGCATTTGACGCACACACCACCATCACCACATATGCCATGTCCGAAAAAGCGGATATATACACACATACATACGCGCGCACACTCTCACATTTACATCAGCGGCATGACGACGCACGGTGAACCCATTGCGGCTGCTGAGCGCGTGTGTAGTGGTGAGTTGGCGCTGGCGGCCGTTGATGGTGTTGGCTGGTTTGCAGCGCTTTGTGGCCACAGCTGTTGTAAGCAACAAGTGAGCGACGACGCGCTCTCAATGCAATCGAAAAAATCGCCAAAATAAAAGCAAAATAAAGTGGAAAGTGCCGAGTAAGAGCTGTGCTGTGCTGGTAGTGGTGCGCATATGCATGTATATAGTATGTATGTATGGACAGTGAGACCATTGTATAGGCGAGAGCGAGCTCTTAACTTTGACTTTTTTAAGTGAAAAACTCCCGCTGGAATGGGTTTGGCAATGCTTACGGGAAAGGCCGTTTCAAGGCGTTTGACGGCCCGTTGAGGTGCGCTATGTGTGTGTTGCTGTGTATTACACTCAGCGTTCACAGTTGGACGTAATTGTAATATTTAATTGGTAATTTGTATAGCGAGGCGGAAATCGCTCTCTTTCTTGCCAGCAAGCGCATCTCTTTTATATTGAAAGATATTTTTTGATTTACTTATAAAATAGTTAAAGGTTAGGCTTGAGCTGGCGCGAAAAAGCTGGTGTTAATGATTATTAATAATTTTTTTTTATCTACTAATTTTTATATTCTTTTCAAATTTCTTTCCATAAAAATAATATCAAAGTGGTGTGTCTACAATTTTCTGTCGTCATTGCATTTTTGTACCCTGAAGAGGGTGTATTAAGTTTTGGCACGAAGGAGAGCATATAAAATATACATATACAATATATAAATGATCAGCATTACGAGCTGAGTGGATTTAGACATGTCCGACTGTTTGTCTGTCTGTATATACGCGAACTAGTCCCTCAGTTTCTGAGTTATCGATTTGAAATTTTACACACGTCCTTGTCTTTCCAATAAGCTGCTCGTTTGTAAGTATCGCAGATATCGGCTTACTATAACATATATGTTAGCTGTAATGCACACTTTAAAATCGGAATCAAGCGCTTGTGTTGAAAACCTTTACATTTGGCGAGATATATTCACAAACTTTGGCATAGGCTATTGTTAAAGGCAATGGTGCAATCTCCGGTGAAAATGGTTCAGTTTGGATCACTAAAGCATATAGCGGCCATACAAACTGTCCCTTCAAAATTAAGTTCTTGTAAGGAATCTTTTGCATTTGTGAGTATAGTTTCGGTGTAACCGCAGTCAACATTTTTTCTGTTTTTTTATTAACTTATTGATTCGTAGAAAGCCGTCATCCATTTCCTAAAATATAAGTGGCTCTGAATCACACTAATGATGTTGTTCAACAAAAATATCAACAAATAGTACAAATAATACATTCGCAATGGGTGGTGATCGTTTTGAGCCACACACAGTGACTTAAGATAATAAAATCTCTCCGAATCCATAACCATTCCGACATCCGATATCAGATAATATTTAAATCTTCATGCTCATACGTACTACACATACATTTTTACATCTATTATCAGCGCCTAAACGCCTCCTTTTTTAATTCTTATTGTAAATACCATAAACTTCTCTATTTCTAAATACCCTAAATTGAAATTCCTTCATATTTTCCATTGCACTTCAAAAAAAGTTATGTGACTTGTTTGGCTGCACTCTGTATTTGTTATTGTTGCTTGCTCGTCAAACGCTTATCACTTACAGTTATCAGCGTCGCTCGCTACTCATTTGCATTTCATTAACATCGATAGAGCCTAGCATTATCAGCACATAAGGTAAAATAATTACGGTCATACCAAATAAAACAAACGCTTGCTGACGGCATGCAGTTGGACAGCCAGACCGCTTTATGCGGGTATCACATGCGAGCAACTCATGCCTTTGATAAAATGAAATGTGTTGCGTTGTAAATTTAAGAGCGATGGGGTTGAATTTGACGTTGGCCTCTCAGCTTTTAAGAGCACAACTTGGTATGCATATATTTGATTTATTTACTTTTTTTTGCCTTGTTTGCGTGTATTTGTGTTTAACCTGTTGTTAACATTTTTTGCCGGTCTCATGCCGGCAATTGTGGCACACACATACCTCAGGCATATAAGTACTCTAACGAGATACTTATGTGTGTTATTCACACTGACTTCAAAAGAAGGGTGGCCAACGCTTAATAGATAGTGATGCATTTTCTTAAAAAGTAATTAAATGGAATAACATATTTTTTTACAAAAAGATTTGTAATAAAGCTTTAAAATGCAAATATTTCTACATATTATATTGTATTTCGGAAGGAAATAAACTTATAAACCCACAAACTGACACATAAAAATGCACACAAAAAAAAAAAACGTTAACTTCGGTTGTGCCTAAGCTAAAACATCCTTCATAAATACAAAAGATGCCTTACAAGAACTTTTATCGGTCAGTTTGTATATATGCTATAGTTATCCGATGTAAACAAAAGGGACGTTTGCACAATTTCAGATCGATATCTCAAAAACTGAGAGACTATTTCGCTTATACTTGTATAATATGGATAGACGGTTATGGCTAAATCGACTCAGATCATTTATATACACTTTATAGGATCTCCGACGTTTCCTTTTGGGGGTTACAAACATCATGACAAACTTAATACGAGTGATCGTATGCCATACTCTTGGCCACAAGGAAAGTTAAAATTTTTATAATAAAAATATGCAAGTACCCAGGAGAATATTTTTAGAATTCTTATATGCACAGCTGGAGTGAAAAGACAAAATTTTGACCTCTGAATATATAGACTTCGAGTCGATGTGTATCCCGATGTGTTACTTATAAAAATTACCATTATGCTAAGAATAGCTTGTTGAATTTAATATTTAATCGCTTATAATTGACACTGTCAAAGATTAATTATTTCGCAAGGGGTTAGACCAGTCTAGAGCCCTAAAAAATGCCTAACTTTGACATTTCATAGACTAAGCAAAAGCAATTAATTTTAATATTTTCTTTCAGTCTTTATTAAATATGTATTAGAAAGTATAAACACATTTTTTTATTCTTCAGTAATAGCAAAAGAATTGTACGTAGTTTACTAGATAATTATATTGTGAAACTACAGCTTAAACTTCATGGGGATACGTCGGATAGTCTTCGTGTACAATCGTCGCCCGATTTGAAAAGCACAGTTAGAAACACTCTCTGAATACATCGATGTGGTATCGAATTGGCGAATTGGACACAGAAATAATTATTTTTGCACTAATATATTTATTGAAAAATGTTTTTAAGCCCCTAAAGTTCAAAGTGTTTAAGACCAAAACCTTTTTTTTTTGAATTTCTATCCCGACCCCTTAAACAATATCGAACCTTAAGAGAAATCAAGCTAACTACTTTGCAGCAATACAAATATTGAGCTAACCCGAAATTGCATAGATTAAACGTTACACGAGAGTGGGGGTGTGTCGTTCAGAGTTTTGTTTACTTCATTTATACTCTATACATAATACATAAATATACTATTAGCTTAAAGATATTATTTTACATTTTTTCTTGGGTTGGCAACCCTATGTTTTTATTGCTTACACCGATTTATAAGAAGTTATTCAACTTAACTAGTCTACTGTGCCTATACAAACAAAGTCTACTTGGCGTTGGTTTTATAACCATTTTAGGACAAGTTAACACTCCCAGCAGCAATTGTTTTAGCCACTGAAGTAGCACAAAAGCGGTAGTATAACTATTACTTTGTGGGAGCGGGCGTGATTTCGAGGCATTTTTCACAATGCACTTTGCTAGCCAAACGGCCTTCAATGAGCTCATGAGCTCTCAGCAATTTATATGCGCGCTCATTATTGCCTCTTAGTAGGCTTCAGGCGCGAGCTTGTTAAAGATTACATTGCGCTCTGTTAACAACATTCGTTAATTATGTGTGTGTGTGTGTTTAATTTAGTTGGTATGTATATGAAAAAGTAGTTTCTGCCAAAAATTTGCAACGCTTGTAATTTAATTTTTTACTACTCTCTTTTTTTGTAGCTAAACACATAAATGCTGAGAAATCAAGAAAATATGCGTGTGCATGTTGGTGTGTATGTAATCGAATATCCGCATTCACAATACCACATTCTTGCCACTTAAGCGCGATCAGCTAAGTGGCAGCACTAGCCTCCGTTGTTATATATATATATATATACATATATATATTATATGAATATGTGAGTGTTATGTATGCAGTTTCAGTTGGTGTACTAATTTTGTTTTTGCACGCTGACCTCTCATGAGTTTTGTAAATATTAGGATTGTCCCATAAGTTTGGCTTTGTTGTTAGGTTCCTCTTTGAAAACTATCTATAAGATGTTAAACCAGTCAAGAGCGCTAAAAAGTCTAAAATTAAAATTATATTGATACAAAATGAAGGCCTCTACGGGTTAAGGTGATTCTAGGAACTCATACTATCTGAAACAAAAAGTAAAACATGATCTTAATCTACATAGGACTCGCTAATAAAGTACGTACGCTTTCAGATATTTTTCTTGCAAAAGGAGGTTAAATTTCTTATCGAAAACATAAGCAAACATTGTTTATACAAAAATGTTTAATCATAGTAAAAACTGGCTATAGTTCTACCAACTGACTAGTTTCTGAGGACCCTCAAAAGTTATTTAAGTCAAAAAAATTTCGATTTTTTTTTTATTAGACTGGCCTTAATTCTTAACCCTAGTAAGCGTAAAGATGACGCACGTTGGACTATCGTTCCTTGCTTTTACGTGTATTTTTATACACTGAACAGGATATATAAATTTGGCCACGCAGTTTGTAACTCCCAGAAGGAAACAGCGGCGACCCTATAAAGTATATATAATACATACATAGAAATGATCAGCGTGACGAGCTAAGTCGTTTTAACCATGTGCTCCTCTCTGTATATACGCAAACTAATCGATCACAAATTTTGCACACGTTCTTTTCTCCCCAAGAAGTTGAAAGTCATTTATCGGAACCGCCGATATTGAACCACTATAGCATATAGCTGCCTTACAAACTGAACGATTGGAATCAAGTCCTTGTATGGTAAACTTTTTTATTTGGTGAGATATCTAAATGAAATTTGGCATAAACCATAGCCGGCTACGCTACAATCTTGTATGGAATATTTTATATTTCTGACGGAAATTATGGCCTCGGTGCAAACGAATTTAACGTTTAATCTTATTCATTTTATATGAGCTAGTTTTATGATTTATGATCATTAACTACCAACAAACAACACCCAATGGCTGGTTAAACCCTATTGCTCTCTCTTTACTCATAATTACAAAACAAAATCAGCTTAAGCCTATAAACAATTAGTTATCGAGCGACTTGATTTTATTACATATGTACATACTTGTACATTAAATAAAAAGTATTTGAATTTGCTTTAATTATTCTTATACGTGCACAACTTTTTCCTAACATTCTTTCGGCAACAAATTTCTACGCTTATATTCGCCTCGCGTAGCATACATAAAATACCGCAATTTTCATATGCGTATTTGTGCCGCCGGTTAACCTGTTTTTGTCACACCGACAAGACAATTGAACAGCCAAGTTCATCACAATCATATGCTTGTATGTATGTATGTACATATATTGGTGGTTCTACATACTCGCGCATACATACATATGTATTTAGTATTTCACGCGAGTTCTACTTCGGCCGCGCAGCCAATTCGTGCGACAAATATTTTTATATTTTTTTTATTCAAATTTTTCTAGCTGTTAGCGCAATTCTTAAAACGTTTCCAGCCCTCGCACCGTGCGCAACACCTCATACGGTGGCAGCGACTGACGCTGACGCTCGTCTTTTAAGCCATAAACTGGCTTTGCTCATTTTGGCCAACATTTTCGAGCTACTTACTGTCAAAGTAGACACACACATACCTACACCTACACATATGCACGCGTATACTGGTAGATAGCAACAGTGGAGTAGCGGCATTTTTTGTTTGCTTCTCTTTGGGTCGGCATATAAGTTAGCTGTCGTCACTGTTGTGATTTTCAGGTGTTTGGAACGTTTATGGAGTGCCCGTTGGATCACGACGTTTTCTAGTTTCTTTGACTCTACTATATTCATAAAACTGTTTCCGAGTAGTTACTGCCTAACTTTTGTAAATAGAATGTTTGAGCATTTTCGCGTGACTCTCGCAATTCATTTTCATTAATGAATTAATACTGCTTGGTTCTCTACAATTCTAACGTTTATGGCTGAAAAGCAGCTATTAATTTGTGTATATTTATTTAATTTTATTAGTTTGTTTTGTTTTGATTTATTTTTTGTTTTTTTTTTTTTTTTTTGGGTAGCGGAACTGGCTGTGCAACCAACTAAAAACGCTCTCATTTGTCGAATTTTCACTGTCCGCAAAATGTTCGTGCTTTTTGGTAATACCCAAAGCGTTGCTGCTTCTCACTACCGGATTCGTTTAGTGCTTATTTAATTTAATTCCCATTTTTTGTTGCGTTTTTTGCGCTTTTCAGTTATTTGAAATTTTATTGTATACAGTTTGTGGTATTAAGTGAATGTGAAGTGGTTGCTCAATAATTAAAATGCCAAATTTCAAATGTAGCTCACACACAGTTTCAACATTTCACTATAAAAGTTAGCATTAAGTATGTCTGAGTGTCTAAAATTATTTGAATTTAATTTAGATCCGGTTTTGAGTTGCATTTATGCAGAATATAAACTTGCATGAATCAGTTGCTAAGCAATATAAGCAATAAAATTGGTACTTTATTTATACAGTTATGTATGTGTATGTGTGTATTTAGAAATGCGAAAAAAATATTTAGAGAAAGTGAGAATTGTACGGAAACATTACGTCAGACTATGTAGAAGCATTTTTTTTCCCGTTTTCTGTACTGACAACTGCTAGCCAGTCTAAATTTGTACAATATGAGCAGCTTAAAGGGTACTGGTTTGACTGCCTAAAACCTGTGATTTCAAGATAAGATTTAGTCAACTATTATATGAAATGTTTTAAAATTTCTAATTAAGCAACAAAAAAATTTCAAATAAAAATTAATTTCTAGTTAGTTATTTGCTATAAATATGTCCTCGCGTATAACAACTGCCACCAATTTCAAAAATGCAGTTTTGAGAATTGTCTTTATATTATAATGAGCTCGGCACGATATTTCTTTGTTTGGTGCCAACAATCTGACTTTTATAAATATATATTTCTATAAGCAAACTAAAACCAGGCCACACTTCCACAGGCCAACTTGCATGGTTCTCTGGTTTGAGGTCTATAATATACGTTAACTAATAAGCAGCTTGACAAAACATATAACAAAAGTGTAAGAGACCATTATATATTACAGTCCTGTTAATAAGTTGTTCACATGACAGTGTCGCTAACTCGAAAAATAGTTTTAATAGATACTTATGTATAGACTCAAGAAAACACCCTGGGGTGACCTTTGCGATTATAACCGAGTGTTATTTGTCGTCTGTTGGCATTCAATGCTTCGATTTCTATAACCAAATCCCCTCACTTTCTGATTTATGCTATCATAATTTATTTCGTTGCGATCTAACGTTAAATAAGTGCTTGCTGGAACAATAAAAACACCAATTAGTAAAAATATGGGCACATATTTAAATATATGTATGTACATTAACATACATAAATATAATGCGTATATAAATATACAATATCGCATGTAATTTTTGGGAAAAAGTCATAGCGCAAATTAACACGCGCAATCGGGCATACCAACATCAAATGGAAACCGGTCTATCTGGAATAAATTTCATTGTGAAATTGAAAAATTGGAGAAAAGTAAAAATAAGCAATTATGAAATAAGGAAAAATAAGAATAAAGAAAAAAGTGACTGCGCGCGTTGAGTACTTGAGAAAGTCAGAACTTCATAAAATGGTGTGATCGACAAAAAAGGGGGAGGATAAAAATTACAACAATCGCCAGAAGCATTTAAATGATTTTGTAGAATTTTATTTGCCTTTTTTTTTTCTTAATTAGCGGTCATTGGCCGAACACGAAAACTGCGTGTTTGAATGGACTTTTCAAAATGGAGTTTTATAAATTTAAATATATATGAAATCTCAGCAGAACTTTTGTTATCACAGCAATAGAGTTGCCATTAATAAAGTAATGCGGATTTATTTTAACAACAATTTAGCTTGGCCTCACAGTTTCGTTTTGGAGCATGCGCGCTGAAGTTCTATGATGGAGCATACCATATGCCGCTATGTCACGTATAAATGTATGGTTTTCAATATAGCTGGCATCTGTTCACTATATAAACTAGCTTTCAGTGCAGTGACTCGACCAAATCTCAAGTACCACAATCATGTGAAAGACTTCTACTTGTACAAAGATACACACACACACACATACATACATGTATTGTTAAGCATGTACATATGTATTTTTGTTGATGAATGTAGAGTTTCGGCATAAACGCATTACTATAATATCTTCAATGATGATCGCGGAGTGACCAATGTCCATTCAAGAGTCGTAATTCATAGAATTTTTCATACAAATATTTGTTAGTGCGTATGTGTGTGCCTACAAGTACCGCTGGTCATAAGAATAGAAGTGATTAAGAGAAAAACGTTATTGTGGAGAGGTGTGCGCGGTAAGAAGCAATTACTATGTGATGCCATCAGAAACTTGCTTCAATTGGGGCTTTCTTATTTTGCTCAAAAAAAAAAACGCCGAGTCCAATACAAACACACATACACATTATAAGCGCACACTTTTCACACGACTGTGTTGTTGGTGTTACGTGCCAGTGCGCCATGCGGCTAATGTACGTGCTTACGTATGTATGTATGTATGTATTTTTTATGCCAAAACAATAAAAATAATACGCGAAAAATTAAAAAAAAAAAAATATTTGCAACAAATGCCAAAAACCGCCAAAAGGGAATTGTAAAACTTCAATGAGCGTTTTTCGCTCTTTATTGTGCCTGACTTGCCTCGTGCTTAACTTTCTCGTCTGCTTTTTCGTTAATATTATATGTGCGCATTTTCAATGGTTGCTTTTGTTTTTATGTTGTTTTTTCTTTCACTGCCTATTTGTTGCTTAACAATTTTAACTGTAGCATATATTTTCTAAGGTATCATACGAAAATCAGCGCACTTTCAAGTACCCTCTATTGTACATTATGAGTATACTCGTGTGCCTTTATTTCTATTTTTGTGACGTTTTTTTGTTATAAAAATCCACAAATCCACTTCTAAAGGTTTGCAGGTTTGCATATTTGTTGGCTTACACTCATGGCGGCTACACATGCCATTTTATAGCGCCTGCAGCGATTTGATACCATAAATTAAAGAGCACAGTAATCAGTAACAGCATGCCGAGTTGAAAGCAATTGTTCATAATTTTTTTAGATTTAAATAAAATTTTAGTATTCGTTATATTTTTGTTGCACTCAACTAATAATAATTGCTAAACATTTTTTTCTAGTAAATAACTTCATATTTTAAGTTATTTCAACAACTGACATCTTTCTGATTACACTTGCAATTTATGGTTAAAAATTTTTAAATGTAACATGCGTCATTTTATGGAAATTTACAATCCTTGGTGATCTACAAAATAGGCTCGTTTTGTGCCAATACAAGCATGCAGATGCTTAATCCAATTTTTCGTTTGTGTATGTCAATGTAGGTTATATAACGAGTATTTTAACAGTAATTATTACTATTGTTATATCCACTTGCAGTTCTGAAAAAAAAATCGCTTTTTGTGATTTTTTTGTTTGTTTTGAAGAGGCCTTTTAATTAATAAGAAAGAGAAAATGTGCATTTAAAGAATTTCATGTACTTTATTAATGGGCAAAGCTATGTTTGTCAGAGCTATTTTTCAAAAATATAATTTCGAACTCGATTTATTTATTGTTATGAAAATATCTACATAAAAAATATTTTTTATTTTTTCGAATAATTTTCAAGTCATTATTGCTCTGAAATCGTTTAATATTATATATAGGTATGTATATGGTTCAATTGGAATAATTAGAAATAACTGTATCCCAATCGTTTATCGCAGTTAAGCTTAAAATAAAAAAATGTAAATTTTGCTCACATATTAATGCCTTATGACCCACTGTACTTCAAACAACAAAACTCTTGTAATGAATGAATAATGTAAAAGGTACTTGCACTCGCTTCAACAAATAAAGTAACTAGCAAACATTCAATCAAACACGTTTCCCCACACACACACACAAACATAACTGCGTCTTATACGAAGAAATGCTTCAAAATATGCACAGATACATTAACTACCCAATACAGATGTATATGCACGAATGTGTATAAGTAATATGTAACAATCTAAAAATAAGTTTAATATGAGTGTGCGGATTGTAGAGTACCGCAATTTTAGCCCATAAGCAAGTAACCACTTGTTGATTTTTAATCTGCACACAAACGAATTCGCAGTCAAAAAGAAAAAAAAAATTGCTAAAAGTAATGCTAAGGGAGGCAAGTCAATCAAATGAGCACAAAAGCAAGAGAAACGTCGAAAGTGTGCTCTTAAGCTAATTTATACAAGATTTCTATATGCTCTTAGCTGCTGTAGTGACAGTAAATTGGGCGTGCCGTGCCCACATAATTGGAACTGTGCGCGCTTTCTCGGTGTACGAAATATCGCGAGTAATCACTCACCAAACTGTTCACAAGTTGATGGATCTTTTGACATTTGCTGCTGCTTGATTATGTGATTTTTGTTGGCTCTACTGACGTCTTAGTTGTTATTGCTTTAGTTAATCTTGTCATCGCTGTATTGTTATTGCTGTTGTCTGTGTTCTTGTTGATTTTTGTATCGGCTATGTTTGTTTACTATATACCTACTCGTTGAGAAACTACAGTTAGCCCATGTGACGACTTTGGGCAAACAAATGATTCATTCATTATCATCATTTAAAGCAACGGCACAGTGGAGTCTCGTCAATGCAATTTATGCATAATCGCAATATGTGTGTATATACATACTTACGTGTATTAGTGTATTTCTTTGAAAAGTATTTAGCTTTTCAAGTTTAAGGCGTAGCGTCTGCCTTAAATTAGCGCTGAAAAAGTAAATGTTGCATTGAAATTTTTTTAGTACACCTACTTATACATATGTATGCATGTAGTGTTAACTTTTTACAATATATAGTATTTAAAATATAAATTTCTATATTTATAAAATAAAAACAAAATTAAAATTGTACACACTTTTCATGTTTTAGTTGTTGTAATATATGTATGTTTTTTTTTTTTTAATTTTGCTATTCCAAATTTCTTTATTCACTTTTAGATTCGATTATGTTGAAGCAATAGATCCCCATTCTGCTAATAATGAAACGTGGACGTTCTTAACAAATTAACAGATTTACAGTTTTTAGCGGTTCCTTTGAGAAGTTATCTAGAACCCTGAAAAATTTTCCAACTTTATCATATTCTGTTAGTATGCAAAAGGCAATAGAATTTAGACTAGAAACAACTAATGCTATTTGAAATAAAATTTGAAAAACGTGTTTTAATCTGCATAAACCTTCATAGTACGTTCTCCAAACAATTTGTGCAGATTGGACCACTATAGCTTATAGCTGCCATACAAACTGACCGGTCAAGATTCTTGTATGAAAACCTTTTTACTTGTGAAGTGTATTATAACGTCGTTTGTCTTGCTTTATTTGTTATTTGTATTTTTATCGTATTTTTTAATTAAGCTGGCAACTTTAAATGCGAAAACGAACTGCTAAAAACAATAAAACTTTTTTAGCAATATGCTTACACCTCCAGTCATTGACTGATATAATCTGCTTTCTGTCTGCCATTCCAATTGTTCGAAACTTTTTTATCGGTAAGTATGTATGAACATATGTATATACATATATACACATTCTCAATTTTGTGGGAATTTATTGAACTTTAACAGTCAAAGTTCATTAAAATAAAGTAAGCAATGCATTGGTACGTGTTACTGTTTTTCTCAGACGAAATTGAGTTATAAAAGTGCGATTTCTTTACAAATTTATATATTTTCTAAACACAGACATTTCCTTAACCACAATGACTTAATACTATATACTATTAACTATTAAAAGAAACATGCTTTTTAAAATTATACGCAGTTAAAGCTGTTTTCAAAATAAATCTTAAACTAAACGTCACTTTTAATTTATCGCACACAAATATAGATATGTATATCTTAATACTAAGTTTTTGAGAAAAAAATCAGTTATTCTTTTGTAATTTCATTCGATTTGAACTAACCGGTGCGAAAATACGTGATCTCGATTTATTTGCCGCTTTCCTGCGTCATGCAACAACATCGTCAACACTTTACGACATCCCAAAAAAAAAGAGTCAAACAAACCTACACAGGTTTACTCAATCATTAAACGTGAAAACAATAACAAATGTCAACAAAACAAAAAGTGAAAAACTGACAAATGAGGACTGCAGTTAAATAAATTAACAATCAAATGTGAAGGATATTTCATGTAACTAAATTTCTTTCTTTTTGACGCAAAATAATTAGAGGTATAAAAAATATAAACAACATACAGTACAATAACTTAAACAATACGAAGTAATTTGAAATAATTGAAGGTGAAAGATTAATGAATTAATGAAAATTGACATATGCCCTTCTTACTGCATTTATAATAATTTATTGACAGTTTTGAATTAGGCGCATATTATTTAGTTATATATTTATACCTTGAACAAGGTATAGGTATTAAGTTTGTCACGAAGTTTGTAACACCTAAAAGGTAACGTCAGAGGCTCCATAAAATATAAATATAAATGATCAGCATGAAAAGCTGAGTCGATTTAGTCCTGTCCGTCTGTCTGTCTGTATATACGCGAACTGAGATATCGATCTGAAATATTTTCACACGTTCTATACTCTCCAAGAAGCTGATATCGGATCACTATAGCATGTAGCTGCCATACAAACTGAACGATCGGAATCAATTTTTTTTTTTTAATGATTATTCAATTACTCATCACATTTCAAAAATTTTATAATACATATATACAATAATATATAAACTGTAAATTTTATTTTTCTTATTTTCAGTGAAATGTAAATTATGTGAGGCACCAAAATTAATTATATATTTGCAGATGTAAGTATGTGTATGCATAATTTATATTTATCAATATTCAGTATTATTATACTAACGTGTATGTATATACATACATATTTAATTGCTTGTACAATGTACATTAATTTAACCCAGAATTTCCACTGAAAAACCCATCTTATTTAGGTTATATTCCGTTTAAAGCTAACAACTATTAGAGCTTTCAAATTATAGACAATAAACAAATGTATGTAGTGGATACGTATGTATTTACTTAGAAAACCCCGTAATCAGCAAAATATTTGCATATTAAAGCGGTTGCCTCACATATGCTATTACTTACCATATACTTTACTACTAAAACAATTTATATGTAGGTATGTAATATATAGCACAAGTGCGCTCATGCTCATAAGTCAATGAAATATACGTATGCATATGTCTACATCATTACATTATATTATATAATATATGCCCAGCGGTACTTAAAATTTCATTAACAATCATTAGTGACTTGAGAAATACACAATCAGGTATCAACCCATCGACGTTTTACTACTAAGATAATGTCTGTCAAAAGTCTGAGAAGATATATACGGTTCAATGCTTCTAAGTAATAAAAATTTTTGTTAGTATGTATTTATAAATATATTTTTTTTATCGATCAACTGATTATTTTTACAATGCGTGGTGAATCCCTTTAATAATCATTTGATCACGACTTCGTACAGAGAATGTATTGTATTAGCGCGTGGATAAAAGTTCAGTTTTCCTATCACAAATATGCTCAAAGGATCTACGAGTATAATTTCTATAGATGTCTTTTATTAGATTCATTATAAGCTTAGATCATGTAGATCACTTTAGTCTGTGCTTTCTCTTCTCCATATTAAACTATGTTGATTAATGGATACGATCTCTTCCCAACCATAATTCAGTAACTAATTACCCGTAATTAAATTTTGTTAACTTCTACTCAAAAGGATAAACTGCTTTTCTTTGTTTCAAGATCAATTTTGAAAAATATCAAAAACGATGGACTCGCGCGATGTTGTTGTCCTTTTGGTCTCATTGACTTTGTCTAAATATTTTTTTTTTTCTCAATATATATTTTCTGCTCTCAATCAAATATTTTACGACGTTAAGAGAAATGGTTGACATATAGACAACAACTCATAGACTTTTGGTCTACTTGTTATACCCTGAACAAGGTATATTAAGTTCGCCACGAAGTTTGTAGCAACCCAAAGGAAGACCCTATAAAGTACAGTATACATACATATGTGTATAAATGATCAGCATGATGAACTGAGTTGATTTAGCCATACGCCTGTCCATCTGTCTGTCTGTACATCAAGTTCCTGTAAGGAATATTTTATATATGTGATTATATTATTATAGCTTCGGTGCAATTCGAAGTTAAAGTTTTCTTGTTTTTCATTTAGTCTTATAAGCAGTCTTATATTGCATGCAAAGCCAGTCGTTGTTCAATAAGTAATAGTTTTTGGGCTAAGTCCGTGTTTTCATATTGATCTTACGTTGTCGATAATATAAGGTATACTTATCAGACCTACATATAGAACTATTGAATTGTCGTCGTTATTTTTATAATAGTAAATAAGTATAATTGTCATACGTGCCTAAATTCAAACTTTTACAAAAGTATAACAATTTTAATAGCCTCAAACGTCAACTTTATACAAGTATGATATAAGGAATATAGATTATTTTTTTTTCAGTGTTCACCAAATTACGAGTATGCTCAAAAAAATTTAAATTATTTCAAGAATACTCACAGTTACAAATTTTTCATTCCTTCAGCGACACTGTGCCGCAGCTATGTACATATGTATATGTATGCATGTGAGCACACACTTGCAAATATTGTCAGCAATTTGTTTATATGCTCTTTATAGTATTGACGATCTGATCTTTGGCACCTGTGATTCCCCAGAAAGCAATGCACTACTACCATCACACCGCTGATGACAACTTCTCCGCTTGTGTGTTTCGTTTTATTTTCGCAATTAGGTGCAGAGTATGTGTGTATGTATGTTTGCAAGCAATGATCTGCAGTGCTTTAAACCATCAACCCCCGATTGTGTTCTGTGCCGCAATTTACATTGTGCTTGAGCTTAAATGCTTGTAAGTGGATATATACAAGTGCACACATATGTATGTATAGATCATAAAATATATTACGTATATTTGTTTGGGGAATTTTTGCGTTGTCTTATCACGTTGTGCCGGGTAAATACCTATATACGACTGTGAGATCATCAACGTGGTGCATGCTTTTAGCTGTATGTATCTCGTGAGTTCCCCAGTTCATGTGCTCATCTCACCAATAATAATATGTATATAGGTAGTGCTCTAAGTAAGAGTTCTGTTTTGTCTGTATTTAAACTGTGCATTTAAGAATTTTCAAATAAAGAGAAATTTAATTTTATTTCTGCTTTATGTTGATCTCTTGATATTTCTCTAAATATAATAATATATATATTTAAATGAAAAATTGTCATTGCTGATATAGTTACATATACAATAAATAATTGGGTGTGTTGGTGTTTGTATACCGTGTAGTCTTGCGTATTAATTGTTTTTAGTTGTTGAATAAAGGAAGGCACTTAAAGTGGTTTTATTGCTTCACTCCCTTTGTGTTTGTCCCCGTTGCACGTGAAATTTAAGTAAATAAAAACATGTTTTTCTTGATTTGCAAACAATTAATATTTCCAAAGAAATTCATTCAAGTTATCGCATATATATATGCGATATATGTATACTTTGGAAAGCTTTTGTATATGAAGAAATATGTACAGATAATGATTGAATATTGTTTATTTGTATTTTCCTAATAATTAGTTAGTAATTAATTGCTTTATTATAATTTTTTAAATACATATTGTAGATTTTTACAATCTGATTTTTTGTTAATCTGTCCTTCTTTATCACTTACATAGGTATGTATGAAGCAGAGTTTTAGGGGCGATTTTTACGGCATAAACTCATAATCGATAGTTTGTTAAGATTCTCCCTCTCTGATCAAATTTAACCCGAACATACAAAAACAATTCAATTTCTCGGATTTGAATAAAAAATTATATTGTCGCCTTCAAAGTAGGCTCATTTTTGGAGCGCCATTTGCTAGATTGATCAGACGGTATAAACTATTAAAGACCCACCAGATGATAGAGGAGTTAGCAAACTCAAAGTTAATCTAAGCAATGATCTATACACAAGATATTACGAGAAAAGCTTGATAACGACAGTTAATTGGTATATTGGCTGATTAGTTGTATGTTTCTATTGTCATGGTTGTATGCATGTATATCATAGGTATATGTATGTATGTGTAAATCTTGATACATTTATCAAAAGATCAAAATCTGTTGTAAAAACAGTTTTTTATTTAACGATCAAAGTCTGCATAATTTGAAATTATGCCAATAGAGCAACACATGTATGTATTTGGTAGTTTGTATGTTTATTAATATGTACACATATTTGTTTCCATTCAAAAGCTTTCCTAGAATTTCTACGAAACGCACAAACAATGCGCCGTTTCTAGATGAAATATTTATATAAAAGCAACATAATGATGAATCAATAAAGCGCTATAGTACAATGAACCGCTTGAATAGATGTGCGTACAATATATACATACAATATATATACATATATATATATACATATGTATGTATTTTTCCAACACCTGTATGTGCCTTTGTTTATTAAACAATAATAAACATTAAAAGAAGAATTAATAATTTTCGGATAATGTATCATACTATAGCAAGGTAGTGGTATAGGGATACGCACATTTTTTTTTTAATTTCAATACGCAAAAAGTGCATGAATACTAATTTTTACATTAAATTGTTATTAATTTTATAGTATGTATAAAAAAAAAATGTTGTGTTAGCCGACATTTTTTTAAGTGGGTAAGGCGTCGCCCCTAAAATGTTTAATGTACATTAGGGTAGGTCAAAAAAAATGATATACATTGATGTTTGCGGTGAATATCTCGTAAACGCTTAACTTAATCGAAAATTTATAAAAGACCATTTTGTAGAGCAATTAAATATAATCAAAATTTAATCGTTAATATCTTTTAAACGGTTAGGTTTACGAAAAAATCGTCAGAGACCATTTTGTAGAGCATTCAATTTCCTACAAAATCTATGAAAGGAGTTATTTTTTCAGGTAATTGAAAGCGAGATATGAATTTTTCTGTCTGATAATAAGAAAAAGATAGAAAACTGTTAGGCGGAGGATCTTCCCGTTACAATTAAGCTCATACTCGGAGAGAATATTTTAGAGTTGTCTGAAAACATAACATAGTTTTCAGAGCACCAAGCAAAAAAAAATATTCGTTTTCTTTAACCTGCCTAATGTACATACATGCTTTACTGTAAACAAAATGAGTACACTGCTCATTTTTCTGTTTTTTTTTTTGTTTTATAAAAAGTAGTAATTTTGTTTTTAAAGAAATAATACACATTTTATATATGGTGCAAGCAATGTTGTGTATATTCGTTGTATGCTTGAAAATTTTGAATATACTAATTGCAAAATATTCCTTTTTTTTATATTGTTATTTTGTTTTTTTTTTTTTTGGCAAGAAAACTTGTAACGATTCTGTATTTAATTTAATTTTATTTTATTTGAATTAAAAGTTTTGACAGTTGATTTTCAACGAACCAAGGCATTTAAGCTCTTTTACATGCTTGTTCCATATTTCTACAAACCACTTCAAATTGCACGAAATTTCCAGTTGGGAGGTGAATACATCTGTATATCTTTACCGAAGCCAGCACATAACCCTAATAATACAACCGTGAAATTTGTCTTCTATTAATTCTCGCATTAGTCAATTTCATGCCTAACACGCGGTTTAACATCAAAAGTCTTATTGGAATCATTTCATATTTTATTTTGTGTTTACTTCCAAAAATTTCTATTGTACGAAGAAGCATACAAAATGAACTTTATAAATATTCACATAATTTTTTTTTACTTTTACATCAATTACCGTTAGCTGCCTGTGTGAGCTTGTGCCCTTTAGTGGTCTAATCAATTTTAGCTGAATTAAGGCTGTGTTGTGTTTGCTATTAAATAGAAATTTTGATTTCTGAGATTTGTTTTTGCCAGAAAAGACCTTATCGGAATGGTGAGTTTTATATTATTTGAAAAATTTAATTAATCAATAAAAATTTGAGTGTTTAGAACGTCGCCAACTGATTAAATGACTTTCGCGTTAAATTTGATTTTCGCGGAACCGAAATTTAAAGTGAAATATCTGCATAAAAATATACTCCTGTTACAAATTATCTACATTGTATGATTTTCGATTAAGTTACGCAAAAGTACTTCCAGATTGTATACTCGGCAATTTTTTGTTCTTTAAATATGGATATGCTTGATCAAGTAAAAAAACTTTTGCCACACTTTAATGCGACATCGCTAGATCCAAAAAAAAAAAAATTTCGTGAGTTTTGGTCCATTTTTGTAAATTTACCTACTTGTTAGATTTTCTTTATATAGCTATCACTGCTTACAGCTCACAGTAGTGAACGTATTGCGTCAGCGATTTGAGATTATGTGTATAATTTGCAAAGCGTTGATGAATGTGAGACCGGATTGACTTTTTTGTCATGAAACTTTGACAATATTTGAGTTAAGATTAGTGCTATAAAACAAAAATAGAGTTTTTATTTGTTTGCAGCACTATCTCTCAGTCAGGCAGAAGTATTTTTAGTTCATAAAGCCAATAAATTCCAGTCAATTGAGGCTGATAAATGTAATACACACCTTTGCAGCCGGTCTTAGGTGGGGAAAGTCACTTAAAATTAGATCACTCCTGTTTACCAAACTGTCTATAACTGGCTTCTATATAACAACAATTTTGAAGTCATTATTAATAAACCAAAAATTTTCCGGTTTAGCTAGGACTGCCATAAGCATACGTCAGTTTTTTTTCAACAACCCTTAGTGAACACGGACTAAAATATATATTTTGAGAAAACATTTAAAAAAATTCGTGCTTAGATGAAAACTGATTCTTTTTATTATATTTTTTCTATATTTAAAATATATTTTATTAAAAAATAGTCATTAAATAAATAAAATAGAAAATCACACATGATACGTCTTTGCAGTCATTGTATTATGCCAACTATAATTACCATGAAGCACTTACGTTCAGTGTCTCAAAATTTCTCAAACATTTACAAAGTACCGTTAGCGATAAAGTGTCATTCAACTGCAAATTTTTTGGCTTGTTGAAATATATATACATTTGTAGCTTATATCAGTTCCTCGACTTGGTCATTAAATATACAAACGAGTACTTAAATGACTTTAGTTTTACTTACGGCCACCCACAATGCAAAAAAAAAAAACTCAAAACGCGTTCTGCAACATTAAATTTGCTTATTAGCCAAAATAATGCTAATGAAAACCTGGAAAATAGTTAAAGCACGCAATCTATACACACTCGCCTATATAGTATAGTACAAGGCATTTGCATTCACACTTCCTTCACAAAACATTACACTATTCATAACAAATTAATTACTGTGAATTACAGGCGTAGCGTGTGGGTTGCAAAAATAGTTGTAAAAGAATAAAATGTCTACAATATTTCCTTGAACTTTTAGTAGACAGCTAATTGGTTGTGTTTTACGAGCAATGACCAAATAATTTGCCAGCAAAAAATGTTTGGAAAACTAAAAAATTTTAAACATCAAACTTGCCTAAAGCGCAGGTGCAACTTTTCAATAGAAAAAATTTTGTGAAAAAGGCGGATAAAAAATTTTGAATTTGTAAATTAAAAAACGAAAAATTTGGTAACATAAATACACACAACCATACACAGTTGTGAATGCGGCGCAGGCGCACCATCTTACCGCCACATACATTATGCATGTACTGTAAGTGGTAATAGTGTGCATTTTTTATAGAAGAAAGGCAAGAAGAGCGTCAACAATGAACCATAAAATTCATTTAATTATATTAGCCGCTACGAATTGATAAACTCGCTGGAACTTTTGGTATTTGTTGGTGAATGTTATTTTAATGCGAACGACATTTCCAAATTTACACCCAAAATTTCTAGCGCAATAACAGTTATAGGTATACAGCGCTGCAAACATGCGCAGTGTGTTAGTACGCTCAGCTAGAGTTGTGGCGAATAGATATGTTATAAAGTGTGCTGGTGATTATCAGCTTCGTGACATGCCATCCATGTCGTTGTGATGCGCGCGACACCGCCGCGCCGTTGATTAGAAAAGCACGACGAGCAAGGAAAGACAAGGAATTTGTTGGAATGTTCGCATGCCTGTCAGGCTTTCATTGTCTACTCTCTGTTACACTTACATACCAATTCAATCGAAATTTGCATACTATTTTTGTATTTTTTGACAATTTTTTTCTTTACGGTATGAAATAAACTTTTGAAAACGATGTTTTTGTGAGTGTATGGCGTTGAAGTTCGTGCAGTGTGCTCCTTGTTTGTAAGTGAGTTTATCTTGACTCTTACGAAAATAGGTAAAGCCTCCTTGAATGTTTCCAATTTAGACCACAGTATGTACCGTCGTATTCTCCAGAACACAATTCCTTTTTTGTGTTAAGGCAGTCATGCCATGGACTCAAAAAATCCACTTGTTTTTGCACAATTTACTTTTTTAACATATCTAGAATCGGTAGCAAAGTGATTTTCTCAATTTCGAAGTCGTTTTAAAGATACAGCAGTTAGAAGAAGGTGCCGTTTGGAGCGCTGAGTTGCGGATTTTAAACTTTAAACGTTTTTTTCTCAAAACTATATTTTTCTAACAATCTTCCAACTAAACTAAAAAAACGGCTTGGCCGAATGACTTGAAATATTTAGGGAACGAACTATTATCAACCAAAAATTCACAATACTTTTCAATTTTTTTATAGTAAAAACAAAACAAAATACACAAAAAAAAACGTAAAACTCCCAACTTTTTTTTTCAAATGTCTACCAAAAATCCAAAATCCAAAACTGGGCTTACATTGGCATTTTTGTAAGAATCCCTAACTTTTTTAAAAATATAAGGTAGCCTATGTTCATCAAATTGAGTGTAGCTTCTCAACGGTTAAAGAAAATCCGTTGAGTAGTTTCAGACCCTATTCAATATAAACAAACAAAGAAGCAAATCTTTCCTCTTTATAATATTATTATAAATTAGCAGCTTGTAAGAGTTTATTCTGGAGTAATGATGCTTGAGTTCTTTAAAAAAGTGTATATCGACATCTCTATCTTCTCTACGTTAATCAATGTGCTTTATGAATTATTGTAAATAATTATTCTTGTGCTTGCAAAAAATTGCTCAATGTATTATTTTAATTTTATGCAGCGAAGCTATTTTCTTTCACCTTGTAAAAATAATATTGAAAATATGTTTTTTTCACTAGTCATTCCTATATTTATTCAAAAACTTCTAAACATATATGAGATTGGGTTGCTTAACCTCTCTTTAACAAAAAAAAAACTATCTGCACATACACATTCACACGCAAACAGCGTAGCACAAGGCTGCCGCAGGCAAATTAGCTCATTGACCATTTGGGATTTTTGAGGAATTGTAATATGGCAGGTTGTTGCTTTTTTCTATGTTAATAAACAGAAGAACGGTCGTACACACTCGCATACATGCGTTTATTTATTGTTTTTGTTGTAAAGCTATAATTATTGTTATTGCTAAGGTTGTTGTGATAGTGTCCCCAAGTGTTGCTTTAACTCTTAGTAAAAATTCAAAACACCTTTACAGAGCTACGTACATAAGTGTAAGATATATATACTACAACATTTCAAAACAACAACCAGTCAGCATTTAGCAGCGAAAAGGCTAAAACGCATTTACTTTTAGCTATTATCGGCATTTATTCTTTGTATCTATTTAATTTTATTTTATTCGCTGCTGTTGTTGGTTTTTCTTTTTGTAACTTCGTCTGTTGCCTACTGTCTTGGGCGCGTTCTTTGTTGAGAGCGCAGAAACGCAGTCGAAAGCAGAAATTCCGAATTTACAAGAACTATACGGTTTTTTGATTTTCAAAGAATTCATTGACCTTTCTCTTTTTCTATGGCGCTCTCACGCACACAGCATTTATATGTATGCGTTTTTGGGTGTTTTTGTAAGCCAAGTTAACAAATAACAACAAAACAAGCAATCGATCGCAGATGATAGGTATTGAAAAGGGAGACGTTTCGGCGGGCGCTACAACTAAACAAGCGCCCAAAAAGTCCCAAAAAGTGTCTGCACGCTAGAGCGCACTATATACAAAAAAAAAAAACCAAAAAATTAATTTAAAAAAAACATGTATGGGCACCGCAATCAATAACCAAAAGTCAGCTGTGCGGCGTTGAGTGTAACGCACGAACAAGTGGCTGGGCTTTGCTTGTAGCCGAAACCGCCGTCTCAGCAGCTTAAATCAAGCATAAACCCTTAGCACCGTTCTTGCTTGCGAGTGTGACTTTCTTGTTGTGGTATTTTAAATATTGCTTACCATTGCCAATATTTTTTGTATTTTTTATACATATAGCTGCGCTCGGTGTTATGGGTTTAAGTGGTGTTGTTCGTACGACAACTAGGTTGTTGCTTCTCTATAATTACTTTGCTTTTATTTCTTTGTTAATTCATTGCATTAATTTGTTTATATAATTAATTAATTTTTGATCACTGACCACATGAGCTCAATTGACTATATTTTTTTAATAATTATTTACAGGTATATGTCCTTTAATAAAGAGTCAGCTAGCAATGTATAGCTTTCTTTGAGAGTTACAACACAAATTCAAGCCTACTCTGCCAATAAAATGTAAATAGTAGTCGCAGCTGTAGGGTTCATCAGCAAGCAAAGTTCTCGCTTAGTCCGATTTTTATATGAGGTAAGAATGACAAAGTCTGCGAAATATGGAATAGTATAAAAATTGCGCAAATAAAAGCATCAGGAACAGAAGTGAGGTTCTGTAGGTTCTTTTGCTAATACAAATAGCATTTTGGGTTCATGTTGGCTTCTTCCAGGAGCAGTAATTCTTAAAAAATTTTTGGTATCGACAGAATAACCAGCTGTACATCTAAAATAAAATTGAAAATTCGATAAAAGCTTTGAAACACATTTTTATAACGTCAGTGTGAATTTCATAGAAATAATTTTGCATACAAATCTATGAAGAATACAGTAGCATTCTCGCTCAAGTAGTGAAGTATAACTGAACCGAAGTATACTTTCTAATGTCAAATACCCAAAAACATTTTTTGTTTGAGGTTAGTTTCACTAGATGACCTTGCAAACGGGTATTGGATATTTAAAATGGCGGAGAAGTAAGCTCTGAAATCCATTTTAAGTATAAAGCATAGAAAACATATTCTTCAAAAGTTTAGCTGTTTATGTCGGATAGCCATAATAAGAGGTAGGTTGACTACGAGACCACAACTCAAAAATTAATCCAGATGCCTTATAGGCGAAAATCTAAAATTTATAAAAACAGTTTTGCTAAAACTGCTTATATTTCACCAGGCAACTTCAGTGCGGTATGGTCGTTCGGAGTCGGTTTAAGCGGCACATCTAATGTAACAATCTAAAAAATATGATTTTAAGAAATTTAATAACACAAAACTACGGTATCAATTTTATTTAAATTTTACGGTTATATTATACATATTTTAAGAATACTTAGCAAAAATTTTGTACAAAATTTTTGAGTATTTTGCAAATTAAAAAGAAGTTCTCCACTGTTGCATTGCTTGAGGCCTTCTCCGTGGATAAAACTTGAAAACAAGAAATTTTCACTAGTTGTTATTCTCCCTACTCCTACTCTATGGTCTAAAAATAATTAAAACTTAACAAAATGTCGCGTTTGAAAAAAGAAGTTGAATTTTACTCAACATTTTGTGCGTTTTAGGCCTGCCAAAATTCGATTTTTAATCAGTTCAAAAGTATATAAGTAAACCGGTATATCAGGGTACGCAAAACTATATACAGAACATGCATGTTATTGATCAGATCATTTGTCTTCGTGTAATCCACTCAAGCAAATTTTAAAAATATTGTTATGAGAAAAAAACTTTTTACTGATAATGTAATATTGGACATCGATTGCTACTTAATGGTTGTCGACTTGTGATTTTAGACACTCGCTCGCCAGTCGTTTTATATTCAAACGTTGTGTACTTGCTGCCATTCTTCAATCATCAAGAATCTACTGGATTGAAAAATAAAAAATTTAATCTCAAGCATGTAATCAAGAACTAAAAAGAGAAATTTTTTTAGAATTAATATTTTTTTCACGTTTGCGTACTTGTTTCAAATTAAAAAATAAAAATTTCAATTTTAAATTTCGCAGCATCGGAAATAAAAATTAAATTTTCTTTTTTAAGAAAAATTAACAAAATTATAGAATTTAAAATTTAAAAAATTAAAAAAATTAAAGTTTAATTTTTAATCCCAACAGCAGGATTAAAAAAATAATATATAATTTTTAATACCAATATCAGGATTAAAGAATGAAAATGAAATTTTGGTTGCAAAATTTTTGAAAAAGAAAAAATTTGCAATCCTGATTCTACGCAACCAATAACAACATATGTCTATTAAAAACTCCTTTTTGAATTAAAATTTTGACTGCGTTCATTTATTTTACTAACTTTTTTGTTGCAGCCATATGCCACCGTAAAGTTAAAATGCCGATCTTTTCTCAACAAAAAACGAACCTAACGAAAATAAAACAAAAAGCTGCAAACAATTCTAGCTATAAGGCACTCTTTTGAGCACCTATAGGCTGCTAAGTATATCCTCCTCCCTAATATTACAAAAAAAAAATAATTTTTCATTTCAACTTATATCGAGCCACTTTGTATTACTAAAACAATGTATTTCTTATTTTCAACCATATTTGTACATTTCCACCTAGCAATTTATCACTGTTTCACGCATACATATATAACTAGCGTACTAGTCATTTTTTAATTTTTAACACTTCCCACAAAGCGGCATCCATTCTTGATTGACTTTATAAAGTCAGTATCACTGACGCATTGTGCTTTTGTATGCCTCATATTGGCGTACAGTAGGTACAGTTACAATAATAAGGCGATACTACACTGCTTCTTACAATTTTTTAACAAATATTTACAAAAGTGTTTTATTCGAAAGTCTCTGTTTAAACACGTGTTTTCATATTTTTGTGTAAATATATGTTTTCTTTCTCCTAGTTTTATTCATCTTTTATTTAAACGCCACCATTTCTTTTCCGCGTGCTTAACTGTCTTCCAATTTAGATATATTTAATGTATATATATATACGTAGGTATGTCTTTGTGTATTTAGTTGTGATCCATTTTCTAAAACTTGTATAGCTGTTCTTTATTTTGCCCCTAATTTCCCGGCATTTTAGTTGCTTTCCTCAAAATTGTTTTTATTTATTTATTTTTTTTAAATTTTGTTTTTTTTCTTGATTTCGTAAATAATTACACACCGTCGACAACAACTGCGCTGTGCCCTAAATAAAGTAAATGGCTCCAACTGACTGCAGTAGACTCAGCTGTGGTAGAGCATTGTATTTTTAAATTAATAGCTTTTTAAATAACTATTTCCACTAATTCATTTGCTGTACTAATTTAAACGAAATCGAAGATAAATTGTTAAAAATTATTGAAAGCTTAAACATTTCTGAGAAAAGTTGAGAAATGCTTGCATTAAGAAATTTATTTCAAATTATTTCGAAAGCAAATTTTCCTAAATTGTATACTCACTGTCTAAAAATTATGTTATATATTTATAAACAGCGCCAAGTATCTCTTAATATGTAATAACTTAAAGTTTTCTTGGATCATTTCAATTATTTCTTTACTTCAATTAGCGAATTTACATGGAAAAAAAAATATTATTTGGAAAACAAACACTTTCAATTTCAGCCAATTCATAATATTAATAACTTAATTTTATGTAATATTTATTATTTTAAATTTTTCCACAAAATAAAATATATTAAAATTTACGAAAAATCAGATTATTATCAGAGAATGTTAATGAATCATGAATGTTAATGAACATTCTCTCATAATGAACATTCTCTCATGTTAATGAATCATGAATGTTAATGAACATTCTCTGTTTGCGCCTTCTCTATTCATAAACATTCTCTGGATATACTGCTTTATCTACTTTGTTCAATAGAGTGGTTCCGCCTGAAATTCGTTGCATACCTTACAGGCGCGGTGTTCCGCCATGTAAATATGGTGCTGTCTTATCGACTTACTACAATGAGCACTTCCGCACGAAATTCGATGCATACTCCACAGGTGCACTGCTTTGTCGATGACAGTTTGTCGGCCACTGTAGCTGCAAAATGTCAGCAGAGAATGTTAATAAATAAATAATAAAATCAGAGAACGTAAATAAAATTCATTTAATTTCTCTGATAAAATAAAAAAAAATGTATTAACATTCTCTGGTCTGGTAAAATATGTGTATTAAGAGTAGAAATTGAGTGATTTCAAAGAAAATCGGTGGAATTTTGTAGAAAATTCATTAAATAAAATTGGAATTATTTAAATACATTTCTTTTTATTAACTAACTTTTTTTTAATATTAGTTTTTTTAATCAATGTTAAAAAAATTTTGGAAAAAAAATTTTTTTTAATAATTAATTTTACTTAATTAATAATTAAAAAAAAAAATTTTAATAATTTTATTTAATTAATAATTTAAAAAAAAAAAAAAAATTTATTAGATTAAGGTAAGGCAAGAAAAATGCGGGTATAAAATGTAGAAATTGAGCTTTTTAAACGATAATTTGGTGGAATTTTCTAAAAAAAATATTCAAAACAAAATGGAATTGAAATTTTGTTAATCATTTTTATTAATTTTTTATACTTTCTTTCGTGTTACTTTTTTCAAAATTTTGTTTAAAATAATATTTTGTATACTTTTTCTTGAGCGATTTTAAAATCCTGCAAATAAAAATGGAAGTGCAATTTTTATTAATAAATTTAAAAGAAACTTTTTTTCAAAAATTAATTATTATTTTTTATATTTTAATTTAGGTTTAGCAGTAATGAGAGAAATTGAGCGATTTAAATAACTGGACTTTTATAAAAAATTATTTAAAAAAAACTGGAATTGAAATTTTATAATTTTTTTCAATATTTTGTACAATTTTTAAGATATTTTTTTAAATTTTTTTTAATAATTTTTTTAAACAAACTGTTTTTAATAATTTTTTTTAAGTACATTTTTTAAGAATTTTTTTATTAAATATTTTGCAACACATTTTTTTATGAATTTTTTTTAAATTAATAATTTTTATTGTAATTAAATATAATTTGTACAATAAAGTTTTCTTCTTCGACTGCTGTTGAGTTTTGTTTTTTTTGTTTCTGTAAATTGCGCAATTTTTAGTTAAATAAAAGACATTCTTTTGTTAGTGACATTACATTCTTTTTATTATAATTTTTTTTTTTAATCTATCTTAAAATAAAATAATTATACAAATTATACGATAATACATTTATTTACATTTTTTAAACCATAAACTATATTTCGATTTAGTCAACAATCTTAGCTGCTCCTTTGTGAATAAACATTTACATATTTTTCTACATAAAATTTTCAAAGCGACACTGTATATATTTAGATAAATTTTATACTTTTTACTACACATGGAAATAAAGTATTTAAAAGAAAGTTGAAGTTATCGACATAAATTTTCAATTTTGCACACTAACTAAAATTAAAATTTAATTAGCACAAACTTTTAAAGAAATTTACTAATTTGGTTATAAATTGAGTGCTAACAATTTAGTCCAAAAAAATAATAAAAAAAAAATTACCGAAAATTGTGTAAGAAAAAAATTTCAGAATTTGAAAAATAAATTAATAAAAATTAGTTGAAAGTGTTAAAAATTACGGTAAGCAAGAAAACATTTATTAGCCGAAAATATACTTTTACATTAAAATTAAATAAATTAAGTTTATGTAAAAGCTTTTGGTTAAATATAAGTAGTCTCAAGTGAAGAAACCATATTAGAAGCACAAAAAATAAAACAACATACAGAGTATAATGAAAATCGATATTCATAAAAAAAAATAGTTATTGAAAATTTTGTTGACGTTTTGTAATTTAATATATTAATTTTGAAAAAAATTATATCAATAAATATATTTTTTTTTTAAAGTTTTGTTAAAGCAAAAATTTAAAAACAATCTTTAAAAGTGCAATCTAAATTATCAAAAATATTTTAAATAAACTATAAATGAGTTCTTTAATATTTGATTGTTCAAGATTTTCAATCTAAAAGTCTAATTAAAAGGTATATGGATATCATAATAACAAAAATTTTGATTAATTACAGTGAATTATTTTAAAAATATGTTCAACCAAATATTTTGAAAATGTTAAAAATTCTAAGTATTTTGAAATTGTAAAGGTAAAAATTAAGAAACAATCTAAATTTTCAAAATTATTTTTAAATTTAGAAAATTATTATTTTGATATGTTTATACATTTTTTTTTGAAAATGTGAAACATTTTTAAAGTATTTTTTATTTTTTATGTAAAGTTGCAAATTACAAAATAAACAAAAATTTTAAATTTTCACAAATGTTTTTATTTTTTTTAAAAGGTGCAAGACTTTAAGAAATAGTCAGAAACTGAAATACTCAAAAATGTTTTTAAATTGAGAAATAATTAATACTGCACTAAAATGAAATACCTCAAAATTAGATTATATAGGGTAGACACTGAATAAATAACAAAAATTCGAAATTCGCAGCTAAAATTGTTTCGTTGACAATTTCGTTGCATTGCAAAAAAATAATAAACTTACTTAAAACTAACAACTTAACTACTTGATAAATACATACATACAAAGACAATTAATTTAATGTTATATATAAAAATATAAGTACTCAATATGAGTCAATACTGGCTTAACCACTAAATGCACTTCACTGCACGAAATTTTATTTAGCAAAGCACTTACAACAACTTTTGTAAAAAAAATATTTATTACTTTACTGTAGATCAATGTTCTAATAAACATATACGCTCCTTGAATTACTTTTTTTTTTTTTTGTTTTGCTTTAAATTACTACACTTTTCTGTTTTGTGGCAGACTTAGCGCTCTGATGGCACACAAAATGATACTATGCAATGTTCCACAATGAGTCTCATATTCAGAAGAAATAGAAGTAGTTAGATAATTAAGCCACATACATATGTATGTGCGCATGTGTTTAGCTTAAGATGCGTCTTAATTAGCTGCCAGGCAGCATAGAGCACATTTGTGCGACCAAAGGTACGAGTTTACTTAATTTATGAAAGGCACACAAGCTTGCCAGGCTCCAAAGCTCTCAGCGCCCACTAGACACCAGCGGGCGTGTGTATTTGCAGCTGCTGCTTTTTCAGGCGCGCCACCCGTTTTGGCGCACGAATTCAGCATACCAACACTAGAACTTCTCATCGTCGATATTCGAGCGGTAATTATTCAGCTGATGTGAATTCCTCTTCAGGGTGCCCGTCTCGCAGTCATTATAGGTCTTCGCCAATACTTTGGGCGTGTGATTGTGCGCCATATTGTTGCGCGTCAGCGTGCCAGTGTTGCAGCTTTTCGACGGTGATGGTGAGCACATATTGAAGCTGGACTGCCGCTTCACTTTCGGGCGCACCTCGTAGATCTGTAAATTCAAAGACTGCTGATATTTAGAAATAATTTTTGTTGTGTTTTGACTGAAGTTTATGTGGTAACTTACATCTTTTGTTGGTAAGCTGGAATACTGATTGGCATAAGAATCATAGTTGGGCGCAACCGGCGTGTTATTCTTATTCAACGCCAAATCTACAGGTTTTATGAAACGCTTGGTCAAATAGAATGTGCCGATTATGGTGATTACGTAGATTATGGAACAGAGTAGTATGATCCAGGGCCAGGAGGTGCTGGAGGAAAGGCGCAGGGCTGGAAGAGATATATAATTGTTATTAAAGTATACAAGATGCGTAAGCAATATTCCAAGCGCTAATTGTATGCCACTTTTTACTAAATAGAAGCCGCTTTAGCGTCATTCCTTTACTTTTTGAAACTCACCTTCATATTCATTCGGCACGCAAGCGGTCTTTTCGAATTCTGCACCACGGCACTCGGACGCTGATGGTATATCCACCATACACTTGCGATGTCTTATGCGTATGCCCTCACTTGAGCATTCCGACCAGGGGCTCCACGTGCTCCAGCCAATAAAGTCTGTTAGTAGAAAACAATTTTGTCAAACTAAAAACCAACACGAATAAATGAAAGCGCGTCACTTACCAGTACAAGGCGCCATCGCGCACTTTTCCTCCTCAATCGCTTTGCCACTGCACAGTTTATCGTGACCGCCTAAGCAGCGACGCGTACGTCGCCTTAAACCCATGCCGCATGTAACCGAACAAGGCGACCAATCCGTCCAACAACTCCATTCATGCGTCTGCACCACTTCATTGAGGTTCGTCGCCGGTACCACCGCCGCCTCTTCACAAGCTTGTATATTACAGACGCGTGCCTGTGTGGCATGACGTCCACGATGCTTGCCACTGCCAGAAACGTCGTGCAAACGATATTGCAAACCGCCGCCACAGGTAACGCTGCAAGGACCCCATTCACCATGTTCTTCGCGTTCCTCAGATACTGCAGGCGAACCCGCTAATGCCACCGATGCGCCATATACTTCATGATGACGCTGGCAGCTACCATCCGCATGACAAGTGCGTGTCTCTTCTTTAGCCAGTGCTATGCGCAAGCTATTCACATCTGTGGTGCTGCCACGACAGACGTATCTGAAGCGACGCTCAACATATGTGCCGCTTGTTTCGGTACTCTTGCGGCTATCATTGTACTCCACCAACCAAGGTGTCCACGAACTCAATTTCTTTACTTCGGGACAGGCATGTACATTGCAGACTTCGTAGTCGATAGCGCAGCCAGGACACTCCTGACCATCGTTCTGTGGCACCGGATCGTTGCATTCACGGCGTCGTATGCGAAAGCCGCCACCGCATTGTGTGCTACATTCGCTCCACACACCCCATGGACCCCAACCGCCGTCGATGGCTTGCAGCTTGGGCGTGGGGCAAGGTGGCAAATGCCGACAATACATTTCTTGATGATCATCACCGACACAGGTACGTCCACCATGCGCTGGCTTTGGATTGCCGCACGTGCGTCGACGCGTCTTCACCGCTATACCACATGTTTGTGAGCATGCAGACCATTCCGACCAATTGGTCCAATCACCATGTACCGTGCAGTTTGTTACCTCTGTCGTGATACCATCACAGCTGCGTCCACCATTTTGCGGTTGTGGATTGTTACATTCGCGCGTGCGGCACATACAATTACCATCGTCATCGCCGTGCTTCTTGCAATTGTACCATTCAGACCAGGTGGACCAAGCGCCATCGATAGGCGCATTTAAAATGGGACACTGCAAAGTGTCCGGTTGCAGCCAGAATTTGTTCAATTGTTGTACCAGCTCCTGTGGCGTGCAACGCTCAATCAACTCATTCCAACCACAATAAGGATCCATAGCATTTAAGCAGCTGCTCTGCGACACATGGCGACTGCAACGTTGTGCCGGTATGCGTATTAGCGCCTGTTCGGTTCCGAGATAAAGCGATTCGGTCACTTTCAAGTATTCCATTTTCAAAATATCACCATCAGCACCATTATATTCCGCTGACTGCCAGACTTCAATCAGACATGTTTGCGCGCGTCGCTCCTCGAGCTGATGCTTCACGGAAAGTTTCTTGATACGCTTGTCATCGGTCGAAACGAACAGCACGTGCACTTTTTCGGTTTTCGTTTGCAGAGTGTCCAAAGAAATGTGCTGGAAGCGTTCCAATTTGGAATAATACAACGGTTGTTCGGTCATCGGCTGCACGGCGTGAGCCATCAGTTGGAACTTCGAAGACTCAAGCAGACGTTTGTAACGCATGTCCGGAGATGGCGTTTCGCATTGAAACTGGCTACGGTGTGGCATGTCTACTATGCGCCAATCGGAATCGGCAGAATCCTGATAGCGGAATGGACCGTCGAATGCGGCATTAATAGACGTGAGATTGTAGGAACAGACCGCTGAACCGTGTATGCTATTGCTGTGTGTGGTAAATTAAAGCAGAAGAGGTTTATTTTTAATTAATCGTAATAATAAATTGGGTTTTTGCTATTTTGAGGTTATTTAAACTAGGTTAGCGGTAAGTTTTGGTATTATTAAAAGTCCAGAATTCGAGTTCTTTCAACACAATCAAACCTCAGTAAGCGGATTGTTAGATAATTGGGGTATAGATGGCATTAAAGAAAGAGGCGACGCATGTTCGGATTTCGGTACATCGGAGAAAGATATTTCAAGTCAATAATCAGAGAGAAAATATGTCAGATTTGCACTAGGAAATCAAGCACTACGAACTTCAAGTATAGAATAACAGTTAGTGAAGATATAGGTTGACTCTTTGCGACTGATTTAAGGTATGCGTTTGTAGTTGGGTTAAGTTAGATATCGTTAATTTATTGAAAGTATATTGTTATTTCTCGGCGTCGGTTTTATATCAAGCATGTCTGTATGGTTCATTTCAAAAAAGTTTCTTTCCTTAAGACCGCTTTGTTGGTGACAAGATATTAATTGTTCCAAATCTTTAGGAGTTAAAGAAATTTCGACGGGGGTTTCACAAGAGAGGGGCTTAAACATTTTACACAAATAATTCCAAGAACTTACGTAACTGTAAAAGTACTTACGCTGGTGTCGTAAAGGTCGCATAGAGCACATCCTCATCAGCTGAGTAAGTCATGCCCTGTATCTCATCAAAATAAAATGGATATTCACCGGGTAACGAGCAATTCAAACGCGCTTTAACAAAGGAGGTCCAACTATTCTTCAAAATTTGGTCGCCACCGGCATCATTTTTGCAAACTCTGGCAATGCGCGAGTAGATAATCTGCAGAAAAACAAAAAATCATTTAACTTTGTTGAAGAACAATTTTTTATAGGGTTTGACTTCAGCACTTACCTTGCCCCAGCTACTGTACTCCACAGCCGGTTCGCGGAAGAGAAAATAAACGAAATTGCCCGCCTCAAAGCTGCCCACAAAATGTGGATTATTCAGCCAATTGTTGTTGTACTGTTGCGTGCGCACAATGTGTCGGTAACCGAACTGTAAAGAAAATAAAATAACGATTAAATAGAATTCTGCAACAGAACATCTCCACCAACTTACGATTTTCTTCGGCTGCACTTCGGTGCGCAAAATCGCCGGATCGCCACCTGAGAAATCGGTCGCGGTGCCCACAAACATTTTATCCGTGCTGGACATTAGACTCGTGATGCTTGAATGCGGATTAAAGGGACACTTTCCCACACCGTTATCATAGGCTACAATCGTAAGATTCTCCATCTAATGTGTGCAACGAAAACAAAGCAATTGAAATAAAACATGCAAAGTGACAGGACAAGACAAGAAAAGCGCTTACGAAATGCAATGAATTATTGATTGCCGCGTGAATTAAGCAAATACAGCTAATCCAGCGCACAACCAGCAATCAAGCATGTAAAGCGCAACAACAAAATGACAAGCTAGTGCAGCAAGCAACAACTAGTAAACCCACCAGCTTACATGCAACTTGCAACTTGCTAATATTTGCTGTTAATGTTTATTACACAGGTTATTCATTTCGAATTGTTTTTGTTTCGTATATTTTATTCGATTTTGTTGTTGTGCACTCATGCCAACGCTGCTTGATTGCTGGTTGCGTTGATTGTTGTTGATTGTCGTTAGCTTGCGCTTGTTTTTTTATTTATTTATTTTTTTTTTTGTGTGAATATGTTGTGGTTTTTTGGGTTATTGCTTAAGACACATATGTGTCTGAGTACCAACCTGGCGCCATGAACATTGCGGCTGAAAGGCGTTCGTCCCACACGCGTACAATTGATTCTCACCGTAGCTTTGGAGTACGCGCACATAGTTGCGACACAAACGCTCCGACTGGCCTTTTACCTGACAAATGCCAATCTGTTCGGGCGGCGCTGCCCAAACGGCACGTTCCAGTGGCTCCAAATCGAAGGACATGCGATAAATTGAGTCGCTGTAAATATGTCACAAAGCAAAAGAGTTAAAAAATAATTAGTTATTTTTGGATATCATGCGAAATACACGTCGAAAAGTGTGTGGTTGTTAGGTTTCGTGCAAAATAAAATATGTATGTCAGAAAAAAATTAATGTGTTTATATGGACATACTTGAGGGATTTATGCGTTTTAAGAGTGGCTGTGATGGCTTTTGGGCACTTTTAATTTTATGTCTTTTAATTCTAATCAGGTGTTGTTGAAGTGAACAAGTTTATAAACGAATCAAAGCAAATATTACCAGGGGCAAATGAGTTTTTGGGAAAGTAGAGCAAATGTGCATAAAAATATCAAATTATTTCGACAAATAGTTGGACTTGCAAAACATAAAAAATTTGTCTGAGCTTCAATTTTTTTTGTACAACAACCAATCTACGCAGACTTATTTAAATATTAATTATTGATTTTATTGTAAGCTTCCAAAGTGCTTTGGCTAGTCATTATGTGAAGCCATAAATAATAAAAAAATTTAGAAATAGCAGAAGGGAACGCAGAATTTAAGCATATTTTCGAAAATACCCTTTGGAGTTGCTGCCACATGTACTTGTAGATATTCTTTATCTCAGTTAAACCAAGCAACTTGCTATCATGAATTTTACAAGCCTATTACTATGTTATTCTTTAAGATGTCTATCTTTTTTCCTCAAGCACCAAAACTCTTACTCTCTTCATAATAGGTGTTACAAGTATTTATCATCTGAGGCTTTTTACTTTATAAATAGCCGTGAAGTCGTGCTGCTGTCTAAATAACTATGCCCATAAGAACGTGTGTATTTTAAATTTTGACAGATGCTGTCTGTCGCTTGTCGTTGTCTATGTGTTCAGCACTTAAGGCTTGCGATATGAGAGAGTTTAAAAAAAGTAGATATGTGAGTATATGAATATTTAAAGGGTATTAGCGTTTGTTATAACGGAAAAGAAAGTGTAAGTTATAAGAAATAACTGGAGTGATGTAAAATACTCAGTAAGGAACATTTAGGCACTTCATTAACAAATAAAAAAAAAAATTTTAGTGGAAAAAAATGGAAAGTATTTCGTTTTCGTAATAGTTAAAACTCCACTCAACTTAGCGAACCGTAGGCCGTGTTTTTACGCCCCGATATCAACTTATCTGTTGCCCGAATCAATATTTTAAAGTAATTTAACACTAATCCAGCCAACGGCCTAACAAAATAGCAATTCAAAGGTGAACAATGTGTCTGACCTTAATTCGATACAAATCGAATTGCTTATTTAAAGGTGTTGCCACACCAACAAATTACAAATTTAATTGCTGTTTAAATAAAAATATATATATCTGAGCGCAGATTAACGCCTTCAAGGTTCCGTCAACATATTTATTGCAAGCCAGAAATTTTTTTAATAACATAACTCATAGCGTAACGCCGTTAATTCGGCATAAATGTGGGTGGCATGCGCCAAACCTAGCCAATTGGAATTAACGAACGCATTGAGAACGTGACGGTTTTGGCTGAAAAGTTTAGACATGCTAATCCTTTTGTTAGTATAGTATTATATTATATTATAGGAGAGCGTAATATATACATATAAGTACATAGTAAATATATATACATATATAAGTACACTTGTACAACAAAGCATTAAAAATAATCATAATATTCCAGAGAAATGCATTTGCGCAGGCGTCAACAAGTATGTCACGCGCCGCCGTGCATTCGCAGCCGACCAAATATGCAAAATAAAAGAAAACGCAAACAGCTTACAAGAACGCTTAGCGAAAAAATGCGCCTATATATGTGTGCGCTTGTATGCGGCGGCCAACTGCCACACTTAATGTTACTGCCACACATTTTTAATAACCCGAAATTAAGTAGTTTTTTCTCCGAAAAATGAATAAAAACGAAAATATGCAAGAAAAATATTGCAAATCGCCAAAGCAAAGCAAATAAGTACACCAAGTGTTGTTATTGGTTTTGTGCGCCGCAAACGCTGAACGAAACGCGCGTTGATTGCATGACTTACTGACTGACTCGCGCGCTCACCGCTTGACCAACCTGCAGTCAACCTTTCCACACCTGCTGCAACGTCTTAATAGGCGCGCATGCCGGCATGTCTGTTTGTTTGTATGTATGCGTGCGCGCCTGCATGACAGTTCGTTTACGCTGCCAGCCGCCGTTTAATTACGAATGCGCATGCAAAATTTATGCGTGAGAGTGCGCGTGCATACAGCAACCTGCAACATGCGAAACACGAGCTACAACAGCAATAACAAGCGCACACTAATAACAGCTGCTTTGTTGCTTGTTAAGTTGGCTGCAAACGCCAGCAAATCTGCAAATCAACAACGTTCAAGCAGCTAACAAATAGCGCCTGTGGCCAAATAGCAACGTTACATGTTGCAAGCGGCGCGGCGCGGCAGTTCATTCGGCAGCACGCGGTTGTTTTGAGAGGCGGTGGAGGTTGTAACGGTGGCGGCGGTGACGATGGCGTTGAGTTTGATTGTCGCAACAGTTAAGCCCAGCCAAATAGTGGCAAATCTCTGGGGCGCAACAACAATAGTTAGCAACTGCAGTCGGTGTTTTACAGCAGCGGTAGTAATAAAAGAATGCCGCCATCAAGACGCTAGGCGAACGCCTACACGTGGCGGCTAAAGTGAACCGTTTCATATTGCATGACGCAAAAAATAATAAAAAATAAATAAAATTAAAATAAAAAATAAATACAAAATAAATAAGTAAAATTATCGAAGCTTTAAAATATAGCTGGCGTCTTGAGGTCGCTAGCGCACAATTTGAAACAAGTAGTGCTGCTTGTCAGCTTTTTCTTAGTCTGTCATTGTTGTTGACTACTGTTGTTGTAACTGTAACAGTTACTTTTACACACTACACACTATGTTTGCTAACTATATTTAACAGCCAATTCATTTTGCTATTGAATCTAATACCGTAGTGGGTCGCTTTGCGCTTATTATGCTGCAGCTATTGAAAGCAATGGTTGCGCATGCGCTGCGCTTGTTGCATTAACATGCCTTGCATATTCGTATATCGCTGGCGGCTAATATAATATCGGATATGACAATTTGGGTTTGCAAGGTGCGCGAAAAAAATGGAAACGTTATTAAATTTTATTTAAGGTGATGCAGGATTGCAAATAATGCATTAAAAAATAATTGAATTAACATTAAAATAATTAGTTTTATATTGTATCTCCGAAAATCTTAATAAAAATTAATTTTTATATTTTTAATTCTAAAGCTGTATTAAAAAAATTAAAAAAAAAATTTAGTCACAATTTTATAATTAAAAACTTTTTTTTTTTTAATTTAAAATTATAAAAAATTAATTTTCCATTTTTTATACTAAAATAGGAAGTAAATTTTCAAGATTTTATTTTTATTCCAAAATTGTTTAATTAAAAAATTCGCAACCCTAATAGTGTCTAAGTAAAAATCAAAAACTAACACTTTAAAATAAAGCTAAAAAAACATATATTTTTTATAAGAAGTTTTTAAAAAATTGTATTAAAATCTGGCGAATTTTTATTTACTAATTTACTTATTAAATAATTTTTATAAGAAATTTGCTTTTAAGCTCATAGTTTAGTATTTTTATGAAAGCGCTCAACTCTAACTCTTTCAAAAGAAGCCATATATGTTTTTAGATCTTATATGTTCTGCATCGATTTCAAATATACATATATGAGTATTATTTTTAACTAAAGTAAAATTATTTTTATATGATTTTTTTGTCTACTAAAATTCACAAAATTCTCGAAAATATAAAACCTGTATAAAATCGTATACTTTAATTCGGTTAACTGTTTGACAACTCTATATACCCATATATAGCTATATATAAAAAAAGGTAACGAAATTCTAAAGAGCAAGGCATCGAACTTTAACAAGATAACATTCGAAAAAATCTCATCAAGAGAAAATTGTAAGCAGTTTTTATATGTATAATTCGAACCTGATGAGAAATTCATAAGCGAGCGTGCTTACTAGAGCTATTTCGATGTTTAATCCGCCATATATATTAAACTACTTTATTTATCCCCATTTTCGCAGATCTTTGAATCCAATTTAAATTTAAAATTAATATTAGAGACAAGATGCCACAAGTTGGATAGTTTAAGAAGAGTGGTTTTATAGAGACTATTTGAGCTAACCGACAGTTTCACTCTCTCAACACTCGAATAAGTTATTTGTCAAAGGCACACTACATAATTGCGTGGTAAGTACAAACTAGACAGAAAAAGCAGCCCCAGTTTGGTGGTCAATAAACTTTGCAAATTTTGAGATCAGTTGAAGGAAGTTTTATATTTTTAGTACAAAATTTAGTAAACTATATAAAAGCTTACATCGTTCAATATAACGAGTCAAGTTTTCATACAAAGAACTACCCCGTGCTAGATAAGTTTGTGAAATTTTTCAAAAATCATTAAAAAATATGAGAGCTTATTTTAACGATCCAAAGTAAATTTCTAGTTTATATTGTAAAGCCATTATTAAAATTTGTGAAAAGTATGTAATTGTAATGCTCAAAAGTGCTAATTGCAACGAAAATTGTTATATTATCGTTTTTCTTGTTCTATGTTAATCTCGCCATAAATTTCCAAACGATTATTATTATTTTTTGTGTGATTTTCTTACTACAAACCATTAACTATTGCAACTATTTTACATGAATGTGTAACACCAGGCATTTATGCTTATAATTAAGGCAAATTATTGTGGAAAATTAATCAAATAATTACGAATGAAAAAATATTGAATAAACAGATCAATGCAACCGCCAAATAACCACCTCACCAACTGCACTTTACTAACAACTACCGTATGGCTAGTAAGCAGGCGATTGAGTAAGAGCTCAAACAATGATCGATTGCAATTGTCAATATGTTCGTAGCAGCAGCGTAGTTGTGCGCGTGCGCCACACGATAGCGAAAACAACAGTTACAACAATGAGCTGACATATCTGCATGTACGTATGTAGGTATGTATATTACAGCAACAAGTTAAACTGTGAAATATTTTGTGACAACAACAATAACAAAATTAAATGTGGCTTTTATATGAGCAGTGCTGCAAGTTGGCGCTCGGTGATTGCACCAAAAAAAAATTGATCTAGAAAAAACTATTTACACGAAATGTAAAAACAAGAATAAAAAATTAATAAAATGTGTGAATTAGGCAGAAATGCTGTAAATTGAAAATAAAAGTAATGCAAAAGTATATACATATAAAAATCTACTGTAGCCACAGTAAAAATGCTACAAAAATAATAATAACGAAATCGCGCTGCAGCTTAGCGCTATGTTGGCGGCATTTCAAAGCGCTGGTGGATTTGCTGGCGCATAGCGGCCACAGCGCGCTTTTAAAAGAATTTAATTTCATTTTTTGTTTTTGGATATTATGCGATAGTAGAGCAATTTATTTTATATATTTTTTGGTTTTTCCACTTTTGTGTGTATTTTTTTGTCTTTGTTGTTGTCGCATAAATTGTTACCTAATTACAGTTTAATGAGTTTATAGTAATTTTTTATTGTTATTAACGCACTTGTCTTTTTTGATTGATAATCGCAAGGAAATATTTAAAAATTTTAGACTTAACAAAAAAAACACGAAAAAAATTTTACATGCACTTTTATTCGCATTGCACAACATTGCATTGCTATATCACGGGTATAACCGCAGCCATCAGTCAAGTTTTGCGCGTTGTGTTGTTATGATAATTACACGCAACCGGCATGTGGCGCAATGACGACCGAACGCCATCGGTAGCAGCCACAGAAACTAATATGTATGTCTCATGACCTATATTCTCAGTTTTGTTGATAGCAGGTGTAGCAAATGGAATTTAAAATTTCAAGAAAAAAAAACAGAAATAAATGTGGTAGAGTTACTGGTTAGTAACACAGACCACAACTTGATGTTGATATTGAATTGGTTTGTAGCTGTGAAGTTATTGTAATGTAATATATTATTTAATAACATTTTTATTTGCTTCCGGTTATGTTCGATGCAAATATTTACAGACAAATCCTTGACCTAACTTTTATCTCGACTTTCTAAAAATCTAATAACACACACTAATATTGTTTATTCATTGTTTTAACATTTTCGAGGTAGTCATGGAAGAAAGTTCTTTGTGAAAAAAATTCTAAAAATTTTGACTAAAACTTTGCGAATCACTGCCGTGTTTTCGGGCGCCACAAGACAGGGATAGACATGATATTTTTAGTTTATAATAACCTCTCGCTTAGGCCAAAACTGTTCTGCCCATTTTTATTAATAGTATAGTAAACTTCAAGCAAAAGTTTGTTTAACTATTATATGTTGACAAATAAAATATTTAAAAATTAAAAAAGAAAATTAATAAATATTTAAGGGACACACCTATACACAAGTGCAGAAACCTGTGAAAATAATAAAAAAAAAAAGAAATTTCCTAGTAGGTTGAAAACCATCTAAAACGAAAGATAAAATGACAAACATTAAAAGCAAAATAATATAAGGGCAATCTGAGATCGAGGTAAGAAAGAGTGGCAAAATTTATAAGGGCCAAAAATTGTTTATCTCGATTTAAGGGAAAACTACGACTCCTATAGAAAAAAGTAGTATGGCACTGTGGTAGGTAATGAAAAGATCTATAACTTGATTTTATATATATACTATTTTCACATAACCTCAACGTTTATGTGAAAAAATCAAATAACCAAGTTTTTGGATTTTTTATTTTTTATCTTGTACAAAAAATGTTTTTCTTGCACGAAATTTTTTATAAACTTTGCTTCTTAACATATGTACCAAACATACTGTATTTCTTTTTTTTTATTTAAATTTTTTACTTTTTCTCCTTATATTGACTTAATATCGAAAACAAAACAAATTTTCATTAAAAAAATCTCATATCAAAATGTTTTTGTTAAATGTGAGTAAGCTTTATACTTGCTGAAATCTCTTCTCTCTGATGGTATTAAAAATATATACATTACTATAGTAAAGTTGTTCAGAAAACGCAAGAAAAGAATTTTGCGCTAAAATATTTTTTTTTTAAACACCGTAATTTTTTTAATTTTTGATTGTTTTTCGACAGTGAATCACTGTACGAACAATATATAGATTTTTGTCTAGGTTTCATTCACGGCGAAACCCAAAATCGCTGTGGAGGGCATGTTTTTAGCACCGTCGGTGATCAGTGTTGAATTTTTTTCTGCAAAAATTTTAGTATGTAATCTTAAAATATTTATAAGTAATTAACTTTAACTTCGAAAAATCATTTTGTTTTTACACAGCCACTCTAAGTGTGCCGTTTCAAATAATTAAATACTAAATTTGAAACATTCCGCTTATAGCCTATGGTAGAAAATCGTAAGGAAACCTTATTATATATTAACCTTTTTATCTTCTAACATTAAATTCAGTTTGTTAAAGCCTTAATACTAGCGATCGTTATAAAACCGCAGACTCATAAATATCACTACGTTTGCACTACTTCATTTGCAATACAGAAAGTAATTGCCAGCATTTCTTTTAGCGATCGTGCGCCATCGTTCACAATTTAGAGCAAATTTCAAGTGCAAAAATTATAATTCCATATCCGGAATTGGACGCTTGCAGCGACTGTATACCAACTAATATATGGCGACTATAACTGTTTTGTTGCGGCTGTTACTTATAGTAACTGTAGCTTCCAGTAATTGCCAAGTCCGGCTAATATTGAAGGTGAAGTGAGCAGCCGATTGGCATTTGAAAGCAACACACGAAGTGCAAACACATCGCGGACTCATTGAGCAACAATAAAAATGTGAAATTTATATGACTGACAGTGAGCGAGTTAATGCAGCAGGTAATAGAAGGAGAGCAGACAGCGCGTGCGCAACTGAGCAAAATTTATTTACAGCAAAAAGCAAATACTAAAACCAGAAATCGTTAAAAGAAGGATCGCTGTTTGTGGCAAGTATGACAAGTGCATTTCATAGGCGGATATAATGTGAGCTAACCATTTGTAGATCTTAGCATATGTATGTATGCATATATATATAATATATATACATATATAAATATACATGCACACATTTAAGTCGTATCCCCTACTGTATTTACTGCCAGTGAAAGACGCATGCAACTTGCTGCTTATATTTCTCTCATTTGTCTGTATGTATGTTTGTCTGTGGCCTAAGACGGTCATTCAACTGCAAGGCAAACAGGTACATTACACCAACACGCTGCTAGTATATATTATATGTATGTTGCACACCAAATAGTAATTTAACATAAATAACAACAACAACAACAACCAAAATGCTTGTGGTCACTATTGCGTTCGTAAGATTTGACACGACGCTTGCTACCAATTTTAATTTATTTATTTTTTTTTTTTTGTGCTTCTGGCAAATAAACAGAGGCGTTGCAATCCACAGATAGCGCTGCTTACTACTTTTAATGCGCATATCTAATGCAAGTACAAAATAAATTGTATACAGTGTGTATGTATATTGTCCACCGTTCAAGCGTTCGACTTGTGTGATTTCACAGTCGACACTTGCGGTTAACGACAACTGTGCAGCGTTTGTGGTCAAGTAGAAAGCAGCCAACTGTCCTTAAACGTCGAAAAGCGTCTAAATTGTTTGTTGCTGGTGCCCTTTCTATTGTACAAATATTGCAGTTGTTGCGTTTGACAAAGTCAAGCAGCCACAAACTGTTGCACGATTGCTCTAATTGAAAAGCAATAGCTATAAAATGAAACAGTGGCAAGGCCGTTGGTAGAGGTGTTAGAAAATATGTATGTAGCAATGTAGCAAACAAAGGCGCATGCGCGGAGACTGAACTGAGCACAAGCGCAAATTGTGTATGTAAGAAACTGTTTTCAAATAAGAACATACAACAACTATTGTTTGTACAAGTAAGGAAGAGCTACAATAATTACGGTAAATTTAATTCTGTAAATGTGCATTTTTTTTTTTTTGTGAAATATAAAATAAAATTTCACTTCAGTAAAAATTCACTAAAACAAGTTGTTTTCTCTCACTTTCAAGGATGCTTGGATATAACCCCTTCAGACAGTTATTTCGCTACGTCTCTACTCGCATTAGGTAAGCTCTATGCTCTTACGACCCTTACTTAATGTTTTGGTTAGTTATTTGCGCTTCATTTCTTATCTTTAGGGAGTTGCTGCATATTATATAACATATTCACTTCTACCAACAAAAGAATAAACTCTGCACCGATAATGATAAAACGACTAATAACTGGAGACTTTTAAAATTATCTACAATGTGTCTAAATAAAGAATATAAATTATAACGGCAAGGGGAGATAATATGTTACAATATATAATATAATATTATATTTAAATACGTCATAACAATGTTAGTTTCACGACGTTTTTGGCAAGTGTGTTCGTTCTGTATATTTATAATAGATACATTGTTGTAAGCCAACTGTCTCTAACACGCTTATCAACGACCTTGCCTCTCTGAAAAACCTGTTGATTAAATTTAAATGTATACAAGTATGAAAGTGGCGCAACACACATGCGCACACACTCAATCAAATATTTAAGTGTGTTTCTATGAAATCACCTGTTTTCTTTTTTCAATTTATTTGTTTACTTGTATTTGGGTTGGTTTCAAGCGGTACGCGTATTCAAGCACACAGTCTACGCCATTGTCAAATAATCAGAAGAGACAAAACAACAACAACGAAAACATAAAATGGCATTAGTGCAAATATACTCAATATTCATATTTAATGCAAACACACATAGAAATGTCAATATTAGTGTGTGTGTAATCAAGCATGCATGCATGTATGTATAAAAGACTCGTAAAAGCACAAATTAAGGTGTTCATATGCAGTTTGTACATATAACATTTTTATTGCTGTTGTTTGCAAAAACTTTATCACACGGCTTGATAGCAACAACGAGTGCGAATACACAAGCCTATTAGTTGCTTGACATATGTCAACAATGAAACTAACTCAACAGGTGAATAAGCAACGTAAGCAAGTTTTAAACGCAGCAAAACTTATGAAAACAAAAAAATGCGTTAACTTCGGCTACACCGCAAATACGTAAATAATACTTGTACACTTCAGAGTTGCATTCTTAGAGCATAAAACGGTATAAAAAAAAACTTTTCTTGATTTAGTACGGTCGGTTTGTATGGCAGCTATATGCCATAGTGGTCCGAGCTGAATCTGGTCTGCAGAGATTGTAGCATTGTCTTGCAAAACAATCTATGCAAAATTTTGTAAAGATAACTTGTCAAATTAAAAAGTTATCCATACAAGGACTTGATTTTGACCGTTCAGTTTGTATGGCAGCTATTTTCTGCTTAGAGAGAAAAAGACGAATGAAAAATCTCAAATTGATATCTCAAAACTGAGGGACTAGTTTGCTTACATACATACAGATAGATGAACACGGCTAAATCTGCTTAGCTCGTCACGCATATCACTTATATATGTACTTTATAACGTCTCCGAAGTTTCCTTCTGAGTGGCATTTCCTTCTTCATGGCAAACTTAATATACATAATTCAGAGTATAACAACAAAAATTACGCTGTCAGCGGAAAGCTGAGCAGATAATTTAATAAATTTTACTTTATTTTGAAACAGGTATGAATGTTTTTACGTACTGGCATGTATGTATGAAAAAAATAACTGTAAAAAATTTACAAAATTCAGCGAAAACTTTTTAACGACTGTACTAACTTTGTTTTGAAACTGTTTTTGTGTGATTGAGTCGAGCTACTACTTATATCTCTGTCGGACATATTTATGTTACGCGTAAAATGAAGAACCCTTAGCCTCAGAACGGCTTATAAATTTCATGAGAAGCGTATTTGTTATAAAAATTTACTCGAAGAGTCTATATTGGCGATCAATATATATGACACTTTTAATATTGTGAAACCCACCACCTTCTGGTTGGTATATTCACACCAAGCCACTCGACTGCGATAGCCAAATCCTCATCTTTACATAATTGCACACCATATTTTTGTTTAATAAACACATAATTCTACTATTTAAGCAATAAAATATTTCCTTATTTGATTACACCTATATTTGTTTACATACATATTTGTTTATTCAAGAAATTATCATAGAGGCATAACATGGAAAGCATCGAAGTCAATAAGTCATAGGATTTTTCGTACAAAATATATTTAATTATTATGATTGTGTTATAACTTGTGCGTTTATGTTTATCGACACGCATAAATTCGTGAGTAAATACAGTTATTTGCACAGCCAACCACGTGATAACTGATTATTTATTTAGCGATATATAACTATGTACAGAAAATATTATATATAATACTTGTAGTTGTATATGCCCCACTATAAATTTTGAACCTTATTTGCAGAATAAACAAAACAAACGAATTTAACTCGAAAGCTCTGCTTTTGTACTTCAAAGCTTGCTAAGCACATACAGCACCAGCGTTTTTATTTTCCAGTGCTCGAGCTTAAGTTTATAGTGAGAGCAAAACTTACAAATATATAAAAAAAATGCATCTCATTTCTTCGAGCTGTGATTGCAGTCGAAAACAATCTAATATTATTTAGTCCGAAAGCATTTTGTAGAGCTTTTATACATTTACTTCGCAAACGAGCTTTCAAAGCTTTGTATGTAGCCTTCAGCAGTCAACAAATTATTTTTCAAATATATAATATTTAAGAGTGAGCTTTCACAGTTTATTTAAGCTTTAATGAGCTTTTAAGTGTTTACCACTTATTAAGCCTAGTTTGCACTTTTGAGAGAATCTACAAAGTAGCTTGCAAGCATAATAAAGAGTGAGCTTTCACAGTTTAATAAATGAATTTAATGAGCTTTTATGTGTTCGCGTCTTTCTAAGCTTAGTTTGCACTTTTGAAAGAATCTGCGAAGCATCGTAACACTACTAAATATGTAACCAAATTTAAATCAAATTCTTCTTTTCCAGAGTGAGCCTTTACAGTTTAATTCGTTTTTTTTTTTTTAATTTATGGTGTTTTAAAAATTTTATGTGGTCATACTGCACTTTTAAGGAAATCTTCGAAGCAGCTTACGCAATTATGGCACTACTGAATATGTTGCCAAACTTAAAATTAACAAAAATTAGCTTCCACAAGTTATCAAGTGAGCTTTCACAGTTTAATCAATATTTTTAAGCATCTAAACTAAGCTTTCATCACTTTATGAGCTTATTTTGCATGTTTCAGCGAATCTTTGAAGCAGCTTACGTAATTCGTGAAGCTACTAATTATTTGATCGAACTTAAATCATAAAAAACTATACACATGCATGGCTTTTTAAGAACGTTTATTGAAAAAGAAGACAATAGCATTCTTCTTACGTCAATTGAGCTACTCCTAAAGGCAGTACGCTAACATGTGTTGTTGCTTATCAAGCTAGCTTTGTATATTTGTACAACAAAGCGGGAAATAAAACTCATTAAGCAAAACACCAATGAAGTACAAACTGCGATGACTGCATTTCTATAAAAGCACAACTATAAACGCGCAAGCAAAAATTACTGTGTGTGCATATGCATAGTTATACCATATATATATACATACACATATGCATATATAGATAGAGTATGAAAGTCGGCATGTGATAGCAACATGCCTGTATGTAACGAAGAGCAGCGCTCACGACTTTGCGCAATCAGCACTTGGCTGAAGTTGGTGGAGTCAGCGGATTTTTTGCAGCCACACAGTCTACTCCGTCCGGGTGTTAAATTGTTTGTGGAAAACATATTTGCATTTACTTATATACTTATGTAAATATATGTAAGTATATAAATGTATATTTGCACATACACTTGTATAGAATGTAAACACGCTGAGAATTGTATTATGGCAGCTGTTTGGAAAAGTGCAATAGTCAGCGTGATATGTGGCATTTGTCACGTTAACGCGTTTGCGATGACGCTTGACGTCCTTTAGCACTTGTGATAAAAACTATCGGCCGGTACTTAGCACATTTTCAAGTGCAAATTTAGTTTTATAATGTGAGAGAATTATTGGGAGTGCCTACTTTTACTGCCACAAACCTACATATATATTTTGCGTGAGATATTAAATTTTCCGAGAATTGTGTGATATTTTTAGTTAAACATGCACAATGGCTCTCATTATTTACTGGAATTGTTTGTTTTGCAAGTAAGAAGTAATTAACTTTCATTTTTGTATCACTATGGAACCTAGAATTCAAATTTTATGCAAAATAGTTTAATTAAAATAGTGTGGCAACTACTTTCAAAAACTGCACCGACGTTATGATACCGCTCACAGTTGCATTTTTTATAGCATATTAAAAATAATGTGTCCTAAATTTTATGAAGATATTTTTTTAAATAAAAAAGTTTTTCATACAAGAACTTGATTTGGGTTGATCAATTTTTATGACAGCTATATGCTATAGTGGTTCAATATCGGCGGTTCCGACAAATGAGCAGCTTCTTGAGAAAAAATAACGTATGCAAAATTTCAGAACGATATTTTAAACACTGAGAGACCAGTACGCTTATATACTGGCGGACAGACCGATAGGCATGGCTAACTGGACTCAGCTCGCTAGCTAATAATTTACATATACAAATATACATGCTTTATAGGATCTACGACATTTCCTGCTGGGTATTACAAACTTCGTGGTAAACGTAACATATTATGTTTAGGATTTAATTTTACCTCAGCAATAAATTTAAAAAAATATATGTTTTCGTAATTTATTTGAAAATCGATTACATACAAACTGTTTGCAGGCCTTGACATGTAATGAAAACGTTAGTTAATAAGCCATGGAAAATTACCCGTGGAAAATGTTTGTTCGATATTTACGACAATTTTTGAATTTTTGAGCGTCTCATGCCATTAAAGTGTCGCACAACTGTCAAAAACGTACCGAAAAGAATTTGGAAATTATTAACGTAACATAAGGACACACTTACAGCAAACACTCAAATTACAGAAGTTCAATAAATAAATAAAACTGTGTGTAAAACCATACGATAAACGACGATACCAAACGAATTAGGTTATAAAATATGGGTTTGACCGCAGTGAATGCACTTGCATTGCTTGCAGTACTGGCGCGGTCTCAGGTCATTTGAGTACGTGCTGAATGTGGAGCGCTCAATTTTCAAAAATGTGTATTAAAGGTCTTCGTAAAACCCGTTGGGCTGCAGCGGGGGTGCATTATCAGCAAGCGCCTTAAGTGGCCGGCAAAGGATCGAATTTCCTTATTGCTATGGTGCAAAGTGCAGGGCAAATATGCTTAAGTGCATAAAAATGCTTAAGCCGTATTTGTAATATCAGTATAAGTATTTTTTTTACTGTTGCATAAAGAAAGTGACACATAGCGGTTGAGTAATTAACTTTCGTCCAAACAATTTGATACGCTATCTGTTTGTCAGACAGTTACAGTGCCTTTCTGGCAAGATTAAACAGAGAACTTGTTTTGCATTACAGTGCTATTAGTAATGTGATATATTTGAAGTATGAATTCCTTATAGGTAGGCAAACAAAGTATGCGAAAATAAAAGGCAAGCAGGTTGTAAGTAAGTGCCAAGAATGTGGTCACTCAATTCTCTTTTAGCAGCATTTATACACACTACAGAAAGTGAAAATTATTTAGTGGAGTTAATTGGGGTGACAATGCAGTAATATTTGATACTTTTAATCTTACCAAAAAAAAATTTACTTAAATACCAAGAATTCGCACCGGTTTGTAAGAGAATGATATATATGAGAAGTATACATTTAGGCGGATTTAACATATGGGAAATAGTGAAGCCAAACATATAAAAATTGATATTTAAATGAACTAGTTTGTATAGCTTATGAAATTACCGCGAGTTTATAATAACTAAATTATTTTCTGAACTTTATTCGACATCCGCTAGTTGGCGATGAAGGGCGGCAGTAATAATATAGCTAATCCATAACTGTATTATATTCTGACAAAAAATTTACTTTTCAAGTTTTGACATTACGATGATTGAGAGAGTGGAGAATATTACGTTATCATTAAAAAAAGAAAGAATATGAGTTCATAAGCTATATACGCAACTATAATTTTTTTTGAAGATTCTATGAGTTATCAGTCTGAAATTCTGCACAAGTTCTTTTCCTCCTAATAAATTGATAATTTGTTGGAACCGCCGGTATCGGACAACTATAGCATATATTAGTCATACAAACTGATCGAGCAGAGTCAAGTTCTTGTATGGAAAACTTTTTTATTTGCTGAGATATCTTCACGAACTTTTGCGTGTATCTCCGAAGAAATTGTTCAGATCTGAATACTATAGTATATAGCTGTCATATAAGCTGTATGGAAATATTTTTAATTTAACTAGATATCTTCCCGAAACTTGGCCTAAATTACTCTACAAAACAATGCTACAATCTCCGAAATATACGATTGGTTTATCATTACTATTATCAAATAATCAAGTAAAAACACCTAGTTATCAACTAATAAAAAAGTATTGCCATACTCTTACAACAAAAAATAGAAGAATTAAATTAAAATTTTGTAATCAGAAGTTTTTTAAAAAGTACAGAACGAGGTAATATATGGGTTGAGGCCGCCGAAAAGATTATAACAGGTAAGGTATATCAAAAGCAATAGGCACTAAAGGTAATCGTTTGATAAATTGTGTTATATGTAAGGGTGAGTACATATGTTGTTATGCGTTGTAAACACATATTTATATAACATACATGCATGCATGCTATATACCACTGAGCATATTAGCCAGAAATTTTACTACAGCAAATCAAGTTATGATAAAAATGTGTCAACTGCCAAGCAACAAACTTTTTTTGAGACAGATTGTTGACGCTAAAGCATGACTAGCTAAAAAATAGAAAATGAAGAAGTGTCAAAATGGATAGCTAGATACCTGTACTTGACAAATTGAGCACAGTGTAGTAAGGCAGTTGTAGGTATATAAGTATAACTTACTCATATATAGTACTAAATAAGACTTGGTACACATAGTACCAACAAGAAAGTTCAAGCAGTGGCAGCATTGTAATGTCAATATTTGAGTATGTATGTTTGTATATAGAACCTAGCGCTTATTTACCTATAAATGGTACATATTCATATATTATTTGTATAATAAGTATGCAAGAGTTCTCTTATCGCAAGCGCACATTCGTACAAATATTAGGGAAGTATTAGTTCAAACTGTTTAATGTTTCTTTTTTTTAATTTTAATTCTATTGCTATCTGTGCTGATACTGTACTTGTAGTATTATTGTGTGTATTTGTTTTCTTCAAATAAACAGTTGTAGCCATTTCATATTTTTTTTCGCTTTGTTAGAACTTTCCGCGCGCTTTTAGCTGCGCTTTCATAACAATTGAAACACTTGTCTGTCTCGTAAATGTCTTTTCTGTTTATTTGACTGGGTGATTTGATTGCGCTGGGCCATTTAGAGTTAGTATTTCCTCATAGTCCAATAGTACAATATAAACGCCAACGATTTGCTTATCATTTTACACTATAAGTATATTGCCGCAACAATAAAAATAAATAATATTTGTAAAACTGAAACACATAAATCTTTAGCAATGATCGATGGTATTATACTTGTATACGAGCATACATATATTTATATATATTCTATAAGTATATTAAGTATATTATATATATAGGCATAGAAATCGATATTTAAGGTTTATAACCTCAAATAGAGACATAAAATCACCAGATATGCAACTTTCAGCGCAACTGAGGTTACGAACAAATGTTGCAAGTCTAGATTTTGCAATTAAATGGTTTTCGGTATTAACAAAGTGTTCAAAAAAACTATTTTCGAATAATTCAAAACGCATATTTACCTGTAAAAGGGTCAATTAAGGGTATATTTAAGTTTTAGAAATGAAGCAAAATTATTTTTCATTATTTAATAGTCTTAATATTTCCCTAAATATTGCTCTCTAGCAACTCTCAAAGCATTTACTTATATCACAATTATTGTAGAAGTCCGTTTCAGCGACAGATCTCGTAGAAACACTTCCCAACTAGTTCTTTCCGTAAAGCACCACTTTCCAAAAACATAAATACGATAATTTTGCTTTACGTTTGCTTGAAATATGAACAAGCATACGTACTTGGGCTTTAGCCCTTTATATTTTCACACACACCACTTGATTTCTTAAAGCAACCCTCCATCAACCTACCTGCCAACAATACCCAACTAATCTATAGATTTTACCTTTCGATTACCGCGATAACTTGCAGCTATCGTCATATATTCATTATATTTGGGCTTATAATTTCTTATAAGCGCTCTATCTTTAAGCGGTTTATTTATTTACATTTCATATCTGACCGGGTCTCTACTTAAGATATGGTTTATTTGCCTTTCTTATGTGCTTTAGTTTAATCAACCGGCTTGTGGGGTTTCCAATGGCAGTTGAAAATGTTTGTGATTGTGTCACACATAAACAGATATGTATGTATGCTTATATATATGGGTATGTATGTAGCATGTTTGTGCTGTTGTACAAACAAAATGCTATATACTTATAACTTTGTTTAATTATTTAAACCCTTACTGTGCTGTAATAAGAGATATGCTGCATGAAAAGTACATAAGCAAGCAAAGAACAAAAGGACAGAAAAGTAGCTAAAAGTCATATGCATTTGTAAGTATGTATATATTTTATATTTAAAAAATACCATAAGGCATTTCGTATTTTTATTTACCAAGCAAATTGAAATGAAGTAAAAATTCTTATTTGTTTCTTTCGTATAAATATTTTTTTTTTCACAAATAATTTGGTGGAAAGATTATCACATGGCTTGTTGATAAGCGTATAGCGGCTTCTATGTAACTTTTTTCCAATATTTGGCAGCTAAGTTTTGAAAATATATAAAGGAAAATGGGCTAAGATAATGTATTTACGTGCATACATTCATACATACTATATGAAAAATCAATGCGTCCTCATAAGAAATTTGAATGCTGATAAACCTCAGCATGAGGTCAAGCTCTTTGGAATTAATTATGTACCATATATCACAAATGCGTGTGCTAACAGCAATTCGAGGCTATAATGAATCTCCAAACAGTAATCATTTTATAAATTATTGACCGAAATATTAAAGCAATATTTCATAAGTACTATGTATTGTAGTTCTTAGAAGTAAAGCAAGTAGTTATTTGAAGTAAAGGCTTCTGAAGGCAAATTTTGACACAGCATAGGCTTAACATTTGTTCTCGTTTATAATAACACACAGATACTTAATGGAGTATGACGAAAAGCTTCATAAATAGTTTTTAATTATATTTCAGATAATTTACCAGAGCTACGAAGAATGAACATAACAAAAAATTTAATTTTTTAGTCTCTTAAGATTTCATTAAATCTTCCAAAAACTTGAAGTCGATACGGCATACAGCTCCGGAGATTTGAGCGTGTTAGTAAGATTTTTTTAAACTATAACTTTAAAGGATTTTTTCCCAGATACGGTGAGGAATTTAATCTTAAACGGCTAAACTGATGAAATTTTCATACGACCTTCTTAGATATATTTGTGAGGTACTGAGTGAAGAAACAACATTTTTGATAATAATTTTTCACAAAAAGAATTTTTTTTTTGGAAGCCGCCTTTTTGTCAAAAATAAACATGTTGGCTAGTACTTCGGTCACTAACCGTATATTACTGATACTATAAATGCTATAAAGCGGGTGTAGATATACAAACGGAGTCGTGGTGGCCATTTGGTCGACATTTTGTTCAAATCTTAATGACATAAAATTAGCGGCATAAAAGAACATAACCCATTTCGACCAAACTTGAGTGCTTTATTGACTTACAACTGCTTAACGCTGAAAAACACAGTTTCAAAACTCTTAGTAGGATCAAACTAAATAGCTTTTCTACCAAATAACTTCAGTATGTAGGAATGTAAAGCCAAGTTTTGCACGCTGTCGGCATTTTAAAAACATTTTCTAAATTTGATACAGTTAATAAAAACTGTCCAACATTTTCATATGGTTAAATACATATCTGAAAGCTTGTACTCACACAAAAGTCCGCACAATGTATGTTTATAGAATTATAAGTTTATGTCTTATATTATATAATACAAGTATATATGTTTGTGCTGAAACTTACCGTGCACCGACGATAACTTGATTTCGCGCCACATCAAATAACATTTGTGAATAATAAGTCGTATTTGGATCGTTGAAACGTTTCGAAGTCGACATTAAATCTAAAAGAAATTATATACAGAATTATTAACGGACAATTAGCGACAGAAAAACAGTTATTTGTTAAACTAAAAATTGCAGAAAAGTGCCGAAAAACAGCCATAATAATATATAATTAAGAAACTGGCGAGCTTGTTAACAATTCTTTTTTTATTTTTGTAAATATAAATATCATAATGAAACACAAAAAGATCATAAAAAAACATTTCATACATTAAATCATGTATTTTGCACTTAAATGCTGGAAGCGATTAATATCTCAATTTTTATACACAAAAAAACTAAATAAAATGCACTTATCTGAATTTTTGTGGCATTTTTATCAACATCAAAACATTTAATTAGTCTCAATGCGGTGAGAAAAGTCCGCAAAACTCAAACACATATTGCGCATATCCAATGAAAAATATTTGCAAGCACTTACTTGCATAAACAAAATGTAAAATGATAATTTTTTAATTTTAAAAACTCCAAGAAAACGAAAGTGCTTTGCAAATATTTAAAAAAGCATGCGGAAAATAAGAAAATACCTGCGCAGTGGAAAAAATATTAACGAATTAAGGCAATAAACGAAAGCGGTTGTTGCTATTGTAGTTGCTTTCCGCATTTTTGCATTTATCGCTTATTTCACTTATTTACAAACAAATTTTTATTACTTTCTTGCCAACTAAAACTTGAACTGCTTGCATTTATATGTGATAAGAGTTTTATAAAGTGTTATATAAATAAAAGTCAACATTCATATTTACCTTGATATGATATAAAACGGGAGTCATTGTCCAAAAGTTCGTAATTGGCCGCCTTATGGCGGTAAGCGTTGATGCACTGTTGCAGACAGAGTAGAACTGTCAGCAACAGCAATGTTAATAAATGTGTTAACATTTTATGGAATTTCAGGATTAGCATGCTGTAAAGTAGAAGTGGAAAAATATTATAAATAAATTATGCAAAAAGATTATTTTTATAATTAAAATAAATAATTGTTCAATATTTTTTGCGGCGATAATAATAAATTAGTTATAAATAACTGTAATTTGATGAGAAAAAATAATTATAATCAAATTGAAAATCTAAAAATCAATATACATATATAAAAATTTAATTATTTATACGCTGAACAGTGTATATTAAGGGATGCAAGAAGTTTGTAACATCCAAATTATAGAAATTATCAATAAGACAAATTGATCCGATTTAGGCATGTTCGTCTGTCTGTATATACGCGAACTAGTGCCTCTGACTTTGAGCAAAATTTTGCACATACTCTTTTTTCCACAAGAAGTTGCTTATTTGTCTGAATCGTCTATATCGGACTACTATAGCATATAGATGCCATACAAACTGGCCTATCAAAACCACGATAAAGATATTTTTATACCCTTTGAAGCTATAAGAGATACACCTGTAAAGTGTTATATTGTTTCATCCGAAACTAACGTTTTTTTTTTTGTTTTAAAATTTTTATTCTTCAAAATTTGTTACTTGAAATATTAAAAATACAGCTGATTCTTACACCTAATTATTTTTAAAAAACTTACTGATATTTTTCTGTTTTAGAACATTCAGCTTTTCAATACTAAATTCCTGGCTAAAAATAAGTTAATTAATATTACTACACAGTTAGGTAATCACTGGTAATCACTTTAGCATTTATCAATTAAATAATGTTGTTATTTATAATATCACTAAGTATTTGGTTTGAACTAAATTTGATATAAGTATTTTTTCACTATTTTTAAATATTTTGCATTTAGCTTGTTTTCTGTACAAATTCACTTGAATTAATTATAAATTGTATTTTTGCTTCACTTTTCACTTTTTGGTATAAAATTTTTTTATAATTTTTCAGCTCACTTTTGTTAATTCAATTTCTGGCAAATATACGCACTAATGACAATAAAAATGCATAGCAAATTAAACAAAGCTCGACTTCATAGAAAACTAGCTTTTCGCGCAAAACACTTCTAAACTCTGTGCTCACACGTTCACTCGCTTCGTATCGATACATGCGCGCGCATTATTTCATAGCCGACCGCTGATGGAACGAAACTGAAAACTCGAACCAAAACGAACAACTCAACAACCATCCAACAGTTCGGCGTTGCTATATTACATATGTGTGAGTGAGTAAATGTTTTATCAGTGTGTGCATGATTTACTAATGCCCTCTCGGAAAAATTTTTGATTTGGTTGTTTGCTCAAAAAATGTGAAATGAAAAAAATTGTATCTTTAAAGTATTTTTTATTTATTTGTTATACACACTGAGAAACACTGTTACGTTTCAAAAATATCGGACAAAACTTAAAAGAATAAAGGTTTACCCGTACCGTTTCTGATCACTCTGTTAGTAGACAAAAACTGTGAAAAATATCCAGTTGTATTTAATAAGTTCATGCCTCATTTAAGACAGTGTATGGTTATATTATATTTCTGCTTTATTATGATCGACTATATATTGAAGTCAATTGTTTGTTCGATTCGCCACTTTTCAAGTTTTTATAATTGAAGAGCACAACTATTTTCCTACGAGGCATTAGAAACGATGCACTTTCAAGTATCTCAACAAACAAACGGGTAGACGACAGCTAAGCATATACACCCGCCTGAGAGAGCAGGCTAACCGGCTTGCAATCAGGGGAGATGTTTTCAATATGTAATGGCAACGAATGGCTTTGTTTACTTTTCTGCTGCATTTCTTCCACTTTCAATGCATTTTGAGTGTCATATTTCTCTGGCGCTATATATTTTCGTCGAGTTCAGCTTAAGCCGAAGCGGATCCTGGGTGTAGGTCAGGCGTTGCCATATTACTAAAGTTATTGAGTGAAGTTCTAAAGAATATAAAATAGAGATATGAGGAGCTGAGTGGAATTTTGAAACAGTTAACTTTTGTAATATTTCCGTTTTGATATAAAAATAAAGCTCTATCACAGACTTTAGTGTCACAAAGACCACGAATATTTGGCTTTAAAAGAGATCTTACGAAGCGAATTTCACACCGTTATCAAGATAAACGTTGCTGACTGTCGCCAGAGGTTTTTAGGTAAATATTCCCAACCTCATCGCTGGCATCTTGCCTTTGCCTTTGGGAGCACTTTTATCAGGGAATCTGGTATTCTTACATATAGGCAAGGCCATTAAACTCACACGTGTGATTCTTCTTCTTCTGTCGTAAAAACTCTGCATGTACTCCTACATATTATATAAACGTGCTGAGAAAATATCAATTGTTGACCAGAACCTTGCCTAAGCCATGCACACACACATGGATGTTTACTCCTGTGTTGCTAGATTCAAATTGTTCGTACTATGTACACAGTAGGTACCCATTTTCAGGCATATCTATGTCTACACACGGTTGTATTTATACCATACGCTCATTTATGCATGCATGTGTGTGTGTGTGTGTATGCTCATGTCATACGTAGTGCGCAGGCGCGTTGACGTGCCTCCAGAACAAAAAGGAAATCAGAATAAACAACATTTGCTGATTGCTGATGCCTAACCGGATTAGGGACGAACATGCTAACAAAGGTCATACATGCACAGACTAGAGAGTGATGGAATACAAACGTATATATCATATACATATGTATATATGTATGTGCATGTATGTGAGCCTTGCATTCGAAAATTAGGCCTGCATGCTTGTGGGGACACACATTGGCCAATTTTTGTGCAAAGGGCTTCAAATAAGCGAAGTATGGAATACAAATACACTTACATAACTAATTCGATATGTGATCGGAATTACAATAAAGTAAAATGACTTATTTTCAAAAATTATGTGGAATAAAAGGAAAGTAGTGAAACAATACTTGCATTGGATGGTGTAGATATATTTTCAATGTGTTGGCACGTGTGCGGAAATTTGAATCGATAGGAACATTTGTACATCCTGGCCGAGGGTGGAAGCATTAAATTAGAACACCGATATACTATATATACTAATATATATCAAGCAAGTTCAATACACTCAACTGACAAACAGTCAAAAGTTCTAATATTTCAATTTCAGCACGCTACAATATAAATAAATAATAATGAGTTGATGCGTCTCCCCTTACACATAAATTTATATATGTATTATATATAATTCCACATACATCTAACGCAAATACATTACTGTCACCTTAATGATCCGCTGACTAGCCCTTGTGGTTTCGTTGATGATCGAATTCATGCCACATCACCCACACACAGCAGGCGTGGCGATCCTGTCGCGAGATTGAGACGATCAATTGTCAGTTACCAAAACACATAGACATACAAACATACATATGGACGAGTACCAGAATTATTCAAAGTCTAACAGCAGACCAGACGACACCATGGAATAGAGACTAGTGTATAGAGATGAAGTCAGATATAAGATACTCGAGCGCTGAGTAGATCTTGACCGTGACAATGACTCGCCAGCGTACAAAATGTTCGACGCGACGAAGGCAGATGACATTGACAAATATTAAAATGCAGGCAACACACTTGAGGCACTGTGCGTGCAGGAGCTGTAGGTATACAATTGTATTTACAGTGCAAGTGAGTTGAGAAATCCAAACAATACAGTAGCTGTCTAACAAACAAAGACGCGACTTATAGGCACAACACAAGCTAAAGAGCCGGCTGAGCGGTGTTCAACGTTTCTACACTTTCCTTTCGTTCTTCCTGTGAAAGTCAAATTGCTTTATGTTTTTGGTGATAATGAAAATGCTATGTAAATATACTTATATGAATGTGTACGAATGTCTAGTGTAAAGATAAACTAAGAATAATGTTCGAAAAATGCTAATTTAGAAACTACTGTCAAGGTAATAAACTTGCTTTCGAAACACTTGTGCAGCAGTTGAAAGCAGAGGGCAGAATGACCTGTTACTTGCTGCTGCACAAACGACTAGACTCACCAACCATTTCATGGTCTTTTGACTGTTTAGTCTAGCCTAGTCTACCTGCCCGCCTGACAGACAAACGTCAGCGTTGTCTGCTACCTTTTTATTGATCTGCTCAAGTACTGTAAATGTATGCATGCATACGAATATATACGAGTACGCCGAATACATTTATGTCTGTCAGCTTCACTTTTATTGCCTCGCTTGGCTGAGCAATAATCGTAATTGCGGCGTCTTTCGTACGATTTTCTCACACTTGCATGAAAATGACCGACCGGGGAACGTCTCCAGTCCGCCAGCCTGCTACCAAACTGTAATTTTAATTTCCTGCGCAACTAAATGACGCGCCTAATAGCTGTGCGGTTAGTTAAAGGTACCAAAAACAGCTATGAAGCGTAGCTAACCGTCGATGATCGCAGAAATCTCTTGATAATGAGAAATTTAGTACCCTTTTCCTTTTCGCTTCCACATGCATGCATGTACAAAGTCTTGCTTTCTACCACCTTCAAATCGAGTTTAGCGCATTCGTAACAATTTTATTGCTACAATAAATATTTATTGCACGGCAGTAAGTGCCACATTCGACACAATCCTTTCTCTTCCACTTAGATGTGCATTTACACATTTCTCTACTGTGGCATTGTCTTTGAGTAAGTAGTGTTAATTTTGCAATTCTTGTACAAATTACGAAAATTGCCACATATTTTTCACACATTCGAAAAACAAGTATTCTTGAGCTGACCATTTATCACCTTTCTCGCCTCTACTTTTCATTGTTTTATCTCTGCTCCTACTATTTATTTTTTGTTTACTCTTTTGTCGTAGAAAACGGAAACGGAAACACTTTATACAGCGGTTAATATTTATTTTTATATAGGGACATAAATATATTTACGTTTATATATATGGATTTAATAATTAATGACATTACTGGCAGACAGAGTGTTTTGTGTCGGGAATGAACAGCGGCAGTGGTTTGTAAACAAAATTTAAAAAAAATATATAAAAATGTCAAATAAATGTCAGAATGAGCATAATTAAATTATAAATGAGAAAAATATAAAATAAAATGCATAAAAATTTAATTTTATTCAATATTAATAGTTGTAATAATGGCGGTAATTTCAGAGTACAGCAGTCAACTCAAATTTAATCGAAATACGTCAAATACAATAAAGAGCCTAACGAAAAAGAACTTTTAAACAAAAAGCTATCTTCTTGATTTTATAAAAAATTGGAGTAAATTACAATATATGTATGTTTATGTTAAAAGTATGTTCATTTAATACATATTTGCCGGCTTCTATTAAAAAAAACTTGGAAAGTGGGGAAACGATCAAACAACAGACTAAAATAGAGCAGACTGGTATAATTATGTAGAGGTAGAGAATCAAAGAGTTATACTGCTTTAGCGATCTATCATTATAGTCGCTTGTATGAAAATCAACTTTATTATTGATCTCACTTTTTTTGTGAGAAAAGAAAACTAAGCGCGCAAGTAACGGTGAATCGAGAACGATAGTTATATGAAACACGCATAAGCTTTAAGACTTAAGTTCAAAATTTTCTTCTGAGTGTCCTTGTTTCACCTTTTTGTAATTGCAGTAACATATTGCTGTTTATTTAATAACAATTACCAGTTCTTAAACAATTGGTTAAAAGTTGTATCTGTTTTTATTTATGTATGCATTTTTTATAAAATGGTTTTACACAAATTTGACGTAGAATTTAAAACAATAATATTATCTCCTAAGGTTTGGTCTTAAAAAAATATATCATATAATTCTTTTTTATATTACAGCTAGATATCCGCCTTCTTTACCTTTTTCTTGCATGTTTCTGTAAGCTATTTAACAAATAAGGACATATATAAACTCTCAAAGCCTCCCAAAGATCGATGGATTTGATCTGGCCTATTTTATGTCAGAAATGCATACAGGAAGCCAACATTATTTTGCGATTTTTTTTGAAAAATAAAACATTTTTTCTATAAGTTCGTCTTCCAGTATGCTGGATGGCTCGATACGCTTAATGTTTATTATACATTTTTCTTAAACATTTTGGGAAGCATATGTTAGCCTATAATTGGACTTAAAATTTCAAAAGCTCTAGTTTCAAGCCCATGTGGTATTTAAAGACTCTAATCGAAACATACAGCAAACTATTGTATTCAGCACACATCAGTTCGAATACCATGCTCACTGACATAATGCTCCAGTTTCCTATAATCCATGCCCGCTTCCAATAGAAAACAATTTAAATGATTATACGGTTATTATTGTCACAAGCTTTATGGCATTTTTATCAATTCCAATTAATCTATTGGAATCACTAAGTGCATCCTAAACTTGCATGCACCGAAAACTAGTCCAGCTGTGTTCGTAAATAAATAAAGCCGCACATGCTGCACATAAAATTGTCAAACTATAAAATTATTTAAAAATCCATACGGCTTTTGACACTTAAAATTATACACCCTTAACTCACTTTAAGTAACAACCATAAATTCACTGAACCACTTAATTATGAAATAATTTTATGCACAAAAGATTAAACAGATCTTCAAAAATAAATAAATTTTTAAAATTCTATCATCGATATGCACGCCCATCTGGAAGCGCTGTCGCAATGACATCTTAGTACAAACATATGTTTGTGCTTGACTTAAGAAATCTAATGCTCATAAATTTTTGAGGCTTTACTTATAAAGAGCTCAAAGCTTTTGCTATATGTAATTAATAGACAAGTGCATATTTTATTTTTATTGTTATTGATTTGGAATACTTACAGATAAGGCTTTATGAAAATTTGGATGGCCAAAGTACGGATTTAAATACTGAAATATTTTAAGGCGTTTCGTAAGGTGGTTGTAGGAAAAAAATATGTCAAAAAGTAGTTGATGAGAAGCAGGCGCAATATGTAATCTAAGGTATATTGGAAACCTTTAAGTAAAGTAGTTACTGGGCATTCGTAAAATCGGCAATAAAAACCACAAATTGTTATTTCTCAGCAGTTTTTGGAACATCATGAACGCGAATATGTCAATATGGTATGTGATTATAAAACAAACACTGCCAAATTATTTCACTTCGTAGTCCAATCTTTCCTTTTCGTTCGTAACGACTATGTTTAATAATAAAATCGAATTTCTCCAAAAGATAATGTAATTTTTCTTTCTCAAACTTTTCAGCTTGTCTGACAAAATATATTACTTTAACAAACTCAGAACAACTCGTAACACCTTCGAAATATCTCGCACTTTCATACCCGCTAATAATATTTCCCCCAGTGTAGATTGAGAAGTAATCTCATTTAACTCCTGCCATTAAATAATTGTACATGCTTTTGTTAAATATAATTATATTTAAAAGCGTTTTACCAGCCAACTTTTTATTTTGTGCACCGGTTAGAGGTGAGTAAAAACAAACATTTGTATGCAAAAAGATAATAACACTTTGGTTTAGATATTATCCACTGATTATACCCTGAACAGGGGTCGCGAAGTTTGTAACAGCCAGAATGAAACGTCGAAGACCCTATAATATATATACGTATATACAATATATGATATATTTTACATAACAGATTCCTCAATTTTTGAGATAACGATGTGAAATTTTGCACACGTCCGTTTCTTTTTAAGTAGCTAAGTGCGTATATGAAAAGCCTGTGTATTTGAGAAGATAACTTCACGAAATTTGGGATGAGTTATCACCTAAGGCAGTGGTGCAATCTCCGAAAAAATTGTCCAGATCGTGATACTATAGCATATAGTTGCCATGCAAACTGAACGATCAAAATAAATTTCTTGTAAGGAATATTTTTTTTTTTGTGAAGGGTATTATAGCTTGGGTGCGACCGAAGTTAACGTTTTTTCTTGTTTACTACTTTACTTTGACTTAACCAGCATTTATCAACCCAAAAACATACTAACCTTGAAGATTTGCAAAAATAAGCTAAAGAAACAACATAGCAATTCGCATGCAATTCCAAGTGTAGTAAAACGAATTTCATATACAATACAAAGTCTTTTATTGTTTATATATTAAAATTTTATACACAGCGCTTTGCCAAGCCAACTTGGGCGTATTCATGCTATATGCCTTGAATACTACCCATGTATGGAAATATATATTTATGCATATTTTAAAAATTTATCAACATGTATATTTTCAAAAAAAAATTTTTTTTTTGCAAAATTGCTAGATAATTAGTATGCAGCAGAGATAACGTAGCGACAAATTTGTAAACTGTCAACAAAAATCAGAATTGCTGATTTCAAGTGAGATAAGGTTTTACTAAACAGAATTAGAAACATATACAAGTGAGTATATAAATATAAAAGTGTATTACTTATGAATAAGGTGGATAAAATAGCGCTTACAGAATAAAATATTAGTAAATTTGTGATATATCATATCTGTTCATATAGTGAGTGATACAATGATAAATTATTTAATGTTTTAGAATTCATAAAAATTTCTTTATAAAGAACCAAAAAAATTTGAAACAAACAAACAAATTTATTGGCATTCCCCTACCAAAAGTTTAAAATCAACACGTTCATTTTCAACTAACTTCACCAATCAAATCAAATATTATTAGTATACCCGAAAACTTGACATCCCATAACAAAAGTTTAAATCCAACTCTAGCATTTCAACTAACCTCCTTATTTATAAAGCACTTTTCTCATAATTCCAAGTCTCAACCATCTTTTCCATTGCATAGAATAGTGATTAACATTTGGCCGCTACTGTAATAGCCTCACCTTGACACAAAACCTTCAGAACGCCAAAGAACCATAATAAAGCTACATAGTACCATTCTAGAAAAACCAAAACTTGAATGAATTTAATCGCCATTTACTATGCATACGCGTTTAGTTAGTGACCGCTGCCATTCATCAATGAATAGAAATTTCGTTCGAACGACACACATCAATTAAGGCATTCACTAATTTATCAAAACGACTAAGTAAATCCCACATTTGATTTTGATTTTCAATTAAAATGTATATACACATACATGAGAGCGCTGCAACTCGATCGAATCAAAACAAATCACCAAGCAAACGAATCACGTGATTGTGACAAACAACCGAACCACCAGCCAACCACTTGTTGAACCGAAAGCGCGCCATTTCAGCGCATTTTCATGGCATTTTCAGCGTTTACGTAAAGCTTTGGCGCTGTGTGGGTACAATGATGCCTTGACGACGCCTGCATGGCACAGAAATGTACACACTATGTGGATTTGTTAGTGCAAAATTTATGCGCTAAATTGACAACTGGACCTGACCAAAAATGGTTGCCTAAAAAGACTAACAAAACAGACGTGCTGGGCGAAAAATCAAAAATGTAAAGTGCAAGTAAAAATGAAAATAAGTGGATATTAAAAAAAAAGTATAATAATAAAATGAAAAATAAAAATATTTTTTTAAATTTATTTCTCTCTATATAATTTTTTTTTAATGTCTAACAAACATTTATGACAAGAGATCGTATTTTAGTTGCATGAAAGCTACAAGTTGTTAATTAAATTGCAACCAAATATGGCAACGCTACTCAAACGTATTTTATAAAGAGTAATACATATGACAGCAAAAGCAGAATGTCAAACAATAAAATCTATGACTTTTATGCTGCTCATTAAATGATCAAAATTCATGTAAATGCAAAAAAGAAAACGAAAAAAAATGAAGCAAATAAGAAACAACGTTAACTTTGGCTGCACCGAAGTTGGAATAAACTTCACAAATAAAAAATGTTCCATACAAGAATTGATTTTGAGCCGGTTCCAACAAATGAGCACTTTCCTGGGGAGAAAAGTACGTGTACATAATTTCAGAATGGTATCTCAAAAACTATGGGAGTACTGAAATTACCCAGCCCGTTGCGGTAGTAATTTATATATATCATACATTATAGAGCCTCTGAAGTTTCCTTTTGGTTGTTATAAACTTCGTATCAGGGTATAAAAATTTACAAATTTCAAATGCAATGCAACTGGCTGGCGAACACTCGCTTCGCCTGCTTGTGCTTAAAAAAAGTTTTCTTGAACTCTTTCATGTACTTTTGTTGGCTTATTTGTTCGCCTGTTCATCGCGTCAATAAATCTGTGCAGATTTATGTCAATTTTTAAATAACTTTTTAAATGGATTTCTGTGTTTTTGCGGCGTGTCCACACATACACAGCACGCACTGTACGTCTTATCGACAGTCTGTAATACTTTGGAAGTTTTGTGGCGTTGAACTCATTAATAATGCCGTTAACGTATAAATATAACAACAGTTGGCATTTCGAAAACCCTTATAACAACAATAAAAACGATATTTTATCTCATTATCCACACACTTAGGCAATATTGTAATGCATTTATATACGTGTGTGTATATTAATGTGCAATATATCTTATCAACTAAATTAAAACTTACATTTTGACAGTAAGACGCAGGTATTTGAAATAAGTTTTCCATAAATTTCCATAAATAAAGCACAGACAAAAAAAAATGTTAACTAAAGGGCTGTTTAAATACAAAAAAATTTATTTGATTCTCCAAAACGGCAGAAAATAGTCAGCTTAAAATTAGCATAAATAAATGTATGTATGTATATAAATGTATAATGTATAAATTAATTGTTAAATATGCGAAGGTTTCTTTATATATATATTTTTTTAATTTTGTTTAATATTTTTTATTATCATTTTTATTTTTAATTTTTCAAATACTTTTTTTTAGTACTTTTTAATATTTTTTTAATATTTTTTTTTTGCTTAAAACAATGCAATCCTGTTTCTAACACAGTTGTTTATGTGTGTCGTTTCAAACCTGTCGCCAACTATAAAAATCAATAAATAATTTTAAAACACGCATAAATAAGTTTATTGTAAATAAAATTATGCAAATTAAAGCGCATAAATGTCTAGTTGCATGAACGACTTTTAACGCGTCAAACCACGTACAAAAAGTAGTAACGACTACTTACTGCTTGGCTCGTGCATAGCTTTAAAAATCAGTTTTTAATGCATTTAAATGACGTTTTAGGCACAATGGGAGGTGTTGATTAGTATTGGCGCATTTCTGCAGTTTACATATACATTAGTATGTATGTATTATTTTTAAGGCGCGCTTGCGTCTTTGTAGTCAACTCATTGCTTGTTGCCTCTTTGTTTGCAACATTTGTTATGCATTTGATTTGTTCGTCTGCTTAAGTGGCAATTAATTAACTGTTTGTTTAACAAACACTGATGGCACAATATAAATGTTAATTAGATTATTTCAAGGGCACTACTGTAACTTGAAACGTTAATTTACCAATTTACAAGCAACTGTTTTAACTTATTTTTAATTTTTAGAAACTTTAGATGGAAATAAATTTTGAAACAAAACAATATGATAAAAAAATTTTGAAGAAATTTAAATTTTCTAAGCATTTAAAATGAACTGGTCCATTAAGTGCCCGCAGAAACCAAAAAAATTGTACTAGATTGGTACAACCTTTTTTATATTCGTGAAGATGTCCTTGTATCAATTAGTGTGTGTTTGAATGCGAAGATTTTGTCTGGCGATTTTTAATATAGAAAAAAATTGCTTGAAATTTTGTGTTTCCAATGGAATCACGGCTCCGGATTCGTTGAGAATGTTGCACAGTGAAGGTCGTGAAATCATCGAAAACATATCTCATGGAGTCGTATATGAGCTCTTTTAATGACGATAACATCGAAAAAGTTAAAGAAATACTGATTGAAAGTTGTCGCACTGACATTTAAGAGATAGCAGAAGGATCTCAAAATCTCTTATGAATCGACTCAACATATTTGGGATACGAAGGGTGTCAATGGTAGACTCATACCAAAAGACCTGATTCTTTGACGCAAAAGAGGCGTCGAGTAGAGGTCGCAAAGAGATGCTTGACTGAGGTTGACTCTCTAAAAACAATTTAGCGAATAGTTTGGAGCCTCATAAGCCTAACTTGAAGAATTGAAGACCAAAATTCACCGAAGACAATGAAGGCCATCTTAGCCGCGGCTTCAAACAAGTGCATCAAAAACAAGATTAAGCGTAGACCTGCTTCAGGAGCCTATTTTGAAGGCGATCATAAAGATTTGTATTAAAGTACGTGAAAATATAGTTATTTTCTTAGTCCGGGTAAAATTTTATCAGATTTTTTAATGACATGAAAACTTTATAAACGACCATTGATGCGAACAAAAATGCTAGATGAAAAAAATTGTTGAATAAATGCTTGTCTCTGAGTACATATCTTTTAAAAGGTTAGGGTAATCGACATTCAAAAGGTCGTCTAAAACAAACATATTTTTTTGAAGTAAAAGTGAGTTTTTAATACGAAGCTATAATATGATTATTAAATTTTTTATCTAGAACTGACTCACTCTCTGGAGCCGCTTGGTCTATAAGTAGCTTATGTGCACGTAAGAGCTTTGACAAGGAACTAGTAACTGCACCGCAACAAGTAGTCAGAAAAAGCACTTCAAAAAAGGTAAAAATTCTCATACATATATCTATATAGAAACAGGTCTCAGCAGTTCTTTTGTAATAATAATAAATTCTTTAAACCGAAATAATAATTAACACCACCTCGAAAATTTGTAATTTATTTATTTATTTTCCGTGTGCAAAAGAATGTGTTTTGTAGCGCCAAGCAATAATTAATTACATATACATATATGTAAATATAATATATATTTGGTGTTATTCAAATGTACGCTTATCGCAGTTTCTTTGATTGTTTTGTAACCAAAACATCAACCATATAAGTATAGGTGTGTGAAGAGAAAAATTAAAGAAATTCATGTCACAATTAAGCGACATAAGCGCGCGCGCATGCCCACAAGCTTTTTGAAAACGTGTTCTAAAGAACTTTGCATACAATAAAAAAGTATTATTTTTAACTAATTAATATGCACAACAATGGATTAAACCAACATCCAATTAATTCACAGCTTACTATACAAGTGTTGTAGACTGTTTTCTACTTGCTTTCTAGCTCTCGTCATGTAGGCATTAATATCATGGTGGCTATGAAATTTGAGGTTGTCTCTTTGCGATTTGCATTTCGCTTGACATAAAATTTTTTTAATTCAAGTCAAATTTTAGTAGTTTTGCGATTATTTTTCATAATGGCTTAACTGTTATGCCGTTTTTATGAATATTTCATCAACATTTCAACTGTTTTTACGGCTTTATATGAGAAATTAATTTTAGTCTTTAATGTAAACGCTAAAGATATTATTTTTTGTACAAGTATGTGGCAGTACTTTGGATGTAACGAACTGTAAAATTATTTCAAAAGCTATAATTAGACGCTAATTTTCTATGGTCATAATAATTAGTTGTTAATTTTTTATTGCAAGTACGCATATACACGATTTGAAAGCATTAGGGTGTACAATTTTGTATGAAAGATAACAAAATATTTTGTAAACAGTTTTGAAGCTGTGTTGGGATGGTAAAATTTTGGGTTCCAAGTTTGAAGAAATAAAAATAATTATATATGATGATTTTAAAATAAAATGAAAAAAGAAGTAAGATATTAATTTTGAAAAAAAGAAGATTTTTTTCTTAAGGAAGTATTCTAGTCTAGAGGCATGTCATAAAAAAAGCAATTAATATTTTTACTATCCATTCTATTATTAGTTTTTTATTAACACTACAAGAATACAGGAAAAAATCAAAGTTAAAAATTTCAAAAATCAGCAGCTGATGAAATTGGTGGTCTCAAACAATTGGCACGTATCTTACCCATGGTTTCAACCCTCCTAGCATCCCGCAACCAAAAAAACAATATGTCTGGCTCTACGATCGAAATCCATTTTTCACAAAATGGCGACTGCCTTAAAAAAAATCATTTTTGTACCACTTTTTTTTACTCTTTCGAATTATTTAAAAATAGTAAAAATTGAAGTAGAATCTGAGAAAGCGTCCATATCGCTTTGAAAAAGACAATTTCGAGAAAAACTGTCTGTCTGTATATACGCGCCTAGTCCCTCAGTTTTTGAGATATTGATCTGAAACTTTGCGCACGTCCTTTTCTTCTCCAGAAGTTTGCTTTTTTATCGGAACCGCAATAATGCAATTCCTGCAGAAATTGATCAGATCGGATTACTATAGCATATAGTTGTCATAAAAATTGAACGATCGGAAACAAGTTCTTGTAAGGAATCTTTTGTATTTAATTTGTGATGGGTTATGTTGCAACCGAAATTAATTTCTTGGTTTTCTCTTGGTTTTTTTTTTAAATTTATGAAACGTTGCACTTAATTAAGTTGTCAAATATTTTATATACAAAAAAAATTTTTTTAAATATAACAAAAGTAAGATTATAATTTTGAAAATAAAAAAGGAAACCCAAATTTTTTTTTAGCTAAAAAATATATTTTAATTTGATAAAAATCTCCTAAACATAAAATGTTGAAATTATTTATAATAAAATAATATTTGGAAATATAAGATTTTAATTTTCAATATCAGTAGAGAGTTTTTTTTAACAAAAACATTTAAATTGATTAAATATTTCACATAAAACAATTTGTCAATTTTTTTTTTTTTATATAATAGAAAAATGTTACAACTTTAATTTAATTTTTTAAGATTTATTATTTTTATTTCAAAATTTTAAATTAATTTTTCCAACTGACAAAACAATTTTATCAAAAGTTGACTGTAGTAATTAACTTTTTTTTAATGTTTTCCACAGTTTAATTAAAGGTAAGAGCACAAGGACAACCTTACTTTTACACATTTTTCTTTGCGCAGCTCGTTTAGCTCAATTGAAATTTTATGACTTGACCAACAACAAAGAATGGTTTCATTGTTCGTTTGTGGAATATTTATTGCTGTTGTTATTATGCGCCTTATATACATACATTTATATATGGCTGTGTATTTTCATGTGGTTATTATTTTCTTATGGTTGATTGTCATTTGCGTCTTATTATTTATTATTGCTCTAATTTTTATTATACCATACATGAACACATCAACACACATGAGTACTGCAAAGAAAATCATAAATTGGCACAACGCGCTGTTTAAGGTCTTTTCAATTTGCATACAAATTGATCGAGATTCACTAAAGATAACTAATTGAGAGTAAAAGCTTCACTGCATCCATACTACGGACATATGGCGAAGAAAAAAACGCAAATATTTGAGATTCTATAAATAAATTTTATACGTATTTATGTGTACAGTAGTGGAAAGCAGCGTCGGTACAAAATGTTTATCTTAATGTAGGCAATCATATATACAATTTATTTCATGTATATCAGATTTTATAATTTATGCAATTGCTTTGATTAATTTATCAATAAATCGCTTGATTAGTCGCCACTAATTAAACTAGGTCAACGGCGCACGAACCAACTTTACTATAGCCACATATGTAGTTATGTATTTATGTATGTATTTTTGTGTTTCAACCTGTACTACTACTATTTGACTTCACTTCCTCTGTTAGGCGCGATTTCTAGTGAGAAAATCAAAACTCATCCGAATATCAACCACGAAGTTCACTTAATCAGTATGCGTCAAACTAATTAATTAAACGCTCAAGTGTACATACATACACATGTAAATATTCTTATATACATATATGCGTAGATATGTATGCACAAATTAACCAAAAGATGATTGGACGTAGTCATTTATCTAAGCGTTATTCTAATAAAATTTACATAAAATTCTAGTAAACGAAAATGATTTCTAAATATAAAATTTGGTTAATTATTTACATAATAAAGGGCTTAGGCTTGATTAGGCGCAAGCTGTAAAACCTAGCGCATCCGCATGGTATACTTTGACAATTGATTAATCTTCAAAAACAAAATTAAATATCATTTACTGGATAAACATGGCTAAAGCTGTTTCTTAAAAAGCTTTAATTTATGCAGTCTCGCAGCTAAACAAATCACTCGCAGTTTTGACAAGATTTATTTATTACATTTTTGCATAAAATTAACTTCTAACTATAAAACATTTATAATATAAGGGCCATGATAGTTTTTTTACGAATAAAAGATTTGGTGTATGGTATATAATATATATAAACTAGAATTTGATCGAGCCCTATTTCTTATATTGAAAGATACATATATTTACTCCTAAAAGCTTAAGCATCCACCCGAATGGTTGTTCGATTGTTTGACGCGTTTTTCGAAGTTAAAATACGATCGATTGATTCACATCAGCAGTCTTAGATGTTTTATGCTTTAAAGAGTAGTGAATCGAACAAACTATACCATTTTTCGAACATACTGGCAGACTGGCACAGCTATGCATCCTTAAACGTAAAAAGTGAAAAGCGCATCAAATAACATTTTGTGTTTAAAGCATTTCTATTGTATCTTAAATATCATTTCAAATGTATGAAAAAAATTTGGTATTTTTATTTTTAACAGTAATTTGTCCTTTGAGTCATTCATAATGGTGAAACTTGTCTAAAATTGTAAAACAAAAACTAATAGCATTCAAGAAAGCAAACTCTCTTGTATCGAATTCAACTCGCTAACTTTGTTTGTGCTTACTCATGTCAACTTTTTATAAGAGATCAGCGCTTAAACTTAGCGAGCAGAGAAAAGCGAATCGATTACGGCTATTTTCTGGCACAGAAAGTCAAATAAATTTTTGCAAAATTTCAAACACCGACTTGCAGCAATAACGCAATCACATCACTCAACAGAGTTAAAATATCAAATATTTGCAAACTATCAAAAACTCAGTGCTTGATATCAATCGAAAAACAGCTGTAAACTGACATTATAAGGTTCATTGCGCGCACTAAGTATTCAATAAAAATTTTGTAATATAAATATTTGTTGTATATCTCGTATGCTATTTGGAAACTCTACATACAAACTTGAAATGTGAAATGTGACTTATCAGCTTCTTGAAGAATGCGAATTTTAAACAAATTTGAAACTTTAAAACTTTGAAATACTAAACCCAGCTACCGCTTCCAGCTAAAAAGGGTGTGTTTATCAAAGGATTAGGTAACTATGTATAAAAGTAGCAATATCTTTTTACCGACAAATAATCCGCGCAGTGCGATGTGTGGTCTCGACTTGGAGGAAAACAACAACCAATAGCGTATACAACTGCAATACAAGCAAATCAATAGAGGAAAAAGTCACTGGCACGAGTAATACTAAAAGCTATGACCAGCAAAGCAAACGAACTTCTAAACAAATTAAGCAACACACAGCATGAGGGAGATGAATAAATTTATATGCATACACACATATATATGTATAACTGGAGAAACAACAAATTATTATAAAACTACAAGCAAAATATATTTTTATTGTTTAACCGAAAACCACACATACGCACACCGGCTAAAAATTCTTGAGAAAAGGTGCAAGTTGAAACCAGACAAATAACATCAATATAAATTTATAAAAACAAAACAAACCAATACTTAACTGTTAAAATAACATAAAATATTATGGCTTTACAGTGAATAAGTGTTGAAGACGATTGATGATTGTGATTAACAACAACCACATATTAATGAAGTAAATATGTTGTAGAAAACTCTGAAACTTGTAGAATAACAACAATAACAATAATAACCAATTGAATGCCAACAAATTGACCAGATTTAATTGTACAACAACTTTATAATAACAACAAAAGTTGTAATGAAAAAATACAATTGAAAAAAAAAATAATAATATTGTGGCACAAAAAGTTGAGAATACAAACGAACAAGCTCATAAAAGCCACATTCAATTTAACTACTTAACAGTATATTATGATTAAATCATCTTACAGATGAAGTGATGAAGTGTTTGAGCTTTTAAGATGTTAAAAGCAATGTTTTACTACATAGAAGATGATCGCGGCGAGTTGAGATAGAGATAAATAAAGCTAGGCAGCCTTATACTTGTACTCTATCTACAAGTACTAATGATGCTAACTTAACGCATTGTAGAATACAGTTGAAACAGATTTGATTATTTTGACACGAGTGTTGTGGAAGAAAAAGCTTGAAATTTAACTTATAGGGCTATTTTTTTTAAATTTTTATAGGTTATACGTAGCTTAAAAACTAACATACTAAAATTATTATCCATAACTGAACAAGTTTTTGAGTTACAGCCTTCAAAAATCTAATAGCTCAGCTGAAACAGCTTAATCAGTTCATCTTTAAACGCGTTTTCCCGGAAACAGCAATTTTCGAAATGCTTGGTTACATGATTGTCTATATACAGCGTCTACCAATAGGGTTGACGTGATTTTGACAGCTCGTGACAGCCATATTAGTTTATGGATTTGTGTCAAATTTTGTAAGTGTGTTCAGTAAGATTTGCCATTTCTAATGTCCGTTTTCACAATCGTACAATGCTTGGAAATTGTCCAAGACTATTACGCAGCGTAAAACATTCTCCGAAAAATTCATCGAAATTGTCGCTTTGAGATGAGTTAAAACCTTGTGTGGTTCAGGAAACGCAATTGCATCTACAAAAATTTAACGTTTTATGCAGATTGTGATACTTCGGCATCATCGTGCCTTATTTCTTTCGAAATGAGGTAGGAAATGCCGTTACCATCAATGGCGAGCATTATAACACGATGTCGACCGACTTTTTCCCCCGGAATTTTATAAAATCGAAATTTCTTGTTTATCGAAGCTTTGCAATTTAAAATTACTTCTTTTATCGATTTTTATGGGATCTGAACCATATGGTGGAATGGCAGGCCACCATTACTTTTTTATTAAGGAAGTTGTAATAAGGTTAGATTTGATTTCGAAATACTTATTTTATCAAAACTATAATATTTTCTTTATAAAATAAAAAAAAAACAATAAAAATTATATAGCTTTTCTTCTTTGATCTTTTTTTCTGTTTGGTCGCCTATATATTGTACATTAGGGACCTTTTATAATTTTTTCTTTGGTTTATAGTGCTTTGTGACGTATGCCGACATACACATATGTTAACCTGTATGAATACATTTATACAAACTGACACTAAAATCATATCACCATTGGTAAGCAATATACCAAAGTTGTATTCAAGTATTCCAAGAATCCACTTAAATATGTTGAAATGACCTGTTTAACAAGTCAAGCATTGAAGTGGGCAACACTTTACGAACAATAAAATTATGAATAGTGATCAATAGAACAAAAGATATGAACTATGTGTTAGATGTTGAAAACAATTGGAGATTTATAGTAACACTATGAACTAAACAATATTTAAAATCGTTTTAAAGAAAAGTATATATAAATTTGATTATACTTTGAAGGCATTTTCCAGAAACAAAAACTATTTAATGACTCTTAATTTAATTTTTGTATTAGGAAAATAATTTTTAAACATATGAATAATTTAATAAGATATATGTGATATTTAAATGCTTTTCAAGTTAGTATTATTAATAATCAATGACTGATAAAAAAAATGTATGGCAATTCTAAAAATCAAACTCAAGAGCTGGACCAACCAGTTTAACTTAATTTTTTAAACCACTTGGAAATGTAAATTTTCACAAAAATCGTCTGTTTCTTGTGAAATCCGCCATTTTTCAAAAAACCAAAATGTTGACTAGTAATTTAATCATTCCTGCATACATTTATTTTAAAAAAAATTTTTTTTTTTGATTTTTCGAATTGAGATAATTTTAAATAGAAAAATCTCCATCGCCAGACACCTTTTTTTCGGAGAAACCGCTATAGTTTGGCTACTGGATAAAGGGAATCCAAAATTTTTCAAAAATAATAAATTTAAAAGCACATTCGATTCTGTAAATGTATATTATGATTCTTTATTTATTTTTCAGACTTGTAAGTGAATATAACCCCTCAAGCTAGATCAGTCATACATATTATCAAATACTCCAAGAAGATTAGACCGAAGTATGTGCTTTATGTGTGGATTATCTACGTATAGACTCGCCAGCAGTTAGCTGAAGTTTTTGTACATGAATTCAACGCTTTCAACAATCAATCATCGGAAGCATCAAAACTACTTCCGCTAAGGATTATCTGGATAATTTAAAGAATTGCTCATAATAACAGCAACAACAAGCAAAACCTCAATATGAAGGCATCAAATCAGTTCACGCATAATATTATATAATACAAACTGTATTGTGCGTGTGGTCTCAATTAGTTAACGAAACACTAACAACAACGCCAATGAGAAGTGTTGGAAAAATTGACGATGCTACAATAGCGTAACAAATTTGAAATTCAAACACTGAGAATTCAAAGTAGAAAGGAAGTCAAGCAATTTGTTGGGCAACTAATGATTGTTATATATTATATAAACAACGCAACACCAACAGCAATAGAAACTAAACACGAACATTGGGTGTCGGCCCAACGCATAACACGCAACACTATACAAATGAGCTACAATGAGTCGGCAAAAAAGTGCACAATAAAGTAAAAAATTTAGCTAAGGAGGAGAGAAATAAATAGCAACGACTTGACAAACGTTTTTGTATTAAACGATGACGACAATGACGGCAGCTTCTTGAAAGTAGCACAAATCCATTAAAGAAGCAATTGTGTGATCGTTAAAATTATGGTTGGTGATCAGTGGAAATGCAAATGTGGCAACGCTATAGCGAATAAATGTTTGGCAAACAGCAATAGAAGCGACACTAGCAAACATAATATATTATAATAGAAAAAGCAAAAAATTGCAAAATATGAACAAAAAAACATAGCGGATCTTACTTTTTCCAATGATTTCCGCTTGGCATATTTTTAAGCACTTACGGCGACATTAATTAAATTACAATGCGACACAATGGTATTGGCGTTGCAATGAGACGTGTCGCCTGTGGCGACCACTACTGACATTAAATATTGCCAATAAGAATGTAGCTCCGTGCATACGAAAACAAAACGAAGGTGGCACTCATTAAAAAGTGGCAAAACAACCAGAGAGACAAGAAATAGTTTTGCAGTGAAAAATAATGGTTGTTGTGTGGCAAAATGGGCACCACTCGCTCAACTTGTTCAACTAGCTTGGCATTTTACTTGCAGTCTTATACTCATACCTAAGCAACGGAATTCCGACGTTGTACTACAATTGCAATTGCGTATTTGTTGCATTTTGACACATTTGTCATTTCTGACAGCTGACATATGTCACTGGTGGCAACATTTTTACACTTTTTTCACAGTCATCTCAGGCGCGTCAGTTAACAGACTGCTTTGTAAACAATTGTGTGGGGAATTGACAAAGCGCAAATAAATTACAATAATTTACTACTAATTAAGATAATTATGTATAAAAAACTTGAATTGATTTTATGTTGTAAATGTAATTGATATATAATTACTTTGATACAGAAATAAGTTGGGGTGATGCAAGAAGGTAAAAATTAGCCGAAAACAAGGTGTTATTTCACCTTTTATAATATAGAAAATAAAACTTGAACTGGTGATTCTTTATAAAAAATATTAAGCTAAAATTTAAAAAATATAAAAATTTAAACGATTTTTTTTCGATCTGAACAGATCCATTTAAGTTACGCGCGCAAGCCGCATCGATAAATATTTTTTGTTTAGATTGGTTCAACCGTTTTTTATATACAAGAACTACAGGTTACGAAGTTTGTACAAAAGAAATATGAAATTCTATATATGCATTTTAGAGATAGACATTCAGTCACCGAAATGTAAAATGCCATCAATTGTTTAATGATCATTTTTCGTATCATATCTCTTACATGCATATTAATTGCAGTAATAATCTTCCTAACCAAAAGTATTTTAAGTGGAAGGGTTCGTCAATTCATCTGTCAGTTGCAGCATGAAATTATCGCAAACGACACACATTTTTCTCCACAATTTGGCGATCAGTGTTTCGCCACTTGCTATGATACCTACAGATACATATTTATACATAAAGGTACAGCTTTTCAGTAAATTATATGTGCAAACGTATGAAAAGTTTACATTTAAGTGGAACAACATGTGGGGAGATTGACACGAGCCGAACATTGCATTTGCGTATATGTGTGTGATGTTAAAAAATCGCGTTGAATGACCCACAAGGAAAAATTTAGCGGATGACGTGTTAAGAAATGCAATTAAAAAACTGCGTAATACCTCTCCACAGAATCGCTGTTCAAATCCTTTTTCCGGAACAATAAAATATTTTTTTATAACTGGAGGCTCTTGGAGGCATTGGCAAGGCTTCACGCATATATATTACCTGAAGCCATGAAAAAGGCTGTAACATAAAACTAAGTCGATTTTAAAAATCTATCGTTTTTCGTATAAGAATCATGTGATAAAAAAACGCCAAATAAATAATTAAAAATAACATTTTCTGTCAATTACATCAATATTCAACATAAATGAAATGCTTCCTAACTATTGTATTTTGTACCTGACCAAAATTAATTTATCAAAAATTTTGTAATCCCTATCTTGAAATTTTGATATATATTTTTTCAATTTTTTATTTTTTCTGTATTAATTTTAAATAAAATTTAACTATTGTACTACAATTTAATTATTTAATTTTGGTTATATATTTTGAATAAAGAAATTATTTATAATTGGACTTAATGTCATCATAAAGGAAAGATAAATATTTATTTAACATTTGCTAAGAAAATATTTAGAGTATCAATCACTCTCCAAATATTTTGTTTTTTACTCGACTAAATTTAAAATATTGAGGACTTTTTCAAATAAACTTAAACTCTTAAATAAAAACTTCGTTATATGAATTTTTCGCATAAATTGTGAGACTATAAGAAAAAATTGCTAACAAAAAAGGTTTTTTTATTTCCTACAAATTTGCCCCTTAGCTTTTTTCATAGGAAAAGGTTTAGTTTTACCTGAAATCGAGATAAACATTTTTTTATCTTTAAAAACTCAAATATGACCGCAGATCGCTCGTAAATTATTTTTTCGCTTAATTTTTGTTATATTCTCTTTATTTTCTAATGGTTTTCAACCTATAATTTTTTTCACTTTTTACCATTTCTAAAGGCTTCAGGCTTCCCTCGTCTACTTTTTCAGATATGACCTTGCGACCTACAGAAAGCACTTAATTAGTTGGATATTCTAAAAAAACTGCTTTAAGCTTTTCCTACTGGGTTTGCACTTCGGTCGACATTCACTCACAGACAAGCATCGTAATGCATCATTTTTACCTCAACTAAACTCTTTCATGCGCAGCACGTGCCGGACGCGTCATAAACAGCCAACGGCAGGGACTGTGAACCAAACGAGCAGATGTTTGATGATTGCAGTGCACGAAAACGTGGTAAATGAAATGAACTTAAAACAGAAAGCGAGCCAAAAAAAGTTGAAAAAGATGAAGTCTAAAATGGGTATGATAAAAATTAAATGGGCAGCCAAACTAAAGCGTGGGCATGCACACTTGAAAATATATTTATTGCTAAGAGTTTACAATATGAACGAAAATATCAAAGAAAGAATTTAATTAAAAATATAATTTAATTATTTTCTGTGCAAAAAAAATAAATTTTAAAGTGATTTTGACTGCGTCTTTAGACCAAATGTAGTGGTTATGTATGATGTATGTATGGTATGTTTGTATGCCATCACCTTTCACGGCGGCAACATGACAAATGTTAAATTTATTAAAATACCATAAAATATGATTTTATTTTAATGCCACAACTATGCTGGCAGCATTTCACCGATCTCGTTTGCTTCTCACTTCATTTTTCATTGTAATTTACACATAACCTTTTCGTTTCTCTTTTGACAATTTTTCACTACAACTGCGCACGCGCCAACCTTATACAACGCGCATGCGCTTTAGGGCTGCAACTACACGAAAATCGGCTATAATAAAAATAAATAAATAGCAGAAGGCACTTAATCTTTCTAAGAAACGTTGCACAGGTGATAATGGGCCGTGTTTCAAAAACACAAAAAAAAATTAAAACATATAAAATGAGCGGCGCTTTTAATTAACAACTGCGAGGCGGTTACTGGAGCATCTTCAACGGCAGCACGACTTTCTGTCGATACATGTAAATATATACATATACATGTGGGTTTATGTAGAAATGCGTTGATTGTAATTCATATACATTTGAAGATGAAAAAAAAGAAAATACCGCAAAGAAATAGAAAAGAGGAAAATATACAATAATAAAATAAAATTATATGCAAACTTATTTAATTTATTTGGACTTTAAGTGCATTATACAGGCGAGTGGGCATTTAACCAACGCCTACAGGTGTGAACTGACACACACACTCACATCGGAAATACTCATCCCACAAAGGCAGCAACGCCACTGCCCACCATTGACAATTCATTCGCAAGAAATAATAATAAAATTCAATTTTACTACTTTTCCCTTCATCAGATGGCGATCAAATGGCTGTGTAAATGTGCTTTCTAGTATCATCACCTGATCGGTTTGCCATAAATGTGCATGCGCGCTTCCTATTCAACAGCCGCCAGTCGTATAGAAGCTTTAACTAATGATGCTTTGGAAGCAATGCTAATGAGCTTACGACTTTACGTCTTTAATTGCTATTTGTTAATGGTTATAACGCCTCTACACTGGCGTTTTGAGATTATTGCTAGGTAACAATTGATAAGCTTTGCGGATACAGCTTGTTTGTTGTAAAGTAGTTGTAGGGAAGATGTGGTGATGCTTTTGCTGCGGATAATTAGCTATAGTAGCATAACTAGCAACAATTAGTAAAGCATTTTCTAAGCGATTTCACATAAAACTACTTAAATGTTAAATTCATGATTAAAATGAGAAGAAAGCTATAAAGTAATTATATTTTCGACTTTCTCGTCGACCTAAAGTCAGTTCGAACCGTTCATTCAAAAAAAATTTGTTGTCATATAAATTGAAGCCAAACGACGTTGAAAGACGATTTTATTTTTGCATCGGCTTTTGAGTGGTGATGAAAAATGGATCTATTACGACAACCTTAAATGCAACAAATAATTATGTGAAACCTGGCCAACCAGCCTAAGCAACAATAAACCGTATATCTATAACAATAAGGTTTTGTATTTGGTGGGATCAGTACAGCGTGCTGTATTATGAGCTTCCAAAGCCGGGTGAAACCATTAATCGGGAACGCCATCCACAACAACTTATCAAATTCAACTGAGCGAATGCCGAAACATGTTCGGAATTTGCAACTAGACACGAGGCAATAATTCTCCATCATGACAACTTTTGGCATCATTTAGCAAGAACAGTTAAAATTAAAAATATTCAAATCCAAAAAAAAAGCAACATATGAGTGTAAAATAGTTATAGACCCAATGATAAGGCTTTATTTTTTATCGCCTTCATTTAAATTATATCTTTGAGGGTTATACAACTGGATAACAATTTCAAAAGCTCGTTTTCCATCAAAACTTAAATCAATTATAGCTGTCAAGCGTTAGAGAGTAACGAATCGAACACATTACACTAGTCGCGAGCACAGAAAAGACAAATCGATGTTTGCTTAAAGGTAGCCGCTCCACTCTGCGCTTAACATAAAACAACGTCAAGCGCAACAAGTGGTGAGATGTTCTTGAAAAGTCTTTTGAAGAAAAATAGTGCGAACTTTTCACATCTCTAATAGAGTTTTATGTCAATCCTAAAAATGTAAGTCTAAAAATTTTCAAAAATTCTTTATTTGAATTGACGCACACGAAAAAAATTGTGATCTGCTTATTAAGATTCTCTCATGAATTTATAATGCTATAAAATATATTTACACAAAATTTTAACGAACATCTCTTTCGAGAGTAACAAAAACGTGATGTTACTTAAATATGTTTAAGTATACTACACTGTATCCAAAAAAAAAAAAATTAATTTACAATATTGTTAACTGGTGTATGCTTATACAATTACTTAGTAAATAATACCAAACTTATTGCACGATAATTATATAAATAAATATGTAAATATGGAGAGTCACCAGCTAAACAAATATTCAAGTCAACTGTCAGAGTTGATGAAGAGTGATGCGTGGGTGCAAGAAATCACCGGCAAAGCAGATAAATACTGTCAATTGTATGACATTGTATAAACATAATAGAGGCCTTTACATGGCTACATAGGTTATATATACTATGTAAGTAGGTACAAAATGTGTAGATTTGTAAGCGACCACTTGTTAAACCCAAATTTCCGCTGAAAAGTCACAGTCATATACGAAATTGCCGACAATAATGCGCTCGTAAATCAAAAAAATTATGTTAACAACAACTTGTTACGAATTCTTGAAAACCCATACAGCGACCCATAAACGGCTAAGTGACCAAGAAAACTGAAAAATTTCAAGGGTTACACAATAATTTGAGATTTCTGTATTCTTTGCGCTTTTCTATATGGATTTTATTAACGCTGTCGAAAACAAAGATAAAAGTCAAAGAAAAACACAAATCTCCATACAAACAACAAATCTGTAATCAACATAAAACAAGCGCGCAACAGCAAAGAAAGTGAGCAACAAATGACAACTACAAATATATGCATATAGCAACAACAATAACAAGATACATATATCAAGACTGCTGTTAAGTGTTTGAGTTAAGCCAGATAGAAGCGCAGCAGCTGCAGCGGCGCACTTGGTTACACCCACCCACTTACCAGCTAACAGCAGCAGCAGCAGCAGCGACCTACCCGTGCTGCCTACAACATATCGGCTCTGCGACTTGTTTTCGAACGCAAGTCTCTTGTTTGTATGGTGTTGGCTGGTTGGCCGTATGTGGCTGGCTGATTTGTGTGGTGGGGCAACTGACACCATTAATGAAAAATCGAAAAATGCTGCTGTGCTGAACTGTTGCTGCTGAGCAAAACAACAGCGCATGCGGCAAACACGCAACCCAGCCATTGCTAAGCAGTCACATTTGAACTCCGCCAACACCAAAACGCTTTCTACCATTTTGGGGCGCTGCTGGCTGCTGGCTGCTGCCGCTTTTAGTGTTGTTTCTTCCCCCGCCTGCTACAATCTTCATTTGTTGCTTGCAATCGCTGATGCTGTTGATTATGCTTTACTGCCGAGAAAATCGTTGTTGTTATTGTGAGACAGCAGCGAGCTTTTTGGTTTTGGGCCTGAACGCCTGAACGCCTATGGGCGCACGTACACGCAGTCGTATTTTGTGGCTTTCGGTCGCTTTGTCGTGCTTAGCGTGTTTAAAGTCATTAATAAGCGACGGCAACAAACGAAAATCGCCTATTGTTTATGCTGCCACAATAGCAACAGCAGCAACAACAACAACAATAGCATTTATAGCAAACCATTGACAATATCAGCGAGCACAAAACAGTTCACTTAAATGCGGCGCATGCGCTTCAACATGCAAGCAGCACGGTGAATTCTACGAAAGCGCGTGCGCATGCGCGGCTGCGCAGCTGTTTGCTTAATGCATGCGCTTGCGCGTTGCTTTTGTGGCGTTGGTGTAACCGGCATGAAAATGATAAAAAATTATGGTGCGCTTGCAAAGCGGCTTTTGTGTAGGTGCATTCGCTTAACGAATGGATTAAATGGATTTATGCAGCATCATTGAGCAACAACGTCAACGCAAAAGGCTGAAAAGCTGAAAGCAACCATACCATATGCTTAGAGTAAGCGTTAAGCAGCATAATTGCGGTGACAACAAACAGCCGTAATTGATTATACATAGTATATGTGTATATTTAGAGAATTGCGAAAACATATTTTTGTTTTATTAATTGATTTTTAGGATATAGCATTAAATATATATATATGTATACAACAACCTAGTGAAGTGAAAATTTATGGAGTAAGGCTGTAGTCTAGAACTTTTAAAAAGCGTATTATTTTGACTTAGAATTCATTAGGATCCTGAAAAGTGCATTCAATTGATAGCAAACCCAATGGTTTTATAGTCCAAAGCCGCCATTTTGCGTAAATATATAATAAAGCTCAAATTGTGAGAGCTTTACTAGCAAGTCGATTTTAATTTCCTTTTTTACTATGTTTCAGAGAATCGCACAAGTTTCCGGAATCACATTTGCTCGTAGTATATATAGAATTTTTTTATATACTCGTACTCTAATATATGTTCAATAAAACATAAAAGTGTAAATTTCGATTCCTTTTTCCTTATTCCCATAATAAACGCCCAAAGTTAGAACTTTTCTAAGAGCTTTTTGTTAACTCAGACAAATCTATTAGTAAAATAACCCTTGGCCTAAAAGCTGTCTCGTTCGAAAAATTTTTAACTCTAAAAATAGAGTTTTTTCAGAGCTTTTACTAACACATATATAGGTTAGGTTATGTTAAGCTAGTAGCATCGCAATAAACAATGTTAATCTTATAGTGTTAGGAAAAGTATTTTCGGTACTGGAATTGCCACTGAGCTTGAAATTTTAGTTGTAAGTTGTTTAGTAAGAACTATTTTTTATATCTGGCAAGTCTAATATACTGCTTTATCTGCCTTGGTGACACTCAAGAAAAGGGAAAGCTAGCACTTTATTTTAAGTTTTAACTATATATATTTTTTTTACTACGTGAGTCTCCCTTTTATATGTAAGTCGCACAAAGCTCCTATATTTTAACCGTTAAGAGTAAATTTTTGTTTTGATCGTTCGTCACTATTTTTTCCAATGAAGTACACATTATTCCTGTTGTTTATATTTTATGTGAAAGTTGCGTAAAATAGCGTAAAAAATCGTAGAAAGTGTGCGTCCCTGCGCGGTTTCGGGGCAAAACCAATGTGAACGCTGTCATCAACAAACAACCGCCAAGTGTTAACCGCAAACAACGAACGGAAAACATAAAGCAACTACATGCATGTGGTTTGTACGCGTATTTTGAGGTGAAAACGTATAACAACAACAACAACAACTAATGCAAACAATTTAACCTAAGCGCTTTCAGTTGGCTGCCGAAAAACACTTTTATTTTCTATGCCGTACTGCTAGGTGCGGGGTGCAGCGCCTTACCGTTTTCACGCCTTCCCTACACCCACTTCATTTAGGTGCCCCCCCTTCCGCCCACACACTTATGCTTGTGCAGCCCACTTGCTTTTTTTTTTGTGATTATTTGTTGTTTATTTACAGAAATTGTATGCAATTGTGGCGCGTGTTTTTTTCGTAAGTTTACTATGATAAGTTTTGTTGGTTTTATTGTTGGCATGTATTGTACATATTTGCTGTTGCTGTCATGTTTGATAATGTTGCTGCAACGGTTGTTTCGTATGGTTATTGTTGTGCGCTTGTTGCGCACAGATCTGTGTAGGTTTGCATCTATATGTATGTGTGTGTGTGTGTGTGTGCACCTTTGCATTGCACTGGAATCAATCGATTGCTTGCGGTTAGTTTTTGTTGTACTTCGAGCCTCTTTTTCTACGGGCTTTTGCTTTCCGTCTTTGATGGCTTGCCATATCGTCGCCATAACATCAAACACTAACAACAACAAGCGCTGCAGTTTCATAAAGCCACATTAACAATGGCTAGCAAAAGCAACGGCAGCAACAGCGGTCATGTACATAACAGCATTGTTGTCGTGAGCAATTTGTAACATGCACACAATTTTTCCACTTTACTGCATTTTCCATTTTTTTTTTTTTTGGTTTTTTTGAATAATTTGTTTAATGTGCTTTATTATTTTTATTAACCAAATTTCTATTAAAGCCACCAATGCTCATGTATTAACTTTCCATTTTTTCAATTTGATAAAATGTTTTTTTTTTTTGTTGTAATTGAAATTTTGCTTATTTGATTGCATAATTAATCTTTTTATTACTTTTCACCGCAAAAATATTGAGTTTTTGGTTAAGGCAACAAAATTTTTGTACAGAGATAAAAATACAAAATAGTTGAGAAAATTATTTATTACGAGAAATTCCGTTGCGCAGTTGCAAAGTTAGTATGGTTTTATCTCTCTTAAATTTTTACAACAAATTTATTTGAAATGGCAATATTAAGGATGCCTGAAATCAAAAGAAATTATTTTATAACGTTTAAAAAGCCAAACGATCTAATACAAAATCTAAAGCATAAAGCAGTTAATTTAGTTTACAGATCACAGATGTGTAAATACATTGGGAGCACATATTACCATGAAATTAGTGGTGAGAAATTGAGTACAGTGTAAATGGTAAATTAAATATTGTAAGTAGTCAGTGCATTGGCTTCCTAAACCCCGACCCTATTCATAATTAAGTCTCAGCTGGAAAATGGTGGAGCTACAGCAGGATAGGAGTAAAAGCAAGACGTATGAACAGTAATTTCACTTTAACTGCGATATTGCTATTGAGAAAGCCGCAGAGCTAGCCTCTAATGCATCAGCAGACAAGCAGCAATCGACGTTCGTTTCGCATATCGGCCGGAAATGTCTTAGAAAGCAGGGCAGCAGTGGAGATTTTAGCAGAACTCACTTCTACTGGGTGCCAGGTAACAAAGACATCGAATATAATCAGATAGTGTACAAAATTGCCAATAGTGGTGTACGTCTGTCACCAGAAAACGTGACCAACATCGGAAACCCCATGCATTGCATATATAATACGACGTTATGGACAGGAGCATGGCAAGTAAAATCAAAACGAGATGGAACGATCTAGCGGGGTGCAAAGCTGCAAAACTCATATGCAATACCGTCTTACATAATATCAGTAATACACAAAGTTCCTGCTGGCACTGGATAGAAGGAATTGTAGGAACATGATTGAAATACGCACTGGTCGCAATTTAATAGCAGCACGCGCCTGCAGAATGCTGCTGACAGCTCGAGAAGACTGCAGGTAATGTCAAGAACACGGCACCAGGGAAACAACGGAGCAGCTCTTCTTCACTTGTATGGCATTAGCAAGACTACGCTTTAAGAATTTGTAGACCTCACGGTATGAGGTACTGGAAGATGTATCGTTATTAAGGTCAGCTGTTTGGTAAAGTGGCCCGATTTGAACAACATATTCAGTAATTGTAGCATTGCCTTAGGCAATAATCCATGCCAAAATTCATGAAGATATCTGATAAAATAAATAAGTTCCTTATGCAAGGACTTGATTTTGATCTGCCAGTTTCTATAGCAACTATATGCTATAGTGGTTCGTTAGCAGCGATTCCTACAGATAAGCAGCTTCAAAGGGTGAAAAGGAACTGTGCAAATTTTTAAATAAATGTCTCAAAAACTGAGAGACTAGTTCGCGTATATGGTATACAGAGAGATGAACATGGTTAATTTATAGGGTCTCGGCAGTTTTCTGCTGGTTGTTACAAACTTCGTGGCGAATTAATATAGACCCTATTTAAGGTATATATACATAATTCATATACATATATATATAAAATACATAAATCGAGTAGATATTTTCGTTGAAACAACAAAGAGTTTAAATTTTATATAATACTACTCGTACATACATGCTCAACATCGGCACATAAATTCTTGCACATCCAACTTTCTCCAATTAAAATGGCTTACCTGAAAAGAAAGCAAATAAGATTAATAATATATTGCAGACATCATTTTGTTTATTGCTTAAAGCTCATGAACCAATAAATATAGTAAGTGTATGAAAGTAAAATATACAATACATAAAAGTGGAAGGCATTTAAATTTATTTAATGCGCAGTTATTTGATAGCTTAATTATTGAGTACCAAAGTCATTAAAGGCTTAATTACAGTATGAAATAAACTGTAGGAGTCTGCAGAGAAAAATATGCTGGAGAAGTCAGCGGCATGAGATATAACTTAAACAACTCAGACTTTCAGCAATTAAATTAAAAAACAAAAAATTCAGTAAAACATAACAGAGAGATTACATGGCTAAAATATGTAGAAATCTGGCTTGATTACTGGAAATATTAACAGATTGGGTATTCTAAATGAATTTTCAGCATAATTTGGTGCTAAACTATGTAAATTGAACTAAAATAGTTTATATAAAGTAATTCAAGTGAAATTTAGTCGCTACTGTAAACGTAGCATTAACTTCAGTCTACGGCTTTGTAAAACACACAAAATAATACCACACACATCATAAGTGTAAAAAGTGAAATGTCATCCTTTCTCTAAAAATATCGAAATAAAAAGCGGAAAATAAATTTAAGCTGCACGAAAGGCCTTTCACGGGTGGCATTAACCAAGCAGCTATTAAACTAAAGTGTTGGCCACTTGGCGCGTTTTTGACCCAAATACCAAAGCCAATGCGTAACACGCAATGTTGACTTTATCAATGAAAATCAGTGCAAACAATGAAATCGAAAAAGTTGATGCACTTTTTGCAACTGCGACATGCTTCAAATATAACGGCGCATAGGATGTGTAGCAGCACTGAAGGCCCCAGATGTAGGTACTTTTGCATTATGCATGCAAGTTTTGCAATTATTTTTAATTTTTTTTTGCTTTGATATAAGTACATACATACATACATATATACTGCTGATGATAATATGCGACTAAAAAGGCAATCATTGCGAACGTCATTTAGTTAGTATTTCGCACCCAAAAAAAAAGACAAAAACAACATCACTCATTCAATGCGCATACGAAAAAGGAAATCACCACAATTTATGATGGGAAAAATGGTTATTTCTGTATTTATTTTGTTGCTGAGATTTGCTTTTCGTAATTTATTTTTGCAATTTTTCTTTATGGTCAAAGATAAACACAGAGATATGGCGATGAAATGACCATTAAAAATTGTAATGTGCAACTTGAGCACAAATAAAATAAAATAAAAGGAAGCAAGTAACATACATATATGTATGTGTATGTATATGCGAAGATATGCGTGCATGAATGCATGAAGCCGGCAATACAACTATACTATACTATGCGTATTTAAGTATGTGCATATGTATGTTTTTGAGCTTAACTAGCCAACGGCGACAGCAGCGGTGGCAGCCAACATGTTGGAGACACCGGCAATTAGTGTTGATGTGAAATTTTTCATGGTAAATGACGAAAAATAAAGAGATGTACAAAACGCTGATAAAAGCGCAAAATAACAAAATAGTATACGCGAAAATAAGTATGTACATATGTAACATATTATGTATGGAGATATGCGTAATGGACAGTGCTCTCGTATTTTGCACGTGTGGCATGTATGATAGATGGAGAAAAAGATATATAAAAAGAATTTTAGTATAAAAAACAAATCATAATTTTTTTTCAATCAAAATTCTGATATACTCTAACCTAAATAAGACCTATGTTTTTGTAAGCAAATGGAAAAGTAGTGCTGAACTAAGATAATAATACCTCTCAGAGGCTTAATAAAGCTGGTAATATTTCAGCTACCAACCTATGAACCATTTCTTTTGCTGTTAGTGATAAGGGATTTTAGCTCCGATTTTTTAAAAAAGGCATGTTATTTATGTTATGATGTTATAAGATTTTTAAATTGGTTTTTTTTGTGCCAACCTCGCGAAACTCTTTAATATAGCCGAGTATTTGTAGTGGCTTTATATAAATTTTGTTATTTTAGCGAGTGTTCTTTTTCTACTTGCTTAAAATCTGTAATTACAGATAATAACAATGATTTTATTAAAATGGATGAAAAAGTTTCGGTGTTATACATTTTTGTAAAAACGCCACACTCATATTCAATATTATTGTACAATAATTTGCTTTATTTATATATATGTTCTTTTAAGCATGCCACAGTAAATTTTATTTTTTTTTTAATTACAAAAAATTGCAAACGTTAAAATGTACACTCACAGAAAATTCCACAAATATTTACAACAGTGAAAGCAAAAAAAATTTAAAATATTGCTCTTAAGTCAACAAACCAAACCTTATACATATAAAAGTATGCTAAGTATGTACATATGTATGTATATTTTACGTAATATGTATGTATATTATACGTTTATAAAAGGTATCTTTTTGGAGTTAACGAGTTTCAAAGAGGTCGAAGCAACTGTAAATGGTAAACACGTGTGTAAATGTTTTAAAACAGCGAAAACTTACTTCTTTAATATATTATACTTTAAAAATTTACTTTTTTATGATCTGCTTGACCCTCTTTTGTCCCTTCTTAGCATCCGTCATAGCAGCATAACCGAATAATGTTATACAGCGTGGAAATGATAAGTAAACGTGAATGGAGTTCATATTTTTAAGTTTTAGTAACTTATGTACTGTAATTAATACTAATGATGTTTTCAATAATCACAATTTCTAAATTCGTAATCAAATATTTCGATCTTGGAAGCCAAGTACAAAAAACGGTGGAATTACTTTTTTACTTAAGACTCAACTTATCGAAGAAAATGTATTGTAATATTTGGCGCATTATCCAGCTTGTACAATTTGATAAAGAGCAGTCATGTCAAATTTATACTAAATTATATAAAATTTTATAGTCAATATACATAAAATAATGACTATTTAATTAATTTTTCTATGTTTCGTTTAAAATTTTTTCTTTATTTAATAAAAAAAAATACACTCCATATATTATATTATGCCTACATACCAGGCTTTAAAAATTATTACAAAACCTGCACAAATATAATGCATAAGTATATATATAATATGTATGTTTCAAAATTTTGATACCCACATACATATATTCAACTTTCATTATGAAATTGCAGATTACAACAATTAAGCAGCATTAACAATTAGCGCCTAAATACTGAGTTAAAGCATAATTACTTGTATTAGCAATTTTTATGGGTCATAACGAGGTAATCTGCAGTCATTTATGAAGCGTATTAAATTTCATATATACAGGATACAAAAATAGTATGAAAAAATTTTGTAAAAAATATATATTGGTTAAAAACCATAAAGACACATGATATAAAGTTATTGTAAGAAGAAAATATAAATATATGTAAATTCAGAAGTGCAAAATATCAGAATATGCTGGATCGTACTTGTAGATAAAATTAGCATTATATTTTTGCAACAAAAAATATTTACATGTATATAAACACATTTTTTGAAATAACATATTATATTCGTATGCAAAACCCCTTACTTAAAGTTTTTAAGTGTATGAGAACATTTTGATTAGCCGCACTCAAGCTTAATACGATTCTTCACGCGCCAAACTGCTAAAGTCACTCGCACCACAGGCGTGCACATTCTCAGGTAACCATCGAGACGACACTCTCCCAACAAAAAATAATAACAAAAGCAAAATTGAGGTAGCTTGAAATCCCCAACAAGAAAGTATACATTTTTTTCGCTGATAGCGTTGTTTTAATTGTTGTTGGCATTATGTGGATTTAATTTCGCTTTATTTCTTATTTCTGCACAAACACAACACTCACACGGCCTTCACAAATGGTCATCTCCAAAGCGATCCGCATACCGCCCGAGGCAAACGAACGCAGGAAGAGCAACAAACAAACCATAACTTGTATGTATGCCAACCGAGCAACATGCAAACAGGCGGCCAAATAGCGTATACAAGCAAATTTTGTATTTTTGTTTTTATTTCGTGTAAGTTTGTATCGGTTAGCCACCACACACCATTCGTCTCCCTCAACCAATCAAGCGCGCAAGCTTCAATGCTTAGTATGTATGTACATAACATTTGTAGTGGTGTTGTTGTCGTAGCGAGAGTGGCGTGATGCCAGTTAACAAGTTGTTGTTGCTGCTGCTGAAGTTGCTGACGTTGTTGACGGAAATCTCATTACTTGTTGGAGTTGGGCAAGTGGAAGCTGCGCGCATGCGTACCTGTAGCACACATAGAAATACCTAAATACTACTATGTATATATGTACGGAGTTTTATTTATGTGTGGCGCTTTTTGCACAAAGGCAAACTTCAATTGGCAGCCAACTGCGGTTGTTGTCGCTGTTGCTCAATGTCGTTGGTTCTTTTTTTTCTGCTTCTTTTGTTGATTTTATGTTGCATGGTTGCCGCTTCAGTGTCAAGCTTTAAGATATACAGGTATATTCGCAGAATTATAAGTATACATAGGTATATGGTTGAAACGTGTTTTATGTATCCGCAACACGTCCATTAACCCTTATGTGCGCATAAAGATATCAACATAAGAGCTTTTACTTGTAGTTGTATGCTCTTCACTTCTCGATTAAGAACCCGGTTAGAAGTTGAAGTTAATTTTTGTTGTAGTTATTGTATAATCGACTGTACTGTAATGGATTACTTTCGCCAGCATTGCCTTGTATTTACACAAACCCAAATTACTATCAAATCACATTAAAAATTCGTAATGGCTTCCAATACTTTTTTTTTAAACTCTTAATCTGATAATAGAATTTTTATTTTACAATTCCCCCATGCATTTAAAGCTGAAATGAGTGAACGTATACTAATTGAATTTAAGGCTACTTAAAGTACACCCGAAAACCACCCAAATCCTCACCCTTACTCATGGACCACATGTCTTTGTTTAAGCTGTAAATTTTGTTGGAATCTTAGGAGAGCTATTAAACTGTCCTTAAAATTGAAAATGTTTTTATTAAATACCTAAAGAATAAATGAAAATCTAATAGAATACAATAGATCAGCTGTTCCTTGTGTTATGTCATTCCCAACTGGGAATCCCAAATTACAGAAAAGTTTGGGCCATCCAGTAAAGCATTTACTACATTGAAGCCTAAAAAGGAGTATGAAAACTAGATGCGAATTAATGCATCTATATACATACATATAGGTTTATGTACAGTATGTTTGGAGCAAAAAACAAAATGAAGAGAAAAGATGACATACATACTGAAAGGACACCGAAAAAATTTGCGAAGGTCGTTTGAAAATATTTTCGCTTAGCAAAAAATATAATACAATAAAAGTTACTAAAAAAAATTTAAGCATGGAAACACAAAGAAGAAATTCTTATGTGCTAGTCTGTCGTTTGGCTAATTTCGCAGTTGTTTTGTTGTTTTTGCGGCGACCAGTTATTTTGCGAGATTTATTTCTTCCTTTGTCTGTTGCGTTGCTTTTTTTAACTTCATACCTCAAGCGTATTTGCCACAAGAGTTGATTTTATTTTGTGTTATGTTCTGTTTTGAAACCTTTTTTGAATATACTAAAAATTCTTTTCGACTGTTAAATTGCAAAAAACTTTTAGGAGTATAAAAAAAATTTCTAGAAACTTTTTGCAATAGAATCTCTCGTTATTTTAACCGTAAGAATTGCATGTAAGCACTATTGATAAATATGTAAATTTTCTAAAAATTTGGTCTTGAAGAACGTTCGTCTATGACTTTAAATAGCCTGATATACACCAGAAAATGAATAAAGTGTTACTTTTTATAACAAAAAATGCCCTCGGAGCGCACCCGAAACATGAAAGTGTTTGAGTCAATGCTTATTAACTATTATCTTTATTAATACCGATAACCATAATGCATAAAAATTTTAATAACATTGAACATTATCTAAAAGTGACGAAAAATTATTAATTTTAAAATTATTTGAATATTTTTACAAATACTAAATACTTTTATAATTAAATCTTTTCTAAAAGGCAAATAGTCAGAATTTTTTGATTACTTTCGCTTACCAATAATAATGATAATTATAAACTTGTTACTAGTTAAACATTTTTCCAAAAATAATCAAAAACTAATTACGTTTTAATTATTAACATAATTTAATAAATGCTGAATAGCTTTAATTAATTAATAATCAAATATTTTCTGAGTTAGCATTTTTTGTTTATTCACGATAGCCATCAATAAATAATCACATAATTAATTATAAAATAATTTTTAGTAATAATCAAATACTAATTACTTTAAAAATAATTTAAATATTTTTTTCAAATACTGAATATTTTTGTAATTAAATTTTTCTGAGAAGCAAATGAGCAATATTTTTAGATTATTTTCGATTACCATAAAAATAATCACTTAATTATCACTAGGAAAATTACCAAAAATATTAAAAAACTAACTACTGTTTAAATTACTCAAATACTTTTATAAATACTGAATACTTCTGTAATCAATTCTTATCTGAGTCAGCATTTTTGGATTATTTCCGACTAACATCAATAAATGTTAACTTCAAATAATTATAAACTAATTACTATTTAATTTACTGAAATAATTTTATAAATACTGACTACTTTTGTAATTAAATACTTTCTGACAAATCATATTTTTTGATTATTTGTCATTCGTTTAAAATAGCAAATTCTTAGTTATAAAAATGAATTGAATTAATACTTATGATTACCGAACTAAACTAAGCTGTTGCATTACTAATGGTAATTTACACTTAGCAGCTCTATTTGTAATTCTATAACATCTTTAAGCAAATATGTTACAATTTTTAGGCATATACTGGTGATATTCATCAACTATACGCATTTTAAAAAATATTAAAAAAGTTAATTATACTTTCATAAAGATCGGTTTTTCAATGAATACATAAATATACACACATACCCAAATACATACATGAAAGCACACATATTGAACTAAAAGCGCACAAAATACCACTCATCAAATGCTGAAAGCACAATTTTGTACAACAAAATGAACTATTAAATTTCACTACCAAGAAAATGTCAGAAATCACAACCAACGTCCGCCCCGCTACATGGACTCACCCTCTCTGTGATTTTCCTGCCAATACCACTTAGGCACTTAACGCCTAATTGAGGCAGCCCAGCCTCTGCAACACTTTTACAACACCACCAGTCAGCAAACACAGGCCAGCTTGCGCTTCCCCAACACTGCCAAAAAGAGTGTGCGATGCGCCGCAACACTTTGCACACGTCAAAATGGCGTATAGCATAGCTTATAATCAAATCATAAATTTTTATCTATAACGCCACAGTGACCATCACTGAGGCCACATCGCCACCACAAAGAGCAAAGCAAGGCAACCGCAAAGCAGCAAGGCAACAAGTCAGCCTGGTTGCATGTTGCGCATCTAATCGCATGATTTGCATTGCAGATAACCAACAGCGAATGGAGCAGCCGAGATACAAGGCAAACAGCAATCGCTGTTGCTGCCACCACGCTGGCCTGCTGCTGTTGATCTCGCCGATATGCTGACTTTTGTAGCTTTTTATATTTGCAACAACTGAACGTGTTGCTTTTGTGCAGTTTGCATGCTGTTTGTACCCTGTGTACGCTAAAAAGTTTCGTCAGAGCGTGTATGAATGTGTGCGTTTGCCTCGCTTGTTGCAGCCGCGTGTAAAACATGCCACATGTGGTCAAACGCTAACGAGAATTGGCAGGAGGAAACGAAAGGAAAAAATAGAAAAATTCAAAAACTAAAACTCATAATTTTTAAAAGAAAAAGCGCGAAAAATTAGAAAGACGAATGCACAAAGCAGTTAAGGAGGCGCAGGCGCGAAAAAGTGTGCATTCCCGCAACTGCCACAAGCTATTTGTATGCGCCAATGCGTTGACATGTTGAATTGGCGAGTGCGAACGAAATATTCAAATGCGATGAGAATGTAGGGTGTTGAAATGGCAGCAATGCGAGACTTCTAAACACAAGCATTGAAAAATCTATTTGGCCACAGTTGGAGCTGCCAGGTTGCAGCAAGTAAATGAAATTATGTGTAAATATAGCAGTAGCAATGTAGCTGATCGAGTGCGTGACGTATCTGATAACGCTGCATGTGGCATACATATGCTAGTTGTTGTTGATATTTATCTTGACTAACAGCAAGAGTCAACAAAGTTCAAAACACCACAAATTCCACTTAGTTAGTTCATTATCGGCGATTTTGTAAAACTTGTAGTAAGACGACACCAAAGTTAGATATCACTTAGCTGAGAAATAGTAGTGTAAAACAAAGAATCATTATAAACCAAATACTAAATAAACATTTTGTAATTATTTTCCGGAATTTGACATAAAAAAGTCAGGATATAACAGCTCTTTAAGAAAATGGAGGTTAATTGAGTGAACCAAATAAAAAATATGGTAGCTTTGGCTGCATCGAAATATAAAAGATTCCTTACAAGGAACAATTCTTCGGAGACTGCACCGCTGCCTTAGGCAATAACCCGTGCCAAATTTCGTGGAGATATGTCGCCAAAAGAAAAAGTTTTCATGCAAGCACTTGATTCCGATCGTTCACTTTGTATGGCAGCTATATCCTATAATGATCCGATCTAAACACTTTATTTAGAGATTGCAGCATTGCTTTAGAAAATAATTCATGACAAATTTCTTGACGATATCTCGTCAAATGATAAGCTTTTCCATACAATAACTTGATTTTGATCGGCCAGTTTATATGGCAGCTATACTCGTATGCTATAGTGGTTTGATATCAGCAATTCCGGATATGTGCAAAATTTTAGTTTGATAACTCAAAAACTTAGGGACTATTTCCGACAGAGGTTAAATCGATTCAGCTCGTTACGCTGATCATTAATAAAACCTATTAAGCATATAATAAAGACCGTTCGTATTTCTTACACCCGGATAACATCAACAGAGCACTTACTCAATTCAGAGAAATGTTGTGTGTTATTCTGCCGCGTCCGGCAAATCATTTTCTTATTTAACGTATCTTATGTTGGAAGCGTTCAGGTCCGTTCTAGAGCGTTTTGAACTTTGGGTTTTGCACATAAATAGTTTCAATGATATGTGGTTTAAGTAATATTATATATTGCATTACATATTACTGCATTTAAATTTCTAAATTAAGTTTTGAAGACACGCAAAGTGATAAGTGAGTGTTTAATAAGTGTGAAAACATTTCCTTGGCTTTATAACACGACATTAAATCAATTATAAAGTCATTTGTGTACAACAAAACATGAAAGTAAACATGAAAAATGTTGTAAAAATATTCAAACAAGAAAAAACATTAGCTTAGGCTGCACCAAAGCTATAATACCCTTCACAAACACAAAAAATATAAATAAAATTGATTTTGATCGTTATGTTGTATGGCAGCTATAGATTGCATCATTGCCGTTTTTTGAAGATATCTCGTCAAATGAAAAAGTTGTCCATACAAGCATTTGATTTCGATCATTCAGTTTGTATGGCAGCTTTATGCTATAGTAATCTGATTTGACACAACAATTGAGAAGCTTCTTGGAGAGAAAAAGACGTAAGTAAAATTTCAGCTCGATATCTCTAAAACTGAAGGATTACTTCGCGTATATACAGACAGACAAACGGACATAACTAAATCGACTCAGCACGTCACGCTGATCATTTATATACATATATACTTTATAGAATATCCGACGTTTTATATTTGGTATTACAAACTTCGTGACAAACTTAATATACCCAGTACAGGGTATAAAAATCAAACCGATATAAATAGTGCGTTAATTTAGTTAAAGAAATGGGGAAAAAAATTAGATGCTGACATTAAAAAGCACATGCGTACACTTGATAAAGAGGTCGTACAACTAATTTACGCACTCATTTATGTAAACGTGTGTACACTAAATCACACACATATTTACATAGTTGAATATATATTTAATGCAGCCACTAAGCGTAACGTGCGTATATATATACGTAGACGTCTTCCGCTGGGGCGATCAAAACAACAAACCAACTAAAATAGGTGTTAAATTAATGTGCCAACAACAAGATTTAATGAGATGGAGTTGTTGTTTTTGTTGTAATTAGTTACAAAACTATTTATTGTAAGCCCACCTGTAATAAATATGATAGCTATAAACGCACAACTCAAAGTTGATGTAAAAACTTTGACGAGCAGCAGTCGTTGAAAAAGTGTAAAGTAAGTTCAGTTGAAAGCACGCATGCACAGCGGCGTTTAGCTGTGAGTATGTGCGTACAGGAAGGAAACATCATGTAACTATTTTATACGTAGGCACGCAAACAACCTAGTAGCCGTAGAGGCGACTGGCCTTTGGTCAAACGAACATGTTTGTAATAAATAAATAAGTCAGAATTAGAGAGGCGATCAGCCGCTATCAGTAATCAAGATCAACGATTTGCCTAAGCGCCTCCCTACATATTTCTACACAATATAGCAGCATTTGTTATTGCTATTTGTTGCGTGTTGAATGCCTAAACACCTTTATTCAATGCTGTTTTCATGTGGCAATACAGATAAATATTTATGGGCGCACGTAGGATCGTTCATCAAACGAGATCGTATTGCAATGCCAAGCCACATTTCATAGGCGGGATATTATAATTTTGGTATGTGAATCATTTTGTTGATGATGCTGTATGCGTTTTAATAGATAAGCAAGTTCAGGCGGCAATGTGACAGTGTAAGACGTCTGAAACCTTCACTGAAACGCCCTATATGCGCAACGATTGCATTGACAGCGACAACTTTTTATATGTAACAACAGAAATATGATCGCTTAGCTGTGAGACTAACTCGCCAGACGACCACATAACTACCATACATATGTATGTTAGTGTATATATATTTGTAAGTCGTCTGTATCGATCGCTGATCAATTTACAATTACAATACGTTAATGCTACAACTTATAGTTTTACGGAATTGCAAATATTTCCTCTTTGTTTGTGGTGAAGATCGCACGCATATCATTTGCCATGTTATATGGAATGTGACCACATTGTCTCAGGCACTCGTAAAGTTGACATTACTTTTTGTGCGTACACCTAACGATCAACACATAACGTCTGCCTGCGCAAGATTTGCCGATCACGCGAGTGTTTCAAACTGATCGCATTTCTGCTGCAGCGATCAGTTTGTTTTTTTTTTTTTTTTTTTTTTTTTTTTTTTTTTTTTTTTTTTAATATATGTATATCCGGCGTAAACGCATCCAATGACTTGGCTCATTGAAGCAGCAACGATTGCTGACATTTTTGTGCGAAAACCGATCAGTTGCTTGTAAGCACACAATATTCATAAAATATGAGGAATTTATGTTTTCATGCTTTTAAGTTTTTAAGTGAGAATTCATAATGGTGGCGTGATCATTTATATCACAAATAAACAGATTTTCTTAGCAGTATTCGTAGACATAATTGCGAGTACCGGAAATTTAATGTTTCAATAGCTTGTTTCCTGCGTAGATACTTTATTTAATTCTAAGAGGCGTTGTGCTCATAATATTTGCACTTCGAAGTGCTCCGTAGCCATTTTCCGCTGCATGTGGGCTTCTAACGCAACATTTTGTGCCATTCATTCCAGTTGCACTCGTTTAAATATTTAAACATTGTATGCTTTTAGGAAAATATAAAATTTATGCCAATAGAAATCTTTCTTTACAAGGCAAAGTGGCTCCCTACCTTTGGCTCTCAGTGATTTACATACCTCTCATTATGATACAGAACTAAACCCCATAGCTACCACTCTCTAGCTGTGACTTTTTTACCAACTAACAAAAGTATGATGGCGCTTAAAAAATTGATGCAGCTAAATGACAATAAAATGTAAAAATAAAATGGAACTAATTTTTTTTTTTAAGCTTAGTCTATGCTGATTAAATAATGACGACAACCTCGAAACTAGAAGCTTTCTTTATAGCGTATTAACTTGACACAGGGCAAGTATAAAAGATGCGCAAAATTTAATTTTTTTTAGCCCCTAAGGAAAATGTACATAAAAATAACAAGACCAGTACCCATTTTAATAAAAATTGTGAACAATTAAAGAACCAAAGATACTATTTTCAATATAGTGCCGAGAATCACATTTGTTTACATCACTGACACTTCGTAAGATCTGGATGCCTAAATGCTTTCAACACTACAAGGATGTTATGTGTTTAAACAGAACTTTCATAGAACAGACTTAAATTAACTTGTCAATCGCTATTTCGAAGAAAGCAACCTTAGTTGTAGTGGTAAGTAAAAGTCACGTATACGCCATGCCCTCAAATTTTTGAAGAAGCATTCACAAACAATAAAATTGCTCTATATATGTAATATAATTTAAAAAGTGTGAAAAATTTCATGTAGGCTAACACATATCCGCTACACCACTTTTTAGTGCTGAAAACTTAATGTTTTACAAAAATCTAAAAATAAATGCTTTTAGCGCTAAGTAAGTAAGCGTACGGAACGTATGATTTCCAGAGAAATTGATTAGTGGAGTTGTGTGTACAAATATGCGTTGTAGTTTTAAGAATTTTATTTTATAATAAAAGTATTTTATGAAACATTCATTATAGAAGCACTAAACTACAACAAAAAATATATAGATTATATATATAATTATATATAAAATATTTGCTTATTTTTTATAGATTTCTTGACATTTATTTAATGTACTGCAGCTGCCATAACTTTTCATTACTGCATAAATTTTACCAACATTCTCTTCGGCGAAATATTCATATATACATACAATTAAATATTACCATATCAATAACTTTAAAATTAAACTGTAATGTGTACGTAATCTAATTTACAGCCCCTACTGTTGTTGTCAGCGCTCTAATAACTGGTTATTGTTTAAAGTATGACCAATTAAAGTCATTAGAAATTAATTGTTTGTTTGCATTATAATTTGAAATAAACATGTCAGAGCAGTTTGTCTTGAATGAAAGCAGTAGATCGCATTTTGCATGTTTTTCAATGAAATTATAATCTGGTATTGAAGTAATAATGATTATTATAGTAATTATTTCCATTATTAAGTGTCATTATTTTATCATAATAAGTAGTGGAAGCAAAGCAATGTGTTGTATTTTTTTTTTTTAATATGTGGAATATATTATTTGTTATTAGTTAATTGGAAAAGTATGCGGTAGTGTGGATAAGTAGTCGGGTTTTAACATTAAAATAAAAATTTGTATTTGTGTTTGTTGTAATAGACCCAAAGATACAATTGAAGTTCTAATGACTCTAGGAATCTCAAATTTTTCGATCAATAGCACAAATTATAAAAATGTATTAAGGCTATTTTCAAGCCTAGGCAGAGAAACTTACTATTAACACAACGCTTTGCTAACTTTATTGCTACCAATCAAACTTAATGTTACTCATTAACATCGCATAAGTGATAAAAAAAAACTCGCAACGAATTTTGTTACACTTTTTTGTGAATGTACGTTTACAGAATATAATGTACATTAATAATCGGTGGTTCATCTTAAAAAATTTTGGATTCCCATCCCTTATCCGATTTCTGGGAGGACCTTTGAAAAAAGATGTCTGACGGTGAGGAAGATTTTGTACTTAAAAGTATCTCAAATCGAAAATTAAAAAAAAAATTATCATTACTATAGATGAATACAAGTAATGATTGAAGGAGTAGTCAAAAATTTGATTTTTGATAAAATGGCGGCATCCAAAAAGTGTGAGTGTGGAGTTAAGCAGAGTGATTAAAATGATTACAAAAAAAATCTTATTTCTTCGATCACTGCAAAAAAAAATATACTAAGAAGGTCGTGTGAAAATTTCTGGCCGATTAGGCGAACCGTTTCGAGGGAATTTTCTTCACCGACACTGAAAACAGCAATTCGAGAAAAACGCGTTTTAAGTTTTGAGAGCCGATTACGCTAAATTAAAAAATTCTTACAAATACACTTACATAAATACTAATATCGCCGAAACTATTTGCCAGATCAACTCAAAATTCTCAAACAACTTTATAAATCGATTTTTGAAATTTCCAACTGGATATAACGCCTTAAATTTTTAAAAATCTATAACAAATGTACCTATATGCTTTTGAACACCCAAATTACTTTTTCAACATCCCACTTGCTTCCATATATAATTTAAAATTTTTCGAACTGCAAAATAGCTCTCTAAACATTTATCATCTTCATGGCATTGAGGCATTATAGCATGCTTCCGCAATTTTCTGCAATGCTTGCACGCAATGTGTTGCGCATGTGCTTTTAGTGTTCACGCCTCTGGAAATTTGCATAAGTACAAGTAAATACTTGTAGGTATATGTATATATATGTATAACATATTCTTGTATAAAATATTGCAAACTTAGTTTTTTGGTTGGATTTTAATGTCATTTTCGCTAAATTTATGTTAATAAAGGGTTGCCAAAATATATATCTTGCACATCGATATATGTTTGTGACACATGCGCATAAGTATGTAGGCAGAACACAAAATGCATTTCATATTTTTTATATATTTTATGATGTTGATATACTGCATTTGTATTAATGTGTAAACGGTTGGTTAAAAAAAAAATAAATAAATAAGAAATATTTTTATGCTGTGAGGTTAAAGGCTTTGTGGCCACATTAACTTTTGGCCGTCATGCTCTTATATCAGTATACTTATGTTATTGTTTTTGTTGTGCCTTTTTTTTTTGCTTGCTGCGTTTCGGTTGACAAATGTGCGTGAATGTGCGCAAATGTCATAAAGATGCGCAGATAATTGCAAGTAATGCAAATAAAAGTTAACGCATTTATGTGATGTTATATATACCGTTTGAATATATGTATATGTACGCATGCATGTGGGCATAATATATAAGTATTTTTGAGTATACGCTGCACAGCTAATGACACCACTTGACAGACGTTTGGTTGGTGTTGCCACAATGAAACCAATCAGCATGCAACACCACGCGTCGAGGCAATTACTTTTGATTACGCCTCACCAATGATTTGTTTTTGTTGTTTTTCTGGTATTTGTTTTAAAGGCGCGACACCCAAAATTATTGCACACATACGTATCTATAGGCTCATATGTATGTATGTATGTATGCATACAAATGTTATGTTATTTATTTAAAGGTTTGCATGCAAAACTCAAAATGCTGCAAAATGACTGTGAAGTCAAAGCGAAAATTAAATTAAATTAAAATTTCATTTGCGTGCCTGTTATGTGATATGCCCAGAACAAGCGAAGTAGCAAAACAGACAATAAGCAAGCAGCAACAGCAAAAGTATTCAAAGGCATATGCATTATACACATACATACATAAATATATGCTAGAGGCAAGAAATGATACGCAAGAAACGCGGCTTCGTAAGAAATATCGGATTTGAAGTATGAGGCGCGCTTCTGCAACACACAAACACATATGCAATATATTATGTATATATGTTAATGTTTAAAAACACAAAATTGTATATATATACATGTGTATATACACATAATTTTATACCTTGAACAGGGTATATTAAGTTTGCCACGAACTTTGCAACACCGGAAAGGAATCGTCTGTGGCCCTATAAAATATATAAATAAATGGAGGGCATGATGGGCTGAGCCGATTTAGCCAAGTTTTGCTGTCCGTCCGTCTGTCTGTATATACGCGCAGCAGTCCTTCAGTTTTTCAGATTTCGATCTGAAATTTTTGCACACGTCCTCCCCAAGCCCCAAGAAGCTACTTATTAGTCAGAACTGCCGTTTTTGGACTCCAAAAGCATATAGCTGCCATACAAACTGAACAATCGGGATAAAGTGCTTGTAAGGAAAACTTTTGTATTTAACGATATATCTTCACGAAATTTGGCATGAATTATTATCCAAGCCAACAGTACAATGCCCTTAGAATTTGTTAACATCGGAGTAATATAGCATATGGGTGTCATACAAACTGGTCGATCAAAACTAATATACCGCTCTTTTTATACCTTTTTATGCTGTAAAAAATGCATATTTGAAGCCTATTATAGATTTCGTGTTTCTTATTTTTTATGGAAGTGTGCAAATAACTATGCGCTTATTTTATATAATTTTTATTAATTCTCTTTCTTTTTTTTTGTAGTTTCATTCGTCTGCAAGTCCAGCGTCTTTGCCTTACAACTAATTTATAATGACACTTTGGCGTGGTTGAGCGCGATTTTTATTTTAAATTAATGTTGACACGCTTAAATAAAACACCACAACAAAACAAAAAAAAAAACAATTGTACAAACAGCATAAAACACTGTGGCAGAGAGAACAACAAAGCAGAAAAAGAAACGAATTATACAAATGAGCAGCGAAATTCTTCACCTCATAAAGGCACTTGGCAAAATATTATACATCTACATATGTTTGTATGCCAAGCTCAACAGCAAGAATATGCTGCAGTCAACAGCAAAACAACAACACAGCGAGACTGTCAAATGACTTTGGTAGTTGACATTGTATGCTTCGCCAAATTCTTTCGAATTTTCGTATACACTTTATTTCAAGAGATCTAAAGTCAGTAAACTAATAATTAGCAGAATCAAGAAATTCTGTCGCTATGCGTAAATATACTTATCTTAAATATACTTATTTTAAACTCCTTGTGTAATCAATTATAACACAGCCGTTCTTAAGTCGCTGTTGGCAATGCTTAAGCTCTTCTCGCTTGTCCACAATTTTAATGTGAATTTAGCGCAAGAAAGTATGTAGATACCTCATTAAAGTGGTATAACTACTTGTATTATCGATTATGCCAGTTTCCTTCATTTATACCAATTGTTTATTCGATTCGCTACTCTCCAAAATTTCGCAAATAGAAGACAACTAATTTATACATTCTTAGTTGAGATGTTTAGACAAATATATTGAATTTCATAATGAAATCCAAATATTTAAAAAAAAATTGAATGGTTCCTTAACCCTAACCATTTTAGAATTTTAAATATTTCACACTGTAATGATTTCAATTAAAATCCATAATTCAGCATTTAATAAACTTTTAGAAAAATATTATCAAAACTCTTTTAAATGCCTTGCAGGTCTCAGTTACGGAAGCATAACTCCATTTATTATCTAATGAAATCGTTATCATCAACTGATCAATTTCAAAAGTAACTTCCTTAATAAAATATTTAAACTCGCGGAAGCTTAAAAGCAATTATGCAATACACGGACCAAATGATGGCTGCAGTAAAATTTGCCAAATCATCGATAGCTTAATCTAAAAGTGAGTAAGACGGAAAAGCATGCCACAATAAATTCCTACAAAGCGATGTACATTTCAAGCTGTCAAATACACAGACATTCCCAATATCGCATTACTTTTAAGATGCAGCCATTCACCGAAACGCCACTGAGCTTGATTTGAGCGCATAACACCAAGGTTGTTTTTTGTGCACAGAAAAATTTGCCAATAAAGCTTAGATAAATAAATAAATAGTTTATACAAGCACATGGCTGATATTTTTAAATTTATTACAGCTGCTTATCATAATTACCGCTATACTGCGCTGGCAAATTTCATCGCCAAACGCCATTATCCAGCAACAACGCCATACCACAGACAGTGCCAAATTCATTGGCATGCTTTGCCTTTTTGGCTTTGGAGCCGGTTAAGCCCATCTGACGCCACTCGCATTGACCACTAATCTCATTTCGCTCTATAAGTACGCAGACTCTTATAGAGACCTAGACTCGTATGCATATGTGTTCATAGTCAAGCGAAATTACTACAACAAACAACAGTTAATTGGCATTCATTTAATTAAAGCGAGATTTTCATACTCAAGCTGCCCACAGAAATTTTTTCTTCAAAGCTCGTATGCTCGAAAGCTAAGTGCTCCATAATTTGAATTCATTGTGTGTTACGCAAACGAAATTGGGTATATCAGTAGGTGCTTATATGCATACGAATGTACATATATATTCATAAATACATATGTATTTATATTTGCTTGAACAATTTGCTGTTGAGATGAGTATAAATCAATTTTGCATTTGCACCTTTCAATTTGTTTGAAGCAAATCAATTAGATATGAATCGTAATTTTTAATTTATAAAAGTAAATACAATTTAAACAAGAAAAAACGTTAACTTTGGCCGCGCCGAAGCTATATTTTAATACCCTCCACAATTGCAAAAGATTCCTTGCCAGAATTTGATTTTGATCGTTCAGTTTGTATGGCAGCTATATGCTATAGTGTTCCGATCTGAACAATTTCTTAGGCGATTGCGTTATTGCCTTAGCCAATAACCCATGCCAAATTTCGTGACGATATCTCTTCAAATAAAAAAAAGTTTTCCATATAAGTACCGAAAGTTAAATCAAAAATCATATTTAGAATATTCCTTACTTTGTAATTATGTAAGGACTATATGTAAAGAACATTATTCTCTGAGAGAGTATAGCATATAAGTTCAGATTGGAGACTTTTAAGATTCATTTAAAAAAATATCCTCACTTTTCAATGATGTAAAGATTATGCTTACATGAGAAACGAGTTTTACACGACAGGAGGTAGACTATCCGAACACCATTCTATGTATGAACCCCACCACTAATTATAGTATATAAGAGCCGTCTTCTTTTCGCTAATTCGCTAGTAGCTATTTTTAATTGCTGCGCTCTTACCATACATTTTAAAAGGGAAAGCAACAACAAATTAGCTAGTTGATACATGAGAGTGTGCAGATATCTCATTGAAGTTTGATTTAGACTTTAGACCAGTTTTACTATTGTAAATGGCTCAAATGAAAAACTATTGTCAAAAATTATAAAACAAGGAATTTTTATTGATTTTAAAATCTGAAATAAAACCACTAAGGCTGCTTGTCACGTAGGGGTTTTCAAAACGTTGTTTGGCGCAAAAAGCAACGTTTCGCCATCAAACATAGAAGTTGAAAACAAGTTTTTCAATAATAAAAAAATAATGAGAATGATAATGCGTCAGAATATATACGAGCGCAATATTGCTTAAGGAATATCGCAAAGGCTTTGTTCGATTTGCGACTCTCCAGCGCTTGGCGAATCGAATAGTGCTATAATTGTACGGCGCATGGTGTCTTTAGACAGTATCATTCTGTACGCTTTGATGAGAATCCTAGCCCTTTGTCTGACAAAAAGTAAAACGAGCATTCCCATCTCTAATTACACGAAATCTCGCAGATTTGTTTTATCTTTTAGCAAGCTTCTTCTCTGACTCCATACATATGTGGATTAGCCTCTTACAACTATGTACATCTCCTTTCTAAAAGCGTTAATAAAATTAAGAAAGTATTACAAGAGTACACATAGAGTATTTCTAATTTTTTTTATTGTAACTAAGCGTCATGAATTTTTATGCGTACAAAACAGCTTTCTTCAGCTAATTATTTATTATTACAATACACCCACTGTGCAACGCCTTTTATTACACGCAGACGTTGCTAATAACTGTCAGCAAATGGAATTTCATTGTTGTCATTGGCTTATAACTGTTTTTATTTCTTTCGCAATGTAAATATTATATTTGTATTTTTTGCTTTTAAATAACACAATTACGATGCAGAAATCAAAAAAGAAATAAAAAGAGCTTAATTACCACAAATAAAAGAAAAAGCCATGCAACACAGAAGTGCTGCTGTCGGCAAATGCCTTTCAAAAAAATATACACGATTTTACATATCATTTTGAAATTTAATATGCGCATGTGTGAAGGTGAATGTCAAGTTGAAAGGCGAGAGGCGAGAAGCAACATCGTTGCTTAAAAAAAGAGAAGAAAATCAATTTATTTAGTGCTATTAAACAGTAGCTATAAATACTAGTGGATATAAATGTTTCTTACGCTATTAATTAAATTTTAACAACCAACCACATATTTCATGTTATAGAGTTTTCAATAGTTCATTTAACTATAAATCTCTTGTTTCGTCTACGTGATTGTCATGGTCTTTGGCAAATTTTTCGGCGAAGTCAGCTCTTACAATATGATATTTATGGCAGCTCTTAATACATTTTATCACCCACTATAGTTTTTCAGTTGCTATTTAGTGGCACCTTGTCTGTAATCTAACCCAGAGAGCGACGTCAAGGCATTCCAATTGGATTAGATTAGAGTTGATGTAACCATGTGTCTGATGTAATGGGGAAAGAGCCTGAATTATGCATGTCGCGGTTGGAATATATATAAATCTTAACCGCTTCTTCATATTTTTAAGTACAAAAATATACCCTATAATAGAAATAACTTTTTTACGAATTATCCTATTGTATTCAATACACGAAAATATATGGAGTAAATTATAACCTCTTGCCGTTCTGTCTCTCCACATTATTTCATCAGTCTATTTTTTTATGCCAATTATTTTTTCGAGTAGGCAAAATGCCGTTCTGTCTCTTCGCATTATTTTATCAGTCTGTTTTTTTACGCCAATTATTCTTTCGGGTAGATAAATCTCCGAGTTCTGTCCAATCGGAGACGATATACATATATAACAAAGCCGTTTTAGTGACTCTGCTGGCAATGTTTAAACACTCCGCTCTTATCAAAACTGTTTGTGTTAATTGAACGCAAAATAGTATATGGATACCTCTTTAAAGTAATATAACTGCTTGTATATTCGATTATACTAGTTTATTCCATTTATACCAATTGCTTGTTCGTTCGGTCATGTTACCGAAATAGGTTCCCTTTGAGTCAATGATCCAGCATGCGAATTGTTAATACAATCTCAACAGTGAATGTATTTTTGTAGTCTTAATCGACTTATTATGTATTCACAGATGCGGAGTATTGAGTTTGCAAACAAGAAAAAGTTATAGAAAGCCCAAGGGGACATATAAAATGACTTGAGTAAAAACGGAGGGTCACTAGAATTATGCAAAAGAGCTTTGGGCTAATTGTGGTTTAGCGTTGACTTTTATCTGAGTTTCGTTAATAAGTGGCTACATTGTGATATCTGATCGATGTTCTCTCGGGGTAAAAAGTATTTTTAGGCGATGCATATTTAAAATATCGATATAAAATTTTTACTGAAAGCTTTTGATAATTTTGAGCACAATTTCCTTAGCTTTTGTGATAATGGCTAAAGCATTCTTCTAAACATTTCGAAAGTAGGTTATCACTACAAACCACTTTTTATTTCAGTTTATTAGTTTTGCAATTTCAACACTTTCTAAGTCAAGAAATAACCTAAACAACATAACCCCACAAAATTTAAACGCAGTACCGCTATGCACTGTAACTTATGCACACAATTCGTCAATATTTTATTGTTATTTATGACCTTAAAAAGCTCAGATCATTACGACAACGACAATCTGTGATAAATCCACGCTTAATAAAGCTGTCGCAGCAAGCACTTAGCTAACTTGGCTAAAATACGTCTGTATGTAAATTATAAAAAATTTGCACAACTCAAAAAAGAATCAATCGTATTAATTATTGTAATATGTATTTATTTATTAACAATATCTGCGCATAAATCAGTTAGCAAGGCGCAGTGGTGTGCTGCAAAGCCACAGTCAACTAACTGCATTGCAGCTATACCAACAGTTGCCAAGTGCGGAGTGTCGCACCACTGCTGTATCGGTAGATCGGTAGCTAGGCTAATAATAGCAAAACCATCTTAAAGGCAGCATAGACTCGAGAAGGTAACATAACAGTAACAACAACAACGTGAAATAACACAGCGGGTCGGCTATGTAAGACTGTCACCGCGAAACATAACAAGCAGCAGCAGCGGTGCGGCGCTGGTGGCTCTACCTCCAGCAAAGGTTAAGGTGGTGGTTAGCGAGTTAAGCCAAGAGCCGGCGATGAAACGTTGAAAAGGTGTTCAAGGTCGTACAAATACAATAAGTGTGCACTTACAGAGCATGTATGCGCTATGTACAGACATAGGAGCGCATGTAAAACTATGTAAAAAAGTGCTGGCACTCAACATTTGTGTTTATGCTAACTACAGCTACACATGCAACAAGCGCAGTGCAACTTGTAGTGTAGAAGCCGAAAAAATCAAAAAAAAAATTAAATTTAACTGGCCGCACACATACTTATATGCATATGTACATACATATCGATGCACTTGCATACTTTTGGGTAGTTATGTATGAACTTGGCAAGCACTATTTACAATGGCAATTAATTACGAAACATGACTACCATTGACAGTGGCCACCAATTCAAAACATAAATTGGCATTGTTTGCGTATTGAAGTTTCTTTGTACATTTGCATATTGGCAATTTGTGTAGCTTTAAGCTTGAAAATGTGTTTGTGAAAATCTACTTATCTATCATGGCGATCATTAATAACGACAAAATTGCACTAAGAAGGCATGCACCGTGCGCTAACCACACTAATAAAAAAAATGATACCTCACTAATAAAAAGAACAATAAACAATTGAGGTATAATCATCAGTGTTAAAAATTATTGCAATTAAAAGCTTAAGCTATTCTCTGCTGCAATTGTGCAACGCATGCGCTAACGCTTGAGTGTCTCGCGGGTATTAGCATGTGGTCATAAATAAATTGCCACTTGCTGTATGTTAATTACTTTGTTCATTTACTAAAACGTGTAACGCGTTTTTTTTTTAATCGATAATTTAGTTGTTGCCATGAAATCCGCCATGCAGCTAACACCCACCCAGCGGAATCACAGTCTTAAAAATAATAAACATGTTTCTTTGTAAAAACTCTCGGATGATGCCCATATGAATTCCTGAGATTATATAATATGTTTATAATAAATAAATATTTATAATGAATTTATTTACATATTTTTTTGATATCAATTATATGTAATTGTATAAATACAGTCCCGATGCCGGCTTCAGTTGGCATGATCACGACTGTGACCTTATAAAGCATTGAATTTCAAGCAACTATGCGGCCAGGTTATTTTTATATGTTATAATCAGGAAAATAAATGCACATATGCTGAAAATCTTGTCGCATTATAATTTTATATAATATTGTATATTTAATTTTGAATTACATTGTTTATACACTTTATTATCAAATCTGTAAAATTAGCGGCAAAAACTGAAGTTTCAACAAAAATTCGTTCAATGATACTGATTTTAAAGGTAAAATGTCAAAGTCTATACTAATTTTACCATCATGACCCGAACTGACAAAAACGGCAATATTTTGATGTAATCTTTTTTTCCCAATTCACAACTGTCAAAGTCTATACTAATTACACCATCGTGATCAAATATGATCCGGACTGACAAAAAACGGCAATATTTTCATATAATTTAATTCTTATCTTTTTTATATCTAATCCAATTTTTCATATGTAATAAGCCTCGGCTGGAATCGTGCTAAAGTAGACTCCCAAAAATTTTAGCAACATTTGCAAGGATTCCATAATAGTGATGCCATTGGAAACTCATCATTGGAAACAGTATCATTCGATTTACCATACATTAAGTTTAATATAAATTTTCGATACACATGCCGAAAGAGGACTAAAAGAAGTATACGATCTATTTAAGCCAAGTGCCAGGTCGTTTCTATGAGAGGTACACTTTAAAAAACACATTCACAACTTTCGGAGAATCGGTTAGCGAGAACTTAGATTTTGAGTGACGTAAAAAATATTATCGCTTATTAATGAAACAAAACTTTTTAACTGACAACAAAAGCAAGCTGTTAACTTCCATCAAGACACGCCTAAAAGAAACTGTTACGGACAAAAGCATCACACAAAAATCCACAAAATGATCTCGGATGACTATATAAAATGGGGTAGATTGAGATAGCAGACACTCCAAGAATATTAAAGTAATATGTTAGACATATCGTTCATGAATATGTGAAAGCACTCTGTAGCGATAGCACACAATCAACTAAAAATAATAACGAATTGATGAGTAAGAAACCCGATTTTTTGCAACGATATATGACAATGTATAAAATACAGATCTATCATTTGATTTCGGAGCCCAATCGAAAGCTATCTGAGGGCAGTGCATAAAGTGAATTTAAAGAACGGAAAGTTCAGTTGATAAAATTATGAAGCCTATATTTTAAAAAGAACATTGTATAATTCTTCATTTACTATCTTGAAATATTGAAAAGCATCCTTTTCTGGATAGCACTATATGAAAATTTAGACGAAACGTCGAAAAAGTGGTGCCATTTAAAGAAAAAGAAAGTGCTGTTTCAACAAATCAATGAAACTGATGGCATGAATCGAGGTTCGAATTGTTTCCGATTCCAACGTTTTCTACAGATCTGCTTTCTCACCTCTCAGAACTCAAGAAAATCCTTATTATACCATTATGCATAAAGCTACAGATTTTATCAGAATGTGTTTATTTGCAATCACTCATACGCCAAGCCGTCTCATTATTTAGTATATTCTAGGGTACTATGCAATCTATGGACTAATATAATAAAAATACATGTATTATTCTAACCAAAATACTTTATATGCACGAAACAATTCGTACCGACCCAATTCTAAAACGCGGCCTACGCATTTCAACACTCTGGAAGAGATCTTCAACCCGGTTAGTGGCTTCATGCTACACTTCACGTTTTTATCGCAGCATCTTAAATGCGCTCTAACTGCGCCTGCATATAACAGTACTTTCAAACACTTAGGATCGCGTGAGTGATATTTAAGTTAAGAGCGTTCGTTGCGCATGCAAAGTGTGCATATTTTCACAGTTTTCACATTTTCGCACATTTTATGCAAATCCAATGCTAAATGTAAATATACCAACACAACAACGGGAAAAACAATAAAATTAAAGCAAACACACAAAACAAGAAGTCAATGTTAGAAAGAGCGCATGCAAAATACGTAACTGTTAAATATCTGCCAGGCTCGCTGAGTTAGGCGCGCACGCGCAGCTTTAACGAAAACCATTCGTACTTGTAAGCGCACTAACCGCAATATCACGAGTGGCAGCAGCCACGAAAACAAAGACAACGTGAATTTTGCATACCGAGCGCATTCTGTAGCGTGGTTTCTACTACAACGTAGTCACAGAACATCGCTTGGGTTTTGTGCGGAGACTTGAAAATCCCACCAACACCTCAGACCTTGCGGTTACAGTACAAAATAAAGTAGCAAAAGCGACGTTCGTCCTCCAGCTATTTACTTAGCTTTTAGCATATGCTTTGTTAATGACTTTGTTTGGTTTCATACTTTTGTTGGCTCAATTTGTGCGCAAGTTAAATGGGGCGTTGCACAAGGCTCACGTTTTTGTTTTTGGTATGATTTGAAATTTATTTTCTAGTGCTTATGCTGGATTTTCAAAACTTTTTAAGAATTTATATTATATCTTTTTATCATACTATATAGACATAGTATAGCACATATGTATGTATAAACACAAGGGTGTTTCGATAGGTACATATTGGCGTTCCATAGCGCCAATATAGCTAGATATCTTGCATTACATTCTCGCAGGCGGTTACTGTCAAAATATCAGCCGAAATGAACTTATATTTTGTCTTAACCGCTTGTGAAAGCAGGAGAGTCCAAGCATTTTTAAAAAAAGGGTAAGGAATATCGGTCTGTGGTTGACTTCAACCCCTGCGGGCAGGGGATAGAATATGCCCGCGGCAAGGCATGCCTGTCGTAAAAGGCGACTAAAAGCCAATATGCACTATGACTGTTATTATATTCTTTGCACAGTAATATCAGCATAGTATGTGGAGTGATAGTGCTATAATACTCAGCTTGAACTGATATTAGAAACACTTTAAATGAAAAAAGCTAATAAAAAGACATTTGAAGTTCAAGCGACAAATGTCACCAGTCATTTGAGTAATGGGGAGCTCAACTGGCAGTAGTTTAGGCTACGCAGTCTGACCGGAGACTTTCCGGTACCACGGGGAGCAGAAAGCCCTTGGACTTCTGTTCAATCTGCTCATTGGGTTCGGCCCTTTGGGGAGTATCGTGGTGGCTGTGGTTTAAACTTAAATGCTGGAAGAACTGAATTTTCAGTTCGAAAAAAGAAGTTACACAAGTAACTGGGTGCCGTACCCAAAAACGGAAGAGGTTTTAGGTCGGCCTCGAATCACACCAAGATGGTAGTGTGGACCCAGACACACTGCCACTGGTATCCAAATAAATACTTGCAAAAAGCTCGTATTGTTTGGGGCGCTGATCAACGCATTGTATTGATACGTTGTGTTTTTGAACACCGTGAGTTAAGGCCGTCGCCGGCAGGTACTCACGTAAATCTACAACGAAAGTTGTGGTTGACTTCACAACAGTGTTAACACTGTTTAAGCGCATTTGGAAAGAGTTTCATAACTGCCGATATGAATCCACTGGTACATACTTGTATATCAAGAAACAGTCGAAACAGTGCAGTTCAACCGGCGCAAATGAACCGTAAAAAACCGAGGAAACTAAGTTTATATCGAACCACACTCGTGTATACATATATAATATACATTTACTCCATTTTATTGTAGTGCAATATTTAGTCTATTTGCATATTGTTTTGCTACAGTTTTTGCATGTTAAATTGTAACTTGTTTTCCCACGTTGGAAATTGTTGTCAATTATCTGCGTCAGTTGGCTCGCCACCACACTGACACTTGTGCCGCGCCGCTGTGTCGTGGAATTTATGTCATTTCATTTCATTGCAAGTCAGCTGTAGCCTACAGCCTGTGGTCATACATGCGAGCATGCGCGTAGCATAAGCAAAACTGAAACCTGCCGTGCGCCTGACATTTTTGATTTATTGGCATATTTTGTAAAAATGTTTTAATTGCCAGTCAAGTGTTTAAAACATTGGTGTGAAGTTCGCAACTCTAGCGCCCATTGCTTGAGTTGTGGGTGGATTCGTAGTCAAAAATGACAATCAATCATATTTTTACTTTAGTTATGTTATAGTTACATTCAAGTCATTTATGGGATTAGATGATTTTTCAAAACTTATTACAATGAAGTCTAAGCATTTAGAAGCTAACTTTCTATTGTTAAAAAGCTGCCAAACTGATAACATTAATAATAATTTTCTAACTATGTTTTGTGAGGAGAGAACGGAAAGAAAACGCAAGCTAGTGAAGCTTCAGTAGAAGTCATAACTTTATTGGGATGAATTTTTGGGAACCGAATCATATTTGGCAATTTGATCATGTAATTTGCCTCCATTGAACTACTTTTTATATCAAATATCTGTGACGGTAAAACGAGTCCTACACACCAGTTGGGTAAATATTTGACTTAACTGCAAAAAGTGGAACAAAATTGTTCCGAAGGGATGGTTATATTACCATTTCTATTAAAGCGATAATATTGGACAGCTCTACAAATTTTTGATGTTTTATTGTAAATACTTCAATATATTATTAATAAAAAAAAAAAATTTTAGCACAAAAAATATCTCACGCACCACATTTTAAAGCGTGAAAACTCAAGTCAAACCAATGACAAGTTAAACCCAAAAAGCGCAAAATCACTTTGGAAAAACACAAGAAACAAAAACTTAAATTATATTGAACACAAAAAGCCTTTGAGTGACAGCTACAAAAGCAAAAGCAGACGTGAAAAATTGCTGTAAAAAGCAGTGAACTAAACGCTTGTAGATTGACACCAAAAGCAGGCAATTATTTTGCGCTTTTTTACGATTTTCTATTCACCTTTTTGGTTGGAAATGCAATTATTACTATTTACGGGAAAATATTAAGTTTGAAACTAACAAAGACATTAAAAGCTTAATACAAACCAAATCAGTGAAAAAGCTCGCAAAAGAATCGACTTTAAAGAACTAAATGAACTAAAGAAAGTGTGAGCAAATTAAGTGATAACAGCAGAATGGGAAATGGAAAATTGAAAAACACTAACAGAAATTGAAATAACTGCAATAAAGAAGAAGTAGCAAGTTGGAAATCGTATACACACTACTATAAAAATTAAAATAAGTAAATGAAAGCTTTACGCAAAAATTACGAAAAAAATAATTGAAATCATTGCACCCGAGAAATAGATATACGCATATCTATTAAATAATCTTTATTCTAGAAAAATGAATAATAAGATGACGTGACTATGGCTAAAGCTATAAAGGAAAGAAGAGCGAAAGCTCTAACTCTATGTTTTTGTTGCTAAAGCACTATGAAGCATTTTGAAACTGATTTTGGGAAATATTAGGTTCTATGACTGATCTTCATCACTATATAGTACTGTTCAGTATAAGGTTCTTTATGACAGTTTGTGCGCGTGGTTCTTCGTCTAAATATGAAAGTGGAAACGATCCTCGTTGTTCACACTATATTCAAAAAGTTTTTTTATAAATAAACTATATATAGCTTTTTAAAAATTTGAAAACCTAAAAGTTTGATTAAACTGAGCTTTAGCTGAGGTTGCAAGTAATTTCAGTTCGTTTTCAAACTTATTGATCAAATTTCTGTCACAGTTGAAATAATGGAGCATTTAATGTTATGCCAAGTTTATTATTTGTTGCAAATTGAACTTGAAAAAATTTGTAGCAGCAAACAAGCAGACAAATTTTCAAGCATTTTTAATGGCTTAATAAAAGAAAAAGATAAATAATATTTTGCAATAAATCGTATTTTGCATAACTAATTTTAGAAATCCCCATATTTTTCATAAAGAGCTTAACTCCACAATTAAGACGCAATCAGAGAGAAAACTACCAGTAAAAAAATGCCAAAATGAAAAAAATTTATATAATTGCGCTTGGCATCTCAAAGCGGCAAGAAAAAATATACACAAAAGTACATACTAGTTATAATTATATAAATTTATTAGGTGAGCACTAGGTTCGCATCTGAGTATTAAATGATATAGTATAGGTATTGGAAAGCTTTAAGCAAATATTATGGAGATATTTGCAAATTATCATATTTACTTAATTTACGACACAATTTCCATGGAACGTAGCGGCAGCGTTAGTCAAAGACGCCTGTGGTGCAGCTGAAGTGAGCTACAACTAGCTTTCTCTCTCTTATTATATAAAACATTAATCTGCCACTGATTGAGCTCTGACAGGTGGAGAACTTTTAATTAAAAAACAAAATTGTACTAAAGTGTAAGAAATATTTTGAAAGGAATATAATTTTAATACAAATTAATTAATTTTATATATAATTAAAAGTTAATTAATTAAATTAGAGATAATTATGCTTGAATGAGGCTTAGAAACCAAATAACTCAGAATATTTTATATTGTAAATGAGGCTATCAGAAATACTAACCACCATATAATAGCGAAACTTATATAGCGGATTGCTAAACCATATAAATAGTAGCGAATCGAACAAGCAGCTGGTATAAATCAAATATATTGGCATAATAGAATAAAGTTGAAGAGTAATCTATTATATTAAACATTTTGTTTGTTGAAAAAAGAACAATATAATATTACTAGATAACTGAGTGGTCACTGTATATAGAAAATAGAGCACGATTTGCTAATTATGTGAATACTTTCAACTTGAAAGCAAATCATCCGCGCTCACATCAACTTACAAATATGCCGCCAACACTTAAATACCTAAACATTTTAACATAAGTTTTGAAAAGATAAGGCTGGACAAAAATAAGTGATATTTTATAGCTAAGAGCTTTTATGGTGCGCCGCAGACTATGTATAGGAGAAATTGTCTTGTTCAACCACAACAATTGTGACATCGACTATTGATAAATAGTTGGAAGGGAAACCACACAAATTTATTAGAAATTATGCAACCATTACTAAGTCGACAATAAAGCGTTGACTTTGAAAACATTCCTACGGATATTAAGTCATTAAGTACAGCGAAATCGCAATAAGTATACGCTTATCACTGAGGTCGTGTGGAACTATGGAAATGTACATATTATTTGTAATTATTTTATTTTTTAAGAAATGCATTTTATCGTGTTCGTTGTGGTTAGATGATGTCACAAACAATGAAAACTTAAAAAAAATACTGATTATAAGCTTATATACTGTATGTGGGGATATATAATATGTAGGTTCGCAAGAACTCAATGGGGGACTATAGCTGATTATAGACTTATGATTGAGCCTTACAGGGTCAAAGTAAAATAAGGGATGTGGTTTATCGTAAATACTAAACCAAGCGTTTGTTAGGGTGAATAATAAAATTATGTGCATGTAATGTCTTTTATAGCCCCGATTTCAAATAATTTAACGCATGGATACTTAAAAAAAGTTTCAAAACTATTAAATGCACAATTTGTTGCAAATATCAAATTAGTAATGCTTTGTTAAAAACGTTCTTTGACTTAAATTTATATGCAGAGATATGTGAGTTTTTCAGGTCGAAAGTCCAATTTATTTTCAAGATTAGCTTTCTAATGATTGTATGTGGAAATTTTTAAGCTCACCGAATTATCAGTAAAGTTTCAATAGATTTAATTTAATTTGAGTAATGGTCAAAAAGCCAAGGCATTCCTTTTTTATACAGAAATATTTACAAAATAGATTTCTGTTATTTATTACCATAGCTTAGAGACCCCCGAAAAATACACTTGGTACATACATACATACATTTTAAAAATTAGAAAATATTACTACGAAAATCTATATGTTTGAACGCTTTTCTTGACTTTACTATGAACTTTGCAGCTAAAATAGTGAATATTACCAAAATTATTGATAAGACTATCGCTGGTCTCAAACGCTAATGCACAGATGTTTCCCAAAAGCCACATAATGTACAATATATACACAGTAAAATCTCTTTAGATAATGTGGCCACAGTTGTTTGGACACTTATGTTTGCTTTTAGGTATGTAAGACCGATGGACATGTGTACACACAATTGTGCAGTTAAGGGATAGTTAAAAAGTCAAAGAGAAATTGCCAACTAATAAGAAAACACAGCCGATGCTACAATAAATACACTTCACAAATGCAAAAGAATTCGAACAAGAACTTGATTTTGAATGGTCGGTTTGTATGGCAGCTATATGCTATAGTAATCCAATCTCAACAATTTCTTCGGAAATTACACCATTGCTCTAGACAATAAGTCATGTCAAATTTGTTGAAGTTGTCTCATCAAATGAAAAAGTTTTCCATACAAACACTCGATTCCGATCGTTCAATTTGTATGACAGCTATATGCTATAGTAGTCCAATATCTGCGCAGCCGACAAATAAGCAGCGTCTTTGGAAGAAAAAGGCGTGTACAAAATTTCAGATCGATATCTCAAAGATTGAGGGACTAGTTCGCGTATATACAGACAGACGAACATGACTAAATCGACTAAGCTCGTCATGCTGATCATTTATACCTATATACATTTTATAGGATCTCCGACGTTTCTAGGTGTTACAAACTTCGTGGCAAACTTAATATACAACTTTATACACTTAGTATTCGAACTAATAACATTTTGGAGATCTAAAGTTTATACTTTAGCTCTGAGATGTACGTCAGTTATGAAAGTTTAAAAAATTTAATTTAATGTTTGGAGGGCTTTAAGTCACTATAATAAGATTCATAGGTCCGCTAAAAGACTTTGTTATATCCTACTTGGTGATTTTATTTATTTTAGGCTTCTACAACTATCAATGAGTCAATAATATTTACCCACAAAGTCATAAGAAATACTTGATCTTTCTTAGAAGAGCCCCATCTACAAAGTTTGCAGAAGTTTTCGGCGATCTTTTATAATTAACGTATTTAAAAACAGATATAGACAGCAATTTCAGGAATTTGTTGGCATTTGTCGAAGATGATTTCGCGATACACTATACAATTTTGGATATTATGTTTACTTATTCTGGGATGCCAATCCTCGACCGGACATACATAAATGAAGTGGGTTCGAGAGACTCACATCAACATCAAAAGGTAGATACTCCATTTAAACATACGGTTTTATGGATAACTTTAACAAATATTTCAAACCGCTCTTTTTCACTACTACTGCAATTTCTTTTCTTGAAATTGGCAACTCCAAAACTAATAGTGTACCATTGAACTCTATCCAAAAAATACCATATCTAAATATCGCCTGCTCTTGGACCATTCAGCACGTTTGCGCCATTTCATTTATGAGCGTGAAAAATGTGCCAAATCGAACAACACAAATAAATACACGTAAACATTGTGTTAAAAAAAAACGAAGTGCTGTAGACAATAGCTAACAAGACATACACTAAACGGACCAATAAATAAATAAATAAAAGGCAAAAAATTGCAATGACCGATTATGTACACGCATGCGTAACAGACGACAACAGCACTTGAGCAGCGTGGTAGAGGCCTAAAAACTCGCCCAAAGTTCAGATACTGCAGCAAAAAGACTATCGGCTTCTGTTGTTGTATGTATTTGCTTCTTCCAGTTACTGCTGTTGCCTTAAATTGACCTATTTTGCGGACATTTTCATGCGATTCCAACGCGAAAACAGTGCGCAAGCGTGAATATGGACAAATGTGCGCTCCTGCATGTGTGCACTGTATACATACATATCTACAAGTAGTGTAGTATGTACTAATGACATGTACATAATTTAGCACATATAGTACGCGCGTACCATTTGCATCAGCTCTCTAGGTATGTATATATTTCCAGCTACCTACGCTGCTTCTCGCTTTGAATTTTTTAAGCAGTAATACTTCTTACTTCATTTCCTTGCCAGCGTTCTCATTCTTATCTGCAATAATGTCAACAAAATGCGCACGAAATACGAAATTCTCTACTGCCGCTTTCGTACGCTTGCGCACGGCTCATTTGTATGACACTGGCATATTATAGGTATACATACATACTGTAGGCAACCGCCAGTTGCTGTTCAGCTGAGAACGCTAGCCTCATTTGTACTTGCTTTATTTGTGGAAATTATCTTAAAACAGTGTTTGGTGTGATACAAACAGCCTATGCTCATATAGAGAAAATGCGCATACAACAACAATAAATACATACATTTATCAAATTGAAGTATATGTTTATGTAGTCGCTTGCGTTTAAGCCAACTGCCAGCATAGCGCGTGGTAAACGTCACAGCTGAAGTCTGGTTTTATCTTAAGTGGCAACGAGATTAGCAGCATTGCGGTTAGACTTAAATGGTCACGTGAGCTTCACTGATACACACACACACATACATGCATTTCCATAAATAGAGAGACCTTATAAGCGTATATTTTATGACTAAAATTAGAAGATGTGCTTTTAAAGAATAGAGAGTTTAAAATAAAGTGACAAAAAGAAATTTAGTTAATAGAACTTTATAATTTGGTGTATAGGAAAGACAATCCAGATTTCATAACCGTTAAAACACTAATGACAACACTTGCATAATGACTGATACAACAGATCTTAGCTACGGCCAGCATCAAATGGATCCAACGCAAGACTGTAATGATGTAAGAAGAGTTTTCAAGAATATTTTGGCCATATTCCAAAAATGATGACTCAAACTTTTATTTTTTAATGAAAATTTGCTTTTGTAGAGTTTTTTCTTTCATATTTGAAAAACAAACTTTAAAATCTAAAAATAAAAATGCCAATGTTTTCCAGAATCAGAATCAGAAGAAACCACAGAAAACAGAAACACAAAAAAAAAAACATTTTGTTGACCGGTGTTATATGACCCGGACTAATAAAACAACTAACTTTTCACGTTTTTTAATACACATCTATATTATCAGCTTCAAAATAGGCGCCTGAGCCAATACAAGCCTGCCTTCAATGCCTTTAAAGAATTATGGTTTTTTCTGACAGTTTCCAACAACAATCGAAAACCACAGCAAATGCAATGGTTAATAAGTTTAACGAGAACTATTAACTATTACCTTAACTAGTTTTTATATAAAAAATATACCTCAGTTTTTTAATTTTTAGTGGTCATGTAGTCATTCAACAATATATCTGTTCACACTAGTCTCAAAACCCACATTTTTGTACAAGTGGATATAGAACCGCTGAAAACTAAAGCTTTCTTGGTATAAAGCAAGCGACTGCGTACTTAAATATGGATATATGTTTTTATACTTTACATATTCCCAACACATACCTAAATTGTATAAAATTTACATAGAATCGCGCTATTAACACCTTTTATTGCAGAAGTGTGTGCTAAGTGTCTATAAATTTCTAAAAATTGTTTCAAAACTACAACTTCATAAGGCACATAACGGTTTGCCATTTCGCGATTTTTTTTTAACTAGGTCACACCTACTTAATTTTCCTTTAGCTTTTTCATTGATTTCACGCTGTGCGCTAAAAAGCGATACTTCTTATAATTCCGCATGGTATTTGCCTTTTTCATACACATACATGTGTACATACTCATACATACGCATATGTTGGTATTTAAAGCCTTTATGTGGGTAAGAACACATATGCTATGTGAATTTTGCCAATTTGTTAAATCGCGAAATTAGCTCCGGAAATTTAAATTCAAATATAACTGTGAATGTACTCGTATCTTTATACACATTAGTAGATAACTCGTACTTTTATATAGACACACATATGCACACTATGTAACTATCGAAGCGTGCCTAAATACACGCCACGTTTTTTATCTCAATCGGTTCAATGGCCAAAAATTACTTTGCCAATTTACGGTTATTTGCTACACAGCACATTTTCAATTAGTTTGCCACACAGTCGTAGCAATTTATCTTTATCTTTATAGAAGCACATAATACAAACATACATGCAGATATGTGGGTACAGGTAGTATATGTACTCATAACTAAATTAAGCATACTCATATGTGAATACCTTTATGTAAGACTCTTATCATATTTACTACATCAGTTTGATAATGTGATTAAATAGTCAATATTAGCTTATTTTACCGTTAGTAAGCATGACTAAATTTATGCGATTTGTATTTTTAGTGATTCATATTTTGTAAACTTTTAGTTAGTGAAAACATTAACGAGATAACGTTAGTGACGTGCAAAAATTGCGATTATTGTACAAAGTTATGGGCTAAGTGACGAAGACGGCAGCAAAAGGCAGTGATTTTATTTTTGTTTATATCTGTATGATCATTAGATAATTTTTTTGCAAACGTCACTGAAATAAAGTGACGCAATGCCGTAACTACCAATGAGACATTGGAGAGCGAAATTGAAACATACAACAAATAGATCGGTCAATACAAAAGCAAAAACTTCAACATAAAGTGTTCGAGTTAGAGAGTAGCGAAACGAACAAACTATAAAAACTGCTCAAACAAACTGACAGTATTTGCGAAGCAAGCTTGCGCTAGTATGGCCTCAGGAGTATTCGCAATTCTGTTACGCTTGTTTTTTGTTTCACCCCAAAAAATGTTGATTACCTATTGAGTTCAACTGGTATACATGCCTTAGATTTTCTATAAGCAATTATGTTTTATTTGAAGTCTTAAGCTTTTAAAATCAATTTAAAAAAATATATATACTTGTATATACCATTGTAATTTTTAACAGTAACATAATTTATCATTTCATATTCCATTCACAACAGTGAAACTGTAAAACTGGTCTAAACTCTGCAGAACAAAACTTGTTTGAAATGAAAATAAGCTTTTGTACTATATTTATGAGATATTCGCATACCCTCTTGCGCTCTCAACTTTGCTGTTGTTTCCTCATGTAAACTTTTGAATAAGAAAGCAGTAATCAAAAGTAGCCAGCAGAGAAATGGCGAAACGAAGATGGCTAAACTCTAGTTAAGCACTAATACAGCCGATCCTAGTCTACTAGTATGACCTTAACCTAACAGCGGACAGTTGGGAATAATTTCTGCTCTCGTAAGCTCTCGTTTCCACAACAGTTAAGTCTGCATAGTGAACGGACACAGATTTTTATCCCACCAAGGACTGTCAACTTGACAGCTTTCTTCAAAATTATTTCAACGATGTTTTCTGCTGCTACAACAACAACAAAGATAATTATGAAAAATAATAAAGGGAAAATAAAGTCTCTTCACAAAATTATGAAAAACTATTCTTAAAATTTGTTTTCAACAATTTTTAAATTTAAAAAAATTTGTTAGAACACAAATTTTAATTTATATATATATATATACCTATATCAAAAATGTAAGCATATAAGTTTTTATTGCGTAAATAAAATTTTTTTAAAACTTCCTACCCATTCGAGGTTCATGACTAAAAATATTTTCGTCCCCGAGCATTTCTTCATTACTTGAAGAATTTAAAGAAAAAACCAGAGATGAGAATAAGTATTCGTGCCAAATAATTTTGTGAAACCATTTTACAAAGCTAATACAAGCTTATAACGGTTTATTCCTGGCATATGTCACGCCTTCGTAAAATATACTAGATCTTATTTGCAGTAACTTTAACTTTTCGAAAATAATAATCTCGCAGTTTGGGCACTATAAAACACATCACAAGCGGTATAGCTAACGTTTACTACTATAAATCAATAACTTCCTACACAAAATTACTATAAATCGTAAATAATTGCATATGCATACATACATACATATACGCACAGACATCTTCAAGCCTTCGCAGACAATTTATCGCCCGAAACCAGGTGTGTCGTTTGCCGCCATTAGCATTAACATTTACCACCGACACTTTTTCGTCTTCAGCCAATTTGTGGCCAATTGTTTGGTATTGCATAAAACCGCCGACAATCGCTACCAACTAACTGTATCTCTATGCAGTTATATATGTGTGTTTTTACCGCAACGGCTGGCTGACTAATTGACTAAGTGACTGGCAAATCGCACAGCTGACTAACAATCTAAAATGCGCCGCGCTGCACGCTCTTCCTGCAACATTGACTAGTTGACGATCTAACAGTCATCTGAATTGACTGCTATTAACACTACTTTTAAGTTTTTTTCTTTCACACAAACCTCTTTGGCGTTTCCTTCATCTAGCCGTCACGTCATACGATCGTCCTAACCCAACTGCGCATACTCGTGTACACAACATTATTACGAGTAATATCATAGCACAAAGCTATGCATGCACAAGCGGCCGTATTCTCTTATTGCCACTATTGTTTATAGGTAGTTTTGCAGCTAACTGCCTACGCGACAGCCAAGTTGGCAGCCTGCACCCCTATATACTGCATACACAGATAGGTGCCTGTCTTTCTTCGACTAACTTGTCAGCTGCTGCTGCTGCTGCTCTTAAAGTGGCTGTAGTTGCTATTGTAAATCGGAATAGTGTGCAATATTATTGAGCAATACAAGCAGCATGCGCATGCACGTAAGTCTCAAATATATGCATATATGCTTCTGCTGCTATACAATCGTCCAATCATCAGTTCCTCCATCTATCCACTATATCCAACCATCCATCCATCCATGCTTCGACGGTTGGCTGATTGGTTGCGTATCTTCTCGATCTGACTGCTGTTGCTGTTGTAAACTCAGCCTACATACGAATAACATTTGTGCATATGCTCGTATTGTTGTTGTTACCGGTACTGCATATCGTATGTTTTTGTTTGCTCCTCACTTCTTTATTTGTTGCACTGATTTTCCATTTAATTTTTGCTTTTCGCCTCCTATTTCAGCCTGATTGCCTGATTTCGATGTGTATCGAGTAAACATGTTTGTTCGTTCCCTTTAATATTGTGGCAAATTGTTTGTCATCTGCTTCGTTTTACTTTGTCGTTTTCACAGGCTTACTCTCCATTTCATATAGGGCTCCTATCTTTAACGTTGTCTTGCCGCCCATGAAAATGTCATATTCCCATTATTATTAACGTTTTTTTGTAAGTTCTGGTCGTATTATCATAAACTGGTTAAAATTATTGAACTGCAACATGTTTAGCTTATTTGTAATGCTTAAATGCTGCTGAGAATCTTTTAAAATAAACACGTCTGGTCTTCCCAACCTTGAAACTTAACTAAATGGAAGAATGAAGTTTTAAGTGTAATATGAGCATATTTCAGCACTTCGAACATTGACCTACACATATTCTTAGAGTATTGGCCGATGATATTTTTAATTACAAAGATGGTGGTTAATGTGATAAAGTGGGTAGGCGTATGACTAGGCGCCTGATATTCGTTATTTGATTTGCTATAAAAACGAGACTAATTTAGAAATATCTTCAAACCCCGCAGTGAATTAAAAGATCAAAAAACGCATCAATATATTCTGACGGCCGTCAAGAAACAACACAAAATAATCTTATCAATCTTATTTAGAATAAAATCAAATCTCATAGAACAAATTTCATTCACAGGTTCTAAATTTTTATTTAAGTAAGTTCCGTTTCTTCAAAACTTTTAAATTTTACCCGAATAAAATTTAATTCTATAAAGAAACACTTTCAAAAACTGTCTGAAATCTCTCAAAACCTTTGTAGTATGAAGCGCCAGGAATATGATTTCTGAACGTTACTAACTCTGTTCTCTCACTGTGCTTTACAAAACACAGACAAATTAAAAACAGCTTAAAATTTCGCCTAAATTAGAAAAACTCTGATCATAACAGATATTCAAAATCGAGCGAGAACTATGATTTCATTCGACAATTGGAGAAAACTTAAAAATTTTAGGCGCTTCAAACTGTTAAAGAATTTTTTTGAAATCTTATTCCTGGCAGAAAAGTGCTCAAATATCTACCAAAAAGCATGACTATCAGAAAATATTTATTTTTTATTTTTTTATTGGTTCAAAAATGAGAACGAAGCCTATTTTATCCGTATATGTTTTTCGTAAATCTGCCAAAAAACATGATTATCAGAAAAATAATTTTGTTTTTTATTGGTCCAAAAACAAGATCGAAGCTTATATTAACCTTAAATGTTATGCAACTAAACGAACAACATAACCTTACATATAATGGAAGTCTCAAGATCTGTGTAAAACTCTACTAAAGCACGAAATAGGACCTGGATTAACTAACGCAATCTAACCACAATATAAGCTGATCTAAATCGATTTATAGTCTACCGAAGTCTAACTTACTTACTGCTTTGGGATATAGTATAAAGAACTAGGTTTCTGTGTTAGTTGGGTTGATCCTTAGTCTGAAGCAATATTTATAAAAACTTAAACAAAAAAATAAATAAATATATAAAACATTTTTTACAATAAATATATTATTATATTTTTTTATATATTTTTGTAAAAACAATCAAATTACTCTCACACTCACCTTTTAAAAATCCTCTATTAAGCTTCTTGTCTTCGTTAGTTTATATTTTAACGATTAATAATAATTGCAGCACTTCGAAAACATTTTATATGCAAACAATTTTATAATCTTCTAGAGCATATAGAAGAAGATTCTCGATATAACAACTAATTAATTTATTTAACACTTAGTAATTCGTATTAGTTCGTTCTTTTATGAGAAATTATTTACCTTTAATTTTAGTTCTGCACTTTTAATTCACAGCAAGTAAGCTGATGTAATGTTCTCAAGATTTCAAATTTTCGCACGAAACTTTTTTATGTCTTTGCAGCGAAAAAAGTTTTTTTTTATTAATAATAAATAATTTTTATGCGATTTTAATTATGGGTACATTCAATTTTTTGCACAATTTTTTTCATGTTCACGAATTTTTAATATCCGGATTTAAGAAAACACGCCACTCTTTGGCAACGCCAACAACAAATAACAAAATAAATAATTATCCGCATGCCAAAAACGCGATGTCGTATTCGGTTATAAGTTCATAAGTAGAAGTAGTTAATAATGTGTAGAAACGTTAATAAACTTAGCAAATGTTCGGCTTGCCGATTGACCGGTTTCTTTTATTCTTTCTAAACTGTTCGAATGAATGAAAAATTAACGCACATAGCTCAGAGCAAAAAAAAAAATAATTTTAGCTTACAATTTATTTACTCCGTTCGTTTTATGAGTTGTTTTTTCCACACCGATTCTTTAATGTTTAAGCAAGCTTCACTCTAACCAATTCACACACAACCGTTTGGCAGTAGAAAAAGGCAGTCCAGAATTACATACTCGTATTAGTATTAATTTCTAATTATTTAAAAAAAATTCGCACACATTTTATAAAAACTAAATAGTTTTAAAATGTTCGCATATAATTTGTTATTTCAATTAATTTTTTTTTGCGCTCCAGTAAAACGTCGTATGTTAATAAAAGCTCGTAATATGTAAACAAAAATATTTGTATACCGACAAGAAAGCACGCGCTTCAACCGATCGCCAACGAGACTACGTCACACAAACGAAAGAGTCAAAACGAGACTGAATTCAGCGCTTTGCAAAACTTTACAACTCACTCTGTGGTCGTGATCACTGGCTGCTGATGGAGTGTGTTGTTGGCATACATACTGTGTTAGCGAATGTGGAGCCAGAGTGAAGACGCGAGCGCCATAGCTGGGATCTGTTGAGATGTAATAGGAGAGCATTATGGATGCTAGTAAATAAGTGAAAAATTAAGAAAAACGATAAATTTATGCCATTAACTAAATTTATTCGAAATATTTCATAAAATTTAATTATAATTATAAGGAATTAATTTTTAAGGTATTCAAATATATTTTTATGAATTTGACGTTTAGAAAATTCTCAAAAAAACTATACAGAAGTTAAACATAATTATTTAATTACTTGCAACGTTCGGAGCTCAGAAGTTCGGCTATAATAATAGAGACCACGAGGATATATGAAAGAAAACTTTCAACTCTTTTGAAGTAGATTCGTCTGACTAATTCAAAAGTGGTGAATTTTTTTCAGATGTATCCGTAGTCTTTATTATTAGTCCGAAAATGTGCCTCTAAATAAAAGTTGATCGCGAAAAAGTAAGAATTTGTGATACAATTTATTGAACAAATATCAGTAAATAAATGTTTTTCAAAAAGTAGTTTTATACGAGAATGTTTTATAATAGAAGCACGGTTTGGCATTGTTATACATTTGGAAAAAGTTATCCTTTTTGAGATCTTATTAACCTTACTCATTAAAAAGTAGAATAAAATAGAATTTAATAATCGAGGTTTGCACTGCAACCTAATTCCAGGAACTGGCTGGGCGCTATTGAGGTGATGTGTTCCCTATCCTATTATATAATATATAGATCCAAGGGCCTTAAACCTACATCTACAGATTGCTGTGCAATCTAGAATCAGGTGCTCAGAAGTTTTCGGCTGCAGTCATTGCAAATTACTCTATTTTAGGATTTTAAGTCACGTTATGTTTATTTTTTGTATTTTATTTTATGGTACAAATGAAATACGTCCCTAAACAAGAAATCTCAAACACTAATCTTTTACCAAATAATAAGCGAACGAAGAGTAAACAGCAGCCGCTGAGTGGTGTTCAAAACAAAAGTTGTAAATGTGGTAGTTTGGAGTATGTAAACACCTGAACCGGTTGTTCACATACATTGGAGCCCTACTGGAGTAAAAATTGTTGCAAAATTTTGCACATACAAGCAACAAGCTCTTTTAGCTATATCTCACATATTCGCGCTCTAACTCTCTCTCTCAGCGCATTAGTAGCACTGTGAGATCACTCACTGGAGGTCTTCGCTCACGGGTGGACAAACAAATCCCACCCCCACTAACACTGTGTGCTGGCTTTTGTTTTTATTTGACTGTCCCCTGTCTATCTAACTGCAAAGCGGTTCTGCCAAACTTATAAATGCCGTTTGCGCTTACATTTGTTTGTATGTATGTGTGTAGGTATGTAAGCTTATAGTAGTGGAGGCAAAACCGCATAGCAATACTACTCACTAAGTAAATGAAGTTTAATTAAAGTGTGGCAGCGTTTGTGTGTATTGAGTTTGTTAGGCGTTGAGGTCGTTCGTAGACACTAAAGCGAGAACATAAAATCAAAATAAAATTTGTAATAAAATTTGAAATCAAAACAACAACGCTAAATACGTCAAACTGGAGTGTTTTTAGTGGTTTGTTTTGGCTCTTGATATTGTTTTGTGGTGTTTTGTTTTGCTTTTAATTCTTTCACAATACGTTTGCTGCTTGCTCTCTTGGTTGGCTGTGTGTCTCCAACAACTCATTGCATCTAAAAGCCCCACGCATTTTACGAGTATTTTTCTAACGATTTTCTAACACGACATCAGAAATGGAGGATCGTGGAAAAAGCAATAACAAAAATCCACACATAGCAACGTACGTACGTGTATCAAGCGGTTATCCGTTGCAGCATGGAGTGAACTGTTGAACTCCGGTGGTTCTTAATACTTTTTATTTGTTTTTTATTTTCTATTTGTTTACTTTTCTGCATTGTGAATGCAGTTATCGAACGTGGGCAACAATATAATTAATTTGCTGCCTTTAAATGCTGCTGCCAATAACGAGGCTCGCCTAGCCCAGCTGCAAGTAAGCAACCTTTGTTCAAACTAGTTTTGCTTGGAGTCAATTTTCTATCTTTCTTTTCAAATTTTCTCATTTTTTTATTACTCTGTTGACAAAGACAATTGTGGGCTGTTGCTCTTATCAAAAATATTATATATTTGTGCATTCATTACTGCACCATGCAAGTATGTATGTATGTACATATGTTTGTTTGTAATAATAATTTTTGAGCAGCAATTTCTCATGGAAATTTATTTGCTGAATCAGCTTTACACCTGGAATACTCTACAAAAAAAAAAAAAAATTTTCTGAAGATATACATACATACATATATTTCAGTATTATACTTTTCTATTTCCACTAAAATGTTGTATTTATCTAATCGGTGGCATACTAAAGATTCTAGATTATTTCCCCCTATGATTGCCATAACTTATTTGCATATCACTTTTAAAAGTAGGAAAATTTCACTTCTTTTTATAGAATTACTTGTCAAAATCATCATAAAAGTCTCCCTACATAATACGTTCTTTCTCAGTAAATAAACAAATATACGTCACTTACGCTTGGGGGTCTCAGACCATGACAAAGTCATATATTTTCTTCTATCTCTCATTTTTATAACTTTTTATTGTCACTACAATAAAAGAAGTTAATACTTTGCTTAGATAAACTTAGTTTTTATGCCTTGTGAACATACCCATTCTAGATTAAGAGGTGATTATAAGCAAACTAACGAACTTTAATAGAACTGTTACTCATTTACACTCTCGATTTAATTTTTTAAAACTATTATAAGTAATTGGATACCGCCTAATAATAAATAATTAAATGTCTACTTTACTTAATGGTATTCGCTTGACCGATATTGGAATGACAGTACGCAAATGGATGATAATCACCAAGCAGACATTTTGTCTTACTATAAAACTATGTTTCTATATAATTCTTCGACGTTATAGGCGTTCTAAGACACTAATATGAAAAAAAAACTCATCTTACAATATTTATGTAAAAAAAATGTTGCAAAGCTGTGCAGAAAACAACTGCAAATCTTAACAAAAATAAAATATTTTCGTATTTTAGAATTTATTTTTGAAAAAATCGTTAGTGGTTTTTCAAAAATTGTGTTTATAGTTTACATTTTTTTAAGATATAAGGCGAGCCTAAGATACTCAAAACTCGAAATTTTTTGTCATAACGTGCACTTTAAGTACTTAAGATTGAATAATATTTCAATTTGTAAAAGAGTGAACAAGAATTTGGTTCCTAGTACAAGTGTCGAAGTGTTCGGATCCGCATATTTCAGCAAGCACAACTTTGAACTCTTGATTCTCAAAACCTCAACATTTAACCTTTTTTACGAATGCGTAATTTTAAGAAAAATTAGTAAATATAGTTCCGAAACCTGCATACTTTACTAGTAATTCTTTCGTAGGTTATGTTACCGTTTTATATTTTGTTTTGGATGCCTCGTGTTTATAGAAAAACAGTCGACCGTAGCAGGCCGCTTGGAAAAGACAGTTTCTAAGATTGGTTCGGTAGCCGGCTGTTGTACCAAAATTTCAGCAGAAAATATTCGAGCTTCAAGCACATCAATAAGTATGAACATGTCTCTGTCACTTGTAGGCTTTAAAATCCATTATTAATGGTAATTAACGCTGAAGCTCAATTTTTTTAAAGAAATACATATTTATGTATTTAAAGCGAGGGCAGTTTTTTTTCTATACATAAAGCTAAAGAACAACTTCATTTCACTACCTATAAGTTTAACTAAGTCTACAATTATTTGTCCAAATGTCGGTATGCTTTTAAGAAGTAAAATGTGTGGGTACATAATATATGGTATCAAACCACCCACATAACAACATTTTGAACCGATAAATAACGTGCTTTTAAGGCGATTAACGAGAACAATTCATTAATTCATATATATGGTAAATACCTTGAGGTCAACTTAAGTGATAGGCAAATCATTAGAGATAATTTAAAGCGCGAATTGCTTTGAAGTGATTAGAGTAAAATGAATGGAAACCAAATTGAATTCTATGTGGGCTTATTTGTATGTGTAAGTATGTTAATATATGTAACTGTATGACAATTAACAAAGACACCCACTTTGTTAAGTTTATTTATATTTTATTTTGATTTTTTGATTTTTTACTTTTTATCTACAAACACTGCAAACATTGAAGTTGCGACTGCAGCTACGACTGCAAGTGGGTGTTCCCTTGAAAGCAGCAGAAATAGGTTTATTTATATGCATATAAATGTATGATTATTCGATTATATTCATTTACACCGCATGGCACATCTCCATTACGCAGAAAGTGCAACCATGGCAATATATACACACACATATGTATATGTTAGGCTGCTAAGCGTAGTGCATTAAAAAAGCCACACCCTAAGCCTATAAGAGCACAAAAAAGCAGAGCAAGAAATGTGGGTAGTGGAAAGGATCTTTGTAGACCTCACTCAAGGTTTCTAAAAGGATAAAAAAGTATATGTACATACATACATACATGTGTATAACTGCAGTTTTATTAAAGCTTGCCACGAACCACAACATGACAACCCATAATCAGCATGTACGAAATAAGAAGGCAGTAATAACAGCAGCACAGCAAAACAAAAAAAATTGCACGCAGCAGAATTGAAAAAGACAGCGAGAGGAGTGAAAAACTGAAACGACAATTCATCCTGAGGGCCCAAAGTGTTGCGACGATTGAAACATGAGCCAGCACGCTGCACAACATCAATCGGGCTGCCACAGCCGAGCGACAAAAATAAAACAAAATCAACCAAAACGACCAACAATAAACACAAATTCAATGCTAAGAAAAACACAAACTACAGACAGAGCTCAATTGCAGAGTAACAACAGCGTAAAGAATCGACTTGGCAAAAATGGCAAAGGAAATCAGGCAATGATTATGTTTATAAAGCCACAAGCAGAGACGACTCAGCAACATTGCGCATGCAATAAGTCTCTCTATAGACATATGTACGTAATGTTGTATAAAAGAATTGAATTTCATGAATAAATGCTACAACAACAACAACAGAAAACTTGGACTAAGCAACAACACTTTAACATTACAAGCGACATCAACGCAACAACTCTGCAATAGCGACTAAAAAAATAAGCACATTTGCACTGTCGGCGACAAGTTTTCAGCATAAAACAACAACAGCAAGAAATAAAGAGATACAAAAAATATATGAGGCAACATGTAGCCAGTAAACCTGTAGATGAAGCAACAACTTTTTTATATTGCTGCAACAAATTGTCAATAACCAAACTGATGGCTGTTGCGCAAAGTCAAGGGCAAAACAGAGTTACGAGAGAAATGAGACGCTGAGAGATCTATTTTCAGCAGTAAAACAGCTGTAAAGCCTAGTGGAATAAAAAACTGTAATGCGACATGCGACATGCGACAAAAAGACGAAAGAACTTGTAAATATAAGTAAAAGTTTCACTTTAAGAAACTGCAATTCTATATCTAAGTGGTACATTCTCTCGAATAAGCACAGGACTTTTTGACTTCGGTTAAAACCGACAAAGTTCTACAGTGAAAACTTGTTTTCTATACGATCGATTCATGTTGTTGTTGTTGTAGTGGCAGAATTCTGCCGAGGTGACAGTCCTTGGCCGCACAAAATCAGGTTCCGTTGCGGTTACGTAGAGCTGAGTGTCGTGGGAACGGGCGATCGATTCATATATGTATACCTTGAGTATTATCTACTTTCAAAACTCTTTCATTGCAGTTTTTACAGAAAAGTCCTTCGAAGCCTAGAAGTCTACATAACAACTCAAAGAAAGATTTCGGAATATATACCCAGTTCCACAGACTTCTATATTAACTTCTTTCCCGCATATATAGGTATTTAATGTAAATAGGCGTTGCTGCAACAAAGCACATACTCAGCAAGCAACATGCCAAAAAACATGGGCAAAAGTATCAGCAACATGCTGGGGTATTAAAAACAAGCTAGAAAGCCGAAAGGCAGCGAAAATCAAATACAAAACGAAGAAGTGCATTAAATGCATAAATCTGTATTTAAGTATATGTTTGTGTGTGTAGAAAATAAAAGAAGCTTATGTAGTTCAATTTATTGGATGCTGGACAGCCTGTTGGTGGTAACATGATGCAGGTAGAGCGTCTTAACATCCATGTCTGTGTATATGTGTGCCACAATCATGAAAGTAACGTCGAGCGCTCGTAAAGAATACTTGCCAAAGCAATGGTGATGGTCGGGGCTACAGAAAAAACAACAACAACAAAACACTGCAAAGAAAGCAAAGAAATACAAGAAAGAATCAAATACGAAACAACGAACTCAACGGCGAAGCATGCCACGGAGAATACTAATAAGAACCAAGACAGCAACAACAATGAAAACAAGTATTAGCAGTTGCAGGTCGAGAAAACGAATAAAATGCGCTTAATTCAATATCGCGCGATCTTAACACGAGCCATAGCAGCTGAGGCAGTAGTCCATGTGGTTCAAGCAATAAGAAAACTACAAACAGCTGGTACACGTATTGACAATGCACAGCACAGCAGCACTGTGGACGTAGTATTGTGCTGGTACGAGCATGATAAATATGAAGAGGAGCCACGGTAGCTGAAGCAACAGCCAAAGGGTAGCAATAACTTGTAAGCCTAAGGACCGGTTCTCTTTTGGGATTGATTGGATCTTTTTACAAACTCTAATACTTTGTAGAGAAATTCCTAATTGGGTTTTGAAGTTAAGCTTACCGACTTTTTTTTCTAAATCCCTTTAATCTCTATAATAGTCGATAAATTACCTTTTTTCGAGGGAGAATTTACAAATAGTGTCTCACTTTTTTATCGAATATTTAGGGTTTTATCCATCTACACATGCTAGTACAAAAAGTTCGCCAACATATAATATATTTTTTTTGTTTTTGGGAACTTTACAGACACTTTGTCGATCACTTATTTAAGATGACTGTAAAGCACGTCACATGATGAAGTCAAGAGATTTATCTTTAAAATATCCCAAGCGAATATATAATTTCCACATGACAGATCTATATTTGATGATTCCATAAATTGTACAGTACGCGTGAAATAGGTTTGCCATAAGGATTTAAAAGCTAACATCTTTAATTGCTGTTCAAACCCAGTACACGATTCACTTTGAGTAAGGCCAGTTAATAAACCTATATAAGGGCTTTTTCTTGCCCTTAGACCGAATAAATATATAAGAGTACCGAAATGAAATGCGAGCATTTAGTTTTCCAATTGCTCGTATCACCCAATTCACTGCCTCCTTCTGAGTGGCAATATGCGGTTGTTGATCGGTTAGTCGATTGTGCTACGCATTTTGTATGCAACTAATACCAATAAGAGCAATGACAACAGAATCCAAAACAAAAAATAATAATCACAGCAAAAAGTGCTAGAATTGCACGCAAAGCATAAAATTGCACATATCCACTTGAAGTTGTTGCAAGCAAGCACTTGGTACACGTATAGTACTCGTATATGCAACCTCGAATTGCAGTAGTGCAGCATGCAACATAATACTTTTCTTGATTTTGTAAAGCTGTATAGCAAACCAAATAAATAAGGGTATATAGACGGATCCCTACGTACAAACTACTATGCATTATTGTTTAGAGTCAGTGGCATGCAGATACATCCCCCCATATATAGTGCTGCCTCTGTTTGTGAAGTTATCCTCATGTTAACTCTTTCAACTCTCATTTTAAAGAGTAATGAGTGAATTAAGAACTTCTCTACGTGCCATAATTATTACAATGTCATCACGTATTTTCGAGACTATACTTAATCAAACACCCTACAAGAAATATAATATTCTCTCTCGATAAGTTAAATACACGTAAATATATTGAGTTTACTTCCAACAGCGGTCGAACCGTCTGTATCCCCATAGAAGTTCTCACTACAATTTGTCAGTTTTTCTTCTAGTCTCTAGCACAATATCTATTTCTATTATTTATTTTTATGTACAAGAAAATAATCATTAAAAAAGTGAAACTTAGGTAACCCTTTAAAGAAAACCATATTTATAAACCTAAATGAGAAGACATATGAATTTTTTTAAACTGCAAGAGAGTCAATATATGCTCAATGAAGCAGCAGAAAAATCAAGCCAACAAATTTGGATCGGTCTATATGTCTACATAATAGTATGAGTTTTCCTACAGGGATATCTTTCCAATGCTGCTCAGTTTCGTTTAAGCACTTCGATTATTCCTACATTAAATTCATAATTTTGTACAAGTAAACAATTCAATGCAGTTCATTTGATGCAAGATTTGCATCTCGTTTTGCTTTATGCTTCTACTGAATTTTGCAAACATTGCGGTGTCGTATTGCATATCCACATAATATTCTATACTCTCTTCAGCTACTCATTCCTTGTAGGTATTTTTTACTTGCTACACACTCGTATCTAAGCTATACCAGCATGGAATCGACACTATTTTCCATGGAAATCGCACGAAACATTGCTGGTTGTCTGGACATTTCACCTTTTTGCGTGCTTAAAGATTACATACTCGTGGCTAATGTTTTTGCAAAGCCAGACACGATTGCATAAGAAGCGCACATTTTAATAGACAATTAGTCGGCTTAAAAAGACGCAAGTCCGAAAAAAGGGACCGCACCCAGCTGGCTATTGTGCGAGACTGTTTATCAAATTAATGTTTGACTTTTTTCTTTGCAACAAATACTCTTATTTGTCATTGGTGATCCGTCCATGTGGCCCTTTTTACAAGTTAACGAACAAATGTGTCACATGGGTGTGCCACCCGGACTGTGTGACCAGTAGTCACGGGTTATCGTACGTCATTTATCATTTAAGAGTTTTTACTAAAATATTCTATTACTAGCGGCGCGGAGAACACTTAATGCGATGGGAATGAATACAATGCAAAGAAATAACTTTATTTGTGTGAAAAGAGGTAATTCTAATTTGAAAACGGGCGTTTCGCATGAGGAACTGATTGAATGAAAAGTGTTTTCCTCGGGTAAGCAACGAGTTTCAGTTTTTTTGAGAAAATTGTGAAACGAATGCCTAAAGCTAATTAGTATACCTCAATCATTATCGAATTCACAAAAACGGTTTAGTTCCTAAAAGCTTTATTGATAATAATCTTTTAGAATAATAACTTTTTCTCTACTGATATTTTTGAGATTTTAAGAAATTTTGAAAACCAACGAGTCTTTTATGGAAAAACATAAATGAGAAACACTCTAATCTCTTTAATGAATGATGATCTGGTGTATGAAACAAACTATATTAGAAACATTATACACCTTCGGGAGTTGCAAACGCTTAGTCCAATTTTAAAAAACTTTTTATATGCCTCGACTGGGAAGGCTTTCAGTGCCTGCAGCGAATTTTGTCTTTTTCGGTTTCGGCTTATTTTGGAGCGCCATTCGTTAGATTATTGGACAGTTTCGACGTTATATTCATAAACCCACGTCTCGTCAACAGTAAAAATGCGTTTAATAAATGTAGGATCCTCAGCTACGTTCTCAAGCATATCCTTTGCGACCTCTTTTTGACGACATTGTTGCAAAAGATTCAGATCTTTGGGTACAAGTCTAGCATCGACACGCTTTATATCCAAAACATAAACTAAAATGTCTTGAATCGATCCATAAGCGATGTTGGGATCCTCTTTACTATGACTTTCAAGCACTGTTTCTTTAAGTTTTTCGATTTCATCGTTATCAACAGAGGTGGATGGACGACTCGCATATGGCATGAGGTTGGTAATGCCTTGTGCCAGTCAAATGTTTGTATTTCTGATAAAGTAGACTCCCCAGAAGACTTCTGAAACATTTTCAACGATTCCGTTCAAGCAAACTCTTTTTCGTTTTTTTTTTCATGGTAGAAATCGCCAGACAAACCTTTCGCGTCATAAACAAACAGCTACCAAACACACATTAATTGACATAAAGAGATAAATTTTTTTATCGATACGGGACCAGTCCTGGTCAAATTTGATTAGATGAAATACATTATATCCATAAGGCAAAGAATTCTTATCGTTTTCAAAGTGCTTAAAAGCAGTCTCCGCCAGTTGGAGTTCTCCAAGCTCCCGCGCAACTCATGCAGCTGACAAAAAAAAAGCAAAAATGCCGGTAAACTTTGCTTTTAACATGGTGTGTGCATGCAATCTGTTAGTAGGCCATTTGGTTTTGCGAATTCCCTTGAGCTCATACGCGACAACTCGGTTATTGCACACCGGTGTACTGACACTAAATGCATACAAATATTTAGTTTATGCACACATACAGCACAACTGTACAACAGCACAATTTTGTTGCTTGCAACTTTTTATTGCATTGCAGTTGCTGTTGTTGCAATTGCTATTGTTATTGCTCCCGCTGTTCTGAGTAATATAAAAACGCTTGTATTTTTTGCTTCAATCCTTTTGATAGCAATGTTTTCATTTCAACATTTGTTGTTGTTTTTGTATTCATTACAATTCATTAGTGTTGTGCGTTATTTGTTTTTATGTTGCTCGCGTATATGATTTCTTTATTCCCGCGGCACAGTGTGCAGGCCCAATTGAAGGCGTGTTGTTTGTTGCCGCGTAAATGTCGTTCTTACGATGCTGATATTTATATACATATGTGTGTATATGTATGTATGTATGTAATGTGTAGTATAGTAGTTACGCGTTATTTGTAAAGACAATGCGAAGACGTTGAAGCCGTGGCGATGACGTTGATGAAACCACCGGTCAATTGCCTACAAGCGACGTATGGCAATGGGCCGTAATGGAGGCGCATATGTGCATACAAAAACACATATGTATCTCTAAAACAGCAGACAGACAGACAGCTGGACAGCTGAATGTAAGTAGGAACTTCAAAAATCATAAAAAAGCGTACAAAAACGAATCTACGAACACAAACTCGCAGCCAGCAAAGTTGTGCTGTGTCTGCGCTGCGGTGATGTACTTGCCCACCATACAAATATAGCATAATCGCAACCTTAAGGAACTAGCCTAAGCTACATACATACATACGCGCCTTACGCTTCTTGTTTATCTGTCTGTCTGTTGGCATATATCAGCTAAGCTGCGGTCTTTTCTGATGTCGGTTCTCCATGTGATTATTGTATTTGTATTTGAAGGCATGTGTCTGGTTTTTTTTTTTTTTTGTTAATGTCATCCAATAAGCCTATATATTATTAGTATTATCTGCGTTTGAAACCCGCCTTTGCGTCGTCTATACACTTAAGACATTAAATGCATAAAATACGAGTAGGCAAACTTGAAGGGACTACGCGGCGGCAAAGTCGAAAACGACGAGTAGTTGTTGGGATAGGTCGCAAAGTAACAATGGTGAAAATAACAAGGAAAGTTATCTAACCTCTAAGCTACCGCTCTTACTTGCTAAACTTGTTGAGTTTGTTGAAGCAATCAAATTATAAAAAGTTGCACTAACTCTAGATTCTAGAGTATAGAAGAAAAATTTTTTTCAATATTCAGTTTCAAGATCAGGTTTTGATAGTTAAGGAATCGTTGAACTAAACCTTTTTATCAAATGGCGTTCAAAGTTGGATCTTCGAAAAAAATTTTAAAATAATATTATATATCAAAAATACTGGCCAGACTTTAAAACTTTATAGCATATGTCATATAACATAGGCTTGCCCGAAAAAGTTAGAAATGTGAGGAAAATGTGGATCTTGTTCACATTTTTACTTTTTTAGGAACTTACTCGTACGTACTGCAATTCTCGTCAAAAATAAGTCAAGATCAGCTATTCTAAAAAAATTAAAATTTTATATACTTTTTTTAAGCTCAATTTCGAAATTCGAAAGAGGCTATATCGATATTGGAGACTAACTTATTTATTTTTTACTTAGAATCACTCAATTTCTCAAAAAAAATTGGTTTAGAAAAAATTCGATTTTGAAGAATAGTATTATTTTAAATTCTCCAAAGTAAACAGTGTGAAAATATTTTTATTTTTAACATATTAATATTTTTAATTTTTGACAGAATTCTAAAAAGGATTTGGTTACCTATGATAAAAGGCTGAGTATGCCCATCTTTTGAAGGGACCTTTATTCAATGATCTCTTTAAGAAACCTTTTCTTAAAAAAACTCAATCAATACAATTTGACCTAAGTTATTGTAGTTAAGTCCAAGAAAATACTTTTCATTTCCACCGTTCCGTGCCTAATATTATAATGTGACAAAGGTTCTAAGGTCCAGCAGAACAAGTACATAACTTAACGTTATACTATAGAAATCGTGCTTTTAGTTTTCGCTATATATGAGAACATGTAAAGAATCAGTATAGCAATAAATTGGGGTAATTTACGAATTCGACGCGGAAGAACAGCACACATATCGACAAACGTCAGAATTGCATAAAATGTATGACTGCATTTAGTACAGTCTAAAAGCTATATAGCATTAGCGAGGACCTCCATAACTCATGCGCAGAATTAGCACAGATTAGATACAAGCAGCAAATGTGTGTTCCATTTGTGGCGTCCAATACATTAATGAGAGCGCATCTTACTACGAGTACTTCTGTGATTTGTACAGTGTCTACATATTTCTCTGGTAGAATAGAATTAAAGTACAAGTAGAGTTGCTATGTGTGTACATAGCTACTAAAGTAAGCCTATAATAGTTTAATTTGTAGTTCAGTTAAATGGCGATTAGGTTAAGCTTCAGTTTACACGTTCCAGAGCTGGTAACGCATGAGCTTACATTCGTTCACTTTGCCTCAATAATTTATCACGGGAATGTGAACACTCAAGAAATGAGAAACGGTCAACTAAATAGAGCATTGCCAGTCGCTCCAGCTCAACCAGCAATCAAATAAGAATCCGCAACTGGAAGACAAAACAATGGAAACAAATCACACCACCAACGACAAGGCAAACGCAACTCCTCGGCGCAGCGCACTAGAGATTGCACGTTAGACCGAAGGCTAGTGAAAATCTAACAAATCAACAATTGCCGTATGATTGCGACTAATGAGTCCGACAATTGCAGAAATCAGCCAGTCAAACAGTTAGGCTGCCAGTAAGACTGCAAACTTGTACGAAAACCGCAACGGAAAATGTCCGCACAAAAGTCAAACACCAGCCAGCCACATTATGTGAATAGTCGGCGGAGGTTGTTGTCGACATGACTTCGACTTTAATGCTTGCTGACTGCCTCCTAGGTGACTTCCATCTCAAGCAATTGAATATATAATTGTATGTATATATGTATGTATGTGACGTTCACACTTTTTTCACCGACTACTGCATAGCTGAAATTGAAATCCAAGTTAAGCGCCTGAACCGGTGCGCAAAGCCTTACTTAGTCCCGCGCCGACCAGAGTTGACTTAAGCTGAGCTGAGTTGAGTTGACTTGAATTGAGTTGATGATGGAGCTGAAGTCGACGCCATTGAAGAGGACGATGTTGACGGCAACTACGACAACAACCAAGCTAATACGTGGTATGTACGAATGTACATATGCACTGATGATGACAATGACGAGCGCTTTAGGCTGGCGACCGCATATTTTGCGCTACACACGCATTTTTCTGCCTCAACCAACCTCTATAGATTTGCAATAATCTGCGGAACTCCACTGGATTGGCATCTGTGTAGGTATGTAAGTGGGTATATCAACATACGCGGCTAAAATTGAAGCCGAGGTATCCTATTATTGCTTCAATTGCATGAACTAAGCCGATTCCGCAATATTGGCGCGTCACATTTGTGGCCATATGAATGCCAATTGGGGTGAAAAATGCGATCGAGCAAGCTGAAAGTTGAATAGGTTCAAAGCTCTGCAAAATCTATTCACCACAAATGGTTCCAGGATTAATCATTTGCTTCACCACATAGCCAAAAATTAACAAGTAAGTGCTCTCGCAACTTGGAGGATCAAAGCCGGCGAAATACTTTCTGGTGTTGGCAAAACATCATATTCAAAAATGTTGCGAAATAATTGAACATTTTTTTACTTACCGTCAGCTGAAGAGGCTAAATTTAATATATTGAATTGACGTGTAAAACGTTAACCAGAAGATCGAAATGGATGATATTAGGGATATGAGATTAGAACCACAGTCTAAACCAACTCCATTTATGTTCAGCGCTAAACCATTAATATGGTATATTAAGATTTGTTAGAATCATGGAAATTATAATACGTAGTACAATATAATTTCATATATTTTATTATATATTAGCTATATGGGAGGTTGGTGTAATATTGACCCAATTTTATCTGTTTTTCGCATTACTTTTATTAATATTATAAACAGAAAGAGATGCGCAAAATCGATATCTCAAGAACTGAAGCACTAATTGCCGTACATAAGCTTCCTTTTGGGTGGCACAAACTTTGTGGCAAAACTTATATGTATACCCTATTCAGGGTATTTGACTGCTGCGATGCATAAAATGATATCAACATCTTTCTTTTTATAAATTTCAGATACGCCAAGCATCCACGCGCTCTTGTTCTTCCTCAAATAGTTTAAATTTAAATTTAAAAACCACGCTTCTATTTGCATACTAAATGCTAGCCTCAGCATATAAGCACTTTAACACAGCAACCGATTTCAATTAGCAGTAATGGAAATAAAATATATATACATACATACATACATTATGTACTTACAACAGAATCTGCACACCAACTGTAGAAAGTGCCACAAGCTTTATGCTGCTCAACATGCTTCCAACACTTGTCTTCAATGAGCGCACTTATTAAGCATGCACGACCACTTTGCACGAGCATGGAGTGCGACGGACGGGTTGACGGTTTGACGGTTTGACGGCTCAACGCGTACCAATCGTTCCGATTCATTACAGCGCACTTTTGCTTAATTTCCCTATTTTTTATTATTTTTGCCAATTGTGGTTTATGATAGCCACAACGCGTTATTCCTTTTCACTTTTTGCACTTTTATATATGTACACATTGTACACTTAGTTTTCGTTATTTTTCGCGACGCGTCGCCAACTATTAATTTCTGCATGCACATTCAATTTATGCAAATGCATATCCCGTTTCACTTCATCTGTCATTGAAAGTGCCTCGCTGTTTTGATTTTTCTTCATTCTTCGCTCTTCTTAGTTTGTTCTACTTCTTGGTATTTGTTTTTTGTGGTTTTGGCATGTTGATTTACTGCGCGCAACGTTTGCATCTTGTTCTTTCGCTACCGCGTCGTTACCTCCCCCTTATCCACCTGCGCCGTCGCTATCGCCATCTATCGTATTTAGCAAAGTTTGTTTACATTGCATTCAAGTTCAGCAAAAGTTCATTTGAGTTTCTGCCTTTGCACCGTCGATTTGTCGTGTTGTTGCTTTATTGAGTTTGTTTACATTTCGGTTACCGTGATGGAGTTCTTTCGAACTTTCGTCCGTTTCGCTTCGGCTTTGGCTTTGAATTTTTGAGAACGTTGCATATTGCAATATTAGCCTTCCGTTGCTCTGTGTGGTTGATTATGTTTAAGGATTTGTGTCAGCACTTTAATTTTCTGTACTTACTAACTTTTTGTTCTATTTTTTCCTAAGCGTATGCTTTTCTCATTACTTTACTTCGTACTTTTAATGTTCTTTGACTCCAGGCACTGGGTTCCTTGCAATTTATTTCATGTGACCGATTACCATAGATTGAAGTATTTACGAGTTACGAAACGTAAGAAAAGTACGTATTATAAATTTGGTATTACTTACGTAATATATGATGTAAGCTAGTTTGAAATTAATTCAGCTACAAAACATTTCTGGAAAATTTACTTAAAAAAACTTACACTGAATTAAAATAAACATTACCCAGAACAATCCATGTAAAAACTCTTCTTGTCACATGTCTATTATCCTCATTACCGCAATAAAGTCAATAAAGTTACATAAAAGTTTTCATATATTTTATTATTTATTTAACTTCATATAAAATTAAAAAAATGAAATAGACACTAAAATAAAACTTATGAAATATTCTTAAGTGTAGTTGTAATGAAATAACTAAACTATCACCGATTAATACTCACACTCTTCGCTCAAGCGCTCGATTTCATTCAAAATAAAATCTAGTTCTGCTTGCTCTAGCACTGGGAAACAGGTAAATACCATGCGGAAAAAGTTACCCAAGCCACGATATTGTAATGGCGCATAACCGATCATCACGGTACCGCTATAAGCCATACGCTCTTTAATCTTGGGTGCGACCTAAAAACAAGAAAAAATTCATATCAAAACAAGAAAAAAGTTGGCTTCGTCTGCTCCGAAGCTTTAATACCATTCACAGGTATACTTCCTTTAACATAAAAGTGTATGCAGCTATATGCTTTACTGATCCAAACTGAACAATATGTTCGGAGAATGTAGCTTTGCCTTTGACAATAATTATTTCGTGAAAATGTCTGGCAAAATAAAAAAGTTTCTGCTACACAAACTTGGTTTGGATCGGTCAATTTGTATGGCAGCTATACGCTATAGTCGTTTGAACTGAACAATATAGCTGGTTCGCAACGGACTTATGTATATAAAAAAAGCGGCCCGGTGCCTGGCCAGTGCTTAGGTGACTCTCACGCTTTGGTGTGATTTGTTTTAGATGTCATGAGGTGACCTCAGGAGAAGCTGGCCGCCAGCTGACTCTATATAAGTAAAGCAGGCACCGTGCCTGGCCAGTGCTGAAGTGACTCTCGCGCCTCGATGTGATGTGATTCAAATGTCATGAGGTGACCTCAGGAGAAGCTGGCTGCCAGCTGACTCTATATAAGTAAAGCAGACACCGTGCCTGGCCAGTGCTGAAGTGACTCTCGAGCCTCGATGTGATGTGATTTAAAAGTCATGAGGTGAGCTCAGGAGAAGCTGGCTGCCAGCTGACTCTATATAAGTATTGCAGGCACCGTGCCTGGCCAGTGCTTAGGTGACTCTGGCGCCGCGGTATGGTGTGATTTTAAGCTTACTAATGTGCTTAGTTGTTCACAAACATTTTCTGCTTTCGTTAACTTTCAGTTCGTTTAAATTGTTGATAAAAATATTAACTTCGGTTGCACCGAAGCTATAATACCCTTCACAAATAAAAGAGGTTCTTTACAAGAACTTGATTCCGATCGTTCAGTGTACATAATAGCTATATGCTATAGTAATCCGATCTGAACAGTTTCGTCGGAGATTCTTCTCGTGGAGAAAAGATGTGTGCAAAATTTCAGGACGATATCTCAAAAACTGAGGGACTAGTTCGCGTATATACAGACAAAATTATAGGGCCTCCGACATTTTCTTCTGGAGGTTACAAATTTCGTGCAAACTTAATATACCCTGTTCAGCGTATAATAAAATTTACATTTTACTTCCGAAAAATTTCGATTACTTACTGTATATAAACGCTCTCGCCACTCCGGCGTTTCTTTTAGTCCCCTCAGCGCCTTTGGTATGTACCAAAAACAAACATTCATATATTGGTTATCTTCCAAAACCAAGCGAAAGCGTTCGCTACCACGTTGCCTGATTTTCTCAACCAGAACTTTCGAAATATCTATGGCATGATCCAGCAAACGTCCGAAACTGCCGTAACCACGCGCCTTCAGCATTAACCAAAATTTAAAAGCATCAATTTTACGTCCGCACTGTATACTCTTATTGCCTGTATCATATGATACATCGTAAAATTTATCCTGCTGAAAGAGATAGTTCACCTGTATGCTATTACAACGTGTGAGTAGATCACGCTCGCGTGTCAAAAAGAGTGAGCATTGCAGTGGCGCGCCTAGTGATTTATGTGGATTCCAGGCAAAAGAATTAGTGCGATCGAGACCGGCTAACAAATGACGATTTCGATAAGAGAGCAGCGCAGAACCGCCAAGACATGCCTGTACGTGGATTCATATAACAATTATATAAATTATAGAATTTTATAACGGCTAATGACTTAAATACTCACATCCACATGCAACCACAAGCCATATTTTTCACACACATCCGCAATCGCATTGAGATCATCGAACGCTCCCAACACGGTGGTGCCAGCGGTAGCATTCACAAAGAACGGCTCACATCCCGACTCTTGCGCTTTCAAAATTTTAGCCTCCAAATCGTTTGTTAACATTTGACCGCGTTCATTCGTTTCGACAACCACACAATTATCGGCACCTAGACCCAGCCAATGCGCGGCTTTAACAAAGCTATAATGTGACTCTTCAGATGTAAAGAGAGCAAGTGGACGCATGCCAAACATGCCAGCAGTCTTCACTTGAGGGTGACGACTATAGCGAGCTAAGACAAGGCCATACCTAAAGTGTATAGAAATGAGTTGTTGAGTGGATAATAAAATACAGCGAAAAATTTGTGAAGTCCAGTAATATACCATAAGTTTCAATATGAGAAATCATTAAATCAGCATTTGGTTTCAAAAATATAACTTTAATAAATTGCTCTCAGTGTATATACAAACATCTTACTCTTCATTGTTTGGACAACCCTGTGAAGTTTAACCACTTTGACTCTGACCGCGAGGCTCACTCAAATAAATACATATTTTTGTATGTAAATAAGCTTTTGAGCCGTCAAAACAATGTCTTTGCTTGCGATTTTTCTAACTGTCTAACTGCTAGTCGTGTGAGTGAGTAATTAGCCCTAAAGTAACACTTGCCATTGAACATCTTGATAGTGAACCATGTAAGACAACTCAGCGGATCTAATATTTTCAATGCGTCAAAGTCAAGTGTTGGCCGAAGGCATAACTGTTTTCGCTTACAAACTTAGGCTTATTATATAACGGAGTGTATATATGTATTGTATATACCTATTGTCTTAGCATTGTTGAAGTTTACTTACATATTAGATATGGAGCCACCAGGTGAGAAGATGCCATCACCTTCAATATAACCAGCCAATTGGCAAACGGTACGTATGATTTCCGTTTCCATCAGCGTAAAGACAGGGCCTACTTCATACGTATAACTGTTATTTTAAATTAACAAAGAAAAATATAAACTAGTGTGAAATTGTTACGTCTGCGGAATCGCATTAAAAATCGATAAATATATTGTATATATATATATTTAATTTTTTACTTACGCGCTTGCGTTGAGCGCATCGGTGATCCATTGCCCCATCAAACCATATGGATCCATTTGACCGAACAGCTGATTATGAAACCGGCCATGATTGGTTTTTACTGAATATTTAATTACCAGCCGACACAAGTCCTTTATCTCTTCTATGCTATGTGTTTTGTGCTCATCGATGCTGAGGTCAATCAATTGCTATTGAGAAGAATATTTTGAATGATTAATTATTGTATATATAGTAAATATTTATAATGGTTTATTAAAAAATTATAAGTTTTTTGCACCACGCTTATCAGCCTTTATTGAAATAATGCAGCTTCCCCAGAAGATAATGGAAGTAAACTGATAATACAATATATTGGAAATATTGCAATTTGTTGCTACTTTTTTAATGTTATACGATGTGTTCAGTTATAATTACTCGTTTTTTTCTTCTACTTTTGATTTTTTTTTTTAATTTTGATTGGGTTTCTCTTAAATGTATAACGAAATAAAATTGCAAAATACTGACAATTTGACAAATCATCGCTTGTATGCGCATAATGTTGATATACCATAAACGTGAAATAGTTGAAAGGTATAACAACCGAGAGCGAAGTTCAATAGCTCTGATTGAATCAGTAGTTCTTGACAAAAATGTAAACAGCTGTTCACTTCGGGCTGCGATTACAATTGCAAATACATAGTTTGTTTGTAATATCCTAGAACTTGTGTGCTTTTAAGGTTATCAGGCGCCAAACGATGAGTGTTGAAAGCTAAAACAGAAAAATTGTCAATTTTTAAAGAAATACTAATAATCAAATCGAAGATTCTCAATTTTTAATGAAATATTGATAATGAAATTCAAAAAATTGTCAATTTTTTTCTTGTCTCAATCAATATTTATTCACATTAGAACAGCCAGCAACCTCATAAGCTGAAAAAACTTTCTTGATGAACGACATATCCAAAACAAAAGCCTCCAACGTCTTAAAGTACTAACGAAAATACTGTCAAAGCTTCATGATATTTCATACCGTAGTTCTAAAAAGCCCATTTTGAATATGAAACAATATTTTTACCTCAAATGTGTATTTGTAATTGCATTTTTCTCAATACAAATTTCAAAAATTGTTTCAATATAATACGAAAATTTACTGAACATCAAAGAGAATAGAACATTAGAACAATTTCAACCAAAAATGCAAAAATATAAACAGCAACCCTATCATGAATTCACAGACAAGTTAAAATAAACACTGTGCTAAATCGTAAACTGTGAACTGACCTAAATATATAGATAGACGATTTATACCCTGACTTAATGTAGGTTTAATTTGCCACGTAGTTTGTAACGTCGAGAAGGAAACGTCAGAGACCCTATACGAGTACTCTATATTTGTTTCGCCATCTGTCTGTATATGCGAAAACTAGCACCTCAATTTTTGAGATATCGATTAGAAATCCTTCACAGATGCTTTCTGCCGCAAGAAGCCGCTCATTTGTTGGAATAAACGATATTGGACCGCTGTAACATATAGCTGCCATACAAACTGATCGATTCAAATCCCGACCTTGTATAAAAAACTTTTTTATTTGACGAAATATTCACACGAAATTTGGCATAAATAATTGTCCAAGATAATTATAGTTTCAGTGCAGCCGAAGTTAACGTTATTTTTTTTTTTTTGGTTTTTAATTTAAAAAAATATGCATATTTATTTAGTTGCCTAGCTTATTGAAAATTTATACCGTTTAACATAAGCGTCTACGCTCTTTTAAGTCGCTTCTGCATAATAAAGGATTTTTGCATTAAACGCTGCTACTCAAACTAAAAGATCATAAAATAAATCATGGTTTTCACAGTTCACAGCACCGATTAAAGCTAAGGCACACATTTGGGGCGTAATACCGTGTATTGGAAGAAAATAAATATAGACATACTTAAACTTGAGCTTATGTACATATATAACAAGCTCTCACACAGCATGCGAATAACGAATACTAGCACATAAATACCTGTGAGTACACACAATCCTAATCAAAAATCAAAACATGACAATCTACGAACATGATCATGTATCAGCAGCGGTCAACAGCGGATCAACTTGGCCAACAATAACAACACAAAATCAAGCAGTAACACATAGCAACATGGCGCACAACATAGCAACTACATAGTTTCGAGCAACACCAACAGTTGCTGACATGTTGACAAAATAATTTTCAAAGTGAAGTGAAAAGACGAACGGCTTTGCCGGCAAGCACCTATGTAACTGTATATATATATATATACTTGTATATATATACGAGTATGTATGTATGTAAGCGCATCTTGTCCGTACACTGACTTAGTGATTGAATCGCCATTCGATTTGCCATAAAAATGCCGGTCAAAATGAAAATGTTTAAATCCGTTAAAAGAAAAATAAACTTGACACACTTTTTAATTGCAAATCCAGTGTTCACGAATAACGCCTTGTCATCGCAAGCGCTAACCGACGCTGCGCAAGCATTGTCAACAGATTTCGCAGCCCAAAACACACCCGCCAGCGCCAAACCCGATTTGACCATGGCAGTGACACGTTGTCGTCGTCATCCGCTGTTGCAAGCTACAACCAACAGTTTCAAATCATGATGTGTTGCCAAAGTGTGTTGACAGTTTTGTGGCATTTAAGCCGCTTTCTCGATTGCAAGCGCTAGACACATATATACTCATGTTTGTATACTATATATATTAATGCTAGGTAGTCGCTTACATCCTATATAACCCACAGCTTGCGCTTACCACTACTTTTTTGTAACTCCCACTGCTTCAACAAGCCTCAGCGCCTAATAGTATACATACAAATGCATATACCTAGATTCACATATAGCACTTTTTTTGCTAATATATTGATGCTATTTTACCTTCATTTCGTCCGGCTGCTTAAAGTCGACAATTTTTACCGCGTCGCGATCGTCATCGGTCACACAAAACGCTTTCTCATTATTCAACAATTGATAGACGGTGCCCAGCACTTTCCAATCATCGGCTAGATTAAGACGTATCTTATCAATCTCATCGACTGCTTTTTGTGTTGTTGCTGTAGTTGTAGTTTCGTTTGACATAGTGGTGTTGTTATATTATTGCTCTTGTTGTTGCTTTTTTGTTTGCTTACTAATTGTCTAATGTTGCTTTAGATGTCGATATGATAAGGCAATATAATGCTTGCACTGCGATCAGCTTTTATTATTATTAGTTGTTTTTTTGGAGTTTTTGTTTTTGGTATTATCTGAGAATAAATTTCAAATAATTAGTCAAGCAAGTAATTGAATTTTGTTGTTAATAATCTTAAATAAGCTTAGGCTTAACGTGTGCTATAAATTTCTTTGCTCGTTAAAATAATTTTTTCTTTATAAAAATTTTGGCTACGAGGAATTCTACATAACCTACATATGATAATTGCATAGTTTTTATTATCACTAAAAATGTTTGGAACTAAACATATTTTTTATATAATAATATGAAAACTAATTTTCAAATAATATTAAAACTAATTTTCAAATAAAATAAAACTTATTGGCAGCATAAAAATTTCGCCGAATTAAATTTGACAGCAATATTTTTTTTTTTTGTTTGTTTGAATTGTTGATAAATATTAAAGTTAGTAAATTTTTGCGACAAAATAAAATTCAAATTAATTTCAAAATAAAAATAAAACTTGAAGGCAATATTAATAACTTTCTGGATTCTGTTTGAATTTTTTTTTATTTTTTTTTAAACTGTTTGAATTTTTTTTTGCTTGAATTGTTAATGAACAAAATAAAAAAAAAAGCTTTAAGGCAATATTAACAATTTTCTGAATTCTGTTTGACTTTTTTTTTAATTTTCTGAATTTTGTTAGATTTTTTTTTTAATTTTCTGAATTTTGTTTGATTTTTTTTTCGTTGAATTTTTGACGAATAAAAAAAATTAAAATAAATCGTAAATAAAAAAAAGGTCTGTGAAAATATGTACATACATATTTTTGAACTAATTAAGCTTGTTCATTTTGATCTATGCACTTTCGTTCGCAAACTACACGATCCAGCTGTTGTTTCGAAACTTTATAGAAAATCCGATTCTTGTATGTACATATTCCAAACACGCCGAAAAAGCCCGAATTTATTGTTAAAAATTCTGCAATTCCAACATTATATAAACTTATACTTTTCGGCAAAATTTTACTGTTTCTTCAGCGTTCTTCCCACTACCTCACTTTCACGCGTTTTGTTGTGCTTTCAGTGAAATTTGTGTGCGAAAGGCAAGTACCAGCGTCACCCAAAGACTTTCAATGTTGGCGATCGAATGTGGAATTACACACTAAATGTATGTGCTAACAACCACCCGCCGCCTACTACCTTTTGCTGGCTGTGTTGCCTTCCGTCAAATGCAAACACATACACATGCAAATACGTATGGACAGAGACATGTATGTTTGTTAAAGCGCCATACGTGCGCTGTATTGTCAATGATTTAATATATTCTGCAATCGAATTCATTAAGTGGGTTCGAGTGATGCTTGCGATCAAGTGGATTCCAGTTGCGCCTCTTTCATTGGGGTGATATGCAGTAAAGAAACAAAAGCTTTCATGTACATACATACATACGTATAATGGCGCGCGAATGAGCTGAACGTTTTTGCGTGGTTCTTAACAGACATTTCTAGATTCTATCTATATTGCTAGCTTGCCTCTAGTTATTTGTCCGTAGCTTTTTTGTACGCTAAAAATTACTATGTTTCGAATAAAAACTTTATCAAGCACTCATTATCCACTGCAATACCGTAACAATTCTAATACTTAAAGATTAATTAATTCGTCAAACTCAACTATGCATCCATACATATTTACATTGAACGAATTGAAGATAAAGCTTGTAGGTATGTTCTTATGTGCACATATTGACAGTGGCAATGTTTACTTTTTTTCGCTTAATAACCGATAGACTTCTTAATAGGTATGTATGTATGCATATAAGAGCATATGTATGTATGGTTTGATTTTCATTATTATTTTTTGCATATGAATGTGTCTGTGTATATTACCCATTCAACTTTTATGAGATTTTGATAATGTTGAATTCGTTTTACATTTTTGCAATAAAATTTTTAAATATTATGTTGATAATAATGCACAAAATTAAATTGTTTAACCTAAATAGGTACATAGATTTAATAAACTGCTCAAGGAACCTGTGAACAGAACATTATTTTCATCGTATTGAATGGTGCTTCAATCTATAAAACGAGGATTTTGGTTATGATTGTGTTAAAGATCAGCGAATTTTATCAAAGATGCGGATTTTTTCTTGTATCACAGCAATAACTACTACATATATAAAATATGTACCTATATGCATACATAAGCAGATATAATATGTGTACACATAGCTATATGCTTCAGAATACATACATACATAGATAATTGTATCAGAGAACGTAATGAATTATTATCAGAGAACGTAAATGAATTATTATTTTATTATATTTACGTTCTCTGCTTAGAAGAGCACCAACTATTTTAGCCATTACTGTACAATAACAAGGCAAACTAAACACTGCCACCAGCGGTTTTCTTCCGGTTATGCAAAACGTTATTTTTCTGTATGAAAGCTATGTCTTAAAAAATATATAGAAAATAATTTGCAATTTTACGTTGAGTTATTCATTAGAAAATGGTTAACTGCATATAATTTACATCGTATATTTCAAAACATCAGCAACGAATTGCGTCACCCAAAGCACAATAAACACATCTCACCATATGATTTCAATGCTTTTCTCGTCGTTTCTGTCATTTTTATTCTTATTGTCATTTCACGTTGTCGGAGATAAAGAAATAGAAAATTACTTGGCACTGCCAATAGTGTTCTATAATTTTTTTCTTAATAATATTTCCACATCAGATATTAGACTTTATATGAAAAGGTTTTAAAATATACTTTTAAAAAATGTTAACTCGTCTTCTGAAACACCGCACATTGACACGCAGTATTGGTACGCTCGTGGCGCAAGAGCAACATGCGAGACACTCTTTAATACGTTCAAATTGGCGTTATGGATCACTTCAGCGGCGTATCGACGCCAGCAGCGGAGCCTTATTACTACGATCAACGACAATCAGCGCACGCAACTATTGCACCAACCGTAAAAAAGATGAGGAAGAAGAGTTGGAAGCTGACTCGACAGAATACGTTGTGAATAAGGATCCGCAATTGCCGGCGACTGTGGCGGTGCCAGAAGTGTGGCCGCATTTGCCGCTGCTAGCGACGCGACGTAATCCAGTATTTCCGCGCTTTATGAAAATTCTAGAAGTGCGTTATAAAAGCAAAATCAAATGCGAATATACTAATATATATATTTTCCAGTTGAAAATTTCCTCATGTATTGTATTATATAATTTTACATGTTTATAGGTTTCAAATCCAATAGTTATTGATTTGATAAGACGCAAGGTTAAGTTAAATCAGCCATATGTAGGCGTATTCATGAAGAAGGACAATGAAAATGAGTCGGAAGTGGTGGAAAAATTAGATGAAGTTTACAATGTGGGAACATTTGCACAGATACAAGAGCTGCAAGATTTGGGCGATAAACTACGTATGGTGGTTGTAGCTCACAGACGTATTAAAATTACTGGACAAATTTTAGAGGACCTAATTCCAACGCCGAAAGGTAAGTGTTTTTCAATTAATTATATGTATAAAGTTCATAACTAGGGGGAATGGAAAGTGCAACAAAATAATCTAGTAAACGCGACCACTGGAACTTGCAAATAAATATAAGCAAAAAAAAAACAAACATAGTTGTTGCTTCCAATCCCCCACTCATTATTAAAAAGACACTAGTTTGATGAGAGCTCCATTGTACCGATTAATAATTCAACTAACGGTTTCACTTTACCCATTCAGTCTTCCTATCCCTTCCTCCTGCCCACCTTAACCCTCTTCATAAATCAGTTAGTCTTTTGACAATATATATAAGCAAATATTTCGTCATAATGCTCTCCACTCAGAGAAGAAGACGACAATACATTTTCCACTCTTTAATGTAAAATTGAACATCCCAGCTGAAGAACAAACTGAATTGGAACGTCGTAAGTTAACACGAAAAACGCGTTCGGGTCGCATATCCAAACGCGATGGTAATCAAGGTGCCAAGGCAACAATTGACCAAGCAGAAGAGGTAGTACCACCAACAGCAAATGTTGTACCGCCTGCAGCAGGAACAACACAAGTACCTCCAACAGCTGGCAGTGTTACTCAACCTGTGCTTATGGTTGAAGTAGAAAATGTGAAACATGAACAGTACAAGCAAACCGAGGAAGTGAAAGCACTCACCCAGGAAGTGATAAAAACCATACGAGATATTATAACTATGAATCCATTATACAGGTAAGCTCAATGCAAATGAAAATTTATAATGTATATAATTTTTTATTTTTTTCACAGGGAGAGTTTGCAGCAAATGTTGCACCAAAATCAACGTGTGGTAGATAATCCAGTATATCTGTGTGACCTAGGCGCATCGCTGTCTGCTGCAGAACCCGAGGAGCTGCAAAAGATCATGGAGGAAATGGATGTATGTAACACTTTGTATAAATCTTAATAAATTGCTGACATAACTCTTAAATTATACTTAACAGATACCCAAACGTTTGCTGCTTGCTCTGGCTTTGTTAAAAAAAGAGCTTGAATTATCGAAGTTGCAGCAGAAAATCGGCCGTGAAGTCGAGGAGAAGGTAAAACAGCAACATCGCAAATATATACTCCAAGAACAGCTTAAAGTGATTAAGAAAGAATTGGGTATAGAAAAAGATGATAAGGATGCGATTGGCGAGAAATATCGTGAGAAATTAAAAGACAAAACTGTGCCTGAAAATGTTATGACTGTTATTGATGAGGAATTGAACAAGCTGAATTTCTTGGAGAGCCACAGTTCAGAATTCAAGTACTTACACAATAAATATTTACTTAAGTTAGAAAACATATAAACCAAGATTTATAAAAATTACAGTGTTACACGTAACTACCTAGACTGGTTAACCTCTCTACCATGGGGTGTTACCAGCACAGAAAATTTGAGTTTGGAACAGGCACAGGATATTTTGGATCATGATCACTACGGCATGGAAGATATTAAAAAACGTATTTTGGAATTTATTGCTGTGAGTCATTTGAAGGGCAGCACACAGGGTAAAATTCTCTGCTTCCATGGACCACCTGGTGTCGGCAAAACGAGCATAGGTATGTAATTTTGTCGTATATGCGTATACCTCCAAACTCATGCCTTCTTTTTATAGCACGCTCAATTGCACGCGCTTTAAATCGTGAATATTTCCGCTTCAGTGTTGGCGGCATGACTGACGTTGCTGAAATAAAAGGTCACCGGCGCACATATGTAGGCGCCATGCCCGGTAAACTTATACAATGTTTAAAGAAGACAAAGACTGAGAATCCTTTGGTGCTTATCGATGAAGTAGACAAAATTGGCAAGTGAGTAACAAAAAAAAACCTCATGAAATGTCTAATTAAACGCCATAAAAATAATGCTTTACATTCGCTAGAGGCTACCAGGGCGACCCTAGTTCTGCTTTGCTTGAACTGCTTGATCCCGAACAAAATGCCAATTTTCTCGATCATTACCTAGATGTGCCCGTCGATCTATCTCATGTACTCTTCATTTGCACAGCAAACGTTATAGATACCATACCCGAGCCGTTGCGCGATCGTATGGAACTAATTGAGATGTCCGGCTATGTCGCCGAAGAGAAAATGGCAATTGCGCGTCAATATCTGATACCGCAAGCGATGCGAGACTGTGGCATTACTGGCGAACATATAGACATTGAAGACGATTCGTTGAAAACGCTGATTCGAAGCTATTGCCGCGAATCGGGTGTACGAAATTTGCAAAAACACATCGAAAAAGTACGTAAATATTCAAACTACACAAGAAATTAACTAAAATTAAGTATTCTTTTTTTTTTTAGATTGTACGTAAGGTGGCATACCGCTTTGTGAAAAAAGAAGGCTCACACTTCACGATAACCGCCGATAATCTAACCACGTTCCTTGGCAAACATATATTCTCATCAGATCGTATGTACGAAGATACACCACCTGGCGTTGTTATGGGTCTGGCATGGACCGCTATGGGTGGCTCTTCGCTGTACATTGAAACAGCTTCGCGCAGGGCTAGCAAGCTCGTAAAAGACGATGACGCTGGTGGTTCAATACACTTAACGGGTAACCTTGGTACTGTAATGAAGGAATCGGCACAAATTGCGCTAACCGTGGCGCGAAATTATCTGCGTTCTAAGAATGAAGATAATACTTTCTTAGAGAAAGGGTACGCTGTTTGAAAGTAGTGTTTGAGCTTATTACTAAACTAATATTTGTTGACTTGCAGCCATATACATTTGCACGTGCCGGAAGGATCCACACCCAAGGATGGTCCCAGCGCCGGTGTTACTATAGTTACAGCGCTGATATCATTGGCAACAAATCGCCCGGTGCGACAGAATCTAGCAATGACCGGTGAGGTGTCGCTCAAAGGCAGAGTACTGCCCGTAGGTGGCATTAAAGAGAAGACGATTGCCGTAAGTGATAGCCAACTCTTGATTGCAATATTTGCTTATAATATTTTTTTTATATTTTTTTACAGGCGAAACGCTCAGGCATCACATGCATAATACTACCCGAAGAAAATAAGAAAGATTTTGCTGAATTACCCGCCTACATAACCGATGGCATTGAAGCACACTTCGCCACAAGCTACGAAGATGTATATAAAATTGCTTTTCCCAATTAGTTGTTGTTAAAAAAGTGTGTGTCATAGAAATGCTAAGCATTATACAAAAACACATAATATAAATTTTCAATTGGTAATTGTTAAAAAAAAAATATATATATATATTGTATTTGTAGGATTACTTGAAATTTGATTTTCGCGACGTAACCAGCTAGCGAATATTAAACAATTTATATTTAATAAACGGCTTTTTAAGGGTGAAACATATATTATAAGTACATAATACATAATTCTATGATTTTTAAATATCTGAGTTTTGTAGTATCCAATGCATATAATGATTAACGCTAGTGTACATGCCAGGACGATTGGCTTCGCCGCAACGTACACCCCAAGAGACAATACCCACTGTGACCCAGCGTCGATTAGGCAATTGCACCAGCAGTGGACCACCGCTATCACCTTGACATGAGTCTTGGCCGCCTTCGCGCACGCCAGCACACATCACAGTGTCCGGTATGCGTTCAACCATTGCGCCGCGGCAATCAGCAAGCTTCCAAATGGGCAGCAACACCTAACGTTGTAAAAAATAAGAAAAAACGTTAAATTCGGTTGCAGCGAAATTATAATACCCTGCACAAATAAAAAAGTTGCCCATACAAGAACTTAACGAAACAATAGTTGTTGTTGTAGCGACAAAAAACATTCGTAAAGTAATTTCGAGGAATGGTGCCGAGTTGGCAGTCCTTGGCCGCATAAAAAATCCGGGTCCGTTCCGGTTACTTAGACCCAACTGTCGTAGGAACGGACGGAACAATAGTGACTTTGTATGACAGCTATATGCTACAGCGGTCCGATCTGAACAAGTTGTTTGGATATTGTAGCATTGTCTTTAAAAATAATCCATGCTAAATTTGTGAAGATATCTTGTCAAGTAAAAAGGTTTTCCATACAAGAGCTCGATTTTGTTCGTTAAATTTGTATTGCCGCTATATGCTATAATGATCCGATTTGAACAATTTCTTTGAAGATTGAGCCGTTGGCTTGGAAAAATATCTGTATCAAATTTCGTGAAGCTAACTCAACAAATAAAAAAATTTTCCGTATCGATATCGGCGGTTCCGGCAAATGAGCAGCTTCTTGGGGAGAAAAGGACGCGTGCAAAATTTCACATCGATATCTCAAAAACTGAGAGACTAGTTCGCGTACAGATAGACATACGGACCGGCGGACAGGCGGACAGACGGACTGACTGTTCAGGCTATATTGCAATGAAATTTAATGCTTACCTCCATAAGTATTTCCGAATGTGGACCGGCGAAGGTTTGTGTACCCCAACCGGTTACGACGCCGACCTGCCCCTCCCAACTTTGACCAATCGGTGGCATACAAACTGGCCAAATATACGTATTAAATAGTGTGGCACGATCCAGACGCAGCAAAGCTATATCATTCTCATATGTCAACGGATCGTAATCTATATGTATGACCATATTAGCAATGCGAAAATCACGCGCACGCGTCTCATTAATCATCTGTGTATTGTACTCGCCCAAGCGCACAAATATATCTTCCAATTTGAATTTATGCACGCAATGGCCCGCAGTGAGCACATGACGATCGGTGACCAGCGCACCACCGCACCAGACATACGGCAAACCGGGACGTATCAAAGCAGCCATCCAAGGCCATTCATCGGGTTCAGCCGGTCGACCGCCAGTGATGCGTGGGAACTGTTTGGTGGTAAGACCGCAACCGCGTTGTTCGGGTTTGTTGACAATGCGCGCCTCTTCCAAGCCATTATTGTTTACGTCGCTGATAACCTGTGGACTGGAGCGAGACTCCGTATGTTGTGTGCAACATATGCCGATTGAACTGTCAATAGCCAATTACCATACAAATTAAAATTAAATAACAAAAAATGTTTCAACTAAAAAGACTAACTTTTGTTCGATAATGCACAACTGCGAGATCAAGCGCCAGACATCATCCTTTAACTCGGGAATGCGACAGTAAAGCGGATGCCGACAGCGCCCGACTTCGCCCAATGCAGTGCGACATTCGCCGTAATCTTTGTTTTGCTATAAATGTACAAATTCAAATAATTAGTTAATTTATTATACTCTGAATAGGAAATATAAGGTTTGCAACGAAGTTTGTAGTACAAAGAAGAAAGTCTTATTAAGTATATACATATAGGCCCTGGGATCCATGTTTCCACACAGGGATTGTATCGCCTCACTAGCACACAGCAGAATTTTGGAATTTATCAACATGCTGGGCCTAGATGATACGATATGACTTAGGAGAGGGCACAATAGACCATATATCGCGGTACATACCTCAAAATTAATCTATTCTATTCTATATACATATATAAATTATCAGCGTGACGGGCTAAGTCGATTTAGCCGCGTTCGTCTATCTGTCCGTCTGTCTGTATATACGCGAACAAGTCTCACAGTTTTTGAGGTTTCGATCCGCATTTTCGCACACGTCCCTTTCTCCCCAATAAGCTGGTCATTTGTCGGAAACGCCGATATCGGAACACTATAAGAATAAGCTGCATACAAAGTGATCGATCACAATGTAGTCTTTGTATGGAAAACTCTTTTATTTGACAAAAATATCTTCATGGAATTCGGTATGATCTATTTTCCAGAAAAACGCTACAATTTCCATATAAATCAGATCGGACCACTATAGCATATATAGCTGCCATAAAAACTGATTAAACAAAATCTAGATAAAGATCTTATATATCTTTCTATCATTATCACCTATGCAGGTTATTATAGCTAAATATAGTAAAAAAAAAATTTTTTTTTGTTGTAATTTACTTAGTTCCGATATGTGAAAAACCAGTTTTACTTTTACTTTTTGCTATTATAATTGCGTGCGCTTTAAATAAAAGCACTATACTCACTTGGAAAATCACTTGTCGCTTCTTCAATATGTGACGCATCAAATAATCACTACCGCCACCTGTACTGTTATATTCGTTAGAATGTGAATGCGCTTTGCTATATGCATTTTCATTATCGTGCCGACTCCATAGAAATTCATCGTTGTCAGGCAATTCGAGTAGATCTATGAAATGACAACATATTATGAGTTAACGGCAATTATTAGCACGTAAAGATGCTCTAATGCGGATATGAGAAAATATTTAATATGTATATTTAGACTGAATTTAATGGAAATGTAATTCAATTAAGAACACAGCTCGGCGGAAAAATTAATATGTAAATATATATGTATATGTAAGACTTCAATATGCGCTATGCCGATTGGACGACTGTCGGGTTTACATAAACGGAACGTAGCCGACCTTTTAACCAACTAAGTGCCGTCAACTCAACAACTTTCATCGAAATTGTGTGCGGAATATTTTCTGCCGATACCATAAAAACAACAATAACTGCAATATGAGATTATGTCTCATTATCCATTAGCAAATATCTATTAATAGACATTATTATCACTTCGTAGCCAGAGTTAAATTTATCTCAATGGAATTATATAGTTTAAATCCGCGCACGCTAAGGCCTTGAGAAGTTGCAATAATAACAAGGATACTATTATCAGTTATTTGCTGCCAATTAACGCATATCTCTACTTGAAAGTCTATGTATTGTATGTGTGTATACATACATATATATTACTCGTATCTTAAACGTTGAAGTAGAAGTTTAAAAGGGGTGATGTTGAACCGAATGTACCTACAAGTATATTAATGAATATTCTTCAAAAATTTGAAGTTGTTACAAGGAATAGTTTTCCAAAAAATTTTAACTTTATGTAATCAGCTGCCAAAATTGTAAGCTAAATGCATTTTTTCGAAACGCTGTTTTCGTAGTCGACGAGGAAAATTTCTCCGGCAGTGCCGATCAACTTAACAGATTCATATGAATTTGTCAGATATTGATCGAAGGAATAGGACTTCTGATAATAACTCTGAAGTGTAAATTTTTGCACGAAAAACTACTTTTTTTAGGGAAGGAAGCCGCCATTTGCCAAAAATCTAAATTTTGACTATTCCTTCGAACATTACCTCTATCTTCTATTGTAATAATATTTTTTTTTTTATTTTTCGCGTTTGAGATAATTTTAAGCAAAAACTCTTCCTCAACGCCAGGCACCTTTTTTCGAGTGTCCTGCTGGAGATCGGCTACGTGATCAATAAAATCCAAAAATGTTTCACAATTAATTACCGATTAATAAAGTCTCTTAAATTCTGTAAATATACATATTTTTTATTTATTTATGAAATACAATGCCTCTTCAAAGAAAATTCACAAAAAAGCATGTTTTTTCTAACTTGCAAGTGTACTCGTATATAACCCCTTAAGCCAATGGCTTCCAGCTGTTTAAAAATAAATAACAGATAAACGCATATTTTTTCTGCGCTTAACATTTATACACTTCCATACCTAAATACTGCATAAATCTATTTTTTGTTTATACATACCAATATAGTCCTTAGTTGTTGCTCGAACCCATTGTGTTAAACAGACGATAAGAAGTAGTCGAAGTGTCGATTTTTGTGGGTGCATGATGCTAAGAAAAAAATATTATCAACAATAAAAATATCAACAAAATAAAAACTCCAAAAAAATAATAAAAAAAAAGAAAAAATTTGTTTAAAGTCTTAAGATTTAAAAAAAAATTATATTAATATAATATAAGTTGCTTTATTAAAAAATATTAGAATTAATTAAGGGGCTATTCTAGTGTAGAATTTCAAAAAAAAACGATTTTTATTTTTTTCATATTTTCAAAGTTTAACTCTTTAAGAATATATCTATGAGAGGATTTTAAAATTTAAATTATTTTCGGGGATATAAACATTATACTGACCCGGTCTGCAAACTGGTTCGGATGGGTCTAATCGAACAAAAGACTTTACACGAAACTTTAAATGCGTTTTTCTCAGACCAAACTTTTTCAATACGATACCCACAATTTCTCGAGTTCTACTGGACCGATTTAATTGAAGTTTTCAGAGAATCTTCTATATAGACTTCTCTCAAGTATGAACTATTTTTAAAAAATACGAAAAAATAAAACAAAAATGGTAAAAAAAATCGTTTTTTTCAAACAGTTGCCTTTTTGTCAAAATTTTTTTTTTACTTATCGCTAGCTCACACAATTGCGACATCATTGCAGATTGATAATCTTTTTTTTTCATTTCAGCTGACTAGGAGGGTTGAGACCCCCCACTTCATTAGCTGCCAGTTTTTTCTTGAATTTTTAACTTTTTTTTTAATTTTTCTGCACTCTTGTAACGTTAATAAATAACTTATAAAAAATCGATAGTGAAAATATTGATTGCCTTTTTTACGACGCTTTAAAAATTACCTAAAATGCATGTCTCTAGACTAGAATACCCCCTTAATAAACCCAAGCTTAAAGCTGTCGGTCACTGATATTGCCGGTTATAAAAAAGTGCACATCAGAAAATAGAGAGTATTCCTTGAAGAATATCTGACATATATTTCAAAGCTATTTCTTGTTTAAAAACAAAAACTGCTTACATTTAAAGCAGGTTTTCATCTACTTTATCACTGCTCTGTTTTCCGTTTTTTTTTGTTGTTTTTTTCTTTAAGTAACGGTAAAGCAGATACAATGGTTATACTTTTCGCATTTTTTGTATTCAAGTTTTTTCATTTAAAAACTCTTTAGTGGTTTGTTTTCATCAAACATTTGCAATACTCGATTTTTCATGTTCATTAGCTTGCAAGGGTATACCAGAACTACTGCCGTTAGCCAATACAACACATGTAAGCAAATTGGAGTTGCACTGGTATGTAAAGGGTATACATTTTCAGGATATCCAATTTAAATTTTAGAAATATGCCAATTTTGAATTTATGTTAAAAATATATAAAGTTATTGAAGAGCTCACGTAATAAGTGATTCATAGACATTATAAATCTTTTCTGCACTCTCTTTCACTGAATACAAATGTCATATACCGATATTATTACATACGCTATTTTTTACCACTGTTACTGCTACTGTAGAGCGTTTCTATATTGGCGCACCGCCTTAGTTAGCAAATCCGTTCAGGTTCTCCACACTTCGTCAACTAAATTCGATCAATCTTAATTTTTTATGCACAAACCATTGACTGTGATTTTCGAAGCGCGCGTCGTCGCTCACCCGTTCCCATTGCCAGTTTTTTCTCTGATTATATATTCGTACGAGTATTTAGCGATTATTGTTGAATTTTTTTTCATTTCCACTCTTTGCAGCGCTGATTAAAATATTTAATTTCTTATAGCAAACAAATGTATGTATATATATATATATATTTATATAAAGTTATCTATACAATTAAAATGTTATGCCGGTTTCAAGCTGCACTCTACGGTGATTTACTACTATTTTATTAATTTTGTTGTTGTCGGAGAGGCTGGTGGGCTGGGCTGCTACTGTATTGTAATTGTTTTTTGCTATTATTACTTTTGGTTCGATATCATCTTCGCACATAGTTTATTGCATTAGTAATTATTTGGTTACGATTTTTTTTTAAATAACTGTTTACAGTGGGTCTTGCTGTGTATTTTTATAGAAAAAGGTAATTCATATTGTGATTAATATATACTATTAGATCGAACGATTTTTGTATAGGATATATTAAGTTTGCCACAAAGTTTGATCAGCATGACAAGTTGAGTCAATTTAGCCAGGTCTGTCTGTCTGGCAGTCTGTCTGTATATACGCATGCTAGTCCCACAGCTTTTCAGATGTCGAGTTGAAATTTGGCAAACATTCTTTCCCTCCCAAGAAGCTGCTCATTTGTCCGAACCATCGATATCGGACCACTATAGCATACAGCGGCCATACAATTTGAACGATCGCAATCAAGTGCTTGTATGGAAAACTTTTTCATTTGACAAGATATCTTCAAAAAACAATAAAGAGTTCATATCTTGGTATGGTTTATAAAAGCAATCTAAGAATTTTTGTTGATGAATACAACTTCAGAAAATTTCATAACTCGTTATAAAGTCCTTTAGGCAAACACTCTTGAATTTATTTATTTTATTTTTATGAAAAATGTTTTTCTGAAATTTTCGTAATTAATTGTAGAGTCTTCACGTAAGAGGGAAAGTAGAACACCCATGATGTATAGTAGAAGTAGTTGCATACTCACCAGAACTTATCATAAACTATTGGAGAGTAATTCGAACATTGTGTTTACATTTATTTGAAATTTATTGCATATTTTATTTTAGAAATATGTTATTACAACAATTTAGATTTATTTATATGCCTTTTATGAAACATTGCTTACAGTTTTATATTTTGCTTATATTTTTTTGTTATAAAATACTACACCAATTCCATATACGTAAGTCATATTATAGTTTTATTGTTATTTTAATTGTAAGATTTGAAAAAAAAATAAAAGTAAACGTCTTGGAAAATAATAATTTCAATTACTTGCAATTGTTGAGAAAAATTAAAGAAAAAAAATTTAATTAAAGTATAAAAAAAACTGCTTAGAGATCATGGTTAGAGAGTTCAATTAAGCATTTACCACTTGCAATTATAAGCTTGGCATAAAAAATTCAAAATATTAGTTTTTTAACAAAGTATGATATAAAATAAGCTTAAATAAGCATTTATATTTTTTTTAATGTTAAACTTTATTATTTTTATTTTTATTAGCACATAACAATATAATTCTCAGGCATTTAATCACAGGGATTCGCAACAAAAATAATTCATTTAGCAAACTTAACAACTTTAAGGACACATAGGACTAAAATATACAACGAACAATATATTTGTTGTTGTTCTTGTTTTTAGATACAAATTATTAAAATATTGGGTAGCATTTAAGCACAAACCGTAGACCAATGCTTATTAAAATACTTTATTGTTATTAGGCATTAAAGTTTATATATGCAGAGTACATATAAAAACTTTACCGAAACTTTTGGTTTTTAGCATAATACATACATATATGCACATTTATAAAGAAGTTATACAACATGATTATTTCTTTAAGTCTGTCCCAAAAATTTCGCCTTACAAAATTTTTTTGTTTTTTTTCATTAATTTAAAATTTGTTACCAGTTTTTTTCAGTGTAAATTTTACATTACATTTACTCAGACTACTGTTCTTAAAGTGAAAATTTTTGCAGTTGTTTCGCCTTTTTTATAACCTATACATTTATACGTATATTCATTTGTATGTGAGTGTGCACACTGTAATAGTACAGTGTCTCATTTAAGCCGGTACAAAAAATTAATCACATAAATTAAGTGGCTTTCATAAAATCAGTACACATTGGGGTTTTATTAGACGCAATTTTGTAATTTAGGTTATGTTCGCATACATACAAAAACATATGTATATGGTATACTATATATGTTTCATATGAATGCTCAAATCTAACTAGTTTTATTATCAATATTACATACACACACATAAAGTCACATCAAGTGTTATATGTTAACTACATACAACATTTACACCGATTTATTTCATATCCGCTAATTGTATGTAATTAATTAGTAATTATCACTTAACTAGTAAATATATTAGATTGAGATTATATATATGTAGGCATGTAAATATGTATGCATGTATAAGAAGTTTATTAGTTAGAAAATACATTGATTGTGTGCTCTTTTAATTCCCTCATTAGATAGATGTATGTATGTAAGTTGGTTAATAAACCGTTAGATATAAAAATTGTGGTAATAGGTAAAAATCAGTTAGGTGGATATTTGTTGGTAGTAGTTTTTGATATGGCTGTTTGTTTCCAAATTTATACAGATATATATTTTGGTTATATTTTAAAATAGTTCAATATTTTTTTTACCGAAGAAGATTTTGAAACCTAGATAAGTACTTTGGATTATGTACTTTCCAAAAAACTAGCAATTTTTGCGAAACACAAATGTCTGAACAGCATTTAATTAAAATACAACCACAGCAAACGACTTAGCATGTTAAAAAGCATTTATGAGCTTTTTGTTTTAATTACCGTTAAACGCTCGATAATTTAAATAGACACATATTAATGCTAGTTGAAACAACAGCAAAATAACATAATTACACGCTCATCAGCGTCGAAAATATTTTCCATTGAGCTTTTTGCAGCTTTTATAGCTAACTTGCCAAAGCCTTTATTTCTGCTATGATAACTTTCTGTTTTACTCTCATTCAAGGAGTAAGCATGTGACAAAACAGCTTTTCAAACCTACAAAAAGTTTCTAATGATCTTAGCTCCTCATCATTTTAAAAATTTTTCATTGAGATTTCTTGAACAAGCTATTGTAGCTAGATTGCCAAAGCTTCTCTTTTCAAACAAAAAGTTTTCAAACCTCTAAAAAGTTTCTAATAATCTTAACTCTTCACCGCTACAAATATTTTTCATTGAGTTTTCGTGGACGAGCTTTTATAACTAAACTCTCATAGCTCGCTTTTCTGCTGTCATAACTCTCTCACTCTCACCCCACTCTTCTCACTCTTTTTTATTTAAAGACTCAAAGGCTAAGCTTGTGAAGGAATTATTAGAACATGTAAGACAAAAAAGAAAACAAAAAAGCTTTTCAAACCTCAAAACAGTTTCTAATGATCGGTAAAAAGTTTCATTTGAGCTTTTTTCGATTGGAACAACCTCTTTTCTAGTTCTATAATATGAATACCTCATTTTGTATAGCTTTCAAGCCGTACGACCATTATTTTTGATAAGTCACTTCTAAGTCGTGTTTTATTTGGAAACAAACGCTACTCAGCCAATGCAATAACTACTTGATTACTAATACTTGTATATAGAGTTTTGAGAAAAAAGTCTCTTTTGAGCGGTGGTAGCTTTGTCAATAAACGGTCGAAATGTGGGCATGGTTTAAATGGGTATGCTATAAAGGTATGTGATTTTAATGACATCGATTGAGCTTTAATATTATTATTATGATTTTAATGGTTGTTAAGCGTTTTTTATTGTTTATTTATGTAGTTGTGCAAATTAAATACAACATTTGAGCTGCACTTGAGCTTGGAAAACCATTGAGTGGTTCTAAGCTGTTTCCTTTATGTTATTTTACTTAGTAAGTACGGCAATTACATATAGATTATAGCGGCGTGAGTTCTTGCTGTTAGCCGTTTGGGTGGATCGGCAAGTCGAATTCGTTTGGTGGTGAGCTTTTATAAATGGAAGGTGTGGTAGTACAATAGTATAGGTATATACATATGCTCTTCTTATAAACATACATATATTATATATGAGCATGGCTCTGTATGCCTAAACACATAAATGCTACGAAATTGACTTTCATTTAAAATTTTCAATTATTATTTTTGCAACAACGTTCCGTTTACAGTCATATATTAAATGCTTTCTGCTAAGCTTTAAATGCGTACCACTCAAAAGTACGGTACGCCCCCACCACAGCGAATGCGACTTTTCCGCCCAACGCACATTATGCAACGTTCGAACTCACTCCTTAAAGCAATCGAAATTAAATTATTGGCAATGTTTACTCATTACTCACACGCATTAACCGCACAATTGCGCAAATTACTGCTTATCAGTTGCTAGCTCCTGCTGCTTATCTGGCTCATCAGCTTCCGCTTGCTTTGGCTCCTCTTCAGCTGCTGCAGTTGCGGCGGCAGCTTCCTCGGCAGCTTCGCCTTTCGGTGTCTTGCCGGCATCTTTCTGCTTCTTGTCGCTCTTCTTCTCCTTGCCATTCACCTCGTGCTTTTTACCCTCTGTGCCATTCTCCGTGGCTGGCGCTGTGGCTACTGAGGCTGCACGCTTGGCGCGCAACTTTATGCGTTGCGCCGGTCCCGCAGCCGTGTTGGCGCAATTGCAGATAGCATCGAATAGACGTACCACCAAACCGCGCGCGCGGTTCACCATCTTACCGTTCTTGAAATCTGGTATAGTAAAACCTTTTTAGGTCGAGTAACGTGTGGGTTTGTGTGCGATTTTGTTTTTTTATTATAAATTTTTGTTTGGGTAAGCGTTATTGGTTTTTGGTTAATTTGCAAAAATGTGGGGAGGTGCATAGTAAAAAAGGAAAGAAAAATTATGCAAAATATTGCATTATCATTGGCATCAAAACATGCAACTTTGAACAGGCACAAAGAAACAACAAACACGTATGCAATGTGAAATGAAAATAAATATAAGTGTAATTAATTGTTGATTTAAGTCTTCAAAAATCACTCATACGCCTCGGTATACCGTTTCGTGCTTTAATGTACTTAGTACTGCACACTAAAGATTTGATTGATTATAATGTAATTATAAGCTAAGAAGCGTGTGCCAACTACTTGTCACCTAACTTAATTACTGTTTATCTGTTTTGATGCTAACTTCTTTTAATTACCCGTTAATAAGGCACGTAAGTCGTATTTGAGATTATGAACTCATACACTTAAAGAAATATCAAATGTTTGGTGTAATTCTTTGTAAAATTATAACATTCCAATTTTGTAAAAATAGAGGATTCACTTACAGGTACTTATATTCAAAAAACTTTCGATTAAATTGCCTTCGAAATTCTCCGCGGAAATGGAAATATAATATTAAAAAATTTAAAAAATAATACTGAAGGGATAATTTTCTATAAAAACATTGTAAAAATTTTAAATTATTTCAAAATTAAAAAAACATATATTAAAAAATTTCTAAATTAAAAAAAATTTAAAATGTTTAATGCAAAATACGAAGAAATGTTTAAAACTTTTTTATCAAAAAAAAAAACTAAAAATTTTTTACAATTCTTTTTTTTTTAATAATTTCTTGTCACAGCCAAAAAAAAATTTTGCCAAAACAAAATTTAAAAAATATTATATGTGTGTTACAGTTTTTTGTTAAATATAATATTTGAATTTTGTAAAAATAGAGGATTCGTTTATAGATACATATGTTTAAAAAACTTTCGATTAAATTGCCCTAGAAGTTCTCAGCGGAAATGGAAATATTAAAAAATTTAAAAATTAATACAAAACAGGATAATTTTTTATGTAACAATGTTAACATTTTTTTTTTAATTTCAAAATTTAAAAAAAAAATTTGAAAAAATTTCAAAATTAAAAAAAAAGTTTTAAAAAATTTTAAAATTAAAAAAAATTAAAAATGTTTAATACAAAATACGAAAATGTTATTAAAAATTTTTTAACTTCTTAAAACAAAAGCAACTAAATATTCTTTATAATTCTTATTTTTATAATAATTTCTTGTCACAACCAAAAAATTTTTTTTTGTCAAAGCAGCGTCTCAAAATATGCAAAAAAAATAACTTCCGCTAAAGTGTCTGAGTAACAATTTCTTTCTAATAATTTAGCGCACCAGTATTCGAATACTACAGTAATATATTTTGTAGCTTAAATCTATATTTTGCACAGTGTATCGTTTCCAAATAAGTTTATAAAAGTAACTTAATTTCTCAGCAACGAATCATTTTACTGAGAACGTTAATGTTAAAAATATATATTTTTTAAATTAAAATAAGGAAATGTGTTTGAAAATAAATGCATTAAAATATTTTTTAACTTTATTAGCATGCACAGGTGTTAGTGCGGTGAGTGAGATAATTGAAGCCAAAAGGATATTCGAATAAAAAATAATTTTTGTAGAGCAGAAAAAAGTATTAAAATATTTATTAAAAATGTTTAGAAAAAATATACTGTTTAACACATCATTTACATAAAAATATTAGAAAAAGTTTTACATGTTTGTAAGTTCAACAAAAAATGTTTGCTTTACACCTTTTCAAACACTACCTTAAGCAGAATTTATCAAACTTTGTGCAGTTTCTAAAATTTCTGAGATTTTAAAACAAATATAAATAAAATTGTAAACACAAAATAATTTTTTCGCCATTTTACAGATAACAATGCAGCAATTTGAAACCTCCTTAGACATGATGCGCAATGGCTGTACACCAAAATTCAAAGTGCCAATCGAAATATTGGATAATTTACGAGCTGGCGAGTTTATAGAAAACAATGGCGAATTGAAGGTAAAATGTGATCTCATATATGCAATAAAAATGTATTATTAGAATTTGCTAACAATTTCTTTATAATGCAATTGAAGTGTTATACCAGGTGCATAGCACAACTGGCAGGAACGGTGAGTAATTTTTATCTTCTTTAAATCTTTTAATTAATTAAATATTTAATAGGTTTTCTTACAGTTATAATTCATTATTATTATTTTCATTGCATAAATAAAATAATTTTGATTTATTTACACCCTAAAAAGAGTATATGTATTAAGCTTGCCACGAAGTTTGTAAAACCCTATAAAATGTATATATAACAGATCAGCGTGACGAACTGATTCGATTTAGCCATGTCCGTCTGTCTATCTGTCTATCTGTCTGTCTGTCTGTATATACGCAAACAGTTTTTGAGATATCGATCTGAAATTTTGCACACGTCCTTCTCTCGCCAAGAAGCCGCACATTTCTAGGAAACGACCATTATCGAAACACTATAGCATAACTTTTTTTTTTTTTGACAAAATATCTGCAGTAAAACGTGTATGGATTATTATTCAAGGTAGCGTCAGAATCTCCAAGGAAATTTTTCTGATCGCAACACTATAGCTTTTAAAAAGCATACAAACTGGCTCATCAAATTCAATTTCAAATCATTAACTGAAAAGCTTTGTTTTGACAAGCTATCTTTATGAAATTTGACTAGTTTATTATCGAAGGCAACGCTACAATCACCGAAAAAATTGTGTAGACAGTACCATGTCGAATGAGCAATACAGAATGTATGGTATAAATTACTTGTCTGCATGCTCAGTGCAGTTGAAGCATAACCTTAACTGCGTAAAGCTTTAAAAGCTGTGTTTTTATGTAAAAAATCAATAAGATATTTTTTTAGAGCGGAAAATTTTTTTATTAGATTAGCATTATATATAAGTTTTAGGTTTACTTGCTTAATGCAAAATATCCAAAAAATCCCATGTTAAATATGTGGAAAAAGTAAAATGATTTAGGCGCGGCTTAAATAGAAAATAAAGAGCTTGTTTAGCTGGATTCTTGTTTATCAGGACAAAAACTTAAAATTCAGGGTGTGCGTTTGCAAAAAAAACCAGCTTGCGAAATAACGGACACCCTAATATCTATCATTTATATGTATATATTATATATATATATACAAGTATTCAGCTTGTCTTCGCTTGCTTCCTACAAACATAAAATCTTATTACCTCAATTCGTATTGCGCGCGACAAGCGTGATATACTTGTATATACTTCTGCATATGTACATATGTTAACTTATGAGTGTATGTATATTTATGAATGTATCTTCATAAAGCCATGTGTGTTTCTATTTATAGGTAACTAAAAAAGGAGAATTTAGCGTGCAAAAAGCATTAGCACAAATTCCAATTATATTACCACCTGAGATGCAAAACGCTGCTAAGGAAGCTTTGATTGCTTGTAAGGATGTTCGTAAGTATGCAATACAATACAATAAAAATATATTTAGGCACGAAAATGAAAGCAAAAAACCATTTTGCTTATAAATAAAAAGCTAAAATACTTTTTAATTATTTTTTTTTTGCAGAAAAAGCTTATAAGGACTCATGCGATAAGGTCTTCTATACAACAAAATGTGTGCGCGACTATGATCCAAGTACTTTTAAATTTCCATAATTATATGTACGTATGTATGTATGTATGTACATATGCATGCATTTAAATATGGCAATATATGAGTATATGTTAAATACTTGAGTATATGTAGCGTAACATTCATTTTTAGCCAAACGGCAAAGCAACAACAACACAAAAACATCAACGAAAAACAAAGCACTTACTCTGACGCGTTTTCTCCTTCGGCTGCTAGGCAAGAAAGTACAAAACAAAAATTGGAAATTTGTTAAATTAGCCACACACCCAAGCACATACGTACATATTTTTCAAATTGCAAGACTTGGTTTAGTTCAATGCATTTTTTGTATTTTTTTTTTTGTTTTTGGTTGTAAAGTCTACGGATTCCCTTACCTGTTGCGAAGCTTTGTCACTTTTCGCATCCTGCTGCTTTTCCGCCTCTGTCTCGGCCTTTTGTAGCACATCGTCTATAAACTCTGAGACGACTTCCATATTCTTGGTGTCCTGTTTGAATTCATCGATACGTGCATCCAACGGTTCCGCCTCGGCCTCAATTTTATCAATGCTATCGTTAGCAGCATCTTTTGGTGCCTCAACTATGGCAACATCACCAGCAAAATGTGCGCGCATTTCAAATCGATTTATTACTCCCACAGAAATTTACTTAATATATATATATATATTTTTTTTTAAATAAAATTAAGCTTTTACAATTTCCCGATGAAATTTTGTGAGTATTTCTTTGTTGAAAAGCGTATCCTTTGTGCAGGTTTACAATTTTTTGTATCTACACACTACGGTCTTGCTTGCGCGACTACAAAGCGAATGAGCACATTTGTTAAACCACTTTCATATGTGTGTGTATCTGTGTGCGCAAATATATGTATAGTGTGTGTGTGTAATTGTTTGACTGCGCTAAATTTGTGCGGATGTACAAGTCTGATAACGCTCAAGTGTGTTGTGCGATTGAATGGCTGGGTAGTTGGGTGGTTGGAAAACAAAAAGCAAGGCGTAAAGCAAAGTACCACCACGCCCCGACATAACTGAAGTGGCGATTGCTTCCACACAGGTCGTGAAAATGGTGAAAAATCAATAAATCAAATAATTGGTGAGCCTGCTTATGACAATTCGTGAAACAACAAATATGGTACGAGCAGGTAATAAAAATAAAGAAAACATTTTGGTATGTATTTTGTTTAGTATTGTAGTGTAGGAAAAATTTCTGTATGATAAGGCATTTTATTTTAGTAGTTTATGCTGGTAAATAAAAAAAAAAACAAGAAAAAATGTTAACTTGGCCTGCACCGAAATTATAATACAGCAAATACAAAAGTTCTCCATACAAGAACTTGTTTTTGATCGTTCAGTTTGTATGGCAGCTATATGGTATAGCAGTCCGATTTGAACAATATGTTTGGAGATTATACGGTTGGCTTAAAAAATAACCCATGCCAAATTTCTTGAAGATATCTCGTCAAATAAAAAACTTTTCCATACAAGAACTGCATTTTGATCGTTCAGTTTGTATGGCAGCTATATGGTATAGCAGTCCGATTTGAACAATATGTTATGTTTTGGCTTAAAAAATAACCCATGCCAAATTTCTTGAAGATATCTCGTCAAATAAAAAACTTTTCCATACAAGAACTGCATTTTGACCGTTCAGTTTGTATGGCAGCTATATGGTATAGCAGTCCGATTTGAACAATATGTTTGGAGATTATACGGTTGGCTTAAAAAATAACCCATGCCAAATTTCTTCAAGATATCTCGTCAAATAAAAAACTTATCCATACAAGAACTGCATTTTTATCGTTCAGTTTGTATGGTGTTTCATTTCGATATCTAAAAAACTGAGGGACTAATTTGTATATATACAGACAGGCAGACGGATGGACATGGCTAAATCGATTCAGCTCGTCACACTGATCATTTACATAATTATTTATTATATAGGGCCTTCGACGTTTTCTTCTGGGTGTTACAAACTTCGAGACAAACTTAATATACCGTATTCAAGGTATAAAAATATATGTCCATAAAAAATAAATTTACTGAAAATAATAATAATAATAATCATAAAAATATTTGAATATTTATAATAAGCTTTTTAACAGTTAGCAATACTAAAAACCGAAAATCATTAAACGTCAATAATTGTTGGAGGTTCATAAGAATTACGGGTTTAAAAAATATTTTTCACGTTAAAATTTTACAATAGATAAATATAATATGATATTTTCATATTAGAATAATTAAGAATTAATTCACACACATTATTAAAAAATGTTTATTCCTCGGTCAATTTACTTAAAACTTAATATAATATTGCCTATTACTAATTGCATACAAATTTTCTTTATTTTATTCTTGTACGTTTTTGTCTTATTCCAAATGCGATAGATCGTCTAACTCAGGTGGTGCGCGTATTTCTTCAGTTTCAATGATAATGGAATTTGAGTCGACAGACGCCTGAAATATTTAGAATTAAATGAAATTTCAATATATATAAAATATAAAATTTTAATGAAAAAATATAAATTTCATTAAAAATTAATATATAAAATTTCAATAAAAAATATATAAAATATTAATTCAAAAAAATATAAAATTTCAATTTAAAAAAATATAAAATTTCAATAAAAAATATATACAATTTCAATAAAAAAAAATATATAAATAAAATTTCAATAAAAATAAATATAAAATTTCAATAAAAAATGTCAATAAAAATAAAGAAAATTGCAATAAAAAAAATCTAAAATTTCAACAACAAATTCATAAAATTTCAATAAAAAATATATAAAATATTAATTCAAAAAAATATAAAATTTCAATTTAAAAAAATTTAAAATTTCAATAAAAAAATATATAACATTTCAATAAAAAAATACATACATATATATATTATATATAATTTCAATAAAAAATGTTGATATAAACAAACAAAATATATAAAATTTCAAGTAAACAAATATACAATTTCAATAAAAAATATACAAAATTTCAATAAAAAATATATACAATTTCAATAAGATATATACAAAATTTTACTTTAAGAAAATATAAAATTTTAACAAAAAAATATATACAATTTCAATAAAAAAAAAAAATAAATATAAAATTTCAATAAAAAATAATTAAAAAATTTTAATAAAAACAAAAAAATAAAGAAAATTTCAAGTATACAAATATAAAATTTCAACAAAAATAAATATAAAATTTCAATAAAAATATATAAAAAATTTCAATGATAATATATAAAAAATTTCAATAAAAATTGTCAATAAAAACAAAATAAATATATAAAATTTAAATTAAAAAAATACAAAATGAGAAAGTCGAATAAAATTTGCCAATTGTATACTTACTCTATCACTTATATTCAAAAGCGAATTAGTCACACTACCACCACTACCGCCGCTACCATTCAATTGTGTTGTTAACAACACCGACTGCGGTGTCGCCGGTCGTTGATGTATAGCCGACACTTGTTGTTGCTGTGCATGCTGCTGTATATGTTGTACTTGTTGCTGTTGTTGTTGAGCTTGTTGGGTGCTCGCCTGCGAAACGATGACAAACTTTTGTGGTGGTTGACTTGGATGTTGTATGGCACGCAACTGAGGTATAGCCGTTACAACAGAACTACTAAATAAACGTGAATTATTAATAACAAAACTTCTATAAATATTTATATGTGTATGTATGCTTACTTAATTTGCGCCACTTGTGGACGACCCACCGTTGATGCAGTAGCTGCCGCAGAGGTAATAGGTGCATTAGAAATACTGCTAGGTGTAGGCGTGGTGGTTGAAGGTGGTGCATTGCGTGCTTTTATTACTGCCTGACATAGTGCTGGACCCATAAAGCCGTAATCGTTTCTATAACACACAAATTATTATTATTTTCCAGACGTCAATATATAGAAGTAGAAATAAATAAAATGAACGAACCTATATTCTTCTGTATAATCTGGCGAACGACGTATTTGTTTAAGTACTGGTGGGCAGCACTTTTGCAGCATGGCGCGTATGTGACCAGCTGCTGTTTTATCAGTGTTACTCTGCATTTGGTTGCCTTGCAGCAGTGGTTCAATACGTTCAGATATAAATTTCAAGCGCGGTATGATGAAAACTTTAACCACTTCCGCGCCCATTTCTGTTAGTCCCGCAATAGCACCGTACAGTGAAGATAAATGGGTTTTGTCGTTTTGTAGTGCTTTGCTGAAGATGCTGTAATATATAAATTATTTATGTAAAAATATGTATAAATAAAAGTACGATAATTATTTTTTAGTATCTTACCGTGTTACACGCGTTTGCAGATTATTCGTGGAGGTATTAAAATTTTTGCATATCATCGCCATTAGACGTGAGGCGAAATCCCGCAATGCCCAGTGATTGTCCAATTCCGGTCGCATGCATAGTTGTTTGGAGACAATGCATGTGGTGACCGATGGTATCAACTCATGTAACTGTAAATGAAGTCAGTTATAAGAAAACTCTGTTTATGCGGATTTATTGACCAAAAACTTACATATTTCTCTAGATATAATGATGGATTATCCAAGAGTGCGCGCACCATACGCATCAGATAAATAAGTAACGCCAGGTTATTTTGCACAACATTTACTTTCACACCTTCCGCTATAAAAGTACACATACGTGGTAACATTTCGTGCAGTCCAGGGTCTGATGCCAGCGACTGAAGCGCTTCGCCACGTCGCGGTTCGTCAGAACCAACGCAGGCTTCGGTGATTTCTTTATAATACAGCTGTTGTTCTACTGACAACTCATGCGTAGCTAACTGTTTAACATGCACTGTTTCCACATTACGTAGCTTATGTATTTTCCCCGTAGCTGGTTTACCTGCTGCATCTTTTGTCACACCTTGTTCTAATTTTACTATAGGGTTTACAGACTCCAATGCTTGAGAGTCCTTCGATAATGGCGGTGGGTTTTCAGGTATAGTCGGCTGAATTCCATCCACTACTAACCAATGAGATCTTAAAGTTATATCCAATGGTACTTTGGGTGCACCACTTTGCACAATTTCATTTAAATCCATTTCTTTTTCTTCAATGAAATGTAATTCTCGTCCGCCACCCGATGCAAATCGAAAGGGTACAAAGTCAGTAGCCGTGAAACCATATTGTGGTTCTATATTGCGCACTTTGAGTGCCTGATCAATATCGCTTAACAACAAACGCTCGCGTTTTGAGTGATGCATAAACTTTGCAGCATCCTGCACAATTCGCTTAATTTTAAAGCTGACATCTTCTGCCAGTTCCTTGGCGGCATCATCCGGTAATGAACCCACACCAATGCTCTCTGCTATCACTTTCATAGATTCAGCAGATAGTGTTGTGCCGTAAAGCATATCACCAGCTACGCGTCCTGTGTTAATACTCATTTTGCATGAATATAAATTTATAATTTTATTCTAAGTTATTTCCTAAAATAATAACAGAATAATATTATTTCCACAAATCGTATATCACGAATTAAGTGTAATAGCAACAGCTCAAAAAATAAAATATAGCGGAATGTCAGAGTGGGTAAAATTGCAGTAGAGTATGTTCAATGGCGTAAGATAATTCAGAATATAAAGGTTAGTTCACATTTTTAACGAAAAAAACGGAACATTAAATGGTTATACAAAATAACAGTATTTTATGTTTAATCGATCTAAATAGTATTATAATGTTCCATAATTTAAAAAGCTTAAGGTTTTGTAAATAATAAAATATATAATAGCATGCAGATTAGATACAGTTTAAATTTGCTATTACCTACAAAACGCACTTATCTCCAATCGGTTCTAAAATTCCTCAACACGAATCAAATCCTATCATACGTTTTTCTTATCTCTCTTTCGTTATCTTCACTAGCATTTGTCATTTAATTTTTACATTTCCCATTTGGACCGTTGTCAGTGTTTTTCTTTCCTTTATTATTTTGATATGTGTATTGTGATTTTAATTTCATACATTTTGAATTTCACCAATAAAATTACAATTGAAATTCCTTAAACTGTTCGCAATCATTCAACAATTGTATATTGCTTTATGTGAACATGAAATTTCTATAAAATATGTTAAGAAATAGTGAAAATATTGATTTGGAAGAAAGTGAAATGTTGAAAGTCGTCGACGCGGTCAGAAGTCATTGAGCAAAGAAAAACGGCGCCATTTTAAGAATGCAAATGCAGACGAATAAATTTGTATGAATAACGGAGTCGAAACAAAAGAAATACACCAAAGCAGTATACGAATGCAAGCGTGGAACAAAGCAAACCAAGAGTAGAAGAATACGCAAAAGCAACAAAGAGAGAAAAGTGCCAGCAAATAGATGGAAAAAGTGAAAAGTGAATCTTTGTATTTTGATGTAGCTAATTTTTTCTTATGATTTTTAATTAGAATAACTAAAATTTGTGTAAGCGTGTAATGTGAATAAGTAATGAATAAAATAAATAAGCATTTAGAGTAAGTGTATAGGCTGAAACGGATAGAAAACTGCAGTGGACGTTGAAAAAAAACGTATAATTGCAGAACGTGTAAGTGAAATATGTTAACTAAAACAAAAATAATCACAATACACAATTTTGTGTAATACTGTAATATTCAATTATTAAATGTACTTTAAAATGTATGCAATTTTGGGGGCTAGTTACCCGAAAATTTGCTTTGTTGTTCTGTGTGATTTTGTATGCTTTAACAGAAACACATACATATATGGTATATACAGTGGTAACAGTGTTTGACTTTATTGGCTAGTTTGTCTGACTAGCTTACTAGCTGGTTGGGCTTTGGCTTGGTTGAGGCTATGGTGGTTTGACCTACTTTGTGTAATGGGCTATATTATGTTGATACAGAAACCATCGATCAATTATAGAGAACTAAACATTTCCTAATATAATTATGCTAAATAAATATTTTCATCAAAAAGATATTTTTGCAGGAAGCGCGGTTTTTGCACCCCTTTTCTTGAAACCATACCAACTATATGCACTTTGCATGCATATTTAATACAGCTGCATTTAAAGTTTATCCTGCGTTACGGCTCAGTAATTTCTTCCCCAAACACATTGAAAAAACCTGTAAATGGTGCGTTAATGCTTGCCAAATTATACAAGTTTGCTGAAGTACACTTTTTAGAGGTAGTAGGCAGGCTACCTAACTGAATATTTTTTTTTTCTCTGCACTATTTGACTGCTCATACATATCTACGTGCATTAGTACAATATGTTGAGCAGCGGGAGTGAAGAAATAAAGACTATCTGTACAAAACCATTGGTGGTAAAAATGTAAATACATATGTGGCTTTTGTCACGTTGACCACAAACACCTAATAGTTAAAACTGTTGTTGAATATAAAAAACTTTTAGATTAAAATGACTTTAATTTCATATTTCAATATTATTTTATGTATATAATTAAAGCAGTGATTGTCTTTACATAATGAAACATTAGGTTAGTTTGCCAGTGATTGCTTGAGTTTTTATACCCCGAACAGTGTATATTATTTTTGTCACTAAGTTTGTAACATCCAGAAGGAAATGTCGCACACTTTATACAGTATATACATATATATATATGATCAGCATGATGAGCTAATTCGATTTAGCCATGCCTGTCTGTCTGTAAATACGCAAAATAGTGCTGTTTTGAGATATCGATCTGAAATTTTGCACACGTCATTTTCTCGCAAGGAAACTGCATATTTGTCGGAAATGGGACTACTATAGCATATAGCTAACATTCCAACTAAACGACCAAAATCAAGTTCTTGTATGGAAAACTTTTTTAATTGACAAGATATCTTCAGAAAATTTGGCATTAATTATTTCCAAGGCAAAGCTAAAATATCCCAAAAAAATTGTCAGATTGGACTAATATAGCATATATGTATGTACATATGTAGCTGCCATACAAACGATCAAAATAAAGTCTGTATGAAAAACAGCGCTAAAATCTCTGAACAAACATTATTTTATTTATTTTTTAATTTCTTTATACCTAGAGCTTTTGCTTTACTAAAATATGAACAAATCGATAAATGACTTAGGAGCAGAGAATGTTTTGGCCACGCAATCACAGAACGAACAGAAGCAAACCGAATCTGTTAGTGAAAATGACGTAAGTTGCAGCACAAAATTTTGTAAATATATACTTTGAAATACTTTGTTGTTGTTTTTTTTTTTACAGGAATCCGAATCGAGTACTGACCAGTCGAGTAGTTCTTCTTCTGAAACTACCAACACACAAAATTCTTTATCAAACACAACATGTTCTAAACGAAAATCTAACTCAGCATCTACGAAATCGTCTGCTACAGTAACACAATTTAGCGTACAACGTTCCGACGTAGATGGTTTACGTATGAAAATTTCAGCTATACGTCCCACTAATATAATTAACTCACTTTCTGATACCAAAAAACCTACCCATTCGCCAGTAGCTATAAGCAATATCGATTCCAGTGGCGGCACTTGTGATAGAACAAAAACGCAAAAAATTACAAATAGCGAAAGGGTACATTATAACAACAACACTATAACAAAGCCACTTACCGTTAAACTAAGCAATATAAAACTGCAGCAACAAAAGTTGCAGACATTAAAGGTAAATTTAGATTCTAAGCAGCATCAAACGTTTGAAGGCGGTGCCAATAAGATGTCGGTTGATACAGCGCAACGAAAAGCTGGTAAATATGGTGGTGATTCTGGTGATATTTTGGGTGTAATTGAAAACGCTACCGCCACTGAAGCTAATAAGAAAGCACTTACCTGCACTGTGCAACCGACATCGACGGCGCCGAGCATTGGACTTCCATTAGCGCACTTGCTTCCACAAGCGCCTTGCCTAAGTGATGCTACTGCAGAGTCAGGCTGCTCAGAGGCTACCACAACAACTATTGCAGCTAGTACAGATAAGTCTGTAACAAGGCGGGTACGGGTTAAACGAAAAAAGGTAAAATAAATAATGTTATAATCTAACATTTTCTTGATTATGCATTTTCTCCTTGTAGGCACAAACTAAAGTGTTGGCAAACTTAAAGAAACCCGCCATATCAGCAGCGGCTACAGTTATTAAGTCAGTGCAACCAAACCATCAACACAAAGCAATCACATATTCTTCCGATTCCGACAATGATGTGCCCATTTACAAACAAAAACAACAACACCAATTGCAAAAACGTGCGCCACGTCTTCTACTTACTGCTATCAATACAAATCCCAATAACGAACCACAAATTAAGCCTTTAGCGTGTAGTAATAACTCCGCCTTGGCTGCTGGATCAGCCACTTTTAGTCACGGCAGTGATAACAGTGATAACGAACTAAAATTGGATGATGTTGTAAACGCAGCTATTAAGCGTGTAGAAAGTGACGGCGATGATACACCGACAGGTGCGGAAGGATATCGTAAAACGCGCACTAAACGACTACCACAATACCAATCGACGCTATTACAGGACTTTATGGAGAAGACTCAAATGTTGGGTAGTAACAGTACCGCTGTAACGGTTGAGCAGAAAACTCTTGAGATTAACAAGCCACTTATCAGAACAAAATCCACATCAGAATCGGTAGCCAATATATATTCTGCGAATTCACAAAGTGAAAACCTTACTTCTAGCGGGAAAAAGAAACGTGGTAGGCCGAAAAAAATTCCAGCTACAACTATTGAGACGCAAGATACAAGATCATTAGGTGCTGCAACGTCGGTTATCGTGTCTACTTCCAACGCGAAAGTTGCCGCCGCCAGTGCAATTGCGTCGAATATTAATGAATCAGCTGACTCCGGTGTCATATCTACGACCAGTACAACAACTACACAAAGCAGTACATCGCCATCGCCAAAGCTGACAAGTGCCATGAGCAGTAGTAATAGTAGCACTACGCGTTTAGTTGCCACAACGCTAAGCCAGAAGCGTCGCCAACGTATTTTGGAAGCTGTCGATAAGACGCGACAACCATCCGTTTCACCATGCAAAAGCCAAACGCAAGATGGTAGTGGTAGCTGTAGTGCTAACTCGCCAAAACCCAAAATCGATATTGCATATTTGGATAAGCGCATGTATGCCGCTACAGAGCGCGTGCTCTATCCACCGCCACGCAATAAACGGCGTCAATCATTGAGCGCGGCAAGCGTAAATTTGGCAAATACACCGAGTAGTAAGAATATGTTGAAAACGACTACTACATTAACCAGTAGTAGCACTGTTGGTAATGCTTTGACACCAACAACAGCAAAAAATGTATCCAAAGAAGAGCTACAGCTGGATCCTGTGTGGCGTAAAATAGATGTGAATAAGAAATTTCGTCGTCCCAGCGTCAGCGGCTACAAAAGTGATGGCGGTGGTGGTAATACCACGATTTGTAGTAAAATACTCGCCGCTAAAAGTGGCTACGTCTCCGATTACGGTTCGTTTCATGCGCGTGCAGCGCGCGATCATTCTGGCTACAAAAGCGATGCTAGTGGCAAAAGTCGTTACAGTGTGAAAAGTTGTGCCAGCCGCCGTAGCAGAGCCAAAAGTTGTGGTTACCGCAGCGATTGCAAGGAGGGTAAGGATGCTACTTCCTTAAAATCGTCAAAATATCGACGAAAGCGGCGTTCAGCACTATTGCGCGCACATTCAAAATCGGTTGGAAATCTGGCGACGAACTTAAACGACGTGGAAAAGGATTTACTCCAACTTGCTGGGCTGTCGCTTGGTCAGAGTAGCGAGGAGAGCAACGAATATGTATGCAAACCGAATTTGGAGAGTCTGCCAACAACGAGCGCTTCAAAGAAATATGGCGAAATTAATAGATTCATAGCGACGGGCGAGTATTTCGGACGTGGCAGTAGCAGTAGTGCGTTGGCAAGCGGTGGAAATATATTCGCTGGCAGTTTGCATGAAAATGTCGATGGCAGTGGTTCGCAAGATGGCTACGGATTCAGTCGTAAGCTTTTATTGCAACGAAAGCATTCTACAGGAATTGCCAGTGGCGGTGCGCATGAATTGTTATTACCAAACGCGCACTCTTCGCGTAAAATAAAGTCACGACGATCATCTGTCGCTAGTTATTGTAGCTCCTACTATTCTAGCACTTCTAAGGTACGTAGACGGCGTAGACGTAAAAGCTTTCTGCGATATCCTACCGCCAACAAAAGTGGTGCTGTTATCGATTCCAAGCTGCTAACCGAAATCGATATATTGGTTAACACATTCAGTACGCGTTGTCGCATACAAAGCGGTGGTCTTGGCAATGAGAAGGCAAGCGGTAGCAACAGTAACAACAACAAAGATAAGGTGCTTGTAGAAACTAGTGGTAAATTGCAAACAGGCAATTCTACTACAACAGCAGCTAGCAGTGGAAGGCGTGAACAGCGCGACAAGCGTTCATTGAAAAAACGTAAAATGAGCGAAAACCAAGAGTATGCTGCATTATCGGGCAGCGCTGGCGTTGGAAGTAATGTTGGCGGTTTCGGTAGTGCGACTGTACTGGGTGGCGGAAGTGGTGGTGGTGGTGCAAAACGTCGTCATAAGAAAGCCAATAATAGCTCTAGTCCCGACGATCACAAATTGCCTCTGAAGAAACGCCATTATTTGTTAACACCAGGCGAGAAGTCCACAGAAGCGGCAGCCGCTGTAGCAGCTAAGCTGTTCGGTAGCACAGCCGTTGAAGCTTGGGCTGCCGCAGTTGCTTCGACGAAGTTGGCGTCCGCTGGAAAATCGCAGCATAGTCAGCAACAATTCGGTACGATTTGTGGTAGCTCGGCAACACTTTCGGTCACTGGTAGCACACATAGTGGTAGCACCAAATCATCGAAAGCCGGCCTTACACCAAAGAAACGACAATTTCTACAACAAGAAGAAGGACGCGAGAGCATTGGTATTGCATCGAAGAGCAGTAGCCACCACAGCAATAGCTCACCCTTACGCATTACTATTGACAATACACTAAGTCACAAGGTACTCGATATCAGCCCGATTTCATTGGCGGGTAGCACAAAACAAAGCGAGGTGGTGCATCGCAAACGCTCTCGCTTGGAAGTGCTTGTATCAAAAATTGTGGCCACCAGCAATAACAGTCAAGGCAATGCTGATGAGAAAGAAGCGCCTGGTGCGGTGCTAAATAAGCAAAAGCAAACAGCAGCTAGCATGAACCTTAATCAACATCAGTCAGTAGAAACGCCACCGCCTGGTGTATTCGAACCATCGGTGGCGCTAGAGATACAAATACCACCAATAGTGAAATTAAATGAAGGATCAAGTGGCGTGTCGAGTCTTCCATCGATAGTTACTAAAGCCGAAGTGAATTCTCCGCTAATGACGCAAGAGTTGACCCCGCCTACAATTGCTGTCTCTACTACAGCAGCAAAAACTGAAAGCACTGCTACGCGTGTCGTTGAAACTTTGCTGAATAAAACTGGTGCTGCTAATTTGTTATTGAAGCGTAAACGAAAAAAATTCAATCGTACCGGCTTTCCAAATGTGCGACGTCGTAAAAAACGGAAAATAAATGAACAACTGCTACTGGACATCGTGGAAGATGAAGTGACACGTACATTACCGCTAAAAAGGCATCCAAAAGTAGTGCTTACTAAGCAGACGTTGCCGACACAAGCGGCAACAAACGCAGTAAGTACTGCCGATAGGCTGAATACTACAACTAAACCACAAAAAGCAGTTAACTCAACGCCAGAAAAGCAATGTGATCGCGTACCGGTCTCAGGCGAGGCCAGTGATAGTTTTCTCGAACGCGCCAATCGCACACCACGCCTTTCTGTCGTGGCATTGGAACGATTACGAGGCACACCCACACCTTCGACCTCGTCTGCGGCGCCTACACCTAACGTCAGTACAGAGACAACAGCAGAAGTAACCGAAGAGCATAAGGAAAACTCATTTGTGCCGCGTAAGGGACGTGCTGGACGTAAGCCAAAAATTACCGCAGACCTTTCAAAGGTTACAAGCGATCATGCCATAGGCGCAACAGCTGGTACAGCGCAAAGCGCAACGCCTGAAGTACAACATATAGTAGCTGCACACACTGAGGTGACATCTCGCAAATCTAGAGTGATACAAACTGCTGCACAGCAATCAACAGAGCCTATTGTAAACAACTCAGCGATTACCGCTACTCCTAAATCTAACAAAAGAACGAAGGTCGTAGAAAGAAATGTTGTGGTGCAGGCTGCCAAAGCGCTGCCAGTTGAGAAAGTGCAGCCCTTAGTCGCAACTAACAATGCTATGCCGAGAGCACGTGGTCGTAAACCCAAACTGTCAGCAGCTGCAATTTTACCAACAACTGTTGCACAACCTGCGCTATTTACACCAGACAACCAACGCAAGAAGACCAAAGTGGATATAACAACAAGTAGCAAACAATCGCCGTTAGCACTCACAAAGTCAACTAGGAAAACTGTAAACACTTTAAAGACGACAGATCGTCCGGCAAGCTTTAGTAAATCAACTGTACATAAAATTATTACCGCTAAATCATTGGAGGCTAAAGTTAAATTGCCCGCTGGTATCGATCCAAACACAAATTTTAGTTGTAAAATACGCCTTAAACGTCCGAGTACAGCACAACCAACACTAGTACTTCGTCAGAGCATGGACTCGATTTGTGATAGCAGCATCATCAAAGATATGCCACAATCTACACCAGAGGAAATTGCTGCTGAAGCCGCTGCTAAAGACTCAAATCTGGACTATCCGGAACAGGATATTTTGCCGCGCAGTGAAACGCCCTTCATTGACTCGGAGGCAGCTACAAGTGATACCAGTGATGAGAAATGTTCTACGTCCACAAATGTAACGAGTACGAGTAGCGCCAGCGCGACTTCAGTACGTAAAGTTGCACGTCTAAAGAAAAACTATTTGCCTGCTGGATTGTTTTCCGATTATTTCAAACAACTAAATATACCTTTAGGCGCAAAAAAATCGACGGATAGAAAGGAGCTACAATCAGCGTCCACAACATTAGCAATTAGTGAAGTCAGCAATAATTCAACTACTGATATTGTTAACAACAATGGCCTACCAATTACACCTGTAACACCTACGCTTTTACCGCCACCCTATTGTGAACAATACTTTCGTCGTACACAAATTGATTTTCAGCTACCCTACGACATCTGGTGGGCATATACCAACTCCAAGTTGCCCACAAGAATCACCGTGCCTTCGTGGAATTATCGTAAAATACGCACAAATATATATGCTGATGCTGTGCGTCCTAATACGGCTGGTATCGATCATCCCACCTGCAATTGCAAGCCGGATCAAGGTTGCGGCGATAATTGCTTGAATCGTATGGTATACACCGAGTGTTCACCTTCAAGTTGTCCGTCACGCGAAAAATGCCGAAATCAGAAGATTCAGCGGCATGAGGTAGCGCCTGGTGTGGAACGTTTCATGACCACCGACAAAGGTTGGGGTGTGCGCACTAAAATGCCGATTGTCAAGGGCACTTACATACTGGAATATGTGGGTGAGGTGGTGACAGAGCGTGAATTCAAAGATCGCATGGGTACCATCTATCTAAATGATACGCATCACTATTGCTTGCATTTGGATGGTGGTTTGGTCATCGATGGTCATCGAATGGGCAGTGATGGACGTTTTGTGAATCACTCGTGTCAGCCGAATTGTGAGATGCAAAAATGGTCCGTTAATGGATTGTCACGCATGGCGCTCTTCGCTAAACGAAACATAGAGCCGGGTGAAGAACTTTCATATGATTATAACTTTTCGCTCTTTAATCCATCGGAAGGACAGCCATGTCGTTGTAATACACCACAATGTCGTGGCGTAATCGGCGGCAAATCACAACGTATTAAACCGCTACCAATTGAAGCGAAGGTAAGCATTTAGTCATATAAAATTAAAATAAAAGAATTGAATTGAAAAAAAAACTATTATAATTATTTTTTACGACAGCACACCGATCCGACAGTGAAAGATGCTCGTAATGGACGCCAACGTAAACGCAAGGCGCGCAAGAACACCGATCGTGTACCTTCGAAAGATGTGGTAGTCGCACTTGTGCAGCAGCTTTCCGAAAAAGAGAAAAAAATGGTCAAACAACACGGTATATTTTTGGTACGCAATTTCGAAAAGGTATGGCCTAATGAAATTTTGCCACTTTTGACTTATTTTCAATACTATATCTGTTCATCTTCAGATACGTCGTTGCAAAGCACGTCGCACAGCAAAAATGACAAGTGAAATGAAAGTAAATGGCATGTCACCGAATTCTCATATGCCCGTCGGTTCACCTATAAATGCTAGTAGCTCAGCGGCAATCACAATTCGACGACCATCGACGCCAGCATCATTGGCAGCACAAATATCGGCTTTACGTTCGCCACGTAGCATTAAGACGCGTGGCCTGACACACGCTGTGCAGGATCCAGAGGTGGAAAAAATGGCCAAAATCGCAGTTATACTACGTGATATTTGCACGTCACTTGAAACGCTTAAAGATCCCACTGATCAAAAGCAGAATATTGCAGTTTTTGCGCTAACGCTAAGCGCAAGCGCTTCGAATCAAATTGGCGGCGGCAATGAAGGCGATGAGACCGATGTTATTGCTAGCAATAGTAATGCTACAGGTGCTAATAAGAAAAAGAAAGCACTGAAAGCGCCACCAAAAACACAGGTACCGGACTTGAAGACTGTACAGAGCAACATTGAGCAAGGCTACTACAAACAGCCATCTGAATTTAATGCAGATATGCAGCAAGTATTTTCAGCAGCACAGCGCCATATTGTAAAGGGTAGTCGAAATGAGAATGCATTGCAGGAACTCATCAAAGCATATGAGCGCAAGAAGGCAGAATCTTACGAACGTTTATTGGAGATTGTGGGTGGCGATGAATCCATGTTGAAGGGTTTCTGTGATCAAACAAAAATATTGGCGGATGCTAAGGACAAAATGTTTGAGTCCATTATCTCTATAACGCCAAATCATGTAGCTAACGACATCACCACCAGCGTTATTACACCTACATGTAATGAAGACATAATACGTTGCATTTGCGGTTTATACAAAGATGAGGGTCTAATGATACAATGTGCACGTTGTATGGTTTGGCAGCACACCGAATGTACAAAAGCGGACGTGAATGCGGACAACTATCTTTGCGAACGTTGCGAGCCGCGCATTGTTGACCGTGAAATACCGCTGGACGATTATACGGAAGAAGGTCACCGTTATTATTTGACTTTGATGCGTGGCGATTTACATGTGCGTCAAGGCGATGCTGTTTATGTATTACGCGATATACCCATCAAGGATGCAGCCGGTAATGTGGTACCGAAACAAAAGCATACATACGAAACGATCGGCACTATTGACTACAATGAGTGCGATATTTTTCGTGTCGAACGCTTGTGGAAAAATGAGGAGGGTAAACGTTTCATATTCGGTCATCACTTTTTACGACCGCATGAGACATTCCACGAACCATCGCGTCGTTTCTATCCGAATGAAGTGGTACGCGTGCCACTCTATGAAATTGTACCGATCGAATTGGTGATCGGACGTTGTTGGGTGCTTGATCGCACAACTTTCTGCAAGGGTCGACCAGTAGAGTGTACCGATGAGACGCATTGTTACATTTGTGAACTGCGTGTAGACAAAACGGCGCGCTTCTTCTCGAAAGCTAAAGTCAATTATCCGACTTGTACAAAGACATATGCATTTAGAAAGTTTCCGGAAAAGCTAAAAATTTCTAAAAGCTATGCGGTAAGTCAACTATTTTACTTATAATTTTGTATTTAGTGAACTATAGGTTTTATCAAACTTTGTATCAAAAATGTTTAAAATGTTGTAGCCACATGACGTTGATCCAGCTTTATTGAAATCGAAACGACAAAAGACTGAGAATGAGCCTGTATCGAATGTTAGAACCCTGTGCAACAGATCAGTGACTCCCGTCTCCACATCTGCGTGTGCCTTGGATGTACCCTCTAATATTTCAGTCGGCAGACAAACTCCGTATAAAACACCACAGAACAACGCTCGTAAACGTCAAAATAATAGCAGTCCAGCAATAGTACATATAATTTCTCCAACACCACTAAACGTACAGGTAACTTTAAGCAATACCCATTTTTTTTGTTTAACTCGTAAAGCCTTTTTGAACTTTAACGCTTAATTTATTTAGACCATAAAACAAAAACGCAACCGCTTGGAATCTGTCCTCGAAACAATGAAACTCAAATGGAAGAATACTCAAATGGCTGTGAGTGAACAGCGCATCGATTTATCATATCTACTATCTGGACGCGGTGCAAGGCAGCGAAAATCACAAGCGACTGCAGTTGCTATAGTTGTATCTAACACAATCACACACACTACAACCAACAATACAATAACAAGCACGTCATCTTTAACGACCAATGAGTCAACTTAACACATAAAACATAAAATGAGTTCAAAATGGCAGGAAGTCTATGAATTATATATTTCATCTTAGAATTAGGTTAATTAAGTTTGAAAATAGTACCCAACTACAGGATGGGGGACTATATTGTAAAAATGTAAACTAACACACACATACACAAAAGCGATCAATATATAATATCTGATAATTTATATGTATATACTATATATACATATATGTATATGTACTATATATACATATATCAATTAATTATTTGTAAATTTACGCATATTGGATATACAAACTTGCCTATGTATCAATATGTATGGTATTGGGACATTGAAATGAAATTCACTTTATCATATCCATTTTATATGAAAAGTATATATTGAATTATTTGTTATTTTCTTTTTATTAAATATCACTATTAAAAATATTTTTAGCGCATGCTTAGGCTATTATTATTAAAATTGTAGCAATTTAAGTTGTTTATTTATTAATGGAAAATTTATCGACCATTCGATTTTAGACAATTTGTATTTCCTCCGCAAACAATGTTATTTTGGAATTCGCATATTTATTTTTGACTAACTTATATTAGTTGTATTTTTTTAATGAATTTCTCGAACCTCAATTACTGTAGCTGTTGTATTTTTATATACATTTCCCTTGAGTTATATGAATTGTTTTATTGCTTATTTAGTTGTTAGCAGCACTTGTATAATTTTTATTAAAAATAGCATAATAATTGCCTTTTTTGTAAACTTACTAACTGCTTGTCTATTTTTAGACTATGGAAGTTTCACATATTAACTTGTTTTCCTTCCATAAGTATTTGTTGTTAAACTATTGTAAAAACAAAAATGGATTATTTTTCCAAATTTAACAAAAATATATATTTTTTCATTGAAAAATCTGAAAGTGTGTTTGGTATTTCGAGTTTTTGTAACGATGGCAAAGGTAGAATTGGTTCCAGACAAATTTTTAGTTAACTCTAATGGACTGCGAATATTACGGCATTCTCTCCATAATTCAGTAAGCGAAGGTACATATAAAAAAAACAAGAAAAAACTTGAGCTTCGGTTGCTTGGCCGTAAACTACTATAGTGTTCCGATCTGAACAATCACTTCATAGATTATACCGTTGCCTTGGACAATAATCCATGTCAAATTTCATGAAGTTATCATGTTAAATAGAATGGTTTTCCATACAAAGGCTGGATTTATATCGGTTGCTGTTGTTGTTTGTTAGACAGCTATATGCTATAGTAGTCCGATACAGGCGGTCGGACAGTTTGTATGGCAGCTATATGCTATAATGGTCTGATATATATTTTATAGAGTCTCCGGGGTTTCTTCTTGGCGTTCTCCTGTACAGGATTTAAAAGTTTGAATATAAAACTGATTAAATATATTTTAAGAAAACATGTTCAAAAATTTATTTTTATTTCTTTTTCTTAATTCAGTTTTCGCTTGATACACCATTAACAGCTATATCAGAGAATGTAAAATATCTGCATTCTCTGCCTATATCATGGTATATGTCGTAAGAGCAAAATTTCAATAGAATGGCAACACCACATATGGCTGACGTCTCACAATTGTCACTGATACAGCTGGTGGAATTGTCTGATTATCTGGTTATCTGGTCTTTCCCGATTTCCTGCGTTTTGCGTGTAGCGATTTATGCACAAATTGTTGCTAAATTGTGCAAAATATCGCTCCAATTTTATTTAGCACTGTGGTAATGTTAACTTATATAAATAGTGAGTAACGTTGTCATTTAAAGTGCTACTAAAATTGTGTAGAACAAAAATTCGGTTAAATTTGCTGTCGGGTAATCCAGTTCAATAGTACACATACCTATTCATCGTGTGCGTTTATTTGTTGCTAGTGAAAGCATAACATATACAAAAAAAAAAAAAAAAAAATAGTTGAAAAAGAGCGCAAAGGCATAAATATGAGCCAATTCACCGATATTTTGGAGCGTGAATTTCCAGCCATTGACAATGAGCTAAAGGATTACGTGGAGGGTAAGCAAATCCCAATAAAGTAATGTGAGTACATTTGGTAAACCTGACGTTGATTTGTAGGTGTGTTATGTGGTAGTTTGGAAGATTTTGAGTCATGCGATGACATATTCGAAGCTGTTGGTGATATATTGCAAAGCATTGATATGGAAAAATCTGAGGAGAACATAAGGTAATTGGAACCTAACTAAATTTTAAAAACATGAGTGTAAATATGGAATTCCTCTGCTCTAACAGAGACCTTTGTGATGAGTTTTTTAACATAATTAAAAAGAATACAAAAAATGAGGTACGTAAAGTATTAAATGCTCCCGTAAATATTGCTGCTATGGCCAAAGAGATGGAAAATGTTGATAAGAATATGCAAAGCATATGGCTAACAACGAAGGATGGTGGATCGGTGAGTACTTGAAAAAATATTTTTATATTTTGTTTACCTATGCTCCCCATATAAATCTAGAAAGTGAACAGCAAAAAGCTAGAGAAAGCCGAAGCAAAGCTACAGCAAAAGCAGGAAAAGCGGCAGGATGTTGTGAAATCAACTGTTGCTGCACCAGTCAAACTGCAAACTGCCACAGCCTCACAAGTGCTGAGTAAGAAAAATACAAAAATGGAGCTAAAAGGCACAAATCGGTCAATGGATATAAAAATAGAGAATTTCGATTTGGCATTTGGTGATAAGTAATTGCACAATCAATTTGATTCCGCGTATCATATCTATAAAATACATACATTTTTTACTGTAGAGTTTTGCTGCAAAATGCCAATTTATTGCTGTCCTTGGGTCGTCGATACGGTCTTGTCGGCCGTAATGGTCTGGGTAAAACCACACTTTTACGTATGATTTCAGACCGTCAACTGGCGATACCCTCGCACATCAGCGTATTGCATGTGGAACAAGAAGTAGTTGGTAACGATACAAAAGCCGTTGATAGTGTCTTGGAATGTGACCTTGAACGTAATCGTTTGTTAACACGCGAAAAGGAAATACTTGCCACTTTAAATAGTGGCGTACAGGACACGAAGTTAAGTACAGAGTTGAATGAAGTATATGCACAGTTGCAGAATATTGAAGCTGATAAGGCGGTGGCACGAGCTTCTGTTATATTGCGTGGTCTTGGTTTCGATGCTGATATGCAACAAAGACCAACTAAATCATTTTCCGGTGGTTGGCGCATGCGTTTGGCCTTAGCCCGTGCACTTTTTTCTAAACCTGATCTACTACTGCTCGATGAACCGACCAACATGTTGGATATAAAAGCCATTATATGGCTTGAAAATTATCTGCAATCTTGGCCGACAACATTGTTAGTTGTTTCTCACGATCGTAACTTTTTGGAAACTGTTCCAACCGATATCATACATCTACATTCCCAGGCGCTTGAGGCTTACAAGTGAGTTAATATAAAATGACTGGCTAATTTTTATTGCATATGTGGTGTATTTTTCTTACAGAGGTAATTATGAGCAGTTCGAGAAGACAAAGACCGAGAAATTGAAGGCGCAACGACGCGAATACGAAGCACAAATGGCACACCGCGCGCATGTGCAAGAGTTTATCGACCGATTCCGTTACAATGCAAATCGTGCATCTTCGGTACAGTCAAAAATCAAAATGTTGGAAAAGCTGTAAGTTATTATTTATTTATTTATTTATTTATTTAAACGCCAATCGGCAATATACATAGATATAATAAAGAATTATATAAATAAAAAAAAAAAACAATGATAATAAAAGTAATGAAATTTTTAGCAAATTATATTTATAAATTCTTGTATCCTGTTTTAGACCCGAATTGAAGCCTGTCGAAAAGGAAGTTGAGGTTAAACTGAAATTCCCCGATGTTGAACCATTGAATCCCCCGGTCCTAGCTTTATCAGAAATCGAATTTAGATACAAAGACACAGATCCATTACCCGTTTTTAAAAATGTGAATCTATCAGCAACTTCAGATTCGAGAATATGTATTGTAAGTTTTAGTTTGTAACATTACTTTCATAAATTAAATAATTTTTCAATTTTATTAGGTAGGAGAAAATGGCGCCGGTAAAACCACACTTCTTAAAATTATTGTTGGTCAATTGACTACAATACATGGCAATATTATCTCGCATCGTGGTCTGCGAATCGGCTACTTTGCGCAACATCATGTTGATCACCTAAATATGAATACTACTTGTGTGGGTGTATTGGCAGAACTTTTCCCAGGACGGCCAGATGAGGAATATCGTCGGCAATTAGGCAGTTTTGGCATATCAGGGCAATTAGCGTTGCAAAGCATTGCTAGTTTGTCGGGAGGACAGAAATCTCGTGTTGCTTTAGCAAAAATGTGCATGGGTATAAAATAATATAATGCTATTTGAATGTTTTGTTACTAATGTGTATATAAATTTCAGCCGATCCTAACTTTTTAGTGCTTGATGAACCTACAAATCACTTGGATATTGAGACCATTGATGCCTTAGGTCGTGCGATTAATGCATTTAAGGTAATTAGATTGCCGTTAATATAAATATGCATTTTGCTTATAAGCAATTTTTTATACTTCTACAGGGCGGTGTAATATTAGTATCTCACGACGAACGTCTCATTAAGGTGGTGTGCAAAGAATTGTGGGTGTGCGGCAATCGTACAGTACGCGGCATGGAGGGCGGCCTGGATGAATACAAACGTGAAGTTTACAAAGAAATTGAAGCAGCAAATAGTTAAATTAAATTGTAGCGCAAATCTCTATTTTGTATTCGTTCTAATTGTAATTTATGCGCGTGCACTGTAAAAGTAAACTACTTTGATATTGATTTTACAATTGCATATAAATGATTAAAATACAAAAATATGGAAAAAAATATAATATAATTATGCGTTAATGCTAAACGTGTATGATCTTTGTTTTCATCTAGTTTCAAACGCACAAAAATATACCACAAGGAATGAGAGAGGTGAAATATTATTCAAGGAATTTATTAGGGTATCGCTTTTGGGGAAAAGAACTTTAATGTTTGTTTATATATGTACATGGAATTATTTGCTCATTTGATAAGCCGCTACAACAACAACAAGCTCATAGTATGAATAAATCAAAGAGTAAACGATTTTCCAATTCACCACATATATTTTATTTGTAACGTTATAGATGCTAATTATACCCAAAAGTAAGTGATAACTTTAAGTTATCTTATGCAGTTAGAAATCAGTTAATTTTGTTACGATATATAATATTTTAAAACATATGTATATAAATATGTTCATATGTATATACTATATATTCCATATGTTTAATGCAATTACATGGTTTTATCCTGCATACACAATTCCAACTTAAGCAAAGTCATAAGTAAGCAAACTTAGTTCTTGCAAATTCCGATCACACCACAACCAAGACGTGCACCAGCGTTGCCAGTCGATTTGCTCAATTCGTGGCCACCTTTGCCCAAATCATCGGGATCAGCATGCACAACAACAGTACGTCCAACAATGCTATTTGCTCCGAACAATGTTATTAATTTATCGCTGATATTGACCTAGCGAAAATATAAAAAAAAAATTGTATTTTAAAGTAAATTTGGATTATTTTTCATTTTAAACCTTGGTTGGTCCAGCACCACTGGCTTCAATATTGCCCAAATCACCCAAATGACGATTTTCATCGGTTGGCGCACCATGTTCCTTGCCAGCAGGATTAAAATGTGGTCCAGCTGAGGTGCAGCCGTTAGTGTTATCACCAAATTCATGTACATGGAAGCCATGAAGACCCTTAGAAAGTCCAGAAACTTCACCAGTCACTGTTACGGGTGAAGACTCATCCTTAAAAATAAAAAAATTTTCTCAACTGTATTAAAATGTAAATAACTTCCGATTTAATTATGTTGAATTGCGTAGAGGAGAAATGCATGTTATAATAGAGGTGTATACTTATGAACTTTAGCTAAATACATAAATAATATGCTAATATATCCGGAATACAATTATCATACAATTCAACATAAAAAAAAATATATATATATACCTAAATAGTCAATATAATGCATGCCACAGTCCTACATATCTCTGATTATACTATTAGTAGGCGATAGCAAAAATTACAATGCATTAGAATATTCATAAGCTACTTCAGAAAATAAGTTCTACATATATATTTGAATATTCTATTACAAATTTGATAACAAGCACTCAATTGGTTGTTATTTCTTAACCACAATGGCGTCTCGCATTCCATATACCCGGCCGCACTTTTACTTAATACATATGCATATGTATTAACACATCGCAATGAAACTGATAATTGTCTAAATGTACCTGTCTAAATTTTTGGTAGCTTGTAATCTATACTGAAAATGCTTACTCATGCCTATATACAGTTAAAAACTGTTTGTAATATAATATGATATATGTTATGCGTATGTAAAAAGACACCATATTATGTTAATTATTTAATTTTTATAATATGAAACAAATTACTTAAAGATTTGACAATTTTGATTTCACAATGTCAGCCGGTGCCATGACCTTGGACCCTCAAAGTATTAAGATAGTAATAAAAGTGATCCCTTACCTTCTGCTCAAAGTAAACGGTACCTTTGACATCACCGTTGATTACACTAACAGCTTTAGCAGGCATTGTTAATAGTGTTTTACAATATTTTTTTACTAATATAAATTGTACTCGCGTCCGTCGAGTAAAATATAAAATGCGACAGGTTCGAAACAGTGCGAAAGTCGATTTTCGACCGAATGAATTAAAACAAAATCTAACAGAACTGCGGCGAAATCCAAATGGAACAAATGACGGCAAATTGTAGGGTTGCATGCGTTATTGAGCAATAATTCGCAATAATAACGGAAGTGCAATAAAGGAAGTTGTAAGCCTTTAATTGAAATCAGTTCATTCACATTATTTTACAAAAAAGCTTTCGTTAATTTTTGGGTAATGTGCATGGTATGAATCAAAATTAATTAGTAATAATGGAGATTTTAATAAAGCTGTTTTGATTGTGTAAGAAAAGTAACACAAATGATACAATTATATGGTATACAGGTTGTGTTACTGTTAAATCAACTTTTTTGTATAGTTTTTTTGAAAAATCTATTTTTGAATCACTTTTGACTAATTGTTGTTTTTGGACTATCGACACAACCCTATATTATTGAATCACGGTATCATCCTGAACTAAATTTCCTATAAACTGAAAATGTCAAGAGTTGATTTTCAAATTTAAAATAACATACCTTATTTGACAGCACCAAAAAATCGAAAAATATTTCTTTAATTGAAAAGATTTTACGCCAAACAATGTCTGAATTCACTGATTTTGTTTCAATTTGCAATGAATCGGATATTAATAATGACGAAGTTAAGGAGTACAACTTTGACGAAAACAATAAGTTGTTGTTAATACGTCAAAACGATCGAATCTGGGCCATCGGAGCGACGTGTCCACATCAAGGGGCGCCTTTGGTTAGAGGCGTATTAGGACATGGACGTATTCGATGCTCACGTCATGGTTCTTGTTATAATATCAGAACTGGCGATATAGAGGATTTTCCGGGTTTAGATTCATTACCAACATATCCTGTTGAAATAACTACAAACGGCGAAGTGAAAGTGCGTGCGAGAATCAAAGATCTTAATAAGATACGGCGCACAAAAGAGATGGTGGAACACAATAAAGCTGACGAACGTATATTTCTGTTGGTAGGCGGTGGAATTGCAACAGCTACATGCGCTGAAACATTACGTCAAGAGGGCTACACAGGACGCATAATAATATTGTGTCGGGAAGATACTTTACCTTACGACCGTACACCACTATCAAAAGCATGGCAAATAGATATAGCTGATTTGCATTTTCGCGATACCGATTTTTATCAGCGAAATAATATTGAGCTTATATTGGGTGTGGATGCAACTAAATTGGATACAGCCATGAGAACAATTAGCTGTTCCAATGAAGAACTAATTATATATGATAAACTTTTCATTGCGACTGGTTCGAAGCCAAGTAGATTGGGTATTAACGGTACTGATTTAAGAAATGTCTTCTCCATACATGACTATAAAGATCTCCAAACAATAATGCATGTGTTAAAACCAAAAACTAATTTAGTATGTGTAGGAGGCGGTTTCATTAATTTGGAATTTGTGTCCTCTATAGTAGGCAAAATAAAATCGGTGAGTATAGCATTTAATAATATTAGGGGTTAGGTGTAGACAGAAACATAAAAATTTGGCAATTAAGAATATGTTTTTTGCAAGTAAATTATTTTATTTTTAAAAAGAAAAAACATAGCATTATTAACTAAGGTTTGGACTTGACTTGACAGAAATTAAATTTTTTTTTTTTTAAGTAATGACTTTGTGTTAATTCAGTTCCAACCGAAGCTGCTTGCGGTGCCCATCACTAATACTTTGATACTCATCTAAAATCTAAAATCAATCGGACAAACGAAATTAATTTTATTAATAGATAATATAATGACTGATCGAACCTTTTTTAATTAACATGATGGGTTTTCGGAAAAAAAAACAAGTTGATGGTATATGAAAATTCAAAATTCAAAAAAAAAAAATCTCTCGATCAGCTAGTTTTTTTTCATGTTTTGACAAAGCTGTTTTATTGAAATCTACCGAGCTGTTTTTGAGCTACAGTGGTCACCAGTTCAAAAAAATAGTTCCGAGAAAAACGCATTTGAAGTTTTACACGAACGTTCCAGAACGCCCCAGAAACCTCTGCTAAATATCGAATAACTCGAAAAGTATTTGTCAGATTTACTTAAGAATTTTAGAGCATATTTCTAAAATATTATACTTTAAGAAATAGCAAAAAATTCTACCTACCCATAATTCCATAATTATAACTTATAAAATACTTATCATCATTTCAATGTCAACAGAGTGTACTGATTAGTAATACGAAATATCCACTAGAGAGCACGGTTGGCAGTGATATCGGTGAGCGCTTATTGCAGTTATACCGCGAAAAGGGTGTCCAAATGAAAATGGAAAGCAGAATTAAAGAAATAATAAGCGATGATGGCATTCGAATCTCCGAAATCAGAACTACTGATGGTTATAAATATCCGTGCGACGTATTAATCATTGCTGTGGGTGTAATACCTAATACTACTTGGTTAATCGACTCGAGCTTACCGATAAATGCTGATGGCACAATTGATACGGACATGAATTTAATGACACCGGTGCCAAACATCTATGTGGGTGGTGATATCGCCAATGCACCACTTCTCTCGAATGATAATCAAAGAAAAAACGTTAAACATTCTCAAGTGGCACAATATCATGGTTATGTGGCTGCCATAAATATGGCTGGTCATATACAAGAACTACGCGTAGTACCATTTTTTAATATATACCTCTTCGGTGCATCGTTTTTGCATGCTGGTGTTGGTAGTATATATGAAACTTCCATACACGGTGATTTAAAACGTTTAAAATATGTGGCATATTTGTTCGATCGCGATGGTAATGTCTCATGTGTTAACACTTGCGGTTACGATGCTACGGTGGTTAAATTTTGTGAATTGTTGTCACAAGGGAAACGACTACATCGTTCTGAGATTGTAGACAAGTCCAATCCACATCAATGGATGGAACAATTGCTCGATACGCGACGTACACGTTGTGATTGTTGAAATAATAATTTTTTGCTTATATTTAATGCTTTTACTAATTGTTCTTCATTCGCAGTCGTTTTGGTTGTTTTTCCATAAGGCACATTCACATGTTTTCATACAATAACCAGAAATACCAGACTTCATTTTCAAACAAATCCTGCTTTAAACATATTGTATTCATATGTATTTGCTACGCTAAAATACTTTAATATTTATTGAAAAACACTGATGTTTAAAACGTTTTAATTTAATAAAAATGAAATTTCGAACTTTAATTTGTGTTGTACGTTTTTAGGCTAGTCATCACATTTTTTCTAAATTGTAACCAGGGTTGCGGATTTCGCACAACATTCGGAATCGGATATTTCCAATTTTTGATCCATGTTGTTGGAATTAAAATCAAATTTTCAATTTTTAATTCCGATTTTGGAACTAAATTTTAAATTTTTTAATTTTTAATCTCAAAATCTAATTTTTAAACCAATATGATTTTTAAATTTTAATAAAAAAATCAAATTTTTAAACCAAGACAATTTTTAATTTGTAATCTCAAAATCTAATTTGTAATCAAAAATGTTTGATATTAAAAATTGTAAATTTTATTTTTTAATTTAATGGTAAAACTTGAACATTTAATTTTTAATACCAAAATTAGAATTAAAAATTGATAAAATAGAAAACATTTGAATTTGTAAGTTTGCCGACCAGTGCTCTAAAGTATTGAAAATAATGGCTTTATGCGAGCACTGCGAAAAAATGTTTGTGCTAAAACCATTTCTTTTTTATATCTTAATTATATGCTTGGGATAATTTTTTTCTTTTCAAACCCGTATTTATTTTTAAATTTTAATTCGGTTTTTGGGATTAACAATTTTTGTTTGTTTTTTGAATCACACATTTGGGACAACAAAAAAAAATGTAATTCAATTATTCTTGCAATGCATTATTTGCAACCCTGATTGTAACTGAACTCTTAATGTTTGATTAACTTGTTCATATCAGTAAACTACACTAGAATTTGCGAAGAAAAAATGTAAACAAGTCAAAACAGCATATTTTACATTGATATTTTGAAGATTGAAGAATACACAGAGATTATCTATATTCTTTGTATTTTTTCTCAATACACATTTTGTCCAAACATTGAAATGGAGTTTTCTTTATTATAATAGAAATAAAGTGCAATCATCATTATACATTTATCTTTACCATAAATTTGTTTGTAGCGGTTTCTTTTTGTTTACTTGTTTTATAATATATATTTTTTTTTAAATTTAAATTAACTTTCTTTGTATTAGTTGTAATTTGTTTTTCTAGATTTAGGTTCGATATAATTGTAGGTATGTAGAGATAGGTAATTAATTCTTTTGCTCCTTTACAGTTGCCACACAACTATGATTCATTTATTTTGCTTTAACTTACTAGCTTTGCTTTTGTTTTGTATACAACGTCTAGGCTTTCTGCCAAATATGCTGCTTCATTTTTTTTTTTTAGCATTATTATTTATTACTTGCATATTAAGTAATTATTTTTCCCATCATTTAAAATGTACTACTTTCATTAGTTTACAATTTTTTAAATTTGATTTTACTTTTTTTGTTGTTTATATATATTTTTTTGTTTGCATTTTGCATTTTATAACTTTTTGTTTTTTTGTTATTTTTTACTCCCATTCATTCTAGTATAATATATAGCATCATCAAGCATATTGAATTCGTCCAGAGTATACAAGTACATCTATACAGTATGCTAGGGCTACAATTTTGATAATCGTTAAACGCGTAAATCATTACAACAACAAATATTAAAGCAATATAGGTAGTTTGTATATTCATATTTTTTAGAAAGATTAAAAACAATAAAACTATTATTTTTGTTCACATACTTTGCTTGTCAAATTCAATATACCGATGGGTTATAATAGTAATAAAGTTGTTTATGTTTCTTGGTTGCGTTGGCTTCATGCGTTTCTAATTTTTTTCTTGTGATACCGATTTACAGTTTTCATTTACTATATCTTCATCGTAATGTTGGTTTTACATGTTTCTCAATTTTGTTTTGTGTGTGAATGTGTCTGCTATTATATTATGTCTTCTACTACTTTCTGACCCACTATGGTTTTCTAATGTCGCTTTAGTCCAATTCAGAAATATATTGTATTTGTATTAATTATAATTAAATAGAACTTATCTAATACTTGCAGTCAATTTAGATGAAAGAAGACATTTCGAGCGAAATTTAAAATTCATGTAAATCATCAAAAGCGCTGTTTACTATTTGTAGACAGTTATTTACTATTAAAAGCTTGATACAAGGTTTCATAGACAATTTGCCTTTGAATGTGGAAATGGTTGAATATGGTCTTCGTATACTGAAGGATTGATAAACAAAAAAAAAAAACAAAAAACACAAAGATGAAGTGTTTTACACATTGCTGATTTGTCTGTTAAAAGTATTACATATTTCCGAATTGGTTTACGCATTTTACATTTTTCATTTATAGCAAATTTAAACTTTTGTGTGCTTTAGGTTTATTTTTTTTTTTAATTTGTTGTATGTGTATGTGTATGGGGTATTATGGTGTGGCAAATCTTTGTCATTAGTTAAATATCTAATATTTTGCATTCTTTTGTTCTTTGTAGAATTCTTTTTTTTTTTGTTTTTTAATTACTTGCAAACATTAGAAGAAACTGAAACGGACACAGCAACATATCAGAGTACTTCGGATATATATTTGGGGCGTTTGGAAGCGTCACAAGTAGCGCTGCTGCTGGCGCCATTACCACCGCCAATACTGCAACCTTCATCGCCAGATTCCATATTACCACTGTAATCAGTTGGCATTTCCTCGTATATAATGTCGGGATGCAATGTTTGCACTTGATGTTGATGCTGTTGTTGTTGTTGTTGTGCCCCAGCTGCCATAGCATGATTACGTTTGAGCGCTATCAAGGCACCAACACCGTTGCCGCTGCCACCACCAATGGTCACTCCACTCTCATTGTGTAGATGTTGTTGTTGTTGTTGCTGCTGTACACTGCCAATAGTTGAATTTTGATTTGAAACATAGTATGGACTTCCGCTACTGCTGGAAATGATTTTTTTTTTACAAATGAGTATATGCGCCAAGAGAGTTTCTAATGGAGCTGAGTTTAAATTTTTTTTTAATTAATAAATTACTAAATATATAAAGTGTAAGATTGGTGCTAACTTGAATGTAACGACTATTCAGAGATGAAAGTCGTTTTAATGAGTATTAACAATGAATAATATATAATAACAAAATCAGTTATTTTTAAAATGTTGCCACAGAAAAGTTAGCACGAAGAAAGCGTTTAGAAACTTAAATATTACACAGTAACAAGAAAAGTAGTTAAGTTCGGTGGAGCCGATTCTATAATACCCTTCATTCTATAGTCTAAAGAGATATCTTTTCAAATAAAAAATTTTTCCATGCAAATACATATTTTTGATCGCACAGTTTGTATGGCAGCTATATGCACACATATATGCTATAGTGGCAAGATATCGTCGGCGCCTACAAATAAACAACTTCTTGGGGAGAAAAGGACGAGAGCACAGTTTCAGATCGATATCTCAAAAACTGTAGTCCCTCAGTTCGTGTATATACAGACAGACAGTCGGACATGGCTAAATCGACTCAGCTCGTCATGCCATTTATACAAGTATATATTATATATAATAGATAGGGTCTCCGACGTTTTCTGCTGAGTGTTACAAACTGCATGGCAAACTTAATTTAATTTGTTCAGGGTATAAAAAAAAGTATTATGCCAGAGAAGTCAATGCTTTCAGTTTTTCATATAGTAAGAACTAAAACAAATATATTGATACAATATACAATAAAAAAATATTGAAAACCAAATAAAAATTACTTGTATTGATTGTGGGAATTGTTAGCCGTCGATTGGTGCATATTCTGAGTTGTGTTGTTGTACATAATATCTGCAATTCAACGCACATTATTTTATTGTAATTATACTAAAAGAAAAACAAACGCGCTATCGCTTGCTAGTTGACTTATTACCACCATCGGCTGCGCGTTGCTCAATAGACATGCCCGGCGATCCAGGTGCCGATTGTAAAACGAAATCCTGCAGTGGTGAACTCTCACGCGAATTGTCTGCATTGTTATAATACAAAAAAATGTTAATAAAGAATTATTGAAAAAATATATACGAAATTCTGCATACCCATATGACTCGGTGAGACTGGTGCCGAACGTGGCATACCATATGTTGGGCGAAAACCTTGGCTGCTACGTTGACGCCGTTTCTTGTAGCTGTGATCAATCAACTTGGCGCCACTATCAGGATCAATACGCCAGAAACTGCCTTTGCCCGGCTCATCTTGAGAGCGCGCAACTTTAATGAAATACCTATAAATAGAAGTAAATGGAGGACATGTGCGTACGGTTCATACAATGCCTATTTAAAGGTTTACCTATTCAAACTGAGATTATGGCGTATGGAGTTTTGCCAACCCTTGTTTGTTTCTTTACGATAGTACGGATAATGCTTGACTATAAATGAATAAATGCCAGAAAGTGTCAATTGTTTATCCGGTGCTGCGGATATAGCTTGCACAATCAACTGAGCATAGCTATATGGTGGTTTCTCATTGTGGTTATAGCTAGCTGTTGATGGTGTTTGGAATAGGTCTTGCTGAAAAGAAAATTTCGCGTCATTAAATATATTGAATAATTAATTTGTACAATTTATGGTTGTTGTAAATTTTACGTTTTGTAAATTGTTGTTGGTATAGTTGTTATAATTGGCTTGGTTCTGATGAAAACCTTGTCGTGGGCTGGCTGGACAACTATTTGCAGCACTTATTGTACCTGTAAAAGTATAACATTAAAAATTATTTTAAAGCTATTGCAATCGTCACTAACCGGTTATATGTTATTTGTTAATACTTATTACATAAAAATAAATTTTCTTTATTTTGCTACCGTTTTAAAGTGTAATTAATAAATAATGATGAAATAATATCGTAGATAATGGACTTTTAAAATAAAATAATAATTAAATACAGTTGTATGTTTTTTTTTACTAGTATGCATTTGCAAAAGCTATTTTGTGTCATAATTTTTTGGAAATGTTTACATGTTACAACCTCTACACAACACATTTCCGGCTATTTAATGACGTAAGAGAGTTATAACCTCATTCACATGTTCGTGTTGTTGTTGGTAGATTTCTAAAATTAATTTAGAGCCACGTGCAACGTTTGCAATTAAAAAAATTTGCACAAGACATAATTACGCATTTGTGTACGCATTTTGTAATAAAAAAAATGGTAGAAGGTAGCATAAAAATTCGCATGTGTACATGTAATTGTATGTAAATACGACATTAGTGCGCTTTTGCAGATAATATTTGCTTTTTGTTTTGTTCTGATTCGTTTTTTTAGTGTGCACACAAAGCGGCGCTTTGTTTCACATTTCAATGTTTTTGTTTTTTTCATTTGTTTACACTGCGTCAAGTGTAATGTAATAAAGTTTGTATGCCAGTACATAATAGCAAAACAAATATTAAAAAAAAAATGATAATAATCGAATTGTAATTTTTTCTGAAACGTAATTAAATCTAATGCTATACTGTACGCATTTGCTATAATATGCAATTAATTTTCTCTCAGTGTGTACTTATGCAAATGCATACACATTTGTGTTTGAATAAGAAACAGTACAAATTCCACTTGCCAGTTGGTGATAGATATGGGCTCTTCTGCTCCTTCTTCGGTATGGATATTTTGAGTGGTGAATACACATTTGAATTATCCATATTCGGCAGAAGATGTGTTGACGATGACACAGCACTAGAGGACACATGCGGTTGATGGTGATGAGATACATGTGTTGAGGCATGCGATGTTGGTCCAGACGACGCATGCGGATGCTGGTGATCATCGGGAGGCGCAGGCGAAATAATGAATTGAGCACAACCTCCGCTTCCACCACCACCGCCGCCGCTGCCGCTGCCGCCACCTCCTCCTAATCCACTATTGTTCTGCAGGGCAGCCACATTGTTGTGACTATTGTTATGATACGATATGCCACTGTTGTTCAAGTTATTTAGCGCGCCAGAAGCATTTACAGCGCCACCATGTACAAAACTCTCGAATTGTATGCGAATCTCGGTGCTGGGAAAGCGAAAGTAACAGCTGAAAAAGTAAATTTGTATTAGATAACTTTCTAATAAAATAAAATAAAAAAAATTTAAAATTTTTAATTCTGAATTTTTAAAGATAAAACGCATTTTTAAAGATAAGTTGCGTTTTCCACTATTTGCTCATAGTTCGGAGAACTAGAAAAAATTATGGAATAACAACTATTTATACAAACAAATACATATGCACATAGTTGATAAATTTCATCATGCAATAATTTTCCGCGCTTTTCAGAAATATGGTATTTAATATATTTAGGTATAGATACACATGTAATAGGTTCAATATTAAATATGGCGCTTAACTAACCTGTTAGGTAATCGAAGCGGATCAGCATTTCGTCGCTGCAAAAAATCATCGACGAAAATGCCATTTTTACTTAAACACTGCACAAAAAAGTCACGTGCATCTCCATCGTAATGAACCTGAAAATGCTTTCTCGACACCAAATTGTTTTCGGCTACATGAAAGTGTACATGCGATGTTGATGAGTTTCGTCCAATAATAGTACATGGCTCGGTGATGTATAACAATTCCTGGTCGTATTTTAGAAAACCGAGCGCGTTGTCAGGTGCAGTTAAAACGTTTGATGCACCGCCGCCCGCATTACTGGCGGTTGAGGCATGGGCAGGTGGGTGATTGGTATTCAGATTGGCGCCTACATTAGGACCGACACCACTATTGGTTGTACTGTTGCCACTACTAGCTGCAACTACTACCGAATTGGTGTTGGCGTTAGATGATGTTGATGTATTCATGGCCTCTAAGGCTGCGCTATTAGTATTATTATTATTACTGCTGTTACTCGTGTTATTATTTGTTAGTATCGCACCACTGCCATGATGCAACTGGAGCATATCCTTGGCGATGGCTACAGTTGCAGCGTCGACGGTGTCCGTTGTTGCTGCACTATTTAATGTGTTTGAGGTGGGCGGGGTATTGTTTGTGCTACGAACGTTGTTTATGTTGTTGTTGTTGTTGTTGTTACTACTGATAGTATTTATATTGGTTGCCGGGCCGGATATAGAACCGTCATCCACTTGCTGAGCTGTATGTGGTTGTTGTTGGTGGGGGAAGAATTCCATTTGTATGCGGCGCCTTTTTCTTAATTCTGCTTTTTCTACACTTTTTTCCTAACGAAAAAATGTGTTAGCGCTACGCCACAATTGCGCTTGGTTATGTTATGGTGCGTTTGTTTTTCTGTTATGATTCTTATATTTTTATTCTACACAATTTTCTGTCCTTACTAAAATAATAATTCCTCTTTTTTTTAACAAAAAATATATAATTTTTTTTACTTGCACGTTTTGCACACTATTCACATTCGGCCACTGTCCCGTTGTTGCTAATATTAACACTTTAATTCGTCACTTTTGACAATAAAAACTCAAGGTTTTTTCCTTTTCTGCGTTTCGAAAGATTTTTCCAAATTTGAATTGTTTTCCGCACGCTTTGCGCACTTCTCTTTTCAATACATCCGATCGATCCTGTTCCGTTTGCAGCTCACATCCCCTCTTCTATTTATTTCACTTTATTTTTTGGCTCTGTCGTTCGTTGGCTGGCTATGGCTACGGCTACGGCTCAGGCTCTGTTGGCTAATGGCTGATTGCTATGTTGTTTTTGTCGTTTTTGTTTTTCTTACTGTTGTTGTTTTTCCCTGCCGTTTTATGTTTGTATGTTTGTGTTGTGCTGAGCAGAACTGCGAACGAGAATAATAAATCAAAAAAAAAAACACTAATATTGAAAAACACACAACGAAGGTACAGAGCAAAGGCAAAAACACACATATACACGTATATCTATTGGAAAATGAAAAGCCGCTTCAATCTTGGGGAGCAACAGCGCGCTCATAAGCGGTAGCCCCACCAATTTGTTCTTAAATTTAACAAACCTAACATTCTCAATGCACTACACTTACCACGAAAGTTAAAGTTAATTTTCAACAAGATTTGAATATATATTTTTTTGCCACACGCGTGTTTACAAACAAAATTCTAAACCGAAATCGAAAATGAAGAACTGAAAATTCTGCACAAAACACGTTTCTTCTTACCAACGAGAAGACAGGCAACACAGGGTGTGTTGTGTATCTGATGGTTGGCAGCACTGTGCTGAATACACACGCAAATGACATCTGCAGAATAGCGCACTTGTATAGAGTGTAAGGGAGCTGTTTCACTACCGAGGGAAGGGTGGAAGAAAAATAAATACAAATACCAGTGCACGCAACAAAACGAGCGCGATTTAGTAAACATATGCGCAAAGTGTCATGCGCGGCAAGGTGGTGGAGACGAGCAAATTGCACTACCCAACTAATATTTTCCTTTCAATTTCAGCGAGATGAAAACACAGATCAAATATATTAATTCAATTAGAATATACATATACATAACAACATTTAAACATTTTGCATTTAACTACGCAAAACAATCACTTTCTACCCATATTCTATAAATTGTTCGGAAAATGCTTCTTAACACTGCAATCTGTCAACTGGTCCATTTATAATTGTTAGCTGGGTTATTTGCTACAGCATTGCCAATATCGTTTAATGTTTTCAATTGTCAGCCACAAAGAAAAGTGGAATAGTACATACAGCAGTGAAAGGGGACACAATGGCCGAATTACCGGAAAATTTGCAAATTGTTAAGACAGAAGGACCACAAATACCGGAAACGGAAGCACAGCCGCGTCGCTTTATTAAGGAGCGTCTAAATTTGCACGTGAAACGACGTCTTCAACAAGAGCAGGAACTCCACATAGAACCGCAACAAACAAAAATAATTACTCACCCTTCTGGGAATACAGCACGAGAAACAGTGACAACTGCAGCACCAGCGCCAGCACCGCAATCAGCAAACGTGAACGTGAATTCGACAGTAAACGACGTCACAGCGCCGACATCAACATCGAAAAGGAAAGAGAAACAACAACAGAAAGAACCAGCCAAAACACGAAGACCCTATCAAAAGCGAACGGACAAAAACACCACCAAAATACAAACACAATCGCTGACACAAATGCAAATAAGTGCTGAAGATGGCGGAAAAACTCGCAGAAACAAACGTCACAAAGCACAGGGAACATTGGTGGGTAACGTAGTGCAAACGTCGGCTGGTAGTGCAGCGCATAGTGGAAGCGCCGGTGCTTTATGCTTATCCCCCGGCGTGGAGGATGGTAGTGGTGGCGGTGGTGATGAAATGGACGGTCGAGATGTGTACTCCCGTGATAAAGAGAAATGCCCAGATATCTTAGGTATGGTTTTGAGTGGCAAAAAACGTGCTCTATTGCAGAATTCTGAAGTAAAGCAATTTTTAGCCAATATTATGACCGCTTTTAAGAATTGATATAATTTTTCTGCTTATATATATATTTTTGTTATAAAATAAATAGTACTCGCGATCCAACTGCTGGATAATAGTCAACAAAGTAGGAGACTAAAACGATATTATTCGTTAGATCTCCCCTTTCGATTGAAATGATTTCACCTTCATTTTTATAAAATATTTTGCATTGCATTGTGCTTCAACATTATTGTTTTTGTCAGCAAATTTAGTTATTGTCATTTTATTAATAAGACAGATTCTAAAAAAAACTGAATATAATATAAAAAAAAAATAGATAAATATACGTATATTTTTGAATATTTATTGAGTGGAATGACATATTCATAAAAATAGTTTTTGGTAAATATAATCGTCAATTTAAAATTTGCGCAATAATACAACCGTGTTTATAAACATCTGATCACCCCCATTTGGACACATTTAAGACCGCTGGATAAACAGCAACCGATTCCCTTCATATTTCTATTATATAAAAAAATGAATAACTTAACGCGTTTGTTGGCTAATTTTACCTTAAACGCTTCCCGGCATCAGCTAATAAACAATGGCAGTATTGTGACTGCTTGTATTCAAGTTCGTGGAAAGTGCAAGGTGGTAGAAAAGCCGAAACCAGGTGCTGGTCATCAATTCCGACGTGTGGTGCACTACCCTGAAGAATACACCATAAAACCATTGAAAATCACACATTTAGCAGGGCGTGATCCAGAGTCCGGACGCTTGGTGGCTAAAGGCATAGGTGGTGGAATAAAACAGAAATTCCATTGGGTGAAATGGGTACGGGATGGGCCAATGGAAGGACCACCACAAGAGGAGCTTGTGATAGAAATAATCGATGATGGTTGTCGCACTGCAAAGGTGGCACTTGTTGGCGTAGGAGATGAACTTAAATACATACTAGCAACAGAAAATATGAAAGTTGGTGACATCATAAGAACATCCCGATTTATACCGCGTATACCTGGTGAGTAAACTTGTCGAATACGTAGTATATACGTATGATATACATAACTTTACGTATATTACAGTACGCCCAAATGAAGGAGATGCCTACCCCCTTGGTGCTTTACCAGTTGGCACACGCATACATAACCTGGAGAAAAATCCCGGCTATCCATTTCACTTGATACATGCCGCAGGTACTTTTGGCACCATTTTACGGAAATTTGATGATAAAGTCGTCGTTCAGTTACCATCAAAACGAGAATTTGCATATGATCGTACGTGTATGGCTACAGTTGGTAAGACATTTACCTCAATATAATTATTTATAACAATTTTTTTATGTGTTAAACGTGTTTATATAACATAGGTCGTCTATCCAATGTTGAGCACAATAAAGAACATATTGGAAGCGCACAACGAATGCGTCAACTAGGTAATCGTCCACGTTCCGGTTTGTGGAAACGAAAAGAAGGTAAACATGGCCGAAAAATACGCAAATTACCGGCAATGTCTCTCACATCACCACCGCCCCAGCAAAAAGACGAAGTAATTAAATTAACTTTGAATTTGTAAATGTATTGAATAATAGAGCATTTTGGAGTTCTATGATTATTAAAGTTTAATGAACAAATTTATTTTGCATTGTTTTTCGAAAAGGTTTTCTAAACTATGTTAGTATAAATAACGTAATATAAGTTTACAATTTGCGTGTCTTCATTGAAAAACCTTGACCATGGAAAGTCTCTGGCTCATCTTCTTCACCGTCTTTTTTAGGAATACGTTCGTTGATTGGTTTGATAGAACGGTCAAATTTTAAGTATCCAAACTTGTAATCGTAATCGGGTACACCACGAGCGAGTACCTGCAGCAACGAAGATTTTAAAGCATATCGGTTTTATTACAAAACTTTCTAAACCTACCCTTTTAATTACAGGCGTGTCTAGCTGATTATCTTTCTTTTTCTTACCATCCAAACGTACACCGGAACCTTTAAATGTTTCAACTACTTCCTCCATAACATGATCTTGTGGTTCCTCTACAGGGGGCTCTTCAGTTTTAAGTTTGTTAGGTTCGTATCCTATAGCAGCTTCGAATTCCACCTAGGTATTATTATTAATAGTATTTGTCTTTTTAAATTAGATATACATATAAATTTGACAAAGAACTTACATTCATATCACACTCAATAATGCTGACAGCATTACCAGGACGCGTTTCTAACACACATAATTCATAAACTTTCTTATTATATTTGATAGCAATTACATCACCGGTGGTAAGACAAGCGAAATTACGTAGAGCATTCTCTAATACAGCTTTGGGATTCGTAATATCTAAGAAATCAGTGCTTTGTGGTTGAAACTTTGAAAAGGTTGCTACTGGCAAGCTGACGCTTTCGATGCGAACAGGGCAACCTTCCGTAAGCAAAAGATTTTGCATCATCCACAAAGGTAAATAGCATTTACCTTCTTCGGCAACGAATTCTAGTACACCAGCATGTGTTGTGCGTTTTTGCGCACGATTCGTCAACTTGAAGAGCATTGGATATTCAACGTTGTGGCGTGTTAGCACATCTAATGCTGATGGTGGCATTATTACTATTGTACATACATACATTCAAGAAAAGATTACTCTAATATGCTCGCATTTATGTGTGTTAAATTAAAGACCTACTTTTGCCACCACGTTCTAAATCTTCTCTTTCGTTGCCGGGCAACATGGCCACAGGGAAGCACTTGTATGTTTCCTGGAAGCTGCGACCATTATCCAGGAATTCCATATTGAAACCGTTAAAATGAAACTGCGACAGCAAAAAATAAGTTATTTTAGATATTGTTTATATGTGTAATTATTGAAATATTTACCATTTTTATATATCGTACGCAGCTCAAAAATTTTGCAATGACTCGCTGTTATTGTTTTTACTTTGTTTACAAAACGAGCTGTCATTTATTGCTACTCACAATGCTGCTGCTCTCAAATTTAACTTTGCCATTCACAATTATCCAGGAGAAGTAAATATAATTAAATATTTAAAATGTAAATGTTTATAAGTTCCAGACTTAAACAGGTATTCCGTTCTATGAAGTTTAATTTTCAATATGTATTAAGCTTTGTTTAATTCAGCTAAGTTATAACAGTTAATTTGTTACAGCATTTAATATTTTGATAATCCAATTCAATAACATTAAGACATAAGCAATATTTTTGATGTAATGGTGTAAATATAATTATGTTAACTATTAGCTAGGTTTTTTTATTATGACAAAAAAACCCTTTTTTGGAAAATAAAAATTATTAGCGGAAGAACCTAAAACGGAAGCGCCAAATGTCAAATGCATGTATATTCACACACACACACACACGCGCACAACTTGAAAATGCGACTGAGCTTCTACAGAGAAAAAAAAAATTATCTTACGTTCTCTGCTGCAGTACAGAACAGACAAAACACATGCGCTTGCTCGATATTCGCGCAGTCAGTCCAGTCAGTCCAGCTTCGCTCTCACTGGCAGAATTTTCCATTTATTGCTGCAGTTGTCGGAAAAATTGATTTCAAAATATTTGCCATACAAGTGAGTACTACAAAGAAAAATAATTGTAAAATGATTAAGTCATTGCAAAGATTATCTAATGTGAAATGGAAGTGCTAAATTAATCAAAATGTAATGCATATTATAAGTGATAAAAAACCAGAAAAAAGTGTTAACGGTACGCAGTGAGTAAAATGTGTCTGGAAAAATGTAGGTTGATGAAGCGTGTGAAGTATGGAGGAGTGGTATTAAAAAGTGCGGTGGGAGATTGTAAAGGTTATCGAGAAAGACATGTGAATGTCAAGATGATAAAAGCAAGCAATGATAATGAGTGACCAAAAATTTTCAGGTAGCAAGATATATGAGTAGGCGAAAATTGTTCCTATGCGGCACAATGTACAAACACTTGATGACACACACGTGCAACTATGCGGGTGTTGAGAAAAGCCGCAATTGGCGCCACCCGTAACAAGCTAACAGTTATTGGTAGCACGCAGAATCCAGCAATCATCTAACTTCTTTGAAATATTTGGGCAATTTGGCGTTACATGCTAAGTTTTCAATTCAAAATTGCACTGCGGGTGAACAACTGAAATCTATTACACTCATGCAACTACTATCACGCTGATGCAATCAGCACCTGGGTTAAAAATCAATATATGAATAATATACATTGGCTTAGCACTGATTGGGTGGGTGAGTGGGTGCTTGCGTGTCTGAGGGATACATAAGTGATCAGTGACTGTACTGTTTGATTCAAAATAATTTTGCAAATGCCTAAGTATATTTAATTGTGCCTTTCCAATTTTAACCGATTTTAGCCGGCAATTGTTGAAGGTTATAAGCATTTAACATACCCACAGGCACCACCATATAGCTTGGCGAACAATATATCTTTATGTATGTATATTGTAGAACTCATCATAATCTCAAAAGTGTGTGGCGCGACATGTGGCTGCAAAACAGCAGCTCAGCAGCTGCTTGTAGATATGTATGTGTTTACATATATACTTTGTCTTTGTGACATGCTTTGTAGTCGATGTAGTCGTTCTGCTTTTGTTGTTGGTTTTGTAATTATTTAGCCCTACTGCTTTTATTCCTGTTGTGTACGTACACAATTCACGTGTCCTTGAATAGCGTGTGCTATCCCTGCTATGCGTAAACACTAGCCTGTGGAGCATCCACGACCAATTGCAATTGTATTGCCACTTTTTTGTTGTGGTTTTTGTTCTTGCACATATAAATATATCTCCTTTACTTATAAATTTGTGTGGGCAAACCAAATACATTTTCGTTTTTCGCTCAGCAGTCCAAATTACTTAAGTACATGCACTTACTTAAATGTATACCTCTTATTAATACATACTCGTATGTATGTACATATGTATGTTTCAACGTCCCTAACTCGCTTTTTATGTTTTTGCGAATTGAATTTTCAATATTCATAACCTTTGTTGTACAGTACTCTTCAGTCATTCAAAGCGCGCTAACCGACCATCAGTCTCCTTTTCTTTCCTTTTGAACCTTAAATGTATGTTTATATGTATATACATATGTTCATACATATTCACAACACAAAAATTATTTCGTTTGTTGTTGTTAAATATATAATTAAGTACACCTTTTAACAAGTGTTCCATGGTTGCATGCAAACATTTTCTTAATCTGGAGAACCTCGCCTAACCTATATTTTATAGGGCCTCCGACGTTTTCCTCTAGGTGTTAAAACCATTCTATGAAATTTAATATACCGTATGCAGAATAAAACAATTTCGACTTGTAATGTTTTGGCATTTTGTAGTATTAAAGTTTTATTACTTGTAAATCGTCAAATAGCAGATGAACTCCTTTGGTATTGGTATAAATTATTTCTTTATCAAAATATAGCTGAGGTACATTTTCCTTTTCCAATTAAAAATAAATATCTAGGAATCTCATCTAATTTTCCAATGCTTACCGTTAGGTTATCCTCGGCATGTTCTATTGGTGCATTTTTAGACATTCCTTCGTCACGTTTTTGTCACACTTGAATAGTTCTTGAAACACCTTAAGATGCACCCTTCTTCATACATACATATGTACAGCTATGTATGTACATAGAATTTTGTTAATACGCATAATTTTAGCCAACAGCTGTTGTGTACCAAATCTTATGTCAAAAGACATATCGTTTTGTTGTTTTCGGCAGCTGTCCGCATTGTTGAAGTCATGATGAAGCAATTCTATGGAAGTTTGACAAAAACTTATTTCGACTTGACATTTTTATGATTTCAGACAGAAGCTGGCATTATGTTTGCTAAATAGTGTATAAAATAATTAATGAAATTTATGAACGAACAAGAAATTATACTCAACGGCAAACTTTCTACCGCCACTGACCAATTGTAGTTATTTCATAAAAAAGCTTCGGCATTTATGTTATACTGAGAGGTATGATATATAAGAAAAAATTTTAAAGAAAATTAAAAAACATCACCATGAGTATCATTTCTAGGACTTATCAAGGTATTTGCGAGTCGTTTTTTGTTTTTATTGCTCTCTGATTTCTAAACTGCTTAATTACACACATGCCAATAAATTCGTGTTATAACAATAGTTTTTTTCTTTTACCTATTGTACTTACTTTGGCTTGTGTGCGCACACGTGCGCTGTGTTAGCTTGTCTTCATTTACTAATAGTAAGTTTATTGTCCTTTTCCCTGAAATTATTGACGGTGATGCTGTGCTTATATTTAATGTGTCAATATTCGCATGCGCTTTTTTTGTTGTTGCTTTCATCATACATTCATATGTGCAAGAAAGTGAGCAAATTAAAGCAGTAGAGATTTGCATGTTCCAAGAGCTATTTTATTTAATAAATAATAAAAAAAAAACTAATATACATTTACAACACTTAATGTATTTTAAAAATTAATTTTGAAAAACTTTGGTCTCCTTGATACCAGAGTCGATTTCCAGGACGACCTCCGAAAAAGAAATGTCTGGCTGTTTGGAAGTTTTTTCTGCTTAAAATTATCTCAAATCCAAAAATGAAAAACTATTATTATAATTATAGATGAATACAGGCAATAGTCGAAGACTAGTCAAAATTTTGTTTTATAACAAAATGGCGCCTTCGCAAATAAACTCGATTTTTGTAAAAAATTTCCACTTTAATGTGGCTTAAAAAATTACTATTATCAAAAAACTTATTTCTGCGATAATTAGCTGGAAAATATATTTAGGAAGGTCGTGTGAAAATTTCAAGTCCATCGGTTCAACCGTTTCGTAGAAAATTTCCTCACGGACTCTGAAAAAAAAAATTCTTATAAATACGCTTATAACTGCGAAAATATTTTATTACATATAACTATTTGCCGGTTTAACTTCAATTGTTCCAAAAATATTTTCACATATACTTGTATGTTGATTTGATATATATGTGAAACAAAAAATCGATATTTTGAAATTTACAAATGGAACTCCTCCTACTCTAAAGAACTTAGCCCTTACTTGCGCGTTGTTTTTGACGAAATAAACCCATTCCGAGAAATTTCCTCTCATTTAGTGCCTCAACAATTAAACGATGGCACGAAAGTTCAATGTAATAAATCAATATGAATAACTGTGCATTGCAAAGTCAAGGTAAATGGGCGTAGAAAAGAAAAATAAATAAATTTCAGCGCATCAGCAAATTCACTGCTAATGTGTCAATAGCGCAAGGCATTCATATAAGGCTTGTGCATTGTTAGCGGCACTTGCGAAATAACATACGAGTCAAAGCACACGTAAATATATATGGACATGCATATGTACATGCATAAAAGCGGGTAAAGGTAACGATCACATTCGGTTAAACATGCAACCTATTAATAAGTGGCATAAAAAACCGATCAACGTGTTGATTAAACGCTGTTATGAGAAAAATTCTTCTAAAAATATCTAAATGAAAAAATCTATTTTTTGCTTTGCCTCAAGCCGGCTATGCTTCGAAATAGGCGCCAATCTTCATTAACTCAGTATTCAGTGGCGATGTTGCGCCCTTAAAAGTTATGAAGTCACTTAATTTTTATATATTTCTTTATATAGCATTCCAATAAATAATTGTATATAAATACGAATTGTTGGCTGACATTTCATTTTACTTGCATGCCTGCGGCAGCATGCGCCGGGGCAGCTGTCAAGCAAAATTTGCGCATTTCCTTAAGCGGGTGGCAGCAATAAAATAACACTCACTTTATTGAATAAACTTACAGCGTAACTTGTAGATAAATAAATTTATATTTGAAAACTGTATGCAAATAGTTACTAATATAAATATTCACGTATGTTTGCATTGCGACACTAACATGTGCATAACTACAAATATACCGAGAAGCATGTATAATCAAAAAATGTATCCCCACAAGTGTCTGCTCCAAAACCACCCCTCATCCACACACCTCGCATTTTGCGAAGTCGTTTTCAAATCGTATTTCATAACATTCTCCAAAGTATTGCGAAATCCAATTTCAATTTCGTTTTCGTTTTCCATTTTCTTTTCATAATTTGCATATTAAACATTTGTTTGTGTGTTGCATTGTTTTTGCTTGCTTGCGCTTTTGTGTATGTCTGCACATATGTATATACATGTGTGACGTTGTTATTGAAGAATTGCTCTTGGAAATACATTTTTATACTCACTGGTTATTATTTATTTATTACAATTAAGATTTGCCGTCATTTTCTGCTGATTTGCATTGCAACAACATTTGGCAACAAAATTCGAATAACAGCACAGCAAAGCATAATGAAATTCTACAATTGCAATAGCAACAACAGCTTTCTGACACGCGCTAAAATTTTGTTTACACGTTTTGTCTACCTTCCACCTGCCGACTGTCGTTGCATTTTCACACTCCACCGCACAAGAGGTGGCAATTTGGTATGGAACGCACGTTGTGTATTCAGAAAAGTAATATTTGAAAACAAATAAGGAAAACTAACTACGGGCACAGCCGCAAATTAAGTAGTATGAAGAATTGTAAAAGTTTAAGGGGCACACCTAGTGTGACAGCTTAAAATATTCGATTTTTGGATATTAAAAATAAAGAAACATAAAGATACGATAACTTGGTTTCAACCGAAGCTATAATACCATTCAACATGTAGTTTTAGAGTATAAAAAGGTATAAAAAAATCTTTATTCTGATTTTGATCGTTTTTTCAAATTTTATGAAGACACCTTGGCAAATAAAAGAGTTTTCCATACAATCACTTGATTCCGATCGTTCAGTTTGTATGGCAGCTATAAGCTATAGTGGTCCGATATCGGTGGTTCCGACAAATGAGCAGCTTCTTGATGAGAAAGAAAACGTGTATGAAAAATCAGATCGATATCGAAAAAACTGAGAGATTAGTTCGCGTATATACAGACGGACGGACGAACGGACGGACAAACAGACGGGCATGGTTAAATAGACTCAACTCGTCACGCTGCTCATTTATAAATTAACTTTATATACAAATATCCTTTGGGTCTTACGAACATCGTCACAAATTGAATATACCCTGTTCAACGTATATGAAACTACTTACTGTATCTATTATTTAAACATTTGAAGGGTAGTTTTATACATACTACTTTCAAAATACACAGTGAAACTTTTAAAGAAAAAAATTAAATATTTTATTATTTTTCCCGTCAAATGTGATATTCGACGGCGACTAAAAAAGATCATCCACTGCTGCAGTAATTACAGCTTACTCGTTCTCGTTATGAAAAAATTCTCTACTCTCCGTACAATGAACTAGGGTCGAAAAAAATTAAAAACTGGCAAAATGGCCAAAAAAAAAGTTGAAATTTACATAAAAAAATTAGTGATTTTTGACCTGCCAAAACTCGTTTTTTTACTTGATCACTGTCTCGGATCATTTGTTTCCGATTAATCACTTAAGCAAATTTGAAAAATGTAGTTTTGAGAAAAAAGCGTTGAAAATAAAACTGGTGGAAGGCTATAACTCAAAAATTATAGAGATATCGATTTAAAATTTTAGTTTATTATTTAAAGTTATAACCTATCGAAAATATATTTTTTAATTAGATAATTCGATATATATCAAAATATTCGCAAAAGAGCGCCAAGGCAAAGAGAGAGCCGATTTCAAGTATTTTGGGTGTCAAATTATATTGTGTTATTTGAATCTAGGTAAAAATATCAACATATATAACTCAAATATGATCATAAATCGCATTAGTCTAAGCGAAATATACTGCCAAAATATTATCGAGCATTTATATCGTTATATCCGTAAATGTGCGACCGGCAGAATGTGGAACCGTATACTCGCTATACGGGGGTGGTGGAAATCTCGGACTGTTTTTTACTATTTTTAGTAGTACTTATTACGATATCTTTATTTAAAGTAAATATAGTTCTATTGCAGGTGGGCAATATTTTAAAAATTTTCAAACTATATGAAGAGAACGGTTTATCTTCATTACCAAATTGAGTTCAAATTGTTTAGATTATTTGTGATTTTCACTTATACTATAAATAATACTAAACGATGCTTGACTAGAAGCAAAAAATTGCTACCGATTTTTATTATTATATGCCATATTTACCTATATACATATATAAGTCTATTATGTTACACAAGCTCAGTGAGCAGTCATGTATTGCTTAAACACACATACAAGTACATCTAGGTGAAATTTCCATTGCCGTTATGCTATTTATATCACGTTAGACTTTTCTTCTAGACTCCTGCGCGGTAGGCAACCTCATTTGCATTTGCTCCAAATGGCAAGCCATCAGGCGTCACTTCAACTAGTTTATATCACATTCGAACTCATAAAGTTACTTGTTTATAGTCAGGTGCTTATTTTTTATCCCATTGTCGTCATAGTCTTTGTACACCTCTCCGCGTCGTTGGCTACTATTCCATATACCTTGAATAAATGTGTGTGTTTGTGCTGCCATTTGCTTCGTTTCACTTTTAACGAGTATTTACCACTTTCTTTTTCACTTTCAGTAGGCTAAGGTGTGGGTCTGGGTCTACCGGGTTCCACTATTTCGTGCTTTAAATTTTTTTGTTTTCTATCCATTTTTTTCGGCAATTTTGAATCGTTTGTATTTCGTTTTTTATCTGACCTTTAGCCGAATTGCGACGGTTAAGTTAGCGCTTGGTACAAGAAGGTGTTGGAAGGAGTTTCGCAATCGTTTGTTGTCTGTTCAACTATATTCGGTTGTAGCGGACCACCACATCCACTTTTCGTTTCCATGAAATTATTAATTTTTGACTCGGAAAGAAAGCTGAGGCACATCGCCGGTGATGATTGCGTGCGCTTAAATAATAATATTTTTTTTATATATAGCATACATTTAGGCGTTTAATATGGCAATGGCTTATGAAGTCTATATTTCTACTGAGTGCCAAGTAATTGCTCACAAAGGGTTGGCATTATTTATTTTGCCAACGTTTTTGTTAGCAATCAAAATATATCCTCACAAATACAAGTTGTATCTTTGTTGGTATGTGATATACCTTTACTATAACCTCTTTCATTTCAGTGGTTCTAAACTACTGATGAGTCATAAACTTTTTATTGCTCTATGACTAATAGACAAACAGCTCTATCGTTCCAGTTTATCTTTTTTTAAGGGGTTTAAAACAATAGATCAGTTGTTTTATGAAAAGAGTGGCTACTGGAAATTATATGGCATTTTTTTTTTAATTTCAATGCCCAAGTCACGTATATTGAGTATTACTCGTCCGTTGTCAATAACGCTGGTATTTCAAAAATATTTTTATACCTTAAGACTTCAAATATTAACTTCGCTTCTCTCTTCTCTTCAACTATCCTTTCCTTAACACTATATGCACATAAGCACGTCATTGTTGGCATCGTAGCCTAGTCCGAGTAGTTGTGTAGATTTACTCAGTAGTAAAATTAAAGTCTCAGTGTTGAAAGTATGTCTAAAGCAGTTATTTGTGAGTCATAATTCCTTCAAACCAGTTGTGCGTGTAGATATGTTTCCTTGTATGCATATTTATGACTTGGTATATGGTATAAATTGAACATATGACGTATTGTGCCGACTAAAAATGCATAAACATCGTTTCTGATTAAATTTATTGTTGCAGGAAAGGCTATCGGAAAGATTTTTTCACCTTTATATTTACTTCACATAGAAATGAATGTAATATATCATGGAAATGAGTTTATTTAATCGCTCAAATCAAGAACCCCTATAGGAACATTTTTTGCAAATCGCCATATATTATTTAACTTTAACGCCATGTAGCATCTAGTTACCGATTGAATTGTTATACAGGGAACAGAACACCTATTCGAGTTACACTGCGAATGACACTATACAGTTTCAGCAAAAAAAATTCTTTAACCGTCTGCTGTCTGGTTAGTTTAGCTTAAAAGGTCGATCCTATTGCAATCGTCATAATGGATTTTACTTGGACAGCTTAGAACGCGGGTCCGTTGGGCTACCCAAGACCTCCATATAATATTCATAAAGACCCATATAGTTCGACGTAGTGTTCTATCACTCTTTTGGCTTACCGTAAGTATGAATATTTCACGATTTTACATTTAATAAAACGTTAAAATCTTTTATTTTTTTGTTCGAAATATTTAAACTTTTCATATGAATCGAACGTATATACATATGTACATACATATTTTTGGTCTGGAAATTTAATCTCAATTTACCCTTACAATTTTCCTACTGGGTATTGTTTTATGTGACATAAATTTTCCGCTAATAAGAGATTGCTGATTACCGTAATGACATTTAAATTTAATGTAAAGTAAAATGAAAAGTTGGAAAATTGCGCGCCTAACAAAATGTTGCGCGTTTGGAAGACAATGACATTGGAAACATTTGAAATATTTAGTTGGAACCGGTTCAAAGCTCGACAAACTGGAAGTAACTGCTGGCTACTTGAAAAGCTGCGTGTTTTCACTTGTACCCAGCTCGATAGTTTTGGGAAAAGCATTTTTGTTGCGATTTTCGCATGCAAATTCAGTTAATGTCTACATATCTGACAGTTAACAAAAACGTCAAATTGTTCAATATCCGGCGTTGCCATTGTAATACAGGTGGCACGAGCTTATTGTAAATGTTTTCAATTTTTATTGTTATTATTGCTAATTGGTGGCAATTAAGAACCAACTGAATTTTATTTGTTCTAATACTACAATAAAGTACTTTTGTTTAGCATTTCCTATATTGTTGTACAATAAAAATGCTATTGTAAATTATTTAGTTTTTTTTGATGGTATTTATTTTCAGTCCGAATTTTTAACAATTTTTTTTTACATTCACACTAATTTTTCTTTGCTATGCTTTCAAAATGTCTAATGTTGTACTTTTCAAATAGAAATATATCTGTCCCGCCACCTATGCTTCATCATCATCACCCACAAACGGTTTTGTTGTATGTTGATATCTTAATTGTTGTCAATTTGTACTCCTCCAATTGCAGTCAAGTTGATAATTTAATTGTGTGCTAGTTCGCAAAGCGTGTAGTCGTGTAAAATTTCACTTTTCGTCCACATTTAACACAACTTAAGCCTTGATCCTTGCTTGTACGCAGTGACATTTATAAATAGTTGCGAAACCTTTGCAAGCATAATAAATTGTTGGTGTTGGTGTTGGTGTTGGTAATGATGTCAATGCGAGTCTTCTCAATGATTTGGTTGGCTACAAGCGAAAGTCATAAATAATAAAACAAAATTTTATAAAGAAAGCTATGCAGTTCGCGTCAAATTTGATCAGATACTGATGGTCAGTGAGAGCTACCTCACTGATTGTAGTCTAAATTGTTGCGAGAATGCAGCTGAAAAATTCGTAGGGTGAATTTTATTTTAGTGAGAGAAAATAAGCTGTGCTGACAACTATTTCGGAGTTGGGTTAGTGTCACGAATCGCATCTTAGCCACACGAATGCAACTAATCAACCATTAACCTATCTTATAGGCGTGCCTAGCGTGGAAATATTATAAGATGTTGATTATAGTAGTGAACAATATGCAAATATTTATTTGTACAAGTAATAATATATATATAACTCGATCATAATTTTTTTCCAGACATGTTACTGTTCTCTCTGACGGATCAACTATTATGCTGTCCTAAACACCAGGTATATAAAAAAAATTATAGATTTAAAAAAAATGTTAAATACAATTTTTTTTATTTTTCTTTTCCTGCTTGCAGAAAACAAAGACAAGCATTGCAAAAACAGCAGCAGCAACAACAAAAACAGCAACTACTAAACTCTCTATAACTTTATAACAAGAGATTTTCGTTTTCGTGCAATTTTAAGAAAAGCAACAACAGCAGCCAAGCGACAACACAGACAAGTTGACGCAAACATTTCTTAAAATCACCGAAAAATAAACGAAACGGAAAAAGGCGTGTCGGCTACACAGCAAAATAGAAATTAAATTGCAAACAAATTACGCTTAAAGCGATAAAAAAATTAAAACTCTTTTTAAAAAAGGAAAACGAAACGATAAACTACAAAGAATTTAAATTTTAAAATATTTTTCGAGTACACAATTTAACCAACCAAATTCGTTAAAGAGGGGAAATTACATTTTATTTCCGTTTTAGGTACATGTAATATAGTTTGGCATAGCTTGCTTTTAGGCGCAGTTAGTTTGGTGACAACTAAACTAGCTGCCTTAGAAAACAAAACTATTTAAGCTTAGCTTAACTATAAGCGCTACACGGCGTCGCTTTGAATTATACTAAAAATTTCATATTTTCGTAATGAAAATTGCCAACATGAAATTTAAGCGCAAATATGGCTGTTTAAATATTTGAAAAATAATATTAGTGTATTTTTCGAATAGTTTATTTCATAGTATTTTATAAGTTTACAAACATTATAAATAAATCCCTTGTCTAACTAATCCTGTATCTGTCTGTTTGTGTCTTCTGTAAACCCCCTACCCACCTACTGGTTAGATTAAACACATACACTTACACTTACACATACATACATAAAGCGCTACTCATACACATAAAATTTAATAATATTTAAGCTATCTTAGCTAAACACTAAAGGGCATACTTTTGTAATTATACAGCTGGCATTTGTAGTATTTGATTCAAGCAGACGCTTAATAATTTCAAGATTTTTTTCACAATTTCCTACCGCTCCTCTTACCAAGTGTATGCTTAATATTTTTTTTTGAAATTTTGTAACAAAATTTTTTCAATATACACATTAATAAATGTAAAACCGTTAAATCAAATGATATTATAATCAAATTACCAATAAAACAATAACAATTACATAAATCGTTAAATTAATTGTACTTAAAAAATAATAACAACGTGCAACATGGATGCTTTTTCGCCCGATTTGCTATGGATGGTCGTGCTCGGCTTTCTGATCGCTTTTGTGTTGGCATTCGGTATTGGCGCTAACGATGTGGCAAATTCTTTTGGCACGAGCGTTGGTTCGGGTGTGTTAACTATAAGACAGGCTTGCGTACTGGCGACAATATGTGAAATTTCCGGTGCAGTTTTGATTGGTGAGTGCACTCATTATTAATATTGGCAAACTGAGAGTTAAAATATTTAAGTAAAAAAGTTTACTAAATATTATAAATTTTTTGACCTTTGACCTAGAGTATTTTTTGACACATACCGGCACGTTAAGGAGTTTTAGCGCGTAATTTTTAATCATGTTTTGAACATACTCACTAACTTTAAGCTTGTTGTAAATTTATATAACCTTGAATGTATATTTTGTCCAAATTATAATGGATTATGCTTTACACCTTCTTCTATTTTTCGTTCACATCTATAGGTTACAAAGTTTCGGACACTATGCGTAAAGGTATTTTGGAAGTTGGTCTTTACGAAGACGCCGAAGAGGAATTAATGCTCGGCTGTGTCGCTGCGCTGGCAAGCAGCGCTATTTGGTTGCTGGTCGCCACATTTCTAAAGCTACCTATTTCCGGTACACACAGTATTGTCGGTTCAACAATTGGTTTTTCGTTGGTGGCACGCGGTACACAAGGTCTTAAATGGTCCACATTGGCCACCATTGTGGGTTCATGGTTTATATCGCCGGTGATGAGTGGTTTGGTCAGTATTTTACTCTTTTTGGCAATACGTAAATTTATTTTGCGCGCCAGCGATCCACTAAAGGCGGGATTTCGGTCATTGCCGATCTTCTACGGTGTCACTTTTTTCATAAATGTCATTAGTGTGGTGTTGGATGGACCGAAGTGTGAGTGTTCATAGAACCGCAAACTAATTTGACAAGAATTTATATATTTATTATATTTTTTTAACAGTACTTTACATGGATAACATTCCCACCGGTATTGCTATAGGCGCGAGCATTGGGCTCAGCTTGCTGGTAGCACTACTTACCCAACTAATTGTTGTACCAATTCAAAAACGTAAAATCGCTAAACAATTACGCGCTCAAAACCCTGTCAAATTCAATTTTGAGGACTCTGTTGGTGCGTAGAAGTTTTAAAAAAAATTTGATAAAATACAAAAAAAAATGCTAACCACACATTTACCTTGCAGAATCCTCACCGTCCGGTAGTCCTAAGAAAAATCGTCGTCCATTATCACTCGTTAGCGATGGCAAACAATTGCCAGCAATTGCCGAAATCACCGAACTCGTCTCATTAACCGAAAATTCACCAAAAACCTTTAAGTTAGCACCTTATGGGGTTAATAAAAATGGTCATGTGACCACACCAAACAACGGTTATACTGCAGATGGCTACAAGATTAATCCGGAAATAATAAAGAAAGCCGAGGATTTGCTGGGCAAAGCCAGTTTGGATAATACGGATTTGACCATTACTAGTTTGAATTTCATTGACGAGCAATATCAGAATGGCAATGGCAATGGATTGCTGCAGAATGCCAATAGGAATAACAATACTACCGGTATGATATTGAATGGTGGTGGTCAGCCCAGTCAGCTGCAGGAATATTTCAAGCCGAGCGTAAAATCACCTTTGTTGGATAAAAACAGCTTTGAACATTCCAATGAGCTTCCAGCACATCAGCAACAGCTGCTCGAAAGCAATCAATCACCCGGCTGTATTGCAAATAATAAAATTACACAAACTGCCATGGACACAAATACCACCAACACTGTTACAACCGAACACACCACAACTTCTGCACCCGCTATTGCGCTAACCGGTGATGGAAAGTCACAAATTTTGGATGTGATAGTTACGAAAGCGACCACAACTACGTTGGAGCCCGTTACAACATCCACAACTGCCAAAAAGGATTTGAAAGTGGTTGAAAGCGGTAGCAGTTTGGAAATGATGATAACATCAACCTTATCACCGAATTCCAGCAAAATTCCATTAATTGAAAGCAAAGAATTGATACACGATTTTAAGCAGACGCGCAATGCACCAGCGCACAATGACGAGGAGTCGGAGGAGGTGTCAATGCTATTTTCATTTTTACAAATTTTAACTGCAACTTTTGGTAGTTTCGCACATGGCGGTAATGATGTGAGGTAAATGAGTAAAAAAAAATTATAAAAACACACAAACAAAGTAAAAATAATTTTTTCTTGTCTTCTATTTTTTAGCAATGCCATTGGACCACTAATCGCGCTGTATATGATTTATAGAGAGGGTTCTGTGATGCAAAAGGCCGAAAGTCCCATTTATATTCTGATCTATGGAGGTATTGGTATCTCAGTGGGTCTATGGCTGTGGGGACGACGGGTCATTGAGACAATCGGCAATGATTTAACAAAAATCACATCATCCACGTAAGTACCATATGTTTATGAGGATAGCGAAATTTTAAATCTACACAATATCTATATTTTACTGATGCTATGAAGTTTATAAAACGATAAATTTGCCTTGCTTCCACTTTCAGCGGCTTTACTATCGAGGTCGGTGCCGCGATCACGGTGCTTTTGGCGAGCAAAATCGGCTTACCCATTTCAACGACGCATTGCAAAGTCGGTTCAGTGGTTTTTGTTGGACATGTGAGCGCCAAGGGACATAAACCAGTGAAAGCGGAATTCTCAAAAGAGGCATCAGTGGAAGGCGGTGCTATTACATCGTCCACTGCTACCACGCCAACAACAACAGCGAACGCAAATGAAATAAGCGCTAAAATGACGGTGTCCTCATCGACGAGTGCGAATGCTATAGCCAATGGCGCCGGTGGTGTAGAGACTATTGCTACTGGTGATGGTGCTGCTGCTGCTGCGGGTGTTGCTGTCGGTGCTGTCGATTGGCATTTGTTCAGAAACATTGCCTATGCTTGGATTGTGACCGTGCCGGTTACGGCGCTGCTCTCAGCTGGCATAATGTTTCTGATGTGCAGCATTGTTTTGGTCTAAGGCAAGTGTCCAACCATATGCATCAAGGCGTTTGATTACGAAGTAAATATTAAAAAAAAAAGTACCATGTTACAATTATTAAGTATTCATCAAACTTACTAACGTAAGCGTATCTACATATGTACACATTAACGATATTGTACTTATTATGATAATGTAATTTATTGTTATTATTATAAAAAAGCGATTAAAAGAAAATATGATATACACAATTAAATTAAAAATTATTAAAACAAAATTTGGCAGCGAATATGGAATAATTGTAAACAAGTTTGGAAAAAAGGGAAGCGTTACATTTTAAATATTTGAATATTCGTGAATTGAGTTCAATTGTAAGTGCCAGTTAGTCTGCCAGTCAGCGTCAATGCATGGACTCCATATAAACAGAATAAAAAATAAATATTATTATTAAATTTAATTGAATATTAAACGAAAAATTAAAAAAAAAGTAATATTTACAATGGAAGAAACTAAGTACATATAATTAATTAAAGCATGAACTAAGTATTTCGTGCGTTGATTGTTTGATTTGATCGTCGTTTAGTCATGTCCGTATGATATTTGAAACAAAAGTGTTTTTAAATGTGGTTTAAAAAACAAAATTAACAAACAAAAGGTAAAAAAAAATTATATTAATTCAAAGAACTCAGTGGCTACCGGTTGATATTGGCAAAATAATAAAATATTCCATTAAAAGCAATCGATCTTTTTTATTTTTTATTACGGTAAATTGAATACACGTTAATGGAATAGCAACAAAAAAAAAATATATATATATATATAATCATATATTACAAAATTATATTGAAATTTTTTAGGCTTGTAAAAATATTATGAAAATTAATATTTGAAAAATTGTGTATGGAGTATGTTAAACTTTTTTTTTTAAATAAAATATTGTCTAACAATTAAAAGCAGTTAACGATAAGCGCTCGAAAAATGCCTGTCATTAACCAGATTTATGTTCCGTTTCCTACTCTGTTCAGTTAATTGTTTCAAAACTCATTGTTATTTTTTTGAACAGCAACTGTTTTCCTCGTCTCAACCTCGACTTAAATGAATTTATTGTTTCTAAAACAACAAAACTTAGCGAAACAATAATTTAATTTTTAAACAAACACTTTGTAGAATAAACTCATACAAGTACACTATTAAAAAAAACAACATTATTTTCTATTGAAAAAATGAAATTAGTTAAAACAATAAAAGTAGCAAAACTACGCTATAAATATTATAGCTGTAAACATATTTGGTTAAATTTAGTTGTGGACGGAAATGAATTTTGATATGTTGACAAAAAAATAAATAATTTTAGGTATCCAAGTATTTAGAGTACTACAAGTACATGCAATTGTAGTTGTAGTTGAAAATATTAAAGCAGCGATAGAAAATTGCAAATAAATAAAACAGAACACAATTAAAATAATATGATTAAAGGCTGCATGCAAAGTAATGGCTGAAGGAATTCATAATTTATAAAGCTATGCATATATGGCAACAAAAAAATGTAATGCAGTTGGCTTAAGAGTTCATTAAATCGAATAAAGATAATATTTTATTATTTGGTTTTTGCTCAAAATATTATTCAGTGATAAAACAAAATTATTTTTTTTATATCAAAATAATTTTTTTTTGAACTTAGTATAGTGAACTAGTTTTGAAACTTAAAATTTGGTACTTAAATTTTAAAATTTTGTTTTATAGAAAAAATTGTGTTTGTAAAACTCTTTAATTTTATTTCACTATAATTAAAGTATAAAAAATGAAGCTATTAATATTTAACGAAAATTTTAGAAATCGAACAAAGAAAATTTTATGTTTGAAGATTTCCTAGAAGTCGAAATTCTTCTGAACAACTTAAATTTTATGTTCGAATTGAGTAGTGATACGCCGTTTAAGTACAAGTCGTTTAGTAATAAATATTCTTTCTAAGCAATTTAAATACTAAATTAAGTTTTATAACAAAAATATATTTAAAACATTTTTTTTAAGTAAGTACAAACCTTGTTTCTTAAATTTTTATACATTTTAATTACTATATAAATTTTTGTTTATCAATAGAAAATTTTTTAAATTATTTTTTAAAGAAAATATAAGCAGTTGTATCGCAGCATAAGTAATTTCAGAAAACAGCATTAAAAACAGTAACAACAGCAAACAACTGTTAAAGTTTCAAATAATCAGAAGACGCATACTTTTCATTAAGAAATTACAAATTTAAAAATTTCGAGACCCAAAGTGGAAGAATGAAATGTCAATATTAGTAGCTAAACAAATAATTAAATATAACTGAAAAAATGTATAAGAACAAACAGTTTTATTGTAGTTGTGTATGTGACTAAAGGGTAATAAGTAATTACCAAAAAACTTTTAAACAAACAACAAAACAACAACCTAGTTAGTTAAGCTAATATATACGCAAGGGCAGTAGTAAAAAAAAACAATATTTCCGATACAAAGAGTAAATTCAAAGTAGAGTAAACTCGAAAATACATATAACAAAGACAAACAACAAACACCTATATCTTTATTTTTATTACAGCGAGGCTAAAAATTGTTTATAGATTACTAATAACACGCTAAGACTAACTTCTCGTTTAATAAATTTTCGAAATACTTTTTGTTTTTGAAAACTTTTCTACAAATTATGAATGAAATCACCAGAATGTCTACTTTCAAAGCTTAAAACTTAAAATAAAAATATGGTTTAAATGGCATTAACTCTCTTAACAAATATAAAATAGTTCAGCAAATGGCTAAGCCTAACAAGAAATATTTTATCAAAACATACGCCAGCCCTATAAAACTCTAATCAAAAGCTCATTTCATTATAAGTTTATAAAAGCTTTGAAAGGTTACCGAAATTTTTTAAACAAAAATAATAATAATAATTAAAGAATAATAGTTGAGTTATAATAAATAAACTGTCATAAGTTCCTCGCAAAGTTTTGTTTAATTTGTTGTACTAATTTTACAAAAGCGCGAAAGTCAACCCTTTAGAATATGTTTTTCCCCGATGGAACTCCGACTTACTGCTTTTATAAGTAGGTGGTACACTGAAAAGTTTCAAAGCTTGAGAATTTAGGTCTGTTTCACAAATACATATGTCAGCGCCATAAATTTCCATTTGGGAAAATATATAGATCACATCGTAAAGACCGCTATATACATACAAGTATATACAACAAGTAAGGAAATGGTAAATTCAGATGTAACCGAACATTTTATACTCTTGCAACATCAGGTGTAGAAAAATTAATATTAAACTAGAAAAAACTTGAACTTCAGCTGCACTGAAGCAAAAAAAGGTAGAGGAAGATCTTTATCTTGATATTGATCGTTCAGTTGGTATGGCAGCTACATGCTATGGAACAAAAGAAAGTGTGCAACTTTGTTTACACTTAAAGGTGTTAATTACCTTTTTGTTAATAGTGACCTCTTTGTTTACGTTGTGAGTTCAATGACTCAATTGTTTATATTTTATAAGGGCATTGAACCCTTTGTTTACATTTTATGAGATTAATGACCCTTTTATTTACATTTAGCAAAGTCCACAACCATTGTTTACATTTAGCCAAGACAACAACCTTTGTTTACATTTGGGGTCAATGAACCTTTTGTTTACATTTTATGGAGTCAGTAAACTCCTTGTTTACATTGTGAGGTCAATGACCCTATTGTTTACATTTTATAAGGGCAATAAACCCTTTGTTTACATTTTATAAGGTCAATGACGCTTTTGTTTACATTTAGCAAAGTCCACAACCATTATTTACATTTAGCCAAGACAACAACCTTTGTTTACATTTGGGGTCAATGACCCTTTTGTTTACATTTTATGGAGTTAGTAACCCCTTTGTTTACATTGTGAGGTCAATGACCCTATTGTTTACATTTTTCCAAGGTCAATGAACCCTTTGTTTACATTTTATGAGGTTAATTACCCTTTTGTTTATATTTAGCAAAGTCCACAACCATTGTTTACATTTAGCCAAGACAACAACCTTTGTTTACATTTGGGGTCAATGACCCTTTTGTTTACATTTTATGGACTCAGTAACCCCTTTGTTTACATTGTGAGGTCAATGACCCTATTGTTTACATTTTATAAGGGCAATGAACCCTTTGTTTACATTTTATGAGGTAAATGACCCTTTTGTTTATATTTAGCAAAGTCCACAACCATTGTTTACATTTAGCCAAGACAACAACCTTTGTTTACATTTGGGGTCAATGACCCTTTTGTTTACATTTTATGGGGTCAGTAACCTCTTTGTTTACATTGTGAGGTCAATGACCCTATTGTTTACATTTTGCCAAGGTCAATGAACCCTTTGTTTACATTTTATGAGGTTAATGACCCTTTTGTTTATATTTAGCAAAGTCCACAACCATTGCTTACATTTAGCCAAGACAACAACCTTTGTTTACATTTGAGGTCAATGACCCTTTTGTTTACATTTTATAGGGTCAGTAAACTCATTGTTTACATTGTGAGGTCAATGACCCTATTGTTTACATTTTGCCAAGGTCAATGAACCCTTTGTTTACATTTTAGGAGGTTAATTACGCTTTTGTTTATATTTAGCAGAGTCCACAACCATTGTTTACATTTAGCCAAGACAACAACCTTTGTTTACATTTCGGGTCAATGACGCTTTTGTTTACATTTTATAGGGTCAGTAAACTCATTGTTTACATTGTGAGGTCAATGACCCTATTGTTTACATTATATAAGGGCAATGAACCCTTTGTTTACATTTTATGAGGTAAAAGACCCTTTTGTTTATATTTAGCAAAGTCCACAACCATTGTTTACATTTAGCCAAGACAACAACCTTTGTTTACATTTGGGGTCAATGACTCTTTTGTTTACATTTTGCCGAGGTTAATGACCCTTCTATTTGCATTTTACGTACATACAGGGGACAGATGGACATGGCTAAAATGACTCAGCTCATGATGCTGATAATTTATATATTTATTTTATAAGGTATTTATAAGGCGTTTTCTTCTGGGTGTTACAAATTTAGTGTGCAGCTTAATATACGCTGTTCAGTTCTGATTACAATCCAATCTGGTATTTTATTAAGTTATATTATAGATCTTAGAGTCACTTAGTTTTATTGCTATATTTTACTTCGCGTGAGCTAAAATTATATAAAAATCATTTTCATCTGAGATATAAATGATTTAAACTCAACCGAAAGGCTAATTTAATTTATTCAGTTGATGTGCAAACGTCAACCAGTGGATCGGAATTCATTATATTAGGAATATGAGATTTAGTCTATGGCCAACTCCATCATTGCTTGTTGCATTAACCTTTGGCATTGCTTAGGTATACTCGAGAACATATTTCCATGAAATGTATAAATAAATAACTCACCGTAGACCGACATATTCGGAATAAGATTTGTTAGAATAACGTTTTAATTAGTTTGAAAATCTTAAACTACGTATATGGGGAGGGGTTTTGACATTAAATTGAGACTTATCTAAAACTTGGAAGTTATGACTACCGACAGTAAAATGCTATGATTACTCTGGATCATAGGCCTCAGAAAACCTATTCTAATGGGTTCGAAAAGTGAAGAAAAGTTACCTTTCACAGGTTAATTTTGATCTGAATTTGTTTTGTTTAAATGACAGCTATATGCTATAGTGGTCCGATCTAAACAATATATTTGGACATTGTAGCGCTGCCTTAATCAATTATCGATTCCAATTTTTGTAAATACAAGTATATCTTGTCAAATAAAAGAAAACTCCATATATGGACTTGATTTTGATCGGTCAGTTTGTATGACAGCTATGTCCTATGGTAGCTCGATATTGGCAGTTCCAACAAAAGAGCAGCTTCTTATGGAGAAAATAAAAATTTGGCTGACTCGTTCGCGTATATACACACGGACATGGCTGATTCGACTCAGCTCATCACGTACATATATACATTATAAGGATGCCCATGCTTCCTCCTGGGTGTTACAAACTTCATGGCAAACTTAATATGCAAATTCGATGTAAACGAGTGTATTTAGGCAAATTGAGCTCCCGAAATAAAAGCTACAAAGCTTAGCTTCATTGGCAACAGCTTTTTAATTTTCTGGTGTAAAAAAGCTCAAATGAAAACCGTCACAACGATATGGTAATTGAAAATCAAATATTACAAAATACTAGTGAGAAAATATACGCGTGATAACGAAGAGCCAAATAGGGATCTAATTTGGGAAAATTGTTTTAACCTTCGAATTAGTTGCTACAATATAACAATAAGTAAATATACAACTGTTTTTGGGTATTTTTTCATACATACTCGTATCATGAAGTACTCTACCGCTAATGGCGTTATCGAGGCACTTATTTATTAGTTGCTAATTGAAAAAGTTGCTAATGATACATAACAATTATCAGAAGTAGCAAATATTTATTTTGGAATTCATTCTACTTTTGAGAGTATTTTCGCAAATGTTTTTTTATTATGGTTCTCATTACGGTTTCTTATTTACCAATTCGCGTGAAGACACATGTGAGCCACCCACTTGCTGCTATTGCTTCGCTGAGGAAATGCAAGTCGATTTATATTTATTTATTCACTCAGTTAAAAATCGGTCTATTTTTGGTTGAACAAAGTAATTTTCTTGTGTGTTATCTTTTTGTTGGCTTCAAGTACACAAATATGTAAATATACTTTTGCCAATTCCACTTTTGCTTTGAGAATGCATGTGTATAGTTGTTATTGTTTTTTCGCATGACTATATGTGTGCATATATGTATATATAGGTAGTATGTAAACAATCGCTTGACTTGTGCTGACTGTGCGGGCTTTATGTGAGAAAACAAGTCCTACTTACAAGTTGCAAACTTAAAAGCTTTCATACACTCAGCTTCTAACGTTATAAACTTGCACTGGCGCTTTACCTGCAATATATTTAGTAGTTGTGAGATGTAGAAGTGCCTAAGCCTTTTATAAAGATACAAATATATCTCATTGTTGTCTGGCACTCACTATTACTTACTTATTTACTTATGCTTTTACGATAAAGCTGAGATCGATCGAATTGTCTGCTGTGAGCATGAGTACTACAAACGCTCTCCTTGTTGTTACAAACATAGTATATGTATGTATATGTGTGTGTGTGTGTGTTCTTGTAAGAGTTTGCGCGTGTGCTGTTGGCCCACCTTTAAGTGCCGTTTCAGACAGGGATGCAAAAGAGTCTGATCTTTTTCAAATTTTCTTTTGGTGTCGCTCTGGGCATTCACACGGTCAAAAAGAGTCCAGCAACTCGAGTCTAGTTTTTCTGCATTCCTTTTCACAAAATGTTCGTAAATATTTGTGCGGTTCGACTGCGCAACACCGCGCAACACTGCATGCTGCGTATTTCATTTGTATGTTGAGATGATGGTCACACATTTTGCTTGCAATGAATTACCATGAATATGGTAGAACAATATGCATAATACAAGTACCTACCCGCTAAATAGTTTCAAAGAAATACTAAAGACGGGAATTCCCTAATCCACAAGATTGTATTGAATATCCGCAACTAATATTTTCAAGGCCAAATTTATAATAGGAATTTCCTAATCTTTAAGTATTAAAAACTCATAATTTCTTTACTCCGTATTAAAAATTCATAATTTCTTTACTCCATAATCTATATCTTAATTTTCTCCTTATTTACAATTTGTCATAATATTTCTATTATTCTATGCATACGTATTTGCATATTACATACAAAAATAGATAACAGAACTCAAATTTGCGATCGAATTCATTTGAAACCGAGCGCTCTTGCAACCATTCAAAGGATTTGAAAGTGAAAAGGAATGCTGAAAAGGGTAGCAGCGAGCTGTTACGAACAAGAACACAAAGCGTGCCACCCGAACACGAGTGGCACGGTCCCTTCGTCTTTCCTCGTCGTCCCCTCGCCCACAATAAACTGGTATGAGACTCTTTTGCGTCCCTGTCTGAAACGGCACTAAGTAGTGCTGCTGCTCAGCAGCGTATGGCCAGGCCGTCTAGCGACCAGCGTGTTGACCAAGTTACAGTTGAGTTTTGAACTTGGCAGCGTGCGGTTGTGCCTTTCGCTTTGTTTGAATATCTACGTTACGTTTATTTAAAAATAACTGCAAAGTGTGTAATTTTAGGTGAAATATAGTAAGAAACGGTGATTAAAAAGCTCTCTTCGCTTGCTAAAAGCAAACTTAAGCAAAAGTAAATTTTAAATAAATTGTTTTTAAAGTAATTATATGAAAACATTCTATTATTTAATTTTTTTTCGACGTAAAAGTGTGCCAACCATAAATATTATACAAATTTTAAACTGCAGTTACTTATTTACAAATGTACATACAAAAAAACAACAGCTATAAAATTTGAAACAGTTGTGTAAAGTGTAATTGAAAGCCAATAAATGGAACAATTGCATTTGTGTTTGTGTGCTCATGTGTGTGTGTTTTGCTTTTGTGTATGTGCATGTGCAGAGTAGAACTTCCAGACGTTGGTGTTTGCTGCACTACATTGCCCGCTAGGCTAACTTGTTGAAGCGCTACAGACAGTTGCGGTTTCAATTTCAATAACAACAAGTTGGAGTTGCAATATTTGTTGTTGCAAACGGTACTGCCAGCGAAGCATGTAGTTTTCGCACATGGAAATAAATAAATGTACTGCATATTATTTTACAAGTAACAACCTTTGAAAATTTATTGTAAACAATACTGCAAAAATATTTCTTAAATAAAAAATAAAATCTTATGCACATTAAGTAAACATCTTGAGGTTATATGCGTGTGCTGATATAACTTAACTGAGTGTATGGACACTGCGAAACCAGTTATAATTTTTATAAACTTTTAAAATTAAAAAATATATTAATAAAATGCTATAGAATTTGAAAATGCATAAACACTTAAAAAAAGTAATAATAAATAAGTTCCTAGAAATCAGAAATATAAACAAAGATTGAATAAGTCAATAAGAAAAAATCAAAGTAAATAAAATAAAAATAAAATTTCACAATAAAAAAAATGAGTGAAAAAAACACATAAATAATAAAAAAATTGTTTAAAAAACTAAATAAAAAAATGAAAAAATATATATTTAAAAACAAAAAGTAAATAAAAAGCACGGGTTTTAAGTAACCTAAATAAATGAGAAAAAATAATACCACAAAGCTTTTTAATAAAAGATATGTATATTTTTAACAAAATAATATTATTAAACATATAATATTACATCAAATAAAGTTTAAGTAAAGGAATAATATAAAAAGTACTATTAAAAACTATTAATGATACAGAATTAGAATTAATGAAAATCAGTTATAAACTTATAAAAAAAATCAACAAAAAAAATTAATAATTTAATAAATAATATAATAAAATTGTTAATAAAAATTCGAGTTTTTAGAATATACTATAATACTATAAAACTTTGAATATAAAAACGTATACCATATATACCATATCAAAATAAAAATTATATTAAATACATAATATTACATTAAATAAAAAAAATTTTAATATGTGTATAAAATAAAAAAAAATTTATTACATAAACATAAAATTGTATAATAATAAAAGTTAATTACAAAACTTTTAAAATATCCACAAATTTGTAAAAAAATAAATAAATAATATAACAATAGTATTAATAAAAGTTCCAGCTTTTAGGCTGTCACTAAATAAACATGAAAAATAAATACCACAAAACTTTTGTTGAAAAAAAATATTGATATTTTTCAAGAAAATAATTATATAAAATATATAACAAAAATAAAAGTTTAATAATGTAAAAAAATAAAATAAAAAAGAATTATTATTTATGAAATTAAGTCTATTAAGAAATTCAACAGTTTGGCTAATAATTTTGCTTTTTTAAGTGAATATTAATAAATAATATTATATTATTTAATAATAAACAAATCATTAAAAAGTCCTCGATAAATTGATTTTAAATCTATAAATTAAAAATAATTTTAAATAATAACAAAACTATTATACTTAGTAGCAACATGTTGCAAGAGTATAAAAAGTAAATAATAATAGAAAATAAGGAATTTTCTAAAGAAATTTTTCTATAATAAATAAATTCTAAATTTTTTTAATTTTTTTGTAAAAATTTAATTATGATGCTAAATAACAAATGAAATTTGTTTAAACTTTTACAATAAATTTATATTATAACTGACATAAAAATTTAAAAGAAGTTGTTGCCGAACATAGTTTCAATAAAAATGTGAGTATTGATTTAATTATTTACAAATATTTAAAAAATAGTTTAATTTATAACATTTAATTATTAGTAGAATAACAACTTTACTTGAAATTTATTTGAATAAGTTTATAAAAAATAAATCTAAATCTCTATTACGTGATTAAGGTGAAGTGAAGTAGATACTTCCTGATAGAATCGATATAGTCTTCGCACCTATTTGATAAAAAAAACACTTCAAAATGAATTATTATTTGCTAAAATAATATGTTAATATAAATTAACATTTTGTGACTAATTCTTTATTTAATAAAGAATTTATTTTTCAACTCACTTCGAATATTTTGGTTTTTAGCAGTAAGTTTCGTTCCACTGAAGGTTTTAATTTACAATTATCAGGTACTTAAAAGCATACCGAAATTAAATAATTAATTTTTCTTGGGTTAGGTGAGGTTAGGTTAGGTCGTAGGATATATATTTGGCTTTTGTGTTACCCAAAAATTTCATCATCATCAGCATCACCTCATAGATCGACGAAACATTTTGAGCTCACCTCAAATTTATTAAGGCGGTTAATATACATCCCAGCCATTTTGGCCGGTTCTTCAAAGGTGTGTCTGCCGAGATATTTCAATCTCAGTCTGAAAAAAGCCGGTAGTCATGATACCATTAAAATCAAATTATAAAAGAATTTTCCTAATAATATTACAAGAATAACATAGGTTTCTTAAAACATTATATTTATGTTCTGAAAAATCTGGAACGTTATCAAATATTTTTACTACGCTTTTGCAACTACGATTTATACGACAAACCAAATTGTGCCACACAAGTTCCAAATCTATCGCTTCAACTGCCAATTGCTTTTGCACTTTTTTGCACATACGAGCTTTTCTATGTAATTTGGCTTTTTCAACACCACTCGCCTATTATACATATTATTACTTAACATTTCCTTTGCACTTTGCGCTCATCATACCAACATTCGATTAATCCGATTTGCGTGCAATGAACCACAATTGGCTGTTGCCACCAATTCCAAAAAAAGTTAAGTATTTTATGTATTTTTTTTGCATTTGTATTTGTGTATTAAGGTGTGCTTTGGTAGGTATAAATATTGTACATACATATGTATAAGCTCCAGTACTTCTTTTTCTGTGTACAATTTATTTTGTGGTTTACAGCAAATTTAATTTACACCAAAGTTTGTTTTTGCCTTTCGGTATTGTAGAAAATTTCGCTTATGTGTATTGAGCTGTGAAGAAATGAGTTTCGCGCAATGTTTTTTCTGTGTTTCTTTTTTGATCTTTTCTTCCTAAATGCGTATTATTTTTGTGTGAAAATGAAATTAAGTCGTTTTATATAGTTATTTGGTCATTTAGTTGCAGTCTTACTCATAAGTTAAATTAAAAAAAGATATTTTTATAGAAACTTTAACACTTTTATGTGTGTGGTGGTTTTGAATAAATGAATTTGCAAAAAAAAAAAAATAAGCTTATAAAATTTGTGTTGATTTCATAGCTGAATTTATATAATGAGATCATAATGAAATCATCTGCCAAAAGTAATTATTTTTCTGTGAGCTGACATGAAATTATTTTATTTTTAAGCAATAGATGCTTATGTACGTAAAAATAATCATAAAGCAATAAAAAAGAAATTTTTTTGAATCTGTTCCGGTTCTTCTGCTTCTATTATAAAAATAAATTGTATTTTTCTGCTTCGGCTTTCCGTATAGCTATAAAAATTTTGCTTAAGCCGACTATAAAATATCTTGGCAGTGCCTTAATCAGTACAAATTTCGCGTGCTCATCGCCGGATAGATTTTTCGATACCACTATATATAAAAATTTCTCGGTCTCATACTGATATCATGGGTGTAAATAGCTGTAAATTTTGCGCGCTTCGCGAAAAGTATCGCATTATGCCATGACTAGCGCGGACAGTGCAAAAAAAAGCACACAACGACCACCATAAATCAGTTTTATGCTTAAAAGCAGAAATTAGAAATACAACCTAGTACCTACTTTAGTCACACATATTTGCCGGCACAAGCAATTAAGTGCTTAGATAAATTATAGGTGGTTCTCACCGAAGAAAGTGAACAATTATCAAAGCGCACATCGCAAACCGCCGACGTTTAATTATTTAATTAAAAACGGATAGAACCGTAACTTGCGGTAACTTCTGCAAGAAATACACACAAAAACCACGCTGGTACTAGCGAGCACATACGCTAACAAAGCGCAAAGCGTTGCTTTAGGTTGAGTAACTAGCAGCGGGACGTCTTAGTTAAGTATTTGAAATGAGAGGCAATTTGACTTTTATGCGACTCATATGAGTATGCTAAATAGCTATTCGCTAACACGCCTTTTAATTTATGTGGAATACTTTTTGTTTTCAAAGTTCTTTAAGACACCTAAGCACGCCATGTTACCTAAGCGCTAAGTGGTTGAGTTTACGAGTAAGAGGGTATTTAGCATTGATATAAGTGGGAACGTTTCAACGGCATATGTTGTAGCTTGTAACATAAGGGCTCTGAAATTGCATACTAAGTTTTCTACACTTGAAGTTACACGACTTGAAAAGTTTTTCTGTTTTTCTATCATTAAAATATTTGATTACTGTATTTTTTATTCAAACGAGAAATAGAACCAAAAAAAAACGTTAACTTTTGGAACTGAACCGAAGTTATAATACCCTTCATAGGGACATTTCTTATAGCATAAAAGGGTATAAAAAAGGTACTAATTCGCGTATATACTGACAGACGGACCTGGCCAAACCGATTCAGCTGGTCACGCTTATCATTTATATATATATTTTATAGGATCTCCGACGTTTACTTCTGTGTGTTACAAACTTCGTGGCAGACATACTAAAAGAGCTAAGCTATTCTTAAAATTTTCGTGACCTTTTCTAAGGAAATAAGGATAAACAATCAAAGCTTAATGTGACTTGAGAAAATTTTAATAGGTCTTTTAATTAGAGTAGAATAAGAAACAGATATACCTGATTATGTTTAACTAGTTTGATCTAACTTTATCAAATTGAAGCTACATAACTTATGACAATTTATACAAAAAAATCGATATGCTATAAATTTCTCTAATAATTTAAGTTACAGGTCCTGATAATATGGACATTAACGTTTAGATGATTCATTTAGTTTTTACTGACATCAAAGTGTATACAGCTAAGATCATAGAAACATAATTAATGCCACCAATTGCATTACGACTATAGAAACATTAAAGAAAACTATAATATAATAATCTTTTACGGCGATTATAAAAGTATATAATTAAAGTAATAAAAATTTTATGAGAATATAAACAAGCACAAAATTAATAACTAAGGAAGTAGATGCTATCTTTAAAAACTCATTACTGGCTTCCGACTATCGCGCTTCTCTTCATAATCAATATTTGTTTTTAAACAATGTTTCAAAGGTAGTGTTAAATAGAGGTGTTGAATGATTGATTGCATACGATTGCATAACATTCTATATAATTTAATTTATTGCACGGGCATTGCTCACTAGCAGAAATTTTTATCTTTAAATCCATCAGTAATTGTATGGAATTTGTATCACCGACTCAAATTACACATAACTTCTATAAATTAAATCTCTTGTAATGATTTACCTAAATGACTGATTAAAGGTACAAGTCATGTAAAGTGAATGAAATATTGACTAACTTAATATGCATGAATGAAAGGTGTGGTATAGGGATTATATAAATACTCTACATATCTTTAACTACATACACTTTATACACACATGTGAAAGTTACAAAATTGAAAGTGGACCACAGCATGGGCGCTGAGGCAGCGTCAAACAAATATTTGAATTCAACAAGCAATCAAGTGACACCCCAAGCGAAAGGTTAGAATAAAAGTACCTATATATTTACAGGGAAAGGTAAATATATGCATTTGTGTAAGCTGAAAGCGATCAAAGACACAGCAGCGGCTGTAAAAAATAAATAAAACACAAGCTGGAAACTAACATAATAACAAAAAAATAGAATACACAAAAAAAACTTTTAACGAAAATCGAGTTTAAGAAAACATGTAACACAAGCCAATCTAAGACAAAAGTCATTATGCCATTAAATGCAATCGAAATAAACCGCCAGTTAGACAAACGATCACTGCTAAGAGCAATCAGTCGTTCGATTTTTTCAATATGGTGTTGGAATTTTTATGTCACTGAACCTGTTTCGTGGCAGCAAAGTGAGACGTTTTTTTTTGGTGTGTTTTTTTTGTACTGTTGGGGCCATATTTAATTCTAATGTTTGTAAAAGCATTAGATGCTGTGGTTGGCTAGTGTAGCTGTCAGTAGCAAATGCAGAGACGGCGGTAGTTGAAGATTGGCTGCTGTAGCAGGTACGGCGAGCGTTTCGACTTTGGAAAGGCTATGCTTTTTTATACTTATATGGTTTTTTTTCATATGTATAGAATTGTTGATTGCTGAAATGCACGCCTGTGCTGGGATGCCCTGCAGTGTTTGTCACAGCGCATATTCGTTGTGGAGATGTAGATTTGGTGGAATTAATTACAAATGCATCAACGCATAAGCGGATAATGCTTCCATGTATACTTTAAGTGTACAAGATTTTTATACACTTTTGTTGGTATATATAAAAACTGACTTAATAATTATTGTTTAAAGATTGTTATAACAAACTGTTCATAATAATTTTCCTCATGTTGTACAAAAGTTATTACTATTCTTGCATGTTAGCCACTATAAGAAGTGAAGAAAATAAATGCATTTTATTATTTTAAAATCAAATGCGCAAGACTTGCATGTTTATACGTGCGACACCGCACGTTCATTAGTGTTGGCAACTCTGGCTGCAGCTCTGACTTATTGAACTCGGTGTAATTTCTATTCATATGGCAACATATTTTCTATACGTAATAAATTAAGCATGAAATTGAAGCAAGAAATCCACCTTTAAGCTTTATGAAGACCGACTGTGATCAAAAAAAAGAAGATAAAAGCGAAATTTTTTTACAAAATGCATAAAAAATATAAATGGAGCACTTTTTCTTTTCTTGATTATGCTTATTGGTTGTGCGTATATTATTATTTCAACATATTTGCTGGCAATTCGTTATACGTTTTTTTTGTTTTCGACAATAGATTTGTAATTATGATCTATTCAATGAATCTTCAAATCAGAAAATGAGAAAAGAATTGTATTGGTTATCAAATATATAATATGCCATAACCCGCCGTGAAATTATTATATATATATAATTATAAACAAGAAAAAAATGGTAACTTCGGTTGCAATGAAGCTTTATTATCTTGTACAGATACAAAAGTTTCCTAATAAAAAATTTTCCATGCAAGCAGTTTGTATGGCAGCTATATGCTATACTGATGTGATCTGAACAATTTCTTCAGAGATTACTTTATTACCTTAGACAATAGCCCATACCCAATTTCGTGAAGTTACCTCGTCAAATAAAAAAGTTTTCCATTTTCCAGCACTTTTTTCCGATTGTACAGCTTGTATGGCAGCTATATGCTATAGTAGTCCGATATCAGCCGTTCCGAGAAAAGGACGTGTGCATAATTTCAGATTGATATCTCAAAAACTGAGGGACTAGTTCGCATATATACAGACAGACGAACGAACATGGCTAAATCGATTCAGCTCGTAACGCTGATTATATATATACATATGTGTATACTTTATAGCGTATCCGATATTTCCTCTTGGGTATTATAAACTTCGTGGCAAAATTAATATACCTTATGGTGGGTATAAACATTATTACGGATGTTGTTGTAGCAAAAACTTGTATGGTTACAGACAGTATACCAGTTTTTATATTACTTTACTTCAATTCGATTGTTGTGATTGCTGTTTTTTCATTTGCAATTGCGCTTAAGAGTTGTTGTAGTAAATTGCGGAAAACTGCGAATATCGCGTAGAAGGTGTAACAGAGGTAATGCCAATATTTATCTACCGTTACAATTAAACTTTGTTGTAATTCAATCTAGCAGCAGGGTTGCATGTAAAAAAGCTGTTCTAATTAGATTGACTTACATTGTAGTCTTAATTTGAATTAACTATAGCGATTTAAGCCAGTAAACGGGAATACAAAATGAAAAGTGCGCTCTCTAAATTTTAATTGAGGTAGCTTGTTAAGTGTCGAAGTGTTCATATACAGGTATTTAAAATACTATATTTCGCAAAATAGTGGCATTTGCACTTTATTTCGTACAAAGATTGGTGGTAAGTTGAAAAAGTTATCGAAATTGTCTATATAGTATAAAACAATTTGATATCTCGTATTTATAATCGATGGAAATATCATTATAACTCTTACACACTATTGCTCTAGACAAAACTGTACGTTTATTAACTGTAATATGAAATTATGTTAATTGAAATAAATCTTCTATAAGTGTTGATTTTCTTTGACTTAGAAGGTGCGCACAGCTCCTTTTGATCATTGTGCGCTCTGTTAGCAGAAAGACTGAAGTCAAAAGAGCATTTATATTTATAAGTAATATTTATTTAAGTTTTAAACTCGCTGAAGTCACAGAAGGCTATCCCAGCTAAGGGCTTATAAAAAATGTATGGAAAATTTGATTAAGCGTCGGCATGCTTGTATTGACTCAAGCACCTATTTTGAAGGCGTTAATAAAAATTAGTATCCAAATACGTGAAAATTTAGTTTTTTTTCTCAGTCCAAGTCAAATTTGATCAGATAGTATATGTAAATATTATATTTAAATTTTCTTTAAAATTTTTTTTCGCTAAAAATTTTTTTGTTACAATATTTTCCGCCAAAAATATGCAAAATATGCTTAAACTACGAAACAGTAAAACTTGTGCAAGCGTGTAAGCATGCGCTCAGCTCCGAATTGCAGTATTACATTATTACAATACAAGAACAACAATATTTTTGGAATAAAACTGCAACAGACTAGTGACTAGGGTAGTTAATTGCTAGCGGCTTTTGAATAGTTGCTTTTATTGTTGTTCAACTAAATAAAAGTGAGCATAAATAACGGCGAAAAGCAAGCATAGCAAAGTTGTCGATGAGAATAATGCTTGCACTATTTTTGCCTGCACGGCTTGAAATCGAAAGTAGCGTGGTTTAGCTCTGTGCACAGCTAGCTAGCTCTTGGTCCATAAATATTTATATACACGTACAAGTCAGAGATTGCACGGCATCAATATATACATACTTATTGATTGTATGTTGCATCGTTGCAGCTGTTGCAAATATTTTTGCGTTTTGTTGTTGGCGCTAAGGCCATTGATTGCCTGCAAGATTATTGCCTGCGCAGCATTTTAATTGAGAATCAAGAATCCGCTTACGTGCAAAAACGAAATTTATGCGCAATTTTTATTAGATTACTACCAATAATTTGTGTTACACTTTCTGAGTTTGCCTTTTTTTGTTGTTGCTACATATAATAGCATGTTGGGGGGCTTATATTAAAACAAATGTACGATTATAAATATCATGGTTATGAAACAGTTTAATTAGAGGCATGGTAGGAATTTAAATTGATTTTTAATGCGGCAAAATCAGAGTTTTATTTTATGGTTTACAGTAGCAAAAGCTGCTATCTTATAAATAAAATTTATTGTAATGTAATTGTCAAACTTTCGATTGTATTTTTGAATTATAAATATCTTGTTAAAAGGTGTCATATGATAGAACCAATATGCTTCAATATATATTAGCTTACCAACATATTTCCTTCCTAATAACCCAAATAAAATATTTCCTCATGGAAATCACCATTACGCATATGAAATTCGACACGTGCATAATTTTCATGTCAAAATTCAGTTATATTTGCAAATTTTAAACACCAACTAAATTACACAGCAATGTTCCGGCATTTTCAAGTCCCCATTCGACAAGTTTTTAATTACGTAAAACCGCAACAACAATTAAAAATATGCGAAAAATGCCAGCAAGTCGTAGACTAAAAAACTAATATAATGATTTTTCAGTTTAGCCGACACAAAACCAGAAAAAGTGCACAAATAAAAAATAACAACAACAACGTCATCCAAACCAACAAAAAGTCTGAAAATGCGCACATTTTCCAACAACAAAAAACTAAAACCAATTATGAATTGTAAAAAGCTTAAAAGTGAAAAGGAAAACCTGCAGTAAAAAAACGCGTGAAAAAGCACCAAAGTTACCTGCGAAATTTGCAGAAATGTTAAATGATTGTCAACTGTATACTTCAAAGTTCATAAACTTTTGTAAAAAATTTGTGGTTGGCGCGCGACTTGCCGGCTAGCAACAGGTCTTCAGTTTTGTTGCCTGTTAGCGTGGCCAGTTGCAGCAATTTAGTAGGAAGGAAGTGCACGTGGGCAATTATTATGTTGCAGTTAAAACTTGGTAATAATACTCAACGCAGAAATGGTGGTTAAAAAAGTGGTCAACAAAATCTTGTTTTTGCATATGCGCATGGAGAAATAACTGTCTACGCCTGCTAGAGCTGTGTACATAACGAGTGGTTGTTGTTACGCTTTGTATGGGTGCTTGCTGGTGATTTTGCGCAGACGCAGCCACTATTGCGTCCAGCGTTCCATTGCAGTGCTTCCTGTTCAGCTGCAAGCGCTGCCTACAAGTGCACTTAAATGGCGTTAAATGGCATATTTTTATGATTGCAAATGTGAGAGTTTGTGTGCTCTTACATATATGCATATGCATACTTGTATAAGTGTAGAGTTGTATATGTATGTATGTATTGAAATATGAGTTTAGTGAAAACCTTTAAAATTTTTTTATGCTTTTGACATTAAGGCTAAATAAAGTGATTTTCAATGGTTACATTTTGAGAGGTGAAAGTTAGCTTGACTCACATTACGAATTTAATACTTAGCGCATATGTAGTATACGAGCTTTCTTCAAAAAATATAGCGAATTTTGTATTTCTTATGAAAGTATTTATTTATAAAGGAGCAGCAATCGCCTGAAAAGATAAAAACTGCTAGATATAATGCACCTACGCTATTAGCTAAGTAGATATCGGTGAAGATGCGATACACGCAGCCAGCGAATACCAAAATTCGCAATACTTTTTGAACAAACCTCGTATTGGGTCAAAAACAACATATTAATGGTGCCGCAGATACATTATTCCTAAGACCCGGCCCCTGTGACTTTTTTGTTCTTTAACGATTGAGAAGATAAAAACTGTATCGAAGGAGGAGCTGAACAAGTTCACAAAAAATTACTTTTTTAAGTACTTTGAGGATTGGACAAAATGCTGGCATAAGTGCATTACTGCCTAACAGTATTGTTTCGTTTAAAAGTTCTTTGTAAATAATATTTGACTTAATTTGTCAAAAATATAAAAAAGTTAAAAAATGTTATTAAAAACACAAAAAAAAAAATGTAAAAGAATTAAAAAAATAATAAAAAGATAAGGACAAATTTTGAAAAATGAAAATATTTAGTTTTTCCATGAAATCAAATTCTCTAATAAAATTTAATATATCAGACTATAAAATTTTTGTAATATAACTCAATTAATTCTACTGAAATTCATACTTTTTCGTAATATTTAATTTTTGATATAATTAATTTATTGAAGAATGGCTACTGTTAAATTTGTAAAAAAAAATAATTTTTGTGCTTTCCCTATTTATTATTTTGATCATAATTATACAATCTACATAATAAATAAAATAATTAAGCGAATGCTTTAGCAAGAAAAATATTATAGATTTAATTCAAAAGTTATTTTTTAATTACGAGAGATTTATATAATTCCGAAAACTACAAAGAAAAGAATAAATAAAAGAAAAAGTAATTAAAGTTTTATTTATAAAATTTTAAAAATTTATATTTAATTAAAAAAAAACTATTACTACAATTATTTGCTTAATGAATTTTATATTTTTCATTGTTTAACATTTTTATGGAACTGCTTTTAATAAGAAATGATGGAAGTGAATGTGTATGTATATAAATATTTTTTTCAAAAGTGTTTTTTTTAATTTTTAAAAATTTTTAATATTATATTCTATTACAATATTCATAATTTGCGAATCATTTCAGGACAGAAAAATCTCTATGAGTGCAAATATTTATTATTACTTAATTTTTTAACTAAAATTATTAAGCAGTAATTTATAATTTTGGTATTTTTGTAAAAATTTGTATATATATATATATTTTCTTTTTATTAAAATACATTTTTAAATTTCTTAATAAACTTTTAATATTACAAAATTCATAATTTCCGAAGCCTTTCAGGTGTAAAATTCCTTATTAGTACACTGGTTTTCTATTATATTTTTAAATTAAAATTAATGAGCAGTAATTTATAATTTCATAATTTCATTATTTTTGTAATAATTTGACCATATCACCTCTTTCATTGTTTGACCATGAAAAAAGCAGCGATATATCGAAAAAAACAAAAAATCATTAAAAATCTGCCATAACTAATATATGTAAATGATATGTACAGACATAGCATTTATAGAAACACAAAAACTCTTTTATTAAATGATTTCTTTAGCCTGCAGGTATTACATTTACTCCATATTTCCTTTTTTCGTTCATTTTTCGCGGATACTGTTTTTCAATTTTATTTTGGTGTATTGGCGTTGACCTTAAGCCGTAACAGAAAAGGTTTATGTAAATGTATGTATGGGTATAAATACAAATAATAAATAATAAATGAAATTAAAAATAATAAAAAATTTAAAAAAAATTTGCTAAGGTGTGCATATTGCTTTCTATTTTCAAACATTATTCACACAAAGGAATACAAGTATGTACTACGTGTAAGTATATATTGCCTATAAAAGAAAATGTTTGCCAATATGAAACTCATACAAAGAAATGAATTGCTGGAGGTTTTGCAATAAAAAAATAATTATAATTAAAAATACTATAATTTTTTACCATATATACGAGTAAGTATATTCACTATATTTTTTTTAAATTTGTTTATTCAAATACTTTTATGCATTACCCTTTTGGTTGTTTGCCTATCCATCCAGTCGTTTAATAAAATCTATCGATAAATATCGATACCTGTATGACTAAGTACCTTTTGCTGCTGGCCCTAATACCCTTGTAAGTGCATTAGCGCAGCCATAAAAATAAAGCAAATGAAATTTTAATAGAAAAAGTAAGTGCATAAGCAAGCTTAGCTATTGTTAAAAGTTGGAAAAAAGAATACCCCATAATTTCTGTGAAGGCAAAAATGCAAAAATCCTGAAAGCATTTAGTTTAACATTATAAAAAGAGGAAAACAAAGGAAAAAAGAAATAAAAATTGCAATAAATTAGATTCAATATAATACTCAGCGAAAATAATCAAAAATTTAAAAGTTTAGTTTGAATGGAAATTTGAAATAGCCTTGCGTTACAAGTGTTGGCATTAAGCGACGAAAATTGTATGGAATATATTTTTACTTATTTTTTTAAGAGATTTTATGTAAATATGGCTTTGGAGATGAATGAGCGAAAGTTGAAAGACTAATCGACAGGCTAGAAAATGCACTTATAATATTTTTAGAAAAAAAGTTGCAAACAATTATTGCTAAATATGCGTCTATGTATGTTTATAAATATTGTTGTTAATTTCTGTTCAATAATATAAATATTCTTAAACTAGCGAAAAGTAAAATAAGAGGCTCAACTCTCTCATGCTCATTGCGAATTAATCCAAACTGATTAGCTAAATTGTTAAAAAATAACTTTCTTTCTGAAACATTTTTTTGTTGCCGCAACTTTGTTGCTGAGCTCACAGTTCAATAAACTGATCGTATAATTAAATTTTTGTTGGCATACCAGGACTCAATTTGCATGCGCCTACTGGTGATTTTGCATTTTGTTGTTGTTGTTGTTGGCATTTTTGTTGCTACTACCAACATTAATGACTGTAATTGCTTACTATACGCTGCCTAATTAACACAGTTGGCCAATGATGTTTAACTTGACCAGGTACGGCTTTGTTGCCACTAAAAAATGTGTATGCAAATATGTGTGTGCGGCTATACATGTATGCGTGCACACAATCGATGAAATATTTGGTCAATTATTTCGCTCCAAATACCTAGCTATTTTGCATGGACAGCTAATATGCAAGTGCTTAATGGAAAGTGAGTGATGGATGGTTGACTATTGGCTGGACATTGGTATTCGGAAAGTGCACTGAGAAGCGAAAAAAATTGTAATAATTTTAGATGAAAAATATGTAAATGTATATAAAATGTACTAATATTAAATTTTTGTAAAAATGTAAGCTTAACTATTTTTTTACACATATACACTATATACATTTATTTATATAATAACTAATAACAATCAAGATAAATTTCTCTGTATACCCTTTATGCTATTAGAAATGCCCCAATGAAGAGTATTATAGTTTCAGTATAAGAGAAGTTTATTTATTTCTTAATTACCCTCAAACATTTTTAATTTTTTTAGTACATGTTGCGTGTTGTAAATTAAATTTTAACATAGCTTTGCTTTGCAAATGTTACGCTCAATTGCTTTTGTTTGCCTGTGCAAAAGTGTATAGCGCAAATTGCTTAGATACATGGCCAATATTTTCTTTGCTAGTGAGATAATTAGCTTTGCGATTATAGTGATTGAAAATACTAAAACTGTGGTATGGGAAATATTTTTCTCACTCAATTATTGCGAAGTATACACGTGGTTGGGAGGAATATTCACGAAGAAAGCAAAAGTATTTATGACATACAAGTATGTAGTTGAAAATTATACGATTCAGGGAGAAATATTTATTTTAGTATTATTTTAACAATAAAATCATAAAAAGAATGTTTTTAAAAATTAAACTTACAAAACTAAAACTTAACAATATTTGAAAATTTTGTTCAGGTGCTCTTATATTATTGGAAGACTGGGCGCGCCAAATTATTGGTGAGTTTTTACTTTAAATTTTAACTTAAAATTTATAAAATATCAAAGTTGTTAGGCAAAGCAAAAATTTTAATTAATTTATAATTATTTGTAGTATCTTATTTCACAAAATAATTATTTTAATTAATTTATAATTTTTTGTATTATATATTTTTTTTTACTTGAATTAATTTGTTTAGTTAATTAAAAATTAAAAAAAAAACTAAAAAGTTAAATCATAACCACTGCGGGATTTTAGCTGCACTTAAGGATGAGAAGGTCAGTGTCTGATTTAAGGCGTCTTACACAAGATGCAAAAATCGAAAATTACAAAAATGCCATAAAAAGAAATTATTATTTTTCCTTACTTTCACTACCAATTTGCCATGAAAATTATTTGCATCATTAACAGCTAACGAAAGCATATAGCACATACACACCTTCAACAGCGGTATGTCCATGCCACAAGCATGCTTTCATCTCAGGCACTGCCGACTACGGTAGCCAAGCAGCAACATACCTAACTACAAATGTGGCAGCAACGCAACAAAGTTAACAGCAGAGTTCACTGATGTTTTTTTTTTGTTTATTTTTCTTTCTTTTTTGCATTGGTCGTTTGGTCGTGCTGCTGCATTTAACGTTGATAAAGACGTGAGTGAGTACGCAAACAACGCGAAGCGACCCATGCGCGCAGCAGATAGTGAAAATTGGTTAGATCGCACAGATACAAAATAAAGGAGTTTCATAAAAAGTTAAAATTGCAAAAAGGCAAACAAATACGACAATATATACATTGTATCCAAGTTGTTGCTTACGAGTACTACGTATTGTAGTTTTCTGCAACTTTTGCTTTCTTTTGAACATATATTTGTTTAATTTTTTTTTATTTTTTAGTTTTGTTGTTTTTAACCTTTTATCGGTATTTAGGTGCTTTAACGACACAACGCCACAAACAAACAATTAAGTAGACACCGTTTGAAAACAACAAATATTTTCATTGCAAATAGCATATGCCATTTTTTGCAGCCTTTTGTGTCTCTTATTGCTTAGCCGCGATTTTCTCACAGTCGCATTATTGCACATATATTTTTTCATGTTTGTTTTATGTTGAGTAATTTTTTGTTGCTATCCACTAGTACACGCTAGTAAAAGCCGCCAACCTGTTTACCACCACCACCCACACACGCGCTTCCATTCACCGCTCTTTGTGTTGTTTACCACACTTGGCATGTCAATTGGCCATATAATCAGAAAATGCGCTGGCAACATGTTGCCAGACAGCGGGTTATAAATATATGTTGCCACAACTTCTTTCACCACTTTTTCTTATAATTCTGTTGTTTCTTTTGGGCTTCTCCCACACCTTGCAGCCGCGTTTCAATTAAATTATCAACGTTGAGGCGTACACATGTCTTTTGAGCAAAAAATAAATTAAAAGAAAAGAAAAAACAAACTACTTGACGGTCTTTGTCTTAGCGCAGCTGCTGCTTACTCCTTCGCCTTCAATGTAAAAGTGAAAGAGTTGCACATTTTTTGCGCAATTCATCGAAGTTTTCGTTTTGTGATATCTTTGGTGTTGTTGTTGGCAGCTGTGATGCTGCTGTAAGTTTTTGCGCTTTTTCGATTGCCTACCAGCAGTAATCTGCCACAGTTAAAGGGGAGACACTACATATTTTATTGTTTTTGCTGTTGTTGATTTTTTGTTATTGCCCATCAACTTTGGTATGCATATCAATTTATTTTGTCTTTCACTGTCGCTGCTACTTTTTATCCTTTTACTTATATGAAAACGAAAGTTGGGCGCCTTACAGGCTGCAGCTGCCGAATGGTGGTAAGTGCCATTTGTGTGTGAGTGGACTTAATTTTAAGTTTTTTTTCGAGGGTTATTTGGTAATATAAAAGAATATATTTTTATAAAACAGATATATCTTCAGGTACAAAAAAAGTAATATTTCTAGCGGTTAAACTTTAGCTGAAAGCTTAATCCATTCAGCTTCTTTTGGAAAACTTAAAAATTGCTGTTGGATGTTGCTGCCTTCATGTTAATTTAAAAACTGCCCTTTATAACTGCTATTTTGAATATATTTATTAATGTGAATAAATATATTATATTTTTATGAAACAGAAAGAAACTTAGCATTTTTAAAAAATTGTAATATTTAATATATAAAAATTCAGCTTTATTTAGAAAAATTAAAAAATGTTACCTCGGTCCCCTCGTGACTTTGAAATCAGATCACATCGCCGCGCAAGAGTCACCTAAGCACTGGTCAGGCACGGTACGTGCTTTTCTTTTATAGAGCCAGTTGGCAGTCAGCTTCCCGTGATCCCCTCATGGTTTTAAAATCACATCATATCGAGGCGCGAGAGTCACCTCAGCACTGGCCTGGCATGGTGCCTACATTACTTATATAGAACCAGCAAGAAACCATCTTTCCGTGGGGTCACTTAATGACTTTTAAATTACATCACATCGAGGCTCGAGAGTCACTCACTTAAGCACTGGCCAGGCACGGTGCCTACATTACTTATATAGAACCAGCTAAAAGCCATCTTTCTGTGAGGTCTTTTAAATCACATCACATCGAGAGGCGAGATTCACCTAGGCCCTGGTGTCTGTTTTTAATATATTGAGCCAGCTGGACCCGGCTTCCCGTGAGGTTACCACGTGACTTTTAAATTATTTCATACCAAAGTGAGTGAGTGTCATCTGAGCACTGGCCAGGCCCGGTGCCTGCTTTCTTATTATTAATAAGAACTATTATATAAGTCCGGTGCCCCTAGTTCTATTGTTCAGTTCGGCTACTATAGCTACAGCTGCAATACAAATTGACCGATCCAAGTCAAGTTTGTGTAGTGAAAACTTGTTTATTTTAAACATTTTCACGAAATTTGGCACAGATTTTAGTCAAAAGTGAAGCTACAATATATGAACATATTGTTCAGTTCGGTTCACTATAGCATATAGCTGCAATACAAACTGACCATTCACAATCAAGTTAGAGAGCATTTTATATCCTTTTATGGTATACAAAATATACATGTGAAGGTTATTATAGCTTCGGTGTAGATGAAGCTAACGTTTTTTTTTTGTTTTTATTTGTATTTCCAGTATACATTTTCATACCAACCTAGCTGCTTTTACGAGAACATCACTTTAGGCATCTAAAAATTATAAATATTTATATTACCTCAAATACTTTTGTAATTGTTATGCCACATCTTAATGTGCCACTTAACCAACTTTGCGTACAAAGCACTTGCTCCACCAACCCATGATTTCAATTGAGTGTGATGCTTAAAATAATTATCCATAAATGCTTTCGTGTAAATACTAAACAAACACAAGGCATACCGCTTCAGTAAGCATATTCGTAAGAATAACAGCTAGCATATCTCAGCGGATTTATCTCAAACGGCTACTTGACACTCGGCCGCTGTTCACTATGCATTGCGCGTTCGATTGTATAACAAAATTTATTACTCACTACTTTTTTCGTTTTCGCGCGCTAAACACTTAACTACACCACCGCCAAGAGTGGATTCGTTGTTATTCCAAAGCGCAGCACAACGTTTACAAAACATCATTTCATCCACCACTACACACACATACACACTTTCAAATGTTTGTAGTGCACACAGATGCTTTCATAAATAGCTCATTTGTTCGGCATTTGCAAGTCAAGGTTAACCAATACATATTTCACTTACATATCGACGCTATGTGCGAGTATATAGTATTCTTTAACTTATGTGCTTTTGGCTGTGCAGCATTCCAAGAGGTAAGCCGAATGCGCAGAAATATTTATTCGATTTGTAGATATGTTGCTAAGATGCGATAAAAATTGTTGCCAACAACTACAAGTGTTATACAACAGCAGCACAGCAATAAGCTTAAAAAATATACAAATAAATTCTTAAAGCGTTTTAGTCGCATTAGAAAATGTTGTTGTTTTTTTTCTGACGGACAATTAATAATTTGCCACTTGAATGGTTTTTACCTCTACGCCTTAAGTTTTATTAAAATTTTGAATGATGGTATGTGTGTTTCTGTTTTAGAAAAAATATTTGGTTTGCTTTATTGAAATTTGGTTTCCATGACCTTAAAAACGAGTAGAAGCGCTGAAGACTTTAGCTGGTGGCTTAGTGGTTTTAATTATCTAAAGAAATTAATTTTAATAAGTCCATAATCTATAATTGATCACTGCTTGCTTTTTTTATTCATTTTGCGAGTTCCTCTTAAGCAAAGGAAGAGCCAATTAAGCACCTACATCAAACTTTCGATCCGTCATATTATTTACCACGAAGTGTCATTCTCAAGTGCTTTAATTCGTTTTTTTTTATCACATGTTGTTTTCAAAAAGCTTTAATGAACTTGTTATGCAGAAATAAGAAAAAAATTAGAAATAAGTTTAATAAAAAATAAAAAAAAAATTAAATTATAATATATGAATTTCTTCTACAATATATTTTTCAAATCTAAAAAAAACAAAATATTGTAAGAATGCATACCAAATTAATCTATTTTATAAGAGCTTTTAACAAATTAAATAAATTTGAAACAAATGTTTTTATAACTGTAAATGTTCTGGCTTATAAACGGGTATGTGAGATATTCATATAAGAAACGAGATATCGGTGTTCGAGTTGTATACCAAAATATAAATATATTAGTTTTGAGACCAGATCAGGAATTCAATTAAGCACAGCTTAACCGGATTTAAAAATGTATTGAAGAAGGCTATAATATTATCAAGCGCTATTAAATATTGACATAAACAACAGGAAATCTGATATTTTGCGGTTTTTTGTAGAAATTGCAGAAATCCATCAGCTAAAATTAAAGTAAAAACAAACAAACCGAAAATCAAATAACAATAATTATAAATTTCTCTGTGTTGTTTTGCCGCCAAAGGTTAGTAATATTGACTGTGGTTGGCTTTCTAAGACAAGCTGCTGCCAAGCGCCAACAAACAACCGCGCTGTCGCATTTCAGTGATAATACGTCGTTGCGACTGTAATTATTTATTTGTTTTTCGACTATTGTCTCTTGTATCCAGTAGTGGCACTGGACATTAGCTAAATAAATATTGCCAGTTAATGATCGAACAATTTTCTCAAATTACGACAAAAATTCAATTTCGCAATTATTATTTTTATTTTTATTTAATTGTGTAATTTTCAGCTTTCCGAATGCCCACTTCTGCAATGTACATTACCATATTTTTAAAGGTTTTCACAAGCCGAAAGTGGAAAGTGCGAAAAGATAAGACCGAGATTATGAACAGCAGTACAGCAAGTACAGCGATTATCTCAAATGAACAAAAGACTTAAACAACAAACTTGTAGAGCAAATTGTGTTCCGATGTTGTGAGCTATTCGTTTATAGCCAATGACAGCTTGTGGCAGATGGCAAATGTTTGCTAAAAATATATGATATTAAAAGTCGAAATTCAAGTTTTTAAGAAAGATCACTAAAATTTGCATTTAAAAATAAAAGTAGGAAAAAGCGTTAATTACATTAGCTTCTTGTGGTGCTTAATAAACATTTACAGGAAAAAAAATTGTTTGATTGCTATCATTTTAGAATAAACCTTAACATACATAAATCTCCATAATACTCAAAACTTTTAGCATGTTGTCCACTAAAAAACATAATTTATCTATTTTTATTCCAAGAAGTTACAGTTGAGCGCACAATAGCCATTCAGTCTACTTATTTAACTATCTTTCTACCTTTATCATTTCTATTATTAACAGCATTCATGCGTAACTTGCATTAATGATTTGTCAAATCACTGAACTGAAAGTTCATTCACATCGCGTTCGCACTGAATAATACCGCGAGTGTTTACAAAAACAGAGAAACAGCTATATATAAGCAGAAAAATGAAAAATAAAAGCGGGAAATAAAAAATACCGCGCAAAAAAAGTTTGTAAAATTCTTTGCACGACTTTTTTAGTCACAAATAAATACATTTTTAAAAACCATGAAAGAAATTTTATTGAAAGGAATGCATTTTTTAATTAAAAATAAATAAAATTTTAATAAAAATAAAAAGTAAATAAAAAATTTTTAATTAAAAAAAAAAATAAATAAAAATAAATGCATTTTTTTTTCAAACAAGAAATCTTTAAACGTGTTTTGAATTTTTTTATTAAAAAGAAAAAGAAATAATAATACTAAATAAATAAATTTTTTTTTGAAAGCAAGAAATATATAAATGGGGTTTATTGCTAGAAACATTGAAAATTTCCATTGATAATTCTAAAATATTATTTATCAATTACAGGATTACTCAATTGTAAAATCTATGGAAAAAATTAAAAAAGTAAAAAAACTTACTCAATTTTACCTGAGTGAATATATTTAAACTTTTATAAAGGTGCTTAAAAAAGTGAATATTATAAAAAAATTACTCCCATCGTTGGTGTAGGGGGAATGCAGATCCAAACAATAATTACTACTACTTTTTAATATAGCTTCCTCTCTATAAAATAACTATATTTAATATTCGCTTTAATTTTTTTCTCAAATTTATTTAAAAGCATATGAGAACTAGTTCGTTGTAATATTTATTAGGCATAATAATATGCTTTTCTCCATCTGCTCACTTACAGCAAATTAAAGTTAGGCAAGCTAAATTAAAAAAGATTTTTACACCATTTTATACTATTGCTTCAAGCATTATGTTAATTTTTTGATTTACCGCCACAGTTGGACTAGTTAATAAGCTTTAATATCATTTTATTTATTTTAATGCTATCTGCTAACGAAAATAGCTGTTAATGCTGAACTAACATGCGGCTTAGCTTACACAGATTTTAGTTTAATAGCTTTTTTACATTTTTGTTCTACATTAAAAACCAGTTTTTTGCATTTATGACTGTTATAAGCTTAAGCTGAACATATGTGTGCATTTGCTAAAATGTTTATTCATATAGATATATGTAAATATATATACCAGGAATGGTGGCAAAATTAAATGAAATAGAAGAAAAGGTTTATTAATGTTTACTTAGCTGTAGTTTTCAATGCATTAGCCTATTGCTGTTTTTTATTAAATAATAAAGCGTCAAACAAATCTGAAAGTACAACTCAAGCCATGTAGTCATTTCTAAATTAGTCATTATTACGTTATATTATGATGTCGTGGGAAATACTGAAATGTCAAGGTTGGCTGGCCAGGCAATAGCAAAAAACTAAGTGACAGGAAGTAGCTAATCACAAACTAAAAATTTATGAAGTTAATAATAATTATTATTAAAAATTTGTGAAAGAAATTATATGCGAAGTTCTTGAATATCTCTTTTTTAAATCTGAATTTTTAAATACTTTTAATGAAAGAGCAATGAAAAGAATTTTAATGCAATATAAATCTGATTTATGAAAAACAAAGTAACATAAATATATAATCTAAAATCTAACCTAAATAATAATTATATATCTAAGGAATACACTGTTAAGTTATAAGTGTGTATAACCAAATCGAAAGACTTAAGCAACGAACTCGTTACAATAATTTGCTGGTGTCATAGAATTATGACGTTTCAGCGGACACAAATGTTGATTCTATGATTATATCAAAACTAACTAGTTGTATTGAACTGTTCATTTTGTATTCTATAAATTATAAATATAATAATAATTACTATAAAAATTAAAAAATAAAATATTGCGACAATATGCCAAGTGCAAAAAGTTCACAGTAAAATTATAAATTTCCATACACAAAAAATAATGCTTCCTAAACTGCTTTCCATCAAAATATTTATTTGTTATATATCTGTGATATAAAATTTGTAAGAAGTAGACACATTAAAATTGGTTAATGTTCAATGTATAGTAAAATTTACTTACCTACAACTAAATAGAAAGTCCACTAAAATTTATATCTGACCCTGCTAAAAAAAATAGCGAAAATAGGTTAATAGAGTTTTTGTTATAAAATGGAAGTAAAAATCATATTAAAAAATGTTATGCCAACATTAGGTAAAGCAAACTACAGTGAGATGTAAAATAATCTCCACACAAGCAGTTGCATATGCTGATTTGTAAAATCCTCCACGAAAACAAGTTTTCATATAAAAACAGACGATTTGGTAATTAAAACTACTTTGACCTTTTTTCGAAAGTCATTTGCAAAAGAAATTATATGAATATTTTTAAAATTTATAGAGGTATAACTAAAAATAATGAGCAGAATTTGTAATCTGTCGATGTTACTGCGGTATTTTTTGTTTACTTTCAAGTAGTCAACTTTTTTGTAACTATTTGTGAATATATGCTTGTCGCATACATTTCTGGCTTATTTAGCATAAAACAACAAATGTTACAAAATAACATAAGAACTTACTTTAAGCTTCTATACTTTTTTTGTAGTGTGAATATTATTTTTGGTGTCAACGCTCAAAATCGTGAAGAAAGTGGTGTAAGAGCCAAGTGGCATGAGATAAAAAATGCGAATATATTTACAAATAACAGCTTACGACGGTTACTAACGAGTCACAGGCAAAAATAATATAAAAAAGAGCTGGTTGTAAACATAAAGCGTTAAGATTTCAGCGGCGGAAAAGAATATCGCATAATTTTTTTTAATAAAAAAAAACAAAGCGTGCAAGCATAAGTTAAAATTTTTATTAAATTTTGTCGGTGAAAGTAGGTACCATGCGATGTAGAAATTATGTTGGATAGAATAGTATTTTCATAAAAAAAATATTTTGGTTTCGCTATTGCAGAGAAAAGCTTAAACAACTTCAAGCGAAATTGTTGTCATTTAAAATAAGAAAAAATATTTTATCTTTTTGAAAGTAAGTTTGTTATTGATGCTGTGTGCTATTAGCTTCCAATTTATTTAAGAAGAGCGCTGAAAAGTGTTACTTAACTCCATCTGTAAAATCTTGCGCGAAATAAGTAAAAAATTAGATTATTGCTAGCAAAAACAAAAACTTATTATTTATATTTAGTAAAATAAGAAAAATTACTGAAATCGTACACGTTTGACGCATATATAGTTCTCTCCTTTATGGCATACTTTATATCCAACCTTTTTCGATTTATAAAATCTTCGACCGATTTCAGGTACCATACAATTCATTATATAATCCTTAAGCCTAAAAATTTAGCCAGACTCTTTTTCACATACATGTACTAACACAAAATATTAAATTGACAAAACCTTGAAATCTTCTCACACACACAAAATTGAACAATTGATTGTAATAAGATGTGAAATGCAAACTAATTGCGGTGGAGCAATAACATACAAATATTATATTATATGTTTTTTTTTATATTTCTTTACTTTTTTCCCGCTGCTTGCGCTCTACCTTGTGCATACTTCGTAATAGTACACTTCGAGATATCCACTTTCGTTTTTACTCCCATGCCCTACTAAGTAAATTAATTTAGTTATTATTACCCTCGTTACCCAAATGAGGTGTGACAAATCAACACAACCAAATATGCAATACACTTACTACTTTACTATGTAATTGTTTGTCTGTCACGTTTTCAGCATAAGCTTTAGTCATAACAAGAAATCGCGTTTTACATGTGAACTCTACATACTTACATATTTATGTACGTATGTGTGAACGCATGTACTTATTTATGTTTGCATAATAAAAACATGTTTGTGGTTGGTAATTATAGTTTTTATAAATGGATATGTGGCTGGTGACGCTTAGGTGACATTTGAACAGGGCGGCTGGCATTAAAAAATACGCGCACACACACACACATACACACATAAAAGTAGTAAAGTTGCCAAAGGTGGTCATTAGGCGCGACGTTCGGTATGCAAAATGTAGTTATTAAGAACAAGGTTAACAACGGCTAATGAAAACGCAAGTAAAAATATATATTTATTCAAATATTGCTGCGAAGTTATGTTGGATATCCAAATAGAAGAATGAATGTTTTTTTAAACGGGTCTTGTATAAGAAGTTGTTTGATATTATGGTTAGTGCTAAGCTATATAAAGCACAAACTTTATTAATTAAAATTTGTATTGCATATTTTAAATTGATAGGAGTGAAGCACATTTTTAGGTCTCATATAGGCTACCAATATATATATAAATGATCAGCATAACGAGCGGCATCAATTTAGCCATGCCCTTCTATCTATCCGTCTGACCATTCACCTGTCTGTAGATATGCGAACTAGTTCCTCAGTTTTCGATACCGATCTGAAATTTTTCACACTTTCTTTTCCTTCCAAGAAGCTGCTCATATGTCGGAACCGCCGATATCGAATCACTATAGCATATAGCTGCTTTATTCATCTTCTATCTTAAGTTGAAAAATCGATTTGTTAGGAATAAAGCTTTATTTAGCTTTGCGTAACCAATTTTTTTTGAAATATTTATTTCTGAAAGAAATTTATCTAAGGAATAATTAGTAATGTCATTCAATCTAAATTGACCCGGACTGGTATAGATTTTCTTTAAATTTATGTATATTTGTGGATGCCTCAGGGAAAAGACAATTTACTACAATTAATTTTACAAGATGTAGCTGTACCATTTTGACGGCCACTGGCAAACGTAGCGAACTTCCTCTTCTTTCTCCCATTCACTTTTCTGTTTTCCTCTCCTCATTGGAAATGTTTCAAAATTTTTTTAAAAAAGCAATTTTGTACAAATATTTCTCTGTAGGATCGTGAGATCAATAAAATATGCTTAATGCGAGTCATTCAGCCGATATTGTCCTAATCCTAGTAAATTAAATCGCGCTCGAAAATCATCGAATTAGCATTGGAGAGCTAACAAGGGATCTCAGCAACTATTTTAAAACGGCTCAAAATATATATATATATATGTATATATATGATTAATGATGTGTGTCATGAAGCTAGCAACTTTCAGACTTATAGCGAAAAAATCAAATTTTGAACAAAACAAATTAATATTTTCGTTTAAGTTGACCTTTATTGCATCGTATAATCAACACTATAATCTCATCAACGCTATAATAAGTACTAATCTGTCAAATAGTTGTAATCACTACACCGCTGTAGCTTTATGCTGATTAATATGCGGAAGTTGTTATTATTGCTTGAACACCCAATACACGAACATGCATTTTATATTCACTGACCTATCCCACACATTTTCTCAGCTTAAGCCTCATATAGTAGTTGGCATTAAATATAGTTAAATAACAAGATAAAACTTTGTAAAAACTTAATAAAAATATGTTTTTACGATTCGTTATGTACTTTCCGTGATTTAATATTTTTTGTTTGTTTTATTTGTTGTTTATTATGACAAATATATTTTTATTAAAAAATTGCTTGATGTACGGCATTACGCCTAATCGGAGAACGAATGCAAAAGTAGTTGTAAAATATTAAATTATAGCTATTTGTATGGATTATTAAAACATGCAAATTAATTGCGCAGATGATCAGCAGCTGCCACTGAGTATAGACATACTATAAATATGACTAACGAGTATTATCGCTAATATAAAAAGGGTAATTTGTTAGAAATAAACTTAAGAATTCTTTTTGCCTTATAACATAATATTATATTTGTTTATATTTTTATATTCAAAATTTAAAATTTGTAATGGCTAAGGTCATAAATAAGTATAAGCAAGTGATGATTGATTGCTTGTCCAAACTTTACCGTTTAAGTAGAGTTGTCACTATTTTATTTTCAAAAAAAAAACGTTTTTGTTTTGCTGCACATTCTTGTCATACCAAAGTCATCCAAAAATGGTAAAAATCAACAAACCAGCACAACAAATTTATGCGCATAAATTGACAATTGAACGCTCACAAAGAAAAACACGACCTACTGTGTTCTACACATTGATTTTAAATACTTGTATATCAGAAAACACATCAAAGCATATTTAAATTTATTATAAATAAATGAAAAATTCAAACAGATGAAAAAGGAGTAAAACGCATGCTTTTGTAATATGGATTAAGCATATACATATTGGAGTATGCAAGTTTACCTAAACCTCTCTATTTATATACACTTGAATAAATGACGCATCGAAGGTGGTATTTGTTGTTGATGTATTAATAACTTTTGTGTGGGTAAAATGCTAAAAGCAAGTTTAAACGCAAGGCTTCTGTAAAAAAGAGACAAAAAACGAGCAAAAGCACATGAAGCATAAATACATAAGCTGTGCAAGGTACTAGTAAATATACAGGGTGGGCCAATTAGTCATAGCTTATTACTATTAACTACAAGTGCAGGATTTCTGATTATTTTGATACTATTTCGGGTAGTCTAACCGAATTGATTGTGTGGAGACAACTATATATTTAACCGTAAACTAGAGTTTCTAAGTAATCCATTAATATAATATTATGCCTGCTGAATATGAGGTCTACTTTTAAATTTCTATAAAATTTCATAAAGTCTAAATCAAATCTAGAATTTAAAGTAGTTTGTAGACATATAACAATTTCAGCGCTATCTAAAAATAAAATTTACTAGCAATTATTATAAACATTTCTTCAAATATATATTTGTTATATTATATAACATATATATTAAGATGAATAGTAAATATAATAACTATTTATTTAAAATGTGTTATCTATATATCTATATAATTAATATATAGCTGGGTTTACTAAAATTCGTTTCATGTTTTAGTACCACCCGATGATTGCAGTCGTGGCTTGGGTTAGATGTAAACATATTTTTTCATTTTAAAACCATATAAAGAACTCTTTATTTAATTTATAAGTTGACAGTTGACATTTCTGAACACATACATATATGCACGTGAGCACGAATATTAATTGGTATGCTATTTTTTATAAAATTATTCACTTTTAGAAATATCTCTAAGCATAGTAAAGCTTTATAGCTCTTGGCAGGAGTATATACAACTGTCAAGGTAATACTAAAAGTAGAATTATCTCTGTTAACATTGATTGCTTCAAACATGTAAAATCCTTCAAAAGAAGGGAGAGAGTTAGGCTTGGTACCATGCAATTACTCATTTAAAAACAGTTGATCACCGATCGCCGATAATTAAACTGAATATTCGTTTCCTCAGTGTTTTTTAATATATATTACACTTGATGCAAAAATTTAAAAAAATGTAATAAAAAATTTAAAATTAATAAAGCGGCATAATGGTTATATACGATTTCAGGCAACAAAAGACTTAAGAAACGAACTTCATTGCGCATTGCTATGATCGCTTTTAGCTATGCATTAATTTTTGAAAAATTGTGTACTAATAAGCATTTATATTTATATAAATATATAAATGATTTCTTGATATACAAGTCTTTAGGAGTTTGGTACTTTGCCGTTCTCTTATAAAAATTTTTACTTGAGTCAGCACCACATTTAAGCATGCTCAACGTTGTTATCATATTTCTTATTGCTATTTTTGTAATTGTAAAAATGTTTCTGTCGTTGCTGATTTGTAGCTACGACACATATGAGCGCAAGTTCAAGCAACTGCAATACAGGACACGCAGTTCAGTTAAATAGACAGGCTTGCAACGTTGCAGTATGTATTGTAGTAAACTAGAGTGAAGTGGTGGCGTGGCGTTGAATAAAAGTCATTAGTAATCAGAAGTTGTCGCGTAAACTTCACTGAATTCTTTCGAAGTAAAAAAAAAATTTTAAAACAACCATAGCATATTTAAATAGCAAACACTAGGCTGTTGACAGTAAAATGCGAATTGAAGTCGCAAGGGCAAACAAATCGCTGCTGAAGTCTGTTTTGCTTGTATCTTTGTTATTATTGTAATGTAACGCATAAATTTGTGCGCTCAAGCGTGACATGTACGCGTTGGGTGTGAAAAAATTTACAAAATATACAAGTATATGTCTGAAGTGTGGTGCACGCAAATGTGGCCGAAAGCAAATGTTGGCACGTAATTTTTAGGTATAATTGCTGATAATATTGTGCACCTACATGTATAAATGCGTTGTAAAGATCACATATAATTATTTTAATTTTTTTCTTGTACACATACTTACATGTCCATTTAGTTTACACAAAAAAAAAAAAAGATTTTGCAGCCAAATCAAGTGCGCCAAAAAAGCGAAAAATAAAGCTGCAATTCAAAAAGGCAAGCAGTCTAGAGTCAACAGCTTTTTCAAGAGTTACATGAGTTATGCTAGTAGTGGTGTTGCCTTGAGTACCCCATATTTAACACTACTTTTCCAACAATCTTAAGCTTTATTATATATTTGGTTTGGTGCAGTTAAAGCATCAATTTCCCGAAATTCTAAAGAAAATGCAGTTGCAGCTTAGTATTATCATTTCTATTTCATGAAATCTTAACAAAACGTTAAGCACCAAATATTGAGATTTTAAAAGTATTACTCAATAATACGTGCTAGTTCGAAAATAACTATTTACTGCTGTTGGGTTTTGTCTCTCAAGATTTATTTATGTTGCTTTAAAACCTTTTAGTTTTTATAATTTTAACGCAGCTTTTTGTGATAAAAAATTATTTAAAAATATTTTTCGATGCTTTCTAAATTTCGCATCTTTCCTTGCCGTTTTGAGATTTTATATTTTTTTGAGTGGTTTAAAAAGAATCGAAAATTATAATTTTTTCAGTGCGCTATAAAATCCAGAATAAAAAAACCAATTTGCCTTAAAATTATAAAATTTCTATCCTTAAATTGTAAAAATCGTCTGTTGATCATTCAATTTCCTATAAAATATTTGAATGGAAATATTTTTTTTTTATTGTTAGAAGCGACATATGAATTTTTCTATCTGATTATAACAAAAAATCGAAAACTGTAAGGAGGAGGACGTTTCCGTTCATAATTGGAGAGAATTTTTTCTTAGAGGTATCTATCAACCAATTTAACCAAGAGTACCGCGAAAAAAACATTCGTTTTTTTTTGGACCCATCCTAATATACATTGTGCCCCTTCTCCTCCCATTTTATGTAATTCAATTACAACGTTTTGGTTACGATTTTGTTCACACATTTTTATGGTTTTTTGCATGACTCATTCACTTTGCGGCCTCATTACGTCTTGTCACAGATGCAATGTTGCTTTTACCATGCGATTCGTTGAAGTTGCTGCAATATTTTGCGGTTTTTCTGTTTTGCTTTTTATTTTTTTTCAAGCTGCTATTGTTTTGTATTTATTTTTATGATTATTTCGCTATCAACAATGCAATTCTTGTCACCAGTTAATCTGTACCGCCAAAAGCTTTTTAAGTATGAGAAAACTACGATTCAACAAATGCGCTACAGTGCTACAGAACTCAGTTTACTTATTGTATTTGTCAAATTACAAATATTTTTAAATACTTTGAAATTTTTTCTAAAGCTTTTGATATGCTAAGTTTTTAGAAGGCGTTAAAAAATTCCTATAAATAAATTCATATAAATTCATATTGTATTTTTGACATAAATTTGATCGAGTTTTTGAGCTATTCGCCTAATAAATTATCAGTAAATATAGGTTTAGAATTACAAAAGTATGTTTTTTTGCCAAACTCATAGCATTTGAACCTATCTGGAAGATACATCAATAAATCGATCATAATTATTTTACCTACCAAATAAGATATTTGACTACATGCAAAAGCAAGTTCACACCACAAATCAAAAAACAAATAATAACCCTAGTATCCTACATGTCTTAATGTGCAATAAAGAATACTCAGAGTGTAAGAAACCAAATAATGCAAGAATTCACAAGAAATGAGTATAATTTGCAAATTCGAATCGAAAGCGTAGAAACATCGACAATTGCATAATCACTTTTATGCGCCACATAAATCAAAAACCAGTCACGTTTCGATAGTCTGAGTGGCGCATGCACGGCGCAGTACATTTTTATGCCAATCAAGAAACCACTCTTGCTTATTTTCAATTACAGTTTTCATTTTCATGGCAACTTTTTCGTGTATATATTCTAAGCGACACGTTCATATATAGACATAAAATTATATACATAAAAGATTTGCGTATATGGCGATTTTGATATTCTTATAACTGGTTTGTTAACTTCATGAACGCTATCAAGTACAAAAAAAAAGCAAAGAAAAACGATAACTTCGGCTGCAGTGCAGCTATAACACCCTTCACAAATACAAAAGGCGCCTTATAAGAAGTTGGTTCCGGTCGTTCAGTTTGTATGGCAACTATATGCTATAGTAATCCGATCTGAACAATTTCTTTGGAGATTGCATTATTGAGCCAATAACTTATGCCAAATTTCGTACCGAGATCTGATCGAATAAAAAAAATTTTCACGCAAGTACTTGATTTGTATGACAGCTGTATACTATAGTGATCCGATAACGACGGTTCCGACAAATGAGCAGCTTCTTGAGTAGAAAAGTACGTGTGCCAAATTTCAGATCGATATCTCAAAACTAGTTCGCGTATGTACACACAGACGGACGGATGGACAGACGGACATGGCTTAACCAACTCTACTCGTCATGCTGATCATTTACATGTGTATATACTTTATAGCGTATCCGATGTTTTCTTCTGGTTATTACAAACATCGGGGAAAAAATTTAATATACCCTGTTCAGGGTATAAAAAGCGATATAATGATAAAAGCTCCGCAATTGTATTTGCTTTTGATTGCATTACAAAAGTGATAAAAGTAATAATGGGCGAAGTTGTGGCAAAAATGAATTTTTGCTCCAAAGTAAAATGTACCCTTTTAAATTGCTATAAAAATTTTACTTTCTACCGACGTTCTTCGGCAAGCTAATTGACCCAAAAATTCGCTTTCTCGGTAATTTTTAATTAAATTTGTGTTGAGATATTGTAGAAGAATGTAATAAAATATTAAAAAGTAAAAAGGCGTTAGCCCACTATGCCGCTTGTGAGATTATGCTATACAATTACAGTGAACAAAAGACTTAAGCAACGAACTTGATTGCACTTCTTTATGAATCACGTTAAATATAAGGTTGTCAAATATCTCCCTTCCGCTTTTTTGTCTTTTGAATTTCGCGGCTATGTACAAAGCGCTACAGAGCTCGTATCTGGCAACACTATACATAATTTGAAAGGTCTTGACATAACCTACAAAACAACGCTATGCATGATTAGTTTGGATATTGCGTTCAACAGTTATAGACGTGTAAACATGGAGTTCACTAACGCCGAAATTCGCGCTATTTTAAAGTTTTCCTTCGTTAAAGGCAAATCCGCTAGAGAAACGTTCCGTGAGATTAATGGTGTTTTGGGGGATGATACTCTATCACTTCGAACCGCGGAGGAATGGTTTCGACGATTCAGAGCCGGTGAAAACGACACCATGGATAAGCCAGCCGGCGGAAGACCTGTGACGACAAATACCGATCAAATCATGGAATACATCGAGTTAGACCGGCATATGGCATCTCGTGACATCGCCCAGGAGATGGAAGTTAGTCACCAAACCATTTTGAACCATCTGCAGAAGGCTGGATACAAAAAAAAGTTTGATGTTTGGGTGCCGCATAATTTGACGCAAAAAAACCTTCTGGACCGAATCAACGCCTGCGATATGCTGCTGAAACGGAACGAACTCGTCCCATTATTGAAGCGGATGGTGACTGGCGACGAAAAATGGATCACATACGACAATATCAAGCGAAAACAGTCGTGGTCGAAGGCCGGTGAATCGTCCCAAACAGCGGCCAAGCCGGGATTGACGGCCAGGAAGGTTTTGCTGTGTGTTTGGTGGGATTGGGAGCTCGGATGGGAGGTTTTATCGCATCCACCATATAGCCCGGACGTAGCGCCAAGTGATTACCACCTGTTCCTGTCCATGGCGAATGCCCTTGGTGGTGTGAAGTTGAACTCAAAAGAGGCTTGTGAAAAGTGGCTGTCCGAATTCTTCGCAAATAAGGAGGGGGGCTTCTACGAGGAAGGTATTATGAAGTTGCCGTCTAGATGGAAACAGATCATCGAACAAAACGGCGCATATTTTAACTAAATCCGATCACTGTAACACTTTTTATAAAGCATTGAATGAAGAGCAAAAAAGCGGAAGGGAGATATTTGACAACCTTATATATGTGCGTATATGCGCTCAGGGAATTATTTTGTTTTACTATTTTATTTGGTATTTAAACGTACAATAAGCTGATAAACGTTTTACCCTAATTTTTTAATTGAAATTTCCTTGTGTAAAACAATTTATTTGATTATATTATATGCCTTACTTCACTCTGATCTGATATCTTCATTTGACAGCGTGCTTCAAGGGCAGCCTAAAGCTTTTATTTTTCCTAATTGAATTTTTTATAATAAACGTTAGACAAGCTAGCTAGTATTTTCCCTTTAATTGTTTTTTTTTTTACATATTTTTAATCCATTTCATGCAACGTAAATTGTCGGCCTTGAATTTATTTGCGTTGCCAGCAATTATGCCCAACACATTAGCGCCTGTCTTCCTTACCTACTAAAAGAAAAAAACATGTATGTAAAGATTCTTCTATCGATCATTAAAGTGCCGCTTAACAGCAAAGGCGTGTCTTTATCGTAGTTGTAATCTTAAATGCCTACTCGGCAGCTAGACGCGCAGCTGTGCTGCAAATAGTAGAAGTAATGGGTAAATGTTGAGAATGTATTGGTAAATTTGCTGGACGTGACTGGTTTGGAATTTCAATGAAATTTTTAAGCAATTTTGTTGCTAATAGCTACTGTTGCTATTAAAGTTTTTAGGGTTCAAGTGATGACTATTTATATCGCAGAACAAATCAGATAAAATAAGTGGGAAATAAATGTTATATATTATATTATATATCGGGGACGAATATTAAATTTTTCTACCATGCATAATACTTAGCAACTACCGTGAAAGATAACTAGTTACTATTACATGCTAGTTGCTACTGCATTTTTCTAGCTTGAAATATAATTTTTATATGAAAATTTTAGGATTCATAAACTTTTGTGAAAGGAAATAATTATAATAATACGATTTTCGTAATTTTTTATATATATTTTTTTAAATTTGTATCCTCATATTTATAAAAAACTTTTTGAAAAATTTAATTTTTAAATATTTTGCTTAAGTCTGGTCCAAATTCAACAAAGTTTTTACATTTCATCGCTAAGAGAGTATTAAAAGGAACAATGAAATGGAAATTTATTGATTTTTCACGCTTTATTTAATAACTTAATGATGACAAAAATATTTAGTTATTATTTTAATGCTTTCCAAGTAATTATAATGATTTACAATTTCGTTTTTCACAATTAATTTACGTCAAATACACCAATAAAAATTTATGTCTCAACTACAATAACAGTTTTATCTTTTTATTTTCTCTTTCATTGCAGTTGAAATAAATTTGAATGCAGCGGTTGCATATAAAAGCGGTGACATTAGTTATGACAGACAGTGGAAAAGTGACAATCAACGAAAGTGAAAATGCGGAAAAATAAACAACATTGTTGAGATGCTTGCTATTTGCATAATAAAAGGCGCAAAGCGATTTTATATGTATAAATACATATATGGGATGTATTGTTTATAAATGTACTGGATGCAACAATTGATACATCGTTGTAGCTTCAGGATATTCCAAGCTCATCGCGACAAGAAATTACTTTTTGGATGAAAGGCAATGTGGTTTTATTTTATGAAGGAAATATATTTTGTAGAGTAAACAAAATATCTATGATAGCTATCAATAGGTAGATAATCAATTACTATTAAAATGAGAAGAAAGTTTTGAACGAAATGCTGTCATAGAGTTTATATTCAACTATACTCATGCCTTAAAAAACTATTTAGTGTTAAATTTATCTAATAAGACATCAGAGTTCAAGTTAATTATGAGCAAAACTAACGACACCATTGATTTAAACAAAAATCAAATTTACAACCGCCAAAAAATAAACTCTAAAAATAAAAAGCTTCACTTTAGCTTAAAGAGTATTTAATAGGAAATATGAGCATGAGAGCAACGAAATTTCGTCTCAGTAAACATGCTTGAGGAGCTTTAGCTCAGTACAAGTTGCATACTAAAGAAAACTGAGCACAGAGAATCGAAATATCAAAGCAGATAGAATACAAAATTAAAAATCAAAAGATAACCGAAGACATAAATCCGACTTGCAGCTGCGCGAAGAAACGTTTAAAAAAGAAACTTTAGACTTAAAGCATTCAACTAAGAGGCGTGGGAAGCAAAAAATGAAAAAATTTAAACCAAATAGTAGAAAATGAAATTGAATAAAATAAACATTATACAACACAATAAGTGGCAACAGTTAGTTGGTTAGGGAGGAAGCTGAGACAATCAAGTTGTCTTATAGTTTTCTAAATCAATAGCAATATAAAGATTTTCTATAAACTCTTACGGCTGGTTTTCATATAGGATTTCTGATAAAATGTGTTATTTCATAGTTTTATAGAACAACGCTAGAGCAAAGCTTGTCTTCCGGGCTCGTAAACACAGTTCACACATAAAAAAATATACAGACACTTCCAACGACTCAAAATAGTCTTAAAACAAAGGCAAATAACTACTAAAAGAAACGAAAAATTCCCAACTTTTTTTTTTTAGCAAAGCAAAGCATTACTGCGTCAAACTTACAAAAAGCAACAACAACATACCTCAATTGCTGCGCGCGATGACTAAGCAATGGCAGCAACAATGCACATACAAGTGGAGCAACATGCGTGGCTGACAAGTTGTGAATTTAGTAGCAACAATGCTGACAAATGTTGAAAGATGAGTGATTAAAATGTCATTTGAAGTTGCGCAGCAGTTAGTCGCACTGCGATAAGCAGCACTTACAAAACAACAAAAACAGAACTGAAAAGAAATATATATGAATGGTAACAAAAGTGGTAGAAAAATTGAAAATAAAGTATGGAACAAAAAATTTAGAAACGCAGCAGCCTGCAACAGCAACCGAGAGCTGTGTAGCAATAACAACGAATAAAAAGGATGTTACAGCAAATCATGCAAGAAAAGGTGACGCACAAAAGATAGCAACAACACTTGTAATGTAGTTACAAACACAAAAATAATAAATTAACAACGACAATCACTTCAGTCACATCTTAAGACATCAGTCACCGACTAACTGCTGCTGCGACGGCGCGTTACTCAAGTAGAATACGCTCAAAGCGGCCAACGACTTAGTAACGAGTAACGCTTGCGGCAATGTATGAATGAATAAATGAAACTACAAAAAAATATAGCGACAACAATAACAATAAATTATAGAATAGCAGGGAAAATGTGAAGCGTGAAAAAATCGAATTTCTATTGAAACGCCAAGTTGTAGATGAGTTGCGCTGAACTGAATTGGACAAGCTGACAGACAGACCACCGGATTCAGTTCAATAGTCATTGAATGACTGACTAGCATGTTGGCTGTGCCTATGTATGTAGCTGCAAGCGAAGAAAGTTTACAACAGGAGTGGTATACCTATGAGTGAAAATAAATTTTATATAAAAAATACCACAAAATATATAAAAGTGATCACAATAATATAAAAAATTGTACAAAATCAGACGTACACAATGTTTTCAAATGGGCTAATAAAATTCACTTCAATTATAAGTAAATTATTTTATGCAATATTTATTTATAATATAAAGAGTTTAATATATCCGCCAAACTACGGAAACTACAGGTTTTCAGCGGAATACCGAAAGGATGAGAAATGTTTTTTCATGGTAGAAGATTTGACCGGTGGTTTTTCCATAGCCTTCTAAGGAAGCAACTTTTATTAGACAATTTATATTCTGCATATATGTTGGAATGGGGATCAGAGCGTCCATAAATTTTTTTTTATTTTATAGAGAAAATGCGGCTAACGCTTTATTAATATATGAAAAGAAAATTTTATTCAAAAGTAATTTAATAAAAATTACTTTTTTTGTAATATTTATAGAATGCCTTAATTTTTTTGAAATTTAATTGTATTAATTATTGGTCGTAAAAATTAATTAATTTAGAGAGAAATTGTTTTCACACAAAAACAACAATAAGTGCAGTGGTAAAATCAGTAAACATTATGCAGGGAGAAAGGTACACCTAAATAAGAGAAAAGTTCACCAAACCATCAAGTTTTTTGATACAGGCTCATAAATCATATATCGTTAAAAGTATGCAACAACAATAACCACAAAAGAAAAACAACAACAAAACTAAAATACCACACCATAACGTTTATTGAACTCTCTTCGCTGCATTTTTAGAAAAAGAAAAACTTCATTAAATTGGAAGTCGCTTTTTATGCCCAGTTAAGGAAATAAAAGTCAAGCGCGCTTAATAGCCAAGGTAGCGGCAGCAGCCTTAACAGCTAACGCAGCAACAGCAACAGCATCAATTATAACAATAAAACAACTACAGTAAAAACAACAATAAGCAATGCTTGAAGCACTTCAGCGCGCTTCCCAGAAAGGCCAACGGTCTACAACGTTGCAGACGGAAATCATGGCAGCGTCGACGCAGTGACGAAGCGATGCGCACGACTTTCGAAAGTGAAATACACACAAACATACAAATAAGAGCAATAAAAATGTAAAACACTCGCACATACATACATACAAAGTAGTGTACATATTTATATATGTGTGTATAAAAACCAACTGAAAGTGAATTTATGGGCGCCAAAGAGCACGCAGTGAACTTTTTCAACACGAACAAGCAAACATTTAACACAGAATAAGTTAAATAGTGCCATAATTTTAGGGTTCGCCAAATGTTTGTTTATAATATTTTATGGTGCACACGTGGTTGTCGCGAAATTTTGCATTTACAGCTTTTTCAGTTAATTTAATTTAATTTTTTCTTGCGTGTTTTTGGCACTTAGTTGGGTGTTGTCAACAAAAATTACAATAACAATAATAAGGCATAGCGGTACGGGTGAAGGCAGCAAAAATGGAGTCCGAAGAAATAACCAAAATGGTCGACGGCGTTTATAAGGTAGGTGTGCGCATAATTTTAAATATAATATTTATTTATAAAATTTTATTTATTTTGGTATATTACATCATTTACATAATTTTTTACAAACAGTTTACGTGCGTTTTTAATTATTTGGAAATTATTAAATTAAACAAATTTTACTGCAGTTTTTGAAATATTTTTTTTTAAGATATTAAAAAAAACAAAAAAAAATCGAATAAGCTGGGTATTTTCGCATTAAATTTTTGTTATAAAATATATGTAAATATATTCCCCTTTATATGTATTTAAATTAACCACACAACATTATTTACTACTTCCATGCCACTCCTCCAACTTCATCGTGTCTCTCACTGGCAAACTGCCGATTGTCACTTTAACAACAACCAAGTTTCTTGCTTGTTTCGGCCTTCCACTTTTATCTTAGCTCGTTTGGGAGGAAACGAAAATAATTGGCAATTGTTCGAATATTGCAGGATATTGACTGATTTGCTGTCGCTGCAAGTTAGTGAAAGTGAAAAAGTGGTTGGCTATTAAATTTAAATACGTGAAATTTCATGTAAACAAACACAATTGGTTAAAAAATTGCCTAAAAAAAATATTTTTAAATGCTTAGGGTTAGTTATTGGTTAGTATTTTCGTTAGCGCTGCATTTCTTAATTCAGTATTAGTAACTTTTGTAGACTAGTTATTCATAAAAAAGTAGTTTTCTTGTGAAATAAATAAATAAATAAAATCCATGGTATGAGATATATTACAAAGCGTGCCACACACGAAAATTTACTTTAAAACTGAGTGCGCGTCTAGGTGTTAAAAAAAAATTGTTTTGCCAAAAATTTTTTTTTTCAAATTTACAGGCTAAGCCAAAAAAAAAATTTTCGCTCCACCCTAATATTTATGTATAATTTTTTGAAATAAAAAAGTGGATATAACCCTTTAAATGCCATAAAGCAATGTGTGAAGGTCGTCAGATCGTAAAAAATACCTTATGGAATTTGAATATATGTTTTGTATATACACTAGGGCGTTAGCAACAGCTTTTGACTGAGCTTTTTCTTCTATAAAATATTTAGATCAATTCTGCAAATCTGATTAATATTTCTATATAAAGGTCTGAGACTCCTCTAAAAAACCTGAATTTTTGTCAAGTTGTGGTCAAAAAAGGTATGCTTCACTACGAAATAAAAACTAAAAACATTGTTACTAGACATTAATTTGTTCATTGATTAATTAAAAATATTACTAGTAAAAAATAATATTTTCCATGTCTGTCAAATTTCATATCTATACACATATCTAAAATTCCGTTGCTAATGAATAACTGGTTGCCTACGCTTGATCATATTTTATGGAGATATTAAAAAAAAACATTGCCATCGGCTAAAAGTGCTGTTTTAAGTAAGTGCTTCGCATAATTTATGCGCATTTTGGTTAATAATCAACTTGCTTTGCCTATTGCCATTATAGATGGAATAACAGAAGTGGTATGTCTAAAAGATAAATTACCTATGAAAAAAATGTAAGTTTATTTGATTTACGAGCGCATAAGGAGATAAGCTATTTATAAATAATTGGGTAAATTAAGATATCATAATGAAATTATAATTTTATAGTGGCTGCAGATTATTAAAAATTATTGTTTCTTTTATTTTTTAATTACTTTATGTTTTAATGCAATTATGTAGATTTGTTAGCTGTAAGGAAAATGTATGCAAATTATCTGCCATGCAGGAAGTGAGCGCATGCTGTTAGATTACCCCTCTGGAAGTAAGAGCAGACACACATTCATCATACGCCGTGTATTACTCGCGTTCATTTCCTTAGTCTTATGAATTAACTCGCTGGCTGCAAGCAATGCATGTGTAAACTCTTACAGTAACAACAGCTAATAAAATTATGTAAAACGAATTCACGCAATTTGCCCAATTGCCGTAATTTCAATAAAATAACAACAACAACTAACACAGACATAGTCAAACAACACACGCTCTACTAAAAAGACGCAAAGTGGGAAATAAGAAATTAGCGAAATGCCTAAAATAACACAATTAATTTATGCAACTTGCTTTATAGTTGCCACTTGTAGCAGTAAGCAACTTGCCGCATTAGTTCAACTAGTTGTCACTACAAGTATGGTGGCAAATGTGGGCTTGCGGCTGCATGACTGTAGAGGAAAAGTTGCTGCTGCTTAAATGCCAAAATGCGCGACAAGATTTCCGCAATATGATGCTGCCTCGAACTAAAGTATTTTGGTCAAGCTAGCGGCAAAATGCAAGGCGTCTAGCTGGTAGCTATGAGGCGGCTGACAAAATTATTTGCAAACTAATTGCATACACTTAGTTGTAGTTCGTGGCTGTTGCGGTGCTTAGTGCAGTTAATTTTATTATTTTTTTTCACTCACCAAAATAGCAAATGCAACAACTCCATGTTTGTTTGTGAATGTTGCTGCTGCAAAAGAAAAAGTGGGTAGTCACCACAGCGGCTAGAAGAAGCATGCATTGAGTGTTGAGCCGATGAGTGGAGTTACAAAAATTCCAAAAGTTTGTTGCATAATCGCTTACTATAGAAAACAGGGAAAATGAAAATAATAGCACACTAGCAGTGACGCTGAAGAAGACTCAATACGAGTGTGCATGCAAAAACTCGTGCTCGTTTGCCATAAATGCGCTAGTCAGTCCATGTAGACATTCATACTCGTGCCACTTGCACGCCTTTGTGAATTTCAAAGATATATCGTGTGGACACTCGTGTGTGAGTGCTCATGACATAGTGTTCAGCTATATTACAGCTTGGAATTATTCGTATCATAAAAATTTTGTAATCTCCAAATCTCCTTTAGATATGAAAAAGTGACGAATTTGTTGCAGTACGAATTTTAGGAAAGATTTTTTTAATAATTTTTAGTTCGAAGCAAAACAAGAAAACACGTTAACCTCGGTTGCACCGAAGCTTTACTACCCTTTACAAATACAAAATATTCCTCAAATAACTTGATTTTGATCGGTCAGTTTGTAAGGCAGCTATATGCTATAGTGCTCTGATCTGAACAATTTCTTCGGAGATTGTAGCATTGTCTTGTATAATAAGTTATACTAAATTTCTTGAAGATATCTCGTCAAATGAAAAAGTTTTCGATACAACTACTAGATTCCGATCGTTCAGTTTGTATGACACATATATCTTATTGTGAAGGTTGTACCGTTGCTTTGGAGAATAATCTGTGACTTGATTCCCTTCGTTCATTTTGTATGACAGCTATAAATATGTGAATTAGTGAGCCAATAATTTCTATTTTTTTCTTTAGATGCTGGGAAAATACTGTCCCAAATTACGTAAAAAAAATTTTTGGTAAAGTTTGTGCTTTTAATATTAATACTAACAAGTGACGCCTTGGGATTTTTTATTTCCTATATAAATCACACAGGAATACTTTCTGATTATGTTAGGAGGTTTTATGCTTTTGAACAGCTTCTTGTATATTAAAATTAAAAATCTGTTCTTGTAGAGAATTTAACGTTCCACAATAAAGGTCTGACATGATTATTAGCCGAGTCAAAATTGCGTGGTTAAAATGCAACCTTACAACGTAAGAGATAATTTTAAAAATTTTTTACATTATTTCACAACTCAAGTTTACTCAAGTTTGTTAAAGACAACTAATTTTTTTTTTAAATAATTAAGGGTGAACAGGCTCGTGATTCTTGACAATTTGATGCAAAAACTGCTATGTAAACGTAATTATTATACCTCGTGCAACATGTCGCTGCTATATTAGTTAACCACTTATGACATTTTCATAGAAGTCCTAAACTAAGCGACACGTGAGATCATACTGATTACAAGCATGTTTATGGCATATATCTGAAAAATGGGCTTGTCTTCTAAGCTGAGAAAAAATAATATATGAAAAAGGTGTTGCCCGCTTAGATAACGCTTACACAAACACTTAATGCGCATTAATATCCGTTACAATACTCATGTGTTGCACAATTAAACATATAATTAAAGTAAAAAGTTTTTTTTCTGTATCTATTGTATATACATAGATAATAAGCTATAGACACGAAGACATGAAGAAGTATTTAGATGTGGAATGTTGTTTGAATAAATCGCGTGTTAAGTTTAGTAAAAAAAAGGGTTTTGAATAGCGCAGTTGATAAAATGCGTGTTTTTGAAGAAATATTTATTTATATATGTGTGTTTAGATATCACAAAGATTTTTAAAACTCACTTTATACTAAGAAAAATATACATACAAGTGAAAAATTATAATTGTCTTACTTTACATATATAATATGTACTTCTATATATATAATACTGACCACGCACAATGTGCTGGCAAAACTGAAATCAACAAGAAAGTTGGAACTAAAGAAAACACTGTAAGAATGGCAATTCGAGCACGCTATAATCTTGGCAACGGAAGCAGAAACTGGGTTGAGAAGAAAGGGTGCAAACAAACTGTTGGACAAAAGCATAAGCGCTTTGGAAGACACATAATGCGAGTCAGTAAATGTATGCAGTAAAAGCAATTTAGGGAAACCCTCTAAATGCCGCACGGTTGCGAGCGGAACAATCCTCACTGTGCCAGAAATGAAATGGTAAACACACACACACACAAGAACATATGTCTACATATGTAGGGCCAAGCCCAGTTATAAAACAAAAAAACGAAAACAAATGAATAAACAGCAAAACAATACGCCAACTCGCTGACGGGCAAAGAAAAAGGTGCAATATATTGTGTGGCCGCAAATCGGAGGGAGAGGCAGTGGAAAGGGAGGTGTAATCATGTCGGATAGGCTTTGCGCGGTGCAAAGTCTAAAGGGTTAGCAGACTATGACAACACTAAATTAAGTCAAATGCTGTGTGGGTATTTTAAGCATTTCGAATGATGATTAAGATAAGAAATTGCAACTACCACAACAACAATAAACTAATGCCAACTAATTGCGAAAGATATATTTGTAGAACGCATGCGTAGCAAGCCTGCACGCACACAAAAACTCGTATTGAGCAACGCATTTATATAAATACCTATATAATATTAGAGTATACTCGTATGTGTATGCGACTACCTGTTCTTTGCATGAAATGGCATTTCAAAGGTTTCTTGGTCTTAGAACTGCTGCAGCCAAGCCCACATGTGCATAAATTTGTGCTATTGCTCACATATTTATTTACTTTATATACATTATATATACATACGTGTATATGTGTGCGTATCTACCTTTAGTTAATGCGAAGTGTGGCAGTTTAGCACACCTGTGTTTTGTTTTAATGCGTACAACAAGTGTTTTGGTGCAGAAAAGCTTTGCTTTGTTTGTTTTTTTTTTGCTTTACCTGGTATACATATAAGAAAATGTTGTTCGTTTTAGTTTGCGGTTTATGCGCACATAAAATTTTTTGCAACCGCCTGCGGTCAACATAACTAACGTTTGACTTTTCTCTTTACTCGCTCATTCACTCATCGTCGCTACGTTTGCTGTCATGCTTCCGCTGCTGCTGTTTAAAGTGACGTTGATGGGCCTGTCTTATTGATTTGTATATGGGAGTGTGTGGCCTGCGGCATGCCACAGGTATGCGAAAGCCGTAAACATAGTGCGCGAAATTATACAGGGTGCGTTCAATATGAATATGTGGTTTTTAAATGATTTTTAGCACAGTGTTTCAAAATGCTGGAAAAATTGCAATTTTTTTTAAATTTTTGAGTGCAGTAGGGCTAAATTATTAAATAATATGGTTTTTGAAAAGATATAAATTTTAGCACAGGCTTGCAAAATTCTAATTGACATCAAAGGTGGAAGCACAATTGTCTTAGTTGCTTTGGAAGAAATGTGGTATTGTTACATTTTTTGTTGAGGGCTAAATTGTTGCATGATTCGCTGTTGTCAGTATTCATATTGTCTCTCATATCAGCAAACGTTGAAGTAAAACCACCAAGATCTTTTTCTAGAGCAGTAAATGCTGGAGTTTCGCTGTATCTAAAACTTATTCTGGGCGTTGAACTTAGTTGCCTGTTGCTAAGTAGCGCCTTACTTTATGTCAAAACAAACTAGTCATGCAAATCTATAAATGCATTTTACAAGAAACACCCATATTTGCTACTAAATATAGGTTAAAACCACAGTCAGGGTACACACAAACAAACTGGCCTCTTATAACTAACGATTTAATCGTCGGTTGAGCACACAGAAGCTACTTGTTTTGGCTTAACACAGAAAATAATGGGCTTGAAACAAAAATAGAATGAGAATAGACACAGATCACAATTGGTCACCGCACGTCATTGCAGTGACAGGTTTGAATACACACATATGCAGAAATGCACACATATACAAAAATATATTTAGCAACGAACAAGATATAAATATGTACAACTGCACATATGTACACATATGTACAACCGTACAGTATAGGGAAACCCTATTATATATTTTTGATGAATTCATTATTGAGAATTGCACAGAAAGGGAAGTAAGTACACGACTTTTTCTTTATTTTATTTTTTTCCTATTGCTCCATCTTATTCTCTTTAGTCTGCATTTTTTTAAGTATGTGCTGCTTACTACTTTTGCGCTTTATTTCGAAGCCGATTGGTACCGAAAATGCGGTCAACCAGCACTTAAAAATTAACAGGCTTTAAGTGAGAAACAAAAAGTAAAGCAAAAGCTGCAAGAGCGAGTATAGAATTTTAAGGTTGAGCGGTGCGCTTTAGTATTGAGACTACGTAGACATATGCAATAGGGTGGAGTGGAAATTTTTTTTTTTTTTTGCTTAGCCTAAGGGTAAAATCTGTAGATTAGAAAATTTTTTAACAAATTTTTTTTTTAACATCTAGAGGCGGCCCTGTCAGTTTTCGAGTTAAGACTTTTTTTTAAAATTCCAAAATAACCATAAAAATTTTTTTTAAGTTCATTATTTTTAATTGGCCAAAAAGAGAACTCTCCACAGCTTCTAGAACACTTATCAAAATATTTTTACGAAATACAAATTTTAACTCGAAAATTTGATTTAAAACTGAGGCCTCTAGATGTTAAACAAAAATTTTTTTTAGTTCAAAAATTTTCTTTTTTCTTATAATCTACAGATTTTACCCTCAAGCTAAGCAAAAAAAAAAAATTTTTTTCGCTCCACCCTAATATACACGTCTGTGTGCCTATATTAGATTTAGTATAAACTGCTGCAAAATTTAATGGTATTTTGATTTTTATTATGAGTGAATGGCGCTCTTAGAGGCTGCAGTTAAATTTCAGCTTGATGATCGTAGAGATTTGTTTATAGTTGTATGTATGTGTATGAAAAAGTGCTTCTTTATGCAAAAATTTGCTTTGGAATGTGTTAAAAAATTATGTGAATGCATTTTGCAACCGTTTTGTTTGATAGCTACTAGTGCAGCAACATCGATTGTACGCTTCCTGGAATGTGAGTGTTACGATGACTGTTTGCAGCTTCTTGCCATTATAGGAGGCAATAAAGTGTACGACGATGCAAATATATATATAAGATGAAGCTAGGAGCTGTTAAACTAGTGCTCGTACTTCTAACTTAAGAGTGGTGGTGAAGTGATGTGACAATTGTAAATTATTACAGCTTATTTGAGTTCGTATTTTTAATCCACTTTAATCGTAATGTATACTGAAGCCCTAAAATTTAGTTCAAATTTGAAAATTTTTTCTGTAAATAAAGAAAATGGCGTGGCATTTCTCTTTTTCAAGCTAGTTCTTTCTCTGAATGTTGCATCTCGTGCAATCTGAAAAAAAAGATCTTAATATACTTGTACATAAGGCTTTTAGGTAAATTTTTTGCAAAATGGTGAACTTACCAAAAAATATTGAATTTGTGATTGAAAAAATTAGCAATAATTTGTTTATAAAAGAAGTTGCAAAAATAACAAATAGTCATACGTAATTTACTAGATAATTTCACTGTGAAGCTGCAGTTAAAATTTCAATTGGATACGTGTGATAGTCTCCGAGTACCCACTTCCGATATCGGTTTGATAAATAATACAGTTTCGAGACGGGAGCTTCAATAATACAGTAGATTGGGTAAGGACGTTATGCTTTAGTATACTTTAGGCAATTTTGCTGAATTTTTATAAATCCTATTCTAACCTAACATATACAGTCATATTCATTTTCACCATTTTTTTTTTTATTATTAAATTAACTAATTATCCTTTATGTTTAAAAATAAAATTCTATCGTGTATAGTCTCTATACAATGTTATGCATTTAGATGTCTTATTTATGTTAAAAAGTTGATAACAAAAGTTTTTTAACATACCGTTCACTAGCATAAATACGCATACAAAAAGATATGTAGCACTAACTTCAGCTGTCACTAATTACTTGAAAATTACCTTTTTCCATGCATAATCAAGTAATTTCCTTCTAAATCTGGTTTTATAAATCAATGCTATCTATGCTACTCCACAATTTCCACATTGCCTTAAATGCCATGCACAAATTTTCCACACGCGCAGCGAATACAAATTCGTTTTTGGCTTTGCTTGGCAGCTGAGTTTTCATACAACATTTTTTTCTAATTGGCATTCTTGCGGCTTACAGCAGCAACAACAACAAGCGATATGATATTTAGAAAAACTAGGCGGTAAACATTTGGTAGGTGTGTCCCTGGCCTGTGCGCCGTCGCCAATGTAGCCATTAGCCGAACAGGTTTGTTGCTTAAGTCTTTCATTGCAAGTTGCAGTCAAGTTGAGCTCAATCAGTAAATTCCAAAGCAAGCGCTAGACGTTAGAATCAAAGCGTTTAACAGATTTAGGTGCATACGTACATACATGCATGCATATATATATAGTTTAGATTACATACATATGATATGTGTGTATGTATGGTATTTTAGTATTCAATTCATTGCTACGCCAGCGTTTGGTTTAGCCGCCATATTAGTTGGCAGTTATTGTGGCATGTGTGGAAAGTGGTATGCGCCTCGCACTACAATAAGTTGTATGCAACTGAAATTTATTATAAGTTAGTTTAACTTTTGTAAAATTTTTAGTTTGCCACTGTGCCCTAACTAGGGTAAGCGTGGCTTGGCTTAGTGGGCTTGCGTTGTGTATGTGCATGCCACACATTCCCTTTTGCCGCTTATTACCATTCACTCGTCGGTCAATGAAAGTGTTAGACCGCGTTACGCACATATGCAGATACATACATATATATATATATATATATATAACTGAACTATGTTTTATGTGGCCTGTCAGTGAGGCCACGGTAGTCAATAGCCACAAGGCAAATTGTCCGGTTAAACTGCAGATATTTTAACTAGATAGCCATCACTAAACCGGTTGCACTCGTATGGTATGCATAGTAGTTCATGCGTTGTTCTTGTAATTGCGCAACTAATTATGGCTCGTAAATTATCTTGATGTAGTTTCAAATAAAAATGCAATCTAGTAATGGTTTTGTGTTGTTGTTTTTTTTTGTTGTTGTTGCTTTGTGAATGGAACACGTGAAGTGAAATATTAAAAAAAAGTAGTGTAGTCTACCGTTATTAGTGGTAACTGGCTACTTTAATACACATTTATTTTGGTGGAAAGCTATCAATCAATATTTGTTGACAGCATTCTAATTATTGATATCGGTGATTTATATAATATTTCACTAGTGTTCACTCAACTTTTGCTTTCAATAATTTCAGTGTTCATTAAAATTTTACTTCCAATACTTTCTCACCAGCAATTTATTATTTATGGTATATTTCAGAGGCACCTTAAAAATTTTTGTTTCTACTTATATAAACATTTTATTATTTTATCTTTTAAACTAGTTGAAGAGCAAATTTTATAGATCTTGTATCATGTTTAGTTTTATACACCTACTAAAAGTATTAAAACTTTTTAAGAAAGAATAAAAAAATTAATAAATAAAATTTATAACTAATTTTTTGTATATTTATTGAAATTCAATATTTTGAAATTATTTTTACATTCCATAAATAGTAAGTGATCTTTAATGATATAATGATTGTTCCCACTTCTTCAAGAACATGTTCCTTTAAACACACTAGGCAGCCCTTGAAAAATTCACTTTTCAGACATCTCCATTATAAAAGATTTTTTGCCTTAACAGCGTACATAAAATACTCTTCGCACCCCCATGGGTTAAGGTTAATTAAGGAAGAAAAGATATTTTATGAAGATATTTTGCTTGTATCAGTTTGTATGACAGCTATATGCGGTATTAGTACGGTCTGAACCATTTCTTTGGAGATTGCGGCGTTGCATTGGACAATAATCTATGCCAAATTTCGTGAGGATTTCTTGTCAAATTACAAAATTGTCCATACAAGGGCTTGAGTTGGTATAGCAGCTATATGCTATAGTAGTCCGATATCCGTGCTTCCAACAAATAAGCAGCACCTTTTAAATATCTCAAAATTTTAGAGACCAGTTCGGCTATAGACAGACTGATAGATAGCCGGCAATGGCTGTTATGACTCTGCTCATCACGCCTGCTCAGGGTATAATACACGCTTAGTTAAACTTCAAGTATTAGTTGTGTTGTAAATTTATTTTCCATTTCTCTTACCATAATCAATTATTCAAAGTAAATGAAGTCAATTGCGTTCAAAGGCCCCTTCGATACAGCAATATTACACAAATTTGTCAAAATAAAAATAAATACTAATTTCTTTATAAACAAAAGGAAAAATGAGTACAAGTTAATAAAGATGACGTCAAATCAAAATTACACTTAAAACTCACTGTCAATGTTATGCGCACGAGCATCGCCGCCACTTACACACTCACCACATCAATAAAATGAAAGAAATATGCACAAATAAATACGCGACTTGTTGTCATATACGTACAAGCAGCAACACAATCGCACGTTCATGAACGTATTAATTGCAGGCTGACAAGTATTTTGTAATTAAATTTGTAAAAAATGACATCATACATGTAAGTGCGCAACAAAGACTGGTTAGGCGGGCAACATGTAGCACGAATAAACGTAGAAGAAGAAGAAGCTGAAATAATTGCACTAAAGTAATAAAAACACAGACAATAAAATAATTTGATGGCTGACAACATTTTAGCGCGCCGTTGAATTAAAATTTTAAGACAGCGAAAAATGTAGCAATACACAACACTGCATAGTATGGCACTAAATAACACGCAATCAATGTGCCACAAATTTTAACAGCAAGTTGGCGTTAATGTGGCACAAATGTAATAGCAATAGTGGTGTTGTATGTTATTATTTTTGGCGCGCGACAACAATTTGATAGGTTTGGCCGAGTTTAAAGTGTTTTCAACGAAATAATTTTGTCGAGAAAGGCAGCAGGCGGAAAATGAGGTGATAAATGGCTGTTGGCCAAACAGTTGTGTACAAAAAACATTAGCAAATATAAGCAATTAAATAATGATGATGAGAAAAAAGTTTCATAATTTTTTTTTTAACTTGTATAAATATTTCAGCAAAGTAGCGGTATACCAAATTTTGTTATGTCATTTAGTAGGCTGGTACAAGGGATTATAGCCACATCAAGTCAGTAAAAAGGCGTTTTTGGTGAATTTATTTCGTTGTGGCATTATATTTATTAAGTAAATAAAAATAATATGTTTTTACAAATTTTAATGTAAGAGTTGTTGATTACTTTGACAGTTCTCCAAGAGTACCACCAAAAAATGGCTTTAAGGTATCTTCATCTTTTGTCTCATAATAACCCACAATAACGTAACTTTCTTACAATAACTTTTAGTTAAAAATTTTTAAGTGAGTCAAGTTCATTGTTTTCATCGCTTTTGAAGTAAAATTCATTGTATTTAAAATTCTTTTATTTTTTTCAATTATTTATTAAAGTGCTAAAAAGCCATTCACATTTAGTGACAAACCATCAAAGAGTTGTCATTTAGTTAAAAAAAATTCTACACAGCCGCCAAACGCTTTTACGAGTATACATTATATTCAAACGTCATAAACAATTTGCTGTCATAAATCATTAACATACTCGCACAATAAAAATATTCATTTGGCGCATAACACATTTCATGAAGAAAAGCAAAGCGTAAAAGAAAACAGTTTGTAAATACATACTCGTATAAGCTTAATTAGCCGCCTGGTTGCGCTGGTCAACGCGCATGCGCGCATTTGCGGGTTAAACAATAGTTTAATTGTTTTGCAAAGCCATGTGAGTAGCAATATACATAAGTGCACACATATTCATGTATTATATATATGCGTGTCGTTTCCGCCTTTCAAATATTTCTCTTAGTAATCTTTGGTTATTTAACAATAAACACCTACAACAATAAACATGTAAAATCAAAAATAAAATAAAATATTGAAGAATGTTGCAAAAGTAAACAAATTAAATAACACTTTTGAATACATTAGACAATGACAGCGTCTCAAGTGGCGGATATGTTGTATGAAGAAATAACTAATAAAATAATTATAATATTTTTGCCCACAACATTCTGAGGTTTAGAAATGTTGTAGCAAAATTGTTTTCAGAATAATGTTTAAAAATTTTTATATATAAAAATTTTGTATATTTAAACTGGTCAAAATATGTTATATACATTCTTCAGTAGCCGATATGGCTGCTTTAAAGAAATCGCATGGTGCAAAATCTGAAAAAAAACGATTTAGAAAGATTTAATAGTCTGAGGAAAAGTTTAATAATTTTCATAGATTTATAAGAATTGAGAGATAATTAGGTTTTATCTTCTCTTATACTTCAATTATACACTAGCTATTCTATATTTTCTATACAGTATAGTTTTCTGCACTAAAACTATTTTTGTAGTATTTTATTATAATTTTTCAAATTTCATATATTATATGGTGATATAGATTCATTGCTATTACGCCAAGGTGTGAGAAATTTTTTGTTAAAGATCATGAACCAGATGCATGCTTTTTCAATGAGTAAATCACAAAATTGTGATTAATATAGTTTTTTAGTTAAAGTGCAACCTACTCATAACTATTATTAAAAGTCACGACGTTCTAGGCGTGTATGGCATGCCAATGCACATACCATAACTACAAGTATTTGCATACAATTGTGATAAAATGGAATTTATAATTACTTATATGTTTGTAAAGAAAATAAAAACATTTGTTTACTCAATGAATTAATCGCTAGAAATAATCGCATCATAAGTAATGATGTCGTGTATATCGGTAGTATGGGAATCAGCTATTAGCAGATTTGATAAGTAAGCGAGAAATAAACGATAAAATTATTACATACACACAACAGAAAATAAATAAATAATTGAATTGCTGCTTGTCAACACTTATATTGAATGGTATGACATGCCAATAGAAACTATGAGTTAGTAATATTTATTCTCAATAGCCATATTAATACATCAAAAAAGCATGCAGCTCTATTTCATAAAATAAAACGTATTTTTTAGAATAAAAATACCAAGTATAATAAATTATTTGATCACTTTTAAATAGCGGCGAATCATTTATGCCACTTTCTCATTAAATATACATAAAATCGGAATTTTTTACATTTATACCATAACTATGCATATTTGTATTATATGCTTACTTTGATATGCCACCAAATTAATTTTAAATCTCCTCTTTTATTCTTTAATGTCCCATATAAATTAATAATTAAAAATATTTGCATTTGACACACATACCAAAGTCATTGGCGATGCGTGAAATCAACAGCTGCTGCGGTAACGTGCGCATACGCATCATTAAGACAGAGGTATACAAATATGCTAACGAACTTTAGAATTCGAAACGCATTAGCATATTAACTAATTAAAGAAAGGAGCGTAAAGTTAATACAAATGCGATATAGTAGTAAGCTTTGAGTTTAAAAACAAAACCAAATAGAAATTTAATATCCAAATGATAGTGATTTTTATTAACATATTTTTATATGAGAAAGTTGGGTCAAAAATTAAAAAAAAAACTATAAAAACGTTAACTTCGGCTGCACTAGCGAAGTTATAATACCATTCAAAAACACAACAGCTATATGCTATAGTGATCCGATGTCAGCGGTGTATTCTCTAATATAAAAATTTGCTGAGCAATAATTTTGTTGATTTGTCGTTGACTAGCACCGCTTCCGTAATCTGGATATATTAGATTTTATGGAAATTAACTAGGACACTACGAAAACATCAACAGAAATATGTCTAACCGATTTATAAAAATAGTTAAAATCCTTTAACAAATCCATAACGCCAATAACACGACTTTTTTAAGCACGCTTTCCTTCACTTTCTCATCATCTAACGCGCTAGTTCTGATCTCTCGTTCAAAATCCAGATAACTGTCAAACAACCAAACAAAAATGGGGAAAAATATAGTTTTGCTTAAGAGCTTTTTTATGAAATACTCCGCGTGGCTGATCGATTGCATAATTTATAAATGGGTTTTTGAAGCCGATGTATTAAAATATTTCGATTTTATGAGGCTACACTCATTATTGTAAGAAATCAGCTAAGAATTTATGTTGGATTATGCTGGAAACAAACAGTGGAGTAGCAAGGCTGGTGAGGTGAAAATTTTCATAAATCTGAACTGTAAGAAAATATTTAAAAAGCCATACGTTACTGTGAATATTTGAATGATGTATGTTTTTACTGATTAGAGCTGCTCTAAAAAATTTTCGCCAAGTTATTTCAGTGTTCTTTTGACATTTTATATAAAATTCATTATATTAAAAATTTCATTAACAAACTCTACTTATTCTCCTTCTTTTACAGAATATACTAGAGAAATTCAATCCAGGTGCACGCCAACTTATTTCCTCCGGCAAAGGTTATTTGAAGGCTTTGCATGGTGAGTACGAAAAAAATCAGAAAATTGCTAATAAATGTCATGAGCGCAGAACATTTTGTTGCTAAATATCTAAGCATTTTATATGTTCATCTTTAATATTTTTGCACAGGTGCTGCATCTGCGTCACGCCTTTTCAATGAAGCATTAGCCAAGCTGGCAATGAATGCACAACAAAGTGGAACCAGCGATATTGGTAAGAAAAGAGTTAATGCATAAATAAATGTAAAAAAAAATAACAAGGTAAACTAGGAAGTATATGCTACTGACATATATACACAGACACAAACATGTATAAGCGCATGGAGTCACAGCATCTATAGTAAGTATATACATAAAGTTGCACGTGTTGCTGCAATAAGTTGCGGCAACATAGCGCTGATTGCTTGAACGAATACTAGTAAGCAGTAAGTGACACGCTTGTCGTATGCGTTATACAACCCATGTCTTTATTGCTTTTGCAGGAGTATGTGTTGCAAATACAGTTAATAGATATTAATTTAAGAACAAGTTTATTACTCATTTGCTGTTGAATGTTAATTATAATTAATAATTTAAATTTTTCATACTTTTTATCATTTATGTTTCCAACTACAATATGCATTCTTTAATCGTTTTTTATTGTTATTTATTTTGTTTTTTGCTTTTCGTTAAGGTGCGGCATTGATGAATGTTGTCAGCGTTTACAAAGAAATTCAAGAGCAACAAATGAATATTGTGAGTAATTATATTGTTGACTCATAGACAAACGATTTTTCAACATTTATCTTCCTATTTGCTAACAGTTGAAAGCTTTCTATGTTGATTTATTGGTGCCATTGGAAACAAATTTGGAGAAGGATACAAAAGTTGTGCAACATGAACAAAAGAAATTCTTACAGCAGCACAAAGTGCGCATGGAGAGCTATCAGAAGGCCGTCTCCACAATGAAGAAACAGCGTAAGAAAAAGGCCAGTGCGGAGAATACAGAAAAGGAGTTGAGGGTAGGTGAATTTTATTACAAATTACAAAATATTAAAATAGCTTTGTTTATATGGAATTTTAAACCAAAAAAACAAAACAAAACAACAAGTTTCCAATATTGGATTACTTTATTCAATCATATTTACTAGTCTTACACTATAAATAATTCGAAATAAACCAAAAAACCCGAATACTATAGACACAAAATATATCAGCTAACAAAGAAACCATAATGTGTATGAAACCGTAGTTACTATATTATAACCAATAAGAAAGTCTATAAGCCATAGAATAAGAACCAAAATTTCATTAGATATAAATGGCTATCGATTAGACAGGTCGCAAACCATATACCACAAAGGATAAAGATTGAAAATAAATGAGACCATACATCATAAAAGACGCAACGAATATATGAAAGATCATAAAGGAAAATTTCTTGACTATAGATCACGAAAACTTTATGTATAGCATAAGAGCGACTACACGATTACAAACAAAAAAGTATCAGCTAAACGATAAAACATAGTCAAAATGTCATAAATCGTAAATCAAAAGCTTTAGCTAAAGAAATAATGTAAAAAGCAAAGTTATTGTACGAACTATGCTTTGTATACGGAAGTGAATATTAGATTTTAGGGTCTTTAGTCGAAAGTTTTGGCAAAAATATATAATTATCATATATATTTATATACATATACCACATGGACCAAGCACTAACAAACTTTAACTAAAATATTATTAAAGTTCCATGACATTTCTTCATGAGCAAGCTTGTAATGTGTCGGATCAACTCAAGATCAAAGAAGACTAATCAAATTTGACCAAGACTGCAAAAAACAAACTACATGTTGACGTATTTTAATACAAATCTTTAAAATGAACCTGAAACCTGGTGCCTGGTTTTTCGGTTTCGGCTCACTTTTGGAGAGCCTATTGCTAAATTATTCGACAGTTTCGACTTCATATTCTTAAACCCACGTCACGTAATGATGCGTTTCATACATATAGGGTTCTCAGCTACGATGTCAAGCATATCTTTTATGACCATCATGAAATAGTTCTCCATTCATATTCGTTTATCATATTTGGCCCCCAGCGAGTATTTTCTCTTTTCCCGATACAACACGTGGCTTATTGAAAAAAGATTTCATTCAAATATGGGTGTCAAGATCGATTTAAATACATATTTTGATACTTTCCAAACGGTATTAAAATGTAGGCAACCCGTTACAACCAACGCGTGATGGAGATTAAGTTGAATAAATATTCTTTTGTTATCAAATATTTTATATTCTGTTTGAGATGAATTTTACTCACAGGATTTTTTTTTACTTTCTATTATTTTCTTTACATTTGCTTTGCTTTACTAACAGAATCTACAAATACTGGAAGATCAAAAGAAGAAGTTGGACGCATTCTGCGAACAAAGCTACAAAAATGTAAGTAAAAACTGAACGCGTGCAATTAGTTTAATGAGCATCGGTTATGAGCATCACATTTGCACATATGCACTTACATATATACACTAACACATATGCACTTATTAACGATAAACAGCGCGTTTTAACATTTCTTATGAATTTTGATTTCAATACACGCCTAATAGGCCATGACACAGGAGCGCCGTCGGTACGGTTTCGTGTTGGAGCGTCAGTGTTCCATAGCCAAGCACTGGATGGCCTATCACAGCACTGGCAAGTTGGTAATTGATAACAATTTGGAAAATTGGCAAGAAATTGCCACTACACGTGAAGTGATACCGGCGGCAGCAGTATATGAAGCGGGCGGTGGCGGTAGCTACAGCCATGCCAGCGCTGGCAAAAGAATGGTGAGTTGAGATTAGTACGAATGCATGATTGTTACTGTAATTTGATGATACATGTTTTGGTTTCTTTTGGTTTTTTGTCTTTTTTTTTAACATGTGTTCACACACACCTCACTCAAATTGCGTTAATTGTATGGCCTTAGGAGCGTCTCAAAGATGGTGAGGACATACATGCTGTTGGCAATTCGTCTTCTTCGCAGCTTAAGAAATCACGCAGCGTGGACGCGCCCTACGGCGATATGCGTACCTTGCATGAGAGTAATGTCAGTTATACGCAAAACTCGTTGCCGCGCGCCAAATCCGATTTCAATCTAACAACAACGACGAACTGTGAGTATGAAGCACTAAGCTTAGAAAAAATTGTAAATTTTGCACTCTCTTCGATTGCTTGCAGCGAACGATCATGTCGATCATGGTCAATGGGATCAACGCCCCGTCGTGAAGGCGCTCTACGCATATATGCCTTCAGGTGAGAATCAGCTGCCCTTCGAGGAAGGCGATCGCATAGCTATGGTCGGCAGTAAGGCCAAAGGTTGGCAATTCGGTGAGAATTTACGCACGCAAATGTTCGGCTGGTTTCCCATCGCCTACACTAATGCTGAGGGCACGGGTGAGCGTGAAAAGTATCGTGCAAGCGAACGCCATATCGAACGTAGTAGCGACCGTTATGAGAATGTGCATTATGAGCGTAATGGTGGTATGCGCAATTATCATGATCACTATATGTCTGAGGCACATATGGATCCTGCTATGGAGAGCGATTCGACATACCGCCGACGTAACAATAGCGCCGAGGAATCATCGCCAACACGCATGTTCGGTGACACTTTAAGAAATCAAAAAAAGGTTTGCGCTTAATAAACCGACTATTTGGACATAAATATGCTAACATCCCTCCCTTCTTTGTTACAGTACCGCGCAACAGCTGGTGGCAATCCACGCCCCGGTCCACCACCAACACTCCCTGCACCAGTGCCATCGAATAGTCAGAGTCAAAGTGCCAGTCGTATTTTGAATACATCGCAGAGTTTTTGTGGCGCTTCCAATGGCATACCATCTGTGGTGGAGCGACGCAAGCAACACAAACTGCAAAATGGACCACAAGCCGCGCATGTGAGTTCTGGATCTCTGTTTACGGAGATCCACTCTAAACTATTTACTATTTTTTTGTTTCCTCTAACTAAAGAATCGTTCAATTCTTTCCGCCAAACAACAGTCCACATCGATGAGCGCTGGTGGCAGTCAAATGAAACCCGCCGCGGCAGCTAAGACTTCATTGCATAGCAGCAATGACAGTGGCTTTGCCAATGAGCCGCCACCACAACCTGAAGTCGACTACTCGGATGAAGAACAAACGAGTCGTGTGCCAATACGGTGAGTACTCTGTCTTCCTTAGAACTATGTCAAAGCTATTTTTGTTCTAAGTTTTCTCTGTACTTGTAACTAACTTGGCTAGTAAGCTACTTAGTGCATAATCATAGATTTTTGACTACTCCTTCTTCTAATTTCTTTAACATTTTTTATTAAATAATTTTTAGTTTTGGGGAGACAAAAAGTAACTATTTCACTTCTTAACGAAATTACCCTCGAGTACTTTTAGATTAGCTCAAAGTTATAGAACAGGTAATATTTGGTCAGATTTCGCTGATGTACTGATCTGATCCTCCCGTTGGAGATTACGGACATCCTAATTGAATCATTGCACACTGGTTGTTTATGATGCTAAAATATTTTAGCTCAGTTTCGTCCTCTGAGAGTAATTTTTACATCTTAATTGACCACTCTGTCTACTCCTTCGATATTATATTGCAAAAAGCTTGCTTTTGAAAGCAACATACGAAATTTTCTAGAACTTAAACGTTCTATTCTCACGGAAAAGGGTTTTAAAATAATTGCTCGACCATATAAGTATAGTTTTTTAAAATCTCTATATTTATCAACAAAACTCAACAATAGTTCTCTGTCTCCTTTTTTATTTAATTACAAATTTATATATTTTAATTTTTTTCTTTTTGTAACTCTTTTCATTTCATGACCCATTCATCAATTTTATGTTGCTAATCGAAATTTGTTGCATTACCTTGTAAAAATTGTATCATATATACAAACGTACAATGCTAATCCCTGATCAATTGAAATCTCACTAAATTCACCAACATTTACAAAATAATGAAATGCGAAAACCAAAAAACAAATACAAACATATATATGACGAATGGATCACTGCCTGTCCTACCTCCTCCTATATATGTTTTGAAACACGGTACGCAACAGTCGTCGTGCTGACACTAACTCGCACGTCTCACGGGATGTTGCTTCATGGACGTTGAATCGCAATTTCCGTAACAGTGTCGATAGCCAGATCGACGATAAGAGCTTGCACGGACTGAGCCGACGTAATACGAAGATGCGTTATGATCTTATTGCCAGTGATGATGAAATACTGCAGGCTTCTAGTAGTGGCATAAAGCGCACTAAATCGTTTTGGAAATTCGGTGGACGCCACGAAGATATATTGGCTGGCATGTCGCTCTGGCAGCATCGGGATCTAGTGGCGGCACCAAACCTAGAAGCACTACGCACGGACAGTCCACAGAATAAGGAGAATGGACATGCGGAACACGAAGATGAGGCTGAAGGCGAACGTGAGCAAGAGCATGGACGTGAGAATGCACGCAATACAAACGATAAGAACGGTACACTAACAAAGTCACATTCTAACAATTCAACATCGTCGGCGGAGAAGTACCGTAACGACAGTGTAACTAGCATGGAAGCATACGATGACGACGAAAATATATATGGCATGAGCCCAGTAGTAAAGCGGGAGAATATAATTGTGCAGAATCGCAACTCGATGCAATCAAATGCGACTACAATGCGTGCCGAATATACACCAAAATCGCGCATGAAAATTATGAAAACAATCGAAATCGACATTGAAAATCCAACAGAGAGCGAACGATTAAGCACAATCAAGCGTGGGCAAAAGGAATATCAGAAAGAATATCGTGAAAGCACAGGTATGTTGCCGCAAGTGAATATGAACACGATGCGCGCTAATGCGCATGCGCGTAATGAACATGACAGTAAAACCAAGGCTGGCATGAGCAGCGGCATGCAGTCGTCGCGTAATACGATGAGCAACAGCCATAAGAAACATCAGACGAACAACGTGGATGCGAACGCTGGAAAGCATGCCAATCTGCAACATATGAAATCGAACGGCAGCGGCAGTCAAACGCAGTCGCGAGCCAAGCAACAAGATTTTCCACACTCCACAGAGGATGAGGAGGGTGACAGCGATGACAATGGCACGCTCAAGATGAGTGACGTTAACAACTTTTTCGACGATATCTCACATGAGAACACCACTGGCGGCATGATAATGAAAACAGTTAAGCGCAAAGATATACTGAAGCAATACTACACCAGCGAGGACGAGTCCGATGATGTTGAGATCAAATCCACAAGTTCGGATCCTTACGACTGCATAGTGATCAACGATCATTTGGTGCGTAAGGATGAGAAACAACGCCGCCAACTGCACAATTCCTATCAGGAGCACCAAATGGAGTTTCAAACATTTCGCGCAACAACAACATCAGCCATGCCACAAGGTAACAAAAAGAATAAATTGAATGGCGGTGAACAAAGGAATGGCAATGGTGTAGCATCGAGCGCTGGCAAGTCAAAGAAACATCAGGAGCTGCAGGACAACGAACGAGAGCGTGAACGTGAACGTTATAGCATGAATAACAGTTCTACGCTGACACGTAATTCCAATGCGAACGCAAATTCAGCGATGAACACACCGACAGCAACAATACTGCCACGCACGCGTCTCATGAAATCGAGCAATATGACAAGTATGACTTTGGAACGTGCATCCAAAAATAAAACACGCGAAAATGGTCATATCAGTGGTGGCGGTGGTGGGGGTGGTAGTGATAAAGATAAAAATCATTATGGTAAAACATATGGACCGTGGTATGATTTTTGGGATCAACAAGATCAGCATACGCTTGTGAGCCAAAAGTCTATGCACAATGGCAAAATGTGAAATCATATTTTGTAGGGTTAAAATTTTTTTTTAATAAAACTTATATATATTGGTTTCATAAGTATATGTGTGTAGATGAAAGATTACTGTTAAAATATATTTTATAAATGCAACGCTTAGCTGGAGTAAAATTGAATGGTTATAGCAGAAAAAAAATTTAGTAGTGCTCCAAACATAAATTTTGCAACAATGTTGCACAAAATGTTGCTAAGAGCTTGTGAAACAATTTCCGCATTTCGTTTTGTTGTATGGCACATGTTGATACTATATTTGCATATAGTTATTTTATTCATCGAAAAATTCATAATTTTTGTCTCGTATATATATGTATATATGAAATTTCAAAGCAACACTATTCTAAATGCATGTTGCCATAAAAATTTTTTGGTAATACCTGATATGTAATAGTAAAGAATAGCTTTCAATACATTACAGTCTTTCAGTAAAAATTCGAGATATTTAACGATAAATTGTATACAACATGACAGGATTACTGTTACTTATAGTAGCGGTTATTTCATCTCAATAGCGCAGAAGCGTGAACATTTCTGTGTCATATGTTGCTGGCAGCATTTAATCATAATTGATGTATTTATATACATAAGTCGTCAAAATATATGAAATGTGTGCACAAAATAACGGGATTTTTCGTTTTTTGAAAAAAAAAATTTTCATTTGTCTACATTAACGTTATTGTATAGCATACATATATATATATAGATAAAAGGCGCTTTGTATTTTCAATATTTTATTTAAAAATTTAAATTTGTTTTTAAATTACGCACAAAGCACACAAAAATCAAATACGGATATCAAACTTAATTTAAATACTTTTTCTTTGAAATGAAAAGTTTAGCAAAAATTATTGCAACCTAGAATGATATAGGGAAATTGCGTAGACAAGGCTTAGCGCCTAAAATCATGCCACGTATAACTTTTTACCGTTAATGATATTATGTCGCACAAAGGTATTTTGTTTTTTTTTTTACTTTACCAAAAAAAAATTACATAAAACTTCATATAAACTCTACAGCTATGCTACCGCATTGTCGTGCTATCCAAATACGCATGTCTGTTTTGTTTGTATTCCAACAGTAAAAGACCAACTTGGTGATATGTAACTCAAATTAAATGTTTTTCATAATCCTATTTGCTTTTTACAAACAAACATAAAACATATTTCCAAATTATGCTGTTTGCTAAATGTTGCTTAAATGTTCAAAAAATTATATTTATTTATATATCAAACAATATTAAGTTCCACTTCAAAATTTATTTTTAGTTTCATAATTTTTGTTTGCATTCCTGCATCAGTACTTGCCATCGCTCGCAAATGTTTTTAAATTCGCTCATCAAATGTGTGCTTATTTCACAAATAATTGGCCATTTATTTAGCAGCATTATAAACTAAACCCTTTTTGAACTCTATATATTTCCTTTTTCTATGTGTATTTCTAGAAAGGGTGGTGCCTACCGAAATATTTACATAGACTTCTAGACCAAGTAATACATATACTGTTAACACACACACACACACACCTAAAACATCAACACAAACTTTTAATCAATTTTCTACACAACACACTAAAACAACAAGAATGAACAGACAATCTGGCAGCACTGCGTTCAAATGCCTAAAAACTCAAACAAGTACACGTTTCTATTCCAAAAAGTAAACGATAACAACAACACCTTGTGTATTTGTTTGTAACCTTGTAAGCCGAAGTATGTATGTATGCATTCTAAGTATATTTAAATAGTTTATAAATGTGTATAGAACAGTCTATTCAACAATGCTATTTGTAAACCTGTTTTCGCGCATTAGAAAACAGCGCTAAAATTACAAAAATATATCTGTATGCATAATTCTATTTCCTTATCTATGTATATTGTATATAAATGGAAAATCTGTTGGTCTTCTCATAGTTAAAATTTTGAAAGAAAATATGTGTTTGCCATTGCAAATTAAAATTACGATATGTTTTCTTTATTTGTTTTTATTTTCCATCTGTCACTTTTCTTAACATGTACCGTTATGTATAGTGCATGCCAATTTGCCACAGTCAAACTGCGTCACACCAAAACTAACGACCGTTCGGCTCCAATGATTTATCGGAGCATAAATAAATAATATATAATTTTAATTTAATTGAGTTAGTAGTTTAAGCATACATAATATTTCATAAAAAATAAACATGCATAAAAATTTACTATATAAATAAAGAAATATAATAAATAAATAAATAAACAAGTATATAATAAATACACATATATACATATTGACTTGGTATAATTTGGTTTATTATAAGATTTATGCATATGCATGTGTTATACAAGTTGATATATATTGCAAAAGTATTTTTTTAATTTTATTTCATGTTTTATTTTTATTCCTTATTTTTTTGTCTTATAGATATGTAAGTATATAAAATTATTTGCTGCAAAAATATTTGTTACCGTGTATACTTTTATGTAATCGTTTATTATGAATAAAATATGATTTTTTAAATAAACATAAAGCAAACTTTTAATTCAGTTTTTAAAAGATATTAAACCTTTTTTATAATACCATAGCTATAATATATCCGAAAATACTGTGCACCATGGCGTATGAGTAATGAATTTGGTTTATAGACACTTTTGTTATGTGATGCTCAACTAATACATATGTATGTATTTAGATGAGTCACTCTTAATTAAAAAAACAATAAATTGTTAACTTCCGAAAAGATTCCTTACAAGTATTTGATTGTGTTTGGTCAGTTTGTATATTAGCTATATGTTACAGTGACTCGATCTGAAAAATTTCTTCAGAGATTGCATCACTGCCTTAGGCAATAACCCATACCGAATTTCGTGAACATATCTCGTCAAATACAAAAGTTTTCCATGCAAGAGTTTGATTCTGATCGTGCAGTTTGTGTGACAGCTATATGTTATAACGAACCGATATCGGCGGTTCCGATAAATGAGCAAATTCTTGAAGAAAAAAGAACGTGTGCAAAATTTCAGATCGATATCTGAAAAACTGAGAGGCTCGTTCGCGTAAATACAGACAGACGGACATGGCTAAATCGACTCAGTTTGTCATGCTGATAAGAACTTGATTCCGATGGTTCAGTTTGTATGGCAGCTATATGGTATAGTGGTCCGATATTTGCGGTTCCGACAAACGAGCAGCATCTTGAGAAGAGCAGTACGTGTGTAAAATTTAAGAGCAATATATCCAAAATGAGGGAATGTTTCGCATATATACAGACATATGGACAAGGCTAAATCAACTCGGCTTATCATGCTGATCATATATACTTTATAGGATCTCTGACGTTTCCTTCTGGGTGTTACAAACTTCGTCTCAAACTTAATATACCCTGCTCGCGGTATAAAAACACAAACATCACATATATTCCTATAACTCATTGCAGTATATTGCAGTTATTGATAGATGATATCTCCTCCTCATATGATTTACTAACACAATATGGAAATTTATTGAGCTTATACTAAAAGAAAAAAGAAAGTGCAACACGATTGGATAAATGTGCACACATAAAAAATAACAGCTCACGTGCCAAATATCCACGTTACATATAAATTATATATATAAACGCTGATTGGCTGAACTTGAAGTTCAATCAGCTGCGCCACCCACAGCTGATACCCGCAAGTATACAAGCACACATATTATATCTCGCGAGCCCAAAACAGCAGTAATTTAAATAGAATTTAGTAGCTAAGTGCAAGCAAGGTAATCATATGGTGTTAAGTACATTTAAATTTGTCCTAAATACTCACAAACTGTTACGGTTGCATGCAACCTTTGCTTGTAAGCAAACTCGTACAAACATGTACATATGTTACAGTAACGTCGAGTGCGCTGCTATTGAATACTAATGCATAAGTGCTATTTGATGATACGAGTAGTTACATGGATGGCGTGTGTATATGCATGCTGCATTTGTTAGACGGCAGAGCTTCTAAATGGAAATCCTGCTGTCAACTGCATTTCCTGCAAAACGGCGGCCTGCCACCATTTCACTTTAACTTCGAACTTAGTTCTGCCAATGTAAACGAGCTGCAACGTGGCAACATGCGCTTACATCCATAGCCGCACACACGCATACAGCTACATCATTTTTTACTCCGTAAGTGTGAAATGAATTTCAATTTCACTTAAATTTTGAATGACTGGCAGGCAGCCGCCATGCAATACGGCTGAATTTTTTTTCGGCAGAGAGAGTAAATGAGAGAAGCGATTTCACTTTTTGTTCAGTGTGCAAAAAGTCGAACAACTATTATGTCGTATGAAATTTACGCCCACTTATATATTTTTCATAGTGCAAAAATCATGCTTACTAGGTGTTAAATAAGCAATTGCATGTGCCAATCATACGAATATATTAACACACATACATACATACATTTGCACTGCATATATTTAAGGCCCTTGAAGCTTTGATGGCTTAGACCTTTAACGGTATTTGGTAATATTTGTCTGAATTGCATGTGTATGTGTATGTATGTTCGCGCTCATGACATTTGAAATTAAAACTTATTGAAAAGTGTGCGTGAATAAAATGTTAAAAGGATACTTTCGCTGTAAGCCTTTTGAAGCGTGTGAAATTTGTGAATATTTAAATCATTGCGCTTTGAACAGTGGAACGGTCTAAACGTTTATTGCGGGTGTTCAAAAAAATTTATCAAATTGAAAAAAATATATATATTTAATAATAGAAAATATAGTGTTCAATAACTATATATTATATATATATAACTATATTTTATGGCAAAAAACAAAAATATAAAACAATATAAAAATTATTGACTTGCAAAAAAAATAATTTTTAAAAAACTAAAGTGAAAATAATTAGTAAAAATATAATTTCATCTATAAATCATATTTATAATTTTTATAAAAGTCTTACATAATATACTACAAAATGAGCTCACGTTTTATAGCCGAGGGTGGCACACCAATCACACCAGAACTGGCAACGGTAAACTATAATAAGTTTCGAAAACTTTCATATGAGCATATTTTCAAAAATTGTCAACATTTTTATTTTAAATATATAACATATTTTTTTTAGAAAAGTTTTGTTTAGTTAATTTATTATATTTCGAAAAAAATTTATATATATATAAATATAAAAAAATGTATAAATATATTTATATATAATTTTTTTTTAGTTTTTCGGAAATGTTTATAAAAGTTGCGTTATATTTCCGGGGAACAGCAAAAACTAAAAAAAAAAACTTTTAATTAATTTATGAATTCTAATTAGTCGTAATAAATCTTTCTAAAAATTAAGAAAATGAGCCCGAAAAAACGTAACTTTGGCTGCACCGAAACTATAATCCATCATTGATGCCAATCGTTTAGTTTGTATGGCCAAATATCAGATCAATATTTCAAAAACTGAGGAACTAGTTCGCGTATATACAAATAGACGGACAGACCGACGGGCATGGCTAAATCGACTCAGCTCATCATGCTGATCATTCCGACGTTTTCTTCTGAGTGTTATAAACATCGTGGCAACCTTAATATACCCTCTTCAGGGTATTTTTGATAATTAAAACTATAACTTCGTAATAAAATTTATTTCTTACAATTCTGTAAAATAATTGAGCACTAGAGAACCGTTTAGTGCTCAATTACTGTACTAAAAAGCGTTAGAAGATTCTATGAATTTTTTTTAAATTGGTGTAATTAATTTTCTAAATTAAGTTTAAATTTCAAATTTTTCTAAATTTAATTTAAATTCTAAATTTAATTTAAATTGAATGAAAATTCATTAAAACAATTTTAAAAAAATTCATAGAATCTTTTCGTGCTCAATTATTTTACAGAATTGTAAGAAATAAATTTTATTACGAATTAAATAATTTAATAATAATTTAAATGATTAATTTAAATTAAATTTATAATTTTCTAAATTTATTAACATTTTAAAGCATTGTTTTTAATTTTATTTTCCATTATCTACCATCTGCTTAAACCATTTACATACACACTTAAGGATCTACGCCAATTAGTTTTTGGCACCTCATCCATTCCCATGCGTGCTGAGTGGACACAAACCCCGTTCACTTTCGGTGCACCAAAAGAGGAGCTGTCTTATGGACTACGTTCACCGCGTAATGCTACACGTGGTCTACTTTCTGTGGTGCAGGGTTTCATTTTGAAGTATTTGCTCTTCGCGCGTCGCCGACGCAACAATCAGGAGTACGAAAAATACATACATATATAAATTTATTTGTTTATTAGTTTAAAATTTGTTATAAAACATGTGTACAGTCCTTTAATTTGCACGCAAGAGATGCAAACGAATGCGCTGATAAATGCGTTGATCGAAATTCTGCGCATCATATCGGATAAGGGCAAAGTGATAATGGTTCTGCCATCGCCGGATGAGGAGGTATTCGTGGAGCATAGTGTGACTTTCTTTCATGATTCGATTACTGAGAAGGTGAGTATGAAAGCTAATGTATATAGCATTTATTTGATTATAATTTAAGCAAAATTTATTGTATATTAATGTCAAATAAATATTTTTAAGTTGTATATTTTCACATTATCACCGCATGATGAGCTGGAGTACTTTATCAAACGTCATTTGAAACTGGTAAAATACCAATTATAAATTTTGAGGAAAAAATTTGTAATATTGCTTCATACATATAGTTCACTGAAGAGGATTCCCCTGGTACTTTACTGTTTCTATATAGCGCCGTTCTGACACGTTCGATGACAAAGTAAGAAAATTACAATTTTAGCAAAGAATCATAAATTTGTTTGTGTTAATAACTTATGAAGAATTGAACTGCAATTAATTTGTGAATACTGAATTAACCAAACGGATATATTATAATTTGTAAATTTAATCCTTAGTAGTGTTATATCGGGATTATTGTTACCACATATATTTAATTCATGTTTGAACTGCAGAACTTTCTTTAAACTAAAGCTAAGAAATTAGTTCAAAATTTACAAATTTATAAAGTGCATAGTGTTGTGCTCCATGAAGTTATTAAAATTCGTTTAAATTTCTTTAACTCATAATTCAAGTTAGTTTTTTATTATTTTTATATTCGCTATATAATGCGTATCAACATAATTTTATGCAAAAAAATATTTCATGCACTACAATCCGTTGTTTAAATTTTATTTAATATTTAATTGAAGACTTCGCAATGATCTTGACGCGAACACGAAAGCAGTGCCACTGACAATGACCAACAATGAAGAGGGCTCTTTGATGATTGTGACACTACTTTTGACGGGACGCGCTACGCCTTATTTGCACAATGGTGTTGTAAATGTTGGCGATGAAAGTACCTATGTAAGTATATTTGAAAAAAGTGCAAAGATTATTTATTAAATTGGCATAACAACAGGAAACGATTATCGAGTTATAAAAGGCTGAAGGAAAAATGTTTCCGATATCTCCATCTACGCTAAGGTGGAAAGATGAATATAGTTAAATACAAATATGATGACAGTCTTTTTCGTGAACAAAACCCAGATAAAAATTGAATTAGAAAATATTGTCAAACATTGTGCAATGACCTACGGTCAAAAAAAAATACAAAATTTACAAAATGACGGCTTTTGTAAAAAAACTGAATTTTACCCTAAAGTTTGGTCATTTTTGGCTTGCCAAAAGGTCATTGTATGGAGAACTATATATAGAACATGAAAAAAAATTTTATAGTGATCGGATGAACCAAAATCGGAACATGCTGGTTCGAAAGACAAACTGAGGCTACATTTTAGAAGGCTGTAATCAAAAACTATAATTGTAGTATGTTACTTTTAAAGTTTTATAAAATTTATATATATTTTTTTTAATTTCACACTCGATGTGCTCCTAAAATAACAGAGCTTTATCAGTTAAATGTACCTATCCAAATTGTTCACCCAAACTATACTTTACTTATTTTCATCTGCCCGAAAGTGATCTGATTTGAGGTATTCATGTGAAAAATCATATGATTTAGTGGTACAGAAGTCGTATATTCATTTAAGTCTCAGATCATCGCCCAGATGCTATAGAAAATTGCACCACTGCGATATGCCGAGAAAAGTCAAAATAAATATCGAAAATGTGAATTTTCATCGATAAAGCATAACATATGTATGTATTTAAAGTTATACCTACATGAGATTTTCGGAATAAGTATTCTTAAATATTTACTTTAATGCAATATGCGATCTCACTTATGTACAATTCCAAGGACCGTATCATGGAGATTTTTAAGCATCTCTTCTAGTAAAGCTTACTGATCTAGATGACTTGTTAGGGATATTAAAAGCACAGAGACGAAATGTTCATTACAGAATAGCGCGTGTCTTTAGCAACACAGATCATTTTAATTGCTCTCCTTATACCACCAAAGTCATAGTTATGCGACTTCAGCCCAAGTGTTAGCAAAACTTGCTTTTAGTATTACTGCGTTTAAACTGTTTCTTTTAAGTAATCTTTATTTATGTTCATCTATCTATCCATTTATGTAGGCCATTCCGCAGTATGGAATACTAAGTCGTTGCACTATCGGACTTTTGCTTTGGGATAATGATTGTTCGCAGGTAAGGTTTAAAGCTATTCGTATTTCATCGTTTAAATGAAATTGCTTTAAATATGTAATTATATTTGTATTGAAAAAAAATATATAAATATTTTAAATGCACATTTTATTCTTACATATAACTATACCATTACCGATAGCCCTCCGTGGTTGCTTCTCGGCAACCCGGTTCACGACTTAAAACACCCAACTATCCAGTTTGGATTACCAGCTGCTGTGGGCATTATGGTGTGGCGTTCAATCGAAATCCGGAACTTTTACGAAATTATCACGCAGAGTCGCGGTTCGATTTGAATTATTACAGTTGCTCTGGCCACAATGTTTTCATGACTATCGACAATCGTGTGTACAACGAACAGGCGACTGGCATGTTGGAACGACAGGCGACTACCGAAACAATGACAGCGGGCGTTGGACGTAGAGATGATGAAGCTGGCGGCGGTGGTGGTGGTGGTGATAATACAGAACTGCTGGTACGTGAAGAATTGACAATGAATACACCGTTACAACGTTTAATACACACCAAGTGGGAGGAGGCACACATACGCTTCAATGTGCAACCATCCATGCTGAGCTATCTGTTTTGCACAACACCATAAAGGGGGAGTGTTGAACTGCATATGCCCATGCAAATGCTACAATTCGCGCGTTTACCAATATAACAGGTGCTGCGGGGAGTAAAAATGTAACAATAATGGTGTGTCGATTTCATAAATCGTTTGGACTGCAGTGTAGTGCGCGGAACTGCAGCTGTGCCTTTCAATGCGTTATTTATTTCGTTATTTATTTTTGCAACCTACAAAATGCATTTGCGCAAGGCGAAATCTACAAATATAACATTTTTCTGCTATTGATAGCTTTAAAAATACGCGAATAAAATATATTTCTATGAAAAAATGTGCACTTGAAGCTTTGCTCGTATTATAAATAAATAAATATTTGCCGCTGACTAACTTAAGGTCTGAATTTTTACTAGTGAGCGAAATATTTTAATATGTTTGAGTGGATACAATCTGATAGCCACTTGTGAATTTCAAAAAATCAATATTTAAGAATATGTTAGAGCGTATTTATATGAATTTTTTTAACTTAGTGTAATCGGCTCCATAAATTTCAAAGTTTTTGGTTTTTTTACCTGCAAGTTTCTGAGCTTTCTGTGCTTACAAGGTGTAAATGGTTGATTGAGAGGTGGATAGTCGTCAAGAGTCGGCTTCATAAAGGGAACCATATTTGTCAAAGTCATTGTTGGCTTATCATAAAATAAGATTTGAATGCAATAGAGCGCTTTCAGATTTTACATTAGTCAATGGCCAGAATACAGTGTATCTTCTACGATTTCGTAGTGCTTTGAAACCTTAGCCACTTAGTTAACATGGTTTTTTTGAGCTACACCTGGAAGTCGTTTAAGGTTCATAACGAGTCTACCAAAGTATATGTATATCATAACCCCACTTTCGGGTACTATGTAGTTCTCAAATGGTTCAAAATTGCATACTATTTTTATGATGAATGCTCCTTGTTATACTCGTCGAGTTTGATATAGAGTTATATACGAGTACATATATATAAATTTTCAGGATGAAGAGACGAATTGAAATTCGAATGTCTATCTGTGCAAGCTGTAACGTGAGCAAAACTTGAGATATTCCAATGAAACCTTGTACACGTGTTCCTTGGCAAAAAATGGGGGATGATCGTAGATGGGCGTAATTTGATACAAGGGATAGTAGTGGTAAGGGGTACTTGTGCGCTAAAATTTTGAAAAAATGGAAATGGCCCCGTCCTCTAATAGGCTTACTACCACCACTAACCACCACTAAAACTAAAATAACCAAAGTTGCTCAGGATAAATCCTTTAAGAATCAGCCTACCCCCCTATCCAGTGTGGGAATGGATGAAATCGGATTACAAGTATAACCCCGTCCTCTGCCCATATAACGATTTTGTTAAAAACTACGAAAAGCGCGATAAATCAATTAATAAACGCCAGAGACATTACATTTTACACCCAGTATGTTACAAGAGGGCTTTCTAGGAGTCGGTGTTAAAATAAGACAATGGTCGTGGCACCGCCCACATTTAGGTGAAACTCCATATATCAGTTGCTACTACAGCGATATCGACCAAGTTTGGTATGTAACATTATCTTGGATGTAACATTCCTATGTTCAAGTGCGATAATGCGCGTAAACGGTTTACAATCACGCCTACTTCCCATATATCACAATTTTAATTTACATCTGTTTATTTCACTTTCCAATATAAAAATTAAGCACCAATGAATGCTAAAACTTTGCGCGAATGCTGGCTTTGAAGTGTACCAGCTTATGACCAAAAATTATCCAAATCAGACCAAAACTGTTCGAGCCACCAGGTACTGAATATATGGACCCCAGTTTTATTGCGAACTTTTATCGAAAATATATACTTGTATTCGATCTACTTTACCAAATTCACTCGCCCCAAAAAATGAAATAATAATTAATCGACTAGTTCCAAATAAATTGTTTGTGTTTAATATTATTATATTGTATTATCTTTCATTTTATTCAAAACTTTCGGTTCTTATATTTTTCTTTGCATATCTGCATTGTGTGTTGTAAGTAGTATAGTATATATTTACAAAAACTTTTTAATTACATATCTTTTTAAACATTTTCACAATATTTTTCATTTCTTGCATTTTATATGTTAATGCTGTATCGGTATACCGGGCTGCGCTCAGTGCTAGAGTTATATAATGCTATAATACTTATTGATGTATATTTAACTTCTTTTATACAACAAATTTTCGAAAGTCTAGCTAAATGTGTAGTGGATTTATTTTCATGTATATGTACATATATATAGTCATATCATATTAAATGTTAGTCATTTCTGTGTTTGGTATATGAAATTTGAAATATCTACTAATAAATATTTAAAAAATGTTGAAGGTCATTTTAAGAGCTCGTATAGTTATATAATTTGTAGTTTTATTTTATTTTCGTATCAATATTATAAGTAAGTAGTAATAGTATTAAAAAGGTTAGGGAAGAAATTAAAATTATAAATTCTTTTGTTATTAAAAATTAACTTTAGAGTAAAAAAAGTGTGTCTGACACTATTTATATATATTTTTATTTATGAAAATACTTTTGTAAAGGCAAAAAAAATTCGCTTGCTAAGTTTTGAGTAAAAGTATTTCTAAAGACTGTGCGACCTATCGCAAACTTATTTTAGCAAAATTTTGTAAAACAGAAATTTTGAAAATTTTTCAAAATGATTTAAAAATTGTTTAAAAATATTAAAATTGTTTAAAAATTGTGAATTAAAATAATAAAGTTTTTGGAAATTAAAATGCTTAGCAACAGTTTCAATTTTCTTTAACAATGTTTGAGAAAATTTTGGGTTTTAAATTGGAAATAGTTTCGAAATTCTTATTTTTTTAATAATTAAGTATAAATTATAGTATTTACTATGGCAAATGCAAAATAATTTCTAATTCATCTTTGAAATTTTGGAAAGTCTTTTTATGGCTATTATTTTACATATTTTTTATCTATGTTTATATTTAGTGTCTATTATAATATTGAAACACTATGTATTTGTAAATCGCTTATTTTAACTACATTATGATTGTTTTCGTAAGTACCACGTACTGTATGTTGTATAAGCATTATCTGTTGGAAAATTTAAAAATCGGATTTAGCTACAAAAACTGTAATAGAAATGGAGCAAAGTCAATTCGCTACCTTATTTTATGTCATATTTCTTTTGAATTAAAAATTTTATATTCTCACTAATGTTGCTAAATATTGTAAAAATCGTGCAATTGTTGAGTTGAGAAAAATTTCTTTTTTTTTATCAAAGATAAGCAAAGTAAGTGCAAATAGAATTATTTTTTGGCGAAAATAGCTTAGATAGTATAGAAACTTTTTTATGAATCTTTAATAGCTCTTGCACTCAATATCTTCTGCACTGTGGCGTCGAAAAATTGCGTTCTACGCTCATTTATGTTAAATGTAACATATTTAGAGGCTGACTTCTTTTGCGGCGCAACGACAATTTCGTATTTAAAATCAAGGAATGCAACTTGAAAGCAATATACAGCCTGCTTTTAGCGCATCGACTTAACTTTGTACTTTAGTACTGGGAAATTTTATGAAAATAGTTAACATATATTCTGCTTTTAGGCGTATCCACTTAACTATGTATGTATGCTTTAGTACTACGCTATATGAAATTAATGAAATCATGAAAACTTAGTATACTTTTAGGTATTTTGGTATTCCCTTGCTTATGAATTTCTTTCGAAAACAGTAAACATGTTGACTGCTTTTAGACGTGTACCGACTTAACGTTGTGCTACAGTACTCAACTGAAATTTTTAGGCATTTTGGTATTTCTTTGCTTGCGAATTTTTTTTGAAAATAGTAAACATGTGGTCTGTCTGCGCATTGACTTATCTTTGTGCTTTAGTACTGAAAAATGTCAAATGAAAACATAAACACATAACAGACTTCAGGCTGTTGTTTTATATTTCTTTGCTTCTGTATTTGTTTAAACGTAGTAAATATATAGCCTGCTTATAGGCGCATATGAAGTTTTTTTTAACTACCGTATGCTGGAGAATCTATTTTGTGGCATTTTGTGAGTGACCAAAAATGTGCATCGATTTTATTTTATTGTTATCAAATAGTAAATATATATACATCGCCTTATTGCAGTATATTTTATAAAAAGTATACTTTCGCGTATATGCTTCTACAAAAGTTGTTTAGACTAGATACAATACCTGTTTCTATAAATCTATCTATTGGTTTAGAAGCACACATTTACGCGCTTAGCAGGTTTTTTACCTTTATTCGTTTGTAGTTTTGTATTTAAATTTGTTTTCTGCGTAGTTTAGTGAGTTACATAAAATTCGGAAATCATATTTTTATTATTTACGTCTTTATTTCTAATAAGAATTCCTTTTATAAATATACATTTTTTTTTTTAGTTTTAATAAAACCACTCTTGTTTCGAATTTATGTGGACGTCTTTTCCTACACTTTGTTTAGCTTTTTTTCCCTTATTTCCGCTTGTAATCAAGAAATATACTTTATATGTGATGCCATTTGCATCCAGCTAACAGATGAGCTTGCGGACTACAATAGGTATGGATTCTGCTTCAAACATTGAGCACAACTTTGTAACTGAAAAGGTGGCTTAGGATTGCATAACCCTTAGCTTTAAGAAATTGATATAATATTGAAAATATACCACTGCTTTTAAGGGATATGAAGTATTTGGGCTTACTCCCAAATGCTTTTTTAATCACATTTATTATAATGTGGCCGTCATACTTTGGCTTTGAGCTGTGGTTTCACTTTAAAACTGCTCGTTGAATATCCAAACAATTTTTATCGCAGCAAGGATTTTTGGTGGTATTTATATGTCAATATTATTATTAATAATAGGTATTACTCAAATTCTTACGAAAGTGGATAGTTCTGTGTTTCAAAGTTTTATTTGTGGCAGTCAGAATTCTTGTTGTTTTAAAAAATTTTAATGGTTTTCCAAGACTAGAAAGCAAATTATTAAAACATTTTTTTAGATGAAGTAATTATTTGACATCCACAAAAATATACTTGTAAGCTCTACGCATGCATTTTAGTGAATTGAAATATTGTAATCAATTATTGTGATAATATAAATTAAATATGTGACTTTTGCAATTTAAATTTCTATTCTTCAAAAAAAAAAAAAATTGAACTCCTCTTATGAAAATTAATCTCTACTGACGCATTGGCACTCGAATTTACTGATATTGTAATATTTTTGTTTTCAATTGCCTTAATTTGAAAAAGAAAAAAATTTGTAAAATATAATAATAATTATAAATAAATTTTATAAAATTTGGTATAAATATAATTATAATTTTATTTCCATCATTTTTGTTTTATTTTTCTTGGAAGCTATACATATTTTCTATAGAACAACAACAGTTTTTTAGACTAAAATAAAAATCTTATTTACGAAGCAATATACTTTACAAGTGGTTTTTTTGTTTTAAGTAGGCTTAAAGCTTCAAAAATTAGACGTTATTTTTTTTTTTTAATTTTAAAAATTTTAAAATTTGAGCTCATAGTATCTTAAAAAACTAAACGTAAATCAAATATATGTGACAACACTCCAAGGTAACTAAAACTAAAGTTTTAAAGTAGTAATTTATAAATTAGGCGACACAGCAGATTTATCACTTAAAATATTTAACTATATATAAATTATAGTAGCTATACCTAAAAAAATCGTTATAAAATAAAACTCTTATGAATATGACATTCCACTGATATACTTACAGCTACATACATGTATACATAGTACAGATTATTTTGCTTATGAACCAACTTATTTGTAATTTGTGACTTAATATGCTTTGGTAAAAATAGTATTTTGTGAAAAATAACTGTACAAATTGTAAGCGCCTAACTAATTTTTATACAAATTGTATGCCTTTTATGCTCACTCTTTTCTTATTAAAATCACACTTTATAAATAAAACTTAAACGTATTCATATAGGTATATAGGCGATAAATCGCGACACAGTCGAAATTCCATTTTCAAAACTAAAATGGTTTTGCGCCGAGTTCTTTGAAAAAAATCAGTAAACGTTTTTAGTGCTTGCAGCTGTTTAATTAAGCTTTGGTTAAGGATTTCTACCACAGCACATTTTTGCGCGCCATTTTAGTGTTGCCAAATGAACCTAAATTTGTATATTCCATACATTTTACGTACGCACTAAAAATGTATTTAACGTCACTAAATTCGTATCACCATGTAATGTCATATTTAAGGGCGCAGCATTTGAGTTCTTCTTCGTTTGCGTGTGCCACGTTAAGATCTACAAAATAATTAAAATTTTATTTTATAAAACCATATGAGAATTCGTGTGTGTATGTGTATTACCTCTGTGCAATTGGAAGCCAACAGCTCGATTTCCGTGAGATTAAGTGGCGCTAAACTCTTCAGGAAGCCATCCTCTTCATAGCCCGCTTTGAAGGGCATTTTTGCATTGGGTCGTTCATGCAAAAATTTCACGCTCACCGCAAAGCCGGCCATATCGACGGGGAATTTACGCCCGCCTATCCAACCATCATAGAAACCTGTTATCTTGCCACCACGTATGATGGGCGTACTCACGCCAAATTTCGTAACCAAGCCGACGGGCCACATTGAAACCTTTTGAGTGTAGCGCATCTGTGGGAGAATTGATGATACATTTTGTGATAAGTATAGTGATCAGGAAAGCTAGGGTCAGCAAAGTTGTTCTGCTACAATAATAGTTGCATTTTTAATTTTATTGAATATGCAGAGATGAAAAAATTTATTTTCAAATGAAATAAATTTTAAAAATTATATGCGCCTAAAACTATGCAACATTACACTGAGCGCCAAAATGTAGCCAAGCTTGCCTTTAGATATCAAACAATGAACTCTATTGTATTAAGTATAATTAATTTCATATAATATGATTATTGCTAGATTTAATAGAGTTGAATTGAGTTGCCTAGACAGCCATATAAAGCTGGTGTTGATACTAGAATAAAAAATATGTAATAATTAAGAAAAAAATATAGACTCATTGTACTAAAAATATAATAAGCCACTATTTTGCAGTTTATCAATGAAAATTCCAACAGTAAATACTTTTCTAAACCAGAAAAAATCAATATTTTCAAGTGTATCCTTTCACCACGTACCTGCTCAAAAATAGAGATGTCATAGGTGTTGTCATCATCCGCGAAGTAGAAGACGCCACTAGTCGCATTAGCGCGTATATACTCCAGACCACGATTTCGATTCGAAACGCCACGTGGTTTAGCCTTTTTCGTATTTTTATACTCCTCCGGCATGGGCGCTGCGTTAAGTAAAAGAAAATACTTTGTCAAAAGATATTAAAAGAAATTGTTAAAAGCAATAAAATTGTGAGTAATCAAATTGTGAGCAATAAACGTTAAGTCCGTTGAGTAAGAGAGAATAAAAGCAACAAAGGCTAATGATGAAAGGAATTCCTAATGGAGATACTGAAATTATGCCACTAGCAGGGCGTTTAGCACAATAGCAGCAGCGTTGACACAGCGCACAGCCATTTGGCCTTGTGACCGTGATAATATTGCGGCAAGCAATTCAAGTGCAATCAGAAGAAAGGGAATAATAAGCATTGAAGAAAAAAACTACAAAGCAGCACAAGCATATATATTTATTGCGCACACAAAGAGCGCACATTGCAACAGTTAGCATATATTTATATACCATAGTATATTATAAGACTCACCCAAAAAGTACTCATAAGGCACACCAATGCGATTAAGTGTGTGCATCACCAGCGGCGATGTTTGATTCGCATCCTCAATCACGAGCCACAGCAAATTCACCACATGCTTGAGTGTGTAGCCGAGTCGTGTCAATTCCGCCAATTGCTCGGCGCGCCGGTATGTCGGTGTAATAATGTACAGTGGTGGCTGTTAAAACGTAAAAATGCGAAAAAAGTCAAATAAAAAGTTGTTTAAGCACTTTGTCATATTTAATATTCATTGAAAAGTACTCATACAGATATTTTAAGATATGCCAGTAAATTGTTTGTGTAGTTGTGGATACATATATAAATATACTGAGCTGCTAATAAGCTGTTAGGCTGGTTAGCAGATTGGCACGTTAGTCAGTTGTGTAAGTTGTGCGCGAATTTTGATTGAATTTTATGCAAATTAGTTGAGCAGCTAAGTAAGCAAAGGCCGCAAATAAAGAAAGTTCCTTTAAAATGAAGTACATTTATAATACAAAAGGAAACGCTATTTATAATATTATATTAGATATTAAATCAAATAAAATCGCAATTATAAACAAGAAATACAGTCTACCAATAATATTTTTTAGCTTTGTATGATTGAACAGCTGATTGATGCCTACAAACTAGGCTGAGCACACACTTGAACAAATAATTTCATAAGGGCAGAACGTTTGACGTCAATAAATCAAGATGAAAGGTGGTCCATTCAAACTGCGCGCGCAAACCGAATCGATAAAAAAATATAAAAAAAATTGTTTATTAATTGGTTGTGTGAAGTTTGAACTTCATATTTCAATTAGTATGTTTTTGGCAGCTGTTTGTTTGCAAGGTTTGTCTGGCGATATTTACTATGGAAAAAAGTTAACAACGAGTTTGTTTGAAATTTTGTGTTTGCATCACGTCTACAGAAACATTAAAAATGTTGCAGAAGTTTTTGAGTAGTCTACTTTATCACGTATAGCAGTATTTGAGTGGCGCAAAGTATTCCGTAAACGTTGTGAAGTCATCGAAAACTTGCCTGATGAGAGTCGTCCATTCACCTCTGTTAATGACAATATAACATCGAAAAAATTGAGGAAACAGCGCTTGAAAATCGTAATGTTGGCAACAGAGTGATAGCAAAGGATCTCAAAACATCTCTTAGGGATAAACTCAATACATTTTGGTTATTGTTTTGGGTATGAGGCGTGTCAATGCTAGCCTCCAACCAAAAGAGCTGAATCTTTGGCAGAAACGACAGCTACTTGATAACGTATATGATGACCCTACATCAAATGCATCATTACTGATAACGAGTAGGGGATTTATCAAAATTGTCCAACAATCTAGCGAATGACGCTCCCAAAATGAGCCGAAATCGAAAAACGCAAAATTCGCTGAAAGCATTAAACGCACTGAAAGCCATCCTAACTGTGGCTTATAACAAGTGTATGGGAAATTGGGTTAAGCAATGGCACATTTGTATGGCGCAGAAACTTATTTTGAAAGCGATATTAAAAATTTGTATTAAAATACGTGAAATTGTTGTGGTTTTTTTGTCAGTCCGGATCAAATTTGATCTATTTGGTTCGGTAATCTTATAGCATAATGGTTTCATTGTTAGATCGTAAACGCGTTGTTTTTTCCTGAAGATTAGTACTCTAACTGTTTACTTGGAACTAAGGATCATACTTGTGGTGTTTCTCTCAAGATTATTGAAGGCATGCAAATTTAATATGTGAATTTTTTTAAACAGTCGATTTTCAACTATCCGACAGAAAGCAAAACATTCAGCTCTTGTCTAAAAATGTACTTTGCACAATTGTTTGTTATAAAATTTCTTAAAGAAGTGAAAATAAATGTGTTTTGCTATATGGTAAAAATATTTGATCAGCTGAAAAACTGCATCCAAATAGTGGCAAACTTAGTTGTGAGTAAATGAAGAATAAGCAAATATTTTTTCGTTTCTACAATCAATAGCATTAAGTAATTGTAAAAGTAAGTATATGTGTATAAAACTCTTTGCTTAAATTTATTTTCTCTATCACAAAATAACCGTAAATATAAAACTAAATATTTAAAAAAATACACAATTTATTTAAAATATTATTTGAAAAACCAGCAACGCGTTAACTTCGGCTACAACGAAGCTATAACACACTTCACTTTTGCATTGCTCATAGCATAAAAGGGTATAAAAACAATCTTTATCTTGATTTGTATCAGTCAGTTTGTACGGCAGCTACATGCTATATAGTAGACCAATTTGAACAATATGTTCGGAGGTTGTAGCATTGCCTGGGACCTTAATTTATGCCAAATGCCATGAAGATAACTTTGTTGAATAAAAAAGTTCTAAATGCAAAAGCTTAATTTGGATTGGTCGATTTGTATGGCAGCTGTACGCTATATTAGTCCAATATAGGCGATTCCAACAAATGAGCAGTTTCTTGTGGAGAAAAGGACGCTATTTCTTTATGGTTGCTGAAAATTGCGTACAAACTTAATATAACCTGTACAGGGTACAAAGAAAGCAGTTCTTTGGCAAAAAATTACTTTATTTAGTATAGTTATCGTCTGATAATTATTTCTTTCGGAGTTTACAATAAGTAAAACCATAAATATAAATCTATTAGCATTTGAAAAACATTTATATACCACTGTTGGTATGATAATGTCAAGGAACACATCAGAAATGAAAGGCGCTGCCCATCTCATGTTCACTACAACGCCAATTCTGAGTTTGAATTGAAAATGTAAATCACATTTATTGTTATTTTGATAATTATGTAATAAGCTACATTGTTAGTTCAAACTTTTTATTAGTTAAATGTATTTGAACAAAAAAAAGCTAAATCTATGAAAATCGAACATGTCAGCAAATTGCATTGCCATTTTCAATAGTATTTACTTTTTTCCTCAATTGCGAGTATTACTACTTGTACTATTATTATTATTATTATAATTATTTGTGCTATGCTAATTCAATAAACGATTTGTGCATTGCACATGCAACTCGTTGTCAGCGCTGCGCTCATGTGAGCATACACACACATTATATACATATGCATATAAATACACACATATACCCCATGTGCAATTGCATACAAGCAATTTTCAAATTAGGCGCATGCAAATTGGAAATTACTCTTTCGCCTAACTGCCTGCCACAGTTCATTTCATAGTCGGCAATCGGTAACTGCGCACACATATACCTCTATTTGCATACATTCAGCTGCATTTGAATGCAGCTGCAAAATGTTTTTGTCTATTCTGCTAACTAGCTGCGTAGTTATGGTTACCCCAAATGCATACAAAGCGTCGGCTTTTCTTCTCTCAATTTCAATTTGCGCTTTCATTAGTTGCTTTATGTGTTAAGGTTTAGTAAATTATGACAGTGACATTCGTCAGCAATTTTATACTTTAGTAAGTCGCTTATAGTGGCCTATGCTGTAGAAGAGTTGCACAGAATTTGCTATGCATCATAAACAGAATTCTATTCTTGACCTAAATTTGGTTATGTGCGTAATATTTTTGCATGATTTTTCTGCGAATTTTGAGTTACCTGGTAAATCGCATGAAATAATAGTTGAACTTAAAAATTTTAAATCTTATATTAGAACAATTAAACTTCATAAAAAGCGTTGACGTCCTACACGACATAAAATTTAGTTTGTATTAATAATAAACCTACATCTGGCATTACAAAGTATCTGTAGGTCTATCTATGGCGTGACAGCCAGCCAGTGTAATCTAACCTAATCTATATTAGAACAAGAAAAACGTTAAGCGGCTGCACCGAAGCCATAATGGCCTACACATGTGTATTGCTTATAGTGTAAAAGTTTATTAAAAGATCTTTATCTTCATTTTGATCGTTCAGATTGCATACCACCTGCATGCTATAGTAGGGCGATCTTGACAATATGTTCAGAAAATGCAGCGTAGTTTTGGGCAATAATAACTGTAAAATTTAATAAAGATATTTTGTCAAATGGATATATACTTTTTCATATAAAACACTTTTCCATACAATGCTTTGAATTTTATTAGTCAGTTTGTACGGCAGCTATATACTATAGGGTTGTGATCTAAACAATATGTTCGGAGATTGTAGCATAGCTTTCGGCAATCATTTATTTCAAACTTCGTGAAGATAACTTGTTAAATCTAAAAATTTTCCATACAAAGACTTGATTTTGATCAGGCAGTTTGTATGGCGGCTGATATATATTCTTTAAAAATGAAATACTTTTTCTTACAAAAAATAATTCAAATTAAGTTTTTTATGAATAAAAATTAAATATTTAGAAAATATGTTTGCAGAAAAAATTGTATACAACATATAGCGCAGCATTAAATGTTTGTGTCTTTTACCATACACGAACAGTGCGTATACGTAACCTATTGAAATTGAATTTCAAAGTCATATGTGTATGTGTTTGTTTATCTATAAATATATATATTAATTGCATGCACTAATAAGCGAATAAACTAAAAAATACCAAAAAATATACTTTTGGAGTATTAAAACTTTCTACCAATTACCAAATATAAGTGAATGGGTGAACATAAATCAATAAGCAAATATGGTAAAACAATCAATGCAAACGAAAATTATGCAAGCAAATGCGTTGGCACGATCATGCTACTAACTACAAGGGAATATAAAACCACCACATGACATGCTGCATAAATCTAAAAACCTAAATATAAAGTTCTAAGCAAATAAGGTGAATAAAATGCGGGCAAGCCAATTAACAAATGAGTACTCAATCATAAGTGATGAGTGCAGGCAATTTACAAGCGAAGCAGGGAATGTTAAAGCAAGTCAACACAAATAAAAAAAAAACAAAAAACGGTATTTACGGGTAGCGATTTTGTGGCATTGACAATTGTATCAGCAGCTGGACGCGTCGCAATGCCAGCATTCGCCAACGTTGAATTTGTGGCATTTGCCTTTGCACGCGTTGTGGGTATAGTACGAATTGTCGTCGTTGTTCTTGTTGTTGTAGTTGCTGAATTTGTAGTGCTATTCAAAGAGCGCTTTCTCAAACTGTCAACCGCTGCAACATTTTGCGCAATAAACTGCTGACGCGCGCTGCCGAGGGTGGCGTTCAACAAACGAGTTGACACTACGCTTGATGACAATGTGGATGTATGTGTGGATGTGGTTATGACTGATGCGAATGATGAAGATGAGTTTGATGTGGAAATATTATGCTGTGTTGTGGCTTGTAATGGTGATGATAACGGTTGTGCGGCTGCACTAACAGTTAGCTTTGCTGATTTTCGCTCCTTTTCCGAGTATGTTTTTGTTGCCGACTCACTCGTTGTTGCATTTGATTGCCGCTCGCTGATTGATAGTTGTGTTTGTTCTTCTGGTGTTTGCACTTGTTGTTGCTGTTGTTGTTGCGGTTGTCGCGCACTAAATAGCGACATTGGTGACCATAAATATGTGTTATATTTTCGTGCGATAGCAGCGACATCCGCATCGGCTGAAATATCTTTATTCTGGAATAAAAAAAATCGAAACAAATTGAAACGGAAGAAATGACTGTAAGTGTTGTGATGTAGATGTGAGCGAATAGGTAGATAGAGTGTGAGTAGAAGAGATAACGATAAGGAGAGAATATGAGCATGACTGTGATAATGATGATATGCAATGATTTTAAAAATTTCTCTTTTTTATTAACGGTATAGAGAAATTATACAACAGATACGGTGTATTACCAGGATTACGGTACAGTACAAAAGTTGGTTGTTATACATAGGTAATGCGTCTGTTTGGGTAAAAAAATATATGTTTCACAATGCTAGTAATGCTAGAATAAATAGAAATTCACATTTATTAACCTTGTTTCTATAGTTGAACTTTATATAAAGCAAATCTAGGTGCAAATTTGTAACCCGCTAAATCACTATACTAAGTAATTGAACGATTTTACTACTAATATAATATATATTTGGTGCAGAACACTGTGTAAAAATCATTCGCATCCGGTGCGCACAAAAAAAAAACCAGTTTGTAATGGAGTATAACTAAACACCCGTGTCTAGTTACTAGTTTCATATTTCTTAAACGTGTGTGTTGGTCATGTGGTATAGTTATATTTAACTTAGCCATAATAATATTTGATAATTTGTAAAATATTTTAAATAATATAATATAATAAAAAATATTAAAATAATTTTTAATATAAATTTACTGTGAAAAATTTGGCATATCAATCGATATATTTAGTACTTAAATTTTAAAATATATGTTTGTGTGATAAGCTATACTTTGGTTTTTTGCTGTTTAGTGAAACTAAAAAACGTTTTTCTTTTCTAAATTCCTTTAAATAGTTTTCAAGCTGAAATTTCTGGAAAAGAGAGATATATCTCGAAATAATGTCTATTTGCTTATTTATTTTTGTATACCGATATATACACAACTTATCAGCTTTATTCGTTATTCTCTTAATCATAGATTCAAGAGTTTCCTAAATTTCAACACGATTTCCTATAAATTTACATCGTCCGTATAAAAGGTCAAAAAGTTAATAAGCTTACATAACTACCTAAACATATATTCGATCGTATCAGTCTATATAAATATTTAGACATATTCAAGAGAAATGTACATACATATATTTCTTGATTCAAAATAATTGAAAAATATCTTTGAAAGTTTAAAGCTATAATTATAACTGTTATAGGAAAATACTGGTGATCTTTCCGAAAGAATTTTTTTTGCATATACATACATATATCGAATGTACATATGTACACTTGAAAATATTCTCCAAAATTTTTAGTTATTTTAGTAAATAGTTTTAGAGATGTGAGCGTATATGTAAGAATTTTTGAATTTAGCGTAAACGATACCCTAAACTTGAAACGCGTTTTTCCCGAAACGCTGTTTTCAGAGTCGGTAAGGCAATTACTCCGAAACGACCTGAAATTTTTCTGCAACTGTTCCAGAACCTAGACACCGAATTACTGGACCTCAGTGTAAAGTAATAAATAACTCTGTACTAACTTTTTTTTTGTTTTTGTTTTTGAAATTGCATACTCTCGAACACTTTTTTAAGCCTTATTAGCTACCCTACATAATATAAATAACTATATTATATTCTGCCGTTGACAAATAAATATGTATATAAAATGTAATTTAATTCTAAAATATAAATTTATTGCTCGTAATTTTGCAACAAATTTTATTAAACAATATTAATATAAATATAAAATTGTTTTAGTAATAATGTATGCTTCTCACTCACCTTAATATATTTTGGCTGCGCTATTGGCTCTTGCGACAGATGATACTGATACAGCACCATGTAGATGCAGGTGGTCGCCACGAATATGGTGAGGAACATTTTTAATGATTTCGCTAACGGCATTTTCTCGCTTTTGAGCATTTTTATGTACGTATTTTATTTTAAGCGGTTATTTGGTAAGATGTTGTTTATGTTTGTGTGTGTCAAATGCAGTTGGAGTGTAGTGTATGTGTTTGTGGTTGCCTTCGTAACCATTAATGACTTGCCAACGCGTACGTCGACGAATTATTTAACTCATTAGTTATTGTTATTAGTAATATTTTTATTATATATATATTATATTAATTTATTTGAGTTGTTTTAAGCAACACTTTATGTTTATATATTTTATTTTTATTATATATTAAATATATTTTTAGTATTTTTATATTATTAAAGTTGTTAAATTAAATTTATTATTATTATTTATATGTATATTAGAAATGGTAATGATTTTTTTTTTAATTTTTAATAATTTTTATATATTTTTGCCTTTTTATAACGAATTTGTGCTTTGGTAAATTTTTTAATAAAAGTTGCTATATTAATGTTATTTTTTTTTATAGAAATAGTTGTTTGTTGTTCTGTGTTTTTTAGCATATTTTATTATTGTTTTATTTTAATTTTTTTTTGCGCATTTGGTAAGTTTCACGTTAATAATAATTCTCGTTATATAATAATATTTGATAATATAATGTAATTTTTTACTTTAAGAGTTTATTTAATTTTTAAATTTAATTTTAATTTATTTTTTATTAATACAAAACAATACTTTTGAATTAAGATTTTATGTGATATATATTTAAATTATGTTATGACAATTATTTTTTAATTTTTACCCGATTTCAATTTCAATTTAAAAAGTTTATTATATACAATTTTGGTTAGTTTCAAGATCAGTCGATTACTTTTTATGATTGTGCAATTTATTTACATTGGTTACTACTACTTTGAGGTTAAGTGTCTTGAAATAAAATAAAAAAAAAGAAATTGTTATGTTTAATAAATAATAAATAAATATATTTTTTTTTATATTTTTATTTATAAATAACTTTTTTTGTAGTTTTTTGCAACTAAATGTACCTTTAAACAGCTAAACTGTCAGTTTTAAATCTGAAAAAAGAAAAAAAATAATTTATTAATTTCAGCATAAGCACAAAATATTTATTTATTATAAAAATACATATATATTAAAATTTATTTATTAATATTAATTTTTAATTTATAATAATAAATATTAGTATATTTTTTAACTTAATTCTGATTCAGTATTAGCACTTCTTCTACATCAAACAAATTTTTTGAAAAATATTTAAAAAATGTTTGCTCATGAATCTTTATAAAAAATAAACTTCTCCATTTCACCTTCTTGCTAATCGATTATTTCCACACTAATCAGCATAATGAGACACTAAAAAGAACAAAAAAAAAAACAATCATAAAAGCACGAGTGCCTAGTACTGTAAAAACCAGCTGGAAACCGGCATACATTTTACCAAATTTTTAGCTTGATCTATAGATTAGATAATTTTTGTTGGGTTTTCTTTTATTTTTATAAAATTTTTTGATATTTGGGATTCACACCTTCTGCTACTGATTTTGAATGGTATTATAAAAGCTATGAATTGACCACTAGCATTTATTTACTTACTGATAAAGCAAATTGAAAATTGTCATTTAAATTTTTTATTTGTATCAACAAATGCTTTGATAGGCATTACATATGGACATACCTACACTTATTTGATAGCATGCGCCATCAACTGTGTTGTGGAAATTAATTGTTTATCATAGTGCGATGGTAGTTGCACAGTGAAACATTTCCTACATACTTGAGATAAAAAACCTATTATCTAGTAATGAATATATGTCTGGACGTCAATTACATGAGCAATTATGAAGCTGTTTCTTTTTATTTGTTATACGCTACACTTATTAAAAGTGTGCAGAATTGTGGGTAATTGAAAACTAATACAAATATTGGCTATAGCAGTATATAAGAAATATTTTTGAAGATACATTTGCAGCAAATTTTGTTTCTTGCTTTAAAAATCAAAATCAAAATCAAAATCAAGATAAAAATTGCTATATAAGTTTCTTTATCTTGATTCTGATCTGTTAGTTATACCAACTGTTATATACTATAGTTCTCCGATCTAAACAAATTGTTCGAAGTTTTTGGCGTTGCTTTCAACAATAATCTAAGCTTTCCATACAAGAATTTTAGTTTGATCGTACAGTTTCTATGTCAGCTATGTGCTATAGTGGTCCGATATGGGTGGCGCCGAAAAAAAGTGCGAAACAAATTTCAAAACAATATCTCAACAATATTTCCAACGTTTCTTTCTGGGTGTTACCTGTTCAGGATATATATGTTAGTAGTGAAAATAATATGAAAATTAAAATTTGTGTAGTAGTCGTGTATATTTTATCTATTAATCAATACAAGTTATACGTTAGAAGGATTAATTTTGGAACCAATTTCCGTTTCCACTTACTATATACGCTTACAAAATTTTTGAAGTGCTAAATTTTTCTATTTATATAATCTAATTTATTCGTCAGCTATTGATATTGATAGAATAACCTATAATTTTTTAAGTATATATAAATATAACTGCTTGTTAAATGCATGGCTAACTTATCTTTGAAGAATGTGCAGATAAAAAGTGGAGGTTGTGAAATATACAGCTCGAGTGCCAATTATTGAACGCTTGGTAAATTAATCATACATATATTTTTAATATTATATATAATATAAATATTACCGACATTTATACCGCAATGCTTGTGCATAATGGCAGCGCATAAGCAATGCCATTAACTTGCGCTGAAAGGCAATTACAACAGCTTTTTGTGCTGCAATATGGGTCAGGGCCAATAAAAATACAAAACACCGAGCATGTCTATTATGCATAATTCACTTACTGCTGCTCATTATGACGCGCTTGACTGGCGCTAGCCAGAGCAGTCAACTGGAAGCCAAGCTGATTTCTTAGCATAATTCCCTTTTATAAATTATTTATCAATGTAGAAAGTCCACTAATCGCCCCACATAATTTCTTTAATTTGCGTGCAGCACTTAAAAAGCAAATAGGAAAATACTATACGCAAAAGAAATATAAGCTTAACTTTATTAAATAATCATAACACTCATACGCCCTGTTGACCCACTTTTCACGCACACAAATTTCACTCTCAACTTAATTGCAAATGCCATTTGAGTTTAATTGCACTTTCACTTGCGTTCTATACATAGCTACAAGCCGAAAACTGTGCTTGTACACGTATATATATGTGTGTGCTGTGTAGTGTCATGTAATTGCATGATCCTACACACCGCGTCACGACACGCCTGACACGATTGCGGTCCTGCTCTAAATGTCTATTAAATTATTTATTTATATATATATATGGATATGTATGAGTGTGGATGTAAATATGTAGTCATGCCACGCGCAGTTATTGTCTACCAACGCTGACACTGCGCGTCACACACAACACGAGCACACAAAGCAACTACGCTACAGTCCTGCCGCGAGCCAACCAACCAATACACACCAGCAAACAGCACACAGGCGACAGATTGACTACCAAACAAATGTCGGATGCCATGTAAAACTTTCGCAGAGCGCGTCGAGCAGTCGGCAACATGCAAACAAAACGACGCCATCTTTCAGCAAAAAATAAAAATAAAAAATATGTGGAAAACTGCATTTTGCCCCACCATTTTGTAGACCACTTGCATATTTCCGCCCCCAATTGCCTACGTGTATTACATTTTAAACTAACTGTAAGGAATTGTATATTTGTCTGTGCCACCATCGCTAAGCCATTTAACCAATGAGTTTCCTGTACAAAAGCTGCAGCACGCACACACCACACACCTAAATGGTATATGATTGTATGTATCATGTTGCAAATCGGTTTAAAATAAACCTAGTAGTGTATTAAAATTCAATTCAATTCAGCAGGGCATTTCACATTCACATTTCGACCCTCTGTGGGTTGGCCGCATGCACGCCCTGTTGGCAACAACAGCACGCTTATATATGCTATAGCTAAAAATGCGCTTATACGCAATGTACTGTAGGGTAGTTAAAAAAAATAATGTTTTTTTTAGCTTCGTTCTCTGAAAACTGGCTGATGGACACCTCTAAGAAAGGCTCTTCATGTATGAGCTCTTAATTGTAACAGAAAGATCCTCCACTTAACGATTTTCTATTTTGTTCTTAATATCAGCTAGAAAATTGCATATCTCGCTTCCAACTATTTGAAAATAATTATCGTTTAATAAATTTTGTAGGAAATTTAATGCTTTATAAAGTGATATCTTACGGGTTTTTCGTAAACGTAACCGTTTAAAAGATATTAACGGTTGAAGTATGGTCATTTTAAAGCAAACTTCTTTATTTTCTTATAGAAAATGTTCTCCGTACCTTTACAGAGTTTTAAATAGGGAATCATCCAATTAATGAACTATGTTGTCATCTGTATAAAGTACATACAAATCATATTACTTATGTAATCTTTCTTGTTGACCGCACGTAAAAGTTGATCAATTTATCGCAAAATTTCTCTCTTGATCAACCTAAAAGAATTACCCTTGTGCTCGCTTAAACGTTTCTTAATTGTTACAGAGTTTAAAGCAAAATTTACAAGCAAGCAGGAGCTTGGAATAAAAAATATTCCAAGGCAGTGTTTTACTACATTTGCAGTATTCAAACACGCGCAATTTTTTACAAAGTTAAAACAGTAAAATCAGCGCCCAGCTTCAATTATACTGACTCTTCATTTAATATACTGACTCTTTATTGTTATTGATCTAATATTCCAACGGCGATTTACGGTAACTTGCAATAATATAAAAAACTATTGTATATGATACCTAATTGCTCTAAGTAGCTACGAATGATAGTTTATTAAGCTTTGCTTGGTACTAAACAGCTTTGAAACGCTATCTCTGCACCTGTCAAATTTAATTATCTTAAATTAACTAATGAGCGTAGTTTGCTCTATTTACCCTTGCAAATATCTTAATTACTTTTTAATCATATTCTAGGTAAATGTATGTGTAATGATATCATTACACAAACACACAACAATGTGTAATAGCTATAATTACTATGTCACAATTACGGTAAATATGCCTGCTATGATGTCTCCCCATACAGCACTTAGTTCACGCAAAGGAATTCTTCCCACCAACGGCAAAGACAAAGGAACTATTCGCTTACTACATTAAGGTATGTATGTATGCCTGTATGTAGTCGATTGTAGTATCCACATATTCGCGCTAAGTATTCGCAGGAGTCCCATTACTCTACAATGGAGATATGTATGCAAGAATATCCAACAATGTCTGTGCATTCACATACACATACATATACGTACGTAATTATGCATTTTCACACGCTTCGTTGAGCCGCATGTCCTTGACAATTTTCCGGCATACAACAGCAGCAAAAAACAAGTTCAAATTTTTTAATAAACTTTTCTCTTGTATATCCCTGAAAGTGGTAGTGGAAGTGTTGTGCAAAAAACAAAGAGTCAAGCGGAAAAAGGGTGCTAATTTCAGAGCAAAAAAACAAGTCTATACGTATATAATATTAAAGTTTCAAAAAAAGTCTTAAGCTTATTAATGACTGTGCGGCAAGCTTAATTATAGTACACATTTAAAAGCGAAATTGCGATAGTAATTTATTTTAATTTTATTTTTTTGTTGCAACTTTATTGCGTCACAAATGTGGAAAATGTCATTTAAGGGGTTATCCCCATTTGGCAATTGAAAAATCGATTTTTTTGCGTATATATTGAATGTACACATCCATATTTGAAAATATTTTCCGTAAATTGCAAGTTGATAAAGTAAATAGTTTTGAAGATATGAGCGTATTTGCAAAAACGCTGAGTTAGTATTTAACTTCCAAAAATTTAATCACGTTTATCTCGAAACGATGTATTCTGAGTCGGTGAAGAAAATTATCGAAACATTTTCTTAAAAGTGGGCGCCCCCATAATGGTTTTATGTACATACATTAGGGTAAGTAAAAAAAACCGCGAATGTTGTTTTAGCCGACAATTTTTTAAAAATTGGGCGTGATTTCACCCCCTAAATGGTTTAATGTACATTAGGGTGGGTAAGATGAAACGAATGTTTTTTTTTTCGCTTGGCACTCTGAAAAATTGGTTGATAGACACCTCAAAAAAATCTCTCCAAGTATGAGTAACACGAATGTCCTCCGCCTTGAAAATTTTCTATTTTTTTTATATATTATTATCAGATAAAAAAATCCATATCTTCCTTCAAAGTAATTGAAAAAATATCTTGTTTTAAATATTTGGTGATTTTTAACCGAACATATCGGTTAATCTGTAATCTTATATTATTCGAAATTCGTAGAAAATATTTTGGTGATGACAGCATGCTCTTGTGCCGAAAATGGGGTCAACACCTCCCTTAGCGCTCATATATTTATATTTTTAATTTAAGTATATATGAAAATCTCAAATATGATTTTACCTTGCGAGAGAATAAAATGTTCGGTTTAAACCTACCCTACTTCTTGATAATAGTTGCAATGTTTAAGGCCATCATGAAATGTAAATTTTGTTCCAAAAACGGACTTTTTTTTTGGAAGCGGACATTTTTTCAAAAATCCAAATTTTGACTAGGCTTTCGATCGTTACCCGTATTCACCTATTGTAATATAATATTAAATGTATTTTGGTTTTTAGATATGAAATAACTTTAAGTTAAATAATCATCCGAACTTCTTTCGGGGGCCTTCCTATAGTTCGGCGACGGATCCAAATTTTCCAAAATGAATCGCCGATTATTAAAGTACATTACATTCTTTTTGTTTATTCACACACTCACATTGTAAGCGATCCCTCAACGCCTTATTTCCTGCTTTATTGTTTACTTTTGTGGCACCGTGACGCCACAATAAGTGTTCATTTGAAACAAAGCAACGGCAAACAAAAAACTAACGAGCAAAAAACAGGCAGAAAGCTGGAGCCAGAGCAAAACTGCAGTCAGTCAAAAGAGAAATATACTCATATATACTACACTATGTAAGTATATAAGCAAATCACTCAGCAGCAGAACTTCTGAATGCAACCGTCCAACTTGCATAAATTGCACTAAATCTGTACATACATATGTACGTATATACGCTTACAAGCGAGATTGCAGAAGGAGCATTGAATTAAGCATGCATCGGACACAAGTGGATAATCCGCAAATATATGCAACTACGATAAAAACAAACGACGCCAACAATGCAACATTTATTAGTGTCTACACACACGCGCGAATCTCATAAGCCGCCATTGGTTGGGTGATGTCAAGTGGTGTAAATAAAGCCTTACTTGGCGCGCGACACTTAGACGATGGCTACAGGCGACAGGCGGCTGACTGTTTAACTTGGATTTATGGCGAAAGTTAAGAGGGATACCGAGGGCAAACGCAAACGCAAAAGCAAGTAATAAACGAAACTAAAAAGCAAAAATTGGGTATGTGTGGTGTTGTGCGAAAGCATGCTGAAAGTAGGTGAAAGTGAACTAGATGTGGCAAAAATTTACAAACATGCACATACACACTTTTTATGTATGTATTTAGCACATAGTCAGCAAGGGAACTAGGCAAAAATAAGATAGAATAAAATTTAGTTAGATTTATTGTAAGATTTTTTAAAGCAATTTTCGCGAAAATTGGCAGTTGCAGTTCATAACAGATTGTGTAATAAAGTAATTTGAAATTAATTAGTTAAAATAAGAAGAAAACACGCCAACTTCGACTGCAGTGAAACTGTAATACGCTTCACAGATACATTTTTTATAGCATGAAAGTATATAATAAGATATCTATCTTAATTTTGATAAGTGGGTTTTGTATGGCAGCTATATGCTATATTGGTCCGATCTTAGCATTATGTTTGAAAATTATAGCGATGCCTTGGATAGATATGTGCACAAAATTTTGTGAAAATATCTTGACAAATAAAAAAGTTTCACATACAAGAACTTGATTTTGAGCGTTAAGTTTGTATGGCAGCTATATATATACTTAAGTTCTCCGATATCGGCGATTCCGACATATGAGCAGTTTCTTCGAGAGAAAAGGATCTGTGCAAAATGGACGGACGAATAGACCGACATGACTAAATCGACTGCTGCTTCACGCTCTTCATTTATATATATAATTTATAGGATTTCCAACGTTTACTTCTGGCCTCCTACATATTTTTAAATCCAACTAAAAACGTTAAGCTTAATTTTAAAAGGTATCAGTGAGGTGAGTTTCTCATTTAAATAACTCGTAAAAAATAGTTATTTAGCAAAAATTTTCACAAGGCAAATTTTTGTGAAGCATAAAATTTTCTAAAAAAATCTATCTCTAATACATAACAGTTGTTTAAAGTGAAAAACGTTACCCCGCAATCACAACAATGAAATCTAAGTACCGTTACTATAATTTTCGACGCTCCTATATTTTGGTTATAGCCGTACATATGTATCAGCCTCTTTGAGCTACAAATTCGTCAGTAAGCACAAAAAATATAACTATATTCGAGAAATCAAATGTAATCATATCTTTGATAACTAAGAAATTTGCTAGCAAAAATTTGCACATTCAAGTTGTGAAAAATTTGCTAACACACATTAACACATATTCAAATTCGCAATATGCATACATAATGAAGTATATTTGTATGTACATAAACACAAAGTTATATTGTTATGCATTCATACTCAAACCCACACAACTTTTATCTGAAATTCAGATTTTTCTAAAAGAGAGCACAGCGTCGGAATGTAATAGAAAACAGGAATTAGAAATTTTTAGTAGCAGGAATTCATTTCAACAGAAATTCCCTTAAAGGTAGCGTCATACAAAAGACGGCTTAAACACATTCCTGCAAAAAACCGAACCAACATATATGAAGGAGTAAATAATCCATACATATATACGACGTATTCACTTGCTTTTCAGAAACGACTAGAAAGATGAATTATGTGGCAGCACAGACAACACACTATGGCAGACATACATGCATACATACTATGTATATGTGTATAAATGCACTTGTGTAACTGAAAGTCTGAAAAGGCAACAATATTAAATGTAAACATCGTAAAAATATAGAGCACATATGCTCATACAGTTAAACCTTAGATATGAATTTAAATATATGGTTACCGGGCAGTGCAACAACATTTCAGTACACAGCAGGAAAACACATGCTAAACATATGCATAAATGCCGCTTATGCCTGTTACATATTATCCATAATAATATGCGTACTTTCAGTAACTGTGCTTTATGTACATATATTTGCATGTGTATAGAAGATACATAACCTCAAATTTGTTTTCTTTAAATTACATTTTATATTTACGTATTAAGTATGAAAACTGAATATTATAAAGAATTTGCCTGAGAATCGAAAAGAAAACTTGAAAGGGCTTACTTAGTGGAAAATTAAAAAATAGATTATACCTTTAAAATAACATACTAAAATTTTAAAACGATATCTCAAATAGGTTTTCAGTTAAACTAATATCCAAGCGCTATGAAATTTTTTCTGCATGTACTGTACATATATGGTTTTCCAACGACCAAATTTTGGGTAAAATAAATTTTTTTTAAATCGCTGCTATTTTGTAAATTTTTTACTCTTTTCGATAGTATCTTTTAGTAAGAATATTTTTTTTTAAGTTTTAAACACTCAGACGTGCGAAATCACTGCAGCCATGAAGGACCTTTTTTAAGCGCCGTCGGCGATTGCATATGATTTGAAAAATTTGATGGTATATTCTTAAAAAAAAATATGTATAAATAAAAATTGTAAAACAATTGATACAGTAATCCCAAAAGTCGACTAGGCTGTCACACGAGGTGTGTCCCTTAACAAATATACGAGATTTATTTAAAGATAGGTGCAGCTCTTGAAACCTAGCTTTAAATAGTGAGCAGCTCTATTTTAATATAAAAATTTAACTCAATTAAGTTCTACAATACTCTAAGTCAATTATATACTTTTTGGGAACAAGCTATAAAAATAATTTAATTTAAACCATTTATACGAAGTAGCGAATAAGCCGGCAACTTTACATCAGTTGCCTTACATAATAGGCATATGGGACTGAATCCACTAAGTTTCTGATTGAATCCACTAAGTATCTGAACTTGAGTCAATTTTATCCAGATAGATAAAAACCTATATTTTTGGCTACATAAAGAATTATATTATTTAAAAAATGGAAATAGTTTTTTTTTTTGCAAAATGGGGAAACTCTGTTACATTATTATTATATCTCCGAAGTTCTCCTGCTAAAAATAGTTTAATTATTCGCAAATATAATTAATATAATATAACCAAGTGTGGTAAATCAATTTATATACAGCTCTAATTAACTATCTTACCTTAAGCATGCATAATAATTTTAGCGTTTATTACTCATTATACGACAATGCAATACTCTCTACTCTCAGCAGTTTAACTACTTACGTGGTAAAGTTAATTTAATACCATAGTATATATAATTATATTATATGCAAGTCTACTGCACTATATTATTTAAAAACTGATAACTGATAACTAATATTTTTTACAATGGTTGTCTAACATTGCAGGCTTATCAATGTAAATCTTTTAGTATTTTCGAATTACTTTTTGTAATGCCATATTTGAAATTAATTACTTAGTACTTGGGTGCAAGCATTTTGTGATATCCAAGCTTGTTATAATATATTTTATTGAATGAAAATAATGCAATAATACAGTGTCGCTAAAGTTCATTAATAGTGACAGCTTTGATTGCAATTATTTTTAAGTACGCTTCTCTTATCAATACACCGTATCAATATTGATTTATTGTTTTACTAACACCAATACCAATAATATTTAAAACGGTATGACATGCGATTACACTTTGTTTGAGTAATGACTAATTTTTTGCATTCATTAACAATACGCCCCTTAAATGGATACAAGCAAATTTTTGTAGAGATTATGGTAAAGAGTTATTGGTGCGGAGAAGGTCGAGAATTTTATGAGTAATAATATACAAATGTATTTATAATATATAAAAATCATAATAGATCCTTCCAATTACGTTTATTTCAGGCGATTAAGAAAGAATCAAATCAAACTAGCTTAAAAATAGAGTTACTGTTCTTCTTGCCTCAAGCTGGAACTGGAATGGAGAAGTAAGAAGTATAAAATGGCGAATAGTCAGTCGGAAAAGGCATAATTGTAATTTTTTTAGGTTAATTCGAAACTTTTGCCATACTCGTATGCTTTCCCGACTTTTTTTTTCATTCCTTCGTTTGTAATATTTAAATCAGTTTTGTGTTCTTCCAAAGATGGCAACTCTATACACCAATATTTCTAAAACAAAATTTTCTAGAATATTTTCTGTTCCAGAGATTTTATTTGTTTCATTACATTGTTCGAAATAAAGTTCATAAAGTGGCATTCAAAATCATGCAGGCATAGAAATCGCATGGTTATTAATATAATTTTTCCATATTTACTCAAACTATGTAGACATGCATCTGTCATTTGTTTAACAGTTAAAGTGATAATAGTTTTAGTGAGATTATTATACTGCCTCGAATTACCGAAAAAATTTCAACTACACAAACAAAGCAACAAGTACTATCTATTAGTGATATATACCAACACTAATGTTATGCACTTACCCTATATGCAGGTATGTATATACAATTAGTATTATCTAAAAATCATGATTTGTTTGCACGAAGTTAATTTGCAAACGAAACTGTTGCGCCAAAGCAGCGTGAAAAGTATGAAGCAAATAATTTAACTGTTATATGATATAATATAAAGTAGAGCTATAAAAGTGTGGCAACAATACCAATTTCTTACTCACAGCAGAAAGGGCTCACTAAAAAATATGTAATAATGGTAATAAAAATTTATAGATATGTTGATATTTATAACTGAATGCTTCGTTATGACATATATAAAGATATACATGTATATACATACTATTAATAATAGACACATGGAAAACAAATTGAGAGGCATATAAAGGTGTGCCTCACACGAACCTTACACAGTTACTAAGAAACTTCTTACGGTTGTTGTTAGCAATCATTGAGGCCACAAAATTCGGGCCGACACAACTCATTGAACAGAAACGAATAGAGACAAAAACAAAAAAAATAGCGAGAAGTGGAAAGGACTTTAATATAAATTACTAATTTTAATTGATGCACTTAATTGTATATTATAAAAAAATTATTCTCTTTCACTAGTGTTAGTACAACAGAAAAATAGAGGTGCCACAAATAAAAAATTGTGTTTATGTTAATTTTTAAAAAAAATTATGGGTAGCCAGAAATACAATAGGGGTGTTCAGACCGTACATGTTAATCTGGTAATTAGTTAGTTAATACTTCTTTAAAACACTTTACTGTAAACATACTTTTTGCTCTATTTCAGTAGTGTGCTAAATTTTGTTTCAAAATAGTTGATTACATTTTATTTAATACTTACTTTTGAAAAATTTGTCTCTAATTATTTTGTTGCGAGCAGCAAATATATTTTTTCCCAATGAATCAAATGAACTTTTTAGGCTACAACGCAAAACAAACAGCTGATTTGATGTTCCCAAGTAACGAAAAAATTAGCAAGTTTGTCACACTGATACTACGTTACTCAGTAGAACAATAATTCTTTAATTTTATAAAAACAAAATGCACGTAAAAAACTAACGAATAACACCTAACGATTCAACAAAGCATGTGTGAATATCCCTAATATTAACAAAATGTGCGAGAATTTTTTACAAAAATAATTTAAAATTTGATTTTTTTTTTAAATCGCACAAAATTAACAAAATTGTGTGATATTATGAAACCACGATGAAAGTGAAACTTTTTACAGATTGTAGGCATTCATTGTTAAAATCACGTATTAAATCTGAACTTAATAATTAATAAAGGAAATGTTAGATGACAAAAAAACTAATTATAAATATTTATTTCACTCTATATATGAAAATATACAATACAAAACTAAATACACTCATTCAGCTGCTATGCAATGTATGTGAATGTAAAATGCTGTAATGCGACATACGACAAATGAACGAGAAAATTCTAGATGATTATCTATCAAAGTTTAATAAATATTGTATTTATTTTCATTTAATGCCAGAAAATAAATAATTTTTAATCACACGTTTTTTAACAATTCACACACTTTAATGAACACATTTTTGGGAATTTTTTAAAGATTTTAAAAAAAAATTTTCATTTCTAAGTTTTTAGAAAAAATATTAAATTATAATCTGTTTTCTAAGCTTTGCTAAAAAGTTATGTTGCATTTTATTTGTATATCAATTTTAAATAATATTGTAAAAAAAACAAATTTTATTAACTGATAACAGTGATATACAAGTATATGATAGATTTTTTAACGTACTCTCTAATATTAAATAATGTGCTTACCTTTCTTACGTGAATATTATTTTCCTATCGAACTACCTTTCATCAAAATATATAATTATACTGCGCCTTGAAAACACGTATACTCATTAATATACAGTTAGCAGTGTTCTTATCTGCAAAAGCATTTCTTCCGGCAATTATTATTAATATTATCATTCTTCACTAATTTTATAGTATTTGCTTTGATTGGATACACATTAAATATATACCATACTTTAGACGTTTAGCAGTACGAAAACATTTGTGTTAAAAAATACTAGGTATCTAATGCTTACTGCGCTCTTATCAATTTCCGGCACTACCCTCTATGGCAATAAATGGTTGATCAAAAGTACAATTGTATTTACAAGCTTAACAAATATTTTGACATATTTTTCCCAACTACTTGTTTGTTTCTTTAATTTCGCCACAAGTTATTAGTGGATTGCTTAGCGATTTTAAATTTTATTAGATTTTTTGTACAGAGAACTTGCGACTAGACATACGCATAGATTTCGTTATAAATTAAATAAATTGTAATCAGTATAAAAATGTAGATAACAAATGTATATGTTGAGAACTAGTTCAATGACACTCTATCAGGTAATGGATGGACGGATGGATTTTTTTAAGAAACCTCTATTTTATGTAAGAAAATATATGCAAAGCTATTGCACACGAAAAACACTGTTTCGAAAAAACTGCCTAACTGTTAAAATTTTAGTTTATTTCCGTTATCAATTTTGACCATGTGTTAACAAAAACTCAAGCAACCTACTTATGTATGGCAGTCAGCTTATCATAAAAATGTATAATTATATGTAAACGTGTCCGCTGTCAGACCTTATTTTGGGCATAAGCTTACAAATTTTATTGAATTATTATTAACTTGTGATTGGTTTTAGCAAGCCTTGAATATTTTTTGAGCGAATGTATAGGTAACTACGACTACTGTTTATCGCTTGTTTGTACTTGTATTTATCTAATTTTTGTTCATATAAAGCATCAAAAAGTAGTAAAAATATTTATTTATTCGTATTTTTTATTTATATTAGAGTATATTCAGGTTTTTATGGTTTGGTTTATGGCATACTGTATATTCAGGTTATGGTATCAGCTTATAGTAAAATATATAGCATTACATATATAGTTATTACAATAGCTAAAAAGTTATTAAATAATATTAATACTCGTACTTACATAAACTGAAACTAATAGTCTGCACAAATTAATAAAGTGTTATCAAATAAATAATTTAGTTAAATAAATTTTAATTATTTTAAAACGCTAAAATCTATTTAGCACTCTAAGCGGCTATTATTAAGCAAAATCACACTTAAACTTTCACTCATTTCAATACACAAAAAAAAAAATTAAGGTTTCTGAACTAAATTTATCGAATTCATTTAATTAAGCACATTTGCGATTTAATTAAGAGCGATATAGTAACAAAATATTTATGAATTTTTAAGTTTTTCCTTTTTTCAAATAAATAATCGAATAATAAATTTCCAGTTTCGTTATTTACACAGTGTCCAACAATAAATTTTGTAATGCGTAGAAAACTTTTAAAAATACACAAAACTGAAAATCATACAGAATATTTTTGCGCACTACAAATAATTAACTGTTTTTGTTTTTCGAGCAACAGCTTCTGACCATGTTCAAAACAATAACACAAATTAACTATGTGTCAAAATGAGTACAACACTTCATAAAAGCGGTTAACAACGACGGCGTAAGCGTATTCAATTAAAAAACACAAACAAGTGGCGGTGTCATTTATTAATGAATTTTTGAATAGGTCAACAATTAAACTAAGCCTCAATGAGCACGACCGCAGTTTGTGGTGCAAGGGGTTGCTCACGTTGTGGTTGCTTTTTATATGTAAAAGTACGTGTTTCAACACCCAAAATATTATCAACTGTTATAACTAGTGTTTATATAGACAGCGACTGTTATATGAATCACCACAGCAGGGGGTAATGGTTAACTCGTAAAGCATTATTGACAATTTTAGAGATTTTTCATAGTTATTGAAGATTCAGTTGCGACTGAGCCAATATAATGCTTGCGAAAAAGAAAACAGTTGTCTAAATATGCGTCGAATATGAATCGAACACACAACTGGCATAAATGAAGTAGACTGACTTAACTAAATAAGGATAGAATTGAAGAACTTTACATCTCTTAAATGAGTTTTTTTTTTTCAATTATATTATATAACTAGTTTTTGCGTAAATGTTGTTTTACAGGAAATGGTAATTGGAAAAGTTAAAAGATTTTCGTATATAGTACAATTTCATATTTATTAGCGTGTTATTTTAAGTCATCTCAAAAAGTCAAAATGTTAATAATTTTTACGAATTTTCACGATATAAGGGAATTGTTTGGTATGTCAAAAAATACAACAATTCGAGTCCGCTACTCTTCTAAGAGACTCGAATTCCTTTTTATTACCTTTACATTACATCGGGAAAAAAGTGTGTTACACGAAATATACACAAAATGTTTAAAAAGCTATGACTTTATGAAACGAAGAATATATCTATCTGGAATCTGGACTTATTTTTGATACTGACTGATCGGAAATTAGCCGCGCCTTAGAGAATATGCAAGAAAAATTGTCGGCCTGTCATAAGATTTTGTCACTTAAGTTTTGATATAGTTTCAAATTATACTCCATCCAAAAAAATTAAATTTGGTTCAAATCAATATTTCATAAGAGGTCTATTGCACACACAGAAACCCCCCTCTCGTACGCCTTTGTCAAAAGACCCACACATACGTATACTATATATGTATTTCTGCTAGTCATCAATGTCAGTTAAAACTATGAAAGTCGTTCATTAAAAAAACTTTGTTAATTTATTTAAAAATGTTATGTGGCACCGCTACCTCATTAAGTAACAGCAGTGCGTATGCGTGAATTCCTGTATGGAACAACAAAAATTCGCATAATTTGCTGGCGAAAAGTTTTGCCGTTAATTATTTCACATTTTGCACATGTTCGCCCGTGTAAAGTTGTGTAAATTTGCGTAATTTGTATGATTTAATTATTTGCACTTAAAATCATTATTACTCTCACATATATTTTACATTTAAGCACTTACATATACTAAGTAGTTATGTAAACATGGCGTATGGGGGTATATGGAACCGCACTAAAATATTGAACTTGCAGTTTTGTGTTTGCATTGTTTCACGTCAAAGGCGTCGAAGCTAGTGTACATGTCTGGCTGGCCATAGAAACACAGCTCGAATTTCACCAAATACGCGGTCATCAGCAGCAAAATTTATGATGACGTAAGCGCAACTGAAAATTAATAAATGTTAAGTGTGAGTAATTTAAAGCAGTTTATTAGCAATATATGCAGTTCTTTGAGCGCGTCTCACTTCAGTGACTAGAATAAAACAGTTCTTCAAACTCATTTTTTTCTTTAATTAAGCACCTCCATAAAAAATATTAAAGCATGGAAAGCATAGTTCAAAATTATTGTTTTAGCTTTTCATTTTCATTCCCTATTGAACTTGTGTGGCGACATCAATAAATATGACAAAAATGTTGTTTGTTATACGCTGCAGTGTAATGGCGACGACAAGGCGAAAGGCAAACGTCAAATATACAGACAAATACAATTGTAGAGTTAAAAACAAGAACGGAGCCATAAAGTCAGCAGCCAGAAAGGCAAACGGCGACAGGGCGACTGCAGCCGCATTGCCTGAAGTTCATGGTTCATGGCTTATAATATATGCACAAATACATTTATATGCATGAAAACATATGGATTTATGTGGGCGAAATGCCAGCGAAAGCAAACTGAACTATGTTCTCAGTATTTTTGTTTTTCGATTGTTTGCTTGTTTCAACACAAAAACCGATGCCTAACCATAGGGACACCGAGCAACAAACCAATTGAACACCAACGGATTCACAAGCCAACTGTGCGCCACCCAATTGACCGAAAATAAAACAAACAATAAAAAACGAAAGTGAAAACAAAAAAATCGAACTCGACTATTGGCAATTAAATCGTTGCTCGTGCTATATACCATACAACAATGCAAACAAACACAAAAATTGCAATAACAGCAAAAGCAATAACACTAAGCAATACAAATACAACAAGAGTAGGAAAAAGGCAAATTGTTTGGCCAAAATAACTTTACAAAACGATTTCGTTGCTTACTTGAAAAGTTGCCAATTTCAGATAAACTCTTTTGTGTGTTTGTAAATATGTGCAAATGTCTTTGTGTAGCAATGAAAGCGCTTTCACACACACATGTAAACAGTTTAGCAAGAATAGCGCGAAAAAGTAGCAAAAAGCTGCAGACTTGCGAATTTTTCCCACATTCACCGGTAACGATATACGGGTATTTATTGATTGCAGTTTAAGTGAGTAGACTCACGAGTATACTTATGTATTCACATACATAACATGCATATGTATTATTATTCTACTGGTCCGTTACATTGGCGTAAAAATGAGTGGATAATAGGTGAAAGCTACAAAAGCTAAGTGTTTGTACGTGTCACTTGTTTATCTTAATGTACTGTAGATATAATATTTACTGTTTTGGAAAGAAATGTAAGATAAGGAAGTTTTTGCAAATAATTTATAAAATGTCACACATGAAAATTGTATGTCGGAAAAATACTAAAAGCTAAATCCTTTATGGAAAATATGAGCATAATAGAAAAGTATAAACTGTCTTTTGATATAACTTGAATTAAAAGAATTTGATTTGAAAATTACCAAGAAAATTACAGATAGAAGTAGACTAGATTAATTTTAATTCTGAGACAGCAATATCATCATTAGTGAAACTAAAACTTGTGGCAGGGGATGTGAAACTTTTTTACTCTTTTTAATTACTACATAATTATAACACCTTTAAGAATATATATGATACTCATTCAAATACCTTATTTTTTCCAAAAAAAGCTAAGGAAATTCACTTAAAGCACTTACTTATTTAAAAAGTTCATAAATTTCCTTTAATAAATTTTAATCACTTGCTGTAACTCTACATTAGCTAATTTTTTGTTTTATCTGAAAACCAGGCCTAGGCTTTAGATGTCGCCAATAACTTTAATTTTTAAAATAATTAGCCTTATTTACCAAAACAAGACATTAGAGAGGTGCAGTGAGAGTGTTAAATGAAATACGAAAAACACCTAAAGATATGCTACACCTACGACCAGAAAATGTTAACAGTTCAATCTCTCTAATTTTTAACTTTTTGATATTTCATTTGTATTTGCATTTGCAGTCCAGTATTTTTCGATAATATTTTCGATTTTTTAAGCCATTCTGAAGAGTAATTTTTTTTTACCAAGAAACTTAATTTTCAAGTGTTGGCTTATCCATCATATTTGAGATGTAGAACGTTTATAACGAAGCAAGAGCTGTCATAATTCAGTTTAGATCATCCTTTTCAATCGTGTTGCGAATGCTAATACCTCTATCATCCCAACTTATTAGAAATAGTAAAATACCCTTTGCTGTGTCTTTTTTTGTGCCTAAGATATCGTTGCAATGTCTCCTGAACCTTTTAACCTTAGATTAAACAGACGAGAAAGTACATATATAAGTAGTGGTCTCAGCTATACTTGAATATAAAATAAATATTCAAATCCTTGAATCTAGCTCCAAGCTTTAATTAGTAACCACTTGCCTTCTTTGCCAAATCTGATATGCTCCGAACTTATACTTGTAGTCCGATTTGGATTTAAATATATTAGACATTTTCCGTTCTGCTGAAGAATATGATGATGAATTCTCTCCAATTTGAAACTATAATAAAAAATCGATTATCTTCATGAGGCATTGCAAACCATCAAAGCAAATGAATAAGAGACGAGTCCATGACACCCACTCACTCATACGAGTATGATGCTCATCATGGTAAATATTAACTCTACAGTCAGAATGGTCATTTAAAGTCAAACCAAACTTTACCTCCCAAATTACTCTACAGCATGTATATTCTGCCCGGACGTTCTAGATATCATATATTCATTTGCACATCATGTGAAAATAGGCTGAGCGTTAATTTGGTAACTGTATTTAAAATTTGGTTGTATACACATATGTGTATATACAACTGTACAACTATGTAAGCATGCAAGCATTTAAATTATCCCAGCTTTTGCTGCAGTGTCCTCATTTCATTCACTTTTACTGTTTGCTGTCACAACTGTCACTGAATTTTAATTAAAAATTTGTAATGGTCAAGTTTTGAAAATGGGTTATTTAAAATTTCATGTCGATTGCATGACGACTGACTCTTGTGAGCACTCAACACGTTGCTGTAAGTAAGCTAAGTACGATAGCGGTAAGATAGGAACAAGTTAATATACAGACGTCCTATCTGGCATACTTACCGTATAAAGAGCCGATATGGATACTCACATACCTATATGTATTTGTTGGTATGAGCTTTAATAAAATATCAACGAAAGGGTGAAAGTTCTATGGAGCAGTTCTATGGAACATTGTATACTTTGTATTTTTGTTTTAAAAATACTCATTGGTACTTCAATTTAGCATCAATTTTTTTTTTAATTTTTACAGTCTCCGTTTTAATATGGTATTGACACAATACTACAAATAAACTCCAGCCCACATTTTAGTATGAATATTCGAGTTTTACGGTATGTATGGGAGATAAACATTCAGCTGTGCTTTTTGTTGATTTTTTTATATTTTTTTATTGGTCAGTTGGTAAAAAATCCCATTGCAAAATTTCCTATTGCCCACGAAAGAAAAAAATACAATATAACATATAATAAAAGTTGCTAAAGGAAATAAAACTCTATTGGCTAGTATATTGAAAGCATTGCATGAATATATGCCATTATAAAAAGTCAATACTAACTGTCAATATACCAGATGAAAACGCAATAAGAGCTGACGTTGTCATGACAGCACTAAACATGGCAAAAAAAATTGCTGTCTTAAAGCAAACTATTCTGTAAGGTAAAAGCTTTCGAAAACCGTAAAAATTACTTTTTACACAAATAAAAATACCAAATTAAAATTGCCTAGTGCTCATACTAATAAAAATACATTTCACTCTTACTATCCATTCAAATATTCCTACTAGTATATATGTATATCAATTTTCAATAAAGAAAAATATTTTACTGCACCTTATATGCACATAAACCACATATTTTTTATATTTCAAACATATTTCTGGATTAATAGGTGCTTTTTAAAAACCGAAGAAAATTTTCCTTCCAAATTTTAAAAACTTGAGCTTACACACGAAGATTTTATACAGTTTAAAAATAAATATATTTTATTTTACTCACCTCATATCTATTGTGGCTGTTTCCAAAATATCAAGGATAGAGAAGAATTCTGGAAAAAATAATAAAAAAAATGTGAAGAGACGTTACAAAAATAACATTTATTGGAATAATAAAAATATATATAAACTAAATGTGCTTCTTTAAAGGGTTATATAACTTGTGAATTTCAAAACCTTGATTTTTTAGCTTATAGTATATCGAATGTGCATATATTTGAAAATATTTCCTGATAATTTGAAGGTGATTCCGCAAATAGTTTCGGTTATATTAGCGTATGGGTAAGAATTTTTTAACTTAGTATTATCGGCTGCCAAAATTGTAAACGTGTTTTTTCTCGAAACGCTGTGTTCACAGTTTTGGAAAATGCTTGGTGAAATTTACACTTGACCTTCTTAGATATATTTGTCATGTGATGATCGAAGAAGTAAAATTTTTGATTATAATTTCGATTTTTTTATACACTCTTAATTGTAAATTTTTTTTCAAAAAAACACTTTTTTGGGGTAACCGTCATTTTGTCAAAAACCCAAGTTTTGTCTAACCCTTCGATCTTTACCTGTGCTCATCTATTGTAATAAGACATTTTTGTGGTTTTAAGATTTCAGATAATTTTAAACAGAAACATCTTCCTCACCGCCAGACACATGTTTTCGGAGGCTTAAGTACATCAAATTCCATACCGAAATGTAAATCTTTGTAACTTTATTTATTAAATAAAAGGCTTCTTCAAAATACAAAAAAAAAAAATAACAAAAGAGTTTTTTCTGACTTGCAAATGGATATAACCACTTAAAGCATATATTAATATATAAATTGATTTGTAAAAAAAATTCAATATTTACGCGTTTCGTATTCTTCTTCAAAATTATACTAAATAAATACAAAAATACGACTATATTTAACCTCATTCATAACTTCAAAAGAAAGGATATTTATATAAGAAAAGAAACCACAGAATCCCAAAAGCAATTTAAAATATATTTATAAAACAAATCTAAAATTTAAAATTTCTCAAATAATAAATAATAATAATGTCATGTAAATTTCATACCTTTCTTTAAATATGCGATTTTGCAACAATATTAAGTACCGCGCCCAAATGTAGGCAACATATTTTATTATTTAAAATTTACTTAAATTTAAATAATTCAATAAAAAAATGCGACATTACGTTTCAGTATACAAATATACGTCTGACATAAAAAGTCGATAATTTTGATCACCTATGACACCTAGAGCACGCCACTGCGTATGAGTGACAATATTTCACACATCATCCAAACTGAAAGTGACAGTGCAAGTGGATAGGATGACTCAATGCAACAACAAATGTGCGCGACGAGACATTGTTGTTGTTATTTTTGTTATAACAAGCTGTCACAAGTGACTGTCACATTTACTGCCAGCAAATATGTACGCATGCGAGTATAAATAAGAATACCAGATGCATATATAAAGCTGCAGTTAAATCATAGCGCGCAGTTTAAGTGTAGAAGGTGCCTCATGCCACACACTGCCAATCCAAAAATGCTCAGAATAATGGCCAGGTCGCCAACAACAACAACACCCGCACAGAAATTGCTGGATTTATTATGCGTTAGCAAATGTGGCATATATACTTGTATATGATATATGTTTGTGTGTACAAATGTAGCAGTTAGTTGCTATTTGCTGCTCATATTGCGATATTAGCCGTTATACAAATACTATGTAGTGTAAAACTCTGTCTGTTATTGGCAATTTTTTTGTTTTTGTTGTTGTTGTTGTTTGCTGTTTGCTGCCATCGGCCTGTACACTGTCTATTAACACAAATTCTGCTTGCACATCACATTCGCAACGCACAACATGCACACACTAAGCTGGCATTTGCCGCTAAAAGGATAAAAAATGACATCAACAACAACAAAAACAAGCAGCAATGTGGTCAAAGTTAGCAAGGCACCCGTAAAACTACCAACGGTTGAGTCATTTAAGCATATAAATTTACTGGCTTTTGGCCACAACAGCTGTTACTGTGGCTACAGTGAAAATGCAATTATTGTGATTATTGTTGATTATTGTTGTTGTTGTTTTTGTTGCTGCAACTACCGTTAATGTTAATTGCAATCACACTAGCATGCATATATTTTTATGGCTGTAGAGGTGCACATATAGTATGTTCATATTTGTGGTGGTCGTGTTGCTATTGCTACCCTTTGATATAGTTGCGGTTATGTAAAAGCGTTGTAAATTGTTTTGCGGCTTTGTAGCGTGCACTGTATTTAATTAGACCAAAATGTTATATAAACGATATGATTTAAATATAATAGCAATAAAACTGTCATATATATGTATGTAATTAAAATGTGTTGAATGTTATAGAGCTATTAAAATAATGAGGTTGAAATAATTTTTGGACGCTGAAGCAGTTGTTTTTATATAACAAATATATGTGAAATTGTATATAAGAAAAAAACTTTTAATGACAAAAAATTTGCTTAGTTAATACAAAATACAAGGCATTACATTTCCTACCTTGTGAGACCACTACAGCAGCTTTTTTGATAATCAGATTAAGACTTTGATTCTGATTTTATCTGTTTTACAATACCCATTGCTCCTAATACTTAAAGAGTTAGACCAGTCTAGAATCCTCAAAAAATGCTTAATATTGAAAATCTTGTATGCGAGCAAGTAACAAAAATTCGAATTTCTCTCATTCAGGCTTTATTGAGCACGTTTTCGAATGTATAAAAAAATAATATACATTATATATATATTTGGTTATTTAGCTTGACAATCATTTTTCGAGGATCAGTTTGTACGACATCTATATGTTATAGTGGCCCGATTTAAATTATTTATTTATTGCTTTGCGCAATAATGCATGTCAAATCTTATGAAGAAACCTTGTCAAATAAACAAGTTTTTCATACAAGAACTTGATTTTGATCAATCAGTTTATATAGCAACTGTAAGCTATAGTAAACCGATCAGAAAAATGTATTCACAAATTATAGCGTGAGAGAATAATCTGCGCGAAATTTCGAGAAGATATCTGGCCAATTAAAAAGTGTTCCATTGTTCCATATTTTCAATAATGTTTTTTCATATAAAAAATAAAATGCTTTATTCAAAATTTTTAATATTCCAAAGATACATATTTTACAAAGATTTTGTGAAAATTTCAAAGACAAATATTCAAAACTCGGTCATTACGACGTCATTTTCGGCAGTCCCACGGAAAATAGGTGCTTCCGCGTTGACAGCAGAATTTCTGACAGGTTTAGAAAAAAGTAAGAAGAAGAAAATACGTGATTGAACTAAGAGTATTAACTAGGTATTGAACGGGGAAAAAACAAATAAAGTAAAATTTGTATTTTTAGCAGACGTTTTTACAAAAAAATGCAAATTTCGGTGAAAATTGTTCGATATTTTTTATTATTTTTATTTAAAATATATCTCAAAGAACCGTGTAAAATTTCATAAAGGTCGATTGAGTAGTTCGTGACAAATCTTGATAACCGACTTTGAAAACACAGTTTCGAGAAAAACGCGTTTAGAGTTTTAAGTGATTATATACCTGACCGCAACTTTTCTAAGCTGTAATTCCAAAACTATTACTGGTATCAGCTTAATAATTTAGGACAATATTCTAGAGATTTTATAGAACTAAATAAGACAATAATATTTTTTTTTTTTTGGAAGCCGTGAAACCCATCTAACCCCATCGCTAAAAATACTATTCGGATCAATGTAATCAATATTCTAGATATGATACAGAATTAAAAAAACAATAAAAAATCGATTTTTTCGAAGCCTTGAAACGCATGTAAATCCTAAACAGATAACATAAATAACCTCAAGAAAATTGATTTCACACTCCAAATAAATTTGGTCCTGATAAATTAAATTTGCACAATCAACCAATCTTATATAGTAATATTCGTTTCTCACGCGCCATTTTAAAAACCAGCTGTGAAACAAAGTATTGAAAATCGCAATATTTCCTAAGCGGAAATTATTTTAATTACATTAAAAATTTTTATACATGCATGTACAATATTTACTTGCAAATTCATTTCATACGCACGCATTTTACAGTTCAATGCCTTAAAAGCTTCAATAATCATCAATATGTACACATGCTTTAACGCACGCAGAATAATCGAGGAAAGTAATGCGAGTGCATCCTTGTTGTTATATTAAATTTTATATTCACACTACAATTTATACACACACACACGTGTAATATATGGTTATATTTGGACCAAATGCCGCAATAAACACTTCACACGGTATTTAATATTCAGTTGCTTGTCTGTATGTAAGTACTCAAAGCAAGGTATGTATGTGTTTGATGCACATTTTTCCACTTCAACTGGCAGCGGCAATTGTAAAAATACAAATACAATATAAAGCACCGAAACAATACCAACAAATCTACTACAAGTATGTACATACGTACATATATATGCTTGAGTGTACTATATGTATATGTGTGTTATTTAACACTACAAGCACGTATGTAGATGTATATTTAAACGTTTATACCGGTTGAGCACTTGTCTGTGTATGTGTGCGGCAACTTATGCCCGCAAATGCGTGCAATGCTTTCACATACTATAATAATTACTTTTGTTTCACCACTACTTTCATACAAACTTACAAACCGCACATACAACCAATAATACACTATATGTACTTGGCAGCTTTTGTTGGCATTTCCTTCCTTCCGTTAAGTGCTCTTCATATTTTTCTCCCTCTTTCCTTTATATATCTGCATACATTTGTATATGCCATTCACATTTATGTTGTTCTTTATACTTTTTGCGACAATTATTGCAAGGAGCTTGCTCACATGACCGGAAAAGGTGAAAGAAATTAAATAAAATATTACAGCCACGACTACTTATGAGTTCAGAGTAGCGTTTACAGCCACAAATAAGGTGTCAGAGCATGCTATCGCGGTAGCTGTGAACGTGTGTGGCATACACTGCGCATACTTCCTTGTTAATATACCGAACCAAAAACATAACACAATTTTTTTTTTATCAAACTTTTGGGTCCTTCTGGATTATACGCCATGGTTATGTTTCGAAACCCTTCAGCATAGTTTCAAGAATTGTCTCTGCGATGAAAATGTCAGGCGTTAAGTGTCCTTACACGTCTACAAAACATTAAAATAATTACCAAATTATCTTCGGCAATCAGAAAAGCTAGATAAATTCCCACCATATGTAAACGAGTTCATTCATTAAGAACACTGGTTGAAAATGTAACCTTGAATATTCGGAACTACAAGCAAGGCAATTTTTGCGACAATTTAGTATATTGGGTCGCTTCATGTTTTGCTCTTGTTGTCATATGGTCGTCATATGCTAGCCATTGTCGGTTGGCAATTGCAAATAATTATATGGCATAACGTATTTAAATAACGTGGCGTGAATGGCTTTCTTGGTTGTGCCTTTTAGCATGCACATAGCTACACACTTCTTAATCTTTTGAAGCATTCTTAGCCCATTAAAAGGCACGAAAACAGCAGCATAATTTCTTGCAGTCCTTTGTGTATTAGTAAGTTTCTAAAAAGCGCTTATGTTTACCTTATTCTTGCCAGCAAGTTGGTAGTTATATTGCTGCTGGCCAAACGACAGGTTGTGGCTTCTATATATATATGTGATTTAACAGTTCTACCTTACTAGTATGTCATGTGGTTTTTTGTTTATATTTATATGTGCTTTTTTATTTAATTTCGTTAAAAGCTAGCATTTAGATAGACATATGAACATCGTAGATCTAACTTGATACGTAATATAAAGGCAATGCGGAGTAAACACTTGAAGCGTGCTGCCCAGAAGGCCCTATTGACTTCAAATATATGTACATATACATATATATATATAGGTATATATATTATATATAGGTATATATATATATGTATAAATATATTTCATAATTTTTATTATGCATTATATTTTGTATGACTTATAACACCGTAGAAAAAGTTAATGTGTACCTTAGTGTCACTTAGGTAACTACAGGCAGTTGTTGTTGCAGTCTTTTTGTTGTGGTTTCTGTTTAACGCTTCTCCAGCACGTATCTAATATGCGCATGAATGTAGTTTTAGTTTTGAAGTATTTGCTGTGAATGACCTAAGCAATAGTGCTTACACAGTAATTGTAATGTATTTATGTAAGTCCTATTTAAATATTAAAAATTATTTTTAAAGGGATATTTTCATTGAAAAATATTAAAATTAAGACAAAATATTTTAACATTTATATATCATAGGCTAAGGCTTGAGAAGATAAAGTGGTTTAAATAATGCAGTTATTTGATGACTTTAATACTGCTTACATATACATATGTGTTCAAGTATTCATGTATTCATGTAAGCCAGCCCCTGATAAGCACCATTTTCTAGCTTTTTTATTGTATTACGACGTCTCTTTTGTTTAAAAATAGACCTCAGTATCGACGATTTCTCCTAAGTGACTAGTCACTTCATGTCTGATAACAGTAAAAAATCGCTAGGATCCATATGTGGAGAGTACAGTGGATGCATAAGCAATTGAAAAACCGCAATTCATGGGATTTTTCTCTGATTTGTGATTCGCTCAATCAGCAGAATGAGAGCTCGCGCAGGAACCATTTTGCAGTGAACTTTCGCATACCCAAATTTTTATCAACGATATATTCTATATGATTCTTTGATAGCTTTAGAATGTCAGTTATATCAATAACTTCTTTTTATCATACCCACCACAGTCGGCACTACGTAACCGTACCGGACCCGAATTTTTATCCAGTCAAGCACAGCCGACACAGCCTTCAAATTTCTTCACGGATATTTTCTCTCTTTGCGACAACAACAAAATCATTTTGTGTTTTTTTTTATGCTTTCGCCCTTAACATCCTCTTTTAGACGTCCTCAGCGTATATGCTTTTTGATGAGTTGAGATCTATACGAAATTCACCTGAGCTGTGTATGAATAACACATGTCAAAACCGTTTCGTTATCAGCAATACTTTTTTTCGTCAAAAGATAGTTTTCCATTAACGCAAGCATCTTTTTTATCCAGTTTATCCAGACAACATCAAAAGTCACAGTACGATTTGAAAATAGTTTCTTGTTTTTTAGAGTATAAACCCCTCAAATTATAACTACATCCTCTTTTGACTTTATTTTATCGTCGAGTAAGTCAACTGGAGAAACTTCTTGCAGCGCTCTCATATTTCATATGCAGTGAATTAAGTGCTAAACTTGACAGCTGCGTGACTGAGCTTTATCCTCGCACTTTTTCAGCCAAGTATAGGGTGCTTACTAATAGCTGGTGATATTCACCATGATGGAGACAACGTTATCGTCAATGAGAAGTCTCACAGGTCATTTTTAGGTCTCCAATGTCTGCATAATTCGTCTTAATTGAGTCTATTTTATGATGACCGAATCATATCTTGCTAATTGGACTACAAGGCCTTGTGATTTAACCTTTTTGTACTACTCTTTATAGAAGTAAGTCAAGTCAATGGTCTTTGCTGACAAAGCGGAATGCAGAAAAGCAACATTCGTTCTACACCTCCAAAATAAACACCCTTTTTAGCGAAAATACTAACAAACTAGTAGCCCTTACTAACGGGCACTACGCATTCCAACATGCTAAGTGCATTGAAATACCTCTCAACCGCATTCGCTTGAACACATCGAAGGGAGGTACATTTGTTGTTACAGATTTCGTGAACGCAATAGAAGCACATGCGGGCATATATAATATAATGCATATGCAAACGCACGTACATATACATGTATATGAATGTGCTTGTTAACACGCAGCTTTATTTCTCGGTAGGGGGTGGCGTGCAATAGGTGTGTTATGCCGCAGTTAGTATTATTGAAGCATTTGTGCTCACAACTACTCACGTGCGAAGCTGCATACACCGTACAAATATATTTGAAAAAGCCGTAAACATTACCGTTACTGCAATTGAAATGCAACATCAGCCACATGCCTGCACGCATTCCTGCTTATTTCCTTTTCACATTTATGCACAACCACTTATGTCTAACCCTATTTCCTATATTTATGCTGTTATGGTTCGCTAAGCATGCATTGCGTGTCCACCTGGTTCTTCGAACGGCCCTAAAAATGTATGTCCTCCTGTATGTTTAAATGTATTAACAAGCTCATGAAATTTTTTCATTATTTTTTATTTTTATAGCCTGAACAGGGTACATTAAGTTTGCCACGAAGTTTGTAATACGCAGAATGAGATCCTATATCCTATAAAACACATACATATATTTATAAATGATCAGCGTGATGATTAGAGTCGATTAAGCCATGTCCTTCTGTACATATGTTAGGGACTTACTCAACTTTGGAGTTATCGATCTGAAATTTCGTACACATTCTTTTCGTTCCAAAAACCAGTTCATTTGTCAGAATCACCGATATCGGACCGCAATAGCATATAGCTGCCATACATACTTACCGATTCAAAACAAGTTCTGGTGTGGTAATACTTTTTATTTGACAAGATTTTTTTAAGGAAATTTGAGTTGAAACATTGTTCAATGTAACGCCACAAACTCCGAACAAATCAATCAGATCGGACCACTTCAGCATATAGCTGTCATAAAAAATTACCGATAAGTTAGTTAATAGTTCTTGTATGGAAAACTTTTGTATTTGTGAATGGTATTATAGCTACAATTTTTTCTTGTTTTTATTTCAGTTACTTTTAGCTGTATTGTTGCTATTTTTGTAATCTTTACACTTTTCTAAATTAATTGAAGTAGCTTTTCTTACAATTCGTTACTGGTTGAACTTATTTTTTCTGCTATTATTTCTGTCATTTACTCACACTCTCGTTTCCATAAATTATTTAGTATTGCTATTAGCGAGTTCCACGCATTGTTTGCCTAGCGGTACACGGCCGCTGGCAGTTCCTTCATACATACAAACATAATAGCAACAGTTTTTCTGGCCACACCATAATGGCATACATTATCCACTTTAAATGTCTAGAACGCAAAAATTTCATCCAACAAAATATATATATAATCAGTACAACCGTTGCGCCGCGGTAATGTTCTGTAATGTTGGTAACGGTATGTGTGGATGGGCCATGTCAAGTCAGCCCAAGTCGAGTACGCACTTCACATATTTTGCCCTTTTGACTTTTTTACTCTGTGGCTTACTTTTTTATAAAGCTTTTGTTTTTCAACATAGAAGACACTAATACATATTTGTCTGATATTCCTCCCGAGACCGAGTGCGTAATAAATAATCACGTTTACTGTTGCCTATCAGCTGCTCCTTAGCACTTTGTTGCTCTTCCGTTTTACTTATATTTTCTCCTCTATTTATTTGCTTTAGCTAGCTCTGCCCGGTAGTCGTGTACCCAACTACCTGACATTCTTGCAGCTCTTCACTTTTAGTACTTCCTATAAACAAGGAATGTAATAAAAAGCCGGCGAAAAGGCTGGCCGAGACAGGAGCGTCAAAAAATACTCATTTCTATTGAATTTTCATACTCTCAGCCTTTATTTGTGTTCTAAAAAATTCTAGCGGCCCCGGAAGACATAAACACTGCTGCACAGAATTACCACCCTTGTCTCATATGACTTTACAGCGTGTTTCGTTCCGTTTTACAGCATGTTTACAGCGTCTGTTAGAGTGACTCTCTTAATGCTCACATACTGAACATTTGAGAGAGCAAAATGAAGTATGGTAATTCTAATTTGCGATGCCGTTGTGACCTACAGTAAGTAGTATTTTTTGAATGAATATTTTTTTTATATAGTGATATAACTTCTAAATTTATTCCAAATATTATACCCAAATGAATTGCTGTTGCACCTTTATCGATTTGGAATTTTTTATAAATTCAATTGTTGAAAAAATACAACTGAAAAATGTCAATATACTGTTGAATATGTGTTTTGAAGTTAAAATAAAAGACTTGAGTGCATTATTTGCCCTATTTTTAAACGTTTCTAAAAACATCTAAAAGACCAAACTGGACATTGACGTTGACTGACTGACCTATTTTTTTTTTTTTTTTGCACTCAATTATAGTGGTACATTATTGGTAATATATACCGTTTTCGCAAAAACCTTTACCAAGTCCCTATATATACATTGATATGAATTACTAATGTTCAATTCTTAGATAATAATTTTTGTTAAGTGCTGAACAGTGCAGTATTTTAAATCAAAATCTATTAGTTATAACTATATTTAAAGCATGGTTTGAGTAAATTAATAGAATCACATAATATTTAAATGGATTTAACAAGTAGAGTACATTCTGAATTTACAATCATGCTGTAAAACTAACATATTCATGACTATTTACAGCAGACTGTAAAAAGGCAGTGGAGCTGTTACGGAAATATGGATAGAAATAGTACCAGAGAATGTTGATGAATGAACTCATCAACATTCTCTGATAGTACTACTTTGTTTTCCTAAAAATTATTATTATTAATTACTCAAAGAAATTCTGTTATACTTTAGGCGACAATTCACAGCAGTTACCTTTTAGCAAATATCTGAACTAATTATTTGTAGCAAAAATAAAAACAAACTATTTTCAATATATATTAAAAAATTAAAAAACAAACAACTGTTGGTTGATGATGAAAACAAAACTGTAATTGTTAAAATATTTGTAAAGATATTAGACAAATATTTTTTAATAAAGTGTCGTTGTCCTAATATAAAAATTTAATTATTTGTCAAATGTACATAACATTTAAAAACACAAATTTATTGTTTCCTTAAAAATTAATATTAAAATAGGCACACTTGCAGTTCAGTCTTAATGTTTGAATAACTGTGTAAATAAAATTATTATTTTAAAAAAATTTTACGTAACTAATTGTAAAGAATAATAACGCTATTTATGAAACAAAAAAATATGTACGAGCAGAAAAGCTGTGGCAATAAGTCTAATATGGTATTAAGATATTTTCAAAAAGGTACAATTTATATAGATTTTACTTAATATAAAGGGCTATATTCACTCGCAAATCAGAAATAAATACAATATAATATTTAATAAACCATATAAAGTAAAAAAACGGAGATTCATTAAAAAAAATGCTCAACCAAACTTGAGAAAAGGTATTTTTAGCATTTCTTTATATACTGTGCTAATCAGAAAAGTCAGATAATAACGAAAGTATAAAATGTTCGGTTACACCCGAACTTAAGTTTCTGCTTAAAATTATCTCAAATCCAAAAATCGAAAAAAAAAATATTATTGTCTATTGTATTATTATTGACTACTAATGACTGAAGGACTAGGCAAAATTTTGCCAGATCAACTTCACATTTTCGGAGAATACTCTCGAATATATGTACATTCAATATAAATCCGAAAGGTTCAATTTTTTTTTAATTCACAAGCGGATATGACCCCTAAGTAAAGAACAAAAATTTCATTTGCCGAGCAACGCCAAGCCTTTTCAACGAATATAACACTTTTAAGCTCTCAATATTTTTTACCAATATAATGCAATTTAAGCTCGCTAAAACGAAATAAATTTAATTAAATGCGAACATTGATACCTGCAACAACAACACTGCCATAAAAATAGTGTCAAATTAGGTATATGTGTGTTATGCGTAGACCCTAATTTTGCGTTGTATAAACACTAAATAAACTGGAGCATATTAAATGGGAATGTATGTGCATACAAGTCGTAAATGCAATGAAAAATGTCCAAGAACAAATAAATATACTATATACTATATACAACAGCTTACAAATTTTCACTCACAAAAGCGTTTTTTTTACAACCATTTTTCAAAATATGCATATGTATATAGTTTTCCATGCACACATGGTTAACACGTATAGAAGGCAAGTAAGCAAGTGCTTCGGGTAGGCGCTTCACGACCAAGCATTCATTTATATGCCAGACGGCGCATACAAAAATTTAAAAAGGAAAACCTTGTAAGTGCCAAAGAATAGCACTTTCACTTTTCCCCCAGCATCAGTACAAAGTGGAAGTGGCGTAGAGGAGTGGAAAGCCAATATAATACGCGCCGACTCGTCAATGAATACACAACCACGTAGTTAGTACGAAAAAAGCCGAAAAGGAATTATGATGGAGCCACTTAAAAGCGGAGCAAGAGTTAGAAACGCTCAAAGTGTAGAAACCAAATAAAACAAAAATTAATAAAAATAAACAAGAAAAAAAGTTAACTTCGGTTGCAACGAAGCTATAATACCCTTCACAAATACAAAAGATTTCTTACAAGCACTCGACTCCGATCGTTCAGTTTGTATGGCAGCTATATGCTATAGTGATCCGAGCTAAACAATTTCTTCGGAGAAATATCCCAAGCCCGATTTCGTGAAGTTATCTCTTCAAATGAAAAAATGTTCCGTAAAAGCACTTGACTCCGATCGTTCAATTTGTATGGCAGCTATATGCTATAGTGGTTCGATATATTCCGGCAGCTTTTTGGTAAAAAACGAAGGGTGCAAAATTTCAGATCGATATCTCAAAAACTGAGCGACTAGTTCGCGTATATACAGACATTCAAGCGGACAAACAGGCTAAATCAAGCCAGCTAGTTATGCTGATCATTTGTATATATTATATATATGATATATAAATTCGTGACAAACTTAATATACCCTGTACAGGGTATAAAAAGAATAAAACAAGCAACAAGGCGCAAAAGTTGAGTCAATAGACGTGCGAGTAGCCACAACGCATGATGGAGCCGCGAGTAGCTGGTGCATGTAGTTAACAGAAGGTGAAGTAAAAAATATGCAAGCAACATTTTTTTGCTTTTTGGAAATGGAGAAAGAGTCGCTACCTCGACGACACTAAAAATAGAACAAACGCCGAGCATGCAATCGTCGAGGAGGCCGTAAGGCACAACGTTTGAAGAGGCAGATTACGTGCGCGAAACTGTTGGGCGCGCACTTTGATTGTGTTAAGCATATACATACACATGCATATTTTTAGCAGAGTTACGCTGACAACAGCGTGGAGTGGGTAATGCGACAATTAGGTAGCACAATGAAGGCAACTACAAAAAATTAAACAAAAAAAATTTTAGAAATCATTACAAACCAAAATCTCGAGCAATGCGATTAACGCAAGTGGTTTTATGCGCAAAGTCTCGTGTACATATAAATGCGCCGCACAAAATGAACTTTGAACGTAAATGTGAGTGCAATGACATATACACACTATTATCTATATACAGACATGCTTATATAAGCAAAAATTTCAGCATAATTCAAAAGTAGCGCGCAATCTATGCCATATCGCGAAAACCCTCGTCTTTTATATATAATATATACATACATATGTATGTACCTGCATGCATTATAATTTTTATAAAAACTCCATTGTTTCATGCATTACTGTTTCATTTTCATGGTTTCGTTTTATGGTTTAGCTTGCTTATAGCGTGACCGCTTAACCGCTTCTATTCGCTATTTTTTCTTTTGTACTTCTTTGCTTCGGTAAAAGGTCTATGGGCTTTACGGTATTTATACTAAATTAACCTAAAATATCAGTGAAAATTTGTACGTCTATGCATTCGATTTTTCTCAATTATTTCAAAATAGATTTAAAGAATTGTACAGCACACGTAGTATCGTAGCGTTCGAATCAGTCAGCTACATTTGAGTACAATGCACTTGAAACTTTAATATATTACGTTTTTGTCGAAGCCTCATTTTTCAAATTGAGCGATGATGCTACTCAGAGATCGTCTACTTAAAATTTAAACTGTATTTTGATAGCACGATTTCCAGAAATCAGCGCAGTAGTCGCTGTTGTTTCCAAACATCAATATCGTTTTGTGTTTGTAAACTAAAATACATATTTCCTAAATCCTGAAGGAGAGATTTTCGATTCAGTTTTTGTTACTTCCAGCATAAATTTTCACAGTTAGGCTATTATTGAGAATGCTATTATTTATGCTGGCATAACCCTTAATCAAACATAAAAACGATTAACTACCGCCACAATTCTTATAAAAATTTTCAAAGCATTAAACATGCATTTTATGTAAGAATACATAAATATACAAATATGTACTTAAATACATGTTATATAATTAAAACTAAGTCGGCAGACTTTCCTCCGGCGCTCATATGTCAGCGCTGCAACTTTTGTTTGCCTATTTTGATTACGCACACTTAAATATTAAATATATTTCTACACAATACATATGTATGTAAGTGATATGTATGTGAGATTTTTTTAACCTCAAGCAAACGACCTATAACAAAGGAAATCACATTTATATATGATATGTGTATATGTATTTGTATGCATATGTGATTAGTAAGCTAGTATGTTTAAGCATACATAAGAGCATAAAGCCATTTATCTGGACTTAGTTTCCGTCCTCATAATTTCTTTCTTCCCACAACATATCTACACATTTTGAAAAATGAAAATAAATGTATGTGTCCTGTTATACGCGTTCAATTATATACAAAAAATTTCTTTGGATTCATAAATCGCAAGTGATTGAAAAATTTCCATAGTTTGAAGTAAATTATTAAAAAATAATAATATTTTACTTTTAATTTTTTAAAAAGTGAATTTTAATATTTATTTTTTTAATATTTTAATGATCTGAGGTGCATTCTTATTTTTTGCACAACGCTATCATACATTTTTGCAGATTTTCTTTGCATTCCTTTTTTTACGCTAAGGCTTTTGTATCTACAAACTTATTTATTATGTATTTACTAAAATGTGTCACATGTGTTTTCATATTTGCATTTAGCAAATTTTTTCATATTTGCATAAACCTCACCGTTTCAAAGATATAAACGGTTGCAGTTTGACTATTTTAGGACAAATTTGTTTTTTTTTTTGAACTCAATAAAAAAGAAGAAAAAACGTTAACTTCAGTTGCAGCGAAGCTATAAGACCCTTCACAAACACAAAGGTTCCTTACAAGAACTTGTTTCCGATCTCGTTTCATACAGATACCTTGTCAAATAAAAAAGTTCTCTGTGCAAGCGCTTTATCCCCATCGTTCAGTTAATATGGCAGCTATATGCTATAGTCATCCGATTTATAAAATTTTTTCGGAGATTGCATAATTGCCTTAAATAACAACTCTTGCTCAATTTCGTGAAAATACCTCGACAAATAAAAAAGTTTTCCATACAAGCACTTTATTCCCATCGTTCAGTTAATATGGCAGTTATATGCTATAATGGTTCGATGTCGACCATTCCGACAAATAAGCAGCTTCTTAGTTAGAAAAGGACAGGTGCAAAATTTCAGATCGATATCTCAAAAACTGAGGGCCTAGTTCGCCAAAAAAAACATTCGATTTTTTTTGACCCACCTTAATACATACAAATATTTGTTTTTATCGCCAACTTTATTGCTAATTTGTTTCGTAAACAAACAAGCAACGGCAGTTTCATTCAAGCTCAATGATGTGCATATAAAGCCACGAAGAAGCTAATGATAAAATTGAATTGAAAATCTATGCGAGATATATTTAAATGCTGTGATAATCGCTGAATAGTGGGCTTCCAAACATAGCATGATTAGAGATTTTTTTTCGAGCTCAAGGCAGTTTGTTTTATTAGAGCACGAAAAATTATTTACGAGTCACAAGTAGACAGAAAATTGTTTGATTATTTATATAAATAACTGTGAAATGACTATAGTAAAACTGTGTGCTAATTAATAGTACAATATTATTGCAATTTAAGAATGTAGTTAGTAATATTTAGATTTGAATAACTCTTTGGTCCTACCTAGCTCTAACAACAATCATCCGTACTGATATTAATATCATCTAAAGCTTTTTGAGAGCCTTGAAAGTTGTAGTTTGAGTTGAATTCAGACGCTTGTAGACTCACTATAAATTAATTTCCTGCAATACAATCGTTGAATGATTCCATGGACTTCAAGAATAGTTATTGATCAGTCTTTCTATTTTCACCACTGATTTCATTTAAATTATTGTCTAGTAAATATATATATATATATATATATATATATATATCACATATTTTTCAAACATCCCTGTCATATGGCTACTTGTGTTATAGATTTTTTTTTTTTATAGATATAGATTTTCCCAAGTATTATCGCTACAATTCTTATATGATTCAAAGTTAACTGATCATCACTAAGTCACACGCTCGGAGGCGCAAGTATACATAAAGTTCAGTTACGCTTGAACCTAAATTACATGTGGCTTTATTTGCTTCCATTTTACTTATAAAAATATAAAGCGCTCAATTGTGCAATTTTTATCAATAATTCGCTAAAAATTATATAAACCATTAGAAATGTATAAATATGCAGTGAGCGGTATTTATTACTTATGGTTTCAAAAAGTAGTTAATAGCGCTCACTGCATAGTAACTAACTAGTGTAAAACTATTTTGATAAATCATTGATTTTGCTTTAATGATATTTTTATAGAAATGGTAATAAAAATCTTCCTATTTATTATTAACAAAAATTTTTATTTTGCCACGAAGCAATGCGCAAGAGATAATGGTAAATAAAACAAGAAAAAACGTTATTTCCGTCTGCACCGAAGCAGTAATACCCAGGTGCATTTCTTATTGCATAAAATGGTATAAAAAGATCTTTAGCTTCATTTTTATAGATCAGTTTATGTGGTAGATATATGATATATGTAGTAGTCCGAATCAAACAATATGTACGCAGGTTGTAGCATTGATTATGTGAATAAATTTTGTTAAATAAAAAAGTTTTCAATACAAGAATTTAATTTGATCGAACAGTTTTTATGGCAGCTATATCCTCTCAAGATCCGATATCGGCGGTTCCGACAAATGAGCAGCTTCTTGGGGGAGAAAAGGACGACGCAAAATTTCAGAACAGAATTTCGATATTTCAAAAACTGAAAGTCTGCTTCGCGTATATACGGGGAGACAGACAAACTTGGCTAAATCAACTCAGCTCGTCACGCTAATCATTTTTGTATTTACGTTACAATGACTCTATAGTTAGTTAGTTAATATGAATTGACAGAACCCTCGAACGATTCTCTTCGATATGCGAAAGGAGACTATTATGAGAGTAATGTACTGCTGTGTACTTGAAGTATATAGACGTCCTACTAGTCTCCTATGTCTTTAACATTTGAAGTGTCTTACTTTGTGTTCCAATTAAATACCACTAACAATGCCACATTATTTATATTTTTACCTAAAATAAAGATGCATTCGAAAATAAAGATTAGACTCAACACAAGTTGAAATCCGCTGTATTCTTTTTATATATTTAGCTATAATTCTATATAATTTATTAAGTTCATAAATCACAAAGAGTAGGAGAACAGTTTTAAAGCGTAATAGCAAAAAAAAAAAAACAAATGCAAATGTTTCTAATAAGCATTTATTTGGAAAATTGTGCACACACTGCTATTACTCACTGCAACAATTACAATTTATTTGCACATAAATGACAAACTATGAAAAGAAAATTAAAGTGAAATCAACCCTAGTAAAATGATGAGTCTATGTCTGCAATGTACATATGGCTATTCATTGAAGATGTCGTTCTGCTAAATCGGATTATTTCAATACGACAAAAATAATGATGAGCCATTACCTTAGTAGATATATTACGAAGATTTCTCAGTATCAGTCGGTCTCATTATATTGCAGATATTATTTGATTGTGTCCTATCTAGTATTGCTTTTCTGCTGGCTTAGCCTTTTATAAAATTATTGGTTCGGCGTGACGAGTTGAGTCGATTTAGCCATGTGTGTCTCTCCGTCTGTCTATATATATACGAACTAGTCTCTCAGTTTTTGAGATATCGAAAATGCCGAAAATAACGCTTTTTCTTGATTTAGGTGCAGTATTGTTCTTTTTTTAGCTCTGATTATGTATATATATACTCCGTATAGCAAGCACAAACATACTATGTACAGATTTATATGCATGTATTTTCTTTCCTTTTTTTTTCAATTTCAAAAGAACCTAAGTGATAAGTTATATACCTATACCAAGTTTGCGAATTTAAGAAAACATATACGATAACAATTAACATGGGTGTGCAAGTGCATTTCAAAATATAACAACAGCAATGTGAATGAGCGGAAGCATAAATGAGTACTTCAAACTACAATGAAATATCGTTACTTTCATTTATTTTTTGTTATTAAATTTCTTTCTTACTTATCGCTTATTGTTAAGGACTACTAAGGCAAACTTTAGTTATTATTATGTACTATATAATTACCACTAGATCGCAGTTTTAGCTATAATTATATTGATTTGATAAAACAACAAAGTGCCTAAATTAATAATTGGCGGGCATAGATGTTTTTTTTAACCAAATTATGTTTATCAACGCTTTCAAATTGGACTCAACTAGCAGCAGGAAGTGCAGTTTGTTTACTAATCACAGAGAAGAGATAAAATATTAAGCTTTTAAAGTTAAACACGGATATTTGTTGTTGTAGTAGATAATGCTATCATTAAACGAAGGCACTAAAAGTTTTACAACGCAATTCAACAATCTAATAGAGCCTCACTCAGCACAATCACTACGTTTAAGATCCTACAAGGCCTTTTACAATAATCAGACAGTTTCTATGACAGCTATGTTATATGCAATGGTAGTCCGATTCAAACAATATGTGCGAAAGAGCCTTGAACAATAATCTACACCAATATTTTGTGAAGATAACTCGTCAAATAAAAAAGTTTTCCGTACAAGAAATTGACTAATATCGATCAGTTTGCATGACAGCTATAGGCTATAGTAAAGCAAGAACATAGTTGTGATCGGTCAGTTTGTATGGCAGCTATATACTAAAAATTTTTGGTGAGAAAAAGGCGTGTTAGTAAAAGTACGTTAATTCTAAACAAAATTTTCGTTGCGTAGTAATTTTCTTAAGTAAGTACAATAATAGAAATCTCTACAGTAACAGCAGGCTTCTAGAACTACGTAAAAACTAAAGCAGCTAACTAAAAACTGACCTATTAAAAGTTAATTACTCAAATTGTCACTTTTCGTGATGTAAATTTTATGACACTCGCTGACTAAATTAAGAATTACTAAAATAACTTGTATGTAAATTTGCTTTTGTCACTTACCAGATTTATTTTTAACTACGTAAGTAAATAGACATTGTATTTGTTGTAACTGCTGAGATTGAGACGATGACTGTTCTTTTATTATTATTTTTTCATTTCGTCTTATACTTTATAGTTATACTCTCAAATTTGTATATATTGCCAGCACAGCTTAAATAAATTTGCTTTGGTTTTGAGCCAGATGTCAACAATATACTTGGACACTTGTATATGCATACATATATATACGAGTATATAGCAAATAACTTTTCAGCTATTAAGCTTTGTTTAATTAACTTAGTTACGACGCCTTTTAAATAATTTTTTTATTATTACGTGTGGTTTCTATCAGCTCTAGTAACGCTTATAAATTATTTGCTTACGAGTATTTACATTTTTTTAAGTAAGCAAAGTGCTTAAAGTTCTTATTAAAAATTATATTTAAATATTCAGTAAATTAACGTATGTGCTTGGTAGCTACTGACCACACACAAGCATATTATATGTAAATAAAAAATGTGATTAGTCAAACAAATATGCATATGAGTAACAACCGGCCGCCACACTGATTAAAGTAAAAAAAAGTTGCTTGTTTATAAACAATAAACTGAAAACACCCCTTAAACGGTAGCGCTCAGGTGTTTGACAGCGTTGCCTTAGACAACCGAGCGGTCAACCGACCGACGGCCTTCACTGCTGTCGTTATTGCTCGAAAAGGCGAAAAAGCAAATAATTTTATACGTTTAGTAAATATTAATTTTAAAAAATATTTTAATTAATGTTATATTTCTTAATTAAAAAAACAAGCCACTTAAACTGCATATTTTTTTAATGCGCAAAAAAGTGCAAAACAAAAAAGAAAAATATACGGCAAGAACCCAAAACGTGTTACAGCGGTTCGTCCGGCCACATGTCCGCTGCCGCTACGCCAAAGCAATATTTACAGTTACAGACTTAAAGGAGAACACAACACCAAGGCGCATTATAAATAAAAAAGAGGAGAGCAAGAAATTGCACACAAAGCAAAACACAAGATTACCTTCTACAATAATTCACATAAATCAAACACTTTTTCAGATAATTCTCTGCAATTTTAGCAAGCATAATTTACGGCGTCTAGGCATAAATAATTATTTCCATACTACTTATGCACACCCAATACATTTATGTATATTTTAACTTTATGTAAACACACATCAATTATCCTACAAGTAAATAATTTGTACCAAAATTCCAACGCACAACACTTTATGCCATCAACAGCGAGAGCTCCTTTCATGCGCGCTGCGAAAGGATAACTGACTGTTGACGTTTTAGTACACCGTAATTTTCTCACGCGCTGTAAAGTTGTCGGTTTATTTCGTAAAAAAAAAAAAAAAAATATGCAAAGAGCCTAGTACCTACCACTGAGCGGCGTAGCCTATGCCGATACACTGCACTATTCAACAACTAAAAACATACATACATATGCATGTACAATTTGTGTGTCGTTTTATAACACGATAATAGTCACAAGCAAAAGCGATAATAAATATATACGCCACCGGAACAACGTCAAAAAAAAAATGTTGCCGATAACAAGGTACAATATATATTTTGACCGCAACCCATTAGGCGCAACTACGTTTTGAATCACTGGATATCTTATTGAGACTGAAGTGGAACATGTGAAAACAAATTGATAAATACTATTGTCACAGCAGACCGCAAAAAGCAACAAATATCAATACAAGTTAACAGCGACCAATGCAAAGGCAAAATGCGATTTATACATTAACAGCGGTAACGGTGGCGAAATAACAGCGATATGAAACGGAAGCAGTTGTGTACAGAAGAGCCGAGTAAGAAAATGCGACAGCAGTGTTAACCGTTGTTCAAAATTTTGTATATGCTAAATAGATGTTAGCACATGCATTTAGATATATATACAGTTGTGTTGAAAATATATTGCGCATATGAGTCAGTCGAGAGCATGGTCAGTCGAGAGAACAAACAATTGAATGTTCATTAACACGCTGCTTTCTCTAGCAATGCTATGAAGTTAGCAGTGAAATTTTTACAGCAATATGTTATAAGCAGAAAATTTGAAGAGTGCTAATTATTTTACTGTAGGAAATAAAGAAAATTCAGATTTGAGACCACAAGAAAATAACATAACTCGAAATTTGAGGAGTTTCGTAGCGCACATTTAAGGCTGTCATTTGGTAGAGTTTAGCTATAAATTTTTTTTTACTTTTTATTGAAATATATAAATAAATTCTAACTCATTTTAGTTAACGGGTTATTTTCACTTATGGATTGCAAAAAATCGAACTTTCTTATGTTTTTATATCGAATATGCATATATTTGAAAATATTCTCTGAAAGTTTGAAGTGGATCCAGCAAGTAGTTTCGGAGATATGAGCGTATTTGTAAGATTGTTTTAACTTAAAGTAATCGGCTCCCAAAACTCCTAAGCGCGTCTACTCCAAACGATGTTTTCAGAATGGGTGAGGGAAATTACTCCGCAACGACTAGACCGTTAGACTTGAATTAACTTCTTAATTATATTTGCCAGATAATGATTGAAGAAAAAATATTTTTGATAATAATTTCGATTTTTTAAGCCATTGCAATATTTTTTTTTTTTGTTTTTGGATTTGAAATAATTTTAACCTGAAAAATCTTTCTCACCACCAGACACCCTTTTTCGGAGGTCTTTCTGAAGATCGGCTACAGCAAAACCCACCAATCCAAATTTTCTCAAAATGAACCACCGATTATTAATGTATTTGCGTTAAATTTTGTAAATGTAGACTATTTTTAATTACATATTTATTAAATTAAATGCATCTAAAAAAAAGAAAAAATTCAGAAAAACACGTTTTTTCTGACTAAAACGCATAGAGATTTTAGCTATATATATATATATTGCTTGCATTTTTATAACTAAAACAAAAAATTGCGCTTGGCTACTCTGTTGCCTGTGATAGCTAGCTGATAACCAGACATTATATACAGTGGCCCAGCGGCTACTATACTCACACTAAAGTCATACGCAATGGCAAATTTCGCAGGAAGTTAATGAATTTAAGTTCCAGCAAATAAATTTCTTAAGTTCGATTTTCTCATTGATTATGCAGAGGGAAATCGTTCTACAGGTAGTAATGCTCAACTATGCTCTATCCAGACATGATTTCCGTATATCTCTCATTTTAAAGTTGCTTTGATTGTTGCAGGAATAATTTCAGTATATTATGTATGTATATTCAGTATAAATATTTCAGTGTCTTGTTGTCAATAGGTCTCACACAGTAACGATAAAAAGAGAAACTTTAAAATATATTTTTGGATTACCACGATTACAACTTGTCATTATAATGAAACCTTTTGTTTCCGAACATAAGCGAACAACTTACCACACATACATATTTCCGGTGATCCGACTTTTCGAGTTTGATATACTCGACTAAGGAATCATGCATACATATTTTACCTACATATATATTTATATATGAACATCATATTTTTATACTCTATACATAGTATACTAAGTTTGCCATGTGCGTTATGAGCTGCGAACTAGTCACTCAGTTTTTGAGATGTCAAGCAGAAATTTTTCACATGCTCTTTTCTCATCAAGAAGTTGCTCATTTCTCGAAGTCAAGTGCTTGCATGGAAAACGTCTTCATTTGACGAGGTATCTTCACGAATTTTGACATGGGTTATTGTCTAAGGCAACAATGCCATCTTCGAAGAAATTGTTCAGGTCGGACAACTATAAGATATAGTTGTCATGCAAACTAACCGATCGTGCTCAAGTTTTTCACGAAATTTGGCATAGATTATTATTCAATGCATCGCTACAATCTCCGAAGAAATTGTTTCGATCTGATCACTATGACATATAGCTGCCATACAACTGACCAATCAAACTCAAGATAAAAATCTTTTTATACCCCTTTATGTTAAGAAAAATGCACCTCTGAAGGGTATTAACGCTTTGGTGCAGCCGAAGTTAACGCTTTTTCTTGTTTGTTGAAAAAATAACAATACAATGTTTACTAGTATAATTATTTAACGTAACCACAATTTACATGATGAAGCAACTAAAGATTGTGATACTAAACAACACGAAACACTCTAATTGGTTTATTGTCTACAAAAAACGCATTATTATTTATATTTTTTACATAAAATGTTTATTTGTTCATTGCTTATAAATCAATCACTTTTTAGCAAACACATGCATCAGCTAATGGTTAAGGTTAATTTAAAAATGTTGTAAAAAATTGTCAATTACGAGTACATTTTGACTGTTTCAATTCATTGCGATTGTTTGATTAAATGCAGATTCATTTGTTAGTTAGTATTATAAAATATAGTAAATTCATTCATAATGACGAGTATTTAGCAAATTTTGCACGATATGCATGCAACTAGATTTTCACATTTGTTTGGTATAAGTAGGCATATATGTATGTATGTATGAATTTTTGTGTATTGTATATAAGTTTATAAGCATATTTATGAATTGTATATATAGTATTATTAATCGACTTTGTTCACATGCATATGGTAGTGTAGAATTAAGTAGACTCTTACAATTCGATACGATAACTAAGAAAGCTTTTCGAGTTTTCACATACTATGCTCATTAACATAAACGTACGCATAAAGAAAGCAACTACAAAACAACTAAAGGTAATCTTTGGACACGCCAATGGCAGTTTTTTGCTTAAATTCTAAACGACTGTGGCGCTACAAAGTACTCATCCACTGATTTATACCGCAAAATGAAACATTTATGGATCAACAAATGAAATCATTATGTAACGTGTGCCATTTGTCACCGACAAGCCTTCGTGATAGTGTGTTAAACGACCTGGATGCATAAACATCCAACCTTTGCGCGTCTTATCCACCTGACAGTTGTAGCGTAGGAAACGGCAACCACCGCCCTCGTAATCCTCATTCACACTATTCAATGCTATATTGATCGTGTATGTGGAGGAGTCATGGTGTGGACGCAGTGACGGTTGTTCATCTGGGCGATAACGTACAACGAAGTTCATGAGCGAGCGTGGCGGCTAAAAATAAAAATAATTATATTTAAATAGATATTTTTAAGTTTAAATGTACAACACTTGCACTCACATTATGATAGTAGCCCATGAAAACTTTCTCCTGCAACGGGCGCACAATGTAATCCAGGAACTTCAGCCACACTCCATCCAATCCCACCTGTTTCATGTGTATGTCACGTGTCGGCACCGCTTCGTAGCCACCCTCTAAACGTTCATCTTTATTGCTGCCATCTGACCATTTGCCAAAGTTTTCCACAATCGCCACCATATCATCGCAAAAAGCGTCGGTACCGACTTGAAACCAGAAAACGTCCGGGCAGGGTTGCTCAACTGTTGTATTCGGTTCCAAATGTTTAAAATAATTTGGATGTATATACTTTTTAACCCAATCGTATTTATTGCTGAATAACGTGTAAAAGTCAGGACGCGCGACTGTGGTGTCGAAGTTATCGGCGTTTACCAAATGGCCAAAGATATGCTGGTTAGTGATGTACATGAAGACACCCTGTAGGAAATAAGAAGCATACATATTATTATTAGTGCAAACAGATTAATTTGGTTTAAGAAAGTATTACTTAGGCGTATTTATGGGAGCTAGAATGTTTAAAACTCAGCATAATCTCAAATATTTGTGTAGTAAAAGGATGGCAGGAACGGTTAAACAAAAAATCAAATAATAAAGAAGCAAGTGATGTACAGTAAGTTATGTTGTCGTAAGTGAATTAAAATTGGAAAAATAAAAATTCGACATTTAAAATAGTTACGTTTTTTATTTTTATTTTATTTTTATACCCTGAACAAAGTATAATAAGTTAGCCATGAAGTTTGTAACAACCAGAATGGAACGTCAGAGACGCTATAAAGTATATATATTTATAAATGTTCAACGTGAAAAGCTGCATTGATTTAGTCTGTCTGTCCGTCTGCATATACGCGAAACAGTACCTCAGTTTTTGAGATATAATTCTGACATTTTTCACACGTTCCTTTCTTTGCAAGAAGCCGCTCATTTGTTGGAACCGCCGATATCGTAACACATATATAGCATATAGCTGAAATACAAACTGAACGATCAGAATCAAGTCTTTGCATGAACATTTTTTTTTTATTTGACGAAATATCTTCATGAACTTTTGGCATGGATTATTATCCAGGGCAACTTTACAATCTCTGAAGAAATTGATCAGATCGGACGACTTTAGCGTAGACAGTTTGTATGACCGAACAAAATCAAGTTCATAGATGGAAAATTTTTTTGTGAATGATTTTATTAGCTGTTATCAACCGAAGTTAACGTTTTTTGTTTTAAAATTTTTTTTGAAATTGTAAGCACGCTATGAAAGCACACAATTTTGTAATTCTCATAGGGTGTTTATATACAATAAAAATTACTATAAATAGCTCTCATTACGGGCAAAGGCTAAAGCAATGAACTTATTCGAATATGTATGTGCTTATATATTATATACATAGGTATATACAAATGTGCACCTTCCGCTGATCACGTTTTGACGCTGTGCAGTACAGTTTGCCATAAGAAAATTTTTAAGTATTTCAATACAAGTAAACCTATGTTTGTATTTATGTACATATGTATGTCATGTTTTACTTACAGCTCTGCGCAGCGACTCGCACATTGCCATATCGGGGTCATAATCGCGATGCTGATACGAGATATGCTTGAATGCGCTGCTCTTGATCAGATAAACACTGGACACATAAGGGACATTCCACATGCCGCTGAAATCAAAACGAGAAACCATACATTATTATACAAATTACAACAAAAAAAAAACATAACAGTATATAAGGATAAAGAAATTTTGGTATATGGAACAGCAGATGATACAATAATAAGAACTGACACAAATTGGTGTAAATATAAGTCTATAAATAACACTATACAACCGCGCTTTGAAATCTGGAAGATATTTGCAACTGCATACATAGATACATATGTATGTACGTATACGGAGCAGCACGAGTTGACGCGAAATACATTGTAGGTTGAACATTTGTCCGTATGCAGACAATGGATGGCAATTACAAAAAAAAATAAATAAAACAAATTTTATTCGCAAAAGTGCAACAACGTAAACAAATTCATAAAGCAACCAATGACACATAGTTTCAGCGAAATCGTCATAAATAAGTAGCGCCTAAGAGGGAAGATTTACTAAAACAAATTTTTATATTTTTTTGTACACGAACAATTTTTTAATTTAGTTTCCGAGAATCAACAAACTAAACCCATAACAAATGTAGGTGTATTAGTAAGCTGCAGACTACTGCCACTATAGCGGTTATTCGCCACAGTGACAATTGAAATTGTGGGCGCAAAGCAGAGCACAACATCGTAGGTGGGTGTATGCCGCGTTAATGAGTTTGTGGCATGTTAGAGACGAACAGTATGAATGCTGGTGACGCGTGTAATCACAATGTGTTGACGATGGCGACGACGTAGTTGATGGCGCACAGTTTGATTGCGGATTTCGCGTGGTCAGTAGTTGCAGAAACATGCCTTTGAGCTAACACAGCAAATATAGTGAAGTGATAGACAAGTTAGGCAAATATTGTTTTAATGTGTAAAACAAGTGGAGACGACAAGAAAAATCAAATATTAAGATAAAAAAATACGCATTGTAAATACAAATATTCAGAAAGCAGACAAAAAAAGAATTATTTTTTATTTTCATACAATCGGAAAAACTGTTTCTTTCTTTTCATTTTGTTGGGCTCTTTTAAAGATATTGCTTGTGCAAAAATATAATTTGTATAAAAAATTATTATTTCGTTTTGAAAACATATTATTTCACACTACTACTTAACTACAATTAAATAAAAATAAAATATTATAACAATAAATATTAAATAAAATGCGCATTGCATTCGGCAACAGTTTTAGTTACATTTCTTTGCTGCTGTTAAATTTTTTATTGCTCTCCAGCAGCGAGGCGCAGCGTAAGTGAAATATTATACTATAAATATGGAATTTACATAATTTGCTTAAAAAACAAAAAATAAAAAATAAAATTTTTTAAATTGTTAAAATTTTAGCGAAATGCGGATATAAAAAAAGATATTACAATATAATAAAAAAAATTATTATACATAAAAGTGTAGTAATAAAAAATTGTAACAAACAAAAAACAAATTTTAATACTAAAAATTAACCAAAAAAAAAAGGAAATTTTGTAAATAAAATAAGAATATTTCAATCAGCAACAATCCACTAAATTTTGTTTAAATATTTTTTTTTGATGTTTGTGAAATTATATAGGACATTATTCCAAAAATTAAAATTGTTTAATAATCTAAGAAAAAAATATTTTTAAGAAAAATAATGTTAGAAAAATATTTTTAATATTAAATAATAATAAAATATTTTTTTTTTAAATTCAATAAATATACAAACATATGTATGTATATTTAGAAAGTATAATATTAGAATAATATTATTTAAATTCAATACATATAAAAACATTTTTCTTTTTTTTAATATTTTTTGAAACACAATTTTGAAATATCAAAACAATTTTAAAACGTTGTGTCTTTACAATAATTCCCAATAAAAAATACTACTATCAAAAAATGTAAAAATATATAAATTTTAAACATAAAATATGTATTAAAAAAATGTAATAAATTACTATATATTAAAAAAAAGTATGTTAAAAAAGTTATTGAAAAACTACTACAACTATATTAAAAAAAAATTATGTAAAAAACATTACTAAAATTTTATATATTAACAAAAAAACTTAATTATAAAAAAATGTTCAATTGCAATACTAAAAACTTTAAAATTTTTAAACGTTTTTAAGTTGTTTAACGCCGTTTTTGCATTTTTCTAATATAAAACTTGTTATTTTTCAAGAATAATTCAATAATTGTATTATTTTCTACAACTAGGCACCGTCGGCGCACGCGGCGTGTTGCGTAGAAACTACACGGGAAAAAAGCCAGTTGTCATACAACATCGCTCACAGGATGCCGTCAATTATTACGATCATGAAAATGTAAATTTGTGGTTTTTTCACCTTCGTGCATACTAAACCGATTCTTTGTTTACATTTTTTAGGGCGCCAAAATAATAAAATCATCACATTTTGAATTGGATTATACGTTGGGAAGAAAAATCACATTCTTCTGCATGGCTCAGGGTAGGTAGAATGCCATAATTTGATAATAATAAAATAAATTAAAGAAAAATAAAATGCAATCTCATAAATTTTATGCAAAATTTGTAAAATTAGTTGTATTTAAAAGAAAATTTGTTATGCTCTCGCTGTAGGCAATCCGCGGCCCACAATCACTTGGTTCAAAGATGGCGCCGAATTGTATCAGCATCGATTTTTTCAGGTAAAATACAAAATTAGAGAGGATTTCAGCAATTAAAAATAATCTATATATATATCTATATATATATATATATATTTTTTTTTTTTTTCTGTCTATAATAACTTTTTGAATATTTGGAAATCTGACAAAATGGCACCGATATAACAAAAAAATTATTTTTTGACCATGTTTTTCAAGCTAAATGATATAATTATTAATGAGATTTGTGAATCAGTAGCAATTTACATATTTCGAATATCTTTAATAGTGTTTTCAGAATTGTGTCAAAATTTAAAAACACTACTTTTGAAAAAACGCGTTTAAAGAACACTAAACGACAAGTAGAGTCAGCGTGGGGCCGGGTTTGAGACTCGATATCTCATAAACCAACATGCTTTCAACCAAATCCTTCATAAAGCATGTTTCGAGTTATGTCTACAGTAGAATATGGTATCTAACGAAATCCCCTTTAAGAGAAAGTTTTGAAAGTTTTTTATTGACATTTATAAATTATATTACAGTACGTAATCAAAGTTCTTTTTACACTTTTCTAGGTGCACGAGTCACACATTGATGCGGATATAATCAAATCGAAAATGGAAATCGATCCAACCACACAAATGGATGCAGGTAAAATAATTTATATTAGTTTCTAAATAAAATACGTACTTTTTTAACACGTTTTTATTGTAAAAATGCGCAGGCTACTATGAATGTCAAGCGGATAATATTTATGCAATCGATAGACGCGGCTTTCGCACCGATTACGTTATGATCAACTTTTAGTACATAATATTTCTAAATACAATAATTTTGTGTGAATTGATTTTTTCTAGAAAATGTATACGAATAATTATTGCACGTAATAAAAAAAAGAAATAAGTACTCACAGCCAATTTTTAGTACGAATAAATTTTGATTAAAACTAAATCAGTGTGTGTGTGTGTGATTTGCAATGAAAGCAGCTTAATACGAATACGAACCATGAGCGTGTCCTATGAAAAACTTAAATAACTACATATTCCGGTATACCACAAAATCCGTGATGGGAACCAACCTAGGAAAATAATATTTGGCGACAAATTGTCGCAATTATTTAATTCAGGCAATTTTCGATTTAACGTTGTGTTTGTTTATTCTGCCTTCTGCTCGTAGACAATTGGGTGTAAATGAGTAAATTGTAAAAGAGTTGAACCGAGTTTGTGTGGCGCAGCGAATTACAGTGGAACTTTTCAGAAAATTTTTTGATATTATAAAAAAAAACCATAGTCAAAAGTAAATTATTTTATTTATGACTTGGAAGCTGCTGGGAAAAATATAAATTGCAATTAATTTTTTTTATAATAAAATATATTGAAAGCAAACAAATTTTATATGAAAAGTTTGATTACATATATGTACATATATCTATAGTATTTGCAAATATACAACCAATATCAAATTTAACACGGATAAAGAAATATTTATCGATTCGGTTTGCATGTGTGGTTTATATACAACAGTCCGAGTCAAATTTGATCTTGTGTGTAAAAATTAAAATTTTCAAAATTTTTCAAATTTGAATTTTATAAATACATTCTAACTGAAAAATAAAAATTTACTTAATTTTAAAATATTCTTTTAATACAACATTTTACCGAATTTTGATTAAAAACTAGCGGCAAAGTGCTCTAACGCCTAAAAGCAGGCAAGATATTGAGTTTTTCAATTCTGAAAGCGGTAAAATATTATGTATCACGCTTCAACACGCCTAACAATATGTGTCTAAACTTTAATTTATTATATATATGTATATATTATTTATTTCGAGTTAACATTAAAACTATTTTTAGCAGGCTACTAAAGTGACATGACTAAATATAAAACGCAACGCACTGTGCCACAAAGTATTATACTTGAAAACTACTAAACAAATTTCAAAAAAAATATTATATATATATATAATTAAATTTCCTCCTTGACCTAAAAGTGGTCAGATGCGGAAGGGTGTCACACGCTTATATTATTATCTGCAAAGCTTATGCGCATTACTATATGTATGTATGTAGTATGCCAAGTTGAAAATATTGCATAAATGATAAGTGCCAAGTGGCTGAGAGTGAAATTTCGTGATATGTAGGTGCAAAGGTTCAACATAAACGCGTTGGACCCCTGCAAAAAGTGTAGCTTTCAATTTTCAAATTTAACCAGACACATGCTGCGACTAACGGTCCCTTGCATTACGTCCAAACACAATCACACAATTAAACCGAACAACGTGATTCGACGGCAGATTCACAAAATATCCAATGTTTAGTCTGATTTATCCGGTCGAAGTGTACAGCAAACAATAAGGCGACAGCGATCGTAACGGGCGAGCGTATAGCGCTAACACTCGAGCCGAACCGAAACGTAACCGAGCCCAAATTGAAATAAATTATATACAAAATATTGCTGCAGAGGTTTTGAAAACAAAAAACACAACTTTTTTATAATTTAAGTAATATTTCAAAAACTGTTTTCGCTCCGCAATCCGCTAATTGCTATAAAAATCATGAATGTAAAAGTATTGTTGATTTGCTTTGGGGTGCTAATATTAAGCTGTCAAGTGTGCGACGGTCGACGTGGACGTGGTCGAGGACGCACCAAATCGCGAGTATGTGGACTTGCGTTAACGAAACGTTAATGGTTTATTAATTAAAATAAATGTTTATTAATTTGCAGGTACAAATCGGTTTACCCATAACAGGCAAATATCGTGATCCAGAGTCGGATCAGTATTACAACAACAATAATGTAAGTGATGAAGAGATTGTAGTAATTTCGTACTTGATATTTGTAGCTGAAAGCCTCTTTAAAAGCGAAAATTGTATTTGATTTGTAAACGCTTTTACAATTATTCGAAATTCAAAAATCACATATTAAAATTAATTTTCCCACACATATGTATGTATGTATCATTTTCAGGGCGCTAAAATTCTGCAAGCCTCGCATTTCGATTATGAATACGTTTTGGGTCATAAAATTGCTTTCCTTTGTGTGGCTAAAGGTAATCCACGTCCGCACATAACCTGGTACAAAGATGGCACAGAGATTTTTCAACATCTCTACATGCATGTGAGTACGCAAATTATTAATTATTTGTGCTCTTACAATTTACTTTGTATTTTTGGCAGGTACATGAGTGGCGCATTGGAGATGATAGAGTAAAATCGAAAATCGAAATTGATCCCGCCACACAAATGGACGCCGGTCTTTATGAATGTACTGCTGATAATATGTACTCAATCGATCGGCGTAGTTTCAAAACAGATTTCTCTATTGCTTTCGATTAATTTAATAGTGTTTGCATTTTTATAATACTATTATAACTTTTTCATACTAAAAATAGCTGTACTGAATTGTTAAAGGCCGTTAATACAATTTTACAAATAAAATTTAGTGTTAAAATTATAGAAACATGTTTTTGTTTATTTTACTCACGTAAATGAGGCCTTCACAATGTCCACATAATCGTGTGAGCGCGCATAATAGCCGCCGTCGGAAAGTGCACCCCAGAAATTGCTCCATAATTCATCGTATTTGCTTACCACAGGCGCAACGAATTGTCTGGCATAAAAAATATTTTTAAATTTCAGTATATATTTAAATCAAAAGAGTTATTAATTTAAATAAAGTACCTATTCATTATCAACAACTCGCGCAGCAATTGCGGGTCGTCTATTTGCACAGCGGCATCCACAAAGAATATATAGTCGCCCAGCTTTTGTTTGGCTTGTTGGCTGTGTAAGAAAAAGAGGCAGTTAATGCAATTAATAATTTGATAGATAAATGAAACAAAAATATATTCTTTTAACTTTTGCTTACAAGAGCTAACGACAATATTTAGTACTGGTTTTGCTGTTTCGAAATTAAAACCAAGACAAAACGTTGACTTCGCTGCACCGAAGCTATAATGTCTTTACAAATAAAAACAAGAAAAAATGTTAACTTCGTTTGCACCTTTAGTAACGTTCACTAATACAAACGATTCCTTACAAGAAGTTGATTCCGATCGTTCAGTTTGTATGGCAGCTATAAGCTACAGTGATCCGATTTGAACAATTTCTTAAGAGATTGCGTCATTGGCTTAGATAATAAGCCATGCCTAATTTCGTGACGATATATCGTTAAAATAAAAAGTTTTCCATACAAGCACTTGATGCCGATCGTTTAGCATACCTATATGGCAACTATAAGCTACAGTGGTCCGATATTTGTGGTTTCGACAAATGAGCAGCTTTTTGAGGAAAACTAACTGACTAGTTCGCGTATATACAGACAGGCGAACGGGCAGACATGGACATGGATAAATCGACACAGTTCGTCATGCTGATGATTTATGTATATGTTTCAAAGGGTCGCCGATGTTTTCTTCTGGGTGTTACAAACGTAATATACCTTGTTTAGGGTATAAAAACTATAATATGAAGCGACTAAATTTTTCTTATATTTAGTATGAGCTCAAATACAAATTTACAGCTATCAATTACTCAACAACTTACAGCGCCAATTCGCGACCGCGTTGCTCATTCAGATCATCGCTAGAAAGCACTATTTTCGCGCTGCGGTACTCCTTCTCTAGGCGCTTAAGAAAGGCTAGCGCCATATCATCATGGAATTTTTGCTGTAATTACAATTGCAATAATAACAATATGTTTTCTATAAGAAAAATTAAGTCAAACGCACATTGCTGTAAATGTATAGATGCAAATTTTGTTTGGGATAGTTAAGATTTTCGATTTTCTGCAAAAACATATCGAAGAAAGGCACTGCTTCTGTAATGATGAGCGCTACGGACACAATGGGTAGATTATTTTCCTGCAAGTCAAACATATAATATTATAACAAATATTTATACGAATTTGAGCATTAACTCACTTGCAACTCCAGTCGATCTTCCTGACATATCAAACAGTTACCATGAAAAGTTTGCGCCAAATAATTAGCAAATGCATTTAATTCTACTTTGCTTGGTCCATTGCCGTGTATAATGCTCGGTTCGGTCATGAAGTTAATATTCTGCAATTTACCCTCATTCGAGTCCAAATCCACATTCAGCTTGACATCTTCACGCGCACCATTCAAATTCTGGAACAAACGCGATTGCGTGTCCAATTGTATGCTCAATTTTTTACGTTTATCTACATCAAGGAATATTTTCGTATAGTAACGTTGATCATCATCGTCATCTTTGATTTCCTCAGCGCTTAAAATACTATAGATCTCCGGTGCATAGCCGATAAAAGCGCCCGAGTTCAAGTATGGCGAGGAGTTGGCCTCCGATACTGGCGGATATGCCTTTGCCAACTTCACATCAGGCCAACAGAATTTCTCCGCAGAGAAGAGCACTCTAGCGCCGAATTCTTTGAATTTCTTATAAATATCCTTAAGGCCGGTGGTAAAGACGACATCGTAGCTGTGAAAAAATTATCGGCAGCACACACAATTAAGGCTTTGTTACAAAACTAATATTTTTTTTATTTAAAGAAATACCTGTCAGTATACAAAATAATTGTGTTTTTCTCATCTTTGAAAGGCGCAACGGCCTCACGTAATAAACGTATTTTAAAGCCGCCACCCAAACCATTCATATCGCCACCTTTCCACTCCTCATCCATGCCAAGCGTGTTCACCTGCGGATAAAGTAAATAAAAGCTTTACAGTTTTTCTAAACATAATTATATAAATACATATGTGCAAGCATATGTTATAACATAACAAATATATGTAAGTCAATATACATAAAAACATATGTAGAGATATTAGCAAAGCTCAACGACCTCTTCTTTTATATGGCTTTGCAGTTGTTTGATAAACAAATAAAATTTTATTTCGCTGCATTGATTGCTTATGTTTATTGTTGTTGTTCCACTGCTAATCGAAATTCAAAAGTTAAGCAGCAAGCTTAGTTTTATTACTTTAAACTAAGTTTTTGCGAATTCGATAAAATTTATAGTTACTAATATTCTTTGTTTTTTGCATTTTTTTAAAACATTTTTTTTTACTTTATATTCTTTATAGTTTTGCCATCAGCAATTAAGAAAGAAAGCAAGCGAAATTTTTATTGTTATTGAAAATAGAATATATATATATAATACTGTTTTTTATGTAATGCTTATTTAAATTCCAGACCATTACATTATGTAAGGTTTACAAGGTTTGCTGAAAAGTGTTTAGCATTCAGATAGATTATAAAGTCCTAAACAATAAAGAATAAAACCTTAGTAGTAATCTTAATCTTAATTTTATTTTAGGAAAAAAGTCGCCTCCTTACCACCTTTATATAAAAAGGCACGAAAATAAGTTTTTATTATTTTTTTTTTTTACTGAAAAGTCAAAAGATATAGCAGCCGATCAAATTTGACTCGGACTGCTCTAATCAATACAACATTTTCCCCTAGATTGATAACACTTTTTTTATATGCGTGTGAAATTTGATCTACATACTTGTATGTATATTAATTAGTGTCTGTTTGACAGCTGTTTGTTTACAACGCGTTTTTTTTGTCTAGTGATATTTACAATGGAAAAATAAAATTGAACAACGAGTTTGCTTGTTGCCAATGAAATCAAGGCAATGGAATCCTTGAAAATGTTGCAGAAGTGTTTTGGAGAGTCTACTTTATCACGCACACAAGTATTTTCGGATTCAAAAAAAAAAATTGATAAATAAAAAAATTTCATCATTTTCGAATACTTTCAACATTGACTTGCTTAGGCGATCCTTACTTAATTTGTGTAATTTAATGTTGTCGGAGCGGCAGAGAATATCTTTTAAGTAATTTGGAAAAATGCTGCCGATTTGGGAATCTTTGACCAGATAAAATTCTGATGCGTACCGGTTACGTAGACCCGACTATCGTGGAAACGCTAATTTGGCAAATTATAAGCATGTACAATTTATCATATTCAAATCAAGTGTGGTGAATATTACAAAAAAACATTAAATATGGCTTTTATTATTCAAAAAATTTCAACCTCATAAAATCAGCTATTATGCTGACGTCATTATAGCACATTTTCACAGTTTGTTGAAGGAATAATCTTCACATCTGTTTTTCAGACCCCTGCCTTTGATTTCCTGCGAATATTCAAAAATATTTATCAGTGGTGATGACTTGACAGCGATTTGAAGTTCAAACGCTAAATTCATTGTCGTTAGGTAAAGAAAAATATATTTTGCATACGCTATAGAGGATCTCGCGAAATTAGCATGAGTAAGCGCAAATGCCAAACACTGTCTGAAACGATTATCTCTGCTATGTTTCGCAAAATTGCGGTATACCATACATAAAGGTATGAGAATAATAGAAATATGAATAATATTATGGTGCAAATCTTGGACGCAGGAAACCAACGTGAAAAGCACCGCATACAAACTTGAACGCTCCATTTTCATTTTATATTATATTATAATATACAAATAACTATATTATATTTGTGAAAATAACTAACAAAAATTACAAACAAATGGTTTCAAATGACACCAATGATACCAAGGTCGCAACTGTTGTGTACAAATATTTGACTTATCAGCAAGATTTATTTCAAACACGATTACCTAATTCTGGGCAATTGCTACTTTGCCTGCACAAAATAAATGGTTTTAATAATTGTTCATCTCAAATTGCAGTATATATATAAATACATAAATATTAAGACACGTTAATATATACAAGCATTGTTGTTTATATATACAAACGTGGAGACAGAAATGTTTAGAAAAAAATTTAGAATAAGAAACTCTTACGAAACTGATAAGTAGGCCGCCAGAGCTGAGCTTGTGAACCGGTAGTGGCTTATCTAACAGCAGAAACCTTTTGAAAAGTGAGCTGCGGTTAATGCTAGCGCAGCAAATACATATTTGGTGAAATATTAACAAATAAAAATTTTTTTTACAAAGTTATTAGTGCCTGTGGAACTTAACTTTTAGGGGTTAGGGCAGAAAAATAGGTCTATACTTTTTTTATACACTCAAATTAAAGTTTGTAGGGAAGATATTAAATTCTTTATTTTTCTTTCTGAAAATAAATTGTCAAAGCCACTTTTGAGCGCTCTAGATCGGACTGACCGCTTAAGCAAACCATATTTTTACTGAAAATTGAGCGCAACCTCATAAAACCAAATGTTTATGCTGCTTTTCAGCCTTTTGAATATTGCTCTTGGAAAAATACGATTTTCCTGAAGTACCAGTGGCAAGCTGACGTTGTGATTCAAAAGAAGACAAATCAGCTATCCGTGTATCGATTTTCGAGGAGCTATAGAAGACTCTAATAGCCTAGGCTATACAATATACTAATTTCTTCTGAGTTATTGATTTTGGATTTTGTTACATTGCTGCAAGGGAAGCGTTGAAAATATTGCAGAAGTGTTTTGTGGAGTCTATTTTATCACGAATACAGGTACTTGAGTGACACAAGGCATTCAGCGTAGGTCGTGAAGTCATCAAAAACTTGCCTCAAGCGAGTCGTCCATCCACATCTGTTAATGACGATATAACAGCGAAAAAATTAAAGCAACAGCGCTCGAAAATCGTAAATTTGGCAACAGAGAGATAACAAAGGTTCTCAAAACATCTCTTATGAATCGACCCAACACATTTTGGCTAATGTTTTGGGTATGAATCGTGTCAATGCTAGACTCGTACCAAACGACCTGAATCTATGGCAAAATTGACGTCGAGTGGAAGTCGCAATAGAGATGCTTGGGATTCTACATTCATCAAACGCAACATTACTGCTGACGAGACGTGGGTTTATTAATATGACGACGAAACTGTCCAACAGTCTACCGAATGGCGCAACAAAAATGAGTCGAAACCAAAAAAAACTGAAATTCGCTAAAGGCACTGAAGGCAGTTCCAGCCGAGGCTTAAAGCAAGTTTATGGAAAATTGTATTAAGCGTTGGCTTACATGGCTTAAAAGCACACTTTTTTGAAGGCGATAATAAAGATTTTTATTAAAATAAAATGTAGTTTTTCATTAGTTCGGATCAAATTTGATCTGATGGTAGATCCTAGAACTAAAAAGAATTTTGAGTTACAGTACATGATACTTATAAAAGAGAGCTTCTAGAAATGAAATATGTTCACATGCTGCGATCGTAAGGAAGTTTAAAGTAAGCTGGCAATACAAAATTATAAACAAAATCTCGAAATTTCACTCAATCGTTTAATGAAATATCAAATACAGACATCGACTGGATTACGTGACAATTTACGCATATACCATATATATACTCAGGCATATATACATATGTACAACTCTGCATAATTGTACGAGTATAGAGGGGTTTCATCAAATAATTAGAATGCGTCAGGAACACAGTTGGCGATTAAAAGAAGCTGCAGTTTACTGCACAAGAGCAAGTTAAATTCAAACATATAATATAATTATGTACATATATACATATGTCTTTAATATAAACACATGTTCCAGTTGTTACAGTGCGCCGGATGCTGCTATGACCGATTCATCAGCTCACTGTGCACACAAATGAAATCATATAAGTAAATAAGGCTATGTATATTAAAGTATGAACATATACAAGTATATGTGTAGATGTAGGAGTATACATATAGAAGAAAGCCTCTGAAAGCGACCTAGTTCTGATTGCACGCACACGAATGTATGCGATTACTATTAATTTTTTTTTCATTCTTAATATTATTATTTTTCAATATTATTATTATTTTTTATTTCATTATTATTATTTCTTTTTTATTATAATTATTATTTTTTTATTTCATTATTATTATTTTTTTTTTCATTATTATTATTTTTTTTATTTCATTATTATTATTATTTTTCTCGTTGTTTTCTTTCTATTTATAATACAACGGGCAAATGAGCTATATGCTCGATTAAACTATAAATTATTTCTAACTGAAAAGCGTGCGTCAAGTAATTAGCAAATGAAATAAAACGCTTGTACAATAAACTACAATAGATGTGATGGAATCAATTGTGGCCGCCTATTTAACGGAAATAAATATATATACTATAAAGTAAGAATATGACGAGTTCTACAAGAGTGCCGAAAATCGGTGAAGCTCAGCCAAGCCTGATAACCGATAATTAACACGATATACATATGCAAATGGTTTGACGCATAAAACTTGTTAATTAGCTTTTTTTTTTGAACTATCAAGCAGCAGACAACCGAACAGTCGCACCCAGGCATCGGACATCGCGTACATTTAAAACTATATGATATTAATTTTTGCGAATTTCAGTGTCAAGCGACGATATTCAATATTTAGTTGTTTGTTTTGACCGCTTTTTGCGACGATGATGGTTGATAGCACGAAACCGAAGACAGGTCTTAAGGGAAACATGTTTTGTTTTTTGTTTTTTGCAGCATCAGCCGGCATGCCACTGAATCGTGTGTCGGCTGGAGCGTAATTTAAAATTGTAGTGGTAAAAAAAATCAAAACACATGTGAACCTTTTTTTCATAGATCTAATATTAAAGCATACATATACATATATATATATATATATATATATATATATATACATTTTTTTTTTTGTTAACGAGATGAAAAATAAGTATGTATGTACGTATGCAAATAAATTCAGCATGTGGCTGTTGTAAGCAAAAAAGCCGAACAAATGAGTTAATCAAGCAAAAGTAACTAAATTTAACGGCCTCAGCCGAAGACAAATTAGTACAAAACATTTTATTTATCAAAAGAAAAAATTGAAAATTTCAAGTATTAAGAGGAATACATCTATTAGACGAAATTTTTTTACGAACGAAGTTTATAGCGCAATTACTTTTCTTGAGTATAAAATGAGGATTTAGTGTTGATTCTTCACAATAACATACATACATACAAACATATACGCATATTCATCGATTGAATGAAATTGCTCTAAACTAATCCAGAGAACATGTAACATATTTATACCCCGAAAAGGCTACATATATTAACATAGCCTCTAAAATTGTAACACCCGTTTTTAACATTTCCAGAAGGCAATGTCGAAAACCCTATAAAATATATTTATAAATACTCAGCGTGACGAGTTAAGTCAATTTTGAAATGTCCGTCTATTTGTCTGTCCACCTATATCTATGCGAACTAATCTCACAGTTTTGGAGGAATTTATCTGAGTTTTTGCACAAGTTCTTTTCTCCACAAGAAGTTGCTCATTCGTCGGCACAGACGATATCGGGCCACTCGACCATGTATGCTGATCGATCAAAATCATATGATTGTAGGCAAAACATTTTTATTTCACAAGATATCTTAACAAAATTTGGCACAAATTATTATCTAGAATAACGATACAATCTCTGAATAAATTGTGCAGATCGGACTACTATAGCATATAGCTATCATACAAACTGATCGATCTATATCAAATTCTTATATGATAAAATTTTTATTTGACAAGATATCATAACGAAATTTGGCACAAGTTAATGCACTAAGCAGCACAAAAATCCCCGAGCATATTATTTAGATCTAATTACTATAGTATATAGCTGCCGTTCGATGAAAATTAATATAAAGATCTTTTTATACACATTTATGCTATAAGAAATGAACCTGTGAAGGGTATTATGACTTCGCTACAGCCAATGTTAACATTTTTTCGTGTTTTCTCTCATTATGATATATTCATCGCTTGGATGAATAATAACTGCAACAGTCTAAATAGATCAACAGATATATTTTCTTTCAAAATGCTTGCAAAATATTATCAATTTACAATAATAATAAACTATAAAGTTCTGAACTAAAAAATAAGATACAAATACGAGTATAGCTCGTGTATGAAAATTTCTAAACACGTAAAACAAAATATATAAAAACACGAACTTCTTAATAAAACATAAAAATAAACTATTTTTGGAAAATATTGTCAAAAAATAACAACATCTAATCAAAATTTTTGATACTGACAACTTCTTACACGTTTCTTACATATTTCTAGCGTATCAACTGTTCAGCTTTCCTACATACTATACATACAAGTATATTCTTGTTTCCATGTCCGGCAACATTTGCTGATAAAAATCAATAAACTATCGCTACCGCAAACGTTATTTATATAAGCACTATAATTTATGTACAATATTTTCTCACCAAAGTCCCATAAAACCATCCACTTATCTGATGTATAACTTAAAGTGCTTGCATCGCCACCCAACTTTACCAAATGGCACCAAATATTCACCTAATGCACCAATTCTAAATGGTAATCGACTAATGTCTTCATTTAAATTTTTAATTACTATTGTTTTGTAGTTAAAAATAAATCACTGTCTTCAACGCTATGAATAAAAAAAATTAAATAAAAATTGCGTCGAAAAACTAGTTTTGGCCATTAAAATTTAAACAGTTTTTCGATACAAATTAGCTTTTAAAACCCAGTGTGAGTATCGGTATATGTACGTACATATGTACAGGTTGGTTGAAAAGTTTCTGCGCTCGAAATGAAAATATACTCACGAGTTTTTTCATGCAGCTTTTTGGATGCTGCAGTAATATTCAGAGTTGATGGTTTTACATTTTTGCAAATAATCAATCAACTTTTTCATATGTAATTCTCCATGTAAAATATGAAGTACTCGTTCGTCTGAGATGCCCATGGTATTAGCAATTTCATGCTTAGTCTAACTTGGATCTTTACTAACAATATTATGAACTTGCTCACTGATTTCTGGTGTGGTTGCGATTTTTGGTCGTCCTTGGCGTGGATCGTTTTCAAGCCTAGTACGACTACATTTAAATTCACCAGCACAAAATTCAACGGTGCGTTTTGAAGTTGAGGACTCCTCCTACACTTTTAACAATTGTTCATAAATTTCCTTTGCTTTTGAACCTTTCAAAACAAAAAATCTAAGCACTGCGCGATATTAAATTTTTTCCATATTAAAAAAATACTCTGACACGTCAACTTCGAATGGCTTGTAAACAAAGAATTAATTGACAGAATGGCTTGTAACTTTGCATGTGTTCACACGACAGATGTAACAACTTGAGGAAAAAAAAATTGGTGCTAGTGAAAACAGCAACTTTTCAACCAACCTGTATGTATATCCATACCTTTATATAGGTACATATATCTATACATATTTTTTCTCTTTTCAATACAATATATATTTTTTCGAATTCGCAATGTTTTGATAATAGAACTGAGATAACCATCGTTACCGATGTTTGCTGTCAGATAAACTATAGTAGCCATTAATTTAAGACGTTAAATGTATGAATAATAATAGAATAGAGTAGACCAAAACAGGCTTATATTTATGCAATGCGGGAACGTGTGCGAATGAACGTTGTTGTTTTAGTTTTAGCGTTAACCTGTTAACTATATTTTAAACACTTTCGATGCCATGTTTCAAGCTCATATTTCATATATTTATATATTTTTTAAACAATATATATTTAAAATTAATTTTTAAAGAAATTTATTTAACTAATTTGTATTTTTATGAATTTTGCTATGAATAATTTTTAAATTATTATTATTTTTTTTCATAATATTTAAATTTATTTTTTCAAATAATTTTTTAAATTTATTTTTTTAATAATTTTTAAATTTATTTTTTTAATAATTTTTAAATTATTATTTTTTTTTTAATTTTTAAATTTATTTTTTTTAAATAATTTTTAAATTTATTTTTTTAATAATTTTTTAATACTTTTTTTCCAGTTTTTTAATATTATTTTTTCATTCACATTTCATAATTCAGAAAATATATATCTATATACTTGTAATATATATAGTGGACTTCACTCACCTCAATGTCATAGACACGCTTTGCTGAACGCAAGTACCGCAAGTATCCATCAGTGCGTTCTGTCGCCACGGTAAATACTTTTATGTGTTTTGCTGAAAAGAAACATAAAAATGTCATAATATACGTACATACATACATGTATTCTTGGTAATGCACAAAAGCTTGTCAAGTCAAGTCGGTACATTTAGTAGATATTTTATTACATTTTGCTTCAAGGCGATGTACACAATACAAATGTTAACGGTGTTTTTTATAGTTACAAAGCTTGCTCATTAAAACAAAATGTTCTTGAATTGAAATCATGCATATTCATATTTTATTAATTGGAAATTGTAAAAAAAAAAAATATTTTCTATAAAACTTGCAAAATTTTACAGGCTTAGCAATTTATTTAAAATTTACACCAAAACGATTTCATACAGATATCGTACTGATGAATATTTGACAACAATTCAAAATAAGATGAAGTCAGAGGTTCTCTAGAGCTTAAATAGTTTTCTTTAAAGAAAAAGTAAGTGTTAACTCTTTGAAAACCAACATAATACTCAAGAAATCTTGCTTGCATATTCCAACAATTTCCAAGGCATGACTTGGGAAATAATCTATGCCAAATTTTGTAAGATAACTAAAAAAGTTTTCTATACAAAAACTGGAATTTGAACGATCAGTTTATATGGCAGCTATATCCCATAGTAGTTGTTATTGTTGTTGTTGCAACGATTATCCAGACCATGCTTGGTAGAAAGCAATAAGTAAACTCTCATCGTAATCATTCAAGGGTAGGTCCAGGAAACCAGCTGTTTCGACGGGTTCGGATCATAGAGAGAGTGGAGTTATTCGTAAGTGAATTGGTTTCGTTTTGCATGTAAAGAGGTATTTAGTGTCTGGTGTAAGTGTTTTGTATGTCAGGGTCCATTCAGGATAAGTAAGAATTTAACCTGCTACAATACCTAGAACGAAGTTGCGCAAGGGTCACTCTGCTTTCACGCGGCAACTCGAGCTCTTGTGCTGCTGTGGATGGTGTTTTATTGCGGCTCTGTACTTTTGTAACAATCGTGGTTGTTTGCGGAAGGAGAGTCTGCACTGTCGAATGTAATACCAAAAATTTTAGGTAATCGACGGAAATGTTAAGATCCAGATTATACTATTTCGTCCAGTTTGTAAATAGGATGGCCTTAAATTTGGCAGCGGAGAGTTTTAAGCTCCCTGCAGAGATAGGCGTTCTCTTAGCAGTACATAATCGGTGATGACAACAAATGAGCGGTTTTTTGGGGAGAAAAGGGCGTGTGAAAAATTTAAGATCGATATCTCAAGAACTGAGGTACTAATTATATATCACAGATTGCCATGCTGATCATTTATATAAACATATGTATATTCTATAGCGTCTCCGACATTTCCTTCTAGGTGTTACAAACATCAAGGCAAACTAATTATACCCTGTTCAGGGTAACATGATAACAATTTTAGCAAAAATATTTCTTTCAGTGTGCACAAATTTTAACTAAATTTTCACTTTATTGATGCCAATTAAATTGTGTCGTTCAAATACATTGTGAGTTTAAGTTTGCACATGCGATTTTTAATTGAACTGATACACTAATATAGGTACGCATGAATGTATATATATATACATATGTGTATGTATGTAAATTCAGTGAAATTAATGTTTATGTGTTTGTACAGCAGCAACTATTAGAATTATTGTCAGGCTATATAAATAATATAAATCATAAATTTTTATGTATTTGCATATTAGCATTATATAGACAATTTTATTACGGTAATCAAAACATCAAACCGGACCATTTTTCAAATATTTATATTATGTTTGTGCATGTGATTAAAAGTTAAAAATTAGTATAACAAAGAACTATAATCAATACATACATACATAAGTATCTATATTAACAACTATACAACCATTATAGTTAAGAAATTATGCTTATTTGATGGCGAAAGAGTTGCGAATTGTTAGAACTTCTCTAACTTGCGGACTTCCAGAAAATTCTTTCAGAGATCTTCCACAAATATATATTTATGTATATGTATGTATGTATAAATAAGTATACATGTATACGTACGTTTTTGAGATATGTATGTATATGAAACAGAAACATTGTCCTCAAAAAAGCAATCACTAAATCAATTTATTAAAATTTTGTTGTTTTTGTTGTTGTAGCGGCAGATAACATTCCTAATGTGAGGCGACTAGTTCTATTCTCCTGATATTGTAAGTGTGGCTATTAAAGTAATTTATTTGAAGAATTCAGAAATTGTACAAAAAAAAACAGATCAAAATTAACCCGGACAAGTCTATTTAAACTGCGTACATCATTTTCGTTTCAATTTGTACAACTTTTTTTACTCTGTATATATGCGCATAATGCTTATTGTTTATTTTCTAACTATTTACCGGCATAAATGCTTACATGCATGTATGTATGTATGTATGTATATAAAAGCAATTTAATTGAGAAAGTATCCAAGAAAGAGATCAACTAACCGCAAATATGTTCATATCTTCCTATGTACATAAGCATGTATGTAGTGGCAAAAAGCGTTCCACTTAGCGAGATAAACAAAAAGCTAATATGTAGTACATAACAACAACAACAACAATAAAATGATAAATAAGGCACCAGCAAAGCTTATGTCCACTACATAAAAAATGCTGTATAAAAGTATTTTATGTTACATTTATGAATAGGATGCATGATTTTTCAGCGACTGCAGTAGTACACAAGCAGTTAGAGCATGATTGTGCTGGAGCAGAGAATGCAAAGTCAATGCAATGAATTCGAGGTAATGAGCAAAGGAATTAGAACAGAAATGGCAAAGTGATCTCATACAAAAAAAAGTGCAATTAATATACGCTTCCCATATACATACATATGTCCATGTATATGCCATATATACATATGTAATATATTGAAATAAAAGATCACATACAATAAAATATATGTACATATGTTACTCACCTCCTTCCTCGGCTGCCGCCTCGTCAGTCGCATCCGTTGTCGCTGCATTTGTTGACGCCCAAGTGCAACAGGACCAGAGGCAAAGCAACAAGAGTAGCGTATGGTTAAACACTGCTTGTTTCAATAACTGCATGTTTATATGTATATAAAATGTATCACTATTTTTCCAAATTTATTTTCACACTTTGAAACACATTCGGGTAAACTATATATTTACAGTGCACAATTAAATGAATTTAATGTATTATGGAGCAGAGATGGCATATACGATTACTGCACGACCAACACTCTCGAGCACGTCTTTACGTCTGATAGCCAAGAAGCAACAAGCTCCCTTTAAGACGATCAGAGACACAAGTTGACCACACAATCACAAACAGCGACAACAAATTTTAACGAAATCAAATAGACAAATGAGCGTAAAAACCAAATGGGGAGCGCTCTGCTAAAAAATGCTCCAACATAAACAGCTCCAAACGATAAGAATAAACAAGTATTTTAATTGGTTTTATTGCAGGGAAAATTTGAAAGGTATACAACACAGCTGCGATATCAGCTGTAAAAGTAGTGATGCCGGATGATTGTTAATGGAAAAATAAAACGTGCGAAAGTTTGCTCGCCATAATTTTTTTTTTTTGTTTTTAATTTTTGAAATTACAGTTAAACTGTATATCACTAAAACGTTTAAACAACTGCTAGTTTTTAGCAAATAATAAGTACACATTTGCTGTTGTATACGCATATATTAGCATTTATTTATATTTGCATATCAATTTTTCAGTTTTCTAGAAAAGAAATTTTAAATAAAATTCAAAAGCTGTCGATTTAAAAATAAACTTTCTTTTATATATACATATACAAACGAAAATAAATGTATGTATGTTGTTCTTGTTGTTACGAATTATATCGTGGTGAGTGAACTGTTTTGGGTGGCACTCGTGTTGTTTTTATTAAAATTATTATTATGTATATAAAATTATTTATGTTTCTTATTAGATGTACTCAATGTTACATTGAGAAAATTATGCAAAAATAAATTGAATTCTTTAAGTTTATATATTATTTAACTTGCAAGTAAAATATATATATGCTTTTGAAAGAGTAAAAATTAAATTATTAGCGCTTTTTTCTACCAGCGCACATATGTAAGGAAGCTTCAAGATTTTGTAAATTATTAATTCACTACTCGCTTCGTTTAAAGAAATGTCTTTTACATTTATATGTATGCATGTATGTATATATGTATTCATATGTAGGTTTGTTGTAAACGAACCAAAAATATATATACTTGAAATAAAGACAAGTCTTCAGTAGCTGTCGTAGAGACCAAAAAATCAATTATTTGTAAAACATATCCTTCAAAAAGAAATAAACAAAAAATAAGAAACGAGAATGATAAAAGAGAACTAGTTAAAACAACATTCGTTGCGCTTGTATTTCTCATTACACGTATATTCCCGCTTTCGTTTTGCTGTAGCATCTCCATTTGGTGTCGTTCAGTACTCACGTATATAGGAATATAGTTATTTGAAAGCAGCAATTTATAACATGCCAAAACCTTTTGAATAATTTATCGCCTTTAGTAGACGTTCCTCCAACTTCTCACGAGCGCTGTATTCTGGCAGCAATAACACATTAAAGCATGTATGCGAGGTGGGCAGGCGATCGCTGTCGGGACCGTGACGTGTTATTAGTAGTTTCAGGCGACTTAGACCGCCGACAGGCACACGATCCGAGCCAGTTGTGAATTCGAGTAATTTGCGCTTAGACTCCTCGGGCATAGAATGTACAACACTCCAAAAGTCTTTGATTACTTGCGAGTCCTTTGTGTAACCACCCTCGTATTCAGTGGATTTTTCCAGTTCAACAAAGTCGAATTTCTGCATTATGTGGAAAAATCATTACTATTGAGTCATACAACAACAACTAAACATTTTACTTACCCTACTACCGCATACGAGTAACTCAATTTCTTCTGGCCGAAACAGTAATTTTAATGGCGACTCATCTGTTACCATTTCGAAACCTTTCTTGAAAGCCCTAAATTGTCGTTCAATGCTCTTGTTAAGCAAATAATCGCTATACATATCGACGAACTCTAGCTTATTCTGTTGACCAACTGCTATGTCACCACCGCCGGGTTTCAACTCATGATCGACAACTTCACCAAACACATCGTTATAGCTAATTTTAAATGTTTGCATAAAAACCTCTTCCATATCGGCCTCCTGATAGTCGAGTAACGATTTCAGACTTCTATACAATGTTGGATTCCAATATTTCAAATCGTAAAATGTACCAACGCCGCCCATTAATTTACGATAGACGACCATGGGAAAATTCACAGCCAGTATGATGTTATTGTAAATTGCTAAACCTAATATAATGCCAATCAGCGTGAACTGAGCTTCATTCTCAAATGGTGCTGAATTGAACCTGAAACAGAATTATTATAATTTTTGTAAACATTTTCATTCATTATATTATTATAATTGTTTAAACGTTATCAATTATTTATACATAATAAAAGTTATGTTCTTACCACACAGTGTTGGTATCCTCCTGATGCACAAACATGCCATAGTCGGGATTGAAAATCTCTTCAATAATCAACTGGAAAAATTCTTTGGAAACACCACCTTCATCGATGCCCTGTTCACCAACGAACTCAACTACTAGCTGCTTCTTTAAGTCTTTCGGATTGCTCATAGCCACAAGCTCAAGCTAAACGTGAGAATTATTTTAAATTTGCTCTTACATTTTTTGATAAAAATTCACGTTCATTTACCCCAATGAGTGCATCGTCTATAATATTATCACGTCGTACTTTCAATTTCAAGTCAGGTCGTGCGCCAACCTCATTGCCATCAGAAAATGAGTTCAATAAGGAATATAGCGATGAATTGCGCTCACTATACATGCGTATGCGGCTATCGTAGTAAAGCGCAATAACTTTTGTCGCGGGTGTTAAGATAAACGAATACAGCATAAAGGAAAAGTGTAAATCTGTAATAGAAATTATATATAATAAGTTTTTAATATGAAAACTAAACAAGAAAAATTGCTATACCGTCGCCACTGGGATTTAGTGATAAAATCATATTTCTATATGATAAATAATCGCGATCCATTTGTATGGCATCGCTTAGCGGTTCATTGTAGAACTCTTCAAATGGCACCAACGGCACTCGACAGTCCATACTCGATATACCCAACTCTTTCTCTAGCTCGTCTTCCGCAAACTTCGGATAATGCGGTTTAGGTACTTGAGTATAGAAGAAGATATCATCATCATCGTTGGTAGTATCCGCATTAGAAGATGTGTCGACATCGGCGCTGCTAGCCGATTGACTATGAGCATTAATTGAGCTGGTATCCAGCTCGCCGGCTAAGATATTGGCGTAGAAAGCAATCTGCGTTTTACAAAAATTAATTTATTTTGTAGAAAAAATTTATTTTTAATTATATTCTACCTTGAGTACACGCGTTACCGCAATCACATCAGTATTTTCCTGTACTGTATCTTCGTCAAGTATTACCTGTAAGGTAATCAATTGTTGACAACACTGTACCAGCGATTGCATTTGATCTTTACAATGCGCCGCCCATATGCGACCCAAACGCGCCTGAGCGGCAACTGGTAATATACGTGTAGCATGACAAAGCTTGGGCAACGAACGTTCCAAATATTCCAAATCAGCGAAACTATTAGAAGCTGCAGTATAAAAGCATTGAAAATTTAGCGGGCAAATAAAAATTAAGCACAATATACTGGTGAGGGGCAGATTTCTAACAAAACACTACTTTAAAGCAATAAGAAACAAACACTTACTATTTGTCGCCATATCAAAGCAAATAACCAGACAATGTAGCACTTTCTCCCAGTCAGTTTCACGTCCATAGCGTATACTTTCTGCCAGCAGTATTATGTTGCTATTTAACGCCTCACCAATGCTCGTATTATTCAAAGCAAACAATTTCTTTTTTACACGTCGCAAACTCTCCAAGTCTACCAATGTTTCATTGCTATTTGACTGTACATCTATCTCGTTGTCACCAGCTGTGTTTGCTGCAGCTGCTGCTGTTGAAAACCCATCAGAAGCGCCATCTTCATCCATTGGCACATCATCGCAATCGATAGACACTTGTGGTACTTGTTGTTCACTGTTCGCGGGATCATCTTCGGCCGAAACACATGTACTATCCTCATCTTTATCAGTTTCACCCTCAAGTGTACGTAAGTCCTCTTTCTTTAGATCAGTCGGTGATTTACCCAGTAATTCTTGCAGTTTTGTAGCTGTCGCACTAGATGTTAACTGAGTGGGCATAACAGTAAGAGTTGGCCTACGAAAACTCTTACTAAGCCGATCAATGTGTGGGTAAACTTCGTTTATGGCATGTAAAAGTCTATCGTATGTATTAAACTTTTTGCCTTCATCCAATAATTCATCGATCAGTGCCTCGTTAAGGTATGGCACAGGTGCGAATGTTGGTGTAGGTGGTCCAGAAATTGTACGCGCCGCTGGCGCACTGACATCCATATCTCCCTCTGTGGATGCATTCGAAGTTTGTGTTTTTAAAATATCGTTATCATCGATCGCCATTTCAGCAGCTTCAGCTGCATTACAAAGAATTTCCAGTTGACACATTTCGTCGTCAGCCGCAGTTGAATTGTTTTCAGTAATTCTATTAGAATTACCGCGACTCTGTGAAGTAAAGGCAGGTGCAGATGAAGAAGCACCGGCCACATCTGCATCCCCTCCTCCACCGCCATCGCCACCAGCACTATTACGAACAGCCTTAGCGATATTACTCATATTGCTTTGTTGGCTGGTATGACTGCGCACACTGGCACTGCCAGAGGTAATGGTGCTATTACCGCTGCTACTACTTGTGCTTGTAGTGCTACTTGTGCTGCTGGTGCTGCTATCGTTAGGCGAAAGCATTTCTGAGTCTTGAATGCTGGGTGTTGTAGCCGCAGAGCTTGCCGAATGTGAACTAAAACAAAGAATGCAAAGAAAAATGTGTTTAAGCGATAATAGAACAGAAAAGGATATCTGCGCGTTCAATTACCTCGACGGTGAGTCATTTTGTGTGCGCGGCACCTTCGGTGGTTGACTGTAGAAATCGCATAGTTTTGCGTCCTGTGAAAAAAGTTGAATGGCGCGTGCTGCAATTTCGTTTGGATTCATTGGCGCAACCTGACCACTAGAAGCACAGTTTTGATTTGAACATTTTGGATTCCCACATCCACGCTGAAGCTGATAAAAATAGCGCTCAATAAGTTCTTTGACAGCAGATCTTTTCATATCTGGATTGGTGGTGCGGGTGTGTTGTATCGTTTGTTGCGGTTGTTGTTGCTCGTGTTCTTGTTGATTGTTGCTTGTTGAACTATTAGAGACGATATGGCTTGCAGTTGGTGAATCTTCATGGATGCTAAATTGTTTAAAAAGCGTTATTCACACATTCTAACGAAAATGTTTATAACATTGTGTTCGTATACCTTGAAGTATCGTCGCCAATGGCTTGTTGCTTCTCTTTCTCAGCGTTCATCAAGTGGCGTTATACACCCAGTGTTTCGCTCCAAAAAAATTTTTCTTTCTTATTTCAGTTTAATAATATTGAATATTATCCTGTAGTTAAACAAAGAAAAGGTACGATGCGGTATTCAGGCTTTTTAGCCGAACTACTTAACTTTGCTTTGAAATGGAGCTTTGGTTAAAAGGACATTCGGTGAATTATTATTTTGCCTGAATGCTCACAGGCTGTTACCTGCTACACTGTTCCTACTAAAAGGAACTGTCAACACAAAAAAAAATCGATTGTTCCTGTCGTCTTCGCCAATTTTCGCAAAATTTTTCACAAATTTATTAGTTTGCGGAATTCTTGTTCACAATATATTGAATATTATTTTTGTTAATAAATAAATTGTATATGCTTTAGTTTATTTATAAAGATTTAAACTTTCTTTTAATGCAAATGTTGTAAAGAAAGCTGTGGAAGAAAAATGTTTAAGAAATAGTCTCCTTGTTGCTAACACAACTGCCAAAAAAATTCTAAAACTCATTCAAACAGGGTTGCATGCGAAGTCTCGGAATCAAGGTAAACAATCAAATTTTTAAGTGAGAACGTTCTCTGTTTTTTCTAACTAATATTTTTTTAATTTGTAACACATTTTTATAAAAGTTTCAGAAATAATACTATGCATATATTTTTATAATTCAAAACTAAACAACAGCAATGTGTTATCATTTTAGGTACTACTCTACTTTATCAACCTTGCAATATTGTTTTTTTTAATACTACCCATACTGTTATTTTATTTGTCAAAATATGAAAAAACCGAAAACGAACACAAACAAAGGTACTGATAAACGTCAGCTGTGCAGACGAAAAATTTACACCTTTTAATCTTCTTATTCGTTTTTTGCCACATTCTAAAAAGTAAATAAAAGCAAACTTACTCGTTTCCTTTTTGTGCCAAAAATATTTTGTTTTGTGATACATAAAATGTAAATAATTTAGAGCCGCGTAGCTGCTCAACTTTTAAAGATAAAAAAAAACAATAAAGCTAGGTGAGAAATGATGTCGGAGAAGGTCTCTGAAGATATCGGTAATTGCGTACGTCAAAACATTCCATGGGCATCCGTACCGATTCATTTGAAACAAGTTCTCCATAACAATCAACTCGACTATGAAAAGTACGTTTTCAATTATAGTCTCAAGAATCAGCTGCGTTTTCGTGGTAATCTCGTTTTGAAAGTTTTTCGACATGAGCAACGTTACTACGAATTATTGGTGCAGAAGAGCATCAATGGCCTGTTACTTTTTCCATATCATTTAGCTGACATTATAACGAAAGGACTGCGCGTTACGCCATTTAACTATTATCTTGATTTAGTGAGTCAATTGCTACGCAATGATAAGTCATATGATACGCTACCAAATTTCACAGCTGCAGATTGCCTGCGTATTTTGGGCATTGGACGCAATGAGTATTTATCACTGATAAGCGATTTGAAAACACATACAACACGTGCGCTTCTCTTTAGTGCCAAGCCGAATCCATTGGATTTTTTGCCTCGATTTCCAGTACGTATATGTATTGAACCATGGTGGCGCATCGAGGTAGGCTATGTCTTGGAGGCGGATATAAGATTTGTAACTACAGCAGAACGTAGTCTTATTGATGATCTCATCGATTTTGGCTCACAAACCGCAGGAAAATGCGACTACGTCGTTGTGCACAGTTTATATCGAAAAGGTCTCATCTATTTAGACATACCCATATCAGGAGAAGATCGTATCAGCATACCACCGCTACGAAATTTCGTAATGAATCGTACTAGTGGCGATCACTTTGAGAATTTACTCTATAAAATTTTCGTTAGCGCTGATGAATATATGACTATTTCGGAATTGGCACAAATGTTACAAGTCGATTTGGATTTAGTTAAGCAAGCCGTGTCTCTACTCTGCCGTTTGGGTTTCTCACGTCGCAAAGAACCGGTCAGTGATAGTCCCAGTATTGATATAAAGTATCATGCCAGTTGGGAACAATACCAATTGGAACAACATACAACGCGTGAACCACCTCAAATAACGCCGCTCAATTATAACAACTTCATTACATCGGAGGCAGCAGCAGAACGCGCTGAAGCTGCAGAATATAGCCCAGTTTTAACAAAGCCACAAGATAAGGACAACAGCTCCATTGGTTATCTTTCATCTGATGGTAATACAAGTGACTTCAGTTTTGCTAATATGCCTTCACCATCCCCGCAAGCAATGCAAACTGTTGGTGACGTACACAACCATTCAGAGGAGCAAGAACTCAGTTCTGAATTGGATGATTTAAGTGAGAGTACAACAAAATTAAGTATTAAAGAACTGCCAACAACACCTAAAGGTGATGGCAAATTACCAAGTATATCAGAGAAGACGGGCAAACGAGTTGGATTTCTCTTTGATTCCACTCTAACGGCATTTTTAATGATGGGCAATCTATCGCCGGGTTTAAAAAATCATGCTGTCACTATGTTTGAGGTGGGCAAACTATGTGAGGAAAGTATTGACTCATTTTTAGCAGAGTTAGAAAAAGTTTCGCTCTTAGATGCCGAGGGTGAAGGTGATGTTTCTAGGTATTTTGCGCATGCAGTAATTTTGAGATCGACAATATGTTCGTTGCGCCATCTGGTGCCAGGTGGTCTAGATTTGTTACGTCTGGAATGTTTGGAGTGCTTGGATCAGAAAACACGCGATCGTGTACTCGAAAAGAAATATAAATTTGTTATATCTGCCACGCCGTTAACTGCTACACTCTCACATATCTTCAGCATTCCATTTTTTGGCCAATATTACCGCGGTTCAGATAGCTCTCATATGTGGACGAAACTATTTTATAATCATATAACAGGTACATAGAATATAAATAAAATAATTTATTACAATTATTATTTTACTACCTTTACCTTTAGGATATGGACCTCCAAGCCTTTTCCTTTGTCGCGGCACTGTACTTAAAACACTTCCACGTATATTTCTTGGCTACGGAAAGTTGCTTGTTAATATACTACATTCCGATTCATATGTTTTGAACTCTGAAAATTTCCGCAATCTAAACGATCAGTTGAGAAATGGCTGCATTCTCGTGCAGGGTTATGGTATACGACAACCTGGTGAATTGCGCTACGAAGCCTTCCCCTTCAATGCCGAAGATCCACGCCAATTAGAATGGATCAATCATAAAGCTGTACAACAACTAACGAAATATTTAGATCTTGAACACAATTGTGGTTTTATAACATTCCTTAATACCGGCGTGCCAGATATTGGCTGCGAATCATTTGATTTGCAAGTACATCTGAGACACCCCAAAATCAAAATTAAGCCAGTGAATGCGCCAAAGAGTGTTGCAACAGCGTCCAATGTCGTTGCTGGTACAACAGCGCCAATAACCGTATCAACAGTACCACAGCCACAAGATCTATTGTCACCTGCAGATGGCTCTGAAGTGACTAGTTTTGCGCGTCTGAGTGCTTCACCGCTCAGCGGCAGCCAACTCAAGAGTCCGGATGAGAATTATTTTGCGATTAGTCCACAAAACGGTTCACCATCCAATGTGTACACTTCAGTCGACTGCAACGAATTATTGGCATCAGAATTGGCCAAATGTGATGCTGATTCAGCGGCAACGCATATCAAAAACGAATTGGTATCTCAAAGTTCCGTTGAAATACCTATAATCGCCACGGCAGTAAATAGCAATAAAAATGCGCTATTGGAAAGTGTTGATAATTCTAGCGAAGATACAACATCAGAGAATTGGACTATATTGGATGTGAATTTTGGTGTGCCACTCTTCGATGTCGATTGCAACACACGTATATGCGAGCAAATTGTACATAAACTGCATCGAGATGATAATCTGCAGGCTTTGCCGGGTAGAGCGGAGCAGATGAATGCGACTTTCTTGAAGTTCGTAAAGCAGTGTATGTATTTTGAAGAGGAACCGAACATAGAGCAATTAAAGATTGGAAAAATCTTGCCATATCCACGCATAAATTTGGCTTTCGAAAATGGACGAGTTTGCTACTGGAGTGGTAGATAAGCGCTTGAACTGCGAAAAATGTAGTATATAGGCTGGGTTATGCAAATGGAAAATTTATAGAAAAAAATAATGAAAAGGCAATATCAAATTAATTTGCTGTACATTATTTATTGTCAAATAGCTGCAATCCATTCCTTTATTTTTTTTTTATTAGCTTATTTTTGCGTATGTATGTGCTCGTTTTCTTTATCTTATCTGTTTTGACAGATTTGTACTTTTAATATGCTGAATACAAGTGCACATTCATATTTTGTTTTTGTTTATATAATATTACGAAATAGAGTTTTTGAGCTGAACTTATGGAAAAAATGTGAAAAAGCAGAAAATAGTACCTTCTGTTTTTAATGGTATGAAAGCCACTTATACATACATAAATAAAATATAAAATGAATAATAATTTAAATTTTATCATACAATGTATTGCTTATTCATAAATACTTACAGCACTTATGAATACAAATAAAAAAGTATTTATCATTTTCAAATATAATATTTAATGTTTGCTTGTATGTAATATGTCTATTAAGCGCATTCCCATTCAAGTTTTTAATGCGCTGCAAATCATTAAGCTGGAACAAGCTCAGCTTAAATTTAATAAGTATTGGTTTTTGTTCTCATATTGCAGCGTGTGATTTACACAACGACATATCAGTTGTAACTGCTATTGTGAGTATACTTGTACATACAGATTTAATTTCAGAACAAGAAAAAACGATAAATGCAGCTGCACCGAAGCTGTAATACCCTTCACAGGTACATTTCTTATAACATAAAAAAGTATAAAAAGATATGTCGGTTTATTGAGCAGTTATACCTATGAAGACATAGTTCAGTTTGTATGACAGCTATATGCTGTAGTAGTCCGATCTGAGCATTTTAATAATAATCCATGCCAAACTTCGTGCAGATATCTCGTCAAGTACAAAAGTTTTCCATACAAAGACTGGATTTTGATTGATCAGTTTTTATAGCAGTAATATGCTATAGCCCAATATCGATGGTACCAACAAATGAACAGCTAGGGAAGGAGAGAACGTGTACAAGATCAGTTTCAGATCGATAGCTCAAAAACTGAGAGCCTAGTTCGCGTGTATACAGACCGAGTGGCGGACAGACAGACAACGGACATGACTAAATCGACTCAGCTCGTCACGCTGATCACTTAGAGACATATATTTGTATATATAATATATGTTCTCCGACGCTTCCTTCTGGGTATTACAAACTTTGTGACAAACTTAATATACCTTGTTCTGGGTATAAAAAAAACCATAGCAGGTATTCAACGCCCTATACACATATAATAGATTAAAGCTGTATAACTTAATAGCTGTCGATAATTAACTTACCCTTTTAACAATTTATAGATTTACTTTATATTCTTATATTATTTACGATATATTCTACACATTTTGTTTTCATATTTTTGTATTTAATAAAAGCTGTTTTTCTTCCTTCAATGCAAAGCGGTAGGTTAACTTTCAAACTGTATGTTTTATGAGTAGTTTTGAAACCACTGTGCAACTGTCAGCCGGATATAAGTTTATTTACAATTATTCGCGCTGTAATGTTTTCAATGAAAATAAAAATTTAAATTAAATTAAAAATCTGATATTTATTGTACAATAAAAAAAAATTAAAAAAAGAGTGATTTTAATATTTGACTTACAATGTTTAGCCGAAATCTTTTTAAAATCGCGGATTTATCGCTAGCATATTTGTATTGCTGCAACTCAAAAAGTCAGAAATTTATTCATTATAAACAATATTATTTTATGTAATACTATATAGAATATTTTGTGTGTATACAAATATATTAGTATTAACATTTTTTTCTATGAAAAACTCAATTATAGAGCCACTTATATATATTTGTTTTGCTCTACTTTTGTGGCATTTTGAGAGCTTACGAATAAGGTGTCTAGTGGCAAAAGAATTATTGCAAATTGAAGTCAACACAGCGGCGATATGACACTTTTGTGGTAAAGTCGTGATCGAGAATTGTATAAATTACTTTTGTTTCGTTTTTTTCTTTGAATAGTCGTTTTCACAAAACCAACTGTTATCAAACATGTTCGAGTTGTAAGTGCGCAATGAAACCGGTTATTGCGAGTATTTAGTATCAAGTGAATGTAAAGTTGATTTCGTTACACAGTAACTACAATTGCTGCTGCTACAACAAAACGCAACTTGCTGCTGCTGGCCAGTTATTTTGGCTGTTGGTTGCTGCTATTGGCTTTTGTGTTGCCAGCGCTTGCGACAGTCTGTGTGCAACGCTTGTTGATGGTGGTAGTTGTTAGAAGCGGCAATTGACATTCTATGCCAGTAAATTCAGTGACTTTTCGACATTCGAGAGAGGAAGTTAACATTGTGACAGTTTAAGATGACGGAGTACGCTCGTTAAACGTTTTGCCGCGTTCAAGTAATAAATGTTGTGTTTTGTAGTGCGGTGGTTGAAAGTTATAAAATAAAATTGTTCATATAAAAAGCACAAAACCGTGCACCAAATTAAATGTGGCACAAATGGTGGTTAGTTGGTGCTGTTACAGAACGTCAAAGTTGTAAATGCAAGACGCTGTGCATATTTACAAATAAGTTTTAACCACATAATATGTGAAATGAATTAACGCCACCGAACGGAAATAAATTAATATGTTTGATATACGATATCGCAAGAAATATTAGTGAGGTAGTGCAACTTGAATAAAAGTGCTTATTACAATAAAAAAAATATTAAATTTGAATCTGAAAAAGAGAGTTGAAATATATTAAAAACACAAAGAGATATGGTAGGGGAACATGAAGTTTTTTCCAATGAGCATAATTACATATACCAACATACATAGACTGCACCTGACAAGAATATTGTAAATGCAAAGCAATTCTTAGCGTTGCATTCCATTGGATTATGAAGTAAATATAAAACACAAATATTTATAAGCTCGTTGCCAAGCGAACGCGTAAAAGCGAAAACAAGCAACAAAAGGGAACAAAGCAAACAAGTGTTTTCATACCATTGCAACAGCTCTGCCTGCCATTTTCTTATGCGCGTGCATATGAAAAGCTGCTGAATTCACACAACAACAAGCCAACATGTGTTAAAGGTGCGCAACAATAAAATAAAAACACAAGCAATAATAAGAAGTAGTATAAATAAACGCAGCATAAAAGCCAATATTTAATAAAATAAGCAATAACAGTGCAATGACAAAAAGTAAATAAAGACAAAATTTTTATAAAGTGAACAAAAACAAAAACAAATACTATATAGCACAGAAAAACAACGATTTAAATAACATAGAGAAACCACAGCAAATGAATATGGCACCCACAACGTCAGTAATAAATTGAATTTGGGCGAAAACACGTTTGCCTTCAACATACTCCAACGCGTCGCGCTTACACGTACAAACGAATCTATAAGCCATACACTTAAGTCCATACCGCGTGGCAGCGCGCGACTGCGGAGTGTACACTAGACCCACAACACCGCTTCACACACCTAATCGGCGCTCAGCGCAACAACAACGGGCGTCTTAAGTCAACCCCATCACCACTTACATATGCAAATACATACAAGCAAACATTCTGACCAATACGCTGTACAACAGTCAACTGAACTGAGTAAATTAACTTTGCTCTAAGCGTGGAATAGCGCGCACACGGCGTGCTCTCGCTTGATTTGCGTTTGAGCTAACATGCCATAGTACGCTAATATACATACATATATACATATAGACGTACATAGACATATACGAATACTGTCCGTGTGTGTTTTACCTTTTGGTCGGAGCTGCTGCTTTCTGCTGCTCTGCGCTTGTTGAAGTTTTCGTGGCTTTAACACCTTTGCGCGAGCTTAAATAACAACGCACAGTGCCTAATTCTCATATATTGTGCGTTTGTGTTTGTGTTAACCCGTTTCACGCACACACATATGTATGTTTGTGCGCACACCTACCTGTGGACTTGCCTGTGCGAGAGAAATAAAAGAAATAAAAAAAGTTTTGTGCTAACGGGCTTAAATCCGCATGTATTGGTGTATTAAAAAATTAATACTACTGTAAATATTGCAGCTGTCACAAAGCAACAATATATTCATACCATATTATCGAAATATACTGAAATACGCTGAATAAATTTTCCGACAGCACGCATAGATATCAAGAGAACATACAAAATGGGTAAGTCCACTTGCGGTCAACAGCTAACGCCCAAACTATTATTCTTTTTTATTTTTTTTTATTGTATTGTAACATTTGTGAATATGAAGTATGCATTAGCTTGTATATATTATATAATATATTTCTTATATCATATTTTGTTGATTATTTACGATCACAGCAGTTCGACTGCTTCTGATATTTAAATACAGTCAAACCTGAGCAAGAGAGAAGCGGGTAAGCGAGAAAACTCTATAAGTGAGAATGATTCGCAGGTCCCGAACTGAAAAAACAAAAGCCTTCATAAGTGACAGTCGTTTTTTCCACTCTGACCTCTATAACTGAGAGCCTCTTTTGTATTTACGTTTATAAGCGACAATTTTCCTATGTGTGACACATTCTTATTTTTTTCAGGAGTCAGGAACTATGTTGTTTTCTTGTAATTCAAAGAAATAATATTTAACTGTATTAACTTATTTGGCATGCTCACTGCAGTTCATAAATATCATTTGCAACGAACAGCACAGCCCTTGCAGCAACTTATAATGTCTAAACGAAAAATCAACGTGTTGTTTTAGTGAGAAATCTCTATAAGCGAGAAAAAAGCATGGTCCCTTATACTCTCTCTTAACCAGGTTTGACTGTATAACATAATATTAAACTTAATCCTTGACTTGAAAAATAGTAGCGGCCAATTAAGCTTAGTGTGCTCTGCATTTGCCATATCCATATATCAAAACATTTAATATATCCAAAGACCTTAAATCGTGGAAAGCAGAAAATATGTTGCGCTTAGGCGTTAAAGCCAGTCTAATGCCCGAAATAAGCTTTAAATTTGACAATTTACTGTGCAAATATACGAAACACCCTTTTCAAGCAGACCTCTACGAGCGGCGGTGTTAATTTACATGAGTCTTCTAGTAATGCATGTTTTTTAGTTTTGCAAGAATTCTTCGCAAAACAAAAGTTGCCATAGAAAGAAAAAAATTAAACAATTCCTGTGTTACCGGCCTAATGAAACCTAAAAAACAATATTCTTCGCTAGTAGATATTGTCCGAACAACGTCAAGTTTGGCTTACCAAAATTCGATTTTTGATTAGATTGAAAAAACTGGTAGGCGTTTGTATGGAGAACTATACCATCTATGGTACAGAATATGCAGAAAAAATGTGACAGTGATTATATTTGTCTCCGAGTAAGCACTCAAGCAAATTTGAAAAATATAGTTTTCAAAAAAAGGCGTTTAAAGATAAACCTTTGGAGCTGATTGAACTGAGCGGCAATACTTTAGAAGGTTGTAACTCAGAAGCTATTTGAGATAATGATTTAAAATTTTAATATGTTTATTTTGGAGGTATAACCTATCTAAGTATGAAAAAGCAATATTTTTTAAATTTTACACTGTGCCCTGTAAGATTTCAAGTAGATACGTGTGATAACCCCCAAGTGCTTCGAAACTACAGAGGATTATAAAGAGGCGAATTTTTTTTAGTATACTGCCAATTAAACAATGTTTTTTTGAAGCTTAAAGAGACGCGCTCCTTAAAATATATATTTACATTCTAACCAGTATGAAAAAGACACATTTTCAGATCTAAAAATCCTTGAAAAAGTTTGTAAAATTTTACGACTACCTCACTAGGCATTTCTCTTATTTAATTCACACTCGCAACAACACATCAAAAGCTGGCTTCAACCAACAGCTGTTTCAATTTCTTTGCTTTCTTTCGATTTATTTTTCGCTTCTAGGTAGGAGCACAAGTATGCATCACCTGAACACCAATGTTCTTTATTGACACACACAAAATTGGGCACAGCTGCAACAAGCCGTTAAACACGTATCTTACATTTACAGCCACATTTTGACGTTAATTCAATTTTATTTCTTCTGCTTTGCTTAATTTCCGCAATTCCGGTGTGTCTACGCACAACCGAACGCCATCTTCAAATAATTTAATTTCCTTCTGCGAAAAGTATAAAACAACAAGTTACAAATGCAACAAAAAAAAATCAACTACAATGTGGCATATTAAAAGAGCAAAGGCAGCAGCAGTAAGCCAGCCAACTATAACGGTAAAGTTGTAGCCAAACGCTTTGAGGCAAGAGTAAATTTCTGACTTTGCTGGAAATTAAATTGGATTTTTGGCCAAAAAATAAATTTATACTTGTATACTTTTATTGTTGTTGCATTAAAGAGACACCGAATGAAAGACAACAAATCGACACTGTGGTTGTATGAACTGCTATGGTGAAGTTCGGCGCCTCTCGTGCTGAAACTGTAACACGTTGCTTTAAATGTTCAAATGTCATCCACCGTCACAATTGAGTATGAGCAATGCCGTTACTTGGGTATCAGCGCGCACTTGCATGTTTTTACATTTTTCACTGCCACTTCCGTCCCCAACTCTGGCGTTGAATTTTTTGCCGTTACGTCTGCTGCTGCCACTCAAGCAAAATGTAATTCGAAACTTTCCAAAAAATGTGCGTAAAAATTCCTTTGTTTTCGCTTTATTTACCACACGTTAGACATCCCTTATTGCGCCGGCAGCGACCTCGAAGTCAAAAGTGTGCATGGTATTAGTGCGCTGAGTAACAACTGTCCTGCCATATACTAATTGCGTGCCGTCTGTTTTGCGTTGATCCGCTGCGCTAGAGCTTAGCTGGCGGCGTTTTTAAATTTTGACTCTTTTTTTTTTTACTTTGACGTTTTTTTAGTTTTCTCTTTATTTCTCTGCATTTTTGCAGTCACTCCTTGCCGTTTCGCTTCTCTCACAGTGGCAATGCAGGCAGGCAGTCAGGGAGCGCTTCACTCAAAAGTATATAAGAGTAAGCATATGCATGGGCTTATGGACAAACATGTATGTACATCAATACATAAATATATCTATATATATGTTTATATAAATATATATATGCGTATGTTATTGTAATTGTCGTTGTGCCCACTACTCGAAACAACCTTTCACTCGCAATTTGGGTTGATTTTTTGATGATTTACAACCGCAACAGCACAAGAACATTATAAAAGTACCGTTAACCAGTGTCGTGCAACATTTGTGCCTGCCATGTAAGCACGTCGAAAATTCATGCACGCCGAAATCGTTGGCCAAAAATTTTATTCCTGTGCTATAACTTGCATACGCGTTCTTCCTCTCTCTCTTTCTCTGCTTATCCCTCTCCTGAGGGATTCCCCTTAAGCGCTTGTCTGGTGTACGCACGGAAGTATGCATGTGCATACGCAATGAATACCTTTATATATTCTGGCATCCTTTTACTTTTTATACCCTTAACAGGATATATTAAGTTAGTCACGAAGTTTGTAACACCCACCAGGCAACTTCAAAAACCATATTTAGTATACATATATACATATGTATATGTAGCTACATATATAAATGATCAACATGACGCGCTGCTTCGATTTGGCCATGTCTGTCTGTCTGTATAAGCGCGTACTAGTCCCTAAGTTTTTGAGAAATAGATCAGAAATTTTGCACGCCTTCTTTGCTTCAAGAAGCTGCCGATTTATCGGAACCACCGTTAGCGGACCACTATAGCAAACAGCTGCCATAAAAAACCGTTCAATCAAAATCAAGTCCTTGTATCTTCACAAAATGTGGCACAGCCACGCTACAATCTCCAAATCAATTGGATCAGGCCACTATAGCAAAGTATAGCTGTAATACTAGCTGCTCGATCAAATGCAAGATAAAGATATTTTATGCCATTAGAGATTCAACTGTGTAGGGTATTATAGCTTCGGTGTAGCCAAAGTTAACATTTTTACTTGCTGCCTTTTGTCTTACACACATATTTGTGCACACATTTATATGTATTGGGACGCTTTTTATGTAACAAACCAGCCGTGCCGCCACACATCAACGCACAAACACACGCTTACAGGTATTTGCTTTTAACCGCTCGAGTTTTTGGCGCTTTATTTACATTTGTTCTTGACCACTTTTCCACTCAGCATTGGCTTGGCGTTCTTTTCACCTATGTTCATGCTTTTCGTTTTTATTTTTGGATAGCATACAACGGTATCCTCATTTGCTTTATTTTGATTTGCAGCTTGTGCAATGTACTGTGTTTGCTGTTGTTGTTGTTGTTGTTCATGTGCTGTTCATATGACTACCAATGCCCTACTTGCTTTTTAAAACCATTTGCGCCATTGCTCAATTATATGATGTTGGTTGTGATTGCGTTTTTACATTGGCTTTTGCTTTCAATTTAATTCATTGGCTCTCAGCCTCTCCTTCTACCGCCGCCCTCGACTCACACATGTGCTGCAACGATGCCCAGCCATTTATCTATTATGCATGTGTGTGCTTGTTGTGCCCGGAATTGCTCTTCAGTTGTTGCCAGCACTCCCTTTTGTTTTGGGTTATTGTACATTATTTGTTATTTCTTTGTATGTAGTAGTCCTTTTCGGTAACTCCCTGCGCTCGTTGATTCTTGTAACAATTGTTTCCACTTACACTCAATTGCAATAAAAACAAAAACACTCGTATGAATAACAATAACAAATGCACCTACATATAAGGGAACAGAGACACAACAACAATGCCAACAAAAAAGCTTATACAATTACAACAACAATATAAGCACACAGTGAAGTAGCTTGCTTCGGCTCTTTATTATAGTTGCAAGGAACGCTTTTTACAGTGTGCTGGAAGGATTGAACAAACCTGCTAATTAGCAGATTTTTTTTTCACAGATTTTTGTTTTAGGAATACTGAATTATCGAAGTCACTTGCTTCTTTACTGGTTTATCCCCATATGTGGCCACCAACTGGTTCACAGGAACCTTTAACGATATTTACTGTTACGAACGGTAAAAGCTCCGTCGGTTCGAATGCTGTTCTTTCGCGGTGACGAGCTTTGACGAATTGGATTATTATATGCAATATAGTAGCTGTATAAACCATCGGTACCACCCGAAGCTCCAAAGGTATTTACGATTACGAATGGTAAAAGCTCCTTCGGTTCGAATGTTTTCGTCTTTCACGATTCTCAGCTCTGGCGAATGTGATTATTTTATGCAATATAGCCGTATAAGCTTTGTAGCGCTACCAAAAAGCGACTTCCGATTTGATTTTCTCCAATCTTTTCTAATATTTGACGCAATGTGTTTGCAAAAATGTTTTCTCCGTTGTCTAAGTCTGCTCTGGAGGTCAGTCACAGAACTCCTGTCTTTAGAAAAAGTGAATACAGACGTACATAATTAACATTTCAAACTATGGTAACCCGATTACTAACCTCTATACTTTCGGTTTAACGACAATTGATATCCATTGTGCTTACTCCTCCTCGTCGGACTTTTTCACACAATTTAGCCTACTGTAAATTGACTTCGTCATCACGGCCATAATCACCATTTGTGGTCGGTCGTCATCATTGTACAGTTCGCAACGTCATCGCCGTCACCGCCAGCGTCAACAGCGCCATCTCCCAATTAAGGCGAGCACGTACAGCGTTGTATGCGATAATACTTAAGGAAAACTGGTTTTCTTCAACACAACAACGAGTTCTGAAGTAATAGCAACATAAATGCTTAGCACGTCCGGTACACCGTACCGTCGGGACCATTAGTTAACTTAGCGGGTACAACATTATGGTGACTGGCAACTCGTTCATTTGTCGTTCAAACAAGTTTCAATCAACCCAACAATCATTATCACTTTAAACATCATCATGTTGTCCAGCTTTATTATCATTTGACTTTTTTGATATTTGTATGTAGAAGTCTTTATGCTTAAAGGGGTTGTTGATATGTGCGTACTTTGGTGCCCGTTTGCGGCCGCAACTTACATATACCTTTGCTTTCATTTAGCTATTCGACCGTTCACTCACTCACTCTCACACCAACAACTGTCTACTTTTGGCCCTAGTTGTAGGTTTTCGGCCATTCTTCCACTTCACTTACGAACATGCAACTACTTTGTTTGTGTGTGTGTGTATGTGTGTGTGTAGTACTTAAACAGTTTCAGTAGTTGTTATTGCTGTCCAACGCTCTTTCAAAAACGCTTTAGTCAATGTTGTTGTTATTTTGTTGTTGTCAACGTTTTTGTTGCTGCGGTCATTTGTGTAAAGCTATTTGAGATCCCTTCCTGTTACCGCTCATCCGACGCCACTCCACCGACTGCTGATCCACACTTTCCCCTTGTACAATAATCGTGTGGTCTGTCGTGTTATTGCCGCCATCATTGTTGTATTCGATTGTCCATCATCGTGTGTGTACAAAAGAGGGTATAGTTTAGGTCCCCAACTGCAAGTTTTTCTCCAGCCCTACTCATGCAACGTTTACTAATCTGCGCTCTTCAAGACTTTTCGTATTTATATACTATTGTTGTTGTTGTTGTCTTTGTTATTGGCCTGATTTGATGTAGCCCATTTGTTCGCCTATTTAGTTTAGCGTTACCAAAGCGTTGCAATGAATTGTTATTTTATTGGCATTGAATTTAATTAGGCTTCAATATCAGCTAACAGCCTCTGCAGCTTAAATTCCATGAAAAGCGTAAGATAATGCTTAAATTTTGCACATATATAGGCAGTAGCAACAAAAAAGTTAACTATCACTTGGTCTTATGCGCATATGTACATGTCATGTATGTATACATAAAAGCCGTTCAAAATTGGCGCCCTTCTCCTTCAACCATCAATTAAATATCTGAAATGAAATTTGAACAGTTTAAGCTTACTACAAGAGCTGTACCTGCTGATCAAAATTTACCCGGACTGACAAAAAAAAATATATTTTTACGTATTTTAATACAAATAACTATTTATTAACGCCTTCAAAATAGCTTGCTAATGCTTAATTCAATTCTCCGTATACTTGTTATAAGCCTCTGCCCCACATCTTGTCATCAGTAATTATACGTTTGTTGAATATAGGGTCTTCAGCTACGTTGTCAAGCATCTCTTTTGCGACCTCTAGAGAACATTTTTTTATCAATTCGGCTTACTCGCGCAGTTTAGATGAACGGGGCCAAATTTGTTTAGATGGTATACACGAAATTGGCGTAGAAAAATTAAGAGAAGTTAGGCTCTGCTCGCGGCTTCAGACAGCGCTATTTCTCGCAAGAAGATGATTACTGTCAAATATTTTCTGCATGTTCTGTATATAGTTCTCCATACAATGACCTATGACAGGTTAAAAATGACTAAAATTCTACTTTTTTAAACGCCGCCATTTTGTCAATTTTAAAATTGTCAATGTCTGTTAGTAGTCATCCACGGAGAAGGCCATAATCACTGCAGCCGTAGAGGACCTTTTAGTTTACCGCCATCGCAGGCAGATCACGTGTAACTGGAAAAATATTTAATTTGTTTCTTCAAAAAATTTACTGTATCTTCTTAAAATTCTTCAAATACGTGTGTTTTTTTTTTTTAAACCCAAAAATCCCATTTATTTTAGCTGTCACCACGCACATAAACTCAAAACTTATGTATATGTACATATGTATGACAAGACATCGACAACTCAAATCTTTTTAGTCAACTTCTTTCATTTGCACTACATTCGTGACGTCTTTTTTCAGTTCTTGAATTTCGTGTCTTTCAAAATCAATACACACAGGGTATATCGTGCATAAGTATGGCACATTTTTTATCATTTCATCCGTACTAAGCCGTGGAGCTTACCAAACATCGTAGTTTTCATTAAATCGTATTTTACGGCGCGCACTTAAATTCAAAACAAACAAGCTACTTTTTTCTCCCATTTAACTACGCTTTCACTCTCAGCACCTGGGACTGTTGCCTGTTGGCGCTCGATTGCTGACAGTTGGCTACTGGCTGTTGTTCGCTGCTGGTTGTTTAACTGTTGGTCGACTGATTGCTACTGTCACCGCCGGCCGGTTGTCGTGTTGACATTTCATATTGCGGTTGATTTTATGCTGATTTTGTGCGGATTTTGGTTGAGCAGCACACCTTGCAGCTGATGTTGTTGCTGTTGGCGCATCACGACTCGCGGCTAGCGGTTAGTCTGCCGTTATGTTTGCTTACGTGGCAAATTTCGGGATTTAACGGTTAAGCAGCAGAAAAATTGCATACATAATACATATATACATGTGTGTATACTTATATATTTAAAAGAGTAAAAAATATTTTTCATAAAAACTAACAAAATATATATTATACCATTAAAGTATGAAGTGCGTCATGAAAAGAACAACCAAACTGACAATATCATACTACAAACGCGCACACTCATGAGCTGGTAGTTTAATTAATTTAATTATGCGCAAAGTTGCACAGCTTGCAGAAACAAAACTTGTAAGTCTTTAAATTTTACGTTGCACCCAGAGTAAAAAGTAAAACGAAAGCGAAAAGCAAAAACGCGAATGGTATTAAAAGTAGATCCCATAAAGCCTTTGGAGTCAGTCATTAGCGTGTAAGAAGCAAAAAGCGAAACATTTTTGATAACAACCAACTGGTTCATCATGAAGTCACATAAATGCGCCGCAATATGTTTGCAATCGACATTTTCATCACATCATTCCTGTTTACTTTTCATTTGGTTTGCCTCGCTTATTTATGCAAATATATTCGGGTATATCATATTTTGTTTAGACAAAACGCCTGCCCTTATTTTGTGTTTACTCTGCTTTTTATTTCTTAATTTTAGCAAGCGACGATTTGTCCAACCATACCGCCGGCAAGGCAAGCTGATTGGCCCGCTCGTGCGTCCTAGGCGTGCAGTGGCGTGCGTACGCTGCGGGCATTTCAATTAAATTCCCAACGCTTGCATTTCTAACGCTCTTATCTTTACTCCATGCTATGTGCGTAGTTGGGTTTGTGGGTTGTTATCCTTTGTGGAAAAAATTTACTAAAGTTGTTTATTTGCCCCTGTACTATATATTCCTTTTTCGAATAGTTTGTTGTGTTGATCTCAGAAAACAAATTATAGCAATCTTGTTATTATTGTTAACATGTTGAACAATTCAAGAATACTTGACAATCATAATATCTTCCGTAACGTGATCTGATTCTGTCACTAAAGTCATCTTAACCAAACCGATCTTCTTCGGTTTGTGTCTAGCGGCAACGCACTTCAAACCAAAAAATAGTGAGTCAAAGAATGATTTTTAGTAAGCAAATATTTCCTTTCTCGGTAAAGTACTCGTCCCTCAGTTTTTGAGATATCACTCTGCAATATTTTACATGCGCTTTACTTCCCAAGAAACTGCTCATTTGTTGTCCAAATACATTTTTTAGATCGAATCACTATAGCATTTAGGTCACATACAAACTGAACGATTAATACCACCTTCTTAAATTATATTAAAACTTTGTTTATTTGTTGAGATATCTTTACGCCATTTTGTATGAATTGTTGCCTAAGTCAATAGTAAAAATTATTATTTCGCTGTAATTTATACCACTTTTTCCTACAGAGCACTTTTTGCTAGCTTTAATAAATATTTGTAGGGTTTACTTGCTTATACGGGCACTCCCTATTTTAGTTGAGCGAATGTCCAGCCATGTACATGAATGTGTCTGTGTATATGTTTTTATGTTTTTCTACCAATACTAATGTCCCTCCTTCGCTGTCATGGCATTTCATACGCCCAGCTAAGCCGCTGTTTCATTAAATCCCTTTAAAATCTTTCACTAAAAATATTTACTTTATGTTGCTATTGTTATTGTTGCCTTTAGTTGCATATTATGTTTTGCTTTATTTTATGCTGTGTGAAAATATTTGCTTACTTAATTAAATTTATAATTAAATAAAAAACATTCCTAGCACAAAATTGGTCCCAAACTTCCCGGCAGCTACAATATGGCTTATGAATATGCAAAAGACAATGCACACACACTTGTACATAGGCATAAAGTATGCGCAGCCAGACAACCGGTCAATTTCTCTTCCCCACACTATTTCTTCTATTCCCTATGGATGGCTGCCGTTCAATAGCTTTTTGAATACATAACTAATTTTATAGCACTCGTGCTTGGCATATAATTACCACAGTGTCCTTTCAATTACCAATAATATGAATAGTTATTGTCGCTGCATAAATACACGCACAAGTACGTATAGAATTTATAAGTTTATATTTGGGCAAATCTGCACCAGATTATGCGAGTATATTGACAAAGACCATGGCTCTAATTACAATAAATAATTTCACGATATATATACATATATCCAAATACATAGAACTTTGTGTAAAACGCCTGCTCAGCGCATACCACTTATGTACTTTATATAAGTATGAATATATACTAAATATCGCCTTCATTATACAATTGCTAATTAATGTTGATAAATTAATTTGCTTGCATAATATTAGGCGCATTGGCATTTCACATGCATGCAAATCGCGTAACTAATGGCGGTAAATTTGCACACAAATAAGTTTGTATATTTATGCTAATTGTATAATATTTGGCAAATTTGTTTAAATTAGCGTAAAACGCGATAACAAACCAGCGCTGCCAGCCAACTGTGGACCATTTAAATGCTTTTTGCACGAAAATCAATACGAAAAAAACGTTTGCATGATAATAAATTATAATTTGGAGCAATTGAAGTCAAAACTTTAATTAAGTGACATTAGAATGGTATTAAATGAATTAGCGTAAGCAACATTGGCAAACAATTGTGTGCAATTTTAAAGCTGTTTGCGGTATTAATTAGGTATAAACATTAGGGATAATGGGTCATAATATTTACTATGCGTATTTGGGGTTTAAGTGGTTTAAATGGGCTTCTAAGCATATACTGTTATTAATACCGATTGGTATTAGTGATCAATACACTTTACGATAGTATAACGGAGTAAATTAAAAGTGCGCCTAGAGGTATGCAAAGTTAAATATCCGCATATTCATAATTTTTTATTGAGAGCATTTCAGTGGCACTGTTATAGAAAATTCAAACACCTAAAAATAATGATGGCATTTATTAGGGTGGAGCGAAAAAAATTTTTTTTTTGTTTGCTTAGCCTGAGGGTAAAATTTGTAGATTATAAAAAAGAAAATTTTTGGATAAACAAAATGTTTAACATCTAGAGGCGGGCCCACTCACTTTGAAAGTAAATTTCGAGTTAAAATTTTTATTTTGTAAAAATTGTTTGATAAGTGTTCTAGAAGCAGTGGAGGGTCTTTTTTCTGGCCAATTAAAAGTTATCAACTTAAAAAAAATTTTGTGGTCATTATTTGAGTTTTACAAAAAGTATTAAACGACCACATGTTTTACTTAAGAATTAAAATAAATTTTGAGTCACAAACAGTCAAATTCGGTAATTTTTATATAAATGTGCAGAGTTTAAACCAAAAAAACATGTTAGCTCGAAATTTACTTTAAAAATGAGTGGGCCATTGCTAGATATTAAAAAAAAAATTTTTATTTACATATTTATTTTTACTACTTTGGTGAAAGCACCGAAAATTCCATCAGCAATTGTTAAACTCCTGGAGAATTATATAAAAGTCATGTATGTGCAGCATCAATTTACAGAACTGTTAGAGCGCAGCAAAGACAAAGGTATTTCACAGAGCATATTTCCAGGGTGTTGCATACAAGTGGTTCGACTTCTCGTAATCGCTGGGATAATTTTTTCGACGTAAATTACTAATAAATACATAGAAAAACATTTGTTGTTGGTATAAATTTTTCCGACAGTTTAAGCAGCACAGTAACGGTTTAAGGATATATGATGAGTTTTAATACTCTTATATGCTTTTCCTTGGTATTGCAAGCGCCCACGCAGTTAAATTTAGAATTAGAGAAAACTATTAAATTTCACGCTTTTCAATTTAAAGCACCACATATCATTTGCTGAACTAAAAAATACTTAAAAATTTACTTTTTGTTTGTTACTTTCTTCACGACTGCTATCATATTAAATACAAAAAGAAAACTTCGAAGAAGTCTGTTTCTAATGTCTCCGCCCCAAATGACTGGTGGTAATGACATTCCTGCCACAACACAAATCATCAATACAACTCCCACGATAAACGAACGAATCCATCAAAGCCAGCAATTGGGCTAGAAAAGCTTGATAAAAGCTTCTATAGAAAAAAATGCCAACAAAATTGACATTTCCGCATCAAGATCAAGTTACAACGATTTCTATGCAAAAGACGCTATTGATAAATGCAAAGATGCCACGCGACTGTGCTACTACAAAGCATCCTTCACTTTCAAGTTAAGGGCAGAAAAAAATCGCCTGCGGATATTTTCGCGATGTGTAGACATACAAATTTGCACCATTATGCATGCACTTCTCTATGTAAGTTTCTGTGTGTGTTTGTGTATGTGTGTGAACTTAACGCTTTGCTACTGTAACTTGTGGTTGCTTGCCTTTGGGGAGTATTCAATTGGAAAGCAGCAAAGCATTCAAATCAAAATAAGTATCAGTCGTATCAAAAGAAAGAATAACAAGATAAATAAAAACAAAAAAAAATTCAGAAAAAAACACTAAAATGCTGCACAAAAATAATGTGTTCGCCCCAATTTAGGTGTGGGTAAGCGAGCAATGGAAGTGCTAGTAAATCAATGCAAGTGCAAGTGCGTGCTTGTGTTATGCGCAGCATGTCGTATACGTAATCTCTGTAAGTGTAAGAGATATGCTAAGCCATTGCGAAAGCTACACGCCTTCATGAAGTCGCTGCCGACAGCAAACCAAACAGGCAGACAGGCAGGCCACCAGTATAAGGGGAGTTCACAATAGTCATCACTTACTACCAGCATAGCGTATGTTTATTTGTTTGTATGTGTGTGTTTATTGTGTCTATAGTAGGTCTACACTACAACCGCTGTTCAGACTCATCACTTGTCACCGGCTCTTGTGGCGTGCTTTTGCTGTCTGTCCTTTGGTTTTCACTATTGTACCGTTATTTTTTTTCCCTTACATAATTTTCCCACTCTTGTCGTATTGCCGATATTGCTCTGTTGTGTGTGAAAACTAAAGTGTAATGGCTATAATAAAACGAAACAACCACCCCAGCGGCAATATTTTATTCAAGTTACTGCGTTTCATTTACACTCAAATACGCTCACAGCTACACCATAATGCCGAATGGTGGAGCCCACCAAATAAATGCTAGAATTTTTTGTTTTTTGTTCATTTCCTTAAAGTATGAGAATGAGTTTGACGCTGTGGACCCTGGTTGAAATTTGGCAAAAAGTGCGTCGTGCGGCTCGTTAAATAAAATCCCACGCAGCGGCAGCGGAAGCGCACGAGTACAATAACGAATACAACAACAATAAATACATTAGACTGCAAAACGTTTCATTGAAATGGTTAAATCAAAAGCTTCAAGCTGGCACACTAAGTCTGACAGGAAGTTTCATAGAATCAATTCGTTTGGCTTCAGTTTCCTGCTTTCATTTCGTTTGTGTATTTCATCCTTTTCCTAACGCTTTTGCCTATACTCCTTCTTCGCTGCATTACTTTCTCACTCCCTCTCTTTGATACAATTGTGTGGTCTTAGGTCTATTTATCCTCGGTCGGCTGTTATGCTTATCATGCATACTCTCACTTCCTCATTATTCCTACGTTTTCCTCATTCCACCGTTTTCGTAATAGTGCCGTCTTTTTTTTTTTAACTTCCCAAACCCCGCAAGCAAGCGCTTTTAAATGGCGCTATCTTCGAAATCCATGCAAATCCGATTCAAACCCCACAAAGCAAAGCGCTTAAGCTAAGAAAGTGAAATAAAAAATAAATACAAATCTTAAGCACTAACAAAAATCATACAATTCATATATGTAGCTAGAAAAGATAGATAAGCCTGAATTATTAATTAGTTTAAATGCTTTGAAACAATGCAGCTTATGTTTCTTAGTCGAGTTGATTGCTTTTAGGAAACAATTTTCTTCAAAAAGATAGAAAACAAATTAAGCCTGAGTGGTGGTCTAAATATGTGCCAGCATTTTTAAATCACAACTCAGATAAATTATATTTTTTTATTTAAATTGTTTACTCCACAAATATTTATTTCTTTAGTGTAACTATTCAACTACTCCGTAGCCGTGATTCCATTGGAAACACAAAATTTCAAGCATACTCGTTGTTCAATTTTTTTCCATGGTAAAAATCGCCAGACAAAATATTAGCGGCGTAAAAAAAATATAAAAAATGTTGTGCCAATTTAAGAAAAGATATTTCATCGATTCGGTTTGCGCGCCTAAATTTGATCTTATATACGTATGTTTAACTATTTAGTAAGATTTCAACTTCTGACATGAAAAAAAAATGTTTCAATTCAATAACTACGCTTCAGACACTTTATTGTTTCATATTTGTTTTTTTTAACAGCCATTTATGTACCGTTATAATATTATTAATTGCTAATCCAAGATAATATTCCACGAATTCTAGTTTCATCGAGTAATTTCATAGAGGGTTACAAGGGCGTTGCGTTAAGTACTTAGCGCCACCGTGTGATGGCGCAATTATCACTGGATGTATCTATAGTACATTCTTATAGCCAACTGTCAAAATGTCAGCCGAATCGCATTCGTAGTTTTTTTTTTGGAAGCGGGGGCGTCTGCGGATTTTAGATTAATATCCAACAAGGACCAACAAAAATTGTCCAAGCGAGTTTCAACACACGACAACCTGTTTTTGATGACTCACTACCAATTGACTCAAAACCGGCTTCCACAGAGGTTAACGTGATAAAATCGGCGTACGTCATATTCTGCATGGGATATTGAACATGAGAAAGTTGTCGGCCCTCATGGCTGCCTTTGCTTGTACGATCGGCTCAGAACAATCGTGAGATCACTTCACAGTAATAAGATTTACTGACATTTACCAAAGATCAAGAAACAATCAAAACTGGGAACTGTCGTATCAGAAAAGCGTATTTTTCAAGCAGGTTAAAGCAGTTGAAACATCGCTGAATCAATTGGCTTGAGCTCAATATTTAAGTGTGAAGCACTATAACAGATATTCTGTCTATCACGGATGAAATTTAGGTATCACATATATATCATATATATCAACGTGGTGCTGTGTAGTGTTGAGATAACTTAGATATTGACCGATATAATGTTAAAGGAAAGTCTAGATAACATTATTGACAAAGAAATATGTTCAATCAATTTCATGAAGATCTCTAACAATATATTAAACATTTTTGAGTTAAAATCACTATATGATTATAGCTAAGTTTTTGTCTCAATCTTCAACTTAAGCCCGATACAAGTTCGAATTTGAAGCACTTCATAGACAATAGTAATTTTAAAATAATGTTAAAGGTGCTTTATTCGTCAAATAGTGATTAAATTTTTTTTAAACAATTGTAAAATAAGCATATTATTGACAATATTACAACAACCTTCAATATTTTAAACTTTGAAGCTCAAATCATACTAACATCTTAATATTTTTACACTCCACTGAGCTAGTATTTACATTTGTATAATTAATGCTGAGGATTCGCTTAATAAATGCAATGGCAGTTTTCTACCCTCACACACCTCTTTATAGGCATCAAATTATAAAAAGTATGTAATAAAATATGCGCAATGGGAAAGCACAGATGTCTTATGTGGAGCATTCATACTCCTGCTTACTTAAGCATAACACACGTATGTCACTTAAGTACAGACAAATAGATATTTATGTATGTTTGAGCGCACATTTACATATTTATAGAATGTGAGCTCATAATTTATTAGCATAAATATGCATAGCTAAATAAATATTAAAATGAATAGTAACCTATTTTAAAACCTCCACAACACACAGCCACATTTGCGCACACTTTTTTCAGGCGCATTACGCTCTTGCTGCTTAATTAGGCTTTTCAACTACAAATTGAAATGGGTTAATTGCATGTGGCAACAGCAACAACACACACCGTAATTTAAATATAATCACACACACACACACATTGACATAGTATGTATTTAAAAAAGTGTTGCTTTTCATGGTTACAAGTACAAGCAAATCTGCTGTGATATGAGTGTGTGTTAGTGTATGTATGTATGTGTGTGCGTTTAAGCATTTTGTATCCTTGGCACATGTGCCAATTCCAACTACAACAGTCGCAACATTGTTAACCGTTGATTGCGTGCTACCGGTTAGCAGCTGTTGGTTGCTGCTGATGAGCGTCAGTGTTGGTGCAAACTGAAAGCAACAACAAATCAGGGCAAAAATAATGAAATAAAGGGTGACAAGAGTGCGAGAGCGAGTGCTTGGTGCGCATATATGGAGGCGGTTGGAGCGCGAGCGTGCTGCTAGATATATGCGAGCATAATGTTTATATGTTATATTAGATTTTCTTCTAAGCTTAAGTATATGCGAGTGAATGCAGCATTTTGTAGGGTGTCGCAAACGCTTCTTCATTTTATTTAAATAAAAGAAACATATTTACGCTTATATATACACGTACATATTTCTTTCTTTACAAAATTTTAATTGAGCCAGCATAAAACAGCACTCATGCCTCACTGGTTGCAACGCTGATCCGGTTTACTTTCGTATACAACGTTTTTATACCCTTAACAGGGTATATTAGGCTTGTTTGTAACACGCAGAAGGTAACGTCGGAGACCCTAAAAAGTATATATATCACTGATCAGCGTGACGAGCTAAGTCGATTTGGCCATCTCTGTTCGTATATACGCGAACTACTTGTGGTACCTCCTGAATAGTCGGACTCGCTGACATCACTCCACTATAGGATATAATTGTCATGCTAACTGATCGATCAAAATCAAGTTCTTGTATGGAAAACTTTCTTTTTTTTGACAAGATATCTTCATGAAATTTGGCATAGATTATTGTCGAAGGCAACGGTGCAATCTCCGAAGCAATCGCTCAGATCGAATCGCTATAGCATATAGCTGCCTATCTGATCTATCAAAATTAGAATGAAGACCTTTTTATACCTTTTTGAGTTAGAAGAAATGCACCTATGAAGGTTATTACTGCAACCGAAGTTAGAATTTTCCTGTCATTTTTCTCTGCGTCAAATTGAAAACCTTCTGTTATGACATATTTTTTGCATGGCGCGCTAAATTACAGCCTATTGAAGTGGTTTTATTTTTTGTTGAACACTTGCCACCAATTTTATTATGTATGCGTGACGTGAAATAATTTAAGCGTATTAATTTGGTTAGTTAAGCTATCTAGCACATGCGTATTTAAAACATATACGATATATACATACATATAAACACCTATGTATATACGCGTATGTATTCATAAGGAAAGTTGCATATCCGCAGGCGCCCGAACGCACAGCAGTATTTCTTCGTGATTTGCACACACATATAAATAAAGCCTTGTATGCTTTGTCTGCTTATGCTCTCTTGCAGCGCGTTTTGCACTAATCCTTTCATTATACTATGAAAATTAGTCTTAAAATCTTTATTATACGGCTGTGCATATAGCCTACTCCTTACATTTCTACTACGCCGTTGCTTTTCGCTTAAGCTTTTAATATGATAAAGAATGTGTGCAATACCGCATATTTACTACTACTTGCATGTGTATATATATACGTGTGCATATGCTTAAGACAATCTCTTGGCAATGCATTTCCACACATACATATGCAAGCAGCAGTAAACGAAATGGTATACAAAGGATTTTCCCTTATGCGCCTTTGGCGCCAAAATGTATGCAAAGGGATATACGCATATAGGCACAATAGGTAGACATAAATCTGCATAACTATATAAGTATGTACTGTCATGTTTGCATAAATAAGTGGAAAAGTATAACAAATGATAGCGTGTGCTAAGAAAGTAACCCAATGAGCCAAAAAGGGAGGAATCGCTAAGTTAAATTGTAGCCTTACATTGTATACTCTCGTAATTTAAAAAAATCAAAATATTTATTTTAGCACCAAATATAAAAAAATACCACCTATTTAGCACCAACTACAGTATCGGATAGATAACGCTTTCCTTTAAATTGGCTAAGCTAGCTTACACACGTCATTTTAATCATTTTTATACAATTTCTAAATATACCATGTGTTAATTAACTACCAGATTTATATGCCTAATCACATAAGTTTTTCTACTAACGTTGATTTGTTTCGAGCGATCGTATGATGAAATGAAGCAAACTGAATTCTCTACTTAATTTTAGCTAGGTTATACTAAGCTTAAATTATGCTGAGGCTATTACAATCTCATATCTTCAATAGGTAATGGTTTTAATAGAAATTCATAGCAGGTTCGAATCATATATATACGCTTTCTATGGGCGATGAATACTTTATATACGGTCTGGTCCGAAACGGAACGGATTTGCTATTATACCCGGCCAAGAACTGGCATCAAAGTATAATACCTCTAAACTATGTATTTTGAAAAGGCATTAAGCTGGTAAAACTAGAGCCTATTCATTTCACTTTTCACCCAAAAAAAAAAAAATGATATTAACTGTGAATACGCTGTTCCATACAAGCTGACATGAATGAGTCTTCGTTACAACTGTTTACTGTGTAATCAAGCACAAGACTGTACAAGTATATAATGTTGATTATATTTATGCTACTAATTTACTAGTGTTGCTAAGTGAAATGGGATTTCACATTTGGGCGCACAGAAAAGTATACAAATACAACAAGAAAACATACATATATGTATATAGCAAAGAAATACACCCAATTAGATGGATTTTCACAAAGTTGATACAAGCAACGTTGCTGGGGGCGAAAAGACGAAATGACGATGGGACTGCTAAGTAGATTTGTAGGTGGTTGGACAAAGCTGTCCACCAAAAGAAACTTTTTACGGCACGCCATGGCAGCAGGCAATCTACCGTATTTCACGCAGTATGCTTAGCTGCTTTTATCAATATTCTAGAAACCACACGGCATACATACAGCTAAATGTGAAAACTTTAGGCAAAATTAGCATAAAAATGGGCAATAATTTTTAAGCAAAGCAAAATCTAAAAAATATAAATAAACTGAAATGCAAAATAGAAATGAAATGGTCACACAAATTATCTGACAATAGGCAAGTCAAACTTTTTCAAACGCTCATAAATACTGTATTTTCAGTAGCATTTTGTTTTATATCCTTTTTTCCCTGTGCCTAGCGGAATGCCGCCGCTCCCCGCAAACACACAAAACCATAAAAATCATAACAATAACAATTTTATTCAAATTCAAATGTATTTGCTATTTATTACACTTTATCTACGGTTGTTGTTGTTTTTTTTTCTTTTTGGCACAAATCGCAAATAGATGGTTAAATGAATGAATGAGCCAAGTTGAAGGAAATGAGCTTAAAAAGACCTAAGTCTAATAAATAACTTTGGCGCCATTAGGCAAAGCACCGAGGTACATCATAAACTCCATTTCCAATTGGTCCGACAATCAGCAACAGCGTGAGCGATGTACATAGAAGCGTTGCGAAAATTCTTAGTGTGAGGCATTCGAAACGAGCTGTTAGAGATTGCGGTAACTGATAAAAAAAAATGCTTAAAAGAGGGTATGTGCATTCATACAGCTACTGTTATTGGCGTTGAAGGGTGTCTACTTTTATGCTCAAGGAAAACATATTACAGTTACTGTGCCAATGTGTTGCATATGTATGTGCTTTTTGTAAATTTGCGCGTACAAATATTTATGTGAAAATTTGCAAACAATTTCCGCGATAATATTGTTGACAGCAAAATGTTCAGCAACAAAGAAAATTACGGACAAAATTTTATGTATGTTTCGTTACGAATCGATGAAAATGTAAATATATCGATTATTTATATGATAAAAAAAAGGGTTTGAGTATAGAAAGCAGCACTGTTATAAAATTATGCTGACTGAAAATAAAATTTATGTTTTTAAAAAAAAAATCGATAAGAACAAAAATATATCGATTAATGCTGAAAGGATTTAAATATAGAGAGCAGAATTTTTATGAATTGTTGCTGACATCAAACTCGAAAAATATCGAAATATTGATAAAAAATATCGAAAAGGCTACTTTTTATGTGTTTATATACGTTTTTGTAGTATCAAATAATATTACAGTACATAAAAAAAATATCAACGAAATGATTGTATACAGTTCAAAGGATAGAAAAAGATTGATTGGCTTTTATGAATATCCTTATATAGCCCAAATTGTCAGAAGAGCTCTCCAGCAAAGATTCAAAACGATGAACTTATATTAGCTACATATATTTGCATGCAGTTTTCTTTACCACAGTATTTTTTAAAGAAAACTGAATACGTATATCGATAAATATATATTTTTTCATCCAAAATAAACTAAAGTTATCGATGATCGATGCATATTAACTACATTTATATGGAGATTTCCTCAGCAAATTATTTTTATTTTAAAACAGAATAAGTATAGCGTTAAAAAATCTAAACTTATGAAAGTATCGATATATTTTCAGTGAAAATAAAATCAAGTTATCAATAAATGTTCATAGAAAATTTTATGAGTAAAATTTTAAGCCATTCCGCTAACCAAAACAATAAAAACTTCAATATTTGATTAATTTTTAAAAAGTATATAGAAATATTATATTTTGAAAGAATAAATCTCCAAATATTTTCGCTTAGCGTGTTTTTTATTTTGTATTCGAATATGGAATGTCATAAGAAATTATTATTCCCCATATAGAAAATAAACACTACTTTCGAGAGTAAATAAACCCAATATTAATAAGAAAAAATTTTAACAATTATTTTTTTTTTTTTAATTAAAGTTTAAAAACTATTGTAATATCTCAAAATCATATTCAATCAAAATTTTCCGCAAAATCTTATATTTTAAAGTCTTTGCTAAATAAAACAAAAAACAGACAATTTAAGATATAAATAACTCACCCGCCGCACCACTTTCGGTGCACACATTTTTGTCATATCGGCTTTGGCACTGGCAGCATCACCACATACGACTTTTGCCTAGGCACCGTAGCACTGGCAATTGTAAAATGCGCGCTTAACGCATGAATGATGCTAAATGAAATTTGCAACAAATAACACATGCATACATGCACACATACAAACACCAAAAGAAAGCACAATTCACAAAACAACCACAACAAACGCAAATTTCATGTTCCAACGCCTGTGCGTATGCATTGTTGTGCGTCGTTATAAGAATACAAGCGCACAACGCTGACGGATATTGAAATCTCCACTTGGCAGACACGACACGACACGACTGCTAACAAATACATTTAACAGCGCATCAACACAATCACACTACATGCACACGCTACGGCTGTTCATATAAATTGCATTGGATTTATGCTCTTTTGTATGCCAGTGTGTATGTATATGTGTGTGTGTCTGAGCATGTGTGTGTTAAACTCATATGTTTACACAGCAATAATGTTTATGCTGCCATAACGATTTGGCTAACACATTTGTTGGCACCCGTCGCCACTACTGCAGCTTGCTGCTGCTGGTGCTGGTTGCTGCTATCATTTGGCAAAATGGTTAAATGCGACATTTTATGCCGGCTAGCAAGTGCGTTTGCCGATTCGTTTGAGTGCGAAATTTTCGGATGTGCGTATGTTGGCTGTTATGCATAACCGTTTCCAAAAGTACAAAAAAAAAATAAAGAACAAGAGAAAACGTTAACTTCATTTGCACCGAAGCTATAATACCCTTTACAAATACCAAATGATCCTGCAAGAACTTGAATTCGTTTGTTCAATTTGTATGGCGGCTATATGCTATAGTGGTCCGATATCGGCGGTTCAGACAAATGAGCAGTTTTTTGTAAGAAAAAGATGTGCGCGAAATTTCAGACCGATATCTCAAACACTGAGGGACTAGTTTGTATGTATTCTGTCTGGGTGTTATAAACTTTGTGACAAACTTATATACCCTGTTCAGACTCATATATGAATGAAATTATATATTTATGCGTGTGTCTCGTGCGCAGGAGATTTGCTGAATATGAGGATGCTGAATAGTCTCATGATGGCAGATTTATCAAAGCTTAGATGTATATTGTATTGTGGCGATTTGCGCTTATATGAATTCGATAACTTCATATAAACATTTATGATTTTATTAATGTTCCCATTGATTTGTTTATATAAAAGATTTATTATGAATTTTTTACAATCCAAACATTAAAAGCTGTCTTAGCGGCGGTCTGATAAATACTTAGCCTACAAAAGAGGAACGAATATTTCGGATAAAGGCGAAGGTGGCAACCTTCTTGTTTTCTTCTGCAATCAAATCAATAATTTGGAGTAGTAGTGTGGTATGACCTTGTGAATACGAAAACAGAAGTTTTTCGAACTTCAGGACAGTTTTCGGCTTCTTCTGGGTAGTTTTGCAGGAAGAAGTCTAATAATTCTTACTCTTGAGTGTGAGCTAGTGGAATTATGTTTTGTCGGCTGGTTAAACGACACAGCAACTTCTTTGATTACGTTTGAACGGCGCAAAAATTTGCTATAAAGTGTTCACCCGATTAATTTTGTAGTACGGAGTTAGTAAACGCGGTACTTATCGCATCAAAATTAATATCTTCTACAAACTTCCACGTTAGATGGGATTCACGAGATCGTTTGAGATGCCTACTGTCTTTTTACTGACATTTAGATAGTAGTCGTCTACGAAAATGCACTACACCTAGTTGCACGTAAACATATTTGCAATATTCCTTAATATTATTTGAGCAAGTCACTACGATGGGCATTTTTCGTGTACGATCTTCATGAGCTGCGTACTTTATTTACTTTTATCTATACGATCCTACCGACAATACGCACCTTTGTATATTGAAAGAAATTCATCAGTTCCATTTTTTAGATGCTAAATACGTTTCGAATTTACTGAAGCCCGTAATAAAATGAGCAATGTTAATAAAGTTTTGGTTTTTGCTAAAAAATATAGTAAAACAGCTTTTCTGAAAGTAAAAATAAATTTAATGCTTTGCGGACGCGCTAACAAAAGTAAATGAACCAATTCAAATAGATGACCCATAAAAAAGAGTTGCTTTCACAGAAAATTTACAGATATATATATTTTCAACATTTTTGCGAAGAAGCGTTAGAACAAGTAATCACACACACAGTACACACGCGTATATTGACTTTTTAGAAAAAGTTACGACGCTATAATTTTCATTCAGATAAAATGCACTAAATTTGCGTACGTCCAAAAAACTCAAGCGGACTTGAGCGTAATAAAACCACTGAAGATACTCATAAAGCGTTTAACAGCTTTTCTTATGCTTTAACTGCACTTTCGGTCGTATTATTGCCATATCTCGTTACCAACAGCAACAAAATTCTAAGTGCAGTGACTGACGGCTAACGGTATAATTTTCTAAGCGTAGAGTGTAATGACATCTCATAAGCTGCACTCGCTTGCGCAGTTAACTGTAAATAACACGTTAAAGATGGCGTACGGTGGCGGCAAACGAGTATGAATGAATTGCGCAGGTGTTTGTGCATATATTCTTATAGAAAGTAATATGAATGAAATATAACGAAGTCAGCATATGTTAAATTCAAGAGTGACATAACTCAAATTTGGTTAGCAAAGCCAGAATTCAGCATAAAACTTGCCAAAAAATAAACCGAAAACGAAAACACCAAAATTTTTTGAAAGCCAGCCAAAGCTTTTAAAGAGGGGAGAGAGCAAATTGAATTAAGCGTTGGTATGCTTGTATTGGCTCAGCAGCCTGTTTGTAGGCAATAATAAAGTTTTTTATTAAAATACGTGAAAATGTAGTTTTTTGTTCAGTCCAGGTCAAATTTGATCAATTGATAAGTTAACAAATATGTATTTGCCACATCGAATAATTTTTCATTTTGAGTTATGAAACTTTAAATTTAAGCAGCAAAGTGCTCAAGTCATAAACACACATGCGTATATACATGTGTATGTAATCAGCGACAAAACTATCGCGTGTTAACTAACAGCAACAACATGCTACTGCATTCTACAGCATTTTTCTCCACCTTTGTTGACGTGCATAAAACTGAAGAAGTGCTTGTTTTTTTACACTTGAGCAATTTTATTAGATGTCGCGGCAGCGCGGAGCCATCTTGAGCGGTTGTTATTGCTTGCTGCAGGAAAAAGCAGCTAGAAAAAAAAAGATTGAAAAAAACAAAGTATTTGCTTTAATAAAAAATAATATATAATATTTAGTTTAATATTTCATATGTTAGCATCACTTTATTTTCTCTAAAAATTATATGTATATATATGTTCATTCATATATATCACACCATTTATATTTCCAAATTAATTCACAACGTAGCTTAATGCATTTTCTAACTCTGGACATACATAACATATGTATGTAGAAGCATTAAATAAGTTTGTAATTTTTTGCGACACATTGTCACTTGCAATGCATACTTTAAGCCATTGTACTGCGCGCAGATTAACAAAGTAATTACAATTTTCCGTATTTTTCTTAAATTCTTTTGTTTTTCGCTGCGTCGGTGAGCGCATGCAATATTATCCTTGCATAATTATAACATTAATGCCCTTACTATGCGTTATGCAAATTTTTAAAGGGTGACAAATCATAGGTACCATAAAAGCTTTCAGAAGCAGATAAGTACTTATATTGTGATGAAACATCGAACTTAAAGTGTAAATAAAAACTTCACTGAAAAAATAAAATTAACATAATTTGTTTTTTGTTTCGAACTGTCTCGAGACACTTAAGGAATTATTTTATATACTTTTATGTGTAGATTTGCAAGTCAGAAATAACGCATTTTTCGTGGATTTTTTTTTTTTGAAGAAACCTTTTATTTGTTACACAAGTATATAAAATGTATATTTACAGAATTTAATATACTTTAATAATCTGCGTTTCTTTTTGAAAAAAATTCAAATTCCCTTGATCCCATAACCAAGCTCTGGCGATGAGCAAGATTATTCGGCTTCAAATTATCCGAAATCTAAGCACCAAAAAAAATTATTATTACTATAGATAAATACTGCTACTGATTAAAAGGCTTGCCAAAATTCTAATTTTTAACAAAATGCGGCTGCCCAAAAAATTATTTTTTTTTGTGAAAAAATTTACATTTCAGAGTGGCTTAAAATAACGAAATTTTCAAACAAAAAAAACGTTAACTTCACTTGCACCGAAGCTATAATACCCTCCCCAAATACAAAAGGTTCCTTAGAAGAATTTGATTCCGTTCGTTCAGTTTGTATAGCAGCCGTAGGCTATAGTGATCCGAATTTCTTCCGAGTTTGCATTATTCCTTTAGATAATGACCCAGGTCGAATTTCGGAAAGATATCTCATATGAAAATGTTTTCTATTCAATCACTTGATTCCGATCGTTCAGTGTGTATGGCAGCTATATGCTATAGTGTTCCGATATCGACAGTTGTGACAAATGAGCAGTTCCTTGGGAAGAAAAGAACATGTGAAAAATTTCAGATCGATATCTCAAAATCAGGGATTATTTCGAGTATATACGGACAGACAGGCTGACATGGCTAAATCAACTCATTACGTTGATCATTTATATAATATTTCATAGTGTCGCCGACGTTTCCTTTTGTTACAACAACTTTGTTACAAAGTTATGTCACTATATTTTGGAATTAGAAGACAAAACGACAAAATCGATAAACAATAATTATCTCAAGGCGGGATTCGAGGTTCTCATATATATTTATTAAAAAATAATAATACTCTACTACATACATTTACCATTGGAGTTTAAGAGGTTACATGAGTTTCGTCGAGCAAAAAACGCTCTATTTTCAATAATTTTTTTTGTAAAAATCATCAAAAGTAAAAAGAAAAAAATACGTGTTTGAACTAAGCCCATTAACTATGTATTGAACGAAGAAAAAACAAATAAAGTGAAAATTGTATTTTTGGCAGACGTTTTTACAAAGAAATGCAAATTTTGATGAACATTTTTCGACGTTTTTTGATTTTTAAATAGTTGTAATTCAACAACAAAAAATTCTTTGTGCAAGACTTTGTAAATTAACATTCATATAATAATATTTAAAAATATAAAATGTTGCCTTAATTGATTAATAATAAAATGAACGACTTTGTGTTTTGGCTTTTATTATCACTAACTTGCTCTAAAAACAGTAGCGGAATGTCCTTTAATTAAATTGAAACGTTTCAACAAATTGCTTTCCAATGTGACGACTATTAATTACAATAACAAAAAAAAAATCGTTGCAAAGCTTTTTAGACGTATTGTGGCCACATTTTGACGTGTCATCAAAAATGCTGAAATTTGTATTTCGCAAAGAAAAACCGCGATATGACTGGTACAAAGCGGCGCAGATACACAGATTACATAATTGTAACCGCAAATTTTTGCGGTCAACGCAGAGTAATTACATAATTTTTTAAGCTTTTAATAAATTTTAAAAGTTTTTCTTCAAATTTTAACAAAACTGTTATTTTATACAAAAGCGCGCTACACTTGTGAAAATTCACAAAGTTTTTTCTTTTGTTATTATTTTTGGGCTTAAAAACTTAAATGCTTAAATGTACTTAACTAATAATTGAAAAAATAGTTGACCCTGTTTTTTGCGTTGCACAAACTTGCTTTTTGGTGTGCAACTCACTCGCTCCTGACGCGCTACATATGCTACACCGAAATATGCATGTATGTACATACGAGTATATGTACAATATATAAAGAGCAATTCCAGCAAGCAACTAGCCAGAGATAAATAACACACAAGTGCCACAAAGGATGCAACATCCTAGCAGAGGCATAGAAAAAATTGCAGCTCTGATAAATATGAAGTGATATATTGTATGAGTGTGGTTTGTGCCACATCACTTATGTACATATATGTCCATATATATGTTTGCCCCGAAAAATAATGGAACAAGGCAGAGGCGTAAAAAATCAGTGTGCTGTAGAAAAACCGCAAGCAATTTTTAATACTGTCAACGTGACACGAGCTTTTTTCGGTGCTTCGGATGAGCTAAGCGTCCACTAAGGCGATTGCCACATGCGAAATGAACTAAATACACAATGACTATACAAATACGTTGCGATGGCTTGTGCACTTAGCTGTGTGTGCTTGTGTGCATATTGTGGTTGAAATGTGGGAAAATTTGTGCATGGCTTAGCACTTTTCACTCTTACATCTATATAGTATATATATATTAATTGCACACACATACATGCCTGCATTTAAACATTGATGTAATAACACATACATGCGCAAGATTTCCCGACGTGTAAAGGATACGAAATGTGATAAGTTTTCGCCTATACGCTCGCACATGCATACACACTTGTAGTGCAAGAACGCTTTTGAGCAAAAGTTTATCGCCACAAGCAGCAAAAGGTGCTTTGACTGCATAGTTTTGACAACTTAATGCTCTCTAAGTTTCACTTAAGTTTTTTTTCTCATCCGAAGCACATCAATTTAGCCATGTTAGCCATCTTGCCTACAGCTCAAACCAAAATTTATCCTTACCACATACAGCTAACGAGCTACTTGAACGCACTCAAACAGCTTTGCGGTCATGCCACCAAAATCATCATCGAATACAATATTATATGCCACAATAAGTACATTTACACTTCTTAAACCGAAATTATGTTTGATTAGCTCTCATTTTGTATTCTACTGGCAGTTTTGATAAATCAATCATTATCAATTTTTATCACGTGCGTTACGTTACAGATTTTTTAGAGTGTTGCCGTCAACTCAAGAATTTTGTTTAAATTTAATATGAAAATATGCTGTTTAATGTAGTAGTTATTATTTTTCGGTTTCAATATGAATCGGGGACTAACGTATACTAATTTTTTTAGCATTAAAATTATTTTTTACTTTTAGGCAACGAGCTCCTTAAATTTAACTTAGCAGAGTGAATATAATTAATGAAAAGTTATCATTCACATCCATGGTTTTAAAGTTAATTGAGTTTAGAAAGCACAACTTAAGGGGCGGCGCACACCTAGTGAGAAATTTTGTAAAATTTTTATTTTTTGCATATTTGGATACTGATTACCTTAAAAAATAAAATACTAAAATTTTGAATCGATATCTTAAATGGTATTTGAGTTATAGCCTTCTAAAGTGTAGCCACTCAGTTCAATCAGCACTATCAGTTTATCTTTGAACGCGTTTTTTTTCCAAAATAAATTTTTGGAAATTTTCTGCAGTGATTATTCAGAGACAAAGATTCGCGCACTACCAAATTTATTTTACATGTTCTGTAAATTGTTGAATTTTGACAGGCCAAAAACGACTAAAATTTCAGGTGAAATTCTACTTTTTTGTAAATGCCGCCAGTTTGTCAATTTTTGATTTTTTTGTTGACCTACCGACACTACTTTTTAAAGAGAATTTTATTAGGTTTCATCCACGGAGAAGTCCGTAATCATTGCGACAGTGGGAGACTTTTTTTGACGCCGTATGAGATCGCTTTTAACTCGAAAAATAATTAATTTTTTTCTTAAAAAATTTAACTGTGTATTTTTAAACACTGTCACACTGGTTGTTACGATTAAAGGTTCAATCTTTCATATAGACATATACATCTAATATTTAACTTGCTCTAAGGTAGAGGCTTACTCACAATATACATTTTAATTAAGAAATGCTAAACAAACAGCCAAAAACAAATACCAAACTAGTACCGCGTCCTCTGCAGCTCCCATCAAAGCAAAGGTCAATTTATATGGTAGTTATATGCTACAGTGATCCGAGCTAAACAACTTCTTTGGGATTTTTAGCAATGCATTGAGTAAAAATACAAGTATATGCCAAATTTCGTAAAGATATCTTGTCGAATAAAAAAGTATTCCATACAAGGGCTTGAGTTCGATCGGTCAGTTTTTATGACAGCTGTATGTTATAAATGGCCGATCTGAACAATTTCTTCGGAGATTGCATTATTGTCTTGGGTAATTATTCATGCCAAATTTCGTTAAAATATCTGGCCAAATTAAAATTTTCATCATACAACCACTTTATTCTCATCGTTCAGTTTGTATGGCAGCTATATTCTATAGTTTACCGATATCGGCCGTTCCGACAAATGAAAATCTTGATTAGAAAACGACGTGTGCAAAATTTCAGATTGATGTCTCAATAACTTGGAGACTAGTTCGTATATATTCAGACAGACGGGCAGACAGGCGTACATAGCTAAAACGACCCAACTCGTCACGCTAATCATTTAAATATATATTTTATATTAATAAAATAAATATATATTTTCTCGGGTGTTCAAGGCAGAGTACCGTTACAATTCAGAGCTCATACTTAGAGAGACTTTTTTAGACGTTTCTAGGAACCTATTTTTCAGAACATCAAGCGCAAAGAAGTATTCAATGTTTAAGCCACTCTAATATATATATATATATATATTTAAGCGGGTGAAAACTGGTGTTTAGAAAGCGATTACCTCAATTTTCCATACTATATTATAAGTAGCACACGAAAAATCTGTAATTTAAATAACTTTTAAAGTAGAATAATATAACTCCAACTAAATAAGGCTTTCAAAGTACTAAATTTCCAGTCAACTTAATTGAAATACAATCACCTAAGTATACATTATCCTTTTTCTGTTAACCCTTTCTGTAGGGGTGCCAAACATTTCCAACAGCACATGTTAGCTTGATAAATTTAAATTGCAAATAAAAGCTTACTCCTTACAAATTAGTGGCAACATTTTTGGGTCTAGTGTGCATTTGGAATAAAATTACAAGCGCAAGTTGTAAGCCTTTAAGCAACACTAAATTAAATACCTACAAAATATGCCCACAAACATGCTACGGTCAACATAGCACGCAGCTGATGCAAAATAGAACCAAAAGTCATTTTATAACAATTCCATATATTTTATAGATAACATACCGTTTTACAAAGCTCACACGTGCACAAGCTTGCTTTTTAAATATTGAAAATAAAACAACTTACGAAAATCAAATGTTTCATTTAAAAACATACCAACATTTAATTGCGAAAACATACATAAATGATTGTGAAAAGGAGTATAATTCGCACATGGAAAGGGCAAGCGTGCGCGTTCTTCAATTTATTTACATGTATGTGTGTACACAAGCGTGTATGTGTGGCTATATGCATGTTATGAAATGCCCACAACATTTATATTTATTCAACAAGAATTTAGCGGTGTACGTGCGTTTATGCTAAATTATGTGCTAATATGTGTATATATATTTATGTGTGTGTGAACTTGTACCAAATTATGTGTTAATGTTAATGTGCGCAGCTCTTCATACGAGTAGGCCATATAAATGCACGTAAAATGATACGTTAACCTTTTTCGCTTTGTAACAAAGCATAACCGTAGGCGCTTAAACGTACCATTAAGCGTTGAAACGATGAAACGTCAACGGCGATACACTTCTACACATGCACCAACAAGCATACTCCTAACCTGCCTGTATTACTTGAATTTCTATAAAGCAACACTCAGCCTCAATGAATCTCTGCCTCCCTCTCTCTCTCATCCACTAGCACCAGCAGAGCACCTTAGATTTTTATATGTACTCGTACTACTTGTACGAAAGACAAACTCTATCCTTTCAGTTCGTACCTTTGGGTTAATTGTAGGTCTGCAAATGATATGTACGAAAACAGTTAGCCGCACAGCCGAGCAGCCAGGCAGCCTCCCTTCCGACAAACACAACGTAATTATGCGTGCCAGCATGGTAGTCTGCTTGAAATACTCAAATCTTTGTGTCATATTGTGCGCTAAACCTTGACAATAACCTCAACTTGGCGAACAGTTGCAAACTATGGCTCCCTTTGCACTCAGTCACTGAGTAAGAGTAACCATTTCAAATGAACTGTCATGCGGCATTCATATTACGCCCCCACAAATAAGTCGGGGCAGTGAGTTGAAATGTACGTATAGTAGTTCTGAGTCAAGTAAATGTTGGCTGGTGAGTCAGAAGTTGAGTTGTTGTATGCACAAAAAGTTTTCCACTTCACACTCACACGAACAAACAAAAATATTTGTGTGTGTGCATACACAGCCAAACACTTAAAACTTGTTCCGGCTTCAACAAGTTTGCTATGCAAGAAAACTTCAACTGACGTTGTGGCAAAATAGATCCAACAGCCACAAAAAACAAAAAACGAAAGAGGAAAAAGAAAAAAGAAAAGCAACAATAGGCACATGAAGCGAGTTGGCATGCGATACGTCGACTGGGTCACAAACTTACCGACAAACCGAATCAAAACGCAAATGCGAACTCCAGCTCGACCTCGGTCCCGACGTCAGCCTCAGCTGGTTCATTGTCGGCATGTCAGCGGCTTAACGCATCCACCTCAGCTTGTCAGCGTCAGCACGAACGCTTACGCAAGGCGGCTGGCAACTCGCATATCCTGTACGCCACTTGCCTAATTGGATGTTGGGTTGCCATACAATTCAGCTGGCTCTTACTTGGCTTTTCTTTCGTTTGTTTGTTAGTATGAGTGAGTATCGCATTTTTGTTTCTCAATTTCGTGTGACGTTTCCGAAAATGTTTGCTGGCATGGTTGGTTTGCTGGTTGGTTGCTTGGTTGATTCTTTGGTTACTTTGACAGTGTAATGAAATTCCATTTTGTTGCACAGCAGTTGGCGCGCTATCTATATACATACATACATAAGTTTTGTGCATTTTCAGCCGCTTTCAAAGGTCGTCGAGGATATGACAGCAGAAAAAGTACGAACAACTACGCACACGTGTGCCTATGCCCGCTTTTTCATATTTCGAAAAGCAAAAGAAAATTAAGTGCGTAGAAATAGCTAAAACTGACCAAAAATAAATAGAAATACAAATATAGAAGCGCTAAGAAGAGCTTAATTCGGTTATAGCCTAACATTAGATACTTAAAACTTTACAATAAAACTGTTGCATATGAATTCAATATACGTTATTACGAAGAAATTGTAAACCGATTACAGCCAACCAGAAGTACAAAAATCGTTATAATTGGTTTATGGGGGATAAGTGAAAATATGGATAAAATTCATTAATTTCTTGCAACAAACCACACTATTTCTCAAATTACATGTTCACTTAATGCCATTTAAAAAACATATATTACATCTTATATTCGTCCCGTTGTCAAGGGGATGAGCGAAATTCTCTACATTAGAGCGGATAAGGTGTGAACCGGTTTACCTCAACCCTGGCTTGAACTCCCACGACCCATTGCCAGATTTCGCCTGACCGCTAGGTTGACGTCGACTAACCTAAAGCTTGACCTCGCATGACTTCCAGTTTGATTTTATCTAATCCCAAGCTTCATTTCCCTTCACCTATAGTTAGATCTCGTTTCACCCTAATTTGACCACGAGTGATCCCTATTTTGTGCTGGCATGATTTCAAGTTTGACCTTCTGTGATTCCAATTTTAATCTCCTTAGACCTATAGCTTGACCTCTATTTTACGCGCAAGTGACTCCAATCTTGACCTCGCGTCACTCCTAGTTTGACCGTATTTGACCATAAGCTTGATACTGCTTCACCCAACTTCACCCAATTTCAAACAATAATATAAGGAAGTCAAGATGAAAATTATGTACGATTTTGATTTAAATTGGTCGAGTAGTTGCTGATATATGGAATTTCAAATAGGCGGCACTATGCCTACAAACGACAGATGGAAATATTAAACTTAGTTTAACGGAGAGTCAAACACTTGGAAATCAAATTTTCTCATCATCCAGATATTTTTGATATTGATAGCACCATATCTCTCGATTAATTTAAGGTGTTACAAACAAACGTTAGGAGAACAAATCTATTATGCTCTAAGGAAAATGTTGCGTGAGTATAAAAAATATCATACGGTAATACTTGAATGGATAACGCAAGGAATAAAAGGATGAACGACAGTGCAACAGAGAAATATTTTTGGTGCATAAAAAAGTAGTATATATATAATAATTATTTTAGTACACTACTAAATAAGTATAAACGCAAAAGCAAAGGTTGAAAAAAGGCGTAGGAGTTTAAAAGGACGAGCATAAGAGCAATCAAGACTGGCGCTGGTTGATGACGCAAAACAGCCTTCTTAAAGTCTCATTAAGAATCGAGCGGCAGGAGAAATTTCCATGAGTATTTTAATGCCATTCCAATGATAGTATCACACCGTTGCGCGCTAAATTTCGCTAATTAATTATTTGGTAGCCTATTCGCAATCCGCAATCGAATGAAACAACGTTCACATATTTTTGTTAAGTTTTCCGGCAATATATACCACGGTCGCCACGCGCCAGCACGCCTATGCATCCTTATGCCAAACAAAACATAAAAGCAGAACGCTAAACTCATCTCATCAGCAAATTTAATTTTGCCATAAGTAACTTTTTTTCTTTTCATTTCTTTTATCTCCTTTGATTGCACACTTTCCATCTGTTTACCACTGCTTTTATGTGGCTACACGGAGTTAGTGTATTCATTGTTGTTGTTATTGTTTCTGTGTGCTTATTGTTTTAGCAACAAATGTTGCCACTTTGCCGCCACAGCTACTATTTATGGTCTAATGCTTAACTGCTGCCGAACGCCCGCCCACCAAAAGTAATGAAAGGAAATTATTATTAACTTTTTTGTGCTAGTTACTATTTTTCTTTTCTTTTCTTTTCCACTCACTTATACCAGTTCTTATTGTTTTTTTTTTGTTTTTACTCTACCTTCGTAATTACAACTTCTGTATCGAAGACTCTATAGCGAAGAGTAGAGAGCTGTAAGGTGTCGCGCGCTCTGCTTGGCTTGTCTAGGCTTCGTTAAACCTTCTTCTACTCATACATTTCGAGCAGCAGGAATTAATTTTCTGCTTTGCTTCCTTTCAGCGGCAGCGAGTGTGGCGACAGCGTCAAATATTTTCCATGCACACACTAACGTCGCTATTACGACTGCCTGCGCCATTTCCGTCATAACCCGTTCGGCATAGAAACATTTACTCATAGGTATATACTTGTACATTATACTTGTGCATAAGTGCGCATATGTATATGCCATGTGAAATGTTCTCTGTATCGTTATGAATTGCAAACGTGAACGCAGCCGGGAAGCATTGTATGCTACGCGCCACAGCGATGCTTTGTCATTTTTGTCATCTTCACTAGCGGAAATGTCGGTGATAATTCTCTCAGCGCGACGGACGGATGCATGTCTCCGCGAGCAGCGTCGGCAAAACGGTGGTATCATAGCACGACCACGACCACCAGCACCAACACTATTTCCTTGTGCACCGCCTACTTCCTTTTGTGCTTCAAATTGTATCCTTTAGTAGTAGCAAAGGTAGATGCGCCATAGAAGCTAGTCAGCGGTGTTGGCTCACGTCAGTTGTGGTCGCTTTTGCTTTATTGCTGTGGCCAACCTGCTACCTCAGCATGAGAAAAAGCTACTTTGTCCGCTTTAATCCACGGCAATCTGTACAAAAAAACCCGATTCATGTGATTATCAGCATTATCATTACCATTTGCGTCCGCGTCATCTTCATCAGGTGCTTTCATAATTTCAGCGTTAAGTCATTTACACCACTCCTGAACGCTGATGAACGCTGTGAAGGAGAAGCAGTAGAAATTGCGCAAAAAAGCTTTAAAGAAATATTTCACTATAGCTTTCATGCAGCATCAGCGAAATTATGGAGTGCACGGAATATGAGCAAAGTGTGCAACAACAAAAAAGTCTGCATACTTTCTACGCCACTCACATACTTTTCGGTGTATTTAACTTTATGAAAATAGTTTTCTTCCGACATTTCTTCTGTACGTGTGCTGTGCGTGCACCAGCTAGTTGCACGTAACCACAGCAAGTCGCAACCATACAATGGAGCTAGGCAGATATATGTATTATATGTATATTATACGGCACCTATAGTAGTTACACGCTACATACAAAGCATTGCTGCTGCCTTCAAGTACAAGTGCACCGAGCTGTCGGCACACCCACTTTATTGAATATGCTCGCACAATATGCTTTTCATATGAGCATGAACGACTGAAAAACCGACAATTAAAGACTGGTGTGAATGTATGCGCATCACAAATTTTATTCATATAGGCTTTCTGCGAAAAACTGTAGATATTTTCATCCATACCTATTTTACACAGTACATCACTTAAGTCTACCTCATTTAAATTCACTTGCCGATACTCAATTGCATGGAGCTTACATATTTGGAGCTACTTGTGCCTGTCCATATGCTTATATGTGCTCGCACCCATGCATTTAATAGACAGTTGAATGGCATTGACAGCGTGTATGTAGAGGCATTGGAAGACGACAGTTGCAGCAAAGCATTGTAATTTTTTACAGCCTGCGTCTGCAGCAGAGCTTTGTTACGTTTCGCAGTTGGCCAAGCAGGTGTACAACAAGCCCAAACAGCGCCTACTACCCAACAATCGGCAGCTCGATTTCATAATAGCACATTGCTGGAATTCTCTTTAACCTGTCTATATTATTTGCTGTGCTGAGTTGGTAGTACTGTTTTATTTTCTCCTTTTAGCTGTGAAGTGTGAATGCACTTAACGGTAGAGAGTTTGAAAATAAATTGCTCTTCGTTGAAAGTAAATAAAATCGTTGAAGAAATAGTGAAAAGCAGTTATGAAAATATTTCATTTTAATTAAATTTTATATTTACTTGGTTTTGATCTTCCTTGAAGGTAGTAAACTTTTAGAGGTAATAATTTGTTACACAATGCTAAGGCTATACTTATAGCTGATAAGCATACAATATTTAAGAACATTATTAAATTTTCACTTTTACCGCATCGCATTTGTATCGAATGCAAGAAATTGTTTTGATTTGAAAAAAAAAAATAGAATATAGAAATAAATTATTGACAAATTAAAATTCTTTCGTAAAGTTTTTAAAATACCACAAGAAGCTGCTAAAATTGTAGCATTCAACGGTCAAAGCGTATGATAGCTCTTACACAACATGCACTGCATAGAAATGTTAAACTTCGAATACCTCTTTACCTCTCACAAGTATGCTTCATGACAGCTGATTTAAACTTTCTTATATTTAAAAAAATAGAATTAACAAATTCAATACAATTTTAATCTATTTAATGTTTGAGTTGACTTTAAATTCAGGTACATGGCAATTTATCATCATTAATGAACTGTTGACAGCAATTTTTTGTGAAAAATAAATCGTTAATAATAAATAATTTTTCCAAACCATTATATATAAACATAAATAATTGATGATTTCGCTTTTACAACACAAAAATTAATTCTATAATACTCATATTTTTGTAATTGAATATTCACATCCAGCAAAAAAGGAAAATTAAATTCAAAATTAATATATGTACATATACCATATGTATTTATTTCAATGCATTTTTTTGAGCATGAATATAAACACATGAACAAAAATGTTATAAATAAAAATGGTACATATCTACGAGTTTACAAGTATATACGAGTAAAAACAAGAGTTTATAAGTATATATTAAAACACTAAACCAGCGAATGGATTAATTGCAAGTCCATTCAAATCATATGTGCAAATTCATTCCTACATAAAGATGTACATATGTGCTTCAATATTTTTATAACCTGAATGTCCACATGCCTGTCTGTATATACGCAAATTAGTTGCTCAGTTTTTGAGAGATCGATCTGAAATTTTGCACACGTCCCTTTCTCTTCAAGATGTTTCTCATTTGTCGATGTCGAACCGCTATGACATAGAGCGGCCGTACAAACTGAACGAACTATATGCTATAGTAGTCCGATAGACCTCATAATGTAAATAAAAGCGTCATTGACCCCAAAAGTAAACAAAGGTTGTTGACTCGGCTAAATCAAAACAAAGATTGTGGACTGTCTTCAAAAAATTTGGCATGGATTATTGTCCAAGACAACACTACGATCTACGAACTTGTTGTGCAAATCGGACCACATAAAAGCCACCTTAATTTTAGAATGCTAGTCATCACGTGCTGCTTGCTTAGCTAAACTAAACGAAGTTGAGTCAAGCCATTTAAGGGGCACACCTAGTGACAGCTTGAAAACTCGATTTTGGTAAATTAAAAAAAAATTACCGTATAAATTATTTATTTTATATATATTTATGCATATTTTAGGAATACAAAGTAAACTTTTTTAAGAACAAAATCTAATATATTTCGCGTTACACGCGATCTTCTACGGCGCTAAAAAATGCTCTTCCACTGCTGCAGTATTTCCGGTCTTCTCCATGGATAAAACCTCAAAAAATTACTAAAAAAGTTATATTAGTAGACTTCGTCCGTACAATGACCCACGGTCAAAATTTTTGTCGTTTTTAGCCTGCCAAAATACGATTTTTGCTCAAATCAAAAAACATCGCATCATTTATCTCCGAGTAATCACTCAAGCAAATTTGAAAAAAGCTGTTTTAACAAAAAGGCGTTTAAAGATAAACTGATTCAGCTGATTAAACTGAGTGGTTACATTTTACAAGACTGTAATTTAAAAACGATTTCAGCTATCGATTTAAAATTTTAGAATGTTATGTATAACCTATGAAATTATGAAAACAATTTATTATTTTTTAATTCTTTAAATTTCTAAAAACGTAAACTGTCCGCTTACAAATTTAAGCTGTCTGTTATTTGTACAATTGTTTTCAATTTCTTAAATATTTAATTGCCAATCGACGCTTAACCTAAGAACCTAGTCTGTGATCAGTTAAATTAACCCATTGACTTTAGGTGTAAACTCATTGCACAGAATCAAGCAACGAGCAACAGATGAGTAAGCAATGTTACGAACAAAAGATAGAATTAAGAATAAAGAAACAAGTATCGAAAATAAACAAAACCAAAAAACCAAACAACGCAAAATAAAGTGTAACACTCATTGCTTTAATCAAGTTCAAGAAACCAGTTCGGAAGCAGCAAGCGTCAAGCGTTATTTCAAATACCAACCGTCACTACGCCGATCAGCTGGCTTATTTAGTTGACGTTGTTTTGTGGATACCTTTATTGGTTGTGGAGCAGAGAGTGGGGAGTGCTGAAGCAGAGAACTTAAAACAATGAGAAGGTGCAGGTTCGACAGCGAACAATTTGTAGGAATTTATCAAGGAGTTCACCACAGATGCACCAGAAACAAATAACATTTTTCGCTTTTATAACAGCGGTGAATCTGTACACATACGCTCTCTTAACATAACCAACCGACGAATATTGAAGAGAATATAATATGTGAGCAAAACTGGGCATATTGATATGCCATTTGAAATATATTCCCTTTTATTGAACTATTATTTATTATTTTTTAAATTATTTTATGTTAATTCACTTTTACTTTATTATGAGAAATATATCAAAATACATTTAAATTATTACTAATAAAGTATTTTGATATATTTCTTAAAATAATTCATTAATTGTACTTGACACCATTATGGAGTCATAAAAGTACAGAATTGTGTTTTGCCGTCGGTATTTCACATTCATGCTTCAATTTTTCTTTTCAAATGCATGTGTAAACATATGTAACAGGACATACATATATTATGTCGTTTACACATTTGTATGTATTTTTATGTAGATATGTACACTCATTACTTCATGTGAAATCTCCGTTGACACATTTTTTGCTTTTATGTCAAAGAGTCAATCTGTCGAAGAACTGACGCGACGACAAAGCGTCACAACATTGTGTTGTTGGTAGAAAATCCGAGATGTGCCATACACACTCTTACAAACATACATCGCATATGGGCAAGTGTAAAGTCAATGTGTGTACAAAAAATTCGAACGTACTTATGTAAATTCTTTGACAAATACAGTCAATCCCGGTTAAGTGCCAAAACCAAAGATGCAGATTTTTTGTGCTTTGTAGTACATAAGCGATTGTGGTACTTAAGCGAGTGGTACCAAAAAAAATTATTTCTATGTATTTAAAAAAAAATTACCGTTTTCTTTAAAAAATTAAGAAAAAAAAGTGAGATGCAGCAAGACACCGGCAGATAAGAGGGATTAGAGGAGTGATACTTAACCGGGGTTTACTGTATACATAAATCAGAGGAATATTGAATATTTTCTTTAAAAAGTTTCTTGAATTGTAAATCGACAAATTTACTATGTGGTCACTTTTATTCTAAAATATTTTAATATTCATATTTGAGGGGTTGTCACTTTTCCCTTCTAGAGGGAATATCAGAAATTTGTTCAATTTATGATTTTTAGCTTTTGCCATCGTCGCGAAAAGACGCTTGTAGGCAAACGCATGCTCGGGGAGACGTGTAAGGCGTTTGCTTTTATGAATGAAACGACTTAGCTTATTGCTTGTGCGCCAGCGTTCATGAATGAAAATGTTGTTGGTGTGTGATTTACTACAAATTTAGGATTTGTCAATTTGGCTGCCATATTGATTTCTGGTGCTGATGCTATTTGAGACAATTGTTGTTTTTGTACAACAATGTTTGTATTTTTCTTATTGGCTGACGTACTTACATTTGTACGCTTAAATGTATGTAGATTTGTGTATGCATTACTTATTTTGCGCGGTCATATGCATATTTGTACATACATACTTACATATAGAGCAGTGCGCTCACATGTATTTATTGATAATTGATAATATATTATTATATTATATAATATAACATATTGATGTACATACATAAATTATTAATTCTGTAAATATTGAAATTAGAAAATTATGAAAACAGTAAAATATCATTTTTTGCATAATCTTTCACATTTTATCAATGTAGCATTTGTGCAAAATAATAATAATTTCATCATAAAAATCGTTTATATGGCAAAAAATAATCATGCATATGTGAAGTGGCATTTGTATTTCTTGTTTTCTCATTCATTTCATTTCATTTTTCTCTTTATATTGGTAGATACGTATTTTGTCAGAAAGCGTTGTTAAAAACTCTCATTTCTGTTAAATAACAGCAAAACTATACAGAAAGTGGTGAACTCCTTGATCTCAAATTTTCAGCCAACCAATCGAGCATCATACAAAATTCAATTTGCACCTTCTCATTGTTTTAAGTTCTCTGGCTGAAGTAAGTGTGGAAAGCAATGCATAGAATGCTGGAAGTGCATACAAATGCATGTGTTTGTATGGGTATTGAAACACTTGATTACTCAACATCATTCACTGGAGTTTCCAAGCAAATAGGTAAAGGTTTTTCAAGAGTATATGGCACATATGTACATACTAGTTCATGTACTGTATCGTGTATTGACTTATTGAAGCGCTAATTTGCTGTTTTTCAATTACAGCAGGTAGATAGCAGTCACAGGCTAACAAACATACATACATACCTACCTATCAACAAGCAAATAAACTCCACGCTGCAATGAAGAGTGCACGAGAGTACCGGAGAGCACCAGTGAGTTGGGTACGGTACTGAATAAGGTCTATAAAAGTAAACTTCGTATAGCAAAACCAGCTACAAGTGTGCAAACAATACACATACATACGAACACACTATGTATAGAACAGCTACGTGCTAGTGTGGGCAAGTAGGGACGGTACTTGCTATTAAAAAAAAATGAGTATTAAGTAGCAATAAAAAATGAATAAAATGAAATAATGATCAACTAATGCCAGAGAACTTAAAACAATGAGAAGGTGCAGGTTCGACAGCGAACAATTTGTAGGAATTTATCAAGGAGTTCACCACAGATGCACCAGAAACAAATAACATTTTTCGCTTTTATAACAGCGGTGAATCTGTACACATACGCTCTCTTAACATAACCAACCGACGAATATTGAAGAGAATATAATATGTGAGCAAAACTGGGCATATTGATATGCCATTTGAAATATATTCCCTTTTATTGAACTATTATTTATTATTTTTTAAATTATTTTATGTTAATTCACTTTTACTTTATTATGAGAAATATATCAAAATACATTTAAATTATTACTAATAAAGTATTTTGATATATTTCTTAAAATAATTCATTAATTGTACTTGACACCATTATGGAGTCATAAAAGTACAGAATTGTGTTTTGCCGTCGGTATTTCACATTCATGCTTCAATTTTTCTTTTCAAATGCATGTGTAAACATATGTAACAGGACATACATATATTATGTCGTTTACACATTTGTATGTATTTTTATGTAGATATGTACACTCATTACTTCATGTGAAATCTCCGTTGACACATTTTTTGCTTTTATGTCAAAGAGTCAATCTGTCGAAGAACTGACGCGACGACAAAGCGTCACAACATTGTGTTGTTGGTAGAAAATCCGAGATGTGCCATACACACTCTTACAAACATACATCGCATATGGGCAAGTGTAAAGTCAATGTGTGTACAAAAAATTCGAACGTACTTATGTAAATTCTTTGACAAATACAGTCAATCCCGGTTAAGTGCCAAAACCAAAGATGCAGATTTTTTGTGCTTTGTAGTACATAAGCGATTGTGGTACTTAAGCGAGTGGTACCAAAAAAAATTATTTCTATGTATTTAAAAAAAAATTACCGTTTTCTTTAAAAAATTAAGAAAAAAAAGTGAGATGCAGCAAGACACCGGCAGATAAGAGGGATTAGAGGAGTGATACTTAACCGGGGTTTACTGTATACATAAATCAGAGGAATATTGAATATTTTCTTTAAAAAGTTTCTTGAATTGTAAATCGACAAATTTACTATGTGGTCACTTTTATTCTAAAATATTTTAATATTCATATTTGAGGGGTTGTCACTTTTCCCTTCTAGAGGGAATATCAGAAATTTGTTCAATTTATGATTTTTAGCTTTTGCCATCGTCGCGAAAAGACGCTTGTAGGCAAACGCATGCTCGGGGAGACGTGTAAGGCGTTTGCTTTTATGAATGAAACGACTTAGCTTATTGCTTGTGCGCCAGCGTTCATGAATGAAAATGTTGTTGGTGTGTGATTTACTACAAATTTAGGATTTGTCAATTTGGCTGCCATATTGATTTCTGGTGCTGATGCTATTTGAGACAATTGTTGTTTTTGTACAACAATGTTTGTATTTTTCTTATTGGCTGACGTACTTACATTTGTACGCTTAAATGTATGTAGATTTGTGTATGCATTACTTATTTTGCGCGGTCATATGCATATTTGTACATACATACTTACATATAGAGCAGTGCGCTCACATGTATTTATTGATAATTGATAATATATTATTATATTATATAATATAACATATTGATGTACATACATAAATTATTAATTCTGTAAATATTGAAATTAGAAAATTATGAAAACAGTAAAATATCATTTTTTGCATAATCTTTCACATTTTATCAATGTAGCATTTGTGCAAAATAATAATAATTTCATCATAAAAATCGTTTATATGGCAAAAAATAATCATGCATATGTGAAGTGGCATTTGTATTTCTTGTTTTCTCATTCATTTCATTTCATTTTTCTCTTTATATTGGTAGATACGTATTTTGTCAGAAAGCGTTGTTAAAAACTCTCATTTCTGTTAAATAACAGCAAAACTATACAGAAAGTGGTGAACTCCTTGATCTCAAATTTTCAGCCAACCAATCGAGCATCATACAAAATTCAATTTGCACCTTCTCATTGTTTTAAGTTCTCTGCTAATGCCGGCCGTTTCATTTCGTTTCGTTTCGCTTTTGTACATATAGAGCCTAGTACTGGCGAATCAGTTCGAAAGTGAAGCGCAAACGAATCGAAAGCAACAAGTTGCTATTGTCGCAATCGCTTTCGTTGTTGGTTATTCAGCAGATTGTTGATGATTGTTGCCGTTGTTGTTTGTGCGCTTGTCAACATAAACTTCGTGCGAATAAAACGTAACGTTGCAATTGTGTGCTTATGCCGTCCGTTAAATTTTCATTATTTTTTCTGCAAGTGCAGGTCGGAATGGGTGCACTTTTGTCGGTCACAAAGTGCAGATTACGCGGTTTATTGTGATCTAGATATATATACAAATACATATAGTATATATAATTTGTTTTTTACAGTGACAAGAAAAAAGTATAAATGTAGTGAAACGTGACGTATAAAAATATGTATAATTTATTGATGTGCGATTTGATAAAGCGTGGATGATTCATAAAAATAAACGCGATTCCATGTAAAAATGAGAGATCAGAATTTGTATGGGAAATGGAAATATGTGTGAAAAATATTGCCAAAAGTGTAAAATTGCTTGCAAAATTAAAAAAATCATATAAATAAATTTAAGAGGCACACCTAGTGTGACAGTGTAAAAATAAGGAGATTTTTCAAATTAAAAAAAAAAATAACTGCATCAATTGTGCTCAAATTTTAAGGGTATATTTAGCATATTTTAAAAATACACAGTTAAATTTTTGAAGGAAAATATTTAAAATTTTTCATGTTTCTCGCGATCTTCAACGGCACTACTAGATTATCCACCAGTGGTTTCGAACTTCTCCGTGGTTGAAACCTAAAAAAACAAATACTCTACTAGCCGACATTGTCCGCACAATGACCTACGGTCGAACAAAAAATCAAAAATTAACGAAAAGACGGTTTTCGAATCATTTGTCTCCGAGTAATCACTGCAACAAATTTAGAAAAGACTGTTTTAATAAAAACGCCAAATTTTTGCTGATCTATTTAATTACTTAGTAGCACAAAATAAAAATTTCTTTTAAGAACAAGCAAATATTGCACAATACTTTGAAAAAATGTGCACTGGTCCAAACTGTATTCGAATAATATCGTTTGATTAACATTTATTCATATTTTTCCTCTCATTTTAGCAATCTTTTGAGTCACAAAATTAAAGAAAAAGTAACAAAACGAAATATATTTAACTAACGACGGAAATTTTTATATACATAATTTCCGAAATAATCAACACAGAAGTATTATTTCAACGACTAAGTTTAGCATACGTACAAGCATACCAAAGAGTTACGCCGATTTCTTGTCATTACTTTAAATCTAAGTAATAACTACATATAAATTTATGCGTCATGTCTTCACCGACAAAATCTCTAAACCAACGCGATCGTATACGTGATCCTCGCGAAGATATCCTGCTCGAAACAAATTTCGAAGATGACGGCATATTAACACATGCCTACAACAACAATCCATATAATGGTGGCACAGCAATACACAATCGTCGACGCAGCACCTATCGTTCAGATCACTCTTTGGACCGCTATACTGAACGCGGTGGCGATGAAGGTAAATCCATCAATAGAGACTGCACACATACCCAAGCATACGTATGGTTGTGCACCATATTTTTTTTTAGCGTCAAAATGTTGCTAAATTTAGTGTAACCAACACCGCTTAAACTACAATAGCTTCACAAATGCAAAGTTTTGTATATTTTTTATGCATATATTTTATATTATATTTTTCTTTGTTGCAAAATTACGTAATTTGAAAGCCATGTAATTTAAACGTTTGTAATATGACACTTGCAGTTAGTGTTAAGTGCTAAATTGTGCTCAAATTTTACGCTTTACGACGTCACACTTTTTACGCTTTTATTGTTGTTGGCATAATTTCAACCTTCTTTTGACACACTTTATTACATCACTACTAGAATGCTATAATTGCAGCCGGTGTGTGTTTTTATTTATTTTTCTTATAATTTAACGCCCTGTGCTGAGGTTATTAGGTTAATTAGCCTTTTGTCAGTGAATATTTCTTGTGCTGTTGCACAGTCACCCTAACATATTTTCTTTTAATTTTTCTAACAAATAAGCACAACAACATTTTTTTTTTTTTGTAACTAATACCCAGTTATTCGTATTTTCTCCAGCCTTGCCACCCTCTTTTATGTTTTTCTTAATAATCGTTCTACCGCAACTTTACTGTTTACTTTATTAGCCTCATTCAATACCCACCGCATTTCTTTGTTTCACTATTTAATATTTCCCCATTCTTATTATCTTGCTGTTATCACACAAACCATTTGCCAACAAACCGCAATATCCATTCCATATCTTATCATCGCATTAGTTGTCGCTCTACACACAGTCACAACCGGAGCAATAAATTTCGTCATATTTGCTAAACTCTGCCCAAAACGTAAAATTATTTCAGCTCGAAGTCTTTCGATGGACTTGTATGTATATTCTTACACTCATATATATTTATAGTAAGCTCATTGTAAGCTTTCCTCAATGCGCATCACATCAATTCATGCGTTCATCTGTTCCAATACTCATTTTGAGTCACCTACTAGCAACTATCCAGCTTGCTGAAGTGTAGCTCAAGCTTTTAGTGAGGTGCCTTGGCGCACAAGCTAGTCGATGCACAAGCTAGCAGCTGCTGTGCCCACCGTATGGCCTTTGATATGAGCACGCATTAATACAATTTGTTTTGCTGTAATAATTATTTTATTTACACTGTAAGAAACGAAAAATGTCTGGGAAATTGACTAGATGATTCATTGAACGTGTGAGTAAAGCGTATATATGTATGTATGGTAAATAGTAGGTATGAATATTAGTCAGCAGCAGCAATTTCGTGGATAAAAACGTTGGTTGGCGTTAAATCAACTATAAAGTGTTTGTGTTCGATGAATATTTACAATGATGTCATTAAAATTTCTACTATTTTGTTCAATCATAAAAAATCTTAGCTATTATGCTTTGTATTAACATATTATAGTCACAATTCATATTTTACCACTAGAGGTACTTAAACTTATATAAGCTTAAATTCCTCTAAAATTTTTTACTGACCGTTTTGGTGTTTTGCATTAAACACTAAGCACTAACACGGAGTTTACAAGATAAATAATTTTGCCCTAACTTTTCATAAACACCGCGTCTTGCTTTTTATAGCGATAAAAATTTTTTCAAGGCATTTCTTCTTCTTTCCACATTTTACTGTCAAATGCAAACGTACATTAAATTAAACGCTTAGTTTCTTAGCACCAAAATAAAAAACTCACAATTGATCTTAAACACAAAACTCAAGATTTTGACATAAGTTAAATGTATTCTTAAGCTTTAAATATGCATGTAATGCGTGCCTGCCGATTCACAGCTATATTAATAACATAACATTAAATTTTCAACTAAAATTTCTTTCAGTGCACTTTGCATTATTATTATGCTAGCTCTGCCTGTAGTCATCACTTTGGCAGTTGTTTTGTGCTCAATTCTAATGTGAAACTTTATTAGCAGACAGCAGTAGTAGTAGTCAATGAAATCACCCACAATTCGTCTTCACAATTGCCGACATTAGTTGACTTATAATTGCTTAACTTGGTCCATTGTTGAACTTAAGGGTCAATTATGCGATGTTTGTCAGTTAGATTGAATTACATTGAAAACAAATAATGAGCCCACACATTTATGTATGAGTATATACATAAAGCCACTTGTGTGTGTATTAGTTTCAAGCACACTCTCAGGCAAAAGTGCAAAGTTGAAGATACCACTTAAACTTTTGCATAAGCTCTGACTTAATTGTGATACAAATACACATATATAGGTATATAATTAAAGTTGGATAAACCTGGACTTAAGGCGCACAAAGTGCAGTTAACTGCGCGTACTTAAGTTTAAGTGATTTATAGATAGATAACTATATAAATCAGTTAGTATAATTGTGATCCTTGTTGTTATTGCTGTAAGTGCTCTCGCGTGTATTATGGAGCTGTCAATATTTTGACTAATTATTTTGGTAACATAATATATAGCATGCAATTGTAGCAATATTGAGCAATAACATATTGTTTAATGAGAATTTACAGAAAAATTTAATTTGCTTATTCATAATGTTTTCGAAATTTTCTGATTTATTTAAGTTTTTTCTTCGAATTTTTAAATAATATTCTTAACGAAAAAATACTGTATAAACCGTATACATCTATTTATAGTGATATATTATAATTGTATTGGTGCCTTGAATAACAGTTTAAGAGCCAAACCAAGTCTGACAGCCTAAAAAAAGAGAATTTTTAGGGATAAAAAAAAGTTTTATTTTAAAATTCTAAGCGTATATACATATATATATATATATATATAAATTTAAGGAAATAAGTACAATTTTAGAACAAAAAAATTAAATATTACATGCGATATCCGACGACGCTGAACCAAAAGGTCCTCCACTGCTGCAGTGATTTCGGCCTGCTCCGTGGATGAAATCTAAAAAAAACTCTCTACTAAAAGATATTTTCCATACATAGTGGCGTTTAAAAAAGTTGAATTTTAACCTTAACTTTGGTCGTTTTTGACCTGTCAAAGTTTGATATATGAACAAATCAAAAAACTCATTGAACATTTTATGGCGAACAATACCGATACAGAACACGCAGAAAAAACTTGATACCATTTTTCATCATTTTTCTCCGAATAACCGCTCAAGCAAATCTGAGTAATGTAGTTTTGCGAAAAACGCGTTTAAATATAAATTGAAACCGCAATATTAACAAAAAAAATTTATTTATCTAATTTCACACTTAAAAGTTAGAAAAAGTTTTTAAATCCATGTATTCAAATGACATTTGGCCTGATATTTAAAACAATAAAACAAAAAAAAAAAAAACAAATAATAATAATATATTTATGCTTTGAGTATTTAAGATATACTTATAATCAGGGTTGCGAATAATGCATTAAAAAATAATTGAATTAACATATGAATACATTTTTTTGTTTTGTATTCCCAAATACGGGATTAAAAACTAGAAAAAGTGTTTAATCCCACATACCGGTTTAAAAAATTAAACAAAATTTTTATTCCGAAAACCGAATTAAAAATTTATTTTTAATTTTTAGTCCCAACTACCGGATTGAAAAATAAAAATTAAAAATTTTAATCTCAAGCAGATAATTAAGAATTAAAAAAAATATCTGGTTTAGAATTAACATTTTTTCGCGTTCATCCAAATCAAAAAATTATATTTTCAATTTTCAATCCCAAACATGCTGAATTAAAAAATTAAAATTTTATTTTTAATGCCAACATCGGGGTTAAATAATGAAAATCGAATATTTAATCCCAACACCAGGATTAAAAATTAAATTTTTATCTAATATTATTTAATTTTTTTTAAATACATAAATAAAAATTAGATATTAAAAAATTTTTTAATTAAATTTTTAAAATTTTATTTAAATTTAATTAAACTTTTATTTCTTATTATGTTTTTTTTTTTTTAAATAAATAAAAATTTTATTTAAATACCTGATTAAAAAATTCGCAATTGTGCTTAATACGAGTTCAATTAGAAATAGTTATTAAAGTAACTTTGTTGTTTTTTTGTAATAACTAACTTATGTAGATACATATGTATAATATGATTTCATACTCCTGTTGTTGTTTTTGTTGTTGTAGCGGCAGAATTCATTATTTTTCATACTCCTGAAAGCTCTTGGCAGGTCTTGTGTATTTCAAATTATGTATATATATTTTTCTTTTTTAGAAACTACAACAGTATTTCTGTAATAATCTGTGAAATTAAATTAATTTATTCTCCGCAAAACCACAAAGCATTTCATCGTACAACAAAACTCAATTAAACTAAGCATTAATCTTAAATGAAATTATCTCGATGTATGTATGTATACATTAAATACCATACATAACAAATAGGCCTACTTGTATTGTATAATTATACACAATCGAAGTAAATAAGTACAAAAAGCAAAAAGAAAGTGATTTAATTTAAGAAAGGGACAATTTAAGATGAAAACCGCAAATAATTCCCAAAGCAATCATTAAAAACGCCTGCAACATTCACGCAAACAAAGACAGTAAACAGCAACAACAACAACAACAAGAAGAAGAGCAGCAGTGTACTTAGAGCAAACAAAGCGACACAACGACGCACAGATGTATCGATAAACCAGCAAGCAAACAAAACGGTGAAAGCACACAATTAAGCTTCAATAGTGATTGCAAATAACAACAACAACAAAAACACTATGCAATGCTACCATCAAAAACACGCAGCACCAAAAACACCGTCATGCTCCTACTAAATGATATCTTTCTACTGATATTTTCAATACTACGATGCTTATTATTTATACGCTTCACTGGAATAGGCGGAGGATGTGGGTAACAGCACAGCACGATTACAATTCAACCATTTTTCATCGCCCAAAGTGTGATTACCGCGCGCACCGATAGACGCAGGCTAGCAATTTCGCCCATCCGTCTGTCTGACATAGCAGAACTTCAAAACGAGTTCGCACACAATTGATTTCCTTCCGTTTTGTGACACGTCGTAATGTACATATGTGCGTTGAATACTTAAGTAAGCGTTGCTGGTGGAGCATTAGTGGGAGCATACATTTATGCACACGACAGCGAGAGGAGAAGAAGTTGCGATAAGAGGTCGCTTGAGAGACAACCAGACAAATGGTGAAATCAACAAAGATAAATATAATAAAACAAATATGAGTTAAGCTGGTAGATAAACAAAAACATCTATATTATATATAAATATGTATTTATAATCGGCCGGTACTCGAGGCAGGAAGTAGTATAACATATATCGGAAATATTTAGCTAATGATTTTTTTTAATACAAATATATTATTTAACGTAAAAACTACAGAATTAATAACTTACCACAACAACTTAATTAATCAAAAAATATATATGGTAAAAGATAAGCTGTAAGGTGTCAGTAACTCAATCGGCGGTATTACACATTTTTTGAATCAAATAGAGAATATTATATTTACCGAGTCTACGTCAGAGTGAGCCTGCATATTTTTGAAAAATTATGTTTAAGAGTTTATAATAATTATTAGCGCTTTCTACTATTTTTTTTTTTCTTAAGCATTAGTTGTATGGCGATAATCAAGATGGAGACATTTTTCGCTAGAGTGAATTTGAACCGGCTAAATAGGCGCAATGCTAACCGCCTCAATAGATTTGTGATAAACTCAAAGCGTTTTATCGAAACATCAGGGTTTTTTATTTCGTACCTAGGAGCTTTTGGCAACACAAAGGCGTAATGTATTCCTGTCCAAATGAAATCCTCATATTCTCCGTCGCGAAGATCAGTCCCGAAACTATACTAACTCACACCCTCTACCTAAGAACAGTTTTTTTTTTATAGAAAAACACTCAGTAGTTTGATTTTGACTGTAAAAATTATTATTTTTATTATTATGGTAGATTTTACTCTTAATAAAAGACAATATTTTTCCTTAACTTTTAACTTTTAAAAATCATAGGGTAAAGCAAAAGTTGTACTAACATAAAAGGTTACCATTCACTATTTTTCATGCATTGTAGATAAAAATTTCGAACATAGTTCTAAAATATTTTCGAAACATGTTAATATCAGCATTTAATTAGTTCATTACTCATACCAAGAGCTTACAACACTCTATACGAAAAAGCATACATGCACTAAAATTTAAATTCTATAAAATAATAGATTTTCCCCACAGGGAATGCCCCATAAGATGTAACTTGTTTGAACACCCAATACTTGCATATTTAAGGTGTTAAATTGCACGCAAATACGAGCCAACAAACACCTGCTGTCGCTCTGCCCTGCAATTACTTGAGTAACAATAGCCAAGCTGACATTCGTGCTTTATGCTGCCATTTAAACTCTGCTGCTCCCACTTTGATATAAGGCATGCAGATGAATACATATGTATGTAAATATATACAATGTACATACAAGTATATACATACATACATATATGTATGTTTTTGCTATCCCGTGCAGCGCTGCTGCCATTAACATAGCCATTACCATTACCGTCGCCATTACTAGTAAGCCAGCAGGGCATAGTCTTTTGACGAATCGGCATGCAAATATTATTATTTAAAGGTTATTGGCAAAAGTCCTTTACGCAAAGCATATTTACACATATGGGCATTAAAATGGGTACACATTGTTGAATAACTAACTAAATCGCATATAGAGGAGCCATTATATTAATTTAAAAATGTTAATTTCAAAATATTAATATTCTAAATAAATTTTAGAAATTTTCTAAAAAGTTATATGATTGGTTAATTATTTTATGATTTTAATGGTGTTTATGATACATTTTTTTTGAGAATTTTTTTATCTATTCGGCTTACACACGCAGTTTAAATTGAACATTTCGAGACATATTTGATATATGTGGTGTATTTCTTTCTCTGTATCACTGTACTGATCAAGTACAGTTCGATAACTAACTATGTGCCAAATTCTAGCACTACAGAATATGGTTACTAAAAGTTTTCAACTCATACACAAAATACTTCGTTTTAATGAGAAATTAAATATTTTTAAGGTTTATTCAGTTTTTTTGATTTAGTTCGTGAGACTATCCTAGATGGACACCTATAAATAAAAAACTTAGCGTATTCCTCTTTCAGTGACCTTATACTTATTTACACAAAGATGAGTATGTGTGTGTGTTCTATTGGCCGCTAGCCAGCCATCAATCCACATATATACACAAACATTGAGAATTCAACCAAACCATTGGTGGTTTGGACAACTCCACCGCCTAAATATTGTCTCACTAACGGCACGACCATCAACAGACAAACCATGGTAAATAGCCACCAATGTGACAGCATCATGATCAAAAGTAATAGCTGTGGCAGCTAGAGTAATATCAGCATAGAGTCATCAACAAACGAGTGTCGATGCTGGCTGCTGATTGTGGTTGCAACCCAAACATGCAAGCGTATCCACCATATACCATACATACATAACTGTAGGTATGTAAACAAAGTTGAAGTCGAATTTAGATTGGGAAGGTTGTCGCTTTATAACCGTCTGCCATTTATCGTTTGCTGATCGCTTGTATAATAGTAATCGAATTAGCGACGGCATGGATGATGGTAAATTGCCAAACTAAAATGAGCGAAAAAATTTGCGCGACGAGCAAGAAAGTTTTGTAATGCGACAACAAGTTAAATGGTAGTGCAATTAAATTTTTTTTACAAACGGTAAAAGTCATAAACTGACTGCATTTGACGTTATATGCTTTGCACCATAATTTACAGCACTTCATCAGTTACAGCACTCGCTTGTTTGCAGACACCAAGCGCCACCCAACGATAATGACTCTGTTAATTGTGCACAAAAAACTGTGTTCATCTGTCATTATTTGTTTATTTTTGCATATGTGTGCACGCGCTTGTTGTTTACTTACATATGCATGCATGTATGTGTGTATCCTTTTGCCAATTCGCATTAAATTATGTCCATCAGAAATGTTCACATCGCGCACAATATTTTACAATTAATTACATTTTATTTGTTTATTACAATGCCATCAGTCGCTTGGAAGCTTTATTTTTCACACATTTAAATCTCACGGCTGATAATGCTTCAATTTTGCATACGCATAGCCTTTTGTGTCCGATTATTTACGGATAAAATTCCCATTATTTCAATGGTAATGCAGTAGATTAATATAACGTTTTTTGCGCATTAAGGCGAGTTAATATATGCCATTGAAATTAGTGGATTGGCAAAAATTAATATGCATTAATAAGCGCGAAAACTATTGTACGATAAACTGTATTTTAATATCTGAAACAAACTATTCTTTTTGTAGCTTGAATTTTTTTAACAAGGTATTCTGATTTCTTCACAATAGCTATCTGCATCAAATCTATACAAGCAAGTATAAGCTATATAAGCATATGTAAGTATACCTGTATAGCTAATATTAAGGTGTTTTCTAGGTTTCACGACTTCAAAAAAAATAAATTTTTATTATCTTATTTAATTGTATAACATCTCTAGAATATTGTTCTAAATTCTTAAGTTGATGACAGTAATAGTTTTGAAGTAACAGCTTTAGAAAGTTGCGCGCACGAGTTCAGCTACATAGTCACTTAAAACTTTAAACGCGTTTTTCTCGAAAATGTGCTTTCAAAGTCAGTTGTCAAGATTTCTCGAGAGCAACTCAAACGATCTTAATGAAATTATACACGAAATACACTGAGATATAATTGACTAGGTCTTGAGCTGAAGATTTGTTTTGTTCAATTACAACTATTTAAAAAACAAAAAACCACCAAAAATTTAATTTTTTGTAAAATCGTCTGCCAGATATACAATTTTCACTTTTTTTGTTTTTCCTTCGTCCAATACCCAGTTAATGGGCTTAATTCAAACACGTATTTTTTCTTTTTACTTTTTATGATGCTGTCAGAAATTCTGCTGTCAACACAAAAGCACTATTTTTCCGAGGCACTGCCGGAAATAACGTCGTAATGACCGAATTTCGAATATTTTCCTTTGAAAATTTCATAAAAGCTTTGTAAAATATGTATGTTCGGAATAAAAGAAAGTTTGAATAAAATATTTCATCTTTTATATGCAAAAAAGATTATTACTCGACGAATGTAACATGTAACCCCATAAGTTTGTAAAACCCAGAAAACCACTTCAGAGACCCTATAATGTACATACTTGTATGTACGTAATAATCAAAGTGACATGCTGAGTCGATTTAGCCATGTTTGCTTGTCTCCTCCTCTATCTATATATACGCGAACTAGTCCCGCAGTTTTTGAGATATTGATCTGAAATTTTGCACACGTGCTTTTCTCTTCAAGAAGCTGGTGGAATCGCCGATATCGGACCACTATAGCATATCGCTGCCATACAAACTGACTGATAGAAATCACATTTTTGTATATAAAACTTTTTTATATAACAAAATATTTTCACGAAATTTATCATAGAATATTGATCAAAGCAAGGCTTTAATATCCGAATATATTTTTATAACACTATAACATATAGCTGCCATATAAACTATTCGTTCAAAATCAATATAATAATTTTTGTATACCATTTTATGCTATGAGTAATGTAACTGTGAAGGATATTATAGCTTCGGTGCAGCCAAAGTTAACTTTTTGTTTTTGTAGGAAATGTAAGTGTCGGACCGCCCTCCAAGTTATTACATGCTATAAAATAATGACAGCAAATAAAAACTTTAAGCGTCTAATACGATATAAATAATCCAAAATTTATGAATTTTACATATTCATACTAAAGTAAGTTCGCTTAAACTTATATCCAAACACCACACTGCCTTCAATCCATCATACCCAGAGTTTATTTTCACCTAACACTCATAATTTCATCCAAACATGTTACATTACAATGATTAAGTAGGTATAATAATCCTGTCATTTACACAAAAAAATATACATTTTTTGATTGACATATATATACATACAATATGTCCCGAGAGCATACCAAAGGCGCAGTATCCACATTAGCAAACCTCGTATTTTCAGTATTTTTCACTTTCTCTTTTTAATTTGCACCACAATTGAGTCAAAGGAGCCCAACATCAAAGCGATATGTACAATGTAATCTCGAACAACAGATGGCTTGCTTTGAGAACACAATACTTATTGTGGCATATTCAAATGTTGCCATTTTCTGAAATTTAAGCCAATTTCGCTAACACATAAACATACATGCATATTTCTGCTTTTCATATACATACATACATATACACATATGTGAGTGTATATAGTCATTTTCGTGAGCACACGTTTGCCTTTGCCTTACGCACACCGATAATGGATGTATGCCATCAGGCTGCAGTTCAACCCATTCAGTGAGCAATCAATCTTGTCTGACAAATCTCAATGCATGCAAAAGTTTAAAGAAGAGAGCATATGTATCAGAATTGGCTTGGCATAAAAGAAGGATTCGCATCCATACATTAATGTATATGCTTCTATCAATGTATGAAAACGCTTACGAAGGCAAAAATCATTTGACTATACGTAGATATGGTAGTGCGTATGTTAGTACATATATATATTATAGTTTGGGTAAAAAATTGAACAAACTACATAACAACCCATTAAAATTCGTACAAAAGTCCTTTGACTCCGAGTATGTCGTTAGGAAAACGTTACGCTACACATCTTATATTTATAATACAATTTCATTTTGCTTTGCGCAACAAAACAAGAAAAAAAATTTGTGAGAAGTAATACCCTTCATAGGTATATTTCTTATAACATAAAATGAACGGTCAGTTTGTATTGCAGCTATATACAATAGCGATCCGAACTATTCAATATGTTCGGAGATTGTAGCTTTGCCTTTGACAATAATCTGTGCCAAAAGGAATTGGATCGGAACTGAACAATACGTTATAGCTGGCTCGTGATTTAACTCACGGGAAGTTGGCTGCCCGCTGGCTCTATATAAGTAAAGCAGGCGCCGTGCCTGGCCAGTGTTTAGGTCACTCTCATGCCATCATGTGATTTAAAAGTCACGAGATGACCTCACGGGAAGCTGACTGCCAGCTGGCTCTATATAAGTAAGGCAGGGACCGTACCTGACCCGCGCTTAGGTGACTGTCGTGACCCGATGCGATGTGATTTAAAAGTGATGAGGCGACCTGTCATAAAGCTGGCTGCCAGATGGCTCTATATAAGTAATGCAGGCGCCGTGCCTGGCCAGTGCTTAGGTGACTATCGTGCTTCGATGCGATGTGATTTAAAAGTCATGAGGTGACATCCTGAGAAGTTGGCTGCCAGCTAGCTCTATATAAGTAAAGCAGCCGCCGTGCCTGGCCAGTGCTTAGGTGGCTCTCGTGCCTCGATGCGATGTGATTTTTAAGTCATGAGGTGACTTCACGGGAAGTTGGCTGCCAACTGGCTCTATATAAGTAAATCAGGCACTAGGCCTGACTATTGCTTAGGTGACTTTCGTGCCTCGATATGATGTGATTTAAAAGCCACGAAGTGACCTCACGTGAAGCTAGCTGCCAGCTGGCTCTATTTATTTACATTTAGCAAAGTCCACAACCTTTGTTTACATTTGTCCAAGTCCACAATCCTTTTTTATATTTAGCCAAGTCAACAACCTTTGTTTACATTTTATGAGGTCACTGACCCCTTGATCACATTTGGCAAGGTCAATGAAACCAATGACTGTTATTTAATTTTAAAAAGGTAGGCAGCTATTTGCGATCTTTCTTCAAAATTAATATTATTATATACTTTTTGATTGAAAATATAAAAATATTAAATTGTTTTTATTTATTTTTTAATATTTTTAATAATGTATCTCAAAAACTGAGAGAACTAGCTCGTATATCTACAGACAGACAGGCGGACATGGCTGAATCAACTCAGCTCGTCATGCTGATCATTTATCTATATCTATATGCTTTTCAAGGTCTCCGACGTTTTCTTTTGAGTTTTAAAAACTTCTTGGCAAATTTAATATTCCCTGTTCAAGGTATAAAAGTGCGACAAAAAATAAAAAAATTCATGTTTCAGTGCACTTTGTTGTAGCCCTTTACACATACATAACACTTCGCTCCTGCTCCTGCAGATATGTTTTGATTTTTTAACGCTTACATTGAAGAGATATGTAGAAAAAAATTTATATGAAATAAAATGTATGCAAATCAATGAACTGCATTGAAAAAAAATATATGCTTGTACATACATATGTATGCGTTGAAAATGTGTTACAATGTGTCTTTGGTTCATATTGCATACAAAAAACGGCTTGAGGTTTCAAGATGAAAAATGTACGTCACCTTTTGTACTAATAGTGCGGGTTGCTTTTGCAACTACATAGTGTATGCTCATATATACCCATACATATTTGGGAGGTATGAATGAATATACATACATAATAAGTGTGTTTTCCGTTATTTTTGATGAAAGCAAATTGGATTCATATTTTGATACATGCACACTGAAATGCTTAGGAAAACATGTTAGCATATACTGTTTTTTTTTTTTTTGAGAATAGAAGATTGTGGATTACCTACATACAAGTACTTTGTTTTACTTTTGGAATAGCTACGAAATATTATATTATCATTATATTTAGATGTTTATTTCTGCGATATTTTATTGAAAAAGTTTAAGAAAGCTTTATTACAAATATATGTATATTTATTTTTCCCATTCTTATAGCCTGAACAGGGTATTTTAAGTTTGTCATCCAGAAGAAAACTTCGTAGATAGAAAAAACGCGTTAGTGCAACCGATTTTTCTTGTTTTTATTAAAGTTTAAAGCTCGCGATTTTCCAGCACTTTAATATTAACATAGCTACATGAATAGTCTTTTCATTGTTATTTATTTCACAAATTATTTGAATAATTTAAGCAAATCAATGGAAATTTAGGTAATTGATGAGATTAAATTAATGGTATTAAAAAGAAAACAACACTTCAGCTATCCTAATGTATGCCTGCGCTCCATTGCTCTTCCTTCACAACCAATAACACTCTGACAGAAATTATTGTATATTTAGTTGTACAAATATGTATTGTATTTATATATTTATTTGTGGTATGCACATTATCTTTGCACTATGTATTTGAAATTTGTTCGTTATAGCGTTAAACGCAGTCGACGGTACCTTCTAGTAAAATATCATAACATACACATACTGTGGAAGCAAGCTTAGCAGATGTATACGTACATATTTTTAGTACAATGGGGTGTTACGAGAACAGAAGATATTTAAAATTATAAAGTGCAAAACAAATGCGACCTTTTTAGATAAAAAATCTATTCTAGTATACTATTGCAAGCCTAATCAGGATCATAGAAATATATGACCATACTATGGCAAGCCAAATCAGGGTTGAGCCTCAATACGGATTATTTTTAACATTTTTAAATCTTATATGTATCTTATCAAGTGGTGCTCGCGTAACTAATTATGATGCTTACCTAAATTAAAATCAAAAAGTAAAGCAAAAATGGTTTTCTCTGTATATAAATATTTAGCTAATGATTTTTTTTAATACAAATATATTATTTTATTTCCAATATTCTTCTCACAAATATTATTTTTAAGAAATATTTAATAGCTATTATTTAGAAGCTTTATAACAGTTTTATACAAGTTTTTTATACCAACAATAATAATTTAAATCGTTAAAGTTAGTAAATTATTAAACCAAAATAGCTGCTTACTTTCATATATTGCCCAGTCTAACGTTGATGCTTAAAATTCCTTGTATATAAATTCCATACAATTCTGAACCGCACCAAACTACATTTATTCATAAATATGTACACATATTTGAGGCTATGCTACCGTTTTGTGCCAATTTAATAGTATTGGCAACCCAATCACCGGCAATCAACTTGCAAGCTATTCAAATGCTTTGACTCCTGGCTGCCTCTACATGCTGTGGTGCGATTTAATACAATTTGTATGGAACACTGAATACCCGCACAATTTTACCCATTCATACTGCACTATATTATAGCTAAAATTGTGCTGACTCAAATGCCGTCACAATAGTAGATATGCAGCATATATTCCTTCATATGCTAACTTAAATATTCCATATATGTATGTATATGTAGTTGTCTATATAAACCTAAAAGCGTACAGTCCTTGTAAATTTGTAACACATTTTCAACACATTTCTTACCTTCATTACAGGTGACTGCTGTCAATCATGTATGTCCCGCATACCATATGCCACATTAATAGCGACGCTCATGTGCCTGCTTGGCGTCGGCATATTCTGTGGTACGATGTATCGAGGCGCCTCGTTGACGGTGATTATGATGGATCAAGTGTTTCATTTACATCTAATTTGGTGAGTATCTAGTTAAGGCGTTACATAGCTGTACCAATGCTTGTATTTGCGTTGTATGTATGTTTGTAACTTAATACAAAGCTACCGCACTCTAAATATGCTGTCCAAGCGCATTTACTTGTTGTTAATTTCAACCGAAATGTGACAGAGTGACAATATGCTTTAATTACAATTACATCAACGCTCCTCATTATCGATGATCTAACGTATTTCGATGGGCTGGAGTAATGTGCAGATATTTATTACATTCTTGAGTGTGAGAGCGTGCAAGCTGGTATGCCGACAAACTTGAAATCATACATATCTACATATTGAAATTGCAATTTGCGCTTCACTCTCAGACTTTACTTGCGTCTTAAAGCGCGTTAATTGTTTGCATATGTTGTAGACTTGATCTAAATTATCTGGAACATTTTTTTGTTATAGTTTCAATTTTAGCCTTTGATGACTTTGATTGCTGAGAAAAGGCTTACAGCGGCTTAAGGCTGCATTATGCTGAAAGTGGAAATAAACTTTATTATTTAGCTGAAAGTAAAAATGTGTTATTTCTGTTAAAATATTAGTTTACTTCCAACTTCTCCCTGCGGGTAGGGGTAAGAATTTACCCGCGGTAAGGCATGCCTGTCGTAAAAGGCGACTAAAAGCCAAATGCACTATGACTGTTAATTTATTTTGCCCAGAATTATCAGCATAGTAAATGATGTCAGAAATAGTGCTATAATACTCAGCTTGAACTGATATTATAGACTTTAAATGAAATCCCAAATAAAAAGACATTTGAAGTTCAAGCGACAAATGTCACCAGTCATTGAGTAATGGGTTGCTCAACTGGCAGTAGTTTCGGCTACACAGTCTTACCGGAGACTTTCTGGTACCACGGGGAGCAGAAAGCCCTTGGACTTCGGTCCAATCTGCTCATTGGGTTATGACCCCTTTGGGGAGATTCGTGGTGGCTGTGGTAGAAACCTAAATGCAGGAAGAATTGAAAATTCAGCCTAACTGTTTTTTCAGTTCTAAAAAGAAGTTGCAAAAAGCAACTGGGTTCCGTACCCGAAAACGGAAGAGGTTTTAGGTCGGCCTCGAATCTTACCAAGATGGTAGTGTGGGCCCAGATACACTGCCACTGGTAACCAAATTAATACTTGCAAATAGCTCGTATTATTTGGGGCGCTTATCAACGCATTGTATTAATACGTTGTGTGTTGGAGCACCGTGAGGTAAGGCCGTCGCCGGCAGGTACTCACGTAAATCAACAACGAAAGTTTACTTCCAACTGACTCTGACAATGTGAAATTATATATAATAAATATGAAAACAAGACAAAACGTTTACTTCGGCTGCACGGAAATTATCATGCCCTTCACTGGTGCATTTCTTCTACTATAAAGTGGTGTAAAAAGATCTACCAGGATTGGATTTTGATCAATCAGTTTGCATAGCAGCTATATTCTATAGTGGTTCGATATCTTCAAAAACTGATATACTAGTACGCGTATATACAGAAAAACAGACAGACAGCCGGATATGCCTAAATCAACTTAGCTCGTCACGTTAATCATTTATATGGTGTATATGGTATCTGTATATAACAAGTATGACTTATAGCTTTTCCAAGCACTTATGTAAAAGCTTTCTTCTTTTAATCACGTAGTATGAACAGTGTTATGTAAAAAATTATATTGAGTGAAAAGTCGTTGGGCTAAAAACACCCAAGATCCGCTTATCTGATCTGAATTTCCAAGAGGACAAATCTTGTTAATATGCAATAGGTTATAGCTATATGTAGATATATAATATATGATCAAGCACAGTTCGGATTACGATTTTCAATTTTCTAGCTGAGAGAAGTGGTGTCAGAGAATGAAGATTCTCAGATATAAGCGTGAATTTACGTCTATAACCAATTTTTGTAATTGCACCAATCTTGAAAATATTGCTTGTAGTACGATCCAACTTAAAAGAGGCCACAAAGCCACAGTTAAACATATTTCTTATATTACTAATAGTCAGATCAACTATTGTACCATACAATCCCAATAATTCCTAAAAATGTGTTGATTAAACTTCACACGATCATAAAAAAGATAAGCCGATTTGTTAAGCTATTAGGCTAAGGGACTACAGAAGCTTAAGTATCTTTTTATAAGCCCGAAACTCAGACCTACCACACTGTTCGAAGAATTCAAGTACTATTCTCGAATGGAAACTGGATCAGCCACGGCTAGATTTTAATTGGCTTCACACAAGAATTTTACTACTCTGCTCTACAAAATAGGAGAAGAAGAGGAGCTCGCATAAATTGCAGATATCATATCATAACTAACTTCAGACAAGCACCTAACCATTCAGCTAACCAAAATAAAAGAAGCGTATATTTTATAATTTTTAGGTATTATAGTTATTTTAAGTTATATAAACGTAATTATGCATAAAGTATTTACATAATGCGCACATTCGACATTTTTGAACAAATATATACTTGTTTACATAAAAACCTTAGATAGCATAAATAACCGAGAAAACCGCTCGGATATCTCTTCAACTAATGTAACCGACTCTAATTGCGCATTCATTTCATTTTACAGGATTGAAGCGATTCAAATGATTTTCGTCATAATTGCTGCGGGAATGGCGGCGCTTGGCTTCATGATACTCTTCGTTGGTTTCCTCGCAACTGGAGCGACACGATACAAGGTCTATCGCGCGTGGCGTTCACGAGTGGGTGGGCGCATCTCGTGCGCAGTGGTAAGTGAAATGCAGAAACTAAAACAAAAACTAAAACAAAAACTACAACAAAACCAAATCAGGGAAAAATAATTTGAAAAAAAAAATGTTTGCCAGTCAACTAACCAAGCGTTGGAAGAAAGCACCAGACAATGTTTTACAAATGAGTCGCGTAACTGATTTGGCTGGTAGGAAGAAGTGAAGTTCGTGGCTCAACGCCAATAGACAACCAAAAAAAAACAAAAAAAAAGCACAGAATAAATATTGAGATGATGCGACATTTTCACTGCAACGACAGTGTCTAATACAAACACAACAAAGCACACGAACTAACAGCAAATAATAGAGTAAGTAAAGCTTCAGTTACAATGAACTGACTAGCGAACTACCAGCTATTGCTTATTTATATAAAAATTCCGACGTCGGCAGCATTGACTACTTACTGACAATTAAAAACGCATTTCACCCGCGAAAAGTTACAAAACTTAATTAAGCGTTGATCAAAGACAAAAGAAGACTGCAATTGAATGTTGTCTGCTCATTTTTTCCATTCGCAATTTGTTTGTGTATATATTGTAGTTGTGAAGTGAGACAAAATGGCAAAATTAATTGCAATTATTTACGCTTATATGTGCTGGAAATAGCGCGCGATTTTTTATTATTTTATTATTATTAATATTTTTTTGTTTTGCGAAAATTTACTCCTTTTGCTGTCTTTACGGTCGAAGAAAAATGTCATAAATTTTGCGCTTTATTTTCTTTACAGTTCATGGGCGTCACATATCTGTTGAACTTCATTTGGATATTGATTCTATGCTTCTTGGTCATAGTCACCTTCATCTATACCATGTTCTGGAATATGTGCTCAAGTGTGGAGCGTTCCCTCAGCTGCATCGATTTAACACAATTTCGTAAGTATCACTGCAAATTTTATATTAAATTATGATTTTTGCGCTTGACTTCGGAAACATAATGCCAAATTTCTGTGTTAATTTTCTGCTGTCTGACATCAGTTTAAGGGGTTAGGGTTAGTCAGAGGCACGAAAAAATGAGAATTTTCATTAATTTTTTTTTGCTATTAAGTCATGTTATTTTACAAAAGTAGTAATATGGCATTATTATACAATGTTTTGTCTTGAAGTCACGAAACTTTCAAAAAACAAAAATTTTATATCCAAAGTTATAGCTGTCTGTATTGACTCAGTTCTAAAAAAAAGGTCCTTGCGGTGACAATCAAAAGTGCTTGGAAATTCATCTAAAATCAATCGGATGAAAAAAATTAGTTTAATAAATAGATAATCCTGGGCCTGATCGGAGCTTTTTTTTCAAAAACTAACTAAATGGCGGCCTGAGGAAATTTTTTTCTAGATTTTTGGTAAAAAACCAACAGTTAATTGATCTTAAAAAATCATTCGATCAGGCTCGAGTTTATTATGTATTCTAAAAGCTGTATAAATTTCATTAAAATCTACTGAGCGATTTCCGAGTTACAGTTGTCACCTCTTCAAAAAACATAGTTTTGAGAAAAACGCATTTAAAGTTTCACACTAGAGCTCCCGAGCGCTCTTTGTTATTTGTCGAATAACTCAAAAAGTAACTATCAGATCAACTTGGAATTTTCAGAGAATATTTTCAAAATATTACACTTAACGAAAATGCAAAAAAAATTATTTATTTGAAAATTCTGACTACCCCTAACCGCTTAAGAACTCAATATTGAATAAATTATCTCGCATTTCAAATTTTCAATACAAGAATTTGATTTTGATCGGTAAGTTTGTACAAAAAAACGAAAGTAATAGAATATAACAAAATATTTTTTAAAATCGTTACTAACCTCAAAAAGCACCTCAAAATATATAAATCGGCCCAAAAACTTTTTAATATACTATATACTTTTATAATACTTGTTCAATATTTTTCATCAATTATTTTTTGATTTTGATTGTCAACTTATATTGACCAATACACATAGAACTTTTAATTCGCTTTGCGTCAGTAATTTGTTTTGACAGAAAATTTCGATGTATGCTTTTGTATGAGTAGCTTCACATAAAAAGTTTTTGATCTTCATCTTTTTACGCTTTGCCAAGCAACCGTCTTCATTTTTTAGAGAGAAACACTGAAAGCAAAGCGTTCATGTAGCATACCCTTTGATTTCTTCGTTGTTTAAGTATGAATTGGCACGGAAAGCGAGGAAAGTTGTATGTGATCGGGCCTTAAGTATATGCACATTCTAATCCAGCTTCAAATTGGTGTCAGCTACAAAAACTTACCCTAAAAGGGTTGCTAAATTTCAATATGCTGCATATAACATAAGTCTCAAAAGATAACTCTCCATTCAATCAGCTGTGAGTTTTTGAAATATCTTTACAAATTTAGTCTTTAACCACCTGCTTTAAGCAGGCCAATACAAAAGATTAATGCAAAGTGGTCACATGCTTATTAACTTATTTTGCAAATAATTTTTAATTTCTACAATTAACAAACATACTGCTTTCTTCCTTTCTACTTCCAGATTTCATGTTCCCGCCAAACACAAAACAGGAGGATATGAAAATCTGCGATAAATATGAGATTAAAACCTTCTGCAAGGATGGCGTCGAGAATGCCGAAGTCATGTTTATACTCGCTACATTAGCTGCTCTACTCGTCATACTTAGTCTGGTGCACTATCTCATGTGCCTGGCAGCCAACTATGCGCATATTAGAGATCATGAAAAATTCCAAGAACTACAAGAAATTCAAAATCTCAATGAGCTCGAGTATAGCGCTACGTCCAAGGATCGTTTCTAGGACATATTTCAGAAGATTCATTTTGAGCTTAAAGAGAAGTGAGCGAACAAAGCAGTGAAGAGATAATCAACCCACAGAACTACACACACGCACACAGACATGCAACACGTACACTTAGAAAAATAAAGCAAAAGAACTGATATAAACAACATATAACAATGAATAATATAAATAATGGCATATTAAGCAAATAAATACAGAGATTTATTGGAGAAAATGTATTATATAGCGCATACATACAACAAATTATTATTAGCAAGGCAATGCGCGCAGTAACAGCACTACTGTAAACTGGATTTTTTTTGTGAAGTTTTTGTGAATTTACTTAAATTGAAGTAAGCAACTGTGCGCATTAACTTTCAAACACATCACAAACATAAACTTTCTAAAAATTTTACATATTAGTATATATACAATATTTATATTTAACTTGGTTTTGTTTAAATATTGCGCGTGAAATTTTTGAGTTAACATTTAATTAATTTTTTCGTTTTGTAATAATTTTTAATAAACAAATAAAATTACATTATTATTTTTAAAATTTGAATATTTTTTCAAAAGTGTATATTTATAAATATTTAGTACGTATTTTTCGAAAATTATATTTCGTGAGAGCTGCCTACTATAGTAGGGTATATGTTTACTTTTAAAATCTTTATTTAATTTCGTTAACTTTTGTAGCTTCCTATATATAATATATTATTAATATTTTTAACATATTTTAATTCTATTTCTAAGTGCTAAAAATGGTTTATCTACACTTACAGCAATTCAACGAGTAGCAAAGTTGTAGGTAATAAAACGTTCTAGAACTTTCGTGTTAACACTTTTTCACATAAGCTCAAAATTTATATGAAAAATTCAAATAACCAAGTTTTTGTTTATTTTTGCTTATATGTTTTACAAAAATTTTTATTCTTTCACAAAATTTATATAAAATTAACTTTTTTATATTCGCAACACACTATAATTTTTTTCATTTAAAATATAAATTTTTTCACTTAATTTTGACTAAATATCAGAAAAACGCTCTATTGTTGAAACGAAAATTTTTGCTGTCCAAGCCCACTTATGGAATTTCATATCGTTATAAATAAAAGTATTTATTTTTTCTTTAAACTTTTTTCACAATTTAAAATTTATTAGTGTTTTTTTTAACTTTATCTTTATAAGTTTTGATTAATTTCATGTGTTCACTTAATTGAGGTTATATTAAGTTATTTATAAATTTATTAATTGAATTATAAATTTATTAATTTATAAATTTATGATTTAATTTAATTGAAATTATTTGTGTAAAAAATACACAAGAACACCAAGAGTTACCAGACATATCAGTTTGATTTTATTACTTTAGCATTCCTGCTGCAACAACAACAATTAAAAGTTAGTGCATTTTGCACCGAATTTTCGAAGTTGTTGCCCAAGTACCTTTAAAACGACTTTAGTTTAGTTTTATTTAGTTTTTAGTTTTTTTTTTTAAATATGTATGTATATATTGCATAACTATATACTGCTTTGCTTGCTTAATTCAGCAATAAATATAATAATATAACTTACAACTACATTTCAAAAATAAATTTGTAAGCGTAGATGTTTTGTTTTTGATTTATGTTTGTATTTTTTTTTTTGTAAATTTTCAAAATAACCACATTTTTTATGCACTTAATTTTTAAGAAAGTTTCAAAAAACCACATTTTTCATGCACAAATTCGGTAAACCAAAACATACGAAATTCGTAGCCAAAAACAACAAATGTATAAACCGTGCCAACTCAAAACCACAACCCGACCAAAATCGAACTATTGAGAAAGCCGTCCAATTGTAGCTAACGAGACGAAAATTAATTTTTTTCGAAATAAAATTTTACAGTTATTTATGCATATGCAGAAATTAAAATGAATTACTAAAAGCAAATTTTTTTCGAAATAAAATTTTACAGTTATTTGTGAATATGCAGAAATTAAAAATAATTACGGAAATATATTCTAATGCTGCGCTGCTGACTTTGAACATTAAATTTGCGCTTTAACATTAAAACAATTCTACAATTATTACAAACATACCTACAAGTATATTAGATGCAAGCATATTTTTGTAATACATATTAATGTGATGCAGGCTTGTATTAAATGCTTTTGGTACCGGCTTATTGTTATAAGTTCAAAAACGCACACGCTAACTACCCATATTGGCAAATAAAATGGAAAATGTACTGCAATTGACAAACACATCAATTAACAGCAACACATACACACAAACTGTTACACACACACATGCACATCCAGCATACAAACGTACAAACATACACACACCAGGGCAATGCACAATCGATAGTTTAATGCTCAAAATGAATTCTTCTGAATTTGCATGTAAAATAAGAAAGCTAAAAACAAAAGCAAATAAAAGTTTGCGTCAAAAGTTGTATTTGAAAATTTGCAAAATCAACAAGTAAATATTAAATTGCATTCAATTTGTAATGAATTGCTTTCAGCACATGCATACACACGCATATACATATATATATAACTGCATATATGTGTGTGTGTATTGAGAAGTAAACTCATATATAATTTTTGTAGCCACGTATATGTGCATATGAATGTATGTATGTATGTGTGTATGGCAAGCATAGAGCAAAGGTGCGCTTATAAACTGCAAATATAAGTTAGTAAATCACAGCGCTTGTGTAGTTTATGCACAAACTATATATAATATATAATATGTATGTGTATATAAGTTGGCAAAATGCGCATTGTAAGCAAATTAGCATATCAAATCAACGATTAGTTAAAACTAGCAAAATAGCACTAAATTACGTTTAAGTGTAGTAAAGTAAATATAAAATACTTTGTATATATAAATACATACATACACATGTAGTAGTATATTTAAAATACTATAAAAAATTTAAGTAAATGAAAATTCATGCAATGACTCTTTATGCTTACATACGAATTATTACTTTTATTGGAAACTGAAGCAATATTTGACAGGTAAACAATGCAAACAAATAATAAATATGAAGTTAAGTATGCCAACATAATAAAAACAAGCACGAGAGCACATGCAGAAGAGAATATGTAAATAAATCGTGTTTTACTCGGTGTGTGCAAATGTGCACATTGTATATATTAGTTATGTAGCGTGTTGCACTATTCACAATTTTAAAGGACACACCAAGTGTGACAGCCTAAAAAAGCCGATTCTTAGGAGATACCAGAAAAAACAACTACGTTATTAACTGTTTTGAAATTTTAAGCGTATATTTATACATATTTTAAGAGCGTACATGGGTTTCACGGCTTCAAAACACAAAAAAAAAATGTTTAATGGCTAATTTAATTCTATAATATCTCTAGAATATTGTTCTAAATTCTCAAGTTGATAGCAGTAATAGTTTTGGCGTTACAGCTTTGAAAAGTTGCGCGCAGGTCAGCTATGTAGTCACTTAAAACTTTAAACGCGTTTTTCCCGAAACTGTGTTTTCAAAGTCGGTTGTCAAGATTCATCGCAAACTACTCAACCGATCTTAATGAAATTTTACACAGGTCTTTAAGATATCCTTTACAAGATCTTAAATTCAATTACAATTATTTTCTTTCACTTACAATTATTTGCGTCTTTTTTCACACTGCCGAAAATACAATTTTCATTTTATTTGTTTTTTTTATCCGTGCAATGCCTAGTTAATGTTCTTAGTTCAAACACGTATTTTTTTTTTTTACTTTTGATGATGCTGTCAGAAGTTCTGCTGTCAACGCGGAAGCACCCTTTTTCCGAGGGACTGCCGGAAATGACATCGTAATGACCGAGTTTTGCATATTTTCCTTTGAAAATTTCACAAAATCTTTATCAAATATGTATCTTCAGAATAATTAAAAGTTTGAATAAAATATTTAATTTTTTATATTATATATGAAAAAAAAACTATTGAAAACAGGGCGTTCGTTGCTCGTCAAAACCCGTGTAACCCCTTAAGCATACACAGAAAAATTTTTGAAGAAAAATATTAAATATTTTCGCGTTACATGCGAACTTCGACGTTGCTAAAAAAGAAAGCTTCTTTACTGCATCACTGCTGCGAAGAAGAACCTTTCTTTTTAGCATTTAGCCGGCTTTCTCCATGCATGAAACCTAAAAAAAATTCTCTATTAAAAGACATTCTCCGTACCATGCACTACAGTCGAAAAATTAAAACAAAAAGCAAAACAAAGGCCGGCGTTTTAAAAAACTTTAATTTAACCAAAATTTTGCAGACGGACATAACTAAATCGACTCATCTCATCACGCTTGATTATTTATATATGTATGTACATATATATTTTATGCAGTCTCCCACTTTTACTTCTGGATGTTACAAACTTTGCGACAAAGTTAATATATAATGATTGCTATGAAACCGATCAACATTTTTTTTAAGTGCTTTCGTGGCATTCTTCAAAGTCGTGTGTACTACGATTTTTCGCAGTTACTGAAGACGAGAACTTTTTGTAATATTATAAAATTTTTCCGGCTGCTAATTTTACCGTTGCATTATACTGATTGCCCGCATAATTTGCCAAAGATTTTACATACTTCTAAGGCAACAACATATAACAATCCATCTTAATTTTGAGTTATGTCTGAACTGCACTTTGACAGTTGTTCCTTGTGGCTACAGATTCAAGCGCATCGCTTTAGCTAATCTTTAAACGAGTAACTACGCTACATCGTTCTTGCTACGGCTTTCGTTTAAGTTTTGTGTAACTAACATTCGTTCATCATACGCCCTGGAGAATATAGTTTTTTAATGTAGCATACTTTTAGGCGCACAAAGGAAATGCTTATGTGTTTGGCTTATATGTATGCATGTGTCAATAGATTTATACTCTGTATATCAACACACTCACATAAACAAAAATAAATTATTAAACGCTTAAGAAAAACAACTCAATTTATGCTTGATGCTCAAATGTATATCGGACTACGATTTTTTTACAAATGAATTTTTGTTTGGAATAAGTGTGTGTTTTTATAGTTGAAATACTTGAACGCGCACAAATTGTATATCTCTGTAAGTATGCAGTATACTCTTAGTAAGTATTTGCTGAAATGATGTACTGCCACAGAAACACTGCCAATTTTACTATTTATTTAGAAAACGTACCGATTTCGATGAAAATTTTCCAATCCATATCTAAATAAAAAAAAATTAATGTAAGACCGAAAATATAATAGTATTAAGTATATATAAAAAAATTTAATTTAGTGAATTTAATGAAAATAATTGATAAAATAAATAAGTTAATAATAATTTTAATAATAAAAGGAAATAATAATAATTTTTGTAAAAACAAAATTAATAACTCGACATAGTTACAATATATGATATGGTATAATGCTGAATCGTAAAAGTTAAAATTATTTTATTAATATTATTGAGACATTTAACCTAAAAATCAATTATCATTTATGTAAATATGTTTTAGCAACTAAATTATTTCGAATGTAAATATAAATAAGCAAAAAAAATAAATAACTGCATTGTCAATATTTTTTCACACAATCAAAACTTCAATAAAGATTTTTTTTCGAAAAGACAAATTTTATTTAAATAAATTAAATGTAAATACGATAAACAAAAATTTATATTTGGTTCTATTTGTTTATAAAAATATCAATAAATCTTTTTTATTTAATTACATTTATAAAGAAAGAAATTAAATAAAAAATAAAAATATAAAAGAAAAAAATAAAAAATTAAAAATAAAAAATTAAAAATTAGAAATTAGAAATATAAAACTAACAATAAAAAAAAAATTTAAGTATAAAAGTAAAAAATTAAAAATTAAAAATTAGAAATATAAAATTAACAATAAAAAAATAAAATTAAAATATAAAAGAAAATAAAAAAGAACAATATAAAATAAGTAAGGAAAGCCTAAGTTCGGGTCTAGGCGAACATTTTATACTTTTGCAACTTGCAAGGATCAAAGTCAGCTAAATACCTACAGGTGTTGGCAATATTAAAAAATGTGGCGAAAGTGTTCAACTTCATTGTTGAAACGTGAATGGATTACAATCAAGTTGTGTTATGTGGGGAATAGGCGTGGTTACTTTATAATTTCGCGCATTTTCGCACTGTTACATGGGAATGTCAAAATAATCTTATGTACCAAATTTGATTGAAATTGGTTGAGTAGGTTCGGTTATGATTTCACCTAAATCACCATTGTCCAAATTTAACACCGACTCCTATAAAGCCATTTTATACCATCTCAAGTGCAAAATTGTATGTCTCTGAAACATTTAGTTATTGATTTATCGCGCCTTTAGTAGCTTTTAACAAAACCGTTATATAGGGAGAGGGCAGGTTAATAATCCGATTTCATCGCACTGTCGGTAAGGGATCATAAAAGATTTGTCCTAAGCGAATATGGTTATTGTAGCTTTAGTGGTTTAGCAGATATGTACATTATACCTATTAGAGGGCGGGGTCACGCCCATGTTTTCAAAATTTGTGGCACACAGGTGCCCCTTGCTGCGAACTCGTCCTTACTTGCCAATGGACATATGTATGTACCAAGTTCCATCAATATATCTTCATTTTTACTCAAGTTACAGCTTGCACGGACAGACAGACGGACGGACAGACACTCACCTGGATTTCAACTCGTCTCGTCATTCTGATCATTCATATACAAGTTAAATGATACAAACAACCGTTAGGTGTACAAAACCACTATACGCTGTAGCAACATGTTGCAAGAGTATAAAACTTTAAAATGTATAAGAAAAAACAAATAAATAAATTTAAAAAAAATAAAAATTAAAAAAAAAATAAAAATTTAAAAAAAAGTAAAAAAATAAAATTTAATAAATAAAAATAAAAAATATATTTACAAAAATTAAAAAAAAAATTTAAAAACTTAAAAAAAATAAAGTAAGAAATATTAAATATAAGAAAAAACAAATATATATACAAACAATACAATTGATTGGCGTATTATACTGTCCAATATATTATTTTTAAAAAATATTCCAATTAAATAAATAATGCAAAACGTTTATGTTTCAAAAATGTGTGCAATTTTATTTCATTAGCGTTTAAGACCATAAGGATTACTAATTTAAGTGAATATGGTTAAAACTTGCTAAATCTAATTTAACAGGTTAAATAATATGGACATAAAATGAATATATACATTAAGCAAATATGCGCAACTAATTATGAAATATACATATATGCATGTATGTCGGCATACTCATATCCAAATTTAGAAAGAATTGTAAAATAATTACTTCTAATAAACTTAAACTATGAATAAACAATAGTCTAGTTTTATATATACTGCTTAAACGATAGATGTATGTACGTATGTGTATCTGCTAAACTCAGCATTGTCAAAGCAGATAAAAGCAATAAAGATACACCCGTCTGTACTTACTTATCACTAATTTGAACCATTTAAAAAATAACTCAACGGCGCACATGCGTTTTTCCGACAAATGCCTGAGTTAATACGCTTTTTATCTTGTACGCAGCAAAAACAATTGGACTTTATTGTGTAACGCACAGAAAAGCACAAATGTACATTTTATATATTTCGGCTTTAATTCAATTCATATATACTAAATATACATATATTTATTGCATTCAAGTATGAACAATTGAAATAACGTTTTAATAAAAAATAATTTTCGTTTGTAAAACAATTTACAAATAAAATATTTTTTTTTTTTTTTGAAATAAGAAGCTGCTCGTTCGAAAATTCAACTCACAGTTTCGAAAATTCAAAGAGCGCGCGTTTAATACAAATCTAAGGGCACTAACGAAAATATTTTATAGCATGTTGTTGCGTTGTACCAACGGTATTTGTAGAGCGTGGTGTAGTCAGCACTTGTATGCTTTCGTACGCGGCATAGTGACCGTTATGCGGCTGCTTAGATTGCATAAAATGTCCGTTTGTGCGCAAAAGCGGCGCTTGCTTCAATTGCCGCTCCACCTGTGGCAATTGTGCTAATTTTTCTCTTACCACAATAGGCAGATCGTCTTGTGGGCTAAAGTGGGTGGACGAACCATTTGTTTGCGTAAAAGTAATGCCACCGCCCTGATGTGCGGGTATCACTGAAACATGCGAACCGTCAGGGAATTGCACTTGGATAATGCCATGCGAAAGCTGTAATAGCAAAAAAGAAAAAAAATTATAAAAATGATGATATTTTTTTTTGAAGTTCAACTACATACTTCTGTGGCGATACCAATGCCGGGTATGTTAAGTTTTCGTATCGGTACATTTGGCTGTGCTGCCATTATTTGTTGTTGTTGTAGTTGATGCTGCTGTAAGCCCATTGATTGCTGTGACGAGGAGTTACTGAAATTGGTGCCGCTACGAAATCCCGAAGATGTGGTGCCGGTTGAAAAGTTAGTACTTTCCTAAATGGAAATTTACATTGTTTACAAAACGCATGAAAAAAGTAGCAACAATTTACCTGTTGCGACGTTGGTGTTAAATAAATGAAGTTGGTAGTGTCGCGCATTGCCGTTGTAATACATTGACCCTGCATCACATCAACATCACTGGGTCGCCGGCCCACCACAGCTGGAAAACAGCAATTACCACTAGTCTGCGCCAGCTGTAGCGCACTGCAGATCGCCTGACAATGCTTTAAGCATTCCTCTTGATGTTGCAGCAAGTTACGGGCAGTAAGCTCGTCGTGATCCTTCAACAAACGACCGTGCTTATCGTATACACGTATATCAGCATTAGACGATTTAATTACTTTTGCGCCATTATAAAAGAAAACCTCGAAATCGTTCATGCTTTCCATGAGCTGGCATTTTGCTTGTGTGCTAAAGAATGTAACTTTTGGAGTTTTGGCTTTAACCAAGTTGACAAAACGTGAGGCATAAATATATTTTTTCCAATGTTTGCTGGGTAAATTATTATAAGAGTAAATCGTGTGATTAGCAGCAGAACCATCTGGTGGAGCTGGAGGCGATTCTTCGCTAATAGGTAAACCACTACATGAAAATGAAGTAAGAAAAGAAAAGAGTAATTATATAAATTTTTTTATTAATGTTTTTTATAAATAATTTTTATGATGCACTTACCGTCCTGGATCTGGTTGGTAAATGGTAACACGCAAGCCATCTTTTGAAAACCAATATATATCGGTTATACGATCTTCGCGTAAACGACTTTTATATTTTATGAATTCCAATGCCACCTCGCCACCGGATAAAATGCTCATGATAGCATTTTTGGTTTTATAACGTGTAGGCAAGAGACGATTGGTGTTTAATGGTAGCACACCTAAACGTTCTGTGGTACTTTTTTGTTCTTGCGCAGCTGCATTATTTGGCATAAGTACTTTATGCATTCCGTCCATATGATTAGACTTATGCGACAAGTAATCGCTGCCACTAGCGTGAAAATTATTTTCAACATTCTCGCCACATGGTTTAGGAAGCGGAAAATGATTTTCAACCACATAGCGTGGTGTACTATTGTATTTAGATGAGCCGTTAGTTTGCCACTCAATGTCCATGCTATTACTTTGAGGAGTCGATGCATGGAATTGACGTTGTTGATTTGTTTCCAAATAGTCACTAGCAAAAGAATTGTAGGACTGTGCTGCCTTCAATGGCGCAAAGTCAGCTTCGTTTTGTTGATGCTCATGTATGCGCTCCAATGTACCACCACGCATTGGATATTTTTCCATTGAACGTGAACGTTGTAGTGCAGCAGTACGAGATGAACTTGAGTTGCTACTGGCGAATGTTATAATGCCGCTGTCACAGCTTGAGCCACTTTGTTGCTGTTGATATTTTTGCTTATGATTCTGCGTGCACTCGTGAATGTCAATGTTATTGCCGACAGCAGCTGAACCTGCAGCTATGACACAACCTTGTTCATGACGCAGCATGAATGGATGTTGCAGCACTTGTTCCAAGGTTATTCGCTCATTTGGATCTTTTTTTAATAAACGTTCTATTAAATCTTGTGCATCGTAAGCGAGATGTTGTGGTATTTGGAAATCCGATTTTACAACTTTATTAAGTGTGGACTGTATTGCATCTGTATCAAAAGGTGGGTGTCCGACAAGCAGTGTGTAGAACATACAACCAAGACCCCAAACATCAGCCGGTAAGCCATGGGGAGCTCTAGTTACTACTTCAGGTGATATGTAGTTGGGTGTACCTGAAATAAATTCAAAATAGCGTTTGGCAATGCGTAAATTAACATTTCCATTTGCGGTTACCTACCGCACATTGTCATGTGTTTCTCATCAGGTCGTTTTAACTGAGTAGCTAGTCCGAAATCGGCAATCTTGACATGCATATCTTTGCTAAGTAATAAGTTCGAAAGCGATATATCACGGTGCATTATCTGATGAGAATGTAGATACAACAAGCCGGAAACCACCTGTCGTAGTATGTTAGCCGCTTCATCCTCAGTCATGGCTCGTCCCATTTGTTGTTTCATATAACGATGCAGCTCGCCATTATGTGCCAGCTCTAGCACCAGATATACATAGTTAACATCTTGAAAAAAAGTGTACAACTCCAGAACTGAAGGATGTTTTAGACGCGAATGTATTTCAACTTCTTGTCGTACTCGGTTGGCTAAGCCAGCACGCTGTATAAGCTGTTTGTCAATCTTAATAGAAAATTTTAAATTTTACATAAAACATTATTACAGTGTATTCATATATGTACCATTTTAATAGCCACTACTTGATTTGTACGCGTACAACGCGCCTTATATACACTAGCGAAGCCGCCTTTGCCCAGTAGATGAAGTACTTCATATTCCTATAATTTAGTAATTGGAAAGTTAGCTTCACTTGTAAAATTACTTTTATACTATGCTGCAGCTCACACCTCAATACACTCCCCTATTCCTCCGTGTATAGACATTGTTGGGGTAAGCTCTTACAGTCTCTTATCAACCAACACTTAAATTTTCACTTTATTATTTAAAAATAATTGTTTTTCCTCAATAAACATGTAAATAAATAAAAGCGTCGCACCTGCCTACATTCTTTAGCACTTTTTATTTCTTTTAAATTCGAAGTCAACGTCACAAAACGTTTATGCTCACTAAACAAAGTTGTGTGCTGTCAACTGGTATATGACAGCTACATGACAGCATAGACGCCTTAAAATATTTTAAAATCAAAATATTGCTTTATACTCAATTGAAATTTAAAAAAACTTTAAACATTTATTTTCTCCGCCACATAAACATTATTTGATTTATCTGTTTCCATCGTTCTTTTAAAATCGGTATTACGAAAATGTAAACTTTATTTTATTACTTTGAAGCAACCCTGTCCATTCGCCATTTACGCATTTCGTCGAGAAATTTTCATTTCGCTGTCGTAATCATAATCGCTCTGTGCGCTGCTTGGAAAGAAAAATTCCTTTTAATTCAGCTTCCATAATTTTATTGCCATTTTCATAAAATTTTATGCAAATATGCTCATTTAAAGAACGCACATGAAACAATTAAACCCCAAAGAATATATATAAATTAAATGCATATGAAATTAGAACAAAATTTTAACGCACGCAAAGCGAACTTATTGCTTTAAGTTTATTGAAATCACATTTCGTGATCAAGAAAAAACGGGAGTACTGCTCCAGTGAAGTACAAGTCGCACCTTGTGCACACGTTCGCAAAATATATGTGATAAGACCACGTACTACGTTATTACAGTGGAGTTGCATACTATACCAATCACCAAGTTGTTACAAATGTGCTATTGAATAGTGATTTCGGTGAAAGTGTGGGAAAGAATTTATTTCGGAACAAAAATATTGGTGACAAATATTCAAGTCCAAGATACCGTTTTATATACCAAAGTGAAGAATAATAATGCAACCTGCCTTAGACTAATGGACCATCGGTAGTGGTCACGTCAAATACGGGCAAGGAAACAAAAAATTTGCAATACTTGTAAATTCTTACAAGTTTGAGCAGTGAATATTTACCAAAACATTACTATTAATACTCCTGAAAGTATTTTTTAATACCTAGGATGGAATTATTTACTGCAAGTTGGTGAAATTATAAAACTTATGCCGCTGCGTTCATGTCAAAAATCTTTCTTCAATCAAATCAAAAACAGAGTTGTTAAATGTAAGTTAGCTTAAAATAATTACTTTATGTTGTTGTGTTAAATATTACTTTAACATTTCACCTTATCTAATATTGAATCAAGTTGAACATATTAATTTTTAACATTTGATTTATTTTTAACTTTATTTACTCAGATATTAACTATAAATTATCAAAAATATACATAGAAATTTAAAAAAAAAAAACACCTATTCAATTCAACATCGTTTTCGTTATTTTGACATTTATCAGTGTTGTATCGTTGACTGACAACTAACCTCAAAATACTACAGGGCAAAAAGTGACAAATGATAAATTTTATTTCTGTTACCGTGTTGTTGTTGCTGTTTGTAATTCATCGGGGCGACATCGTTGACGGCGAAGCTTGCAGAAAATTTCACAAATAGTATAAAACTACAAATATCATTCTTAAATTGCATTTATTAATTTACTGCTTTGGAGTATAAAATCAGCGATAAAGTATTTAACATGTGAATTGAAATTATGTATAAATCAATCAAGAAGGAGAACATTTTAGAACAAAAAAACAGACAGCCTATATTTCAACTCTGCCTGAAGGAAGTGAAGTAGCTGAAAAAAAACAACAAACTGAACCAATTAAAATAATATTGTGTTAGAGGTGAGACTAGCAAATTCGAAAAGATTGGTTCCAAGGAATACAAGTGTTAGTGATTGTGTCTCTAATCGTCCCGCTAATGGAAAAAGAACGGGGCGGTTGCAGCAGCACGCGCTACGCCAGTGCCAGCGAACGTAGCAACGTTGTTGGCGGAAACTCACATTCGCTAATGGCTAGTGAATATGACGGTTTAATAAAAAAACACAAAAAATCTAAAAAGAAAAGTAGTAAACATTCACGTTCTCGTGAAAATTCTCCGACCCGACAGTTACGGCATAGTCGCAGTAGCAGCAACCAGTCTCTGCAAAGTCGACCCAGCCCAGATGGCGACGATACTTTAGCAAATAACCAATCATCGACGAAAACAAATGCCTTGAATGCCATCGTAGAATACTCAGATGTTAGTTCCGAAGATTTCTCTGATCCTGAGGCGGGCGAAATTAATTCGGAACCAAATGAAACCACGAAGCAGCAAAGTGTCAATATAACGGTACTAAATGTGAGCAAAGATCTAAGACCTTCCACACAACTTCCTCCACCAAATGCACCTAAAGTTGATCAACAACTTCAGAACATGAGCAGTGATGATGATACTTTCCGGTATGTTAAAATTTGTTTGAATTATTAATATTATTATTTAGTACAAACATTGTAAAATAAATTAAAAAATGTATTTTTCTTTTACCAGAAGAAAACGTAAAGAGAGTCTTGATAATTTATCCAATTTATCACCAAATCGTGTGCGCCGTATTATACTTGGTTCTCCAGTTCGGGGGGGAAAATCAAATAGCACTGCAACAACAACTGGTTTATTGAAATCCAAAGGTGATAAAATGTCCAGTTCAGGGGCGTCCCCCAACGATGCGAGCACAGTAATGTTATCTCACCATCGTACACACAGCGATTCATCAACGAAAAAACAAAAAAAGAATAGCATTAACAGTAGCAGCAGTAGCAAACTGCTTGATGAAGAAGTTTCGGACTGGGATGCGGCATTGGCAAGTAGTGATTCCATGGATACCGATGAATTTGAAGCAGAATTAAAGAGACAAAAACGCAAGAAAGCCAAAAAAGACAAAAAGCATAAGCGAAGTAAGAAATCAAAGAAACGAAAAAAGAAGCGTGCACGATCATATTCAAGTATCGAGTCGATTTCTGACAATGACTTAGATGAAGTTATAGCAGCTGAGAGTATACGTCACTACACACCTTCGCCGAAGGCACACCGTTTTCACGAAAAAACTGTTGGTAACAGTGCAATTAAAAGTCCCGATCGTAACATCGCTGGTAGTGGTGTTGGTTCATCTTATACGCCAATGAAAGAAGTCAGTCCAATGTCCATAGATACACCACCACTGCGTCCCAGTAGTAGCAACAGCTACTATGCTGAAAAGACAAATGCCGCTTTATCAGCTAATGCCGCAGTAAAACCGAGTGGCACATCTACAGTTGCGGCAGCAGCTTCTGGTCTACAAGTCACTGTAACTAATCAACGGCATCGTACACCCCCACGTACCAGTGCTAAAACACGATTTCCTGCCGCAACATCACCGCATACACCACCGCTTTATGTGGGCGGTAGTGTTGAACGTGGACATAACGCACGCAGCACACGTTATGCGCTTAGTCCATCAAAGGAAGAACTACTAACTACGCACCATCATCATCAACATCGCTCATTAAGCAATGCCAGCGGTGGTGGTACTACTAGTCATCATTACAGTGGTAGAAGTAGCAGCGGTGTTGATATGCATAAATATAAAAATCTTTCGCCTGGTAAGGGCCGATTGTTTTATTTGCGCGATACAGTTATTTAAATTTATTTCTCGCTATTTTAGATCGCTACCATCATCACCAGCCTGCTACACCGCCTCATAAGCGCAGAAAAGCAATTGATACACGAACGCCTGCGTACGAGTCTCATCATACACGTACCCACCATAGCTCTAGCGCCCACAGTTTGCGTAAAACACATGATTTTGATCGTTTCGGTAATAATAACAGAGACAAATATGGCAGACGCTACTCCAGGTAATACGCATAATTTAATGTTTTGAAGATCTTTTATAACTATGTATTTCGTTTATCAGAAGCCCTAGTTTGTTAAATGTTCGAAGTAGACAATCACCAGCATATGCGGCCACCTCTTCCTCATCATATCGTAGTAGTGGTGTTTCGAGTAGTAGTCATCGTCATGGTGGCAGCAAATACCTACAAGCAACATCACCTTCCCCTGTACGATCAAAGTCGTCTAAACGCGGCGCTGGCGCTGATCGTTATTCACGTTCGCGTTCACCGCGTTCTGTAACTAGGCATTATGACTCACCACCCTCGCCCATCTCTGCAGCGTTAGTTAGTGGCCGCTCGTCACATCGACGTTACCGTTCATCTTCACGGAATCGTCGTCGTGATGGCAAGCGTTCATACACGCGTTCACGCAGTCGAACACGTTCACGTTCACGTACACGATCGCGTTCACCTTCATCGTCACCCATTTCACGCGACCTGAAGCTCAAACGCATCGAATACAGTAAAAAGATCAGTGACACAAGTCTATTTGCTGAGCTGGTGAAAGACAAGCACAAGCGACAAAAGGCGATAGACGTGAGTGTATTATATTTATACATAAATATATTTCAAACATATATTTTTTTTTATCATTTGATAGGCACTACTAGAACGTCAAGAGGAGAACAGTAATAGTAATAGTGCGCTCATTATCAATGAAAATAGCTCGTCAGTGGATAGCGGTACTCCCAAGGTAGTCGTACATTCAGACCTCACACCGTCCATCACTGATAGCGCTACTGCGAAATCCGCAACATTAGCACCCAATCCGGCAACAACGCCAAATGGTGTGAGTGGTGGCAGCAAAACAGCTGTCGAAATAACTAACATTCCCATGCCGAAGGTGATAGATGAAAAGCTTACCACCGAACAAATGACAAATGAGCCCGCCACCAAAGCCACTGCAACAAATGCGACAATTGATGAGACCGATCGTCAGTCCATAGTACCGCCGCCAATTAAGACTAAACCTAAAAGTCTTACTGCTTTACCAATGCCACCAGGCATAAGTGCCGCTGATTTAGCCAATGCGACTACACCCTCACCACCCTCCGAGTATAATAGCAAAAGTACTTCGTCTGCTCCGAAAGTGAGTAACAACAACGCCTCGTCTACCGCCACGCCAGCTGCAAACACTAATGCCAACAAAAGCTTGCTCAATTTGCCGATGCCACCAATGGTGCCCGGCGGTGAGGAGCTCAGTGGCGATGAGGACGATGTTATTAATAGTCCAGAAGATTTTGACACCGCAAACAGCAGCAGCAATGCGTCGAAAGCGGGTGCGGATGGCGCATCAAACGATGCCGCAACGGGAAATGGTAAACTTTCCAACAGTAAAGGGAACACAAATGCTGCCACTGCAAAACGCAAACGGCCGGTAATATTGAATCGTCGCGATTCACGTAATCAAGTGCGTGATTGGGGCGAACGTTGTGTCGATGTTTTCGAGATGATAGCACAGATCGGCGAGGGTACATATGGACAAGTAATGAATTAAACTATTATGCGTTTAATCATTTTTTAATTACTTTAATGATTTCATTCTTATTTGCCAATTAGGTGTATAAAGCACGTGACCATCACACTAACGAAATGGTTGCGCTGAAGAAAGTGCGTTTGGAGCATGAGAAGGAAGGCTTTCCCATTACAGCTGTGCGTGAAATTAAAATTTTACGACAACTGAATCATCGCAATATTGTCAATCTTCATGAAATAGTCACAGACAAACAAGATGCTTTGGAATTTCGAAAAGATAAAGGCTCATTTTATTTAGTATTCGAGTATATGGATCATGATTTGATGGGTTTATTGGAATCTGGCATGGTCGACTTCAATGAAGAGAATAATGCCAGTATTATGAAGCAACTTTTGGATGGGCTCAATTACTGCCATAAAAAGAATTTCCTTCATCGTGATATTAAATGTTCAAATATCTTAATGAACAACAAGTAAGTAACGTAACGGACTTACCTATGTTGAACGGATTGTTTTGTTTTTGTTGTAATTACACAAATTGTTGCTGCTGTACAATCAAAATTTTACATTAATAACAATATTTCATTTATAATAAAACAAAATCTATTAATAATTTTGCAGAGGTCAAGTAAAACTTGCCGATTTCGGTTTGGCTCGCTTATACAACGCGGAAGATCGCGAACGTCCATACACTAACAAAGTTATAACACTGTGGTATCGTCCGCCGGAACTACTACTCGGCGAAGAACGTTATGGACCAGCGATTGATGTTTGGTCATGTGGTTGTATATTGGGGGAGTTATTCGTTAAACGACCACTCTTCCAAGCGAATGCCGAAATGCCGCAATTGGACACGATTTCCAAAGTGTGTGGCACGCCGGTGCCGGCGGTATGGCCAAATGTAATCAAACTACCACTCTTCCATACATTTAAGCCGAAACGTCAGCATAGGCGACGCCTACGCGAAGATTTTGAATTCATGCCAATGCCCGCTTTGGATTTACTCGATCGCATGCTGGAATTAGATCCAGATCGTCGCATCACCGCAGAGGAGGCGCTCAAATCACCATGGCTCGTAAACATCAATCCCGATGAGTAAGTTTTTTTTGATTACGGAGTATGAAATGTGTTACACCCACAATGGAACGTCAGAGACCCAATAAAGTATATGTATAAATGATCAGCGTGACGAGTTGAGTCGATTTAGCCATGTCCGTTTATCTGTCCATCTGTCTGTATATACGCGAGTACTAGTCCCTCAGTTTATGAGATATTGAACTGAAATCTTGCACAGCGCCGCTATCGGACTACCGTATATATGCATATATATATTTAATTACATATATATCTCTGTTCCCACAACAGTCGGGTCTAAGTGACTGGAACGGACCCGAATTTTTATCCGGCCAAGGACTGTCAACTCGGCACTATTCCTCGAAATTACTTTAGTTACTTTAGGAATTTTCAGTCGCTACAACAACAACAATGACTACCATATATCTGAAATACAAACTGAACAATCAAAAGAAAATTTTTGTATTGAAAATTTTTTAATATGTCAAGATATGTTCACGAATCATTTCAAATGAATTATTGTCTAAGTCCACGCTATAATATCCGAATAAATTTTTCAGATTGCACCACTATAGCATATAGCATCCATACAGACCGACTAATCAAAATTAAGTTCTTGTAAGAAAAAAAAAAATTTTGCGTATTTTATCTTCGGTGCAACCGAAGTTAACTTTTCTTTTTGTTTAAGTCTTGAAATTATACATTTTGTTAATATCTCATAATTTTACTTTCCGTAGAATGGCTATACCCAGGTTGCCTACTTGGCAAGATTGCCATGAATTGTGGAGCAAAAAGCTACGTCGTCAAAAGCGCGAACAGGGCGACGCAGGCACGCTGTGAGATTACATCTATTCTATGGTGGCGACGCCAGTCATTGATTCGGAGTTGACCCAGCGCTTGGTGCCTGACAAAGTGACAGATAACACAAAATAACTGTGTATATAGCTGGTGCAACAACAACAATATCAACATTAATTTCTAAAATCAATTGATGGCGCTGTGAATGCAGAAAGCTAATACCAACAACAATATGGAAAACTGTGTCATTTGGAATTAATTTGAAATGTACGATGGTAAAATGTTTAGCGCAGCTGTTATTGTTGTATCTAACGTGTCGGAAGTAGGAAGTGTTGAAAGCTTAGCAAATACACGAAACTTTCTTCATCCTTTATCTATAGTAATTGTAATTGATTCACATTTTAGATTTTTTTTTTATAATAACCATTATAACTTACTATTTTTATTATAATCATATTATATTAGTAATGGCATCAAGTTAAAGCGTAAACTAAATTATAATTAGTTTTAAAGCAACGAAAAGGATAACTTAAATAAAACTAAGAAATTATTAAACTTTGTAAGCCGATTACAAAAAAAGAAACAAGAGCAAAATAATATAATAAATGAATATAAAGATCTACGTACACATATTTAAGCACATGCGTCAAATTTGAAAGTCTCTTTCTTAACACCTTTTGGGTGCATTTATTAAAATTCATTAGGGCACAAACTTGGAGAGCAAAAGTACGTCAAAAATGAAAAATTTGTAAACAATGTCTCATATATATGCATACTATTTACTAAGTAAAATAACAACAAAGCATATAACGGAAGGACTGTTAGGTGACTGATATATTGTTAATACCGCAGCAAATTGATGAATTTCCAAACATAAAACACTGTAAATATTAATGGAGAGACTTCAATAGTTGCACACAATTTTAAACTTATATTATATGAGTAATGAGTTAGTTTTTTTTTTGACACTTCAAAAATTTCAGTTATTTAAATACGTAACTGTAACTATCTTTAATTTTACATTCAAAGCATAATTATGTATGAATGTAAATCAATTAAGTAATTACATATATGTATGTGTGTTGCATATGCATATACAATAAAAACAATGTACGTATGTATGTTACGTGTGTACATTAAAAATTTGTAGAATGAACTTAAACGACTTTAGCGTTGCAACTACATATTACTGTAAATCATGAATAAATAGCAGCAATTCTAAATTTAGTCAATAAAAATTACAAAAAAAAAACGTATTAAGAACGGTTTATTACATTTTTAAATGTATATGTTTGTACAGAGTTGCGTGGAAAAATTGATATATATATATGATTTGAACAAAAATTATTTCCATATTTTTAATAGAATTTATCACTCAATATTTTATTTAAAAAATAAATACTGATTATTTGGCAAATGAGCTTAACAGTGTTCAGTTACGGTATATATTAGCTGTTCCTTGGAATTGCGCTATAAACAAGGCGTACATGCCTACTAAATAAATGCATAACAAAATTGAACAAAATACTTTGAATATAAAACATTTTAGTTAGAAAATTGGCAAACTACTTGGATCGCCCATTATTATACATACGTATAATAGCGGCTCCTTATTGTATACATACAAACACACTTGTTTTATATAGCGTATATAAAATTTTGAATAGTATTTTTATTTGTTGTGAAGGTAGAATTTGATATACAACTCAGAAAATTTTATTAACCCTATAAAAGCAAACGCTAGCTTCTTTTTTGCCACCCTTTCTTATTTTGAGAGAGTGTTTTACACTTACGTCTCATAAAAGTTAAATTAGAGAAAAGAGAAATAAGTTGGCTGTCTAATATTAACTTGTTCGATAACTAGATAACTCAGTTTTTATATAACATACATATTACTATGCTAAGGCAGTACTCTAAGTAATGAATATAAAAAATATTTTATTTGAGAAAGCATCAAGTAGTAGGTAGTGGCACCATGGTTTGTTTTGTCCATCTGCATCAATATACACTGATTTTGATAGGCAATAAAAATTTTAGGTTTTCAATGTATTTTTTATTTTACACATACAAATACAGTATATTGTTTATTTTTAGAGGAGATAGCGGTCTTAAACATTGCATAAGTAGGTAACTCATGAAAATATTGTTAAGACCAGCGTTGAAGTTGAAATTGAAATGGATTTATAAGTAAAATGTATGCAGTGGAAACATTTGAAGCATTCAAAGTTTATATTTTTTATAAATAAGTATAGTACACTAGAGTAAAAGTACATATATTACATAAACATCGTATATATATATATATGTATATTATGTATTGAATATAAACTGCAATAGCAATTAAACATTTATAAACTATTGAAATGAGGTACTAACTGTAATGTAATAAGTAATTCGTTGAACAAAATAAAATCAAAATATTCATGCATACATATATATTAATCTTAAGTAAATAATGAAGTTATAAGCTAAAAAGTTAATAATGGGTGCATGTGAGACTGAATACAAGAAAATAAAATCTGGAATATTAAACTAAGAACTTCTACAACTGATATCTCAACGAATGGATATTGTTGGCATTAAATAACTGACATTGTGTTAAAACTCATTTATAAAATAATATAAATATATAATTGTATGTAATGTATAATAGCTGAAAAAAACTGTACGTAAATTTAACCGCTTAACTATAACTATTGTCATTTTGTTACATTAAAATAACAAAAAAATTTATTGAAATATCTAATTTCGTGTTTGTGGAAGAGCAGAGGAGCAAATAAATACAAAGAATTAAAAAAGTGACGTGAAAATATTTAATAAATTAAAACATGTAAGTATCTGCGATCGCATCTACTTCCTTTTTTAACATATATATTACATACAATATAATAATACATTCAGTTATATATTTGGCTACATTCGCCTAATTCATATTCGGTTATGCTAACCTGTTGACGTTGGATTATGCTATAATAAATAAAAATTCCAACAATATTTACCTTCACATACATTCATACCCAATTTAAAATAAGTAAATACAGATGATTGACATCAATAATAACGGATAGACAATAACAACAAACCATAAGATAATCTGACAGCCATCAGCTGTTACTCTATCACATTTACTTCGAGTTATATTACATCGTCCTTTTTTGTTTTGTTCTCTTATTTATCACATTATCTCATGTCCATGTGCGTATGTGATATATGTATATATGTACATAAAATAGATTTATTTATATGCAAGAATTATAGTCTATTTCTAACATTCCTATTTTGTATAATTCGAACCAGAAGTAGTATCATACAGATAAACGCGAATATACGCTCTATATCAGCGTAGAAAAAGTACATTTTTGAGCATATCTGGAATTTAAATGCAGTAAACTGCATGTCATATGTGTAGCTGTTGAATGCAGCAGAAACAGAAAAAATGCAATAGTTCGCATTTTTATATTATAAATAATTTATCGTTCTAGTTTTATTTATAAATAATATTATAAAGTGATTAAAAATGGGACACAGTACTCATATTTATAGATATTACAAATTGCTATCGATTTGCAGTTAAAATTACTTGTCGAAACTACACTACTACCAGAGAATGTGAAATATCTACATTCTCTGCTACTACTACATTTTCCAAAAATAATGTGCAACCCTAGGCGACATACATACCAAACGAAAAGAGTTCGGTATGCAGAAGAATAGTGGTGAGCAGAAGAAAAAATAGTAGTTCTTTGTTTCGTCATCGGTTTTTGGAAATTTTTAAACATTTAACTTATTTATTTGTGGTGAAAAATATGAAATATCGGTAGTAGAATAAGTAAATAATAATAAATCATTAAATATTTATGTGAAAAACATAAGTAGAGTATGAAAAAAACACTTTCATATGTGCAGCAGTTGGATATGCAAAAATGAAAAAACTTACATTGCATTTGGTGAATATGGAATAAAAAGAAGTAGATGAAAGCGTATGAAATAAAGCAGCAATGAGATTTAGGTGATCGAATGCAAATACGTTTGAATATAGAAAGATTGTTAGAGGAGGGGCAGGTTATGTAGAAGTAAATAACAGGAAGTATAAAAGTACATAGAAATAAAAGTGCAACTGTTCTGTGCTGCTGAACACTTTTGTGCTGTGGAAGAAAAAAAATTTAAAACAACTACATATAACAATAACCCCGATAGTCCAATTATTGTGACATATTTACATATGTAGCCATCGTACAAGAGAAAATGAAGAATGTAATATAAATACGCATGTATTTATTTATGTGGATACTCATAATTATATGTATATGTACTTTTATATGATATATTTTTATTAACCCTTGAAGTACATACTAACACAACAACTTCATTAATACGATGTTAAATTCTATATTCTTGATGTAATTAAATTAATTGAAAAGAGTAAACCTGTAATTTAATTGTAAACTATAAAGGAGATTAATTACTTTACAATTAAAAGGTGTGGAAATATACATATAAATAAATTGTGTTAAAATTCATTGTATTTGTGAAAAGTGAACAAAATATATAATACTAAAGTGTTCATTAAATTTAACTTACTTGAAACGAGTAGTAAATCGTCGCTTCGAGGATAAATCAATCGTACGTAATTGTCATATTTGCTATATACATACATTCATATGTTTATACGCTTTGTAGGTTAAAATTCAATACAATGAAACCTGCCTTTAATATTTCCATAAACTTCCTTTTACCTTTATATGGCACATTCATTAAAATACATATATAAGTATTTATTACATCGTTGCTTCATAGCTCGTCATTTACATACAAACATGTATACACATATCTCTTCATACAACATACATATATTAAATAAAGCGTAATATTGTAATAAATGAAAGTATGGAGTCATGTGCAATAAGTTTATTTAAAAAAAATATAAGTAGCCAGCAACTGAAACAGTGCGTTTGAAATTCTAGCCTTTCGACTAGAAAGAAAAGAAGAGGAAACATCCTCTCTTTTCTTTTTTTTTTTTTTAAATTTCACTTAATTATGTACACTTAAAATATTTCGCAAGTTATTTTTTTGTTCACATTCAAAATATATATAATTAAAAATTAACTTTACCTAATAATTGAATTTCAACACTCAAATGTCTAATGTCTAATAGTTTTGTATTTTCTTCTCTGTTATCAGCATTGTCAATTTTTGTTGGCGCATTACTGAGGTAAACAACAAACTCAAATAAAAGCTATCAAATACATGACAAGAAGCATATGTACATCAAAGAAAAACGTACATTTTTTGTAAAGCAGACGATACCGCTCTGAGCAGCTGCTAAAGCAAAGGTGAGTACTTTGGACGTAGAATGTTGGAGTTGCACTCGATTGTAAATAGCTGCTATGGTTCTCTTAACAAAAATATTCATATATGTATATAGATAAGAGCACCTAAATCGGCTGAGCGGAGAGGCACGAACAAAAAATAAGTAGAATCTCAACGGCGGCTGTTTCAAAAGCTTGCGGACCTAAGAATTAACGAGAGCGTTTTAGCGCGACGAGAGTGTTTTGTTGACGTGCGTGTAAGTAAAGAAACTCAAAATTGATAGAAATAACAAGAAGGCTGCTGCAACTGGTACCTCTTCCGAGGACCAGCCGCCGCGCAAAAAAGGACGACGTTCAGCAGGAGGATCAACGGCAGCAGCCGCAGCGGGAGCTTCGATAACGACGACCGGATCCGCAGCAGCAGCAGCAGCAGCAATAGCAGTAACTGGTACAAGTGGAAGTAGTAGTCTCAGTACGATTGCGTCTATTGACGCAGACACAGCGTCGACTTCACGAGCGGCACAACAGCAGCAATCAAATCAAAATCAAAATAATCGCGAGAAACAAAATAGAGGTGAACCAAAAAGTAATAGTTGCGTAAACATCGAAACAAGAGAGAATTTACAAGAAAATACAACAACAAACACTTCGATTAGCAGTGATAGTGTTGTGAGCGTCGTCAGTGGCGCAGTCGTTGACCGTAACATTGAAGTACTTGAAAATAATAATAATTGTAATAGTGGTAGCATAACAACGAATATGCAAAATTCAACACTGAATCCTACATTATCGAGCACATCCTCATCTGGATCGGGTTCGGTTGGGGGTTCCGCGTCAGTGTCCGGGTCTGGTGTGCCTTCGGTTGGCAATTCATCAGCAGCAAATTCGGCAACTGATGTAGCTGGTAGTACGGTGGGGCATGTCGGTGACTCTTCAGCTAATATACCTAGCTCTGTAAATTCATCAACTTCAACATCAAATGGACACGACACAAAACACAATGGTTTCACCGGTACCAATGAGAGTGGCACTGTGGACCTACAAAACAATCACGATCAATCAATCGTGCCTATTGCCAATCATAATTTGCATTTGGACAAGTCTAATCAGGAGATAATACGTTTGATTGGCCAATATTTGCAGGATATAGGATTGGAGAAATCGGTAAAGACTCTAATGACAGAATCCGGTTGTTACCTAGAACATCCAGCTGCATCAAAATTTCGAGAGCATGTCTTGTCTGGAGAGTGGAACAAAGCTGACGTTGACTTAAAGGTAAGTGAATATTGTTTAAGTGAAGTGCCAAAAATGTGCAAGCACCAATACCGTTATACCCTGTACAGCGTATATTAAGTTTGTCATCAAGTTGGTAACACCCAGAGAGGAGTCGGAGACCCTATAATATATACATATATGAATATATATAAATGATCAGCATGACGTGTGGATGCTATGTCCGTCTGTTTAAACGCGAACTAGTTCTTCAGCCTTTTAGATATCCATCTGAAATTTTGCATATGTCCTTTTCCTCAAAAGCTGCTCATTTGTAGAAACCGCTGATAGTGGACCACTATAGCATATAAACTAAACGATCAGAAGCTTGTATGAAAAACTTTTTTATTTGTCAAGGTATCTGGTTGTTCAAGACAACGGTACAATATTCGAACAAATAGTTTAGATCGAACCGCTATAGCATATAGCAACCATACAAACTAACTGGAAACTTGTTTACAATGTGAAGGGTATTATAGCTTTGGTGCAACCACAGTTAACTTTATTTTTCTTTTTCTTTTTTTTTTTTTGCCTGTTTTATGATATTTTTACTTTCCTTCGTTAGAATCATTTGACTAACTTGCCGTTTTTTTTTTTTACTTTATTTATGACGAATACCAAAACAAATACTGAATCAAACTACATTATTAAATCTAAAAAGTGTTTATTGCAATTGTGTGTTTAAAAATATATATTCACAACAATTGTCTCTTAAAGTTACATACCCATTAGTCTTTGTGTATTAGTAGAGCTAACGTCCAACGCACTCGCCAACCATTGCCCTCTATTCGCTCCCCTTCAAGTACTAAGACACATTATTGTACGTAAACCTATACACCAAGATACTTTTTATATATATACAAGTACGCTCTTCTTTTATACGATTGTTTACATTCCACTAAAATAGCAGAAAAAAGCTAACTGCGACAAAACAAAAACCAAACGTAGAATTGGCGAATAAGTTGAAAAATGCTACCAACAAGAGTAAATTGATTGACATCTGGAGAAGAGCAGCGACAGTCAATATGCCAATGAGTTTCAGCTTTTACTTCTTCCAATGTTTTATTTGTGTGTGCTCAATAAAAGCTTTTGGCGATTGCGCGCGCTCACTACTCGATGACTGGCTGGCTTTATGATTTTATTTATAAGCGTAACCAAGAGGCATATATGTATTTATGTCTAAAAAAAAATACAAAAACAGAAAATTTAAGTAAACCAAAGCAAATTGTAGCAAAACAAAGAAATCGGGTGGAAGATGTACAAAGGAACCCACACTCAAAAGCTAACAAAAAAAATTACACACATTTACAAAATGTACAATGGAATACAAAAACTGATTCACTGCGTACGCTCTAGGTGGAGAGACTGATTTTGTCAGGTGTTTATATGCAAACATGTACATATGTATGCAAGTGTATATTTCATGCGATTGCAATCATGAATTTCCTAATAATGAGTCGCAAATTGTTTAATATCCATAATATTTTAAAAATTGCTTTCATTGTTATTAACTTCAGGTTGATGCATTGATTCAATTAATCTTTTTACATCATTGACACAACTTGACTTACGTACATATGTACTATATGTATTGTCTACTTCAGTTTGTGTTTTTCTAGCCATTTGCTTAGCTTAGCTACGCATGATGAACTTCTTTGCTGATAATTGTATCTTGCTGTATTATTATATATTCTACGGTAGATGGTACATACACATAACACATAAAAACTGTGGATGGGGGTGGGTGTTATGTGCGTTGTAGAAATGTGTCTATCGAAACAAAGAAACTGCAGAAGCGCTGGTGATTTTACATGCTCTATGTAAAAGTATTCATAATAGCAGCTGATTACCATGCATGTCGGGTCAATGTGCCCATATTTAGCTTTGTTGTATAAAATGTTACTGGAGAAAAGAGAGTACAGCGACAATAGTTAGCAAAGGCTTTACCGCACACTAGCTAGAAATTGGAGTTAGAAGATTTGTAGACGATTGTATATGTTTTGCGTTTTAGTTCCAATACATTTTTTTTTTTGTCTTTTTTGTATCTTACTTTGTTCTAGCGCTCAATTCTTAATTCCCACACTATCGTGAGTTCTTAATTGAATTAAGGTATTCATCTCAGAGATGCATACGAATTTATATTATTATTATATTAAACAAAAAATTATATATTTTGTTATCTAAAATACCCATTACACCGTCATGTAGTCATAAAATAGTGACGCTGTCTCTTCGGTATTGTTAGGATAATGCGTGACAACAATATGGTATCACATGTTTCTAATTTGACATTTTTACTGTTACACTTTTGTATTTTCGAATACACTAGCTCGAGTTGAATATTTTAATGCTGTTGCTTGTAGCTCTCTTTCATTCGTCACTACCTACCTGCCTCGACTATTTGAATGTAGTATTTTCCACCACTGCGCTCGCTATGTTTGAGCTCTACTCTCTTGACAAAATGTTTATATGTGAAAGTTACAACATAGTTGTCTATGTTTGCATTCGAAACTAAAAAGTGGTAGATATCTCAGTAAACTGCCATAACAGCTGACTATTTTACCTCTAGCTGATTATACCACTTTATTGTAATTACATGTTTGTTTGTTCGTTTCGCTACTTTCCAAGCTTTCGCCAAACGAAAACAGCTCATATAAAACCCATGATGTGAAGTTTTAAACAATTATTTTCATTATTAAGAAAATTAATTTCTGGTAGAGTTATTTCCCATACAATACAAAACGTTCTCAGATTGGATTACCAGTTTATTCTAAACTTTTTATATCTGTTATATCTGAGGAGGTATCGAAATTCGGTTATTTAATATTGTCCAAGACAACGGTAAAATCTCCGGAGAAATTGTTCAGATCGGATCACTAAAGGATATAGCGGTCATACAAACTTATCGCTCAAAATCAAATTCTTATAAGGAAACTTTTTTATTTGTGAGGGGTATTATAGCTTCGGTACAATTGAAGTTAACCGTTTTTTATTGTTTTATTCAAGTAAGGTTAAGTTCATGGTATACATTTAAGATTATAATTTAATGACGTTGAAAAAAAATCTATAATTATTTTAAACAACAATTTCGTTTTAATATTGCTTTTCGTTACTTTCTCTCTTTGTACAAACATATATGTATAATTTTTCTACATTCTAAAGTCTCAACAAACGTTTTCTTGTCGAACGACTAATTTCTGTATTGAATCAGTTCTAAAATATATCTTCAACAGACTATTTTTAGAATTACGTATGTACGTGTATTCCCACATATGACAAAGTATATATTATATATAAAACTCACGAGTACTCCATGATTGAATGTAAGTTGTGCTCCACATATAAAATATGTGGCCAATGACCATATATACCGTCTTTGCATAACGTCAAAGTAATCCAGGGAAGACATGTGAGAAATTACTTCATGTGTAAACGAAAATCTGTACTTATTATATATTACATTTAATGTGTATACTAGTTAAAATAATAACACTATCTTACAATTACACTTGAATGAAATTGTATTTTTCTATCAAAAATAGGAACTGGAACCACTCATTGACAATGGCAAACCGTCGACTATCATCGAAATGAAATTTTTATTATTAGAGCAAAAGTACTTGGAATTTTTGGATGATGGCTGTCCATTGGACGCTTTACATGTGTTACGTAATGAGCTTACACCGTTACAACACAACACTTCACGTGTTCATCAACTTTCCTCATATATGATGTGTTCGAATAATCATGATCTCTACCAACGCGCCAAATGGGAGGGCAAAGGCATATTGTCACGTGCTGTGGTTATGGATCGTTTACAGGCATTCCTACCACCAACAGTAATGATGCCACCACGTCGTTTACGTCACTTACTCCAACAGGCGGTTGAATTGCAATCGGAACATTGCGATTTTCATGACATGGCGTTTAAAACAAATTTACAAAATATCTCATTACTTAGTGATCACACCTGTGACACAGATGGCTTTCCTATGCAAACTATACAAGTGCTCACCGATCATTGTGACGAGGTTTGGTATTGTAAATTCTCCCCAGACGGCCTTAAACTCGCCACAGGCAGCAAAGACTCCAGCGTTATTATTTGGGATGTGGACCCATATAAATTGTCACTAAAGCATCGTCGCATATTGGAGGCACAATCCAATATAAGTGTGGCTTTTGTTAGCTGGAGTCCAGATTCGAAATTATTATTGGTGGGTGGACCTGATGATACACCCGAAATAAGCATATGGAATGTAGACGATGGCAAACTCATACTAAAAATGTCGCAATCAGTGGATGACAGTCTATCATGTGGTGCTTTCAGTCGTGATGGTAGTCGCTTCGTTTGTGGCGGTCAAAAGGGGCAGTTCTACTTGTGCGATTTGAGTGGATCAATTCTTAATACTTGGGAAGGTGTACGAATCAATAGCGTTGCCTACCGCGCTGATAATAAGACTATCATAGCATCAGATAATCACTATCGTATCAGAGGGTAAGTTTTTAAATGTTCATTTCCTGTACAGGCTTTTTTAAGTTTGCCACGAAGTTTGTAACACCCAGAAGGAAACGTCGAAGACGCTCTAAAATATATATATATAAATGATTAGCATGATGAGCTGAGTCGAATTAGCCATGTCCGTCTGTATATACGCGTCTGTATATATATTAGTTTTTGAGATATCGATGTGAAATATTTCTCACGTCCTTTTTTCCGAAAAATGCTGCTTTAGCTTACAACTGCTATACAAATATAACGATCAAATATATTTAATTGTATGGAAAACGTTTTTATTTGACGAAATATTTTCAAGAAATTTGGTATGCAGTATTATACAAGCAACGGTAGAATCTCCCAAGAAATTGCTTAAATCTATAGCATATAGCTGTCATACAAACTGACAGATCAAAATCAGGTTTAAAATTTTATACCCTTAAATGCTATAAAAAATGCACCTGTGAAGGGTATTATAGCTTCGGTGCAGCCGAAGTTGACGTTTTCCTTATTTTATTATATTTTCGCCGTTTCGTTAATTTTCAGCTACAATTTCGAAGATCCCGGCACGGATTTCGATATTCTCAAAGAACCACATCCGATAATGACATTTACCGTAAATTCTGCCGATCGTCTGGCCTTGCTCAACATTTCCAGCCAAGGACTTCATTTATGGGATTTGGAGGACAAGTGTTTAGTACGTCGGTTTCAGGGCATTCGTCAAAGCAAATTCGCCATACATTCATGCTTCGGTGGGGTAAATGAAAGTTTCGTGGCGAGTGGAAGCGAAGATAAACTGGTTTGTATTTGGCATATAAAGCGCGAAGAGCCATTGGGCAAACTGGCGGGTCATACAAAAACAGTGAATTGTGTTTCCTGGAATCCTATGTTTCCGTCCCTCTTGGCATCAGCTAGTGACGATGCAACCGTACGTATTTGGGGCCCGAAATCGCACAGTGCCAACGCCACACCCGAAAGTGATGACTGTTCATCTTGTTCATCATCATCGTCATGGAATATGACATCGTAATTTAGCACACTTACGCATATACACACCATAAAAGCGGTAATCAATAGAAAAAGCACACTATTATCGCTATAGCCACTTAGATAAAACAACTAAAATAGCAATACAATAGTAATAACAACAATCTATAAAGAAGGTTAATGGACAAAACAAAACCAAACAAAAACTAATTGGAAATTAACAGGCAAGCAGCAATTATCATTTAAAAATAAAACTATTTAAGAAAATAAAATATTTATATGAAATTTATTGAAAAACTAAAAAACTGAAGGTGCGTAAAGAGCTTGCTGCACTTTTCGAAATTGATTTCGAAAACAATGCTCGGCTATATATCGCTACATTTAATGGTTAGATTAATCGAGTTGTTGAAAAAATGTCTGAGAAATGATTTCGCCATTAGATTTTAAGACAGGCAGAACCGAAACAGCCCGATGTGCCCATTTTTTTCTTTTCAAATATTAACTAACTAAAGGTAAAGGCCACAAATAAAATGCATACAAGTAATAAACATATGCATTAAATAGCAAAAAAAAAATTGTATCAGAGAATTTGTTACAACAAATAAATAATTATGAAAATATATAAGCCTGAATGCAAAGAGAACTAAAATTCATCCAATTGAAGCGAAAAATAAACGAATAAATACAAAACTAAGAAAAAATTAAATATAGCAATTAAACTGGTTTATAATTAATATATGTAATAAGCGTTAATAGTAATTAAACGAAAATTAGTACTGCAACGGGTTAGCAAGGAGATTTGCAGTGGCGTGCATAATTTGATATATTTAAAACAACCAATTTAAATAATCTAATTTTTTAAACATTATAATGTAACATGTTTTGAGTATTATGCTCAATGTTAACAACTTGAAAAACTCGATCAACTAACAACTAACCTATAATTTAGCACAGTAACGACCCAAACTGTCGCTGTTAAAACAGTTGCTTTAAATATTACAGAACTGTTATAAAGCTTAACTGTCATACGCGTTTAGCAGTCTTTTTTAATATGTTGAGGTTTTTTAATTTTTTTATATGTATGCGTTTTTTGATTGAATATTTTTTACACACAAGCAAATAGTATACACAATAAGTAAATAAATAAAAAAAATAATTTTTACTTGACAATTTATATGTTTTGTTTAGCGATAATAGCATCATAGCGCTTAAGCTAGCTTTTAATATACAGAATAAGAAACTATCAATGCGCCCTTTTAATTAACTTAATAACTTAAATCAATGAAGTATATCATCAATTTATGTGCGCCACACTATCCAACTGTGCTACTTTCCCTTCTTAGTTATTTAAAAATCATATATTAAATTAGAACTGTTCTTAAGTGATTATATATACGATAGTATATATATACATATATACCGAAGTAAAATATATAATAGAAAAGGGGGGGTTGGTTGGCGGAGAAATGCAAAACAATATAAGTACGAAAGGTCAGCCTACAAAATGTATAACAAATTAAAAAAAAAACAGATTTTGAGCAGCATAGACTAACAACGGGTCAAGAATGTAACAAATTAATAACACATATTTCATGCACACAAGCAAAAAAAATTAAATATTATATGCATAGTGATAAATCAAAATTGACATACAAACCTACATATAATAATAATATACATGCAGTGCATTAAAATATGAAAATAAATATACGATTTAACGTATGTATGTACACTATATACAGACACAAACTTTTCTGTTTATGTACACAATATATAAAGAACATTTTTAATTACGGTATTTAAGCGAATGATAATAAATTACGTTTATATAAGACATATATAATGTATAGCAATCCTTTTTTCGCTGTGTCTGGGTAAGCAAATAATTTTGGTTGAAATTTTCCTTTTATAGCGTAAAATTCGAAGATGACTACTATAAATATTTTTCTACATGATTTACGAAAATTTCTATGTATTCTATTTTGAATACAGATGTTTCGCACTTTCTTAAATCGATGCACCTACTTTGAGAGAAATATTAAAAAACACGGAATGGCAGCAATTACTTTGAAGCGTCTCGGAAAAAGATGAATTGCGCGGCCCCTCATAACTCGGTGCTGGATCATTTGAAATCGAAAATTTAAAATTATATCATTATATAATCGCTTTGAGCAGGTAACGCTAGGCGATTTTTCGAAATTGCAATTTTTAATTTTTTGGGACCATTTTGAAGAAAAACTGGTGAAGTTATAGCATAAATCTTTGGAAATATCTGGTAAGATCCTTAAATTAGTAATTTACGTACATACATACGTACATGTAATGCATGTAATGTTTCTTTACTTAAAACCGTTCGATTTAGGTTTTGATAAAAATTTAATAAGGTAACTTACAATGTATTCATATATATATTTATGTAAATAAATCTTTAATATGTATATGTATATCAAAATTTTTGATAGGTACATATAATGTGTAGCATATAATGGTAAAACAAGGCATCGATAACAAAAACCTAAATAAAGTACAGGACATACGAAAAATTTAATACTCGCTGCATTATTTTTTTTTTTTTGTTTTGGAATTTGCGTGACATATATTAATTAAACATTTATTTCTTAGGTTACTCATAAATAAAATTCTAAATAAGTAGATATATGGCGCTTAATATACTCCTTTGCTAAATACACGGGCAATATAATGAAAAAAGATTGCAGCTTTTGAACATTTCCAACTATTGCATAAATATAAACCAAAGAAAGTAGGTGATGTCCTTTGACAAGTATTTGGTGAATGTTTGCACCCAAATCTGTAGTATTCTCACGCCACACTATCAGCGGTAGGAGGAAAATTTTAGAAAAATTTGCTATTGTTAAAGCCTTTAATAAAATTAAAGCAAATTTGTTATAACCCGTGCTTTCAACCAGCCGCGGATTGTGTACACACGTCACAGCAAACAGAATCAAAGTAGTAATGCAATAATCTAAATAGAAGCGAAAAATACGTTTTTTAATGTGCATATTCTAGAAATAAACATATTGTTTTTCATTCATTTACCAATAATATTTTGCAAGCAGCATATATAAAAGCCCTTTTCGCTGATAATTTCATTTTGCAAAGAATCCTGTTTAATGCTTCCTTTCTGTCTCCATAATGCGAAAGACTCTAGAAGCAGCAGCACAAGTGATAATTTCCAGTTCAGCTAATGGTTACAAGTGGAATATTGGTTCAATAAATATTTACTTAAGTATTCACCATATTACCTTAAAATCTCGGTTATGTAGCATATGCTTATAAGACTCTTGGGACAATAGCATCGCATCCACCAGAATTATTATCGGATCAAATTCAATATATTTGTCCGCCACTTTGTGACAATTTTCCTAATGTTAAATAAAATTACTCAGTAAAATGATAAATGATATTTTGGTTGGTATTTAATGTGGACGTACGCATTGATTTGTTTTGATTGCAGTATTACTATACTTTCGATACAATTCGGCTATAGGATGACCACAGTTTATGCAAACATACTGCATTTGCTGTTTTGAGTATGCTGATTTTAACTGTGAAGTTAGCTTTCCCATTTTTATTTAATGTTATATATATTTTTTTTTCATACTTTATAACGCGGCAGATGGTTTTAAAATTCGCCATACATTTTATTTTGTATTTTCATCTTACTTTTCTCCTTCACTTTTTACGTAAACAAACCTTATTGACATATGTAAGTACATACATATACCCATAATTTCTACACCTCAAAAGTTAGTAAAATATAACATTTTATTTAAAACTTGATTCAATTATTATCTAGCTAAAATTTACGGAAAGCACTGATTAAATATTATTTATTAAATATAAATTTTTGTTGTATTTTATTTTTTTGTAATTTTCTGATAAAGGTATCTTGTTTATAAACAGCTGATTCACACCATTGAACGTATTTTTGACAGCTAGATTCTTAAATTAACTTCTATTATGGCGAAATTCACTATCTCGTGTTGATTCTACGTTCTCTGTTTAAAATTTTAAAAATAATGTTGGAGAAAGTAAAACATGTTATATTAGTTTTGTCCGGAAAGGGAGGTGTGGGTAAATCTACTGTTAGCACACAACTGGCAATAGCATTACGGGAAAGCGGTTTGAAGGTGCTTTAAACAATTAATTTAATTTATTTATTTCAATTATATTATTTCATAGGTGGGCTTACTAGATATAGATTTATGTGGTCCAAGTGTTCCTTTCTTGCTTGGTTTAGAACAAAGCGATGTATACCAATGTGATGAAGGTTGGGTACCTATTTACACAGGGGAAGATAAAACTCTCGCTGTCATGTCAATTGGTTTTTTATTGAAGAACCGCAATGATCCCGTAATTTGGAGGGGTCCTAAGAAAACAATGATGATACGACAGTTTTTAACTGACGTAAAATGGGACGAGTTGGATTACTTGATTATTGATACACCGCCAGGAACTTCAGACGAACACATAACAGTAATGGAATGTATGCGTGATGTAAAATGTGATGGCGCTATTATGGTTACCACTCCACAGGGCGTTGCTTTAGATGATGTACGAAAGGAACTGACCTTTTGTCGAAAAACCGGTGTCAAAGTGTTAGGTATTGTGGAAAATATGAGTGGGTATGTTGATACAATTAAAAAAATTTTACAATATGTTACGACTCATTATATTCTAGATTTGTATGCCCGAAATGCAGCAACTGCACAAATATATTTTCCTCTAATGGGGGCGTTGAGTTGGCAAAACGAGCTGGTGTTCCACATCTAGGAACATTACCAATAGATCCACGAATAAATGTATTAGTGGGTACGACACGATCAGTGATTACGGAATTACCGGATTCCAATACAGCGAAAATATTTAAATCAATTGTCGAGCAGATTACACAGCCCAATTCCAAGTCTATCAGCACAGATTGAGTGTATATATAACAATTTCATATTCGTTTTTTTCAATTAAATACGACGTTTAATAGCAAACGTTATAGATTTTTTAAATATGTGTATAAATTTATTTTCTTCCTTTTATTATTTTTTCGTTTTTTTCTTATTGTGGGTTAAAGAAATTTTTATCAAAGTTTTATCGAAATTTCGATTATCGATAAAATTAATAATGAAGTCCGTAATGGAATTTAACTATTTATGATTATTTTATTTGAATAAATATAACTTTCTGTTTAATTTCTATCGGGTTTTCTTATATATCAATTGTTTGATAATGTAATTATATATAAAAATGTATAAAGTCAATTGAGTGTTAATATATTTTCTAATACAGCACTGTCGACGAATTAGAGGAATAATGGAAACCGAATTGACATTAGTTTTCCTATTGCAGCCAACTTCATGTATATATGTAAATTTTCACTGCTGTAAGAAAAAGTAAAACACCGTGTATATGCGCCAAACATTTAGATTTTTCAGTGATATTTCAGGAAAAAGTTATAAATTTAATTGTAAAGTGCAGTTCAATAACGCAAATACGTGATTACTAATATATTTAACAAATATATTCAAAAATTTGTGAGAAAAACGCGCTATAGCTTTTGCGTTGAATGGGGCAGTGAAGCACTAATCTTTGACGCCATGTTTAATTTCTTGCCATCAGCACTCCTATTAAATGTATTAAGGGGTGAGGCGAGTAGGCCGGGTGGCAAGTAGTGGTGGAACGATTTTAGAAAGCGCAATTTTGAATACTGCGTTGAATGGAGTGAAAAATGTGTATAAATGTAATTCACAAATAAATAAGTATTAGAAGGTTGTATATAAGAACACAAAAATTGAAATGTGAGCTTTCTCCAAATAATGGAATTGTTTGAAACTCTAAAAATAAATGCCAATATAATTTATGCAACAATATCTACGCGAGAGTGTGGCTCTCTTAACGATTACAGTAGAAAGAGGATCAAACAAAAACATTTACAAAAAGAGTAACAACAACAAAACCAAAAATAACTAGAAATGTATGTAGATGCTTAAAACTTTGTGGAAAAGCGAGCGGACAGGTTTATTCATTTAGTAAGTTTCCAACTGGTAAGCTTAGCATTTGAGTACAATTTAACATAGACGAAAACGCACCTAAACTCAATTAACATAAATACCAGTATTTCAAAATTGGATACGTTATCATATATATTATCAATTTTAAATATACTTGAATCTCATGGGATTTAGCTATATTGAAAGATTTACACTCTCTTTTTAATAAATTCATGTTCACAATCGGTTGTCGAAACTTAATTTGCATTTAAAAAATAATTTTTGCTGAAGATTTACACTTAATGAAATAAATGTATTAAATATCTTACTTTAAAACAGTATTATTTCAGATACGTTATATTTTATTTTGAAAAGATAGCTTGCAACACAATTTTAAAAATTTATGATTGTTTACAAAAAAGAAAACGTAAAGAAAAAACTTGAAACATAAAATTTCTAGTCTTCTAAATTTGCTTGTATCCTTTAAGCAAAGTTCTAAATTAATTAAATATGTTTTTCAGACGCCGCATTTATAGCATCATGTGGGATAAAGATACCTCAAAAACTAAAAAATCTGAGGACACATCCGTCGAAGGAAACACCGAAAATGCCGCCTCACAATATATCAAAAGAAATAATTTATCTGAAAATGTTTCAGCGGGAGCAGATACATTGGTGGTTGCAACATATGTTGTCCATGATGACGATGATAGCGCCGGAAATAGTAGAAAGGTAAATGCTGGTCCAAAGTCTTTGGGCACAGAACAAAGCGATATCGAACATTTGCTGTCTATTGTACAATTATGTGATGGACCATCGACAAGCTCCTTTTCACAGAAAAATGAATTAACAAACAAGCAACCACATTCGACAAAGCACTCAGATTTTAGACCTGTATTGCCAACATCAGTAGCAACGATAACGGCTGCAGCTAAGGAAACAACTAACGCGGAGGAGTTAACTGTATCCATTGATAGTGATGAATTGCCATATAAAAATACAAATGCAAATACTAAAACCCAATCCTTTATGCAATCTAATAAACCAGTAATGTCAGTAAAATATGTTAGTCCTATATCAAGAAAATCGTCTCAAAATGAAAAGGTACTAGAACAGAGAAGCAAAAATCTTCAAAATGATAATGTGGCTGGTCCACAAATCCAGGGTTTGTATGACAAACCACTTACCCTGTCACCCGAAAATTTGGATGCAGCAACAAGAGAATATTCACCAGCAGGTTCCGTTGAAGATCTTACATCAGTGTCGGAAATGCATGCGGGTTCGCCCACCCCGTCCAGCATTACTAGTGCATCGACACTTCGAGTTGCAAGAGGTACGAGTGGACGACGAACGGAATGCTTACGACATATGAGACGACCACCCAAAGAACCTGAAGAATACCTAGATGCGCTATTTCCGCATATACGGAAAGTACATGATCAAATTCGTAAAGCTTTATTGCATGCACCGCTTACGGATGTTAAAGATAATGCTTTGCTAAAGAAAAAAATGTTGGAGCTAATTCAGATCTATACTAGGTAATATAATCGTTGAAAATTCCTTGAAGATTTTTATAATTATGCATTGTAACACTTACTTACAGTGGTTGTAAAGATGAATTCGAAAGAGTGGGACCCTCACTTGTGCTCTGTCGTAGGCTTAAGAGAAATATTATACGGCTTCTTGATCTGTTCCATGAAATTTGTTCATCTAGTCATGAAGTAAATTAAAAACTAAAATATATATAGATAAATATATAACTTACTTTTTACATGAAATTTGTAGGATCATGCCTATTTGTACCATATTAGCCAACTAATCGCCGTATATACCTCCCTTGAAATAAGATTGTCCTTTAATTTGACAAGACTACAGAAATGTGCGTTAATTCACCGCATACATCACATCATACATAAACATTTAATGGTAAAGAATGAGGTAAGTTCTTTGATTTTAATCAAATCTAATTTCAGTAAACTTATGCTATATTATATTTATTAATAATTTTTTTTTTTACATAAATTTTAGTCTTTGGCCAAAGAAAATATACTGCGCATGTTCCTTCACATGCCCGATACGTATTCAGCACGTTTTATAATGGAACCGCTTTTCAAGTAAACATTTATACATTTGTACATTATTAGTGACAAAAATATTGATATTGATTATTTAAATTTTAGCACCTTTTTGCTAGAAATCACTACGAGCGGCAATACATGGTGTCAAAAAGAATTGCCGGATAAGGTATTTGTGCAATACATTATAATATTACATATATGGAAAGAGATGCTACGAGATCCACTTGAACAAGTCGAACTAATTAACCGTGCCCAGCATTTTATGTGTCCAACTAAGACGCTACATGCAAATCCAATGTATGCCAATCATTTACCAACGATTCACACACGCAAGCATGCTGTTAAAGATATCTTAAATAGTCTAAAATTTTTTCACGATTTGAGAAATGTAAGAGCTAGCGCTAATTATTTGTAATTTGATTGCATTGTAACATTTTATTTATTTATTAGGCAGCAATTTGTGATGATACATTGCATGATGGAGACGATGACATTGAGGTGGTTATAGTAAGTATAATACAAAAAACCTGAAAAAATGTTAACTTCGGCTGCACCGAAGCTATAATACCCAAATTCAAAATATTCCATACAAGAACAAGATTTTGATCGGTCAGTTTGCATGGCAGCTGTATGCTATAGTGTTCTGATCTGAAAAATTTCGCCGGAAATTGTACTGTTGCTTTGAACAATAATCCATGCCAAATTTCGTCAAGATATCTTGTCAAATATAATAGTTTTCCATATAGGAACAAGATTTTGAACGGTCAGTTTGCATGGCAGCTGTATGCTACAGTGTTCTGATCTGAAAAATTTCACCGGAATTTGTACTGTTGCTTTGAACAATAATCCATGCCAAATTTCGTGAAGATATCTTGTTAAATATAATAGTTTTCCATATAAGAACATAATTTAGATCGTTTAGTTTGTGTGGCAGCTATACAAGTATGCTATAGTGGTTCGATATTGGTGGTGGAGCAAAGTACGTGTGCAAAATGACAGATCAATATCTCAAACATTGAGTGACTAGTTCGCATATATACAGACAGATAGTTGGACAGACCGATTGATATGGCTAAATCGACACAGTCCATCATGCTGATCATTTATGTATATATTTTATAGAGTCTCGCTCGTTTCCTTCAACGTGTTACAAACTTCGTGGCAAACTTAATATACTTTATTCAGGGTATAAAAATTGCAAAGGATTTAACAATTATTTTATACATGATGTTTAAGTAAAAGGTCTGAGGCTGAAGTTGAACATCATAGCCAAAACAATGTTGAGCAGTTAGTCGCCATCATTGTGTTTACGCTTTGCTTGTTCGCTTAAGTAAATGACTACAACGTTAACTGATTAATCGATAAGATATATAATATATAATTTAGTTATTAAAATATAGATGTCCTTTATAAAGATATGTTTTTCAAATTTCAGGATGAAGTTATAAACACACCATTTTGGGATTTTGGTGCCACCTACACAGGGGAATCCAAACAGACAAAGAGCATAAATCGCAACGTACCAGCAGCAGACCCAACAGAATGCGTGGATTTGACACAGGAAGATGATCAAGATTCAATTTTTGATTCGTCAGATAAACCTTTAGAATGGCTTATTAAGCTGAGAGAGTGTGCAGCAGAGAGAGTGCAAGTTGATGAGTCGGAAAAGATTATTTGCTTAGACTCTGATTCAGATGGAGAATTGTTTTCTGGTAGTATACTAGATCCATCAGAATCATATCAAGATTGTGATGCTGTCGATACCGATTACACAAGTCTCGACGGTAGTACAACAGATGATAAAGATCTATCTGAAGATGAGGCGCTATCAGGCAATGGTATTACTATTAACGGTCTTAGAACTTATCTCGCGCCTAGATCTAAAAATCAGATAAACGTTATAAATGACAAGCGTTCAACAGCAAGCGCTGCCTCAGTATCAGAACCTTACGAAAGAACAAGAGATTGTGATGGTGAAGGTGACAGCGCAGCAGTCGGTACGAAAAAGTCGACAATTGCTGCTGTCTCAACTGCGGAACCCACAATACCACTAATTGTTAACTCTTTTACCGTTAGGGGTAAACAAAATATGCATTTGTTGAATTCACCTAGATTTAGCCTAGATATTGGACCAGAACGTTTTGGGAATGAATATATAGAATTTCACGATGCAGGTGGTGAAGAACGTGAAATGAGTTTAAATTTTAAGGCAACGAAAAATCATTATAGACGCGCTGATAATGCGGTTGCTAATGATCGTGCTGCAGTTGGCCGTAGCGCTGGTGGCTATTTTGGCAAAGAAGTTAATACCGATGATGAGGAAGATGATGATGAGTACCAGTCCTTGCCATCCACGTCGTCATCAACAACAACACTTGGTAAAGTTATATATTCGCAAGCGCTACTGCGGCCTAGTCAACACTTTTTAACGGAGTATCAAGAGAAAAATTCAGATAATGAGCGATTTAAGGCAGATAACAAAAAAGAAATGGTAAGTATAGGCATATAAATCTGGAAGAGCTGTGTGCATGTAAATAATATACATTTTTTTTTTTTTTTAATTATTTTCTTTCAGCTCATACTTGGCGAAGACAAACCAGTGAAAAAACAAGTGAAATTCAATGATAACCCCATCGGACCAACGCGTCGTCCTCATGCCATATTGCCGATAAAACCTGCTATACATCTCAATAAAATCCAACCCAGCAATCAACAACCTATTTTCTCCAATTCACCACAACCACGTTTCTCATCACCGTCATCTTCAACTTCTTCAACAAACGACTCACTTAAGCAAATGGCACAAAAAGGTAGGAATTTCGTTGACATAATTAAAACAAATAAATATACGAAAATATCTAAAAGTTCATCCACAATAATAATTGATTCTGATGATGATGATGATATTATTTATATTAATACTAGTGCAACTAAAAAAACGAATTTATTTTCTACTCAACCAATTCAAAGTAAAGACACCTATAAAAAAAATATAACAAATGAACATTTATCAATTTGTAATAGCAACATTTGCAAAAATCGATTGTGTAAAATGCAAGCGTGTGATGTTTCAAATAGCACTATAAAGGCACTTGGGCCAAAAGATATTTCATCAACCAATAATATACGCAATAAAAATGTTGACATTATGCACATTTCTGGTGATGAGGGTCATGATAATATTGCTAGTATTTTATGTAGTAATGTAGGAGTTTTAGAGCCGGAAAAACAGTATGTAAGGGAAGAGCAGAATTCGAATGTTTCGACAACGACAGGGCCTAATGTAGATTATAGCACCGTAGCTGAAAATAGCATAGGTTTAGTTATTAAACAAACAGATGCTAATGTAGAGAGCACAAGTAAAGAGCAAGGTGACAGGGCACATTTCTTGGAGCCAATGACAGGTAGTGATATTTGCACGAGTACAAGTACAGAGGCATTTGTGCAGAGTACCGAGTGTAGTGTACAGAATTTTGAACAATCTAGTTCGAACACTGAAGCGGTGGAAGTTGTGGAAAGTGTGCAGTTGGCGGCTAATAGTATTGGCAACGAAAATATGGCCAAAAGTGAAACAATTGCCGATAAGCGAATGGATGTACAGGCAGAATTGTATAAGCCTATAATAAATGTAAATGACATGAACAACGAGAATATATCTAGAACGCTGATTTGTGAGGACAAAAGTGATTTAGATGACAAATACAATTGTGATGTACATTCCAGCGTATTGCCGCAATGTCTTGATAGTCAATGCGCTAATAAAGTGGTAGTTGAAAATGCGATGGTAACAGCGAATTCCGAACACAAGGAATTAAATAAAGAAGAAACAGTTGTTTCAGAAAAATTGCAAAGCGATATCGTTAACGTTAACGTTTTGGAAAACAATTTTGATGTTGCAGAAAAGAATTCAAGCAGCTCGGAAAACATAAACGTGGTTTGCACTCAATCTGTAACACCAGCAACATATACTGAAATCAAAGAGAGCTGTAAAAACCAAACAGAGAAAGAGCTTAGAGACACTTTAGTAGTCACTAAAGAAAATTTAGATGCGAGCTTGCCAGAAACTCAAGCATGTGGCCAAATAGCAGCAGTTAAATTAAAAATGACAATGACTGAAATCACTGAAAATGTTGTTCCAACTACAGAAATACCGAAAAGAACTGAAGTGTGTCAGGTACTACTTACAGCGGAACAAGTTATTGAAGAGCCAATGCGGTTTGAGACCAAACGTAATACAACGGATTCAAATGTATTTATAACTGAGAATACTTTAAGTCAACAAAGTGATAATAAAATGGTGGAAAAGTTCATAACAAATATTGAAGAACTTGATGTGCAGGAAAAGAACACACCTACACCGGCTGAAAATGAAGTAAATGCGGCGCACGATGCAACTAACACATGTGATGTAAAGGATATGGAATTGGCAAATGAAATATCGCAGATAAATACAAGCAATATAAATATAGACAAGTCAACAAGCCGAGAGACAGCAACTGCAGCTAATGTCAACGAAAACAATATAGAAACTGCTAGCGTTTCAAAAGCTAACTGTACTGTAAGTGCTGCAGTTGAAAAGTGCACTGCCGGTTTAAATGAAAAGGAAACTGAATTACAAGTAAATACTACTGAAGCTACACAAAATATCAACTTTAAACATGATTTAGAAAATATGAGTAAAAACAAGTTAGGTAAAGAAAAACTTACTAGTAATCACATTAAACATAGCGAATGCTTAGAAAACAGTCCAAATAATGCTGATGCAAAAGTATGCATGCATCAAGCTGAGTCACTGGAAGTGCCAACGAAAATATTTAACACCACACTTGCAAGCAACGATGGCCTCGCCTGCTTAGTAGCAGCTGTCAAATCGGTTGAAGCGCTGACCTACACTACACAAATAGCTGAATATATAGTGCCTGCTGAAAAAGGTCGTAATGAATCAGAAACGTCCGAAACGCCTGACGGAAATGAAACAGCAGGTGATGTCAAAAAACGCCTACATTCATATTCGAATTTAACTGCATTATCAGAAACACTTGTCAACGCAAAAATACTTGAAAATGTTACTGAAAAAGCGATTGACATACTTGAAAATAACTTAAGGAAAACTACTGATACTGACATATTAGTAAAAGCGAAAGCAACTGAGTCAAATAGCATTTATTTTAGTGGTGATAAAAGTCCCAAAACTAATTTGGAGCGTCTTGCCGAAGCGGCAGTTCAAAAATATGGCGAGCATGTCGCTGATCAAGAAACTTGTAATATGACGCATATTAAAACAAAAGCCAAAGAGCTGTCTTATGAAGCTGTGGCTGTAGAAAATGTTAAAAACAAAACGGGTGAAATATCCAAAACTCAGACCAATATTATTAATGCTGCTAGTGGAACTGTTAGCGCAAATACTGCATCATATCGTGATAAAACTAAAATAACTGAATCCGAGACATCAACTATCGAGTTCGCGCATATGCAAGTAAACATTGTAAAATCTCATGCAGTAGAACGCCAGCTAGCTTGTCACAAACAACTTAAGTCCACTGCTGTTATTATTGATAATATACAAGTGTCGCAACCTAACGATGACAATATGCAAATAATTGATTTAAGTGACAATCTCCAAAGTATTCAAGATGCAGCCAAGCCCACAACAACATGTAACTTTAAACAAGAAGATACCTGCAAAAATTCAGCAGCCACAAAAAAATCCGAAAATTTCGACAACGCTTCTAAAATAGAAAAAAATATTGCTACGGTTACATCTAAGCCGCCCAAAACTGGTTCGACATTTTATTCACATTTTGAAAGCTTTATAAGTACACTAAAAGATATGCAAGGAACCAAATGTGAAGTAAAAGGTCAGCGTAGATCGCCACGAACTCAAAAGTCTAATACGACAACTAAGATTTCGTCAATTGACGCAAATGCAAAATCTGTCGTAACTGAGACAAAACTTAGCCCACATAACCGTCACAATACAGTAAAAAATGTGTCGAAAAACAATGCGGATGTAGTAATAACGAAAAAAGTCAGTAACGCATCACTGACACAACATAGCCCATCACTCTCTGCGTCTTCAGATATTGAGCGCTCCAATGTTGGCGTGCGTGAGGTTGAATTGAGAAAAGGATACAGCTTGCGCAAGCCTGAGCAATGGAAAGTGATCAAAAATACAAGTCTACGCGCTTCACCACCCGCAAGCAGTGCTGAATGCATGGACACCAGAAAGCCTGTCAACAGTACACTAACAAAGCGCTGTATAAAAATACGCTTAGCAAGAGCAAAAGTACCAACAAAAGTCGAAACAAAGCAGCTACCAATAAATGCAGAACAAAACGAGGTAAATTTGAAATCGGCGTTCGGTGATGTGGCACACCGTCCGATAACAAGAAGACTTGCCGCGGCACTCAATTCAAGTCTACAAATGGTCACGGAGAATGCAATTATTGAACCGTTAAAACCATTTGCACGTGGAAGAAAATCGAAACCCAAAGTGCAAGCTACGGAGACAGAGAATACGCTAATGAAACGTAGAAAATATGAAAATATGGTAGACGAAAAAGTTATTGAAACAAAACCAGCAAAAGAAACGATAATTCATAGTGAAGAAATATATTCCAAAATGAAAGAAAAAAGAAAGCATTGTGCTTTAGAACTGGCACAAAATTCGCACACTAAACCGCCAGATATTGCGACGAAATCACAAAATCAGCTTCTTGGCAATATTGAAACGATTTCAGTTGGTTCCACTAGTTTTACTGAAGAATGTTCGTCAAAACGTATGAAAATCGAAAAACGTAAGAATGTGATGAAAAATAGTGTCTGTGAAACGGTGACAACAGCGCAAAATGTGAAAAGCGAAACGCTTACTTTTGAGACAGTTTTCGTAAAACCAATTCTAACCATCAAAAGGTCAAAACCTGCAAACTTGAGTTCAAGCAAAGCAATCGCGCTACAGCAGCAATCTATTGAAGAATCGCTAACACCGATAAGCATAAATAATGAAGACCATTTACGCCATGAAGATGCATTAAATGACAATTCAACCGTTGAAGTTGTAATGCAAGAGGAAAAATTGGAGGATGAAAAAATACAAGAGAAAGCCGAAACTAAGATTTTAGATACTACATATTCCACCGAAAATAGTATGCAAGGTAACAGCGTAGAAATAATCGCAGAACATGCTTTAGAAGAACTGTCAGTACTGTCCACGGTTATATCGACAGTGGAAGATCCAGCACCACCGTATGATCATAGATCTCAAGTAGCAGATGAAAGTATGAAACCGAATAGCGCAATAAACATGGGCGAAACACCTACTCGCGACGACGCAGATTTAATGGTTTCAGAGAAAAATAGTAATGAAAGAAGTGGCGCGGTTTTAAACCAAAAACCATCTGCTACACAAAATGAGGACAACGCAACTGAATTGGAGAAATCTATAAACAAAAGTTGCACTGAAACAAGTGTTAATATTAGGGAATCAGTACCCGAAACACCGTTTTACACAACACCCCGTGATGAATGTGCTTCGACAAGCAAGTCTGAAGATGCAAGTGTATTGGGTTTAGATGAAAATATAAGGATAATTTGTGTTGAAACAATTGATACAGAGAAAGCAAATGTAGAGAGCAGAGAGGAAATAAACGTATCAGTTTTGGAAGAAATTAAAAATAAAGATAATATTAAAGCAGAGGTTTTTATTAGGGACTCAGTTTCAAACAATCAAGAGGTTGTGGAACGCTTTAATGAAAGTTCTTCAACTTGTGTTTCAAAAGAAACAAGTGTCCTAGACTCAAATGTATTGGATTTAAGTGAAGTCAATTGTATTAAAACAACCGATTCGGAGATATCGGTAAAAGCAGAAATAAATGCGGAAACAAACGCACCGATTTTAGAAGAAATTACAATTAAAGATAATGCTGAAAGACGAGCTTTTATTGACGACCAAAGTGGGGACGATGAAAGCTCTCCAACAGGTGATTTAAAGGAAACAAGTGCTTTGCTTTTAGATGTAGAAATGGCAAAAGAATTTATGAAAACTAGTGATTCAATGAAAATTTTAGGTACAGAAACAAGTATGCGCGATTTAGAGGCAGATATAAACAGGAATTGTACTGAAACACAGAACATACTGAATGTCAGTGCAAATCATATAGAACTGCATACGACACAATCACCAACGAAAGAGGTTCTATTAACCAATGACCTTGAGTCGCCACCAATAAGCTTTCAAGAGGATTCGGTTATACTAGCAGAAAACAATGAAGTGCCGCCACTAGTAGATATATCCGATTTTACCAGCTTAACGTTGGATACCAAAAGTGTTGTGAATTTTCAAAATGTTGCTGAATTTTTAGAGAAAGATACTAATATTAATTTGAGCGTTTCACACATACAAATTAGCAATAAAAGTGAATATCTCAACGAATCCGATGCTATAAACACTTTAAAGACCAATATGGAAGCTGATAAATTATTAGAAGAATATAATCATTCGGCGCGAATAATTGCGAATGCTAATTTAAAAATACCACCGGCAATGCACACGCCAACCGATGGCTGCACACCACCCTGTAGTAGCGTTACATTTAGTTTCACTGCCAGCGATAGCTCGAGTTCATTCACGAACAGTTGTTCTTGTAGTACTACATCCACTGTAAACTCAGCAACAGACTTGTATAAAAACGAACTAACAAGCTTTAAAGTAGTGCAATCGCAGGCCCAGGTAGTCGAATTACTCTCCAGTACGAGTACAAGCTTTCAGGAATTGTCGCTATTAGATTTAGAACATGACGTTATTATGAGCAATGACGATTTACTCTCCGAATTCATACCGACTGCTATGATGGATACAATGGCGGCCACTAGTTTGGAGCATAATTATGCAATAAAACCGTTAGAAACGGCTATACGAACTGAGTATGATATACAAAACGAAGCCAGTGAGGATACTGAAGTACTACCAAATAATGAGACACCATTGCCAACGCCATGCTTGAAAGTCTCGATACCTATCGCCTATATAAAAAGATTTGAGGAGATAACGGGCAATCGTTCTAAAAATTGGTATTTAGCTGAAAAACCAACAACCTCTAAAGCGGCTTTGGCAGCGTTAGCCAAAAGAAATGCTCAATTTAAAACTGATGTGCAAATTTTTAATACGAGCAGTGTTTCAACGAATAATCGAATTGTCGATTATGAAAGTGCGGGAAATAAGCGAGACGTTGCCACAACAGATAGCTCAGTAAGCCATCAGTTACTTATTGGTGAAGGTTTCAGTCCATTACCTAGTTTGCCACTAAAGAAGAGAAGAAATATTTCTGGTGTTTTGGAGGAGGATTTCTGTAATGCTACAGTGATTTTGTCGGATGATAGTGATCTTGTGACAATGATATCACAGGACAGCAATTCAAATGAAACAAATAAATTAGAAGATATGACAACTGAAGCAGTAAGAAATCAGCAAATCGAATTTAACAATACGAAGATTGAGGAAACAGCAATTGAACATCAAACAACTACAGATAATCAAGCCATAGCTTACCAAAGTAACACAAATTACATAGAAGAATATCAAAGTGATACATCTAAAACCACAAATGAAACAAAACAAACCAGTGAAATGGATTTTGCGAACAATACAAGAGCGGAAACAACAACTAAAGAACCAAAAATTGAGGAAAACGAACAGAAAGACGAGCAGCATGCGGTTCTTTCAAATTCGAATTATTGCAGTGAATGCGAAGTATATACTTGTATGAATGAAATATCACATGCGAGCGATGAAAAGTGCTTTAATAACCAAAAAGATCTTGACAACAGTAACAGCTTGGAAATAATAGCAGCTGAACAACAAACAATGTTGGAACTAGCAGATAATCAATATAAAATAAACGACGAAGTAGTATTTGAATCAGAACCAGCCGAAGGAGAAGATATTACAATGAGTAGCGAACACAATGCGGGTGTAAAGCTTGCAAATGTGACAAGAAATCAGGATATAATACGAGATCGGCAAAAAGAAGTCACTCTTCAACTAGGAACTGAAATTCAAACATCTGAAAATCAAGTATGGCATCAAAATCAATTTGACCAACCAGATCTGGCTACAAATGATGTATCAACAAAAGAACAAACAATAACAGAAGAAGATAGAGCATTGCAGGAAAAGAAAAATGGTGAGGCTTTAAATAATGAGTCACAAGAAGCTGAAAATTTAACAGAAACGGTAGCATTACAGGCAGAGCAACCGGATCGGACTGTAAATAATACATCACCAAAAGTTGATAATGTAACATATATGAGAACACTACAGGAAAAACAAACCAAGCGGGCTATAAACAACATGGCACAAAAAACTCAAAATATAACCGATGAGGGAGGGCTGTTGGGAGACCAACAGGATAAACCTCCATACAATGCTGAAACTGATGAAGCTATAACAAACAAACCATTTCAAGAAACTATCGAGCAATATAAAACGCCAGCAGTCGCAAATGAACACCACATTGAGGAACACATTATGGCCACTACTCAAGAACAACTGGATAGCAATGAAGTGACACCTGCACAAAATGTTCTAGTGCCTGATCATCTAGGGCTTACACTGAATGAAGATCACCATACAGAACACACCAAAAACGCAACAGCAACAGATTTACTAGTTGATGCTAAAAGCATTGCTGTTTTGGAAATGCAGGAAAAAGATATTCACGACTTAATGAGTATACAACAAATACAAAGCAATGATAATACATTGGTAAATTTTAACGATCATGCAAATGAAGTTACACTATCAAATTATGAAGATCAATTCCTTGTTACGGTTTGTTTAAACGATGCTGACACAGTGAGTGGTTTTGAGACAACAAGTAACCTATTTGCCACGAAGGAATATGCAGAAAATGATTTTGATATAGGAAACGATGTTATAATCAGTACGCAGGATATTAAAGAAGAACCCATGGAATTCACAAGTGATTTTAATTCACCAAAAAATAGTCCAATAAATTTAACTAAGCCGTTGCCTATAACCAATAACGCCTACGACTTTAATATCTCGCTGTTAAATCAAAATGAATTTGTGGAATTTACCAGCGAACCAACGCATTCTGTAGCGCCAACAAACACAACAAGTAATTTTCAGTTATTTTCCACAACAATACCAAATAGTGAGATTGTGACTACGAATTTGAACATTAATAGCATGCCGCCATTCACAAATTGTGAACTAAATCTAGACCAAGCGCAGCCAAGTGGTAGAAAAAGCATTATAGATCTGGCGCAAATGGACGAACTTAGCTTTGGGGAGCATGAGTCAATGCATGCAACACAATTACCTAGAGTTGTCGAACAATCGGAACAATTAGAATACAATAATTTTGCGCAGTCACAAATACACACTACAACAACAGATATTGGCACAACTTCGCCACTAAAAATAAGCTCAAATATTGCTGTAACAAAACCAACACAAACTGCTGAAAATGTACGCGACACATATGCAACGGTTCTACCAACAATCAAAATATGCTCAAGCAATCAAGCACAACAATGCTTGGAAAATAATGAAATAATAGCTATGCCCACAATTTTGGCACAGTCGCAGCATCTGACAACGCCATCAACTTTATCACCAATTTTACCATTAATCAAACCGACCACAACTACAATTGACGCAATATATGAGAAGTCCAATGTAATATTCAGTTTTCCAGACATCGAATCGGCCAGCGTCGCAACAACTTTAAGCGAAAACTGTGTTGCTGCTGACAACTTTCCAACAACGACAATAGTTAGTACAGCTGGTAATTGTACAACAATACCGCCTACAAATGATGAAAAGTCATCATCAACCTATCTCAGTCACAGCTCAATGTCACAAACGCAAACAACACGCAACAACACAACACGTGTACGTGCGCCTGCGCGTGTGCAAATTGTTACGCCGCAACGTAAGAACCGTGAAATTGCGCAAAAAACAAGCGAAGAAACAAAAGCGCCGAATATTAACTATACGAATACAACAGCAAACTTTTGCAACGCGTTGGAATTTGACATGAATCAAGTTGCAGCGGCAATGCCAGTTGCCTATCCCACTACGCCAGCACGTTACGCGAATCTTCTACAATTTGAAAAGTATATACAAAAATTAATGACAATTATCGATGTGCCCAGCATCATAGATTCTGCACGAAATTTATTTGTTGATAAGCAGGCCTTAGCCGAAGCGCATGCTGCCTTACTCGCACAAGCCACACAGTTCGATGATGAGGGCAATGCAATTTCGGAACCACTTCTACTGAAATATCACAAAGACGGCACTATATCGATACTAAATGACAATGACGAATGCATTATATTGACGGCGAACATGTCGAAAACGGTGAAAAGTCTATCTTTGGCCTTAAGCATTCTACAGGAGCAGCAATCACCAGTGCTGGGTATACGTGCGCGTATCCATGCATTGCTCAAGCAATTAACACAAACATCTGCAACAAAGACTGCAGCTGTTGCGCCAAATGTTAACAATACATCTGCTATACCAACGGCGGTGGTGAATCCCACCAATTTGGTTGATAACAGACATGTTATCGACATGCATACAACACACGCTATGGAATACTGTAGTGATATTGGCGAAGCGGTTAGCCAACCGCTGCAACCACCACTTCAAGTTATCAATGCAAATTACCAAAATGTGCAATTGTATGCCGCCAATTGGCAGAATATAGACGATAGCGGCCTAGTAACGAGTATACCCAATACGGAATTACAAATCACAAATATAGATGCGCTGCCATTTGCAGCAGATGATGGCACAACGAATTATGAGCATGCGATCGCTTTTAATTTTGACGATCACGCCACTATACTCGCCACGCAGGAAAGTACAAATGCACAACGCTTTGAAAACAGCTTTCACGCGACTTTAGAACGAACAGACGGTAGAAGTTGTGATGAGGAAGAGCAAAATAGACTTCTACACTGGCAACATGAAAGACCGCTGCACAAACTAAGCTCTGTTGCAACGCATGCACTAAATTGTACAGATGTGGTATATGAGCAAAATGTTGCACATACGCATGAACATGTTACAACTGGGCGCATAGACGTCAATAATGACAATTTACATACAGTAATGATTGACAAAGTCGGTGCTAACACCAGCTACAGTAGGGGTGATACTATAATTGAAAGTTATGCTATGCCGACTAATAAACCTCAGGCTAACACTGCGCTTGGTAGTAATCTGGCAGCAACAGTGTCGCGCAAGGCAGACAAATCTAAAAAGACTGTACATCGAACGCACGATAATTATCAGCACGCGCATACGCAATCGCATGTAAAGACCACTGCGCATAGTAGTACTAAAAAAGCCTCAACTAAGCTGGTAGAAAAAGCGCCGAAAGCACAGTGTAGTATATTACCAGCAAGCGTAGCAGTCACACCACAGCCGCATACACAAAACACATCTAATAGTAAAGTACGCAACATGCAACATAGTAACACACCATTACACAGACACTCATCTACCATACATTATCGGCACACGCCACATTCAGTGAATGTCGAATGTAAACCTAGCGCCACATTGCATTATAAACAAGCAACACCGCGACAGCAGCAGCCACCGCAACGCATTGCTAGTCTGCAAGCGGCAAGCCAACCAAATCACGCGCCACAACCAATACCACACATTAGCATTGATAGTGTTAGCAATACAACATCATACACACCGGAATACCCACAGAATTCAGCGCTGTCCGGTGGTTTTGGACTATTGCATAATCATAATAATTTCAGATATCTCTTAACAACGCCACATACACGTATGCATTTCACACCTACCACACACACAACACTGTCGAATTGTGACATCACACCACTAAATACCACACCAGAATCACATGAAACTCTCGAGCAATATCCTTATCAGCTGCACACGCTGCAAACACCACCGAATTTTAGCGATAACTTGAAAATAAATGAACTTGAGCTGCAATCTGTTATAAAAAATGCAACGCATTCCGAAGTCGTCGCTAGTAGCGCAACTACAGCTGATGCTGCTGCCACTGCAACTAAAACAACTACAACTGCAAATGTATTGCGCAGTTTTCGTAATGTTGCGCGTGCAAATACATTAGCGAAAAGTGCGGCCACGCCCACTTTCATGCTTAACAATGATGCGCTAGCAACTGCCGAGAGCACATTATTAACAATACAACAACAACAACAGCATACACCGCAGCAACCAATACAATTTATACAAACTGCAAGCGCTTTAATAAACGATGATATACAGCAAAAACAAGAAGCAGACTTGAACTGCTTGCGCCAAGAACTAGCAAAACAGGAAACACAGCAGCAAACTGGATCGCAATTGCCACCAGCGCAACAACAATCACAAAATCCATTGCAAGTAGAACGAAATCAAAGAATGTACACGACAATAACACCAATTTTAGCGGCGCAAGCTAAACACCAGTACAACGATGAGCAGGAACAAGCGCTACTACCACAACAACAGCGCCCACCAACACCGAGACCAATTGTAAAGCCTTGCCACCGCAATGCGGCAACGCCGCCAAACAGAACATCCTCCAATACCGCAGTCAATCGTAAACGTGGACGTCCACGAAAATATAATTTAGGTGAGGATATGCTTTTAGCTACTTCCGAGCTGCTGCAGAAGCATAATGCTTGCGTTGCAACGCCAAAATATGCCAAATTAAGCGTTTATCCGAAATTACGACCGAATGCAGCGGCAAGCACAAATGCAAGCGTGCGCCATAAACTTCCAGTGAATAAAGCAACAAATGCAAAAGCACGACAAATATTACCAAGCACACACCACACGTTAACTAAAAAATCGCATGATTTAGCAACGCCACAAGCAACAGCACTACCGCCACCACCACCACTTATAAAGTCAACGTCTGACTGCAAGCCACAAGAACTAAGACCTTCATTTACTAGCTCTGCGAATGCATTTCATTTAATCGAACATATGGTTAATGCCGTTGAGTCTAATAGTCTTGAAAATGTCAAGCCAACTGCAAATGTTGAACAACAACAACAACAAGAACCACAACTCCATTTGCCACACATACAAACAACGAGTGACAGTCAGCACAATGCATGATATTTATGTTTTCACGAAGAGTTATTCAATAATACTTTTCGTTTTATCGATATATAATCTAATCGATTAGTCTTTCTGTTATTAAGTGATTACATCAGAGCACTTTCTTTAAGTCAGCTAAAAATTTTTGAATTGCAGAAATCTTCGTTGTGAAACCGTTGTTTCTGAAATATTTAATTTTATACATCTGTTGCTGTTTATGAAAGATTTTATAAATTTTTTTTTAAAACCGCTAGAAGTTTCAGTCTAAGCTCAAAAAATTAGTTTGGCATTTATTTTGTTTTTGCTTCGAAAAGCATGCTTATTAATATTTTGGTGGAGTGTCAGCTTTTATTTAACATTTTAGATATTTTATATATAAATATTATTACCGCCGAGTGTAAGTGTTTTTACGCTATTTTGCTAGTTCATTAGTGGCTATAAAGCCCACGACTCCATGACATATTTAGGAATTGCGCATTGAAACTCAAAAAGCCGTTTCTAGCAATCAATTCCATTTAATGTAATTATATTTGTTTTAGCTAAGTTTGTGGTTAAATTCCGTAAATTATTTAGGTCTATGCAACTATACAAATATACTAAGCAAAAGCTGAAAATATGCAATTTTACTTGATTACTTTATAAATAATAACTAAGTATTTTCAAATTTATTTTTTAATATTTATAGAAAATAGCAATTCTTAACATATTTTAATATAAATTTGTGACAACATTTTACGCTACTCAAATAGTATATGACGAGTTCCTTGTACAAAGAACAAAATTTGTTAACTTAGAATTTATTGTACTCCTTTTTATTATTTCCTACCACGCTAACTTCCCACAAACTTGCCATTGGTTTCTAATGGGTTTCTCAATTCAGAAAAACACTCAAAATTAAACTTGACCCGGGCAGGTCTAAATAAATTACGCGCAAATCGTATTTTTGCCTATATGTATTGTTGCAACCTCATTTTATGTTCCTGTGAAGTTTGATCTCCATATATCCGTTAGTGTGCGTTTGGCAACTGTTGGTTTACGCTGCGAAAGGGTCAATTTTGAACTTGAATATATGTACCATAGATAAACCAATGTAAATAATTTACCACCGCTTCTCAACCCAGTGTGTTCTTAATTCAACAAGAAAAAATTTCCTTAATGCTTAAATATAAAAAAAATATATATATATTTGTAACATTTTAAATTAAATAAAATAATTTTAAGTTTGATTTCTGATAGTTTTCGAGATTTGAACCAAGCCTCAGTGATTAGCTACAAAAATGAATTACTTGTAAACAAATTTTACAATGCAGCGCCACTAAAATTAGTTTAGTTATAGATTTATATATATGTATTGTGAACACTTTGAAAAAAAAAAAAAACAGAAAAAAAAACAAGAAAATATTACGCTCTTTTCGTACTTAGTGTTTTAATAATTGATAATGGATGTACAACAATAACAAATATATAAATATTAGATCAAATATATTTTATGTAATAATTCTTAGCATATTTTTCTATAAGCAGAGTTAGGACACACTAATATACACAAAGCAATATCGTGTGAGTTTTTAGGTTATGCTGCTATTGTTTTTAAAGAATTTTAAGTTTTTTACTGCCTGTTTTTACTTGTTAGCTGTAATATTATTTGTTCTTTAATTCCTTTTCCTTAATTTTCATATTCATTAACACAACACGTTTTCACATACTTTTATGTACACACGTGAAATAAGCACGAATTTTCCAATGTAATCACTTGGTATTTTATACATAAAGTTGCATAGTAGATTTTTTAAGTGGTTAAATGGGTTTCGTCGAGCTAAAATTATTTTCAATAATTTTTTTTTTCATATAAAAAATGAAATATTTTTTATTATTCCAAAGATACATATTTGATAAAGATTTTGTGAAATTTTCAAAGGAAAATATGCAAAATTCGGTCATTACGATATCATTTTCGGCAGTCCCTCGGATAAAAACGTGCTTCCGCGTTGACAGCAGAATTTCTGACAGGTTCAACAAAAGTAAAAAGAAAAAAATACGTATTTGAACTAAGACCATTAATTAGGTATTGCACGGATAAAAAAACAAATAAAATGAAAATAGTATTTTTAGCAGATGTTTTTACAAAAAAAATTTCTCGACGTTTTTTATTTTTAAATAGCTGTAATTGAACAAAAAAAAATCCTTTGCTCCTCGACCTTGTAAATTATATCTCAAAGACCTGTGTAAAATATCATTAAGATCGGTTGAGTAGTTCCGACTTTGAAAACACAGTTTCGAGAAAAACACGTTTAAAGTTTTAAGTGATAATATAGCTGACCTCGAGCGCGCAACTTTTTAAAGCTGTAACTCCAAAACTATTACTGCGATCATTTTAAGAATTTAGGACAATATTCTAGAGATGTTATAGAAATTAGTAAGACAATAATAATTTTTTTTTTTTTTGAAGCCGTGAAACCCTTTATTTACCAGATATAGAAATTTAATTGTGCGTTAAAATTGTTTAGGCATTTTTATGCAGCAAATATTTCAAACAATACTAAAATGATATTAAACATAAAAATACTTAAAATAATAATTTTTGTAAACTTAACCGATGAAATGTTGAAGTTTCGCACACCCGTTAGGCTAGTTTGTACTCGTATGCTAATTGTGTAAAAACACAGCAAAAAAATATGGCGTTTCGTTAAACGAAAATCAGAAAGATGACAAATTATTATTTGAAATGCTGCAGTGGATTGGCTTATAGTTGATGTATTTATAACTCACGAGTAAAGAGCTGAAATTCAAAGTTTGATATGAGTTTATATATTTTGAATAGAACAATGCGAAAAGGTCTGAATTAATATATACTTCATTTATACATTCCTATTGCCTAATTAAATGTGTACAAATCTGTTTGAAAACAATTAAGCGCTATTGTGCAACACTTTGCACAAGATTTCTTCAATCAACACCAACTTCACGTCACAGCCGCTTATAAAATTATTGCTGACTACAATCAACCTCAATCAGTGAATGTAAATCGGATAAATTATGCAGTTAATCGCTACTTAAACTACAATCAACAACCAAAACTCCAAACTGCAATCAACAAACAATATGCAACTATTCATGATATGAGCGTTGTTAGAATGACTATAAATATTTCATTTCTTAGACGCTGAAAGTAACATCATCAGTTCGGCAAAGCGTCATTTACACATACATATATACATAATTATAATATTTACATACTTATGCAATATGATTACACGCACTATTGTACTTCCTTACATACTTACATATTTACATCGAAAAGCAATCTGTTTAAGGCAACTACAAGCATAAATAGCTTAGCTGTAAGCTTAAAAAACTGATAAGTTTGATTTTTTTCCATAAATGTTCATAAATATTTTAAAGTTAGAAAATTAAAATGTTAGCTATAATTACTGCGATATCAAACCGCTTTCCTTCTTATATTTATCTGGGCAAACTAAAAACAAACTACTCTACCTTGTTCTATGCAGAACGCCAATCTGTATTGCCTACAACTATTCATCATATACCTGGTAAATACCTAGTTGTTAAAATTAGTGTGCATTACAACTTTTTCTATACATTTCTAAATATTTTTTTATATATACTTGAACATTCTAAACGCTAAATAAAAAACCAAAATGTATATGTGCAATTAGTAGTGTGGCCTGTGGTGCTTTACGAAATGCTTTTCATATTGATACGCGTAATCTTGAAACGTACTTTTGTGTCACTTTAACTAAAGTTGCTGCAATAAATTTTTTAGTCAATAACTGATTTACAAACTGAAATACTAAATATTGGTTTATGAAATATCTAGCTACTACGAAAATAACTGTCAGTCAATTTTAAGTTAATATTTTATGTGTTTAGTAGCATTACTTAATTACTATGAAATTGGACCTGAGTAGAAATGTGGCATGACAAATTTTTTGCATAACAAACTGTTTATCTGTGTTAAATCTATAATCAGCGTATTTAGGCTAATCGTCAATTATACATACATACGAATATGTGCCAAAAAGTTATTATTGAAAAAAAAACACACGCTTTGTGCAATATGCTCGATCCAATTTTGTAAAACACTAAATAAACTCTACTTATAACTAAAATGTATCTAACACTTTTCTTCTAACGGGTGTTGTTTTACAAAATTGTATTGTTTAAACTTGATATTGTTCTCAGCAGATATATTATATAATATAATATATTGGTATGAAGCTTTGGAGTATGAAAATAAAAGTATACTTAAGTTTTGCCCTTTTTATTACAATAATCATTCAAATCCGTAGACAAACTGCTGCTGATACTCAGATAGTTTTGTACTCGATGATTTTTTGTTTCAAACGGTTTTTTTTTTTACATTTTTTCACATAAATTGTCAATCACATTTGAATATGTTGTACTGCTGCTTGTCCATTTAATGAATTCAGCAATATGGTCTATGTTTTCTGCATAACAAGTGCAAAAGTCATATATGGTTTTATACAAGACACGCTCACTATAATATTTTCAAAAACAAAAAAATATTAATTTATGCAGAAAACTGCAAAATTTAAAAAAAAAAATGATCATTCATGAAAGCGACCCTGACAATTGTAACAAATTTCAACTCTACAGTCTACAATTTGTAATCTTCCGATGTGTTTTCTTTCCTGTCTGTTATTTATATTTACGCTCCACCTAATTACCATTCGGTTTTCTACATATCAAAGCTAAAATCTATAGCATACCAACTATGTTTTACTTGAACAATTTAAATGTATGCATAAATTTTAAATAATATGGCATAACGTTAAGAATAATTCTCCAAAAGTTTCATACCAATTATTTGATATTGTTTCAAAAAAAAAATCATAAATTTGTTTGACAAAATCTAACGAAACTATTGGCTAGCATATTTGAAGAGATGTGTACTTAATATTTTTTCTTACCTCGTCCAACTAATAACTGTGCATATATATTTTGAGAGTGATATTTTCACTTTATTTTTTTTACAAATCTAACAACTTTGATCACATTTCTTTTAATTATTCTGCAAACACTACTCATTAATGTCTTAATCAATTCTAAAACACAATTTTATCATATAATCAATTTGTAATTAACATATATAAATTTCAATATCTTTCCACTTTATTTAGAGCATATCAACGCAATTGCAACACTATTTAGCAGTTATAAAATCACGAAACAGCCCGCCGTTAGTGGCGCTGCAGCACGCAATAGTGGCAGCAACACCACAGTTCTAAACAAGTCCAAATATAAAGCTGGACCGAAGTCTATGCATATGTCGCGTAAAAGGAATGCAATGTCGGAAAGGCGTAAACATTCTACTAACTCGCCACAGTCTGTCTCCAATTCACAATCACCGACAACACGTAATCACTCAACATCACCGGCCAGTTTGCGCGCAAATAGTCCTGTTATTATAGCGCCCGAAACAGCAGCTGATCCGAAATTGAATATGAAATGCGCTGTGATAATGCAAGAAAATGAGAACGTCATCAATTATAAACGACAACAGGTCGCCTTCATCAATGAATTATTGGAGAAACAAAGAGAAATGCAACGGCAGCGTGCACTAAAACGACAAGAGTTCCAGAATATATTGAAGCAAAAACGTGAGGAGGGTAAACGCTTGATGGCGGAAATTTCGCAAATAAAAAAGCAGCAAGCCGCAGCGCACGAAAAGATTTTAAAAACACAGACACATCAACCAAAACAATCGCCTACACTTTTAAATCGCAAACGATTATTGGTGAGAGAAAGAAATATAACATTCAAAACAAAGACAAAAGTACGCAGCCGTTCCACAACGCCCAATCGCACAAATAATCTGGAAAATGTTGCAGAGACGGCTGGTGAAGGAATAGATACAGCAAGCGCTGCTATAATACAAACAATGATAGGCGACACTTTTGAATTGGCGACTGAAGCTATGCCTTTAAGCGATGGCGCGAATAGAACTTCTGTCGCATTGAAAAGTATAAAGGCTACACAGATGCAAGACAAAAAATCTACCACTTCAATACGTTCGACAACAGGTGCCTCAAATGGAGAGGCAAATACATTAACGAACTCAACAAAATGCAGAGTGCCGAGTACATCGTCAAATACATTAACAAAGTTAAATGCAATTGAGCAAGTTAATTCAGCATTACAATTGACAGAAGAAAATAGCAATGAAAAGCAAAACGCCGACACTTCAAGTAAAGCAATAAAAACTAATATAACGGCAATATCAACACAAACCATGAAAAGCCTGCAGGAAGCTGAAGAATTGACAGGCATGGAAATACCGAGCGCAGTGTTGCCATTGACAAGTAAGACGAGTTTCAAACCCGAAAATCCGAAAATACCGGCATTACTAGCATTAGCAACAACAACACCGTATAAACGTTGTGCTAGATCAATGACACCCACACGTGGAGATTATGATACGACGAAGCAGTCCGAACTGCATACAAAACGTATTACAGATAATTTGTTAGTTAATTGCTCATCACCGTTATCTACACCCACCACATCTAGAACACGTCTACAACGTGCACCGTCATTATCACCGTCAATATTCATGAATCGCAATCGTGTGGAGGTGCGACGTAGCATGCAAGATCCCACTAGTAATACCGACTTCACTACGAATAGCACATCTTGGTTGCTGAATGCTTCGCCGCGCACTTTCAGCAAAACATTAAAAGTTCGACTAAAACGTTTACAGCATATAAATATGTTGCCTACAACCGCAAATTCGCCTGAAAAGGAAACAAACGATAAAATTTCAATGCCAGCGTCTGTCATGCCAACTCTCTTAAGCGAACATGAGGCGCGAACAACACATACAGTTGCTAACGCGCTAAATGAAAATATAGGGATCGCAACACAAGAATCTCAAATTAAAAATAATAAGCGCAAGCGCGTGCAATTATTGAAACAACAGCTCAAAAAAGAGTTGCATGAATTGGGTAAATCATTTGTTAGGCCAGTCGACGCAAAAACTGAAAATACCTTACGTCTGCTGTCATCTAAGGATATAGCATGTAGTCAAGCCACGCAAACAGCTGAAGAGCGCATTAACAAAGGAGCACGGCGGAAGCACGCAAAAAAGGTGCAACAAAATAGCAAAAAGTTAAAGCGCTTAGAAAAAGTCAACAACGATCAGCATACAAATAAAATGCAAACCGATTTGACGATTAACGACAGTCCATCTGATAATGCTGTTGGGTGTGATAGTAAAGATGCGAAGACAGCGAAGAGCGATGTTGGAGACGACTTACAATGTGATAGAAATCAAGAAACGAAAGAAATAATTGGTGAAACGTTAGCAAATGTTAACAATGATCTATGTCCAAGCAGTAGGCAAATAACTATTGAGTCTAGCGAAACTGTCGTAGAGCAAGCGTTAGGACAACATAGTGAAAATAACGCAAAACATCAACAGTTTTCAATAGAGCCTTCGAATAGCGATAAAAATGCAATTGAAGACATTGAAATTGCAACTGCGCAAAAAGAACCCGCCTCAAATAACTCTATGAGCATTAATTGCGACAACGTTATGGATAAAAAACACAAAAGAACTCATAAACACGGTGCGATCGTTACCCAAGTTGTAGATGTTACACCTGGCCGGCATGTTAATGATAATCTTTTGAGCGATTTATTGCTAGTCGCAGCTGCAAACAATTCAGCGGTGTTAAATAGTAATGACGTCTTGAACACAACTGCTAGTTTAGCTTTTATTGAACCGCCTGCTGCAGAGTTACCAATTCCCCGCAAAATTACGGAAACTTGTACAAAACCGACTGTCGAACCCACTTCGGTCGTCAAGCCGAATAATTTACTGCCGGAAATACCTAACGGTGCTAGTGACAAAACGCATGTTGAGATAGCCGATGAAATGGCGGTGGCTGTGTCGGGTCTTGCAATGTTAGCAAATAGACCGTTAACAACAATAAATACCGAAAACTGCAAAAACGCGCCTGAATTCCAAAATGAAAATGTGGACACAATCTTTCCAAAGAAAATGTCCAGCGAATCAATTTCCTCTGACATGCAATGTGTTGCTGAGCCAACGACTGTGATTGGTTTGTTAAACGATACTCGAAACCATACAATAACCACAATCGACGCGCATGCAACCACTGATGAAACAAAACAAAGAGTTGTGGAAATTCCTAATGACATTGTTGCCCTGCCAAATGATAAAGGTGACATAACAGATGGTGAGGAGTCTAGCAGTGATTGTTTGTTGTCGCAATTGTCAAAACGTGTACATAAAATGTCCGATTTGGAGAGTATTGTCGATGCCACCACTGTGCATGTGATTAAGGATGCCACCATGACGCTGATGAGTTTCGAAGCCACACCAACTTTGCCAGCTTATTTGCTTAATGGCGAAAGTCGTGATGTGCCCACACCACCAGCTATAGCCACACCCGCGCCGACCCCTGCACCCACACCCACACCCACTGCCGATTTATACGCGGAGACTGAGCAGCCGAAGTCTGAACCGACACCACCATTGCCTGAACTAATGATCAAAGAAAATGCGCATGCTCCAACACCAATAGATCCTATAATAAAAGAACATTTAACTACACCAAACGACTCAACAGATGCAATGGTTGCAGTTAAAGTACCCGAACCAGCGCAGGAGAACATGAGCTCATTAGCAGATGCACCCTTACAAGCTCAACAAGCGATAATTAATACTGACGAAGGTTTGTCTAATAATCATTTGTCAGCACCATTGACGCAAGAACAACAACAGTTTGAATTAGAAGTAAATTCACCGGCGCCGGCAAGTGGTAAGCTTTTATTTGTTATGAAAAGTTTTGGTATTTTTACATAGATCATTAAGCATGGAAAGTCAATAATCCGAATTTAGAATTTTGTTATACCATTTTATCCGTACTGACGAAGCAGCATTTTAATACAAATCTTTATTATTACCTTCAAAATAGGCTCCTTTTGAGCCAATATAAGCCTGTCAACGCTTAATCCAATTTTTTATACATTTATTATAAGCCTTGGCGGGGATGGCCATCAGTGCTGCCCGTTTTACGTAGCGGATTTTTAAGACAAATATCACAAGGAGCCTGGCGAATCTGTCGAATCTGGTGGCTGAGCGATGGCTCTCGTTTCATGTTTGCCAAAAAGTCAGTCAGAATCGTGCTAGAATGTCACGGCGCATTTAGGTCATTTGGTACGAGTCTATCATTACCGCGCTTCATACCCAAAACATTAACCAAAATTAGTTGATTCGATCCATAAGAGATGTTGAGGTCCTCTGCTATCTCTCTGATGCCAACATGACGATTTTCAAGCACGGTTTATTTAAATTTTTCGATGTTATCGTCATTAACAGTGGAGGATGGACTACACGTATGGCGCAAGTTTTCGATGACTTCACGACCTGCTCTGAATGCTCTGTGCCACTCAAATACTTGTGTTCATGTTAAAGAAGACTCGCCAAAAGATTTCTGTAACATTTTTAACGAACTGTAAACGTGAATCCATTGGAAACGCAACATTTTAAGCAAACTCGTTGCTAAAGTTTTTGTTTTTATGGAAAAAATTATCAGACAAACATTTAGCATCGTAAACAAAAACACACTTAATTGACATATGAAGACAATTGTGACAATTTAAAGAAAAATAAATAAATAACAACGTAAAAAAAAAATTAAAAAATAACAAATAAATGAACTCACAAATAGCGTTCCTTTAAGTTAAAAACGACGATTTGAAAGCTTAAAATGAAATATTGAATTTTTTTTAAGCTATTCACACAAATACACCGCGGTGGGTATCCGGGTACCCGGTAACTAACATAAGGGTTAAATGGACTAGGCAAGTTTGAACAGATGTAATAATTCGTTTGTGTCTATTAGAATGTTTCATTGTTGTATTGAAAATTGTTTAATACTTAAGTGTTATTAGAGAATTATTAAATTCACTGCCTAATTTGTTCATAATTTCCCCCCTTACAGCAATATCGACCTCAGATCATGAAGTATCTTCAACCCAAGAGATCGTTTATACACCAACAAAACGTTCTAATGCTAATACACTCAATAGCACCGCCGGTATGTCGATACCAACACCCAACGAAGAAGAGGCAGCCATGTTAGTGCAAAATAGTCAAATAGATACGACACATCACCTGCCAGAAAGCTCATATTATATGCGCAAGCGCGCACGTAAATTTTCAGATGAATTTACTTTGAGTGAAAATAAGAATGAAAATTCCGCTAAAGACATAATGAAGCAAAGACGTAAAACGTTCTCCTCTGAATCATGTCTACCCGCACAATTTTCATCGAATCTTACAACATTCACGAAAAACAATAACGAACTCACGAATAGCAGTGCAACAGCTGGCACAAGTAACGGCATAAATAATGGTGGCCAAAACAGTGGTGGTAGTTCACCATCTACCACCACTGAACCAGTGACTAAGCACGCGCCAGCACGTCGGCGCAATCATCAACAAAAACGCAACAATTCACAATCACCGCTAACTGCGCGTAGTCGCGCCGGTGGCAGTGCGGGTGAATTGAATGGCAGTTTTGTTTATAGTTGCAGCCGTTTGCAACCTACTAACGTAGATATGGCGGATGTGGAACATTGTGTGGTGCTGCCAGCGAGTGCTGTTGTACCACCAGTAAATTTGGGTAACATTGCGCGTACATATTCGAAAAATAACATAGCCCAGATTAAGGTGTTCGTACCACCTGAAGTGGAAATGTGTTTGGAAAACGCAGATGCAGAAAAAGACGCCACTGTAGCGACCACCACAAGTAAACGTGGTCGTCCAAAAGGCGGCATCATAAATCGAAGTCGAAAACAAACAAAAGACGAAACAGCTGAAAAAGTAAAGGCGAAAAAGACCGCTACAAATATAACGAAAACGAAAACAATGCAATCCTCGAACAAGCGCGATACTGCTGCTGATAGTCGTCCGAAACCTGCGGATAGCAAATCTTCAAAATCAACAACAAGCACCAAGACACCAACGCGTTCGAAGCACGTAGAACGCGCATCTAATCGTAAACGGAAATAACATATCAATTCAAGTATGTCGACACGTTGTAGCACTGATGACGCTGATAATTATGATAGTGATTATGTTGTCAAAAATTACGGAAATATTTCGCCGTGCTCATCTTTGCAGTCGTCTGAAAACGAACGTTTACACACACTGCGACCACGTCTGCAGGAGCAATTGCAGCGCATGGTGCTAACTGAAGATCACTCACTACATGAGTATGAAATTGAGGACGCCGAGCGCTTAAATGTGTTTGATATTGCTCAAGATAATAATATTGTTGACTCGAAATGGAATGTGCCGGAAATGCAACCAATTGTTTTGGTGCAACGCATTTGCTGGAGAAAGGGTGTATACAGCGATTAGTGGATTAGTAAAGTTGGTTTCTTTATTATGTTTTATCTGAATGGGAAATATGTTGTAGAAGTTTAATTAGGGCGTATAATTATAACACGTTCCAATGTTTTGTACATGTGAACATTTTCTGTTAATTTAATTAATTATTAATTATTTGTATGTAAATTATATATATGTATATGAATATGTAAACTTAAAAATATAAAAAAAAATTGTAGAATGTAAAAAGTACTGCCAGAAACAGAATATATGTTTATATACACCCAAAACAATACTAAAACAGTCATACATACTAAATGCATAAAAAACGAATAAATATGAAAAATAGTGGCAATGAAGGTAGTGTGAAATTTGTAATAAAGTTTAAAAGAAAACAATATATGGCTTGTGTAAATGCGGCAGTCATGTGAGTTGTGAATAGCATGGCAAATATTCGTAAAAATCAAACCAATATATACATGCAGATTTTTGCAGAAATTTCATTGATTTTAATAAAGCTACTTATTGTACAATTTTAAACTAATTTGCTGATTAAGAACGCCAGACTAGCATGGTGTATAAACCAATTGTAATATATGTAAAATTGTAGCGTTATGTAAAATGAAAATAAAGCATGTATATATGTATACGCGTATATATAACAAATTTATATATTGTTAAACTTTTAGTTAAAGATTTTGAATAATTGTAATTTAAGTTTGTTTTATATTTATTTTTATTAAAATATTAAATTTGTGGTAATATTGTTTCTAATTAAATTTCGAATATACGTACATAATTTCTTAGCCGTTTATACTTATGATATTCATTTAGAATTGAAGTAAATTTAATTCCCATGAAATATTATGAATTAGTATTTCGGCAGTAAATTCGTTAACGTTTCCTTAAAAGATATGAACAACAATGCCTTTACACGCGACTATTTCTCTCCAATATGGTTATTGTTTCTAAACAATATTTTTCTAACAAATTGCATTGATATCATTAAACTTATGAAAAAATACAGGTTAATTAATAATGAAAACGATAAATTGTGTAATAATAGATATTTTTATAAAAAAAAAAATCGATACATATATAATGTATATTTTATTGTGTTAAATATGGCAGCTCAATTTCGAAACTAGAATTGTAATGCAAAAAATAATAAATAAGAGGAAAATACTATAAAAGGTTTTTTTGGCATCGACAAATATATGTACATACATACATTTGCTTAAATGCATATGCGACGGTAAAGAAACTTATTATATAATATAACTCAAATTTATTAGTGTTTGAAAAAAATAATTATATATACATATATAAGTAAAAAGCAAATAGATTTGCGCATATAGCGTATTATAAGTGGTACAAAGCGTCATTCAATATATCTATATATATAAATATAAAACGTGTAAAATAAGTTATTGCACGATATATGCATATAAAAAAAGAAACTATTTTACGTAAATGAAAATTACATATGAAAAAAAAATTTATTTTACATATATGTATGTAGGTAAGCAGTTAGATATAAGCTATTGGAGTACCACACGAAAGAAAATACTACCACAGAATTTCTTAGCACAACGTAAAAATTATTGTTTGTAGCAAAAATTTAATTTCGGTAAAAAATCTTAAGATAAATTTAATATTAAAATATATATTACATATATATATATGTATGTAAGCGCATACATGCGTATATATTATAATACTGTTTTCGGGTTTATCAAGTCGTTGTAGCTGATAATTTAGATTTATAATAGTTTTAAGCGTCAACAGGCAAGCGTGCATTGTACACATACAATTTGAAAATATGCCAAAATGGTTTTTTATAGAACAGATTGTAAATCACACAAAATCAACAAAAAGTAAACAGAAAAATCACGAGAAAAACACAAAAAAAAAAAAAGATTTGTCGACATTATTGTTTTCAATTTTTTTTTCGTAAGAGGAAACGAGCACCGTAGTAACACAATCTTATACCATATAATTGAAACATGATGTGTATTAATTTCAGAAGATGATTGATATAATATGTATACTTGTATGTCTCTAATAATAGAAATATGATAAAAAAAATATATATTTAAAAAACACTGTAATTAAAAAAGCAATAACGAACTTACATTTTCCCAAAGTCTTCGAAGCACAGCACTCTATTCTGTTATTTCATGTCATATGATTATTACACATATAACAACATACGTACATAAATATTAGAAAGCCGTGACGTCTTTTATTGTGCAATCTTGGTGAAACACACAATAAAAATAAAAATGAACGTTTTGATGGTGAAACGCTGGTGGGGGCAAAATAAAAGATTTAAGATGAAATATGATTTAATAAAATATATATGTATTCAAAATATAAACAACCGTACAAAGCCAAATATTTTAGAGGATATAACAATAAAACTGGTAATATAATATTTCCTTAAAACAAAAACACGAAAAAGTTTGCTCTAAAGCGTTAATCAAGCGGTGCAAAAAAAAAAATTAATTGAAACATATGACAAAAAATTAAATAAAAAGTTGCTATAAGAAAGCCAATATGACAAAAAAACAAAAAACAATAATAATAACACTCATTAAATTTATAAACACACATGTAAAATAATATTTTTATTATTATACTTTGAAATATATATTATTATTTTAAAAGGTCTTTTACTTAAAAAATCACTTTTGAATATTATTTGCGTTATAATATTTGTAAAAGCAACGTTTGCTGGCAGTAATAACTTTGCAACTTTCTTCCCTTAAACGTTTCCTTAATTTGATTAATTGAAATGCACAATACTACATAGATACCTTAAAGTAAGTTACAAGTATATTGTATCCCGTATTAGTTTACTATAAAATTTTTTCCGTTGTTACAATAATATATTGTATATGAAAAAAAATATTTGAAACAAAAAGCAGTAGCGCATATATTTTGTTAAAAACAATTCGATTATTGATACAGAAAGTCATAAAGGGTGCATTTGTATTTATTAAGAAATAATTGCAATTTAAGTAAATTTCGTTATTGCTTATATAATAAAAATGCCTTGCAAAATATGTATAATTATATTCAACGGGAAATAGCCAAAAAAAAAAAAGAGCAAATATAACAAACAATAAATAAGTGCATTTTATTACAATATTATGAATATATTTAATTGACAATTTAAAGTTTATTGTAGCTAAAGCAGACACTTACAATTATTGTGTATATTATTAATACGCCAGCAATTTATTAGTGTATTTATATTACGTACGCTTTATATAAATGTACACATACCTTATACATTTATATATACCTATAACACTATTAAGCTAAGTGAGTTATTTAAGTTTATACATTTTGACAAACAAAAAACACCCTATTTTATTTTGTTGTTATTTATTGTGATAATTTCTAAATAAAGTTAAATCTTTGTATTTTACTAAATATTACAATGTAAAGTAAATATAAACTATCCAGAGTATTTTAAAATTTTTAACCATGTTTTTTGTATTACACATTGAATGAGAAGCTGTTTCAAGGTAAGCATAACTGTTGTTGCATTAAATATTTTAATTATAAGAGAAAACTATGTATGTTAATAGGCGCGTATGCTACATGCTTTGAGTGGTTACATACAGTTAGAATTTTCAAAAAATCTATTTTTGTTTTCTTTTTTTTCTTCTTAATGTACATATATATAAGAATACACACAGAAAATTTCATATCGTGCCGGTGAATATTTTCGAAGTTACACGCAAATTTGGAAAGACGTTTTAGCGCGCTTGGAAGTACAAGGCCGGAGCCGACGAACTTTAAACTCGTCATTTTTAGAATGGTGTTTTCAAAGTCGGTGACCAACATTACTCGAAAACGGTTAAACCGATTAATCTCAAATTATAACACGAGCTTCTTAAATATATTTTTTTAGTAATTAACCGAAGATTTTTTCTAACAAATTTTTAAATTCCATCTGATTCTTTCACTGTACAGGATACAAATCGAGCATCAGTAATGTTATTGGGGTAAAACTTTGCACAAATAGTGTCCTCAAGGTATTTAATCTAACGCTGAAAAAATGTCAAAATCAAAATTTTTTAAGAACCCAGACAACAAATATATGGACACCTGTGCATATGGCTGATTTTTTACCGAACATATCGATTAGTCTATGAGTTACTAGTATTGAAATTCGGACAGATTATTTTTGTGATAACAGCATGCCATTGTGCTAAAGATGTGTAAAATCGCGTTAATACTTCCCTTAGCCTCCAAATACCTAATACAAATATTTTCGAATTTAAGGTGGACTTTATACCGCATCTATCAGTCAATGTGTAAGAAATCTGAATGAAATTCCAAAAGCAACTCTTTCTAATTGTAGTGTATCTTCTTGCCTGTGATTGTAAATAATGTATGCAATACTTACTACGTTCAACTAAAATATATATCACTTTACCTTGCGAGAGTAAAAAATGTTCGGTTACACCCGAACTTAGCACCTCCTTACTTTTTTTTTTTTTTTGTTTCTTTAATTTATTAATTTCAAAGTCTGCAGATTGCTTTCAATTTTAAATGATCAAAATGTACAACTTATCAGCCAGAATTTAATATATCTATTTGCTATATGTTGGTACTCAAAAGTGTTCTTTCATACAAGTACATACTATTTGGACATTTTACATATTTCTTGTACTCTTAATAACGTTATACTTACCCCTTCTACTATCTTCAAAGCTATGTAGCGATATATTTACATATATAATAATATGCAAAATATCGTTGTTTTTAATGAAGTAATTTTTAGTTTATTTATATAAGCTCAAATTTACACATATACAGTTACATTTGCATTAACTACATACATGTGAAATAGTGTACATACTGTGTAACAAAATATTTGGTCAATATAAACCGACAGTTAATTAGAATTTTGTGGGAATGTATGTTTATGGTGCAGCATAATACAGTCTAACACACACCTATAGATATCTAGTAATAAAAAACTAATAAATATATGAATTTCTTTTAAAATAGTCAAAATTTAGACGACACGACACACGAAATATTAAAAAAAAAAAACAGTATTATATTTGTATGTATGTATGTATGCATATACAGATGTATGCCAGAAGTAGCCAAGTTAACGTAAAATTTATTCGATTTGTGTTAGGTTTCGGAAACAGTCTATTAGTGTATTTTTTTTATTATAAAGTTTTCTTTTATATTTGTATATTTTTTTCCATTTTTGGAAGATATTCTACAGCGTTAGCGCTGGCTAACTATGAGCAACACGTTCAGTCACATGAATTCATATACAAATAGCAACGCTGCCGACAGCATAGGCGATGAAAGCATTGTGGCGACGATTATTATTAGAGTAGTAACCAGTTGCAGTGACATATATATGTATACAATTAACTAGGTATAGTTATTATGTGGATTAAAATCTGTTTCCGCTGTGCCGCCATCAGTGCCGTTTGCAGCAAAATGTTGCGCATCTCGCTGTTGTATCGCTGCATTTATAGCCTCTTCGGTCACTGCGGCTGCTGCGATGGCAGCAGGTGATAGCGGCAACAAACAGCACGCACCCGCAACATCGCCACACTGATCGGCGTTAGTTGGCTTCTCGTTGTTCTTTTCAAGTTTATCAACATTATCATTCGGATTTTCTTTGTTTACAAGTTCATTTTCATGCATTAATGCGTTAGTTGCCAGATGCTCTGCAAATGTGTTATCAAACAAAATGTTGCTGGTATTGCTGCTACTATTAGCGGAATTTTGATCAGCTTCCGCCAAGTCTTCGTCGTTGTTTTCTTTATTGCTAATACTGTTTCCATTTTCTTGCTGCTGTTGTTGTTGTTGCGCTTGCTGCTGATTTGCCATTTTATTGCGAATGCGTGGTAACTCTAGACTAGCGCTTGACGCTTCCGAAGTACCACTGATGCTTAAATCGTCGCCTTGTCGCCACTCACCTTCGGAACGTGCGCCTGGAAAAATGCCTTCCAAATAATTTCGATACCATTGCAAGAACTCGTCACGTTGACGTGGTGCGCAGAGTTTTTTAATTCTCATATAGAATTTCTTGGGCGAAATGTGTGGCGCAGCAGTGGAGAGCGTTTTATGGCTCACAAGCGTTGGTGCAAACTTTTGCACTGCGCAGGCGGTCAGCTTAGCGATTTCCACTAACACAGTGTCGTTAATTTGAGTGTTAACATGCGTTTGGTTATGTATACGTGTTATTATGTATGTGATAAGATCATTGCTATATGTTGGACGTATATTGCTGCCGCCACTGGCGTGCTAAAATCAAGTAAAATGTAAAATAAATTAATAAAAATTAATTTTTTTTCCACAATTGCTTCTTTAATGAAATACTAACCGGCATTGCTTCCGCATCACCGCCGGCACCACTGTTGTTGACAGTATCTGAACGATTTTTGTGTTTATTGCTGTTAGCTATCATCGATTTATTGCTAATATTTGATTCTGCTTGACTAAACACATTTTGTCGCCAACTTGGCACGGTGTTGCTATCTGTGCGTCCGTTACTATCAGACAATTTATGCTGTTGCGTCTGACTAAGCGCTGTTGCATCGCTAACTGTCACATTATTAATTGTATTATTGCTGTTGTTGTTGTAACGCATATCATCCTCCTCCGGTTGTTCGCTTTCGCCTGCTTGCGGTACGCTTGGTACGTGGCCTGTACTGTTGTTGATGTTCGCCATTGCCTCCACTAACGCTGCTGCGGCATCCTCATTGTCCGCTTTGTTGCTTTCTGTGTCAGCATTATTTGCTCCATATTCGTCCTCCTCTGCATTCTCTTGCAGAGCAGCTGCTTGCCGATTATTTACATAGGCGTTAACTGGAGAGATTGGCAAAGCGTGTTGATCATCCTCAGCGGCAAGATCATCATTGGATTCATGTTTGAACGCATAAGAGTTGGCTGGTGCCGTTCGTCCAGCGCCAAAGTTACCAGACAATGTTAATGGATTCTGTTGTTGTTCTTGCTGTTGCTTATACTGTTGCAAACGTTGCTGTTGCTGTTGATTGCCCATGCGCGCATTCAAATTGAATTTACGCGTTGGATCGCGTGGTAATGAAGTTGCGCCCAATAAATCATTGGACTCTTCATGCTCGTGAGCAGAACTGGCCGTATTTGTAGCGGATAGACCAGCGCAAACTTGACCAACATTACGCACACAATTGCTCTCAGCTGACTCTTTCTCTAGCAGCATGCGTTCGAGGCGACGGAAAACATCTTCTTTTATTGACTCATAGAATTTGGTAGTGAATTTATCATTCTTCAAAGCATTAACAAGTAGATTTCGTTTAATCTCTTCAGATGTGGTATCATCGTCCTCCTCATCATTTAACACGTCTATGTCTACGTTTAAATCGACACCAGCTTCGCCTTCAGTTTCAACTTCACGCTCAGGATTCTCGTTATTAATATTAGGCGTATTATTAATAATTCCATTGGTGTCCATTAACTGCAATCCATTAGTGTTCGGCATGTATGGCGAGTTATATGTGGTTGCTGTGCTGCCACCCACTGTGGCGGGCAAAACATTAATAGCGTCGTTATGATCAGTGGTCACAGTACGTAGTAAAAGATCGACACGTTCACGATTCCGTAATTGTGCCTCTGCTGCAGCTACCGCCTCGCTAACCGAGGCTGGTAATAAATCCTGATGCTGCGCCTGTGTGTAATCAGCCATGTTTCGTAAGGTTGGCGGTGTCGTTGGATCGAGCTGTTGTTGTGCGCGTAACAACTGCTGTTGTTGTGATAGCATGCGTTGGTGTTGTTGTTGTTGCTGCTGTTGCTCTGATTGCATTCTATTCGGATTGTGATGATCCATGGCTTCGGCACCACGACAATTTGGCTTTGTCAACAACTTATTGCGCTGATAATGCGGACTATTGCCAAAGTTGACATTCATGTTGCGCAACATGTTGCTCGAATTCGAACCCATATTGCTGCTCAAGTGTGCATAGGGCGCGGCCAAATCACTGTCAATAATATTGTACGTATCGTAAACATCAATATCAACATTGTCGGTGTCGGTATTGACTTCGGTGCAATTGGTGGCGTTCGCAGCAGCGCCGGCTGGTGGTAGCCAAGACGATTGGTATAAGTTGTTGTTATTGGTGTATAATGAATTCGGCAGTCCAACATTTTGTTGTTGTTGCTGCTGATAGCGATTGATATGCGAACGCTGCAACGTGTGCAAATACTTATTATCGTTCGCATTGCGTTCGAAATTCAAATTGTTGCAACTATTGCTATTACTACCGTCTACGGTGCGATACAACTGTGGCTGCGTTTGTGCTGCGCGTTGCTGTTGCTGTTGGCGTTGCTGCACCGCTTCTTCACGCTGCTGTTGCTGTCGCTGTAATTGCTGCAAATTACTCGTGGTCAACGCTGCAGGTAATGTTGTTGTTAATGCGCGGTGATGGGGCTGTAATTGCGAACGATATTGCGTCGGACCACGCCCCTCAGTTTGTTCCATTACGCGTTGTTGTAGATATAGTTGATGTTGGTGTTGTTGTTGGTTCTGCTGCTGCTGCTCTTCATTGCTCTTGTTCGAATTAGTGGAAAGTAAATTTTGACGCGAATAACTAAATAGTAAATAAATGGAAAAGGGAAAAAGCATTCGCAATTTGTTTTTGTTAGTTATTTCAAACAAGCATTAGTGATTAGCGTACAAAAAAGGAATATAAAAGAGTTAACCTGCAACAATTTTTAATAAATTTTTTTTATAATATCTGTGTTAATGACTATGTAACATTAGGGTGCCCGTAATTTCTCTAGTTTCAGTTTTTGCCCTAAAAGCAACAAGCCAAAGTAAGCAAGCTCTTCATTTTCAACTTGAACCGTGCATAAATCATTTTACTTCTTCCATATATTTTATATGGAATTTTTTGAGCTTTTGCAATAAAATTGTTATCACCTAAGCTGATGAATTTACATCTTTGAAAAATTGATATTCTAATACTAAATTTTCGGCTCCACAAAAAAGGTAACCTTTAAAAGTTATACGCAGTTAAAGTTATGCACCAAATGTACTGTATTCATATAGTACACCATGTCGTATGAGCAACACAGAATGTATCTACCACTTGCTCAGGGCATTGGTTGAATAACTTTAATTGCGTATAACTTTTGGAATGTTTTTATGAAAAACAGTTATTAAGAAATTTTTTGTAGAACGTAAAATTTTGTACCAGAATATCAATATCTTTTTCAAGGTTGTACTTTTACATGCTTAATGTAAGATATCAAAAAATCCCATGTTATAAATATAAAGAAAATATCAGAAAAATTAAGGCACGGTTTAAAATGAAAAAAATTAGCTGTTTTTGTTGGAGCTAAAACTTTATTTTTAGAGCGAAAACTGAAATTTCAGTGGGCGTTGCAAAAAAAAACAGCAACTTGGGAAATAACGGACAGCTTAATGTGGCATATTGAGCAAAATAATTTTGTACGAGCTACATATCTTCTTTAGGTATACTTATACGATAAATAATTGGACTTGCTATTATCGTAAATACGATATCAATGTATATTATTTGTAAAAAAGTTTCTAAGAAAAATGCTAACTTTGTATGTCGAAATAAACTTGGTAAACTCAAATAATAATATTATATAACAAGTGGTGGAATCCAAATCAAGCTGCGAGTAATAAAATATGGCATGCACAAACTAAATTAATATTTTATATAATAAAGTAGTTAATATTCAACTGGGTTTATTGCCATAACTCAACTGTAACGAAAGCTTTCTAAAGCGCACTCGTGTTTTAGACTAATAGAAGCGTTTAATTATTACAAATATTTATAAAAAAAATAGTGCGCATCAACTGTGGTGTTAGTTGCATAAAATATAAATATAAAAAAAATTAATCCCTCATTGTGCAAGCAAACTTACCCACACCTTCAATAGATACTTTTCTTTGGGGAAAATGAAATATAATTATATTTAAATGTGCTGCACATTTTTTTATTGAAATAATCGATAGATAATAACTGAACTAATTTTTATACAATAAAAAAATCAGCCATAACAAAATATATAATTGCCATTTAGAACTAATCAAAGAACTAATAGGTGCTAATAGTAAGAAATACGTTTTAAGTAGTTTTATAAATAAATTTATAGTGCGAATTTGAAGAATGCGTTAAAGTTTTCTTTTTCAAAGTTTTCAATAGACGGAAATTTGGATAGATTAATAGATTACAGCAGTAGATACAATGAATAACCAAAAGTTGCCTAACAAAATACAAATATAAGTATAAAGTTATAGTAAATGTGCAAAAGTTGGTGAAAAAATGTACAATTAATTGCACCGCAATAACGTTAATAAAGTATAACAACCCAGTACCCTTGATATAGTATAAACTACAATACATGGTAATTCAAAGAGAATTGTACGCAATTTTTTCTACTTCAATGCATCGAAATTACCTTCGAAAATTGTCCCAATAATTGTTGGCGCGATTACCGGGTGGCACTTGATTATTCAATGTATTACCTCCGCCAATATTGACGTTACTATGACCATGTTGTTGTTGCTGTTGTAGCTGCTGCTGCTGATGCAAATTGTTAGCATAGTGATTTTGTGTGCGCAAATTGGCATTATTTTGATGTATAGCGTTGTTATGATGGTGCATAAAAATTGGTCCTGGTCCAGCGGCATTACCCTGCAGTGGTGGTGATTGTGGTACTTCATTGTTGTAATGTGATGCGGCCTGATTGGGTGGTGGTGGTGGTGGTGGTGCGGCGTTATTTAAAGTGTTATAAAGGCCGGCGTTGGTACTGCTAGCGGCCGCAATATTGCTGTGTTGTGTTTCGCTGCTGAAAGCTGTTGCGATGCGACCATGTTGTTGATATTGTTGTTGCTGATGACGTTGATAGTTGGAGAATGCGCTATTTCGTGTAGTTGTGGTAAGACCGGGCATGAAGAGCGTTGGTTGCTCAGATTGTGCACGATTTGTGCTGCTCAAATAAAGATTGTTTGGCAATGTGCCTGTTGTGATGCCGGGCGGTGGCACCGATTCGGCACGCAGTGAGTAGGGCAAATCCGTTAATGGTATAGCGTTGACGTTGCCGGTTAATGCAAGTAAACGCTCCTGTAACTGTATATAATGGTGATATTGTTAAGATATCATATTTTAACTAAAACACAAAAACAAACTTTAACTTCGGTTGCACCGAAACTATAATACCCTTCACAAATATAAAATATTACATAAAAAAATTTGATATTGTTCCGTGAGTTTGTATGGCAGCTATATTCTGTAGTGGTCCGATCTGAAAAATTTTTTCGGAGATTGTACCGTTGGATTGGACAAAAATCCATACCAAATTTCGTGTAGACATCTTATCAAATAAAAGTGTGTTTCATACAAAGATTAAATTTTGATCGTTTACTTTGTATGACAGCTATATGCTATAGTGCTTCTATATCCGCGGTTCCGATAATAAGCAGCTTCTTCGGAAGAAAAGGAGTTATGCAAAATTTAAAACCGATATCTCAAAAACTGAGGGACTTGTTCACGTATATACAGACAGACGGACATGGCTAAATCGACTCAGCTCGTAATGCTGATCATTTATATATATATTTTATGTTTACAACTTTTCGTTTTGGGTGTTACAAACTTAATATCCCCTGTTCAGGCTAAAATATATGTATATAATAAGAATATCACTGGCTGCTTACTTACCACATGTATGGTGTTATTCAAAGCATCAATTTCACGTTGCTGATGCCACAACATCTGATTACATTGGCATACAGAATTGATGAGCATTTGTTGAGTTTGTACGAATTGCTGTAACAATACAGGATCGGCGGCCAATTGTGCAGCTGTATTTGTAGAGCTTATTGTTGGTGTTGGTCCGCTAACAATGGGCGCATTAGTAGCACTATTTGCTGCACTGCAAATACATTCACTGTTCACGGCAGATTGTGGCAGCAAACCAACTGGTGTGAATGGTGCACCAACACTCTGAGTTGTTGTTGCCGAGTTCGGTTGTGTTGCAGTTATTGGATGTGACGGAGCGCCAAAACCATAGTACAATTGTGGATTCCAAGTGTTGGGCATTGGAGGTAGCGGTGCTGATGGAGAGTTAAAAAAGTTATTTAAAACTAGAACATAAATGAACAAAGCAATTATAATTTAAAAGAAAACTTACGCCAACTGCTGCAAGCGCCCATGGCCGGCATTGGTGGTGGCATTGAGAATTGGGAGCTACCCGATTGTACACTACCAGCTTCTAGGGAAGCGCCATCCTGTGTGGTACTATTGGCATTGGCTAGTGTAGAATGACGACGTTCACCTGCCGTAGATGACGTTAAATTTGTGTCAAAACTTTCTTCCTTACCCAGAGGCCTGGCTGATACATGTTGTCCTTGGCTTTGAAGACTGTGTCCATTTACTTTTGCCGATGCTGCTCCAGAAGCCAAGGTATGTGCAGTTACAGCAGCTTTTGCGGCAGCGCGATGCTGCTGAGCCGGAGTAGATTGTTGTTGGGGTGCCGAAAAATATTGACGTCCAGTGGAAGTTGTATTCGAAGTGGGGAAGTCCGAATCATTTAGCTCTTCATCGCCATCTGCCTCGTCGTCAGCTTCGGAGACAGTATCTCGACGGCGTGGTTCTTTAATGCCAGTTGGTGCAATAGTGGCACTGTTATCGTCTTGCTGTAAACGTTGACACAAAAGTTCGAATTCCTTTTTCTTTGTCTCATATTCTTTTTTGAGTTGGTCGCTTTCGGTATTTGTTGACGGCGGTGGCGTGGGAGTGTCATCTTCACGTTGTTTACGACTGCGTGGTATGGGCGTGGGTGTTAAACTGCTGCGCTTTAAAGCATCTTCACCAAGTTTTGCTGCGTCAGCTGCTTGTTGTTTGCGCAAAACGATTTCTTCCTTCAACGCCTTTATGCGATCGCGTTCGGCCTGCAAACTTTCGGCCTGCGCACGTAAATCAGCGGTTACTTCATTAATCATACGCATTTTTCGTGTAAGATATACATCATCGCCAATGTCATCCGCGCTGCCAGCAGCATGTGCCGGTACAACCGAAACAGGTGTACAATCGCGATCAAACGATGAGCCGGTCGAACGTGATTGTGAACGAAGTTCACGTGGAGGTGTACGACCAATATCACCAACATCTCGCGATGTGCGCGCTTCTATTATATTCACAGTCTCCATCATCTCCTTTAGACGTTGTAATTGCTTACGCATCGTTTCTATATCGGCAACTTTTTGTTGTATAAGCATAGCGGTGGCGGCTTTTTGTTCGGGATCGTCATTTTCATCATCATCATCATCGATATTGGCTGCATTTCCAGCTGTTTCAGGTACACCGCCATTAGTGAGTTTTATGGGCACATTACGCATATAAGTGACGGGCACAATGCGTGCACCATTAGTTGCATTTGGTGTTTCTTCGCGCTCTTGCGTTATTTGTTTTACCGCGGGTGTTTCGCCAACATTAGCGTCGTTTTCGCTTTCCCTCGTACCCATAGCACATCTACGTTCGGCGTTACGATTAATATCTTGCAGTTCGCTCACCAATGTACGCATATCATCACGTTGCGTACGCAAGGATTCAAGTTTATGTTGCAATGCTTCTTGTTCGGCTAGGATTTCGGGACCATCATCACCCAAAAGATTGCTTAACTCATTCTGGTTTTGTATAAATGTGGTGAGATTTTTCATGCGCCCAACCAATGTTGCCATATCTGAATGCACTTGATCGATTGACTCATATTCAGGTGAGCCATCAGCATTGGACGAGCCGTTTAGTTGGTTAGCACCAAAACTTAAAGTACCAGCCTGTTGGCGCAGATGTTCCATCTCGCTCAAATGCTGTTTGGCGGCATTTTGTAAACGCAACAGCTGTTGCTGCTGCTCTTGCATATTTTGTATATTACGATTCGAAGTCTCCAAACGTTGCTGTAATTCATCGAAACTTGGTGAGGTATCTGGCGTAGGCGTTTCAACGCTGTGCAATGATTGTATAGATTGTGCGCGATTATCGTTCAACTGAAATAATAAAAAAAAAATTGTTTTAGTTGCTTACATAAATAACAATAATTACTACATACCTCACTAAGAGCAACATCCTCCAGACTTGTTGAATTCACTACAACTTCACGTTCCATACTTTCGGTTTTATTTTCATATACCATTAACGTCTTAGGTAAATTTTGTTGAACAGTTAAATTAGCTACGCTTACTCTTGGTGTTATTTCTTCGTTCTGTTTTGGTAAACGCTGATTAAGTGAAGTAATTGTTGGCGCAGTTATCTTCAAAAAATGTTTAATTAATTGTAAACGTTGTAGTAAAATCGACTCAACATTTACGCCTTCACCGAAACGAATTTGCTGTGGATTTGTCGAAGGCACCGCTCTTGCAACAGCTGTTGACAAAGCAGTAATAGTCGGTGTTGGCGTTGTAGTTATACTGGTGCCCAAATTTAGTAGTCTAACCGGCAACAACGGCGTTTTATTCGCTTTGGTTAACTTTACAAATGAATTTTGTCTTGCTTTTGAAATCGTATGTGGTTCCTTTAATATTTTTTGTGTTTGTGCGGAGTTAGTTCCATGCGAGATACTAGCTTCTCTTAACACATGTTCTGGTGACTTTTGCTCTAACGATGTACTAGGCAATGCCGGAGGTGATTGTGTGTTTTGCTCTGATTCTAAAAGTGGTTTGCCAATATTATTATTTTACAAAATTTCAGATCATAAATTATAAAAAAAAAACAAGAAAAAACGAATCTAAGCTTAATATCCCTCACAAATAAAAAAGTTTTCCATACAAGAACTTTATTTTGAGAGTTCAGGTATGGCAGCTATATGCTATGGTATATGCTCCAATATCGGCAGTTCCGACAAATGAGATATAATATGATTCTTGGGGAGAAATTTACGTGTGCAGAATTTCACATCGATATCTCAAAAACTGTGAGACTAGCTAGTATATATACAGAAAGAAAAACCGACCGATGTGGCTATATCGACTCGGCTCGTCACGCTAATCATTTATACATATATAAATTTTATAGGGTCACCGACGATTCCTACTATATGTCACAAACTGTTTATGGTATAAAAGACTAATTTCGTTTAAATTAATCTATTTGCTGCCCCAGTGGGCAATAAGAAATGTTTACATGAACTATTGTATTATTTTTAGCATGTAGACCATTCTCTGGAGCAATGATTCATCATAAACATTTCAAGACAATAATATATTTCGTAACGCGCAGAAATTTGTCACGATCTAAATGTATGATAAAAAATTGAGTTTACATATATATATGACATTTAAAGAGGAAATAATATTTCCAATTTTGAAAGTATGTGAATAATTTGGAGAAGTACCACGATCAAATTTTATTTATTTTCTTTAAGCGGCAAAGAGATGGGAAAAATGTATACGCAGCAAAGAGATATTGCGGAAAACTAAAATTAGATACTATTTTTAGAAATGCGCTGGTCGCTATCTGTGTTCGAATTCATATACGACGTACAAACAGGTAAAAATATATAAAATTTACAAAGAAAATCTTAAAAAATAAGTTAAGTAACATAATTTTATAAACATACATATATATACTCCATTAAAAACCCGAACTAGTAAGGACATCAATAACTTACCACTTTTGCTGATGTCGCAATGACTATCTGTTATATTTCCGTTTATATGTGCCGATGGTTTTTCTGGACTATGTTGTCTTTTTCTCTGCACATCCGCTGCGGCAGAACTTATATTATTATTATTAATATTACGTTTATTACAATTTCGATTGTTTCCTTTTGGAAATGCTGATTCAGTTTCGCCGCTGGTTGTTGCAGATGCTTTATGCGTTTTCACTGTTGCACCACGACTTGTCGGTCGATTCGTTGACACTGCGTAATCCTTTAAATAGAGTGTAAAACACCAAACTATTAAAAGCGCACAGCAAATTAAAACCAATGACACTTTGAATGACTCAATTGTGAACAACTAAATGCTTTAACTGTGTAAAGTGAAATTGGTCTATTTTTGAAAGTTCAAAGATTCAATGAGAGAATTTTTACATGTGCTTTGTTCAATTACAAAACAAATTCGTGAGGATTCGATTCTGATGATCTACTCGTAGTGACACCTTCGTGTCCAAATCGGTACTAAATCGCGAGATCTTTGCCGAAACTCAAATCTCTTGACCTAACGAAACTTAGTAAAAACATTTTTGAAAATTTCTCTTTTGAAATAATATCTGTATTGCTCTTATTAAGTTTGTTTATATTTTTGATAAAACTTTATGAATATACACGTATATGTAGTAAGCATTTTAGAGAATTTAGAGTATTAAATTTATTTTACGAAAAACGTGAAGCCATGCTAGTTAAAATATTTCATTGATTTATAAATTTTAATTTACTTAAAATTTTAAACATATTAACTTCTAAATTTATTGAAATCCTACTACAAGTATATACATTTGTACAATATTTGAAAACAAAGAATAATTTCATTTACAAATTTTAAATAGGTTTACATACAACAAGCAAAACTCATATAAACTTGCCTCATTGCTATTTACCTGCCATCGAACACAACAATCTGAAGATGTTCCTGTTGTGCCACTACCACCACTGACCCCAGAGTTTATGCGGTGCCGTTGAGCAGACCTATGTGATCTTTTATGTGGTTGTTGTTGCATTAATGTTTGTTTACTTTTTTGCTGTAAGATATAATGCAACATAATAAATTATAACTACAATATAAATTGACTAATAGCAAAAGCAACTAGTTTATAATTTTCCTTTCAACGATCTATATATATATATATAAAATGTATGTAAATGTATATATATATATATTTACCAAATTACAGGGGTTGTAATCCTGCTCTAAATTACTTCACCTTACCATTTCTGTTTCCTTTGTGACTTGAACCGTAGTTATATTTCTCACTGGAGCCATAACCTTTTTATAGCTATTTTACAGATGGCATGGCATTAGTTAATTCATATTTTAAATAAACATTAATATTTTCAGATTCTTCCTTTTTTGTATACACTGACCTGGCTTGAAATTTTTGCTCTTTTACTTCCTAAATCACTTCTGCGTTCGGGTTCTTTTATTGGTGACCATGCACGCTTCCACTATTCCCTATCGAATTATTATTACGAAATTTTTTAAATACTATTATAACATTTAGTCAAAAAATGTATGTATGGTTTCTACAAAATTTTCTGACAGCGAAAGAACTTTTCAATTCATTTGAAATTTTACATCAAAGTTATGTTCTACACTCTGCACTAACAAATTTTGGCTTTTGAATGTTTCACTCAATTCCGTTTTGTTGTTCTCTTTTTCTTTATCATATGCTATTTGCCATATCTTTTGAAATTGCAGAAATGTCAAATATCATAAGCAAAAATTCTGACTACCCAGCAAGCAAAAACAAAAACATTTGAGTAAACAGCTCTCAGCAATAAATATCACCACTTTGCTCTCAAAGCGAGGAAATTATCAGGGTAGGCTGCAATGTTCCATTTGCTCAAACTGTTAGACAGTTATATAAAAGGTATTGTCATATGGCAACGTTGTACGGATCTACAATTAAGACAAACCACACAACCTATATTCTACTAATGAAAACTTTAAAGGGGGAGTAGGTGTATTTCTGTAAAAAAAAGCCCCATTTTTTGAATTCTTTGATGAAATAGTTAAAAGTTATTTTTAAAAACCAATGGTACGTTATAGTATGACATTCATGAAGAAATATTAAAACATGCGGCAATGGTAACCATTACTCTGGAGCGTCGCGGAAAAAAGTTTAATGGCGGTGTCCCTCGTAACTCGATGCTGGATCATCTAAAATAAAAAATTGAAAACTATATCGTTACTTAACCGCTTTGCCAAGGAAACGCTGAGGATTTTTTCTAAATTTCAAATTTTACTTTTTGGGAACACTTTAAAGGAAAGAACGAGATTTTTTGTAAAATTTTTTATTGTAAAATGAAAAATATTAAAAAAAAACCTCTAATGTTAACTCGTAAATTATGCATAAAAATAGTATTCAAAAATTGAAAACGATCGTGCAGTAGTTATGATGTTATGAGGGACACAGGCTCACGTGAGTTGTAGAGAAAACGCTTTGAAGTTTTAAAATCTGATGTAAAACGTTCCTAAAAAAGTTAAAACTAAACATTTAATAATAATATTCATTCAATTAAAACAAAAAAAAATCGAAAAAAACATTTAAAAACCCTACCCCCCTTAATCAGAATCAACACTAATGTAATATAAATAATTGTTACCTTAGATATATATATATAATATAATATATACTTGTATGTATATTAAAACCGTAACCCAAAATCTTATTGTAGACGCATAATTTAATATAATGTATTAAATTTTATTAAATAAAACTGTTGAATATATATGCTTGAAGTATAAATACATATTTAACATTTATAACATGGCTATATGCTCAAATCAATTTCGGTTTTTTAGATCCGAAATTAAGCTCATATACAGGTGGAATAAGTATAATGCATACATACACCAGCAATCAATAATAGTTTTGTTTTATAATATTATAAGATATCTTAGCAAAATTTTATGACTGACGCTTCCTGCGTAAAAGATCTTCCTTAAGCGCACGCAAACGATCACGTTCGGCACGCAAATCATCCGCCTGGCTACGTAAATCTGCTGTAAAATCACTAAACATATTCATCATAGCTGAGAGTAACTCCTCATTGGCCAGCTGTGATGGTGCATATGAGTTAAGAGCTTGCTCCTCGTCGTTCGGTGTATTTTCGTATTTTTTTGCTTCATTTTGTATGTTAGTATCGCCTTCGTTTAATTTAGTATTTGGTTGAACAGTCGTTGTGCTGGTCACACATGGAGATTGCACTTCGGTTAAGCTATCGGCAATAATTAATTTATTTAGTGAACTCTCCAATGCGGCTGCGGCAGTGCTATTTGGAACACCTTTCAAGGCTATGTGTTCCTCTATCATTTCAGTGGTATTCATAATGTTCTGAACTTGCTTAAAACGTGCTTTCAATGCCGCTATTTCTGCTAACTTTTTCTGCAAATACGCTGCTGTTTCAGGGTCATCGTTATCCTCCTCGTTTTCGGACGATTTCGTTTGTGTTAGACCAAATGTTGTTGTACTGCTGTCTTTATTTAAATTGGCGCTTTGTTCAATGGCATCATTTGACGAGGCTATGTCTTGCTCCTCAACTTCTGCAGTGGCTAATTCTGAGGCATCGCTCTGTTGATGGTTTGCACCAGTTTCCTGTGTATCAGGTGTATGTGTCCTTTCACGTCGCTGTTCGCCGACACGACTGAATTGTTGCTCATTCAAATTGCTTAAGGCAGCAGCACGTTGTCGTAGTACTTGCATTTCTTGTATCAACTGTCGGTGTTCCTCCTGCATCTCCTGCAATTGTCTTTGGGAATCCAGCAGGCGCTGAAAATACGGGAACAATATATTATTTTTTATTTGACATTATTTTGTAGGCAATATTTTTGGAAAATAATTAATATTTACCTCACCAAGCGCTAAATTTTCCTGTGAAGGTGGTTTGTTGGGTTCGTTTACCATTTTTATGTTTACCTAGAAAGAATATTATATGTATACCAAGAATTTAGTTTAGATAAACATTAGCGCTTATTAGCTTATTTTATGGATTAATTATAATAAAATATTTCCTCAACAAATTGCAAATACATGTCTATATTGATATATCTATTGTATATACATATATATGTATACAAATATACATATATGATAATTTCATGGTGAAATATAAATCATAAAGTAATATCAGTTGAGTTACCGTAATTTAAAAATACGATTACATAGTTTGATTAAAAAATGTTAAGTAAGAAAACCTAAATATCAAAAACAATTAAAAATAAATAAAAATTTTATAAATCGTTAATAATATAAATAATTTAATAGTTAGGAAATAATCTTTTATTTGTGAAGTTTACTTTTAATTTATTTGGGACGACAAGAGCACTAACTGAAAAAATTGTACACCTTATTAAAAAATAAATAACCTACATAAAACAAAACAACAGTAGTTTGATAAGAAAAATTAGTACTTAATAACTACAATGGATCATCTATTCGTTACATAAAGAGTCGTAAAAGTTTTTCTTTGATAATAAATATATCAGAAATAATAATGACAATATGAAGCACTGTCCTTTAAAGGCACAAACAAATCGATTTGTTTTTTTATATTTCGATAGGTATATAATCTAGCTTTAAAAATAACATACTAAAGTTTTAAATCGATATCTCAAATATTTTTTGAGTTACAGCTTTGTAAAATATAACCAGTCAGTTCAATCAGCTTAATCAGTGTATTTTTAAATGCGTTTTTCGAAAACTAGATTTTTCGAATTTGCTTCGGTGACTACTTGAAAAATCCGATCACTTTCAAAATTTGTCCGCATGTTCTGTATACCCAAAAACGCCCATAATTTTGGGTACAATTCAACTTTTTTTTAAATATCAACATTTTGTAAATTTTTGATATTTTTCCACCATAGGTCATTGTACGGACAATATCTTCTAATAAAGAATTATATTTTAGGTTTAATCCACGGAGAAGATCGCAATCACTACAGCAATAGAGGACCTATTTTATCGCTAACGGAGATCGCATGTAACTCGAAAAGCATTTAATTTTTTTCTTCAACAATTTTACATTGTATTTTTTAAATATGTACAAATATACTCTTAAAATTTTAAAACAATTGATATAGTAGTTTTTTTCATTGCCGACAATTTCCGTTTGTTTGGGCTGTCACACTAAATGTGCCTTTAAATTTAGATATTCACTTTTAAATATCACAACACCCTGTATAGAAAGTGCATAAAAGATTTCATGAACAACTTATGCTAAAAATAGTTAAAATTTATTTTCCTGTCATTGCACAGAAACTAATTAAATTTTTTCAAGTCATTAATGTCACTTTCTACTTTTTTTTTAAATAATATATATTTTTGTAAGTAAAATAAATATGATAAACTGTTGCCACTTAAACAGAAATATACGCTTTTAAATACATGTATTAAACAATGAAAATACGAAATTTGAAAAAAAATCGCTTTTACCAAAACCTTCAAAACAAAGAATTTTCACGCACGATTGTCGCAGCAAACAGTCCAATAGCAACTGAGTAATATGATTTTCAGCGCTTTTACCGAAAAACGGAGATAAACTGTTGCTCTGGTTTTGCTAAATCAAAGAGAAAAACGAAGAATAGGTGTGAAAATATACTAGGTGTACATATGCATGTATGTATAGTGTTTTAGATTTTATAAGATCGGCTGTGCGCGTGAAAAATGTTATTGTGGCTATATATATAAATATATACATACATATGTGTATATGCGCTTATGTATAATAACAAAACAGATACCTTGTGGATAGGCCATAGTGGTCTCAATAAAGGGTGTTTGCTCTTACACAGCTTGATAAGAGTTTTTAAGATTCAAAATAATTGAAATTAATACTTGAAATATTACTCATACGACACGTATTCCATGCTTGAAATCAGAGTAATTTTGAATCTTAAATATTAGCTAGAAGACAAGTATTTATATATAAACGCGTTTTTACACCTTTCATAGATATCTGGACGATTTTCTGTTTCCATTTAGTGTATTTACCTACTCTGATATTGATCGGGAACTTGAATCGAGTATGGATCAAGCGCCTCTCTACAAGTATGCTGACTGCCTATCCTTTGAAATATCTAAGCTACAATAAAAATGCAAAATACGCGATCAGTCATTGTGTGTCGGCTTACAACTGTACATTTAAATTTATATTTAAATTTTATACTTTTGAATATTTTACACAAATATTTGTAATTTATATTTTTAAGATTTACGTTAAATATTTTCTGGTATACGGCACTCCTCGAACTCAACATCATAAAGTAGTCCAGGCGTACACTCAAGCACTATCTCCATGCCATTCAAGCAGTAGTAGTATTTGGCTGGATCGAGATGTGCAATAAAATTGGCACCGTCAGCAGGGCAGTCAGTATCAGCGTACCTGGGTGGCACCTTCGAAACAAGGACTTAAAAAATAATAAATTAATTTTATATATTTATGACTATCGATATATACGCAATTCAACTCACTTGTGTCTCAGTCTATTGATTTGCGGTATTATTTGTCGTCGTACGGAAGTTATTTGAATGATTATTAATTAATTGGTTTTTGATCATTATATAGGTTCATGAAATTATGACTAATTATGACTCCGAAGTATGACTAGTTTTCATTAATAAATTGAATTGTCATGTGATTGTTACACTTATCTGCCAAAATATTATTAAACATACAAAAACATATATTTTGTGATAATATCAGAGTAGATAGAATCGAAAAGTTCCCGAAATCATACAACAAAAAAGAAACAAAATTCGGTTTATGTTGTTGTTGCTGTTGCAACGGCAAAATTCTGCCGAGTTGATAGTTCTTAGCCAAAAAAAAAAAATAATAATAAAATCTGCGTACCGGTTACACAGACCCGACTTGGCGATGCAATACATGTGTACATATCCAATTTATAAGCGAACTTAACATAGCCTTTATTTTGATTGGTCTTGGAATAGTCAAAGTACTCTAGGAAAATGGTTAACCTCGCTTACTGGGTGTATAAATAATTTATATGTTCTTAGAACTGAACGTGTACAAAAATGTAAAATACTTTCATTCTCTAGAAGTCAGAAGTGGTATGTTCTTTAGTAGATGAAAGTCGATCGATGCTCTCAACATGTGCAACAAATTAGATATTCTTATCAAGTAAAAAATCAGTTGTTCTAAATTTTGTTTGGAAAAAAAAGTTACTCGACCATAATTATAATAATACAATTGGTTTTCCGATTTTAGTGCTTTTTCATTAGGCGTTAGGACAGTCGGGAGAATACAAAAGCGGCGTAACTTTGACGATTTATTCTGGGAGAAAGAAAAAGAAGGCGAACTTCTTTTATTCAGTGTTTATTAAACATTTATTTGAACGTATGAAAAAATTTTTATATTCATATTTTGATACAAAATGGCGGCTACTGAGCCAATTTTCGGTATCACCATTTCCACGATGGCCTATACGGACGACGGTTATTCTAGGAACTGTTGCTATCTGAAACAAAAGCGGTGTCGTCGGCTTAATCTACATGAATTTTTCGCAAAATGGCGGACTTATAAAAAAAGTTTATATTTTTTACCGAAAAAATACTAGTAAATTGTTTATAAAAAAAAAGTTGCAATAATTACAAAAGAATAGTGCGTAGAAGCTGTAGGTTAAGCCCTTAAAATTCGATTTTTTGAAAATTCTAGATTGATCTAACTTTTTAACTCACTCGTTTACTGCTCTGTATTACATATATATATATATATATATATACATATTAGGGTGGAGCGATACTTAGCGATACCACTTTTAAAGTAAATTTCGAGTTATAATTTTTTTGGACAAAAAAGGTTTTTGATTCAAAATTTATTTTAACGCTTAAACGTTGTCGGTTAAAACTTTTTTTTAAACTTCAATAATGACCACAAAATTTGTTTTTAGGTTGATAATTTTTAATTGGTCAGAAAGAGGACTATCTACAGATTATAAAACATTAATAAAACAATTTTACAAAATAAATATTATATTTTAATTCGAAATTTACTTTAAAACTGAGTGGGCCGCCTGTAGATTAAAAAAATTTTTTTTCCAACAATTTCCTTTTTTATGAGCTAAGAATTTTACCCTCAGGCTAAGCAAAAAAACAAAAAAAAAATTTCGGTCCACCCTAATATATATATACCTCAAAATATTAATAAAATTAGGGTTTACTTCAGATCAAACACGTTCAATTGGAATGCCAATTGAGCTTGAAAATTATTCTCAACTATAGGAAGTGACATTTAACTTTAAACCAATGGATTGGTTGATGCTGGTAGTGTATATTCGTCTCAGCATTGAAATTCTCTATTCGATTTCAAGTTGTGAAACGTTTAAAATATATGACTTTCACCAAATAATTGAATAAAAAATTTTCTCAGTTGATTTTCATTTAACCTCAACCTTTTTATTTAATTGCTTAGCGATCAAAACAAGTTCACCCTTGATTTGATAATTTTTAATAATTGTACGTGGCAAAATATCGAAGAACTAAAAAATGCACATATTCATTTAGCGATTATGGACGAGAGAAACTAAATATTTTTTTAGGATATTCTTTTTAATAATTTTTTAGGATATCCTCTTTGCGGCGGCAAGCGCCCATCCCCATGTCAAAGAACAGATTGGCAGCGCAAGTCATTAGTGCACCCTTACCGTTAACACACATGTAGTATTGATTTAAGTTTTCGTGTGCGATCTGCTGAATACCCTCACGGGGGCAGCTGATATCGACCATGCGTGGAGCGATCTCGGCAGCACTTTGGAAGGAACGTGATCTAGGTATAGCGGCAATCTATAAAGCATATAATTGAATATGATCATAGTGTACAATAACATTAACATATTAATTAGACTCACAGTGCAATTAGAATTAGCTGGACGGACGCATTGGTTGTTGACAGCGTTAAATTGCAAACTACCGACACATGTTCGGTTTTGTGGCTGGCCATTCATGCATATAAAATATCTACAACAGAAATACATACATAATTATGAAATTATCAATAGTTCACCAATTATTCTTCTATTCACCTCGAACACGACGCCTGGCTAGGAGCGTAGACAATACTATCGGGACTATCATAAATGGAACAACGGTTTGCAACACAATCCACATTTTGTGGATAATCGCAAGCATTTAAGTTCGGGTTGTATTGTAAATCATCAGCGCATTCTTGTAGCACCGGTGTACCAGCAAAGCAGAGCGCATATTTGTTGCAAGTCCTTTCCAAGCCCACTGAAGACAATATATTCGGGTTGCATGACAAGCAGGACGAGTTGGATACCTCACACGATTGCGTCCTGCCATTAAAGAAGTAGTTATTACGACATTGCTGAGCGATCGGCTCGCCATTAACGCAAATATAATAGTTGGTGCAGTTAGTGATATCCGTTACAAAAACGTTGTTGGCCACACCTGCACAAAGATTAATGGACGTTGCATTAGCGGCGACAATGAAGCCAATGATTGCCAGCAAACCAATAGCGTAGTCTCGATTCACTAAAAAAAATGTTATTGTAGATTTAATGAGTAATCCTGCAACAATAGGAACTCACTGTTTGCCGTAAGAAGTGGTTATAAGTTCCAAGTGTTTATGCTTGCCGCGTTACGAAGAAGCCTTAGCAGCCGTTATTGTCGTCAAGTTGTACTGCGTAAGACGTACTGTTTGTTACCTTTAATGTGGGTTCATTTTTATATTCTTGGTTGACAGCATTTAAACACTGATAGTCAAAATAGCAATAAAAAACAGCTCAAAATTGTAAAGATGCTATCAATTTTCGATCTTATCAAAACATGCTTATGTAGTCTCGAATAGGAGCACATGCACACACTAACGGTATATGCACGTTTAAAAGTGTTAACCGAGTGTTTTTGTTGGCTTTTACAAAAATTTCTGTACGAAAACAGTATGTGTGTATGTGAGCAAATTTACAAATTTCCAAAGCATTGAACTTCAAAAAGTTATCATTAAAGTCTCATGGTTCTTTACAATGAAAGTATCTGCGATAAGATGTTTTGAATTAATAAATTACTTTAACAATATGGCAACGCTTTAGACCATTATAATTATATCATCTGATCAATTTTGCCCCAGGTTGGTCAATTTAAACTGCGTGCGAAGACCGAATTGATAATTTTTTTTTCCTAGATTGGTACAAGAGGAAATCGAAACAAGTAAAAACTTTAATTTCGGTTGCATCGAAGCTATATGTTATACTTTTCACCAATACAAAAGACTCCTTGCTAGAACTTAATTTCGATCGTTCAGTTTGTATGGCAGCTATATGCTATTGTGACCCCATCTGAACAATTTCTTCGGAGATTACATTATTGCCTTAGACAATGCCAAATTTCATGAAGATATCTCGTCAAATGAAAAATTTTGAATTAAAATAAGTGAAAATATAATTTTTTGGCGGTACGGCTCAAATTTCATCAAAAATAATGTGAAATAAAGACGACAAAACTGAATAACAAGCTCAATTAAACAACTGCAAGTATCTTATTAATACAAATAACTTTTCACTTACCTTAAAAGTATTACTAATATAAAATTATTAACAACATTGTATTCAAATAGTAAATATTATATTTTTATCATAAATTGACTGATATATAATTTAACTTTAATTATTAACTTTAAAACACACTATAATCAAGCGGAAAACCTACAAAGAAAATATTTACATATATCATTACTTATTGTACTTTTTTTTAGTGAAACAAATTTTTCTGCATGAAAACACGCTACTTCGACAATATTTACCAACTGTTGTATTCGTACATAAATTACAAGTAATCATTTTAATGTTAACAACTGATAACTCAATTCGAGTGCTTCGCGCCAGTTCTCGCACTTAGTGCGCACAAGTTCACTGTGATTGAAATGCTAATGCAAAAAGCAAATAAGACTTTTGAATTTTTTTTTTTATAACTTTTAAGATTTTTAATGAATGAGCACACATTAATTATAACAATTACTTATAAATTTTGCTTTTACTTTCAACTGCCGACGAACATACCAATTGGTATATTGGCTGAATTGCATAAGATACGCTTACTATGAGTACGAGTAGATAATTTACTACATATTTGGAATTTTTCGCAGCTTGTTCCGGCGGAAATGTTATATGGTAGAAATGTTGCAACCATTACAGAAAATTTGTTAAATTTAAATTCCGAAAATTATTACATGGATGGAAAAATCTTTGCTGTGGCCAAGAAATCGCGCTATAAAAATAATCTCTTACAGGGAAGGTACTAACCTTAACTAGAATATTATCAAGATTTTATGACATTGCATTGAATAGCTCTTAAGTTATTGGTCTCAAAGTGACATTTTTGTTTACAAAGGTTGGAAAAAAGTGAGTTTCATATTTTATTCAAACATTGTTTCTTGATGGGAAAAAATACCGTTGATTACAACCAATGGCTCAATAAGTTATAGCAAATCTGCTCCCGAACATATAGTTATATTTGCTGAACTTTTTTGGAACCACATCAGTACAAATTATGCGCGCGGAAGTTCCGAAGAAGCAGTAACACGATAAAATATCGAGCAAATACATAACATTTTTGTTAAGATCTCAAACGAATGCATTTATCACATTTTTACAAAAGAAAATGCTCGGATTTGGCAGCCAGCTATAATTTCTTCCAAGTTTTCTTTCCCAGACTCAAAAAATGGCACATTGGCAAATAATTACACTCATATATATGTACATTGTAGGGGCAAGAATGTTTGGTGGCAATTGAGCTCGACTCTGGTTCTAGTTTTCAAAAAAAAAAAAAATATTTCTGACGTATACTCTGAACATGTCGGCAGCGAACCTCGTTGAATAGAAAAATTTGTTTAAGGTTAAATTATTCGTTTGATACTTTTAACTTGTTTATTATAATATATAGATTAGGCAATTGTGGTATAAATTTCTTCTACAATTATTTTATTTTGACAGAAATTGTAATTTATTTGAACTGTAACAGACGACAAGGAAAGCTCTGTTTCAAAAATTTGCACATGCGCATAGGAAATAACCAAAACGTATGAATAAGAAAAAGTAATACAGCATCGCAGCCAAAGCAGCATCAATTCAAGCACAACAATGCAACAGACAAGTGGTGGGATGTCGAAATCGCATGAAAAAGCTTTAAAGCTACTAGAAATGGCAGAGAGGCCAGCGATTGCAGAAGAGCAACACAACCGTAATGCGACCGAACACTTTGCATATGATTTAGTCCTTTCGCAGACAGACGACCGAGTGTAGTGCGAGCCAACAAATCAAGTGAGACTCCGCCAATATATAAAATTGACTCGCGTAAAAAATAACTATCCAAATATATAAATATACAAAGAAAAAATTAAGTACTGTATAAAAAAAAATCATTACTAGACTGCCATATAAGGTTAAATATTCAAATGAAAATATTCAGAAATATTATTACTTAAGTAAAACGCGAAAACGTGACAATCGAATAGCAAAAAAATGCTACATTTCACAATAAGAAGTGTGTGAAAATGTATTGCGAAGTTGGTAAGAATTGAGTGCAAGTAGGTAAAAGCCGAGGGAAATTTTCAAGGACTCGTCGGGACAAACCACATACACACGCATTCTAGTTAGAAAAGGTGACAAGCAGCAGCACCCTATGTGTTCAAAATAGTGTTAAAAAACAAAAGCAAACAAAAAATATAAACAGATTTTTATTTGTGTACAATTTTCGTGTATTTGCGTCCACCAGACATACTACACAGAAGACGGCAGAGTCAGACGAAACGTATAAGTTGCCAAAACAAAGAAAAGTGAAAGACGAAAGAACTGACTAACTGAAAACGTGCTGTAGGCGAAAGTAGAAGTTGTGAGTGCAGTTGATAACAAAGTAAGTATGTGAAAGAAAATAAAATACTTGCCACTATAAGGGGCATTCGTAGCTGCAAAAATACTGAATATTTTAATTAGGATTTTATACCTTATGTACTCGTATGCTTAGTAATTGTAAAATGCAAACTTTAATGTAAAAATTTGCAATTTTGTTTAGTAATCTTAATAACTTAATCTTATGGGTTAATATTAAGATTACTACGAAGTTTGTACCACACAGAAGAAAATGTCGGAGACCCTATAAAGTATATACAATATAACTCATCAGCGTGGTGTGCTAATTCCATTTGGCCCTCAGTTTTTGAGATACCGCAATATCGGACCATATAAACAGAACGCTCAAAATCTTTTTATGGAATTTTTTTTTTTATGACAAGATATCTGCAAGAAATTTGGCATAGATTATTGTATAAAGCAAGGCTACAATCTCTAAACATATTATTTGGATCGCACTATTATAGCATATAACTGCCATATAAACCGATCAATCAAAATGAAGTCATTGTATGGAAAATCTTTTAATTGACAAATTATCTTCACGCAAAGACAATAGTCTAAGGCAACGCTAACTGCTCTGAGCATGTCATTCAGTTCGAATCACTACAGCATATAGCTGCTATATATACAGACCGATAAAAATCATGATAAGTTCAACAGAGTTTCTTGAGTTTATCAAATTTTTGTTGTATTTGCAGTACATCCGATAATTTTCCATACAATTTTAAAGGATAAAAACAACTTACTATTGAGCAGTGTTATAGAATAAGCAACGATCAACAGGGCGTATGAGTGATGGCAATGAATATTCAACGCGGGGAAAACACACTTTTGCTTAGAAAACCTCAACTACCATACACACTGGATATTGATATTGTTTATAAATTTTGTATACATATTTTTTTAAATATTTTAATAACTATTAAAATTACAGCGCTCGTAAAACAATTTTATATCAAGCTCAAGAAACATCGCTGAAACTCGTGGTTAACATATATCCACATTTTATACAAACTTAACATATATTAAGTAAATAATTACATTTCATCAAACAAATTTTTTTTGTAAAATTTCTCTATCTTTATTTCTTCTAATTTTCGCAATAGTTTTTTTTTTTTTGTTTTAACACCTTAAGTGATTTAAATTTTGAACAACTTTTTCAAACTGTAAGATTTCCACAAAAGACAGCAAAATGTAAAAGCCATTTAATGCTGAATCAACTTTGACATGATTTCAATTCAAGTATTGCCTTAATAATCATTAACATTGTCAATGACAATACGCATTGGCAAGGGCAATCAGAACAAAGTTGACTGTTGTAATAGAATAGTGGCAAGTATGATGAGAGCTTCCTGCGTCGACAACATTAAACCGCCATGCTTTAATTACAACTACAATGAGGTTACCTTAATGCACTAATCGAATACACGGTATTATGCATCTACATATTTATCTATATACGCATGCATGTACATATGCTTATGTACCCACAAATAAAGCAAAAAGTTGCCTAACGTGCAACCGTTATACATACATATGCATATTGTTGTTGGCGTTGAGATTGTACGGCATTGTGCGGTTCAGGTCGTTGATAACTCTGTGCCGAGCACTTGCACTTGAGCCACATGCACGACCTATAAAACCGCTTGAAGTACCACATAGCCGAACAACCGCACGACGGCAACCACTCACCTAGGTTATCAACTGGTTACCTTTGCTTGTGTTTACCACAGCAATTCTAACTGCAAAGCAACAACAATAAAAACTATGCATAAAACTTACACACAGATTTTTATGCTCTACCTTTGTACAGTGCACTTGAATGCCTTTTAATTATTGACTTTTGCACCGCAATCACTCCCACTATACAAGTACATATATATATACTTGCAAAAGTGCAAGCATAGCGCAGCAATGTATGTAAGTGTGACAGTTTGCAACTGAAAAATTGTCTCAAACAAGAATTAATGTTATGTGTACATGATGTACGAGTACATACTTACACATGTAAAATTTAGTATTACACACTTATATATATATAGATTTTTACATACATATATTAATAAAGTAACGCACCTGCATTCGTTACAGGTTGTTGTATGTGACATGCAAGCATCAACAAAAATTGTAATATAACAGTGCAGCGAAGGCAAATGCAGCATAAGGCATGAGCAGAGTAGGGTTTTGTTGCTTTCTCGTTTGCTTTGCTATGCAGTCGCAAATTAATTACATTTTCCTATTAGATGTTGCAGTTTCGCAACGGATGTCGCGATACGCGAACACGTGGCAAAACAAGTTATTTAGGCATATTGCTTTATATACATGTACATACATACATTAGGTTGAGCCATATCAAATTTGTGGGTTACAATGAACCTATATATAGGAAAAAAATATCACTGGAATGCAGGTTTTTTTTTTGTCTTACGAGTATTCTTAAAAGGTCTCGGTGAACATTCAAATTTCCTCATATAAATCGGTTTTCATTAAACATACCAAAACTTTTGAAGCGTTTCGAATAACATTTTTTACATCGCGGAATATGAATGCGATTTTTTTTGTCATTTCAACACTTTGTATATTTAAAAGCTTTGTAAAGAGAAACAAATCAAAATATGTTTAAAAATGTTACAATAGATTAAAAATTTTTATATCGCGGTACCAAAATATCCAAAAAAAAATCTAACTCAATGAGATTTGTTGCAAATCTAAAATGTGTATATTAAAAAGCTTTGTAAAGTATAATTTAAAATATAATTAAAAGTGTTCATATTTAACAAAAAAAAACCTAGATTCAAATAAAATAAAATATTGTTATTGAAAACAGATTTTTTACATATTATTTACAATATATGGGAAACTTTGAATACACACCATCACCTTTTAAAGGTTAATTGTAATTCATAAATTCAATATTACTGTTCATGGCTCACATATGTATGTGGTATATGTGCTTTTAGGATGTAAAAATTGTAAAACACAAATACAATTTTAAGGCACATAATTAAATACCTAAACTTAAACTTAAATAGATATTATAAATGGTGTGCACTATAGTGAAATTCTAAGGCGATATAAAATGTCTACAGGAATAAATTTGAGGTGTTTTTCTGGCTGCTATAAAAAAACAAAAAATATTTTTCTTATCAATTTTATGCAATGTATTTATTCGCGTTTTAACAATACAATACATAGTGAAAAAATGTAAAACTTAAGATATTATATTACAGCTGTTGAAGTGCGGAGTTGGCAAATATGGTGTGCATAAAAAAATATATATTTATCTAGTTATTAACGTATTAACTAAAAAGGATTAAAATATATTTTTTCACAAAATTTGCTTATGTGCGAAAAAATAATATTTTGTTTTACAATCTTCTGACTTTCTTCAAGTAAAATTTTTTCTATTTATTATAAATTTATAATAAATCGTAGTTAGTATGATACAAACATACATATGTCTGTAGAACTCACGCCAAAATTCAAGAAAATCAGTTAGGCAGAACACATCATCAAACGCGAAAACTCTTTGAAAAAACTAGTTTTGAGAAAAACGCGTTAAAAATTTTCAGAGAATTTGCGAACAGTATCAACTGAGACAGCCGATTTGAATGACGTATCACTAAAATACGAATATATCTCCGAAAATAATAAATTTTTTGACAAATTCTCTGAAGCGCATATTGTTGAAAGGTTAATCTATGAAAATATGAAAAAAAATATCGATATGCTATTAAGTAGTCAATCACTTACACAACATTTTTGATTAAGATATAAACACTTTTTGCGTATTTCCAACAACTTTTCCAGCAAATTAAGATAAGCTGGAATTTAAATGATAATTTGACACATTAAGCTAAACTTGAATCCACAATTTTTCATCAATTTCATTTATACTACAACTAATTACGCACAATTTTGTGCCACAGCCTAAAAGTGAACAAAGTTGCGAAAATACACATGAAACAAGTGTAAAAAATAAAAACACAGCATAAAATGGTGGATAATGCTGTCAACAGCTTTTTACTACCCTCATACATGGAAACAACATGTGTAGGAATATAAAAAATGTCAACCTACATGTTTTATTTTTATTACTTTTTTCTTATTTAAGTATGTTTTGTTATTTAAGCGAAAATAACATGTGCAAAAGTGCATTGCAACACTTAAACGCCCCCACCCACACATGCGCACGCCACACTCAAAATCGCGCTGCAGGACCACTGCTCTACAGCAGTAGGCGCTACCAAGTAACCAAACATCAAAATACTAATTGCTTTGACTCCTAGCATACGCATACACAAACACACAAGCGCACACACATTCACACACAAAAAAGCACTAATCGCAGCTGGATCTCAAACCCACTGCGTCTGGTTGCTGTGCTGACTGATAATTCAATGGCAGTTGTTGTTATTATTTTTTTTTTACTTTTCATCAACAATCGCATATGGCGACGTCTTTGTCTTTGTACAATTACACTGCTACTCACTTGCTGCATCTTTTGTCCCAAGATTTGCTGGATGCATGAATTACTGCATGCTTTGTTTGCGCTTAAGTTCACACATAAAAATTTTGAACCAATGCATGGAAATACATACATGCAGCTGTCTACATGTAGGCATGTATATTACATGTACCATATGTATGTATGTGCCTATGCATGCACGAGTGTCTACCGAATTACACATAGACGTGTATATGTATTTGTTTTTTTTTACGCTTGAAGACAGTCATATATAATTTTATATAGATTCTTATGTACAAGCAGCATTCTTAAATACGTTCATAAATACCTACTTACGTATATGTGCGTATGTGTGTGTTGCTGTCAAAGCTTTTACAATGCTCTTTATTTGTGGCTCGCGTGGCTCCAAGCACTTACTCACACTTTATACTTCGTTTTTTTGTTGTTCTATGCTAGTGGCGAAAGTTATTTGATACATTCACTTGTGTTCGTAGGCGATTCCGCAATGCATTGCAGTTGTATTTGTACTAGGCTGCTGATGTAGCGGTATGATTCACAGTCAAAGTAACAAATAAACATTTTGAAGTGAGGCGAAGTGTGAACACGAGTTGTCAGATGATTCATGCCGATTTTCCCATAAGCTAAATAGATAAAGAACTAAAATTTAATCATTTGTTAGTACATCAACCATATAAATTTATTTACTTATCTTTATCATTATCTTTATCAGAGTGTATTCATAAAATTATAACAATAAAGCTCAGTGTTTAAAGTTTCGCCAATAAATATGCAATGAATATTTATTTTGAGTTCAAGTTTAAAATATATACATATATATTTCTCTTAAAATAAACGTTTATAAGCCAATTTATAAAAAAAATTGGTTTCTTAAAAAGATTAATTGATTTCATTCCATAATACTACATTACAAATATTTAATCACATGGACCTATATATAAAGAGTTTAAAAAATGTTGTAATGGAAGACCTAAATACATACGTATAAATATCGTATATATGTATGTAAGGGCTTAGACCAGTCTTGAGCCTTCAAAAATTCCGTTTATTTATTCTGCGAGTAAAGAAAAAGGAGTCGAATTTTTCTCTCCAGTTTAATTGAAAATTATTTTAGTATATGATAAAAATGTTATATTAATATTTTGATAGGAAAAGTAGCCGTTATTTCGTAGGTCATTCGGCGAGTTCACATTTTAAGAGGATCACACTTACGCGGTCTTAATCTACATAAGACTTAGTAAAGTAAATTGTTCGCAACATGAGGCACGTGAAAACATAAAATTAACAGAAAAAAAACATACAATAAATAGAATAATATTTTTTGAATCCTACATGGTACTTTAAGTAAATAAAACTTAGATTTTTTCTAAAACTTAGACTGACCCAACCGCTTAATACATAACAATTCAGTAAAGGTCGTAAAGTGATCAAAAACCTGAGTCATGCTAAGTGTTAAGATTTTCAATGATAGACTCGTACCAAATGACCTGAATGCACCGACCCACTCTAGCATGTGTTCAATCACCGTATTCGCCAAATTTGGCTCCCTTCGAATTTTTTTTTCTACGAAACTGAAAAATTCTCTTCGGGGCACGCGTCCATTGATCTAATGTACTCAACAAACTGTTCGCGTCATAAACAAACAGCTATCAAACACAGACCAATTGACATATCGAGATCAAAGTTCACATGACCACACAAAGTGGTCTTTACCAGTCTAGGAAAATAATATTTATCGATTCGGCTTGCGCTCGCAGTTTAAATGGTCAGTCCGTGTCAAATTTGATCTTGAATGTCTAGCAGCAAAACAAACAATATTCTTATCTATAGTGAATTATAATTGCAAATTTTTTCCACTGGTTTTTAATTTTAGTTTAAAATTTAACACTTTATTGCGAAGTCATTTACCATAAAATACTACTCTCCTAGCAAATATGCAAATTTACTTGCATAACAAGAATTAAAATGTAATTGTTGAGTTGTCTCCAGCTGTTAGCCCTCCTACGTATAATAACTGTTTATAATATGCGATTATTAATCTGCGTAATTGTTCATTATTGCATAATTTCACCATTACAGTCAAAACACCAGCTGTGTAAACTAAAGCAAAATACAAATCCCCAAGCAATAACAATTTTAGACTGGGCACCATCATGCCGAACTAAATAGCCACTCTCACTCGTCTTTTTCTAATATCACTATCAATCAACCAATGCTGGAGTATTTTAATACCACTGCACTTTAGCACGAACAAGGCGTGATTGGTCCTTAAAATCATTTAAGCCGTAAATTCGTGTAGCTACTGCCACAGCCTCCCTTAAAGAGCGGTGTTTATTTTTTCATTTGAGCGAAATGGTTCATTGAACATAAGGTTGGCCACCTCTGCGTTGCGATGTTCGCGTGGTTTCTTTGTTGTTTCGAACTTCACAAACGCTTCCTTTGTGCGCCATGCCGTTGATGGAACGTCTAGCTAAAAATACGTGAGTGTGATGGAATTTATGTGTAAGACAATGCATGTGGAATAGCACATAGTACATATAAAATGTTTGTGTATAGTCTGACGCATAAGCTCACGAGCAACCAATAATTCGCAGCACCTACTGACAATGTCCAAACAATCGACAGTACCGAACATCTAATCATTTAAGCCAAGAACTCCTTGCTGCTGCTCATTGACCTTGTGTTATTGTGTTGCGGTTGACATTTGGCAGTTGCTGTTGTTGTAGAGTTGAGGAATGTGCACGATTGTTGACTTTCATCTAGTAGAATGGCAGCTTGTTTATTCTTTTTGAATTTTAGCCGTGCAACGACCCTTTCAAAGGTATCCACGAGCGGTTGACATTGCGTCGGTTAAGTCACCAGTTAATGACTTCCTATCTACTTATTCGTGAACTTTTGCTTTGTGTACGGTCGTCGGCGCTTAGATGCCAATAGACGCAGACAAAGCGTTTGACAGAAACAAAACTTATGTAGTCAACAGACACTGGCTCTTTGTTCGTATGCATGAGTGCGGATCTTACTAAAACTTCAATTGTTTGTGGGTTTGAATTGTACTTTGTTATCCTAGAATGTGTTTCAATGCTGGTGTATTGTTGGCAAAGTGAACAGAAACGTGTTATTTAAAGAAAGTCATGAACTAATTAATTTAGATCTGGTGATTAAAGTGGAAAGTAAAACTATAAATGAATTGTTATTAATGCATTATCAGTTGACTATTGCGATCTGTTATACTGCTGTATTTTTATAGCAGCGATTAGAGGCTTTGAAACTTACTTCGTTTAAAATATTGGTTGTACATCAGCTGTACCGGTATGAAATGATTTTTTTTTTTTTTTTTGTGAAAATTAAATACTTATTTTGAATGGGAAAGTAAAAAACAAGTTATGCAAAGTATTAAAATCCAATTTTCAACTTCTGCCTAGGAATCGAAATGCTATTCACTTTGGATCTTTCCCATAGCTTTCAAACGTTCTGAAATTGTTTTTTGTGCAACATTTAACATTCCATTTCCATTTCCATTTGCTTTTGACTTAAAGTATCATTTTCATTTAATATTGCTTGCAGTTCGGTGTCTTTCAACTTTTTTGGTGGTCTGTCACGTTCTTCACTTCACACATGAAAACTTCAATATTATCTCTGAACCGTTGATATCATCATTTGCATGCTGCTTCTGATAGAGTAAGATCACAACATGCCTCGACAAGCATTCGATGCGACTCTGCAGCATTTTTCTTCAAATGGAAATAAAAAATGTATGCTTTCAGCATTTCTTCACTTTCCGGTACAAAATTGGACATTTGACAATGAAAAAAATTAAGTTGTTTCTTCAATGACTGTAAAGTTATTAAATATGTTTGACAGATGTCAAAAATAAAGACTCGTTCACACCAAATGTTTCCTACCAACACATTTGCAACTTAAATCATACCGGTACACCTGGTAGATTATGAGGTTTTTCCAAAATTTTGGTTAAATAATTGATATTTTGGTTTTGTATGCCCTGAACTGGATGCATTAAGTTTGGCATTAAGTCTTTAACAACTAGAAGGAAAAGTCAGAGACCCTATAAAGTATATATAGAAGTGATTAGTGTGACGAACCGAATCGATTTAGCCATGTTCGTTCGTTCGTTCGTCTGTATATACGCGTACTAGTCCCTCAGTTTCGATCTGAAATTTTGTACACTTCCTTTTTCCCCCAAGAATCTGCTCATTTTTCGGTACCGCGGATATCGGACCAATATAGGATATATCCTTTGATTAAAATCAAGTCCCTGTATGCAAAACTTTTTTATTTGACAAGATATCTAGACGAACTTTCGCATCGATTATCCAAGACAATGCCAAAATCTCCGAACAAATTTTCCAGTTTGGACCACAAAAGCGTATGACTGCCATACAATCTGACCGATCACAATCAAGATAAAGATCTTTTTAGACTCTTTTATGCTATAATAAAAAGTATTACAGCTTCGGTGCAGTCGTAGTTAATGTTTTTCTTATTTTATCCGATTTTGTTGCGATTCATTCTTAGTATATGAGTATGTGTATATAAAAACGTTTCTACTAAAAGGATTATTTTTTCATAATATTTCCTACAGTTAGACGACGGAAATGCACTTCTGGATAGACAAACGCTCACAGCAATGTGGTTTCGGGAGATCGAGAGTTGCAGCCTCACTCTCTGGCGCCGGCGGATCCGGAGTGGGTCTCAGTTTTGGTCATCCACCGCGTCGTATAAGCGGCGGCAGTGGCAATAAAGCGAGCAGTAGAAGCAACGTACTGCCAGACTGTCATCACAACACTGCCGCCAGCAGCAGCAGCAGCAGTCGCAGCCATCAATATCAACAGGCGCAATTGCAACATCACCATCAACTGCAACAGCAACAGCACTATGCCAATAACAATAATAATTTGAACAGCGGCAACAATTGTCAACAACAATCAAATACGCACAGCAGCAATAATAGCAATTATACAGGTAATATAAGCACCGCCAATGCAACAGCCTCAGGCGCCGCAATGCAATCGACCACATCGGCGACGCTTAACAATAATCCCCACCAGTACACCTACCAGCAGACGCATCAGCATGGCAGTGTTCCAGTGCAGACCCATCATGCGTCCGGCAACAACAATTTAATGAACAACAACAACGCCAGCACTTCTACGTCCATGGCTACAGCAGCCGATGCGCGCGGCAACACACCAGCAACGCAAGATTTTAATCAGCGCGCGGGTGCCATGTTGCAAAGCAACGCAAACACACCGAATGCAACGCTATATCAGCAACACGTCAATCAATGCTATGATATGCGTAGCTATCATCATCCTCAGTTCGGCAATATGTCCGTACGACACTATCAATATTCGGGCAGAAATTGTAATGGGCCAACGCACGCTAACTCAAATCCCCCAACACATGCATATCGTAATGGCAATAACAGCGGCGCAAGGACAATAATTGGTGCTGCTCATTCGCAACACTTGGACCAAATAGCATATCGGCAACAACATGGTTACAGGTAATCAGTGCTATTTGCCAGTTAATAAATTTACCACTTCTAAGCGCTCAATTATTTTTTCAGTCACTCTGCTGCAGCGTGCGCTCAATCAAACGAGTCTATAATGGGCGGTTCCGCGCCTATTTCCACTAATACCACAAATACAGCGAGCTACGCGGTAGCTAACACAGCGCATCGCTATAGTTCGGCAGCCATAAATATGCGCACAAGCAACATGACGGTAGACGCGAACGGTGGCGACGCTCAGCTGCTACCTTCACACCTTAAATGTGGCATGTGTGCTTCGCTAGTGCTGGCCTCCGTCTTTGTGGCGGGCGCAAAATTTTATTTCGACCATCAGGGTACTGGCTTGGAAGTGTTGATTTTTTGTGCTTTTTCTGCAACTTTCTTTTTGGCCGCCTGCACCGTATCACTGTGTCGCGTACCAAAAGGGCTATTGCCAAGCGGACGCAATGCCGTATTGGGTGCGCAACCGCATGCTGATGCCGAAAGCGCTATACATTATACGCGTCCACCATACGGTAGACGTGATATTGTGAATGCTGATGGTAGTAGTGAATTAGTTGGTTCGGATGATATACAGGGCGCACCATTATGTGGCCAGTTGCAATTGATTGAGGATTCGGCTAGCGCCGGACCACCACCATATCATATAGCAATATACTTTCCTGAGACAGAGAGCAATGGAAAGGGCAAAGACGCACCGATAGATGACGAATCACCGCCGCCGTCCTATGATAAAATACTTATCTAAATCTATACAATGCATAGTAATAATATATGGGAATGTAGTAGAGAGCTAAATGTGTTTACGGCCAAAAGAGAAAATCAGCATTATTGGCGCATAGTTGAAATCCTCATTCACATTTTCTCATACTAAGAACGTAAATACAATTATTCATATCTTTCAACAACATGTCTTACTTCCGTTTAGTAGATGAAAATCGATTTGACGCATTGGTTATATATAGCATCGTGGGGCTTGGAAAATTCCAATTTTATTTTTATAATGATTCCCTTAATCAAAGCCTGTATGACAAAAATCTTCAAACTATTCACACAACGCGTAATCTTTGTATAATTTCCATTCCGCTTCTTGAAGAGGCGAAAATCAAATTTAAAGAAAATGGTCTGACAGTCGAAGACATAAGCGATATAGTATTATTGTTATTTGTTAACAATTATAAATGAGTGCCACACCACTTTTTCATCAACATCATATTTGTATACATATAAACAACTCAGATATATGTACATATTTCCATTCCAACTAAGCTGCTTCACGTCATCTCTCTCTGACTACAAACTCTCTACAATCTACATTTTTTATGTATGCTCAATATTTTTATATACACTTTTTTATTCAAACTAAACGTCTACACAATAATCTATATTAATATAAATAAATATATATATATATATATATATATATACGAATGCTCACGTAGTGTAAATAATGATAAGTTCACATACATACATATATCAAACAATATTTAAAATAAAAAATTTATTAAAAATTATTCGTAAAGTAATAAGTTTGTGGAAAGAATTATGTACTCTGTACATATTATAAGCTAAAAGCTGAATTTAATTCAATTAACTGATATACAAAAAATTATGAATTGAATAACATTCTACGAAAATATTTTTATCAATTGCAATATGTGTGTAGATATGTATGTACATACGTATTATATGTATATACGAGTATATATACAAAACAATGCTCAAAGTGGGATCTTGGTAGAAATCTATATCTTCATGAAATTGATATTTGCCAAATTTATAAAAATCATTAAATATCGCAAGAAATTAACTAGAATTTCTATTTAGAAATTAATTATGTTTGTAAGCATAGCTTTAAGTAAGTTGTTGGAAAAACGTCATATGAATACTGCGATTGGAAACTTTCTATAATTTATAAAAAAAAGACCTGTCATTTGGTTCTGTGATATGATATTTACGAGTAAAACAAATAATACAGTAAAACCTAACCCAAATAAACAATGTTATTCCAATGAACATATATACATACATATGTACATATACCTATGTATAATAATATAAAACAAGCATACTATAATAAGACATACTTACATACTTATGTATGTAGCTGCATAACTAACTGTTATATTCAGTTTTCAACTGTAGGAAGACGAGCGCACAGTAAATAACATTAATATACATATGTATAATTTAAGCATACTATAACATAGTGTACTATAAGAATTGAACTTGAAAAAGTTTGTTTGAGATTAAATTATGTTAAAATGCAATTAAATAGATGCGAGTGTATGTATGTAGTATGGTATTGATCTGATGCATACGTATATACAGGTTAGTAAGTATAATACAATATGTAATTACTTAATTTATGATATTTAAGAATGTGTGGGAGCGAAAATGTTTTAGAAATGAGTTATTAATGAATGACTTCTATGAAGGGTGAATAACCAAAAAATTTTAATTATAAATTCAACAATAAAACACCTAAATAACGAAAAAATATTAAATTGTACGAGTATAAATTGCTTGGCTAACAAGATGGGTTTGTATTATACTACACAAATATATTAATAATCGATTTATACCTATATTTGCAGTTAAATTGTTTGTGTTTAATAATTTTTTCATATTTTATGATTATTATTTTCAATCATTCTTCAAATCTTCGACAAAAATAACAGAGACTGTTCCTAAATTGTAATCGGCAAAAAGCCTTTATTTTAGTGACAATTCATCATAGTTCAAAGTGAGTCCATACATAATAAAAATATTACGTTTCAAAATCAACATATGTAGTATTATGAGCTAACATATAGTGGGTAAAGAGTATATAGTATGTAAATAAATACCTTCAACTTAGCAACTCAAATTGGTAGGCATGCCAGCAGGCTAGGTGTACCGTTGTCTTAAGCCTTGCAGAAGCAAGTATTTTATAAATACATACATATATATATATATATATATGCATCATTCTGTGAGCTACAAGGATTCAGCTACTGATATTGTTTTATACCAATTTTGCATTTAATCCATCTTAAATATTACAATAAACAGTTGCATAATGTATTCGTACACTTAAGAACAACTGCGCAAACAAAAATCAATTTCAATTGTAGCAATTCGGTGCAATGCCCGGATACTATTATAGGTTATCGACTTTTGCGAATGAAAAGATTAAAACAATTGCAAAAACAATAATATATGTACATATGAACTTACGTACATAAAGCGTGCACTTATACGCTCAAAAGATTTTTCGATGTGTTTTTATTTGCCTTTTTAAATTTATATTTACAAACAACATCCGCTTCCGCGATTCCATATCCTCATTGTAGAATTTATAAATGCATATTACACAGCTGCTAACAATTCCAATGCTTGCTTACAACAATAAAGAGTAAAACATTTGCCAACACTGTAATGCTGGCCAACCAAAAGAGGAGACGTGTACAAACACAAACTACGCAGGGTGGTATTCAATATTATTTAAATAAATAAGATTTATTTGATTTGTGTTGGTAAAATACAGAATATGAATAAAATTATACAAAACAATTAATTTTGTATGCATTTAAAAGTATGTTTGCATGTAAATTTTATATAAATAGTTTAATAAACACAGTATATTAAATTTAACTACATCTTAATTTCATATTATTGGCAGCACTAAATGTATACATATCGGGAACACTGCAAGCCGAAGTCTCCAATTTTCTTCCCATCGGCATAATCGTCATCAACATTTGCTTTTAGTGAAAATTTTGTCGTTCATTTCATTTTACATTTAACTGTCGAGACAAGTTGTTTAGTTTCTTAAGAAGTTAGGTTTTATTCGGCGAGAACGTGAAATATCTTCAGTTAACCAAATAGAGCAGAGATATCATAAACAGATAATAAAACATGAAGTTCGTAATTTGTTCGCTGCTACTGGCAGCAGTTATTGCATCGGGTGCCCACGCCGCTGAAGAAGTGAAAATAGAAGATGGAGTACTTGTGCTGACTACAGACAATTTCGATGAAGTCATAAAAAAACATGAATTTGTGTTGGTGGAATTCTGTAAGTACCAATTTCCAATTAGCATATTGAAATTTAATACGATTAAAGTTTAATATTAGCCAAGTGTAAGCAAGTTAAAAATAAAATAAGATTGTTATTTAAGATATAAGCGTTACATTTAGAGATGAAAGCAGAAATATATCCGCCATTTCTCTTACTACATAGTATATATATCAGGAAGTGCAACAAGATTTATGGGAAAGTATAGACTTGCCTACTTTTCCCATTGGCCATTTTATGACGGGAACGGTTTAATAGTTCATAGATTCCTTTTCTTATTGTTTTATTCTTTAATGCGCTATGCACTTAAATTTGTATTTATCGGTCTTCATGTCTACAGTTCTGTGAGTTTGCACTGTTGACGAAGCATATTTCAATCTTTGTCGCGTCTTCTCTTTCACGCTTTCTACCGGCTTACCGCAGATTTTGTATCCGTTGGTATGTTGCTTGCTCTTCAACACCAATGCTATATGTGGTGAGGAAAAGTATATATAATGCCTTTATACGAGAAGTTCTAGTGACGTGTCAATTTAAAAATCGCCTTGTTTATATTTCTATTTTCCATTATAGGAAGATTAGCGGTGTTAAATAATTTTTGTAAAAGGTTTTAGGAAAATTGCTATCGTATTTGGTTTAACTATTATTTTATTTTTAAATCGCCATTTTTCACATGTGCCATTTGGATGTTCAGAAGTACAAATTTTATGAAAATATCACAAAAGCACTCTTTTATATAAGTATATGAGTACATACATAAATCGAATATTGCACAACTATCACCCTCATCCAGCTTTGAAGATATGTACATACATACCATACATACATAAGGTAAAAAAAAATTCATAAACTAAGAGCTGAGATCTGACCACAGTTTTAGTTTCATCAAAGTACCTCTTCGATTATTAACAACAGATTGCAATATAAAACCTAGGTTATATTTGATAAAGAAATTGAAATTGTCACGGTGCGAATGAAATGCATTGTATTCTACCACAAATATTCTCGGAGAAACAGGTTGTCCGCAGAGAAGAACAGCAAACACTTTAAAGATGACGTGTATTCTTGTCAATTGCATTGGATGCTGAACCATATGTTTCCTTCATTTTCATGTTATTAAAACTTCCAGTAATTGATCATTTTATAGCGCTAATCTCATTTCAGTTTGCGCTTATCTCCTATCCGTTTTAGTATTGTACACTTACAGTCGCTTTGCTAGGTGCCATTATCACAATACCATCTTCATTTTTATGCATGTATAATACACAAGGCAATCATAAATTTATTTTCTCTGCACTGTCTTGCTATAGGCATTTATTAAAGACCAACGTGGCAATAGCAATTATCAAAACATGCTTTCTATTAAATAGTTACAGCGAAAAAAATTAGATTAACTAATTTTCTATTTATTTACTGCTTTATGGTTTATGATAAACCGCAAAAGCCGGCTTTTTGTATCATTATTTTTTTCTGATAGTCTCAAAATCGCTAATAAAGCTTGAATGATTTCACCATCTTTACACAGCCTTTAACATTTTACCGCTAAATTGAAAGCTTTTAAATTTGTTTTTGTTTTTCAATTATTTATGCGTACTCAATTTGGCCGGTATATGTCTAAACAACTGCTTGCTGTTGACTTTTTTGTAGCAATATCAAAAGCTCAACGCACGCATAATACCTTCAAGTTCATTGGCCTTTAAAAGCGGTTGCACGTTTAAGCCCAGCTACGGTTTATTTTTTAGCACCAAGCAAAATTTTGTTTACAGAAATACCGTATGTTAGAAAAGAAATCAGTTATTTGCATTTTTAGATACAAAACAAATATATTTAGAAATTCATGTAGTCACGTCAGCTCTAATTTCCTACAGAAATGTAGTAATAATAAATACCTATTCATCTGTGTTCATTTTGTTGACGTAAGAAATTTATGTTTGAATGCTCGCAAAAGTAAACTCATCTACCCACGCTGCAAATAATTAAATAATGCTATAATCAGCATCAACTTGCCTCGTTATGGTGTCCTTAATTCAAGCTCAAGCATAAATTTACGTATGTAGATGTTATACGTACCGCACCTATGTACGTATAAGTATAATGCTTTCTACGTGATGCTTTGAAATAATTATATGGTTGACGATTTAATTTATTCCAATTGTTTTGAGAGAAACTAATTAGAATTTAGAAATTAGTTATTAATAAACCAAATATTAACCCACAAAGAAAAATACAGCAAATAGTTTTTTTTTCAATTCTGATTAACTCAACTTTATCATTTATTAAAATAAAGAAAATAAAAGATTTAACCCCCAATATTTTTATGATCTTCTATATGTATATTTATATAATGGTTGTGTAATTTCTCGTTTAGATGCTCCATGGTGTGGTCATTGCAAAGCACTTGCACCCGAATATGCTAAAGCTGCACAGACCTTGGCCGAAAAGGAGTCGCCCATCAAATTGGGTAAGGTCGATGCTACTGTAGAAGGTAGTTTGGCCGAGAAATTCCAAGTACGTGGTTATCCTACACTGAAGTTCTTCCGCAATGGTGTCCCCGTTGAATACAGCGGTGGCCGTCAATCAGCTGATATCATTTCATGGGTCAACAAGAAGACTGGCCCACCAGCCAAGGAGTTAAAGACTGTCGAAGAAGCTGAAAAATTCTTAAAGGACAATGAGGTTAGTTTGGTGATAAAGAACGCACAAATATATATATATAAATATATATATTTTTTTTCAAATAAATTTATAATGCAACATTTTTGAATTAACTTCTCATTTATTTTAATTAGATCGCAGTTGTCGGCTTCTTCAAGAGCCAGGAATCCGATGAAGCCAAGGCTTTCATTTCTGTTGCTAATGCTCTTGACACTTTCGTTTTTGCTCTTATTGCTGATGATGAACTTATTTCCCATTATGAGGCTAAGGATGGTGCAGTTGTACTCTTCAAGCCATTCGATGAAAAGAAAGCCATATACGAGGGCGAGCATACTGTTGAGAATATTAAAAAATTCGTACAAGTACAATCTTTGCCCTTGATTGTCGAATTCAACCACGAATCAGCCTCGAAGATTTTTGGCGGATCAATCAAATCGCATCTCCTCTTCTTCGTTTCAAAGGAAGCTGGACATATTGAAAAGTACGTTGACCCATTGAAGGATATTGCCAAGGATTATCGCGAAGACATTTTGTTCGTCACTATTTCTTCAGATGAAGAAGAGCACCAACGTATTTTTGAATTCTTCGGTATGTCCAAGGAGGAAGTACCAACTATTCGTTTGATCCGCTTGGAAGAGGATATGGCCAAATACAAACCCGAAAGCAATGACCTGTCTGCTAGTACCATCAAAGATTTCTTGCAGAAATTCATGGACGGTAAATTGAAGCAACATTTACTCGCACAGGAAGTGCCTGAGGATTGGGATAAGAACCCTGTTAAAGTGCTGGTCGCCAGCAACTTCGATGATGTTGCTTTGGATAAGAGCAAAGATGTGCTTGTTGAATTCTATGCCCCATGGTGTGGCCACTGCAAACAATTGGTTCCTATTTACGACCAACTTGGTGAGAAATTCAAGGACAATGAAAATATCGTTGTTGCTAAAATCGATGCTACTGCCAATGAGTTGGAGCACACTAAAATCTCTTCATTCCCCACTATCAAATTGTACCGTAAGGGTGATAACAAAGTTATCGACTACAATTTGGACAGGACTTTGGATGAATTCGTGAAGTTCCTGGAAGCTGGTGGTGATGTTTCACAGGTAATTATTGTAGAAAAGTGTTTTTATTTTTTATTTTATAAAAACTAATATTGAAAATTGTATAAAATTTTAGAGCGGTGAATCAGAAGAAGAGGTGGAGGAGAAACCCGATGATCATCAAAAGGATGAGTTGTAAATATTTAACTTAAATCAACTTAAAAATAAACTGAACAGCAGCAATCAGCAGCAACAAGAACATTTACATTTCCACCTTTAATCGAACGAATCATGTTATAGATATTTTACAAAAAAAAAAATGCAACGGAACATTCTTACTTTGGTGCAAGTGCATTTCCTTATCTGCTGTACCATTGTAGTTTTTCATAGGTTTACAAAATTGCGTTCAAATGTGTTCTTACCAATAAAAATCTACCAGAAAAACGAAAAGAGGAAGGACAACGTCAGCAGATCTTTATTTTTTTTATAATTACAATAAATAATTTTTTGTATTACGTTTTAAGTAACTTAAAAAACAAACGAAAATGAAAAATCAAAATTACTACATTTGCTATTATTTTTGTAATTGTGGTAATTTTTTAAATGAAGTTGGTATTTTTTTACTCAAAAATAATAAGTGTTTCTGCAAATACCTTAGTATATCAGATGATATAATAAATGAGAAAAGGTGAGATTTATTTGTTAGAAAACATGGACGTGAGGGCTGTCATTTCACACAATTATTAAGTATGTTTTTATTCTCTACGCATAAAAATTGAGGCAAGAAACTGGCGCTTCCGGGCTTACCTTCCACTTGGACGCATTAATATTGAATAATTTTTTGTGTATAATATACATACATATATATTGTAATTTAAAAATCAAATCTATTTTATTTAAAATGACTTCTCATATTTAAGTGTATGAAACAAACTTTTAAATTAAATAAAAAGAGAGTAGAAAAGAAAAAAGAAAGTTTGGATCTAAAATACTATTTTATTTCAAACATTATTTACTTGTGCTAAAAGTAGTTGTGTTAGTTAGTGAGAAACTTCACAACTTTCATGTATTCCTACTGATAAAAGGTTAGTTGCAATTAATATTTTATTTTTATGTTTTTGGTATTATACAGTTTCGTATGTTTGAGAAATTTAAAAAAATCGAAAATTAATATCTAATAATTTTGGGTTTCCACAAGTTTTTCCAGCATTCGGAAGAAACAATAACGGCTATCAAACTCCATATCGTACCAAAAATTCACTGCTATGCATTTATGACTTTGTTGCACATGGTGAAACCAAAAATTGGGTAAAAACAAGATATCACCGGCGTTCACACGCACATGCAATGGTTGGCTATTTGCAAATTTTGGATATTTGGAAAAATCTGGTGCTAAGGGATCAATACTTATCCACTCTGTTCGTAACGGCTGACTTTCATTATTATCCATTTGAACAGGTTCAATATAAAACTGGCCTGATTCATTCCGTTGGTACTTTCCTACGGGATAAAGTTGTCGCGGAATATTTACTACTTGGTGCGGTGGTAGTAAAATAAAGTCTTTGTATCCTGATATGACGCAGTATAAATTATCAAATGGATCTTTATGCATTGATGTAACTGCACGTTTATCACCCATCCAAAAATTTACCAATGGGGGACTATTTAAACATTGCTCCGCAAAGTCCAAGTCTTTAATATTAATATCATCAGCCAATTCTGGAAAATCAGTTATAAAATTTGAATTTTGTTTCTGAATATAATGTATAGGACCAGTAGGATTATCTAGTTTTTGCAAGAAATCGCTCATGCACATCTTTTCTTCAAGCGGTAGTACAAAATACTCAGTTTCACCTTGTTTGGCCAAACCGTCCGCGTAACCATTTGGCGTTGTTGTCACATCTAACAATTTTTTATCAAGTACTTGCTCAAGGTAAGCAGAGTTCCACTTTTTAACCGCTGGCCAATGTTTCACTGCATTCCTTATAACCACTGGCTGGTTTTTAGCGTAGAAATCACGCGCAAATACAAGTGGTTCTGGTATTTTATCCAGTATTACAACTTCCGTTCCTATACATAGCTCATTTGCTTCCCTCAAGAGTTCATTTAATGCTGCTGTAATATTTTCCATGGCTTGTTGTAAAAGGAGCACGTGACACTGTGTTTATTACCATACGTTCGACATAAACCAGGACAGATAACCATGAAGTCTGGAACATGTTTACGAATTTAGAATGTTCTTATTTGCCCAGGAATCAATGTAGTATTCAAACACCTTTTTATTTAAGATTATGTAGTGATATCTCAGTTTTTATCATGTTTTCAACATTGTATAATTCTGCAAGTAACCAATCCTAAGTTTCTCACTAACCCATACGCAAAAAATTGACATTTGACAATTCCAAAAGATTAAATTTACATAGTTTTGTCCAATATATTATTAATTTTATCAAAATATTATTATATTAGTAGGTTTATATAATGGTTTTTAGCGACCAAAACAAAAAATTTATTGTCTTTTCCTTTCAATATTGGCCGCACATTGCGAATTTTTCCATATTTAATAATTCAATCAAAACCATTGTAAACTGGCAATATTGGAAATGTCACCATGCACGAATTCAACATTTATAAGCTTTATTGTCAGCTGTTTACGCACCTCAGATAAAGCCGAGACTTTTAGATTTATATATATGTATATAGATAATTTTTAACAAATTTCAATTCAAGAAACACGCAAGTTCAAGAAAATACAAAGGATATAAAAGAAAATTGAAATAAGTGACAATAGCGATAAATTTGCAAATATTATTTATTTTTTGCTTTATACTAATTAATGCTATTGTTGCACATGAATATATATAAAAGTTTCTCATCAGTTTTGTGTACTTAACTTAATATACATAAATATGAGTATTACTCCTAATGCTAACTCTCTTGCAATACTTGATTATGATAACGACGACGAAGAAGTTATTAACTGGGAGGAGGAAGCAGCTGCAATTATAAAAGACGTTAATCCACATGTTGCGTTAATAGAAATATCCCGAGAAATTCCTAGCAATGTGAGTAAAGTGTACCTGAATGTGCGCACTATCGAGGGGCGAGACTACTGCGTTCAAGTATCGAGTATTGGTTTTCGCGTGGTAGCTAATGAATTTAATTCAATTGACGACGGTAAGGAAGAAACAAATGAAGAAGAGGAAGTGGTTTATGAGACACCATATGCACTATTAGACAAAATCAGTCCAAGTTATGTGGAATCATTTGGTAATCAGCTTTGCAAACAACTATTATCGGTACAACAAATGCGTACACAGTTCAATGAAGAAGATGAGGAGGGTGTAGAGGACGAAGATACTACCGACAACACAAAGACTTCATAGGTGGTGTAGAATATTATTTTTACACATAATACATTGAACAAAAGCCAAAAGTGATCATTCAACAAAAAGCCCGAAAGCTAAATAATACAAATTAGTAGTTAAGTCTTTTTAATTTAATATTTAATTTATGAATTTCGTGAGGGTATGTTTTACTATAATAATAACGTCCGCATTGCTTTTAAGTAGTAATTATAAGCGCTTCTTTCAAACACTAATGTTAATTAAATGATGTTCCATATACACATAATTATTTTTGCTTAAAATTTTAAACGTTTCAAGAATAAAGATTGTGACTGTAATTCAAGATCTGTTAACTTTCCGACAACTGGCCCCAATTGTTGAACGTGGTCTTTATATCCAGTACCGGTGTTTATATTTTTTTGACCATACACAACTTTGCCATCGAAATCATTCACTGGTACTGCCAGAGATTTATCAACTTGCTGAATCGTGACATTCAGATGGTCCTCAATATCAGCTAACAACTGTTGAATTAAAAAAAAGTGCAATTTTATTTCGATATGGCATTAGCTCGCCCTTATGCCAAATATGCTTACATTCATTTCATTGTACCAAATACAGCAACCTCGCACATCGGTCAAATTTGTATTTTGACAATTGCGTCCCCTTGTCGAGCACCATTCTCCGTGGTACCAAACCTATAATAAATGATAATAAACTTGAAATAAAAAAATACAAAATATACTGTTATGTATTACCTTCTCAGGCACCGATGATACTAAACTAATGGCCAAACCCATACGTTCCGCACGTCCCACTCGGCCAATACGGTGTACATAATTTGACTTTTCATCGGGCAGTGTAACGTTGATCACTAAAAAATATTTTATAATAAATTTTAAAAATACATATACGTAGAGGCAAATAATATAAAGAAATAATCGTACTGAATGGCAAGCCAGTTATGTCCAAGCCTCTTGCCGCTACGTCGGTGCAAATAAGAAATTTTACTTGCTCTCGTTTAAACATTTCCAAATTTTGTTTGCGTTCCGGTGGTCTTCGATCTCCATGTAGACAAACACATGAATAACGTTGGCCACCTCGCGATTTAAAGTAATTTTCCAAATTGTCACAGTCTAGTTTAGTGCGGCAAAAAATTATGGCTCTATCCATTTTATGCTGCTCAATGGCAGCTATACAATATTCGCCCTTAAGGATTTTAATTGCCTCTGACCATGTTTCTGGTGTGTGATTCTGTGGATTTACATTATCGCGACTGTGTACACCATCAGTGCGTATATGTTGTCGTAGATTATACCAAGATGTATCCTTTTGTGGATCAACCATACAGACAACGTGATGTACCGTTTCTGGCACAGCGTCTTCACCTTTGAGATCTACCCAAGTAGGAAAGTGCATTAAACGATCGGCCATTTTTTTCACCTCAAATGCATGTAGCGTAGCTGAGCAGACAACCATTTGTAATCGCCGACCATCGGACGTTATTTTCGGAATTTGCTTATGTAAACGATCAATTAAATCAGTATAACCTTGTTTGAGTAGTGCATCAGCTTCGTCCAATACAAAAAATCTACCATTAAATATAAGGTATTATTTTTAAAAGATTATTTTAAAGAATTCATTATCGCAAGGGCACCAACCTGCAATGTGTTAACTGTACAAAACCACTGCTAATCATCTCTTCGAGACGGCCAGGTGTACCCACTACAATATGCACACCCTGCTGTAAAGCACTTTTCTGCTGCTCCGGTTTAACCCCACCGATTAGTAGAAGTGAGCGCACATTTGGATTGCTTAAATGCACTCCAAATTTTTCTATTTGATTATAGGTTTGTTCTGCTAATTCACGACTTGGCTCAATGATAATTGCTTGTGGTGCGTTAGGCGCTGGTTTGTTAGCTGCGGCATTGGTTGTCGGACTAGCAAGCGGGTTAGACTTAAATTGTCCTGCAACTGCATGAGATACAGCAATAAATCCTTGTTTTGGAGGATACTTAAATTCAGTTTTTCCAAAATTAAAAAGCATTTCCGCATTTTTTAATACAACAGCTGGATAGAAGTTTTCATTACGTTGATTTTCTGGTATTCGAAATGCTAATCCAAGATGTTTGCCATTTTTAGCAAAGGATACTTCCATTTGTTGTAAGTCTATATAGCAACCGATCACATCGTTTTTTCCAAAGGCTTCACCGTAGTCATCAAATTGACGATTATTGGATTTTTTTCCAGTACCGCCAAATCCATAACCATTACGGCAGGTACCAAGATCCAAATTAGCTTGTTGCGTAGACCAACCTACACGACATAGACCTTCGTCTGTCACGATGGCTTCAAAATAAAATTTACCCTTGCCACACACACCAGTTGTTGCACGACATCCGTGCCATTCTTTAAACTCACGCGATTGACAACGCAAACCATCTGGTGTCACTGCAAGCGCTGTTCCACGATCAAAGAACGACATCGTCCATGGTGCAATACTACCACCCGCTCCCAAAGACTTGCTAACTTTTCCCTCTTCAAGGTCCCGCAATGTTTCCCAGACAATTTGCAAAATAGGCAAACAAAACGCTCCGGTTTTTCCGGATCCGGTTTCAGCAGCCATCAAAACATCACCACCTCCCAGAATGAGAGGTATTGCTTCGGCTTGTACATCTGTGGGTAGTGTCCACTCCATTTCATCAATCGCCTTAGCAATTTCTGGTAAAACACCAAATTCTGTGCAATTAAAGAACTCATCATTTTTTATCATATGAAATAATTTTCGCAATATCCTTACCTTCAAAAGCAGTCATATTTTTGAAACAAATTCAATCAATTTTTTTATCTTAACCGGCTGTATAAATCACTATATGTATATACATATGTTCACTGTGATACAGATGGTGATTTATCTATAAGGTATGTTCAATAATTGACAATAAATGCACATAAAAATCGCATACGCCTTTGCAAAATTTACTTTTCTTTTAAAAATACTAAATTATTCTTGATTGTTGGATGGTTTTTATAAATTGGAAAATCCTAAAAAGACCATCGTTGTTATAATATTGTTTCGTAATATTGCCAAATATTTCCGCTGAACTTGAGTGATTTCTCTGTGGATAATATAATTTTTAAACTCAATGCATTTAAGGTATAACTGTAGATGCCGCTAATACGCAGCTGAATAGCTGAAAAGACGATTGTCAAAAAATTATCGATCAAAGTGTGGCAGTGGAATAATTCCAATTTCGGCCAGAAGTTAATCAGTCGCCAAATTTTTAGTGAATAATATTAAAAAAGAAAATGTTCCAAAACAGTGCCGCTCGTCTTTTGGTTCCAGCTATCCGAAATGGATTGCAAAGCCGTTGCCAATCTGTCATTGCTGGACCACCAATAAACAAGGTGTCTACAGCCGTAAGTATATTCCTACTATATAAGCAGGTTACGTAAACTGACTTGGACGAGAAATATAAGTTATATATTCGCATGTCTTATTTATGTATTTCAGGAAAAAATCATCTTGGGTGGAGGAATGTGCGTGTCGTTGCTCGTTGTACCGGCGTGGGTGTTGCTCCATTTGAAGGAATATAAAGGTGGCAAGTAAATTCAGCACCACATTGGAAGAATTGCTTTCAGTACATAATAAAATTTAAAGTTTTTGTGAAGTTGTAAAGTAAAAGCATTAAAATATACGATCGCTTATAATTTAAATAATCCGTTTTTGTCATTGAAACGAAATGTGTGTAATATGTGTAATTTGTGCCTAAGAGAGGAATATAATTGAAGTCAATATATCAATATAGTATCACAAATGGTTATGATACAGATGCTCAGCTCAATATTAAAATGAACCGAAATCCTATAAAACAAAATACAATTTAGTTGCTGAGCTCTGCCCAACATCAATGAAATGTGTCCTTACTGGACTTATGACAAATACTGCACTAATAATAGTATACAAAACAAGTATGTTTTACAAATCATAGTCAAGGAACATATAAGATACTTTCAGTAATGATCAAACTAAATTTCAAACAAACCCTCATTAAAACACATTCATATTAGATACTAGGGTTACATTTTTTAAATACATAAGCTCGTATGGTTTAGGCATTATATTTGCATAATGCAAGTTTATTATAAAATAATTCATATTACGTTTCAATATAGTTTTATTATTAAAGCGGGATTATTGGAATCGGCGCAAATAAGATTTACTGAGATTGGTCTCCATCATCACTTTTCTTGTCTTTTTCTTTTTCTTTACTGAGTGATCCGACTGCATCGCGTACAGCTTCTGATTGTGGGTCGACGCCTGGTAAGTTTTCCAATACACTCTAAAAAGATTGTTTATATGAGAATTAACCTCATAAAATTATTGCAATATATAAATATATCACCTGTAGAAATGCTGGATCACCAATTACTTCGGAGTAATCCTCATCGACGTCCATTGGTTGATTTTCTTCGGTTTTAGGACGTTTAGCCTGTTGAGTTACGGTCTCATCAGCTAAAGCAAATTAATGAAGAGAAAGAATAAAACTTTCATAATATAATTTTTTTTTTATATATTTCTCAACAAAACGAACCTGCATCCTGCATTGACATTTGCATAGCGAAAGCTATTTGCTCTTCTTCGGTCATGTTAGCAAAATCAGGCAAGTTATCTTCTGGCTATTTTCATGAAAAAGTTATACTCAATAACAAATATATAATGTAATTATGTTGAAATTACCGTTTCTGTGGATAATGCCAAAGCACGTTGCAACATTGCTTCCTCAGAATTTGGTTCTTCAAGTGCAGTAGCAACATTTGTGCTAGTTTTTTCGGAACCTGTTGTGGCACTGCCAGCATTCACTTCTGTATTTCCTGCAGTATTTGATTCTGAAAGAGCCCGCCGTTGTTCCTCTTCTTGGCGTTGACGTTGTTCTTCCATGGATACACGTAAAGCGAGAGCCAATTCCGGATCTTCATTGGGGTCAACACCAAACTCAAAACCAGCACCACTCAAACCTGCCCCTCCCATGCCATCTTCACCTTGTATTATTGGTGAGGATAACAATGCATCGGATAATCCCGAGCCCCGAGGTACGCTAACTAAATGGGAACCTGTACCATCTTTTCCATTTAGTGCGTTTACGAAAGTAGTTAAAATTTCATTGTTGTTTCCATGGTCTCCAAAACTGACAATGTCGACGTTTACTTTTTCTTTTTTTAAACGTTTAGCTTGTTTTACTAATTCACCTTCCTCATTATTTATAGGTGAACCCACAAATACCACAATACGCATCTTGTGATTTTTACCCTGTCGATGCTTAAGAACCAACTGTAAAGTGATATGATATATTTTAAGGATTCCAATTGCATCCAATAACTTACATGTGCAATACGGATCCCAGTGAGTAAATTGATTTCTCCCTTTGGTTGTATTAAATGCATCTTTGAAAAAATACGCCCAACATCACTAGTAAGTGTTGCAAGAACCTCAACGGTGCTATAAACAAAATGAATTATATTAAAAATTTCGAATATTTTATTAATTTTGTTTGTGTACTTGGATATAGTCATCAGTCCAACATTGTTCTCTGGATTAGAACGAACTTTTGTGAGGCAAACTAGATTAATACCATCCTTCTGGACATTCAAACGCGTCGGGAAGTAATCACCATTTCTCTGGTAATCACTATTGTCGAAACTTAAAAGTAAAAAAGAAAACAACAAAAACGCTTCGTAATACACAGGTACATAAAGCCGCAATCAAAAATGTGCATTGGTAGAGCTTAAAGTCAAACTTTAACAAATAAATTAAACACCAAAGTAATTAGGCAGTTCTTTTTTGTTTGAACTTACTAAAAATTATTCGAATTTATTATTTAATTATTTAAAATTGCTCACCATATCATAGTACTTTCCAAAACCATTTTCAATAATTTTGCTTGTCACTACTCCACTGAACTGTAATTGAAACTCATCCAGCTGACATTTATTATATTGCGTATGTTCAATTAGTGCATTTTCAGTTGAAATTGCAAGTACCCCTTAAGACCCATTCACATACAACTTTCCTCGCTTTGCATGGCAGTTCGTACTAAATCCAGTTTTAGTGTTTCTCTCTAATAAAAATGGCAACTGTAGCTTGGCAAAGCATATAACGATGAGAGTTGTTTAACATTTTGTTTGCCTTTGAGTCGAAAACTTTTTATGTGAACATACTCATACAAAAGCTTACATCGAATTTTTCTATATAAACAAATGTTCACGCAAAGTGAAGAAAAAGTTCCATGCGAATTGGCCATTAACGCAGAGAACTTATAACAATTCTTGTATGTTCTCTGCATATAGCATGATGAGCTGAGTCGATTTAGCCATGTCCGTCTGTCTGCATATACGCGATTCAGTCCCTAGGTTTTTGAGGTATCGATCTGAAATCACATCCAGTCCCGGTGCCTGCCTTACTTATATAGAGCCAGCAAACATTACCGTGAAGTCACCTCATGACTTTTAAATCACATCGTATGGACTTACGAGAGTCACCTAGGCACTGGCTAGGCATGGTGTCTGCTTTACTTATATAGAGCAAGTTGGCAGCCAACTTCTCGTGAAGTCACCTCATGACTTTTAAATCACATCACATCGAGGCACGAGAGTCACCTAAGCACTGGCTCGGCACGGTGCCTGCTTTACTTATATAGAGCCAGATGACAGCAAGCTTCCTCAGAGCTCAATTCATGACTTTTAAATCACATCGCATCGAATTACGAGTGTCACCTAAGCACTGGCTAGGCATGGTGTCTGCTTTACTTATATAGAGCCAGCTGACAGCCAGCTTCCTCAGAGCTCAATTCATGACTTTTAAATCACATCGCATCGAGTTACGAGTGTCACCTAAGCACTGGCTAGGCATGGTGTCTGCTTTACTTATATAGAGCCAGCTGACAGCCAGCTTCCTCAGAGGTCAATTCATGACTTTTAAATCACATCACATCGAGGCACGAAAGTCACCTAAGCACTGGCTAGGCATGGTGTCTGCTTTACTTATATAGAGCCAGTTGGCAGCCAACTTCTTGTGAAGTCACCTCATGACTTATAAATCACATCACATCGAGCCACGAAAATCACAGAAGACTTAGCCAGGCACGGTGTCAGCTGGGAGCTAGCTTTCCGTGGGGTTACCTATTGACTTTTAAATTATGTCACATCAAAGCGTGTGAGTCAGAGAGTACAGAGAATATATAAAGTTATTATACGATCTCTGACAAAATCATTGTCAACCTCAATGGCAATGTATCTGACAAATGGTTAAATATGTCTATTGCCTGTGGAGATGCGGAGTAAAAAAGCTGACAATTGAGCAAGATGAGCAGAATAAATTAAACATCAAACACAAATATAAATTGACATATTCTAATATTCCTTACATATTTTCATAATATCAACGATTAGTGGTAAATATAAAAACTGTCTCAAAAATTGTCAAAATTATTAATCACTCAAAATAGATTCGTTTTTCGGAAATCATTTTGATTGCAACCGTGCAAATTTCATTAAGCAACTTGCTGAATTGAACAGCTGTGAGTAGAAGTCCCATGTCTGGTCATGTGACATTTGTTAAGCTGGAAAAGTCATTTGCCAATTTTAGATATTTTCCACATCGTAGTGCACCATTTATTTGGAATTGCATTTTCGGAAGTTATTTAGCGTAAACTATTATCAAATTAACAGTATTACGGTTTAAAATATTGTAAAATGGTTTCTCCATGGCTAGCACCTATCATAATCACCTGTATTTGGGGCTTTATTGGAATAATTTGTCCATTTTTGGCTCGCGGACCTGACAAAGGGTGAGTTAATTTTACAGTACAACTATGCCACAAATCAAAATATTTAAATTCCTATTCTTTTATAGTATCACTCAATGTTGTTTAATGTTGGTAGCTTCCACCTGTTGGCTATTGTAAGTACCTATATAAAAATAAAAAATTTTCTACCCTCCTATATATTATATATTTATATATATATATATATATTCTAGCTGGCTGTGCTGTTATATGACGCAAATGAACCCACTTATCGGTCCTAAACTAACCAAGAACGAGATTATGATCGTGGCTCGAGAATGGGGAAATCCTATCCAGGATTCAATTGATATTACATATTAGTGCTTTTGTTATTCGTCGTCATTCTTCAGGTCCGCAATTTTTTTTATAAGGCCTCCCGTTAATTTGTTCTTTAACCTTTTACTGTTTGTTTACAAAAATATTTAAAGTGCCTATTGTATTATGACTGCTGCTATTTAAGCACGAGCACATATTTGTGTTCCCGTTTTGACGGCCAAGTAAATTATCATTAAAGCAAACGATAACATTGCGATGTTCAATTATTTATCAATATCAAATATTGTAATACAAAGTGTCCTTATATAAAAATATACATATATACAATAATTTTTGCCGAAATACAAATTTTAAAGTTTTATTAGATTTGAATATGACAAAGCCCTACTTCCACGCAGCAGGTAAATATGTACACATTAACGTAGTCAAGCGTGATCTAAAAGAACAATACATATAGAAAATGTGTAGTAATGTCAAATCCAAATTCGGGTATTTTCATCGCGAAACTTTGGAACTAATTGATTTCCTTAGTTGATATTTAACTCGCTATATTCAGAAATTACTTTGAATACTGCTACTTAAAACTGCATCAAAATTCCTTGTTAAATATTGCAATCAAAAAAATTCATAACCTAAATTAAGTAGTCATACTTTTCTTTTTTAAATTACAACTTTATTTGGGTGTACATATTTAGAATACAATTGGATAACTACGTTTTTAGTGCGTAACTTGCCATTGGGTGTGTCAGACCACGACAATAATTTACTAACACTAAGTTCGTGCGTTAAAAAATTACAGTATACTCTAGGATCGTTTGTCCTATTATTACCAATATTTCCAAAATCTTCTATAAAATCCAAATAATCGTACACCTGTGGTAAGTGTAATATCAACTTTAGTGTTAAGCTGTTTAGTCGAAGAGACCGAAACCCATATCGTCGTCTTCTTCTGACTCCGACTCCTCCTTTTTGGCTTCTTCCTTCTTTTCGGCAGCAGCGCCAGCGCCAGCAGCTGGAGCAGAGGCAGCAGCAGCAGCAACAAACTTGCTGGGGTCCTTGATGAACTCCTTGATGGTAGCAGCTTCCTTGAACTCTACTTCGGTGGCAGCAGCAATAGCCAACAGATTCTTGAAACCATTGGCAATACTGTGTGGTGCCGAAGCAATAGTTGGGTAACCAATCTGTAACGATACAGCGGCCAAATTTGCAACACCAGCTTGGAATTTCGCACGCAGATCTTCGGGCTTGATGTCCAAGATCTCAGGTGAGAAAATGGAACCAGAGTCGTATACTTGGGTTATGGCCAAACCATATGAGAAGGGCGAAATGTTCAACATATTAAGCAAAGTAGCTTCTGAAGCACCAACTTTATCTCCTGGCTTCAAAATGGGCACATCATTTATAATTTCAATTGTACCCTTGGAAATCTTGGTTGGAATCGAAAGAGCCTGGAAGAAAGAAGTTTTCTCGGGACCCAAACCAGTGTTTTGTGCTGGAATGACGACTGGCAAAGGAGCAATAGCACCAGCACGAGCAGGTGCACGCACTTTCGATTCAAGCAATTTGTCACGAACTTCAGCCAAATCGCCCTTGGTAAATACGAAACCAACATTGCCCTTAATGTGTGGCAGCAATTTCTCCAATTGAGCGTTGTTCTCCAAATGACCACGAATAGCTTTGCGCATCATAGTATTCTTACCCATGAGCACAACACCCAATCCACGCAAGCTAGTACGGATGTTTTGCATTTGCTTTGAGCCAACATTATCAGCGCCGACGATGAAGCACTTAGGATATTCGTCGAAGAGTTCCTGCAAATTGGAATACACAATTTAGTTGGAGAAACCACATACAAAGTGTTTTTTTTTATGCCATGACTCAGACGCAATTTTGTCAAACGTAACGTGTATCAGGACGTCTGGGTTCAGCTTTTTCAAGCAAGACATCCGGACGATACACATTCAGACGTAAAATTTTATCATCATTGGATTAACTTCAAAATTATGTTTACTCATAGAATACTTACGACAACTTTAAGGAAGTATTGAGCTTTCCAGGCGGCCTTGTTCTCCCTAACCATCTTGAATCAAGTTGTGTAATTAGGGACTCGTGAAAAGAATTTAAGAACTGCAAGCATAATGAATACATTTTATATGGTAGTTGAAAACTCGAAATATATATTCGCAAAGTAAGTTATTAGATATATAATAAGATGCTTCCTATTTTCACAGATTTAAAAACCTACCAAAGCACGAAACGTATGCAAACGACGGTGACTTGGACCAAAATGGCCGAGTGAAAATAAATGTTTTAGTAGTTGGCATCGCATTGGAGGATTTTAGCAGAGTTGCATTGGAAATACTACTGGCGACATCTGTAGGACTAGGGAAGATTTTAACTAAACCGAACTCTATTTATATAAAACAAAAATCATTCTAGAGAACTTATATCATATACGTTCTCTGCTGCAATAAGCCATTTTGCTTCTTTTATTCCTTGTGCAACTAAAATTAATACACTTAATTTTTTTAAATATTTGTTTTTTTTTAATATTTGTGAACCCATCACATAAGTACCGTCAATTATTTGTAAGTCTGGCATCATTGTCTACATGTCTGTGGTAGACGTCAGTGCAAAGCAAAAGATTTGCTCAGCGTTTGTGGAAAAGACGCAAATTGTGTGAATATTTTCAAAACTTTTCAATAAGATTGGATATTGGCTTAAAGAGGTGATTTTTTTTAGCAAAACTAATATAATTGGTTACAAATCCGTACATTTACATATCAACGAAAATTGTGAAATCGACGTAATTATCGCTTGTGCATCAGACGTTTATTTATGTAGAATGTGCGCTTTATGGTGTTTGCTTTCTGGATATGACCATGAAGGTCCAAATTTAAGACTATTTGTACTTTGAATTCGCCAGTTACAAAATTTTTCATGCAAAGGAGGACTTCGTTGCGTTAAGAAAGTGTACTATGATATAGTGAGAAAATTAGTTTTTAAGTGAAATAGAATGGACCTTGAAAATCAATTTTGCATTTAAGTTCTAATATTATTATTTATATGCTATTGTTTTATGTTATAATTCGTATTTATTATTTGTTTTGTTTATAGCTAGGATAAGATTTTCACGGCCAAATGTGTATTCTCTGTGGTATTGCATTGCCATATAATATGTTTATAAATGATTTGGCAGGACTGAAAGAATGACAGCTGTTGTAATTACCGAGGGAAACGTTTTTGACAAATGTGTTACAATTTACCACTGTAGAATTTTTTTTAAAATAATATTTATGATATGTTATGACTTTCATTTTTCTGTTTCTACTTGTTACAGGAACAGATTCTCAATGATTTCCTTATAATTTGTTAGAAATATTAACATTACAAATAATGCACAACTAAGAAATGCTGACCGTTAGAATAATATTTATACGATTTTGTTTTTGTTTTACAGGTAGATTGCGTGTTTCTTGAAAGAAAAGGCAAAACCTTTTGTAACCTGTCTATTTCATAGACGTCGAAGGACAAAGAAAGCGATAAAGGACGCTTGGCGGAATATACAGCATCAGTTATAAAGAAAACACAAAGAAATATAAAAGCAAAAACTTTGTAAGAGAACCAGAATACTAATTGAGAGTTCATTTGCCTTTGTCGTGTTCGTGTAGCAATTTCTTAATTCAGTTACACTCATTCAAATTCTGTGAAAGTGAAACCACGTTGACGCACTGGTGAAGGTGTGCTCACGATACCACCTCCTTAGTATTTCATGTAATTTAAAAATTAAAGTGTAAAATAAATATGAATGCATCTGCTGCATTTGTGCCATCAGTTGGATTCGGTGGTACTATAGCTGCCGGTTTAACTTCTATGATGTCTAATTTAAACGTGGACGAAGGTGCAACAGCAATGTCAAGAGCACAACCAATTATGATGGCGAATCCACCTATTTGTCGCTATTTTCAACGTGGTGTGTGCCATTATGGCAGCTCGTGCCGTTTTTCTCACGTTCTTACTGGCGGCGAAGCAATTAATAACAGTAGTAATGAAACTGAATCTCTAAATCCCACAACCTCTATAACAAACAACCAGAAAATAACAACAGAAACTCTAAATGCTCGACCTAGTACTAGTCGACAAAATTGGATAAATGCTCCAGTTTTTGTGCCGAAAAGTTATCGACAAACGTACTCTGCTGAAGAAGTTGCTGATAACTCTATTAATGAAGGTGCAACGAGCATGTGTCCAACGAACAATGACATACAAAAATCTTGGGCTGAAGTGGTTGGTGGTAATAATGTGGCACAGCGTACAAACCTTATTGAAGTTACCGATGCCGAAGGCATGCTTGAAATGGAATGCCCATTTGAGGGTCCCTGTCCGTATGGTGCGTATTGTGCTTATGGCATACACATGGAACTTTGTAAAATGTGCGACCAGTTTTGTCTACATCCAAGTGATCAACCGCAACGCCGCAAACATAATCAAGAATGTTTACAGCAGCATGAACAAGCCATGGAGTGGTCATTTGCTATTGCCCGCTCCAAGGATAAAACTTGTGGTATTTGCTTCGACACAATAATGGAAAAAGCTGGAAGAGAGAAACGTTTTGGAATTTTGCCGAATTGTAACCACATTTTCTGCTTGGAATGCATACGGAAATGGCGGCAGGCAAAACAGTTTGAACATAAGATCACACGGTAAATTGAAACTATCTTATTATATTATATTCATAATTAGTAGCTTAAAACGTATAAAAAATATTAAAGAAACAAATAAAATAAAAACTAAAAAAAAAATTATAAAAAATAAAAAAAAATTATGTAGAAATTAAAAAAAAGTACAAAATATATAAAAATACAAAAAATATTAAATTTTTTTTATTAAATAATTATTAAAAAAAATATTTAAAATATTGGAAAAGAAAAAAAAAATAAATTATAATATAACTATTTTAAAAATTTCCTAAAATTATTGAAAAATATAATAAAAAAAAAAGGAAAAAAAAAAAGGTATAAAAATAAATTATAAAATGATTATTAAAAAAAGCATTTAAAAAAATTACTAAAAAAATTATTTAACAAAATTTTTAATAAATATAATTAAAAAAATTAGTAAAAAATATAATTAAAAAAATTAGTAAAAAATATAATTAAAAAAATTAGTAAAAAATAAAATAAAAAAAATTAGTAAAAAATATAATTAAAAAAATTATTACAGCTCATGTCCAGAGTGTCGCGTATCTTCAGATTTTGTCTGTCCCAGTGCCTTTTGGGTGGAAACTAAGGAAGAAAAGGATAAGCTGCTCAACGACTATCGATTAGCGCTTGGTGTGAAAGACTGCAAATACTTTAAAAAGGTAATATTTCAATAAAATATTGTTTAATTCTTTTCTAAAGAAATATATATATTTCAGGGTGATGGTAAGTGTCCATTTGGCAATAAATGTTTTTATAAACATGCTCTACCCAATGGGAATTTAGTCGATGTGGGTTGCCCAAAGCGTGCACGTAAATTACATCGTGGCTCAAACGATTTCATCGATTTGCTAGATGTATGTACAAAAATATAGTAAGTTGTATAATTACATGTGCACAAAATTAAATTGTATCTATATTTTAGATTTATTTGTGGGAGTTTGTCGAACAACGCGATTACCATTGGCTTGATTTTCTGTCCGGCACCAGCGATGATAGTGAAAGCGACTTTTCGGAGGTGTAAAAGTGTGCAGATTTTCAATAACTCAAAGTTATACAATTATTACATGCTGGCATATTTATACCAATATGTTACCAATATTAAGTTGCGCAAAGAAAAAAGAGAACCTATATACAAGTTAGAAATTCTAAAAAAGGAATAAAATCATAATAGTCTATTAGCTGCTATGGATCCGTCGTATGTAAAAAACGGATTACCAAAATTATATGATTAAATTGCACATATGAAAAAGTCGGCATTAAACAGATATCCAACAAAAAAAAGAAAGAAAAAAACACAGATTAAAACTTGAAAGTTATAAACATACAAAAATTGTATAATCGGGCGAAATGACTCGTATCTAGCTTGTACAAGTATATAGAAACAAAAGCGAATACATTTATAGGAACACAATGCAACGAACTTTTTTCGAGTAGTAAAAATAAACAAAAAAAAAAGTGCATAATATACAAAATAAGAAGTTTCCGAAAAAAAATCATCTTATAAAAAGTGGGCATTGCTGAAAGAATAAACAACAAAAAAGAAAAAAAAAAATGAAATACATTAAAAATATGCAATTACGGAATATATAAATTTAGATTTATGTGCGAATATGTATACATTACTTTGGTCATTTATCATATGGTAAAAATAACAAATTAAATGTGTTAAATATTTAATATATATCTATATATCAAAATTAACAACACAATCTAAGCCGCATATAACACACTGGTAGGAACTCTTTTTACGAAAAGCCATATCACACAAAAATGGCGTACAAATTTCAAATGAAAAACCACAAATCCTTATATATATATATATTTGAATTTGATTGTGATTTATACTCGTAATTGCCACGCTGACCGCCATGATGTCGGCTTCAATTGTAATAAACAACAACAATAATAATTAATTTATCATAACGCCATGAACGCGTTTGGGCGTGCGCCTGCCTTAAATGTCCCCCCACCATCGCGCGCAACGAACGTGCAACGGCTAATATATGACTAATGTTACTTTTATTTGCAAATTAATTATTAGTGATAATACATCAATTTTTTTTTTTATATAATAAAGTTGTAAAGTTGGAAAACGCCAAAGGCTTGTTTGCGGCTGGTTATAAAATATATATGCGTTGTAGTATTTTAAAAATTCCAACTAAAAGTGATGCAAATGTTTATGCTGGTTAATATATTTTGTCATGCATTGATTTAAAACAACTTAACACGCCGTTAAATATGTAGCTACTTGTCCTATAAACCACACGTTCACCTTTATGAACTTTGTTCTTTCGTATTTATGTTGAAGTATTTGAAAATTAGAATTCAGTATATGCTTAAGTTGTTATTTGCTTAAATATTACGGTGCAGTGTAAAAGTGTAGGACTTAATTCAATTGTTTTTCTTTTTTTTTTGAATTTAAAATTCATGCCTTTATGCCAAAAAGAACGTTCAAATTTCAAATTTTTATTTTTTAATTATCAATATTTTTAGTTGATTATTATAAAGATTAAAAGTTAAATTGTTCTTAATCTATTTACCATATTTTTTTCATTTCACCTGTTGTCTGTTAAATGTATTAAAATATATATATATATAAATTTGATTGCAAGGAATAAAATCAAACCCGTTAACTTCGCGTTTGTTACATATAAGCGTTAGCATTAACATTATTTTTATAAACAAATAAAAAAAAAAAAAAAAAAAAATAACACAAAAACTAAAAGCCCTCATATGTTAGATATAGCGTTAACAAATTAATTACTATGAGTTAAAAAAAAAAAATGCGCATAAAATTGTATTAAAGGGACATCTATCTGTGTATGTACGTATGTATGTATGTAAGTGCGCGCGCTTGCTCTAACACTTTACTAAAAAATAAAGAAGCAGAACCAAGTAAAAAATAATAATTTTGTATTTAATGTAACTAATTCCTCAATCATAAATATATGCATACTTAATACCTACAATACACAAACAAAACACATACATATGCATACATATATATATTATATACTAAAAAGCTAACATGGATTTATTAATTACAAAATTGAAAAAATATATATTTAAAAATTTATTATATTAAATTGAAAATACCTCCAAAAATTTATGCAAGCAAACCGTTAAAGTGGAAGCTAAAACAAAATCTAATTAAACATAAAAAATAACTGTAATTACGCTAAAATCTGCTCCTCGTACACAAAGTACTCATATAACGAAAGTAAACTATCAAAGTAAAACAAATACAAAAAAGTCTAAAATAAAACCAGAACACTTAATAAAAAATATACTTTGTAGGCGATTAGCAACCAACTGCAACTACATATAAATATCTTGAATTATTTGTTATAGGAAAAATCGTGGTAAGTGTGATTTGTTATATAAACTGCGCAAATTGGAGCCGGACTGCCTAAAAATAAAAATATACACATACAGGTTGGTTGAAAAATTTCTCCTATTCCAATGATCTTCCAAAAATTTTATGCCATCGCTATAAAGACTTTCCGGCAGCTCTGTAAAATACTCGTCTACCGCTGTAATAGCTACTTCGTTCTACGAAAAAATGAAAAATTATTTTTGTTTGTGCTGCAAACCAGGTCTTTTCTCACGAGTATTTTCATCCAGCTGATCCAAAAGGCTGCAATAATATTCAGAGTTGATTGTTTTACATTTCTGCAGTTTATCAATCAACAATATTTCTTTTGCATCCCAAAGAAACTGATGCCATAACCTTCTTTGCTGATAGTTGTGATTGCACCTGCTTTGGAGCTGAATAACCAGTTTCAGTCCACTGTAAACGTTCTTGTTTCAATTTAGCATCATGGTGGTAGATCCAAGTCTCCTCCATAGTTATAAGACAACGCAATAAATCGGTTTAATTCTGCTTACAGCGCTCCAAATTATGCTGAGAAATTTGTTTTCAGTGTGATACAGTTTTTGTTGAATTCTTAACGTGTGCGGCACTAACTTTCCAAACAGCTTTTTCATGCGTATTGTAATTCTCTATGTAAAATATGAAATACTCGTTCGTTTGAGATGCCTATGGCATTGCCAATTTCACGCTTAGTCTAACTTGGATCTTTACTAACAATATTATGAACTTGCTCAATGATTTCTGGTGTGGTTGCGATATTTGGTCGTCCTTCGCGTGGATCGTCTTCATGCCTAGCGCGACCACGTTTGAACTCGCCAGCCCAAAATTCAACGGTGCGTTTTGGAGGTGAGGACTCCTTAACCACTTGATATTCAATTTTTTCCATATTACTTGTAAAAAAATACTCTGCCACGTCAACTTCAATTGGCTTGTAAACAAAGAATAAATTGACAAACTGATTCATAACTTTGCATGTGTTTACACGAAAGATGTACCAACTTGAGAAAAAAAATTTTTGTAGATAGTAGTGCTATTTCTTGGTGAGACTAACCAACCCTCCAACCAACCTGTACATGTGTACGTATTTTATACAAATCTTTATTATGACAACAAAATAGGCTCCGGAGCACCCCTCGTGCCCTCTTACTTGTTGCTAATTTTTTTTTGCTGTCGAACTTACCTTGTTTATGGGTTCTGACAATTGAACATAACCCATGCGTTTTAAACCCTATAAAGTGTATACTGGGTGACCAATTTTGAGGTTCCCTACTTTTTTTTAAAGAAGAAACACAGATTTTTATTTAAATTTAATGGAGAATGTTTATTATCATTCAAAAGAACATTCTTTGGCATTTATTTTTTGAAGATTATCTTTTTCAAATGTTGGCCGCGGCTACGTCTCAGATGGTCCATCCATTGAGTCCAATTGGATGACCCGTTCGATCATTTCGACTGGTTACTGGCGAATGACAAGCGTGATGTTTTGCTCCAAGGTCTGAATCGAAGCGAGATTGTTTGCAGAAACTTAAGACTTTACATATCCACACAGGAAAAAGTCTAACGGTGTAATATCACACGATCTTGGTAGCCAATCGACCGTCCCCAAACGTGCAATTATCTGCTTACCGAAGTGTTCTCTCAATAAATCCATTGATTGATGTGATATGGGGGAAGTGGTGCCGCCTTGTTGTAACCAAATGTCGCCAAGATCACGATTTTCAATTTCAGGCATCAAATAGTCGGTTATTATGACGCGGTAACGGTCGACATTAACGGTTACGTTATCACCGGCATCATTTTTGAAGAAATGTGGACAGATGATTTTACCAGTCCACAAACCACACCAAACCGTTGTTTTACTGGATAAAATAGCAGCTCTTCAATCTCTTCAGGTCGCTCTTCGTTCCAAATGCAGCAATTTTGCTTGTTTCCATACCCCCTGAGCCAGAAATGGGTCTCATCGCTGAACAAAATTTGGCTTCAAAACGTCGGATCTTCTTGGAACTTTTCAAGAGCTCACAGAGCGAAGCGATGTCGCTTAGGAATGTCGAGCAGCTTCAGTTTTTGCACATGTTATATTTTGTACGCTTTCAATTTAAGTTCTTACCGTAAAATGCGCCAATTCATTTCATACGTCAGTCCGCGTTGCTGCGAACGGTACGGAATCGTGGTCTATTCGGTCGAATATTATCTAATAATGAATGCCGGAGCTGGGTCAGTTATTTTGACCATAACTTGAGCGAACGTGAATTTTCGTAATAAAGTTGCACGATTTGTAAAGATTTTTTAGACGTAAGACTTTCCATGATAAAATGCCAAACAATACTAAACAAAAATAACATGTCAACTTGACACTACTCTTGCGTGATCTGTCAAAAACAGGTTATTGAAAAAAGTACCTTTGTTTGGAACACCCGCTATATGGTATTCATGGTTTAGCGCTGAACATGAATGTAGTTGGTCTATGGTAGACCTTGGTGTTAATCTCATATCATCAATTCCGATCTTCTGGTTGATATTTTGTTCATCAACTCAATTTATTATATTTAGTCGCTTTAAGTTTATGTCAGATATATCTCATTTGGGCATGATTTCAATATAATTTTCGTCGAATGATGAATGTTGAATTCTTTCGCAACATTTTTTAATGTGAAGTTTTGACAACAACTACAGGTACTTCCCCTATTTTAATTCTTACAAGTTTTAAGAGTATGAAATGTTCGGTTACACCCGAAGTAAGCCCCTCCTTACTTGCTGCTTTTCCTTTTTTTGCTGTCAAACTTACCTTGTTTATGTGTTCTGACAACTGAGCATGACTCATGCTTTTTAAATCCTATAAAGTATATATACATACATAAATGGTAAGCGTACTATGCTGTCATTTACGTCTGTATGTCTAACGATATTGGGACACTATAGTTTATAGCTGCCATAAAAACTGACCGATCACAAACAATACAAAATCTTTTTTTACCTGTACGCGGTGTGTCAAGCGAAGTGAATATTTTTTCTTGTTTTTTATAAAAATAAAAATTCCCTGTTAACCGCTATAAATAAAAACACATATATTTTTTTGTTAAAAGTTTTATTTGTAACTTTATTTTATTACTTTTTTTGCGTTTTATTCCTCTTGTTTTTGTTGTTTTTGGGTTTTTTGTTTTCATTTAGGTTTTTGTTAAATGTCTATAAAGTATATATAATATATATTCTGTGTTTTTGTTGATTTTTTGTTAGGCTTTTTGTATTTTTTTTTGTGTTTTTTTTTTAATTATTATTATTTATTTAATTATTATTATTTTTTTTTTAATTTTTGTGGTTTATTACGCCTATCATATATTTCCTCGACTAGCAATCAGCATAATCAGCATAAAGAGTATTATTATTATTTTTGTGTTTTGTTTGGTAATAGTACTTAATATATCCTTGTAATATATTTGTTTTATATTTAATTATGTAATAATTCATAATAATTTATTATAATAATAATTGATAATAATAATAATCATAATAATAATTAATATATTAGTTTAGTAATTAATATATTAGTTTGTTGCTGTTATTGTTGAATTATAATAATAATATAATGTGTGTGTAATAAGTTGGTTTTTTTAATTACTTCTTTGTTATGTATGTATGTATGTATGTAGTTGTTTTTCTGCAAGCATAACATATGCAAGTTATTTGTTTAATTTTTAGTTATTTTAGCAGCAATTGTTGCGTGTTAAAAATGGGTTTAATAGAAAATTAGTCATATTGGATTTGTGTGTGGTTTGGGCGATCGCTGCTTGGCGCGGCCTGTGTATACAAATGTGTATATGTTTATATGGGTATGCGTCTATGTATTAGCATATGCTACTGCTGTTCAGCGTAAGTATGTGTATGCATATATAAGCATGTGTGTATGTGTGTTGTATAGGCTTGCTAAAAAAACAACAAGTTTTCGTTGGCGTGTGTGTGTGCTTGTCATGTTTATTTTTATTTTATTTCCGTTTGCATTGCATTCTTGTGTCGTATTCATCTACCTCTAGCAATGCTTAGTAATAATTGCCTTACGCTTGCCAACGTTATATAACATTTGCGCTTTCTTAAGTTGTTTGTTTGTATTTATGTGTTAGCTCTTAGATATTTAATTTTCTTGCTTTACTATTAAATATCATATGTATGAAATGTATTCATATATTGTATACTGGATATTTAAATGCTTGTAAATATGCCTACAACTTATCAGACATTTCGCTACGCCCACTCTGCGCCGTTCATTTATTGTTTCGCTTTGGTTTCTGCTTGCGTTTCCAGCGTTTGTTCATAAATAATTTATATCTTTAATATTTAATAGTTTTTTTTTCTTAATTTTTTTTCTGTTAATGATAATAATTTTTGCAGTGTTTGCCACATGCTACACCGTTAAATATATATGTGTGTGCATTTGTGTGTGTGTGTGTGTATGTATGCATGCTGCTACGTTGTCTTGCTTATATTTATCATCGGTACAGTTTAATACTAAACAATAATTATTATTTATTGTATAATAAATAATTATTATTTATAATAATCATATAAGTACTGTTAATAATAAACATATAATAATAGTGTTATAATATTAATTAATAATATTTAGCGTTTAACGCGCTGAAAATTTTGTCTATCAATTCAGCAAAAAATTTGCGAATTGAAATTATGCAACTACTTTGTTTTATATATAAGTATATATAGTATGTACTTTAATTTAATTTATTTACGTTTTAAATGTAATGCAATGCAATTAGTTTAATTAGTTGTGATACTTTTTTTTTTAATTTTTGTAATTTACTTTACAACTCACGTTTAATTTGTAAATTTCTTTTACATGTCGGTGTATGCTTTCATCCTTTTTGGCTTGTCGCACTTGCAATGGCGAACGAAGCGCTTTCATTTTCTTATATATAATAGAATATAGTAATTATGTATCGTATGTATGTACGATTAAATGGTATATATGTATGTATATTTTTTTCGCAGTTTCGCAACTATATATATAATTAATTTTTATGCATTTTTGCATAATTTATGTAATTTATTTTTTCTTTTGTATTTTTGTTTTCCCTTGCTATTTTTTCTGTTTTTTTTTCTATGCATGTATGTATATACGCTAAATTACTATTTAATTATTTTTTGTTTTATAAGGTTTAGTTTGTTTATTTGGTTCACTACTGTAACATTCCCTATGAAAGTGTGTGTGTGTGGCTTTCGCATTTTTGCTCTTGCAGTGGTTTTCAATATTAGTTAAGTCTGTTTATAAGTTAATACGGTTCATTCTAATCATTTGTATATAATGTGTTCAAGTATTGTATATTTATTTTTGTATGGCAAATTGTTCTCCAAAAGTTGAGTTAGTAATGCAACTGATTTTTAGAAGTGTATGTGTATGCGTGTAAGCAATAGAATGAATTTGTGAAATTGTGAGTGTACTGTGTGTAAATCAAATAAAGTTTTTTAGTTAAAGAAATATGTTTATAGTTTCAGCTAAATGAAGTCTTTGAGTTGATTTTGAACTAAATGAAAAGTAATAAAGGTTTTTAAGTTAAAGAATTTTTGTATTTTCAACTAAATGAAAGGTTATTTAATGTGAAATTAATTTGAAACACTTTTAAGTTTCAAACTAAAAAAAAATTAGTATATCAAGAATTTTTTTAAGTTCGAAAATCATTTAAAGCACTTTTCAGTATTTTTTTTTAATGTTGTAAAAATTGAATTGTCCAAAGAACTTTTTAATTCGAAATAAATGCAAAGATATTTTGAAACACTTCAGAAATTTTTTATTGTTGTAAGTGAAATTGAAAGGTACGAAGAATTTCAATAATTTCGAAAATAATTTGCAACAGTGTTACCAAGAAATTTTAAAATTCGAAATTAATTCGAAAATAATTTGAAACTCTACAGAGTTTTTTTCATGTTGTTGTAAGTGAAATTGAGAGGTACGAAGAATTTCAATAATTTCGAAAATAATTTGAAACTCTTTTGAGAAATTTTTTTAAAAGTGCTGTAAGAAAAATAACATATTACCAAGAAATTTTTAGATTCGAAATTATTATTTTTTTAATGTTTTTGTAAGTAAAATTGATACCAAGAACTTTTGTAAATTCGAAATTAATCTGAAAATAAGTAATAATAAAAATAACGAAATTAAGTCGAAAATAATTTAAGACACTTTTCAGAAAACATTTTTGAAAATACGTATGGAACAATTGCTTCCAGTTACGGCTGAACTTTTTTTTTATAAATTTCAGTCTGATGTTTTGACGCCTTATTATAAGTACTTAGGGCACAATAAACCTTAGGTCGCGGTGCAAACCTCATTTATTATCTATCTATTATAAGTACTTGTGTCTGATACTCGACATTAATTGGAAAATATTAATATAATAATGTAATTAACCGGTTGAGATATAAAAAATTTAAGTCGAAGTTAAACTGGTTTTCTGCCCAATTTACTGGGTACAGAGAAAGAAAAATTGATCGAGGCGGCAGCTTCGATTCATGAAAGGCTTTTTAAAGCAATTCAAATTTTTTTTTATATGAAAACAATTTTGAAATTTAAACCAAAAAATGTGCAAAGAAAATTTTAAAGCAAACATTTTTTGGTACCAAAAATCTTTTTAAAAGCTTCTATTAAAATTTTTTTTATATTATTTTTTTTTTTATTTCAAATCAATTTCGAGCTTTAAAATAAAAAGTGTGCGAAGAACGTTAAATACTCAATATCTTTTTATTTCATATAAGTTTCGAATTTTGAAATAAAATATGTGCGTGAAAGCTTTGAAGCAAACAATGTTTGAAACAAAAATCTGCTTGGGAGCATCGACTAAATTCAGTTTTTCCATTTTTTTATATAAATACTTTATGTTTTGAAGTAAGTTTCGAATTTTGAATAAAGAAATTGCACAAAAAATATTCATGCAAACAATTTTTCGACAAAAATCTGTTTAGTAGCTTCAATAACAATAATTTCAAAACTGGAAAACAAATAAATTTCTTCGAAAATTATTTTTGAAACATTTTTTAAAACTCATTATTTGTATAAATCATTTAAATTCTGAAAACTAAAATACTTATTGTTAAAAGCTTCAAGTAAAAAAAAAATCAGAACTAGAAAACAAATTGTTTTTTCGAAAATCATTATCTAAATGTTTTTTTTTTTTAAATTAATTATATGTACAAATCATTTAAATATATTCAAAACCAAAATATTTGTTTTTCAAAAATGAAATGATTGCATGTTTTCAATGTTCACAAATTCTTTTATATGTTATGTTTGTATATATTCTTCTTCAGTTGCACGTTTTGAAAATTTGATTAAATGCTTTTTTATACTATACTGGTTTGCGGTCATTGCATTATGCACGGCTTCTATTTTTTGTCTTATATCTGTCAAATTCTATTACTTGATTTTCTATGCTATATTCAGCTTAGTCATAAACTTATTAAATAGTTTACTAAATTTTGCATACAATTTTTTATTTCTTCATAAGCTAATAAACTTTACCTTACGCACCAAACTATTGGTAATAATACAATAATTTGTATCTTCATTACTATTTAACAAATAAAATCCCTTGCTTGCTTTTTATTAATATTAATTTACTGATAATATCTCTAAAATATCTTTTCTTTCATATTTTTCTTTGCGCTAATTATACATAGTTGAATGATATAAGTTTAAATAATTTCCATTTGGAATATTCTTCAAATATTGTATATGTATGTATGTATGTATTGTATTGTATAATATTTTTTTGCTCATCTAAATACTAAAAACCTTGCGCTGCTAATACAATTATTTATTAATTATTACAATGCCATTATGATGTTTTTAAGACAATATTAATTACTGTCTTGTGTGTTTTTGCTTTGAAGGACAAAAATTAAAATAAAAATAATTCTTATACTCTGTAGCAACATGTTGTGAGAGTATAATTATATTAGTGCCTTCGCGCATGCGTTAATATTTCAAGTTGCTTTTCAAAAAAGATTTCTAGGTCTAAGATTTTGTTTTCGATAAAAAAAATTTAAATGTGATCTATTTTAAAATTAAAGTTAACTTGCCGATAACAGCATTAAATAGGACTTCTTTGTAGCTGAAATCTTTTATTAGTTAATTAATTAAAATTCACTTATCACTACCTTTTTAGTATTTTTGTGTATTATTCTACATATTTTAAGTCTGATATGGTGAAAAATAGTCGAAGAGCTTTTATTTTGTTCTAAATAAAAGAAAAAAAAAATCATGTGGTATTTTTTAGAAGGAATTGTCGAGGCTTTCTTTTACTACATTTTTTTTATTTGTATTTCTTACAAAGCAAATTTCAAAACCTCAAAACTAATTGAAATAGCATACAAAAGTTTCAATAAGCTTAAATTTCACTTAAAGCTCTCATGCTTACATTTCGTTTAAAAGCTTACACGAAGTTCGCTTGCATACAAATTTTCTGAGTGTGGAAACCTATGCTAAATAGCCGGCGCTTTTTCTTCAAATCATGCTATGAAAGTTAGCGCTTTCATTTACTATTGACATGCCAGCTGATTTTCGTAATGTGTTTAAAGCTTAAAGCTCCAACAAATCAAAAGCTTGCGCTGCATTTACTTTTTATATTAGGTAATATTTTCTATGCAGGCATAAACTTAACTGCTTGCTTCAGCTGAAGGTTTCAACTCAAAACAACTTTATCAATCATAAAAAAAAAATTGTTGTGTTTTAGTGTTTAATTTTGTATTATGCTGCTTAGCGCTAATGCTAAATGCATCCCTGTGTCGATTTCTCTTCTAGGTTGATTAGTTTGCATTACTACATCATAGAATATTTGTTTTTGTTTTCGCTTTCGCCTATAGTCTTTCGTTATAACAGTATTGACTATTATTATTATCATATTTAATAATAATAGTTTGCCTTAAATGTATTTGAAGTATTTCTATCTTTAATTATGCTTGCGTTTAAATTGTTGATTTTGTGAAATTTCGCTTCTTATTTATTTTATTAGTTTATTTGAAACCATTTTACAATAAAAATGTGTATTTTTGATACTTTAATATTTTCAATTACAATTTGATCTTTTTTTTACGCATTTTTGCGATTAGCGTGATTTTAGAATTTTTTTACTAATCTCAATGCGTTATTTTGTAATTATTATTGTATTGTTTTGCTTGGTGAATTTTATTCTCTAAAAAGAAAAAATAGTAATAAATGAAAAAGTGCTGTAAATAAATTGTAGAAAAATTTAGAAAGTACATATACATTTCTTCAATTGTCGGTATTTGCTACGGGTATTTGTTGTTGAAAATTTTATTTTTAATTGTTTTCGTTTTTTATTTATGCATATAGCAATTCATGTGTTTTATGGACCTTTATATATACTTTTTTTGTCATTATTTACTATTTTTTCTGCTGATTTGCTTTCTAAAACTTTTTATTGTTCATTTAAAGGTGCTCTTTAAATCTAAAACTTGTTTGTTTTTTTATTTTTGTTTTGATTACTAATTTAAATAGTTAACAATTTGTAATGTTTTGTGGTTGCGTTGCATGTATTTGAGAGTTGTGATAATTTGCAAACATTGATGAAAGAAATCCACAGAAAGCTTAAAGCCAGAAGTTTAAAAAACTAAAAAAAAGTTTTAAATTATTTAAGAAAAGGTTTGAAACTAGTAAATTTAAATCTAAGCGCATAAACTATTAAAAAAATATTCTGAAATATTTTAAAATATAATATTAAAAAAAAATATTTTAAAACATCACATAATATTTTTTTAATAATATTTTTTTTAATAATTTTTTTTTTAATAATTATATTTTTTAATAATACTATTTTTTGTTAAATAACATTTTTTGAAATAATATTTTTTTAATAATTTTTATATATATAATTTTTTTTTATTATATTGTATTATTAATAAAATAACAATATTTTTAAAATAAGTTTTTATAATTTTTATATTATTATTTGAAAAATATTAAATATCATTTGAAAGAATTATTATTGAAAAATATTATTAAAAAATATTACTTGACAAAATATTATTAAAAAAAAAATATTTTAATTATAAAAAAATTACAATAATTATTTTTAAAAAAATATAATACTATTAAAAACAATATTTCATAATATTTAAAAATATATTGTTTTCCAATAGGAGTGATATAATTTTTCTTCTAAAAAATACACTAATTGTTAAAAGAAGTCAAATGTTTTTATTAAATTTGAAGTACCATCGTTACAATTAAGTTACGAATAAAACATCATTCAAATGGCCTCCACGACTTTATTTGCAGGAACGAATTCGATGAACCTAATTTTCGAGTACTTCTTTCTTGACTTCTAAAGCTTCAAGAGAGTCTGGTTTATTGCTAAAGATGAATTACTTCAAATAACCACACAAGAAGTAGTTTAATAGTGTTAAATCAATAATTTTTGGAGCCATTCAATGTTACAATTTCTTGAATTATCAAATCTCCAAAAAATTCTCGAAAAATATTAAAAAAATATATGTTATTTAAAAAAAATTTTCAATAAATAAATTTTTTTTCATTAAAAATATTTAAAACAAAACAGTTGTTTTATAATATTATTTTTTTAACATATTAATATGTTTTCTTAATTTTTGTTTAGAGCAGCATTTTGTAATTTAAAAAGAACACTCACTTATATAAAAAATGTATTAATGAAAATTTTTTAGATACCGTAATAGTGCCGAAAAATTTCTTGAAACCTTCTATTGCGTGGTATAGTTAAAAATCGGTAATAGGAAAACATTTTGTGTTAAGTGAGTGAAATTTAGTGCAAAACGCAGTGAAATAATTTACAAAATTATAATAATAAAATATAAATAAATAAAGTACTATAAATAAATAAATAAATAAAATATTAATTATTACAATAAATATTGCTAAAACTAAAGCAAATACATCTAAGCAGCTTGCAAATGAAGCAACCGAAAAAAAACCGTTACCTAAAAAAAAAAAAGATTTCGAAACAATACTTCTTGAATCATTGTAAAGTGTATTTAATTTCGCTATATTTGTGCTTACTAACATTTACTAACATGCGGACGGAATTTTCTGAATAGAACAATCTGGAGATAAGTTAGACTCAAAAAATTAAAAAAATATTTTGTTAATTTGTAACAAAACAATTTACAGAAAATACATACGAGTACACACTTGGGTTTCGAATTTCTAAGCGAGTTTAATACTAATAAAAAAATATTTTTCGTGCTAAACTGTTAAAGAAATAGATTTGCGCAAAATATTTATGCATGTCGTGTTATAATTTTTTTTTATTATGTGCTAGCTTTTGCAGTTATTATAATAAAAAAAAAAACATTTTTTTCAATTACTCTTCACTAGCTCTAATAAGCGGCACTCAATTCTGCTAAGCTTTTGTAAAATGCAACTCTGCTATTTAAACTCACCTAATCAAGTTTACATGTAGGCATTGCATATGTATTTGATTATATGTATGTATGTATGTGTTTATGTCTGTGCGCATGCGCTAAGTGGCGCAAAGTGCTGTTATGCTTATTTTCTTATGTTTGCTTTATAAAATTAGTTATCAGTAATTTCATTTACAGCTAATGTGTTTGTTAATCTAAATTTTCAAATTTATGTATATGTATAGTATATATGTTTTTGCTTTTGTGTATAATTATATTTTATTTATTTTTTTTTTTATATTAAACTTATTTACAATATAAATTCGCTTTATGTTTGTCTTGCATAGGTTTTCTGCTCCTCTAAAATGGTCAGTAAAGTGTTGATAGTGTGCTACAGAGTGCTTGTGTGAGAGAAAGAGAGTGTGTTGATGACTGCATATCAGTGTGTGCGCCCCTGTATCAGTGTGGAAATGTATTTGCAAGCAATTCAGCTTCATGTTCCATTATTGTACGAAGCTTGAACAAATTATGTTTTTGGTGAATAATAGTTTTAAAAATGTAGAAGCAGTAAGCTTCTAAGCTCGCGCTTATTAACAGATTGGTATGACTAAAAAGCTTACGCGTGCTTTGTGAAAGTTGAAAAATATGGATTATTATAGTGAAAGCTTTTCGTGCATGTAATGGAAAACAGCTGAGCAATTTTCCAAATTTTGTGATACATGTAACCAAAAAGTTTCGCGTGCTTTGTAAAAGTAGAAAAATATGAATTGTTAAAGTGAAAGCTTTCGATGCATGAATTGGAAAACAGCTGGGAAACTTTCAAAGTTTCGTTATACGTATAACCAAAAAGCTTTCGTGTGCTTTGTAAAAGTAGAAAAATATGAATTGTTAAAGTGAAAGCTTTTGATGCATGAATTGGAAAACAGCTGGGAAACTTTCAAAGTTTCGTTACGTATAACCAAAAAGCTTTCGCGTGCTTTGTAAAAGTAGAAAGATATGAATTGTTAAAGTGAAAGCTTTTGATGCATGAATTGGAAAACAGCTGTGAAACTTTAAAAGTTTCGTGCTAATTGTATTATTAAATTACTGTGAAATACATATGAAGGTAAACTGTTGAAGAAATTAAATAGATTAATGTTTTTAAAAATATTTCGGTGTAGTATTTTGTAAATGTGTAAGCAGTAAGTGTGCTGACTGAGGGTTTTATGCTTTTATTTCGCATACATATACATATATGTTGTAACACTAAAAATTTACGCACTTAAGACTTGAACAATGCTATGTGAATTTTATTTCATATCAACGCGTATTTTATAAGATTTCATTTTGACTTAATTTACAGTGATTTGTAGCAGCTAATTTAAATTGTTTGTATATTAGTAATAATAATAATAATAATTGCATGTAGTACCCTGTATCCTAAGTGTTATTTATTTTTTAACCATTCTTCATGTGGATGCGCTCATTCGTTTAGTGATTTTCATTTAATAAGAAAAGCTCTCACTTGTGTGACTTAATTATTTAAATATAGCATGCTTATTTGTGAATAAAAGCTTGTGTGACTAAAATGTTTTTATGTTTGTTTATTAATAATATGTTTGCTTATAATCTTAATATTTTTCTTTGCAGGTAAAGGCATATTTAAAGTTTTTTGTTTACTTTTCCATCGATTCTTCATTTAATTTCAATTTGGTTTGCTCGCAACAAGCGCGTTGAAAACCAAGTAAAATTTAATAAAGCAAAAGTGGCAACATATTTCATAAATCATTGACGAATGTTCTAACAAAATTTTAAAATTATTCTTAAGTTGCATTCTAATTATAAGTTTGTTAAATTGTTACCTTAAGTGTTTAATGTATTATTTCACATGACGAAGCTTTCAAATAGACATGCAAGCTTTTTATGCTTTAACGCATGCTTTTACCATACCCAACAAGCTTTCGTAAATTTACGTAATTGATATTCTTATAAAACACATTAACAATTTTCATAATTTTCAAATGTGCTTCTTGTGGACACATTACCTCGGTCTTTTATCAAATGCCTAGTTCAATTAACCATATTGCCGCAACTTCGTTTAAAACTTGTGTTTCTAGTCAATTTCATAATTACACATTTTCCCTTCTAGTAATCACATTCTATAAGAATGCTTTTATTAGCTATTCTCATTTAATATTTAGCACAATAAATCAGCACCTTATTACTACGCTCTATATATTCCACTACTAAATTCTACAAATTTAAACACTTTGTAATAATATGTAAGTATATATATATATATGTACTTATTTACTTAGTTAAACGCTTAAGATCAGTTCTATATTATCTAAGTTACTAATGACTAAAAATTTAAATTGCTGAATTTATTTATTTAATATAGTTTCCTTGCTATGTACAGTAATGTAAGGAACGTTTTTCGATAAGAGATTCATTATCTGTATTTACTTTGTAGTACTTAATAAATTTACAGCACATATGTTTCTTACAAGTTTATTGTAAAACAAAAGCTTATTTTGCTATTAAGGCTACAGGCTTAATCTTTAAAATAAGAAATAAATAATAATAACAATCAAGATACCAATATGCTTATGGCTTTAAACTCTGGAAACCGAAACGAATTTTATGCCGAAAGCTTGCTTGCATATATTAGATGAAATTATTGAAAATAGGTGAGTTTACATTCTTGAAGCTTTTGAAACACGCTTAAAATCTACTTTACTTAAAATATATTTCCAAATAAATAAACTTTTAATTCTTCCAGTGGATATATATTTGCAGTCTTAAATATATATTTCCAGCTTATTAAAAAATTATGAAATATATCGAACAACTCCTTTGGAAGCTTTAATCTGGAATGAATGCAAATATCATTCAGGATTAAAAGCTAATAGTTTACGCTCTTGACTTGGCGTAAACAAAAGTGCCATTTACCTCATAAAGTGTAAGCGAAAGGGTCATTAACCCCATGAAATGTAGACAAAAGGGTCACTGATCTCGACAAAAGTAAACAAAGGTTGTTGGCTTGGCCAAATGTAAAAAAAAGGGTCATTGAACTCATAAAATGTAAATAAAAGGGTCATTGATCACTAACTGTGATTCGAAATTCGAAAGCTTAAATGGTTTTCATGGGAAAACGCAAGTAATAAGCGATTTAAATATGATATGATATTAGAAGCTTTAAACTGAAAGTACACCTAATGGTTTTTCCATTTCAAAATAGTATAAAAAATTTCGTATGCTAGCTAAAAATTTGTTTAAGGTTTTTCTGTCTCAAAGCTCTAGTGAAAACTTACATCTCGAATTTATTTGAATGTTTCTGAAAGCTTAAAAAGCTTTCATGTGAAAGCGCAAGAAATAAGCAATGTATTCAATTTTAGTGCATACGAAATGTGGGTCGGAAAATTGAAGCAAACTTTTGTTAAAAACAAGGTAATTATAAAACAACAATAAATTATTTGTAGTTACAAAGTTATATCATATTGTGCACAATATTTTTTTCCGTTTTTCAATAATTTGTTGCAAATCTTTTTTTTTTATTTATTATTTAAATCTATATACTAATTGTTACTAATAATGGTGATAAGAACTTTTTTATTCCCACTAACTGGGATATTTTCGGACGCATTTCACTTTGTGTGATTAAGTTTAGTATATGTTTTTATTTGATTTTGTTAAAGGATGCTGTTGTGTGCGTTTTAATTATTTCATTTCAAATGTGTTTGCGTGTGTGTGTGTTTTTATTTTAATATTATTAATTTCGTTATATGCAACAGCTTTCGTCATGATATGATTTAAAATATTTCTCAGCTTAACAAAAAGCTTATTTATTATGCATTTTATTATAATTTCTTGCAATATACTTTACTTTTGTGAAAAACTGAATTTGGCAAAATTCTGCGCATGCGCGCATACTAATTAAACGCGTGTGCGTCTGTATTGTTCGGGCAGCACATAAACGTAAGTTTAATAAAAGAGCGAAACCTTGTGTAAAATATGAAATTATCTTTTTTTTTCTTATTTTGAACAATTCAAAATTTTTGAAATATGTTTTTATTATATCTGTGGTTATTGTAATCAGCGTGCTTCTTAAATTTCTGTGTATCAAGGTACATATTCATATTTTCTTAACTCGCATTACAATTTGTGAGTTTTACATATGCATGTATATGCGCAAGTAATTACGTGTTCTCAATTATTTATTTGTTATAATATGCATTTTAATTATTTTGTTTAGTGTTTGTTTAGTAAAATTGTTGAAATTTTGATTTTTGGCTACATTCATATTGTGTTTTTTGCATTTATCACCAACGTTATGAGCTTGTTTTTTGTATTTTTTGTGTTATTATAGTTTAGTTTTAAATTTAACAATTTACTTTTAATTATTTATTATTTATATTTTAATTGTTTTTTGTATTTCTTCTGTGTTTTCGAAAAACAAATATATGTTGCCGCAGAATTATTGTAAATGTGTTAAGTCGGTCAAAGCATAATTTTATAAGTGTTGACAATAGAATTTCGAAATTTCGCTAAAACGTTTCAGTTATCTTGTTTATTTGTTTTTTTCTTTTAATTTAGTTTAATTTTTTCTCGATTCACAGCCCATTTGTGTGTGTGTGTGTGTGTGTATGCATATGTTAGCAACTCATTTCTCTGTGGATGAATGCAAAAAATTGATAAAAATAAACAAATAGGTAAGCACTTCCCGCCAATCAATTTCCAAAAAAAAAAAGAAATTCTAACGTAGTTACATAAAAGAAAAAAGGCAAATTTAATTGTTTTGTTTATAATAAACTTTTTATTATTTTTTTTTCGAATTTTCCTCTGCTTGTTCCATAATAATGGTGCTAATAATAATAATATTCCATAATTAATAATGTTTTGTTAATAATGACTAAATTCATAATTATTAATTTCATAATTATTATAATTGTATTTAATAATAATTAAATTCTTAATGCATACAATATGTGAATGCATGTAAAAGCGTTTTATTATTTTTATTTTAGTTCTTATTATTACTAGTTGATTTCAATTTTTAATTAAATTTCAAATTACGTTTCTTATTCGGGTAAGAATTTTGCCAAAATCAGTTTTCAGTAATGCTATTAATTAAGTAATTTTAAAAACAATTTTGTTACTGAAATAAAAGCAAACTGTCTCAACAATACGTAGTACATTAAGACAATGTTTGTATATAGGTAAATAATTATAAAATAGTTACAACGAAATGATATAAAAAACACTCATTAGTTACTTTTGGTAATTTGACTAGAACTTTTCAATTTAATTGTTTAAAACATAACTGATCTTTTTTTTTAAAATAGTTTTATGATATTTTCTTCCTTTATTAAACCAAATAAAATGCTAACGTTTTCGTTTTACAAATATACTACGCTTACATATAAATATGTATACGAGTAGACAGCGCTTACATTAGAGCTTTTAGGCTTTCGTACGCTCTCCAAATCGAAGCTTTTAAGTTCAAAGCTTATGCACATATTTTAAAGGCAAACATTTCAGTGCGCCCATTAACTAAGCCTAGGTTTTTTAACAAATAAAATCCTGGCACTTCGTCGCATTTGCACTGCAGGAGAGCGCCTAATTTTTTCGCCCACTTTTGCAATGTTGCTGCATGTTATATACTTTAAAGCTCTCACTATGCCGCCTACTGCCTATGACATTTCTTGTTATTATTTAACACTACTTTAGCACTTAAAGAATAAAAATATATTAATATAGATTTTTTTTAATATAAATTTCATCATGTATATCTCATGTACATATGTGTATGATAGTTTAAGCTTCTCTATGTATGTATTTATATTACATATGTTATGTGTATTGTAGTGCTTAAATGGTACAAAGTTAGCTGTTGCTTTGTTTTGTTTTCCATTTTTCGCTTTGTTATTTATAATTTATTTCATTATTATGAAATGTTTACTTCTTTACTTCCGTTTTAAAGATATTTTCTTATTATTTCATATAATTTTGATAGAATGTAAATTTACATATTAATTCTGTATTTAATATGCTAAGATATTAACTTACTTTATTATGGGTGGTTCTTACTGTTTTAGCTTTACATTTGTATATATGTATGTATGTAAGTAATTATGCATCTATTTTTCTCTGCTTGTGGGGGGACTTTCATCCGCCTTTGACGTTTTCACCTATATTTACAATGTGATTTCTATTTTATCAATTAAGTACATTTGACGCTAGAGTTTTCTATGTATTTATGTTTGTATGTATATGTATATATATTTTCATACATCCTTAGTTATTTATACAGTTGGAATAGTTTTGAAATAAAATTTAATTAATATGTATAATTTTAACAATGCAATTTTAAAACAAAAATTGTTTGAGAAAAAAAATAAAACTCTGGAGTTATTTATTTAACTGCGTGAGAGACAATTCAGCAGTCCATAAAAGCTTTTTGACGTAAAAATTTTTACGAAATGTTGAAAATGTTAACAGTGCTGCATAGTATTATGTTGCTGAATTGCACTTAAACACAACTGAATTGCAAATAAAGGCTGCTGAATTTCATATAAAGACTGCTGGATCGATAAAGTGTGCTGACTTGCATATAAATACTACTAAGCGATCCACTATTATATACAAAAGCTGCTGAATTGCATACAAAGGTATTTTCTTATTACACACATAATAATAATGCGTGCATTGCACTTAAAGACAGCTGAAATCTATATCAAGACAGATGAATTGCATATAAAGTCCGCGGATCGATAAAATATGCTGAATTACATTTAAAAACTGCTGAATTGCATATAAAAACTATTATGCGTTCCAATATTACATATAAAGGCTGCTGAATAGTACATAATAATGCGTGAAAGTGCAGAACTGTTTTATGTTCAGAGAAGAAGTTAGTTCCTCAGAGCTTGATTGTAAATTGGTTGCACATATTTTTGCACAATTTTTCCAATAAATCAAACAAACTCAGCAAGTGCTGCAAGATTGTATGGCATACAAACATTTGGCAACAAATAAAGACTTCCTTGTTACAGCATTTGCTCAAATTTAAATTCAGCAAAACCTCAGTTGCTCTTCCAGTTTTGTGCTGAATACAACAGAATACAGCAATTCTATGTTTGAAATTTTATTTCAAGCTTTGAAGTAATCTTCTACGCTAAATAGTTTTCGCATCAACTGTTTCAGTTTACCCGTTAAGCAATATATTGCTGCTGTATGCTATTCAGCAAGCGCTGAATGATATTCTGTTAAAAGTTTTTTAACATATTTTTTTATTATAAAAGCTAAAACCATCAAAATTTGTAAAATTAATTGTTTGTAGTAGAAAATAATTGCATTTTTAATACTGAAAATTAATTTGAGATGCATAAGTGTTTAACGTAGTTAATTTATAAATTGTTTAAAATTATTTATTGTACAATACACACGAAATTAATTGTAAATATTTATATAATATGTCAATACATTTTACAATGTAATTGTTTGGAAAAATTATTTTAAATAATTTATTTCAAAGATTGTTTCAACAATTAATTAGGCATACAAAAAAAATATTAAAAAAATATATTTAAATAGTTTACAAACAATTCTTAACAATATGGACATCATATTTGTATTGCACTGTTAGTTAAAATAATTTTCAAGTGAAATTTTGTAGTCAAAATTGATTTCATGCTCTATAACAACGTTGCTGTTTTCCAACTTTTAATAATTATGCAATTAATATACAATTTATTTAATAAACTTAAGCTGCTGCTATGTCTGTATGTATAGTAATTAATGAATACAATACAGTAAACAGTAGAAATTAATTTCAACTCTCTAAAATTACAAATTCGCTATACAATTTTTGTTTTGAAATTTCTGCTTACAATTTTCAAAAACTTTACTTAGTTAATAAATAAACTTATTTATCTTTTTTGGTTTATTTAGCTGTAGATTGGTTGCATATTTCCTTTAATATATTTTTTAAATTTAATTAATTTTATAATTCATTAGATATTTATGTAGTAAATGTGAAATTATTTTCTTTTTATGTGTATTTTGATATATTTAGAGTCGACTGCACGATTTTCAATTTGCAAAAAATATTTATTGTACGTTTTAGATGATGACATGCGTGTATGTATGTAGTTGTACGAGTATAGTGTTTAGTAATCTTTCATTTATGCTTTTAAACGCTAAATATTGTTTCTGCATTTTTGTTTTTTTATTTGAAAATTCTGCATTTAAATATTTGTACATTACTGTGTATTATTTATTTATTTTTTATTATTTTGTTTGCATAATGCAAGTGTGTAAATGTATGTGTGTCTGTGTTTGTATTTGTGTTACTGTATCTGAAAAACGTTTTTGTATTTTTGCGGCGCGTGTGATTTGTTATCGTGATTGCATAACAGACTGCAAGTTATATTTTAAATTTCGTGTTTTACTAATTAATACTTATTTATTTATCATAAATTATTTCTTATTTGTTGTTTATTATTTTTTAAAGAAAAAAATTCTACGCAGCTCTTACGTTGCGTGACTTATATGCGAAAATCATTCAAATTGTGTCTGCTTTAATAATTACTTTAATTACTGCTCGGTTAATTTATTTTATTTCTTGTTTTATTTTATTTTTGTTTTTAGTTTTATACTGCTTCACCTACGCTCAACTGCTATCTCAATATTATTTGTTTGTATCTTGTTTTGCTTCTCATCACGAAGTATTTGTAACATACTTTTTTGAGAATATAAAAAATACTAAATATTAATTTTAGTTTTTTTTTGTGTTATATTTCTACTCTCATTTAGTATAATATTTTGCATATAACTTATTTATTATTATTTTTTACTCATAATATTAATAATATTTATTAATAGATTTGTATATAATATGTGTATATATGTGTGTATATAAATCTTTTGGGGGGATTTAAGTGTAGTTCTAATTTTGTTGTTATTTCAATTTTCTATGCATTCTTTAAAAAAACTTTTAGTTGATTATATTAATATATATGTATATATATATTATAGTTAGAAAATATGCAAAGAAAATTTAACAAATGTTAAAAATGATTAGCTTGTATTTTTTGCTAAATTAATATTAATATGTCGCTTTTCTAAATTTATATATACTTGTAATAAGCATTTGTTTCTTATTTTCATATAGAAATTACCTGTATTTGTGTTTTTTTTACTAAATAGATTAAATAGTTTGCTGCTGTTAGCTGTGTTTTCATTTCGATTTTTGTTTGTTTTTGAACAGCAATTTTTGCATAGAGTCTTCACGTATTGTGATGATAATTAATTGATTTCGCTAAAATTGCAAAAAATATTATATTTGCATTGTGTGGTTATTTAATTAAGTATTAGTTGAAAGCCTCGGTTTGTAAGTTTATAAGTAAATGAGTAATCGCAAATAGGAGGTTTAAACAAATTTTTTTCAATGTATTAAAATTAAAAAAAAAAAATTTAAAATATAACAAAAATCTAAAATATAGAACAAAAAATAGTAATTAAAAAAATTTGCAACACAATTTTAAAACGAAAAATTTAAATTTAAATATTAAAAAAATTAGCTTAGTTATGTGCAGTAAAATAATTAAAAAACTAGAAACATTTCGAAAAATTAAATTATTGATTATTTTTTTTTGAATTTTAATATAGAAGTTATTTCTATTTAAAGTGAATATATTTATTTAAAATTGCGTAATATAAAAAATATGTTTGGTCTGAATTTGATGCATATAACGCCTAAATAATTAAATAAACACTTTTTTTTAAATTTAATTTTATACAATTTTAATGAAAACTATTTGTTTATAAAAATTTATTTTAAAGTAAATTAAGAAATTTAAATGAAACATATTTTTGTTCTGTATTAAATGTAAGTGCTTGAAAAATTAAAAAAAAAAACATTAAAAAAATTAATGTAAAAAAAACTCGCAATAACAGAAATTAAAATTAATATTGAAATATGGCGCAAATAATAAATCACCAAAACCGAAATCAGTTTGTAATAACAATAATTATAGCTAAAAAACGCATGGTTTTAATACGTCTACATATTAATATTATTTATTTATTTGTGGCATAAGTTCCTAAATATTTCATATATTATTTAGTTCGCCGCTGTTGTAACTACTCTGCCTCATTTACATTAAAACTAATTGCTAAATATTTCCCCCAACTATCATCATCACTGCACTTTCTTACTTTCAATAATAATAATAATAATAATAGTTGTTATATATATATTTTTTTAAATTATTATTTTTGTTTATTATTTATTTGTTGATTTTTTTGTTTTTTTTTTACTTAAATATTAATTAAATTCGAATTTTTGTGTTAGATTTTCAATTATACTTCGCTTTTTCTGTTGCTTAAGAGCTAAAATGCTAAAAAGTTCCTTTCTTCTCTGCTCCAACATAGTTCCCAACACTACCCAATGAACTACTATTCATCATACTACCCTCTTATATGTGCCGCCACTTTGCTTTATTAATCGCAAACCACTAACCTAATTCACTTTAAACTCGGTTCTCATTATATCGCTCTATATAGCTGTTTTATTTATATGTTGCAAAAGTTCAACATTAACTTCAACAAATTTAATTCATTTTTTTTTATATATATATTTGTTTATTTCTTTGTTTTGTAATAATTTCTAAATCAATTTTTGCGCGGTTACTGACCGTCCTTGCCCACCCTAATACATATGTATGTGTTTTGTAGTAGGTATCTGTATATAAGTATTAATGTATGTATGTTGATGCTTGTTTGCTCAAACAATTTTCAAATCGGTTTCGTTTTCGTGTGTATGTATGTATGTATCAAAAAGCGTTTAATTATGTCTGCAGATTTCAGCTTTGTATGTATGCATGTATATGTATAAGCATAAATAATACTACAGGGCTACTATATGAAGAGTCATTCCACTGTCAAGAGAGGCATGCTTGACGTTTTTTTTTTGTTTTTTTTTTTTGAGATAAAAAACGAAAAAAGTCTTCTATGTTTGTTACTACGTGAAATCACTCATCATTTCATATATGAAGGCTGAGAAAAAAATTAAACACTTCGTGGCAAGCTCATAGGCTATATTAACCTTCGATAACTTGTATTTTTACCGAAATTTACCGAGATCAATGCTATTCAAAATATTGTAAGATAACTTACAAATTCCGCTTTGACTTGTGCGGTACAATGATTTACTAGCAGAATGCGCTTTTGTTCAGCCGCTTAAAGCTTCATTTTGAAAGTATACAATGTTTCACACTAATTTGAGAACCTCTACATAATAAATTTCGATAAGCTTAAGTGTACTCGTAGTTAAGATAAAATCCGTTGTCTGCTGCTATACAGTTTTAAGAAATTTCTTATTCAATTCTAATATTTCTCCTTTTCTTTCATACCTCTTTTCAAGCTTTTATTCTGTTGCTATGATCTCTGCTCTCTCACATTTGTACCCCTCTGCTTGCTCTTATAAGCTTTTGTTATCTCTTTGCTCTCTTAGTTGTGAGTCCTCGCATTGTTGTAGTTATTTATCTCTTTCAAACCATTTCGAGTTGTTTTAGCGTTTATTTCTCTAACTCTCCACTCGCGTTTAGCCCTGCTTTGGCATATACCTACCTACATACATATTATATATTGCCAAATCTTTGTATCTTATTTTGTGTTTAGTTCTTCTGTGTAATTTAATTGATATTGTGGAACTTTAAGGCTTGTAATCTCAACGTTTTTTGGAACTTGTTTTTGTTTTTTGTTTTCTTATTACAAACTGTGGAAAAAATATTTCCCAATTTTTCCCGATGTTCTCTACTACTTCTCTAATATACTTGCTCGTCTTGCTACAAATTCGCGCATGCTTATATATTGTATGATTTTCACTACTTGCTTCGCATTATTTTCAAACTATTTGTATTTGGTAATAAATTTTAAATAATTATTATTTATTTAGTTCTTATTTGCGCACGTTGGCATGCTAATTTTTATGGTATCTTTACTAAGTTTTTGGTTTGTTCGCTAAGTTTAATAAATTCCCATTATGATTCATTTTGTTTTTACTAATAATGTATCTTTACGCATTATTTTTATTTTGTATGCGATTATTTGCATTATTTCAATGAAGTATATAATTATATTATTTTTTTTTTTTTAGATTTTTTAATTTTATATTTTGTATAAAAATTATTATTTGTTTGTATTTCTTTTTAGTTTTTATTTTAAGTACTTGGTATTTGCTCTAATTTTTATTGATGCAGTTTTTGTCTATATTTGTTTTTGTATTTTGAAAACCCAGAACAGTTCAGTTTTTTCGGTTCTTTATTCATATTTTGCAGTCAGCTTTGTTTTGTAGTTGTTGTTGTATTTGTGTGATAATATTAATTGTAGTGGTAATTAAGTAATTGATTAGTTAATTTATCCAACTATTGTAGTAGTTATGTATGTTATAATATATATATGTATATATGGTACATATGTATGCGAAGTGTTTGGTAGTTGAATGGTATATCGAACTCTAAAGTGTGATCGTGTGCATAAAAAATGATTAGTAAACTTTCAAATGTATGCTTTTGAAAATTTAAAGAAATCTATATTTTGTTTAATAATAGTCAAATTTACTTGTTTTTTTGTTTTTGGGTTTTGTTTTGTTTTGCTTATACGGTTGTTTTGCCTTGCGATAAAGTTAATTAATAAATATATTTATATATATGTATGTATATATATATATAGATATATGTGTGTATAATGTATATGCGTGTGTTGTATATATAACTACCATATTATTTTTTGTATGCTTAATTTTGTTTTTGGTTTGGCAAAAATTGTTCAACTTCTCTTTGACATCCACATTATTCGCTATTTTCTACTCGTACACGCATTTTCGTTAGCGGTATTTCAGTTCTTCTAAATTTTGTGATAATAATAATATATATTATTTTTTTTTTTGCATTTTTGCATATACATAAATATATTTATGTATATTATTTTTGTTTAAATTTTTAATAACATTATTTATTGCACACTTTATCGGCATGTTGTTTTTCATTGACGTTTCGAAAAAAATTTAATTCCATTTGTAAGCTTATTTGCTCGCGTTTGTTGTTGAGCTTTGGTAAAAGCTTGTATGTGGTTTTGGATCGGTTTGCCTGGTTAGTTGATAGGAAGCTGGATTTACATCATCGGGTAAGACATTTTAACTGGTTTAGTGGCATGGATTTTGTTGATAAACTGTTCTTTGATCTAAAATGAGAATAGTAAAATATAACGATGTAAATATTTTCGCTTGTAAACTTTTTGTGTTCATGAGAGCGCTAAAAACATCACTAAAGTAATGTGCTAGTTTGCTTTACTTGTAATTAAAGCGTTTTGTAGCTTATTAGGTTAAAGCTTTCTGCAGCTTGTAACGGAAGCGTTTTGTAGCTCATTAGCTGAAAGCTTTCTGTAGATTGTAATGAAAGCTTTTTGTTACTTATAAGGTGAAAGCTTTTTATTGATTATAATAAAAGCCTTTTGTAACTCTTAAAGTGAAAGCTTTATGAGTAAAAATCTTTAGTCAGGTTAAGCTCAGCTCTTGTCATAAATAGTAGATTTTGACAGTAGACTTGACATAAATAGAAACTCTTCATTTTATATTCATAATATCAATAGCGCTATATTACCGTTAGTTTCTTTTTAACGGTGCAGTGTCAGTGCAGGCATAAGATGTGCTTTTGGTGTTAATGTTTTGAATTTAAATTTCAATTACTACCGTTTTTTACTAACGAATAATTTTAAACAATGAACGTTTTTTCATCACTTACCGAGTAAATTTTGCACGTTGCTTGTTTTCTATCGGCTTTCACTGGGATATTAATTATTGTAAACTTGCACATATGTTGCTTGGTGAATTTATTTTGCGGGATCAGAATTTGTATTCAGTTAATTGGAATCTATTGACTACATTACTGCGAATTTTTCTTTCTTTTGCTGCTAGTTGTTTCTGCTGCTGACTGTTGTTGTATGTAGAGGTTTACTTGCTGCGCTTTTACTTTTAGTTTTGTTTCATTTTTTTTTTGTTCTATTTGGTAATAGATTTTTTTTTGTTATATATTTGTGTATATTTTTTGGTTGCTCTTGGAATTACTGTTTCAACATTATTTTCAAAAGAAGTAATCGTTTGTAATTGTTAATGTTGTTTAACGCTTTAAGGAACTCCGATTGTTAATAGGGTCGGCTGGCATCCTTTGGCCGCTTCAGTTGAACTTTCAGTCTTTTCATGCCAATCTGGAAACCATTCATAGCCTGAATGGCCGCTTGAGCGCTGGCAGGATTATCGAATGAAACAAAACCTATGAAGAAAGTGTGTTATACAATCAGTAAAGATAAAAAAGTTAAAATCACAGATTTGTGTTTTGTGTGCGTGTGTATGGTGCTTACCAAAACATTTACTCTGATTTGTAGCGCGATCAATGAAGACCTTTGAACTGATCACATTACCAAATGGCAGGAACATCTGCATCAATTCCGCATCGCCGAATTCTTGCGGCAAATGATATATGAATAGATTACAACCCTCCGGCCCCGAAATCGAACATCCTGGGAACATCAGAAAATCTTAAAGAAGACATTACAAGAAAAGAAAAGAAAGAAAGAAATAAACGATGAGAAAATCAAAAGTGAAAAATCTATGAATTTGTGATTTGTGATGCTGCGACTTAAATTGAAAACAGATCAGACGAAATAAACATAAAATGCAATTAAACCAAAATTCTGAATAATCGAATATCCGTAATATTACATATGTAAGTGTATATGAGTATAATATGAAATTACGATTTCCCTGCTATCTGGTACCAATTTATATTAAGAAAATATAACCTTTATACATACATATATTGTATATATGCGTAAAAAGAATCGAGATATTTTATTGATAAAACGTAAGAATATAGTTACAATAAGAAAATAATAAGTAGAAGATAAATAATAAGAAAGTAAGAATAAAGTGTTAATATGCATTAAACATTTGTTGGAAGCAGTATTGTGCTAGAAAGCTTTAAGCATCAACTACAGTGGATATTCTGTGCTACGCAGTGCTAGTTGTGAAAGCTTGAACGAAAGCTCAAGAGAAATAATTTTTATTTCGAATAAATTACCTACTGTCAAGACATTATAAAACAAATTTAATTTTAAGATTGATTGTGAAAAGTTAAGATTGCAGTGAAAAAGTAATTGTGAAATACTTTGCAAATGGCGTTTTGTAATATAAATATTTGAAGAAAGTCAAATCAACTTTCAAGATTTTAAAAAATAATGTTGATTGTAAAATAGATTGTAAAAAATTGTGATTAAATTGGAAAAAAGTGGTACTAAAGTTTGTTTTTTGCAAAAAAGCTATTTATAATAAATTTTTTGGAAAGATGTCATTTACGCTTGTTAAAATATTATATTAGTTAAATTCAAATTTTTAAAAAAGCCCATGAGCTTTTGCGAACAAGCGCAAAAATTGATTGGAGCTTTCACTAAAAGCTTGAATGAAAAATTAACGTGATAAAAGAAGTAGATATAATATTCATTTTATGCTAAATTTACTAAATTTAAAACAAATATGTAGAAATATCAGTATGTCTTTCAAAAATACTTTCAAAATATCACCAAAGCTTTCACATCCGTAAACGTAAACTTTTTATAATATATGCTTTTTATTATACCGTACAGCCAATTGGACAGCAGCAGTGCTACTCAAGTTGTGAAAGAAGAAATGCAGCAATATAAATGCGTAAACTTGAAAGTTTTCTTTACTTAAATGCAGTGTTGCATACGTGTGTTGTACTTGTATACGTATATTAATAAAAAAAAAAATAAAAATAACGTAAAATAAACTAAAATAATAAATGCTTAGTAAAAAAGTTTGCCTAAAACAAATTAATAATTCAACCAAGCTTTTATAAAGCGCTATGAAATATTTACAATACATTTACAATATTTTGGTACGTCTATGAAATGCTTTTAACAAAAGCTCTACCAGCCTCTAAAGAACATTTTGTTTCTAGCAATGCAGTTGTCATCCATTCTTTTGTAATTTTAATACTTCGAACTCAAATCCATTTTAGAATGTATGTTTATATGATCTTGTCCAATACAATAGTTGTACATACATTGGGGAATTAAATAAAATACTAAAAGCGAATGGCAGCATAACTTGTAATAGAAGCAAACACACATGCAATATGTACAACACAAGGATAATATACGATGAAAGGTGAATAGAATATTGCTATTACGGATATTTTTTTTGTAGGTGTAGTATATGTATAATATGTATATTGTATGTAAGTATGGCTGCGAACATGTGTGTCTTATTCTTAACTAAAATTTAAATATCTCTTGTATATATAAAAGATTGTGAAATTTATATGAAAGCATATACGAGTACATACATATATTTTCATATTAAAAATTTAAAAAATAATTCATTTTTCATCTGCATCGTAAAAACTGGACACTTATGTGATGATGAGCTTAATGCTTATAACTTTTTTCAGTATATATAATATATAAAAAACTATACACTTATATTTACATACATACAAGTACATTTCTACATTAATATGATTAAAAAAAAGTATTAAAAAATTATATATTTATATTATTATAAAACAGCTTTTATTCGTAATTAAATAATTACATATACATATATTAACAATTATCTACAATTCATTACAAAATAGTTAATCCCCATATAGCAAAGCTCACAAATCACAAAATAGCACGCAGGTAATTATAAAGAAAATTAACAGAAAAAAAGTTAATATTAAACAAAAACAAAAAAAATCATGAATTAAATGAGTTGAAAATATTTAAAAACACAAAAACTAAACGGCTTGTGAGTTTTTTCTACGATGATTTTATTTTCATACAATTTTTTTAACCAATAAATATTACAGCACACAAATCAGTTGTTTTTAACGAATTACTGTTATATGTGATTAAATGAAATAATTGAAAATAATAAAGCTACATAACTTTACTAGAAAAAAATATAAACATTTAAGAAATGAAAAAAGAAATACACAAACAAAGAACATGTACATTTAAAAACTGCTTACCTTCACGCTGAGTGGGTGCAACCGCCGCTAGAGGTGGTGGTAAAGCTTGTGGAAATTGTCCATAAACGGCGGGAAAGGCTGCATTATATAAATAATTTTTGTTGTTGGTTTGTTGTTTGTTTTTTTGGTTTTTGCGTTTTGTACACATACATATATATATATATATATATATATATATAGATAGATATAGATAAATATAGAGTAATCGAAACATTTATGAGACAACACAACGTTTATATAATGTTCAATATGTAATTGGAAGTTGAAAAAATTAAACGAAATAAATGAAAAAAGAACGGAAAAAGTAGAGAGAACACATTGAAATTACACAATATAAAAATCAAAGTTAATTATTTCGAACAATATTTATATACGTCTTGGCAACCATATATAAATATATATTAATAAACATTGTTGTATAGTAGATACGGTAATAACGACCAAAAAAATATATTATAATTTATACTGATATTATTTTTAATTTGCTCATAATAATTATATTTATACGTGTGCGAAAGGTTGGTTAATACATAAATGGCTAGTAAAAACAAGAGTCACAGCTTATGCAAGACATATGTGCGGATATTGAGAATTTATCATGTTTTTTCATTTAATTAAAAATGTAGATAGGTAATAGTTTTATCTGCTTTTTCAAAGTATTTTTATAAAAAGGTATTTCATTTGAATTTATAAAGTGTTTAAAGGATCTGCGGGTAAAAATTTTGATAGCTTTTTAAATAAAGCTTACCAGTTTTTGAAAACTTATGAAATAAAGCTTTAGCTTAGTTATACATACTGAAAGCGCTCAGCTCTCTTGTTTCACTTTCTACACTTTCACTAGTGAAAGTTCTAAGCTCTCTTGATTTACTTTTTTATAGCTCTCTTGAAAAGCTTTCTTCAATATAACGAAAGTATCACATATTTGACAAAATTTTAATACAAAGCTCAGTAAAATTACATAGTGAAAGTTCCAAGCTTTCTTGATTTTTATAGCTCTTCTTAAAAGATTGCTTCAATGTAACAAAAGTATTACATGTTCTACAAGCTTTTGATATATAGCTCATTAAAATTAAAAAGTGAAAGTTCTAAGCTCTCATGTTTTCACTTTTTTGTAGATTTCTTAGAACACTTACCTAAATGTCATCATCATCTCATATCATTGTATTCGCAGAGGGAGTGAAATGTTTAACAGGTGAAAGCTCAGGTATGGAAGCTTGTTTTAGGACATGAAAAAACAGGCAAGTTTGAAATTTTGATAATTTTTTTTATATGTTAGTAAGTATTCAGGTTGTTCGCTGCCACACAGAATTTTTCGAATTTTTCGAACTAAAGCGAGTTATTTTCTTTAAAAAGTAATATTTTTCTGTTCCGCTTTTTTAATAAATTACCCAATACATAAGTTCTGAGACTGTTATTTTTGTTGCCCATTACTTTTCGCCTTTTCGCAATGATATTGTTAAACCATTAAACACTTAACAGCAATATCGAAATGTTCTTTACATTAAATAAAACATAAAAAATTACAATAATTGAAACAATTATGAATTACAAATAGTTGGTAGTTGGCAATAATTAACACTTAAAATGAAAATTACGAGTGACAAAATATTGAATGTCATATTATATGTATGGCGTATGACAAGGCGTGGAAGGAATATATTATATATATATATTATATAAAAATGAAAAAAATATTAAAAATGAATAAAAAAAAAATAAATTAAAAATATTTTTTTTTATAAATTCAATACGATAGTAAACCGAAATAAAAAAAAATATCTTTAAATATATAAATTATATGTAAGATAAGATAATTATAAAGTTATAAATTTTTTTAATAGCAATTTAATACTTAGTTTGCGATTGTGTTAATTTTTTTAATACCCTCCACGCCTTAGTACCAACAGTAATTGCATTATTGCGCATTAAAATAAATCATAAATAGATCGTAAAATAGAATTACTAACAATGAACGAAAGGTCAATTTATGCCGACTTAGAACAACTATATAGTTTTAATAAATATTGCTCTGAGCTAACAATTAATATAATATATATTTATATAATTGTTTATTTCATGACACAACAATCAAATAACAATGAAATAGAGAACGAGGTATGAGTGTGACTGTCACAATTACATAAGAAATAAATCCATTAATGAATTTCATAATAACAACAAGAGCGAAAACTCACAATAATTTTTAAGTTTCCAAAAAATACCCTGTAAAATGAAATTTGAAAAATGAAAACCAAACTGAAACGAGTGATATGCAACGCATTGTACACAGTAGAACAAATTGAAAAAATAAAAATAAAATTATAACAGCTAAAAATGTTTTGTAGAATAATTGATAATGGAGTGATGGACGAAAACTTAAATTAACTATGACGTTTGAAATGGTAAACTTATAAAAAGTATATACTATAAAATAACCTTAAAGAATATACCCTAATTTCATATATAATAAGAAAGCTAATCAGTTGCATTTATTGTTGTAGAAATTATAAATTTATAACGATATTTTTTGTTCCTAACTAAATATTATTTTATCATAGCTTTAATAATGCATAATAACCAAATCATAATTAATCAAAAACTTGCTCAAGCTTATTTGGAGCTTTTTTCTTGTCACTATGACTGTTTGTACTTACCAACTCCTGGAAATGGTGGCATTCCAGTGAAGGCATGCTGTAAGGCGGCAGCATCACCATTTGGCAGACCTTGTGGTGGAATCGTTAAATGGAGTGGATCTATGGTAAGAGAATGAAATAATCGAACTTTAATCGATAGAAAAGTGTGTATTAAGAAATGAACATATTCATAATTCAACAAATATCTATAACAATTATGTTGTTTTGTTAAATTAAAAACTGGAACTTAACTCAACGAAAATTTTTGTGGGCTAAAGGCAGAGCTGCTGAAAGTGCGTAATTTAATTCTCCAAATAGAAGTGCCAATCTCTTCATATTTTAATATTATTTGGAAAGCTCAAAGCTCAGTGCAAGCACAAAAGTGTGAAAGCTCTAGTTTAAAGGTCTAAGTAAGCTCGAAAGCTTTGTTAAAAGAGATGAAAATTTGAAATTAAATTAAAAAATGTATTAAACCAGAAAAAATGTTAACTTCAGTTTTAACCTAGCTAATAATACCCTTTACAAATACATAAGTTTCCTTACAAGAACTTTGATCGGTCAGTATGTATGGCAGCTATATGCTATAATGGTTCGAACTGAACAATTTCTTCGAAGATTGTATAATTGCCGTAAGCAATAACTTGTGCCAAATTTCTTGAATATATCTCGTCAAGTGGAAAAGTTTTTCATACAAGTTTTTATGGCTGCTATATGCTATAGTGGTCCACTATCGTCCATTCCACAAATGAGCAGCTTCTTGCTGAGAAAAGGACGATGTCTCAAAAACTGAGAGACTAGTTCTCAAATACACAGACAGTCGGACCTACATACCTATATGGCCTCTGACGTTTTCTTATGGGTGTTACAAACATCGTGGCAAACTTAATATACTAAAGAATAGAATTCTACTGTTGAATAGAAACTAAAATTGAAGTGAACAGATCAGGTTATACAGTGTTTCATCAATGAAAAGAGCAAACCGAAAATAGATTACTCTATATATGACTTCCATGACTTAATCAGTTTATGTGAATTATTACTTATTTATTAAAACCTTAATTTGAAAAACTTTACTACGGTCCATATACCCTATTATGCGTTTTATTTACCCAACGCTTTGGTAGTTTATTTATGTAATTTTAAGCATCTTCATGTAAATATTTGCTTGTAGTGATAAAAATATTGAGTATGTATATGTGCTCTAGAGTTATATGAACTTTTATGTGTTACTTACGTCCCGGGAATGCCGTCTGCGGAATGCCATTCGTAAAGACGCCATCAGCGGCGGCGGCAGCTGCTGCGGCCGCTGCAGCAGCGGGTTGTCCATTTGGCGTTTGAGCGCCCATATTGAAATTGGGCATGGTCGGTGAGGGCAGCGATGGCTGACCGGTGCCATTTAAGCCATGAGGTATTTGCGTTGCCAACGCGGCCATCGGATTCATATATGAGCCGGGTGCAGTGGCAGCGGCGGCCATTAAAGCGGCTTGCTGTTGCTATAGTTGTAATAAAGAAGGCGAGGAAGAAGTAGAAGTATAAAAAGCACGTTATGTAAGATACAATGCATTAAAATGAAAGCGGAAAAAAAGAAAATAAAGCCAGCAACAATAAATGAAATGAGTGAATGGATGAGAAACGGAAATGCTAAAGTATGCAGATGATGAAGTTGTGCGCATAAATAAGGCAAGCAATTGGCGGTCACCAAAGAGAAAGAGAGAGAGGGAGGGCGTTGTGTTAATGTGCAGCGTACGACGGAAGTGGTTAGCGGTATGCAAAAGTGTGATGAAGTGGGGGATGGGAAGTGGTGATGGCGCTGAACGTGCAACATTCATGGTAACGAGGCTGCACGTTGCTAGTAGTTGCAGTTAAATTGGTTTTGCAACAAAAGTAGCAATAAAAGTGTACAATTTACGATGGGAAACGTGCAAGGGGGCAGCGTGGCTACTAAAAGCGTCGAATAGTGCTTGCAATGCGCTGCCGACCAACATCAACACCAATGTCGCCGTTATTTAATGCACTTTACGTGACGCTGATTTCTACTGAACTTGCGACTGTTGTTCTGCTTGCTGTTGTAGCCATTATTGAACGGCTTTTTGCATTGTTTTCATTTGCGCACCCACAGACTGCACGAGTGTGTGTGCGCAATAAAATGCAGCGCCTTTTGTTTTGACATTTTATGCGTACCATAACAACAACAACAGCGACAATAAAAGGCACGCAAACAAAAAGCAAGTGACATTAACAATAACAGTAAGTGCAAAACAATGCACACAACAACAACAGCAACGCAAACGAAATCAATTACTCTGCATTGTATTTTGCAAAGATTTTTTATTGCCGCATAACTTTTGGTGATTTTTTCTCGCTCTTTGTTTTTGCGATTTTATGTTTTTATTTACGCAACTCTTTTACATTCTCTCCATTCTGTGCGCGGCATGTTTGCATGCTTTATATTGTTGTTGTTTAATTATTATTGCATTGCGCTTATTGGCTTGCCCGCTTTTATTGCATATACATATGTGTTTATGTGTGTGTGTGTGTGTTTGCGTTGCGTACTTACCTGCGCATAAGCTCCATATGGTCCAAATTGATTAAAGACAAAGGGATTAAGTAAATTCATATGACCCGCCATTTGTTGCATACGTCGTATCTGTCGCTCCTTCTCAGTATCGGCAAATTTCACAACAAGACTGGAGGAAGCACCCTGTGGCGCGATCACATGTAAATAAAATGAAAGCAGAAAATAAGAGCAAAGCTTGAAAATGTGAAGCGTACGCTTATATAATACATATAGGTATTGGTAGTTAAAGCACACGCATACGAGTACAGACGCCAGTATAAAAGCTGACAATCATATAATGTAGTATTATATAAAAAGTATAAAAGGAAATAAATAAAAGGTACTCTTAAGTCGATTTCGAGCCGATTAAAGTGCGGCGGGTGGCAGCTGCTATAAAGCACACTCGCTGATTACTGACGGTAGTTGCATGGCGACAGCATGATTTTAATCTAGTTTCATTTAAAGCGAAACGACTTTGCGTAATTAAATTTTTGCTAAAGCTTTAATGAGTTGAAGAATTGTTTTGCCTTTTTTTCTAGATAGTGTTGTGACTTTTGCTAACCGTTTAACTGTTTGATAGCTACGAAAAACGAAAAACATACCACACTATTTGGCAAGCTTTCACAATTAGAAGCTTTCACCATTTCCACGTTAGTGCAAAGTTTTCAAGTTTATATGCTGCAAAAGTAATGTGCTTACTCATTTTACGTCTGGCCACTTTTACAGAAAGCTTCAAACTGGAAAGCTTTCACATGTATAATATTTGAAAGAAATTTTACGATTGGCTAAAGTAGAGAATATAATGCATTTATAAACTTTGGATGTGATGCGCTTTAATATTTTATGACTCTACGACTTTTACGGAAATCTTTACTGTAACAGCTGTTCAAAAGCTTAAAAGAGCTTTTCATTAGATAGCTGTAAATGACAACAATAGCAAATTTTCTTATTATTCTGGCATTATAAGCACTTTACAATTTTTATTTTTAAAATAATATTTGTTATCTGTCAAAAACTGAGAGCTTTTTGGCTGTTAGTTGAAAATTTGTATTTTTAAGAATTTTTTAATGTATTGTATTTGGTTCTAAAAGCGCTTTACGAACGTTGATTCCTGTTAATCGCGCTGCAAAGATTTTACTTTCTGGAATCTTTGCCAGTTTATAGTTAGAGAAATTTAAAAGATCAACAAATAAGCTTTTTGGTAAAAGTTTGCAAAATCATTTATTTTGACAACTCAATTAAACCATATATTTGAGTTTGAAACGATTTTTTAAAACATGTTAAATAAATTTTTAATATTTGTTAACTGTCAAAAGAGCTTTTAATTAGCTATTTGAAAATAGTTTTTTTTACATGTATTTTTTTAAAAGCACCTTTAGAACGTTTTAACTTTTTGTAAGATGTCAACACTGTACTTTCTGCAGGTTTTAAATTTTTTGAAGTTAAATGAACCTTAAATGATAAGTAAAGACGTTTTTTTTTTAAATCGTGACAATACTGTTAAATATTTAAATTTTCAAAGCCTTTTTAAAGCATTTCAAAGAAATTTTTAGACATTGAGCGTGTGCTTTCGTGGACTGTGATCCATTAATTGATTTCGCTGAAGAATACTTTTAAACGAAAATTAATGCACTCAATATTTTTTTGCGCACACTACGCTTAAATACTAAATTAAGCAACTCAAGTTCTACACAACGCTGCGTTGTCAATGTGAGGCTTATATGTAGCGCATTAAATAAAAAATAACCAGAAATCATAGCAACTTAATATCATTGTCACATTGATTAATGCGTATTGTAAAATCCTTTGGCAATACAATAGCCTCTTTTAATTACAACACAACAATGAAATGAAAATAACACCAAAAACAACAACAACAAATAGCTCTGACACCTATGACAGTTATGTCAGTAAATTGAATAGCATAATTATAACTGAAATGCAGACATGCACACACACATACACATGTACATATAGGCACGCCTTTGTTTGTGTGTGTAGTGTGCAAAAAGGCGCTGCTGCAAATTTTGCTATTGATTTGCAAAAATTTCTATAGGGACGACTTGCAATTACGCAGAATTTCGTGACAGGGTATGGCTGCATATGTGCAAGTGGGTGTGAGTGTCAAGTTGCAACATGCGCCGTGCGCTATGCTATTATTATGCTAATTAATAGACAACACTAATGTGTGAGGCAGGCGTGCCAACCAACGCATACGAAACTGTAGAGACGTGTGTGCGTATGCAATTACCGAAGGAGCGGCCTGATACACAAGTATACAAACTGCTAACGAATGCAAACTGAAGACATCACTTCGTAATCATTTATTTCTATTCGATTTCAAAGCGGCAACACCATATACATAGTTGCTGCGCCTGAGGAAAGGAGTGCGATGCGGCACAATTGTTGGTCACAGCATGAGCTAGCGTCGGCGTGAGAGTCGTTACAATAATTGCTACACATTTGTGTATGTGTGTATATATGCGTGCATGCCAGCTTATGTGTGGCACACACACGCGCCTTCTTGTGCACACATACATAAATAAGCGGCTTACAAATATGAAATACAAAAGCACTCAGTATGCAATTATTTTGATATTTACTTAAAAATAAATAATAATAATATTTCATGCTGCCACACCCAGCTGCAGCAATGTCACTACTGGTAATGGCTGTAAGCTTGTAATTTTTCGAGTATGTATGTGTGTATGGAGTGGTTGCATGATTATACGCGAGATGAAATATAACTGTATGTTACATATATACACACAGCCATATATATGTGAGCTTACATAAGCACACATATACACACACACATGTATGTCTATCATATAAGCACAATGTGCTCGAACATTTTGCTATATGTTTTGTATAGCATACTTCAAGGCGCACCCACGCATTGATGAATGTTCATTCTCAAAACAAAAACTATACATATATGCAATAAAATAGAATTGTTGGCAAATGCACCTACATAAATACGCATAAATGCCTTTTCAAATACATATGCTCACCATTTCACTTGTCATCCACTATTTATGTGTGCTCTTCGAAAGGTAAAAGAAAATTATAAGCGGATTTAATGCTTGCTTTTCAAATAACAATAAAGTACCGTACTTGTGCTGTGATATATGTGTGTAGTTGAATATGTGCTGAGCTTAGTTAGTTTTTATAGAAAATATATTCCTTTGAAGTTACGGTAGCGTGAAAGCTTATGCACACATGATTTTGGCTTTCAAAATTAAATTTTAAGAACTCTGCTTTAAATATGCTTGAAATATTTTTAGCTATTTATTAAAATGTAAAGTAAAATTTTACAAAAACATGCAAAAACATTAACTTCAGTTGCACCGAAATCATAATACCCTTCACAAATAAAACTGTTTCCATACAAGAACTTGATTTAGATTTTGATCGTTTGGTTTGTATGGCAGCTATATGCTATAGTGGTACGATCTGAACAGTTTCTTTAAAAATTATGGCGTTGCTTTGGAAATTAACCCATGCCAAATATCGTGAAGTTATCTTGTCAAATAAAAGAGTTTTTTCGATATAGGAACTTGGTTTCTACCGTTCAGTTTGTTTGGTGGCTTTATGCTATAGAGGTGCGATATTCGCTTGTGCACAACAAATAAACAGCTTCTTGGAGAGAAAAACGCGTGTACAAAATTTCAGATTAATCTCTGAAATACGGAGGGACTAGTGCGCGTATATACGGACGTCAGACGTACAGACAAACGGATATACCTAAATCGATCTGAAAACCACACTTGGCGGTAGTTTCTCGGTGGAAAATCCTCTATTAAATGGAAAGCAGTCAGCGAAGCGTCAGCTTTGATAGTGACAAGATTGAGACACTTACAACAGATTAGGAGTCAGTTAGTCCGTACCGTAGAGGAGACTTAAATGTCTTCTTCTCTCACATGAAGCAATACTTTGTCCAGTGGTTCCGTGGGAGAGATTTGGGTTGGGAGTAGGTTAGGTTTAGCGGATTAAAGTTCCGCACATCGGCTTTCGATGCTTCCCCCTACTGTAAAAAAAAAAAACCTAAATTGACTTAGCTAGTCACGGTGTTCATTTACGCATATATTTTATAGGATTTCTACTGGGTATTACAAAATTCGGGCCAAACTTAATATACCTTCTTCAGGGTATAAATATTCCCTATTAAAAATAAAATTTTTCAACGTATACATTTTATAAAAAATATAGAGAAAATTTTAGTCTGATAAAAGAGTACATTAAAATAAAATAAAAAAATAAAAATAAAAAGCCAACAAAAATATATTTCATATTTTATAAATAATTAATTTTGATTATTTTCAAATTTTCAAAAAACAAATATTATATATAAATATATAATTTTTACTAATTATGTATAATATATATAAATATATATTTTTTAAACATAGAGCTGTGCCCACATTAGTAATTTTCTATATTTACATTACGCCTTGAATATAAAATGATATTGCGTCAACTATTTGCGCAATATCTGCATAAAAATGACATTTTTCAATTACAAAATGTTTTAATCGCATGCAACTACAAAGTACAAAATAACTTGGTAACAACAACACCACAACGGCAATATCAAAGAGGTGATAAATCACACTTTGCAACATTTACGCCTATTTCCAGCGCTGATTGCATGTTGCACACAACGCCCGGTGTTGCAACATAAGCGTGCATGTGTCTTTGCTATTTTCACATTTGGCGCCTGACTGTATGCTCCAATTTTTTCGTCGACAATTATTTACCTCATATGTGTAACTTTATATGACGAAGGCTGAAATATTCGCTGCTGTGCCTGTCAACTGAAAGCGCGGCGCAAAGCATGCTTGCAACGGCAACACCTTCAACGACTTTAATTACGTCATACAAGTAGCCCTGGCAGCATTTATTTGTGAATATGCATGCATGTTTCTGCTATGTTTATCGCAAATGCGCGTCACATTTTGTGTGACAAAGAGCAACAGTCACGAATTCCATACCAGGTACCTAGGTGCCGCTGTAGCAGCACCACAGGCGGCAGTCATCAAATAAACCGGTCAACTGCCTGCTTATTGCCGGTTCGTTTTAGCTTGAGTTGACGTGTACACGCCGTTTTGTATGCTTTAAATTAGCGAAAGTGTGAAAGTGTCATGTTACAAAATATGATATTTACACCCCTATGAACGCAACATATTGCATATATGTAGGCGCCGCACTTATTGCGCCGTATGTTGTTGCAAATTGAGTACGTTTTGTTGTTGTAGTTGTTATGCGACTAGCTGCTTCGAAGCTGTTCGTGTTGATGCATGTGACGTGTGAAATGCGCACACAACAGCTCGGCTTATGAAGGGACACATACATTTAGGCATTTGACGTTACCAGTTTGCGTGTCGGTGAATTTGTAGCTATTATGGCTACTGAATTTCTCTTTCTAATTTTGTAAAATTATTGTGTAAGTGCCACTCATTTCACACTTCTATTTACGGTATGGAATTAGCGGATCCGGCTGTAGTGTAGGTGCTGGTAGCCATGTCCTTATATCTTAATGAAGCGTTTGTGTTTACTTTGTATGCTTAGAAACTTAAACAAGACCATAGAATGTTAATAAGAATATACTGATTTTAAAGTTTGAAGATATTACTAAAAAGCAAATAGACCTTTAAACACAGGGTCACTCTAAACTGCTATTAAACGTCGAAATTACTTACTTACAAGCTTGTCCTTTAATTGGATGCAATTCTCACTAAATTATCTTCTATCTATCTATCTTCTTATATTATTTGGTGAAAAAACTGCCTACAGAAAAACGATTTGCCATTAGCAGCTAAAAGCTGCAATTAGACGAAAAAATCGTGCTGAAAAGCAAATTCTTTTATGCAGCAAAAATACACATATCCTCTGCTAGCCAATGCATTAGTAAGTGCAAGCGCCTAAGAGCATGCTACAGGCGTTTTTCATGTGTTTTTAACAGCCAATTTATTTACAGTAAAAATTATTTATTTCTCAATTAAAACAATATGTCACACCGAAAGTGTTTTAAGCATACACATAGGCACATAAAATATGCCTGAATGTGTGCGCTCAATGTTTTTTCCACACAAAAGTTTTAAACTATTAAATAAAAATCACTGTCGCAACGTGAAAAAATATTTTGCCTTAATTTCTTCGCTATTGTGTTGCCTACATTTTCGCGCTGCATCAAATTGTATAAAAATTCCATATGTATATGTTTTTTGCTAGCATTTTGCATGTTGGCAAATTTGTCGTGACAAATTTGTGAAACCATAACGATAAGCGACCGGCGCAGCTCCGGCTGGTGACGCTCACAAAACATATTGACGATGCAAAATGGAAAAAACCGAAATAATTGTAGAGTAAAAGGCAAAAAAAAAAAGCTTATGCGCCTTTTAGGCGCTGACAAATCACACAATAAAATCGTACGCATGGCAATTTTAAACACTCGCCTCTCTGAATGCACTCGGTTGTGTACATACAAGTATGTAGCCGCGCGTAGGCAAGTGGTGAGTGTATTTGCATATTTTCAAATGCAAAACGAAAATAACGGCAATGCTGAAGTAAATGCGTTACACAAAACGCAGTCGTTTTTGGTGGTTGCCCTTGTTGCACAGCTCCCTACACAGCTCTTCCCGTGCGCCTGAGTGAGTTATAGCATTTTGCAGTGCTGCTCAAAGTGTGCAACAGTCAGTGGAGCCAACGAAATATGCCACCAAAAGGGCGGTACAGCTAGTCTGTTGCATATATAAAATAATTCGTGGCACGAAAGTCATGTTAACATGTCCCCAGTGTCTGCATATGTACGGCTCGTAGTGGATTTATGTATGTGTGTAAAATGGTACGTGGCTTGTACACCACCACAGCGCTACCAACTATTTTGCATGCGGTCGGTTTGTGCCATCCTGTAGGTTTACCCACGTGCCACGCATGCCGAGGCAAATGAGCTGGCAACGATGAAGACGATAACGTCGCCAATGCCACTACCAATACAACAAAAGCTACGCAAGTCTAAAAAACATTACCGACAACAAGCAGTATGCTTTGGTTGTCGCTCCGTACACATACATACATACACCTTCATATCAACTAAAGATTGCGCTGCTTAAAATATGCCGCGTGCTTGCGCTGCTGAATTTGCGCAGCCTCTGATATTATTACTGATTGCATGCATGCACTACGCCGTCTGTCTGTCGGTTTGTCAGCTACTGGCGCCTGTTGCACTTGTTGTTGCTGCTGTGTTAGTACCCATGTTGCAGCTGCCAGTTTTTGGTGTGCAATCAGTTTATTATATTCACAAGCGAAGTGGTGTGGTGTTGGCAAAGGTGGGTAGGTAGTTGGTACGAGTACAAAGGCGGTGAGGTCGCACACGAGTGCCAGTATCAGCCACTAGCTTAACGAGCTGTTAGCGTACGCACAGTGGTTGAACGGTGCTCCAAATGTGAAATTTTATAGAAATTACAAATTGAGTAGATATTTTGGTAAGTTTGTGCCTTAATAACAGAATGAATTACTTATAACATTTTTAAACTTTTCATTCGTTTGGTCAGACAGTTTGTAATTCTCGTTCGGTTTATGAAAAAAAATTAACAAACTCTGAACAGGGTGGACTTAGCGAAACGCGAACTAGCCAATCAGTTTTTGATTTATTGATTTGGTAATTATTTTTTGAAAAGATTTCTCAACCAAATTTGACTCATAGTATTGCCAAAGGCAGCGCTATAGTCTCCGAATATATTGTTAAGATCGGAGCACTATAGCATATATGTAGCTGCCAAATAAGTATTCGAATATAGGAGCTCTGCAATGCTGCGTTATATTTAGTCAAAAATTATTACCCTTTAAGTGTGTTTTTATTCATAAATGCTGCATTGTGCCTTTATATATGTTTGTAGTGTGTATATATTTCTAGGTTGAATTGTTATCGAGTGCTTTAACAATAGTCACCGAAGCAGTTAAGACACACCAAAAAAGCGTTGCCAACGCACAGGATGTGCCTGTGGCTTGCACAGCCATTAGTGAGGCACAAATCAGGCGCATATGCGGCGACAAACAAATGCATATTTAAAGGCGCACAATAAGAGCAAAACCTACATACACACACTAACATATAAATTCAAGCAAATATAGTAAAAATGCTCAAAAATAGGAACCTGTCGCTGCGCCGGTAAAATCACAGCGAGTAAAAGTGCTTACAGTGTGGCTTTGTCGTGCGCTTTTACATGTGTATATGCAACACTGTGAATATGTATGTATATCCACTTGAATTTTTCGCATACAGTCAGACTGTCACCGCTTTGCTGGTAATATTCCCAGTACGATTACTTGTTGTTGGCTACGCTGTTATCCGTTGGGGCAACCAACAGGTACACTGCCGAGCTTGGCTTGTTTTTGGTGCAACCTTTCGCTGTAGTAGTTTTGCATATCAGTGATCCTGTTGGGATATATCGCGCACACAAAATCATGTACTTACGGTTAACATGTATGTATGTGTGTCAGCAGTTTTTGCGGTACATGTAGTTAACTCTTTTTCGTGTGCCCGAAAAATGTTTTTTAAAATAAATGCCTGCGGATTTTATTACAAGCCACAATAGTGTTGGTGTTATTTACAATATTTGTTGCTGTTGGTTTTGTTGCTTTCATGTTACTATGTTGGCTGCTGGCGGCAGACAAATTACATTTTAAATGCACTTTTGTGCCTCAAATAAATACATTTCCACCCAAACATACCGAATTGCTGAAAATGTTGTGCACAAATTGGTGTTAACGTTGAAAGCTGTTTGTGCCCGTGTAAGTGCGTGTAGTTGTATGTAGTTTTGTAAAGTCTGAGAAATTAATTGCGCTAAAAGGAATGCGCTCGATAACGCTTAATTGTGTTTAATGTTCATATTAAAGTTTATCTGGTTTTAGAATACAATTTTAATTTAACAGAAAAATGCTTCTAAAAAACATATTAAAATTTTGAAAATTTTTGTATTGATTTTTATATACCATTTTTTTTATCAATTTAAGCATATTGTTATAATAAAACTCTTTAAAAATTCTTTAAATCAATAAAAAAAATGTTGCATATTTTAAGGCGCCATATTATTATTATTTTTTGTACTACTAGCATTTAATCATGTCTCACAGCATTTTTTGCCCAATATTAAAATTTTCGGAAGCTTTTAGATGAAAAACTAGTTTCATACGGTCTGACTATACCTATATTAGCGTCTGAAGGAGCACGCCTGTTAATGTCGATTTTTGAGAATTAGAAAAACAGAAAAAAAACTGCTAACGATTGTTTTGAAACTTTCGGAGTATATTTTTACATGTTTCAAGAATACATAGAAATTAAATATTTTTGGAGTTAAAAAAAATCTCGACGGCGCAAAAAAAAAAGCGGCTATCCTTTAATTGGCTGTAATTCAAAAATTTGAGACATCGATTTGAAATTTTGGTATGTTATTTCGAAAAGTAAAAACTATCGGTATATGAAAAAAAAATTTTTTTTAAAACTACACACCAGACGTGCCCCTAGTGTATGACATTTCTTATATAGGCTTAATTGATCTACCATATCATTTTGAGAATTAGTTTCAATATTTTTCTATTAACTTCTTAATTTTATTATTTTATTTAATAGTTTCGCTTGCGCACTGTTCACTGCTATGCCGCGCTGCCAGTCGACAGCAGAAATGCAGCCCAATGAGGGGCTGACTGACTTCCTGATTGCTTGTAATGTAAACGCCTCATAGCAAATAAACAACGCCCATTTCGACACTTCAATATTAAAGTCACTTGAAACTTTGCCAACTCAACAGTGGCAGCTAACGGGGCAGCAATAGCACACACCGAAAACCATTAAAAAAGGGCTGGCAACAACGGATGGCAATTGAAAAACATTGAAGCGAAAAAATTACGCCCCGAAAAAATTGGAATAAATAAAAAAAGGAATAAGTCAAAGCACATTAAAAAACAATAAAATTATTAGGTACTTGAGGCCAAAACAAAAACAAAAAGAGTGTAAAGTAGCAGGCACCGAATAAAAATAACAAAAACGGCATAACACAAATGAAAGTCAAAAACATGTTGCACTTGGCACTTTGGCCTGGCGAAATGTTGGCGTGTGTGCATAAGGGCGATTTGCCAACCAGGCGGCGGCAGGCCGAGCTAATAGCGTCACGTTTGCCAGCCGGGAATGTGCAAGCCGTCATTTGCTGCGGCTGGCTGCCGCTTTGGCGTCAGCCAAGTAAGCAAGTAGCATGCAACATGCGATTGTTGCCAAACGTGTGCCGTATGCTCAGTCGGTTGTGCCTTTGTGGCACATTGCCTGTTGCATGCAACAGCACCGTTGAACGCTTGTGCAAATCGTTTGTATGTGCACTCGTGTGTTTGCCCGTACATTTGCTTGTGCTCGTTGGCTTGCAACGAACAACGTGTTGAATTTTTCATTTCATTTGCGGATATTTCAACTTCAATGGGATTTTCGTGTTTTGGCAACACTTGCCACTTTGTGTTGTCGTTAGTAGCTCACTCATAGCGGCTGACTGCTTGGCTGGCATTCGCCGTTTGCCATTTGCCATTTGCTAGCTGCTTGCCACTTTGCCACATGCTATGCCACTGCAAATGTTGTATGTGTGTGTGTGTTTGTAAAGTAAGTTCTCCTTTGGCAGTCATTTATGCGCCTCAACGGACGGAAGCGGAAGTTGGAACTTCCTAAGCATATATTGCGGTTGTTTGTGTTTCATACTTTCTAACAATAACAACAACGTAAACTTCAACAACACTGTAACACTAATATAGTGCATACTTGTAACAATGCGGCAAGTTGAATGATGATGCGCTTTAGCATTGAGGTTAAAGTGGTGTAATTTAATAATGAAATATATAGAATGCAAAATGTTGCGCTTTTGTGGGTGGCTGTGTGCATATGCACGCTAGCTTAATTTGCCGACGTTTATGCGCCTCCAATTATGCAACGAAATTGGATATGAATTAAATTTTGTGGTTTAAAGCTTTACTAATTCATCATTAGTGTTTAGCGGGCTTGAGCATCATTGCGTTTGTGGTTAATTTTCCTTTTTGCATGCTATTATGGAATTAATAAATAATTGTGCTGGATTTCGGTTAATTGAAAAACTAGCTAGAACTATACTCTAGAACCTATAAGGAAAGCATGTGAGGAAAGCAAGCATTTAAGGGTGTTTCATCTATGATAAGCCTAAAAATATGCAAACTAGATTATATAACTAGATCTGTTTGTTAGTTTTTTTTGATTATTTCTAGGCACAACAAGGTTTCCAAAATAAAATAAATTGTAGTCAAGAAATATATCAGAAGTTGGTTGACAGATTAAATTCATTAATGGGTTGAAACATAAGACGAATTCCATAAAGCGCCTAAAATTAGACATTTTAAATATTAAGTAGTAAAAAGATGGGGTTTTTTAATATTTCTAAATCTATACTACAAAAATCCGAAGTCAATCAAGTTTTATATGCATTAAAGTATTGAAAAATAGGTAAAATTGCATATAGCGCCTAAAAGTAGACTTTTCATACATTAAGTAGTATGAAGATGGATTTAACCATAGAAAATATTTAAATTCCTAGTCATGCAGGAAAACCGCGAAGCATTTGTATTGATTTGTTTTGCATACTTATAGGCGCGCGACGGTTCCCAATAGCTCAAACTAAATTTCAATTACAATATATATATAAACGAAGCCACCGCTAACCACTTACATCTCTTATTGCATTGACACATAAGAAAAGTTGCGTTAGTCGCCTAAAAGTATGCTTAGCTTACATTAAGCAGTTGGTTATATTATACATAGCTTGTTATTTGGTTATTGCTTTATTATTGACTTGAAACTTCTAGTTATATATATTCAAGCAAAGTCTTCTAGAAAATTTATTGCGTACTTTTTTAGAATATAACACTTCTAACACTGAGAGTACGAAGTAAAAATATTGAAATATTTTTAAATATAGCTTTACCAAATACCATAAAACATTGTTTCTATTGTTTACAAAAAAAATTGTATGCACTTGTCAAACAACAGTGAAATGTCTAGTTGCCAAACTAGCGCCTTGGTGTATGCTACACTTTTTTTAAATCTTCATAATATATAAGAAAGTGCTTTAGTTTCTTTAGAGGAACGCACTATTTTGTACAGTATATGCATAATATGTTCAATATTAGCAAATTCACACTTTTAAATGCTTTCAATTACAATTTTAAAACTTCAAAGTGGACATTTTGTGCTTGACAGACATTTCCAATTAAAATGCTTTTATGCGTAGTCACATTAAAATTAACTTTAGCGATTTTTCCAACAAACGCCACTTTGGTCATTTTTGTGAAAGTTCTTTTGAACTTTTTCGCTACTACAATCACCGATATGTCACACTCAACAAAACTTGCTGTTGCGGCAACTAAATTAATTACAAATTCATTTTCGCATTTTGAAATTTTTCGGTTGTCAACAGCGATTGAGATGAATAGATTTACCCGCCAGAGTGCAGCAGTAATAGACTTTTTCGGTTTTCCGCTACTACAATTCACTGTCACACACACACACAGTGGCACCACAAATGTTGCAAGTATGACTTCACTCCCTTATTAGTTGGTTGCGTTTAATCTTTTCCGCCAAATAAATCACTCAATTGAAGTGAAAAAACAGTCAAATTAGTGTAATTCCCGCAGCGATATGGTTACAAGCGACAGCACACACACACCCAGACATACACACACAACTACTAAAGCTTCCTTATACTTTTACACGCACATATATACTTCACTTGCTGGAAAGTTTTCTTCACTAAATTGCAAAAAATTTAGTAAGTAGTAGAAAAGTGGTGACTGCCAAAAGTAGTAAGTAAGTATGTGTGTACCGAAGTAGTGGCAGTAGACTTTTGTCGCTTAACTTTCTGCTTAGCGCACAAGTTCAGCTGAAGGCACAAGAAGAGAAAAAAAACAAACAAAAAATAAGTAGAATAAAATATTACAAAGTCGAGAAAAATGCTGCCATTATGCGCCTTACGTGTGTGTGCGTGGCATGCAACATATTATGGTGACGCTGGCGAATGTGGCGGCAACTTTCGCCTCATTGCATGCTGTTGTACCCGCGACGCCTGGCTGGCAGTGGCAGTTCGTATATTCCATGTCTTGCCACTTGTAAAACCGCATCAAAAGGCAAAATACTTGCTGCGAACCCCTTTGCCAACACTTCGCGCAAATTCTTTTAGTTAAATCCGCGCTTGCTCAATCCCTCACCGTCTTGGTCTTTATGCAAAATCCATGACGGAGAAAATTGTAGCGCACGCTTCTGTGTTTTTGTTGCCTTTGTTGTTGCAGTATAGTCGTAGCACTTTCAGCTTAAATGCTGTCGTCATTGTGCTGGCAATGAAAGAACGAAAGCACCAAACAACCGGCAAGCTTTTACAAGTCTCTGTCAACTAAGCAACGCTGCGCTGGCGACGTAACGGTGCGGCCAGTGGTTGCGACTCGCGCACAAACTTATTTAATTCACTACGTTTTTCGCAATTTAATTCAATTACATTAAAAAAGTTTTGTCAGCTTTGTATGCTGTGCGCTCTATTTGCATTGCACACTTTTAGGCGTCTAAGTTTGTAGTCAGCATTTGCATTAAATGCTTTAAAAGAAGGAAATGTGTTTGCTGAAATGTTTGTTTTCACCAAAAATTATCAGCTGTTGGAGTGAAAAGTTTGCTTAAACGAGTAGTATTCTGCAAGCTTTGTGGTTTGGAACTTAGCTTAATGATCTTACTTTGTAAGTTTTTTGTTAAAAATCTTTTAAAGAACATGCAGTCGTTTGTCAAACAAGAGCGATCGAACTGTTAAAGTTGCAGACTACTGAGAAAAACTTAGTTCAATGCAACCGTAACTAAACAATGATAAAAGAAATTTTAAATTGAGTGAGCTGTCGGAGCTTTTAGAAGCGTGTTTATGGAGTATTTATGCAGTTTTGTGGTTCCTATTAATTAATTAATGTTTCGATGTTGGAAATTATTAATTCTATATTGTCCAGTGTAGTTTATAGATTAAATCCAGTGAGCTTTTGGAGCTTTCAGTAATGGATTTACGGATTATTTATATAGCTTTGCGTTTTAATATGTGGCTTTTGGATTTTATTCTCAAGTATCATACATAAATTAAATCGTTTAAACTTTTAGAGCTTTCGGTAATGTGTTTTCAGGTAATTTATACGACTTTTGGTATTCTGTTTCACTAATGCAGTGATGATGGAAATCACTTGCACAATTTTGCTAAGATAACGGCTATAAATTAAAGCTTTTCGGGTAGCTTTTTTTAATATTATGGGTTGGAAAAGCTTTGCGAGCTCCTAAAGCGAGCGTCGGGGTGTTCTTATAGATTTCTGATCAAAAATATATTTATGGCTTAAGCGAGTCACTTTAACTAATGCAGAAAGCTTTAAAATAAACGCTTTTGTAAAGCTTTTTTCTTATTAATACCCTTAAAAGTTTTATTAGTTTTAACTACATGAGTTTAAGGCTACTTTATACATTTATGATAGAAGATGTTATTTGGTCTTGAAAAAGTGACTTTAAAGAAAGCAGAAAGCTTTCAAAAGTTTTGAAGTTAAATAAACAAGCTAAAGTAAAGTTTGATAACTGTAAGTAACTTTAAGATTACTATTATGTTTAGTTTTTTGTTCACCTACCTCAGCAGTCAATGTTTAATTACATTTCACGAGATTTAAATTTAGCAACACTCACTAATTCAATGAGCGTGTCAAGTGAAGTTTTTAATCAAGTGACGACTCACTTAGCTTATACACATTTACTGCTCACATATTGCGCAAATAAATGCATATGCGCTACAACAAATAAAATGGAAACATACATACATACGTACAGACAAATGTACTTTTGCCCCAAGCAACTAACTAACCAACTCTTACCTTAATTGAATTGCAGCTGCGTCACCTTCTAAACGAATTCAATCAATAAAATTCAATGCTGTTTACGGTGTTGCACTTGGAGGAGTGGAGTGGAGCTGCAGATAAAGCATCAGAACCACAATGTTGTAGTAAACAAAAGCCCTTACGAGTTTTGCTACTTTCTAGTAGTACCTGCTTTCCCCCACTACTTGCTTGAGAACCCCTGGTTTTCGCAATGCTGACTTTAGCTTTCACATTTTGTTTTACCCATTTTACGCTAAGCTTTTCTTCACATTTGTTTTCATTTTTAAAGTGTCCGTGTATGTTTTTGCCAGCACTTCAATCTCTCAATCACATTAAATTACTTGCACTCAGGCGATAACATTACGCCAACACACACACATACTTCTACACATATGCGTCCTTATTATTTACTACCACTGCTGCACAACGCTGCTGTTTGTGTGTGACACATTGTTGTAGCATACTTTTAGGTATTGTTATATGGTGTGCGATAAATACACTTTGTATTTTATGTATCTCTTCATAGCTGTTGTTATTTTGTTGTGTGCATTTGTGTATGTATTTGTTGTTAAATTCTGTTTTGCTGTGGCTGAGTGTAAGTAAGGCATGACAAAGGCCTCCAGATATGTTAGTATATCCTTATGTGTGATTAGTAAGTATGTGTGTTTAAGCTTTTACTACACACTACTCCTTAAAGGCAGACAACAACAATTAGAGGCACAACAAAGTCGTCAGCTTTTCAAAACTTTTATCACAATATCAAAGAAAAACCCAACAGTCGATAGTTACTCAATAAATTTTGTAGAAATTTGTGAGTAGCAGGGACAAAATGAAGAGTTAGTGTAGAGAAATATGGAATATATATCTAAAAATGTGGAATGTCTTTGTTGTATTGCCAATGCTGTTCAACACACACACACACACACTTCTTCTACGCACATTTACTTTTCCCAATGCTTGCCATGATTATACAACGCAGCTTCCGTACAGTCGACTAACACATATACAGGCAGAGAGTGACCTGTTTCAACCTCGAACTCTTCACACACTCTATTTTCATTGTTGTTGCTTTGCAATTTTGCTAAAATTCTCATTTGCTTGAGTAAACGTTGACGTGTAGCCGCATCAGCAGCAAAAACTTGCACAATACTCGTATAAGCAGCCATGTAGCCAGTGAAGCGCATCGTCCTTGCCACAAGATATGCCTCATTCTTTGCTGCAACACAACACAAGACAATTGTGCTACCCCATGCCACTAGCGACGCTGCTATGTGGCATGAAAGCCCATTTGTGCCTACAGTGATCTGTGCAAAACGGCAAAACAACAATAATAATAACAACAAAAATGTACAACAAAACCGCCAAAAACAAGCCAACAAAACTCAACCACAACAGCAAATGCAACAGTCAGTTGTTTGAAGTCAGGCCAAGTGAAGCGTGCAGCGCAAGGACTCATCGAAAGTATGTAATGCGAACTTCGACATTCTTAAGCTGCAAATGCTTAGGCGTATGGCCTAGAGTGCGCGTAGACAAGACGCATGGAAAGGCGGCGCTGCCTATGTTTTTCAAAACCTGCAACGCACACATTTGTCTGCATGGCCTGCATGTACCTTTGTCTGTCTGCCAGCTCGGTTGGCTTGTTGACTGTCTGCTTTCAATGTTCAAGCACTCTTGTTGCTTGCCTCGAGTAGTGCTGTTGCTTATTGCTTGACTGGCTGCCTGCCAATGACTAGTCGTCGCTTTAGGTTAGGCTTTACTTACAAAGTGCCCTACAGCTCACATTCTTTGTGACGCGTCCTTATAACCTTGCCTGCATAACAAATTTCTGTTATTATTGTTATGACTGTTGTTAGTACATATTATTATTATTGCTGTTGTTATTGTTGTGTGTTTTCTATACAGCCATTTGTTGTTGTTGTTGACCACCAGTTTAGCGGCGAGAGGCAACAAGTCTACCGTTGACTTTTAGGTCTAACTGCCTGCATGCAAGCATTTTATTTACTCGCCTGCCTTTACAACTCATTGCATTTAGAATATGCCAAATATTTTTGCCAATAGAGCTATTAGATACAGGTATGCTTTATAAGTTAATATACATATGTACATACATTTCTTTTGTGCTACCGAAATACTCAAATGCTGGAGTAATGGTGAGGATAACTTGCCACACATATAAAATTTTGTGCTGTTGGCAATCTGCTTTTAAAGCCTGTTGCTTCCAGTTTGTTTTGCCTGTTTTTTGACAGTGTTGTAAATTTGCTGTATTGGTTCATGCCCCAGTGTATAGTAGTTTATCATCATTGAAGTGGAAATATTTGAACTGGCTATTCAAATTGTGTTACCGCTTAGTTGCACATACGTATAAAGTTGGCCCTTCTTTTTTGGACCTTTCTAGCTGTCATTTAGCAATGTTGTAAATTTAAGGTTTATCTCAAGCGATTTTTTTCAGTTAGAAGTTTATACTAATTTTTTTACGCTTAAGTGCTTCATATGTTGGTTTTTTTTATAAGAGATTATACTTTACTTCAATTCAAAATTTTCAGAATTCTACAATAAAATCTGTGTATTTTAAAATTTTAAAGTAATTTGTCTTTCGAGTCATTCACAAAAGTAAAACTGGTCTAATATTAGCAACATAAAACTCGATGGCATTGAACAGGTGATTATACCACTTTAGTGAGACTCTCTTGCGTCGTATTCAACTCGCTAAACTTGTCGTTGCTTTCAAATGTCAATTTTTTGACAAGAGAGGCAAAAGAGCAACGGTAAAAGCTTTGGAGCAGAAAAATGGCGAAGCATAGAGGTTAAGTATCACGAAATAAGGAGGGTACCACAAATAATAGCTCGAAAACTTTGTGACCAAAGTTAGTTAGTGTTCGGATATCAATTCAAAACTTTTTTACACAAGTTTAAGAACGCAGGATATCCAAATATATTCATAATGGATTAACAGTCTTGATGTCTTCAAAAAATTATATTTTAACAATAATTTATAGTATCTAGTGAGCTTAGACAATACTTAAAATACTTCTCTGAATAGTTTTATGAGCCATGATAACTCAAAAATATATCGAATACCATTATAAATGTGACTAATGACTGTCAGTTTCATTTCATAGATATACTAGAACAGTATTGGATACTTTAACTATATTTTTTTCTTTAAAATTTTTATAATTTTTCTTTGAAAAATTTTATCTATCATATTTAAAATAACCAATTTAAATAAAAATATATATCATTTTTATTAACAGCAAGTTAATTTATTAACTAAAACAAAAAGCCAAATCTTTTATCTATATAGAAAAGTAGCCACAGCCGGAAATGAAAGAATCTCTCTGCAACTGTTGTCGCCACACAATCACAAGCTCATGAAAGCAATTGGAATTTACTACACCACTACTACTAATGCACTTGTAACGAAATTTAATTTCAACATGATGAACTTTTCAACAACGACTCAACAACGTTTTTGAGTAAAGTCAAACAAACGAAGCGAGTACGATTGTCAGTAGATGTAATGCTTGCCGTTGATCCCGGAGTCTTTGAGGGGAGGCATGAACAATAGAAGAAGCAACTAGTCTATGCCGGAGACAAATAGCAGGAGTGAAGAGTCGGTGAGCCACAAAAAGAAAAGGAATATATATAGAGACGTTTAGCGAAAAGCACAAAACTGGCAGAATATATGTGTCGGATGTATATACTATATAATATGTATATCTAAGCATGTATATGTGTATGTGTATGTCTAAGAGAAAAGCAGAAAAGTGATGAGTGAATGAAGCTCAAGAAGGCAGCGATGGTGTAGCGGAGCGATGCAAACATTTTAGGTGATTGCTTGCAGCAGCCAAAACGAAACGACGCATAAACGTAGACGGACACGGACATGGACAAATCTCCTAAACGAGTTACAAATGCCCCTAATGTAGTTAAATCAATGTGTGTGGCAGTGGCAGCGATAGAAAACGGAAAGGCAGTTTTTAGACGGTCGAAGAACACTGAAGCTGACTGGCATGCATATACATGCGTATGTACGTCAAAAGTATAGGCTTTGAGGTTGACAAATGCTGCAAATATACATATGTATATTTGTAGTAAGATATGTACGTTTGTATGTGTGCTGGCTTGTGGCAGCTAGGATTTTATGCAGCACATTAAAATAGCCAGACAGCGTTGCTGCATTCGCTTGCGCTTTTTTGCTATTATCTACATGTTTTAATGTTGTTGTTGTAAGCTTGTTGTTAGCTGCTATTTTGCGCTTCATTGCAGCTACAAGCATTTGGAGTGTTTGTGCATTTCTACGCTTAATATAACTGTACTGGTTTGTTTTTTTTTTCGCTTTTAAAAAACTTGCAACTTCTGCTTTTAGTTGCTGTTATGCCTAGTTTTTGGTTTCCCCAAGCTGAGTTGAAAGCATTGCGTTGTGTGTATGAATTTATTATACCCTGAACGGCGCAGATTAAGTTTGCCTGAAGTTTGTAATGACCAGCAGGAAACGTCGGAGACCACATTAAAGTGTATATATATAAATGATAAGTATAGCGAGTTGCCCGTCTATACGTTCGCTTGTATAAACGCGAACTGGTCTCTCAGTTTTTTGAGATATCGTTCTGAAATTTTGCACACATTCTTTTACTTCCAAGAAACTACTCTGTTGCCGAAATTACCCATATCGCACTACTAATGCATATAGCTGCAATACAAATTTCCCAATCAATATCAAATTATTTTACAGAAATTTTTTTTATTTGTAAAATTCCAAAGAAATCAATCCGATCGGACGGCTATAGCATATCTCATAGTCATATATAGACTGGCCGTTCAAAATCGAGATTAAGAACTTTTTATTCCCTTTTATGCTATATGAAATGCATCTGTGAAGGGCATTATAGCTACGCTGCAGCCGAAGCTAGCGTTTCTTGTTTTTATTTATTTTTTGTTGCTACAAATTTATGTTGCTTTTACTTAAATTATATTTTGGCGTAAAATTCAATTTGTTACAAACTTTTTGCCGCAAATACTTGCTGTAAATATATGCATGTAGTGTGTGTGCAACAGGCCACAAGGCCAGCCTAGGAGTTATCTAAGATTTATAGTTTATGTTATGAATATTTTAGTATTTTGGAAGATTTTACACACACACATACACCAGCGCGTTTTTCGCTTTGCTCACTGCGACCATATAAATTATTTACGTGACTAAAAGCGCTAAAGTGCCACTCAACACCGCCTAGTGGTATACAACGAAATGCAAAAAGCGTTTGTCATTGTGTGTGTGTGGGTGTGCGTCCGGCTTTTTTGTCACACACAAAACTGTTTGTAAACATGAAATTGTTAATAAAATTATCAATATTTCATTATGGTTTTTGCGCTGCATGCCGCACGGTTGTGTGCGTGTGTGTGTTGGAAATCTCTAAAGCTTACGGCTGACCGCATGGCATGCAACACTTTCAGTTCAACTTAGCCTTGTCGCCGACTGTTCAATTTTTGATTACGACGCTTGTTTTTCGGCTATGCAATTACATATTGTATATGTAAGTGTGTATGTGTGTTTGTTGTATTTATTGTCCAAGCGTGCTTTTTACACAAACAAGCTGCAATATGAAGAGGATTAAATTGCATTTATAAGCATTTCGTTTGCTGTGCATAAAATAAATTAAATTTACTCGCACATATGCGTTTGTGTATACATGTATATACGCACTTAAACACAGTGCTATGTGGCTACACACACGCACACATAATCACGCAGACACACTTAGGCGCATATGAGCGTTTAACGAGCATGCATTTTGATTTAAATGAAATTAGTGTACTCTCATTTGTATATAAATATGTGTATAGATGTGTGTATGTGTTTGATGGCAATGCTTTGCATTTGCAATTGAATTGGCATATTTTACACAATATTTTCCAGCAAAACTTAATGCATTTATTTATTTGTATATGGATTAGTTTGCTTGCATATTTGCAAACACTTTCAAATGAAAATATGCATGTAAGCAAATAGCAAGCGCTCATATGCATGTGTGTATGTGTTTGTGTGCAGTTTGACTTTGGCAAACATGACACTTTGCTATTTGCGTTTGGTTATGAATTTTTGATTTGAATATTGTATGCACACATACATACATATATATAAATATATGCGTTAGCACTGAAATATGCAAATTGTTGGTATTTAACCAAAAATGTTGCTGCCTTTGTGGCTGCGTAGCTCAAATAATTGAATTTGCCAAAAATTTGGCCTTTACTTTAAAGTTTGTAATAAAGAAATTCATTTATATTCGTTTAAGCGCCATATGTAATTTAGTATTTGTGCTTATGTATAGTGCATTCTGTACCTAAATGCTTGTTTATTACAAAAACATATATATTAGTTGCATACTCTTAGGCGCACAAGTTTATTAAATTGCTTTCGGTGCTACTTTTTACTTTAAAAATTATTCGTGCTTTTAAAAAGAAGTTTTTACAATAGGTAATATAGTTATTAAATCGATTTTAAAAGGTGTTCGAGTCGTTTTTAGAATAATGCTAAAAACTTGCAAAAATTCAAAAGACTTTAGTGTACAGACTTAACAGAAAACTCGTTGTTAATTTAATTCTGCATAAATTTGACTTTAAGTTTTGGCGTGGGGAAGGAATACGCCATAATTATTATTTATATATTGTATACGCGAACTTTTTAATTCAAAAATTTTGGAATATAAATAAATTTTTTATTTTTTAATCCCGATGTTGGATTGAAAATTAGATTTTAAATTTTTTAAGCCGCCTGGGATTGCAATTTAAGTTTTAATTCTTTATTGCAGATGTTGGGGTTAAAAATTTTAAATTGAAAATGTTACTTTTTGATTTGAATGAACCCGAAAACATGTGAATTCTAAAACAAATTCTTTTTTTAATTCTTAGCTATATGCTTCAGATTGAATATTTTAATTTTCATTTTTCAATCCGATAGTTGGAATTAAAAATTAAAAATAAATAGTTAGTTTGGTTTTTGGGACTTTTTTTAAGACCGGTATGTGGAATAAACATTTTTTAATGTATTTTTTAATCTCGTGTTTGGGATTAAATTTTTTTATTTGCGACTCTGATATTTGATATTTTAATCAAAAAGTTTGAAACCCTGAAACTTTTTGATTCAAAAAGTTTGGATTAAAAAATTAAAATTAAAATTTAAATTAAAATTGCATTTTTTAATCCTAGAGGTTTTGGATTAAATATTAAAATTTAATTTTTTAATCCAATATGTTTGAAATTAAAAATTGAAAATTTAAAATATATTTTTTATGATTTTAGCGAACGCGAAAAATGTGAATTCTAAAACAATTTGTTTTTGCAATTTTTAATTATATGTTTGAGATTAAAATTTTTAATTTTTATTATTCAATCCGGTAGTAGCTAGTAAAAATTTATTTGAAATTCGGTTTTGGGGCTACATTTTTATATTTATTTCTTAAGCAGGTATATGGGATAAACATTTTTTTTTGTATTTTTTAAGCCGGTATTTAAGGTTAAAAAATGAAAAAAAAATGTAATTGAATGATTATTAAAATATTTTTGTAATGCATTATTTGCAATACTGATTGTATATACATATAATATAAGGTCTCCGATGTTTCGTTTTAGGTGTTATGAACTTAATATACCTTGGTTAGGTTATAAAAAATTATGAAAAATATCAATATGTACATTTCGGAAATAAAATTTTTTTACAATTAACATTTTTGTTCAACTTTGCATTTTTAATTAAAAAATATTTGTTAGACATAATTAGTAGAATTAAGTTCAGCCAACTGGTCATTTTTACCAATATTCTATAAATCCTATGATTTTTAATAAACTACTCTACTAAAATTTAAGTTGCCAAAGTTGTTAGCATCTTCTTAAAGCCTTTAATTACGACATTTTCATTTGCACATTCCCATAGACACATATACATGTGTATATTCAGTCATACAGCATATGCATGACACCGCTTACACCGTCTCCGCTGAGGCTACACGACCACAACGCTGCGCGAAAATTTTTTCACACATACCAACCGCAATGGCAATGCCAAGCAATGCAAATAATGCAAAATTTCCGCCGACACCATTACCAATGAATGGGCTGCCAACGCAAACGCCTTTGCAATTTCCGCGACAATGCAATGAAGGCATACTTTAAATGAACCTCTACCCAAACACACGGCGTACGTGTGTTTGTAAGTAAGCATGTGCATAAAGAAAGAAGTGAGCAAATATGCGGCGCAGCAAGGAAGTCGCACACAAATCGACGCAACCACTTCCGTCTATCATTTCCTCTTGCAATTTAATACACTTCAAAGCAAATAAGAGGCACACAAAAGCGGCGAGCAATGGCGGGAAGCGGCATAAAGAATGATTGAGAAAAGCTTGGTATGCATGTGGTAAATGAAATGTGTGCGCAAGAAGCAAATATCAACGACATACACTTGCACACATGTGTTTCTGTTTGTAGAGGCGCGCCGTGTGGTGTGCGGACATTACTATAAATGTACTCCCGATTGTTTGTCTGTATATGTGTGCGTGCGCATTCCATATGCAGATAAAGGCATATCAATACAAACGACATACATGCAGTACTTCTCCCGCTGCTTGCCAGCGCCTCACTATCCAGCCGGGCACACTTACTCATTCAGTGAGCAAATATTTCTTAGCATGCATACTCTATGCATATGCCTGCCTGCCAGCATGCTTTGCTTTGTTTGGCATACATAAATCGGCAAAGCGCACTAGAAGGCAAATAACGACGAAGGGACGCAAGTAATAAACATAAAAAACAATGTGGTATGAAAAAGACGACGAGGCAAGACGCATATGGCTTGCCAGCAAGCGAAGACGTATTCGCCGCTACCACTTTCTCGCGTCTTCGGTGCACTCGAAAGGCAAATATATTCATTGCAACATTCGTTCGTGCAAGCGTACATGCGGTTATATGCACATACGTATATGTTTGTATGCAAACTTATGCGCTTATGCTTGAATTGCAAATAGTTACGAAAGATTTGCCAACCAAAGTATGGCAGTGTCGTTGGAGTATGCGAAAAAAGTGGTAGCACATTTTATTGATAGTGGCATTTTTGGGCTAAAATTGTAACGATGATGTGTGTGCCTTGCAGTCGTAAGGACATGAGTAAGAAAAAAAATCACAGCCAAACTAGCAAGCGCCGTTTAATGTGAACAAGTGCAGTCTATTACTTACTTATAAATGTTTCTGAGTTAACAGATTCCATTCAATTGACTGCAGCCAGAAGAGCTTTTCAAGTAGAGTACAGATTTTAGAAGAATTATTTGTCAGAAGCTTAGACTAAATATAGATTTTGAATTCTAATGTGTGATTATTATTCTAAGAGCATATATTTCAGTTGCTAAAAATAGTAAAATACCAAAATGTATTATTTTTAGTTAATGTGTTTTTTAAGTGGTGTTCTGGCTATTAATTTAGATAGTTACATTATATATAGCAGCACGCGCTATTTAAAGTGCCAATTTTCAACGAAAATAGTAGCTCTATAGAGGTGAATTCTCCTGGCATACACAGGCACAGCTGGAGATCGACATTGCGTATACATAACCCGAAAGTGAAACATTAAAAATTTATATATGTATATGTAATACATATTATATAAATAAAGAATATTGCATTGATATAAGTTCTACATAACTCACATAAGGTTATAATACAGCAAACTACTATAAAGCGTATCTGTTTTCCTGACGGTAACTGTAAATAAATCTTTTTTGAAAATTTTAACAGTGATTAAATTGATAACAATTTGGCAGCTTCCACCATAGAGTTGATTGCACATACATGTATGCCCTGAATAACACATAGCAATATCATTTATAGCCAGAGGCAGACACATTTTTTCTTTTGCCTAATATGTGTGTGCTACTGAAAGATTTGCAAAGTGGATTATATGGCGTTTTATTAAAAAAAAGTTTGGTATGCCATAAAAAACCAACTTGTCCGTATATGTAATCCACTGCTACTTGCTTCAACACACATTTCGACAAGACTTTCTGTGGTGAAAACGTTTATTTGGCAGACGCTCTGGATGAGCACAAGCCAGGCAGTTGCTGCCTAACCGAAATAAGTAACGTGTGGTTACATGAGTAGGTAAACAAAGAGAAAAAATATTGCATTGGAAAGTATAGGCTGGCTGGCGCTTCACTGCAATGCAACCTGCTCGATCACTTTATTTGCCCGCTACGCAAAGTAAATACATATGCATGTAAATGTGGAAATGTAAATATGCACAGTTGTAACATATGCTTGTGCAACTGTCTACTTACTATCTCACATTTCTTTTACACTTTCGCCGATTGAATTGAATTGAAATATTGTTGCATTTGTGAAAATTAAGTGTTGCCTGTCATGTGGGCGTTTTAGTTTCCTACATGCAATCATATATACGCGTGCGTGTGTGCTAACGAACGTGGCATGCAGTCCTTTACCACATCTAATTCGCTGACTGTCTGACAAATAAATTGCTTGTGGCAGTACTTGGCTGTTGTGACTGTATGCTGGTGTATAAATATATGTATGTGTGCCATATATGCATGTGAAATTGCATGGCATGTTGAATGATTTGTTTGCTTGGCATATGGGGCGTATGAGTGATATTCAATTGATAGTTTGCATGTAAGCAAATAAAGGCGTTACGCGCGACGGTAATATTGATTTAAAATATCCGCCGATTCGTTGGCGCTTAAATTTAATGCAGGCGTATTAAATGTAATTGCTTTGATAGTTTTTGTTATTGGTAATCAATAAAACTTTGATTTCTTTCAATTAGTGAATTTTTCAAGTTCAAATTGTATGCTAATGCTTTTCTTACATTAGTCGGCACTGCGTATACGTCATTATATTACTAATATGACAATCAAATACTCAGATATCGATCTAAAATTTTACACACGTCCTTTTCTCCTCAAGAAGCTGCTAATATAAAATACAGCTGTTACACAAACTGACCGATACAAATCAAGTTTTCCATAGTTTTATTTTTATTTGGAGAGATATTAATGGCCAAGAGTATGCTACAACTTTCGAACAAATTGTTCAGTACGCAACCCTATAGCTGGCGATCAAAATTAAGGTAAACATTTTTTTATACTTTTTTGTGATATAAAAAATGTCTCTGTGCAGGATTGTCCTGTATAACTTCGATGTAGCCGAGTTTAACTTTTTATCTTCATACTTGTATGAAATCTTGTATGAAATTTCACAAATTTTACTTGTAAACTTAGTAGAAGAAGCGATTAGCATAAAATGCATTTATAGCGTCTGTAAGCACCATATGTGCATTAATAACGGTTGCAATTTGGACGTACAAATTTTCGTTGCTCTTGTTGATGATAGACAGGCCAAAGTAGGCACCAAATTTTGGCAAATTTAAGCATTAAAAAGTGACAATCATAATCAAGCACATACTCTACATAACTCATAAGCATTGTTGTTATTTTTTGGCAAATAAATTGTGTGGAAGAGTTGTTTATAGTAGAAATAAAAATTCTAAAACAACAGTAGCAAACATTTAAGTGTTGCAGTATAAAAATGTAAACAAAAAGTGGGCAATATAAAGCATGAGAATCTACACTGCTGCACTTTTTTATTGCCTGCAACTTTTATTGCTAGCCGCCATACTAATAAGTTTGTTATTTCTAGTCAATTTCATGGCAACTTTCAATTCAAAAAATTCAAGCACACACATTGTCCCACGCATACACATAGAAATGCCGTTATCCAGCGAATATTTACCCAATTGAATTTAATATTTTCATTGATTACTTGTTGTTGTAAGCCCTGCCAGTTATTACACAAACTGCATTGCAGTGTTGTTGGTTTCATACAGTTTATTTAGAAATGTCATTTACTGCCGCTGCTTTTACGGCTCGCCCACACCGCTGCCGCGAACCGGCTGGCATGGCTTGTAAAGTTGTTGTTAGCGCCTGCGTCACCACTGTCCACATGTCGCGGTATGTGCTGAGTGCCGAAATTTCAAAGCATTGCCAATAATTTTTTCTATTGAATTTGCTATTGCTACTGATTGCTGGCACATGCAACAATGTAACTGCATCTGTATGCGTGCAACGTAGTATTTGCTGCGCATTTGAACATTTGCTCGCATAATTGGACAATTTTGTGGCACATCTGACAATACTGCGGTTGGACACGATTTCATTTTGTTGCCAATTGTGGTGGCATTACATTTGATTGCGTGTGCATGCCACGTGCCGCGCAGCGCTATAAATTGGTGAATACAAATGTTGCTGCGTTTCGAATTGATGGTTTACACAGATATTGACAGTGAAATGCTTTGCGGTGCTAGAATTTGTGCAAAATTGGTTTTTAATGGAAGTCTAATTTGCGCTCAGCGCCTAAGGATCGGCTTAGATTTTAAGCATACTTGTTTTTTGAAAATATAATTTGTTTTACTCTTTTGATATATCAAAAGTCGTTCGCCATTAATTAGTATGCGCATCATTATGGACGTTATTAAGGAAGGGAGTATGTGTCACGACGTAACTATATTTGTGGTTCCTCTGTATAAAATTGGCTTTTAATGTTGCAGCATTAGTTATGGAGAAGCACGCATATAATTGAATCGTAGCAGGTTTTGAAAGTCACGCTGTTGTCATAAGAAATTGACACTGCGTATACGTTACTTTTTGATTTAGCTAGTTGTTGGTCATAGTTTTGGTATTCTCAATTTAAAATTCTTCTATTTAGTACTTTAAGACAAGTAATCTTCTGTTCAAATTTATAATATTTTTAATTACCATTGCATATAGGGAATGTGAAAAAAAAACGGCACTGCGTATACGTAACTTTTACATTGCAATTAAAAAACCGACACTGCGTATACGTAACTTATGCTTTTGTTAAGGTTATAGGTAGGTGATTTCTGAGAATACACTGCCAGTAATTATGCTCACTTTTTCCTTGATATGGCTTTACAAATCTGCCCTTCCGTGACCGTGATCTTTGTTGTTTGTTCTAGTAGTGATTGCTTCTTGGTAAGCAGTTCTTCTACTTAAATTGGTTGTATTGCTCACTGAAAAACTTATGAAATATTTTAAGCATTTAAATTACATGCTAAAGCCTGCACTTTGTTCTACTGCTAAGTAAAACATGTTAAAGCCTACACTTTGTTCTAATGCTAAGTAAATATAGAATACTTTTGCATAACTTTAAAGCTCTTCCATCAAAAACACATACCAGTTTTGGGCAAAGAATGCCAAGCAAATTCAAAAATCCTTACAAAAATAAACACTTAACGCTTAAATGAGCTTTGAGTGCTTTTATGCTGCATTAACATATTTTAGAACTCAATTTTACTGATTTTTAATATTTATTTATTTTTTACTTTTTCTTTTTTTCTTGAAGTTCAATCATGTGTTGAAAGCAGTCCGATAGTAGCAAGCAGGAGTCGAAGGACAACAATAAAGTAACAAAAAAACATGAAAAAGGAAATGAAATACGTACAAATTGCGTGGAAGAAAGAAGTGAACTAGAGGAAAATAAAGTAAATGCGTCTAAAAATTCAAAAAAAAAAGACTAAAGTAAAAAGAGATAAAAAAAATATTAATAAAATACTTAAAATCATAATAAAAATTCCTTGAAGCAACCGTTTTCCTTGCAGCGTACATTTGCGCATTTATGAAGCGTAGTCAGTCCCTTAGATTTTCTATAAAATTTCTTCAACGACACTAAAGGCAGGAATACTTTGCGATGGGGATATATATGTGATCACATATTTACACACACACTTTCTGTACAAACTGTGTGTGTATATACAAACCAATTCCTTTTACTCTGCTTTATTTTATTTGTTATTTTCGCTTATGCTGCGCTTCATACTATCGCTGTTGCCACTTCCACCACTTCGCAACACTTTTACGTGTGTTTGTATGTGTGTAGGCGTGACTGTATGTGTATTTGTGTGTCTATGTGCGTCTCCTATCTATGCTTTTTATCAATTTCCGTTGTGAGATCAATTTTTGAAAATTATTTGCAAATTTCATTCACTTGCCTTACGTCCATTCAAATTTCCTGTTGCCTTGGCGAGTGAGTGGGTTGTTATATGCAGGATTATGAAAGACATAAGGGTTCTCGGTTAAAAAAAAAAATAAAAAAAAAGAAGTAGCGCGCTCTTTTAGCGGGTCAAAGAAACACACCACCCTTGCATTGACACATTATTTGCTTTGAGTATGTAAATTTTTTCCAATATGCATATTTAGTAGCGTTTACTTAACCGTTGGGGCACTTTACAGCGCTCAGCGTTAAGATGCGTGCTGTTACCACAAGAAACCTTTAAATCTTTATACTTTTTTGGGTTGCTAAATAGACGCAAATAACTGCAGCTTAAGCAGCTGCGTCCAGCGTTTTTGCAGTTCCCAATGATTTAGTTGGCTTTTACAACGATTTTTTATTTCCCTTTTATGCAACCCTTACTCTTCAATTTTTATTTTCTAATATTTTTCTCACTCTACTCTTTACCATTTCGCTTTTAGCCGTTTCCTCATTTTTATGCGCGCTTCCTGTACTTTATGCGCAACCTCTTTTGCATATATATTTATGAATGCCAGCATTTAGTATATCGTCAAGGACCTTTTGTTATATCCTGCCCGCTGAAGCATGGGACTATATTTCTCGTACACACAGTCTTACACATACATACAAATAGTCAGTCGCCCATTACTCTACTTTCCTCTTAGACGAGTAGTGCCACCCAATTTTTTTTAATATCCTGCCGTGCTGCATAAACAGCTGTAAAGCTCAAGTGCCTTAGCTGCACTCAGCGGTAAGTTTTTTTGTATTTTGCTATTGAAAATCCATAAGACATCGGAAAATAGCCATAACGTAATAGTCGAAGACGGAGGCATAGACAAGAAGAAATTGCGCTAAGATGCTTATCCTTGACGAGTGTAACAGTAATGGCAGGAGTTGTTGAGGCAGCCTTAACAAAGCGCAGCCAGCTATTATTACTTTTATTGCTTATTTGCTTTTAATATGCAACAAGAGCGCGGTCGAAACGGCTAAAGTGTGTGCAAATATGCTGGAAAGAGTGTGTATTGGAAAAATGGAAGCTGTGTGAGTTAGTTAAAACGCACTCTAAAGCATTTCAGACGTCTTACACCCAACAGCTCCATACAGCAGCAAAAGCAGTTGGAACACTGAGATGATTTGGAGTAAACAGAGCCGGATGCAAGCGTCTATTTTACATTTTTCAACGCAAAGCACAGAGTTGGCGAGGTATGCTGCAATATTTTTTGGGCTATGCAAGATATTGGACAAAATTGTGGTGTCTAAATAAAAATAAAAAAGGGCGTAAAAGAGAATCAGCGCACTGTAGCCGCTGCGGGCCAAGCATAACGTTGATTTTCTTATTGCGCCGTCTAGCCAGTGTAAATGCACATACATATAAAGTATGCTTATCTTTCATGCTATGACGGTTGGCTCTTGTTTTAAGTAAGCAGCAAATGCCAGTGCCAGTGGCAGCTAAAGAAAATATAATAAGCAACTTGAGCGCTGCAACAACACACTGCGGGCTGTGATTTGCTATTGTCCTGCAGTTGTCTAACCAGCTAATGGGGGTTAAGTCTTAAAAACAGCATGGCAAAAGTAGACAAAAAAAAAAGTAATCGAAAGCATAAAAGTGACGTAAAGATAAATGAGTAGTGATAATACTGAATAAAAAAAAAATAATAAAGAAAAAATAAATAAAAAATATTGCTGTATTGAATGTTTATCCCAATCATAAACTGAAAAAAATACACACTATTTAAATCTATAGCTGCACTTATTCTTTATGCTTTCGACGGACGTTTCTTCACGAAATTTGCTTGTAATCACTGTCTACAAGTGGCTACGCCTGCAGCTATGCATTACTAACCGCTACCGCGTTTTAGGTTAGCTGCTTGTTGGTAATTGCTTTGTTTCCTTTTTGACTGTCATTACTTGTGACATGCTTTTGCTATGGGTAATTGCTTTTATAATAAATACAGCTATTTTGTACAAATTTATTTCTGTCGTGATTTATAAATTTTTTCCTTTATCAAGTTTTTCTGAGCTTGCAGTGTTCTTTGACTTTCTTGATTTGTCTTTCAATCCACTATTTCTTACAGTTTTCGTAACATTTTTAATATTAGGACAAAACTCCGTTATGAGCACTACTTACAGTAATTGCTGGTCTATCTTACTTTGTAGTACAAATTGTAGTGTTGTTTTTACATACCTGAAAAGAGACAAGAAGAGTAGTATTCTTAGTATTTCAGTGCATACTTTTGGTATGTATTAACATTGGCAAAAATTAAGTGTGTACTTGTGAGGCTTTGTGTAGAAGGCATAATTTTCATTTGAAATCAGTTTGTTTTAACTTTGATAATGTCAAAGCTTGAAGATTAGCCATAGAGAAGTTGCAAATTAAATAAAAATAATTTAATATAATATAATGAGCACCTAAAGGTATACTTTAGAAGTATTCATATTTTTTATTTAGTCACGTTTAAAGGCATTCATGCAGTTGTGTCTGACAGTTTTCAAGTCAAAATTGTTATATTTTATGCAGGTGAGAGTCCTTTAATAATTTCTTATGCTCTTTAGAATGCATTCAGTTGCAAGTAATGGAAGTATGTTACCAATGTTTCGAGTATGCGCTGCTCAAATATTTACTCTGCCAAGCTACAAGCGTGTAGGTGTGTCATTAAAGCGTTGCTATCTGAGGCTTACATTTGTTCTTAATACGAGAAGTCGTTTAGCTCTAAGTTTCAGTTTTAAATTAGCTAGTTTAGCCGTTTTTCAATGGAAATATGGCATAATTTTGAGCGTTGATGCTTCTTCAATAAGCAAAATTAGTTGATCTGAAATTATTGCATACATTTAGGAGTGTAGACCGGTTCAAAATGTGCAAATCTCTGCTTTATTAGTTCTTTCCTAATTTTTAACACTAAAAAAATTTAAGATAATATTTTTAGAACGGTTATTTTCAAGCATACTCCTACCTAACTTCCATTGTCTTTACCTTGGATCTGGTTTTGGCATTACAATAATTTCCAACCATCATCGGACTTTCGAAACGATTTTCGAATGCTTATTAAAAATTCTGTAAATGTTTTGAACTCAAAGCCCAATTGGTATGCGAAATGGCACACGAAGGTAAAGAACGTGGAAGAGAGAGAAAGCTCGAAAGGAGCGCTTGCGAGTACCTTGGTATTTGGGTGGCTTCTCACACAGCTACTACTACGCCGTCTTACCAGCATTACAGCGCCGTCATCGCCTTAAGCTGGGCAATAAATGATGCTTGGCGGCTAGCTTTGTGCTGTGCGTTCGCCTTGGTGTGGTCACAGTTTCGTACGTAAAATGCGCAGCGCACACGTAAGTTGTTGGCGTAAAATTCGTGCGAAATGAATTGGAACGAAATGAAATGTGCCAAAACGAAAAGTGTTGAACACAAAGTAACTAATGAAGCATGAACAACACGATGTGCACAAATGGCATTGCACACTTTTAGCTGTTGTTTTTTTTCGTTTTTTTTTTTTATCTTTTTATACGCATTTAGCTTTCGTAATAATGCGCTAAGCTAAAAGTGAAATGAAAAATGTGAGAAAAATGCACGAAGAATTGCTGAGTGGTGTAAATATTTGAAGTAAAATTTGCTTAACACATAAGAAGTCGACTTTAGATTTTAAATTTTTAAGCAGAATCATATAAATTTTTCGTACAAATTACATAAACATATATTTGTGTGTGTTTTCAGCATTTACGTCATTTATCATAGCTTCAGCATACTTCAACATCTAGGCGCGCTGCTCTATATCATTCATTAAATATGTGCAAAGCTGCTAAAATTATGCAATTTTATTATTGTTCTTTTTTGTGTGCGGTGCGCACCAACAACCCGCCTATGGCTAATTTCTGCACGCCAACACAACAACACGAGCAAAAACGCAGCTAATACATGCATAATTAAATATATATGTATATGTATATATGCCATAAATATTCAAAAAATAAGTTGACATATGCTTTTCGCTTGTGCGAAATTTGTTATTTTGTAAATTTTATCTCAATTCGACCCCACAAACAACAAAAAGCATGCTTCACTAGTTTGATACCTAATTTACACACAATGCGCCGGCGAGTATGCAACGCTTGTTGTATTTTGCTGATGTTCTTATTATTTTTGTGTGTTTGGCGTAAATCGCATAGTTTATTATTAATTTTGCGCTGTTAGTTGTTGTCATTGATAATAATAAATTTTGCAAAATATTATAGTAAATAATTGCATGAAAACACAACTATTTGCAAGTTTACATGTGTTGGCGTGCGTGTGTGGCAGGCATGATTTATCTGCGTGCAGCATATTTTTAAGCGTTATTTAATTAATTATTGTCGTCGCCTAGGGGGGCTTTATGCACATATACATATATATATGGATGCACACACACATGCTCACGCGCTCCATTGTTAACAACTCATAACTAGCTATGTTTTGAGCAGCATTGAGCATTACCCGGAAATCACACATTTTGTGGTTAGCACGTACATTTGTCATTTACAGCCCAAAAACGCGAATACAAACATACATACACACATATATATGTACGCATTATAGTTACATTCTGAACATGTGTTTACTGCATGTCGCATGTTGCATGTTGCAAGTTACCTACTGCATATTTCACTCTCACACAGGCACATACACACAGAAAAGTACATTTATTATCTGTTGTAGTGTCGTCTTTTTTTGTTTTTGTTTTTGTACAATGTTTTTCTGCGCTGCGCTGCACTGTGTTTTGCGCTTTATTAAATATTAATAATATTACAAAATACAATTGTGATTAAAATGTCCCTGAGGCGTTATTTGCGCGGATACAATTTAATGCATTAAATATGGCCGCAAAGGACACAACATCGCTATTATTGTTATGTAGGTGTGTGTATATGCGTGTTTTTGTAAAACATTTGCGTCTATCATTTAAATTCTGCGTTCAACTAATGCATTTTTTCATGCTTTTCACTGCTGATTTAATGTTATGAAATATTGGTTGTGTTGGTATGCGCAATAAATTTATATAGTAATAGCATATTTATAGGCGCAGCATTTATCAAGGTAGCATAGCTTATAAATCAAACGGAAAATGACAGCGTTGCATTGGTGCAGGTGGGGGGAGATAATTATAAATGAAATGCTATGATATGATTTTTAAAGAATTTGAAGGTAATATTTTTATTTAATTTAAATTACTAAAATATTTTTTTAATAGTTATGATGATTTAAGTGGAAAAAAATATAATAACCTTGTATTGACCGATTTGTGATTTAATTGAAATAGCGAAGGTTGAAATAAAATGCATGGACTCCTGAAAGTAGGCAATATTTCAGTTTTACTTAATAAATATTTTGAAAACTGAATGCAAAACATATCTATTTTTTCAGTTAAACGTATATAATTATTAATTAAATAATAATAATATTGTTGAAACGTTTGTAAATTAGTAAAATTTTCGCAAATAAGTCGAACGCCTGAATGTATGCTATTACAATACCAATGGATACTGAAATCAGAAAAAAAACCTTTTTAAGCATTTAATTATACGTAATATATACGTGTACGTTTATTACTTTTATGTACTCACTATAAAAGTAATAAAAAATAATCTTTCTATGGAAATAGCTGAGGTTTAAATAAAATGTCCTGGCTCCTAAAAGTAGGCAAATTTTAGATGTTACATGTTTAAAAATTTTTATACAATATTGTAAAAGCGTGCAGAAGTAATATTATATTATTTTGCTTAAAAAAGCAATACGCCTCAATGTATGCTATTAATATGACACCAATCGAAATTTCATTTCGAAAAATGCTCATTTAGCGTCAAATTTTACTAAATGCTAATAGTTAGTAATAAGTATTGTTTTCAAGCTTAGTTTGCCTTTAAAAATTAATATCTATAAATAAGAATAAGACATACATTAACTAGAGTTAATATCAAGTACAACGATTAGTAGCTAGCAATAAGCATACAGCAAAAAAATTCAAGTTAAGTCAAGGTTGATATATGAGCATACAGTTCAGTAAAACGTACAAGTATTTGAACTTTAAAACTGCTGTTAAAAGCTGTGTGCTCATGCAGACTCTGCTATACGTTTATTTTTATGTTTAAAGTGCACCAAACTGCACTAAAAGACACTAAGAAATGTGAGCTTCAATAGAACTGCGCACTTCACTCCCGATATCTTCTGCAGGCGCACAACAATACTAAGTATAAACCTATATATGTGTAACTGATTGTTCGCATATAAGTGTCTGGTGCGCCTCGTCGTATGAGTTACTTGTTTGAGTATTTGCTTTGCCTCTTACGCCACGCATTTACTCTGCTCGAACAGCAGTTAAACGATGTCAGCATGAGAAATCATCATTAAATTGAAAAGTGAAGTAAGGCACAAGTGCCGAAAAAGTCATGTGAGGGGTATGTAATGGCAGTTGCGTGTACTGCGCACTGCTCGACAACCTTTTGAAAAGTACTAAAAGTTCGGCGCAACCCACACGCTTGCTACCAATTTCAAGCGGCATAAGACACTTGAATTGCTAGCATAGTGGAAAATCGTATTTGAGTCGAAGACTTTGCTGCCGTTGCTATTATGCTTTTAACCTGCCAATGCGCTATCGTCATATATGTTGCTCGCGAATTTACGTTCTTACCTATTGTTATGCCTATTTTTGTCATTGCTGCTGCCATTGTTGCTGCCACCGTCAACGCTGTGTTATCGACAATGCTGGTTAAGTCAAGTAGAGGTCGTCATGCCATACTTGTTGCAAGGGTATTGCACTTGAACGGACAGTGAGTCGATGGTGTTGGCAAACAGGCAGCAGCTCAGCGGCTTTAGTGCGTCAACTGGCTTGGTAGGGTCGTTGTCTAGCGGTGAACTGACTTGTCTTACTACCGCCTTTGATAGCACTGTGCAAGCTGTGTAAACGGAAAAATATGGGCGTAGCTGTGCAATATTCAATTTTAAGTATATGTGGCTGCGTGCTGAGGGGAATCTGTATATGTGTAATAATAACAAGCGCATATAAAATTTTAAATTTACTGTGTTGATAGTCAAATTATGTGTTTGCAACTGTAAAAAACTTGTGCTGGCTAGTGGCCCCAGAAAATATATTTTTGTGCGCCTAAAAACATATAAGCTAAAAAACGTTGCCTATATTTTGGCGTATTTTTAACCAGGTTTATATAAAAAGTACAATGAGGTTTCACATGCTATAAAATTATAGTGCTATATTCTACGGAATCAATAATTTTCTGTAAAAAATCATTTTCATTAGCTGCGAAACCTAAACTTTTATATTGAAAAATGTAGAGATAATAGAAACTGCGAATTTTTTTTTAGCTAGTTGATTGCTTATTTATATTAAACTATTAAGTTATTTATCAAACAATTATAGACACTAATTAATGCATAGATATTTAATAATAACTTTTTGCATAATTTTTCAGATAAATTTTCAAAACCGTTTAAGCTTAAGCAAAAAAAAAAAAATTGTGGAAAGAGTGACAATGACATATACATAAAGAATCATAGCAAATCCGCCCAATTAAAACTCATTTATGCATGACACACACAGCAATTTCAATTAAAATTAAGCATATTAATAAAAATAGGCCATAATGCGGCAATACACTGGCCGCCATGAGAACGGCAGCAATAAAAATGAAAACTACAAGCAAGCAGAATGTATCTACTACCATAACTATTAACAATTTTTCACGCACGTGAATATTATGAGCGGAAATTAAGAGGGCGTGTGTTTGTACGCATACAGCGGTTAATAAAATATTAAATAAAATTTAAGAAAAATCAAAAAAATAAAAATAAAAATATCAGTGATAAAAAAAGAAGCAAGAGGAAAAATTAATAAAAAAAATATCACAAAAACAGAAAAGCTGCAATAAGCTGGCAATAAATAAGCTAGCTTTTATACTTGCAGATTTTCGAGTTTTTATTTTCTTTTTATATTCACACTTACACATGCGCCTGCAGCCGCTACTAAAAGCATTTATCACTGTATGTGCGCTTGCATGCTGTTGACCACTACAAAACGCCATAATAATTGGCATTTTCGCTGCGACACAACAATTTGCAATTTCGCACAGGATTTGTTGCATGCAACTTAATAATGATTGCAAGCAGTTTACACGTGCTTGCTGTTACTACTACTGCATACACACACACACACCTACACACATTATTATTGCACAAAACAATTACCGTGTTTATAATATATTTGTTGCTGTTGTTGTCGCCACTGCTTGTTATGTATACAGTTCACTCCTTGTGGCATTATAGCGGTAAACGCTATTGTGCATATATCATTGTATTAGTGGCAGCGCCGCGCGTGACAGCGCATACATAATTTTGCTGGAGAGTCGCTGTTAAAAAAAACTTCACTTTAAACTCTTTAAATATTTGCGCTCGTCTGCTGACAATGCTTGGCGCTTTACTGTTGGCCATTGCCACTCGCACCACTACATACACACTAATACATCGACAATGCTATCGCTGTCACTTCAAACACTTTACTTATACCCCTCTTCTGCATACAGCGCTCTTCAAGCGTTAAGTGTATTTGTTTCAGTGCACGAGTTCAATTTCAATATTGCATGCTCGTCGACTCTTTATTACGCGAGTGCTTCCATTTCCAAGAAATTTGTGACCCCGCTCAACGCCTGCGTAGCCGCTTTGATATACTTCATATTTTGCTTTTATTTCTTTGCCCAGCCTTAGTGCTTCTTAGCCTTCTGCATAGTCTCTTTTCTTGCCACCACCTAACTCTTGATGTGGCTCTGCTCCACGGAGTCAGCCAGCGTCCATCAGTGGTATTGATGTCACTTACTTGCGCGACACTTCATCATCATCAGGCGTGGTGGCTTCACTCGACTCAGCACTTGCCGTGGCAGTCGCATTATAAGTTTCTTCTCAAACTGCAAGTCCATTTCATTTATTTGTCGACTGCCAACTGTAGTCAAAAGGAGCAGCAAAAGCAGCGCATTTATATCATTTAAGGAGCATTGACTTTTGTACACTTCTGTATTTTTTTCTGTGCTGCAAAACGCCGCTGCTGCCATTTCTTTTCAGTTGTCTGCTATTCTAAAGGCTTGCCATTTGTAAGATGGATTTTCTGCGTCTAATGTGTGTGTGACTTTTTTAAATTTTTTTTATAGCGTACGAAGTTTGAGTAGAACTTGGTGAAGCACTTGACTTTAATCTTGATTATTTTCAGCCTTGTTTTTTATAAAATAATATTGTTCAAAATTCCCACTTCTAAAATCCCTTTTATATATTTTTAGTTGAAAAATCGTTTGATAATTTTCTGATAAAAAAAAAATTATACACAAATTTTACAAGGGCGCGCTTAGAGCACTCTCTTTCCTTACTCATGAGTAATAAATGATTAAGTCTTCAGTATCACAAATTTAAATGGCCTTATGTTACACCTAGGCACAGTAGCAGAATATATGTTTTAATATATAATATATAAAAGTTGAATCGTTAAGCGAGCTGATTGAGTAGAAAAAAACCACTGTCATCTAAATTATAGAAACTCCAATAAGAACTGCTTAGCTTTCAACTGTAAAATTATTTAAGACAGATTCGAATTGACAAAAAATTCATATATTTTACCCTGAACTTTTTAAGCGCTCAAACTCTAAATTTTTTCCAACACTGTACTAGTAGTCAAGTCATTCTTGTCCACTTCACCGCTACTTTGATTGCTTGCCAACACCGTGGCAACTGCTGCGATTTACCTAAGGATATGAAAGCGCATTTGTGGCGTGAGCGTCAATATAGAAGATACCTGCACATATGCTATCTTGAAGCAGTGAAAAAAAATCGAAAAAAGTGGGAAAAAAGCTAGACAATATGTGCCAAATGCGCTGGCTACCTTGAGTAACAGCTGTTTGTTTTTACACAGCTCATTTAACGCTGAGTTGGTAAACAATTTACTCACTTCATTTATCTGCTCGGCAACAACATGTGTAAGGATAAAGATATCAGTTGGAAAAATCTGATGATGTGGACGGGAAAAGTGCACGAGGAAAGAAAATGAAACAGTGAACCGAAATTCTTATATAGGTGCAAGTTTTGTAAGAGCAAAAAGTAGTGGCGCTATAGTTTAGCTCGGAAACCCAAAAAAGGAGTTCTTAGAAACATTTTATAAAAATATTTATCTAGCTTATTGTGCTGCTAAGTGAGTCCTTACCGCAGATCGTACAACAACACGCTAGTATTGATAAAATTTTACAACTTTTTTCTTCGTACTTGTTTAATTTCATTTAGATTGGAATATTGTGAGTCGGGGAAGTGAAAAAATAGCAAATAGTTATTAAAATATTATCATTCAATTATGATTTCAGTATAACTTTGTTGAAAATTATAATTTTCATATACTAACTTTCTCATCAAGTTGAAAAAAGACTTTTCGATTGTTTGCATACTAACAGCAAGTAACTTCCAGCTCTGCATCACTAATTTTTTTAGTCACTGAGTAAACTTACGTAAGTTCAGTTAGCACATATATAACATATGTCAACACACCATATCACACATTTTGTCACCTTAAAAGTGATTACATAACTAAAATGTCATATATCTCTTTGTATCACAGAGGCAAAGCCCACAAAATAATTTTTAGTCATCTATGTCGCTAAGGTCCAACCGCTTGTCAACAAATTTATTCGATTTGTAGAACCAAAGAAAACATTTCTTTGCACTACTACAATCCACTTACAAAGCTATTTGTAGACCTTTCCACACTTTTTTTCTCAAACCAAGAAAATGAACAGCTGACAATGACAATGCCTATGCGCCTAAAACAATGCAACATCTTTAGTTGTAAAAAATTAGGAAAATGATATTCCGTGAATTGTATGCACACAAACTGGCTTTCGGCAATGAGAAGAAGATAGTAGATGTTAAATTTGTTTACGCAAAACTTTCAACAACTTTTCGGAGAGTGTTCGAGTAACAAAAACAAAACAGACCACTTATTATATATATAACTGAAAGATTTGTGCATATTCTATGCGCGTGTGTATTGGTAAGCTTATTGCTGTGTTGGTGTATGCGTCAGCATGATTGATGACTTGCTGTCTGACACTAATGGCGATTGTTGCTATTTTGTCATATTGCATGCTAGAAAATACCGTTACACTTCAGCATGTCCACAAATTCGCCGTATTTGCCCATAAACATATATATTTAGTTGAGACTTGACAACGCCTGTAGATATGCTATGATTTACCTGCAAAAATACATTAATCAGATTCCACTCAAACACAAACACATCTATCGAAGTACTTTCAGCATAGCATCTACAACAACAATTTGCCCAACATGGTTTCATGTAAGCTGTCATTGTAATTTGTTTAGCACTTTTTGTGTGTACTCGTTGCTGGTTATTGTACAAAAAACAATGTGAATTGCCAACTTGCGGCATATTCTTAACAACTTTGTTGCTTATCTCAAGTGAAATCTTCTGCATCGCACCACTTGCCTAGCGTTCATGTAATAAAATATTACTTTGTCTTTTGGTTTAATTTTACATTTTAATAGAGTTTTATGTGTTCTCCCCAAAACTATGCAACACATCAACACCCAGTGAAACGTTGAAGGGCGTTGTTTTCTTGGTGTAATATGCCTAGAAAAGTTATGATGATTTATGATGTGCGCCTGCTGTCGTCTGACACCTAAAGTAATTACTCAATTTTGTCGTTTTGTTTCATTTGCAACACAACATACACTTTGCGTAGCATGCAAACAGGCATAGGCATTGCATTTACAAAGCATAAATTAGTTTTTTCAATAAAAAATCTATATAATTGCTGCCCATTGCTTAGCAATAATTGCCGGAATGCGGCTAATATAAATATTTAATTTATGCATTTGCCGAAAAGTATGCAAAAATATGCGCATTAACTGTGAATTTATAAAATAATTATGGTGTCATGGCAACGCGTTTTCAACATTAATTAAAGCTGCCATATTACAATGCAACAGCAACAGCTTACCACACACTCTTGCATGCACTTGCAGGCGTTTTTGTTGCATAAGCCTAGGCGCTAACACACAAATTACCAAACAATGCGTGAATTGCGCAACTATATGCAAATATTATGTTGTTGCTATTTATTAGTTAAAAAAAAGTGAATTATGAAAATTAGCTGAGTATTTGATAACAGTAAAAAATATATATGAGTATTTATTGTGTGCAGCACTGGCGTATAATAAACAAACAGTGAGATAATAAAATATTGTTAGACAAACAAAAACGCATATAAGTGCGCATAGGTATGCTGCATTTATAAGCATATGCATGTGTGTGTGTGTGTATGCGAAGGCATTAGTATTATGTTATGCAATTTTAGCAACACAAACAAACAAACATAATTTAATTAACTAAAAATGCATGAAAGCTCACATTAAACAAACATAAGCTCCTTTACAAAATATTGTATTCTATTTTTTTCTTACCCAGTATTTAACGGTATGCAAATAATCACCTTGGCAACACAATGCATTTAAATGGTCATTTGTGTTAAGGCCGAAGAAAAAAATACATATTATTTGAAATGCATTTATTTTGTAATTGTGTGTGTGCGCGCGTATTTAATAGTCACATATTAGCGCTTTCGTATATAAAAAAAACTAAGTGATTATATATGTTTACTGAAGCATACTTTTGCGCATTAACTGCACTTCACACACACACACACACGTGTATAGATGATATGTTAATGACTGCTATCAAATAGTTATTAGTGCTATGCAAATATGATATTGTGTAAGATTTTAAGAGCTCATTGAACTTAAAAATTATTTTCAAGTGTGTGGGTATTTTAAGTTTTAAATAAAAACAATATTTTGCATATAATTTTTTCATTTGTTTGCAATTTTTCTGTTAATTCTGCATTATGAAAGCGCTAATTAACTTTAAAGTGTGAACAGCGGTTTTAAAGCCGGTCTTTTTAAAATACGGCATTTATGCTAGTTTTGTAATAAATATGCAAATATTTAAAAAATTTACGAAAAGTATGAAAAATTTATTATTTTTGCTAATATACTAAATTAATCATATTTCACTTATTAATTGTTAAAGAAAAAATTGCTAAAAACTGTTAGTTTTTCATCATTAACTACAAAGTTTAATGCGCCTGAATGTATACTGCAGTAGATTTCAATTAAGAGGCACCTCTAGTTTAATAGCTTAAAAATGGTAATTTTTGGGAATTAAAAAAAAATTTATAAATTATTTAAAAATTTTATAATAATATATAAATATTTTAAAAGTATTTACTGAAATTTTTAAAGAAAAATTTATATATATACATGGGATCTTCAACAGCGTTAAAAAACAGGCCATCCTTTGCTACACTGATTCTGTCCTTAGTCGTGAATGAAAGCTAAAAATAATTATCTTCTAACAGATATAGTTAATACAATGACCTACGGTTAAAAAAAAAATTGACAAAATGGCGGCCATTTAAAAAAAAAGTAACATTGCCTGAAAAATTTTGGTAGTTTTTTTACCGACATGCGATTTTCGATCAGATTAAAAAAGTGATAAGTAATTGTGTACAGAACAGGCAAATGGATAGATTTGATAGTGATCGGATCACTTTTCTCCGCGCAATCGTTGCATAAAATTTGAAAAATGTACTTTTGAACAAAGAAAAAAAAAAGGCGTTTAAAAAAAAAATAAAGTAATGCAGCTGAGTGAGCTGAGCGTTTATAGTGATCTGTAATTCAAAAACTGTTTGAGATATAGATTTAAAATTTTTGTTTGTAGTTTTTAAAATGTTCTATTTATGAAAAAAAGTTTTTATGTGTAAATTTCACGTTGGTTATGCCACTTACGTTTCATAAGCATCATATCAATTCGGCTTGAAAGGCAGCGGCTTAATCTTATCTTACACTGAATATTTATTAAAATTTACGGCTTAATAAAATGATTGAAAATTTGTCTATACTTCTTTCAATCACATATCTAATTTACCTAATTAAAAAGTATATATTTTATACAAATCCCTACCTTTTTAACCACATTATAAAATTACTATTTTTTGAGTTTAATTATGCATTATATGCACTTAAGATTTGTTAGATTAAATGCAGATATCGTATAGTTATTTAAATACTTCATTTTTGCGCCTAATTGTATGCAATGTTGCGTGTTATGAAGTGTGTTTAAGTTGAAGTGTTTTTAAATACTAACATATTTTTGCTTATTAGTGATTATACTTGAACAGCTTTTGGCTGATTTGCAATAAATTATTTGCAAGTATGAGTATGTGTGTGTAGTTCGAGCGCACTGAAAGGCACTCAACAGTATTTAAATGCAAATATAAATGCAATTTCATAAGTTGTTATACTTAAGTGCATAATTTATGAAAAAAAAATTAACTAAATATGTGTAATTATGAGCTAAATATTTGTGTGATAAATTGTTTCGCGATATTTGTGCAGTTATGAGTTTCAAGTGCTCATTATTATAAACTTTGATGACACTAGAAATTTGATATTAATTTTTTTAAAATAAAGAATTTTTTATATGTTATGTGATATGTTAATAAAACAACGTAAATTTTTTAAGTTTCAAGTGTTTGGCATAAATATTTTTTTGAATAAAATTTTGTTAAAAACTAAAAAAAAAAAAATTAATTTTTAGATATTAAAAAGATTTACGCTATATATATTTTTAAATGTCATTCACTCCAATCGCATTAATATTCATAGCAATGCATGCTTCGCTATTATTTGACATTACTTTTGAATTATATTTGTTTAAAATGCGGATTTTCAATTTGTAGCATATTCTGCATACCGCTAATGAAACTTTTTACTTACTAATTTTTATTCTTCCGAAGCAATTGTCAGTTATACAATTAAAATTAGGCATAGAAATAAAAAAAATTAAATATATATGTTTATATTTACAAAGCTTCATTCACAAAAATAAAAATCATTATTTTTAGCTGTACAGTTTTTTATTACGCCGAAAGCTTTGGGCATATTTACATTTGGCATTTCCTGAAATGTCAATAATGATAACTGTAAATGTGGTGTGTAGCATGATTTATGCGCATACAAATCGAATAATAATAGCAAATGCAAAACTAATAAATTTGCAAATTAAATCACACCTCAGCTGGCAGCTCTAATGCAAATAACATTTTTACGCATTATTTTTATTAATTCTATTTGCATGCGCTATATTTTCAATATTTTTTTTACTTGTCTCTTTCGGCTTTGTACGTTTTTTCTCTTAAACTATAAATTTAATTAAAATTCGCAAAAGCGTCGCAAAATTGTATTGCTGCTATTTGCTTAAGGCAAATAAGGAATTTTTAATTTTAATTGAAAAATGTACATAAAATTGCATTTAATATCTAATTTATAGAACATTTTATTTGCATTAAATAATTGAGTTTATTTAACACCCTAAAGGTATGCTTCAATTAAAAGTGGCTGACGAAAATACGAGGTGTTGAGAAATATTTTATTATTAGTCAGAAATAAGACAATGAAATTGACTTGTGTTGAAAATGTGATAATAGAATATTAGAATAATGGTTCTAAGTATTTGGTGAAAGTGGATTTTGGCTTTTAAGTCATGTCAAATAGGCTATGTCTGAATGTTGATGTGTAAGTATAGAAAAATATTCGCTCTCAACATAAAATCTCTTACATTAGCTATAATGCAGAAAACTAGTGCAAAAAAAAAGTTTGTAAAGAAAAATTTTTACATTTCAACTACATTTGCCTCAATGTATGCTTTAAAAAATTAAGAAATGTGATTTAAAATTTTTTTTCAACAGCTTAAATAAACAAATGTCTTGCAAAAATTAATTTTGCAAGGAAGAATTCCAATTTTCGAGCAAATCTATGCACATATAATCATTACAGCCTGAATGTATGCTTTAAAATTAATTTTTGCGCTATAATTATGCAAACAAAGTGAGAGTTGCGAATTTTTTAGTTCAAATATTTTGCATTAAAAATTAAATTTGAAAAACTTAAATTAAATTTTAATATTTAATTCCGATCTTGCGCCATATTTCTTTTAAAGCCACTTGCTGAACAACATAAAGATATACAACTCGAACACAACTCTCCTCACCGCATTAAAGTTCCGAGCTATAGCCTTTGCTGCGGTTTCTACGACCACCGTTATGTTTTAATTTAAATTGCTATTATTGTTGTTGTCAGTTGCCTTTGAGCTGCACACAATTTGCACCCTTAGGCCTACTTATGTACTTCTTGTATAATAATTATAATAATAACTTCAACTTTGACATGCACTTCACACGCTTTGCAAATATTACTGCTAATGACAGCTAAACCGCAAACACAATACAAGTAAAAGTCAACATGAGGCCTATGCTGAGAAATGCTCTTCACTAACAACTAAACACAAACACTGCTACATAACTGTATGTGTGTGTGTGTATTTGCTAAGCAAATATGGAAGTTTGTAGAGTTGAAAGCGAATTTATGCCAATTCAAACACAACTACTACACCCACAAGCCTACCTATATATCGTCTATGTATATATGTATGTACAATATATATGTATGTGCGTGTGTTTACTACTTAGCGCTCGCATTGGCATTAACCGAGTCAGCTTTCACACACACAGTCATTCACCGTCTCGTCAAGTTTAACTTCTGTTGTAATCACGAAGCTCATTAGCTTTGCAGGCAGCTTTTTGAAGTATGCATTTAGGCGGCGCTTGAGTGCGCATATTAGCATTTCACACGTTGCTGCGAAAAAGCGTGGCAGCATGTAAACATTACAAATCTCTATGTATATATGTTTGTGTTGATTTACTTATACACTCTAGCAACTTTGTAGCACAAAGTTACACTGTTAGGCCTACATCCAACAGCTAACTGTTTTAACCGCTAAGTTAGCGCTATTTATTATGATATTGTGTGTACGTGTTAGTTGCTTTTTGCGACATGCTATTATTCCACTATTGCTTATTACACTTGACTGCCAGTATTTGGATTTGTGTTTGTCGTCGCAAAGCACACACACAGTCAACTTGCAACAGAATGTGTCATTTTGGCATTCATTTGCGTGTTGCCAGTGACACGTAGTATTTATGCGCGCAAAAATAGCAAACGCACACATGCTCATATTTAGACAAATACACATGCATGCATGTTGTTACAGTAACTTATGATTATTGTGCTGGCTTTTGCTGCGCTTATTTCTGTAGTTATGTGTGTATGGGCTTGTGTGCGTATTTGTGATTGCATGTTGACACAACAATTAAAATCATTTAGAATAAAAGCGTCACATTCAGGCTGATAGATACTAGGCATGGCAAGTTTGCTTTTTCCATAACATGAGCAGTGCGTACGTGGCGTATACGTAACTAATCTAGGTAGAGAAGTGGGGTGCCAGCATGAAAAGCGGAGATACTTGTATATTTAAACAGTCAATGTGCCATTATAAAAGGCCGTAAAATAATATTATAGTATTTAAAAATGTTTAAATTTTTTTTATGCATGGATTATTTTTTAATATAATTTTCTTTTATTAATTGTTATTTAATGCCGATTTCCTCAATGGTAAATTTATTTATTTTTAATAAGAAATTGCAAAATTAATATTACAAAAATGTACGACAAAATATTAAGCGTTTTTATGCATATTTTTCTACAGCGTTGCCACCTATAGGGAAAACGAAAAATATTTCTTTCATTTAATATAAATAAATACACCAATAAAATATTGATTGGTGCAATTTTCATATGATTTTAACTATGTGAATTTTTTAAGTAGAGTTGCCATTTCAAATGTTCTTTTTTGGAAGCAAAAATCAGAAATTATTTATAAAATTTCTTAAATTCTCAAAGAAATATTTTTTAATTGTTTTTAAAAATATAGTTACAGATTTCAGGCAGAGTTGCCACCTAGCATACATTTTTCGAAATCAAAAGCAAGCAATTTATTAAATAAATTTTGTGAATTCTCTATACAGAATGTAGTTAACTGATATGATATAATTGGGGAAACTTTTTTAATACATGTTGCCACCTGAAATAATTTTTTTGGAAGCAAAAAACAAATTATTTAATAAATTTGTTAAATTCTTAAAGCAAATTTTTTTTTAATATACTAAAAATATAGTTTAACTTTTTTTGGTAATATTGCCACCTGGAATGCACTTTCTTGAGGGTTAAAAGCAACAATTGTTTATTATTAATAAAATACCAAATACCACATACTCATACTTTTGCACTCTCACATAGATTTGCATGCATTGCCACATAAATTTGCCAACTTCACACCTGCAACAACAAAAACTACTTGTCTGACTTCGTGTCGTTTGTTTCTGTTTGCGCAGTGGCACTCATTGTTGTCGCTTTGTTGGTCACATTAGTTGACTTTTACACTGACGCGCCACTAATAATTCTAACACTAACACATAGCGGCATAATATACATACCATTATATAAACACATATATTTGCAAGCGCATACAACAAGCTTGCCACACACAGTCTTGGTGTAATTATTGTGCGCATTAAAAGTGTTAACAGTTTAAATTGACATGTCTGCAAATTGCGTGCGCTTGCTGGTATTTGTGCATGTATGCGTATGCATATATGTTTATAATATATTCGTATGTATGTGTATATGCATGCTACATTACATTATCATACTTAGTAGCAGCAGGTACAACTTAATTGTGCACCTGTTTATTTATACTCGTCCGCCAACAAGTGCGTGTATCCTTATGCTCCTGTGTAAGTGTTTGTGTTAGTGAGAGTGTGTGTATGCTATCCCAACGCTGCTTACTTGGCCAAATTTACACTCATGTTCTGGGCGCTTAAGCAGCCTCGTTCGCTCATTTACGAACATAATCTGTATGTGTAGTTTTAAGTGGTTAAATTGCATGTAAGAGAAATGAGCCAAGTTAATTCGCAGCCGCACAAACACACAAATTTATTTATGCATGGCTGTATGCAAGTCGTTAGCAATATATCAAAACGTGCCATTGGTGGCAATTTAAGCGCTTTAAGTGAGTGTAAAATGTACTTGGCAGTTTGTAGATTACACTATGAGGTGTTTTTAAGTTAATAATTATAGGGCTTGTGCAGTTAAAGCTGTCAATTTGAAGTATAAAATAAAGTAAGAATAATTAGAAATCAAAAAAGATATTGCTTAGTAAATAAAAGTAAGTCTTAAAGGTGGCAGCAGTAACTAAGTTGAGTATTACTACGCCAATGGATATTTAAGATATGCGTTCTTACTCAGTGAGTTTTCTTAAACGTACTTCTTTGCCTAATTTCTAACTTCAGTTTGTTCTCATTATTAATAAATGTGTGCATAAAAATTTTCCTTAACAAAAAAATCAACAAAACTGTGCACATTTATCACAAAATAATTAAAGGTCTCACGTACAAAGCAGACAGCGCTGCGTGCACGAATGCTCTAAGACACTCCCAAACCGCTTGCAAGAAATGAGTAAAGTCACTCACACGCTGCTGTAGTTGGCTTAACAAGGTGCTACCGGCAAAAGTTCAATGCACACGACAAAAGGAGTTCTCACGCGCTCATTTAACTGACGCAACCTCGGAAAAAACTTTACCGTCTTAAGCACAGTGGTAGAGGTATCGAAAAACTTATTTTTTCCAAACAAGTAAACAAAATGTCAGATATTAACACCACGAAGGGAAAGTCTATGCTGGAGAAATCGTGCCCATGACGCTGTGCAATGGCAACTATAACAATAAAGACACTAGATATTTTAAAGGTCGCGCTAAACAGTGTGCTGCTACAACTTTCAAACGGTAAGTGTGGAGTTGCCACGATGCAAGAAATAATTTTTTAAACTTTTTGCGTTTTTTTTTTGGGATGCGTTGCATAGTTTGTTGTCTTCAGTTTCGATTTTGCGTTGCCAAACTTTGTATTTTTTTTTTCGTGCGCAGCAAATAACTTGCAAATGTTTACGGATATGAGACATTTTGGCAGCTAACCAAACTAACCAGTCACCGCACGGCAGTACAAAACAACAACCCAGCTAACTGGGTAACACTTTCTTTGCAAACTTTACCTGCGCTTACTTGAGTTGACTTTCTTGGCCTTGCTGCCAACAGCCTAAAAACTTTCACCAACTACTTACTGTCTATATTGTGTTTGTTTCAGTTGTTGTTGTTGTTGCCATGTGGCGGTAAGTTTTTGAAAAATATAATTTATTACACCTGAGTTGAGATAAGAAATTTTCGTTAAATTTTTTGTTTTTTTTTGTTTGGCGAATTTTTTTTCCAATAACTTTTCTTGTTTCTATATTGGTTGACTTGAGCTAGGCTCTTAAGCTTCACTACCTAGCTGTGCCATATATTACGCGTTTACTTTGGATAGGTAGTGGTTTTCGCTTTAATTGTTGGTAAGGCGAAGAGCTATGCAAAATAAGCTGCTTCTAATTATAATCTTTATAGATTAAATTTGAGTTTTAAGTTTTGAAGAGCTTTGCTAAAAGCTTTGAAGTTTTGAAAATACCAGGAGGATAATGATAAATGTTAATTTTGAGCTTTTTAAGAAACTCTTATAAAAACTTCGAATATGGTAAAAAGTTATCAAGTCTCAGTATTTTAAATAGAAGTTTTAAAAGAGGATATGACTATAAAGAAAGTTAAGCTTCAAGCTTAAGCCTTGCAACAATATTTTTGGTATGAAAGCTCTGTAAAGCTTTTTCTGTAAGTGTTTATTAATTTAGAAAATTCAATTCAAATAATGTATCAAGATTTTTTGATGCTTAAAAACTTTCGTAAGTTTTTCAAATTTCTTCATAACGTAAAAATTTTAAAAATTTAAGTTTTAAGTTTAAGCATGGCAATTAAATACCATATACTTGTTGTGTTCCGAAAGCTTTGAAAAGCTTTTTGTATATCAAAATTTATCAATGCTGTGAGTTTTCAGAAGAGCTTCAAGTCTTCAAGTCTTCAATTCACTCAATTTTTCAAAGTTCATTGAGGCTTAAGTCTCCCAAAAGCTTTTGGAACATCAGAGTCGCCTAAAAATTAATAATATTCAATAAACTTAGACTCTAAACGTGGCAATGAATATATAATGTTTCTTCAAGGAGGTTTTATAAAGTTTTTTGTGTGTACCTGACTTTTGTGACAATAAATATATTTTGTAAGCTTAACAATGTGAAATAATGATCTAGGAGCTTTAAAAGCTTTTGAAATCTGTAACATAGTTTTTAAAGTACGTTAAAGCTTTATGAGGCTTGGAAGCTGCTGGTGGTTGATGGTTATTTCTTTTTTTGAAATGTACCAAAGATTAAATATAATAAAATTGACTTCATTTTAATTGTATATATAATAATAAAATTTACTTTTTAAAGCAAAGCTTTAGGAAAAGTTGAAATTAAGTACTCTTCTTGCAAATCTTTCTTTTTATCGCCACTTTTTACAAATCATAAATTTCCCTCTGTTTTATCTTCATATATAAGTATATGCGCACATATACGTATGTAGTACACACACTCATTTCTAGACTTATATGTCATAGCATTTTCATCAAATTAAACTAATTTAAAGACATGAATGATATCCGTCATTTAAAAGTTCATTTTAGTCACAAATTCATAATCTTTTACAACGGAAGATTACAGTCACCCAGCTACACGCTTACACACACAGTCCATAGCCACTGTCGCGCTTTCACCTCGTGTCTCCGCACACATAAAAACAAGCTTAAGTGCGTGCATATTTTATGCTTTCAAATTTACCAAAAAGTTGCAGTCATAAAGTTTGAAAAGGAAAAGACACACATGCACATTCACACACATACACACAAGCACATGTCAGCAAATGGGAATACAAAAACTTTTTGAATGACATATCCAATACATTAAAGTAATTGAAAGAAAAATATGCTATATCATGCTGTAAGAGCCCAGCAGAACCCTTTATCGTGAGCCAGCTTAAGGCAAGTATATGATACCGGCGTGTGGTAGGTGATAGCGAGGGTTTAAAAATTTATGCCATTAAATAGGTGAGGGGTAGATGAAAAAGTAAACGCGTGAGGCTGCGTAGTAATGGAGAGAGAATAAAAAAACAACAAAAAGGTGGGGCAAGATAAATTTCCATAAACATAAAAATGCTCTTCTTTATATTGCGCTCAGTCATATTGTATAAACACGAAATAAAAAGTGAAATAAAAGCACAACATTGATACGCGCTCTATGTATGCACACGAAAGGTCTGGTTACAGCCACCAAACTGAGTGACGAATAAGACAAACAATAATAGCGCGATGTGTGAGTGTATGCGCATACATTAAATTACGTATACGCAACGATGCACAAAACGCAATTGCAACTAGTAAAAATAAATGATAATAAAACAACAAAAATAATAAAAATAACAAAAAATTACAAACATAACAAAGCTGTAAGGTAAGAAAAATTTGAAGCGAAATAAAATTTTCATAAAAAAGCAAAAAACAACAAAATAATCACAACAAGGTGTAGATTGCAAGAAGTTGCTGAAAAGGTGGCTGCGCAACCATTGAAGTGTAGAGCAGAGGCGCACAGGCAAGCGGCAGTATACACAGAAAATTACTTTGCACTTTGTTATGCGGCTCAAAATTCGGCGGAAGTATGACGGCAGCGGAACTGGGAAATTGTGGAACGCATGATGCAGGCGTGGCATGCACTTAAACACTTGGCTGACTGCGTTCTTGTGTCCTCACAGTTAAACGTAGATTGCATTGCACTGTTAAAATTTTCAACTTTGCATAATTTTAGGAGCAACAAGATACCTGCAACTACAATGTCAACAACGGCGTGGCGCAGCAAGGCAGCCAGCGAACGCCACAGAGCCTTGAGCTGGCTAAATGTCGTGCGCGCGCATTGGTGAGGCGTCAAGAAATTTTTCGCAGCTATGCGAAAACTTTACATGTTTTTCATATTTTGACATAAAGCAGACAGCCAACACATACGTATATAGTATAGTTATGGGCGCGCAGACATCAGCAAAGAACAACAAAAACAATGCATAGTAGAATGTTGGCAGGTGGCAAAGAAATTTATGTATTTTTATATGCATTCAAAGATGCCTAACGGCGCGCAAGTGAGTGGGTGGCAAATTTCTTAAATGGTATGTGCTATTTATGTATGAAAGCAGACGCATAGCAGTGCGCGACAGGTTGGACGCCAGCCATGCAATGAAGGACACGGCGCTGCTTTTATTTCTCCCTCTGCATCCTGTGGCAAGTGCGCAGCTTGGCTGGTTTTTCTGCTTGACTTAGGTGCAAGAAAATTATTTAGCAAAAGTATCAGCATTTGCTGCTTGTGCAGTCTGGCAACGCAATACCCTGCACTTTTTTCTTTGCATATATTATAATAGCGGCGGCACGGTGTGAGACGGCGGGTGTTTCTTTTGCACATAAGAAATTTCTCAACTTTATTTATGGCAAGTAGTAAGCGTAACTGGAAGACATATGAGACACGCTAGAGCTGAAGGTGAAATATCTGAGAATAATGCCAACAAAAAAAAAAAAAAAAGATAGGTGATGGTGGCAGAAACAGTGTGCACATATATATGCATACATATATGTGTCTATAAAGCGGCGTACAACTGTTGTGCGGAGCTATAATGCATTTCCACATATTTGTAAGGCCAGCAGTCAGTTGAAAATACAAAGTAAGACAGCAATGTGGTAGTAACTTGTGGAAACTAAAGGTATAGTAGAAAAATAAGAGAAAATGATGATGAAGATGACTAAAACTGTAGCTGAAAGCCACTGGCAGACGACAATGACTGACAGGAAGGAAGGAAGCTATGAAAATACTTTGTAAATATTTTCTTGTTTGGCGTAATTTCACTAAAGAAATACGCAAAAGGTGTGCACCGAATGACAACTTGTAAAAATATATGAGCATACTCGTATATACCTAAAAATACGCGTTAATGTGAACCTTTGGTCGCTAGTGAGGACGTCACACATTTTTTGGGCATTCAGGCGTATGAACAGGTATGCTGTCCGCCTGCCAACCAAATCCAACCAGTCAACGTCTTGCTGCTGCTGCTGCTGGTGGCATTCGGTTCAAATGGACAGTTAGTTGCGCTCCGATAAACGCAGACAATTGCATGTCACCGACTTGACAGCGGGCATGATGAGTGTTATTATGCGTACTTTTATATAAATACATATATGCATATGTGTTTGTGGCATTTTTTTAAAGAAAAGTATCATATATATGTTTTTTTTTATAAGTACTAGCATGTAAGAAGAATTCATACTGGTAGCCCATGCTCTTTAAATTGATAAAACGTCGAAATATACGCGAGCGAGAATTTTCTTTAAATTTTTTTTAAAGCAATATACATATATATATGTCTAAACATTTAAACAAACTTGTTTTATAACTAAACCTTTTCGGCTATATGAAGAATGCAAGACAGAATTTTCACCCTAAAATTATATTAATTGTCACAGAACTTTCACTTTTTATTGTTAGTCTCCATTTTTGGGTTCTCATATGCAACAGAATGCAATGAGTTAGATAGCCATTCAAAGTTTGCATTCGTTACCATATGACAACCATAGTTTGAATCCTATACTATCTTTTGAAACGTAACAACTTTATAATTTGCTCAAAAACTCTAATTTTTTAGTTTTAGTGTCTCTTTTTAGTTTTAATCTTTTGCGGGTCTCATATAGGGCCGATTATAGTAAAATTGATGGTTATTTAAAAGCTTGCATTCAATACCATATGACAATCTTATCTTCGCGGTTCGTTACGTAAAATATTTTTAATTTGCTCAAAACTCTCAGTTTTTAGAGTTAGTCTCCCTTTTGTAGCTCTCATATGGCACTGAATATTATAAACTAAATGGCCTTTTAAAGCTTGCATTCCATACCATGTGACAATAGTATTTCAACGGCATGTGTCTTTTTTTTGCTCGAATAATAATGTAAAATAGAAGTGTTTTACTATAGAAGTGTTTTACTATTGTATTGTGATGTAATGTTGACTTCGGGTTTGAAACTGTACTTCACTAGACGTTAACATAGCCTGAGTAAGTAGAGACACTTACCACTTTACAGATGGTGAACTGTTACAAAGCTTGTTGTGGGAGTTAAGAAACTACTGCTTTCTTAGTTTTTTCTTCGATTGTGAACTTAAGTTAGAATACTAAATTTTTGGAAACAGTGGCCTTTTTCGCATTAAAAATACATTTTAAATACTTGAAAATTTAAAAAGTTTTAAACTTTCTACAAAAAAATCCAGCTTTATTTAAATTTCGCTTACAAAATTTTAAACGTATACAAGCAACCATATTTAAAATGTTTTGCCAAACATTCAATTTCCTCAATATGATAAAATGTGAACATTTTATTTTTGCTGCACATTTTGCTACCACAAATTGTTTCCGCTGAAATGTCAACAACACAGTTTTCGTTGCTGTTGCAAACACGATTTCATCACTAAGTTTTACGCAAACATTATGAGGACTTGAGCGAAAAAATACACACAAATATGCAAAGCATACAATTTTTCACAAACTCTTTTTTTGGAATTTAAAAAGAAAGCTTTGTGTAGCAAAAATGTACTGAGGTAGTTGTTAAAAATACAAACACCGCCATAAATACACATGTGAGTAGTGTGTATACAAGGGCGAAAAAATATGGGTAACGGGGAGTATAAACATAGTGGTACTGGATATAGATGGATTTTAAACATTTCTATGCATTTTTATGGGTAAAAGTAGGTATGTGTATTGAGGCAGCTTTTTTTTATAGCAAACAGCTATGTAGCGTATGCTTAGCCGCCTAAAAGCATGCATAGAAAAAATTGTTGGCATAGAAAAAATGCTATATTTATGTTTATATGGCAGTGGTGTGGGTGCGAAAAATTTTTCGAAAGCATTGCAAAGTTTTGAAACTGTCAGTTGGAAAAAGAAAAATGCGCAGCGGCAAAACAATGAAAATGTTACAAATCTCACGCTTGCAATGTGGCGGCTGCAAATGCCACATGTCACCAGCAACCGCATACAGCAGACAAACATACACATAAATGGTTGAAAGTGCATAAATACACATGTATGAGATAGAGCCAACCACCAGTGCACGGCTACAGGAATAGATCGTTACGCCAGCGCTGTCACATATGTGCGCATATATGTATATGATATATATATATATAAATGTATATATGCAGCGATTTGCGTCAAAACTAAGTTTGCATATGCTCTATATGCTATTTGTAGATACTGACGCTAGTATGTTTGTGTTTGTTTGCATAACAAAGTGTTTGCGCATTTGTGAGTTTGTTTATGCGCTGGTGAAATTTTATGCATGTGCATAGCAGCATATGTGTGTATGTGTGTGAAAAATATAATTTATGGCGCAAATAGCGTCGAAAAAAACGGAATTTTGAAATAGTCACAGCAGCAGCAGGGCCTGCTGTCGCTGATTGCCGGAACCATACGACATGTCCTTGCACACACATCTACCAATTTATCGCTTGTGAGTGTACTATGTGTGTGTCCTATGCGCGCTACAACGTGTGTGAAGTGCAATTTTTCTTATTTCATCAACGATTTGCCACTCACTGCCACACTCGTATCAACAGTTCTTTAGCCATCTAAGCTGGCAAACATTTACTACACCCGAATCGCTGGCGCAACAGACGCACACACACACACACACACAAATTGAGTTTAGCAATATAGTAGCAACTTTTTATATATTTTGTGTTTATATTTTTCGAGTTTTGCACTCGCGATTTTTTTCTTGTGTTTCGTGCAACAGTCTTTACTACTAAGCTTCGTGCCAGAGACTCCGCGCGATGACATTCGCAAGGACAAAAGTACGAAAACACTGTTAGTTACTTCGCAGAAAATTCTGTGTTCTCTGTTGTTCGCGGTTGTGTTGCAGGTGGTGATTGCGGCAGTAATTGTTGTCGCTATGATTTTTTGCTCCCTTTTCGGTAGATTGCATTTATTTGATTTTGATTATCCTCTATATTTTATTTTCTATGTATATTCTATAATCTATATATAGAGTATTTCTGTGTTTTAAATTACATACTCTATACTAATTTATATTCCATATTCTATATTCTATATTTTTTACTCTATATTCAATGTTCTATATTCTATATTCTATATTCTACACTCTATATTCTATATACCATATTTTCATTCTATATTTTATATTATATATTATATATTATATATCCTATATTATATATTTTATATTCTTTATTCTATATTCTATATTCTATATTCTATATTCTGTATTCTATATTCTATATTTTATATTCGATATTCTATATTATATATTCTATATTATATATATTGTATATTCTATATTCTATATTCCATATTCTATATTCTATATTCTATATTCTATATTCTATATTCTATATTCTATATTATATATTCTATATTCTATATTCTATATTCTATATTCTATATTCTATATTCTATATTCTATATTCTATATTCCATATTCCATATTCCATATTCCATATTCTGTATTCTATATTCTACATCCTATATATACTATTTTTTGTATTCTTTATTCTAAGTTCTATATATATATAAAAGATGTTAAAAACTGCCGCTTGTAATTAAGGCGTACCTTTACAAATTTAAAGCTTTGTTAAAAAGCGTGAGATTGGCTACGGACACCATTTATTTTAATATCATCGTTAGTAATTTGAAAACTCAATAATAAATCATATGCAGGCTACAATCGTAAAAACCAACAACAAAGCAATCGTTATGTTCACAAGAAAATGTGACAAATCAAAGGAAATTGTAAATAACAGAAGAGACGAGTTAGAAAAACGAACAAATAACGCAAGCACAAAGTGGCTACAAAACTGTTTAGGTGAGCTTGTAAAGGTAGAGCGCCGAACGCCGAAAGTCATAAATAAAAATTTCAAAAAAGTGACAGGCAAATGTTTATACTTTTACGCAATAAAAAAAAAACACAGCCAGCTGGCTGCAATGAAGGAAATAATAAAAATGAGGCAAATGAATAAGCGCGGAGTGGTAGCCTTGCAAAGGTGTGATAAAATCACGAAGGCAGTCAGCGGATAGATTCAGATACAAATACAAAAACGCAGGCATACATATGCAAATACATACTTATTTACTGTGACTTTACTTAAACTCCTAAAGGTATGCTACACTTTAAGTGAGAAAGAAAAAAAATATATAAAGTATTGCGCTTCCTCCATTGGCTATAAATCAAAAATTCCAAACAGCCGCGACAAAGCGCTGGCAAATTGCGCAGCGCTACAAGTAATGTGGCAGCGACACATAGTCTATGAAACACACACACACGAACTTATTTCCACATATTTCGTAAGGTGTTGCGCTTTGCACGCGCTCACGGTTTACGGTGACACATGTCAAACTCTTTGCTTGATGAGCGCGCGGTGGCGTGGTGCAAGGGCGTGGAGGGCACATGACTGGGAATTTACGGCCGTTTGCGGGTGCTTTGGCACTTGGTAGCACTTTTCTTTTGCCCATTTTTTGTATGGTAAACTTTTTTCGCTTGCATTATTTATTTCATATGTGCCTATTTGGGGTTGCATATTTTCAGGCGCTAAATTTTTAATACACATGTAAGTGGCGGGTGTTAGCGCTTGGTAATTTACAATTTTCGACATTTTTCCTTTTTTAAATGTTTTGAAATTGATATATTATTGATCGTGTGGGAAAGATGTCTGATATTATGTAAAATATGTTTAAGGATATATATTTTGAACTTACATAAGGAAACAAAAAAAATCAACATACCAAAAAAATGTTTTCTTCATATGCGCAGTTGCTAAGAATTTTGAAAAATATTTTTTCTCATTTCGTTGACGATGCCTGATTATTCTCCTTACTTTCCTCCTATAATGTGTATGCTTAAAGAAATGTTAATTGGACTCACAATTGTTTGTATTAATTTTGGTATCTCAGCCCATTATTGTTACATGATTTATGGCCACGTGTTAACTGTTGTATGCATAGTATGTGCGTGTTCTCTAACTTAAGTAAAGTGACTTTATTGTCGTAGAAGTTTTTTTGTAAATATTTTTTTTTTAACTTTATTTTATTTGAAATACGACTTTGTCTGCTCAAAATTCAAATAATTAATTTCTTTTTCTATTACTAAATTAGGTTATCATTTAGTAACCACTTTAAGTTCAAATATTAAATATCCGCTGCTATAAAATAATTTTCTTCTAAAAAGCTCCAACTCACCTTCACGCACTAATTTATAGTTATCCACTGCAAACAAATAGTTTTTCGAGCTACAATTTTCACTTGCCATAGTTTCTACTTTGCAACTTTCAAACTGTCAACACATTCCCCATGTAGGTCTAGCATGCAACAGTCATGGCAACTGGGCAACTGGACCTGCTGCACAGGCACACATAAATTTTATATGAAAAATCAAATAAAAAACTAAAAAATAAAGAAAAAGCAGCACAAAAAAAAGTAGAGAACGCTTGCTTATTTACCAAAAGTGTTCGCTGGACAAAGCGTACTCATATGTGTTGGCGGTACTGCTTTTTTCAACACAGTATATTGCTTGCTTTCGTTGCCAAGTAAACCAGCTGTATTTTTTGCAACTCCTTCTATTATTTTTATCTCTCTTTCAATTAAAATTTTAAATTTTAATTCGTTTTTGTCTTTTTCTTAACGCTACACTAGCGTTTTTTTGCTTGCTCTGCCTTCAATTTTTATTACTCGTTTGCCTTCCATGCTCTCGAATTTGAACAACATTATTTTTGTGGTTGACCAAGCAAAAGTTTTTTTGGCAACCACTGTACTAGATTACATACAACGACTACTTTCCAACTGGCTACATGAAAAACATTTTAATTCCTCGCCAGCATGTCAAACTGTCTTTGGTGTGGCCGCTCTGTCAGCATGTGTGTGTGTGTTTATTAATGCAGGCATTCATCGAAATTGCTTGGTTTCACATATGTGTATACACACACACAGACTCAAGTGCCGTTTTAGGTATTTTCATTTGTAAATTTTATTTTTTATTTTTTGGTATCTTCTTTCGGTGTATTTTGTGTTTTCGGTTCATTTGTTATGAGTGTTGCTGTAATTGAAGTATTCTGCTTGTAAATACAAGTTAAAATTGTAGCTTGATTGCTTTAGTACAGTTACTAAATTGTGATTTCGAAAAAGGCAAGAGTGAATTAAGAACTTTTGTATGAGATAGAGACAAATTGAAAGACTTTTGGCAATGGGTTAGGATTTGTAATAAAGTGTTACAAATAGAATTTGCTACATCTGCAATAATACTTAATTTTTTTCTTAATAGCAAGATTTGAAAAAAAAATAAATAATAAAAAAATACCAATATATATATATAAATATGTTGTAAAAATATTAAAAAATAAAAGTTAGAAATAAAAAGGTTCCACACAGAATGTTATTTTCTATTTTGCGCGTTGTTCAGTCCTATTTGATTTAAATATTTGTTTATTTTTGATTTTGGATTTTATAAAATTTTTGAGTTTTTTATTTCAATACATACTGTAAATTTAATTTCTTATGTTTGTGTTAAGAAATTGTTGTATATTTTTTTATATATTATTTTAGTAATATTAAAGAAATGTCTTTTACAAAGACAAAATTCAAATAAATATTTATCAAATAATAATTTTTTTTCTTTCCAATAAAAAAACGGTTTCAACGGTAAACATCAGTATCATCAATATTAAAGCAGAGCTAAATATTTTCTGCAGTGTCCCAAGTAAACTAAATTTTTAATATTGACAAGAAAATATGATTAAAAATTCATGATGATAAAAAGGTGCGTTGCAGAGAGTACAAGAGAGCAAAAAGAGGTGAATACATGATCGAAGGTATAAAAATATTTGTATAAAGGTGCTTATGTAAGCCCGCATAGAAGAACTAGTTTTATACAAAGTGCCCAATCAAATACGCAACCCTTTCAAGTGCTGTAAGAAAATTTCATACAAAAGCGGAAGCTGCTAAATAAAATTTCAACAAAACACACAGAAAATAATAAGAATATAAGAAGATAATGGAAAAGTTAAAGAAAGGCGTTATGTTTGCAGCAAAAAGGAAAAAAAGATATGAAAGCAGTCTAGGTGCAATAATGAAATATTTTGGATTGAAAAAATGTCTGGGCAGTAACAAAAAAAGCACAGATATTAAAGTCACACAATGCGTTGATGCGTAGAAAAGTACTGCCTACGCGTTGAGTTGCACTATCCTTTCATACTCATAGTCAGTTATAAGGGTACATAAGTGCACATTGAAACATTTGCCACTTTGTTGAAGAGCTTTTGAAAACAGCAACAAATTGGAGTTGTTGAATATTCCCTGTTGCCATACAACAATATTTTTTATGAGCAAGAAAGAGTTACTTATGTTTGTAGTCTCAACACAAATATTATTTCATAAATGCAAGCATGTCATAGGCAGCGTGTAAACATGAATTTTTCGCCATCAACGAAAGTCTACTTGCTGTGTGTGGGCTTGTTGACTTAAGAAATATGCCTGTTTTTTTCTGTTTATACTTTACTTTAGAAAACATACGCATATGTCTATTTATTTTAAAAAGGCAATTGTTTGTCTAAGCGAAAAGAGCTGTGCGCTCATAGAAAATTAATTTATCTTGAGCAACAGTAGAAAATGAAGCATACTTCTGGGCGTGAAGACTTGGTAAAAGTAAACATATAACTGTTTTCATAAATATTATTTTAGGTAATACGGGGTTTTTTATACAAAAGTAAACGCATGTAAGACAGCTTGCACTTATGGCTTAGCTAATTGCAAACAAATTTTTTTGCATTTTTTTATGAAGATGGAAGGAATTCGATTAAGAGAACCATCCGGTTAGTAAAAATTCTTCTGCTTTTTAGACTGCACAAATTACAGTGAATTTCTGAAATTTTTTCCGACTAATATATGGCAACTCTATTTATTTAGTTTTCTTAACAACTGTCATATATTTTCGAATAGAGCTGCCATATAACTGTTAAATAATGCAAAAAGTTTGGTTTGGCTGAAATTTTTTCCATTTACCATATGGCAACCCTTTTTTTGTTTTCAACAACTGTGATATATTTTCGAAAAGAGCTGGTATAGCCACATAACTGTTAAATAATATGAAAAGTATGATCAGGCAAAATTTTTTTTTATTATTTTATGGCAACCCTAGTGAGTTTTTTGTTGGCAGCTGTAAGTTTTTGCGAAGAGAGTTCTTATAGCCACATAACAGTCAAATAATGCAAAAAGCATCTTTTTCTCAACTGACGTGTTAGCTTTCTCACATTTAAATAAAAACATTTAAATATTAAGAAAATTGCAATAACAACAATTCAACAAGAATAAAAAGTGTTACCAAGTTTCAAAATGTATAAAAGGTGGTTGTGTTTTTTGACTAGAAAAATTTGAAAGAAAACTATGGCTGTGGCGCCAGACTTCTAGCCATGCCAATATTGTAATCAAATCTTTTATTTTTTAGAAACTGGGTTGCCATATTTTTTATATTTGAACAAAAAAAATTGAAATATTAAAAATAGCAATACATTTTCAATTAAAAAATATTTCAAAGTATACTGAAAATCAAAAACACAACAAGGGTTGCCAAGTTCAAAAATGTACGCGAGGTGGTCTGGAGGTTAATAAAAATGTTACTAATAGTTCTAGCATACCAATGATTCTGATGGGAAACTGCTTTCTTAAAAGAGGTATGTTACAAAAATTGAAAATTAGCTGCAGTGTTGCCAAATTTTTTTAAAGCGATGAAATAAAAATGTATTCTTAACATTTCAAGGACTGTGTTCAGTATACCTTTCATTTTATATGACAAAATATACAACATAAGTGCTTTTCATAGCATTGAAAACTTTTTCAAAATCTTTGCGTAGCTATGAATTTTGGTTTCGCCGCATTTAATGTGACTCTTAAATGCTGCCACCTAATTGTCAGTTTTATGCCACACATTTGCTGTCTGTGACAAGACAACTTTAGCAATTCAAATAGAGTACGGCTCAGTATTTGTTGTTGCTGCCAATGCAGAAAATAAAATAACGAAGGCATAAAAATAACAATAACAAAAACGTACAGAAATTATATAATTCATATGTACACAAACTTATTTAAGTAATTAACTTTATGTGTGTTTAAAAGTGTATAGAGACATAAAAGCAAAACAACGCACACATTAAAGACGCTGGCATGGTGAAAAAAAAACTACAGACAGCTACACAGCTACTCAACTGAGACGTGTCTTTGTGGGCCTGTTATAAGGCTGTGGCGTATTCATTAGCGCAGCCAGGGAAGCAAATAAACGAGATTGGTTGACTGACAAAAAGTAAAAAATAAAAAATTTCAGTTGCATATGTATTTGTAGTTGTGCGTAAATATGTATTATACATACGTATTTATTGATATATATATACGTGTATATATATACACATACGTCACAGCAACCGCGCTGCGTTTGTAGCAAATTGCGCTTTTGAGTTGCCAGCAAAAGGATATCAAATTGTCTAACAAGGATAACAGCAGCGGCGGCGCACGTCTTTCATTTGCTACTTTGGTTGGCTGTGTGCTGCTGTGTATTTGACAGAAATGAAAATATGTACGCGTGGGTTAGCGCAGATGTATAAGATGCCCGATGCTGGGCACTAAAAGGCAGGCTGCTAAGAAATGCCAAGATAAATACACTTGAGGCGCGCGGTATTAAAAATGAAAGGCGTACAGTGCGCTGCGTGGCAGGGGTGTAGAAGTAAAACAAAACGAATTAAAACCGGCAGACTATACAATTGCAACAACAACAAGCGTTAGGTAATAAAAGCAAAGACGTTACAATGCGAAAAAAAGGATAAAGCACAAGCAAAGGAAATGAATGACTACGGCTATGGTTGGCAGTAACCGGAAACGGATGTGGGTTTTCTTTGCTTAGCTACTTGTTTTTGTACGCATTGCATGTTTTTGTATTTTTGTATTATAGTTGTTCTTTTATTTTATTTTACGTTGGCTTTTTTGTTTTTGGTAACGGAAGTCACCGCTTCATGGCGTGCGTCAGCGCGCAAAGGGGTGAGCTAGGATTTCAATTTCATTTTCGCAGCAAAACTGTGAAACAATTTTTAATTAACACTTTTAAGTTTGTTGTGGCATGTAACCAGCGAATTGGGTGAGTGGTTGTGTAGAGCGCGTATGGCTGAGGGGGAGGTGGTATGCAGGGAGTCTGCATTCCGAAGACAACGCGCACATTTGGGTAAGCTGATGCTGCCGCTGCTACTCGAGCGTTGATTATAATCAAGCTGATGATAATGATTATGATGCCACACTTGCACTGACGCAGGATAGGAGCGTCGGACCGGAGGTTGAAGCTTCAAAGTTATTACGCGTCTTTTATTTTTCTTTGCTTTGTTGTGTTTTCTTTTTCTAAGCGCACAGGATATGAGCAACGAAATTTTAGCTGCTGCAGCTGTTTAGTTGTTTTTTGACGCAATATCAAATATCTGCGTTGTGTTGTTGCTGCTTTGTGTTCATTTTTCTTCACAATTTCCTCTAGTTTACTTTTTAGTTGTTATTTTGTAATTTAATTGGAAATTCGGTAAGGTTTCCCCGTATAAATGTGCTCAGATATCAATACGCTTTTACTTTACTCAACTTTATAACAGCACTAGAGTTAAAGGTCACATAATAATTTTAGTTGTTGTGCTTTTAGGCGCGCAAGCGGAATTATTACTTTCTTGTTAATGGAAAGTTTTGGGTTGGTTTTGTTCGGAGGATTGTTGGTAATTGATAAGTTTAGCAAAAAAGAGTTTCGTCGGTGGAAATTGGAAGTAACTTGTATACTTATATTTGATAACGGTGTATTCTGGAAATATATAAGCGGTTCAAAAGCAGCTGATAAACAGAAGTTGGGGAAGATAACACTTTAAATGATAAAATTAATGTAGTCAAAACGCAAGGTTAGATTTTTGTAAAAAGTAAGTTGAGAACATTAGCTAATTACAGTATTTAATAGTTGGAATGAGCTTTGAACTATTTTCTACACTTTTTGTTTAAAAATTTAAAAATTATAAATAAAAAATTCAGTAAAGTCATAGAAAAAGCTGAAACAGTTTTTTTTTATGAATAAAATAAGTACCTTTCAGTTACAAGTAGTTAAGTAATTAAAAAGTGCGTTCAAAAAGTTTTATAGATCTAAAAATTAAATCCAAAATTTGAACCTACTTGTTAACACTGGCTTTTAAATTTTTTGAATAGTTTTATGTGTATTATATTTATATAGAAAACACGTAGTCGCCAACCAATTATTGACGTAACAATAAAGATATTAAAAATTGTTTGCATACTTTTAGATGTAAAGTTTTTGTCTGCTGTTTCAGATTGGCTGCCTTCCTAATACAAAATGAAAAATAGAGTATACTAAGTGATTACGAATCTATCGTTGTTAATTTTTTGGAGATACAAAAAATTGCATACTTTTCGGATACAACTTTTTTACTGCTTCTGTATGCTTCTTTCATTTCATAAAAGCTATATTTAATTACTTTCAGTCATCTCTTCGACAAGAAAATGCTTAATTCTTAATTTAAAAGCCGATAAGGTCATATTTGTATGACAAATACATATTTAGTTGGCATTACAGAAATAATATTGCATACTTTTAGGCTTGCAGTTTATCTGCAATAATTAGTTGGGTCTGCCTTTTCCAATAAAATTAAATGGTAGTTATTATATTAGTTGAGCGACTCGATTTTAGAAATAAAAACTTGCATACATTTAGGATTACATGTTTCTATACTGCTTCGGAGGACGTATTTTATCTTTATTCATAGAAACTATATATATTTTTCGGCAGTTGTCAATTAAGCGACAATAATTTACTGACTTATGTCAGAGAATGTTGAAGAGTAGAGAAGGAGCAAATGTTAAATGAAAACTTTTTGAGTACTAATTTGTAATTCCACAAGAGGGAACATCGAAAAGTATAACTTCGAAAAAGAAAAATACACCACACAATATGCGAAATGCTATAAATAGACACAACGAATATTCCTATATGAAAAATCGTTGCGCATACCTATTTAGATTTATGTTTTCAATTTCTATGATATGACAAATTTATAATTATGAAAAACCTTTTGAATTAAAAATCTGTATTACCGGTAAAAACCCCAGAATTCATAATAAAATAAACATTTAATAAGTTAGTTTTCTAACTTATGTATGTGCGTTGCGTAAGCAATATACTTATTAAACAAATGATAATAATAAAACGGTGGCTAAGCGGCCACGTTTCCACTTTTGTGGTGGCTTAGGTCGTATGCGCGAAGGAGTTAAGCTCTTTCCGAATACGAGCATATACGTTCGAATCGTAAAATACATAAAATTAAAATTGTATTTAATTTTTTTATTTTATTAATTGGAATCTAAGCATATCATAATTCAATTACTTTAATAGCATATTTTACTTCCTGATATAATTAAAATATATCAGGAGAATATGTTCATATGTTTGGGTTTATTGCATATTCCTTTATTTATGCGTATTTACACAAATGTGATAATCACACATACATTCATGAGTACACGTACGCTGATGCTTGCTTCTTCTTGCCCCACACAAGCAATGACTTTTGTCCACACTTTTTGCTTTTTGCGAGTAGAACGATCGCAGGCAAGGAGGGATTGGGGCGCACTGCCACATAATTATTTCAGATATATATTTTATTTATCGAATTTAGTTTAAAAACGATTATAGGTATGAATATATGTGTATTTATATATATATATATAATATATATTATATTACGAAAATAATTCATAAATGCATCAGTATTTTTCAATACAAAATAAGCAACATAATAATATACTAAGAGTCTTCAGTTAGAACGCCTCTGTGTATAGTGGCAAGCCAACGAAATAACGGCGAGTTCGCGCAGACATTGTGTTGTTGAAAGTAACCAAATGACGATTTTGTCGACAAACATACATATATACATATGAGCTCGCATACATATTGACGCCGAATTTTGCGCATCGTGGCGGAGTTGACAAAATTTGTTTCAATCAACAATTTTACGACAATGTCGATCGGCTATGTTGTCTCGTTTGTCCTTTTTGCAGGGCTTTGCTGTTGAAAATTGACTTATGCTCTTTTGAAATATTGCGATTACCGATTGGGCTGCATTTTCATAGCGTCATATTTGAATAAAATTGGCTAAATCGACAAACTATGAAATAATGATAATAAGTAAACATATAAAAGTACTATATGGACTGTGCTTAGAATATATAGAAGTAGTTAATGATTTCATATGAATGGCAATTTAATATAAATTTTGTAATTTAATGCTATAAATAGTGCATAATATGCAAAAATATAAATATTATTTAAACTCGCTAAGAGGTCATGTTGCCAATTCTCCTTTTTGAAGTGAACATCAGACAAATTCTTCAATTTCTGATTTTTAGCAAATGTTGTGAGGAAGCAGCTTGTGGGCAACATACAAACGCGAGGGGGATGGTAGGATTTTCAGTGATACAAATTGTAAAATTGAAATTTTGCTGATTCTTCAATTTTACATTGACATTCAAATTCAATTTCATTCATTTTATTTTCGCGCATTTGCGGTAGGAATTCTATATGAAAACCAAATGTGGTTTACCAGGCGCACAGAAAAAATAGCGCGGCGCAGAGTTATGAACGAACGCACTTTGCTTTGAAGCAGCGCACGTTCCTTATGAATGAATTTGTTGTCGTTGTAATATAAAATACTTAGAAAATATGCCGCGAGTTCGCTTGAATATTATTGGCCGATGATGGTGCGTCTACGTTTTTTTGTCACTTGCGCGAATGTTTGATTTTTTGCGAAAGACATATTGAGGTACATACATATGTACATATGTGTACATATATGCAAATATATTTGGACATGCGAATGAAAGAAGGCAATTTCAAGAATATTCACATATAGACATATAAACATTGAAGCAAGTAAACAACAATAGCTGTTTGAGTTCACAGATTAGACAAATATATTTTAATATCATCTGTGGTGCTGCTTGTATAGCACACTTCCTTATTGCAATGAAATGTTTTGCCTAAGTTCAAATCCTATCATATTTTTATATATTATACTATTTTTTATTTTTATAACTCTTTTTTATTAAATGATATTTGAATTCTATTTTAGTATTATTTCCCTCATTATTTATATTTTCTTGTCGGAAGTCAATTACTTTCATTTTTATTATTTCAATTTTTGTTTATGCGCATATCAAAGAACATCTGCGCATATGTATGTATATACATTTTGCTTATAGAGTGGTGTAGTTCGTTGCGTAAATTGACAGCTGTGGTGACATTTTATTTTCGAACTTGCGCGTTTTCGATGTTCCTTCTTAGCAATTAACATTTTAGTACTGCTAACATTTGCTCCTTCTCTACTCATCAACATTCTCTGCTTATGTATCACTACTGAATTTAACAGCGCATTCGGCCCTATGATAAATTGGTTGATACTTTTTTTTGGGTATAGAAAAAATTGCATATTTTTAGGATTCAAGTTTTTTACTTAGTTTTTTATTTAAAAATTTAAAAGGTCATATTTGTGTGACAAATACATATGTAGTTGTAATTAAGGAAATTTAAAATTTTTGCATACCTTTGACTTGCAATTTTTCTGCACTGTTTAGGTGGGTCTACCCCTAATGGGGTGGTCATTTCCAATAAGTGTGTGTAGTCATTTCCAAATTTAGTGATAGGTATTATCAGAGAATGTTGATGAGTAGAGAAGGAGCAAATGTTAGCAGTACTAAAATGTTAATTGCTAAGAAGGAACATCGAAAACGCGCAAGTTCGAAAATAAAATGTCACCACAGCTGTCAATTTACGCAACGAACTACACCACTCTATAAGCAAAATGTATATACATACATATGCGCAGATGTTCTTTGATATGCGCATAAACAAAAATTGAAATAATAAAAATGAAAGTAATTGACTTCCGACAAGAAAATATAAATAATGAGGGAAATAATACTAAAATAGAATTCAAATATCATTTAATAAAAAAGAGTTATAAAAATAAAAAATAGTATAATATATAAAAATATGATAGGATTTGAACTTAGGCAAAACATTTCATTGCAATAAGGAAGTGTGCTATACAAGCAGCACCACAGATGATATTAAAATATATTTGTCTAATCTGTGAACTCAAACAGCTATTGTTGTTTACTTGCTTCAATGTTTATATGTCTATATGTGAATATTCTTGAAATTGCCTTCTTTCATTCGCATGTCCAAATATATTTGCATATATGTACACATATGTACATATGTATGTACCTCAATATGTCTTTCGCAAAAAATCAAACATTCGCGCAAGTGACAAAAAAACGTAGACGCACCATCATCGGCCAATAATATTCAAGCGAACTCGCGGCATATTTTCTAAGTATTTTATATTACAACGACAACAAATTCATTCATAAGGAACGTGCGCTGCTTCAAAGCAAAGTGCGTTCGTTCATAACTCTGCGCCGCGCTATTTTTTCTGTGCGCCTGGTAAACCACATTTGGTTTTCATATAGAATTCCTACCGCAAATGCGCGAAAATAAAATGAATGAAATTGAATTTGAATGTCAATGTAAAATTGAAGAATCAGCAAAATTTCAATTTTACAATTTGTATCACTGAAAATCCTACCATCCCCCTCGCGTTTGTATGTTGCCCACAAGCTGCTTCCTCACAACATTTGCTAAAAATCAGAAATTGAAGAATTTGTCTGATGTTCACTTCAAAAAGGAGAATTGGCAACATGACCTCTTAGCGAGTTTAAATAATATTTATATTTTTGCATATTATGCACTATTTATAGCATTAAATTACAAAATTTATATTAAATTGCCATTCATATGAAATCATTAACTACTTCTATATATTCTAAGCACAGTCCATATAGTACTTTTATATGTTTACTTATTATCATTATTTCATAGTTTGTCGATTTAGCCAATTTTATTCAAATATGACGCTATGAAAATGCAGCCCAATCGGTAATCGCAATATTTCAAAAGAGCATAAGTCAATTTTCAACAGCAAAGCCCTGCAAAAAGGACAAACGAGACAACATAGCCGATCGACATTGTCGTAAAATTGTTGATTGAAACAAATTTTGTCAACTCCGCCACGATGCGCAAAATTCGGCGTCAATATGTATGCGAGCTCATATGTATATATGTATGTTTGTCGACAAAATCGTCATTTGGTTACTTTCAACAACACAATGTCTGCGCGAACTCGCCGTTATTTCGTTGGCTTGCCACTATACACAGAGGCGTTCTAACTGAAGACTCTTAGTATATTATTATGTTGCTTATTTTGTATTGAAAAATACTGATGCATTTATGAATTATTTTCGTAATATAATATATATTATATATATATATATAAATACACATATATTCATACCTATAATCGTTTTTAAACTAAATTCGATAAATAAAATATATATCTGAAATAATTATGTGGCAGTGCGCCCCAATCCCTCCTTGCCTGCGATCGTTCTACTCGCAAAAAGCAAAAAGTGTGGACAAAAGTCATTGCTTGTGGGGCAAGAAGAAGCAAGCATCAGCGTACGTGTACTCATGAATGTATGTGTGATTATCACATTTGTGTAAATACGCATAAATAAAGGAATATGCAATAAACCCAAACATATGAACATATTCTCCTGATATATTTTAATTATATCAGGAAGTAAAATATGCTATTAAAGTAATTGAATTATGATATGCTTAGATTCCAATTAATAAAATAAAAAAATTAAATACAATTTTAATTTTATGTATTTTACGATTCGAACGTATATGCTCGTATTCGGAAAGAGCTTAACTCCTTCGCGCATACGACCTAAGCCACCACAAAAGTGGAAACGTGGCCGCTTAGCCACCGTTTTATTATTATCATTTGTTTAATAAGTATATTGCTTACGCAACGCACATACATAAGTTAGAAAACTAACTTATTAAATGTTTATTTTATTATGAATTCTGGGGTTTTTACCGGTAATACAGATTTTTAATTCAAAAGGTTTTTCATAATTATAAATTTGTCATATCATAGAAATTGAAAACATAAATCTAAATAGGTATGCGCAACGATTTTTCATATAGGAATATTCGTTGTGTCTATTTATAGCATTTCGCATATTGTGTGGTGTATTTTTCTTTTTCGAAGTTATACTTTTCGATGTTCCCTCTTGTGGAATTACAAATTAGTACTCAAAAAGTTTTCATTTAACATTTGCTCCTTCTCTACTCTTCAACATTCTCTGGTATTATATTGGTTGAATAAAATTATATTTTGGAAATAAAAATTTGCATACTTTTAGGATTAAAATATTTTTATACTGCTTCGGAGGACTTATATCCTTTTTCATAGAAACTATATATATTTTTAGCGACAATAACTAACTCATTCATATATCACTGTTGCATAGTGCTACTTGTTCAAATAAATCTAGCATTGTTTAGTATCATACTACTAATCTATATAATAAGTTAGACTTAACATTATTTTTCAATTTGATTAAAATTATTGTTGATATCTAAAAGCATAATTTTAGGCGTCAGCTACACTTTATTAAAATGAGTCTCACAATTGGACCGCTCAATTAATTTTCTGCATAATTTATTGTACCATTAATAATGTTTTAAATGTAGAGCCCTACTTTAAAGCGCCTGAACTATGAAGTATTTAGAAACACCTTCAATTAGCACTTAAAATACTCGAAATAATTGTATAAATTTTTGTTTTTCATAAATGTGGAGAAAAAGTAAATTTTTTAAGCACCTTTATAATTACCATTTCCCTAAAAGCTTAATACTTGTATAATTCAAAGCGAGAAAAAATCAGTAATTTACTAACAATTTAGTTGCCGCATTAATTCACTAATTCACAACACGTTAAAGCTTTTAACTTAACAACTTAAATGAAAACAATTCATTCGCACATTTTACGATGCAGCAGCAACACGCGATTGGCATTTACATAAGCACACACACAAATAAATATTAACAAGCACATTGAGGTGCTCAGTTGCAAGCGAACATATTAATTGTTATTTATTTTCGTGAGCATCTTTTCGATGTTGTTCTCAGTTTTAGTTCTCGCCTCGTCCCTTCTCATTGTTTGTTTTGCTGTCATTACCATTACCGCCGGTGCTTGGCTTGGTGAGTCGTTTGTTTTCGACGCTACGCTGTGTTGCACAGTTAACGGTGATTGTGTGTTGGCAGCAGCAGCTTGCTTGTTGGCTTGCAATTTTCACAAAATTGCTGAAGAGCAATTGTTGTTTAGTTCGTTTGTCTGCCGCTCCGCCGAATGGTTGCTTATACAAAACAATAACAAGAACAACAACAACAACAAAAGCACAGCTCGAAATGTGTGCGAATTTGTTTTGTTGCGCAAGAAGTGCCTGACAATAAGGTTGGCTGTAGGGACGGCAAGTCAACAAAAAGGAAGGAAGTGGGTTGTGATAGAGGCAGTCCAACTGCCAATTGCTATTTCGTGCACAATTTTCATTTGCGTTTTTTTGTTTTGCTTTTTTAATTATTTGCTGCTGTTTATTTGTATTTTTCTTTGTCACTACACTAATGGGATTTCAGTTGCAGTGTTGGCTGTAAGCTGCTGCCGGCTGCCTGCTGCACTAGCGACTGGCAATTGTCGGTTTGTTGCAACCACACCAGCGCAGTGGCGCTGCGCCGCCTTCACTTGACTACTGGCAATGACTACTGCTAACTAAATATCGTCTTCGTGCTTATGTTTTTTTTTTGCTTCATTATTATTGTTGTTGTTACAATTGTTATTATTGCTTGCAATTTTCGTAGCTTTTGCTGTTCAAATTGCCCGGCGTGGCAACTGTTTAAGTGCGGACGATCTTCAGTTATCTTTTAGGCGCTCCGGCACTTGTGCTGTATTTGCAATTGCACTTTCCTTGCTGCAGACAGGCAAACAATTGAGACAAGCATCAGTGTGCATATGGTAGGGTAGGTAGCTAGGAGTTGTTGTGTGTGTATAAACAAATATCTAAGATTGTGTTCCTGATACAATAGTCACTACAAGCGCATCAAGTTGGCGTAGTTCCAAATAAGAAAGGTTGCTTTTAAATGCGATGCATATGGAGTAAACGATTATCAGAATCATTTGCTGTTGATATTGATTTCAACGAAGGAATAATTCTGTAATACTGTTATAAAGAGAGTGGTATTGGGTATAGTACAATTCAAGATGGAGCCGTGGCTGCACTGGTTGCTCTTGGCTCAACTGCAACTTCTCATAAAGCAAAGTACCAGCTTGAGAATGTGGTTCTCTCTACAACTTAGTAGGAAATTCGTTGAGCTAGCTAAAGATGGCACCCTTATTCCGCTCACATCGGCAGGGGAACGATTTGGATTCCCGTAATCAGCTTGTATGGTAGCACTGGAACTATAGACCTCACGTGCGTTTATCAAGCGTTGACTGACGAGCAATCTCTGCGCAACTGCGAGATCCTACTGGCCTAGAGTAGCATGTAGAAAATCTCCGCCTCATTAAGATTTTTAAAGCACAAAATAGACTAAATTCATACCATGAGGTGTGAGGCTACCAAAAAGATACCTTAAATGTAAATATTTATATGCGGTTTCGATTATGAAAATATTTAATGATGGAGTAAATTTCGTTGTATATTTAGTTCTATCAGCAAGTTTGATGCATGATTCTGTACTATACATGTGCTTTACTATACAAATTAGTATAGCTGTAATCGTTTCTAGTGAAAGTATGTAATCATCGATAAGTTTTCCAAATAAATATTTACCCAGAATTATTTTTTGTAGAATTTTGATTTTTTGAAGCGAAAATATTATATATTTTCTCAACTTAAATCAATCAATTTTCTTGTTTTCATGTAATCGAAAGACTTTTTCTTTTTTCTACACCAATTAGATGCATTTTCTTCGAGCGCACTTGCCATATCCGTTTCATACACACATACGGACAGAGAGCACTGTGCAAATATACTACCGTAAAATAATTGCACTATTTGGCAGCTAGTCTGTCTGTCCGTCTATTTGTCTACTTGTTTACGAAAAACACTAGTTTTCTACAACGCACCGCACCTTCTCCGCTAGGCGCCACACTTGTTATATTTTCTTCCACTTTCTACTTCTTTACTTTGTACTTCACTGCCTGCTCACCACTACCGCTAAATTCGGCCTTGCTCTACACTTACTCACATACAGTAGTTCAACAAAATAATTGTTCGCTCGATTGTTTTTGTTTTTCGTGTTTTCTTATAACTTGCATTTGAACATTTGCTGTTGTTGTTGTAGGTTCACTTCTATGCACTCCACTCCGAAAACTATGCTTCAAGACAAATTGATGGCATAGACTAACGGTTGTTTGCTACCCATTACCACTTTTCAACAATTTCCTTTGTCACTATACAACAATTTCCACAAAAGCGTATACTCGCTCTACCTCCTTCGCTCTCTTCAACACTCTCTAGTCGAAGGTGCAGCACATTTACGAGCAAACGCTGCAATAGTAACAACAAAAATATGCTACAAACAACAATTCATATGTCCGTTGCAACTGATGTCTGCAATTAATTATCGAAAGTGGGCGCTGCTGCTGGAAATACCAGGCACACATATACATATAAATACAAATGCATACACACACGCATATATACAAGTATGTTTGGCCTTCGCCTGCCAGCGCTGCACTTCAAAGGCGGATGAAATAACTGAATAAGTGGACTGAACTCAAACGAATCGAAATTGAGCTAGAAGTTGTATTTGTATATATGTACTCTATATATGTACATGTATATGAATGTGTGAATATGTGTGTGTGTGTGTAAAAGGGTTTGAGCTTCGCCTAGATATATCTCTGTTTGTGCTATTGGTAGTCGATCGATTGTGTGCAGCCCTAAGTGCTGTACATTTAATTACATATACACACATACATACATATATACACAGAACGCTTTAGGTGCTGTATTTCTTATTTAACACTATAGAAAGTGGATATTTATTTTGTTTTGTCGGTCGTTGAAGTAGTCGGTAATTGCAGAAAACGCCTGAAGAAAATGGGTAGCGCCTTCAAATAAAGAATGCAGCAGGGAGCGAAGGACTTAGACTAAGAGTGCGCGTAAGCGACGGCAGCAGGCATGTAGCTTAAATTGCTGCAAGCATCAGTTTAAATAAAGCAATGGTGTTGACTGCCAAGCGAGTCGAGTGGTGTGTTGCAGGCAGGTGTGGCAAATAAGTTGCATGAGAATGCATGAAAAGTAAATACCGATTTCGGTTAATTGATGTGGGGTCATCAAGCACTATACACTTTTATATGTATGCATTAAGCCACTATTACACATTAGTACACTCCAAAGTGCTGCTATTTGCTAGCGCACAGACATTTGTTGCTGGTAACTGTAAATAATTGAAAAATTGTACACTTGATTGCTTAGTTGTAATTAAATTTCTGGCACCTCCTTTTACTTTTCTTATTTTTCTGTTATTCCTCGCTGTACATATATATGTGTGAGCGGCATTGAGCGAAGTGTATGAATTATTAAAGCATACTTTTAGGTTAATTAACTCGTTAGTGGCAATAACTCGCTGTTATTCTCATCTATTATAATGTAAGTTCCCTTGTGAATGATAATAAAATCATCATTACCGGAATGTAGTGAGTACACCAAAAAAAAAAAAAATATATATATATACATACATAACAAGGGAACTTACCTGAAAAGAGAAATATTATTTATTTTTATGAAGAGATGTGTTATATATTATTAAGGGTTTCTTCTATTATAAAATAAAATACTGGAAGTCAGTACTTATTGTCATTGCATAACTTTAGGTGTTTAGGTTTCTCATATTTTACAAACTTATTTTTAATAAATTTAGTTATTTTATATCCTCAATGAAAAAGGTTAGGTTATTTTTTCATATAACACAGTTTAAGGCATTATAGCATATAAATAGGCGCAAGTGCTAGACTTTGTAATATTATTTTCTATGCTATTAGTTTCTAACAGTATTGTTCATCTATTACCAATCCCAAACTAGCCACGCTTCATCAGACTAGCTGATTTATGACTTAATTTGTTAAATGGATTTGATACGCCGAAATGTAGGCAACAAGTGCTTACTTTTCGCATAGCACAGCACGCGTGCTGAGCACACATAAAAATCATCGTGTAAGTAAAAATATTTATTTGTTGTTTTTTTTGACAAAACATGCGTTTATACAAATTTGGGGCGAGAAATTAAATAGACGCCATAGTAATAGCGACACAGCAGGACATGTAGGCATGCACATAATGTAAAAAAATATTATATGAAGCATAAGAATAAATATTATGACTTCAATTAATCATCATAACAAACAATAAAATGTATAATTTATGAATGTGCGCATACTTTCAGGCGTGAGCGCACAGACTGTTGCTCATTTGATGTGATGTGATGCCTACGCAAGCCACGTTGATGGCAGGCATGTAAGAAAGCAAATAGAAATACGAGTACTAGATATGTAGTTAAAGGAAAGGCAGCAACCGCCTGCCACGGGTAGCAAGCCGGTTTTTGTTTGATGGGGAATAAAACAAATTAAAACATTCCGGAGACGTGACTAAACAAATGAAATGCTGCTGCCATAGAAATGCTGTTGCTTTGTTTTATTACTATGTCTACAGCCAGATCAGCTTCCCAACGGCCTTTTGCGTCATGCAACGCCAAAAAGTATGCAAGAAAAATGCTTCCCCTCTCAAACGTCGTGTCTTTCAGGCGCTGAGTGAATACAAATAAATGTTGGCGTAAACGTAATGCTTGAATGCCAGAACTGAAGTGAACTGGTGCTACGTCTATTTACATTGCCTTGTTGTTGCAAGTCTCATGCTTTTTTTTGTATGTTTTATAATATTTTTGCACTGTTGGTAGCGCAAAATCAAAAGGACATTCAGCGGCGTGCAACAAGCGAACAAGTGGACGCAAACAAATGGTAACAGAGTAACTATGCCACAGTCAAAGTTTGTTTGCGTTGCCCAACCAAAGAGCGCGTGGCCGCAGCTTGGCTGATAAAGGAATAAAAAATGAATTGTTGCATACCAACAGGCGCTATGCGCTCATTATAACAACGTTGAACTGTTGCGCTTTTTGTTTGTTTGCCAAAGCGGTTGCGCTGGCGGTGTGCCTGAGTGCGCAACAACAAAGCATTGAATTTCTCAAAAAAAAACTCCTACCTTTCAGTATGAAGTGCGTTTTGGTGCAAAAGGTGAGTACAATTGTATAAAAAAAATTAAAAAATAATGCCACCAAAAAGGGTAAAGAAGTGGCATGAATGCTTTAAAATAATTATTTTCATCCATATACCGATGTTGCAAGTGTTATATGTCCGCTGAAAATTAAGGACCTTGAAGCTCCTGACGCCATCTTCTCCTCTTGTCGTTTTCTCCTCTTTTTACTTTCATATAATTTCACCTCAATTAATTTTTAATTTGCTAGTCTTTTTTGTTGATGTAAACTTAATTTTTTCCTCAAATTTTTTGTATTTAAATATCTCAAAGCCTACTGCTAGGCTTAAAACAAGCTTTTTAACCCTCAAGGCCATTTCATATATGCGAAACTCTACAATGCGCTCTTGCCAATAAGTAGTTATAGTGAGTGCATATTTTGTAGCACTCAACTGTGAGTATTTGCTCGTTGTCTTTTCACTTCTTCAAATAATGTTTACCATAAATAAAAAGTGTTCGCGCATAATTGAAGTGTAAATCCTATTTAAAAGCACTCGCTGCACGTTCGCACGTTGACGCGCATTAATTCAACGCCCAATACAAACACAAAAGTGAGGGCTTGATGGAATGGGAGAGAGAGTAAGAAAAATAGTAGGCAAATATAATGCCTTACTAATGCCTAAAAGTATGCAACAGCGTGGCAGTCGTGAAATTGCGAACGTTGAAATGGAAAGTGTTTTGATGGCCCCCAATAAAAAGAGTGTAAGGAATGTGGATTATGAACAAACAAGCGTTAAACGAGAAAAATATATTGATTTGCTGCTATGAGTGCGCCTGCAGATATGCCGACAAATAACTCTGTAAATGGCATGCAAACAAGTGACGACCGTAGGCGAGTGCACCATCCAGTTATAACTGCGCCGTATGGCAAACCAGCGTTGTTCACTGAATTGTGAGTCTATTTGCTTTGCACTTAATGTATCAATTAAAAATTATTAAGTTTGCTAATATGCCAAGGCACGTACGAGGCATTAAAGCGTATTCACTCGCTTGCCTGCCGCCCAAAACGCTGCTTCTCTCAACTAATTGTACTTGCACCAGCACGACGTGGCACTATGTAGCATTGCAGCCACAATTGAAACAGCTGCTGGAATTTATTATAATGAAATTCACTCGGCCGCCAACCAAATGGACTTGGTTTGGGCATAGGCAAAAGGACACTAACGTTGCGGTATGTTTGTAATGTAATAGAGTGTCCTTTAAGTGCTGCCATCTTTAGGCTGTGCGGACACTGAGTTGTGTAAGTGTGTAACAGTGTAAGTGTGCATGCGACATATGCACGCCAAATACCTAAGCTTAATCATTGGTACGCTTTTGACAGGCGGCAGCAAGTTATGTCTTTGCCAAAAGTGTTTCCTTGTCGTTGCAAGTGGCGCAATAGTTGTTGCTGTTATTAGATTTGTTCTAATTGTGTGTGGGCGCCTTGAGCACTTGCTACGTTCATGAATGCCTAACGGCTATTTGGTATATCGATTGTGTAGTAGCGCAGGCTTAACGGACTACCATGTTGAACGTACAGCCTGGCCTTTGCATACTTTTGGGCGTATGCGTGCGTATTTCTTATAAGCTATTAAGTTCTTGAACATTCGTGCTTGCTATTTAAGGAGTTATATCCAATTGTCAGTCAGAAAAAGGGTTTCTTTTTGTGAATGCCGATCTCTAGTATAACCTCCGAGAAAAAGTGTCTGTTGGTAAGCAACATTTTTCAGCTTAAAATTATTTTAAATCCAAAAACCAAAAATATTCGTAACAGTTAATGATCGAGGGATGACAAGTAAAAATTCTGATTTTTGAAAAAACGCCGGTTTCCCAAAAAAAAAAAAAGTGATTGTTTGTGAAAAAATCTGCACTTCACAGTGGTTTAAAAAATATAAATTATCAGTATAAATCTTATCTCTGAAGGTCGTTTAAAATTTCAAGTTTTAGCGGACTGCCGTGTTGAACTCACAGCCAGGCGTTGCATACTTCTAGGCGTATGCGTGCGTATTTTTACTGAGCTATTAAGTTCTTTAAATATTCGTGCTTATTATGGAGCTTAGGAGTTGTATCCACTCGCAAGTCAGATAAAGCATCTCTCTTTGCCAATAGCTGATCTCTAGGATAATCTCCGGGAAAAAGTGTCTGTCGATGAATGACGATTTTCTGCTTAAACTTTTTTAAATCCAAAAACCAAAAATACTCGATCGGGTTCAGCCGTTTTTCTCACCAACTCCCTTCGAAAAAAGCGCGTTTAAAGTTTTGTAAAATGAAAAAATTCCTAAAAATATGCTCATAATATCTCCGAACATATAAAAGTAAATATGTATATACAAGTATGTATGTATAGTATGTATAGTATACTTATATGCAAAAACGAATTTTTGAAATTCACAAAGGCATATGTTCTTTGGATTATTTAAAATCTAGGTACTTAGATAATCAATACATTTTTTATGAAAGTAGTTCCGATCACTTCCAAAAATAAGAATCCTCTTGTCATAACACTCTGCTTTTTTACTATCGCCTATAGTTGTATAGTTTTGTAGATCCTGTATCCGCAAGCTTCAATAAAACAGCCGGCGGCATATCTACAAGCTGTGTCTTAATGGAGATTCGATGCAATGGCAATTAACATAAACAAATACATAGCTATTAGAGTGCTGAACTCAACTTGAGGCGAGCGCCAATAACTACAATACATATATGTATATCACTAGCTATGTGGTGGCCGTAACGGAGTTATACGTTGCAAATGAGAGCCAGCATATATGGCTGGCTTTTAGGCGCAGACCTAGAAGCTACGTCGGGAAAGAAATATGCTGGAACAAAAAGGTTTTAGTTTTTACTCCAAGGCATGCGTTGAACATTCGGCAACTCATAGGATGACCCAGGGCAAGATGATAGCTGGCTTCAATATGTGAGTAGTGTGAGCAATTCTGTGTGTGTGTTAAAGTGTGCGTATATGAAAATGAAAGAATAGGCAGTAAACAAGAATGAATATGTGTGTTGTTGTATGTGTGCGTTCATAAGAAAAATGGCTCCTTTAATTTAAATGCAAACACCTTTGTGTGCCGTACACAAGCACATATACATAGCTACGTGAATATATATCTCCTTTGCTTTACTATCTTGTAGCAGCTGAAGGGCTGGGTATTTTTGCTTTTTTGTCCTAGTATTGCTGGGGATTTATGTGATAATCATTTAAGTGAAAATTTAATTGCATACTTTATGGATGGGTTTTTAAAAGATCTCACATAGGCTTAGCGCCAATGTACAAATATAGTATATCTCTTTCTCTCAATCTATCTCATTCGCTCTCATGCGCAAGCAAGTAATGCAATAAATGAAAGTGCAAAATGTGTAAAAGCTTGCGCACAAATGGCATACAAAGTAGCAGAGTAATAGTACAATATGGCATAAGTAAAATTGTGTGCAGGTGGCAGGGGTAGCAAAAGCTATAGCAAGTATGTAGTGTCTGTGTGTGTGTGTGGTGTAAATAGAATTTATGTAAATGTTAAGTAATGGTGTAAAAGGCCAGCAAAAAGCCATGACACAGGTATAGGTGGACACTTACTTATCAGCCACACACAACAGAACAGTAAAATATAGATGCATATGCATATACACAAACATATACAATATGAGTACACAGAGATGATACATAGTAGCATTAATTTATTTATGTTCTATTAAATGTGTGCCTATATAAGCTTTTGTGGATGTATATACATATGTGTTTCACAAAAGGCATACATGAATGCTCGTAAATAAGTGCTGCCGCAAATGTTGTGTACGCCTGCAAGTAGGCAATAAATAGTAAGTGCGCTACATGCATGTCGAAAGGTAAGGCAATTTAATGCCAATAGCTAAATATTACTTGGCTAAAAGTTTGAAGTATTTATGTGCAAGCGCTTTAACACACGTACACACACGATTTTAATAGATGTTTGTGTGGGGCTGACATTTGTGTTTAATAAAGTATGTGTATAAGGAGTTACGAGCTTAATAAGTATTTGCCACGCTCATGCTGTTACAGTATATTTTATGGGACAGCTTATTTGACAATGGCGCGCACAATGATTAAAGAGAGCGACCAGCTGGCGCTATGTAGAGCAAATTTTTAATTTTAGCGACTTTTTTTTTTTAAATACAGAAGATAACAATTGTCTTTTAACCAATTCTGGAAACCTGTACGTGCTATGATTTTTGAAAAATTTTATGCAATTACAAAGCATAATATTGGATTATTACTTTACAAAGAAGCATTAGGTGCATGTTAAACTCAAGTAAAGAAAAAATGCAAAACTATCCAAAATTTTGCCTGTTGACAAGTTAAAATAATAAATCCTTGATAAGTTAAAAAAATACATTTTAATAGCATACCTCCAGGCGAATTATGCAAATAGTTTAAATATCACTTTCCTTACTTTTTGTTATTTTTGAAGCTTACAAAAACTTTAAATCGAGAAATGAAAGTTTCGAGTCATTTACCGATATGTGACATATAAATATACTATTTTATTATAATAGAAATGAAGTAATTTTTATGTTTGCGCATAAAAGCATGCAATAAAATATTATTATGTTTTCAAAGAAATTTTCTGGCATGTGATACATAAATTTTCCATTTTGGGGAAATGTATTTTTTATTTTCAATTTAAAAACTAAACGATAACAAATACTTCGTACTGTACTCATCTTGCCTCAGGTGCACTTTGTAAAAATATAAAAATATCTACTTTTTTTTTAACTATGCATAAACAACGTAGAATTCTTAAAACAATATATTTAATAATATACTCCCAAAATTATGCAATGTCATAGATTTTCTACTATCATACCATATATTTATCTATATGGCGAACGAAGTAATTGTGCAACAAATTCTTTTTTCTGCAAGCTGCTATTAATTTTATTTAGAAACGTATCTTCAAGTCACGTAAATTTGATTTTGCTTTCAACAGTTAAAACAAACATTACTTTTACCGTTAATATAGAAAATTTCACACAATCTCTTATTATATAGCTAGATATAGATATAAATAGTCTACAAAGTTGCATAATAAACCACAATTACTGGCAACTAGACTTTTAACCATTTTCAAGCGCATACATTGCGCTCGCCTAAATGTATGCAATAATAATTGTGCAAATATTTATAATTACTTAATATTGTAATAATCTTTTACATTTTGCAGCCGCTGGCAAAATGTGAAAATGTGCAAACAATGAACCGAATAAACGAAAGGCACTATACAAAGTTAATACGCACATAGCGATATGTATGTATACACACTACATACACAGTGCGCCAAACCGGAAAGGCAGTGTAATGAAAACCCTGATTTTGTGTAAGTTTAAACAGTTGTGAAAGATTTTCCTAAGCAAACAAGCGCCAACATATACAGAGGCAAGTGGGCGTACAAGTATATTTATACAATTTTGTACAATATCCAAAAAGTATGCTATAGCTCCACGCTCGGTAATTATACATTAGAGGAATTACTGTAAATACACCCTAGGACATGCTTTGGAAAAGGACCGATTGGCGCTGGCAAGTGTAGTATAGTATGTCGAATATGTTGTTGCTGGCTACAAGCAGTTCTGTAGTGTGCTTTTGGGTGCCATGTCGTGTATTGCATTATTATTAATATATTATTAATATGTACTTGGGTCAGCAGCGTAGCAACAGAAATTAAAAGTGAAGCAATGAAAGAGCCATCCTAATTTGTGGAAATTTTCGTGAAAATAAAAATGAAAAAGCAAATGTCTATATTAAAATATCAAACTTTGTGCTGGAGCGTAAAGTGTAGATCGTAAAGCGGGAAAATTAAATAAACAAAGCGATAGGAGGGCGGCAACTGTGCCAGCGCAGCCTGTATAAGTATTGTTGTATGAAAGATTTTTAATTAAAATATACAAGTACATACGCGTTGCATACATTTAGGTGGCATGGCAAATTACAAGGATTACAAGCTTTAGCAAAATGCAAATATTTGCTGTAACTCTAACTGCTTGGGCAACTCGTGCGCGCATTGTTGTATTTTTTAATAAAGTAATTTGGCAAATTTGGCTTAGTTAGCGATTAGCTGTACTGTTTTGTTTTTTCTTCATATGTATGCGAGTATGCTGTGCTAGGGTGTACTGCAGCCGCGTAATTAATTAGTGATTGGCTCAAAGTTTACTTAAGAATTTTGCTCATAAGCTATGCACAAGTATGATAAAGTATCTCAGCTAAGAAAAGCAGGCATATGCCGGCGCTTGGAATGTGTTGCATGCCTTTAGGGAGGTGACGTGGGTGACTACATGTATATATAACTATAATTACGCATATTTATTATAAAGTTAGTTGCAGTGTTTGTAGGAAACTTACGCAATTATAGTTAATGTTAAAATAATTTCAGTGAAGTACCGTAATGGCGCCATGGCATGAGCGGTTTTCAATTTTAAAAGTTGTTGCATATTTTCAAGCGTATGCGTAATTATTTTTGGTTTTGGGTTTTAAGCGGTAGTAATGGAATATGAACTTGAAATATTAATAAGGTTATAAGAAAAATGGGGGATGAAATGAAACTAATAGCATACTTATAGGCGCATGTTTGTTTTGAAAATTTTAGATATAAGAAATAGCTGAAGTTAATTAATCATTATATTATACTCAACAGTTCTACATCGAAGTGAGCGAAAATTAGATATAAGTTTAAAAGAAGTTGCATACTTTCAGGCGAAATACTTTGATATTTAGATATCTGTATTCACTAGCGCTTAGAAAGAACAAGCAAACATATTATGTGTTTTGATTTGAATTCAGAAGTTTCCTCTGACAGCGTAACTTGCAGCTTAAAAGTTTACAATATTTTTTGAATTTATTATAAAAAATTTTATTTCAGTACATATACACATTTCACATATTAAAAGCGTGTGTATTTATACATATATCATAATCAACTTTGACTTATAGCTGACTTAAAACTAACCAAATTGAAAAGTACAACGCATTGCATACTTTTCCGCGCGAAAAACACAAAAAAATAGATATAAATTCATATTACGAGTAGTAGAATTATAAGAGTGAAATATAAAAAAACATGCAAACAAAATATGCCAGCAAAGCCCCTATTGTTAATGACAGCGCGCATTAATGCACTACCGTGCGCAATTTATGGTAGGCATTTAGGCGCAACACTAAGTAAATTCAATGCTTTAATCCAGCTGTTGGCAGCGCTGGTAATGAGACAGGTGTGAACGTAATGAGAAAAAATTCGAAAACAACAAAGCGCAAATACCACTGTGACAACAACAAATTAGCGCGCGCACGCTAAATGTCACAAAAATGTGAACTAAATTAAAATCAAACGCTAATCCAGCTGCTTAATTTAATTACGCTAAAATAAAATGTCACTAACTCAATTAAATTTTAATGCGCGGACAAGCGCCCGTGTCGACGCGGACAGGCGGCTTGCGGCGCCTACAGCTGACACATGTGTTGTGTCAAACAAGTAGAAAAATGGCGATGAGACGCGGTGGTAGCGGAATGGTGCGTAGAAAAAATTGTTATAAATTTTCATTTACAATTTCAATCAGTGGTTAATCCTAGCAGTGACGCAGGCACGCACAAGCGCAGGCAAACAAGCAACGACGAGTAAAAGTGAAAAAGTATATCAAAAACAAGAAAAAAACATTAAAACAAATAAATAGATAGACAAGCGATGAGTGTGTGTGCGGAAATTGCTGTGCATGCATGTTTTCAGAAATGTTTTCATGTGGCTTTGTTTGCGCGCTGCAAGCGCTTTGTTTTCGTTTTTGCAGATCTGCCTGCAATCACCCGCACCACAGTGCACGGCGTGCACAGCGCTTCAAGTATATACATACATGTGTACGTGTACGTATATTTTAGCATCAGTATTTGAGCACGTACAAGGCATTTATTTCGATGGCGCGGCGTCACGAGCAAAGCTTAAGCTTAATTCAGCTGCCGATAGAGCAGTCGCTATGAAGTAGCAAGTGGGTAGTAGCTTCTACTGGTGTGGTTGCGCGGCTGAGTGCTTCAGCTATTTATTCTTATCAGCGTTTTTGCGCGTCTCACACGCCGCACCGTCGCATGGCGGCGAATGGGCGGTCAACGCTTAACATTGTGAGTCAGCGGGGCTTCTTTGGCAATAATTCTCAATTTAAATTGAATAAATGAACGCGTCATTGTGTGCGAGAGTGTGTGGATGTGCTACATTTATAAATGGTTTTGTATGCGTGTCTAGCGCGCTTGCAATCTAATTGCTGCCATATCCCTCTCTATCCATACTCACTCGCTTAAGCGCACCGCTATCGCGCAGCTTTCAAGCCTTCACACTGCGCGGCATTAAAGCTAACAAACGTGCACGCACCAACACAGCGCAACTAAGTAAACATTTCAAAGTAAATCCAAAAATGAATTAAACCAACAAAATAGCTAACGTCAGGCATAAGCGTAGCGCAACAGGAGTTGCACCAAGGACAATGTTGTTGCGTGGCGCCTGTGTTTTATTGTTGTCATTGTCTACTTTTTTTTTGTATTGTGTGTATTTTGCCTAAATCCCCTGCCGATTAAGTAAAACGCCGCAGCTATTTTGTCTAAGCGCCGCCACAAACAGCAAAAGTAAAATAGCATAGCATATCTACAGGCGCACCACATATAGCGCTTGCACATATACGCAGTGTTACGTGTGTGCGCATTTTAGTTCCTTATCTGCACTCGCGCGTCATGGCAACAGAGTCCGGCAGCTCATTTTGGCTTAAAAGATTTAAATTTCTGTTCTTCTGTCGACTGCCAGCATCTACCAGCTTGGCTGCCTGTCTGTACGCTTGGTATTTTTCCTATTACTGTCGTATTTGCTGTTGAGTGCTTGGGCTTGCTTAGTTTTCCAAGTCTATTTGTTGTTATTCTTACAGAGTTTTGTTTGTTATTATTTGCTTTGTTACAGTAATTGGTGGGTTTGTCGGCAGTTATGTTAGACATGTTTGTGCATGTGTATGTGTGCGTGCGTGATTTTTCATTTGTTGTGTTGTTTGTTGTATAAACACATTTTTATGTTGTTCACCTTAATCCGCTGAATTTTATTTTGAATTTCTCGGATTGTTGTAGATTAAAGTTTTTTCTTTTTTAATTGTTTTCATTAACTTTTTGTTATTTTATATATGTAGTAGTAGCCGTTATACGTTCCATATAGTAAATTGTTATAGATTTGAGAATGCAAATGTCGAAAAAAAGCTCTTCTCACTGTTTTTCTGCCTAGTCTTATATGAAATAATTTTTATGTATTCCTTCGATATATCTAAACTTTTCCATGTTTTGTTCACCGTCCCTTTCGGTTGTATATTCATATATGTGTGTGTATATATTTTAGTTGCAGTAAATTCTTGTTTCAAATATCGAAAGGAAGTAGTTTAGTGTAATTTTATATATATAGTTATGTTTATAGACAAAATAGTAAAAAAAACATTGCATATTTTTAAGCGTGCTTTCGCTTTACAATTTTGTCCCAATAAACACGCTTATTTTTACATTTCTACTTAAAAATAGTTGAACAAATCAAGCTCATTTACAATTTTACATATAAAAAATCATACATATATATTTCAGAGCCTATGTAGTATATACATACATATATATATATATATATGTAATTGAATTGATATGAAATTCTGATCCAAATGAACAAAAATTTATTTTTGTGTTTATATACGTACTCAAAGCTCAAAATCAAAAACAAAAAATATTAAAACAAAATTACATTGCATACTTTTAGGCGTAATTTCGATTTACAATTTTGTCTCAGCTATTTATTTGTGGGAATAGAAACGCTTTCTCTTACACCCATGTATTTAAACTAAGAGAACCCCATTCTTTTACATACCCTACTTACAACTACTCGATGAGCTCAAGCTCAATTACCACAAACTGCCAAAAGTACTTATGGCCCCGAAGTGTATGCAATGAAATGCAATAAACTTAAGAGTATCAGTTTGCCAATTATTAGGGCAATCATCCTAAAAGTCTGGTAGTGCCGCCGCTGGCTGGTAATAAAAAACTCATGCTTGATATGAAGACACACCATTTGCATACACACATATATGTACATACATACACACAACTGTTCGCAGCTGCGCTTGAGTCGTGGAGTAGACATATGCATTTAAAATTTATAGATATGCGTATGTTTGTGCCATTCTGCTAGGGTTTGCGTAAAAGTTAAATGCAACTTTTCGGATGTTGCATGCCGCCAGCTATTTGTGTACACATGAAGTGGATATTGGCTGCGTTGCGGGTATTTGTTTGCTTGTCTGCATATTTATATGCATTGTCTGTATTGCTGTGTGTGTGTGTGCATGCTTCGCCTACATACTTAGGAAAAGTGTAATCACCAATTTGCTATCTTTAATACGAAACTTCTACCGCCACCAAAGCATTTATGCACTCTGCAAACATATAGATGTATATTGTATAAATGCCTCGAGGCAGATTTGATACAAGCAAATTTTTAAACTTATATATATACGTGTATATCTCGTAGTGTTTTGAAAATATTTCGTTGTTTTCCGGTTGTTAAATACTCCCCTTACTACACACTCATCTTCGCAAACATTTTCCTATTTAAATTTCTAATTTTTCCTGACCTTACCAGAGGCATCTTATCAGTAACTCAGCTGCCCGCCGCCCAATTGTCGTAACACCATTAGTGTGCTGTCGGGTATTCCGTTGCATGTGTTACAATTTGTTTGCAAAACATATGCAGGCAAATAAATATATAACTTGTGTCAGTTAGAGTAGCGCTTGCCACCACAATCACTTTCGAGAAAACTTTTTCAACAAAATATTTACGATTTCTATACATATCTGGCATAGTTGTTATTGTGTGGGCGGGTTTTACTATTGTGTTTGTTTCTTACTGAGACCAGTGGAATTACTTGTCAACCAATGTGTATATGTGATAGCCTAACTTTAGGCGCAGTGAGCTTTTTTTATGTAAACAGCCTTATATGTTTGAGAAGACCATCTTTTTATAATATTTTACTGAGTTTATTATGTTATTTTTGTATTTTCAAGCTTTGGGCATGAAGGGAATATTTCACTATTGACTTGCTAAAGTTATTTACTTGACCAAATTTTATATAAAAACAAATTGGTTGCTTACGACAAATACAAAGGCATTGTCTCTAACTAACAACGCAGAAGTAAAAATATTTGATAAATATTTTCTAATAAGTATTTCTTCTTCAAACAGCTTGAAAGTATGCAACTAAACATTTTCAATATATATTTTTGGCATTAATTGACCTTTCCTGTAACAGCCTAAATACATTAATTTTTCTATAAATTCATTGCCGCTGGCACAAAGGCGACCTTTTTATTGCTAGCAATTACAAAATTTTTATTGCATACTTTTGGGCAACGGCATAGGCTAAGCGTGTGTTAGTGATATTTCTTAATGCTAGCATGCCCTCGGGGAACTGCGTGACATTTGGGTTGGGCAGCACAAACATAATTCTCATTACATTTTGCAAACATACAATCGAAAATGTGGCATACTTTTAGGTGAAATGATAATAAATTGTAGCAGCAGTTAGCTGCTGACAGTAGTTGGCTTACGAAACAACAAGAGAGCAATTAATTTAAATATTTTGTGTAAAATGTGTTGTAGGTTGCGGGTGAACTACTAGTTGAGATATATTTTGTGCTGAGAATCACAATTCGTGCCATTATGTTAATTTATAATAACTAATATTAGACACTGATTCCCACATGAAGTGGTGAATAACTGTGTATGTGTAAACCTAGAGAGACTTTTTGACGCTTTGCTTTATTTGAGTTATGTTAAATAATAGAAAAATCTCCACTTAACTTAATAAATAAAAGAAAAATATATTTTTTCAGCATCATCACAAGCAGCTATATATTTTCTGCATACCTTTAGGCACATAAAGTAAGCATTCTTCGGTAGGAAGGTATATTCTGTGCTGCGAATTACAATAAAATACCCTTTACGACTGTTAGTCACTAATTCTAAGGTTTCGTAGTAATTTATTGTATGTTTATAAGCCTAAAATAATTGTAAAATACGTAAGCATAATTTAAGGCGCTTTTTTAAATTTTAGGTGTATTAAACAATATTATGGCAAAGTCTCAACTAAATTAAACACGAAAAAATATTAATTTTTCTGAAGCGCTACAAGCAATTATATTTCTTTTGCATATTTTTAGGCACATAATATGAGCAGCCATCCCTTTATTACATTTGCAATAAATGCAAAATTCAACAATGAAGTATTTCAAGCATATTTGCCTGAAAGTATGCAACAGTTCAATGAGAAACTACGCCAAAGTCTACAACTTCAAATTGTTTGCAAAATTAATACACTTAAGTGCCACATACTACAAATGCATTGCAACAAATGACTCGTAAAATGCCTAATCGCCTAATGTGCTTGTAAGCTAACCTTCAAACTCAACCCCATGCGAGTTATGCAATAAATTACACAAAACTGATATGAAACTTGTACAAATATTCATGCAGGCATTTATTATTCAATTACTTCAGCTGAACGGCTGGGGCAAAAATAATCATAATAATAAAAAACTAAAATAAACACAGATGTGTGCACACAACATATACAACATATACATGTATGGGTGCACAGTGAATATAGTCCCGCCGATATGTGAGTATTGGTGCAAAACTTTTCACATTTTAACGAGAAACGACAAGACCATTAAATGTAAACTGCTTACTCATGAAGTTTTGTCGACTGCCTGATGATTCACCCACACCCGCACACACACACATACATACATATGTATGCATATGGTTACACACACGCACACATTCATGCTCTAATAAACTTGCTAATCACTTTATTTGCGCACAAATACATACAAATGTCAGTTCTCTTGCCAGGATGAAGCAACGGAACTGCGAAAGTTTGACGCAACATATTGGCACACCCGCACACAGGCAAAAAATATATGCGGACACACTTGCGCTTAGAACTTGGCAAATAGACAAATGGTCACAGCAGGGCACTAATATCGGTATTACTTGCTTTGGTGTGGTCAAATAAATGTTGAAAATCTACGAAAAATATAACCGACAATATATAGTACACATACATATGTATATATGTAGATTTGTACACATATAAGCGTGTTAGCATGTAAAGCTACCGAAAATGCATAATCTGCAGAAAATTTACACAAATACTCTGCAAGAGGCCAAATGCTAGGAGTTATGGTCTTCGCCCACAGCCACATATGTGTCACTATCTGAAAGGTTCGCAAGGGTATAGGTAGAAAGGACAAATCCTTTAAACGACTTGGAATATTTGCGTGCAAGGAAAGCAGAAATTATGCAATATGTGTTGTTGGTTTAGCTTTGGAGCTGTTGAAAATATTTTATTTTTTGGCTTAAAATTTGTAAATTCTGGTGTTCATAGTGGGTCGATAAATAATGGCTGTAAATGAAAACTTGCATAGATTAGTGTGTTAAAAGGACATTTATTTGCATTGATTAAGGACACAAGTGTCACAGCAAACGCTGGAGCGGGTTTTAATAAATATGTGTATAAATTAAGCAAACTTTTGCCGATAATTGGCAAAATTAATATAAATTTAAATTTTCAGCCTTCTTGCATGCTATAAAATTCTAGTTATATATGTGTTACGGTGCATATTTTTGGGTTTGGAACAGAAAATTGTTCTAATAAAATTTTATAAATTTTTTGGGACTTAAAATCAGTAGTGATACAGAGTGCTAATAAATAATTATATTAAATTAATTGCATATTTTTAGACGTTGTGACATATTACACATACTTTCGTATAGAAAGCAAACAAAAAATAATTTAATTGCAATCTTTTGGGTACTTAGAAAAAAACTAAATTAGATTCAAAATTATAAAAATAATATTTTTGCATACTACGAGGCTTAAATTGAAGATTTTCTGCTTTGTCTCCTTAAAATTCCGTGCTCTCCATTAAATTCGTCAAAAATATTAAGGATTTCGCATAATGATAGGTCTTTTTCTATAGAAAAAAATTTAGCATAATTACAGGCGTAAATTGACAATTTTTTATAGCATTGCTTATTCTCATTAAAGCCGTCGTAAATAGTCAAATTTGCATAACTTTAGTTTTTTTTTTATTTATGGCTTGAATTATCTTTTTTAGTTTCATTAATTGCATGTCAAAAAATATTTTAATAGAGACATTTAAATTCTACTTTTTCGTATATATTGTATTCTGTTAAAAACTAAATTGGTAAAGTAAAAAAAACATTCTTTACACTTATTTATGCTTACCTTTTCATTTGCATATTTTGTGGCATATATTTAGGCATATTAAACCACCATTATCACTGTAATATATGCGATTTTTTCAACTATATATAAATACACTGCATACTTTTTGGCGCCACACACAGCTTTACCACATGCTAATAAAGCTATAAAGTGTCTATTTCAACACTTCTTTCATTTATTTGAATTGTAAGCGCCAGTCATTAATGTAACGCAACTAGTAAATTATAAAATGATATTGGCAAACTTCAACACCAAGAAGAAATTGAGTGAGCGCATATTCAACAAGCACGCCTGGTGATGTATATAAATCAAAATGAGACTATTAAGTGGAAGAAAAAGAAATTTACTTTATAACGACAGTTTACAAATACTTTTTACAACCTCTCGAAACAAGGGTGAGCCACGAAAGCGCGCTTGCTGATATACAGGGCTGTGGATTTTTTAAAGCATACCTAAAGGGCGCTTAGATAATATTACATATTATGTTGTCAAATATTTGCTTTATTGCGTTGTGCTTTTTTTTCATTTTAAGCGAGCTAATTTTGACAAATTTACTTTTTCACGGTGCATAAATCATTGCATACTTTTATGCTGAGCAGACTATATGCTTGCTTGTCGCTTAAACATCACTTGATTATTATTATATGAAGTATTTGCTTCAAGCGTCTGAAATAAAATGCTCTTTTCTTTGCTTTGCATTGAAGAAAGTGGCACCCCTTGTAACATATTTCTAATTTTTCGAGATTTTTTTTCCACTGTCAAATTACGGCAGTTTCAGTTCAATTCGCTTACAAATTACGCGTGAAGGCACGCAAAATATTTCAGAGAAAAATGTCAAAGCAATGCAATATACTTTTTAGCTGCTGACTTAAATGTTCACGTTCTTCGGTTCTTCGCCATGCTTTGAAGATTTCTTTGTGTTTTATTGTTTTTTTTTTTGTTTTTTATTTCCGTAGTAACGGAAGAAATTTTTCTTGAGTTCGCTTCTTCATTTCCTCCTTGTTTGCTTGCCAGTTGCCTTTTGCATTGCCCCGCACTTGACGCGCTGATCCCTCAAATATCGATAATGACATGCCCAAACATTTCCGTTAGTCATTATAGTCAAAGTCATTATTTTTACCGTTGTCGCCGCTGCTAACGACAACGAAATTGAAATCATCATTGAAGTCGCCTACGCAACGTGCGCGGCATCGGGCAATACTTAGACACACACACACCGTTGGCTGCGCTATTTGTTTGTATGTGTGCTAAGCACATCTATTTAAAAATTTGACATAAATACAATTATAGATTTGCGTTGTATGCCGAAAATGAAGATGCAGATAATAAAATTGACATAAAATGATGTCAGCTCTTAAAGAAGACAGCGCAGAGAAAATGTGGCATAGCTGTAAGTGTGTGTGTCAGTAAGAAACTGTGTAAAGTGGCGAGCATTTTTGTTTCTTTTTTTTGGCTTTTTTGTTGTTTTGGTATGCACGACTGCGCGACAGTGCAGCGGAAATGCAGCCATTAAGCAAGAAAGAAAACTATTGTGGCACAGTGGCTCCACTCAGAAGCAAAAAACCAAAAAAAAAAAATTTACTTCGAAGAAATTGCGAGCGATCACCTCTTTTCTACAATGCTACAACAGCCGCTAGGTAGAGAAATTGCATTTGAGCCTCAAAGTTGGCGATGAAGTAAGAAAATCATGCAGTAAAGTCGAAAACTAGAGAAAATATTTAAAGCGTCTTAAAGTATGCCACATAGCACGAGATTTTTATTACTGTTTTTGTTAAGAGCAATAATAAAATCGATGCAGAAATGGTGCACAAAAAACATTAAGTCTTTGTTGTGGTTGTTGTTGTTAGGGAAAAATATAAAAACATTTGAAATGTCATACCGGAATTCGTTAATAAAATTTTATTGAAATTGTAGACAAGTGAAAATATTGTCGGCGCAATCATTGACAGCGACCGGCGGCGGCAGCGCAAACCCAAACAGCGCTACGACAGCAACAAAAGAGTGAAACACAGAGGGCGGCTAGTCGGCGTTGGCAAGAAAAACAACAATAACTAAAGAAAATATGTGTTGTAAAAAGAAAAAATTGCGAAACCTTGTTTGTTGAAAAGCAGCAACGTAAACAGAAAACTTTTTTTCGCAATGCTTTTTTATTTGGCTCCGCTGAGAAATCGAAATGGGAATCGAAGAAGAATGCGCGCCGTCGTCTCCTAAAGGTATGCTAAGAATGCGAAGTTGCTTGCATGCCAACCTGCTTATTTCTTTGGCGCTCGGACAACGTGCTTGCTTTGTAGAAATTTTTAGCTAAAAGTGTAAGAAATTAAAAAAAAAAAAGCGTAAACCGAGTGAGAAAACGCTGAGTGAATAGCAAACGCGGCGCGCTGATAGCAACAAGCGCACGCAAACAAATCGATGAAACGGCAAATGCATGAAGAGCGCCACAGCGTGGAATGAAAACGATGATGGCTGTCTTCACGACTGGGGCAAGTATTGACACTTGGCGGCGGTGGAGTGTGCACAGTTCGCTGGCTTCTTGTGATTGTCATCATTGGCACGTAACGATGACATGGACAATGCGTCGAGGGAATGTAGAAATAATGCCGATTGGCGGCATAAGGTGGCGGTGTACGGTATGTACGTACCATTAACTGTGCGTGTATATGGCAGAGCGTAGGGTATGTTGTTAAGATAAGCGGGTAGGAACGCGCATTTTTGAAAGATAAAAAGAAAGTTTCTTGCGTGAATGTCAGTTTGTGGAAAATTTGGAAAAAAATGTGCTGAGTAGTGTGGTTTTTCTTTAAGTCATTGCTGTTGTTGTGGCTGCTAAAGTGTTACGTTTGGCGTCGAAAATGTAATGCGCATGAGTCGAGTGTCTAGGTAAATGAAAATTTTTAGAAACGTGACACCGCAAATGAGGACACGATGCGAAATACGAAAGTTTATTCAATTATAACTTTAATAATTTTTATCATTTCAATTGTTGAAGTATAAAAAATGTAGTATTGTAGCGCAACAAGAAAAGTAAAATATTTCGCAGTTCTTGCATATATTTTTACAACTGAGACTGCGGGAATTATTTTTATTTAAAAAAATTGCCACCTTAGCGCCATCTATGCATTGAAAACGATAACTAAATAGAGTGTTTAAAAAAATATAACGCACAGAGTTAGTAATCGGCTGATAATTTATATAAATAAATTATTTTTGAATATATTTTCGGGTTTTCAAATCAAAAGAAGCAAATATATTCACGCAGGAGTTTGAGTTCTGGTATGTTCAAGCTGTTAAAGCATTTTTACTAGTGGTTTTGGTAACTCAGTGTTGTTTTTTGATCATATTTTTTATTAAAAAAGATTTCCTCTCCAGATCCCGTAATTTTCAATACTTGAATGCAAGCAAAAGTAGTCACTTGTACTAAAGCGACATCGCTGAAAAAGGGCACATGCTTTCTATGCTATTTCGAGTGACAAAACTTTGACAGCATATAGGGAATACGAGCGTGATACCGCGCACCTTTTTGGCTTGTGTGCGCTCTAATATATTGTACTCTTTTCATTGCGCCTGAAAATATGCTACGTCAGGTGGGAGGTACTAAGGCGCTGATAGGAAGACGGAAATCCCTAAAAGTGTGAAAATAAGAGTATATTCATGCTTGAGATTAAAATATGTCTATTTGAAGTATTCTTCTGAGTAAGAGTATGTTAAAAAATTATATCTATGCCGCTTTCAGACCCGAAAGCTTAATATTTAAAAAAGCTCAGCTATACTAAATTTTTTCCCTATATTAATTATTCTGCCCTTCAACCGCCCGCTACATGCAGCTGCAAGAATATATTTGTGTACTGAAACAACTGTGGGCCGATCTCTATCAAATTTTTTTAGAATATAGTAAAATTTTTTAGGAAAAAATATAAAATTACTTTCAGAAATACTTGTGCATAGGGAAAACTCTTAAATATAAAATATAACAATACATTATATAAATAATGCGAAATTGTGCAATATGCGCCTTGCGTCAAGCTGCAGCATATCAAGTTAAAAGCAATGCTGCCAAATATAAGCCAAAACTATATAAGTCCCGGGAGATAGTGCACGTAGCAGCTAAAGAAAAGCAGAAGCAAACAAACAAACACATGCGCTTTACCACTAATATTATCACAGTTCAACATACGCTGGTGCATGTGTGCGCGTTTGTTTATGCGAAAAAGCAGCACGTAAACAAACATACAATTTTCGTTGGTGCCACAACGCCTTAAGGTATACTTTCAGCCGTTTGCTTTCGAAGATTTGATTTTACGGCAAATTTTCATTGAAAAAAAGAGGAATAAAGTGTTGCACGGAAAATGTTGATCCTTAAGAGGTGAATGTATGTATGTGCGGAAAAATGTCACATTAGCGTGCAGCAACAAAAACGATGCGCACTCCAAATTGACAATAACAGCTTTTTATGTATACCTTCCTGTGGCTTTGTGTGTGTGCCTATGTCTGTTGCGCTTTGTTTTTCTACGTTGATAAAAAGTTCGCAGCACTTTCTTGCTGCTACTAAAAAAGTTGCAACAATACATTTGGGATGTTGCAGCACTAAAAGCGTAGCTACTTGCTTTTGAGCTTGATTCTACGCTATTTTTCTCACAAAAACATAGTAAAAAAACACTTTTAGTTTTGTGCTTGAGACAAACAAAATTTTTTTGCAGCATAGTTTAAGGCTAAATGGCCAAAGTCGCATAGTTTGCTTTTAGTGCAGTCAAGTTGTTGGCTAAAGCAGTATTTTAGGTAAAAACTATTTAGTAAGCGCTGATTGGAGGTTTGTGTTGCAAATATGCGCTGTTAAATGCTGTAAGTGTGGTGCATGGAGTTAGCAGGCAACTCGTAGTTGCGCTTATAGCGCTTATTCGTCTACATATATGTGAGTGTATATTTAGTATTGTATTTTTTGTTTTGTTTTTTATTCCTCATTTACCACTGTTTGGCGCTTAGAGCATTGCCTTCGACGTCAGTGATTTTTTTAAATGTTTTTTCGGCGTCATAAAAAGGTGAAACGCCTGAAAATAGGCACTTAGTTTTATGTTTATTAGTCGCTTGCTCGCATGTGTAAATGCCAAAGGAAGCGATACGTTTAGCACGTGAGGTGTGAATTTAATTTTGTGGAAAACGTGCGCGTTTAAATTGAGAATAAAATTTGAAGTTGGAAGCAAATATATAAAATTTTATTTGTGAAACGTTTTATGGTAATAAAATAAAATAATTTAAATTGTTAAAAAATAGTAGGTAAATAATATTATAATAATATATATAATAATTACAACAAAATTTTTAGAGAATTTTGCAGCGGTTTTGACTTAAAAAAATTAAAAAATTCTTGCCTTGCAGATTTTACTTTATCATAAATTTTGAAGGAAAAAATATCAAATAAAAAATTGCTGTATTTTTTTTAAATTGACAATTTTTACATATGCCTCATCTTACGTAAACTTAAATTTGCATAATATTTAATTATTTATGCTCCTATATATTTAAATATACGCAGAAGAAGAAGCGCGCCTGAGCTTAGACTACAATTTTTTAAATTTTTTGTTCTAGCATGGTTTTACAGCAACAAACGTTTGAAATTTCAAGCCTTTAACAGGTTTTACGATAGTGCTGTGTTATTAGTTAAAGTTTAAGCAAAATTGTTTCAGCAAGCTTGTTGCTGGCGCATACAAATAACGTAAATTTGTTGTCACTTCTTATATTTATGCATATAGCATTGTGTTGCTGCAACATGTGTACTAATAATGTTGCATTGGCATTGATGCTGACTTTTATTGTCTGCGCTTTACTCACTGCAGCATTTTCGACACTTTTTTGCTCGAAGTAGAATTTCTCATTTCCTTAAAGTTCAAGCGTTTGGCGCATACTGTTTGCCTTGTTGCATGCACAGTACGTGCCACAGGCGTTGTCGTCGTCCACTATACACTAAAAAATCTTGATAATTTATTTTTGCTTTGTTTTTGTCGCAATTTTTTATTTGCAGTTGTTGTTGTAGCGCTTTACATTTCCGCTTTTCCACTTGGACTTTTATGCGTTGCCATTTGAACATGCGTGCCATTTCACTGGCCTTTTGTGCGACGTCGAAACACACGCTCACATACACACACATGTGGCAACCTGCTACTTGCTGCCGCCTTCTGCTGTGTAGTTTAGTGCAGCGCATTGCATTTGTCTTCCGGAAATGTGCGAATTGAGTCGTTCACATGCGCTTTCGCAGCTTTTACAGCTCTTTTGTATGCGTCTGTCATTTATAATGCAGTTTCGCGCAAAGTTTTATGATTTCTTTTGCTGCGCTTTATTTTTGCCACATTTTTGCATACTTTTTTTGTGTTTGCGAAAATTGTGTGTCCTTTTAGTTTTACGACTGCGCTGGTCGTAAAACGAATGCGCGCATAGTCTGTGCTTAAAATGAACTTTACACTCACTTTGAATTACTGCTGACGGAAATGGTCCTAAGGAATGTGATGTAAGGTACCTACTTTCGATAACTGCCATGCGCTATAAATATATATGTGTATGTATGTATATACGCCTACATATAGCATGAAGCATGCGATCAGATTACATGAGTTCATATATATAGTAATATGGTTTTTAAATGGCTCTTGTGTTAACTTCGGTTTATATATTATTTCCTTGAAGAAAAAGTGAAATAAAATTGAAGCGCAAAAAAACAGTGTATTCATTATTTAGGGCTCGATAAGAATATTATGAATTAATTGCGTAAATTTTTACCTAATCACATTGTGTTAAGTGCAACATTTTCATTAGAACAAATCACTCTTTCACTGATAAGCATGAACTAGTGTCAACCCGTTGTAGCGTGATGTATGAAAAGTGGGTTAAGAGAAAGTGTGATTTTAACGAGATTTGTGTGAAAGTTCTCACATAGCAGGGTGCAAAGTGTATTCGATATTTTGTTACACGCGGCCGATTCAAGTTGATAAATATTGCTCGAAAATGATCTTGTATGGAAAGTAGACGTGATTGAACTCAAATTTTGGCAATTTTTAATCCACCACATATAAATTTGAAGTATAAAATTTTCTTAGAGTGGTTTAGCATGTATTTCTCAGCTTAAAAAATGCAAAATTTTAAAACATTGTGACCGCCGCAAGGTGGCAAAATCACGTCATCTCTATTGTTAGATGCTGTACAATTCCACTACTAAGTTTAACTTTTATGTTAAAACCAGCTGGGATTTAATACTGTTTATCAGGTTACTAGGTTTCCAAAAAAATTTTTTTTTTTGTGATGCTATGAAATTCAGTTGGAATCTCTAGTAGTTAGCTTATAGAAACGGTTATGTAACCTGAGAATTTGTGAAAAGACTACAACACTATTGAAATCATTTTTACTTACTTAAGATGCTTAAATTATGGAAACTTACCTGAAAATAAAAAAGAAAAAATATTTATTATTGAAAATTTCTATAAATATCGTAAGTCAAATATATAATATACGTAAGGAAATACCAAAAGTACCGAGTTCTTAAAAAATTCCCAATATCATATGTTATATGTGTAGAGGACCTCATTCCATGTATTCTGATTGTTGTTTCGGCATCGCAATAAACTATTACTAAAAGATTTAAATCTAGTTAAGAAAAGAACCTCAAACAGTGGTACTTAAGAAAAAACTTGCAAATATAGGTTGTGATTGCATGCTATAGCATATATTAAGGCGCCTCACAATTATGAAATATAAGTAACCTCGATCTAAATTGCTTGAAATTAAAAGAAAAGTGTGTACTTTATACGCCACCATAAATTATGATGAGTTTATGTCTGAAAGTCCGATGGGTAAGGTAATTATTTTTTAATTTCAATAATTTTCACAGCATACATATTTTAAGTAGCTACACATCTGCTAGATTTCTGCCTATTTGCGCTTCCTATTAAATGGAGACCATGAAAGGCATTACTTCAAGACATGCACCAGTCAAATAGATCAATCGGTTTTCATATAATTTTACTCAACTCGGAATTCATTTAAGCCAATAAAATGATTTAGTAATAAGTAAATTATTAAATAAATTCAATCAAAAATTAAATAAATTCACCAAGCTCTTTATATAAACGCTGCTCTTAGGAAAGCCCCGACTTTGAGCGCTCTGCAAATCTTAAAACACACGCCTACAAATCTATTTGTCGTGATATGCACTTGAAATATATTTCTTAAATGGCTTTAACTCACGCTTATGAATTTCGCAAGCATTTATGCATATTTGCCTCACACAGGATCTATAATAGCTACCATCTATTCTTTAGCCAATATTAAGCTAATCTCACGCAAATAAATCACTTTAATTTTCAGCAGTAAATGTTGATTTGTGTTTTGTGATTTTTATGGTTGGGAAAAGCAATTCAAGTCGAAGCCACAGGCGCGATTTATAAGCGCACAAGCACAAGCGCACCGACACACACAAGCGAAAGCGTGCAAGAGCCTGTGTATGCGCGCCTAAAGGTATGCAACATAGTATAGCATATCAATAGTAAGGCATACAAATATTGCTGTGTATGCCGGCACGTATGCAGTTGTATTAGTGGCAGACTGGCTGTTGAAACAGCGAAATGAATTACTTTAACCAGCCAAAAACCAATTCCTCAAGAGACGTGACTGCAATTCCAATCACGTTGGTTTTACGAATTGCTCTAGCATACACCAAGGCGCACACTATTTAACTGCATGCTGCTGGTGAGTGTGTGAATGCCGGTGGTGCGAGTGGCGTGGTTTTCGCCTTTTGCCTTTTTCTACCTGCAAACACCTTGCACCTTGCAGCATTGTAGTCAACATAATTATCATTACCAACACTACCCGGTTGTTGGGTGAATTGCCGTGTTTGGGTATGCGCATGAATGGCGCCCAGCATCATTATTGGCGTCGTCACGTGTAGCACCTTTAACTTGCCACGTAGAGTGGCATTTGCCGCTTGAATATCATTTGCTATCATCATTATTATTTTTTTATTTCATTTTCTTGGAAACTTCCTGAGTATACACACAGGCTTACTGCAACTGGCATTAGCGCCTAAAAGCCGGCAACACACGTTATTATTGTAGCTGATTGTGTCATGATGACGTTGCTTGAAGTTGTTTGAAGTTGCTGTTGTTGTTTCTTATATGTGTGCGTAGGTGTATGTTGAAAATTCGTGCCAATTTCACTGTCAAGGTATTACGAAAATTAGTTTACCAGATTCCAGATTAGAAAACGAAAATTGCACATGGCATTTTATTTGAAATCAGACCATGAGGAAAATTGAAATTGATGGTTGTGTCTCGTGTGCATTTTTGGTTGGCACGAGTGTAGTGAGTGCGCGAAGTCGGGTGAATGAACGTATGCATGAGTTTTGCAGATAAACTGTCTGAAGCGTTGGTATGGAAACAAGATGGCTTAAAGCATGTGTTAAAAAATCGTTTTCAGACTGCGATTGATTTTTCAAGCTTGCAGTTGCAAACTTTTGAAGTCTAGATATACAACACGTGTGAAATGCCAAAAATGGCTCAGTTATTATCGCATACTTTAAGGCGCCAACATTTAAATTTACATATTTCTTTAAAATTAAAGAGCTAAATGCTGAATATAATTATATTGTATATTAACTGCGAAAACTGCGAATTTTTAAGAGTCTCTGAGTTGTGTGCGCTTTAAAACCGTTAAACGATGCAAAACGATTTAATAAAAATAAACTGCCGCTCTTGTTCGAGCGACCTGCCTGCCATACAGCCATAATAACACAGAAAAATGCCGTTATGTGCTGCGGCGCCAAAGAGTATACTTCAAACAGTTGTAAACGTGTGTGTTCTGGATATTTTGCTTAAAACAGCATTCCGCTAACGGCTCACAGATTTCACTACACTTCATTATGCAACCAAAATAATGCCGAACATATGTTCAGTTACCCATGCACATCACAACGTAGAGTGTGGTGTACGTTGACAGACAGCGCGCCCAAAAGTATACGCATATGCGCGCATAGGTATAACAACAAAGCGTTGTTGCGAACCAACAAAGTGTATGAAAAAATTTAAATTTCAAATTAATTTCAGCTTGCGCTGCTGCTGTTGCTGTTATGCTTCCCGGAATTTTGTGTAAAAATATGCGAATAAAAAAATCTAAAATGCGCTGTGCTCGAATGTGAGTAAAATTCGTCGGTGACACATATGCGCTTCAAAAATGATTCAATCTGACGGCCAAATTCTGTGCCGCCATAGGAACGAGAGTGCAAATGACGGCATATATACTTATTATTTGGCTGAAATTGTACTCAGAACGATAGGCAAGTGGCACTCTCCGAGCTTTCACTTAGTATGGGAACAGTTTTATAAAAATGAGAACAGTTGTTTCTCTTGAAAACTCCAACATTTTATTTTTTTTTTTCACTTTAGTTTCAACAGGAGAGCTAAAAGCCGTAAATTAATTCTGAGAACAGTTTCATACGTTAAAAATTGGTAAGAAATATGAACATTAGACCTTAACATGTATGATATTTTGTATGCAGATCTATATTCTAATTTTTTTGCTAAATTACAAAATCTATATAACATACGATTAAAATACGATGAGTTACGATTTGTAACATACATCTGTAAATCAAAAAGTTCTTCACGTACAAGTTGAAAACGTTCCATATAATCTAATAAATTATATAATCAAGACAAAAGTGTGCTTGGTTTCAACTGCTGTGCACGCAATTCTCTCTCTATATCCGAAAACGTCTCTTCAAAAAAATTTAACGCTTTCACATATGTACATTTATAGAGAAATGTACAATCAATAATTGTGAATATACATAAACACTATAAATTTATGAGTATCAGATGTGTAAGTTATTCGCGCTCAATAAAATTAGAGAGTTCCCACCTAAGCTACTCGGCGAGCGCATGAATACACCATTAGCAAAAGAAGCGAGTTCTCACACATACATACACACACATATAAGCGGTTATCGAAAAGGAAGCTGCATTTATGGCAATGACAACAATCAGGCGACAAGTGTGAATAAAGGACGAAAACAACAACAATAAACAGCAGGGAAAAACAAAAGAAAACAGAGCAAACAAAATATAACGACCACAACAAAAGCTATATGTACAATAGAGAAATATGAAGAAGCAAGAGAAGTAGTGTAGAGATCTTTCAGGACACCTCACTTCAAATGCACACATATATAAGCGCACTTGTATACTAGCTCATAAGCAATTTCGTGCGCTTAGTTGTGCCAGCATAGATTTACCGAAAAGCAAAATACAATCACCGACACCATCAACGCGCTATTGTGTGCACCTGGTGCCAGAACGAAGGCAATAACAAAAATAAACAAAGCTGTATACTACGAGTGAAGGTGCGCGTGTGGAAGAGTTTGCGGCGGAATTGTGTAGAAGACTTCACAAGTATTTCGTTGATGACAAATATCTGAGTCGTAACAAGTGTGTGTGTGTGGATGTATGTGCTTCAGGCGCGAAGTCGTGTATTCCGCACAGCTTGCGTAGCAATCATAAAAGCAAGCGGAGACAACAACAACACAGATAACAGCTAAATAATAAAAGTCAACATATACAGACAATGGCATAAATTAAACTAGAAAAGCAACTGAAGCTGTAGATGTGGGCGTTTCAGAAGACTGTATGGGAGGTGTGCCTGAACGTTTTCCTTTTTATTTAAATTTGAATTCCCTTGCTTTTGGAAAACAGTCTTCAGGTGCTGTTTAGCGCTCACATATAAATATATATAAGCAATTTGGTTTGTATTTATAAGACAACGCTTGTTTTGATTACTTGTCACAGCTAGCGTGTTCTGAAGAATCTTTTAAATATCAACACACATCTGAGTCGCTTGAAAATCATTCAAATTCGTTGGCAAAGTTGATGAACAGTTTCATTTGTTTATGGCTGACAATAAATTGGGGTGGCTAGTAATATATGCAAGATAAAAGACGTGAGCTAAAAGTAGGATAGTAGAGAAACGTTCAAACAAGCTGTTACGTGATTTTCAAAAACTACAAGCGAAAACTTTGCTAGCAGTTTGGAGGTGCGAATGAACTAAAAAAAGCGATAAAGTAGTTGTGTGACGGTGAGAACAGTTTTGTTAAGATGGGAACAGTTTGATTTTACATACTAAGTGCAGCTGCAAGGCCGACAATATTATATAATCATTTAGACGCAATTACATGTAAGGAAAGCATTGATTCTAAAATGGGAACAGTTTTTGCTTTGGCTCCTAGCTTTTAGATTAATTAAATTGCAATAAAAAGCGTTCAGTGAAACCAGTAAAAGCAACAATTTAAAACATACATGAACTGGATTTTACTGTCAATTTGTATATCTTTTGTTTTTGTCATTTTACGTTGCATGATGTATAGTGCTCCTGCCTTTTCCTAGTTGCCTACATTTTCATTAAAATGCTCAACTGACTATTCACTTTGTTTCACGTGCTTAGACTATATTTTACATGCAGTCTTAATTCCGACACTTTTCTCATTTTAGCATTTTTGTTGCATAGTCGGAGGCGTGCAATTAATAAAACAAAGCGAAAGCAAAAATTAAAACATTTTTTACGCAGAGTAACGAAATCATTTTAACGCTGCTCATAAATATAAGCAACGCGCGTTAATGTATAACGGCAGAAATGAGAAATTAAAAAATTGTTACAACATAATTTTAAAGCGCGCCGGTGCCACGCTGTAGAGAGAAAGTAGCGCTTAGTGAAAGAACATGCGTCTGTCAAGTGTTGCCATGAAATGCCAGTATGCCACACCCATTTATAGCTGAAAGCAAACACGGCAGTAATACCATGGAATGTTAGATATTTCATAAAAATTGTACGCTTCACCACCGCGCCGTGCACTAACGAAGCTGGCATGCAATATCAACACTGCGCTTTGGCCCGCCACGACCTGTCGCCGTTAAGGGCAAAAACTTGCAAACTGAGCCGGTACTTTATGCAAGCGCCCGCCGTCCGCGCAAAGGTTTTTTATGGCGTTAAATCTACTAGCGACAGCTTATTCTTATGTATATGTATATTAGGGTGGAGCGAAAAAAAACATGTTTTTTTTCTGCTTAGCCTGGGGATAAAATCTGTAGATTATAAAAAAAAAAATTTTGCACAAAAAAAATTTTTTAACACCTAGAGGCGGCGCACTCAGTTTTAAGCAAAATTTTTGGCGTAAAAATTTCCACCCTAATGTATATGTGCGTGTGTGGGGGCGGCAGCAGCAGCACTAATTACCTGCGAGTGTTGCACGCTCACTGCCGATGCTTTGTTCTTTGTGTTGGCTGTTTTTTCTTGCATATTTTTTCCTTGCCGGCTTTCAGGCGCATCAGCCGTAGCGACAGCAACGGCGCTATTCTCATTATGGCTTAACAGTTAGTTTTTTGCTCAGCCAGCATTCTGCTTTTTTTCACAACAGCAACTCATGTTGCATAAGTATACCTGCTGTTACTTGAAACTTCCTTCCGTATCGTGCCGCGCACTCACTCATTGCTTGTTTTTCTTGTTACCCTATATTTGGGCGCGTTACGGCGCGGCAGCGGCAATTTTGCCATTAAAATGTTTAATTTTCTACGTTCGCTCTCGCGTAATGACGCACAACGTTGTAGGTGGTAATGAATGTGTGCAATCCAAGCGCCAAAGCATCAACGTAGGGGCAATTTAAAAAGAAAATGGCGAAAAAAAGTTACAAGCAGCAAAAAGTGCTTATAGCAAAATAAAAGTGCTCATAGCGCTGGCAGTTGAGTTACTTTAAAGCCAAAAGAAAAATAAAAAAGGAAGGGAAATTAAAGTGTGGCTATTAGTCGTTTGTAGTCGGGGTAGCTGCGCCGCCGCTGTACTTCATAGCTCATCTCGGAAAATTACCCAGGTGAAAAATTGCAGCTGTCGTATCTAGCAAGCGCTACAACAACAACGTCAGCTTTGAAATGCTCCGAAACATAAATTAGTTAGATGATGAGGGCGTCATAGACGAAGATGTGGGGCGCGGTTGCTAAGAAACTAATATGTAGATGTGCGCTTGTAGGCAAGCGTAGAGCAAGAAGAAAGATGTAAACGGTTAATGAGCTGAATGCCTGATGGCTTTAAAATTACAAATTGCAGGTATTTCATTATATATGGGTATAGCTGCTATATTATTGAGAATAAACAATCTACTTTTATGTGATGTAAAATGAGCAGTACCGCCTTAAACTAGGCAACACAGACAGAAATATAGTTTGAGCGCTTTAGAAATCAGCTAGAAACGTTAACATAGTTGCTTATTTCATGTTTATTATTTTGTTATGCTTGCTAATTTGAAACTTATGTTATATTGAATGTATGTTTTCAACTTATTCCCGCTTAGTGATAATAATCATATCTAACGATTCTACTAAAAGTACTACAAGTTTAATTAGAAGAGTGTGACGCATACTTTTGGGTTTTTGACTAGAAACTTTTCACTTTAATACTTCAAACATTTTGAATAGCCTTAAAGCAGCAGGCAATCATTTTCTTCTAATTTGAAAATTATTTTAATTGTGGTTTTCTTATCTATTTCCGTTTTTGACGTTTTTAGCGAGCCTAAAGGTATGCAACAACATTATTTTACAATGCTTTTCCAGTTCGTTTTTTATATTGTATTCAATACATTTTTTTTCCAAGATCTTTAGGACAAGCAAAACCACACATAAGCCGCTTAAATACATTTCTTCACACCAAACTCAGATTCAAAAGCCTAAATTCAAATGCGCTAGGTGGAAAGGGTGCTTAACGGACGGTCCAACAGCGGCAAAAAAAAAAACCTAAGCCAACGCCAGTCATTAAAAAGGAATTTACTAGCACTTTTTTGTGTAAATAGCAAACACGTACACAAGCAGATGTAGAATACATGTGGAAATTGAAATTGTTGCACACATACAAACATGTATATATACGCAGCGCTGAACTGGATTATTATAAACTGGAGTAGGACTCTACACATTCGTATGTATTTGTTTCTGTGTATTCGAGTGTGAGTACAGCTTAAGCCGCACTTTTTTGTTTGCGGTTTTAGTTGAGTTGATGTTTTTTTGTATTGCCGCTTGCTGTTGTGTTGTAGGGCTTGGGGTTAGCGCATATGAGGTGTAAGAGTATGACGGCACGGTAGTTGCTTGTTTGAAGATTTTTATATAAAATTCGCTGTTAAGCTCTTAGCACTCAACATGTTTTAATTCTCTACGGACTTGCGACTGACGGGTATGCAAGCTTGGCTTGCTGCGGCGCACAACAACGAACGGCGCAGCGGTAGACGGCCGCATCATAAACGGTCAGCAGACGCTAAGGATTATACAAAAGGTGGTAATGGTGTAACTGCCTAATAACGGTGTGTTGCAGCTTCCACTGCAAATTTATAATTGTTACGCTGGACAATGCAATGAACCGCTACTACATGGAAGAGCGTGAGCTTCACTTATATTTATGTTTCAATTTTCACTGCACTACGAGCGCGTGATTTCTATTTTGCACAGAGTAAACATTAATTTCGCATTCACTTAAAGGTCTGTGCACGAGCAGTGAGGGTGTAGAAAAAAATTTAGAAACAAAGAGCGAAAAGTAAAAAACGCATCAAACGCTTAAATATATGCTAAAATTACACACAACACTACCCTACAATAGAAAACCAGCGTTGAAAGGTGCGCTGCATGTTTTTAAGCCGCAAATAAATTTATTTGCGTCCGACTTTCGGGTGTTGATCTTTGTTCTTAGTATTGTTTTTTACTTTATTTACATTTTGTTTGTGTTCAAATTTTTTTTCGTTGCCTCTTTGTGCTTTCGCGCTTACTGCGTGCAGCTTCAGCAGCGCTGTGCCACTACGTAACACCGTCCGCCTTGGTTGTTTTTAATTAAGATGCAAAAGCTACAAAAATAATTGTATACTTTTAGGCGGTGTTTCGTGTGTGGCAGACCGCGACGCACACTAACGCACAGTGTATGTAAATAAATCCAAGATAAATTGTTACTCACATTTAAAGGTACGCTTGGTCGGTGGTTGTTTTTCTGTTTTTATTTCTACGTGTTGTTACAAATTAAATATGGCATACTTTCGGGTGTTTGTTGAGTAAGATAAAAATACATATTTTTGAATTATGGCCTGATATGAATGAAATATTATTTTGATTTTTTTCGCTTGTGGTTTTGACCGAAATTCGAAATTGTGTGCATATTTGGAGGGTTTCTGTGAGCAAGAATATTTAAGCTGGTTTAATATACATTTAGTTGCACAGTTTGCTCATTTTAATTAATTACTGGATGATTCTTGTTGTTAAAAAATATGTTGCAAACTTTTAGGTACAATTTTTATAATTTTTAGCAGTAAGAAATTTGTGTTTTCTATGATGTTTTTGATAAATTAGCTTGAGTGAACAGAAATTGATCATTTTTACAATTCAATCGGCGTTGTGTGTATGTGTGTCATATCAAGATCAAATTTTGCTATATTTTAGATTTCAGTTGAATTGTAAATTAATAACAAGAGTGTATGCTTTTAGTTTAACAAATTTCTAATATTTAATTGAACTTTATAGGTTTTGAAATAACATTTATCATACTCATATTTGTAGTCTTGTTGATTAACCGCAAGTCTTTAAATTCTCGAAACTATTCCATACATTTAGGATTCCATTCCATGAAGAACATTTTTATACTCAGATGGTAATTTTGCTTAAATCCTTAAACTCTATTAGTTTCCTCATTTCCTCCTAGATAACAATTAAAAGCATTCGTGTCACCTCTCACATGTAAACCACAATCCCTGCCTCCCTTCTCAGCTCCGTACACTATGCGCTGCGCGTCTTAATGCCAATCATGTTGCCATTCAACGAAACGACTTTGCTCCCATTCAACGTTCTAATTAGTAACATTTGTCACTTTCACACGTTCATTGCACTTCATACGAAATAGCTTGAGGCGAGCTACTTGGCTGTGTACAAGCACGTTTGAGGGTGCTACGGCGCAGTGTGCTGGCAACACAAAAATCATTCAAGCGTTTAGAAGCGTATCAGCAACTGGCATCACAGTTTGATGGAAAAATTTCGAGCGTCGACACAGGGTAACCACTAAAGCCTTACCCTTGGCGGTGGGACGCTTATCAGCAGCACAAAAATGTTCATTACCGTTGTCGCCGTTGTCGTTTGCCTAATTCGAAGGACTCAAAATAACTTGTGGGAGCGTAATGTATACATACATACATCTCTGGTTATATAAAAGGGTGAAATGTATGTAGTTTCTCCCAACAAATGAGTAGCAGTTGGCTAGCGCGGGTGTGTGGAGACTTTATAAAAGTTCGGTTGCTTTGAATGGACGGGTCTCATACAACGTGCACACGTCCATATAATGCCGCCTAAATACAAATTAAGTAATTAAAAAGCTGATAAGCAAATGAAAGGAAGTATATGTAATCCTTTATCAAAACATGGGGGTTTTAAAGTTTGTTGGCATGCAAAAAATTTTGCGCTATGGTATGAGCCTCTTATAGCACTGTTAAAACAGTGAGGCATTGCACCAGCTCCGCCATATGCTTAAAGAGTTTTAACATAAGCAGTATTTTCCTTAACACGTAATTCGTATAGTGCCTACAGGTATGCTACAACTTTTTGGTGCACAATAAAGTATCAGCGTTGCAAATTTGAGAAAATTGTTAGTTAAAAAAGTGGAAAGTTAGCTTATAAATCGAAAAATAAATTTGTTTCTGTAACAATTGTGCAAAATGTGAAACATTAAAAGCGTAAAATTTGTAACTTTTTGTATTTAGTTCCATACTTTTAGGTGTTTGCTTACATAATGTGTATTATTTGTTTTTATTTTTGAACTTTTTATATGTACTGCTTTCACATCACTTTTCGCTATATGCTGCTTTTCTATCTATCTATCAAATTTCAGGGTTATATCCGTTTCAGTTTGCTTCGCCCGCTATAGTTTTCAATTTCGTCTAGCAATCCTTTTTCCGTTTATCCAATTTTTTTTCCTGACCAACTTTTTAGATTTCAGTAAAGCACAGCTTTCTTATTACCATATAGTTATGTACTTATTTCTTCGAACGCAAGGAGTTCTTTCAACTCTTTTATGTCGTTTATTTTTCACTTGAACGGATATGCCTTAGGCGCTTGCGTTCACAACTTCTACGCTGTAACGCATTTTTAGCGCTGCTTTGTTTCCATCTCACTGCCTTTTTCGCATTTGATTTCTGCGCAACAAATTTGTTTTGCCTTCGGCCTCTTAAGTGCCAAATTTAAGTTTCTTCTTTTCTTCGCTGTTGTTTATATATGAAGCCTTACGTTTTTTGTTTGTTTGTAATTTTCTATTTTATTCTATGTTCAAATGTTTTTGATTACATTCCACTTTTCTGGAGTTGCACAGATTTCGTTGATGATGGGTTCGCTTCCGTTTATTTCCGGTTTCTTTTAGAATATTGCTTGAAGAGCCGATGATTTTTTGGTTGGCATTTGCGAAGAGTGTTATTTTATTTTTATAGCGCAGTTATGTTGAGTTTTGATATACGAATAGCATGCTTTTAGGCGTTAAAGTGATGTAAAAAGGATGGAATTGTCAAGACGTAAGTTTGGTGTAAAAAAACCGGTATATATACATATGTACATATTATGTAAACGTAAAATAGAAAGTTATATAAACTTTTATAAGAGAACTTTTTCAGTTATATGTATGTTTAGGAGTCGGCGCTTTGTTGAGTTCTGTTTGGTTGTGATGTATGAAGTTTATTTAAGCTGTGTAATTTAAGCTTATCTAAGTCAAGTTAAGTTAAAATAAATTAAGTTAAGCTAGGTTAAGTTAAGACAGATTATTTTAAGTTGAGCTAAGTTAAGTTAAGTCAGATAAATTTAAGTTAAGTTATGTCGAGTTAAGTCAAGTTAAGTTAAAATAAGTTAGATTAATTTAAGTTAAGATAAGTTAATATAAGTTAAGTTAATTTAAGTTAAGTTAAGTTAAGGTTAAGAGCAAGTTAATTAGATTAAGTTATGGTTAGTTGGGCTAAATTAGTTAGTTAAGCTGCAAACTTTACGAAAGTCAAGTTAAATTATGTTTTGTTAAGTTAAGGTTAATGGTAAGTTAATTAGAGTTAGTTATGTTAAGTTGGATTAAATTAGTAAGTTAAGTTGCAATATGTTATGATGCGTTAAGTTAAGTCATACACAGCATGTTAGCTCCTGTTATATGTACCATATCAACTGTTTTCGCCTGTTCCTTTTCGAAGAGGGTTAACAACCATAAAGGAAAGTTTAGGATTTATGCCGCCACTTCCTCAAGCAAACATTGTTGCTCCAAGTTTGATTTCTGACTTTCCTTGTTCATTATTTCCGAAAACCGTTGCAAATTTTTAGATTTCTGAGACAATCTCCAAAACTGATTGTGCTCTTTTATATCTATTTACTCGTATATTGTCTCTTTACTAGTATATATCCTGCATATATTCAGCACACTTGAAGACTACGCAGTACTATATGCTTCTATAGAAATACATTTGTATATACGAATGAGTGTTCTCACGTAATCTAAACAGCTTTGCGTGCATATAGGCGTTACTGTGCACACACACGCAACAGCAATCTAAAAATTTACACCAAAATACCTGTCTAAATTGAATGCCACGTCGATTCGCTGTTGGTTGATGTTGTCAAAAGAAGCAATTTACGTGCAAAATAACTCAAGTGTCATGCAAATTGCGTTTATTTTGGCAGCTGATATGGAAATGTGTGCCAAAAGAAAATAAAACGAAACGAAATAATAGAAAGAAAGAAAATATAAAACGCACCGCCAACACATTAATGAACTGCACGGCCGAGGTGGCGCTGTGGTGGAGGCTTTTTTTACTAAATAAAATTGAAAAAAAAAATTGAGAGAAAAATTTTATAAAATCGGGTGAAAAAAATTAAAAAAATTAAAAAAAAAAAAATTTTTTTAGCTTACAAAATCGACATAGCAAGCACTAGTGCTTGTTGGTAAAGCTGTTAAATATTACACAACACCACCGCCACAACCACCAACAGCACCGCCATGCGCTTTATCTGGCACAATTTCGCGCTTTTGTTGTCAATTGCTCTTGTTAGCTGCAATGTTGTGCTTTACTATCGTTTCAGCTGTTGTTGTTGTTATTTTTGTTGTTATACCAGTCATAGTCTCCGCGACATATTTGTTGTTGCTATTGCTGGCGGTAATTTTTGTTTTGCAAATTTCAATTTAATTTGGTTGTTTGCTTATTTGCCGCACACCCGCGCCTCTCCCGCACGGTTTCTCCCTCTCTCTCTCTCCCTCTCTCTCTCTGCCTCTCTCTCTCCACCTACACTACACTTCCCTGCTCGGCCTTCGTGCCAACCTGGCAAATTCAAGTGCTCATTATGCCAACAGGCATTTCTACGAATATTCGCTTATTTTGTAGATTTCGTAACTTTTGTTGTTGTTGTTGCGCTTGTTATAGCTGTTGTCATTGCTATTATGGTTCATTGTAAAAAAAATTGTTACTTTTCCCAGGTCGCTTATTGAATTGCGCGTTGCGGTGGAAATCCTGTTCTTTTCACTCTGCCGCGCGCTTCCTTTTCCATGAGCTGCCGTTCCATTGCTTCTCTTTTCCTCTCTTACTCGCTCTCACCACGCTTTGCAGCACATAATGAGATGTGCAAGTAATTTGGCTTTCAATTTATTTTGGTTGTTTATTTAACAATGTTGTTTTTATTTTTTACTTTATTTTTTGCTTTACATTGCCTCTTTTCTAATTTCCTTTTTGCTTTTTGCTTATTCTTGTCATTTCTGCTGTTGTTGTAAGGATGCGCGCGCGCTCGCTATTGTTTAATTGTTGAAAAATTTGAAAATTGCTGTTTGTTATGCCGAAATTGATTTCGATTTGTTTGTCGGACTCAGTTGGTTAGTTGCCTGAAGAATGCTTCAACCTAAGTGTACTAAACACACACACACGCGCAGTAGCATACTAGCTTACACTGCGCACAAGCGCCAAAACGCAAAAGGGACATACAAAGTATACACTTTTAGGCGTGCTTGTGACTACTTGAAAGTAGCTCACAGCGGAAGTTAAGCTTGACTTCATATAATAAAGAAGTATGTAAAAGTTTGCGTTTGTGTGTGAGTGTGTGCAAGTGACAGTTGTAATTAAATTCGTAAAGCGCTTTCATTGCCACTTTTGTAATGTTCATACTAAAGTTTCTAACGCCCCTCTCTTATGCATTGGTGCTTTATTTGTTTTTGATTTTCGTGCGCAAATTGCTTAAAGTGAAGTGCTGTTGGAAAGCAGGGGTAGTGAATTTCGCTTAAGGTGTTCCAAAATTGCGTTTGGAATGGATTATGAAGTGTGCTTTTCAGAAAAACAAAAACTAATTGGTTATTAGTTAATATGGTTATGGGGGTTTCTCTTGTATTAATAATTCATTTCCCGGCTTGTTATTTCGTGTTTACCTGATAATAGACTTACAACTTGTTCTGAGTAAAGAATGTGTGTGCTCGTTTAATATTGTAAATAATAAAAATTAGTATTAACGCTAAGATATTACAACGAAAATTAGTAGAAATATATAACAGATCTGTTGGTTTCTGGGTCTTCATAAGAGTTTGCAAAGATTTATAAAAATTTTTTAGCTAAAAAAGATTTAAATGAATTATTTTATTACTTCAAGCAAACTGGAATTGTAAACATTATGTGATAAAAGTTTGCGCTATACAATAAGTTAATCTAAAAAAATTTTTTTTTTTTTGAATTTACTAAGCATTAGTTAATTGAAATTCCTGAAATTCATATTAACCCTTTTATGCAAATGATTTTTTTGTAAATATATTTAGAGATTTTACACTGTCGAAATATTTTTGCATAGCCTGCGACCTTTGGCACTTAATTTTACTTGACAGTAGAGGGAAATCAATCTTCGTGAATGTTATAAAAGCAATAAACAAAGGTGGTTGAGTTTATCAATATATTTTGTATGTGTGTTGGAACGTCTCTTCTTAATCATAAATAAAAATTAGCACACACCTATTATTTGCTTTAAGCCACTAGCGATTGATAAATTGTGTGTGATCCAATGTGAACGCATTTGTTTTTTCAATCAAATGTTCATGCAATATAAAATGTTGTTGACGCCTAAAGTAGTAAAAAATAATTGCACGGAAATGTTCGCGATTTGGATCCATTTTTTTGACCGAGATGAATATTTTAAGTTACTGTAAACAACACAAATAGCGCTCATAGGTCAAAACGTACTGAGTATGTATAATATTAAAAATTTCAAACTTTACGATAAAGTTGTGAGTTTCTATTAAGGTTGCAACACTAGGATTGTCAAATCCCGAAATCTTAAAGGCAACCTATGTATTAGCTTTTATTAAATTTTTATATGGTGCTAACGAAATCAGTGACGCTTTGGCTTTTTAGCTTTAATACATGGTATCTTTTTTATTTGTTTGTCATAATATGAATCACTATTCTAACTCTAAATTAAACTCTAAATCTTGATGCTCTATAACGCTATCACCAACACTTTTGCTACGAAATCTATATATCCGCTCCGACTTTTATATTTATTTTTTCTTAAATACAACAATTATTGGATGAAAATTATTCACTCACCGGCATAGTTTGACTTCCGTGTAAATTGGTTATGGCGGACTGGGCCTCCTGTTGCGAACTAAATTTGACGAAAGCACAACCTGTAATGCACAAAAAAAGTGACACAAAATAAATTAGTGCGCAGTGTAATTGCTTTCAAGGCGTATATTTATATTTTTTAGAGCATAAACAGTTAATTGGAAAATGATAAATGCAGCGCACAACATAATATTTTAAAGTAATTAAACAAATTTGAAATGATGCTTTTTTGAAGATATAAACTTTTTTTGTATAAAATAAATGAAATTTAAAGCAATCAAAGTGCGGCCTATTAGGCGCTGTGCAATCACACGTAACGAGCTATGCGCGGTAGTGTGGCGGCAACTATGGTTTGGGTAATTAAAGCAGCAATGTTTTTGAACTATATTTCATTTTTATTGCCATATTTTTACTTGTTCTGTTGTTGTTTTTTGTGTTTTTCCTTTTTTACTTTTTAAGCCGGTGAACAATTTAAAATCAGCTTTCGCCGACAATTTCCATTTGTTGTTTTGGCATGGTGCTATGATTTAAAAATTTCATATCACGCGGTTACATTTAAAAAATTACCTTTTTCCCATCAAGCCGCGCCGCTGTCGCTGCCATCGCTAATTATTTTGTAATTTGCTGTCGAGCATCACGGGGAAAAAAATGAAAATGGAAATAAAATATTACAGAAAAAAGCATTAAAAATAAATTTCACATAACTGGTACGCGTAATGCTTTAATAACCGCACACGCGCATGCACACAGCCATGCATGCAAGTACTTATGCATGTATGTATGTAAGTGTGCGGCTGTGCGCTTGCAACGCAGTCGCTCAGTTATTTGTGCGCGAACGTTTTGTGGCCGCAGCTTTATATTATACATACACAGGCAGAAGGTGTGTGTGTGTGTGCGCGCTGGAGGCCTTCTTGCCACATCCATGTGTGCAATTGGCAGTTGGCTTTGACGCTTTTCCATTTTAATTTCCAACGCAATAAAACCTTGGCGGTGACAACAACAACAAATTACTACAACCACAGTGGCAACGGGCAACCACAATCATAGGTTGCATGTTGCTGCAGCTAATGATGTTGCCATGCTAGTGTGCGCCTGTGTGTGCGTGTGTTGCAAGTGACATTGTTGCCGCGGCAACGCGTTTGCCACCAACCGCAAGCTGCTGCCACTACAACAACAACAGCAACAAAAGTATTAATAGCGCGGTGCGGCAGTTACCTGACAGTCAATTGCAGCAGCAATAGCAACAACAACGATAACGAGCGCCAGCCAGCTAGTGCTGACGAAGGCGTTCATCTGTGCGGTTCTGCGGTTCAGTGGCGCTCGTCTTTTCACCTCCGCTATACGTTTTCTTTGCCTACAATTCAGCGTTTGTGGTTTTGCGCAAAGTTGAGTTTGCTGTAAGCAGTCGGAAGCGGTGCTACATTTGTGGGTGCGAGGGTGGGCGGGTGTGTGCGTGTATGTTGTTGAGTGCTGCTCGTTGCACTCACTGGTAAGTGAAGCTTTATCGTGGATGCGAGGTACGGTGTATTGGTTGCAATGGTTGGTCATAAAGTAGACGAAGTGGCTTGGGAAGGCGGTTTGTTTTTAGCTTAATGAGTGATAAAGGGACGGAGAGAGTGTAATAACATCATATTTATGATTCGAGATATGCATTGCTATGTAGAATGCTGCAGTTGTTTATTTATTGACTTTTTTTGTGCGTTCATTGAAGAAGATAAGAAATTTTGCGGGTAAGACGGAACTTCAATTTGTTCTATGGCTCTGAAAAGGTTCTAAAAGTTCAAAACTCTTATGAAAAAAATTGTTTTTTTTTCTATTAGCATTTTTGATTAATGGCCCTTATAAGTGATTCATGTGATGTTAAATTCAGTATATGAAGCTAACGTATTTGTTAACGCTTTTATAAAGTCATTGCTAAAGCGAACTTTTCAATAGTCTGCTAACATATGTTAATACAACTGCTACTGTTGTTGCTTATCGGCCTTAAAGCCAAGCCTAAGCTTAAATAGGCAATAAAGTAATGAACATTGTACGAAAGTACAAAGGTTTTGAAAAATATTTTTAAATATAAGTTAAAAACAATAAAAGGGTCACATCGGCTGCAGCGAAGCTATTATTCGCTTCACAGGTGAATTTATTAGTGCAGAAAATTAAATAAAAAGATTATTATCGTCTCTAATATCATGCAGAAATACATCCAGAACAGCATTTCAAAAATAGCTTTTATTTATTTATTGAAAAAACGAGCAAACATACAGCGTCTAACCTCACTTTTGATGCCCAAATTACAATGGCAATAACAACATAGATATTGCGCTGGTAAAAATTAATTATGCTGACGAAATCGTACAAAAATCAAAATAAATAATAAGTACTAAAATATATGCACAAGTTATTCCACAAAAAAAAATTCTTTAATTACTGTTTATATTAAGTTATTAAATAGATTAATCCGTCATGTTTTAATAAATTACTTTAAAAACTTTTTTGTGTACAACTAAAAACAAAAAAAAAGTTTCTGCTTCAAATATTTGCACATTTTCCTTTATTTCAATTAAGTTTTGCAAATGAAAAATTAATTATCTCCATATCAACGGCAAACATAATGAATGGGAAAAGCATTTTGTTGTTTAATTGTTGAACAACATCATCATTGTCAACTAAAGCATGAAAATGCAAAAAAAAAAATATTGCAGTTTTAATATATTAAAATTAGTTTGCAAAAACTTTTCAACATGTGTGCACAGCACATAATGCAGTAACAAAATTTTTAATTAATTAAATTAATTACGCAAATTTTTAACAAAAACAAATGTGTGTATGTGTAGGCATATCTATATATAAAACTGTGCAACTAAATAAGGTAAAATAGTAAAGCAAACAATTTTATGTATTATGAGTGCATAGCGAATGACTATGTATGTGTGTGTGCTCACTAACAAGCACTGGTTGCTATGTGCTTTAGTTAATCAGTAAAACGAGTTTTGCAATATAAGGAAAAAATGCTGATTTTCCAGAAATGTTTGAAAAATTTATTTAAACGAAAAATTTATTTAACAAAAAATTTATTTAACAAAAAATTTATATCTACCTATGAGTTTTAAAAAATTATTTCTAAGAATTTCTCTACTTAGTGTTAACTGTTTTCAGAATTTTAAACGCGTTTTTCCCGAAATGGATTTCAGAGTCGATGGTGTAAATTTCTCCGAAACGAAGGTGCAGCTATCATTCAAATAACCTTTCGTTGTTATTCAAGCAGCCTTTTTCTTGTCATCCCAGTACCCTGATACTGGGATTCAGTTTGTCAATAGTCCCACCAAAAAAAAAAAAAATAAATCGTAGTAAATCGATTTTTTAAGCCATTTTGAAGTTTAAATTAATTCAAGAAATCCGACTTATTTTTGTCAAAAATCAAAATTTGAACTAGTACTTATTACCGTTACTGTCATTCATCTATAGTTATAAAATTTTGTTTTAGTTTCTTAATTTGAGGTAGCCTCTTTTCCGAAGTCCCCCTGATGATCGGTTACGGAATCAAGTGAATGCAAAATTTGTTAGTATATTATTTTTATTTATTAAATTTATCAAATGCTTCTTCAAAAAACAAAAACTAAAAACAAAAATAAAAATTCAGAAAAAAGTGCTACTGACTTGCAAGTGCTTGCTTTCTAATTTCAATCACTCATTGCTTACTCATCCATCAAAATTTACTTTTATTTGTATTTTTGTTTTAGTTTCTTAAGTAATTTGAATTAACTTCATATTTATTAACATGAAAACTCACTTAAATCCACTCAGCTTGCAGCTTTTACAATACATTAAGACTGCGTGGATGGCTACCCAATATAACATTTCATTAATATACTTTTAGGCGTAAAAGCTGTTTCAGAAATATAACTGCACGCCAACATATATTTAGTGAAACTATCAACCAATAGCAAAACCAAAAAAAAAATAAAGAAGATGTTTATTTAGAGCAACAAACAAATTTTGCATTTTCCTGCATAAAATTTTCGAACACATAATTCTACTTAGTTTAGTTTCGGTTGATAGAGGGTTAGCTGCTTAGAGAAAGGTAGAAAAGCGCTGCGAAAACTATGTTGTTACTAAAATGGAGTGTCTAAAACAGAAAATAAAAAATAAATTAATTGATGAAAATTATTAAACCGTCTTTAAAGTCATAACTAGCTCAAAAAGTTGCCATCTTTATATAGAAATAAAAAATAAAGTAATATTTTTAGAAAGCCAATCTATGAGTGGACTAATGCAGGCCGGCTGTAAACAAAAATTCAAAAAATATTAATTTGAAGTGAAAGCCAGCATTCCCACCCCTCTGCACTCACACACTTCAGTGAATATGCATATATAATTTTCATGCTTTGTTGCCTTGCGACGGCATAACAGTAGAAGTTTACACAAGAGTCTAATTGAACATAGCAAAGCGCTAAATATCTTTTCTCCTGCCTCTTTCAATCCACTGCTCGGAAGCAACTTTATGCAAACTAATTTTAAAGACTTGTTCAGACTTTTTTTCCTTTGATGTATAGGTTATGTTGGCCTCTGGTGTTTTGAAATTAACTTATCATAATCCATCATGAACAGTATAGACAACAGTTGATTATTGCTGAGATGTTAGATAAGAGGCTGAGGGGTTTGTTTGGAGTAGTCCTAAATAAACGCTTCGTAGAAGCCGAAGAAGAGTGGATGGAATAATTGCATAGAGACAATGTAAATATAAATACAGAAAATAGATAAGGTGAAGGCAGAACAAATAGCTTAGGTCGAGTCGAGTAAGTACAAACGAAGCAAACTTTCCAAAGTGGTGAATTCTCATTATTCGAAAATTGCGAACTCAGAGGCTTTGTAATTGTACATACTAAGTATCACTTTTTAAGATTGATACAGAAATCGCTAGATGGCGCTGAAATCATTTATGAAGAAAACCATGCTCCTATCTATCTGATGCATATGCGCAGTGATTGTGATGAGAAAGCGGACACTATATTGAATTAAAAGAAAATTCTTAAGCCCCAAATGCTACTTTGTATTGAATTAGAATTGCTTGTTGGTGCTCAATAGTATAAGTTTTATTACAAGCGGTGAGTAGAGGAACATCGAACGTTTTGAGAGCAGAAGTATAATATGTAATTAAAAAGAGAAGCAACAGTAACGTCAAACACTTTAAAGAAGTTTGTATAAACTATCAAAAATATCTACGTTAACTCACGTACTAATTGAAAATACATTTTCGCACTCACAATCCTAAATTCATACCACATAAATCACCACAACGGCACTACTAACCCGTTTTGCTAAGTCTCGGAAAATTGAAGTCTGCTCTTTTTGCCAAGTGCGAGGAGCAAAAATGCCTACCTAATGAACAGTTGTGAACAGATTAACAAGTTCACATGCCCCACATACTTAACACATAGGAAACGGTGCGATTACACATACACACACACACCCAAACACAACTGAATATCTCATATCTAAGCATCAGCACATACCGTGCCGCAGGATTGTTGGCCTGCGAGGAATTGTAGTGGTTCTAACACGAATTCGATTTTACGGTGAAAATAAGCGTAAACGTGGCTAACAAGTAGTGGCAGGATAAATGCACACATATACATATGCAAATTATTGCCAGCGAAACACACAATTGCCATTGGGGTACACTAGCAGAGCAAGAAAAACGAAACCAACTAACTTGACCAATGCAAAAATAACGTTGAAGTTGTTGTTCATGCAAATAGCGGGTGGGACGGTAGCCTCCCCGTGGCAAGAAAAAACATGACTTGCAGATTCGTTGCATACTTGGAGGCGTTGTACAGTGTCAGAGCTTAGCGTATACGCGAGTGTTGGTCACTACATACTTGCACGCGCGCATAACTGTAGCACAAATTCACAGGAAGCTGCAAATGGACATTGTAGCTAGTACGGATTTATGCTAGAACATTCATTCCATGGCTAACGGCTAGTCAGTGGGCTGGCAAAGCACGACGACGCGGGCCGGCTAAAGCACAAAACAGTTGTGACACTGTGGCAACAACGATTTAAATTCCCACTAGGGATTTTTTAATTGGATTTTAAAATGCTGCTGACGCGCCCCACACATACACTTACATAGAGACACACATCTCATGGCATCCATATATCCTTTGGCGCTGTTGCTGGCACACAGAAAACATGGACTGAGCGCAGCTTAATGCAGCCTTACAGGCACTCAAAGTTTCCTCGACCCGCTGCCGCTATGGCCATTTATGTCAATTTTCATTTGTGAAGCATGAACAGGAGTGTGTGTGTGTGAGTGTGCATACATGCCGGTCACCAAAATGGCCAACGGTTACTGTAAAAGATGAACACAGCTACGCGTTCCACATCCGCCACTTATTCTCCGCCACTAAATATTCGTGTGAGTATGTGTACGCTGTCGGTTTGACGTTGCCGAGCTGAACAATTTCATTTCAACTTGCCTGCAAGCAATTTTTCATATAACAAACATGTGAGTGTATGAAGGAAGCGTGAGTTAGGGCGACGGTCAGCAAGCAGAGCGACGAATGTGGCCAGCGTGAACATGTTTTTCAACGCTAAAATGGCAATAAGCATGAACTCAGATTGGATTTGTGCGACTCTCAGTGCAGGGAGGTGTGAGCATGATACTTTCAAGGCGTATATAACGATGTAGTGAGAAAAATTTTGTGTTAAATTAATTAATTAGCAGTATATGATTAAATAATACAAAAATTAATTAATTTAATTTATTTTAGCGTAAAATGAAATTCAATAATCTTTTTCAACAAAATTTAGTTGATCGATTTTATGTTTATGAAAATTTCAAACTGATTTTCAACAAAGTTTAGCTGATCGTTCTTAAACTCCACTTATGTATCACTAACTTAGTGTTTATGGCATCAATTTACATACACTAATTATACGCCAAAAAGTCAAATTCTACTTAGACTGCCCTAAACATTTTATTAAAAGTTATTAATAAATTCAATAATTTAAACTCGAGTTTAAGGTGATACAGTTTACTTTTTTTAGTTTAAACCCATGTTTCTCTAAACCTAAACTGCCTTCATTTTTTCAATTATTCGAGAGTAACTGTCATTAACACTTTATGATAGTTTTTCATAAACTCGGTATCTTAAACTCGTGTTTAAGAAACGACAGTTATATTTCTCACTATAATACATGAACTGTCTTAATTTTTGCAATAGTTTGAGGCATACATTTGACTGGCATAAACCCTTTAATGAGAGTTATTCATAAACTTAATATCTTAAACTCGAGTTTAAGGAGAAACAATCGCTTTGATTCTCTGAGACCTAAACTTTGTTAATTTTTACGATGGATTGTGGTATACACTTTATAAACCCTTTAATGAGAATTATTCACAAACTAAAAATTTTAAACTCGAGTTTAAGGAAAAACAATTCTGTTTTTCTCACTTTTTCTGTGTGTATACCACAATTACCGTTAGCATTATGGCCACATACCGATGTTTTGTAATCGTTAGCGTGAATAAACTCACCACCACGCCCGTTGGCGGTGGTAATGCTGCTCTGATTACCAAAACCTCGCCGGCACATCTATCAGCCTACAATTTCATGTCGCAACTCAAATTATATTTTTCCCTAAACGAAATTCGCTGTTGTTGTTGTGTTTGTTACTGCAATGAAATGTAATGCTTTGCAATGCGCACTAGCTTTGGGCATTTGCAAAGCGCTGAAGTAATTTTTAGTTAATTTTCATGTTTGGGCGCGTTACAGATTGCAAGAAATTAACTTTTGCCAGCGCGTTGCACATGCACACAAGCACACTTGCAGCGTGAGTGCCGCCATAGCCATTTAGTGACAGTTGTGGATGTGTGTGTGTGTGCGGGTGTTGTCTCTGGTCACTCGATTCGCAATGCATGATTGCCTGCAACCAATCGCCAGCAACATGGTCGCACACTAGTGCGTATGAGTGATGCAGCTAATATGAGGCGACTTTTCCAAGCCAAAGCAAAGAGTGTTTGCGCACGTGATGCTGTGTGGGTGTGATAGTGCATGGGAGGGCGGGTGTGTGTGAGTGTGGCGGTGTTTGCATGTTTGCCGCTGTTGCATAATTGCTGACATCGGATAGCCATTGCGAAATTTGTTGTTATTTGTATGCAGTTGTTGTTGTCGGTTTTATACACATGCTTGCGCACAGTAATGTGCACTTTAATTGCCATGGATTGTAATATACGCGAGTGCACACACCCACCAACCCCGCGGCAGTCCGCGGTTCACATCTACAAAGCTTTAATTAGCGGCATTGCCATACCAAATATTACGCTCTCCAGCGTTTTGTACATATGTATATGTGTGCGTGTGTGTGTGCATATGCAAACAAACGGATTACGTTACAGCAAATCAAGCGCATGCCATGTAATTGAGTGCGCGCGCGCGTGTTAAATAAAAATATGCGCGAAAATCTCATTACTTTGTCATGCAATTTTTTGCGGCGGCGTTATTTTGCCCTCTCTTCTCGCTTCGACACTTCCGCGCTCTTTTTTCTTTTGCTCTGATTTTAGCAATTAATTTTGTTGGCATTTCATTTGACTTTGGTCTCGCGCTTACGCATCATTAGCATACTTGATTAAAAGACATTGCGAAGGTTCATTTGTTTGCAAAGTTGGACGTGGCGGATGAGTAACCAACTTACAACTTAGAAAATGTTAACAAACGGTGTTGAAAAGAATTGTAGAGTGTGCAATGTACAGATACGAGTATAATGGAATATATATGCACTCCAGAGTGCTATTTAAAATTTTCTGTTAAAAATTGTATTTTTGAATTTCATAAACTTTTTCAGTTTAATTTTGTCCAATGTTTTGAACTAATAATTTCGAACATAGTTCCATTTTATAAACAAAATTGAGTAAATAATTAAAAAAAGAGAGGTTTTCGAAAAGTTTCTCGGTTGCAATATTCATATGAAGATTATTTCAAATCACTTTGACCATTTTCTGAAAACAATTCTAGTTTTACCACAAAAGAGCTGAAGGAAACCATTAGGAAACCAAGTTTGTCTTCATATAAAGTAAAATGTTTCGGTTTGGTTTTAAGGAAATATTTTCTCATCGATTACTTGTTTTTTGGCAGTTTTCAAGTAATGAAATATTTAAATAATAACTTTTTTACGATATTTTTTGCTTAAAACTTTTTTTTCTCCTTTTCCAATTATTTTAACTTTGCTGAATTTATCTTCGTTTATTTTGTTCACCTGTTGCAAGCTTTGATACTTTTATTAATGCAGCTTTATGGCACTATAAGTGCCTTGATAGTGTACTCTTTCAATTAGAACTAATTGCAAACAAAGTAAATGAGTTCTTCCACTTTTACAGCTACTTGCTTCTTTGGTGATTACTCTTCAATATATTATATTTCGTTAGAATATATATAGAACTATGCGTATAGTTTATGGGAGTAGTATACTCGGGGTATACTTTGTAGTTTACTACAGCTCATTCTATAAAATAAATATTCGAAATATTCAGATAAGGTAAGTTTTAAGTAAGAATTGAAACGAAATGGAGATATGTATAGAATGAAATGATGCTATACCTATAAATTATATTCTTATATAAATATGATCGTCGATTTACCCATATATATAAGCAAATGTTGTAAGTTACTGCAAATACAGAATATTTTCACGCGTATTTCTCTCCCTAAGAAACTGCTCATTTGTCGAAACCGCCGATAAAATCAGGTCCTTATATGGAAAACATTTTTTAATTTAGAAAATTATCTTCTCGAAATTTTATCTAGATTTTTATCGCAAAACAAATATCGCATTACAATTTAAGAACATGCTGTTCACATCGGACCATATAGAATATCAAATATTATTTAGTATCATATGAATGCTTCGAAATATGCTTTAATATCATTATTTTAAATAACCAAAAATTGTCTTTATAATCTTTGCCCAAGATTCCAAGCAGCTTACTTATGATATTATTTAAAATGAAAAAAAAAATTTAATAAAAAACAAAGTTCATTAATATGAAGGTTGCTTTTTATAGTGGTAAGTGCAATTTACCAACTCACAACTTTATCGTAAATCTAAAATTTTTTTTGTTATACATACTCGGAAACTTATGACATATGTACACTTTTTGTGTTGTTTACAGTAACTTATAATATTCATCTCGACCAAAAACTGGAATTAAATCGCGAACATTTTCGCGCGATTATTTTTTAACACTTTCGACGTGCATTAACTTGGCTTTCAAAATACAATATTGCATGAACATTTGATTGTAAAAAAATGCGTTCACGTTGGATCCCAAAAAAATCAATTAAATGTCAATCGCTCAGAAACAGGCTCGGCCCGATTGGTCGAAAGAATTGTTAAAAAATACGATAGCGGTGCTTCGAAACATGTTTTCGACATCGTGACTGGTGATAGATCATAGATTTACGCATATTAGACTGAAAGTCAACATCAGTTGTTTTAGGAGGAGCTGAATCCAACAAAAGTTGTACGCGTACGAAACAGTTCCCAGAAAATTATTGCCTGTTTTTTTTGGAAAAGCTGAACATGTCGCAACCGAACCACTATAATAGTGTAGAACAGTAAATTCTGAGTGTTACACAATCATTTGTTTGCCAGTTGTCTTATACGAAATCAGGAAAACCAATCGCGGAAGATGGATCACTCTTCACCACTATAATGTGAACACTCAAACAATGAGTGAAATAGCTTTATTTTTGAGCACTCAAAACACCGATTTGATATGTCATCCACCGTTAAGTCCTGATTTGACACTGGACAATAAAGGGATTTTCGATTATTAGTATTTGTTTTTGTTCTCTAATCCCAAAGTAGAATGGGCAACCTTAAAACCTGTAAAATTGGACATTATGTTATTTTGTCACTCAAAAATCACCCATATATTGAAGTACACTTCAGTTATTCATTTAAATACTACATCGCTCAAAAACTGCCTACACACCACTAACAATACTATAATTTTAACCCTCCTTTCACTCTAATTTGGCCGCTCTCTTTCACATAGCCTGTATACCCTCTCTAACTCTTCTGTTATATTCTTTTATCTCCCTTCTATTAAATACATACATTCACCACATTGCCGTTCACTCAGTTAAATTTTCAATTAATTAAAATAATTGCCTTCTCTTGCTTGTTGCCCGATAAGCAATTCCCGTGTGAGCTTTTTAATGCACCAGCTACTCATATGCACACACACACACCTGCACAGATATGCTCTTAGCTTTTACATACTCTTTTTCAGCTGTAGTTACTGCTACTATATTTTATATAATTGTTGTATATGTTGTTGCAGTAAGTGTGTGTATAGATGTACGTGCTCGTTCGCATTTATCAGCCTGTCAATCAGCTTTTACAGCTTTTCGACTGGACGCACTTTTATTCATTAGTTGCCATTAAATACTTTGCTTGGGCTGTTGGAAAATGGCCTCGTTTAAGTCATTTATTCATTCTTGTTTGTATGCTAGATGTGTAGCATATATATAATTGGAATGAGACTGGTATTTGTGACAATACTTTGCAACTAGATATAGAAATGATGACGAGACGAGTTGAATTCCGAGTGACAGTCCGTCCGTTCCTCTGTCAGATATCTTGATAAAACTTGATATACAAATTATTTGGCTCTCAAGGAGCATAACCAAGCTCCATAATAATTTACAAGAGTTATATTTAGTACAACGAACATGTCGGTCAGTGTATGAGTTATATAATTATAAAATTATTTGAAAATATATTTTTGACTATACCTGAGCATTGTCTGAAGTTAGTGCTATAAACCTATAGCTTTTCTGCCCTCAATATACCTTGTATAGTGATGTCTAAGTTTATATTTGTCTTTACGCCGTTTAGGTTGGTCCAAATGTGTGATAATAAAAAAAATGTAAGCAATCTTTCTTAAAAGTTATGTGGTTTAGCGCATAACAAGAATTGAATTTATTTTAACCTTGTTCGAAAACTCATCTTCCTAAAGTAAAGAATATCGTTACTCTGGTTGACGTTTTGCACATGACCTCAATATTTAGGTATAATAAATTAGCTTATGTCTAAAAGTAGCACATCTTTAAGTAGCTTGTGACTAATTTTATACTAACCCATCCGCTTTGGTATAAATTTGGTTGATAATTTTATGAGTTTAATAGCCAATTTACACTTTTGACACACAAATCAAACTAGTCGGTTTGCAACTAGTTATATATATATTTCAATTTTTCATTTCTGACTCAAAACCCAGTACTACAATAATATAATTGATTCAGAAGCCAGTGCAAAAAGTGCGCGCTGGCTAGTTATTAGCTGTTAGGTTTGCAATTAAGCATACTTTTGTGCGTTAAAGTGAGTTTATTGCCAATTCATTTTATTTTATGTTATTTTATATTTACGATCTAATATACAAGTATAGACATTATTGCATTATTTATTTTCATTGTTTAGTGACTGTTTGACAGCAATTACCTTAATTAGAATTTGTATTTGTTAAGCTTCGTTGTGAGCTCTTTGTGAGAGAATAATAATCAAATTGACGAAAGCTATCTTTGTTAGAAGCGTGTGGTTCATGTGTTGATCGCTCCCAAAGCATTTAATGTGGGCTTTAAAATTAAAATTACATATACCTTATTGTAATAAAGATACGCTTTTCCAGAATATGCCTCTCATTTACATATATAAAAAAATTGAGAAGAGAATATACGATATACCTATACTCGTATGGTCATTCTCAGTTCACAAATTAATCGAACACAACGTATTTTTCACTTATTTTAATTTTTGCAAAATTATAAAAAAGAAATTATACTATTCTAAATCAGATATTATAATAGTTTAGCTTAAAATAGATTTTCGAAATATGAAGTTGCTTCAGTTAACTGAAGGTCATCAAACATATTGTAGAGGCGCTAAAATAGTTAGCATACTTTTATGCGCAAATTATATTGATTTAAATGTTAAAACTGTCCATTAAAAAATTTGAAAATTTAAAAGAAAAATCAAGTAAATATTTTTATGTTTTGTTCAATAGATTATAATATAATAATTCAGTTATACAACATATGTGTATTACTTTCGAAACATAAATATCCTTCAGTTACTAGTTACATTTCCACACATACGTTTGATAGGCTAAATTATGTAGCATACCTTTATGCGAGAAGTATTTTGATTTAAATGGTAAAACTGCCTTTAAAGTGATTTTTTTTCAGAAAAAATTATGAAAATATATATTAATTATATATATATTATATAGTAACATATATTATAATAATTCCGTTATACAAAATATCTTCGAGGTTTCTTTAGTTATTTGCGAGTTTCCTTTATTATAATCTTCAAAAATATGTATATTTTTGAGACGCTAAATTAAGTAGCATACCTTTATGCGCAAAGTATTTTTATAAAAGTGGCTTAAAAACCATTGGTTAAGCTGGAAAGAATTCGGTTATATATGGCTATAAATTTCTATTCCATCCGAATTGCAATTACATTTTGCTTTTTCTTGAAATACTATGGAAATTGCCTCTACACGCTAATTTTAAACCTGACAGAGAATAAAGAAGAAATTTAATGACGCTTCATATACCAAATATGTAACGCAAGGTATGTGACTATCAATAACACTGATCACGGACCAGTGGCTAGGATGACTGTGCAACCAATACAATGCAAATATGTAGACCGGTCATTTACTAATACAAGCTGCTGTTGGTGTCATTTGCTAAAGAGGGCTGTCAACACAAAGCAATGCAAACATAGACCAAAAAGACCGAACAGCAAAAAGTAAACAGCAAACAAATAGCAAACTGTAAATAGTATTGAAAAGTGTGAAGCAAAAGCAAATATATAGAACAAGCGATCAGTACCAATATACACACATGTATGTACACAAACAGTTTATGCGCATAGTTTGTTGAAGCCTGTTTCTAGAAGCCCGGCAAGCAAAGCCACTAGTCGGCAAATAGGCGTGAGTCAAAAGCCTGTATGCAAGCATAAACTATAGCCGAGAGTAGTGCGGTTGTGTCGCAAAAGTTGTAAATAGTACAAGCAGTGTGTTTAAAGTAGACGCTTACCGTTACTTATATGTACTTTTGTTATTTATTTGGGATGCTGGAGGAACAAAGTCACAGTGTTAGTATTTGGTTGAATGATTCAATGCGCTTTGCTATTGCGTACATTACCGCTATTGTTGTAAGTGTTCGTGTTGCTGCTGTAAATATTGTAAACACAACGAACATGCCACAGACAGCAAGCAGCAAACAACAGTTGGGTGTGTGTGTGTGCTGGCATATAATAACAACAAATGGAGGGTATTACGAAACATTGAAAATATCAAGCCGAAATCGCAAAACACAAGCTTAAGTGTTATCCACACACATACACTAACAAAAACATACTAACACACACATACACACTAATGGCAAAGGAAGCGAACGCATTAAATGCGATGCCTGACTGCGCTGCTGTTGCTTTTTCAACACAATAACACAAATACTAAGTACTGCAATGCCAACAAAACTTATTTGGCGACAATGTTTGCCGTTGCTGTTGTTGTCGTTCTCGTAGTTTATTTGATTATTTGTGTGGCTTCGACTGGTTTTTGTGTCAATGTTGAATGTTTGTGTTAGCCACTTCGTACTTTTTTGAGGAAAATTTTCTTAATTGATGTTTATTGCACACAGACGTGCCAGTGTGTATGAGCGTGTAAGTGGCACAGAGAAATGGAAGTCCTTTTTTTCCGTACTTGCTTACATGTATTTGATATATGTGTACGAAAAGTGGAATGTTGGATATACCATATATGCTTTGATATTGATGTGTGTGAGTGAAACATACAGGGTGGTTATTAATTTGGACAACACAAATTTACTTGAAGCATACGTTTAGTTAAATTAAATTTGTATTTTACATACAAATATGAAATAATATTATATATTATACAATTAAGTCGTACAATCGAAACAACTGAGGTATTCGCTAGATGTTGAAACTGCTTTGCATACTTACAGCAGCAATTTGTGTTTGTATTTATTAGCGATATTTTATATGTATGCAATCTATTTTCGGTATATGAAGCACCTTCAGTTAGCTGAATTTCTTCAAATATATTTTAGCGAAAATAATTTATGTAGCATACTTTTCGGTGAAATAATTTAGTTTGAAATACAAAATTTACCGCTGGTGGCTAAATTTCAGTGCTAGGATACAAGATATTCGACGATATTGTATACTATTCCAAGATGCTTTAGATGAAAAATAATAGAACTGATATCTAAGATTTTTATGTCTGAAACAGTTTGAAGTGTTGCTTTCTATGAAGTTGTTTGCTTGGGTCTCTTAGCTGAAAATTATAGACATCGCTTAAAGATATTCCTTTGTTAAACATTCTGTGGGCAAATGTTAGGTATTTTTATGCTTTCCTTTTCTTTCAAAATGAATGTGAGTCAAGCTTTTGAACATTAAGCTTTCATTTGACTCTCTCGTAGAAAAGACTTTGAAGAAACTCTATATTAGAAATAGTTGCAAAATGTATAGCATTGGTATATAAATATTTTGTTGCATCATTTTCGGTTCTAAAATTCATTGCAACTCTTTAAGTAGTATATTTACCACGAAATTTACGTTTGTGGTCGTTAAGTGTCCAAATATATTCACATACTAAAAATAGCATACTTTTAGGGCCATTATTTTAATTTTTGCCTCTTATTACATTAAAAGTTAATACATCTACTTGCAAAGTCCAAAAAACAAAACAAACGTTAAAAATTAATTTGCATTTACATAATTTAATGTATTCTGAAGAATTTTGGTTTTCTTTGATGCCGTAACCAAACTCCAGGAGGATAACAGGAAAAACGGATCTGATCTGATAGTGTTGCTGACTTTTCTGCTTAACATTTTTTCAAATTCAAAAATCCAGAAAATGTGCTATTACGACAAATGAATACAAGTAATAAACGAAAGCCTAAAAAAATTTTATTTTTGACAATATGGTGGCTTTCCTAAAAAATTGTTTTTTTGTTATTAAACTCATACTTGATAGTGGCTTAAAAAACTCGAAAATGTTATCAAAAAAAAAAAAGAAAAAAAATTTTTTTTGATCATTGCCTGATATCTTGTGAACAATCGATATATGTGTATTCAAACAATTTTTTTGAAATTCGAAAGTGGATGTTATAAGCTCTTAAGTAAAATGATATGTTTTCAAATATGTGAAATTTCTAGAGTAGTATTATACTTATCTCTTATTTATTTAACGACAATAGTCTGCAATAACAATTTCGGGTAATTTTATACTATTTCATACATATTTACACTTTTACATTTTTTCCTTCAAGCAAACTCAAAACACAGCAAATCAAAAAAGGCAAAAAAAAAACCCAAATAAATTCTGAACAAACTATAAACTATACCGCTTTCTGCTTTTAATTCCCAAATTGTTTGATATGCAGCAACTGCATTGAAAGAATCTCAAACAGAGATAACACAAATGAACTTGTAATAAAGTGCACCCATATTTAGTAATATACTAGCTGGTTAAATAAAGAGAAAGTCAAGGGAGAGCACAAGGGACTGATATATTTTTGCCTGTATATCTGAAATGTAGTATATTTGTTATAATATTATTTCAGCTAACACTCTATATACCCCACTGCAGATATTTTTCAAACATTTGTGTATACAAAAACAATATTTTTTGCACTACTTTTGTGCAACATTTTTTGTTTTCATATAAATAAATTCTCACATTGCCTTCTGAGGCAATAGAAACTTTCCGGCAATATAGACCTGTTATTAAGTCAGTCAAGCGAAAACAGCAAAGCACATACCCGACTGCCCAACTACCAAGCTGCCTGCCGCATCACATTCAGCCAACGTGCAGTGGGAAAAGCTTCGTGATCAACATCATCATCATCATCTTGTCACACATCACGTTTATTTGCCACAACTCATGCAAACTCAGGCTCGCACAGCAGCAGCAGCAGCAGCAGTAGCCAACTTGCTAACTTACCTGGGTGGCTACTGGAATTTTGTTATGCAACAATTTGCTTGCCGTTCGCAAATCAGTATGCCAAAAACTACATATTTGCACAAAGCGTTGTGTGCCGAGCCGAGTTGAGCGAGTGAGCAGAAAAAAAATGGCATGTCTATGCCAACTGTCACTGCAGCAAAATAGAGTTTTTGCAGATGAAGTGATATGCAAATTTTTGAAGCGCCTTTTTGCATTTCCCCCCTTGCATGTTTGTTGGTGTTTCTGAATTCCGTGCAGGAAATATTATGTCAAAAGTGAGTTGAAAAATAACGCAAATAGAAAAAACGGCTGAATGAGTTGTTGTCTTTGTTGCCGAAAAATTGCTATATCAAAATCAGCCGCTGTGCTGCATGCTAACTATATACACCAATAACAAAAACCAAAAAATGTCCGTGTACTTAAATCAAGTAGCAAATGCTGTATTAAAGTGACTGTACTCAATTCTCGTGTGCACACGTGTAAGTGTATATGTACGACGACTGACGTGCGTGCCGCCTATAGCGCTATATTTGTATATGTGTGCAAATCACTTGCCGCCTGTATGTTATTTTCGGCATTTTTCTGCACAACTTTCACAAAAACTACACACGTACACATTAATTTTATTAACAGTCAACTACTACATACTCGTGTTTAGTGTTGCATTCCCAAAGGTGTAGCTGGGCGACCATCAATTGCCACAACCACAGCTGTGCTAAGTTAGTAGTTGTCTAACTGACTAAATAAATGGCAGACATATACTTGTAACACAAATATTTTTTCTTACAAACATTCTCTTAACGATTATAAGGGTAACACTTACTTTCCACAATTTTTTTTTTGTAATTTCAAAAAACATAAAAAAATGTTTTGCTTCAGTATTCTTACTTTCAATTTCAAAATAGTAATACAAACATCTTTTCTTACTAAAAAACCTCACCCTAATTCAGCGCACGTAGGCGTTTTGTGGCTGCCTCATATTAGTGTGCTTAAGTGCCTCTTGCGTTGCACGTTCAACGCACTCAATAGTTACTCGTATAAATAAGCTTACTCCCATCTACTTAGGTACACTTGCTAGAATTACACATGAGGGTGCAGTTTATTTTCCACTATTTATGTATTTTTTTGTGGTTTCCCATACACTTTCATTTTAGTTTATGACATTTATATGAACTACGTAGGCTTACTTAGCAAAATTTAGGGTACACATGAAATTACTTTGCTGTTGTTTTTTTCATGTGAAAATAAATGCAGGTTACATAAAAATCTTATTTTGAAGTTAGTTGTATACATTTTAATATAAAAAGCATTAGTTGGTACATCAAGTAAAGATTTTGTAAGCAGCACTTTGGGAATATCGTGGCAAGAGTGTAGGCTTTTGTTGTACAACTTCGAAAATTTCAGTTGAATTTCAATCTAACTCTAATTTTATTCAAATCTAGACAGCATTGTAAGCAAGATTTGCTGAACGTTTGAAAGCAGTTGTTATAATATATGCGTATAAAAGCATACTAAAATGTTACTCATACGCGGTGTACTACTGCCAACCGCACTATTTAAAGTTATTAGAAATAAGATTTTGTCCAAAAATAGGTGAAGTTCGTATATATTTTTTAATTCGTTATGGAACTTTTCAACTTATTTTGTATAAAAATTTTATTTGCAAATATTTCTTTTAAGAAATATTATAATGGCTTCGAAGCACTAAAACAGTGGAGATTTTCAGTAATATAAAATTGCCAAAAACTTTTCAAAGTGAAAATAGAACAAAACATATACTTCAATATTTTCTCATGCGCTCAAATTTGTTTTAAATTTATTTTCTGTTTTTTTTTTCTACTTGAATCCTTCCCATATTTGTATTGCTTATTTTAGTACTATGATTTCTTATTTTACCATTATTTTCTGTTATTTCGATTCGAAATAATTTTTTAGTTTCTTTTGTGACTTATCAACGCTTTAAAAATTTCAACTCTATTACTCAGAATTTTCGCACCGTTGCATCTGCAAATAGACGTTAAAAATTTTACGATCAAAACACTCAAATTCACTGACGCTTAATAAAAGAAGAACGCTGAGAGCGTGGGGCGCGCGAACGCTGAACATTTGCAATTTCATAACCAATTTATTTTCAATTCAATTTCGGAATGCAGCATGACCACAGCTGCGTAGAAAGAGCAGGCGGCTTGCAGTAGGGAGCATGCAAATAAAACGAAGCGCACATATGTGTGTGTAAAGGTGGATGCATGTGCTTTTACAAGCTTCACTTTTCGAATGCAATACGTAGCAAAAACCAAACAAAAAAACAAAAAACGAAAAAGAAATGTGTTTCTGGAAACAAGCAATTTGCCTGTCGGCGCTGAACTTGTACTTGTGCCGTGCTCTGTACCCTTCGTCGCAGCAATGACCACCCAAGCGCACTCATTCAACCCTTTCGAATATTTTCTATGCAAAATAAGTCTAGCAGAAAACAAAGAAATAAATAAAATACAATTTTCACTTGTTGTCCAGCGGTCACCCATCGCGCCGCTATGCCGGCTCAGCGCAGAAGAGGGTGTACGAAAAACTGGATGAAAAAGCCTGCTCACAAACAGTGAAAAGATTTTTGCTGGACAACCAGCTGGGCGCAGCGCGTACAAATGCTGTGACCTAAAGGCTTTTTGGCAAGAGCAAATATAGTGACATACAAAGAACAACAACAACAAAAAAGAAAGTACTGACAATGGCAAAAACAATGGCGTGCGCACGATGGGCGGCTTAAAGGACAAGCGCCTGGTTGCGGCATTTAGTCAGCAGGTTTTTGCGTGCTGTCGGCTTGCTGCTACGCGCCGCTGGCACAACACGCAACAACAGTGGAAATTACATTTTAACCTTTTGTGTTGTTTAAATGGACAGCCGGCGGCCACCTGTATGTGTTCGGTGCTGCTGCGTAAGGCGGCAGGTATTTTTTAAAATTTCTTGTAGTACTTTTGTGTGCCAGCCTGACTACGCGCTATACTATGGCAAGGCAACTTTGAAACATTAGCAGTGTGTTTTCATTATTTTCTTTTTTTGTATTTTTGGTATAATATTTTTATTTTATGTATTCTTTTGCTGTTTTCGTCACTTTTCAAACTTCATATTTTTTGAATTGTTGTGGCCAACAAATTGCACCTCACATAAACGCACTAGAGTTTTTTAATTTTTTTAGCGCCGGTGGTAGAAATCACCCACCGCTAAAAAGTGTAAAGCGCTTTTTTCAAAAATGCTAAAAAAAATTATTTATAAAAAGCCTGAAAAAAAAACATTGCAAAGTGGAACACAAAAGCGACTGCAACACTTTGCGGCAAAGTTCAAAATGAAATTAAATGCAAAACGTTGGCGAACGCCACGAAATACATCATAAATGAAAACCTTGTCGTTGTCGTTGACATTTTTATGATGAGCGACAAAATGGTTTTAACGAAAACGAAAAAAAATTTTGTGCAATTACGAAAAAAGTTACACATAGGTATGAAGAATGGAATGCAGAAGAGTGGAAATCAAAATGAAAAGGTGATTGCTAAAATAATTAAAATAAGAATAATAAACAAAATAAAATTAAATATTTGGAGAGTCTTTTACCACAAATTTTCTTTCAAACTGGAAAAAATCGAAGCTATATCCGTTACAAATGCATTTATTATAGCATAAAAGTATATAAAAATATTTTTAATTGACCGATTAGTTTGTATGGCAGTTATATGCTATAATTGTGGGATCTTAACAATATGGTCGAATATTGTAGCGTATACTTAGACGACAATCTTTGACAGATTTCGTGAAGATATCTACCAAAATTCCAAATATCCAGATCGAAATCGCTAAAGCTGAGGTACACTTTATCGTATATACAGACAGACAAACATGTCTAAATCGGCTCACACTGATTAATTGTATTTGTATTTTATAGGGTCTTCATGTGTTTCTTTCTGCGTGTTGCAAACTGCATATACCCTGTTCTGTATCTGGGGGTCTGTTCAGGGTATAATAAATATTTAGAGCGCTTTTTACCTCTATGCGGCCCTTAGAAAGTAGTTATGTAATGAAAATGACAGTATCATTCATTATTTCCAAAAGACTAATGAAAATGGTGGCATAATTCAGAAATTGGTATCTCCAAGTACTTCATATTTGCTTTTTTTTATTGTCTTAAGTTCTTATATATTAGACACTCGCCACTAGTAACAGCCTGCTTACTTCTACGCTTTTCCTGAAAACCACCAACTGCCTGCCTCATTCAGTCATTGTAAACACAGTGCGTATCTTGTATGCGGCATTCAAACATCGGTTGCAAGTATGCGGTTAGCCACTTCATCAACAGCAGCTATGGTTGCACCGCTGCTAAGCACACATACACACACACCCGGAAGTCACCATAATGTTGACTACTAGCAAAACAAACATGGTGCAAAGAGAAGAGGAGCAGCAACTGCATTATAGGCCGCAATTCACAAGCAACCGCAAGTTGCAAGTACTCAAGCTGTCAGCAGCAGAAGCCCGGGTCGAAGTGAGCTAACAGATGGACAGACAAACAAACGACGACTCGTTACACAAACAACAGTGGACAAAAGCAAATCTAAGGTGTGAAAATAATAAAGATGATAGCATAAAATACAACAATAAAATAAAGTTGCGTGAGAAGGGGCAAGTGGGAGTTGTGGCATTAGCAGAAAATTAAATTTCTTGTATTTTGCTGTAAATATAAATATTTCACTACCGAGAATGTATTTATTTGAGCGCTAGTAAGCAACCGCAGCGCTGCACTATGCTACATGCCACACTTGCTAGCCACATTTGCTGGGCATTTGTTTCAAGTCGAGCATTTCTTAAGACACAGGTGAGCAGCACAGCTTTATAGCACACATACATATACACCTAAAAGTGTGTATAAGTGTAAAGATTGCAACGACTTTTGTGCGTACTTATACCGCTGTAAATTACCGCTACCAACCGCAAGCACACACTTATTGTTTTAGAAATTGAAATTTGTTGGTTTTGTTTTAGTGCATGCAAGCATGCTGTGTGGGAGCGTGCGCGTATGTGCAGGCATGCATATGCATAACGTTGAGTTTTGCTGTATGCGCGCTGGTTTGGTTTGCGTGCTAAACGTCTTGCGTTGCGGTTTCTGCTGCATTTGACTTTGTGGTTGCACAATACACAACGCGCCAAAGCGTTGTCCAAACGGCAGCAGGGTACACATGCGTGTGTGTTAAGAACCACATGAGTGCAAGCATGTGTATGCACATATACAAGCAGTTGGTTACACTTTTGTTTGAAGCGTTTTGCTTGCTGTTGCATTTTTATTTGCTTCGCTGGCTCGTACTGCTTTGGCAGTTATTGCTCGGCTTGAAATCGCCCTTTTATTCAGTGAGGCGTTATATGATGCAGTAGTTAGTGCTTTGCCTACTTTTCTATTGGTGACACTCCTGCATTTACTATTACTGTGTGAGCTGGCAGCATTCTCAATAGCGCTTTTTAAATGATACATAAATTATCTTATATTAAATTATCTTATACACAAATAGTTAAAAAAAAATAGACAAACATAATTTATTTATTTGTAAATTATTTTTACCGTAGGCCCTATTTACAAAATATCACTTTTCTAAAAATCACTGCATACTTCAAGGGTTACAAACTTAAATGTATATAAATTAGAAAAGTTCACCAAAAGTTTGCGAAAGAAATTCTTTAAAAGACTCGCTTGTGAATGGACTAACTTTACAATGATCGAACGCCTAAAAGTATGAAACATTTTTGGTATCTTTAATTTCGTTTATTACATTTGGGTTAAAAATATGTCGTATAGTGTATTATATATATATAAATATATGCTATAAACTTTTGCCATACATTTTCAAACTCAAAAAACCTGTTAGTTTTAGAGATATCTATCTGATAATTCGCACACGTGCTTTTCTTCCTAAGAAGCTACTATTTTATAAGAATCGCCGATATCGGACTACTATAGGATATGGCTCCCATATAAGCTTAGCGACCAAAATCAAGTTCTTGTATGAAAAACTTTTTCATTTGACAAGATATCTTCACAAAATTTGCCACATTTTCTTCTTCGAGCCAGCGCTACAATTTTCGGATATATTTTTCAGAGCGGATGACTATAGCATATAGCTGCAATACAACTTGAGCGACCATAACAAGTCATTCTACGAAAAACTTTTTAATTTAGATAAACAAGATATCTTCTAAAAATTCAGCGTAGATTATTGTTTAAGATAGTCTTACACTCTTCGTACAGATTGTTTAGTGCGTACCACTATAAACCATTTAAACTTAGTCGCCACAATCAACTCTTTGATGGACAACTTTTTCATTTGTATGATATATATATAAAATTTGGCTTAGACTATACGCTAAAATCCGCACACAAATTGTTTAGATCGGATGAATATTGCATATAGCTGTCATACAAACTGATTGAATAAAATCAAGTTCTTGTATGGAAAAATTTTTTATTTTAGTAATTATTTTTAAGAAGTTTGGCATAGGTGTTTGTTCAAGATGACGCTATAACGTCCGAAAATAGCATTTTGAGTGAATCGCTATAGCATATGGCTGCTCTAAAAACTGGTTACTCAAAATCAAGTTTTACGGCTTTATGCTTTAAGCAATGCACCTGTGCAGGGTATTATAGCTTCGGTGCAGCTGAAGTTATCAATTTTTCTTCTTTAACTTTAATTGCTCTATTAATTTTGTTTCTTTACTCACTAACTTTGTAATGAAAAATCTTTTTTTTTAGCTAATATATTTTCTTCTTGCAATAACTTATTGCTGGCTTCACAATTTGCCACATAATTCTTTCATGCATTACCAGAAATTCACTCACATTTACCTTAAAATATTTAAGTTTTCGCCTAAAACATTTAGGTTAACTGCCTTGCCGAATTCATATACCCTCCGGGCTAACCAACCAATTTACTTTTACGTTTCAATTGGAAAACTTAATTTGAGCAAAAGCTACTTTTAATGCCAGTAGACTTACGAACTTAAGTACCTGCCCGGATACACGCTATGCGTCTGTGTATACTACGTAAGCAGCTAAGTAGAAAATATACTTTTTGACGAAATAAATCATATTAACTTGAGCCACCGCACCCAATGTTGTTCAAATGTAGCAATAAATTCACTTAAATCCAGCAAAAGTTGTTGGTTTGCTTTGTGCCTGAATGTAACTCGCGCACACAATACAGCAGTAATACCTGTCTCCCCGTGGAGCGGCTTTACTAAATTTAACTTACGATTTTATTCATACAAATACAATATATTACCTATAAAGCCAATAAATAAAATTACATTTTGTCTCCCAGCCTTATTGGGCTACCTCACGATGAAGTTTGTGTAGAAGAATGGCGGAAGAAGCAAAGAAAAATGTAAAGAAATGAATTCATCCCAAGTCAGCTTAAAATACAATTAAGCAAGGTTTTTGTTATACAAAATATCACCAAAAGCCTACAAAAATGCTTTAAGTAGATAGCTGAAGTCGATAGACAGTCAAGTTTATTGCTATGACTTCATCGCCTATATTACTTGGTTACATTTTTTTCTTTTTACATTCACCCAAAAGGCCGATTAGTCTTCAGGTCTCTGCAACGAACCTTCACATCTTGCCATACTACCCTCCGCAGGCACTTGCGTAAGGCTTATGCCTTGCTGCTTTTGTTTTACCTGCATGCATTTACTTACACAGCCGCTAGCTGTGCGTACATTGCGTCCGGTCTTAGAGTAGCTTATAGCATTTTACCTTTAGCTTTCGCTCCTTTGGGAGGCTGTAAATAGTGAGTTTGGTATTTCTTTCGGGTTTTGGCAATATTTCTTGGCGAGAAAGGCGCAAAGGCGTAGCAAATAAAGCGATGCAGTAACGCAATAAAGGTTGAGTTAAACGTAAATATGAACTCTACGCATCCCAGAAGAGAGTGAAGAAGATTCGAACAAGTCTATATAACGGCATACACGCCTATCTACTCGCTATGTTTTTTTCTCTTTTTGCTTCCGGTTGCGTATTAAATGGCTTAGTTTGCCGCCTATCATCCTCCGTTTTCTATTAAGTTTGTTGCCCGCCTCAGGCATACGCTTTGATGTTGCCAAAAATCCCGTTAAATTGATTTTGAGGTACAGCAATCCCTTCACTGCTTCCCCCACCTTTGTGCGGTAAACTATAACTCAGGGAAGTAATTCAGGTTGTAGCGGGTGATTCGAAGTAGGTGTGGCGGCGCAATGACATTTGAGATAAATTTTGTGAGTTAACTTTTCTTCGGGTTGACAGTGTATTTATGTCGTTTTAGGATATTAAAAGAGCTGAATGGAAGTAGGGTAAGATTTTCCAGCATTCACTCTATAATTTGAAGCAGAGGAATTAATATTTGAAACTTTCTAAAACAAATTAATTAGTTGAAAAAAATATAAAGCTTTAATGCTTTAATTATGAAGTGTTTGAAGAGCTTTATATATTAATATTTGCTCATATTATCTAGGTGGAATTTTCTGTTTTGTGGTTTTGAGAGCTTTTACTATGTACAAAAAGATTATTTAGCTTGCAATTAGTAGCTGGTGTACACTTTAAAAAAAAATTGAATTTATACGTAACTTCAATTCAACCGACTATTTAATAATGAATTGGTATTTTGAGATGAAAGGTCGACTAAAAGCTTAATTTGTCTTATCCAAAACTTATGTAAGGTTATGAGTTCTTAATAGTTTTTGATTTTTTTTATAAAACTTGTGTAAAAGCTCCAAGACATTTAACATTTGGTGAAAGCTTGTTTTGGTTTAAACTTAAAAAATTTCACTTCTTTATATAACCTCGAAACTTTCAGTCAAAATGAATTGAATTGACTCATAAGTATGGGTAGTTGCAAGTGAAAGCTCGACAAAAAGTTTGTTTCAGCTTATCTTAAAGTTTAAATAAAGCCGTAAATTTGCTATAGATTTCAGATTTTTGTTATAAAAGTTTTTGTCAAAGCTGAGGCAATTAACAGTTAGTGAAAGCTTGTTTTTGGAAAACCTGAACTTTTTTATATACCGTCGGAACTTTCAGCCAAATAAAATTCGACAGCTTCATAAGGCATGGGTATTTTTTAGTGAAAACTTGACTAAAAGCTTAATTTAGTTCACCGAAAATTTATGTTAAAGCAGAAAACTTTGAATAACTATTGGTTTTACTTCCAAAAAGCTTTTGTTTGTGAAAGCTCCAAAGCTTTAGTGTTTGCATTCCTTAGTTCACTTATACATTAAAACATCTTAACTTGATATCGACAGGACCAACATTACGCGCACAGCATCATTAAAATAAGTAAATTAAGCTTTAATAGCAATACCTGTACGCAAATAACTCACATTAATTCGTTAAGCAGTAGCAAAACATTTTAATGGCCGTTACACGTATAATGTTCTTCCTTAACTAACTGCCGGCAAATGCACCTTTCTTAACTTAACTGGCGCATAAAGTTCATTAGCGTTATAAAAGTGCGTAATTGCTGTCATTTTCCGCTTCACTACACGATCAACGCCACACCGACTACCATGCTGCTGGTGAATGGGTATATATTTTTTATGAAAATGAGCGCTACTATTTTGTAGCTATATACATATTGCATTGCATCTTTTACAACAAACTTTATACAGCTTTCATTTCAGTGCTAATTGCATTTATTTTATGAGAGAGAATTGCTTGGCGCTGAGAGAGAGAGAATGCCTGAGTAGCTAAGATAGTGCTTTTATTTGCAACATGATAACTACTATGACCTTCATTATGGTCACTACTACTTTACCTGATACAAAATACGGCGTATATTACTGTATTATTGCAAGTGGCGGCTTCGCCTTCAGGTTTGGTTTTTTACTATTTTTCTTTTCCTTTGCTCAACCTGCATGGTTCGCCTAGAGCTTCGGTATTTTAGTTGGCTCATTTGGCTTAACGGCAGTGGCATTCAGGTTTGTGGGCTCATAAAGCCGCCAAATTGCGAAAGAGTAGCCAGGTTTAAGTACTTTCTTCGTGCTGGTGCTGGTGTGTGAGGCGGGTAAGTAAGTTTTTGAGTAGTTCCCAAAAGCAAGCAGATTTGTGGACCGAATTTTGAATCTTTGCAGTGGTAGTCTATTGATTTAACTGATGTTAGCGCGCGCGTATTGTGTTAGATTACGTAGTTTCGCTGAAAAATGGTACCCAGTAGGAAATTCGATTAAAAAATAAATGCATTTAAATCAAGAGTACTGCTGCTATTCGTAAGTCAAACTTGTTTTAAAAGGTTAGTTTAGGTACGTAAAAAACCCAATAAATTATGCAAAATTTATTAGTTATAATAAATTTTTTTCAGAAATTTGCTTTTTTTATTAAATTTTTTTTAAATCCTATGTGGAACTTTAGTTGCTAACTCTTCTCACAAACGTCGTATTAGCCCGTATGAATCCTCGTTGCAAGCTTTTTACGCCCAACACGTTATTCATTTTTAATGCCTTTGTGGCAAAATCGTAATTTTTTTTATTATTGTGTTGGACAACTACTCGCGTTGGTAACATAAAACCGGCGCGCGCTCACCAAAAATAAAGCACAATTTTACACATACAACAGCGGCAGCCAGAAAAAGTATACAAAAGCTGATATGGCAAGTGTCTTTAGCGGCACAATACAACCAGATATACTATATGCAGCTTCTTAAGAACGTGTGGGCCACGCATATCATAGCACTGAAGCACCGTAGTTGCAACATCTTAAGCATAATTGCCAACATTGTGGCGCCTGTTGCATTGTGGCACTATGCAGCTAGCACATTAAAGCGCCACACACAAAGCGGTAACATTAAGCTGCCACAAAGTGGCAAGCAGCACCAATGTATGCCCGTTTATATACGTTGTTGTGTAGCGCTTCTCATCTCTGCACTTTTGCTTAGTGTCTTATTTGTGGCTGCATCGCCTACCGCTGCAACATAATCTAGCATGTTCATCTGCTTGTTGCAACACTGTCTTACCGCCGTTGGCTGCTTGTCGTCTATGCGCTACATTGTCTTCATTTGCTGCCTTAAGCGCCCGACAAACGCTACATTTCCATCTTCATCTTCAGATTCATACGCAGCTGTGGCAACATCTTCATTAAGTATACTATGGCTTCTTATTTGCTGCCACACCGCCAAAGTGTCCCAAGGTAGCCATGTTAGTGGCTGACACCGTACTTGTGCGACTATGTAAGCTGGCTTTCTACTTGCCGCACACACACGCACAAGCGAATGCGCTGCGGTTGCTGCAAGCAACATCTTCTACTTTACGTTTTTACCTGTGCGCTGTCTTTGGGGTGCAATTTCAGTGGCTTTATGCTCGCTGCGCGTGCACCGGCGTTCGCTTGGCTGTGTGTGCTGGCTGTCTGCGCACTGGCTTAGGCAACTGTTGCCAATTAAGCCCACAAAAGCGCAGTCGATTTAAGTGCCGCTGTGCGTCTTGGGTCCTTTACGCCATTCCGACTCACTCACTCGCTCTTCTTTTCGACTTTCTTGAGTTTTCACTCGTTTCTACCTGTGTCAGTTTTATAATGCTGTGCAAAAATAATAGCTTACTTCGAGGATGCTGTTGCACTGCAGGTTTTTTTTACCGATTTTTTTTTGCTGCCGTGCCTTGCGGTCACTTGTGGCAAAATTGCGTAATTTTTCATCAGCATTTCACCTGGCAGTTAAGCGAATGTCCTTTTAAGCAGTGCGGCTTTGTAGAATTTTGTCAGCTGAGCAGCTGGCATAATTAATTGTTTGAAATAATTTTTTTTTGTTCATAAAAATTAGTTTCATGATAAATTTGGTGAATGTCTAAAGTATTTTGCTGGTTTTTGTAACGATATGCTAGCTATAATGCAAGCAATTTGTCACTAAAAAATTGCTTAGAGTTTTTAAGCATCTTATATCTTTTTTAGGGTATAAAGAGAGTTTCTGAATACTGTGTATGCGCTAACTCAGGGGTACCTTAACAGCGTAAGCAACTCAGCTGATCCAAGCAAGACTGAACTGGTTTTACTCACTAGGAAGTACAAAATCACGTAGGCACATCTACCCCTAATAGGGGGGAACGCGTCTTTGGTCTGCTGACAGAGTTATAGAGTTAAGTATCTAGGGCTCATTGACATCAGTTGCCCTGTACTGCTGCAGGGGAGCCATTGGCAAAAGGTGGGGACTCTCACTAAAGTTAGTTCTTTGGCACTACCATATGAAATAATAGTTACCCATAACATTCTAAGGAATTTTTGTATTACGGAAGGCGTTGGAATAGACTACACTCGCGAAAAGATTGGCGAGTGCACTCTTTCTATTAGCTTCCGTTTTAGGCTTTCTGATCACTGCAGCGTCTTCTAAGCAGAAGTGGCTGCCATAAATATAGCAGTAGATGTACTGCTCCGGAACGCAGTCTCCTTCAGAGTGGTGTTTATCTACACCGATAGTAGGGCAGCGATTTTAAGCCCTGAGTTCGCTAACTATGCGCACACGATTAGTGAATGGAGCTTTAGATTCCTTATCTCTAGCATCGAACTATTTTATGATTAGACTGGTTTAGCTGCCTCGCCACAGCGGTATTGCAGGCTGATGTAAGACTGATGAGCTTGCTAGGGCAGGTTCTTCAGTATCAATAACTGAGAAATGGGAACGCATAGAAGATCCGTTGGCTTCTTGTGGTTTACTACTGGACTGTTGAGCCTTAGAACAGCAAAGCAAGCGTTGGTCAACTACCAGCAGCTGTGCAGTCGAAAGATCCTTCTGACCCAGGGTATATGAGAAGCGGTATAGGTAGCTATTCAATCTCAACAAATTTCACCTTTCAATGGTTGTAGGAGTTCTAGCTGGCCACTGTCCGATTAGTATTCATGTAGTAAGATTGAACATCTCACCGGATGCCCGCTGCATGGAAGCTGTTTGGAAGAAGATGAAATATAATCATCTCAACACTTCCTTCTCGAATGTTCCGTTTCTGATGGATCAATGTAAAAACCCATCGGATCTCATATTTTCAGACATCTAGGTGAAATAGCGAAAATAGAAATAAAACACCTAAGCAGATTTGTAATAGATACAGCGCGCTTCGACGATAGCTAAGATCCAACTACATTACTTTTTCATCCGGTCTCAGAAAGAACTGAGCGGCTGTTATATTTACAATATAATAATTTAATTAAAAATTTTTTTTATAGCTCTACAATACCTAATTACAGTGTAAAATTAAAATATGCATACTTCCACCCTGTTGCTACACCGTAAGACATTTATGTGATTTTCGGTAAATGAAAAATCTCCGAAAAACACAAATTCATATTTAAACCAATTAAAATTCAAAATGTAGTGCCAATGCTATAAGCAGACAAGCAATAGATGATGACTTAACCTAGCTAGCTTGCTTAAGCGCCTAAATGCATGCTAAGAATATTTGGTTTTTCATAAGACAGCAGAAATGAAGATATTCCAAGCTCAAAATCTCCAAATAAAAACCACAAAATTATAGGCTATACAATGCGCCTACAGGCGAAGAAAGCATAAAACGAGTTGTGAAAGAGAACGAGCATTTTAAGAGAGCGTGAAAGCGGCTGCTAGTGAAAAAGTCAAGTTATTGGTAGAAAACTACAATGCTTTACATACAATATTGCTGCGTCATAAAGTATGATGAAAGGGTGAAGCAGCATTGCTGTGGCAACTGAAGTTTTGTGCATTTTACGAGTCAGCAAAGAGAGCGTTAGGGAGGAGTGTGAGAAGACGCCCTTAAATCCCTGCATACTCAATCAAAAATCATTTCTACTCAATATTCAATCAGTGTAACAATGCGAAAACATTTCGCATGATGCAACAAAATACAACAATGCAATGTCACACACAGGCACATACAAACAAACTTGCAAAGCAATTGATGCAACAGTGAGGCAACGTTGTAACGTATACAAATGTGTGCGTGTGCGCGCTATAACTGCGTCATAGATGATGCAACAATGCTGTAACAAAAGCAACAACAATAACAATATCGACAACAACAACTGTTACTACAACACTCAAAATGTAATTAAAATTCGATATTCTTGTTTTCACAGAAGAGTTACAAGCGATCAAATACACACACTTGCACAAACACATATACACAGTATCACCGAGGCACATACACAGGCACGCATGCATTGCAGGTTATAACAAATAAACCAACTTTATGTTGCACGGACCATCAATGGCTGAAAGCCTGTTTGTTTGACTCAAAGCGGCAGCGGCAGCAGCATCACGACAGACTGTCAGATAAACAACAAAATAAGCGCACACAATCGCCAACATCTTGCCCCCCGCCTTGACATTTTTGTCTATGGTCTATGCCAGTTGCATGTACGTGACTATGCAAGTGAGTTGCCAATGCCGGATAGCTTACTAGTCACGTGTTGTTAGCCCGGTGCATACATGTGTGCCTGTGTGACTGTGTGAGTGTGTGCTTTGCGTGTGGATACGCCAAAATTCGGATGTTGTACAATTTAAATTTTTGGTCAGTTCTGCACGTACTCTTCGCCAATATATACCGTTGCAGTTTGTGTGCATAGCAAGTAGTTACACAAACACACACACACACATACTTATATATATGTGAGCTAGCACAAGCTAAGACTCACACCTATATAGAGAATGACAAAAGAGTGCAGTTGCAAATTTGCATACAGTATATACATGTAAGCAAATGTAATACAATGTTTGATGGGCTGTGTGCAGAGCGTTGCATACTTTTGTGCGTTCGCATCGATTATACTCTTGTGTAATGAAATAACATTGTGTTATGCATTACCACTGAGTTGGTTGTTTGACAAAGCATGTTGAAATATTTGTTGTTGTTGTTGCTGGATGGCATCAAATTTACAATGTCCATTCGCCTTAGAGTGAATTTATACAATACATTTATTTAAAACTTGAAGGAAATTTTATGAGAAAATATTTCTAATATGAAACTGTGGCAAAGATTTTGAGACTTCGAGGTGAAAATCCTTTATTGCAAGCGTAATTTATTGTAAACATTCCGGAATACCATTAATCATTACTCTAAACATTGAATAATTATAATCACATTAGTATAATTTAGTGACACAGAGCATGAAAAAAGTTAAAAATTTGCAACGCAAACAAAAATTCTGATAATGTTAGCAACACATTGACATTGAATAACTTAGGAGTGCTATATACCATTTTAATACTTTGAGTGATAGGCAAACAAAGGCTTAGCATAGTTCGCAAAACAGGAAAAGGAAACAAAATTATAATTTTTCAATTGTAAACTTTTCAAAGTGAAGTATATCTTTGTTATGAAGCAAAACTTTAATGTATTATATGAAGTCTTCTAGAGTGAATTTAAATTAGCTATAACAAATCATTTACGAGTAAAAAAAAATTAGGAGTAATTTCGGAGTGGTTGAAAATGTATATTTTTATTTTTATTATATGACATTCATTGGAAATACTTAAAAAACTATAGGCAAATATTTTCGGAGTGAAATAAAAAATTCGGAGTAATTTCGGAGTTGTGGAAACAGTTGTTTAAAAAAAAACTAATAAAATAACCAAAGTTTTTCAATTTTGTATATGTATGCTTCGGACTAAATTAGGAGTTATTATACAGTAAAAATCTAGTATGGTGTATTATATGAAATCTGCTGTCGTATTAAACAATTTGCAACAGGAAATTTTTTTAGTAATTTCGGAGTAAATTTCAATATATTAATTATCTTGAGTTATAAAAATTCGTTTTTAAGATTTTTAATAGTAGACTCTACAAGAAAGCTGCAAATTTAAGATATTCGGCAGAACTTGGAAATCGCCAAAACTATATGTATATTTCTTATGTGTAACATACATACGTTGTTACTTTAAAATATGAAAAACCTTGAGAGTTATGAAATTCAATTAAATTTATGTCAATATGAAATCATAATTTCACTTAAAAAGGTTTCGGCAACAACTAAATATGATTATGATGCACACAGACAATCGTTTTTTTGAGTAAGCGCTGCTGATAACTCAATAAGTTCATGTCTTAAAGAATGCTAACGCATACAAACAGTCATACGTATAATTCATACAACTTTCTTCCCCAGCAACGCTGCTGGATGGTATCGAAAGACAGGCGCAAATATTAAATTATGTACCTGCGTTGGTATTTTATACCCCAAGAGTATATTTTGTTGATATTCTCGTTACAGCGGCTATTATTATGCATATGTGACCGTGCTGATGGAGACGTAAGTCAGCTGTAGGCTGTTGTTGTACGTTCGATGATGGTGGTGCTTGCTTGGCTGTTCATACATACATACAATATATGTATGGTCCCTCATGAGTGCTGAACTAACAATAGTTCGTTATATTCATGCATGTATTGTATATATATGAACATGTGTATGCGGCGTATGGAGTATTATGAGTGTTATTGTTGTTATTATGTTATGCAAAAATCTGTCATTCAAGCGAGCGGAAATCATGCGAATATACTAAACACAATATTGTAATATTTACAAATGTATGCATTAGTGTGCTCATATGTGCATATGTGTGTGCGTGTGCACAGCAATCGTATGATAAAAGACATGTCAAATACCGACAGGACACAACAGTCAGCATACCGATGTTGTACAAGGTGTCGAGCAGGGTCACTAGGTGCACATGTAAAGGCATAAGCCAGAACAGACAATACACATACATGCGAATATATGTATGTACATACATTTGTATATAGAATTGCGTATGCATGTGAGCGTGTGCTCGGCGCTTATATTGGAAATGTTTCGCATTATTATGCATTGTAGGCTGTCAATGTGGACGTGTGTTGTATATATGTGTATGTATGTGTTACCATATATGTGCGTCGCTTGTGTGGGGATGGTGTAGGATTTTTTAGCTTACTTTTCAGGCAAACATACGTGAGCGCTAGTGAAACTGGCGTTTGATTAGGGGTTGATAGGTGAAACTGTAGACATTTAGCTAGCCTATAGGTGCCGCTTGGTTGATCCGGTGTTTAGTTTGGCATGCTTGGTCATACGAGTACCACGCTGATTTACATATTTGATATCGTCCTATGCGAGATTGAAAATGTTGGTGAGTGGCAGAGGTTTGCTGATATCCATACCATCCGTTATTAGGCAGGATTTGTTTTTTGATGTTTATACCCAACACGTGTTATTTTGTCGGTAAATGTGCTAATTGCAATTCTTTAGCTCTAAAAAGTTATGATCGCTTAGTGGTAATACATAAGTTGGGCTTGAGTTAAATTAAAAGAAATAAATAATTTCATTTAGCATATATTTAGGCGTTATATGGAATAAGCGGTTTGCGCACTTAGTTAAAATTATTGATATACATTATATGTAGTTTATCAATTTTAAACTTTGCGAAATTACAAATATATTATGAATGGAAAAAAGGAAGAAGACTTAAATGAGCAACAAAGAACTCTTTTCGGAGTCTAAGAAAGTTTTCAGAGTAATTTCGGAGTAGTTGAAAACTTACAATTTCCATATTCTAGAGTTTTATTAAAATAACCACCAAATTATATATTTCTATTACAATAAAATAAACCGTGAACAACTTAAAACTAAACCAGCCTTCAATATTGTATCTGAAGCTTTAAAAACTTCACCTTCTGCAAAAGAAATTTCTTAACCAGTATGGTTCAATAAGTTTGAAAGCGGCATATAGTAACTATTATATAACACAAAAATTTCCAATATATGTATATTAATTTGTATGTTATTTATATACATATGTTTATATGTATATATTTTTTTCCCCAGATTTTTGCTTAAAATTTTTCTCTCAGTTTCCTCTCAATTAGAATCCTGTTGTTGAAGGCTGACATTATTAGACTCTTTGTTTTTATATGTGCATATCTATATACATTAGCTTAGCATTTTATATGCTATATGCTGTATCGCACATTATTGTCTTGTAGCTATTTACATTGAAAATATATACCTATTTACATATGTTACAGTTATTCTTTTTCAGTTTCACTGATTTCAATACTTTTTTCTCTGTCACAATAAATTGAATTAGTTTACATTTATAATATATATGAAGCTTATGCGCCTGTACTTGGTATTTCTAAAAGGCTCACATGGTGGCTGTTGTTTGTAAGATTATATAAATTTTCTTATGTGTGCGTATATGTGCACAAAGGCATAACTACAACAACAAATATACCACAAGCTATCTTCGCAACCGAGCAAGTTCATGCGACTGTCAATTACTTTTATTTTCTAGGCATTTCTTTGATTTGAGTTGCTTGCCATTTGCGCTTAGTTGTGGGCCTTTGTTTATTCAATGCTTGTGCGTGTGTATGTATGTGGAAAATTTTCCTGAATTTTTTTCTATAAGATTTTGTTTATTAAACAAACTGTCAGGAAAATTTCTACGTAGGTTTATTTGAATTTGATATGACATCTGACCGAACATAGCAATAAAGTATTCTTTGTCAAATAATTCGTTTGCAGCTGCTTGTGAGATACACATACAAAGACAGATATGTGCTTAATAAAATCAGCTTTGTGCTTGTAAGTTAATTAAATAAAATTTTTGACAACAAAGAACCATCAAGTAAAATGAATTCATTGAATTTGGCAGTGAGGATTTTTGAGAAATTAGTCATATAATAAATATTTACTAATTTTCAAACATATTGATGGATATATTATACAATATATAGTGAGATATTATAGTTTTTACGTTCATGCATAGACCCCAAATGTAATACATGAAATATTTTAAAATTTTAACAAATTCTTAAGACTTTTGTAAACCGATTGCTTTTGATTGTACTCTGTTTTGAACCGCATATGCTGAGAAAAAAATTATAATATATGTTATACCTACAAGAAAACACTTATACATATATATTTTGTTATAAGATTGTTACTATACAAACAAAAAATAAGAACAACAAAATAGTAAATAATTTGTAATAAAGTATTATTTATGAACAATTTTAAGTAAAGAAATTTAAAAAATAATTTCTTCAAAGTCTCTAAACGTTTTTACCCGTAATTTCTACGTCAGTCTCTTTAATTTTTTTTATAATATTATATTATAACTTCAAATATAATACAAACTTGGAACAGCACAGTTTTTGATATTAAAATGCAGACATTTTTAACACTGCCTGGAGTTATTCTAATCACTTACCTGAAAAGAGAAGAAAAATAATAAAGTTAGTAAAATGCAGCAGTTAGGCTAACGTGAAACTAGCTTCCAGGAAAAATATTTTAAATTGTATAACATTAGGCGCTATATGAAATGTTTACTTATTTTGAAGTATGTTATACTTATACTGAAGTATGTTTATATTAACTTAAGCATACTTTTAGGCGTTATATGATATTCGTCGATATTAGGCTTTAAATGCTGAGGATTGTTTAGACGCATTAACAAATCAGGTACATTACATAATATTAGCAAAAAAATTAATTCTCCTTAGCATACTTTTAGACATTATACTAATTTCTTAAAAGAACACACTAAGTTGAGTATCTTGAAATTATTGAATATAGGAATAATTTGGAATAAACATTTAGTTTATTATAGGAAATCATTTGAAGAGAACTCAAATCAGTTATGACGAATTTTTTAGGAGTGAAATAAAGTTTTCGGAGTTTATTTTATTACATGAAATCGATTGCAGAGGACTTAAAACAGCTATGATGATTTGTTTAGAAGTGAAATAAAGTTTTCGGAGTAATTTCGGAGCAGTTAAAATTTACAATTTCGATGTTTTTAATTATATTACAAGAAACATCAAATCTATTAAATTATAAGCTTAATTTCTTAACTTGAGTTTTTTTAAAATAATTTTGTAAAATATAAGCCACATATTACTTTTTATTATTTAATACAAAATATTTAACGATTTCCAAATAAATTATTTGGATATATTTATTAATTATTTGTCTCGATAGGGTGCATTAAAAAAATTTTACTTTTCTCGAAATTATTTTTTGATTTTAGTAAATTTTTATATGTGCATACATATTATATATTTTAAAAAATTTTAGTCTCACGTCAACACGCGCACACACAGACCAAAGGCACAACTTTTTTTAACTTTCGCTTTGCCTTAACAACCCGTTCGGCACGGCACTCAATAATCAACAAGCAGTCGCAGCGTTAATACAAACACTGACAGCGTAAGCTAAAAAATCAACAGAATTCGCTTGACGTTCTAATTTTCAACAATATCCTGTTTCCTTATTATTTTATGCCTTCCGTGCGGGAAGAAGAATTTATATTAGATTTTGTATGCGCAAGTAAAGTTTTGCCTAAAAAGCGGGTGCAGCGTATCGAGTAGCTAAGTCGTCTATTACTGCTAAGAAACACAATACATGTCAAACACGCAGCGTTTTCTCGCTAACGCCTGCTGTGCTGCTACATTATGTCGCCATCTTTGTTGTTGCTTTGTTGGATTTTCCACTTTGTTTTCAACGCTTTTGTATTTTGCTTAGCTGTGGGTGAAACTGTTGTGTAGCCACTTAGTCGGCAGGCTAGCCGTCCGGCCGTTAGCGGCGATAATAATAAAATCTCGTTAAAGTGTTAACATGATGCATAAAGACGCCCTAAAGTATGCTTTTATGCTTTTATTAGATTTCGCGCAGCAACACACACCAACAAAAATGTAGACAAAAGAAAGCTGCTGAGTGGCAAGAAAGTTATTTTACTTAAGATGACGTGTCTCCACTACAATTATAAAAGAGCTGCCGTTGCTAACGTGTAGCTGACATGGTGGTGTAGGCATTCGCCTGTGACCTGCGTATTGTTGAAATCTGCAGATTAGGCTTTAACGTTGGCCTAAGCAGCAGGCAGCTTTCAAAGAAAGGCGTGGCGGTGGTGTGCAACGCAAAAAGATGTACACTGCAGCGCTAAGCAGTTGGTAACGAAAATTATAGCCTACTTTTAGGCGCTTACTGGCGTACAATAATGTTAGTTTAGCTGTTGATTTGGTAACTTTTTGACTGTTTTTGTTTTACTTTGGCGAAAATAAGGGTATTCTCATTGTTGTTGGTGGCCGTAGCATTTTACAGCGCCCATATGTATGCTGTGTACTTATTGTGAAAGCGGAAACCGAGATTTACAATATTACACGCCTGCTGCGCTGCTTTGTAAATATGTGTGCGTTATCATTATGCCCAACAACAACAATAATAACAACAAATTACTTTATATACTGCTTGAAAAGCTGCATGGGCTAACATACCGCCCTGAATTGGTTAAGCAAGCGCGCGCTTAAATTAATTTAGCACACGTTTTAATTTTCAATGAGCTAGAAAATTGTGCGTCAGCAGCAAAATAACAGTAAAACGCTAGCATTCGGTAACATAATAGCACTGAATTGCCACCAAAGGGGCACCGACAACGTACCTAGTTGCTATACAATGAGGAAAATGTGACGCCGCGTTGGGCAGGAATGTATGGAAAGTATTTTATAGCACAGTTAAGCTGACATTATGCCTTTAGCTGAATAAAGGTGAAGACTTGCTAATATATTATATTGAAAATAATTTTCTAGAAAAAATGCAATTTAAGCCGTTTTATGCTCATCAAAAACTCCTATTTCAATTAGCAGCTCAGCGATTTTATTAAGTTAACTCAACCTCCATCAATGCACGGCAAGCTGACAGAAATAATTCGTTTATCCGGCGCCATAGAAATGTAATCCAACTCTTTTTTTTTTCTATTCGCCACTTGTTGTTGTTATTGCATGCTTTTGCGCTTCAATTTTACTTTTGTCCGCTCATTAATACCAATTAGTTATCTTGAGTGAAGCTCAAAAATGTCAGTTTCACTTTCATTTCCGCCTAATTGAATTTGTGATATCGATGCGCTAAATGAAATTATAAACACACACACCCACACACGTATACGAGAGCGCACACCCGTTTACAAACTAACGCACAAACACATAAAGAAGTATAGTGTTGCTGCGAAAATACGTGCTCGTATTTGTGCCGAAGTTTATTTTGCCCAACGCAGCACGCTACAAAAATTCTCAATAAATTACATTAATTTTCCAATAATATGCTTTTTTGTTGTCTTTGCGCTATACTATCTATACAGAAAAAAGTATATAAACCACTTCGCTGTGTAGTGCATAGCGAGAAGAAATATTGTCGGAGATATGCGGCAAAGTGACGCAAACACACCCATATTTGAGCGCATACTCAAATAATATAGCATACTTTATGGCGCTATACAGACAATCAACCAAAGCTAACCCACAATGCTGATGGCACGAATGTAATGAAGATAAGGGTCATGATCTGTCTCAGAACTTAGCTAATCTTTTATTAATATAAGCTAACGAATTCAAAATGAAGCAAAAAATAAATAAATTGCAGATAATGCACAGACATAAACACACATATGCACGGCTTAAGCTTGTATACTTGTGCATAAGTGACTTTTTGTGTTATTTGCTGCGTATGTATTTGGTTAAGTATATAAGTAATAGTAAATAAAAGCTTTATATAGCATTGCATATAAGCTTTGCTTTGGCAAAACCAAAAGCAGCAAAAAGCGAGTGAAGTGAAAAATATAGAGCCTTGTTGCTAGCAATATATAAATGTATACATGTATAGCTAAAAGAACAACAAAAATAATGCACGAAGTACAGCAACAGTGTAAGTAATGTTAATAACGTATCAACTGAAAAAGGATGCGCTCAAGTGAGTTAATTAAATTTAGCAAAGTTTTCGACATTTTTCGACATGACGTAGTATGTGGTAAGTATATGAGTAAACGGATTATAGTAGAGCGTTTTATTGGCAGGAAATATGGTATTAGTGTGGCATATCAGAAGAAATGCGCTAGACACGTGCAGGATGATAGTAGAAGGAGGTTACTTTAAGACTTACTGAAAACACTTAGATATATATAAACGTGTGTGTATGCGTAGTTAGGTTTACAAATGTAATATTAGATATATAAATTTTGCTGTTAGTATATGCAAGTGATGTCAATACCAGATTTTTTGATTATTATAAAATACTCTAGCATATATATGGGTGTTAAAATAATTGAGTAACTTATGTGCTACAAAATTTAATGAAAAAAAAAATTCAGTAATACATAGTAAGATATTTCTAAGTTTTTTTCAATATATATATTTTCTTTTCGAAAAGTTTGAACTGTCAATTACAATAATAGAAACAAAAAAGTAAAATTAATAAAGAGGTTTTTGTTTTTGAAATTATTGGATTGCAAAAAGCGTAGAAAAAGGGGTTATTCAGGCAAACGAAAGCTTAATTTGCAGTCTAATAGTAAGAAAAATTGTATTTGTTGTGATTTAAAACGAATGGCACAAATAATTTTGAAATCTAAACGTGAAACAAAAACAGAATCTAAAATTTTTAATAAATATGTACAAAATGTAGTATATTGGATGAGTCTAGGTATATTATAAACAGTTATAATAAAATATTTATATAAAAATATTACCAGTTGCCGTAAATAGAAACAGAAGCAGAAACAGAAATTACAACAGAAATAGAACTGAATTTATAATTTTAAATTATATATGAAATAAGCAGTCAACTCTGAGAAAAACTATATATAAAATATATTTCGAAATTTATACTAATTTTATTTATAATTGATTTCATAATAGCGAAATGGTGTCAAAAACACTAAACCACAAAGCAGCTGAAAATGCCACGTGTACCAATATCTATACTCATGCATATGCACCTAAGAGCAAATATATACACACACACACATTTATAAATATGAGAGCTCTTCCAGCCATCACTTCCACTTTGCAACTTCACTAAAAGTTTTTACAGAAACATATTTGCATGAGTATGTGCACCCACACACGCATTACCCATTACATGACACATCTTAATTTCTTTCTGAGCGCAACTTTTTACATTCACTGCAAACACCACATGTGTCGCCGCTGCTTTAAATGCTAGCCAACTCCCGCCGTGCAGCTAAATAACAAAAATTGTCAACACAATTTACTTGTATGCGCGCTGTGTATGTATACACCGACATACACCATACGCACACACACACACACATATATATATATATATATTAATATAATACTCAAACTCACACATGCACTAAGCAAACAGTCAAGGTTGCTTTTATTTGCAGCTACCGGACGCAAGTGTGCTTTATTAACACATATTTTGTGGCATAAAAGTTAGTGTGTTTTTATAGTTGTTGTTGGTTTGTATATGTGTTTGCGTTGGTCACACATATGAGTCTCCAGCTGGGAAATGCAATATTTGGCAGCAGTTCTCAAGTGTTGTTTATGAGTTCATGAAGGCGGCGGAGCGCGGCGTTAATAGCGAGAGTGTGCGTTATGAAAGCGCGTTTGTATGTATGGTTGTATGGTGGATAAGAGTGTCAGCGGTTAACGTGTTTTTACTTCTACCATATATGTCGCGTATTTCTGTCTTTCTGCAAGTTTTATTAGTTATCGCTAAGCGCGGCGTCGGCTGTTTTGGAGTGTTGCATAAACCACAGGCGCTGAATGCGGTTTTGTTATTGACGATATTAGTTTAATACAGCTGTTGTGGTTAGATTTGGCATTTTAGCGCTCTTAGTGTTTGCGTTAATTTGCGAAAGTAACTGATGTGGTGGAATTAAAGTGATAAGCTTCTGAAATTTATTTTTCTTCATACCGCAATGTTACAAAAATGGCGTTAGTTCATTGGTTTGTGTAAAACATATTTTTTTTTGCATTTTTTGTTTGTAAACTACTACAATTTTGTCTAATTAATAGCTGCGATCTCAAAAGTTGTCCAAATCAGGCCATGATAGACTTATTTTTGGCAAATATTTTGCATAACCGAATCCTAAAAAAATACTTTAATACTTCTTAAGGTTACTCAGAAGGACAGTCACTCTAAAGTTTTTAGTTATAAAAATTATTAATATAACCTTATATGGCAGTGTTTAGAAATATTTAGATAAATTTTTGCCATAATGTTACGGAAATATACGTTGAATATCAAATGTGAGCAAAACTTGTGGCGTACTATAATTTTTTTTTTGAGGATTATTTTTTTAGATAATTTGTATTCTTAGGAAAAGTTCTGAGTTTTACTCTTGTTTGGTAGGCATAATACTCTTCACAGGTGCAATTTTTATAGCATAAATGTGTCTTCATATTGCCTTTGATCGGTCGGCATGTATGACATATGCTATAGCGCTCCGTTTAAAAAACTTTTTTCAGGGATTATATCGTTCTTCGGATTATAATGCGTGACGAGTCTTGTTAAGATCTCTCGTCAAATAAAAAAACTTTTCCATACAAGAACTAGAATCCAAGCGTTCAGTTTGTATGACAGCTATGCACTATGATAGTTCGATATCGGCGATTCCAAAATGACAAATGAGCAGCTTCGATCGATCTCTCAATAACTGAGGGACTTATATATATACTTTGCGTATATACAGGCGGACAGAGCGGCACTGGCAAATCGACTCAGCTCATCTCCGAAGCTGCTTGCTGATTACTACACAATTCTTGAAACTTTAATATATTCTGTTCAGGGTATAAACAGATATTATGACGTGAAAACAGCAAACCTCCTATAAGTATGCAAGAATTTGTTACACTTAGTTTAATTGGTTTTAATTCTGAAAATTAGTATGATTGTTAAGAGATTTATGTAATAAACTTAAAACAAACTTGTGATGAATCCAATATTTTGTAGATTTTTTGTCATAAGCAAGTGAATAAAAAGCCGGTGAAAGTGTCTCTGAGAAATAAAATATTGCCACTTAATTTCTATGTTTTCTTCTTATATTATGTAAAAAATTCCAGTTGATCTATTTTGCTGTCCGCTAGCTGTACTCTTGATAATATTTCATTAAATATATGCCCCAATTTAGTTTTATTTTTTTCATGGCAAAACTCAGCAAATTTTTGCTATAAAAATGTGCGACAGCCAGCTGAGCAAAATTGACTTGGACTTTTCTATTTAAACTTTGTGCGCAAAAGGAATCTACATATATAAAATTATTTCCTAGATTAGTATAACTCTTTTTTTAGCTACGTATGAAGCTCTATGTGTCATTTAGTATGTGTTTTTAAAACTGGATTAAGCAAGCAATACAAGCATGCTAAGTATTGGATGCCACAGAGCCCATTATGAAGGAAATAATAACAAATGCCATTAAAATACGTGGAAATATAATTTGTTTTTGACAGTACGGGTTAAATTTGATCGAAGTAATTTTATTGCAAAATAACTTTTTTTTGTCCAACTACTTGAAATACTAGGAATTTAAAATCAGCTTGAGTATTGATTTTATAAATTACAAAAAAAAAAGCGAGGCAAAGCGACGACTGCATTATCATTAAATAAAGCTAGCAATTACTTTAATTATGCTTAATGCACATATATACCATTTTATACACATGTAACAGTAAATATGTATGTATAGGCAAATAGCTCAACCAAAGCGCGTGTTGCAAGGTGTGAGCGCGTTATTGTCATGAACTAAAGAGTTAAAGGAACTTATTATGTAAGCGCAGCGGTAAGCCACATTTATTGGTCAGCGTGTATACGCACAAAAACACACGCACACCCAATTACAACAACAACAACAACGATAACTTGAAGCTTTACGACTTTTACGCCAATGCCTGTCGCCGCGCAGTCTTTTATTGTTTTTCAAAATTTAATTGAATTGAATTGCATTGAATTATTATTAATAACTTTAGCTGGTTGTTGTTTCGTTTTTCGTATACACCACACGCACTTGCAATGCTGACAGTGCAAGCGCAAAGTGCATCACATATATTTAAGACTTATGTGTGAGGAAAAAAGGTAAAAATGATTTTGCAGTTGAACGTTAAGTGAGTCTGGCAGCGCTGGTTGACGTTTGCCTTGCGGTGCGCGGCGCTTGGTGGTTGGCAACATGTTGCCAACTGTAAATAATTTATTATTATGCGTCATTAACAATTATGTGCCGTTGATGACAATGAAAGTGAGCAAGTGGGCAGTAGTGTGAGTGCCGTGCGGCGAACGCAGTGTTAATATAAGCGTCTACGTTCGTTTCTGTTTGCTGGTGTCTATGTGTGCCTGTATTACAGCTCGTAAATGCAACAACCAACATTTGCTGTAATTTTCAGCCAGTAGCAATTACACTTATGTGCATTTGTATCGCTTTTGTTCGTGTTTTCCATTTGCCATTCGCACATCATGCTTACACACACATACATATGCCATATATGTGTGAAGTCATTGTGCGGCTTGTAGTTTGCCTGCCGTTGGGCATTTCTTTCACATTTCATTTGCGCAACGTACATTTAAAGTGTATTAAAAATGTTGTCTGCATCTCCTTTAATATGTGTGCGCAGTCTACGCCGCTCAAGCGTAATATTTGCGCCTTCATTGCTCATTTACTTTGGTAATGCAATTTTTCTTGGTTTTCAATTTCATGTGTGCAATCAGTGAGCATTTTGAAAGGCAGAAAAATGAAACAAGAAAAAATGTTAACTTCGGTTGCGCCGCCTTCATAAATAAAAGAAGATTTCCATATAAGAGCTTGTTTTGTGTTGTTCAATTTGTATGACAGCTATATGCTATAGTTTTCCGATTTAAACAATTCGTTCAGAAATCGTAGTGTTGCCTTAGATAATGAACTGTGCAAAATTTCGTCAAGATATCGTGTCAAATAAAAAAGTTTTTCATACAAGGTTTTGATTTTAAGCGGCCAGTTTGCATGACAGCTATATGCTATAGTAATCCGATCTGAATATTTTGTTCCGAGATTTTAACATTGCTTTTGAAAATAATCTCTGCAAAATTTCGTGAAGATATCTTGTCCAACCAAAAAGTTTGCCGAACAAAAGCTTTATTTTTTACGGTCAGTTTGTATGGCAGCTATATGCTATATTGAGCTAATATCTGCGATTCCGACAAATGAGCAGCGTACGGGTGAGTAGAGTACGCTTGAAAAATTTCATGTTGATATCTCAAACACTGTGGTACTAGTTGACGCATTTATCGACAGACAGGCGTACTTGGCAAAATTGACTCAGCACGTCACACTGATCATAAATATATATATGATATAGCATTTCCTACGTTTCCTTCTGGTTGTTACGAACTTCGTGGCTAACTTGATATACCCTGTGCAGAGTATAAAAAGGTTGCAAATTGCTTGCCGTTAAGTTGATGAGCGCGCACATAAAGACAAATGCATATATAGTTACATATGTGCATATTAATATACATTTGGGATTGTGTATAAATTTAATTACAACTGAAAAACTTGCCAAATTAAATCAGTCAGCGTGTTTTTGGCTGTTGCAGTCAGCTAAGGTTCATATAAATACTCGCAAGTATTAAAAAAAAAAAAAGTTATAAATAAATGCGCGCTGCCATTTAATTTAAGTGCACATGCGCTGCCACACACATCTATGCACTCAGAATATGCTCCACCACTTTTATCATGCCTTTCAACTCCGCCTCGCTCACGCTTCAACCGCTTTCTTTCATTTACCTCATTGTCGCCTATAAGTATGCCTTAAATTTTTTTTCGCTGGCATTTCAGCGCTCACATGTGCATACGCTGCACAACCTTGCACCACTGCGTTTCAGCCACATTCTTACTGTCCTTCCTGCCAGCTGTCATCCTTTGCGTTTTTGTATGTGTGCGTGTGTGTGTGTGTGTTTGTTGCTGTGTCAGTGTCAATTGTTGTGTTGTTTTTATTTTCATTAAATAAACTTAAAAATTTACTGTCAGCGTGTGGCAACTTGCGTCTGGCAGCAAATTAACTGTCATGAGCGCAAACTCGCGCTTCGTCGGTCCGTTTGGAGTGCACTTCTTATGCGTGCGCAACCATGTGTGCGTTAGTGTGTGCATTCAGGCGTTTTTATTGTTGAACAGGAAACAATTATGCGCTTGCAAAAGTTATTGCTTTCGAATTTTTACTGCATTTCTTGAGTACTTTAAGCGCGAAATGAATTTTGCGGAGTTCTCTTGGTGTTAATGATTGTAAATTTTATTTTTGCAGGCGCTCTTTTATTGGGATTTTTAATTAAAAGATTAAAGGGATGCGGAATTCTTATAATGACATTGAAAAACTTGCCTTAATAAAGCATTTGACCATATAAGCTTAGAACTTGGCTTATATCATATTTTTAGGTTAGGTTGCAATAACTGTTTCTAGGCATTCCGGTTTTTTCGTCTCCTTGATAATGAAAAATAGTTTTTAATGTCTAGTATTTTTTGAAATTTAAAACCACGCCACCAATAAAAGTATGCAATTTTTATTTAATTTTTCAATTGAGCTTCCATAAGAAGTTTTTTTTCGGAGCTTGTGCCTATACTTATTGCTTATAGAAAACATAAAATATGGAAATTGTTCCGGTAAAGAGTTTCGGCAATACAAGCGTAATTGTAAGATTTTTTTTAACTTAGTGTAAATGGCTGCCATTTTTTTCTGAAATGCGGTTTTCAGAGTCAGCGAAGAAACTGACACCGAAATGAAAAATGCTGTATTGATCGACTTGAATACATAATCTTTTTAAATATAGTTGTTAAGTAATGATCGTAGGAATAATATTTTTTCTATTTTTGGTAATAGTGCCGATTTTTTTAGCCACTCTAAAGTGTAAATTTTTTCACAAAATAACGAATTTTTGTTTTTTGAAATCGCCGCCATTTTGTCAAAAATCAAAGTTCATTACATACCTGTTTTCATATAATTGTATAATAATATATATATATTTTTTTGGTTTAATGATTTGAGATAATTTTAAGCAGAAAAATCTTGCTGATTCCAGACAACTTTTTTCGAAGTTCCTTCTGGAGATCAGGTGGATGCAAAGCTATCAAAAATTTTCAGAATTAAGCGCAAATTATTAAACTGCATTGTCTTCTATAAAACTATTTTTTTTATTTACCTTATAAAATGTCTCTTCAAGAAAAAAAAAACTGTTTAAAAACTTGTTTTCTTAGCTGACCATTCATCCCGGTTTAAACGGGAAAGTCCGGATTCTGAGTTAAGCGTCTCGGCCGTACTGGGCTTAGACATTAAAAAAAAAAATTATGAATTGAATAAAATTGTTTGCTCTCGCACCTGTTATATATCGCGATTTTCAGTGAATTATAATATGAAAAAAATCGTTTACTAAAAAAACCGCCCGGATTTTGCCGGCACAAATTTGGTCGCCTTAATATAACCTCTAACTACCACCGACTTGGTTGCAATAATTACAATTTTTAATTATCCAAATTTTCACATCAATTTAATTACTATCTCAGTTCTTGTTTACTGTCACGATTCACTAATATAAATTTTATATATTATTAGTCAAATCATTTATATTTTGAAATTTATATTATTTTATTGCCAATAAAAGTGCTTAATTTCAAATTTGATTAATTGCAAAATTCCAAAAATTTATGCTCAGTGCAAACAATCAAAATTATTGCTAAACGAAATTAAAAATTTGTATAAATTACCGCAAGCTACACACATTGAACGCTTTCACACAACAATTTGATCAATTTAATTGCACTAACGGCTTATAATGTGCAATTTTATTAGCGTAACAAATTAAAATTCCAACCAAACGTGTAACTCTAGCGCGCACATAAATTTCCAAAGCGTTTTAATAACTAACGGAGTAGCGACTCATGCTGGTGTGAGTGTGTGTGTATGTGTGTGGCGATAGAAGTAGGCAATTTCAATTTTACTACCAATTAAATGTTTGTTCATTGCCTACAATAAGGGGAGTGTGTGTGCGAAAGTTGAGTGGAGTGAGAGCGCACTTAAAAACTTTGCCGCATGTTACGCTCACCTAACGGTACACACTGACTGTCTGACGTTTTGTCTGTGCGTCGCGGCTCGGAACGCTAGATATAACGGCAAGTGACAAGTACACCATACCTTTACAGCTAGCTGCCTTTTAGTGTGAGTTAAAGGCACAGACACACTCTCTCACGCACACACTCATTTTATGAGTTAACTATACCTATACATAACTGTACTTGTAGTGCCGTCAAACTTTTCCTATAAACATTTCAAATGAAATTCTGTCATATTTCGTAAAAATATGCATGTGTGTATATGTGTGTGTTGGCTGTATTGTTTAAGTGGAGTTTGAAAATGAGCGACGCGCAGGGAGCCAACGAATGACTGTGTTGAGTGCTGAGTTTTAAATGCATATGACATGTAAACAATACCTGAACGTAAAATTTTAACAATATCCTGCTGCATGGAGCAACATGAAAAACCACAATAACAACAATAACTACAATACTAAATACTACTAAAACAGCAATAAAAACAACTAACAACAATGGTGTAGAAAATTTTGTATAGATAATGTTGGCCGTAAGCTAGAGAGCGCATATGTATGAGTAGATTTTACAACTAAAATGTTGTTGTCACGCATGCATGTATGTGTGCGTGTTGTTGTAAGTGCAGTGAAACATTTCTCAACTTAACACAAACTACTTACAACTGCCACTTCAAACTCGTAACTCATAAAGCTTTAAATGACATATAACTGTTGTCAAACGAAATGTCAATGTAAGTGAGTGTGTGGCAACGCCATAAATATAACTGTATAAACATGCATATGTAAGAGTGGCAGGCAACGGTGTGTGCTGTGTTGCCGTCAAGGCGTGTACAAAAAAGTTATTAGCAATTATTTTGACAACAATAAAATTTCATTACAAAGCAACGTTGCCATGACAAACTGCCACAGCAGCATTCCACAGGCATTCAAGCGCACACAGGTGCGTTATAAATGCATATATGTATATATGTGTGTATATGTATATATATTGTATGCAATATAAGTAAATATATGTGTGTATTACGCATCGATATCCACGCCTGCTTTCGGAAATGTCAGAAATGCCAATAATACAGATTTAATTACAAAAAGCGAATTGTTTGATTTATGCAGCCGGAAAGATATCAAGCATGTTGTCTTTTAGACGTTTATGTTGAAACTTATTTGAAATATTTTGTGCATGCTGCAGCAGAAATTTATGTGGCAAAATATGTGGTATGTGCTCTATGTGCCTTAAGTGGTACAGCATGGCGAGCAGAAAAATTTGTGCGAAGTCTTTTAAGATTTTGAAAATTTAATATATGAGGAATGACTCTCCAATATTTTAATATGCTATGAATTACCAAAAACAAAAAAAAATATTTTTGTTGTTGTTGTAGCGGAAGAATTCTACAGAGTTGACAGTGCTTGGCCGCATAAAATCCGGGTCCGTTCCGGTTACGTAGACCCGACTGTGGTGGGAAAACGAAATTTTATTTGTCTCGGTCAGTTTGTATGGCGGCTACATATATACTATGGTGGTCCTATATGGATATTGAGCAGCTTCTTGGTGAGGGACGCATGCAAAATTTCAGCTCGATATCTCCAAAACCGGGGGATTAGTTTGCGCTTACTCAGACAGACAGACAGAATCACTGACTAAATAACTAAGCTTGTCACGCGGCTCATTTATATATAAACTTTATAGGGTCTTCGCGGTTTTTTTCTGGGTATTACAAATTTCCTTACTTAGTATACCCTGTTCTGGTTACAAAAAAATAAAATAACTGTCTACTAACTTGTATTGTACTAAAATGATTGAAAAATCAATTATATAAAATTTAATTTGCTTCTATAAAATTTGTTTACAACAATAAGAACACTTGATTAAATTTGCAATGCTCGAGAGCGGCAGACTTAAAATATTTTATAAAAGTGTGGGTGTAGAAGCAAACGCAAATGCAAACAGGCAAAAAATGGCACTTGCTGCCAATCGCCACCAACCAATGCGAATGCATAAATTATTTGACAATAATTAAAATCAATTTTTGGCTTGGTTGGCGCAGCTGCAGCATAGCGATGCGTTGCACGTGCGTGTGCGTGTGTGAAAATGGCGTTGAAAGCCGCTAGAGCAATAAAATATATACAAACAATAACAAAAAAACCGTAAGTACAACAATGAAAGCAACAGCGCCATCAATAACAACAATTTTAAGCACACTCACACATATATATATATATACCTAAATGTATGCATACAAAAGCATAATAGTTGCCATAGCAGCCGTCGCTGACAGCTTCACCCACTGCTGCTGTTGCTGTGGCATTAAGCCGCCACTGACGCTGATGCGCCCTGAAGTATGCAACGTAATGCCTTCACAACGCATATGTGATGTATGCAGCCGTAGTGTGTACAATATTTTGGGTGGAAGCGGTGTGTACACATACTTGTGATGAGTAAGTGCAGAGTTATATTTGTTTATATGTGTGCATTGCGTATGTGTGTATGTGTGTGTGTGTCTCAGAAAATTTGCATGCTGACAGCGTTGGATGGGTCATACAGCCATGGATTTTATGCGTATTCATACTGTCTCCTGCCAACAGTCAGCCCAGCGCCAGTCACCATTAGCAGAAGTGCTATCTCACATACGCTGGTGTCTATAATAAAGCGCCACGCTAAAGCATGTGTTCGTGCGTTTGTGTATGTGCTATAAAGACGCACATGTATTGAGCTTAATTTTGTTCAGCGCGTCCAATATGAAATCCAATTGCGTGAACTGTTGTTAAGGCAACAGCGGGGCGCTACTTTCATATACCATATATAACTCTATGCTCAAATGTATACTTCGCTGCGCTGTGACTCTTGTTGTTGCTGTGTATTGCGTTGCTCTTTTGTTCGGCTGCTGTTGGCGGCGGGATTAAAACGTGAAATGACGTCATTAACATTTTGGTTTTGCCATAACCGCATATTTTGCGTAATAAGGTAGGTTAGCGTGCGCGCCAGCAATCCGGCGCTTCGGTCCTTTGTGTAATGCTAGCTCTAAGGGCGGCAGGAAATGCATGCTTTTACGCATAAACAGGCAAATAACGCATACATACATACAAAAACACAGCGGCACTCACATACTACCACACCACTACAACTTTGCTGTTCTCCATTTTGTTTAGCCTGTAATGAGGTTTGAATGGCAGCTGCTGTTGCTGACAGTTGAGCTGCTGCCTGCTTGCCACATGGCTCTCAACCTGTACAATCAAAGCTTCCCTGTCTACCCCTTCACTTCACTATTTCTACGCATGTTCAATAGTTAATTTCTGCTCGCTTCTTAACTACATTGCTGTCTAGTTGCGCCTTAATTTAAGACAGAAAATTGTCTGTGTCAGCCATGCAAGTGCCACCCTACATGTACCCAGCTTTAGCGCAAATTTGCCCTATTTCTCAAATTGCCAATCTCTCGCCTCGGATTGCTGCTCTTGCGGTTATTTGCAGCGAGTCTGTGGCGCAGCCTTGCTGCCCATCTAGCGTATGTCCTTCAACGTTGGTTTAATTAAAATGCAAGCCTACTCAAACTTGCCACACACACACAGACAGATGCCTGCCCATGTAAAGGTCCAATATGCATGTAGTTATTAATGCATGGTATTCTCCACTAGGCATTGACTTGTGGTGTGCACCACTGCAATTTGACGGAAATAACAAAGGAAGTCAACGGGTCAAATCGAAAGAGGCAATCAATTTCATGTTATTTTTTCGCTTACTGCTAATGATTATGGAAGTGGTGCAATCACTGGCTTTGTGACGACTGAAGAGAAGAAAACGAAAGATGATAAAATTTGTGGTTGAGTAGTGAGAGTTTGACGGGATTGGATTTTGAACCTATTGAAGGCAATTTATTTTACCAGGAATATTGAACTATGAATTATAAATTACAAATTATGAATTATGAATTAAGAATTAATTTTTAAGAATTAGGAAATAAGAATTAAGAATTAAGAATTATGAATTATAATTTATGAATTATGAATTAAGAATTATGAAGAAAGAATTATGAGTAATGAACTATGAATTATGAATTAAGAATTAAGAATTAAGAATTAAGAATTAAGAAATAAGAATTAAGAATTATGAATTAAGAATTAAAAATTAAGAATTAAGAATTAAGGATTAAGAATTAAGAATGAGAATTAAGAATGAGAATTAAGAATTATGAATTAAGAATCAAAAATTAAGAATTAAGAATTAAGGATTAAGAATTAAGAATTAAGAATGAGAATTAAGAATTAGGATTATGAATTATGAATTATAATTTATGAGTTATGAATTAGGAATTATGAATAACAAATTAAGGATTATGAGCTAAGAATTATGAATTATAAGTAATGAATTATGAATTTAGAATTACGAATTATGAATTATGCATTATGAGTTATGAATTATGAGTTAAGAATTACGAGCTATGAATCATGAATTATGAATTCTGACTTAAGAATTAAGACTTGACAATTATGTATTATGGATTATGAATTGAAAATGGTGAATTGAAATGATGTAATACTAATTATGCATTATGAATTAGCAATAAAATTTGAAAGATGAATAATATATGGATGATTACTTAAGAATTACAGAATCATGCCATTTTTGGTATTTATTACAAAAGTTAAATATTAGAAAGTCGTAGGGTTTATATGAGAAGTGTTAGAAAACTTCCATTTTAAGTCTCTAAGCTTTGGTAGACTTCAAAAAAGAAAAACATGATTTCTGAAAGTAGTCTCAGTACTAATATTTGCAATTTCCTGCGCCAAAAGACTAAGCCTTTTAACATTTTTTCAATATGTCCCTACACGTAATCCTTTTCGACACTTCTAATGACGCCCTCAAGTGTTTGTGCTAATTTGCTTGCGCACTTCACTCAGCAGCTGTTGACAGGCAGCTATCGTCTTTAGTGCCGAACAAGTGCAACATATGAGTATGTATGCATTTAAATGTGTGGGGGTGTGTCTATATGTAAGTTGAGATTGGCACAAGCACTCGTCAACCGCTCGGGCTAAGCAGGCTGACTGATAGACATGTAGACAGGCGAGACCGGCAATTTTCGCTGTCAATGCAAAGGAACCAAACCCAATGCAGCCTTCAAGGCGCTCAAGCACACATGCATACAAACATTTGCATATGTTTATGATTACAATTTGCTGCAAGAACATGTGTAGCTTGAGTAAAGTGAAAAGCCGCACTCAACACCGCTGCTGTTCAACTCAAATGCACTTCACTTATGATTACTGTCAGTCAGTCAGTCATTCAGCCAGCTTGACTGTGGCAACCTGCTGCTTAGCATGCATACAGCTGCTATAGAAATGCGTTGGCATTGCAATGCTACTTATGCAAATTGCAAGGCTACCGCCATAAACGACTGCAACAACAATAAGCAGCAGTCAGTTAGTCGCTGGTTAAAACACCAACAACAATAATAAATACCATTTCGACCACCGGTTATAGCGTCGTACCGTTAACTGTTGCCAATATCGCAAGTCGGAGTTAAAGCCACAAGCGTAGACTATAAGCAGGCGCATGGATGCACTGCTATGCTGGTTTATGACATGCAACCCTTAATGCTATTTGCCGTTGCTGGTGGTTGGTGGCTTGTGGCGGCGTGTTGCAAGCATTATTGAAGCAACATGTCATTTTTATTCTCCTGACAAAACTGTCAGTCGAACATTCAACATGTTAGCACATACATACTGCATATATGCATTGGTTAAAATGTTGTGGAATATGCCATTATATAGATTTCTGCATTTTGCGGGGGTTGCTATTGGCGCCAATGTGTAATTTGGTTGATTGCGCGTTTCGTCATTGGAGTCACTTTCTTTGAGTATTGCGGGGGCCAATTGCATTCACAAGTCTAAAATGCAGGCATTAATCGATCGCCTTTATTTAATTATTTTAAGTGATATTCAGCACAATGAAACACTGGCTTTGAATGTTAGTATGCTAGAGATATGACTAAGGTGTGGAAAATATACTTTGAAAAGAATCCAGCGTTAGAAGTGAATTTATTTTAGACAAAAAATTCGAAATTTCTTGCCTACATTTGGGCTGTAGTGTGAAAGCATACTAACGAAGCGTGATAAAGGCACTGAGTGTTAAAGATACTCCGTAGATGTATAAGGAAAAGTAAGATTCTCATTATACATCATTAGTGTCAGTAATATTTTACAGACTAATCAATAAATGAAATGACAGAATTGCATCTAAATATACGCCACATTTTATATTGAGATTATATTTTTGCACGTTTGCAGATGGCAAGAAATACTGTGACGCATGCAAGGGTTAAAGTATAAAAATATCTTGCCTGCTTTCTCCATACTTACGTTAAGTTGAAAAATTGTACAATATAACAAATTCTATTTTATTATATCTCATTCTTAAAACTATTTAAATGATTAAAGAATAGTGAAATATTCTGAAAGGTTCAAGAAATTAATTTTTTCACCTTATAAACTAAATTTGGCCACAGCAAATTTTTGCTTGGTCGAACCTTAACTATTTATAGCTTAGAATTTTGATACTTTTAATTTTGAAGTTGATTCCAAATGTTTTGCGTTTTATTATAAATTTTCACATGCCAAAAAGGCACAGAAAAAAAAAATAGAAGTTAAAAATATATGTTTTTTAATAAAATTCTTAGCCGTCTATACACATTTGCTGCTGAGTAAAATTCTAATCAGTTAATGGAATTAACATCTTAACTTGACAGTTGCGTGTCACTCCTTCAATTTTCTGTCAACGGCGCATACTCGATCAATTTTTGTTTTCGCGTGACAAGATTTCGAACATAATGCCATAGTTTTTTTCACTTCATTGACGATGATACTCATCACGCACACATAACTGTAGTGTTTGTCAAGCCTCTATCACTCAAACACTCGCTTATTGACAATATTATAAACAAATGTCAAATTATTTCTATTTTGCCGCAGAATTTCCATAAGTTTATGGCAACATACTTTTTTTTTGCTGCTATTAATGACATTATTTGCGATACATCACAAATATATAACGAAGTATGATTGACAAAGACAGCAGGCAAGCGTGCGCTGGCATTGACTAGTTATAGCTAGCAGCTGCCGGCAGGAAGTACGGACTAGCGCGAAGAGTAAAAAAAAGCGGCGTCAATAACAGTTAGCTGACAATGCTATTGACAATTGTGCGCAATAAGAAGAAATGAATTGAGTAGCGTGGCATATACACAGGCGCGAGTTCAGCGTGGTTTGTTTTTCATGAATTTTCATTATTTTTTTTGTAACTGCACATGGCTCAAGACACATCAGTCTTCATTAAATTGGCAGCTACAATACGCGTTTGCAACAAGTTGTAAGTGACAAAATTCATCAATGTTAATTTGCTGCTGCAATTTTGTTACTTCAAGCATATTGTAGTGGGAAAGGAAAAGCAAGAAATGCTGAAAGTTATAACGAAGTGAGTACAAGCTGTAAGCATGAAGCGCTTATTATTATATTAAGCTGTATGTTTACATCTAACGACTGCCATATACGCGCTTTAGTTTCATAAAAAGCGCTACGCATTTTAAATTTATGCAAATTTCAAGTGAACAAGTGATGTTCCAACATACAATCAACAAACAACCACATACAATACATGTTTAGTCACAATAGAGTGGTGTAGGCGCAAAAAACCGCACGAAATGAAGTGACAGCTTCGATGGCAGGCAATGGCATTGAGCTCTTGATATGCTGTCGCTGTCATTTGAATTGGTAAAGTCAGCCAGTCAGCCAAACCGCAATGCAAGCAACCCAAAGCAAAGTGAAGCCAAGCTGGCAAGCCAACCGACATGTTAAATTATGCAAATTTGATTTCTATGAATGAATGAAGTGTAGAATGAATGACAGCGTGTTGAGGCACACTCACATACACGCACACACATGTATATGTGCGCATATGATTAACTGCCTGGCTGAGTAAGTGGTTGCTTGCGAGTCCGCGTGAGGCGTTTAAATGACGGACGGTGTCTACCCTCATTGTGAAAATGCGCAAATGCGCGATCGTAAAGAAGGGTGCTCATTTGTTTTTGCTTTACTTTTTATCATAGCATACATGCGGGCGCTTTAGCACACATGTGGCTCGCACTGAGTGCATACATGCGTACGTACTTGTATTCGCATTACGGGTGCGGTTTGCGTGTTGGCAGTCTTTAGTGCACTGAGAAAAAGTTCTTGGAATATTTTAATAAAATATTTAGACTGTAAAAAATTAAAAAAAAATTTTGAAGAAAATTTTATAAGAAGTTAAAAGTATTTTAAAAAATATTAATATTTTAAAATTTCGGTATTATTTTTAAATCCAAATTCGGGATTCTGGAGGTAAAATATGCCGAAAAACCAGATTTGGTGCCTTTTACTGCTGTTTTATGAATTGCTCAATTCCGAAAGCACTGCTGAACTGCAGAAGTTTTGAGTAAAGGAGAATTAAGCAATAGTTTGCTTAGGTATATAATTAAAAAATTTCAATTGCATAAATATTCTACTTGAGTATTATTTAGTTTTGAAATTTTTCGTTTATTTTTAGTGGTAATCTTGAGGCAATTCATGAGAATTAAAATAAACTTCACTTCTGTATTAATTGATTTCAAGCTTAAAAACTACTCGGTAAAATTTTTGAAGAAAAAAATTAAATATTTTTGCCTTCGTTGTGGCCTACTCCGTTGATGAAACCTAAAAAATTTCGTCTTGAAAATATTGTGCGTACAGTGACCAACGGACGAACAATTAAAAATTGACAAAATGCCGGCGTTTATACAAAAATATTGGAATTTTACTTCACATACATAGGTTGCCTTTTATATTTCAGGATTTTGCGACCATAGTATTGCAATCTGGTAGCTCACAATTTTATGGTAAAGCTTCACAGTTTTGATGTTACACACACTTAGAACGTTTTGACATATGAAGGCCATTTGCGTTGTTTACAGTAACTTCAAATATTCAGCTTGACCAAAAGATGGAATTAAATCGCGAAAATTTACGTGCGATTATTTTTTACAACTTTTGATGTGTATTAAATCAGCAACTGTGCATCAATGAACTTAATTAAATTTTTGGCGCTGCAGCACTATTAAGGACCAGTATTTATCGATGGTATGGTGTATGCAATCGAGGTAGTAGATGTATTTCGTGAAGGTCATCCGAAATGCGTTGTTGTTTCAGTAACTATTGATACTGTGCGCAAACAGATATTGCAAGATCGTCGTGCGATCTATCATGAGATACTATACTAGGCATTGGTGGGATCAGCATATATTTGATATTACATAAAGATTTGACTGAAAAAAATTATTCAATATGGACCCCACACAATTAATCAAACACTCAAAACAAGAATCGTGTCGATTGGTCGAGTGAAATGTTAAAAGAATTCGATAGCGGTACTTCAAAACGCTGCTATGACATTGTAACAGCTGATGAATCATGAATTTCCGCATATAAGCTTGAAGGTAAACTAGCTAATATTTATTTTAGGAACTAAGAGCACAACATTTTCAATACCTGAAGGGGCGATTGATTGCATTCAGAATGCATGTTTTGGATATACCACAATTTTACCTAATCCCGAAATATATAAGGCAATGCTCGTATAATGAAATATACTGATCTTACAATTAACAATAACTAGGATGGCGCAAGATATCAGAGCAGCGTCTAATCTTTTGTGAAATAAAAATTTATCGAAGAGAACATGGTTGTTTTTATCTGAAAAAGTCGTAGTGTCAGCAACAAAGGACACGTCAGATATAATTTTTACTGAAAACTTTTCCAATGATAATAAATTTTGAAAAAAAAGAATTCCGAAATTGCACTGTATCTGGGTGTATCTATGGAAATTAATAACATAAAAAATAGAATTTATTCACTTTTTACGGGAAATATTAAAAACAATGAGTGTTATGCCATTTTAATGTTGAGCAATATATTTGCTTGAAAACACCGAAACAAAAAATAAGTAAACATAAATAGATGGAAATGCATAAAAATTAGGCAAGGACAAAGCAATGAAAACAATAGCAACTGTAACAACAAAGGTGCGAAAGCGAGAGGAGAAGAGGGGTGGAGTCAAATAAAAAATACAATGTGTATTATCATATGCAAAAGTTCAGCGTTTTAAGCAACAAAATTGAGAAAGAATAATAAAAAAGCGAACAATGATAATAAACAAACAAAGAATACTAAACACTGTAGAGGAACAAAAAAAGCACACACACGCATACATAGAAAATGTGAAAAGTGTATGCAAGGAAGTTGAAAATAAAAAAAAACAAACGAAAAAAGGCGTAGATTAAATACAAAAATGACCAAAGTTAGAATACAACATAAAATAATCACAGAGCAATGACGCACAACAAAAGATATGCAAACACAGAGTAAACAACAACAAAGTGCTGCATAGTAATACACGAGAGAAAAACGAACTAAATACAACTAAAATGGAATAATTTTAAAAGTTTGACATAATAAAATAAAATGTTACTGCTTTGCATGCGCATTTGCAGTTGCGCCCAAAAGCAGACTACAGCAAATGGCAGCACATTTAAATATTTAACTTTGGCATAACATTAAATAAAATTTTATGCCAGCGCATGTATGTACTTCACATACACTCCGTTACTATGTAACTGTGTGTTGAGCGTGTGTACATATGTGTGTGTGTGTATGTGTGTTGCATGCTCAGCGCTGCCACAAAGTAAATAGCGCGCACCGAAAAGCCAACCATGCGGGCAAACATTTCGACAGCTAGCCAGTTGTTTAGCCGCCGTGTCAGACGCGCCGCCATTCAGTCATTTAGCGCTACAGCCCAATGAACCATGTGACCAAGAGCAGCTAACAGCATTCAGCGTTGCATTTAATAGTCGAGGTATTGGTATGCGACACGGCACTTTAATTGAACTGTTTACTTCATTTTTATAAATGTTAAGTTGCTCTATACAGACATACGTATATATATTTGTGTATGTGTGTGTGTGCATGCTTGTTTGTGTTTACATTGATTGCTGCATATATATATAATTGTTATTGTTATGTTTGTGATTATTATTTGGTTGAATGCACCAGCTGCGGCACGTTGCTCAATTGTTTGCTGTTGGTTGTTATTGTTGTAGTTGTTGTCGGCTGCTATTTGGTATTGCATATCAATGGCAATATCATTATCAGCGACTAGCGGTGGGAGCCATGTTGCAAGTATTGCTTGCAACAGCAAAAACAACTGCTATAACTATTGGCGATTATAGCTACACTGAAATTATTCGTATTTGTGTGTGTGTGTGTTATGCAATAACCGTAGCATCGTAAACATTAACTAAAACTTCAGTGAGCGCGAACTTTTTTATGCTTTTACATCTTTATTTAATGCAAGTGCTTTTTATTGCATATAAATAAGGTTTAAAGCTAAAAATTTATAATGTGGAAAGTGCTTGGTTGGCTTGAGAGATAAATCGAAAAAAGCTTTTCAAATATATAGGTAAAACTTTGCATTATTGGCAACCGGCATTGGCTATAATGAGTTCGGTTTAACTACTAAAAACAAAAATTAATAATAATATTTCTAAAAGCATTTTGAATTAAGTTTAGAACTTGAAAAAAAAAGTGAAAGCTCTCAAAAATGAAATTAAATATATGCATTAAGTTATATTAGTGAAAGCTCTCTGCAAGGAAATATTTTCATTAAAAGCCCTTAGAAGTTACTATACTTGTATAATGCTCGGCTATATGAAAGCTCTCTTGGAAAAAATCTCTTTGTAATTATATATGATATTCCAAAAATTTTTTCTGGAAGAAAGGTACCACGTGGAATTGCTGGTCGGTAGAACATAAACGAAAGCTCTAGGTAATGCATAAAAGCATAAGAGCTCAAAAATCAAAAAGCTCAAAAAAACTCAAACTAAATATCAAGAGTGTGAAAATTTGATAAAGTGAAAGCTCATAGTAAAGAAAGCTAAACAGATAATTTAAATGTTAGCCTCTGCCGATAGTAAACTGAAAGCTTGTTATAAACAAATGCAGTATTACTGTAGTGACAGCTCAAAAAAAAATGAAACCTAATAAAACGAAATTATATCAGTTCAAATTCTCAGCAATGAAAGCTTTTAATTCTAAGCTCTTAGCAGTAAAAGCTTAAAATATGCAGTAATGAGATTTGTAAAAGCTTCCTTAGAACAAATCTCTTAATGTGCTTTAATATTCAAATTGATATGTCATATACAAAAGTTTTTTTCTGGTAGAAACTTTGGAATTACTGATCACTAGAACATACGAAAAAGCTCGAGTGAAATGCATAGGAACGGAAACTTTTATTATATACGCAGTTAAAGAGTAGTGAGCTCAGAAAATAAACGTTCAAAAATGTGAAAGCTCAAAAATAGAAAAGCTCAATAGAGTGAAAGTTTAACAAAGTGAAAGCTGATTTACTATCAGACCTCAGACCACAACTAATTTGAATGTCTATTTGTAGCGATAATGGAGTGAAAGCTCATTGTAAATAGGTTCATTATTACTATAGCGAAAGCTCATTCGATTTCACTGCTATCGATAATAGTATTTGTATCAAAAAGTTGACTGATTAAGTCCCGTGTAATTCTTCATATTTTTTTAAATTTAAGGTCTAAGCTTTAAAATAGCATATTAATTAATTTGCAAATAGTTTTTGTATTGAGATATTTCTGGATTGTTCATTAAAATGTTCGGCTCCTAAATTTTAATTAAATACACGTATGGTTTTATAAATTATAAATACTTACTTTATTTAACTATAATTGATAGAAACTAACAAATTACAAATACACACACATAGATCAAGGAAGTACAATACAAGAAAATTACGAAATCTTTGTACTCACCTTTGCTGGCGCCTTCCGGACCACGCAATATGGTGCACTCTTCTATGCTGCCAAAAGGGCTGAATATTTGTCTAACATCCTCTTCGGTTTGTTGCTTGCTTAGCATACCAACGAACAGTTTGCGATCTAAATGCTCTAAATATATTTACGATAGCCGACGTTACGCAGATAAGTAGCAGTCCATACAAAAAGGCACAAATATACGATGGACGGCGGAGGGTCGGGTCGGGTGTGGGTGGAGTAAGTGGGTTAGGGAGTATAAAGTGAACGCATACATTTTTATTTATTTAATTTTTAATTTTGTTTTTGCGGAAAGGATTTGTTGGGCGGGTTGGAGAAATTAAAGAAACAAGAAAAAAGAAAGATATACAAATAATGAGTATAAGGAGTTACAAAATATTTCAATATTTAGCAAATTAATATGGAATAAATAGATTGTGGATATCATAACGGTAGTAAAAGAATAATGAGATCAAGGCGATTTAGTGATATGAGCAAAAGGGTTGGAATAAGTATATCAAAGTAGTGGAGAATATAAATTATTGGATTGAAAGAAGAAACAGAAAATATGTCAAAAAACGGGATGATAGGTAAAATATTTTGAAATATTGTAAAATAAAGTGATTTCAATAAATTCAACGCATAATGCAGGATGTTTTCCCAATAAGTAGACAAACGAGTTAAGAGCAAATTATATGCATGTATATAAAATGTAACAAATGCAACGATATAACGAACGAACGCAACGAATGCACATTGAAACGAGCGCCAAAGTACAAAACATTACAACATATATTTAATATTTGGAATATTTAAAAGTTGTTTGTTTTTTGTTTATTTGTAATAAGAAAACGTTACAACATTTATTTAAAAAATAGTATTTGCATTAAAAGTTTATGGGTTTTTCATTGGTTGTTTAATTTGTTTCGCATTTGAGTATATTTTCATTTTATTGCGAAAACGTAACCAAAAATATTTTCAGTTTGAATATTTTTATTTTTTTAAATTTTTTTTCAATTTAAATTTTAAGTAGCGAGTTTCATGGTTGAATGTTAATAGTAGTTAAACGAAAAATTTAACATAAACAAAAAACAAAAAAAAAAACACAGTTAGATGTTGGGATACGCACGAGCGAATTTTTATATATTCGAATTATGATTGAAATTAAAACAAAATTTGAAAAAAAATAAAGTATACGAAATTTCAGCAGAAAGCAGCAGAATGCAAAATAATTTTGATTTGTTAGTAGAGCGAGAGGAAATTGTGGAAGTTTGCATGTGTTCAGCACGCAAGTGATATTTTCACAAATAAATTTTGTTATATTTTATTTTGTTGTTGGTGGGGAAAATTTAGATTTTCGTAAGGAAATTGTGCCAATTGTTGTTGTACGATTTTCAGCAATATTATTATTTTATTTGTTTTTTTTTTTTAATTTTTATGTAGTTGAGGTTGAGTTGGTAGAGCAAAAAAAGGAAGAAAAAGAAGAAGAGACAAAAATTGTAACTTTAGTAAAAATTTTGAATAAATGTTTATCTAAATGTTTGTTTTTGTGCTTAAAATTTTACTACATAAAACTTTGTTTTAAGAGCTAATGTAGCTATTGGTATAATAGAGAGCTTTTGGGGGTTTGTTAATAAAAAAAAATTTTGACTAAGTTGATTCAAAAGACCTAGGAGTACTTAAAACTTTAAAACTTAAAAGATTTTTTAGTTTACGAAAAAAAATTTTATTTTCAAAAATTACTTGCTTTAGCAATTTTTAAGAAAAATTTTTGCGCCTAAAAGTAGATGAGAAAACTATTGAACATTTTTTGATGCATACCACTAAGCGGCGTGAATATAGAGGCGCAAAAGTTTTGAAATGAAGTAGCAACTTTCGAATTAGCACACTAATTTATGTGAATTGGACATAAGTTTGCTATAAATTCTTGTAAACATAAGTAGGTTTAAGTATATTTTATATCAAACAATTTAAAGCAGTATATATTTTAATTTGTTTACTAATTTTACTATTTTAATAACAAATGTTATCTTGTGTATATGTTCAGCCATCTTTTATTACTCTCCGTCGATGTTTTTGAATCAGCTTGGTTTCATAAGTATTTAGTCAAAGTTTTTGTCTAAAATTTTGCGTGATTTCATTATTAAATTATTTACTATAAATTTTTGTTTCCTAAAAATAATAATGTACTTACGTATAAGATTTATAAATACTCAATAAAAATGCGATCACACATACATACGCACAGCGATACGAAAAATTACAATACGAATACATTTATATAAAGTATCAATCATAGCCACTACTTATAAATCGCACAATTCTTCATTAATTAAATGATATAAGTACTTGTACCTGATACCTTAGCAGCGTGATTTATCGGCGCTCATATGCTGTTGAGATTTTATTAAAATAGATGGCGAAAATAATAGTTGTATTGTAATTTATGTGTAGAAGTAAATTGTAGGAGACAAAGCTTTAGTATTTGTTGGCAAATTTTTATAAAGTTTGGTAGTTAGTAAGGATTTTTAGTTTACATTGGTGGAAAATGTATTAAAAATATATATGTTTAGAAAATATTTTAACTAATATGTTGAATTCAGCAAGCGTTAGGTACCGTACAGAAAAATCGGTAGCGTACTTGACGGCTTAAAGCGAATAAAAATATATAGAAAGTATAGAAATTTTGTAAAGGTAGTCTAACAGTATGTATGAGCTATCGAAATATAACGAAAAAAATGGTATGCTTCTAGGCGCAAATCGATTTCTTTGTTTTAAAGAATTTTTTTTATTGACTACCGCATCAATATTTTTTTAATATTAATATTCCATTAGCGATATATATATTTTTTTAAATTGTAAGTCCAAACCGCTTTGCAAAAATCATCTATCCATTCCTTAGTAACATATAAGTAGTTAATCGCAAGCTTGTTTTTTTTTTAGCACATTTTCAGTTATTCCATTCTTTTACCTCGTTTGTTTTATTTACAAAACAAAATTGAATTTGTTATGATTCATGAATGCGCTCAAATTTGATAAGCTTCAATAATATTGCTTGCGGTTAAGAAAATTTTGCTTCCAAGTGGTTACTGTTATACCAAAATATGTGTATATTTGTTGTTGGGAGTTGTACTCAAACATTCTACTCGCAAGGAGTATCATCAAAATCAATGTTGTTAAAAATTAAAAGCCTGAAGTATAAACAATTTTCGGTTGAAAGAGTTTTTCATATGCTTTGTAGAAAAATAGAGAAGCAGCGCTGACAGTATCTGATTATAATTTTCTAAGATTTAAAAAAAATGTTTCTTATACTTATCATCAATTTTTTTTAATATAGTAACAAACAATTTGAACTCGTGTTTCAGTTTGTGTGTTTTTGCGCGTTAAAACCTCAAAGTTTAACAAGCCGGCTCCATAAACTCGAGTTTGATATTTCGTGTTAATGCGTGAAAGTGAGTTTATTATTTTATGCTAAGCGTACTTTCGGTTGGCTACACTAATTAGATTTCAAGATTTTTTATTTTAGAGTAAGTAACAGACGTACACTGCAAAAGTTTAAGGTGCTCTGGAAGCTGTTAAAGTAGTCAAGAGTTAGTTGAAACTTTTCAACCGTGCAACTAAAATTTATTTCAAAAAGAGTTGTCTATACTTAAATAAAAACAAAGTTTGTAGTAGTGTAAAGTAAGTTAAAAATAGCTAATTTACTTGGAACAGTTCAATATTGGGAGCAGTGTTTTCTGCTAAGCCTCAAAGTGTCAAATAAATACGATGAGTTTAAGAATTTACAACTTAGTATTACAACTATCAAAATATGTATATATGTAACTTAACTCGAGTTTAAGGTAAGTTTTTGTTCAAATATTTAGAAATTTTGGATATAGAGGAAGATGCAGGAGCTGTAAGTAGCCAATAGCTAGCTAAAACTTTCGAAACGTGCATCACTCTTATTTTTTTAGCAGTGTTTTGTGCTACCCAAAAAATTTTAGGGCCTTACAACTCAATAATAGAACTATGGTAAAAACTAATTTTGTTTAGATTGCAGTTAATATTCGCTACTGCTACTTACTATAAACGAAAATAATTTTAATAATGAAGACGAGATTACATAAAAAGGAATGCATGAAAACCCAATGATGGAACAAAAACGTGATGAAGGCTGCTACAAAATTTCACAAAAGTGAATGAAAATTTATATACTGCTTTTATACACGCTGTCTATACTCATACATATATGGAGCCAAAATATTTGCGCCGCAGCTGCGAATTTGTTGTAAAATAAGTGCTTAGATAGCGTCAGCTATTACAATGTAAGCAATTGTGGGTTGTAATGAGCAACAAAAGAATACTTGCCATATCATGCAACTGTGTATGCACAAGCTTAGCTGTCAGCATTTAGTACAAAATTACCGTAATACAGCCGCAGGCGCAGCATGCAAAAATAGCAAAAGAAAAAAGTAGCAAAGAATAGAAACAAAGACAAAGGAGCAACAGTAGCGCTGCCAGCAATTGTTGCAAACTGCTTACCCATGATTGAACTTTTAGCGCTAACTTGCCAGCCAACTTTTGAGTTAAGTGTATGAACTTCTTTTGGAAGTGCATGTTTCCTTGCTGATACTTAATATGACCAAAGTTTTAACATTAAACTGGCTGATTGTCTGCATAAATGTGTGCGCGTTATAGAAATGTCCATGAAGCAAATGTGTGCGCGCGTTTATACATATACGTATGTATGTGTGTATGTGTATGGACGAGTATGCTGTTGAAGGACATATTGCCATAGTTAAGCTAATAATAGCCTGAGTACTTTTCATTTGATACGGCCAACTACAAAAAGGAAACTACAATGCACGCACATATACGCAACTACAACAACACATGGTATGTATAAATGAGTGTGACTACGCAACCATTCAACTCGAGCACGGAGTAGACCATTGGGTCTCTTGAATATTTATACATATGTGGCGTTAAACTCACTGACAATAGCTTCATTGGCAACAGATGGCGCACCAAGGAGTAATTGCGCACAAAGCAACTGCGTGTGTGTGTGTGTGTATTGCAGGCCATCTACTTGGCCACACAAAATTAAATGCAATAAAAGTAAAAATAAAATAACATGAAATTTCGTGTAAGGAAAGTGCCGAGGCAGCTGTTTTTATACAATTATTGGCTGTTGCTTAAAGTGCATGTGTGTGCTCACAAGGAAAAGTGTGTATATTTGTGTTGTGAGTTTTAATGCTTATGTGTTGCACCTGCTTGCTGCTAATTACAAATCTTGACACATTTGCACATAAAAGAAGACCTACGAAGTCGTTAAGATCATTTTAGTTCGCTTTAAAAGATTTGTATGTGAATTTTGTAGCATAGCCACAGGCGGTTGGTTGAATTGAGAAATTTCGAGCTAAATTTCACAGTGTGCCTTACACTTGTTCGATCTTGGAAGTTACAAAAAGAAAAAGAACACAAATTTTCTTTATAAAAACAGCAGCACAGTGGTGAGCAAAATAAGTGCTAATACCTATTAAACACTTTTTACAGATTTTTTATATATTTTTTAAATTTTTCCTTATTGTTTGCTAAGAATTTTGAAATTTAAAGAACTTTTAAGGCATAGTATGATATAATCACATAATTTTCTCAAACAAATCCGTCACTATGCCTGTCATCCTATTCAGACAACGTCGTCTAATATAGTTTTTCTGCTTTTAAAACATATTTCTCATACTAGTTTCAAGTGTTTCTACCTTTCAAGCGTAGCAAAACGAGAAGAACAGTAAAATAATAAAGGCCATTAGGCGCATATAGAAAAGCTAAGTGGCTCTTTTAGTGCCACATGAGGCGCGCCAGTTGGCAAATACATACATACAGTAGTCACCGTGTGGTTGCAACGTGGAATGTGCAGCCGTCACGGTCTGATTGCTCAATGTTGACCTGGCTAAAAGTCTTACAACAAAAACAAATGCACATATGTGTTATATAAATGTGTTGAAAAAATGCTGGCGAAAGCTTTTAGAATCAGCAAAAAAATAGCTTTAGATATTTTTTGATGACAGTGAGCGGCAGGCAGTTGGCAGCTGACTGTTAACTGTATGCTGCCTGGTCACTTATGACACATCATGTTGCTTATGGATCTGTTAGCAAAGGCTAAATTATTTAGTAGCTCCTTTTCAATTTCTGTATTTCTTTTACTAAAGCCGTCAGCGCAATTATGCTGTGCAACAAAGGCGGTCAGCAGCTTGTAACAACAGCAGCAGGCATTCTAGCAGGCTGTTTAGTTAGCTACAACTATTTATTTTATGCTTTTTTTCTATATACTTGTATGCTGTACTAATGCCTGAGAGGAAATTTTTTGCTTTTCGTCTCCACTGACAGTAAAAACTGCAAAAACAAAATTGTTGCAAATGTGCAAAAGCATTCACAAATTGCTAACCACATGAAATGACCAGGTGCGCTCAAGCGCCTAGTTGTATGCTACACAAACACCAGCCCTTCTGTTAAACCTTACGAACTCCGTTTTATAATTTGTGTCTATGCCGCTGTTTGTGGCAGCAAATTTTTACGTTGCTTATGACTTTTCTGTTTCAGGCTTCAGTCAGCAGTTTTTTTTACATAACTGAGACTCCTTTTTTTGTTTTTTTGGTGAAAAATGAGTTAACTGCAGACAGTTGCTAATTGTCTGGCGCAATTTTGACTTTTATTTTTAGCTTGATTTTTTCAATGCACAACGGTACGTTTCAGGGAAAGTGCGGTTAAGCGGCAAAAGAATCTTTAGACAACCTCACTAAAATGTCAGTTGTGTAATTGTATTTTAAATGCTGGCACTCTCACCCTACCTATCTCTTTGCTGGTGGTCATTTGCTGTCTTTGCCTTTGCTGGCAGGTAAAAAGCTAATGGTTTTCGCTTTCCTCATATACATATGTAATTTTGAGCAGCCCTCTGGCCACTTTATTATTTTTGTGTGCAGACGTCTGTACACATTGACATGTAAATTGGCATTTAATGGCGGTACATGTGATTAGAAGGTGAAGTAAAAATAATCTCAAATGTGTTTTAAATGAGAAAGAGAGGCATAAAAGTGTAACTATTGTATAAAGGGTGCTCAAATCGGCGTTTATTGACAATTATATGAATTTACTATAAAAAATTATAGATATATTTATGCATTAATTTTACTTCCGATCTAGTATTCGATGACAAGTTGTTAAGTAATTTCTTCTCAATACCATTTATTTACAGCGCATAAATAAATAGCACTAACGAAAGTAGTTTAACGCGTTGCTAGACATTGGAGCCGAAAAGTATGCCTTAAAATATATAAAACTGTATAAAAAAGGTCAAAGCTAGTTACAAAACCATAAAAAAAGTATTGTAAGCTTTATAATTTATATTTATTCTTTATAAATGCAAGTTATATATTTTTTCCTATATTGGTACAACATTTTTCTAGTTTGGTATAAAGTTTGATCTTCATTTTCTTTTTATCTTGTGTATGTATGTGATTACATGCCTTAGCTGACGCTGCAATCGATATATTTAAAGTATCTGCATTTTTATATAGACTACCCTTCTACTCGGTATTTATATCTCGTTAGTGATTGGAAAGAAGATATTTCTGCTGACAGATCTTATAGATGCAAACGATAGGTGGCGCTGAAATCAACTCAGATCAACTTTACAGTTCAATTCCATTCATATGCTGGCTTTACATACAATTTTATCTATTAATAAATATATTCTTGAAAATTTTCTAATAAATTCAAAAATTATTTATTTCGTGCTATTGTTTTATTCAAGTCACTTGCTGTCTTTCAGAATTGCAATATTTCTGATCATAAACAACTTTTATGAAAGTGATATACAAATAGTAATTTTCTGCTTTCCAGTATTGTCATTAATTTTAATTTGCTTCTATAATTGCATGGTCAAAAAGTGAAATATTTTCATTTATAATTATAATGACAAGCATTGACATTAGTGTAATTGATTTTCAACAAACACACATATAAATATATGCAGCTGAATTTGCATGTTTAATAGCAAAACTCGCACACCCACTGACACACAACTAATTGGAAAAACAGATTTCGACAGTAAAAACAAAATAAATGTCCGTAACATAAACCAGCAAAGAATCGTACGACCAGCAAATAGATAATTAGTGCGTGCGTCATATTTGGCTGGAGGAAAAGGCACAAATCGAAAATTTATGGCAATCAACAGTAAGCATAAATGCGTTTATAAAACATAACGCAGTGTTATATTTTGTGCGTTTAGATGTGTGCGTGGGTGAAACAAGCGCACTACACTCAATAACGCACGAATAAACGATTAATTTTGGTAGTAAATTTTAGTACAACACACATATAGATAGTTAATGTTGAGCAGTATTTAAGCAATATTTTCGAAAATATTTTATATATACCATTACGCACATAATTATTAAAAAATACACGCATGTCAATGTATGTGTGTATTTGTGTATGTGTGTGCTGCATAATTTCTAATTGCTTGTTTTTACTGCTAATTGCCATTGCTTTTAATTGCTATTTTTATTAGTCATTTGCTTCTCTATTTAGCTGCAGTTGCTGTTTGCTTTGTTTTGCTTTATTGTACGCGCTCACACTACTAAATTTTATTGCTTTTTAGCCTTTAGCAAAAGTTGGTTATATTTTGAAACACGTTGTTGAAAATCAGTCGTTAATGACACTCATAAACTTCTAGCATGTATGTAATTAACCTGAATGTTTGCTAGCATTGCCTAGTTTAAGGCGCAAGTGTTCATAACTAGTAACTGCTTGTCAAAGCCGACATGTGTCTATCATTTCATGTGACAAGCAAGAGATCGTGAGTATTTTTTAATAACTCTGAAACACAATTAAAGTAAGATGCCTAATGGAATTGCCCACTAAACGGCGAAAAATTTACGTTTTAAAAAAATAATAGCCAGTTTTCACGCTTAGAAAAAGCTGATGTGTTGTTTTAGTGTAAAAATTTCATTGCTATTTTCTGAAGATAGAATTTATTTTTGCTAAGTAAGCTGAGTTTCAAACCACTCTGACCACTATCAAAAATTTCACGTTTTGTTGACAAGTTTTGAGCCAGAAGGTATATATAACATTAAGAAGACATACAAGTATAGGTGGCGCTAAAACTTTTCGTAAATAATGAAATTTATGTTCTGTACTTCTCAGTCGGTTTATACCTATACTAAGCTGCTATTAACCTCGCAGTAACTTTACTCCCATTTGCACCATATTTCATTAGGATATATAATTTATTCGAATAGTAAAAAATATGTAGATAGTTAGTTATTTAGACAAATGTAGCTACATTGGTTTAAGAAAAAACGAGCAAAGAAGAAATTTTATTTCACATAAATCACAATCAAAATTAGCTGCGCCTATAGGTATACTTTTGCAAAATCTAAACCTTAATAAAGTTATGAATAAATTAAACAAAATCCAGTGTTGCGCTGAGTACGAGATTACTGCGTAATGTAGTGCTTATGAAGACATCGCTTTTTCTGATTTCAAATCAAGTCAATCATAACTCTCAAATTTCTAAAATTTTGTGTCATAGTCGCCGCCGCCTAAAACTTTTTTATACCGAAAGATGGTGCTGTGGTGAATTGAAAGCAATTAATAAAGAATTTAAGCCTATATTGACACATTAGCTGGTATTAAAGAAAATGCATTTATGTTTATATTATATGAGGTTATGATTGGAATATATTAAAATTGAGTAATATACTGCGACCTGTGTTCAATTGTGGCTTTGCCTATTAACGTATCACTTCATTTCAATTAGGCAGTAGGCGTTTCAATTAGGTCTAACAGCTCTCTTAGCATGTCTCGAGTGTCAAAGTAAAATTACTATTTATGATATCAAGATATTGCTTGGTGGTGAGGCTAGAAAATATCTATACTGGAAGCGGTAGTTAGGCCAAAGTTTTGACTTCATTTAGTGAAAGAAAAGTATGGTATAGCCGCAAGATGGCGCTACTTTATATATACCTATGGCTTATTTGTAGCGTATCTAATGCATTATATACAAATTTATTGAAAAATATAGCCTTTTACTAACTACTGAGAGCAGTAGGATCTCTGATTTCTATGGCGGCAATCAGATTTGAATATATCTTAATATATTCTCATTTAAATCCGACTGTGTTCAATTTTCAAGCTGCAGATTTTACTACCACAAACATTTTTACACATGCTTATATACGTATACGTTTTGTATATGCATACAATTTTCCATATAATATAATTAGTTGCAAGAAATCTTGGTATTGCTACGTTTACTGTAATTTCTGTGCTGTCAACAGCAAGACCAAGCATTTACCACAACTGCGTTTGAAAAGCCAAGAAGAAGCTAAAGACGAAGCCGCACACATAAGACACAAACATATGTAATTGTAACTGCACATAAATGAAATTTTTGCGGCATAGCTTTGTGTATGTGTTTGTGCTTGTGTCTGTGTGTGTGTGCATTCTCATTTAATATCTAATATATAATATTACTTGTAGTAGTGGCGCCTGCTTGCGACATAAATGAAATTTTAATAACATACACGCATGTTTCAGAAATTTGCGGTTGATTAATTGAAATGTGGTTAAAAGCTTGCGGTTAAAGTCAAGCACAGGCAAATGCAATTGCGCACATGCTTACGTGCGTGCAAGCGTATGAGTGGAAGCCGGATAGTATGCAACGAAGGCAGGCAGGCAGGCAGGCAGACAATCAGGGCTGTTGATTAAGATTAAGTGGGCATTTTTTAGATTTTTCCAATTCATTGCAAGCTAACGGTTATATAAGATGCAGCATAGCAGTAGTTGGGTAAGCGTTGAAATTAATTTGTAATTTAAGTAATTAAATGCAAGGCAATTTTGTGGAAACCGCAAAAGTGAATATGTAAAACTTATAGTTGCAGTTGTATTAGCAGTAGTAAAAAGTTCCAATTGAAATATACTTAAAGTTAAAAGTACCGGATGCAATTTAGTTTAAATTTCCCGAGCTTACAAATTTTACAGAAATATTTTTACAATAAAACTTACTTAAAAAATACTCATTCTTACAAAAATTCTGCACAAATATTTTGCTAACATTGTCATTTGGCTATACCTATATTAACTATTTCGCTTGCATTGTCGTAGTTCCTTGTGATTCTTGCAAATTCCTTAACGAAGTAAGCAGCTCATTCGCATTTGTCCCCGAGCAACGTAGCAACACTTACTTAAAAGCCGGCACGAAAGTAAGGAGTAAGGCATTGTTCAGACATTTACTTAAACCCTTTTCAGCCATTTAGGCGTTTATTAGCTGAATGCCAAGCCGCATGCCATGTCTAGAGAGAACTAGGCTGAATGCCTGGCACTCTGCATGCCACAGACGTCTTTCTACAGCGCCCACACAACTCCCCAGCAACGCTAGTCTGTCACACTGCTAAGGGCGAAAGCGCAGTCAGTACATAACTCCTTTCAACATTTATACAGCTAAATGAGCTGCCCTTTATCATTTGGCGCTCAGCCGTTCTCTCTCTCTCTCTCTACGTGTCTATATGTTTGTGTATGTTTCAGTGCCCCCAAAGGACCTTTGAAAGCAATTGTTTTGAAAGACAATTGTCAAAAAGTTAGCAGCCACCAGTGCGACAAACTTAAGGTTACTCAAACCTTGAATGAGATTAAATAAATATGCGCAGAACAGCATACTTTTAGGAGTACAGTGTAAACCCATGACTGTTGCTTGTCAGTTACTTTAAGGCAACGCTGAATGACAGCTGAAATTTCTACGTATAAATGCCTTTACGTCAAAGCGACAAATAAAATATATGATTTGTAATATTTCATAGTACTCGCTGGCTAATGGAAGCGAAATTCAGCACAGCAATTACTTTCGAAATGTATATAATGCTACAGCGCAGCATATGCAACGCAGCGAAGATTCAAGAAAGTTAATTTTGTCTTCTGTGCTTGTCACTGCAGTGCCGCCTTAATACAATTCCACAGAGCATATTGTCGAATTGCTTTCAACCTGACCGCTGTTTAGTATACATCAAGGCGCGTTTGCCATCTAAGCATGCTGCACTCACTCATTTACTTACATCATTACTCCTTTGGTTATCTTGACATGCTCGCCGCTTTTGATTCACGCGTTCGTCTTTTAACTTTTGTAGGTTTGAGTTAAATAGAGTTTGTTGTACTTTTTGTAGGCAGATGTGAGACACAAAAGGCATTTTCTTTTGGTGTGTATGGACTTTAGACGAGTGTAAAATTAGTTTATTAGTATTGCGCGCAAATTAGTTAGACTGCCTGGCTGTCATTAGCAGTATAAGGGAACGTGTGCGCACGTTGCAACAAGTAACAAGGAGTACAGTGGGATTACAATTAATTTGATGACTTTTCATCCATTACTTTGCTTGGAAGGTTTGTAGTAAGAGTTCGTAATTAGCGTGTCGAAAATTCTGTACAATTAAGCAAAATGTTGCAAAAGCTAAAAATCCTGCATATCCGAAAACGCACTTGTACTTATAGATTAAAGTTTATAAAGCGGCTCTGAATTGAAACACCAAATCTTGCAACGATAGAAATAATCTAGCAGTGCAAAACTGAAAAGTGAAAATGGCTTTTTTTTAATAAGTGCATATCAGTAAGTTTTAAATAAGTTTCATTCATAATTTTCTGTACTCAACTTATTTCAAAATTTTTACTATAGATTGCCTCGAAAACTGTCTTCAAAACTTCACAACTAACCAGTGGCAATTTTTTGCCGACTATCCTGCAACACTGTCTCCAACACGTATGCACCACAACGTGGTGTGTTGAAATTTTTATGACCCCATGGATTACCAAAGCCCGTGGTGACAGTCAACTTTTACTACGGCTATAGCTGGTTTATGCTCATAATTGTTTGCTTTCTTTTCACTGTCTGTCGCAGCGGTTAAGTTGTGCTGGTCCGATGCTAAGCAGGTAATGCACTTTTATTATTATTTGTTTTTGGATTTTTACTTGCTTTCAAATATATTTTTATGCTTTTTAAAGATTTCCTCATCTCTGCTGGGTCCATAAAAGTGACATTGACGCGCATAAAAATGTAAAAAATGCCAATTGTAAAGAAGAGCTCAGCGCAAATGAGAATTTAAACTGCAAGAGCTGCTTGCATGTTTTGGTGTGTGTGCGTTTTACGGTTTTGTGCTGAAATGGGCGTAAATCTTCTGCCAGCATGAGCAGCTCTTGGCGTGTCAAATAAATTTAAGTTGTGACGCGTCAGGGATCAACGTAATTTTAGTGGCTGGCAGGTGAGTTACCGTCGGCCGCTGTTGGTAGTTGCGTTTGTGACTGTGTGTGAGTGGTTTACAAGTTTTTCTTTGTGTGTATGGAAGTAGTAAACTTTAAAGTAATGTTGTGTGCTTTATAAATTTGAAAAAACAAATATTGTAAGTAACTCCTAATTATGCATATAATGCATGATAATTTTAAAGTTTTACTAGAATATGTGTGCTGCTTCATATGTATACCTATTTTATTACGGAGCGAGATTTTCAAGTGTCAAGCAGAAAGTAGAAATTTCGATGCCAATTCAACTGTTGCAGGTACTTTCTTTAATGTTTGATTTTTTGTTTTAAAAAGTAATGCAAGCTTTGTTCGTTGGTCTACCGAATTTCTCTTTTTTTGTCAATAGAATATGGTGTAAATAATTTCTGTGTTAATTTTAGTAAAATTCTGCGCAAGCAGTGAGTAACGTCTTACAATAGGTGAGACTTTACTCCCAGTAGTTTACACAATACTATTGTATTTATAAAATTCTTGGAATAAATTGTTATCTGGTAGAGCGTTTTAGATTATATTTTTTCTTAGTATGAAACAGTTACTTACGGTTATGCGATTTTATAGATCGAATTCATAGAAACTTACCTGAAATTGAAAAAGAAATAGCTATTATTACAATGTTTTTAGGTGAAATGCATAATTTATAGAAATTATTAAGAGCTTAAAATTGTTGAAATAAATTTTGAAGGGCTCTTTATAGCTACTTAAGGGGCTGCTATCTATTAAATATATGATTCTGAATTCTAAAATAAAAAAATAAAAAAATTCGGATTACAAAAGAATTATATATAAGTACTCTATAATTGGTAAAAAAAAAAATTGAAGCCGGAAACAAATTAGCCGATTTCCGCAATTAAAATTAATTTAATAGAAAATAGCATTCAATTAAAAATTTGGATAAATTTTCTAATTTAAATGTTTCCATAGCTGACAGTATATATTTAGGCGCAATCGAATTTCCTTTCAATCCTTTATATTTTTATAAGTATACATTCATGCGTTCCCGATTTTTCAAAGAAGCTATCGCTGGAAGTATAAATTTTGGCGCCATTAAGATCGATATTAGAATATGAATTATTACTAAATTAACTTGAAGGGTTTCATTTAAAAAATAACAAAAATTAAATGCCTCAAATGAAGTAAACTATCATATGATTTGTTTTATTTGTGTTATCATAAGAACTAATAAATAATCTAAAATAAAAATTGTATGTAATTTTTCTGTAATGCTATCAATGCTAGAAGCATAAATTTAGGCGCAATAGATGTTTTTTATGAAACATTTAATTTTCTACAAGTATACATTTAGGCACAATCGATTTTTAAAATTTTTATTTTTAGAAGTATACATTTAGGCTTAATTAAGGTTAATGATAAAATTGTATAATAAATTTTAGTAGAATTAAAGAAATTAATTTATTTTAAATTTCGGAGCTTTCGTATACAGAAAAATGTGTAATTAGAGGCTTAGTAACGCAAGGAATTGCTGGTCTCGCTTGAGCGTAGTTAGAGTCATTTATTAGTAGTTGAATGTAAGAAATAATATTTTTTTAAATTAATTAATAAGTAAATGTCGATTTATTGCAAGTACAGCATTATAATATTCCATATTTTTATGCATAATATAAAATCAATATATGGTATTGTATGTATTTATGATGTCGTACATAATATAAAATCAATATAGGTACATATATACTACATATTCTGCTTACTTTTTATTTGTATAGAAACCTTGGTAACCGCGCTCTTTATAGTCCAGTTTTTGGATTTTAAAAATGTTGCTTGATAATAGAACTTATATTTATGATAAACATGAAATGTTATTTCGATTTGAGTGTTTTTCTTTTTTTAATTTATTTCAAGTTTAACTGTTTTATATAATTAGTTAAACTTGTAAATGTTTATTTTAATTTTTTTTTTTAATTTTATATGGTTTTATTTTATTTTAATTAAATCTTCATCCCTGTAATTCAGCTTAGTAATTTGCTATTTTGTTTACCTTTAAGAAATTTAAGCTTTAATTAGTTATTTTATTTATTAATTTAAAATTAATTAAATGTTCATTTATTTTTTACTTTAAAATTATTAACTACTAACCGCGTATTTAAGTTATGTTTTGATAACAGCAGCAGACGTGAGAGTTTGAAATTTTTGTGTGCTTTTAACGTTTTGTAAGATTTAATTTCTTAATTCATTAGTTTTATTATCTAATAATATCAAGTGACTTTTGAGTTATCACCAAGTTGTGAGCTACAGTAGGCACGCGTTTAAAACTACAAATTTCGCGTTAAATTTTTACAGCTAAATTATGTATATATAAGTGAGTATAATAATTGAAACGTTTGATCACCACAAGTGTATAGGAAAAGCTAAGCAGTTGCAATTGGCGCTAAGAGTCTTGTGTATGCACAAATATATTTTGGTAAATTTATTTGAATTTTTTTTGTATTAGTTATTAATTTCCATAGCAATAAGCAACAAATTCTAATGATTATCGCTAGTTTTGCTATTTAAAATGAATTTTTAGTGCAACTTGCAATAATTGTTTAATTATTTAAATTATTTTTGTTTAATTTCATTTTTAAAAACGCTGGACGTATAGATTACACTTTTGTTATAACAATTTTTTTATTGAAAATTTTTATTAAATATTTTTAAATTTTTCCCACAAAAATGTCAATTAGTTTCACACATTTGCATATGTAATATATCACTTTGTGTTTACTAGTGCTCTACGTTCGTTTGCTGTGGTATTTACTGTGACTTTGTTGCGCAGGCGCGCTGAACTGGAGCGACAGCGTTGCTTTCATTGTTGTTGCATTGGACATCCTGTGTGTTGGTAGCGTTGTAGCAGTTGTTTAATGCAAAAGCTAATAGTTTAAATTATCAACCGGTTGAGTTTTGTTGTTGTTCATATACAAGAATGAAAAGAAGAGAAAAGAAGAAGAAAAAAACAATTTTGTAAATATTATTGTTGTTGATGTTGTTGTAATTGAAATGGTTTACGCAATAAACATTTGTAACGACAAAACGGCAACATGTTAACGAACGTCTAACGAGTAATGTGAAAGAAAACACATTAAGGCAAAACGTGTAACGAGTAACAAATTTTCAACAAGTACTGAAAATAATTCTAAATTTAATTTAGATATTGTGATAACACACACAACATTTATTAAACGAAGTAATGCAATGTAAAAAGAGAGGAGGCACATTTTTGAAGAGAGTTTTGAAAAATTCGGCGTTAGTGAGCATGTTACAATTTCTTTAATTTAAAAGTTGATTGTAGCATGTAAAGTTATGTTTAAAATTCTTTATATTGCAAATTTTGATATTTTTTAATTTTTTTAAAAAAATTTTGAAATTATTTTGAAAATTTGATTTTTTTAGATGAATAATGTTACAAAATTTGGAAAATGTGTGAGCTGTTTTTTAAAAATGTTTTGAAAAATTTATAAAATGTTTGCATATATGAAATTTGCGAAAGGTTTCAAATTTTTTTTTATTTGGTTTTAATTAATTAAAAAAATGTAGTTTTTGAAATTTGTAAAATTTCTTTTCCTTTTTTCATTTCAGTAGTTATATCCTTCTCAGCTGTGTTTGTTTTTATTGACTTACGCACAACATCAATTAACAACAACATTCAATAACAATATAATTAAATAAAAAACTAATTGAACTCAGTTAAATAAAAACCGTTTTCTTCTTTTCGAGTTTCAAAATAAATATTATATTTTTTGTTTTTTATTGGTTTTATATTTTTATATTTTTCTACAGTAAAATTTATATATATTTTTAAATTTGTATATACTTGTACTTTAGTCTAATAATTTTTTTATTTTTTAAACAAACCGTTTTCTTAATTAATACAATCAAACCAGAACAACACTCATATAAATACATATATGTGGGTGGAGTTAGAAGCTAAGTGGGATAAAGCGATAAAAGCACAATAGATAAATGTATGTAACTTGATTAGTTTATGTTTAAGTATTTGAGTAAAAATTCAGCGATACATTAATATTTATATACATTTTTGCTTATATTTAAAGTATATAGTATATATTGTATACATATAAATATGAGTACGCGGGTGGAGAATATATTTTAAAAAATTAATTTATAATAATTTAATATAGAGTTGGTTAAGAGCAATTGCTTTAGACGCATTAATGCTTTTAGATATCAATTTTCAGAGGGGCAGCTGAGATAATTTATTTCAAATCAATCAAAGCTTTTTTCTTTGTAAAATTGTCATTGATGAGCAATAAAAGTCTACATATAAGTATATAAAGCGAGTGTTTTTTGATGAGAGGCAAGGAGAATTTTTATAATTTTTTTCGAAGCGAAAAAACTAAAAGATTATTCGGTAAAAAAATTGATTTCAAATTATTTTTTGACTTTCAGCCAATACTTGTTTTTTTTTGTTTAATTCAATATTGAAGCATTTATACATACACCTTTAATTTGGCACAATTTTCTACAGCAACGTTAAAATATTATATAGAAATAACAGAATGAATATCTCACTCATATTTCTTACCCTAATTGCTCACCCACACCTCAAAATACAAAATTTCTTGAAAATACCAATACAATTTCATCTCTTTGAACTTAGTAGCTCTTGCATTGCTTGCTCAGTCACTTCTGAAATTCCAATACAATTACCTCTTTCTTTGAAAATTGCTGTCGATTCAGCGAAATTCATTGCCACCACATACCAGCGTGAATTACACAAGCCGCACAATCAATATTTACAAGATCTATTTTGCTTTTGTTTCTGCTTATTTAATCAAAATATTTGCAAAGAAATAGTGCTGAACGCTTGTAATTGATTGCGCCGATTTTCGACGAAATTTTTGGAAATTAAAAAATTGAAGATAAAAGACAATCAACGATTTTGTTGTGTAAATTTTCTAGCGGTGCTGCGTTTCCCACTTGACGTCGTGCTGCTGCTGTAATGTTAGCGTTATTGAAAATTAAACAACAAATGCTGAACGTAGAGCAAGTATCTCGCTTAGTAGTCTCGAGAAGTAGTCACATGCTTTGTCCAACTCTTACAGTTATGTGTTAATAATAATTTAATTTTTGCGACTCTCAGTTTTAATAGAGATAATAGTTTTTTAAGAGCTTTCATGTTGCGCTAACAGCTCTTGAAAGCGCTAAAAGCTCTTGAAATATTTGGTTAGCGTTCTTTTCGACGCCTGAATCTTTGAGTCGCTAAGTTATGATATTCGCGATCTATTACTGGTAGTATAATGTAGAGTCCCCAAATATCGGTTATACTTTTGGGTAGCTTTTAACCGTTTGACTGATAAAGCAATATTGGCTACGAATATCCTTTTAAAGTATCTTCATAAACATAACTTCCACAATTAATTCAAGAGTTAATATCTAGTATATATTAGGTTCTATAGCTGTAATATTAGAATCTGTCAATTATCTATGGACGAGTTGTGTGCTTTTTATGAGCAGAAGAATAATAAAAAATATTTTGCAGCAAAACGAAAATCGCGTATTCTTCTGTACTTGTGAGTCGGGTCAGGGACGTAGTAAGGATTTGTAACCATATCAGAATTATAAGCTTTTTATGCTTTCTTGATTCTCTTTTAAACTTTTTTTCTCTATTTTTTATTTGGTGTTTTTTTGTGGCTTTGAAACAACAAGGCCATCGCTAAAGCTAACTAAGCCACTTGGCATTACTAAACTCTTGTTCTTATTGCTTTTTTATGTTCCCTTTCTACAAAGCTTACGACTATCGAATATTTTGTAGCGCGGTTTCAGTGCAAATTAAAAACAAAAGAGTACTATAAAATGATGAGCAGAAAACTCGTGGTAAATTGCTGCAACATATGGATGGGTAAGATAACTATGCTTTCGTTGTTTTTTTTTAATTCTTATTTTTATTTTTTTTTATTTATACCGTTTCAATTTTCCATTTTTAACCAACCAGTAAATGCCAGCCTTGCAATTCAACGTTTTGATTGTGTTTTGTGGCGAAAGGCGTTGATGTGGCTGTTGTAAGTAACAATTGCGGCAACAGACGGCAACTTCAATGTGCCACATTGGTGCACTAGCGCAGCTAGCAACTGATGACTACACTAACCGCAAGCGGAGCGGCAGCAGTGAGCGGCACTAAACCAACAGACACATATGTTATTAGAATGAAGAACAAAGCTAAAGGCGAAAGGCAGCAACAATATATTATACAACAATAACTAATGCTGGCGAAAGCTAGCGAGACATGTCAATAACGGAGACGTGGCAACACCGCAATTGGTGGCGTTGCCGCTGACGTTGCCACTACTGCTGTTGCTGTTGCTTGGCATGGCTGCTTGCCACGTTGCCTGCTAAAGTGTTTGTTGTTTTTCTTTTTTATCGTAGCGGAGGCATGAGTGCTCGTTGGTGTTCGAGCGTCACAGCAGTAAAGTTCAATTAATTGCAAAATGCACACACACAGTTACACAAACAAATATGCTGTCGCAGACAGGAACCTGCACTAAACCACGTAACAGCAAGACATGAGTGCCGTTATGCTGCACAAACAACTTGCTAATACAGACAAAGTGTGTGTGTGTGTCTAGCCACCCAATATGTATATAACTGCAAATTTATATGTCTTCTAAAATCCACTCTTCTCTATATATATATATATGTGTGTGTGTGTGCATGCGCTGTTTGTTAGCTGGCTGTGTTGATTGATTGTATGTTGGGCTGCCTGCTGACAGCGTATTTGGTTTGATGTTTCTTCTCATGCACTGTCATTCTTGCACACATACACTCCAATAGCTGTTAACCAAACAAATTAAATTAAAATAGTGGAGAACGTCAAATTATTGCTCTTACACATATTTATTATACTATGAACAAGGTTTATTAAGTTTGCCAGGAAGTTTGTAACAACTAGAAGATCTGGAGGAGATATAAAAAATATATTTAAATGATTAGCATGACGAGGTGAGTCGATTTAGCCATGTCCGTCTGTATGTATATACGCAAATTAGTTACTCAATTTGAAATTTTGCACCTATACTTTCTTCCTTAAGTAGCTGATCATGTTTCGAAACTGTCGATAGCAGACCACTATACCTCATAGCTGCCATATATACTGGCCGATCGGTATCAAATGCTTGTATGGCAAACTTTTTTATTTGACAAGGTATCTTCACCAACGCAGTTAACTTGTTTTCTTGTTTAATTTTTTTCATAGATTTCATACATTTTTCAAAAATCTTATAAAGAATTTAAGAACAAATTTTAGCAATAGTTCTTAAACACAATATATTGAATTATCAGAAAAAAAACAGCTAAAAGTCATCTCGAGCAGTCACGTTTTGCAACGTAACGCTTTACGATTTTACGCTGCGCTGTCGAATTGCGAGCGATATCGCTTGGAATTACACAATGCTGCGCTTTAAATCAAGACTTGTTCAAGTACAATACACATAAAAGAATGCTTATATATGTACACATATGCATTTGTTTTATATTATATAATGATATGTATAGCATATATACTGACAGAAATAGCACACGTCTTAGGTAGCGCTCCAGCAACTATACTTTGTATGCCAGCGCCAAACTAGTTGCCGCGTAGCCTGATTGCTAGCAACCAGAGTAATAGTATTTCAACGTGATCGCGTGTTCATTGCCCCAAGCACGTTGCCAATATGTTTGGGATATTTTATTTTATTTTCGATTTTGTGTTCTTTTCTTGTTTTTGCAGTATTGCTTAATCCATCACTCACAACAACAACGCGCTGTAATTTTTAACGCGCTAACTCACTCCACTAGTCATCATTACACCCACCAGAAAGCTAGTACCAGCGCCAGCGTTGCTTAGCAGCCGCACGCCATTCAACTTTATGCTTATATCATCAACTACCGCCAAGATTAAATTCCAACGCTGTACGCTCTGTATATGTATATATCTATATATATTTATACATATTTACCTATTTCCATCACCATTTCCATGGCCGCCAGCATCTTTGTTGTTACGGCGTTTTTGTTTCCGCTTCAATTGTGCAACATATGTTGCCATTTAGTGACGGCTAAGGTAAGTGGCAGCGCTGGCGGCTGTGTGGTGCGGTAGGGAAGTGTTTGCATAGTTGAAAAATTTATTTCACCATCAAACCTGACGTCGGATTGAATTCAATTGATGTATATGTAAGCGAGCAAGTATGTATGTGTGGGAGTGTGAATGAATTTTATGTGCCCACATACAGGTAGTTGAATACATTGTGCTTACATGAGTAAATGTGTGTTATTTGCGCTGTGTTTGCCCACCTTACGATTTCAGCGCCTGTTGGTATGCATTGAATTGTGCTCGTTTGGTTTTGTGGTTGCGAAACCAATTTATTTGCCTATATGCCTAGCAGCAAGGTAGTGCGGGTAAAAGTGAATGGATTTGTATATGTATATATAGATATATAAATATACACGCACAAACTTCAATATTCACACATATTCGTTTGCCTAGAAAGCCATATAAAGTATAGTATTAATTTTACTTAACTTTTATTAACAATTTTCTTCGTGAAATATTTTGTATTTGGCATGAAAAGCGTTTGTAAGATGAAAGCGTTTTCGAAACTTCACAGCAAGTGCACACTTAGACGCATATTCTTAATAAACCACTACCACACACACAGCCTTGTGCGTTGTTCATTTACTTTCGATATTCTTGCTTTGTGGCGCCTTTTACATGGTTGCCTGGCTTTAGGCGCAAAAGTTCAAAAATACCGCATGAAACTTTGCTTGATTGCTTCTATTTGTTCGGCTTGCAAGTGGCATATTATTGCCTATGCGCACATACTTATACAAATACAAATGATTCAGAGCGGTATTTCCATTTGAGTTGCAAGTGTAATTGTTGCTGCCACTTTCCTTTGATGGCACTTTTTGAGAATTTAATTGAGAAATATTTTCTTATGTACATTTTTGTTGTTGTTTTGCTTTATTTTTGTTTGATTCAAAAATTAATTGCTTGTTTTGTAGTATTTTTGCAATGTCTGGAGGCTTACAGTGACTCTTCAAGCTCTTGCTGAATTGAGCACAAAGTCGATTGAGTGCATGTCAGACGCAATTATTTGTGGGATCTTTAAAGCCAACTCCACAATCTCCGAACATACATATTGTTCAGAACAGACCATTATATCACACTTTTGCCATACAAACTGAACGATCAAAATAAAGTTCGTTTTTGTCTTATTGTTTTTAATATTTTTTTTTTGCACTAACTTATGTTAAATTGATATAAAAAGATTCGTGAAAGCATAATGAAGTAAACAAAAAGTTAAATATTGTGTAAGGTGGTCAACAGCATCGGTTATAGAGAGAAAAATAAAAGATAGAGAGTGAGATCAAATTAAATACTGAGCGATATGTATCATCAATGAGAAATAAATAAATTAGAATGAGTAAATAAGATAGAGAATAGGGTGATTTATTTTATGATACAGTATAGAAATAATAAGATCTATACAGCTAAGCTATAAAGAGCGTATGCAGAAAGCAATCTAAAAAGAACTATACAGAGAGATTCAGAAAGAGAGAGAGAGGCAGAGCTACAGAGAGATACATAATTTATGTATATCTTATCGAAGAGATGGAAACTGAGAGATAAGGATATTTGGTATTAAAAAAGAGCAGAATAACTTATTAGATATATATTCAGAAAGAAAAAGAACAATCGATATAGAGAAGGCTATAGCAATCATCCGGAAAGAGCGGTATAAACAGAGCTAAAGAAAGAGCTGTAAATAGAGCACGATAGAAGAAGAGAAAATATAGAGAGTTATGACCTTAACGCAGGAACAAAGCAGGGATAAGGTTATATTAAGAAAGAGAAGGATTATATATTAAAATATATATGTTTAGTAAGAAAAATATCAAACGGTATAGAAAAGGCTATACAGAGCTCTTGTAGATAGCCTACCAGAAGGAGCGGCAAAGACAGAGCTATACAAGGAGCTGTAGACAGAGAACTATGGAAGAATTGAAAGTTAAGACCTGGGACAAACGCAGAGAAAAAAAGGGATAAATATCAAGTGATATAGACAAGGCTGTAGACAGCTCTAATAGATAGCAATCCAGAAAGAGCTGTAAAGATCCATACAAAAAGCTGCAGACAGTGAACTATAGAAATATAGAGAGCTACGACTTAAATGGAGGGATAAAACAGAGAAAGGATTACTTAATAAAATACGTGAATATAAACAAAAACATCTAGTTAAGCGGAAGCAGCAAAAATATTGATGAGAACGATTACGATCAGTAGTTATAGTAAAGAAAGAGAGACACGGAGTGAGTGCGAGATAGTTTAGAGATCAAGAGAAGAAGAAAATAAATAGAGAGAGTCAGGTAAAGTTAGTAATCTAGGAGAAGAGAAAGCGAAATAGAACGTATTAGATTTCCTACCTTTGGGCAGTAAAAACGAAAAATCTTCGAAATTTTCCAACGATTAAAAATCATAAAATACTTTTAGATTACAATTTTTCGTAATTTAGAAGCATTTTCATCTATGCTTATAAATTTCGCGCACTGGGTCACTAAAGCAAAGTGTGACACTTGTGATGGCTATTAACAGCACGAGACATGAGAGTATGTGCCAACAACAACTACACGAAGCTGCCAAATAACCATGCACCAAGCCACAGTACCAATAGCGGACACATGCGTTAGTTTGCTACCTCCACAGCGGAAGTGGCAAGTGAGACCTTAACTATGTCTTGCTTCAATTTAGTTGCAACAACGAGTGTGTCTCGTTTCACCTTCCAACGCACAATGGTGTGCATTTAGTGCATGCCACTGCCATTATGTTAAGCAGCGTGATATATTGTTGTTGCATAAAGCCACTGCCGGCAAGAGATTGCATTTGCCACAAGCTGCCGCAAGTGCCATAGTACACACACACACACACAACTGCGGCAAGTATAATACACTAACTAGACAATTCATTAGGGCATGCTTCATGGAGAGGAGCAGCCACTGCAGCTTTTCATAATTACTTTTCACCTTAGGCCAGTTTGTGGCTGCTCGTTTGTGCGTGTATGTGTGAGTGTGCATCAAAACTATTTGCTGCTGTTGCACCTTTTCAACTAGCAGCACTTAATTATGTGTGTGTTTGCTTGCAGTTGGTGTGTTTGTGTGTGTGGTTGTATTGTGTCGTCGAGTGGTTGTCATATTCACGCGCTCTCCCCACATACATACACACACCCACATACAACTGCTGACATTAGCGCGTCTTTGCTGCTTTTGTTTGTTGCACAAACAGAAATAGTTGCTGTAAATTTCAAATTTGGCAGAATGTTATGCTTTGTGTTGTTGTTGTTATTGTGGTTGTAGTATGTAACTACAGCAGCTCAGCAGCAGCTGCAACTACAGAGCATATACTGATAATAGCTTTGTGTGGCAATTCGATCTAGCTTAAGGCTAACTCTCTATAATAACCAAGAGCTATGCATGACTATATTTCATAAGCTTCATTAAGCGCACACAGCTCACACAAATACATACGCACATGTATGAATATTTATAATGAAGTATGCATAAATACTTTATACTTTATTTGGTAGCGAAACTTTGTTAGCTGGTGTCTTGTTGCACCTTCCACAGCTACTGCGTGCTTCACTCGGCAGCAGTGTTCCTCATTAACAAATTCCTCATTATTTCCCTGCACTTGGAGACGTGTGCCTGGTATTAGTACAGACGGCCACCTTTCAGCTTCCAAACTTACGGTCTTCGGCGCATTAAGCATATATTTAGCATAAGGATTTGTCATTCACACTCATGTCCTTACAAGCAAAAGCTGTAGCGCTCACAGCGCAGCGCAACTCTAAGCATAATTAAATGGCTGCTGCCACTACTAGCGTTGCTGTCTCTGCCAAAAACAAGCAGGTATACTCAGTTATGTGTTGAATCGCAGTCAACTAAACATAATGATACTAATACGCCATGGCACACCGAGCAGGTCTATCTGCAGCTTACTCTTATAAGCTTTGTGCAGGTTTGAGCGGCCGCTTTGGCAAGCTGATATCCGGTGTTGCTGACACGAATTACATGTGTGTTTGTGCATGAGACACACTTAGACACTAACCACCTGCGCTTGTTTATGGTTAAGCTACTAGTTAATGAAATTTTTAAACACTTTTCGGCAGAGGCAACTGATATCCATATAAATATTTATGTAAGCCTCAAGTATTTGTTTAAAATTTTCCATCAAATTAATAGAAATTAAAGAGGGTGTGGGTGCGTGGGTGGTAAAATATAATATAGAGTAGAGTAAACAGGTTTTGACTACTAGCTAAGGTAGTATTATACGCCAAAGTGAATGTTTAAGCGAGTTGAGCATAGTTTAATACACTTAATGCAACGTTAACGAAAGCAAAGCATGTATGTATTTGATAGTATTGGTTATGGTGTAGAAATGAAAATCAGCCTAAATTTCTTTAAAAAACTTTTTAAAATTTTATATAATAATTTTTAAAAATTCTTTAAAATTTTGCATAATATCTTTTAATTTCGATCTCTAGGAGGTCCTCTGAGAAGGCTGTCTGGCGGTGAGGAAAATTTGTCTGCTTAAAATTAGCTCAAAAAAAAAATATATATATATTTTTATAATCGATGTACACAGGGTATGATCGAAGAACTTTTCAAAAATTAGATTTTCGACAAAATGACGGATTGCCAAACAAATTAGATTTTTATGAGAAAATTAAAAATAATAGAAATTATTGTCAAAAATCTTCAATCATTGCTGGATAAATGTATTTAGAAAAATCGTGTGAAAATTTCAAGTTGATCTTTCAAGCCGTTTTCAAGTAACTTTCCTAACCGACTCTTTAAATAGCGTTTCGAGTAAAGCGTGTTTAAAGCTGTTTAAAATAAGTTAACAAATTCTAAAAAAATATGCTTACATCTCCGAAATTATTTGCTGGTTCAACTTCAAAATTTCAGAAATTATTATTAAATATGTACATTCGATATACCATACATATTATATATGCAAAATTATTTGGTATTTTGAAACTCACAAGTGAATATATCCACTCAACTGTTATTAATATACTAACCAAAAATAATGTATTTATAAAGACGCGCCTTTATGTAGGCAACATTTCTGGTGAACGGTTTATAGAGTAAGCAATTCCAGTAAATATATAAATTACTGATATAACATACATTTTGGCGCCCCATCAATAAGGTATAAACTAATTTATTAAATTATGTTAAACTGGCCGACAATTTTGCGTATTACAATAAATTCAGTTAATTTGTGATATTTGTTGTAAAAATAAACTACCAAAATTCCTAGTATAGTATACTTTTGAGAGCGCTTAAAATTATAGCTGCATATTTTTTATTTCATCAGCGTTATCGTTGTCAATTACGAACAAAGGCATAACTGCAAAATTATCTGGTCAAATAGCACTCTGCCAACAACTCGTAATATTTTGATTATTGAGCACGAGCTTAGCTGCTGCAAAAGTGAACGTACATATTCATATATACTTGAATATGAGCATATTATTCATATTCAGTACTTATGTGTATGGTTGCACATGCAAGCGGTAATGATTGAACACAAGCTGCTTAACAATTGGAATGTGCTACGGTTAGAGGAGTAAGAAGGAAACTAAAACGCAGAGCAGCGCTGCCAATTAGTATTTCACAAACCGACGAAAATACCTGGCAATATTTGGTCAAACAATAGAACGGCAGCTAAGCTAAATATATATATGCTTAACAATACATATGGTATATGTGCCTCATTTTGCATTAGTAAATGAGAGCTAACATATATCTAAATAAATATATTTGCGCATATGCTGGCATGTGTTCAACGCTTCTGCATACATATTTACATGTATATGAGCTTCTTCGCACGGCACCGTTGCATAGCAGCAGTCATTTTCTAGGCTTCCCACAAAAACGCAACAATGGCGTGTTGAGCGCTTTGTTCTCAACGGCAATACACCAACACATGTATACACGCTGTTGCTTGAATGTATGTATATAAGTTTGTATATATATATATATATTTCAGCCTATATACTAAGCAATATTCCTAAATCGCATTGTAAAAGCCGTCTATTGTTAATGCTAACAATGCACAAAATTTCATTGTTTTTGTTGCGTTCGACTATATTCTATTATTGTTATGACTAGCAGCTGTTGTATAGTTTTACTATCCGCTACATACGCTTCGTATATGCTTGTTTTGTTATTGTTATGTTTATTGTGGACACTGTAGAACTCCCACTCTTACTATATAAGCTCGCATATGTGCGCATGTATGCGTGTATTTATAAGTTTTGTGATAATGCCCGCATTTGCTGTTGCATTTAAGCATTTTAGTATGGCTGCTAAGTTGCTTTTGGCTTGATATGTCGGCTCGGCCGCTTTTGTTGTGCGTCTGTAAAAGCATGGCGCTCCTCTCTCAAATTAGTCACTCTCAAATGCTTAGCGTAATTCTAATTTATGAATTGTCGTCACTAATTAAGCACATATAGTGATTCTGTAATAAGCGCTAATGTGTTGGTGAATAAAAGTTGTGGTGGCACGAAATTTGTAGGACAAAAATGTGCATAAGCTTGATTTGGCTAAATTTTTGCTTGCGCTTTGTGTGACTGAGAAACTTAAAAATGGCAGAATTAAATTTAAAATACTTTTTGTTTTTTGATATCGTATATCTACGTTAAAGCTTCTTACGCGTATTGTTTTAGTTCACAGTATTAAATTTGTATGTGAAAGCTCTTCAAAAGCTTGCGATTGGTTATTGAGAAATATGTAAAAGTTAGTAAGTCAAAGTAATATGCAGGCTAACTTAGGAGCGTACATGCGAAAGCTTTCGCAAAAGCACCAAAAGCTCTGCATATCTGATTAAATTGAGACAATAATTAAAATTAAGACAAAAGTGTTATGGTGTTAGTTCACAATAATAAATTTGTATATGAAAGCTCGTCCAAAAGCTTGTAATATTTCGTTGAAAAATATGAAGCAGTTAGAGAAGTCCAATTAATACCGAAGCTTACTAACCTTAATGTATAAGTGCTAAGTATTTCGCAAAAGCTTCAAAAAACGCTTCAGATTTAGAAAAAATTAATTAAAATTAAGACAAACGTGGTAGGGCATTATGGTGTTAATTCACAATAATAAATTTTTATGTGAAAGCCCGTTCAAAAGCTTGTCACATTTTGTTGAAAAATATGTTACAGTTAGAGAAGTCAAATTAATATGAAAGCTTACTAACCTAAGCGTATAAGTGCGGAAGCTTTCGCAAAAGCTCCAAAAAGCTCTAAAAATTTAGAAAATATGAATTAAAATAAAAACAAAATGTTATGTTGTTATTTTGCATTTTATGTAAAAGCTGCTTAAAAAGCTTTTCATAGCTTGTAGAAAATATATAACAATAAGAGAAGTTAAGTTAATATGAACGCCTATTAACTTAAGCGTATAAGTGCGAAAGCTTTAAAAAGCTGTACTTGTTTAAATTTAGTGAATTTAAATTAAAACAAACGTTTTTTGGGTTCAACACAGATTCTGACTATAAAATTTTAATACAACTTTTTTGCACACAAATTAACAAGATGCGCAGGCTGCATAATCAAATCTCAGCAAGCTGCCTATTTGCTCAAATTTTTGTTTTAATTTAAAGAACTAGAATTTGAACTAAATTCAGGCGAAAATTCAAATTTTATAATGTTATAATTTGAGTTTTAATTCCAAAAAAATATAAAAATAAAAAATTCCTCAAAAACCACAAACTAATCAAAAATTTGCTTTGTGAAATTATAACTGTCATCAGCAATAGTGGAAGCCCAATTTTTGCTCCCTTGGCGCACATCAACAAGTCAACCGTAAAATCTTGGATATCGAATTTCGTATTTTGTATGAGGCAAACATTGTACAAAATTTTATTTATTTTTTTTTATGCTTTTGTGAGCAATATAAGCCCGTAGGAAAATGAACTGACAGCACACAAGAGCACGCCTATTGGTAGTACACACACATATGTAGGTAAATTTGCTAAAGTATATGACTTTGATTTGCCCGATAGCAATTGTGTGCTGCTTAATAAACATAACCATGGCAATCTATCAAAGCAGCTGTATGTGTGTATGTGTCTTTGGCGGTACCTGCAGATTTCATTAAACTCATATCAAATTGCAAAAAAAAAATAGATTTTTTGCCTATCAGTTCAACTTCATAACAAAATCAACAAACAAGCATGTAAACACACACACAAGTCAACACACAAGTGCAGAAGAAGAAGCATATAAATATATATGAAATTTGATATAAATACAATTCATTGAAATTGCCAGGCAACAGTGCAGCGACACGTGCAGGCGGCAATAGCTGGCAGCTATGTTGCCTATGACGACGTAGAGATCAAAAGAGTGCACCCCGGCTACAGCTATTTGCAAGCTTTGTATCGCAACACGAGAAAAAAGGCACGAGAAATTGTAGCGAAATATTCAAAACAATATTTACCTGTAAAGCTTGCTTCAATGCACGGCCTGTGGACTGCCTATGAGCGCTATTGCTATGCGGAGCGTGTAGAAATAAAAATAATATTTGAATGTCCAGCGCCTATGAAAGTTTCAGCTTGCCCCACCACACACATATTTATATGCTTTACACGCAGCGCATAAAAAGCTTTTGAGCTTCAGTTTAGTTATGGCTGTTATGTTATGAGTACAACTCATATTTATGTTGTTGCTATATGTATTTGTGTATACGTGTATATGCATTTATTTGTTACTGTTGTTATATCTGCTTTTATTATAGCTTTGTTCGAATGGTGTATTTTACATGCAAATCGAATTTTCCTCAATTTTAATTGGATTTTTGATTGGTTATACACAAGTGTGCTTGTACTATATGTGTGTGTATGCGTACATGTTACAGTTATTCGAAAAATTTGAGTGCTATGTGTGCGCATATAAACAAATATTTTATAGTTGCAAACGTATATTGATTTATATGCATACTCAACACTCCAACACGCTCGGCAATTTTTTTCACAACTTGCGAAATATTTATTTGCTGACTATGCCAGAAATGCGACATGACTTTTACATGCACCTATAACCTCTCTTGTGTGGCGCTCTTACTTAGTGCTAAAACAGCAAGCATTTTATAGCTCATACGTATTTATTTACACTGTAGTTTATTTTCTTCACTTTTCCTCATTGTTGCAATCTACTTTGCCTATAAACAGGCGCACGTGCCCACATTGAGTGGTACTAACCCACTTGTGTGTTTTTCGATTTTAATTTACATAACAACCGGAAGATAAGCACTTAAAACTTGTTTTTAAAGCCATAAATGGAAATATTACCAAAAAAATTAAAAAAAAAATGTTTAACATTCAACTTTTTAGTACGACAGTTCATTTTATTTTTATAAAAAATCGTTTTAATTTGCACAGCGACTATTACTTATTTTCATAAAAGAATTGGCGATGTCATGGTTAATTTTTTTGCCGAAATATGAGAAAAATACTGCACAATTATATTGAATTACAAGTAAGATAATGAATAAAGATGCCATTAAAAGTTTCAATATTTTCATTCAGAAAAGATTGTCGTATTTTTATATGTTTTACCACTGTAATGGTTATATTCCGAAAAAAGTTCGTAAAAGCTCTGGTACTGTGAAAGCTTTACGCTAAAGTTTTACATATTTGCATAAAGATTATTTACGGTATTTGTATTAAGAAGCTGTGAAGAAAAAATTTCGTGCAAGTTCTGTTGTTGTGAAAGCTTGGGTGTAGTAAAAACTTTATCGTTTTTAGTATTTGCGTAAAGATTTTTTAAGGTATCTGTATAAAAAAGCTGTGCTGTGACTTCAGCAAACTATGAAGTGTAGGTGAGTTTTCACATGGCGAGGAGCTTTCTCATTTGGCGAAGAGCTTTTTCCAAAATTTAAAAGAGGATGATCACATTATGACTTAATTGATATTGATGGCAGCTCTAAGAGTAAATGTGTCTTAATAAAGTAATATAAAGTCATATTTGATAAAGCGCAGTGAAAGCGCGCAAAATTAATGAGTTTGAAAATTTTGTATTTGAGGATGTGTTACCGTTCATTAAAGTCGGCAAGTAAATCTTTTGAAGTGGTAGAAGAATACTACATAGGATAGAACTTTCATCAACATTTTTTGTGCGAAAGGTCTATATTAACATTAAATTATGCTTTGGAAAATATAATGAAAAAGTGAAAGCTCGCAAAATTTATGAGCTTTATAATTTTGTAAAAGAAGACGATTTACATATTTTTTATACTGGCACTGCATAGGGTAGAACTTTCATGAAAAATTTTCTTGTGTAAAAGCCCTATAGCTTAAAGTTGAATTTCTTGTTTAGACATTTTGTAACAAAAGATGGCTTACGCATTATTATTATTGCTAGCAAGTAAATCTTTTGATGCTTTTGTGGTAAAAGAGAACTGCAAATGCTAGATTTTTGATCAACATTTATGATGTGAAAGCTCTATAGTAAATTTGAAGTTCTTTTTATAAAATATTATGAAAAAGTGAAAGCTCGAAGTGAAAATATGATGGCTTACGCAGCATTATTGATTGCATGGAAAGCCTTTGAGACTGCTGTAGTTGAAAATAACTTCAAAGGGGAAAACTTGCATAAACATTTTTTGTGTGAAAGCTCTTAAGTTACTTTGAAATACTTTTTGGAAAATATAATGAAAAATTATGTGTCAAATATTTATTGAAACCCGTCAACCTTTCGAATTTCTATTTATAAAACTAAGCTTTTGTTTATTAATAATTTATATTTTAGGAGCTTTCATTTATTCTGTCATTCATATTTATTTAGGTATTACTCATTAGCTTAATATAAATTTAAAAAAGTGCATAAAAACTGATACAAGTTGTGTAACTTGATAGCTAAATTCAAAAACACCAAAAGCACAAAAATAAATTGCTATCAAAATTCAAAATATGAAGCGCCGAATAAGCGTCAGTCAACTGCGAAAAAATTATCGCTAAACAAATACCCGTAAAAGTAATTATGCCAGCAGAAATCAAATAAATGCCAATTTATTTGCGTTAAAAGCTAAAGTGATTTTTTTCAAAAATATTAACAAAAACGTTTGGATTTATGCATTTGTATTTATGTCCACCATAAACTAAGCTGAACGTGCATTTTATGTTTTAAGCGAAATAATCGCCTTTCCGCCATTTTGAAAAAGAGGTTAGGTCGCGCAATTAAGAGTTGAAAAATGTGCGATGCATGTGAGAAAAAATTCGATTTTCTATTGAAATAAAAGTATATGAAAGCGTCACACACACCCACACACATTTATGTTCACGTACATAAAACATATGCGCCAATAAAGCTGCAGAGCAAGCAGCTGCGCGTTCTATCGTTATCTATTCAATTGCAACACTCAACTTTAAATATATGCCATAACAGCAAATAGTTAAAAAGAAGAAAACAAATACAACTTGTTAAAACCATGAAAACATATTTTTTACACGCGCGCGCCTGCTGATATGCAATGATTTTCACATATGCGCATAGCTTTCAAATGCTGTTGATTTTTCATCTTTCCTTTATTGTTTTTGATACTTATTTTTCGCTATTTTGCTTGTTGCCAAAGTGATTTGCAATTTATTTTCATGCAACAACAACAACAACCACAAAAGTGTGTGTGGCGCAAAATATGAATATTGTATGTAATTTACAACAAGCATTTCATGCCTCATGCCGGCATTTAAGCCTCCACCCTCCTGATATGCTTGCGGCCAGCGTATCCTCTTCTTTGCGGCTATTCAACGCTCGATTTGGCTGTATTGCAACAACCACTCAATGCTTACAACATGCCACTCGATGTCGTCGACAACATACTCTATGCGAATGTATGCGTACACACACATGTGGCGCACTGCACATTTGTATTGGTGCGCGTGAGTTTTTGATTATTATTATTATTTTTTTTTGTGTCGACACTTTTTTCTCATTTTATCCATTCGTTGGCTTCGCATTTTGTTCGACCAGCGAAAAGGCTTTGATTTATCATCGCAACGCGGCTTGGCATGGCTTAGCATTTTTTTCGACATTTCATTTTTCTATTATTCGCATTTTTTGTTGCCGCCCTTTTTTCAAACCGCTCACCATCTATTCAATATATTTCATTTTGCCGCTTTGGCAATTCATATTTTAATTTGGCTTGCTATTCAATATTTCAACGCTCAGTCTCATAGGCAGTGCGGTGAAGTGTTTTAGCGGCAATCATCAAAGGAAAACAACAAAAAAATGCAGAAAATAATTAAAATGAGAAAAATGATGGTCAATTGAAAAAATGTGGCTACTCATCGATCATTTTTGACAATGCTTCAGCAATTTATTAGTGTATTTCAGCATCGTACATATTTTCGTTAACAATATTTGTTCGATCCTTCAACGAAGTGTATTCAATTTTATACTTGTGTTGCTAAATACGCATAAATAAATAATATAGCTTTTTGCCCAAAATGTTATTTTAACATTGTATCATTTTAAATAACATATTTTGGAATTTTCACTAGCAGTTAAACGTTTGCACTTTTTAAACAAGCTGGAAATTACTTGAAAATCATAGCGTAAATTAGTTGTATACAATCTACTAACCTATTTCATTGATGCGGATGTATTGTAGTATAAAACTTAATAATGACAACTTGTTAATAAAAATGTCTTGACAGCTTTGGTGAAAGCTCTGCTTGTAAAAGGTCTAGTACCACGTTAGCATTGCAAAGTTATATAGCTGTAAATAATTTAGCTTTTTTCACAAATTAAAAAGTTTTTGAGAGCTTTGATGAAAGCTGCGCATATGAAAGTTTCTCTATTACAAGTATGTTAGCCTTACGAAGTTATATATAACTTAATTCTTTAATGCGCTTGCATTAAACTTAGTTTTAATTACTTAATAAAACTGTCTTGAGAGCTTTGGTAAAAGCTCTGCTTGTAAAAGGTCTAGTACCACGTTAGCATTGCAAACCTAAGTTGCTAATCAAAAATGTTTTAAGAGCTTTGGTGAAAGCTCTGCTTGTGAAAGCTTCTCCACTGGACCAATATTGCGAAATTATATCAAACTTACCACACACAAGCGGGCAAGACATTTTTATTCAGTAATAAAAACTAAGTTACTAGGTATTTATTACTAAAAAATGTTTTGCGAGCTTCGGTGAAAGCTCTGTTTGTGAAATCTGTTCTACCATGTTAGTATTACAAAGTAAAATAACTGTAAATAACCAAGTTTTAATTAGTAATTAATGTCTTGAGAGCTTTGCTGAACCCTTAGCTTGTGAAAGCTTTTATACCATATGGGTATTGCTAAATTTTATAACTTTAAAAACTTTATTTTTATTGCCCTGGACTTTCGAAAGTATTTTAGAATTAAATAATTAGTGAAAATATCAACATTTTATATTCTAAGCGTCGTTAAATAGCTTCCGCGATTATTAAAAAAAAAATAAAATATTATTAAAATGGTTTCCTGATAATGTTAGAATCCCAATAATTTTAATGAGTGTGTAAAAATTTGTGAAAGCTTTAAGATGGTGAAATAATATACTTTTAGGTGAACGCATGTACATTTATTACAAACATACTTGTTACAGGCGCATAAACTAGAGCAATCTCACATATAAAATGAAATAATTAATTTTATTACAACATTACAAGTATTAAATTTTTGAGCGAATACAAAGAAGTGCTTTTAAAATTTTGAGCCTTCGAGTAACCGAGTTGTGCTCGATCTGGTTGCCTTTTCTTATTTTTCATTTAAAATATACTTTTTAGCTGAGTAGTGTTTATTGCTTAAATTATTGTGAAATTGAAATGGTTATTTTGTCGAATTGAAATGTGAACAAGCTAACCAACCTTTACACAAATAATAAATTAATATCAACTATGCAACACTAGCACTCATTAGTATGTACATCATAGCACATCAATTACTTGTACAATGCGTAATTTAATTCCTGCGCCTTTTGGTTATGCAACAGTTGATTTAATTAGTTATTTGTTGCCGCTGTGTGTGTATGCGTAAATAACAGCAAATATTTCATTTTTGCTACATTAAATTAATGTATGTACGTAACACAACACTTTTTGCGCACACGAACAGTGGTTAGTGGCAAGGCATGTAACAAAAATGTTTTGCAACAAATATTTTTGCTATTAATTAAGATTTATATTTGATTAAAAATTATTTAATCAAATTAATCATATATATGATGAATGAACAGTGCTTATTATGAAATGCAAAATACGCAAATTAATCGTATGTATGTATGTTGCATAGTTGATCAGCAGGTAATCCGATATGCTTGTGTTTTGCTAGAATTTAATTTAATTTCATTTCAAACCGCTTGGAATTCAACTTTACTTTACTGCTAGAAAATATTTCCTTTACAGTTAATGCTGTTGCCTTAATTACACTTTCAATTAAATGGTGGTGTGTATTGATTACTGCCACACTCTTGCTTTGGTAGCACGCAGCCGTTCGCCTGTCTGCCTGCTGGTGTCTGCTGCCACTCTTTCGCCGTGCGCTGAACTGCTTGTAAGTAATTATTTAGTGCTCGTGTTGCTTTTACATTCATTAATTCATTTACATCCAGCTACCTCGTTCATTAATTCATTCATTCCCGCACATACCTACACACTCAAAGCCAAGCTGTTGGTCTAAAGTATGGCCTTTTCGACTAATTAAATTTCCATTTTGATGTCTTCGACGTATTGAATGCCTTGACGAATGGCTTGGTTGACTAACAGATTGAGGCGAAATAACAGACTGATTTGCTGCCTGACTGGTTAGGCAGAAATGATAAACAGGCAACGGTTCAAATCTGCCGGAATGTTATATGAAATTATATACTTGCATATATATGTTTAAGAAGTAAGTCTAACAAACGCCACGTCGTACCAATCAAAGTCAAAACTGATGGCGTGACTGACGGACTAATACAACTACAGTATATGACGAGACTTCAAATAAAAATACAAACAATTAAAAAACAGCACTTTCAATGTCATCTCTTATGTGGTGTAGTGTTGTTACCTATTAAATTTGTGTAGCATACTTTAAGGCGTTAGTGGTTTTAGTGTGCTGTAAGTGACAATACACGCCCTGTTCTGGTATCAAAAAGGTAAATAAATAATTGAACTCATTATGTTAATGCAAAAATTCTTTTATTCCACTTTGTTTGATTTTGTTTATTTGTCTTTTTTTTACTGTTTTGCTACGAAGTAATCAAAGAAGTGGTATGAGAATTATATGCTCTAAAGCTACGGACCACCAGTTGTGCTCAATTAATTTGCAGGTGTTGTATATAACTTAGCAGTCAAACTATTTGGAGTGTGACAGCTGCAGTTATCCTAACGTTTGTGTCATTTATTCAACGAGAGTGAGAAAAAGAAAAACAAACATAATTAGAAAGTACTACGGTTGAGATGATGTCGACCTAAATTATATATAAAATGACCACCTTCAATGCTGATGACAAGCCATTACAGGTGACAATAACAAAACTAAAGAAATTAGTAAAGTTAGGCAAAACAAAGAAAGTGACGTGCAGAATTGTTTTTCTTGGAAATGTGAGCAAAAATTTGCAAGCTACAAAAAAAGTCTGCTTACTGTTTGACAATTTCAGGGCAAGAATTTTTTGGATAAAAATAAATTTCATATCCTATAGCGAGATATTAAATAAGGTAACAATTTTGTGGAAAACAATTTTTGAGTTTGCTTATTTTGTGCTTGTAAATACATATTTTAGAGATATAAACCCTTCGCATACAAGTTTGTTTGCGAAAGCAGTATTCTAAGTGCCATACTTGATGCTGCTGTAACTTATAAGACATCCTGCTAAATTACTTCACTCAAATATTCCCACTTGTATATGTACATACAATACATATATTCCTATATCTATCGCAAACACATACTCCTATTTTTTTTCTTACCAAAACCAATTGCCATCAAAAGCAGGTACACCAGCAAGGGCACTTAATGACATATCAAATACCTATATACACACACAACCATACTAACATACCTGCAAATATACATAATAAAATATCAATTAACTTTGATGTGAAGTATTCTTGATGTAATTAGTTTTTCTTGCTTTGGGGCAAATGAAAAAGACGGTAAAACGCGGCAGCACAAGAGAAAAGCTTTCGTTACGGTGAAAAAGTTTTTCTCGCAAAGCGATTTCGTAGATGCTAAGAAATGCAGTAATGCAGAACTTTATCAAAAGCTCAAATCTTCTGGAGTGAAACTTTAGCAAAAGCTCAGTGAAAGCTGCTACTGAAAATTGAGCGAGCAAATATTACAATGGCAGTTCATTACACAATAAAATATGAGCGTTAGAAAATACTAATATGATGAAAAAATGTGTTGGCAATTTTAGACCAATACCAGCTTATTAGTTAGATATGAAAGCTGCTATATATTTGAAAACGCAAAATTCTCAATAACTGGCTTCGAATTTTGTTACTTAAACTACGGAGCACACCAGTGGTAATACAATTTTCGTGAAAGCTCACTTAGGGAACATTTGAGCATTCCTTTAAAACTGCCAACTGCTCCAATGGTCATACAATTTTCGTAAAAGCTCATTTACAGAGCTTCTGAGGTTTTGAGCTTTCACCTAAAGCTCTTTCCTCTAGTTTTCTACATTATATTAAAACAGTAAGAAATTTCCGCATAGTAAAAGCTGGCTGTAAATACTCTACTCTTACTTTAATCAATTTGTATAACGAGCTTTAATGCAAATATAATTTAAAATATCATTTAAAACTTTTTATTTTATTTTATTTTTTAAATCATTTAGCAATTCACATTTGCTCTCTGAGCCATCTAAGGGTAAACAAAAAATCACTTTGCAGATTGCTTAAATAATTCCGAACCGGGTATGTTAAAAGCTGTGGCAACTGTGTGACATGTGCTAAGCATGACAATGTAATGAAGCAGTAAAATCAAAAGGACGAAAGGACATACTAAAGTAAAAGTCACTTTTTCAATATGAAGTAATGTAAGTGTGGTGAAATAATTCTTAAGCTGCAAATAATGGAATTGAAAAATCTCATACAGATGAGCAAGTGAGTGTATAAAAAGTGTGTTGGATGACTACAAGCATGAATGAGTCTCAAAATACTTGTACGAATGTGTGTATATGCTTGATATTGATATTTTGTTAAGAATTCGAGAGTGGCACTTATAAAAACACATTATACACAAACACGTGTTTAATGCCCGTAAGCATTCATATAACTATGAGTTATGCTTCGAAGACCATGTGATATGGAACCCTTATCAAAAATGGCAACACATAATTTGTGCAAGTGAAAGTGAATCAAATGGTTAGATGTAGGAAATGTAGATGAAAATATATACGCAGGCACAGAAAAATATAAATACGTGTAAGTGAAGTGTATGCGTAGTGAAAAGGCAAAAAAAGTGAAAACGTTTTTAAACACATTTTGGTGGAAGCAAACGCACAGCTACTAATCTAAATTGTGTGCATGTGTGAATGACAATAAGCAGTGGGGCTGACATATTGTCACAGTGTGCCAAAAAAGTAAATAATACAAAAATAATGACTGCTGTATTAAACCTAAGCCGCTACACTTGTCTTTGGCAGCGAGGTGTAGAAATCGGCTTGCACTCTTGATGAGGGTTGCGCTAGGCAAAAGTCAAATTGGAAAATGGCAAAAAACAAGTGGGCGTAAAATAAATTCTAAACGCTAGAAAAAACACCAACAGCACCAGTAAAATGTCAAACCAATGCGCACATGTTCAAATGACATTTGGCATGCGAACGCAACTGAAAATGATTTGCACGTTTGTTGCCTACTTTGCGGCGTCACAGCGGTAAGTTAACTCGCATACAGCGTGTGACTTACATATGCGCGTTGCATACCAATAACATTTTTTTTGGCTATTTTATAGTGGATATGTGAGGGTTCACATATTTGGAAGGCATGTATTGTTTAGTGCAATATTTTAGGAAATTATATGGGAAAAAATAATATTAAAGGTAAACATGTACAGGCTGAACAGGCTAGTGTTGTTTTGCAGTGTAAAATTATAAATTTTTTTTTTGTTTTTTGTTAATTTGAAATATAGTATTTTAAAAAATTTATTTGTTTTATTTTAGTCCCAACTGTAAAAAAATTCAGTTAAAAATTTGTAATTCTTTTAAAGCAGCGGTTTTAATGGTGATTAGCTTCCGTATACTTAGATAGATAGAGACATGCGAAATCCTATACGTCACAAGAAATTCTTGATTCCCAAGCTCTTCATTTCCTGCTCTTCTTTTATCTAGCTTGTGATTTGCTTGCCTGGGCGCCTTTGTATGCCGAAGTTTTATGGGTTAATGGTGCGTAAACGTGACTTAATGGCAAGTACGTGCATACAGTAACGTAACTGCATATATGTATATACAATTTATATGCGCTCTGTATGGCCTTTAAATCTCCATACATCATTCTGACACGCAAATGGCTTGAAATGGTAATCATTAGTGGCAGCAGCAGCGGCACCAATACCGGCACCCGCCCAAAAGCACTCTTAACAAAAGAATATTTGATCGTTTGCTTTTATGTTTTCAATCCACCACCAATTCACCAATATTATGCTTGCACTTGTTATGTATTTGATGCTTTGCTGGATTTTAAGTTGGAGGTCAAAACGATTTACGCCATTGTGGGCAAGGCGGTTTAAAATATATGGCGTTTTTTTTCACACTTAAATTTTTTTGATTTATGCTGATTGATTTGTACGTGGAAGATTATCTCTTCGAGGAAGTGAAATGTTTCGATAATGAGAGATGAAAATGAAGGGGATTAAAGCTGGAAGTTTTTAGTACAAGAGTAAATCACAAGTTTTTAAAAAGTTTTTGTTTTCAAATTAGAATTTTTTTCGAATTAAAATTTGTACGTGGAATATTATGAGCATGTTGTGAAGTGAAATGTTATGATAATGAGAGGCGAAAATAAAGGAGATTAAAGCTGGCAGTTTTCAGTACAAGTTGAACTACGGAGATCGTAGAGAGTGTAAGTGTGGGTTCAAGTTTTGTAAAAAGTAACCACCAGCAAAGCTAACTGTAACAAACTAAGTAAGCAAATATACGCGTATATCATAAAAATATTGGTTGTTGTAAGCCGGCAAATAAATCCTTTGAAAAATTTAAATATGGGCGTGTATTGCCCCACTTTTGGGTAAAATTTTGTATATCATTCACCTTATCAAACTTAATAATAATATTTCACGGCCCTCTCAGTACAACTTGATGCAAGGCAATATTAGATCACTATGCTTTTTTTCCACCTTTTCAGTTTATACCATAGATAACCCAATCATCTATGAACACATCGAAGCAAAATTTTTACGTTAGTTACCGTGTACTGAATTATTAAATTATTGTATGGAAACTTTTTTCATCAGCGGAAATATTTTATAACGTTACAAGAAAAGCAATAATCTAGAAATAACCAAAAATAAATAAATTTATGAACTTTATTACCTCCTGACAAATTACCGCCCCTACTTTTTCAACAAAATTGAAAACTTTACAGTGCAACGCGAAAATTATTAGAAAATTGCCCCCAAGTGGCATACATACAACGTCGACTACTTATGCAAACATAAATTTTCTGTAGTTGCTAAATGAATGAGCGAAGCAGAGTGACAAAAGACACGAAAAGGGTTAGCGACAAGTGGGCGAGTGTGTGAGGCACGTAGCGTAATAGCGTCGAAAAAAGCGCGAGTGTGAGTGAGTGAGAAGCAGAGTGAGTAAGCGAGAGCGCAGAGGGAGCAAGTAATCAGTGAGTTTGAGCGCAAGCGATTGTGGGGAGTTGAACAATTGCAGAACAGGTGCTTTCGCTTGCCTCACGCGCTGAGCCAATACATTGCATAACTGCAAATACACATGTGTGTATGTGTGTACGAGTATGTGTGTCTGCTGTCGCGTTTATAATTAGAACAGCAAAATGATTATAATTACGTGATTGCCTGGCGCTGCATTGCATTGTGCGGCGCTGTTTTATGCCAGCGGCCGCCAAAGTACCAAAGTGTTGTATAATGAGCATAAAGTGTGCTAAAGGGCGCAAAGCTCACAACACGCGCACACACGCACCTATATATATACTTGTATATATATGTATATATATATTATAATTATGTATATTTATGTGTCTGTACGCTGCGGTTACATGATGGTTAAAAGTTTTGCCATACAAATTGGTTGTTCGAGTACGCGCTTAACCTTTGTAAAGTTTTTATTTACAATGTGCGGTTGTGTAGTTTCGTTTGTGTGGGCGAGTGTGTGGGCGGCTTTATAAGCCTGTGTTATATAAAGTTCAATGGCTTTAAATAAAAGTAGGGATTGTGGACACATAGTTCTGTGCTTTTGATTGCATTGTGTGTAATAAGGTCTATTTTGAGAAATTATTAGTTTACTATTTTTAGTTACTTTACGCTGTGGAACTAGTTGCGTTTGTGGCAAAAGGTAATGTTTATATGCGCCAATGTGCTTTATGCAATTGAAGTAGGTGTTTTATGGAAAGTTGAAATCTTTTTAGATAATACATGTTCAATCTTATGTAGAGATACTGAAACAATATCTCAGATTTGGGAAACCTATTTTATTTGATGCGTCTTTGAAGTAATTACAATACTTTAATACTACTAAAAAATAATAAATTTAGGTCTGCTTTTTCCCAAAAATCTAGAAAAAAATTTCCTGAGGCCGCCATTTCGTTAATTTTTGAAAAAGAAAGCTTCAATCAGGCCCCGGATTATCAATTAATAAAACTAATTTTGTTTATCCGGTTGATTTTAGATGAATCTCCAAGAACTTATGATTGTCAACGCAAGGACTTTTTTTTGGAACTTGGTCAACACTGGAACTGAACTTTGGAAATTAATATGTTTTTTTTTTGAAATTTTCGTGACTTCAAGTCAAAACATTGTTTAATAAAGCCATATTACTACTTTTGTAAAATAACATGATTTAATAAAAAAAAAAAATTCTGAAAATTCAAATTTTTTCGTGCCTCTGACTACCTCAAACCCCTTAAGAACTTGCAAATTTGTAGAGTTTTGAATTATTACTTAAAAAATACAAGACTGACAGCTTTAAAAATTGTTGGCCTGTTTTGTGCGCAATTTTTTATTAATACAAGTAATCATTAATTTCATTGAAACAATTTTCTTACACTACCAGCTACTACTACTTAGTTTTAATGCCTTACCGCTAGAGTTGTTACAAATTATGGCTACTTTATGATTAGTTAAGGCTAGTAACAAATTTGCTGTCATTTTGTTAATCTACCCAGAAAATATGGCTTGCTACCCCATCTTTATGCTACTGATAGTCAATGAGAATGTGTCGCGAAGTTGGCTGCGTTCTTCAAGGTTGCCTCAAATAAATGATTTATGTTTGCCACTAAGTCAAGTGATAGCGAAATATTGCGTGGAAATTTCATCTACCTATAACACTTCGTACATACAGATTGCTCTGTAAGCTGCGCTCCACAAACGAAGCAAAAACAAAAAGCAAATCAACAAAAAGTTTTTAAACTCTTTGTAGCGATTTAAATTTTCATATTTTAATTGCGGGACGCGTATTGGACTACTGCCATTCTGTACAGCAGCGCTGCTGCAGGCACGTCGCTTGTTTAGTGGTTGATTTTCATAACGTTTGCTGTTGTTGTTGTTGTAGCAAAAATGTCGCTTTAGCTATGCTTTTATTTATATGCGCTGTAATATTTTTCAAGTCATAAACTTTCTTAGGTTGCTTGTAAATGTTTGTTTTACTGCGTAGCGCCTAATTTTATGCTACAATTTGTGGTTGTTGAAAGAAGCTTGTGTAGAACGAAAGCTTGGCTTGCCAGTGTGTTGTGAGCATGTTTTCGTTGTGGCATATTGTTAGTTTGAAAGCAATGTTGCTACTGCCATAGCTTTGCTTGCGCGAGAAAAGCAAGTGTTGGGAGGCAGTATGCTGCCACCGACGTTAACACCAAGCGGCTGTGTGCTGCTTTGAAAATCATTTTCGGATAAACATAGTGTTTTAGCTGTTGTAAATATTTTCGTATGCGCTGCTTGTGTTGGTAATTTTATTTTCGCATGCTTATTTTGATGCGTTCACATTTTCATTTGAGTCGCAATCAAATTTACTACTTAAATAATCCGCTTTTTGTTGGGGCATACGAACTTTACGCATTTATAATTCATTAAACGTTCGCTTGTTTGCGTCGTCGTGTTCTCGTCGTAACTAGTTTTAACTTTGCTTTTATTTTCTACTTGTTAGTCTGTGAAACTTTTTAGCCTTAAATATTGTTGATTCCTTATTAACTGCTCCACTTTTTTCCGTAAGTAAGCTTCTTTATCAACTTTTACGCCTTGCAACTTTGTTGTATAGCAACTTTTTTGTTTGTTTTCACTTTTGTAATTTGCAGCGGCTTTGAATTATGTCCGAACGTAATTTATTTCATATTTAACTTTGAAATTTAGTGTCATTTTCAAAGGCTGCGAAATTTTCCGCCAAATATATTTGGTTCGACTTATAAATTGTTCGTTTTTATATTAACTGTAAATTCTTGCCTATATTTTTGATGAGCTTTTGTTGCGATAATTTTTTGGTTTACAAGTATTTTTGATTTAGGTTTTTTTGTAGCTGGTACACTTAGTAGAGATTAGCGAAAATTTGATTCTTAAAAACACAAATCGATTTTTGAAATTGACGTGGAAAAAAATAACTTTTTTTGAAAATGTAAATATCAGGTCAAAGTTTCTCAAAAATAATTGAGGCTTTTTAAATCCTTTTTGAAATCGTTTAACGAATTTTGGGGAGCAGAACATTATTTTGTTAAACTAATTGAAAAATTTACAATTCTCAACCGGTTTACGAATTTTTTCGTTTACATTCAATTATAAAATAAGTGAAATTCAGAATTTATGTTATATAGTCTTTTGCCGAAAGAAGATCGCTCTACTATTACTGTAGCTGAGTGTGATATTTTGCTCTTGATCTTCTTTTAACACATATTGGAACGCTACTGACAATAAATAAGTGTGTAAATTGACTAGCCTAATGTGTCTTGCACTAAAAAAAAATAACAAAAAAAAAGTAATAAGAAGATTTTAAAATGTGTTCATCTTGAAATATTCTTAAGAATATTAGTTAATTAAAAGTTAATAATCTTCAAGGAGACACGATATTTTTTTTTCGAGATTGCAGATTCCAAATCGGGCAACGGATTGTATTCGCCTACTTGAAAAGGTGTTGTCGAAAACTGGGCCAGTACCCGCCATTTTGTATCAAAATATAAGCATACTCATATGTTTCTTTTTAACATACTCAAATGTATGCTTAGTAAAGCTTGAGAGAGAGAAAGGGGGTTCTGTTCGTATCTTCGAAATAAATTCTATAAGTTGGGCGTTTTTGCTCCAGTCTAGGCGTACCCTATAAAACACCCAAATATTTTACTTAGAGTAAAAATTAAAACTTATTTGGGTGTACTGTATTTTCTTTATCAGTTACATTTTTTTTTTCATGGAACAATTTTTGGTCATGTTGGAAAATTTTACCTTTTTTAGTGAATTCGTGATAGTAAATTGCTCAACGGATTACTATTTCATTGACAAATGACTTTAGTTCTTAACCGCTTTATGAAAAACATGTAATAGTAGACTTTAAACCCGAAAAATGGAATATAATTTTTCTGTTACAAGACAATCATGGAAACTTTTCGTTCCGCATAACTTTTACTTCTCATAACTTCTCTTTTAATTACCTACAAAGTAACAATCGCACTCATAACTACATTTCCGCTGTGACGCGCGCATAAAATAGAAATTTATTTAACAGCTAAGCGGCGCAGTTAGCGCTTCAAAAACACTAAAAAACGCCACGGTAAAACCAAAACCAAGAAAATCGTTACAGTTACATACGCTTGACCGCAGTAAAGCAATTTAATAATTTTACGCTGGCAGCGAGAGTACAAACACAAACATACCAGAAGATGTATGAAATGCAATTAGTTGCCATAAAACACATTTATATTAATTTCTATATGTGTGCATGTGCGCGCAAGTGCATAGGTATGCGCACACAAATAACTAAATAAATGAAAAATTAAATTTAACAATAAAAGACGCGAAACGAAGCAATACAGAAATTCATTTGCGCGCGTTCGCTGTGTAAATCGCACACTTGGCGGCTCAGCCGAAATGTACGCACTCATAATATTACTCATACCACACCCCCTGCCCCACATGGCGCATGGAGGCGCGCACACATTTACTTTTAATTTAAATGCCATCGAGCGGCTGGTGGTAAATGTCAGTTATGTCTGGAAGTGAGCGCAAATTCTGCTATATTGGCGGTAATTGTTGTTGTTGCTACGCCTGCATTTGCTGTGGTTGTTGTGAAATAAAAAGAAACAGTCGGCAAGCAGAAATTATGGTTATTTTGCGCGAAAAGGCGCCGCAATGTTGTGTTTGCGGTCGGGCGCGCGCACTCACACAGCGCCACACATCCACACACGCACACACAAATACACTGGCAAGCATATGCATTTACAGCGCTTTAGTGGCCACGAATTGACTATACATTTGCGCATTCACGCCTCGACCGCGCGCTCACTTATTATATACTATATATATTTGTGTATATATTATATATAAGTGAGTAGCGCGCCCAACTAAACGAGCCCCAGCGGACCGACTACCCATGGCTCATACTGAATTCTAAGCTATTAAGCGCGTTTTTGTTTTTGTGCAGCGTATATTAGCGGGTTTTTGCGGAAAATTATTGCTTGTGTTGTTGTTATTATTAAATTGTTTGTGCTTGCGTTGTTGTTAGTGTTATTGTTATAGCTTTTCGGTTTTGTTATTATTATAGGTATGTGCTGTTTTACTTTACCGTTTTATTTGTTTTTGCGTTTTCACCCGCACTTTTGTTAAATTTATGTGCAACACCCCGGTAGCGTAATTGTAAATGTGTGTGTGTCTGTGTAAATAATTGCGCATGTATGTATTGGTGGCACCATAAAACCCATATAGAAATTTATGACTGCTGTGCGAGGAAAGCTATTTGAACATTTTTGCGCTGTAATTGGTGTGCTGGCTCTAACTTTCATGTATATCCAATATATATATATACATATACATACACATATATAAAAATATATATCTTCTATATACCTAAATGGGGTTGCTAACACAACTAAGAACTGCATGGTCCAGCTAATGGCTTTATTGGCATATGCGCAGTTATTTTATAACCAGTTATAACTTTACTATAAAGTTCCAAACGCTTCAGTTTTACCAATAGCCAGTTGGATCTGAACTGACCTGATGATCCATATATTTATATAAATCCTACCTTTAATTTCATTATGATTAGGCATTTTTGGCATATTTTCAGATTATAATAAGATTACTGCAGTTTGAAGGTTATTTCATTGTTCAAATTTAGAGCATACCTTTAGGCGTAAGTATACTTACTTCTTAAGTGCTTCAACCAACAAGATTTTATTGTTCATAACAATATTTTCAGAACATAAAATATGCTTTCTTCATACTTACTGGGTAGTGAACATCCTGCGTACTCTAATTTTTTTGAGTTGCATATAAAAATCGACTATAAATGTATATAAGCGAGTATTTGAGTGCAAATAGTTGAAGATTATTAAAAAATATTGGCGTCAAGCACATTTTTAAAAGAAATGAGAAGAAAGTATTTATGAATTATCATCCTGCTTAGCAGTAGCCTAGTTATACAATTTTTAAAATCATCAGAATCTGCGGAGTTGCTGGATAACACTTAAATTGGTCACCACCCGGGAGCGCAATAGGCCTAATGATGGCCTAAGTGCGGCGTCTACTGTCCAGCGCTCAGCCACCTACCTTTTCAAACAACCAACCAACCAACATATTTAAGTAAGTAATAAGGCAGAATACTTTTAGGCTTATGCTTGAAATACAAAATTAAGTTAAAATTTGGAATTGTTGAAATTTCAAAGAGTGACTGAGCTTTTTAATTTGATTTTATTAAAAGTGCTCTTAGAAAATGCGATTTGTCAACATCTGGTAACATTTTAAAATATGTGAACTTGTGGAACATAGCGTAAAATTAAGAAATTCTAAAAAAAAATGTAATAATAAATTGTTGTCTTTATATTAATATATTTCCTGCAACTAAGTATTGCTTTATTTATTGTATTTAATTATTTTTTGATTATTTTTGTATTAAAAATATGTGCGAATATCACCTTAAATAATTTTTTTTTTTTTAATATTTCAATGCAATTGCTTGAATAAATTAAACTTTTATGTAGTTTTGTTTTATGAAAATTAATGTCTTATTGACTTTTGCGCAAATGTAATTCCCAACTTAATTTTCGCACCCATAACCATAGTCGAAAATGCGCAATTATTTTCTCTTTGAATTCCTTCGAACATATAGTTTTCATAGACGCTCCGAATCTGCAGCGCATCAAATCTTACGCCATTGTTATATCAGCCGTATAATTTTATGTACAACAATCTAAATTCCTTGCAACGCCCGCTTTCTTTATGACTGCTGCTGCCTGTGCGTAACTTGACGCTCGCATTCTTTTATGGTTTCATTGACCTAATTTCGCTACTTTTAAGTTGATATTTACCATACAACAAACAAGTTTAATTTTATTGCTTTGCTGTTTGTTGTTGCTTGTTGGTGTTGTTGTTGCTAAAGCTGAAATGTGTTTTGATGTTTTAAGCTATGGCATTTATACTAGTTTGCTTGCAGAAGCAGCCGCATGCAAGGGGATAAAATGCTCGTATGCAATTTACTTGTGTGTGTGTGCGGGCATGTGGGTGTGCTCAAGTATGAATTTCACACACACACACACATACGTACTTTGTGGAATGCCAAGAAACGGGTTAACACCAGCAAATTGAAAGCAGCAAGGAAGAAAAAAGACACGAACAGGGACACAAGCCGTGCAAACAAACAAGCGGATAAAAATGAAAATGAAATTGAGAACGGAATTCACAAGTCGAACGCTGCTAACATGAGCTATTAAATAGAAAATTGCAAAAACAAAAATGAAAATGAAAAAAAAACAAAGAGGAAACAAAAAATGCCACGTAAGCTCCATATATAGCTCGCTGACGCGTTCGTTTTCAGCAGTGCGACAACAACAAAACGCGCGCTCATTTGAAGTTTGCACACAACGCGAACTTGGCTTGCTGCGCGTGCATGTGTGTGTGCAGTTTTGATAAGCTTTAGATGTGCATGCGTTGGTGCATACTTACTCTAAACACGTATGTGCATTTGTGCGAGCAAGTGTAAGCTTTGCTTGCCACACAACTTGTCTGCGCCACTAAGACTTTATATATATTAAGAATACTTCGCATGCAATGACTTTGCCAGCGCGTCATTAACGCGCTGTGAATTTATGAAAATTTTGTTTACCCCAGTTCCTTTGGTGCAATGTGCAATTTAAAAATTTTCTCTCGTCAATTTTCTTTTACGAAAACCGAAATTACTTTCTGCATGACCTTGAGAGCGTGGCAAAGAGTTTTATGCGTTGCTGTAAACGTCATAAAACCAAATTTACACACACACACACACTTCCACTGGTATGTTTCTTAAATTAGTTTTAACGCATTGAGCTTTCTTGGCTTGGTTAAATGCAGTGGGATGATTTTTAAGCTTCCTTGGCATAAATAGCGGGCGACTTTTGCAAATTTTTGCTTTGAATGCATAGCAAAATGCAGAATACGATTGTTTTAGTAATTTTCTAATCACATATGTGTGAGTTTGGAATTTTTGATGTAGAAACTGGTGTATGTTATGCTTAGTTTTTGTCCGCGTGAACTTAAAAGCTGTGCTACAAAAAGCTTAAAACTAGTTTGCGTCAGAGCATAAGGGCACAAAAAAAAAAATTAACTCCTATTTTATTGAGTTTTATTTATTGTTAAGAAAACGCTGTGGCGGTCAAATTATTAAATTTTTCAATCGTGAATCCAAATTTTATTATTAATTATTCTTAATTTTTTTTAAGCTGAAAAGTACCCGGGCCTTCTGCTATAAATATACTGTCGTGTATTGTTTAGCACTGCCGAAATTGGCGAATTGAAAAGAATTGTAGCTGAAAAGCTAAAGAGTTGGCAGCTGAGCTTGAAAATAAAAGTTCAAAAATTTCTTGCTAATGTATAATAGTTAAAAGGGTTAAATTTAAAGTGTTTGAGCTTCAGCTCTTAGTTTCCAGCTAAAGTGGCCATAAAACTTCAAACAAGCCGCGTTATCAGTAAAATGGAACTAGCCGGTGTTCCGCTCTCTTCACGCGTTCTACTATTGAATTGCTGGACTTTGCTGGAACTTGGTTAGCGCACGGCTACTATTAGTTCAGTGGTCTCTTTACCATCAGAAAGGCTTGGGACTCTAACTGGTCATTACATTATCCATACTCACGCGGTAAATTTGAGAACCTCAGCGGCTGTTAGTGTTAATAGCTGTTTGAATGAAAAAGAAGTAGCCAAATCTCAACACTTTCTTCTTGACTGTTCCGCTTATGCGAGATCATGGCGTGAACGCTTTGGAGCTCACACTTTCAGAGATCTGGCTGAGGTGGTAGGTATACAAATAAAACGCCTTAACTGATCTGTATTTGCCTTAGTAGACTTATTAATTTTGTTTACGTGAGTAATTTTGTTCTATATTTTGCCTTTACAAGGGAATCTTTATAACAATGCAAATGCGATCCCTCATCTTGAGAATCAGCCATTGAACCCATCCCGAGCTTTGTTGATATTAATAAAAATATGTATACTGCGGCGGTCATAATGTAGTCCAATCCTAGTTTATGACGAAGCCAGTGCTTCTGCCATGAAAATATTATCCTAAAATCCGCCGGCATATACTCATATGTAATTACTATATATATATCTTAGTAGATTTATTCATAATATACTCTACTTTAAGCTCATTTATTTTAGAAATTTTATTTATTTTTTTAAATAAACGCGTTTCTTGCTATTCAAAGTACTATATTACTTTGTCATTTAAAAAATATTCTATGGTGTATTTAATTACCTTATATTAAATGTAATCTTGCTTTTACTATTTTTTTTTTAATTTTCTACAATTTCGATTTTACATACCATACATATACTATTTTTTCCATAGCGATACACCATCTAGTGCTACATTGGGCAAACAATACTTACGGGTATTTTATAATTGATAAAACGTATTTATTGAGACTTACCTGAAAGAAAGAAGAAGAGCAGATATTTACATAAAAATTTTAAAAATTAATTTTATAATAATTTTATAATTTTATAATCGTGCAATAATTTCAAATTACTAATTTTTCAGCGTGCTGCTAAAGTTTAAAAAATATTTTATAAATAGAGATTATATACTGTGAAGTGATATGATAGTGAAAGCAACCTATTAAATATAGAGCGAATTTTGAAACTTTAATTTCATATGTAGTGCTTTTTATTTTCAGTTCTGTATTTAGATCTAAAATATCTACATATAATTAGTTTTGCTGGTAGCACATTTTTTACTCCAAAAACCACAAAATGTATAAACGCAAACCGTTGCTGCTATTTCCATTTAGTTATGCGTTGAAATTGCAAATTCAATTTTTAATGCAAAAATCAACTGGAGCAAATATTAATGTGATTGAAATTAGTATTGCGGAACATTTATGTATATTTTTTGCATGTATAAATTAGACATTTTCATGCTAAGAATTTCAAGCAAATAATTTTCGCTTTATGTTTTCTCATATGAAATGAATAATAAAGCCAGGTAATTTTAAATGCGAAATCCAGCAACTCTTTCATTATACGCAACTTTATGTAGCAAGTACGCTTGCTGGCGCCACAAAGTAGGCAACATTTTTTCATACGCACTAACTAACGCTACACAGTGTATAGACTGCATATTGTGTTGGACTCATCAGCCGGCATCAGAGGCCAAGCCAAGACAAAGTCAGGCAACAAAGCTTAATTAAATTCAGCAAAAGCAGCTATTATGTACGCACACACATACATTTAGACGGTGTTTAAATATTTGCCACCGCACGTGTATGTGTGTGTGTTTTTGGTCGCACTCCTTTTGCAATTTTTTAATTAAAAACTATTTTACTTTGCATTTTTCGCACCAGAAGAGCATAAAAAGCTACACAACATTGTCTAAGTCAAAGCGGCGGTCTCGCACGTACGAGCTTATGCTTGCAGCAGTATGCATGCTTATTGGTGTGTGTGTGCAGGGGTCTTTTAAATATGCTACGCTTTTTGCCTGCTTCGTGCGCCTTTGTTGTTGTTTCAGCATTTGTGTGGAAGTGAAAATTTTAACATTTTAATTTTAATTTACCCGCTGGCCAGAGTCGTGCATGCATGCAGTCGAAATCATTTGCACACGTTGAACGCTTGGTTGGGGTTTGCATTTTTATTTTATGCGCACTTTTTTATTGTTTTTATTTTTGTATTTTGTGTGTGTTTTCGCAACGGTCGTTGTGCTTTCAATTTAAATGCTGCTTTTGTTGTTGTTTTTTTTTTTTTTGCTATTTTGTCTCTGTATATTATGTTGCTTTTAAATGCTTTTGTGTTGGCTTTATATAGGTACACGCACGTACATATACATGCATACATTTTTCTGATTAAAAAATGGCAGCACAAAGCTTTGGCCAAAGGTCCTTCGGTCATTTTTAACACGTTTATTACTTTTTCATCGCATTGTCTTTCTTATTTTAGCACTTCCTTCCTTCTTTACTAACTTTATCTGGCAACTCGCACCAACACCGTTGTGACACGCTTGTTGCTGTGTTGTTGCACTTAATGGAGCAACAGTGTTTTTTCAGCTTCATGCTTTCCACCATACCCTTGTACCACCAGCAACCCGACGGTTGTGCATTACCGCTGAGTTAAGTCAAACGTAATCCGCTCATGTACAAATAGTGTTATTGTCGTTGGAGTGGTAAAATATGGTTATATATGGGAACACAGTGGCATAAAGCTGTACAATTGAGTATTAAATTTTAAGCATTTATTTTTAGAATTTTTGACCAGACTTTGAAATTTTAATTTATGTTAGATGCCTTAGGTTTTAGAAATGTTTGAGAGAAATAGTGAAATCTGGTAGAGTTTTACAACGTCATTAATCAGTGATAAATAAATATTGAAAGATGAATATAATTATGTACTTGCTTCTAAACCTATTTTTATAACACTTTAAGAACCACAAAGATCAAAAAGTATCATTTTAGGAAATCTGAGAAAGTGAGAACAAACCAAAAATAATCATAGTAGCTTAAGGTGCGGTACAAATCTATTCTAAGAAACTGTAAAGTAAAGAAAGAGAGAGAGAGAGAGGGAGAAAACGAGATGATAAAAGAGCGAGGAAGTAAGAGAATTGTTATCACGACATATCATTTTGTAAAACATAAACTGTATATATAGGTTTTGAAGATAGAGAGAGAAAAGAGAGAAAGAGATCACTTATCAATCTCAGTATATACTTGTGTGGAACAAACATATGTCATATGACTAACGAAAATGTATGCATTCATGACCTAACCTAAGCTAATGTATACTTTGTTAAACCAGAAAGCCTTGAAAAGAAGAAAAATAGTTAGATAAGCAACAAGACAAGCAATAACTTTGGAAACGCGCTATTTTCATTACATTAGCTGAGACACGAGCCATTTATTCAAGCAAGGTTACCTACCACAATATCTCTGAATGGAAAGAAGACTGGTAAAACACTCAAGTGATATTTATTTCTCACTGTAACTGATAGCATTTTATTAACGAATTAAGTTTTCCATGATGAATACATTTTTTACTCAAAAATCGGTTTTAGTATTTTTTTGTAATTTAATATATTTAATTTACTTTTACTCCAAAATCTGTTTTAGTCTTTTCATGTAACTATATATAATTTAATTTTCACTCATCAACTGAGTGCCGTGCCATATTCCCCTTAATCTGGGAATAGGTAAATTTTCTTCAACACTGTACACTTCGTTGTAGTAACAGGATTAGCGGAAGCTTGCATACTAAGCAACCGAACGCCACAGGACTTTCGGACTTTTTCGGGGAGCGTTTCATTAAGTAAATCGTGCGCGTCTGCATACCCTTAAAACAACACACTCACATACTATCATACGCAAATGTATGTATTTGTGCACTTACCGCTGTGCTCTGCGCTTTGAACAACACAAGACAAACATTTGCCGAACAAAACCGCAGTCAAGCAAACCAACTCAATCCGCAAGCCAAAAGTCGAAGCTAGAATACGGCACAGAGCACGGAACAGTTGCCGGTAGAAAGTATTGCCAAAACGCCCGATCGCACGACCAAACACGCCTGCCCGCATGCAGACCGCAGCCATTTATTTACATTTGCTTTGGGTCAAATTACAACTTGCCATACAATGCCAGCATGTGAGTTGGGGAAATTGTGAAATAAATGTAAAGCGCTAGGAGAAGGCTGAACTAAGACGAGTTAGTGTGTCTTGCATGTGCTCTCTTCTACTGACATGCCAGTCATTGACTGTTGAACGTATAAACAAAGCGCATTCCAAACTCCAGCTTTCACCGTTATTTCTACTACAGTGCTTTTGTTCACATACAAATTCTACAAAATTGCAGAAAATTTATACAAAATGTTTGCATTTAGCTTAGGACTGCCTGCTGATTGCCTGCCTGTCGGTACATTTGCTCGGCTCAAATGCCTTTAGTTTTTCTCTCTATTGCTTGCAGAGAGTCCTTTTAATTTTTTGCAACTTGATTTTTTTTCTAACGTTTACTTTTGCCAAAGGTGTCGAAAGCAACGATTGTGCGAACTTCTTTTCATTTACTCGTTGGTTTTTTTTTATTTTCTTTTTTCATCGAATGAAAGCTTGTGCGGCCTGCTGCATGGAGCTACAATATTGTGCTCTCTGTACGATGGCGATGGTGGTTGTGGCGCGACTTATGACACAAAGGCAAACATAGACATCAGTCAAATATTATCGAAGGTCTGCTAAGTAAACTTTCATGTTATTTTTTCTCTGCACGCTCTTAATTTTAGGGCGTTGGCTTTCAATTGAAATTTTTTAAGCTGCTTTTTATCTTTTTTTCACCAAATGAATTTAATTAAATGTACATGAGGTAAAAAAAATAAAATGCTATTCTTTTGGTGGCGCAAGGTCGACCATTCGTTTCTGTTTCAGTGCCAAATTAGTTTTATATTACAGTCCAAGTTTTAGTTTGAGATCTAATCTCAGTAAAAGTATCAGTCTTATTCGCAGAGTCAGCTACAGTTTTAGTTTAGTCTCAATCTCAATGTCAGTCTCAGTCTCAGCCTCAGTCTCAGCCTTAGTCTCAGTTTTAGCCTTAGTTTCAGTCGCAGTCGCTGTCTCAGCCTCAGTCTCAGTCTCGGTCTTAGTCTTAGTTTCAGTCTCAGTCTCAGTCCCAGTCGCAGTCGCTGTCTCAATCTCAGTCTCAGTTTCAGTCTCAGTCTCAATCTCAGTCTTAGTCTTAGTCTCAGTCTCAGCCTCAGTCGCAGTCGCTGTCTCAGCCTCAGTCTCAGTCTCGGTCTCAGTTTCAGTCTCAGTCTCAGTCTCAGTCTCAGTCTCAATCTCAGTCTTAGTCTTAGCCTCAGTCTCAGCCTCAGCCTCAGACTCAATCTCAGCCTCAGCCTCAGTTTTAGCCGCAGCCTCAGTCTCAGTCATAGCCTTATCCTCAGGTTCAGCCTTAATTTCGGTTTCATCCTCAGTCCAATCGCTATCTCAATCTCAGGGTAAATCTCAGTATCAGTCCAGCCTCAGTGTTGGTTCTGAGTCTTGGTCTCAGTCTCAGTATCAGTCTTAGTTTCGGCCACCAGTTCAGGATTTGTCTCAGTTTCTAAGCTACTTAAAACTTAAAGTTTTCGAGTGTTTTGTCAACATCTTTTGCCATACCCGTACACACGCTTGAGATATTGCAATGTTTTGACGCTTGTTTTTCTTGCAACTAAATGCTTCTGTTGCTGTTAATATTGGGAATACGCTTGGACGCGTCACAGCATTCGCCAAGGAATGGAAGGCGTTCAAATGAACTACTTGCTTTTGGCACATTGCCTAAACAAGTAAAGTAAAGAAAGTAAATAGTTGCTTCCTTGCTGCTCCAAAATCTTCTAAGCTCGCCCTATAAAGACTGTATTTTCAAGTTTGCTTGTAGGTATGTTTTAGTGTACGTGTCCTCAGGCGCCAAAATATTGTCACCAACCATTCAGTAGCTTATTTATGCTCTAAGTTGTGTGTCTCGTTGCAGCCGCCATGCATACGCATGTGTGAGAGAGCAAATATATTTTCGGTTTTAAGTGTGTTGACAGTTGTAATTTGGTTGCGAAATTCCTAAAATTGCGTGTGTAAATTTTTGCACCGAGTTTAAGATATTCACTTAAGTTATTTATAGTGGAATCGGTTAAAATGTATCGCATAGAATCATTGATCTTAAAGAAATGAGGTTTTTGAAATATTTTTCTAAATTTTGTTTCAGTTTTTGTTTTCATATATTATATATAGACTCTCGATATTTAGGCTTAAAGAAATTATTACTGAGAAATTCATTGTTTATTTTATCGACTGCAGAAAACTTGAATGAAATATCTTACTTTCATTTAATAATATTTAGACTCTACACTAGAGCGAAGTTCTGCATAAAAATGTGGCAAAAATTTTTGCGCATTGAGTATATTAGATTATATACAAATCGTTTATATTAATTTAAATTTTATCATCAGAAAAATAATTTTTTCAAAGCTCAAACTTTCTTTTACTGAGACTTTAGGTCTTCAAAAAACGTGGTGCTAAAATGTTGCCTACTTTTTGGCGTTTTGTTTTAAGGCGAAGTGTCGCAGTGGTTCGCTTTTAAAAAGCCGTTGCCAAAGAGACCTTAGATCTCCAAAAACAAAAAATATCTGCAATTGTTGCCTACATTTCGGCGTATTGCGTAGCTGCTCTCAAATAATTTTTTTTTTTAAGTTTTAATTCGAAATTTATATGCTTTAGCTCCTGGTTGATGTAAAGCAGTAAGTAGTAAGATATATATGCATGTATAGTATTTGCTAACGGTTACTGTATTTTCCGGGAAATTTAGCTTTTTTTAAATCTTTTCTAGAGTTAAATTGGCAATTTATTTGGCAACTTGCCTATAACCAAGTTGGCGCTGCTGCCAACTAGCAAACATTTATTGGTGTAATTAGAGCAGTAAGTCGAAATTGAAAATCTGTGACTGTGACTAGTGCCAGGCAAATTTTTTTATGAAATATTAGGGTTTACTGTTTTTACATTTTTAAGTAAATGAAAGACCAAGTGTCAGGTGCCTGTGAATAATTTAGGAGTAAATTGTTGTGCTTAAGGTGCCTGTTTATACTATAAAGCGAGTGTATATAACTTGCGATAGCATACCTTTAGGCGCTTTAGAAAATATATCTTATAAACAAGTGAGCGTTGATATAAGTGAGTAATGCAAATGATCGGCATTTGAAATAAACACCAAATTGAGAACAATTTTTTATACCTACTTTAAATAGTAGGTGATTTTTCCAGCTTTTGTGTCTCAGAGTTTAGGCGTCTAAAAATCGATTTGAATGCGTCAGTGGGCGCTATAAAGCGCATACATAATGTGCGTACCAAAACATTGTTGGTATTGGTGTTGGTGATAATGGTACGGTAAAGAAGTCTTACGGTAGCAATAGCAATTGATGGCTGCCGCAGCGAAAAGTACTCAATCAATCTGCAGCAACGACAATGACAACAAAAGGGGCAGTAAGGAGAACCAAAAAAACCAGCACACGCAGACAAGAGCTTGAGAAAGGGGCACACACCTACGCAAGTGTGTGTAAGCAACTTTTATATGTATGTATGTATGTGCACAGTACAACAGTGCACACAACGGCGCATGGACTCTGCTGTGCCTTGAGTGGCACTTGACTGCAATGACGCCTCGGCTTGACAGGCATGTAAGCGAGCAGGCAGGCAGGCGCAGTGCGGCGTGTAGTCAGTTATATGCCTGCATGTATGTGTTTGCCAGAAATTCCGCTTATCTGCATGTGCGTTTGTCACATTGCGCCTAAATGAATGCATTCAAATCAAGTCAAACGTAAAAACGATGACTTTGCATGCAAATGGTGAGTGATTTTTTTACTTTACACTATATTTCCTTGCTAAAGAGTGTATGTGTGGCGGCATACGGTAAGTAACGCTTGGATGTTTGTAGCGCGCAGACTGGTAATAGCTGGAAAAATGGCCTGAAAGTGTTGTGGGGAAAAGGAAATGAAAAACGAAAATAAATATACTCGAACTGCCATTAAGGACTCTTCGACTCGGCGACTTTCCAATTTAAGCAGGAGGGCTGTAACAAAAACTTCCTACTTCGATTCGGTTTTTTACCACTTTCGCAGCCACTTCATCAGCGCTTAATGGGCTTTGAATATGGACGAGTTTGCTTTTGTCTATGTATGTGTGTGTCTCTTTTTTGTAAGCATGTGTGTATGTGACAACCATAAAAGTTTAAATCGGTTCGAGTAGCTGGCTCTGGCTCAGCAAGCCCCCCTTACAATGCTATAAGGCGAACCGTTAACCCATATCCTTGCCTCGCTTATGGTTTGCGCCTTAAGTGTGTTTGCCTGCTGCAGCACCTAAGTGCCACATTTACATATAGAAGAGTACGAAGTGGGTACTTCTGGTATTATTTAAAGCAAAACGACAGAAAAAATGTCAAGCCGTTAGCTGAGTTTAAAGGTGGGTGGCTAAGCAATAAGTAAGGTGTGCAGCGCGTATTTGCTTCGAAAAATGTGTTAAGTAAAAACGCTGATAAAGTGTGTGGCTATTCAAACACAAAAAGCTTGGCAAATAATAGTAGTTTAGAAACTCTGAAAAATCGAATTTCTGCAAGCTATGAATTTTTTATCGAAACCCTTTGCATATATTTAAGCGTGCAAATAAATGCGATATCATGAATATTGAACAAAGGAGTTATACTTTCAGGCGCTGTTAACAAAGTCAATAAATTTAAGTTAATTTTATAAATTATTTAAAGATAGGCGGATGGTAAGGCATTCTTGCCACTTACATGAGCTTGTCTGCTTATCATTTTCAAAGTTAAAAATATTGCAACGCCTGCGGGTATGCTTTAATTATAATATATAAAGTCAATATGCAACCATAGTCGGAGTTTTGCGTGCATTGGCTTAACAATTTTCCTGTTGCGTTGATTTTTAAAATAAAGCATGTAAAGTAAATCATAAAATTTATATGCGCCGCCTCAGGGTATGCTTTAGTGGGTGCTTTTTTAAGTATTTTTTTGTTGTTTGAAGTTAGAAATTTGCTTCTATTATATTCCTTCGAAAATCGTTTTTAAATTGAATTTAAAACTTTCGCTTTCCACATACAACCTTATTTTGAGCATATATGGAAACTGCTTGTTTACAAGCAGAAATTTCCACCTACACTACGAACACACCCACTCGTTTGTAGAAAAATGTCTCATTAAATTAAACAAAAAGTTCTCAAAAACGTACGACATAAGAAAAATAGAGAAGAAATGTGAAACTGCGTATTGTGAAATAAAATATTGGTTACAAAATTCATTCAAGCTATTTTTAAATTCTCATTCGGTTTATAAAATTAATATTAGGCGTCAAATAGTGCCAGAAAGTTTCAAAATATGTTCTTGTTAAAAAATTTGTATATGTTGTAATTATATCTACATTAAAATCAACATTATTGTTAGGCTTAAAAATTTGAAATCTGATTGTAGTATTTTTAGTTCAGTTTGACTTTGCTTTAGAAGCTACTCTTTATCAACTTGAGTAACTAAAAGTAGTTGCATTCAAAATACTTGTCGTTAAACAATTGTTGTTACAGAAAATTTTTTCAGTTGCATATTTGTGTGCATTTATCGCTAACGAAAACTTTTAACTGTTATTCTACTTTTATCCTTGCTATATTGTGTTGGGAGCTATGAAAAGCTGCACGCTTCTAAAACTTTGTTTTGTGAACATTGCGAATAAAGGCAATTGTTGCATTCTATTGTATTTGTATTATATATTTAAGCAATATTATTTTTTAAAGTCTACTTTGAGATAGCTGTAGTTAGCAGTGTTAAACATTACTTTTTCTCAGTCGGTTGAATGATAAAATTCTCGTGCAACTATTCTAATGTTTTTTGCTAATATTAATAACTTTTTTAACTAAGAAGTGTAGTTTTTATTTGCATCTTGCTTGCAGTAAAATAATGAATAACGAAGTGCAATAAAATTCATTTAATGGTTTCTTAAGTTTTATTCCATGCTTTTTTCATCTTAAAATTTTCTATTTAAATCAATGAACTCTCATTCGCTTGAGCCACCCACGTGATTTTATGAAAAAGTACTTAACAACTGACTTCGAAACCATAATCAGGCACGTAGATATCACTTTTAAAGTCTGTATAACTAACTTTGCGTAAATTTTTTTACTTAAGCAAAACTTCTGCAGTACCACACTCCCGGACATCACACTTTCGCAGCCGCTTTAAACTCTATTAAAGAATGTGCATAAGAAAAGAAAGCAAGTAAGTTTGAAAAACGCAAAAAATGTGTAGAAATTATTCAAAATTTTGGCATACGCATTTACAGTTGGAGAAAAAATAATGAAGTTGCCAAAAGATTGACGAAAAAGTTGCTGAAAACTTGTTAAAAAAAAACAAAAAACAATAAAAATAAGGGCTTACGTGTTAGGTTAGTATATGACTAAACACAATGCTCTAGTCTTATATTTAGGGCTGTATTGTAGGAGAGAACCGACATAGCTGTTGAGTAACTGTCAAGCATATAAATTTGAAAATTGCGTGCGTAATTTGCATAACATAATCGAAAGTTTTTAAACTTTTGCTAAAAGTGGGTGGCAGCAGTGTCGGCGGCACTGAGCTAAGTGCTAAAGGGAGGAAAGAATTTTTTGTTGTTAAAAAAAAAAAAACGGGAAAGTAAAAAGCTTTTGGGCAAACTGTGTTAAGTTGATGAATCCAGAATGGTTGATTAAAAGGCGCACGTAAAAGTAAATAGAAAGTGATTATTAAAAAAAAAAAAAAAAATTGTTGTGATGGAAAAACGTTTTTTAAATCAGATTTGTATATGCTCTTATGAAATATTATATAGATCTCACATGTAGACTGAATACAATTTTCTTCAAAAAATTTAAGATTCATATATATTCAAAAAATTTAAATCTTTACCATTGTGAAAGCTACAGTATTTTATGAAAACTTATAACAACACAATTTAGTATACGTTTGTGAGTTTAACGCTCCTAAAGTTATGCTAAAAAGTGCAATAAAAGGTAAATAATGACTTTTTGAGAAACTCTTTGATAATTCAGCTTGAAATCAATTGCTGTGGAGTGAACATGCGCATATTTCCCCAACATGATGAACACCGAGATCTTATATTGTAATATGAATCGTTATGCTACACTATGAGAAAAATTTAGATTAGCGCCAAAGTGTAGGCAAGAAAAATTAAAGTTTTCGCAGCATTTTAATGTTTTGGTTTTTTTTTTTTTAATTTTTGTTGAAAAAACATCAATTTGCTAAGAAGTGATCGCTTAGTATTAGACTCTTACGTGAAACAGCAAAGTTTGTTTTTCTGCGCTTAACAGTAGACAATATATTTTATCATGGAAAAAAAGGAAATAACTGACACTAATAAGCATTTACCGAATTTTTCGTGTGCATGTTAACTCATAATCTAATTAATTATTTCATTTACTAAAGACCTAGTTATTTATAAAACCTATTTGTGTATAAATATTATATTAACCTTTTAGGTAGCATAAATCAAATGTCCGTGCGCTCTAATTAATTCAAAGGTATTCATAAATTTGTCAACTAGCCTAAACGCAAAGCTACGCACTTAGAACTTGCGCCTTACTCATTGCCACCACTTCGCTTTGCTCACCAAAACACTACAATTCAGCACCCCTTCAGCCATATTAGTCAACCAAGCGCACAATCATAATTTAGTTGAATTCAAATGGTCGCTTAATTTTTCACTATATATTTAGGTGTATGTGTGTGTGTGTGTAAATACCTAGAACCTCTCGTGCAAGTATTTTTCACCTTTTAGCTTACTGCCAGAACTTTATTATCTACACAAAACAGTCGTTTCCTGTGTTAGAACTCTTGATTTACGGCACACACACACACACATACATATACAGTATGGTTATCACATTTCGCCCGCCGAATTCGGTGGTCAGGTGACCTCTGGTTGCTGTGTCGCACTGGTCATGGCATGATTGACTGCCATTTGTCATTTTTCATTGGTCACCAAAGAGAAAGCGAGAGCCGAAAGCTTGTATACACATCAACCTTCTAACTGTTCGAGCAGAATCATTACTCTTATTCTTGGGTACGGTAAATAAAAAATACTGCCGCCTTCATACGCTGATTTGTTTTTGGTTGCGTTTTGAAAATCGCCAACAGCAAGTTAGTTTTTGCTGATGTACATTTATTATACATTTTTTGTGTCTGTCTAAGCATGTTAATGAAGCAGAGCGGTGGCAAGTGACCATCTCCTCCGCAGAATGTTTATGCCATGCACTGAAAGCTCAGTTGCTCACTCACTAATATTTACGAAGTTTAGTTAAGGTGGTACAACTATTGTGTGTTGTTGTGCCGATTTTGACGCAAATAAATTATTTGTTAGTGCAGGTGGTGTGAGAAAAACTATTTGAAAGTGTTCGTTGAGCGGTAATTTGAATAATTGGAATACGTATAGTAGTAATACTAGTAAAATTAGTAGATATTATGTGTAGGAATATATATTTTTTTGGCTTAACGTTGCGCTATGCAAATTTGGTAATAAGTTGTATATGCGCAGTAGCATGCTTAAAGGCGTATAAAATTTTTTATTAATATATAATTCGGTTAAAGTTTAATAATAACAAAAAAAAATGTGTAACTAACACAAATTCAATTAGTGAATATATAAAGTTGAGCCTTAAAATTATGCTACGAGTTACTTTAAAAGTTGCAAATAAGGTAGTTTAGTTAGTAAGTAGTTAAGAGCTTCAAAAAGTATGCTATAGTAAGGCATATTCAAAATGTTTATATGTTTACCGACTATGCTTTGTATTTTTGGGTAAAAGTAATAAAAAAAATTACGAGGGAAGCGATGTTGAGAGCTTATTTAATAAATATTAAAATAATCGAAATTTTAAACATTAAAATTTCATCATATTTTTTCTCGCTACATCGTATGAAACGGAAACCATTTATTGCAAAATATATCCATAATAAAAGACTTGAAAAAAAAAACAGTAATATCCTCAAAAAAAACCGTACAAGGTTTATTTTGATCGGTTAGGTGTTATGGCAATTATAGGTCTATAGCCTGGTTTGGAGCAATAATCTTTGCCAAATTTCCTGAAGATATCTCGTCAAATAAAAAAATTTTGCACACAAGCATTTAATTCCGCTAGTTTAGCAATTATTTTGTTTTAGACGTTGCATTAAAATTATTTAACAGGCGTATACATATATACACACTTTCTGTAGACCATCCATTTCCTGAAAATTTAAGACCATCGTTACAAATTGTATAGCATATTTGTGGGCGCAACTAATTTGAAGACAATAACTCGGCGTTACATGACTTTAGAAACTAATTTGCTGAAACTTTCGCTACATCGCCATACTTTGTTTACGAGTTATTTTCTTATACGCGCAGTTATACATATATGTTCTTCCCAAGTATGCCGTACAGCCGTTGAGGCATTAAATTCGATTTAGCAAGTATTTTTCCTACCTCTTCTTGGTGATGTCGCTAATTTGTTTTAGAATATATTAGTGCCTCCAACAATGCCCGCACCGAAGTCGCTGCAATTACTTAACAATAAAATAAAAGCAGTCAGCCTGAAAGTAGGCAACGCCTCGACATTGCACACACAGCGAAATTCGCAGCGTTCACACAGTCAAGCGATTTAATTGCATAAGCAATTTAAAAGTTTTGTGTGCATATGTAAGTGTAAGTATTATTATAATTGCATGTGCTGGCATGCGTGTATGCGAGTGTGTGTAAGTTGGTGCGGCAGCCACACGGAAGTGAGCTGTGAAACTTAATATGCTTAGCAGAGGACATTCAATAGCGAAACAACAACACCAACATTGTGCGAGTGCGCCATGAGCATAAATACTGCGCAAACTTTACGCAAGCATGTAATAGTGTGTTAGTGTGTGTGTTTTTGTGTGTGCAGTGTTGCGTTTTGTGTGTTAACTTGAAAGTTTCCGCTAAGCAATCCATCAAAATTACACCTTCTTGCATGTTGTTGACGAGCTATTTGTTGTTTTTGCCATTACCGGCTGCCTCTTTTACGTGTATATGTGTGTTTGTGTGTGTGGTTGTTTTTGTCGTTGTGTGCTTGCTAGCACTAAAATGAATTAAATTTGTTCTGCATCACACGCCAGCACACATGCCACGCCAGCAAGCATGTAAGCAAATAGGCAGCAGTGCGGGTATGCAACCAGCTATATATGGAGCTTCACTTCCATCCCGCACGTGTTCAAATTACGCTTGGGCACCATCAAGCGCGGCCAACAATGCAGAGCAAGCTTTTTGCCACTGCCAACTGCAGCAGACGCTATTGTTTCGGCGTTCGCTAACATACAGCCGTTGCCGCCGCCAGCGCCTATGTGTATGCAAGCGGCTTCAATGGTGCGTGCGTGATGCGCTATTAAATATTGTATGCTGCTGGCAGCGCTCGGTGAGGTGCTTTTGTTAATTATTTGATGAAATTTTAATTGATTTTCGCCAAACAAAAGCATAGCCAAGCAGGCAGGCATGCCCAGCGTAACATAAGCAGCGTCAAAATGCGTACGAGCTGTTGCACTGCTTGTGTTTAGGCGCAGTTTAACATATATATATAAATATATATATATCTGCAATTGTGTGTATTTGCTGTGCCTCTTGTGTGCATATTTAAATTAAGATAAATCAGTATTAGAATTTATGGTTTATAATTTATGCGCAAATTTGCCTTGCAGCTATATGTAAAAGCTTTGCCTAAGTTTAGGCGCCAAATGAAGCAATTTCGTTAATTGCAATTAGGCATTGCAAATTTTGCAGGCTCACTGCACACAAATAAAGGCGGAAAAGTATTAAATATGAGCGGCTCGTTGTCGCCGCACTAATGACGCTCGATTTATTTTCGGTATGCGCCTAAAAATATGTCTCAAACAAACTAGTGTTTGGGCTTTTGCGCGCCACCGCATTTATTTATAATTAACAGCAACTGTGGTGGTGAAAAGTTCACACTAATAAACCGTAATAAATAAACAAAATCTGCAAAATAAACAAAATTTGTTGTTTATTCTAATTTGTTATTTGCCTTTTGCTGCAAACTTTATGCTGTTTGCTGGCAACTCAGTTCACCAGCTAAATTTTATATAACTTTAGCTGGTCATTCCACTCGTCTGTTGTATGTATGTATTTATATATATATTTTTTTTAATTCTCGTCCGACCACAACTCAATCAAAATGTAATTGTCCTGCGCTTTCGGTCGCTGTCCGCCTCTGCGTGTACCGTTTTTGGCTTGGGTCGTCCCATTGCCCAGCTCTACTTGGGTAATTTGTCTGTAGCTGAAAATATAAGCAATCAAAAATTTATATTTGTGCGCTCGTCGTTTTTGTTTTATCTTTATTGTTGTTGTGGTTTTTGTTTTCATTTGGGTTGTAGTTTGGTGTTGTTATTGCTGGTGGACAATTTGGCTGAATTTGCTCTTTTCGCTGTGTGACCACTATGCATATTAAAATACACTCAAATGTACACATTTCCATTTACCAGCGCAGGATACCCAGTGAGGCAAGTTTATTATCTAAGAAAACTTTGTCATTTCTGAGGCGATTTCAATGCAAAACTTGCGTTATTTTGAAAAATAAATTTTATATACGTTTTATTTTTCTTCGAAAATTGTTTTTGTAGCAATCCCGAAATTTTCGGGACTAGTCCCGATTTTTTGTATATCTTTAAAGAAAAAAAAGCAGTTATTGCATACTTTTTTTCGTCGAAAAGCGTTCTTTTTTTTTTTTTTGATTTCAGTACATTAATTTTTGATAGGGTTCAGTTCTAAATCGTGTGTTTAAATTTAATAAATTAGTTACAAAAAAAATAAAATTTTGAAGTCTCTATACGTTTTGTTTATTTTTTTCTAGGAATCCCGAAATTTTCGGTTTTAGTCCCGAATTTGTTTTTGCAAATTTAAAAAGTAAAAAGCACAAAAAATAATTTTTCTCTCTTTCTCATTTTTGCAGTACTTTTTTTTGATCGGGATCAGGCCCGAAACGTGTATTTAAATTTAGTTTTTTTCCAAGTTAATTCCCACGTACTCTAACAATTTTCTCACAGGGTGCCCAGTGCAAGCAGCTGCGCTCTGCTCACTGTCCAGTTCGTACATCAAATGTGCTGATGTCCTTGCAACGCAGACAAATACACGAATTTGCATATTTACGTTTGCATAAAGTGGAGTTATTTATTTCAATATACATATACACACTTACTAATGTATGTGTACGTCCACTGGTCATTAGTCTGTTTTTGTCGACGCCAGTGGCTTCGCAGCGCTGTGTGCCTCATTTCCACTCGCCAGCGACGGACAACGGCGGTGACTTATTAATTTAGACTTTCTGCTACAAAAACAAACAGCATTAGTGGGTGTTGTGTTAGTAGTGTTAGCAGAGGATAGTTGATTTTATGTCTGTCGCCGACACATATACATATGTGCTGTATTTCAGTGAAATTGTGATTTGTTTTTAGTGCTGGTGATTTTTGCGTTGTAGTCTAAATAACATTAGACGTACACAAATACATGCAAAAGCACTGTATTTGACAGCTATGTATAGCATACATTTAGGCGGCGATTGCAATATATTTCTTTACTTGTATCAGTTAAATTGCAACGGTTGTTGTTTTTGTTTCATTTGGCTAGCAAAGCGACTGATTTCAATACACATGAGCATAAATATGGAAAAAAATGTGAATAGACTGATCGCCTGACTCAAGGAGTAGCTACATATAGCGCCACTCAATTGTATAATTTTATGAAGCCAGTATATATGTGCGCCCATATACACAAACTTTCATTATTTATACCCAGTTTGGACTACCCTTGCCTTTAACTGTTCATTGGCTACACATTTACGAGTGCCACCACATCAGTTGTCCACCAGTCTGAATCTCATTTATGCAAATTATATTTGATTGTGTGCGGTCGGTGCACATCAAATAAGCTCACACAATCACACACATACACAATCATATAGTAAAATATAAATGTATGCGTACTCGCTGGAAATTGAAAGTTATTTTGTATTCTGTTGCATATTTTAAGGCGCAAAAACCAAAGCACTAACAATGCGGTTAAGCTCAACCGTTAATGCCACATTGCTTTCACATCATAACATATCCGTGTGTGTTGTGCAAGTTTCTGTGTCCTTTTTACGATTTGTTGACGTCTTGTTGTTTGCTCTCTGCTAACTTTAAAACAAATTTAATGAAGCGCTGAAGTTAAAATATTAAGTCTTATTGATGTTGGTGGTAGTGGTATTTTAATGAAAATTTTTTTGTAAATAAATCTTAAAAACATTGAGAAGTTGCTTGTACTGACACATACTTTCTAATCCCGAAAATTTAGGATCCGAAATCGAATTAAGTTTTCTATGCCGCTTTTTTTTTAAATTTAGGATCTGTCGAAGGAAACAAATTTGATAATCCCGAAAAGTCGGGATTGAATTATAGAGGTTTATTGAAGTTGAACTAAGTACCTGTGGAATTAAAATTTTTGATCACGCATTCTTAAAAACATGCAGCAGACACATATTTTCTAATGCCGAAAATTTCGAGATTGATACCGAAATTGCATTTGTTGCTATAATTAACGCCGCTATTGCAATATCAAAGAAAGCAACTGTGTTTCAAGCAGAAACTTAAGTAAGGTTAAAAGCGAATATGCCAAATTCAGTAAAAGAAACGAGCACGAAAGCGTTCGAGAAAGCAAAATAATCTGACTGCCGAAGAATACTTTGAAAGTCTTTTTTGGATTGAAGTGGTCTATAGAAACCAAAGACCACAGGAAGGCCGGCCAAGCAATTCAGTGCAAGTTTTATACCAACAAGCGAATGAGAGTGAACTTGATGACTTATATTTTTCTCAGTTTTTTTCAACCTTCTTTACCTTTAACTAGTTTGCAATTTGAAGTAGTTTTACTCAAATCATCATCATTAGCAAGTATGCCAGAAAAAAACAAAGTAATGGCCTTAAACTCTTTCCAAATTAAATATAGAATTCTTTTAAGCAAAAAACACTCACTCTTGTACAATGCCAAAGTTCCTTCCGCTCGGCAGCTACGTCTATGAAATGTAAACATTTGCTGTCTCAAAAAAGAAATGCAATGCATAAAAGAATTAAAAAACAATGAAAAAAGTGCCAGAGCATTAGCACACATGTGTGACAGCCTATAAATATGCAACAGCCTGAGCACACAATAAAAATGCACATAATAATGACTTTGAAGGAAAAATAGCACACTCACGCACCTACACAGGGGCTCATACGCTGCCTAATGGCAAAACATTTCACAATCAATGTTTTGCACAGTGTTTATCCTAGGCTTGCTCACATATGCACGTACGGGGAGCTAAGGCAAGAAAGCTAGCAGGTGATAATGCGCATCCGTAAGTGACTTTGGTTGGCTTTTGTTCGTTGCCACGCAGCATACAAAGGACACATAACGCTGCATGTATGCAAATGCAAAACGGATGTCCTTTTCGCGCTGCAAAACACATGAGCACACTTTTTTTTTTACTTCTTTTTTTGACTGCAAGAAATTAAGATTTTTTGCATTTGTTGCTGGTGCCTTTATTGTGAAAGTTTCCTTTGCCTATGTTAGTAGACGAAAGTAGAAAATATGGCTATACAATGGAGTTGTTGCACAACATTGGACTGAAGAATATGACTACAGCTGCTGCGCGGAAAAACGTTTCTTATTTCTATTGTGTGAATGCGCGTAAAGTGAGAATGATAATAATAAATTTTATTTGAAAAAAAAAACATCTTCTTAATGCATTGAAATTGTGTGGAAAATATGCGCATAATTACACTGGTAGCATGGAAGGAAGTATGCAGCAAGGCTTATGTGCCTAGTGCTATGCACTTGATAGTAATTGTTGGATGTAATTGAATTAGGCGGTATATTTTGGTATGAGTAGCATACTTTCTGCATCTATTTTTGATGATTTCACATAATATTTTCGAGAATATAGGCGTTAAAGGTTTTTGAATAACTTTGTTGAGCGAATGGAAGATAAAAATAATTATTGCCGAAATATTTATGAACTTATGAAACGCTTTTATAACAACAGCTGGCCAAAAATATATCTTTGGAATGAGTCTGGAATTTCTTGAACTGCCTTCGGAGAGTCTTTATAATCTTATAGAATTGAGGTTAATGTGTAATAAGCACGAAAAGGCTTTGAAATAAAATTACTGTATAAAATAAATGAGGTGAATTAAGAATTGTATATAGCGGGTATATATCTGGTATATATTTGTTATATTTTCGGCATATAACCGGTTATCACTTCTAAAGGCTCTGGACAGCGTTTGGTTAGTCAAAAATTATTTAAAGAAAATAATATGTTAATATAAAGCTACGGTGTTTTCTTATGAAAAATAATTTGGTTCAGAAATAAACTTAGTACTACAGAAAATGCTAAAAAATATTTTCAGCTAATATTCGAAAAATGTTAAATTCAAAGTAAATTTTAAAATTATTAAGTCATATTTTAGTCCCTCTCACAACCAACAAGGACAGAACTGAATTGAAAACTTTTAAATTTTCTCTTAAATATACGAATAGTTTTATTTTATAGCCTATTGTCTGGCGCTAAGTCCACTATATTGCGTTGCGCGTTTTGTGGTCAACAATATAGCACAGTTTAATAAGTTGCTTTAATGGCAAATATGCACACATATAAACACACAACCATACGCGCACTTGCTGCCGCAACACAGTTAAATAAATCCGTGTATCTGCTTGCCGTTTTATCACTTTAATTACGCCATCACATTGTCTGATACTAAAATTTTTTTACTGCAACAGCATTTGCGCTAAAGTTTGTGTAAAGTATTGTAATTAAAATCCGCGCTACACACACGCACATGTATTGGTTAGTGGCGCTAATGTGTGTGTGTGTATGCAGAAACTGTCACATAGCGCGGTTATTGCTAATATCCTTCTTATGAGAAGTTGGATGAAATTGTTTGCGCCAACGAAAGAAGATATCAAAAATTTGTTGCCGCCGACAGTGTGTTGCAGCGCTCAGTATTTTTTATGATACAGGCGATGCGCTAAGTGTCAGTTGGCGTTGGTTTTCATAAGATTCTGCTTGTTTATTTAATGACATTTTTAATGGCGCTCAGCAAGCTCACATGTGTTTGTGTTGGTGACGCGCAAGACGGACATGCAATGTTTTTGAGGAACCGTGATGTTGCTGCAATCGCATGCTTGTTTGTTTGTTTGTGTGTGTTTGTGGTGCTGGCTGCGTCGCCTTGGGCTCGTTAGGTGTGCTTGGCGTTCAAACATGCATCTGTGTTTGTATTTATGTGGTTTTATATTAGCCATGACATTTTAGTTTTCCAGCAGACAAGCGCCGTAACGATGACAGCAACCAAGTTGACAATGACGAGCGCGTTGTGTTGTCAGACGCGTCCCGTTGTGGTGCAAGGACTTGAAAGGATTACTTGAGGACTTTAAGAAGTATGTGCATTTGCTGATTGCGGCACTGAGAGAAGAGTTCGGAGCAAAGCAGTTGGTTCCTTAGCTCTGTGGTAAAGGAAGTTAATTGAAGTCTGACATATCATTTTCAAATAAGCATTTCGATCTGCAGTGTTTAGTAAGCGCTTAAATTCCGGTTATAGTTACTTAAACTTAGTTAAGTAAGACTCAGACCAGTGAGGGCATAAAAAGCCATGGATTGCTGATAAAGCAGTATATCTATAAGACCGCTTACGCTGGTTAAAGTCGTGCAAAAGACCTACTTGAAAGAATTGTTCGTAAAGTCTTTCGGAAAGTGATCGAACTTCAGCTGATGATCAATAGATTTATTGCATAACATTTTCCATAGTTGAACGACTATTCAAAGTCAGTTCAACCGTAGAGACATGGGCTAAAGCCAGCTCAGTGTTTACCAAACATACATCTGGTTTACTCTACTATCGCTATCGTTAATGGCTGTAGAAAATAATCACGTACACTTAAGAAATTTCGTTCATTAAAATTATTGCAAAAAGTCTTTCATATCTTTGGCATAACGCCGTGTCAAGTTTAAAATATATTATCTTAGTAAAATATACCTTCTCATAACCAATTTTTGTGTATGCCAGTCTACCAGATACTACCACAAAATATTGAGAAGCGATCACAGCAAATTGTCTTAGCAGCTGAAGGGCTTGACTCTAGATCAATGTGGTCGAAAAGAATGGAGCGAGTATTTCGAAATATAATCTAGTTTTTTTCCGCTTTACCAATGTTCTACAAACCACAAGGTGAATAAGAAATTTTTTTATAATCTGATTCGATTTTTTTATGAAGCATATATCGGTAATCATATTCAGTCAAACTATAGTGCCAAACAAGTATAGAATACCGGTCTCATATATAGAATACTTATGCAAATAAACACATTATCATCGACATGCCATACATTTCTCACAGTGCACCAACGCTGCTGCAACGTCATTCACATTAGCGCTGATAACGACATTTTTTCGCACTTTCGTCATATTTCTGCGACTTTTATGACATTTTGAAAAGGTTATTAAAAAAACGCTAACATAAAAATATTTTATATGTAGCTATATCAGCTTAATGTCAGCAATGCCATGCGAATTTTGCAGCAAGCAAGAGTCAAGTAACAGCAGCCACCCTGAGCATGTGCATATGTCGATGTATGTGTGAGTGCCAGATCATTATATTGTCAACCACTTTTATTAGCGCTTTTATGCGTTTATAAAAGACAAGAAACTTTAATGCTGCACCATATATTTTGTTGAGTATGTGTTTACATATTTACTCAAGTATTTATGTGCTCATATATGGTACGTATGCATATATTGACATTTCAACATGTATGTTTGTATAAAGTTTCGCTATTTTAACACTATAAAATAAATGTCAACAGTGCTGTGCGCGATTAAACTACAACATGCTGCTGAGCGCCTAAAATGCTGCCTCGCCTATACGTGTAACTGCTTGCAACATACTCGTAAAGTCTTAGCGGTAATAAAAATAAACACTCTTCATTGCAAATGTTTCAGAAGAACCCACTTTCGGTTGTTGTTGCTATTTTTTTGTTGTAGCAGCAGGGTTGTAGTGCAAGCGCGTCTAATGAAAAATTCGACTAAAATCACAATTTAATTAAATTTCGCGCATATAAACAATTAAAGTTTAAGTGCGGGTGTGTTTGTGCCTACTTATGTGTATGCGTGTGTGTCGGCCACATACTCGTAAATGCAGAAACACCAATTTCGCGGTGATGTGGCATTTTCTCTCATTTTCGCCAGATCATTTTGTTTGCATCCTCCTTTGGCTGACAGTGCAAGCAATATTATGACAGAATGGTAGACGAAAAAGCGCGATGAAATGACATTTTAATGTACGTCACAGGCGGGTATAGCGACCAACGTGTGGGGAATAGTAGCGAAATGGTAATGGCAACAGCTGTGACTCTAAGTGGGCTTATCGCTTGTTGGTTCGCATGTGTTTTGTAAAGCGAAGATTACCGAAAGTGGCTGCTATAGAGCAGCATACAACTTTCTAACCTCCACTTGACTGAAATGGTACCAAGCAAAAAGTATATTGCAAACTATTACACTCTAACTCGCCACCGCATTGTGTCAGTCACATGAAAGCGTCTTATCAACACCACTGGTTATGTCTTTATATGTATATCATATATATATGTACCATACCAATACATATGCTTTTGTGTACATATTGTTACAGTTGAAGTCACTTAAGTCGCACGATTTGTATTAAGTAGTTTGACTTCTATTTGACATTCGTTGACAATGTCATTGATCCGCTTGCATTCGAAATGCGGTTAAGCTGCAACTCGGCGCTCGTTAGCGGCAATGTGCAAGTATGTGTGTGTAGAATAGTTGCAATCTTGTTAGTAGAAATAATTTATATAAAATGCTGTTGTTCCGTAGAGTTCGTTATACCTTGACACATGTAATGACAATAAATTTTTGCGAGATAATTATCATTTTTCACTCATAGCTGTGTCAATTATAATATTGCTTCTCGTTAAACTCAGCAAAAAAGCTTATGTTTACAATATGCAGACAGGCGACACAGCTGAGCGATTTTAAATAGAAAAGTCAACTTGTTAAAAAAAATGAAACAATCTAGTAATTTTTAAAGCCTTTTAAATAGACGGCAAATAAAGTTTTTTATATTTAACGTATAGAAAATAAAAGTTAAGGTAGATATACCTACATTAATCTTTTCTAACTTTTCTTTAACAAGCGCTTCAGCATTTTGAAATAGCGCTTAGAAATCTTAAAAGATAACCACAAGCTCTTTGAAATAGTGTCTCAAAATCTTCAAATACTCTTTAAAAAGCTGTATATATATTTCAATTTGAAAAATATGTTACCAAGCCAATGAGTTTTTTTTTTTTTTGAAATAGTGTTAAAACATCTTCAAAAGCTCTCACAGGCTCTTAAAAGCTCTTCCTAAACTTACCATTTACTAATATTTTAAAAATCTGTTACTAAACCAATCAAATTATTTTTGAAAGCTCCCAAAAGCACTTTAAAAAGCTTTATATTTATTTCTGTACATATATTAATTAATATATAAAAGTATTACCAAACGAATCAGCTCAATTTAAAAAAATAGATTTAAAACCACCAAAAGCTCTAAAAAATTTTCAAAAAGCTTTATAGCTATTTTAGAAAACGCATGCAATTTTGCTATACATAAAGCAACTTACACACATACCTGAATTTAGAGATTAATGACAAATAATGTACGATGAAACTTACCTGGAAAGATAAGAAATATTTTTTCATTAATGATATTAATAGTATATAAATGTGAAGAAGTTTTGACAATAATTTAGGAACTAGGTAAATATATTTTTTAATATGTAAAAATTATTATCATAACTAGTTTTCGAACTAGTTTTAGGTTATACTATTTTAGGCCAGTCTTTTACTATATACTATTTTTGACAAGTTGGAGAACTAGTTGTAATATATACTAGTCTGGACTAGTGTTTTAAAATTTGAAATATCGTTTTAGGCAGAAAATTGCAACAAATTTGAGTACATGAGATCAAAAAAGAAATTTTAGGTCTAAATTTGTAATCAACCAACTTTATTTGCTCCCACTTTTATAAGCCTTCAATACAGAGTGCGTTGCTTTTTTACACTCTCTTATAAGACAAGGGTTATATAACATGTACGGCTTTAAGTGGTGTCAATGGGGCAATAATAATGCATATGCCAGTTTGATTTATAGATTACTCATTAGTCTACACGTGGCTTCAATAACACTAGAGAACAAAAAGTAAAAATGAAAGCCTTCATTTGTCCTCTATTGTTAGCAGTACAATGATGATTACAATACCATTACAACTATTAGTAACAAGTTTTGCTTTTCTAATAACATATAGTTCAAACGCCGCAAACTATGCTACAGACAGTCAGTCAATCACCTCGGATAGCAGAATAGACAAATAAAAGCAAATTAGGAGAAAGCAGGAAGTTGAGGAGGGAATGCGATTGTCTGTAAGTTTAGCTGCTGTTGGTAGCTTAGCATGCAAAGATATAGATATATATATCCATATACAATTGTGCATATGTCAAAAAACCATCAGTGTATATAAAAACAAATTTCCAACAACACCACATATATTTTTATTTGTGTTACTGATGTGCTTGACTTTCTCTTTGACCGCCTGTCTGTTTAATTATTTGTCTAGCTCATTATTGGACAGTTCAAACATCGCTGTGGCTTCACAATTTTTATATTCTGTTGTTTCTGCATCTATCTGGATTTGCTTGATTGTAACATTTTACTGCGTCTCCTTTTTTGCCAAATCTATATTTTTCCATTTTATTGCTAACTGTTGCTCCTTCTTTTCTCTCGTGCAGTTAGGGTTAGTGGCTTGCCTTTACGTTTGTTGTCTGCTAACATGCTCATTATTGCAACTTGGCACTTCAATTATAATTACTACGTCAAGCAAACAAAAACAACAAACCACAAGTTGCACACACAGCGCTAACATTTATTGCTAGCTGTCGGAAAAAGTATATTTTTTCTTTTTTTTTTTTATATATTTTTTTCCCCACTGTCAGTCATTGCGCGCTCGTTGCATTAAAGTGAGCATTTCCCGGCTTCCTTCCTGCCGCCGCTAGCAGTTGGCAAGCGATAGTCATGCCAGTGATGCTGGCAGTTAGCTACTAGGCGCACAGCAAAGAAAATAAAAACATAACCTAGCAAAACATAGCATAGCATAGCACAGTGCTAGGTATCACTGTTTGTTGATCGCTATTTATATCTTTTTTCGTTTTTTTTTACATTTGCTTACATAAACTTGCATGCCATGCTCATTTCTCGGCCCAGCTAAGGGGAGTTGCCACATAGTCATACACACACAGCATAATATGTTGCAGCAAATGCAAAGCAAGTACAGGAATAGGGCAGACAGTAATCAGAAGCAGCAAAAGCATAAAGGCATAATTGCATAAGTGGCAAAGAAAAAGTTGAAAATTGCATTCAATGTTAGGAGCACACACATGCAATAAGAAAAGTAACAGTTATGTTGGGCAGTGTACACACATGCACCAATATATATATATATATATATATAAGTACTCGCAATGTATATAAACTCATTTAGGTACAGAGTAATACAACAACAACTTCAACTAACTACTTATAACTGACACAAATGACTATCAGGCACTCTTCGCGCTTCGTTTCTTTAGCCACTCTGTGCAGTTAGTTGTCTGTCAATGCCGGTACGCTTCCTGCGCTTTGCACTGCGGACTATAAAGGCAAACAAACTCTTAAACAAGCAGCTATTCACAATAAAAGACAGTTGTTTAGCCATTGAAGTCGCTGCTTAGTCGCCCTGCGCGTTTGCACATTTTAATGCTGCAATCACTAGCATACCTCCAGGCGCTGTACACGTGTATCGCTAAGGATAGGTAAATAAGCTGCTGCTATGCCACTTTTTTTAACCGTGTTTTGCCTCAAGTGGCTGTTTGCTAGCAAATATGTAGAGTTAGTATAGCTAAGTCGGCGCAGTGGTCGCTTCTACGTGCTCGTTAGTGGCCAAATTAGATTTTATAACATTATGTTATGCCATGAATGTCATTCATGTTTACACATACACACATATGTCTATTTTGCGCACAAAGATGTCTTCATTTTAACTGCAGTTTAAGTGCATTCAAGAGATTTTTGAACTTTGCTGGCAGCTGTGTGTATTTGTGTTGTGGCCAGGTGCTGCAGTTCGACGTCGAGCAACGGGCAGGTAATTAAGAGTTCAGAAAAAGTTAAAGTGCAGGAATTAAAATTAGTTATATTGAGGAGACAACAAGTTTATGGAAAGGAAAAACTTAAGTATTAGATATGAAGCAGGGGTTATAACTATGACTTTTGGTATGAAAGTCCTAGTAAAGATAGAGAATGGAAAATAAAAGTGCTTGCTATAATTGGTTATATAAAATTAAAAGTTTAACTTGGGTGGGAATGTTTTGTCATTTATCTTCACATTGTCATTATCCTTCACAGAAAAGGCAGAAAAATATTAATAAGATTGGGCTTATAATGCGAGATAAAAATAGTTGCCTACCTTTAGGCTGTTTGTAAAAAAAGAGGTTTCAAATGTAGAATGTAATGACCTTTACATAATATTCTTTTGAAATAATTACAAAAATTTAAAAATCTTAGTAAGATTGGTACCTTCAATGAAAATAAAAAATGTTCGCCTACTTTTAGGCTAATTGTTAAAAAAGCGGTTTCAAATATAGAAAGTAACGATCTGCACATAGTACTCTTTGGAATTAATTCACTGATAAGACTGCAAAATAGTAACAAAGACTCAACTATATTGAGAAATTACAATTGTTGCCTACCATTAGGTTGAGTTTGCTATAAACATGTAAACCAATTACTCTCATGCCAAATTTTAAACACAAAGATTACAGAAGTAAGCCTGAAATCATTGTTCGAATGCTTTAATTAAAATATTGCTTTATATAAGGCTAGAAGCAACATAACCCGTGTAAGGAGGGTGCTTAGTATAGCGATATAGTTTCTCTTTTCATTTGCATGGTGAATTTACTTCACATTCATATCTTTACTTCCTTAAACTACCTATAAAATATAATACAGTAAAAAATTAGTAAAAGAGAAAAAAAAGTTAATATTATCTCCTTTTCCTATGTATGATCTCGAGTGAGCAAGGACGCTTGTTTAAACCAAGTTAAAAGTACTACCGAAGCGTTTTGCTTTTTCAAAACATGCGCCCATATGTATGCCTCATATTGTTATACTAGCAAGTTTCTCTTTGTGTTAGCTGCTTTTTGTAGGCAAAAATCATGTGCTTTAACATCCATTGCGCTTGGAATGTACTATCTAACTACCAAATGCATCGTTTTTACGTCATTAATGTTTACTACGAAAATCTCTGGCAAAAACTACTGCTAGTGATAATTTTGAGTGACCAGTGGCACTGCCAAAGCAAGCATAAATAATCAAGCTTCGTTTTACTGCATTTAGATGCTCTCCACCACTTGCCGCTGTGCTGCAGCAATCTTCGCTAAAAGCGCCTCTTGGTTGGACACGCCTGTTTGACCAGCATCAATGTAAGTTCATACCCTTCCATGGTAGCCTATTTTTAGGCACATTTCAGTTGTGGAAAATTTTATAAAAAGAAAACGGACATATCTGGCTTTTGGCGCATGCAGCGGGTGGTGCTTTATTCTTCACGCTCCAACAGACAATAGGCAAAAATAACAACGCGTTGACTTACTAAGCTGCCTGCTGCTATTTCAAAGCCTCTGCGCAAACAACGGACGCTTGATGTGTGTGTGTAAGTATGTGGTTGTTTGTGTACGCTCGTTATTTACATGCAGGCTAGCTTACGCAGAAGTATTGATAATACTGTCATGGCTGGCATAGACGTCTGCATATGTGTGTGAGGGTTTTGTTTTACGCTGCTTTTGTTTTGCTGGCAGTTGATGTGCTGATGGGACCAGCGCCTAAATGTTGGCTTTGTATACTCATAGGTTTCAATATGCTGCATTGAAGTATATCTGATATTTTGTGATGGTTTTCAATTTGCTAGAGAGATGTTTAAATTTTCGAAAGATTCAACATTTTTTTATCATTTGTAGAATATACATTTTTGGATGAAATTTTACTTTTTGGAGGATTTGAAAAACTATATTGTGACTTATTTTTAAATTTAGATAATTTTTAATACGAAATCTTAAATTAGTTGAATTAAAAATTTGTTATTTATTTGAAATTTTTATTAAAAATAATTAAAAAAATCTTACTTAATTGAAATATTTTCTTGAAAATCAGACTTCAAGTTTACACTGCTTAAATTGTTTGAGTCTCTTCTGCGCTCTTTTCCACAATTTCTGCTTATCTCGACATGCCACTGCCGTGCAGCAGCTGACCAGCTTCGAGCTTAAGCTGTCAAGCTGTGTAAAGTTCAATGCATTTAACAACACAAGCAAAGGGCGTAACCAAACAAGCGCATATACAGACATAGCCGACACCACAATGCTGCCTAACTGCGTCGCCCTCGCTCAGGGACGTCGCCATCAAACATTTGATCCTAAACAAAGCTGCATAATGGCTAAAATGCGAAGCCAAGATTGAGCACATTTTTGCCTCGTCTCTTTCACTTTTGTTGTTATCAAACAAATCCATACAAACACATTTCAGCTACGCTCGAGTCGGTTAGACTTGTGCTGCACTTTTAGCTACGCTTAGCGTCCATAAGTCGGCTTCTCGTTTTGACTTGCTTTTATTTTGATTTTTGGTTTTCCTTTTTCTTATTGTGGCATACCATCAATCATGTCTCGTCGCTGCTTAGCTTTTGTGTTGGGCTTGTTATGTTATGTTATTGCGCTGGTAATTTTCGGAACCTTCTACAGATTTACTCATACTCGTATCAGTTTTCTTCTGCTCGACCACTTGTGTTGCTGCTTTTGTCGTTGCTATGTTTGCTATTGGGCAGCGTTAAATTTGTAGTCTACTTTCAGGCGTTATACTTTATAGCTTGCTTATTTGCTGCTTCGCCTGTTGTTGCTCTTGTTTGGTTGCTTAGCTGCTGGCGCTGGCATTTCGAGTGCATTGACTGAGTAAACTGCAGTTGACAGCAGCAGTAGCTCTGAGAGTAAAGGATTCTTATTTGTTCGGTTATTTGTTGTTGCAGATTGATGCGCAAATTGTTTGACTTTTGCGCTTGCTGGACCCAATGCATTGTACGTACGTACGTTGTGGATTGAGCTCTTAAATTTCGAAATGGGTGAGGTTGGTAGCTAAAATTTAACAGTAAGCTTCTATTTTTGAAAAGAAAAATTATTTTAAATGTAAGAGACGCTAAGAAAAAATTGAAAATTCTATATTTTTTTTAATTTTCAAACACATTGTTGAAGAAATTATGGAACTCGAGAAATTTAGGTGCTTTTTTCGAAATCAAAGGCCAGTCATCTTTTCCTCTATTAGCAAACTTAGTGCCAATTTATGATCCTTAAACATTGATCAGTATTAATCAATAGAAAAAGATTGTCATATCAACCTTAATAAAAAATTTTAGAAAATGCACTAATTTAAACATAAAACTTCTTTAAAAATATGTAGTATTCAAAAAAGTATAGTTATCTCCATATATACCATACCTTAAGTAATGTTTTTAGCAATTTCCGTTATAAAATTGCTCATAAAATCCGCTTTTGAGTTGCATTTTCTCTTGCAACGTAATAAAAATTTGTATAAAATGTGTGCCGCATTTGCAAATATAATGATCGTAAAAATATATGCGCATACACTAAGCCTTGCCCGTCAATAACCATAAAATATGCAAGTAAAAGCATACATTTAGGCGCAATGTACTAAATGTATTAAAAACGGCCAACTGACCGTCAATATGCGACTGCAACGCAGTGAAAAACCAACGTCGCATATTACAAAGCATTAGCAAGAAAAGTGAAAATCGTTGTGGTAAGAAAGTGTTTGCGTAACACACCACTCCTCACACACCATACTCACCGCAATGCGCACACAACCCTTCCTCTTGACTAGCTTTTATAGCTAGTATATATTTTCATGCGCACAAAGAAAAGAAAAGTAAATGTTGCAAACGAATTAATGAGCTGGAAATCTACTGCTGCTGCTGCTGCTGGTTGCGCTGGTGGTTGTGGCAAGCTGACAGCCGACGCCACAAAAGCCTGTATTAACTGCTGAAGCCACTGTCAGTGCGTCTCGGCTGGAGGGTGAAGACTTGTGTGCTGCAACCGAGCGCCATATTGTATGATAGCATTAAAAATGCTTTTAAAATCATAAACACAAGGGCAGGCAGTGCATTGTAGGCGGTGGGTGGTGGGGTGCGCCTTGTAAGTAGTTGCTGCGAAGGCCAACGACAAAGCTGATAAGCATGAAGATTTTATAAGCGCATAGAGTAATGATTTTTATGCGCAAAATTATGCGATTTTGACAGCGCTGCCGAGTAGCGGAGTGAGCTGAAGGGTTGTAGGAGGGTTTTAGCAAAGTGTGTATGGTAAATTGCGTTTAAGTGAAATTGCGGAAGGGATCTGGCGCTTCATTAAATTTTGTAGCTTCCAATATAAGTGAAGTGGGTAGTTTTCGGCATTGACTTAGAAAAATTTATATTTTGTTTATGCGATTGAAGGACAGACATGGAAACAATTTACGAATACTGCCCTGCATACGCCTATTGGTTGCCAACCTACGCCTAAAAATGTGGCCGGGGAATGAAAAACAAAAAATAGCATTTCGAAGATTATAGAACGTAAAATAAATATAGAAAGAAAAATGTGTGAAAACAGCATAAGAAACTTTCAAAAATAGTGTGTAAGCATTATACACTCAAGATCAAATATGACTCGGACTGGATATAATTAGATAGGTGTCACCGCTCTTTTGGAACCAGATTTGATCTTTACTTTATTTAGTTGAGTATAAATTTAAATATACATTTTTTGAAATATATAAAATATAAGGAGTAAGAATTGTTGAGCACATCTCGTATAAAAAAAATATAATAAAAATAACTAAAAAATTTAGTAGAAAAAGAAATTGTATAAAATGATCTTTAAGGTCTTATATTTTTAAATAAATACTATTATCAATGAAAAATATTGGCATACTTAGAGACGCAAAGCTGCATAAGAACTTAAGTGCGTCTTCACTTCAATATGCAGTAGGGGAATATAAGTTATTATTTTTATTTCACTTTTTAAATTATTTTTACTAAATTCTATATAATCTAAAGCATTTGCCAATGCTTTTAAAGATTTAAAAAATATTATTTTGAAATTTGTAACTGAGGCAACTTACTGCCTCTACTCTCTCCCACCTACGCCCATAGCTCTGATACATATTTACCACGAAATCTTCATAAAATTTTTAACCTTATCTATTTAGCCTTACATTCCTTCCATTTCATTGCTTTACTCGGCACTGCTTCTCTCACTTGGCATGCAAGCATTTGTGTCACATTTTATCTTCGCTGATTTTGTAAAGCAAGCATAAAAAAGGAAGAAAGTAAAATTCTGTTCATTCCTTTATATTTGCGTGCGCTGCGGCTGCACGATTGTATTCATAAATTGTCGCTTTATTACGCTGAGCTGCCATTTTATTACTTGGTCTCATTCACCAGTCGCCGGCCTTGTCTATCCGTTAATGCCAACTTTTTGACATCAAATTGCTTTTGTGCGAAATTTTTCCAATAACTTTTTGTGGCACACACACCTTTCACCTACTTGCTCACCACATAGTCTTTGAATAACGCATTTTATGTATATTTTTTGTTTTTGGTTTTTATGTTCGCTGCTGCGTTATTATTATTGATTTTGCGTAAATTAGCATAGCAAATGTGTTAGTTCACGTTAAATATGGTGTGCGGTAAGACAATTTGATTCAACTTCAAGTAGACATGCCAAAATATATTTTTGTTTATTTTTGTTTTTGTTTTGTTTCTTTGTATATATTTTTGAGACATATTTACTAGCCACTCCTGGTTCGAGTATGAAACATTGTTGTTTTGCAAATTTCGGTGCCGAATTGGTTTGCAGATTTTTTGTAGTTTTTTATTTATTTTTTTATATTTTCGAGTCGATTTAGACATGTTTGTCGATCAGTCTGCTTGTCTGTCGGTATTTACGCATACTAGTGCTTCAGGTTTTGAGTTATCGATCGGAAAATTTGTGCATGTCTTTTTCTCATCAAGAAATTGCTCACCTGTCGGAACCGCGGATATTGGATCATTATGGTATATAGCTGTCATACAAACTGAACGATGGTAATCAAGTCCGTGTATGAAAAAAAATTTTATTTGACAAAATATCCGAATAAAATTTGACATAGGTTATAGCCTAAGACATTAAAATAATCGCCCGATAAATTATTCAAAGTGACCGATCAAAACCAAGTGCTTGTATGGAAAACTTTTTCATTTGACGAGATAGCTGCACGAAAATCAGCATGAGTTATTGTGTAAGGCAATTATGTAGTATGCGAAGAAATTGTTCAGATCGTATCACTAAAGCATATATTCGCCATACAAACTGACCGATCAAAATCAAGTGCTTGTATGGAAAACTTTTGTATTTGGCGAGATATCATCACGAAATTTGGCACCAAAAATTTCTCAAGACAACACTATAATACCCGAGTATAAGGTTTAGATTCAATCAATTTAGCTTATAGCCGCCATACAAACTCACCAGTCCATATCGAAATAATCATCTTTTCAGATCTCTTCAAACAATAAGAAATGCAAATAATAGAAAATATCAATAAAAAAACTTGGAGAATTATAGGCATGCACTTAGGTTTATGCCGAATTTTTTAGTTCTGTATTACAGACAAAAAAATTCAAAAAAATTTAAAAAAGTCTTCAATAAATCGTATTTTACATGCATAAGCAATAATTTCTGTGCTTTTAATTAAATTCATTGCCCAAAAGCACACACAAAAAGTATATGCGGCAAGTTTTTATCTAAGTCAAACATGCACATTGTAATAATTTGCTTAAACACACACACGTAAGGCTACATGAATACAAAGGCAATAAGCGCGGCATAATTGAGTCATCAGCGCATAAAATTCAATCAAGCAAAATAATAGCTTGTCGCTTATGACCAAACTTGGCGACGGTGACCAACCACAAAAACCAATAATAATAATTTTCAATAATACACAGGAATACAAATGCAATTAAGATTACAATCGCGCACAGTGCGAGCAGCAAAAGCAAATAATAAATATAAATATATTTTATCTGTTTGCTTTGCTGTAATTGTTTTGGCCGGGCGCGCGTGTGTGGGTGTGTGTATGAAAGCAAACAGCAATACGCGATAGTGTTTGTGTGAGTGGCTACGTTGTGCTGTACTTATAGTGCTGATCTTAGCAGCGATAACGCGCGCTGGCCATCGAGCGAATATGGCTGAACGCCTTGACTTGCAGAAAATAACACTTGTGCGTGTGTGTATGTGTAATGCTTGAAGGTGTAGTTGTAGAAGTAACGAATATTTACGCATGTGGTAGTGTGTGTTTCGGCACCTGCGAGAATTGTAATTGTCATGATTTTGAGTGACAGCGCAAACAATTATAAATTACAATTAATTCAATTAGTGTGTGTGCATACACACATAGATAAACAATAACAACAGTAAATACAATGTCTGGTGACAAATAGCGGTTTTGTAATAAAAAATAATTATTGCAACTAGCATTTGGACATTTGAAAATTAAAGTGATCAAACAAAGCATTGTCTACCTGCAGGCGCCAAACCCCAACTAACGATACATAGCGCCTTTTACTGAAGTATTTGCAGCACCTTTACAGCAGAGAAAATTGCTTGCTCATCGCGCATTTTATAGCTTTAGTGCCGCCACATTGCCGGCAGCTTTGTCTGCATTTAAACGCTGTTATACCGTTATACCTAAGTGCTATCCTGCCACCTGCGTCGCTGGTAATTACAAACACTAATTTTATTTGCTCGAAATAGTTCATATTTGTTCGATCGTTTGCTTTATGTGTTTCTATTATTTTCATATTGTGTGCTTGGTCCGTTTAATAGCTGTGCAGAGGCGGCGTGTGCTCAAACACACACACATATATAAATATTATTTGGATGAGGGTATGTCCTCCGGTCACAAAGCGCTGCGCGTTTGCTCTATCTATTTGCCGAGTGTCATCAAAGCCAGCATTATTTCTTACATTTTTACTTTTTTCACTTGCACAGTGTATTTATAGCACAGTCAGTGTTGGCGCTTATTTTATCAGCATTTAGTTGTTATTTGAAACTGTTCTTCGCCTGCTCTGTAGCTTGTTTTCATTTCATTTCATTTAAGCAAGTAAAGTGTGTATAAAAAATGATAAATGATAAACGATAAGCAAATACAAATAAACAAGCAATCTGCTTTAGGAGTGGGGGTGCGCGGTACGCTGCACAATATTATGCTGCTCTGCAGGGTGCACTTAAAGCTTTCTGTGCCATAGTCTAAGTAAATATAATAAACTTCCGTAGCTCTCTTTAACTTCAAGCGAAAACAATAGCACAATTCGTTATTGTTGCATACTTTTGTGCGTTTGTTCATATAAATTTTTAATGAAGCCTTCAAGGCATTTGTAATTGACGTTGTCGTAATAAATGTTTTACATTAAGACGTTCATAATGTGTTTGAAGCGTTTTTTGATGCAAAATACTTGCTTGATTTATTCCAATAAATAATTTTAATTTTAAATAAGTGTTTTCCTAATTATTTGCATGTAAATGCTGGAAACTTTGCTTACTCAAAAGAAGCAATACAAGTAAGAAAGCTATAAAAGTGAAAATCAGTAATAAAGCTAAAAAAAACAAAAAAAAAAAGAACACATTCAAAGCAAGCTTTTAGGCGCCGATAGCATTAGGTGCTCAAATTTTCTTGTTTTATATAACTCTCGAAATCTTTCTGCGCTGTCGTTTTTTATATAAATTTATTTAAGTCTGCACGGAAAAAGGAAAACTGTATTCCTAGCATACTTTTAGGCAAATATAAAAATATTTTTTAAATTAATGTTGTCTACAAATATGACAGTTCTGCTGTTCTGTTGGTTTTATAATATATATAGTTTTGGCATAAATAAATTTATTATCTTTTGTCCGAACTTTTGCATTAAGGAAAGTAGTTTTGAGGCATACCTTCAGGCAAATTTAAAGTAGTTGTTAGCTAAGGAGTGATCTAATCACTTGCTATTTAAACAACTCACAAACAACTACTTTAATATTACGTCATATTAGTTAATTTTGCGATAATAATATTGCATACTTTTCGGAGCACCAAGTTAAAAATTGTAGTTTCCACTCTTTCTCTTTTACCGCAAAGCGCTTTCTAAGAATATTGCCTAGAAATAGATATTATTATTAAATGCCGTATACTATCCACATTTTTAAAGATTCTTTATATAATATAAGCTAAGACGCTTGAACTCTAATAAATTAGATTTTGTAGTCTACAATAGCCGCTACAACCACTTATACTTTGTAGCATTGCACGAAAAACCTTTGTAGTAAATGTAATTTCTGATTTAATAAAAAGCCTCAGCATACATTCAGGCGCACAACAGCTACACAGCAAATCGAATAAAAGCCACATATTTCCATGGAAACTGGAATGGCTGCATTATTGTCGCTTAAATCCAGCTATAACTGGTGGTATAAGGCAACAGTTGCACCGCACACCGCCGCAAATTGTGAATGCAACACTGCGGTTGCCTTTTGTCCGTTATATGTAAAGAGAATGAGAGAGATATACTTGAGTATGCTTTTACTAATAATTTCCGTAATGCGATAAAGTCACAAAATACTTCAACTAAGGCAACTACAACATGTAGACTTTATAGAAGTAACATGGACAATAGCGAATCAGTGAGAGAGTTACGTAAGGCGTGGGGCGACGAAAGTTTGCAAATAAGTGAGGCTGGTTGCTGTGTGCGCATAAATTGAATGAAAGGATGACAATTTCAATTGTGTAGCTCGCAAATACAAAAAGCCGCTTCAATAGCAAGAAATCATGGCTTCCAAGTAAACTTAGTAAATAGAATGGCTTTTTATGACCCTTGGAGGGGGTGGAGCGCGTGGGCTTATTCAATGCTGAACTGTGCAACTTTTGATTTCATTTTCGTAATGAAAAGTGATATCTTTATATGTATACCACGCGAGCATATACTTAACGTTGACCGTCGATCTCAGCCATTTGACGCAACGTTGGTTTCGGTGATATTTCTTAGAAAGTCTTACAAAAAGCGACACTGTCTAACATATTCGTTTGGTAAGGGAGGTGAGTAATTCAATTGAATTGTATTTATACTATACTTAAGCCTCGATGAAAGGACATTTATTGCCTTTTACGAAAATGGATGAGTTTGCGCAAGCAATGATTTATTGAATTCAAGTATACACACAGGCGCACACGTAAAAGTGTCAACTAAATCTATGCTAGCTATTGGAAGCAAATAAATTTTAAATGATTACGCTTCAAAACAATTATAATTTCCCTTTACGGAAGTTGTGCGCATACAAAGCGCAATGAAATTTTATCAATATTGTAAGAGTCTTATGTAAACGCGCAAATGTAGGCAGCAGCAAAAAAAAAAAAAGAACAGAAATACGCACTTGTCAACAGACGCGCTTACAACTTCGGCAACATCAACAACAATTTAAACGCTAATGATGATATTTTTCTGCAACATCAAAAACTCAAACACGATATGAAAGCGTTGAGTATGTACACGACAAGAAAAATAAAATTGGAAAACAAAAAACTTATAAATTGCTGTTGGAAAAGAAAAATATGTATCTGTTTACATACTTATGTAAGTAAACGGAACAAACGAGCTCAAGTAGGAAGTAAAAAAAATGTGCGTTTCCGTTTCCGCACTAAGGATACTGATACTTGACTGACGTTGTCGGTCTACAGGGAGCTGCCCCGACAGGCATTTACTCACTGCAAGTCCAACCATAAACAGAATGTAGTCGCACACAACTCCACACTACTTCACCAAGCACAAGTTGTTTATAGCAAAATTCCATTTACAACACCCAGTACAATGCTGGCTCAGCCAAAAATAGACCGAACAATAACAAATCACTTCTTGAAGTAGGCTTTTAGGCGCACCAACAAGCAGCATGCAATAAACTATGCTTTTGTGTATAGGTATATGCGTAGCATGGCCTCCCACACCGCCAATTTGTGTTAGACGAAAAACTTCAAACAATTTTTCGGATAGTAAAGCGAGGTATTCAGGCAATTGACAGGCTTCATTGATGGCGCAGCAATCAGCAGGAAGACAGACAGGCAGTCAGTCGAATTTAATGTTGGTTAGCTGGCTAGTTTAGTTGGTGGTGAGTTGTTGGTAAGAGCTGACAGTTTTGGTGGGGGTGAGACGCGAATTGCCAGCCTAAAGTTTGATTGACAGTCCAACAAAATAGTGCTGACATGTTGTGATATCGCGGTATGGGTGGAGGTGGGCATGTGACCCCGAAAAATCGTATACAAAAAAAAAATAAAAACAAATCAGAATAAATATAAATTTAATTGTGACGAGATTCACGCGTGAATTCTTGAAGGTCGCTGTCTATTGCTTATGTGTATGTTTTCCAGGTGCTCTACAATACCATATACTTTAAAAATGTTGAAAATTTTATAAGATAAAAAAATCAGTTCATCATATTTTAGTGATACAGTATAAGTATATAATAAATTGCCGTAAAAATATACCTTTGCATACTTTTTAGCTGAATGGAAATTTGAAAAGCTTATAAATTACAATGATTTTATAAATATTTATGAAGCAATCCACTTATTCAAAAATAGTTCTTTACTTGTTATTAAAGTTAAAAGGAAATTTTAATATTTTTTACATACATATGTACAACTGTACTTGTGTTCGCATCGAAGAAAAAATCGAATTTAATTTCGAATTCTGAATGAGTGTTAAAGAGCAAAAAATTCGGAACAGAAATATGCAATAATATGTGAGTTATCTCGCCCTAAGTTCTATTTATCTTCCACTAGAAAGGAAAACACTGACATACACTGCAGCATGCTATTATACATATATAACTATATATGTATATCATAACTAAATATATATATATGTATTTGCGTTAATCTATTTATATTTGCTTAAAAACTTTTTCTGACAGTAAGATTGCTTTGTACGTTGATATCGATTTTCTCGTAAAGCCACGCACAAATCTGTCAAATGTCTCTTTATTTGACAGGTCAAAGCAATAACAGAAGTACGCAGAAGAGCCCGATGGAGTAGACAACAAATTCGTGACCATTTTTAGGCAGCAATAGGCGCAAGGGCGAATAAAAATTTTATGCTACGTATCACTTATTGCGAATTCTTCACAAATATATATAGATATTCGAAAGGCAATACTGCGCATTCAGGCTGTTAGCCGTTAACCGCACAATGCCTTGCTTTACGAGCGCTTTGAACTCTCTGTGAATGGGATTTACTGTGCTAACAAATACATAGACAAATGCACGGCATAGCACGCTAATCAATACGTGTGAGTTTAAGCTGATTAAAGAATTTCTGCGCGACTTACACAATGCGTAGTCTACTTTTAGGCGCAAAAAAGTCAGATGAAACAGTCGGCGCGCTGCTTTTTTGGTTTTTGCCTTTCTTCTTTGTGTGCGGGATTAGTGTGAATGAATGAAACAAGGCTAAAGGAACATAATCACATAAAAATACAAAAAATAAGAAAATGAGAGAAAAAGTCAAAATAATTTTTTGCAAAGCGATATAAAAAGTAAAAGAACACTACCGAAATGTACCAGAAATAACCAGTGGCAGCTGAAAATCACAAGTTTTCCGTATTTGGGTACGTATTTAGAAATTAAGTGCGGTGCGTGTGTGCATGAATGACAAGGAAGAAACACCCGGGTTTATAAAAGGAATTTTTAATTTGCAAAGTATTATAAAAAAGGATAAAAGCATGGCGGCGCCGAAGTACAGAAATTAAATGTGAAAGAAAATTGTGATGAGTGCTTTGCGGTATGGTGCGTAAGCCAAAGTACATAAGCATTGAATTGACAAAGTTTTCGCATATACAAAATTAATACAAAATGCTTTTCGTACACAAGTCGAGTTAAAGTGGTCAAGTTTATTGTTGTAAGCTTTGCAAGAAACAACAAATATAGTAGATAGCGCGAAGAAGTTGAAGCAAAGTCTTATTAAAGCGTATTAGCGGATCAGCTGAATTAAAATTTGGGTTAAAATATTGAATAGAGTGCAACTTTGAGTGGTTTGTCAAGTTCTAGTGAAGTGAAAAAACGCAATCTTAACTACACTGAGTAAAATTTAAACATTCAGCGCTGACTTAAGTTATTCAGCGGCAATTCAGCGTTCTTTAACGTATAGTGCATAAAAAAAAACACTTTAGACTGTATCAATTTAGTAAATTCAGCGCTAGAAAAAAGTGTGGAATAGCTTTGTAATCAAATTTGATATTGTAATTATTTTGAATTATCTATGTGGAGAGCGTCATGATATGTGCTAATTCAGCTCTACCTATCCTTACATTTTACCAATTCAGCGTTCAATATTGTACTCAGCATAATATATACTACAAGTTCTTAAAAAAATATTATTCAGCCACATTACATCAAATTTGCTATCCAGCAATATGTTTTGATTACCTGAAACCAAATTTTTGCGTTTTGTACTTCAGAGAGTGAAAAGAGGGAAATTCTGTGCAATGTGTGGTAATGGTTAGGGAGAAAAACCAAGGTGAGAGAAAAGCATTGAAATAGAAAAAAATAGTACCTAGAATTAAAGAAGAAAAACGCTCGCCCCTACATGAGAAATGAACAGCATCACACCAAACTTGCAATACTTATTTTTTTATTTTTCTCAAATTACTTTTATGATGACTACTTTTCTGAATGGTTCAAGGCTTCAATTGAATTCTATTCAATACATTCGTTCAAATGTATAATAGATTCGTGAAACCACAGAAAGCTTAATCAGGAAAAGCCAATCATCATTGTGCAGCTGAATGGGTTTTATGAACTTACATATATCAAGCTCGCAAAAAAAATTACGTAATTCTGCGTATTCACAAAATGAGCAGCATGTCAAAAGTCACTTTTTTTTCTAGACTTCATTGAGATGACACATAAATGCATATATTAAATTTAATAATAGAAAAATATGGAAATCCGCAGACAAAAGTGGAAAAATTGGCAATATATTGCAATGAGCCTAAAAGTTTGCTATAACAAAATAATCAAACATTTTTGTTGAGTATCTTTTTAGCATTCTAGTGGGCAATTTGCACACAACTACTGATCAACCAATCATCATAAAAGCGCACATAAGTATGCAAAAAATTACAGAATGAAAGAAAAAAGACTTCACTCTGTTATAAAGCAGCATACGAGCCTGAAATGCCACTTTGCTTGACTGTCTGGATATGTTATAAATGAATATAAATGTGCCTGAATGCTAAGCGTAAGTGAAACTAATACGACCGCTTTTATATACTATATAACTCAGACAAATCGATATGGCTAATGATGCGCACAAACGTATGCTACAACAGCTGATTTAGATTGATATTCGACGTTGATTAGGTGAAGTTATATATCGGCGAAACGGAAATGTGAAAGGAAATGAAGCGCATGACTTATTATATGTAAAAACAATAAAGCGCCTAAAAGTATAATTTAATATAGTTGACATAATAAATAATATTATATGAAACAGCGCAAAATTACTACATCAAGAATAGACAATAATTTACAAATGGTCTAAAAAAATTTAGGTTCGTATAGTTTTTTGTTGGCACGCCTAAAAGTATGCATTTATTTTATAAAATATCATTAGTTTTTATATTATATATATACATAGTTAGTCCTACAGAAAAACAAAGAAACGCGTAAAAATGTTATAGAACTGAAATACTGAAAAATAGTTGTTGCTTTTATAACTAAAAGTATGCAATGGTTTAATAATTTCAATAAGCTAGCAAATAGAGTACCAACTAACTGCAACAAATGAGTGCTAAATATGTATAAGAGAAATATAAAAATACTGTTATTGGCCTAGGTATGTATATGAATATATGTGTCCGTAAATGTGAAAGTGTCAAAGTAATCATGTGAAAATGGAAAACAAACTATATTGACATCACCCACTACGCTACTATATTATGTGCCGGCGTTAACGCATAAATAAGTGTAACGAAAGAGAAATGGGAAAAGTTTGCCACCGTACTTTTTATTACACTTCTTTCACTAGAACTTTTCCAAAACAAAAACTAGTTATATTCTGCACGTCAGTTACTTGCTTCTATTTTCATAGTTCATTGCTTTTCAATTTGATGAATGTCTGTAATAATCAGGCTAAACAACAGTTTGGAAAGGAATAAAAGAGTGACAGGAAATCGAAACAAATGGCAATAAAGCTTGTAAGTGTGAATATGCTTTGTATGTATAAAAGTTCACGGGTTACCAATCAGAAAGTGGGAAAGTGTTGCGCATAACGATTGAGTGAAATTAATGTGCCAAATATGTGCCGTTAGTATTAAGGTTTTTGTAATTGTTGTTGCAGTGCTTTGTGCCACCACTCTTTGTGTTACAACTAAGCACTAAGCTTTATATATTTTTATCTTAAACCGCACACATATACAAGCACAAGCAACGGAGAAAGAAAAGAATTAAGTAACGGATTTGTGGCATACATTTCGGCGCACGCTTGTATTGTGTTACACACTGATAAGCTGGCAGACGCGTCATAGTGTAAGTCTCGCTTTTTTTGCCTACTTTCGTGCTTAGTCATATACACACGAATGTGAGAATTTATATATATATATATATAGCGTTATTTAGATGTATGTATATATATATACATATATGATTAGTGTGGTGGGCATTAGTTTGGTTATTATTTAGACTTAATAGTAGGATTTTTTCGCAAATGTATATTGAAGCGTTATTAAAAGAGCATAAATTTATTAGATTTAGGCACATACAGCTGCTAGAATAAACGATAAGCAAGAAAAGTAAATCTATTAACTTGGTACCTTTATAAGCGGAAATATAATATATCATTTGTGGTCATATATATACAAACTTATGCATGACAAGGTATATACATATGTTTCTAATATTTAACCAATGCAGTTAAGTCAATTCAGCTCTGTTTACATATATAGTTGAATGGCGATACATACATATGAATGTCAAATAAGGTTAGCTTGAAAATTTAGTAGTAATTGCATAAATTTTTAACTCGGTAAGAGATATGATGAAACATATTGAAAAAGTCTTACTTTGCTCTATTGAAAACAGATAAATAATGATACTTATATAATAAACTGTTGAGCACATAACTTATTGTATATTTGACTTACAGTTTATCAGTTATTAAATTTATTTGAGGTTTTTACCGATCGCTCTCTTAAATTTTCTACACTAAGTATTGTAAAAAAATATTCAGCGCTATTCAGCGCAATTATTTGTTATTCAGCGGCCATAATTTAAAGCCATTTTTTTTTTTCTTCAAGTATTTCTATAGATATATGTAACATATTAAGGCTCAGTTAGCAAAAATTGGACGCAATTTTAATATTATTCTGTTAAACTTTGAAAACAGCCAAGTTTTCAATATGACAGCATGTTATCAGCGCTTTGCAGAGCTATTCAGCGCATTTCGCAGTTATTCAGCAGCCATTATAAAAACAAATTTTGAAACATAGCATTTCAAGCTATCATTATAGGTTTTAAAGTTCAATAACATGAACGGAATTCAGCATTAATATTATTTAAATTTGAAATAGCGTTGGCGAAAAGATATTGCTAAATTAAAGTATTCAGCGAAATACAGCGACTCTGCTTCAAGTTGTAAATTGCAGACAATACCAACATTGAGTTATAGCAATTTTAAAGCTAACGGTATTCTTATATGGCTTATTATCACATGTTATTTAGTTTGCTTAAATAAAGGCACTCAAATATGTGTGAAACTTTTATAGGCTCATTTTCTTCACCATAACTTAACATTAAATCCTCACATACATATACATATGTATATAAATAACCGAGATCACAGCAATCTTCCCTGTTTGTACCACACGCAGCATTCTGCCAACTTTTTGCCTTTGAATATGCACACATATACTTGTAAACACGACAAAAATAAATACACACACATACGCCTAAATGTATGCCACGGCAGCATTACCACCATATAAACTCATATATGGATGGTAACAGCGGTGCTGCGTGCGCTTATATAGCGAGTTTATTTATTTTAAACTTTATTTATTTACTTTATGTGTACGTTAATGAACTTTTTTGGCCTCCATTAAAGTGCCAAACTCATCCAACGCACCATACTCACAGCTTCAGTCATCACTGCAGAAGCTACATGCGTACACTCAACATTTGAGGCTGCCTTACTTATGCCAACCAAACCTGTTTTAGTGCCAGTTAATGCCTCTACGCCTTCCGCTTGCACTGCTTCGCTTTGCTGCTGAGCACTACTGTGTTGTTGTTGCTGTTATTTTCCTAATTTAATGTGATTTATCATCACAGGTGAAATGTGTTGTGTTGCGTGCGTTGGAATTTCTTTGCTCTGCGGCAGTTGATTTTTAATCTTTCGCAATCAGCAGAGCCTTTGAGCTGCCTGCCTCAAGATAATTTGTTATTTACTTTATGTTTTTGTTTTAAAGAATACACCTTATTTGTTGTTTGTATGTATGCAGGCGTCACTGAGTAGCTGCCATGAGGTATTTTTTCCACAAACTGACTGTCGTCCTAAGGAACTTTTGACTTTTGCGGGTGTAGATACTGCTTAGTAGCGCCAACAGTAGCTTGCCTTAGTTTTGTTTATGTTTTTGTATATGTGTGTATGAATATTTATTTATGAATGTGTATATGCGCGCATATTTTATTGCGGAAATGAATATTTATAAGCGTGATAAATGAGCGTACGCTAAAAGTGAATTTGAGTTAACGTTTGGGCAGCGGTGCTACAGACAAGCGGCTGTGAAGCTTTTGTGAGTTGTGGCGTATAGTTAAAAGAAGGGTGTTTAGGTGTTTTTATGTTGAAAGGGTGGCAAAATGTATTATATAGAAAACTTCAGTTGCAAAAAGTTGCTGCCATCGAATGGAGAGATAAAATTTTACCTAAGAAATGCCTATTGGATTTAATGATTGATCAAAATTAAGTGCTTGTATGGCAAACTTTTTTATTTGACAAGATATCTTAACGAAATTTGACATGGATTATTACCTTAAAAAGTAATAGCACCTATGAAGAAATTGTTTAGATTGGAACACTATAGCATATAGCTGTCATACAAACTGAACGCTCAAAATCAAGATAAAGTTTTGTTCAATTTGATTTTATTAGAAATGCACATGTGTAGGTTTTTATAGCTTCGATGTATTCATAGTCAGATTATTGTTTTATCTTGCATTTTCACACACTTAAAACTCTTAAATTTACAATTAAATTTATTTTATTGCCCCCTAACCATAAACCCTGCACAAAAACTGAAGTTATTATTTATGCCTACGTTTCCCTGAAAAGACATTTACTTGGCATTTAATTTCCCAACCGCAATTGCAAGAGCAATCATTCAATTTCATGCCCTACCAGCGCTATGTAGTCGCCGCGCCGCAGCTGAGCCACACACCTAGCAAACGAAGACACACAAAGCTACACTGGGGGCAACAGCGGCAGCCGCAATTCACTCAATCAACTCAACCAACGCTGCCGGGCGGCAAACAGCTCAATGCGACACAGCCAACTAAGGCAGCAACCGCAAATCATAATTTATTTTTGACTTGCCACAAATAGTCACAATTTATTTACTGGGAAAAAGACAAAAACAAATGCACCACAAATATACGTAGGTATGCAATAAGAGCGTATGGGTAATAATAGCAGAGAAATGCGTTGCATTAAAGAGCAAAAATAAAAGCAGGAAAAACAGTAAATAAACAACAAGAGCAACAATAACAATAATTTTGATAATAAAAACAACACTATGAGTTGTATGCAATTGCATGCAGCACTAACGGTGGCGGCATTGATGTGGCAGAAATATAAACTCACACATATATGCATATATATACATGCACACATATATACAAACATACACATGTACGTAAATATGAACACACACATAATTGTAACTGCGTTTTGAACGTGCGCTGGGCATGTTATAATGCCAGCAATGACGTATGTTAGTAGTAGTGTTGACGTTGCTGTTGCAGTAAAGACAAAAGCTTCTAAAATAAAGCAAAATAAAGCGCACTTTCTGCCGTCTGCCGAGTAAGCATATATGCGAATTTGTTGTTGTTGTTGTTGTTGTTAACATTATTGTCTCATACGCATGCACACTAAGTGCTAATATGTGTATGCATTTGTGTGTATGTCTGCTGAAATCTTCACTTGCGTACGTGCATTGTGAATTTATTATGTCTGACATTTGTGTTGAAAGGTGAAAAATGTTGCAAGTTCATCAATTTTAACTTAAACTGCTTATGTGCGCAGTTATACAGACATTTTTTGCGAGTGTGCGTAAGTGTAAATTTTCATCGGCACAACTTGATATTGAGGTGAAGGTGAAAATGAAGTATACTTTTGGGAGCTAAGTATATAAGCTGCACATTTTAATTATTTAAAAAAAAAGTTGTAAAGTCTAGTATGCAGCATACTTATTAATTTGCAAAAATTTCTTTTTCATATAGGTGCTGAAATTTCGCTTTTAATAGACGCAAAGAAGATATACTTCTGGGAGCTGTGGATTTGCATTTAAAATCTATATTTGATTAGTTTTCATACTCGTGCAAAAGTCTCAAAAAAAAGCATTTTTATTGGAGTTTTCTTAGATTTCTCACTAGTAAAATTTTATTAGCAACAAAGCAATATGCAAACTAGGGTGGAGCGAAAAAAGTTAGTTTTTTTCTTAGCCTGATGTTATATTTTGTAGATTATAAATAAAAAAAAATTTTGAAAATAATAAAATTAAATTTTTTAACATCTAGATTTTTAACATCTCGCTTTTAAAGTAACTTACAAGTTAAAATTTTTTTTGGACAAAAAAATTTTTCTTTGGTTTAAACTCTTCAGATTTATATAAAATGACCGAGTTTGACGGTTTTTGACTCAAAATTTATTTTAAAGCTTACGGAAAGCATGTTGTCGTTTAAGACTTTTTTTAAAACTCCAATAATGACCACAAAAAATTTTTTTAAGTTGATAACTTTTAATTGGCCCGAAAGAGCACTCTCCCAATTTTTTATTTTTTTTCCAAATTTTTTTTTTATTATTCACATTTTTTTCCCTCAGGTTTAGCAAAAAAAACATATTTTTTCACTAAACCCTTATGCATACTTCTGGTATCTGTTGATATGTATTTTTTGTAGTGACAAAATATTGAGTTAAGGCATACTTTTTGGGGTTTTTTTAAATGTTTTGCGCTGCAGATATTTTTGTTTTTAAATGGAGAAAGAGATATAACGAGGAGTAGTTAAATATAATGTATACTTTTGAGAGTTTTAGCTAAGTATTTCAGTTAAGTATTTTAGCTTCGTGTTATATAATTATAAAGTGCAGTGCAATGTAGCATACATTTTAGCGTCGCACTTGAAATTTTTTCTTTGCGCAGTATTTCTTTTAAAGAAGTAATGAAATAATATTTTTTTCACAAGCTAAAGCGATACCACATACTTTTTGTGGATGTTTACTTTGAACTATTTAGTAATTAATATTGAATAAGTGAAAAAAAAAATTGTTTGAATAAATTAGTTTCCAAAAAAAAAGCGCATTATGAAAGTTTTTTCAATTTCTGATTCTTAAATCTAAATATTGCATTTTTCTCTTTTTTTAACTTTTTAAAATATGTTGTACACATTCAAAAATTTTGTTTGAACCAATTTTTTATTTAAATATCTTGTAGCTTACTTAAAGCTTCAAAAATATGTTCTAGCTATATTGAAATTAATGTTTTCGAGCTCTAGCACAAACACAAATACACCTATATGTATATGCGCATATATTATATAATAGTGCTTCTTACCTCATTCGCCACACACATGTAAAAATCATTTATTTCCCCACTTATTTATCATTTGCCATTTCTCACAGACTATACTAGCGTATAAAATTGCGTACGTATGTGTGTTTGCCACAAGACATTTATTTTTATATAGCGCTTTTTCCATTGCTTGTCACGCTGCGACTCAAATCACAAACGAATGCGCTGTAACGCAGAAAAAGCAATGGTTCGCGCATTAATATTGCACACAACCACACATTTGCGCATATATCGTTGTGTGCGTGTGTGCAAGGTTGGTAAATGTTGGTAAATGTGTCACATACGTCAGCATATGCATCATCATTACCTTTATATTGTAGCGAATTTCCTGTGCCTCTTCGAGGACTGCGTTTCACTCTAGGTCGCTGCTTCTTACGAATTTGTGCGCCACTGGAACTTGCCACCACACAAGCCAACTGCATATCTTTGCTACGCAGGTTCCACATTTAATTCCACCTTACTTAATGCAGCACAATTGACAGTGGTATCTGTTTTCCACCCAACCGCTCTCTTAACACACACACACACACACATGAGGCGTCTCCGCTGCCCCACGGCACACTTGCGAGCAAGTGTTTTTCTTTTTGCCTTTTTATCATTGTCTGTCGCGTATTTGTGCGCGTAATTTGTTCTTGTCTTACGTTTGTAATGATGTCACGTAAATTGAATCCGTAAGTTCGTTATTATATTTCAAAAGATACTCAAGCTTATGCTCGGTAGTTCGAAGATGAGCGGGCGCCATGCTTGAACTGTGTGTGTAGTGGTGTGGAGCAGTGACAACCAACAGTTTGCATTATTGTAATCATATACTATATATATACATATATATATACGCATATGGTTGCATAGCTTTGATTGAGGTAGTCTTTCATGCGCAATTTCCTCTCTCCACTCTCTTTGCTGTCATGCTGTTGTAATTGAGGTAGAAATGTAAGAATGCCGAGTTCAAAGTGAAAATGTTGTAAATTGAGACATTGAGCGAGTATGAGAGAGAGAGAGAAGCGCAGGAAAAAGTCATTAAAAGTTGTAGAGCGAGTCTTTAAATGCAATTTAGTGGCTGTGAGTCAGGCAAGTGCTGACTTTAGTGTTGGCAACAAAGTGAAGTTATGTGTTGGTTTATATTTTTTTTTCTTTTGAAAATCAATTTGAATTGAAAATCGTAGATTTTTTGTGGAAAATCACTTTTTAAGCTTTACCTCTTCCTAATAGAAAGCTGAGACTAGTAAATTATACAAATTTTGAATGAGTATCGAAGATTATATTAGCTTATAATAAATTTAAATAGTTATTTTTATCAAATTTAATTAAGAGTTCCTTATACAGGTTTTTTTTGGATCGAAAATCTATATATATATATACATTTAAAATTTTTAATTTAGACTTTTTTGTTCTAATTTCTTGAAATTTTAAATGAGTTCCGGTATCGAATGTAAATATTTATAGTCTTAATATTCTATCTCAGTTTTATTACTAGAAGCCAAATCGCCCAATCAAATTTTTAATATTTTTTTAACATATAAATCCGAAAAATCTAATAAAAGAGTTTATATATGTATGTATAGCCACTTGCTGACATCTGCGCATTAAAGCTTCAAGTCGGTCTGTGTTAATCACAAAATCCTGAAAAGAATCTTTGCTTACCGCAAGCAATTAAACTTGTCGCAAATAATTGCATTTACGTACAAAACTTTGATTCTCGACTACACGCGCTCACTCTAACCTCACATTTCTGCCAATATTCACACAATTTTCATACTGCACCCTTTCACTAGCCTGTCGCCATCTTTAACGTTTGCTGACTTGACTCGCCGCACCAACAAATGATAGACACTAACAAGTCGGACGATTGATGCAGCAGCAGCCGCAAGTTGAACTGCAGACCGCAAAAAAAAATAATTGTCATCAGCATCATCATCACCAAGACAATGTGCACCGAATGAAATGCTGTGCGCCATGGCGTATGAGTAACATCAGTTTTGTTTGCTGGCATTGCCAATTATTTGTTTGTTTGCTTGTATATTTGTACGTATGCATTCAAAAATGCACACGGCTGCTTTGGCGCTAGCGATAAGACAAGTTTTATGTACTAAAAACTTTGATGCTTGTTGCTAAGAAGTTTATATAGGTATATCTATATAGCGAGTATAGCTAGAGCAAAAGCTGGAAGATGTTGAAGAGTTGGAAGAAATAACTAACTAGCAGTTGAACGCATTTGTTGGCTAACTGGCAGTTCGAGTGGATTAAGAGTGATGCCAGCCAGGCAGCTTCAAAATATTTTAATACATATATACAACTTGCAGTTAGCTAAGGAAGAGAAGAGGGTATTTATGTATAGCCGAACAGCTGCCATTCAACCGCAAAGCAAGGAGCAATGCAATTGCAAGAATTAAATGGCAAAGGACTTGACTGATGAAGAATGCAGCAGTAATTCCCGACCAATTTCCGTTGTCGGATTAGTGAAAACTTTAAACTGTTGCCCAAGTGGCGAAGCGCACACAAACAGTCAAACAAACAAACCGGCAAATGAAAAGGCGAAACAGTTCAAGAAACGGCAGATAGACAGTTAGTTGATTGTGCAGAAAGCAGGAACTGAAACTTGGCTGAATAGTATAGGCATACAGACAAGTGCTTAAATATAAGATTATATATATACAAGTATGAGTCGTGATCGCTTGCAAACCAACTCTGAATTCACTTTTACGCTCTCATCTCTTATACGCTCGCCTGCGCTCTTTCTGGCCAGCGGGAGCAATGAAACGATTAATATTTTGACATCGTCCTCTAGCGTAGTTTAAAGGTCACACGCATACATATGCATTTGCTTGTTGACATATAGATACACGCTATTGCTTTGCCTGCGGTTTGCGCTCCCTCAAAGCATACGCCGTGCGCTGAGCACTACTTTGCTTGACTTTGTTCGAATGTCCTTTCTGTGTTATACAATACTTAAAGTTTTAGCTTACGGCTTGTGGCTCCAAAGGCATATCCATACATACATATGTATAGATATGACTGTATGCGTTTTGCTTGGCAAAGTTACTGCTGCGCTCATTTTCTTCATTTTATTGCTTGCTGCGGTAAGATTTGTGAAATTTCTTGCATATTTCTTGTTTTTTATTACTATTTCGTTTTCTGTTTTAGTCCTTTTCTTTTGCATACTTTTGCTTGCTTGTTGGTTATAATTGTTTGACATCGCTGTCAGCGCTTTAAATTGAATTGGTATGCATTTCTTGGCTGCAAGTCAAAGTGACAATGGCAATAAACGTGTCAAAGGCTATGGTATATGTAAGGGGAAAGACGCGTATGGAATTTCTGTAGTTAGCCCGTTGTCCCAACTTGTGCAGCTGGGTATTGATAGGTTAAATGGAAAAATTTCTTAGTTTTAATATATTCAAATATAAATATTTTATTTACTATTAAATAAACAAATGTAGAACTTTCAAAAACTAGTTTTTGGTGAAGTTATTGAAACGACTCTGGGATGTTACTATCATCACAGTTAAAATTATTGGTGAACGTTTTGCTTTTCAAGGAAGTATTTGAGTTTTTTTAAAACTATTTTAATATTATTATAGATTTTTATTCCCTTTTACAATTTTTTGCGATTTTTCTATACATTGTGTTTTATTGCCTTCCAGTAATTTTTAGTAAATTTCATTTAATTTTTTTTATAAATATATTTAAATTTTTGTTTTAACTCAATTCAATATGAGTTGCCCTGTTTCAATTTAAAATTAAATTTAAAATTATTTTAGTTTAACTTTTAATTTTAACTTTACATTTTATTGTTAATTTTAATTTTAGTTTTAATTTTAAACTTAATTTTAATTTTAATTTTAATTTTTATATTTATTTTAGTTTTAGGTTTAATTTTTGAGTATTAACTTAAACTTAAATTTTACTTTAAATTATTTAACTTAAATTATCTATATTTATTTTAATATTAATTTTAATTTTAATTTTAGTTTTAATTTTATATATTTTTTAAAATTTATTATAATATTATTTAGTGTAGTTTTATTAATTTTTTTTTTAATTTTAATTTATTTTATTTAATCTTATTTATTTTTTTAGATATTAATTAAATTTTTATTTTTAATTTTGTATTTATTTCTATATTTAACTTTAATTTTGTTTTTAATTTTCTAATTTTAATTCATTTTTAATTTTAATTTTAATTCTTATTTTAATTTTAATATTAATTTTAATTTTATATATTTTTTTAAATTTATTATAATATTATTTAGTTTAATTTTAATAATTTTTTTCAAATTTTAATTTATTTTATGTTATTTATTTTTTTAGTTATTAATTTAATTTTAATTTTTAATTTTATATTTATTTCTATTTTTAACTTAGGTTTTATTTTTATTTTCTAATTGTAATTTAATTTTTTATTTAAATTTTAATTTAAATTTTAATTTTAATTCTTATTTTAATTTAAATTTTAATTTTATATATTTTTTAAATTTATTATAATTTTATTTAGTTTCATTTTAATAATTTTTTTGTAATTTTAATTTATTTGATCATATTCTTTTTTTAGTTATTAATTTAATTTTAATTTTTAATTTTATATTTATTTCTTTTTTTAACTTAGGTTTTGTTTTTAATTTAATTTTTTATATTAATTTTTATTTTATATTTATTTCTATTTTTTACCTTAATATTCATTTTAATTTTCTAATTTTTATTTAATTTTATATTTTAATTTTGATTTTATATATTTTTTAATTTAATATAAATTTATTAAGTAAATTTTAATAATTTTTTTTAATTTTAATTTATTATATTTTTTTATATTATTTTATTTTATTTTAAACATATTTTTTATGTCTTTCTCTTAAAGATCTTAAAGATATATATGTACAAGTAAATAAGTATATACTTCAACTTACCGCTTCGACTTTCACTTTCAGCTGGCTTGAGCTGTAAAGCACGGTTCATCTACAATAAAGAAAAGACGAAATATAAATTAGAAATCAAATTTTAATAAAATGCATAGAAATTCTTTGTGTGTCATTTCTGGTTGACCGCAGCAATGCAGCACCAAAAGCACTTAAACTGAGCAATTTTCAAATTGTAAATTCATTTGCAGAAGATTTAATAATTATATAAGTATATATAAGTATACAACCTAATATTAAAACAAAATTTTAATTCTATTAAACTATTTCATGTATTTTCAATGCATATGGTTGCTTTAATCTTCAACTAACAATCCTATACAGACACCTCACCTGCCGTGCTTACATTAATTTTATTACCATCACTCAAATGACTTGTCTTTGTTTCGTTCGAACACCGACTGACGTTGCAATCAAGCGCAAAAGCCTTAACAAATCACCGGTGAAGTTAAAACGAAGTGAAATAAGAGTAAAATTAAGTAAAAAATAAAAATATATAAAGAAAAACAATAACAACAACACTTTACAACTACTACCCGCAAACCAATTGAAATGGGTTAGCAAACGGTCAAGCGCAATAAAAGCAAAAATGACAAGAACAACAGCTGTAAATGGAAAATTGCAGGCAGGTGATGAGCCTTTTGGGTAGACGCAGAACACCAAAGTCATTGGATCAAGTGGATCAATGCTGTGGCTTAAAAAATGAGTATACCAAAGGATATTTGCTATTATGTACAACAGTTAAATAGATAAGCGGCAAGTGTTTCATGCCACCGGCAGTTGAAGAAATAAGCAAATACGGCGCTTAGAATGGTTGGAGGTCAAGCAGGTTGGTACACCAGTGTGGCTCTACTACCTCAAAATACTTAAGAGACTTCTTGCATTTGTTGATGCAATTCTATTTACCGACGGTTTTGCTTTTTCACTAGTACTTTCGTTATTTTTGTGCTTTCTGCACTTATCCTTCAAGTAAGTAATTCACCAGCATGCTTAATGTTCGTCTCTTACTTCATGTTGTTGTTGAGTATCGAATTGGATTTGTATATAATGCTTCCGAATGTATATGTTTGTATAATATATATATATATATGTATGTGTGTAACTGAGTCGGTGTTTTGCTGTTGGTTGACCTCGTCGGCTATTGGGTGATTTGGTCATTGAATTGTGCATTCCTTATTGGTGTTGTTGTTGGCTACGGCATTTAAGTGGTGATTTAGTTGAATAATTTATTAAAGGACGATTGGCAGGTGATTACGATTTACCACTTTGAGCGCACAGTGGCACAATGCAGCAGTAGTTACATGTTCATATATATTGAAGTGTATTTGTGCTGCGCTAGGTCTGTTGGTCTGTTAAACAAAAACAAAGGATTTGTTAGACAGACGATTTTCACGCTTACAGATTGGTTAGTCACAAGCCATTGACGTAAGTACTTACTTCGTAAACAATTTGAAGGAAAGTTGTACAATTTAATTTGATTGCATAATTTTAGGCGCTCAACGTTGGCTGGCGTACGTTTATAGTGAGTGGATTAAAAAATAATTATTCTATTTTCGTTTCGGTTGAAGCGCATAAATAAATAAATTGAGGATGTTTCTGAGGGATAAGTGAACTCAGAAAAGGAAATGATGTTGGAATTTATTCGAAGAGTTCCCAAGGAATGCCGGTAAATCATTTGTGGTCAATAATTTTGAAGTCAGTTAACGTACATTTGTATGAATTATATTACAAATTTTTTAAATAATGGCTTAAGAAGTTTTATATATTTTTAGTTACCAAAAACTTTGTAAGCTGGTCACAAAATGTGCTTAACTAAACGCTAAATCCTTAAATTACTTTGAAATGACTAAAAGTATACTACATTTTGCAGTTACTACTGTTTGTTGGAAGAGCTGTGGTCGAATTTTTGTTCTGTAATTGCTATGAAATTGAGAAACCATTAAAATTGGTGAAAATTCAAAACCGCCTAAAGGTATACTACATTTTGCAATTAAAAGATCAATTATAGAAAGGACTCTGATGCGATTTTTGCTTTGAAATTGTTGAATGCTATCAAATTAAACATAAGTTACTACTTGGGAGCTAACTAAAAGTTAATGACACTATCAAATTCAAAAGTTGATACTCTCTTGTATAAAATGGTTGACATAGGCTCGATACATTTCCAAGTTTCCGTAAATGGGTAACTATAAAACTTGTAAAAATACACATTTAGGCCGTGAAAAAAGTACCGACAAGAGATATGTCTACTAACCATTGCGTGTACACGTAACTAACCGGGCAGACAGATAACTATGCCAAAAACATACTTTACCATTAATCCGATCCCTTCCTACACAACCGAAAACCTTAGTGTCGCTTGTCAGCAAAGGCTAAATGCGAATTTTCGGGTAAACATTTGGTTTTAATTTTGTGGCACCATCATCACCAATAATATAGTTGATGGACAAAGTGATGGTGACAGCGTTACAAAAACAATATATACTAACAACAGTAGAGACAACAGAAGCAAAGAAGACTATAACGAAAACCTTTTTCAAGCTCATGGAGCTTGGGTGACATTTAAAAGCATTTAAGGGCTATGAAGGTGGCATAAGCATCGGCAAAATAGTCAACAAAGCCGATGACAGCAACAATAAGAACAACGTAGCATCAACCACAGTATGTACACCAAAAATTATAAACTGTTGTGTTGTTTTTGTTTGTACATTCAGTCATCGCTGTTGTCGTCACCGACCACGCGCTTGTACAGCACTCAACAAGGATTCAGTTCATCGACCACTTAATTTATCCAGCTGAGCTTTGAGCCACGGCTCATTTATGCGTAGTTGAAACAAGTGAATTGCGACAGCCATGCAACAAAGCGGAAGTGTTTGCGGGTGGAGGGGGCCTATGTGGCAGCAAAGTGATGAGAAGCGAGTGCGAGTGAAAGAGTTACAGACTAAAGGCTACTGAAAGAGTTGAAAATTGGTTTATTTGTGGGTAGGAGGCGTTGAAAATATGAAGAGGATGCTTTGAACTCCTACTTTTTTCTTTTAAATACGCATCTATGTGTAAGCTAACCGTGCAGCAGGCAACAAAAAAGTGCTGTAGTGGTTTGTTGCTTTACCCAATTCTCACAAAGTGCTTTCCATACACACCTACATATAGGCGCTAGCCCGTAACTGACTTGGACTGTAGTTTTTGTGTTGCGACTTGCTACTAAATTTTCATTCAACACTCTGTTGCAGTACCCATGGCCTGAGTGCTACATGGCAAAAGCAATTTGTAAGCACAGCATAATTTTAGGCACACTACGAGCGTATGGCCGAACAACTATGCGCGCTGCCTATTCATTATGCATTAATGTAAATACAGCAAATGTTTTGCAATCATTAACATAATTGAATTACAAATAAGTGCGCTGTGTTTAAACACACGCACACACACACATATACACAACACACAAATTCGTCTACACTAACGTCGAAATCTGCTTGCATTTGTATATGCAGACAAAATACATTTGTACACAAAATCACAAATTTACTAAACTCACTCCCAGCGCGGTGTTTTGCATCTACATGCAGTAGCATTTTAGGCGCACGTATGCTCATGTGCGTGTATATGTGTTCCACACCGTTGGCGCTTTGAATTTGTAATTCCTAATGGCTAGCTTGTGCAAATTTTACTACAAGCTTTTTTAATTACCGTTACGTAGCGGCATTTGCTGCGGTGCAGCAGCACAGCGCAAAAAATAAAATACTGACTAATGGACTTAAATTTGGTCGAGTACGAACGCATAATAAACGTGCTGCTTGAGTGCGTTTTTGAAGCAGCATTTTAGGCGAGATAGACGGTGGGTGCAAAACTACGTAAGGGGGGTAAATTTAAACGCTGAGTGCGAGTCTGGCAACAGACTAATTGTAAATAGCGAATTTTCCAAGTGAATTTGTTTTTCTCTACTTATTTATGTCCGCATTTATCTATTGAAACAAGCACGTATCATAGTGGTGGGTAATAAGTGTTGGTAGACGATGGGCGATACATTGGAAAATATTTAGCATATTGCGCTCAATTGGGGCTTACAATTAGTGTATTGATGCAGAAGTAATTGAGTACGTATTTTTTCTGCCTTGTGTACATTTTGTATGCATTTCAATAAAGTTGTAGTCAGTAAGTACAGTTACTGGTCATATTAGCAACCTAAATGTATGCTTTGCTTTACAGCAGTGCTTTATGTAGATTACTGAACAGCACCTTCATAAAATGTGATTATTCCAACTACATTACGCTTTAGCGATAGCTTTTAATTTGCATAACTCTGGACTCACGTTTAACAATATATTTTTTAAGGAATGGCAAAATAGTTCAGCCTAATTGTATGCTATAGAAACCAAAATTGCACCAAATATGCGCCTTCTTTGTTACGGTTTGGAATGAAAAATTCTACTTAAGCATTTAAGTCTTTCAACTTGTCTCGCTCCATTTAACTTATTATTCGTAAATCCACCTTAAACTTAATTTAGTGCCAATTAATCAGCATTACCGTTGCATAATTTAAGCGCACAAATGTCTAAACTGTATTATATATGTATATATATGTATAAACGCGATTTTAATTAGCCTTGTCAGTCATTTCATTTCGATGAAGTGAACACTAATAATCGAAATTAGGCTGTCAATAATAGAGTTTATTAAACGTAAAGCTCTAAACAAGTGTCTGGTGACAAATGTATATTATACATTCAGCTAGTCAATATTTAATATGCGCTGTGGCAACGGGGCATTTCGAATAATTGAAGAGCTGAATAAATATTAAGCAATGATAATCCTTTTGCTGTGTAAACAAATTGTTTATCTGGCCATAGGAGAATTATTTGGAAGAACAAAAACAAGGGTTGTGGCGCTAAAATGTAGGCTATAATATGGGAAATTGAAAGATGGTGTGTTAAAAAGATTATATTCTTTTGTGTACGTTTTTTAGTGCTTTAATTTGTTTTTTCTACGAAAAATTTAAAAAAGATATTATTAATCTCAAATTAAATAGTTTATTTTATTTAATGAATTTAAAACCATTTTTGAGTACGAAAAATTATTCAAGCTGAAAGCATTGCCGCTGAATCACTTAAAGCAGTCCACAAGTTGAAAAGCGAACGCCCTTGGGGGCACACAAATTGACTGCAGCCAAAGCAGTGGTTCTCCTGCTGTGCGAAACTATTCCACAGCAGCTGACCATTATACTACTTCTGTGCTTCTAACAAGAAAAGCAAAGATACTACCGTTGCAGCGCTGCGCAGCAGTACACTTCATCACAGCATATTGACGCTGATTTGGAATTTATTTGCTAGATATGGTTCCACATATATACAAGCACTAGAAAAGTAACGAAAAACTAGGCGAAAAAATAGTATTTCTAGTATTTTGTAAGTAAACAGCACAAGAAGTAGTAGTTGAGAAGTTTGTAAACGAAAACAAAAAGAGAGAAATATATATAACTAAAATTAAATACTTACAACTCTGGAAACTGACCAGCCAGAAGGTAGACTAAGCTAAACTAAAATAAACTAAAGTGAACTGAGCTCAGTCAGGCAGACAGCTGCTGAAACAGCAAGTAAGAAACATAAAAAAATAGAGTACATATATGTGTGCAAGTAAATTTTTATAATGGAAAATAAATGTGAAACTTTATTTGTAGTTCTAGCCAGAATAGTGTAAGCAAAAACAAACTGGGTGATTGTAAAAACAAAAGCGTTTGTTATATATAATGAAGAACTATTCTATACCACAAGAACTTAAAAAAAAAAAAAAATTTAGTAAATAAATATAAAAACAGAGAACAGAAAATGTTGTATGAAAAAATTTGATATATAAAGTCTTATCATAACATCACTTTTAATAAAGAGCAGTTATGCGAGTTATGCGAAAATCAGCTCCAATGTTTAAGACACCTTAAGGACATATGGTAACAGCTGATTTTAAGCAGATCCCTACACAAATAAATAGTATTTTGTGGCAACATATTGAGTCATAATTGAGTAATTAAGTAGAAGAAGTGATTGCAAATTCACATGTTCTCGCGATACTGACAAAGCATAGTTTCAGGCATAAATTGAAAATTTTTTTTGAAATCTCAGATCACTTTAGAAAACTTTTAAATGTATGCATAATTAATAATTTTCGAAGAAAGCTAGTTGAAATACTATTTGTAGAACTGAGGACTATAGTGATAACCCATAATAAAAAGTTGTTTGACACTTAGTCAATTATGTGTCTATATTTTTTTCTGCTCAATGTCCAAATTAGGCAATGTCACATGCTAATTATATGCTTAGTATTTCCATATACATATCATTAGCCAACATGCAACTGACTTATGGAAGCGTCTGGCGGCACATATATTTAACTCTCTCCCCAACCTGAACGGCAGCCGAAAAGATCTAAGCAGCATTACTGAATGGTTGCCACAGCAGCCGCAAAAACGCTTTGAGCCTTCAATTGCTTGGCTTTGCGCAGCTTTGCTTGTGGCAGTAGCGTAATATGATGTCCTACAAGTACGCCGTAGCACACATAAGAGAAGAAAAAGAAGAAGAGTGGCAGCACAAAAAATATAATAATTAAGAAATTAATTAGAAATTTTACTGAAATACTAATAAAGCAAAATGAAATGTTATGCAAGCAGAAAGCCTTGAGTAAATGTTGTGAGTAAGAAGCAATGTGGCAGCAACAGAGCTGTTTTTAATGCGTATTGGTGGTGATGTTCCTGGTGTATTGTGGCCTATTGCCTAGCAATGATGTTATGCTGCAAGCAATAGTTATAACGATTTCTAAGGATTTGATTTCCAAGCAGCTTACATCACAAATTAATTACTTTCAATGTGTAAAACAATATCTTAGGCGAATGCCTTTTAATACGTGTGTAAATATCTGTGCCTGGCTTTTAATGATACACCTATGCTAATTATATTTTATGAGATTTTCTGTGAATTTTGCAAAAATGTATTCAAATGTAATTATTATTATTATTAATTATAACTAAAAATCTCTATAACTCTGTCAACAACTTGTCAGGTGAATGTGCAACTATCAGTTGACTTTAATAATTATAATAATATAGTACATAAACAGCTATATTTCGTAATGCAACTACAAAAAAAAATATATATTTTTGCTCATACATAAATCAAATTAAATATTTTACATTACTTGTAGCATAACATTAGGCATAATATTTAATAAACCTAACATTTTGTATGTTCAGACTTATGTTGATATGTCGCTTTTACATTTCCAATGATGAACAAATTTTATATAGCTTATTGGTCGTACTTTATAATTAATAGTGTTGTTTTTAATTCCAATTTGAGGCAGCTACTTGTCATTGAAAATTCTAGATTTAAAATTTTTGTCACATTAGACTTCAGTGCGTCTATAACTGCGCCTATTTTCAACAGTTTACACACAAAAAGTACGTTTAAATCCCATTTTTACACATTTTAGCAACGTCCAACGCCTAAAATCAGACAACAATTTTCTTAAAAAATGTGAAAATTCGGCCAAAAGATTAGGTAATTGTTTGCTTATAAATAATGCAAAATTAATTTATCAACTATATGGCCCGTTCCAAGGTGTTGCGTTCGTTCGTGTGTCACCAGCACGAACACTAGCAAGCGTATTCTAAAAATGTCTGTGTGTCTGCAGATTGTTGCACCTGCGTGCTTAGCTATCTCGTTTTAGACAAACACAAGTCCCATGAACGAGAGAGTGTGAGAGAGCAGACGAAAACATGTTATCATGTGCATTATTAATGCCATGTAATTATGTTAATTTCGCAGCTATTAAAAATTAACACTTATAATACGTTTTAGGGGTCCTTGACAAACTTTACGCTTTGTTTTAATTATTTCCACTAAATGCTTTATGTGCATGTACGGTAAGAAAAAAATGTTTTTCAGTGAAAAATACTAAAAATTTTGTACTAAATAGCCAACGCAGCGAAAGGCATGAAAATACTATAATTTGTTGGCGGTTTGCGAAGTTAATTAACAAACGCGGCTGACGTAAACGTATGCAATTTGCGGTTGGGGATAACTAGAGGTTTGCTTTAGGGTGTTATTTAGAATGTTGTAGTAGAGTAAAAAATTAGTATACAGTTTTTCATGGTGAGAGAAAAAATATATGAGGTTATTTATTTTATTTAAATTCATTTATTATTATTTCTTTAAAACTTTTGGGTGTGCAAAAAACGCAAAAAGAAGAAAAAAAATTATATTGCTGGAATTTTTTTCATGATTCGCTGATGAGAAAATCGAAAAAAAATATAGCTATCAGAAGAAAAATTTAGAACACAATTAACAAAGAAATTAAATGACATAGTTAGATAGTTTTTTACAAAAATTTCTGAAAAAAAGCTAAAAAAATAATAGCCTTAAATAGTCATTTACGATTTTTAGGCTTCAAAAAAATGCATTTTTTTTCGATATTTTAATTTATAGTAATACAAAGCCAGTTTCCCAGAACTAAAATAAATTTATTTTCCTAAAATTTTATACAAATTCGCTTTTGAAAATTATAAAAATATTTGAATAACAATTTCCAAAAATAATGGTTTTAAAATGTTAAAAGTTTTATTTTTCGGAAACTAAAAAAGTTTAGTTTATTTAAAATAGTTTCATTTATCAAAAATTTTATAAACACTTCTGTTTTGAAAAAAATTACTTTTCCAAAAATTAGAAATATGTTTTCTTTTAACATTAAAAATTTTAATTTTCTAAGGCTAACAATACCAAATTTTTTAAAAAGGTTTCGCTTTTCAAAAATGTAAAAAGCTTCTGTTTTGAAAATATCCAAAATAGAAAATTTATAAATAATATATCATTTTCAAATTTAAAATTACGAGTATTTTTTTTTCAAATTAAAATACATCATTTTTCAAAAATTTGAAATAATTTATTTTAAATATCAAAAGTTTTATTTTTTGGAAACTAAAAACGTTTAGTTTTTTTCAAATAGCTTCATTTACCAAAAATTTTATTAAACATATGCTTTTTGATAAAATTCAAAATATATAATTTTCCAAATTAAAAAATATTTTTTTTTGTGTTAAAAATTTAAATTTTCTAAAGCTAACAATAAATACAATTTTTTTTTAAAAAGGAAAAGCTTCTGTTTTAAAATTTATTAAAAATATACAATTTTCAACATTATTCAAATTATTATATATTTAATAATAATAAGTTTTGTTTTAATATTGCAAATTTTATTTTTCGAAAACTATAGACCGTTAAATTTTTTTTTAAATAGTTTTGTTTTTCAAAAATTGTAGGGAATTTCTGGTTCGAAAGGATTGACAATAGTTCTATTTCATTTTCCAAGAATTAATTAGAATAAAAATAATTAAATCTTCTTAAAATTCAAAAGTATTATTTTCCAAAAAGTTATGACAATTTTTTTTAGAAAAAAAATTAAAATATTATTTTCCAAAAGGTTTTTTTCTGCAAAATAGTAGAAATATTATTTTCCAAAAAGTTAAAATAAATAAATATTTTCAAAATTATTTATATTTTTATAAAATATTAAAATTATGTATAGCTTAAATTAGTTCTTTTTCGAAAATATTGAAAAGATTTAAATATTATTTAATGAAATTTTTTATTTTTTATATATTAAAAATTTTATTTTTTAAATATTAAAAATTTTATTTCCAGTTAATTAAAATAACTAAATTTTTTGGATATATAAATACATATGTATATTTTTTTAAGGTATTAATTGTTTATTAAAGAATTAAAAAAATTTTATTTTTAAACAAAAAAAATGTACTAATAATAACAGACATTTAAATAATTTTTTTCTCAATATTTCTGACAATATTTTTTTAAAAAATGCGTACTATGGTATATCATTATTACATTCTCACATAAACTCCGTCTACTTCAAACATCCTATCTATCACTCTCTCTCATACTCCCCACACGCTCCCATATCCTGCGTGCGCTTACATACGTGTCAGTGTGGTCAGCCACAGCGTGTTGTGTGCATGCTGATTTTCGGTTACACACTTTTTCACGCCTTTTCACCAACAAGTTCCAAGCCGTTTTTGCCCTCGTTTTTCACGTTTTGTTTTACACATTTTTTTTTTATTTTTCGCTTAGCCTGCTGGACACGTTTATACGCAAATGCGTGGCAAAAACCACAACAAAGACACAAATGCCGAAAATACCAAAAATTTACGTGTACATTTGTGAGCTATTTGCGTATTGCGGTTGGTCAGCTGTTCTGCAACGGGTTTATTATTGCTGTATCGCAACTGTTTTGTGTAAGTTCGATTGTGTGTGTGTGTGTTTGCTGTTTTTGCACTCCATTGTGAAGCTGTAAAATAGGTGCTCGAAAGCACTCAACTAAGCTGACCGCAAATTGCTTTTGTACGAGCGTATTTAGTGACCCAAATGTGGTTGGGCAAAAAATTTTATGGCGAAAATATAGAAAAAGTAATATAAAAAAAAAAAATAATAAAAAATTAAGGTGTGAGGCTTAAAGTAACATTTTTTTTGCAGTTTTTATGTCAACAACAAATATAAAGAAACAGCGTGCTGCGTATGTGTCGAAAGATGGAATATAGAAGTGAACTACTTTAAACCACTTTTGAACTACTTTTAGACTGGTTGAGCATTTTTTTTTGGTTATTTGCTAATTTCAATATGTTTCATTAGCAAACACGAGACACTTGCTTTAATGCAGAATAATAGTAAAATAAAATTTATTAACAAAACGACATTAGGAAATTATTTTCTAATTTGTTCGATGGCAGCAATAGACTAGCATGCTGCACGCACAGGTTTAGGGGAACACGAAATTTAATTCGGTTGATTAGAAATACCCAGCAGGAAAAGTTTGACATGCAAATTGAGTAAGTAGTGACATTATTTGGAAAAATTTTTCTTTAAAAATTAATTAAATAAAAGACAGTAGATGCACAGAGACATCGACGAAAGCAATTATTTTCAGCGTTACCCCATTACAGAGGCTCTGGCAATAATACGTAATAATAATTTAGTAATTTTTTAGTAAGCAAAATATTTATTTTCTAGTAGAAAATGTGGCATTAAAATTGAAATGAGCCGTAACTTCGGCGTCATAATAACAACAATTGATCGCTTTTGATAACAGTAGTTATTATTATTGTTGTTGTAGCTACAGATTAAAATTGTTTCTGCAACATAAAAAACCTTCCACCTGGTCTCTTAAACGCCAACCACATACATATTTGAGTGCCGCTGCGTGTTACAAACCATATGCATAATTAAGCATACTTTTAGGAGCTAACAAAAGTTTCGGTTTACTTTAACCAAACCACAAATCAATACATATATAAATGCTTTTAGATGGCATATCGACATGTTTGCATGTCAGACTCCAGCTTGTTTTTGGCCAAGGTAGTAATAGTCGCAGTGCCACTACTACATACAAAAAATTCGTTTCTTTTTGCTAGAAACACCATATACTTTGTTTGTGTGTGTCCACATATTATATGCACGCACTCTTTTCTATTCTTCTTCGCTTGTATATATATATATATTTACATAACGATTTTATGCCCGTTGTTTGTGGCATGATTTTCCGGTTTTCGTAAGCAAAAGCCCACTTGACACGCATTCATGAGCCCAAATTGGTAGCAATTAGCTTTCACAGTTACACACTATATGCATATTTACATAAATTTGTATACGTATGTGTGCGTGTGTGTTTGCAGTAATATTGCCTCAGCAATTAACAAATCGTGGCTACATAAACACTAAGTAACAATGCATATCCGATACGGATTTGTATGTGTTTTAGTCCCAAATTAGCGTACGCTTTTCGTTTGCTACGCATTTTACTTCATTTTTTTTTTGGGGTACTAGACACATTTCAATGCGGCTAATTAGTGTTTTGAGTTAGATCGTGTGGAAAAATATTGCGTGCTTAAAATAGAAAATACGAGCAGTTGGGCAGGCCGTTGATGGATATTGGAAATTATATGCGCTTAAAAGCGGAAAGAAGACAAAGGTAGAAAAGGATTCAGGAAAAATATATTTAGTGGAAGTGGTACTATAGAGTTACTGTAAGGAACTCTAAGTCAAAATGGATTTTCGAAGTTGTAAGTATGAAAAAATTCTTTGATTGGCTTTTTACTTCAAGCTGTAATACATATTTTGCAAACTTTTTAGGATTTTTCGCAGAGAAAGCGGAAATAATTAAATTTTTTAAATTTTAGTAACTATCTTAAATATTTATATCGTTTAGAGATAACTGTTAAAGTTTAAAACAGCCACAATTCATTGCGACAAAAATTGTGTTACCCTGCCTAAGCTGCAGAGTTAGCTGCTGTATCCCTTAAAATATTTCAATTATTTCTATATTTACCAGAAGGAATTTCATTTCCTTTCTTTTCACTGTCTTTTTTTTTCTTTTTTCTGCTTTTTGCTTTAACCTCTTCACTGCGTTCATCGCATTGAGAAAAAATGACATTTATTTCTGCCACCTCCACAAAAGTTCAATCAATATCTTTCTCTTCTGCTCGAAATATACCTACTTCATTCAAATTTGCATGTGTGGGCGATACCACCAAAAAAAAAAATGTAGAAAATAAAAAAATCGATAAGCCTTACGCCAGCTGCTAACACACACAACTTTCTCTAACTACGCTTATGCCAATGTGGGTAACTTCCAACTCACTTGCTGCCTAAACCAAAATACTAGATATACTGAAAGCTAGTGGTTGGAGCACAGTCACAGCACAGTTTTAGGCGCACACAAGGAGAAAATTTGTGTGGAAGAAGACAGCTATGCACCTGCTTGTAAGCGTCCGTATCTGCACTCGTAAATGTGTATGTGTACTCTTTTGTGTGTTTCTTGACTACTTCGGCATTATCAGTAATGGAAATTTGTTGAATAAAGAACCTATGCAAATAACAGCATCAGCATCAGCGCCAACAACAGCAAGTGCTGGTTGAGTTAGGTAAAACAACAACAACAACAGCAATAAGGATAACTTGAGATGAATTTTCGTAGCAATTTTGATTGAAATTTGCGCTGTCAAAAAGGTAAAATGTTATAATGTAGGCAAAACAGCAGTCATTTTGTGAAGTACACTTCGAGGCACGCCACCCAATCTCACACCGGCTACACATTATACATACGCGAATACAAACACATATATATTGCCGCGCACCTTTATGCGTACGTGTCAGCTCATATTGTGTGATAGATTGTGCGACGCAAGCGAGTTGACAGCTGATTTGCCATTTTCTTGCTTATATTATTATAATTTTATTGTTGTTGCTCAAGCGCAGCGTTTCCGTTTGCCACTGTCAGATCGGCGTGCGCATGTAAATATTGTATGTATGTATGTGTGCTACATTCTAACCAAAAACTGCTGCGTAGTTTGCTTGCTATCTGCCTTGCGCCTTGATGACTTTGATATTCTTGCTAAAAATTATCCGACCATTAATCGATTGATTGCGTGAATAAGTGAGTACATAACGGTTTTTACATATACGTTCATGTGAGATACTTATATAACGGTTTGGTAAAGTGATTGTGTGCGTGTGATATAGAGCGGATATGTGTGAGGCATGAGTGGCTTTGTGTGTGTATGTTTTAATAACTCAGCAGGATTTTGACAACTTTTTGCTGTTGTTGTTCTACTACTGCTTTTGACTTTTTGTTTGAGCAGTTGCTTTGGAAATGCTTGAATGACAGCTTGAATAACATTTGTGTGTAGCTTGAATAGCTTTGGAGCTTTATTTTGCTGCATATCTTCAAGAGCATGTGCATATAAAAAGACAGATTAAGGAGTAGAAGGTTTTCAATAAATTTTTGAAATAATTTTTGCTTTTTCCAATAAGGTATAAAACATGGTTAACGTCAGAGTCTAGTCTCGGAGAGTATAGAAATTGGAATCCTCTTGTTTTATTTCGTATGTGTATTGCCAAGTCGGCTCATGCAGCTACTTTTGAGTTGAGTATCAAATGTAGTAACACCACGAAAATGAAAGCAGCTTCCATAAAATGCTAAATATTTTTGGTATGCCCCTACAAAATTGTGATTAATTATTCCTTTATAATTACAAAAATTTTCTGCGTTAAATTTTGAACTGTTTAAAATATCTGTGACCCAATTTAATAAGCCGATCTGCTAAAAAGTATATATATCATTTTAAATAGCATAGTGTTTCACAAGTTCAACGTTGGTTTAATTTGCAACAAAATATCATTTCAACTATACAACGTGCCTAGTTTTTGTGAACATGCTTTAAATTTCTATTGATAAATAGAAAATATATCTCATGCGTTATAAAAGTCTACCGCAGCACTGTTTACGACTTACTGTTAGAATTCTTTTATATTAAGCACGTTTCAGGTTCAAGAGTTTAAAGATCAACAACTAAAAAGAGTAGACAATATTATTAAAATGCATACAGAGTTACTAGCGCAAAAAAAAAAATATTGAAAAGCATACAGAGTGTGTAGCTCAGAAAAAATATTGAAAATCATACAGAGTGTCTAGCTCGCAAAATATTCAGTGAGATAATGACGGATGAAGTGGTGTTATCGAAAAAGAAGAAAAGTAATTAGAGCAAGAAGAAGACAGTCATTTTCATGTGCCTAAAAGCTCAAGTGTCAACGAGACGGCCTTAGGTCATGTAATTTTTATTTTAGGGTAAATGTGAAATTGGTAGGTTATAATAAATTTACGATAGAAATATGAGGGTAACTTTTTTTATTACTTTCGCAAGGGATTTTTGAAAAATGTATAAAAAACAATATTTTATTAGAGAAATTATATTGAATATTTTTTGTAAAAATTTAAATTAACATATAAATAAATAAAACTTTTTTAATTCTTACACTCAAATATAAAAACATTTTGTATTTGTATTTTTTTAAAATTATTGAAAAGTTATACACAAGAATTAAACAGAATTATTCCTTTTAATTCATTCACATTAAAAGTCATAAATATTCGCTAAAAATCGCCTGTAAATGAAGCATGAAAGCAAATTAAGTGTTTTAGCACAAAGCGCTGTCTACTTTGAAATATCAAAGCACGCCTTGAATTATGCTACGCAGAAACATACTAGATACAACTGTGAAGACAACATAAACAAATAAGGGGAAGCAACAGTTACAATTTCAAGCGCAATAAGAATTCAATACGCCCGAATGAATTTCATACACTTGTTAAGCACATCACGTCTTTTAATTGATATTGTAAAAGGGATCGCACATTATATGTTATGTTTGTGTGTAGTCAAGCATTGAAATGGCGTGGAGATGAAAGTAGATAGCGACACGACCAAGTAAAATACGAAAACAGTTAGCAGAAATATTACAGTAAACAATTCTGGTAAAAAATGTTTTCAAATTAAATAGATTGCACAGACATATTGTATATACAGGTTGCAAGGATGTATGTGCGCCTTGCATGAAATCACAAGCTATGCATGAGCATCAGCCATGACCATTCGCTTGCTCTCATTTAGTAGCACATTTGTTTTAGCCTCAGCTGCCAACTGCCAAGCATCAATGTAATTGTAATTGTAAATATACACCAATACACATACAAGTATATGGTTGGCGTTTGATGTCTGCTGGCAATGTATCGACAATACCATTTGCTGGAGCGCGCTTCGCTAGCGGCGCATATATACACTTCTACATACACTGTTTTTCTTGTTGTTAATGTTGTTGCCATCGATGTTGTCGATGCTTCATTTAATATTAACTTGCAATCATTTCTAGCGAATGGCATACAAGTGAGCAGCTAGCGCACCAGAAGCGACGAAAACGAAATGAAATGAAAATGTGAAAAGCGTTGAAATGTTGATGGCGACGAAGAGCCACACCGATGCTGGAGGAGGGGCTGTAGAGCTGTAGAGAAGACTTGCATGTATGTGTGTGTGAAAGTAGACGGTATTGGATGTGTTATTGACGCTGACGCGGCGGCGAGGCGACGATGAATCGATTGTATGCACGAATGCATCCACACATACTCACACGCACGGTGTGTGTAAAGACGCTTGTGCGCCCAAACATATGCAACATATTAAGTACAACTCTTTCGTGTTGCTGAATACTTACTATATGCGACTGTTCGTCAATGTAACTGTATAGCTGTGTAGATTTGTCAGCTTTTGCATGTATGTGGGTTTCTTTAGCTACACTCATATATGTATATGAGCTCAACAGCACCAGTATGTTTGTGTGCTTTCAATTGGAAAATCGTGCCGTGTATGTAATGCTACCACTCTCCAACACAGGCTTATAGTTGTCGCGCCACTCATGTGCTGACGTTCGAGTGCACAGAAAATTATATTTAGCAGTCAGCCTAGTGCCTTAGCGCCGTAAAGTATGCACACTCGGAATTAATTGAGTATTAAATTGTGTGAAGCTGTTGGAGAGGCATTACAGGCTCACATGTTGACAACGTGCCTCATTTGCAGCAATGTGAATTATATAATAACGGTAGAAATATGTAGCGCTCTCTTACGTGCATTTGGTATAAGAGTTTATGGCATAAGTGCTGGGGCTAAAAGCAATTAAAGTGAATATGTTTTACATAATGATCGACCGTAAGATAATATTTTTTGCTATTAAGCTAGGAATTTTGTTTCTTTGAAGCAAATAAATGCTCTAGGTATTCAGTATTTGAACTAGTGCAACTTCAAAAGAAAGTATTTTTAATTTCACTTTATATAGATACGTATATAGTTCAACTTAAACTAGTTTAGCAAGAGTAAGAGAGTATCAAAAAGTAAGCAATCTTATTTAGCTTGAATCTTTATTAGCTCTTGCATCTTTACGTTTTTTGGACGTTCGTTGTTTTATAAAATTATTTCATAAACCTGTTGAGAATTATAAAGTGATTTATGTACAGGGACGCAATGAGTTCCAATGACTAGCTAAAGCTGTTACATCTATACCACCTCGCAGTTTACTCGAAATTCAATTGAAGCCTATATATTATATATTAACCATTTAACCCACTCTTTTTAAAGCTTGAACGTAGCTCTGAGTTTGGAGTCTGTTTTACGGTATAGCTGCTGTATGCTGATAAAATATCCATAAATAGTCGAGTAAAACCAGAACAAATATTTAAGTATGCAAAAGATTAGATTATTTTTGGTGCTTTCCAAACATTTGTGCCTTCATTACATACCAATAATAGCACTCTTTCCCCGCTGACTCCACTATGTTTATAGCTTAAGGCCGCAAATTAAAGTCAAGCAACAACTAATGTATTCTTATTTGGCAGCATTTTTCCTTTTTATTTTATGTATCACTTATTTAATTGAGGCGCGCAACTGCTGAAAGCGTTGTTGTATGTGCTCACCGCCTGATTTTTAAACATTTATGTACACCACCACGTTATAATTAAACTCGAATGCACTGCCGCTAACATTGCAGCGGAAAGTACATAATATGCAAATCTGTTGAAACATAAAATTATTTCTCAATTTTACACACACTTCTGTGTTCTGGCGATGGAAGATATTTGATAACATGTTGTGGCTCCAGCAGTTATGGACAGTTGTTAAATTAAGAGAGTGCTCACACGAATTAAGTATGCAACTACCCTTGAACGCGATTTCGGGGGTGCAATGAAATATACGCTTTTAATATTTTTGTTGGTTACATAAAAGTGTCAGCGGTGGAAAACGTTATTATTATTTTAATAAAAAGTACAAGTAGCATTTATTTATGTAGTTAAATGTCTGTATGCCTAAGTAGCTCACTTAAATGATAACACGTGACAGTTTTCCTGCCGTTGGCGTTTCTTTTGTTTTGTTACGCAACTACTTGCTTGCGCATATTTCTATTTCTACTTTGAGTGTTCGAGGGTTGCTCGCCGGGACCAAACGCGCGCTTTGGCGTTGGGTTGGGCAATCAAGCAGCACATGTGAGATTTTTGTTTGGTGCTTGGGCACTTTTTTCTCACACTACTTGATAGACTGTCATTTGGCGTAAACATGAGTGACATATTTATGGAGTATTTGGTATAAAAAGCGAATGAAGAGAAAACTATTTTGAAAAGTATACTTTCCATTTGTTTAGTTTCGACTTCTTGTTTGCTGGAACAATAAATAATAAATGAAAAGAAATGAAAGTGACATGAAGCTAACCCAGTTTGGGTGTGTTTCGTGTGTAAAAAGCGTTTGGGTTAACAAAGCGGGTACTGGCAAAGTGCTGCTTGTGGTTGTTGATCTGCTTATGGTGTTTAGCGGAACCTGATTGAGTTCTCACGTTTTTTATATTGTTCTGGATTTTTGCTTATCAATAGAGTAAGCACATATATGGTGTTGTTTTAATAAAATATTAAAACAACAAAAACTATTATCAAATCTTATTTCGAAATGTGTTATGAAAAATTTTTGTTTGCTATGCATTTGAAAGCACTTAGCTACTAAAGAAATTATAATCAGTGTGACGAAAAATATTAGTGGTTTTCTGAGTCTTCATAAATTATTATTCTTATAATATTATTTAGTAAAACGTGTGAAAACTAAAATTGAAGTTCCTTTCAAACCATTACTTGGCAGAATATCGTAGCAGATGATATAAAAAATCGACCTATTTATCTTAAATATGCTTAGGAAAGATGATCATATATTATCAGCAGGAAAATGAAAATATTTTATAAATTTGTCATATTGTTAACTATTGTACAAGATGGGTTTAGGCAGTTTAAGTTATTAAGTATTGGTAAAAGTGATCTGAATTCTATACATAGTCTGTAATTATGCCTTGTACGAATCCAGCGAGTGCATCTTTATGGCATTGCTCTTTAGTAGTCTTACTCTATTAAATGGGTACAAAAATCGTACATTTGAGAGAGATGGATTTTTCAATTGGCCCCATCCAATTTTTTTAATCTAGTTCTACACTATTTGCTATTAAGAAATCATATATATAAAATATATTTTCATATAACTCGGTTGAGAATTGCAGCTTATAATAGCTGAATAGTAAAAAGCGCAGTAAAACTGGCAAGCACTTTAAATAATACTTATAATTACTACAGCAGCAAATTTAGTCCAAATTAGTCAGACACTCAAGCTTCAGGTTTAATATTTCTATGGTTTTGAAAATAGTTCTTACATTTGTAGTGACTTCTGTGTTATAAACTTAAAGACTATTTTATGGAAAATTTGTCTAAATGATAGATAATATTTATTCATATACAGCAGAGTTTTTTTTTAGAAGTATGTTACGGTTTCTGATGCTGGTAAGGTAGCAATAGATAAGGCTTTTAACAAGTCTTTTACTAGCAAAATAGCATAGACTGTGAAAATTCCTATAGTATTTTATATTGAACTATATTTAAGTATAAGCCTGTGAGTTAGAGCGTACGATATTTTTTTTCTTTCTATAAAATCGGGTATGCGGGAAATATTATACGGATAACTTAGTATAAGAGACTATATGTATGAAACCGGTTTCTAATTAGCGATTTTTAGTGGGAAGTTAAAAAAATCTGAACAATCGGATGTATGGAATGTGTGTGATATAGTTGTCCGGTTTGACCTATTCCGACAAATAATCAATAGAATATCGAAATCTTCATAGATGACAAACAAACTTTTATGATCCCTAAATAGCTTCGACTTAAAAATCGCTGCCTAGAAACCAGTGTTAGAGCCATAGTTTCTTAGACAAAGTTGTTTAGAATGAACGGTAGAACATTTCCCGCATACGCGATTTTTTCGTATTTTTTTTGCTTACTGTAAATGCTATTTAGATCTATTGATAAAACTGTATATAAAAATTAAAAACAGACATATGGTTTCCATACTACAATGTGTACCACAATAAAAGCTCAGGAAACCATGTAGCAGCATAATGACATGGTGATATGGTGTTTTACACTCATCAGCTGATGCAAAAAAATTAAAATCAACTAAAAGAAAATAAATATCAAACAGGAAAATGAAGCCAAGTTGCTTATAACAGCAAAGAATCTTAAAATATTTTTTTTTTAGTCGAAGTGGGAAAGGAAATATTTTACTCTATCCCTATGGGCAAGAAAAAGGTCTAATCAATATAAAACATTGATTTACAGAAAAAGGCTTTGCAACCAAATTTTTTCCATTTTTTAATTTTTTTCTTTATTTTGGGACAAAAATTAAAAATACGGTTGACATTCTGTAGCATATGTATTATATAATATGTCTGTCTAAGGCATTAGATACAAACAAATTTTTTTTTTCTAAATTATTTATTTTTATCTTAACATATGGCCCTTACAAATCTGACTATCTAGCAATATCATATTAGCTTTCAGTTCTATGCAACAAAAAGTTAATTTCAAAATATACCATGAAATAAAAGCTGTCACTTAATATATACATTAGGCATGAAAAAAGAAATTAAACTCACATAAAACCACCCTTTGACAAACACTTAACCCTTTAACGCTTGCGACACAGAGAAAACTTGTTTGCATTTTCCATGCAAATCAGGCAAGAGGTCACCAAGTTTATGCGCTGTGCTATAGTATTGCTGAAGCTAGCAAATTACATATATACATATATGTAGGTATATAGTTTGTACGTAGTGCCTTGAAATTGTTGCTTTTTAATTATGGCAAAAGAATGCGCACAAATAAAGCCATTGCCGATTACAAGTCTGTTACGCAGCAAACACGTTTTCCGGCGTAAGTTAAATTTTACATAAAAAATATATTTTATTTACAATACAGCAACACATACATATATATGTATGCATATGTGTGTAAATATTATATGTAATGAAAATTTTTAATAACAACTTTACAACCCTTCAACATGCTGGGGGCGACGCGTCATGGATTTTAATTTGTTAACTGTGCGGCTTGTTAAAGCGGATGAGCATACATATAAATATAGATATATATATTTATATATGTGCGTCTATGTGTGTAAGTGATTGAAGGCGCATTGTGCTACTGGTGTTCTAAGTGCGTGTGCTGCGCTCGCAACATGGGCACGTGCGTTCGCTGCCACCGCTGGCGCAAGACGTGCGGGGCAAGTTGTGAAGTGCGGAAAAGGTGTGCAACAACAAAGCCAAAGCAGCTAGAATTTAAAAGCATTGCCGGCAAATAAGCCAAGCAAAGTGATGGTAATTTAGGGCGTAGCGCACTAGATGTTGAGTAGCCGAAAGGGTTAGGATTTTCAATGAGCACATATTGCTTTGTATGCGTGTGCGCATATGCGTATGTATATATATGTAAAAAAATTTGTAACTGTGTGCGTGTTGTTTTTCCCTGTGGTTGCTTTCCGCTGGCACAAATGTAATTTCAAGTTCAAATTGCCGTGTAGCAACTGCGTATGCATAAATAGACTTTGAAAAAATAGAAAACATAGCATACCGGCAGGCGCCAACATCTTTCCACTAAGCGCAAATACAAAACCTTACACATTTAATTGCATGGAAGAGTTATATTACAATTTTCGAAAATGACAGCGTTGGCTTGGGGCGTTTATACACGCACGCACACATACACCGTTTGAAGCGCGTATGCTTGTTTCTGAATACCAAATACATATCTCAAAAGTTAAAAAACGAAAATTCTAAGTGGTGTCAAACACAGCGTGGCAAACATATTTCATGTCCGCTTTGATTTGCATAAGCAAATGGTTTGAAAGCACACACACACACACAGCAGCAAATTAGTTAGTGTTTACCTTTTTAGATATACATATCTGTATTATATATACTAAAACCCAGCAACTTCAGTAGTCTCTCCTTCTTCTTATGCGCCGAAAATTGATGTTTGCTTTATTAGGTGTTAAACGGCTTAAATATTTCGTGGATTCGGGTTAACGTTAACCTACATACATTAGCTTAAGTGACGGCAGCAGATTGCTTTGGGACTGAAAGCTCATTGCTTTAGCGCACATTCCTTTCCTTGCGTGCTCTCTTAGTCGCCCCACTCCACACTTTTCGTTGCTGCTGTGCGCTTCTTGGGATTTCCGTCATTTACTTTCACTGTTTTGACTTGATAGCTGCCAAAGCATTTTCAGCGGCAGTGGCAGCTCATAGGCACGCCTAACTGAACTTTTAATACTTGATTTGTCTGCTGCCAACTGCTTCTTAGCTTCTTCGTCTTTAATACATATTAAATACGTTGTAGTTATTGGCCTACCGTTGGCTTCTTGTGTGCCTTGCAATGCGTGCTGCGCTTACGCGCCTCCTACAGCTCATTGCCAGCTATTCTATTGATGTATGAAGGGGAATTCTTTATATCTGTTAAATTAGTTTTGCATTTCGGGCTGACTTTGATGTTGATGAATATGCTTCAGTTAAGAAGTTGACAGGATTTGTGATTCGTTTTTTTTATAAAATTTTATCTGAACTACAAACTAAGATTTCAATATTAAACTTTAATTATATTATAGTGTGTTTTTTATGATGTATTTGATGTAAATAGTTATAATAGTAATAAATCTTGAGGGAAAATCATGGCTTCTGAAATTTTATTAGGGTGTTGTATCCACTTGTAACCCACATATACCGGTTTTTTGTTCTGAATTTGTTTTGAAGAGGCATTTAATTTAATATTATAAAAAATTAAAATAATATAAATTTACAGAATTTAATGTTCTTTTATAATGAGAGATAAATATTTGAAAAGTTTTTGTTTCCTTTGAACAAGATCTTCTATATTCTTCCTTTCGACAAAAGGTGTTTGGCGGCGAGACAGATTTTCTATTTCAAACTATCTCAACTAAATCAAAAAAGCAAATTATTATATTTTTACAATAGACGTATATAGGTAATGCTCGAAAGGCAAGTCAAAATTTGTATTACTGACAAAGTGGCGGTTTCACAAAGAAAAGCAATTTTTTTGTGGAGAAATCTACACTTCAGAGTGGCTTAAAAAACTGAAATCAATATCAAAAATATTATTTCTACGATCATTACCAGACAAATATTTTAAAAAAGGTTACGTGAAAATTTCACATAGCTATAAAAATATATTTATACACTGAACAGGGTATATTAAGTTTGCCACGATGTTTGTTAGACCCGAAAGGAAACGTAAGCGACCCTTCAAAGTATTTATATATAAATGAGCAATGTGACGAACTGAGTTTATTTAGCCATGTTGTTCTGTCCGACTATCTATCCGTATGTCTGTGTATATGCAAACTGAGGAACTAGCTCAGTTTTTGAGATATCCATATGAATTTTTGTACCCGTGCTTTTCTAACCAAGATGCTGCTCATTTGTTGGAACGGATCCGATATTGGACTACTATAGCGTATAGCTGCCATAAAAACTGTATAATCGGAATCAAGTATTTGTATGGAAAATTTAGCATATAGCTGTCATACAAACTGATCGAAGAAAATAAGGAATCTTTTGTTTTTGTGCAGGGTAATATAGCTTCGGTACAACCGAAGTTAAAGATTTTTATTGGTTTTTATAACGTGGTTGAGAATTGCAATTTCAATTAATTTAGCTGTGAACAGTAAACTGGCCTATACAAAAATACATTGATTTCGAACTTTTTTATGAACCTCGGTACTAGGTAGAGTGGCTGTCTAACGAAACACCTAGGCCTTTAGGAGACCTATTGTGAAAAACCTCAGTACCAAGTTTTGCGCAAATTAGCAGTATATATACGCTTCAGGTTCCAGATTTCACAAGTTTTATACTCAGCTCGCAACAATAAATATATTAAGAAATATTGGTATATATACCTGAGATTTTTAATTTCAAATTAAATATATAATTTAATGCTATAATATACTTTGTAAGTTATGCATGGTTGCTGATTCCACGCTGAGGCGTTAATAATACATAATTTCGGATGAAAAGGATACCAAAAGGTCTTGTTTCTTTAATAGAAATAAAAGTCCACTTAGTTTGACAGTGCTGATAAAAAATACATTATCTATATTGAGCGTACCATATATTACTTTCGTTGTAGAAATTTTAGGCGCAAATAGTGATCTAAATGAGAACTTCAACTTTACAGCATAATATGAGAATTATAGATTATTTTCAGCAGCCAGCAGGTCTGTTTAAAAATAAATTTTTTGCAATGATAAATTTAGTCGTATCGTTATCTATTGAAGGTCATACAAATTCACTTGATTTCTCGTTTGTTGAGCACAACAATGGCTGAAAGTATTTATTATAAAACAATTAGAAAATCTCTCTGAATAATATAAAGCCAAAAAGGTTTGATATTCTATATTTCATATCGTACTATACAAATACATATATTATGCACAAATAAAAATTTGATTCTAACTCACTTGAAAATCAGTTTAAAAAGCCTGCATATTTGATTCACATCCACCTCTATGCCAACATCACATCACATCAGCAGAACATACAGCATCATTGCATAATTTCCATTTCTATTGCAGCTAAGGATTCAGATTTTAATGCTTACATGCGTCTGTCGGAGGAGTCTATGAATAACTTAGCAAACACTCAGTAGTCAGCAGTGACTAGTTTGTAAAAGGCACATAGCCGACTGACTGCTAAGTGCTTTTGCCAATTTCCATGCTTATTTGCCATACAAAAGCGACTGCTTGTCTACTTTTTCACATTTAATCTGCAGCGACAATACGCACTCACTTATTTATGAGCGCTGCGAGTGCGCAAGGATATGCGGCGCAGACATAGGTTGCGCGGCAGTGGCGCTGAACTTGGTATGTGTGCGTGTGTGCCGTTTGTGGCGGTGCCTTGCCAGCCAACTGCTTAACTTTACACTCAATGCGTTGCATGTGGCACGCGACTTGTTAGTGCCGCTGGGACATACTTAGGGTTTTTTCGCCATATCTCTGTGCGCTACTTTGCTCATTTTGCAAAAAACTCAAAATATTTTAAAAATACAATGCGAATTTTGGCGAACGTCATAGTTAAGTGGCGGTGGCAAACAGCAAATCCATATGGGGCGACGCACAAAGCATAGCTTAAGGCGCACGCCACACCAGTTAGGTGTTTTATGTATTATATGTGTATGTACTATGTATGTGTGGATGTTTGAAGTATTACAAGCATATTAGATAAGCCACTTCCTTTTGCTACGACAAGGCGCGTGCTATTTTACAACTACAGTTATATTACGCGCATATCTTACAGCTACAATGGCAACATCGAACGTGTGTTAAGCATTGCGTGCTTAGTTGTTATTGTTATATCAGCGTTTTATATGCAGGTTTTGGTTCTTTCCCGTTTTCTCTTTTTCTGATATTGCTGTTTAGTGCTTATTTGGCTCCCTCATCTAACATTTCAAGCTGCCGCTTTTTATTATTTAATGGAGCACAAAATGCACTTTAGCCTTCATGAGAGTTCATCATCAAATTTGTGCGGGCGGCAACAGCGCACACTGCTTGTAGAGTGCTGGGATAACCAAAACCAAAATAAAAGAAAAGATATAGCAGTTAAATCTAAACGCAAATAAAATGCTGATGTATGCGGTTACTTCTTGATGCCCCTTATTAGCGACGAAGCAAAAAAACAAAACAAAAAATAATAAAATAAATACAAAGCAAAAAAAAAACAAAGCTTCTAACAAGTAGCATTCTAAAGAGGCTTTTTAACGCAGCTATAGCACCGCCCTTACCATTTATTACCTGCCCCCCACACAAATTTCCAAAGCAGCTTCGCACGTTAAGGCGAGCAAAGTGTAGCGGAGATAACAAATTAATAATTTATATAAGAAAATGTGCGTTAAGAGATTCACTTTTGCACATTTTCGCTTACCGCACACCAATCATGCCACAGCTCTGCGCTACTGCCTGCCACTTTTGCCTTACAAGCCAATTTCCTCCGCAATTTTTTGCACCCATCAACAAATTTTTTATGCAACGTGTGTTACTGTGTATTCTCTGCTACCAGCTTCATCACTTTTTCTCTCTGCATTGCTTTCCATTTTACACTTGCTTTTGTGTGATTTTGTGTCAGTGTCTGTTTGTGCAACCCTCTTTGTTTTAACGCCAGCAAATTGCGTAAATAATGCGCGTATTGTGCTTGTCTTTAGTTGGCTCCCAACGCTCTCAGCGTTCTTACAGGTTATTTGCAAGGTCATGCCACTTGGCAGCCATCACTTTTTGTTGTTCGCCATTGCGTGTTTGTTCATCACTTCTTTGCTTGCTGCCACTTTTCAAATGGGCTATACAATCTTATTAAAATACAGCTTAGTAGCTGGTTAAAATATATTAGCATACCTTTAGGCTACACTGGAGTGAGATAATATTTTTGAGAGGAATGTGATAACCCTCACTTGTTTTTCTGAAAACTTATTTTTTATTCTGAAAGCTAATCTTAATGGATTGATTTTTGTGAAAACTGCGTGTCGGTAAAGTAATCCAGAAATTGTAACTGATTAAACAGAGCGCCAAAAAGTATATCCATATAGTTGGATTTTCAATAGAATTTCAAAAAATAGTCTTATGAATATTTTATACAGATCGCCTCACTATCAGAAAGTGCATGTATATGGAATTGAAGTTTATGGTGTCTTATAATAGCCTCTGAAAGACTCACTATAAGAATAAATGAGTTAAAACTATTTGTAAAAGACCATTATGTTCTAGAAAATATCTGAATGTCACAGGTATTGCTTGCATTTTTACAGAATGTCAATTAGATAAACTGTATTCAACGAAAAGAGGCAGAACTTCATTTTGCAGTGTTATGCTAAGAAATGTGCTTAAATATCCTTTAATAGGTTTTTTCCGCGAAGTGATCAGCTTGTAGTTGATAATGAGATCCTATAGAATGTTCAAAACTGACTTTGATATATATTTAATGATTTTTAGAGCAATAAAAATAGCGATTTCTTCACATATAAAAAGTATGATGATTTTTATTATAGAAATTCGGCTTCCCGGCATGACCCTGAAATGCCATTGTTCAAATTGAAATATGGAATATTTGTACTCAAAAGAAATATTCTGGGTTCATGTGATAACCTTTACTTGCGAGAGCGTACTTACAACTTTGCCAGTAAGCATTTATAATTAAATATAAGAATATATGCGAAAGTAGGTGAGCTGAATAGCTAATTTCCAATATGCTTACACATCAAATGAGTGGATTCTGTCATTGTCGAAGGGTGTATATGAACTTCTAAGCGAGTGTTACTTATTTATAAGGTTAAGTGAGCTGCGTTGGGTGTATTTGGCTACAAGTATATATATATATATATATATATAATCTCGCTTAGAAGTTCATATATATATATATATATATATATTATGTACTATATATGCTTTAAGCGCTACCATATAGTAGTAGCAAGACTGTCAGCGCTTAGTTGCCGCTGCTGAGATAATTCATTTAAAGCTTGTTTTCCCAAGTTTCGCACTTATTTTTCTTCCCTACCAACACATAAATATAGCTGTGCGTTTCACGATTTCCTTCTCCGCTTGACACTACTGCGCGCTGCGTCAGCGTCTCAGCTCTGCTTCCCCGCTCAAAATGATTGTAATTTATAAATTGCATTCCACGCTGTCGCTTTTCATTTAAAACTTTGATATATGAGTTGCACTGATGAAGATAGTGCAAAGCAGAGTAGCGCAGAAAAAAAAAACACAAAGCAGCAGCAAGAAAATAGGACATGGGACATAACAAATGCATATGCAGCATACAGCTGTTGACAGACAAACACATATATGCATATATGCGTGCACTAGTAGATAATCAAATACATGAGAGTATGGCACACACACACTAGTAATAGGTTATGTTATCTTTTAGCTCAAGGACTATGCATGTGTGTATTTTATATAGGACATATAGTCAAATAGCTTGCGCGCATTCTTTGAAATGCGATATTCATCTGTGTTCTATTGTAGTAGCTGTGTTATGCAACATACATAGCCAGCGTGTGCGAAACGTTGGAAATGCCAACGCTTGTTGCCACAGCTACTCGAAGGCTAACTGCGCTTTTAGCGCTGCAGCGCTGACAGATAAATAAAACGCTCATAGCAGCAGCATTGTGAGACAACCAAATAAAATATGTGTTGGAATTTTTTTATTTAATATTTTTCAACAGCGAACAAGGGTTGCCAAGTGGAGTAACGATATGGATATGATATCACATTTTGCATAATAACAGATACAACAACAAATATAGTATATATGCTTGGTATTATCAAAAGAAGTTATAGGCGAAAGAAGGCCACATTACAGAAACACCAAGACTGGGCCCAAAAACGAGTGCTACATTTTAGAAATGCTAACTTCTACGCTTCTTCATGTGCTAATTTTCATAAAATATCTAGCACAGTGCTTAGAACTAACCCAAAACTGTTTAGATATGGCAGGACTTTATCAAATTCTCTCAAAATGCTGGCGTTTAACGGCTAAAAATGGAAATATATGGAAAACTTAATATAAAGAAGCATACTTTAGGGCTGATATAAGAAAAAACTGTAATTATTAATGAATATATACTTTTTTAAATATAATTTATACAATATCTAACCCAACTTTTCATTGCAAATGCACCGCTGATGTCACATCGAAATGGCAAATAAAGCTTACCGCCACACGCACAACACAAACAACTACAGTCGCTGTAACAAAGAGCATCAACAAATGCATTCGACACACACACACACACACATACACAACTGATTCACATATGAGCATAATAACTCTACAATCCACTCGTCGATCTTCCTTGTTGTGCTAGAAAAATGTGCGACAGCTTATCCACCATACCACTCAGCCACTCGTCAGCGCTCATGGCACTCTTAGCCGTGAATGCTTGCTCTTCCTGTTTATTTGTTGCCCGTAGGATATGCGCTTAAGCACTTTTAATTTACTTATTATTTGTAAACAAAAGCTTTTTGAAGTGCTTGCTTTTAAGATGAAGCTAAGTGTAACGGCTTTTTACCAACAAAAGAAGCAAAAAATGTTACCAGACTATCACAAAGAATGACAGTAGAAATAAACGACTGCAACATTGTCGCATAACAAACGCATACACGTCTGAGTGTGTGTGTGTCTATACTCTCATTGTGGTTGAATGGAGTTGAGTGAGTTGTTGAAACGCTGATGAGTGGCGCGTATGACAGAAAGGAAGCAGAAATGAAATCAAATGCAGTCAAGTCTAATGTTGACAATTATGATAATGCTTATATATTAATCCAAAGGGTGGTAAGTGGAGATTATATAATTTACTTGATTATGGAAGGAGCTTATTTGTTTCGAGAGTGGTATTAAATGAGATAAATATGTTTTTGTTCTACAAAAATTCGAACAATTGTGGCGACTTGCGCTGATAATGAGCGATTTTGGTAAAAGTGGGTTAAAATTAATTTAAAATAATTTATAAATCTTACCAATACACAAAATTTAACAATTAAATAACTAAGTGGTTTGGGCAACTTTAAAAGGACACGCATATTGTGCTATTAAAATATTTACTTTGGTGGAGACATTTTTAGGGCGTTAGAACTGTACCCGTATGGAATTAATGAATCAAGCAGCAATCAAATTAATTTTGCGGTTATGCGAAAAAAGTGTCAACACAAAAGTTGTAGATTCTTTCATTACAAAATATTATGCCATATAACTTTTTTACATAGGACTCGCAGTTTTGACGGTTTTCAACCCTCAAATTTTCAGCTAGCTGCTTCTCCTTACTCTCAGCGACCACAGAGCGCCCGCAAATTATTTTTTCTTTAATTTTTCTTATTTTATTATTTTTTTCAATTAGTTTAATTATATATTAACTTTTTTTTTCTTAAAAAAATTTTTGACGCTGTTCTCCTGCACTGGCTCGATCAAGCATATTAACAGGAGCGAGATTTTTTCTTTAAAATTAAAGCATTTAATAGTTGAGTAATTTTAAATTAGTAATTCACTTTAATAATTAGATTTTGGCAATGAATACTTATTTTACCCTTGGAAAGCTTTGCCATTAATAACGCTTTTTGTTTAAACCTATGGAGAAGTTTTTGTAATTTTTACCAGCTTGCCGAAATACAGTACGAGTATAGTGTACAATGAGTTAACTTAAAGCGGGCGCAGGCTTTTACTGGTATTCACTCTTTGCGAATATTTAGTTGGTAGTGGTTTGGATTATCGGCAAAAATATTAGAGCTTTTCGCATACTGAACCATGAACGACTAGCAGAAAGTTCAAACAAATTTGTGTAAAATAAAAATTGATTTCATAACTATTTTCTAAATGACCTCGATAAAAGTGCTAATGTTGTAAGCGAACGAAGGTCGCTGCAGTAACAAAATGAAACGAAATTATATGTATCGATGCCTTGGATGATATTAAAAATACAGGTAATAAAACCAAAAAGAAATTTAACAAAAAAAGTCCATTAGCGAATGGTAGGTAAATATATAATAAAACGAAATACCAAAACAGAAGTGTGTGCCACGTAAAAGGTAGACATTGAACTGACAGTCTACTTAGCCGCACGACGCACAAAAGTAGGCACTTTGCACACGACGATCGACTGACAGTCGAGCACTTCACTCACATCTACTCACTAACAGCGCCACACCGACCACTTTTCCCTAGGAAGGGGAAATGGATTTTTACGCACCAAGTTATACAAGCATAACCGAAACTGCCTATCCTTGTTATTGCTGTCAGTGGCTTCATTTAAATGCAAATTTTGCTGGCATTTTACCTTTATTTTGCCACTGGACGTCGAGGTGCGTGAGAAGTGGTCGAAAGCAGGGTTGGAAGAAAAAAATCGAAAGTATAAATAAAATAAGACATAAAATAGGTAAAATGTAAATGGCAGTTTGAAGTGTGCTATCATCCACCTTCCTGTGAGGATGGAGCAAGTATGCGCGCGAGCCGGATATAATAATAAAACATTAAAATTAAAATATACGACCGCGGCCAAGGTGGCGACCGTCAGCGACCATTTCAAAAGCGCGCAGACAACACAGACCCGAGCAATGTGCTTGGCTGGACGAGCAAATGAGTGGCTGAGCTGAGCTGAAAATATAATATAGATATATGGTTATAAAAGTCAGGTGATTGCGGCGTACCCAACCGCCAGCCACGCAACAGAGATGCGCACATGAATGAAACCGCACTGCTTGTGAAACAGTATGGTATGCTGCTTATTTTTTTTCTTTCTTTGATTTTTGGGTTTAAAGTTTAGTTTATGTTTTTGCTTTTTGACCTAACGGCTAACTGCCTGCCTCATATTTACCGCAATAAAGTATGCTATATACATATACATTTTAAGGTGATAGCTTAATTGAAACATGTTTTTAGGCGCTCGAAATTTTCGCCACCACGGTACAATAAGATAAAAGTGTGTATATATATTTACTTGGCATTTTTCTGCACATATTTCGTTTTTTTTTGTGCAAGCATGCTTTTAGGCGTTTCGCCATGAACGCGCGCAGAAACAAAGTATAAACTATATTAAATGCTATGCAAAGTGATTTTTAAAATTCTTATACCAACACACGGCCAGGTATGCAAACCGCAAAATTGTGCGCGCCTAAAAAGCTGCAATTAAAATTGTAATTTTTCTATTTGCATAGCCTACAGGCGACAGCACTAGGTATTTCTGGTCTGCACTGCACGCTTGCAACAGCGTTGAATGCGTTGCGGTGTGCGAAAATTTGAATAAACTGTATTTCAATGTCTCTGGTTAGTCGGTGGCGGGGGAACGCTTTGTGTTGTCTACAGTAGAACATTTTTTTACGTCACAACTTTTAAAGTGTGAATTTTTTGTGCATAAACTTTATACGCTCTTTATATTAAATAAGCGCAATCAAATCAAATTGTAGTTAAAAGCTGTGTTTAATTATAAAGTGTGGGCACGGAAGTTAAAAGTAGCATACTTTACAGTGTTCTGCTCTGGAGTATATTAAGAGTTTGAAATTATTGTTGGTATAACTTCAACATTCGCTAATAAACAGACTTTAGATTTTAAACTAAAAAAAAATTTTTGTATATAATGCGCGAGCTGATAAATAACATTTTTTTATGCTACGAAAACTATCGAAATTGCATCACAATACATTATTATTCTTCTCTGAGTAAAATTTCAAGTACCCACAACACACTTTGTATTTTGCTGTTAAAGTGAAAATAAGCCAAAAACAACAATAAAAGTACCCTGAAAATAAGGTGCGTCACGAGCTGAAACCACAACGAGCTGTCATATACTCATAAAAATATGTTGTGAAGGCCTCAGCGCCTAAATGTGCGCATTTGCAGCGTATTTACTTTGCAGTGCATACGTGAGGTCTTCATAATGCAGTTGATTAAAATGCTTGTGTGCTTTTCTGCATGCATACATTGTGCTATATAGAAATGTATGTGTTTTTGTGTACTGACGCCACAACAAAATGTTGTTGCCGCTTTTAGTCGCGGAGTTAATTTGTCTGTTGCTAAATAAACCTGTGGAAGCCAACGCTGGCAAGCAAGTACTGTGGGTACAATATTTTTAAACTCACATACGTGTATATGAAGGTGCCAGCGATGGGTTGGGGAGTGCAACAAGCGATCAACCTTCAACTTGTTGCTATAGTACAAATAAGTTTTATCGTGAGACCGTGTAAATTTTTTGATAAAAAAAACAAAATTTTTGTATAATTTGTATCAACTTGTAATGCAACAATATCTAAAAAAGTTTTTAACTTTTATCATGAACTTAGAGTATTTAATTTATCACGTTGTTTGTTATACCCAAAAGTAAACACCCTATACTCTATATAATATTTACATATGTATATCAATGATCAGCGTGACGAGCTCAGTCGCTATATATGCGAACTAGTCCCTCAGTTTTTGAGATATCGATCTGAAATTTCACCAAGCAGTTGCTCATTTGTCTGAACGGTTGATATGGGATTACTATAGCACATAGCTATCCTACAAACTGAACGATCAGAAACAACTGCTTGTATGGAAAACTTTTTTATTTGACAAGATATCTTAATGAATTTTGGCAAGTGTTATTGCCGAAGAATATCCATGGAATATCCGAAAAAAATTGTAGAGTTCCGATAAATATATCATATAACTGTCATACAAACAGAAGTTCTTGTAAGGTATCTTTTATATTTATGAAATATTTTAACTGAACTAAATTTAGTTTACTTTTCTATTCACTAATACGAAAATTTGCCTACTAAACAATGTCTTAAGCTGTTGAAAGCCCCAGTATTTATGTTATTATTTTGTGATCTTAAGATTTTTTATTGCAACAATTTGACTCATACTTTCATCAGCTACATGCGTTCACTAAATTTTAGGTTTATTTTTATGCGTTTCCCGTACCTGAATCATTTATTTTATATCAAAAACAAAGAGAGAAGCACAAATGCCCTGACGGCATTACCACCGCAACTAAGCAGCTACTGTCGCCCGCAAGCAACGGTACCGGCAACGGCAGCGGCAACAAATTAAACATTACTATCCGCTTCCGGTTAGTTTGGAACTTTGGCAACACCCAGTGGCGGCAATGCGCACAGTTTAGAGCAATAACACTCGGCTATGGTACAGCAGAGTTGCCGTGTATATAACAACAGACATTAATGAAGGCTTCAGCAGAGTAATTAAGGTGAGTGGTTGTAGAATTGTTGGCCATCCAAATCACTCATGTGAGAAATTATATTAGAAATATTTCTTTTTGGCTATAAGTGCGAAATTGCTATGCTATTTTAGATTATACTTGTATGTACAGCTTTAGTTAGACAACAACTCTAGCTTCTTTGACCAACTTACAAAATAGTGCTAACTGTTGCCTATAGCACTAAAATTGAATAATTTTGAAGTAAAATTAGTATTTTTTAATAAAAATTGAACTATCTGTCTAATAGCGTGTAACTATAACTATACATTTTAATTCATAAATTGGTAGAGAATTTCAGATAGTTGCGTTCGACGAATGAAATTATCACATATACATGAATAGAGAGCCATAGAAGTGATTATTTGAGATTAAGTCGTATCAAACAGCTTGTTTATAATATTAACCAAACAGTTATTTAATCAGAGACTCGAACTATACATCGTTTTTTCTATATTCGTGCCGTGTAGATGAGATTGAGTAGTATTTTAAACCTACTGCTTTAACTTATAAATAAATATTTGGCTTGTTGCAATTACAATTTTAGTTTATATGCTGGTTTTAAGCCAAATATTTTTTATTTTACTCACCAACTACTTGTCACTTATTAAATTTATTTACTACTTAGTGGCTAAATGATCAAACTCGTGGACTTACCTGAAAGAAAAGAAATTATATTTTTTAATTTTTGTTGAAAAATAGTATTTAAATATAAAAATATGGCAACACATCAAAAAAAAACAATGAAGTTTCCATTTTTTAATATATGAGTTTTAGAATAAGAGCGCCTAAATGTATGCTTAAAAAATTACAAAAATCAATAATAAATGGCAGAGTAATATTTTCTTCGAGCATCAGTAATGAGAGTCTATAAAAACATAGAGCAATTTAGCTAATTTGCGACTATTTGGAAAACATAACAATTATTTAACCAAAAACTTTGCAGTCGTTCTGTTAACAACTGAATATGAGACATATATACATATTTTTCCAAATCAGCAGTGCCTTTCACAATGTCAGCACTACCAATCCAAATGACTTGTGGCCATGATTTGATATTTAAATTGCTTTCTTCGCATAAAAATACAGTAAATTTTACTTGGCAGCTTACTAAAAGCCTATAAGTATGCTATAATATATAAATATTTATATATTTATGGACAATAAGTTGTATGCGCGTTTAGAAAAGCATTAGTTATTCCATTATTTCAAATAAAAATAGAAAAAACCAAAGCAAAGAGGAAGTACATAACAAACACTAATCGCATTTGAGTCATAGTGAATTCGGGGTGAGTTGGTTTGTGTGTGTGTGTATGTATAATTGATTATATAAAATTTCTACTATCTCGTTAAATTTCGAAAGTAATCTAATAAATATTGATTTTCATTCGTCATCGTAGCGCTTTTACGGACATACATATAAATGACACACACACATACACAAACACAATAACAAATACAAATATGTGACTTTGTATAGCTTTATGAGCGCTCACTGCTGTCGAAATGGCAACACCATCAATAATATGATCGACCGACAAGCGAAACAAAAAAAAATAAAAATACAACAACAACACCAACACTAACAAAAAAAAATAATAAAGACAGTGTTGACGTCGTTCAGCTTCAGTGACGACAAAATGCCTCCGTTAGTGTAGGTATCGGCGCGGGTGTGGTGCGGTGGCGTAGAGCGCAACAGTCATACTAGTAATTTGATATACTCAACTAGCAACAACAACAATAATAACACGAAATATACGGCATATACGCTGGACACGCTGTGAGTTGTGTTTAGCATGTGAAATAGAGCGAAGAAGACGACAACAAGGGCGAAATTCGAAGCCAAAAGGGATGAAATCATTCGTTCATTCAATTATTCAAATGTCCTTTGAACTATAAAAATACATGACACTAATAAAAATAACGAAACGACTGAGCCAATGAACATATGAAGGACACGACACGTATAAACAGACACACAAACAAATATATATATATATATATATATACACAAGTAGAAGTATATGTTAATATATGGCAGGCAGGCGAGTGAGCGATGATCGAACGAGTTGCCAGCGAGTGGACAGCACCACCGGCGCGCTTTAAGTCAGAAGTGAACGCTGAAAGCAAAGCAGGATGTGCGACATATCGAGAGAGAGAGAGAGAGAGCGACCGAGGGTGGTGGTGAGCGCAGACAAAAGTGGACGAGAGCTTGGACAAGCTGTATTTGTTGCTTAGACGCCGGCTGAAATGTGGAAATGTGTGATAAAGTCCGGAAACGTACACAGCGTGATAGAAATATTGTGGCACAGCGCCGGAAAGCAGATATTGCTGGCAAGTGTAGGCACACATATGTACATGGATATTTGTGTGTGTGTTTGCGTTTATTAGGGCGTAGCATAAAAATTGATATATGCTCATTGGGATAGCGAGACGACAGCAATAGAAGACTAACTACAAGCTCAACAGCAATTTGTTAGCCAGCACACACACCCACACACAGCGTGAATAGTTTACAACAATAGAAATAGTTGGCGTGGCACTTCGCCGTAAACTATACAAACACATACATATACACACACATGCTCAGTATTATCTCACTTGTCGGTGTGACCATGTAAATTCGTCCACTTTAAAGCTCACTGACGAATTTTATTGCATTTTTATGTTAAGGTTGTGCCCTGAGAAACAACAAAACGAGCGAGTCACCGAACGTAACATGAAAATTTATCTAAACTTTATGCATATTTAAAAAAATGTAGCGTGCTTTTAGGTGCCATGAAGTTGGTTGTTGAAAAAACGAAAAAAAGTTGTAGCGACTACCTCCAACAGACGTGTACAAATGGGTCAGGGTAGGGCTGGGCATGTTGTGCGCCTCTCGGGAGTCAATCGGTTAGTAGATAGCTTGCTCACGACTCTGTTTGTGGTTAACGAATGTGTAGGTGTTTTATATACATATGTGTAGTGGTATACTTGCTAGTTGCTTATCATCACTGCATTAGCTAAATTAGGTTTTGATATTAGCTAATATTGTTTACTGCTTTTCCACTCTGTAAAGATTGACGAAATATACTGGCCAAGCGTTTTGGGTCGGCTATAAATAAACTTTACACGGCGGAATAGCACCTTTGATCGTCTTATATATGCTTAAATTAGCTTTAAAAATAGCACATGATTGTAAATTTAGCATACTTATAGGCACAGCGGCGGAAAGCTATGTGTTTTTTCGTCGAGGCAGCTTTTTTTAGAGGCACAATTGTACTTATAGGTATACCAGGACAAATTTTTTATTCTTTTTTTTCGTTCAGGCAGCTATTTTGGCAGAATTGCTAATTTCTTCAATAAAAACATTCATATAAACTATATCTTATGGCGCTCTTATAATAAATAGTTTTATTTTTGTTATTGGATATAATTTCTGGCCTATAATTGACAAAAATATTGTGTAAGTTTAAGTTTTTGTAATGATTGATCAGTCTAAGTACTTAAATAACATAAAATTTACTATAAAATTTTCAATTGCATACTTTTGGGTACAAGCGCTTCCAAAATGTGGTCCTCTTGATCCAAGGGAGTTAAGTTTTTTTTTTTTCTTTGTGGTAATAATCAAAATGAATAGCCTCAAAATATATTATTGCCTACATTTAAGGTTAACATTTATTATATAAAATAAGGTGTTAAGTTTTAATCCTCAGTTATTTAATTACAAGAGTGTTGTTGCATATTAAAATCATAAATAATACATTTCATTGCAAAATACTAACTCTAATAATGAGTAACAATTCTTAAAGTTGTGTGCGCCAATGTAGTACAGAGAAACCTAGGAATTATAAATTATAGGATTTTTCGCAAAAATATTAAATTTCATCAAATCTACATACTAAAGCACAAATACAGATTTGAATCAAAAATGTTCTCGTCTTCCTTGTATCTTGAAATCTTAGATTGCTTTAAAGACAATTGTAGCCTAAAACTATGCAACATATTTCCGTACGTTTTTACCATTTTGACTACAATAGCAGACCGTGAAACCGCAAAATCAGCGCTAAAGCAATATAATCGCAACATGGACCATGAAGATTTATAGCATCGCTATTGTACTGTTAACACTAAACAACAACACTGAATCATATGCTGGCATTTATTTCCGCCACAGACGGGCATTATATAGCGCTAAGGTAACGCAGTCGAAAAAAAAGGCGAAAGGTCTAATAGAAGACAGGAAAAGTTTTTGTGCAACTTAGCGCCAAACTTTATGCAATAATTTATAGAAAAAAATGTAAGTAACGAAATATTGAAAGGAAAAATGCAATAAAAGGTGGATATGAAACATAAAATAAGCGGCAGTAGGGCGCAAGGGAGCCACAATAATCAAAATATATGACGAGGAAGTTTTTACGCACACGAAAACAGCAAATACACAGATAGTAATAACAATAATAGTCACACAAAAGTATTTGCTGCATACTTTGTGGCGGTTTTAGTGGTTTGCGCACGAAAATTTTTCCGTTGAAAAATTAAAAACTTGCTCCTTTGCGAGTAATAATACAATACAGCAATGGAGTGTTTGTTTTTGTATTTGCTCGCTATTATAGTTAGGCTTACGTGGCCTTGCCGACTTTCAGGCGCACAACCAAAGTTGGTAAACCGTTTTCGCTACACCTTTACTGCGTTGGTGTTGGAAATGCTTTTTTCGTCGTATGAAATCGCTAAATGTTTTGCGTTACAGTTCGTAGGCGGTGGGTATCGAATTCCTCACCTCACCTTACCAAACCTGACCACTCCACCTCCAGAAACTCATTTGACGACTCTGCTGTAGTGAGTGCGATAAAAAAGTAAACTTTTCAATGAGTTTTTCCTGCCGGTCGAACGTGAATGTGCGCGCTATAAGCAGCGTTCTGCCAGCGGGTGGTTCATACAACTCGCAGTACACCCCCCACCCACAAAACGGGCGTACTGGGGCTTACACCACACTGCACTATCGGCAGTCCCCAATGACTTCGACGCGCGAAAGCACTCAGCCTCTATCGATCGATTGATAGAGTGTACTTCTTACAGCATGGGTGTCTGCTTTCAGGCGCTAGCGAGCTATCGCCAAGCGAGTTGAGTTCAGTTTCCATTTTGCCATACCTTTTTTTTTTGCGCCGGCAAACATTATTATTGTTTGCGTACCAAATAGCAACTGAAGTGCACTCACTGTCTGGAGAGTGCTTGTTTGTGGCGTTGTTGTTCTTGTTGTGCCACCAATGCAGGCGGCCAACGTCAGGCATTTGATGGTATTGGCAGGCTTTTCAAACTCATTGGTGCGATGGTGTTAAAAAATCAATCGATAGTTAATGGAAAATCGTTATTAATGAAAAACTTTTTCAACAACAAAAAGAAAGTGAAGCGAAGCGCACGCTGAAGAAAGTATAACAAAAACAAAAGCTTATTGCAACAATAACACAAAAGCGCTTGGAAAAAGTATATAACAATAATAACAATTGTGTAGGCATTCATGCGTAGCAAAATTATGATAAAGTAGCGTCTCGTGCGACGTGCGCAGTGAGTGCGGGTGGCGGTGGTGGCAAGAGTCGCTCATGTATGCGCGCGTATGTAAGTGTGTGGTTGGGTAAGTAATTGAACTGACGCGCGCATCGATAAATGTGCTAACAACTTGCATAGAGCAGCGTGTCTATGTGTATTTGTGGTAGTTCATATGTATGCGTGTATGTGTGTGTGCTAATATGCCGACAAGCGCTCGATAACAAGGCAAAGTTGTAAACAATTTCACATAAGCATACACACAGATGGTGCAAACGTATACACAAACAAGAAAATATCGTTAGCGCGGAAGTGATTTTGAAGTGCACTTGAGCGTAATTTTCAACTTTTCACATGCACACACACACACACACACACAACTTTTTTCAACCTAAGCAACGCCCCAAATATTTCCAATTTTTGTCTCTTGAAGATTGTTATTCATACATTTTTACAAACAAAAGCTAACATATATATACATTTAAGCTTGTATTTGTAAAAAACTGTTTGCCTCACGAAAATAGGCAACAAGGTTAATATACCTGCACACATTTGCATTATTTATGGTGCGCTGTAAATGCAATTTTTTTTATGAGCGCTTTCCTTGCTGCTATTAGTTCTCACGCAACGAGTGAAGTGAAAAATTAGAAAATTTTATGAGGCATAAAATGTGTTTGTTGCCTAATTTCAGGCGCATGTAACAAAACATTTTGTAAGGCTGTAAACCGCAAAATGTAAACTTTTAGATGCTTGCTGCCTTGCAAGTAATAACGGTATGATTATCGATTGCGCCTCAAGGTTAGTGCTTATTAGGTAAGCAGCAATATTTTTTTGAGCATACCATTACATGTTTTCGGTGTTTTATTTGTAAAACTGTGCATAGCGCCGGCCTCTAAGGTAGTTTTTTAGATGCACGAGGTGATTTTGATGTAATTTAAAACTTATTGCATACTTTTCGACTCGTAAGAAAATTGTTTTGTGGGAAATCTATAAGTTATATGAAAAGCTGTTACAGTGATATAAAAAGACAGCCTTCAAATGTCTGTTGAGCACTGGTATGATCGTTAATTCTACTCTTTGAACTTCTGTTTTTTTCTGCGCTCTCAAAACTAGGCAATGCTTCCATCTTGCTATCTTCATCCGCATTTGTCTTACGATTTCTTTACACTCATAATGACGTTGTATTCAAAATTCGCGCAGCTCCATCACAGCCACGCTGAATCCTTCGCGATACAAACTGGCATAAGTGCTATGACTTTCCAAACGGCTTTGTTTACTCTTGCCTCTTGCTCATACTTGGCTACATTCTGTCATTTCTCTTTGTGGCGAATGAATGTTAAAAATTATAGAATAAGAAAGTCGACTGATTGCTGCGTGAAAAGAATGGCGAAGAAAGTTTACGCCGGCGGCGGCATTCGTTCGTGCCAATTTATACGCAGTTTCAATTTTATTGTTCAGCGCCAAAAAGTACACTTGACGGCAGCGAGTTGAGTTCACAGATCCATACAAAATAGTGGCATCTAAAAGTTATGCTGCAACCTGCAGGTGTCGACAGTTGAAAGTAGTTAGCATTGTTGTAGAAAAAAGGTGTTCAATACTTTTGTGAAAGTTTAATGACAGTTTAAGTACTTGACAAAAGTATTAATTTTTAAGAAATTAATTTTTTTAGCGACTTTTCAGCGCGCATTGTTGAGGCAATGTTTTACGGAGAGAGTTAGAGAAATTTTAAGTGAACTAAAGAAGCTGTTGCGGAGCGGCAGGTAAGAAAATGTTTTCTAGCAGCGCTGTATCGGCTTGTGATTACAAATTTCAATAGCTAAGAACTTGCACTGAACTGGCGATTTTTGAATATATTTAAAGTTTTTATAAAAGACCATATTAAATTATATTGATTTCTCTCTTTAAAAAGCAAATATACTGCTGCGTAATAATTTTATTGCTATACCAATCGAACAATATCAAACATTTGCCCAATTTCATTGCCGTTAGTTCAATTAATACATTTCGATTTGCCATAAAAGCAATAAACATGAAAATTTATACACTTGACCTATTTCCGTGTCAATAAAAAAGGTTAAGCAAGCCTGCATTCTTATAACCTTTGCATTTTGAGCCTGAATGTATGCTTTGAACGCGAAACGTTCGTAAAAACGGCACAGTCGAAAGCTCTATCGCTAAAAATAAAAATAAAAAAGCGAAAACCCAAACTTCGTGCCGAGTAAATCTAAAGTTTTCGAATAAAAAAAGTACAAATTTATTTATTGAACGCCAACTTTTCTTGCGCTCACGTTTCACGATACTTGATGAGCAAATATTTAACTTTTATCGTTTCGTAATCACATCAATGGGCATAATAAAATGCATGCGTATATGGCGATGTGCATATTCATATATGACGGCGTGGGCATTTTATGATGGTGAGCCACTAAATCGCCCACGCATGCTTGTTCGTGCTACACATACAACCCTATCCAGTGATTTACGAGTGTTTGAATTATTTTTTTTGTGAATCTTTTATAGAACCACTGCAAGCGCCTAAAACTTGATCATTCATATTTAATGCGTGTAAATGTTGCCATCATAAAAATGTAAAGAAAACTTCCGAATAATACAGAAATCTTACCCTTAACGCCAGTTATACACTAATTTGTAGCGAATGGCGGCGGAGGAAACGCTTTTGATCTACTTTCTTTTCCTTTTTTTGTTTTGTGTACTTAGTTATGCTTACAACTTTTAGGCGCACACGCGCATAATAAAATGTAGTATTTATTGGCAACAAAATTTACGGAAGTTTTACGTTCACAGCGAGTATGGAGAACGAGTTTCAAGTGGCATACGTTTAAAAATGTTATTTCTTTTTTTATTGACATCCACTTTATTTATGATACACATAAGCAATCATATCATATTAACAACACATTTTTGTAGCATACATTTAAGCGCAGTTTTGATGGATTTTTTGTTTTGTGCATAATTAATGTAAATAAATGATTATGGATATCGAAATCGATAAGAAATTCAGTAAAAATCTGTAATAGTTTAGCACAACGATATGCAGTTTATCACCCGCATATATAGATTACGATCGTATATAGCCTACCTTTAGGGTGCAAAGCAACTTTTGTATATACTGATACCAAATTGCGTCAAAATGTGTTAACGTCAGTTATTTCACTTTGCTAGGCGCGCGTATAAACTATTCAGTGAGTTTTCCGTTATCAGCATGATGTTACCATACCCAACACATTTCATGTATAAACACGTGTCAGTGCTGACTGAAAAACTTTGCGATGTGACAACTAAATACAGAAAACGTAACGCTATAGTTTAAAAAAGGTTGACGCGAGAGAAAAAAATCAAAATTTCGAAAAACTTACAAAGAGCACTAATAACATAAAGTAGTAAGTAAAAAGTTGAGGGTGATAAAGAGAAGTGGGCATGTTGAATGTCGCCAAACAAATACAAACGAAACTTTTTAATGATGTAGAGTGCTAAGTTTTGCGATTCCCAATAGACAAGCGACCACAGTTGAAACTAACAAATAGAGAATTTAAAAGATTCAAAAGCAAAAAAAGTTAGAAGTAAAAGCATGAAAAATTGAAAAGTGGCGACGGGCTTGTAGAGAGGTCGAAATTTGAAAAATTTACGCAATGAAAGTCTAATAGGAAGACATGCATGTGTCAAGCATAGAATATTTAGTATGGTATACCACAAAATGCTGATGATGTAGAATTCATCATTTCAAAGTTTTATTTTATAAAAAGTAATTTTGTGTAGCACAAAACCTTTGTTAACAAAAAATTTGATTCAATTCTGATAACACTGAAGTATATGAAGCATATAGAAAATAAATCTCATCCTAATTGCATGCTTTGTTTTTTAAAGCTTACAATTTTTCAGTTTACCTTAAATAATTTTGAAAGAGCAGAAGCAAACAGAAGAATATTATCAAGTGACAGACCACAGCATTTTTTTAGAAGTTTTGTAATTTTTCTAGTTCAGCACTAATTTAGCAGGAGCCTGTGTGTATGCAAGAGTTTTTGGAAAAAGTGCTACAATTATGGTTGGCTCAAAAACTATTTGTTAAGTTATAACAGCGCCTAAACACTTGTTTTTTGACATTCAACCTTAGATCGTTATAGATTAGATAGAAGTTTCTATTTCCTAAGTGCTTTTTATTATTTTCTTAGTATTTGTAGGTTGTTTATTGAAAAAAAGAAAACTTGTACAATCCAGTGGCATCCAATACCAGTGGCATGCAGGAGACCTGCCCTGCAACATAATAAATTTATTTGTTCATTTTGCGCCTATAGTTATGCTACTAAATAGTATTGCTTTATAGCGAAACAATACCGGTGAGCTGTTTTATCAAAAATTGACTGCATAAAATGCAGCTCCACAGATGTGTTTAAAAGCAAAAAGTATATATTCCTATTGTGAAACATTTTTCTTTTATTCTTATGCTATTTCGATTATATTGCAGCTTGCTATTATAATTTTATATGCCTTACTTTCTTCTAATCTGTCTAGCATTATTTCTTATTTTTTAAACACTTTTGTTTTAAATCGGCAATATATTTGCATGCATTGCTTCAACCCTTGCCAGAAGACTCAGTACAGTGGCATTGCAAATAAAAAATGCTCTAGCCGCAACCTCTTACTATTTTTTATATATATTTTTGTTGCTTTCGAATGTGCATACCGGCGAGTTTTCCGCCTGCACCAACAACAGCGACTATATAATAAACAAAGGCATTGGCTACAAAAGTAGCGTGCAACAACAATCAAGTGAAGAGTAGCTCTACCATCTCAGCCGTGCAAGCATATTTTACATGCGCATATGCCACATTGTTCTTGTATGCCACAACAACTAGTTAAAGTAGTGGCGCAACTACTTTGTGCTATAGTATTTTTTGTTTGCTCTTGTTGTTGCTCCTGCTATTATTATTTCGCAGTGCCTCCACCCACTTTTTGCGCTCTACTGCGCTGGTCTGCTCCAATACATTCAGCCGCATGGCAAAAGCATGCAAATACGATATGTCTGGGTATATGTATGCGTTTGTGTGTTATTTTCTATTATGCGCTCGTTTATTACAATCTCAACTGCATGCAGTTTTTTTAGCATGCTTGCTTGCAGCCTCAGTCTATTCAGCGTTTCCACTTTTCATGCTTTGTCAAGCATAGCTTAGGTATTGCGCCTAAATTTATGCACTATATTTTTTCGCAAAGCTGCAAGCGCATATGTCAGTGATTGCTGGTGGAGAAATAAAAATCGAAATAGAGCGTTAAAAATAAGTGCTTAGCTATAGAGGCTATTTTGGTTTTTTTTTTGTCGTTATTACAATTATTTTTTTGTAATTTTCACACGTTTAGGTGTTGCCTCACTTTTTTGCTGATGCCTGCTGTGGTGTGAGGTGCGCTAATTTATTTTTATTACAGCAGTGTCTAATTGCAGCTTTGAAGGCAATTTTTATTTAATAGTTTTGTTTTTTACAGCATTTTTTTACACGCTTCACTTTATTTGCGTTGTGTATTTAGTTTTGCTTTTTTTTTGTTTAGTTCTTTCTTTCGACATGCCCTAGTGCCAGCCCCATTTTGTTGTTTTTCTTTTACCGCAAAAGCCTTCACAAGTTTGCAGTCATGCGCCTACTACCATCCCTACTTAGCAGCTAACAACCCCTAAAAGTATGCCAACAACCAGACAAACCTTTGTCAAGTATATGTGCTTTTGTTGTTGGCCTGTATTTAGGTTACCACATTTGTTGCTATAACGGGCACTACTCTTATATTTAGTATATATTTTTGGGAGGGCTTTTCATTATACAGTTGCAGGCATATGTTTCTACCCTTTCATACACCACGCTTACAGGGCTTAGTCAATGCTTTGCACAATATTTTATTTTAAGCGCCAAAAAAATCGAAAAAAAATATTGAAAAAGCAACAAAGTTTAAATTAGAGAAAAAACTGTATTTTATTACCTGCATAGCGCTTTGTGTAGAGCTGGCGCACAAACTAAGTAGTTTTGAAAAGCCAAAAAGTGGTAAGTGGTTTTTGCAACAGTAGCGAGTGGTAAGGCAAAAAAATATGAGCAAATAAAAATTGCAAGAGATAATAAAAATTGCATACAGTTTAAATTATATATAAAAGATATACCGCTTTTTTCTATAGTAATGCTTTATTTTGGAAAACGCCTGATTTTTGTATTTATATTTTGCACTTTATTTACTTTATCTATATTTTTGCTTTTGAAATTTACGTTCCATATAAATGTTTTCATAGCAAAAATTTGTGCTTTGTGAAGCATGAATTGTAAACAACAGCAATATACCATATAAAATATAGAGGTATATGATGTGTGTAACGGTTATTCATATGAAAATGTATTTGGAGCGTATAAACAAAAGGTGTGCTATTTTACCAGCAACAAGTACGCACAATAACGGATGTGTCTGTAAGTATACATTTTTCTTTGAATATAAAAATACATTGGCAGATAACACATTTTTGTTTTGTAAATATTTTTTTTTAAAAGCTAGAAAATAGTGTTAACACAATTTTTTAAACGGAAAGGTGTTGTGTATTATCCTTGAAATCAGGAAAAGCCATGAAAGTAAAGTTGCTTTAATAGTAGAAGGATCAATATTAGCAAAACAATAACTTAAACTGAGAGACATGTTTGAGTCAGATTTTCGACTAAGTTTGAAAACTTGCTGGATATGCAATAAAAAATAAAAAAATTCCGTAACGTATCAATTCGATTGCGATCAAAATTAGCTATATAAATAAATTGTAATTGTATATAAATGCTCAAACTGCCAAGTATTCAAAGCTCTAAATATTAGATAACAAAAAGAAATGAGCTTAATTGAAAATAAATTGCTCATATGTTTAAGTGAAATTTTTCATTATGCAAATCTAATAAAATTGGTTAAATAAGCCGGATACCTATGTATGCAAGTGAAAAAAATAGTTGAAGGCAATAAATCTTTCAGCTTAATTGAAAAAAAGTTTCTCATATTTTTGAGTAAAAATATTGCTTGAGTAAATTTCCAAAAATACACAAGATAATTAAGGCAATTTCCATATCAGCGGGTTATAAATTTAAAAAAAAAAAACTAAAGCTTAATTGAAAAAAAATTGCTCATTCTTTTTTATGTAAATATTTATTGAGTACAGTTTCATAAAAAAGTTTACATAAACTGGAGTTTACTTAAAAAAAAAATTGCTCATGCTTATGAGTAAAAATATTGTTTAAGTAAATCTTCGAAAATACATAAGTTATATAAGTTAGTTTCAATATGATTATCAGCTGGTTAAAGAAAGGGTTGAAGGCTCTAAATACTATAAAAAATAAACTAGAGCTTACCTGAAAAAAAAAAAAAAATTGCACATGCCTTTTTGTGAAAATATTTATTGAGTAAAGTTTCATAAATAAGCATATACATGAATAAGTCACATTCGTTATGATCATCAGTGAAGGAGTTGTTGATATTAAAAAATTAAAACGGTTTTAGCTTAAAAATAAAAAAAGTACACATATTTCTGAGTCAAAATTTTCATCAAGCAGATTCTGAATAATTATTTATGTAAGTCAGATTCCTTATGAACATCAGCGTATGAAATATTAAAAACAAATATTAAAAAATACTTTTATATTATTAAAAAATACTTTTAAAAAAATACTACTAAATATTAAAAAATACTTCTTAATATTAAAATTACTACTTTTGAGAAACTCAATTTTAATTGTTTTCGAAAATTTACCATTTAAAAAATAAGGGAGTGCTAACAATCTAGGTAATATTGAAAACAAAATTGGTAACTAAGTTTAGTTTAAGATAATTTAAAAATTTACTAAATGCGAACTCTTTTAATTTATTATAATAAAATAATTAATTTTTTAAATTTTTTACATTTTTTATGTATATTTATAGTTTATTAAAAAGCTGCTGAAAAGGTTTGCAATCGGCAATTCTATACTCAGTAGTACATGAAACGCAATAAATCCTAAAATCTCTTGTGCTGCGCTTAACAAAAACTTACTACTAAACTTTAATTAAAAAAAAACACTATCACCTTTGTGTCATATTTTCGAAAATGAAAATTTGTGAATACACTTAAATATTTTATTTAATTTTTGCAAAAAAAATTCAACTTTGAATAGCATATTAATATATTTTTTCTAATTTTTGTGAAAAAATTCGTGCAAAGAAAATTTCGATAACACTTTTGATACTTTTTGTGACGTACTAACAAGAGCTTAAGGCAAAGGTTATATTAATTGAGCAACTAGTTGAGTGACTTACAAATACTAAAATTTTCAAAGCTAGAAAACATTTATATTTATATTATATAATGACATTAATTTTATATTTTTAACAGCTGTTGAATTATTTTGTTTTATTTAGAAAAGAATGTGGAATTTAGAAATGAGTGAGTCACTCGAAAGAATGCTATAAAGGCACAGGCATGAGTACAAAATACAAATATATGTTTATTAAATCTATTTGTAGAAATATTTATGAAAATTTCGGTAATAGGCGACTATAAATAAACCTAAAAGTCGATTTAATAAGCAAATACGAAACTTGAAAGCATATTTTCTTCTTCAAAATACAACTAAACAAATGCGAAACTTTTAGCGTATAGACATATGAGAAAGTACACAGCTACAAATAAAAATCAAATTTCGCAAAATAATAACAAAAAAGCACTAAAACGGAGGAACAACAATTTTTACTAGCCAAATGTAGCGAGCATGAAAATTCTGCATAAAAATGCGTTCAACCGGAAATCTGCAGCAAGGTACCATAAGTGGGAGCGGCAGACAGTCGCGGCTACAATGCTTTCCAGTGCATGCAGATCTCGTTAGAAATTGCAAGCTGCACGAACGAAGCGAAGCAGCAAAAATCTCAATGTTGCAACAACAATTAAATTGTTTTTGTGCAACAGCGCAAATGTTGTTTGTGGCATTAGTCGCTTGTCAGTCAAGCTTACGCCACGTCACGTTGCAAAGAGTGTATGCGGGGAAATTGAATATATTGCAAGGCATATGGATGAGGGTAAGCAAAAAAAAAAAACCCAGTAAATGCATATGCATATGTATACGCTGGGCAGAGCACATGGCATTGCCGAAAGAGAATATGCAAAAATGTCAAGTAAGCTGAGTGAATTGTTTTTCTAATGCCAAATGCTGCATGCCACATGGACGTCCAACGTCGCGTTAGACCAACACTCACACGTACACACATCTGCTTTATTGTTTGTATGCATATTGTATGCAAGTGAGTGCACGCTTCCTGCGTCGGCTCGCATGCAAATAGTGGGCGTTGGTGGGTCTGGTCGCGCTCACTGCAAATGGCGTGTAAATGTGGCAGCAAAACAAGCGCTTTTTGCTGAAATTTTTTTCCACTGCGATATTGTTGCAAATATGCTGCAAAGAACTGTAAAAATATGTTTAGTTATTTTGCGTTGGTAAGTGTGGGTAAAATAAAAAAGTAGCAATAACAACAAGCGGTTAAGTTACTTTGTCTACGATTTTTTAAGTTTTTAATTTTATTTTATTTCTTAATTTCTTTTTTCTATTTTTATTTTTTTCTAGTTTTGCGTGCGGTGCAGTGAACTGCCAGCTGCAGTTGCATTCAGCTGTAGCAAAAAGCGTGTGCTTGCACATTTAGTGTATGTATGTGTGCGTATGTGCAACATATGTTCGCTTGCAATGATGGCTGACGTTTGCAACACGGCTGTAAAGGTGTGTTATATGGAGTTGGACAAATGTGTTTTACTTTTCTAATGTATGACTAACAGAAATGCTTTGATGTAGATTTTTATTGTTGTTTCGTTGCTTTTAGCGCGCTCTTCATCCCTCTTAAAGTTGCGTGCATTCTTAGAGGTTTTCAAATTCAAAGAGGTTCAAATTGAAGAAATTATTAAAAATTTGGGTTGATAAGTAAATTTATATATTGGAGGGAAGTTGGTATTCCAAAGGTTTGAACGCAAAACTAGGTTTCGGGATTTCGATATACGATATACTATACCAAACAATACTTGTATATAATTCGGAATCCCGAACATATTGCTATCTGTGGATTGTCAAAAAAAGAACTGGGATATTTTCAGACAGAAATAGGTATCTCACAGTATAACACGCATAACTAGGCTTCGGGATCCCGAAGTATGTAAATCGGGATCCCGAAGTACGTAATTCGGGTTGCACCACCGTTGATAATATTGCTACTTTAGACTGTTAAAAGAAGAAAAGCGCATGTACGAGTTTATAATGACGCGTGATGACTGTGGATCTCCGCAATTTCGACAGCTGAAACTTTTAAACGTGCTTGTTCCCACAAATGCTGTCCTCTATGATCAACTTATTTGTAATTTAATCTACTAAGTAGTTTATAATAACTGTTGCACAGTTAATTAATGCAGCAGCACAGCCAATCAATACACCCCTGTTGAGCAACCGCAGTTGCTGCATTCTGTGAGCAATTATCTAAGAAAGGAACACTGTCACTGCTGTTTTGTCTCTAACAGGACAACCACCCCTTAATGTTCAACGTGTCACTAACACCGGACGTGTCAGCCACAGCGGCGGCCGCAGTCACCGCTGTCAGTCAATGTCATGTCATTAGCGAATGCGTCAATTTTTTTGTGTGTTTCAAAAAAATCAAGTGTAACCATTTCAATTTTTTACTAGCTGCTACACACACGCACAAATATTTGTATGCATTCGTGTTTCCACTTCGTTGTTGTGCGCGTCAAAAGGACCTTTTTTCCATGTCGAGTCCTTGAAAAAATGCATTTTTCACTGCTGTCATTGACATTGTCTTTCCGCACGCAGAAAAATTTTTCGCGCAAAACTTGGCAACGCGCTGCCAACGTGTGGCACACAGGTGCACATTGATGGCGTCGGTGTGAAAGGCATTGATGGTGGCATTGACGGCGGCAAATTTATGAGCGAGTAACAAACGCAAAGCGTCGCATGGATGCAGACTGTTGTATATGTATACGTAAGCACACACACACACATACTACTGCACGCACTTATTGAACTTTGGCGTATACCAAGCTGCATACTCGTACTTGCCAACGAATTGCATGCTTCAGCGGTCACGCTTTATTGGCGCTCAACCAATTTGTCTATACATTTTTCCAAATTCACCGCAATAGCAGTCGCGCCATTTGCTACTTTCCACGCCGCATACACTGCCGCTAACGCCCGCACCCTCACATTGGTCTTTGGCTCATTTCTCTTTTGGTGAATTTCGCGTGTTGCAAGTTGGCAGCGTGTGCCAGTCGCCGGCACGACACCTGTGTGACACGCCAAATTTTGTGTATGAACATTACAGCAACAGCAACAACAAAAGCAGCGTAAGCGGTTAACTGCGTGGCTGGCTGTCTGTGCGATTGGTTAATAACAAGGTGTTGCTGCTTATGTTGCTTTAATTGAAATTAATTAAGTAGTGAATGGCTGAAATTATGTGAAAATTCAATTTTTCCTGCAAGTAAGAAAGGGGCACAAGTACGCGGTAGTAATTTAATGTTGTAGTAAGTATGTAAAATGTGGCAAAGGTAATTAGTAGTAGCATGAGTGGTGGGGGTGTATTTTGTGACAGGTTGAATTTGTCGTCGCTGCATTTTGGGAAAATTTATGTGAAAATAATGGTTTGTGGCAAACTTGAAGTTTCGAAGGAAGTTGTTGTTTAAGTGTGTATTTTTTATTATGATGAATTGCATTTTTTTGTGGCGTAATGGTTTGTTTTTTTGGCTAATTACTAGGATTACTTTAACTTTGAAAATCAAAAAAAAAAAAAAAATTATTATGTTAAAACTTTCATTATTGCACAACTCAAAATTAATTTTTAATGTGCATAATATTTTTTTTCGAAAATTTTTTGAAATTTTTATTGTAGATTAATAAGAAATTTTGAATTGCATATTTCAACATTTTTTTTCGAAATTTTTCAGTTGTATTAATTTTTTTTTGTGAGTTCAAATGCTATTTATAATTATCTAATCTGCGTTCTTGCTTCTTCTTACAAAATTTAAACGTATTAAAAAGTATTAGTGGTAACCCTATTTATATATAGTGCTTTGCATATTTATTAAATTTTAAAACATAAAATATTGGTTAATGCAAAAACATTTTTTTGAGCATTGTTAAAATGCGTAAGCTGGATTCATAAGAGATTTCGGTTGCATGTTTCAAAAATTTAAAAAAAAATTTCTAAACATTTTTAAAAGTTTTCTTTGAATTTAAAAACTTTTGAAAAATATTTTTCGCAATTATTTCTACACTTAACTCCACCAACTTTAAAAAATTAAGTTTGACTGCATTACTTTGTGAAAATGTGGCAACCCTACTACAATTGACATTTTTGCATATTAAAATATTGTCAGCAGAATGTCTCTCATTCATTTTTTCATAATTTGTGAATAGCTTTTCTTCAAAATAAAATTTAGCTTTCACTAATAAAGACTGTATGTTGACAGCTGACAGTTGACAAGTGACAGATATAAAGCAAATTATTCTTGTTTTTTTAATGGAGCTATGAAATTACTGAAAAATAAATTTCTCATTTTTTATTTGTATTAAAAATTATGTTACAAAATTTCCTTAGTAACTACGTTTAATTTGCTGAAATCTTAAAAAAAAATTGTTTAAAAATATCCAATATTTTTTTTTTTTCAGCACACTCAAACCTAACCAACCACCAGTACGACCCTCCCGTCATGCCGTGGGATTAGCTGCTTAACCTAATCAACTTAACCCTATTCGAAACAGCCTGTTTTTGCATATTCGGCATCAAAATGTGGCATAAACGAGGCAAATTCACACATCTAATAAAATAGAACACACATGTGCAACAACACACACACATGTACATACACACATGCCTATACAATGCATGTGAATATTTAGTTAAAAAAAATTGCTAAAAATAAGACTGAATTCAATTGCATGGTAATAACAAATCGAAACACATTCAATTGAATTGAAACGCTTGGCAGCCAGCGCAAAGCAACAATGAACGCCACTGCTGCACAAGTGGAAAGAATTTGCCTTTTGTTTACATTTCGCGCGCATATACACATATATTTTGTAGCTATTTTTAGCATGTCAAACAACAACAACAACACGTATGCCGTAACGGCAAAATATAAACAAAATGCAAAGTGTATAGGTAGAATTGACTAGAAAAGTAGAAAAAGTTGATGAATAAGAAAAATAATACTGTAAGGTGTCGAAATTTTAGTGAGAATTTTTCAAAACCAATGCTGTAATAAAAATTAATATTTGCATTTACTTACAGAGTATTTTGCTACATTTAAAATTGCCCACACTCATAATAAATAAATAAATGCAGAAAACAAACTCGTAGCAGCTTATCGGTTTTATATTCAATTCAGAAAATTTATGATTTTGAAATTGCAACATTAGCACTATGGTATATACTTTATAGAGAGAAAACAAACTTAACAGTTGGAAATTGTTAACTTTTAGAAAAATAAAAAATTTTTGGAAAATAAATTCAGCGAAGTCAAACAATATCAAAAGCGAAATCTAAAAGAGTTAAATTCAAAATAATCAATAAATTTAAAGGGCACAACTAGGGTGAAACTTCAAAAATTCAATGATTGTGGGATGTTACGATAGTTTATACGTTTAGAAAAAACATAGCAAAATTTCAAATCGATATCTCAAATAGTTTTTGAACTACAGTTTTCTAAAATGCAGCGCTCAGTTCAATCAGCTTATCCTTCAACGTGTTTTTCTCAGTACTACATTTATCAAAATTTCTTGCGTGACTACTCAGAGCTGGAATCATTTATTATAATTATGCTTTTCTGCTTATTCCGTATATACAACGTACAACGACTTAGCAGTTCTTTTTGTTCTGATCCATAATCGAATATTGTTAGGCCAAAAGCGAGCAGAATTTTGTATAGAATTACATTCGTTTCAACAAATGACGCCATATTGTCAATTTTTAATTTTTTTTTCGATGGAAGGTCATTGTACGGATAATATCTTCTAGATAAACGGGTTGCATATACGGAGAGGTCTGGAATCATTCTTTGTTTAGTAGTTTAGCGCGCGTTTAACTCGAAAACTGCTTAATTGTTTACTTCAAAAATTTTACTGTGTATTCCTAAAATAGGTGTTAATATACTCTTAAAATTTTAAATTAATTGAAAACAATAATATTTGGTTTCTAGCTATAGTGCTACCTACCTTATCAAAATATTTTCTTATTTTTTTATATTTTTTTTTATGCATATAATTTTTAAAATAACTAAAATTAATAATTTTTTTCACTAATAACTTTGTTGAAGTGGAGAGAATTTTCCGGATTCTACACTACGGAATACCAATTCATAGCGCTTTGCATACATTGCTTATAGGTGAACCCCTTTAATATTGGAGTAGAGAGACGCTATGATTCGGTATGCCGAAGTATGCCATTCGGGCTTAAAGTTTGCTGATAAATGCACCTTTTTCCAACACAATTATTTGAAATAAATTATTATTATTTGATGTAGCTTTAAAAGTTATTCAGTTAACAGATTGCTTTCTTATATCATGTTCCCACCGACATCTAATCACGAGATTTAGGCTGTTGAGTAGAGTATCTCACTAATCTGCTAGATTTAGCAAGATTTCGCCATACAAAAATGAAACTTGTTAATCTTGTCAGCGGAGAAATTTATCACCTTATTGCAGCTGAATTAGACACTACAAATAATTTAATATTTTTGCCAGAATTTATTAAAGTAAAACTGCCTTTTGTAAATGTTCAACTCTTTTCTATAATTTTTTTACAAATTTACATAGTTTGTTCGCTCTAAATGCGACTTCTCACTCATTAAAAGCTACCTTTATTACTTCAACTACAAAATCGACTGATGAGAACTAAGCGGATTAATTAAAGACCACGGAAGTAACGCGAAGTTGTGAAATAAAAATACTATGAAACAAAAATTAATTGGAGAAAGGCGTTTTCTGAATAACTTTAATGTCGTAACGCCTGCCTGATCCTGAATTACATAGCAGCATTTCATGCTACGCATGCTTATTAATGTAATTATGGTAACGGAGTTAAAAAAAAGGAAAGTTCCATGTAAAAATTTAATAGAAATCACACGTGCGTCGGACAGGCGGGCGCAAGTAATCAGGTATGTAGGCGGAATGGAATTTAAGAAAAACAAAACAATACAAAAAAAAAAAAATGATAAGCAACAACAAAAGCAACTGTAATAGAAGTTAAATGCATTTATTAAGTATGCCATAGTGAAGACTTAGGGGTTGGTAGTGATAAGCTCTTGTGCAGCGTGTAAGACTTAGAAATATCTAATCAGACGAAACTCAGGGGCTGCAGCGTGTACTGTGACACAACAGTGGCTTAAAGAACATGAAGAACTGCGCATGTATGTAATTAGATGGCACGAGTATTGCGGCCTGAAGAGGGTTGGGCGGCAATCATAGAAGAAGCAAGGCGGTAAAACTTGTTTTTTCTTAAACTATTGCGAAAAAGGTGAAAAGGGCGGGTGAAATGATTAGTGTAACAATGGGGTGGCAAAACTGATGCATAAAGCTAAGGGTGATTGCACGTAATACCGGTGTAGTATAGCGGTCAGCGCTCCCAGTGCATGTGCACTCATAGTCAACTATATAGAGTAGTTTACTACCATTAATGCTTAGGCACATGCGCTGGGTCCCTTAAGAATTACGACGACTCTTCGGCACACATATATTTGCTTGATTACGTCGTCTCATTGCTGCGATGACACGATAAGCGTATTCAATAAAACGTATATGATATTTGTATAGGTACACACATATGCAGTGTGGAGTATTAAGTAATGTAGGTGAAAGAAAAATCGAGGAGAAATCTTATAACTGCGATTGAGGCATGCCAAATGCGATTTTAGTGGTTGACAATATGTACTATGAAACATACAGGAGAGTAAGAAGGGAGGGTGGGAGCGAAAGTAGCAAAATAAGCATACTTTTTGTTTATTTGTATGTAGTTTGATACTTAGTGCTTAGTAGGTTAACATGCTTGTTGAAAGCAGAGGTCTTCAAATATTTTTCATCAAATACTTTGTGTTACACACACACTTACACACATGTTGGGTAATAAAATTGCGTAGCAAAACAAAAACGTTGGAAGAGAAACGAAAATAGGAAACTAATGTTGTATTATGATGAGTACAAAGAAGAAAGTGATGGCATATATGTAAACAGACGCCCGACAGTCGTAATGTGCTTTTTAGTACATATGTGACGCCGCAGAGATTTGGACTTAAAGAGTAAATGAATTTTTTGTAAATATTGAAGGCAAATGGAAAAGTATTAAATTATTAAATTTTGAGCATAAAAATAGAAACTGCTAGTTAAGCGAAAATGTTGAGATATACAGCCATACAAAATAAACCGTTTATTGTTTTTTGGCAACTATAAATATATTAGTTGACATTTGAAAAATTTCAGTTATTTTTGAGTTGAAAAAAATTAATAAAAACAATTATGTGTAGGATAACACTCAAATGCGCTTTAAATTTTTTTTCAAAAAGCCTTGATTGAGAGTTGCCGCATATCTTTTATCTTAAACATATCACTTCTTTGCTAATGACCAAGAATTTAGTATTATGCATGAGCCTTTTACAGAAAATAAGTTTTGAAAGCAGGGCTGCCATAAAACATGTATTAGAAATATTGAAAACAAATGATTTTAAAAGTTTGTAATAGTAAAAATTTTCAGGGTTGCCATATACTTTTATTTTAAATTTTAATCTTTAATTGAATACTTGTAAAAATTATTGTTTTCTTAATTTTTAACATTATTACTTAATAATTGAAATCAAACAAATTTTGCATGCTTGCCTTATATTTTTATTTTAGATTTCATTTTTATAAATTATTCAAAATGCAAAAAACAAATATTTTTTCATTATTCCGTTATTTTTTTCAACAATATCGTTAATTATTGAATTAAAATATGAAAGCGTAAAAATTTGGCAGTGTTGCCATATATTTTGATTTTAAATTTTTATCATTCGTCTTGTAAAAATTATTGTTTCTTTTATTTATGACGTTAATTTTTAAAAATATTACTTAATGACGCATAAAAATTGAAATCGTAAACATTTTGCATGGTTGCCATACATTTATAACTTAAATTCCAATTATATAAATTATTCAACTAGCCAAAAACCACTATTTTTTAATAATTTATAGCAAAATCTAAAATCGTAAAATTTTGGCAGGCTTGCCATATACTTTTATTTTCAATTGAATATATTTTTCTTTTAAGCTAATTTAAATAATTGAAATTGTCAAAATTGCGCTAGAAACTTGTGAAACAAATTGCTTCATTTACTTTATTTGCACTGTATTAAAATAAAAGAAGTTGTCAACAAAATGTTTAATTTTAATAGCGGGAGTCACTGTCTTTTTATTTTTTACTCTTTAAAAGTGTTGCCTTGTGGTTTATATGTAAAAGATTTAATATGTCAAAGTTTATGAATTTTGATAGAAAATAGTTGATTTACAGACACGGTTGCCATATCATAATATTAAAATTGCTTCTTCAAAAACATTGTTTTTTTAATGTTTTATGGAATCTGATTACTTCATGCAACAAAAACTATATCTTCTCCGCACTTACATCATTACATAATTTCTTACTTTCCCAACTAATAATGTCATCTCTTACGACTCTAACAACTCACTTACGTAACAGCAATAACTTATTTCGCTTGGCATTTAACACAGCAATAAAACTGTCTCGTTCAATGTATTTTGCAACACCACAAAGATTTCTTCAACCAACTTGCATTGTGTGCACAAACTAACACATAGCACAGGCGCCACAAAGTATGTCAAGAAATTAATAAAATATTTATAAACAAGTACAAGTGGAAGTATGCATGCACGTACCACATATTCCCTCGTAATTGTGGCACATTCATATGCTAATGTGTACGTGTGCGCTGCAAGTTAACAAGGTGCTTACACTGGTTTTTATTAGTCAAGTATGTAACGAAATAAAAGTCTACCAAAGGAGTCGTAAGAAATAATAGTAAGCAAACAAAGAAATCGGCATAAAAAAAGTGCAGAGTAAGGCAGAGCATGAGTGGATAGAGTTACAATAATGAAAGCAATTTTGTCGTCTGTGATTGTCACTTTCAAAGTGAAGTTGGTGTGTGTGTATGCCTGTATATAGTTACAAATGTACACACATACAAATGCTGGCTTTATTTTGTAGCGAGTGCTAGGCTTGTAAGTGAGCTATGTTATACGGGCGCATTCTTTTTATTTATGTTGATTAGCTGCTAATTTTTGTGTGAAACAATAAATAATGCTGCTAAGTTGTGAGAATTATGAGTAGCGGGCGAACAAATGAAAAATATATACAATGTGTATGTCTGTAACAATTTTTCCAATTACTAGGCAATTTTTGCAGCTTGCTTTTTGGAAAGAATAATAAAGTTTCTAAATTTATAAATTTTTTTTATAATTATTTAAAGCTTTTTGTTAGTTATTATTTTGTATATTTTTTTTTAAATTTTTGGCATAATATATTTTTTAAAGCACAATATACAGAGAAATGAGAACTAAGACCTAAAACGATCTTAATAATTATATAATTTATTATAAAAATTATAATTTTAATATGAAAATAAATACAAAAAAACGTTAACTTACGTTATACCGAAGCTTATAAAAGATTCTTTATAAGAATTTGATTTCGATCGGTCTTTATTCAGAAGTTTATGTTATTTTTTGGGTATTCATAGTTATCTTTAAATGACAAGTCTTTCACGTATCGAAAGAAAATTTTAAAAGATAAAGAACATGTGAAAGCTTTGAGATCGATATCTCAAAAACTGAAGGATAGACCGACGGTAACACAGTCAGACGGAGAGGACCTAATCAACCCAGCTCGTCATGCTGATAATTTTTATATGCCTTTTATGAGGTCTCTTAACTTTTTCTTCTTGGTCTAACAAACTTAATATACCTTGTACGGGGTATAAGTATTAAAAAATTTTGCATGGTAACCCTATATTCATTAATTGGCAATCATTTTATTATTATATAAATTATAAAAACAGTTTAAATATTACTTTAAAAAACTGCTTCCAAAATTTTTTGTAAGAAATGGCAACACTTTATATTATATTTTTCTTTAATTCCAATATATTACATAAATATATCAAAAATTTGTATTAATATTATTATCAAATAGTATTAAGCATACGTGCAAAAGATTTAAAAATATTAGCATGGTTGCCATATATTTTTTTTATGTAAGAAATTTAAACATACATTTTTTTCGTGGAGATAAGAATATTTAATTTTTTTTATTAAAAAAAAAAAAATACCAAAACAAAAAATAACTATATTTTTATCGATGACAGTCTATACAAGAAATATGTTTACATATAAAAATTTTATATATGAATATATGTTAGATATACAAATTCAATAATCATGTAAAACTTTTTATTTATAATATATCAAAATAACTCATTATTGTTTCTTGTAAGCTGCTATAATAAGTAATAATGTATGTTCAAACATACCTTTTCATTTCATTTGTTTACATATTTTTTTTTTAATATTTTGCTTCTTTTAGTACCTAAATATACGCATATATGTTCACATTTATATACAAATATGTGTATTTGGTCTAAACACATTGCCCAAAAACGTCTTAGCATATTTCCGCACCACATAAACATAATAAACACTTAGCGCTTTGGTAAACATGCGCTTAACCATGTAATTACCGCCAGTCAGCGGCAAACGTTGCATACCCGCCAGGCGCCAACAATTGAACTACACACAGTTTGCGCGCTAACAGCTTTTTATGACTAGTGGCTTTCTTAAATAATTGGCACATTAGACGTGTATAATATTTGTGAGAAAAAATATGAAGCAATAGTAAAACAAAAAAAAAAAGAAAATACAAGAAATAAAAATAAATAATAACACGCTTTGGCCGGAGTTGTTTTCGGCATATTAGCCGGCTTTTTTCAGAAAAACCTACTATTTTCATAATATTTTTTTCATTTTTTAGATTGTGCCTACCTATCAACTGACTTGGGCTTTGTAAACATATAATTTGCCAAAGAAAAGTATAAATCACTGAGTTTTCTTAAAGACATTATATAATATATTATATACGCATACATCTATTTGGGGCTAAAATTATATATGTTGTGTGTTCGTATTGGTGAAGCTATCCATGTGTTGTGGAAGAAAGGCGTAATCAGAGGCGTACACGGACATGTTTGTTTTCATGGCATAAGTTCTTGTTTTGGTTTATTTTTTTTTTGCTTTTTTTTGAATGACGCCAAAATCTTAGCATAGTTTTTGGCGTAGTTCGGTTTGTTTGCGGACTGCGTTCTCTTTCATTATGTTATTATCAAACATATTTTATGCTTTTATACAGACCAAGGGCCAGCCCCACATTAAGTCACAACTTGTAAGCAAATTTGGTGTGCAAACAGAGTTGACCTTCACTTGTTTCTTCGACCTCGTCCCCCCCGAACTCGCTAGCACTTTCTTGTGTGTCTATTTTTAGTTGCCTATATTTAACTTAAGCCGATTGCCACGGCAACTTCTTTGCCCTTTCGCATGACTTTGCAGGACTGTGGTGTGTCGAGCGTAAAATTATGCTTTACTTGTAGTATTTTTCCAGTTGCTTGAACGCCTACTGGTGTGCTTTACATCACATATATAAATTGCGCTTATTTTATTTTTTAATGTTGATTTCCTTTTTTTTTGTTTCTGTGGTGCTTGGCTAACGTTTTGTGATTTACTTGCATGTGCACATGCTATGCTAATTCCATTAAATTTGGTGTGAAATGCATCTTGATAAGCATGTGTGGGTATGAAAATTAGTCGCAATTAAGTATGAATGTGTTGAGATTGGCATCACCGCAGCGAGCAAATGGAAGCTTTTTAATGTGTGATTGGAATGAGCAGCTCAAATAGTGACAGGTATCGTACTGCAGTAGTTCAAAGGGGGTGTAGAACCCACGGAGGGTGTTCAAAATAATTTAAAGGTATAGTTTTATAACCAATCAAATTGCCGTATATATTGCCAGAATAAAGTTTTCGTACTTATTAACCGACAGAATTTTGAAAAACATTTTTAAATTTATTTCTCCTAAAATTAACTTAACATAATTGAGAAAAAACAATATTTTTTTTTCTTGAGCAACGAATGCCTCTTATATAATTTTCCTTTATTTCTAACAGTTTTAGGATCTCTGCAACATCATACTCATATTAAAAATTTTTCATAATTCGGTTGAGAACTACAAAAATATTTTTGGTTATGAATGAAATATGATGTAAGTGGAGTTATTTTTAAGTTTTGAGCATATATCAGTTTTTTTTTTAATTTTTAATGCATAAAAAGAAAATTGAAAGTATCTTTTTCGGTACTAACGACAGTTATATAATATGTAAAAATAGGGCTGACAAAGAAAACGAACGAGAATGAAATTTTGGTCGAATAAATTCAACTAATTTTGTTGAGAGCTCTCTTCAAAAATTACCTAAAGTTATTTTATCGTCTATTATATAAGGATTATTAAAATAATATTCGGAAAAGATGGCTGGCTAGTAAGTTAACTCACAAGGTACATTATTGTCTATTAGGGCTTCAATTAAAATATTTTGCGCTTCAGCTTTACCATCCATATATCCGGAAGGGCTGTTTACTTGGCAGATCTTTAAGCAGCACCCAAATTTTTTAGCTGTGTGGCATGTATCTAAATTATGTTGTTGAAATAAGTTCTACATGCTTCAAGATTAAGTTACGTTAAATAAGTCAAAATAGTTCTCATGTACTTTTGCAATTCAGTACTTATAAATAAAAAATAAATAAAAATATGTTGCCGTTTTCAATCTGTAAATTAGATCAAATAAAATAACTAATGCTCTTAAAGTAAGTCTATAAAAAGTATAGATCTGGCAAATCAAAAAATATTTGCGTTATTTTGTTAGTTGCAGCCACTTCTAATAAGCTCCGCCACCTCTTAATATTCTTCAAAAAAATTTTTCTCGCAATTTTTGGTTTAAAATTAAATTTTGACGCCTTAATGTATGCTTCAATATATATATAGCGTGTCACAACGCATATTGTCGTTACTATATGTGTGACACATTAAATTGCCGAAGCTCGCGGCAATAATAGGAAGAAGCAGGTTTTTTCAAATATATTATATTTATCTGTGTGCTATATGGAAAATCCTGCTGAAAAGCGAAACGTGCGCAGCAACAGCGAGAGACGCAAATTTGCACGCAACGCTTGGCTATTTTGCTTACACCCTGCTAAGGGATAACGAACCGAACAACAACCAAACAAAAAGAAGCAAACAACCACGCACAGCACACCAAATGCATGTCAATGAGTCTGCTGCTCCAATTTTGTGCGTCGACAAATATTCCCGTTACATACGCAAAAATGCTGGTTGTCGCTTTTTTTTTTTTTATGAACTTTTTTGATGTTTTGTTTTCTTTTTTTTGGTTTTTCTGTAGAATATTTAGTGTGCTTTTTTGCATTGTTGCTGGTGTTTGTCAAAGGCACATAACATGACAAGCTGCTGATGAGGCGAACGACGTCACGCAGCCAACGCACATATAAGCAGCGCCGAACAAGTGACAATATCAAGTGAACTTGCGAGGGTGGAGAGCGGTGTGAGTGCGCTAGCAGTCCACAAGAAACTACCAAGAAGATAACAGGAATATAGAGCAGCGAGTGTTTTTTTATTATTTATTTTTGTGGAAAATAAACGAAATTGGCGAGAAGTTGCTAAAAGGATAATAAGAACAAGCTACTATGGCGGTTTTACTGTCTGCGCGCTTTTGGCGTCTTAAGAAGAGTACATGGAGTATACTAATACAAGCGTAAAATATTTACATTCATATTTTACTATGCTTGTATTTGGCGAGATTTCTTCATACTATAAATGGCATAATGAGCGGAAACTGTGTCACCATTAAAGAGTCGCTGAGGGCAGGAGAAGAGCAAAGAGCAGCAATCACAGAAGTTTAGACACAATAAAAATGGTAATACCTATCTACTAAACGCAAGATATCGCAAAATATATATTTGCGTTAAAATAAAGCAACAACAAAAACTAAGAGAGCATAGTCACCGCGCACTAACACATTGACAGTTCGCAGCAAAATCGTATAAGCAGGAAAAGCCGCAATCAGCACCAGCTAGCGAACAGCTGTGCACCAACACGCTGACGCGTTACGCACGAACGCACCAATAAAATGACAACAATAACAACAAAAACATCATATATATATTGTGCGAGAAAAAATTCCAATCAGCAGCGCACACCGTGGCAGGCGACAACGCAGACAACGCAATGTCAGCAACTAAGCGAAAATTGCTGTAAAGCAAAGCGAATGACAGAAAATAAAACGAAACGAAAGATGTTTAGCAAGTAAAATGAAATTACGAGAAAAAACGTAAAATAAAACAGCGCACAAATAATATACGAGCAAAAGTTGGTGCGTAGACCAGCATGGCTGGTGGACTCGTAAACACAACGCCAGCATACAAATACATGAAAAATATGTATGTGTGTGTTTGTATATGTGTGCATGCCGGTTATGGCAAGGGCGTCAGCATACAACGGGGATGTTGCTTAGATAAAATAATCAATGAAGGGTAGAAATTGCTGATAATACGCAGACAACAAGCGATTACGTAGAGCGCGCGCATACATACAAATATAAGCTGACACATAAATATAAATATACAAGCATATGCATACAAGTATAGTAATACATGCATATAAATATACGCTGACACACACACATATAAAAATACAAATATATATATCTAAATTTTTCAACACATACAAACAAATACAAATAATGCTAAAACACATCCAGTACACGCAAGCGCTACAGTGCGCTATGCGTGGCGTTAACTGTGTGTAAGTTGTAGCGTATGTGCGTAAATGCGCCGTTAGACGAACTAGTACATCAATAGCTTGTGTTATCTAGCAAAAATAATATGAACAAACGCGCTCTAGATCAAAATAAAATAATACAACTTGAAATAGGCAGATAAGAGTCTAAATATAAATGATACGGGTTGGCGTGGCAATCCACTGCCGAACTGCTTACCTCTGCTAAAAGCCTGCTGGTAAGGCTTATATTGAATAAATACGTAAGTGTATTTGTTGCTGCAAGCTCGCATTTTTGGCTCTAATCTGAGTACGCTAGCGCAATTTTTTAATATTGAAAATTGGTTTAGCACAGGAAATGCTTTGCAAGTAACGGTTTCAACTTGAAATTACCGTTAGCATTTCTTCGCCTTGCTGCTGCGTTACGTTAAATTTAAGTATTATAATGATTGTGAGTAAAAGCCTTAGTCAGCGAAAATTTTAAAGTAAAGCGTTATATCTACAGGAAACATGGTAAAGCTTTTGGTAGAGAACTCAAAAAAAAAATGTAATGTAAATTTACTTTTATGTGTTTGAAGATAGTTTGGTTTTCACATCTCATATGAGTTGAGTTTTTGCTATGGGTAATGTAAAACTATTTGACATATTTCAATCATGCAGAAGTAGAGTTTGCTAACGTTAAACGCCTGTTTTGTAAAATATGCTTAAAGGGAAAAACTGATTTATTTTTATATTTCTCCTGCATATTATTGAGTCGCAAAAGCAAAGAGACACTCATAACTGGAAGTATATATAATATATTTAGTAGATATAAAATCGAATTTTAATTTAATTTAAGCATTATGGCAAATGTAATTCTTTTTCTTCTTAAAAGCGTGCTGCTTATGACGCTAATGTTGGTCTTACGACTTTTATAGTGACCTTGAAATCACTGCAGCCGTGTAATAGATAAAATTATTCTGAGTAAGGCAGACTTGTTTTTATAAAAAATAAAGCAAAAGTTGGCCTTACGACTTTTATAGTGGGCTTGAAATCACTGAAGACGCAAGAGAGATAAAATTATTGAGAGTAAGGCAGACTTGTTTTTTATAGAAAATAACCAAAAAACTTTCAAATGCTTTTAGTAAATAATGGAGACTGAATGGTCAGAGGCGTGAAATCATTATAATTTCTACTGTTAATAATCAAAAAAAAAAAAAAAAATAGATAGTTCTACTCGACAATCTTGGCTTGATATAAGAGATAGAGTGCAGGCACTTACATAGCATATTTACCGTACATACATTATTTACCGTTTCAAAATATGGTTTTTGAGTATTGCCAGTGCTGGTTTCTTCCTTTGTGCGATTGCATTGATTCTTTAGGAGTCTAGTTTCTTTATTTTAGAAAATTTACTTTTTTGTAATATATATTTTCGAAAACTTGTTGATTTTTCTTAAGAAAATATCTGATTTTCTAATATATATGTGGAGTTTTATACTATGTAAGATTCAATTGCTTCGAAGCAAATAATGCTGTGTGCATACAAATAAGTTAACAGAAGCTTGAAATTATGTATTTTAAAGTAATTTTGCCAATTATTGATGTTTATGGTATGTAAAGAGAGTCAATATTATAGCAAATAACAATTATTAACAATATATTTCGCAATAAAGTTTTTGAAAATTTTTCAAGATAGTCTAAATTTTTAAGCTTAATTTTCTGTATTTTTTTCGCTTGATTTCTCTAAAATATTCGCTATATAGACAAAATATAATTAAAGTTCCACATAATTTTGCTCAACGTCTCTAAACGATATCCAAAATAATTTTTCATATACGCCACTAAAGCGCAAATATTCTTTAATTGAATAAAAATCATCAAATAATTAATATGCATATCCCTCATTATTGCCAAAAATTAATTTCACGAACACTAAACAAACAAAATCAGTAATTTCGTATATGTTAATAATATTGACCTATGATGTCTAGATTTATGCTACGCTGTCAAATTTGCAACGCCCATTTATCTACCGAAATATGAAGAGGGCAGACAGCCAAAATAAAACAAAATCAGTTGCTCATACTCGAATTGTTAGACAAGACTAAACAAGACATTTACTCTGCCGCCCAAGCAACACAAAAGCAAACGCACACACACACAAATACTCAGCTTTAACTTGATAACACTTAACAAAGCTTGGGTATATAGAGTTGTTATTGTGGGTGCCGTAAGTAAACTTCATAAGGCTGCAGCGCAGCGATGATTAATTATGAAAATATGTTGCCTTTGATGGGGCAGCGTAAGGCGTAAAGCAACAATGGGCAGGGTTGTGGAGCAGCTGGGCGAAAAGTAATATGGACAGCCGTATTAAAAAAAAAAAGCGGAAAGCCAAAAATATGTGGCGGACATGCTAATAAAAAGGCAAGTAAATGCAAGTATGTGTGTTTTTCAATAAAGCTGCGCTACATTTTTGTGCCTATGCCTGTGTGAGCCAAGCCAGTAAGCCTAGCGGTCTCTGTGTGATTTGTCGTACATTTTCGTACTTTTCTGTATCGGTATTGGTGCAAACCAATGGCGGCACGCTCGCTATTGTTATAATATATATTTCTTTATATAGATGTATATATATATATATCATTAAGACATTTAGTTTTATTTGTTAGCGGCGCAATGTTGTTGTTGTGTTTTTATATGAGCTCAGTTATTGTGTCAGTTGCTTAGTCAAAGTCACATATTATGTTGTCATTACGTGACTACACGAGAAGATTTATTACATTTTATATACTTTTATAAGCGCCACACCCCAACCTGACACGCACACACACCTACAAATATTCGATAGAAAGCATAAAGTACATTGGCGATTTTTTGCTGCTGTAGGAATGTGTATTAAAGACTTGGCAGAAACTTCGGCTCCATATACCCTAAAGTTATGCTACGCAGTTGCATGTAAGTAATCAGCCGCCTTACTATATGCTATGTTTTTGTATATGTGGCACATTGTTGAGATTGTAGCGCAATAAAAGTGGCAAATTACAGATTAAAAAAGAACTAGAAAGAAAAAAAGGATTTGTTTTTGTTGTTTGTTTTGATAACTGTGTTTCCATATATTTACGTAGGTTATAAATATTTACACATACATTAATTTTCGCCAAAATTCTAATTTCTGCTCTCTGGCTTTTACTTAAACTGCCTCTCCAATTAATTTAAAATGTTCAATTTATTTGCTAATTTCAAATAAAATATTTTTTTTTGTGTTTTGTTTTATTTTTTAGATTTGCATTATTTCTTCGGTATACTCACAGTAACTTGTTGAGCAAACTCAACCTTCGGCTGGCCGACCAATTCAATAATATGAACCATATGGAACGCTTTTTTCTGCACTAACACTGTTGTTGATGAGCGATTTTTTGCTCTTGCTCTTAGTTGTTGTTTATTTGTTTTTGGCGTAAGTGTACTTTGCTGGATTTGTTTTACAAACAACGTATAGTTATCGTTGTTTTTTTTGTTTTTGTATTAAATTTGATTTATTTGCGCTCACTTAATGATTATTTATTATTTTTCTCTTTTATTTTGCACAATTTTTTCAACCGAATAATTTTCTCTTTTTTTCGCTGGTTTATTTGGTTGGTTGTTGTTGTTTATTTTATATTTGTGTGTTTTTTCTAACTTTTGTGTGTTTGGCGTTTTCTGCGCTGTGTGGAAAATGTTCTTTCTGCTACTTTATTGATTACTTTAGTTGATTTCGTTTGCAGCAGAAAATGGCCGCACTTGGTTTTGCACAATTCTTCAGCTTTTTACGAATATTAATTTTTTCTTCGTAATCAATTTTTATTTCTCTATTAAAAAATATGTATCGCTGCAGCGTTTTGATTTAGATGTTGCACATTTGTATTTATCTTTTGTATTTTTATGAGTCAAGTAATGTTGTCACCTGGCAAAATTTATTGTTTTTGTTTTATAAATAACTCAGCTGGTTTTCGCAAAGTATATTTTTATGTGAAATTTAGGTTTTTACTTACTTTTTAGTTTGATTATGAATTTGTGCTATTGTTTGTAGTTGTTTGTAATGTTTGCAGAGTTTATATTTGATTTTAGTTTACTTGTATAAGGTGTGCACTTAAGAAGTTTACTGTTATTTTAAGTTAATGAATTTTCTTTTTTAAAAATTTTTTTACCACTGCCGCCTTTGCTGATTTTTTCATATGCACAAATTGTTGTTTTTTTTTAATTTTATCTTGGAATATTTTCTTAATATTTTTTAAGTGCAGTTCATTGCTGCCTTTTTTTCTGGTTTCTTAATATTTTTTGTATTATTTATACAAATTTGGTGAAATTCGTTTTCACTTTTGATCAATTGAAATGCCTTTTTGTTGGGAAAAAAATAGAAAATATTGATAATTTACAATATACACATGATAAAATAACTATAGCTTTTGTGTTTCTGTATGCCAAATTTTTGAAACATGTTTCAGTTCAAAATTTTTTTCGCAAAAAACACATGTTTTGATATATATTTTTATTTCAAAATTAATATACGTTTTTATTCTTTGTTTTATAAAAACACAATTTTAAAAACAATTTTTGCATTTTTGTTTTTTTTTTTGGAAATTTTTAACTAATTTTTTCTGAAAATGTTACTTATAAGCTATTATTAGAATTTTATTTAATAAAATATTTAAAAAAAATATTTTATTATAAATTATTTTAATTTTAAAATTAATATTTAATATTTAATATAAAATTATTTTACTTAAATTATTTTTAAAAGAATTATGTTCACTTAAAATTTTGACTTAAAAAAAAAATTATTTTAATTTTAACATTAATATTTAATATTGAAAAATTATTTTACTTAAATTATTTTTAATAGAATTATGTTAACTTAAAATTTTCTTTTAGTCAAAATTTTAAGAAAATTTGCAAAAATACATTTACTGCATGAATTCAAAGCTGAGTGAAATAAACATATAATTTTGTTTAGCCTGAACACAATATATTTTATTTTGTTCTGAAAACAATATATATATAGAATTTAATATTATTAAAAACCTAAATAGTATATAAAAATTTTTTATTTTAATGAAAAAAAATCAATTATTTCTTAATAGTATATATAAATTTTTTATTTTAATGAAAAAAATCAATTATTTCTTAAAATATGTTTTTATGTGATCGAAAATCTTTTTTTACTGAAATGTTGATACTTTTGGAATAAAAATATTGAGTTGAGCACTTTAATTTTATTAGTACAGTAAAAAGTTTAATCAATACAAATGCTGCATGTCTCGTAGAAAATATTAAAGCTTGTTTTGTGCTTGGTTAATTGAGTTCGTTTATTGAGTGAATTTTACATACTGAATGGAGTTGTTCTCGTCTAGTTGCTGACTATTTAAATGCTCAGCAATGGAGAGTATAAAGTTTTATTTAAAATCAGTGTCTGTATATTATTTGAGTTATTCGTTGCTATATGAGTTGACTTATAATGTACCGCTCAAAGTTTTTAAGAATATTTTTTTTTAAAACCAGGAGGCTAAGTTGGTTATTTTGATTAAACTCTTGTCTTAGTTAATGATATGTGTATGTTTTAATGTTGTGAGTTTTTATTTTTTTGAGCCAAACGAAGTCAAACTAGAATATTTTTTAGTTTAGTGAAACAAGTAAATTTTTTTAGTTTGCAAGTGTATATGTATAGAATTTAAAAAAGGCTTAGGTTGTGTGCATGTTAGGTATTAATTATTTTACTTAAATTTCAAACCGGTAATAAGTGAAATATTTTAACTCAGACTTTGAGTTTGAGCTTTATTTCGAGCTTTTCAAGCGCTTTAGTATGCAAATGAGTAAGTTGTATTTAAAATTTATTTTTTAATTTGTTTTTTTTTTTTTTTTGTTAAGGTTAGATATTATTATTTCTCAAAAAAATTAGTTTGGTTTTGATAATATATTTAATACCTTTTTTTAATTTTCTTTTGATAAGTAAGGAAAAAATACATTCTTTTACAGCTCGGCCATATTATAATTTTTTTTTAATGAGAAATATTTCCACATTTTTGTTTTTCCATGCCAAGCACCAGCTTACGTATATTTTCCCTAATTTCCTGTATCTTGATTTCCTGCAAGTGTATTATTAATTTATTCTTTAAACAAAATTATTTCTATTATAAAGTAGTATACAGGTGCAGCTACCTTGAAATTTTCCAAAATATTTCAAGCGAGTCATGTGGAAATAGCCAAAGGCATGAAAAATGCGAAACAATAAATTTTCGGCTATAAAATTGCGAAATAATTATGCGCGGAAAACCAATACTGAACACTAAATCACACATACATACTTATAAAATGCAAATTAAAAAAGAAAACCTTGGAAATTTTTATAGGTGAAACAGCGGCAAGTAATTGAAGCAAAATAAAATGTTTGTGAAGAGCAGTGTGGAAAATGCTTTGGAGAAGTGTATATATACATATATATTTACACGATGAAACAGTTTACACAATTCTAAATCATGTGGCAGCTGTGTAAACGTTTTTTCAATCGTTTGAGGCAAATCGAACGCTTAGCAGCGGTTGAAAAGGCATAAGACACTCCAGCATTCGTGAACTGAGGAAAGGCATGTGTGTATTTTTATATGCACACACACTTTTGTATTATAGTACACATATATACAAAACAACATAATATATTTGTATATACAAGTATATGTGTATATATTTATAATGTATATGAGGTAAAAGCGTTTGCTCACCGAAAGCTATGAGACAGCCAGCCATGCTGAGGCATTTGTGAATTAATGATAAATAAATTCAAATTCAAATTGTTTGCATTATAAAATACTAGAAATAATACGTGCCTTTGTTTGAAGGCGAGAAATCAAAGCGAACTATGCAAATGAATGTCCGAAAATTGCCAAGTAAGTGGTGGCGCTGCCTGTGGTGGTGTGGTCACTGCGGTGCAGCCAATCATGTGCAAATAATTTTGCTTTTGTTCGGCTTTAAATGCCAAAATTGATGAGATGCAAAATTTAATTTTGCGTAAGCAGCCTTACCAACTTGTGCGTTTTAGATTTGCAGGTATTCTGTACAGATTTCGAGTGTTTGCTTTGAAGTAGCTGAAGTTTGGAAATATTTTCAACGTATTTTAGAAAACTGTTGTTTTCGAATGTGTGCTATGAGTTCACAGATTTTCGACTGATTCGACTGAATTAAATTTTGTATTTATGTTTACTTGTTTGCGCTACAATTTTCACTAAAAATTTTTGAAGTAAGTAAGAATTGCTAAGGTTTTTGTATTCTGTAAATTTTTATGAAAAAAAAATTTTTTAAACCGAATTTCATTGTTCATATCCATTAAATTGTAGAATTTCGTTGCCCAGCTGAAACAAATTTTGAAAAAACATAAGTTTTTTCTGAGAAAGTTTAAACGCTTAACTAGAATATTATATTTAGATATTTAGGAGTCCAACAATTTTAATTTTTCTTAACGGTACGCGAATGAAGTAAAACAATTAAATTAGAAGAAAAATAATTTCGAAATTACAAAAAAAGAACTATATAGTTAAAAATATTTACATAAATATAATAGATATAAACAAATATAAACATTTTTTTTTATAAATATTTATACTTAATAATTTTTTTCCAAAGTAATATTTGTCAGTATAAAATTTGTTTTTAAAACATTCAAAAGTTGTTTTCGGAAAAAAATTTTAATATTTTAAATATTCTACAAATAAAGTATTAATGTAATATTTATCAGTAAAAAGTTTGTTTGTTATTAAAATATTTCAAAATTGTTTTCGGAAAAAAATTTTAATATTTTCAATATTCTACCAAAATTAATTTATTGTTTGCAAACATATATTGAAATTTTAGAATATTCAAAAATAACACAGCTTAGCTAGTATTCTTAGCGTTACAATACTTAAGCACTTGTGTGAAACTTTTTGGATAAAGTTTAAAATCAAATTTAACTTATTAAATATTTACTATTTTACTAAAAAAAAAAAGTAACTGAAAAAAAATTAAATTTAAAAAATATAAAATTAATTATATTTAAAAATTTAATGTCAAAAACATAAATAAAATTTTAAATTTTAAATTTTTAATTTTATTTATAAAAAATTTTATTTAATTAATATGCTTATTCAAATAAAAAACTTAATTTAAATCTAGTTAATTTAAATTTTAACTTTGAAATAAAAAGTTGCAATTCGTGTAGTATATTTAATGTTTGAAATATATTTAATTTATATTCTAAAAAAAAAAATTATTTTATAGAAAAAATAACCATCTTAAGTATTTTTTATTATTTTAATATTTTTTATTTTTATTAATTTTTTATAGTCAAAAAATTATTTTTCCTAATATATATAACAAATATAAGAATAATAAATAATTTAAGTATTTGCTATTATTATAAAGAAAATTTATTTTATGTTGAGATTAAGTGTTTATTTTTTTGTTTTTATTTGCTTCACAAACATTTTTTAAGTTATTGTTAGTATGTGTGATTGCAACTGGCAGCTGTCACTTCAAAAGCAATAATTTAATATTAATAAAGTATTCAAAATTTTGGTATTAAAATAATTACAAGTTTTTTTATATAAATTATTTGTTTTTTTAAATCAATAACTTTAAAAAACTGTTAGCTTAAGGAAAATTTAGTTTGGTTGTTTACGCTGTAAACTGTGACAGTACTGTTTTAAATTGTCACTTCAAATATAGTGTAAGTTAAGAAATTTTTAAAAATATATTTTTATGTATAAGAAAAAATTAGTAAAACATAATTAAAATTAAAAAAATAGTTGTTATTTCGTATATTATTAAGTATAAATATTTTTCATTATTTATTAATAATTCAAACTAAAATTAAACATGGACCTATATAAACCGATTTCCAAAAAATATATTTTTTAAGTTAAATAACTTTGAAAAATTCAAAACTCTTTTGCTTTACAAGTTTCGATCTAAATATATAAACATATGTATGTTTTCAAAAAAACGAATTTTAAATTAAAACCAAAATAAAAAAATGTACTTAATTTTCGACTACTTGCATGCGCTTTCAGCTGATTTCAAACTCCATTTTATTTCGTAGTTAACACAATATTCAAAATCACTTGCAAAATTTCATTTAAAACCCTGACATTATTGCTAAGAATATAATAAACAAACAAAAACACTCGAAACCTGCTTTACAAGCTTTGGAAACTAACCAACTTTTCCGTTAACCGTTAGAAAATTTTGAATTGAAACACGTTTCGAGTCGAATTTGGCTCACAAGTATTTACAATATGTGTCTGGTTACATGTGTGTGTGTATATTTTGTTGTTGTGTGTTGAATATTTTCGTGTTGAGCACTATTTTGGAAAACTAAATACGTTACGCTGTTAGCCGCTGAAAAAATTTGCACAATTTATATTTTTCAAATAATTTTTTTTTTCTTTCACTTGAAAAGCTCGTATATACTGCTATTTGGCTATTGTTGTTGTTGAAGAGCTCAACTTAGATTTTGGTTTCGGTTAAAATATTTTTAATTACCGAATTTTTAGTTAAATATTTTATTTTGATCTTACAAATACAAATAAATTTGCTAAAATTTGCAAATATTTAAATATATTTATTTTGTGATGATAATTTTTTTTTTGTGGGTTTGTTTTGCTTTATTCTATTGTTGAATATATTTTGCTTTGCTTGCTTGATTTATTTTTGATATTTGTTTTCTGAGAACTTTGAGAATGTCACACGAGAGACGAGAACTATACGAAATATTTTCTGACTTAACTACACAAAACTCAATAGCGTACTGAAAAAGGACGGCTAACGGCAAGCAGGAAAACCAACCACTCGTATCAAGTTGGAAAATTCAATCAGAATATCGAACGAGCGAACCAACGAGCCAACGAACAAGCGAACGAGCATTGACTGCGCACATACATACATATATGAATATAATAAACAAACACACATTTTAGTATGCATGTGTATGTGTGTGTGTGTTTGTGTGGGTGAACGAGTGGTTAGACGGACATGATGCGAAGCAAGCAAATTTTCAAAATTCAAGTAGCGCACGAAAGTGCCACGACAGCAACGAGTACCCTACACTTGAATTTGTATGCCTACAAAATGTTTGTTTGTGTGTGTATATGTGCGCGCGCTTACAACGGTACATATGACTACTCAGCTATGCGCTACATTTAAACACTTTATACTTACGGCTGTGCGTGTGTGTGTGCGAGTATGAAGCTGAGTCAACGAAGTCACCTATGGTCCAAACGGAAAATTCAACGAACCAGCCGACTAATGAGCCGACCGGCCGAATGCCATATAAACGCCGCCGACCAACCCACATTGCATAGGCCGCGCGCGTCTCGTCGACAGCAACACACACACACACGCACACACAAGTACAACATTATCCGTATATTATGTGTATGTGTTTGTTTGTGGGCCAAGAAAATTCCAGCGCACAGTAGGCGCACGCCAAACAACGAACGAATGCAGCTCGCACACGAACTTACGAATTAACACAAAAATCGAGCATGTTGCATGTCACGACTACGTTGTGGTTCGTTGCCACTTGCGTACGCCAACATGTTCGCAGCAAGCAAACGAGTAGCAGCGAGCGGCATTGCATCAAACAACTAAAATTGCTGGGCCAACGAACGAATGAGAGGCGCATTTTCTAAAGCAACGAGTCCACGGCGAGCGTCAAACGAAATGCGCCGAACTGTTGCGGACGAATATTGCCATACAGCTACTATACACACACATACACATTTGTATATGCTAAAGGTGTCGTGTGTTCGTGCGCTCGCTCGCTGGTTCGGGTGTGTACATTTTCGTGCTCGTTGGTTGTTGTATGTTGTGTTGTGTTGTTGCGGCAGGCCAAAACGGAAAATACAATTACTCGCAAGCGCGCTTGTGTTATGAACCCCTAAAACTCGGCAACGCCATGCAACACCAACATCAATGCTGACCAACAATAACAACATGCTACCATCCGTGGCACAACAAAAGCAACTCAAACATGTGGGTGTGCATGGCAGAGCGCAAGAGTACCAGTGCTTGAGTGTGGCCAGCAGCGTGCTTGCGGTACATGAGAGGGAGTGAGATGACTAGCGTGCGGGGCTGTTGGGTGCTGTTTCCAGTTGCAAGGCGACACACAAACACGTATGTGCAATGCGGGAAAACTAACGGCACAGCAAGTTGTGCGCGCGGTGTGGCGCGGCAGTGCGTTGTTTTGTTGTTGGCGCGCTTGTTGGATTTTTGCGCGAGCGGGTTGGCATTATTGCTGTTTGTGCGAGCGTAGCGCTCGGCTGCTGTTGCTGTAGTTATTGCTGGACTGACGGCTGCCTGAGTTTGAAGTGGAAAATGTGCACGCTTTGCTTTTGTTGTAATTGTATTTGTTTTCATTGCTCTTCTTTTTAGTTTTTTTGTTTTTTTTTTCTTGTGCATGTTTTTGCTTTTGCCTTTGCTGCTTGCCACATATTCTTTGCGCGCGTTGTTGCCGTTGTTGTTGCAGCGATTTTCCTGCCTCCCATTTGTATTTGTTGCTGTTTCTCCATTGCGCTGCGTTGTGTGTTGGTGTTGTTTGCTTTTAATTTTCAACGTTTTTCGTGCAAAAATGCTTTTCGCATTTTCGTAGCGTCGCCGCTTTTTGTTTCCTTTATTATTTATTCTTTTTTTTTTATAATATTCACTCTGCATTTCGTAGCTGTTTAGAAAATGTTTTGAATTTATCGACTTTGTATGTTTGTCTGCGTGCACATACATTGTTTTCGCACTACTTGCCATATTCTTACACACAAATTATTGTCGGAATATGGATCGACTTTGGCTGGCTTTAGCTGTTGTGCTGGAAGGTCAATGCTTTGGATTGTGAGTTTAAAATTTGCTTAAATTTTACTAAACTTAGTTTGTTCAGCATTAAGAAGGCAATGTTAGCAGAATATATGCTGAGACAGTTTTTAAGCTATCAAAGCAAATTTGATGATATTAGTAGCCTATTCGTTTATACGGTTATTATCGAACGTATTTAAAGAAGACCCATTTATCGGGATAACAATTTTGATTATATAAACAGTAAATTAACAGAACTGTAAGCAAAAATAGTTTACGGGCGATTTTTGGTCGAGAAGTTGAAGGGTGGTTAAGTTTTTAAGTATACATATGTAAAACAGTTCATCTCGAGACAACCTTTTAAATACATAACTCACACACTGAACTATATATTCGTCATAAGGCTTGTTAGAAAAAACGAAAAATGTTTATATGTATTATATAGTAGTCGGGTTAATTCATATATATGTTATAAGGCCAACCGAAAAATGTATGTAAGCTGTATCGGGTCTAAGGAATCTTGTAACCCGATTTTGTTAATTTTTGGCAATACCACATACTATTAACATGCCATAAACTAATAATATGCTCCTTAAGTTTCATTAAGGTTCACTTACCATCACCAATATATATGGAGTAAACTCAACCGGATTTTCGAAAATCATGATAATAGATTTATAGAAGGTCGAAAATCTTTGTATTGTGTATATGGCGACTAAGAGAAATTCAATAAAATATCTCACAGATTGCTGGATATTTTCGACAAAATGTGTGCTATAGCAACTGGGGTCACTATTTCGAACAATAGCACTCCGATTTTGACAATTTTTGGACAGAAGGTCTGCAAGACTATTCGGGCAAAGTATTATATGAAAGAATCAGATAGAATTTAAAATTGTGTTAAATGGGAAGTAGGCGTGGTTGTAGTCTGATTTTGTCCATTTTCGCACTGATACATAGGAATGTCAAGATGATATTATATTAGAGATTTAGTCGATATCGGTCGAGCAGGTCCTGAATTGTGCGTTTTCATCTAAATGTGGGCGGTGCCACGCCCATAGTCATATATTGACCCTAGGCTCCTATAAAGCTTTCTTTTACATTCGTTTGTGCAAGCTTTAACTTGAGTAAAAAGTGCGTTTATCGTAATGCAACTTGGTATACATGTTTATTGGTAAAAAAGGGGGACGAGTGCTTAGATGGGCGTAATCGGATCACTGCCAAGCTCACAGAATGCTATTAAATGAAAATTTAAAAAGTGCCATAAATAAACAACAAATAAAGGTATGAAACTATAATTTGTCACAGGGGATCGCAGTGGCAAGTGGCTCACATACATATCTCCAAAATCATTCAAGCTATTATAACCAAATTCGCTCAGGACAAATCCTTTACGTATTTCTACTGACACTGTGAAAATAAATAAAAACGAATGATATCCCTACCCGCTACCCATATAACGGTACTGTCACTGCTAACAGCGCGAGTAATCAATAAATAAACTCGTAAGAAATACAAAAATTTCAACTTGAAATCATAGAAGAGTGTTTAACAGGAGTCGCTGTCAAAATTTGACGGTGGGCGTGTCACCAGCCATATTTAAAAATTTATCAAAAATTTTGTGAATCGGTTCAATATTTCCCTTATCCCCCTATGTGACTAATAGAAATATTTTCGAACATCCGCTTAACTTTATACCGCATATATCGACCAATATGTGAGTTAAATTAATTAAATTGATTGAGCGCGTTTTTCTCCTAACTGTGCATCTCTGTGCTATGGATAATATCGGGTAAAAACTTGCTCTAGTCCCCATTTGACTAATATCAGGCTTTTCAAACATCCGGTTTACTTTAATATAATTTTAGCTGACGCGAAGTAAAATATTGTTATAAAACTAATTGAATCTATGACCAATAAAATAACTTATTAAAATACAAAATTTGATCGTAATTCATCTACGATTTCGTCGAATGATGAATGTTGAACTCTTTCGCAACACTTTTTAAGGGTTACACCTGAACTTTACCCTTTCTTACTTGTTTTATTTAAGATATTTACTGTTTCACCTCGTTTTGACTTTATATCGGGAAAAGATCCTATCTCAAAATAATGAATAAGATCGCAAACACATTTTCTTCTTTGAAGTCAGCAATATCAAAATATTGTAGTTGATGATATAAAGATAACGGTTTAAATAACTCGATCGCTTTCGCATGCCAAGACATCGTTCAAAGCTAGAAATAAGCAACTCGTAAAAGTTATGAAAAATATATTGGAATAGAAAAAGAGTTCAGATAGTCAGAGTTCTTTAATTCTATACCACATTATACTTAATTGTTAATTATTAGCAAGGCAAAATTTTGGCTTTATGAAACAGTCGCTAATTTGGTGACATTGCTTATGGACAGCTATTCAAAAAAATTAAAATATATAATATGTACCTACATATGAAGTGATTCACCTTATGCTTTCTCAATATAATACTCGTTGTCAACGTTAAGAGGTATGGTAGAATTTTAAGAGCGTATATTCGTCATATCATGTTAACAGAACGTTATTGTAAAATATCCGCTTCTCTAACCTCAAAACAAACGTTTCCTTAAACATACTGAAAGTTAAGTTTTACAATGTGTTCAACAATTTGAAAACGAAAGTTGTGTAAGAAATTTCTTGAAAAATAAGGTAGTTAATTTAGTTCACTAATGCTCAGTGTACTAAATTATTAAATTAAACCACAGCTACAGTTATTGAAAATTTTCAGCAAAAACTTTATTTAAACTAATCACCGTAAAATTTTCCTCTCATAACAGCTTAATATAACCCCGGCGGTGGAGACTATAAATTTACTAGACAACTTCGAGATGGAAGCCAAAAAGAAGGGTAGGCAGCTAGCAAAGCATTATTTGGTATTACAAGTATTTTACTGACTGATCAGATTTGACTCAGACTAGTTTATTAAAACTGCGCATCGATACAATTTTTTTGTCTAGATTGCCGGAGCCTTTTTAAGGTTTTTCTTACAGAAATGTGATTAAGTGAGCTCCCGCTTTTTGGTGGTAAACTTGCTGTAGGGCGGTGACTATGAAAGAGTATTTAGACTTTGAGGATAATATGAAGCACTTGGAAGCTGTTTGTAGCCGCTGGGAACTACGATTTGGTAAGAATCATGATGAAGTAGTTTAACTTGGCCAAATTTTAACAAGTTTAAACCGGCAAAATGTGCACGGGATATTACTAAGTCATATTTTTATTTATAATTATAAAATATAAAAAAAATAATAGCAATAAAAAATAATTGTAAATATATTATAAACATACATTTTATTAAATCCAATTTTCTATTTATTTTTTGTCGTAATAATGCGTAATGCTCAGTAGTTATTTGGTTATTATTTTTGGAAATAATATTTTAAGATATTTAAGTTTCGAGGCGCGCTATCCACGCTATAGATTTTTGTGTTAAAAATTTTAAGAGTTTTTTTTGGGAACATATGTAAGTACGATATTTAAAAACCCAGTATGGCAAACTGCGGAAAAAAATAGTATTGCTTGTCTTCGTAGTTATAAGAAGACAGTAGATACTATATTTATTATATAATATTAAATATAGTTTATTGATATATATTATTAATCGGTTTCCAATTGGCACTGAAAATGGTATTTTATCTATATTAATATTTTGAAAATTTATTAAATTCCTTTGACCGACATTTGAACTATATAATTTACAAACTTTTCTCTACAACTCTTTATTAAATTCGCTTTGCTTTATTAAACAACAGTTTTCTACGCAGTCCTTTAAATATACCAAAATTTCAGCTTTAATATCCGTACAACAGAATTTGATTGATTTATACCTACTTCTCCTTCGAACACCCTCACATGCGCTACGCACACACACACACACACACCAACAGGAGTTCGCTGCGAATCACACAACACACTTCATTTGTGTACCACGCTTCCAATTGGAGGGGAAAACTTACTCTTCAATGAAAATTATGCGAGTATATGAGACACATGCTAAGAGCGCGCTGCAAGAGAAACGCCATAAATAAGAGTAACTCTATTTAACGCCACACTCTTGAATGTTTTGCTATGAAAAAACAAAGCATTTTGCGGCGAATTTGTGTTTACATCCAGCGAAACGCAACAATTTTCCAACAACAACTGCATGCGTATGCACAAACACACTTGCTAAACACCATAGATTATCAACTATAACAATAACAACACGTGACACAGCTTTAGCGTAGGGGGATGTTTTCCTTAGTTACAAAACACTATGCTAGATGAGTTTTGTTGTAAGGCCAAAATAAAAACCGGCAAATAAGTATGCTTGCGAGAGCAGAAGTGGAAAGCGCAAACCCTACACGCAGCATGCCATGTGTGTGCGTGTGTATGTGTGTCGTCGCTGTCGTATATCATGAATTGAGTTATAGTGTCGACGTGGTAACTGCACAAAAATTCAATACAAAAAGGGAAAATGCAAGAAAAAGGTGAACAGGAAAAGTTAGTCAATATATTTAATATGGAAGAAGAAGAAGAAGAAGAGAGAGACGCATATGGCGGAAAAGGTGCAAATGTAAAGATGTGCAAATGCGAAAAATCTGTAAACTTTAAGAAAATTAGTTCAACAAAAGTCACCAATGGATGCCGCGTGCTTGTTGGTCTTATTGGGGATTTAGTCTGATTGCAACCATTATTGGTTTGCCATTTGAGGTATAAACGGTAGTTACTTATATAAAACGTATATGCTATTATTTATGTTTTAAACAGGCCTACAGTTGGTTATTAGATTCTTGTTAACATAAAAATAATTTTTTCCTAGCTTAGTAGAATCGTTTTTTATGTTCGTGTAAAGTTTGATATCCATATGCTAATTAATGTATGTTTAGCAGCTGTTTGTTTACAGCGCCAAAAGTAAGCCTAGCGATTTGTATGAATCGGGCCAATGGACTCAAGGCGCGTTCCTTGAAGCTGACTTTTCGATTTTGATAACAATAAAATCACAGGCAGCCAACCTGGCGAATACGCTGCCTGAGCGATGACTCTCCGTTCATATTCACAATATTGCTAGAATGTCTAGCATTGATACGCTTCCAAAACTATTAATCAAATCGGTTGAGTGGATGCATAAGAGATGTTGAAATCATCTGCTATCTTTCTGATGTCAACTCAATGATTTTTAAGCACTGCTTCTTTAACTTTTTCGACGTTATCGTCATTAGCAGCGATGGATGGACGACTAGCATGAGCATGCAGAGTTTTTTCATAAACTTACTCTTAGAATTTGTTGAATTGGAACCACAACATAAATCTTTCATAAACTTAATTTCAGAACTTATTAAATTGAAAAAACAGACAAGAATACGGAAAGCATGAGCTAGAGATCTCATTGAGAGAAATATGAAGCAAAATAAGCAAGTAGTAAATATTAGTGAAACCTAAAATCTATAGAGAGTACTGATGGATATCTATTTTGCTATAACCTCATTGCTGGCAAAAATTATCATATAACCAAAGATCTTTGACGACATTATAAAACTTACAATAAATCTTGTAATCCTATATTTTATGAGAGTTTTGAGCTACATGTATAGTTTAGCAATAGTACAGTGATTTAAAATACAGCAGCCTAGGGAGACCACAGTCTCATTATAGGACGCGATGTATTAGCTAATTTTGAAATACCTTCCTTTTGCAGGTCAATCGGGACTGCATATTTGGAACGTTGAGCAATGTCAAAGACTATGCAAGTCTGCACCATTCTTCAAAACTATTTCAAAAACACTCACTCCCTCAAAAACCTTTAACAGAGTTTTATAAATTTTTTCTTAGTTTTTTATGAACGATTTGTGGTGCAATCAGTTGTATACCCTAAATAGTGTATATTAAGTTTTACACGAAGTTTGTAACACCCAGACGGAAATATCGGAAACTCTATAAAGCATATATATACAATTGACGTGGAGAGCTGAGTTGATTTAGCCGTCTGTTTATACGCGAAGTAGTTCCTCAGTTTAAGAGATATCAGTTTGAAATTTTGCACATGTCTTCTCTCCCCAAAAATTTGTTTTCTGGTATGGAAAACTTTTTTATTTGATAAGATATCTGCATGAAACTCGGCACAGCTTATTGTTCGATTTTCAAAGATATTTTCTCACTGGACCACTATTGAATATAGCTAACATACAAACTGGCCGAGCAAAATGAACTTAAAGGTCTTTTTATACCCATTTTAAGCTATTAAAGACGGGTATTAAGTTGCTTTTTAGTATTGCAACTGGTCATGGCTGAGTAAAAAAAACCTAAAAATAATTAATAAGTCCCTAAATAATAAATTTATTTTTTCAAATCGGTAGCAAGGTAAGCAAAGACATATACCTAATTAAAGAAATGCCCCTAAAGCTATGCTAAACATAATTTAAGCTAAGCAAAAATACATACCCTTTTCTGAAATGCCCCTAAAACTATACTATCTGCATTTAAGAGAGAGTTCACTCTTATTCCATCACTCATCAATATAATGCTTAATTTTTCACATATTCTAAGCTAACTTTATTTTCTATTTATTATTTTGCTTCTATTTTTAGGCGGATATATGCAGTAATCTCTAAGTATATTAAAATGTATACTAATCTGTTATAACAGCTTGATATTATCAAGTTTTCCAATTTTTTACTTACTTACTAATCAAATAAATTACCACAACTTATCGCCATTAATTTGCTGCCGGCTAACGGAATCAAAGCGAAAACCTCAACGTAATACTGAACCACTACTTACAAGAGAATTCAATATTTAATCTTAAGTAGTGGAAATAATATTTTGAAAAGACAATCTTCATCAATCAGGCAAAATATATTTACTACAAAAACAAAAGCAAATAATTGCGCAAGGCCATTGCACAAACAATGCAATTGCGCAAGAAAAATATTGTTATGAACGTAAACCTTTATGCAAGCAAGCAGCGCTATAGCGTGCAACAAGCGTACGCACACATACACGCATATGCGCCATTAAGTATGCTACATGCCAAGTAAAATAGTGAATTAACAGATAAAGCCACAGCGTGCTATACACATGCATATATGTGGTCACTAAGGGAGGAGAGGAGGTGCGGCATTTGCGGCAAATGACTTTGTCAACAACTTTGTATGTACGTATGTATGTGTGTGTTTGGGTACTTTATTTATTTAACTCTTCTTTAAGTTTATTTTTGTATTAATATTATTTTTTTGCTGACTGTGTATGACTGTTGCTGTCACATGCCCGTTTACATACATATGTACATGTGTGCGTTGCTTGTTTTCGCACAATTTTTAAATGAATGCTCGTCCGAGCTGAAACAACAAGCCAACATACACATACATAAATAAACACATATCTTTAAATGTGTAGTGTATACAAGCCGCCATGTGAGTGAACTGGACAGGCAGGACCACAAGCTGCACTAAAATGAAATGAAAAGAATTGTAAGTAAGTAATAGTGAAGTGAAGTGAAATGCTGAAAGAGTGGGAGCCAAAAGCAGAGCATAAAGTTAAAGTGAATTGGAGCAAAGTTAAGTGGCGTACAGTGGCATGGCATGGATTGGATGAAGCATAGTGGATTGTCTTGAACAAAATTGGTGTAGAGTAGCTGACCACCGGTGCTTATGTGCCCACATATATTACATATATGTGTGCTAGTGTAAGTAGTTTGTGTGCGTTGTGGCTGTGACATGCGTACAAGGCAAATGAACACTTCAAATGGATGGCCCGCAGAGATTTTCGATGAGCTGGCAAAGCAAGAAGAAAAAGCAGCAGCAGACAAAGTAATAGGTTAGTAGTGGAGAGGGAGTTGAAAGGGAGCTAGTTGTTTGGAATGCGCCATATAGCATTTGTCAGCGTTGATATGATCAGCAGGGACACTAAGAAACACTACGACATACATATACAACTGCAAAACAAATGAAAGTAGTCGTCGGCCAACTTTAATACCAACGAAGGCGACCAAATGCAAGATGTACGAAGTGTTTTATGTTTTTCACTTTTATTTGACGCACAGTATGCTTAAATAGGTCGCAGGGACAAACGGACACAAATTGCTAAAAAAAAAAGAAAAACAAGAAAACACGTTAACTTTGGCTGCTATAATACCCTTCACACGTGCATTTTTTATAGCATAAAGGAGTATAAATATAATAGTTTGTATGACAGCTATATGCTATAGCGGCCCTATATCAGTGGTTCCGACAAATGAGCAGCGTCTTGGAGAGAAAAGGATGCTCGCAAAATGTCTGGTCAATATCTCAAAAACTGACTAGTGCGGACAGAAAAGCGTGTGTAAAAAATTTCAGATCGATATCCCATATACGTATTACCGGGTCTTCGAACTTTCTTTCTGGCAATTGTAAACTTCCTGCCAAACTTAATATATCCTGTCTAGCGTATCACAAAAAAAAAAAAACACACACCCAGCTATTTCAAGGAACTAGCACGCACTATGCGTCAGCGGCATGACCAACTAGAGCATCTACTGAGACGCTATGTAAGACTACAATTACAATAACAAAAAAACAACAAAAAAAATGGCATACCACTTTACGTTGTCGCCGACAGAACCCATAGCGTTTCAATGAGCGCGCCGTCATGGCCGCGGTATGCCTGTCAATCAACGGCGCAACGTCGGACGCACTTTACGTGCGTGGCATGCCAACTAGTTGGCTTATGTGCAACGTATTGTTGTTGTTATTGCTGTTGCTGTCGCTGAATTTGTGTCACTGGGATATTGAAGTTTAAGTTGTTGCCGCTGCCTTTGATTGCGCGTAATCCGCGCCAAGTTTCTTACATACATATATTTATATAGTTGTTGCAACCGCTACATACATAAACTCATACATAAACTCATATATAAGTGCATATATATATGACTATATTTGCACGCTCCGTCTTATTGCCTGCCTTTGCGCATCTCCACTTTTTCTGGATTCAACTCTTATCACCAACAATATCCTCTTTGATTTTATTTCCAACGTTATTGTCTCTGTCGTTTGCTGACACTACGTAATTGTTGTTGTTGTTATTTTTGTGGTCGTTTGTTTTGCTGCTATTTGCAATTTGCTTTGCTTGAGTGCGTTTCGCAACCGTTACACTAGTACTACTCAGCTGACATATTTACTTCAGCGTTGTTATTGTTATTGCGTTACTATTTATCTTGTAGCGTATTTACGCAATTTTAAGCGCTTAGTGTTTTTCACTGCCTGTTAGTTGCTACAGTGTGTCACTAGTTTCTTAAGTACAAGTGAACATTTTGATTTGCTCGGCATTAAATTAAAAATTTTGGTAAAAAAATTTGTTTTTTGTGTTTTTCTAAAATTGTTTTATATAAATTTTTTTCGAAAAAATTTTAACTTTCTCCAACGCTTAAAAGCAGCGAGCAGTATGAAAGCGCAAATTCCGTATTACTTACATTTATAATTTTTTAGCATATATCTGGGCGCCACATTTTATATTTCAAAGTTATTTGAGCCTAGTGTATATGAAAATTTTGACTGAGAATATCAGTCGTCAAAAACAGCGGTAAATAATTCAATGACTTTTTTTTTACTCAGCATAAAACTAAAAATTTCTATAAAATTTTTTTTTTGGTGTTCCTCTGGTTTTTTAATTAATATTATATTGCCAAAGTAATTTTTTATATATTTTTAACACTAGAAAACAGCAAGCAGCAGAGGAAGGAACGATTTCGTATTAACTGCAAGTATAATTTTTGCAGCATACATTTAGGCGCTATGCTTGTTATTTTTATGGTATCTGCCTCTAACGTATTGTATTCAAATATTTTGGCTCCGAAGATTCCTGCCGCAAATACCAATAAACATTTATTTTTATTATTTCAAGCACTTAATTACAGACAGACATTGAATTTACTTTTATTCATAATGTTTTTTTTTTCTTTTTGTTTTGTACAATATTTAATATATGAACTCTTTTGAAAGGAGAACTATAAAACCAACAGTAGCAATGAAACAATAGTTTAAAAAGTAGCACAATATTATAGACTAGAGTTAGCTTAAACATATTTCCTTCTAGCAAAATTTTTTCTGATCTTAAAGGCTTTTCGTATGCTTTGAAACTTATTGTTAATGAAAAATGTGGCTTTTATTTACCCACCACTTTAGTGCTACTGTGACAGCCTGACAGCATTGAAATATAATTTACGACAGTTTAGGTATTTTATGTAGCACAGTTTTAAGCGCGCGCGCTAATGATACATCAACTATATCTATACATATACAAGTACATATATATATGTTTGAAACTGATAATTAAGTTATTAGAAACCACAACAATGGCAACAGCAGCAGTAGCAAACAAAAATTCATAGCGACTGATACCGCACTCCAAGGAGTTGGAAGTCGTGAAAATGTGATTAATATGTTGCGTAGAATTTTGAGTGAGGCTTCATTTGCATGACTGTCAACGGGCTGAGAAACTAAGAGTTTGCTAGAAAGTGTGGGTTGGAAATTTAAAAATATGAAGTGATGCGTGTGTAAGTAATATGACTTTAAGTGTTGTTGTTGTTAACTGTATGAGGGATGGGGAAAAGTTTTTGGACTCTGTGGGCATCAAATTTTATTGAGTCAGTTAGCTGCAGCAGTGGGACTGACAACTTTATGATATTTTCATTAATTTAAGCCACAAGGGATATTTTTGAGCCGCACAAACAACAACACGTACATATGTATATATGTTAGCAAACTAGTACGCTAATTAATAACGACACATGTAGTCCCACAGCAAGTTGCGCCTACAAATGAGTGATGAGTTTAGAAGAAATATAGTTACAAAGCACAAAGGAGTGAATAAAGTTTGGCGAAAGTTGTGATATGCTGAAAATAATAGCAAGATTGACTTTAAATGGAATGCCGTAATATTATACAAATATTTGCTGCGTAAAGGGTTAGTGAGTGTTTGTAAATAGTTGGAAAGGATTTTGAGTTCAAAGTTCACAAACTGATACCAAAAGCACAACAACTTGCGAAGTTCTGAGATGGCTTTGAATTATTACGATAGCGCCTAAAAGTATATTTTCATTGAAGTATTGTTTTATGGCCTGAAAGTGTACTCGCTTGACTGCTAGACACAGCAACAACCTAAATTTACATTTATTTCGGTAAATTGTCGTTGAACTTGTTAGTTTCTCTGAACGTTGAACATATAAAAACTATTTTTAGCATACATAACGGCGCAAAGCAAAACCCACGTATTGTAGTTAAATAAATTTAAAATTTTACTAATTACTGACTGACCAGCTACATTATTTGCTTGCCTAATAGTAATATGCAGCAAGCATACTCGCAAGACTGCTACAAGCTACTAACGAAGCGTCTTTAACAAAACTCAAACCATCTTAAATCTTTTGACCCCTTACAACAACGTTTTTATTATGAAATATACAATTAGCGCTCCGCTTGACGACTTTTTGGTGGTATTTGGTTGTATATATCAGCTAAGCGCCTGTAAGCATGCAACAAATTAAATTTTGAATTGAGCGCAAATTTCATTCACATTCCACTTATAATTTATAGCGACATCGTAATTGCATTTGGCTACCTTTCTGGGTTAATACGCAAGTATTAATCTGACAAAGTACTCTCTTGTATTGTTTTTTGTTTGTCTTTTTGCTTAGCGCTTCCACTTTCCCTGGTTCAGTTGTTTTGAATAACACACTTTTCGTTGCCTTATTTTAATAACATGTCTCATTACACTTCCGTTTGGTATGTGTGGCGTAAAAATTCATCTCTCTGTAGAAGCTTTGCGAATAATTCTATTTTAGGAAATCTTCTTGTAAGATATGTGTGGATGAATATGGAGTAACTTTTAAACAAAAAATGTGTGTAGAAATTCTGCTTTGGTTAATTTGAACATGGGGTCCATCCTAATATATAATCGTGTGTTGCAAGTTTTTTTTTTACTATGACGTCTTGCTGCAAATCAGATGTTGGTACTTGAAGTATTTTCGCGCTCATATTTCATTGAATCTGTCAGCAAACGTTATGATACTCTATTCTTTTATATAGCTTTCTTCGGTATTCTTCATTGTTTTCCACCTAAGCTTTTGCCTTAGAGATTTAGCTCTTACAAAATTTATTACCTCTTACGCTACTATCCCATTCTCTTAACATTTTCTTATAATGAAACAATATATGTATATATGTAGTGGTTGATTATATGAAGCATATTAATATTTTGCCTCATGCATGCCTCATATTGCGCTGAACTGACAATCAACATCGTGTAATTTTGCAATTTGATAACCTGTCTGCCATTTTACCTCGCCACATAAATATTTTACAGTTAATCTCATATTTTTAATGTTAAAACATAATTTATTTTTTATATTATGATATATAAAAAATATACGTCTGGATTTACATAATACTTTAATGGTTAGTCGCACATTATTCGCTCTGTTTATGTCTTAAAATAATATTAGAAGGGGAAGCCTGGTTTAGAAAGTAAGGAAGCAATGGTTTAGAAAATTATTACATAATTTTTACCAACCAAATATTGAACAATAATTTAGCGACAACGCCAGCAGTCTTCTTTTAAAATTCTTAAACAAGTGAGCTTAGAAAGTAGCATGAATATTTTAAATGCCGATTATGGGACCTAGTGGGTTTTGTAATGAATATCATGTAAATGCCTACTTAAAGAGTCTATTAACTACAATAGCGATTGTTCTGCCAAAAATTATGACTCACTGGAGGTTATGTTGAATCTTTTCAGAGCTTAACTCAGAAATGGTATTGATTCAGCTGAGACAGGGTAATTTTCTTCAGGTACAAACATTTTCTTTAGAAACATTAATAAAGTTTAGTGAAATGTATGCATGGCTTTATAAGCAAATCCGTGTTTTTTTTTTAATATAAGAAACGAATGAATACGTAGGTTGTCGTTCATATTTGGGGGTTTGGCAAACCTAGTGTTGTAATCTGGTAAGTCACAATTCTATAATAAAATTTGACATTTTCGATGCTATACATACTTAGAACGTTTTGGCATACCAACGCTATTTGTGTATTTACAGTAACTTAAAATATTCACCTCGACCAAAAAATTTAATTAAATCGCGAACATTTTCGCCCGACTATGCTTTACAATTTTCGACGTGGATTAACTCAGCAACAGTGCAACGACGAACTTAGTTTAATTTTTGTCGTAGAAGCTACATCAAGGACCAGTGTTAATTAGTAGTATGGTGAATAAAATCGAAGTCGTAGATCACCTCAAGATTAATTTCGTAAAGGTCGTTCAAAATCAGTTGTTGTTTCGGAAAATATTGGTGCTTTGCGATCGTCATGTGATCTAGCGTGAGATTGAGACAACAATAGTCATGCACACATTCAATATTGCTTGAGATTTGATTTAAAAAAATGTTGGTGCTTCGAAACAAGTCTATGACATCGTAACTTGTGATAAATCGAGATATACACGTAAGAGCCTGAATATAAAGAGCAGTCGACTGTATGGGTATCTTAGGATGATCCGAATCAAACAAAAGTTGAAAGAAGATATGGTCTCAGTTTCTATCTTATATAAAATGAATATATAATTCAGTTTCGAAAGAATATTAGAATGTGTAGTACTTAGGCTTAAACTGACAAAAATTTGCAAACTGTTTTTCGATTTTAAATAATAATTTGATATTTATTTATTTTCCGAAATTTTTTTGAAAACTTGTTTATTTTAAATAAAAATGTTAAACTAAATGTAAACTTTAAATGTTTTTCGAAATCCTACCTGCCTAAAGGATATAAAAATAAAATATGAGTTCTACCATTACAGGACAATAAAATAAAATAAGTAACTCACCAAAAATAAAATCGCAGTCAAAATCGTATTTTATTGTTATTTTTTACGACCAGCTTTTGCACTAGTCCCACCCCGACACGTCTGTGTTGAACTGCTTGTTTTTACACCCAACATCTTAAGCGTTCATTTCTACATATATCCATACATAAATATATTGTATATATATGTATATATATTTTATTTTATTTTTTTTTTGCCGTCTTCAAGCGCGTTAACTCATTTTCAGCCATTTACCGTAGAGTTGCTTCTTGTTTCAAGTCTACTGCGTTTATGTTTGTTATTCTTTTTTTTTTAATTTTTTATTTATTTTTGTTTTTTTTTTTTGTTGTAAGTATTTTTCGTATTTTGTTAGCTTCAGCAATCACTTTGACAGCTTCTTATACAAAAACAAAGCTGCTAAGCACGAGCGTATGTATATACACTTACCCGTAATATACATATGTATGTCAGCGCGCATGTATTGTGCGTCTTATGTAAGATGTATCTAGTGGTATTTGTTTACGTATTAAGCAACATAAGCCAACCCTGCTTTTTTGTGGCAATCAACTGTTGCTTGTTTGCGTGTGAAGCGTGCGTACGCACACTCATGCATATATGCAAAACATATAACTGTTGAAATTAAATTTTAAAGGGTATTCTATAATTTAGTAAAGCTTCTGATTGTTAGATTTTATAAAATTTATGTCTGTGCTCGGTAACTAAAGTAGTCGAAAATTGGATTTTAGACTGCGAATCTAAAAAGTGTTGAGTTCGAATTTGCTAAGCAGAGTTTACATGGAGGTGTGGTGGAAATTTCAGAAACTAAAAAACGTTTTTTTTTTTACTAGATAATCTAAAAATTTATATAAACTAATTAAATTAAAAAAATTAAAAAAAAACTTTCAATATTTTTTTGTAGACCAGTGTAAAGTTTTTATTTGCTTCATAATTTATTGAAAAAAATCAAGAACTGTGTGTATATTGAGTAAGAATGCGTAACACTTAGCATACCTTAAGGCGCTGTGGTTGAAAATGTGAAAACAACTGTAATTGTTTTGCTGCCACCGCAAAAACTTTAAAGCCACAACACTTAGCCCACATCCACATATACTGAAACATACCTACATATGTACAGGCATTCACGAACACACACATAAACAACAAAAACAAACATTCATAGCCATACTACACACTCACACCACTTAACCACCACCAATACAACGCCATTCACAGTAAAGCTATTAATATGCCATTTGACATAGCATACTTATAGGCGTTATACGCTTGTATATAAAAGAAAATACCCACAACAAAAAGTAAAAAATAGAAAAGTACATACTTGGCAGCTTTCAAAATGCAGAAACCGCACAATAACAAACAATCAGACGTAATCAGCTACGCAAAATTATTACAGTTATATGACATATATCTTTTTATTATAATTTTGTTTTGTGTCACTTGTTTATAACTAAATTATGAAAACTCACAGCTGGAAGCGATGGCAAGAAGAAAGTAAGAAACTAAAAAAGCGAAAACGAACACACACACACCAACACATGAATGAAATGCGTACAGCATTGGAAGGCAACCGATGCGGGTCACCTCATTGCTTTGCCGGCCGCCTGTTGTTGCTTGTCCGCGTAATCGTATTGTCATCAATATATGTACATTTGTATGTTCGTAGCACACAGCTGTCACAAGCACACCACTTCCACTGCCTATTGCCACCACCAGCACTTTGTCTCTTCGGCTGTCTATCTGTCTGCTTGTCGTTATTTGCCACAATTTCGGTTTTTGCCATATTTTATTTCTTTATTATTGCTTGTGTGCTGTTCTTGTTGTTTTTTTGTTCGTTTTATATTGCGCTTCACTATATTTTCGTGCCATGGCGCCTGTTGTTATGTTAAGTTATTTTTTCGGCTTCTCTGCAATCGTGTCCATTTGGCGCTGTCATGTGGAAAAAAATTACAATAATCATCGAATCGTTTGTGTCGTTCGTTCACAATTTTATCCGTTTCCCATCGTCATACCCGGCCCCGCCAACGCTGACCGCAAACACATACTGCCACCGCCCACCCTTTATCTGTCATCTTTACTTCATTTGCCCAGCTCTTTCGTTCAGCTGTCCAATTTGTCCAACATGGCGTTCTCCTTTATTGGTTTTGTTGTGTGTGTTTTTTTTTTGTTTCTTGTTTCTGCAACAAATTTTTCATACCGTGTTCATTCACCCAATTCGACGATTTTTTCGAATTTTTTCTTAACTCGTCCTGGCCTTGTTTTGTTTTTACTCTACATAACTACAAACATTTACATAAACAAGGTTGTATATATATGTGCCAGTTCAGCATACTCTCGCATATTCAATTTTGTTACGGCATTCGTTGTTGGACACTCACTTTTTGCCACCGTCGCCGTCACTGTCGTCTTAGTTTTCATTTAAGCCTTCTTCCTTGTTCTCGTCACTCATTTGTTTCACTTATTTGCTCAACTGTCATTCACATGTCCAACTTTCTTTCCTGTTCCCCCCACCAACGTATTTAGCTTGTCTTCTTTTTCTACGTTCAATCGAAATTGGCGCAGAGCTTTCAATTGCAACGGCATTTTGTTTAGCCATATGGAAATGCAAGTACACGCTGAGGAACATTTTATGACAACAACGCAAATATTTACTTTATTCAAAAATTGATAATTATTTCTGGCTTTGAATTCATAACGAATATTTCGTAGAGCAAGTGGGCTACAAAAATTGCTTTCAAGAGCTTTTCGCAGCTTTCATTGTCAAATATCCTAATATGAGCACCGTTGATATGATGTTTTTAAGCCATTTACTTTTTAAAGGAGTTTTTAAAAATTTTCGAAAAATATTTTTCCGCAGAGTATTTTACAGTTCCATTACTGTTTTGTAGACCACTTATACTAGTCTATTAGTTTCTCAACTCTTGAGGTGAGTTGAAAATAGTCTAGTAAAGATCGACAGAAATTGATGCTTGATGCAGTGTTTAGTTTGTCGAGTCCTCATAGCCACGAAAAATCAAAGCCATTCATTTGACCTAGTCCTTTAGTTGACAAAAAACCGCTTCAATAGTTTGCGATCAAATGAGTACTAGTTGCAGACAGCGAATACCTATTGATTATTCTCTTTACGAGAATGACAAAAGCTATATTGCAAGATTTGTAAAATCATTATCTCAACTCATAAGCAGAATACGACCCCTGCTCTCAATGCTCTCATATATATTATAACTACTGCTTATTTCCAGAATATAAAACTAAACTGTTTCACAAGTTCAATAACGAATAATTGTTACAGATAGTTTTACTCACAAATTCAAAGTTCTGCGCTCCGAAGTCGCTCATTTCGTAAAATGAAAGCAAGTACCTTTAAGGCAAAAGCTTTTTACCATTGCCAGGATTTGCAGAATTTTAAGAAAGTATTTTTTATTTTTAATTTTATATATTATATCTTTATAATTTTTTCACCATATTTATTTATACATATTTTTCTTACTCTCAGCTATCGCTTCTTATGTGACACAATCGTCGGCATGGCAATATGCTTCAAACCGTAACTTCCTGCCGCACCTCCCTATAAACCCCAGCTAGGAGCAACAACTAAAATACACAACAACAACATCACTAAACACCAGCTGCAACAACACTACGTCATAGTGCGTTGAAGCCGGCTATCATTCTCCTCATTCAATTCATACCAAACACGCGCACCACCCGCTTGAGCAACTACTTGACATTTTTTTGCTTTTGCCACATTTCGCATGCAGCAAATAAAAGCAACAACAAAAGTGCAAAAATCTTTGAGCAACTCAAGTAAAACATCAATATGTATGGCACCTAGTCAAGTAAGTAGAAACTAGCGCGTTGCTTGGTGCCGTCTGCTTGCAACTAGGCAACCTAAAGTGCCAGCCTCCCTTCGGTGGTTGCCTACAGAGCGCCGTCGCACGCCGTCACCCGCTGACAAAAACATACATACATACTATGCTGTTGGCGCCCTTCTCCCTCCTGTCCGCTCACGTGCGCTTGGTTGATTGTTTGTGGTGAAAATTATCTGGGCGGTACCCGTGGTATCCACATGGTTACCAGTTTATATACATATATGCCACATCTACACTAGCGCATGCTGTCTATTTACTGCGCACTCCATCATTCTTACATAGTGTTTATCTGTTTATGTAAAAAGCTTATGTGCTCTGCACCGTTTATATATAATTTATATATAATATATTATGTAAAAATTATTTGTATTAGAGAATGCGCTTGTAAATAGATATCATATACAAACAATTCAATAAATATATGTATACCCTGTTAGTATGCGTGTATTAGTGTTTTAGAATATTTTGACATACTTAATAAACCGTTAGATGTGCACATCAACTCTGCGTAAACGTTCATCGACTTTTTCGCATATTTCTTGTTGCTTCCTTTTAGTGTTTAGTTCGATTTTCCATTCGTCAAATTTTCCTGTTAATCGCCGTGCTCTTGGCATAGACGCGTTTCACTCTCTTACATTATACGTGCTCATTTCCCCTACATACTTCCATTGTATTTCCAGTATTTCTCTCTATTTTTCTCTCTTGCGCTCTGTTATGTGTTTTCTCTTATTGGAAACTTTGTTTTCATTCCAGTATCCGTGTCTGTTTATCCGGCATTTCATGTCTACTTCCCATTTCTTCCAATATTCCAAGTTTGTTTACAAGTTTTATTCGTATGCTTCACAATCACTTTCCAGTGCGTTGTAATTTTGCTTATTCCAGTCACTTTGTCCTGCCACGTTGCTGTTATCAATTTATTGCTACGCAAAATTTTTTGTCACTACGTTTTCTTGCTTTTACGCCCGCTTTCCAGTTATATTGAGATTTGCCAAATATTTTCTCTTCCATAGCTTATTGTAAGAGCATTTGCAACGAGTTGATATGAAATTAGTTATGAAGTCCACTGTGGACAACAAAATACTTCTCGAGTTGCTAAAGGATTTTAGGTCCCGCGGCTTAAGTAAAGCTATAACTGTGTATCTAATATAAGAAATATTTTATAAATACCACAAGCGGCCCAAAAAATTGAGACACACCGGCAAGGTATTGTCTTAATGCGCCTAAAAGAAGGTGAAGAAAAACCGTTGGCAGAGTGATACCGTGCTTTGAAATCTATAGTTACTGATCTTATTGGAAAATATATGGCTTCGGTTAAAATTTTCATCTAGGTAAAATGGAGATTTCTAGAACAAAATATTCATCTAGAGAACGGCATTTCGGTTAGCCATATGGAAGAAGACGCCGATATGGGTTTCGGTTGCTTTGACTTAACAGCGCAACACAAAAATGGAGAATTGTGGAATGAAATATTCATGTAGAGAGTCCAATAGAGCTCAATTAGCATTTTCTTTCTGTAAAAATTTCAGATAGCGAGTTTATTTCATTTATTCCAGTTATTCGAAAAAACTTTTGTCTCGGATTGGATCTCGACACTCATAAATTTTGATTGTCATCAACACTTGTGACGATGTATCACATTCTGGAGAAATCATAATATATAAAAGAGCATCTGTCGTGTGTCAAAAGTGCTCTAACTAATTACTAGAAAGAAGGAAACCAATAATTTTGAACTCAGTTCGGAGAAGTTGATTTTTCCCTCAATTTTTTCAACACTGTCGCCAAAAAAAGTTTTTTAGTAGTTGTTTGCAAATACTTTATTAAAGAAATTGGAATTGTAAAAATTCGTTTGACCTTTTTCCCTAAACTTGCTGCTAGAGTTTTTCGCCTGAACTTCCTTTAAGTTATTTTTCTTGACTGAAAATGCTTGTATGGATCGAATATATGAGAATAAAGCTCACCAATTAATAGGAGTAACAAAATTATTTTTTAGCTAGGCGTAGGTAGTGAAAAGTTTTCAGGGAATTAAGTAAACTCTTTATAAGTCAAAAATAAAGTGAAAATGAAGTTCGGAAGAAGGCTTTTCAGACAATGTGCTTTATTTTCTAGAAGCGCTTTGGCAAGCATAGATGCTTAAGCAAACTAAGCAATGCAACTAACGCTGATATTAAGCAGATCACATAAAAATTTTGACTATAGTTTCAGATTTTCTACTATAGGTCGGTTGAAGAGTTTCTGCTCTTACCAAGAAATAGCACTACTAGCTCCAAGTTTTTTTTTCTCAAATAGGTACAACTGTCTTGAGAACAAGTGCAAAGTTACAAGTCATTCTGTCAAATAAATTATTCGTTTACCAGCCATTTGAAGTTGACGTGTCAGAGTATTTGTTTTAATATGGAAAAAATTTGATCTCACGCAGTGATTAGATTCTTTGTTTTGAAAGGCTTAAAAGCAAAGGAAATTTATGGACAATTGTAAGTGTATAAGGAGTCCTCACCTTCAAAACGCACCGCTGAATTTTGGGCTGCTGAAATTAAGACGTGGTCACACTAGGCTTGAAGACGATTCACGCGAAGGATGACAAATACCGCAACGACTACCAGTAATTATTGAGCAAGTTCATATTATTGTTAGCTAAGATCCAAGTTAGACTAAGCATGAAAGTGATAATGGCTTAGGCAATTCAGACGAACGAGTACTTTATATTTGACATAGATAATTGCATATGGAAAAGTGTTTTGGACAAATGAAGAAGCTATAACAGCCGTAGGCGGGTATTTTGCAGAGCTGCCGGAAAGTCGTTATAGGAATGGCATAAAATTAAAGAAGGATCATTGGAATAAGTGTATTGAAGTTAAGGAAGATTATATTTAATAAGTTTCGTACCTAAAACATAATTTTTTTCATTTCGAGCGTCGAAACTTTTGAACCAACGTGTATAATGTATAACATGGTGGATATTGTAGGTTTCCGCTGATCCATAACCAGTACGATAGCCGGTTTTTTGGTAGCTCAACTGCCATAAATTCCTACACTTTTCCACAAAAGCGCACAACTTGCCGTCGGTAATCTAACAACAAAGTTGCTTTACAGATTTTTATTTCCAAACGGAACAACAAAAAACGCAATTTTACGCAGCTGTTTTTCGCACAGCTGCAAACACACATACAAGCAGAGTAGTGCAATAGTAAAGAGTGTTTTGCTGGCAACAACCATATGACAGCCATCAACACATATTAACTACAAAATATTTCACCGAAAGTGTTGCCGGGAAAATGTGTGAACGCAACGAGCGGCAGACTCGTACATATTTGTGGCAAACATATGGCACTGTTGGCCACGGCTAACGCTAGTTAGTTGCCACAAGCCCACAACTCGCCTGCCACAGTGCTTCACTGCACTTCATTTGATGCTAACAACGACGCCTAGAATGTGGCAGACAATAAGTGTAACAAAAAAAAAAAAAAACAGCTATCTAGTGTGTGTGTAGGCGATGAGAATTTATCACGTTGCCGCGGGCGCGACGGTGGCGCAGCGCGTTGTCGTTGTGTGCAGCGAACACTACAATTTCGTTAGATTTCTTTGCGCGCGCTTCATCACTAAGCCATTCGTCGACAATTTTGTAATACAAACTGGCATTTTGTATGATTTGGCATATGTTTTGGTTGCGCCGCACTTGCCACACGCACACACACGCGCGCGCGCTGTATTGAAACCAGAGCTGCATTGCTTTTTATACACTTTTTCAGTTTATTGCTTGCAACAGAGTTTCCAATTTTTTCTATTTTAAATTTTATTTTTAATTTTTGTTGTTTCTGCTTTTATTTCTAGTCTTTCGCATTGCAGCAAAATTTTATTGTGCCAGCGCAGCGTTGTCGCTGTGTTGCAAGTTTGTTGCATGCAGCTGTGTAGCACGTGAATTTGAGCGCACAGCAAATCAAAAATAACAATAACAAACAGCAGCAACAACAAGCACACTAGTGATAGTAGCAGCAACAGCAACAGGGAACGTGCCACATGCTGCTTGCCACCAGCGCGCGCGTCGCTGGCGTTGCAGTTGAGTGCATTTGCCGGGTCAGCGGCGTCTGCTAGCATGCGCTAATGTTTTTGCAGCTGAAATATTAAATTCGCTTGTGGTTGTTGTTGCTGCTGCCCGCGAGCTGCTTCACTGCTTCACTGCTTCTTTGTTATACATATTGACTCCTGAGCGCTATTTTCGTATGTATGTATGTGTGTGTGTGCGTGATTTTTCCCAACTCGACAGCGGGTGTAATTAGCATTTTTTCGTTGCCTTTGCCAGCAGCTCGCTACTGTTTGTTGTTTTGTTTATTTCATATTGTTGCTGTTGTTGCAGTTGCACATGTTATCTTGTTGTTTTTGCTGTGCGTTAGCTAACTGGCTGTTTTTGTTTACATTTCAATGATTTCGTTTTGATTTAATTTTTCACTTTGTTTATGCGTGTGCTCACTCACGTACAAATATATATGTGTGTGTGTGTGTATGCGTTTGTGCGTATGCGCGCTCTGCCGACAAGTGCATGCCACTTGAATAGGTGCATGATATTAGTTGCGCGTTTGCAGTAGAAAGTGCACACATTTCATCTACATCCCACACGCACACAAACACACACATATTCGTAAATTGTATTCGTATTGTTATATAATGTTCAAGCGATTGGCTGGCACATAGACAAACACACACACATATATGTACATGCACTTGTAGCACGCATTACTCTAAACATGCACATAAATATTTCCGTTTTTTCCCTACATTTAATTTCGGTTGTTGCCTCTACTGCTTCCAGTGTCTCATCGTGCGTTCGCGCCAAAAATAGCGCTGCAAACTATTTCTTAGTCGAAAGCTAAACGGTCCCAATGACGAGTTTAATGATTTTGTGGCAGCAACGATGGAATTTTAATTGTTTTAGGTGCTCAGAAGTTTTTATTTTCTTCATTTTCTCATAGCTGGCCTTTCATTTGTGGACTTTTTTTGTTGAAAAAAGGCATACATTTTTAATCTTTACACATAAATTGCGATTACCATCAAAATTTATTAACAATTTGAAAGCCTGCAAAGAATCTCTGTTGGGTTCGAATTTTATAAGAATCTCACAGCTCTCTTTAAGGTAAAACTTAATTATTTCTACTGTCATTCAGCCGGCCAAAATATCGTTGGGGCAATAAATAGCAACCAAAGTGATTAAATTTAGTCGATAAGCTCTTCTTCGGCAATCTTAGGCATAATCTATGTGTTATGTATCATTTCTAAGTTCTGGCATAAGCTCAATGGAAAACTAATGTATATATCTCGAAGATAAAATGTGAGAATAAGAAATGTAACTTAAAACAGTTTTAATCAATAAATTTATGTACATACTCCTGACAGTTTGTGGAATCGTTACCAAATTCCCCAGAACATGATCGCGCGAATTTTTTCCAATATATTTTGAACCATAAAATATTTATTTTTTTCGTAAATCCGATTTCGACGCTTTGTATCATCTAGTAACTTCAAAATGTAAGTAATATTGAGGCTTTAAATAAGCTCACTTTCCAAATTCGTAGGCAAATATTCTGACTTTCCGGGCTAAAGTTGAAAAAAAGAAAACAAGGCGATTCTGCCGTATAGTGTTAGTATTGATTTTATATTTTATTATATATACTTATGAAATATATAACACAAATACAAAAGAATCCTTATAAGAATTTGTTTGAGATCGTTCAGTTAGTTTGGCAGCTTTTTGCTATAGTATTCCGATCTGCACAATTTCAGCGGAGCTTGCAACGCTACTTTAGATAATAAGCCGTTTCGAATTTCATGATTATATCTCCACAAATGAAAAAGTTGACCCCACAAGCTTTTGATTCCGATCGTTTAGTTTGTATGGCAGCTTGTATGCTTTGAAGGTCCGATATCGGCGGTTCCGGCAAATGAGCAGCTTCTTGGGGAGAGAAGAACGTGTGTAAAACTTCAGATCGATCTCTCAAAAACTGAGGGACTAGTTCTCATATATACAGACAGAAAGATATGGCTAAATAAATTCAGCTCATCAAGCTGATCATTTATGTATATTAGGGCGAGTAATAACATTTCATATAAAACTTTTGCCATTTAAAATTATGTTTTTTCACTGAGTCATAAAATTCTTAAAAAAAAAAATTTTCCTTAAAATAATAAAGTTTCAAGCTTTAATATCTTTCAAACGATTAGGTTTAGAAAAAAATCGTACGAGATCAATTTGTTGAGCATTAAATTTTCTACAAAATCTATGAAATCAGGTACTTTTTAAAGTAGTTGGAAGCAAGAGATGAATTTTTATATCTGATAATAAGAAAGAAATAAAGAGCTGTAAGGCGAAGACCTTCTTTTTACAATTAAGAGCTCATACTTGGAGAGATGTTCTTAGAGCCGTCTAAGAATCTGTTTTGCAGTTTTTCGGAGTACCAAATGAACAAATATAAACTTTTTTTCTGACCCACCCTAACGTATACATTTTGTATGGTCTCCGACGTTCCCTTCTGTGTGCTACAAACTTCGTAGCAAACTTAATATTCCCTATTGAATGTATAAATAGCAAAAATTTTTAATTTTTGTGAATATTACTTTTCAGATTTCGTAGGAAAATGGAATGAAACCCATCGATAAGGGGCAGTAGTTGAATAAGAATAAATTGTATATCATATTTAACATATACTACCTTAAGTTAGTAACCACACTGACAAATATATATGTACATACCTGCAAAGAGAAAGAAAAAGTTATTAATTAATATTAGTAAAATATAGTTTGCTTAAACAAAATAATATTGTAAAAAGTAAACTAAGTTCTAGCGCAAATTAAGCGCATTTTGAGATATAAGTCATATCAAGTACTTAGTACATGAATTTCATTGTTTCGATATTTATTTCTTAATTGTAAAATTTCAAGTCGTTCAAGATTTCGAAGTCTACTCAGACATGCAACAAGCCTTCATCTCAACCCACTTCAAAGAGTTTAATATAAACTATTTATGATTGAGCATTCACATTAATAAAACCTACTTTGAATGCACAAAAATATATAACAAACAGAAATTCAAGCATATAAAATAACCACCATATAACTTTACATTCATTGCAAAAAGATTTACATGCATAATCTTTCTCATATTTGCATTTTCAATCATTCATGTGTGACAACAAACACTTTTTCATAAACTCCCAACCGACGCACAATCAGTGCAATCACACATGTACGCTGGCAAATAGCTATAACAGTACATTATTGGGAGCCGGCCAAGGACAGTGGCAGCAACAAATCACCGACATGTCAATAACGGTTGAAAAATTGTTAAAATTGAATTACAGTTGCAATGTGAATACCATACATTGCTGCTCAGGGGAGCAAGTAAGTGAAGGGTTTGAATAATTGTTGTTGTATGCAGTAGCTGCGTGTGGGTGTGGGAGAAACATATAAAGAGAGTAAAAGAATACAAAAAATTCTACAAAAATTAACAAAAATGTATTTTCGATATTTACGAAAAAAAAATTATAAAAATTATACGCAAGGAATATTGTAAGAAAAAATAAAAACGAATTATGGAAATATTAAAAATATATTTTTATCTTTATATTTGAAAATATATATTTATAATATTTATATTTAAAAATATATATTTATAATATTTATATTTAAAAATTATATATTTATAATAGTTTCAAGAAGAGATTTTTTGGACTTTTCAGCAGAACTTAGATGGGAGCTTTATTTAAAAAGCTTTTATTAACAAAAATTAAACAAAACAAGTAGACAAAGCTTTATTTACAGTTTCAAATAAAAAAAAAAAATAATAATAATAATAATTTACATATATGATTTAGAAATACAATTAATTATTGGTTTTACATGGTAACATTTAAACTATACATATATATTTAAGAATAAATTTTAAATGCAATTAAAAAAAAAAATTTATAAATATTAGTTTTTCTATAAAAAAAAGCTTTTATTAAAACTACAGCAAAATTCATTAAGAAGAGATATCTACGAGTACATGCATGCTAGCCATTTACACCCACACACACATGCATGCCGTCATTACCATTTGGTCCGCCCAGCAGTCCCTTTAGTGTCTACGTTGGAAATTGATAAAAATGATATTGATGAATTGCTGCAGTGTGTAATTTATACACAACTAACGAGAAAACGGTAAAAAATCTCTCATGCAAAACACTGCAGCAAAACGCGCAGAAACAACAACAAACATATTTGCATTTCCCTATGCATCACACACTAACAAAAAAGTGTACAGAGAGCGGCAGGCGCGCAGGCAGTCGCTTCAACGCAGAAGATGAATGAAGCGCATTATTGACAGACGCTCTCAACAAAGCGCAACTACAACAGCACACATACACCGCATGCAGCGCCGTGATGTATGCAATGGTTGTCGAATGACGCCGCCGTTGTCACATTTGCATTGAACGCACTGTTTTTGTTTGAGTATCGGTTTACATAGCGGCACGCAAACGTACATACATACTGGCTTATGTATGTAGTTTTGTGTTGGTCCGCATAGGTGGCAACTCTCAAAGGCATTTGTATTTGTTTGCGTATAAGTTTCGTCCATTTTTTCACGGCGATTTTTCACTCTCGTTTGTGTGCTATGCATGTGTGTGGGTATTGTTTGGTGTTGCAGTTGTTTTTCGCAAAGTTTTCACTCTTTTGCTATTGTTGTTGGTTGCATTGCATGCCAAATGACACTTGTGGATTGTTTACTTGCTGAAGCTAACAGAGGGACAGCAGAATATAACTTTCCTAACTAAACGCTAGTTTTGAAAGCTTGTGTTGTCGACTTTTAGGCGCTAAACAAGTTTTTGTGTTTTCTTAATTTCATGATTTTAATATCTTATAATTAATATTTATAGAAAGTTGTACACTTAGTGTTAGTAATATGATAAAAAATTTAATCCTTTGAAATGGTAAGAAGCAGCAAAGTTTTTTTGGTTGCTGGCATGCTCAAAACGGCGTCAAACTTTTGACAATTTAAAAACTAATAATGTGTAAATATTAGTTACTTGGTGACGCATGTTATTTCAAAAATATCTTTACATTCTTCTCTTCAAAAAAAATGAGTCATATAATCATCGTAAAATAAATATCGCCATAAGGTATGCTTCTATAATATTTAGTAGGTGCTTATTTTTCCAAGACACTATTTCGTTCTCTATATATTTTTTTTAAACGCCACTTAAAAATTTTAATAATGCCATTTGATGTGTGCTCTATAGCTAACATATCTTGAGTCACTCGGCGGACTTAACTTCAGACTTCTTCTTAATAAGTTTGATTACATTTTTCAAGTAAAAGAGTAGCATACTTTTACCTCTAAAACTTTATAATTGTATTAAATTAGTTTCTAATTTATATTTTATTGCCATACACTACATGCCACTACTACTAAGCGTAATATTACTGCACATAAGTACTTGAAAAGTAATATTTGATATATTTTTCTTAGAAACAATCAATCAAAACTTTTCATGTACTTATTGTGGCATTATGAAATGTGACCACTTGTGTATTTGAGAAAGATGTATACCGTAGCACAAGCTGATAGCTTATATACCAATCGTATGTGTCCAAAAGCACTTACAATTAACTGTAATAGTTCATATTTAATGTGAGAGTGATAGAAAGTTAGGTTGTTAAGTACAAAAAAGTAATAAAGGAGTTAAAGTGAAAAGACTGAGTGGCTGCCAAGGTACATTTTAAACATGCTGAGCTGAAATTGTAAAACTGAATTGTTCAAAATATTTTTCTCATGAAAAAATCAAAACTTGATTCCACTCTCGTTGGTCGAATGGTGCTTCAGAATAACGAAGAGTAAATAGAAATTTTGTTTGTTTAAATAAACAATGCTCATGTGATTGCGTTTAGCAAATAACCTGGAAGGAGTAATCAGATTTCGCCTAAAGGTATGCAATAGATTTTTTTTTGTTAAGAAGAACTTCTACGTAGCAGCCATAGATATGTTTGCATGTAAGTAAACGATAGCAGCATAATATGCTCACGAAATTGGCAAATTTAATAAACTTACTCGTACAAGGGGCCACGCGTCCAGTGCAAAGAGAAGATGCTTCTCTAAAAACTGCCACAAGTATGTAACAAATGTCCAATTCTAGGCAACTTCGCAAAAATGTTAGACAAATAAAAATAATCAGTTGGAACTTGCGTTGTCAATAAAACTTATTTTGATGTGTGCTAAATGTTTAAAAGTATACACTTGTCGGTAACAACCCTAAAAGTGGGCAATCATATTTTGCATTCATCGAGTTTTGCACAAAAAATTACGTCTTAAGACAAGTTAATAAAGGTGGCATACCACAAGGATTGCAAGTTGTGTTCGCACGAAAAAGGTTACAAAGACTAACGGTAGTGTAAGGGCAAAAGAGGCTAAAAATCCTATAACAAGGATAAACAGCACTCAAGCTATAATCAGCTGCTTGTTTGCACCTGTGTGCTCTTAATAATTGATTGGATTGGCACTCTTCGATAGCATCGTTTGTGGCTGGCGCATAAAAGTTCAATAAAGGTTCGTAAACTCAAACAAAAGCGGGAAAATTGGGCAAATCCAAAAGTTGGAGAGCATCTTGGTTTAGTGTGTGAGTATATGTAAGTAAGACTAGTGAGTACTCAAACATATGGCAGGAGCGCTGAGCACAGCATATAAGAATATAGTGCCCAAAAATGTAATTTACATTTAAGTGTCAGTTGTAATAAGCTATAATGGCTAGTGTTTAAGACACGGCATATAAAGTGTAGAACTGTATTGAAAACCATATTATTAAACTTAAGACGCTTAAAGTTATGCAACAAAAATTAAAAACAAAAGTTGGATGGTTCACTGGAGACTTTTTTTTGGGTTAAGGCATACTATTTAACGTCGTAATAATGCGAACATTTTGAACTAAATACAGTTGCGATAATTTTTTAACAAAAAAAAAGGCGTCTAAATTAAAAATATTATTACTTTAGTCCCGGTACCCATTTATAATGTGACCAAACCTTACTTAATTTCAACCATATTCTTAACTCTACCAACCTAAATTGTGTTTTTCTTACACAAAAATATTTAAAATATTCATTAACATGTGACTGCCTTTTTTGAAAATTTATGTCAACATAACCCTTATCAAGCTGTTGACACATCACTTAAAAATATCACCAACACTCAACACAAACAATGTTTAGCACTTTCGGCCAGCGGTAAAAAGTATTATGCCTAAAAGTATGCTAACGTTACTTCTACACAAAAAACCTACTTGTCCATCATCACCAGCCGCGAGTTAATAGAAAAAATGTTGCGAGTTTGTGGTAGCACGCGATTGACTGACAGCCATATTTGAGCTGACGGTTGTAAGCCATTTTTTCAGCGTAAAAGTATGCTATATACAATCAAAATAAAGGCATATTTAAGGTTTGATTTTTGAATTTTGCTGACAGCGCTATAGTTTTTTATATTTAAATGAGCGTTTTTTCTATGTAGTTGTATTGCAAATAGTTGGAAGTGTAGCCTACTTTCTGGCGCTTGTAAATGAATTTCTTTGTAGAATTTCGGGAAGGCATATGAGTGGCATTTCTAAGTAGCTTTAACCCTTCGGGTTTTGCATTTGACTATTATAAAGGTCTATTTCCTATTTTTTTAAAACCAACAAGTGCCTGCGGCAACGTTACCTCACTAGCTTAAAGCACACATACTCTACTTTACCCTCATATGAATTCACTCATATTTCTTCAGCTGGGCTATACCCTAGGCGCTCACTTACAGAAAAGAGCGCTGCGTTTGCTTTACTGGCTGCTTGACTACTTGCCTTTGCGTGAAAAGTCAACATAAATTTAGGCGCGTTTTATTGTAACGGCTGAAAGGAAATATGTTCAACATTAAAGGGTGTAATGCGAGTTGAGGGAACGAATAAGTATTCGCAGTAGCGCACGCGAAGAATGAAACGGAGTGGGTGTGTGGGCGAGTGTGAGTAAACGCTGACGGAAATGACATATCGACAAATGTCATGCATCATTGATGTATGCCACTTAGGTAAATTTATTCGCTCGTTTGTGGCGTTAACAAAGGAGTGTAGGCGTAAAAGCTGTTGCATATATATAAATCTGTATGTTAAGTTTGGTAGTTGGGTCATATTTTCAAGTGTTTGCTCTGTGCGCACGTATGTGTTGCAACGACTGAAATATTGCTTTATTGAATTGAAAGCGACTTGACTGGTAGCAGGTATGAGAAGTTGCTCGTGAAAGCGTGCGCTTGTATTGCGATAATTGTTGCATTAATTTTATATATTACCGGTCTTTAGAAGCATTACTCTGGTGGAAAGTATGAGAGGAAGTGAAGCCCGAAGCACTAAAGCTTTAAAATGAGTAGCAAAATGAAGGGAGTAAATTGAAGCAACGGGTCGGTTAAGCAAAATCTTATGCTTGACAAATGGCAAGGCTTTGAGACATGTGCTATTAACAATTTTTATTTTAGTAATGGTTAGAGTATTAGAAAATAACGAAATAATTAACGATGTCCCCAACAGCTTGCATTTATGTATGTAAGAATACTAACTGGCTTAAACATTTCAAAAAATATTATAATTTATAGCATTATTACACGTACTTGCTAAGTGTATCTGGCTGCATAACATCCAATGGATATGTGAGAGCGGATTTAGGAATTTTGAGCAGATTCGTTTTTTAAATGCTGGTTTTTGTAAACCAATTCTTGTTATAATATGCATAAAGTATACCATTTGTTTTTAAAAGCCAATGCTCATCCGTTTTGAAAGTACTATATGAAAATTTTCAACTGTGCCTACTTTTTTCAAATCTGTTCCCATTATTGTACTATTGCTTTTCGCTCATAGCACCAGTTGAAAAGCATAAAATATATATCTTCTGTGTAAAAAACAAATTTACCAACTGTTCCCATTGTTACCACACACACATGGAAGTACTTTATAGCTTTGATTCACTCTCGCCCGTAAAATATGAGTATTAATTTGTCAGCAATTTATTATGATGTCTACTTTGATAAAATCTATGTCATCTGCTAGAAAATATTTTGTAAGTCACAATTAGTTATATTGTACAATTTTTTTTATAATTTATGAACAGTAATATAAATTTGCAAATTGAAATCTTGCTTTGCTCATACGTATACTTTTCATTCAGAAAGCTCTTAACATCTTAAGAAAAGTTTCTACAACACGAGTATATAAATTAAGTATCTTCTCTACATATTATTATGAAAAAAACGAAATAAAAGAAAACCTAAAAGTAAAAAACTAAAATACGAGACACATAGAACTGTTGAAAAAAACAGTTTATTAAAAATTGAAATAATAGCAAATGACGGTTTTCGGTAAAAGAAAAAGCAGGTAAATAATGGTGTGCTAACTGCTTATAAGGGAGAATAGCAAATGCTTTTAAACAAAAGTTAACTAAATGTTGTTGCTACAATAACTTATACATTTTATTGTCTTATCGGCAAAAATGTCATAAATTAATTTAGCTATTATTGATGAGCAAAGTTCTCGGTTTTGGTTTTTTTTTTCTTCTTGTTACCTACTGGCAATAAATTGAGTCAAATAACGATTGGTTGCACGGCAGTTGCTAAAAATTTAGCTGCATACAAACGCAAATACCAACAAATAATGTAAGCACGTAAGTTGGTGAGCTTTGCATATTATATGCACACATACTAACAAGTAAATCCACCCTGGTTAGTTTTTCTTGTTTGTGTGTGTGTTCGTGAATTTTTTTCTTTTCATACTCAACACGTACATTGTGTATACATAGACACCAATACATAGCTCTTTTTATAACACAAAATTTTTGTTGTTTTCTCTTACACTTTGTTATAACTTTATTTTATTTGTTGGCCACAAGTTCATATAAAAGTCAATAAACTAACCAATATATTTGGCTTTTTGGTAAAGTTTGGTGTTTTTCTATGCTGCTGAACTGGTGGCAAACTGTTGAGTTCTACACATATACATAAATATGCAGATCTATATATGTGTTGTTGAAATGAATATTAGAATATCATAAGTATGTGTAGACATTGAATACGTAATTGTTCTACACAAATATGTACGGTTGAGTTATATATTTTTGAATAAAAGTAAATTTTCTATAGGCGTTTTATGAATCAAATTAACGAGTATATATAGCCAGTGCATATTTGCAGCTAGAAAGAAATTTATTACAGAAAAAACTGTTCTCATCTCTAACAACTGTTCTCAAGTTCATCTTTGCTGCTCTGGATTGTATCAAATTTCTATTCTAATAAAATTCTAAAACTTATCGAACCAAGTCATCCAACAAAAACTGTTCCCAACATATTTCTGTTCTTCAAAGTACCGGTTTAAAATTAGTTTTGTTTCTTCAATTCAAATACACCATAGTTTTTATGAAAAGTTTTTTAAAATTTCAATCAACTATGCATGTTTTTTATATTAAAGGCAGAAATTGTTAAAAAAATAAAAAAAATTGTACTAAAAATAAATTACAAATATATTAAGGAATTGGGAACTGCTTTCATCATGCTAAATAAATTATTGATAGCCAACTGCAGCCATCAAAAAATTTTCCTATGTATAGAAAACATTTTTAACTGAAAAAAATAAATTTACACTCAAGCATATATTAATATTATTTTGTGACTACGAAAAATAGAAACCGCTTTACCTTACCACCCTTTGTCAGTAGCAACAACAACCCCCATCAACTAACTGCCAGTTAGTGCTGCTGTCATTATAGCGCATTCAAGCCGTTTGTCATTTATTGGCTTGTCGACAACAACGGCAAAGGAAAGCTGAAGGACATTCATACATACACACATATATATAAGATATTTTGCATAGACGTGCGCTGGTATTCCAGCCGTAGGCGGTGAATGGACAGTTAGACGCAGCGCAACTAAAGCTGGTTAAGCGCTGGCATTGGCGTCAGTGGTGTCCACTTTCCGTAAACAGCCTCAAACCGCAAAGTAATTAATTTCTATTTTAATTTGATGTCTCACCGGTACATTGGCGGCGCTAGGTCCAGTGCAGGCGACCCAAAGACAGCCAGAACTGAATGGCGAAGCAGCTGAGCTGAACTAGAGGGGCTACAGTAATAAGGCTGAAAGGCAAATGTGGTGCCTGCACACGCCAATCTTTATGATGGCGCTTGTTATATGTATATTTATGTGTATGTGTGTGTGTTTGTTTGCTACGGCGGTGCTGTGGAATCTGCCTTGGCCTTGAGGCAATTCAGCACACGACAACGCATCATAAATGAAATGAGATACGTGCAAATGCAATAACAAAAACATGTATACACCTTAAAGGCTATTAGCCAACACATCAATGGCGTAAAGGTCAGTCTGTCCGTGAGTGGTTGCTATATGAAAAAGTCTAAGAATTAACTAAATGAGTGGTGAGGGGTAGAGTCGAGTACAGTTACAGCGCCAGTGGCCATATTTATGCATGTATATATTTATCGAGTGGGGTGTGCTTGATTATCGCCGTGCTAGGCTTAGTGTGTACATATGTGAAACAGTCTCATGTGTCAGTGATATTATGATAAAACTCAATTTAATTGCAATACGCACCAAAGCGACCAGCCAACAACAAGCTGCCAATTTATATGGTATACATACATACAATTTTGTATGTTTGCGCGTATATGTGTTAGTCTACCCACATGCAGCTTCTAAGTTTTGTTTTTATGACCTTAATTATGCGCAGAATACTTAGCTAAGATTTTTGTTTGTTTATTTTTGGCCTTGTTTTCCCGCCCTCTTCTGCTTATTTAACCAGCTTCAAATTACTTTTTGCATATCCGAAAGCCGCTAGCGCCTTAGCCTTGGTAATAAGAGCGCAAAGCATGTAAAAAGGCGCACTCTCAAAGGTGGTTATAACTGCCGACATGTGCTGCATATCTATTCGCTTAGTAAGCCCACATGTGCCACCGTTGCTAATGAAAATGGCGTTAATTAGAAAAAAAGTTCTTAAGCTGTTCTTTATTGGTTTTTGGTTTAATTCTTTGCTCATGCATTTATATTTCCTACTTAAGATATAAATATCAATAAATTATAAGTATATCTATAAACGGAGAGTGTAATTGTAAACAGCAAACGGTTATTCAAACAGAGACCAATATTTAAGCATATAATAAAATAAGTTTAACAGCAGGAGTTTCACAGGCTTCATACGATAGACTTGCTTTAGCGTAAGTAATAGATCAGTATAGCATATGCCTTCTGTTAGTTTACAAGTTGCTAAATATGCTGTTAATATCTGAAATGCTATAAAAATTGATAGGCCATTGAGCAATTAGCTTCGGTTGCAAATATTGCATTTAAGCACAAATATTATAGCCAAGTTCAATCGAAGTTGGTATTTTTATATCAAACAGGCGAAAAAAAAACTGTTCCCACCGTAACAAAACTGTTCCCATATGCAAACTTTTCCCCTTCATTATATCACACATTTTACAGTTAATGGTGAAATTCGGGTTTTTTATTTTTGTTGACAATAAATGTATTTATTTAAATCAGCTTGTTCATGCTACAAAAGACAATTCCCCATAAAATTATTTCAGCAAAGCTTCCGTTAATTTTTCTCACCAATAACAAAAATTTAGTTTAGGTATTCTGCTGCAAATGCAATAATCTTTAAATTCTGCAATACTTTTCATTGCTTTTGGCGCTGTAATAGAAAAATGCTGATATTTTATTATAAGTAGTATTATCTTAGATATTTCAGACTGTTTATACCGTCTTTTAGAACTCTTCTCGCTAAACTTCTTCATTAACTAGAAGTGAATGAATTGAATTCAATTCGTTTAAAATTTCATGCATATTCTACAGTCAGAAGTAAAAATAATCTGTTCCCATCTTAAGGTTATTTCATATAAAGTGACTTTTGCAATATACAATTAAATTAAATACGCTCAATTCGATTGACATTTTTAAAATAAATATTTACGCAGCAGTAAACAAAAAACTGTTCCCATTTTCAAATATGTTCATATAAATTAATGTAAGCGATTAAAAATTAAGGTTAAGGTGTGCTCTGCTGCGTTTGCAAGCTGATTTTAGCAAATTTCCACCCAATTGTTTTAATTATGGCCCATTGAAACTCAAGCATTAGAGGAATTCAAAAGTATCGGACCGTTTTGAATAACTCACCTAATAATAATAAATCTCAATTTCTTTCTACCACAACATGACCTTTACAATATAAATTACTGAATTAAAGTGACCCGCTTATCATTTGTGTGAATACTAAGAACAGATGTCGAAATGTAAAATTAGATGAAATGATAGTAAAGCAATAAACACAAATAAACATCTACAAATAACTGCAAATGTTGACAGAGTCATAAAAGTAATTAAGCTACAACAATTAAATAAACAACAAAAGCAACAAAAATAATTAAACCTTCATGCTGAGTTTGAATAAAAGAGAAATTTACTTGATTATTGGCAAATAAAGCATAAATTTTCCAAGCGCTAATATCGTTAAGAAAAGTTTGAAGGTATGTAAATTGTGCTCCCATTTGTTTGTTCGACATATTTCATGACAAAAAATACACAAATACATGCAAGCACAATAATTGCTCTCTCGTTTAAGCTATGCAACTGTTGATAATTGTTTCGAATAAATTCTGCTGAACTTAATTTAGATATTAGGTATGTATTTGTTAAATATGTATGCATGTGATTACTATTATTAGTTGTAACGCACGACAATAGAACAGGGCGCCCAGCAAATGAGACCAATAAATTCAAATTATGGCCATAGTGGTGCTGGGTAGTTGAAAGTGCAGGGCGGTGCAGAAGAAATAACCATTTCTAGCATTGCTATTGGCTGTGCTTATATGAAATTTGTCTAAAAATAAATTCACATTCACATTCGAGTGCACATATGCCTACGAAATTACTGTTATAATTATGCCAATATTATTCCTAGCATTGCTTTCATGATAATCGCGTAAATAGCATGTACCTCTTCACAATGCAAATGCATTTTTTTTTTAATATTTGTTCGCTCTATTTAGTAGCCACCAGTAAATGCATTACCCAATTTTAGGCGCATTGCCGCGTTAATTGTATTTACTGCAAGTGCGTGAATAGCATAAATTTGGTATGGTGCTAGTCATAAATATAGTGCAGTTTGTTGTTATTAGCAGTGGCTTATATGCATATATGTACATATATAGAATTATTCAGCAATATGTAGTTCAGCTAAAAATAAGTATTATATCAAGTAATATGCTCATCAGCAGCCTTCAATAGAAGCTAAAATTGCTTTATTTTAACCGGCGTGCTTGAAAAAGTTGCTAACGTAATAGAAATTAAAAATCGACAATTTTATTAAATTTTACAACTGTTCCCATCTTCAAAGTGACCCATTTTAATCACGAAAAAACTTCTAACCAACTTATAGCTACTGAGCGTTTCAAAAATAATTTTAACAAATCTAGTAATAGTTAATACAACTGTTCCATTTATTTATTTTTTTCATCAAGCTCTAATTTTTACGATACAAAATAAACAAAGTTTTTGGTAAATAATTATATCTATATATGTAAGAACACATGAAAAAAGCTTTTTTTTTTAACATTTTCAGTCAGTTATACTGAATATAAGTTTGATTGCTGTTGTGTTGTGAATCAATTTGTAAAAGTACTTAAAGTAAACAGTTCTCAACTTTACAATATTTTACAGGTTAAAGAAAAGTTATCCCTTTCAGCAAGTTTGCATTGAATATTAACTTCATTTAAAGAAAAGTACAACAAAAACTTCGCATTAACTAAAATATAAAATGATAAAAGACAAAATTTCCAAAGGACTGGGCAAGGTCTCGTTACCTCCAACACGCTTAAGAATACCTATATTCCTTTCAAACAAAATGTCAAAAGACAAAACTTTCAAATGGCTGGGCCAGGTTTCGTAAGCTTCAACACGCCTAAGAAGATATCCGCTTCAAACAAACCGCCTTCGGATATGGTAAAATTGCTTTTTTAATTTTTGTTGCATAATTTTGTGCGTAAGCCAAATGGTTTACACCCACATTAATTGGTATTCAAGGTGATTTATTGTAAAAATTACAGCGCGAAGAATTAACGTGTCGGCGTGCCCGATAACAAGCAAGGAAATTAAATAGATAGCATACATTTAGCTTGTTTGAACTTTTTTATTTTAACTAAATCACGTTCACCCCTTGTTCCTTACATTACATTAATTCCACCAATTTCACAACAGAAATTGCATAAATCTTATAATTTTGCCTGTCATTAACCATTGCGGCGTACGGTTTTTTTACAATACAGAAATGCTTTGATTTTTCTTCATTTATTTTTTCGTTTAGTTAAAATTACAGAGACTTTTTCACAGCATGTGTTGAAGCCTATAATTATGAGCTTAATGAGTTAGCAAAAGGGTTATGCACGTATTTATTGCATAATTTTAGGATACAGCACGCTTTACCCTCCTTACTTTGCTTTATGTAGTGAATGCAGTGTGGGCTTTTAAAAATGTTGCTAATTTGAGAGAAAAAGTTCACCGCGCTTAAAAGTATGCTAAATATATATTCCAGTTTTGTAGTAAAATTTGCAAGACACATTTTTAAAGCTATACAGCCTGTACAACACAATATATGCATATATTCTTAGCATTAAATAATTTATTTCACTTCACTGTGCTCTATTAACTCACAGCTCCACATAATTACTTCACAATGCCTAATACCCATCTTAGTTCACGACATTGTTCGCATAATTAAAAGCGCCACCCCACGCGCATCCTTCGCGTTAACAGCTATGCGAGCGCAAATGCGTTGAAAGTTCTTGAAGCGTAAACAAAACATTTGACAGCATTCAATAGTAATTTACATAATTTACATTTTTTGCGCTTTTCCGCTGCCGGGCATAAATCAGTAATTTAAAGGCGACAGCAGATAGATATTGCAGAAGGGTCATAGAAAAATATATCGGCGTTTGTGTTTGAATTAACTTAAGCGGAAGACAAGTGATGTATGTGCAGGATAGCGGTTGCGTAAAAAATTTTAAAAGTTTATGAAAGATAATGAAAGCGATGAGATACCGACGTTAAATGAAGTGAGTGGTACAGTGGAGGTTTTTTTACCCAAGTTGTTTGTTTTCGTAAAAAGTGTGGTGAAACCTATAATGCAGGGTGAAGGGCTGTCTATGACACTATCCATTCCTCTAAGCTCAGATTAGCTGTAATTCAGGTTAAGAACATTTATCCAAAACTATTAAAACTTAACTGCTGAGACTATTCAGTTTGTAGTCACACTAAACTCTAAATTAAAAATTTAGTTCTAGATATTTTTGGTATTGCTCAAAACAGCTGAGGATAAAATTGCCAATAGATTAAAACCAAAAGCCGGTATTAAACAAGGGTGTAGTTCTGACATGAAGTTAGAAAGGAGTTTTGTTTCCAAAAATAAACTTTTGTTTCTCAATAAGCCGCGATTGTCTCTAAATAATATGAACAACAAGAAAAATCTCTAAGTGAGGCTTTAGAAAATCCTAAGTAGAAGCTGATAAGTTTGATATGCTTAAGAAGGAGAGATCGTACAGCTAGAGACACTATCAACGAAGCAAATTTTATACAATACGTGCGGGTCATATTCAAGTCATATTTTAACCTATAGCTATTTCATTTACTTTGGACTCTGCGCTAAAATAATCAAAAGGTAGCATACTTTTTGGCTTGCGCACTTCACAAAATTTAACGATACGCTCTTTGTCGCTTTCATTTTAATTACACAATTAATTAGTGATATAAACATTAGTTTCTATTTATCATTGAAAATAATTATGAAAGTGACATTTATTTGCAACTCATTTACATTAAAGTCTCATTTCATGTGTCACTTTGAGTATCAATGTTTAACAGGCAAACAAGCAGTCCGATAATTTGTACGAGTAGTTTATTATAATTTTATAACTTCTTCATGCTTTCCGTTTCCACTAAAAACAAACACTACTTTCTGTCAAAAGCGCTTGCTCACAAAAGCAATTTGACTAATTATGAAAATATTTACGAGCATTGAAACAACTTTAATTGTACATAGTATGCAAATAGATGTATTTGTGTATGCTAACTAGCATGCACTAGTGATATTTGTATATAATGATGGTTAAAATACTGGCAGTCTAAGCGTCACAGCATACCTTGCGATCATTAGAGAGCAAATATATGCCTTAAGTTTCAGGCACTTCAAGCAGCATATTTTTAGGCGCTCAAGCTTTATAGCTTTTTTGTGGCTTTGGAATATTTTCAAAATTCGTTTAGTTTATTTATTTAAAAAAGTTTAATTTTAAACCTTGACATAAAAAGAATAAATATTTCTTTGCGTTTTTGAGTTTGGTTTGCCAAAAATTCCTAGTATTTGTTATCGTACTTTCGCTATATTTGATAAAAACTATATGTTCTATCTTCTAATTTTTTCTAGAAAATATATTAATTACTCTAGGCGCTGCATTTATTTTTTACACTACTAGTTTCTAGCTACGCATAATAATCATAATTAGATATGTTGATAGAAGCAAACATATACCACAGACTTATGTGTAATAGAAATGCATTAATATTTTTTATTAGTATTACTATATTCTGTTAGGAAAATTATTATTCTAATTACATTAATGACTACGTAAGGAGTATTTCCTTAACGGGATGAGGGATTTGAGAAAACGAGCTGGCAGGCCTTTAGATAAGAAAAAAGTAAGCACCTATGACTTCCACCACTAATAATATGTTTAGAGGACGAAAGTACCTAAATTGGTTAAGAATTGTTCAAGATTAAGTTTCGAAATCGAAAATCGTCACTAATTATTTAGTCAACAATTTTCCCTTTTTGTTGCTGGCTAAGAACACAGCTGCTGTTGGCAGAACACTAGAAAGTTTTCAGACTAGTTAGAGATGTTGAAACCTTATTGTGACACTTGTGCACAGCTAGAAGGAGACTATGTTGCGAAAGGAGTTGCATTTTTTCAAAAATTTCGTTTTCTTTTGTATGCTAAATATTTAACGCACCATCTTTGTAATTTATATTTTCGTAAAGCTACATTAAAATCATTTGAAAACAGAATTTCTTTAGAACTTAGCTTTGCATCGAACTAGAAATAACTGCTCGTCAAACTTTTCAACCAAAAAAAGTTTTTTTTTTACCAAGAATTGAACGGAAATTAGAATAACTTGAATTAGAAAAAGCAAATCGAATATACCATCCATAAAAAGCAATGTCTGAAGAATAAAAACGCGCGTTCACACGCATATGTACACACACCTATACATTGAATTTAGTATATTCGTAAAATTTTTCGATTTTTTTGCAGCCACGCACCCAACTAATCAAAGCAATTCAACAGCTAAGATTAGCTGACAGATACCCTTATATGCATTCACATACACACACATATTTAATCGCACTCGCATTGTAATGAAAGCTATTTAACTTTAGAGGGAAGCCAGCTAATGCAGCTATAGCTCACTGAACAAACCAGCAAGGAAGCGAGCGGAGAAAAATATGTCACATAAAAACCAAATTCAATGCGACACATACACTCGGTAGCATAAAAATGGCACTCAATGTTAAGCAAGTAAGTGTATTTGTGTATATGCGCTGCAGCAGAGTTGCCAGCAGAGTAGTTGGGGTTTATAGCCGTGTTTGTTGGGTTACACGGCGATTGCGAGCAAACGCAGAAATAATCAAATAAAAACGTAAATGTGTCGACGAATTGCGCAGAAATTAGATTTCGTGTGCTGTTGCCGGAAAAATGAACATGAAATCACACACACACACACACATATATGCCAAGGAATATGCGAGTATGTGAAACGCATATATATAAATAAATATGTTTGCGTAGTTATATTTAAGCTGAAGAAAAGTACGGGGTGGAAGCTAGCAGTGTATGTAGTAGTGCCCGGTCCACTGCTGAGTGTGTGGCAGGTAAATGCAATCAGCATGAAAATCTGCCAGCAACTGCAATGAAGTCGAACAGATTGCAAGCAACTGCCAGCACTCAATTCCCACCCCCTACTCCGCTGCTATTACTATGTAAGCCGCATGCACCGCACAGATAGCTTTTCGTTCACCTGTTACTCTTGACAGCGCTTTTGGTTTGGCGATGCTGTGAAAAAATTCACGCCAAAAAACACAAAAACAAAAACAAGAAAAATCACCGAGAAATCAGTGAGCATATTGAAAATGCTTTTAACCATCACTAGCAGCACAACAACAAGCATGTGCGTATGGCTTTTAGCGCCCGCACACATACATATACACCAGCAACTGCCATTATATTCCCGTTGCGCTAAAAGCCAACTATGGCGATATGCCACCTTTAATTGGATTTCATATTGTTTCATGGCTTTATAGTTTCTAATGCAATCTACAGTTCGCATTTGCCATCACCGCCCTCTGCTCCGGCACGCTATCAGCACTGCCCAGCAATTTTAGTGTTGCCCTAACTGTCACAGTGGCGTTGTCGTCGCGAAATGTTGCCAACACGAAAACGCAAATACCGCTACTAGCCCACTCCCTTTGCGAATTTTCGCTATCGCTCACATGTAAATGCATTTACCGCTATTTGTTACATGGCGCTGCTACAGGGCCGCTTGTTCGCCTGACAGCGCGTACCATGTGTCTGTGAACCTCTTAAATGCGCTGAGACCAAAACTTGTCAAACATAACTTTGCATTTTTATGTTGCTTAATGTCATTTGCGGGCGCAAATATGTGTGCGCAAGTATGTTGGCGCGTATCGAGTGACCTTCTCTAACAGCACATACATACGTTTTGGTTACATTTGCAAACATATTCATGCTAAAATATTTATAAAGTAGTAAATGATAGCGTAATACCCAGTAGAATAAGCAAATGGCTAGCATGAAAGTTTTATTTGGTAGCATAGTGTGGCTTAAGTATATGCTAAAATTATTTTTATCGTCGAAACTGATTTTCGAAAGTTCCAAATAAGCTGCTAAGCGCAGTAATTTACGTTCTTAGCCTATGCCCACTTATCAGTGTCCACCTCATACCACTCACGACTAACAGTCATGCAAACTAAGAGATTTTAGGAGGAGCTTCAGACGAGTTTTTTTTATTTATGCTGATTAATTGGCAAAACAATTCAAAGAGTTTTTCAAAAGTTGAGTATAATTGAATCGGAACAATTTTTATGGATGCCTATCCAAACCTAACCTAAAAACTCTTTTTTATTACAATATATCGACCGAAAAGATGATAGCCTCCGTTTTATGGGATGCACAATGTGTGATATACAGTGCTTTCTTGAAAATCTCTTTACATTTCCCGCCAACAGACTTGTTCTGTAAGCAACTGGCAGCGAAGTCAGCATTTAAACTGCGCGAATACTTTCCAGTGAAGAGTGAGAAAGGGTCGCGGTGGACATAGACGCAGCGCTAAGCACCTATACAGATTGGTTAAAACTAGATAATTAAGTGGGAGCTGTTGCCTTTTCAGTAAAATTAGCTACCCAAAACGCCTTCCGTCTACCAGACCATTCCTTCCAAGCGGAGATCAGTATCTTCCAAGCGGAGATCACAGCAATTATAGAAAGCCTTCTTGTTCTGACACAGAGTGTGCTCACAACAAGGAATATATTTATATTTACAGATAGTCCAGCAGCCTTGATATCATAAAAGTCTTAAGCCTTCGTTAGAAATATTGAAAGAAAGTCTTGATCTCATAGTGGATCTAATATTATATTTCACGATAAACCTTAAATGGGTTACAGATGAACTAGCCAAGACAGGCACCACCCTACAATTAGAGTTCGAAAAAGAGAGAATATATATGCTTCTGGCCACTTGTAGATAGTTAATCGGTAAATAAGTTATACATTTAGCTGCGTCTCGGTGTAGTCAATCCCTGACTAGCTCAACAAGCATGCCAACGTAAAACGAATTCAAAAGGAATGTTATAATAACTCTAGTAGGAGTACTAACAGATCACTCTCTAATTGGCAGATATGCCAGCAGACTAGATATAGTCAATAGTCAGAAAATGTCAGGAGATAGAGAATACTATATTACATCTTCTATGCGAATGCAAGGCTCTATACAGAAAAATAATCGCAACTATAGGTCGAGGGTTTTTAACGACGTTTCGGAGATTACACACATACAAATTTTTGTACTGATAAACTTCATCAGACGTTGCTTCTTGAGGTTCAAAGAAAATATAATATTTCTTCTTTTGTATCTTCTTTAATGAACAGGAAATACGATATGAAGAATTTGACTTCACGGAAAAGTAAATTATTTAGTTATATTCAGACCACTTTTTGTAATTATTTTCAGTATTGAGGACATATTTGTATCGCTTTCTTTGTAGATACAAACCAACTGACCGAATTAATAGATTCAGGAATCACCTCAAAATCTTACGATTTTCAGGTATTCGATAATATCTATCATTAACCGTGACAGCTGTCATTTAGCGCACACGAGGCCAACGATAACACGAACACTTAACGGTTATATACATACTGTTACATATATATATACGCATGTATATACGCATGTATATAAAGCATGTATATTCGGAATCGTGTGAGTGGCAGTAGTATTGTTGCTCAACGAACGAAATCACGTTTGAATTTCTTTCGGACCTAATGACCTGTGCCATGTGTTTATTAAATGGTATCCACCCGACCTAACTACGCAAATAAATGCCAAAGGACATGTTCATAATGCATATAAGGTAAGCAAGGATGTTGGTGAGGGTTTCACGGATATACATATGTATGCTATAAATATATATATAAACATTAACTTAGTTACTAAATGACATATATACGCACAATCAGGGTCGGCCGTAGTCGCCAGCTGTTACAGGCTAGCTGGCTGCGGTGCTGCCTGGCCCACAACCAACACTCACGTCGAAAACTTTGCTATGGTTAATTTTATTAACGTTAAATGCTTTTAGCCTTAATTTTGGCTTACATATGCATATATTCGCGAACTGTTTCGGTTGCCATAAGTCCTTCGTTCGTTTATTTTTTTTTTGTTTTCACCATCACACTTTTGCATTACATCGTGTCCACTTAATCATTGATAAGCATGTGCCTTTGCAGACAGCGTTGTTGTTGTCGTTTTTGGCAACTGTATTTCAACGAATTATTCGGCCAAATTGCCGCAGCAGCTAAAATTTTCATTCGAATTTATTTACGCGCTTACAAAGTGCACGAATCAAACACATATAAACATCCAAACATATATACATACATAGGTTGAGTATATATGTAAATATCACTCACTTCAATGCAATCATTTCACCGCTTTGACTCACACTCGTTGGCGCCCATTAGCTACACTTAATAGCCGTGTTAATAATTTCCAATATGTTGCAGTGGCGTTGCTGCTGTTTTGAGCTTTTTTCGTTCACTTTCGCACACTTTCCCTCACACATGATTTTGCGTCATATTTACGGGGTCCCCACATATTTATTTGTATATATAATACTTATCTGGTATATGTGTATGTGTGTTCGAAATCTCAATCATCTCATTGGTTTGAGTTGTGCTTTCATTCGCTTTTAGTTTAATTAACGCTTTATTGGTATAAATGTGACATGTTACTATAATTGGTCGAGCAGATTTTTTCATGTTCTCGCTTTGAGTTTTGCTTCTGCCCTCAGTGTTTTTTTTGCCTGTATTTGTAAGTTGTTAAATACTTCGACAAATGGCTGCAATTACCATTTCCAGACATTGACGCAGGTGCATTTTAAAAGCATTACGTTGCTCTGGCTAATGTAATCACGTTTTTCGGCTCTTACGATTTTCGTTATTAAATTTAAATAAATTTCAGTTTAATATTGTAATAAAACTTTACTGGCTTTTAATGATAGCTGTGAGTGTGAAAAAAATGTAGAGATTATTTTTCATGCAAATTAAATGGTATTAGCCGCTGCTTCATACAATATTTAAGTCAAACTTCTGTAGGCGTAGAGTAAAAATCAATCGATTGCAACGAATTTGTGTTGCGTAACAAAATTTCGTCACGCTTATTATGCACAAAGCACTACCTTAATGGATGCTGGGTCGTATTGAAGTGTGCTTTTGTTGATTTGAAGAAATCGAAGTCAAAATAATGGAAAAGGTTACCACCTGTTTGAAAATGTAAAGTCAAAATGACTTGGGAGATAAAAGAGTAACACAATATAAATGCTAAAGTGAAAAGGAATGACAAAACATACATGTATATGCAAATATACTTTGAGAAGGGTTGCCACCTGTACAATACTGAATGCACTAAAATTTATAAGTTACACGTATAAAATATGCGCTGCAAACTAAGGAGTTTTAAAAAGGTTACAGCTTAAAATATTTCTGAGAGGCGTTGCCAATTGTTCAGAATTTTTTCTAATTAAATTGAACTACTTTCTTATGACACAATATACATATATTACTGAAGAGGCACAAGAAAACACACATAAGTGAATATAATTTATTTTTAAAAAAGTTGCCACCTGTAAAATACAGAATTCACTAAAATTGAAGAGGTTAACGAGTTGTTGCAATATGCATGTTCAGCTAAGAAGCTTTAATTTTTATATTTGTAATTTTAGTTTAATATGTAATTATTTTTGAGAAGCGTTGCCAATTGTTTAGGTTTTTTTTTCAATTATATTAAATAAACAGCATCTTCTATTTTATTTTACATATAAAAATATGCGTATTGAACTGTAGAGCAACACCAATTAGTTCGCACATCAAATTACTAAAATTTTGGCAAGGTTACCAACTGTAAAAATTTTAATTATAAAAATTTAATCATTTTGTTGTTACAAATTGGGAATAATTAAATAAAGGGATTAAGAAGAATTGAAAATAATTTCGAAATAACTGTTTGGAAAGGTTGCCAACTGTCAAAAACTTTATTTAAAAATTTTAAAATTGAGTTGTTACAATATGAGTATTGAATTAGGGAGCCTCAAGTGGAAACGAAAATATTTTTGGTATAACTTTTTAAAAAGATTGCCACATGCAAAAAATTTTAAATTGTTACAATATGCTTACTGAATTAAGGAGGCTTAAGTATAATTGAAACTATTTTTGTATTATTTTTTTTTATCAACTTTTTAGAAAGGTGGCAACCGCAAACAATTTTTTTTTATATTTTGAAATTGAGTTGTTACAATATGCTTACTAAATTAAGCAGCCTTAAGTATAATTGAAAATATTTTCGGAATAGCTATTCGTTAAGGTTGCCACCTATGACCATTTTAATAAAAAAAATATTAATTTAATTTTTAAACTACGAATACGTAATTAAGGAGATTAAAGACGAATTGTGAATTTTTGAAAAAAAAAATTGTATGAGTAATTTTTGAAACTGAGTTTATGCGATATATCTGAGTATATGCAGTTAACAGAGAACTTAAAGAGAAAGAGAGAGAATTATAGAGAATAGATACTAATTAACATATTTAGTATTTATGATTTCTATTAAACGCTCTCTGATCAAATTGCTATTTTTTCGCACAAAATAATTAATGAAAAAAAATGTTTGCCTTTTTAATGAAAAAACTATAAAAAATAATAACTTTAAATTTTTAAATTGGTTTTGTATATAATTTGAAATCTGTGCAAGTAAAAAGTGAAGAGAGTAATATATTTTTGTAACACCCAGAAGAAAGCGTCGGAGACCCTATAAAAAGCTTTTTATCAAGCCTTGTCCGTCTGTGTGCATATAAGCGAATCAGTCCCTTAGTTTTTGAGAAATCGATCTGAAATTTTGCACACGTTCTTTGCACTCCAAGTAGCTGCTTATTTGTCGGAACGGCTAATATTGGAACGCTATAGCACATAGCTGCCATACACACTGAACGATTGGAATCAAGTGTTTGCATGGAAAACTTTTTATTTTTACGAGATATCTTCACGAAATTTGGCACAGATTATTATCTAAGACAATAATGTAATTTCGAAAAACATTTTTAGATCGCATAACCATAGCATATAGCTGCTATACAAAGTGAGCGATCAGAATTAAGTTCTTGTAAGCAATCTTTTGTGTGTGAAGTGTGTTATAGCTTCGTTGCCGTTAGCGAAGTTAATGTTTTTTCTTGTTTTTCTTGTACTATGAACTATATGAGTGAACAAAAAGTGCAAAACTTATTTTTCACGCTGAGTTAATTGCTATAGAAATCCATACTAAATAATATTGCAAACGCTTTGCATACAACCAGCCTAAGGCTACTTTTTGTGTGCATGACGCACCAATACACGTATATTTACTTATTTGCACATCCATCTTGTGCCTTTTACAGCTTCCACTTGCAAACATATGCGTGTGTTGTATAGATGAATATACAATATATGTATTTGGAACTATCTACATATGTATGTCTGCTTTTTACAGTTTATCTATTAAATGCATACAATAGTAAACATCTATATAAATATATATATAGTATATTGTACAAACGTGTATGTGTATATTACTAAGTTTTGCCAGCAGGCATAATTTAAATAAATTTCATCACATATAACTATCAAAATTAATTACGTTCACGCAAATGTTGTGTGTGCCCGTTGTATGCAACCAAATATGCGCTTATTAAATTCACGCACACATTAATGCACATACATATAAATTTACTAATGATTGCAGCGTCGCTGATTAGCTCTTTTGAATAACAACATTTCTCCACTGTGAGTGTTTGCTATTAAATGTATTTGAAACGAAGAATATAAATGCATAAATTGAGGATTTTGGAATTTATCTCAAAGTTAACTGCTGTTACTTAATAGCAGGCACTTTAGTTGTATACCTTATATGGCATATGTATGTGCTACCCTACTCCGCTTCGCTAAACGCATACAAGTATTAAAGTGAAGTAGCATTAGCTGCCACAAACGCTTAGTAAGCCAATGAAGTCAAATATCTAACAGCAATGCACTCTAACAAGCCATAAAAGTACATGAGCAGTTACGAGAAGGTATTTAGTGCAGTTTATGGCAAGCAGTTTAATATATGCAAAAGTCAAACTACTCATTTATCTTAGATTCAGAAAACTAAAGTTGAGTTTAGTGTGATTCAATAACTCAGTAGGCTTTTGTAGTAGTAAATTAGCTGCTGCTCGGAAATATTTAAGCTTACAGAGCTTATTGAGCGTTTTTTTGCATGTTAGCTTTAGTACAGGCTGCTGAAGTCGAAGAGTTGAGTGTTAAGCCATGCCATGTGGGTTGTAGATTTCAATTCTAATCAAAACAATAAAAAACTGTAGTTAAGCTATTCTCACATTTAGTTACACACCAGGTTCTTCGTTATTAGAATGAAGCAGAACTGTCAACGCTAGAAATCACTACCATGATAGTGTTCTGTAGCGCTGGAGAATTGGTGACTCTGCACCACCTAGGGAGCATTAGGAATGAATTGTCAACTGAGACAGGTCCCTCTTTTGCCACTGGAAGTTACAATAAGTGGCTTTTGAGCGTTATTAGCCCCCTTCTATTCGCGGCTTGGCCTATTCCGCAGTGAGGCTCTGTCTGGTTAGCGAAAACCCATTTATTGGCCGGGGTTGCCGTTACCAGGCCGTATCTCTGATTTCCGCTACTCCGTCTAGCGACGAATGCAGTATTTGTGCCTGTCGGCCTTACGGTATGCTTTCGAGTTGCTGTCCAAACCGTGCCTATCTCTGCTCAGAGGTATTTTCTTAGCATACTCTCTGGAATTTATAGTCCTAAAAGTGTTTCAGGTACTATTTAAGGCTGGCACCACTCGACCTCTCGCCTGCTGGACAGCCAGCTGCTGGTTGCGGACACTCCTCTTCCTCTTCTTTGTGATTCTCTCGATTCGGAGCAGCTTATCCTGCTAGCAAAAGGTTTATTCGAGTTCATAATTCTTTTGCCGACCGCAGATGCTTCTTCCTTGAAAGGGTCAGGTCTCGAGTTTTTAAGGAGCATACAAACGTCATGGCCAGAACCTTATGACACGGTAAGAAGGTTGGGAATGCTCCATCTGAGTACAAACGAATTTACGTCGTGGCTTTAAAACATCCAATGGGCACCGGAATTGCATAACACCTTCGATTATGAGGTGGCAGTTCTATCTGTGGAGTACCATACACAACCAAGCACACCTTTTGGGAGAGTCCAAATTGCGTTGCAACTTAAGCATCTACATCCCGACAAGCTGCATTCCATTCTCACCAAATTTGGATTCACTCGCTGAGCGCCTATACTAAAGCCTCTACTTTACACTAATTCTTATAGAGTTTACTTATGCCAATTTGAGCGTATTTGTACGCTTACACAGAAGTAAGCTGATCAGTGAGAATTAGCACAGCACAGCCGCATATTTACACACACATCCAAATATATATATATATATACATATAAGAGTAAGAGCAAATTAAATTGTTCACTTTATACATTGACTTATGGTAACCATTGCCATAACTAAGTCTCTGACCGCAAAGGAACTTCCTGCTGCAACAACAATACATAAATGCACTTAAATTTAGAGGCAAATATAACTGCAAATACACAGATACTGTTTACTTAGAATATTTTGTATTTTTGGTGCTGACACATTTTGCCGGTGAGCGCTTATATACATGTGAACGCTCATTCTCTAACAGGACCTTCACAGCCGACTGTCTTCCTCGAGCCAATAGAGCGATAACTGTGCAACAGTGTGTCGTTCCGTTATTGTGCCATCTGCATAGCCGGCACTCAGCCGCTTTCAAGTAGATTTATGAATTTATGCAGTGTTTTGTATAGGTGCCAACATCAACGGTATCACCAGCATCCTCGAAACTCTAGCTATCGCACTTGCTACCCGTTATTGTTGCATGTTTCCGGCATTGTGCTGCACAGTGTTGCACAAGTCCAACACATACTCACTTATGTTTACTAATCACTACCTGTAAGCAGTCTTGCCACTTGTAGATGGGAAGTTGTGCAATGCCAAGAAGATCGTGCCACAAACGCTAGTGTGGTGTACTAACAGATGTATGTATGTATGGTGTGTGCGTAAGTCTGAGGTGTGTCTTTGTTGCAATCTCTGCTTTTGTGGTTAATATTATTTCGTATTTCTGCTTTAACGATGCCACACGTTGCCATGTTGCTGCTGTTACAAAGCATAATAAGTTTGCACATATGTGTGTGTGTAATGCTCTACGTATAATATACATACTTACATATGCGCTTTAATAATGGTGTTGCAATGTTGTCGCATAAATGACTACTCGAATTTGTTATAAGCTATGTTGCAGTTAGCAAGTTGCATGCATTTGTTATCGCCAACCTCGATTGCATAAGTGGCGCACGTCTGAAACGGCGAACGGACGCAAATTGTGCGCTGCCATTGCCACACTATTTTAGTTTTGGTTTTGTTTTTGTTATTTGCATTTGTACAATTTTCATTGCAACTGCTGCAGATTGTTTCTACACGTTTTTTGTTGTGGTCGTCAGTTGTTGTTGCTGCGTGGTAATGCTGTTGCAGGCATAGCGTGGTTGAAGTAGTAATACTTATATTATGACACTGCTTGTTGTTAGCAACGGTTATACACTTTAAATGGTGAAGATGCTCTCAGCAATATATGTGCTCTTAGATCATAAAAACATATTCCCAATTGGAACATCATAAATATGCTTAAGAAACTTAAAGAGTGCCGAAAATCCAAAACTGGATTTAAAGTAAGTTTTCGTTTGAAATAAGTATTAACGTTCCGATTATTCAAAGTATTGGGTTATAGACCCGGCATGCCTCCCTAAACAATAAATCGAACTATTGCAGTGAAAGAGCTACAAAGTTAAATATTATAACATTTCACTCTCTTGTGCGAAATTTTCTGAAGAAATTTTCGCTCAACGCGTACAGATCACTTAACATTTCTTATATGAGTACGTGTACATCAATACTTATATATGTAATTCTTAATTCATTAAAGCAAAGCTAAACGAACTGTATATCAAAGTTGAGAATTTTATATTAAAAACCAGTGTTTGTTTTAAATCGAGCACAGCTACTCTCTGCATACGAGATATTGTAGAAATATGATTTAAACTTGGTTTCCGAAAATAATATTGCTTTGTTACTTTGAGAGTCAGCTCCGGTCTGCGAGCATAAAATTAGTGAAATATGCGCTAATATATCAATTCGTAAAACCTAATAATTGTGCAAACAGGTTGTTTGAAAAGCTTCTATTTTCATAAAGAAATAACACTACTAGCTCCAAATTTTTTTAGATCCAAAATGTAATACTTCATAGTGGATATATTTGGTTTTGCCTATTTCCCATAAATCAGCGAAAGCTTTTACATTTATATGGCTTTTATTAAAAGGTTTTTGTGCAGGTAAAGCAGGACTTTTAAATCATTTACAGCCACGAGAGCAGAACGAAATACACTGCGTCCGCTGCCACCTTCGGCTATTTCTCTTTATGAAATCATATTCTAATTGGGTAGCGTTGAATATCAGCATATTTGCTTGTGTCGAGCTAACTCCTCATATTACCATAGATACCTACATGTGCTACCTTTACGATAGAAATATGAGAGATATTTCCAAGAAATTTTTAACAGAAATGCATCAAACAGTCGTTTATTGCTTTAGACGTTCTCCTGGTTATGATTGCGGTTGCACTGAGGTCGGTTTGCTAGTCAGTTTAACTAGTTGCGTACAAGTAAACTAGAGCTATTTAATATAGATATATACATGTTATGCAATTATGTTCATGTGTGTGTGTGAATGTGTGCCACTGATTGCTTGTGTGTGTGCATTTAAGCATAACTTAAATTTAAGTGGCAACATTTGTTTCATAACATGTCATTGATGTGGTGCGTGCAAAACAGTTTTACAGTTACGTGTGCTAGCGTGTTGCCAGCTTACAAGGATGTTACTATATATATGTAAGCTATACAGAGAGTTGCAATATTAAATTAAAAGCGCATGGGACGTATTGAAAGCTAAAATATGAATAACTGCATTTATATATAGATGTATATATCTGGCAACCACCACCCATACAAACACATTACTACCTGTCATTATCTATTATTTCAAAAGCTGCAATCATTAACAGTATTTTGGCATAAATAAATCATATGAAATCTGCCACATTATACATGTTGAAAACAAATATACGCACACACACACACACACACATACACACAAGTGCATGCATTAACGCATCAAGTTAATGTTAAATAAGTCAGTGCTGTTGTCGATTTGATATTGTGGTTTTCTTTGTCATCTAAATTTCGCAAGTAGCGGTGAATTGTGGAATTACAAATTACATTAGTTGCATAATAAATAAATTTTATATGTCGGTGTTACGACTAAGTTAAATTAGTGTCTATAATAGTATATATAAATCTGTAATAATTATATGAAATGTTTGCTTTGGTGTTTAGCACTTTCAGCTTGCTTCATTCTTTTGTCATGTCAGCAGTCAATTTAGTTGAACTTTAAGTAATTTTCACATATCTGCATGCAATTTTAGCCTGTATAAAGTATATACTATATAGTACGAGGGTTGCATTTTATATTCCGGGTTTAGATATTATGTGTTATGATAAAAATATTATAAGTTATTTTAGATGTATATGTTATTTTTTGGGTATTCATAGTCATATTTACATAACAAGTCTTTCTCTTATCCAGAGAAAATTTTGGCTAAAACAAGAAGAAACGTTAACTTGTGAACCACCAAAGCTATAATACTCTTCACAGGTGCATTTCTTATAACATAAATGTTATAAAGAGATATTCACCTTAATTTGGATTAGTCAATTTGTATGGCAGCTATCCGATCTAAACAATTCCTTCAGAGATTCAGAAAAACAATTCCTGACAGCTGGTTGGGAGAAAAGTTAAAAAAAAAGAATCAAACAACGCTTAAAGATTCTCTTCTTCTTCTTTATTGACTCAGGAGCCTATTTTGAAGCCGTTAATAAAGATTTGTATTAAAATACGTAAAATTTTATTTATTTTTATCAGTCCGGATCAAATTTGATCATATGCTCTATATCAAATAGGTCCACAATTTTCGAATTTGAATTGAGACGGTTTGTACTCTTAGTCATTCATGCCTAACTCTGGCAGTACATCTTAAAGAACAAAATTAGAGTATATCAAGTGCATAACTTATGTATTATGTATTTTCCTTAAATCAGAGGAGAAGTGTAAGCTGTTAAAGAGAATGATTAATAAAATGTGTATTAAAATGAGAGCAGCATTGGAGTAATAACAGTGCTCTCCTTAGTCTACATATGAATAGAGTACAAGGAATGACAAACGCTATAATTTTAAAAATCTATCAAAACTAAAAAAATAAATAGAGGTGCTGTAAGAGTCTTTTCAAATGCATGTTATATATGCTATTTTAATAGCAGGTATTAACTTCTGGTAACTGTGACTAATCTCCTAGGGACGAAAGCGTTCTATATTATCTGAACTAAATCTACAAATATGTAAAATGTATTTCATATTAAAACCCTACAACTAACTCGTAATTCTAAATAATTTTTTAAATATTATGAAAAGTGCTGTTTTTAATAAATAAAAAAATATTCATAATAGCTATCTTGCATCTATATTAACAAGCACACGCTTAGGCGCGTTGAAATGAAAAGCTTATTAACAACAAAAACAATCAACGAGCAAATAAACAGTAAAATACAAAAATCAAACAGATTTTCAACAGATTTAAACAAATGTGTCAGCGCCAGCAATTCAAAAGGATCAGTCAGTAGTGGGAACAATAAGGCCAATAGGCGCATATATGTGATGAGAGGAGACAGTGCAATGGATAGACGGCACCGACTGTATGATAATAAGCCTTCCGCTAGGCTTACAATACAACTGTTGAGCGCACAATTGAGTTTGGCTGCGGGCGGAGAAGCGCGATGAGATTCAAAGGATCTGCGCGCAATTATATCAATGAAATACAAAGGATTATGCCACAGTCACGTACAGCAGATTGTTTGTTTATTTGTTATTGCTACATACATATCTATGATTGAATATACATTTATACTGTATATATAGTGTATATGTATTGTTTGTTAAGCGTACACTGTATGTTAGTTATTGTTGTGGCGCTCGCGTGCGCTGTCAACAGCCAACCTAACGAATGACAATCAAGCGAGTCAACAGTGTTGACAATAGCTTGTAGGTAGCTGCAGTTCTGTGAATTTGCAAGGGATAAGCGAAAGCAGTGGCTTGAAAATTTAATAAATGGCATGTGCCGAAAATTTATGTGCTAAAAATAGACTACAAAAACTGATTTATAAGCAATTATTAGCATTTCAATTCTAGTCATTTCAATTTAACCAGTTTAGTGGCACTTAGCAAATGTAGCACCCCTTTAAACGTTCCTAAAAGCCACAACTTGCTCACACGCTTAATATTTTATTGCTTTTAATGAGCGCGAAAGCTCTTCTCGTTCGTTTGTCTATGCATGAGCTACTCCAAATCGCCCAGTTGTGCGACATTTGCAAACAAAAATGAATCGCACTTCAATGCTTGTATTTATTTATGTTTTTTCATTGCCAAACAATCACTTGGCTCGTGGCATTTACGCTTTAACGCACCCTGCGCTTAGCCTGCGACTGCATTCGTAGCCGCTCTGCCTCATTCTCTCTCCACACTCACACACACTCATGAGAGACATCAGTCATCATTATTGTTCCCACATTCAATTACAACTGGCATACTCGACAATATTTGCACTTGCGTTGGCATATCCATGGAAATACACAAACATCCTGCACACATAATTACCGCGCACATATTTTCGCTATGCAGTTTTCGTTTGGCGCTTTAACACATATTTTCTTCATTGTCCTTCACATGTTTGCTCGCTGTATTACAGCGCATATTTCAATTTCGCAATTCATCGCTGCTGCGTTGGCAGCGCATGAAACTCATATTTGTTTGCGGTTAAGTGTAATAAGTATTTATTTGTGCGCTTGTTGCATATTTGCAGGCGCTCGTCATTAATGTAAATATTTCTCACGAATTCATCAACAGTCCACTTAACGGTTGTGTTTTCGCAAGTATTTTGTACTTACAGTTATAGTTGTATCGTTGCGTATATTTCGAAGAGAATTTCAATGCCGTAAGTAGAGAAAAAGTGGTTTGGATTAAAATGCCATTTAAAAGGGGCGAAGCTTAAGTAAAGCCGTTAAATTGCCTGGATTTATAGTAAGTGTTCTGTGAATATTATGCAGTTAAATTTTAAACGTTAATTAGCTATAATTTTGCCAATATTCTTTGATAATACTTGGTGTTGTATAAAAATATTCGTTACTTAATTCCTCCGTGTTCCCTTAATATTCTTAGTCCTCCATCATATAATTTCGTTAAATTTTTTGAGAAACTTACCTGAAGAAGACAAAAAAAGAGAAGAGAATAAATAACAATATAGCGAATTTTTGAAGTTTTTTAAAATTAATATTATAAATATATATGTATATATATATATTTAGACGGGATAAGCCTAGAACATTTTATAATCTGCCTATTTCGGGACTAGTTTTCAGAATTCGTTTTAGAAATTTACACTCATGATTCGATTTCGGAATCCGACTTCGGAAATATATTTAAGCATTAGTTTGAGAAATTTATTTTCGGCAGTCGATTTCGGGATTACGCTGCGGTATTTTATTTTATTTTTTCGGGATTTGTTTTTGGCTTTTTTCAACAAAAAAATCAAAATATTATTTGTTTGCTTTTTAATATTAATTTTAATCCAAACTTCTATTAAATTAGAAAAGCATTAAGTTCAAATCAATACTCGTTGTTTTAACAAAAAATCATTTTTATTTAGAAAATTATTTTTCTAAAAATTTCTATTAAATTAGAAAAGCATTAAGTTAAGATCCGATTTCGGTATTATTTTCGGGATTTTTAACAAAAAAAAAATCAGAATATTAGTAATTATTTTTAAATTAAATCAAAATTGCTTTGAAAGTAAGAAAGCATTATTTCCAAAATAATATTCGTTTTCAGGATTTTTTTAATAAAAAATTGGAGTGTTTTTTTTTTTTTTAATATTAGGTAAAATCAAAATTGATTTTAAACTAAAAAACCATTTAATCCTAATCAATATTCGTTTTTCTGCGAGCAAAAAACACCTACTTTATGTTGCTTTAGTTAAAACATTTTAACATAAAGGACATAAAAGCTTCACTTTGTCTAAAAAGGAAAATCATGTCGATGATTATGTTTTTATATTTGTTGAGAGAAAATAAGAAAATATGGCTCTAAGGGTTCTAAAAGCATTATAATTAGGACAAGTTATTAAAATAAATAACTAATGCGCCCAAAAAAATGATAAGATATTTTTCCGGGTTCAATTCAAAATTAAACAGACGACTTCTTTTTAGAAGCTCAGTGACAGTAATGCAGGTATCAAGACCGGAAGCGTTGAGCAAGTCGACAAGATGCTCCTTCGACGACGGCCCTTACAAATTTTTATGAGTGACACCCGAAATATTTTAACAATAAGTAAGGAGAATTTCAGCGGTTGTTTTGCAAGCAGTGCAAGGAAAAAATAATCTATAAACAAGGAAGCGTAACACCAAGAAATGCTACGACCGTTAAATGAATTTCGGATAGTTATTTTGCGCTCGAAACACATTTGAGTCAAGCTTCATATTACAAGAAGTGCGCAGTTCTTGATCCAGCATTGATGATGTGAAATGTGAAATTCAATACCAAACAAGGAGAAAAATTAAAAAAAAAATTTTAAATATTTAATACTTTTTATTCCAAATATAACCTTTAATATTAAATTTGCTCTCTTTCTCCTAACAACCAATTCAATTTCTTTTAAAAACATCTTCCTTTCAACTTCCACATCTTGCTCAGCTATGATTACCGAAGTTTCCTAATCCGTTTGTTGAACCCGCTTAAGAATATGACCCAACCTCCACACGACTCCACTTTGCAACGTCAGCGAGTTAACGTTTAAACAGCGCCGTGTCGGCCAAACACTTTCATGTTCCGGTTATGCTGTACTACGTGTTAGTCAAGTTGTTGCCGCTTAGCATTGTTGTTGTTGTACTTTTAATTTTTTGCTTTTGTGCGCAAAATTTCGCTTGCGGGAATTTACATTTTTCATTTACTTTTGCGCCGTGTCTTCAACAAGTCAGTGGCGTTGTAAAACGTGGCAAGCAACATGCGCTACAAACAAATACACACTCACACACATACACACAAATGCACTGCAGCACTTAGCGTCCCATTCTATGAAAAAGATTTGTGCAAGAGAGTTCTTGCTTGTGTGTGTAAACACTGCTGCCAAGTAGCTGTGGCGCCGCATTAACGCCTCGCATCCGCACGTAGCAGCGTTTGAAAGCGCATGCACTTGTTGCTGTTGCTGTTGCTGTAGCTGACACTTTACGGAGCAATCAACAAGCGCACAGCGCCAAATATATTTATAAGTTTGTATGTATGTGTATGTGTGAAGGCAGTTTACTTGTCGTGTAATGCCTTGAAATGCCTAAGCAAAGGCATAAACATAGGCGCGAGCTCGCAAACAGACTTAAACGCAGGCGCCCTCAATCACACACACGCACACGTATCACATTTTCACATAAAAGGATCACAATTGCTGCCTGCAGGCCTGAACTGGCTTAGCGACCGCGACAAAGCAACGCCAAGTAAAGCAATTGCACTTGCTGAGAAGGTCTACACGAGCTCTTAGCTGAAGTTGGCTGTTAGAGGAGTGAGCGCCTGCAGTTCGTGGGCAATTCGAAACGCGGTTAAATGGCAGTCAAGGCGTCAACAGCAAACGTAATGCTCTGCGGCAGGCAGTTGGCAGTTGGCATTTTTAGTGAGTACAACTGCAAATGCTTAAATGGCCAATTGTTGGTTGGTTGGTTGGTTGGTGGCATTCGGTCGGCTAATAGACAGCAGTAATACTTCTGTCTGTAGCTGGGTATTATGACGCTGTGCTGTAGTGCTGTCCAGGGGTAAGTAGTGATAATTGTCTCTATTGCTGCGTTGCTGTTTATTGTTGTTGCTCGTGTTGGTGTTGGCAGTTAAAAGTTCGTTTCCGCCGGAAATGGCTGCACCAGTGACTTACCAAATGCTTAACCAAATACACTGCATGCCGTAGGCCTGCAAGCACTTTACTCTGTCATCCATAGTCTTCTGTTGTCTGCTTAAATATGCGCGCGTGTCCTTTGGCTGCCTTTACACTTCATTTGCATACAGACCTGTAAATAAATTTTTGTCGAATTGTAATGAATGTGATTGCTGCTTTGCACTGCTCGAACTGCCAAATGTGTCCTTTCGTAAAGTTAGCACATGGCGTCATATGAGCTCGATTGAAGGCAATCAAAGGGATTGCACTTTGTAATGTAAATTTTGTAATTTCGCTTTTACTAAATTTAATGAGCTTTTATATATAATATATTAACCCGCCAAAGTACTATTAAAAGGTTCTTTAAAAAGTAATTATTTTATCACATATTTGGTAGGTGACTTTACTAAATTTTTTCTATATGTGCCTAAATGTAGGCAAGATTTCGATAGAATTAATATTTGATGAAATTCAGTACTATTACTATTTTTTTAGAATACGTAGCCAAAGAATTTGCAATGCAAGTAAGTCGATAACTAGAAGAAATTCAATAAATACTATTACTATTTATTAGAATTTTTAGCTAAAGTATTAACCAATGCAAGTAAGTCGATAACTAAAAAGCCTAAAGCTTCGGTTTCAAAATAAAATTTGTTATGCTTTCATATAATCTACTGAGATTTCCTTCCTTGAGTAGTATCAGAAATATATTGACTTTCACCGAATTTGTTGCAAATGTTCAATCTCTTGCTGTGGGTTTACGAGTATGGATTCGACACAAATGCTCAGCAGACCTTTTTTTTCATCATATCTATTTATTGTTTTTAACATAAAAACGGTTAGAGCTTTCATAGAAATTATTGTATAATGTATAAAATACATATAAAAGTCGCAGCACGTTATTATAATATTATATTTATATAACAGCCCCTTATAGATTTTCATAAGTATACATTTCTCTCTATAGCCTTTATTTCGTACCGAATTTATGGTTTTTACTATAACCTTTAAAAGTATTTGTTTGATTTTGTATGCTATAGAGCTTCAAAAAAGCTCAGTTCAGTTTTAAAAAAGGTCAGATATCTAAATATCTATATTCCCTAGGTTTGAGCAGGCTTTAAAATTTTTGTTTAATGTTGTGCGCAAGAAAGCTTCAAAAAAGCCCTGGCCAATTTTATAATAGCTTAAAGCTTCTAAATCTATAAGCTTATTTTCTAAGCGGTTTGGTAAAATATTAATTTAATGTGTATGTACTGTTGTATGTTAAAAAGCTTCAAAAAAAGTTGAGATCAATTTTAGAAAAGCTATAATATTTAAAATCTTTATTCTTTAGGTTTGAGCAGGCTTTAAAATTATTTATTCAATGTTGTGTGCTAGAAAACTTCAAAAAAGCTCAATACAATTTTAGAATAACTTAAAGCTTCGAAATCTATAATTTTTATTTATGAATAGGCTTTAAAAATATTAATTTGAACTTGTGTACTTAAAGGTTTCCAAATGCTGGGCCCATATTTGGAAAAGTTAAAAGCTTAAAGTTTAAATAACTGTTACAATAATTTTTTGTATTTCATGTCCATTCATCAATTATAAGACTATCAATGAAACACATACACTAAAACGAAATGATGTTTGAGCTGCTGAAAAAGAAAATAATTTTTATAGTAAAAGATTTCGAAATAGTTAACATTACAGTCCCACTTATGTTCCTAGTTTTGCACTTTTGGTTTGCGCTTTTTAAATTTTTTATGAGCGCTTTGCTTTTACCTCATTCACCATACCGAAAAAATACTCACATCACAACAAAATACGGCGACCGCCGCAAACCAACTCATTTCACAGGTGTTTGCATTTTAAATAATTCAGCATTTATACACATCAATGCCAAATTCAATTGTGAGCAACAAGCAAATGGAAAAAGGATAATAAAAGGCTAAAATGCTAGCTACTAAAAGGGCGAAAAGAATGGAGTAAATAAAATAAAATATAGTGAAAGAACAACCGCAGCCACCTTATGGCTGGGCAAATGCTTTCACACAACACCACACACACACACACGTGCCTGCATGCAAGCGACCATATATTTGAAACGCTGAAACATTGAGTGTACCCCAGAGGAAACCCCGAAAAAGGAAACCGCTGAGTACTCAACGCCAGTCATGACTACGGCCATCGCTGGCATGCATTAGTGTGTGTGCATGTGTATGTGTGTGGGTGTATGTGGCCGCGTGTGATTGTGGTTTTCCGCCAGCTGGTGTATTGCAATGCGGCGCTGTTGGCTTTCAACACTTTCATTCATAAAATTTTTATTCGGCCACTTCCTTTTATTATTTGCACTCAACTATGTGTATGTAAACATGTGGGTGTGTGTGTGTGGGTATTTTTAAACTTCGCCTTACGTTTAGCAAACATATGCGCAAATAAATACAGTATCGTAAATGTGAATAAAATATGCCGGCGCTGTTGGGCTTATCCTTGTATTGGCGTTGCTGCCAACAATATGCATTGAGGTGTGAGTGTTGGTGTATTTGTATTTTCTAGTTATTTGCTTAAAAAGTTTTATGAGTTTTATGCTAATTTGAACACACTCATTTCCTGTTTTACTTAACCACAATCGAGTGATTTTCAGTCTAGTGACAAAGTAATGCTAAAGTGGTCCGAATGAATATTTATTGGCTTAAGGCTATCGGTGGTAAGCTTCTCTTAATTCAAACTTTACTTTAATTTCAATGAACTTGAGTTCAGTATATATATGTCTGTGAAAAAACTTCAGCACTTTGCGCTTGCAACTTTTATATTCGAGATTTAGACTAATTTTATAAGTAGCATTAGATGTCGCAGTAGTATTAAATTTGCCTGCCTGGCTCAGAATAGCTGTATTTGTAAGCATTTTCTAAGCGAGTATTGCATAGTTTGTGGCTGCTAATAAATTATGCATTAACATATTAAAATAACTGCTGTCTAATTCACTTTAGATTTCTCATATATGAGTGAGAATGCAGTCTATGAAATTTGTTTGATTTCTGAAGCAGAGGTTGCAATGAGAGCACAGATTTTCTCGAAATCCATTCTATGTAAACCTAAAGTGCGCTAGTTAGAAACAACATGAGTTGATTGTTCGGTCAGTTTGTATGACAGCTGTATGCTATAGTGATCTCATATGAACAATTACTACGAAGATTACATTATTGCCTTAAATAATAAGCCATGAAAAAATTCTTGAAGATATCTCGTTAAATGAAAAAGTTTACCTTACGAATACTTGATTTTGTTTGATCATTTTGTATGGCAGATTTATCCTGTAGTGGTCCAATATGGGTCGTTCCGATAAACAACCAGCTTCTTGCTGAAAAAAGAACGTGGGAAATCTCAAATAAAAGTAGAGGCAGATGAACAGACGGTCATATCTAAAGCGACTCAGCTCGTCACGCTGACTACTTATATATATACTTTGTGGCCGCTCCGATATTTCCTTTTTGGTGCTATAAGTTTCTTGAATAAAAAACTTTCCCTAATTCGGTTGTACTAAAATAATTTTACCGGAGTTAATAAACTTTCATTTTAAAGGAAGGCAACAGGAATTCCATAGATAGCGAACTAAAATATGCTAAATAGAGACTACATTAAGCCTAATACGCTTTAGAGTTTCAACGCGCGGTGTTATATCAACGAATTTTCAAAACTCGTTACTCTTCAATTCTTAGCAGAATTGCTACCATGTCAAGTTACTTCTAAAAAGAGTTATCATCAAGAAAGTTCGTTAGGTTACTACTAGGCAATACTGTCGCTAATAATAGTTTATCTTAACAGTTTTGAGCAGATGCCAGCAACTTACTGTAAACACTGTCTATAACCTATGAAATTTGTTAAACGGTTAACTTAATGAAATTCTACCTTTGTTTTTGTAGACTTATGACATTCAGAGAAGCAGCTAAGTCCCAACTACAGCTTACTTTCACGCCACAGTTCTAACATGCTATCGGTTTCTGAGTGGAGCAGCCAACTCCTGCCTAACAACTCAAAATTATATTAATTTACTGAATATTCTCTTCAAATTCAAGTATACACAGAATACTTTTTTTTCCACGCCTTGAAAAACAATAATTATTTGAGATTATTTTCTAAAAACCAAGTTTTTAACGCAATAGGTGAAGTGCATAATTTTTGAAAATTTTAACTCGAGACATCAACTTGTAAATTTTTGATATACTAAAAATCGCCGAATTCCGCAATTTGTTTACCGAGTATAAACAATTGCTAAAAGCATGAATAAGTGGCTGAATGTACTTTAGATTTTCCCAAAAAAAAAAACCCCAGCTTTGAGCAAATCTTTGACAGCAACAATGTTGCAGCTGCTGGCGACCAAAGTGAGTTGCGGTTGTTGCGACGTAGCAAAATTCAAGTAAAGCACTCATCCCTTTTGCTTTTTTATGCGTTGCATACTTTTTAGCGCACATGCCGAAGCCACCAACTCAAACATAAAAACAAACTGGCAACTTAACTAAAAACTTGAAAGTAAAATTTTGAGCACAACTGTGAACTATGCGAATTTGCGACGACGAATTGCGGAACTGAATGGTGAATGCTCAGCCAGTGAACTGTAAGCGAGCAAATATGCGTGCTTAAAGTGTATGGGCGTGTGTGTGTGGCACGAATGCATGCGCGTGTTTGCCGTGCAACATCATTGTTGCGGCAGCAATTCCGCACAGACTTCCGCCAAAGCGGCGGGCACTGATAAACGTTGCGGAAGTTATAAGAAAGCAAGCAAAAACAAGAACAACAACAAAAACAAAAACTGAACACAGAAGCACAAGAACAATTGGCGAAAATTGAAAATTTTACAAATGTTGACAAAAATTTGACACAAAGTTGAGGCATTCGACGGCGAACATGTGGCTGTGTGTTTGTGTATGCGTGTGCAGCGTCGCCTTGGTTAAGCTGACAAATGGCACAACTTTAGTCAGGCCCGCGTAGAGATTGACGACGCTAAGCAACCAAGCTAATCAGCCAGCGCAGCAAGTGAATGCGTGCTGCACGGCGGCATAGCCGTGGTTGTACACCACATGCAACAACAACAATCAACATCAGGAACTTGCCACAGTCCAACTTTTGGGCGGCAGCACTTACTTTGTTGTTGAACAAAAGTTTTCCGGCAACAACTGCAATCACTATTATGTTGCAGTCGCGAGCTTAGCATAATTTTAGGCGAACAATAAGCCAGTATAATAATAAAGCGTTTGCTTGCCACACCACTTGGCCGACAATGAAACAGCGCCTTGGCCACAGTCACTCACTCTCCTTTAAGCGGTTACACACACACACACACACACACGCAAAACGCCTTCAGCTTCAATTCGACGGCTGCATTTCATAGTGCGGAAATGTCAACTGCTTTTAATTGGCTGCGCATTTGCAACAATGTGTGGCTGTGGATGGCACACTCATACAATACACACAATTATTTATGTGCTCACAGTGTTAAGGGCAAACTTTGTTGACGCGGTTAATTTTGAAGAATCTGTCGCCGCTGCATTGTCGAGAATCTGCGGAGGGCGCCGTAAAAACTTTTCTATTGACATTTTCTTTGTCTGTTGTCCACTATTAGATTTACAGTTCAACTGTGGCCTTTGGCACTGGCAATAATGTTCGGCGCATGCTAATGAAAATGTAATTCAGCGTTGTAATATTTTCCTGCAATTTTGTTGTGCGCAACTAGTTGCAGCAATCCTGGAGTTTATGGAAATCATTTGAGTGATATGAACTTTCTTCGATCATTTAACGATAGTGGCTGTTTTTGAATATGCGAGTGTTCCATGCGAAACTTCATGAAAACTATGTAGAGCTAATTTTTCAATAAAATATGTAAGCTTTTTGGCGACTTAACGAACGAAAAGTTGCGCAAAAGCTTAGCAGCCTACTTTCTCACCATTGTTATAGCAACTGAAGTCATATCTAGCTTTATTATACATACGAGTCTAATTCACTAGACGGTGCACTGTAGAAATGGTAACTTAGTAGTAATTTTTTTAACATGCAAACAGCATCTATTTACTCCTTTCAGTTCAAGACAACGCTTATAATATATCTCCTCATACTCCATTCTTTAAAAAGTCGAAAGTTGTACAACTTTTTTTTTCCGTGAAAAGCGCATAACATGGAGAGAGGGAGAGCTTGGTAAAAAGAAACAGAGAGAGCGAGAGGGAAAGGTAGACAGATAAATAAAGAAGCGTTGGTTAAGCACCAAAGAGAGAGAGAGAAACAAAGAGAGCGGTAGGTGGTATGATCAAAATAGAAAGAGATACAATAAAGGAGTGATTAATATATAAAGGAAAAGAGGGAATCAACGCGAGAGAGAGATTTAGTGAGAGAAAAAGAGAGAGCGTACTTGGAGCATTTTAAATCAAGATGCGCTTTCTGTTGGGTTATTTCTTAAAAACTTTGTGTATTTTGGCAACGATAAGCTGAGAATAGGAACTGGATAATTAACTCAAGTTTGAGAAAAACCTTAGGGACATTTAATAGCGGATTTTAAATTAAAGAATAATCAATCATCAGAAATTACTCCTATGCTACATGAGCGCTTGCAGTACATTCTAAGTTGATTTTAAGCCTCCTTTGAAAATATGGACGAGATATAATATATTGTACAAATTCGTTGTATAGCCACTACTCGAAATTACGAACAGCTTTGTACAGAAAAGAGAACAGTGTGAGATACACTATTTGCTTTACATTTGTTCCTTAACCATTGAAACAACAAGTATTAGAAACTTTTTGTAAAATGGAGAGCTTTGAGTATTATGAGGGCAACATTTATTGTGAATTTAGCCACTAAATATTTGAATAAAGATTTGCTCACATTGTGCGAACAAGAAGTACAACGAATTATTAGTTATTTGTATGAAGTTCAATTTATAATTATCTAACATCCATTACAAATGCGAAAGTGCGTTAGTTTGTTACGCTTTCACGCAAAAACTACTTAACCGATCATCATGAAACTTTGTAGACATATTCCTAATGGTATTAGTAAGGATAAAGGATATTTATTATTAAAAAATGTAAAACCTTTTTACGGATAGTTAAAGAAATGATTTTGGAGGACAATATCAATTTGTAAATTAATTTCAAAATTTTGAATTTTGAAAACAATAAGTTTGGCAGATATGATTGTTTGTCGAAAAATTTAAAAATGTTAGAAAAAAAAAATGCATAAAACGTACATCAGAAAAATACACCAAGCGAATAGTCGCGGTATAGTATTCGTGTACATACTATGTATTTAGTTTAATCTTTAATATTTATTTAAGAGATTCAATGAGAGCGAAGCCGCGGGAATATGCATATTCCGGAGCGAGTTAGAAGATTGGATTGCGAAATCTTTTTCTGTGTGTGTGCACTTAAATTGGTAGAGAAGCTAGGAAATAAATTATATAACGAACTAGAAAAGAGAAAGCAAGAATACAAAAAAAAAAAAAAAAATTAAAGATTGAGCGAGAGAGATAAAGAGAGAGAGAGATAGCATGTTACAATTCCTCGTTTTGATAAATTTTTTTTCTCATAAAAAATCCTTTGTATGATGATATTCTATTATAAGTCCTATATAGTATTTATAATTTTCAAAGTTTGCGGATAGTAAAAGGAAACTGCAATTCGCAAGTTGCTAACAGTAATAGTATTGGAGATGCAGCCTGGCAAGGTTGCGTACTCGAGGTCAGCTATATAGGCACTTAAAACTTTAAACGCGTTTTTCTCGACACTTTTGGTTCTCAAAGTTGGTTGACAAGATGTCTGGCCAACTACTTAACCGATCTTAACGAAATTTTACGCAGGCCTTCGAGATATATTTTAATACAACGATGATCCTTTAAGAAGTTCTGCTGGCAACGCGGAGGCACCTTTTTACTGAGAGACTGCCGGAAATGACGTCATAATGACTGAGTTTTGAATATTTTCCCTTGAAATATTCACAAAATCTTTGTGAAATATGCATCTTTGGAATAATAAAAAAGTTTGTATATAAAATATTTTATTGCGCCTTGAAATCCATGTAACTGCTTAAGATATAACTGGAGTTAGGTACATAAAAAATGAATACGTGGCCAACAATTAGTATATATACTTTTTTTTTTAATCGAAGTATATTCTCTGCTCAGGTTAATTATTACTTAAGGTATTACATGTAATGTGTGGTATGAAAATCAAAATCGCATTATCACAAGCAGATAGCACACACTAATACATGGTATTATTATTTCAATGCTGAGTCTCACATAAGAATATAAAAATATCGATGATATGCATATGATGAAATATAATATCGTAGAAAGCGTAGAAATAAGTGCAAAAATATTAGTAGCGCTAATGTTGCATGAACGCACACAAACACATTAATACAAATATGAAAGAAAAGAAGCGTTGATAATAATGCCAAAAATACTTACGAACATGTGTGGGAAAACTTAAAAGAAATTGTGCAGAAAGCAACAGCACAAAGCAAAAGAGGCCAGTAAGAGGGTAAAGAAGCGGTAGAGAGAAAGTGTTGCTAGTACGCAGCTAGCATGCAGATTTATGACTGATACGCAGTGTAAGGCAAAAGAATATGTGTGGGAGTTAAGAACTAACACACACATTCGCATATACATGTGCGCACATAGATTTTCGCACCGTATACAGCGTGTAGCAAATGCAGTGAAAACAGGCAAAACGTGGCGAATGGATGGGTTAGATTCGTGCATGCATAACGTGACAGGAATACAAATTCGTGCAATTACTCCTGCCACATGCATAATACGAGTAGCGAGTATATCTAAGCGCATGTACAATAAGCAGCAAGCAAAACCTGCTTATATGTGGTATGTATGTGTGTGCGTGTATGTAAAGCATGCCATTGTGTCCGTTTGCTATATTCAGAAGTAGTGTGAGAAAGCAACAGTCATTTAATGCGCTTAGAGAACGTTATTGTGTCGCGTTGTGCTGCACAGGGTTCAACTGCTGTCTTGTTGCAAGTGTTTGAGAAAATCATTTTGATGGCGCTATGATAAAAGTAGTATTGTTATTGCAACACAAAAAGGAGTTTACGGAAATATTTTAAAAAATATTATTACTCTTTTTTTTGTAATTCTTTTCTTTATTGTTAATTCTTCAGGCTTTTCACTTGTATTTCATTAGCAACCACTATTTGTGCTTTGTAAATAAAAATAAATAAATTTTTCCATTAATCAACACATTTTGGCTAACAAAAACAACTCTAGATAAAAAAAAAACAAAAAAAAAAGCATTACATAAACATCTAAAGCATTTGCTGCAAACCACTCTATGTTTTATGTATGCAAGTTAGTATTTAATAAAAATCCCAACACTGCTGCAACTAAGTACAATATAAAACTTTACAAATATACAAAATATTGAATAGCAATGCCAATACACGTACCAGTCAGCTAGCCAGCAGCACCGCAGCAACACTCTAATAGTTCTTAAATACACTTAAGCGCCTGTAATTATGCAATCGTTTTACACGCATGCATGCAACACAGCGCAAAGTGCTCTTAAGCGCATACCATGCAAATGTGTACGCACGCACACTATCACACAAGCATTATATACAGCTACATATACACAAGCGAATTGCATGCCACACAATAAGTATGTGTGCAGGCTAGTTGTAAGCGGATTTCATTCGATTTGTGCCACATCTAAGTTGTTTGTTGTTATTGTTTGCAAAATATGATGATGAAAATGGTAAGCAATATAAAATATTTCTACCAACCACTGCATCGAGTGCTTATAAAATATATTTATTTATTTGTGCAGCATATTTTTTCCATGTATCTGTGCAACCAAAAGTATACTTTAATACCCATACAATCGTATATAAATGCTTTCTATTTAATGTGCTTATTTTTTAATGTGTTGTTGCTAAGTATTCTTAAGCTCTTGGTATGGTAGTAAAAAGTATGTTTTATAAAATTTTGCTACGTTTTTGCATTTCCAGGTATTTGTTTAATGCAAAAACGCATGGAAAGCTGATTTTACATGCCACTGCGATCAAAAGTATGCAATGTTAAACAATGCTATTAATATAATTTTTTAAAATTTACTTATGATGATTTGCTTTAATGGCCTTTAATGTGAAAAGTATGTATGTTTGCAAAAAACTGCAAACTGTAATTAGTTCCACGGAATTCAAACTAGAATAAAAAATAAGCTACTCCAAAACTATGCATAAGTGCAATTACGAAAAAAATTTATACTTTCGGAGTAATTCGGAGTGATTCGGAGTAACTCCATATATTCGCGTTTGATACGCAAGCAAAGAAAAATAAATAAAAATTTCGAAAATGTTTTACAAAGCCAATTAAAACTAAATTTTGTGTTTCGAAGTAATTCGGAGTAACTCCGAATATTCATTTTTGTTACCGAAGCGTAGAAAAAAAAAGGAGTGAACAAAAACATGTTATTTTAAATACATTTTATGCTTCCGGAGAAATTCGGAGTAAATTCGAATACTCGGTTTTGATACACCGAAATGTGGTGCATATATTTTGCATGCTAAAATAGTAAAACAATACAATCAGCGCAAAGTGAACGCTTTCCACAATAATTCGGAATATTGATATAAAATTTAAACTTAATATGTATTACTTTTGAGTAAAATCTATGCAATTTATATATGTCACAATTAAGGAGCAATGCTTAAACAATTTGATTGCGCCGATGTGAAAAAATCGAACTTCTTTAACTGCTAAATTTTCAGTAAAGCCATATTATATTTTTTTGTGGATTTTATTACGATAAATATTACGGTAATCGATTCACATTGTATCTTGTATACGGTATACTAGTAAATCTGGTGTTCTGTTCAGGAGTTGTTTCACGGGATTACATACTAATGCGTTCTCTTCATTCACTATACTGTTGGGCTCAGAGTGGGTTGCGAGTGTGATTTAAATATATCGACTGCTTGCGTCGACACATCAACTAATTTCTCAAGTATACAGTGTTCTTCTTGATGCATTAATGAGTTGTTCTCACTGCAACGCTTGTTGGGTGCGCGATACTGACAAATAGCGTAAAAAGTATTTTCACAGTGATGATCATTCATCAGAAGTGTTTTGCCGTGTATACAAACTTCAAGGCAATCTTCATTACCTGAATTGCCGGGATTATTTTGTAACCATTTGGTGAAAACTATGGGTTGACCAGTGGAGTGTGACATATAGCGTCCTTCCTCTGCCAAATCGTTGCCGTCAAACCAAAGTTGCGTTCTTATTTTTCTAGCTAAGATATACTCTTCCAGTGCCAGATGTTCTTCAAGGGATACAATATTCGCCAAATCGCCTCCAATAGAGCGACAGTACTCAGAAGATTTGAACCAGTTCATCTATTTAGAGATTTACTTATAATATAAAACAATAATAATTTCTCTTAACACCACACTTGCCTTCCAATTACTGTTTATAAAATAATACTTGCTACCAAGCTTGATGAAGGGATGATAATTTACCGCCGTTTCTGAAAATATTTTATTTGTGAACGATACTGTAAAATGGTATAAGTATCAAAAAGAAAAGGTTGCACTTACCACCATTACAAGAGTGATAACTACTCGCGACGATACCACAAGTGCTTAGCAACATTAAACAAATGTGTATGAAATTCACCATTTTAACTTTAAAGATCTTATTGGGCTGCGTCACTGGCTGTTTCGCTTAGTGCTCCGTAATACACTGCGCTACAGCAACGCAATTATTTTCTAAAAACTTGATTTTGCAACAATAAAAAAAAAATACATAAAGCGATAACAGCAATTAGAAGAAAACTGCAATCAGTGTATTAATAAATTTATAAATGTTTATATAGGGTGATACAAATTTTGGTTTGTTATAAAAGCTAAAAATACCTTCTACATATAAGAAAATCGCGTTTGTCAAAATAAGCGATGTTGATTTGTTAGATTTCCATATTTGAAACGTTGCACTTTTTTGAGCGGTGCTGTCGTCCATCAAGCGTTCATTGGCAAGTTTTATAAGCTAAAAATTGCACATTATAAAAGAGCACATTATAAATTCTGTACTAAAGACGATCACTTGATTCATTTTGACTCTACTCTATATAAAATATACGATATTTTAGGAGAGCAAATCAAAAAGTCATCAATTTATAGAGCGATTTCTAGAAAAAATGGCACACCCTGTTCATACATACTCGTCTGATACTATATATACATAATATATAACTATATATATAATAGCATTTGCGATAAGTTAGGTTATATATATATATACAGCATTTGCGATAAGTTAGAATTCTAGACAGATCAACTTAAGCTCAGACATTCACTCTTTCAGGTATATATCAGTATTATCAGTGCATGAATTTGTATGTTTATGCATACAATTTCAGAAAAACTCAATGAATAATTAAAACGCGGGCTTACAAACTTATTTATTTATACATACATACATATATAATTATCAATTGTACTATATATTATAATTTTCAAATTAAAATTTGAATTTTAAAATTAAAATTAAGTATTCGGACTATGAAATAATAAAAAAAAGAGCGTATAACTTAAAACAAATTTTTTTCGGATATAGGTATTTTCCGAAAAAGTATATGTGCATTCAGAATAACTCGTAATAGAACATATCATATAACGGCGCAATTCGTTTAAGGGTAGACGTTTTTCGGAGTTAATAAGAATTTTTCGAAATATATAAATATTTTCGAAGTATTTACGAAAAAGTATATACGCATTCAGACTAACTCGTAATGGTATATAGCAAACTACGGCGCATTCCGCTTATGGTTAGAAGTCTTTCGGAGTTAATAAAAAAAATTCGGAGTAATTATGAGTATGAAATAGCGATCATAAGTGAACTTTCGTTTGGTGTGCTAAATTTTTATTTACAAATATAAGTGAGTTTCAGCTATAATTAGTATTTCGGAAAAACTTGATTGATTTTCGGTGTAATTTGTAGTAAGTATGAAATTTTGGTAGTAATTCAGAGCATGAACTAGCGAATATCAACAAATTCTCGGACAATTTTTTCGCAAAGAACACCACACTTCCTTTCCACTTTATGTTTACATACATATTTATACTCTTACATAATCAAAATACTATTAGAACACTACAACTTGTCTCACTAATTCTTATATATCATATTCTCAAATTTACCGATATAACGTTGCAAGTACACGCATTACTTTTATGTGCCACTACGCGTTAGGACAACTCAATCAAAAAGATTTTCATAGGCGATATTTGTGACGTGCTAATAATCAGCACGTTGGCTATCAAAGTGCAAGTGCGCTAATTTATTAACGGCACACACATAAACACAACTGCAATGGTGTGCGTGCGCAAATTTCATCTAGTGTATATTATTACTACAGGCACACATACATACAAGCGCATTTATTTCGTAGTGCTCATAAACACCTAAAAGCAAAACTCCCAACACTTAGGAAGCTATTTTGGCGTTTAGTTAATTTTATTTGATTGCCAACAATTTAGTGTTGAATATAAAAGCAAGCGTGAGCTGGAGTTTTTAGTATGCGTGAAATATAAGTATGTAATTTAATTGAGAGTTGGAGAGAAAGAGATAGAGAAAGCAATGGCAGTAGTGAGAGTGAGTGAGCTACGTGTACGTAGTTCTAAATATCATCAAAAATATGTATGCGACACAACAAAAAACGCAAAAGCTATCAAAAGCAGCGTCGCAAAATTATAATGGCCGACCGTAAAACGTTAACCACACGCCCAAACGTGCTGAAGGCAATAATCAACTGAGTGATGCTTATAGCCATCAAGCATATAGGTAATAACTACATCAGACAACACACACAACGCAACCGTCAATTTACTTTCATTGCCTGTGCGTGTCCTTGACGCTTTGACGCCGCTGCACGTCTTGCATACGCCGCAGCCGCTTTAATATAATAGCCTGACGTTTTAAGTTTAATCATAAAAATATTGCATGACTTCCGCTGGCGACTTGTTTTATGCTTCCGGCTAACGGAAGTATTTGTAATTCATCGGTTAGCGTATGCATTCTAAGAACGATCGAATACTTGCGAGCGTAAAGTTATTGACTAGCGTCAGCCGCATATTGGCAGCCTTCTACCGTACTTAGACGCGAAGCACCTTTATATTTATTTTTTTGTTGTTTTCATGGCACTTAACTGTGCTTCAATGACATAAGGCAGTTAGTTATGCTGCAGCTGTGCGTAGACCTCATAAATAAAATATATAAACTGTAGGTGTTAAATGCGCACAGAAAAATATGCTCTATTATTGTGCTTTGAAAGTTATCAGCGGAAGCTACTGAAAGTGTTCGTAAGTCTTCGGTAGCTTCCGCTTGTGGTTCGTGCACTAAATAATAATTAGCTTGGGGTGCCACTAAGCTATAACGTAATATGGAAACAAAGTGTATACGAAGTTCACGATTTATCTTTTAAGTAAAGAAATACAAAAAAAAAAACAGCTGCTTCAATTCACTTATTTGCGGGTTGACAGTTACTCGGAATTAAACGGACTAATTCTGATTGCGAAACTTTCTTGAACTAAATCAAAATACTACTCCCAGGTAGTAGTTCGAGAGGTTACGTTTTGTGACTGTCTGGCTTTCGTATGGTTTGTCTATAGACCTGTTCTTTAATTATTATTTCATGGCCTTAGAGAACTGCTTGGAACTCCTTAAAAATATAGAAAAAATTAAGTCGTAAGCTTCAGTTATTACCATTAGAAAACGCTTTCATTCCGTAAGTAAAGAGTTTGATATCCCAGTATTAATTCTTCAGAATAGCTAAGAGCACAGTATTGCTGAATATAGATCCGAAACATAGCTGAGTATCAAATTTTAATTCAGTCAGTCATATGAAAATGCTTTTCAGAGTCGATATGTGGGTTTCTTTGGCAACAGATCTAAACACATACGATTTTATGGAATTTTTGTACTACAAACAGATCGACACTCATCATCTTTTTGTCTATTTCAAAACCGCTTTCGCAGCACTGACCGGAGCTACCAATTCGACGCCATGTCTAAACTTGGTATTCCTGCGAAACTCATACGGTTATGCAGAATGCGTTTGAGTACAACCATCAGCTCAGTCTGAATCGGGAAGTACCTTTCCGAGGTGTTTGATACCAGACAAGGCTTTAGCGCTTATGCGCCTCCTTCAATATAATGTTGGAAAAAGTAAAACGCGCCGCTAATCCGAACCAAAGTGGCACTGTCTGCTCTAAAAGTACAATGCTATGGAATACTCAGCTGATATTGACATCGTAAGCATTAACAGTGTATAGAACCATCAGCGTAGCCCTTTTTACCATAGAAACTGAAGTGAATGAAATGGTTCTTGTGGTGAGAAAACGCTGCGCTGAGGGCAGCAAGGCAAAGTATTAATATTATATATTCTTAATGAATAATTTACAAAGCAGCCTAAAACTTGTAATTGGTAGAAATGAGGCTTTAAGATAATTCGCTATCAGAAAAAATAATTTTTCCATACATACTTTAAGGAAGAGGTTCACCAATGAAGCATTATTTTTCATAATTATTCTTCGAAGAGTATGTTTTATATATAAATATATATATAAATATATAAAATTATAATATATAGAAAACATTTTTATATTTAACAAACAAACTGGGTACCAGTTGCGTCGGCATTTTCGCTAACATGCCATAAAAATTCCCTTGATCTAACGGAATTTTAAACTTGAAACAGCATTCTCTATTAGTACATCAGGCATCCTCATACTGATTGAAAGATGATTGCACAATAAAACCTTTTGGGTTTCAAAAAAACATAAATTAATTAGAAATAGTGCAAAGAGAATGATTAAGGGCTTATGAAGGGAATAGTGAAGGCATTTATAGCCGTAAACTCCTTAAATACGCTTTACTTATGAGAGCATGCCGCTACCACTCCGAAAAACTGTATATATCAACTAGTATTTAGTAGTAATTGAATTTGTGCTGGTAGCTTTCATTCGGTAGCAATTGAGAGATTGCAATACAGTTGCGATGCTGAGTCGATTCGCGTCACGATTTAATCCACTGGCACGAAATTTATTAACTAACAGTTACCAACCCAGCCAACGTTAGCTGCGCTTTTAGTACGGTACACTATTTGTTGTGCTTGTTTGTGTTGTTTTATTGCAGCGCCTCTCGCATTTAGTGGCGGCGCTGATGCTGCAGGTAAAACAGCGACAGCTAATTCCATAAACTACCGTTATTGCCACAAAAAGCACAATGGCAATCGGAGCAGCTAAGCAGCAGTGGCAGCAACAATTGTAAAACAGCTATTTAAGTGAGAAAATAAGCGAGACGCAAAGCGGTAAATAAGCAAGAGCATTCGGGGGGCGAACTGCATGCCACGACAAATGAAATGGCAGCATAACTTCAGCCAATAAATAAGCGCGTCTAATCTTAAAAGCACTTCATTAATTTCATGCCACAATAAAGAGGCAAATGCGGGCGTGAGATGGCGTACATAGCCGGATGGAGTGGTGAATGCGGCAACGCAGCACATGTACATGAGATTGAAGAGTTATGTGGCAGCATACATGCAGCAAGGTTATAGACTGCAACTTGCCACACACACACACACAGGGCAAGGCAAACACGCCGATGCTACCGATAGCGATAAGGTTTAACTTAATAAGCCACACAGGAGCAACAAACCGGAATTATAGCAGCAGCAGCAACAACAACACGCGCCACAGCGCAGTAATATGGCAGCAAGCAAAGCAACCCCCTTATATTGCGCGCTGGCAATTGCTATGAATAGCAGATCAAGCGCAGGTAGCATTTGAAATGAATGCAATGAAAAAATGCATAGCAATGGCTGTTGCAGCAACGGCTGAGCGGTGTGTGTTGGCTGCTATGCGCTTGCTTACGAATCCAGTTTGAATTTATGACAAAACCATTGCCGCATATCAAATTATAATGCAAAAGATTTTCGAAAACCACAATACCAGAGCAAGGATATGCGGACAGACAAACAAGCGCGCATACAACCTGAAACACATACGGGTATACGTTCCGGCGGCTCTCCTCTGCGCTTCCTGCTTCGCACTCACTTTGTGATTGTTGTGATTTAACTGTTTTGTATATAAGTGTATGTAGCTTTGAGGTGACCAGAAATAGTGCTTCTTTATTGCTAGTTCTAAGATATTACAAGCTTAAGCTGAGCTTGAGCGCAAGGAAAGAGAACTCTTGGTCAGATGCCATAGAGATAACATAACAGTTATTACTTAGATCTCATCCTTTACAACTACCTATCCTATCGACTTGTGCTTCAAAAATCAATATATTCTATTTACACAACAGTCGAGTCTATATAATTGGAGCGAACCCGCATATTTAATCGGCCTAGGACAGTAAACTTGGCAGCATTTCTCAAAATTATTTAGCGAGTGTCTGCTATTACCACAACAAATGTGGTGAATTCCAAGACTAAAAAAGATCGCTATGGATTTGGTATTGGGTGGGTATTGGGAGAGGTTGAGGCCCTTAACAGCGAAGAAGTGAGAAATATTGAGAACACAGTCAACTAGTTTCTTTTGTTGTTGTTGTTGTAGCGGCAGCAAACATTATTAAAGTAATTTCGAGGACTGATGCCGTCTTGACGTTCTGACCGTTCCAGTTACTTAGTCCCTACTGTCGTAGAACTTGCTTAGTTCCGCTCTAAGACAGCGCTTCAACTTTGCTGTGGTAGTAAATCGGTATATATTTAGGTACCTAATTTATTTATTTCAAGTATATGGTCACCTTTAACCAAAATCCAATTGTGACGCGAGCACGCTATACCAGTTAATGTATTTTGTGACGCCACCTTTTTTCCCCAACTTCTTATCACTTCTTTATCCACTACAACTTGTGCCACCAACTGCCATACCTTTGCAACGGCAAACATAAATTCTGATGAATCTGCGCGAAAACAGAAGTAACAGCAAGTAGACCGCAGCGCCACAGCTCCACTACACAATCAACTGCATTATAATTTGCTCCAACCAACTAACTTCCCGAAGCAGACAACTACGCTGAGGACTACATTTGTAGTACAGCTTTTGTGCAGGTGGGTCGTTGGCGCTGGTAAGTAAGTAGACTTACAGCTGCTTTACCTTTGTAGCCGGCAAAATATTAGTAATGCCACATCAGTCAACCACACTTCGGTTCGTTGCTTGGTTGCTCAACTGGCTTAGTTTGGTTCACTGGCTGCTTGACGCAAACGCAATTCACAACTGCCACAGCGTTGCGGCGCATTCAACTGCACCAACCTGCTGCAACATCCGTCGAGCAGCCACACAGTCAACGTTGACGACGGCGGCATGCAATTGCAGTCGAAATCCCTGCACGTAATCTGGTCTAATAATAAATTTTGCTTGGTAAAATTTCAAATTCATAATTCAAAACTCATATTTGCCACGCACTGCCGCCGTTACGAACGCACAGCGTCTGATTGTGCGCCTAGTAAAGGCAGGTGGGTGCGTTGATTATGTGTGTGCCGTTGTTATAACTTTTTGCATCTTGCTTGTAAGTGCTTGTTGTTGTTTTTGTACGTATTGCACTTGTCCTTTGCGCTCAGCCATTGTTCTGGCGTTTCGGTATTTTGTTATTGCGCTTTTGCCGCTGCGGCCGTCGCCGTTGTTGTCATCTATTTATCCATCGTCTGCCTTTACTTCCGCCTTTTGTTAGTTGTCTTGCTGCCTTCCGACATGTCTGCATTGTTTTTGCTCAGCCTTTTGAGTTGCTGGCGCGATTGCTTTTGTTGTTCGAAGCAGACTCTCACTTTTTTCCTCACTTCAATAACCTTCCTGCTGTACGTCCTGTTGCTGTTATTGCTTGTCTCATGTGCAATTGCTTATTAACTTGATGAAATAGAGGACATGTCGCTCTACGCGGTTTGATGAAATTCCATTTTGTTGTTGTATTATAACAGTAATTCTTGATTGAGTTGGTTCTTATTAAATGCGTGTTGTTTTTAAGATTTTATGAGCACTTTTGCAGCAAATAACTTTAAGCTGATGGAATAAGATATTATGAAGAAGTGTGAGTAGAGGTTTGCGAATGACGTCAGAGCAATCTATTCATATAAAATACTTTGTAGGTCAGTCCGTTGAATATAAATCGATAAAACTGAGTGTTGTCAAAGTTGTAGACTAAATTGTTGACTTTCTTGGACTTGATGAACATAGTTCAAAAGAAGAAGCCAAAGGAGTGATTTATCGATCAAAAAAATTATAATCTAATGATGTAGCGTCTAATCTATGTCGGCGGACTTACTGTTCTATACCAATGGTCAAAATTGAACCGATGTTCCCAATTCAGTCAAGTCATTTAAACGGTACGACATGGAAGGCGAATTGGTTCTTATTAAATGGTATCTAACAAAATTTTGCTTACCACACCTGTAAAAACATCGTTCTTTGAGAAATTCGTTTAATGCTCAACATTTTCTTTAATTAAACGGAGAGAGAGAGAGAGAGAGTGAGAAAGCGACGAAACTAGGCCGCTGTTTGCCGGTAATGGTCGGCTTAATTTCGTACAAATTCATTGACTATAGTTACATGATCGAAGTCTACTATGAGATTTATTTAGCGTCAAACCGACTTTTAATTAGTTAAGCACCCATAGCATTTGAGCATATTTGACGACAATCAAAACTCTATACATACTTGTAGTTTTTTCTAAGTTTCAAAGTAGCTTTGTGCCAAGAAGCCGCACTTATGATGGGAGTTGTTGTTATCGTTTTTACGATTCTATATTCTATATACTATATCTAGTATTTGCATGAAATATTTTTGGCAACTTACTATTTCCGTAGCCACAGATCAACCGAAGGCTTCCAATCTTTCTTAAACTTATTTATATTTGACGTCATGGATAATCTTTTTTCACTGATGAATAGAATGATTTGACGCATCATGAAAGTTCATTAGCTCCACAGCGTTCCAATTACCAAATCAAGGTATTGCGATTTCCAATTGAGTAGAGTTATAAATAGTTGCTAAGCTATTTTTTTCTCAGCACGAGTCGGCAATAGAACTTGAATAGAAACCGTTTTAGAAACTGTTAAAATAAGGATCCCTTTTTTGGAATTCTTAAATACCTTTAAAGCCCCTCAATTAAAAATCACCAGCATACTCTTTAACTTTTAGTCAGTCGCGTTCATAAACGTATGAGTGCTGCAACTCGCTGTTGACTTATGATGGCACCGAGTTCATTTGCCATGACAACAGCTTTTGAAGCTGCCAAAAGAGCCAAACAACAGCATGAAATTCGTAGCTCTGAAGCACACTCAGCTGCTATTTAAAAAAAAAAATAAAATGGTTGCTTTTTGGAGAGATGCACCTTATTTTGTTACAGTTTCTAGCATGGCGCTTGTTACTTTAGCGCGTGTTGTTAATATTTCGCTTTTATTTTTATTTTATGATTTTATTTATTTTTTTGGATTCTGCGCTGAAGTGACTATCTTTAAAGCGTATGACTTAAGCCGAAACCGGTGCTGAGTTATATATTTACTTTTTTATACCCTTGCAATATGGTGCTATAAAGTATAATAGTTTTGTGCACCTAACGTTTGTTTGTATCACTTTAAACTTATCGAGATAGATATGATCAGATAGAGACGGGTTGAATTTCGAGTGACTGTCTGTCTGTTCGTCCATTCGTAAGTCCGTCTTTGCACGTAAAGTACCGTTTAAAATAACTTACAACGCTGTTATTTAGCATTACTAATTGCACTAGGGAGAGTCATCTATAGTTGAAACCAGTACAGGGCGTGGCCCGCCCTCTAGTGAGTCTAATGTACATAGCTCCAAACCATTCAAGCTCAAATAACCAAATTTGCTCAGGGCAAATATTTATAATCTACCCATCCTCTGAAAATAAGTGAATTCGCCTTATAACCCCGCCCGCTCCCCATATAACGGTTTTGTGAAAAACTACTAAAAGGGCGATGAATCCATAAATAAATGTGGCACAGACACAAAATTTTACACTAGAGATGGTAAAAAAAAGGGTTTTAGGAGTAGGTGTCAAATTTGAATGATAGGCGTGGCTCTGCTCTCCTTTAGATGAAAACACGTATCTCGGCAGCTGCTCGACCGATTTCCACCAAAATAATATTATCTTAACATTTTAACATTACAGTACGAAAATAACGGTAGTTAGACTGAAACCACGCCTACTTTCCGTATAACTCAACTTAAATTCCATCTGTTTATCAAATCAAGAATCAGTCGATGTCTTTGAGGTGTGCCAACTTCTGACCAAAAAATTTTCAAATCGGACAACAACTGTTCAAGCCCTCAAATACCGAATATGTGAAGCCCAGTTCATATTGCGAAATTTATGTCGAAAATATCGATCAATCTGTGAGATATATTATGGAAATACGAAAAGAATTATTTTCTGATAATGTTTGTACAGTCAGATCTTTGTGCCTAAAACCGATAAAATCGATTGAAAACTTGCCCCAGCTCCAAATAACTGATATACAGGATTTTGAAACATACGGCTGACCTTACTCCATGCACATTAGGGTGGGGCGAAAAACCTTTTTTTTTTTGCTTAGCCTCTAGGTAAAATTTGTAGATTATAAAAAACGAAAACTTTTGGAGAAAAAAATTTCTTTTTAACATCTAGAGGCGATCCACTAATTTTTCAAGTAAATTTCGAGTTAAAGAGTTATTTCGTAAAAAATTGTTGATAAGTGTTCTAAGCTAAGCTGTGGAGAGCCCTCTATCTGGCCAATTAAAAGTTATTAACTTAAAATTTTTTTGTGGTCATTATTGGAGTTTAAAGAAGAAATTTTCAACAACAACATGCTTTTCATAGCCGTTAAAATAAATTTTGAGTCGAAATTTACTTTAAAACTTAAGAAAAATTTTATTTTCGCTCCACCCTAATTTACATTGGTGATAGTAGCCGTTAAAATATATTTTGAGTGAAAACCCGTCAAATTCGATAATTTTTATATAAATGTAAGGAGTTTAAACCAAAAAAAAAATTTTTAATCCAAAAATTAGCAACCCTGACCTAATATAAGATTTTTAAACTTCCGGTTAGCTTTATATCGTATATGTTGGGCGTAGCTACTGTAACTAACTGGACATATAATATTGTTATAGTTTATTGCTGCAAATATGTGAAATTGGTCCACGAATTATCCAAACTCCCACATACTACATATAATGATTTACGTTATTCTACAAAAAAAAACCCTTATGCCGAATATGTCGGTCGGTGTGTGAGTTATATACTTATAAAATTGCTTGCAAATACATTCTCGAGTACACCTGGGTAATGTTAAAATTGTGTGCAATCAGTCCGAAGCTTTTCTGCCTCCAATATAGTCTATAATAGTGATATCCGACTTCACACCTCTCTTTAAACCGTTAAGGCTGGTCAAAATGTGTGTTATTTTAGTGAAATTAAGTGAACAGCTTTGATCCTAGCAAGTTACAGGAGCATGAAATGTTTGGTTACAACCAAACTTAGCGCTGCCTTACTTGTTGTTAAGTATTTTTTTTTGGGTTGTGTTGCTTTTGATTTGCTTTTATTTTTGGTTAGTTGCATGGTTACTTTTTTTTTTGTTGTTTTTAGCTTTTTTTTTGTTTTTTTTTCTTTTTTTTATTATTTTTACAAGCTTTCCATACAGTAGCTTTATTATACTTTCCACTTTGCTGTACGCTCACCTGCCCCAACCGCTTTTCACATATGCCGCGCTTGCATGGAAACGGCAAGTGCATAGCGCTTTCACGTTAGCTATAATAACAATAGCAACAACAGCAGCATATAACATGTAACAACCACGAATTATTGCCAATGGCAACACAGTTGTAAATTTTTGCTACCACAACCACTTCTTTGTTGCATATATATATATGTGTGTATGTATGTATGTATGCATGTTATTGTTGCAGCATATTTTGTAGTTGTTGTTGTTAGATATTTACCTTGCTAGCTGTTTGCTTGTTATCCTTGCGCATCTTTATTTGTTGCAGCTAAGCGCTCAATGCCGCTTTTTGACTTTTGCCAGCTAACAACCAGCTACCACACAAACACACACACACACGTTTATACTTCCACTCTTATATGCGTGCGTGTATTTGTGCAGCTAATATTTTACCGACGCTCCTTTGCGCAACATGCATTCGTTTGTTGCATGCAACTGACATTTGTTTGCTTTTATGTGCATTTTTTCACAAAAGCTTCGCACAGCAACAACAACAACAACACAAATAGTCAAATAGACAAGCAGCAACAACAAATTATAAATAAGCTCACAAGACAAGCGCACACGCTTTGTGCTTGTTTGCGTATTACCGCATGCACAGTTATACAACAAAAACAAACAATATTTTATTCGTAAATCTCTATTTGTGGTTTATAATTTCAAAGCCATAATAAACAGCAAATAAGCGCGTCGTTGGTTAAAGCAACTCTGCTCAGCTGGTTGCAAACTCAAACACGCACACACGCATCCAATAGCAAAGCAAACACATACAACCATGCAATTATACTGTCACATACAGGTTGGTTGAAAAGTTTTTGCGCTCGAAATGAGAAATACTGCTTTTGGCACGATATATATTTTTTTATTCAACATAATCTCGCTCAACTTCAATACACTTATTCCAATGATCCGCCAATAATTTTATGCCATCATTATAATGACTTTTCGGAAGCTCTGCAAAATACCCGTCTACCCGTGTGCGGCACTAACTTTTCAAACAGTTTTTTCATATGTAATTCTCAATGCAAAATATGAGTTACTCATTTGTCTGAGTTGCCTAAGGCATTAGCATTTTCATGCTTAGTCAAACTTGGATCTTCACGAACAATATTATGAACTTGCTCAATGATTTCTGGTGCGGTTGCGGTTTTTGGTCGTTCTTCGCGTGGATCGTCTTTAAGCCTAGTACGACCAGATTTAAATTCACAAGCTTAAAATTCTATACTGCGTTTCGAAGGTGCGGACTCCTTATACACTTTAAAAAATTGTTCATAAATTTGCTTTGCTCTTAAACCTTTCAAAACCAAGAATCTTATCACCGCGCGATATTAAATTTTTTCCATATTAAAAAAATACTCTGACACGTCAACTTCAATTGGCTTGTAAACGAAGAATTAATTGACGGTGTTCTCACAACAAATGTACCAACTTGAGAAAAAAAATGAAGTAAGTAGTGCTATTTCTTGGTGAGAGCAGAAACTCTTCAACCAACCTGTATTTGCATAGATTTGTTTAAATATAAATATTAAGGATTTGCTTTGGCTCTTTTTGCATTTCGAGAAATTCGTGTTGTCTGTAATTTTCTTTCAAAGCTCTGCAATTATTTTATTTACTGTGTGGAAACTGAAAAATTTGCATCCAATTATGTGGTATTTGTGCAGAAATCTGACCAATTCATATGCAATTTATTTATTGCTTGTTAATTAAATCGGTTTGTTATGGTTTTGTGCAGCATTCAATATGGATAGTGGCTTCTATAGAAGTATATGTATATTTATAATAAAATTTTTTTTTGTTCAAAAACAAATATTTCTCCTAGAACATGTGTAAAGTGCACAAATATAGCATCATATTATTAGCGATGTGAGCTCTAAGCCAAGGTATAAACCAATTCCATTCTAATTCAGCGCTAAACCACATAACTTTTAAGAAAACTTGTGCACTTAATTTCACTAAAATATTACACAGTTTGACCAACTTAAACCTAAAAGATAGGTGGAAAAACGGAAACCATTTTTTGCGGTATATTGCGTATAAAGAAAAGAACAGATTTATTGTATTAATTTCGACATTGCTCAGATATACTCGAAAATATATTTTTAAGCATTTTCTATATGAATAATACTCGTTGACCGACGTATTTGGCATAAAACTTGTTAGAAAACGAAATTATTATAAGTAGTACGTGGGAGATAGGGTAGTATTGAATCGATTTTATCATTTTTTGCCATTGCCACATACTACTAACATGCCACACACTAATAAAATGCTCCAGGGTTTCTTTAAGCTACCTCGCATACCAACACCAATCAAGTGTAGTAAAGTCCGCAAGATGTTCTAAAATCTTAAAATTAATAATAAAGGAGTTAGTTTAAGTTTGCGCCCAATTTTATGCATTTTAGACATAAAGATGCACTGTTATGATTGAACCACGCTTTCAAATTTGTATAACTCATTGATATATGCAGTATAAAGACACCGGAAAGTTCGAAAATCTTTCTATTAGGTAAATAGGGGCTAAGAGAAGTATCAACCTGACTCAACCCATTTTTGACATACAGATATAATATTATCAAGAAAGAATCCTCTCAGAATTTCAATTATATTATATCTCACACATTGATCGATACTTTCGGCAAAAAGTCAGCTATAGGTACTGGGGTCTACATATTCGGTACCTAGGGGCCTGAACAGTTGTAGTTCGATTTGAACAACTTTTAGTCATAACGTGGCATATTTATAGGTACTATTCGTGCACACTTTAATTCCGATATATTCAGTTATCATAGAATTTTTACCACGACTCTTTTAAAGTACTCAAATACTATCTCGGGGTAAAATTTAATATCTCTGGCGTAGTTAGTTATTGATTTATCGCGCATTATCAGCCGGTTTTATATATACTATATAAGCAAACAAGTGATCTAGGATCAGAGTGGAGACACAGTTGTTAAATTATTAGAGATTTAAACTAAATTGATTAGAACGCAGTATTTAAAGGCCTGGCAGAAGTGTCAGAATACACGGAGCTCAGATCGAGAACCTCAGGTATTAGGAAGCCAGCAATAATTAATCGACCTGATACTAAGATTAGTGGATTATAGTTCCGAGTACGTGAACTAGCAAATAGAAGCTAATAAGTAAAGCCCGAAGACCATAAAATGAAAACAAGAAGCACGAATTATAGAGGAGAACCCTGAGGCATTATTGGTAAAGAAGAATATAAAGAGCACAGATCTTTTGAAATATTATATATTCCCAATATTAACTCCTCTATAGTGGTGGTACTAAGATTACTATGGTTATGGAATTCTTAACAAAAACTCAATAAGTACTGGTATAGCATTAAAAGAGCAACAAATAGTTTCAACACCAGCCAATTGCTATCAACACCAATGACCAGTTGTAATAAAAATAGCCAGGCGTTTGATACAAAATTAAGATGAAGATATTGGTGAAGAGCAATAGCAAAAAATCGCAACAAAAATGTTAGTGGCAAAAAGGCGAACAAAAAAGGAAAGAAAACAATGACCGCATATGGCAAGACGTGAGCGAAATGTCGAGCAAGATGCGAAGCTGATCGAAAAGAGCACCAAAAAAAAAAAAAAAACAGAAAATTCGGTAGCAAACGTAAAGAAAATTAACGCAAGCAAATATTGGTTTAATAAAAGCAGGTAAAGCTGTTGGCATTCCAAAGGAGTAGCCGGACAAAGCTATGGATTGAGGATGTGGCGCTGGTTGAGGTAGTGAAGAGTCAAGAAGCAGTCGAGCTTTTGGCAGAAAAAAGTAATAAGGCGAGTACGCATAATTTCAAATTATACAAAAATACCAAAAGCCAGCACCTCAGAGCACATATGTGACAATATACATACCAAGGCATAGTTTTTCGGAAACTCTGTGGATCAGCGGAGCTTGCATTGCGGACGTTTAATTTAAAATTCCCACAGTGTTACCATAGTAACAGCATACTCGAATAAATGAAAATACACATACATATACACACATGTGCAGCTCTATGACTTTTTTATGCACAGCTGTTGATAAGCAAGGACATATGACACCGGCACTCGACGCCAAAAATTGAACGAACGTGCGTGAGTACTTTTTGCTTTCGCCTGCTGGTCGAAAAGAAAATCAGCCAGCTCAAGTGAATTCGCAGTCATTGAAGAAGATATCACAAAAAGGTATAAGGCGGAGAATAAGAAATTAAGAGGACTAAATTAAATATTGCAAATATGCTGGGAAATGTGCTTTGGGCAGATTGCCAACAAAAAAAGAGTGGAGAAAAATTTTTAAAATTAATTTGTAGCAAGTAGAGTGGAAAAGCCACCGAAGGACTGAGGTAGGCAGTTAATATAGAGATATGTGTGAAGAAAAAAAGTTGCGCTTGTAAGTATACAAAATGAAAAAATAATAAAAGGACAACTGCTTAAAGCTTTGTGCGGCGTGCAAAAAAATTAAATGGAATGGAAACAAACGGAATGAGGTGGAACAGAACTATTAGATTTAATTGAAATAATGTGAAATGGAATAAAAAACTATGGAACGTTTTAAGAAAAAGACAACTCCATAAGACTTTGTGTGGCGTGCGAAGGAATGAAATGGAATGAAAACAAACAGAATGACGTGGAACAGAACTATTAGCTTCAATTGAAATAATGTGAAATGGAATAGAAAAATATGGAACGTTTTAGCAAAAAGTTTTGTGTGGTATAAGTAATGAAATGGAATGAAACATTGAGAAATGAAGTGAAAAGGAACCATTCAACCGTGAAATATTAACTTGCATTCGAACAAAGAAAAATGAACATAAAAGCCTTGCGTCAATATGGTGAAATGTGTTGGAATGAGACAAAAAATAAATGGTTAAAAATGTAAAAAGTTGGTAAGAAAAGAAATGTATGGTGGAACGAAACGGAATAACAGCTATGGAACCAAAATATATTGTAATTTAATTAAAAAAGTAGTACAAGTGATGATGATGATTAAGTGATAGCGCATATGCGGTGTATGCCTTTGATCGGTGGTAAATCATCGAAAAAAATCCACAATTTAGATCGTAATATATAGGCGAAATATTTAAAGCGGGCTTGAAGAAACAGTGATCTCTACATATTATTAAAAGGGCAACCCAAAAATAAAAGTTTAATCTAAATAATTCAGAGGAAACCTAACATACATATAATTTAATTGGAGCTTATCATCTACTTTGAAGACAAGATATAAAAAAGCCACGACCAAATTTTCGAAATGCAATGCAAGTTTAAGCTATAATGGGCGGGAAAAGCTCTAAACGACGCTCACTGATAATTTTAATAAGAATTGTAGTCTAACAGCTCGATTTCATGATGGAAATTAGTAATTACTCTACTATGTATGAGCAAAAGCTCAGAGTAATTACTCTACATGTATGAGCAAAAGCGCAGAGCTTTAAGCTCGAACTAATAAACGCCGAAAGGTTGTGAATGCTCGATATAATAACATTTTGATAGAAAATAGAATCGCGGAAAAGCATATCTATGAAGGGCGGTTGTTTTGGATGAAGCGAACATTGCTGATACTTATATAATATATAGTATACTATAAATATTATATACTAAAAATTCCATTCGTTTCATTAACAAAACCGGACAGTCTCAAGTTCAAAGTGCTCGAAAAAACTCTTAGCAAAACTTAAGTTAGAAAACTTAAAAAGCAAAGCGACAGTCTCAACACAAAATTAACAATCGATAGCAATAACTATATTAAGATTGCTTGTGTCCAAAAAGCCGCTGATAAGCTTTGATATAAATGGAATAGCGAATTTCTGGAAATTTGTCGAAAACATACGCTGAAAAGAATTAAGCAAACAACTTTCTGGAAATTTCAGCAGGACATGTATTCAAAAAAAAAAAGAAAAATACACAAAAAAACAGACAGTCCACACAATTGAGCTGTTTCCTCACAAGGATTGCCCGTAAAGGCAAGAAAAGCCGAAAAGGTGGATAAAAAGCTTTAACGGCTGCCGCAGACACATACGCTCAAAACCAATTTTCGCCAATGCCACAGAACGTCAACCACGACTACTCGAACTGACAATTTCAATTCCACTTATGTTGCAATTCACACACACACATAGACACATATGTACACTCACATGCACGCAGTTTCTTTTTTGCTTTCGGCAAAAGCACTCAGAATTGAAGGTAAGGCCCGGAATCTAGCCAGATTGGCCAGCACATAAATGTAATAAAATAGCGAAGGGTGGGCAAAGGAAGCAGCCAATAAAATTGAAGGCGCAAATTTGCAGCAAAGACATTCTACGAAATGCGCGCGCGCAGAGCAGAAGCCTGTGCGCAAGCCATTCAAGTTGGCAAGTTGCTTCAAGGCAGGTGCAATGATGCATTCAAGCGTGGAGAATGGCAACGTGTAAATGTGTATGTGTGTGTGCGAGCGTGTGCATATCGACGACAATCAGCGAATAGCCACAAGGCGACACTCAACTTATGAAAGGAAAAAGAAGTGATCAAAGCGCGGAGGGTAAGCTCAACTAAAGCAGCGCGGCAGCGACATCTGTGTGCGTTGAAAGCCAATTTCGTAAATGTCCATTTACGAGCCCACGTGAAAAGCAGCAGAAATAAAAGGTGTGCGGGAAAGATGAAAAAAAATACAGAAAAGCATATTGAAAACACATGTGAAGGAAAGCAGTAAGAGCTGCGCTGCGAAAATTCACATAAAAAAATGAAAATAAAAATAAGCTGAAGACTGAGCAAAACAAGTGCGTTCGTGTTAAAAGTGCCGCTTTCAGCATAAACCCATTTGTCCAGAAACAGCGCTGGCTGACATTGCTATAGCTCGCGGAGACGTTGATGATGTGGGGAGCAGCGTGCAAGCGACAACGCCTTCAAGCAGCATTAGTGTCAGTGTGAAGCGCGTTGACAAGCGCGCAACGTATGGGGTAGACTTGAAGATCTCCATGTTAATGGGTTGCACTCATAAATGCATGAAAGAGCTTCATCTCCGGTCCGTTGAAAGCAACGAAAAAAAGCCATGAGGCATGTTAATGCGCCTACAGGTAGGCTACCATTACTGATAGTACATAGTGTTTGCATTTGTTTTCCTTTTGCAGCTTATGCTCGGTGTGCCATCTTACGGCAGTTACGTAATTGCTGCACTTTGGTCCAGCTTCGGGGGATTACCTGAGTGAGTGCTGCAAAACAACTGTGTACACGCAATCTTTTGCTGTTTTTTACCTCTCAGCTAGCCATTGCTAAGGGGTACATTAAAAATTAAAAGCGTTGTAAAATGGTTTGTGATCACGCATAAACATATGCTTTAATTTAGTTGTCACGGTGAGTGCAAAAGTATATTTAGTAAGTAGTGTAGTCATATGGCGACAAATAACAGATTTCTCTTTGGCAAAGTAGAGAAATAAATAGAGAAGCACTTTTAATGAATTTTTTATTAAAATTTTCTATATAAGTAAATTTTCTATATAATTTTTTATAAAAAATGGTGTGAATAATTTTGTGATTTAAGTTAAGCGTTTACGAGATGTTCATCGTCAAACATCAATGCCTATAAAAAGAAAAAAAAATAAAAAAAACAACAAAAGCAAAAAAAAATAAAAAAAATAAAAAAGAGACCATTTTTGTAGTGCAGTAAGTTTTATACAAGACTATGAGCTTTGCAATTTAGTAGGATTTGTTTTTCCATTGAATTCCATTTTATAAAATTCCGAAAAAAACATACAAATTTGTCTTAAAATAGGCACACTTCTACCGTTAATATTTTTTACACGGTTAGATTTACGAAAAACTCGAATAGACCTTTTTTAAAAAGTATTTATTAAATTTCCTACTAAAACCACAAAATTTTCAATTTTTTCAAGTAGTTGGAAGCAAGATATGAATTTTTCTGTCTGATAATATGAAAAAACTAAAAAAATGTAAGGCGGAGAATCTTGCCGTTACAATTACGAGCTCACTTAGATAGACTTTCTTAGACATACTCTGAGATACTTTCTTAGAAAAAAATATATGATTGCATTCGTGATCGCACAAAACTCACATACTATCGAGTCCCTAAAAGGCTAAATAAATAAAGTGCTTTCAATAGCTTTGCAAAAAAGCTCCTCAGGTAGCCCATTATTTCTAAAAGCTTCCAAAAATAATAATATTTTGATATAATTTATATGATTCTCGGCTCAGTTTATTGAATAGCCTATTCCTAGCATTGATAATCTATTACAAGCTGTCATTACGTTTCATTAAAAAAATACTGATTTTTAATTAAGAATACTGGAAATTGAAAAATATTTCCATAAAACTTAAAGCTAATAAAAAGCTTTTCTTGAAAAGCTCTGTTATTACAGGATTTCATGTACATAATTTCTAACCTTAAGTTTTTAAAACTCCAAGCTTTTTTCTAGATCACGTTGAGTGCAAGAGTAGGAAAATATTTCCGGAACAAAATTTTAAACCACTTCATAGCTCATTCAAACAATCAATTTAAATTTGATTCAAAGAATCTTCAAAGCAACTCTGCGCAATCTAGTGTATAATTCCGGCAGCTTGCCACAAACAAATTAAAAACAACAAACCAAATGAAAAAGCAATTAGATTTAAGCACCTAATAAATTATGGGGCAGCATATGTACACACATAAGGAGAGTTACAACAAAAATTATAACAAACGGAAAAAGTCGGATACACAAATTTATTTCATAGATGCTTTGTTGTAAAAATCTCTTACATACTTTTGCCGGTTTTTACTTTGTAAAATAAATTTTCATAAAACCAAACACCAATTGGCAGTAAACGTGTATACAAACATTTATATGTATACATACATATACACAGCATATACAAATGAACAATAATGGCATTGCAATACACAACGCTCTTTTAATTTAATTTAATGTGCTCACATTCCGACAGTAGACTCGGCATATCCTCAAGTTGCTGGGAAAGCTTAGTTTGATTTCGCCACAACTGATGTGTCTACATTCGTTATGCTTCATTGCTCATTGTTGTTGATTATTTTAAGAATGTGCTGTATGTTCAAATTTGTGTGTGCTTATAGGTGCGCTAGTATTTGTGGCAAGGTATGCTCACTCATTTATTTATTTGATTCGTTTTGCATTTCATTTTCATTTTCATTAAATACAACAAATTGCGGAATTACACGCATAATTTATTTTTACGCAACAGCCAGGGTGCATAATCAAAAGTATATTATATATATGCATAGATGTACTATACTAAAATACACATACAATCATAGTATGACCACCCTCTAAACGCAATGTGGGGTGCTGCCAACTTTTTTCTTGAAAAAATTAATAGAAATAATTATAGAAGAAAGCTTGAATTGTTTTTGCCATTTTAGTATCTTGCTGAAAAAGCTGGTATTAAACGTCTTCATGGCTGATAAAACGGTATATTTCGAATTTCGAATTTTTCCAGAAACAAGTTGATTTTACAATGGTCAATACTTTGAATATATTTTTTTACTTTCTTACTCAAAATTAGTAATTTATTATTACAAAAAACCTCTAATTTCATACCGGTAAACCTTTGCTAGAAGGCTTGGTATCGAATCGGTTAATAATTCGAATAATGACACAAAACCTCCACAGCAATACAAACTGGTCCGAAAAATGGTGCAATTTAGGCGTAGTGTACCTGACACTAGTTGAAAACTAGTTCGAATTTACATCACAGTTATTGGTTCGGTAGCAGTTTCACAGCAAACTAAGTTAAATTAGTAAAATAGTAACATAAACTAACTAATTTGCTACTAAATTCTAAGTGGCTAGTGTTAAACTTGCTGCCAAGTGTCGCAAAGTTACTAATTTGGAACAGCAATGAATTGCTAAGTATTTAAAAGTTACTAATTTTCAACAAGTTCAGCAGAAAATCAAACATTTCCGAAATAGAAGTCGATATAAAAAATAAATATGTAATAAAAACAACTGGTCTATAAAGTACTAGTTGGTAGCTAGTTAAAAAATACAAGATATTTTATAAAACTAAATCTTCTGTTCACAGCTGTCCAAAAGGGAGTTAATGTTAACCATAAAAATAAAAAATAAACACAATTAGGCTCAAAAGTACTAGTTGGTAACTGGTAAAAAAGTATCAGATTTTCTTTAAAATATTTGTGTTATGTCTGCTTTTGATAGTTAAAGAGAGCTAACATTCAATTAAAAAATATTAAAAATATATATAACTAGGCTGAAAAGTAGTTGGTAACTAGTTAAAAAATAAAACATATTTTATAAATGCTGCATATCACGTCAGCTTAGAACAGTTAAAGCGAGTTTGTGTTGCATGAAAGCGTTTTTAGGCGCAAAATAAGGTGTACGACTCCTAAAAGTAAACTATATATACGAGTATATATTGTAGATAAAGAGAATTTGTAATTTTAAAGCACTGGAATTTTCTTAAGCACATTTTCAATTAAATAAATTACAGAATGATTTCTTGAGAAAGTACAACAACGATGCATTATGTAACTTTAAATAAAATAATAAGCGTTAAGCGCGCCTAAACATACTTTTTTATATAAACCTCATTAGTGATTGCTTGGCGTCCGCATTGCGTAGCAGTCACGCGCGTGTTTATATATATTTACAGCAAACCAAACATACCTATTGGCTCAATGAGCTTGTATGTAGAGCCAATGGAACATGTTTTCCAAATGAATGAAATAAATTTTCATATAACAAAAATGTCAGACAGTGGGGCAAGTCACACGGACGGAAAGTCATGTGTTCAATTATTTCGCTTGCTTGCTTCTTTTTTACTTCAATGCTGCATTTGTTACCTACCGTAATGCTTTCAAAGCGCACCGTAGGACTATATGTGTACAAGTATAGCATATGCTTGCTTGAATCAAAGGCTGTGAGCTCTTTCGCCTGTTGCATGCCACAACATGCGTAACGGCTAGCAGCTTAAAGACTTTGCCACGCAGTAAGCTTTCTACATTTGAATATGTATGCGTTAATCAGGTTTGATATAACAAGAAAAAACGCATATGCTCACGTGAGGGCGCTATCAATCTGACTTGACTTATGCTTGTTTATTTATTTTCGTATTTCTTACACGCATCTTTGATTTGTGTGGAACCCCAGCATAATTGCTCTACTTCTTTCAAATCTTTCAAAGTACATACAGTCACATTTATTTATGTACACAAACAGTCTCCTACCCTGCCGTTTACGCTTCAATGATAAATTGGTTTAATTAATGCCACCATATTGTCCATCAGCACTGAATGTAGGCCGTAGCTTAGGTGAAAGCGTGATTACGTTGAGTTACAACACAACAAAGCAAGACTTGAAAAAAAATAAAACTACAGCCAAAGTTAATGCAAATTTAGCTACTCGCAAAACAAACATTTGTGGCATTCATCAGCGGTAAATGGCGTACTTTGCGTGACTCCCAATTACACGCTGACTACTAAATGAATTACGTTCCGAGATATTTAGCAGTCAAATTACCCATTTTGGCATATTTAGTATTGCTGCTGTTGTTGAGCACTGCTCATTTAGATATTTGCTATATAAGATATCTTTAAATAACTGCGAAACCAGATGTTAAAGTACATATTTTATTGTAGTGGTACAATATGACCATAATCCAGGCGAAAATGAAATGAAAATGGTGTTAAGCTTGGCTAAATTGATGCAGATGAATGAAGCAATAGCAATTTTTGGTTATAGGTAGGAAATGTTAGTTTTGGGGGTTGGGTAGATGAAATAAGTTAAGTATATTGTTAATGATAATATAATGAACTCCTTTAACACCTAAACTAGGCTTCATATTACAATATCTCCTACTCAGCCTAGAAATGAAATGGTGTGAAACTTGGCTAAAAATTAAATAATATTATTATTTACGGGAATGAATTTATATGAAATAGTTATTTGGGCAAAAAAATAGTCGACACCAATTTGTATATTTAAATTTGTCAATAAATAAATGAATGCAGTTAAATGCAGATAGTGATCTCAGAGATTATAAAAGTTTTAAAAGAAATGCAGTTCTTCTCTGCTGAAAGCACATTTTAAGCCTTTAACGAAGAACTTGTTGAAAAATCTGTACCATACTATTATCTCAGCACTATAAATATAGTCCTCACTAAAAGCCATGAAATCGGACTAAAAGTTATGTTATGGTTTTTTTCAAAACTACATACTTTCTCCCTATAATCTTTCTGTAATAAGTACATGCAACAATATAACACATATTTATTTCGCATAATAAAGCATACATATAAGTTTAATAGATGCATACACATATGTTATCTTAATCAACGCTGCTTGTATGCGTACACAATTGACAGCAGAATTGCTTTTCCATTTCACATTGATTTCGTTTGATAGTCAAGAACGCAGAAATATGCACAGCTAGCAACAACAACGATAAAAGAAAGAACCACTAGCAGACACATATAGGCACACACACACACACATACATAAACATCCAATTGCGTTTAACAATTGTTAACAATTCTTGGCGTAATTTCTGCGCTATGCTTTTGAGTGTCTTCCATTTTGCATTATTCTCGTTGTTGTTGTTGCGGTGGTTATTGTCACTAACGCCAACACCATCAGCATAGTGCGCCACCGTTTTGTTGTTGCCAATCTTATTGTTGTCATTCATTTCTAGTTGTCTTGTCGCTTTCCTTTTGATTTGCCGCCGTAATTGGGTGTCAAACGTTACGTATACGCCTGGTTGGGTGTCAGCCGGCGAAGCGCTATAAATGTGCGTACACACTTTTGAGTGGTGTACGGTGTTGTTGCAGCAGGTGAAAATGAACAAAGGCAACTGTTAGTGCTTTGTGCTTGTATTAGTGTATGTGTGCATGTGCGTGTTAGCTTCATTTTCACTACAAGCCTGGCACATCTAACAGTTCTATTCTGAAGGTACCAAGGCTATGAGTGCAGTTATATACCGATTCATTTTTTCCCCAACAAACACTTTGCTTTGTTCGCGTAAATTTGAATATTTTTCCTTTCCTACTTGTGCCTTGTACAACACGAAATGTTTGTAGTTTCTTCATTGCCGCTACATTTTGTGACAAAAGAAGCCAACAGCAGCTAACACATTGCCATATTTTTATTCAAATATACAGTTGTTGTTGTCCATTGTATTTTCATGCATTTAATTTTATATTATGTCTATATTGACACCTATTTTCCAACTGTGTCGTTCACATAATCAAATCAATTCAAAGTGTGTGCAATATTTTACAAGCACTTCAAGCGTGACAGTCGTCAGGCTAAGCGTGTGCTCATATACGCTATCTATTGTGTACGTACAATTATTATGATATGTAAGATAACATGTTCGATTCAAGTGGAGCTGCTGTCAAAATTCAAACAATACACACTCAGCGGCCAGTTCATGTGGTTTTTCAACTAATTTAATTGGAGTAAAGTTTCCATTGAAGGAACTGAATGCGAAAAAACCATTATAGTAATAAGAAAAAGCTTTTAGTTGTTAAATGGAAAATAAAAAGGTTAAATGTTGAAAAAGAGCAAAGAAATATTATGCGATTTTGCTCTTTAAGATCAACCGGTCTTAAAGACGTACCATAAAGACGTGGTTTATAGGATATAATATATATTATAGTCGATTTGAGCTACAAATTAATTTAATTAATTTTTTAAGTCCTTATTCTGTTGCAAGCTTATTAAAATATCACAATTATTAACCAGCATAATTGTTCTAAGATCAAATCACCAACATCCCTCTTTTCTTCTTCGATAGATAACTCAAAGCACCATTTTTAGTGTTGAACTGTGCTATGCTAACAGAAAAAAATATTTTTGAGCTATTCCTTAAGTAGAGGAATATGTTTTTTATAAAGTGAATCGGAGACACTGAGCACCACATAGCTGACATTAGAGTGCTATGAGAAAGTGATGACTGATCTTAATCATTTTTGATACTAAAGCCTATTTTTTAAGAAAGCAGCTTACATGCTAAAATTGTGGTAGCACATTTAGGATATATCATCAAAGCAAAAAATGGGTTTACCTGTATTTGGTAGATAGTAGCTAATATCAAATATAAACCAACTTTATGCATGGAAGACAGTTGCCAGATTTCAATTTCTCTACATTTACTAAGCTTGGCTCAATATTATTTTTTGTTGCTTGAAAAATCTACAATAAAACCAAAAAAAAAAGATCGAATTCACAACGTCTGCACGTAGAAATTAAGCGTGGCTACATTTAAGCCATTTAAGACGTGCTAAGCAGACGTTAATAATGAAAGTTTTCTGTTTTATAAATGGGAACCGGATTTATTTGTGGATGAAATCCCTGATAATGCGTGTATATATTATATTATTTTTGCACAAGAGGTGCTCAGAAAGATTCTTTAGGGGAGATTTTACGAAAATTTCTTAAAAATGTTTTCAGTTATTCATCGCAGGTAGAAACGGATAGATGGACGGACTTATATAATTCCCGTGACAGTTGTTTCAGCGTAACCGAAACGTATTCAGATTTATAACCGAACAAGGTCTATAAACTCAAATTTTTTAAATAAGACACAACCTAAACCAAATTAATTTTTCTTGCGTTCTAATTATTTAAATGAATATAAGACTACATCTCTTCCTCAATATTACAAGCCGCCGTTAAATGACAAAAAAGTATGGATAATGCAGGCTTTTGCGGAGGATTTTAATAAAATAGTAATGAAAATGTAGTTCAGCTACAGTCACCGAAGCGTGACGCACGATAAGCACATAGTATCTGTGAGGGTATTTACCGGCAAAAAAGTAAAGTTTTTGCAAACATTTGTCACCTCAAACGGAAGCACTTAAAAATTGTATGGAAATCACACACGAAATAAGTTGCACACAAAAACATATGCAATATACATATACACTATATATAAAAATATATCTAGCAAGCGGCTACAGCAACTCTAGCAAAGGGTACTCAGTCGAGTGAGTGCTGCTGCGGTTGAACTACCTCGCCTTTGCTGCATATCATTGCCACTCTTAGTATTATCTATTAGCTACATATATATATTTGTATGCATATATATGCTACTTATTTGTGATATGTTTAATATGTTGTGTTTGGAATTTATTTGTGTTAGCCGCAACACCCTAGCAAACCGAGCTAAAGTGAAGTTTGGCATAGCCAAAGCGACACATTGCTTCCGTTTCCGTTAGCCAGCTTCCGCTCGGTTAACCGGTTAGCTACCTGCTGGTGTCGTGTGGCTAGCTTTGCTGGCATGTATCCAGCTGACTGATTAGTAGTTATGCCGCTGCCTATTTTAGATTGCTTGCTGCATAAAAGTGTTTTTGTGGCAGTTTGGTTGTATGTGCGTGTGACAACAAATTGTTTGTTGCTTTCATATTTTTAGTTTAATTGAAATTAAGTTTAAAGTAAATTTTAGTTTTAGCATCGTTTGTTGGTTGGACGCCAAGCCAAATTCGTTATACGCCGTAAAGTATGCAATAAAATTTTTAATTTTACAATAAACAGGTGAATTTTTTATAAAAAGTAGCCATAAATACAACTTAAGTTGTTATATCCAGGTGCGATTTTTACAAAATTATATTTATGCTTTTTCAAAAAATATCTGCAGCGTTCTTAAAAGAATTTGTTTACCATGTGTAAACGGCTGTCAAAACTTCGAAGCCATTTTGATCGAAATTTTGTGTCAGAGACGATGTGGCAAATTTCTCCAAATGATTGACTTTGCAATTTTCACACACATCTTCTCAGCTATATTTGTAAGTTAGGGATCAAAGGTATACGTTTGTTGATAACAAATTCGTTTATGCAGCCACTCTGAAGTGTCAACCTTATCACCAGAAACGACTTTTTTTTGGAAGCCGCCATTATACTTATCAAAACACAAAATGTTGACTGTTACTTCGATCTTCACTTGTATTTTTTTATTGTTATAATAATTTTTTATTTGGTTTTTTTGAATTTAATTAAGTCTAGGCAGAAATATATCCTGCACCGCCACACACCTTGTTTTGAAGGTGCTGCTGAAGATCGGTTACGGTATCAGTGAAAATCAATGTTTTTTTTTTTAAATGAACCGACGCTTATTAAATTATTTTACCTTCTCTAAATGTACATTATTTTTAATAATATATTTTATAAATTTCCTCTTAAAAAAGTTTAACGCAAAAGCGGTTTTCTTACCTACAATTCGATGCAACCGCTTATGTTCAATTTTAAAGTTTAGTTTTAATGGAACATAAAATAAGTTTATATATAATAAAACAGCATTAAATTCAATTACACAGCCGCCTAATTGGCAAGCATATTTCTTCGTCCTTGTACTTAGCCTGCCGTTCAGTGTTAATGCAATAAACTCATAAAAAGTACTACAAAGTGCATTCGAGTATTTAATTCTATTATATTTCACAATAAATCCATGAGAGTTTAAAATATAAATTGATATAAGTACACAGTGTATTTGTTACTGTTTTTGTTATTATTTTCTTACAAAAGCTTATGCGTTTATTTTCATAGCTACAGCTTTTTTCACAGCACTTTGCTAAGTAACTTACGAAACTATTAAGAATTCTAAGTAGATACGCACAATGAACTACGCTTTTCATATATCTGTGTGTGTATGTATGTACGTTCACATATACATATATATCTGTTTAGGTGTTAATGCAAACACAAACAAATCTGCGATTTGTTGACAATATTTGTGTTGATATTTGCAAAATTTTAAATGCGCTTTGCACTTTTGTTATCTGCGTTGTACAGACATTTACAGCTGGGTGGTAGAGCGACGGGTTGCTGCTGAGAAGAAATTGTATAGTAGTTATTATACAAGCATTAATACTAGATTTAAGTTAGTTATTTTGTTGCTTAAGTCCCAGCAATAAATGCTATTGTTGCATAACCATTTTATTATGTTTTCAGTTTACCAATTTTCCCAATCACCTTTTACCGTTACTGCCATCAACGTATGTAAGTCGCGCGGTGTATTTTCTTTGTTGTTGCTACACCTATTTACAGTCGTCGTGGCAGTTTTTTATACCCTTGTTGCATGCATATCAACAGTTTTCTGCTTTTGTTATTGTTTTGTTGTTGTTGTGACATTTGAAGATAATGAATTTTAAGAAGCTTAGCACTCGTTTGCTCAGTCGCCCGTAAATGGATGCAACCTTGAGGGCAAATGTGTTTGTGTGCGTATAAACGCGAGAATGAGTGGCATTGGCAGAGTTTTGTGAATATTTGCAAAACAAATTTATTACCACTGTACCAAACAGTGGTGGCAAATGTTATTGTGATAGCTAAATAAAAATGTTAGAAATAAAATTGTTTGTAGGAAGTTGCTGTGAGATCAAATATTTCGTAACAACATTTATGGTATGAATGTTGCATATGCAGTGGTGGCTAAAATTTAAGGATGTTGCGATTAAAGTTCGCAATAGATATTTTTAGGTATTTTATTGTTTCTGAGTGTGCTTAATTGTATTTAACGAAAATTTAATTGATTCAAATTTTATAATACCGTTATGTCATGAAAAATTGGCGTTAGTTAAAAAAAAGCACTACATTTATACAGCTTAGAGTGAAAAATAATGCATATGAAGTTTTTATTATGTCATAATTTCTTTATAACAATATGGTATAAGCAATATACAGTGGTGGCTAAAAATGTTAGGTTGTTACAATAAAATGTCAAATAAGTATTTTTAATGTTAGCGTTCTGGATCTCGATCTTTTCTATGAGATTCTCTATGATTCTAATTTGCATAATTAACTAATTAAGCGTAATATTAACTAAAAAAATGGACTAAAAAATATTTTGAAGAGGCAAAAATAGATATCATAGAATTATTGTGCCATATTTTTTATTTAGGCTCATTTGGCTTGAAGAAATTTTTGAAAATGATAAACTATAAGTTTCTAATAACTCTTAGGGTACAAAAAAAGTTTGGAGAGCATCTTTAAGCTTCGGACCTTATGTGTAAAAGCTTATCGGAATTTCCAAGCAAAACTTATAGCTACAGATAAAAAGCAAGTAAGCTTCTTTGAGTAATGCTTCAGGCAGACTTTTGTGGAACCGACAATTTATTAGAAAAATGTTGTAGATGCGTTACTGTATATTTGTTATTAATTTTTTCGCCACCAACCAAATATTCTCAAACACTGCTGTGTATATACAATAATATGCGCTGGAATATGAGAAATTGAATACTCGTTCGCATGGTAACGGCAACCTGTGGCATGCGTACAGCTGACGCTGCCACGAGCCGATCCCACGGACACACCCATACACCCACACACAACCATGCATAAACATATATATGTATAAGTGTATAAAATATTAAGCATGCGAAAAACATAAAGAACGTAAAGAACGGATACTACATTGGCACTCAAACTACACACTTAAGCATTTACATGCAATAGCCAGCACAAAAAACGCTCTTCACCCCCGTCTCAGCGCTTGGAGCAACAACAATGATGGCAACATTTTATGTCGCCTGAAGTAATTTTATACTTAGAGTTTTACCAAAATTTCACAAATAAATCGCTGGCGGTGGGAGGCAGAAAGCATTTCGTGAAGAGCTGAGAAGCTTAGCAAAAGAGACAGGTGTATTGCTAACGAAGTAATAAAAGATTTAAGGAAGCCGTAAACTTAACTGAAAATAAGCGATGCAAGTATAAGTATGGAAGGAGGAGAATGGTAGGAGTGTAAAAGATGTCGTGTAAGTTTGAGAAAATGGACGTGCTTTTATTGTGTAGAGCGTTAGCGATTGCCATGCTAAACCAATGGGGGAGTGAGAAAACAATACCGAAGAAGAACAACAGTAAGCGAGATTTTGATAAAAACTAAATATTATAAAAAAAAAATAGCACAACAAGAAGGTGAGAGCAGTGAAATGCTTGAGCGAAGAATAGGTAGGGAATGACAGTTCGTAAAAGAGATGGGTCGTTGTTGATAGCCAGTTAAAATAATAATTAATTATCAAATAAGAAGGGCAGCAATGCGGATAAATAATACAGAGGTAGAATAATGAAGTGAAACAACAACAACAATAACAATTATATAGCATTTAAAGCAGACAATAAAAGCGCAGTGAATTGGAAAAGCAACACAAACAATTGCCAGCGTATGCAGATGTCGAATTAAGCATTTCCATTGAAGAATTGCTGAGCGACGAAAACAAAAGCAACAGCAAAATTCGTAGAAATGTTGTTAATTTTCTTTACAGCAGCGATGGCAATAAAAAAAGCATGGATAGAAGCGCTAGAAAGGCAGGAAAAGATGATACTTACAAAAATCGTAGTATAGTTCTAGGCGTACGGGTATTTAAGCATACGTAGTTAACTTTTTAAAGAAAGTGTTTTGGCAAAATTAAAGCTTATGTTGATGAGGCAAAATAAAAGAGATAAGTTCATTATCAAACAAAAATAAAGACATGTGAAAAGCAGCAAGAAGCAGTGATATTTCTAACATTTAAAGCACATTGCTAAGCGCAGAGATTCTTTAGGCATGCGCATGTATTGAGACTGAATTTGAAGGCAATTTTGCTTATATTGATACTAAAATATGAAAATTATTATTTATACATGTAGCTTCATATTAAGTTGAGCCCAGCAGCAATCGGCAGCTGCTGTGTGCGATAACGCGCTTTTGTACATATTTTTGCAAGTCAGCAGCAGTAACGATGACCACAAGAGAAAAGAAAAGAACAATATATTATACAATTTGATAACTATTAGCGCCACTGTCGCTCTGTCTAAGCAGCCCTGCCAACACAGTAAAAAGGACAAAATGTCAAATTAAAACGTTTAACATTTAATCATGATTAAATTTGAAGTTTATACCGGGTGTAGCGCTTGTTTTTGTGCAACTACGCAAAACAAGTGGATTTCAATGAATGTTTTGAAAGCGAATTTGTTTATTTTGATAAATGTTGCAAGATGAGTTGTGGGTTTTTGTGTTGAAACAGCAGGTGCGTGAAAGTAGAAAACAGAGCGGCTTTTAAATTTATTTTTATTTTTAATTTTTATTTTTATATAGATTTGCTTGCTGAGCATAATACAGCTGTTGCGCTGATCGCCTTTTAAAAATTGCGATTAGATAAAGCGGCTATGTGTAAACTTTTACTTTATAGTGACTTGTTGCTTGCTTTGCAATACAACGAGCGAAGGGTTTTTAAAATAAAAATGAAAATTTAATAGATAAATGATACGAGAGAACTTGTATTCAAAAGAAAAATTGTTTCACGCATTCAAAGCAGTAGATTTGAATATTAGATATTTCTTCACGGAAATTATCTCTTACTTCTATCCCAATCACAGTTCTGTATTTATTCCTTGAACAGGGTGTTTAAGTTTGCCACAAAGTTTATTATTAATATTATAGAAGGAAATAACGGAGATATTTTAAAGTACCTTTATACGAGTAAATGATCAGCATGGTGAGCTCAGTCGTTTTAGCCATATTCGCCTGTCTGTGTATATACTACTAGTTTTTCAGTATTTGAGTTGTCGTTTTGATACATCTCGCTCTCCTTAAGAAGCTGCTGCGGAACTGATATCGATTTTTATTACATATAGCTACCCCACAAACTGATCGATCACCATTCTGTGCTTGTATGAACAATTTTTTTTTGACAGATTATTTAACGAAATGTTTCATGTGTTATTGTTCACGGCATTCCTACAAATTATTGTTCAAATCGGACCGCTATAGCATAGAGCTGTCATACAAACTGACTGAACAAAATCGAAATAAAAATAGCTTATATACTTTTTTATATTACAAGAAATATACCTGTGAAGGTTATTATAGCTTTTTCTTTCTCCAAAGTCTCTTCCTATTTTTTCTATAAAAACAATATGTTACAAATAAATTTAATTTCAATTATTCGATTTCCATATGCAGCATGCTGTAATAAATAAATTTCTAAAAAATTCTCCAAAAAGTTCCATTGCTTTAAACTCTTTGAATTCAAATTTTATTTGCATATCCTATGCAAACAAATCTCCAAACAATAAAAGAATATTTGTTGCCAAGTACAAAGCGCAACAAAAATAGAAAAACAGCACATAGATATTAGATAGCCTGAAGCAAAAAAGTCAAAGCAAGACCAGAAATAATAAACTCTCATTTGCTTTACGGCTTTTGTTCTGCTACATTGACTGATAATTTTAATTAACATTTCAGCATTTTAATTACGAAATCAGATAAAAGCCCAATAAACAAGGGACAAAAATTGTAATCGGAAATATATATCAAATGCAGTTATACGAGTGCGTAAATTGTGGAGAACACAAAAGCTTTGGCAGTTGGAAAATATATAGGTGTGTGTGTGTTTGAAAATACCACATTTATAAATTTGGTTAACAGTAGCAGCAGCGTTGACAATCAGAAATAATTTTTGCCGCTATCAAATGTTTGCTATGCATAGAAAATGGGTGGTCCATAAGTTATCCAAAATTGTTAGTAGAGGTCAATAAGGAAGAAACTAAAGTGAATTGCGAAAAAAGTGAATTAAAGTGTTCAGCATATGGGCCGAGCCACTTAATATAGTTTAGAAAGCCAAAACTAATTCTAAAGAGTAATTCATATGTATTTAGACGAAGTAAAAATCTTCGCACCCAAAATAGCTTTTTTATGTGCATTTTCCACAGAGCTGAGTTTTGGCTTTTTAAAATTAAATACCAACTATTAAAGTATTTCAAGCGTTAGCATGCTGAAAAGGTTGGTCGAAATCGAGCAGGGCTTTTAGTGAATCAATTACGTTGCTAAAAAACATAAAACCATCATTTTACTGTGCTGTGTTAAATATTTAAGTACCGTTAAGGCGCAATGTCGACATTTAAAAAGCACATATAATTTTTTCTTTTCAAAAATTAAAAAAAAAAAACAGTAACGATTTTTCTTATACCAACAGAGTCTCACACCTTCTTTTTAGTAAAGTCGCACACCCATTTTAGTCAGGACACACACTTATCGATCAAAATATGCAATAAAATTGATTTTCTAAGCATAATGCATAGAAGTTTGCTGCTTGTGGGAAGTAAGTAACTGTGTCTCGAAGCTGAAAATGTGGTAATAAAATTGGAATGCTTCAAAGATATAACAAAAATTTTAAAATTAAACAACCTGTATAATTTGAACTGGTTTAAAATCTGAACAACAGCTGAAATACAATTAGCATTTAAGTCAAATTTAGGAAGCGACATACTTCACATTTTTCTGACACTTTTCAGACAATTGTCAGAACATTCAGGTCTATGCAACTGGAACAGACCCAAATTTTATACGCCTAAGAACTGTCAACTGTGCAGCATTTTTCTAAATTACTTTAGGGGTGTTTTATATCGCTAAAATAACAACAACATTTTTTCAGATGAAAAACTACAAAAAAGTGCGTTCAGGCATACCGTTTCAGATTTGTGCCTAAAAATATGTTACTAAAACTTTACACAATTGCGAGTTTTCATCATGCGAACATTTTTGCGGTTTCAAATTGGACATGGGAATGAAATTGCAGTCAAAAACAAAAATAAATCAATATTTAAATTTGCATATAAAATGTTTACATGCATAAATCAGCAGCAAAACAAGAAGTAAATATCTGCAAACAACAACACAGAGGGTGAATGTAAAAATCAGCAAACTAATATGTGGAGCAAAAACCAGCGAAATATGCATGAATTAGGTGGCAACTCCAAACATTAACAATGAAATCTGTGAAAAACAAAACTAATAATCGAAATTATAAGGCAATACAAGGGTGGCAGTGGTGATGGCAGTGGCGATGGCAGCGTCGATAGCAACGAGGGACTATAAAAACCGGCAATGCTATCAACAAGCATTGATAATAGCATTGCATTACAGCCAAATAAAAGCGAGCTGATGACAATGATATGAAAATGGGAGAGCAGCAGCAATGCTCGTGGCACTAATATAATTGGCAAATACCAATAACAACAAGTAAGTGTGTAGTTTTTTTTTTTTTGCAAATCAATATTTGTGGCAGTGAGCCTGCGGACAATGGCAATAGTGTGCGTGCCACTGACAACCAATAACAATATTTATAATTATTTCAGCGATATAAGCCGCATGCCATGCTGACGGCCTTCAACGCTTCAAGCATTTGTATGTGTGTGTCTAGTTGTTGTATGTGTGTCTAGTTGTTGACCACAGGCCGCGGCGTTGACAGCCTAGAAAATGTACGCAATCACTATTGAGTGCTGTGCACGCTGTTGTTGTTTTTGTTTTTGTTGCTGCTATATGCAAGAATGGCAACGCCGTGCTGCGCGCAAATGTTGCAATTTATTAGCGCGCAAGCATTGCCTGCATGCATATATTAGTTGCATAAACTTAGGAACAAACAAATAATACTGGTTGCCGCTTGTTTTTGTTGTTATGACAAATATGTGTGTGTGCGTTATTATTGTTATTGTTGCTGATCACTCAAGCTTCAATGCTATGCGCAGGCATACGTAATAAAATATGCAATGTAATAACTATTTCATGCGTGCAACTGGGCGTATGAGTAACATATGAAATTTAGTTGCATAGTCATCAATACGCGCACACACACACACACACACATGCTTTTGAACATATTTGTTTATGTAATAAATTTTGTTTCGGTTGAATATGCTATTGTCTAGCACATATACACACTTAAAAACGCTCCTCCTCCTTACACTGCTCTATATCAGCGCTTTGCGGTCGCCTTGCCGTGCTCGCTGCTCCGTCCAGTCCACGCTGCTTTGTCTGTTCGCGCATAGATAACAAGCCATTGACGTGCAACTGTCAGCATCAACACCCACAACTGTCAAATTCATCAAAATCACACAATGAGTGCAGCAGCAGCGTCAGTGACAGCGACAGCATTGTTGACCGCGTAGTCGGTTGGTGGTTATTTGCGCCAGTTTTGCTTTTGTTGGCAGTGTTTTGTGTTCTATAGATTTGGTGTATGATAGCGCTATACTCGTAAATACGTGTGCATTTGATATGTATATGTTAAACATAAATATTGTGTATGCGAAAATTTAATTATTTTGGTAAAATCTAGGCTTTGATATCATTCAACCTCTATGCGGTTGTGGTCTGTCAATAATTTCTAAGGAACAAAAAACTCATTGATTTAAAGAAAATAATTTTCACGACTCAGAATTTAATGAGGAAATACTATATATAAAATTTACATGGGGAACATGTAATAATATTTCTTAAATTCTTGTATATATATACGAGGTGGGTAACATGCAATTTCGTGTTTTTTTTATATTTTTATTATTAATTCATTTGTCTAGAATAATGCTGTCGATTTCAGAAAAGACTCCATTCGACTTCTAATTGTTCAGCACCAATTGTCGAATCACTTCTCAAACTCGATTTTTGGGATAGCCATTAGCTCTTTTAGCGCTGCGCTTTCAATGTCATTTATGCTTTTAAACAGAAAAAGACAGAAAAAAATCACTCGGAGGTAAATCTGGCGAATATGGCGGTTTGGGTATTGTTACAGCATTTTTTTTGGACTAAGAATTTACCAACAAATTAACTGATTCATTTTTTTAACAAAATCGCCAGGCTCATCATGCTACATACAAAGTAGGCAGTAAATACAGCTGAAAATTGTATCGTACTTTAGGAGCATGTATATCAAATATTATAAAACAATTTGACAATTTGGCTCTCCAAACCCATTGTGTTTTTAACACACCTTGTTTTCCAATATAAAATAATATATAAATATATAAAATGTTCATACTCAGCCGGTTGAGAATTTCAAATTCATGAGTATAACAAACGAAATACGAACAAGAAAGTATAGGAGCAATTTATGGACAGGTGAAACGGGTATCAGCATATAAAGAGGATTGGCATATTTGTTGCCAAAACAAGTAAGTAAGCGCTAATTCGGGTGTAACCGAACATTTCACACTCTTACAATTTGCAAGAATCAAAGCCGGTGAACTAACTTCAGGCGTTGGCAAAATTTTATTTTCTAATATGTTGCAAAAGAATTTAACATTCATTGTTCGAAGAACTGATTTTCAGTCAATTTTGGTATTTTATTACCTAATATTATTGGTAATAGATTCAGTTAGTTTTATAACTATTCTACTGCCTACACATTCAGCATAGGGTTTGTTAGAATCCCCAAATTCATTATATGTGGTTGTGGGTGGGATAAACTATAGTTTATTCAATATTATTGTACATATTGAAAGATATTTACGATATAACGCCAATAGAAAATTGGAAAATCTTATATAAGGTGATCCATTTCGATATTCATTATTTTTCTAAGAAAAAAATACAGAAAATTCAAATTTAATGGGGAAGTAAGTAAATAAGTCTTTCCATGATAACATGCCTAACAATACTGAACAAAAGTATCATGACAGCTTGACACGATGCATGCGTAATCTGTCAAAAAAAGGCTATTGAAAAAAGTATCGCTACTTGGATCAGCCCGTTAGTATATGTGCGCCAACCTTTGTACCCTTACTTTGAATTTTCTTTGACATGAAAGCAACCTTGCTGACTGATTGTCTGGCAAACAACACAAAAATGCTTCACTTAATAGCGCATATTCATATTAATGATACGTTAAGTGTTCTTTGCATTTTTTTTTTCTTTACCAAATACCAAAAATTTCTTTTTATGACAGAAGCATATGTCAAATTGAAGCACATAAAAGAAGCAAATATGTGGCAATGCGCAAAATGTATACTTTCGTTTAATAAAGTACACTGTTGCTATGAGCAGTAATTACGAAGCAGAGCAAAGATAACAAGCAGCAGCTGTCAATGCGGCGAATACACAAAAAGCAGCTGTCTTAAAAGAAGAAGTAGCAACGTTTTTAATTTCGCTTAGTAAAAAGCATTAACATCACATGAATTTAATAAAAGAAAATAATTTAAAATAATTTACTTTCAAATTTTTGTATTCATATGAATTTCTTTCATGGCGCTTCTGTTACCAATATCTCACTTTTTGCGCTTTATATTAAACATTTTTGTGATTTCAGTTGCCTCATCTTTCTATGCTCCTCTTGCCCCTACAAATATGCTACGGTTTATTATATAGTAATTTGTGTGTAAAAACTATGTGAAAGAATAACTGTTTATTATGTGCGTCAGCGATTGCCAACAAATGAAATTCACATAAGCACACAAACAAACCATTTCTACAAATACATGCAAACATATATGTGTGTGTGCGTGTAATTTTTTCATTCGTATTTTCGCGTTGCAACGTCAACAACTGAATATTTTAATTTTTTGTTTGCTGTTAGTCTAATGTGAAGCTGCGGCGGCAATATGTGAATAGTGTTTAATTGAGTTGCTGCACTGAGAATAATTTTCTATTTAAATAAAATTTTCTTAAACAACTCTCTATACCACATTTCGGGTAGCCTCAAAAACTAAACTTTTCGAATAGATAACTAGTCAACGTCGTACAAATATTTTCTATTTCATGGGCTAAGAAATATTTTTTCACAAGATAAACTATCTTAAAGTTCGCCTGCAGAGTGTGAATGCCAAAAATAATTCCTGGAACAGTGAGCAGTGTTCTTAACATATGTGAGAAGAATTGGATGTGAAGTGCGAGAGATATGAAAGGCACGATTTTGAGATCCGCATGTCAACAGCAAAGAGATCCACCCGAAAATATTTAAAATAGCTTGGAACTTTTTTAAGCAAAATACCAATACAATAACTCTTGCCTCATAGCGGTATAAAAATGCATATATTAAGAGCAGCCCAAGTCAGAAGACCTCAATCTCAAAGGGAGTGTCTAGACTTTCTTTCAGAATAATTGTATATAAACTGGAAAGTCTTGCGAAATAAATTTCGTTTTATAAGATTTCAAACGATCTCAAACTAGATGCCATGCAGTTGTAACTAAAGATTCAGTCGCCCTGTGCTTACAAAAACACAACAAAAATAAAATCACTATCAAAAGTCTCGCAAATAAGCTGCACAGTTCAAGTGTAACGGGAGTCATGCTAAGCGAGTGGCATTATCAACAGAAGTATCCTCATCAACATCAAGCACAGCGGCGACAAAAAAGGACATTCATAACATGCGAATACGCGACCAGCGAAAAGCAGCAAGCAAATATACACACAACGTAACGCTTTGACGAATATATTTCAACCACAAAAAAAAAACAAAAAACAAAAAAATATGGAAACGTGCGTACACATTTGCGGAGTGTGTGGCATATACATGTTGCTTACGCAAACAAACAAGCTGGCAACCAACCAAACAACCAGCCAAACTACAAGGCTCACTTCACCAAATGATGAACCTGCCACAAATATTCAACGCAACCGGCGAAGCAGCGCACAAATGATGAGCTGCACAAAATCACTGACAGAAGGGTGGCGAGTGAGTATATTTGGTTTGGCAGCAAATATAAAAAGGGCATGCGGAACTACTATTTAATAAATGAGCGCACACACACCCTAGTACGAGTGCAAAAATGCACATGTGTGCGCTTGTAAACATATTGCCGAGCAATATGAGTATATGCATGGTTGCACAGATAAACAAGCCAACGAGTGAGCGCAACAAGCGTAGAGCGCAAAGCTGTGTGCATGGTAGTGCAGTGAAGGAAGCGTAGTCAACAACATTAGGGTGGAGTGAAAAGGCAATTGATGAGCACTATTCATATAAGAATATGTATATGAGTGTGTGTGTTTGTGCGTGCGTGCAAGGACAGCTGAATTGCGTTCGCCACACTGACTGACTTGTCCGGCTGACAGGCGAAAATAAGCGTACGAAAGCAAAGAGGAAGCATCAAAAGTATTAGTGAGCTTGGAGAGAACGTGGAGTCACGTTTCTGCTGCTGCTGCTGCGCGCCGACCAGGCGGGTGGACAACATAAATGAGTATTCGCACAAAAATACTAATTTTAACTTTATGCGCCGGCCGCTGCTGCTGCGCTCATAATGTGAGGCAGGCAAAGTGTATTTGCGTGTGTGTGATTTGCTGGCAAGCATGTAGTTTATTTGCACATATTTGTGTATTGTGTGTGTGTTAGTGTGTGGTGTGCTCTGTGACTCGGTGACTGGCGAACGGATGTGGTGGCAATGTTGGTAAATTCATGTCCTGTGGCAACTAATTAAAAGAGTCATTCATCACTGATGTGTGATGTGCGCAAATAGACAGTCGAAAACACAAACACACACACACACACATACATATATTAAAAAGATGGAAATGAGAAGTGAAATGAAAAAAGCATACAGTTAATATGCATATGTATGTGGTTTGTGGCACGTTCTTTGCCAAGTTGTAAGAGTTTGAGCGTGTCGAGTACTTTTGTATATTAAATTGCAGGGACACTCTAATTGTGTGTCATAAATTTCATATTCTCGTGCGTTTACGAAGTGTGAGGTGATAATGTTCAGCAGTAAGTTGGCTTAGTGCAGGTTTGGCGTGGAAATATGGTAGATGGTTCGAATTGATTAGCATATTTTTAGTACGGCTCAAGGGTATTGCTACTCACTTTATAGCAATGTGCTTAGAACCTCAGGTCCTAAGCTATTATTATAATTTAATTAATTATTATTATTTTATGTGTTTCCCTTATCTTTAGGCTAGTTTCTCGAGAAAATCGATAAAATTTGAGACATTACAAAACTTCTGTTCTTCAGATTAGGTATTGCAAGTATTTTTTTAAGCTATTGAAGAGATCTGTGAGACTTGCAGAAAAATATCCAGATCAATATTCGATCTAATGTATAACAATATCTCTAACAATGCTAATTTATAATGAGAAACAAATAATTTTGTTATTTAAATCTTGAAATTTCGGTATTTATGTATAGAAGAAATGTTTAACACACTAACATATTAATCTAAAATGCGAAAAATTTTACGAATCCCGAAAAATATGTTAATGTTCCGAAATATCGGTAGCCATAAAGGAGTGAAAATATAAAATTAACCAGACTTGTAAAAAAATGTTCAGTACAGTGTTTGAAGAAATAAATATATGTATAACAAGGCATACAAATCCCGAAACAAAATTTTTCATATCCTTTAATATCGGTATACAGTAGTAGTGAACATCAAATAGATGACTTTTAAAAAAATTTCCAGTACAGTATTTGTGAAATTGTATAACAATACATACTACTACAAAATCAGAAACATTTTCGCGATTTCGAAATAAATATTAATAACTACCGAAATTTCGGGATTCATAAATAAGTTAAAATCTTAAATAGCGAGACTTATTAACACAAAAAGAGAAACGTTTTCGGGATACCGCAACAAATATTTTCGAATCCCGAAATTTCGGGATTCATAAATAAGTTGAAATATAAAATAAATGAGACTTTTTTAGCAAAAAATGCAGTTTATTAAAAATTTTGCACTTGCCACGTAAATAATTTAACTGCTATTATGGTAATCTAGAAAAATTAATTAGAATAAAATTATTATAAATATTGCTCGGAAAAGTGGTTTTATGCAAATTTTTTACGCAATAAATTGTTAATTGGCACTGCAATCATATGCATAATTTAGCAATTTTTTTGCCTTTATGCGCAGCGCTATCTAAGAAGCTATCAGAGCTAAAAGGTCTCTTGGCGGCCTTGGAATTAAGAGCGCAATATCATATATCTTGCGACTGTAAAATTTAGTGGCGCAATTTTTCTTATGACTTAATAAAAATTTTAATAGAATGGAACAAAGCGAATATAAATAGTTAATACACTCGCAAGGCTTATAAAAGTGCAGCAAATAAGGTGTTGCGAGGGTGCAATATGCGTGCAGCCAATATAGAAATATACTTATATGTCACTAGAAACATTTGACTACATATCTGTTGGCTTGCAGCAATAATAAGGCCCACAGAGAGACAATTTCTAAGAAAACATAAAAAAGCAACTAAAATAGCGCAACGCTGCGGCAATCATGCACTAGAGTGACATAAATGCAACATACGCACACAAATGCAAATGCATATAGATACATTAACACACGCATAAGCAAAAGGCATTGAAAATGCACATGAGCGCACATGAGTGCGTGTGTGTGCGGGAAGTGATAGTAATAACCCGAATACCTAATGCTGTTGACTGCTGGTTTAGAATTGTCACACCCATTTTGTGTACAACGAAGCTTTGAGCACTAGTTTGCCCGTTTGATACATAGACATGCACTGACTCTGCTGACTCTTAACGGTTAACGTCCATTTAGGGGTTACCAATGCAAAGCCAATGTGGTGGCAAAGTAATAAATTTTTATGCCACTCAAGTGTGGATAAATGCACACAAACGCCAACACACATGGAAAATAAATGGATTGCGCTCACACACACACACATACACACACGAATAAAGCACATAATGCAACAGTCTCATAGGAACGTGCTACCAAATGATGCAAGAAGAAACAATGGTTTTGCTGATTCAATATGAGTGGCATACACCATAGACCAACGACGCTGCCAGCGCTACTAAGCGAATGTGCAAGTGTGTGTGTGCGTGTGGCGTGCTGTAAAAATTGCATACAACGTCTGCGTGACAGCAGTAAATGTGGCAGTAGTAAAGATAACAATACCAATGTTCACATTCACTTGCTAACTGTGTGCATTTGTTGCATCAACACACACAGACACACATGCAAGCATATTCAATGATATCAACATTTTTTCCTCTAATCCAAATCAATTTGCAGCGAGGGCCTCATTTCATTCTATTAGTCCGCATTCAGTTGCCCGCTGGCGCTTGCAGTTGACCAATTTAGGTTGCAACAAATGTGGCAACACAAAGTTGCATTCATAGCAATATTTCAAGTAAGTTAAAAAACCTAAAAATTGTATGCGTTAAAGGCATAGCACTATTGGCCGCCGAATAATTGCGCGCGGTATTGTTTATTTTCTATGAGGTAAAAGTGTTTTATCACTCCTACCCTGATTTGGGAAAGCTCGAGCATTATGGATCTCGTTATTTCCAATTATATTCGGATGATTCAGGTTTAGAAAATTGCAGAAACTTCGGTTTCAGCATTAATTTATTTGCATTAAATGACACTCTTATAATTCAATGGTTCAATAAAAAAAAAAGATGAGCTCCAGCTCCAGTTATCAGGTTCCAAGTATCCATATATGACTCATTTTACAGCACCGATATGTGGTTCCAAAAAATCTAAAAATCTCAAATGGTCCGAAGTTTCACATTTAAATATAATCAATTCTCAAGAGCCTGTACCTCTTAGTTTATAGCGAATCAGTTCTGATGCAATACTATATATGATATGTTGAATACCTTTAATTCAATTCGTCTCAATCTAGAAATGCTTACCACATTCTGAGAAGTATTATATATAGGAAGGATATCACAAATTGGTTAATAGCTTTTTAAAATACTTTTTGTTACTTTACTTTTCAGGCTCATTTCAACAATGAATCTCTAACGTTGAATACACCACTGCCTTCGGCGGCAAAAAAACATAACATACATTCAGGGTTCAATTTATAAGGTAACGATATGTTCTTCTTTTTATTGCGTATTTGAGCTTGATTTACTCTAAGCTTCGCATGTTGACGTAAGTTTGCAGTGAAGAGAAGTATTTCTTCAATAAGTCATGTATTTCTTGCGAGAAGATCATTGAATAAGATTAGATCTATGTGTCCGCAAAACAGTCCAAAAAGCATGGTTTGGCACACTTCTAGCTTGATAAAGCTTTTATGCTCGTTTTGTTGAAGGTAGAGGTTTATTTCTCAGTTGTGTACTAAGTTGAAAACAGCAAATTTTTCACAAGCGTAATGCTATATGTACTTGGAATTTGAGCGCTCATATTATTGCCGGTCTTTAGGCTGCGAGAGAAACGAGGTAATTTCGCGGTTTTGACTGTCAAATGTTATTACGGAGAAACTTAGACGTTGAATTTTTATTTTTTTTTAATACTTGACATATCATAAAATTATTTTATTCATATTACAGCGAGTTACACCCCGAAGCGGATTTATCAGTTATTAAAAGTATGGCGATTCTCCGAACTTTGACTTAGCTGATGATCTCAAGTTGTAAAATTGCGGAGGAATGTCGATCAAATTGAGGAATTTTGTTGCGGGATATTTCTAATGATGAGCTTTTCAGAAAAAGCTTGATCGACGAGATCTTATATTAAGCTTTCTATTGGTTACTAGAATACTCCAACAGTTACTTCTTTACTGGCAAATTTGCGGCACCAGTGTGCGCATAATCTTAGTATTCATGTATTTGCTACTCTGCTAGAATGTTGGGTTCTATCTAGCAACTACTATATAATGCTACTGTCAGTCGCACAAGTCTGGATATTTTATAGTTTGTTTGAGCTGAATCTAGAATCAATCTATCAATGCTAAACACTCGAGGTCTCAGCGTTTACATCTGATCTCAGTTTAGTCAGTTAAGTCTATCAATTTGTATGTACCTTTGCTCTCGAAACCAAACAACAGCTGTTCGTGTAATATTTTTTCCTCTCAATTGTTTTCCACACTTTATTATTTTTCTGCTATCAGCTTCATTTTGTTGCGCTGCACTAAATTCAGCTCAATAAAAGTTTATCGCATTCGACACGTACGCAACACTGACATTCACTTGCCGGTCTGCTGGTTGCTATTGTGGCGCAATGTGCCACAATTTGTGGCATGCCCACACATATATGAGTATATACACAGAGTTATATATTTGGCACAACGTATGTTACACCCACTAAGCTGCTGGGGTGTGTGTTGTGCGCGAACGCTTCCTGTCATCAAATGTTTTGCCTTGTATTTGTGTATTTTTTTGTTGTTGTTGTTGTTGTTGTGCGACTGGCTTATATGTTGTTAGTTTTGTAATTGCTATTGCAATATATAGTTTGTTATTTGTTTGTGCTTTGTTGTCGCCAACGGGCATGTCAAACTTCAAAACAGTTTCAAAACTGTAAATGACAAAATGTTAAATGGGCTTTCAATGTGCTGCGGAGCGAACGGCGGCCTTCAACGCTGCCACAATACGACCGGCTGGACCTCGGCAGCCACACCACCAACACCGTTCTCATCACTATCTGCCAGTCGTCATGACACGCCAGCATAGTTACGCACAGTGCACGTTCCACGCCTGTCACCGTTCGCCGTCCATTAGTAACGGTTTTCTTCATTTCATTCGTACCAAATGTGTGGCGACATTTCTGACAGTATTCATCCATCCGCGTGTATGCACTGCCCCAGGCGCGTGTATTAGTTTACCGAAATGAGTGTATATCCACTGTTTTCTTTAGTTTGTTCATGTGTGTGTGTGTGTGTGTGTAGACACGTGTGTGTGCATGCGTTGCGATACGCACTGTGACAGCGAGTGATCTCCGTTCCAATGAGTTTTTGAAAAATGTCACTGCACTGCATTGGACAAATGACCAACGAAATGACGCAAAATGAAATGGAATGAATTGAAAATCGGTTGTCATGGCAATACTGTGGCTTAGAAAGGTGCCGTTGAACATTAGTTTGTTGTAGCGGCAAATACATGTTCGGCGATTCACTGAGAAAAAGCAGCTTAAAGTATTAAGCTAAAGAACTTTATCGATTATAATCACTGTGCGAGACATGTTGCCGAGATAAGACCAAGGCAATTTTTATAAAAGAAAATACAAGTAACTTTAAAAAGCTCAGTATCACAAATCAGTTATGGAGTTTGTAGAAAAAGTGAAAATTTTAATCTGCTTACGAAGTACCGAAGAGGCAGCGCGAGGTGGGCGTGAGCTTTTCCACAAATGTAAAGCCAAATTAATCGAAATAGGCAAATTGAGACTGGGCATGAGCTCACTGACTTGTCGTTGAAGACTAGAACAGCACAGCTTGGATTTGTTAGCGGTTTTTGAGTCGCGTGGAATTTAAAATGCAAGTAGAAAACAATTGTGCGCTTGCCGTGTAGCTGTAGACAACTGAGGCTGTTGTGAGCTCAATGTACGCTAATTAGCTTATGCGTAGCCCTTAGCTTTCCAGCGCAAAGTGGTCGCAAGGGGTCCACTGAAGTATTTGTTTTTACCGGAATTTGCGCTGTCGAAATGCTGGTCAATTAAATTGGTAGAAAATTAAACACACGCTAATGCTCATAGTTTAATGCGAGATAGAAACATTTCAATACTTTTTTCTCGACTTTACAGCTGTTGAGTGTTAGAGTAAGATTGCAATACTTGGAATATCATATCTTCAGCCGATCCATCGTTTGGCTGGAATCGATACTAGTCGCCTCAATAAATTTGTGATGGACTCAAAGCGCTTTGTGTAGCGTCTAGTCAGCTTTGCAATCCCTCTAGCGACGATCATACAATTCACCTAACCTAACCTATATGTGCTTTATATCTGTTTAAAATCTAAAATATAAACATTGTACCCCGTAGCACACTCAAAAAAAAAACCACGAGTTCATAACTACCATTAGCAAACTTAAGCGACAGCAAATTTGATATTTTAATGCGAAATGACAACAACATGAACACGAATCCGCACTCAACGCACGATTACACTGCATTGCATATGAACTCGTTGGCGGTAGAAGAGCGAGAGAGCTATATTCGTAGAAAAGTATAGAGAAGAGCAAGAGCGCCAGAAATTGTCGTTAACGAAACGCTTGTAAGTTCACCTGTTCCAATAAGGAAACACAAGGAAACCAATTTCCTGTTTGCCAGTGTGCAACAAAGGCACGTATTACGAGTGCCGCAAGTCTGCAGAATGGCACGAAAGCCGAGCACAGCAGTAGGGGAAGGGTGATGGACTGAAATATATGCTTTAACATAAAATAATTGTTGGGCAAAGAATAGCGGTATATCGCGACTGCCTGTGCAGTGAACGCGCGTATGCATGTGGCATGTGACAAGGAGCGGAAGTGCGCGCATGTGGCAAGCTAAGAAGCGGATCGTATAAATAATTAAAATACAACAAAAGTGCGAGTGGAGCGCAACAGCAACAGCGTAGTGTATGCGAAGCTAAGTGGGGGCTGTGGCAAACTAGCGGCAACATAAGAAGAAAGAGAGGCAGAAAGGGAAGAAGCGGAAGAGCAACACGCAATTGCGATTACAAGCGCGGCCAAGAAGAGTATAAAATTTAAAATTCAAATTACGCGCGAAGTCAACAAGGCACACACATATACATGCATACATGTATGCACTTGAATACACAGTTATACGCTATGTTTATGTGTGTGCGCATGTGTTTTCATGTGTGAGCCGCATATGTCATTACGCGCAACGCCGTTATGTGAGCCTTTGTTTGTGCTGCTGCAGTCGCTTTCGCTATTGTGGCTGTTGTTGTAGTTGTTGTTGCTGCTGCTGATGACAAAGTAATGCAATTGCATGCGACGGAAATCCCGTTAACGAGCAGCCGCTAACAGGCGCTCAGCGCCAAGACCAAGGCCGCAGTGGTTGCTTAACGGTGCTGGCCGCCGACGATGGCGCCGCGACGCAGGTGCAACAATGCCGTCGACAAATAAGGCACAACAACGACAACAGCACGCGCTACAACAAAGTCATCAGCAGTTGGCACAACATCGCCAAGTAAACTGCCATTAATTCACGACTTGTAATTTCCTCACTTGAGCGACGTCACGTGTGCTATGACAAAGGTAAGAACAGCGGCAACAACAACAATGCAACAGTGCGTACTTCAACAGCATCAGCAGCGTGATGACGGCGAACAGACAGGCAGCTTTAAAGTGACTGCCATTCAATGCTTGTGGCTCTGCAGGTTTGCATTTGTGTGTGCGCAGTAATTTGGCGCCTCATGTAATGTGCAGTTAGTTTTGTATGTATGTGTGTATATGTATGCTCATGTGTGCACTTGATCAAGTCATGCAAGTTTACTGCACGTGTGTGTTTTTGTTTTTGCACTGTCTGTAAATCTTTCACTTGTCATAGCTTCATGTCGGCAAATTTCAACATATTCGTGTGAATTTGTGTTGCCACTCATGTGCGTGTGTGAAATTGTAGATAGATGAATTTGCTGCTCTGTTTCTGGCACTCAATTAATGGCGCCATTGTCGATATTGTTTGTGTGGCTTTATATGTCAACGCTTGTGTGGCACCAAAATCAGAAATTAAATTTTATAAGTTTTTTTCTATAAGGACGTCTCGAATTTGGCGTTCAAATAATGATATAAAATATTCTATGAGAAAATAAATTGTGTATAGCAGGGCGCAATGAAATTATGAAATTAAGCGATAAAAAGTGGCAAGGAACATTACAAAATTGTAACATATAAAATATGAAATAAAGTCAATAAATATAACTGATGGGAAATTATTGAGACACTGAAACCGCAAAGAACGTACTGAAACGAAACGAAATTGGAACGTATGAAATAAATATGTGAAATGGAATGAAATCAATATGTGAAATGGTAAAAAGAGCGAAATTGTAGGCCATTCAATGTCCCAATTTCTTGAAATTATCGAATCTTCAAACTTTTCTCGCAGTAATTCGGTTGTTGCACGTGCTTTGTATCACGTTGTCCCGTCTTATTGCAACCAGATGTTCTCAAAATCCACTTTTTCCAATTGCGATTCCTCGTAGTGGTAACTTGAGTTTTAGAAACAAAACAAAAAGCCGCATGGGCCAAATCCGGTGAATACGGTAGTTGATCGATGGTACTGAATGAGTTTTTGGTCTTGAAATCGTTCACTATACTCTTTAGCAACATTTTGTACAATAAGATCAGAAAGTTTCCGGAAATTGTTTTTTTTCGATATTCGCGGTTTGGTTCATCATGAATTCGTTCCAGCGAGACCGACAGTTATTGTATTATTTGAGCGTTTTGAGGCGTTTGCGTGGGTAGATCATACTTGGTTTTGACTGTTATTGATCCTCCAACTATTAACATATGTGGATCTGTGTTTCCACAGCATGACTTGAAGTTGGGACTCTTTGAGCTTATCACATGTGTTGCCATATAGTAGTTATTTCGTCGGATATTTAGTACAATATACGAGTTTCAAACCAGAACTCTTTTGACACAACTCACGAAAGCTCGAAAGGAATCTAGAAAGAACGCTAAAGACGCCATAGAAAAGCTTGCAGTACTTGGAAAGTTTGCTGCTAAGTCACAAGTTACCTGATTAACTGCTTCCTTAGCCAAGCTAATACACTCTACTTAATAACAACATCAAGTAAGTAATGTGAGCTTGCCATTTTAGTAGGGAGAGCTTAAACCAAGCGCTTATGATGTAGTCAGCTATATATAGTTCTATAAAATAATTGTGAATTTCTACAAAACCGGTTGAGCTGCATTCGAATTATCAGTAAAACTTACTTTAACAAATGCGTTAAAAGGTAATTAGCAATTTATTAGCTAATGAATTTCGTATGTATTCGGATACAAAATGAAACTCATATTTCTTCTTCGTCTGTTAAGAAACTAATTAGCCATTCGCTCATGAGAAATGAAATTCGATTAAAATCGCAGCGTTCCAATCAACTGACATATTCTTTGATGTTGTGTCAAAACTAATGAATGGCGATTTCAAAGTATTGAATTCGATTTTTCCGCTATTCTTTCTACAGCGCTCAAGCAGAAATTTTTCAAATGAATTCCACAATTTTTTCAAGCATTCGACCATGCATCATAAGCACTCACTACTCTTGTAGTCACAAAGGCAAACAAAAGCTGGCTTTATACCTCACATATGGCACTACTGTGTAGGGGTATGTGTGTGTGAGTGTATGTCTGCTTGCATAAACATTTGAGCGAGTGAAAAAATGCCGCTAATTAGCGTAAGCTTGATTAGACATGACTTGGAAGCATATTTTTGCCAACTGATTAAATGCAGCAAAAGAAGAGGGCGGTTGAAAAAAATATGGACAGAGAAAGATCGACTGTGAGCGTGAGCTGATTGAAAAGAAATGAAAGCAAATAGTGACATTTGCAAGACTTTGTAATGGAATTTCTACTTTTTTTGCGAAGGTTTATATTTTTTTCGCTCAAATGCACACAAACATAAGTAAATGTCATTCAAGCAATGTTGCCATATTTGTAAGGCTGTATACCATGATAAGCTGACAACTTAGGTTTCGTATTGAAAGGATACTTTTTACGAATATGCTGATTTTTCACTTAAGGCCTTTGACGTACATACTTGTACGTAAATTTCTGATGAAAATTTTGCGGAAAAAATTTTGAATGTTATTATTACTAAAAGTACAAGGGTTAGAGAAAGATTAGCAAAAACCTAGTGATTGCATTCATATATTTTTTTTTTGTAGTGAATTTCTTTGATATTGCCAGAAGTAAAAAATGCAAATCGTACTAAGTCCTTCTTCTAGTATCTTCTTCAACAGTATCAGTTCTCTGTTGTTGCAAATTTTAGAGAAAATTTTAGAAAATAAGTTTAAGGATAGAAATAACGCTACGTTATTTCTTTCTCTGAATAATTCATAATATAATTCCAAATTTTTTCGAGTTAATAAACAATTCATATCAATATTATAGTTCCAGGTGGGATACAATTAAAAAATAGCAAATGAAGTTAATTTTAAATGTAGAGCAGTTATATTATTTCACTGCTAACAGCTGCCATCTCTCGATCAACAGAAAGAAGGGTCTACGGTCGCTGGGTAAATATAAAAAAGTGCTTTCAAGAATCAGATATGCATTTTGTTTAGGACGGACTCACATTAATTTTCGCTTGCGTCGATCAGGGATTTCGAGAAATAGAGACACTTGAAAATATGCTAATCTCTTCGCGTAAAAAGAGTGCGATAACAACTTGAGTGAGAAGTATGTAGTTTGAGAACATCACATATAAAACTGCACTAAAATGGCTCAAAATTCAGTCATACTAAGTTCGCGTTCAGACACAGCAACTATTGCTCGACGTTCAGCAGAGAAGGGTTCAACGATAAGAGTTTTGAATATTTTTTTTGCGTAACATACAAAAACTTGAGAATATTCTGTCTGAATGTGATGGATATCAACAAAAGAGAAGTTGACCATAATTAGCACCCAAAGCTTCCATGCTTGAAAGCAGTCTAAAATTGCAATGACGAGTTAAGGCATAAAAAGCGAATTGGATATTTTAGCAACAATTCATTGAGTATGAAATCAGCAGAAAATAGGACCAGGCATATGCGTTCATTGATTGACAGATAATTATTGTTAATTACAACTGTTTTAGAAATTGTATATTGAGATATTCGTGTTACTCACGGCTATTAAGCTGCATATATTTATGTAATTTTATATTAGTATTAAATTTTTCTATTATTAGAGTGTTTTGCAAATCAATTGAATAGCTTACTAAAACTACTACAGCGGCGATTCATATCAATTACCGCACATATGTTTACATTTTACTACATAGAAGTATGTTTACACGTATCAACTCATTTAAGTTTGTATGTGTGCTTTTTAATTAGCCATTGACGCGCTAATATGCCTGACTGATTGATATGAAAGTGTGATTATATATTCCTGATTCAACGAGTATTTTGCCTGCCTTTATGCCTATTTTAGCAGTGAATAGTTTTTGCGAAGTCGCGCAATGGACCACTTCGGAATACATGCTTTGTATGTGTATTTGTGCGTATTTGTATGTGTTATTTATCGCATGCTTGCTTTCAACTCAATCACACACAATTATCTGGTTTACTGGCTTGACTGTAAATAGTAAGGTGTATAGCATTATGGTCAATGCACCGATGTGCATATAAATAAATAAATTTACACACATTTTCATATCAAAAATATATTAATAAAAATGGCATCAATGAAAAATGTTGATTTTTTAATAACGGTGACTATTGGCCAATGTACCCTATTGCTTTGCAAATATGTATAAGTAAATTTGTATAATATTTATGATATATCAGCGCAAGCTGCATAGTCGGTCTTGAAGTTATGTATTGTAATAGGGAGCTGGCAAGAGGTTCTGCATTTGATAAAGAGTTCTGATATCATGTTCATATAAAATTTAGATTTTATTTTCATGTATTAACAAAATGTATGCATAAGTTCTGACAAACGCTATAATATTTTTATCTTAATGTTTTAAGGGGTTACAAGTACTTAAAAGTCCGAAAATTGTATGAAAAGATATTTTATTTAATTAATAAATAACAAGAAAAAACCTTAACTTCGATTGCACCGGTCGGTTTGTATGCCAGCTCTATGCTATAGTCGTCCGATTTGTAAAATTTTTTCAGATATTGTGGCAATGCTTTGCATAATAACAAATACGAAATTTTGTGAAGTTAATTAATAAAGTTTTCTTAACAATAATTTTATATTGATCGTAAAGTTTGTAGGCAGCTTTCTGCTATAATTGTCGATCGAAAAAAAGTTGTTCAGATATTATACTTGTAGTAATACTTTGGATAAATATTCATACGAAATTTTTTTAAGGTATCTTATCAAAAAAAAATTTTTTCATACAAGAACTTGTTTCAGAAAGTTCAGTTTGTATGGCAGCTCTATGCTATAGCTGTCCGATATCGGCGATGCCAATAAATGAGGAACTTGTTGGTGAGAAAAGAACAGGTGCAAAATTTCAGATCGATAGCTCAGAAACTGTGGGACTAGTTCGCGTATAAACTGACAGACTGACGTACAACTGACATTTATTATAACACTTAATTTTTATAGGGTTACCACCAGTTTAGAAATTCAAGCAACTTTAATGTTTCGTTAAAAACTGGAAAGAATTTTTTTCTGTGACTTTATATTAGACCATATAATTTAGGAACTATAGTCAAAACAAGTTTGTTTAATTCAATATAATAAATCAGGTATCTCTTGACATAACAAGAATTAAGCAAAATCCGCCATAGTCACTCTCTTGATCATAAATAAATAACCACAGTTGATATAATATATAGAATTACTTAGTAGTTAGTCAAAAAAGGTGCGTTTAGACCCAGGCAACAATAAATTGAACTCCATTGACATATTTATAAGTATACAACAAGCATTAAAGCAGAAACAACACAGCACAGCATTCTTACATTTTCACCGCGGACAATGTGGCACCAAATTTTGACACATGCACAATTCCACAACGACTGCGGCTACAGTTGTTTGGGAAACGGCGACGACGATGGCAGTTGTGGCGCGACAGACAGCCAACCAAGCAAACAAACAGCTGCTCAGCTGCGCCGCAAGAGACAATGTGGCAAGCAGCTGTTTGTATGCGGTCGCCATACATATACAGGGATAACTGTACTTTTAGATATGTTGGTTTGTGTGGCCGCTGCCTGTGCTTCAAACGTGCAACAGCCATATTTTTCATAGCATTCTCGTTACAATGCCAAGCGATGGAGCGAAAATGAACTGAAACGTGGTAAGATATGAATGGAAGCAAGCCGGTTGCATGATGTGTGTGTGGCAAGTGCAGCCAGCATTCATTATTTGTCAATGTCAATGCGGACAAATGCGCGCGTTGGCGTGCTGGACGCTGACATGTATATATATTTGTGTGTAGAGAATATCGCCGAGGACTTACAACGGATCGTATTGGACGTTGCAATTGCACACCTAGTGAGAAGTGACAAGACATAAATATGTGTGTGTGAGTTGTGGTTCTGTCTTTGACGCGCAGCAATATGGCAGGGGGGGGAACGAAAGTCAATGCGCGACATTGTTTGCCATGCAACAAATGTCTGATGTTTGCGCTTGCAGCAGCATTGTTGCCGCAACGTCTCCTCCTAGTGCCACCTTTTGCTGTCTGTTGGTCTGCCATTGACTTTTGCTTTTGTCAAAATGGAAATTAAGAAAATTTTCTAGCAAAGCATACAAACATGAATGCACAATTGTTGCAGAGAACTCGCCTTGCTCCTTAATCATCTTTCTTTGCATTGCAAATAAACAGCGCCAGCAGTAGCAGGTGTGGCGCATTGACTTGACTCTCTCATGTGTGGCACGCTAGCCCAACTGGACTTAGTCTTACTTGCCGTGTGCGACACGACAGGTGATTGTCACGCTGCGTAGCGCACAACAGCAACATGGGGTAACAGCGCGCTGCACCTACCCATTCGCATCAACATTACACACCCGCATTTTAATGCATCTTCGTAGTTGTCATTCGCCTGAATGCGACGTGCAACAATTTCAAAACACCATTTGTGCTAACGCGCCCGTTTATACCCAATAGCATGCAACATTACATTATATACAAGCATACCTTTCAACTTGCAACATACCCACCCCATTCATCGCTCAACATTGTACTATCAACATTCGACCGTTGGCATGCCAGCTTCGCGTCGTTGCATTGCAAAGTTGTATGCGCTTAGTATGCATTCGTGCCAGAAATTTTCGCATGTTTGTTGCATGTTGCACGTGCTGATCATTAATAATGATGACACTTGGAAATTAAGTTCTGTGCGCGCGGTTGCCCCAAGTGATCCAGCCAGCAAAAGCAAGCGTCCCAGCACTAAGCTTGTGTAATAGATATGAGCGGCGAATGTGACTTGAAAAAAAAACAAAAAAAAAAAAAAACACAATCAAGGGGTGAAATGTTGATGACTGTTGAGGGAGTTTGGGGTCAAAGTTGTGTTTCAGACTGTTTTTAATTTCTCTGAAAATGATAAGGGGAGTTAAGAAAGGGTAAAAACTCTTTTAAAATGCGCAGCGCTTAAATATTTAATTAATATTTTTATGTTTTCGAAGTAAAGTGAAAGATTGGTAAGTTACTGGGAGCTGTTGGCATACTGTAATAGGAATATTAGTTATCTAAAAATTGCTGCAGTTAAAGGAACGCGCAATTTTTTGTATCATAAAAACTTAGAAATATTAAAATAATTGTTAAAATGTAACGAATTTTGTTGCTCTCACAGATAATTTTCGTTTGTAGCTTAGATTAGTATTATAGACTATGGTTGATTTAAATTGGAAATTTTTAAGTGGTTTAAGTGGTAGACAACAAGTTATGTTATTTATGTCTGATATGTGCCACATATATATATTTGGTAAAGGACTCACTTGAATTACTGTTATATATATATTTGTTTCTTCTGCAGTATACTTAGCACAACAATTCAGCAATCAATAGGTTTAATAGTAGGCTTACCTGAAAGAACGAAAAATGCAAAATTTAGTATTTTAAATATATAAAACTTAAATTTTTAGATATTTAAGTATAAAATTTACATTATTATATAATTTATTTTAGAAATGTTACAATACATGGGCATATGGCAGGGAAAGCAAGTGTGAGTTTCGCCTGAAAGTATGCCTGATAATATATTTGTTAGAGATTGTAGGCCAGGGTAGCATCTTTTGCAGCTGTGTTTTAATTGCTAAATCCAAATTATTTTCTGAAAAAAAAATACGAAACACCCTAACACCGGCACTAATATCTTTAGGAAATTTGGCATAAATTATTATCCAAGCATTTCAAAAATAATAAATAATAACTAAACAAAAATAATAATTAATAAAATAATAAAAAATAATTTCTTTGTAATTCCAAATATGCAATACATAATTTGTTTTTTTTTTGATCTCTTCATTATCTTTTATTCCTATATAGCTTCGCTCGTTACATTTAAATTATTTTTTCGAAATAATTTTGAATATTCTGTTTTTTGATTTAGCTTTAAATTTTTCTACACTGCTTTTTTAACGACAATTCTGCTCCAACCCTTATAAATCTCACCAAATCCCACCAAAATCCCCACAAATGACATGCTGTCTCTTATGTGCTGCAGTAACCGCTCCTTCCCACGTAGCAATTAAATCCTGCACTTTATGTCAGACTCTCTCTCATATCTATATACTTCCCTGCTTGTTGCCTGTTTATTATGCAACCGTGAGGACAGAGCACAGTGAGGTGTTGAAAGTATCTGTTGTTACTCATAGTCGCCGCTGTCAGCACCTTTGTTGCAATTTTGTTTACACTCTCTTCCAACATATTATGCCAACAACTCACCAGCCCTCAACTCGCTTTGTCTTTTCCCTTTTGATTGTTCTGCCGTTGCGGTTTTTCTGTTGCGAAGCAAGTGTGAAGTTGCGCAATGACAGGAAGGGCAGCAAATTACTTTACTCCTTAGTTTCTTAGTTTTGTATGCATGCGTACTAATTGAGTCTGGCCATGGAAATCCTGTCATAGACCTACTCGTCCAAATATTCATAGGCAAACAAACAGTGATACATACATATACATCTACACATATGCGCTTGTGTTTGTGGCGTTGCATGCCACACACTGATAGTGCGTTAAATGTGTTAATTTGTATGTGTACAGGTCATAGTTGGGCAAGAAAAGATAATTTCATTGACGGCAGCCTACTTTGAGCCTAAAGAAAATTGTATACGTGTAAAAACAAACACTGTTGTTGGTTATTGTAGTAGTATGCGTGTTGCATTTGCATTTCAATTATAAGCTGAGGCATAAGAGTTAACTAAAATCCGGCATAGCTACAGTCAATGCACACATACATATGTACATGTATACTTGCACAAGCACACACATACTTTCATCCATGCATTCCTTTAAATAAGCACATCAGTAAGCTGCTTTAGTATCTCCCTTTTCCGGCGGCCATCTTTATACCAGCTTTGTATTGGCTCTATGCTCTTCGGCACCTTAATTGCGAGCAGTTTATGTACAAAAACCACATTAATTACCATTTCATACAAATCAATTAACTTGGTAAATCTTGTAAATGGCGTTGTAGATAGAAAAGTCTATTTAATATTCTTGGCAATAATATATGAGCTTAGGCTTTGTTAGGCTTACAGATAAGCTGTGAACACATGGCGTCAGGAAAATGGTTTATATTATGCTCATATGCATATGTTCTAGCGAAGAAATAGGCTGCAGTTTGCTAGCCCTTGAGGAAAGTGTTCTTTCCATATTATCACTTGAAAACTTCGTTCAATTGATGGAGCAAGATGCAGAAGTTGACTAGAAGATATGAATCTGAACTGCTAGCACAATGAATTTAGTTGATAAGACAGCTACAATGTTTACCTTACTCATGTATATTTGGCTCAAAAACTTACTTTCTTTATGTGTAACAAATAATTTGACTGTGTCTTTTCAAAGTGGACCCAAGAGATGAGGGTACCTAGCTGAAGCAATATCAACTTCCAGCATATCAACATTGCAAAATTACTTATTAAGATTTAATCACATAAAAAAAATCAGCAAGTTAATCGGAAAGTTGAGATATTTTCGGTCAATAAATTGCATTTCACTCAATCCTATTTCAAGCGCTCCTTTCTAGCTTGAAAATTTTGCAAATAAACTCTTCCGGCGGTAACTGTTAGTGCACTTGTTTCCTCTATCGCAAGATTGAAATGTACGGCACTTCGTAAAAAGTCAATTGGTTGCCAACGAAGGTGATTCAGTAGTCAAAGCAGATAGACAATTGCACACATTTGTGTCGAGAGTTTTTCAAAAACCATGTTACATATTGGTATAAAAAAATCCAGATTTTTAAGTTAGATTTTTGCAATAACAGAAGAAGTGGCTCTAAAATCAATTTTTTATTATATAAAACTAAAATTTTCGAAGTAGCTTTATATCTTACATAAAAACTTTTGTTTTTAATGAAAATACTATAACTAACACTGTTTAAGGATATTGAGAGATAATAAGAGAAGTCTGTCAATACTTTTTATACAGGTTTTCTTCTCTTCGACTGCATAAGCTAACCAAATAAATGAAACAAATTCAGAAAATAATACCTTTAACGCGTAAAAACGTTAGGTCCAACAAACAGCCCAGATTCTGTTAAGAAATGTAGCTGATTACAGCGCATTAATCAAAAGTAGATTGAGCAGAGCAAATGGCTGAAGATTATGAGTATAATAATATCTTTAAATATGTGGGGGAATATACGGAATTTTGAAGAAAATTACCATTAATGAAAATCTAAAGTAGCAAGCATGAATGAAGTGTGCTAGCTGTTGCTTAAGTTATATAAAAAATGTGATCGCACATATTTAAATGCACAGGCATATGACTACATGTGTGGAAACTATCACTGTCAGTGCAATTAATTGAGCGTCCTTTGGGTTTAGGTATCAGCTTCAAAATATATATAAGTATTTGTATTACATAGTTTCCATAATATGATTACATAAGCACAACTAGTGTTGAGCAACGGAAAATCATGCAAAATTTATACTTACGAAATTGTGACAAAAGATTCCTTAAGGACACTGATATACTACAAATGGACATTGAAATCATTTCCGCTATAGCAACAACAATTGTGTAGTATTTGCTGCAATTAAATGTAACGCAACAAAGTATATGTAATATGGCAAAACACTCATTGAGCACTGGTCTCCGGTGGCGTATACGCAACATCAATGTAATTGGTTTGCTTACAAAATCGTTTGATTGCATTTATGCAAAAGTATTGCGCGTGTACTGCAAGGTAATTTATTTGATTAAGTAATGTGTTGTAATAAACGCTCAGCAGCAGTAGCAGAGTTGATATAACAAGAACATATATTAGGCTAGAGTTTGAGCGAAACAGGTAGTATGAAGGCAAATAACGCAGGTGAAGGTGTTTGAGCGAGATATTCAGTGTTTAAAAAGTTATGCAATTTATGTATTATTATTTTTTATAGCATATTATTGTCAAAATATAACATTTTATTAAAATAAAACATACAAAGATGTTGTTATAAGCACAAATACACTATTTCTCAAAAGGTAGCAAACTGCAAGAGTGCCTCTTGACACCTCTTGAGTGCAATTTCTAACAAAAAATACTAAAAATATTTCAAAAATCTTAAAATATACATATATTTCTAAGCACAAACCATTCTATATATATTTTTTTTAATTCCTTCTTTTTGTTCGCAGCACATCCTTTTCGCTTGCGTATTTGCCATTTTTATGAACTACGCCGCAAGCCACTAGCTAACAAGCAACTGACAACAACAACAGCAATATAGCAAATACAAATAGTCAAATATTCAAAGAGCGTAAGCATATACGAAATCAACGACTAAAGGGACCAGTAACGGTATTGAAACCAATACTTGTCTAAAAGAAAGCAAGCAGTTCATTTGTAAAGATTTCATCGCTCTGCTACAGTCGTGTGTGTGTGAGTGTGTGTTTGTTGTGTTTGCTCTACTCCGCTTTCAAGCTTACAAGCAGATTTTTTATGCAAACGATTTTTGTGGTAATTTGCACATACAAGTACGAATGTGCGCACACACTGCCACAGCAGTTTGAGTATGGCAACATATGCGTATATATGCTTGTATTTAGTGGCACTCGACAGCTGGAGGATTGCTTGGCTGCTTTTTTGAATTGCAGTATGCTTAAAATATTGAAAAATTCAGCAGCAAGCGCTCGCACCAATGATGTTTTTGCATATTTGTTGCATGCAACATGCATAGACTGTATGTGGCAATATTGCCGCCAGCGGCGAGGGATCTATGCTACATGCATGAATGCTGTGCTTGCCAGCTGGTATTAGTGGCAATGAGCGCTGTGGATAGCTAGCGGTAAAGAAGAGTGAAGCGTATCCTTTATAAATTCGTGCATGTATGTGTCTGTGTGTGTGTTGAAGCGCAAGCTACAACGCTACAAATCAACTTACACCCAACAAATCACAGCAAAGGGATTTGCTATTTACATTTTTTGCCATTTTATTCTATTTGGTTTGTTAGTGTGTGTGTAGGTCTTCCTTTTTGTTTTTTTTTGCCACAGTCTAGGGTTTTTACGCTTCTCTACACTACTATTGACTTTTTTCTTAATACTCACTTTACGCTTGCTACGGTTGTGTTTTGTTACTGTTGCACAAATGGACGGAAATCGAAATTTCCCTTTCGAGTTTGGCGCACACTAACACATATGTAGTATATATGTGCATACAAGTATTTGTATGTGCATATATGTATGTATTTTTGTGAGCTATAAGTGTTAGTGTTTCTTTGATTTGCACATTTTTCCAATTTTCTCGCACACATATTCATACTTAATTATACACACATACAGACACATAGAAGCGGACGCGCCAGCATTCGGGCAAACACTTTTGAATGCTATAAAATAGAACATTGAACGCTGCAGATCCATGTATTAGTCTCGAAAAAGCAGTGCAAAAAACATATACATATAAGCATATAACTGTAAATGTGCGTTGCACGAAGTGCGGTATAAGAAAACTGATATGTGGGAAAATGATGCAAGCAAGCAAATATATACGCTTGCTACAAGTTATTGTGTTGAAAGCATATTGAAAAGCTTAGTGAAGATTTTGAATTGGAGACGATATGAGAATAGCACTCAGATTATAGAGTCTACTAGTCTAGAATGTTAATTGGACCTATAATAAGAGAAAACCGTTATATGCTAGAGTCAAGAGTAGTACCAGCTAGAATACATGAGCAAGTGATAAGTTGGTGCTTTGGATTCCAAATTTTGCTCTGAAATGATGGTTGAACAAACACAGAAATATGCTGCGAACCACTTACAGCTACTTCTGAATTTTAAAAAATCGATTCTCGGAAAATTTGACGTTATTGCGGTAATAGTTTCGCAGATATGAGCGAATTTGTAAGAATATTTTTAATTTAAGGGGGGTATTCCTGTCTAGAAATTTGAAAAAAACAATTTTTTTTTTTTAATTCGGTAATTTAGATAATCAAAAATATCTGCATAAAAGAATTTTTCAAAAAGTTCAACATTTTTCAAGTTATTTCTGAAGTTGTAGCCGTTTTAGTGTCAGGGCAATGGACTGGTTTAGCGTGCGATTGCAACAACGGGTGACTTAACGTAAAACTTTAAACGCTTTTTTTTGAAACTTTTTTTTTTCGCTACAGTTGCCACAATAGCTCAAGTTCAAATCAGTTGCATTACATGCAATATGACATGAATACTCTTTAAATATCTCTTTACCACATGCGGCAACAAAAAATGAAATATTGAAATTTCTAATATATTTAAAAAAATTTACAACGTTAAGAAATTAGCGAAAAAATCGAACTTTATTTTTGAGTAGCCGCCATATTATGAATTATTTCTTTCAGTTTTGCAGCTTTTTGAGATAGCGAGATGCGTACTAACCCTGAATCCGACATTGTTTTAGCTCGCAGATAACCACAAGGTAGAAATCATGGCGACAAGGACGCAACGTTTTTCCCGCTCTACTTCAAGAACGCAAAACGCAATGAAAAATTTTTTATTTTTTTTTTTAATAATGTTGTGTTTTCTACAAATATCAATAAACAAATGAAAAAAAAATTGTAGTAAAAATAGCAAGTGCTTTTTTTATCAATAGCCAAAAAACATTATAGTGTGTAAAATAAATTTTCAGGTAATGCGTACTTGCTGCGGCAAGCAATATTATTCAAATGTTGCAGAATATCAATGCATAATCACAACTGAAGTTTTAAATAATATTTTAACAGTAAGATTGGTGGTTTATTGGTTTATTTTTGAACTTTGCTACCAATCAAAAACATGCTTATTAGTACTGAAAGCTCAAAAAGAACATTTTAACATTGCGTATTTAGTTTTCCGCTAATTTGTTGCAAATTATCATGTCTACGTATGCTAATAATCTAAAAACATTTGAAAAAAATTAAAATATTTCTCTCCCAACTTCACTTGCCATGCTTTTCATAAACCTGATTTTTTTATTATTACAATCGATACATCTTTCTTATTCCTTCAAAAAACCGGCGCGCGATTTTCAACTAAATTTCTGTATAGCTACCAACACTGTTCACTTTTCACAACAACACTTTAACTGCAGCTTTTCCGACAGGCCAATGTTACCACATGCCATACGTAAATACGAAAGCAATTGAGAAACGTAAAATGCATATGTCAAACATTTCGAGCAAAGCAACACTACTGGCGATTTGCTTTTAATTGCAATGCCTATGTATATGTAGACTGCTAGCCAATAGCGCTTTCATTGCACAATACGCTGATTGCGTATATGTGTACGGTTAGGCGCACATGTAAAAGTACATATATATATATATGTACGCGCAACTGTTGCGGTAACAGCAATCATACAAGCAAAAAAAGAGTAAAAAGTGCTCATCACGAAAAGTGTTCACCGTAAACAACTTTTTCTGAGAAGCGTCTAAAGCAAGGCGAAGAGTACATGAGGTAAGAGGAAACTACAAAGCACATATTGAAATGAAACTCTTCAATACGCCTAAAAGCAGGCAATATATCGCTGTCAATGCAGGTTTTTGTGGTTTTTGCTGTTTTTTTTTGTTTTTTTTTTTTTGTAGTCTCTGCCAACCGAAAATTCGACTATTTTTTCTGCATCATAAAACATTTCAATGCGTCTACGCTTTCTCGAATATATATTTTTTTGCTTGCGCCGGTCTCTAAAGCTGTTTTGCATAACTCATATTTTTTATGCTGCCAACTATATGTATATATGTGTGTGTGTGTGTGTTTCTGTGTCTTTCACTTTGTCCATTTGCTGTCTCTGCTGCTGACTGTCGCCAATTTTGTTGTGCCATTGACTAATTATAAAATGTTTGATTTCCCTTGACGCAGTGTCGCAGCGGTGTGCCATGTTGCTGACGATGATGATGGTGATGGCAGTGGTGGTAACAGTAGTAAGTGGCAGCAGTTTGAGATTGAAGCATGTGCCTTTCGCCACAGTTGATTGCTTTGCTGTGTGTGTTTTTCTGCTGGTATATGTAGTAGTGATTGGTAAACGGAGTTGACTAGTTTTATATTTTCCTGTCTTTACGAAGCAATTATTGGTGAAATCTATGCTAAAAACATATCCAAAAAAAATGTAAAGCATTTTTATACACAAACTCAGAAAAAGACTGCGCAGTGAAATCTTCAAATAAGATTCTTAACCCACACAATTTTCGCACTCTCAGATAGTATTATTTTTCATAACTTAAGAAGTCCAGTCGTTCTTCAATCACACCATCTATAAAACTTAAACTCTCTGCGGGTATTGTTATATACCGTTATATTTTTTTTCACTTTTATTACTCACCACCTCCACAACGCTCACTCAACTACTCATTTTCGTCGTACTGTTGTTTACCAATTCGCTTGCCGTCTGTCAACACAAATAAATTCAATGCTTAGCACTTCGCTTTGCAATGATCCCAACCGCAATCCAATTTCAGTCACTTCAGTCATAGACTAGTGGTTTGGCTGCTGGAGTTGTTTAAACTCAATTGGAAAGTGTTGTAGTGAAATGAAATGAAAAATCAAAGTTAAATAAGCGGTGCGAAAGTACGTTAATGAAGTGTGACAACCGAGAAGGACCAAAAAGCAAAAAAGAAAACAAAATATAATGTGATTAGTGTGGCGAAAGGAGGTAAAAAAGTGTGAGCAAATGGTTAGAGAGGGCTGTCATTGTATAATTTATATATTCAGGGAGAGAGAGAAAGGGGGAGAGAGAGAAGGAGAGAGAGAGAGAGAGAAAAGGAGAGAGAAAGAGAGAGGTAAATGGAGAAAGCGAGAGAGAGAGTGAGAGTTATGCAATTTCGGTAAAATCTGATACCGTTTTTCTCAATTTATTGGTGTGGATCATACCTGACCAATAAATTCTGTTATATACGAGTATCAAATTTGAGTCGCTTTTAACTGAAATAGGTAAACCCGTTAACTGCGGTCGTCAACAGTTGCATTTCCTATAGCACAAAAAAAATTAAAGCAGCTTCATCCTGATTCTGATGGGTTAGTTTGTATGGCACCCATATGCTATAGTGGTTCGATCTGAACAATATATTTGGAAGTTATAGCATTGAAAATAATCCGCGCTAAAGCTCGTGTAGATATCTTGTCAAATAAAAAAGTTTTCCATACTAAAACTTGATTTCGATCGGTCAGTTTATAGGACAGCTCTAAGTTATTGTGGCTCTATAATAGCGATTTCGACAAATGAGCAGCTGCTTGAGGAGAAAACCAATTTTGCGAAATTTCAGATCATATATCAAAAACTAGTTTGCATATATACAGACATGTCTAAATCGACTCAGCTTGTCAGGCTGTTCATTTGAGACTATACTTTATGGTGACTATAAAGTTTCCTTATTGGGTGCTACAAACTTCGTGACAAATATAATATAACCTACTCAGGTTATACAAATTAGTTATATGATCGTTGTGTGTTAGAATTGATTCTTTTGAAAAAATAAGTGGATTCATAAGGCGCCTTGACTCTAACGAGTTCTATTAGTAGTAAAATATACTAACGCCTCTCTTAACTATCTTATCTGATCGCTTCATGTCTTCTATATAGTTTATTAAATTTTCATATAAAACTTTTCTCCTTTCATTCATTCACGCTCAACCCAATTTCTAACTGCACAAATACATACATATATCTACATGAATACTAAAGGCCAGTGCTTGAATAATCAGCAACCGTGACCAAAGATTTACAGGCACATGCAAAACAATCACCATAAGGACATTGTCCTGTTTTGCTCCTTTGTTCAGCGACGAAACAATCAACTCGAACGACTTGTGCTCATCATTATCATTATCGATGCACGCATCAGCTGTTGCTCTGACAATGGCACCACAAGTAGACACAAGCTCAACGCGCTATATAATAGCTGCTAACACACATACACACAAACACACGCTTAAACATATTTATATATGTATATAGTTTGCTGCGTCAAGCAACTGGTGGCGCCTCGATTCGTTGCGGTTGTTGACATCTTGTTCTCAGTTTTTAGCGCTCGCTTTGTTTTACTCCTTTCGTCCATCGCTTGATTGTTTTTGTGTTATTATACAAATATTATAACTACGTTGTTGTTATTGTTGCTGTTGCTATAGTTTTGCTCGTCATGCCATCAGCATAATCATTATCATTGTCGTCGTCTTCAACTACATTTGTCTTGCGCATGAAAATTACTTAAATCTCAATTTATAATCAACACAAAAACTCACTGAACGGGAAAGTGCTTAAATAGCACAAACACATTTATATCTGTACCTGTAGTAAAAGTGGTTGGTTTGGTCAAGAGACAGAGCAAATGGAAAGTACTAACTATATTCGGTAATGAAACGGCCGACGGCTTAATGGTATGCTGAGTGTAGACTTATTTAGTTCGACTGGATAGAAGTGGTGCTTCAAAGCGTATATTACCACTACACTAGGTAGGTTTTCGATATGCTTTAAGACCGGTCGTCCTTTTCAAGCAATAACAGCCCTGCTAGTATATACTTGTAGTTATGCAATGCAAAGCTTTTCAAAAGCTTTTTTTTAGTCATCCCAAGAAGGTTTAAGACTCAAATATCATAATTTTTCTTGTATAAGCTCAAAGCACATACTAAACCAAGTATTTAGCATCATATTAAGCCTTCAGAGAAGAGCTACAATGCATCAGACTTATTTCATACAAAGTTTGTGATCTGGGGTCGGCGTTTTGCTGCCTTAGTTCTCCTTTAAAAAGAACGCCCTTAATTCACATTCATATTTATGGTATATGAATGTGAATTAAGGGTCAACTCGTGTGGAAAAAATCTATCTAACGATCGGTTGATTTTCATATACCAAACATCTACGCTTTTTGTGATATAACAAAGCTGCAGAAGAACAGTGGTTGCTCGGCGAGTAAACATTGATCAAAGATCACTGATCTACAAGTTCCGATCGCTGCTTTTTTGTTTGTAAGATATAATTTATGTTCCATTGGAGAATTGAATTTGTTGTTAATATATAATTGATTCCACGTGGGCTAGATAATATGTATAATAATAATAGTATCCGCAAATCTGTAGACAATTCTTTGCATGCCAAAGTTTATTATTATGGTATGATTTTGATCTGAAAACATAATTTCTGCTCTCTTTTCATTGTGATCTTTAACTTATGAAAATGATCGATGATTTACTATATTTTAGACAATTATGATCAGTGATTAGTTGAGAGAAAGTTTTAGATCGTGATACTATAAACTTTGAGCTTCTTTGTTTCACAATAATTAATGCCATATAATAGCAGATTAAAATTCTAAAAATTATAACAATTTGCTAAAGATTTATTTATAAGTTATGCTCTATGATTTCTTAACATTTAGCTGTGATCTACTATCTCTGACCGTTCTATGGCTTGGGATTTTTTATTATATATAAGTTTGTAACAGAAGGAAACGTCGGAGTTCCTACAAGATATGTATATATATCAGCAGCATGACGAGCTTAACGGATTTAGCCATGTTCGTTTCGTTGTCCGTGCCTTTGTCTGTATATACGCGAACTAGTCCCTCAGTTTTTGAGATATAAATCTGAAACTTTGCGCACGTTCTTTTCTCCCTAAGAAACTGCTTATTTGTCGAAACCTTCGATATCGGACCACTATATCATAAAGCTTCCATACAAACTGAACGATCCGAAACAAGTTCTTGTATGGAAAACTCTTTCATTTGGCAAGATATATTCACGAAATTTGGAACGGATGATTTTTTCAAGCAACGGTACAATTTCTGAGTAAATTGTTTAGTTTGGATCACTATAGTATATAGCTGTCATATAAACTGTACGCTCGGAATCAAGTGCTTGTATGGAAAACTTTTCCATTTGCAGAGATATATTCACGAAATTTGGCGTGGGTCATTTCCGAAAGCAACGGTGCCATTCGCGTAGAAATTGTTCAGATCGGATCACTATAGCATATAGCTGCCATACAAACGGAACGTTTGGAATCAAGTTCTTGTATGATATTTTTTGTATTTGTGAAGGCTATTACAGCCTTGGAGCAAAATAAGTTAACGTTTTTTCTTATTTTTATTATCTGTCTGTTAGAAAATATAATTTCGAAGCTATAAGATTCACAGTTCAGTTTAGTAAAAAGGTAATGTGGTAAAGAGTTTTCATGGCGACAATTATCTCAGAGCAGAACTGCATGACTAACAGCGCAAAGTGGGAGAGATATTAAAGGTAGGAGGCATACCTACTTTTTTACGCGCTCCTTTTGCTTAGCCAAATAACGGCCGTTTGTTTGGTTACACCCATTTTAATCACTTGTCAACAAAGTGCTCGCTACCTTTTCTTTACTTTAATGCTGCGCTCCAATTGTGATATGCCTGACCATTCGCATGAGTACAACCGTTGCGTATAGTAAGCGGGTAATGTGTAAGTTTAGAAAAGGTGCGGCAACTTTGTACACACAACTATAAGTAAATTGGTTTGCGCGATATCTATAGAGGTGCTGCCTCGTTTACAGTTCGTTGGCCGCTTCGTTGGGCACCTCGCACAAGCTTTAGTTCCAGCTGTGAGTAGCTGCATTGGCTTTTCTTTTTTATTTAACCATCCTCTCTATTATATTATATATCGTCTCAGCACTGATCGCGCGCGTTCATGTGCTGCTCTATCATGACAATATGACTACATTGTTGTTATTTTCCCACCAGTCGTTAGCTGTTAAATATATATTTATTGTCGTGCAGAATTTGTTGCAGTTGCGCGTTGCGGCACACGCTGTGCCACCTTATGTCACCAGCTAAAGCGCACAAACGCGCTTCACCTAGCACAACAACAGCAATAATAGCAACAACGTGTATAGCAATAATGCCATAAAATATTGTTTGTTGGCATGTTATATTGACAAGGTTCGACAGGTGTCCATTTACATCACTTTAATGGAGTGCTACACTTAAAATTCCATTACGTAATCAAAGTTTTTTGTGTTCTTTTGCATTTTTTCTTTTTGTGCTCAGTGTTTGTATGTGTGCGTAGTATTGGCACGTGAGTCCCAGTGGGTGTATTTTATATATATATATACATATATATGTATTGTGTATATACACATGCCGCCCAATATGTCGCCATAGTTGCTGGGTGTGTTTTTGTCCGTGTTGTTGTTGCTTTTGTTGGTTTATTGCCCGTGTTGCATGTTAAGCGTATCAGCAGCATACACCTTTACTGTTTTACCACCTATGTACAAACAAATATTTTTCAGCTCTTATCATTTCATGTTTTGCTGTGAAAAATTGCACAATAAACTTGAATAAAAAATTCGTAAAAGGTGAAAAAATTTTCAAAAAAAAAATTAATTAAATAAAGAGAAACGTACAACATTGAAATCAAATTTCAAGCATTTGTTGCTGCTAATGACACTTTTTCCTCAACGCTGTCATACACACACATATATTGTACGTAAACTTTTTGTTGTGATAAACGAAGCGTTTTTGTGTTTATTTGTAGGTTTTATATATCACGTTATATGCTTTCAGCTAAGTTTTCCTCACTATCATACTCATCCCTAAATTTTGTTTTTATTAATTTGTAAGCAGATTATGTCTATAAACTGTATACTATATCTACACTAACTAGATTACTGTAACTGATTTCATTGAAATGTAATCTAATTTGACTAACATTCAGCATATATGGCTTTAAAAATTGAAAACTAAATAATTAAATTGTATTAGTTAACGCTGCATTGTAATTGATTACTGTAGCAAAATAATGATCTTTTATGTATGTGCTGTAATAGTTATGAAATTAGAAGCAAAAGAGCCCAAACTTAATTTATATAATTTATTTAGACTTTGTCCTTTAGTGCTCAATGTCATACGTCTGTGTAATCATTCAAAAATATTTAATTACACCCTAAATAAGGAGATTTGCCAAGACATTTGAAGCATCCAAAAGTAAACTTTGGAAACTCTATAATATATATATACAAACATATATAAATTATCAGCGTTAATTGAATCAATTTACAATAGCTATGTCCTTCTATCTTTCCTCTGTATATACGCGAATCAGTCTTTCAGTTTTTCAGATATTAACCTGAAATTTTGCTCACCTACTTTTTTCTGCAAGTAGCCGCTCATTTGTTGGAGTCATCGATGTCGCACCACTATAGCATATAGCTGCTATACAAACTATAAATGATCAATAAAAATTAAGTTCTTGTAAGGAAACCCATTCTCGTAATTTTATGTTCAATGCATGGTTCAAATTGATCATTTGTTGTCTTTAGCGCTTAGTATTAACGGTTTCAACAGGTTTTAGAAGCTCATGATATTCCACACGCTTCTGATCGCACCAAGCACTCGAATTGATATATTTTTGCAGTCGATATTGATGGTTGTCCCGATTAAACCATGATTTTGTCCTTTTAAGATTTTTAAAATAAATCCATTTTTCTTCGCCAGCAACAACTGGTTGCGAAACTGGTTTCCTTTCGTGTCTTTGAAGCACAATTTCGGTTTCGGTTTTCCATTTGTATTTTATTCAATTCATGTGGTATCCATTTTCCACACTTCTAAATCTTTTCTGTAGCTTTGAGACGGTCTGAAAAAATTTGTTGCGCTACAAATTTACATGGCTGCTATTTGCTTTTGACTCAAAGTATCATCTTCATCAAATATTGCTTGCAGTTCAATGTCTTCCAACTTTTTTGGTGGTCTTCCACATTATTCGTTTCTCACATTAAAATCATTATCTCTGAGCCGTTGAAATCATCTTTTGTATGTTGTTTCTGATAGCGCATGATCACCATATGCCACGATAAGTATTCGATGTGATTCTTTAGCACTTTTTATGAAATGAAAACAAAAAACTAATGCTTTCCGCAAATCATCACTTTACAGTACAAAATTTTACATTACCAACACAATGAAAAAATAAATGTGTAATGTTAAATGTAATCTTTCCTACCACCACATTTGTAACTTAACGCTCATTTCATACCGGTACACCGCTGCTACAAATATTTATATATATTATATATTTACATATGAATAGGTTTTAGCTTTGTAATTGCTTATAACTACGATTAAGCTGGAATGTAGACTAGTATAAAAGGTTTTATTTGCTCTTTACGCGAAGAAAACTGATTTTAGCTGTGCGTACAGAACAAAAATCTAGTTTGCTTCAAGTATAATATTTATATGTTAGATATACAAGCTTATTCATCAGCAAAATGAGAACTTCTTTGCATTTGCACCATTTTATGTAGTCTCGAAAACGTAGTCTTAAGTAAACTGAGCAGAAAAGAGGAGGTTTGTTTATAAAATAATAAAACAAATCCACCATACTCGTACCTTCACACTTGATGCTGGTTGAAAAATGAGTAATGTTTCGAAAAACATCTTCTTCTAATGAATATGAAAAGGTTTGGCGAAACTAGTTTGTAGAAATATTAAAAATATTTAAATGATATGGAAGCCTTTTAAATATTTAAAGCTGCACAAATATTTTGCATAAGCTCAAATTTACAGCAGCAGCGACCAGCTCAAGGCTAACATATTGTAGAAGACGAGGATAACAGAAAAAGTAAACATCAAAAAATACAACAAAAAAGAAACTACAACAAAAAGAAAAACCAAATCGAAAACAAACTAAAATATAACGAAAAACATTTTAGCACGTGCTTTTAGCGCAATAACATGGCTTAAAATTTTACTGCTACTAAACACCAATACAACGGCATAATCCCACTATTTGCAGCAAGTCTACGACAGCAGCCAAGTTACCGCCTGCGACCATAACCAATACGCCTTGAATTGTTGGAGCAAGCAAACACTCGGATATTCATAGTTTTACAACGCAGTTGACTGCCTAGTGGGGTGCTTAAACTAGGTGTCGCTGTAAATGCAACGCTGGCAACATATACTTGCGAATTTACGGCCATTTCAGCAGGCAACAACTGCACTCAAACGAATGGCTAACACTTTGTTTGTTAGTGTTGCACACAACCTCTTCTTTCACCCTTTAACCTTACCTCTCCACACTGTCGAATGACTTTAATGCGCCGATTTTATAGATAACAAATGCGAGGTGTTACATATGCACTATACATATATTAACTAATGACAGCAAGTGAAAAATACAAAAGACCAACACCAAAGGTTTGCGCAAAAACCAACGTCGACGCAGCTGCATCAACGAAAATCCACTAAAACAAGACAAAGCGCTTCTCAGTGCTAGCCATAAAAAAGTGTAAGCAGCGCACCCACAAAAACGCACGTGACTTGCTGGTGTTTTGAGGGAGAAAACGCTGAAGCGTGGGTGAGAAGATGGCGAAGAGTGAGTGCGAATAAGTAGCGTTGTACATGCACATTGTTGTTGTTGTTGCTACTGGTGATAAAGTGAATGCAAAAGGTCAATGTGGTAGTAAAGTATAAAAGCATTGGCAAGAAGTTGCAACAATAACAAAAAAGCGGCAATTGCAAACACAATTTACAAGAAAATGCACTCAATCCGACGCGTGTGTATTGCATTGGTGTTGCGCAACGCGCCAAGCGGCTTAGTTGCAAAAGCGAAACACAAAAGAAATTTGCGCTATGCACAAAAAAAAAAATTAAAAAGCGATAAGTGAAAAGTGAGTGATGTTAAGCTGATAGGCGAAAGCTGCAAGCCGAACTCTATGCATTATATGTCTTTAAAGCGCAACTCGGGGCACGCTATGCTGAATGCGGCTCAAAGAAGTAGTATTATGATTGATTAGTGAACTTGTGCAAATGAATTGTGATTTGCAATATTTTTTATACCAATTTATAGACTAAGCATTCAAAGAGAAGCAAGCTAACACGTTATTAACGAAGCTATAACACCCTGCAAAGGTGCATTTTTATAGCATAAAAAGGCATAAATAGAACTTTAACATGATTTTGATCGATCCAGTTTGTATAGCAGCTATTTGCTATAGTGATCAGATCTGTACAATTTCTTAGGAGATTATAGTGTTGCCTCGAAAAATAGTTCGTGCCACATTTAGTAAAGATATCTATTCAAATAAAAAATGTTCCCATACAGGGGCATGATTTTTAATGATCAGTTTGTATGGCAGCAATATGCTATAGCAGGCCGATCTGCACAATTTGTAAAGGAAATTGTAGCGTTGTCTCACATAGCAATCTGTGTCGAATTTCGTGAAGATATCTTGTCAAGTTTAAAAGTTTTCAATTCAATAACTCGATTTTAAACGCTTTGTATGATAGCTATGTTTTATAGTGGCACGATAACGGCGGCTTCAACAAATCGGCAGCTGCTTGTGGTGATTAAACGCGTGTTCAAAATTGCAGATCTATATCTCGAAAACTGCGGAACTAGTTCGCGTAGGTACAGTTGAAAAAGTTATCGAAAAAAAAATCAAAATAAAAGCAAATATATACACATACATATGTAAACTACAAAAAAAAAAATTTTTTTAAATAATTGGTTTGAAATACAACGAAGTTTAAAGTTCTTTTCCAAATCAGCCTTTATAATATAAAATTTCTCTTTTCTTATTCGCTTGTATTTATTATATATTATATGACTACCTTTTTTAAGCAATTCTAAACCTTAACACTTCTACTCTGTATACTTTGAGCACACCACCCTTTTATCTTAAGTGAAAATATTTCTTTCCAAACCATTTACAACTTGTCACTCTTCAATACACTCGCCACATGACCATCAGCAACAACAATACTCTCACACATACATAAGTATCAAGTTCTTTCTGCCAGCGCGTGTGAGTGCGCTAACTGATAAATGTACGCATGCAAAATAACTGACACGTTGCATGAGCAACATCATTGTATATGTAATAGAAACATGTGTGTGTGTGTGTGGGTGTTTAATAGCTTAGACATGTGTATGGTTGTAAATAAAAGCATTCATGCTGAAGAAGATGAGCACTGTAGGCGATAAGTGTGCATAAGTTGGAAGTTGCAAGTAATGGCCGAAACAAATGATCTGTGCCATGTTGCCACGTTATATACTTGTAACATGGTTCCATGCAATTACACTTCAAGGCGACACCATAACGGACTTTGCATTGAGCCTTGCCTTAATGCATTACAGCATAGATGCGAAGGTGAAACTTAAAGGCGAAAAACAAAATTAAGCTTTTTCCCCAAATTAAATCTCAATTGTATTTTCAAACGCACTATCACTTAATTGAAAATAACCATTTGGGCTTTGCATATAAATTATCGGAACGCAATTATTTTAGTAACAAAGTATAAATATAAGATCATTTAATTATTAAAGTGGTGTTTTTATAAACATAATATATTAACCATATATCGATTGAAAACTAGCAAAAAGCAGTTAGTCGAGACAACTGCTATCATAACACTTTTTCATAAAGCAGTGGAGAATTGCAAATTGTTTTGAATGGCGAATGAAAAGGTGGCTAAACGTGAAAGAAAAATATTGACGGACGATTCTTTCTTGACAATTGTCTTTTTGACTTTATTGACTAATGTGAGAAGTGCTTATCTATAGGAAAACTCTTCTCCTTAAAAGTCATACAGGCTGGTGGATGGTGAAGAGAACTTGTTTGCAAAAATGAATTGTTCAAGCAACCAAATAAAGTATCGAATAAGCATAAATAGATTTCGAAACTCCCAACATGTTTCATGCATAGAAAAAAAAACTGAATTTTTTGTTAAAAAATGTCGAGTAACTGAAACAAAAGTCATCGCCACATTACTCAACAGAACATATTTATTTGAGAATTTATTTGGCAAGAGACTTCTTAAAGAATAGAAATAAATTTCATACGCTTTCCTTGAACGGTATATTTAACAGTTGCGCAAATAATCGGCAATCGGTATTAGCCACCTCAGCGAATTTATGATCAACTCAACATGGCGATCCATTGACTCACATTAAGCAGTTTTTGGTATTATAAAGGACCAAAGTTTTAGCTATCGAAGTGAGGTCCTCATGATATTTGTCGTGGGAGTCACTACTGACAAAATATCTGTTTAAGTAAGTATATATTATACGAAGATTTCTGTCCTTAAATAACTTGTTGCAGAATTTATAATCTATATATTTTCTTGACTTAGGATGTTCTTTTGCGGCACTTTGGCAGGTATAGGTGCTAATTTTTTAGACCTTTACTGCCATAGCCACGTTAATTTATACACACGTCAGCCCAGATACTTATATTCTCGCACTTTTTGGCTTTTATGCGCTCACCTGCTTGTGTAGATTTAGATAGGCATTAAGTGAGCTCGCTTAGCCGTGTCAGCGTGTGGAACTCAATTAACGCTTTGGTTTTAGCCACGCACTTAAGTGAAGTGGTTGGCACAGCAGCTTGCTCGCATTATCGATGGGCCGAGAGTGGAAAAAATTAAAAAATAAAACTACAACAAAGTTAGTTATCTCGCCATATGGTGTTTGCTCGACTAAAGCGACAGCTAGCATATTTTTTCTTTTACCTATACACACGCACGCACACACATGCGTATATAGGACACTCATATTTTTCCTCTGCAGCGCTTTGATGCGTGCGAGATTTTCTTCAGCCACACTGTTGCTTGTTTGCATTTTTGCATTTCCCCACTTTTTTCTCGCACACATTTTTCCCTGAAACTTTATAGTAATAAATAGCGTGGCATAAGCAGTGGCGGCAGAGAGGAGAAAGAGCGCCGCGAAACGTTAATTGGCTTTGAAAAGTTTTTAATTGCTTTTAGCCATGCGTTCATATGCTTAGAAGAAAGTGGTGGCGTAGCTGGGGTGTGCAGAAGCGTTTGCCATGATGAGACGCGTCAAAGCAGGGGTAGCTAATGAAAGCGGTAAATGGTTGCGCAGCGTGGTTAAGATGTATTGAAGTGTAAAAAATGTGTAGAGAAAAATGTTTAATGAATGGCTGAAGATATTAAAAAATTGAAGCGTACAAAAAAAAAAATATATATATATAATATATAAAAATGTTAAAGTGAAGCAAAAAGAGTTTGCAGTTAAATCAAGTGCGGCAAAATTAAATTTGTTGTGCGGTTTATGCCACATTATATAAAATAATAAATATTTCTGGGAAATAGAATATTGGTTTTCTAGTTGTTGCAATTTTAAATTCAATTTTCTGTTAATTCAATATGCTAAGTGAGAGTTTTAACTTTTTATATATAATTGCAACCATATCATTAGTAAAAGCTCGAAAAAGTTTTGTGTACGATCCACGCGAAGGACGACCAAAAGCCGCAACCACACCAGAAATCATTAAGCAAATTCATAATATTGTTAATTTAGATACAAGTTAGACTAAGCATGAAATTGAAACATATGAAAACACTGTTTGGAAAGTTAGTGCCGCTCAAGTTAACAATTCAACGAAAACTGGATCGAAAACAAATTTCTCAGCATAATTTAGAGAGTTTTAAACAGAATAAACCCGATTTCTTGCGTCGTTTTATAACTATAGATGAGACTAGGATCTACCATCATGATTCCAAATTAAAGTGAGAACATTTACAGTGGAATTAAGCTGCTTGTTCAGCCAAAATTCAACAAATTAAAGTACGAATTGCTTGAGCATTGACCGTATTCACCAGATATAGTTCCCAGCGACTACTACCTATTCAGAAATCTGAAAAAATTTCTTCGTGGAAAGCGTTTTTCGACGAATGAAGAAGCTAAGGGTACTTTGCAGAGCTACGTTAAAGTCATTATAGGGATGGCATAAAATTGTTGGAGGGTCATTGGAATAAATGTATTGAAGTATATAATCTCCATATTGATTAAAAAAATATATTTCTCTCAGTTTTTGAGATGTGGAACTAAAATTTTGCACACGTTTTAGTCTTTCCAAGCAAGAAGCTGTTTATTAGTCAGAACCGACATCGCTAGTGCTCCGATCCGCCCATATAGCTGACATACAAAGTGAGCGATCGGAATTAAATGCTTCTATGGAAAACTTTTTCATTTGAGGTAGTATACTCACGAAGTTTAAGTCAACTGTGCAATTTGTGAATAAATTGTTTGGATCATCGATCGGTCTTATTATGAGGCTAATACATAATCGTATCAAACGCACAAGACTAAAGTGGTCTGCTGTGTATAGAATACTATTTTCTAGTATATATTTACTAGTTGATATAATAATAATCATAATTTTTTTATGTTACACTTTGTTAATGGTGTGTGTTGACTTACGCTACACCATTATTTTATCACCAAAATTCTTATTTATATACATACATATGTATCAGCAAGTTTGCTTTGCAAAATCCAAAATTAAACACAAGATAATCGAAAATTTGAAAGCGTATAAGAAATAAAACAATTTTCGTGCGATTCTTCGAAATCTCATCTTCAATGAATAAATAAATAAATCATCAAATCAACTCTAATTGAAAACTCTGCGCAGGTAGCTTTACATATACATACAAATGGCCTGATGTAGCATCTACTCTTATGGGCTGCACTTTCTGTTAATTAATTTCTCGAAAATAAAATTGGTTACAAAACCAAAAACCTGTTTTCACCTTAATACACCCATAAGCTATCACTGTTGCTACATAAACATACACATACATACATATATGTTATGACTACAAACGCCTGTCTATGCAACAACAACGCATAATCTATTTTTAACGCAACGCAACAGAGCTTTACTCATTGTTGATTGAAATTTTGAGATTTGGTAAACAAATACAATTTGAAGAAATTAATTTTCATACTTTCTCATGCCAAAAGCACCAGAAACAGCAACAATATCAACAACAGCAGTGAGTGAGTGAGTGCAAACACATAACGGACTTAGTTAAAAGCGTTTGATAGAGGATACCATTCGATTTTTGGCATAAAATTCGAAAATAACTGAATCTGTACTCGCCTGCAGCTGGCACTCAAGCTACAGTCGGTGCTTATGAAAGCTGCATAGCAACTGTGAATTATCTAACTAGCATTTATGCTATGAGGTTGGGTAGTTTGCGTGTGTGCCTTTGCTTTTTACTTGTAACTGTTTGGTTAACTTTGCCGCTTAGGTATTTGCTGTTGTTGTGGCGCATCAGCAGGCGTATCACTGTATCAAGTGTAGAGTATGTTGTGTTGTATGGCTGAGTGTGATCTGCTTTTTGGTTAACGGAAACTTGAAATGATTTACCCATTATGCAAACACAGCTTACTGGTTATGAAAAAATTATCTAAGGAACATGATTTGAAAAGGGGTATGTTGTGCAAATGAAATTATTTTATAGCTGTTAGGGGTGTTAAATAAGCTAGAATGCCGAAACTAATATTGGGAGCATAATATAAATACTTTAGCCAAACTATATTTTGTTATTTGTTGTTTTTTTTTTTTCTGTTACCAATCAGAAGTCTGGTTTACGCCCCTTTAATACATATTTTCTGAAAACTCGAGAAGATCATGTTGCTTTGGATATTTCTTCTATCATACTATTTAAATTTTGATACTTAAATTTATAAGCATACTTTATTTCAATCACTGAAAAACATTCACATGAACTTCTCAAATCGTTAATAAAATAATTTTTATAAATAATACCGTACTTAATTCCAATCGAAACTGAGCAGTTCGTCTGATAATGCTCAAATAATGAAAAAGCCATTTAAGTGTGCTTATGAGTGAACTTTTAGCTTTCTGACATATTAGTGTTTCATTTTATGAGACAAATTAGGGACTTGAGCCCTCTAGCATTTGCTGTAACCTCAAACAAGCAGTCTAGTCTTCGCCGCACAAATTTCAACCACGCCTCTATGCCAAAACCAATAACAGTCTCGAGCGCAGCCGAAGCGACAACAAACTGTGAAGTCTGACGACTATATGAGTCGGTGACGTGAAATGATGAACAGTTGCAGTTATTGACATTTATTGATTGCAGTCGTTTTTATCAAAACTGCGTTAGTGACCTCTGATGGCCGGCCAAATTTTTCTCTATATCAGTATTGCAACAGCGCAGAAAGCACAAGAAGTTGCACGCTTAGACAGTGCTTTTTCGATGCATGCAGCTACATTTAGCTTGTTGGCTATCAACATGGATCTGCGCTATTTCAACGACGTATGCAACTTACGCCTTCCGGCTGCATGCGCTTAGATATGAGTTTAGCTGAAATTAGAGTTTTTGTGTTTGACTGTGAAGTAAAGTTGTTTGCATAATGAAAATTTGCCAAAATCACAATTTGTTAACGGTTGAGTTCAATCGATGGTAAGTTGAATGTGTGAGGCACCACGATTATGGATGCATTGACATGGGAGATAGCCTAAAGTCGTATTGAGATACACCTTTTATGTGCTATACGTCAAGGTAGTAGAGAGTCTATGTTTGTTGAGTGAGGATCTATTGGAATAATGCTTGAGAGAAGTTTGGTGTTGAGACTTTAGCCTTTGAAGGAATGGTGGAACATAATTGTCGGTTTTAATTTTTTTGTGCTTCAAATTTATTTCAAACTTTTGGTTAATCCCAACCAAAATACAATCTGCAGTTACGTGTGTACAGTCAATATCACTTATTGCTGACATCAAATCTTTCGTGATTCGTTATCATACTGCTACTGACTTGTACGTTCAGTAACTAATATTTTACTGTTAGTTGCACTTTCTATGTGCGCGATTTGTTATCATCTCTGAAAAATTATTTTCAAAAACGTTTCATTGACGAAAAATTTTGAGGTGACACGACGCTTGAGGAAACGCTCTCTTTGACAGCTTTAGTCAGTTCTCTCACTGTCAACTGTGTGCTGCAGCACAATGTTTGTTTGTGCCGAAAATTCCACATAAATAATTTTTATAAACCGCTGATGTGTTAGTTAGACTAGTTAAAGTTTGGCTTGTATCGAAAGTGTACTCGATATGTAGGAGTATTTGGAATAACACTTTTCGAACATATATTTCACAAGTATTTTTTTAATTTGCCAACTTTCATAAAAAAGCATGCCAACGCATATATACTAGAAAATGATGATTATAAAGTTCACCACACATACGTAATTGGAAAACAACTATAGCGCAGCATAACCTATTCAAATGCCACACAGCGCCACAGGTCAAGCCGGGTAGTCAATGAAATGAGAATTTTTGAATTTTGATTTTCAAATTTCATTTCACAAAATGCATATGCAATGTACAACAACAGGCCGCGGGTGCAGCAGCAACCAGTTAATGGGCGGCATGTTGCACAACTGCTTAACGCCGCATGCTGTAATGGTCTTGGCTGATAAGTCGAACGTCAGTCAGTGGCGGCTCACTGTAAGCTGGCAAATGTTATGTGCGCTATTATAAAGCAAAGATTATGGTGTATTGGCACAACAGCCAATATTGTTGTTGTTTTTAGTTTTGTTGTTATTGCTTGCACGCGCTTCGCAATGTGTTGCTGCATGCATAAATAGCTGCAACCAATAATGCTGCATGTTATTGTGCGCTTTTTATGAATTCTGCATTTTGTTGTTTTGTTTTTGCATTCAGCGCTGCATCATTGCCCCTTATCTTGCTGGTTTGCGCAGCGACAGCTGCTGTTTTGTTGACGGCGCTGCAAGCGTTTGTTTTTCCATTTTGCTATTTTGATTGTTATTGCAGCGGCAGATAGTGCTATTAATACTATTGTTGTTATTATTGCAGTCGTTGTTATTGCATCTTTCAATGAATTTTAATTAGCATTGTTTTGCTTCGATTCGAATTTCATTGGATTTGTGGCATTCTGTTGTCCATTGTTGTGCTATGCTGCAGCGAGTTGCAAGGACATGCCCACAAGCGGCAGCAAGTCTATTTGCATGCTCGGCTGCACGCGTGTGTGTATATGCGTGTTGTTTGTATGCTAATGATGTGCATTGTTCTGTGGAAAATAGTTCACCCTTCTTGATATAATCTTCTGCTGCTATGCAACGACGCTAAAGCGAGGGCGCTGACACTGCCAAAGTGGGGGTTTGGCGTCTCACTTTAATGAGCCAAGTTGTGTACACAAATATTTGATGTATACTTATGAAACTGGCTGAAAATAGCACTGCCAAAAATGTTTCGAATAGGTTATTTCACAAATGCAGTTTTTTTTTTAAAGAAAACAAATTTTTCGATTACTAAGCAATATACTAGAGATAAATTAATTAACTTTGTTTAAATTTATTAAATTTTTTTGCAATACTCTATCGCTTTCAAAACCTTAAAAATAATATTTTGTGGTATATATTGTAATTATCATACAAGTATATGTATTTACATGGCGTATAAGCAACATTTGTAGCAAATAATATAGCACGAAATTAAAAGATATGTGATTTTTTATACACTGAACAGGGTAGATTAAGTTTGCCACGATGTTTGTAGCAACCAGAAGGAAGCGTGTGAGACCCTTTAAAGTAGATGTATAAAGGATCAGCATGGCGAGCTGAGTCGGTTAAGTCATGTCCGTCTGTGTATACGTCGGAATATTTTCGAACTAGTCCCTCAGTTTTTGAGATATCAACAAGAAGTTTTGTTTTCCTTTTCTCACCACGACGCCGCTTATTTCTCGAAAAGGCCAATCTCAGACTACTAGAGCATATGGCCGCCATATAAACTGAATCTGAAGCAATCAAGTGCTTGTATAGAAAGCTTTGTCAGTTGAGGAGATATCTTCAAGAAATTTTGCACAGATTATCGAAAGAAATTGTACAGACTGGTACACTATAGCGTATAGCTGCCATAAAAACTGACTGATCGAAATCAAGATAAAGATCTTTTTATACTCCTTTATGCTATAAAAATGCACTTGTGAAGGACATAATAGCTTCGGTGCAGCCGCAGTTAAGGTTTTTTCTTGTTTTTTGTGTTATTAGAAAAAATTTAAAACTATCTTTTGGTGTGTGCCGCAATTAAAATACTACATATTTTGCGCTGCATTGTTAAAATTTACTCTACTATCGCAAGTTTTAAAATTGTTACAACGGAGAGTATATTTCGACAATATATATTTTATAAAATGTTAGTTAAATGATTTTAAGCAATATTTTATGCCCTAGAATCTTAACAGCCTTTGATTAAATTGTTATATTAAAAATATTTATACCAATTATTTACTGCTGCATATAATTTCGACAAATTGAGATGTAAAATATTAACAAAATATACACCAAAAATTATATTTCATTACATGAACTTTAGCCACTCATTATATTATTTTACAATATCCAGCGACAGCAGGAAAAAATTTATGATAACCATTTCCACAGAAAAAATTATATGAACACTTGTTCCACCATTTGCAAACACAACTGCTGCAACATTTTTTTATCAACCAATCAGTTTGCAACTTCAGTTGTGCGAACGAAAAAACCAGTTACACATAAAAGCATTGGCAAAAAAGCATGGTTACCCCTGACAACTTGTTGCACCAATAAAGCAAAGTAGCCAATTAAAAGTAAATTTTCGCATCTCCATAACGCAATGAAAAAAAGTGTGAGAAAACTTTTTAAAAACGAACAAATGTAAACACATACTAGCGCTCGTTTGTAAAAGCAGAAATTATTAATCAAATAAGCGAAATAACTGGCACTTTTTACACATGCACCAATTTCGAAACTCTGCTCATTATAGTCGACGCACTCGCCGCACAATGAAAATGTGTTGGCTTAGCTTAAATTTTTAATAAACGCTTATTAACATGAAACACTTCGTTTGCTAGATGTAAATTACAGCGCTAATAAGCATTGTCATGGCAACTAAAGTAGGCAACAGTAGTGTGCTAAGTGCGTAGCACGCATTGTAGAACTTGTAGAGCTACGAATGTCTGTTGCTTTAACACTAACACGCGCATCAGCAGTAGTGCTTGATATATTGTTAGAATCTTTTGTGTTGACCACACGTGGCGTATGAGTAACTATTGTAATTTATTTTAATTTAGTTATTTCATTTAATATAAGTAAGTGTGTAAGTTGTTGTATTAGCTTTGTGTGTAAAATATGTTTCAAGCTGTATACAAACAGCATCTAATGTGTAAAAACTATATTTATATATACTGCCTAGGCGGCGAACGGGGCGTATGAGCAACTATTTTAATGAAAACAGTACATATATTATTTTTGAGCCGTTTTGTGCGTATATTTGGCAATCAGCAAATCAATTTTTGAGCCTTATAAGTGTTTTATTACTATTAATCTACCGAAGTACGACTTGATTTCCTTATTATTTACTAATAAATAATATCACGATTTGTAAAGTAAACTGGCTATAGAATTGTTTCTCAAATATTTCAAAAAAACCTTGTCAAACCTTTTAAGTATATCTTAAGCTTTATATTTTCGATTTGTTATCGCTTTATAAAAGTTTTTAGTTTCAGTTTCAGAGCTACTTATGCATTAGTAATATTCTTTCACAGACTGTATTTCACGCTCTTGCAATAGCTCTTAAAATTTTCTTTATCTTTTTAATTTTTTCTATATAATTTAGTCCTATATATAGTCTAACTTTAGTATCAATAGTTCTTAAAATTTTCTTTATCTTTTTAATTTTTTTTCTTAATGTATATAGTTCAACTACATATGAATATACATGGCGTTAATATTTTACTCTATGACGATTCAAGCGCCATAAACATAGCAATCTTTTAATCTAGTCAATACTAAATTTTGTTACTACTTTTAGAACTTGGCTTGGTAATAACTAAACAAGTCATAATTATAATATACATATATAGCGACTGCGGTATAGTCTGAGTAAATTTCGCAACTGATATAATAACAAAAAAAAAAACACGTTAACTTCAGTTGCACCGAAGCTGGAATACTTTTCTCAAATAACGAAGTTTTCATACAAGATTGTTCAGATTGTTTTTTAAATAAGGTCTGCGACGTTTTCTTTTGGGTGCTATAAACATTACGTCAAACTTAATATTCAGTGTATGAAAAGTATATATATTTTTAAGAATTCAGATTATATATTTTGTAAACCCAAATTAAATAAAAAATATATTAGATCAATATCATACCAAAATATTGGTTATCTTACGTTTAAGTTGTATGTACATTTAACTCTATCTCTTTTAATTGAAAAAAACCAACTTTTAATCAAATCACATGATAATGCAATAACGAAAGCTACTCAACACTGCGTTTACACAATTGAGAGGTTGCAACACAAAAAAAAAAAAACACAAAAAATTTAAAACACATGCTATACACTCTAATTAATCATATTTAGTAAATTTTACAAATTTCTGTAAAAACTTCGCTCTTAATTGGAGTTGATTGAAACTTTTTCCTTTAATTTGCGCTGACTTTACCTTAATTAAAACACAAAAATTCAAACCAAAATTTGTAGCTAATTTAATATAGAGTGTAGATCCGGGAATATAAAAGAAGCATTGCAAAACTGTGCAATAAAAAATCTGCGAACCAACAAAAAAGCCGCATGTGTGATTACCGGCCATAATTTGTTAAACTAATATAATTAAAATGTGTATGTATGAGTTTATAAAATTAAATCAAGTTGTTAGGTTTAAACTTTTTTACATTAAAAGATTTTTGCTTGATTTTAATTTATTTATGGTAAATTAATCATTTTTGGAAAAGCGTATAAACTATTTTTGAAGTTCAAAATGTAAAAAAATAAAAAATTGGATGAAAATTTAAATAAAGAATTATATTTGAATTTAAAATATTAAAAAAATCACTTTGCTACTGCTTTAAAGAATTTTTTTTTTTTTTTGTAGAAAAATGTCTTTGAAGAATGTTTGCTGGATTAAAAGTCATTTAAATTAATTATTTTTGAAAAAGTGTATAAACTATTTTTGAATTTAAATACCAGTATATAAAAATAAACTAAAAAAGTTGATAAAAATTGAATCAAAAAATTGTAGTATTAAAAAAACACTACACTGCTTCTAAAAAAAAAAACTTTTTTAAAAAACTTTATTCGAAGCACGTTTACTGGATTTAAAATTATTTAAATTAACTATTTGTGGAAAAGTGTATAAACTATTTTTAAAGTTTATTCTTCAAAGAATATTTAATGGATTTAAAATTAGTTATATGCTTATGCAAAAACGTATAAAATATTTTTAAAGTTAAAGATAATAAAAAACCAAAAACTTCCACGAAAATTTAATTAAAGAATGATATTTGTATATTAAGTATTAAGAATATCACTTCACTACTTCTTTAAAGAAAGATTTTTTTTTGGAAATATTTCTTCAAACATTCTAGCTCCCAATCTTCGCTAATCATTATAGCTATAGGACACTCTTAAATAGTCCGAAAATTTCCGATAAATATTTAGTGAAAAAAAATATATATGAAAAATAAAAAATATATAAAAAAAGATATAAAAAAAAGAGTCCGCAAATCGTAGTCGTTAAAAAAAGTCACTCTTCTACTTTTTCCAAAACAAAATTTTTTCAGAAAAATCTTTTCAAACATCCCAGCCCCCACTTCCAGCTATTAATTTGCTATAGCAATAGGAATTACTGGAAAAGAGTCCGGAAATTATCGATGCAAATTTAGTGAAAGAAATATATATATATAAAAATTATACAATATTTTTAAAAACCAATCATAGTAGGAGTAGTTTAAAAAATGCACTTTACTAATTTAAAAATTAAAAAATTTTCAGAAATATCATTGCCAACATCCCAGCTAATAATTTGCAAAGAAAACACCATAAAGTAGTTCGGAAATTCAAAATTGCAAATGTTTTAACAAAACCGTACTGAAATATCTAAAAAAACACTTTACAGCGAAATGGATAACTTGAACATAACGAACGCTGTACGCTTGTAGTTACAATACATCTAATATTAAACTTATTGCAGACTTCTATGCAAAAGCTAGCAAATGTCAAGCACTGCAATGTTGCAAAATCATACAAAAATATTCAGTAAAAGCAAAACTTTGTTTTATTACAATAAATGGTGGGTTTTGCTATTTCGATTTCCTGTTATGCTTCTGTCTATTGGTTTGGTGAATTTTTTCGTAGTTCAAGCTTTTAACAAGCTGCAACGCGCTGGGCAGAAAGCTGTTCGAAATCTCTAACTCGAAATAACATTTGAATTTGCAGTTAGTATTTTTTTTGTGTTTGCTTCAATCAATTGTATTTTGCTTTTTTTACAAAGTTATGGAGGTTAATTTTAATTTAAGGTGTACACGGCGTATGAGTAATTTTAGGATTTGAGTATTAATTAATAGATAAAGTTGGGTTTTTCTCGTTTTTTAAAGTAGCTAGTGTAGAAGAAAGGCTTGTAGAAATTACTATACACAATCATTTTTATTCTTTTGAGATTTCATATAAATTATTAAAAATTCTCTATAAATTAGCAGTATTGCTGAAGATCGTAACGTTCGTGCTAACCGCCGATATGGCAGTGGCCATTGCTGCTACTGGCGCATAGTTTTGACTACGTTTTACCGAAATTTCTTCAATAATTGCTTTTGTACTTAAATAAATTATTAATTTTTTTTTTTAATATTAAATTTTAATCAAACTTTTTACGCTGTTTGTAACTCTGAATGTAACTAACACATATATGCGTATAGTTGGTATAAAAGCTAGTTTTTGCTAAACATATTCGAAAGCACCATCCCACACATATATACATACATCACATACACGCATTCATTCAACTATCTGCATGCTAAACATCTGTTGCTGTTGCAATCGCTTCGAGGCTGTCGCGCATAATTAGTATTTTCAATTTAATTATGTTAAAAGCTAGCTACAACAACTACAATAGCAGCACAACAAATCTGCTGCATTGCTGAAATTGTTATGTAACTACAAAAACAATTACAGAAAACACAACAACAAGCTCTATTGTACATTAAAAAGTGACAGCAAGTCAACAGAACTTAGTATACAGCACAGCATGGTAGGACAAGCGCTGCAGCTATGTGGCATGGCAGATTGCACACGTCAACATGCTGACAATCAAAGTTTGGCTTTGGATTAAAATATGCTATCAAAAAATGTTTAGTGCTGCAGCTGCGCCTAATGTTTGTATTTAGTTGACAATATGATGAAGCGGTTTTTGTTGTGAATTACAGCAAAGTGCAGCGAATACCTTTACAGACAATTATTGAGCTTCATAATTTTTATTGCAGATGGCGCTGTGTGTTTAAAAATAGCTTCAACTTAATTCTTCTCATTTTAATTGAAAAGTTGCCGGGGATAGATTTTATTTAATATTCGCTCTCGTTGTAGCATGCAGGAACACTTTTATACAACAGAATTTTTTACGGTTCTATATACCGTAAAGTCGCCGCGAAAATTCTTAATCACGAAGCATACTTCAAGGATGCATTAATACAAATCACATTAAAAGTGTATAAATATTTACATAAGAAAACGATTTGCACTTTTTAGCAGCGATAACAAGCAAAATTGAAATAACTAAGCAGGAAATGAAGAAAAAAGGCAAAAATACAGCCAAACAAGTGCGAATCAAAACAAAACTGTCGACAAAAGTGGTAAAGAACAATGGTTATAAAATTCAAATTTTATATTATGGCTATTTTTAAATGCAGCAAATAAAATAAATAAACAAATGAAGTGAAGCTGGCTTCAACACAAACAATGCTACTACTTGTGCAGTCAACATCAACCGTTAAATGCTGTTGCACAGTTGTTGTAGTTGCCACAGCAAACTATTTGCCGGCGCACGCCAGCGCTCATGGCGCCAAGACCTGTAATGCTAACATTAAAATTCACCATAAACCAAAAAACTATAAAGAACAAGAAAAAATGTTGCATCAAAGCTATAATATCCTTTACAAATGCAAATACTTTTGAGAGTTTAGTTTGTATGGCAGCTATATGCTATAGTTCTCCGATATCGACGGTACTGAAAAATGAGCAGCTTCTTGAAGAGTAAAAAACGTGAGAAATACAAGTATTTCTAATTGATATCTCAAAAACTGAGACGGACATATAAACAAACATGGCCAGATCGACTCTGCTCGTCATGCTGATCATTTATGTATATGTTCTATAGGGTCTCGGACGTTTCCTACTGGGTCCTACAAACTTCATGGCGAATTTCATATACCCTGTTCAGGGCATAAAAATTATCAGCAAAATGTAAAATAAATGCCGGCGTATTAAACGCAAGCCAAAACGAACAAAGAAACTTGCATTGTATTTACTTGGTTGAATGCGGAAAGTTACAACAAAAAAAAACAAGAAATTACAAACAAAATCAGCAAAAATAAACATTCAAAAAATATGAAAACCAAAAGCACTGAGCAATTCAAATGAATCCGATTAAATGGAAATTTATTGTCAAATTCAAGCACAGCGAATGCTACACTAGCTCACTCATTCCCACCGCTGGCATATTTCAAAACGCCGCATTTGTAATCAAACTGGCGTTTGTCGTCGCTGCCAACCGCACTTGCCACTACCACACTTAAGCCAGTACAACTTAGCCCCACACTTCACAACTGCACGCCACTTAGCGCTAGTCATCTGCTAATACCCAAAAGGCGCGCCGCCACCACGGCGTATACGTAACTATTTGCCTATTCATTGACAGCGTATGCTGGCCGCTCGGCCATATGCTGTTGAAAGCCAAGATTCGCTGTCGCCGTTCATCTAACTGTATGTCCGCAGATTTATGCTTGATCGCACTGCATTTTAGCTTTCAGCACTGTGAGTATTTTTCTTTCGAGTATTTTTTTCTTTTCTTTTCTATTTTTTTGTGCCTTCGCCAACACTTAACTTTATTGCTGTGCGCATTCTTTTTTGTTAGCGGCTCCAACTCCAAGGGGAAATTTGTGCTTTATTCTGCTGCAAATTTTTCGCTTTCAACGCTTTTAAATATACTACCATGCTTCATAGACATCTGCTTGAATATGTGTACGCGGGTGGCTGTGTCTATGACTAGTGGGCACTACTGCAATCATTGCCGTTTTACGTTAGTCCGTGCAATCGTTTTGACTTTGGAGTTTGGCAAGAGAAAGCACTTTGGCCACAAATTTCACCAGCAATCCCAACAACGGCACACTTCAGTGGAGATTGGAGCATTGGAAACATTTTGATGTGATGAAGTGATGAAGTAACTGGTAAGGTGGCAAATAAAAATGTGTTTGAGAAGGAGAGGCATGAGATGGTTTTTAGGAAGAAGAAGAGGTGCTAAAATATACAAGTTAAAAAACCATAAATACTTATACGAGTATACTATAAATGAGGAGCGTGGCAGGCTAAGTTATCGGAAGCAAATGCTTGTACGGAAAACTTTTTAATTTGATGAGATACCCGCATGAAATTTGACAAGGATTATTGCTTAAAGTATAAGTGCAATATCCGATAGTTCAGATTGAATTATTATGGCAAATCTACCTGAAAAGAAATTTTACAAGCATCTCTTAAAAAAATTAAATTTTTTTCCTCAAGCAAGTAAATAGCCTAAAATGAAATAACAAATTTTTTCATTTCTCATGAAAGGTTCGAAAATTGTCATATTCATATATTTTGCAGTATGCAAACCTCCACTACTATGACCAAATATTATTGGCAACTCTTTGACATTGCCTTTTTCGTTTTATTAATATTTAACTGTAAACATGAGCACTCAAAGGTATGCTCTGAAATAAATACAAGTGAGAAATTCATAACATATTTGTGTTTGCATTTGCTTGTTTCGGTCTTTGCATGTGAAAATACATATGTGTGGAGTATATATGTGAGCATTTTTCTGTTTGTGCTCTAACGGCAAGCCAAAAACGTGTAGCGTACAAGTATATGAACCAAATTTGGTTTTATTAAACTTTTATATGTGTGTAGTTTAAGTATATTTGGTCGAAATTGAAAAATATTAAAAATATTTGTAGGCTACTAGTAATATAATATCTATAAAGTCTGCTGGCCTGCAGGAAAATATTTTATTGTTGGTTTGTGAGAAGAAGGACTAAAGCTGGGTAGCAGTACGTTTTGCGCAATCACGAATTCATTTCTTAATAAGCGTGCTGCTCAAAAGCAAAGAAAATGGCTGTAAGCTTGTCTTCTTCAAGCTGTTAATCTATGTTAGCACCGAAGTTACGCGAAATATTCTGAAAAATTTTAGCACACTTTGCCAATCAGCTGAAAGCAAGACCTATAAATCATGTTCATTTGTTGGTTAGCATAACTAGATTCTAAAAGAAAGGAGAGATGAAACAAAATATCAATTTAAATGTTTTCCAGTTGTCTGTTTATTATGCTTGTATAGGCAATAGAAACAACTTGTATCTTACATTAATTAATCTAGTTTTCAAAGGCAAAAATGAACTATGAATTCATAATATGTATTTCGACTAAAGGTTACTAAAACTGTTAATGTAATTTTTTGGAAAGACTTTCAAAGTCATTACATCGAATTCACAATGACTTTTCAACCGATTTCCGATCGTCCTATATTGAAAGCTGATAATGATTTCATGACAAAATTGTGATCAACAGGGCTTTTGAAAAAGCAGGAAGGCAGCTAAAAACAGAATATATGAGCATACGTAAATTTATTTATTTAAGGAACTGGAATTTTGTGATAAAATTAATTTTAGTTAAACCTGATCATGAGGTTTAAGGTATATGTCACCAAATCGCTTTAGAATTCGGCACAAAGTTTATGTTCTCATGCGGCGAATTCACTAAAAAATTTTTGTGCTTGCCAAAAATCGTTAAACATTTTTTTTTCGCACAATACCTAGAATATTGCCGTCAACAGCACCGATTTATTAGTGTGGTCATTGCTTGTCATTGCAGTGCTTTTATTTGATGACAACACTGCCTTTATGACGAACGACATAATACGCGCTTGTTTGTCTTTAATATCGGTGACAAGCACTGCTGGGCAAATGCAGGTTATTGAAGCAGCAAATACAAAAACAAAGCGAAGAAAAAAATCAGTATGAGCAATAGCAGCAGCAACAATAACAGCAACAGTATGCAAAATATTAAATCGAATGCAGCGCATCAATGCACACAAGCAAGCAGCGCGCCAATATATAATATATGTGCATATGTGTAGTGTAAATATATGCTCACACATACATACGCACACACACATACAAAAGTTGGCAATGTTTGATTTCATTGCCGCTGCTTGCTCATATTTATTATTAAAATATTAATTTTGCAACAAACAAGACTGTAAATGTTTGTGTGTACTTTATATACGAGTATATGTGTGTGTATGAATTTTGTATGTATGTGTTGTGTTTCTGTGCGCTATATATAAGTATGTGTGTGCTATATACATGTGTGAAAATGCACGCTCATATGCATTTGTTATTTGCATTTCGAAGATGCGACAAATAATAAATAACAACAATAACAACAATAACAACAACAGCATGTGTGTTGTCTCCGTATGACAGGTACTATGTAAATAAAATCAAATATTGACGCTGTCACTCACAGTTGCACATTTCAGTTGAGACCAGCCTCCTTTGGGTATGTGTTTGAGGTAGTTCAGGGAACGCCAAATCGTTTTCTGCTGCTTTTATAAAATAACAAGGAAAAACGTTATATTCGGCTACACTGAAGCTTTAATAAGCTCCAAAGGCGCATTTCTAACAGCATGAACTTTTATAAAAAGATCTTTATCTTGATATTGAACGGTTAGTTTATATGCCAGCTATACGCTATCCTTATCCGAACTGAACAATTTGTTCAGAGATTGGCGCGCAGTCAGTTTGTATGGCAGCTATAAGCTATAGCAGTCCGATAACGGCGATTTCAACAAATAAACAGATTTTTAAAAAGAAAAATACATGTGTAAAATTTCAGAACGATAGCTCGAAAATAAGGGTGATTCAGTTATAAACAAATACTGTATTGAAGAAAAAAAACAAGTTTGTGTTTTCTCCAATGCCTAAATGGTTTTGTGGAATTTCTTGAAGTAGACAATTTATTACCATATAATAATTCCGGGTCCTAGTTTATTCAACTAAGTCTCAGAGCCCTAGGATAATATTAGTTTCATGATAAGGCAGAGGTAAACGAAGTATCAACCTGCTTCGCAGTGACGCTAACATTTGAATCCAGAGCTAATAATATAGTTACGCCTTTTGTAGGCCCTCGTTGAGTTGGACATGTTAAAACTAGAACTCACAGGCACCTCAGATTAAAAAAAATTACTTTTTGAAATGGAACACGCTTTCTAAAATTACAAGTTTTTTGATGTAACCGACTACGAAGAAAAGTGCTTGCTCAACATATAACCACTACAGGCTCTATTCAAGTCTATGTATACACATTTAGTTCGCCGTAATTGCGCATGAAAGAGTACTCTATATATTTCTGTCGACATTTTCTAAAACTAAGTATTTGAATCACTAGAAGTTGAGTTATACGAATTACAGTGATATGTGCAGTGTTTCAAAAACACGAAAATAAGTTTATAAGTACAACTTTGAGGTTGTAGAAATTTTCGCTCAAGCACTTTTTCTAGTGCTTGCTTATTTTCGCCATAAACTGCACCACTAATGCTTCTACATAAACACTGTTCAGTACTTACAAGTTTGCCGACCGCTGCATTGTTAACCAATAGCTGTATACGTGCATGTGAGCATACATTCAAGTGCCAGCCACCCAACAGCCACCTGGCTTCTCTCTGATTTCCAATTTGATTTGTTATTTGCGCAGAAATATTGCCAGAAACCCTATTTCCCTCGCTCCACACCAACTTACTTTACTTTGTCTCAATATTATATTTACATTTGCAAGTGAGCGGAATTTTTAATTTATTTTAAATCGTTGTGCAATATGTGCGTGGCTACATGTGTGCGTGTGTGTGACAGGCTGCATTTCATAATAATTTTATTATAACTACTTTTTATTACTTTTTAATACAACATGTAAGAGCTCAAGGTAAACAAAGTGTTGCAAAATGCATTGGCAACGTTATTGCATTTCCATTTTTGGTTAGCAAACAAGCTTTTTTCGCCGGTATTTTTCGAAAATACTCGTTTTTTCGAATTCATTGCATGGCAAATTAATTTCGTTTGCAACCTTGTTTGCAGCTGAGCAAAATACAAATAAAATCTAAATCATGTTGCAACAACAGCACCGCAAACAATGTTGCAACAATCAATATTGGACACCACAAATAGCCGTTGGCGCTCATAAAATGCGCAAACATGTCAATGCAGTTTTGGATTTTATTGAAAATGCATGCATCAAATGCGAGAGTGTGAGGACGAGAGCGGCAGCAGGAGTGTAGAAATGAAATTCGTAGCCTTTATCACGAAAACTTCGTTATATTTTTGTATGTTAGCGTATTTTACAGCCTCAAATATATCAATTTCCGCAAATAATATTTTGTGCTGCAAAACATTCGGCCATTTTTTGTTGTTGCTAAATGCCAAATGCAAAATACCGTTAAAGCTTAGAAAGTACAGTTTGAAAAATAGCAACGAAACCACTAAACGCTTTTCATGTTCGCAGCAGTGGTATTAAAATAAATGTAATTTTTTAAAAGCGCTTTCAAAATATAAATATTTTTTTTTATTATTTATTTTTCAATTTAAAAAAAAACGAAAAATAAAATCTAAGCGTAAAATTTTTTCGTTTTAATTTAAAAATATTGAAGCCTTGAAAATGTTAAATGGAGTAATGATTCATAATACTGTAAATATAGGTTTAGTTTAAGGTTATACTGGCCAGCTGTCTCGTCATACATAGACTTACTAGTCCTTAGTAATGCCAGATGTAGCTACACTGGTATTCGTCAAACCGGACCTCAACGCTTTTTAGATTTTTAAGAGCGACTTGATATCTAATTTAAATATTATAGGTACTACATCTAGTATCTTCAACTGCGAAGCTACTAGATATTTAAGACGAGTTCAAGATGATGCTGGACAGAAGCATAGGAGTAGAGTTCCAGCGTCTCTTTCATACCTTCCTCTCTGCACTTTTTGCACGTATCCTCGTTACGCTCAACCTACTCGCATGTAATGCTAGTAGGTTGTGATCTGTCTAGAAAACCAACACCGAGAACAGCGTTTCGGCTTGACTAACGCTGCTTAATACCAATGCATGAGGCCCTAGCATCATCTTACATGCATACAGGGCACCACTAGCCTTTATCACTCTCTCCACCACATTGAGTTTCCAAATCAGTTTGCTATCCAAAACTATTACCAGATACTTGGTATGCTCCTTAATTGTTAATTCAACCCCGTTGAGCATCGGAGCTTTCCATGTCGGGGTTTTGTTCTTCCTTATAAAGAGTACCATATCTTACTATATCTATAAAACTACTGAGAATTACTGGGCAGATGGACCTTACGAACGAAACAACACAAGTTTCATAGATTTATCTCAATAAAGGTTGTATGCCCTTTTTTTAAATGTGAAAAGCATTATTGCGCGAAAAGTGCACTAGATCTGGCTTTTGTTATTATACAATACAAGTATATGGCAATACCAGTTATGATTCCCAGAACATTTTTTATATAATTTCAATATAGTCTGTTTCATGAAAACCCAACTGCCGGAGTATATTAGTGCTAGACCTTAAGGCAAAAGCGCGTTATTCTAGAAGTTTATGCAACCTACGACTAGTCCATCTAGGTGGTTGTATAGTCTGTTCTAATTGTATACCTCGAGCGAAAATGAATTTAAAACGAAGAAAGGTAGAAATGCTAAGAAAGAAGTATAGAAAAAACTATGACCCTACAAGATCAGTTTAGATGTGGATAAGCTCTTGACCACTAAATTTATCTCTTCAAATACGAAACTCATATAAAGTTGAATTCAACAATAAGTTAAGTTCTGTGGTATTTCCTTGAAGATGGTAACCCAAAAATCAGCCATGGTAACCCTGATAAGCCTTTATGGTGAGGATTATTACTACCGCTCAGCTAGAGAAATTTGTCGGGTATGTCAAATGTGTCAAATATATCAGAATTATGTCTATTAGAAGGACTTTTGAAAATGTTAGACACCAATTGCAGTAACTCAATCCTCTCAAGTCCTCCATATTAAATATAATTAAAGGAACTCAAGAGTGGAAGTCAATCTTTGAATTGGTGAAGTATTATAAGAGAAATACCTATGATTACTTTCAGCTATCCCACGAATTGGTTCATATGACGCACTCAGCTAAAACCTACCTATTTTACTCACTACCTTTTTAACTGCATAGTTCTATGATGCTAATACTTTTTCAACATATTATGCACTTGATAGTATTTTTAGATTTTGAGGTTTACTGCTATCGAAGTTATTTTCTATCAGCTCTATAAAAATATTTGTATATATGTCACAGGTTTCGCCAGCGCTGATTTGACTCAGCTGCTGCGGTCGCATCGGCGTACTGAGCACAAATTGCATTCTCACAAATAACTGTACTATTTTTACTTTATTATACTATTCTCAAATCATTCAACTCTCCACTGATTTACTGCTTGCTTATGATTTTGTCTACACTAGTTTTTTCGTCGCCTTTCGGATAGCATAATTTTATTTGCAAATTCATTGCATTTGTTGATTGTCATTCCGCCTCAGTTCTTTTGCTGTCTTTTATCCACTTTTTTTTAGTTTTAGAATTTCACTTTATTGCGTTGTTAGCGCCTTTGCACAAACACTTCCCACACTCGCTTTCAGCTTTGCTGTCGCCATTTTTAATGCAATCGCATATTGATTGCTTGCCACCAATATATGCATATGCTTTGCCTTTGACGGCGTACTTACGAATTGCTTTTGTTATCAATAAATCATGCAACTATTATTTATATGTGTGTCCTGTTGTCGAAAATATACAAACATACCGATATATTTAAATATACAATACAACGAAAAGAGCGCACAAGAAAGGGTTGCAGAAGATTAATATGAATGCAAATATCGCAGTTAGATAATATTTGGCATACAAGAGTCCGAAGTCCCGAGCTTACATATTTTAATTTCTTGCAAATCAATTAATTAGTTATGAGCAAAAACCAAAAAATTAAATCCCGAAAAAACTCGGGATGCCGATTTTGTCATATCGCAGTCCCGAAATTTCGGTATGGCTTGTACTACTTTTTGTAAAACGTCTTTAAATGCACCTGCATGTGCACTCAACTGCATTTTGATATATTTTTTATATATATAAATTTATTTTGCTACGGATCAGCTCAATATCGTATATCTAGATCTTCGTCAGCATATAAGCACCAAAATATTAAAATTAAGCTAATTTATTTAATTTTTATGCACACAATTATGTGGTAAGAACAATAAAAAAATCTAGAAAAATGCTGAAATTTTTCGGGATCCCGATTTTCCATAACATAATCCCGAAAATTTGGTATTGCTTACACAAATTTTTATAATACGTCCATAAATGTGCCTGCCGATGTGTGCAACTTCATTTGTATGTGTTAATTATTTTTTTGTTAAGGACCAGCGCCTTAATTAAATTTTCGACACTCTACTTTGACTTTCATTAATATATTAGGTTTCCAAATTTTGGTACCAAGCTGAAATAATAAATTTTTGCATATCAATTAATAAGATATTTTCAATAAAAAAGTACAAAAAACTCCGAAAATGTGGGAAATCCCGATTTCTTTATTTAAAAATCTAAAACTTTCAATACTGCATGTACTACTTGCATAATACATACTCTCAAGTACCTGCCTCTGTGCATTTTAGTCTACGCGCTCAGCTGCATTTTGTTGTGCTAAATTTGTTTTGTCACGTCTGTTCACTTGCCGCGCAGTTTTTCAGTCATTTACTGTCGAAAATAAAAATACAAAACTCATGCTAAAAAAAATAATAGTGAATATGATCACCACTAGCAGCCATTGTCATGCGTGTTGCGCCCTAACATATGCTAACTGTCTTTGGGTTTTATTGAAGTGCACTGTCGTTGTTCGATTTAGTTCGCCGAACACATCACAACCACACTGTCACAACGCCTCCGACTACTGCCTGATTTCAGAGAACTACTATTTTTTATTGCTGCCTGCAGTCGCTTGTTTGCGCTTGCACATTATTTCCTTTACTATGCGGCGTTTTGTCTTTTATTGTGTTTTATTTTGAGTATTTTTGTCTATTTTTTGACTCTTCCTCCACCACTTCAGCGTCTTTAATTTAGCGTTTGACTGTGTCGTTGCATTTTTGAATTGATTTCGCTACACATATTCCTATGCTTTATTTCATTTACCATTTTAGTTGTTTTGCTACTTTTTTATTTTGCTCTGTCTACCCACTACTGTTTATTCCCGTTCGCCTTTGGGCGTTCGAAATTGCCGGAATCGCGGTACGCTGCACCATTTGCTGAACGTTGGCGCAAGAGGAAATCATATGAATTGACAAATTGAGCAGATATGTAACGACTCAAGCGTCGCTGGTATGTTGTGAAGAATTTGTGAAAAAAGTGCAAGAAAAAAGTTTACATGCAGAAAGTGACACACATACATACATGCGTAGATATGTAGGTATGCAACACTGCGTATATGTGCATATAAGTGTATAATGGTAATGCAATCACTGTCTGTTGCGTCAACTCTCGCAGTCAGTGCTCCACAAGCTGTAGTTTTTTGCTTACGCCGTCACATTTGCTTACCGACTATATGCATGTAACGGTACTATCTTGTTTTTATTTATTTATTTTTATTTATAGTCATTATATATGTGTGTGTGTGTGCCTCAGAATAATTTCATTTGACTGGTCCGCCCCCAAATGGTGATGTGGAAAAAACGTTGTACATATTATTGAATTATTCTCGTTAGGCTTGTGGGAGGAAACTGAAATATTTTGTTTGAATTGCGACGATAATAAAACTATGCATCGATGCTAAGTTGTTATTGTCAAGTTTTGTAGAAAATTGCTGCAAAAATGTTCCGGTATAATTCCTTTAATCTAGATTAATGCGACAGAACCTTTTAAGTCAAGAGATTAGTCTTACGGTTGTCTAAATAACTAAATACGTTTTCTGTACACTCAGTGGTTCTCTGTTAGTGTTATTTAAGTATTCTCACTGTATAGCCGCAGTTGAGATATCAGCTAATTTGTACAGGCTAAAAGCATTACTTCACTATTTGCATACTTTTTGGTACCATCAGCACAAGTAGCGACAACGACCGTATTAAAAATGCCTTCACTTCAATTTCTTTCTATAAAACACCGCAGCTGAGAGTATCAATTGAAATTCAGCATATGCGTATGTGTTTGTTTTATTTTAATACTGAGAAATTCTTCCCTTTTCGTTTTTCCCTTGTTACTCCATTCTGGAGCATAGGACCACTATAAGCTTGCGCCATCGCGCTTAATTGAGACTGAAGGCATTTTCCTTTTTGTTTTTTTTTTTGGCGACAATCTGTTGCCTCTTCACAGAGTGTATGACTGGTCTACTCTCAAATAATAAGTAGCATTAGTAAGACTTTATTCCTTAATTTCTGCTATGAACTAGCTATTACCAATACACGCATAGGGCAAGCTGTAAGCTCTTTTCAAATGCTTTTAATACTCGATCTATCTAATTTAGAGTTAATAATGCTTCTATTTATATATTATATTTAAGCGTACGCATATTTCCTGTGCGCAACTCAGACACTCAGACTAAGTAGTATGCATATTTCGACGACTGAGAAGTCGAAGTGTCCAAGAGTGTAACTTTTTATATAAAAATAATTATTTATTTAATATAAAGTAAAGTGTAAAGTATTTTCAGACTAATTTTGATATTTAATATAAAGCAAAAAAACAGACAAATTAAGTTTTTGTAACTCGAAAATTATTTAGGAAAAATAACGTAAATTCGTTTTTATACTTAGCGTTCTCAAACTGTTTCAAGCGATAATATTTAAAAATGTAGTGTTCTTCAACACGCTGATAATGACGCTGCGTCATATTGAAGTGCAATTTTGTTAATTAAATAAATGAAGATATTTCCACTTAAATACATTTTTCTAAAGTTTTATCTCTTTCAAAGCAAAGTGTTGAACCATATCAGCTAAGCTGGCAATTGAAGTGCCTTTGTTACTATAGATTATTGTACGGCTTATTGTATAACCCAAAAGTTAAAGTACAATAGATGGAGTAGATTTGAAAATTTTCTTTGTCTAGAAGTAAATGTTCGTCATACTTTTTTTTCTCGAAACGATATATCGATGTATAAGAGTATAATATACACATACTTGCGAGATCCAGAAAATAGATACGGGCTTACAATTTTGTGGCGCGCAACAAATGATTTGCCATATTTTGCCATACCAAACTATCACCCTCAAACTATAGCAAGCTGGCAGATAAAAGTATGAGCCTGCGAAACTTGGCCAATAGCCAAAAATAACAGTAATCTTAAAATAGCAACAATTGAGCAAATAATATCTGCAGCTGCGTTTAGTATGCACACCACTTTTTACACACTTTTAACTCTATCACTTACTTGCCGTTGCACTTTAAGCCGCTGACCGCTCCAAGCCGCACAAAATAAATGTCTTTCGTCTGCCACGTACCGCACACATGCACACACCTCTTTCTGCGTGTTCTATACCATTTGCTGCCCAATATGCCATTAGTTGGTGTATCAATTTTTAGTTTTTTTTCAAACTGTAACATTCGAATTCCCTGTTTGCGCCCAAAAGGATAACGGCAAATACTAATATTTGAAACGATTTTCAACTACTTAAGTGTAATTTTCGACGACCACTCCCAGTAGCTGCTGCCACAATATTTTCTTTAGCGAAATCCCGCAAAAAAATACAAAGCAGCCTCAACTCGTTACACATATATAGATACACACATATAGTCAGCGCTGCATATAATCCTGCAATGTCCTTTGGCGACGTGCACCGCAAACATTCGGCATTATTTTGTCCGGCGGCATTTTTCGGCTCGATTACGGACTATCCTATGCTCTGCAGTTGCAATGTGCCACCACTCTTTATATGTTTGTGTCTGCGTGTGTGTGTGTGTGTGCTGTATACTTTTATTACCCGGCTCAGCTAGCGTTCGTGCTGCAGCTCCAATGTTATTCTATTTTTCAATCGTTTAACTGCTTGGCTGCCTCTGTCACTTTCTCTTTTCCTGCCTTCTACCACCGTCCCGGGCGCTCGTACATTTTTCGCTTGGGCTATAAATTTTTATAAGGATCACACGTATCGATAATAGATTAATCTACTCAGCAGCCAAACAGCAATTGTCTGTTGGCTGCCTGCGGATAAAGTGCAATAAAATTTATTTATTTTGTTGTTGCTTTGCTTTTACTATTTTTGGGGCGACAATATTGAGAATTACTGCTGTCGAAAGTGTATTGAGTTAAACGCATACATATGTAAGTCTGTGTGTGGCGGCGTGCCAGTTCGTGCTTTAGCTTAAAGGGTCGTTAGTCTGTGGTTGGTCGCTGGGTCTGATTTGCAATGAATGTGACCTGTAGCTAGGATTTATTTAATTTGCAAAAGGTTGTAGTGAGTACTCTCCGTGATTTTTGCGACCAGCTGTGGCGCAGGTAATGCAATATATAGATTTTTTTTTTTCGAGTATAGAGAAAGTGGCGTATAGGTAATTGAAATTTAAGGCACAATGTTAATTTTCTGTAGTCAAGTATACTAGCAAACAATTTTCGGTAATATAGATGTAGAAGTACTAAAAGTGCAAGCTTCTGGTTTTTTTCTTCGTTCGACTAATGCTTGGTCATCATCTATAGCTCCTTCTGATGGTATATACGTATTTGTATATACTTTTTGGGACGATGCCCTTGGTATGTAAAATTTCTAGTTGAAATAGTTTTTTTTTACGATTTTCGTTACAGCAAGGACTTTCCAAAGCATAGCAAAATTTCCTCTACTTCTGATACAGCAGACAGCTAGTGCCATTCATAATGGTTTTCAGGTGACGAATTTACATCCTTATTCGAGAGCATCCATGAGAGCATATTCTAAACAGCAGGAATTTAAATATGAATGCCTCAGACAGACGAATTACAAACAAATTTTAATATATTATCTCCCTCGAAAACGCCAAAAGTCACCTTTTCGAATGTAAAATGATCTGGGCTGAACGTATACAATAGTAAAGCCAGCGTGATTGGCTAGCAATTGTATACTGTGGTTAATAAAATCAGCGAATCCTTCCTGCCTTTTTTATCACTTGACATATTCGTGTTCCTTTCTAAGCAATCTAAAAGAGGACCTAACAGTATATTCCCTTAGACCGATACATTAGATTGATGTAGTTCTTTTGCTGGATTTATACTTCAAGTTTCATTTCAAAGCTTTTTAAATTGATCTTGATTTTTAAGAGCTTCAGGCTAGATTCATGTTCAAAGGGCACGCAATTTTCACCTTTTCCTCCGTTTTGGAGATTTTATTCTTAATTATACGTTTTATATTCGGATAAGGCAATATAAAGTGGGGAGGAGCGAAAAAAAAATTGTTTTTGCTTAGCCTGAGTGTAAAATTTGTAGATTATAAAAAAAGAAAATTTTTGCAAAAATCAAATAACAAGTAGAAGAGGCTCACTTTTAAATTAAATTTCGAGTTAAAATTTTTTTTGGACAAAAAAAAAATTTTTTTTTTTGGTTTAAGCTCTTTACATTTATATAAAAATTACCAAACTTGACGGTTTTTGACTCAAAATTTATTTTAACGCTTAAGGAAAGCCTTAAACAACAACATGTTTAAGGCTTTTTTTTTAAACTCCAATAATGACAACAAAAATTTTTCTTAAGTTGATTACTTTTAATTGGCCAGAAAGAGGACTCTCCACAGCTCTAGAACACTTATCTAAAAATGTTTACGAAAAAAAATTTTAACTCGAAATTTACTTTAAAATTGAGTGAGAGATGTTAAAAAATATTATTTTGCTAATCTACAAATTATACCCTCAGGCTAAGAAAAACAAAACCTCCACCCTAATCTAAAGCCATGGCTTCGCATAACATACAATTTCTCAAAGATTCGTCCTTCTTCGGAACTGTCTGAAAGATTCTTATGTCCTGGCGGTTGACTGTTGTTTTGTATAAGAGGTACTTACATATATTATGATCTATGAAAAATAGTTTAAAAAATATACAAACTGCTATGTCGTGAACCTAAGCAGCTACAATTTTCCATTAAAAGGTATAGAAGGATCTACTCAGCTCCGAAATTTTACCCGATCGAAGCTACAACGTCTAGGTTTTATTACATGCTCAGTTGAACGAGGATGCTTAAGTCTTTCTAGCTCTTTTTTTATGCTAACCTAAACAAATAATTTGTATGATTCAAGCTTCAAACAACCGCAGACCCGGAATTTCTTTTAAAAACCATGAAAGCATTTACAATTTCATGCTAACCCTTCTTCTTATATAAAAACACTTACAAAACTTACCTCACACATATCAAACAGCTACAACTAAAAACAAAAACAAAAACAACAAGACGAAAAAATTTAATCGAAGTTAATGTCAGCAAGGAAAACTAATCGACACAATTTTTCTACAAAATGACTGAAACATAAATGCCACAAATGCAGAACAGCAGGAGGCAAGAGGTAGAAGGCAACGACAAAACGACGTGCAACACTCAATCATAAACGAAGAAATATGAAAAGAAAAAGTTATTTCAACTTTCACACTTTACAGTAAAATAACACAACAGCAACAGCAAACGGATATGCAACCGCATTGTACTAACGGGGGTGCGGAGGAGAAAAGCGCAGTAAATAACAACGTGCAACAACAAGAGAATGATGGACATCAAGGAAAAAACTTCGAATGTAATTTGTAGTAAAAGTGTAGAAGTTTATGTTCGCCTGTATGTGTGTATGTGTGTTTATTAAATTGCACGTGTGTGTGTGCTAGCGGATGTGTTTGTTTATGATAGGTTTATACAAGACAAGCAAACATCTACATTTCCGTCGCTCACCGCCAGCAAGGCTTGTAAGCAATTTTTCTAAACATGCTAAGCAATTAAACAAATGGATTTCTTAACGAAAACGGATGTTTAATTTGTAAATTATGGCGACGGCTGAGAGCTGGTGAGTGGAGCGGTTAGGTAGGCAGGAAGTATAGAAAAATGATAGTTGAAAATATGTAGACAATTTGTTGAAGTGCACAAGGCAAATATTGTAAAACTATGTACACATCCTTGAGGAAGTATGAAACGTGTATATAGTGTCGTGTGTGTGTGTGTGTGTGAATGGAAAGGTAGGCAAGAAACAAATTGATTGCTGTGAAGTATGTAGGGTTACGGCTGGGTGGCAGGCTGCTTTGTGGACAGGCAGGAAAGCAATTGTGACAGGAAGGATATGAGTGCATATATACTCATAATTTTATTTATCGAAAAAGGTAGAAGAGTAGTTTGACCACTTATAAGCCCGCAAAACCGCAACAACAAGTGTTGGAAAGTTAACAATGCATAGAGATTTTTTTATTTTGTAAAGTTTTATAAAAAATTCTGAGAACAAATTAATTATTATTTTAATGTTGCTGTTTCGGAATGCTAGTTCCAAGTTTTCCATACAAGTACTTGATTGTGATCGTTCAGTTTGTATAGCAGCTATATGCTATAGTGAACCGATCTGTTCAATATCTTCTGAGTTTGTACCGTTACTTTAGAAAATAATCCATGGGAATTTTCGTAAAGATATCTCGTCAAATGAAAAAGTTTTCTATACAAGTACTTGATTGTTTCCTATTTTTTCTAGGGTCTTCGACATTTTCTTCTGTATGTTACAAACTTCATGACAAACTAATGTACCTTGTTTTGAGTGTAAATATATATAACAAGTTCTTTAAATGTTATGTGTGTAGTATTTACAACGACAGTGTAAATTTTTTTTCAGTTGTACTATAATTGCAGAAAAGTGTGTTAAGCTATTTGCCGTGCTGTCGTAGATCTCAATTTGCAATATTTTTAATGTGTACAAATTGAAGAAAACGCCATTAAAATTTAATTATATTTGATTGCGGGTGCGATTACAACGACTGTCAGCAGTTGAAGGCCACAAATGCACGTACATACATAGCTATATGAATGCATAAAAGTAAGCGAGCAACCCTGTAGAGAATATGATATTACGTATAAAAATATAATCCTCTATTATGTCAGCATGAATTTAATGCTTAATGAAATAAGAGTATCAAAAATTATTTTCGGAGAAAATAACTACTTAGTAAAGTCATTAATTTTATATGATAACAGACAAGTGAAAATATTTAGATTAGTTGAGGAATGAGCACCGAATCATTAAGTCTCTATTACAAAGAGAAGTTGGTTCGTGGGTTTTCGGGATGAGTTTGTTGTCAACTTAATACCGAAAAAGATAGGTGATTCCCTTTAGTACTTCTATTCGCACAACCAAGTGGTCATTGCACTTAAAATAATAGAAATTCGTCAAAAAATGCTTCGAATGCTGCCAGCTGTTATAAAAAGTGATCTCAAGAAGAGGTAATAGAGGCTAAACTCATTTATGCATCGACTATTCTCTTCCGAGTGATAATGTCGGGCTTTTCTCAGACATTACCATATTATAGTTAAATTCACATTATTTATGTTTACTCGAAACTAGTAGGGCGCGCAGAGCTTTCATGAGTGAGAGAAATACCTGAATGAGTTATCAAGTTTATGAATATCTTTTAACATAGTGATGTAACTGCCGCAGATATACTTAAATTTTAGTTTAATTTAATTTAAATTTATTTCAACTTTAGTTAAGGCAAAAAACACACCACTCATTTATATGTGGATACGGCATACATTCTTATTCTAAAGCGAAACTGAAATATTCTATATTTTCTGAACCCCCTATACTCATAAGGCATGCTGAGAAAGAGTTGTAAGGAACGTTCTGAATTATTCTTTCAAGACTAAAAGCTCGACTTATCTAGGGGTACTTCAACAGCAAGTCACTTAAAGGTACTGGAAGACGTTTTATGATTTTCTTTACCTTGGGGGTCTGCTGTCTACTCCTCTTAATTTTCTCGAACATTTATTCAGCATTACGAATTCATCAGCACGTTCAGCGGTGTAAGGTGCGCTCTTCCAGCTGGACTCTACAGGCTTGAAAGATACAGTGCGTTTTGGAAAATTTATGAGATTGCACTTATTGCCAGCTGAAAGGTAATAAATTCCTTTGCCTTGGCATTTAAGTTCAACTGCAACAAAGAACTTTTAACTGCTCTGCATTTACTCCAGTTTAAGTTTATATACACTTTTTTTTATATAGATGCATACAAGCGCACATATGTGCCGTTATATTAATTGGTTTGTGCCAGTGGTAAATTGATTGATTGACTTGTTGCATTAAAATGCGTGACATATAGAAAAAATTCCATTCAACACCATTTCAAATGTAAACGCACACACACTCACATTTATACAGACACTTATACAATATATATATATATATAGGCATACAAACATACTTAGACATGTATGCGCGCTTATATAACAATGAAAGCGACTCACAAGTAACTCTGTGCTTATATATACACACACGCACACAAACATATATACGCCGACCGTTATTTCCAATTACTTATACGCCGGCATGCCCATTTCACATTGATAAACATCGCTGTCGTGGCATCAATATCGCCATTGTAGCCTTTCTACCTACGACGCTGTCGATAATTGCTACGAAATTCCTAGCGAGATATACACACACACGCAAACACTCACATTTTCTCTTACATTCACTTCGCTTTATTCTTTTACTGTCGTGCGCTTTTGGATAGACAATGTAAATTTTATAATTCGCTTTTATTGCTTTGAGCGCAGCTAAGCCGTGAGGGGGTTGACAACGCAGTCAGTGAGACAGACAAGCAGGTGGTCTTAGATTGGAAATTCGGGGTTGCAAAATTACTGATTACTAATCGCGTTGCTTGCGGTGATATTTGTTATGTCGCTCAATCAGCAGTCCTCAGTAGTCGGTAGTTATAGTACGAGGGGATGCTTTTGATTGGTCACGTGTGGTGGCGTGATTTCTTTTTTTCATATTTGTTCGTAAAATCGGTATTTTGCTTGCACTTTCGTAACATTGCAAAACGTTGCAAAAATAGTAAGCAATTTCTTAAATTTTTCTTGTTGTACTATTTTGAACTTTTATATAGCACAATGATTTAGCTGAATTTGTTCCTTAATGTTCGTATAAAAATCTAATTTCTCTGCTTTGAAATATTTTTGACGTACATACTTGTATGCATATCATGTAGTATTAACATCACGTGATTTTCCGTCACAGAACTGCCGAGTATGCGTTCGGTCGTTTAGTTTAAATAAAAATTATTTATTATTTTTGAGAAAAAAAATAGTTCACATATCATATGATATTAACATCACGTATTTTTTCGTCACACGACTGTTTATCATTTGATGTCATTAATAATTTAAATTCTTTTTCAAGTTACAAGCACGATTTGCATATATGTATGTCACACCACATTTCTTATTATACATATGTTATGACATGAGAAAGACATCACGTGGTGTCATTTTAACATATTTCAATATAAACGATCATAATATTTATTAGTTACTTTTTATTTCAAGCGCTAAATATATACAAATTTATGCTTGCTGTTGAGGTGATGTGTTGATTGTGATCGTATGCTACATTTTCTCTTCACACTGCTATACTAATTACTTACAGTTTGAAGAGCGTCACTTTGTGGAGGTGGAATGCAATAAGATTTATAACAATATTATAACAATGTGATTACTCATCAAATGACGAAACATCACATGATATATTTAAGTGTAATATTATATATTTTGAGGCTAATACTAAACCCAAAAAGTGGTATGTTAAAAAACCTTTGACAATATGATAGTCATGTGATCTTTCATAGGGTGTTGAAACATCATGCAATATATACATATGAGATATGAAACATTTTCAAGCTAATAATTACCAAAAAATTATAATCGGTATATTTTTTAACAGTTTCTTGCAGCTGGAAATGCTTTCAACTGCAACTTTGTATATATATGAAATACACACTTTGATCTTTTTTCAGTTTGGATTTGACTATTTCGTAAGCTGTCAAACTTGCCATAATTTTACAGTTCTCCAAATTTTCCAAAAAAAAATTCTTCATAACCCAAAAGTAGCTCAGATTTTTTTTATAAATAAAATCATCCATCATCTTATAAATAGCATGCTACTTTATTACTTAAAAACTTGTATTTACGCTTTAGGCCAATATTCGCTTTTTCTTAATTTCCTAGCCCCACATCTCGTTCGCACATTTTTTGCGCCAAAGTCATCTTCAGTTTAGCGGAAGCAGGTTTTAACTTTTTAAGAAAATTATTTGCTTTTATTCACACCGGATATTGAGTTATATGAAAGCAAAACAAATTCTCGCTTCATCTACTTCCACTTCCACGCCGCGTACATTCGTCCTTTTATTTTTCGTTCCCAACTTTGTCGTCGTCAAAGCCAAAGTAATATGCAATTTGCTGTAGCTTTGTCACTTAGCTACCCGCTTGGTTGTCATGGATAACCTTGTTGGTTTGCTGCTGGGCTTATTGGTTGCTCGGTTGCTCGTTTTGTCGGTTGACTGACTCAATGCCATGTCACTTGATGGCTTTGACTTGCTCTTTTACAGCTTTTACATATACACTCTTTAAAATAAGCTGCACTTTAAGAGCCTGCATATATGTTGCCTCAATTTGACTAACAAAGTACGAAGAAACTAACGCATGCTTAGATTTCTACAACGTATGTGTGTATCCATTACAGCTTCCGCAGGAAGTATATTATTTTTTAAGTGTACCATACAACGCTTACAAAGAAACAAAATATTTATTTATGCCAGTTTTTGTGCCTTCAATACAAGCGATGAAATCACACTTTTTTCTGCACATAAAAGAGCAGAAAAGCATTTTTGTATTACTTTATGCTTTTGATCCCTCCACATTCACTCTTGCCTTTATTATTACGGTTTCATTGCCAGCAATAGCTGTTTAATAACAATTTTCCTGTTGCTTTTCATGTATAGGCAGCCTGTTAGAGCGATATCAAAAGCTCTGGTTGACAGCAGTATTGGAAATTCTCAGCATGTGTGCAATTTTTCGAAAATTGCTTTATTGAATTTTTTCCGTTCGCCTAAAAGCGCACTTCCATTTTTCGCTTTTGCGCCATTTTGTATTGCTTATGCCAGGAAATATGGGCTTTTAGTAGCATATAAGTGGCTTTATATAGCGTATATCTATATCTACAGACATACACACATAGTGCTAGTGAGAAATGATCGAGATTGCGTGATGAAAACCGGAGCAATTGTGCTTATATTGCCAATACCTTCAAGTTATGATTGATATATGAAGTATTGACACGTTATTCTGGAAATAAAACTATGTTGCATATTTTGAGAATATTTTTTATTTTTATTTTGCATTGTACAGCCTTCCAAAAAGGTTTTTTGTATATTTTTTTTTTTTAATTTTCTTCTATAACAATTTCATTTAGACCAATAGTCGTCCGGTGTTCATACGGGTCATACGGAATTGAGTAAAACACTTGCAAATTGTTGCTTCACATAATTCAGGCCCTATGACTCATTTTTGATATCAGATGCTTCTGAACTTTCTTTTTACTAAAACTTAAGTGTTTCAATAAGAAACTTAGAAACTAAATTTCATAAATTGAAATCCTAGAAATTAAATTTCATAATTTTTATTTTACGTTACTAAAAATGCTCAATGTTCTTCCAAATATTATATGAAATGAATGAAAACTGCTATGAAATATTTAAATTATTTCAGTGCGATCAATATTAACAAAAATTTCATATTTCTATAATAAATACTAAATTTGTACAATACTTTGCATTCCAGGACATTTTTAGTAGCTAAAAACATGGAGAAGATACTTTAGCCTGTATGTGCGCGTAGACATTTATTTATATATGTGTCTGTTTCTATAAACTTGACTGCAATTCGTCCAGGGTATTTATATATTATACAAATTGCATTATTAATATTCCTAAAGCATAACAAAAATATCTTTTATTGTCAATGTATTGCAGAAAAACTTGTGGTCAAGCGCATAAATATATATGGCAGCAGCAAGAATATTAAAATCTACTCAGAATCTCTTTTATTGGAGTGAAACATGCGCGCATAGACACTGACTGCACTGCACATGAAGAAATTGTACAAAGATGCTTGGACTTGGTATGCTTTGTACTTTTTAGAAGAATGAAAAATATTAGAATTCCAAAGTCTCGCAAAATCTTAGAAATTTATTAGAAAACGTAAAAGACAACAACTACATAAAACGATGTTAAGAAGGGTAAGAGAATAAAAATAAAATAAAATTAAGTACAGTTAAGGAGAAGAGTTTGTAATAAAGACACAATTTATACACAGAAATATGCCATACCAATATATTTATATTAGGGTGGAGCTCTGTAGATTATAAAAAACTTTAACTTTTGGACAAAACAGAAAAAAAAATTAACACTTAGAGGCGGCGCACTCAGTTTTAAAGTAAATTTGGAGTTAAAATTTTTTTTGTACAAAAAATAATAATTTTTGGTTTAAACTCTTCACGTTTATATAAAAATTACCAAACTTGACGGTTTTTGACTCAAAATTTATTTTAACGCTTTTTTTTAAACTTCAATAATGACCACAAAAAATTTTTTTAAGTTGATAAATTTTAATTGGCCAGAAAGAGCACTCTTCACAGCTTCTAGAACACTTATCAAATAAATTTTACGAAATAAAAATTTTAACTTTAATATTTATTTTAAAAGTGAGTGCTGGAGGCAGGTGTTAAAAAAATTTTTTTGGAAATTTTCTTTTTTTAAATCTACAGATTTTACCCCCAGGCTAATTTATATATTGTATAACTTCTACACGATGTACTCATATTTAATGTTTAGATAAATTTATCACGCTATAACATAAATAAAAAATATATATGCTATAAAAAATAAAATTTGTGAATTTAATTGGCAACACATATTGTATATTTAGGAGGTATAAGGTAAGCTATATTATTAGAAGGTATAAGCGTCAAAACTACTTTCACGATCAGCTTTAAACTTATATATATACGTATTAGATAATGAATAAGCATATATTCAGAGTTCTAATTTACTTTTGTATTTGTATTTTGTATCTTAATTGGTGCCTATGACATGCAACGCTAAAACAAAAAAACTGTTCTGAAAGTCCTGATGTTATATATAATTCTTAATGTAGTTACCACCTATCTCCAAAAATTAAAATGGAAATAAAATTAAAATTTTGCCAAAACCAAATACAAATATATAAAATATATTTTTTTTGAAAGAATGCATACAATTTTCGCATTGCTTAAGACAAATTTTACAGCAGAGTTGCCAACTGTCACAAAAAATAAGTAAAATGAGCGCTTAATAGAAAGTGACGCGAACATTTCGAGAAGTACTTACACAGTTTAAAATTCAGGCATATTTCGTAATAGAGTTGCCACATATCCAAAAAGATAACCAAAATATTGCAACATTTGTGTTAAAAGTATTGAGGAAATCTTACAGCACTTATTCGCAAAGTATTTATTTAAAAAGCATAAATATTATTACATACATATAAAATTTAAAAAAATATTGCTGCAACGAACACTATGTCTTGAAGTCTCTGCATATTGTACAGCAATATCTTAGCAACTTACCAGTCAAAATATCAATAAAGATAGTATGAATTAACTTACCTGTAAGTAATAAGAAAAAAAAAAAAAAATTTTTTTAAATATTATAAAAAAATATTTTTTTTCAAAATTTATAAATATATTTTCGGGCAGAAGTAAACATCAACAAATAAAAGAGTTTTCAGTACAAGAACATGATTTTTATCATTTAGTTTGTATGACAACTATATGCTATAGTGCTCCAAACGAGCAGCTTCTTTGGGCTAAAAGAACGTCCGCAAAATTTAAGATCGATATCTCAAAAACTCAAAGACGGATGGATGGACAGTTGGATATCGCAAAATCGACACAACTCATCAAACTGTTCATGTATACATATACCTATTTCATAGTGTCTCCGTTGCTTCTTTCTGGGTGTTAAAAACTTCGTGACGAACGTAATATACCCTGTTCAAGATTTAAAAATAAAACTAAAACCGCTATGTGGCATAAAAGAAACTATTCAAATTAAACACAGAAAATAAATTTCGCAAATAACCACAAGGAGGGTACTGAATCAAAGCAAGTATACCTATATAGGAGTATGAAAGCACACAAGGCTGAATTCATGAAAGCTCAAATGCAATTTTTAACAAATAACACCTTAATACAAACATACTACGCAACAATAACTACACCTTATTGCAAGCACACACACGCACCGCAGCACAAGTTAAGCCACAGACAGTTTTGCTGCAAATCTTGTGAAGGTGTAAAAAGAGTGATTACTTTGAAAAGTAACTCATGTAATGCAAGGCAACAACACTAGCTACAATGAAGAGATGGACTATAATAAAAGAGGTAGGTGTGATGCACAAATTGCCAACGCAAATGTTTGAATGCGAATGAAAGAAAAAGAATCAAGGAATCTAAAGTGAACAAATGGGCGAGCAAATAAGCCGAATAGTTGGCAAACAAAGTGAACGTGAACGCACAGTGGGTGTGATGGGCATAATGAGCGCACATATAGAGTTGGATTGAAGAGAGAGATAACATAGTTGCTGGAATATGTCGATGAAAGTGAGTAATAAAGAGTTGGAAGTAACTAAAAAAGTTTTGGAGTGCTGAAGTTTAAAAAAAAACTTACGAACAGAATTGAGTTACTTTTTACGATTCGTTTTGTAGATTCGAACCAATCTTTTACCAAAAAATTATAGAATCTTTAATTGTAAATTAATATGCTGCATTGAAAAAACTTTGTAGCAGTAACTCTCGCTACTTCAGCGCTTTCATGTAGCAGCTTTAATCCTACTGATTTAAGAACTTGGTGTAAAACTTCGCTAATAACATAGTCAGCCTACATGTAGGCAAATACTTTTTTGCGTTTATCTTTTTGTAAAATATTTGTCGTTTTAAGTACAAACCATAGTCTGTAATATATTTTGAACGCTGAATAAAATTAAACAATTTAAATCGAAAATTTAATAAATTTGCAATATATTGTGATCCCACATCTCCACTATTTGTCAATATCAACCAAAACTGCCACTGCAATTGCACTCGGACTGATGTCTTCATTAATTTTCTGACCGCTGTTAAACAGTGAAGCAATCATGAATATTGTCAAGCCATTGACACTTAATGTTAATGACAGTCAGCAATAGTGGAAAGTGCATGGCAACAACAATAGCCGTAGCAATGCACTCAATTTTTCAACAACAACAATAAGCGCATGCAAGTTTGTGCAACATTTACCACGATTTTAGCAGCAAATGAGTGACTCACACTCACGCCATTTAATGTTTCCTTTTTTTTGTTGCTGTTGTTGTTATCGTTACATGTTGGATGCGTTATTTAAGCCTTTTTATTTTGCACAAAATAATTTTTTTTTATAACTTGCTGGTTGTTATAAATGATGTGGTCACATTTGTTTCGGCCAAAATGAATTACAGGCGCGTAAAATAAAATGCGTAAAAAATACATAATGAAATAAATTAATGAAAAGTGCGTTGCAAAAGTGCTGAACAAATTGAAATGTCAATGGGAGAACGTGAAAAATGGTTTAAATAAAAATTAACCATTTTAAAAAGTTGGCTCTGCGCTCAAAAAATACATATATATATATATGAGATAAGTATATATGTAAATGTTGTTAATGAGAAATCGATGTATGCAATAGCAGCGACAAAAATATTTAATTGCTTTAACAAATAGCCAAATTAATGTGGATATATATGCAGAGAAAGAGCGAATTGAATGCGAACATCAAGGCTGTTTTCATAAATTAAGCGGCTTCAACTGCTATCGATATAGCTATATGAGACTGGTTCAATACGTTAATAGTGCACACTGCTACTATGGCATCGCCTTAATGTAGGCAACGCATTTGCCTTTATATTATTTTGTACAGAAAATTCTTTAACTAGATCTTAATTCTCTAAGCTACGCGAACTTCAATCTCAATCTCGCATATTTTACATTCAAGCTGAATATATGGCTACTTTATATATTTTCGCCTAAATATAGGCAACATTTTTAATTATCTATTTTCCTATACAGTATATTCATATTTAAACAATTTACGAATTTTCTAACCCAGAAACATTTATAAAACATAAAAAATTTTAAGTAATTATTTAAAACTTAAAATAATTGTTGTTTTTTCTTTTATTTTATTTTCTCATGACATATGTATATACCGGTATTTCTTAAAAAAAAATCATAAAGCGCTTGTTTCTTGCCATTATATAAACTCCACAAACACCGTGGTCGTAAAAGCATAATCATTGGCGATTGCAGGCGAAGGCTTAAAATGAATAATTAACAGTAAAGTGGCAGCACATTGTAAAATGCAATTACTTTCCAACAAGTTGCACTGCAACAACCTACACCATACATATATACGCCAATTTTAACTACATGACGTTGTCATAAATTTAATTATGCGCCATACAGTTTATGCCACGCGTCAGCTACAATCAGTCACTACCAACAAATGCCGTCAACGCCGCGTCGCTGCTGTTTGCCACTGCCGCTTGATTATACTAAGGACTCGCATGCGCAACATAACATAGTTGTCAACACAATGTTTTATTAATTTCTTTGCAGTAATTTACTGTCTTTTTGTTTTAATTAAGTGTATATCATTTTTTACTTGGACTTAATTACATGTTATTTACTTAATTTTGTTTTGCATGCAATGTGAAATGAAAAACAAGTATTATCAAACAAAAAGAAGCGGCATATATATATACTTATTGCTGTTGTTGTTTTTTGCTTAATTGCTCAGTGTAATTTGTATGTGTTAAGGTGGCGGTGTGCGCTTGCAACAATGTTGCAACATGCGTCAACTGTCACAACAGCTGATGGCGCAGTGGGCAGGCGAAATGCAAATTACGCTGATGACGCAAAACAGTACACACAATTAATAGAAGCATATTTATATTAAAAAGTATTAAATTTAAAAATAATTATAAGGTATATAGGTTTACTAACGCCGCTTGTGCCTGGAACCTAAAGAAAATTTTCAACGTAAGCCTAAACATAAGAAACTAAGCCTGCAATTTATGCTATTATATATATAATCTCTGGAACTTTAGTGTTTTCTAAATTTAAGCCCATGTAGTGGCATTTAAGAAGAAAATGCCAACTGTCTGAAGAAAATATTTCCCGCATTCATTCAAGCAGCGTATTTCTCCAGCCAGTTTTTGCTTACCATACAGTATTGTGTTTTGCTTTTTAAACTTCGTTCTACAGAGTTTGTGTTTGTGCTCAAGATATTACCGGCTTTGTGATAAGTCTAGAAAAATTAAGCAGCTTCATGTTAAATCTGTTTAAGTGTTTTGAGCTTTGTAATTTTGTCGTTTATCATAAAAGGCCTCAGAAACCTTTCATATATATACTTATATCGTGAAAGATACACCATATTTCTTTTAGTTTCCTTTTAACGGTGCAAGATTTGGAAAATGCATATATTATAAATACTAAAACCGCCAAAATGTAGGCAATGTATGATTGTACAGTGCACTAACTGCCTACTTTTAAGCTAACAAAAAAGATAGCCGCGTAGATTCTTGATTGGCACTATGCCTTCAGACTTAATCAACAATGAAGTGTGGCTTTCCTAACCAACTCCACTAAGGCATTTTTTACCAAGCGCAGAATACGACTGAAGGCAATAAATGCTTCGCTTCCTTAGGATGTTATGTGATGCACCTTTAAAAGACCTACATATGTCTTCAGCAGCTTAGAGAAAAAGAACTCCTTACAAATATTCCAACGTTTCTTTTCTCATAATTATTAAAAATTTAAAACTTCAATTTTGTTCACAAAAAACGATATCTTCAAATGTATTGAAAAATAAAAATTACAGCAAACTTTAACCAAAATACTGGCGTATGATTTTTTCAACTACAAATCTGACTGAAATGCTTTTCATTATGCGCATTCGCGTGCAACAAAACAAATAAACAAACGTGCCGCACATAACAATGCCGAAGATAAAGGATAATGCCGAACGAGTCAAAAAACAAAAAAACCAAAACCGGGAAACATTGAAAGGCAGCAATGAAATTGCAAATAAATTATAGAGCTGGCTCAATACAAGCAGAAAAAGTGGAATTGAATAAAATAGAAAAACACACACACACTTTTACATGCATAACTGTATAAAATACGATGAGCGACTAGCTTAAATTGAATCAGTAGAGTTAGCAGGCGCTACAGCCGAACAAATTTCCGAATACGCAAACATACGCGCATAAAAACATGCTAACGAAGAGTTTCGCTAGCAAATAGCTAACTGTTGCTGAGTCGATTCGGAATGCATACATTGCCACATGCTGCGCTGCATGAATGTTTACAAATGCGAGTAGTTATTTCGTATATGTTTTTGCGACTGCCGTGTAGGACTTATTTACTAGCGACAACAGGAAATTTTATAACTACATATACATATAAAATATTGCCTGAAGTAAATAAATTAACAGCCAAAGACTATGTACTCAAGAAAAGGAAAAACTAAAAAAAATATTTGGAAAAATCATAGCAGAAGTATAAGGAAATTATACAAGCTGGCGCAAGATAAAAATTTTTCAACTACACCGAAAGTAACTAGTTGCTAACTAGTTTTATTTTTTTTTTATATTCCTATTTTTACATGGAAAAATTGAAATCCAGCATTAAAAAAATATTTATTAATTTCATTTGCTAGTAATTGTTGGGTAAGCTAGACATATTGTACATAAGTTTTAACTTTCAGTACAAAGTATATTCTACAACTAGCTTGAGTGCTACTTTAAAATAATTTTAAGTCATTAGTTTTTCTCTAAGCACCATTGAAGCATATGTATATATGCTAGCGCGAGAGTATTATATACCACTCAATAGCCGCTTACAGAACTACAAGTATTCGAAGCTGAGCGCACTTTAGTGCAGTCAACACAAAATCGAATTGCCCTAACCGCTTACATATAACTGAAGGGAAAAAAACTGTCTAAACATGTGTTGTTACAAACTCACTCGCAAAACAGAGATACATTCTAATAAATGTAGATAGCTTTTCAATGGCAATAAGATCAGCGTTGGCATAGAAAGCAATTTTACGCTTGCGAAGGCGTGAAAGCCTTTGTTCGTGTCAATTTTACGTTACGCTAGCTACATATTCGATTCGCATTCGAATCCTTACTGAAAAGACCAGCGAAGAAAGAAAACCAATACAATTCTGGTTCAAACAAAAAGGCTAAAAAAATTGCATAAAGAAGTGCAACGCGTACGCATATGTTGTACGAAGTGGCCATGCAAGTCAATTAGACACACACACACACATACTCAAACTCAACAATAATGCTATTTTGGTACAGCAAAATGCCTGGCTGAATGCAAAAACAAATAGGCAGCCGTAGTAGTGTATTTTGAAAGACTCTATCCCTTGGCAGCAGCTAACAGTTATGCAAGAAAAAAGGCAAGAAATAAAAAAAAGCGGAAAACATTCATTCACTTTGCTAGTAAAAACTGTAGTATCTGCGCAGGCAGTCAGCAGCAATTGCTCTGCAACAAACTGTTGTTGAGTTAATAAATGAATTATTTATGAAATGGTTTCTTCTATTGTTTTCAACAACTCAGCGGCAAACTCTTAGGCATATGTGATACAAGCGAACAAGAAAACTACAAATATGGACAAAAAAGTAGCAAATATTGGCAAAAGGCAGGAAAAAGTTTGCAAAAATCATGCGAGTGTTGGATGATGCATTTTTTAAATATATTTGTGGCTCAATAGCCAAAGAAAACGTTAGTAAATTATTATGGTCATGGTTCTTGAGAGATGTATTCACTACATTTCGCCTTTGTCGGTACATAAAATAGCCTAAAAGTAGGCGACGTACGATTTTTATATTGGACTTATTGCCTACCTTTAGGATTTGTCAATAACAAAATGGTGCAAAAGTTAGCATTTCATATGCTTGTTTGCCTTAGAGCCTACCGAATGTTTAATTGTGAATTGTTTGTGCCGATTTTTTCTACTTCGAAGGCGTACGCTAATTCAAAACACTATATAAAACCAACATATTTTTCAGTTAATTTTTGACAAGTAAAGAAAGCATTGATTTATTATAATACAGCCAGTATCCATTTAGATGTTGTGCTTTAGCTAGTTTAGCCGTTGTGTTGTGTCTATCTATCTATTATTCGAACTTATATCTTAGTTTAACCTTTACTGTGGTAAATCTTTCGAGTTAATCTAAATAATTAGTTCACCGTAGCAACTTGTAGTTACTGTTGTAGTGCCATCAAATAATTCCTAATTGTTTTTAGCAACATTTTTCCGAAACTCGCCACAAAACTTATATTGCGATTGTGCAAAAAGTTATCTTGGTATTTTTAATGCCCACTAACTTCGATTCACGCGTGATTATTATACAAAAATCTCAAAATTTCTGTGAATTTCTGTAGGTGCTGTTAAACCTAAAGTTGAGTTTTACACTCTGACTACCAGCATATGATTTGACTGAACTGGAAAGCTTACTAAAATTTACCTTGAATCTTTATGATTCTGCAGTTCTTTAAATACTTTCTTATATATACATACGCATGCATATGTACACATACAGCTCCACATGCAAGATTCAAGTAAACGTTTCTGAAAGCATGTGGTAGAATGTATGTAAAGAACTCAGCGAACAACGAACTCTTAAGTAGCTGCATTGGAACTCAATAGCTTCACTTAGGCAAGCAATTGAAAAGCGACGGCACTCAAATTAAAAGCCGAGAGTTTAAGTCAGACGCGACCGCAAAGCAAGCACAGAAAGCAAAGAAACTTGAATATCTTCAATTACCTTTAGAGAAAAAGGTAGACAGAATATTACTAGCTCTACAAGCACATACATTACTCATGCTTTGTAAGAATTTCGCATTTGTTTTTCAGCAACTTAAGTTAGCGGTGCATTTTTTTGGCAGCCACAGGTTGTAGCAGCATTGTTGTTGCGCTTAAGAAAAGAACATTTCAAGCCCAAGTAGTCTCACTACACCAAGCAAGCAGCGTTTCTTAAATGCAAAATCAACTAACGGCTGCAGGTGAGCTCATGCTCTCATTGCACCCCTCTTTCTGCAAATGCGTTGAATATAAAGCATGCAACATGCAGCGTCTTCAGTTAATTATTTCTTTTCTTTTTAGCGTAGGTAAATGCCGAAAAGGCAGTCAATAGCTGGCGTTAAGTAAGCGTCTGCAGTAACTGTCTGTCTGCTAGCGAGAGAAAGAGAGAGAGAGACGGAAATGAAGCAAAAGTAGCGTTTTTGTGTACAAGTATTAGCATTGTTTCTGACAAAGATTGGCCTTAAAAATGCTTGTTGAGCAGACATTTTAATTAAGCGGCGCTGATTGCTATTATCACGGCGCAGGGGAGGACGTGGTTGGGTGACTAACTGCAGTTCATTATTTGAATGATTTTAATTGTTCCGTAAATATGACCAATCAATGCTGTCTGCTTGAAATTGACTAGACGTTTGAGATTATGTGGAGTGGGCGTCATTAAAAGGGTAATCACTTAGGCGGACAACTTGTGCTGAATGTTTGATGCTCCTGGAGTGCTTTGAGAGTTAATTTAGTCAGGCTGAGAAAATAAAAATTTGAAGCTCAACTTTTAAATAAATTCTTTATAGCGATAGTAAAAAGTGGTACGAACAACCCATACGAGTATATGCAATGAAGCTATGTGTGATGAAAACTATATGTATTAACTTATTTGTAATTTGGAAGGACGCGATCTTGCTGGTTTTATAGCGGTCTTTCAGAAACTATTAATCGTAATGTATCCGCCGTTTCTTGTCTTATAAGTTGAGTTTCATACTGTTTTCCTACCAAAAGACGAGTTCGTGTTCATCCATTCAGGCAACTACAATGTCCAGCAATTTAGTTCTCACTTTTTCTGAATATATGAGTGGGCGCATGAGAAAGATATACCAGTAGACTTACTTGCTAATATTTTTATTCACATGCAGCTTTAAATTATTTTGGAAGCCGCGCTAAGATTTGTACTTTCTCTTACAGCCACTTGTTGCATAAGATACTGGCAGACATATTGAGAGAGGCAGACAGAGAGCGAGAGAGAGATAGCGATGGGAATATACTGTATCTCCTACGTTTCTCCCTCTCTAGTGCATACAATAAGTATTTGTACTAAGTTCTTTTGATATACTGCTCTCTGCAAGCTCAGAAAAAACGGAGTGGCGAATATAGCCAATGTATGCCTTCAAGAAAGCTTTACTTCATCATCCAAATTTTTTTCTTTACAAATACTATTCAACAAAAATATTTTATTACTAACGTTATCGCTAACCTCTGAGTTTTGCTACATTTATAGCAATAAAAACATATTTAGAATGTATTATATTTAATGCAAAATATTCAATATACCCAATGCCGCAGTGCTTTTATTTAATTTCAAAAAGCTGTGCCCTAAAACCTCCATAACCTCAAAAATAATTATGAAATTTTAAACAATGACTACATTTAAATCTAAGTCACCAGCCGAAAATAAATTAGCTGCAGCCACAATGCAGCGCTGTCATAATTATGTTAATAATCCAAGCAATTTCGGTAAAGCCAAGCGACACACCCAGCGATGCATGGTGCGATAATTGCAATTACTATTGTGACAAAAACAATATTATCAAATTTCAAAACAGCAGCAGTTGCAGTGGCAAATTCACAGTTACATATGTATATAGTATGATGCATTGTCAGCAAGACTCGCATATACACACACACTTGTATACTTTATAAATTGATCAGCAACTAATTTATAGTTGTATTTGAAAACCCTGTAGGAAAAGCGGTAAATAATATAACAGAAAGTTTCAAATATGAACCAGTTTTAAGTTAGATACAGATAAGCTGAAAAGTTGTTCGTTGCGTTAGTTTTTAGCCTCTGACATATCTGCAGGTACGGAGCATAGATTTCAGTGTGCTTGCTTTTAGCAGAAATTACTACAATTCATTTTGAAAAAAATAATTAGACGTATTTAACAATTATACTCGGACAATTTACTATTTTTTATTGCTTACCTAAAAATTATTTAGACGAACAGTATGAAAATTTATTTCTAAGCCAATTAAAATTTATTTGGAATAACTCTCTAAAATCTTTTCTCTCCAACCAGCTCGGATTACTATAGCGTATAGCTGCCAAACTTAGCAATCGAAATCAAGTGTTTTCATGGAAAACTTATTTATTTGACGAGATACCTCTACGATATTTGGCTTGAATTTTTGCTAAAGCAAGCGCTACAATCTCTAAATAAATTGTTCAGATCAAACCACTATAACGTTTAGCTGCTATACAAATTGACTAATTAGAATCAAAACCCTGTATGAAAAACGTTTTTATTTGACGTGATATCTCTACGAAATTTGACTTTAGTTCTTGCCAAAGACAAAGCTACACTCTCGAAATAATTTGCTCAGAGCTATCTATAACATATAGCTGCCATACAAGCTGAGCTATGAAAATCAAGTGCTTGTATGCAAACTATTTTATATTTGGCAATTATAAGTTTGATGCAACCGAAGTTAACATTTTTGCTTGCTTTTTGGAATCGGCTCGCAAGTTGTAACGTTTACGCGGCAAACACTTTCCTACAGGGCACTATTATGTTTTATAGTGTAACCGCTACGCGATAGTGTGTTAAACAGCCTGACAGTACATGAACATTGCTCCATGTTGCACTAACGAAAATTTGAAATTTGCTAAATTTGAAGTGACAGTTGCGTATAGAGAGCTGACCTCGCTGCTTCTGACTGATTTTTGTGCCTTGGCATGCGTGTGTCAGTTGTTATTCATAGCAATTGTTTGTATGCCTATGTGTACAATGATATCCTATAGTATTGTAGCATAAATACTAGTTATTAGTTCGGCTTATATAACAAATATATACTATTTCTGATGGACACATGATTATATGAGTATATATGGTATAATGCCCAGCGCTGCCATTTCAAATGCATTTGTATGACTGTACAGTTATTATGCTGTATTATGGCAGAGGACTGACGTCAAATGCCTGTCACAATAATGCATAAGCAATTGGTCACACACACACACACACACACACACTGAATGCAAAATTATGTGCATGTGTGTGTTGCTTTAACGCTCGTGTCACCGAAAGGAGCGTTGCTATTGCTGCTGTTACTTCACTTATACGCTGACTATCGCTTGCCAATGTTTATTTTGTTCATTGCTGATGCTATGCTATTTGTTGTTGTCACTGCCGTTGGTTGCTGCGCTCTTGACGCATATTATAAATTATAATGATTTCGCTGAATCTGCACTCATGATAAGCCGATTGCCTCGATAGCCTGCCCACCTACCTGCATGCTGGATACCAACTGCTGGCTACCGACTGCTATGTTGTTGTTGCTATAGCAACTAATGCTAGAACAACAATAAAGGCAATAACAATATGTACGCATGCTGGTGTTGTGAAACTCGTTGTGAATGTGTGTGTGTTGCTGTGCATGTCAATGTTATGTGTTCATTTTGCTGGAAAATTAACGCGTGAACAACGGCAGTAACGGTTGTGACAACAACAGACAACCAAAACTATATATACGATATATAATAGCAATCACTGGTGCATGGTGTTGAGTGACGAAAACGACACGACACACTGACAAGGCGCTAAAACTCATATATACTTGTATATATACATAAATATATATATATATGTATATACATAATATATATGCTTAAGTACGATTATTGCGTCGCGCGTTAAATTCGTTGATATCAGTTTTAATTGCTGAGTTGATGTAATATCTGCTTTATCATAAAATATAAAATAATTATCAATAGCAATGTCTCAGGTGTCCTCAGTAAATAAAGTGGGCTTCATTTCAAGGTTTTCTACATTTTTAAAGACAAAAAAAACACAGTAAATTTAAATTCAATGGGGAATGTTTATTATCATTCGAAAGAACATTATTTGGCATTTATTTTTTGAGTCCAATTTTTGATGACTCGTTTGAGCATTTCGACTGGTAACTGGCAAATGACACGCGTGGTGTTTCGCTCCAAGATCAGAATCGCAGCGGCATTGTCCGCAAAGACGTTAGACTTTACATACATAACAGGAAAAATCGAACGATGTGATATCACATGATCTTGGTGGCCAAACGAACGGCCCAAAACGTGAAATTATCTGCTCACCGAAGTGTTCTCTCAATAAATCCATCGATTGATGCGATGTGTGGCAAGTGGCGTCTTCTTGTGAAACCAAATGTCGCCGAAACCACGTGCTTCAATATCAGGTATCAAATTGTTTTTTCTGGATGAAATGGCAGCTCTTGCATCACTAAAGTTTGCTCTTTGTTCCAAATCCAGAAATTTTGCCAGAGAATTGAGCCAGAAATGGGCCTCATCGCTAAACAAAATTTGGCTCGAAAACGTCGGATCTTCATGGAACTTTTCAAGAGCCCATAGAGCAAAGCGATGTCGCTTGGTAAGAGCGCCAAGAGTGATGGTGTTACGAATAGTACGCTCAGTAGGCCGATTATGTTGAGCATAAGTTGAGCGAGGCACGCAAAATACATTCTTTAGAGCACGTGAATTTTTGTAATAAAGTTTAACGATTTGTAAACGTTGTTCAGGCTCAAGTCTTTACATGATATAATGCCAAGCAATACTAAACAAAAATAACATGACAGCTTGACACGACTCCTGCGTAATTAAAAAAGTACCTCTAGTTGAATCACCCGTTATATATGTATATTTATGTTACACCCTGTTCAATATTTTACCTGGAATTAGCTTTTTATATATACGAGTATTTAATTATTTACCAAACTAATATTCCATAAAACTCTAAAAATAGTGTGAACCACGCCTACTTGTCTAGTAACGCTTATCTTTTTTATTCTACAATTCACCAAACGTGTCAACGAAAACACTAAAATAGTCAAAAAAAAAAACTTTTTTTTCTACATAAACGTCACATCATTTTATGCGCCGCAATGTATGCTATGATAACTGCTCACTCACGAATTTCATCATTTACTTTGCAAATGTGTGCTTTTTCTTCTTTTTGTGCGTAATTTGATTTTCTACATATAGCAATTTCGTACTTTAATATTTTTAGCAGTCTTACTAAATTTTGGTACTCCCAAAACTCACGCATACCTTTCTCCCAACGCTCAACTAATATCACGCTTCCAACTTGTCTTTGATTTAGCACTTCTCGCAATTATTAATATTTTTTACCTTTTTTTGCTTGCGCTTTTTGTTACCTCTAGCTAAAATATTCATTTGCATTTATGAGAAATGTGATTTCGTTTTACTTTTACGCACGCTGAAATAATGATTACAATAATTATATCCTCGAGGCGCGTGCATAACTTAAAATGGCAGCGTTTTGCCTGCATATGAGTTCCCATAATTGCATATGCATATATTGTAATGCTGATTTTTCCAACTGAAATAAATTGACGCATTTGGTTAATGAAGTTATGCAAGTAAAAGGAAAAAAAATTAAACATTATATGTAGGTGTGACTTTATCATGCTATAAGGGTAGAAGTACACGGTAAGAACTAAAATTCTTTTATAAACAAATTTTCTTTCAACTATTGGCACTTTTGTGTACACGTGGCTTCTAAAAGAGGCATCTTGAAGTAAAAAGTAGCAGATCGGTCTTCGGACTCCTTTATAATATATGTCATATGAGGGCGTCTTAGAATTCAAGCAGTCAATTATTTTGACTCCCGTATGTATGTTATGACATTGCAGAGTACTGGAATTTATGCAGCCAATTGAAATGACTCCCGATTGTATGCTATAATATTGCAGGGTTGATAATTGACATGCCAGCCGCATGTATACTACTTCAACTTAAATAAAATGTATCATTGCTGGAGCCAAAAGACAGTGTGAACTTTCGCGATATTATATTATATATATATAGGTATATACATATATGAATGGCAGTTCCTAATATTTTTTATACAAATTTTGCTGCTTAGCTCAAGCTAAATCTTTGTATTGTAAGGACTAGCTCTTTAAAAGATTAATTCGATTCATTAATATACTACGGCGGCATATACATAGCTGTGCCTGATGGATATTCTAAATAGATTCTAAACTTTTATAAGCAACTACCAAGTATATGACACTCTTCTCTCTTGCTGAGATGCTTGTACTTCAAGAAATTTGACATGCTAACTAATAAAAGTTGACACGGACTGACAAAAAAAAATCTTTAAAAATTTTTGTACTATGATGAGCACGCCATTATACAATATTTTCGAGTACAACTCATCATCTTATTTTCATGCCGCACGATTTATTCTCGTTTTGGATTGCCAATAATTTCAGTAGCCGCACAGCTCTCTCACAGCTTTTTAACATTTTTTCCGATTAGTGATGTGATATGCTTGCTTTCAAGAAATAAGTTGCTACCAACTATTCATTGAAAAATTTATTAAATCTTGTTACTGGATTAAACTTTAAAAAATTAAATTCTTTCTCTACTTTCTCTCAACCTTTCAAATATTTCACCTATCATTCTCTTCTTTGAGAAGAGATTTCTGGTAAACCATATCAAGCAAGTTCAAGCTCCTTGCAGGTTTCTAGTATTTATTTTCTTTGTATAGAACTTTTGACTTTGACTTCAAAAGACTAAAATCGTGTGAGTTTTGTTGGAATTTTATAGCACAGTTGTGGTTATGCATCGTCTACTAACATGTTTTTACATAATTTCACTACTATTAAAGGCAAATAAAGACTTTTTTGTTCTAGCGCATTATAACTTACCAAGATCTATATCTAAAAAATGATTTCTTCCGTTTCCAATGCCAATAAATGCGATACGCTGATGAAAACACTTTAAATTTACACAAATGGCTCACCATGAATTCATGGCTTTTCATTATTTTGCCAGCTGTTGCTTTCGCTATCCATTCAACAACAAAACACTGTTGTTGTATTAAACATTGATTCGCTATAATCCCCAGCATTGTTTCGTGCTGTTATTGATGTTTAAGCTCTTTGCCACTTAGGCCGCTCTACTTATCATTATACAGAGCACAAATCCAATTAGAATAAAATAATATGCGTAGAAATGATTTGCGTTTTAAATATGTACTTGTAGAATGGAAAAGAGAAAATAACAACAAAAAAAACCTGAATTCTAAATGCCATGCGGATTTATAGAAAATTAATAAACAAGAAAAAAATGTATGAGTTGGAAGCGAAATTGTATTTATTTGACGATTTAAATAAAAACGGCTATTATGAGTAAATAATTTCAGCGGTTGAGTAAATGAAAGCTTTTTCGCTAATGCTTTTAAGCAAACTAAAAATATGTGTTAAGAAATGTATTATTTTTCTAATTTTGAGAACAGCTTTGATTTCTTTAATACATAGTCTGCTGTAAAAAACGATGCATAATATAATAGTTATATATATAATAAATTTGCGTGACTGTAGATATATATATATATTCTTCAAACCTACATATGTACGTGTTCATATTTCTATATCCACAATCGTTTCTATAATATTTCTCAATTACACACAATTGTTGGCCACACTTACACACACTCACAAATCGCTGCTTTTCTAGCATCTTTTCTAATAAATCACAATTGTGTGGTTGCCATGACAGCGCTTTGTGCTTTTTTGGCAATTATTTTGCAGTTTGTGCAAATTTATTCAAAGAACTCTTCAATTTTTGACGCACGTGCGCTTTATAATTTCACCAATAAGCAACTAGGTTTGTATGTGGCCATTAATATGCCTAATGAATAATAATAACAAGCGTATTCTTTAGATATATAAGAGAGAATGTGTAAGTAAATATGTATTTTGAGCGCAATTGTGCACGCAAATTAAAGGAGCAGTCAAATAACAAGGCATAATACGGCATGGCTTCATCTACTCAAGCTGAAATGGTAATGAACGTTGGTAAGCAATAATTGGGTTTTCATTGTCATTTGATTTATTCGGCATAATGTTTAGGAAAAATATTTAAATCAAGGTTGCTGTGTTCGAGAAGATCCTTTACTTCACTTTTTTTTTATAAATTTTTAAAGTTTTGCAATTTTTCTGTTTTAGTCTTGAAGATCTTCGAGTACCAGTTAGTAAAAAGATATTTCTGAAAGCTGTTGAGCAGTCTTAAGCTGCCATAAATGCACTAGCAGCTTTATTCTGGTTTAACAAAAAGGCGGTAGATTTTAAAAAAATTTTTTTGGGGTTGCAAATTTGGATATTTGTATTGCTCAAATATTTTTAGCACATTAGTCACCTTAATGGTAAACACAAAGAGCTGGACAACAAATTCATGTTCCAAAACAGGGATTGCTCTAAGATGCTATTGTACGCTAGCATACAAAAATAGCAAAAAAGAAGCATCGAAGCATCTTTTAAAATTACCACGAATGACAAACCCTACTATGTCTGCCAGAATATGGGTAAAACTGAATCATATATGGGTTCTTAGATGTTACAAAAGATTGTAGAAAGGTTTGCAATACCTAAACAAAATTTGTTGATACTCTTTGAAGTTATAAGCGATAGAGCTTTTCTCCGAAGGCAGACAGATTCAAGATTCTAACCTTTACCCTGAACAGGGTGCATCTGCGCAAAAAATTATTCAGCTCTGATTGCTAAAGCATATAGCTGCCATACAAACAGAAAGATCGGAATCAAGTTCTTGTAAGTAGCCTTTGTATTTGTGAAAGGTATTATAGCTTCGGTGCAATCGAGGTTAATGTATTTTCTTGTTTTAAATGATTTTTTGTAATTCTTTATCTATTCTATGGCTTGAAGTCGCAAATGCTGTGCCTGATTTGTAGAGTTTTGAAAATTATAATTTTTTTTTTTTGGTTTACGTTTGGGCAAAGACGAATATTTGTATTGAATTTTCTTTAAGGAATGAACGCATAGTATAATTTATCTATGCTCAAAGTAATAGAGAAAGACAAGATACCATAGTTTAGTGTGGTTCACTCGGATTGTATTGCATTCTAGTTATAAGTTTGGAACTCGAAACTCTTAGTAAAAATTGAATGTAATTAAACATTATTTTTTTCGCCACCAAACAGTCATAAAATTTGTAACCACATTATTTTCAAAACTGTACATATATCAGCTCTACGTGAGAGCAAAATTTTTTTGACATTTTTGACATTAATATACACCACAAACAATTAACTTTATTAATAGATAAATTGAATATTAATGTTTAATTGATTCTCGACCGAATCTTTCACTTCAAATTTTGTGCAAACTAATATATTTACAAGTGGAAATACTTTAGAAGCCTTTAGTTTTGAAACTTACTTAAGTAAACCTTTTCAGAAAAATACTGCGCATCACTTTTTTAACAAAAGTTTTTCCACCTAAATTTTTAAAGTTTCATCGCATTAAGATCAACTTCAAAGCAAATATAAAATAAGCACTGAAGTCAGTATTACATAAACTGGGACAGTAATTTCATTAAAACCACAATTTTATATGAACATAAAAATGCAAGTGGTAAACAAGTCCATAAGCACCTTGAGTTACCGCCACCGAACCAAACGCAACACACAATAGATTGACCCTGTACAGTTACGTTACACTCTCCATTTGTGTGGATTTGTGTACATAAGCCGTTGCACACATACAGGCGTGGCAAGTGAAATGCATAAGCTGAAAGTAGGGGAAGGACATGATTTTAAAATTCAAATTCTTCGCTGCTTTAGCAAAGTTTCACGCTGCAAAGAGAAATGTTGGCGCCAAGCAATGGCAATTGCCGTGCTGACGCAATACAAATGCTGTGCATGCGTATGTGTGAGTTTGTGGGTGTGTATGTACGGTATTACAGAAAATGTCTTACCGTCAAACAGTGCCATAAAACCGCAGTAATATGATTGTCTATATGCTAATGTAGAGCCACACTACTCAACTAAAACTAAAACTAAAGCTATGAAATAAGCTTAAAAGCACTAAGTGACAGTAAAATAGCCGTAATATGGATGTGTTGTTGTGCGTGTACGCCTATAGATATGCACCAGATATAAGCAGTGTGTGCTGCTACGTGCGTTGATAGCAAAACAGCTGCTTAATGTGCGCTCAGGCAGCGCCAACGACGGCCAGAAAGCTGAGCGACAGCCCAGCAAACAATGCAACTGATCAAACTCATATATGTGAGGTCGTATACACATTTATCTACTTAGATACATAGTGTTGCTTGTGTCATGGCAATTTGTGTTGATCATTTGCTGAATTTAAATTTTATTTAATTTTAGAGTATCCAGCTTCACACTGTGCGTATATATATTGGTATCAGTAAGTGGACAAGTGTGAGCAGAGAAAATGTGTATAATTGTAAATGATATTACGTCACTAAAGCATGCCTCAGAATTATATTTGTTATGTCAGTTAAAGGATGCAGTGTGTCTAAGGACAGCCAGGCGGAAAAGAAATCAAGGAACTGTGCTCTCGGAATATGGAATTTCAGAAAAAAATGTTTAATGAAATTGTACGAATATCATCAACTGGCCAATTTTAGAGAAAGCTTTTAAGCGCATAGAAGAAAAAACTTTCACTTTAATTGACGAGATTTTTATTTAACATCTAATTTTAAAATTATAAAATGGTACACTTTCAATAAGTTTGGTGAGCTTTTTATTTTGTGTTAATTATAAGCGTGTAAAACGAAAGCTTTTAGGTTCATGTTGACTCTCATCTTTTAAAACGAAAAGCTTTTGCCAACTTTTAGAGCTTAACATTTAATTACTTGCTGTAAACATATAAAACGATAAGCTTTCATCAAACGTGCCGAGCGTTTGTTTAACAGTTAATCATGACCATATCAAATGAAAAGCTGTCATCTTTTTTTTATTTAGCAACAAACAGCATTCATCAGTCTGACGAGCTTTTAATTTAAATAAACTTGAGAAACTATTTTTTATGCTAATTACTGTCATATAAAACGAAAAAGCTTTTACTAAATTTGTAAAGCTTTTTATATGTCAGCTAATTTCAATAGTATAAACAGAAAGCTTTCACAAAACTGCCTAAGCTTTTTCCAGTAAATTATGTTTTGAACATTTTAATTGTGTTTAATATAAGTAGTAGCTTATAAAAGAGAATATATTGCAGTAGAACAACAGCAAAGCAATGTTATATATTTTTAGGTAAACCACTCTAGAAAATATTGTGGTCTTTCAAAAATAACTGAAATTAAACCATTGATATTTCCGAAAAAATAAAAGTATGTATAATCCTTTCCAACATTTACAACCCATAACTTTGGTTTTTTGGCTCACTGTTCGCACCGGAGCGCAATGCATTCACACCGTACGTCGCATGCATAAGGCATGTGTGACAAAAACGTGACGCTGATATGTTGTTGTCAGCATTTTCGCCATACGACGCTTTCGCCGGCTTGCTCACACGCACGCACAGTTACATATAAATGCGCAGCTGTATGTAAAAAATTGTCTGCCACACGCATGATAATACCAACATCTACTGGATATGCCTTCGGCCTGTCCGCTTGTCGGCCGTTTACTGTCCGCTGTTCGCAACACTGACGCACAGTTGATTGCACTTCAAAATATGGCGCAAGTGTGGGAAGCTGCTTTATATCTTACGTCACATACCCGCTCTCCACTCTGTCACTCCTTCAGCAGCGTCATCGTCGCCATCATCATCATTACGCTGTCTGTTCTTATTTGTTTCAGTGCACCCTGCTGTGCCCTAACTTTTTACTGCTCGTCAAGCGCTTCGCTTTCATATGCCTGAATATCTTGGCGACAAGCAAGTTTGGTTGTTTTCTGGTTGCTTGTTTGCTTGGTGAATGGCTGAATGCCTGAAATTATGCAACGGCATAAAATCCAGCACACATACATACACACGCATACACAGTTGCCAAGTGGAGAATATCTGCATCTGTATGCGTACAGATTTGAGTAGCGGCTGTCATATTGCAGCCGCCTTCGCCTACCTCACTACCTCCATCGCTGCTCTGCTCTTGGTCTGGGTCTCGGCCGCTCTCACTGGCTAATAGTAATATATATAATAATAATAATATAATATTGTCGTATGTATGTGCGTTACGGCGCTGAGCCTCTTTTGTGGTCAGTGCTGCACGTACATGCCGCATATGTTACAGTAGGCAGCGCTCTCTGTCACACTCTGCATGATTCTTACATCATCGCTCTCGCTTTTATGCGCCTTAAAATTGCCCATGTCAGTAGAAAATACAATTTAAATTGCAATTTTGTTACATTTCACAGTCGCCGCACTCTCTTTGCTACGCGTTGCACGCTTCTGCATGGCGTGGCATGTGAGTGGCATACAACATTGGCGGCTTGTTTGTCACATATACCATATTCTCGTATATATGTTAGTACATGCACCTAAGCGTATGCATCGTATTGTCATTGTCCGTTATTATTGTGGTTATTGCGGAGTTACTTTACTCTACAGTATTGTTGTTACTATTGTTTGAAATTATTATTGTTAGTGCATTTGTTGCATATGCGCCTTCTTGCATAATGCGTTCTTACCCAATTACGGACACTAACGTTGTGTCGCTGTCAATGCAATGCCTACATTTACAGCACTATGGCATCCCTATGCATGAACTTTGTATACACACACACATTCATATTTTCCACTTGTGCGCACGTGTATGTGTGTCTGCTTGGAAATGAAATGCTAACTATGTTAAGCCATTTCGGATTTAAGTTTTGTTCTGTCACTTGCATAAGCGTAAATCATATTTGTAGTAGACTCTGGTAGCATACAAATACAATTACATAAATTTGAAATCAACAAAAATGCAAAAAATGAAACGGATTCTTCAATCTGAACGGAAGTCTCTTTACAAGAGCATAGTTGCCAAATATCTCCAAAACTGAGGAAATAATGCAAACGAACTCAACTTACTTCAATCTACTACTATGGAAACTCTTCTAAAGTTTTCATCTGTTTGAAAATTAATAGCACTACGTGCGTTGCCCTTTCTGATTCGATATTAGCGAATAAAAACAAATTTTAATCATCGAAAATCGATGATGAGCAAAAAATTTTTTTTAATAAAATCTCCATGCCATATTGAATGGTATATATGCATGCCTATAATTGTCTAACTATCACGTTAGATCACATGCCGATCTTGTTATATCAGTTTGCTTAAAACACCAATAGTTTCCGGAATAACAACTGATTTTGAAAAACCTTCAGGAAATTCGTACTGGAGTGATCTAGGAGCTCGATTGAATTCAACATACCATCGCTCAACACTGGTTCTTGATGAAGCTTCATCGCCAAAAATGTAATTAAATACACCTAAATTCACTGTTTGTTGAGTAAATCTACGTTGAAAATTGGTAAAAAATAATAACGCGTAAATGTTCGCAATTCAATTAATTTTATTACCGAGATGAATATTTTATGTTACTGTAAACAACACAAATAGCGCTCATATGTCAAAATATTCTGAGTATGTATAACATAAAATTTCCAAACTTTACGATCAAATTCTAAGCTACCAGATGGCAACACTGAGCTTGCCATATCTCGAAACATAAAAGGTAGCCTACATATAAGGTTGACTTTCAAGGTATATCTTACTCGAACTTAAAACTAAAGTTGCAGCGGCACAAATTTCTATCGATGACCTATCAAATAGGAGAAATAAAAATTTCTAATATATTCCTAGAGGCTTTACTACGGCCGAACCTTTGTTGAAAATATCAGTTAATTAAATGATATTTATGAGATATGTATTACCAAAAATGGGTAAAATCCGTTCAGTATTTCTCCTAGCCTTCATATACCTTATATAGGGGTTTTCAAACTTTTCGTATATATACTGTATATTATATTATATATTGCTAATAAGTGAAATATTCTTGTTGTATTATATATTATATTATCCATATGCTCCATATTTTCATATATCCATAATTTAATGATTTACGTTGTTGTGGTGGATTGTAATCGATGCACAATGTCATCCACGCTTTTGATTTTAAAATTGCTACAGTAATATTAGACTAAAGCCGCACTTAAATTCCCCTTATCTGCTTGTATATAGTAAACATATTTACTTGCTGATAACTCTGAAAAGTACCCAAAAAACTGACTCATAACAGCCTCGCTCTGAATGCTAGCTTATCGCAAATGTTGGTTTGGTTTTAGTTTGGTTTATAATTAAAAGTAATATAACTAGTGGGTGTGGTTTTTTTTTGATAATTGCTTTATAAATTCGACAACGTTTTTTCTTAGTAAATTATCTAACATTCTAGTGGACATTGGCGTTTGCAATATTCTTCTTTTAATATCTTCAACACATTTTATCATATAAGACTTTAATGTAGACTTTTTATGCACTGTAGAGTGTATGTTTATTAAGTTTGCCACGAAGTTTGTAACACCCAGAAGGAAGAAATTTGCACGCGTCTTTTTCTTCCCAAGAAGCTGTCCATTGGTCGGAGCTGCCGCTATCGGACCACTATAGCATATAGCTGCCATACAAACTGTATGTCACTAAACTAAAAGTTGCATCACCCTGTATAAATGGGGCACACTTCTCGACGTTTTGGAAGTTCTGTTTTTTGTTTTTACACTTGCTGTTATCTTTTATCTTTTTTTGGTATTTTTAATCGAGTATTTATAAAAGATTTACGCTAATGTACAGCAGTGAGGTTAAGAACATTGATAGAAACAGTAAGAGGCGCAGCTCAAGTAAAAACATTAGCGCTGAAATGGTAAATTTTTTGCAACGTTTTTTAGTGTTTTTAAACATTTATAGCATTTTCGCGGATGGTTATTCCTTTAATAATGATGGTAAGAGCTACCTTATATTGTTTTTAGCGTTTTTATTTTTAACGTTTACATCATGTAAAAAACTTTCAGAGCACACAGAAAATATACATCCCTTTATAAAAATCGGTAGCAAGTATTACTTTATAAACGAATTGTTGAAGGCAAGTATGTCGCGTAAAAAAATTATTACTTCTTTTATTATATCTTTACAAAAATCATATATATATAAAAACCTCCATATAGATGAACTGGTTCGAGTCGTATAACTACTGTCGCTCTTATGGTGGCGAATTGGCGAGTGTTGAATCGCATGAAGAATTGTTGGCACTGCAAAATTACATTTTAGCTAGAAAAATAGAATCGCGGTTTTGGTTTGACGGCAACGATTTAGCAGAGGAAGGGAAATTCGTCTCACACACTACTGGTCGACCCTTGATCTTCAACAAATGGTCACAAAATAACCCCAACAATGTGAATAATGAAGATTGCCTTGAGGTTAATTTGTACAACAAAGAACTATTAATGAATGATATTAACTGTAACGTTGAAAATATTGCGATTTGTAAATATCGTGAACCTAACACGCATTGCAGTGGAAAAAATTCATTGATGAATCAAAATGAAGTCTGTATACTTAGGAACTTAGTGGAGAGTTTTGCGCAAGTGGGTCATAGATGTAAGTCATGCTCTCAAGCCTTTATGTTCCCAACGTCGTAGTAAGCGAACGGCGCTCATTAAAATGTTTTACGGCAAAACAAATAAGAGATCCGAACATCAATTAAAAGAATAAAGAGAGAGAGGGAAATATGAACGTCATTCATAGTATACGACTTCACGATGAGTAAGACGCACTTTCACTTATACATATATAATTTTATATTAGTCTTCGATATATAAAAATTGATCACATAAAAACAGACTTACGGTAAAATAAAACAATGTGAAAAAAAGGTTGCCACATGTAGTTAATTATTTAATTGTAAATAAAATTAAAATTTAATAAGTTTGCATATGAATGCTAATGAAATATACTTTTGCAGAAAAATTTATATAAAGTGTTGCCACTTAAATATTAACAAATGTAAATTTAGAATCAATTGCAAACTATAATTTTATATTGGTCTTCAGATACATAATATTTGATGAGCTACAAACAGACTTACAGCAAACTGGAAAAAATTTAAAAAGGGTTGCCACATATTTTTAATAAAGAAACTGTAAAAAAAAATTAATTTAATAAGTTTGGACACAGTTGTTAATAAAATATATTTTTGTGGAAAAAAAATGTGCGAAGTGTTGCCACTTAAATTTAAATATGTGAAAATTTTAAATAAATTGAAAGAACAGCACACATAAAAACCTTGAATATATCTAAGTTAAACTTGAAAAAATATGAATGCAGTGTTGCCAGCTGCAGTTAAATTTAAGGTAATGTAAATATAATTAGGGTAAAAACTGCAAAAGTTTTGGGGCAAAATATAACTTTATTTTTAATAACAATTTTTTGATCGAGTAAATATAGCACATAGCTGCCGTACAAACTGACCGATCAAAGTTCTGGCAAAGAATATTTTATATTTGATAAGGGTATTATAGCTTCGGCGATGCTAATATTATTTCTTGTTTTTTACACTTTTCGGAAGAGAAAGCTGCGCTAAATAATGTTAATGAAGAAATGTATACAATAGTAAAAAGTCTACATATATATTTTTGAATTGCCTCTACTCTTTCTTCACTGTTAAGCTCTCTTTCTTACTCTGTACTAAATCTAAATCAAATTTTCTAATTTTTATGTGTATATTTTGCAGACATTTCTTTTCTTCGCATGCCAATTGGCATCGTTATAACACTTTAAAACGTGTGTTGCAATACAAATAACTCTCCTGGGAGTAGTTATAACAGGCATGCACAAACTAAGGCTGCTTAACAGCAAGCATACAAAGCTTATGTGTAACTTGAAAAGTTGTGAGCTTCGAACGTAGCCAAAATTTACTTCAACGGCTTTTTATTCAATCATCGATGAACGCATAATAAGCTCTATTGTGGCAGTTGTTGCGTAAGCTGGAGGCAGTTGCACATTCAAAACCCAAATGTGGGAGGGTAAAGTTTGTAGATTATAAAAAAACAAAATTTGAAAATAAATTTTTTTTTTTAACATCTAGAGTCACCACTCACTTTTAAAGTAAATTTCAAGTTAAAATTTTTTTTGAACAAAAAATTCTTTTTGGACAAAATAAATATTTTTTTTTGGTTTAAACTTTTTACATTTGATAAAAATTACCGAATTTGACAGCTTTTGACTCAAAATTTATTTTAACGCTTAAGGAAAGCATGTTGTCATTAAATTTTTTTTTTAAAACTCCAATAATGACAACAAAAATTTTTTTTAAGTTTATAACTTTTAATTGGCCAGAATGAGGACTCTTCACAGCTTCTAGAACACTTATCAAAAATTTTTTACGAAATAACAATTTTAATTCGAAATTTACTTAAATTTTTTTTTTTCCAAAAATTTGCTCTATTTATAATCTACAAATAGTTGCTCTCAGGCTAAGCAAAATAAATAAAAAAAAATTTCGCTCCACCCTAGTATGTAAATATATGCGTATATGGAGGTAAGGTAATGCACATAAATTGCTATTTTATTAATGCAGTAAAAATAATTGATCCACTGTGCATTTTACGAAGAAAGCACGCAAATTGCTATAAATATAAATCTGTGTAGATTTATATATACACAATGTGCTAATGGATACGAAAACCCAAATAGGAAAATGTAGAAATTTACGCGCAGCGATGCTATAAAGAGAGTTGAGACCTTAAATGTTTGAGTGTTTTCATATGCGGAACTGAGCTACCTTGCAGCTCTTAATATTATACGAGTGTATAAGAATATCTAGTACTGGGCATCAGCGATAATTGAAATGGTTTATAGACTAGTAGCGATATAACTAGTTACTCAAAGCTTTAATACCACTAATTTGGATTCCCTGAACCGGATATATTAAGTTTACCGCAAGTTTTTTTCCATACATCTGTTTTTTCACAAGAAGCTGCTGATTTGTTGGAATGGCCGCTATTGAACCATTATAGCAAATAGCTGATAAGATATGTTTACGAAATTTAGCTTAGTACTTGTATTTAAGAAAGCGTTACAAGCTCCGAATAAATTGCTTAGAATGGACCACTATAGCATATAGTTACCATACAAACTGAACGATCCAAATCTAGTAAGGTCTTATATGGAACACTTTTTTATTTGTGAAGCTATCTTCACGGAACTTGGCATGTATTATTGTCTAAGGCAACGGTATAATCTCTAAACAATACGTTGCGATCGGATCATTATAGCATATATAGCTGCCGTATAAACTGAAGATATCTACACGAAATTTGGTACGGATTGTTGACAATGATGCAATCTCCGAAGAAATTGTTGAGAGTTAGTATAAAGCTGCCATACAATTTGAACGATCAAAAAAATTTTATTTTATTTATTTATTTTTTTTTTGAGAAGGGTAACAGAAAATAACGCCTTTTCTTTTTTGTTGTTTTGTTGTTGAAAAATTTTAATCTAGTGCCACCTTGGGCATTTCAATACATAAGTTCTCATTATTTTTTTACTAAAAATTCATAGAAAGAAAATTTCATTTTCATAACTCCTTTTCATTTTATCAGAACCAAGTAATAACAATGTCAGTTCTACAAGTTTTAAATTGCCCAACTGATGACACAAGCGGCTAATTGCTTACTGGTATATGTATATCTACCGCTGCTTACTCAACGACGTTTAACAGCTGTGTTGTTGTAGTCACCTTCAACGGTCATATGCGAAAATACCGATGAAATTACTTACTGTTGCATATTTATAGGCGTTAAACGTAAACTGCATAAACCAATATCACCTACGCACACACTGCCGCATGCACCGTTGCACTAGTGCGATTAATTCATACACGCTTGTGTGTATGTGTGTATGAAAATGATATGCGTAATATTTAAAAATTTCAAATTTCCACCCAATGCCAACGCCTGCGTCAGCTCCACTGCAAAAGTGTCTGCTTACCGCTGCGAGCCTTTGCGCAGTAGATAGGCAATTGTATCTGCCTGCCTGTCAGGGTATGTGTGCATATGTGGATATGCGTGTGTGGAGGGCAGATAGTATACGCGCATAAATTTCCCTTCATCATACGCATGCATGCGTTTCAATTTTTGATTAATGACACATCATAACTTTCAACTTTTCCACCAATCATTTTTGCTGCCACATGCTTCGACTGACTGACTGACGCTGGCTGTTGAGTAGATTGGCAAACTGTTGTGCATGGTTAGTGGGCTTTTGTTTCATGCGTTACCTTGAATGCCTGTTGCTGTTATATAACTCTTGGTTAATGTTACTTTTTTGCCAGGTATGCTTGTTGTTGCTTGCCATTTGTTGGCCGCGCTGTCGTGCAGCAACACAATGTAGGTGTTGGCTGTCAGTCTCAACAATTTTGCATATGTGTTTGCTGTGTAACAGTGTTTTCTTTTGAAAATAGATTGTTGTAAATTTAAGTTTTTGAGCCTTGGAGTAGTTGCAGTTCGAGTTTTTGCCATTCGATTGTATTCGGACTTATTCGTATGACTACTTTATAAAACCAATATAATCGGCAAGTTATTTATTAATGTTTCGACCTAAGTAAGGCAAGTTTTATACAGCTAAAGCTTTAAATTGAATAAAAAACAATAAACAAAAAATAACATCAAAAACATGCAAAATATTCCTTGCAAGAACATGATTTGGATCGGTCAGTGACATGTCAACTTTCTTGAAGTTATCTCGTCAAATGAAAAAGCTTTCCACACAAGCACTTAGCAAAATTTCATATCGATATCTCAGAAATTAAGGGACTAGTTCGTACATATACAGGCAGACAGACGTACAGACGGACATGGCTAAATCGACACAGCTCGTCACGCTGATCATTTGTTTATACATTTTATGGCGTCTGTGAGGTTCCTTCAGTGTGTTACAAATTTCGGGGCTTAAGGTTTAAATTTTCAAAAAATGTTCTCAAAGTGTAAAATGAGCACTGGACCTAAGCTAAAATTTTATTTGCATTATAAAAGTACAATGCTTGCTAGGAACACATACATATGTACATATGTTAACTGAGATAGGAATTACAGGGATTTAATCGTCATTCGCTAGATATTTGCACACTGTCACTATTATGCAACATATTATTATTGCGATTTTTTATATTTATCATCCATATTTACTGCGGCACTGTTATTTACAAATTGCATGCGTAAATAATTGCGTTTAATGTCATTATGCCACACATATCCTGCGGGCAACAGCCCATAACGAAAACAACAAGAAAAATTAAAAATTAAAAAATAAAAATATTTTCAAGGGAGCACAGCCGCAAGGGTGAGTGGTATGCACATGCACACGTACATACGGCTACTCAGTTATGTAAATTTAGTAGCCAGCAGCGTGCAAGAGTGCGAGTGCGTGTGTCGCCGTGTGTCAGGCGGCAGCCAATCAAGCAGCCGCTTGATATGAAATTGCTTGATTTCGCTTGTTATTAGAGCGCTTGTTGTTGTTTTTATTGTTGTTGTGACGCAGCCACTGCTGTACAGCCTCACTGTGGCCTAACGCATACCAACGCACCGACGCATACACACACACACTCACACATAAGCGTGAAACACTCATCATCATGCCATTCATTCGATTCATGTCAATATTTCAGTTCAGATTTCAGATTTTCTGTTTGATTAAATTTTTGGTGGTTGTCATCATCATTGGCAGGCGTTTGTTTGCTGATGTTGTTGCGTTGACTCTGACGACTGCGACTGCCAACAGGCTCATATTTGTTTATTTGTTTGTTTGTTTGTTTGTATTGTGCATGTGTGCGCTGTTGCTGTTGTGCTGTTGCTATTGGCAATGATGCGTGTTATGTTGCAGCTACTATATGATTGCGTACACACACACACACATACATAGACCACAATTATAAATCAGTACGGAAATTTTCATTGATATGTGATTTATGCCCGGCATACCAGCTATCGTGATGGCATCAACGTACACACACACATACACCCAGAAAAAGTTACATACCACACGCTCAATCAATGCTTCGGCTAGCGTTTGCTAGCGCTGCTCCGACGCGCGCATATTAATTAAAACGCCAAAATAAATATATTTTTGTGTTATATAAAGCTGCTGCCGCATAGTTATTTGCCTTTGTTCGCGTTGTATTTTCTTGACCAGCGTACGGCATTTTATAAGCTATTAATTTCAGTTCAATAATTAAAAAATTTCTGATTAAAAAAAAACACTATAACTAATTCTATATAATTTTTTTTCTCACTCTTTCTCTCATACACACACACACTACCTCTCACACTCAGGCTTACTTTCGCTCTAGCTCTCTAGCTCTCTCTGGTTCGTGTTGTTGGCAGTGCAAGCGATTATTTCAGCGTGTGCGTATCAAATATATGTTATATGATTTATTTACAGTTAGCTGAAAATTAGCAAATAAATATTCAATTGAATTGAAATGAATTAAAGATAATTGGCTTTAAATTATTTACAGTTACGCTGTATTCAAACGCAATTATAAGCTGACAAATAAGTTGGCGTGTACGAGTGACTAATTAATTTTGATCTGAAATATATTATAGCCATCGAATTGTTTTTTTTGTACAGAACAGAAGTCGAGTTTTTTAGTTTTTTATTTTGAAGTCGAGCAAATAGTGTCTGGTGATATTAGATTGACATCAGAATCAAGCTTCGAGACGTTGTTTATATGAAATCATATCAGCTAAACAGACGAGTCTAAAATTCAATCCAACTGGAAAGTTGGCATTACTTAGTCTGTGTTATCATTATTCAGTCTGTGTTACAGCTATATGCTATAAGTTACGATATCGGTGGTTCCAACAAATGAGCAACTTCTTGCGTAGAAAAAAATGTGTGTAAAAGATCGTATATCAGATCAATAGCTCACACTGAAAGACAAGTTCGCGTATATACAGATGGACGAACAAGCAAACGAACATGGCTAGAACGACACAGCTCGTCACTATAATAACTTATATATATATGTACAAGTATGTACTGCGAAGCGCTGCACAGACGTAGCCTGATGGGCGGAACTTCCGAAGGGTGTACCGCTTAGAATTTTACTCGGATTGACTTGAAATTTTTGGAGAATATTTGAAATATATTTTGCAATTTAATAATACAAAAAAAGAAAAATTTTAAATATTGAAATTTTCAAACTCAACTAACCGCTTACGAATTTCTAAATTAACTTAATTACACCATGGACTATAAATTAATTAAACTTTTAAATAAAAATATATGTTTGATGAATTTTCGTAAGTTAGTTGCCACTTAATATGCAGATATTTTATGTTATAAAGTTGTGCGCTATTTTTAAGCTAAAAAGGTTGCACACACATAAGCGCATACAAAATGTTAAGTAGATCACGCACACAAGCACATATGCATATAAGCATATGTACAGCTGTACATTGTAGTCCAATATGGCAACTACTTGTAATGAAATAAACGTTCGCTGACGTGCTACGCTGTGTTGCATCATTAGCGTTGCTATTGTTTCGTCCAGCGCTGACATGCAACAATATCCCTATTAACGCTAATATCCCAGCAAAATATATAATCATAAATATATCTTAATTACTACATAAATACTGCCGAGGTGGAGTAGTTGAACGCAAATAGGTGTGTTCGCTAACAAGCAGCTGGTAGTTGCGGCAAATTTGCAAATAATTGCGTGCAAATAAGTATGCATGCAGCAAATTGTTTGAGTATATTTGTTAGTCGCTGTGTGTATTGCTTGTTGTAATCGAGTACTGATGTGCTAAATGTAATAAAATTGTTCAATGCAAGACCAAATTGTTGAAAGGCTGCTGAAGCAGTTAAGCTAAAAATTTTATGCGGAATACAAATATTTAATCAGTTAATATTGAACAGTGTTTAACTCGATTAGTTACTGAAAATTGTTGAAAAACGGCAAAGACATTTCCAGAATTTCTATATCTTGAAAATAGTGCAGCATACCTTTAGGCGTTTATAGATTTTCCGCGAATTTCTTTACATACTTTTAGGCGATTTACAAGTTACAAGTATTTATGGTTTCTAAACATTTCCGTATTTGCAGTAGCTTGTTAATATTGAATTTTAAGTCAGATAGAGTTTATTTTTCAACGCTTATACTCTGAAAAACTTTTCGACATGAAAATGTTCTATTGATAGTTATTTCATATATCTGAGTCCAATAATTCCGCTATAGAATAACCACTCAGTCTTTCTTCAGACTCATAAAAATAAAGCTACAATAATTATCATATTTGCTTTTAATTTTTATTTAACAATAATATGAGGTATTCTGGTAAGCCTGTTTTTCTTGGTGCTCCATCTATGCGTTACTTGAAGCAGCCATCGAATCACCTTAGTAGACACTAAAGAGCCACATATAGCGCATAAAATTAATTGCATACATAATAATAGCCCTGTAATACCCACAGGAAATGTATATGCTCACCACAAAACACTGACAACGAGTGGGCGTGGCATATTGATAATGCGCGCCAAGCCTCTCACAAACACATACACACACACACAAAACATAGATCAGCAATTTCGAAATGAGCTATTGCATATGTTTGCACCGAGTTAAGCGGATGAGCTGACACATCCTGCCAGGAAAATACCAACCATAAACAATGCAAACGCTAATTGAGGATTTTCTCAAGCAACTAAGTGCATGCAGGCGTACATACACGCACACCCATAGAGTGACGTACTTAAAGCGCTTACAATTAATTTGCACACGAACGTATTTGTTGTTTAAAGCGCTAATAAGCACATGCATGTTTGTATATATGTATTGTTTGACCGCTGTCAGTAATTTCTTCTTTCATGGTTGTTATTGCTGTTGTCATTCTATCTATTGCTTGTTAACTTGCCTTTGTGCGACTATTAGCCAGACGCTTGCATCGGACATTCCATTTATCGCCTTTTGATGATTTCGCAGCAAATGCCGCTCGCGAGCTTTTTTAGCGAGTACAGCTGAGTGCTTAGCGAATATCCTTTGGCTATGCGCGTGTACGTTGTTTACCGCATGCATTCGTGGCTGATATCTATGTGGTAGTTGTTGCCTTTTTCTAACTCTTTGCTAAATTTTCTTCGCAAAACGCTAAGCGCTGGTTTCGCTTTGTGCACGCGACTTGCAGTCAACGCTCCTTAGGCACCTTGCAGCGTTTTTACCACGGTTTTTATTAGCGCGCGTATAGGCACACCTTTGCCCACAAACACACATAACCATAGTGTAATATATATTATATATGTAAGCTTTTTATTGAATGGCTTCAATGCAATTTGCTCCCATTCCGTTAACCTTCTGCCATCCCTTGCTAATCCTGCGGCGTTATTGTGGTTAGTAAGTGACCTTGTTTTTGTTAGCTAAAATGTGTTGTTTTTCTTGCTTACTTTTTCCTAACGTTATAATGTTTGTAATGTTTTAGCTGTTGTTTTTTTTTTTTTTTTTTGTCTTTGTTGTTTTTTCCTCCTGTTTGATGCACTTGTTTACGGCTGCTCGTATATGTTGGACGCTTGCGTGCTTTTGACATGCTTTGAAGCGAAATTTAATTACTTTTTGGCGTTGATTCCTTTGCAAAAATTATAACATGCACAACACACACACATATGTATACATGTCGTATGTATGTACCATATAATTATATATGAAACGTTAAATGTTTATCGATATGTTTATGCGGCGACTACTGTTGGTTATTGTTGCCTGCTAGCGCTGTGTGTAGGTCTTATGCCTCAGGCTACTGTCAAGCATTCATTCATTGATCTTGCGTTTTCTTCTCGGAAGGGGAAAAAATCTAAGAGTATATATTGTATTCTTGTCGCATGTTGAACATACATATATACATGAATTATTGTATTTATTTTTCAGTCGTTGAGAAAAAATGCTTGTAAATATGTAAAATCTTATAAAACAAGAAAAAACGTTAACTTCGGTTGCATCGAACACAAAAAAAAACATCAGAAATACTAAAGGTTCCTTCGAAGAAATTGTTTCTGATCTAATTCATCGCAGCTATATGCTATAGTGATTCGATCTGAACAATTTCTTCAAATATTGCATTATTGCCTTAGGTAATAATCTATGTCAAGTTTCGTAAAGATATCTCGTCAACTAAACTAGTTTATCATACAAGTACTAGATTCCGATCGTTAATTTTGTATGGCAGCTATATGCCATATGGTCGAACATCGGCGATTCCGACAAATAAGCAGCTTCTCAGACAGAAAAGAACGTTTGCTAGATTTTGGAGCGATATCTAAGTCTGAAGGACTAGTTCACGTATATATTACATTTAGAAATATATATTTTTTGGGCAACCGGCGTTTTCATCTGAATGTTACAAACATCATGGCAACTTACTGTACCCTGTTAAGGGTAATTAATAAAAAAAGTATATCTAACTGCTAACATCTTAACTTGAATAGTCGCCACGAAAACAGCAACAACAGCTGTCTTGAGTCAACTACAAGCCTTGAAAACATATGAATATTGAATATATTATATAACAATGGTATATGAGTACTTATGTATACCAGAAAAACCTCAATTAATTGGTTTTATTATCAAAAATCAATATTTTTTACACTATAAGACTGTATTTTAAGTCAATATGGAATTAGTTTTCATTAAACCCGTTAATAAAATTTTAGTGTTACTAACAGGTAAGAGTTGTGCTTGCATTCAATAAATTCAAAATAAAATTTAAATTCAAATTTTCCACATTTTTGTAACGCTTTCTACACAAATTTCCAGTCTTTCCAACCACACTTTTCCACAAAGCTTTCCAATAGTATTTCCAAACACACTTCCAGTGTTATTGCGCAGAAGCAAGCATTACTTTTATATATTATGGTATGCATTTCCAATGTATATAGAACCTAAATAAGTTTTATATGGGTAAATGAGAGCAGAGGCGCTGAGAAACTAAACTATTTGAATTCCTTCACAAATGCGTATAAGTGCTATGTAGTATATGTTTTGAGAGCGCTTTGTACATGAACAGTGCTTTTTGAAATATGGAGGCTGAGCGATTTCGGTGCTTATATGCTGTTTGTGTATATTATATACACTTATATTATACATAATACATACACAAATCTGTTATATGTAGTTACATGGTCCAATTGCAATACCCACCGGTTACATAATAAGCAACACAAGCAACAGGTACTGTGTGCGATTTTATTCATGCGAAATTCGTTTGCTTTATAGCGCGCATATTCAAAATTTTTTAAAGAAAATCTTAAATAAATTAATAGTTTACAATTTTAAGAGGTAATAAATATAAATACGTGTAATTTATAATTTTGAATTAAAATTTATGAATAAAGTAACGAAATATGATATCATTGTAACCAGTAAATCGAAAAAAATCAGTTTGAAAGCGTTGATGAATTTTTTGGCGCAGCAAATGCCTGCCTCACTTGTTGTTATTGCTAACTCAAGACATTTTCAGCTCGGCTTGTTGTATAATAATTAATTTCCGAATCAAAAGCTCATACGTGCACATCAACAGAAAAGAAATTTGCTGAGCAATAAACTTTCGAAAATACATTAAACCAACATCTAACGAAAAAGTTGTATTTAACCCAACACAAATCTATTAAGGTAATTGATTTCTATGCAAACAAAAGAAGCTAGTTTGTCAAAGGTATGAGAAATTAATACCTAACTAAAGCATCATTATGCCATAAAGAGCTGCTTTAGTGAGAAGCAACCAAGTAACAAACTATAAATAACTAGTCGCTAGTACAGGCATATATCTCTGTAGAACAACAACTCAATAACATATTCAAGAGTTCCATAAACAAAGACCATATGGTTGTTGTTGCAGCGTTAGAACTCTGTTGAGTTGATATAATAATATACCGGCTACGTAGACATGACTGTCGTCCGTTACAACAACAACAACAAACATATGGTCTACAGGTATATTTATACTTAAAACCACTCGAAATAGATCAATCGAATAATCTCACATAAAAATATGAAAGAGAAATAAAGGAAAGCTAGTTGAGAAATCTTAACTAAGTATTAACTCATTAATCATTGATCATTGCCTATCAGTAAAATTTAGTACATTGAGTCTAGCACTTAACCGTAGACTAGAGCACTTTATCATGAACTTTGAGTAACCAAATGCCATTCAAAATTATTCGCAACGCGTTACAATAACTGAACTCTTGCGAGACAATAACCTACGCGAAGTCAATTAAAAATACAAAAATTACAGCCAATAATAACAAAGAAACTCTTACAAAGGTTGGCTCTAAAAATCATTTTTAATTCACTCAAATATTATTGCGCCTCTAACCCCAAACCACTACTGCCTCGCAACACGTTTACAGAACGCTGCACAAAGCATTAGCTATAGGTGTTTTGTTTGGATTAATACTCATCATTATACATAGACAGCACTGTGAGGTAGTGTAGCTGGGAAAATGTTGCACTAACAGCAACACACAGCCAAGCTATACTGACACATACACACCCACGTATGTGCGCCTGCAATGCCGCTACACTAAAACATCTTTGCAATGTGAAAACAAATACCTGCCAGCACAAAGAATGCAAACAAATAAGCGCAAATAGAGATACACAGCAGCAGCAACAACAAAAAAAAACAAGCAACAACAAGTGGCAGTAGAATAAAGCCGGATTTGTTTAACAGTAAAATCTATTGTTGCATTCAACATTTATCCCCGTTGCCTGGACAACTATGAATTACAAGCAAAAGCAAGCGGAGAGAACAAGCAAAAGCCAATAGCTATTAGAACTAGCAGCAGCAGCAGCAATAACAAAACAGTAGCAGCAGCAACAACAAAACAGTAGCAGCATCACAAGCGCAACCAGCTTTGCTTTAAATGAAGTAATTAATTTACGAAAATATACACACGCACACGCACTTATATAATTGCATTGCTGCCCTGTTATTGAATTGTTTTGCAACACTAACAACAACAACAAGCGCAAGTGCAAAACAATGCATTCGTTGCTCTTTGGTTAATTGGTAAAGCAGTGGCCGTTGTTGTTGCTCTCGTTTGAAAGAAATGTAAAAAAACAAAAAATACACATAATAAACAAGGATAAAAGCAACTAGTTGTAGTAGCATTAAGCAATACCATTAGTCTTGCATATGCCTTCAATTATTTCTTCTTCATGTGTTTTTGTTTATTTTCATGCGTCTTCAATTGCAGCTTACGTGCTAATAATGCATTTGCATTTTATATTGCAATGAATTTTGTTGTTTTTTTGGCACATTAAATATTCAGCAGCATTAATACATTGGTGATATGCATGGTATAAACATTCTGCTAATATAATATAATATTAAATATAGATATATTATATATGTACTTTTGTTGTATTTAAGCGCCTTCTCTATAATAATTATAGTATTTCTGTAAGGCGCAACAACCAGAACAAGCCATTTACTGTGGATTTTTACTTAATAATATCTAATTATACCGTAGTTTGACCAATTTGAGGCTTTTGAGATACTTGCTTAAAAAGTGGTTACGTATACGCCCTGTCTATCGAATATATGCACCGTTTTAGTATTGTAGACGCTGTAAAGGCAAATATGCAGTTAACAGACTGTATCGTATCTGCTACTAAGCTCTTAAGGCCTCAGTAGGCAGCTGTTTCTTTTAACCGTTTCTTTTTTAACCGAAGATCCTTGTGTTTAATATTGGAGTGGTATACCTAGCGCGACAACCAAAAAAAAAATATGTTTGGGAGTTAAAACAAAAAAAAAAAAAATCGAATCTATCAATTGTTTGAAAATATAAACCGTATGTTTATGTAAATTTTTGGAATACACACACAATTAAAAAAAAAAAAAAAAATCACCAGCTGCAGTTACTCCGGCCTTCTTCGTAGATGAAACATAAAAACTAAAAACTCTGCTAGAAATATCGTTCATACAATGAGCTACGGTAAAAAATATATAAATTGACACAAAAAGTTGAATTTTATCCAAAGATTTGGTCGTTTTTGGTCCAGTATTTTTACTTTTTCCTTTTTTCATCATAGTATAATGATTTTACTACAACAATAGCGTGACTTTTTTTTAATGTTTTTTACCACACTGCAGCAATTAACAAACGTTCAAATATACTTTAGAGCGACAAAAGCTTGCCATAAAATACATGAGTTGTTCTAAATAGTAGATGTTATCGTTTCAGTCCTTCAGGTTCCACCAATCAGCGATCTGGGTTGTTGCGCAGTGTAGCCAGTACATGTAGTCAATATACTTATTGATATTACAACAACTCAGTGTGTTAATTTTGTTGTTGTCAGAAAAGAAATTTTCTTTTGAAAATTACTTTTAATTTAATCCAAATAAGCCACTCAGATATGACAAAACTTAGTTACGTATACGCACCGCTCTTCTAATATACCTATGTTTTATTTAGCTATGAACATTTTTGTAGCGTCATATTGCAAAAATAGTCAACTCATCGTTTTAGTGTAAACCGGCGAATTGTAAATCTACATATTTTTCAGAAACAAATTCGAGCTGCAATGAATCACTTAATTTTTATAATAAGATTCTGTGGTGTTATCTTGTGGGCTTTTAAGCATGTAATTTGGGAACTTATTGCTGTTTTATTCGGAGATAAATTATAGCTTTTTCCTAACAGCTTCTCCTATAACTGAAGTCAACGCAGCAAAAATCAAACGAGTTATTTTCGAAACGATTAATTTTGATTTACAAATTTTGTTCTAAAGCGCGCTACAAGCTCGGTTAATAATGAAATACATATATCTCGTGGAAAATTTTCGCGCATAAAATGCTTACCAAATAAAATCTTAGCACTGCCAAGAAACACAACGAATGAAAAAGATAATGCTATTTAAATTAAATATAGTTTGCATCGAACAGCCCACACTCGAATTTGCATTTAAATTTAATTTCGAAAACAACAACAACGGCAACATGAAACTTTATTTACAACAATAATGATTCCCGTAAACGTAGAAATTTCAGCTGCCGTGTATTCAGTTATATATCTTCCTATAAATATACATACTCCTAACCTTACAAATAAATTTTTCCGCATATTTTCGGTTGGCGCCAACATTTTGATTGCCATTACATTGTGTAATTAAAAGTGTAAGTTATTTATTTTTAACAACAGCAAGCACCTTTAAGCGCCGAGCAGCACAAATTCCCTTCAAACACAACTCATAAAGCATTGAAACAGCCACCGCAATAGCAATAACAATAACAATGCTGTTATTAAGTATTTGCTGGGTAGACTGATTGTCTGCCTCGTGCGGTCGCTAGAGAGTTGCAAGTGTCATTAAAATGAAATGTTGGTATTTTCATTAAAAAGTCTGCGCCAAATGGAGTTATAAGCAGATACACGTAAATAAACTTACATATTGTAAGTGCATACAGAAAGTATGTAGCGATATTGGTAAGAGCTGTAGATATGGCTCTTATTATTCACCTTACGCTGTGGACAAATTCAAAAGTGCTGCCTACTTACAAAGCAAAAAACAAAAATAACAACCTGACAATGATTTCCTATTACAATTTTCATATCGTCTAAGCAATTGTTGTAGTAATAAAATAGATATTGTCTTTTGGCATAATTCAAAGTGACAACTGTGGAGTCGCCACAACCACTTACATTACAGTTATATGCATTACACAGTGCTGCGTTTCCATCAAAGACGTGTCAGCGCCTTAGTGCTTTTATGGCATCAAACTAACTGTATTATAGCGCTAACTGCCACGCTACAACGCAAACGAGTTTCTTAAAGAAGACAACGGATGTGGCTGTGCAAAATCAGAGTAATAAAATTAGTTTGTGAGGAATTTGTCAATCTCATAATAAAAAATAGCAGGAAGCATAGAAAGAAGAAAGCGAACTGAAATTCATAAAATACCTTGCGTAGAGTACATTTTAAATAACATAGCATAGCACAGCATGGCATGACACAGCTTACTAAAGCAGATCATCAGTGGCACATACCTGTAATGAAATGAAAATGTTAAATAAAATATTTATATTAGTTTGTTAGCGTTAGGTAAATTAGTAGTAGAGGTAAATTAGTAGTAATTCTAATTGTGAAATGTTTGCTGAAATCTTCAATAATTTAATATTCTAACAATTACGTTTTTTTTCTAATATAAATATTTATTTTATTATATCTTTAAATAAAATATATTTCATTTGTAGTCAACAATTTTATATATGTATGACATATATAAATGGGACAAAGTACAGCTACATTTAATTTGAAATAATACTAAATTTCTAAAATTATAATACTAAATTTCTAAAATAATTCGCAGCATAGTTTTAGGCTGTTTAATGAAATTTCATAAAGCCAGTTGCAGCAATGTTTAAAGGCGAGATTATAAATTATAATACGATAAATATGAATCGAAAAATAACAAACTCAAAACATGTTTAAATAAATATTGCACAATAAAATAAGAAATAAAAATATTTTCACATATTGTTGGGAGTTAAGAATATTTTTAAATATAGTAAAAACTTATAATAAAGTTGTAAGGCATCGCAACATATGCTCAAAAAGTTAAAATAATGTGAAAGCAAATTTTGTGTATTAAGATCATAAACTAATACTTCACATATAAGATATTCTTGTAATAGAACAAAAAAACGGTATTGTTGCCTAAAGGTAGGCAACAAAATTTATATTTTTTTATTTTATTTTTGAAAGTCAAAATTAAAAGCTTTACTTTCGTATTGAAAAACTTTCAAACAAAATATTTATTTTTTAGAAATATACATAATTTGAATAACATTTTTTACTATCTGTGTCACGTGCACGTCTGCATAAGATATTAAAATATATATTGCCGTTAACCATGTACAAATTTTTCGAAAAAGAAATAACAAGTAGAGTTAGCACCTAAATGTAGGCAACAAACTAACAACAAACAAACTTCTACTTTAATATAAATATTTTAGCTCCACTAACACTACATCTTAACTTTAACTTAACTATTTGAATCTATTACAATTTTAAGCTCTACTAACTTAAAACTTAAATTTCACATTGAAAATTTATTCTATAAGAAATTATTTTTTCTAGAAATATTAATTTACGCCTAAAGCTACACCATAGAATTTTTTAAATTGAATATTATGTCAAATTGGCTACATTTTTTAGCTAGCTTCGACTAGTTTACGTCTGTGTACAATGTGTTAATACTGTTAACTACTTTTAGTCACTCTCTTCCTCAAAATCAAATTTCTATTAACGAAAGAGCAGTTCTTTGTTGCAACAAATAAACCTAATACTCACCACACTACTCTTTTATTTCGTATAACCGCACTTCTTGCGCTAACATTCAATAATAATTGAATTAAACCAAACATACATGTATACATTGCCACAACGGTGCGTAATGTTGCGTATATGCCATGTGCGCACCGCTACTCCACCATTACGAAAACTGTTGCTGTTATTGCGTAACAGTTTGCAGAATGATTTTTCACAAAATATGCATGTATAAGTGCTTGCACCTGAATAAGCTTCATATATGCAGCCATTGATGATATCAGCAATATGCAAATATGTTGGAATTCTTTACAAGTAACTGCAGCATTGGTGGTAGCTGAGCATAAATGAAGAATTTTGTGCAATTTATATTGGAATTTAATTGTGCACTATCATGCTATGAATGCATATTGTAAATATTGCAATATATGCGTGTACAGGAATATTACTAACGCATGACTGCCGACTCAAGTGTGCTACTTGATGAATGGCTGGCAACATATACACATTTATGGAATTTATGGCAATATTGCTAATATGTAAAAAAATTACAATTCGTTACATGCCTGCAATGAAATCAAGTTTTTAATGTGAAAATCATTGCATGAGTATGTATTTACAACTCACGAGAAAGCAAAAATTTTAACTCAGAAAGGAAACTATGAGTATGTAGTCATTAATTCTTCCTTTTTTCCAAGAACTGAAAGAAAATCAAACTTGTATTTATTTGTTGCCATACTTTAAATTTTGTGGGTAATAATTAATTTTGAACGAAACTTTTTGCATGAGTATTTATTTTTCGCAAAACTGAATTTATTTTAGTTAATTTTTTTATTTTTGAACCCACCTTTTCTTACTAATCCAACATCAGACTAATATTAGAAATTTATCAATAAGTCAGAATGAGAGTAATTCAAAACTAGATTTAATCATCTTCAGCTCCGCACGCTGCATATTCTTGCATTTATAGACAACAGGCTGCTTTGCTTACAATTCTGGCTTATGCAGCACTTTCCACGCGCCCTCATTGAGCGCTCGCGCCACTCCGCTGCATTGCATGCTGTTTAAGCAAGCCATAATCGGCTTATGAACTTTTGCTATTAGCACTAATAGTTGTGGACTAACAATGCATTGTAATGCGAATGAGAGCAAACATTTTACAAGCGATTACAGCAACAACTCGCACTAAATATATGCCTTAAAACTGAGAATCCTTGATCCTCTGCACCATACCTTTGCGTCTTCTCGGCACTTTTCAGATTCCTTGTACTCTTATAATTGCTTGAATGTGTTTTGTTTCCAAGTTGCAAATTTCCCAAAAGTAACTGCTTAGAGTAAGTTTATAATATTGTAAGATTACGAAACTGGCATATAATTGTAGTTGCTTATCAATATTTGCACTTGAAAAGCATGGCTGGATTGGCATGATGCTGTTTGCGTGGGTAGAAGTGTTTTATAACTGATTTGATTGGTTTTTGTTAAGTAAAGCAAACACAGATGCTAAAATACTCTTCAAAAATATTAAATTTCCCATAAAAAAACATTTCTGAAGCAATTTCAAGGCATGGCGCCGAGTTGACAGTGCTTGCCCGGATAAAAGTTCGCGTGGAAACGGAACGTACAAAACCATGCTTTTGATCGGTCAGTTTGTATGGCAGCTATATGCTATAGTGGTTCGATCTGAGCAGTTTCTTCGGGGTTTGTACCGTTGGCTTATACTGGCAATACTATTTTCCAAATTTCGTGAAGATATCTTATCAAATAAACAATTTTTCCATATCAGCACATTATTTTCGTTCAGTTTGTATGGCAATTATATGCTATGGCGGTTCTATATCGGCGTTTTTGACAAATGAACAGCTATTTGAAGACAAAAGAATGTGTGCGAAATTTCACATCAATATCTCATAAACTGAGAGACTAGTTCACACATATACAGACAGACATGCCTAAGTCGACTAGACACGTCATGCTGATCATTTATATTGTATATATACTTTTAGGCATTTCGATGTTCCTTCTGGGTGTTACAAATGTCGTGGCAAACTTAATATTCTCTGTCCAAGATATAATTATGTAGAAACACTGAAGAGGTTACATTTTCAAAAGCTGTAAAATGAAGACTTTATGTCTAAGAGCGCACCAGGTTATTTTAGTGTAGGAAAGGAGCTCTTGAGCTCAAAAGAAATGCTATGAGTCTTGTGCTCAAGCACGCATAGCTGGAAGCTCTTAATTCATATGAATGTACAAGCACATACATATGGATGTAAATGTAGAAGTACCGTTATCACTTGCCATTTACACATTTGGCTGCACAATCAATGAAGCGCAGAGCAAAAATGTGCAGATTGAGGTAAAATATAAACACGCTCACAATTTTTCAGCAAGCAACAACAAAGCCGACAGACACATTCGTGGCAAATCAACGCGTAAACTACAAAATATGAACGAGAAGGTCGGCAAAGTTATGAAAACATGCAACAAGACAGGCACCAAGCAGTAAAGTGAAGTGCAGGGAGGTGAGTCGATAAGTAGGTTGAGCTTTGGCACACCTCGCGCGCGATACTAAGCTGCCGCGCACTACGAAATCGGCAAAACGGAAAATCGCAAAATCATAAAATCACAAGTGCAAGCAAGGCACTCGAAGCTCAAGCGTTTGCGCGCAAAATTCCTACTTAATTGGCTGAATCTGATCAGGGAGCTGTTGTGTTTTTTAATTTTATTTTTTTGTTTGTTTCAATTCCAAATCGAGCACACACAACAACATGCAGTGCAATACAGCGCATAATAGCGCAAGGCGGTGTGCGGGCGAGAGAGAGCATCTCACATTAAGTGCCTGCTATTTTGCTGTTCGAACTGAAAGTGAAGTGCGCACTTTTGTCTGTCATTAAGGCAACGGCAATTTTATTGAAGCTACTGCGTCACTCTTGTTGTAATTGTTGTAACTATTGATTTAATACAGTACGTAATGTAATGCCGAAAGTGAAGTGGCCATCATGCAGCTTGCGCTGAGTGCGAGCATTTGCGAGTTGAAGCTTAGCAGTTGCTTACACGCCAGCTATGTGTGCATGAACGAGTGGATTATGTAGTGCCGTTATACACGTACTTTAGTGCAATGCATGCGTATGCAAGCATGCGCACACAAATGTGCTCACGCATAGGTGAAATATAAGCGCCGTAAGCTTTACAATATGCTTCTGAGACTTTACTGCTTTTGCCAATGCAATGGGCATAAAGGGAATTTACAGCTCAATAGTTCAACAAGTTTGGATAAACAAAAAAAAAAAAAAAACAACAATCAGTAGATGTGTAGATTTGGCGCATATTGCTTGAAAAACTGCCGTGGTGCTTATTCTACATGCACATAAATATATATTAAGTTGAACTCTTAGCCCGACAAGCTGCTGGCTATATTTTCCAAACGAGTGTTGCGTTCATTCGTTTCATTTGTTACTTGACTCGACTTCATTAATAATTAATTTAGTGAAAATGCATGTTTTTTTTCCAGTATATATTTGCAATGTATGTAATTTGGTTCCAGGTTACTGCGTGATTAAACGTTTAAACTGTAGCGCTACCCAGCGAAAAATAAAAAAGTGGGCGCAGTGAGTTTTTTCCATTAAAGTCTACGTGCATTTTTCTCATTAAAAGTAATAGAAAGCACGACAACACTAAATACAATCGCTTTTGTACAATACATTGCTAGCTATTATATTTTGGCAGCAGCTACATACATTTTGTGTTACTCATACGCCATGTCGTTTACTTTGAAGAAAAAAATCTCTCGTATCAAATTTGATATTTCAATAGAACAAGTCATGTAGACAAAATAAATAGACTTAGTAATATATTATATAATTTCCCCTGTTCATCTCTGTATGTTATAATATTACTCATACGCCATGACACAACAAAAAATCAGTTTTTATATAATAGTTTTATTACAATTCTCGATTTTCTAAACACATCAATTATCAACGAATAAAAGCAGCATAAACTTATTGGATAATTTCTTAGTTATCAAATCGGTTATTAAAAGTAAAAAAAGTGCAAAGTCGTGACCCTTTCTGGGTATCGAAAATCGGGATATTTTAACTAACACAATCTTTTAGACCATTTAAATATATTTTTTTCTCCTTACAAGATTTACTTTTAGCATTAATGAAGATCAGTTTTCCACTGACGAGCACTATGATGATTTGTTTTCGTGGGGTCATTCGAATTGTTAAGAAATTGCAACAGATAAGTAGTGAGACTTGCTATATCAAACTAAGTCAAAAAATTTTCTCATTAAGTCACTAAATTACTCAATAATTATTGTTTTAATTTTTTCTTGCTGTTAATTTTAGAGCATAATTTAATTTTTTTGCCGCGAAGTATATTTTCATTCAACTGAATGCTAATCGTACTAGTTTACCTATGAAATGAAATCTCTTTTCTCTCTGTCCATTGAATTATTATAATTATATTAATTTTAATTCTTCAATATTTTTTTCTCAAGTATTCAACATATTATGCTCCCTTACTAAATGTATTCAATATACAGAATAAAAATGCAGTGACATTTTTTAGTCGATCAGAGCAGATTTTCTGCAGAAAATACTTTAACTAAGCTTGACGTTTTTCGTTCCACTTTACTCTGCAATCTTGCATATTGATTACAATTAAATATATAGCACAAAAATATGCGTGAATTGATTATTTAGTCAAATCACGCAAAAACGCGATTATATAATGCAATTTAACTACTCGGACTCCGCTAGCTAAAGAACGCGAAACTCTTGACTTTGACAGCAATCAAATTTCTTAATAGTAAATTGCAATTACCAGCAGCTGATTCGAAGAAAATAGGTAGCAGCTGCATGCAAATACGCATTTTCTCTTATAATTTCAGTTTGTTGCTGTTTTTGTAGGTTAAGTATAAATATTTTAATTTCTTTAAGCGTAAACGCTGTCTATAAACTAAGGGTCTTTTTGAACTCATTTGCTCTGCATTTGTTATATATTTAACACCTTATTTCTTACAGTTATCTATATTAAATTCATTAACCTCAAGTTATATTTAACGCTTTATTATTCTCTCTTTCTCCACAGATGCAATTTTTTAAAAGAATAAGCGTTAGAAATTTTTATATTTCCGAAACAATTAAAAAAATTTCGAACTCTTGTAGTTTCGAAAAAAATTTTACGCCGAATAAATATACACTAAAAATAACATGTGAACATTTCGAGAAAAGTCCTACTGAAAAGGTATTAACACCGAGAAAAAAGTAACTGCGAAAATTTGAAATTTATTTAATAACAAAAAACAATTTAAATTAAAGAAAAAAATGTTTAGTTTTAAAAACTGCGATGTCAACGCACAACGGATTTATATTACACCCCAAAAGGCCACTGCGAAAAATATTTTCACCGAATTAATATGTGGATAAAAATAATTAAACTATGAAACTTCAAAAAAAAAAACTAAAAATCCAAAAACAATTTTTAATAAAATATATTTACTCCGAAAATTCAGAGTTTACTTAAAATCAAAAACGCTTGGAATTAAAGAAAAAACCATCGACGCTCAAAAGGATTTACTTTTAAAAATTTTGAATTGATACTTACGCCAAAAATTTTAACACCGAAAAATTCGTAGTGGAGTTAATCAAAGAAAAAAATATGCAACTACAGCATGACGACCTTATTTTTAGATAGAAATATTATACATATATATAACAGAATTAAATGTTGTACAATTCTATGCGCTGAACCCAGCATAACCTCTACCACGCTGTAATAGAGCAGGAGAGTTTTATATTATTATTTTTTTTTTGAAAACTATGGGGACGTAAATGCCACAGCAAAGATTAGTAGAAATGGAAATTTTTCATCAGAAATATGCATTTAATGCACAGCAACTATTACTTTTGGCTTTTATTATTCTCACGCTAGTTGTTGTTGTTGTGCCGCTGCTGCTGCTTATAATGCGCTGACATTTAATCAAGTTTGCTGCCACAACCGTCACCGCCACAACGCCCACAACTGCCAACCAATGCCTTTACTTGTGCAACATGGCATTCAGCGCCTTTTCTTCCAATACTATTTCCTGCGCTTGCGGTTGATAGCAACAACACTGCGCTTAATCGTAGTCAAAATGCCGCAAATATTTCAGCGTGACAGCGAAAATGCGTTGCAGCAGCCAGCATCGAGTGGTGCGAGGGAAAGGCGATGCTTAAACGCATTAAATGCAGCAACCAACCGCAGCCATACGCCTGCACTGACAGCGTAGCGAGTCATTGTCGCGAGTTAATGTAATTTCAGCACTTATTTACCGCTGACATCTTTTTCGGCAGCAGCAATGAAAATGCAAAATTTTTGTTATTCTACAGAATAAGTTATTTGCTTACGGTTGTTTTAGTTGTAGTTGTGATTTTATGTAGTATGACAGTGTACGTCTGCAATTCATCGAGTGGAAGACGCTAAGGCGTAAAGCAAGCCGCTCTCTATAGTAGATTTGTGACTGCTAGGCAGCAGTCGTCACTCAGCCAGCAGGGCGTATGAGTGACTTGTTGTACGCCACAATACCTACCATCACTACTACAACTAACGTTGATTTCATGGCTGAGCGCTGTGCATAGCAAATGACAAAGCGACAGCGTCAACTATTAACCACACACCTTGCTGCTGACAAACAGTCAAACAATTGCAACAACACGAAGCAAAGTTGGTGAGATTGAGAAAAACCACTAAGCGCAAACGCTACGGGTAACAAAGAGCAGCTGCAGCTGCAGCAGCCTTGAGATTTGATGACATTTGTCAAAATGTTGACAACGCAGCAAAAGCAGCAACGGCAACAGTCAGGGTAAAATTAGAAAAATTACATGCACACATACACGCACAGATGAGAAAATACAAGCACAGTTCTATGGAAAAACTTCTTCACCGTTTCACTAACGAAATGCAAGCAATGCCATCATGACTTTTATTGTTGCTGCTGTTGTTGTAGTAACATCGCAAAATATTTGCGGTTTATTTAAATCTAAAAATTTGCAAAGCTTTTTATGTCGTCGTAGAGTTGCCGTGTTTGTTGTAGCTGTTTTTGCAACAGTTGCTAGTCTCATTTGCTGCAGCTGCATTTGATGTGTAGTAATGTTGCGGCAACGCTGCAGGGTATTTCGAAGATTTTACATTTTTATGTTGGATTTTTTATAATTTGGCAACTACTGCTTCATGCAAATGACTGAAAGCTGGTGGTTTGCAGAAGAAAGGTGGTGAGAAGGTAGTGAAAAATAGTGAAAATATAGTTCATTTTAATAATATTTTCAATATGACTTACGTGAGAAAAGGTGTATAGATTGAATTTTTGTGTTGTAGGTGACTTCCTAAGTGATTCCAAGATACTCCGAATATTATTGTTACAAAAAAAATATATTATTTAGATGTTCTTGTCGCTTCGAAAAAATTGTGAATGCACGAAACGCACAGAAGTGATAATATATTTAACCTCACTGTGTGTATAAGCAGACATTCGGAGTAACTCCGAAAATCTCCGAATCAGTCCTGATAACTCGAAATACATGTATAACTCCAAATATATGTATGTATGTTATACCAAAAGTTGAGAATATGTTATTTTAAAGTTATTGGCACACCGACGTATATATGAATGTGTTATAAAAAGATTTACTTTAAGCTAAACACAAAGCTATTAGCTTTTTATGTATTTTTATGAATTTAGAAGCAACTCCGAAAAATTTCGAAAAACTCCGAATTACTCCTAATATTTATTTTTAAGCACAGAAATTGCTGCAATCTAATTTAGGCTTTATTGTCACTCTAAAGAATTATAAAATACACGAAACAGCACAGAATTCTTGAGAAACTCACTCGTATAGTTGAAAATAATTCGGCAATAAGATTAGCTGGCATACAAATGTTCGAAACAGCTGCTAAAAAATTATTACTGTTATGTAAATGCAACCTTTCATTTATAAGCTTCGGCGCTAACAAAGCATATCACGTCTTTGTGAAATGATAGTTACTCATACGCACTGTAGTCATGTTTTTAGTAATTATTCTCCAATATAGTACGCTAAGTATTATATTGTAAACTGCTTGCGTAAAGGGTTAAAATTTTCTTCGTTACTTATATTTACCATGCTACCGTCGCTTGGTTGACACGCATAATATATAATAATCATTATTTGCAATTTCTTATAAGTGTATCGCTAACTAAGCTTATAATTTGTTTACATTATTTTGTAAGTGCAAAACGCAAGCAAAACGCTTATAAAAGCCACTTCAGCACCGCTTCGCTGACAGTAAGTGCACTCGTGCGCCAGATTCAGTTGTGTGTTTGTGTTTAAAAAATATACAAATAAATTATAAAATATCTCAAATATGTCACTGCTGTCACCCGCAGTCAACCACTGGACTACGCTACTCAATTTCATAAGTAAATTTGCATTTTTTAAATCTCTACCTTTTTTGTATTTTCATTATTAATATAATTCCGCATATCAACCCACTAGTACAAACATATTTTATTGACTCGCATACTACCTGTATCCTGTGGCATCACGATTTCCCATTTGAATTGCAAACACCAGCCAATGGCGAATTCATACAGTACATAAATATTTGGCCTGACAATTTGTCGCAATCCCTGCAGCAGGACATTTACAATTTTACAGCATTTGCCGAAACGCAACTGGCCTACGGCATGCAACTCGATACGTTGGTACAGAAACTGACTATAGCCATCAGAGAATCTCACTGTGAGGTGAGTTGAGTAATCAGTCAGACTGCGGCGGCCAAAGGTGGTGAAGGAGCAAGAGTTAGGAGAAAATTAAAATAAGTGGTAGATAAGCGCAAGATACCTGCGAAATCAGTTTCATTTTGTATTTTAATTTAATTACGCATGAATTTTAATTACCACTTTTATACACCGTCTCTACCGTCTCCTGTAAATTTCATAGACTTTCGTAGCCTTTCAACAGGACATACCGAGCTTTGCGCGCAGCTTTTACAATGCCAGCAGAATATCAGTTTGGCGTTCGTTGCGTAATAAATTTCTATTTGCTTACCGTAAGGACCTGCAACAGGATACGACAGCATACTTCGATGATTCTCTTTTCATGGGTAAAGTATATACGGTATACATCAATTTATTAGCGCTGCTCTTTGCACATTTATCAATGTTGGCCGTTAAATATGTATCGCTTGAAAGTAGTCTTGTGTGTATGTGTACTTTACTGGCACTTGAATTTAATTACAGATCAACCAAATGTTTTAATAGTCGAAGCCGAGTGCGGCAACTGCTCGACGTTTGCCTTGAAAACTAATAAATTCATTGGACCGCTGGCCGAGCATCCGGAGCAACTTTATGTATTGGACCGCTATAATGGTGTGGATGGCAAATTTGAGTTGGGCGTTGATTTGTATATAGACAAGGTTAAGGACTTGCAGGGACGCGAAGTAACAGTTGGAATTTTCGATTATCGTCCCTTTACGGTAATAGATTATGTAAGTCAATATGATTACCAAAAACCTTGTTTGGTATGTTCTGAAACGTAAGAAGTCATGGCCGAGCCTATTTTTCATAAAAGTTAGTGTAAAAAATATTAAACAATATTAAACGTTATTAAGTTTCATTTATTTTTTGTTCAGGAATTACTCTTAAAAGTTCTGGAATGCGCCGAAAGTAATATTTACATAAAATTGTGCAAAAGTCACACATTAAAAAATTAAAACTTACTCCGAATAACTCCAAATTACTCCTAAAAACTTTTACACTCCGAAAAACGACATTGCTGCAAAAACTTAATTAAAATGTTACTGTTAACTGAACAAAAAACTGTTAACTAACATAACTGTTATGTACACCTAAACCCATAGCTTGATTGAAAGAAACATTGCGGTTTCTAAAAAGATTAGTTTCGGAGGGCTTAGATGATTTACTTATATAAACAGATAAAGCATCGTACTGACAAAACAATTTAGTAACTTTGAGTTATTGCTAAAAATGCCGCACTTTTCCGAGAATATTATTTGTGTAACCTTGCGAGAGACAAAAAAACAACACACTCCGAACTTTTATTATAAGCTCTCAACCATGTTATGCGCTTTCGAGAACATTTACTCACTCTTAGAAACCATAAGCTTTCCGAAAATAAATTTAGATTGGAAACCTTAAGGTTTGCCTAATTTTTTATTTCAAAATTTGCGAAAACAACTTATACTATAACACATTTGAGATATTAGAGGTAAAGCAACGTTTTCTTTTTATCTCTTTTAAGGATCGTCAGCCTCAAACTAAAGATCATTCTCCTGAAAATGTTCGCGGCACAGCACATATTGATGGCACTGAAGTACGAATGTTGTTCGCACTCTGTGAAGTTGTTAACTGTACGGTAAATACCGATACATGTGAGTATATATGTGAATTTCTGCAAGACCAAACTGTGCCTGATTTTCTCTTTTTACTTTCCGAATAATAGCTGAAGATGATTGGGGCACTTCTTATGCAAATCTGACAGCGGATGGTATTTTCGGTTTAATAACTTCCAGAAAAGCGCAATACGTTGTTGGTGCTTTATATTTCTGGTAAATTTTTTACTCCCTATCACTGCTTTTTTAGCTCATACTTCTTTTGACTATTTTTTATTAGGCCCGATGACTACCGCTACTTAGATATGTCCTTATTTATTGGCCGTTCTGGCGTCACTTGCCTAGTGCCATCGCCACATCGTCTCACCAGTTGGCTACTACCACTTCGTCCCTTTCAACTCACGCTTTGGCTAGGCGTATTTGCGAGTCTGGGCGTTGAGGCGCTCGCACTCTTTTTCACACGCCATCTAGCACCATCCGATACTGAACCACAATACGGGTTAATGGAGAGTTTTCAATTTGGCTATATTACTACGTTGAAGCTATTTGTATCGCAAGGCTCGGACTACGTGGTGAATTCACATACTGTACGTATGGTGCTCTTCGCTTGCTATATGATGGACACGATTGTGACGAGTGTGTACGGTGGTGGTCTATCTGCGATACTAACGCTGCCGACGTAAGTTTCAGACTCAAATATGTTTACCCCCTTTATTTCTTTTCTTTTTGTCGTTTTTTTAAATATTGCTTAGCTTGGAGGAAGCCTCGGACTCTGTAGAGCGTCTGTACAGACATGGTATACCCTGGACAGCAACTTCACCTGATTGGGTAATTTCACTGAAAGGCGCTGATGATGATGTGAGTTGTGTCTAGATGGTTGATCTAGTTGATTTCTATTGCTGTGCTTAAGCTTTTTGTTATGTACTTGTAGCCAATGGTGGAAAAACTTTTGCAAAAATATCATGTTTACACATACGAACAACTAACAGAATTTGCGAAGACAGAGAATATGGGCTTCATCTTGGAGCGTTTGGCATTCGGTATGTCTCTTATATCGCATTTGACCAAGTATGATAATCTCGATGATACGAATTCACATCGCATGATTTGCTCATGATATCATGATTTTATTACAATACAAATCCATTTATTTGCGCAAAAATCAAATATCATTCGAAAACAATTCAAGCGGTTATATCAGATCATTAATTTCTGGCATCACATATATTTGATATACCATATACAATATATATATATATTATATAGTAAGAACAGATATCACATCGCTCACATATTTTATACCCTGTTTACGTAACTAATATTCAACATCACGTGACGTTCATTTTGGTACAATTTAATTAAAATTTAAATCAGTACTATAGGTCTTCACATCATATGATATAAAAAATATTACATCACTTTTTTGCAAGTATTAAACGTAGTTAAATCAAATAGTCTCACAAAACTTTCAAGTATCTTTCATATGTATTGTATTTCTTCATTTAATTTTGATCATATCGCTTGCGCCTCATATCTCGAAATCGCACCATGTTATTGTGTTTGCGTTACTACTATTTAGATTCATGTCACATTTATTTCAAATCAATATAAGAACAATATGGCATCACATCATTTATATAAAATATTACAACATATGATATGAAATTAGCAGATGATTTTTCTTCATAGCATTAAATTTCGTCGAAGCTACGTCAAAGAGTCCCACAAAAACTTTAATCTTGTCACATCACATTACAAAAAATCACTAGATAAAATATCCCGCCACGTGTAGTGTTACAAAAATCACATGTTCTTTAAAATAACCGTATTGCAGTTGCAATAAGTCAAACTCAATTTGTCATTTGTATTTTATTTTTATTTCCCAAGGTCATTTTGGCAACGTTGACTTTCTCACGGATGAGTCCTTTAAACGCCTCAAGCTCATGATTGACGATATTTATTTTCAATATTGCTTCGCCTTCGTGCCACGCCTGTGGGCCTTGCTGCCCAAATTGAATGATGTGATTATGAGAGTGCACTCAACCGGTTTGGATATTTTCTGGGAGTGGGAAGTTGCTGCCACTTATATGGATGGCCAGCAGCAAGAGGAGATACAGGCATCCATGTATATGGATTTCGATGTGGGCCCAGTTAAATTGGATATGGGAAATTTCATAGGTTTGGTATTGCCTTTAATAATTGGCTTTGTACTCAGTATCTTTGCTTTTATCGGCGAGCTGGTCTACTTCAAGCATGCTCAGAAAAAAGCTCAAGCCTTGAAAATTGTAAACTGAGTTAATATCTGTCGAATGTGTGATATAAGCAAAGCTCAAAAAAGGAATTCAGAATTCAAGAAATGAAAAAATAGTAGTAAATAATGCCAAGCCCCACACAACAATTTTTTGTCCTGAATAATTTAATATTTGTATCTTAGGTCAATTTCGTTCACCTAACATTGCTTGAAATTCTCGGTAGGTTTATTAAATATATTCACACACCTCGAATTTAATTTCAATAATAAAGTAGTCTTCAAAAGGAAAGATGATGTTGTTTTATTAACTATTTATATGCGCTTTCAATTCTCAACTGGTTAATGTCTTTCAAAGGTAAGAGTACCCAAATAATTTGTAACTGATATTTTATATAAATATAAGTAAAGTTTTTGATTAGAAATAAATTTACTTTTTGCATTTACTCCAAAATTATCATCTCTGTTGTACCCACGTACACCATACAACGGCATCAAACTAATGAAGAGTAAAATGAATCCAGCTACACAAACAAGAAACTCCTTTTAATCTGCATACGTTTTCACATATCCATATTAAAATCAAAATTTTATACACATAGTATATATGAGCAAACTTATGTATCCACCAAATTCTTGTGTTCACGAACAACACAAATAACTACAAAAACAAAAAGTATTTCTTCAAGCATAGCTAATTAGTTTAGGAATTTCAGTCGTCAATAGAAACACATCACAGAGAGCGCACGCGGAAGGCAATCAAGCAGACGGACCGCTGTGGGAACGGCATAAGCAAATTTCTAAACAACACCGCCGCTAAGCTACTATGCCGGATCCTTCACAATTTTTGATGTATGTACGCGCTTCTGGACCATCTCAACCGCTGTGCAGCAGTGGTTAACATTTTGCTTTCTCATCTATATAAGCAAGTTATGTGGGAGTGGGTGTGGTGGAGAAAAAAATATGAAACGCATATTAGAGCATCTGTCGCTCACACCGACTGATAAATTTCCACTAAAGCGCACATAGTTATGTAGGCATATAGACGTGTGTACAACGGCACCACATCGCCACAACACAGACGCAAATAGTGCGGCGAAAGTACTTTGAGTAGCTGTATTGGCAACAACTCGAAAACTTAAGCTATTTCGCGTGCAGCTTTATGGAGCGTTCAAGTGCAAATTCAGCCGAAAACTTTGTTGCATTTTTTCGTTAGAGTTCCTTAGTGAGTTCAGCGTCAAGCTTAGCAGATAAATGTTGTTTTCGTGCATATTTCTAATGTTTTCTCGATAGAAATAAATATATCTAACGGTTTTGGTAAATATTTTTGTCAATTTTAATAAACATAATTTGGGTGAGATGGAACAGATGGTCTCGATTAAATTGTAGATATTAATTTGAGTCAGAAACCATGTGATGTGCATAAAATTTCACATTTCAGATCAATTTGCAGATCTTTCCCGGCATATTATTACTCCAAATGCAATAAATAGCTGCACTAAATAGGCAAGAAGGAGAGCAATAATTGAATTTATATAGTAAAGGATATTCTGAAGTTTAGTAAAAAGTCACATCTTGTCTAACGATTTCTTGACATGCCTATTTTATTTCTGTATTCTTAGTTGTTTAGGTTTTGCTAAAAATGCGCTAAACAATATTTAAAGCCTCAGCAAGTGACCGCCACACTTAGCATATTGTATTCAATATTCTGATAGTACTACAATTGAGAAATTTTCTCCGCAATTTCCCTCATAGAAAAATAACTCCTGCGCAAGTGCTCGTAGCGTTCGCAAAATAAATGCCGAAATTCCAAGTATATCACTAGAAAATATATAAAATTAAACTCAAATTACAAGCATTATGTAATTTTGTCTTAATTGTTGTCGTAGATTTTGTTATAAAAATTCTTTGCATCTAGGGAAACATACTTATATACACTTGTATATATCTAGATACAGCAGCATTTGTGATATACGCTCACACACACACACAGCTTCAACCACTTCAATGGCATCACAGCAAAGTATGCTCGCAAATAAAGTAAAATATCAGAAATAAATAAGAAATTCCAACTAATTGAGTAGGAGATTGCTGAAGGAATTTCATAAAATGCCCAACAACAAAGCTAAACAAAATAACAAATATTTACAACGGAAGCAATTGTAGGTACAAATAACTGGCAAGCACAGTTAGCAAAAATAATAAAAAATATTGACGAATGCCAGCGCGACAAAGAGGGCTAAAAGAAATATGATCAGATGTACATGAAAAAAATATAATGCAATATTTGTGTGTAAATATAAAAAGGCAAGTCTATCGCTTTTGACTTTGGATTTGAGTTAAAAATAAATTGTTCTTAGCAAGGTTAAATTTCGATTTTGCTCAAGGAAAACTTCAAATTTTTTCTGAGGCTTGTTAAAATAAGTGTCAAATATACCAACTCAGATAAACACTTGGTTAAGTGGTTTTCTACCTTTCGAAAATTTAAATTTTTCAGAAATTAAAAGTTTTTAAAAATTAAAATTTTTCAAGAATTAAAAAATATTAAAAATTTTCAAAAATTAAAATTTTTCAAGAATTAAAAATTTTCAAAAATTAAAATTTTCAGAAATTAAAAATTCTTCAGAAATTAAAATTTTTCAGACGTTCAAATTTTTTCTTATTTATTTGTTTGTAATTTAAAAAAAAAAAAATTATTAAATTTTGCAGTTTGTATTCTTATTAATTAAACCTTAATTTTTATTTTTATTAATTATTTCAACACTTCTTTTTTTATAAATATATTATTATACTACCGCCGCAGCCTCAAGCCACCTTTTGCAGCCAGCCAATAAGAAAACAGCTTTTATGTTATTAAACTCTGCTGCAATAACAACAATACACAAGGTCTTGCGTATGGTTACCTGGCAACTAAATATAAATGGGAGAATATCTAAGGCAAAATAAAATAGAAATGCTTACAATGTTATATAATAAACGCAAGGCAAGAAAAATGTAGTCTATAACTCCAATATAAACACAGGCAGATATCTCAACAAAAAGGTAACACAGCAAAAACAGAAATACTAACAATAATTAAGTGGTGGGATTAAAACAGAACAAAGTTGCATTATTAAATATTCTCTTCACCAAAATACTGATATATTTGATTTTTCGATGACTGCTTCTTTTGTAAGACTAACCAATTTTTTTTTATCTACTGTATGAGTCGAAATCATCGTTGTTTGAACCCTATAAAATCTATGAAATATGTATATGAGAAATATAACTTTCTGTCCATTGTGTTTAATAATTTTGAGTTAACGCTTCATTTTCTTTCACACATATGCCACAAGTATTACTTAATTATCAATAATTTTCTTTTTTACTTGCATTTGCTGACCTTCCTTTTTTACACCCTGTACAGCATATATAATATAATAAGTTTGCTAGGAAGTTAGTAACACCGATAAGAAAACATTGGAGACCCAGTAAAATGTGTATATAAATGAGCGACGTGCCGAGCTGCATCGACTTTGCTATGCTCGTCTGTCTGCTTGTCTACTTGTATGTACATACATACGCGAACTAATCTCAGTTTTTCAGATATCGATCTGAAATTTTGCACACGTTCTTTTCTCTCCAAGCTGCACATTTGTTGTAACGACCGATATCGGATCACTATAGCATATAGCTGCCATATAAACACAATGATCGGAATCAGGTTCTTGTAAGCTAAACCTGTGAAGCTTTGCAGGGTATTATAGCTTCTATGCGGTAAAAGTTAACATTTTGTCTTGCTTCTACTTGCTTTTTGCAACACAAAATTATTATTGGCTTCTAGTTTTTTTTTTTTTTTTTTTTTTTGCTGAACTCGCACTTTGACGCTGTTGTTTTCACTTTCGCAACCAACTTTTCCAGCGCGCAACCATACACTTCGCCCCCCTCCTTGCATTGCGCGCCCACGCTAGCTCTGCCACACAGCTGCACCACAGCCACCAGCAATCATTCAAGCCAGCTGAACTTTTGCCTCGAATGTCGAGCAGCAACCACAGCAACAACACTTTTTCACATTTATTACGCCAATGTGTTTGTTATTATTGCTACTTGTTGTTGTCATACTTTGTAATCGTTATTTTTTCGTTTTGTTGTGTGATTTTTTTTTTTTTGCTTTCGTGCGTTCGTTCGTTGAATAAAACTCAATCACAAATTATAAGGTATTATTGCCATGGCAAACTGTTGCGTTGCTAAGCAATCGCTTTCATCATCGTCATCAACAGCAATATACTCGTAAATAGAAGCAGTAGTAGCAATCAACAACTTCTCGCCAAACAGTAATAACAAAAACTAGAAGCCAAATTGTATGAATTTTCCAGTGTAGTGGTGTTGGCATAACGACTTTTAATCTACTATATATAGCACACATACTTGTATATATGTTGTTTTATAAATACATACATAATCATATAAAGTAGTTTGCTCTATCAAAGCCTCACAATTAGATACGGGCAGTAAAAATATACCGCTTTGTATGAACAACAATAAAAGCGTGTATACAGATTAGTTAATACATGTGGATTTCTATAGGCTTTAACAAAATTGTATATATGTAGGTTTAGGTAAATAGGTTTATAAGACAACAAAGTATATCAACATTTTATAAAGATTTTCTTGATGGATAAAGTATTTCTAACTTTCGCGAAACGTTGTTTTCGGAGTCGGTGAGGAAAATTTCTCCGCAAGAACTACAATATTTATTAGGTAAAGATGGAAGAAATACAATTTTTGTTAATAATTTTTGATTTTTGAAATCGCTCTGAAGTGTAATTTTTTCACAATAAAGCCTTCGATCATTACCTATATTCATCTGTTTTAATAATAATATTTTCTTTGCGACAATTTTAAGCCGAAAGGTCTTGCTCGCCGACAGACCTCTTTTTCGGAGATTCCTAGAGATCGGCTTATAACGTTTCTAACTTCCGACGGAATGGGTAACCATGGAGCTCGACATACAATATATTTTACTTGCGTGTGCAAAAAAAACATATTTCCTTTAATGGTATTTTATGCTAGCTACAGGGTGATCTACAAAGCTCCACTTCCCCAGCAGACAATGTTTTCTATAAAAATCTTGTTCTGTACAAGAATTAGCTCAGGTTTATGAGTCTGAGAGTGACTTTAAAAAAAATAATATTTGTATGTAGATCGGAGCATGATCGAGTCCAGGTCCAGTATAGCTGGTGAGCGTTACTCAAACAACTACATAACAAAAGCCAAGGTCGAAAGTTAGTTGAGGTTACATTCAAGATAAAATCTATGGACTTATGACATAGGTCCAGGAAAAGTATATATAGGCTTACAACAACCATAGGAGGGCACTGGCCATTTGGAGACCATGCGCTATGGGTATGCCCTATAATAGCACTTGCTGTAGCTGCAATCTCTAACGGAGCAAGGGAACGACCCTACACTTTCTTTGTAAGTGCCCAGCTTTATCACAAATCAGACATCGAACTTTTGGAATCCATCAGTTGCCAAACCTCGAATATTTATCTACAAAAAGCTTAACGGAGATAAGTAGTTTCATTAAAAGCACCGAATGTTTGAACACAACAATGGAAAATGATAACAAAATTTTGTATCATCTTATGGTAGTGTATCAAAATGGCGCTTCTAGTGCTAATTGTGCCCGAAGGAACAGCACGCTTACCTACTTACCTACTTCTACAGCCAACTGGTGCTGAGATATAAGTTTATGACGTCAAAATTGATCTACAACAAAAACACATGACAAAATTGGTCGAATTAAGGCGAAAACCATTTACTTCTGCGATTCAGAAATGGAGTTAACCACAACCTGAATTATTATACTGGGTTGCCACAGCATAAATAAAAAAAAACTATACTTCAACTGGCTGTGACATAAACATAAAGCGATTTGGTGTTAGTAGGCAGTTTTGTTGGCAAACAGTGGAAGATTATTACTGAGCGACAATTCTTCTACATACAAGTTGGTTTATAACTGAATTGTGTGAATTAAGATAAATCAACACTGTTTAACATTATTCGACATACTAGCTTTCAACTTACCAAACTCAAAAATATATATAAAGGACTGCACTAGAAATATTACTGGGAAGACAAAAAGAAATCAGTAAGCAAACGAATGGAAATGATTTCAAATTAAGACCAGAAAATGGATATAAAATTAGTAAAAGCTCTGCAAATCTTTAGATGCATGCCAGCTTAATTTATGTCTTTTAAGTAAAATACTTACTTAATACTGCGATATGTCAGAACGCTTATTAAAATATCTTTGGAATTTCTTCTGCGGCATTCCTTGAGATATAATCTCTGCTTTGGTATTGAGTTCTTACTGCTCCACAAAGCTGTTAAGGTTCAAATAATGGCTTTGATCTTCATCAATACAAAGAAAACTATGTCCAAGCGGCGCTTTTGATTGTGTTAAATCAGCCATAAAAAGCAAACGAATTCATATTTATAACACGATTTTAGTGAAATTTTGATTCAATGCTACTGATTTACTAAATATTTAGTAACTGGCTTTTTGCGACCGGTTTCGCTTTTCTTTAGCATTTCGCTTTTCTTCAGCCACAGCGTCTCGCCAGTTTCTCAGCGCTAAAAATGGCATGCTTTACATATAAAATCTTTTCGCTCTATTTTATTTCATAGTGTTACTAATTGTGCGTAAAAGTTGCAAATGCATTCTCAACTAAAGTCCGCCACCTTTTCTCCGTTCCTGCCCCACAAAATTCACTCAGGCAACAAAAGTCTGAGCCAGCAGCTGATTTACTTCTAAAAATACCATATTTTATTTTAAAAAAAATTTTTCCATGCACTGCTAGCACTTTAGTCGACCGCCAGCTTCAACCCGCCTTCGTTGCGGTTGCTGGCTTTTAACTTTGGTTTCGTATGAATTTTATAGAATTTGTGAAATTGTTTTATGAAAAATATTTGCAATATTATTAAATTAAAAAGTTTTCCGCTAACAAAAGCAACAGCTACACAAACACACCCACGCACTGTGTAAAGTGCAACAAAGTAAACAACACAAAACAACAACAACACTGACAATCAAAGCGCAATCAGGTGTTACAACAAATGCAAAGCATATTTTCCATTTCCACTTATTTGGCTCCGTTGTCTTAATTAAAAATGCTTCAACTTTAATTAGCAACTTTAAGCGTTGGCTTAGCAGGTATGCCAGGAGAATGTGGTAAGCCGCCAGCTAACAGCTCACGGTTCATAGCTCAGCCTGAGCTCATGCTGCAGCCGCTACACTCTTCCTCTCACTCTCACTCTTCCTCTCACTCTCTCTCTTCTTCTCTTATTGGTGTGGCATGAAGTCAGGGCCTTTTTTCTGATTTTATATATTATTTACTTGTTTTTCATTTTTAAATAAATACATTGTTGTTGTTATTGCTGATTGTTGTCTGTTATTTGTTGTTTGCTGTTTTTTCAAGTCGTACAAATGTTTTGTTCAGTTTGAGTTTACAACGCTAAGGCTTCTACACTGTTGCGTGCGCTCCAATTGAGCGAAGCTGTGGATAATTACTGTGTTTCTAAAGCCTCCTTAAGTTTGTGAGTTTCACTTTAAAACACAAAATAATTTTTTGAGAACATTATTTGATTTTGTATTATACAGCTCGTTGCTTTCATGCCAGCAAAAATTCTGCGGCGTGCAACAGAGTGTGTTGTGGAAATTAGTAGCAAAAGTTTTGTGAGTGTGTGCATAGATTTCCACGCATAAAAATCCACAAAGCTTAGAACGTTGCTTATAGCCAAATTATGGTTGGCAAGTTAAATAGAGAATTTCTAAAGCGTGTGGCAAAATTAATGTTGGTCCAAGTTTTTCGCAAACATTCTATTAAAATATATATTGTAGTATATACCTTTTCAACACACAATAGAAATAATACCGATATCAACTAAGCCATTATGCACTACTGTAGCTAATTGACCATAACATATGCCTTTTGATAACAAAATAAATGTTTTGCAAGAAATGCGCTTATTTTGCGCTACAGCAATTCTTAATGCTTGAATTACCATACATGACTTTCAAAATATAAATAAATGCTTTTCTTTCTTGCCTCACTTCAACTCACATACATTTATAGCTTCTAAGACATATTGGCTGCCTTTTTCATGCATATTAATTTCACAAAACGATTACTCACGCCAAATCACTTTGATTTCCATGTATTTATGCATTTCAGGCATTGCTACCTATGAGCAGCACATGAGCGCTTTTTGAAGCGTAACTGTATGCTTATACGAGCTGCTGTAAGCAAGAGTGCAAGACGTCTATTCAGTTGGGCCACTTAACTTTTCACTCGGACATAGTGCGTGCTTTGGCAGCTGCCAGCCATTCAAATCGTCATGGATATGATGCTGCGAATTTATTGCCATTTTTGTAAGGTGAGTGGCTATAATATGCGAAATATATATTGGTATGCACTTTACATGCATATTTGGTCAATTAAATACAGTAAGCGTCAAGTTATTAAAATAAGCATAATAATATTTTGTAATAATTTCTATATTAATAATATTTGAAATAACTTAAAAGCTGACCTATAAGGGATTTTATAAGAAATAATTAAAATTTTTTTCTATGCAGAATTGGAAGTAATTGAGAATTTTAACTGTTAACCAATTAAGCAATATTAAAGGCTTGGTGTACACTTTTTAAGCTGATATACTTACATATTTTACTGTTTATTCATTTTTACTGTTTTTCTTTTTTGATTTCTGCTAACACATATACAACAACAGCAATGCGAACTTAAAGCTTACACAGCAAAAAATTCAGCTTCTCGCTGTTGATTTAGAATAATGCAAGATATTGATATTAGTCTATTTTGGCTGCTATCAGTTCCCATGGACCTAACGGCATCTAGTTTCTGCAGCAATGAATTAGTTGTCACAATATCACTAGAAATTTGTCTGGTACGTAAAGAAATTATTTATCCTACATAGTATTCTGAATATCATTCATTAGTAAGCGCATAAATCAGACGGATGTTAGGCTCGTCAGCATTTACAACTCATTAAGGAGGAACAGATATATTGAAGGTAAATAAAGTTTCTCTCTGCAGTCTGCAGAGTGCCTATCTACTCAAAAATAAAATAAAAATTAGAAAAAAATTCACTCATGATGGCGTCATTGTTTGGTGAAGCGCGGTAACTCGAGCGATGAGAGTATTTCGGTAATCATGAATATGAAGTTTATCGAAATGTAAATATAATTTTTCAGATTTTTTAGTTTAGTTGTTTTCTTCTGTAAGTCGCTACTTACTTGTATATATATATATTTTCGGTTTTATGGTTTCAGATACCAGCCATACACTTTGTTTTTGAGGCTAAATTTGACCGTTCCAAGCGCATTTTATCATTTTCATTCAATTGCAGGCTTTTCAATATTTCTCTAAGATTTGCCTTTTCAACGTTTTTTTTTTCAATAAAAATTTGATTAAAAATGTTTATAATTTTTAAATATTATATTTAGAGCGCTATCATCTGTGCCTTCCAAAAATATTTCATTTATAATTTATTTAAATTTATTTGCCAGCTTATACCTTCATGCGTACAACAGTGTGCCGATAACGCATGTGAAATTATTTTTGAGTTTGCGCAATGTAGCATGCAATATTGCCGCTGCAAACTGACATTCAAACACAAACAAACTCGTTTGAATGCAAGTACTCTCGCTAAACTACGGATCAACAAAGTTAAGCTTAGAAAATCGGGCAAGCAATTATATGGTCGCAACGCAACATTTGCTTTCAAGCACAGAAATAAATACCTACAACTGATGACAATGTTCATACAATGAATTGCTTGTTATTTATATATTTTGTTACTTTTTCATGCTTAAATGGGAAACTCAAAGAATCACTAGTAATTGCGTGAATCCGCTGACATGCAAATAGCACAACTAGAAATACTATAGCTGCAATTCAGAACTTCAGTGAAGTTGCTCTTTGAGCTATATGACCGCTCAGCAGCTTGAAAAACAATGTAAATTTAGAAAATTTTTCGCGAAACTATTTATATACTGCTTATGTGTATATCTTTATTGCAATTGCTTACCTTTAGGCACAATTCGTAATATTTTCAATACATCATGCAATCTACCCTCTAAACAATTAGGCCTAAAATTTTACTGTTTTCGTTCACGCTCTTTAAAAGGTGATTGCGTAGTTGTGACTTAAAAAATGTGGGTGTGGTTTGGCAGTTCGCCAAAAAAGACGGAGCCAAAAGTAATCAATAATTGAAAAAGCTTTTCGGAAAAACCACATACTAATACATAGCAAATAGGCACCCTCAAATAAATAAATAGGCGTGGAAAAGAAAGGAACTTTTATACTTTAAAAAGGTGGTTGTGATTATATAAAATATAGAAGATACGACTCGAATTGCAATATAAACTATGTAAATTTTTTGCATTATTTTATTTTAGAAAGTATATAACAACTCGTGGATCTTATGCATTTTATTCATTAACGCTGTAGCTATGTATTATGATCTTGAATAACCTTAGAGACTTTTACGCGCTTCGAGTTAAGTAAACTCTCTTCTGTATTGGGCAAAATTACGCCTATATAATTGCTATTTTGATATTTTAAGTGTGAATTTTCTAAGAACCGAAAATGTTTCAACAGGTTGTCATGAATGCAAATTGACTTTAGTTATTTATATATTTTTGTGGTAAATGTGGAATGGTATTGCCATCTGTTTTTTTATAAAAAACTATTAAAAAAAAAAATGTGTACAACTTATTAACTTATTGCCTACATTTAGGCGCATAGCACTAAGAGACTAAAAACCGTTTATTTCCAACAACTTTAAAAGCTTTTTCAGCGGCAAGTTAATGCATTTATTCTTATGGTTTTTGTAATGACTAAACAGAATAAATGTCTTCGCGCTTTATTTAGTTTTCAGTTATTGATTACGGCACCCGCAGTCAAGAAACACTTAGTGTCTGAAAAGCTATAATACACTTTGACATCCGCTGCGACATCTGACGGAAGTAAAATATGCTATGAAAACAAGCAACTTCTACGACTAAAGTTCATCATAAAAGCTACACAGGCTTTACAAACATTAAAGGTGATATACTCCGCTATAGTGGGCAAAAAAAGTTCGAAAGCTTATGAGCAAAAATACGGATTTTTGTTTGTCAAATTAGTGGTTTAAGAGCTTTTGTGCTCCTATCTCCAAATATATATAAGAAGCGATTTTGATTATCAAAATGATTATTTTGCTAATATTTCTAGACATAAGGGGAACAAAAAAGCTGCAAAGAGGTATGTGGATATACTACAAGTATATAGCAAGTATGAGCTTTTAAAGCTTTACGTATCATTGTTTTATAGCGACGCACCATACTAGCAAGTGATTCTAGAATCTGGAGCTTTTATGGTGTGTAAATATGAGTTACTCTGAGCTTTCTAAGCAAGCGCAAGCTTTTTACTGATTCAACCCTGCACTTTAACACCATCATATTCGCAAACCAAATCAGTATTAATTCAGAACAAAATTTTGATGCCTATGAACTAGAAAAACCATTACTAGTAGTAACCCATACTTGCATTATTAAAAAAAAATACAGTTATTTTCAAACTGCGTATTCCTGTAAACTTTTCTAGCGACGAGTAGCGCAACGCGAACACACTCAACGAATACGCTTTAAACGAAAGGATAACCAAAAATTTAAGAGCCACTGTACTATTATATATGACACATACGTACAAGTATATTTTCATTGAAAAATATATACATATGGGTATATATTCATATTAATGTTTGAGTACAGCTGGTTACGGCCGAAAACATTAGAATTTATGTTGGTGACAACTGCACTTATGACCTCATAATGCTTAATATTTCAGTATATATATATATATATGTATGTATACGTGAGCAAGCAAATGTGTATGTGTGTGTGCGCATGTGTTCGTGTTCACTTTGCGCGATTTAACATTAATAGGCCTCGCTAATAGCGTACGAGCGGCTGGATGAAGTTTGAAATGGACATGGCGAACGGCTCGTTGGCCATCAACGCTCATAAAGGACATTTACTTTATGAGTTCTTAAACTGTTGGCAGGGCGAGGACGAGTCAGTTAGTTGAAATGCTGGTCGGTCGGTTGTCTGTCTGGCAGATGATGCTAGCCGATCAGGAAGTCAAGCAGCCAAATGGAGGCAAGGGAAATGGCATAGAAGATGAAGTTGAAACTGAAAGCGGAGACAACTAAATGTCATTCGAATAAGGTGGTTTGCATATGCGGATGTATGTATGTATGTGTGTGTGCTTGTATATATGTGTAGGCATTCAATGAGTTACGTGAGTAATTTAGATATGCTAATATCGTTTGTTTGCATACGCTTTGGTGATAGAGTAATAAAAAGTGAAGTGTTAACGTTTTTAAAGCCGGACATTCGAGAAATCAGTGTGTTGGTTATAAGCACTTTGATCGTTTAAGGGAGGAAATAAGGTTATTGTAGAAAGTTTATACACATTTGGTTTTAAAATTGTTTATAGTAAAAGTTTGCTTCTTCCGAAAATAACTGGGATCAATTGATACAGTTTTTAAGCCTATATATAGTGCATATACTACTGCATTGAGTTTATGTTTTATATGTGTGAGTAGGTATTTTTATACTAAACTGAGTAGGTTACATAATGTGACTTGGTAACATAAATAGACGAAAGTGATTTACATCACTCTTTACACCCTTATAACTATATATCCAGTTGATTTTAAAAATATATCGCGTCAACTTTCACTTTTAGATTTTTTTTGTTAGAAATTTTTACCCAAAATATTATTTATTTAAAGAGAGCCTCAGAAACATTTTTCTCTACTCGCTCTTCATATACATTTCCGCTCAAAAAATCTGTGTACAATAAATGTGCGAAAATCACTACTATTGTAGTGCCACCAAGGAGATATGTCTAAAGAACAACAAATATTCTGTAGTTCCAATTTATATGAATGGCTATGCGTCAATATATTTTTTACTGTTATCTACGCATACACAAAGGTAATTGCTTGTTTAACACACTTGCCGCTCAGCACGTTTCTTATAAGATACGCAAATGTGGATATGTGTTAATGTGTGTATTCCCAAGCGGTGAGTAAATATTAAGCAGCTAAAGGGAATTTGTATGTAATACAAATGTAGGAATGCCAATTCGATTTATTTTCTTAGTTTGTTATTATAACACGCCAGGCAATGAACTTGCACGCAACGCAAGCAAATTTCAGATAAATGAATAAACTAATATAAATAAAGCGAGATGTAAAAGGTTCTCATAGAATAAATGAAAAAAAGAAAAAACGTTAACTTCGGTACGACCGAAGCTAGAATAGACAACACAAATAAAAAGGTTTCTATAAAAGGAATAAATTTCTTCGGATAATATTGCATTGTCATGGATGATAATCTGTGCTTAATTTCGTGACGATATTTTCAAATAAAAAAGTTTTCCATACAAGTATTTGATTTCGATCGTTCAGTTTGTATGGTAGCCATATATTATAGTAGTCCGATAACGGTGGTTCTGCGCTGATTATTTATATATATAGGTATATACTTTATAAGGTTTTCAACGTTTGCTTCTATACTTGTGTGTTTCCAATTTCTTGGCAAACTTAGGGTAATTTTTATATTCAAGATATAAAAAGTTGTATATAAATTTGTTATTTTTTAAGTGAGAGTGATGTTTCCTGGAAATTCCAAGGCACCTAAAAAAAGACTAGCGGGCTTCGTACCATCTTAAAATCTAAGAGGACGCCAATAAGTTCATTCTAATATATATATTTTCTGTTAGATCTTATATTTTAAAGAAGGTGTAAATTTAAGATGGTCGAGAAATGCGAACAATGTTGTTGATACAAAAAAGTGATATAAATGAGTGATGACCATTGTCTGGGTCTGCCACAGTGACAACGAAGCCGTGGTTCGCGATTTGCGAAATTACTCAACGAAGACAAGTAAAATTCGAATTGAGAAAAAAGTCCAAAAATTATTTCAAATAACCATAAAAAAAGTTAATCGGGATAGCTGGCGCTATGAAGATATTAAAGAAAGATTTTTAACATAACACTTGTAAAAAATACTCGCTCTGTTGACCGACTCAACGTGCCAAAAATCAATGAAAACGGCAGCAAATTAAAAGATTCCATTTTTAATTGCTTAAGCATTCACAGTATGCTCCGGAATCTCAGCTATCTCTGCTATTTATTGCGAAATTCATGAAATGTTAAGCGCTAGCTGTTTTAAATTTAGACCCAAAAAGCTTGCGACACACAAACTTGACTATTATGAGCACATAGTTTATCAGAAATATATATTATATTTGGCACCGTGAGTGGAAACATATAAAGTGAGAAAATTGAATGTAATTAATTTTTATTTTTTTTTTTAATTACGCTATGCTATAGCAAATAATGTAAACAATCTCCACCAATAAATACTACATATAAGTTTCAGTAAAGAAAGATATAAGTTAAAAATGCAGTATACCTGTTTATATATTAAACACCATAAAAACAACATTAATCACGTTGCAGAACTGAAGATAAGCAATGGATATTCGGCGAAGTCGATTGGCGCCAAACGAATTTAGAGTTATTTACTTGAGCGTCGGAAGCAGCGGCGACTCAAATTAATGAACGCACTTAAGGCAAGCGCAACGATAAGAATACATATGTGTTAAACGTGTGTATATATGTGTGTGTTATAATTTGTTAGTTTGTGCGCTAAAGAGCAAAGCAAAATAAAAAAACTTTTGCAAACGACTTGCTGGCGATAAAAGTCAAAGGACAATGAAACAGTAAAGGCTTGTAAGAAGCATGTAAGCAAGCAAGCAAAAGAAAGCAGCACTTAATATTGCAAAAAAATAAATATAAAACACTTTTACCGCACCTCATTGAAGCATTTGTTTACAAATGAGCCTTACTTTTGCGTGCTGCTTTGAAGGACGACACTGCGTATACGTTACAAAAATGCGCCAACTATTTGTACACAACAAATACACACAAATTATAGAAATATCAGCCAACAACCAGGGCAAGTGAGCGATTTGCAAATGTCGCACGTGACACGGCTGATGTATGTCGACGCCTTGCTGGCGACCAGCGACCAGCGACGTCGTCAAGGCGCAGTGGTCGACAACCTAAACGACGTGCTTGCTATATGCAGCTATAGGCACATTAATGGCTGTCCGGTCTACCTTCATACCGCCAGCCGCTGTTTGACTGTGTTAATCACCAAACACACACACACACACATCTACATGCAAATACTTGCTCACGTAAAGACCCAAACAGATACAACTGCAGCACACTGATATTTAAGCGAGCATTTTATTCATTGTGGCACTGTTTGGCCTCAACCGCTTCATTGATTTTCCACACTCAAACGGAGCTGTTGTTGATTATAGCGCGGTGCGACGCGGCAGATAGAGTGACTGATTTTTTCGACGCGCATTAATTCGTCAACTCGTTAAAGGCGGTGTGGCGCTGACTGGCTGCCTACTTGCTGAGTGTTCATGGCAAATCGATGTTGGGTGCGACAGTGCTTTCTGTTAATTAATCAGCTACGCTGGTAGGCTGAGTGACAGACGACTAATAAGTTGCTGGATACAAGTGACATTGAAGTCGGTTTGGTGTTATATATGTACATATATGTTGTTTTTGTTGTTGTGTGTATAAATTAATTGGCAGCTGAATATGCTTGCGGATAGGTGAGCCATCGCTGGCGCGCACATGTATGTGTGCATTTGTATTTATGTGTGATGTGGGTCCAATGGCCTTAATGGGCGAGTGTGACATAGCGTACGGACGATCATTTGTTTTACGGCTGGTAAACAACTAAATCCAGTGTGAGCGAGTGAATGGGGTTACTTAAGCGAACGGGTATTCGGTTTAAGCACAAATGTACTAAATAAAATTAATGTGATTTAATAAATTAAAATTAAAATTAAAATTATGATAAAAATTAAAATTAAAATTAAAATTAAAGTTAAAATTAAAATTAAAATTAAAATTAAAATTTAAATTAAAATTTAAATTAAAATTAATACTAAAATTAAAATTAAAATTAAAATTAAAATTAAAATTAAAATTAAAATTAAAATTAAAATTAAAATTAAAATTAAAATTAAAATTAAAATTAAAATTAAAATTAAAATTAAAATTAAAATTAAAATTAAAATTAAAATTAAAATTAAAATTAAAGTTAAAATTAAAACTGAAATTAAAATTAAAACTATTACGAAAATTAAATTTAAAACTATAATTAAAAATTATATTATATAGAAATACGATTAAAAAAAGAAATAATACTAAATTTAATTAAAGTAAATAAAAAAAAAATAAAAATTAATAAAAATTAAAAAATAAATTAATAAATAAAATCAGTTGCAAATAATATAAAATACAAAAATTATATTACAAATATTTATTCATTAAACAAATTATTAAAAAACTGAAATTTCAATTAAAGTTGGAGTTAAAATTAAATAAAAATAGTATGATAAAATAGAAATTATAAAACAAATCTGGTCATCTGCCAATATGAAAAACCAGATAACCAGTTAAAACATTATAAAATATTAATAAAAAGAAAAATGCTATCAATATTTAACACATACGAACTTTGACATTTATTAAAGTGCTTAAGAGATTTATCAAAACAATGTTGCATATAAAAAAAAAAAAAACATTTGTACTTTTTGGCGCTCTAATCAAAGCACTAATCGCCAGACTAATCAACATCCTGTTGGCCATTTGCAGAAAAATTAAGCCAAATAACTGGCTAAACCAGTCGGCAAACATATATCATGACTCGCATTTTATTATTTATGACTCATTGCGAAAGGCGAACGCAATGCAAGCGACAGTGAAGCTAACAGATTGCCTTACCATAAGTAAAATTGCGTTGACCTAAGCAAAAGTCACAGCAAAACACAGCCGGGCAAAAAAACGCACAGCAGCAAATGGAGAAGCCAAGCCAAGTGTAGCAAGTGCAGTGCTGGTAGTGAACTCGAAATGCTAGCAACAAAATAGTATTGCATTGTGCCATTTTTGCACTAGAATTCCGTACGTAAGTTGCCATACTTCATTACAAGCAAACACTTATACATAGAGCGCTACGATCTGAAATACGTAGAGAAATATACACAGTGACAATAGAAATTGTGCATAACTAAAAGTTGCATGGGTCACATGGGAGCAGCACCGAAGTGGCCGTAGTAATCGTAAAGGAATTTCGGTTATTTAAGGAAAATATGCCCAAGTCCCACAAGGTGACACATGCAATGTGCATGAATATGTATGTCGGTGTGTGGTTATGATTGATAGCAATAGTATTGCCTACTTTTAGGCACAAGCACGGTTTTTAGTTGTGATGTTGTTGCTGTTGCTTCCCTTGCTTTTTTGTTGTGCTCGAAATTTGCAATTGCAGTTTGCAGTTTTATTTCATTTTGTAACTCCGGCGTTTTGTTTTTGTAATTTTACTTTCCTTATCCATTCGAGTATAGGCATGCGTTGCCTTATTCCTGTTGTTGTAAGCAAATATAACAAATTTATTTCCAGCGGTTGGCAGGCAATTTGGCACAATGTTGCGCACCCAGCAGGCATGCATGTGGTGGCCATTAAATTGCTGTGGTGGAAGTGTGCAGCTAAAAAGTGGCAACTTGTTGTATTTGTAATTTAGAATTATTGCTAAGTACAGGTGGTTAGTATAAAATATTGAATTTATGTATTAATTATGTTAAATATCATAAATATTTTGATTAAAAGCTTTTGTTTTGGCCTTTATCTCGTTTGTTTAGCAAGTTAATCTTCAATGCTTCGATAAAATTGCCTTACTTTTATAGCCTTTGTGGTGAGTTGGGTACAAAAAAAAAAAAACCTGGCTCTAAGCGTAGAAAGGTGTTTAGTGTGCGAAATCAACACATCTGGTTCAAAGGGCTTATTTCATTATAACCTTGCTTACGCGCCTGAACTCCTGCAACACTATTTGGAATGTTCTTTTATCAAATAAATTGCTCATATTAAACACTGTTAAACCAAGCTTGACATTATAAAGTAACAAATACAATTTTTAACTCTTTTCCCGTCCATGGTATCAAAAGTACATCATCTAAGCGAGTTTCTTCATCTTTTAGATTTTTTGCAACAAATAGCCCCTACATATAGTCGAACGATTTCAATTTAGATACACGTAGAGGCGTTTGCGCTTAACATTTTAAATAACACCAGCATTTCCATTACCTTCCTCAAACGCCTTAAAGTATGCAACACCATTTTAAATTTTTTTTTTTTTAACTTGCGTCACAAATTTTGCTGGTTGAGTGCCATCGTTAAACTCAAAATGTAAACAAAGTGAAATAGCTATAATAACAACAACAGCAAAACAAAAACAAACAATGAAGTCATATACTGCATATCGAGTGCATAAAACAAATTGTCAATTCTGTGTTGAATTAACTAAAGGCGCGCTAGACATACACACACACACACACACTTAAATAACAAAATTTACTGCAATAGCTATGTTGCGCTTATGCGAGCGAGCGTGTGCCAAGTAGTGAGTAAATGAAAGTTTCGTGAAACTGCTGACAACAAATGTGGTGACATTGGCGACAACAGACTTTTCGGCCAGCTACGAACAATCTAACAACACAAAGCAATAATAATGTTGACAACAAGTTGCAACCAGTACAAATATCGTGTTGTGCAACAAGCGGTAATACTGGCTGAAATCATTTCAAGCAAAAAAGCAGTCAACTTACACTCATAATCACATACAGCGACACGTGTAGATGTGTGTGTATGCGCAAAAGTTTTGTGATTTGTAAGCGAATTGTAGCATCTACTGCTGCATACCAGCGGGCACCCTTGCGCACTCCAACTTAAGTTCTAAAAAAAAACAAGAAATGAATTTAATGAAAGTAAAAACTTTCAATTTAATCCTTGCAGCGGCACTCCCTGCCACTTATCGCAGACGTTATGTTGTAACCGCATATTGTCTTAGCGGTTTGGCTGTCGGCCACGCTGTCTCACTTTCGGCGGTTGCTGAAGTTTCATTTGATAGCTCCGAATTTCTTGATTATTTTTTAGCAATACACTTGCATTTTGGACGTTCATTCGCTCCTTCCCTGATTTGCTTGTTATTTTTGTTTGCTTGTCTGCCCCCCTGTTCGTCGCTTTGCTTGTGTCTTTGTCTTTGCTACTTAGTGATTTTATTATGATTATAACATGGTTTTCTGTTGTCGTTCGTTGGTGGTTGTTTGTTTTGTTTTGCTCTTAATTTTCTTACTCATTCATTGCCTATTGTTTTTGTATGGTCGTCTGCTTGTGGCTGCGAACTCTTCATCAAGCTACTTAATGTTGAAAGTTTGAAATTAGCAAAAAAAAAGTCTGCTGCTGGTTGTCTTAAACGCCTCAGCATATTTTTGAGCAAAATTTTAAAAGTTTCGCTGCCATTAAACATTGTGAAACGATACATATACTTCCTATGCCATAGTAGTTTCCAATTTTTTGGCAGATTACAGGATCAGGCGCATATTACCTGGTGTAGGTTGTCACAGTATAAGGCTTTTTGGGACATTTATTATTGCTTAGACAATGATGGAATCTCCAAAGAAATTTTTCAGATCGGATCACTCTAGCATAATCCTGTCATACAAATTGATCAATCGAAATCAAGAGCTTGTGTGGAAAACTTTTTTTATTTTAGGAGATATCTTCCTGAAATTTAGCATGGACTTTTGTCTAAGGCAACGATCTATAATCCGCAGAAACTGTTCAGATCGGATCACTATAGCATATAGCTGTCATACAAACTGATCAATCGAAATATATTGCTTGTGTGGAAAACTTTTTTTATTTTAGGAGATATCTTCACAAAATTTGGCATGACTTATTACCTATAGTTGTGAAGGGTATATAAGCTTTGGTGTACCCAAGATTAATGTTTTATCTTGTCTGTCTTTATACTGCTTTCGAGTTATTGATATATTACTAGGACTGTGTTCTCAATTATTTTATAAATTTTCTATATACATATATTGCTTGGAGAAGTAAAAACCCCAAATCAGCTTCAATAGTACTGACATATTTTTCAAGAACTAAGTTTTGCTCTTGCGGACTTTTTTGATCGATAAATTGTAGTATTGTCTTTAGTCGAGTTTTCTATCATATTTTCGTAATAAAAAAATAAATTAAACATATCAATACTTCCACTCTATATCTACCTTAGTTAATGTTACTCATCTTTGCTGTACACAACAGGCACTCATAAAACAAACTCCAGCAAAAATATTAAGCCACTAAATGCACGTGTTACGAACAATAATTGCTTATAAGTGGATGATATAACATGTAACAATCTAAAGCCACGGAAAAATATGTGAGAAAGGTAGTGCAACAAAACTGAAAAGTATGACAACAAAGAAGTGAAAATCACAAGCTTTGCGGTCGCAGCCAAATGGCACAAAAGCTTCGAAGGTGGGGAAAGTAAAAAAAAGTAATAATTTGTGAAAATGTGTGTGTATGTGTGTGTATGTGTGTGTATGCAGTGAAATGAACATACGTAAATGCTGGATGAGCAGACAAGCAGCGTAAATGGTAAAACAGATGAAAGAATACGATGAAATATGCAGTAGGCTTAAAGCATAGTGAAGCTCTGTTCAAATTTATGAAACGAAGAAGTCGTAAAACTACATATATCTAAAATGAAGAGTACATACATTTTTAAATTTGTATTCAACCACTAATGCTTATGATTTTTCTCCCTATTCATACGACTCACTTGCTTACCATTTGATGCACAATGTGCCTCACCTTAGTATAGCGAACTGGAGCATGCTCACCGACAAGTGGTGCACTACCCCAACAGATGCGCAGCTGTTGAAGGGAAAAAATGACAAGAGGCGCACAATGCAGCGTAGTGCACACGCAAAGAAGTGCGGTGCAATGAGTAGTGTACACACTTCATATAAAATCAAAAGCATTTTTAATTGTGTATGATGTGGAAAGTAGTGTCTGGAGGCAAATAAAATGGTAAAAGAAAAGGTTAGAGTGAATGTTGTAAGTGAAATTGTAAGGGGTCACATGGCATATTTATATAATTTTGCTACAACATATTTATGCTTATAAACTAAGCATACATAGAGTCGACTAGGCAACCTGTCACGGGTTAAATTGTGGCATGAAGTGGCACATGACGTATAACAGCAGCAAGGAATATGAAAAAATGCAAAACACAGAGTTGTTGTGCCTTGACAATTTTGTGGGCACACTGTTGAATAGAGTTGAGTCGAGCTACGGTAGGCAACAAAGCGGACAGGCAATAGAGGGGCTCTTGTTTACATACAACTCAATGCAAGGGCCGCCTGATGAGTGATGTGATAATGAAGTCCGCAGTAAGATGACGAAGTGTTGCATGTCGAAGACAAAACGGAAAAATTTTATTGAAAAAAGAAACTGAAGTCAACTGAGAAAGCGCAACGCAACTGAGACCTACAGGGCAAATATTTGAATTGCTTTCTGCTACGAATTCCCAGCACAAGTCACACTTGGACAATTTATATTTACTTGCTGCTGACAATGCTGACACTGCTGCAGCTGCCGGGCAGTAAAAAGCTAGCAGTGCAAGCTTCTACTCTTATGCTTTTTTGCTTAGGCTTACGGCTGCAAATGAACAGCGCCAGTGAATAAAAGGAATGAAGTTAGAAAGTAAAAATTAAAGTAAGTGGAAACTGCACAGCATAGAAGCGCAGTCGAGCAGCTGACCAAGGAGTAGTGTCATGCTTATATTTACACTTGAAAGATAAGAAATGTAGCTGGCGGAATGCAATAAAAAGTACGAGACTGAGCAAGGTAGTCCGGCACTTTATGTCATCACTTCGCTTTAACTTACTGCAAACAAGTACTTTTGAGTTAGTCTTTTTTTTTGCCATATTTATTTTTTTTTTTTTTTGTTTTTCTCTTATTAATAAGGAAACAAAAAAAATTAATTAGTTAGAATTTATGTTGACAGCAGAATGACGTGACCAAATGACAAAGGCAGCCAAACTAGTTGACAACAGCAAATCAGATTTTTAGTCACACTCTGTTGGTATTTTCGTGTTTAATGACGTGGCTGTACATAATTTGTTATTGAAGTGGATATTTTTGTGTTAAAAGAAGTATTTTTATGATATGGAAGCAGCATTGCCAAAAAAGTTGGATTTGTTTGAAAAAAATAAAAAAATTTTTAATGCACATATTGTCCACTAATATATAATATTTTTTTAAAATGAATCTATAAACCAAATTTTATATTTTTATTATATATTCTTTCATATAGGGTTAAGCTATAGCAAAGCATTTATCAATCAACAAAATTCAAAACAATGTCAACTAAAAAATTTTAAAACTAATCTCTTTCCAACTAAAATTGCGAAAAAAAATAAATTGAAATGCATTTTCTATGTCAAACACTATTGCCAGGAACCGTCACTAGCCAACATACAACAGTATAAATTTTTAAACAACAGCATTGTTTAAATCTCTCAGACTCAACCTCAATACCAACGTCAATACCAACCTCAACCCCAACAACACTACCACACTAATTTCTCACATCATTTCACTGTCAATTGCAAATGCACAATTAAAATTGGCTGTCTGTCCAAGTAAATTATTGCATACTTGTATGTATATACCTAAACATACATATATATACATATATGGATCTATGTGCAACAATAACTAATACCAAACACCCTTGAGCACACAAGAGCGCCTTACACACACACATATGTACAAAACAATTGCTGGCCTGCCAAAAAGTCACTTATACGCCATGTATGCCTCCGTACTTCACTCCTCTGTTAGTCGCTATCCAATTGAGATTTTAAATTAAAAATCGATATTAATTTCATTTCATGCAACAATAGCAGCATGAACGTACAACAATTCTATTTGATTGCATTTTCGGCATTGGTCATGAGTAACAACGATTTTGCCTTCGTTTTTGTTTTAATTTCTGAGAAAATAAATTTTATTTGCTGCTGATTGTATTGCTATTTCGATTTTTGTTGACTAGAACTCAACTCATTGTCGGTGTAAGGAAATGAAATTTCATTTCATTTGACAGCAAATATAAATGCTGAATGAGTAAGTAGGAAATTTGTAGAAGAGCGCATGCCTATGTGCGCATATGTAAGTATAATAAAGGGGAGATTTTTGAAATATATAACATAAACTGCTTGAAGCACAATTTAAAATAAAAAGCAAAAAAAAAAGTTTTTTTTTTTTAATTTTGTGAAGATCTTTGCTGCAGGTGCCCATAAGTGACATGTAGATGGCGCTGCCACAAATTTATCCGTTTCATTGGCTAAAGAAAACGGTGTGGTTTAATGAATGAAAACCAAGTTTCCAAAAAGCGTTATATGCACCTAACAGCGACTCATGTTCGACTAAAAGAATTTTTTTGTATTTTATATAGTTTTCGTAGATTTTCAAACACAAGTCTGATATATAGCTGCCGCTGCCGCAACAGAAAAATAGTCTTGACTCATAAATGACTTCTTATATTTAAGGAATGATATATGAAAAAACTTTTACATATTTCTGGAATACAGCTGTTATTTTATTAACAGCGAAAAACAGTTTTCGTTGAGATCAACAAGGTAAAATGTCAAAAGAAGTTTGATTTAAGGAAAAAATATGTGCGATTATATCACACAGTTAGAAAAGGAAAAACTTCTTTCGATTTGCGTGGCGAAAATGCGAGAGTTGCACTTCTAAGCAAGTTCGCTGAAAGCTAGACATAAGGAACAAAATATATTAGAAGATTTGAGTGCATCAAAAACATTAAGCTATACGAAAAAATTTAGCATATAGATCATTATTTAAAGATAATCTTAAAAAAAAAAAATATTAGTAAACAGGAAATATTTATCAATGCAATATATCTAAATCTCACATTCTAACAAGAATTAAATGTACTTCAAAAAAAAATTTGGGCAAACTCGGCTCACCGTAGCCCAGTGTTATCATCCACACGTTAAGGAAGCACAGCAACTACATTTTTCGTTAGCCTAGGCTTTTTCTTCAGCTTTTGGGTGAAATAACTGATGAAAAGCTGCTTCTATGAGTTGATAGTGAAACTAATGCGGCAACAAGAGTGCTTGTAGCATGCACTATACACACTTTCTAGCTCCAAACCACAAGTCAGTTTTCCCATAAGCATTAGGCAATTGACAATTTGCATGTTGACTCAAGGTTATGCACATAAATCTGTTGCTGATCCATTGTGACCAGTGACTGCCACCAACTGCAACTAAAATGTGCCCCTGTTGTTGGCGACAAACTGCTAAGCACAGCATAACGTAGCCACGATGAGGCACAACTCCAACAACAAACAGCAAAATTGCAAATGAAAGACTCTAAATCATCGAAACAGCAGCTTTTGTTTGATAATAGCTTTTGCAGCTGATGATGGAAAATATCATAGCCGAAGCTGGAGCAAAAACTGGTTGACAGGTTGTTGGCAAAAATAATCCAAATCAGTCAACGCAGGTAAGTGTGCATAGCAGACATGCGATTACAGACGGTCATTGTGGTATTAGTGGGAGTAATAATGTATGCTTTGACACATATCTATATGCAGGTGAGTGTGTGTGCGAGCCGCTGTAGGTAATATGTCACTTTTTCATTTCAATACATCAGTCGGATAAGCAGAAAAGTGCCTGCCTGGCTTGAGGTAACAATAAAGTAAATGTAATGGAAATATGCTGCGTTGAAAGTGATGATTCAGGCGCACAAAAGAACACAAACACATACACACTTATGAGTGTATACATAACCATTTTTGCTTCATTGCTAGCCTGTTGTTGTTGGTCGTCGTATCAGCAGGTGCTGACATTGACATGCCACACCACAGCATGTGCGCAGGTGTGTGCGCTGCCAAGTTGAGTGGCTAGCAAAACTAGTTGCCACACACACACGCGCTGGCAATCACAAACTGGTATTTCCTCCACTAGCTAATGAAAGTGCATGCAGTTGCAATGATATAAGCAACAACAACAACAAAACGAAAAAGAAATGCAAAACGAAATATTTCTTTGTTGTACAACAACATAACAAAAGTGCAGGCTTAAAAGTGGCTGTCAGCGCTCAAGCGGCGTGTGAGCAAAGAGCGCGTTTGACAAGCACCGCTATGCAAGGCAACTCTATGCTATTGTACGTTCGCCGTCATCTTGTCGCTGCTGTTAGTGTCGTGTCAGCTGTATTGTGTGCCTTGTGTGGCTGTATCCTAGCTGTCAGCTGTAAAAGTTCTCATTTGTCAACGCAAATGCCAACGATATTCGTTTATGTAAAAAGGCCGGTTGCTCTGCTTCTGCTCCTCTCTTCGGTCACACAAAAATTTGATACTTTTTCGGCCTGCACATGTGTATACAAATCTGTCTAAGCTCCACAAAAAAAGACAAACAACTCTGACTTAACCTCTCCATTTGATATGTTGTCACTTTGGCTGGTGTTGTTAGGCTGCTGTTAGTGGCACTCATGTGCAGTTTATATTAAAATAACTACATGCAAGCAAATCTCAATTCAACTTTACTTACACACACACACCTAAACATATAGACAATAATATGTGTAAGGTGTAAATAGTGCCCTCTATGCACTACACTCTTACAAATCGCATGCAAATCACACTTAGCCGGCCTCTTTACACTTCTCCAAACTGAATTTTTTTTTTATTTGTCTAGTTGTTGCACATTGTTGTGCCTAAATCCCAGCTCAACTCTTCACAAACTTTATATTTTGAGTGTAGTTTTTCTATTGTGAAAACTAACTGGCATTAAGCTGGGTAATGTTATGCAAATAGCTAAGTGTTGATACTAGTAAAGGTGTAGGCTAAAGCTGTTTCTATGCATGTAGCAAGTTTGTTGTTGTGTGCTTACCTTGGAATATTAGAAATGTCTGTGCTGTGTGGTATGAGAGATATGTATTGTATGTGAGCTTAACGTAAAGGAAATAAATCATAGCAACATGTTGCTGCAAAAATATGGTGGCCAACAAAATTTTGTCAAACTAAATGTTGCTGTACAAAAACGGATATACTTAAAAGTCGGTTTTAAAACATTAGTAAGCAAATGTTTCACACACATTTTTCAAATTAAAGCAACATGTTATTGCAATATTGTTGAAAACAAAATGTTGCTACACACAATTTGCTAGACTAGAAAATTCTTAGCAAATTAAATATATAAATATTTAACATATTAATTTAAATTATATTTATAGACACGTATGTTGCCAGCAACACATTTTGTTTTATTTAACATCATTTAGACACATTAACGTGTACATACCAAGCATATATTTCTTCCACAGCACTATAACGCGTACCACACATTTTCTGCTTAAGAAAAAAAACATAGCAACATGTTGCTGCAATAATGTTGCAAACAAATTTGCATAGCAAAATGTTTTGAAATTACTCAACAAATTATAAATATAAATATAGTTTCATATAAATAAGAAAAAACCAAAGCAACATGTTGCTGCAATAATGTTGCAAACAATTTGTTGCTATGCAAAATTTGTTTGACTAGATTTCTTTAACCAATTATAAATATAAATATATTTTACACATAAATTTAAATAATGTTTCAAGACGCGCATGTTGCCAGCAACACATGCTTAGAAAAATAATATTAGCGAGGCACATGTTGCTAAATACATAAGCATTTCACAGCACTACCAAGTGTATAACATATTTTCTATATCAAAAAAAAATTATAACAACATGTTGCTGGAGTTATATTGAAGTTATATTGTAAGCAATATGTTTAGATTTATAGAAATAAATTATCACACAATTTGTGAATAAAGTTTCTGTGAATCATAATCTTCTAATATTGTTTGCATACTTTGAAAAACTCACCGCATTAGCAATTCGAAAGAGGCCCACTATTTTAATCTTCAAACAATTTTGCATATTTCAAGAAGATATAGAAGGATTTTAGTCGCTGACTTTAGAAGACTTTTCTAACTGCCTCGGAAAACAAATCGTTTTCACGAAAAATCGAAGCTCACCTAATATCTAATAAACTCAAGCTTTAAATTTCAGGGTATTTTCTAAATTTCAGGCTATACTTCCAATTAGACTCTAAATATTTATTTCATATGAATACAGAAACTGAAAATATTAAATTCTTTCGCATTGGCAACATATAAATATTTCCATTCAATTGGCAACAAAAATGTGCGAATTTCTAATGAAAACTACTGATTTGCTTTGTTATGCATGAGTGAGTGCGCAGTTGCAGCGTTATGTGTGTGTTTTAACTACACAATGCAACGCATACACACAAACACAACGACTTCTCTTTGTTACCGCTGGCCGTTGGCTATTTCAACAATGGTAGCCGCTGCAAGCCAATAACGGCATGTGAAAGCTGCTATGAAATGTGTTTAGCCAAAGGAAATGGCAATTGTTTTAGCAAACGCTTTTCTATTTTGCTTTCAATTTTCGCATTGCCTTTTTCATTGCATTCTAAATTCCGGTTTTGCATTTATTTGCGCTCTTAATTTTTTGTTTATTGATACAACACGCTTTTATTTCGAAATTCGTGCAAATTTTTCCTTTCCATTTTTGGCAGTCACAAGCTGCAAGCGCTTTCGTTGGCCGCATTTCGCGCTTTAGTTGTGCATTTTTATGTTACAGCTCACTTGCCAATATACAAGTATATGCATAAATATTTCAATATACATATGTATACTTGTGTTTGTATTGCTGTGTATTCTTTATTTGCTTTCTAATTTCTTTTTCTGGCATTGCATTTTAGATTCGTTAGCGAGACTCGGGCGTTTTGCTAAAATTGTATTTGAAATTGCGTTGCTCTCCCGCAAATAATTGAAATGGGCCTATAAAAATGCTGGCGTTCCAAAAACGCATATATGTAAGTAACCTTATCCTTTTAGAAGTAAAATTGTTTGCAATTGATTAAAAAGCATATAGTTTGGCACAATTGTTTTCGGTTTTCAACCAAAAGGCATTTAAAATGTATTCAGCTGTGGAGCAGGCGTGAGAGTATAGCGAGTGTTCAGTTACTAACTTATTCTGCGAAAAAAAACCACAAAGGCATTGGGGAGTCGAAAGTTTTGAAAAAATATATTTTTTCGTATTTTTTTGGCTAAAAGAAATTAACTAATGCCTTTATGAGAATTCAAGTAGCTCAGATGACACTTGGGCCGATTTCCATTTTACTATTTGACAAATTGAGTATTACTTATAGATCTTTTACTAAAAATTAATTACTATTATTTCACTTACATATATCTTTATTACTTATAATTTCCTTAGGATAATAAAACTCTCGTTAGCATCAGCTGATATCTGAAGCGCTCTCTTGTACTTGATTTGAATTAAGCGCATAGTTACGGAAGTTTTAGCAAACATCTGTATACCGATTACTTTAGGAATACTAAGTCTCCATAATTTTACTCCCTTTCTTAAAAATGTCCAGTACTTTACTCTCTCTAAACTCAAAATTTGCTAATGACAACAACAACTATTTTTTACTCTTTTATGTGTTTTCTTCTCCCTCTATCACTATCTTTTCTTCATGATCACTCACTCGCTCTCTCTCTCTTTCTCCTTCTCTGTTGCTACTTTTCTGCAGCCTGCTCTTCATCTTCTTTGTAATGCTCTCTCTTTCTAATTCTCCTTCTTACTCTCTCTAACTATTTTATACACTCTTACATGTTCTCCTCTCCCTCTACAACGGTCTACTTCTCCGTATCTTTCTGTTGATCTCACTCTCACTTGTTACCTCTCTTTAGGCTGATCTTCATCTTTCTTCATATGCTATTTTTCTCTTCCTGTCTCTTGCTACTCTTCTCTCTCCCTTTTTTGTCTCATTCTGATCTCTTGTAGACCGTAATCTGTTTAATAAATCTGTGCATTACTCCTTAAGATTATTTCAGCAACATAGTCCTCTATTTTTTCAAAAGATACTTTTTTTGAACACTCTTTCTTCTCGTAGTATACTTAATTAGCGCCCTGCAGCAACCATTAACCCACACAAACGACATTACCGAACTATAAAAGTAATGTAATATTTAACGAACATTACAGACAAAAACCACTTCAATAATAGAAAACGAAAAAAATTGCTCACTCATTAAAGTAAATAACAAGCGAAATTAGACATAAAAGCAAATACGCAAACGGCAGAGAACAAAAGCAAAAACACACAACATTTTAACCAAACAAACTGAAAACAAAAGACAGGCAAAAACCGAACTTAATGAAACAAATCTGCTGAGAGCAGTATAAAAGCCGACTAAATGAGTGAAAACAGGCCGAAGTTTGATAACGAGGGTTGCGAAAACGCAAAACTTTCTAACTGCCACATCGCAATGCTCATTCACCGACTGCTGGCGCTGCCACAATTACTGACGACTTACGGGTTAACCAAAAATAACTAAGAACAATGGAGTGGCGGTGCAATATGCGCCTCGCTAGTTGAATTCAAAGTCAACCGCAACGCAGATGATTATGATGATGAAAATGAAAATGATGAATGTGAGCGGTGAGCAAGCAAAGTGAGTGGGGCCTGAAGACACTCGAGATGCTTAGAAATGAAATGAAGTGAGGTCAGCAAAGCACTACATAGTGAATTTAATAAGAAAAGCGGCACTGTTTATTTACTAAAACAACTGAGCACAATTTTTTGCGCTAAACTGCATGCGAGTAAATTGAACTAACCACAAAAATAAAAGTTAAAATGAAAACTTAAGTATGCTGTAAGTACTGACGAAGCTTTAGTTGCTGCTTGCCGGAATATAAACTTTTACGCGCCCACAAAACGACCGCAGCTGCGCGCACTTCGCCAGCCTAAGTAGCCACCAAGGATACGCTTTATAGGCGCAATAGTCGCGTTGCTCATAAAGACGGTGAAAAAACATAAAACTTGCACCAGAACCAGAACAGTGAAGCTATCTATATAAGAATGTGTGTAGTGGTTGTTTAAAAAATAAATGAGTTTGAAGTTTAGCACTCAACTGCAATGGTCAGCGCAAAATTTTATTGCAACAATTTGGGTCTTAGTTAGTTAAAGTGTAAAATTGAGCAAATGGCCAGAAAATGTTAAAAAATGTAAGTGTGTTATTTCAAAGTGATTTCCGGTTGAAGAATGATTAAAGTTATCTAAAGAGAAAAATTCACTGTTCATTTAAATATTTTGATCGCTATTTATACATGACTAAAAGACCCAATCTCCACAGATTCTCTTATGAAATAAAAAGTCAAATAAAACAAGTGGCTTGAACTGTACCATTTTTTATTTATCTACTAAAAATTTTAATTTAATATACACATTTATTGCAGCTTATTCGTTTATTTACAGCATTGTTAGCAATTCTTAACCGGTTTATCTCAAACAGTCTATAAACTGTGAGGCAAAAACGTGTAGCATTTTGTAATTTTGTAAGTGGTGAAGACTACCTCAAGCTAAACCAATAAGAACTCACGATTAAGCAAATTTTCTTATTAAAAGTCAGCAGAAATTCGTTGATTATTCTTTCGCACATATTTTGATGAAAACTGAATCGCTTTAGCCATGTACGTCTGTTTTTGTGCCTGTTTATACGCAAAATTTTTTTGATATCAATCTAAAATTTAGCATACGTACATTTCTTCTCAAGAAGCTGCTGATTTGTCGGAATCGTCAATATCGGAACACTATAAGCTATAGCTGCCATACAAACTGTTCGTTAAAAATTAAGTATGGATTTTTTTTTTTGTAACTGAAAAAATATTCTCACAAAATTTAACCGCGAATATTGTCACAGTTTTGTGAAAAAATCAAACGACAAAACATAAAGTTTGCTCTCGAAGGAGCAAATAAGCACAAACCAGTACAAGTGGAATAATATATTTTAAATCATCAAAATTTAAATTTCTGCTAAATTCAGCTTTAAGCACAGATATTTCAAATTAAACGAACACATTATTGTACCAATTTAAATTAAAATCACTAACAAACAATCACACATGTACATATATACACAGATAAATATTTATAAATAAAGAGTCAATAAAAAACATCAAAAAATTCTAAAAAAAATTCCGCAAAATTTAGTTAAAGCATTACCATTTCAAATATGTGCATTTTTTTTTTTACGAAATCATCAAACCGAGTAGCTTGCCGCACTCGTTTGGCATTTGGCAGTTGAAAATCACAAAATCCCCTAGCTGGCGTTAAATGAAAATTAAGCAACGCAACAAAAGCAAAAACAAATTTAAAAAAAAGTGAAATAAAAGCATAGGCATAGGCGCATAGACACCAACACAACCACACACACTTCTAGCTTCCCGCATTTGTATCTGTGCGCTGTTGTCTACCCACTCGCTGGACGCATAAAATCGGCAAAACTTATTTGGCAAATTTATTTGCAAATAAATATTTTTTAGCCAACTAACCATGCGAGCGAAACAATAGAAACAACAACAATTACAAAAGTAAAATCAACTAACGGCCGCACAACAACAACACACACACACACTCTAATACGATTTATTCAATTTTATTTTATAGCGGTCAACAATGGGCCCAATAAGGCCAACTAAACTTGACCAACTGGCCGGTCGACCAGCAGGCTGCACGGCAGACAAGCGGTCACATAAAAGGGCAGCCAAATGGTAGGCAAGCGCAAACTTATATATTATTACAAAAAGTATAAACGCAAGCGCTTTTGCATTAGAAAAAACTAAGCAGACGAGCAGTGGTGACGCCTGGGCGGCTACCCTGTCTGTCTAGCATTTAGAAAAGTAAATTGTGAAAAAACAATAGCAAGTGGCTTGAGCGTCCAACGCGTGGCGAGACTTTCAAATATACACAGAATAACACACTCCTGGGCCTGGTTCCAAAGGTTATATATATATATATATATATATATATAATATATATACGATATAACTATATTTGTAAGGTTTATTTACGTTTACATTGTTTGTATCCTTTTTGTTTTGGGAGTTAAAAATCAGAACGATTTGAATTTATTTGAAGGATTTACCAATGTAAGCAAGGATTTAAGGACACGATCGCTGTTGTTGTGTTGCCTGTTTGGCATATGAAACCTTTGTAACGATTTTCAGTGTTTATTAACAGGCTTCAATACAATTTAATACAGCAATTAAAATGCTAGCGATTATTTTGGGGATTCGGCATAATTATTAAGTTCTAAAGTCATACCAAGTAACATTTTATTTTTTTCGCATGTCGTATGTCGCATTACAGATTTGACTGCTGACGAAGAAAGTCAGCTGGAAAATAATTTCATACAAATGAGAAAATGAATGCCTGTCGATAGTACTTAGAGTTCGAAAGTATGTAGTATATGTATTTTTGACTTCCAAGGCGGTTATCAAGAAACTTCTACAACAGTTTTATAAATCAAGCATAATCATTTTAATATTACACAGTTCACCAATCATTTTAATATTCACTGGTTTTACTATCGAATAATTGTTTATGAAGCTATTGTTAAGTCCATATTTTCATAAAGAAATATAAATACCACTTTATATTACGCTCTCACTCACTTCCAGCACTCTAGCTCTATATTTCAATTCAAGTTGCTTTTATTGTTAATTTGTCTCTTTGTGGCTGATCAGTAATCTGTCTATTTTATGTTTTCCCTTTTCCTGTTTGCCACTCTAGTCTAGGTACGCAAGTACACCCACACAGACACACCTACTGATATCCGCGCACATATACTGATAGACTTACACACATAAATGTATGATATGCATATATTCAAGTTCTATCACTTTGGCTTCCATCCAAGTATTGTGTATTTGATTGATTTATTGCGATTAGCAACAAACAGTGGGTGTGTCATGTCGCCAAGCCGCCAAACGCGTATAACAAACGACTGTCATTGGAGTGGCATGTAACGTAAATAAGGGATTTTTTATCAAGCCAGTTTAGCATTTTTATACCCAGAAAGTGGTATATTAAGTTTGCCACGAAGTTTGTAACACCCAGAAGATAACGTCAGAGACCCCACAAGGTGTCTACATAAATGATTAGCGTGACGAACTGAGTGAATTTTGCGATATCCGCCTGTCAGCCCATCTGTTGGTAAGTATATCTGTATGTACCCGAACCCGTTCCTCAATTTTTGAGTTATCGATCCAAAATATTGCATAAGTACTTTTCCTTCCAAAGCGCTACGCATTTGTCGGAGCCACAGATATAGAACCACTGTAGAATATAGTTACCAGACAAACTGATCAATCTAAATCAAGTCTTTGTAAGAAAAGCTTTTTTATTTGACAAGATATGTTCAACAAATTTGGCATAGATTATTGTTCAAAGTAACGCTATAATCTCCAAATGAATTGTTTATTTATTCCGATCAAAATAAACTTTTTGGTAAAATTTTTTATTTGTAGAGGGTATTGTAGCTTCGGTGCTGCCGAAGTTAAAGTTTTTATTGTTTTTGTTAGTTTTGTTTTGTCGTTTTACTTTTTCCTAAGCTTTCCTTTTGTTTTTCCTGTCTAAGCTAGCTACTTAAGGGGATGAAGTTGTATGTATTCATTATGTGTGAATTTTGGGTGGAGCTGAGTATATATAATTGCAAATCTTACAGAAGAATCTTACAGCCTATGTAGGAGCTAGACACAATAAAATATATTTTATTTTATTTTAATTTATAAATATTTTTAGTTAACATTTTGACACTAAAAAGTTATAGCTTCATAAAAAATTGCAAAAAAAATGCAAATTCTTAAATTTTATTATATAAAATTCATTATTATTATTATTATTATTTTTTTTTTTGTTTTGTGGTTTCAGAATTTTTAACCACTTTTTGGTAAAAATAAGCTTCAACAAAATAAATCTTGCCACTTAAGCTCTCTTTGCCACCTAACCAACGCCACCACATAAACTCGCACCCGAACATTTGCAGCCGCTTAACCTCAGCTAGCCTCATAGAAATGCGATTAATTAATAACTTAATGGCATGTGCACAAATAATAAGTGAAATACAAACACCGATTTACTTCAACTCCCCATGCAACACGCATTAGCATTTCAGACGCAACGATTTGCCACTCACCACGCGCGCACCCACACACACAAACAGGCGAGCGCACACTAATGACAGCTGCCACAATATTAATTCAAATTATGTAGATATGCAACTGATAAAAAAAACAACTAACCAACACAAATACACGCACACGCACACAGTCAGAAGTGGGCAACAGACATATCAGAGAGCGGCGCCATTGAATAACCGCAAAAGCATTTTAACGAAATCAATACAATTTGCAAGCGCACACTGGCACTACGCTTGGTGTTTTTGTTGTTGTTGTTGGTTTGCTGTTGTTTGTAGCTGGCAATCATAACCAACTTCATATGCGCATAATGATCTCACTAGTGGCATAATATGATGATGACTTGCTGATGGCCATACTCAACTCCACATACATTGTTATTGTTGTTATTATGATTATTGTTGTTGTTGCTGTTTTGTGCATCTGCTGTGACAGTTACTCGCATTGCCATAATTACATCGTAACGCACGCTTAATTGAATCAAATTATACTAGCGAATGCAAAATCAAGCACAAGCACACGCACACAAACATATGCATGCACACACCCGCTCACATGTCACCCGGTATCCCGTGTGTACATTCATGTATGCATTTGCGCAAATTTAGTTGGCGTTGGCGATATTATGCTAATACATTATCTGCTCAACTTGGCCAACAGATTGCTATCGTTGAGTGGCAGTTGGCATTACGTATGCGCCTATATTGGATGCTTAGGGATTTCACCGGCACTCAGCAGAGCAACACATTACCAATAACGCATCAATTATGGGCAGTGAGTCGTCTCGTTGGCTTCAAAACAAATTTATAAGCGCTGCGAGTCGATCTTAAGGCTTGGAAACTTGAGTTGGATCAGAAAATAATTAAGATATTTCTAAGAGAAAGCTTTTACTTTACGGTAAAAAAGCCAAAAACAATAAAAACCAGGGTTACCAACATTATGCAGAAATTTAAGATATTCAGTTTTTCACACAAATATAATATTGCTACAAGTAGCCAAACTCTGGTAAGTAAATATTTTTTCTGCTTAGTGTAAAAAACTTAGCGTTGCCACCACTTGAAAAAATTCAAAAAGATTTTAAAGTAACCTAAACTTATGTGTTATATTAACTAAAGCTAAAATAAAATGTGCCTAATACGCGATATGTATAAAAATCTGAAAATTTCGATGTTTTTCACATTAAATTCTAACTAAAGAGAGTTGCCAATTTGTTAAAAAAACATAACTTTCATTTTAAATTATTAAGCATTAAACACTATACGATATTATCATAAAAGTTGACAAAAGTGTGTAAATAAAAATATGTAATGCTTATAATTGTAAATTTAGGGTTGCCACGTTTAAAAAAATATATCAAATATTTTCAAATAACTACAACTCACACAATAAGTTATATGTACAATAGAAAGAAATATACAAACTGATTTATTGTTAATATTTTTCAACATACACATAATATTTACTAAATGAGGTTGCCACTTTTATAATTAAAATTAGTTTCGATAATGTCACTTTTGTATGCAACAACATTTTAATTTTACAGTTTTAGTAAGCTATTTAATAGAGGCTTTAACAAATTTGAATTTTCTACAATATGTATATTGGAACTGATTGCCAGCTTCCCATAGTTTTTTTTTTATTATTTTTCTTATGCAATTTTACAACAGATTATTGTAAGTTGCTTAAAACCACTTTTGATAAATTCTTCTTTTACGCGTTATTACTGAATTAGTTACTTTGTAAAATGTTGCCACCTTTCAACAATTTTTTTTGCTATCTTCATACATTCTTCATGTGAGATTTTACTACAGATTATTGGAAGTTCAATAAAACACTTTTAACAATTTTTTCAAATACGGGGTTGCCATATTAAAAGAAATTAACAATCAAATTTTTTTTTAAACTAAAAAAGATAATTTTGTATTACTGAGTTTATGCATAATTATTCAAAATTCTTATGTTTGATTATGAAAGAAAAACAACTGATTTCAAATAGTGTAGCCAACCTAGTATAAAAACTCTTTTTACCGAATGTGAGAACAACTTCAATTTGCTATTTACAGATTTTAAATTAGTCTTACAAACCCTACATAGCAGCCAAAAATGAGTACAAAATACCGTAAATAAAATTAATTTGTGTAAAAAATAAAGAAAACAGACTCTGAGCCTCAAAGTAAGCTGCTGTCTAATAAATGCATCACTGTGTAAATAGTAATAATGCCTGCCTATTTACCAAGCTGCGGCTACAAGTAAGTGAAAATCGAAGTTATTTGCATTTACTCAGATACTAATGTGGCAAAAATTTGTAAGTATATGTGTGTGTGTGTGTCTGTGATAACTGCTATTTGCATAAAATCCACATTAAGGTTATATAATTAGAGACACCTTTTCACTTTCGCTGCCACATATGCCACAAAGCTTGTCATACGCCTGCATTTACATGAAAGTGCTTACCAACACACACACATATACACCCAAAAGCTGAACGCATACCGTAACATGCATAAATAAATCTTGCTGCTACCACATATATCACTCGAAGCAAATATTTCCGCCGCAAACTAGCAAACCACAAGTACAAGTGTAAGCGCTGCAGCAACAGCAGCCAGCATATTTGCGATTGCATTTACTTACTTCTGCATGACAGGGCGTATGAGTAACATTTAATTAAAGTTTATTTGCAATAGTAAAGTACACACACACACCCACACACATACGCAAACTTACATGCCAATGAGCGAGCAAATACATAGGGGAATAGAGCGCTCAAAAGGTGAGAGGGTTGCCACACACGCGGTGTTGAGTTCAAGGACTGGGAATCGCTTGGAGTGCTGAGTAATATATATAGGCGCTGCGTTGCCTGTATGGTCTGGGTGGTCGTTTTAATGTTGCTGCCTACTCGAGAATGCAATTAAGTCGCGGCAGCCACTTGCTTTGATGCAAGTTTCTTAAGTTTTTTGTTTTTGAGTTTATGTTTTTAGTTGCTAGGAGTGGTGATTATTGTATTGCTTTGATTATGTAACTTTTGTTTTACTACATACATATGTAACATTTTTTCTGCATAACTTTAAGTACCGTTTGGTTGAAATAACTAATGTTGAGACCAAACAGTTAGCGGGTTATTATTAATTATGGATTTGTGTTTTTCATGTTGGCTTTGTTATGTTTGACTTGTTTTGCAGTTTAGTTGAGTAAAAAGTGCAATATGAGGAAATTGAGTGTGCTTATGGACAATAATTGCTTAACTTTATTTTTTTGAGCGTTGTATATTTTTTACATATATTGGTAAAAAAGTACAATTTTAATTATGCTAGGTGCCTCTTGGTTTCTCCATATATGCATATAGGGCCTCCGACTTTTCCTTAAGTGCGTTAAAAACCTCGTGACATACTTAATATACCCATTTTGGGGTATAAAAATTGAGTATAATCAAAGGGTTTCGTCCTTATATGGCCAACACACACATTTTGAATCTTCTTCCACAGAATAACAAAACAAGGTCGTTTTGGAATTATATGATTTATTTTACGAAGAATTTGTGCGAACTTCTATACGAACATCAGCTCTAAAGCATTTATCAAAAGTTGCGGTGCTGCCATAAAGTCAAATTCACATAACGAAAACGCTTGCCACAAATACGTGCAACCATTTCCGTGTGACTTGATGTGTGGCACGTAAAGGCAAACGCATTGTCAGCTTCAGATCAGTAGTGTTTTAGAGAGCTTGTTTTTGTTTTTTTCTTTTCTCTGTACTCTTTCCGTCTGCCTAGGCCGCCAACAGCAATTCAACGCACTTTCGTGCCACCACTGCCAGTGTCATTGTGTCATTGCTGCTGCAAGTGCAACAGCAAGCAGTATTGCTTAGGTTCTATTGTTATTGTTGTTGTTATGTTGGCAAACACTGCATTTGATGAGTGCGCGCTGTGACACACTAACTGTTGTCTGTTTTGTCTTTTGCTCACCGTCACTTATCATACATACCATTTTCACCGCCGCCGCCGCCATTTTAGTTGCTCTCAATTTCCCATATTTTCCCTTTTGCTGTTCTTTTGTTGCTGTTGCTTTTTTCTCGCTGTTGCCGCTTTATCCTTTCGGTGCGCTTGAGTGCCTTATAACTGTCAGCGGCAGCATTGCACCTATCAGCAGCCTTTTCATTTATTTTCAAATGTGTGGGTGTACGTGCGTGATGACTTCATACAAAGCATGCATATCAGCTGTCATTAGCAGGTTGTCAGACAGGCAAGCGCAGACACTAAGCGTTGTGGTAATATATACTCGCAAGCATGCTTATCACAGTAATTGGCGGTTACGGTGCATTTTAGTGTTGACTTTAGCTTGTGAAGACGTATGTATTATATGGAGAAGTTCAGATTGAAATTGGCTTGATCCAACCATTGTCACGCCCACAAACGCTATTTAAAGAAAACATATAAAGCGCCATAACTAAGCAATTATTAAAGAAACAAAACAGTAATTTTGTACAGGAGCTCGCAGTAGTCCAGATCACCTGTGGGCTTAAAACTTTTTAAATGTGGGCCCCGCCCCATCCCCTAAATAGTTTAATGCACATATTTTTCAAACCGCTAAAGCTTAGTTAAGCAATCTTACCGATAATAAGTTATTTAATCACCACTTTAAATGACTAAAATCAGGGAATAACTACGCCCACGCGCCTTATAGCAGTTATGTTGAAAACTATGTAATTGCGGATTTTTTGTTTTAAATCACAGACAATTTTTTTTTTGGAACTAAATAACTTTATTCTGTAATGTATTGCCCACTTTGATCAATGAACTTTTGCCATATAATGACAATACAAGGATACTAAGAGAAGATTTGAAAATTTGACAATGCGGGTGGCAGCGCTTACTTTTAGGTCAAATCTTATATTTTAGGAACTACATAACCTATTTCAAACAAATTTGATATGTGAGCCTACCCAAGTATTCTTATTAGGCACTGTGAAAATGAACGAACCATGCCTACTTCCCATATAAAAAACTTTTAAACCCTAACTGGTTCTTTGACTTTACAGAACGCAAATCAAACATTAATAAAGTTATCAGCATAAAGCTTTTGACAAATACTTGTAATATTATATATTTCAACATACGTCAAAAATGTGTCCACATCGAACTATAACTTGTGCCAAAAATGACTAAAATCGGGTCAACACCTCCCTTAGACTCCATTTGAATAACATAAATTTTTTCGAACTTCCGTTTCACTTTATACCGCATCTATTGGTCAATATGTAAGAAATCTTAATGCTAATTAGAAAGAATATCTTTCTAATAAGAGTGTATCATGTTCTAAATGTGTAAAATCACGGTGATACTTTCCCTAGTTGAATATAAAATTTTGCCAACACCTGAAGTTGTTTCCCAGACTTTGATCCTTGCAAGTTGCGAAAGTATCAAATGTTCGGTTACACCCGAACTTACCCCTTGCTAACTTGTTAATATTAAATTTATTATAGAATCTCACTCCATATATTTACTTGTATAGCTCTTTGCTCGAAATTATTTATGACACACTTAAAGCAAGTGCTTTGCCAGCTTATTAGCACTGCTGGCATACTCCAAAGCGCCGCATGAACGCATACAATACTTTGCACAAATATGTATATGCACCCCGAAATGCCATAGAGCTACATGCATACACAGTGTCAGCGCCGCACGCAGCACAGCAGCCAAGCTGCAACCACAAAAACAGCAAAAACACACTTAGACAAGTTATACAATCGTTACAGTAGTTGTTGTTGTAGTTATTGGTAGTTGTAGCTACAAGTTGCATCGGCCATATCGGCACAGCAATAACAACAACAATAATGCCAACAATGATAAAACACCACAAAACAGCCGCCAAGTGGCATGCAACAATATTTCATTTATTTGCGTGCATCAGCAACAATTGTTGGCAATCTAGGCGAAAATGAAACATTCTAATGCCATTGGCAATACCTCATTTGCCACAAAAATAATATGCATTCACACACACATATACATAAATATATGTGTTTGTGTATTGGTGTACAACTGCACGCGCTGCCTTGGCGCTTGTCCAAAGGAAATTAATAAGCAGCATGCACCACAAACCGATTGCGGCTGCTGCCATGCAGACACGCCTCTTACTTAACTACAGCGCATATTGCTACAGAAGCACACATTCACAGACACCCTATATCTGCTGAAAGTTATGCGCCGCACTTTTGTTAGTGCTATGTTGCAAGTAGCAAGCACGACCAACACCACTCGTTCAACACCAACCACCATTTCTACTAAGCAACCGCAGCGTAGCCTACTTTCAGGCTGCAATTTTGCTCCTTTGTTGGTTATTATGTATTATCTTTGGCGTTTATTGTTGTTGTCTAGCCAAATATTAAAATGCGCTGCGCTTCATTCATATTCCACGACATTTGGCCATTTCTCAATATCTCCATTACGCAAGCATATCCAGGCCAAATCTTATACATGTACGTGCTCGGTTTTGCTTTATTGCCGCAAACATGCTTTACGCTTTCTTATTGCTGCCGGCCTTTCATTGTTGACCACATTGTTGCTGGTCTGCATCGCCTTTATGTTCGATTTTATTTTGCTGCTGTTTGTTGTGCGCATATTACTGTCATATTCTCTTGGCTACGTTCCCTGCAACGCGCGCTGGTGCTTTAATGCCCGAACGTCCGCTTTTTCTTTATTTTTCCTCACTGTTTATTTCTTTGTGCCGAGCCCTGCTGCACAGTGTTGCACTGCCTCTAATCGCCGTATTTCGTTGCGGTCATTGCGTTTTTGGTCATTAAGATTCATATCGTCTATTTGTCATTTATGATGTTTGTCAATGCTTTTTCGCCATTTTTCTTATGCCTCTGGGTCTCTGCCACTGTGCTTTTATTATTTTTGCAATTTTGTTTGCTGATTGCCTACACTCGACTTGAATCTGGGTTAAGTGATTTGGCATTCAATCAAGTGTTGTTTTTGTGCTAAAGCTAAGTTATGTGACGTTTGGCGGCAATTAAAGTAGTATTGAAAGCACGAAGCATATTTTCATTGTGCACAAAAATTGTGAAAAATTCAAGCTAAGACGGGATTTGAGATTTGCTAAGGTATCCTGCCACCTTGTAAAAAAATCTTAAGTAAATGTGAGATGAATGTAATTGAACTTGTTTGGAATTTTTTACGTTTTAATGGTAAAGTAACTAAGGTAATTAAGTTAAGTGAGTTGGTAAGTAACTAAGGTGCTTACATTTGTAAGTTAAAATTTATGGTAACTAAGGTAAAGTTTATATGGTTAAGTTATGTTAAGTTTTATTAAGTGTTTTTAAGTTAAGTTAAGTTAGCTTAAGTTTTGTTTGGTTGAATTAAGTTGGGTTAAGTTTTGTTATGTTAAGTTATGATAAGTTAAGTAATGTATATAATACAAATTTATTTGAGTTTAATTTATCGTTAAATGATATACATTTTGAAGTTAAAATTAAGATAAGCTAAGATAAAGTTGAGGTACGTTAAGTTAAGTTAAGTAAAGTTAAATTAAGTTAAGTTTTATTAAGCTGAGTTAAGTTAAGTTAAAATTTGTTAAGTTAAGTTACGTTAAGTTACGTGAAGTTACGTGAAGTTATTCTATATTATGTCATGTTAAGCTAGGTTAAGTTATGTTAAGTTGAAACAACTAAGCTGTACAAAATTTACTTGAAAATTTACTCTCTTAAATGACTTCGCTTTTAAATACACTTTGTTTTCGCAGCACTTTAATACATAATTTACTGTCCGCTTATGTGATTATTGCAAAGTACCCGGAGCAGCAAGAGCTTTCAGCACCGCTACACCGAATTATCACCGGGAAAAGTTAAACAGCGCAGCACAGTCTTAATGCCAGCAGCAACTACCGGCCAACATAAGCGCGAGTCCACCTTTTAACGAACTTTGCGGTAGTGCCTTATATGCGCCATGCAACTACCAGCGATTGCCACCGCGTTTACCTCATTACAGCGTCGTGCACTTTTCGGTGAGACGCCAATAATTTATAGGCGCATTTTGTGCGAAAATTGTCACCAACTTTTGCCAACGCCACCTGATCAAAGCGGCGAATAGTAGCACACCTACGAGCGTAGCGTTGGTCTTCCGCATGCGTGCAAGTGTTTACTTAACTTTAATGCAGCTTTTATGGCGCCTCCCTGCTGGTAACTGCTTTGATTTTATCACTTAAGTTGGCGAGTTTGTAATGCGTAAATTTATTTTAGAGCAACTTGCGAAATCTCGTCGTGTAAATTGCGCAAACTTTTTGCCAGCAGCGCGCAGTAGCAACATTAAGGAAATGCGAGTTTGCGGAGCTGCGCTTCTAAAGAAGTGTTAGCTGGCTTCCGTGCATTTGAACCGCTTATTGTCAAACTCATATGTGTTTTTAGTACTTATCTATGTGGTAGTCGCTTAAAACACTTCGCAGTTACTTTGCTGCTCTTTAAAGTAATAAAGATTAGTTGAAACTTAGGTTTAATATTTATAAATTATAGTTTCAATAATTCCGCTACATATACCTACATATGTACGTATTAGGTTATGTTGAGCTTAAGAAAGTTAAGGCAAAATTTTTGAAGTTATTAACTTAAATGAATTAATGTGAATGTGAATAAAGTTAAGTTAATAGGTTTAGTTAAGTTAAGTTAAGTTAAGTTATGTTAAGTTAAGTTAGATTAATTTAAGTTACAATAAAATAAGCTAAATTAAATGATGTTCAGTTTAGTTAAATTCAGTTAGGTTAAGTTCAGTTAAGTTCAGCTAAGTTAAATTGAGCTAACTTAAGTGCGGTCATGCTAGGTTAAAGAAAGGTAAGGCAGCATTTTTAAAAGTTATGGCGTTTCGCACCTCAGTTATTGACAATAAATTTTTATCTAAATGCCACATGTGGGGTTCGTGACCCAGGTAATGTACTATACTTCGTCTTAACTTCATTCGGTTAGCAACGACGAACCCTCGAAAAAACAACGCGGAGGCTACTTAGATGCTTTTTATAAAAAATAATATTATTTTTTTCTCCTACTTTTTTGAACGGAAAATAACAGTTTTCTCTCCTTTCCATCGTTAGTATTTGTCACACATGACATTTGTCATGTAGATTAACAGCCAATTTATAAACAGCTAACTGACCACCAAAGGACTTATTATTTTCCTGCGATAAGTTTCCGAAAACAATTTGTTCTAGCCAAGCTTGACGCAAAAGTGTACGCCTACAAGCGAGCTGCCAGCAAGAAAATCAAGTATGCATATATACCATACACAACTAGACACTCAATTGTAGCATTTGTTGAACACATGCTTTGACCAACCTCTCGACGATCATACAAGCAGGCACGCCCACTTATTTGTCTACAAATGTTTGAGAACCATGTAGTTTAACGTTGACATTGTAATTTAAGTGCAGTCAAAGTGATAGCAACAAAAAAATTATATAAAACAGTAGGTTGTTGACACTACTTCTGAAAATTTCTTTAAAAAAAGTTTGAATCCTTATATGCCTTCATTAAATTTTTTTTCTTAAATACAGAGTTCTGTACGCCACTACTGCTCTGCTGCCTAGTGTTTGACTACTTCAAGTACAGCAAGCTGGAAATTTATTGCATCTTATTTGTCACTCCTCTCTGGCATCTCCTACCGCCGTACCCGTTGCGTACACTTCTTCTTCTTCTCGTGCTTCATCTGCCACTTGCGCTTCCTTCGCTGCATGCTGTTTGCTTTTTGGTCGGATATTTGCACGCCTTCAAGTGTCATTTCGAGTGGTACATGGCATTTTCGGTTAGCAGTTGACGCACAGCCAACCACAAATGCACAAACAAGTGCAAGCGCAAGTGGCAAGCAACAGCAAAAACAATGCAACAAGAAGATTAATACGAAAACACGCACACATGTGCATATGTCAACACACACGCACACACACACATACAAATTTATGCACTCGCCGACAACTGCTACACACTATTATTTATTTGCCTGTCCGTCAAGCATTGCTTATTTCCATTGTTTATTTATTGCTTTTGCTTTTTGTTGCTTGGCATGGCTTTTGTTTTCCAATTTCGTTGCTTGAAACACACATTTTTTATCATACTCACTCACTTTACTGCTTTTCTTGCTCTCTCTCTTTTGTTCAAGTTACTTGACTGTCGTATGCAAACTTGCCGGATATTGCGTTGCTTTGGTCACACATGGCGTATGAGTAACCAAATTGCCATTGGCTCGTAGGCTGCCGCCTGCTTAGCTCGTAAGTACGCAAACTTGTAGTTTTGCTAAGACTTAGCTTTCAGTGCAAACACTTGATATTAGATTTGCTTTTTGTTTTTGTAAACATTTTTTTTACTATTTCTTTTAGTGCTCTTAAGTCGGGCAATGAAAGTTTGGACATCGCTTGAAATTTTATGTGTCTCTTTGGTTTATCGTAAATATTTATTTGTATACATTTTTGCCTAGCTGCTTGTATTCAAATATTTTCTATTCGCCTAAGTGTATTTACTCTGTAGAATAACACTCTTTGCGCACATCAAATAATCTGAAAAGTTACTGCCAATTTTTTACCTTGTTTATTTGGTTTTTTACTTTGGAGTTTATTTCTTTGACTTACCTGCAAGTAGAAAAAGAGCAAAAATAATATTATTTTAATAAATTTTCAAAATGTTAGCTAAGTAAATTTAATAATCTCAATACGTATAAAATATAGAGAAAACTATGAACTATTTAGTAAGTTAAAGTGTGTGGGTATGTACTTTTTATTGACAATACTTCGATTTCTGCGGAAAGCTGCTGAAGATTCAGTAATTTTTTAGGGGTGAGTCATACTGGATCTAGAACTATGCACATGCGGTTGGCCAAGATATGACGTAACTTAGTTATTATTTCATGGTTTTAATATTCCGAACACGCATTTTAAAGTCTATGTCCTCCTGCGTCTCTTTCGGTATATGTCATTTATTTGAAGCGTTAACAAAACTCAAATATGTCGAACTGTGTGGCTGGAGAGTACTTCTTCATTACTTTATCTTAATGTAAAGAAACTCTCAACCGAAAGTGAACGTATTTTGGTGGAAGATCATGGTGAATCTGCTCTAGCTGACTGAATGTGACAAAAGTGGTTTAGAAGATGAAGAACTGGCAGCATTATTTGATGAAGCGTTTTGCCAAACACAAAAAAGGCTTGCACAATCTTTGAAAGTCACTCAAGTTGCATTTTTAAATTGTTTGAAAGTAGCCATTCAAAGGCAAGGAAATTAGTTGCCATATAAATTGAAGCCAAGAGTCGTTGAAAGACGATATGCATGTTAGACAAGTAGATTCTGGTGAGGTATACTTTGAATAATATTACTTCCTATGTGTTTTATATATAAACAAATTTTGAAACCTTGAGAATATAGTTATATTATTTATGCTATTTATATTATGACAAAGTATACTGTTAAAGCAAAGTGCTGGGCATTTGCGAGGTAATGTTTTAGAGCTTCGTAAAGCGTAGCACATGCCCGACGGTATTTTATTTCATTTCATAGCTGTTTTCTTAAGGTGAAATCTCAATATTTTGCGGACACCCAATATTAAATTAAATTTATTAACTAATATTTCTTCATCGACTGATATCTAAAGCAGCTCTGGAAGGCCGCGAACAGCCAATATACATATCCGAATCTCATTGGTCCCACTAGTCTTATTGTTGATTGCCTCATTCTATAAATTTATCAGAGAGGAGTTGGTATTGAGGCGTAATACCTTAATTGCTGCCTGAATATTCATTAGTAAGCAACTGAAGTATTTATTATGGTACGCAGACTTAGCCTAGTTGACTGCAACCGCCTCTTTATACCTGAGCAATAATTTTCCATATAACGAAAATGGCTTTCCGGTTCTTTGTAATGGTAGTTCTCTCATTTTTGCCAGTCAACAGATTAGATGCGTCTATTTTATGGTTTAAGCGCAACTTCTTCGTTATTCAATTTTTTATAATAGTTTTTATAGCTATTTCGGAATATCATAGTATTATCCAAAATAACATGTCCCACTTATGTTAATTCTAAATTTTTTGAGAGAGCAACCGAACTCAGCTTAAATTCTTTAAATTTATAAAATAACCTCACTCATCGAAAACCATTATTAAGCCTTCGTAGTATGAAGTCAATAAACAGAAGTAATTTGGCAGTGAAACATGATAAAATTTCAATACAATTACTCACGCACATACACACATACGTGTTAGATATACTCAGACCCTCAGTGCATGCAACTCAGTTAACCTTGCAATAATTTAAACTAAATTGTGGCTAACAACAAACCAAACTTAACCACTACTGCAACAGCGCTCACATTCGTACACACCATCAGTAACACACACCCACTGGCGCACTGACAAAATTGCCACTCATTTGATAGACGCCACGCATTTTCAAAACCAATACACACACACATATACACCCAAACAGCGTTGCGGCTGACGCCGGCGGATTGCGTGAAATGATTTATTGCCGCATAAGCAATTGGTGTGAATGCGAATTTCCCCTGCCAAGTTGTGTACGAAAAGTGGGCAGCAGTGTAGAGGATGAGCAGCAATAAGCAATAAGGAGCGATAGCTGATTGTTCAGGAGAGTTGATTGAACTTGGCAGCTAAAAATTGCGTATGCGCCTGAAAGTATGCAACTAAAGGTTGAGTGGCGAAATTTGTTAGCGTCGACATCCTGTACGCTTTTGGCAGACTACATGTTTTTTAAATTGCGGCCACACGCACAACCACACTCATTTCCATACCCTTTACCTTGCCCAACAACACATTTATCCTTTCGCAGGCTAACTAAGCAAGTTTATCCTTACGATTTTCTGTTACTCGCGTCCGCCACAACTGCTTAGAAATGCAATTCAGCGCGTATTTTACGGATGCGTGTAATTAATCAAAAGTCGAAACTTTCGCAGAACACGTTTTCTCATGCGCGCACATACACGCCCACACACATACACTTTTAGTTGGAAAATGAGTATATTGTTTTACTTTATTTAATTGCACTGATATGCACCACTAGCGGCACAACGCTTGTGTGTGTCGAAACTTTAAAATTAGCGCGCGCAAAAATTCGCATTGATAGCGTGTGTGTGTTTGTGCTGGATATTTCGCATCGCACGCTTTCGCCACAAACACTCACGTTCGCCCACCATTCGTAACTAGTTTTTAGTTTGCTCGAATTTCACGCTGCTAACTGCATTGTGTGCTGTGGTTAGTGTCCTTCATCGATTTTTATTACTTCTGTTTTTCTTTTAGAATGAGCGTTGTAGCGCAATTAGCGTACAACGTGGCGTATGCGCAACTTTATTGTGGGTTGAAACACACGTGTTTTTGAAGACCTTTATCTAGCATGTTTGAGCTCACTGTTGGCACAAATTCATATCTGTTTGTATAGATTTTGGTTTGTTGGGACACAAACTTTAAAATGTATGAAATAAAAAACTCCTTTGGTATGAAAATATCAAGCCAAAAGCAAAAACCAAGGGTGACATTAAGAGAAGAGAGTAAGATTAGAGTATAAGTGCTCGTTAAATGCTGAAAAAGAGTCAAATTTATATATTTCTTTACATATTCTAGCTTAAATTTCCCGTATATAAAAAAAAATTATATTTAATAATTTTTTAATTTATATTTAATAATTTTTTAACCCACGCACAGTTTAACCCCAATATGAATCGTCAGAAGAGTATTATAGAACTATGCCCATAATGAAAAATGTTATCATTTGACTTAAAAAGTTGTATACGAAACTCGCAAAATTGCTTCTGCCTTTTAAGAAAATCAACACATAGTAATATATGCATTTTAAGAGAAACGTCCTTAAATATATAAGCGACTTCTTTAATTAAGTTTTTGTACAATAACTTGACAATACAAATTGTTAAACTTGATTTTAGCCTTTACTGCACAACTTTGCTTGAATTTGTAAAGAAAAGAAAACAAAAAACATGCAAAAAAGAGTTAACTTGAGTTACTCCTAGGCTTTACTTCCTAGACTTCACAAATACAAAAAATACTTTACAAGCACTCGATTTTGCTGACCGATCAAATCTATACCAAATTTAGTAAAGACACCATTTTGTTTGAAAAAGTTAACCATACAAGCAATTGATTCCGATCGTTCAGTTTGTATAGCAGCTACATGCCATAGTGATGTGATCTGTACAATTTCTTTAGATATTGCGCAATTAGCCAATATGTCAGAGTTCGTGAATCAATCCCGTCAAAAGAAACATATTCCCATACAAGCACCTATTTCCGATCGGTCAGTTTGTATTGTGCCATAGTGATGTAATCTGAGCAATTTCTTCACTACTTGCGTAACTTCCTTAGGCAATAACTCATGCCAAAATTCGTAAAGCCATCTTGGAAAATGAAAAAGTTTCTTTACAAACACTTGTTTGCGATCGCTCAATTTGTATGGCAGCTACATGCGCTAGTGGGCCGATTTTGGCGATTCTGACAATTAAGCAGGTTCTTGGAGGAAAAAAAAACTTGCGCCAAATCTCAGATAGATATCTCAAAAACTGAAGCGACTATTTCACGTATATACAGACAGACCAACAGACGGACATGGCTAAATCGACAGAGCTTGTCACGCTAATATTTTTATATATATTTAATACGGTCTCCGACGTTTCATTTTGAGTGTTACAAACTTCGTAAAACTTAATATAGCCTGTTAGGGGTATAATAAAGCGTTGCATACCTACAGGCGCATAAGTAAAATCACTGCAAATTGCATAACTTTTTGGAAATAAAATTAAATAAAATGCTAAATTTACTTATTCGTGACCGATAAAAGTAAAAAAATTAGATAAACAAAATTATTTTGTAGTTAGTCAAGTTTTTATAAAAATAGACTGTAAGTTACTATTTGCTATTGTATAAATAAAGCAATAGTATGGCGTGCTAACACAATATTTAGAAATATTGCTAATTTTAGAAACTCAGAACCGAATATAATAAATAATCAAAAATTCAAACAAAAAAAAAATCTTAAAATAAAGCAGCTTTAAAACAATGAGTGAAGTAATGCAATAAATGCCAAGCAGTAGAGCAAACAGCGCGCAAAATGCACGCAGCTGAGATTACATGAGTAAGCAGCTCGTATTTGCTTACGAAAAATAAATTATATCAAATGAAATAAATAAAGCGGTAATTGTACATTTTCCATGTGTGACTTTGCAATTTTATTGCCTACTTCCAGGCGGTCGCACGCACAATCGAAAACTACTTTTTCAACTCATCAAGCAATAACATTGGGGCAATTTAAGCGAAAAATAAATTTACCAAGGCGTTGAGCAAAAATGCACCAATATTGTGTAATCGAATGCATGTTGCATATTTATTTATAAATAAACTGCACACACATTTACAATTGCATTTAAGTAATACGCATACATATGTACACGCACAACTACAAGTGTTTGCCTTGGCGTGCCTGTTTGATGGCATGGCAATGGCGTTGGCGCCGGCGGCGAGTAGGCGCGAACAATATCTGCATTTTTAATAAATTCAATAAAATATTTCATTATAATGAATTTTTAATTTCGATTGCGCGCTTACATTTTGACATACCAACGCACAGAAATAACCATATATATTAATAAAAATACATACATAAAATCCGCACGCCAGACGTTATTTTAAAACAGTTTTTATTTTTATTTGTTTTTTTTACCCTTGCAAATTGTGAAAAAGTGCCATAACATGCATATCGTAGATATATTTTAATGACGCTTTAAAAGTCGCAAATGACGTAAGAAAAAATATTATTAAGCGCAAAATGAAAAAGTTGACATTCAACCGGCAAGTTGAAGTATTTATCATTCGATTGCAGTGCAATTAATTATTAAAATGCAAATGTTTTGCTTTTTTATTGCTTACGCCGTAGGGATTAACGAAGCATAAATAAATTTTATAAGAGGGAAGTGTTACAGTTTGGCTTTATTTTTCTGCAAGTATCACGCAAAATTATGGATTTGCATTGTGTTAAACTTTATCGGTGGTTTTTGCTCCTTTCTCATTATAACATATTTATCATATTCAAATATACTTCACCATATCTTATAATTTATATAGAAAATATATGGAGTCGATAAAGCGTCGTTTCATTGTACATTGAACTGTGATCGTCCTTTGCAACGATAGGTTACTCATACGCCATGTACTGCCATACTTTGTGAAAATTATTACTCAAACGCCATGTGCCACTCGAAATTTATAAACATCAAGTTTTTGGGCCAATATCAACACCCCTATTATACTAATATTATCGACCTAATTTTTCACAAAAAAGTTTTCGAGTCATAGAAACCTCACCAACTTGACATAAACTGAAAATGTATGACATTTGTAAGATTATACTATGGGATAGGAAATTCAATTTTGATTATTATATATGAAGGCGATAGACTAAATCGAAGACCCACCGGGTGGTAGAAAAGAACGCAATTTTTCTTGCTGCATAAAACTGCAAAAATTTCATGCCAGTCATTTATAGACCCTAACGGCATTAACCAAACTTCAAGTTACGCATACGCCGTGTAATGCAAAATTTTAACTTCACACAAACTGCTATAAAAATGTCAATATTTTCCTTAAAATTTAACAATTTGGAAATTCCATGCAAAACAGCAATTATGCATTTATCGTTCATATTACACGCTTTCGCAACAATAAAAACAGCAATTTTCTTCAATAAACCCACCGGTAAATGCTTAAGAGGTGCAACTTAAAGTCATTAGCTGCGCAAAGTGTGGAAAATATTTTTATGCCAGTATTAAGGCATTGTAAAATAATTAGAAACACATTACTACACCCTAAAGCCATAAGTAGAAGGAAAATCGCCAAGAAAGCGCCATTATTCAATTGTTGTATGAGACGATATATGAAATATAAAATGCAAACTTTCCGCAGCTTAACTCTAAGTAAGCGCTGGCATCAGAATTGTAAGCTCAATTGAGCACACCAGCTACTCGAACAACTCCAATGAAACACAAAATTTTGGTCAGTTGCAAAGTTGAGTTGAACTTATTTTGCATTTGCGTGACCAGTTATGGGTAACTGAGGAATATGTCTGTACAGCACAAATAAGTGGTTAAATCGGCATCACCAGCTACGTCACGATATTCGACCGCGTGGTCACACTATGCATTTTAATTTACAATGCGTGCTTCATTTGCTGTGCTAAACTTTATTCGCTGTGCAAGAGTGACGTGCAATGCCAACGCCGGCATTATTATGTGACTTGTGCATTTTCAAGTGGTTTAAAGGTTACTCAAACGCACCGTGTGACGGCCAGTGTATGCCGTATTACATGAGTTGTTTTTTGAAAACAAAGCATGCTGCTGTTGTCCATTTTGTACGTATTTAATTTGAGTGCCTTTTGTAAAAATTTATTTTCTCCTCATGCCAAAATGGCTTTTGAGCACGTACTGTGTAATTAGAAAATTACGAAATATGTGCCCTTATGAGTTGGCAATGCACACATGGATTTAAAGTATATTTATTTTTCTACAGTGGTGTCAGCTTTTGTAAGTTATTTACGATGCTGAAAGTTGGAATTTCAATGATTAAGCTGCAGAACGTGTGCGCTTGCCATACAAGAGATATACAGAAGTTAATTTTAAAGCATATGTTTTTCTTTTGACTTTAAAATATGTGATTTCATCATCCTCATTTTTCCAGAAACTAAGCTGCACACAAATTGCGAGCATTTGACTCGTTTTAGTTGACGTGTGAAGATTAATGTCAACATTGAAGAGTACTGTGCAGGGGTAGATATTAGTTTAAGGTTGCCTATGCGCCATGGATGATATAGAGAAGAGTTACTCATACGCCATAAAGTCTTCCTCAAGATTCAGTTGTCAATAAATATCCGGTACAAATCGTGATGAAGAATATATAATTAAGTACACATGCGAATGCGATTATGCATATGAATGTGAATATAAGTATGAATATGAATATGAATACGAATATGAATAAGAATATGAATACTTGTATGAATCTTAGTATGGGTATGAATATGAATATGAATATGAGTATTAATATAAATATGGATATGAGTATGGGTATGAATATTAATATAAACATGAATATATGTATGAATAAGTATATGAATATGTATATAATATATGAATACAAGTATAAATATAAGTATGAGTACAAACATGAAAATAAATATTAACATTAAAATGAATATCCAAATAAAATTTACGAATATTTATCAATATGAATATGAATATAACATAAATATGAGTATGTATATGAATCTGAGTATGGGTATGAATATTAATATGAGTATTGGTATTAATATAAATATGAATATGAATATAAAAATTAATATTAATATGAAAATTAATATAAATATGAATATAAATATGAAGATGAATATGAATATGAATATGAATATGAATATGAATATAAATATGAATATGAATATGAATATAAATATGAATATGAATATGAATATAAATATGAATATGAATATGAATATGAATATGAATATGAATATGAATATGAATTTGAATATGAATATGAATATAAATATGAATATGAATATGAATAAGTGTATGAATAAGAATATCAATATATATATAATGTAATGTCAAAACGAGTATGAATATGAGTGTGAGCACAAATATGAAAATAAATGTTAACATAAATATGAATACCCGAATAAAATTTTCGGTTCTAATTATTTAAAAAACCAACTTTCCTACAACAAAATAATTGATATACCGCCTATTCAATAATGTTGTACAATAATGATGATTCTGATATATTTATACAAATCTTTCCACACACAAATTCCAGAAAACTTTTGTAAAACAACTTATTTAAATATTTTCGCCAAATTTCTTTACTAACTTAACTATTCTATTTGCACTATTTTTTCAATCGAAACCAATACAGCGTTTCCACCTTAAAAAGAAAAAACAAAAAACGCAATACAAACTAACTCCCACTAGAGTTGTTGCACAAATCAGATTCAATTCAATTCAATTGAAATAAATTTAGTTTCAGTGATGCAACAGCAGCAGTAGCTCCGGCACAACTTTGCACCGGCGCAGCTGCGTATGCATATCAATGCGCTGTCATGTAACTGCACACATGTCATACATATTATACCGTTTTTTGGCAGAGTGAGCTGTGCGGCTTATCGAAGATGCACGCTCATGTAAGCGCACGCTTTGTATCGCCGTGCACATTTCCGATTGCTGAATTTTTCGTACAAAATTACACGCTTCGCATATCAAATAGTGGCGAAAAAGGCCAGCGCAGTTGTTGCTCAGTTTTTTGCTTGTTGTCAGCTGTGCATTTCGCAAGCGCAACTAGCTTGTGTCATTACTGTTGCGAATGTAGCTGCTCGCAGTTCCCATTGCAGCTGCTTAGTTACGACTGCAGCTGCCACATCTTATCAAAATTCAAATGCTGCACAACTTCTTTTCCTTTGCGTAACATTTTTTGAGTTTCAAATTTTTCTACGTGTTTTAGTTGTTTTACGTGAAAACATTGAAATTTAATTTCTTGGCGCAACTTTTCTGTAAGGTACATATGCCTTGCGCTTTTCCAAGCTTTTAAGGTTTGATTCCTGATAAAATACCAAAACTTTAATTAAGCGAACATATGGTCTTCAGTTTGCATGCAATATGTAACAATTTTTAACTGCTAAACATAAAATCAGTCTAGACCCAAAATCTTCGCATTTTCACAATCAAAATATAATTTATTCAATAATTTCTAAAAGTTAACCTTTATGAAACCAAAAGAGTGTTATAATTATTCTAATTATCAATTAATATTTCACTGGCCTTCATTAGTCCCTAGAGTAGCGAATTTTTTAAATGCGCCGGAATGTAGGCAATAAAAATATTAATATATTAGTGTTCATTACTCGAGAAGTTTGAAATGAAAACTTATTTACTGCACACTACAAGAAATTTAAGTTATAATTTATAATTTTATAATAATATTGTAATATTTGTTGTAAGCCTAATCATGGGCAATCTCAATTTGATAATTAACAAACTAAGCAAAAAAAGCTTCCAAAAATTTATTTCTAGACATTTTTTCGTTTACCCCAAAAGGCTGGTAATACTGAATATTTGCTGCAGTATTCAAACACAAGCTGGAATTGAATCACGAAAAAAAATATTTTATATTTCATTCCCACTTATATAAATATTAAGTTGGCACGTGCAAATGCCTGACTACGTTCGAATCGTGTGCTGCCGTTCTCGTTTTATGCATGACTCATATAAAGATACCAAAAGCTAGCAAAATATTGAGCAAATGTGAAAAAGTCAAAGGTGACAAAATTGAGCTGTACTGTACGCCAAGAAATATAATAATAATATTCAAAATCGAAATTCAAACATAACTGCGCATTAAAGGCGCCAGTTAAGTTGCACAGTGGATGGAGGTGTACCTGTCTTTCGTGTTGTATGCGTTCCCAATTGAAGTACGTGACTCTCACATATGTTCAATTTGCGAAAATTATTCGCATAAATATTAGAGTAATGCAAAGTTTGTAAAATTATTGTATTTTTATGCTATTTACTAAGAGTTTGGAGTTAGAAAATTTAAACGAATAAAAGTTTTCACTCACAATCTTTTTTTTCAATTTTATTAGATTATTCATACGCCATGCATCTCTACGTGCAGTTACCATTTTAATAGATTAGTAAGAGTAGGTTAAATTGCTAATATTATACTCAAGCTAAATGCTGTTTGAATATTGAGCAAATTTGATTACCCAACGATGTTGCCAACATATGTCAAAATTAAACAATAATACATATCTAAGTCGAAAATTACATTATATTTAGTGCACGAAGCTATTGTTTAAAAATTAAGTATTTGACAATTCATGATGAGTTTAAGAGTAAAAAAATTTAAATATTTATTAAAATAAACTTTATTTATATTCAACGTTACTGAATAGCTTAGGTTACTCATACGCCAGGTACGAACTAATATGACAGAAATGAGTTGCTTATACGCCATGACAAACTTGGCGTTAATATATATTATATTTACTACTGTAGAAGTTATTTATTGATATTAATGACATTCAACGATATATCAGTCACACATGCACATACGCACATTTTCATATGAACACACATACTGCTGTTAACCAACACACAAAGGTCGCATTATGGATATATACACATGTATATGTATATTTACAAAAACATTAATTTCACTACTCCATTGTCCTGTTTGTATGTAAAAATGTGTTATTGTTGCTAGACGCGACAGTTGCTTTTGCGGTTTAATTTTTAATTTTGTTATTTGCGCGTGAAGATATGTTTTTAACCACTTGCGGTTGGCTTTGTTTACATTATTTGGCAATAATTTTCATTTTCATTGCTGGTTTTTTTTATATGTTTTTTCGGTATTTTAATTTTACACTGTGCTTAATAATGCAATTAATTGCAAATGACATTTTTTATTGCGCCACAAAAACAAATGCATAAAAGTGCAAGGCTTGAAAGCGAAATTGCGTGCATTTTCTCATACAGCCAAGTGCACAAGTATATGTGTTTATATACAAAAATTTATTTTTTTATATATATGTAAAATTTATATGTAGGTACTTTTAAGCGCACGCATCGTGCTCAATAATTTGCTCATTTGTTTTTGTTAAGTTGAAAAAGCACACCGCAATTCACATTTTTTCATACTTTGTACGCAGCTCAGACATTAACAGCTACAGGAACAATGCAATAATGCAACAAAAGCAATCACAGCCCATTTGCTGATAATTGCTGGCATTTGCACGTCACAGCCACCAAATGTTGTGTCAATTAAAGTTGTCGTTTTTTCGCAAGTTGTTGAAAGCTATTTTTATTATTTATAATTTAATTAAATAATATTGGTAATGCATTTTTTGAGTTCCTTTTCGCTATTAAATTTATGTATGTGTCTGAGCTTATATACCTTTAATATAGATTAAAACTACATTACTAATAATTGTGGCCTTGCGGTCGCTTTTAATTAAAGAAAATTTTATGTATATAGCTATAAATGATCAGCTTAACGAGCTGACTCGATTTTGCCATGTGTGTCTGTTTGTATATATGCGAACTAGTCCCTCAATTTTTGAGATATAGCTGCTATACAAACTGTACGAACGTAATCAAGTGCTTGTATGGAATACTTTCTCATATGACAAGATATCTACAAGAATCTTTACATAAATTATTATTTACGGCAATGGCACAATCTCCGAAGAAATTTTTTATATATGTACCTTATATCTGAGTCTATATTTAAAGTTAAAATAGTTAAAGTGCAGTGCTAGGAATGTAAAGTACAGCATAAAACCTGCCGGCCTTTCAGCCTTTCATAAAAATGACTTATATGCTTAAAAATAATTTTCGTTAAGCACACATTAATGATTTAAAAAAGTGGCAACTTAGTTAAACATTTTGCTCTTAACTCTTTACTACTGAAAACAAATTTGTAATCACGTACTAATTCTAACCAAAGTACGGTTACCAGGCAGTACGTGACAATTATAACAAAGTAACTGTGACTAACTGTATAATTGTGCTTAACTATTAACTTTTAGTTGTGAACACTGTTGGTCCAAGCTATTCTTAATATAGCACAGACAGATAAGAAAGAAAAAAAATATTAAAATATGTGAACAGAGCCCGTACCAACACCAACAACTCAACGTAATAAAAAAATTGTCGCTGCTAATTACACATTTTGGTCAAGGTGTTGACTTGAAATTAAAATGAATTGACAATTCTGAAAGCGTTTTGCAATTTCTAGCCAACGCAAGTAGCGCGACAAGAGAAAATTGCCACCAAGCAATGAGCTTGCATGCAAGTGTGAGTATATGTGTGTATATAGTCTGAAATTGGCTGCATTGCTACATCCAATTCGCGTTGAGTGCATAAAAAAGTTTGCTGGAAAACTTTTGCTCGCAGAAAACTCAACTGAACTGCACGGCCGCTGACACTGACCACGTTCAAACATTTGCTGTTGCTGTTACATAGAGTACGCTGCTGGTTGGATGCAGTAAAGTATTTAGCTGCTAAATGCTGTGCATAGCAGAAGAAAAGTCAACCAATCAAGTTTAGCTACTTAAGGCAGACACATGCATACATACATATTATATATAGAGGATTAGTGTATGTGCTTGCTGGCGCGCGCGTTAATGAGCTTAATTACCTTGAAATCGTGTTTACGTGGCGGTGCGGAAATCACGTGCCATAACACGTTGCCAACACAGAGCAAAGCAGTTAGTCAGTTAGGCAGTCAGGCAGAAAGAGAAGCGAAATAAAATTTTTGCTTGCTAAAACTTAACTAGATATACATACATAGTAAGCAATGACCACAAGACAGTATGTCTGTTTGCTAAGAAAATAGTCAGCTGTGCCTCGTACGGAATGAAATAGAATTTGTATAAATGGCAAGAATCTCAAAAAATGTCTCAGAAATGCCAAAAGAACTTGGAGTAAGTAAGCGGTAAGCCAAATGCAAGTCAAGCTCTTATATGAAGAAAAGTACACCATGGCGAATGAGTAATTTTATTTACTCAAGTTTAATTAGCGCTGTTGAGTTGGTTGCCCGCGGCGCTTGCAATGGTGGAAGAGTACAGATAATAAATATCATTAAGTAGGCAGAAGTCGTTGACTTCCTGCTGACAATTGTAGTTGATTTGCAGTAATATGTAGCTTCCGCAGTATAAGTGAATAGACACTTGTTTTAATAATATCTTATAAGATCACGACCAAGATAAAGTAACAGTGCTTGAAATAAGAAGAAGAAACCTCCTAGCAGCTCACATGGTTCGAAACCAAATAAACCAAAGTTCAAAGGCGATAATAATAATTTTTATATAAATATGTGAAAAGGTAAAAATACTGGTTTTTGAATTTAAAACCGCTTTCTGATTGTTTTATTACTGATCTATACAAGGTTTTAAACATTTTTGACTACAGCGCCATCTATTGGCTATACTTTTATAATTTTTAACTTTTAACTGCTTCTTTAATGCTCTCACTTAAATACTTACGCTGCCAATAAACACCCTTTCAATCGCATTCATATACGAACATGAAATTTCGATACATAAATAATTGATGCTACTGCTGTATTCTACATTCGAATGCCAGTTTGCATGACTCTGTACGCGAGAAATGTTTTTAAGCCAGTGTGAGTGGATATTTATGTATGCGAGTAAGTCCAGAGAATTTCCGTGGTGTGGAAATAATTCACGCAGGGCTCAGCTGACACACTGGCAGCTGTTGCATCAAAAAGTAGACACGCAAACGGCAAGAGTGCACACCACAGCACAAACAAAAAGCGTTAAAGCGGGAGAGGGATGAGAAAATTTAGACCGAGAAGAGAAGAGGTCGTTGGCGGCAAAGTGTATACAAGATTTAGTGCATTCGGCATGGAAGTTGTGGTCCGGGAAGTCAGGCAAGCAATGCTCGCAATAAACTAAAATAAAATGTGCAAGCAGAAAGTATGTGAAGAGCAATGCGAATACGAAAAAAGAGAGAAAAGTGGTTTGAGGATGGTGCCACCACCTCCGCCTTGTGGCGAAACAAAATGCATGAGTGTAGCAACTAATGCCACTTCAAGCGTAGGCGTGCTAGAGACTGAGTTGCGCATGTGTGCAAGGGTAGTAGACACAAACAACAACAGCTGTGTGTGGCACTGCAACACATGCAACACGCGATTTGTAGGCTGCCAACTGTGTGTCTGTGGTTCTTAGAATTTTTCAGTTAACACACATATCAGCTTGTTGCTGTTGGTTGTTGTTGTTCTACGTTGTTGTTGTTGTTGTTGTGCACATGTGATCATCTCTTTGTTGGCTACAAATCACGTTGTTTTTAACTGCCTGCGCCCACATGCATAAACAATGTGCAACTGTTTGCATGTAAACGCATGTCTGTGTGTATGTATGTATGTGTGAGAGCTGCTATTCTTGCTCCTCTTTTCTCCGTAAGCATTTTACGTGATTTGCACATAATTCAACGTGTTGCCCTCTGCGCTCACGATCTGCCACATCAAACAAATGTTGCAGCTGCAAAGACGAAGTGGCAGGCAAGATAAAAATCTTACAAAAACAACTATAGTAAATCATTGCCAGTGTGAGTGCGCTACATGTTGTTGCTGTTGTTAGCTGTGTAGGCGTTAAAAATTTAGTTTCTTCATTATATGTATGCAGCGAAACAGCACTTTTTCTGTGTGTCATTTATTTCTGTTGCACATTTTGTTGCATGCAATCAGGTGTGAACGCCAACGTGAAGCAGGCGAACTTTTTCTAAGTGTTTGCCATTTTTCAGCGCATTCGCTTGTCTCTTTTATTTTGTTGCACGCGCACAACTTGCCACGTTTGCTTTCAGCATTTTACATTTTATTTGTTGCATTTAATGGACGCTATTTTATTGCCACATTTCTTTTTTTTTTATTGTTCTTGTTTTTGTGCGTTGTTGCAAGTTTACGCCATTTGATTTGACACGATTTCGTTCTAGACTATTACAGTTAGTTTTTTGTTCTTGGCATTACTTTATGTTGTTTATGGCTTTAATTTAAAGTAATACTTTTTTCTTGAATCTAAAACTTTTTCCTGAAAACTGAATCCAAGCCAACATTATGTAAGTATGCTGTAAACAAAGCGTTTAAGGAAACTGAGTATAGGTGTTGGTGAGCACTTCATTTTCTGCTAACCAAATATTCAACGATCAGTAGTATGGTATTTAAAAGACTTGGTATCTCTCCTAAGAAACACTAACACCATGCCAAGTAAGCGGTAACGTTTTATTTAATATTTTTATGTAACTGAGAATTAAAATTACTTCCGGCTGTTACCGAGAGACTATTAGTCGACATTGTCATAGCCTGATCTGAGAACAATAGATTTTCCGATACATGATTTATGCTTGGCGTTATAGTGGCTAGCTTTGCAACTTATTTTTGAAGAGCAGAGAGCAGCTGATTTTGAGCAGTGAGAAGCCTATTAGACACCTTATCAGACTGCAAATTGAGGTATATAATTAGTAAAACAAAAAATGCCTTGAGGTCTCATGTCAAAAAGAAGTCAAATTAATTTAGAACCCAGTTTATGACTTCATCCAACTTTATCGCTTGGATTTCAATAAGTTAAGCACAATTTAGTTACTCTGGATTTTTTTACAAAGAATAAATGGAGCAGGTGAGCGTGTATTTATCAACAGGCTTCGTATTAATTCATACATTTCAAAGAACTTATAAAAAGTAACAAAAATATGGTTGTCCATGGTTAACAGTACAAAGCCTGCAAAAATGCTCCAAACTGAAAAATAATCGTAAGAAAACTAATTAGTATCAGCCGGAACTTTGTTTCAAGTATTAATTCCGTGCGAATTAAAATTCGTAAATCTCCAATTTTTTAAATATTGAGGCTAAAATACAAAAAATTAACAATTTATCATACGCTTTTCCTTAGTAGACCAAATTTTGCAAGAAGTTGATTTTGATCGGTCAGTTAGCATGGCAGCTATATGCTATAGTGGTCCAATATTGGCGGTTCCGACAAATGAGCAGCTGTTTAAGGCGCAACGTAAGCAAGCAGGACGAAACAAAATTTCAGATCGATATCTGAAAAACTTAAGGACTAGTTCTCATATATACAGACAGGCAGACGGACAAACAAAGTTGCCTTCTATGTGTTACAAAATTCATGAAAAACTTTATATAACTTGTTCAGGGTATTTAAACCACATATAACAGTTCCATCATACACGCTGTGATGTGTAATCGTTTTCATTGTCAGTTTCTGTGTTGGAATTAAAGTAATAGTATACTGACGCCCGTGCCTTTATTTATTAACACTTAAATGTTTCATTATCGACGCGTGTTACGCCCACCAAATTTAAGCGCATTTGCATAAATTACAATAATTGAAAAGTGGCAAGAAAATGCTGTTAACAAAGCGCCGAAAATGTGCGTTGCTGCAGTAGGATCATTACTGGCAACGCATGTGGGCATATGTGCTTAGAAAAACAAAGGCTTAACGGCCCTTTAGAAAATTTTTAAAGTGATTGGTTAAAAAGAAAAATTTATTGTCTTAATACGAAAGTATGTATTTGGTTAAACTACAAATTGTTTTCAATAAAAATGATTTAATTCATAATTATTTTTTTTGGATTTACTTTTTTATTATTATATAGTTGTATATATATGAATTTTTTTTTTGTATTTTATTAAGTTAAATTTTTTTTTGTTCATTTAATTTGTTTATAATTTTATGATAAGACATATGCTGCAACTGAGAAATCGTATCTTCTTTGTATTAGGCAGACATTTCATCTTAAAATTTTTAAATATTTCCTACAGGGTCTTTGCACAATTGTACAGATCTTTGTAACTCTAAACATTTGTTGAAATCTATTACAAAAGGCTTGCAACGCAGCGCCATCAATGTATTTAGTACGCCCACAGCAGCAAGAATTCACGAAATTACGATCACACACACACAGCCATACACACAAATGTGCATTTGCAAGCACACAGTGACATACGCTTGGCTTAAATCCACAGAACTATTGCATTCGCGCTAAGTGCAATTTGCATAATGATCAAGCGTTAGTTTCGATGCAAATATATATTTTATATATAGTGCTATGCCTATCTAAGCTCGCTTGTATGTCTGCAGGCAAAATTTTTAGTACGTTTAAGCCTTCCAATGCGCATTTAAATAGAGGCTTTCAGCTAGTCTGCCCGAAAGTTACTAAACCGCTTATATATTACCAGATGTTACCACATATATACATATATATATGTGTTTATGTTATTTTGCCACTTATTTGAATAGTTTACTATGCCTTTTTGCTGATAATCACCTTAGAATTTTCCCATTTGCCAATTGCCGTTTTGTTGGCATTTTCAGTGGGTTTCACTATAAAATTCCACGCATTTATTGGTTTTGTAGGCAACACTAATGCGGCGTGAAATAATTCCGCCTTTTATGCCCACATCTAACTAGCTAACTTGAATTCAATGAGCGCTAAATTTGTGTAGCATATTAGCGAAACTACTACATTAGATGCCTTTTATGTAATTTTTTAGTTAGTGGTAATTTAGTAATAGCGACCCGAAATTTTCAAACTTCAAATTCACAAATCATAATTTTAATATATATATAATTCTTCAAACTGTGGAGGCTGCCTGCTATTATTCTACATTATGCAAGTTATGTGTCTTTTTCTGCTTGGGGAGCATTGAAATTTTTGAAAAATTTAAATTGAAAAAATCTGTGATGCTCAAAATCATCGCAGAGGCGGTAGAGGCTCTTAGTATCAGATGAAAGTCGACTCTACATATTTATTTCAATTGATATTTTAGCTTCACGTATATCTTGCAAAAGAATGTTGCCGAGTATTCAAAAGAGGCTTGCTTAGCAACAAAACCAAAACAAGCTCACGTCTTGGATCAACTACCATAACTATCAAGCACACCGCTTTTTGAACTTTTCCAGTTTTCGCGTCATATACAAGTACACTATATCCCTCTGAACTAGTCTAGTGTCGATTAACCGCATAGGCAGCACTTAAGGACGCAAGGGTCGTGGCTTACCATACCTAGTCTTTACAATTATTGGCAAGCTGTTTAGCTTCAGGTATTGACAGGCCAATACTAATAAAAACTAATAAGGCAGCATCTGGCCAGGCTTACTTATGGACATACTTAAATCACTACTGCTGCCAAAAAGTACTTTTTCACTATCTGCGCTATATTACAGAACAAATTAACGTCGTCAAAACTAAGAAAATGGTGTATGATTATTGCGAAGAGATTTCTGAAGCTTTTCACAAGGACTTGCCGGAACATAACGAAAACTTTTTGCTTAAAAAAATTACCAGTGTCCTCTGGGCTTAATCGCAACCGCAATTTTTCGCATTTCACCTATTAAATTTTTACATATATCTACCATGTAGCAAGGCTACTAAGCAATAAAACTCAACTAGTGGCCAAAAGAGATGCTTCAAAAGCAACTATATTTACTTTAATTAGCTGCAGCTAGTGATTGCTTTAGAACGAAGCACGAAAATAGCTTTTAAAGCACTGCTAATGCGTCGACAAGTCCTGACTTTAAATATATACTTTTTACATTATTACAAAATATAAGCAAGCAACCTACCTTAATGTCGGCTTCATATTCCCGGTCGCTTATGATTGCTGACATTTGTTCAACGCTATCGCCATTTGACGACAGTGATGCCGCATTTGCGACATCGCCAGTGGCATCCGATGCCGTCGACGATGAGTTTAGTGATTGTTAGCTAAGCTTAACAATGGATTTTTGAAATGATGACGTTGCTTTTGTTGTTGTTGTTGCTAACGCAGTATCATTATTACCGACGCTGGTGGTAGCCGCAGTCGCGAACACTTCACGTTTACTACAAGTACGATTACGACTAGCATTGCAACTACCACCGAAACAGTTCGTAAGGCGCGACATTAAATTAATGGGCAACAATAGCTTGTGTTGTTGCAAGCTTTGTTGTTGTTGTTGTGTGTATTTGAGTTTAAATTGTTGTTGTTGCTGTTGTTGTTGTTGTATATATTGTTGTTGCTGCTGCTGCTGTAGTCTTGCTTGTTGACGCTGTCTTATAAATTGTCGCATTTGCTGCAACTGCAACACGTGCAACAACGTTGTCTGCGGTTGCCTGGCACTAAGCTGCAGCGGTGTGAGTTGCTGCTGTTGTTGTTGCCGCTGCTGCTGCTGCTGCTGCTGCTGCTGCAAGCGCGCCATATTCAAGGCATAGGGCTGTAGACGTCTGCCATGACCGGCACTTTGATTGTTGTTGTTATTGCTCAAGTTTAAGCTGTAGCTTTGACCACTGCAGTGATTGCTGCTGCTGCTACTACTACTGCTGCTGTTGTTGTTGCTATTGCTGTTACTGTGGCCTCTCGCTACTAATGGCCTCGGCGTTGCGGCTATCTGCAATGAAATGTTTAATGCGTAGAAAGGAGCTAAATAAATATGTTTACAAGCTGCTTTGGTTGTTTGTTTATGCAAGTGTTTGCTTGTAGGGCAACAACAGCGTATGCAGTGGTGGTTGTTCATACGAAAAAGTAACATACAACAACAAATGCAGCAACATTAAATTATCTCCATGGAACACTCTGTGCTACAGCGAGTGATTTTCCAAACATCTTTTAGTTTCTGAACAGCAACAACAAATACAACATTGAGAAACAACATCAAGAAATTGAAATAAACACATAGATATTAATACATACATACACATTAAGATATATTTATTGTATTGTACAACAGCATAATCACATTTAAGTTAAATAAATTTAAACACCGCTAATTTCGTATAGATTTCGTTTTGAGCAAGGTGACAAAAATATCACAACATCGAGAGTTTTGAAAAATAATATAACATTTGTTAAATAACTTGCATATAAATTTTGTATATTTTGTTTTATGTTTTCTTTATTTCTTTTGTAATATTTTTACAATTTTTTTGGTATCTCTCATAGCTTAATTTTTTACAACAACAACATTCAACACCAACAACATCAATGATATTAAATATTAGCAACAACATCAAGTAATTTCTTATTTTTTATTAATTTATGTAAACATCAACAACAACAACATCAAGATTTCAAGTTCCTTTTAGAAGAGAGCATATATTAAGCTACCTGTTTTTGGCAAAATAACCGCCTGTTAGTAAGCTGCGTTTGTGCTGCTTCCAGTATTTCGCTTAAAATATTTGTATTTGTACAACGCCTATTTCGGACTATAATATACATATATTTTTATACACAAATACATAGAAATTTATTAACAAAACCCCTATCTGAACACATATACATACAGTTATAGCTATAAATATTCAAACAACATCAAGAGAAGATTAGAATATTATTTAAATTTTCTACTTACCCTCTTTATATATCTTGTATGAAAATTGAAACAATTATATTTATATGTATATATTTACATATATACAGGTATATCACAAGGTTTTTATATCAACATGCATGTCTAAATCAATAATTTAGTTGAAAAGCCTAAAAGCACAAGCCGATCGTTAGTGTAAATGTGAGAAAATATTAACTACATTAAACAATAGAATAAAAAAATGCATTATCAAGATTTAAAATATTTTTTTATTAAAAGGGTTTGTAATTTAAAGTTGTAAATAATGTGGCTTTTCTGTAAAATTTATCATCGGTTTAAGAAGTACACATTTATAGCAGATGTATGTAAATTGATACCTGTTTCTGAATTTCATATTTTTAGGTAATGGTAGGTAGATATTGATACCTGTTTCAGATATTCATATTTCTAGGAAATGTATAGAATTGAAGGAAATGTATAGAATTGACACCTGTTTCAGAATGTCATATTTCTGGCAAATGTTTAGGGACTGACACCTTCTGAAGTTCGTATATCTAACATTTTTATATAAATTGATATATTATATATTACAGAAGTTCCTATTATATTTTAAGAATATGCATAGACACCAGTTTCAGTAGTTCATATTTCTAGGTAATGTTGAGATATTGATACGTGTTTCAGTTATTCATATTTCAAGCAGACGTATATAAATTGATATCTGTTTAAGAAGTACACATTTCTAGCAGATGTATATAAATTGACATCTGTTCCAGAAGTTCATATTTCGAATAGAGATAATATTTCTAGCAAATGCTTACCGACTGATACCAACTTCAGAAGCTCATATTTCTTGCGAATATTTGGTAATTGTTTCAGAAGTTCAAATTCCTACTGAAACCAAGTTTTTTGACATCGTTATCTTTTTTGAAATTACATACTTTAAATATTAAGATATAATGCTAAGAAATTAACTTCTGTTTCATAAGTTCATACCCATAGAAACATTTTTAAAAATTGTTATCTGCTACAAAATTTCATATCTCTAGCAAATATATACAGATAGTGATCTGTTTCAGAAACTTATATAATTTTTGCGCAAATAAATTACTTAACGTAGGCTTCAAAAAATATTGTCTGGGTTGACATTAAACTAAGGCCAAATGGTACTTATTTTTAAACAAATGGTAAAAATGTCTATTTACTCAGTATAGCTATTAAAAATAACAACTATAAAATGTATTCGCATTAAAGGATAATATTCTGATAATAATGAGTGCAGTTAAAAATGCGCATGAACTTCTGAAACAGATGGTGCTTCTAACATACTTTTAATCCGTTTCAAAAGTTCATACATTTCTTGAATAAGTTTATATTAGGTACAATTGGTACAGAAACAATTATTTAGTTTTTAAACAAAAATTAAATGCTGATCAACATGTGATGAATGAAACGTAATTACAGTAAGCTATGGACTGCTAATCTATAAATAACCTTTACGCAGCCCTAACATTTAAGGAGTCTGACTGTCTGAAACATATTAATGACTGTCTGAAATATATTAAACGTAAGACTGCGAAGGTAAGGTGTTAAAGGTTGACTATTTCGAATTAGAGGTATGCAAGTTAGATATTAAAATTGTAAACACTAAAAAATTATAATTGATAAATGAAAAGATTACTTTTCATATTTTGAATTCGTAGCAGCTATCTTACGAATTTGGAAATTTTCATGTTACGTTTACAAAATATTTCGTACGCTGACTAAAGACATATTAACAACAGCTTAAAAATATACATGCAAAGATACAAATAAAGTAAAGTATGGTAAAATATTGAAAAATAAATACCAAGTACAAGTTGACAGGCATAATTCACAGATAATGTCAAAATATTAATATTCGATATATAATGATTAGAAACTAGTAACATATGTGTGTAAAATACATATAAAAATAAAAAAATATATATTATATATACAAAAATAAACGTAAATAGTTGAGAAAGCAAATTTATTGAACTATATTAACTTTGTGAATACTTTCAACTTAAAATAAAATATATGTTGCCTACCTTCAGGAGCTTCGATATAAAAGTTATAATTTAAAGAAAAATGTATAGTCAAATAAATGTATATGAAATAAAAAGCAGGATCAAATGAAGACATACCTATGTAGTTCAAATCCAGTAGAGAAAAAAATTAGTAACTGCCAAGAAAATGGGATTTACATTGAACTGCCTAGAGTGTAAATTCAGCTAATATTTTTTAATGAAATAATGCTTAAAATGTCTAACAAACAATTCTTTTTCAAATTCAACGAAGCTGCTCTTCTTTTCACAGAAATAAGTGGTAGGCATTTTTTGAATATACTTTCTTGTTATAGTCTGATAAATAAACATATTAAGTTAAATATTTTTATTTTATATTTATTTTATACTATATTGATTCCTACACAGTATCGTGCTCATTTGAATTTATTTTCATTGACTTAACCACATTTTGTTTTAAATAGCACACTTAGTAAATTAGACAATTACTTCACCAACATGTTTCAATGCAAATGAAGCTGTGCGCTCAACTGCATGCCTATATGCCGTTAGCTCAAAATTATGTTGATGCGCATTCAATTACATTAGAGAAAGGTAATTTATTTCGGAAACATTTCAAATACATTTCATAATTGCACGCAAGCACGTTTCACAAACAAATCCAGCACACACACATACCGCTGTGTATATGTGTGTGTGTGAGGGCAAATTTGCAATTATTCAAATGTCTGCATATTCATAAGCTGACATTAAAAATTCATCATTTTCACTTATGTGGTGAAGCACTTAAAGTGATGAATTCCCCTCGATGCGCACTATGCTCAAATAATTTCACGCACAACACAATTCAATGCCTCCTCAAAGAAGCCTGACGTGCTCATGAGCTACTCAATATGCAACAGCCAGCAGGCGAGCTTGTAGGCAGGCAAAAACAATTTACAACTTAACGCCTGCAGCAACAATTTTTGCTCCCCATGGTATTTTCGAACTCAAGGACATCAATCAATTAAGTTACACTGCGCGTACAGCAGGTGCTGCGAAAGATATGCGCATGTGCGAGCGACAGAGCGTTGTGTGTTTGTGTGTGAGTTGCTTGCGGTGGTTGTTTGTGTTAAGATTACTCATTTGTGAGCATTTAAATATAAGTAATTGTTGTTGTAAGCAATTTCATATGCGCACAGTGATAAAAGCCATAAAAATTTCAACAGTCATATATGTGCATATTTACCGTTGTAAAAATATAGATATGTGTGCAAGCGCTTGAGCTGTTGATAGCTGTCTGAGCATGCGTGCGTGCGTATGCCACACGAATTATAGCGTCATACTGTACGTATGAGCAACCAAACAAATTCGTATGGCACAGGTAGCAGACACAGACAGGGCGGGGCGGGGCGTATGAGTAATCAACTCAATGCAGTGCAGGCGCTACATGGCGTATGAGTAATCTGCTGAGGCAATGCGCCCTGTGCGCATGTGTGTTGCGTGCGGCGCGTCAATTTTAATTTATTACCTTTATTGGCAATAATATTTATGACACACACGTACAAGCAATATTTATCAAATATTTTTTTCACAATTTCCTGTCATATAAAATATGTCAATTCAAAGGCTTTTTTTAGGCAAAATATTAACGGAAAATTCTATGAAAATTCCACACAAGCGTCAGAGGAAACTTTTTAAATTAGTGCATAAAGTTGTGCAATAAATTGCTAATAAATATATTTAATGTAATAAATTAAAACTGCGCTGCAAAAAAAAAAAAAGAAAGCAATGAAAACCAAATGAAAATGGTAACTAAAACAAAAAATTCAAGGCTTTTAGCAACGCTTATTGCACTTACAACATATGCGTCGTACATGAGCTACAATCGTTTGCAGCAAAACGGCATAAAAAATATTGCATAGCAATCGGCATCCGGTTTGGCAAACAATCGCTTCCTGACTGGGGTGCAAACGGTTTTTTATGCTTATGCAAAAATTTGCGCAGCGTATTGGCTGAAATAACAACGCCAATGCATTGCCGAATTGCTGGCGGAAGCAGCTGCCAATAATGTGTAAAAACGCTTGACACCAAAGGCTGTAGGAAAATAATCGAAAAGTGTTGCTTCCGCGGCACAACACAGGCGGCGGAAATATGTTTGAATTATGAAGTGCCGACGCCTAAAAGTTTATTTATAAAAAAATGCATTTTTCAGCAATAAATAAGTGAAATTATTGCTGCATACTTTTAGGCAATGTATTACAATATTGTTCGTTACGGCGTGAAAAAATTAATTGTGGCAAAAAACTGTTTTTGTGCAAAGTTTTTTAAGTTTTTTTTTTTTTTTTAGTTTTACACTCGTTGTTGATTAAAGGCTTTTCATGTTGCTTACGATTTTTTCACAAATATATATATTATACAGTATATACTATACATATTTAATATATACAATGCGTTTCAATGTAGGTAGACTACTACCTTTAAGTGCAATTTTTTTCAATCACTTTTATTATGGGTTCTTCAGTACTAAACCAGCGACATTTGCCAGAACAGCATTTACAAAAAAGTTATAGAAATCCTAAATTTTCGTATACTTCTTACATATATGTATTTATTCCAGAGAACTTATAACAACTATTTTATACTTGTATGAAAAAACTGCTATATTTCAAACAAATCGCTAGAAATATTAGCCCGCTAGTCATATTTATAAAAGCATACACGGCTCACTGCGTTCGAATAACATTTTAGCGCCTTTGACAGCACTTTTTACTGAAACGCATAGTCAGCGCGGGTGAAAGCGAAAAAATATATTAAAATTCAATAAATAACTAAACAAAAGCAACACAAAACTGCCGCGAAAAGCTTGCAAATGGCGCAACGGCAGCAGCTGCAGGAAACTCGAGGCGCAAGACTTGAAAACGACGCTGTTATGCCACGCATATTGTTGCATTGATGCGCGGTCAGTTATTCGCCCATTTAATGCGCTCAACTTTTTTAACTTTTTAGCTTTAAAAGAAAATAGATGTTTTTTTTACTCTGCATATATTGCAGCAATAAAAATGTGTGGCAAGCGAATTTATTTAGCAATATTTCAAATTTTCTTTGCATGCATTTCAGTATTCTTTTTTTTTTTTTTTACTTAGCCTCAATTTTGCCTAAAAAGTCATGTGAGTTGCGCAAAAAATATTTTGCTGCTAACCACGCCGCTTGATTTCCTTTTCTAAAAACAAAATAAAGTAAACGAAAAAATGTTGCATTGTCTCGCTGCAGCCACAATATGGAATTGGATATGCAAAAATTTGTATGCATTTTATTTGATTGCCTTTGCTGACCGCTGAGTTCGGTTAACCACTAAATACATATTTCTATATGTAAATAACTGTATATAGATATGCAAATAACTGCATATTGCTATGTCTGTGCAACTCATATGCACTAAAAATAACTATTTTGTAAGCAGCTGCATGCGTTCACATGTTCCGTGAATATAGGTATACATACATACAGCAATGCAGTTATTGCTATCTGAATCGGAAATATGCATAGCTTTTCCAGCCAAATTGCTGAGTTCATATTAAGTTTTCAAATTGCCTATAAGCCTTTGTTGTGTTAGAGAAATTTATTTATTTTTCCAAAAGATTTGCAGCTTGTTGTAATTTTATTTGAGTAAATAATAAGTGAGTTAATTTAAAATTTATTCATATTATTACTTCCTTGCATTTTTCTAGATTGAAACAAGAAAAAATTTTAGCCTCAGCTACACCGAAGCTGTACTACCCCAAAAGGTGTTCTTCTTATAGCATAAAAGCATATGAAAAGAACTTAATATTTATTTTAATCGGTCTATTTGCATAGTAGTTATATGCTATAGTGATCCAGTCTATACAATTTATTCAAAAATTATAACATTTCCTTAGCTAATAATCAGTGCCGAATCTCCTAAGTACATCTTGTCAAATAAAAAAATTTTCTATACTAGAATTTAAGCTTAAACCGTCAGTTTGTAGCACAGCTATACGCTATAGTAGTGTGATCGAAAGAATTTGTTCGGAGATTGCAGTTTCAGATAAGAATGTATGCCATAATTCGTGTTGGTATCTTGTCAAATAAAAAAGTTTTAATACTTGTACAAGAGCTTAATTTTGACATTCATTCATTCATTTTGTATGGTGCCTATATACTAAAGCGCACCGATATCAGCGGTTTCAACTAAAAAGCAGCTACTTAGAAAGAAAATACAATGTATCAAATGTCCGATCGATATCTTACAAACTGAGAAACTATGTAACGTATATACAAAAAAACAGACATGTTTAAATCGACTCAGCTAGTCATACTGATAATTTGTATATAAACTTCGCAACAATCTTTCTTCCTGGGTATTACAAACTTTTTGACATATTCAATATACCAATTTAGAAATTATTTAAAGGTTAATATTTCACCTAGATTTAGCCATAGCTGGCCTTATATCACAGATTTATTTCCAAAGAAAGCAATTTTGCTTATATACGCATAAAATCCCACTGTTATATCTCATAGAAAAGTATAAAAGGTAATATTCAGCATTTTGGGTATCAAAATATACCCGAGATCGGAAAAAAAACTAATTAACTAACGATTCGTACATTAATAGCTTTGCGATAGGTTAAGAGCTTGTTTACCTTTTGGTTTCATACAGCTTGACCAGCAGGATCACTGGCACACATTACTGCCCTCTTGACTGCAATGATTCCGAGGATTGGCCCAGTGCGGTCATTCAGTATTAAAATATCAGAAACTTCATTCCATTTTCCGTACTATGGCTAAGATCTATCTACAATCATAAATTCATTCTACTTTATTCATGGACTTCCATTTGTTCCGCCAATTCAATTCCAAATGTTTATTTTGGTGTTGTAAAAAGTGTGCTGAATGAAATGCGTGGATAATCGATTTGAACTAAAGAAAATATCTTGGAGGGTATTGTATTTTACATTATAAAAAAATATATAAATATAACTACGGTTTTCCGAACAGAGATTATGAGCTGTTGCACAAAAGATCTGGAAGAGCGTATTATTGTTTTTTTGAAACTTAGCTCTTGCAGGTATTGCGGAACGAGAATCGTTAAACTATTTTAGATTTATGAATATGTCGGTGTATGTTGATATGATGTGTCATTTTTAAAGACTTTGCTATGTTCAAGGATTCTTGGAGTATCTACTATGTATATTGCCAAGCCACGTAGTTTTATGCAGCTATTAAAGTTTCTTACTTTTATACACCACTTCAAAAAAATATGGCACCAATTTTCAAACATTTTTACAATACCGAAAATACACAATAAAATTCATAGACTTTATAGCAGACAATAAATGAGCAGGCAACATGAAAGCGCTCGATTTAAAACTCTAAACCACAGCAATCAAACAAATAATAAGAGAGGCAAGCGAAAAACGGCCGACGTCGACCGAGGAGCTGCGGTTTGCAGCAGTTACGCTAGATAGATATGCCAGATATGCAACGGCAACTGCTTACTTAAATGCAGCATACGTACACACACACACACACATATATATGCATACGTGAAGCATGGACAGCCAGCATATTTATTGTGCCTCTTACAGACTGCGCTGTTTTTATTTACTACTTTTAACGGCGATTAAAGCGCATAAAAAGGTATGCCAGTGCACCGGTGAGGAATGACGGCGGTTAAACGCGCAAATTTATAAAGCTTGGAAGAAACGCTAAAAAATAGCTGATAGTCGCTGTGGATGACGGTTGGCTGGATGCATGAGGCAGCAAGAAATTAACTACTTAAAAGCAAGGAAATCCATTTTATTGCCGCCAATAGTAATGCCAGCTAAAGTAACAACAACAATAACAATGGTGGTTTCAGCGCAAAAGCAGCAGAGGAGCAAAATCGCCAAAAAAAAATTTTTAAACTTTAAACAAAACTGCCAGATTGCGCCTCAAAAATTTACAGTCGCGTGTAAAACCAAAACTCACAAAAAAAATAAAGAAGTCCAATTTTGAAGCAAAGTAATGTGTTGTAAATAAAGCGGAGTTCAAGGCTATTGTGGGGTCGCGGAAACCGCAGGCAGCACTTCATATGCAATTTTTTATTTGCGCAGCAATAACAACAACTCAGGCAATTTTCATTTTTTTTTTCGATGCACATAGTAAACCGTTATTTTTATTGCCTTGCTTACGTTGTTGTTGCTTTGGTGTTGTTTTCTTATTTTTTTCTTCTTGTTTGTGTTGTTGGTTTGTTGGCTACAGCTGTCACTGTCAGCTGGCATTAATCACTAGCAGACGCCACGCGATTTACCTGTGAGAATCATGTACTTTTACAAAAAAAAAAAAAGAAAAAATATCAAAAAAAAAAAAACTAGAAAACACAGCAATAAAAAAATCAGTATAAAAACGGTGTAAAGCTCAAAAGAATAAATGCAACGCTGCATTACTTCCTGCGCCTACTTACATTAACATTTGCTTAACGCGCACACACTTACATGCAAGCCTCAGTACGCTTAACTCTTGCTGTGGCAGCAGAAAAAAACGCCGTTACACCAACTTAATGCAACGCGCATACTAACGTTATCTATGTGCAGAACGCTCAGCCACATTTTGAGTTTAATTGCACAAAATAAGCACAGAGCGGCAGGACAGGCAAGCTTAAATATAAAAACTACAACTCTTTGCAAGCATCTTCATACACACATACGACACCAACGTTTAAGCGTGTTTGTGCGCTGCTTGGCATCTCATTACATATGTGTGTGTGTGTGTTGACTGTTATGCACTTGGGAGCCATTTAGCTCACATTACTTTCCTTTTCGTGGCCTACAACGCGCTTGTGCTTACATGTCTCGGTGCGTGTGCGTGTTTGTGCGGTGTGGTAGCACCGCAGCTTGAAATAAAGTACCAAGAATGCTGTGTCGGATAACCGCGCGGACCACATACCACAAGCGCATAGTAGACGACACTCTTACAAGGACATTCAAAAGTAGTCATTAAAAAAATCGCGTTTTGAGGCCGGCAAAGAGACATCATACGAAAATTGGTTGGATCGCAAGACGGTCAGTGAGAAAAAGGCGAGAAAGCATGTGGCTTAAAACGAAAATCGCACAAAGTCTAGATTAAGCTGGTTTTGCTGAAAAATATTAGCTAAAGTGAAGTTAGTTTATTATATGCTATGTTATGTTAAGTTGTGTGATGTTATGTTAATTTATCCCAAAAGTCTAGTTTAGCCAGATTTATCTTTAAAATGTCAGTTTAAATTAAGTTAAGTTATGTTAAGTTAAGTTATGTTACGTTAAGTTATGTTACGTTAAGTTATGTTACGTTTACTTTTCATTCGTTAATTTATACTATGGTAGGTTATTTTAAGCTATGTGAGTTTATTTTACCAGATTTAATTGAAATATGTTAACTTAAGTTATGTTCAGTAATGTTATGTTACGTTAAGTTAAGTGATGTTGAGTTAAGTAATGTTATATGGAGTTAAGTTATGTAATTTTATGCTATGTAAAGTTACGTTATGTTAGGATATGTCTAGCATAAAGAGGTTTTACTGCAAGATTTAGGTTAGGTTAACTCCATTCGAGGTTATATGATGTTATGTTATGTTATGTTAAGTTATGTTATGTTAAGTTATGTTATGCTAAGTTATTTTACGTTAGAATATGTCGGATAAAAAAAATTATTAAAGCTAAGTATACACAAATTCAGTGCAAATATAAATATGACTGAATCGGAAATGACTTAACATACAACCAACAACAGTATGTACCAAAACAACTATTTTCTAGTATACAAAGCCAGGATTATAAGCACATGTTTCAGCGAAGTATTCAATGACTCATCAAGTCAGCGAATTCGATAAGAAATTCGACTCTTTTAACTCACACTGCATTTTTCTTTAAAAAAATAGAATATGATAGCCAAAATAAATTTTGTGGACATGACTATCTACTTCTCAATCCTCATACTTTTTTTTAAGAAACTAACTGAAATTTTCTCTCTATTTTAACATTTTTTTTAAAGCAAATCTTCACCATCCAACTTTTAGTTACAATTTCTCAAATATTCGCATTAGGGTCACTCAAATCACTCCTACTAGTAGCTACAATTAAAGAAGACTACCCGCAAAGCGAAAAAGAGAGAGAGACGTCAAACAAACCGAGATATCCATAAATTTACAAAGGATTTTAATTACACATGAATTCGTTTTGGGTTGTGGATTTCGGTTTTGCGCGCTCGTTGGCAATGCACTTTACTACGCCTTTCACATATGCACAACATCTTCAGAACATTTTGGGTTGCGAGCTTTGCATACTTTGCGGCGCACATGCCAGACACATGCACACACACACACACTTATATTTATAAATGTGCAAGGCATTTGCCAGCAAGCAACTCACTTCGCATTTTAGCTGTACGCGTACCACTTCAGTTCTATGTTTGCTGTATGTGCTGAATTATTGTTCACTCCTTTTTTCACTACTGTTTCATTTCTCCTTAATATTCCGCAGCTGCATTGCATGCTTTGTGGCGCGCGCGCTTTTTACTTAAAGGCTTACCCTTTCGCTGTTGCACAGAAATAAATGTGTTCCTATACATGCATATATATGTGCATGTGTACGCATGTACATACACTTGATTCTTCCTTTATTGGTTCTTTAAGCCATTTTGCTTACGCTGCTCGTTTCGTTTGTGCGCGCGTGTAAAATGTAAATTTTTCGTGATTTTTGCGGGCATTTTTCGCTGTCGTTTCACATTGTTTTATACCTTTTGCCGCCTTACTTTATTACAAGTGCACTTAGTCAGTACTTGTGTCTCATTTATTAATTTAATATGTTACTGATATCTTAATCGAAGTTTCTTAGTAATATATATATATATATATATGCTTTGGTACAGAGTATTTTGCGATTGGTACTCAGATATTGCTCATTTTATATAATATCATATATAAATTTGGGAACAAGCGCAGGGACATCATTTGTATATAATACTTTGTATTTGTAGAATATTGCGGAACCAGAAATTTTAGAATTTACTCAGATTGAATTGCCAGCACATATGTTTTCTCTGAAAGATGCTGCGGCATAGCGCAAATATATTGACTCAATCTATGATTGCTTTAAGAAAGAACGAAAGCCAACTACATACCACATATATGGTATATATATTACACCACATTTCTAATCGAGTATTTCATATCAGCATTCGAACTATCTTTTTCATTGAGTCAAATTTCGCTTTTGCTTAAAACAAATGCGCTTAAAGAATTTAGTTAATTTTATAACCGATTAAGGTTTGCTGTAAAAATCAGTTTTGAAAATCTGTACAGTACTGTAAAATTGCAAACACCATCTAACTAATATTTCATTACTTTTTAATTGCTTTAGTATGTTTCCATTACGAGCTTTTTACAGCTTTGACACTCTTTCTTTCTTTGTTTGACTTTTTATCAAACGAGATGCGGATTTATTAACAATAACTAACCAATGACTGAATGCCAGTTTTTTTTTCTGTTATGCTCCCGCATACGGGAATCTGCGTTTAATCGGTTTACTTTTGTTGTGCTTAATTTTCAGCGCATCTTGCATAACGTTTACCTTAAAAATTAGTTTGGGAGAGAAAATTAAATAAGCTACTTGTATATCTAAAAGTAATTGTTTTTCTTGCTTTATATCATATTTTACGCAGTCGTTTGAAACTGCAATATATGAATCAGAGAAAAGAGTAGCAAAAATGTAAAGCTTTCTTAAGTTTAAGATCACTTAAAAGCTTACAACACTTTGCATGTTGAAAACTGACACATAGGTGGCGCGCTGCACAGATACTACTTTTTTTCTTAAGACAGAATAGTGACTATAGTGATCTTAAGTGCTGCTAAAATATAATGCAAACTTATTAACTGTTTCATATTTACAGTTATAAAATGAACTCATAAGTCTTCAAATGGGTTTAGTTCTCACTTATTCACTAACTTCAGTTGTGCAAAAAATTAGTTGCACTTTAAACACAGGAAGCACACTTTCTGCTTTCACAACGCCACACTGTAGTATAGGCTCAAACCATATCACGTTAAATGAAATTCTAAAATATCATATATCAAAGCACACTTACATAGCTACACATATTTACTATCAAAAACTTCTCATATCTTTTCACGTTCAACGCGCTGGCGGACACATAAATTATTTGCTACAAAGCCAAAATATATTATAAAATACTTTTGCTTGCGTTAGCTAAAAATATGCCTAAAATTCCTGTGAACCACATAAGAGAGCTTAACGCAAATGCCGCCTATTGGGCGTATAACTAAGTGCGCTGCTTAATGGCGTTGGATCTAGTGTCCAAACTAGCAAAATCAGCAGAAATTTTTAACCGCAGTCGGCAATTAATCAAGCCGCCACATAAGCGTACACAAGCGAAGGAAAAGCATGAGAGCATAACGAAGCATACAAGGAAAGCGCGCACAATGTCGTAGAGCCCAAAAAGTATTGCATGCATGATACACGCATACACATAGATGTATATGTATATCGAAAGTGCTGGAAAGACTGCCGACAATGGCATCGGTATTTTTTTCATGCAACATTTTGGTTGCTTTCATTTTTCGAATTTTGTGATTTTTTCTGCCGAAATCGCTGTCTACTGACAGGCATTTTAACTGCTTTGAATACGCCGCCAACGCTGCCGACCAACAGCAAACGTCTAACTGGCTAACCAACTAGGCTGGCAGACAGCGCCCTTTGCGGCTGTATCCAAAAAAAAAAAAAAAAAAAAAAAACAAAGAAGCACAAACCTGTGTGAAACTAAGGAATGCTTGTGGCTGCAACACAAGCTGTCTAAGCGCCGCTGGTCAACAGCTCTATTGCCCTGCGTCTTGTTGTAGGTTTTTCGTTGTTTTTTGGCTTTTTAAGTGTCATATTTTGCAAATTTTTTCCTCGTTTCTAATCCAGTTCGCGGCAATGCTCAACTGCATAGCGGCGAAAATTTGCATGCGCACAACAATTTTGCGCTTTTTTCATGCTTATCAGCCTTTGTGTATGCTTTATCTTTTTGTGCAACGCTTAGCGCTTTTGTCTCTTTTCTGATTGGTTTATCAGTTTTTTTTTATTATCTCAGCTGTTTTATGTCTCTGTTTCGGCTAAGTTATTAACCAAGGCAATTGACATGGTATAAAGACATCACAAATGGGTGTGGTCGGCCTAAAAGTATGCTAGGCATTTTTAGGTATTTTTAATTTTCACTTATAGTGTGAGCAATTTCACAATATAAACAATTATTTTCAGCCCGAGTTATTGGCTTCAGCTTTAAATTTAATATATTAGTGTATTTTTGGCGAAAAACTATATTTTTGAAGTTTTGATATTCCTAAAAGTATGCAATTTTTTATTACCTTAATAAAAACTGATAATGCAGAATATTTTGGTATATTTCAAGTTTTGAGACTTTACTAGAACTGCAATTTTTTATTGAGAATTGCCTTCACAGACATGTGCCTCAAAGTTCTGTAATATTTTTTTTAAAAGTATCCCCTTCGAACGCGAAACCAGCAATACCTCGTCATTACAGAAAAATAAATTTTCGCGTCAACTATGTCAACGTAGTTTATGTTTTTTTTTTTTACTTCATTTACATCTCTAGTTATTCGGGCTAAAGCATATAGACATAAATTAAGGCTCGTCATATTTCATAAATTTGTTTACAATATCTATATTTTACTGAAAATTTATGCATTCCAATATGAAGCATGAAAAACAAGAATTCAAATAAACAATATTATACGGATTCATTTTCATTTAAGTTATGCATTATTTGAACCCACCAAAAGAATTAGAATCCAAAAACGCACGAACGAAGAAAGCACAACAAACGAATTTCTAATGCGTAAATGCAATATCTAACTGACAATGCCTAACCCACATTCCATTCCGTTGCACACACACACACACACACAGAAATGCTAGTCGGTATACATGTGTGGGTATGCGAGAAAGTTTTTTCTTAATATTTTCCGATTTTGCATAAATGTTGCATACTTTCAGGCATGAATTTTCATTTCATGCATAAAACCAGAAAAGAAATTGCGCTTCAACAAACTTTGAAATAACTACAATAACTAAAATTGCATAATCACTGGTGAGGCAAACAATAAAGATTCGAATTGAAAGCGAAGAAGTAGAAGAGGAAGCTTGCAGTAAGCAGCAAAAGAAACGACAATTGTGCCAGCAGCGGGGCGAGAGTTGGCATTGAAAGGAAGGAAATGAAGAAGTGCGGCTAGTTTTGAGAAAACTTTATGCAAATATAATCTAGCATTTTGAACTTCCGCCGCCTATGATATGTATGTAAATCCATCTATATAATAAACGGGACGAGCTTTAGGTAAAAGTGTGTAGTCAGAAAGTATATCTAGACGAATATTTATTTTATTTTATTTTATTTCATTGCCATTAAGTTTATTTTATTTTATTTTGATTTATTTATTTTATTTATAGTGTATTAAGCTTGAATTTTCGATTTTTATCAAGAAAAATAATTTATATAACAATGCAGCAAAGCGGAGATAAGAAACAGCTGATGTTTCTGCTGGATTGGTAAAGATACATGCGTTTACTTTGATTGCGAATAAAATCAAAACTCTCTATTATGCTGCTTTGAAAAATGATTATCTTAAAATGCAAGCTCTTTCACTGAGTGCTAGTAGTACAACAAAAGCTGCGACTCAATATGGAAAAAAGTGTCAAGCCAAACGATCTTGTTATTGCGTTACTTGTCTGTAAAGAAAAACAAAGTTTTCGAAAGGTCTGAACTTAGTTTAAATAGCTAGGCTATCGCTTTTGCTTTCGTTTATGACCAAATAGCCTTACTTATTAACCCGCTAACTTTTACCAAAAACTATATATTGTGAAAAAACTCGGTTCTGGCCGCATTTGTACTTCCTTATTCGCAATCGAATTTTTTTTTTATTATTATTACTATTACATTGCTAGTGCTCGAACCACTTTTCTTTGCAACTGTCATCTTTTTTGCAGTTGCGTTTTGCCCCAAAATATATGCGAGTTATGACCGGCATATCCGCTGAGTAGCGTTAAGCGTGATTGTTGTTGTAGTAACTAAATAAAACGAAAAGTGGCATAATGGTAAAGCCACTGGTTAAGTCCTAATCAAAAATCTTGGATTCGTATTTAAAACCAAAAGTCACTTTTGGTAGCTTAGAAAGAAGATTTGACTTTCCAAGCACACACACACATACTCACACACAATGTTTAGTAGTATGCAGGCATTTACAGGTATGTTTTCTGACATATACAGCAACATTACATACTTTTCGAAGTATAAAGTGTACTTAAGTTTTCCTGTCGCATAGCCACAAGCGCATTTCTTACCAACTCAGTGCATACTGCCTAAAGCACACATATACACACATATATATATATACATATATACACTTATATATATTTGATATTAGCTATTTTAAAAATTTCCGTTATGATTTCCGAGTGCAGATTCTATTTAGAAAGTTTTGCCACTTAAACAGCACCAGCCAACACACACACTACCAAAGCACACATACTCGTTCAGAAACACAGATACGCACACACACATCCGCTTTGGAGCTCGCTTACTGACTGCCCGATAAATTTCACTTTGTATGCAAAAGTTTCAAGTTTTTCAAACCGACACGCCTCTTGCGAAGCAAACTCAGCTTGCTGCACTGCTTGGCTTGGCAAGCAAACGAGAGCGAAGCAAAAAAAAAAAACAAAAAACAAAAAACACGCTTGAAAGCACGCCAGCAGAAGTTAACTGTATAGCTCTCGATATGCTTGTACGTAAGCTAACTGGCAGTTGTAGTGCAAAAAACTGCATTTCAAGTAGAAATTTGAATACGCGTCATGCGACCAAACTAACCAACACAACCAGCACCAATACCAACAAGCGAATGTCACAAGCCAGCAGCCAGCAGCAGGCAGCTTAGAAAGGCCAACCGCCTAACAGTAAAAAGCTGGCATTTGTGCAAATGTCTGTGACCGCATATCTCTGCTGTGAATGTGTAGGTGAGTGCTAGCATGCGGGTTGCAGCGCGCATATGTGTTGGCAAATGTGTTCGTGTATGTCTTCGTACCATAAAAATGGCATCTTTCGTAACTCATATACATAGCCATGCCCATTCAAGTACGAGATAAGCGTTTAATTTTTTTATTTCCGTTTGCAGCGCTTAAGTTAGCTGCTCTGCCGTAAAGACTGACAAAACTAGCGTATAGTGCTATTGCCTAGCACCTACAGCAAACTTCTGTAAGTAGCTATATAACAAAATGAGCCGGAGTGTTCAACAAATTTTAACTTGAACTCGAACTTAAACCTTTCAGAATTAACTCAGGCATTTAATGTGGTAAAACATTTGACAGTTTTCGAAATTTTTGAAAATATTTTAGCTGAAGTTATTGCAATTTTATTACATGCATCCGTGGGCTTAATAGTTATGATGAAAAATTTTATGAGATTAGTGTAATAACCTAGCAACTTATTGGCCAACTGTAAATAAAGTTCTATAAAAAAAATGTTAATTAATATTAGTTATCAAATTTGGAAGAGGTAACGCAGTCGACGCAAATATACAAAATTAAACTGTAAAAGTTTTGCGCATATACCTTTTAAACACAGCACATTCGGTAAGCTTAAAAACTAGAAAATTACGAAAAAGTTCTACCTATAGATATTATAACTCTTGTAAGCACTTATTCGCAGTGCCAAAAAGACCACAAGTTAACGTATGAAAGCCACTGAGTTTTTTGATTTTCAACAGGATATTAACATGCTGCACCAGAACATCACATTAGAATTTATTGAAATTTTATCAGACCATCGCTCAGTACCGCGATTATTCCAGAGACCTTAAGTGTAATAAATATGAAATCTCTGCAGAAGTGTAAGTGGTGATAACATTGATGGACACACTGAACTAAATTTTCATAATATTTGGAAGCACTCGAGCGCATGTGGTTCCATTATTTTGAATAAAATTTCCGCTACAAAAACAAACTAGAAGAGGACATATACGATATGCTTGAACGTGCACCAACGCAGACGATCTCACGAAAGATAATATTTTTTCACCTCAGTAGTTCCAATATCAAAGGAAACTTAACATCTTGGTGCAACCAGTGCAAATGCTAAATTTGCTCAAAATTATACCATATACTATAATATTATATATAGCTTAAGATTGAAAAGGTTGCTCGTCAGTGAAACTTCTGACAATCGCTTGTATACAAAAAGTTTATACTTTTTAGGAAACATTGATATTAGTGTACTTTGAAACACAAATATCAAACTTCTTATAACAAGTCAAATACAGTGAAGGAAAGGAGAGCAGTCTTAATTATGGATAAGCATAGGAAAAGGCAATAATTTCACTGACAGTCAGACACATGATATACTCTCAACAACATCCTTCAATATTATTTGGTAATCATTGTATGCTGCTTCAGCTTCAGCGGTCTTGAATTCGCTACAAAACATGTAAAATCTCACGAGACTAGTTTTAATAAGTTGTAAGTGAGTGTTGATAGGAAATTTAGGCACATTAAAACACACTTGAGCGTACGAAAAAAAATAATTTTAATAAATGGTTTTTTTCACATTAGCTTTATCAACATTCTAATGATTTCCTAACTATTTTTGAACGTTTTTTCTTATTATATGCACATATCCGGTTGGCAAGGCAACATGCTCTGTTTTTGAGATAAATAAACTGAATATGTCTTTAAATCCCGTGCATCTTGAAAAAGAAGTACATTACTTCAATATTATTATATGGACTTACTAAGGTGTGTATTTCTGATGCAAATTGGCTAATAATTGGATTTTCAATTTTGCAGCTTTTTAACTTTAGATACATGGCTTAAGTATGAGTAAGTATGAACTGCAGACCCTTACAGTTTTTATTTTTCCTTTTACCTATTTATACCCATTCACAGCAGGCTTAGTCATTAGTGCCGAATGCAAGTATTTCACAGAAAATTTAATGCAATATTTAGTAGCGTTTGTATGCATGAGAACTAATGCTACTCGTACTCTCACGGAAGAGGAGCATAAATTGATTTTCATTTCATATATTTGCCACAACAACAACAATGTGATGCTTTAGCACTGTATTTAGAATGAAACAAACGCGTTGGCATTAAATTGCCAAAGTATAGCTTAATAAAGCAAAATTTCATTGACCACTGAAACCACAGACACACAGTCTAAAAATGTGGTTGATTAACGACGGGGAATTTTGTGGACTGTGTTGCGAATTTTGAGGCGTGTAGCGCAAATGTGAATACAAATACATTGAGCCCACGTTAAACAAAAACAAAAGCAAATAATACCAACAGTGTTTCGAAATAATGAGCGGCGGGTAATGCACGCCTAAAAGTAGATTTGGGTAACACCACAAATACCGAATGCTACGAAAATGTTAAAAGAATATTTTAAACTCGTTTTGAAACATAATTTGAGGCTGAGATTTAAAGCAAAACCAGGCAAAGCAGCTAAAACTAACAGTAAGTTAAGACAGTCTGTACTAAAAGAAAGGTCAGAAAAATACATAAAGAAATAAAATTTTACAAGTGGTGTACGAATTCTCAACTCTCAACTCTCAAATTTTAGTATTTTAATATTATTAAGTATTTAACGATTTTATTATTTTTAAAACAAAATTAGTTTTGTGTATGAAAAATTAAAATTATCTTAGAAAAATAAGTTCACTAAACAACAACAAGCAACTACAGTTAAAAGAATAAAATTACAAAGTTATTCCGAAGTAATTTGAAAAATATCGATTGTCACTTACCCCAGTTAAGGCCGTTTTATCATTGAGCACAGCTGCTTGTGGCGTTGTTGGCGAATTAGCAGCCGTCGTTGTGCTCTCCGGGCTAAAGTAAGTTAAAAAGGCACAACCTGAAAGGAAGTAGGAAGATAGTAAATATATTTGCCACATTTTGAGTTAAAAGATATTTGCGATTGAAAAATAAAACTGCCTTACAACTAGTTTTTCAAAGCGCTGGTATCGAGCGCCAACTATTGGCCTCATTCTTGTTAGACAAAATCATTCGTCGTGAACGATAAAGGTAATGCTAAAGGTAAAGATAAAGATGAAAATGAAGAAACAAATGAAGATAAAGATAAAGATAAAGATAAAGCTAAAGATAAAGGTAAAGATAAAGATAAAGGTGAATGTGAAGGTATAGATAAAGATAAAGATAAAGATAAAGATAAAGGTAAAGGTAAAGGCAAAGATAAAGAAAAAAAAAAGGATAAAGATAAAGATAGAGATAAAAATAAAAATAAAGATAAAGATAAAGATAAATATAAATATAGAGATAAAGATAAAGATAAATATAATTATATGATAAAGATTAAGATAGGAGTGTCCTACTTCAATTCTTTCCACATCCTCATAGAGGCCAGGTCGCTACTTAGACATATAAAACTTCAGCTCTTAAAGGTCATAATATCAACTATCGAACGTCTTTCATTTATTGCACATGAAAAGGAAAACAGTTTCACAATTTCTTTACCGAAAACCTAAAATTTTTCTACGTAATAATTATAACCTACAAAGCATTCTTTTAAATATACATATTGTCTAAATTTCTTTCATCTAAGCTTAACAAAGGACACTACCGATACGCTTCTAGAAGAAAAGAGTTAACGAGAAGTAAAATTCCTAAAAAAAAAACTCTCCGACAGTAACTAAGAAGTTGCGACAGCTTACCAACACCCTTTCATGTGGTACTCACCGTTCTACGTATATTCTTCTCTAAAAATATGGTAATCACCCTATCAACGACAGCAATAACTTCAAGAGCCAATAAATATTCCGCTTGCAAACGAAAAACTTTCCCCATTAAATTCAATCAAACGTAATTACTTGGTTGAGATATAAGACACTGTTGACAGCGATTTTCAAGTAGCTAAATTAAATAAAATTAAATTCCAACACGACATCGCCAAGCAAGTCAAAGCTATATTTCTCGCCTGCCAAAAATATTTTTTGCTTTTCAATTATACATTGTTGTTGTTTATTTTTCCAAACAACTCAAGCCTGAAAGCGACGACAAGGCTGCTTAGCAGAAAATTAAAACGCAAAAAAATCAAGAAATGGTAACATTACAACAACAAGCTAGATAAAGAACAATGTAAACATGTGCCTTAACGTGCTTGTTTGGCAAGAAAAGGCCGAAAAAGTGCCAGCGCACGGCTGACATGAAAGCGAATGCAGAAAATAAAAAAGAAATTTCGAAATAAAAATTACTTGAAAGACATACAAAAGAATAAACATTGCATGTGGCATGTTGCATGTTGAATGTTGCTGCTTGCCGGCTATTGTGGCATGTAGCAAACATACACATACACAGTTATAGTGCAATCAAAGAGCGCAGCATAAAAATAGCGTGTGACGTGGCAGCGGTGTGACGAACATTTTGTTGCCAAATGCCAGTGGCAACAAAGCAATGGACACACACAAATACATGAGCGCAATTGTGTATATGCTACACACATGCGTGTATGTGTGGGTGTGCATGTGTCATGTGGTAAATTTAATAATTCATGTTATTACACTATGCACATACCACGTGCAGTTGCATGCCACATGTATGGACATATAGTAACAAAATGTATATATGTATATTTCTGAGTATAAGTATGTGTCTTTGTGTAAGTGTGTGCATTGTTGACTGCCAGCAGCAATTTTTGCCATTAATTTACAGCTAAACGCGAACGTTTAGTCACACATTTTCATGGGCACGAACTGCTGTGGTATACAACAATAACAAGAACATGCACGTTTCCAAATAAAATATTAAAATAAACAGCGGCGTGTAGGTGAGCGCATATAGATTGCCAAAACTAAAAAAAATTATATTTAGCTAAATAAGCATTAACAACAACAACCACTCACATGCAAGTCGCGTGCACTCACTCAAATGGCGAATGTCAAACCATAACGACAGCTGTCAAATGCACAAACAGGCAGTTCATAAACCAGCAACCAACATTTAAACAAAAAAAAGCGCACCACAACAATAACAACTGAGCAAATAATCACGTGACTCTTCAGACTTCAACTGCAGTGGCAACATTTTTGAAATGCCGCAAAATTATGCTGCACACCACATTGCAACACTGCATTATTGTTGATTATAACGCTTCTACGTTAACTGTTTGCCTGCTATTTGTTGTTTTTGTTGTATAAATGCCTGCGCTGTCTAACTAACAGTGCTTTCGAGTTATTAAAATAACTGCCATTTTGTCAATTGAAGCGCATATGAAAAATTGCTTTGTGTGGTTAACTATAATTCGCGGTTTGTAGTTTGAGGGTTGCCACAAAACAAACCAGCAACATGTGTGGCGTTGCATGTGTGTTGTTTACATAGTGTTTTAGCCAAAATTTAAAAATGTTTTTAATGGTTATAAGTTAATTATGGAGTTTGCTGTAGTGAATATTCACATTTCATTTCTTATTTTATATTAAAAAATAATAATATATCTTCAAAAGTGACTTGATATATAATTTTGATACTTCATCTAGTCCTTTAAACTGCGAAGCTAGTAGATATTTAAGCCGACTACTAGATAGTGCTGAACAGAGGCATAGCCGGTGTTCCAGCGTCTTTCTCATGCCTACTTCTCTACACTTGCTGCATGTATCCTCGTTAAGCCCATCCGGCTCGCATGGGATGCAAGTAGCAATCTATCAATAGGTTAACAACCGTGCGGCAGTCCTTTGCAGATCGTGTAAGTAAAACGCATGCCCTTTTTACTGTGGAACTCTTGCACATGACGTTGGCGATCTTATATGACCTTAAGGCATTCTAGGATTCTTCAATGTATGTGCTAGAATTTTTAATGGTAGCTATACAGCAACACTATCTAGTAAGCTGGTCAATATTTACACAAGATGATCTCCACATGAAAGCCTACCGTTGATCAACTGGTAATTTTCTAACAACGCGCTATTATAGCAAATTATGCTCAACAGATACTTGTGGCACGGATGCTGAGTCTTCTGTAAAGGCACCTCTTCACTGATGTGAAAAAATGGTTAAAACTGTAATAAAAGTGCACCAGCAGGAAGCTTTGATAAAACAGTTAAGCAATAGCTTCTTCGTCGAAAAGCAAAGTTGGATCTGTCAGCAAGATTTTGCTCCAGCACATAAAGCACAATCATTGCAGCGGCTTAAAAGTTAGATTCCTGGTTTCGGATATGAATCCGTTTGCCTACAGTTGGTGCTCAGAATTATAAAAGATGGCCTGGATCGAGTACTCCATAGAAATGTTTAAGAGTCTCAAAAAATCTTTGGTTCGAGCACCATCTTCATAACTAAGAGAAATAGTGCATACTGCTATTGATCATTGCCCGAATCGTTTGAAGGCTTGTGTGAAAGCAAACGGTCAACGTTTCAAATAAAATTTTTTACATCGCTTACTTAATATATTTATTAAAAAATGCATTAAGGTAAAATTTTTTTAACGATCTAAACTTATAACAGAACTTATGGCAGGCAGTAAATTTTTGTACATCAAGTAGAGGTATACTACAGGATGAACGAGCAAAAATTACTATATTTTACCTCATCTCCAGAAAAAATAGTCGAAATTATTCTCTTTTTACAAATCACGGCTGTCCTTCTAATAAAGGCGTGGTAAAAAATAAGTTTAACGGGTTGACAGCCAACAAATCACTCGCTTACACTGCTTAACACTTTATTTGCAAACAACTCTCCTCAATTAATTAGATGAAGTATTTCGGCGCTGAGATTAGCACTCCTGCAAATATAAGGCGCTGGTTTTCAACTCAACCGATATGCACTCAAAACTACCATAATAAGACTCTTTTCCACTCTTACCTAATTACTACTAAATTTCTGCTTTCCTAAATCTGTTTTCTCTTCTATTCTTTTTGGCCATTAATTGTCGTTAAAAAATGTCTAAAAAAACCACGGCTACTTGTGTAATGAGTCTGCAACAAAGTCACAATTTTTTATTAGCACCTAAAAACGCTAGCTAATACACTTAGAACTCTCTGCCTCCGCTTAGCGCTCAATTACTAATCCAAAATAATCAAACACACCGAAAAATCCATGCTTCTGTCATTTAGGGTGCGGAAAAGCTGTAAAAATGTTCGAACAACCGTCACGCTGTTGTTTAATTACCTGCGCTTATGGTAGCGATGACGCTAAACGAACATTTGCAGAAATCATATTAAGTGAAATGGAGTAGAGTAAGTAAACATACATTTGGGCGCAAGCGAGATTTTTATACCCAACGATATAAGATTTTGTTAGAACAAAACGATTCAAAGATTTTCTCTGCATTAAGCTCACGAATATATGAATTTAGCATCGAGGCTTTGCCCTCGGTCTTCACATGATACTTCAAGAAGACTTGTGAATGCAAGGCGTTTAAAAAGTGATATATTTACAGCAGCAAATCCAAAGTTTGATTGATATCCAACGTTTTCAAATATTGTTTTCTTAAGACTTACAGCCTACTTCGGTGAGAAAAGTCGCTGCATCCTTTAGGTAGTCACAACATTCATGCTTAACTATAGCTCACTCAAAATGTCTCTAGTAAAAGGAAATATAATTTATATTCTAGACAAGCCATGAAGAGAATATTTCGTTTTTCCACTTTCTGCTTTGATCATAAAAAATTTCAGCGAAAGAATGCTTAGACTCTAAAAAATGTTGTAGAGGTTAAACTTATAGGTATTTAAAGCTTCACAAGTTTCGCGAGTCTTCTGATATTTATTTGTGTTTGCTATAATACAGATTTGTGGGCGTGGCAAAAATTCAGATTTGGATACCTTATCAAGTAAACTAAATATTCCATTCAATATTTTACTAATAAAAACACCATTGGACTTACTGATATAAATTGATGGAATTTTGGACATATCACTTTGCATCTGCTCTAAAAAGAAATAAATATGAATAAAACTAAAATACCTTTAAGCAAAATATTTCAATAGGTGTAAAAGCAGAACAAAATATATGGTGTAGTGGTCCAAAATTAGAAAGTTGCTCGAAAAACGAAAACACACGTTTGTCACCCGGAATTATGTGAAATGAGCGCACATGAAAATAATGTTTTGCAGAGCAGAGTTTTTTGTAGGTGATTAAACGGCGAATAGCGCACAGCTGCTACAAAGTAATTTTTTAGCAAACATTAAAAAATAGTGGGTATTCAGCAAACTGGTATGCCTGTGATCCTTCATGACGCGACCGACACACACACACACATGCAATTCTGGCTGTTGGCTTTTTCCATTGTAAATTGCAGCCTATTAAGTCATATGTATGAAGGTGCTTATGTTATGTGACAGCAAAAACAACAAAAAAAGCAACATTTAACAGCTGCCATAGAGACTGAGCTGCAAAGGGTGCGAAAGGTTGATGACAAACGACAAAGACGGGAGGGCAGGCGGTAATAAAAAGAGTTCACATAGAGCTGGCTGTTGTTTTTGGGTGCTGTAGTTGTTGTTACGAAACTAAAATTGCCGCTAAATGCTTGTACTACATGCGTACATACAAACATGCATATATGCACACACACATATGTAAGCAGCAATTTTACCCAGCGACCGCGATGTCAACAAAGTCAAGCAAAAAATCTCAGAGCAAAACAAAAAAAAAATTAGCAAAAACGTTAAAAAATATTCTCAGAGTTTAGCGCACTCTTTTTATGTGTGTTGCGTTTAAGCATAAAAAGTGCTTTAAAAGTCATTAGCAGCTTTGCTGGGTGTCGTTTGCGTGCAAAGAAATTTACCAACACAAACATATGTGACACTTGGCGTGCACAAACACACATGCCAAATTTAACACATATGCGCTTTGGCTCATGCCATTTCGCTGTTGAAAATAGTCATCGTTTTGTCGACATTTGCCAACCATAAAAAATGCAAAGCATTCGCTTATACTTTGCTTGTTGGCGCTGGCAATTTTTAAAGCATACTTCACGGCGCTTGCTTGCAATTCGGTGTCGCACTGCTTATGTGCAGCTGCAGCTAATGGCGCGACTATGAATGGACTGCTGACTTTCGCTTTGAGTTGTTGTTGCAGCCAGTTGTAGTAAACGAGTGGATTTTATAATTTTTTCTTACACTTGTTGTGGCATTTGGATTTTAGTTGCTTATATATAATTTTACTTTTACAACCTAATAATAGTATTTTTTTCGCTTTCACTTAATAAGCTCACTTAGGTGTAGGTCGCAGCTGCTTTATATTTCTACTTTGAACGGTTACCGATTAGCGATTAACTGTAAACGCGCTGCTTAAAACAAAGTTTTTGCAGACACACAAACATGTATGTATGGTATGTATAGTGTATGCTTAAATATATAATATCATACTTTGAGCAGCAGCTGTTGCTAAAGTTTTTGGGATAATTAGCTGAAAAAGGGATACTTTTGCAAGTAGCAAGTTTTGAACCAATCAAATTTAATTGAGGAATCGTTAATTTTAATATTTACTTTTCAGTTTATTTAATTTAATTTTTCTTGATTAGTCCAACAGCAGTGCCTTATTACTACTCTCAAATTTAAATAGCCAAAATCCCTGAGTTTTCGCTGGTTTAAAGTACTAGAGTATAAGTATATTCGGAAATACTAAATTGTTGCCTAATTTTATTAAAAAAATTCCAAACTTAAAAAAAATATTTAACTTATGAAAAGAATTTTACCAAAACCAAAATTAAAGCAGAGAATAGCGATGCAAACAGACTACCGGCACTAAAATAATACTGCAGAAAATTTCATATGTTTGGTTGCACTGTTTCAGTGGCTTGGAAGCACATTTGAGTCCAGGGCTCACTATCAGAAAAATTGCTAACCGAAAATAGCTGATTTTTCAGTAAAACTCCAGCTAAATATTCAAATAACTCAGCAATCAGATATCAAGCCCCCAGTTGAGAGCGGGGTAATGTTATACTAAAATAATATTTAAGACGTAATAATGTAGAAGACTTAATTGGGTTCACTTAAGTATTTTAAAATTTATTTTTTTATCTGCATATACATACATACATATATCGAATACTAACAAACATTTTTTTAAATATTCTACAAAAATTACTATTGATCCGACCGTTTCGGAGATATGCTCCTATTTTTAAGAATATTTAAACTTAATGTAACCGGCTCTGAAAACTTTAACCGCGTTTTTTCTCAAAACGATATCTCCAAAACCAGAAATTTCTACTAAACAGCTCAAACCGATCGACTTGCAATTATCACACGACATTATCAGATATATTTGTGAGGTAATGATAGAAGGAATACAGTTTCAATAATAATTTCGACTTTTAAAGGCTCTCTGTTCGGAAAAAATCCTCCGCTGCACTCTCCACGAAGGTTCCGACCGGGCAGGAACGAGCTGGCAGCAGGTCAGGCTTCCTACTTGGGTGTTCGTTGCTCCTCAATATGAAATGATCCAGATGAGAAGTCTTACTATGTTAAAAGGTACAGAAAGAGCTAGATCAAGGTGTCATGCGACCGGTGCCGTAGATCAACTGTGGGGCTTCAAATAGTCCAGTCTCAAATGGAGCTTACGAATACCTGGCGCCTGGAGGTTGCACGGGAAAAACTTGTCAAACTGATTTTGTATGTCAATCATTGCCTGCATTCATTTATTGTAAGACTGAATTCTTTGGTTATTTTTTGGTTTGAAAGAATTATTAACATTCATTTAATTCGGTAAATGTACATTATTTGTAATTAAAATTAAACTTAAAAAAAAAATTAAGGAAAACTCGTTTTTTCTGATTTGCAAGTGGATTTAAGTGTTAAAGCTTTATTGGTCTTTAAAGGTATATATTTAAGTGCTTGTCAAAGCCAATTGTGTAGTATTTCGTAATGTTAAGTTAAAACTAGTTCTGAGTAGGCTGAGCAGACTAGACTTGAAAATGTGTTGTAGTACATAAGTTCTTCCAGTCATCAAACGATTAGTGCGAACCGGGAAATACCAATAGACCAAGAAAAAACCACAAATATTAAAAAAAATTTAAATGCTACTCAAGTTTCTTTCTTTTTATTGAAATACCACTACATATTTTTGGTCTTGAAATGTTCAGCTACTCACACATAACCTCAACTCAGTAATCTGTCGATAAGCGTCACCATTGCCAAGTCTTTGCTTTTGCTTATGTTCCAATATTACATTGACCAGTTTTTATTCTAAGTATACTAAATATTGATTTACACAACCTTATGAATCTAGAAAAATACCAGCAAGATTGCATGTACTCGTATGAGCCCAGCGATCACTGTACTGCTTCGACGACCAATCTCACCGATATGACATGTTGTAGCTAAGAAAACTGTCATGTACTTTCGATTCAAGAACATAATTTCAAGAACGCTAGATCTGTGATAATTCTCAATCTTGGTATTAACATAACTGTAGGATAACCTTAATAGCGGTTGAAGTTTTAGGATTTAAATCCTACACACGTGACATGACATGACCCCAAACTTTTAAAGTATAAAAGCTAGAGACAATAAATTCGAACTCCAAACTTTTCGGCTAGTTTAGAAATACAGAGTATAAATTTGTTGATTATATAAAATAGTTCAAATAAGTTTTTAGACATTTCTGCTTGTAGGCAAAGGTCTCTTAGTTTGCTGGTTAATCCTATAGTCCAGTACTAAATTTTGTGGACTCAAATAGTCTTTTAAATACATTGTATTTATACCTGACAAAGTTATTTACACATAATTCACTTTATTCCTCAATATTTCACTCCTCTCCCCACATTATTCAATGATTTATTTCGTAGAACTAAAAGCCACATTAAGTTAAGAATTAATATGAATTATAAAACATTTTCCGAAATCATCGGCGTTTGCCACTTTCCCCAGTTACCCAATTCATTGTCGATTTGTAAATGTGTTAAGTTCTTTTCAACGAGCCAGTCGGACTTGTGCCAAATGCTGTCAAAATCAATTGTGCACAGCAATGGAATGCAGCCGACTGCCGTTTTCGGCTGCTATAAAGAATGATTTGGCTAAATACCAAACGAGTTGGGAGCAAAGAATTCCACATGCACACACACACACAACTGGTTAATAGAAACACAGTAAGCAATACAATCACAGCACAAAGGTATTGACGGGAGCGAGGTGAAAATGCTTTAAAAAAAAGCGGAAGCACAGCAAAAGCTGGTGGAACAAAATGTAAATTGCATATCAAAATGTGGTTGCCACAACCAACACATACGCGCCTACAGCTGAGCTTAATATAAATATATAAGCACACACACAAACACACAGCGACAAAGCGGCAAACGAAATTGAAATTGGCAATGCCAAAAGTGGTCTCGCCTACACCCACACACACACACACACAATTGAAGAAACTTACTAGCGAATCGAAAGCACGAGTGAAGTTGATTGCCAGCACACCTGCAATCCAAAATTCGCCGCACAAAAAGTTAGAAATAGAAATTTTAAATTTTGGAAAGCATATATGCATGCGCTTGTGTGTGTGTGTGTGTATGTGTATGCTGAAAATTTTTGGCTTAAGGTGTAGCCGAAACGCCCCCAAAAATAGTTTTGACTTTTGCTTGCACTTTTCAGCGTCGAATGCTGCCACTTCCTCGCTGGAGTGCGCTGCAAAACCGTAAATGACGACCCATTAAAATTCAAACTAAACTAAACGTTTGTGGGCAGCGCTCAACAGCAGTACAGTAAAAAATATATAAGCTAGGTTATGCAGTTATACAAAAGTCAAATTGAATAGTGAAAAAGGCGTTTGCGAAATTTCAAAACCTGCCATGATATATGCTATGAGTGTATTTATAGTAATGTGGCTTTGTATGTCAGACACAAGCTACTAAGCTAAACTAGTGCCTAAAAGTATGCTAGTTATACATACATATGTATATAGTTGCATACGTTCAGGCTCAGTGGCCTTTAGACTTTGCGCGCAACTTTTGCACGTTTTTCTTATTTTTATGAACTCGAATGGTCAAATGGAATTTTTTCCAACTGTTTTATTGAATATTTAGTACAGAAAATTAATTACAATTCGTCGTTGGAATTATTGAGAAAAGCCTAAGTTAATTTTAGTCGCTAATAAGCTTTCTAATTACTTTTTTTTTTACCTGATTTATGCGGTACTGACACTACATATTTCATACTCAAATAATTTATATTCAATCAACATCCTTATGCAATCTACACAATCTACACAAGGTAGATTTATCATCATTACTGTACGCATAACCCATACCACTCTACAGTTGGATGTTTGTAGGTTCTTTTATCGGTAATTTGCGTTTTGTTTGACGACATTTAAATATGCATATCCCTTCTTCATTCCCATTTCGATAAATTATTCTTAATTTTTATGAAACAGATTAGAAAATTAAAAGCAAATTGAGTTAAACAGTTATAAGAAGCTATTTTTAAATAAGAGGCATGTTCAGTAGTTTACCATACTACTTCCTGACTATTTTCAGAAATTACTTCTAATACTTCTTTAGTTTAGGACAGCCAAATATTTACTTGGTTTTTATGTGCTCAATCCAACAGATGCGCTTGAGTTATTACAAAATTATTGATTTTACATTCTCTTCTCATAAGTATTTCACTCTAAACTTTAAGCTTTCGCCGAACAAAAAACGCCCTATTTTCAATAATTTTTTTTTTTTTTTTTATAAGAATGAAATATTTTTTTTTTTAATTTTTATTATTTCGAAGATACATATTTTACAAAAATTGTGTCAATTTTTCAAAGGAAAATATTCAAAAGGCGTCACTATGACCATATTTCTTGTTCTCACTCGGAAAAAAGGTGCACGCGCGTTGACAGCAGAACTGAATTATCAACAGTAAAAAGAAAAAAATATATGTTTGAATTAAGAGCACACAGTTTCGAGAAAAACGCGTTTAAAGTTTTAAGTGATTATATAGCTGACCTCGAGCGCGCAACTTTTTGAAGCTGTACCCCTTAAACTGGGATCAACTTGAGAATTTAGGACAATAATCTAGAAATGTTATAGAATTAAATTAGTTAATAAAAAATTGTTGGTTTTTTGAAGCCGTGAAACCCATGTAACCCTTTAACTGTACCATATTTTGACAAAGACTCACCAAGCAGCTTTGTTACCTTTAGGAGATGATTACACTTTTTACGGAGCTTTTTTGTACTATTTTCATTACTGCCAAGTGTAAAGCTTGTTTATTATCTACAAGCTATCACAAGGCATGTTATAAACAGTTTATACTCCGTTGATTACGAGTATATCAGCCAGAATCTATATACGAAGATGGATATAGTTAGTCTTGAATATTATAGAGCTTATTGAACACAATCCAACACGAAGCAAATGAACCAAAAAAACTTGTGGGTATATATTTTTGTATTTATATATTTGAAGAGCGCTAATTATCATATAGGACCTGCTGCTAAAACACATTCAGAAAGATTTGTAAGAACTATTAAAGGACAACTCTAGGTTTTGTGAATAGCTTGGTCTATGGTCAACGTCTAAGTTTGACTAAATATAATATATAGATCGAAGGTTGCTAAAATTCGATTTTTAAGACTTATGATTTCTTAAGTTGGAGATTTTATAGAAATAAGCGCTGCAAAAAGGTACGAACAAAAAAAACAAAATGTTCATTTAAATCTCGCAAGTATTTGTGTAACCTGTAAAACGAAGATATTTCTTGGTATCTAAATAAAACTACTTTCTCATATTTGTAGTGGTTTAAAAAAAGCAAAATAAATTTTTCCGGTTAGACCTACGAATGTTTACCAAATTTGAATAACTCGCTAAAAGAGTAAAGTAAGCCAGCTACCCCAAACGGAAGACTAGCCGTTAAAGCAAGTCAACTCATGTACACACGATTGCATGTGCGGGGCTAAGGCTACAAAATAACATTATCAGTGTCATCATTACATGCAAAACAATTGTAATATGCTGCTAACAGGCTGCCAAGAGCTAAACAACAACAACAACAAAGCGAAAGCAAATGATACTCACAAAGCATAACAAAGGCAAGCAATCTCTAATAAATGAAAATGGTAAAAGAAAGGATTCGAAACTAAACTCACGCTCCCTCACTCACACACTCTCATGCAAACACTTCAATATATGAAAAAATATATATGTACATATATGTGCTAGAATAAAGTTATTTGAAAATATTCGGGCAGCAAAAGCTTTTGACGCTTGTCGGCGCTGAGTCATTGTTGCCAGCACTCGAATATGTAAATGCAAACAAACAAATACCAACACATGTGCCCTAGCGCAGGCATATATATATATGTGTATGTGTGTGTGTTAGTGCATATGTGGTTGTAAATGAAGCACAACGACGGCGTCTCAGTTAGGCTGCCAATTGCTAGCACTACACCTTTCAACCTCATATTTGTTGGCCTTTGGTTGGCGCACACAACACCACAGACATACAAACAAATGCTCGCCTAGTTGATAGGCGTTTTGGCAAAGGCTAATGGCTGTGAAGTGCTAAGAAATGAAAGGAAATAAAATGAAAATGCCAAAAAGTAAGGTAGGAAGTGTTCGAAATTGCACTCGCGGTGGCGAGTTGGCTGAAAATTTGAAATTCAATTTTCCGCCTACAAGCCCATACAACTGCCTCGCCGTATAAAAACTTATAGACTCACAGTAAACTAAAGACAATGAGTTTGAGGGCAGCACTTGGCGGTTCTAAAGTGGTTTGCGTCATTTTTTTTTAATAACACAGGTTGTACTGGCTTATGAAAAATGCAATTGTATAATTTTCGTGAGCTTCTGAAGTGCTTTATAAGTTTGGGTTACGATTATACAACTCCAATCATATCAGAAAGTTGTCCTTCAAGTACAAGTATAGGGAAATTGCGCCTTTAGCATAGAACATAATAGAGTAAACTTCTAATTCTACATTGTATCATAAAATATGAATGAACATGTATATTTCACTGTTTGCTTTTCACCTCATTTCCAGCTCTTTGGAGAAAATTAGAAAACGCTTAAATATTTCTTAATATTTTATGAGCAGCACTTAAGCGCTTTTTTGAAGTTGCCACACACCTAAGTGCTAGCAAACAAAGTGCATGGCATTCTCCATATGCAGAAACGTGCATCAAAGTGTGTTTGTTAGTATTCTTCTGGGTATAATAACGGAGGTTTTTTCTTCGCAATACTTTGTTGCAGCTAAAGAATGAAAGTGAAAAGAAAGTAAAGTGGCTCTGTTGCACACATAAAACTACATCTTTAACGAACTATTTGCATTTTGCTTTTAATAAAACACCATAAATTTTAAATAACAACAAAAATATTATACAAAATATATAAATAAGTATAATATATTTTTTTCTCCACTTTTTGAACTAGTGAATGTGCAAACAACACGGGTTGTGGCCGAGCTTAAAATCGCAAGTGTGAAACAGAAAGCCCATAAAATTGAACAAGATCAAAAATCAAGTGTCAACTGTCATAAGTCAGCTGTTAAGCATCAAACTTCAACAGTCAGTGATCTAAACGTTTTAAATCGAGCAATATGTATGGTTTAACATTAGTATGCAGTCATTATTCAAGTGTCAACTGTCATATGTAAACCGTCAAGTGTCAAACTTCAACTGTCATTGGTCCAACAACCAGTATTGTGGGTTGAAAGCCGAGCTTAAAATGAAAAGTTTGAAGCAGAAAGCCCATAAAAAATTAAATGGGAGCGAAAATCAAGTGTCAATTGTCATATGTCAGCTATCAAGTATCAAACTTCAACTGTCAGTGGTCCAAGGTCTCAAATCGAGTATCATGTATAATTTGACATTAGTAAACAGTCATTACTTAATATGAGTTTTAAGCTGTCAAATAACTTTTGGCAAGTAATAAGAGTTAAATATCAGGATTAGCATTGTGACACTGTCTTTTATGTCAGTTATCAAATAGATTATAATAAGTGTCTGTCATGTGTCACCCACCAAAACGTCAGTGGCGAACTAAAAAAGATTCTCAATACAAACTGCCGTGGAGAGCGCAGATTAATACTCTAGTATAAAGCTTCAGCTCCATGAACAGGATATTCACTAAAAAACCAATAAAAACGTATATTCTATAAGCGTAACCACTTTTCAATTATTAGCGTATTATAAGTATTTTCCTTCAGACCTAATTTCAGCTTTCTTTTCTATATTATATATATTTCTATCTTAAATAACGTAAATCAAAGTCCAACAGTCAAATATACTTTCGCGTTTGTTTTACCAAAAGTTTGAAAGAATTTGGAATTTTTAAATTTACTACACAACCCAAATGCCTTCCAGAATCACCTGCAGCACTAATTCGACCACGGCAAGAGCCGGCATATCTTTGCTGACATAAAACAAAAACTAAATCTTTAAGTATTATATCCGTCAAACTATCAAACAGTGGCTAAATTAATGAGCATTTTTATATGTCACCCGAGACTTTTGGCTAATTATTTTCTTCGAAAAATTTCAAAAACATGCTTACCAGCGCACTTGAGCAATTTTTGTCCAATGCCATGGGGAAATGAATGCTTTACAACAAAAAAGTTTGTATGGTCTTTTTTTCCGATTTTTGTTTACTACTTTAAATTTTTTTGTGAAACATAAAAAAAACACACACACACTTAGCTACTTGTAACGGCATATTCGACAGTCATCAGTCATTCGCTTGTCCCACTCACCCATGCTTATGCCCTACACCCGGTGTTTCCACAGCTTTTTGCTTCGCAGCTCGAGTACTTAAGCCACTTTTAATTGAAACTTATAATAACTTGTCAAGGACTTTCGTTTTGGCCAACAAATGAGCGCCCGATGCAGCGCTAGGAATTTCGAACCACGCAAGTCGGCTGGCATAGCCAAGTGTTGGTTAGCGGCGGCTTTAGGCGCCGAGTGAGTGGTGCAAATGGCAAAGGGAGAATTGCGGGTGGTAAGCACATAACTGTGGGCATGTCAATAAAATATATAGGGAAATAATGCTGGCGCATGTGGAAGCAGAAAAGAGGCCTCTTGGGAGAGTGATGCTTTGGTTTGTGGGTAGGTTTAGTGGCAGCGTCGCATTTCCGGCGGCTATGTCGCACTTCAAGTGTTTTCATTTGGCGTTTTTTACATTTTTTTACTTATGCTCATGCTTTTACTTTATATTTACAACATTAATAAAGTAAACAGTCACATTCAAACATATTTTTGTATGTATTTGCGTTTTTTTTATATTTAACAGCAGCATATTTCAACGACTCGAAGTGAAGAGACCCTTCACTAGGTAAGTAAAGAAAAATACAAGTAAAGAAAATGTCAAACAAATACAGAGCAATGTGTATTCGAGCACAAATGTTGTGCCTTTGCTCTTAATAATTTTCTTTGTCAAGTTTTAAACTGACCCCACCATACGTGATTGCAAGAAATTTCATGCTACTGCTGCTAAATAAAATTTTCATTTAATTTCATGTGGCTAGCATAAGTGCTTACCATTCTGAAAGCTTTGTGCGAGCGGAAAATTAAAAAAAAAATTTTATAAAAAATATATGAAAACAATTAAGCTTATCAAGAGTCGTAGCTTTATATGTATGTACCTTACCGGTATGGAATTTCAAAAGCAACTCAAATGGATATCTGACGGCAAATGACAAATGTGTGTGAGATGGCAGCTGTTAACTAGATGCAAGATAATAAATATTAAATGTATGACCGATGTCAAATGACAAACAGATGTCTGATAGCCGCTGTCAAATAGATATCAGATTATAAATGTCAATTGGATGTCAGATAGGAGCTGTCAAATAAATGACAGATGGCAAATGTCAAAGGGATGCCAGCTGATAAATGTCAAATTTATGACAATTGGCAAAAGACAAACAGATGTCATATAGCAGCCATTTAATATATGCCAGATGACAAATGGGGACTGGATGTTAAATAGCAAATAACAATCAGCTGTCCGATAGCAACTGTTAAATTAAAGACGAATGGCAAATGTCAAATAAATGACAGATGCCAAATGTCAAGGGCATGTCAGATAGCAATTGTCAAATAGATGTCAGATTACAAAGGACAAATTTATGCTAAATGGCAAATGTTACATAGACGTTAGACGGCAAATGTCATATGGATTGAAGCTGTCAAACGTATGTCAGATGGCAAAGGTCAAACGGATGTCAAATAGCAAATGTCAAACTGTGCTTGATGGTAAGTATCATATGGATATAAGATGGTAAATGTCCAAAATAATGTCTCATGGCAGTAGTTCAAGTAATTTATTTAAAAAAAAAAATTACAGATCAAAACATATCATCAGACATTCAATATATGAACAGAATTTGGAGCGTTATGTGCGTCTCACAAAGGCCTTGCAAATCAGACCTATCGCGCCAATAAAGTGTCGAATATTGTGTTCGAAACATCCAGTTATCATTGTGTCATCAATGGCATTGCCTATAACCAGTTGACGGACTCATTTCTTAATATTATTTTAACCTCTCCTATATATTAATGATTGCACACTCTGAATAGTTTGCTGTACAGTACCTCTGAATCCAATGAGCACTTAGGCAATTGATATCGATGTATAAAATTTCAAGGTAGATCATTCTTTGTCACTAACATCAAGGACGCTGAGTTTGATGCAATCTGTTTAGGAAAAGTTTTAATAAAGAATGGGACGTACAAAGCACGTCATACAGTTAGCTTTGTATTCGAGATAGAGGGGGACTTATGTATATAAAAGCATAAACTGTTCCCTTAAAAGTATTTTAAGGCTTAGTAAAAACGAATAACGGGTATTTTCTTTATAAATATTGAGATCTTTTCTGTAAGACCAATTTACGGTAGTTAGATATTAAAAAAATTGCTTACAACTATTTCTTCAGTAGAAGTAAAATTATCACGCTATCATCCAAATATATAGTCTTACGTTACAGTATAATCACAACAATATTAATTACATAATTTAAATACGAGATTACTACCGCCGTTAATGCAACCAAATTCTACATTTATCTAATCGCAAACGCTCATTTGTCTTTGCCACAAAATAGCCGGCAAGCTACAACCACTCAAGCATTGCAATACATATACACACTGCTACCCACTACCACCCGCAAGACGCATGCTCTGGCGCTGAGTGAGACCGCCAGTCACAATGGATTAGTGTCGGATGTGAGAAATTAACTTTGCAAACCAAAAGCAAAATTACGCTAAATGCAACTTAGCGCTCAAGTTTACATCTATATGCATGTGTGCATGCAAATGCCGACGCAAAGGATGCAAATGTGTAGGTGAGAAAATCCGTTTTAGTTTTTGCAATTAACATATTAAGCAAGAGATTAGCAGGCAGCCAACGACTCGTGCAGGTAGACATATTTTAGTAGCAAACAGTCAGCACACACACATACAAGCACATGTGACGGTTAATGGCTGTAAAATGGTTGCGTGGTTGCCCTCAACAGATATATGAGCATGTATTGAGAACTTTGCGCGGTCATATATGGTCAAATGTAAATACGCTGGCATGTGTGTGTGTACAGGTATATGTATATGTGTGTCTGCTTTTGTAGGTGTACACACACTATGCATCCTCAAGCTTTGCGGTTAACATGCCACACAGACCGCTAGCTTGGGCCCAACTGGTTGGCGCTTTTTGTGAAGTACGGCACCTGTTTGCTGCAGCGTACACACACACATACACAACCGCATATACTTCGTCATATATGCATGTACATATGTATCTTAGTTGCTTGATATACTTTAATTTTCATATGCATCTGCCCTGCTCGCCCTTAATTTTGCCGCACACCTGCTTATTAGCATGCAAATTACAAGGCCTAAGCGCCTATTAGTCGTACGTATTTAGTGGGCGTTTGTGCTGTATAAAAATTATGTAGCACAGTGTGCATATTTTGCATGTGTGCATTATAATTATCGTCAGTTTAAATATGTATGACCTGCTTTTGGGCGGTTAAGCAATTGTTAGTTCAAAATTTATTGAAATTGTAAATTTGCTAAATTGAATACTTGGCAGCCAAACTAAAGCGTTCGTAAGTGAAATGCTTTCGTTAGCTATTCATGGGTTGATTAAAAATTAAGCATAACTAGATTAAATATAAGTTTTGAAAAATTTTTAAAAATTAAAAAAGAAATAATTAAATAAATAAAAAATTAATTAATAATAACTTGCAGATGTATACATTAGGAAATTCTGTCTTGCTGTTCTCTTGGTATAAAATTAAAAAAGAGACATTTTCATTATACCCGAAATTATAACCGAAGTTATAACCAAATTATAAAAGAAATTAGGTTTAGAGCATATTTTTTATACGTTTCACAGTACACATTAAAATATTTTTATTTTATCTTAGAAAGAAAAGATAGTATTAACCATACATTCTATAATTATAGAATTATAGAATATATATAATTACAGAATATATGGTGAATTATTAAAAATTTCTTTGCTTAGTAACTATGAATAAGTAATTTAAATTTTAATTTTTTTTGTTTGAATATAATATATTTTTTTATTTTATATATCTATATGTAAATATAATTATATAATATATGGTAAATACTCAAAATTTCTAAGTTAAAATAAAAAAATTAGCTCTTAAGTACTAAATTCTATTAAAAATTAAAAAAAAATATTATATAAAAAAAAAAATAAATAAATATATATTAAATTATGTAACCATAATTACAAAGCTCCGTGTTTTTTGCCTGTTTATTTTATGGAAATTATAAATAATTCAGCGATATATTAATACTTCCTCAAACATTACATGTTGCTCCTAAAGATATGCTACGCTTATAATAATTATAAAATAGATCAGTTATTGTTGATACCAAACTTCAAAATGTACTAAAATATTAATAAAAAAGTTTACGAAATTCTTCTATCTCGCTCGAAAAATTTTGTATAAATTAAAATAAATACTTGTATATTTGTTCCACCTACAACGGTGCGCATGCGTAACTTTATAACATGATTTTACAATTCAAGCATATTTAAACATAATATATCAGCAAAAACATTTAAAAGCATGCCATGGCGTATACGTAATCAAAATCAATAAATCGGCAAAGAAAGTCTATGAAGTAATTTTATTAAAAAAATAAATAGTCTCGCACCTCAAGCTAAGTGCATTTTTTTTATAAAAATATTGACTAACTACAATATTTAAAATACCCTAGTAGACTAGCTGCGTCTGCTAACATTTTATAATGAAAGGGGATTCAAATTTCAGACGAGAAATATATTATTATAACCTGAAAAGGCTATATTAAGTTTGCCACGAAGTGGTTAACACCCAAAAGGAAACGACGGAGACTTAACAAAGTAGCTATGTAATTGATCAACGTAACGAGCTGACTCCATTTGGCCATGTCTGTCGGTCCGTTTGTGTATATGTAAGCTAGACTCACAGTTTTTGAGATATCAATCAGAAATTTTGCACGTCACCCAGACGGTGCTCATTTTTCGAAACCACCAATATCGGATGACCAAAGCATATAGCTGTCATATAAACTGAACGATCGTAATCATGTGTTTGTATTAAAAGCCTTTTCAATTGACGAGATATCTTCAAGAAATTTTGCATGGATTATTGTATAAACTAATTATGTAATCTCCAAAGAAATTGTTAAGATTGAACCACTATAACATACAGCTGTCATACAAGCTGAATAATTGCACTCTAGTCCTTGTTTGGAATACTTTTTTATTTGACAAAGTATCTTCACGAAATTTGGCATAGATTATTATTTATTGCATCGCTACAAGATCCAACGAAATTGTTCAAATAAGACCACTATGCATATAGCTGCCATATAAACTGACAAAATCTAGATTTTTGTACTCCTTTATGCTATGAAAAATGCACCTGTGAGGGGTATTAAAGCTTCGGTGCAGCCGAAATTAACTTTTATCTTGTTTTTCAAATAGAATATTACAAAATTTATAATTTAATTTTTTCTGCAAAGAACATTAAACAATAATATATATATATAACATAAGAAAAATCCATAAAATCATTTAACTAAGCTTAAAATAACTTAATCCATTTGCATGAATTTTGCTACACTGCGTATGAGTAACATTCCGCCTGTACGTACTTAATTTGCTCAACAAAAGTTATTTATAAGTTGATGAAAATAAATATTGTATAATTCTGAAGCAATACTGAACTTTAACACGCAAACATATAATTTTATGTCAGAAGTAATTAAATAAATTCAAAAATATATATTTTTCGTACTCACTTGCAATGTGCTCGTTATGGAAGGCCAACATTTGGTCGTCTGTTTATTTTTACCGTTTAAATTGCAAAATACGATACACAAGTTTTGCGTTTGAAGCAAAATTTTTTAGTTTAACCGTAATCACCGTGAAATACCGTAAAATTAAACGCGAAACCGAAACCGTATTTAAGCTAAACACAGTATACCGTTATATTACCGAAAACGCGAGAATTTAGCAATATGTATTTTTTCACAGATTAAGCTTTATGCAAAAACTAATAGCGCTTTTTTGCTTTCGAGCAGCTGTCACCGGTGGACGGTCACTCTATGCTCCCAATTATTTTGCTGAAACGCGTAAATTATGCTGACATCTTTGTAGTACTTTTGAGCAACAACAGCAGCAAACGCTTGCACCTGCAAAGAGAAAAAAGAGAGAGTGTGTGAGTGAGTGAGTAAAAGCAACGCTTTAGTTATGTTTAAGAAAATTTAGTTGCTGTAAAAAACGTGAAAAATTCAGTTCGTAAGTTGAAAGAATTGCGACAAAAGTTTGCGCTAAGAAAAAATTGCATAAAATTTGCTTACGAAAGTTTGTCGCTTACGGCTATAAAACGTACCGAAAGTCAGACAAACAACAAATAAGGCAAGCGCGTTTAAAAAAATCTGAAGCGCTTAAAGCACCACATTTTTAGCTGGCTGTTGGACAAATTTTTACTTTCCGGCACTGGAGAGATATGCAACGCTGCTTTGTTTTCGTTTGTGTGCGCGAATGTTTCTGTATTATGTCAACTGCATTACCGTTAAGAGAATGCTTGCAGTAGTTGTACCGGTGAGCAAAAGAAATATTGTCACTGCTTAGGCGCAGACACAAGTCAAGTTGGTATTTCTTTACTTTTTGTTCTTGATTTTTTTAATTTTTTTTTTTGTTATTGCAATGGCGTTTTTATTCAGCATAGATTTTAGTTTATGTATTTGTTTATTTTCAGAAATTTTTTTTGTTGACAGACGCTTGACGCAGACGGATTTGCATAAGTTCAGTTTGCAAAGGTTGAGAGCGACAAAGAATGCCTGAGATTCCTTGAAACTTAGCGCAAAGAAAACGTAAAGAGGGAGATTGGTGACGTTTCACAAAATGCACTCAGATAGGCTTCAGGCTTATGCGAGGCATGAATTTCATTGCAGTTTGCGCAGATTTTAACATCATTTTTTGAATGAAGCTGTTGCAGCAGGTGAAAAACCCTATATATTAATTAAATTCTAATAAACTTTTGATTATGGTTTATACCTAATGAGATTACTGTTTTCTATATTTCAAGATAGTCATGAAATTCATCAATTTCGTCACTCATAGCAAACATTTGCGATCTAGGCTTTGAAACTCAACTATTAAAGCAGATATTCTAGTCTAGAAATAAAATAGAAAATACATTTTTTTACTTTATATTTTCAAATTTTAACTATTCAAGAATATATCTACAAGAAGTTTCATTCAAATTCAAATAATTTTCGGAGATATAGGTATTTTGCTGTACCGGCATCCAAACAGGTTCGGTCGAAACTAAAATTTTAAACGCATTTTTTTTTAAAACTGTCTTTTTCAAAACAGTATCCAACATTTTTCAGGTTCTAATGGATCGATTTAACTGAAATTTTTATGTAGTCTATTTATAGAATTTTCCATCTAGCTTTATTCTAAAATTACAATTTGCATTATTTTTCAAAAATTTTAAATAGTCAAAAAACTGGTACAAAACTTTTTTTTTTTTTTTGTACAGGCAGTCGCCATTTCCTAAAAGAAAATTTTCCAACTTTTCGGCAGTACCAGACATTGCGACACTGTGCTAAATCCATATTTATTTATATTTCTTTTTTTTGTTTCAGTTTGCTAGGAGGGTTGAAATTGTGGGTATAGTCACGTCCCAATTTTGTGAGACCGCCCACTTTATCAGCTGCTAATTTTACAAATTTTTAATTTTTTTTTATTTTGTAATTTTAATAAATAGCCAATAAAAACATGGTTTATAAAAATATGATGCCTTTTTTAGGACACTTCACAAATTATCTGAAATTCATGTCTCTATACTAGATTGCTACCTTAATAATTTTCTTGAATTCTAGCTTGAGTTTTAACCACGCTTGAACACTTCTGTGTGCACACGCACAATTATAGCAAATTAGTTTCTTAATCTTACAATTATCTTTTAACTTTTAATGGATCGCATGTAAAATAAATTTCATATCGCTTTACGAACAAGCAAGTCTTTCACGTCAAAAAGAAAAAAATTTTGAAAATCTATTCTAAAACTTTAAACCCGCTAATGGCAGTTTTCACATTAGTTTACGAGATAAGAGAGATAGATTGCTCATTAAAAGACCCGCTCAAATCGTCTGCCACTATTACTAGCAAAAATTTTTTTTTAAGCCGACATGCAACCCTGGAGGATTTGGAAATATTTCTCGATTGAAAAATAACCCAATATTGTTGCAAAATCAAAAGGCATCATGAAATTTGTGGCAATTTTGAAAGTGCAATGGATTTATGAATATTTAACTAAGTCCTCTAAGTACCAGAAATTTTAAAACTGTTAAAATTATAAATTTTGAAATAGTGCAGTTTAGCAATTTACTTTTATATACGTGAAGCTTTGGAAAGCTTAAGTTTGCAGGTCATACCACAGAGCTGTCAATTTTAACCAAATTTTTGAAAATAATACTAGACTTTCTAAAGCTTTAATAGCGAAGCTCCAAATTTTTAAATAAATTCACATAATGAAACTAAAACATCCGATCAACTGTACAGTTATTTACATCAGCAAATGCTCCAAATATCAATAAATTTAGATTTCCACATAAAAAATGCATAATTCTCACCACTACCTGAGCGTGACTAATCCAAAAAAATCCTATTCTCTATTTAATTGTCTACAGCGGCTGACATTTACAATTTCACAGCAATTAAAACGAAAGCAATAAAATAAAATGCAAAGTCACCAACGCGCCAGTGTCTTTGCAACTGCATTTGGCGTACAGTTATATAACTACATATATATACATATATATATGTATATATGTGTGCGTGAGTGTGTCAACCGCAGATCGTGTTGATTGTGGTCAAACCGGCAAATCGCTGTCATTGACTTTCATTTCATTTTTTCAACAACATTCTTTTCAAGCGATTTTTTTACACTCAGCCATATATAGAATTACAAAGACATATGAATATACATGTATGTATACACGTGTATAAATTTCAATATATAAATATATTTCTTTTTAATCCGCCTTTCAACTCGTGCGCCATGGCAAACGTTTTAGCTGCACAAAGCGCGACATGAATTATAGTGTCGAAAAAGTCAACTCTAAATACACACATACACATTCAGCGGTAAAATTGCCGCACACACAGCCATATAAATATTATACTAGAATAAATTGTATGAAAATATATACCTATGCATATAAGTATAGAGCGCGTATGTAAGCCACCAAAGTTAGTTAGTTAGTTAGTTGGTGAATAGGTTTTAGATGGATAGTGATTTGGGATTTTTGTAAATGCAAATTTATTACTAAATAATCCGTTGATGTCCAAACGAACTGATTTATGTGAAAAGCTCGTTGTAGACACGCTTATATAGCAGTACATATTCATTCATGTCTGCATTCAAACACATCGATTTGTTGAGCTAGTAAAAGATTTTTTTATTTTTTTTTTTCATTAAGGTCTATACTCTTTTCATGACTATAGAAATTACAGTTTATATTAAAATAAAATGTATTTAATTAGAAAATTTAAATCGATATTTTTCAGTTTTGAACACTATGAGCTAATTTTTATTATTTAAAAAAAGTTTACAAAAAAATTTTGAAAATGTATTGAAAGTATTTCTAAAAAACTATTAAAATGTTTTCTGTAATAAATAAATATTAACAAGAATGTAGTGTTTCAAAAATAATATACTTTCTTTAAAAAAATCCAATTTCTAACTCGTTATTTTTCAATTTCGAACACAATTATAAGCTAATTTTGTATAATTAAAAAAGTGCTGAAAATGTATTTAAAATATTTCTAAAACAAAAATTAAAATTTTGTTTGTACTAAATAGATACTAACAAAAATATAGTGTTTAAAAAAAATATACTCTTATTTAAAAAAGTCCAATTTTTTTCTTAAAATATAACTAATAAAACTTTTAAAAATATGTCTGCGTCAAAACGTTTTATTTAATTTTTTTTTTGTTTGTTTTTTTTTTTTTGTTTTTTTTTCAGCAAGGGTTTTTGTGAGGTCAAAACTTGATGAATCAAAAGTTAAGTTTTAAAATTATAAAAAAAGATTAAAAATTTTTCTGCAATAAAAACAGTTATAATAAATAATTCACAGTTTCAGAAATTAACATATTTAAAAAAAAAAAAAAAATTCTTCTGAAAAAATAACTAAAAAAAATTCTATATACATATGTTACATATATATTTGAGTCTAAACATTTTATTGATTTTTATTTTTGTATCTTTAGTAACAACGGTTTAATAAGGTAAAAATTTTACGATTCTTTTGTTGTAAGGCCAAAACTTGATCGTTATTTTCTAAGCAAGCTTATGAATATGTTTTAGAAATATTTAAAAAGAAATAAAAATGTGTCTGCAATAAAAAAACTATAATAAATAATTTGGAGTATATATACCTGAGTCTATCATTTCATTTATTTATTTAATTTTTTTCTATAATTTTTTTTAACAACATTTTTTATAAGGTCAAAATATCATAATTATTTTCTAACCAAAATTTTAGTTTTTATTTAAGAAAAAATTTAGTAAAAAAAATTAATTTAGTGTATTATCACAACAAAAACTTTTTTCAATTCAATGTATTTTCCAAATTTTTTTGGGAATGTTCCTTTAGTAAATTTATTTTAAAACTCACTAATAATGATCAATCAAAAAAAAACATTTTTATATGTGAAATTTTGTGACAATTCTGTTACATACATAGGAATTTAGTTTGGATTTTCGAAACCAATTTCTTTTTAAAGTTATAGTAAAGTGCGCATCATGAAGTATGCAATTAGAAAACATCTATTTTTTCCAATATGATACCTTTAAAAATAACGTATTGAACTTCTAAATAAATATCTCAAATAGCTTTTGAGTTACAACCTCTTTTTTTTGTCATTTTGTAAATTTTTGTATTTCTTCGACCGTCGGTCATTGTATGACCAATAACTTCTGGTAGAAACTGTTTTTAAGTTTCATCCACGGAGTATTTTTTAAATACGCTTACAATTATAAAATAATTGATACAGTAGTTTATTTTTTAATTTGCAAAAATCGCATTTTTTAAGCTGTCACAAAAATTTATATGAAAATAAAATATATAGGAAATTAAATAGTATTTATAACACAAAATGATTTTTTAAACATGCAGTAATATGTGCAGAAACTCTTTTTGAAATAAAATTTTAATTCTGAAATTATTTTTCAATTAATTTTATAAAAAATACAGCAAAAGCCTTAGAAATTGAAATTCTTCACGTAAATTTCGAGGTTATGTGAAAAAGGTGTTGATACGACTTTGCCACCTATAGGACTCGCAGTTAAGCCGGCAATCGCGATAAACCGATTTTAGCACATTTAAATTTAACCACGCCCCTAATCTGCCTCTTCCCAACCTCAGGGAACCACCTCGTTCATAAATCAGTTTTTCTTTCATGTTTGTTATATCATCTTTCGTTTCCAATGGATTTCAAATTACTATGAATTTCTTTCACTTATCACCATTTTCAAAGGCTTCTGTACTGATCTGCAACAACATATTTATGCTTCAAAAATCTCATTCCCACAATCACACTTCAAAATATTATTTTACTTAACAAATTCAATAAAACACACATTCACTTTGCCAAAGCCATAAATATGATTTATTTATTAATTCTTTACATTGGCAACGCAAATTTGCTGGTGTACGATGTCACGGCGCGCAACAACAACCAAAACAGCCAACTTGGCTTAATCAAAATCTTGTCAAAATATGTCAAAAGCAATTTGCAATTTGCACAGCAAAGCAAATACACGCGTCATGCAAATATGTACAGTTATAAATATATATAAACACACCTATATATGCGCATACCATATGTATGTATATATGGATGTGTGTCAGTGGAAGCGCTTGAACGTACACTGTGCCACGCTTTAGTGCTTTTTCTTGCTGTTACCCGGTTACTGTCTATACATGCCGCCACCACTGTCAGGCATAACAAGCTAACCACCTCTTAACTCCTGCAGCCGACGTCGCAACGCCTGCACCGTAACCGCTAAAATTTGATTTCATTTCAATTTCAATTTAAATGGCAACGCGGCATAGCATAGCATGCCATGTTGCCACTAGAGACTAGCCGCACATATGAGCGTGTTTGTATGTGTGTATATGTGTGTGTGTAATAGAGATGGCCGCTAGAAGGAGAGCGCAGAGATAGCAAGGGAAAGGCGTGTTGCTACTTGTATATGTATCTATTTATGTGTGTGGATGTGTGGCATCAACAAAGTAGCGGTGCGGTGGCGGTGGCAAAAATTCATTAAGAAAATCGCGTTGAAAATGGAAATTTCATACGCTGTCATGTATCGGTGTGTGTGTGCTTGCATGCACTTGTGTGCCACGGTATGTGCCCTGTTGCACTGTGGTGTGTAGCAAGCGATTTGAAGATTGCATGCAGATATGCGCGTCGCAACTTGCCTGCCTGCATTTAGTAAACGTTGGCGCTTGCCGCTTACGTATGCCCGCCTATTTTTTATGGCCTGCCACTGCTTTAATTTTCTATAGTGTTTTTCGAAATAGTTTCGCAAAAATGGATTTCGTTATGCCTCAAGCATGCACCGTTAGCATTTTCGTTGGCAACAGTGCGCGCCCGCACAATCCAACACAGCAGCAACGACTCGTAACGGTACACAATGGCTTTCATATGGTGAGTGGTTTCTTGTTATCCTTGGCAAATTGCTGTAATTTAACTGTATATGCAGTAATATTACAATTGCTTTAGCAATAGAGTTAAGTTAATTTAATTAACCTCACTTTTCGACAGGCAGCAGTAATTAAATACTAGAAATATTCGAAATTGCTTATTAAAATTTTTGTTTCGTTTCGACATTTGAATAGTTATTTTTTGCTATTGTTGTTTTCAAATATGTCTTTCTATCAAAAACTTGTTAAAGCTTTGCTAGAAGTTAATCAAGTCACATCCGGCATATGAGGAAATACGAACGGAACTCATTTAATAACACACCCAAACAAAGTGAGCAAGCCTTGGGCATTGTGGCAAGGCAAATTCCTATTATAATTTAGTTAGTTTGTGAATTTAGTGCTTAAACTTACTTTCTCATGCAGCATACAATTTACACGGTTACTACTTACAACTTACAACTCATGCATTACATCTTATAACTTGCACCTAACCACTTACAATTTTTATCTTACAACTTACACATTACTTCTTACTTTTTACAACTTAGGACTCACATCTTACGTCTTACAACTTACATCATACACCATACAGCTAAAACATTCTTTATACAACTTACAGCTCACATCTTACAACTTAGTTCTTACATTTTACAACTTACAAATTACAACTTACTTCTTATATTTTACAACTTACCCCTTACATTTTTCAACACCAAAAAACTTTCTTCATACAACTTACAACTTAAATCATACACCACTTACAACTTCAAAAATATATGACCTCACATCTTACAACTTACGTCATACAACTACAATTATACACCTTACATCTAACAACTTCCATCTTACAACTTACGCCTTACATTTTACAACTTACACCTTACAACTTACACCTTACAACTTACATCAAACATTTTACAACTTACCCCTCAAATTTTTCAACATCAAAATTCATCTTACAACTTTCTTCATACAACTTACAACTTATTTCATATACTTAACAACTTACATCATATATTTTAGAACTTACAACCTTTTTCTTACAAATTAAACCCTACAATTTACAAATTTTACCTTACAACTTACGCCTTACATTTTACAACTTACACCTTACAACTTACATCAAACATTTTACAACTTACCCCTCAAATTTTTCTACATTAAAATTCATCTCACGTCTTACGACTTACTTCATACAACTTACAACTTATTTCATATACTTTACAACTTACATCATATATTTTAGAACTTACAACCTTTTTCTTACAAATTAAACCCTACAGTTTACAAATTTTACCTTACAACTTACATTATACAGCTTACGCTCCCCAGCATACAACTAACACTTATATTAGAAATAATGCCTGCTGAGGTTTATTTAAATAACTTTGAGGGAAGATAATCCAAAAAACTTAAAATTCATATACAAGAATTCACAATAAAATTTGGCAGGATTCTAGAAGCATTATATTAAGTTTTCCAAAATCATTTTCTTACGGCAAATATTATTTTTAAAATCCCTCAATCCACTTTTACCCTCAAATTTACTTTTTTTCAGTTATGACCTAAAACTCTTTTCTATTTTTTCCAAGTTTACCCCCTCATTTAAACAACGAAGCTCACTTCGTTCTTCGATCTGAATAATCTTAACAATTTTAGGTTTACACACTCGTTCACCCTTATACCCTCCCTCCTGCCCCACCTTCGTGTATCCTGATAAGCATTTCACCCTTCGTTTATTGCAATTTTTGACATTCCCTAATCATAACGGCTTACTTGTTGTCGGAAATTGACGTTGTTTAGCGGAAATTCAAGAATTTGTTGTTATTGCAATTAAAACGAAATGCTGGTAAGTTCATAAAGCTTCTTGTTTCTTCATAGTTATTGCATGCTAGAAAAATTATCGAGTTATGTAACTTTTGTTTTGTTTTTTTACTTAGTTATTACAGGGCACAAGTTTTGCAAGCTAGTTATGCACTTGAGCGCTTTTACGAGTACTTCGAATTGTTGGCAGTTTTTGAGTTTATTTACGCCCCTTCCCCTTATGAGCTTTCTCTTTGTATGTCGTTGCGCTTTTTTATTACTTTGAGTTATTTTTCTTGAAACTATAATTTTAATTTCGTTATAAAAATTTTATTTGTATGCTGTTTGAGCTTAGATGAAAGAAGAGAAGATTGAGGAAGATAGGAATGGAGGGTGGATACAAGGGTGAACGAGAAACTTGAAATTTATGGACTATGGTTTTATGATATTCAAATTAAAATTCCAGTAGCATATAGCTTGATGTGCTCACTGTCGAATAGCCAAAAACTAATATCTGAAAAAATGCTTCGAAGAACATCTATCCTTACTTAAGGATTGGTAGATAAAACTATACAATTCGAGAGGATACATTCATTTGCAGTTTTTGAACAACTAAAGAACCAGAGCCTCATAGAAATCTGTGTGGGTTGAGTGAGCCCTTTAACTTTGGTAAGCACAAGACACTGAATAACAACGAAAAAACCAGTATTTCTATGATGAGCATCATAAACCTTTACGTTGATCAAACATATCTATCACATATGCATTGTTTACACTTCTTACTTGACCAAGTGCTGTAGAATATAATGCACCCACCAAAATTATCGAAACACGGTGCAAGTACTAAAATCGTGTAAGCTCGGCATCTCAATGAAACAAGGTAATAAAGTTACTGCTACCTAATGCTACGCAATAATTCAATGTACTACTGAGCTTAAGTAATACAGAAGAGAGAGGTATCAGGTTTATTTGCTTATGTATAGTCCGATACTCCAGCTGCTCTCTCGGAGATGCTCAACCTGTAGCTCTTTAATTACCTTTAGCACGAAACTACTTCCAATGACGCCTACATCATATATTATGCTGTAGCCTAGCCGAGCGGGTTTCCGCTCACCGCACGACTTTTTTCTAATATAGTACTTACATTTTTGAATTCGTAAAAGCTTTCGAATAGAATGCCCGAATCGGATAATTCAAAAAGTTGTTATATGAATCAGTCTTAAAAATTAATTTTGAAAAGATTCAATAGTAAGGTACAAATAAAGAGCTTTTACAGTAGCTGGATTATAATTATTTTTTTTTTTGATTAAAAAAACACTTATGGTATAGTGACGTAACTTAACAGTTAGACATATGCTGTCGCGACATTTTTTGTATATAATTACGAGTATATGCCCTGCAAAGTTGTAGTAAATTTGTATGCCCTGAGCAGGGTATAGTTAGTTTGCAACGTCGTTCGTAACACCCAAAAGGAAACATCAGAGTCCCTATAAAGTATATATATAAATCATTAACATGACGAGCTGAGTCGATTTAGCCATGTCCGTCTGTTCGTTTGTCTATCTGTATATATATGCGAAGCAGTCCCGCCGTTTTCGAGATAGCGATCTAAACATTTGCAACCATCCTTTTCTCATCAAAAAGCTACTTATTTGGCAGAACGGACGATATCAGACCAATATAGCATATAGCTGCCATACAAACTGAACTATGATATGATATGGAAAACTTTTTCAGTTGAAGAGATATCTTCACGAAATTTGGCATATATTATTGCCTAAGTCAGCGGTGCAATCTCCGAGCAACCGCAGTTAACGTTTTTTCTTGTTTTGTTCTATAATCAATATTATTCGCAACGCACGCTATGTAAAGAATTTTTTAGCTCATTTTTTAAACATTTTTTACACCGTAACTTTTTCGAAAATATTATGTAGCCTATGCTCGTTGGAAAGAGTGTAGCTTGCTAAAGTTGACAGAATTTTTCAAATACATTTGGTAATTTCGGTGCCTATTTAATGCAAGCAAACAAACAATCAAAACATTTCTCTTTCTAATATTAAGTATAGTAAAAGAAAAATACGAGGTTTTCTTTCTTGTTGATTCTTACATAAACACGTTCACAATTTTTTTTTTAACTGACCACAGCTAGTTTAAGGTTTTAAATAATTAAGTTCTTATTTGCTATGCTGCACAGAAATTGATTCAACATTTTAAAACTGAAACTTTCTGTTAATAAATTCCAAAACTTTTAATTCACTGATATTCTCAATCAAGCAATCAAATTTAATGCTTAGCATTTGTAATAACAGTATTTTCAGTTTATTTATTTAAAATCAATGCCATTAGCATGATGTGCAATTACTTATTTACATATTAATGCAACAACAACTGGCAGCTACAAGCAGCGCATAATCGTAAATATTTAGGTAAGAAATAAACATTCGTGAATAGCCCGGCACATAATATATTCCAATCACACATTTTGCCAATAACTCCCACAATGCGAACAACAACAAAAACATTTTACGCCTAACGGCTACTAATACGTGTAAACATATATGTATATGGTTGGTCGTCAATCGTGCAACACCCAGTTGACAAGCACACCCACATAACAGTTTTTACCACCATCGGTCTGTAGCTGACTTGAAATGGCTGCCAAAACTCTTACTACACATACACCTATCCACCTAGAGTCTAGCTATTATTTATGGCCCATCATAAAATTCACGTTTTGCATTCAAATACACAATTTTGCCGTTAGCACTTACAACAGCAACAGCAACAAACTGCACACATAGCAGTGTAGGCACCGAATAAAGCGCTGGCAAAGTGACCTTATGGATTTGATAAGCAAAACCAAAGCAGTCGAGGTGCACATTAAGGCAAGCAGGCAGTGTGAAAGGGGCGGCAAGTGCCTCAGCCGGGAAGATTGTGCAATGCAAATGTGCTTGCAAATCAGTGAAATGCTGACGCCGACGCCAACACTCAATTACACCAACACATACACACACACACATGAAGGCAATATGTATATGCAAATGTGCTGGGCCAAGCAAAGTTGTGCCTGTCGGGGCAATAATATTGCTTTTGTTGTGAATATAGGCCGTCATTGGCAGTTTATGGCTCCTTGCTGTGCAGAACAATATATGTGTTGGTGTAGTTGTAGTTGTAGCTGTGTTGGCGTGTATGTGGGTATGCAAAATGGCGGCTGCTGGCAACTGAACGTCAGCTGAAATTGATTGCGATTTGCTACGATAAATGAAGACGTTCAACTTAAAATTCTATGCCACATGCGCGCGCCTGCAAGCGCACATACACACATACACACATACTTCCTATATAGAGACATCGGCGCGCTAGCAATGCACGAATGACTGACTGCGTGGCAGCTGTAATCTGACTCATGCAAGCCGTGTAGCTGATGGTGGCGGCGCGAATGGACGTTAGCGCAGATATCTTCAGCTGCAAATTATGACATTGCAACATAAATACTTACATACATGCATGCTGTTGTTGCACAGCGTGTTGCTACTGCTGTCTGCAGTCCGATTGACTGGCCAGAGCGTTTGTATAGGCGCATAGCTAACTAGTTGACTGTTGGCTATGTCGCTTTTACGGCCTAGTTGACTTCGCCGTCTGATTGCGCTCGACTGCTCATGAGTGGCCGCCACAACGTGTAGTGCAGGTAATGACCATTCAAGGCATGGCGCGGCAGGCAAGCGTATGAGCGCGCCTATTTGCACACACTGTGCCCGAATGCTGCTGTATTTTCTTATACATATACCTATAAATATTTGTGAAGTCATATGTAAATATTTGTAACAGCCTATATTAACTATTTGCCCCTCTAGCACTCCATTTTGGCAAGTTGAATGTCGGCAATAAGAATTTTGCTACTTTACACCGCGTACTGCAACTAAATAAAAGAAGAAGAGGTATTTTTATAGCCTTGAAGCAATGTTTGTAAGCATTGCTTTTGAGCCATAGAATTTTTATTTTAATACTTTTCGTAGAGGATTACATTAGGAGGTACTTAGCGCTTGCATTGGTGAAAACTAGAGGCTGCAAGCTTTGTTCGGTCAGTTTGTCTGGCAGCTATATGCTTTGCTGCTTCGCTATTGGCGATTCCAGATAATAAGCTGCTTCTTGGGGAGCTAAGGGCGTGCCCAAAATTTCAGATTGTTATCTCAAAACCTGAGTTTCTAATTTGACATCCTGCACGACGTAAACTTTAACTCATATTAAACTGAACATGCATCATTGCAAAGAATATATAGGTCTATATATGACGTGACAGCCAGTCAGTATAATCTAACCTAACTCACCTTCACTTCACTTTTTGTGGCCGCCATAATTTCACTTAATATTTAGTCCAACTAATTATGTGCTCAAAGTTAGTATGCAAGAGAGCGCTGCCATTAATTTTCAGACTCAATCAAATCCTTTTAGTTTCTAAACACAAACAAAAGTGCGCAAAGAGAAGAATGGCAAATAAACAGGTGCCCTTACTAAAGTAGAAGCATAGAAAAGAAATAAAATAAGCGCGCTTGCAAACAACAGCTATAAAGCGGGAGGGTTCGCCCCTCGATTTTAACATGAAGCGAACGAAAGCGCCAAAATGCAGCTAAATATGCCTGCAAAAGCGGTGACAAAGCCATATCTACTTTGCACTTGCAAAATTGCACTAAAATTTCTAAAACTTAAAATGAGTGCTGGTACAACACTTCCGACCAGCGGCTGGAGTTGAGCTTGAACATTTGCAGTATGTGAGTGAAAGGGCACTTCTTAACTGGTCTCTCTGCGCCCCTATAATTCGTCGTAGCGGATCTATGTGTTAATTATTTATTTGCAATGTGCTCTGCGTTGGGTCATTACGTCTTTGGTTTGTATTTATTTTATAAATTCGGCACAAAAGCCAAAAATACGCGCCAACTAACTACCCTACTATTGCGTAGTGTTTGAGACTCATCTAGTAAGTGTAAATAATATTAAATTATTGCAAGGAGAAGGGAATTTTGTAGTTTGAACGTTAGGCAGTTTTTCTTCGCTGATAGCAACTCTGGTATTAATTTAATTTTTTAAAAACATATTTATTTCTATATCAAGTGGTTGGTAGTCGCAGTTATTAAGCGTTTATTTCCACTACTGAATTGCCAAAAATCGACTTTTTGATATTTAAAAATTTTACATATTTTTTGATGTATTTTTAAAATTTTTTGAGAAAATTCTTTGAAATTTGAAGTTAATCCGACAAGTGATTTCAGAGATATGAGCGTATTTGTAAAAACTTTTTCACTTAGTGTAATCGTCTACCAAAATATTAAATGCATTTTTCTCGGAACACTGCTTTCAGAGTCAGTGTGGAAAATTTCTACAAAAATGTACCGATCGGTATGAATTTTTTACAAAACCTTTTAAGATTTTTTGTCAGTTAATTATCGAGGGAATAAGATTTTTTAAAATAATTTTGATTTTCTGCCATTTTTATATGTAAATTTTCTCACAAAAAACGATTTTTTTGGGGAACCACCATCTTATATAAACGCAAAATTTTGATTAGTCTTTTAATCACGCTCTATATTCATCTATGGTTATAACAAGTTGTTTTGGTATTTTATATGCGAGATAATTGTAAACAAAAAAATCCTGCTTAAGGCCACACACTTTTTTCGCTGGTCCTCCTGGAGATCGGTTACGCCATAAACGAAATTCAAAATTTTTGCAAATGAATTATCAATTATTATATTACATTAAATTCGGTAAAAGTGCATTATTTTTATTAATTTACTAAATAAAATGGTTCTTCAAACAAAATTTACAAAAAATGTTTTTTCTCATTTTTCTTTCTTTTGTTTTCTGAGAATATGCAAAAGCGTTCAAAAATTTATTTTTATAAAAAAAAAATATGTGGATAAAAAATTTAAGCATAAAACCTAAACTTGTATTGGATTAGTTCAAAATGCATGCTTACAAATTTGGCTTTACTTATCTTAACAGCTCTGTAAGCATTTCTGGGTTTAAGTAGACATTTTCGCATTTCGTTCTCAATAAAAATTCACAACAAAGGCTTAACATAGTTTTGTAAAGAAAATATGTTAAATTACTAATGAATTTTTAAGACTTGAAAAATATTCGAAAAAATAGTTTAATCAATGTTGCTTCAATTAAGTTGTGTTAACATAGCTGTAACAATTTTATATACTTATATTTTTGTCAACGATACGTCATCTTTTGCTTGATATCGCTACTCCACCAAGCCCAATCAAAGCGCTAACATATAGCAACGACCTTCGTGCAACAAACATATCAAATATACTTGAAGCAAGGCAACAACCGCTGCCGCGACGAAAGCAGTCGAAGCAACAGCGGCAATAACAAACCTACTTCATTTCGCATCATCACTGCAGCTGTTTATACCGCAGCCAATGCAGTCTGTGCCTGCTTTAGTGGCATATAAGTACCATAATTGCAGGTAGCACACATTTGAGCCTCCTAATAGGCACGTCACTCATACGCCCCGTAACACCGACGACGCATCAACAATTGCCTACACTATGCATTTGCTTTCTCCTGCTCATGCACTTTTGTTTTCATTTTTATTTTACCGCATTTATATATATGCTTCGTTCTTGCGTCTACTGCTATGCAGCCGTCGCTTATTGTGTTGCCCACGTGTGTGTGTAAAAAGTAGAGTACTAAAAATGAAAAGCATGTATGTGGCTGGTTGGCTGGCTGGCTGCTGGCTGCACTTAAGCTCGAGTCTCAAGTAATTATGAAAATTTTATGTATTTACCGTTATTCTACTGTGAATATATGAATGTCTTTATACGCGCACTTGTATGTGTGTGTGTGTATATTTTGCACATTATAGTGCAGGTGCTTGAGGAAAAGTGGCAGTAATTAAAATTTTTGTGTGCGCACGTCTACTTCCTTGAGTCGAGTTCGCTGGTGAGCTGCAAGCTTTCGTCAGCGTTGCCACTGCATCGCTTTGATTTTTGTTTATTATTACTATTTTTTTTTTTTTTGGCTTCTCTTAGTTTTTTTCGCTTTTGTGGTTGTTTTCTTGATTTGCTTGCGTACTCCAAACTCGCTTTGAAATACTGCAATGAGCCGTTATGTAAGTAAACAAGGGCAATTGTATGTGGTTTTTAGGCTTTAAAGCCGCAAAAAAAATTATTTTTGTAAAAATGAATTAATTAATTAAAATAAAGAGGATTGCCACACAAAACTTTTACTTGCGCCTAAATGTAGGCAATATTTGAACATAGACACTTTTTACCAAGCAGATTGTATTGAATATTAAATTATGCGCGTAAATGTAGGCATTATTTAAACATTGACATTTTTTATTAAACAGTTTGTATTGAATATTGAGTTCTTCGCCTACATGTAGGCCGCACGACAGTAACTAAGCGTGCTTCAAAGAATTTATTCATTTTCTTGCCAAGCATGACAGCAATTTTGAAGCCCAGACTTTGTTGTATTGCTCCTTTTAATTGAATATCAGTTTATTCGCCTATATGTAGGCAATATTTTAATAATTTTGTCAAATTAGTTAAGAATTATTGAGGGACTTAGACAACTATTTTGACAGGCAGCACTACAAAAAAGCTAACTCCTTATTCTACGATAATTATTTAGACTTTCTTATAATTATCTCTGTTTAAAAGTAGTAAATTTGTAGTGACAAACGTGGATAAACATTTTATCTGCATTTGACAGTTGTACAGTAATCAACAAAGAAAATATAATATCGTCAACTCACTAACTGTCAATGCAAATAATGGACATTTTGACAGGCGCACAAAAGTATGTAATAAATATGTACCTACACACACATACAATAATATCAATCAAAAATAAATACCAGCACTTAATAAAAAAATATAAACCGCAAAGCATCGGCTGTAAACATAAGCCACTCAATGAAAGTCAATTAAAAATATATTTTTCTAACACTTTTGTTATAATTTAATTAAAATCGATTGCAGTGTATTCACATACATAAAGAGGCACTTTTTTGCATATATGCACATACATATATATACGTATTTACACATAAAACTGCACATTTTTGAATATCCATTAAAATTACAACAAATTAAATTGAACTGGATTTTGATGTGCGATTATGGCTTGTACAAGCTCAAAATAAATGGAAAACAGTGAATGGAAATATTACAAATATATTCAGTTGCAAATGTCACATTTCATATTATAGTGCGCCTTAACTATGTGTAGGTATGTGTGTTCGTTTGAGTGGTATACTTACATAGTATAACTGTAAATATTTACGAATGCAATAGGCTAACAGCATGATTAAAGTGGTTACTAACGATTTTATATATTACAGTATACATAAGTGCTTATACGGTGGTGGGCAATGATACGGAACCATATTTTTCAAAACATGCAAATAAAGGCAAGGCATTCATTTTATAAAAACTTATGATTCTTTAAATTAAACTAAATTTAATTTAATTAAACTTAACTTTATTTAACTTAAATAAAATTAATTTAATTTAATTTTCAAAATAAAATAAAATTCAAAAAAATAAAAAATTAAATAAATTAAATTAAATTGAATTAAGTTAATTAATATAAAAATAAATTAAATTAAATTAAATTTTAAAAAATATAACAAAAAAAAACAAATAAAATAACATAAATATATAAAATAATTAAATTAAAATAAATTAAATTAAACTAAATATAGTAAAATTAAATTAAATTAATTTTAAAACAAAATAATATAAAAATAAATTAAATGAAAAAAAGTAAAACAAAATAAAATAAAATTAAATTAATTTAAATAAAAACAAGTAACTAAAAATAAAATTAAATTAAATTAAATTAAATTAATTTTAAAAATTAAAAAAAAAGAATATAAAATTAAATTAAAATAAATTTAAAAAAATAAAATACATCAAAATAAAGTAAGTTAAACAAAATAAAACTAAATTAAATTGAATTAAATTAAAATAAATGAAACTAAATAAAGTAAAATAAAATTATATTAAATTGAAAACCAAATAAAAAAAAATAAATAAGAATTAAATAAAATAAAATAATATAAAATAAAATTAAATTAAAAAAAATTAATTGAAATATAATAATATAAAATTAAATTAAATCAAATTAAATTAAACTAAATGAAGTAAAATAAAATTTTATTATATATAAAAATCAATCGAAATAAACAAAAATAAAATAATACAAAGTTAAATTAAATAAAGTAAAATAAAATAAAATTTAATTTAATTTAACTAAATTGAACTAAATAAAGTAAAATAAAAAAATAAAAGAAAATTAAATGTAATTTAATTTAAAATTAATAATATAAATCAAATAAATAAAAATAATATAATATAAAATCAAATTAAATAAATATTAAATACTAACAGATTTTAGCTGAAAAAGCGATTATATTTAAGTGCACAACATTGCATAGTTTCAAATGACTGTAAAAAACTGTCGAAATATATGCCTACAAGCATTGTACAATATTCTCTATGAAAATAATCATTACGTAAGTATATATGTATAAATAAATCTACGCCTGTCTGCTTATTTGAAAATAAAAACTGCCACATTTTACTGCCAACTAAATTATTCAACACATTACAGATTTCAATTGCATTTGACATATAATATTTCAGCAAATCTCTGCAACAGCCGAATGAAATGTTGAATAAATTAAAAATAAAGATTCATCCAAAGAGATAGGGAAAAAAATCACAAGCAGTTTTCAATAAAATAATGCACAAATGTGCAATCAATTTGGAAATAAAATAGGAAATTGGAAATAGAACAAAAGATTGTTGTAGATAACAAAGTAGACACGAATGCATTTCAAATTTAATAGCTTTTAGTGCATTACATATTTAATGAATTTTTCTGCTTTATCGAAAAGAATATATTATGACGGTAATGGTTAAGTTAATATGAAGAAAAGCCTATTTTTGACTTTCTAAATGAAATTACGTACAAATATTCCAAATTCGTGGAATTTGAGGTTAAGGGTCAACAATCAGATTCCAGTAACACAGCTATTTGGTTGCATCCAGTTTTCAGGATAATCAGTTTGATTATCAATATCAGAACTTATTTTTCAAAAATATTTGGAGGCCGCTATAAGAGCCACTTATAAAATCTCGAAAGGTTATATACAACTGTTAAGCGTCAACATTATGATAGTCAATTAACTTTGTGTTTAATTTGAGAAGTTTACCCCTACCGAAGTCAAAATTGTTATAAACCAATACGATAGATGGCGCCATATTGCCAATAAAGAATTTAACCTAGTTGCTAATAATAAAGTCGATTCTTTCTCTTAGTACAAATAATTGTCTATTTATTCCGCTTGTCAGCTTCACACTTGCTCTTCATTAACTAAAATTTTGTTTGCTTACAAAAAAAAATAGAAAATTTCAGCAGAAATAGTCGAAAAAAAGCATGATCAACTTAACAGCTGACATATCAGTCGGCGGCAAATCAAATGATAGAGCTGAAGCCAGGCAGCCATAGTCAGTCAGTCAGTCAAATTTCAAATGACAAACGTTGCGCAAATATTGGCTATGCAAATAGAAGTGGGCAAAAGGCCATGAGGCTAAAGGAAAGGCGTGAAAACTGGCAGTATGTGAGCAACACACTCATATTGCCGGCAATATGAATATACATGGATGTATATGGACACATATGTGACATTTTTAGAATTTTCACTTATAAAGTGAGTAATATAGACAGTAGTGTCAACTTTCACAGATATAGTTAAATTTTGCAAATGGCAAATTTGTTATATAAGCTCCATAAAGTTCGAAACACACTTGTCTACTGGTAAATATCTATTAAGAGTTCCACTACAGATCCCAATGAATTAACTAACTAGCCCATCATTCGCTATATTATCACAATATCTAACAGGCTTGAACAGATTCCTCAAAACAGCCCTGCTACTAGTTATAGTTATAACAATTTTGTAATACAAGTATTCCACGAAATGGTTACATTTTCTGAACTTAGTGAAAAACTGCTGCAATCATTTCAAAGTTATTTGAAATACACTTAAGATAACTCTAATATAGCAAGGGTTACTGTAAAAGCTGCTAAATGTCTGCAGAACATGGTTCAAATTCAATACTGTGCACTTTTTTAAATACCAAACAACTCCTAGCGTTACAAAACTGAGTTTCATTAACTCTAACTCATAACTTTTCTTCTCTCTCACCCTACTATACCTCTTACTATATTTCATCTTTCTTGAACATACTTTTTTACTCTCTCGCCTAACTTGCCTTCACAAAAGAGCATATCAATGTCAACGTCTGTCATCAATTTAAAATTAACAGAACCATACACGCTCAAGCGGACATCATAACTCGCTTACTATGTTCATAACTACCAACAGACATTATACATACACATATATATATCGCACCTTGTCTCTCAACAAAGGTAGACCGAAAGTCCATTAGTTGATCAATTTATTTGTCGTTCGAATCAGCGCTTATAAACGCTTGAACATCACTTCATCACTTTTATAGTATATGCGTTAATATGTCTGTAGGTATTCGTGAATATTTACATTGCCGTTATTCAATCGACCGGAATTGAAAATTGAATTTTCTGCAAACAAAAATCAATTGAAGTCAATTATTGTTTATGTAACTAATTTTATTTAAATATACGAGTCTGTCAGTTGTTTGGCGTCAGCGGCGCTGTATGTATGTAATGAGCGCAAGGCAATGACAAAAATGGTAGCAGCAGGTTTAGCGAGTTAAAGAGTGAAAGCGTATGAGTAGCATAACATATAACTGAAAGAGGAGAGTGGTTGAAAAGGGTATGTAGAAAATTTGGTTTTAATTTTGAAAATATTTTAAAAGCTACAGATGGACTTGATATTATTTTTTATGAGACTCAAAATTCTTAATTTTAGATTTATTTTTCAATCGTCATTTGTTCAAATTGAAAAGAAAAAATATTATGATTTTTTTGTTATTAAGCAGTATTGCAATTTAAAAATGTTTTAAAGAAATTATTTTTTAGTATACCACTATTACTGAGTTTGATCTTTATATTTACTACAAAAACAATAACATTTTAAACAAATATTTTTTTAAATGCGATTTATAAAGCAATTTTAGCATATGTCAATTTATTCTTAATTATTATCTTTTTTTTGTTAATTACTTTTTCGAAAATCTCACTATTTTAGTATTAATGAATATTTTTTTTGTATTTTTTCCTCACATCCCTACTGGTTTTCTTCGCCAGTAAAACACTAAACATCCACAACGATCCGCTGTAAATGGAAATACATACATATGTAAATCCTATATACTTAAATATTATCACATAAACACATATATATATATTTGCTTAAGCGAGAAAATGTGTAAAATGTAAAATTGCATTGCACTAAATGTTGCAAATGACCATCGCAACAACACAACGGTGTGACGGCTGAAAGGCAGCCGAAGAGGCATGCAGCCAACAACAGCAAATAGGCTAGTTTGTGTGCAAAGCGGAAATCGTTAGGTAAATGAATTCGTTAAGGTCCATTTAAAAATGTTGCAAATGTGCAAATCTTTGTTTAAACTCAACGAAGCGGCGAGGCGGCTCGTCGTGTCGTTGCATTTTACAGGCAGCGCAATAAATATATACCGAGCAACCCAGAGCGGCTAACTGCAAGCTTTTGCATTGAATTTGTTATATGTATTATTATAGAGCAGTGCCTTTGCTAGACTGAACGGGAAATGAGATAGTGTTGTCATACGGCAAAAATGATAAATCCGACACTAAATAGGATTGCCGTGTGTCAAGTTCGAAATTGTTTCGATATTTTTTGAATATTTGTTAAATAAATTAAAATATTTCAATTGGAAATAAGAAAAAACGTTAACTTTGCTTGCACCGAAGTTAGCACAGACAGACGGACGGTCGGACGAACATGGCTAAATCGACCCAGCCTGTCACGCTGTTCATTTAGATATATATAATATTTTACAGGGTCTCCGAGTATTTCTTCTGGGTGTTACAAACTTCGTGGCAAACTTAACTTTATAAAAAACTACATATAATATTATTCTTAATACCTCAATTGTTGGTTTTGGGTTCGTGTGATATCACTAGTGACATACCTTAATACTAGAGTGTGGAAATCGTAAGTAATGGCAATGGTTCTCCAACAGGAAAGATATAAAGAAAAGACTCGCGATACAATTTTAGTTCTAATAGTTTGGAATAGCATGGTTAAGATCCTAATAAGTTTTAAAACTTTTAAAAAAATATTTCCAGATAAAATTTTCTACCACATGCGATTGGAAAAAAGATCGCGATTGAATGAGTCAAATTAATTTTATGTATATACGGATGAATCTTTAATGGTTAATGATGTCGTAGTCGACACTTTTTTGAAGAGCATGTACTCTTTCTTAGACAGTCTCCACGAATTGAATCTTCTAGAATAAAGCAATGAGTTTTATAAGTAACCAGTCTATATTCGAGCTGCTCAACCGAGCTTAAGTTTATCACAGTATCCGATCTACTAGTCCGTATATATATCATTCCAGTATTCAATCTAACCTCACTTAAAATAATATGTTTTATTACTTGCTCACTTACTCATAAGTATAACGGTAAATCATATATGAAATTATTATTTTCATGACTACCTGCCAACACTCCATTGTAGGCCTTAATCGCGCTGCAACTTTGTGTGCGGACAGTAAAAAAATCCACAAACTTAGGCAGTCATACCAAGAGTGAGTTATTATTTTACACACTTTCTTTGTATGTATGAGTGTGAGTGTCTGTGTGTGTGTGCAATAAAATAGCATATACATAGAGGGAAAAGTTACACTATGGGCTCATAATAACAAAATTAATGTTAGTTTTTAACAGGCCAACATTTCGTCTTAAATGGCACTCAGCGCAGCAGCACTTCATACTGTGGCCATAACCACAGACAACGCAGGCCATTACAAGCCAACAAAGGAGGAGCGTAACTGAGGACTGGACGGCAAAAGCAGTAAAGCATAAGAGAAAGAAAGAAAGGAGCGGCGCTTGATGAGCTGCAAGCATCTACTAAGCGTATATAAATATGTGTGTTGGTGTGTTAATATGTGGAAGAATACACTTCTTTTGTAGAAGAGTCTGGTTCGTATGTGGGTGTGTGTGAGTGTGTGTGTGTATGTAGGCACAATTGTATGGGGCGCTAAATGGGCCAACTGCTTCCAGCAAGCAGCAGTGAGTGGCGCTGTTACTACTTTTAAGCGCCGTTTTCATACCACGAACACATACACACACATTCACACATGCCGACACTCGCTGTGCTCCGTTTGCTTTCTTTTTTGAGCTGGCTCAAGCACTTCTTCATCTTCACTTTACAGTTGGCCAACAGCCAAATGTGTTTAATTTCTCAGCTTCTTCAGCCACAGCACTGCTCCACTAACTATCTCACTATTTTCCCACGCCTCACACATATATACATGCATACATACACACTTCCTCCCTATATTTTACTTCACTGCTGACTTGAGTTCACCGAAGATTGCTTACCTTCTTGAATTACAGCTCATTTTTATTCATTCGGTTGGGTTATGGGGGCGCAAAAGTAGTGCTACAACAAAGATGCTTCAAGAAAATAACAGTTGTGAGCGGGAAGAGACATGGAGACGCGACGAAAGTTGTAGCAGACAGAATCAGAGCAGCGCTATCAGTCACTCAGCTTTAAGAGTCTAAGTATATACACATACATATATACATATGTACTCAGTACATATAGTGGTTGTTGCTGTGTTAGCAGCCTTAAATGTCCTTGGCAGAAGAATGTTTATATTGTTGTTGTCATTATTGTTGTTTTTAATGATGAGGCTTTTTGTTTGTTGTGTACGAAATTTATTTTATGAAGCACTTAGAGAGAATTGTGTTTGTTGTTTCATGCGCCTGTCGTCCACTTTGTATGCGTAAAAGCTGTGCTTGTCTGTTAATGTATATGTATGTGTGTGTGTGTGTTTCAGTTTGAATTTTTGTTCACGCTATTGCCACGCTTGTCAAGCGATCCATCAGCTGCCAATTGTGCACAGTTTGTCTTGCTGGTGCTTAGCAGACGGCGGTTTTTATTCAAGCTTGGCCTAGTTTGTTTTGGTTTTTTTTTGTTTGCAGCATATAGTTTAAACCTTTACTTTTATTTAAAATAAATACATTTTAAATTTCACTACTGTTTATAGAATCAGTTTCAGCAATTTTAGTAAAAAAAAAATGTACTAAGGTTGCCACCTTCTTGTAAAACCTACAATAATTCATTTACATGAATATTTAAAATAAAATACCGGAATATATTTTTTAAACAATCTTTCTAGATAAAAACAATATATAAAATCCAATACGAGTTTAAAAATAGTGTTGCCAACCCTAAAAGAAATTCGTATTTTTAATACGTTATTACAGCTTGTTTATAAAAGTCTGTAACAAAATTAATTAGAGAAAATATTTTTTCTAATTTTTTTATTGCAGGGTTGCCAGCTATTTATAATATTATATTTTAAACTTTATTTAGACGAAACTGAAATATGCACAAGGGTTATAGATTTCGCATAATATATTTTTTTGAACAATTTGAGATGGCTTTACTATTTTTATTATTTTTTTCATTTGTATGTTCATGCATTAAGACCAGAAAATTTCCAGAAATTGCAAATACAAATTTTTTAATATTCATCAATATTTATTTTGAAGCCTTTAAAATATGCACCTTCTAAAGTTATACATATATGCCTTTTTTTCAATCATCTAAAAGAGCCTTGTAATCGCTGTACGGAATCGCCTTCATGTAGCTCTGCGAATTTTCTTTTACGTCCTCAATCTAGTCTAAACGGGTTCCACGTAGTACTAACTTGAGTTTTGGGAACAAAATAAAGGTCGCATGCGGCCAAATCCGGTGAATACGGGGGTTGATCGACGGTATTGAACGAGTTTTTGGTCTTAATGTATGTACAAGTATGTGTGTATGACCCCAACGCAAGATTCCACGTTTATAGTGACTAAATTTTATGATATTTTCAATGTAATACTTTCGATTTCAGGGTTGTTTTAACTTACATTTTCAAAAAAAATGTATAGGGTTACCAACTCCGTTTGAATTTTAAACAAAAGCCACCAAATCAAAAAAAAACAACTGCAATAAAAAAATTATATTATAACCTGTATATCTTATAATTTTAATAGGGTTGCCACTTAGCCAAAAATATTCTAAAATTATATATTATTATATGCAGTATTATATAATAAATTTTAAAAACATACAAGTACTATACGCAAATAACATTGAGTATTGCCTTATGTGTGTAAATATATATAGAGTTGCCACCTTTCACTACACGTCAGCAAATATCTAAAGTACATAGAATATTGTCATGATATAGAGGTATGTATGTATACAAAGTTTTTCATATCCACATATTTTTATTGTTATTGTTATACACATCACTCATACACATTGCAACGTCTTTTCTTGTCTACGCCACAGTTGCTCTACATTTCTAGCTCATTTATCTTCTCTTACTTATTGTGTCCTCATTTTTTACCATTTTGATGCTTTGTTTGAGTCGCACGACCACACCTACTCACTTGACTTACAAGAAAGGCAATTTCCCCAGCATGTCAGTCATACTTATTGAGTGCTGGGATGTGTTCAACAAAATATGGGTATTTTGTGGCAAGGTATTATTGGCATGTCAACCCAGACAGCACCTATTTCATTTCAGAGTGAACATTTTTCATGAAAGAACATTAAGAAAAAATTCGAAAAAAAAATATGGGAATAATAAATAAATGGATATATATTTCCAAATTATATGCTTAACGCAAAGTTCGCTACTACTAAGCACAGTTACTCGCTGAAATTTTGACGATATTCGCTCTCCACTATATATTCCACACAATCATTTTCTACTACCACTTCAGAAAGTAAACAAATAATTTCCTTTTCATATTCGTTATTATTAGGAATTTCGTGGTGAATATTTTTTTACATAAATATGCCATTGATTTAATAATGCAGCCATTCAGCAAAATGTTGCACATACGCATACACATATAAACACACATAACACACACACACAGTCAAATACACGATCATGTGTTGCGCCTTTTCAATTTCACATTTGCTTTCGAATTTCACGCGTTGAAAATGTTCAAAAATATATATATATTTTTTATTTATTTGTATTTTTCTTTTATTTTATTTTTGCCACATTTTCATATTATTTTGCTTTCCGCTACGAATATTTGCTATTTGGTATTTGTTGTTATTGCAATTTTGGCAATTTCGACAATTTCTGTTGTTTTTGTTTGCATTTGTTATTTTCCATTTTATTGCTTTTCAATTTCCCTTATTCATGATGCCATGAATTTCCCATTACCACGCAGTTGTCTGCTTGCTTTTGGCTTGGTTTGCTTGCTTACACTTGGCTTTTCACTTTTCGCATTACGTTGCTGTGCACACATGGCGTGGCAATAACAACAACAACAGCAACCAGAACGACAAGAAAAGCTAAGAAAGTTTGAAAAATGAAGCAAAGCTGTGGAGAAATAGAATTATATGAAAATTTCACTGCACAGCAGACAAGTGTTGCATGGTCACACATATACACATATACACACAAACACACGAACGCGCATATATGTGTATGTGTGTTTTTTACATGCTCATAAATAGGTGAATTCGATATCCGACCAGACGCTACCTCACATGCTCACACATGCACGCACGCACAAACAATGCTTTCTTCATAGTTTGCTCACACTGCCTGCACTCCATGGCGTATACGTAACTTTTGAAGCAGTACTGCGCTACAACTAAGCATTTCGCCACTTGCCACCACTTACTGCAGTTTGCACTACTACTTTGCCGCCTGCCTAAGACACATTTTCGTCTTTCATATTTTCGGCGTTATTTCGTGTTCACACACACCCGCCCGTGCATTCTGTGTCTTTGCCACCACTGCAGCGTTGCCTTTTTTCGCTCATGCCCGCTACTTGCTTCACCGTGCTGCTTTTTTGCTTTCCTGCTTTCCGTTTTATTATTGTTTGACATTTTTATGCGTCTACTACGAGTATTTGCACTACTTTGCTGTCATTGCAGCTCGATATTCTATTTGCACGCTCGACAAAAATCACCAGCACCACTTTTCGCATATATTGCATTTGCAATTTCATCGCTGTATGCATGTGTGTGATTGTGCGGAAAATTCTCCAAAAAAAAAGTAGCGGTAATAATAGTTGAGGAAGAGTACGTGTCAAGCAGCGTCACACATTGTTGTCTGCTTCAACAGAGTGCTCAACCGTTACACTGCTCGCTCACCCGCGTATTCTCGGCGCTTTTCAATGCGTTTTTCTGTCATTCAAAATTGATAACCGCAAGCGCAAATACTCATTGCATTGAAGTGTTGCAAGAAATTTATCATTTTCGTTTTTTTTTTTTGCAAAAGCAAGAAATTTATGGCGTTGAAAAAAAAGCGCTTATGCGTTGAAAAGGTGTGTCGTGACATTTGATTTAAATTTATTGCCACTTGTGGTAGTCACACAGGCATACACACATACTTATATATAAAGCGATCGATCAGCGCTTTCATTGCTATATAAATATTGTGTATGTGTGCGTTTAAATGCTTGATATATATGCTAAGATGGCTTTTATGCGTTCCACTATTTGGAAAATATCAGTAGAAATTATGCAGACGGCGCTGCTGTTTGGTTAAGCAAACAGAGAATGGAGGCCAGCAGTCTTCTAGCAGCTATAAAAATATTTTGAGATGAAAAATTGTTAGTTAAATTTATATATGCTTTACCATATATTATATAAAAAGAAATTTTTGCTTGCAAAATGCATAAAATCAATACGACAGATGGCGCTGTCAAAAATATATTGTAGAAGCTATTTAGTTAACATTTTTATATGGACATATTTTGTAATATAGAAAAACGATTATACTAGGAAAAGTTAAGTCACTGTTTGATGCTAATATGTCTAGATTTTTAACTCGAATGTATATACTTTTATAGAATAAACTGAACTGGAAGCTGTATGGAATACAAAAGGTCGAAAGACCTCAAATATGTTCAATAGGGGATCGAGCAATGTTTGAAAAATGTATATCTTATATATTTGTTCGTATATGTATATGTACACTTGCATGCACCTTTCGCCTAATTTATTACCTATTGCTGCTACTCAACAAATAGTATGTGGAACTATGGTTGTCTTATACACTAGCATAAAATATTCCAACCTAAGTTATCTAATATAGCGGTCTCATGAAAAATAAGACTCTGGTTGGATTTATTATTAAAGACAAGGACAAGGTAAAGACAATGTATATAGTCTTGGAATTTTCATGAAATGAAAAATTATGAGCATACCGGGGAATAAGCAATTTCGAAAAAACTGCATTTGTTCCAAATTAATCGTGAGCACTGTCTGTTTATATACTTAGAATCGATTTTGCATATAAAAGAGACATTCATTTCACAGACAGTACCTTAAAAATAGGCAAGCTTAAAAATCGCTCGTGTACCATAAGCTAAACTCATCAGCCTTCAGTTATAATAGTTGCGGTCAGAACTCTTCAAAACCTTTGCATAACAAAATGAGCGTATTTTTAGTTAAATATTCATTACATTTATACACTCACACTCTCAATATTAACATTTCCAGCCAGCGTAAGGGTTATCATATGCAAATCTCTTGCAATTTTAACTAAACTCATCAAAAGGTGTTGCTGCCACGTGTGCACTTTCAACACATACATACTTAGCACATGCAAAGGTGACTGACTAACTAACTAACTCACTGAATACTGAATGTATTTTAATTGAATGACCAGCAAAAAACAAAAAAAGAAAATAGTTTGCTGGCGAAAAGTAGAGTAGCAAATGCAGTCAGTGACAGGGGAATAACTAAATGCGAAATTCATAGCCAACACATTTTTGCTAAACTCGTAGTAATATACATATATGCTCTAAATATATAAATATATATATTGTATATACACTGCATATATTTATAATCATATGTCTGTTTTCGTGCAAATATTTATGCAACAACTTTGACACAGTGCGAACAAGTGGCGTTTTTTCCAACGTGAACTAAGTGCACTGGCTTTTGGCGAAAGTTTGGACTTTTTCGTGTTGAACTTTTAGTAACAGATGTACATATGTGGGTTGTTTTAGGAGCGACTAAATTTGTGTGGCTTGCAGTTTTTGTTGAATTTGGCTCAGGTCATTTGGAAGTTCCGCTATGCATATGAAATTTTACTTTGGACTTATCTGTATGGTTTTATTATTTGTTTTATTTTAATTTTTTTCAGAATTTTTTTTTTGATGGTTTTATTTTATTTTTTTATATTTTTTTTCCTGATTTTTTTTTTTCAATTTGAAATTGTGGACGGTGCACAGGTATATGAGTGTAGCTATGCTTAAAGCAAAAGTTAATATATAAATAGTTTTTTTTTTTTTTTTGTAATATGTAATATGTAATATAATATAATATGTGCTATCTAAGGGTTAATGCCGAATTTGTTAAAGTAAGAAATAAAGTAACAGTAAACTTAGCGCTGCATATGCTTTATTAATAGATTTCAGCTGTAAGCCCAACAATTTTTATATACTACACACATGTAAATACTTATGACGGCATTTTTTACCAATTTTTATTACCATTTTTTTATTTTTAGGTTTAAAAAGTTCGAGACAATAAACTCGCATAAGTATTTATTACTCCAATATATATCGTTGCCTACATTTTATATTATAAGATAAGGATACTGGGCTTTCACACATATCACCTTGAATGTCAAAGGTAGGTGAGTACTCTTCTTTGCCTCAATGCTTTCTATTCCTTCACAGAATATTCTTCTTGTTGAATTCGCCAACATAAGTTTTGTTATAAAGATAGTGTATAACTTTCTTTGAAAAAACTTAGCACCACAAATAGCAGGGGGTCATATTGACTCACCAGCAAAATTTCATTTGTTTTCGGGGTTCACCATTGTTTTATCACTAACTGAAAGATATTTATTTATATAATATTTTTGAAAAAAAAAACATGGTTTTACTCGAATTCAAGAAGCACGTTCTAAGGTTGATTGTTTTTTCGACAACTTTATGCGGTTAATATTGTAAAAGTAACTTTTCTCAAGCTTTAGGGAGAGAGTTTTTTCTACAAATTTTTTATTTGCTCTCGGATATCTCCATATACAACCGGAGTATTTGTTCGAAGACTAGAAAGCTGACCCTCTAAGCGTAGCTCTAGACCGGAATTCTGGTTGGTTAGCGTTAGTTTCAGTAGAAGTAAGTAGTGTAGAAAGGGGAGCTGAAGACTATTACTTTCTGAACTCTTTAGATAAAAGATGGCATGAGGTATTGAGTTATTTACAAACTTTTTGCGTCTAAGTTTTGTTTCAAAGAGTGCTCTTAGAAATTTTATTAATTTAAATGCATATATGCATTTTTTACAAACTGCTGACAAAATTATATTAATGTTTTTGAATTTCACTCACATAAACATTTTTAATTTGGTTTTTATATAAAAAATTTTTCATTCATGCTCGAATAGGACTTTATTTGGCATTCCTTGAGGAATTCAATTTAAAATTTTACATTTCCTTTATGCAAACAAGAAGCGTAAATACTTTCTGCATATGCAGATATGTCTGAAATAATCAACGCCAAGCGACCACAAGTCGATATAAATATGAATAACCACTCGAAATAACAAACTGACCACGAAGCGGGCAACTTCAATCAGCACTTGCTACTTCCACATAAACAAAGTTACTCATTTGCTGCCTTTCGATGAAATATTCAGTGCCGTCTGCTGCCCGGCTGCAGCGCCAGTGAGTTGCTTACCAAACTAAAGCATTTACTGCAATGAAGACGGCGCTGCGGATTGAAGCGCGCGTTCAATTGAATGGTGGACCCATCGTGTTGAAGTGGCATAAAGTCAAGCGCTGTGTTGCTACCTTGTTGCATGCAGCAGTGAGTTGTGATGGCGCGCAATATTTGCGCAACATTGCATTGTAAATACACACACACACACATATGTATATACATATATACAAGTGTATACAAATAAATATGTATGAGTGCATTATGAAAACATTGACACGTTTCGTGTATTTTTGTTGTGTTTGTATGCAGAAAATTTGTTGATTATTAATATTCATGAAAGTGGAAACTTTATGATTTTTATTTATTGCATTTCACAGACTGCCAGTCATGTAAGCTCAATGCGCCGCCGAAAAAAGGAGTAAAAATATATTGATATGCATGCCGAGCGTGTGTCAATATATTGCGCTGTGTGTGTGGTGTAAATATGTCAGGAAATCATAAAAAAAATTATTTGTACCAAAATAACCGCTTTATAAAGATTTACAAAAAACAACACTGGCAAAAGACTCCTGAGTGTGAACCGCGTACCGTCACTGGCCTCGGCATTACAAATTTTTTTTCAGCGAAACTATTTTCTGCGCTTTACCGCCCCTTACCGATTATCAAGTTGACCCCCCATCGCTTTTATTTATTTATTTTATTTTTGTTGTATTGTATTTTTACCCAATCCAAAACTTACAAATATCTATATATGCATATTTGTTTGTAAATAACTGTAAATTTGCATGTGTGTGTTTTAATCAATGCGGAATTTCATATGCTACATTTCTTCATCCATTTTTTGTTGCTTGGCTGTACATTCATATTTTCCATATTTTGTGCCGCTGCTTGGCTTTTTTTGCCCACTGACTGACACGCTAGCACCTTTTGGCATTTTTGTGAGTGTGCAAAGTTTTAATTAAAATACATTTTCCGTGCATATGTGCGTTTTGTTTGTGTTGTAGTTGCCGGCAAAAGAATTTGTTTAATAGTGGTAAATGGAATTTTTAACAGTATCAATAACGACTCAAATATTTATGCACAGCGCGATTTTCATATTCAGGCATATGTATATGCCATACTGTATAAATGTATACAAATTTACATATTTCTTTTTAACACACATTTTTTTACATATTTTATTACACACTGTTTCGTGTGTAAAATCAGCGAGATTTAAATAATATCGTAACGGTAATAATAGCATTTGATTTTTCAGCCAATATTGCATTTTTTATGCAGTAGCAATAAACGTAAAGGTTAATTTTTTCTAGAGAAAAAATTACTGTAAGAAATGTTCTTCTTTTATTATATTTTTAACAATAAAATAAAATTACAAAAATCTTTATATCAAGCACCTTCATGTGTACCTCGTACTACATTAAAATTTTATTAAATTAATAAAGTGTTGCCTACATTTAGGGTACTATAAAATTATTGACATAAACACCGTCAAGTTGTGTACAGTTTGGTGGCATACTTCTAGCAGCCAACGCTTCTTTTGAGAATAGCACGAAATATAGTTTTAATATTAACAATATATGTACATATAAGCATATGCATACCACAAATTTAAGCGAAAAATCACGACATGTGGATTTTTACAAACATTTTCTGCAAATTTTTAAAAGCAAAATTTAATGGCGTCAAGGCGCTTTTAATGCAGATCTTCAAATCGCGGTTTTATTTTATTTTTTTTCAACAAAATTGTTCTTTACAAGTTTATAGTTATTTGTATGAAACACTGATATGAAAAAGCAAAGACCGTTTTTACCGTTACTGACTTATACAAAAACCCATTAATTAGAATTCAACAATGCTTTGGTGAAATTTTACCTATTGTATTGAGACAAACTGCAGAGCTTGCAAGAAAGCTAATCCAGAAAATATGTATGGAACTATTTCACATAATTTCGATTCGCGCGTAAGCATATGTGATGCTTAAGGATATCGACGAATATGGATTATGAGTTAAATGCAGAAGTTGGTGTATAGTACATTCAGTAATCACGCAGCACAGGTTGCATACATATGCCATAATTTCGTGTAAAGTCTAAGGTTTCTTTAATAACATTTCCTTGAGGTGAATTTTGTCTAAAAATATTTGGTAAACAGCCTAGTTGTATGCTACTTTTTCTTATTGGAAAATATATGACAAAAATCCGCAAATTTCAAGAATTCAAAGCATACTTTTCAGCGCAATAATTATTGTCAACGAGCACTTATAGCCACATTTTTACATTATTTTCTTAGTATTTGTAAGGTATACTAAAATTCTGCCCTATTATTAATTACAACACGATTTTAATTCTATTTTGTGGAAAACTATTTCAATAAAGTACACTTACAGCCCCAATATAAATGTCATACTACTTACATCGCTACAACAAATCCCTGGGGTAAAATTTACAGCCCATCAATGGCTCGCTTTGATTACACTGCAAAATGTAAAAAGAGAAAACAAAAGCTGCGTACTTACAAAAATTTAAAACAAAATTTCACTTGTTCGCCCCACAAAACCTGTAACATTACATAACTTTTCATAGCCACATAAACACATTTTACTTTTTACTTTTATGTTTATGTAATATAACTCTACTAAATAAATATTTTTTGTTCGAAATTGTCGTGCAACATTATATGCTTTTTTTTCAGCCACTTCAGCTGCCTCTAGGGCATTTTTATGTGCAACCATAAACATTCCGCCGCGCGAGCAACGAAATCAGGTTGCGCATAATCAACAATAGTTGGGGAAAGGCGCAAAATAGTAGACGAAAAAAAAAATCATAATAACAAAATGTTAACAAATAAAAACTTGCCATCAAAGCAATGGCAAAAGCAGCAGCACTCTAGTGGCAACAACAATATGTTATGTTGCCGAACAATACGATTGGGTCAAATAAAAACTGATGACACTGATTAATGGATTTTGTAATATTTTCTGAAATAATTTCTTTTTGCGTCTATTTATTTTATAGCAATGGCGTTAGAGTTTGTGTTTTGTTATTATTATTTTATTTTTTTTATGTGGCACCAAGGCTTCGACTATTTGTCACTTAATAAAAAAATAAATAAAATTTCGTGTAAAAATGTTACGTGTTATAATGTTAACTGTAGTTGACAGACATGCATACACATGTGCTCATCTGTTTTATTGCTTTAAAAAAATTGTGTAGACAAATATGGTCTAATGGTTTTTCAACTGAGAAAAACAAAAAATTTTCTGGAGGAAATATGCAATCATTACTGTTGTAGCTGTTATTGATAGTTTAAAATTTTATATTACATACACATCTAGTGGCATCACGTGCATAAAGGGCCAATGTTTTTATTTTTATTTTATTTTATTTGAAGCGTCGGAAATTAGTCTGTATGATCCTCTATCTCTACCGAAAAAAAAATTCGCGCTTTATGATCACACTGTAATTTGCGAAACGGCTGACGGACGTATCATGGTGATATGGAATCCCATAGGAGCAGGCAGGCGCACCAAGATCATAGGTAAGGGAGCGGAAGAAAAACAAGCAATTTTTCTACCCACACGGTCTTGAAAAGGCAAAGTGGTTGTTGGCCTAGCCACAGGTAACAATTTACTGGCATCATATACGAGCCGTATGAGCATTATTGTCGATGATACATGCATTTCCTTCTTCACTGCCGTGCCTTTGCTTTACAAAGGACTATATATATAGAAGTCTAAGTGCGATCCCCAACTTGGTGATAAGTGTTAACTGCTTACCTAACCTAAGAGAACGTTAAGAAGGTAGAAAAGTTGGCTCATTATGAATTTTTCGTTGACTCTCTATAACAATTGCCATATTTTTATTATTATTTATTTATTTCTTAAAAAAGTTTTTATTTATTCATGAATAGCTATTTTGGCGCCTTCAAAGTAATCACCCCTAAATAACTCTTCTTTATTTTAACTAGCCTATATATTATACATGTATGAGAATTTTTAAAATTGGAAACATAGATCATATGGTATGGAAATTTTTTCTTTCTAGATGCAGAGAGCCATTCGGAACTTTTATTGGTAAAAACTTGTGAGAGAAGAAAGCAGCTGTAACATTTATTATTTAACATATGTATATTAATACTTAGTATACTTACATACATACATACTTAAAAGTAATTAATATTCCAACTTAACCTAACCTCAAAATGTGAGATAAAAAAATTTTCAAAAAAAATTCAGCTTACTGCGCTTGTTGTAAGCAACATTAAAAAATTCTGTCCCAAGAGATTTTGGAAATGAATATTTAAACATACTTTTTACAGCGATAAATATAACTGTGTAACTATGAAAAATGTAAAAATATAAATTTCAGTTAAAAAAAAATTTTTAAATATTAATATTTAACATTTCGCATTTGTAACACATGGCCAGCAAAAATTAAACAAGCATAAAACCGAGTTTAAATTCATATTTAAAACCATTTCACATGCAACCCTGCTGATACAAAATTCATGAAAAATAAAAGAAACAGTGTTCCCCAAGCAGCAACTGCAAAAAAATTACAAAATCGTGTTTACAATTATTATCGTTGCGGCTACAAATTTCTCAAAAAAAAAAAGCGCATAACTAGCAACAACAACATCGGCGCAAAAAACTATAATTTGTGGCAAGTAAAATGCCACACGCAACAAATAACAAAAATTGCGACAAATTTGTAGCAAACGCGCGCCACGCGGCAACATGCGGCAATTAGAGTAGAAAAATTGAAATTTTTTCAACACTCGGCAACACCATAACAAAAGTGGGAATAAAAGCAAGCAATTTGCAACATATTCATAATATATGGCAATTGTTGAAGGAGAAACAAAAAACGCACAGACAAGCCAATGCTTTTTCACGCACTCTTCATGCACAACACTGAGGCGGCACGCTATTGTTGTAATTATTATTGTTGTGCGATTATAATACTCGTTATTTTTTGTGCTTTTGTTGCCCACGCTACAAATCGAGCAGCTATAACCACGCACTTAAATCATCCACATCCTTAATGTGTCCTCGCAGCCAGCAATCGCACACACACACACACACCACCTCACAGCTGCGCAAGTACGTATTCAAGGTAGCAGCAGCAACGACAGCAATTCAACGTCCCGCAGCAATGTCCAGCAGCAATAACTGTTAAAGTGACAGTCATAAAAACTACCATCAACCACAATAATGGGCGATGGGCGACGCCGACGGAACTGCGCTGTGTCCTTGCGTATTTATTGGCCATCAGCTATACTATATTTTATGTAAGTAGGCAGTAGTGTATGTGTGCAACCTTGTCATGGTTGCTGCTATTACCGCAGTTGTTGTTGCTATTATTGCTCTTTTGACTTTTAGCCGTTTAAATGGCTGTGCAGCGGTTGCTATCTATCAACTTCAGGCATCATCAAGCAGAAAATCATACGTAATATTTTTTACGATGCTCTGCGGCAAGTGAAATACGTACAACAACAATAGCAACACTGTTATAGTTGGTGTAGGATGCGTGGCAATTTGTTAGCGGTGGAAGGAAATTGGCTTATTGGTACGACATCACTATTGAGAAGTGTTTAATTTTTTTAAATTTCAGATTTGTTTTCTTTTGTGGATTTTCTTCAAAGATTTTGTGCTTCAAATGCTGACACCTTTCTATCCAAACGTGTCTCCTAAGTCCTACTTCATATTTTAAAAGGTTTTTATTTAACTTTACGGCATATTGTAGTTGCTACCTTAATTCCCTAATACAATAATATTTTTCTTTTTTTTTGTGTCGAGCTTTGTATAATAGTTCACATTTTTTATTACATATTTTTGTTTTTCTAAATTTCTCCAGTGTTTTATGTTAACTCATCCTACCTTATAACATTTTATTACCCTCTCTTTAATTTCTGATCTAAATCTCTTTAACGCTAATATTCTTGTCCTTTCCAGACACAATTCTGCTATTATGATATTTTGTTTTTCTCACTTTATTCTTTTGTAAATAAAGTTAACCTTTTCTCTCTCATTTTCTAATCTTCTAATCTGTTCTGTATTCTCTTAAATACGTTCTCATTAGCTTATATTCTTACTTTTTATTGTTATTTTATTCATTTCTTCTGGAACTTTATTTCTTTTCTTCAGCTTATAATGCCTTTTTCAATATTTCAATATATTATTTAAACTGTCAAAAATTGCCTTGGTCTAATAGTGCTGAGAGAGTTAAAGCGCAAATCTGAGGAATAAGAAGTTTTAGTATTTCATAAAACAGCTGAGAATTGTAACAATGATGTCACCACAATATAATAATCAAATGTTTTGTTATGTTTAATGAAGTCTTATTCGGCAGTGCGTGAACTGTAAAATTGCCAACTTTATACTAGACCATTCTAGTCTCTCTCTTGACCTACCTTTTCAATAAACCGTTTCGTTGTTCTTATTCTCTTACATTGCACTCCGCGCTCTCGTTTTCCTGCTGTTTATACTCTAAGACACTCTGTAAGTAAAAACGGCAACATTTTTGACAGGCATAATGCCATAATTAAATTTCTGGATTGTAACATTTGAGAACCGATGGTTTTTTATAAGAGTTTTATGAAGGCTGGAAATAGCCTGCATAATTTCTTCATTACTTGCTTTGCATTTATATTTGCTTTTGACCCTATTATCAAATGTTGTGTGAGAGTAATGGGTAGTGTGAAGAAACCGTATGAAAAAGCGGTATACTTTTCTAAAAAAAAAAATTAAGATACTACTTTCAGTTCGTTAAGAGAGCTGAGCATTTTTCACCCATGATATATTATATAAGTCTATTGCTTTAAAATAATATTAATTTTGTAAATTCTCTTTCCATACCGTTTCCCACATTTCCAATACTCTGTCAAATATTTACACTATGACCACCAATTCTAAGCCCATTATAAGCTCATAGCTCATAATTTATGCATTTTCATTTACAGCTGCTTATCGCGCTAGTTATATGAATATAAATTTTCCCGTCCCAAGTACTATTTGCAGTCTTTAACCAAAAACATGACAGTGATTTGCAATTTCAAAAAATGTTGAGAAAAAATAAAACTCTCCACAACCAACAAGTGACCATTTTTACAGAGATGGGCTATTATATGGCAAATGAACTAAAAAAAAATATAAATTTCTGCCACGCGACACTCCATTATCATTGTAGTAATAGGCAAAATACAAAGAGTCAACAACAACAATGGCAAACAAGAACACAAATCTAACTATCTGCAGGCAGCCTAACGGCCCATTTACAACAAATTGTAATGATACCCTCAAGTGTAGTGAAGTGCAGAGAATTGCTGCGCCTCATTTTAAAATAATCACCGACTTTCCGGCCGCTCACTCGCTTGTCGCTTTCTGCTGTCTCTGTGTCACATAAACGGCACACTAACACGCCCAACCGCACAGCGAGTGGACGAGCTCGTAGTGTTCGCGTCAGTGTCCTGCTCACCGTTTGTCGCTGGTTTGGCACGGAAAGGCAAATTTTTACTTCCTATTCACTCGCAATAAAGTCATGTGCTTTTAGAAATTTGTGAGCCGCCGCTTTAGCGGGTTCAGCATTGACACGCCACCTACCGTCGTACTGTGGGCCATAGCGTTTAGGTTATGCTGAATCACCGGAAACCCATTAATGAAAGTCACAACTATTGATTATGTCGCACACAGCGGTGGCAACGACGTTGAGTAAACGTGCCGAGCCAATCGACAAATGTGCACTGGCGGTATAAATTGGACGACGGCTGTGCCAACAGCCAAATGCACAACTCATCAAGTAGTGTTTGTTGTGGAAACGAACGAAGGCTACCAAGGGGTCAGTGAAATATTCAGTCAGCCGTCGATTTTCACATTTCGAACGGCGTGCCGTGTTTCGGTGTATATGTGTTGTGACAATCATATCTTTAGTGCTTCTGCCAACCGTGACTGCCACCTTCAACTGCACGGCACTACATCTTTTATGATAGTCACCAATTTTATTATAATTTTGCATGCATTGAGTTCGACGTGGGCGTATGTGTGTGTCGATGGTAAACGTTGTTCTTTGTGTGTACATATAATTTTGGGAATGCACCCTGCAGGAATCTGTTGGAGAAATGGCTGATGTTTACCATCTCGATAACTTGGTAAGAGCATGCGTTGATAAGTGTTTTGAGTTAATTGAAGATTGGCTGAGAATCACTTTCATCGCAACAATGCATTCGGAACATATCCTTACTTCCTGGGGGTGCCTGCTTGAGTGCAAGCTTTTTTATATCAAATTCAACCCAAAATATTTAGAGTGTTACTCTTGAACTTCTGATATGTCAGAAGCTTAATATGCCGAAAGCCTTTTATGGAAGGTTATTGTGGTGCCGCAATAAGACATTTCCTGCTTCAGTATTTTGAAACCTTTATAGAACATTTCCAAACACGAAATTATTAACTTAGACTGCATACAAATAGGCAAATATTCGATAATGATAACTTTAGTTGAACATAAGTAACTAATGAATTTTCATTCTGATACAAGGCGCCCTTGCCAATGCACTTATGGTATAACCGTCAAGATCTCTGACTCTATCTCCAAGTACAACACTCTCAATCTCAGTCTATATTTTTATCACTATCTCTCTATGTCTTTTTATCTCCATATCTACTAAATCTCTACAACTATCTCTCTCCATCTCTATACCAACCTAAACTCCATAACTATATCTATCTCTTTATTTATATTCCTCTTTTTCTATATAATCTCTAGATTCGTCTCTATCACTCTCTTTTCATCTTTCTCTATTGCAATTTTTATTTTTATCTTAATCTCCCTAATGGGTATATGCTACTCTTTATCTCTATTTAAAACAATTATGAACACACATTTATACAAACACTGATATACTTCGCATTGTAGTTTGACCTTTTAAAAATAAATTTGCATTCAAAAGCATAACGATTTTTCTTTGACTCGCTGTTTGTGGCCATAAATTGAAATTCAATTTAATTGGCCGTGGAGGCAATTTTTTTACGCGCCAACGACATGCGCATATAGTAAGAGAGAATGAAGAGGAGGGATGAGGTCGGAAAAAATTGAGAAAAGGACACTCATATATATATACAAATATATAAATATATCAGTTTAAAAGAAGATATTCAGTAGGAAAGTTTTAACGTGTTAAAAAAAATTTAAGAAAATTAGCAATACAAATAAAATTTAATATTAAAAATAGTACAAATAATCAAGATACAAAAAATTATAATATTAATTTTGAATAAAAAATTTTAAAGAGTAAAAAATTTGTATGAATCAAAAGAAATAATGTCAAAATTTAAAATAAAAATTATTTTTTAAAATTAGTTTCATATTTTTTACTATTTTATTTAACGAAAGCTGCTATTAAATATAGTATAAAAAAATTATAAAGTTTAAAGAATTATTATGGTCAAGAAATAAAAAAAATCCATTTTTTGTCTACAAGAGAATTTTTCAATATATAAATTATTTTCGGAAATATAAGTATTTGTCCGACGCGGCATCCAAACTGAAAAAATGTTTTTTTTTTAGGTAGTCGCCATTTCGTAGAAAAAATGTTTCCCACTTTTTCGTAGAACCATTGCGACATTATTTTAGATTAATATTTTTTTTTGATTTCAGAGTGAAATGAGGGTTGAAATCGTGGATATGGTCACGTTCTTGAGACACCCACTTCATCAGCTGGTAGTTTTTGAAATTTTTAACTTTTTAATTTTTTTCCCCTATATTTTTGTAAGTTTAATAAATAGTTAAAAAAAAATTAATAGTGGAAATATTAATTTCGTTCTTTGACGACTTTTCAAACATTACCTGAAATTCATGCTTTTAGAACAGAATGTCCCTGAAATAAAAACTTAAGGAACAACAATTTTTTTTACATTCGGTTTTCTGCAATCTTTTAAATAAAAATTTAAATAATTTGCAAAAAACTGCAATAATTTTTTTTGCGAAATTTTCAATAAAATACAAAATATATAAATAAATAAAAAAATTTTGAAATTTTGAAATTGTAAAAATTAAATTTGAAAAAATTAAAAAATAGTTGTTTGAACATTTCTTTTTTTTATTTTATTTCACGATATCGGCTATATAATAAAAATTTGCAACATCAACTCTTTAATAAACTTTGAACACGGAGTTAACCACAAATATTTGAAAAGTCTAAATGCTTTCAATAGAAACATGCAATTAATTTCCAACGATTTCAGCCATTATGAAATTGTCTGGCAAGCGAAGAAAAAAATCATCTAAATATCCAAAAAAAAAATTAACTCAGCCTAAAAGTCGCACGGAAGTGCAAAATAAAGCGCATTCAAGCCCGAATAGTGGCGAGATAAATTGATGCAGATAGCAGTGGAAATGCATGCAAACAACGAGACAGCAACGGCGGCAAGCCCAAATCGGCCGACAACGACAGGCGCTTGCCACATGGTGGCGTGAACATGCACAATTCGCTATAGGCAATACAAAAACAGCAGCAACAACAAAAGCGAAAACGAATCGCACCGCTCGTAGAGCTTTGTGCGAAATCAATTTAATGTTGAATTGGTGCCAAGAATCTGATTTTCTAATGCTATGGCGCGACGCGTCGCAGCTCAACGCCTCACCACGCTTGCGTTCGCGTTCAACCGCATACGAGCTGAATGTTGAAAAAACACCATTACATGCAACATGCAACATGCCACACACATATATATAAGTAAAATGGCACAGCAGCCACAACGAGTGTGCGGGGAAGCGCTGTAAAGAGTGTGTATGAGGGTGACAGCGTGCAGAAGCGGCGTCCAACCGGCTGTTGCTATCACAACGCGGAAATGGTGAATGCGGAAATGCGCGGACACATGCAAACACACCTACACATTTAAGTGCATATGTGTGATGGCTTTAGGTAATTCAACCATGCCACGCGCTCATTTTCACTTCACAAATTCGTTCAATCGCATATGCAACATCACATGGTGGTGGACAGCCAACTCCAATTCAAACAGCGAGCGATGCGACAGTGCGCACTCACACAAACATATATTGTATATATATACTTGTATGTATATATATATATATATATGCGAATGTATGCACCGCTAACTGAATGCTTGTCTCACTCATTGCCACTGGACGCCATTGACTTTAAAGCCGGCACCCCTTTGTATGGTAATGAATGGCGTGGCATGCAACATGGCAAGGCAACGAAGCATTTGTGTCGGGTCTTCGCTATTGACTCCATTAAGCGCCTAAGCTAGCTAACGAATGATGAGCTAACCTATCGGTAATCTTAAGGCAAAGAATGATACACTTTGTGGAATGTAAAGCGTCTATGGAACGTTTAGCGGATTACCTGCGGCATGGCGTAAGTGCGATGTTAATAGTGTGGAAATTGCGGTACAAACGATGAAAGGCTTATCGACGGGAATGCTTAAAATAAAATTTGTGATTTGCATGTGGATTTGAGAATGTTGTCGTTTAGCAAAGTAAAATTCAATGGAGTTATAGTGAGCTAAAGACTATTTAGTAGTTAGAGTGAAAGAGGGAGCTTAAATGTATAGCAAATGGCTTTGCAAACTCAAACGAATCTAAAATCTCGCAGCACTTTTTTTTTGTAAAAGAAGAGAATTGATAGGAAAATTTTTCCAAAACATTTACATTGTGCCGACCAGACTCCATATTGGCCATATACCCAGGGTTGCGTATAATGCACTAAAACATAATTGAATTAACATTTAATTAAATTTTTGTTTTATTTTGTAATCCCATATAAAAAATTAGTCCCACATACCAACTTAAAAAATAACAAAAATAATTCTAAACCCAAAAATAATTTGATCCCAAAAACCAGATTAAAATTTTATTTTTAATAACAAATTTATTTTTAATTTGGTTTTTGGGATGAAATTATTTTTGTTATTTTTTTAGTCGGTACGTGTTATTTATATGTATTTATTTGATTTAATTTATTTTTAATTAATCCGGTTTTTGGAATCAAAAATTTTTTTGTTATTTTTTAAGCCGGTATATGGGATTATATTAGAAGTGAAATTTTAATCCCAACTACCGGATTGCAAAATAAAAAATAAAAATTTCAATCTTCAAACATATATATAATGACCAGCAAAATAATTAGTTTTAGAATTAACATTCTTTAGCGTTCATTTAACTCGAAAAAAAATAATTTCAGTCTTCCATTTCTAATTCCAAACATCTTAGACTGAAAATTAAATTTTAATTTTTTATTTTGCAAACCTGGCCTTACCTAGAGTAACGTTGGCTACCAAAAGAGCGGTGAATCAACTAAGCCTAGCTCTAAATTTAGATTAATTATCAAAAAACTTTGGTCAATCAGCAGCACCATCTTGCGAATACCGCATATTATTGGTTAGTATCCACAGAATTCCAGCGGTCATAGTCTTCCCAGGCAACCGAAAGCTATGCTTCTCTCCCAAAAAGCTCTGACGGTTAATTATGTATCTCCAGTGCTTGATCCAAAGCACAGCAGTTGTTAGAAATATACAACGAATTTCACTAAGGCTGTTTAAGTGGCTTATATTTCAGGGCGTGTATATTATCCACCGTGTCTTTAGGAATTAAGAAGTGAAGCGGTCAAACAACAACATTACGTACACTGGATATTGTATTTTCCGAGGAAGTGCGAGTTCTCGAATTAACAAGCCGTATTCAATTTTGCAAATACAAACATTATGCTATTTTTATAATAAGTTTGTATACACAAGCAGTGAGAAATGACCTATCAAAGAACTAGCTTTCTCTTATTTTAAAATCTCGGCCAAAATATACGATTTTATTCTATTTTTAAGACACCACTTTAGGCGACAACAAAATAGCCACGAAAAAGGTTTCCTAAATAAAGCTGCCGCTGTATGTTAAATCAAAATTTAACAGTTGTCAAAATACAACCCTGTGTTTCCCAATTTTGATAACTAAATTTTGCTAATTTATTTAATTAATTTTGTGTATTTCAACCTCAAAAATATAATTAAATTTGCATTGAACAGCATTATTTGACAGCCGTCAAAATGCAACCCTGCTTTTTCCACTGCATAAAAAAAAATGTTGAGTTATTTCACATATATGCAGCTTTAACACGTTGTATTATTTATAACCTAACTTTTTAAATATATTCTAACTTGTTTTCCAACTTTTTGTACCGTTTTACTTTTCAATTTCCAGTAAATTTTGCTATTGACTGCTTGCCAGCACCTGGGTGCAACATTTCCGTTCACCTTTCCAAACTTCTTTATATACCACCACATAAGTGTATGTGTGTTTATGTGATTTTGAAAAAGATTCACCACTTCAGAATGTTCAGCATAATCAATTTCATTTCCTCACTAATTAATTAGATTCAGAAAAAGTATGCATTGCCGCAAACAAAACTCGCTTTCATTTCGACTCACACATATATATATATATATGAGTATTTGTATGGCCGGTGTATGCATAACTCAACTTCAATAGATAGCAAGGGTCCACAAGCTGCTGCCAACGTTCGCATTTAGTTGCAAGCGCCACTTCCAATTCGAGCAAAATGTCCGGCGCGCTCAGCTTCTGTGGCAATTGCTCATTGGCAGTGGCCGGCATTACGGCCTCTCCCAACAAGCAGTCATTTGGCACGCTAAATATTTATTTGTGTGTGTGTGTGTGCATTTGAGTTTGTTTGGGTGTGTGTGTTTGCAGCGGTATATATGCAGCGCTTAACTTCATTTGCTTGGACAATTTCTGCCTGCCACCATCAACACTTGACTGGCCTCGTTGGCTGTCGCTTTTCAATGCAAACTTTTGTTCCGCTGCAGGCGCATTTAGTTGCTGATTTTTAGAATTTCTATTTTTTATAATTTATTGTGCACTTTTTCTTTGCTTTTCTACGTCTGCATTTGCTGTTCTACATTTCCAGTTTTCTCTTTTTACTCCGGTGTTTCTGTGTGTTGTTGTTATTGCCGGTTGCCCGCAAATTGTTAGATTCGTGTTTTATTTACTCGCCATTCTATTCACTATCCGCTTGGCTTTTTTAGCTTTCTTTTACTTTTTCATTCATTTTCTTGCAACTTTTGCATGTTTTTATTTTTCTAATTTTATTATAGATTTTTTTTCTCATTGTCGCTTTTTCCACACTGCTCCTTGCACGCTGTGTTATTTTTCTTGCCATTATTTTTATGCTGAGATTTTATCGAAAAACACTTTCATTAAAATTACTCCAATTTTCCATGATTCCTTTTGCTCGCCGTTGTTTTTTCTTGTAGTTGTGTGGCATATTACTCGTGTTGTTTTTGTTTTTGTGTTGGACATTTTTCCGACAACGCTTTCCGCCAGCATGCCATTGCCGGCGCGTGTATATTTTATATCTACCGTTCTTCACTATCTCAATGTCGCATCGTTGCCTCTTTTTTTGACTATTTTTCTCGCTGCCTCATAACGTTGCCGGTAGCCAAGTGGTGTGTGCGTGTGTATGTATTAGTGGCATCAAACTTTGGGCTCTGCTGAATTGCAAAAGTCTGCTTTGCCGTGCTCGCCTTCGGTTTCAGTGCCCCTGTGGGCTTTGTCGTAATTCTATCAACACATAAAAGTTTATTAAGTTCGATACGGAGCCTGTAGGAAAAAAATCGCAGTACTTTGCTATACAACTCTGTATATCGTTATAAGAATTTATTATTAATATTTTGACACTACCGTTGCAATAACACTAACTTTTGAAGCAGTTGGAGATCTCTTACGATCTCTTACAATAATTGTAAACAGCTTTACTGCTACTTTAGGTTGCATAATCAGTTGACATTTAACAGATAGCAGAACAGATTATAGTCATCTCAGCTGCAGCTAAAAAAACAGCTACTGGCCGATTGCGTCGATGTATCCCACCACTTTCCACTCAGTTTTCGCTTCTTCCAGACTCCGACTCTGTCAAATGCTTAGCTTCAAGTTTCAAATGAATAAATATTCATCAAACTACCAAGAAAATCCTTAGTACTTTGAGAAGCCAAGCCGCATAATATTACTATAAGGAAAGTCATAACAAATATCCCAAAATTCCTACAGCTCTTCTTGTCACCCATTGTACTACCGCTATCTGTACCGCCTCAAGACCAAAATATTTGTAAATATATTAAATATATATATATATATTTATATTTATAGTCTTACAATCACACTTGCCATTCCCAAGGCACCATAGTTTACTCAGCTCATTTACGCCGAACAGCAGCCAACTTAAAACACATACACACACACTTATTTATATGCACACATATGCATGCGAATGCCATCAAGTTGGCCGCACCTCATTCGTTTTAACAACCGTAAGCAGTAAAAATGTCTTCAGGCCTTTTTTATTACATTCAACTCATCATCTCATCAACATCATCGGCATTGGTGGCAACAACAGAAATGAAAAAACTGACATACGAGTGGATAAATAAAAACAACAACAACTACAAAAAACTATAATTTTTCAGCATTGCCATTTGTTTTTGTCTGATTTTGCTTTGCGCTGTTGTCCTTTAATTTGGTTTTGCTGCACACGCCTAACTGAATTGCTTAAAGCATCCATCGTGGCAGCAGTGTAGCTTGTTTGGAGTTTTTGGGCGTTTCACTGCCAGATTGCTTGAAATTGAACGTTTTTCTGCTGTGACAGTACAATCAAAAGGTGGTACAAATAATTGAACTGACACGTGTCGCCCATGAAAGGGTATACGTTTGTTGTTTTTTGTGCTATATTTTGGGTATAGTTTGTTGGAAGAAGAATTGCTAGAGAATGAAGTGGTTTAAAATTTTAAAGAGATAATGAGATATAAGTGGGCTAAACTGTTTTAAATTGCATATTTTAAAGGAAAATTAAAAGTTTGTTGTTATATATACGTATTAGGGTGGAGCGAAACAAACATTTTTTTTGCTTAGCCTATGGGTACAATCTGTAGATTATAAAACATCTAGAGGCGCCCACTCAATTTTAAAGTAAAATTCGAGTTAAAATTATTTTTGGACAAAAAAAATTATTTTTGGTTTAAACTCTTTACATTTATATAAAATTTACCGAATTTGACGGTTTTTTACTAAAAATTGATTTTAACGCTTAAGTGAAGTATGTAGTCGTTTAAGACTTTTTTTAAAACTACAATAATGACCACAAAAATTTTTTTTAAGTTGATAACTTTTACTTGGACAGAAAGAGGACGCTCCACAGCTTCTAGAACACTTAAAAAAATTTTTACGAAATAAAAATTTTAACTTGAAAATTTACTTTAAAACTGATGTGTTAAAAAAAAATTTTTTTTGTCCAAAAATTTTCTTTTTTATAATCTACAGATCTTACCTTAGGCTAAGCAAAAAAAAATATATTTTCTTTGAGTCTTGCATGTACGCAGCCCGGCACTAGTTGGTCTGCGATAAACAGAGTATTTCAAGAGGTCTGTACTTAGAATACAAAATTGCATTTCTTTAAAGTAGATAGAAAGGACCGATTTGCTTTTCAAAAATTAGTCCGATCTAAATTCTACTTATTACACTCATGCTAACCTAACTAAATATAATTCAACTTAACCTAAAAATATGCAAACTATCATAACCTAACCTACTGATAAGCTCTTAACTTATACATTTTGTAACTTAAATTACTCAATAAATGGCGGCATTTTCAGTATATTTGCACGAACAACCACACTAAAATTGCGTAAATTACTAATTTCATTGATTTTGTCTAACGATATCTTTGAATAATTCATGCAATTTCCAATTTTCATAAATCATTTAACAAAATGGCAATAATATTAAATGATGTGATAAACTGCCCAACAACAACTGCTTAGCAATTATAATGTTATGTGTTATGCGTTGTAGAAATAAGTAGTTGTACAAGCCATGAAATACATACAAACATTACTTACACGCACACACATACACATTAATGGCATAAATTTGCGAAGCTTCTAAGACCTTAAATATCGTGCTTTCTTCTGCCGCCACCTTTATGTTGTACAAGCATTTGCACTTATTTGCCACTGACATGTACATAGTAATAAGCTATTTGCCATTTTATTTGTCTACATGCTGCTATAAACTCTTGTATATGTGTGTGTACAGCAAATTCCAGGCATAACAATTAACTCGACCATAATATTAGCATTTTTTATGCTACATCTTCATCTGCTACGTCAACAAATATTTGTTGCTGCAGCTGCTGGCCGCTACTAAAATAGTTTTTTGAATGTAGAGCTTTGTTTTCGTTGTTGTTTCTTCTGCTGCGACATGGCACTACTTGTATTGTCCTTTTCGCCTATTAATTAAATTGTAAACCACAATGTTTTAATTATTTTGTAAGCCATAACTGTACATAGAGCACAGTAAATGTATGATACAATGAAACTGTCAATAGCTACTTACAAATACATGAACACTTACTTATATATGTATATAATTTATTTGTAATGGTGTACTTCGACTACTAACTGATATCTACCAAAATATTCGACCTCAAACGCTGCTTGGACCAAAGTAAAGTAAACTCGTGCTTTGTTGTTGCATTTAGCTCTGCTTAAATATTTGTGGCGTATGTATATAAGTGTGTGTGTGTGTGTGTTTGTGCTTGGAGTCTATCGCAGCAAATTGCGGCTCACTTACACAATCGAAGCAATTATTCGACAAATATTGGCTATGAATCAACACTTAAGCAGACAATGTACACTTACATACACATTAGGGTGTCCATTATTTCTCAGTTAGACTATCTTTTTTTTTGCAAACGTCATCTGAAGTTTCAGTTTCTTCTCTAACGTAACAAGGCTCTTTATTTTCAATTTAAAATGTGCCTAAATCAAGTTTTTTTCCAATCTATATAACATGGAGTTTTTTAATATTTTGCCTTAAACAAGTATACCTACAACTTATAAAGAACAATATTCTTATTTAGAATTTAGTGCTCTCTAAAAAAGCTCTGATTAACTTTTTCTATAAAACCGCTGATTTAGAAGTTATACGCAATTAAAGTTATACATCAAATGACCTCAACCTTGTTAGAAATAAATTATAAATGTCGCTCATACGATATGGTGTACTGTATGAATACATTATATGTATATGCATATTCAGAGTACGTTTGCAAAAAAAAAATCAACTTGTGAAATAACGGACATCCTAACACACACATACTCACAGATTCACTCTGAGACTCTGCTGCTCAAAAGCATCCTTTACCTACATTATTTGTGTATGTGCGATGGCATCGTTTGATTGTTGCAAATTTCCTTAACTGTCATTATTAAAATAAAGGACATAACTACGAAAGCCCGACAAACACAGGCGTATATATGTACACTACAGTGCCAACAAACCTGTCTACTCTTACTCAAATATTCTCTCTATAATATTCTCCTTAGCTTCATACACATACACCACCAAACCGCATGTCTGTGTATATGTTTGTAATCAAAATATAGTTTCGTCAACAATACAAAGTGTGTATGGTCAATACCAATTTGGCTACATTATTTCCTACCAAATTGCAATTACTTCACATGCAGCACACACATACAAACACTAATACAATTTGCTTGTATTAAATATGTAATATTGCTATTAACCTTAGTAAACACATTGCCGTGGTCTCATTGTTCTGCTATAGACATTCCCCAGCGCATATATATATGTGTGTATGTGCTGGCCTACGCAACATGTGTATGTGTTTGTATATCTTAGTTTACAAGTAAATTAAGTGCGTCATGTGTGGTAATACTGGCATCTTCCGAATAACTATTAAGTGAGGAACTTGCGCAAATTATTACGGTGCACAGTGAAACAAAATAAAATTTATGAAATTAAAATATAAGAAATACAAGAAAAAAGTTAAGCTCCGGCTGCACCGAAGCTATCATATGCTTAACAGATTAATTTCCTAAAGCACATAAGGGTATACAATTTTATTTTATTTTTATTTTTTGCTCGGACAGTTTGCATGGCAGCTATATGCTATAGTGGTCCGATTTGAACAATTTGTTTGGAGTTTAGACCCTTGGTTTAGTTAATAATCCATGCCGGATTTCGTGAAGATGTCTCATCAAGAAGAACAGTTTTCTATATATAGTTTCCTGGAAAGGAAATGATATTTGCAAAATATCAGAGCGATATCTTAAAATCTAAGAAACTAGTTCGCATATATATGTTTATGTACAGAATATTATTTAGCCTCACAATTTTTTCTACAAGAATCGAACTGAGTATAAAATATGAAAGTGAGATTCTATTATAAATTTTATTTTTTTTTTTCAAGAAAAACAATGCAAAAGTATTTTTTTAATGAAGAAGTGAATAAAAATCAGTAATCATGGGAATGTGCCCAGAACAGGAGATCTGAAGTTTGATAAAATATATTCTTTCTTTCTAAGCTTCCGGAAAAAACGAACACCGCTTTATGGACCGAACTAAGATACAACATCTACCTTACTTAGCACATCTTTTGACTGCTTAATTCTTTATTATAAAAATGATAAAGAGAGCCTGGGCGGCTTCCCCCCGTAGGAAGTATTGAGTAAACTAAAAGAGATGACTTAAAGTAAAGTTGTATATGCAAGGAGCTTTCATTCACCTCCATTGACCACATAGCAGTTAAGATTGTTGTAAATATAAAGCCTCTAGTAAGCAAAATACGCCAAGAAAGCGACCCAAATTTGTCTAATGTTGTCGAGTTGGTTGTAAGATTCTCTGATTCGGTAGCTGCGACTTCCATAGGGCGCTCACTTAATACCTAGAGGCTAAATTTTTATAAGTGTATTCAATATAGTAATAATGTCATCATTGCCAGGTAGTAACGGTTCAAACAGTTTAAAGAAATTGCTCTGGTCATACAAAGTCTTCAAAAATAATAACTAATTTTAAAAGTCAGGAAATAATAATGGATATAGATTTAAGCTGGATTGCTCCCCGAAACTTTAAACTTTAATTTTTCGAATCTACTGCAGTGATAACTCGTAGACAAATGATCCGATCATTATGAAATATTTCTGACTTTCTGTATATATTTCTACACACAATGACTGAATCGATTTTTTGATCAGCTCAAAAATCGAATTTGGCAGGGCAAAAAAAAATTTGGAAAAAAAAACAACTTTTTGTTTTAAACATGCATTGGCATTTTGTAAATTAAAAATTTTTTTTTACGTTGTTTTTTTTTTTTGTACGGAGAATATTTTCCAGTTTAACGAAAATTTTTTATTTTTATATTTTTTCCACGGAGAAGGCGGGAATCACTGCAACAGTGGAGAACCTTTGTTTTAACGCCGTCGAAGATATCATACAACTCAAAAAATAATTAATTTTTTTTCCAAAAATTTGACTGTGTTTTTGAATAATGTTTAAATATAGACTGTAGATTTTATATTCGATACAGTATTTTTTTTTTGGTTTTGAATTTCCAAACCTCGACGTTTCTTAAGCTGTCACAATAGGTATGCCCCTTAAGACAGAAATTTAAGTTTATGTATATACGTATCAGCAGTTTCAATGCTCTAATCATCTGTTATTCAAATCAGTTCGGCTAATTTCTGTGCGGTTTCATAATCTGCGAACAGTCAATTAGCGTTAAATAATTAATTGCCTGCACAAATGACTTAAAGCACATACCACACATAGGCACGTTCGATTACTGCTAAAACAGAAAATCGATTCATCATTACGATATATCAAAATAACTAAAATTATTTGTTGTTGCCAAGCCTAAAGCATTGTTCAAATTAAAAATATAAATACTAGAACATTTCACAGTAATTGCTTGCTCTTATATTGCACATGTCAAAAGCACTTTTATGTTGAAATGGAAATTGGTCATCAACAACAGCGACGGAGTCAGAGAAAGCAGTAGCGACAGCGGCAAGAGCAGAGACGCGCTGCATTGAATCAACCGCAGAAGAAAAGCAAATTAAGTATAGGAAGGATGTCATTAGCAGCAAGGACATTTTGAGGCGAGCCAGCCTTGATTGTTGAAATAACTGTATAATTGTTTGGAAGCTGATATAAGTAAGCATATATATGTTTATAATATATATGGTAGATCAATATATGTCTAAAACTTGTATTAGAATTTTTCAATTCCAAGTAATTACTGCTAGGGTATATGTATAGCGTTTTGATATAAAAAGCCAAAGCATATACCGAATATACTAATCATCAGCAACTTCATCAGCTGCACCATCATTATCACCACTTATACGGTTATAAAGCTACATGCAACCACAGGCTACTTCGCTTCATCTCGGCTTCCTCTAAATGCTGCTATTTGCCCTTTACTCTTTACTCTTTTCTGTTTTTTTTTTTTGTTTTTTGTTGCTATAACTGTGCTCTACTGTTATGCACATTTGCATACGCATTTGCATTTGCCATTAACAAATGTCATTTGCCCATCAATGAGCAAACAAAAGCATTCAGCTACAGGAGTACAAGCCGTGCATAATATTGACTGAGGTTGTGCGATTGCTTGTGCAGAGCAATGAAATGTGTAGTAATATTGTTTGTATGTGTATAAGTGTGTGTATGTGTGTATGTCCAACGCTCATTTGTTATATGTCATTTGAGAGATATTGGTGTTGGCAGGCGTGGCACTTCAGCAGCAACAGCTCAACTGATGAGATAACTTACATTTACTGCTACATGTACGATATGTTTATGTGTGCGTGCGTGGTTTACGGAACGTGCTCTAATCCAGTTGTATAGTTTTTTGTGCTGTTGGTAACCCAATTAGCAAATAAACAATTTTATAGCAATTAGAATTTTGTGAAGTTTCTGTTTCTTCTAATTATAAGTAGCAACTTCTGACTGAACTCTCCAATCCTAAAAAACACACGGAATTTTTGCTACTAATCTATATAAAATATTCTACAATTTTTCTATTTATCACCAGCTATTCGATTCAATTGTCAGTTTTGAAAGCAAGAATTTTTTTATCAAAGATAATCCTTACTTGCAATCAGTGATGCAAATAATGCATTGAAAAATTAATACTTCATTTAAATTAGGAAATCAATTTTTCAATTATTAATTATTTCAAATTAAAAATCTGATTTTAAATCCCAACATTGCTTATTTTTTTTCTTCATTACTGAGTTCCTGGCAACACCTAGAGTTATATTATATTAAAGACAATTTTTGGGAATTAAAAATTATATATAAATTTTTTTTTAATATTAAGAGAATATTTATACATATTTTAGGAATACACAATAAAATTTTTGAAGTTAAGAATAATTAAATTTTTTTTGAGTTATGCGCCATATCCGATGAAGCTAGAAACAAAAGGTACTTTACTACTGCAGTCATTCTGGACTTCTTCGTAGATGAAACCTAACAAAAAAAGATTATTTACTAGAAGAGCCGGTCGGTACAATAACTGACGGTTGCAAAAGAATCAAAAATTCACAAAATGATGAGATTTTATGAATAAAAATGCTGAATTTCATCTAAAATGTTAGTCGTTTTTGGCGTGCTAAACTCGATTTATGATCAGATCAAACAACTGTTGAGTCATTGCATGGAAAACTACATACAGAATATACAGAAACACAGTGAGCGGATTATGTGACTCCAAATAATCACTCAAGCAAATATAAACAAAAAAGGCGTCAACTATTGTTGCGGAACCATAATACACTTCATAGTTGCATTTTTTATAACAAAATAGGTCATAAAAAGTACTTTTTTTCGATTTTAAGCGGTCAACTTGTATGGCAGCTGTAAGCTATAGTACTGCGATCTGAACAATAATTATAGCAATGTATTGGCTAATAACTCATACAAAGTCTCATGAAGATATCTTGACAGATAAAAACGATATCCATACAAGCACTTGAGGAAGTTCGTTCGGTTTGTATGTCATATACATACATACTATAGCTGTCCGATATTCGACGGTTTCAACAAATGAGCAGCGTCTTGGGGAGAAAACGACATGTGCTAAATTTCAGGCCGTTATCCCAAAAACTGAGAGAATAGTTCGCGTATCTACAGACTGCGGCTACAATTTAGAACGCTGTAACTTAACAACTATTTGAGATATCGAGTTAAAATTTTAGTATGTTATTTTTAAAGGTTTGCTGCATAGAAATATGAAAAAATTACGTTAAGTAGAACTGTAAGTTTGTTAATTAGTTACCTACCGAAATATGGTATTGCATTTCTTTATAAAAACCTCAAAATATTATTCCTAATTATTACCAACTACAACTAGGTTACCTTCACATTGCTAATGCCACTGCTTACAAAACAATATAACGAAATCATGTACAATGAAGTTTTTCACTACTAGACGAGTGCATACAAATGGAAATAGTCAGCCACTCACTAACACATACTCGCCTCGTATGTGCGTGCATCAACACATCAACTCGATATATATTTGCAAATACTCATGTTCACCGCAAACACAACAATTTGCAATTTGCTAACGATGCAAGCATTAGCAGAAGACACAAGTGCACCACTACAGCGCTACAAACGCAAACCAACATCACACACACACATACATACTTACATTATAACCATCATCTCCGGCTTAGCCACTCAATCGCACTGTTGGCCTATCTACTTACCAACCACCGCAGCAGCAACCGCACAACAGCATGCTTACATCCGCTGCTGCCTTTGATTTCGTATCACTGCAACACTTACTCACCCACACACCCCCCTCTGCTCCAGTTGCGTTGAGTTGCTGTTCGCTTTGCACTCGCTTACTCATCAATCTCATTCTTATTATTTGCAAACATTATCGCACTGTCGATATTGCTTTGCTTATTTGTTTTTGCAATTGCCGCACATGCTACACACACACACAAACATACATACATACCAGCACAGCGCTTACACACGTACAGGGGCTGTGCTTGAAAGCATAAATACTGGCTACTAGTCGGGTGCTCATCATCAACTCAATAGCCAAATAGAATTCAGACAACAGCACACATGCAAACACAGACACATACTAATACACATACGCTCAACGAATGACAACCGCAAATAATGATTACATTTCCTTTTGTTTGCTGCCACCAACAACTCCACATGCTGTCACATGGTGACTATTTTGCTTTTTGACTGAAAATCAAGCGAATTCATGGATGTCCGAGTGTTTATTAAAAACAATAGCTGCAAAAAACAAAACAACAAAAAGACGACAGTAATGAAAAAAGTGCAGGAGACAAAAATCTGCAGCGTCGCAATTGCACATTTTTGTCTTGCTTTGTTTAGCTTCGTTTATTAATAGCATTTGGCATTTTGCAATTTTCCACTCTCAATTCTTTATGGCATTGGCGGTGGCAAAATATTTTTGCATATTCTCTTATTGTCATTGTCATTGTCATCGTTAGCTTCTTAGTTAGTGCGACGTGCTTATTTGCCAAAAGCTGACTTTACCCATTTGTGCACACACACATGCGAGTATGTATGGACACACAAATATATTTATGCATTTATGCTGTTGTGCGCATACATATGCATAAATATCCTTTTTCCAATTTGCGCATTCTAATTTAGCGCCCGTAAATGCTCAAGTCACATATGTATACTGGAGAAGCTATCAGATTTGCACATAAATTAATTTTGAGGGATTTGTAAGGTGGGGTACATTATTTTTTGGGGTTTTAAGTATTTTATGGATAATATGTAAAGAGATTTCATACTTCTGTTGAAATGATATTAACAGCTAAAATGGTATTCATAGGTTGAAATTTCATATTGTCAGTAGCCAATAAACTTCGAGTAGATCGTTTTTTCAGTTGCCTTCAAGGAATAGAAACGTTTTTATCTAGATTGCCTTATCAGATTTTTATGAACTTTTATTTGAAAGTTTTATATACCACTTCAACCAGGCTAGCTCGTTCATGCTGCTATTTTATTTACAGGACCTTTTTGGAAAGAAATATCTGCCACTTGAAGACATCAAAAACCCACAGTGAGTCAAATCCAATCTGTAGAGTAAACAACTCAATAATGACTCTTCTTATCGGTGACTTCTCTGCATTCTTTTAGCATATTCTGCAAGCCTATCAACTTCTAATCATTATCAAACAGAACAGTATAATTTTCGAACAACATAACAGTTAGTTGAAATAAAAAAGCTGCTTTGTATCGTTGAGTGAAATATCTTTTAAATCTTTTGTAACGTCAGAAAGTGGAAACAACAATTATAAAACCTACCAACTATTTCAAAAATTATAATGCTGTTTGTTATATCATCAGAAAGTTGATTATTTTACAAAGAAAAAGCTTACCGACTTTTTAAAAAAGAAAACATTTGGACCTAACAATTTCGATAGAAATTCCAATTAAGGGGAAAAAATAAATATTGAAAATCAAAAAAGTGCAGTGTATATAGGACTTAATGATAGTTTATCTCAAATTTCGTGAGAAATAATTTTTTTTATTTAAAATAAAAAGCCAAAAAGAGAAATAAAAGAACAAACACTTGCTTACTTGAAGTTTTCACATAAATTTTGAGGTTATGTGAAAAAAATGCCAACAGAAAAGTTGTTAATCTTTTTATTAACTACAACTTTGCCATGCAACATTTTTACATAGGACTCTTGCTTCTACCAGAAATCCTGATGACCCGTCTTTAACCTTTTCTCTTACCGACTTTAGATCGTCCATAATTTTGTTGCTTTATCCTACTATTCCAATGGCTTTTATCATCGTAAGATTTTTTTGGTTTAAAAAAATATCGACGTTGGTGTATTACCCAAAAATATCTAGAAAAGTTTTCAAAATTACTATTACATGAAGATTGTTGGAGATCGCCCAACTTATAATATAATAGAATTTCACATACTTCGGTTTCTGTTAATAATATAGGCTTTGACAGATGCGGCGAGCTTAACTTGGTTATCATGTACTTGGTATTTGTAGCATATAAGTGATTTGACAAAAGTGTAAAATGTGTAAAAGCAGGCTCTACTTCGTTAATATTTTGCATATTGTAGAAGTCTTCAGAAGATACAACTTTTTGACACTGATTTAAACAACTCTTAATGAATTTATATGCATTTTATATATATCGCGCATTTACTTGTATATAATAAAACTATTTCATAAACCTGTTGAGAATTTCAGACAAATTTGTTGTTTAAAGAAAATGATGCTGATTGAGAATATCTATCGTTGGAAAATATCTTACAATGATAAAATTGCGGGAATGACTCAAATATAAAGGAGAGAAATGCTTAACAAAGGTGCTTCTAAAAATGTTAGAAAGAGACGCCTCTTTCCTATATTTAATATATTTTTATTTATTTATTTTTGTTTTTGCTGGAAAGTTACAGGCAATCGGAAGGATGTTGCAGACCAGCTTCGCTTATTAAAAATTTATATTCGAACTTTTTGTTTTGACTATATCGACAATATATAATACTATTATTGAAAAGAGATTCAAAAAAAGTTAAATTAACTAAACAAAACCTCTACGGCAAAAAGCAAAACATTAACAACTTCAAACACGCTTAACCCCATAACGGCCAACACTCAACACCTCTAATACCAACACAATGCGCACACACACTTCACTTCCTATCCGTCATATTCCCTTGCCGCTGACAATGCAACTAACTAATATAGTGCAGCAGTAGCAATAACAACAATAAGAACCACATCAACATTTTAAATTATGCGCGCCAAGAGAATATACACGATTTACCGTTAGTCAGCAGTTTGAGCGTGAACGCTCATTGAAAACCACTACAGCGCAATGGCTGTGTGAGTGTGTGTGTTTAATGGTATTTCATATTGCAGGCTGCGTGTATGCGTGCCGGTGCGGCGATGAGCCGTTTTGTTGCCAATCTCAATTGTATTTAACGAAAATTATTTCAACAACATAACACATTGGCTGCGTTGTTGTTGTTGTGGTTATTTTTGTAACACTTGTATTATTGCATTTGCTGTGATTATTCGTGTTGCAACTAGTTGTTGTTGTTGTTATAATTGTTTCACTTTTGCAGTCCATTGCAACTTGTTTTAAATCATGTTGCTCACAGTTAACTGTAATCGTTGTTGTTAGCATTTGGCCTCAACACTCATTTGTGCCAACTTTCGTTAACCAATCGCAACGGCAAAGTTACAAGAGTTATTACCGAACATGCGATTTAACAATAGCAAAAGCAACAAAACAAGCAGAAAAACAAAAGCAGTGCTCGCAACAAGCACACATACACGGATACACTCATTCTCTCTCGTGCCACAAATAATATCAACTTCATAGGCAGCAACAGGAACTCTGCCGGCAGCAAAAAAACCACGTAGTAGTGTAGCAACAATAGCATTGGCTTGGCACGCCTTCGGCAGTCTACAGTCTACCACCATATATATAGATACGTGTATTTAGTTTTTGTTTTCAATAACAATTATAAGGATGAAATAAAAGCCATGCTAATACAAAGGCGTTCTTTGGGCTTAAATAACATTACAAGTATAATATATGGTGAATATTTCAAAAATGTGCAAATATGTATATACACATGATATACTTGTATATAAAAATATCGCACGTCTAATTCCTATATAACACAACTTCAAATTCCAACTGATGCTTACACTTTACAGCATACAAATCAAACAGCAATAAATATATCGCTATAAAATTTTGCACAAGTAGTGCTCTTAAAGTATTTAATCTTTTGGCCATAAATTGTTGAAATCGTGCTATAACTTTACAAGAAACCACCCTCTAAATATCTGGACACCAATGAAGTTGGCTGATTTTTACCGAACAAATCGGTCAATCTGTAAAATATATTATCGAAATTCGGCGATAACTCTTTTCTGATGACAACATACCCTTGTGCCAAAAATAGATAAAATCGGGCCAATACCTTATTTAGCGCCCTATATCTAATATAAATATTATGGAACTTCCAGTTGACTTTATAGCGCGTTTATCGGTCAATATGTAAAGAAGCTTAATGAAATTCAGCGAGAATCTCGCTCTAATAACACTGTATATTTTAACCTGTGATTGTAAACAATGAATGTAATTTTTCCAACTTTTAATTAAAATATATATGAAAATCCTATGTATCACATTAACTTGCGATAGTTTAAAATGTTCGGTTACACGCGAACAAATCACTTGCTTACTTGTTTTACTTTAAAAATTTTAACACGACCTTTCTCAATATATTTGTCAGTTGATGATCGAAGAACTATGATTTTTGATAGTAATTTAAATTTTTTAAACCACTCTGATAGTAAAATAAATTAATTTAAAAAAAAAATATAAATTTTTTTTGGGACTTTTGTCAAAAGTCTAAATTTTTACTCGTTCTTCGATAATTACTCATTTATTTAAATTTTTTTTTTTTTTTGATTTTTAGGTAAAATATTCCCCACCGCCAGACACCTTTTTTCGCAGATCCTGCTGGAGATTGGGGACGTCATCAATTAAATCCAAAAATTTTCACAATATATTGCTGTTTATTAAATGACTTTAAATTTCTTAAATCTATATTATTTTTGTATTAAAAAAAATGTCTCTTCGAAAAAAATATCTCAAAAGAAACGCGTTTTGGCTGAATTCAAACTGGAATACTGAAACATTCAATCAAGTTTTGTCCAACCACTATAGTAGAGCTCATGCTTACATGAAAACGCTTGGATGATTCTTGCAAAAAAGAGTTCCTTATTAACACAAAACCCGTAGTAAAGCATTACTTTGAAATCCAATATAGAAATCTTACGGAAATATTTTTGGTGAATGGAAAACTTTTTCTTCACGGGTTAAACTTCAACCGTTAATACTCAGAGAGAACAAACCTATCAAATATAGATAATGTCGATCCTCTACAGGATAGCTGGAGATACTAACCAGAATTGTGGTGTAGTTTTTATTAGCATTCTTATAACGACAACTGTCTAAATATACAATCTTTTAGTTCTGAGAAAAAATTCGATCTGAAACTATATCTTTGTGATAAGCCTGTGTAGTACTTTTTGCTGGAAATCTCTACAAGTGTTAAGCTTTTAGGTTTTCATATCTTTATAATCTTCTAGCTTATGCGTTAGAAAACAACCTCGCAATTATTTGTTTAATTCCAACACCAAAATTAGCTTTAATGAGTGCTTTTTGTCATGTTGCCTTTATGGCAGCTGTGTTTTGCGAAATCTCAATTTAAACAAATCGAAAATCTAAGATTTTCTCATTTTTTTTTTTTGTGTTATTATAAGAATGTGTTGATTTCATGAAAGATTTATAGTATGCCAAAAAATTTGGTATACATACATACAGTCAATTTTGAGTGCCTTATAGAATATTTTTAACTAATTTTTTTAAAAGCCTACGAAAGAGCTTTCTTTAAAAAATTTGTCGTCAATCAATTTGTTGTCAAAAAAATACTAAAACCGGTTGAGAATTACAAAGAAATTTAAAGGAAACTATGAGGGATGAAAACATAATTAAAATAATTTATTTTATACAACATAAATGACAACTAAGAAAAACAATAAACTAGTGCTGAAGAATGGCAAAATTAAGATATATATTCTATAAAAAGCTACGTCAAAAATAGTTTGAGGTTATGTATGAATCGAAAAATCGCAAATTCAGAATTTATTAAAATACCTAAAAATCATTTACTAAGTTTTGACGTAGAGAGTAATCGTAATGCGAACACTTCACTGCTCCCTTCTCACACCACTAACAGCAGACAAATTCAGAGCTCATAAAGCTCGTTAATGCCAACAACACCGAAAGAGTAACTTTTAGCAACATTATTCTGCTGCCTTTGTTCAATAATGTAGTTGCTATTGCTGTTGGCATTATTATTGTTGTGTTAACAACAAAATAACAATAACAACAAGCGCAATGCATGTTGCAAATATAACAATTGTTGAAACAAGCCAACAAAGTACAAGCAAAACAAATGAAAGCAAACAAACGGCGGCGGCTGAAGTAAGAAGACCCTCCATTACGAATGTCGGTAAACCAGAAATAATAACAAAAGTAGCAAACGTCCCGCTGACTTGCCACCTAGCCACCATGCCACCGTGCCACATTGCCCCCCTTACTGGCTTGCTGCTCTGCGAATGAGCTTTTTCACCTTGCAACCGCCTCCACTGTAATTACAATTACAATAGCAATAACATTCGTACAGACACACCCATTTTGGCGTCAGTTAAACCATTCGATTTCTGCTTTTGCATGGTGAGTGCTAGCAACAACAAGCCGTTAATGTCATGTACGCCATTTCCTTTTCACCTTTTTTCCACGACAAATCTGCTATGCTCCTATACCTCGTTGTGGAAGTGTGTGTGTGAGTGTGCGTTTTACATGCGTTTGACTGTGGCTTTATTGCCCCGTCGCTGTGGCAAGTGAACGGCAAACAAAAATCGTAGTCAACCGACCACAGCAAAGCGCACAAAGCTTGCAGCGACCAGGCTACCCACTAACCCCCACCGACCGGGTTAAGCGCCCATTTGTTGAGTGGTGACGGCTCAGCTGCGCTTTCCGGCTTTTTGTTGCACATTTTCGCACACATTTTATATTTGCAGGCTTATTTTTTGTTTGCTTGTTGTTGTTATTGTCAGTTATTTTGTTGTTGCACAGTCTTGTTGCACATTATTATTATTATGCTGCCGCTGCGTCGCCGGCTGCCGGCATTGCGCACAGGTGCAAAATTGTAAATGAAGACTGATTGCAGTGTGTTTGCCTTGTTGTGGTGCAGTATATTGGTATTGCAAGTAAGACCAGCCAACCAGCCAGCTAGCCGAAATGCCTAGTAGCTGCTGAAGTAAGCCTGCAGTCAAATGCTGCCGGCAAAAAATACCTACCTGTCGGGTTTAAGTAAGCAATCTGCTATATGTTGTTGTTGTTGTTGCTGTTTTTGTGTATTTCTTGCTGTGGACGTTTGTGCAGCAGCTGCTGGTAATTGTGGTTAAGTGCAGGTTTATTAGTCGGAAACAAGGATATCATATTTTCATAATAAAAGGATTGCCTTCAACTGGTTGCCCCCTTTCACTGTTTTGTTATTGTTGTTTATACCATACACTTTGATTGTGCTTTTTTTAATGTTTAGGTTACCATATGGGGAGTAAGTGGCTTAAAGCGATTTCTTGTTCTTATTCTCATACATATAATATAAGTAATCAACATTCTATCTAAGATAGGTTTTTCTGCAAAAAATATAGATTTGCAAAAAATTTAGTTGTAAACCGATGGATTTATACTAGTTTCGATTATGAAGAAATTCTAGTTGTGTCACAGAAATGAAGGACATAGGAACTATAAAAATCGCGGAGAAATTATAATAACGGGAATTAGAGCACAGATCTTTTACTACGGAATGAATATCTAGACAACATTTGTCTTCTCCATTTAACACAACTTAACTTATCTAAATAAGAAAAGATTATATCATATAATATCTCGGCCAAGCCACAAGGCTGAAAAGCACTGAATCTTAAGAAATGCCACCAAAACTGATTTCTATCAGACGTGCAAGAGCTTTAAATTTACTTAACGGTAATACTATGTCCCGAGATATTCCAGTTCTAAGTAGCTTAGATATTGCAAAATAAATGAGTACGCAAACTAAGTGTGACTTGAAAGCTCGTAAAAAGCTCTAAAAGCTTTTAATTCATATTAGTTCTACTACTTATTAAAAGCTATCACAGAAGAAAATTATTTATGTGTATGAAAAATACAGTACAAGATAAATTTAAGTGATGATTCAGGCTTTTAAAAAAGCAAATGTTTATATTAATACTAACGCCAAAAGGTTATTGTCTTCTTGGGTTTTCGTCTAATACCACAATCATTTTTAATAACTTTTGATATCAACAAGAAAAAACGTTAACTTTGGCTATCATACCCTTCACAGTTGCATTTTTTAATAGCTTAAGGAGATATAAAAAAAAATTTATCTTGATTTTTAACGGTCAGCTTATATAACAGCTATATGCTATAGTGAGCCGATCAGAACAATTTCTTCCGAGATTGTAGCGATGTATAAAATAATAATATATGTCAAATTTCGTGCAGTTACGTTGTCAAATAAAAAATTTTTCTATGCAAGCACTTGACTCCGATCATTCAGTTGGTATGCCAGCTATATGCCATAGTGAACCGATCTGAATGATTTTTTCGGAGATTGCACCATTTCTATAGACAACAATCTGGTCAAATTTTGAGCAGATATATTGTGAAATAAACAGGTGTTCCATACAAGCACTTGATTACGATCTTTCAGTTTGTATAGCAGCTATAAGCTATAGTATTTCGATATCAGAAGTTCCGACAAATGAGCTGCTCCTTTATGAGAAAAGAGTGTGTGCGAAATTTTAGATTGATATCTCATAAATTGAGGGACTAGTTCGCATATATACAGACAGACGGACGTACAGACTACAGACTGAACTAGTCACCCTGATCAATTAAGTATATGTATACTCTGTACTTCGTCGACGTTTTTTTTTTTGGATGTTACAAACATCGTAGCAAACTTAATATAATAATAACCAAAAAATTTACCAGAATTCAAATTTTGTTAATTTTGATTGGTGATATTCTTATATACATATATTTTATCTTAGCCTTATTTGATGAGTTTCCCCTATTGTATTTCTATATAAAGCATACATAAAGAAAAATGACGCAAAAATATTTCCTATCAAAAATATATACTCAATTAACGCTAATTTTTTAATTACGCCTGAAGTGCAATACTTGAACTAGATTGGGCTTGAGTTTTGAGTTCGTGTAGAAATCTATATCACTTGTGATAGATAAGGCGACAGACAAGCCAGTAGTCACAGCACAAAAACAAACAAGCATATAAAAAAACAAACACCTAATATATTCAACAAAAATTGTACGCCTCGCAGTCTGGCAACCAAATACCAAAGTTTGCCTATTTTCAGCGCCTTATTTTTGCTATGAAACCTTGTACTCACTTTTCTCTACTATATCTCCATTTTCGCTCCTTTCCAAAGGTGTGCGCCCGCTAAAAATATGCCAAAAATGTATGCGACTACCAATCAGCTGACTGACAGGCAGTTGAGGAGCACCTTCCCTTGTGTGCCTACAAATTCACACACTTCCTGTTTCGACGCCGCCCGCCCCCACACCCGCTTCATCGCTTTAGCTCAGCTGCTATGTTGCCTGGCGGCTGACTGTCGACTGCTAACTGCCTAACTGACTGAGTTGTCGACCGTTGTTGTTTTGTTGCGTTGGCTGTTGATTGCTGTCACTTGTTGTTGCTTGGTTGTTTTTGTTGTTCGTTGCCTTTCACAAATGTGTTGCCACATAGTTTTAAGCTTGCCGGCAATTGCAAACACTAACTGACATTTGTTAACTTTTGGCACCAGCGCCGCGCATAGTCGCGTCGCATCGCATCGCGTTGTATACAAAACTGACAACGCGGCAACTTGAACACAGTTCACATCTACATACACACACACACATAGCGCGAGTTAGAGATATGCTCAAATGCATCTAAACATGTGTGCTGACGGCGGTGGCATATTTGCAACATTTCCATTTGAAGGCAAGCACAATTTCGTAAGCCTACTTTTAGGCGCGCAATTTACATGGCATTTGTGCATAGCCGGAATGTGCAGCTTCAAATGCACAACTGCCATGCCGTCTAACTGCCGGTACTCTGCCTAGTTGCCCGTTTGGCCTGATTGCAGTTGATCTTGCTATGCGCCTATAAAGTTTTGTTTTTGGTTTCTGCTGCATTTGACGTGAATTTAGACGAGCGCGCGCGCTCTACCGCCCAAATATAGACATTGCAAAATTCGCAACATTTTCGACCTTTTCTAAACGCCGTACGTTGCATTCCCCTCGACGCATGGCTGCCGCGCTTTTAACACATACTGCCGCGGCTGCTAAGCTGCTAAAGCTGCCAGTCAGCCAAAAGAGCGGCTATTGTTGTTTTTGTTGTATGTTCAACTTTTTCACCTATTTGTATGCTAGTGAATTCGTTTGTTGGTGGCGCAATTGGCGGCTAGGTTGTTAGTTAAATGCGGAGTTACACGCACACACATACAAATATGCTTAGTTCTGTTGTATATAAATTGTATGCGTCGCTAATATATGTATATCCGCTGAAATGTATTTGGTGAAGCCTACATGTATGCTTGCATATCCGCTTATGCATATGTGATTTCTACTTTTCGGCGCGTCTCCTGAGTGGCAGTAGCGAAACGGAAGGAAGGAAATGGGGTAGCGCCGCTCATTCACTCATACACAGATCTAGGTATATAAATAACTTTTAGATATTGTTCACACATATACGAGTATGTTTGGCTTTTAGTTTTGTCAAATTTAAAACAAAAATAAAATGGCAACTACCTTTGCAAGTGTGTGAATATTTTGTTGCTTTGTAGATTAGTGCTCGGGCATTTGCCTGTCTGGCGTTGATTACATTTCGAGCGTCGAGTGTTAATTGTTTGTTGTAAATTTATTATTATTGTTATTATATTTATGCTTAATTTTCAATTATTTGGCTGCCTTTCACACCAAAGGGGATTCTTTTGCGTGCAATATTTTTAATTATACCCAAAACAGTGTACATTAAGTTTGCTACAGTGTTTGTAACACCAAAAAGGAGACCCCGGGGCCCATATAAAGTGTACATATTAATGTTCAGCGTGATGTGTTGAGTCTGTTTAGCCATGTTCCTCTGTCGGTCCGCAGGATCGTCTATATAAACACGAACTAGTTAATCATTGTTTGAGATATCGATCTGAAGTTTTGCACACGTTCTTTTATCTCTAAGAAGCTGCTCATTTGTCGGAACCTCCATCCGAAATCGTACCACTATAGCTGGCATACAAACTGAACAATCCGTATCAAGTGCTCGTATGGCAAACTTTTTTATTTGACGAAATATCTTCACGAAGTTTGGCACGGATTATTACCCAAAGCATCGCTACAATTTCCGATGAAATTGTAGAGAACGGACAACTATAGCATATAGCGGCCATACAAAACTGACCGATCAAAATCAAGATAAAGATCTTTTTTTTTCCTTTTATACTATAAAAGCTCTTGGAACATGCGAGCGAACTATTCTCTGCAAGTATGAGTATCGCAAAAATGTAGCCACTTGATGATATAGTGAAGGTGAACTAGGTAATTATTTCATTACAAAATTTGATGTTCACAAAAATAACGATGGACTCTTATATCATCGTTAGCACTAGAAGTAGAGCAAGCTTTTCAGAGAAAGCATTTAAGGGTTTAAGGGGGTGGAAGGGTTTAGCATTCTAAAAAAAACAAACTCAATCGAACAATCGCCGTATGGAAATTCATATAGTAATAACAGACCCCAGCAGATTCTACCAGAAGTATATACCTAAATATCAAGTTAATTAAAAAAGAAATTAAAACACTTGTATTTGTCGCACAACTGAAGAAAATATTACACAAACACTCGAGTTGGCGTCCCATTTTTAATTTCATTACTTTTTTGACATCTAATATATGAAAATGTTAACAACAAATTTATTACGCACACAAAACAGGAAATTAATAACAAACTCATACAACAAAAACATTGATTTATTATTAAGTCAAGTATTTTGCTGACATGCCTACGTCTATTTTATCTGCCCCACTTTTCTATTAAGCTATTTTATATTTTCACTTAGCTCTTCATATATTTTTTCGCAACTTATCTACTCAGCTGCATAGTTCAAGTGTTTACTTCAAGCTAACTAGAAAATTTATCACACTTGATAGGCGAACAATAGCCTATAAGTATGAATGCTTAGAACGCGCCACAATGTGGTTATTATAAAATGTCACACAAACAGAAGCATTTTTATGGTTATAGCTCTATTTTTGCTTGAAAAGCAAGAAAAAAAGTATGTATTTGACACAATGGTGTCTTATTTATAAGAGACATGTGCACACGCCAGAGGCAAAATGAATAATGATAGGCCTAAGCAGTGTGACACAAGTGGCATTCAATTGTGAAGTATACTTAAAGGAGTGCACGTAGTTGCAGCTGCTTAGAACTGTGTTGTCTTGAGGGCAATTATAACGAAAAATATGTGTGATATTACTACTACGCAAAAATAGATATTTCTTCTCCGTATCATTATCTAGCTTGCTGCGATCACAAGACCTACTTTGGGGTAACTGAAATGCAATGAAAATTAAATTGAATGACAAAACAGAGCAGATGACATTTTAGGACATTTATCTCTTAACAGGAAGTAGTTTTAGCATACTTTTAGGCGACCTTATATTCGAGTTATTTTTTGATATGTTCGGGCGAATTCTCAAATGGTTTTAAGCTATATATAGACTGGAGCTAGTACTAACATACTTTAAGGAGCCCTTATATGGAATTATTTTTGAAATGTTCAAGTGAGTCTCTGTAAAATTCTCAAATGGGTTTAAGCTATATATTGACAGGACCTAGTATTAACATACTTTAAGGCCCCCTCATATGAAGTTATTTTTGAAATGTTCAAGTGAGTCTCTGTGAAATTCTCAAATGGTTTTAAGCTTTACTTTGACAGGAACTAGTATTAGCATACTTTTAAGCGCCCTTATATTGAGTTATTTTCGATACGTTCACGAGATTTTCACACCGCTTTTACGTTATTAATTAAATCTTTACCACAACTACACAATAATTTTATTAAAATTTTTTTTGTTTCAAATATTTTCCAAACTTCCATAAATTTGTTTAAAACACACAAAAAATTATTGTCAACTTAGCCTGAAATAGCCTGAAATAAATTCATTATATCCATAACTAAAGTCAAAAATCCGAGAAATATCGGAAATATTTTCTGCAGAAGCATTTATCACTTTAAATAAATAAATAATAAATAAAGCACTTTTGTAAATATCATTGTTGCAAGCTTTTTACTATATTTCTTTGCAAATAATATTCACTATTTTTGCCTGCCAAAGCCTGTAATAACCATCTGTTGTTTGTATGTTTAGTAAAAGTTGCGTCTCACATATTTAATTCTTATTTAATTTATTGCACACAAATAAATTTTATTTTAAGTTTATATCACAAAAAAATTTCCTATGAAGCAGGCTGTGCAACAATCCGGTATTTAAGACTGAGTGCCTTTGTAATTGCAGTATATTTGTGTGTAATGGTGGTTAAAATAGTTCACCTTGCTTTGCTGTAGCATATGCTACCTATAATTTTACACGTACACATGCACTCATGTGGCTTAGAGAGAACTTTATGGCTGCATAGACGATACGTTTGTCATTGCAGTCACCAGCACATGTCGCTTCTTACTATTGGAGTGTTTATGGTCGTGCCGTATGCCGCCCGTAAATTGTGGCACAGAAGCTGTATAACACTTATACTACACCTGGGTTGGCTTTAGGCAGCTTCAAAAAAAAAGTTATTAAATTTTAAAAATTTACAAAAATTTAGGATAGTAATGTTCATTTTTATTTCTTTTTTTTCAAATAATCAGAACATTTTTCTTTTTCTGACTTTTTTTTTCCAAAACTTTTCAATATATTATAATTTTATTATTATAAAAACGTCAAAGCCACAACGTTCTAGCTACATTTATGTGCTTATATTTAATTTTTAAATATTTTTATAAAAACACAATATTAAAACTGAATGTTTTATAAATAAAAAAATTTTTTTCAATAATTTTTTTTTTCTTTTGTTACATTTTTTTTTTTGCAATTAACATTAACAATAATAACTTTTAAACGTTCAAAAATCGCCAAAAAATTTATTTTAAAAAAAATTTATTTTGATTTTTTTAATTAAATTTTTTTTTTTAATTATTTATATTTTTCAAATAATAATTTTTGTCTATTTTATAAATTGTTATTCATTCAATTCACCAGAGGTTAGAACTCTGTCTATAGAGCCATTGTCTCAAAATCTAAACCGTGCTATAATCTACCCTACTTTCTCTCTCACTCTCACATCCTATATGTCGACAACGTGTTCGCGTGCGTACACATATTAAGGCTTGTAATCACATTTTCTATGATTTAAATGAAAAGTTTGTCCTTAAGTAAGCATACAAAACATATGTACGCAGTAGTTTAACATATATCTAAGACTACCACACTAGTTTACAGTATAACGTTATAAAGAGAGCTTGCATAGAAGGAGAGTATATGTAACATATGTTATTAAGCTTGGTGTCATTGTAAGGAAGTGGATAGGAAAATATTACAAAATACGTGAGCGTATTATTATCTCAAATTATATTATAGTTAGTACTAAAAAAGCTCTTCCGAGTTCATTTATTTCTACTGAGCTCAAAATTTCGTTTTTCTCAAATCAAATCATAAAATCTTTTTCGCTGAATTTTTGCCTCCAAAAAAATCAGAAATTCATTACATTTTGTCTTATTCTACGCCACAATACGCACTTAGCCTAGTATTGGTTAAGAATTGAGATACCTAAGTACGTAATTTATTTTGACTAAAAATTTAAAAGTCACAATTTTATAACCTAAATTAACTTTGATTCATTAAGTATAACAAGAAAAGAAATTTAAAATTTTTACGAATCAAAATAATATAAAAAATTCAATTTCCAAATGAACCATCTATTTCTTTCTCCCATTTCATAAGCAAACATTTGCAGAAAACTCTTGCACAATTTCACTGGAATTTCATTTCGCAAAAACTGCAAAAAAAATTAAATAAAACAAGTCGCGATTGCAGAAAAGGTGATGATTTGCCACCGCAATGACGGTTGCTTTGCGAATAAGCGATGCATTTCATTTTTTCCCAGTTTATTCTACACCCTCCGCTCTCGCGCAATCATTCTGCTCCGCTGTTCATTTGCCTTAGCATTTTTTTTTGTTGGCTTTGAAATCACGTTAATCATACTCTCCAAAGAGCATTTTAAATAAACAAGTGAATGGCAAAAAGTGAAGATATCAATTAGCAGAGTAAAGATTGTGATGATGACTGATGACTGTTGACTGCTGACTATGGATGATTGTTTGTTGCTGCTATTGCTGATACTGTTGTCGATACTGCGGCCTGTTGGGCATATCAAAGGCGATGGCAATTGATACAGTAATTAATGTGGGTGGTATTGCTGTTGATAGTGGTATTGCCAATGCTGATTGTTCATTGCTGATACTAATGATAAATGAAGGGAGCGCAATAGCAGCAGGTAATTAAGGTGGCGTAGAGATAGTGTATGCGTGCTGTAAGATGTCTAACAGTGTTTGTATTTGCTGTGTTGGAAATATCTTAATCAGTAAGAACGTAGAAGACACTTAGCTAAGTAAACTTTGTTCGAAGGAATTGAAAATTGCTTTTTTGTTTTTGTAGATATCTTGTATGTCGAATCAGAATTTTAATCAATAAATAATATTAAGCAAATTTTTTATTAAAAATGACAATTTTAATTAGTTTTATTTTAAGTTATAAAAACCTGAGTCATAACTTTTTTCAGAGAAAGTACAACAAACTATTTTAAAGGCACACTTTTCATGGCATAAAATGGTATAAAAAGATTTTTGTTGATTTTGATCGGTCAGCTTATATGACAGCTTTATGCTATAGTGGTCCTATGTGAATAATTTATTCGAAGATTATAGCGATGACAAAGATAATGATCTATGCCAAATTTCGTGAGGATACCTTGTCACATAAACAGCTGGTCCATACAAAGACTGGACAGTCAGTTATTACGCCATCTATATGCTATAATTGTCCGATATCACTCGGAGATTGTAGCGACGTCTTGACTATAAATATATGTTAAATTTCGTGAAGTTATGGCATCAAATAAAAAAGTTGTCCTTTCGAGAACTTAAGTTGGAACGTTCAGTTAATCGGACAGCTATATGCCGACATATGGTGGTCCAAACTGAGCAATTTCTTTGAAAATTATGGTGGTATTTCAGCTAAAAATTGTGCCAAATTTTGTGAAGATATTTTTTCAAATTAAAAAGTTTTGCTTACAAGGACTTGCTACCGATATTTCAGTTTGTATAGCAGCTATAAGCTATAGTGGTCCGATATCGATGGTTCTAACCAGCTTATTATTGACATTATTGAACCAATTTTTGGGAAAAAAATATTGTTTACAATTTTTGAAAAAATTATAAATTTGGAAACAAAAAATGTAGTTGAGACAATAAAACTCAATATGTTAATATTTGGAAAAAAAAATATTTTAAGAGAAAACATTAGTTTTAAACAACGGGTTTTTATTACTTTATTATTTTAAAATATTCTCAAAAAAAATATTTTTTTTCAGTTCAGAAAAAATTTCGTTTATCTGCTAGATAACTCTTCAAAGCAAAATTTTTAAAAATATTCAATAAAAAATAAAAAATGTGATAATTTCTGTTACTTTTGATAAAAAGTTACCCTTGTGTGCAATTTATGCGCGTTTTATTTATACAAACATCCAGCAGAAGCGAAAGAGTAACTATTTTTTCGCTGAAGCCAAATTTAGCTGAAGGCGTAATCAAGCGAAAATAACCACACAACAGCAAACACAGAAAATTCGCGCTTTTATGCAAAGAGGCGCACAGAGTCAAAGCCGCCGCGGCTTAGCAAATACAGAGACGTCAAAGGTAGGGTGTGCTGATGTTGCCGCAATGAATGCTGGTTGATGGTGGATGATGTTGTTGAGGCAGCAACGCAAGCAAGTGATGGGTGTGGTACAAAAAAGCAAGCGTTGGAGTGGAGTGTGCATATATATAGGTTCAAGCCCCAACATCGTACCAGAAATACTGAAAAATTCGACTATTTGACTTTGCTTTTTGTTCGAAGCACGCAATTTCTAGAATTCGGTAAGTGAAAAAGGCTTTGAAGCTCTATGCTACTACTGTTATGTGTTGTTTTTGTTGTAGTTGTTCATCCTCCGTTTTTTATTCACTTATCTTTTTTCTTTGCACCGGTAATGCAATCCTCACTTACGCTCACTGACATGTCAAAATTTGCTTTCCACGCGCAAAAGTATGCTACAAATTTCTAGTCTTACTCACAACGCATGGAGGCAAGCCAAGCGAAGTGATGTGATGTTCACTGACATGTGTTTACTTTGCAATCATACTCCAACACTGCCGCTAAATAAGGCACCCTTTTCTGTGCCAGCTACCAGCGGCATCGCCAATTCAAGCACAACGCAATCGAAATGAATTTTTAAACGCGTGTGTATGCTTTAGCAGTTAAAAAGCAGACAAATAAATCGCCAAAAAGTCACTAGTAAAAACGAGAAATTAACGAAAGTGTTGAGCAAAGAGAATATATGATGTGCGTGCGTAGGAGGTGCGGGGCGGGAAAAGTGGCTCCGCAACAAGCAACAAATGTGCGCTGGTAAGCCGAGCCGAACACCATGTAAGTCGGTGTATGCGCGGAAGTGAACTTCACAGTCATGCTTGCGTGCCACGCACACGCATTTCCACAGCCTTATTGGTAACGAAGTGAAGCACAAATGGAAAAAACCAAACGCACTAAAGTGTAACCTGACCACACCCCCACCAAAGCAAACGCAGTCGAGCAGATCGCTGTGGCTGCCAGCAGTCAAATGAAACCGTTACCAATGCTGGTGTGCTCGCGCTAGCAAACATAGCACGCAAACACATGCACATTCGAGTATGCAAAAGCGCGCGAGCTCATTGTGCGGTCAGCTTGTATGCGCGCCAACTCGCTTCGTTGAACAAAAGAAAAGTCCCGCTTAAGTAAAACGTACATCGTTATCTTCCTTTAATACGCACTATATACAATTCTACAACTGTGTGTGTTCGTGTTCGGTTAACATTTAAATTATTTACACAAGTAGTTGGTATGCACACGCTCGCTCGGCATAATTATGTGTGCTGCCGCGTCGGACAAGCAGCTGACCAATGCGCCGCCAAGCGTCCAGTTCCAAGCAAAAGGCATTTGCCCATTCTTCGCTCGCTCGTTGTCATTCTTTGTTGGTTCAGCGGAGTTGGCATTGTTGTGGGTTTTTTGCATTTGCTCGTGTTACTGTTGTATATATGAGGCTTGTTTACCATTTCGCTGTAGATTAACATGCTTCATTTGGCACTTTGTAGGCGAAATTAAGTAATTAAATATTTAAACGCAAATGTTGCGCTCAAATAGAATCATGTCGAGTGGATTTTTTATATGAGCAGATAAAGTTTTACTCTATTTTTTCAATTTTTTTTTGCTAAAGCCGTTTTTTTAATTTGAATTGCTTATAATTAGTTTTTTACTTTTTACTTCATACAACTTAGTTAAATCGTATTTTATTTTATATTATTTTTTATTTTATTATATTTTTTTATTTTAGTTTATTTTATTTTATTAATTACATATTTTATTTTATTTTATTTTATATTAATTTATTTTATTTTAGTTTATTTTATTTTTAATTTTATTTTTATTTTTTTACATTATTTTCTTTTATATTAATTTATTTTAATTTAATTTATTATATTTAATTTATTTTTCTTATTTTATAGCATTTTATTTCAATTTATTTCATATTTTTATATAATAGAAGTATTGCTTTTTTGAGTTTTTCCACTAAATTTTCTACTATTTATATTTTTATTTAACTTAATTTTTTTACTTTTCTTACATTTTTTCCAATAAATTTTTGTTTTTGTTTTTTTACTTTATTTTGTATATTTTTGTTATCTTAGTTTTTTTGTTTGAAATTTTCTACATTATTTGTTCCACATTTCTCATACGTCAGTTGTGCTGATAAATTGACAAGTTTTTTTATTACTCATCTGTGCTTTTATATCCGTCTGAATTTATGTGCGCTTTTACTATATTTTATGACATTTTAAATCATATTGACGCCCCACAGTTTACTGTAAGCTTTACTTTGCAGTGAAAGCTTCTGAAAGCTTATTTTAAGTGCTTTCACAGCAGTCATCCCGAGATATTTTCAACAAAAAACTAGTGCTATAAATGCGAATTCATGTTGCACCCTTTAGAGTAAGCTCTTTAGTGAAAGCTTGCGAAAGCTTCAATTTCATAACTTTCACAAACTTTTAATTTATTTTATTCCCAAGTCCATTATATCATTTTAGAGAGTTTTGAATGCAGTCAAAATTTGATACGCCTGTAAGTTTGGCTCAAATAGTTGGTCTTTCGTTTGAATAGCTCAGGAGCATTAAGAAAAACATTTTGTTCTCTAAATCTCTCTCTCTCTCTCTACCGAAAGATATGGTTTTCACTCGTTTTGAAATTCACTTTGTTGGCCATGAATTGCCAAGCAAATTAACCAGAACAGGCAAAGAAAGAAATGCAATAAACTAAAATCGAAAACCATATGCAAAAGACAACGGAGAAAAAAAGTGGCAACATTTATCATTCTCAAAGCAACCGCGTTTGTGGTAAGTAATTTTTCTCTCGCATATGTATAGCTTACTGTTGGCGCTTGTGAAATTTAAATTTACTTTGTGGTGCACAATTTGTGCATGAAAAAATATTTGAATTATTCTCTTTTTTGATTTCTATATCTGGTTTTACGCTGCTTTTTCTAATAACTGAGAGAGCATAAGCTAATCGCAATACTTTTTTTTATTAAAATGACAGCACAGAAAAAAATTTAAACTTTAAGTCCAAAATAAATTTCGACTATATAAAAAACATACGATTGACTGTAAATTGCCCACATTGAATCACTGATCAAGTGTTCAATATTGGTGCAGTCAATACTCGGCTCGCAGTCGAACACATAAGATTATTTGAAATAATCAGAAAACTATATGCACTGTAATAGTTCATATCACAAAGTCTCAATTTAAAGTGATTTAACATGCACCTATCTCCACGTCCGGTTTCGATCGCTTAATAAATCATTAGCTAATGAAAGTTGACCACATATCGCGTATGTCAATTAAACCGCATTTTGCGTACCGGCTTTGTAACTACTTATATACAATAATTTAGGTGTTTGTATGCGTTGAGCTTACCCTTTACCGCCTATCAACTCCATGCAGTTATGCAAAACCACAGTAGCCCATTTTGCAAGCAATCAACTAACCGACCACAACCTCAAACCACAAACAAGTGAAGCGGCAGGTGAGCAGTGGAGGCGGCAGCGGCGGATTTAACTAAGTGAATTTAACGAATAATTGATTTCAGTAATATATAGTTTACATATATGTATATATATCTATGCAGCTATATACTATAGGTGTTCATGCAAGTAACGACGTTAATTTTCCATCCATATTCATATTGTTGCAAATGAAAGCAATGCCGTTATATTATCTTCCAAACATTTAGTCAACTACACTTAATACAAAATGTTACAACATAATGTGATATTCATTGCTACATTGAGTTGTGTGCTTGTAAACTATACCACGATGGAAATTAATATGCGGGTCGTTGTTGTACATGGCGTATGAGTAACAATTAATATCTTCGCTACTATGTGATTAATTATATCAATCACTATATTAAGTAAATTTGGCTAATTCTCGATGGGCTAATGGAAATAGTTTGATTTTCTATAAACCTCACGGGATACTTGCGAGGTTAATTACAGTGTATCACAATATTTGAACCGAAACACTTTTAAGTGTTATATTATATTATTATGTGTCACTCAACTTATATAAATATCGAATAGAAAACGATGGTTTTAGATTTCAATAATATGAGTTTAGATACAGCACATATTAGTTTATTACTTTTTCTGTGGGATGGATGAATAAAAAAAATTATATATCAAATAATAATTATACTATTATATATGTATAATAGGTGTGGCTCTAGTGAGACAGTCTAAGAAAACGGTGACTTATGACAAATAAAATCAAACGACTGCAGCAATTGTTATAAAATGCTAAGGGTATAATTACACATATTTGAAGAATCAATAGTTACGCTAAAAAAAATGCACTCTACAGCTGCAGTGATTCCGGCTTTATCTATGCATGAAACCAAAAAAAAAAATAAAAAATTCTTTATCTGAATATATTCTTCATACAATATCCTGGTTAAGTTAAATTTTACTCAAAATTTTGGTCTTTTCTGGATTGTCAAAATTCGCTTTTTGATCAGAAGAAATAACTGATATGCTGTTATATGAAGAACTATATACAGAACATGCAAAAAATTTTACAGTGATCGGATTCTTTTACTCAGAGCAAAACAACAAAACTCATTTGAAATACGCAGTTTGAGAAAATCGCGCTTAAAACTAATGCAACTTATAGAACTGAGTCACTACACAGTAAAAGGCTAACTAACTAAGAAATTATTTTAACTTATCGAAATATGAAAAAATCGATTTTTTACTAATTTCAGTTTAGGTACGTCTCTATTTAATTTTTTTTTTAAATGTAACAAAGCTTATTTTCTAAAATTTATTTATATTTACTAGAAGATATTGTTATTATATTTAAGCATAATATTTTTAATAATGGTCTGCTACGCAACCGCTTCATAAATTGAAAATCTCCAAATAGTTATTTGGGTTGACTAGGCGAATGTGCAACATTTTATGCTCTGCCTGCTTCTGATTGGCTCCTGTAGTTTATCATTTTAGTTTTCAATATTTAACTGATTTTCTTTTTTCAGTATATAAAATTAACATTAATTCACTAGCAAAAAATGTGTGCAGCTTCGTAAATTGATTAAAACCTAAATATAATAATAATAAAAGTATTCAAAAATTCATCAAAACGGTTTTCGAAATTATTTTAAATCAGCCCTACATATAGCAAAAATTTTGGTAAATACTCTTTTCATTTTTTTTTTTTCATTTTGAGCTTATAAATACTTATTTGCTATTTCGCCTTCGTTATTCTAATTTATCGAGAGAGAATCGAGAGCTTTAAGAAATAAATAAAAAATATCTCAAATTTTTCGCAAATTTTCCGTAATTAATTTTCTATCTCATACCCGCCGTTTACTGCATTATTCACATATATAAGTATGGTGTATACCACCAACACTAGCTTGCCAAAATCATTAATAACAACAAGTGGCCACAATGAAATTTCAATTATGCCATAATACCCTTCATTGTCTCCGCTTACACTAGGCTGCTGCGTTATTATACTTCATACTTTTACAGCACTTTCTATAGAATCACTACAGTAACACACTATCTGTGGCAGAATCTTGCGCTGCAGCAAACGCACAAAGCATGATTTCAATTGCATACATCCCTTTTACCTACTGTGTTGTGAGAGCGATGTAGTTATTGGGAGCGTTTGGGTAGCAGATTAGCATGCTACATACTTGAGTAGCCAGCAGCGTCAAAGAGAAACTCTTTATATGTTCAGCAAGCGTTCATTCTAGTGAATTTACGTAAAAGTGTTGAATATTATCATTCAAGTCAGCTCTTAGCAAAGCTTTTGAAAGGTTTTTTTTAAACCAATTTATTTTATATAATAAAAACAGAAAACAACGTTAACTTCGGCTGCAACAAGGCTTTGACACCCTTTACAAATAAAAAAGTTGACATACAAGAACTTCATTTTAATCGTTCATATTGTATAGTAGCTGTCTGCTATAGTGGTCTTATCTGAATAATTTGTTCGAAGATTATAGCGTTGCCTTACGCAATACTCCATGCCAAATATTGTGATGAAATTTTGTCAAATCAAAAAATTTTTCATACAAGAACTTCATTGAGATTGATCAGTTTGTACGGCAGCTATAAGCTATGGTGGTTCAATATCGGTAATTGCGGCAAATGAGCAGCTTCTTAAGGTGAAAAGGATCTGTGCAAACTTTCAGATCGATATCTCAAAAACTGAGAGACTAGATCATGTATATACATACGGACATGGCTAAGTCGACCCAGTTCGTCACGCTGGTCATTTATATACATATTTCACTGAGTTGGCGATGTTTCTTTGTAGGCGTTACACACTTCGTGGTAAACTGAATATATTCCGCTCAATGTAAGAAAAATTAAATCATCACAAATTCCACCCGTAAGCCATCGATTTTCGTCTTTTAACGTAAGCAATTTATAAACCTATGACAAGTACAGCACTTTAACTTATTATAATTCAACACAAAAATCTTTTTCTGTTCTAAGATTTCTCTTTCACTTTCCACATCGCCATTTTAAGTCGATTAAGCCACAGAAAGATAATAAAATCTGCACATTTCGAATTTCTACGGCAATAATAACGGTTATAAGAATACCAGTAAACAGTTATTGCGCGCAGCTGACACACATACAGCAGCATAAGCGCCTGCCTGCCACATATATGTAAATCCTTTGTGCAATTACAATGAAAGTAATCATCTGCCAAACCATTCCCCGCCACACAGGCGCAACAACGATAGTGAAAGGCGCAAACGTAAAGCGTTCAACACAACGGCATGACAGCAACAAAGTTGAAAGGCAACAACAATTTAAATGGCAGCAATGTTATCACGATATGACGATACGTTGCCGCTGCTGATCATCATTATAATCATGAAAGTGATGCTGCCACTGCTGCTGATGTGTGATGATGCCGCTGATGCGCACTACAATGCCAGCGAAAGCAATTGTGGACTGCAGGGAAATCCTGTTGAATGCGTATGAGTAATTGAGTGCGTATGTTTGTGTTTTTTTTATGTATGTGTATGCATAGTATTGCTTGTGTATGCCAAACGGTAATGACAACTTTGTTGGTGAATGTTAAGTGCGACAATTGTAGTTGCTTGCTAGGGCAAGGTGCGAGCACGGGGTGTTGCGTAGCGAAAGGAGAGGCGGTTGTAGTGATATTGTGCGTAATGGTAAGTGCTTAATGCATAGCGTTTCCCCAACGTAAATTTGCAGTTGATGACAAATGCACACACACACAGAACATACGCAAAAATGTTGGCTGTGCAACACTAGCAGGTCGTGGCTCAATTATAGTACACTCGTTTGCATATCAGCGCGCCGCTCAGCACTTGTCAAACATATACACTCTTGCATATGTGAATGTGTGCGTGTCACCAGTTGCCTATATGGCGTAAAGCCTTGCAATACGCCGTTCAATATACACAACTCCACACACACATAACACACACCCACTAATATGCTCTTGAACGCATTGCCAATTTTCGTTTCATTTTATTTCGTTTATTGTCGCCAATGTTGTTGTGAGCTGGCACAATTTCTCCAACATATTTTCTCTCTATGCTGCTACTAGTAAGCACACCGTGTTGCATGCATTTCTAGCCTCATATGCGGTTTATATGGTTTCATGAAATTTTGCGCCCTAAAAGCTGCTTTAATATTCAATAACTGTTGACATGCGTTTGGTGTGGCATTGATGACAATGATAGCGGTGGCGGCATTAAACCCATTTTCATTTGTACGAATTGAAAATGTTAATTCCAAAGATCGATCTGCATGTGCACTCAAATGTGCGTAGTGCGTGTTTGTATGTGTTGCAAGCATTGTGCTATTGCATTTTTGCAATTTGTGTAGCATACTATGAGGCGTTTGCGCCTGAATTGCGCTACGACAATTGTGGGTGTGACATTCAGCATGCACAATGAGGCCGACAATCAGCTTGATTGCATGGCAGTGGCATATATTTAGGCGCTTATGCGAGGTTTTGTGCAAGTAAAGAAAATTGAATTGAAAATTTTAACTGAAAAATTTAATCGGGGCAGGCTTTTTGGTGGGGAGTGAAGCTGAAATGTGAGTAGAGAAGGTATGAATTGCCAACAATTATTTATGAAAAGATTAAAGAAATATAGCAAAAGTTATATCAGCGCCTTTTCACTGTAATACATAATTGTTGTAAGTATATATAGCCCAGACGATACTTTTCTTCTCTAGACAAACTGCAGCTTCAGAACATTTTTTTCTTATACTGTTTTAGAATCAGAGATACAATAGCACTCCAAAATGATATTGTAGTTTTTTTGCTAGAAATTATTCTTTTGAGAATATTTTCTTCTGTGGAAAGTGGTTAGAGGAGCCGGGAACCACTTTTTGTTTTCTGGTGTATAGTCTTCCTTTTGAACCTTAGATAATAACTGGCACCACTTATTGGTTTCTGGTATATGGTCTTGCTTTACAATGTTAGATAATATCTGGTATAGTTCTGGATTGTTAAAATCTTAGCAGGATCACATAGAAGGTGAGCGGGCGTACGAATCGAACAACTCCAAGCACGGCTACATGCCATTCTGAATGATTTATGAATGGTGATGAGGTGGCCTCATTTTTCCCTGAATAGAATAGGAATTGCTCCATCGTTCCAATACCAAAAGCAAAGCACTTTCATAGGTTGCCTTTGGATTACGGCGTCGAGATAATGACAGTTTTCGTAAATATTTATGAGACATTGGCATTAGTTCTCGATTCCTTCAGACTACAAGTACTATTCAGCATTCATTTATCTTTATATATATATTATTTTTCTTTATATGAACTATTTTTTAAAGATTATGCCATCCAGAGCTAATAAATTTAAATATTTTGGTATACCAAGAATACGAGGAATATAAACTGCCTTTTCTTGTACTCAGACCAACATTCTTGGTAGTTGGTTTACTATGCCATTAGGTTAGGCCGGGTTAGATCGTATAGCTGATCTTTCCACCAAAGGCAATGCAGAATCACACTTCGAAAGCTGTGTACGCTGGTTCATTGTGATTCGCAAAATACCTAGTTATGGTCACCAGACCCTTTCAGATCCAAGAATCGTTTTAACTCAACCATAAATTTGTTAATTCGGCACTTCGCCAGAACACAGCCTGATGGCGGCACACGCCTACATAAGGGTGCTGACTGATCGCGAAGACCGCAGTAATTGTCAAGAGCAGAGCACCACAGAAACAATGGAGCATCTCTTGTGCACTAGTCCCGCATTGGCAAGGCTATGCTGTAAGCCCCACAGTATGAGACACTAGAAGATGTATTGATGTCTGTTGAAAATCGCGTCAAGCGCAAGTATCCTAAAGGATGACTACTTCTTTACGGAACTGATCTATGCGTGGTTCATTAGCTTACCAATTTTGCCTAACCTAACTTCGCTACACTCCCCGAAAGTGTGTCTACTGAGATGTATCCAACCTCAGTCTGGCAAAAGCTGGAAAGATGAAATAAAAGTTTCTAGATCAATTCTCACTTTCTTCTATGCAGCTTTCGCATTTTTCGTCTAACTAGATTTGTAACATATTATATCAGATATCAGTTTTTAAGATGTGCATAAAGTACTAAAGCAATAAATATGAGATTTCAATAGAAAATTTTCCAAAATGTAACTCAATTACACTAAATATATTTATACAATTACATAATTCTCCTTATTGGCTTCACTTTAATATTTTCCATAATCATAAGAGAAGACTTTCGTAAATTCCTTTGTCTCATAATACTATTATATATATATTAATACTTGTATGTGTACAATAATATACTAACAAGTAAGGAAGGGCTAACTTTGACTGTAGCCGAACATTTTATACTCTCACAAGGTAAATTGATATATGGGATTTTCGTATGTATTTTAATAATGGTAGCAAGTATTACATTCCTTATTTACTAGCACAGGCAAGAAGTTACACTGTTATTGGAAAGATATTATTTCTGAATTTCATTGAGGTTTTTTACATATTGACCGATAGTTGTAGATATTAACCGATGTAGTATATTAGGCTTATCAGAGCTAAGGAAAGTATTGACCCAAATGGTTACCACGACAGCCACCGCATATTCTACAAACTTAAATAAAAAGTGAAAATCGATTTTTTTAAATTAAAATAATACTACAAATCTGTTAAACCTTTGTGAAGCTTATTCCTTAGCATACCTTTAGGAGTCAACTCACAAGTTTATTTATCCACTAGCATACTTTTCAGCGGAAATTGTTCGCACAGTTACTGAGATATAGGATTTCACCTAAAAATGGACGGTGTGGCAAACCTCCTATCCAATTTTTACGCCTGCTCCTATAAGGCTCAAGAAGATGAGAAGGGGATTGTAAAATTGAATGCTGGTGATGCATTAATTGAGTGAATTATCGCACTTTTAATTATTTTCAACATAACCGTTATATAGGAATTGTACGTCGTGGTTATCTGATTTTACCAATTTTCACAGAAAAGCTAAAAAGACTTCTTTCCAGCAAACTTGGTTGAACTAACTTTATCGCTTTGGTAGATATGTATATTAAACTGTTTAGGGGGTGGAATCACGCCCACTTTTAAACATCATGGCACAGGGCGTGCCTGTGATCTGATTACTCCCACCTGCAATACCAAGCTTTTTTTCATGGTTAAAAGGAACAAATGTAGCAAGTTTCAGCAAGGTATCTCAATTTTTACTTAAGTTATCGCTTTAACAGGCAGATGGACAGACAGTCATTTCTGTATTTCAACTCGTTTCTCCAACCTGATCATTTATGTATAAAATAATATATAAAAGTAAGTCTAGCTCAATTAGTTTTTAGTTATATAAACAATCGTTAGGTGAACGGAACTATAATACTCTGAGTAACATGTTGCGCGTGTATAGTAACTTTTATATGCATGTGTGCATGACTCAACATTGACCCAAGAGCAGCCAAATTGGAAATTCCTCGGAGACTTGTCGGACAAATGCCAATAACTGCTTGTAGAATAAATGTCAAATGAGTTGCAAGAATTTAAATTATCGATTACTTGGCCCGGCTATTATCGCAATAATTTCATTAATACAAGCAAATTACAATTTTAACAGGAAATTACGAGCAACAACAGCAACAATCGACAGCTGAAAACAATAAGCAGAACTCGCATTCAAGTATGCGCTTGTGTGTGGGTGTGTGTGTGTACGATGGCATCAAAAGATTTCCAGTGAGCTCAGAGGCTAAACAATGACTTGCAAGTCAAGTCAAGTCAAGAACGTTATGTGGCAGACGCACAGAGATTGGAAGGAGCAGGCATGCATATGTATGAGCTCGCTGCTTGCGCTCTGTATGTATGTATGTATGTATGTAAGTGTGGCTGTATGCTGACGCGCCACAGCTGCATTATTTGTATGCGCTTATATGCCTGCGTCTTCGCCTTCAATAGATCGATGACACTTGAAATATGCGTCACATACACATACCCATACATTGACATGCACACGCACGGCAGAGCCTTTCAAGTAAATTACTTACCAAGCAGAGGCATCAGCACAAATCCTTAGCTCAACAGCTCAACAGTTCATGCATATATGCAGGCATTCATTATCATCGATACTGCTGCTGCTGCTATTGTTGTTTTTGTTGTTATTGCACATGCTACTATTATTGAACAATGCTAAATGACGGAGGCAAGTAATGACACGCCACTGTAAACGACAAAGACAAAGTTGCTTACGGTTGTTTGCAGCTAGCAACATATTGATATGTTTGTTGTTGCTGCTGGCTGGCTGCTAGCCGTCTACAACAACAACAACATAAATAAATAACAGTAGTAGTAGCGGCACCAATGTAGCTGAAGTGCAATTTGGCAGATGAGTAGGGTAATGACTTAAGTCAATGTTGGTAATCTTTTTGTTGTTGTGCACATATTTTTGTTGTTGTCATTAGCCATATGCACTTTTGCTACCAACACACACGCATATACATACACATATTGGTACATATGCTATTCACACATTGTCAATGCTGCTTCTCAGCTGCTCAATACTTGCATTTGTCTGTGTATTTGTAGATGTGTCTGTGTGCACACATCCTTACGCCGTCCAGTTTGTTGATCAAACATTACAGAAAATGCAAACTTTTGCTGAGCCAGCTACTAAGAAAGCTTAACGAAAAATGTAAAGAAAGCACACGAAGAAAATTTGCCTAAGTCGAAAATTTCATTGGGTAGCAGCGGGAAATTCTTTGGAGCGGTGGTACTCTTTAATGGATTAATAGGCATCATATGGGGCACAGCTGAGTGGTGCACACTACAAAGCTGCTTGAGATTATGTCGATGTCAAAGTGGGTAAAAATTGGTAAAGAGACAATGCCAGATGGGTTAATCCACAGTGAGAAATGAGTTTAGTAAAAGGAATTTTCTAGTAGCTAAAGAACGGTATTTGTTGCCATCAGGTACATTAGTGGCCTTTTAATGTTTTGTCAGTCTTCGTATGGACGCACCTACTAAGCTTTTATGTTTTAAATTTGATTTGTTTGGAGATAAAAATGTGATTTTTCGACTTTTTTCAAAATGCTGACTCATTAAGATGGCTACCATGGCAGCCACCGCATCGTCTACAAACTTATGTAAAAAGTGAAAATTAAAAATTTTTTAAATAAAAAACAAATATTACAAACCGGTTGAAGCTTTCTGAAACTCAATCCTAAGCATACTTTTGGGAGTCAACTCACAATTTTATTTATCCATTAGCAAACTTTTAGGCGCAATCATGTTTTTCATTTAACTTTCTGAAGCTCATTCACTAGTATATTACTTTTTTTTGTTTAAGCACTCTGACGCTTATTCATTCGCATACCGTTAGGAGTGAACTTACAAGTTTATTTATCCACTAGCATATATTTTGGTACTATACTTTCAGGCGTTACCATTGTTTTTTTTTTGTTAAAACTTTCTTTACAAATTTGTTTATTCACTAATATACTTTTAAACGCCATTTTGTGTTTTTTGTTAAAGCCTTTTGAAAATAATTCCCAAGCATACTTTTCGGCACCTGCCAGCAAGTTTTTTTTTTATTAACTAGCACACTTTCAGGCGCTATCATAAATGTTTATGCAAAAATTCGATTATGTTTTCAGTGAAAACCTGAAAACCGACAAAGAAATAAAGCTGCTAACGATCGCTTTACCAAGATGTCATGTTTTTTATTCTTATATGGCAGAAGAAACTAATGTAAAACTATGAATCTAGAGTACTCAAAAAGAACAATTTTTTACTATTTGATTTTAGGAGTAGAGAAAAAGTATCTTTGCATTAGATTTTACTAAATATACCTTTGTATAAAGAAGTAAATTATATTGAAATTTTTATACAAAATGGCATTCGCTGAGCCAATCTTTAGTATCACCTTTCTCGGGGAGGCTACAACGAACGCCGAAGAACTAGGATTATTTTAATTTAATTAAAACTTGCTAGCAAAGAACTTGTGTGTAAATATTAAACAACTTTTAACAATAAAATATGTAATAAGTATCTCAAAATTACCAACAGCGCACATTATTCATAAATTCTTCTTGAACTTAAAACAATATTTTTTATGACTACGAAAAAGAATTTTACCGTTCAGCGTCGTTAAAAGCTTGTCAACATGCTTATTTTTTTCCTTCTTATTTCTAAATTTTTTTGTCTTTGGTTTTATTTTTATTTTTTATTTTAATTTTTTTGGGTCAATTGCCAACTCAGACTGTTTGCTTCACTGCGCCGGCATTTGCAGAGCAATTCAACTGCTAAACATACAAAAATGTAATTAATATTGGCATACTAATGCAACTTATGGTTATATTTTTCAATTTGTCCGCCCACAAGCGCGCACACACACAAGCAAAAACGCACACCGGCGCTCAAATCCATGCGCCAATATTTGCAGGGTAATAAAACTAATTAAAATCACTCATACGCACCAGTGGCTGCGACCGATAAAACAGCGCGCAAGCCAGTGAGGCAAAGCGGAGCACAAGTACGGTAGACAATGAGAGCGTGGCACAGAGTGAGACGGTGACTAACGGTATGAAAAGCGCGTGCAACATGGCAAATTAATGAAAACACACGCGAATAGGAGACAAATCGGCGTTTGTAAATTTGTATTGCGGCTGGGCAGATACTTATGTAAAATATGTACCACAGCTACACGCCACTTCATATCTGCTAAGCACGCACAACCCTACACACAAATTAGTACCGTTACTCATATGACTTGACACGCTGCTCCGCCAAATAAACGAAAATTATAATAAAATGAGCGCGAACAAAGAAAAAAATTTGAAATAAAGTGCAAATGAGAAAATGGGCAAACTATATATGTGGCTATGTACATATATGAGTGGCAAGCAACAACAATAATAGCGCATATTAAGTGCATGCAACACGTATGCACGTAGTCAATGAGCAATGGCGGCACGTCGCATCTTGCTAGCTGCTAGTATGAGCGAAAACTTTATGTGCCGCAGCAATTTAGCGTATATATATATATATATGTGTGTGAGTGTGTCTGCCACACGCTTGCGCTCGTAATTCGGTTTACTTTGCCATACAATTTTATGTTGCGTTACGCTTGAGTTGCGCTTAACGGCTGTCACTGCCGACGCGTTGCAAGCCAACCACCACTACCCAAGGCAGCAACAGCTACATAGAGCAAAACACACAACCGATCGTGTGGAAGCGTTAGCGCGCTGCTAGCTAACTGCAATAGCTTTGCCAAAGCACATTATTCGATTTTTGCATAATTTATTGCCAACAAAATCGAACGTGCGCACACGTTGCAAGCTCGAAATGACTTTAGTCGCGCGATAGATAAGGCTGTTGCATGTACGTATACCTGTATATGCATATCTAAGCGCATTTGCCAACTAATATATATGTATACAAGAGCTCATGTGTAGCAGTTTCTCTGTGTATGTGTGTTTGTGTGTCTACTTTGCTGCCAACTTAGCGCCATTGAAGGTAGTTTGTCAACGAAAGCGTAAAGGCAACAAATATACTCGCTTGCGCGCGGCCTACCGCATCTGAGAGGCTACAAATACGTGCACCGTTATAATGGCTTATTCAGAACTATATATGTGTATGTGTTTGTGTGCGTCTTAACTCTTTACTTAACTCGCCTCGCTTGCGTGCCAAATTTGGTCGAGTCTGCCAGCTGCAACTGAGCTATATGTTTCAAAATACATATTTACCTGCCCGTAGCTGTTTATCGATAATTTATATATCAGCTTTGTATACAGATACATATTTCTATATAACAAATACCTGCATTGTCCTCTAACTTTTTTTTGCTTATTAGCTGCCGAATGCGTTATTTTGTTGTAAATTTAAGACTGTTTGCTATTTGTGTTAGTGTTATGTTGTTATTGTGTGATTTTATTTTGTTGTTGTGTTATTTTTTGTTATTGTTGCTGTCACGCTTGCTTCAACTATTGTTATTGTTTCACATTTTGTGCGCGTAAAATTGATATTTTGTAGCGGTTTTCATGCCACATTGTGGCGAGTAATTAAAATGCACACTAAGCTGCTTCGAAGTGTGCGTGTCATCGGTGAGCGCGTTATTTTGTGTGACAGCACATAGTGCTGCAGCAGTAAGGCTGTTTGGATTTTCACGTATTTCCGGCATACAATGTCTATTTGGTACTAGAAAGCTGAAACTTATATATAGCGCGTGGGAATATCGATATAGATGCGAGAGTAAAGCGAAAATTGAAGAGTTATGAGTTTATATAGTTTCTCAAAAAATACTAAATTTTATGCAAGCAAATTATGCAGCAAATTATATTTAAAAAACACAATTCTTTTTCGTGTAATGATTTTATATAAAACTAATAAACACACAAAAAAATTCCGTCCGTAAAATTGTAACTTTCGCTTAGCTTAGATAAATAAACGAGTTCCTTTAAGTATAAATTTAATTGTATAGATTAGTTTAAATTAGGTAAAGTGGTCGATCCTATCTGAAATCTCTGTTGGTCAGCTTAAAACGCCAACCTGTTGTATTACCCAAAACAAAACCCTTCATAATATATAATAAGAACCTTACAAATCAGTAAGACGCTTTAAGCCTATCTCTCATTGTTTGAGATCATAAGATTCCTACAAACCGCCAAAGCGCTTTGAGCCCATCACACATATTTTGAAACGGTTAATGTCAGTTTTTGCTATGTCTTCTGGTTCGTCAAAGATAAGACCGCTGAGCTGTTTCAATCTCAGTCATGCAAATGCTGTACTATGAAGAAGAAATTCTGGGAGATGGACCTACCTCCATATAACTTTGACAACTTGCGTCCTTACCGCATGTATGCCTATTGAACAATGTCCAGTAAGAGCTCTTGCGATTGATGAGACAAGATGAACCTTTACAAGGTAACTATTGTAGTTGTGATATAAGAGTAGAAAATGTTTAGATTAATATTTAAATTTGTTTTAAGACACTTGTCAGAGATCTTCTCGAAAAAAATACTAAACCGCTGTTTTTTTTTTAATTTCATAATATTTTTAAGATACTTCATATACAAATATACAAAAAAAGAGCAGTGTCAACCCTAAGTCTATAAAACTATGGTAAGATAGACCACAACTGTGTTATAGTTTTTGAACTGCTAAAGTTCTTAACTCTAACCAAATATGAGACAAGAATTAGAATTTCAACCATAGTTTAATGGAAAGGCAATGCAAACAGGTCATTGTTTTGAAGTTTGAGAATATATGCGTCGACTGAGAAAATATCGAGTTCAGGATCAAATAAGTGTAGTATAGGTATTACGATTTTCAGTCCAGCTTTTACAAAGATCCGTCGCAATATTTTGTGACAATACCTACACAGAATGAAGATTTACCTTGTGATCGAATTTTTTTTAACAAGTTTCCGATTTAGGCGATGCGAAACACGCATATCGATGTAGAGATAGCATAATTTAGAGTAACACGATTGCAACTCATTTTTAACTACAAAAATTATAAACTTGATGGTTATGGCTCCACTTATGAGGTAACCTAGCAAGCTGGGTTGAATAGTTATGACTCCATATACCTTAAGACGTTACATCCGCTAATTTCATTTTATGAGTGGCATAACACGTCTTACAAAGATTTGAGGCTACATATTTGCAAGTGATCGTTCTTAATTTTTAACAAAAGTTTTGAATGTTGGGGTTTTTTTTTAATAATCTCAGCACAACGAATCTTATCTTTAAACTGATTACATATCTGAAGCTTTGGAGACTCCTAAAATGAAAAAAGTTGTCTGTAGTAACCGTACTTCTATCTAAATATCTATAAATAACTCAGCACTTGTCTTTAAACAATTTATTCCAAATGAGTTAGACTCCGAAAAAACAAATATTCCAGTCATAAGCTCCTACCGCACGCTTTAAAATTCCACTTAAAATATCAACACACACACACATAAAAATTAAGGCAGACAAATAATTCATAGACGGGCGTGTGTGCATGAGCATGACTAACGAAAATTATAAATGACAAGTGAAGGTCACTTGAAGTCAAAAATATCCTAGTGGCCAGCACTGACAGTGATAGCGGCGAAAACAAAAGCTACAAATATAACAACAACAACAAAGAAAGAAAAAAGCAAACCATACAAAACTAAATATAAAAAATAAAAACAATAACAAAAATAATAATAATAACAGAAGCTAAGCACAAAAGTAAAGTGTTTACAACAAAAAGCAGTTTAAAGCCCACTGGGAGCGCAACGCGAACGCTGAAGGAGCGACAAAGAGCTAAGCAGCGTTGGTTTTGCACACTTTACACACACACGCATTCATTGTGTGCATTTTAGCTGGTGAAATTGCTGTTGTTGTTTTGGTTTTTGAAACTTTTATTTTGTTTGCTAGTTTGTTGTTGTGGACTTTTATTTATTTTTGCACTTTGCTGGCAGTCACGTTAGGGATACGCTCCTCTGTTGCTGGGTTAGTGACCACTTTGTAAGCAAAGCGCAGCGTCGAAAGCGGCGCGAGTGTAAGAGGAGGCTGACAGCAACGGTGACAGATCTTTTGTTTAGCGAAATGCACACAGACGCACACAAATGCAGTCAGCAGCAGATAACGAAATACATATAGAAAAATATATATGTGTGGCAGTATGTGTGTTGACTGCAAAAAACCCTTGGCACAATGAAATGAGCAAAAGTAAGTGAAATGCATGGACTGTTTAACGGCAGGCAATTGAGTTGAGTGCGGCCGCCAGCCAGCAGCTGCAGTTAGTCGAGGCCCAGTCAATTGCATTTGTCTCTATTGTAAAGACAGTTGTTAGTATGCCTGTCATGTTGGCCGCTCACTTTTGAGCACCGTCAACGTTGATGGGCATTGTTCTTGCTTTTGAACATAGGCAGCAGGCTCGTTTTGCCTGCTCGGTAGCCAACAGCCGCCATTCAAAAGCCGCCAGTTGTCAATGTGTGTGTGTGCCGCTCGCTTTGTTGTCATGTTTGCACTGACTTTGGGTCGACAGGCGGCGCTGGTCACGCTGGCTTGTCAATGTCAAAAGTTACAAGTGTTGTGTGCGTGTCGCGTAAGTGTGCACGAAGGCAAATGTCAATGCCTTCAAATGCCCGGGGACTCTTTATGAAATTAGTTGTGATTTTTTGCCAAAAAGCTGTTTGCATTTTCATAAATTTCAAATATATTATTATAGCAATATAAAACGATTGCTATTAGTGAAATTTTGCAGGAAAAGGTAGCCGTTTCTCAAATTTTGAAAAATAAATAGGATCAGTTTACTTTCATGCACATTTAAATGTACACTGAACATCTGGAAAGAAACATCGGAGAATCATCTGAGATCAGCGTGACGAGCTGAGATGATGTAGTCACCCGTCTGTCTACTCATCCATCTGTATACACTCGAATTAGTCTCTCTGTTTTTGAGATATCGATCTGACAATCCGTACAAACTGATCGACCAAACTAAAGTCCTTGTAAGAAAAACTCTTTTATTTGTCAAGATCGGACTACTATAGCATACAGCTGTTACATGTACTACTATTTGTAGTAAATATTATAGTAAACCATAGAAAAAATCGATTATTTAAAAACAGCTTGCCCTGCAGCATATTGTCTAAGTGCAAAACTCTCAACAGGCCAGAGCAAATGGCAAAATAACGCAATCAGAGAATTGCAAAAACCTGGCGCCATAACAAAGATAAACAAATATCCATGACATAAACACAAATATAAGAGTGGCAGTGTTGCTTCATATTTATTTGTTTGTATATAGGCCTTAATACTTATAAATAAAATGACAAGCGCACACACAAAAGCACATACTATGAGCCTATGGTATGCCACCGGGCGTATACGTAACATCCATGCCGATATGCATGTGGGCGTGTATGTGTGGGGCAGTTGCTGCTAGCGCAAAACTGCAAAGCGCTCCGAACGAGCAGACAATCAGCCAAGCAACGGTTTTTCGTTGATGTTGTTGTTATCCTTGTTGTTAGGCCTTAAGTGTGTTTCGCTTATCTGGCACACTTTCATCTTATTAGGCACCTTATCGATTTTCATACGCTTGCGGCAATTGTGCACGCGTTTGGGTATTAAATTGAATAAATTCTCGTGGAAAAACCAACAGCACCGAATAGTCGTAAAATAAAATAGCATAAAATATGGGCGTGTGTTTGTGCGTGTGTGTGCATATTATATACGATTATATATGAATACGAAAAATGGTAGAAACTGATGCAGAGCGTAGCTGTTAAGTAACACGCCGTTAGGAAAAGCAATAAGAAAATGCTAAGCAGATGAAATATGGCAAATGAAGTAGGCTGTGTAGAGCAACCGAGCAGAGGCTGCAATAGTTAATGTACACACAAATAAACGAAAGCAAGCAAGGACGACTGAAATTGGAATATATAAGAGAAAAGCAGCTACATTTTTGTTCATATTTAACGGAGCAAATGGTGATACCACTTGCCAGCACTACAACAACAGACGCTGGAGAGCACAAACGATGAGTCGCAGAAGCAACGGTGTATAGCTCAAGCGCCACTTGAGCGTCTTGAGCGCACTGAATGGCTTGAGTGTGCGCGGCGAGAACGAAACGAGTCACAACAGAGTGACAGCAAGTAGACACCTAACAACAATCGCAACAATTGCGGCATGGCAGAAGGCAATAGGCATGACATGACACCATTGCAGCGCGACAGCGATGTCAGAGCGACAGCATCGATTGCTAGATAAGTGGAAAGTTAGGTGCTGGGAGCGATGTTATCATATCTGGTTTTTTTATGTGGTGTATTATCGCTTAAAGCGAAATAAAAAAACTCGCTTAAAAGATGTTGGGGGTGCATACTATAGAATCTAACCTTTACTAAACACTGTGAAATGCGCTACTATGGCTCTGCTGGTTGCTATAAAACAATATTTTTAATTTTATTTATTTTAGATTGTTGGTTGTTGCTATACTTTGATATCTAACATTTTTGCTAAGCTTTAAGCCCAAAATAATTTGAAAAATTTTGTACGCAGATGGTTATTGTAGGAAGAGCTGCAATATATGGTATATGGTGGTTAGTTGCGGTACGTTTTTTTACTTACTTTTACGCACTTAAATGGCGATAGAAAGAATTGAGAAACATCTAAGTCCATCTACTGAAACCTAGTCACGTATTTTCCGACAAGATGCCGAGGCATGATGTTACACTATATTGGCCTCCATATGTATCTCCACTTACATGTATGATAATAATAACAAAATACGGTTTCGTGGATATTAAGCAACAGGTTGAAAACCAATGTACCCTTGGAATAAAACATGAGCTCTCTGTAAAAAATAATAACTGTGTGTAATGCCACACGCCTAGCTTTAGCTAATGCCGCATATAGAAGGTATGAAGCTTCCATTATTTCTTTAGATTGCATTTCGAAGAGCTTGAATCTTAAAATATTCTAACTTGCTCAAAAAATAATATTATACTTGTATTAATAAATTTTTCAGATATAAACTATACTCTCACTAAATATAGAATACAACTTTATTGTCTTTGTTGAGACTTTTTATACGTTCTTGCGGTTCGTAAGGGGTTTTTGAATTTCGAAATTGAAGCAAACTACTCACAAATTTATTAACAAAATTTTAAAATGTATAAACAAATTTCCTTATGATATCAAATTTTCAAAAAATACCTCAATTTTACTCCCGCTATTCACTTTAGCATCTGCATTCACCACGCCCTTTTTAATATTTGCAACCACTTGCTTATATAATGTAATTTTTACACACATATCCGCTTTATCTTTAATACAATCCACTTTATTTGCTTTTGTCTACTCCACTTGCTCCCAACGGCGACTGCTAGCTACTTATAGCCCCTTATTTGTTTCAAATTATTATTTTTACTTTCCACACGACTGCTCACATCAGCGAGGCTGTCATGCACAAGTAAGCATGCGCACATAAACACAGGCACTCACTGGCGGCTTCTGCGAAAATCGCACAGCCAGAAGAATGCGCGACCTTACCAAATCGCTGAGACGATAAGCACATATTCAGCTGGAAATTGTTACATACTCATAGATTGTTGCAATTGCAGGCGCTTGGGAGAGATTTGTGGAGTTTTTCAATACAAATTTAAGTACAAGTATATTTCGATAGCTTTAGGAAATATATTTCTGACAATAAGCTTGCACTTTGACCAAAATTTCAGGCTTTAAGCTTCAAGAATAAATTGCAATTAAAGCCTCAATACTTTTGTCTATGAAATTTATCATTCAAAGCTTTATTCTGCTCTCTTTATAGTACAAAATTTAAACAAACTAGAGGAAACCTTTGCATCGTGCTGCAAAATTTCACTTTGTGGTGGATGTCTTATGCACACAGACTTGCGTTCAAAGTTCAATTTTACATGGTCACATATTCTCAAGGTCATTTGTCATATATCACACTGCTACAAAGGTAGACAGATAAGAAAGCAATATATAAGCGTGTGTGCGTGTGTGCGTGATTGCAAACTTGAGCTGTTCAACTAACTGTGGTCAATTGTAAGGCACAAGGCTGTCTACCCGTGCGGTTAAAGTTAGCAAAGTAGCGGCAGAAAACGATTTGTATATAAAAGAAACTAAAGCAGTAGTAATAAGACGAGCAAAAATGAGGCAAAAGAATAACTACACGTGCACAATGACCCTTAAAACGGCCAATGCACTTTTGGAAAATTGACCAAATTGCTTGAGTGCAGGTGCTTGCGCCGCTGTTCATGCTAGAGGCGTTCGCTGCTCAATGCTGGCTAACTGCGAACTTTGACGGCGATAAAGCAAAGTGTGTGTGTGTGTGTGCTCACAATAACAAGAAAATATTTGTAAGAAATTTTCGTTCAGACAATCATACTAGCGCATACTTATAAATATTATATATAGATATTTGTATATATCCATCATGCATGCGCTAGCAGGCCTTGTCGGCCCATACAGGTGTTGCGGCTAGCCCATTATCTCCGTTTTTGTAAAGAAAATAGTACAAAAAAAAAAATATTTTTGTTATAACAACATTGTTTATATGGAAAAAGCCCACAAACGACTGGTCAGTTAGTACACATATCATTTTCTTTACTCTTTTATTACCATTTTTTACCTTAACGGCCACAAAATCGAATTGCCAATTTTCGCACAAACAAGCGAGCTCTATTGTTGTTTGATACTTTATAACTTGTTATTTTTTTATTTATATTCAATATTTATATGTAGCGCTTATTTTATTATAAGCAATGTTGAGTGCTGTTATTGTTTTCATACGTGCTGGCTGCGCAATAACAATGCTCTCTAGTGGCACGACTGCCGGTAGGTAGCAATTGGCAGCGCCAATATCACGATTTGCTCTTCAACACCTTGCACGCCGCGCACACACATGTCTACACATACACACAAACACACCTTTATATATATATATATGTGTAGCGTGGCATTTATTGCATTGTACAATGTAGTTACTTTCCATTATCAATATTGCAGGCAATGTGTTACCGCAAATTTTGTATTTGTACATTGAAATTTGTGTTTACAAGCGCTACATGTATGTGGCGTGTGTTGAGATGGTGGTAAATTAAATAAAAAAGCTTAAACAAGAAAAAACGTGGCACCGAAGCCATAATACCCTTCACACATGCACACGTTTCCATACAAGCATTTGATTTTAATTGTTTATTGTGTATGGCCGCTTGAAGATACCTTGACAAATTAAAGAGTTTATCTTACAAGAACTTTAGTTTGGTCGATCAGTTTGTAGGGCAGCTATATGCTATAGTGGTTCGATATCGGCGATTTCGGCAAATGAGCAGCGGAAAGAAGAACACGTGGAAAATTTCAGTTCGATAACTCATGAACTGTGAGACTAGTTCGCGTTTATACAGACAGATAGACAGACATGGCTAAATCGACTCAGCTCAACACGGTGATCTTTTATGTATATTTTTATAGGTCCCCAAGGTAATCTTGGTGTTGCAAGCTTCCTAAAAAACTTAATATACACGGTTCCGTTTATAATAATTTTAAAATAATAAAAATTAAAAAGTGTTTAGCTCACCAAGCCACTATTTTACATGTTTATTGTTGCTTTTATATTATTTCCAATAATAAAATATACAACCACACAGTCGTTAAATAACGTATACTAATATATATATATATATATATATATTTTAATAAAATACCGAAATGATAAAAAAACAACAAAATACTTAACTGTGATAATCGATTTGCGCACATGGCGTATACGTAACATTTGCTGCTGGCATAGATTGCGTTAGCTGTTGCTTTCACTGTCTGTTTTTTATTGATTTGCTAGAACCTTTTTCGTTTCATTACCACTTGAATTACTTATGTACTTGTGCATATTCACATACATACACACGCACATAGATATACAGACGTATCACATATGTGTATGTATATATAATATCGTTAGCTCTTTTGGTTTGTGTCCATGCAACAACATTGTTTTTTGCTGTCAATATGTTAGCACATCTCGTACTTTTGTTGCATTTTGTTGTTATTTATCATTGCTTACACCATATACATTATATTTTTGTTACTATTTTATCGTTCAACTATTGCTTTCCACTTACCTTCTAGATACTTTTCCCTACAGTTTGCTGCCACAGTCGCTCGTTTTTGCCTGTCTTTTGTTTTACGGGTATATTTTTGTATGCCCCAGAGTATTGTGCATTCATTCAATTTATATTACGATAACAATGAGTGCACAAATAGACAGATGGTGTATGCGTAAATACAAAGTACAAATATATTGAAAAAAGCTCATTCTTGTAGTAAAAAGGATATTTTTTTGCGACAAATTTCTATGTCAAAAATATATTTGGAGATTTTATGTTGCTGCGGCAGGTTATTGTTAAAAATAAAAGCTCTCGCTATATCACCAGATTTTACTTTAATCATAAAAGCGTCAGTTGAGAGAACCTGTTGTTTTTTGAATCGTTGAATTTTGCTAAGCCTTAAAAATCACATATAAAAATTTTTAATATTATATAAATAGCGGGATTGCAGATCGTTACATTTTTCTCACAAATCCAGCATATTCTTGGAAAAATATTATTATTATTATTACTTAAGATGTAGTATTAATAAATTGCATATTAAAGCACTTAACATTTCCTCGAACTGCTAGCCACATGTGACCATTTGAAAGTAATAATTACTTCAGCAATTCATTGCTCCCATATGGACCGCTTAAATTTCAAAGTAACTGCATATATATACACAGAAATTTATAAAATATATAGTATTGTGTATAAACAGCTAAACTTGCTGACCTCTTCGTTTTAGCGCCGGCAATCAAAGCGCTGAAGTGTGCCATTACAGCAAATACAACGAAGAGTTTTACGTGCGATTATCATTTCGTGTTGCTGTTTGGTGGGCAAAACGCTGATTGTGGCAATTTATTGCTCAATTTATTTCATAAGCGTATTTATTTGTGCTGCCTGGCGGATAATGATTTTTCAAATTTAATTTTGTGTGATAAATGTGTAATGCCAACGAATTTCAATATATTTTCATTATATCTCTACGTACCTTTGTGTGTATATTTATGTGTGCACGTGACATATAAAAACGTTGAATTGCATTATTGCATGATATTCATTGAATTGCATATTAAAATTGTTCTGGCTCATAACTTGTCAGCTTTGCTTAAAATATGCGAGTAATTGAAATTTGTGGTATATTAATAAATAAAGTGCTGTGTATTTATTGTCTTTATATATTAAACAATTGTATTATATAGCTGAAAGCTCTGCGTTGTTATGAAGAAAATTTTACAGAACAGATATTATAATTTAGGATATAGATAGATTGCAGTTTTAAGCACTCAATACAACAAATATTAACTACGATTGCACAAAAGCTAAAACACCCTTCACAGATAGTAAAGATTCCTTTCAAGCACTTGATTTTGTTCGGTCAGTTTGTGCGAAGATTGTACCATTGCTTTAGACAATATTCTGTGCCAAACTTTTATCACAATTTTTAGTTTATATGGCAGCTATATGCTTTAGCGGTCCGATATCGACGATTCCACCAAATAAGCAGTTTCTTAAAGAGAAAATAAAGTGTGCAAAATTTCAGCTCGAAAGCTCGAAAACGTAAGGACTAGTTTATATACAGACAAAAGAACAGATAAACATAGCTAGATCGACACAGCTTCTCATGCTGATCATTTCTATGTATATTGAACAGGGATACCATGCCATACAAACTGACCAATATAGATCTTTCTATACCCTTTCATGCTATAAAATCCTTCAGAGTGTATTATAACTTTGTTGCAGTCTAAGTTAACTTTTTTTTTTGTTTTTATTTACTTTGCACATCTCAACGTTTTTGAACGAAAAGAAGCCGCAAGCACTTATAATACTCATAAGCTTTTTATATAAAGTACATATCCGCACACATACATATTAGTTTAAGCAAACATACAGATATACATTAGGGTAGAGCCTGAGGGTAAAATTAAAAATTTGCTTAAGATGAGGGTAAAATGTGTAGATTATAAAAAAAAAAAATTTAGGAAAACAAATTTTTTTTAACATCTAGATTGCCGCCTCTTACTTTTAAAGTAAATTTCCAGCTAAAATTTTTTTTGGTGTGAACTTTTCACATTTATATAAAAAATTACCGAATTTGGCGGTTTTTGACTCAAAACTTATTTTGACGCTTAAGGAAAGCATGTTGTCGTGTAAAACTTTTTTTTAAAAATCCAATATTGACCACAAAATTTTTTTTTTAGTTTATAACTTTCAATTGTCTAGAAAGAGGACTCTCCACAGCTTCTAGAACACGTATCAAAATTTTTTTACGAAATAAAAATGTTAACTCGAAATTTACTTTAAAAGTGAATGCGTCGGCCGCCTCTAGATGTTAAAATTTTTTTAATTTTTCCAAAATCTTTCTTTTCTTATAATCTACAAATTTTACCCTCAGACTAAGCAAAAAAACCAAATTTTTTTTGCTCCACCCTAATATACATATTTAAAAACATCTCGCTACAGAATGAAAGCGTTAACGGTAAATAATTGGCATTCCCCACTGAATTTGTACACGCCAAGCGACTATAACAATTAAACGTAAGATTATGGCATTGACTCACACATTAACATACAATACACATATTCTACAATAAATTCCTATGTACGTCATAATCCATGCACGGTCATCACCGTCTGGGCGGCGTCTGAGCGCAATACCATAACACGAATTCAGACACACACACAAGCAAACAAGTAAATGCGCGCAACAATGACGATGCAATGCAATCACTGCTAGGCAGTTGCGTAGGCGTTATTGCTTATATACAAATGTAACAGCGCGCATAAGTGCAATTGCAAGAAGCTACAAATGAACTAACACACAAATATGTTACCCATACAAATGAAAATTTTCGTCTCCACATGTCGTCACGTCATTTCGCGTGCCTACTCTATACGCTGCCAACTCAACACCGCGCAGAATACAGCACACTGCCAGAAATACGCATATAAATGACCATTTACATACATATGCGCCTACAAGTATGCAGCAAATATATTGCATTCCCTGCGTTGGCGCTTTTGTATGCTGCAGTGTATTGGCTATTTGGCGCCAGTGCAACAACACAGAAATATTTCGTACACCGGCATTGTGAGCTCTGCATACCTGTACATACACACATGGACATACTGACATAAATGCATACATTGATTGCTATTGTATGTAGATGTATGAGTATGGGGAGCATTCGTTTGCATACATTTTCAATTTCTTGTGCATGCATTCAACAATCAGCGCCGTATTTGCATATACGCAGACACACACACACATATATGCATACGCTTGTTGGCGTACAATCATAATCTCTTGGAATTCTCCAGGCCGCGAATTGCATTGTAAATACCACAAATGGCATATTTTCGTGGTAACGTTGCCGAGATTGCAGTTGTATGAACGTTATATGTCGGATTGAGAAATATTTTTCGGTGCGATACAGTTATGCGGGGGAAAATGACAAAAACAAATTGTAGTTTTTTGTTTGCAAGCGTTACAATTTTGCTTTTATGAACTTCAAGAGACTGAAGTAAACTATAATTAGTGTTCAGCTAATAGTCTCTGATTGGCTCTAACTTTGTCTGAAATATATTATCCATAAAAACTATTATAAATTACGTGTTAAAGTACCTTTTTTTAAAATCATCATCGAATGTTAACAATAGAGGGCCACCAAATTTTGTTAATATATCACATATATTGACCAATATATATGGCAAAAGGTCAATCGAAAAGTCGAAAATCGTAGTATTGCCACTCTATTATCGGTGTGAATGCTTTCCAGAAAAACAATACAGTGATCCGATAACTTAAAGCTAAGCTTGACCTAGAGCTCCCTACAGAAAACTCCCCGCCAACCTACCTTTCTAGCTTCGACCCAACCGTGAAAATGCTCACTGCGCCGCTTCTCCTGCGACTCCTCCCTATCCATATTTCCCTCGTCGGTAGCGAGCATAGAAGAAGACACCACGACTAGCCTTTATGACGCAGTGATGCTAGTTTTCTGGAAGGCAGTTGAAGGAAAAGCTTGTTCAGCTCCCTTCATATACCTAGTTTCCTCGAACATTAAAGCGCACTTCGCAACAATACACCAGCCGGCAGTGTACACTTGTGGTATGTGTAAAATTGCATTAAGTAGCTATTGTTGGTGTATTCCGCAGTTCAACAACAACAAAAGTTCACCTTATTACCAGAAACATTTATAAAATTTCATTAAGGCATATAACAAATCGAACGTGTCAGCCTTTGATTCTAAGGACCTCATATTTGTGATCTAGAGCTTTGACGGGTATAAAATTTTATATATTTATAAACCATTTGTTCTAAAGGCTAAAATAAACTGAAATATAAAATGCTTATTATCGGAAATCCAATTGAGTATAAAATGGAACAATAGTGATTATTAAGTTAAACTCAAATTACTACCACCTTGTGCACCAACAACAGAACTTCTTCAAACATAATTGTAATACGGTCAACAAACTTTCCAAGAACGGAATTAAACTAACTCAACAACCTGCAAATCTCATAAATTGCCTACAACAAGCAACGAAGTATACACTGCCGTTATAAATGCATGCTACGCCCAAAAATATGCCAAACGAAATTATCAGCCAAGCAGCAACATGTTAGTTAAGGAGCCGCCTAAAACGAATCATGCGAAATTAATCAAAAAAATATGCTTTAATTTAATTAAATTCTATACCACGCCTGGGCGTATGCAATAAATTATGAGCGCCGCACACAGCCACATATCCAAAGCAAACACATACCACAAACGCAGAGAGGCTGTTTGCTACGCCACACCCACCACAAATAGCTAACCAATATAAGCGCACATTGCTAAATACATATCAACTGCTTTACTTGTACACATACATGCATACACACAGGCACAGCCATAAATTTGAAATAGCAAATGATGCGCTTGAGTGCAACTAAAAATATGCAAAACTTCTAAATGGCACATTGCCGCGCACTTTATGCAATCATTGCTGCTTTTATTTTATTTTAGCGAATACCAGCGTATGTGTCGGTGTGTGTGTGCAACATTTATGCACTCATTCTCTAATTTACTCATGCATGCTGGCCACAAATGGCATTGCAGCGTGCGGCAAGCGGATGAGTACGCGAATATTTTATAAAGCATACGTGGCAGCCTAAAAGCATGCAATATTTTAATGTACAAATAAAGAGTTGCCGCTGATAAAGAGTTGCCGCTGTGTTGGCTTTTGCAGGCGAATGTGCGGTGACTATGTCTGACATTTGGCTGCTGGTTGCGGTGTGAAGTGGTTTGCGCGCATTGCACGCAAAAATGTAGGCAAATATGTGAAATAGATAATTTGCGCTGTAACTAAATTTATGCAGCATTTGTTGCATCATCAACTATTTAGTGGCGCAGCATAATTTAGGGTGTGGGTGGATTGCAAGTGAAAGACTGCCGCTACATTAATGCACAAATTGCCAGCGACTTGTTTTAATTTACTCCCGCCGTCAACGACACCACCACCAACCAGCAACCACACACACACAATTGCAAGTGACACTGGAATTAACCTGCGATCGTGTCGGTAGCCTCTGGCGCCCAACGGCGCGCCCAAGTGTACATTTCATTTCATTCACATTTGCCGGAGTCATTCATTTTGTTGCATTTATTTGCATTTGGCAAATAGTTTGTTACAACACGAGGCAAAAAGAATAGAAACACACAACAAAAACAACAGTAACATTGCAAACATTGTGGTCGTGACTAAACAAAGTACATTTGCCGCTTACAATTTGTTGTAATAGCATTTTAGGGGCTCTTTCTGCATTTACTGGATTGCTTTGCTGCTGCGCTGCCATTTATTATTGCCTACATTTGAGCGCTCGAACATGAGCGCACATCGATGCTGCTAATGAACACCAAATATGCAATTAGCACAAAAGTTGAGTTATTTCGGCACAAATATTTATTTGCCATTTTGACCTTACGTTCACTTGCAACTTGCTTGTGGCGCACGTAGCAAACCCAGCGTTATGTATAGCCCGGTATACGCCTACTGCTATGCAAGAATTCATTGCTTTCACATTTCGTTGTTGTGCTCTGTAAGCTCTCGTTTGTTGTTATTGTTATTTTTTTGTTTTTGTTTGTTTCTTTTTTATGTTGATGAATTTTGCTGTGGCACGTAATGTGGAAATTAATAAGCGCCAACGAATGTATTTCGTTACATATGTATATGTAAACAATTAGAAGCACGTTCTCTAATTCACATATAAATAATTACACATGTAATCGTACATGGCTACGGACTGTGTTTGTAGATATGCGCGGCACCCTGTGGTAGCCACCACAAGTATATTTATTAGCTACTAATGCTTGGTGGCCATAAACTTGCAAAAGTAAGCGGGATGCTTGTGGTACCTCGGTATTATGGCTTACACATATACGCTACCTTTGTGCTTGAGTTTGTATGTGTGTAGACTTTTATACCCAAATATGCTGATTAGTTTGCTTATAATAATTAGTTTGTTGCATATTGCTTACTCATATGGTAATTAAATGCATATATCGGATTTTTCAACTGTATTTGTGAAATCTGTTGAAGAACTAATAGCCTTGTTGATTCGTTAATAGCCTCTTATGTACAGTATTGTGTAAAGTGAAAGCAGTAATTCAAATAATATTATAAAATGACATTTTATTCAATTATCTTAGTACGAAAGATAAAATAATAAACCTTAAAAGCGACATTTCAAATAGTTTTCTGCTCTCGCAATATATAGTATAATAGTTTTGCGTAACTAACGGTTGTTTGTAAAAATAATCGTAATGAAGTTATGTATATATAAATAATCAAGATGACGAGACGTATTGAATTCCGAGTCACTATATGTCTATCCGCCTGTCCGTGGAAGCGATAACTTGAGTAAAAATTGAGATATCTTGATAAAACTTAGCAGCCAAGGGAAGTCGGTATTGCTGATGCGCGTATTCAGATCACTACCACGCCCACAAGGTGCCATAACTAAGTCTTCAAGCACCTTTTTGCAACTCTTTAAACACTGTAAAAATGGGTAGAATCAGATAATAATCACGCCCACTTATCATAAAACTATTATGTTTTTAATTAATACAATTCCGATAACTCACTGTACACATGCTTTGAGTTTCACAACCAAGTTGGTACAAGCGGCCGTTATAGAAAACGGTATCACAGTTGGACAAGGCTCATGCCAACGCCTACTCATAGGTGAAATCCTTTATCTCAGTAACTCAATATTTTCTACCAAGTTGGTTGCGTAAAGTTACCCAAATATTACTCGCTGTGAAAGTGGGCGAAATCGGATGATAACCACGCCTATTTCCCATATAACACAACTTTAAATTCTATCTGATTCTTTCACTTAACAGTATAAAACATCAAACATCATCAGAGTAAAGCATTTCCCAAACACTGTTCTCAAGTTATTTGATCTTACGCCCAAAAATTTTCGCAATCGTACTATTAACTTTCAAGCAGACAGACACCAAATATGTGAACCGCATTACATATGGCGTGACTTTTTACTTTACATATCGGTCAATCAATCAGTTCTAGTGTTAAAATTATGGAAAAATATTTTTCTGATGACATCATATTCCTTTGCCAAAAATGAGTCCAGTTGACTTTATACCGTGTATATCGGTCAATATGTAAGATATCTTTGCTATATATACTATATACTATAGTTTAATGCCAAAAATTATTTTCCATGCACGAGTTACCCCAGCTCCCATATAATATTATACATATAATGATTTTTATTAGTCCAGAATGCAATTGGGATTTCAAATGCTTTGGTTGATATATTCCTCATATACCCCATTATTAAATTTATCTCTTTTGATTGAGTTAAATTCCAGTTAGTTAGGTCTTAAAATTAATATTTTGCATATGTAAAACGTAGTACTGAAACTGAGTCTATGACTTATAATAAACATAAGTTAAGATGATACCAAATTTGTTTGCAGCTCATATGGTTTCTTCCAACAATGAGTGTTGAATTATTTTTGCTCTGATGTTTCGCGTAACTTTAAATGCTACCAACGACCACTTTGAGATAAGAATCGCTATGGTTGCCTGTTGCCTCTTCTAAGTCAAATCAGCAAGGCCTAGAGCTGCCTCTGATATTAGTCAAACGTTTAAAGTGCAGAATACACTGTTGTCAGAGCAACTCGCCTAATTTTATTTTTAATCACTAAAAAAGTTATACAAGATGGTTTAACGCTGGAATAAGTTCAATAAAATTATATAACTTATCATTTTATTGTCTTATGAATTTTATTAAAATATTCACTGTTTGAAAATCGTAAAAAAATGGATTAACGACCAATATTTATAAATCTAATTTAATTCAATTATTCTTCACAAGACTGTACCTAAACACCTACATTAGCATTATCCTCATCGCAATATATGCGCTCATGTAAGTCCTTGTTGCTCTACCATATATAAATTTTCGCAGCTTAACGATAATTTTAAGCACTTTATACACGCCCGCTTCTACAATTAAATTATCATTGTTGTTTTTCCATAGTAAATTCGCATTTTTTCTATATCTTACCTAGTTTTATACTTTTAGTTTTTCGCACCCGCTCCGGCGTGTTTGTTGTTTTATAATAAACATGAAAATTTAAATGTGTTGTAAGTGGATTAGTGTTTGGTTCGGTGTAAATTTTAAGTAGATTAGCGAGCGGATTTGTGCGCAATTAAACCAGCGAGTATTGCATTAAGTTTATGCTAAAGCAGTAAAATAGAGCTTGCAAATTTTGATATAGGTGCTTCATGTGATGGCTGGTGCTTTGCGTGCGGTGGAAATTTATGAAGTGTAAAGTGTAGTTAATTAAGTAGTTGAATATCATCAGAATAAGAGTTTAAGTTAAAGTAAGAGGTAAAGCTTTTCCAAATTTTAGGAATGTAATAAAATTATTATAAAGTTCTATTTTTTAACTAAATATTCTTAGTAATCATAAAAACTAACTGCAACTATTTTCCTGAAATTTTATCCACACCAAAGGCATTTGCCTTAAAATCCTAAAACTACAGTAATCAAACATAAATAAATCTTCTTTCTAACTTTACTCAAGTAATTATTCAGATAATTTTTAAAGAAAAGTTTGCTGAACTTATATTTACGCCTCGCCAGAAAAATTCAAATCGTTTGAAATTAATCTAACAATTAAGTAAAAATTGAGAAGACTCTAACAACATACTAACTGAACTGTGCAAGGAAGCTACACATAATATTTTAAATGTCCATGATTTTTGTACAACAACACCAAGCTATTAGCAGTTTAAGGTTGCCTTGATACAAATATTCAAACAGTTACATTCACAAATTCTTTTCAAGCTATTTTTTTTTACCTTTTAATCACTTTTTTAATTTTTAAGCGTACAACTTTTTAATAACTAAAACAAATTTGCACTAAATATAATTATTAAATTAGTGGTTAGCCTAAAGGTATGCTGCTAATATTCGCTTAGTACACAGCTAAGACTATTAGCATGCTTTTAGGCTTGCTAACTGAGTCAGGCTTGAAATGCCTATCTAATTTTTGGAAATTTCGAACAATGTTTGGAAATTTTTCACGCTAGCAATAATGTATTCTCAATTAAATGTTGCCGTAACACATTGATTCGGTCTATTTTTTTTCCAAAATTATAACCACTTTCACGGTTTCTCTGTGTGTTTTTCCATTATTTAGGACACCTTTCGACTAAATATCAGCAAAAAATTAGCGAATATCCTAAAGGTACAAAAACTCGTTTAGTGCTAAAATTATTAGCATACTTTTAGGCTGTGTGTTATCAACTGGAGTTTGTCCTAAAATATAAATAATTAAATTATATTCTCTTTATATCAGCCCACAATAATTTGGTTTTTTTAGTACTACTTTTCCAGTTATTTGACGTACAATTTTTCAACAATTAAGACAAATTTCGCAAAAAGCTCACCGAAAAAATCACCGGTTAGCCTAAAGGTATGCTACAAGTAACCGCTTAATACGCAGTTAAAATTATTAGCATACTTTTATGCGGCTCAAAACACTGTTTTTCTTGAGACAGTGGCATTAAACATTTAAAAAAAGATATATAAGATTTTTTTTACAAATTTAAATCAACTTACCGAAAATACAGCTGAGTAGTTGCCCAACTCTGCTCACGCCTCAAGTGACCCTTGCGCAATGGGATGAGATTTTGATTGCAGCAACAGCAACTCGCCTCTCAAGACAGTACTTTTCACACACTCCTCTTTGATTTTATACAATTTTCAATACGAACACTTCACTGTTAAATGCTGCAGTTTCTGCAACAAGCGATTTGCTCTCGAGATTTCGCACGCACAGAAAGAAACAAAAAGTGGTGAAAATAAATATTTTGTTAGTAAATGCTTGCGTTGCTCGCCTAAAATGTTGTTTCTCGCTTGTATTGCTTAATTCGATTTTTCTGCACGAAAAGCAAAAATAGCAATCTGTGTAGCTGAGCAGTCCAAAAGCGCACGAGATGAAGAATAAACTTTCCCAAATTATTCTTGCCTGCGATTTCTTTTATTTCTTCAGATCTTCTTAAGCATTTATTTTACGTTTTTTATCTATAAAAAGCTATAAGTTTTAACAGTTTTTTATATTATTATTTTTTTTCACTAAATGTTTTGTATTTTCTTGTGCTTATTTTTCTGTTTTGTTCTTCACTTATTTATTACCATTTATTCTGTTGTTCCAGTTTACGCTAAAATTTTTCGCTGCAATTATTTCGCACGATTCCGCTCTGCACGCTCGCCGGCGCCCACACTTGCTAGCAGCTGTACGCTTTTACGCTTTGCTTGTTTTGCTTACAATGCCGGAAATACGTTACAAATTACGCTCTCGTTGTTGGCTGCGAAAATTTATTTTGTTTTATAGTTTAATTCCTGCTGCAGACGTTTTAGTGTGTTTGTTGTTTATATTTTTTATTTTTTTTTCTACCTTTTGCGCTATTTCTTTACTTTCTTTAGATTTTTTAGTATCAATTATTTCGAAGCTTTGTTTTTTTTATTCACGTTTGTTGCTTTTGATCTTTGTTTCGAAGCGCTGCACTTTTTTACCATTTCCACTTCCGTTGCGCTTTTGTTGTTGCCACTTTCTTCTTACTTGGCTATACTTCACCGTCAGTGCTGCATGCTATACCTCCTGCGCTTAACAAAAACAACAGCAAATTTAGTGATTTTCAATCTTTTTCTGCAAGTCTGATTTGCTTGCCACGTCTTGCTGCAGCTTTGTTTCTATTTGATGCCAATGTTTTTTTCTTATTTTGTTGTTATTTTTTGCTTTGTTTTTAGCATTATTTTCTCTAGTTATATATTTATTTTTTCTTTATTCTGTTGTTTTGCTCCACTTCAACTTCTACTTAAGTTGCTTATTTTAAGCGCTTGCAGCATACTTTTGTAACGCATTGATTGAGTTTCCGTTTCCGCTTTTAAATGTGAAGTGATTTTGCCTTTTCTTGTATTTTGCCATCCAAAGTTGTCAAATGAGCTGCTTTATATTATTCGGTTTATTATTTCTATTCATTTACCTTGACTGTTGCAATTACGCGATTTTCGTTAGCGTTATTTTAAAAAGCACTAGAAAAGAAAATAAAACGAAAGTAGTGTATTATACGGCATGACATTAAATACAAAACTATAGTTGTAAATAAATCAGATATTCCATTTATATAAAGTATGTTTACGTGGCACTAAATAATTTTCTGTAAAAACCCAAACAAGGAAATAATAATATATTTCAAGTAAAGAAAAGTAGACTAATTAGATATGTTTGACGAGTTGTAGGCAACCGGACGGATCATAGGTTGCGAATAGTGAAAGGCCTTTATGTTTAAAGGTTACCTGCGAATAACCAATAAGCATTACCGGACAGCGTTTAGCGGCTAGAATCGAAAAATCTCATAGAGGTTTTCTATTGCACTAAATTTTTCATAGCGAATGGCAGCAGAGGAGCTCCTAGTGAGCCAACGGTATCGTTCACAGATTGGATAGCATGCAAGCGGGGGGGTAAACATGTATCAAGAAATCCCTCTGCTTTGGTGGCCTGCTCATCGAAATTGGAGGTGCAAAATTCATGTAAACTTAACACAAATTCGAAAGCAGGGACCACTGATATTTACTATCTGAGTTATATTTTGCACGGCACAACAAAAATATTTAATTTTAAGCTCGTAAAGGGTATATCACTTTACGTGTTGCCCTCTAAAAATGATTTTCTAGTTATTTATAATGCACTTCTAAAGTTCATTCCATTTCTGAGTTAAAAGCGCTTTCACCACTCATGTGTGAAAGCTTCCAAAATAGTCTGAAACCTAAATAAAATTTAAATGCTTTCGATCTAAGTCTAGTACCATAAGAGTCACATAAATTGTTTGAAGGAACTTTAAAAACCACGAGCACAAAAAATATGACTCCCAGATGGTGCTGCAGTCAGGTTATTTGAAAAACAGTGCATATATAATATAATGGATTTCTTTGTATCTTAATCGCGAGTATATAATAAATAACTAAAAAGAATTCAGATTTACAGAATTAATTTTTTTTCATCCTTCAATAATTGGTGAATCATTTTGAAAAATTTTGGTTACCCTTGCTCCCGAAACTAATCTTCTAAACGACCTCTGAAATATGATATAAGACGTTGAGGACGATTTTTCTACTTAAAACTATCACAAATCCAAAACCTAAAAAAAAAATTATTACAACAACAGATTTATTAATTTTTGACAAAATGGCGGATTTTCAAAAAACTACTTTTTTGTGAAAATATATTTTATCCAAACCAAACATTTTTTATTTTTTTGTTCTTTGAGCAAAATATTGGACATTTATTTTTTTGTTTTGGCTTAAAATGAAAAATTTCGGAGTTATGAATTTTCAAATTTCAACTTTTGAAAAAAATTCTTTCATTTTAAAAATAACTAGCCGGCCTAAGTTTTACTATTTTCGTTCAGCTTTTCAATACATTGAGTTTTTCCGGTTTTTTTTTTTTTATAAGCAAAAGGTACATTTTTATTAAGAAATATATTTTTTTCAATTCGGGACTACTTTTTACAGTCTTTTTCAATGAAAAAATCGATTGAAAAACTAACTTTAGTTTGGTTGAGTTTTTTAGATACATATTTATAAAAAAAATTTTTAATTTGTCGTTTGGAAACAAAAAACGTTTGTTGTACGAGAAAAGTTCGACCATCGAAAAAAAGTAGCTACACTTGGGAGTTTTTGTCTCAAATACGCTCATATAACTGAAATTATTTGCTGAATCAATTTAAAATTTTCGGAAAATATTCTTATATATAAGTAAATGGGATATATGAGCCAATATAATAGATTTTTTCAAAATTTACAAGTGAAGATAAACCCCGAATTTATGTTAATTAATACATAAGCTGTAACATAGATGGCGCTGTACGCACTTTCTTTATATATTTTGTGAAAATACACATATTTTTTAATAAAGATTAAAAATAAATTTTTTTTTTTTGATTTTTCACATACTCATACAGCTTTAAGTTGTGCAACTCACCTTTATTTAAGCAGTCTACGTAAGCAGCGCTTAAAGCTCGCATAGAATCGTCAGAAGTTTAGAGTTCCCACTAATTACTGTTCTTTATTTTTAGTTATATGTATGTCCACACTTGCTTATTTTAATTACTTATAAAAGTGTTTTAAAATTTATTTTAATTTTTCACTTTTTCCAAAGTCCACTTAAGAGGCACTACAATAATTCCTGATTTCGAAGTATTAACGCATATAACACTTAAATTAAGAATATAATTCAGCGCATATTAGCATAAGTACGCGTAATAACAGCACTTAAAGGCGACTTGCCTTTTTTGGCGTAAGTGTGTACAGCCAACAACAAAAAGACTGCACAGACTCAAGCAATGCACACTGCATGCAACGTACTTGTGTTGTGTTTTTGTATTGTGTACGCGTATGTTGCCGCTATACTGCTGCGCTATTAATTAATTAAATACATAATTTATGACTCAACATTAACAGAACGTGTGCACTTTAACGCACACCAGCACACATGCATACAATGCACGACGAACCACAAGTGTCTTTGGTGTGTTGGCGTTGGCGTATGAGTAATGCGGCGCACTTTTGTATTATTTTATTATTTTAGCTGCGTTTTGCGGTGGATATGTTTGCACTTTTTATTATAAATGTTATTATTATGCTTTTTCGTGTTTATGCACACACACATGCGCCCATATTTCCGCTGGCAATTGCACACACTGTCTGCTTACTTATTTATACATTATTATGACTGCTTTTGGTTGTTCTGTTTTTATTTTTTTATTTTATTAACGCAGCCGCAACAAAATAAATGGCAAACACTTTTAATTTTTTACTTCGCACTATTTTGCGCAAATTACAGCTATATTAATATGAATTTATGTGCTTTATGCATGTTCATTTGCGTATATGTTTGCCTTGTATGCTTGTTGTTGTTGCAATTATAAAAAATAACACATTAAATATTTATAAACGCATTGCGAAATTATGCGTAGCTCATTTGCTCAATGGCGGCTGTGCTGATATTTATCTGTATTTGTGTGTGTGTGTTTGTGTTTATTTTGAATTTTTTCCGCGCCTTTTCTAATTTATATGCATTTAATATTTGTTTATTGGCTTTAAAGTGTTTTGCAGTTACTGTTATTTGTAGGCTTGAATATTTGTGAACATTTATTTTGCATTAAATTGTAAGTTATTTGCAATATACGCTTATTAAAGCCGCACTTTATGTGGCGTTAAATATTACGCGTTTATTTACTTGCTTTATTAGGCGCAGCCCTGACAGCGCTAATAGTAGTGGATATGAGTTGATAGTTGCGCGTAACTGCAAAGAGAAATTTTTATTTAATTTAAATTCATGATTTAATAACTTAATTAAGCATCAAAATGTAATAATTAAGGCTGCAGAAATTAATTTGTTAAATGAGTTTGAGTGTGGTAAACAAAAATAAAGGAAATATATGGAATTTTCTCAAAAAAAGGTTTACAAAATATTTTTTTTTTTAGCAGCGGGCTTTATACAAGTAAGTTTTATTAATATTTCTTTTTAAAAATATTTTTAAGGCAGGCAAATTGCTATATCTAACTTTAATTGCAAACGCCATTGTCTTCTTCTTTCTGAAAATTTTCCAAAATTCCAACACAACATTAACACATTAACCTTGATTATGTGCTCGTATTATATCACTTGCGACAGTTCAAAGTATGCACCCGTACAAAAAGTTACTCATACGCCATGTACGGCGTCATATGGTTGCCTCATATGAATTCTTTTGTAGCTGCTATATATAGTTAAACCAATATATATTTCATTGCAAATATAAACCATGCAAAAGGACAATAAATGGCTGCTTCACATACAATTGTCTGCATCATTTCCAGCTTTATTGACCAAAAGAATTGTGTTAAACGAGAATAAGTGGAATAAATAAAATAAATCCAGCGATCGCAAATGATAAATGGCAATCAACAAAAGGGTCACCAAAGTAAGCGGAACGCTGTGTGTAGCATACGAAACCGACATAACATAAGCGTAACAATACTAATATAATTTTGTGGCAAAGGCGATATAATAAAAACCGTATAGAAAAAAATAGCTTGAAATTTGCAGTTTTAGGCAAGGAGTCAGCGGAATTGTAGCAGAACGTTATGTAACTGGCCTTGAAATGCACGGGGTATGCCAATCAGACTGAAAAGAATGAGAGTTCTTGTTTGGTGTTTATATAAATTTTAGAGAAAAATTGAGAAGCCTACACAAGTTTTCAATTTTGAAAAATTTTTTAATGCAGGATATTTTCTATGTTCATAATAAGTCTTAATTTTGCTGTCGCTTGGCAAAATTATTTTTAAGAAATTTTTTGGCAACTGCATACCGTAATTTTAAAAACGTTGCATACTTTTAGGCGCTGTAATCATTTTACCTTAATTTTTACAGCTTTTCGAAGAGATCATCATAATTCTGCTAACGCTTAAGAACTGGTTTCCAAACATTTTTTATAGTAACTTAATTTTAATTTTAAAAATGTTGCATAATTTTAGACGTAACTTTCAAAACGTTGCATACTTTTAGGTGCTATAACAATTTTTCTTAATTTTAACAGTTTCAAACAGAAAAATTTAAAGCGTTATAGGTAGCGTCGCTTTATATATGTACGGTATATATATTTAAATATATAAAAGTTAATAAATAAAACCCACACTCATTTACTTGCCACTGCTATATTTCCAACGCCACAAAAAACGACGACCTGTCTGCATAGTTCGCATAGGAATTTATATTTTTACCACAGTCTACCATTCCACTTCTCTGCGTGGTATTTTATATTTCTTCTAACCTTATTTACGCATTTTTGAGCTATTCAGCACTTCGCATACAACAGACTATGAAATAAATGTAGGTGAATAGCTATAAATAGTCAACAAACTTACTGTATGCTTTACACAAACCAGACGGACGCAATATGAAACGAGTATATATGTATGTGTGGGTATTAAAAGGTTGTTCATAAAAGAGTGTGCGTAAAATTCTAAACGCACAGACAGCGCTGTGAGTATGTAGCAAACTCTGCAACCCTGTTTTTATGTATTTTTTAAGTGCTCATTCGCTTCGTAGCACATGACGGCGAGTGTATTTGGTTAGGCAAAAACAGCTGATTGCCAACATGTTTATAAAATTTTACACATACATGTACGTCTCTCGGTGTCTGTGTATATTTATGTGTTGTAATATAAACAAAATCATAAATAACGGTGAAATGTGTGAAGAATGAGTAGAAAGTTGGTCGTAAACCGTATGGGGAAATAGAAGGAAGTTGTAAGCATAAAATAGCATAAATGAGGGGAAATGAAATATTGTAAAACACAGCAGTTGGTAATAGCAGATGAAGCATCAAAACAGTTGGCGCTCGCACTTACTACGGTGAAGATGAGGGATAAAAGAATTGTAAAAGAAGTTAAGCATATAGAGTGATAGATATGAGGCGTTATGAAAAATAAATATTAAGAGAAGAAGGATGTTACATACATGCATATATGTAGTACATAACTAAATCATTCTTATGGTGTTGTGTTTTTCAGAAAGTTAGTATAATCCAAGTTTAATAGGGTTGCCAGCTTTTTTTTCGAAAAATTTAATTTAATAAAATGCATTTAAAGGCAACACTAGGTAATCGAAAATATATTTTATTACTGTTGATTTGGCAAACAGGATTACCAACTGTTTTAAAGAAAATAATTATTAATATGTCAAATTTTGAATTTTAAGAAAATAATAAAAACTTAAACATGCACTAAACTCTGAAAATACAATCTTAATTAGCAGTCTAAAAATTATCGTACTATTATTCCAATAGGGTTGCCACCTTAATTTCTGAAAAAAAAATTTAATACATCAGAGACCAAGTCAAAATATATTTTAACGGCGTAATAATAGCGCAGAATCATTGTTCGCCTTTGGATATGCAAATTATTTTATGTAGGGTAGCCAATATTGTTCAAAAACACCTTACAATTTTTGAACTATTTTACTGATATGGAATTCGAAAAAAAACTTATTATCAAATAAATTCCTTAAAAAAAAGTATTAAAAGGTGTTGCCATAATACAACTAAAATTAAAAAAATTTCACATACTAACCGAATCATTTCTGTTTATTAGGAAGTATTTCGCACACATTTTTCTTTCCTTAAGGTATAACTTAAATATCTGCCTTAATAGAAATTAAATTGAATACGGTTGCCATGTAGTTTTAGTAATAAAAGCTAATAAAAAAGAAATACGAATTTAAAAACTCCATTTTATACTCGTAGAACAAATTGAACGCTGAGTTGCCAGCTGAAATTATTTTAAATAGACATTAACCAAATAAGTGCTCATCAAATGTTCATTTCTAAGCAATGCATATATTTTACTAATGATTTTGCATTGTTAAAATTTATTATTATGCTTTAAACGTATTCTAAAGTTACAAAAAAAGGAAATAACGACGTAAAACTCCACAACAAGGTCACTTTGCAAAACTTTTTAGTCAAATTAAAAATATATTTTATAAAATTGCATTAAAATCTGAAAAGTTTATTAGCCTTACTAACTAACTGCCACTTCACTTGGCGCTCTCACTTTTCCGTCATCAATTTATGTACGTTCTTTTTATTTCATTCCGGCTATGTTAATGCTTTGACCTGCCGCCATGCAATGTTTGCAGCTTCACAGTTTGACACTGTTCGCATTTTTCCGTTGCACTTTGTATGCGTCGTTGAGACCTTAGAAAGCACGTGTTAGGGGCCGTCGGTTCAAGTTGACACCCACATTTGCATCGTCTCACCACCAAAGTCAAAAACGAAAAAATGTTAAGCTCGTAAAAAATGCAAATTAAAAACTTATCCAATTAATTCTTGTTACAGCTAGAAGAATTTTAGGAAGGAGAACAGCAAACGAGCTTATATAATATGTTATGCTTGTTTTATGTACAGAAAAAATGAATACGCTGATGTACTGATCGGTGTGGAATGACGTTTTAAAAAACGCTTGAAAAAATAAAATAAATTACTTTAATTATATTTTAGAACAGAAATTTATATATTTTTTATTTTAAATTTTATTTTTTCATTTTGAGAACGCCCAATTTGTTTTTTTTTTTTTGAAAACAAAATAAATAATTGCACAGAAACAAACATACATATAAAAAGGGTTATCCAGAAAGTAAGACATGAAAAAGCAAGTTAATTAAGTAATCACCAATATAAAAGCCATTATCACATACAAACTTAAGAAAATGCATCTACTTTGACTTATTTTGCTAAACATTTTACTTTACCACACTAATATCTAAATAAAATACATTTTATTAACAAAAAGAAAGCAAAATAAGCAACAGGAATAGAAACAGAAACAAGACCTCACAGATTTTTTTGACAATAATGTAATTTGTACAAAAAAAAGTATACTTGCAAATACTAAAACAAAAACAGAAATGGAAACAGAAACTGAAATAGTAACAAAAACTCACAGATAAAATTGGCAAAAATGTAATTACGCCAAAAAACGTATGCACGCAAATACTAAACCAGAAACAGAAATAGAAACAGAAACAGGAACAAAAACCGAAACTCACAGATTACTTTGGCAATACGGCAATACGGCAATTTGGCCAAAAAAAAACATATGCACGTAAATACTAAAACAGAAACTGAAACTGAAACAGTAATGTAAACGAAAACAGAAACAGTAATGACAAAACGCAATATCTCATTTAGTCGAATAAATACAAACTTAATTGTAACCTCAGATCGAGAGACAGGGAAAACCAAATCGTGCTGTTCCACGCATTACAACGCCTATATGTAGACAATGCTGAATACTATAATTATTAGCGAGGACACATACCATAATTTCTGAAATTTTAAACCTAATCAAATTTTTTGCAACATTGAAACTCGTTTTTCACCTAAACATAAGACGAACACATCAAATCAGATTTATTAAATATTTGAGTTAAAGCCAGAAAATATGCACATATTAATTTTTCGCCGAAAATATGCCGTAAAAATTTTAATGTCACATAAAGCAACTACAACAAAAACCGGCTGATAAAAAGGGACACCGCAGCGAAAGCATACATTTGAGCCTGAAACACCAAAGAAATGGGTGTAAAATACAAAAGCAAAGTAAGTAACAACAACAAGCGCCACAGCTGTAAAGTAGGTAATACAGCGAGTGAAAACATGATAATAATGACAGCCATGCATGAAAGGAAAATAACAACAAAAACAACAACTGCACAAAGACGGTTGTATAAGGTAAAAACATAAGTTGCAACTGCGAAGCAACAGCTACAATGGAAAGCAGGGAAAAGCAGTGGAAAACAACAACAAACACAACAACAAGTGACAAGTAAAAGTAGCGAACCAACAATGGACGCACAAATTGCAGTTAAGACGCAGGCGACTGAGCGAGCGAAAGCAACGAATTCGAGCGAACAAGTATTGCACATGTAAATATGAATGTATACAAGGCTTGCATATGTGAGTATGTATGTATGGATGTGTGCGACGACAACTTAAAAGCCGCCAGCGCGCGCTACGACGACACTGAACTTCCACACACAAGTAATTTTATGTGTGCATTGCTTGAGCGTATTACTTATAATGCCGCGCACGGGCTGGCGCACCATGGCGTATGAGTTATAAAAAATTGCCGCTTGGAGAAAAGTTGGCACAGTAGTTGCAGCGGTGGCGCGGAGGGGCGAAAAATTTGCTACGCTTTTACTTTGCATATGAAATTCAAGCAGACAGACGCGTACACAAAGCAGCAAACGCACACACACATATACAAGCTACATGTGTGAGCAGCATAAGAAGCATAATAAGCATGCAAAAAAGTGTGTGTGTGTGAGTGTGTTGGTGAAAATGCTCGCAAATGTGTGTAAAACAAAAAAAGCGGACACGCATAAAAAGCACCGCTGTGTGGGTGCATCGTAAAATTGTCAAACTCAGTCGCGAGCAATGTTGTTTTGCTACGCTTTTTTTTATTTTAACTCGCCTTAAAATTACGACATATGCAAATGGCCTCACACACGAGCGCATAAGCGTAAGGTGCATGTGTGTGAGTGGCACCGCGTAAGCAACTGCCAAAACGTATGACATAAAGTAGCGCTTAAGCTTTTACACTTACACACACATATGCATGAATGTGTGTGTGTGTGAAAGCTACTCGCCGTACTTACTTGAATTGTACGAAAATAAAAATAATATATTTACAGCAGCAACAAAAAACAAGTGCGCTACGCTGTCAAAAAGCATAACTTGCCACGAAATTATGCAAAGTTACGCGCCACAAAGTGGCACAGACACGATAAGCACTTCAGCAGCTACTTCATACACTTATGTGTCACACACACATACACGCGCTCTCCTAAAAGAAATTGTTACTTTCACACTCACATCTATTACACGCAGTGCGCGCTTACTCCTTTAACTTGCTCACTGTCACTTATCGCTTGAAAGCTGCTCATTCACATATACAAACGCATATCACTCACACACATACAGTCATTGTTCTTGTTTACCTATTTGCTTACAGTTATTTGCGCTGTTTGCTGCATTAACAATTTATTGCCTTTCACTTTATTTCACTTCTCTTTTGGCATACTTTTCATTCATTTATTTATAATTTTTCGCCCATTTGCTTATGAAATATTTGCCGTTATTGACCGTAGCACAAATATGTTTATTTATTGTGATTTTAAAATATTATCGATTGCACTAAGATAGAAATCAAATGAAATTGCTTGCTTTTTTAATGTTTGCAATCACAATTTGTATAGTGTGAGGCATGAAATTGCTTAACAGAAGTCACTTTGCGGAATTTTGTTGATAAATGTCAGGCTCATAAAGACATTTGATTTGTTTGGCATATTTATTTCATATATTTAATGCTTAAATTTCTAAAGCAAATATCGGTTTGCTTGCGACAAGAAATTAAAGCATAGATCTTTAAAAAAAAATTCATTTTCATATTAATAGGTTTGTTTTGACAAAAAAAAAAATTCAATAAAATTTTATGAATTTTTAGTAATGAAAAGTTTAAATATGCAACTGTTTGGTATATTTCTTCAGATATTTACCAAAAACCAAACATATTGCTACCAAATAAATGAAATCACATACATGTATCGGTTCAGCGCTCATGCTTGGTGCTCATGGTTTAATTTTTTATGTGACAATCTAGTCTGATACCTAAAGACGTCAAAAAATGCTTACAAAATTCTTCTGCATTCATCAAATATATTCAAATTATACAATTTCTTCAGTAAATTGTTAAAATAGTCAAAATTAAATAAAGAGTTATCTTTGCGCCAAAATGTATACTGCTTAGTCTTAAGCTTCTTCACCTTATTGCTTATTCTTGCATACTTTGTGGCGCACTAAAGCTAATTTTTATTAAAGTTAAACACACGCTCTAAAAATATATACGGTAAATGCCAAAAATATTAGTTTTTAAATTCTTTACCATCTAAACAAATTTGACCTGGACGGACCAAAACAACAACAACATTATAACAAATTTTCTCTCCAAATAAAATTATAATCATAACAAGCGTATACTAGTACATACATTATTCAATGAAATTAGTGCAACTTTAAATGTCATTATAGTAAGTGCAGACATTTTATTCCTTTACATAAATTTTTCTATTAAGGAATTAGAAACCTATAAACTCAAGCGTTACAAAGCACGTTTTAATGTTTTTAATTCATTGCTTTTGAAATAGGTTCCTCTTGAGATACTGAAAAAAGCCAATCTCCTATTCACTATTTACATTCTTTCAAATGGGTTGGTCTTTTGGTTCAAATATAATTCGTCACTGCTCACAAATATACTGTTTACATGTATTAGAGAATACTATGCTTTCAAAACTCTGCCTCTATCCTTCTCAACTGAAAAGTTAATCAGATTTATAAGGAAAGATATGTTTTAAAATGAAACTAACTAAATTTGTTGTAAACATGCTAAACTAGCAACCTCATTGTAACCCTAAATAAAGATTAAACGTTTTCGGTAATAAAAAATTTCAGAAACCAAATTCTGAAAAGGATGCCAAAAATATGTTTCAGTTAACAATTTGAAGATTTACATTTCGGTTACGGTATATGATATATTTAAAAAATCTATGTAAAATTTTACAAAGAATATTATTCTACAAATTTGAACCCTATAACTTCTAACAGTGGCCTCTCTTTGATATTTCTATGCCTATTTTCATAGAAATATCAAAGAGAGCCCACTGTTAGAACGGTACAAATCAATGGACTCTAATATGTAAAAATTTAAAAAAAAAAATATTTATTTATAAATTTTTGCATTTTTCTCTTTCTTTCCTTTTATGTATTTCTCTCTCTTTTTCTCCCTCTTTCAAATAACATCAAAATTTCTAATTTTACTATAGGTTTTTTCACGCTCAAACCTTTGCTTTAAGGTTAATATGTATGAAAAAAATATTTCTTCGCTACGGTACTCCGTGAACAAAATCGTCATAAATATAATATATTTCGCATGATATCACAAGATTTTCTAAAAATGTCTGTATAAAACTCATATACCACAAGTAAAAATTATCCAGTCGGTCGCCATACTCTTCTCACAAACTTGCATTGCACGAAGGATACCGTCCGCCGCAGAATTATAGTTTTTAAGAAGGATTCTAGTCTAGAGGAATGAATTACAGATAATTTTTGAAAATTCGTAAAAACCAGGCAATTAATATTTATCCTATACATTTTTATATTATATAAGTTATTTACTAACATTACATGAATACAGGAAGAAGAAATGTTCACGAAATGGTGATTGCCTGAATTAAAAAAAAACATTTTTGTCACTTTCTTGATGCTTTCAAAGTTTTTAAAATAATAAAAATTTTAATTTGGAGATATGGCTAGTTCCGGATATCGACAAATATATAAAGAAATTGAAATTTCAGGTAAATCGTTAAAAGTTATTGTAACTAAAACGTCCATGTTGGACGACACCAAAACGGCTAAAACGTTGAAAATAATTGAAATTTTTAAAAATCCTTTAAGAGAGTTATTTTTGATTAATAAGTAACAAATATGTAAGAAAAATTGTTCAGATATTTTAAAACTTCTAGACTAGACTAGATGTATGCGGCAACCCTATCTGATCAAAAAAGCTTTGCAATAACTTAATTTCTGACAATTTTGTTAAAATTAACTTTTATTTTCTTTCTAAAATATATCATTTAGAAAAATATTTTTAAAGGACAATTATTAAAAATTTCGTTATGCTTTTTGGCATTTCATAAATTGAATTTATTAAATATCTTTTAAGTTTTAGAATGTAGTGGCAACCCTATTTGATAAATTTGCTCAAAACGTAACTACGTTGCTACCAACTTTCTAGAACAGTTTTCTTTAGCTTCGCTTAAAAATTTATTTTTTGACAGAAATATTTTTAATTGAGCAATTGTTAAAAATGTAATTATACTTTTAGACCTTTCATAAATCAAAATTATTATTTCTTGTAGGCTTGTAAGCTGTCAGCAGCTGAATGCAACGTCTTTATGAGTTTTCTACACTAAATTCTGTTTATAAATATAAATTTAAAATATTTTCTCTTTCATATATCACTTTCATATCTCACATATGAACAACTAAGCTCGTTAACCTGTGCAGCCTTTGTCTACGTATACTCCATATCAAGCAGCAAAAATCTTGTGTTTGGCTTTCAAGTGAACTTTGTTGTAGAATATTAGACAAATTATTTCGCAATTCATAAAATGAACGCTAAGCCAAACTAAGATAGCCAATTATGCACAAACGAAATAAGCCACAACAAATAACTTAAGCGAAATTGAAAGCATGCAAGCAAAGGCAAATACACAAATGTCATATTTCCACAGAAATTGCTTAATCTCTTGAGCAGCTCTGCAAGCTGCCAAAACACCAATACATGCGTGCGAAATGAAATTGACATTGAGTTGTCTGCTGCTACGCAAAACTTTGATTGAAACAATTTGTCACTTTAAAGTGCACGCGGCGCTAAGTCAACGCTTTCAACACTTCACAAGTGAAACGACGCATGCAAAAGCAAATACAAAGAAACGCATGCAATTATAAAACGTATATGTTTCTACATTGTATGTATGTGTTTGGTTTTATCAGTACGTCTGTGTGTGTGTGTGTGCAAAAACGTATTTCATTTTATTTCAACGCAACTTCCATACCCGGCTAACTAACCGCCGTTGGTTTGTGTTTGTGTGGCGGTCGCACGTGGCGTATGCGCAACCTTTCTGCGACGCGTATTTACTCACGCTCGCAACACACTCACGGGTATTGTACATATTTGCGTGCGGCAAGCAAAATTTAAATCACGCGGTGAGTGTATTATTTTCGCATAATTTTAAAGCACTGCGTAAAGGCAGTTGTTGTTGCTTGTGTGGCAACTAAAGTGCTGTGACATGGATAAAATTTTAGCGCAACGCAGCCTTTAAAGCAGTTTTCGCCGTTTTACGCGCAAATAATAATAAAAATGAAAAGCCACTCAATTTCGAGCATTTCAAGCTGAAAATGTCAATAACACGGAGCGTGCATGCTGGCAAATAGAGCAATAATTACATATAAGTATTGTGTTTGTGGCAAGTAAATGCAGCAATAGCGCCACAAAATGTGGCATTAACTAATATAAATATGCAAAAAAAAAAATTCGTAGAAAACCAGATTTTTTTTATTATTATTACCACTTATATATAAATATATATACATATATATAATTATATAAATATTTTTTTATTTCTTAAACCACTTCCCGCTTGTGCCCCCCTATGCCGCCTACCAACTTGTGCTTTAAGAAAATCGATAGCATTTATGCTGCCACACAATTCTTGTACATTCAGCCAGCTTTCCATCAACATTTTCGTCTTCTTTTCACCTTATTTTAGCCAGCATGCACACAAAAAGCCTCAAATAAAGCTACTAAACTTTCAGCAAACACCAGCCAAGGCGGCCGAGCGCGCCTGCCGTGCTGCACATGTTCTTGCGGCTTTTCACAACTACATTTGCGTGTAACGAGCACACACTCTGCCGCCCACATGCTGACGCTTTTATGCTGCTCCAAATCATACCTTCGCTAAGCCTAACTACTTGAATGTTGCCGAACCATAATTTTGTTGTCATCATTTGAATATTGACCTCACCCACTGCTGTGTTTTTGTTGTGTTTTTGTTGGCGACCGGCATCCAGCTAGGCGGCCTGACAGTCGTTCGCCTTGCTGAAGATGCATACTAAATCAGAAGAAGGTAGTCAAACACACACACAGATATACATATAAACATTTGTATATGTGTATTTGTTAAATGTGTGTGTGTGTGTGTGTGAGCATATAGAACAGCCTATATACCAAGTTGCTTTGCACTTTATTCAAACCGGCTCTTTCATCCTCAACTAGGCTCACTTGCCACCCGCTATTTATCTCTTACTATTACTTAGCGTCCTCTGCTCGTTCAGTTTTAGTATTTGTTTTTATTTTACTTTTTTATATTTTTATTTTTATTTTCAACTTACTCACTTGTGAATACGATGTTTCGCTCCTACGTTTCATTTATTCATGTGGGCATGCCCTTATGCGCCCATTTAGTCATTCATTCGCTTGATAAATAAATACACAGACAATAACAACAGCAACAAAGCCTACAACAACAAATGCTGCAGGAGTCATCGCTAAATTGTAGGCGGGTTGCAAAGTAAATATAAATAAATAAAATAAACGAGCGTTTTTTTTTTCTGTGTCTTTTCTATTTAGTTTTGAGAAAGTTGTGACGGTGAACGCGGGTTAACGCCGCTTGTGTGCGCAAATGAATGAATTTTAGTGCAAATACAGTCTAAATAAGAGTAAATAACGAAAATAGAGATTTACAAAAAGTAGTGCATAGAAATAATAACTAAGAAATATATATTGAAAATAGCTCAAGAAGAACTTCAACCAACATTTCGAAAAACCCAAATTTTTATACAGTTCCTAAATTTTTTCTACAAGCTAGTGCTTCAAAATAATTTTTGAAGATGGATACTAAACCATAGAGGCTTCAATATATCGAAGTGCTGTATTCGAAGTATCGAAAAAGATTAATAGATATATTAAAAACTTAGCTGGCATAATCATGCCTAATACATGACATTCGATCAAAAATAATCTAACTTCAATTTAGTTGGTTAAGCAGCATAGCTAAATATATCGTTAGAGACTATTTTAAAGATAAATGTTACGCCAAGGATAAAACAAAAAAAAAAAAATTTAAAAAAGATCTTTTACTTGATTTTGAACGGTCAATTTGTATGGTAGCTATATGTTATAATGATCCGATCTTAATAATTTTTTCGAAGATTGCTACACTGTCTTACAGAATACACTATGTCAAGTTTCTTTAATATATCTCTTCAAATGAAAAAGCTTTCCATGCAAGCATTTTACTCCGAACGGTCAGTTTGTATGACAGAACGTCTGACAAAACTCAGATCGATATCTCAAAATCTGAAGAACAAGTACGCTTATATATAGACAGTTAGACTGACGGACGGGCTTGGCTAAATCGACTTAGCTCGTCACTCTGATCATTTATATAATGTTCCTTTCGTCGAAAACTTATGTTAGTATGGCCTACTCAAGGTATAAAAATAAAATTTGGTATTTAGAGGTTCCGAATCGGACAAAAATTCTTGATACAAAGCAATAGTGATATATTTAAGCAGATGGAACGGAAATCTTAAGTTCTCAACCAATTAATTCAGTAAAATATTGGTTCAGCGCACAACTGGCTTGCGTTATCAGTGCACCGTTTTACGAATGATAACTCAATACAGAGTTTCTTGCAAACTATTGGCGAATGATCTGTCCGTACTCAACTTTACTTACAGCGAAAAATAATTTACAAAATAAATACCTAACGCGCATAGAAAACCGGTACTGAACCTAAGATAGGATTCCAAAGAGTAAGAGCTAAAGAACATTTCCATGTTGAAAAGCTAAAAAAAGGTGAGTTACTTTTCTCAACTACGTGAACTTACGACGGCTGCTGAGATAACGCACCGATATTCTTAATGTCTTGATGTAGATAACCCACTACCTATTCCAAAGTGTTATCTCAGATTATCGAAAAACAGAACTTCAAAACAGATACTAGTAGTTCTTTAAGACTGCTAATGTACAAATATTTTTCAAATATTCTTCTATCGAATTTATAATATATATATATATATATATATATATATATAAATAAAAATAAAAAAATTAATAAACTTCGAAACCAAACCACTTACAATTCTCCAGCAACAATAATAGCAACGGCAATCAGCTGGGAAATATCAAGTCGCCAACTGAGAGTTGACATACTGTCGAGTGTAGTGCGAGTAAGAAAGTAGGCACAAGAAGCAAACAACTATATAAATATATACAAAATGTATATGTATAAAAATAATAGAAAACGCTGGTAAATAAGTTGCACATATACACACGCTGCGCGCTATATAGAAGTGTGGAATGGGGGTAATGAACTGCCACACATGAAAACAACTGCTTGCGAGGCACTTACCAGTCGCACACACATACAGCTGCTTACACTAAAACATTAAATATAATATAAATATATGTAGATATAAGTATAGCAACAAAACACACACACATGTACGCGCACGCCGTCAAGCCTAGACACCGCGATAGGCGTCTACACGCATACAACTAACCTACATATACTACAGTATACATACGTACGAGCATACAATTGTATATGCGCCGCACAACAATAGATAAGAGCGAAATTCTAATGGCAATAGCAAAAGGAACTATGTGACCATGTAGCCAACAATCGTACAACTAAACAAGCATTGTTGTTGTTAAATCGTGTGCGCGCATATAAAATGTCAACACGCGCTTTCGCAGTCTAAGTATTTTCCTGTTGTCTGGAACGATGGCAAGCCACGCTGCCAAAGCAGGCAAGCAAGCGAGCAGGCTGGTAGTCAGCAAGGCAGGCGGCAGACAGCTGCCACATTGATTGTCGCGTATACGCCGTGGTGGTTACTTTTTAAATTTTCACAAATACGAATTTGCTGTAAATTCTGAACTTGACTTATGTCAGCGACGAAAGTGAGTCAATTTATAGCGGTATTTTTTTTTTGCTGTGTTTAACTGCGTGTGTGCCTTGGAATATATATTTAATTGTAGGCGAAAATTAGCTAAGGATATGAAATCAAATTTGTTTGGAATAATTATCATAGATAAGCGTATTTCAGGGAGATTTTGTATTGTGCTGCCATTTAGCAACTTTTGCTTAATTCTATTGCTTTTTACGCAAAGGAATTACTTTTTGGATAGAAAGAAGAAGTGTCCAATCAGTAGCAAAACCAAGGAGAGTTAGTATTGCAGACCATGGCCACGCCCACGAAACGTCATTTGTCGAAAACCTTTAAAGTATCTCAACTAAGCTCTACAATATAACGAATTACTTTAGGGCGCGGCAGCTATGGTTTGAAAAAATTTTAAAAGTGGGCGTGGCTCCACCCTCTAACAGGTTTAATGTACACAGTTTCTTATCTGCTAAAGTTATAATAACCAAATTCACTCAGGACAAATATTTTTAACACTGCTGCGGACAGCATAAAAATGGGTGAATTCGGATTATAGCCCCGCCTTGCTTCGATTTCGTTAAGCACTACTAAAAATGCAATAAATGTATAAATAAATGCGCCACAGACATAAAACCCTAGATGGATCAAGAGGCCTTAATAGCAATCATCGAAAACCCATATTTCGGGAGCTACTGAATCTAACCAAATACGGTAAATAATACTATCCTAACATTCTTACATAACAGAGAGAAAATTGGCGAAGTCAGACGCCTACTTTCCGTACAACGCAATTCTAAATTCCATCTGTTTCTTTCACTTTCCAGTCTACAAATCAAAAACCAATAATTATATCAGATAAAACTTTGCGTGAATAGTACCTACGAGTTATGCCACCTAATGACCAAAAATTGTGCAAATCGGACTAGAACTGTTCAAGCCACCAGATACCGAATAGATGGACGAACTTTAATCAAAAATATTGGTAAATTTGTAAGATATATTATGAAAATTTAGAGAGAATCATTAACTGAAAATAGTATGTCTATATGTCAAAAATGAGTTTAATCGGATCTAACATTCTCGTAGCCCCCATATAACAGCGTCTTTTTTTGACAACGGTGCATTTTTATAACTAAAATCAGGTGAAAACTTGCCATAGACCCCTATAATCAATATCAGGGTTTTTTAAAATCCTGTTGACTTTACCCCTTATACTTTATTGATGATGGTATGTGAGTTACCATAAAAAAAATTCAGAGAACATATTTTCCAGTTTATAATATGAGAAGTAATGTCCATAATAGATAAAATCTGGTCAATACTACCCCTACATTCAATACTCTTGTACCCCATGAGATAATTTTTAAATACCATTTAGTTTAGTAAAAATTAAGTTCAAAGAAAACAAGGTGCCAATATCAAAGAAACCCTTTCACTCAAACAGGAATTATTTTGAGATTTGCTTTACACATAGTGTACATAGATTTTCCTATAAATTCACCCTTATAAAATCAGTACGCATTGAAGGTTTTATATTACTCATGACACATAATCGAATTTAATTAAAAATGACACCAAATTTTAGGCCACAATTTCTAAACCACATTCTTTTATAATAATAAACTTACAGCTAAACATCAGTGGGTAATTCAGATATTTCACTTGAATTTATTTCTCACATACAATAATTTTCCTAAAGATTATTTGAAAAATTGTATAAAAATTTAATTAATGAAATCCTGCAACCTTTAAACCTCTAACTAACGCAGGAAAAGTATGTCAACACATAAGGAAATTCAGAAATTCATAAATTCACATATTACATATACATATATGTATATATATATATATATATATAATATGTAAGTCCAACACAAATACGCAAGCGTTATGTGTGCGCCACACTTGGATGCCAACGACATCAAATTGCCTTTGCACTGGCCAACTCCGCAGCACTACCGTCTCACCGCCGCCATCCTTCACACCCACTAAATGCAATTTTCGCATGCTACTCGCGGTGATTTTCGCACGTCTGCATGGCATCCGTTCCGCTCGTCGTCATCAACGTGGCGGCCAACAGCATGGTTGCCCTCTCTACGAACGCCAGCAACACCAGCACTGCCTGCTTCATTCACGTGTTTTTCAAAGAATTATTTTGCATTTGTTTTTTCATCTTCTGCTTCTTGCTTTTATGTACTAAATTCATATGAATATATATAAAATTATATACAAATATATGTATTTCATATATATATGCGTATCTATGTCTTTCTATATACATTTTCACAACACTTTAGTTCATTTCTCTATTTTGTTGCTAGTAAATCGATAATCATGACGCGTTGCAAGTCAGCTAAACTCAGTGCAACGGCGCTGCACCGCGTTGCTGGCAGGCGCGCATTGATAAAGTTCCCGTAGCATAGCGAAATTTTATGGATTTTCTTTTCGGGGACAACAGCTGTAAGTTTCAAATGCAGTTAACTTGCATGGCATTTTTGCACTTGTTGTGACTGTAGTTTGCGCTTTTGTTGTTGTCGTCTTTTTGTCTTAGTTTTTTTTCTGGTTTTTCTTTTTTGGTTTTGCTGCTGTCGCGTCAATGCCTTGCCAAAGGCTTAGTTCGCTTAGTGACAACAGGTTTTAGTTTCGGTCCAAAATTGATGCTGCAACGCGACGCGGCGGATTAGTTGCCTTAACTTTCGGTTATACGTTGGGAAATTGAGAACACGCTAGATTTAATATAATTTCGCCGTCTATTTTTAGTTTTGCCATTTATTTTGGAGAGCAGTGTGTCTGCAATTGTGAGTATGCTGTTATTGTAAGGGAATATGTTTTGTTTTTGGTACTGTGAGACGCATATATTTCTTTATATATTTACTGCTGAGAAGCCAAAAAATTGGTTTACAATTTTTAATCCGATGTTTGGATTAAAAATAAAATGTTTATTTTTTAATTCAATATGTTTGCGATGAAAAATTTAAAATATAATTTTTAATTAAAATCAAAGCGAAAAAATGTTAATTCTACAACAAATTCTTTTTTTAATTCTTAATTATATGCTTAAGATTAAATTTTTTTTTTCAATTTTGGCGGGTTTAAAACTTAAAAAATAAAAATTTTAATCCGGTTTTTGGGATTAAAATTTTTTTTATTTTTTTTGAACTTGAATTTTTTTGAACTTTTTGGCTTGAACTTGAGACAAACAAGATCATTATTTTAGCTCAGATATTATATTTCAAATATATAATACCGTTAGTAGGCATAACATGTAAGAATGGCATGCCTACCCGGTTAAAAGATCGTTGTTAGTGTCTCTCCAGCCGAATAATCTAACTACTTGTAGCTATTACTTATCAGAATCTAATACACTATTAACCATTTTTTATATATTGAATGCATAAACGATTAACCGATTATTTATAATAGAAAAAGATTAATGGTCGCAATGGTTCTTTGCTACCTTTATATAAAAACCCCCTTGTTAAAATCTTTAAAAAAAAAGAAATTTTCAAGAGAGCCATAATGTGCACTTAGTTGACCTTATTTAAAGTTAAAATAATAAAATTAGTTGATAAAGCCTGAGAATTATACACCTTGCTAGCGATATTAACAGAAAGGTGTAATTTTTGGTCGAAAAATAACCCAATTCTTTCAACATTTTTTTTTCATATCCGTCTTCGTTTTTCTGAATATATTTGAAATCAGTTTACGCCATTTCAATGACGTATTGGTATCCTGGTGAAATAATCTCTAAATTTTTCTAAAAATAACTAAACTGTGTCTCTTTCATTATCTTTCTGTTTCTTGTATTATTATGCTATAGTGATAGTGATAAAAATATTGCGGGTTAGGGTCTTCATAAAAAAGTTACTTCGAATTTTTTAAGGTTGACACCTTTAGCTTTTATGTTACTTATTTGCTTCACTAATATAAATATTGTTTGAAAATTAGAATAAATACTGGTCTGACTTGGTCTTTCCTTTCAAATTTTGCAATTTTCTTCAAAAAGCTGGAAATTTCAAATATGACAAGTAACTCAAATATTTAAGAACGAGCCATCATTCACTATAAAACTTGTCAAATCGTTTCAGTTAAAACCCCTTAATTACGAAAATAATTGATTCGAGTTAATTATGCGTGGGCAATCATATAATATTGCACATTAATATCTCAAGTTTTTTTAGTTCGGCGCTTGTTATCACGTGATTGCAGATAATTTACTATTTAACTAAGAGTAATGTGCGGCAATAAATTTCTTCTCTCGCCCACTTCTTATAACGATAAACAAGTATTATAATAATTTCGATTTGATTTATTTTTATTGCTTATATATAATACAATATATATTCGCGAAGAAATTATGTTAATTTCATTAATGATATTCCAAACGCCTAATATCGTAAATGCTGGCATTTGCACTGGTCTTTGTGGTAGGTCTAAGGATTATTTTCGGAAATTAACCGCAAATCATGTGCGGCACGACAGTCTCATTAACAGCTGTCGGCACATACAAATTGTTAAGTAGATTGCTATTTGATTAAAATTCACAGGAAATGCGGTTAGTTTGGTGAGGGATATAATGAAAGTGTTTTTTGTAATGCTAAAATTTAAATATTTGCTGTAGTTCCAGAACTCTTATAGAAGCTAACAGGAACAAACTTAATTTTTTTTTTTCAAATAAATTTTAAGGACCAATGATGTCAAGTTCCTAGATTTGATAAAAATTTCCAAAAGTCTTCAAAACATTCCAGAATTAATGCGTAGTAAGATTCTTAGATTTATATGCCTTCTGTACTGTGAAATATGACCAAAAAATCTGTGGTAGAATGGTACTTGACAAAACCAGCTGTAATTATTTTTCCAGAGACTGTTTAACCGCAAGTCTTATACAATACAAAGTTCTCATAGATTATGCAATTTTAAGCCACAAAAATCCAAAAAAGTTAAAAAAGAGAAACTAAAGAGTGTAGACTGGACTTGCTAGGTATCTATCTAGCTCATCTACAGTTTCCCAGAACTATCAAAGGGCGAATGGCGTGCAAAGCCAGATTTATAATCGTTCAAGTACTGACATATTATCTAGAGCTATTTAGAGCATATTTTATGCTTCTACAAAAACAACAAAAACAACGAGCTTAACTTTTGCAGTTTTTTGACAAATGTGCACTATTTTGGATGTTAAGAAAACTTCTCTGGACAACTGATCTTTAGAAAAACTCTTCGGGAGAAATTCGAAGCAGCTGTTTCCAGAAAAATCAGGTTAGTTTCGGTTAATTTGCATAAAGTTTATAAATATTTTATTCAACTCATTTAAAGACCATTCGAAAAATTTGAAGTTATAAGACAGAACTAAAATCTGTTTGTATGAAAATTTTATTATATTTGCTTCATTAAGCTGCAAAGTAAGTACGGTGAGATCCACAATTCCACATTGTTGTTTACATAGTTGATAAAGAAGTAGTTCTAAATAATTTTTTTTATAAGAATCTTCAAAAAAATATTCCGACAATATGTTATATTATATTATATAAAAAGTCCAGGTGAGAACCAAACTTCCACAATATTGTATACGAGTACATAGTTATTAGAGAAGTATTGTAGTTATAAAATAAGATTAGATTATTCGAAAAATATTTGAACAAAATATTGTATGAAATCCAAAACTTTTAAAACAGATTTCTATATCATAGTAGCCCTTTTACTAACTCTTGCATTGAATTATTTCCAATAATGTGTACATTTTTCTCAAATATAAATTGAAAAGCTAAATGATAGGGCACATTTATATAATACTATATACATACATACTCGTATGACTTCCGGACATTGCATATTTTTCTAAATCACTACGATATGGCTTTTCAGAATTGTATATTTCTTTCTTTATTTTTCAAATTTACAACAACACTTTTCACCTCATTCGGATTTATTCCACACATTCACTCGTTGTTTGTGATTTATCTATCAGCATTCATTTTAGCTTCATTTTTGAATTTCTGTTGTCGTGAGCGAAAAATAAGAATCGCAACACTTGTCCTTTTGCCCGAGAAAACTGTGACAAATCGCATTCAATAATTCACTTTAAAAATCTGCTAGAAGAAAGCACATGGTGAGCGAACGGAACGTGCGAAATCCCAAACAAATGATGGAAATAATGATAATGAAGGAAGTAACGGTTAATGAAAGGAAGAAGAAAGAACATAAAATGAGGAAAACGACGCACGAAAGATGGAGGTGATTTTAATGTGCAAAAATTGTGCGGACGGAAGTGGTATAGCGTGCGTGTATGTGTATGTATGTGTGTGTTTGTGTAGATGACATTTACAAAAGGATTGCTTGGTAATGATTGTCAGCTGTTCGCTGCTATTTCGATTTTTTTATTTTTTATTTCACACTTTGCGTTGTTGTTTTTGTATTGCTGCTTTGTAGCAAATGATACCACTTTAGCGGATTAACGGCAATTTACACGTTACACAAGGCCGTAAATGAGAGCGTATGCTTTAAGATGCAGTTTTTTTAGTTTGGTGTTAGTTTATACTAATATTTTAAATATTTTAGTATTTTTTATCTAATTATATTAAAATAATTTTGGTCTGGCATCAATTTCTGGTAAAGTTAAAAGGCTTTTCAGGCAGTTTCAAGTTAAAACTGTATGCTTTTGGCACGATTTTGAATACATATAATTATTTGACTTATCTAAAATGTTATTTCAATTTAATAAAAATAAAAAATTTATCAATTTTAAATCGAATTTAAAATATTTCAATTATGCTAAGCAGGCCGTTTCAAGTCAACCAGACATATGGACATCAATATACACTATACTTGTATAAGAGAGCTAGGAGAGTGTGGCATTTGTGTTTCTATATAGCATTACCCTAATGTGTTCACTTAATTTTTTGAGAGTATCATCTTCTCCGATTAGGCTCGCTATCATTTGAGTGATGAGGTAAATATACAAAACTGTCAGTTCTTAATTAAATTTAATTAATTAATTATGAACAACCATTACATTCACTTAAGCTGACAGTTTGTTGTGGTTTTTGGTCTGGTGGAATCAACGGTGCGTACTTCTTTCAAAGTGCAGCTGGTGACACCGTTACTGTCAATGGAGAACGTTATAAATTGATGATAACCAACTTTTTATGGCCGCAGTTAGGAGAAGTCCATCTTGATAACATCTGGTTTTAATAAAACGGAGCTACGTGCCACACAGCATGTGCAACAAGCGAATTAATGTGAAAAAAATTTGGAGATTCAATAATAAAACGAAATTGTGTCATTGAAAGGCATCCTAAATGTTGTGATTTAACACCATTAGACTACTTATTGTGGGGTTATTTGATGTCATGGGTGTTTGGCAATAAACCAGACTCTCTTCAAGCTTTAGAAGTCGATAATATCAAGACATACGATTTGATTTAGTGGAAAAAGTACTCGAAAATTGGGTTCATCGAATTTGTTCCTGCGAAATTAGTCGTGGGGGTCATTTAAATGTTGTTATATTCAGAAATTAATTGTATCGACTGTACTTCACTTAAAAAAAAAAAAAAAAACGTTTGAATTTTCTTAACAATAAATGTGTGTGTTTTTTTTTTGTTAATCATAGCACTCTCATTGGAAAAATCTTTAATTGCTGAATCTCAGATATTTGTTTATCACCACATTTTATTAATAATACTATTTTTACTCAACAACAAAAATAAAATTTGGAAATATTATTTGAAACTTATTGTTTATATTTAGACTTTTTATATGACCAACAAATTTTTACTTCCAAATCAAAATACTAATTAATTAAAAAACTTTTTTATGGGCCACAAAAAAAATGTAATAATTAATATCTTTAGCTAGTAGCATTTTTTTTTTACTTTTGGAAAGTCCAAGGATCCAAATGTCATATAGCATTAAACAAAATCATATAAATAATTTAATTTTTTTTTTTATGTGTCAAGTTTCTCCTTTTTTTTTTTGAAGGTATGCAAATATTTTTAGCGAATATATTTAAAGGCAACTAGTAAGTGGGTTATTATTTGTTATTACAATATGCTTTATTTAACGATAAATTATTTTGAAAACCTAATATATGGGTCATTCCATTCAAAACTTATATTAAACATTTTTTTTCGAGAGAAACATTTTTTTTTTTTTTTGTTCTTTGAGGCAAAATATTGGACACGTACTGATTATTTCGACTCAAAATAAAATAATTTGTAGTTATGAATTTTTAAATTTTAAGCGCTTGAAGAAAAGTATTCCATTATAAAAATAACTAGTCAGCCTAATGTTTACGATTTCTTCTCAGCTTGGCAATAGGATATACGCTGAATTTATTCCACCTTTTGTATAAACAAAATGTACATTTTTATAAACAAATATATTTTTTTTCAATTTTGAGCTATTTTTATACGTTTTTTTTCATTAAAAGTGTACATTTTATGTATTTAAAGAGAATAATATCTTTAAAATAATTATTTAAACTATTTTGAAAACCCTTTGTACAGCATCTAAGCAAATATATTTTGAAGCAACTGCTAAGTGGTTTATTATTTGTTCAAAAAAACATTTTCTTTCAGTTTAAGGCTAGAATTTTTTTTAATAATTATTAATTATGTCATAAATTTCAACATTTTTTGCTAAGGAAATGATAAAATTAGTGAAACTTTTCTACTATTAACACATATAAGCAGTCATTTTAATAAAAAAATTGTTTATGCCTGCAACTTTAAGAAAACACAATTTTAAGAAAAAGTTGTTTTAAGCAAGCACTTGTCGAGACACCCAAAAACCTTAAACCAGTTAAAGATTTAGTTAACAATTAGTATATATACATATATATTTTTAGTTTTGGAATCAAATTGTTACTAGCGAATACTTATTATTTTTCTCTTAATTTAATATAAATAATATGTATATATTTTTTAAATTTTAGAGAACGTAATAATTTAAAAAAAAAAAAATGTTCTTCAATTTAATATAAACAACATTTATATATATTTTTTACAAAAAACCAATAAGCAATTTGCCTTCACATTCCACCATGAACACAGCCATTTCAATTCATTTTATTCAACATTTAACACCAACTTTACACACCTTTCGTAAGTAGTACGTAGTATGGCGTTAATCATGTTAAGCTTTAAAGCCTACTTAAAGCACTCACTTAATGAAACACGTGTGAAAAATTACCGGCAAATGAAAGGATAACGCACGAGTAGCAGCGACGCGACGTCTACGTACCGTTCGAGTTGAAAAGTGCACCGAAATAAACAAACTGCTCGCAGCTTTAAGACTACTTTCGGCAAATTTTCGACTTTAAAAATCTCTCAATGCTTTCCTTTAAATGCTACTAAAGAATTAATTATATTTATTGCCACTAGCTACAGGCTAGTTGATGAAATTCATGAGCTAACGCAATTTCTTTAAATATTTGCGCACTTTAAATGCAAATGACACAAAGGACGAAACGACAACGACGAACGATAATAAGACACAATACGACACAATAGAAAAATTCAACGAACAACGAACGTGTATCCGTCTTTCCAAGGGAATGCGTTTACAGCGGCTTCAGCCACACAACTGTCATCGCAAGCGGCCAGCGAAAGTGCGCTAAGTTGGCGCCTGCCTTTTGGGCCTCCACGACGGTGTGCGCCGCATGACCAACTTTACTTGTGTATCGTATGTGTTTATATACGTATGTGTATGTGTGTGGGAGTATATGTATGTCCTGTTTGACATGCTGTGAGTAAATGTGTACCGCTATTTGTGTTGTGTTGCAACGCATTGTATTTCGCCAACAACACACGATACGACTGTGACTCAGTGTGCTTCGGCTCGGCGTCGTTTTCTGCCGCGCTGCGCTGTTGATGCCAACGCTGCGTACTGACGCTGGCCACGTTGTCGACTCTCTCAAGTTAGTGTGTTTAATTTTAAGCATTCTTAGCCTTGCACTAGCAATAGCTGTATGAAGTATAGTAAAAATGCTGCTAACGTCTCTGCCTCAGTCGGTGTCGCAGTTTATTGCACGCTCATGGCAGCAAGGTGTTGAAGTATGATGTGGAAATGTGGTAATTGGTATGCGAGTAATTGGTGAATCCACGGCTCTCGCAGGAATTTTGTATCTGTGCATATTTTTTTCTACTCTCGCTCTCTCTCTCTCTCTCTCTGTTTCTCTGAACTTCGCGTGTTTGAAGTGACGTCACAGAAAAGCTCTTTGTGGGCATTTGGCAAAACATGCTTTGCAATCCTTTTTCGTGCTGCTCAAGTGGCATGTAGGGTAATATTTGGATTATTCCAACTTGATTGCTCAAAAGAAATTACGCGCCAGAAAAACAAATCAATTGTAGGGGCTCCTAAATGATCCTGTATTTATTTTGAATTAAAAGTTCTGTGAAGCCAAAGCATCCCTGCAATAGGATGAAAAGCTAACAGCATCCAAGTAAGTTGTCGCAACACTTTACTCCGAGAAAATACGTACCCAGCCAAGAGATGAAGGTAGCTGACCAAATATCAAGCAAAGGTCCTGGCTCTGAAGAAAATAAGCTTACATATCCTATGGTCTCCCTTTTAACATAGTTTTATGCTCGTGCAAAAATAATGACTTGAAGCTAACAGTCATTGAAATCGAGTTCAATCAAATTTCTCAACTCTCTTTACCAAGAATGATTATTGGTGTTATGAAAGAATGACTTTTTGTAGATAAACTGTATCTCATTGGTCTAAAAAAAATCTCCTTAGAGTCAAGTTTTCCTGGCTAGTTAGATCAATTTTTCCCTAAATTCCATGTATCAATTTCATTTCAGACCTAAATAAACTGGGAAAATCTTTCAAAGTATTGCCTGTTAAAAAAAGTTCGTAGGAATCTTTTAATTTTTCATAAACATTATTTCAGCGATCTCTTAATTTCCTTCGACAAGTGAAAGATCCAATAAATTTATTAGATCTCGTAAATCTAAAGTCTGTGACGCACTAGCACTTTCAATAAAGCAATTAGAAATAACAGGTCGAAAAAAGTGCACCGCACCAAAAGGGTTGAGAGTTTAGAATAGTTATATATGAAGTGATGTTCTTATATGCTGTTATTCGATATATGACGGGGACTTAATTTACTTTACATAATACAAAAAAGTTCCCCTTTATCCCTTACATTAAATAACTTCATTTCGATCACATTAGTTTTGTTCAGCATTCCTGTGATGGAATTCTCACTCACTTTAAAAACAAAACTATACATAAAAAAAGCTCTGAGAGACAGCTCTCCCTCTCTATTTTCTACCTTATTACTTTCATAATACTCTAACTCATACACAACCGAAAAGAGACTGCCAACACAATTATTAATGCACTCCACTCACAACAACATAGAAACATGTTCGCTTAGCCGCTGCGTCCACGAAGCACCACCCACACAAGCCATCGCTTGCTGCTCGGACAGGAGTTGCGAATTTTTACTACAATCATGCTGACAGTGTAATGCACACCGTCAACGTAGAAACAGGCAGTACGAAGAAGCGGATTGTGGAAATTGGAATCGAATAAGGATACAAGTCAGGCAAATATTGGATATTAAAACAACAACAACGACAAAAATTAAACAAAGGAAAAGCACTTGCACACAAAAAACAAACTAAGCGACGTAGTTAACGAGCTAAGCGACATAAATAGCGATGCATGAGGTGTATAGGAGAAAGCAAGGGAAATTCGATGGAAAGCATAAAGGAAAACAGGATATGATGAATGGGATGTGGAAACAGTGTAGCTTTGTGTTGGTGGGTGGATGATGAGCAGAGGAATATGAATAAAAAATGCAACAACAACAAAGCAAACTATTGGCACAATAACAACAACAAACAAAAACTGGCAATTAGAATTAGTATTAGTGTTAGTAGGGAAATTGTAACTAAACACACACATACAAGCAAATTTATGAACATGTGTGTGGGTTAAACAGGAAACTTAAAATATGACGGAGGCGAAAGAATATGCACAAGTAAAAAGCACAACATTCGCAAAAGGAAAGAAAGAGATGGAGAGTGAGAGCCGTACAAGAAATAGAGAGTGTGAGGAGTAAAGCAAAGTAGGTGGATGCAATGATTTCTAGAAGCGCATAACTAAAGGCGAAGCAGATGGCAAAGAAGGCAAAAACAAAAACAACACAAAAAAGCGCGAGAAGCACGAGATGCACGAGATGCAGCGCAAGAACACATTTGCAGGTTGGAAGTGGTGGCAGAAAAGCCTAACTGGCTGGTTATCAGGGCATAGGCCTACGAATCAGCGACAGCCACAACAACAACAGCGGCACGAGGGCGCAGCAGCAGTAAAATACAACGACCGCAGCACTAACAACAAAAACAACAGTACAATTAGAAAATAGGCACAAAAAAACAATGTGAAAAAATAAAAATATAACAGAAAGTACATTGTAAGCGACTAAAGGGGACCGAGGCGGATTCCTAAACACGAAGTGAATTTGAAAGATTGCCAAAAACACGAAGCAACGTGTAAAGGAAAGCAAATAAAAAGCACAAATGGTAGCAGCGCAAAGCGCAAAAGCTGAAAGAAAGAAGCAAAGAGAACAAAAACTACAAAAAGTTATGAAAAATTGCAAAACAAAATAAAAACATAACTGTATATAATGAATAGCGCAAGCAAAGCAAGCTGTGCAACTGATGCTAAAGCAAGTAAATAGCTGTAAAAACAAAAAGTAATAAATAGCGAGCTTATATATACATACTGGCAAGCATATATGGTATATGCAGCTTATGTAATGCGCAACAAGACAACAACAGCACGTGCTACGTTTGCCTAAAACGCATGTCTGTTACGAAAATTACTATACACATAACATGTGACTGCATTTAGTAAGTATTATTATTTATATTTTTTATAATTTACTCGTACAATAAAAGAACATATACTTCAACTTATATAAACATGAATTGGGTTCATAACACGCGCTTTAAAACACAGCTTGACTGTTAAATTTATTTTATTTGTCAAAAAAGCTGATTATAAAAGAAAAATCAAAGTTAACCAATTTTGCTAAGAACACCGAGTTGAAAATATTTTGAGCTTAGCAAATATGCAATATGCTATACTTTTGTAGACAATTATGCTAAATTTCATTAACTTCTTATATTTTCAGGGCAATGCTAATGCGCAACTTTTATAAAAATTGTTGCAACTGGCGAAACAGCAACAGTCTAAGGCGTGATAAAGAATCGAAATAAGCAATTGAAGTTAGTTGCTGCTTCCGACTTGCTTTACAACTTTTTTTTTATTACTTTAAATACATTAATTTCTTTGGTATGTGATAAGCTGCCAAATTATGCTTATAACGAAGAGTGATTATTCTGTCATAATGCTTTAAAGCTCATTTACCGCATTTCAATTAAAATTTTCTTTAAATATTTTCTAATATTCAATAAAATAATAAATTTTTAACAGGGTGAAAACAAAATATTAAAAAAAGCTGTTCTGTATGCAAAATACGAAGAAAAAATAATACATTTCTTAAGAAGAATGACAGCTGTTTGCCAATTTGCCAACGCTTTGCTCAAGTTTTGGAATATATTTTGTCATTAATGTTATACATTTTGAAAATTTACTCTACTAAGTACTGTATCTGATTTACTAAAATTAAAAATTCATCCTTTTTCTTTCAACAAATAAAACCTGGTTCACGTAAATAATAGAAAATCTTCGAAATTTTAAAGATTTATCAAAAAATTTTGGAATTTTACTAGAAAATAAAAACTATTTTTTATATTATTATCTTATTATTAGTTAAAAGTAATATCCATCAGGGTTGCAAATAATATATTAAAAAAATAATTGCATTAAGATTTGAAATTAATTTTTTAATCCTAAATACGCGATTTAAAAGTAAAACAAATTGTTTATTCCCACATAGCGGATTAAATAATAAAAAAAGCACATTTTTAATACCACATACCGGATTAAAAAATAAAAAATTTTAATTTTAGTGCCAATCATATAATTAAGCAATAAAAAAACGATCTTAAAATAAAAATTTTTTTTGCTTGTGTACTTAATTGAAATTAATTAATAAAATTTTTAATTATTAATGCCAACGTCGACATTAAAAAAAATTAAAATTTAATTTTTAATCCCAACATCAAAATTAAAAAATTAAAATATAATAAAAAAATTATTTTATTTTTAATACAAATTTTTCGAATCAAAAAGCACGCAGCCCTACTTTCATAAAGTATATTTTCTAAATTATGAACTCTCGAGTAAGCAAAAGCCCACTCTCTTAAAACTGTAACAAATTATATTGAAAAATCCATAATTGGTCCGATTTTTTTAACTAAAAATTCACTAAAATTATTACAAACTATAAATGAATAAAAATTAATTGCATAAAAAATTAATTTGGCATTTAAACTTCCTTTTATACCTCAAACAGGGTATATTAAGTATATAATACCCAGCAGGAAACGTCGGAGACCCTAAAAAATATATATCTAAATGATCAACGTGACGAACTGAGTCGATTTAACCATGTCCGTTCGTCTGTCAGTCCCTCTGTCTGCATATATGCGAACTAGTCCCTCAATATTTGACATATCGACCAAAAACTTTGCACAACTTCTTTCCTTACTAAGAAGCTGATCATTTGTCGGAACCACCGATATTGTAAATTATAGTATATAGCTGTCATACAAACTGACCGATCGCAAACAAATTCTTGTATGGAAAACTTTTTTATTTGGCAAGATATTTTCAATTTTCATTTGGCATGGATTATTGCCTCAGGTAACGCTATAAACTCTGTATATATTTTTCGAATCGGACCACTATAGCATATAGCTGCCATAAAAACTGACCGATTGCAAACAAATTCTTTTATGGAAAACTCGTAACAATTTAATAGTCAAGTAATTCTATTCATTATATATTTTTATAGGAATTTTTGTTTAATAATATTATATTATATATATTATAATAACTAAAAATTAAATAATAAAAATATTAAAACAAACTACACATTTAAGACCTACATGTTGACACTCTCATTAATGTAATACTAGCCGACTAATCTGCTATATTTAATTAATATTTCCCCTTCAAAAGCAGCTACAGAGCTGCACCGCCAATCACACGCAAAGCAACAACAACACAGAAACACCAACTGTCTGCGGCTTAATCAAAGCATGTTACTTAATTATAACAACACACATGCGTTGCCACAAAAATATAACAGTAGTAAATACATACAAAAAGCCACTAATTCATTGCTGGCCCGAAAAAAAGTTGCCCAACTACGGCGATTAAAATATAATTTCCTTTTAATTAACATTTCCTCTTTCGCAACTAACGCAAAGTAACGCCACCACAACCTCCCTTTCTAGTATGTATTCCCCTAAGTGTCGTCATAATAACACTTTTATTTTGTGCGCCGAAAATCAGGCAACTCACGCACGCACGCGATTCACCGCTCATTCAAACACGGCAACAAAGAGAGCGAGAGACATGCACACGTACGTTTAATTATGAGGAATTCTCAAAGGTGAACTGTCACGCGGCGCTTACATTAATGTCAGAAATTTCACGCAAAACAATTAACTGCAAATTGATTATTTAATGAAAACGAAATAAAAACAAAGATGAGGGGTTAAAGATATAAGTGGAGCTTATAATGGTGATGGACTAAAGCAATGTTAAAATAAAAATGCTATGGGGAGAATTATAATTATTTTTTGAGTAAACAAAAATTAAAAAGAAATTTAAATTTGTACAATTAAAATATTAAGTTTCAGAAAAAAATGTCTAATGAAAAATATTGACCAAAAATATAATGTCTGTAACAAAGAAATATTTCTTGTGGAATAAATTTTTAATTTAAAAGAATTTAGTGACGCAAATTTAGTTTCAAGAAAATTAGTCTTGTGAAAATTCTGGGTCAAAACTTTTTACGTGACCCTTAGAACTTATATAAAAAAAATTGTTCTTATCGAATAAATTTTTAGTTTTAAAATGTTTGATCTCAAAAAAAGTTTTCTTAGATAAATAATGATACCAAATGTTCACGATTCAAATTTATAAATGGAGCTCATAATGGCGCTGGGCTATTGTTAAATATGTTTAACAAAATTATAGGTATTTTTTTGACGTTTTGCCTATCTAATTCTAAGAAATTTAGTTTAAGGAAATTTTTTCATATGAAAAATTTACCAAAACTTTTCATAGCCCAAAGATCTTGTCTAAAAAAGTTTTTTCATATTGAATGACAGAGATTTTTGAGAAGTATAAAATGTTTATTGATAAGAAAATATCAAGCAAAAAAACTAGAAATGAATTTTTGAAAGAAGTACTCTTAAGTAACTTCGAGCCAGATGTTTTTCCTTAAATTAAAATATTATAAAGTTACATATTAAGGGGTTACATGGTTCACCTCGCGCAAAATACTAACTGTTTATAAAATTTTTATTTTTTTTTTTGATATAAAAAAAAATATTTTATTCAAACTTTTTATCTTTGGAAGGTACATATTTTACAAAAATATCGTTCTTTTAAAGCCGTACAACTCATATAACCCTTAAACTGCAAAAGAGAGACCATACTGAAACAAATCATATATGATAATTGTTAAGAGCAAAGTTGGATATGTTTAGATGTACCCAGATCAACTGTTTGCCCAACATTTCCTATATTTGCAATCTAAATAAAAAATTATTATTTTCCACAAGCCTCTATCAAAAGTACGACGTACTTAGACATATTTGGACTTCCCAGCAAGTTTTCATAGTATTTTCCACCATCACCTAAACGTTTTTATGGACCTGCGTATCAAATGCGAAAACCTTTAACGTTTATATATTATAACTAAATTATTCTAAGAATATTTTTTATGTCAAAAATTCATAAAAGAATGCTCTCATACACACAACAGCGTTGCGCTCGTCGTAACAAATATATTTTACAAACATATTCATTTATATCAACCCCACTAAATTAAGCAATTTCTTACAATTTACTTCTTTCCTACCTACAACCGCACACAAACACGCGTTTATGCTAAAATTACAGCCCAAAACTGTTTCGGTGCTTAAAGTGTTGGGAACACAAAATTAAGCAGCAATCATAAACACGCACGCGAACCCAAGCAGCAAACCTGAGAAGCAAATTATATATAACAAGCAGCGTATCTTACACATCTTAACACACACAAATAAGCGCTCATACCAACACATAAACGCTGTTATACTTAATAGAGCAGGATATCAACATAACAGCTTGGTTAAAAGGCATGTTTAACCCTTAAAAGCGGTAATCATAAAAAATAACAAGCCTAAATGGCATAATAAGCCAAATATAATGTCTTGAAGTTGTTTAAAGGAACGGCATAAAAATGCAAGAAGATATAAAAAAGGGTAGCAAGGATCTAATTTGGAATTCAGTAGCATTCAGCTATTAATATTTGGCAGTGGCAAACAAAGTAATTTGAGCACGCTTTTAAATTTAAGAGTGGGTGTTTAAAAACCGCATTGTAAAGTACATAAAATAAATAAATTTTTTAATAATACAATGTTTGCTGCTTTTAAAAAAAATCGATATGCTTTATTTCTACATTTTTTCAGTAAATAAAAAGACTCTTAGTCGCTTTATTAATTAATATGTTCTTCTTAACGATTTGAGTCTAATTCAATATTTCGCAAATTGAGGTGTGCACCAATGTTACGTATACGCTTAGTACACCGCACAATTATTTATACCATATTAAAACGGGAACTAGTTGCCAAATTTTAATGATATAGAATTGAAATTTTGTACACGTTATTTTCTACAGAAAAAAAATTAGCGTTTATCTAAATTATAGCATATAGCTATCATACAAACTGTTCGATCAAAATCAAGTTGTTGTATGAAAAACCATTTCATTTGACAAGATATCTTCAAGAAGTTGAGCACGTATTATTGTTCAAAGTAACGCTATAATCTTTGACCAAATTTTTTAGCTCAGACCACTATAGTTTATAGCTGCCATACAAACCGGCCTATCAAAATAATGTTATTGTATGAAAACCGTTTTTAATTGACAACATATCAACACGAAACTTGTTGGCACGCATTTTTATCCAAAACCATACCACAATCTTCAAATAAATTATTTAGGTTGGACCCTTATAACATTTAGCTGCCATTCAAACTAACCGAGCAAAATCTAGATAAAGATATTTTATGCTTAGTAAGTTAAGCGAATTCAAAAAATGTGACTAGAAAGAACTAGCGAAATGTTTTCCGATTTAGCTAAACACATGGTTGCTACAAGAAATACACCTGTGAAGTGTATTATAATATTAACGATTTCACTTTTTTTTTGCACTTTTACTGCAGTAATTTTGATGCCGAAAATAAAGAAAAATAACAATATTAATTTAAGTGAATAAAGAAGAAACTTAAAATATATATATATTAGGGTGGAGCGAAAAAAAAAGTTTTTAACACCTAGAGGTGCTTTCAGTTTCAAAGTAAATTTTGGATTATAATTTTTTTTTCACAAAAAAAAATTTTTTGGTTTAAACTCTTCACGTTTATATAAAATATACCGAATTTGACGGTTTTTGACTCAAAATTTATTTTAACGCCTAAGAAAAGCATGTGGTCATTTAAAACTTTTTTTTTAAAACTCCAATAATGCCCACAAAAAAGTTTTGTTGATAAATTTTAATTGGTCAGAAAGACTCTATAGCTTCTAGAACACTTATCAAACATTTTTAACGAAATACAAATTTTAACTCGAAACTTTACTTTAAAATTGAGTGCGCCGCCTCTAGGTATTAAAATATTTTTTTTTATTGCCAAACATTTTTTTTTTGTTTAAAATCTACAGATTTTACCCCCAGGCTAAGCCAAAAAAAAATTCCTCCCTAATTTATATGTATATATATATATATATGTTTATATTTATATCATTTAGACAAACATATGTTCTAAATGTATATTTAAACATGATGCTTTCAGCCAACACCAAAAATATGTAACCCTCAACTTCTAACACACTTTCATTAATACTCCACCGTTACTGTAATGCTCTATCCAGCTCTTGCTTTTGCACAAACGACAATGCTCCACTACCAACACACATGAAAGCAGAACAACAATACATGTTATCTTCAACGCTTTTGCCACATCACTCACCGAGTAGTTGGCAGCTTCATCAGCGTCGCGTTCGCCTTTGCAAGTGACAACTGCAGAAACGGAGCGGCGAGTTTTCATTTTGTGCTTTTCGCTTTAAGCCAGCAAACGCTGCTACTTTATTTTTTAGCTCACACATTCCAACAACAACAATTGAAGCACGCTTTTATTGCATTCAGCTCTACGGCACTTCTGCCATTTATTTCTTATTTGTATTGTTGTTGCTTAAGTAAGCTTCGTAATTTGTATTATGATTGTTGCACATGGATCATGAAATTCCATTGTTAGCACACTTTTCAGCCGCGTGTTGTGCTTTGTTTTGTTTTTGTATTCGTTTGTTTAGCGCAAAATGTTTGCCTGGTCGCATGTCCTTGAGCGGCGTATAATTTGTTCTATATTCTCGTCACGTTGCGCGTCTCGGCACCAACACAACAAGACATTGATAAATGCCTCGCCAACGGCAATATATAATATATGTGTGTGTATGCGCATATACCTACAGTTATGCACAATTTCTATGTCTGTGTGCGTTTGCTTACCTTTTTATGCCGTTGGCGGTCTGTTTGTCTGTTTCTTATCAGCACATGCTTATCACAAATGTCTTCTTCTCCGACGTCATTCATCCGAAAATTTTTTCCTTGCATGCTTTTTCTTCTCACTTACACTGACACTAACACAAACATACGATAAACCATAGTCGTTCCATGCTTTGGGTTGACTTGTCACTCATATTTTGCCTATGTGTGCATTTGTGTGTTCCATTTTGTTATGCTGTCTCTTATGCTTTTCTCTTCTCCCACCTTTTGCTGTTTTCAGCATGTAATGTTGTCATAACACACGCGACATGTGTCCCAACTCACTTGGATCCACGTATCACTCTCGCATGTGTTTAGAAAGCTGTCGCTTGTATTATAACTTAATTTGTTTGGTTTTGCTCACTTTTTTCCCTTTCTTGCTGTTACCTTTTTCGGTTAGTTATTTGTTTTTGTTTAAGCTGTCGTGCATCCGATACTCTCACTTATGCTTCATCATGATTTTCAGGCTTCTGAATTTCTAAAGATAAAGATAAAAATAAATTTAGATAAAGATAAATATAAATATAAAGATAGAGTTAAAGATAAATTTAAGTTTACAGATAAAGATAAAGATAAAGATAGAGATAAAGATAGGGATAATGATAGAGATAGAGATAAAGCCAAATATAAAGATATCTTACAAATTGGGCGATATTTTCGACATAAAGTGTTCCATAGACACCAACGCCCTCATATTCGTTTTTTTAGCTTCTGAAAATGCGCTAAGTTAAGCGACAACTGAATTGAAGTTTCATTGAGTAAGAAAAAAATGCTGGAATAATTTAAAACGATTCATTTGGAAAATGACTATTTGCTTGAGATCGATTGAGCTTAAGTGTGAATCGCTTAACCCCAGCTTAAACTCGTTGAGTCCTTAGTTTGATCTCTGATATGAAATCGCGTAAGCCCTGCTTGACTTCCCTTGAACACTAGCTGAAGTGAGCTTGACCACAATAATGGTAAACGACTCATAACGAGGACATTATCACCGACGTTATTAGTCATTTACCATTCTCGAAGTCAATGACCATTTCCAAGGTCAAAAAGAGAGTGCTCAAATGATAGGAATTAAGAAAAGGAGTGTAAGCTTAAAGATGAATGAATTTCTTTAAAGAAAAAATGGAATAGAAAAGTTAAGAAATTTTAAGTATATAATAAAACATTTTAAAAAAGGCTTTACTGCTGTATTCATCGAATTATAAATATATAAATAACTACCACACGAAAAATATACAAACACAAGATGATATGTACATAGCTGTGAGTCCCACCCCAGTAAACAGCTTTTTGACTTTTGTTTCGAGTAGTTGCTTTAAGCTTTTTGCAGCTAGTAAGCTCATTTGAATATTCATGAATTTCAATCGAGTTTGAACCGCACTGAACCACACAGAAAGTTTTAAAAATATTCCACTTCCAATCATTGCTTGTTGCAATCCATTTTACGACACTTCGATTACGTGACAGACACAACCATAAATCAGTATGCTGGCAAAGTGGCGAATACTTGATGTTGCTCATTTGAAATGCAAGCAACTAATGTTACTTAAGACCGAGAGCATAAAATAGTTGTTGGCATAGCAAAATGTTATGAAAATATAAAAGCGATCGAAACTAAGGACGAGCCACTACCACTACCACAGGCGGCACTTTGCACAATTGCCGGCATAGAACGCGGCCATAGCTCAACTCACGAGCTCACACCTTGAACTAGCAATGGTGAGAGTGTACCACGGTTCTTTACCAAAAATAAAAAGACGAGTTGTTAATTTTTAATATTTTCTGAAAGTAAGTTTTATTTTCACTTTTTAGTAACAAATCTTAAAATTAAACATAGAAGGTATTTCCGAAAGCAAAGTCAATTTTTTCAGCGTTTAGTTGAAATTGCCAGACCGCAAACGAGGTAGCGGTTGCATGCGTATATCAATTTTATCACCCATCTGATAATCAGTAGTCTCTGCGCAAGGGCTGCAACCACAGCTAGATGGTACGTCGACCTAAAACAACGAAAATAAAAGTTTGCATTATCAGCATAACGCTCAACCGAGCTCGAGCTCACAACACCAAGCTAATTCTGAGCTACAGTTCCACTTGTAGTCTTGACCTAAATATCAGTATCTATCAGTCTTTGTCTAAAACTTTGTCTCAGCATTCATCTCAATCTCAAACTCAGTTTGTTATGAAACGCTTCTAGTCTCAACCTCAGCATCAGTCTCAAACTTTAGTCACAGTCCTAATCCTAAACTTAAATTCACTCTTTGTCCAAACTCAAACCCAGTGTCAACCAACATCTTGACTTCTTACTGCTCTGTATAGTCTATTACATACCTTCTTCACGATCTTGCTTCCATTCTCACAAATCAGCGGCACCGCAACTGATTTCCAGCCTGTTATGCTACAACAACGGCAATGCTTCTCATGGGTGCCTGATTCTGTAAATATCACAAGTTTCAATCAATAATACGTCCTTCACTATAAAGACACACATACTAACCTTTGCTATATTTTGAACCGGAAGGGCAGGCACCGTCGCAATCTGTGAATCCTTGTATAGCTTCCTTATTTATGCATTTACCCATACCAGGCTGAACAATTTCGATAATCTCCAGAGTCATTGGTTCAGCCAACGAAACCGGCAAACAATTCTCTGTAAACATGAAAAGTAGCAAATAATGAAAAGATCGAATTCTATCCAAATCCCTTCAAGCAACTCACTTTGGTTCTCCACAATCAGCTCCGGCTTGCACACCTCGCAGCAGCCACTTTCGGAGGGTACCAACAAGTGATCTGGACAAGAGGTCACATCTGGGCAAGTCTCTTGTGAAGATGAAACTATCAGGACTTCTCCTTTGCGCAAACAACTGTAAGTTGTGCAATTGTCAGCGCTCGTCCAGGTAGCGCCCTCTTCGTACAGTTCGTTACCCAACACACATTTCTCTTGCACACATTCACCACAACATTTGAGTTCAGGCTGCTTATTCTCATATTTAAAACCAGGTGGACAGTAGGTATCACAAGTCTCAGTCGTTGGTACGACTAATGTGCTGCCATTCGGACCATAAGCGCACGTCTCCTGCTTACAAGGATCTGTGGGATGTGGCCATTTGGCGTTCAGCGGTTTAATAAACTTCTCACCCAGTCCATTTTGTACTATGCACATATCCTTCGGTGGTTCTGTTTGTGTGAAATACATTAGTCATAAATATATTTTGATACGAGCATATTACGCATATACTTACCACAGACGTAGTGTGGACAGCAATCATCTAGTTCCTGTTTCCTAATAACTTCATAGAAGCGTTCGGCGCATTCCTTTAACACAGGCGGACAGGTGCTGACGTCGCAGACAATCTCTTGAGTCGGACAACAGCCCAGATCTTCCGTCACAACCTTTTCACCAGGTTTGAGTGCGCGTGGCAATTCTAAGGGTTCGCATTCCTCCTTCGGCTTGCACTCTGTATTTTATATACAAATAATTCAGCTACTTATACAATTTTATTTATCTCAACACTTACCGCAAATGAACTGCGGACAACCATCTGGTCCGGTTTTCTGCTTTTTAAACTGTCCGGGACCACATACAGGCATTAAAGGTTCGAGACATGCAATTGGTGGCGGTGATTTTTGTTCCGGCACACATCTGTAAAGTGGGCAACACATGTCAGCGGATTCGATCTTCTTCGGTATAAAGCCTTCCGCACAAATATTCTCTTCTATTAGGCACTTCTGTTCCACACACTCGACCTTTCCTTCCATATTACAATTACAATCGGTGCATTTGTCCTTCTTCCACTTATCGCCTGGTACGTGCACCAAATCATCGCATTTTACACACGACTCTTCCGCAACACATTCGCCATATTCCATAACCTTACCGGGTGGACAGAAACAGCCTTCAAATCGTTCCTCTGCCAGGCACATATCATTTGATTCCACTGTCTTGACAAACGTATCGGTCTTCATATTGACGGCATCGTATTCATGCAACGCCCTGATTGTATCACAGGTCTTAGCGCAACCACATGATTCATATACCATATCGCTAGGGCAATCGAGAGGACACAATTCCGGACGACGCCAATACAAGCATATACCCTGTTGTGCACACTGGTGCGCGTAAGCGGCCATCAAGTTACAAGTACTTTGCTGATGACTGCCGGGCTTACACATTTCTTTTTGGCACAATGCCACATAATTTCCAGGATCAATGATCATGTTGCACTGTCCGAAGAGCTCCTGATTATACAACATCAGACAGACATCTTTCTCCGGCGGTGGTGGCTCACATTCATTCTCTGTTATAATTTCACTAGAGCAAATTTGCAGTTCATTACCCAACTTCGGTTCCTCAGCCTTCCAGCTTTGGAGCACGACCGCTAGTTCTTTGTTGGGTGTGCGTGCCTTCTTATTGGCGGGGTTCTCTAGTAGATCGTTTTTAGGATTATTATCGCAATCGCCGCATAGACCCTCCATCTTGCCGCTATACTTGATGCTGGGCACCGAAAGCTGTGAAAGGTTATTAAAATTTTAGTATTAGCGTATAAAAAGAACAAGAAAACATTTCATTTCAAAAATTACCGTATAGACCATATCGTCATATGAGACACGTAAGTCCACGTGGCTTTCCAAAAGTGACAACAGAAGCTCTTTTCCGTTGACTTCGCGTATATTGACCCAAGAATTTTTGAACGGCACATTTTTCTCAGCGCCATCAACCAGTATCCGTGGCACCTTACCAACCCGCGGACGTTCAATGTGTATGAGATGATCACCATTGAAGACATGGAAAGATTTAATGCATGATTCTTCAGTTGAATTCGAAGCATAACCCAAACGCTTGCAGTAGTCCATTGTTACGTAAAGCTTTAAGAGTGAGTAATAAAGTTAATGAAGGAATATAGTTAGTGTAGCAACAACAAAAACACGCACTTGGAAGCTGTATTGTCCCGGTAAGACTATATCGCGCGAGAGCAAATATGTACAGTTGCCGTTGAAATGGAAATCGCGCTTATCATAAGTGAAGAACTGCGATTTTCCGAAGGAATTGCACTCACAATCTTTGCATTCCGCAACCGTTATGCACTTTTTGCCCTGACGCACAGTGCCTTCGGGACAGTAACAGCCGGGGAAACAGGCATCTGGTATAATCGGACAATCGTCGGTGTTTAGCGTGTCGCACGATGGCTCACAGCGCCGCTTATAGCAGTCGGAGTGAATAAGTGGAGCAGGACACTCAAGTTCTATTGAAAAAGGTAAATAAATATATAAATTCATTTATTTTGCTTAAAACAAAAATCTTTTAAACACCTCACTTGATTAACAACTACTCACCACATTGCTGCACCGCACGCCACAAATTCAATTGTATATTGGGATTGATTGTCAAACACTTGGCAACAAAGTCCTGTAATGCATTACATTTGCAAGTGTTGTCCTCGCCCGGATGTGCCCGTAGGCACTCACAAGTGCTCTCCATGCATTTGCTGACGAACTGTTTGTAGTTGACCGCCTTGTTGCACTTAACGAACACCGGATGCCTGGCGGAGTTGAAACAAAATTTCATGTCATTACACAAAATGCGAACTTTGCGCACCCAAAACCCAAATGTACAATCACTATGGGCATATATACATACATAACTGCAAATAATATGCTCAGAACAACTACCCAGACACTCGACGTGTTTAGACACCGCTCACAAACACAAGCACACCAAAACTTACTTAATCGCATTGCACAATGCCAACGCCTTCTTTTGCAACTCGAATGGACACGTTTGTGGGTAGCACATCTCCTTCGGTATCTTCTTGTCGAACCAGCTGTCACCGAACTTGCCTGTGTTCTGTATCAAAGTGCCATCCGGCGTGCGTTTATCATTGCCCGCAATGCCATCATAGTAGCCGCAGAGGCCGTCCACGGTGCGTAAATACTTAGAGGATATGCCGATCTTAACGTAACCAATATCATCATAAAGCACCCAATAGCCATGTTTGCGCGATACCACCAATACCGTTTGGCCCGGCTGCGAGATAACGAAGGCCGCCTTGCAGATGGGTGAGTTCATCAGTTGCGGTACGGTGTATTCGAAACCATTGAAATTTAATTTCATATTCGGCATGATCGTCAATATGGCCGCCGACTCGATGTCCTTGATGGTGATAGATTTATGACAAACGCGACGCGCCTCATCTTCGCAGAGTATATGTACTGAAAGTAATATTTAAGCTCGTTAATTTCTATTCTAATTGAAACAAAGCGCTGAGCTTCACGTGTGCTGCCTTAGCACATCAGCATATTTGTTTCTTATATACTACGCCAAACTTAAAATGTAGAGCTGTATTGCCGAATCCTAAGTCGAAGGTCTCCACATTATACAGATATACGAGTAACTTAACACGCGATCATTGAAAATCATGAGCTTCGATAAAAACCACTTACCAGTTATCACCCAGTTCGAGTTCTTGATATCACGCGCCAATATATGACTGCAAGTGTCGTACTTGAACTCAGTGCCGTCGAATGTGGTGAAAAATTTACCACTAATCTCGCATGAGTCATCTTTTGTCGGCTTGAGTACGCACGCATATTTGCGGCATTGTCCCGGTTTCGCATTAGACATATCCAATTCAATTTCATAGTTTTCTGGACATTTGGGTTCCACACAAGTGACAGTCGCATTCTTCAGTACCTCTTTTTTAGGTATCGGTACACAAGTGAATTCAGCGCACTCTTCTTCCTCTACACCGCTCACTTCTCCCGACGGCAGCATAAGGAATTCTTCACTTTCGCTTACCAACACTTTGGTCTTGGTAATTTTGATCATATTACCGAACTCTTCCATATCGGTGTAACTGAGCAAGAGAGACAGGGATAGATATATAAATATATAAATATATATATCTATAATTAATAGTTAATACTTACGCTCTAGCGAACATCTGTGACATTTTGCGTTGTTTCTTCTCCGTAAGCTTAATTCTCATATCAGGTGGACATTCTGGTTCGGGGCATTTGATGATAATGGCTGTGGTGATTTAAGAATCACATTTGGTTTGCATTTTAGGTTAAAAAAATATTATTCATATTATATATAAAAAACCTATTCTTAACCTAATTCTTACAAAAAAACTCTCAGAATTTTTAAGATCATTCATCATTAAACTATTTTTACTCCCACAAAAATGGTACTTACTTTCATTCGTACTTATAATTGGTTGAGGCGTCACCACTATTGTCTTCTTGCATGACTCATCTTCATCATCAGCACAATCTTGCACACCATTACACCACAATAATTCCGGAATGCAGTCGCCGCTTGACGGACAAATGCGTTGGTATTTCGGACAGGGCTCACATTTGCAGAAGCAATCCGGTGTAACTAAAGAACGCAGATTGGTTTCCACGCATGGTGGACACTTTTTGGGCTTGCAATTGGAATGACCACCCAAGACGCAAACACATTCTTCACACTGCTTATTCTCAAACTTAGAGCCGATGGGATAACTATACGCGGAAATAAAGTGATATTAATCAAAATTAATTATTGCAGCGTTGATTAATGCACTATCTACACCTACGTGCTATATTCATCAATGCACGGGCACAAATTACTCTGAACACAGTTTTGACCGTCCCAGAATAGACCGTTTGTGCATTTACACTCTCCACTATTCGCTGTCGTATCTAGAATGCCGTCACAAACTTGACATTTTGGTGGCGGCCGATCGAGCTCGGGCTCCTCTTCCTTAACTTCCACTGTGAATGATATATGTAATGTTATAGAATATTTTGTTTTATGTTGCCTCAGCGTTTCACTTACAATAAGTTTCGAAGCAACCCACTGGTTCTATGCGCATATTTATATTCTCTTCCCACTTCGAAGGCACTATCTTGAAGTATTGCGTCAATATGGGTGAACGGAACGTATTTAATACCTCACTATTTTCGTCATAGTTTCCACGAAATTGTTCGGGTTGGCCATCAAAGAATAGCACCTTATTCCAAATCAATTTATTCTTCGAGAACATAACCTTAAAGCTAGTAACCCAGCCAGATGGGCCACCTTTAGTGATAAAACCAGAAATGTTGCGTGGTGCCAAAAAGTCGAATTGCACATATTCATTCGGCGTATTGGCCACGGGGCGCCAGCCAACCGGTGAGGAAAGTTTCAGTAGATCTATGAGACGTGGCTTCTTAGCCGGTTGTGGTAATAACCAAATGCTACTAGCCTTCACTTGTGTGGAATGCATTTTACCATTATCCACACCCATACGGTCCACACACTTTCCGGCGTTTTGCCAATTAATCGGTCTCGTTGTCGTCGTTTGTATGAGTTTCTCAAACTTCGACTCAGGCATAGTAGTCAAAGTTGTTGTTGTGCGCGGTTCACCACAACCCAAGAGTTCCACACGCATAGCAATATGACGATACCATTTCATGGGATATATACGTATGGATTTCGCCTCGACAGGTATGTGAAAGAGTGTTTTATGTGGCTTACGTGAATCGAGTGGACCGTTAAACTTTTGTGGTATGTCATTCTCCTCGACTAAATAATGATAAGATTCACCATCGGGACTGTAGAGTATCTGCGAATGTGTAGGAATTAAAACCAGCTGAGTGGAAACAAAAATCATTTGAAGTTACCTTAAAGAGTGTAACATATTTATCAAAATCTGGACTGCCAGCCATAACAACTCCAAAGATGGGTTCCGGTTCCGGAAAGCTTATTTGTAGATATTGCATCTGATCATCGATACCGGGCGACCAACTGCCCACACTATTTTTGGGATTGGCGGGAAGGCGTGCCATGAAGGGCGCATTGTAGGCATTAAGTGTAGAGCTCGCATTGAAGGCGCTGTCCGGCAATGGTAGATCGCCTTGTATCAGCGGTACTAAGCTGAAAGTGTAAAGATTTCTTTTAGAGTAAGCACTTTCATAATATCTACACACAAACCAACCGTTCTGGTTCGCAATTCAGATGTGGTACGATTGTGGATGGCAGAAAGTCTGGTTCATGCTCGTCCTCGGCGGGAGTTGTGACCAAAATATATGCTATTTTTTTAAAGGAGAGTATTAAAAATATAGTTTTGTTAAAGCTAAGCAAAGTAATCACAAAGCAAAGCATGCCACAGTGAAAACTTACGCAATTCCGGCACTTCATTCGGTATGCAAGTATAGGCATTATCAATACACTGACACACTTCCTCCTCACCGGTCACTAGCATATGCGGCTGTACGTATTTCTCCGACTTGTCCATACAAGGACATTCATCCATTTCTACGCAAGTATTTTCATCGCGCCAGAACTTGCCCACAGAGAAGCAATCGGGTCGGTTCTTATCAACGCAGCCACGTTTGCAGTGTTCTCCTTTCTGGCAGAGACCACGCTTGCGCAGTATCTAGAAAGGTTAACATAAATCGTTTAAAAATTCCAACATAAATTTCACTTAGTCTTCTTTACACATACTCAATCGTCTACTCACCGAACCATAGTAATCGCAAGTAAATTCACATTGATTTGCGCATTCTACCATCACTTGATCTTCGGCGCATTCACTCAATGTTACTGGCTCCGCAGGAACATTACCACAGCTTGGTTTGATCTCTCGTACAGTGGCTATGTGATCGCACACGTTCAACGTTGGATTGAACATCATGTATTCACCGCAAGTCTTCTCCACATAAGTCCAACCATTGCCGTTAGTCGTCGGTTGACAGTGCAAGAATTTATGACAATCGCCCGGATATTCTTTATATTCGGCTATCACAGAGTCGCATGGCAAACCGACTTGCGGTTTTTCAGTTGGCGGTGGTGTCGTGACCGCTGCTTCGTCGCACTCACAGAACACACGTAATTCATAATCGTGACATTGTCCTTTACAAACGAGTCCCTCAGCCAAGCTACAGCTCACATTTTCATCCATATAGTCAGGTGATTCGTGTGTATCCACAACACGACATTCAATCTTCTTCATATATTTCTTCTGACATGTGCCATAAATGCTTTCGATGCGATTGTAACGTGGCAGCTTCTCCTCATCATTCAAGCGTACTATTTTGCCCGTCGCATCGCCGTCATTATCGAACCAATGTGTCCAACCGCGTACACACTTCGGTTGCGTATCGGTGCCATAGGCACGTGGTGTCGTGCTATCCAGCACACTATTACTTGGGCGCTCCGTTGTTGTTAGCGGTTCCTTGCATTTAACGCCACTGCAAACTTCTTTCTTCTTCGAGCAACGACAGGTGGCGCAATCGTCGGTATACGTTACATCACCTTCGTAATAAGTTTTGCCATCGCGTATCATACAAACTGGCTTGCAGTCAGCCTTCGGTACACATTCCTTGTAGGTGTCGTTTAGATAGATCATACCCTCGTCACAGGGCTTTATGAAACAACCCTCAATACAGTTCTCTTGATTGCACATGCGCTCCGTCATGCCTTGGTCGAGGAAATTGTCGCAAGTTTCGACAGCACACGCAGGTGTACACGCTTTGTATTCGGCGCAATGTGGATCGCATTGCATTGCTGATAAATAGTAAAAAAAACAGAAGTAGGGTTATAATACCGCTATTTGGATGTCTATAAATTCTGATAAACTGATGTCTTTATCCCTCCATAACAGGAATTGCTTTGAGCTCACATGCTGGCTAGGGGTTTTCTATTTATATCTGTCAAGTTAAACCTAGGAGGGAAACCCATTTCTTCGCTGTGTTTATAGTAGATGAGTGCATCGATTCGGTACAGGATCGTCTGCAAACCATCAGACGGTTCAGTTTTCAGTTCCGATTCTACAAGATTTTTGCGCTATCGATCCACATTTATATCAGTGGAAGCAAGAAAATCTATCAGAAGGCACTTACACTGAAAACTTTATAAATTCACTACTTAAATACGTGCGCTGACCAAAAGGTATTCGGATTTTATTGAGAAAAGACCTCACACCTCAGCAGCACTCTTTAAAGCTATTTGTTATAAACGTAAGTCTATCATCGGATATGCGAACTAGAGTTAATTTTTTCCTTAAACTTGTTCTGGAAGATGTTTGAGGAAATCAAGCATATTGAAGCCGTAGTGTTAGACCACAATAACCCCAAAGTATTCCTTAATGTCGGTATGAGTTAAATCATGTGGTTGTCGCTAAAAGAATCCGCAATGCCTATAGTGTATGTATCTCCAGGTATCGACTGAAAGAGTTCGGATATCTTTCGTGAACTGAATCGTACGTGAGTAGGATACTAAATATGCATATAAACTGCTTAAACTCTAGGATATAGCTATCTTCGAAAAACACGTCGGGAAGAGGCAGCTTAGGCATACAAAATGGTTGACCACATACTTTGCTTTTGCGCTCTGTTCGTACCTAGGAAGCTTTTAGTACTTTCGTCAATGTAATAAAGTTGAATCTTAAAACTTCTGTCAAGTGTGAATAATGGCTTGCGGCCCTAAAAATGGATTTTCCGCACAATCACTAACTGGTAAAATATGTTCGCGGCTTCTGAGCAAAGCTCGTTGCATGGTGAGTTTAGCTGTATAGGCCAAATTTAAAAGCACAATGAATAATTTTCAAGTATCAATTACGGCTAATCGAAAAGTCTACTTGGGCATAAGTATAATGGAACAAAAGAACATACATAATACATATATATATATGTTAATACGTGCATCTCGAAGCATAGTTATGCCACTCTTGCGCGGCAATCGAAGCATTAAGCGCTTGTTCCTACATATTATTTTGCATGCATATGTGAGTATGTGCAAGGCATCTACCACTTGCTTGCCACTTGCATTGTCGTCGACGTTGCATGTGACGATTTGCACTAATGAATAATTGAAAAGACAATGATTTTCAGCTACTGCATTCACGCCGAGCTCCACACACACTCACAAAACCTTGCAAGCTTACAGTGACCCTTAAGCAACTACCTTACTTACATACTCACGCATATGTCATACACACGGTTTATATGTATTTGCAGTACTTACGACAGAAGTGCGGCGTACGCCAACGTATATTGATGCCATGTTGGGAGCAGGCATGTGCATAGGCAGCCACCGCTGTGCACAGACACTCACAATCACCGCCCTGATCGCAAGCGCACGTATCGTATATGCAACGTTTCAGGTACTTCTCGACAGACACTTCAGCGTGGCAATCCTGTAAAACAGAAGAGAGTGATAGAGAGGGAGGGTAAGTGAGATTGCGGCAGGTGGAAAGTTAAGTGGAGAACAGCGCACTTAAGTATTAGTATGGCAATGCGTATTGGAATTTTAATTATCTGCTGTCTACTATACTTACTTACATACAATAGCCGGCATTCTTACCTTAAATATTTCCGATTTGAGCACGCCACACTTGAGCTGTGCCCACGTCTCACGTTCCGGATGCTCTTTGCACGCATCTATGGGTGTCGTTGGCTTGGCACAGAATTGTTGCACCTTCCATGCGTGTCCGAAGATGAGCGGACTGGTTTCGATACCTTGCGATGGCGTTTGCATGTCATCCACAGCATTGTCATTGTAATTGCCGCACAATCCTTTCACTTTGTTCTTCCATTCGTTACCGAGTTTCACGTAGACGCGTGTACCTTCATCCCATTTCACTTGCAATTTGAGCGGTATTACTTCGACCACAATAAATACACCGGCCTTGTAGATGTGGAAGGCGCCATGCCCCTTGGTGTTGCTTGCATCGCGAATTTCTGAAAGTTGATGAGTTGAAACCATTTAAAGAATAACAAGTGTAGGTCTACTAAAAATATAGTTTTTTACATATATTTTATCTCTAACACGGAATTAGACGGAGCTTTGATAAAGTAACATTCTTGACTTCACAGCTAACGGCTGGAAGTAATGTGGTAGTTTGTCTCATACTCCACAAAAAGATGACGCCACCAACAAAGGCCTTACTGGCGAACCCCTATCAACTAGATATTCTCTATCTACGAAACAAAGTATCTTTTCTCTTTTCAGTTAAGTCTGCTTTTGGATCCCCATTTTTCAGTTTCAAGTACTTTAGAAATGGTATCACCTTATTCTAAATAATATTTTGTAATAAATATTTTAAATCTCATATGGTCTTTCCTGAATCAACATTACTAATAGAAAAAATTGTTTGAATATTTTGCTACTCACTCTTAATCGGCGATTTGTTCGGGTCGGTTATGTAAGAGGCGTCTGAGTTCAGCGTAAGAGAATCCTGTACACTGCCCGATAGTGAAATCTCTACCGACTTTGAGCAAGTAACGCCCATGGTGCCACACAATACATTTTGTATGGTTATCGTGAAACCATCGCCATTCTCCGCCACACCTTTGGAGAGTATATAATCGCAGGCACCTTGGAAGTCAAAGTCGTGATTATCATAAGTGGAGAAATGTGAATCACCCCAGACGGAGCAGGTTGAGCCACAACCATTCGTGGAGCACGTCCAGTTACCGCTCTTACAAACACTAAAAAAATACAAAAACAATGAAGGCGACAAAAGGCAACAACATCTATAACAAAAGTTACCATTGGTTGCAATCCTCCTTGATCTTGTCACCATCCGCGTAACTCTTACCACCATGATGGCAGGAACAAAGCTCTGGCAGCACACATTCTTTACGGGAAGTATCATTGACATAACCCGACATGCAGACACAACCGGGTACACAATCCTCGATATTCTTCACATAATCATGCATATTCTTACAGGTCTTCGGCTCAGTGGGCGCACACTTTGAGAATTCAGCGAATGGACGATTCACGCATTCAGCACGTAATTGGGATGAAGGTGGATATTTCTTCTCATCGTCGGGACCAGCATCCTCACATTCCCAAAGACCATTAGTGCATGTGCTGCAGAAAACGAAAATGTTTGTCAATAAGCAAGGAAAGCCAAGTGTGCTTAAATTTTACCATAAATCGGGAAACTTTGCACCAGGTCGCACTTCCTTATAACCAGATTTGAAGGTCATACCATCGTAAGTGCATGGACACTTGTGTTGCGGCACGCATTCGTTATTTTCATTCAAGTATTCACCATGCGGACAACGACAGCCTTCTACACATTCGGTCTTGCATGCATTTTTGGTAGCCAAATCACCGCAGGTGCGCGCACATGTATCGCCACACTCATCGTATATTTGACCCATTGGGCACTTCACAGCTGTAATAAATTACAAATTTCGTATGTTGAATTCAAGTTTGGTTAACACAACTAATTACTCACCGCACTCTTTCACCGCCATGCGCCAGCCAGTTTTGATACCTTGACGTGCGCATTCGTTGCCGTAAGCAGCCAAAATAGGACAGAAACACTTATCCGGCTCGTCTTTACATGCACACACATCATACAAGCAATCCTCATAATATTGCTCCGGTTCGACGGTCCAATGGCAGTCTTGGAATATTTCATCCATAATCCAGTTGCAGTGCTTTTCGGCATTTTCACGCTTTTCTGGATTAGCGCTGCATGGATGTGGACCAGGTACTGTCTCAGTTGGGGAATCGCAAGTATCTTTGGTACGCCACTTGTCGGCGAATGGCTCCACCGCCGTTTCAATATCACCCTCCGGTGTTAAGAAATCATCTTGTGTATTCGTGTTAAATGTACCACAGAGACCGGCGGTCTTATTGCGATAACTGGGCGGCGCATCGATGTAGACGCGTGAGATACCATCCCACCAAACACGTATGCCGTCAGGGAACTCAACAGTCATGAAACTTGAGCTAGCCAAACGTATGAGCACTTCACCAGCGCCCAGAATTTTCGGGAATTTCGTAATTTCCTTCTCATTAACATGCACAGCCATGCCCTGATTCAAGCGCACAGTATTCTGTACGCCATTTTTGAGCGCAAAACGTAGCGTCACCGACTTGGTACAAGATGGATTGTCCGCAGCAGCTACCAAATTGAGATTTTCAGAAATTGAACCAGAACAAGCCACATTCTCCGCCTCTATCGATAGTTTAGCGGTCTTCAACAGATAATATGAGCACTGACCCATAAAGTCGAAGCGTTTACCATCGAAAGTTTGGTAATGCGGATCACCTATTGCGCCACAACGCGCACCACATTGTTCGTCCGTGCATTTCCACTTGCCGCTTTTGCAGGTGCTGGCGAATAAAATTATTTCTAGTACAGACCCACTAAGATTGGCAGCATATTTAAGACGGCTTACCATGTGTTACATTTCTTCTTTATGACCGCTTCCGCTTTGAACTCCTTACCACGCATGGTACATGGACATAACTCCTGTGCAATGCAAGCATCTTGATACTGCACCGTACCGGCGGGACAGAAGCAACCTTCATTGCATTTTGCTGGGTTTGGTGTCATTGCCATATCACAAGTGGGCTCTACATCCGGACCGCAAGGCAGATAGACACGTCCATAGCTACAGCTTACAGCTGAAATTCGATACTTTAGTAATTAGGAACATATATGTATATCGTCCACTTACGACAAATCTCCAAATTACGCCAACCATGCTCCAATTTTATACCCTTGAATGCGCACTCCTTAGCCAACATGGAGACGCCGTCGCAGTTGCAAGACTCTGGTCGTTCCCGATTCGCACAATTGCAATAATCATCCACGCATGCACGCAGCAAAGCCTCAAAGTTGATGCCTTTTATGCAGTCTTCTAATTTATCATTCGACAAAAGACGAGTACAGACGTTAATAGCCTTCGCACGCTTCGTCGCTTCACAAGTCTCTGAACCGAATTCCAATTCACGACTATTCTCCATTACACACAAATCCGAGCTATCTTCAACGCGCCATGAGTCGGTGAAAGACTTGACCGTCTCCACGACTACGCCACCTTTCGACATCAAGTCGTTCATATAGTCACCATCTAATGTGCCACATAAGCCGCCAACTTTGGACCACAACAACGGGCCGGCATGTATGCCGAGATATTGATGACGATCCCAGTCTATTTGTAGTCCAACGGACTCCAATTGAATTTGCAAATGCTCAGCCACCGGTATTATTTTCATGCCCATCACCTGTACTGGTATGGGAAACTTCTTCGTTGGCGTGGATAGATGTACAGTGCCATCTGTGTGAAATGTGTTAGACGGTATATTAATTTGGCGGTTAAGAATAATATATATAAATTATAACCGTAACTTACTTATATTATCTAGCGTGTATGGTATGGATTGCCAGTAGATCGTCAGCGCATGCGCACAGCCATAACCGGAACCATATGGGCAAGCATTAAGTATTATATCGAATGTGGCATCGACTTTATCATTAATTAAAGTATGCGAACACGAAAGAGGGGCTCTGAAAAACATGTAGGAGTTATTACTAAGCTCTAAGTTTTCTTTGAGCTGATTAATCAATAATTTAACATTTAAGGCCAGTGATATGCCTCTAAGAATACCGTTTCTTACTTGAAAACCAAACCATCGAATGTTTTCATATTAATGCCACCCCAAGTGGTACACAATGCCGGCTTGGGCGTACGATCGATCATCACATCGACATCGCCTTCCGTGTAGAGTGTGTAGCGCGTCGATGAAACTTGTCTCTCCTCAGAGGACCACCACTCCTGTAAAGCAGAAATAAATAAAAATTACAACTTTAGCAAATAGAAAATAATTTTCAATTGACATTACGCTGTGAACATTCGAAAGTTTATCGATTATGGCTTGAATACGCTCACGGTCAGTAACCCATTGCTCGCCGTGACCATATACTAGCCTACCGCCACCAGCGCCGCCATCAGAAGTTCGATTCCAATAAGTCGTAGAGCCCTTACGGACCGTGTAGCCAGGTGCTGCGTGATAAAAATAAGTAAATAAAAAATTTGCGATTTGGATTTCACCAGAAATTAAATTGTTTTAGTAAAGAAAAAAATTTTTGTAAATCAACTTACCATATATACACTTGGGCAATGGTTTAGGATAGAAATCGCCCACACTATATTTGCATGTATACTCAATATTTAGGTTGCCATGTACCGTTGTGCCCGGTGATGACGCACAGGAAAATTTGCACTTAGCCTCCAAACCATCGTATTTACATTTGTAATTGCCGTTGAAGCCAGTATTGGTTACATTACAAGCTTGCACGCCTTAAGTGGAGAGCGAAATAGAAAAATAAGTTTTTAGTATAAATTAATAAAAGAAGTACTTGTAGTCGCTTGGCAACTATTTAAAATAATATTTTTGTAGAAAAGCTTTTTGATTTCGTTTTGAATTGTATATAAAATTACGTGGCAACGCTAAAAATTATATTTTTGAAAGAAATGTTGCGGAAATATGCCTTGGATAGCATTTTTTTGAAATTCTAGTATTTCATATTTTGGTTCAATTTACATAAATAAATATTTGGTCACGTGGCAACTCTCAAAAAAATATTTTTAAAAAAAATTTCTTTTTTATCACTTCTGTTAGAGACAACAATGTTTTATTATATTTATGCAGCTTTTAATTTATGTGGCAACCCACCAAATATAATTTTAAACATTTTTCTTTATAAACTTTGCACTAAAAATATCGAACCGCACTAGTAAGGTGTGTGGGTTACCCGTGCAAACATTTTTACATAAACATCTTTAGATATAACAGTACTACTACATAGAGTTACCTACATCATTAACAATTACATACTTACTGTATTGGCAGTAGTCGCCGCGATATTGCTGTGTACACTGACACATATTAAATGAAATGCATTTGCCACCATTCTGACAGGCGGGCTCACAAATCGCTGAGAGAGAGAAAGAGAGCATAATAAGCAGAGCATATTTTTTGTTACAGTAATATATGATGTTGCTTTTAATAATACTTACGCGCACAATCCGGTGGCTTTACCGAGTTTGTCTGCTTATGAAACCAAACGCCATCCACGCATTCGAGATTCGCTATGGAACTGCCATCAGGATATTGAAAGCCGCTCATGCATTCAGCATTGCAGACGCTAACCAAAAACAAAACAGATTACTCAGCATATTTAGAATTTAGTGTGATACTAAGGTACTCACTTATTTCTACATTGAACTCGCGAATTTTTCGGTATCGGTGGCTTACCGCTGCAAAAGGTCTTCTTATTTCGACACCTAGGGCCATAGAAGTTCTCAGCACATTTGCAAACGCCAGCTTCGATACAAATACCGTTATTGTCACAAGGTGGTGTACAAGTAGCTAAGGAGGCACAGATGAAAAGGTAAGAAGAAAACTTTCATTTGGGATTTGAGCTCAACTTCCTACTGAATTACTTACCTTGACAGGGTGGCACACTGGTAAACGCTGAGTCGCGTATTATCCAATCGCCACTTATGCAAGCCAACTTCAGCGTGCTCGTGCCATCAGGGTATCTATATTCAGCCATACAACTGACCTCACATTGATTGCCGCGACATTTCAGTGACATTTTTGATGGCAACTGGTATGCTGGGCAATCGCCATAGGAGGGAATTTGAGGGTTTTCGTGCGTTAAGAAATCATAGCTGGACTGTGCGCCAAGGCTGTTACAACATTGAAAACAAATGTTAAAGGAGATAAATGAAGAGAAGTTGCGGTACATATATACAAAATTTGGGTACAAAATTGTTATATTCGAGTAATGTCTTCATATTACTTTGTTCAAATATCTGAAAACAGCTATCATATCTAAGCGAGTTTGAAAACTAATTAAGCTTAACTTTGATAAAACTAAAGAACCAAACCACTTGCACCATGTTTTAAAAAAACAACATACCTGCCGGATCCGTAACCACCTTTATAGGGCTGTCCACTACTGCCATAAGCACTATATCCAGCGCCATAGCCACTATAACCTCCACCACCATAACCACCGCCACCTCTACCATGATTGTGACCATAACTAGAGTAACTTGTTTTGACGCCATAAGCACTGTTGAATAATTATTTAATAAGAAGACAAAAAATTATATAATATCAATAAGTAAAATCAAAATATGAGCAAAAAAGAAATCTAATAAAAATAACGTTGCGGCAAACACTTACCCACCACCGCCGTACACAGTGCCAACACCTAAGTTCAGGCTGAAATTAGAAGATTGCAAATAAAATTAGTTGCGCTTGTCAGCGTTCTCTTTTTAACAATTTCCGTTTTAACTTGATAACACAAGCACAAACATAAACCATACATGTGTATTAGTAAAACGCCTCTTTGCGTTTTATTGTTCTATATACTCATATTATACAAAAAGCATTGTTTTTGCTAAAGCCACATTGGTTTTGCAACTTTTGAAAATAATTACTGTTATTACAATTTTTTACTTAACTTACCTAGCCGACGGCAGCGGCTCAGCCGCGGGTGCTTTCTTAAAAAATCCAAACAAGTCGCGTTCTTCACGATCGTTATCAACAGCTAGATTCTCATTCTCGGCACTGATAGGACTATAGAAAGGAAAGAAGAGTTTAGACGCTTAACTTCAGCAAGTTTGACAAGCGTACTTTGATATATTTCAACTAATTTAAATACTATCTATAAATCAGTAAAAAATAAATAAAATAATAAATAAAATACAAAATAGAAAATCTCTTATATAAAATACCGTTAGACGGCCACAGTAAGAAATTAGTACCTAAACTAGTGATTATGGTCCCACGCCAAATATATACATACATGTATATTTGAAGCCAACTAAACTGCCAAAAATGTACGCCAATAGCTAGCGCCAGAGTCTTAACAACACAAGAAATCGTATCTACGGGCCGATATTGGCCATATAATAGCCTCGACGCATTGATAGTGATAAGATTTCAAAGTTTAAAATGGGAAAACTTGAACAGTACATCTTTTAACAAAAAAAATTTAAGAATAGTAGATGATATACAATACATTTTAACAACGAAATCGTCGGATTAATACGAAGGTCCTTTTGTGGAATTTCCAATTCGAGAAATCTTATCATTTTTTATTTCATACAATATTTTAAAAAATTTCAAAAACAAAAACTCTAAATATTTTTTTATCGAAATACGTTAGTGAATGAGCAAAAGTTATTTGGCTTTCACCGAGATGTGTTCAGTTCCGCTCAATTATTGCTCAGTATTAACAGCTAAGCTTGAGCTTAATTAGATGCGGATGAACCCAGTGTGAAGCAATGTTGCATGTTGAACAATCAGTTATGATTCAACAATAAAATTTGATTCTCATATATCCTAATCGAAACATTGCCTGGAAGTGTTAAAGGAAGCTTAATATATTATTATAAATATTATAAATATAAAACTAAAAATATAATATATTATTATAAAAATAAAACACCCTGAACACAGGGTTTTTGAAATATCGATCGGAATTAAGTCCTTGATGGAAAACTTTTTCATTTGACAAGATATCTAGACGAAATTTGGCACGAATTATTACCAAAAGCAGTGGTATAATTTTCAAATAATTTATTCAGATTGAATTACTATAGCATATAGCTACCATAAAAACTGAACCATCAAAATGCAAGTCCTGTATGGAAAACTTTTTCATATCTTTACAAAATTTAGCATGGTTTATTTTCAAGAGCAGTGGTACAATCTCCTAAGGATTTCTTTAGATCTGATCTTTATAGCATATAGCTGCCATACAAACTGATCGATTAAAATGCATACTTGTTTGGAAAAATTTTTATTTATAAAGGATCTTATAGCTTCAATGAAACCCTAGTTAACGTTTTTGTTTACCATTGTACAATATTTAAATTAAGCTCAAATATTAATAAAACTGATTTTAAATAACCCCAGTTCTTGATCTTTTAGATAATAGACTGACTTAAAAATTTTGCTTATGAAATTAATATTACGAAAAATAATTAAAATTTAATTTTTATATTTTTTGACATAATATCTATAATTTTAGTATTTCAAATAATTATTTTTCAGTTTTTTTATTCTAATTTTTCACACTTTTCACCGACTCACCTTTGTACATCAGCCTCTGCGACAATTTGTTGGCTGCATTGCTGCAGCAACAGCAACAGCAAAACCGAAATCCATTTCCAGCTCATAATCCTTTAGTTTTAAAACACTTTAATAGCTGAATTTACTACTTTTCTACTTTCAAAGTACAGTTAGCGCAAAATTCACCACACAGCGGAAGTCACATATGATTACTTATGTATATATAAACGCACAAAAAACAATGAGATCGTACACATAACAAATTTTCAACAAATGAGTTAATTATTATCCTTTAAGGATCTAGTGATCCACTCAATATCCTTTTGCCTTTCAGTGCAGCGCATGTCCTTTTTCCACACTTTTTACTATTTTTCACAATTTTTTCTACTTCCACTTTTTCACTTCAACTTCACTTCACTCGCGAGACTTAACGACGTAACAAACCCGAGCGCTGGGCGCACGAAAACTGGCCAATTAAAGCGCAATCGGGCACTTTTATAGGCGCGCAGAGGATATGCAAAACCATTTATTTTTTGTAATTTTTTTTTTTACACTTATGTATTTAAATAATTATGTTCTCACAGTGTTATAGCTCAGCGGAGCTCAGCATTCAGCCACTGGGATTTATCGCTGAAAAACAACAAATCGCTTAAAAAATGCCCGGAATGTCAGAGCGGAAATGTGCGATAGCGTTGCCATATTTCAAGTGCAGCTTCACATTGCGAACCGATCGTGCGTATCAAACACATTAGCATAGGTCCAGCTCACGCGACTTGCGCTCGCAATTGCTTATCACTTGCCAGCTGGTTGCATGCTATGTGCCGCGTATATAGCGATGAACACTTGCTTACGTTTGTGTGTGTATGTGCCTGGATTAAACTTGTTTTATAAAAAATGCGTTTCAGTTTTATATAATCCGTTAATGTTATATAAAAACGTATCTCGTATTCTGCAAAAATGCACAATGTGTGTGAAAAATCGCGATTGCTTGCGCTTGACATACTTTCTGCAGCCGATAAGCGTTTCTTCAGCGTGCTGGCTCTGCAAATATAATATTTTGCGCTGCTTATTTGTTGCTTGTGTGATATAGTTTTTTAGTAACATTTTTTATTCTGAATATATGTTTATCTTTTATAATTTTTTTGTTTTATATAAATTTAAATGGATATGAAGTCATTTACGGCTTTGAGGTTAATTTCTAGTGAAATTAGTTTTTTTTTTTTTGCCAATTTTATGGAACCGCAGGGTTTTATGCACAAAATTTAAGTACATTTGATTTGCGTAAAAAAAATATATTCTGATATGAGAGTAAGCAAAACAAATTGATCTTTCGAGTTCTTATATTATATTATGATAATTTAATATTTTTGAACTCTTTGTGTGCACTGCTCGTATGACCTTCATGAGTGTTTGACCGCTCTTAAATATTTTAAGTTAATAATTCCTTCTAACGAATTGACGTGATTTTCTCTAAAAAGCTGCTTTTATTCAGATTTAGTATATGTATACGGGATAAATACATACAAGTATTTTGTGTGCATAAAATCTTCAGAAGTCACCTATATAAATTTCACATACCTCAGACTCAGGTAAAACAAACATCCGTAAGTTTCTTTCTGTACTCTCCTACAAACAGCGAAGACGCTAAAACAAATGGATATCCAAATGTGGGTATTTCGAATGAAAACATTAAATAATCAACAAAATAGTTTTATCGGATCAAAAAAATGAAGCTCATCGAAATAGCTCATGTCCTCAAGATATGAAAGGCACGTGCAGGCATGTCGAAAGCTCTATTGAAAGTCAGTATCTTGAATGGGTTAGTTGGTAATTAACAGATTCCCAGTGTCGCACATTAATGAGAGTGATGGAAAAGTTATGAGTTGAGCTTTCATATGGTTTACAGTTACACTTTATTCTCTGTATCTGGTCTCAGCGAGATTCCCTCTTCACAGACCGCAAGAAAATTATCGCTCAACGGAACTCACTAAGGCGGAAGACAGTGTTAATACAAAAATGTTATCGAAAAGGCATTGGAAAGGAATTGGAAAGGAATTGAAAAGAAAGATCACTCTTCAATGCACTTATGTTAAAAAAATATCGAATTTATCTAAAAGTAAGTAATTTTCTCTAACATTATAAAGACTTCTTCGCAAATTGCAGTACATTCCTTAACAAAAAAGATGCCTTTCTAAAAACTAGTATCAATCATTATATTCTATAATGTTTTTGAATGTTTCAAATATCAATAATTAATATTGTTTATTAATATCGAAAATTTGTATAAATATCTGTCTTTAATTATGACAAAAACCACAAGTAAGTAAAATCAAAAACCCAAACTAACTAAAAAAATTCCATGACTTACCCAGTATATACCGGGACACTTCAAACAACATTCCACTCTTTATTTTCGAAATTTGACAACAATCTTAACAATATTTTTCCAAGAATTATTTAAAAAATACTCCAAAATCCCGCACTAAGCCTGAATAGCATTTAGAATGTTTACAAACATGTTTTAATAAGCAGATAAGTGTGAGAAATTCCAAGAATACGAAGTACGAATTTCATGAATGGAAATTCCGTAATGCGACGTCAAATTTGTTTAAAAAATTTATCAAACTAGAAAACTAGTCCCAACTAGAAGTATGTATGTACGAGTATATATACTCTAATGCTGATAAGAAATATATAAAACAAAAAAAGTAACAAAATACAGCGTTTACTAGGCCTTGTGACATATAAACAACAATCTGCGTTTAAGATTTGTAGTATTATCACAAAATGTATAAAAATATAAATGCAATTGTTTATTATTGTAGTTGCTTTCTATACAAATTATAAATCAGCGCCTTGAACTTGAAAACAAGAGTTGTGCATTGTAATTCTAGCGACTAATCTATCGCTTAAGGAATTATTAATGTTGTGGAAGGGTTAAAAAAAACTGAGGCGCGTGCTCTTAGTTTTTTCAATATTTCTTTATAATTACGAATCGCTTAATCTTATAAATGAAATATTAGTCTTATAAATAAAAATTAATATAATAATTATAAATATTGTAAGATCTTTAAAGATTTGCGCCACTTTTTCATAAAAATTATGCAAAAAAATAAACAAATTCTTTAAAAATTTTCAAAAAAAAGTCAAATTTTTTAGCAAAAAAAAAATATTTGTACTTTTTAATCAACAAAAAAACATTATATAACCATTACTCGAACTTATTGGTATTATTCTTTATAGAGAATCTTGCAATTTTTCATAGAGTATTTTAAAAAAAATATCGTTCTGATTTTTCTTGCCGATCCAGTAGCATAAATTTTTCTAACCAGTTTAAATCAAGCAAAAAATTTAAGGCACTTCAAAATGTAGACAACAATAAAGCCACAAACATCAAAAATATGTTGCCTACATCTAGGCTTTTATGAAAATTAAATTTACGCCAAAATTAACGCAAGATTGATATTAAATAAAAATAAATTTTTAAAAAATACACACTATTCCGATCATATTTTGTATGAAAACATCGAAGCCGCGAAGCTATTATTATTGGCGGCAAATTTAAATCTTGCGTTAATTCTAGGACACTCTTTATAATAAACACACAAATAGTCATACAGCACTCCACTTCCAATGCCTGCCACAAGCTTTTAAAATCAACTTTTCAGTCTGTCCATCAGTTAATCAGTGAGAAATGCAAAACTAACCGCGCCTTCCAAACATCAACTAAAGCATCAACATCGTTTTATTCTATGGGCCATGAACTGCTAACTCCAACAGCCAAGAGGCTGAAAAATATAGCATTCAAGACAGTTGTATATTCAACATCAACCGGCAACAAACAATGGTGGTGTCAGCAAAATGGCGAGTGGCAAGTGGCAAGTGGTGACTGTTGAACGACGCTTGACATCAAAGCGCCAACAACAACAGTAAATCAGTTGCACTTTTACATGGCAGACTGACAGATAGACTGATTTGCAGACGCAGATAAATACGGTTTAAATCTCAGCCATCGCTGTTGCAGGCAATATGAACTGACGAAGCTGTTGCTTTACTGCTGTTGCATCGGCTATTGGTTGGTAAATGTAGTGGTAGTTATATTTTGCATTGTTCTTTGATGTGGACTCTTGATATGCCTATGAGAAAACGGTTTTTACAAATATTGACATAAGACATATTTTTACTGTTTCAATTCAGATGAGTTGCAAATAAAAAAGTTTACATGCGATGTTTTAAAAAATTCTAACACAAAAATATAGTTGAGGCTGGAAGTTAGAATTTGGAGTTTTATAAGATTGCCGCTTGTCAAAAAATTTAGTGAAAAAAACAACTTGTATTACATAATAAAAAATAAGTAATTTTTGCGGTAATAAAAAATATATATAAAAAGTGTTGCCATGTATATTTTTATATTCCGCCAAACAAAAAGCTATGTGATTGGAAAATATTATTATCTGCAAAAATTAGTAGTGAGTTTTTAATGTTATTTCATAACATAAAATAATGGGAACAGAGTTGCCAACTATTAAAATATCATAATTAGCTTATACCCGAAAAGAGTTCAATTGTTTTAATGAATTGAAAACTGTCTACATATATCCCAAAATTTTCACAATAACACTCGACATATTCACGTATCGAATTGTAAGTCTCAAATTATAGATTTTTAAATAATAATAATATTATACCAGTATTTTTAATGGAAATGATTGCAAATGGAGTTGCCATATAGACACTGAAAAGTAATATTCACTTAAAGATCGCAAAAGTTAAACATTTCTGCTTTCAAACCGTAAATACAAACCAATTTAGTTACGTAGTTAGGGTTGCCACAAAAAGAAAATTTCTATTCATTGCAAACAATAACATAATTAATATTAGTTCAATACAAAAGCAACAAAAATACTACGCCGCATGGCATGAAAATTTATGAAATGACAGACAGAAATGATTTTCAGACAGCTTTTCCAAATTTTTTTTACTATCTCAAACTTTCTTGTACTATCACTAGCTCGCTAACATCAATCATGCAACACTTAAAATGCATTTAAATGCCTGCAAATTTCAGACAAGCAGCTATAAAGCGATAATACTAAATTTGTGGAAGCAAGAACAACACACAGGCACACTTAGCAAATTTGTGCTAAGAAAATTCAGCAACGCAACTTTTTACTATGAATTTTATATATATGGAAAAGTTGAAGCGCCACTTTTGCACTGCAATTACGACCGCCAATAAAGTATGCGCACTAATCAGCATATCAAAATTTAAGCGGGGGAGAGAAATACAAGTGATGGCAAGAAAAGTGGAAGAAGCAAGGACGGAGACTTTGTAAAAAGTGCATTAAGAGAAAAAGCGCTGTAGGAAAAAGGAACTAACACAGAGGGTTAAAACCAATGACATTTTCGAAGAGGGAGCGCACATACACACATAAATATATGTGCATGCGCGGAAGAGGAAACCGTAAGATAAGATTTGCTGTCGGATAATTTTCAAACTCCAACACCAACACCACAGTTGCCGCTAATGAAGTCGCGGCTAATGATATTTACACTGATGAAAGCCATTATGTTGATGAGCTAAAGATGCTGACAGAAATTTCGTAAACATGCGCAACCCGCACCGCGCTCACGCTGCCAACTGGCAACGTGGCTTGTGCAGCGAGCAAGTGACAATGCTGCTTTCACTTTGCTGCAACATTTGTAAGTCTGGTGCAAAAATAAGGACACCCGCAGGCATTGCCAAACAGTTGTGGTGAGAGCACACACACTCAACTACATATACACACATGCAAAAAAAAATATATAAGTATATGCAAGTGTATGAAAACCAGCTACAAAACTGTAAAGTTTCTGCGAAAGCCGCAAATGACAACAATAAAGAAATAACTGCACTAACAAGTGACAGTAAGTAATAAAAATAAAAACAAAATAAATACAAAAAAATAAAATAAGATGAAGGGCATTAAACAAGTGTTGAATTATCTGGCAGCATGCAATGAAGTGTAGGCGCACACAATTACGCTGCAACAGCGACACTGCCAGCAATACAGCTGCTGCGAGAGCTGCCACAACGCTTGCTGCTAAAGTTTTACTTCGTGCCGCGTCATATATATGTATACAATATATGTATGTATGAGTGGGTGCATTTGCGATTATTGTGCGGCGTTGATGGCATTGGTGGCGCTGGTAGGGTGAGAGGAAGCTACCAAATTAGTATTCATGCCCGCAGTGTCATTTCTAGTGCGCGGCAAATCCGCGCAAACTTTTGCGTTTACGCGGAACAAGTTGAAGATTGATAGGCTAAGTGTTGTGCGCGGAAATGGAGGCGTGGCGGTCGGCGGTGTGACAGTTGGAAAGCGTGTGCAGCGGATGCAGTAGCCGCGCGATGCGTGAAATGAACTTTGCACCGCAAATGAAGCAAAGCGAAATGTGTTGCTGTGCAACAACAACAAATGCAATAGTTTGCAAATGTCCATACCCAGTGCGCAATTATAAATTTGAAACGAAAATTTATGCTTTAAAAATTTAAATTCTTATTTATAGCCTCTTTTTCCTTTCCTCACATTTTCTTTTCAATATTATTCCCTTACGTTTTATAGTTTTTTGTACAATGTATCATATTATCGGAACTATCGCTATGAATACGTTGAGCTTCACCTTTAACTTTTTGTGATCTGTAGCAAGTTTAAAGCCATTTTCATACCCGCTCGCTAATAACCGATTTTATTACTGCCGATCATTGACCCAGTTCTGTAAGTTTTCGGCAAGTTTCAGGAAAGCTTAACTTTTTTTTTAAGCAAGCACTTTTTACATCTTACATTCTTCGGTCTCAAACCTAATTTTTCAGTTGGTTCGGCGAACGGAGTTTGCTCAGCTTTTTTTGTGCTGTATTATGCTTTAAAACCTTTAGTTTGTAGTCTTCAGTTGCATTTACTACATATTTCACAGAATTTAATAACACAGATCGCAAAAAAAATTTATGATTTGAGTAAAAATTTAAAGGTTCGAAAAGCTTATTTATATCAACCTGTTAAATCGCAGGACAAAATATGGGCTACACATGTTGGCTTTTCTTTCTTTTTGTTATAATAGTTATCAACTATTTTGATAAAAAATATCTACTTTATAATATATTATGTTTTATTGCAGGCTGATGCCGTGGTGAAAAAAGAGCAATGAAGTTTGCTGTGCCAAGAATTTGGAAGGAACCAGGAAATTATATTATATTTCATATATTTGAAAATTTTGTTCCAAAGCTTTCAGAGGCGAAAAGGAAAGCTGGCATCTTCGTATCAAAATCGTCAAATTAAAAAAAATTACAGTTTGTGATATTTTCCTGCAAAAGCCTGGAACAATTTTAAGTTGGTAACGCGCGGTTTTCTTAGAAATCATAGAGCTCACAATTATGACGAGCTCATTACTGACATGATTACTAATTTCTTCAGTAGCGAATGTAGAATTTCACTAAAGATGCACATATTACAGACTCATTTAGATAAATTTAAAGATAAGATGTGAGCTTTTTCGAAAGGACAAGCAGAACGCTTCCATTAAGATATAATTGAATTTGAGAGACGTTCCCAAGGCCAGCATACACTATTGGGAACTATATTCGGCGGTTAATGAGAGAAACTGGTACGGAACATGACAAAAAGTAAAACTGTTCCTTTTTAGAGTATATGGATAATCGGTATCTTTTATTAAATTATTTATATGTAAAATTTTTATGTATTTTTGTTGAGTTGATTTTTTTCTTTTTAGCAAGCAGATGCAGCACATTTTTTTATTCTTATTTTTTTTTTAAAGTAAAAAAGCAACAAAAATAAGATATATCAAATTACTTTTAAGGTGTCTCCGAACAACTGTTGGACTTTTTGAGAGAATTTTGTTAATGAAAGCAAAGCTTGTGCTACAAATGTCCAGTAATATAGGTTGAAGCCTCATTTTTTCCATACAAATCTTAGGTACAGTAGAGTCAATGTTGACAGTGATTAATTGAACATAATTACAAATCAAAATATTTTAGCTCGATTTCTTTGGTAAGGTTAGTAAATCGGTCAACAAATATGTTATTGCATAACGTCTATAAATCTCGACTACCAGGTCATATGGATGGTTAGGTCTAAGTCTCGTTGCTGTTCTCTCTTATATAATAAAAAAATAACATAATTTTTTTTGAAGGGTAAGTTGCTGCTAAGCTTATATTGGTTATCTACTTTGTTGGAATGCAAATGCAACTGTTACAAACAATAGTTAGCTTTTATTATATTTTAAACTTAGCTCACACTTTGCTGCATGCTGGGTGTAGCATAACCGAACTAGACTTTTCATATTTTTCTTCGCAAGCGCAGTTTATGCAATACACACACCATCCTGCTGTCGCTGTCGTCCGGACGGCATGTAAATCCTTAATTATGACATTACTTTGCATATTAGCGGGCACGTGCATATGCACACACGCTTTCCTACATACTTTCACACACATACATACACGCCAGTGCTGGAAATAGCTGTAATTTACGCCCGTTAACAAAGTTGCGCTACTCACTTTCCGAACGAAATGCGCGTTTTTTATTCGTTCACGCTTTCGACTCACTAACCAGCAACTTGCAGTTATTATGATAAATAGCATTGACTACGAGAATTTACACATGCGTGTGTGTGTGCATGTGCAAGTATGTGTAGTTGAGGCCTGCTGGTGCATGAGTAGATCTCAACTACTGCTGCGTCGGCATGACACTTCCGTTTTTGCTGTCACACACTTCCTTCCTTGCTGCACAGACTGTCGCTTGACTGCCTGCCAGTCTTCTACGCGGCAACACTATCTGTAATTCTTTGAAATATATGTCTTTGCGTGTACTTTTTTTTACATAACTGTTAAACTTTCCTATGCACTTAATATGCGTTGTCGGTTATTATCGAAAGTAAGTCTAGCAAAGTTGGTAAAATTGCGCTTGCGCATGCGCTTCTCCAACCGTTGCGTTGGCTGCTTTGTCGCTGGCAAAGAAAAAGTGCGTGATATGAAAATGAAATGACATTTTTATTAAAAGAAAGTAACACGTTTTAATACAAACTTGCTTTGAGCTGGCTGAGCTGAGCCGTGGCGTACAGAGTTGAGCTGTTAAGCGTTGCAATGTCTTTGACTGACACTGACACTAACGCCTGACTTTGTAGCGTGATGTAAGCAAGCAGTTGGCAAGTTGGCTTTATGGAAATATTTTTCTTTGTTAAAAGTCATAAAGCATTTTTGTGTGCTCATATGAAAGGATTAATTTAGCGATTATTAGTTATAGCGGCTTTTTTCGAATTTTCATAATATATATATTAAAATAGCAGAAAGTGAATTTTTCTGCAAAGAAATTCTTGAACTTTTTACTTTCAAAAATGTTTAAATATTATTTTTAAATTTCTGTATTTTCAAAAACTTTTTTAATAAAATGGGAGTAGTTTTGAAACTCTTCGGAGTGCTACATTAATAAAAATATGTTTACACATAACCTTTAGTTATTGCATTGTGGTTTTTACAGTGTCTTAAAATAAGTTTTGGTTGAGGTTGCTGGTACTTGGATAGATACTTTAAATACGTTGCCTACATTTAAGCGTGCAACGAAAATAAATTAAATATTTGGCTAAACTTAAATTGAGGTCCAATATATAGACATAAAATATCTAGAATTGGCACAAAATACAAATTAACAGCAAATGTAAAAAATGGTACTTGGAGAGCTTTTATTTAATGATAATGTAAAAGTTTATAGACAAATTAATATTGCACCTAAAAATTACTACAGAAAAAAATATATTGTTATCTTTCTGCTACAGCTTTCCACCATTTTTTTCGCGTATCACACGTAACGTTTTGCGCTCCCGGGAAAATAAAACTCTTATCACACTAGAGTATAGCATAATTTTAGGCTAAAGTTTAAAAAATATATATCGCTTCATAACTAGAACTACATAACTCTTAGGACAGCCCAGAAATTTTTTTAGGAAAATCTTTTATATATTTAATGCTAAACACTTTGATGGGAGATTGTCTTTTACTCAGCTCAAATTTAAGCAATCTGTATTCAGTAATTTGAAAAACGATCCCAATCAGTGCTCCAGCCGAATGACCTCAAATGTATTATATATAAGCAACATATATACTATATAAAATGAAAGAAAATTTTATTGAGAAAGTGTTGACTGCAGAAAGACAGAACTCTTACTTTTCCCTAACCCAACGACAACATAACTGTGCAATAACTATGACTTGCAAAAATTACTTAAAAATATTGTAATCTCAGGATTTCATCAATGATAAGTTGAAATTGGCACAGATGAATAATGCGACAAAATTTCCTAATTTAACGGTGTTTTAGCAGCGAAATTGGACCCGAATGCCTAAATGTATGACTTCTAGAATAACATGAAAGTAAAAAAGTAATATTACAAACTTATCCTCAAATTAGTTATTTACATGCACTTTTGTACATTTAGGAATTTAACTATCTCTCTACTGTTTTAATAAAATATCAGTCACTTTACTACCAAAGAAAATATGCAATCTGTAAATAAGAACTACTGCTAAAATACTAAAATCAAAGAATAGTCAGTTTACTCCTCAGAAAAAGCAGCAATTTGACCACCTTACTTCGGTGAATTTACGCTCAATGCCATTGTCCAAAATATATTTTACCCTCTTCTGCCTTATAAATCGTTTTGATACTCACTACAGTGCAGCCAATTGTGACAAAATCATTGAAATCGGTTGAAAGCAAAAATGCAAAGCAACAAATCCCAGGCGGTTAAGACAATTATTCAAGCTACGCTTGCACATTTATATACGAATATAGTGCAACGATTGCAGTTTTTTGCTTGAAAGCTGCTGTTAGTTGGTGTTGGACAACACTGCGTATGCGTAACTATACCTTCTATCTGAATTTGCGTTATAAATATTTATGGGAAGTTATGTATTGAATTAGAGTTTGAAATTTTGTGTTGTAAATTTTACAAAAACTGTTGCTTAAAATAGTTTAAAGTGCGCATGTATGCGTGTATTTATGGTATGTCAAATAGGGCTGGATAAACTGGTTGTTATTTATATATTGGGAATAATTTTATAAGAGTTTTTGTATAACTTTATTGTTAAAAGTGTAATTTCGACAGTCTGTTTTATGATAAAGCTTCTCAGTTAATTTACTCAATACACAAAATATATAATTTACCAAAAATAATTAAAAAAGTTTGTATAGCTGTATATTCAAAATATAATTTCACAACTTTTGCAATATTTTGCTTGATAATTGGTAACAAATGTAAATGGAACCAAGATCTATTTTATCAAAAGCAAAGCAACACTGGAGATTATAGAGATTTTTAGTTCAAATATTCAATACTTCTAGAAAATTTACTTAGAATAGTATGAACAAAATTTTTAAATTCTAAAATTTTTAAAACACTTATTACTAGAGAATTTCACCGTTTGCACAAATTTTTGATGCAAAAGCCTGAAAATATATACCTAAATGATTTCTTAGCACTATATCTTTGACTATATTACAAAAATTGTTTCAAAATAATAGCTGCTACGCCCAAAAAGAATACTGAAAACCTTAGCAAATATTTTTTCAAACTGAAATGTGAGCAAATAGCCGTAATATATTTCGAGAATTATGTTCTAAAACTTTATTGCGCAACCACAACAAAAATAAAACCTATTTTCAAAACAATACTGAAAAAGTTTTTTTTTTTTTTCTTTCTGCAACACAATTCAATTACCAAGTATAATGGAAAATTGAATGAAGAAATTAAAACAATTGCAATTTTGCAAATTTTCTTCAACATTTCCGACATTTCGTAAGCCACTTCGCAAATGCCAAATCACTCTAAAACTGAAACGACATTCATACAAGTTGCTCATACCACGCGTACGACCGTATGCCACAATATATGTGAACGAATTTTTGCGCAAAAATTTCAGAAACAAAAGAAATCAAGCTATGTGGCTGTGTAAATGTAAAGGCTTGAGCGTGTATGTATGTATTTATAAGCATATTTGTGTGTGTGTTTGTGTGTATATGTGCACTTGTATGGATGCAACAGGGCAAAGCCAAGACGAAATAGCCGAAAACACTTCAATTTCATTGGAATCCCTTGTTTACCCATTTGCGCATGGCTGCATACGGAAAATACAACACAAACATATATACATATGCTCAAGCACTAATACATGCATAAATACAGGCACACTTACGTTCATGCTTACGACACGTAAGTCAGAAAGCTCAAGGCATACTCAGAGCAAAGCAGTGTAGTGTACTTAGCAGGACAAAGGCCTATGCCGAAAAACAAAAAAAAAAAAAAAGAAACAACAACAAAACAAAAATTGCTTCAACCGAAAATATAAATCGGCACAAGCGACATGCCGGGAAAGGCGAGTGAGGAGGTGAAATCAGAAAACTGGGAAGCTTGTGGTAAAATTGTATAAGCCAACCAGCACGTGCACATATTTAGCAAATACAACACATGTGTGTAGCGAGAGCAGCCAAGCAGTGCGAAAAGTCTAGTCTGAGGCGCAGGAACGGGCAATTTGAGATGGAGCGACATTGGAAGCGCAGTGAACTGCTTACCGCACACAAACACACACGCGTATTTGGCTAAGACTCGTAATAATATTTGATCGCACACATCGGACCAGCAGAGGCCAACTCATAAACAAACACACACACACACACAAATACTACATAAGCGCTACCACAAACATATCAGCGAGCTGTGTGCGAATCGCCACGGCCGCTTGCGACAACTGCCTACAACCGGCGCAGGCGACACACACATATGAACGCGCAGTGTATGTGTGCTGCTTAAATGCCGTCGGCAATTGCATATGCCCCTACAACGTCACACCTACGCCACACTCGCACTCACACACCCACACACACGTGATTGCATTAATCGCAGGATATTTTGTATTTTATTCTCAGTTTGGTAGAAAATTTAGTTGGCCCAGCGCCAAATTTGACACAAGGGGTTAGCCAAAGCGGCTGTCGAAGCACCAGCAGTAACAACAACAAGGCGCACCTAACACCCACGTCTCCCCCCTGAACCACGCAACGTAACTGCAACTTGCGAACAACGGAGCACATGAGGTTTGAACGCTATATGTGTGTGTATGAGATGGTATTGTTGTCGTCATGCTTGACAATCTATGAGCGAGAAAAGTAGGCAATATGAGCTTGAAGTTGCATTTGTAAGTTACGCGTATGTGAGTGTGTGTGCGGCAAAAATTTTAAGATTTGTGCCGGAGCTACGGGAAAGCACCAGCCTATGCCTGTATATATGCATAAGTGTTGTTGTTGTTATTGTTTTTAACTTCCACTCTGCCAGCTGAAAGGACATGCGACATTTGTATGACAGCTACGGCAGGCGGTCGTGCGGCAAGGAAGCACTTGCCAAACTCAAAAGCTCACAACCTCACCATATGTGCGCGCGCGCACACACACACATATACGTAAAATACAATAAAAATTCAGCAGTCAGCCATGCCAGTCATACTCATAGATTAGACGTCTGGGATAAAGCGCAAAGAAATTTCAACCAACACCAACTGCCGCACCAACTTTGGCTCGCCTTACAAACACAAGTGTATGTGTGTGCGGCTACTACTTGTCGTGGTTACGAAAAATTGTAGGCGGTTTTCAAATATATGACCCTCAACTGCTTGCGGCGACACTGCCTAAACGTGTGTGCGCCCATACATACATACATACATTTATACTTATTGTGTGTGTTTGTGTGTGCATTTGCCGCTGTGCCGCTTGCCGTAATGCCGCCCGAGGCTTGTCTTGTGCCGCTCAATGCATGTCGATTTTAGGCTCAACGTCAACTTCGATTGCTTCCACTACAACGCCAATGGTCTGACAATTGGACTGCGTGCAGGCAGGGCAGTCAAATCAATGGCTGCCACACAGCAGCAAATCAAATCGTATGCAAATCGTGTGTGTGGGCGAAGCTAAAAAGTCACAATTGAGCGTGTGCAAAGAAGAATGTACACAAAGAATTATTTAGTGGCAAAAAGGCGAAGAATTCTCCCTTTAGCAGCTGCAATAAATCTGCTGCTTTCGGTTGGTGTGGCATTCTCATTGCATAATTTTATTGCCTTGATATTAAAATTTGAAAGAGTTTTACGGTAGGAAAGTTTATGTGACAAGAAGTTAGTGTTTATAAGCGTGAAATTTTCCTAAGGCTACGCTTAATATATGGAAAGACGCTCTGGCATGCCTTCTTCGTGCTTCCGTTCTTCAGTCTCTAACTGGTTATGGTAATGTTTGGTTGGTCATCAGTTAGTTCTTACGAAAAACATTCAAAACATTTCACGTATGCGGTTTTGAGTTTCAGCGGCGCAGATCTCCCTACTAACTCTTCCTCTCTACAAACATTATTAATCCTTCCATCAAATAGCACAAAGTACATTTCAAATAATACTGGCTATCAAAGAAAATAATTATCCAGTGAGTCTTTTATTTTGATTGTCTACTAAACACATGGCAGAAGAATGACGATTTCAGAAAAATACTGGGTAGTACAAGAAACCTTCCAGTATCTTTGACTTTATGCAAGCATCTTTTGGCAAATCATACTGGAATAAAAATGTGCTAGCTTTTAAGAAGCACTGAAAGTAATATGTCATTGCTAAATCCAGTCTCTAATAAATTTTGAGTATATTGAAGGGCTCGATAGCATACTAGTATGCAGTTTGACTTATCCCAATTGAGTTTTTCTTCACAGAGATAAACATAAATAAGATAGCATGCTGTGCTTTGGAGCAAACTAATGTAGAAAGAAAAAGAAATAGAAAATTAATTTCTAAATCAAATCACCAGTTATTTGAACTTTCTTCGCTGCTTAATCTAAAATCAGACTGCTAGCAGTAATACGAATTGGCCACTGTAGACTGAGGAAATTTATTATCTGGCGATGCTGCCGAAAACAAGGAAGAAGCCTAAAAGAATGAGTCAGAGTCAGTAGAAGACGACGATATGCGTTTTGGTCTCTTCGACTAAACAGCTCAACACTAAAGTAGTTCATTAGTTTTTCGTGGAAGGACAGCAGGTTTTCTGCTCTTACTTGCATCCGATTGAAAATAGTAAGAGCCAAACATGCAAAACGCTGATATTTCTGAAGTTTTTACATACGAGGGGACAGTGTAAATTTAGAAATTTGTTGTAATAAATACTGTGTAAAATAAAATAAAGATCAGAAATATAAAAAGAAGCATACAAAGCTAATTGTGGTTGTTAGGTTTGTCAATCAGCTCTTCATACACGAAATGGTCATCAGAGCGATTCACTTGGACGTAATCGAAAAAATTTACTAAAAAATTAACGAATTTTTGGTCAGCACAATAATAACAACAAATTTTATAGTACGGATCACGTCTGAGCACTCTGGAATTATTTAGCACTGAGCATGCTATATTCAGTTTGCCAAGTAGTTTGTAACACCCCGATTACTGTCCAAAGCAACAGTATAATTTCCGAAGAAATTGTTCAGATCGGACTACTGTAGCATATCGCTGCCATACAAACGGATTGATGAAATTCCAGTTCTTGTATTGAAAACTTCTTTATTTGACAAAATACCTACACAAAATTTGGCATAAATTATTGCCCAAAACCACGGTACAATCTTCGAAAAAATGTGTCAAGATCGAACGATTTTGGCATATAGCTGCCATACAAACTGACTGCGATCAAATCAAAACAAAGATTTCTTTAAAAAAATTTCTATAAGCAAGACTTATGTGAAGGGTATTATAGCTTCGGTGCAGCCAAAATTTACATTGTTTTTTTTTGTTTTCTTTTAAATACTTTCAGTGTACCTGTCTAAAAAGCATCGCATTTTCCTCCACAGTATTCACATTCTTTTGGGCATTTTAGCGAAGCACACGCGCGAATGTGACAAACTAAAATACGAAACATTATGTGACCGCACAATTTTGTTTGAAAATATGCATAACTTACATATGCGCATTGTATAAACATGTTGTTGTCTCAGCGCAATTGCAGCCACTTGAAAGCGAAGTTTATTGCGAGCAGACTTTCAATGGGATATTTTGTAGTGGCGCGCGCGAATTGCCAAAATTAGATGCCACAATGGCTGGCGGGCTGGGTAAGGAATTGAAATTATATGCTATAGGCAAGTATGCAAAGCGATGGCTGTATAAAATATGGGCAACTACAACAAAACCAACAGCACACAGATGGCATAAGCAATTGTAATAAAGTAGTGCTGCATTTAAATGGCTACAAATGCGCGCAGAGTTTCGAGCAAGCGAACAGGAACACATACACATATGTAGAAATATCTATACACCTACACATGCGACATACATACACACATGCAAGCAAGTGCAGCGATATACACGAAATCACATGCAAAGCGGTTGCGCTTGAGAGGTTTACTAGCGCTGCTGCCTCGCCGTTGATACTCACATGTATACATATATATGTGGCAAGTACAAAAATGTAGGTGTGTGTATATGTGTGCATGCCGCTTCATAAACTGCACTTTGAGTCGCTGTTTTGTGGGCGTTCTGTAAAATTTATATGCGAAATAAATTCGTGAAGTGGCGGCGGCGGCGCATTTAAGCTGCTGCCACAGGGATAATGCCATTGCCGCTGCTGTAAGTTTGCTTACTAGCGCGGCTCGCATTTATTTTTTTCCAGCTGCTGCCTTTCAAAGTTGGTTGGCGCAAATTTTTTTGCATTTTTTTTTTCTTGCCTTACACCGGCTTCTTTACGGCATGTGAGTAAATGAATTGAATGTGTGGTTTGGCATAAGCCTATTAATTTGATATGTAAACGATAGCTCTCACACACACACACATATATGTATATTATTGCTCTGTCTCTTATGCCACAACCGACAATCACTTTTGTAGCGTGGAATTATACTTTTAAATAATATTCACATGAAATATCAATTAATTTCTTTTCACTGTGCACACAGCGCCGGCCGTTTGCAGCTGATTGCTCTGTGTGCTTTTAAATACATCTGCACATATTGGTGTGAGTACAAATTGATACATTTTAGTGTACACTTTATTGACTGCTTTTTCAGCTACTTCTTTGTGCCTCTGTCCTTTATGGTTTTAATTTTTGTAGTATTTTACTTATCTTCTTTTTTTATTTCATCAAAAACGAAAATTAATTTTTTCCTTTCAACACACTCGTTGCACGCACATACATGCCTATCAATACAGCCATCGCTTTTAATTTAAATGCCGCCGTTCACTTGTGTTGTAGTGATGAAATTATTGATAACGGTTGTGATAAGTGAGGCATGAACATCGTGTGTATATACTATATGAATATTCTGCGTGGAAAGTGGCAAAAATGCATTAAAATATGAAGCCGTTAAAAAAAATGATTACAAAACATGTCCCAAATATCTTTGCCTTACTGCACATGAGCTTTCCCACAAATTACTGTAACAACTACCATACAATGGCATCCGATTCCCAAAAAATTTAAGATTTTACACAGAAAGATTTAATTAAGTATTCACTTTTCAAAACATTCACACGAGCTTTCACATAAGTTTTCACTATTTTGATATGATGAGCATACTAAAGAATATAAATTATATAAAGTTTCAGAAAGCTTTCACGGAACTATTAAACTGAAATTAAATTTTTAAAACTTGTAAGTCTTTAATCATATGAAATTTTAAATTTTACTTTCGCAATAGCTTTCCGCTGAACTTTCAGCGATTTATTAAAATGAGCTTTTTCAAAAGCTTTGAATTTAGTTTCTACGAGTATTTTGCAATTTTAATATGTTGAAAGTGTAAAATACTGCTTTTGGAGAAACTTTCACTAGAGCTTTCACAATTACTGTACTGTCACTTGCATGTGACCAGTTCTATTTTTGCTGTGCCATAGTTGCTTGCTAAGCTCAAGGTGTATATTGATCTATTTTACACGAGCTTTCACAAAATTCTAACAGGAGCTTTTAAACCAAAATTTCACTCTAACCTGATGAGGATACCAATAAATGCATAGAATTCAAATGTGTGTTGAGAAAGATTAAACCAAAATAATAAACCGAACTTTTGCAAAAGCTCTCACTTTTATTTTTACAAGAGCTTTCAGAAAAAGTAGTAGTTATCTAATATTAATATAAATTTATAGAAACCAGAAAATGCAAACCATTTGTCACACTGTAAGTATCAAGAAAAAAAATGCGTAAGCAGAATGGATGAATTAAAAAATAGGCGCAGCTTCCCAGCTAACCGGTCTTAATGTTTGCATTACAGCAATGTGTACTGTATTAATTTAAATCTTCATGCGAAAAAATATCCACTTTTGTGTTTTTCCTTTCAATTTTTTCACTTTCCTTCGCTGATTAACTACATACACACACGCGCACTTATAAAAATACATAAAAACCTTTGGTAAAAAAAACCACTCCACACAATAATTAAATGCAATCAATATGCAGCCCCTTCATTATACCTCAATACTTTGTATACTTTCTGCTCTGTTAGTTTATGGAAAGCTTTCAGTGCACGCTTCATAGACCCTTTTAACGTCCAGCGCATTGCCAATGTTTGAAGTGTATGCACTTAATTGCAAGTGTGAGCGATTTAATTGAAAATATGAATTACCAATCAAGTGCTGTTTCAAGTTATTGCTTGCAATACAATAATGGTGGCTCAGCATTAAGTGTGGTTTTTTGTTTTCATTTCATCTACATTTTTTTATTTGTTCAAGCATGCTACTCATACGTTATGATGGGCGTAAATTTGTATGTTTTGTATGCCTTTGTGCTTGCCTAAGAAAAAGGGAGATAAATACAGTAAAATAGTAGTTTAAATAAATTAGATTTCTAGTGACACATACCGTAGTTAGAAAATATATTAAGAGACAACAGTGCATATGAGTAACTTAATTTATATACATATTATAATATTTTGAGGGTTTAAGAAACTTATAATAATAGTCGTGACAAAAAAAAAATCATTGTGGTAAATAAATAAAGGCTTTTAGCCTACTATCTGAAATCAAGTGGTAAAATTGCAAATTTAATTAACATACGCTAAAATAAATACATTAAAACATATAATTATGGCTGATTAGAATAATTTATGCCTTCCTTGCTATATAAAGTTACCCACAGATTCTCTAAATCAGTATTAGATTGTATGTAAATTCTCTTTGCGATGGCAGATACCTGCAGATAGTGTTCTTTTCCTAATATGTAACTCATACGCGCCAGCCAGCATTAGCAAAATAGTTTCAAATTGTCTTCACAAAGCCAATAAAGCAGCATATCGCTAAAAAATATTATTTTTCAGTAATTATTAAGTTTGATCGCTATTTATTTGCACCTTCATACTCTGCAGTTATTTGTGTTACTCATACGCCCCACCGTCCACCATATTAAAGTTAGAAAACTGCATTCTATACAGCAGCTTATGTATTTATTTTCGTTTAGAGCTTCAAACATAACTGTCAACTAAGTATTTCGAAAGTTCAGCTGCTGTTTTGCTTGCTACTTCATATTTGTCAGTCGCCCCTTGCGCCCGCTAACGTCCTTTAACTCATCTCATTTTCATTTACCATTTGTCTGTATACGTTTGGCTTTATTTGTATTTAAATTTCTATTTGTTTTGACTTTTTTTGTATTTTGTTTTGCTTGTATTTGCTTAATGATTTTATTTGTTGGCTTTTGTCATTTAAGTTCGTTATAAGCTGTATGTAAATATTTCATTAATTTATGCTTTTCATTGTAATCCGGTTTTTGGTCGCCAACTGACACACACCAAGCACAACGAAAGCAGCAGAAAATCAGATATCTGATTGAAATTACAGTTGCGCGCCTAAAAGTGTGCTATGAAATATGCGAAGTTAGCATAAATGTCGCAGCTGTGGTAATTTTGTGGTATTTTCATTTCAGAGACAGCTGTTAGTGACACACATATATAAAAGCGCATACATACATACATATATAATAGCAATAATGTATATATTGTTGTAAAGTTTACTTATAATGTTAGGAAAGAAAATTGGCATTGCATGTGCCTATTCACTTTTAGTAATATCGAGTTGATATTTTGCACATGAGCTTATCTTTGCAATAAGCTGCTCAGTTATCAGAATCAGCGACATCGGGTCATTATAGCATGCAGCTGTCATACAAAAGCAACGATCAAAATCAGGTTCTTCTATGGAAAACTTTTTTATTTGACAACTTAACATATTGTTCTGAACGTACCACTACAGCATATAGCTGCCATACAAACTGATCGATCAAAATTAAGATTAAACAGTTTTATACCCTTTATGCGATAAGAAATGCACTTGTACAGTATATTATAGCTTTGCTGCAGTCGTGGCTAACGTTTTATCAGATACACATATATAATCAACAGTTATTTTATTCACAAAACTCCAAAAGAATGAATTTTCATTATGGCATTGCCGTAAAGAAAATTCCTCCTTAAAACAATAAACTTATTTTAATGCCATAATACATTTAAATATTTAGAAACAGTGTCCTTCAAGGTCAGTGTTCTTTTTCAGCATAACTACAAACTTAACTCCCTCCAGACTGTGCTGCTTTGGTTGCGCCACAAGCTGAGATGTCGGTAAAACAAAAATTCAACAGTAGCAACTGCAAATAAAACAACAACACGGCTTTGTGCGCAACAAAACACACGCACACACCTATACACACTTACAGATGTATACACGTTATAAACGCCTGCTGTTATGCTAACATTTCAAGTGTTGAGTTGGCTTGCTTTCCTTTACTTTTGCTTTGACTTCTATTGTTGTTGCAATTATTATTGTACTTTCAGCTTTTGTTGTAGTTACAAGCTCTGCTGGCATTATGGCCGTTATGCAGCGCTACCGCCCATTTACAGTTTGTGTAAAACTTTAAGCGGAAGCGCAAATATGCGAACAACAGCGGAAATGGTCGGTTGCAAGTGGCCAGCATGAGTGTTGCTGCTCCACTGTTGCTTGCTAAGCTCACCGGAGAGTGTGTGTGTGTGTGGTTGTATATGGCAAAAGGCAGTGTATCACCTCAAGTAAGTGAGTAAATATGTAACAGTATTTATAGTATATGATTGTTGTAGGGTTAGGGCGCACTTTTCTGCACACCACACATACAAGCACACGCACACTCGCACACAAATCGGTTTAACTGCTTGAGTAGGTGTAACACTCGTCAAAATTCCAAAAGTACAATACAAACTTGTGGGGTAATGTAGCTCTATAAGCATATTAGACAGTTGCTGCACACAACTGCCGCCATGCATTTACTCATAAGTCAAGTGTTTGTATGTATAAATGCATTCTATCTATGTGGTGCATTTCAGCTAATGCCCAGTTGGTGTTTGTGTTGAAAATTTTCATTTTTGTCTTGATATATATTTTTTGTTTTTTGTGTTGCGTTAAAGAAACTAAGTCAGGTGTGCCAAAGTGGCAACAAATCAACTGTGTGTGTATTTATGTATACTTTTGTGGCATGAGGTGAATACAGGAAATGAGCATTTTAAATCAGAGCAGTCAGTCATTGGGTTATGGCTCGAACCGACATCCGTCGACGCAGCTAATCTATTTTTAAAGCCGTTTTAAAAGTTTTTGCTTGACGTAGGAGTTAGTGTGTTAAGCTCATTGCGAATGCATGGCAAAGTGGCTTCTATTAAAGGTGCTAAGAGTATTTCATTATTTTTAGCAGAACACTATTAATTATTATTAAATTATATAACCAAACAAGCTTTCAAAGTAGTATATTTGTATATGAACAGATTATTAAATAATAATTGGCGTATATTAACAAATTTATCGCTAATTAATTATTTATTAACATTGAAAATCACTTTAAAAACGCTTAGCAAGTCAAGCTATAGTTCAACTTTTGGCTTCACGTTCTGTATATTAATATTTATTAGTACCTCTGCCTCTCTATCACTAAAACTAATATTTCCTTACAAAGTTAACTTTGAACAATGTATAACTCGCTTATACTGGAGTAAGTTATATTCTTGCCGAAATTTTTAATTCTAGCTCTTTTTAATAGGTACGGAAAAGTTCCAATTCAAAAGAGAGAACGTTAAAGCACTCTAATTTAAAAGTATATCATTTTTATTTTTATAAAGGAAAATCGATCCATAAAACTTGTTTTCGGATGCTTGTATGGAAAACTTTTTCATTTGACAAGGTATCTTTACGAAATTTGGCATGGATAATTATTTAAGGCAATAATGCAATTTCCCAAAAAATTGCGTATATCGAATGACTATAGCATATAGCTGCCATTTTAACTAATATTGCTATGAAATAAGAGAAAACCTTCAAAAACATGATAAATAATAAATTATGTCGCTTACTAAAGCTTTTCACATGATATGCGTCTAAAGCAGCACACGTTTACTGTTGTGGCACATTTGACCAACATTTAAAGTTGGCAAAATAATAATTATTCCATTTTTTATTTCAATTACAGTAAAATTACTTTCCATACCAGAAAATGCATACCTATATACATTACTGCAGCACTGCAGTCCGCATCAAAGGTATTCTTAAGTCCTTTGCTTTCACTTACTACATTTCCACATTTACATGACACATGTGTGCGCAGAAAATTATTTTTAATTTATTTATTTGCACTTTGTAGCGCATTTTCTGCACTACTTAATAAATAAACAGCTCAGCGCAACGGCAGTTGGTGCTCATTAGAAAATTATTTCGGTACACCAAACATTAATGCCCGGCCGAAGTCAACGCGTTGGCTGAAGGTAGCATACGTTGCGCAGGCTGTGCAACAAACACATTTGCATTAATGCGACAGTCAACACATTACTAACAAAAGCAAAATGGACGAATATGTACAGTTAAAAGGAATATTAAAACAACAACAGCGGTAGCGGCAAAAAAGCACCGTAATTATTTTGCACATTTTGGCAAAAGGATTAAAATGGTTGTAGGCATACAGCAGTATTAAGGTATTGAGTACCGGAGATATTTGCAATTTTCGGTATTTCGGGATTCTAATATTTACCATTACGGGATCCCGAACATTTTCGGGATTTAGTAATTTTTATTATTATTTTGAGAAAATTTATCAATAAAATATTTTTTTTTAAATTCCCGTTATATTTTGAGCGTTTGTTTATGTAAACTCACACTTTGAGCTTAAAAAGTTTGTACTAATTTTCAAAGAAATTCCAACTAATGCTTTTAAGCTCATCTATATATACCAAGTATAGTATATTTTCAAAAAACATTAATAAAAATGCAATATTTTATGCAACTCAGCTACCAAGTCCCGTAAGTTTAAGTTATATTAACTCATTCTAACCACGGAATTCAGCTTTCCGCACTCTAGTCTTATTTGTATTACAACACACATACGAGCTACATATAATACATACATATACAATACAATAAAGCAACGAACAAACGCATGAATGCGACTGCCCAACAGCACAAAGTGCCCTGCGGCAGTTCGGCTGCAAAGTCTGTTATAAGTTAGAATGAACGGCAGACTGTTCGAGGCCGTTCCGTTATGCTTGCTGCCAAAGCGTTTATATGGTGGCGAAAAAAGTTAAGCTTAAAGTGCGTCCACTGTGTGCAACAAATGTGCGACCAAATTGCTTCATAATGATTTTCACTAAAGCGACAATCGTCCTTCTGCTCGCCGACAGGCGTTATTATTTTTGGCACATATCATACATATGTACGCACACACGCGTATGGCACGCCATGTGTTGGCGCGTATTTATGCGCGAGTGTGTGTGTTTTCGCCATGCAATTACAAACGAAATTAGTAATAATTATGCTAATGCCTTTATGTGCGACTTCGGTGGGCATTTCATTCTCACTCTTTTTGTTTTAATTGTTGTTGTATTTATTTGTTGTCCTCTGTAGTTGACAGCATATTTAGAGCGTGAATTCGAAATGCACGCGCAAAAGTCGGTAAGTTAGGTCGTCAGTCACTTTCACAGAGCAACTGGGTAGCTGGTGAATAGCTGTGGTTTCAATTTGTCAATGTGAGTGTGTGTGTGTGTGTGTAATTTCCAGGTGTTTACACTTTATGTTACTGAGATTAATTTGCATTGACACTTTTCTGTTACTACTTAGAAATGAGGATATTAGTGACAAAAAATCGTACAACCGTGGGGTCTATAGAATCGGTACGAGAGGAAGCTTATATAACATCAGAGATTGTCAACTCAGTTATGGCTCTGAGAATTACTGGACAACAAGCGTCATAGAACAACCGTTGCATTTTAGCAAACTTCTCAAGATTTTTGCTGTTTATATATACTCTACTCGAAGGTTTTTCTGTTCAACATCTAAATTTACGTTACATTCTGTGTAAGCAAGAAACGTTATGAAGCGCAAAACGCAAGGTTGTGGAGTAATTCATTAGATTCTTGCATTTGTTTTGAAAAAAATCTGACTTTAATGTGTTTTTTCTTCAACCGAATATTTAGAGCTCGCAAAGCCGATGGATACAGATTCTAACTAAGGGGCAGCCCTATTGTGAAGTTAAAAAAAATATTAACAAAGATTTCGATATGTTAAACTTTTATAAATATGATACTAAAATTTTAAAGCGTTATCTCGTATAGTTTTTGAGTTATAGCCTTCTCAGTTGAAACTACTCAGTTCAAACAGTTAATCTTTAAACGCTTTTTCTCAAAACTAAATTTTTTCAAATTTGCTTGAGTAACTACCCAAAGACACATAATTCGATCACTATTAAGCTTTTTCTGCATGTCATGTATATAATTGTCCATACAAGACTTAACAGTTTGATCTGATTAAAAATCGAATTCCGGCACACCAAATTACTAAACTTTTTGGGTAAAATTCAATTTATATTTTTAACGTCGCCTTATCGTCGATTTCAAATTTTTTTCGACCATAGGACTTTTCCTTTTCCAAAAAAAATTGTTTTAGATTTTATCTACGAAAGAAACTAGAATCACTACCGCAGTGGTGAACCTTCTCTTTTTTTAAACGCCGAATTATCGTACTGTATAATGGGGATATTGTGGAATGCCTCATCACCCAATAATACTTATTTGAGCTGGGTGTCTCCCCTCTTATATACTAATTTCACTTACTACCACAGAAACTCTATGGAAAATGTTCCACTACATCATAGCAAATTATTTTCTTGTAATCATGAGAACTACGCTGCGTAAACGTTTCTACAAAGTATTGATATTTTCAATTTCGAACAGTAAAATTTGAATACCGCTGAGCATACCACATTCCCATTATAAATTAAACCACTTTTAAGGTTCGCTGTCTGCATTTTTTTTCAGTTTCAATTTTTCTACCCTTTTTTCTACCTTTTACTTACTTTTAACTGCTTCCTTTTTGCTGATCATCCATTAGTGCATTCAATTCTGGTGCTTTCTTGCGAAAAAAAAAATATTAAAAACGAAAAAAGTAAGAACTATTGCCTCACATCGAACGGCCTGTGTGCGCAAACGTGCGTTCATAATGGATTTATCTGCGCCTGCTTGGCTGACTCTGGGCAAGACTTTGTTAGCTGCTCACATTTTGCTGCTAGCATCACCCCGCCATCCGTTCAAGCTTCATATCCAATACTTGAAGTTTACTCTCATTGACCTTAGCTGGTGCGTTGTGTTGGGTGTGTGGCATATCCGTTACACACGGCGTTGCCGGCAGTAATGGCGTTGACCAGGCAAGCCTTCGTAGGCTCACCGAACATGTTTTGCATAACAATGAAATGTACGCCAAAGAAAGCGGGCGAAAACGACAAAAAGAATCAAAAACTATCTGTGAACTTCTTCAAAAGCAAACTTGAAGCACAGCCGTAATTTGCATACACACACTAACACAGGCAATATATATTTTGACTCAGCGTTTATGCTTACACAAATGCACACTTTAAAAGTAAGAAGCACAGGTAAGGTGCAGTCGGACGCAATCAGTATAGCAAATGAATGGGTTACTTACATATATATGTATATAAAGATACGTATGTAATGAAAAATATAGAGTATCAAAGAAAGCAATCAAAAGGTTTATATGCAATCACTAGGTGAGCTATAAAAGAGCGCCATGTCCCCTGGGGGAAAGCATGAACTTTGTTACAAACAGTTTTATGTTCGTGTGTCTTAATTGTTAAAATTCCTTTATCAATTTTAAAGTACCGATAAAATTGTCCAGATTTTATTATTTTCTTTTCGAGATACTACTGGTCGCTACTGTTGCTATTGTAGTATCAGATAATATACCCCGATTAATGTGGGAGAACACAGCTGAGTTGACGGACCTTGATTGGTTAAAATCAGTGTCCGTTCCAATTGCTTAACCCCTACTGTTGCAAGTATCATAATCAAAGAAAATATCTCTCTTTATTCAATATAAGTTTGAAAAGTGTGACAAAAAGTCCACCATATTATTGTTGTGCTAATGACATACAGCATTTCCTACATAGTTTGTAAAAGGCTGCAGAGTTTACCGTCCTTAAATTGGTATAAGTAACTGTCAGTTCCGGTAGCTAAAATCCGATTTTCGTGCGATTCACTACAACATATATTTTAGGAATTTTTAACTGGCTTTTTATTTAGTCAGCCAAAGGTTCGTTTTTCATAAACATAACGATGTATCCATGTATCGCACTTCAAATTATAATACTAGCCATTGAAAGACATAGGTCGCGTTAGAAAATTTTTTTAACGGTACATCACTTCAAAAATCAACATGTTACGTCTATTCTAATTATATTGAGAAAATACAAAAATTCGTCCATATACTCCGCCCACCTGCTTTAAGCTTATCCATAACATTTCGACACACAATATCCAGGTAAACTTTCAGCTACTGCAAAATTTTCTTTCAAACAATTCCAAATAATGCTTTTCTTAAAACACGCACCCCTCTAGCACGTCACCGTACCGCAGCACAAAATCTGTAGCCTCATTTGCATTGCTGAGCAACACACTTTCCTTTTGTATTTGGCAATGAATAGGAAAAGTTTGTCATTTGTTTGCCTATGACCACACTTTCAAGGCGAAATCAAACAAAACCTCAGCTTTGGCTATGGCAGGGTCATTGAAAACTTAGAACACTGGCGAAAAGGGACAATGCGCCAACGCACACGCATGAGCATAAAAGTTTGCAACTTCACAAGTTCGCGTAGGCACTTGAAATGGACAGAAATTGTGGCAAGGATCACGCGGACCACAAAACAAAACTCGCCAACCATAAATTAATAGTAGTTAACAGCACAAAAACAACAGCAAACCTATCCAACTCATTTACAGCAAAAGAATTGAATACAAATTTTTTAGGAAAAAGTTGAGTAGCGAAACTTTTACCAATACTGGTTGTAAGCAGTGCAAAGCTGAATGAAAGCAAAAGATTTACACACAATTAATTAAAACAAAAACAAAAAGTCAAGCGCCAGTCAACAACTTTGGTGGTGGTGTGGATTCTCGCGTGTAGAAGGTCGCCTTACATTTGTGCCGTCATCAGCACTTAACGCAGCACAATGTTTATTAAATTATAGCATACTTTTGTGCGCGCACAGTAATTTACACATTAGCGGCTGTGTCTGGAGTGGAATGACAGACTTTTAGGGTTTTCTGCTGCAAGAGGTAGGTTGACTTCTATGATATTTTCACATAATTTTATGATGCTTTCGTGACAGATTAAATATTTTGAAAGATTTTAAAAGATAATAAATGGACATTTAATAACATATATATTTTGATAGGTTACGTGACGGCTTGATATACTAAAAAATTTTCTCTGAGAGATGCTTTACATAAAAATAGTCTTCAACAAGTAAGGAAGGGTAATGCTCATGCGTAACCGCACATTATAATATATACTGTCGCAAGGATCAAAGTTGAATAAATATCTTCAGGTGTTGGAACCTTTATATTAAACAAGGTCAATCATTGCCCTGATCTCATCCATTTTAGGCAAGAAGATACATTTGTATAAAAAAGAGATTCTTTCTTAATCTCAATGAGATTTCTTACATATTGACCAATAGATGCGGTATAAAGTCAACCGGAAACTCGAAAATCTTTATATTAGGTATATGAGGGCTACGGATATTATCGAACCGATTTTACCTATTTTTAGCACAAAATTAAGCTACAAAAATATTCTCCACGAATTTCAATACTAGACCTCACACATTGACCGATATGTTCGGTAAAAAGTCAGCCATAGGCTAGGTCTTTGAAAATTTATAGCTCGATATCGACAATTTTGCGCGTAAAATGAACTACCTTCAAAACACTATTTGTGCAAAGTTGTATTCTGATAACTTTAATTTAATATTTTAATAATTTAAGTTTGATTTGTATGCTGAAAAGTGAAAGCATCAGTTGGAATTTAAAAGTTTGTCATATGGAAAGTAGGCATGGTTGTGATCAACTTTCGCCCACAGTGTATGATAAGAATGATTGGGTAACCTGACACAGCAAATTTGGTTGAAATTGACGTGGTTGCTCCTGACACTGAAAAAAGCTAGTAATTTATCTTGAAAATCTCTCTTTTCAAAAAACGATTTGTTTCATAACATCGATACCTATAGAATAAGCTACATACTTCTTTAAATTTTAAATCGATATCTTAAATAGTTTTTGAGGCTGTAACTCAAATGTAACCGCTCTGTTCAATCCGCTCCATAAGTTTAAAAGCATTTTTCTTAAAATTAATTTTTTCATATTTTCTTATATGATTGCTCGGAGACAAATATTCCGATCAGTATTAAATTTTTTTTGTTCTGAACACAATTCTCTATACAATGACCTACCAGGTTTTTGATCTGATCAAAAATCGAATTTTGACAAACCAAAAATTATTAAAACATTGAATGAAGTTCATTAAAAAAAAAATTCCGCTATTTTGTCAATTTTTAAGTTTTGTTTCGAACTTTGGACTCGCTGCAGCGATGGCGTAGCTTTTTTTGCGCCATTGGAGAGCACGTATGTTTCGAAAATTATTGAATTTTTATTCTTCCAAAATTTGATATTGCGCTGTTAGAATATATATAAATGCCCAAAAAAAATTAAAGCAATTGATATGGTATTTTATTTTTTTTATACTCGTTCGATAACACACTTATCTTAACTTTTTTACGCAGCAATATAAAATATCAATTACAACTACTGTCACGACACACTTCCAAAAATATCAATTGCAGAAGTTGCAGTGCCTACATCACACAATTTAATAGACCTCTGGCGCGTGCCAGGCATTCCAGCAGCCCAATAAAGTAGCTCATGCATAGATAACTCAGTATGGAGGGGAAAAGTGCAAAGCGAACACGCTTAATAGCAATGGCAGCCAGTTTGACAGCGATAATCGCTTGCTTGGCGCTTGATCGACGAAAATTGTTGCTTATCCACTTAGCGTTGGACAAAAGCCAGAGCAGCAGCAAGTGCACGATTGCCAAAGAATGCTATCAGCTGCCAGCGGTCTTTTGTTTGCCTATTGTGTTTTATAGCAGTTGTTGCAAGTGGCGCGTTGAATTGTTAAACAGCAGCGGCAGCAGCAGCAAAGCAAGTTATCGCTCCGACAGTGCTAGCGACAAGAGCACAACATCCGTTCGGCGGCGGCAATTGCATGTGTGCTGCTCGTGCTTATTTATGTGTCATGTGCATGTGCAAATATATGCTAGCGAACACGACAACAGCAACAAAACGCCATGCCAGCAGCAACAACAAGTGACGGCAGGCTGCAATGAGTGATACAATACACAAACGCTCAAAAAAAATTGCTCAAAGCATTGCCGACACATATGCATTTATTTATAACTGAATATGTGTGTGTGCATGTATGTTTATCTGTTACGGCAACGACGATAGCCTTCAAACAAATTCGGCACTACTTAAGTAGCGGCAGCATATTTGGCAAACAAAGCACACAACGCTCTCAGCCATTATCTGCTGCCGCTTCTGCCTGTGTCATAAAAAAGCTATATATGTATGTGTGTGTTTGTTTAAGCAGTTCACAGTCACAACTTCATGTTTGGGCCAATGCAAAGTTGTCCACTGACAGCTCGCTACTCGTGCGCTTCGCTCCTTTTGTCTGTCATGGAGTTTATCATTTAATGAAGCGTTTTGCTGACAATTCTATGGCGCGACACACAACACATATGCGCACAATGGCCGTCACAATAGCGTTGAGTGCCAAAAAAAGTACACAATTTGTGTGCTTCACAGCAATGAAGTCTTTTGCCATACCCAGCGTCCTTCTTTTTACCGCTCGCCATCACTTCATACCAAACAATGACAATGTGTGTCTGCCGCGCCAACCGTTTCAAAGCGAGCTGTAGTCCTTTTGCAACTGCTGTTTGTTGTGCTTTTCTGCCTTTGTGTGAACATTTTTCGCACTCCTCAAACGCGTGCCTTTCCCTTTTTAATGAGCTGTAATTATATATAATTAGGCGCCATGGCGTTGGCAACACTTTCGGACTGCTGCAATTTGCAGGCCAACATGAAATTAAGTAATGGAGCAGAGCGTCCATATGTGACAAGCGCATGTTGGCGCAATAGGCCTAAATAAGTGGTAATCTGCAAAGGACTATGCAACTATGAAACACGTGTTTAATTTTTTGACGTTTATGTGAGATTGAGAATCTATATATTTTTATGCCTTGAACAGGGTAGGAGCAGTGAACTAGTTCCTTAGTTTTTATGATATCGATTTGAAATTTTACACACGTATTTTTCTCACTAAGAAACTGCACATTTGTCGAAACGGATATCAGACCACTATAGCATACTCGTGTAGCTGCCTTACAAACTAAAGGATCGAAATAAAATGCTGGTATGGAAAGTTTTTTCATTAGATGAGCTATCTTAAAGAAATGGGTTGTTGTCTAAGGCAATAATACAATCTGCAAAGAAATTATTCAGATTCAATCACTATAGCATATGTGTCATACAAACTGAACGATCGGAATCAAGCCTTGTATGGAAAGCTTTTTCATTTGATGAGCTATCTTCAAGAAATTTGACATGGCTTATTGTCTAAGGCAATGGTGCAATCTCCGAAGAAATTGTTCAGATTTAATCACTATAGCATATAGCTGCCTTACAAACTATCAGATCAAAATTGAAATAATTATCTTTTTATACCATTTCCTCCTATAATAAATGCATCTGTGAGGGCAATCATGGCTGTTATGTGTAATTATGGTTATTTAATTTGAACGTAAAGTAAGCTACCAGCGTCAAGCCGTTACGTTGCTTTGAAGCTGGATTGTGCTAAGCAATATTAGGTAACTCAGAAATGTAAGTTCAACATATTTCTTTGAAAATATAATTAGTTATGAAATTTTAAGCTGAATATGGATATTACTAAAAAAAATGGCAGAACTAAGTAATGAAACCAGCACACGGAAGCATTTTTCAAGAAAAACAATATTATTTAAATTTATTTAAAAAAAACGCAATATTTCGATTGTTATGCAACTATTTACTATGGGCTGTTGCCAACGAAATTAAATAATTTACGACAATTTCAAACAAACTCTTCAAAACTGATGCTTTGAAACCAAAATGTTATTCATACGCCATGTTGCACACATTTTACTAAAAGTTGATATGAATTACTGGTTATACTTTCTCAAACCAGCTGGTGCTTTCTGAATTAGTAATCGAAGATCGTTAATTTCTTAAACTATATATATATAATATATAAAAAATATAATATATAAATATAAAATATAATATAAAATAGAATATAAAAAAAAATATAAAAAAATTATTAACAAAAGCTTCTTAACGTGTGTCAAAGCAGTTTCGTAAATACTTTTTTTTAATGATATAATAATCTATAGGAAACTCTAAAGGTCTAAAAATTTGATGAAAACTAAAAACTGTACTATTTGATTAAAACAAAAGTTGCTCATACGCAGTGTACCATAACTTATATTATTCGCAAGTGCATTATGCATGAAACTCATTGGATTTTGCAATTTGTTTTTTTTTTGCTATTTTATGAAAACTGTATTATAATATAAAACACCTATGGAGCTCATAAGCAAAATTATAACTTATTATTGCTCCATTTTTTTTTTGTAATTATTAATTTTCAGTAAATATTCCTCATTTTTTAAGAGTTAGTTAACCAACAGCTTATTTAACTGCAAAAAAGAACATTATTAAAAAAATTATACACATTTTTTCACAAATATTTCATTGCTTGACACAAATTGTTACACATACGCACTGCCGAACCATTCAGCTACACTTTTTTCAATTCAACAAAAAGATTTAATGTTTGTTAAATTTGGTGTAAACGCTTTTTAATAGTTCTGTAGACTGCGAATATTTTGTGTTTCCTTTTTATGTGTGTATGTGAATTGAATTTATGTTATCTGTGCCAAAAGCTGAACCCAAAACTGAGACAAAAGTAAAAAAGTAGAAAAAGGCAAAACAAAGCCACATAAACGAAACAAGAAAATTATGGAAAGTGCTAAGAGCAAAGCATGTGCATTTGCTGCTTTGGAGTAGCAGTGCAAAAAACAATAAAAAACAAAAACAAAGGAAGAAGCAATAAGAAATCAGTGGAACCGACTGAGCAAAGCAAACGTAAATTAGAAATTATGACGGGGAAATCGTAATCGTAAAAAAATAACAGGCTATGCTATGGAGCTAAAGAGTAAAAAGAACAAAACAAAAAATTAAACTAAAATGTTTTTTAGGCAGTTTCTAAAACTAGATTCAAGTAAATACCTATGAACGCTGTATTTCATAGGTATTTAAGCACAGAAAATGGTGTAAAGCACTGAAATAATAAGTGATCATAAAAATTGTGCGCCACAACATTTTTGGATAATATGCAAATTCTACAAGCAGCACATATTTTGATTACGTTTTTGTTGTAGTAATACCTTTTATTAGCTGTTACAAAACTGTAACTAATGTGCCAAACAAGAACAACAACATGCATAACAACAAGATGCAAGCAAAACAACAGCGAGTGATTACATAGCACGCAAGTGTTGCAGGAGTGTGAAAATGCGCCTAAATGTAGGGCCAAGCACCATTATACTGCTTTGCATGAGCACTCAGTGTATGTGTGTGTGTAACAGGTGTATTTTAACGCCGCAACAAGCATAATAATAATTTTTCTAGCAACAAGACAACCTCGGAAAACACGACGAAATAAAATGCTGTGCTATGCTGCAAAAACAAACGGCAAAAACAAAATGCAGGCATGTGTGTGTGTGCGGCAGCATGGCAAACACCACATACGCTCTGCCGTAGGCAAACATGCAACAAATACCCAAGCAAGCAAGTAAACGCAAAACGAATAACAAAAGAGACTACAATGAAAGCGTTACAGCACCAACAACAGGCAAGCACGTATGTAAGCTGACATACATATGTATAAATGTATGCGAAGTTGTGTGTAAGTGTGTGACAAATACCCGCACAATATGCGATAAACGCAATCCAGCACACTGTTGATTTTGGCATCGGTCAAAAGTACGCTTATTGTTGGTGTGAGCATGTACATATTTACGAATATATATATATATATATATATGTATGTGTGTGTGTGTGTGTGTGTGTGTTTTTATGCTTGTAGCAGTTTTTTCGCCTACTTATTCATTCATGTGTATTTTGTGGCAAATTTAAAACAATTTACACACTGTCAGCTTGTCGCGTTGCCAACATTTTGCTGTTTTTAGTTTTAATATCTTTTGCATTGACATAGCGTGCTGCGGCCATGCAATGTTTGTATTTGTACAACACCATGGAAAATATACGAAAGTGTTGAATATAAAATTTGCAAATTTTTTCAGCAATTAACTTGTCATATTATATATGAATCATTTGCATAAATTTTTAGTTAAAAAACTTATTTAATTTAATCTTAACTGTTACTTTTCAACCAATATTAAATTCATTTCGTTAAAATGTTACTCATACGCCACGTATTTCGCATAAATTTTTAATATTGACCTTGAATTTTTTTGTGTTGGTTTAAATTTGAAGCTTACGCACAATTAACATTAACTTTAGTAATTAAATTTGCACGATAAAACAACAATTGTTATAATTAGACATCTTAAAAGTTACTCATAAGCTCCTGCACAACAAATTTTAGCTTCAAATTGTCGTTTTTTTTTACTTGAAATAATTAATTTCAAGCTTTACAAGCGATTAACTTCACTAAAAGTAATATATTTTGCATAAAGGAACATCAGTTTAAGCTTTATCAAAAAAGTTACTCATACGCCACCACCAATGTTTTGAGATTTTGTAAGTTTACAACAAATATTTGCTTGCTCTTGAAATAATAAATTTTAGACTTTGGACGCTTTTTTCTTCAATCACAATAGTTTTATTTGCATACAAAAAAAAAAGTTTGAAGATTTTCAAAAATGTTACTCATACGCCCCTACCAATGTTTTATTATTTTGTGAATTAACAATGCATAAACCACAAATTAAACCTTAACCAGCATTAACAACCTTTGTAGCAATTTAATTTGCATAAAAAAACAACAGTTTGTAGATTTTTAAAAAAAGTTACTCATACGCCTAAGCCGACATTGAATATATAATATAGTGCATTTTGATTTCAAACTAATTAATTTTAAACTTCCGACATCACTATTTTCATTTGTTTAGATGTAATTTGCAAAACATATTGACAGTTTATGGTTTAACAGAAAAAATTTTACTCTTAGGCACAGATCTACTTCTTATTGATTAATAGTATACTGACGTTAAAACCGAGATAATTCGACGTTCACCAGTAAATCTAAAACTTAGGCATAATACTAACTGAATGTTGTAACTAATTATTTTCTCTGGTGTTATAACTACTACTATAACTACTAATGAATTTCAAAAATCGTTTATTTTTTTATAATATATAATAATTATATACCAAATTTTAATATATTTGTGAATATTTTCCATAAATTTTAATGTCATCCGGCAAATAGTTGCGGAGAAATGAGTGTATTTGTAAAAATTCTTTAACTTAATGCAAACGGGTCCACAAGCTTTAAATGCGTTTTACTAACTCTTAACGAAACTGTATTTTCAGAGTCGTTGAGCGAAATTCTGCAAAACGGCTAGACGATTGTAAAAATGTTCACATCTTCTCAGATATATTTGTCTGGTTGTAATGGCAAGTATAAGATTTCTAATAATAATTTCGATTTTCCAGCAATAAATTTTTTCACACCGAACGACTTGTTTTTGAAAGCGGCCATTTTGTCAACGAGCAAAATTTTTACTACATTTAAACTTAGTTTTTCGATTATTAACTGTATTCATTACATTGTAATCATATTTATTATATCTGTTTTTTTTATTTTTCGATTGGAGATATTTATAGGCAGAAAAATTTTCCTCCAGACAACTTATTTTTGAGGTCCTGCTGCAGATCTGTTAAGGAGTCAAAGGAAGCCAATAATTTTTTAAAATTAATCACCGATTAATAAAGTATATTTAAATCTGTAAAAATATATTTTTTTTATTTCTTTAATTAATAAAATGCCTTAAAAAAAAATTCTCGAAAACAAACGTTTTTTCTAACTTGCAACAAATGTAACGCCTTTATAAATGTAAGCATTTTTTACTCTCATTGACGTAAAGCTTTATATATTCTATTTTCATTTCAGCAAACAATTAATTTCCACAGAAGAAGAAGCATTGCATCCATTTTAAAATAGTTACGTATACGCCACAACCGATATACGAAACTTAATTTATTTACTTATATCTACGCTTCAATTCATACAACATTTTTTGACTTAAAACCATCAATGTAATTGTGCTAATGAATTATGAATTTATAATTTTTCGCACACAATTGAAAATTGATAAGTAAAACGCTTGCAATTATTAGCATTATTTCTTACAAATGCAGCCTGCCACACTTGCATGCACACAGATGCAAATAAAAATGTCTGTGTATGCAGCAACGAGTGCGCTTGCATAAATTAATTCAATGTCGCTGCTTGTTTGCATTTGTTATGCACTTCAAAATTAATTTGCCAAAGTAAATATTGCATATTTATGCAGCCGCAATGTCGGCAAATCTAATGAAAATTTCATATATGTGGCGGCGCATCACTCATACGCCATGTGGCACGCATATATCAGTAGCTGTGTTTATTTGCATTTTTTGTTTTTTTTTTTTTGTATAATTTCATTGTGAGTATTTTGCGGCGCTTAGACGTGAAATTTGTGCAAAAGTATTTACGTTTGCATGAAATTAAATTTTGTTGCGCTGAAAACTGGCATAAATTTTTTTGCTTCAAATTTCCATTACTCAGGCCAATAAATTGACGAGGCACACAAGCCAACAACACATAACTACACATAAGCATAAAGTTTATTTATATAATAAAAATGCTTTAAACAGCAACAAAAACTTGCATAACTGGCAGCTTTGGGCTAACAGCAGCTGTTTGTGGCCGCTGACTGGGTGGCAACAGCTGCCGCCATTCGCAGCCTCGAAGCTAGGTGCATCGCAACAATTTTCAAAACAAATTGAGTACGTCGCTGGCAACACAGCCAAAATGGGTGTGCAAAATGCTGCAGAAAATGAAGTGCAATGGTCAATTCGCCAGCAACAATAACAACACAAGCAGTGTTAGTTTAAAATATATTCCGTATATAATATGGAACATTTTCTGAAATTGACAAAACTACAAATTGCAACTGGCAAATGTACGCCAACAAAGCAAATGTCAGTTATGTGCTGCACATGCAATGACCTGTGCCTGTGTGTGTGTGAGTGTTGCACAAACAAATGGAATAATTTAGTAGCTGAAAAGCTAAGCAACTGCAATGGAGTGTGTTTGTGTGCGCTCAGAGTGTTGCCGTTTGACGCCAAATGAAATGGAAAATTTAATTTTTAATTTGCTTGAGTGAAATAAAAAGTGTTTAAAGAGTGCGTTCCTTTGGTTTCGTACAATAAATGAAATAAAATAAAATTAATGAAAAATGTTAAAAAAAAGAATTCTTGATAAGAAAAGTGTTTTAAGTTTGTTTTTTGCAAACAATGTTATAAGTAAGTGTACAGAATATATAAATTAAATATATATAGCAATGTCGGGAGAACAACATCCTCTCATAAATGACATTCAATGAACTTTGGTTAAGTCAATGCCCTCTTTGTTTACATTTGAGGTCAATGACCTCACCTAAGGTCATTGACCCCTTTGTTTAGATTTAGCAAAGACAACAATCTTTTGTTTACGTTAAGCTAGGACAACAAACCTTTGCGATGGTCTTAGGGTTGTGGACTTCGCTAAAGATCATTGACGATTATAGTAAAGTTTCTCACTCTGCATTCAGCTCGAAAAACTGCTTTAGATGTTTTTGAGAGTAAGCCGATGAGAGATCAAGATATTTCATTTAATTCAATATATATTACTATCAAATACTAAGATTGAGAAAAAATTTTAAAGGGTTGAGTTGTAGTCGAAAATAGCTAAAATAACCACTATACCGTTAAAAGAAATCAGGTAGTTTAAACATACAAATATTTTTCAGAAAAAAATATGTTTCATAATATTTACTCAATAGAATTGGCTAACTGAATCTATCCATAGCAGCAAGATTTTAGACAGATAGCTTTTCAAGTTAATTTCTAAGAAAATTGTTTACCGCAAGCGCGTGTTATGTCGTTGCGGTGCAAACAGAGCTCAACTACTGCACATTGTTGTTATTTTGAGTTTATTTTTGCCTCAATAAATATTAATTTTAATTAAAAACTGCACAAACTCTCGTTAGGCGCCTTCCACATTTCTATATATTTCTTCACATATCTCAAAAGTGGCTTGAGCAAAAGTGAATGACTGCTGTAAAAAGCTTTCACATACTTTTGAAAATATTTTTAAGCGCTTCGGTTGCAATTTGGACCGTTAGCTTTTCACTTAAAATGCCATCTGGTTAACTACAGCATTTAATTGCTCTGCCTGCCACTCCGAAGTTGCGCATGGAACTCGCCTAAACTCAATTAAATTAAATTCATATCAGTTCATTGCATAATCGCTTGGAATTTCGTACAATTTATTATCTATTGGCAGTGAAAAATTTCCAAAATTTATTGCTAAGGCAAGTCAAGTTTTTTGCTGCCGCCGGCCATTTAGATAATCAAGCTAAATGCCAATCGAAAAAATTCACTATTATTTGTACAAAATTCCCTAATTTCACATCAATCATTAATGATTTGTGTAATCTGATAGCTGCTTATTTATGTGTGTATCGATGTTGTTGTTTTTATTGCGCACAACACATGAATTACAAAAACGATTTTAATTGTAAATTAGTTGCTTTTGGCAGCGAAATTTAGTAAATTTACAATCAAAAGCGAAGCATTAAAATGCAATATAATATAGCTAATTTATTGCATGTGTGTGATTATTCGTTTGTATTAGTTCGTAAGCCCACTGGGATAGCATAAGTTGTTGGGTGTTGAATTGAATGCATCACTCTTAATTCGAATGCAATTATGAATTATTCAGTTTTAAAATGGCAGAGTTAGCCAGCTTTATTAGTAAGTATGTTGTATTTAATTAGATTTTAGTATTGAGAATCAATGTTATTTTTTGGAAAAAATGTGAAAATTTTTATTATGTATTTTCAAATTACGGTGTTGCGGAACAATTGTGAAAATTTAAATGATTTGATTAAATTGGGCGCTGGAAAAAAAAGTTACAATTAATATCAGATATTTATTAAATGAAGTATACCTTCAGGCGCATACTGTATATGAAGGTAAGAGCAAACTGCTTTTTATCTTATAGCCGCAAATTTCTTTAAAACTATTAAATTTTTAGCGCTAAAAAACCGTTTCCAGCAGAAAAAATACCGTTAAATTTTTAGTCAGAAACTCTAGCACACACCAAAGGGCTGATACAGCAAAAACTTATCTCAGTAAGTTAGAAAAGCCATTTAAAATACAGTCTAAAATATTCTAAACAGAATAGCATAAGCATTAGTAAGCAGTTGAAAGTCAGCCGGCAGCGCTTGTGACTTAACTTAAAAATACACACGCTTACAAAGATACAGCTTAAATGCACAAAATGCTAAGCCAATTGAATGCAACAGTCATACTGATGATACACGCATTTCAGAGTACAAGGTAATTGAAGGTATATGGCTGTAAGTAATAGTAGCTGTGCATTAGGGGTATTCTTAATTTCAACAAGAAAACAATGTTAACCTCGGCTGCACCGAAACTATAATACATATAAAATATGTTGCTTGATTTTGATCGATCAGTTTGTATGGCAGCTACTAGTTACAGTGGTCTGATATGCATAATTTATTTGGAGTTTATAGCGCAGCCTTGAACAATAATATAAGTCAAATTTCGTGGGGCTACCTTTTGAAATAAAACATTTTATCATACAAGGATTTGATTTCGATCGATTAGTTTGTATGGCTGCTATAAGATATAGTCATTCGATATCGGCGGTTTCGACAAATAAGCAGTTTCTTGGTGAAAAAAGTACGTTCTAGGTATTACAAACTTCGTGGCAAACTTCATCTGCGCTTTAGCGTATAAAAAGAGCAAGAGCTCTGATCATTTTTTAAGTCAGAATAGATCAGCAATACCAATCCTCCATTTTTTTAAAGCAATTATTGTATTTGTAAATTCAGATGGTGTTATAAATATCGCTGAACAGAAACTTGGTTCACAAATTCAATATATAATATCTAGCTTCTTAACTACGCTAAAGCAAATAAGAACGTCAAACTTTCTCTTCCGAATGCGTACCACACTAATATAATTACAAATGTCCACATGCCTCTCTACTCTTTATGTTCATATACACTTCCGATTTGCTAGTAAATTTGTATGCTCGCACAGCTGTTGCCATCTTTCACTTTATGCAATGACGCATATGCGCGCTCCTATTACTGCACACATGCATACACATAAAGGTTTATGCAGCGTGTGGCATGTACTGGTATTTAGTATTGAATGCACGTAGCAAATGGTGTATGCAGCGCACACAATTGCACTCCACAGCAATAAAATAACCACCTGCTATTTCCCAATGACTCTTTTAATACTCAAGCTCAGCCACTACCTTGCCACGAATGTTGCGCATACGCCGTGTCGTAGCGCTGCCGTGGGAGCTGCATACCTGCTTGCACGGTGCCTAAACTCTATATTATCAATATTTTTATTTTATTTTCTGCATTTTTTCCGCTCACATATACTTTTTGATTCCGCTTACGAGCGTATTGAGTGAAATTATTGCGTTTGTGTGTGTGTGTGTACTTTTTTTGTACTTGCATTTGGCATTTTGTATTCGTGTACTGCGCGCTCGTGCAATTGTGCGCTTTTGCGCTCGACTGCATGTGTTGAAATGTCTGCAACGCAAGCACATATGCACAATCTTATAACTGCCACATATAAACTATACACATGTGGGGGCATGTTGCTTACAACAACTGCGTTTAGCGATTTCGTTTTTGTTTTGTTTGCTCCTTTTTTGCTTTGAAATTCAATACACTTTTGTGTAATAAGCAGAAATTGAACTGCTGTTTCGGCTACAGCGCGCACTATTGTTCTTGTTGTTGTTGTTGTTGTCAACGTTTGGTTACTGTTGCCTGCAACAAATGGTCGTCATGTTGTGCCTGATTTGAACTGCTGTTGCTACAAAATACTTTTCAATTGCTCCGTCGCTTGCACGATTTGGTGTGTTTTTTGATTTGTATACCCTTCAATGAAATGAACACGGTTTATTTCTGTTTTTTTTAAGCAAGCGTCGAGCATTTGAGAGAACAGAGGAAGCTTTTTGCAGTATGAAGCTATAATAATGGGTAACTAAAACGTGTAACTTATATTAAATGGTTTAGTTTGTAGGTTCAAAAGCAGTTTGGAGCATTTATTTGATTCAACATTCACGTTGGGTTGTCAAGCAATCTAGCTTAGTATAGTTTTGAAATAAATTTATATTATATATTTAGCTTCTCATAATTGTTTAGTAACAATCTGCCTTATTAGAAATCAAACACTTAGTATAGACTTGCTGATTTTCAAGAATTCATTATGGCATAAACCAATTTTCACTACAGAAAGTACGAACCGCAGACCAAACCCAAAGAAATCTTTATATATGGCTTATAAACTGTAATTGGCATCTTAAATGTTTAGTAAACTTTGAAAGAAATAACCAGCAAACTGAAAAATATTAGCTGATGACTTCGAAATTGTTTGTTTCAAAAGCTATTTAAACACTTTTCCAAAGGTGCTAGGTGAAACTTATACCTTGCAACAGGTTAATGTATCGCTTTTGTTAAGAGCTTTCTTTACAAAAATAAGCGTTATAAACACATGTCGTGTTGTATTTTAAAAAATTAAACCGTTATCGATTATTATTCCTTTAAAAATAACATACTAAAATTTTTAAATCGATATCTCAAATAGTTTTTGAGTTACAGTTTAAGAGATTACATGGGTTTTTCGAACAAAAAACAACCTATTTTCAATAATTTTTTTTCATATAAGACATGAAATATTGTATTCAAACTTTTTGTTATTCCAAAGATACATGTTTGATAAAGATTCTGTGAAGTTTTCTAAGGAAAATATTCAAAACTCGGTCATTACGATGTCATTTCCGGCAGTCCCTCGGAAAAAACGCGTTAACAACAGAATTTCTGATAGAATCATCAAAAGTAAATTGAAAAAATAGGTGTTTGAACAACAAAAAAATAAAGTAATAATTGTATTTTTGGCAGACGCTTTTACAAAAACATGCAAATTTCGGTGAAAATTTCTCGACATGTTTTGTTTTTAAAATAGTTGTAAATATACAAAAAAAAATCTTTCTTTGTAAAATTTCATTAAGATCGGTTGAGTAGTTCGCGAGAAATCTTGACAACCGGCTTTGAAAACATAGTTTCGAGAAAAACGTGTTTAAAGTTTTAAGTGATTATATAGCTGACCTCGAGCGCGCAACTTTTCAAAGCTGTAGCTCCAAAACTATTACTGGGAGCAACTTGAGAATTTAAGACTATATTCTAGAGATGTTATAGAATTAAATAAGACATTAAATTATTTTTATTTTGTTTTTTGCAGCCCCCTAAAGGTTAGCCGCTCAGTTCAATCTGGTCCACCAGTTTATTTTTAAACGCATTTTTCTCCAACAACCTTTTTCGAAGTTGTTGCAGTGATAACTCGAAGAAACAGAATCCGAATTTTTTGAAAACTTTTTCTGTATAATTTGTATATAATTCTCATACAATGACTGAATCGGTTTTTTGATCTGATTAAAAATTATTGTTTTTGTTTTTGATCGTAGGTCATAATACGGAGAATATCTTCTAGTTTAACGAGAAGTTTTTACTTTTAGGTTACATCTACGGAGAAGGCTGCAGTTGCTGCAGCAGTGTAGAACATTTTTTTAACGCCGTCGGAGATCTCGTCTAACTCCAAAAATATGTAATTAATATTTTTTAATTTCACTGTACATTCTGGAAGCATATAAAAATATACCCTGAAAATTTCAAAACAATCAACACATTATTTTTTTTTTTTAATTCCCGAGAATTGTCATGACGGTTTTTTAGGCTGTCTTTGGGGGGCACACTTAATGAAATTATGGAGTGCTCTTTCGCATGAAAGGTGATGATTTTCCTTTGGTTTGGTTGAGCCTTAAGTATTAAGTTTTTCTTAGTATATAGAGTAATAGTTTTTTCTATATTATTTTTCGATTTTCTTCTCTAATCTTCCTTAAAAATAAACTTAATTGTCCTTCGTGACATTTAAATAATAAACCATAAAACTTAATTCCTTAATATTTGTTGGGTATAAATTTTGTCCTCGACTTGATGTCGTAAACGTAAAGTTTCAATATTTTATTGTTTTCATATTTTTGCAAGCTACATATATGCCAGCCTGCCCCAAAACCATTTATATACAAATATGATTTGTGTTTAGGCTGTTCTGGGAATCGTTGCTGTTATTACTCGATTATTCGATATTACTACTTGTATTTTATGAGTATTTTTTATTGCATTGCCTGCTGCGCCGAAATACGATGCCAGCCAACATATTAAGTATATGAAAATTGCCTGGTATGCTTATCATAGCCGTGGTTAGATGACGCCTTCTAGGCTGGTGTGTGCACTACATGCAAGGTGGTTAAATTTGTGAGAAGGCAGTTATTAGCGTAGCAATAAACGTGGGGATAAATCTGGTGTTCGCTCCTTGAAATATCATTAAATAATGGAAGCAGAACTTTCGAACCTCCAAAACAGTAATAGACCTGCTTCAGTTGAATTTCGAGAAATGATTGAATACTCCGATCAAACTTTTTTAATTGAAAGATCTAACAAAATATAAGACCGGTGCTACCATACAAATACAAATATGAGAGACTGAACGCCTAAAAATATGCTTTAAAAATAGAAAATAATTTCGAATAGGTTATTTCAGATATCATATGGTATTGAGATTTGAAAAGCCCGAAAAATATTTTGATTTAAAAAATATTTACACAAACATGCGCGCCTTAAGGTATGCTTGAAAAATAGAAAACTTTGGTTTAATCTCAATTTCGAATAAGTTATTTCACAATAAAATATAGTATTGAAATTTCAAAAGCCAGAAAAATATTTTGATTTAAAGAATATTTACACAAACATGGACGCCTTAAGGTATGCTTGAAAAATAGAAAACTTTGGTTTAATCTCAATTTCGAATAAGTTATTTCACAATGTAATATAGTATTGGAGTTACAAAAGCTAGCAAAACAGTTGGATTTTAAAAATATTTACATATACCGAATTTCCATTAAAACGCAAATATGAGAGACTAAATGCCTAAAAGTATGCCCGAAAATCGGAAAAAATTTCGAATAAGTTAATATTTACATATATAATATAATATTGAGATTTCAAAAACTTGAAACGTTTTTTGAAACTTTGTGTTATTAACGGGAACATTTTACCTAAGATTTTGCGTATTATTTTTATAATGTCGACCCGAAATAAATACTAAATATTTTTTTATCAAAATCATCAACTTTGCATAGCTTGACGCACTAGCTAATATTTTCTTTAGCATAGTAAATAAATATAAACTATGCAACCATTCAGACTAAAAGACTTAGAAATCCATATTAGAAAAAAAAATATACAAAATGTAGTATTTTTTATTTTATAAATTTATTTTTTCTACTACTTTTTATTTCTCTACATATTTATTAAAACTGTACGAAATTCTTGACAAGCATGCAATGCACGGAAATAGATTTGCATACCTATTCACTCGTCGCATCCACCGAAAGCACTTATATACATTTATTAACCCAACAGTTGAGTTCCCAACTGCCTGCTAAGGCTTTCTAGACTAAAATACTAGTATTTCTTAATAGCATTTAGCTTACACATGCCAATGTATGTGTGTGTGTTTTTCTGTGATCAGCTTTCTGCCATAATCACTTACTTACAACTGGAATCCAGTTTGAAGTGAATTTTAACTTTATTTATTTATTTATTTCCCATATGCACATTTGCATAACATAAAATAAATAAACAACCGGAAATGTTCAGCTATTTGCACAAAAATTACCAGTCAAGAGGCAGTGCCTACATGAAATGTAAAATGCAAATGAAAAAAAAAAAAAAAATGAAATAAAATTTAGCAAAAGCATAAAAGCATATAAGTGTTAGTGTAAATATCAGCGCCTACCTACCGGTAAATGGTAGTTGTTCGTTCATTTATGCGCCTGCTAAGAAATGTATAGAACACACACACACACTCACTCAAAATGCACATACAAATCAAGTAATCTCTGTATGTTGGCATAATAGTTGATTTCCTCAATTTTCTGCATGTACAATTTGCAAGTAGAGTTCTCACTAAAATGACCACTCCACTACAATTTCACCACACTTGCCGTTAAATGGGCAGATTTTTCCCAAATCATGCACTTAAACAAATACTTATGCACAAGCAAGCAGTCCCACACACATTGATACATATGCATATATATGAAAGGTTACATATATGTATGTGTGTGTAAAATGTATTTCTTCTACCTGCAACTGCCAAACTGTTATTACCACACATACCAACTCATAGCGTTCGTTCGTGTAAAAGCCTCCTCATGTTACGTATCCGCCATGTCTTACCACTCGAGTTTTGCATAGCCAATTTCATATCTACCTTACCGTTATGTGTTTATTCATATTTAAAGAGCATTTTAAGTGCCGAATGATTTGCTCGTTATATGTAGTTGTTGTACACATACATAGACACCATATTTGTTTGCCTGTTGCATAAGCACCAATGCTCATTTATTTGGTTTGCTTATTTCCTTTGCCAAACTCTTATAGGTGAGTCAAGTTTTTTAGTAGTTTTTCCATATTGAGTGTTGTAAATAGTATACTAATATTTCAAAAAAAAAATAAAAATGTTTGAAAAGGGTTTCGACACAGAATTTTGCTTATTTAAAATCAAAACTTTATTTATTTTTATTTTATTTTGATAACTAATTTGGGGAAAGTTTAAGTTAATTTAATAACCAAAATCACTAAATATTTAGTAGCCAGTGGTAAGTGCTTCATTTATTGTTGGTATTGTCGAATATACATGATATATCATATGAGAATCGTAAGTAAGTAGGCATGATGAACAAATTCTTATGAATTTCGCCTAAAAGTATGCTTGACCAAAAACAGAAAAATATCCATACTTCTAGACAAACGCGACACCAAGAAAATTGCCTAACTTGCCCTTTGAGGACGTTCTATGTAGTTAGCGAACATCGTTGCGTACTGAAAGCCTTCAATGAACCTAAAAGTGAAAACCTTATTTCCAACACAATCGAGTCTACATAACTACATAACTGAAACGAACTTAGATTTATATGTAATTAAGAACCATCGCCAACAACATTTTAACATCTGATCAAATTTGACCCGGACTAATCGCATCCAGAAATAACTTAGATTGTCTAATCCATACACTTGTTATAAGCTTTGGCTGGAATAGCTTCAATGCTTCAGCGAAATTTGATTTTGTCGGTTTTGGCTAATTTTTGGATTGCCATTCGCTAGATTGTTGGACAATTGTGGCATCATATTCTTAAACCTACGTCTCGTCACTAATAATGGAGTGTTTGATGAATGTAGAGCCTTCAGCTATGTTTTCAAGCAACTCTTTTGCGACCTCTACTCGACGTCGTTTTGACAAAACATTTGCTTCTTAAAAAAACACTAACCACAATGTGTTGAGTCGATCCAGAAAAGATGTTGAGATCACACTGATGCCAGCACCACGATTTTCAAGCATTGTTTCTATAACTTTTTCGATGTTGTCGTCATTAATAGAACTAAAAACTTCCGTTCCGTTCGATATTTTCTGCCGTGTATCCTTGTTGCTTTTTTGTTTTTTGTTGATTCTGAGTGGATATTAGTTCACACAGTTGTCCATTCAGTCTAAAGTTGTAGCACACTGTAGTTCATCTAAGGAAAATCAAGCGATGATATGGAAAAAGTTAATTGCCCGAATGAAGCTTTTTAATCTAAAGTTTTTTCGACAAGATCCTTGAGAGTGGTGATGGAGAAATACGCAAAAATAAATTGGGCGGAAAACTGGAGCCAGTGGACTACGACTAAACTCCGTTTAGTCTTTGGAACAGCAACAACTTTCATAAGGAAGCCTATCATAGAAACTACCACAATTATTTAGAGGGTAAAGACCACATCAGATACCAATTAGACACAGCTTGTGTTATTTTCTCTTGCCGCAGTAGGGTTTACTGTAGTTATAATTACAGCGAGCACCAAATCAAGGCCATGCTGAAAGTATATTGCTTTTTCAAGCACATTTGTAAGAACTTCTTATCAATAAATAATTGTACATACGTTACTCTCCCAGCCCATTCACCGCTGTGACACTTAATGGGTAATTTTTGCTATTTAGCCGACAATTAAAAATATCACAATAATCATATTTCAAATGCACATGTGGGAGCCAAGAGCAAGAATGGGCGACCGCTCAATGAAAACACCCCCAACTCACTTTAAGTGTAGCGAAAAAGAACAAAAACAAACAATGTCAACAGTACAACTTGTATAAAGAAATATTTACTAATCTGCATAAGTGTGTGTGGGAGTATGTTAATTTTCAAAACAAACCTATGTTATAAACATATAAATTTTAATTATAATTTATGATAATGTGTTTTATCTGGCGAAAAAACAGTGCAGCTGACAAATGCAGGCGAACAAGGAAGCAACAGTGCAAATGCGAAGGCAGCAAGTAGACGCCACGGCAGCGCTTGGAAAATCAGAAATTAAGAAATGCAAAAACCAGCTAACAGGAAAGTGGAACACAGCGTTGGGGAGAGCTGCAAGTGGCACAACAAGTGACATGTATGCGCCAGCCCACGCCAAATGGAGCAATACTGCATTTTATAGTCGAGGCAAAGTCATGGCAAATGATAAAAACCATAAATACAGGCACGGCCATATAAATGGAAACACACATGCATACAACTGCACATTGCCCGTGAGAGCAATGAACAATGGCGCTTAGTTGTAACGGTAAATATACTTATTTGTAAACTTGCTGCTGCGTGGAGGTGCATAGGCAAAACAATAACAACAACAAGTGAGCGCAGAAATTGCAATAAAAACCGACAATACTGCTTGTCGCACACTCGTGTATATTAACGAAGCAGTAGGCAGCACAGAATTAAATTTAAAAAAATTACAGAAAAATCACACACGCAACAAGGTAACAGTATAAGTACGTATGTACATCAGCAAGTGGTTAAGTATGTAAATTTGCAAGTACGTATGTAAGCACCCCAGTGAGTGCGCGCAAGTGTGCGAGTTCGAGTAGAAAACTGCGAAAACAAGCAAACCAAACGGAAATGCCAAGGCAACAATGCATGAGTGAGTCAAGCAAGTTGGCGTGGTGTGCCGTTAGGCGGTTAACGTGCAACTGGTAAAGTAAAAGATTTTATTTGCTTTGGCTTCTGACTAGACTGTGTGTGCGTCCCCGCTGCTCTACTCACTTGCTTTGTGTCTTGTTTTGCACCTGCATTTTTACCCTTTGTTGCAGCTAGTAGCGAATGCCAACAGGTTTCCATTGTTTTAATGGCAACAACAACAACTGCTGCAACAACAGGGGTAATGATGGCAACAACAAGCAGCATAATAGTGTGCACAATTTAAATACGTTTATATGCGTGTGGCACTGTGTTTCGTATTTCCGTGCATAACTGAGTGAGTATTTTAGCTTAAAATTGCTACTTGATTTTGGCGGATACAAAATCTTTAAATTAGTTTAAAAAAATCAACACAGCGGCTTTTTGAAAAAACTGCTCAAGAGTTTCCCATTTCATTAAAAATACCTTTTGAAACAAAAATGCGTCGACGACATTTAGTCGGTGTACCTAAATTTGGTTAGAATAATTAACTCTTAAGCTTCTAAAAAAATTACTAGAGACTTTCTTACACTGTTGTAGTCTTTCGTACTAACTTTTACCGTTTCATCAAAAATACCGCTTCAACATTTCTGTTTGTAGTTCAAATTTACTTGGCAGTCACTGACTGATTTTCATTGCGAGCTTTTAGGCGCTCAAACCTCCTTTTGGAATAAAAATTTTATATTTATTCTTCAATCCTGAGACTCTAACATTTCGAAGATTTAGTTGTGAATGCAGTCCGTAAGACGAGAACAGGAGTCATGGAGCCTCGAGCTTTAAGCAAATCGAGTCCTAATGACTTTAAGGACAGACGTGCTCATCTGAAAGCCCTTAGAAAGTGCTAACATAGATCTAACAGATAAGATATTTATAACTCCATGCACTGTATTTAAGCAAGGCACTTTATTTACTCTTCACACACTGTGCGCCGGTGCCTCATCTGACCAACCAATATGTCGCGCTGCGGATTGTTGCTCGGTTAGTTGGACAGCACACAGGCGACAACCTGGTATGCAGTGTTGCAATTTGCGTCGTTCAAGCCAGCCTTGCAACATGCCAACAACAAATAATACAACAACTAAAATTACAATAACAGTACATTTACAACAACAACAATAAAATTTACAATAACAACTAAAACAACAAATTTTTGCAACAACAACAACAATGACAAAAAATTACAACAACAACTGCTACAAAAAAAACCAGCCAGCGTGTGGCAACTGCAACGTACATTTGTGGTTGGGTGAGGTTCGTGTTTAGTCATAAAGTGCACTAAATAAATTAATGCTGTCATCGTCGTCGTTGGCGTCATTGCTGCTGGCGTTGCTGGCGACAACTTTTGTTGTTAGTTTTGTAATACAAGTATGCCTGTGTTTTTTTGTGCGCTTGTGTGCGTTAACATTTGAATGTGAACAATTTACACACACAATTTTTGTTTTGCCACTCGCCTAAACAACTGCACTGCAATATGCCGTGCAACAGCAACACTAACAACAACAACCCATACAAAAATCATGCACAGTCGATTATGCTTGTGGGGCGGCGTTGGCGCTGGCGCTGGTGCTTTGGGTGATGTTTTAGAATTAATGCGTAATTGCAAATGGCAAACAGGCCAAGTCGTTATGTCAACTCAACTATGCAGGTGCAGGAAAAGCCAACCGGAACCACGTACGTACATACATCTAACAAAGCAGTGTCGGTGTGTGCGCACCGGTGTATTTGCGGCATAAATAAGATTTTTTATAGTTGACTTTAAGGCGCCTAAGCTTTTTCTGTGTCTATCGCGTGTATGTACAGATGTGTTTATGCATATATGTATGCTGGCTATGTGCGTAAGTATGTGTTTATTAGATTAGTGCATTAAGGCGTCCATACAAACCATCCCCCAAAGCACCCCTCACGCCTTACCCATGCTCACACACTCTTTTAAGCGCACTTTTCTTCATTAACCGCTTCTTCAACGACTTCTTCGTCGTGCCTTCTAAGGAAATGTTGTCGTCGTTAGTCATGCGTTGCAACAATTTGCTATTGTTATTGCTTATGTGCATTGTTGTTTGTTTTAATTTTTTGCTTGCTTTTTGTTGTTGCATATCCTGTTGTTTACCAAGTTATTTGCAAAACCGCCAGCGGCTAAGTGCGAAATTTATGCTTTTAATTAATTTTCATTAATTATATCATGAGTTGGCTGAGACGGAAGTCTTTTTGCCAACGCAGTTGTGAGTTTAAGGAGGCAAGCAAAGCAAATGCGAAGAAATGCCATTTATTTCAACGCGTATGGGTTCACAAGACTTCAGCGGCTCGGCTCATTTATGAACCACTCGCCAACACTTTTTTAAATGAGGTTTTCTTTTCAAATCTCTCTTTATAATCATTCTGACACACAAATTTTGAGTGTGGCGAGGGTTTATGGGTTTATTAGCCTTGTAATTACATTAAGTTGTTATTTTTAGGCGAAACTTTTCTCTGAAGTAAAGTCTTAGGCAGCCTCTTGCCATTTTATAGGCTTTAACTCCAACTCGCAGTTCGTAAAACTGAGAATTTTTGTCACCGTATCTAAAGTAACTTCCCCAAAAAACACAAAAACTCGGTGGAGCCCATAAAATGGAGCTCGTTAGTAGTACTATTGACCATCCATATCGAAAAGCATGACAAGTGTATGTAAAACCAAATTATACAACTAATTAGTTGACCTCGAAACGACCACAAATATTTGTTATAAATCAAAAACTATTGTCATAAAAGCTCCAGGAAGTCACGTGAAGCAAGTGTTGGCGTGTTATGTGCACTACACTGGCGCTATATAGATGAAATCTTGCATTGTAGCTATGATCTTTATCGTGTAAGCAACTATCATGCAGTAGATCGTGAATTCAAAGACCGACCAAAGCAAATTGTAAATATTTGAGTCTTCCAATACTTTTTTGTGAACCGGAAAAGCTTCGCTTCAGCTCTGGCGACATCAAGCTTCTTAAGGGGTTAGGGGTAGTCAGAATTTTCGAAAAATCAATTTTTCGTTGAAAAATCTTGAAAATATTCTCTGAAAATTTCAAGTTGATCCGATAATCACTTTTTGAGTTATTCGACAAATAACAAAAGCGCTCAGGAGCAGGTAGCCAGCGGCAGCTGCAAGAAACTTTAAATATTTTTTTTGAACTGGTGACAACTGTAACTAGAAAACAGCTTTGTAGATCACATAATAAATTTGGGCCTAACCGAAAGATTTTTTTTTCAATTAATTTTTTTGATTTTTAAGACCAATTGATTTTTTCCCAAAAATCTAGATAAAAGTTTCCTGAGGCCGCAATTTTGTTAATTATTGCAAAAAAGGCTTCGATCAGGCCCAGGACTATATATTTTTAACACTAATTTTTTTATCCGATTGATTTTAGATGAATCCTCAAGAACTTATGATTGTCACGGCAAGGACCTTTTTTTGGAACTGGGTCAAGACAGACAGCTATAACTTTGGAAATTAAATTTTTTTTTTTTAATTTTCGTGACTTCGGCAGCTACATTCAACTTTAAAATTCGCTGCAACAACAATAAGGTGACATATTTTAACTATTACTTCTTAAATACTAACGGGTGTTTTTTTTCGAGGCATAGAACTTTAAGTTGGCATTACTGTTCAAGATGGCGACCGATTTAACAGCTGTCAAGTGATTTATTCTCAGTTTGGTTTGTTTCATGTTTTATGTCATTCCAATAAGCCATCGTTGTTTTATTGCAATTTAAAGTTCTATACCTCTAAAAAAACACCCTTTATAAGTTTTTAACAATTTTATACCTTGAACAGGGTGTATTAAGTTTCCCCTGAAGTTTGTAACACCCAACAGGAAACGTTAGAGATCCTGTAAAGTATATATAAATATATAGATGATCAGCGTGACGAGCTGAATCGATTTAGTCAAGTCCGTTTGTCCGTCAGTCTGTATATATGTGTGCTAGTCCCTCAGTTTTTGCGGTATTGATATGAAATTTTTCACTCGTCCTTTTCTAGCCAAGAAGCTGCTTAATTGTCGGAATCGCCGCTAACGGACTATTATAACATATAGTTGACATACAAAGGGATCGCTCAAAATCAAGTTCTTGTATGAAAAACTTTTTTATTTGTGAAATTATCTTAACAAAATTTGGCACAAATTATTTTCCAAGGCTAAGTTACAATACCCGTATATATTGTTCAAATTGGACTACTATAGCATATAGCTGTCATACAAATCGGCCCATCAAAAACAGATAAAGTTTTTTTATACCCTTTTGTGCTATAATAAATGCAACTGTGAAGGGTATTATAGCTACGTTGCAGCCATTTTTTTCTTGTTTTACTCACAAATATACACGCGCTGCTTTAATACAAGATTATAATATATTTGGCTCCTTGCAGTTATCAAAAACATTGCATATTTCCAGGCGTACACTTTGCTGCAGCAAAATACTTTAACGTGTCAGTGTTTATTTCATTAAGTGCAACAAACTGCATTTGCATAAGCAAATACACGCACACAACCTTACAAATACACATACATACACATATACATTAGGGTGGAGCGAAAAAAAAACTTTTTTTTTTGCTTAGCCTGAGGGTAAAATTTGTGGATTATAATAAAAAAAATTTTGGACAAAAAATTTGTTTAACATCTCGAGGTCCACTCACTTTTAAAGTAAATTTCGAGTTAAAATTTTTATTTCGAAAAAAATGTTTGTTAAGTGTTCTAGAAGCTGTGGAGAGTACTCTTTCTGGCCGATTAAAAGTTATCAACTTAAAAAAAAATTTTGTCGTCATTATTGGAGTTTTAAAAAAAACGTCTTAAACGACAGCATTCTTTTCTTAAGATGTAAAATAAATTTTGAGTCAAAAACCGTTAAATTCGGTAATTTTTATATAAATGCGAAGAGTTTAAGCCAAAAAGTCCAAAAATATATTTGTCCATAAAAATTTTAACTCGAAATTTAAAATTAGTACTTTAAAATTTACTTTAAAATTTGTTTCATTTTCCAAAAATTTTCTTTTCTAATAATCTACAAATTTTACCCTCAGCTAAACAAAAAAAAAAATTTTTTTCGTCCCCACCCTAATATTAATATGTATATACATATACGGTATATATATAAATATGTATATAGTATATTGCGGCCGCTTGTAATCTTGCGCAATTAAGAAATGTTGCAATTATATTCGTTGAGTTGTTCAACTTTTATTTGCCACTTAAATAATATTTATGCACTTTACCCCCGACATGAATGTGCAACGCCCCTTACACATACTATACATATACACATATTACTATTGTTCTTGGTGTGGTTGTTGTATTACATTTAAATGTCGGCTTTAATGCAATGAATGTGAATCAAACAGGCGACAGGTGGATAAACTTGATGCATAGCTGGAAGGCTGAATTGAATGTGCAACAAGAATTTAATAACCAAATTGCGTGATGGAAGCTATTTATACACACACACACATATATATATATATATATATATATATATATATACACACACATAAGTATGGCGCATGAAGGCGCAGACAGTGTTCATAAATATGCATTGTGAAAGACAGCTTAAGTCACTGTCAGGTGCAGAGATTCAACGACGACAAGCCAAGTCAATGAAGGGGTTTAACCTGCCATGTTTTTTTAACTATGTGTGTGTTTTAATGCACGTCATTGGCCACTTCCTTTGTTAAAGTCGGCAACGAGTCATATTGCCCATTTTATTGTTATTATGACGCTGGCGGTGCTTGATTTTACAAATGATAATGTGCCCGACAAAACCAAGTGTAAGCGATGGCGTGTGGCTTCAAAGACTTGACGCCGCTTGACGCTTAGATGCATGCAAGTCAACTCGTTGAAAGGTGTGTCCTGTTGTAATGCAACATATTCAATGTTAAAACATGCATTTTCTGTTATGTGTGTATGTGATGCTATATAAGCATTTACATTTGTAAATATGTAACCACTACTGGCTTTTCTGCAACTCAAGACATAGCTGCTCAAATAACCGTACCTACTACCACACCTTACTAATGTGTTTATGCTTTTTTGTAAGAACGCCAGTGTGGTTGATTGTTGTTGCTAAAAATGAAAATTCAGCTGTGTTTATGTGTCCACAAAGCACATATTTACATTTTAGCATGTCTTGCATGCACTTGCTTGACTTTTTGACGTGCCTGGTCTTGATTACATTTAATGGTTGTGTTTTCCTGTTTATTGCATTGCAACGAATGTTAAACGCTTTTTGATTGGAAGGCGCTGACAAATTTAAAAACAAATTTTCCAGTTTAAAACTAAATTATGTAAAACACGAACTTCCAATAGAACGCACAACAGCATACAAATATACCAAAAAAACACAAAAAAAAAATAATAATTTGATAAATCTGAAATTTAAATTTGTAATATCTTTAATATTTACCGTACATATTATCAAGCTACTTTTGATTAGAGCACAAGAAAAAACGTTAACTTCGGTTGCACCAAAGCCTGCATACACTTCACAAATATTGTATATAAGTTCCCATATAAGAACTTGCTTTCGATAGTTTAGTTTGTATGGCAGCTTCTTACAAAAACTTAATTTTGATCGTTCAGTTTGTTTAGCAGCTATGTGCTATAGTGGTCTGATCGGAAAAAGTTCTTCGCATATTGTAGCGTTGTGTTCAGCAATACTCCATACCGAATTTTGTGAAGATATCTTGTCAAATGAAAAAGTGAAAAGGGTGATACAAACTTCATGGCAAACTCAATATATGTACAATACAAAAATGCATTATTTTTATTTAATACAATATAATAAATGTACAAAAAAATCACATCCAACTCATGTAACATACGGATCAATATCATGTGCTTGCCGCATCGACTCAGCCTCCGCACCAACCGCACATGCCATTAACGCATTAACCGCCGTTTCTTCGCCTGCCTTATATATATAACCATTAGCCTTGTCGATGTGATTCCGTAAGCGTAGCAAACTCGCTGTGCTACGCGCATTGAGCAGTTGAAATGATACTAATGCATAATCTTCCACCATCGAGCAGATTGCTTCATTCAATTTGCGATATTTCTTCATTGTTGGTGTATCGTCAAGCGATTCTAATAAATACTTCAAATCCAATACGTCTGTATAGTAATCTAAATTGAATTGCAATTTGGATTCATGTTTACGCAGGAGGTCGGCTTTTGAGAGCACATTTACATGTGGCAAGCCCATACGCAGCATCATATTTAAGGCGAGCAGCAGTGTTGAAACGAATTTTGTCGACTCCGAGCAATAGTGTGAGTCGATAAGATTTACTGTAACCAAGTGATAACCTTCCTTTTGCAAACGCGCGAAGATGGCAGCCATAGCAGTGTGATGTGTGTACAATTCTACTTGTCCCGGGCAGTCAAATAGGAAATAGTTGCATGTGGCAGCTGCTTTACGCAGCTCTGGTAAAAACCAATCTTCGAAATGTGCTTCCAAAAACTCTGCACAGTACATAAGGGAGCCATTTGGACCCAGGTGATATTGTTCCATAACATCCTCTACTGTGATAAGCTGCATTACATCGATTATTGGTTTATATTCCATATTCTCGTTCGCTGGATCGAGATTGACAACGCCAATTTCACGACCCAGCTCTTTGTAGAAATTGTAGGCGTGATGGCAATAAGTTGTTTTACCAGAACCAGGTGGACCAATTACCAGTTGCCCATAACGTGGATTCACAAATTTCACAGCAGATGTTTGCAACATTCTCAAATGAAATATTAGTGCAGAAAACTTATGATTAGTTTGTTTACCATTTTATAAACAAATCGGTGTGTCAAAAACAGCTGACCAACGATATCGCATAGGAAGCTTTCGGAAAGTAAAGTGGTGGGTAGAGATAATTAGAAATAGTAATTGCAGAGAATGTAAATATTTTACATTCTCTGGTAATTGATTAATTACACTTTTTACCTTTTAAACAAAAAGTTTTGTTATAACAATGAAAACAAAATTTTTTTTTTGTTTAAAACAGCTTTTTAAAATGCTAATCGAAATTTCGTTGCTATCAAGTTAAGTGGCTGTGACATCTACCGGCAAATAGTTACAACAAATAAGACTTTATTTATATCAGAGAATGTAAAATATTTTACATTTTTATATTATCGTTTTTGTCGTTTTCATTTGAGAATTCTCATCAGGCAACTCTGCTTCACGTAGAATTCAATCAGTCTTCGGCAACACTGCACTGTGGCAAGGCGAATAATTTAATTCACTTTTGTTCGGTCTAAGTTTGGTGGTATCAATTCTTTCACAGAGAAATAGTAGCTTAAAAATATAACTTTTCTAACAAAGAGCAGTTTTAGTTTTTATAAAGTGCTTTCAATAAACCAAAGTTTAGTGTTTCAAAATAATAACAATGGCACAACCTCAAAAGCCAGCGTATCAAAATAGTGAGTTGGCCGGTTACATTTTACGGAAAAAAACATATAAAGCGAAAAAAGTATGAGTCAGTGGGCGCAATCGGTGATTGGGGGGCTATAGTGGCGACAACAACATATCACGATGAAGCACTATATGTGCTTATATGGGCAAAAATTAATGCAAATACACTTACGAACATAAAGCGGAAGCAATGAATTACTTACAACAGTTTATTTGTAGACGAGTGATAAATAGACATATAGCCGGCTTTTGCTAGTATGATTTGTCTCCCCTCGCTATCCTTGGACGAGAAATGAGCAAAACATACATATATATTTGTGTATTTACGTATGTGTATCACTATGATTGTGTTTTGTACATTTCTGAATCTGCCACTTCCTGTTGAGCGCCCACTGTTTATGCAGTTTAATTATAGTACACATAAACAATAAACTACTTAAATAAGCTGTTTAATTAAATTTATTTTATTGCGCTTATCCCATTCAGAATTCATATATGCCACCTTGCCACGCACCCAACGTGGGCAACCTATTGTATTAGGTGGCGATCCTAAAGGTAAAAATTTCCTCTACACTAATGGAAATTCGGTGATTATTAGAAATATTGAGGTGAGTTTAATATTCCTATTCAAATGTTTCATTAGAATATTTTGTAGTTTATATATTACGCTAGCATATTATCGATCGTTCATAATTCAGTAAGTTTTATAAGCTACATATCTCCTTAAGAACATGGAATATGTCTGTCTGTTGCAACAAATACATTTATAGCATCATTTTTATTATGTACATATGCTTATTATGCACAAGCTCTTTGCTATTCCGACACCCATCTCAAATTTAGTGATCCTCATTGCGACTATGTGTTCAATGTTTATTTTTGGTTTCTGGCAGCTGCATTCGAATGAAGATTTATTAAACGCTTCGCTGCCAAACGTTCCAATACAGATTCCAATGGTCCTCCCGGTTTCATTTGTTTGTTTCTTCTATTTTTAACAAATTTTCTTCTTCTGCAGTAAGCCTATAAGTAAGAATAAAAGCAACCCAAAGACAAACAAAACATTTTTTGGGAATAAAGTATATATGTATGCATATATAGTGAATATATACAATTTATTTATATACATATACATAAGTGTATATAAATAAATGTTGTTTCACTAAATCCCACGCACATCGTAGACAAATGTTCACTGCAAGATGCTTGAAATTTTGCTGTACGAATAATATTTTTGGTGTAAATAAGTAATATATAGAAAACGAAAAAAATAGATATTTTATTGTCTGTTGAAAAAGCATACTAAACAATCTATAATATAATCTGCATATTTATCTTTGAAACGTCCATATATTTAATGAAATTTTTAAATTATAATTTTTTATTAATTTGTGCATATGTGTGAAAATATAATATATTAAAATATATAAAATATTCTGCGTTAATATACAATTTTTTATTCATAATTCTTAAATTCTACTTTCATGCTTTCTTCAATACCTCTACATCGGCTGTTAACGTCTTGCATTAAATTTTTTACAACAACGAACCCATTGTCAACGCTAATTTTTCAACGTTAATTTTATTTGCTCCGATTTGCTGCTCTACACACACACACACTTATTTTGGCCTAAAATTAAAATGAAATGTGCGGATGGCTTTTGCATGCACACTCAATCATACAACCAACCAATGCTGTGTATACACCCAAAATTGCCGCTCCATTTGTCCAATTCTATCAACCAACAAAATTTCCACTGACAACATTTGTTGTTGTTGTTATTATATTTTATTTTTGTGCACTTCTCTTCAACTCTACTACGGTTATATGCACTGATTGTCGCTGGCAGAATCCAGCCATCGCTGATGTCTACACGGAGCATTCATGCGCCGTCAATGTGGCCAAATATTCGCCAAGCGGCTTCTACATTGCATCAGGCGGTAAGTACATAATACATATAGATAAAATTATAAACACACATTTACATCGACATATATTTTTATTGTTAGTGTAAGGTATATAATGTGTGTATTTGTTGGTTTAGTGCACATTTTATGTACATATGTATGCGCTATAAATAGCCCTCAAATACCATTTGGTTTGAAAGCATCACAGCCGCATTGATCATTAAATAATAAAAGCAACAATGAGATTATAAATATTGCTAGCAAATATCCAGTTTTATGATTATATATTTCGTTTGTCATTTGTTTTTTTTTTTACAAGCTTTTATTTGCTTTAGTATCTGTTGCTTAGTCTGCTTATAATTAATGTGCAGCTTCGCATGGTTAACACCTTATTTTGGGTTACACTGCTTGCATTTCTTTTCATAATTAAAATTTTTGCACTAAAATAAGTGTGTGACTCACGCTTGTATCGGTAAATGTAAGCATATACCTAAATGCTGATAAAATTCAGGTTGCGGAAATATTTTTTTTTTGTTTTAAATTTTTTAAGCCTCCATAACATGAAATCGTGCACAGAAATTAATAAATTCTACGGCGTTAATGTGAAAAGTCAACACCAGTTTTTTTTTTAAGCTTTAAACTACATATTTATATCAATTATTATTTATTTATTTCCAACATTTCAATGATTCAGCACAATAAATGCATATATTATCAAATTTAACAGTTACTTTTGAATTGTGTGTGTATGTATTTTAGTTGTTTTTTGTGATTTTTATTCTTAATTTTCATTGTTGTGGCAGTCGTTACGCTCTCATAAACACATTTGCTACTTTTGTTTATATATTTCAACGCCTAATCATTACCGCATCAGCCTTTCTCTTTTCGAATTGAGTTGAGTTGAAAGTAATATGTATTTTGTTACTACAACTCTACAAATGATACCTTCACAAATTTAGTGAATGCTATGTCGCCACTATAACTTTAAATCTGTTATTCACTTTTTAAATACGATTCATATTGTGCATTTATTTTGTGCGCGAACTACGTGCTACTCTCCAAAATGTATGCTGCTGCGGGTATTAACGCGTCTCTGGCGATTTAATTGCATTTCCTTTATATTTTCATAGCTAGTGCTTACATTACTGTGCTTAACCAGCATAAAACGCTTGCTGCTACTCATGCATTCATATAACAGTTGGTGTTGTCTGTATGTAACAGCGTCGCAGCGGCACTTAGACATCGCAGAAACAACAGCCACCATTCTTTGGCTGATGATGCTTTCGATTGGCTGCTTTATCTTTGTTGTGCTTGAACAGCGGGTTTTTGTTGATGAGTGAGTCATTGACGCGCAGCTCAGCGGTTGTTGTACCTAGCTACTTTCTATATTCCCCCTTCCCCTCCAAAGCTTTAATATGCGCTCAACCATTAAACGCTTTTATTAGCCATATTCATTCATCAATTCCCTTTTTATTGCCATTTTACGGTTAAGTATTTAGTTAACGTTTTTGTTAAACATAGTTGAGTATGAGCACAAACATTAAAAGTAACGGTAAATAGCATGTGTAACTGCATATGTATATACATTAACTTTGAAGCAATTGCACAAGCATACAAACATATTGTAGATATGTATATACACATAATCCTCTCGTAATATTGAATTACTGATTAATTATGCCCAACAAGCTAGTATATCAAGTTGCCAGGAAACTTGTAACACTTAGAAAAAATCGTCGGAGACTCTATAAAATATGTATGTTTATAAATGAGTCTATTTAGCTCCGTTTAGCTTTAGCTTATGTCCGTCTGTTTGTATATACACATAGTTTATGAGATATCGATCTGAAATTTTGAACACCTACTTTTCCCTCCAAGAAGCTACTCATTTGTCGAAACCGCCGATATCGGATCACTATAGCATGTAGCTGCCATACAAACTGAATGATCGCGACTATGTCTTTGTATAGGAAACTTTTTTATCTGACAAGATATCTACACGAAATTCAGCATGTATTATTGTTTTAGGCAACGCTACAATCTTAAGAGAAATTGTTCAGATCGGACTACTATAGCATATAGCTGCCATACAAACTGATCGATAAAAATCCAGTCCTTGTATGGAATCTTTTGTATTTGTAAAGTTAATGAATTTGAACAGTTAGAATATTAGTGTGAACAGTATATTTCCACTTATTCAATTGATTTGAAGTGCGCTTTGATTTTTCTTTTAAAAATTTATTTTCCTATAATTGCACTTAATGCCATATTTGGTCTCGTTAGGTTTGATAAAAACATATATGCGCGTAATGCAAGATTAAAAATCATATAGGAGCGTTAAAAATATTTTTGCATTTTCGATTTCTTTATAGCGGCGATAGCACAGTTATCAGTGACGCGGTAAACTGATAGGTAGATAACAAGCGAACAAATAATTTTCAAACAAACAACGTTAAAACGATCAAGTTATACTAGAATAACATTTTATATGTTTGCTTATAAACCTACAAATTCAAACTAACCTGCTAACATTTTCTAATAAAAAATATTACTCCATATTCTTACAGACGCCTCCGGCAAAATACGCATTTGGGATACCGTGAACAAGGAGCATATCTTGAAGAATGAATTCCAACCTATTGGCGGTCCTATTAAAGACATCGCCTGGTCGCAAGACAATCAGCGTATTGTTATTGTGGGCGAGGGTCGTGAACGTTTCGGCCATGTTTTCATGACTGAAACCGGCACATCAGTGGGTGAAATTAGCGGTCAGTCGAAACCGATTAATTCTTGCGACTTTCGTCCAGCACGCCCCTTCCGTATTGTAACCGGTAAATAAAAATAATTTTGAATTTTTGCCAATTATTCATTTTTACAATAACATATTTTAAAAACAGGCAGCGAAGACAACACCATTGGCGTCTTTGAGGGTCCGCCATTCAAATTCAAAATGACCAAACAGGAGCATTCGCGCTTCGTGCAGGCTGTACGTTATTCACCTGATGGTAAATTTTTCGCCTCGGCTGGTTTCGATGGCAAAGTCTTCCTTTACGATGGCGCCAACTCCGATTTGATTGGCGAATTCGGTAGTCCTGCACATAAGGGTGGCGTTTATGCTGTTGCATGGAAACCCGATAGCACACAATTGCTTACCTGCTCCGGTGACAAGACTTGCCGCTTGTGGAATGTGGAAACACGTGAATTGATCACCGAATTTGTAATGGGCACCACCGTTGATGATCAACAAGTTTCTTGCTTATGGCAAGGCGCACATTTGCTCACCGTCTCCTTGTCGGGTAACATTAGCTATTTGAATGTTGATGACCCGTCAAAGCCACTGCGTGTAATTAAGGGTCATAATAAGCCAATCACTGTACTCGGTTTGAGCGATGATCGCAGCACCATCTATACGGGCAGCCACGATGGCGTAGTAACGAACTGGAATTCGGGCAGTGGCGTGAATGACCGCATTAGCGGCGCCGGACATGGTAATCAGGTAAATCTAAACGTTAAAAGTATTTGTTGTTTTAAATTTATTTAATGCATTTAACATTACTTTTTTCTTCTTCTTATTTGCAGATCAACGGCATTGTCGCCTGGGGCGATTTCGTCTACACCTGCGGCATCGATGACAGCCTGCGTCAAATAAGCGTTGAAAGCAACAGCTATACTGACTACGTTGTCAAACTGAATTGCCAACCACGTGGTTTAGCGATTTTCCGCAACGAAAATATAATCGCGCTCGCTTGCGTCAAAGAACTGACACTTGTACAGGACAATAAAAAGGTCTTCTCACTACCAATCAAGTATGAGGCAAGCTCGATTTCTGCCAACCCCGAAAAATTGGATGTAGCAGTGACCGGCGACGATCACAAGGTGCATGTTTACACACTTAAGGGCACCACGTTGGAAGAGAAAATCGAACTACAGCACCTGGGACCGGTAACCGATTGTTCGTACTCACCAGACAATAAGTATTTGGTAGCATGCGATGCGAATCGCAAAGTCATACTCTATGCCGTCGAAGAGTATAATGTGAGTAAATTAGTTGACGGCTATTTATGTAATTTGTGCTTATTTTCATGTTCCATTTTTAGCTTGCGCACAACAAGGAATGGGGCTTCCACAATGCGCGTGTCAATACCGTGGCTTGGTCACCAAATTCGCTTTTAGTTGCTAGTGGTTCGCTGGATACTACCATTATTATTTGGTCTGTAGCCAATCCGGCCAAGCACACCATCATTAAAAGTGAGCATTTCTACTTTTAATTTTGTAAGCCAAGCTAAAATCGTTATTATTATTACTTTTTTTTTGCAGATGCTCATCCACAATCGCAAATTACACGCTTAGTATGGTTGGACAACAACACTGTGATCTCTACTGGTCAAGATTGCAATACCAAAGTATGGGAAGTTGAAACTATTTAAGTTCAAAACTTAAAATTAAGGAGGAGCGGAAAAACGCAACGACTATATTTATAGATTATGACTAACCACACTTTAGCCGCCGTTTGCTTTGTTTACTTATACGACGTTTTCCAAGATGATATACTATAGCAGTAGCAAGTCGTTTGTCGGCTCCAAAGATATTTCTATGCATTTTTCTACACAAACACACAGCATTACTAAATAGTACTTTTGTCGGCGGTCACACATTGCCCCACCGACAACGCCAACGTGTATCAAATACGCCCATCTGTAAAAACTAACTTATCAGCTGCCAAAAACAGAGTCTAAAACTTAATACAAGTTCATTTTTGCTACCACTAATTAAGTTCTATAGTACAGTCTATTTTTTTTTTTTTTGTCTTTGCTCAACGAAGTGTTTTTAACAAGCTTGCTATATTTGTATTCATTTGTACAAGATATTATGTACTTTAATTTTGGACAAAGAAAAATTTACTTACCACATATTTTGTATGATTGTATAACCCTTCGGTCCTAACACTTAGGCAGTGAGTCATTTACTATGCAATTATCTTACAATTTACATTAACGTCGTGTAGGAATAAATGTGTAAAATTTCATTTATATAACTCCTTTGTAATACATATAAATCTATTTATTTTGCATTATAATATTTAAATGAAAAATAAAGAATGAAATGATATTGCGTGAATTTTTGTAAAAATATCGTCGCGCAAGCGTACGCAAACTAAAATAAAGATAGTATTTTGCAAAAAATGAGTGTTTTGCTTTTATATTGAAATTAATTAATAAATTTCTGTTAATTGTTGTTTTCTTTGAATTATTATTTTTCTTTTTTTTAATTTTTTTTTTTTAGTTTTTTTATTTTTTTCTTTTATCCTTTTTTTCTTTTATTTTTTTTTAAATTTTTTTTTTTCTTTAATTTTTTTTTTGCTTTCATTTTTTTATATATTTTTTTCTTTCATTTTTTTATATATTTCATTCTTTCATTTTTTTTTATTTTTTAATTTTTTTTCTTAATTTTTTTTTCTTTAATTTTTTATTTAATTTTTTATTTAATTTTTTTTCTTTAATTTTTTTTCTTTAATTTTTTTTTTCTTAAATTTTTTTCTTTAATTTTTTATTTAATTTTTTTTCTTTAAATTTTTATTTAATTTATTCTTTCTTATTTAATTTTTTTTTTAATTTTTTTTTTAATTTTATTTATGTTTTTCTCTTTTATACTCTTGCAACATGTTGCTACAGAATATAATAGTTTTGTTCAACTAACGTTTGTTTTTATTATCTAAAACTAATCGAGATAGATTTAGGGTTATATAATATATAATCAGGATGATGAGTTAAAATCCGGTTGAATATCTGGCCGTCCATCCCAGATGGATCGTAGCAAGTTTTAGTAAAACTAAAGATATAGTGATGAAACTTGGTACACGCGTTCCGTGGGATCATAAGAAGTATAGACGGTGTTTTAAATGAGGGTAATCGAACCAATGCCATGCCCACAAAACGCCAATAATCGAAAACCTATAAATTACTATAACTAACGAATAACCAACAAATCGCATTAATGAGAATTACCCTTGAGCTAAAACTTATTTAATAAATGGACGTGGCCCCAACCCCTAATAAATTTAATATATATATTTTCCAAACCATTCAAGCTTTATCACCCGAATTTGCACAGGACAAATACTTTTGACACCTCTTACGACATTGTAAGAATAGGTAAAACCGTATAATAAACCCACCCACTCGCCATATAACGGTTATGTTACCAACTACTAAAAATGCCAGAAATCAATAAATAAATGTGTCAGAGACATAAAATTTTACACCCAAAATGGTACAAGACGTCTTAAAAGAAGCCGGTAGCAAAATCGGACGATGAGTGTGTCAGCGCTCAACTTTAGATGAAACCCATACCTCCGAACCTACTCAACCAATTTCATCCAAATTCGTTGGTGACATTATCCTGACATTTGTGTGTTACAGTGTAAATATCGGCGAAATTCGCCATACAACTTTAAATTTTATCTGATTCTAAAAATTGTCAAAATCGGACCATAACTGCTCAAACCCCCAAATACAGAAGATGTAGAACCTAGCAGAAAACGTATAAACAGAGAACTTACAAGAATGAGAAGATTCGATAGCGAACATTTGAAAAATTTCAGTAAGAAGATTCATCTCACAACTCCGTGGAAAATTAACATTGTTTTGATTTTTAGCAGCAAGGAATCTTTAGAATTAGAGCTTTGTTTACATCATCAACCAGCGAATTTTGATGAGCGAACCAGAGAATTAATGCATGCTATGTGCATTTTTTTACATTATTATTGAATTTTTTTAGTTAAGTAAATTTATACTAAATAAATACTTAAATAAATATCAAATAGCATAAGCAGCATCACAAGTCAATATGGCTGTCGAATTGCCGAAGCAAAATGTATAGTAAATCACGCAACAACAACTTGCATCAGGGAAGGTTAAATAGTTATACGTTTTCTGCTGAGGTTACTCACACACTTTGATGTGACATAATTTAAAAGTCACTAGGTAACCTCGGCGGAAGCTGGCTCCTGACTCTATAAAAAAAAAAGCAGGCACCGTGCCTCGATGGCTCAATGCGATATGATTTAAAAGTCATGAGGTCACCTCGCGGAAAGCTGGCTGCCATCTGGCTCTATATAAGTAAAGCAGGCACCGCACCTGGACAGCGCTAAGGTGACTCTCGTGCCTCGATGTGATATGATTTAAGAGTCATGAGGTGACGTCACGAGAACCTGCCTGCCAGCTCGCTCTACATAAGTAAAGCAGACACCGTGCCTGGCCAATGCTCAGGTGACTATCACGCCGGGCTGTTATTTGTTTTAAAATTCATGAGGTGACCTCACTGGAGGCCAACTGGCTAAATGCATAAAAAGGTTGTGTATTTGGCTAAATGTAAACAATAAGGTCATTAACCTCATAATGTAAGCAAAGGGTTCATTGACACCATAAAATGTAAACAAAGGGTCGGTGACCGCCAATGTAAACAATGGTTGTGGACTTTGCTAAATATATACAAAAGGGTAATTAACCTCTTAAATTCTAAACAAAGGGTTCATTGACCTAGGCAAAATGTAAACAATAAGGTCATTAACCTCATAATGTAAACAAAGGGTTCATTGATACCATAAAATGTAAACAAAAGGGTCGGTGAACGCAAACGTAAACAATGGTTGTTGTCTTGGCTAAATGTAAACAATGGTTGTGGACTTTGCTAAAAATAAACAAAAGGGTCATTAACCTCCTAAAATCTAAACAAAGGGTTCATTGACCGAGGAAAAATGTAAACAATAAGGTCATTAACCTCATAATGTAAACAAAGGGTTCATTGACACCATAAAATGTAAACAAAAGGGTCGGTGACCGCAAACGTAAACAAAGGTTGTTGTCTTGGCTAAATGTAAACAATGGTTGTGGACTTTGCTAAATATAAACAAAGGGTCATTAACCTCATAAAATGTAAACAAAGGATTCATTGACCTAGGAAAAATGTAAACAATAAGGTCATTAACCTCATAATGTAAACAAAGGTTCATTGACACCATAAAATGTAAACAAAAGGGTCGGTGACCGCAAACGTAAACAAAGGTTGTTGTCTTGGCTAAATGTAAACAATGGTTGTGGACTTTGCTAAATATAAACAAAGGGTCATTAACCTCATAAAATGTAAACAAAGGGTTCATTGACCTAGGAAAAATGTAAACAATAAGGTCATTAACCTCATAATGTAAACAAAGGGTTCATTGACACCATAAAATGTAAACAAAAGGGTCGGTGACCGCAAACGTAAACAAAGGTTGTTGTCTTGGCTAAATGTAAACAATGGTTGTGGACTTTGCTAAATATAAACAAAAGGGTCATTACCCTCATAAAATGTAAACAAAGGGTTCATTGACCTAGGCAAAATGTAAACAATAAGGTCATTAACCTCATAATGTAAACAAAGGGTTCATTGACACCATAAAATGTAAACAAAAGGGTCGGTGACCGCAAACGTAAACAAAGGTTGTTGTCTTGGCTAAATGTAAACAATGGTTGTGGACTTTGCTAAATATAAACAAAAGGGTCATTAACCTCATAAAATGTAAACAAAGGGTTCATTGACCTAGGAGAAATGTAAACAATAAGGTCATTAACCTCATAATGTAAACAAAGGGTTCATTGACACCATAAAATGTAAACAAAAGGGTCGGTGACCGCAAACGTAAACAAAGGTTGTTGTCTTGGCTAAATGTAAACAATGGTTGTGGACTTTGCTAAATATAAACAAAAGGGTCATTAACCTCATAAAATGTAAACAAAGGGTTCATTGACCTAGGCAAAATGTAAACAATAAGGTCATTAACCTCATAATGTAAACAATGGGTTCATTGACACCATAAAATGTAAACAAAAGGGTCGGTGACCGCAAACGTAAACAAAGGTTGTTGTCTTGGCTAAATGTAAACAATGGTTGTGGACTTTGCTAAATATAAACAAAAGGGTCATTAACCTCATAAAATGTAAACAAAGGGTTCATTGACCTAGGCAAAATGTAAACAATAAGGTCATTAACCTCATAATGTAAACAAAGGGTTCATTGACACCATAAAATGTAAACAAAGGGGTCGGTGACCGCAAACGTAAACAAAGGTTGTTGTCTTGGCTAAATGTAAACAATGGTTGTGGACTTTGCTAAATATAAACAAAAGGGTCATTAACCTCATAAAATGTAAACAAAGGGTTCATTGACCGAGGAAAAATGTAAACAATAAGGTCATTAACCTCATAATGTAAACAAAGGGTTCATTGACACCATAAAATGTAAACAAAAGGGTCGGTGACCACAAACGTAAACAATGGTTGTTGTCTTGGCTAAATGTAAACAATGGCTGTGGACTTTGCTAAATATAAACAAAAGGGTCATTAACCTCATACAATGTAAACAAAGGGTTCATTGACCTAGGCAAAATGTAAACAATAAGGTCATTAACCTCATAATGTAAACAAAGGGTTCATTGACACCATAAAATGTAAACAAAAGGGTCGGTGACCGCAAACGTTAACAAAGGTTGTTGTCTTGGCTAAATGTAAACAATGGTTGTGGACTTTGCTAAATATAAACAAAAGGGTCATTAACCTCATAAAATGTAAACAAAGGGTTCATTGACCTAGGAAAAATGTAAACAATACGGTCATTTACCTCATAATGTAAACAAAGGGTTCATTGACACCATAAAATGTAAACAAAAGGGTCGGTGACCGCAAACGTAAACAAAGGTTGTTGTCTTGGCTAAATGTAAACAATGGTTGTGGACTTTGCTAAATATAAACAAAAGGGTCATTAACCTCATAAAATGTAAACAAAGGGTTCATTGACCTAGGAAAAATGTAAACAATAAGGTCATTAACCTCATAATGTAAACAAAGGGTTCATTGACACCATGAAATGTAAACAAAAGGGTCGGTGACCGCAAACGTAAACAAAGGTTGTTGTCTTGGCTAAATGTAAACAATGGTTGTGGACTTTGCTAAATATAAACAAAAGGGTCATTAACCTCATAAAATGTAAACAAAGGGTTCATTGACCTAGGCAAAATGTAAACAATAAGGTCATTAACCTCATAATGTAAACAAAGGGTTCATTGACACCATAAAATGTAAACAAAAGGGTCGGTGACCGCAAACGTAAACAAAGGTTGTTGTCTTGGCTAAATGTAAACAATGGTTGTGGACTTTGCTAAATATAAACAAAGGGTCATTAACCTCATAAAATGTAAACAAAGGGTTCATTGACCTAGGAAAAATGTAAACAATAAGGTCATTAACCTCATAATGTAAACAAAGGGTTCATTGACACCATGAAATGTAAACAAAAGGGTCGGTGACCGCAAACGTAAACAAAGGTTGTTGTCTTGGCTAAATGTAAACAATGGTTGTGGACTTTGCTAAATATAAACAAAAGGGTCATTAACCTCATAAAATGTAAACAAAGGGTTCATTGACCTAGGAAAAATGTAAACAATAAGGTCATTAACCTCATAATGTAAACAAAGGGTTCATTGACACCATGAAATGTAAACAAAAGGGTCGGTGACCGCAAACGTAAACAAAGGTTGTTGTCTTGGCTAAATGTAAACAATGGTTGTGGACTTTGCTAAATATAAACAAAAGGGTCATTAACCTCATAAAATGTAAACAAAGGGTTCATAGACCCCATAAAAAATAAACAAAAGGGTCGGTGACCGCAAATGTAAACAAAGGTGGGCGACTTGGCTAAAGGTAAACAAAGGTTGTGGACTTAGCTAAATGTTAATTGCTAAGAAATATCCTTGTAAAGTTAAAGTATAGCTGAAGTTAACGTTTTTCTAGTGTAATATAAAGTTTTGCTACAGCTTAAGGGATTTGCCCTGCTTTAGTCCTTGCAAGTTGCAAAAAAGTTGAATGTTCAGTTACCATCGAACTTAGCACCTATTTGTTTTAAATCATGCTGTTAATTAATGTTAACTACACAAAGAAATGTATTTTATATTTTTTCTGATATACTCACATTTACAGTTTCAAGAATTTGCGCTCCTTTAAATGAAAGCACCATATCAAAATTCATATTTTTATTAAACATGTCTAATTATACATACATATATAAAATTTAAAATATTAAATAAATTTATTTTGTCTTTTTGTGTGTGTTGTTTGTGTATAAAAGTCATTTTCTTTGTATAAAAATGTGCCTTTTTAACTTACAGTCTAATTTAGCGTAATTTTGTGAAGCCTATTTAATATGTGTGCATTATTCAAATACATATGTACATCTGTAGATGTGTATTATGGCTGTGTAAATTTTCAAATTGATTATCTTAGTTGTCTTTCGATATCTTGCAATAACAATTAAATTACAATTTTTAGTAAATAAATGTTAGTATGAAAAAGTATTTTAATAAATAAATTTATTCATTTATTTATAGCAAATTGAAAATAATTTAACTATATTATTTTTATATTTTTTAGTTAACGAAACGCTCAGTTTATGGTCAAACAAATATTTATTATTGTGTGTCTCACCAAAAAAGCCTCCAATAATATAGCATATCAGAAATTTAAAATAGGTAAATTTTATTAAAAGACAAATCCATCACATTTTAAAATTTAGTTATAGGGGAAATGCAAGCCTGACGAATTAAATATCACCACTTGCCCGTATGGCAGCACTGTTTCAAATTTACAGCTTTCCGCTTCCTTTCGCTGTCAAAAAGCGTTATTTATACAGTGTATTTAGATAAACTGTTAATTTCTGTGTTAAAAGTTTACATAGCGAGCTATATTGTGCATAGATTAACAGAAGTGCTGTGTATTAAAAGCAAAAATATATATTCCGAAACGTATTAACCGAAATATGAATGTGAGGTTGCTGCCAACAAAAGCCTTTGGAAGACGGCGCTGCAGATTTGCAAAAATTTTTGATTTTTTGTTTTTTTGTTAAGAGTGTGCAAAGTGTATTTTTAACAAATTTATTGTGTGAAATCGCAACTAGAAGAAGTGTATAACTCTAAAGTGCATAATGTGAGTCTGCTGCGTGTTTCTGAACGTCTTTAAGAAGCGGCTAGGCAGATTGGCCCAAGTGTTAATTGCTCTGTTAGAAGTAATGTAGAAGTAGATTTACGGTGTCTTAAGCAAATAGAAGTGGTGTATATAAAGTGGTTATAGATATAAAGTGAAAGATAGCTAATCAATAACCAAATATGTGCTTGCTGTGACAATAGGCCTCTCGCAAACTGCAAAGCAGATAGACGCAAATTTGGCGAACTATCGGTAAACTCGACTTTCTTGTTGCTATCGACAATATACAACTTAAATTCTTCGGAAAAGTTTAGCATTAAGTAATATAGCCTTTGTATTACGGATATTTGACTTTGAAAACTGCGAAATTGTAAACAAACAGTGACAGCTGTTCGGATATCAGTGGCAATACTTAAGTGCTAACTGATTGCTACTATTATATATAAGAAATAACTAAAAGTTATTGAATAAAATAAATTAATTAAACGGTTTTCACTAATTATCACAGCCGGGGCTAACGATTGGATTGATGTGAAATCAAAGGTCTTTATAGGACTTATGTCTAATAGCCGCTTTTTAACTACTAAATAAGCAATAATAACGCTAATAAAATTGTGACAAATTTAAAATAGACATAACTAAGTTAGTAAGTGTGGAAAAAGTGCTCTAAAATGTGTTTGGTGTGTCTAAAATAGGTAACGCAACCATTTTAATTAAGGCAAATTTGTTGGACTCATATCCGCTCCGCCGCCCAGGCTATTATTATTGCTGCTAATTTGTTGCCGCATCCCCGGACTGCTTATAGCTGGACTGGGTTCACGTTTTATATGCATATTACTGGCCAATAAGCTGGCAGCACTATCTTCACCATTCGCTGTTGTTGTAGTCGTTGGCGCAGATGTTGCCGAAGTTGCCGCAAAGCTTAGAGCTGCAACAGTTGCTGCTGTATTTGAAGCATCTATGGCATTATGTAATTGTTGTTGTTGCTGCTGCTGCTGTTGTTGTTGTGCAGCAGCAGCTGCTGCAGCCGCTAAGTGAAATTGATTTGGTAGAAACATATACGCGGAACTCAATTGTGCTGCCGCGACCATTTGCGCTTCCGCTTCCAAAGCAGACGTGCTGCCGCTTGTGTTGGCCGCTGTAGTTGCAGCTGACGTGACAATCGTATTTAATGGATTCAACTGAAATGGTGCGCTGACAGCGGCTGCAGGTGAGGTGGGCGTGACGCTGCCGCTGCTTGAATTGCTTGCGCTTGTTGGCGTGGTGACGGTAATGACGGGCGGTGAGGCATTAGCCGCTTTAGAGGCACGTTTGCGACGCGCTTCCGATTCGCAGGGCGAAGGTGCGCCGGGATGGCGATAAGAGACATGCTTATAGAGAAATAATATAATATTGAGTTTTGAAACAGTAAGATGGCTTTCTTACCTTCCGCAACGCATCCTTGCTGCGCGACACATGCGAACAGACGTTGCAAGCATAACTGGTGGCAGAAAAGTGTGCGTTATAAACAAATTTATAAGAAATCAGCATGACAAGCTTAACTCACCGTACATTCTGATGGGTTTCCAGGTGCACACGCAAATTATATTGATTGCTGAGCTGTTTGTGGCATATAAAGCAGGTCGCATACAATTTCGAGTTGGACGGTGGCTTCTGCTGTGTGTTTGTATTCGGCGCATTGGACGTGTTGGACGCATGTACTGAGCCCGTGGACGGCTTATCTGTCAATGTACCCAATAAATTCGTATCGGACTGCGCGTTAGCTTTAAGCTCACTACTACCGGCGCCCGTTGCAGTAGTTACAGTTGCTGCCACACTACGGCTGCAGCTGGCAAACTGATCGATTTGTTGCTGCAGTTTGGCCACCTGCTCCTCTGCACTCAAATAAGGCATAGCGTGTGCGTGTTGTTGGTGCTGCTGCTGTAATTGACTCTGCGTCGTACCGCAAGATGCTGTCGCAGACAAAGACCAAGGGGATTTGTTGCCACTCAAATGTGGTGATTGCAAGGTGGGCGTATAGTTGCCGCCCAATGATGTCTTCACGCTCAACGACGGCGTCTGGAGCTGACCATGTAAGCTTTGGTGCGGCTGTTGTGGCGATTGACGCTGCTGCTGTATTGTTTGTGGCGCACAAGGTGCGCCCAACAAGCCGCTTTCGCTGACTGTTGGCGTTTTCCGTAAATTTTCGACAATCTTATCAATACGTTTAATGTCTTTTTGTTGTGGTGAATTCGTTTGTGTATGTGTTAATGTGTGTTGCATATGTGCTTGTGGTGACGGTGCATGTGGCTGTTGATGCTGATAGTGCAGATGTGTCATTTGCGGCTGCGCCATTGATAAGGTTAATGTGCGCTGTTTTTCACCCAAACAGAAACGTTTTGCAGCGCCATAACCAAGGCCACCCTCATCGATCGCGCCAGTATATACAGGGCCAGTTGGTGCATAGTCTTCAGCGGCGAATGTTGGAGAAATCTCCTTGGCGGACAAGCTCAGCGCATCCTGGTACAAACTGTTGCATTGCTGTTGGTATTTAGCTAACAGTTCGTTAGTCTTATTCAGCGCTGTTTGTGAGAAATTAAGTGGTTGCGGCAGCAAATTCGGATAAAATTGCAAAGACTTGAGAAACAAGCTCTCAAGCGGTGTGGGGAGCTTGCTGCCGAGTAGCGACGAATTGAATGCGTTCGGAACGCTGGCGGCGGAAAGTAAAGGTAATTGCGCGTTTGGCGTTGGTACAGTGGAGGCTAAAGGTGGTGGCAGCGTCGGCGGTGCCATAGAAGTTGTTGGCGCTGCTGGTGGGGACGGTGGCGTAGGCGGTGTTTCGGACTCTTCTTTACGCAAGGCATCGAAAAAGTCATGTGCGGGCGGTGGTGGCGCCGGTGGTGCGGTTGCAGCGCGTCTATTTCCTTTCTGTAACTTCAAAAAACATTTAAAATTCAAACAAAAAAAAAATTAAAAAATTGGTAAAAGAAATTTGAGTTCACTCACATTATTCTGTACATCTGCTAGCCCTTTAATGCCTAAGGTCTCTGCCAGATTAAGCAACATCGGTATCTGTTCCTCATACACATTCACCTCACCGGAGTACATGAAGGTGAGCAGCGCCACAATGGCTGCAAACGAAGCGCCTGGTATGATAATAATTGGATGGCTGTTGGTGTCCAGTGTACGAAAGAGTTCCAGAAAGAAAGTGCTGTGGAAATATGGAATTATTGTAGGATGTTTTTACGCTTGGTGTTTTTACCTGCAGGCGCTGAGCACAACTCTATGCGCACGCAAAGTACGCCCCTCTGCCGAAATGGTAACATCGGTGAGATGGGATTGATCTAATAACACTGGCAGTGTGCTCAGAAGACTAGTCTGCAAAAAGATGAAGACGTATAAATATTAAGAAAATGTGAGATCAACCCTTATTGGGTCATGACGTTCAATTACTGCCAAGAGCAAATCTAAAAACAAGAAATGGTACTAGCAAGCACTGCTCCTAAAGTATATAAAAAAAACTATTATTTTTTTCTGACTTTTGCCTAAATTTAGTAGTTATAGCAGATACATTAAGTTATTGGTGACATTTTTATTTCAGAAAACAAAACGTTTGAAGTCGCACGGTGCCGTGAATATATACATATACGCGTACACATTTACATATGTATAATAAACACAGATTAATAGTGAAAAACATTTTTCCAAATAATTGAACGTTTCGTGCAATTGCCAAAATCCAAAGAATTTCATCCTTGCCTTTCACCAAAGTACACATACACACACACACACACAAATATGTGCATACACACATACACGCGTATTTATAAATTTCTGTTTGCACTAGCAATGGCGCGGCTTATTTCAATGAGCCGTTAGTTCCACTTTTGACATTTCGTTTGTTTTGTTGTAATTTGCATAGAGCTGCATTAATGTTGTGGTTGTTGTAATTAATGTATGCAATTTGTTTTATTTTGCATTCACTTGCTCGTCTGCTTGCCGGCTTGTCAGTTGCCGTTGTCCATATCTCTTCCGGACCCCAATGTGTTTGCCTGAAATGTGTGATGCTTTGTGAAGCGGAAAAGTGCAAGGAATGTTTTATTGACAGCAGGGCGCGTGCAAGTCACATTTTTTGTACTTTATTTCGGCGAAGACGATTGCGACAATTTTAGAAGTTTTATTTTGGGATCTGGACTTTTGCTGGGCATAATAACAGTTTTGTTGTTGCTTGTTAATGGCATCACATAAAGTATTTTATAGTCGGAGTTGACTTGGAGCAGGCTTGGATGTAGAAAGAAAATCTAGATTAACGGTTGAATCTTTTGTTTCGCTCTTCATATTTTCAATTTGAAGCTTCAACTTCCCCCACGTAAAATAATATCGTTTCCATTTTAAATGTTATAAGTTTATTTAAAGTTAAAGTAGGTAGGACGCTAAAAAATAGCTCCCTAAAAGTAGCTCCAATTAAAGTGAGTACAAAATGGAGCCGATTAGGAATGCCTTCTTGAGCATATTTTGAATATCAAAAATATAAACCATAATAATTCATAAAAAATCCGATAGTACCCGCACTCTCTACTCTTTTAAAACTTTACTTTGTACTTCCCAAACTTTTGTCTAAAAATTATTCATTTACATAAGTGACTGACATCTACATACCCCTGCAGCTTATATTAAGTTTAACACCCAGAAAGAAACATCGGAGATCCTATAAAGTATATATACAAATAAACAGCGTAGGTAGCTAAGTGAATTCAGCCATTTCTGCCGATATCGGACTAATATAGACTATAGCTGCTGTACAAACTGATCCATCAAAATTAAGCACTTGTATGGAAAACTTTTTTATTTGAAGAGATATATTCTGGAAATTTGACATGGATTATTGTTTAAGACAATGCTACAATCTACGTAGATATTGTTCAAATCGGAAAAGTAAAGCTTATAGCTGCCATACAATCTAACCGATCGCAATCAAGTTAAAAGATTATAGCTTCGGTGCAGCCGAAATTAAGGCTTTTCTCTTGTTTTTTAATATGTTTATTTTAATAATTTCTTTACCTGATGATTGTGCCAACGCAAGCAAAATTGCTGTTGATGTTCATGCTGTTGCTGTTGTTCTTGATGGTGTTGCTGCAACTGTTGATGCTGTTGTAATTGCTGTTGTTGCTGACGTATGGTGGCTGCTGTTGCGGTCGCAGTAACATTTTCCATAATCCAAATGAGATGCACACGATCACTCAGTTCAAACGCACATATATTTTGTTTATTCTGCACACAAGTGCGCACGGTTAGCGTTTGGAAATGATTTCCGCAAGTATTCAGTTAATTCTTAAATTGTAAAAATGACCATAAATCCTTTACAGTTCACGCAAAAATTAATTATTTCACTAATTTCTCACACTTTTTTCTTAATGCACGTTTATTATGCACACACGGAAAATTTTATATGTATATATATATATGTATGTATGTATTTTATTGCTAAAATTGTAAACAAAAGCCATTTGTAAAAGTAATCAATTCACACCTTTTGTATTTTTTGTATATCAGCATATAAACATTTAAGTATGTGTGTGTGTATGAGATAATGATTTTATTTCACATTTCATTTGCCTAAATAGTAGTTTGCTTTTCCGTTTTTATGAGTACGCAGACGAGGCAACGCACAGCGCTCACACTCAGCACTTGCATGCAATAACACAACGGTATTTGTATGTGTTTGTTGCAGCTCAACGTAATTATCGCCGTCCAAACACACTGCAATGAGCGTCAGCACACACAATCACAGCGACAACATCGTCACTGTCGTCGTCGCCTTTCCGCCAGTCGGCGTTGTCAGCGTTTCGTCTTCGTCTGAAAAATCTGCATGTCCGTCCGCCAATGGCGTTCACCAGCTGCAGCGTTGTCTGGGCGTGCGTGTTGTTTCAATACGCCACCGATGGCTCATCGTTGTCAAAGCAAATTTGTCTTGCGGCTTAACGTAGCACAAGTGTATTCTTATGTATGTGTGTGTGTGTCGAAAAAATACAAAAAATTAAATAAAAATTAGATTATACAAACATACAAAGCGAACACTCATTTTTCCCCTAAATTTGTGTATTGCATTTTAATTGTTGTATTTGTTTTTATAGTTGCTTTGCTTGTTCGCCCATTATTTGTGTTTATTTTGATTGTGGCGTTTTTATTGTTTTAATTTTGGGACACTTGTTTCGAAAACAAACGAAATTGTAAACAAAAATAAACCGATCGCAGCGTCGCTTGATGAATGTTTTGCAAAAGTGAGCAGTTAATGAGAGAAGAGGTTCGGAAGAAGAGCGCATTGCCATGGCGATCCCCCGTGAAATCAAGTGAGCACGATCGAGAGCGGTTGTGGAAAGGTGAGAGCATGAGAGAATAAGGTTTGCATTATATTCTCAAAGAGCAGGTGGTTCAAATGTTTACTCGTAAATATTACTCATACGCTCCGGTTGACATGAATATATTGGATTTAATCAAACTACTTCGCAAAAATATTTTTCGAACAAGTTAAGTGGTGACTTAATAGCAAAAAATTAACTCAAATATAATATATAAAAATTTGATTTAATTTTCGATTTTGAAAACTAAAAATGCACGCAGCTGCTTGATAATTGTTTTAAAATGATTTACTATAATTCAAAATTAGCTATTACATTACTTTAATATGAAAAAAACCTTTGCTATGAAGAAAGTCATCGTAGTTTGGTGAAAGTTTATGCTGAACATGCTCTAGCTGAGTGAGTGTGCCAAAAGTGGTTTGCACGTGCAAGTGAGGATTTTGGCTTGGAAGACGAAGAACCTACTGGGCAGCCAAAAATGTTTGTAGTTGAGCAACTTGAAGCATAACTCGATAAATATTGCTGCCAAACACAAGGAGAGTTCGCAGAATCTTTAGTAGGCACTCAAGCAGCCATTTGAAAATATTCAAAAGCAGACGGAGACATTCAAAAGCAAGAAAATTGGGTGCCATAGGAATTGAAGTCAAGAGACAGTGTAAGAAGATTTTGCATGTCAGAAATGCTGCTTGAACGCTATAAAAAATAAGTCGGTTTTGCATCGGTTTGTGACTGGTGATGAAACACGAAACCATTATGATAATCCTTAATGCAAAAAACCATATGCGAAAACTGGCCAACAAACCAAATCAACGGCAAAGCCGAATATCCATGACGCCAAGATAATGCTCTGTAGTTTTTGAAATCAGAAGTGCATGTTGTATTATGAACTTCTAGTATTGCGTGAAATCGTTAATAGAGAACGCTACCAACAACAATGCATCAAATTGAAGCAAGCGATTGCCGACAAACGCCCGGAATTTGCGACTAGACACAAGCCAATAATTTACCATCATGACATTGCTCGACTCGCAAGACCGGTTAAAACTATTTGGAAAACAGCGGCTGGGAAGTTATGGCTCACGCGCCTTAGAGCTCAGACCCTTTTAACAAACATTTGTTGCCGCGATGCAGAGCATCCTCACTGGAAAACAATTTACATCTGAACAGGGTATCAAAAATTCAAAGCCTTCAAACGCTAGCTCAATCATGGCCGCCAAGCCGGCGCAGTTCCTTTGGGATGAAATCCACAAATTGCACAAAAAATATAGGAAACTGTTATAGCTTTAGTTGGGCAATACCTTGAATTATACTAAAGTATACCTTTTTTTTAGTTAATCGTTCAAAGTTGAAGAAATAATTACAACAATTTCTTCGCAATTCTCGAACGTCGCATTTCATTGTGCAATCACAAGTATGAAATGGACCGAAATAAATAAAAGGTTACCCAGCCAGCTTGTTGATCAGCTACTGCGCTGGGGCCCTGGCAAATAGAAACCTTTGCGCTGCCCAATTTAGCAGGCGTCTGCTCGCCCCGCCAGCCCCCCAAGCAAGGCAGCAAACTAGCCAGCAATGCACATACCTTCGGCTGGCCAGCTTTACAACGCTGGCAATTAAATTAAATTTATTTGAGATTTGCATATTTATTTGCAATAAACTTGTGCAATTGTAGCAACATAGAAGTATGTAAATATGTATTTCAATAGTGTTGTTTGTTTTTGTTGTCACTGTAAGGAATGACAGATCATTTGTAGAAAAAAGCATTAAATTCAAGAAGAAGAAGAAAAAAAAAACTACAATCAGCAAGCAAAATAATCGTATTCCAATTTCGTTATTGTGTCGCGCTGTGTGGCGTTCGTGAATCAAGCGGCCACCTGACTACCTGACTGCTTGGGCAGTCGGGCGATGCGTTTATAGCGGTTTATAGCCTCGCCTTGTTCTCCACCTTTTTGGCAGCTTTGAACTCGCCGTAATGAGAAACCGAAAATCAGTGCCGTTGTCCACACTAACTAACTGCACAAACAACAACTACTTGTAGCAATAACAATAGCAAAAAGAAAGTGTATCAAGTAGAAATAAAATTTAGTGGACCGCTTAGATTGTTTTGTTAAATTGCCTGGCAGCAGCCATTAGACGAATTGCATGTTTTCAAATTTCGCCACTTTCAGCTGCTCATCAGTCGATTTGTTTTTGTCCGAGGGCTATTTTTACCGGTAAAATTAAATTTTTTCAACCTTCATGCGCCACCCCGCAAACAGTCCCTCTAACCATTGTCCAATGTCTCATCATTACAAAACGTTAAGTTGTATTGTATTTAATTTTTATTGTTGTTGGAATAGTTATGTCCCCTCCGGCTACTTCACCTGTGCGCCAACACATATACACATGTACATGTAGTACGAGTAGGTGACAAGTTGAAAAATCACATTTGTATAATCAAAATAAGTACAAACAACCGATTGTCGGCATTGCGAAATCAGTTCGTCACCTCAGTGCAAGACGTATGACTGGGGTGGTGGAGGTGGAATTGCGCTGCCGGAGCACTGCCAAAGTCCCCGCTGATATTTCGCCAAAATTTACCGACTTGGAAGCAATATCAACAGCCATCACACAAGAAATGACCAACTAACGTTACAGCGTGTGTGACAACAAAGGCAGCAAATCAAGGAAAAAGCATATTTAGCCCGCAAGATCAACAAATGGCACTTGGGTTATACCCAGCAGGGAATTTAAGCGGAACGACAGTGCCAATAAGTAATGCCAACAGATGAAACAAATTTTCAAGCATATGCTGGACTTTACTCTAAAAATTTGGCCGAAACAGGTTAAGTTAGGTTTAGAAGTCGTTACTGACAGGCATCTCACTTATACAGCTTAGAACGCCGATTCATTGTGGCGCCTAAGAACTCCTATATACTCGATCAAAAGACCCTTATAACCGACAAAGCGCTTTGAGCCTATCACAAATTTGTTGAGACGTCTAACATCAGTTTCGACTATATTTTTGGTTTGCCGAAGGTAAGAATACCGTCATGTTTCAGCCTCAGTCGTGCAATCATTTCGCCAAGAAGATTCTGCCCCAATTTCAGAATATCTTCCGCTGAATAATTATGCTGCACACGAACCCAACAAGAGCTAAGAAACTAAGGCAACGTTTTCAAAATTACTTGTATAAGAAAAAAGATGACATGACTGAGTCAAAAATAAAAAAAAGATCACTAAGAAAATATTACCCTAATTTTTTTCAATTTCTGTTTATAATCTTGCCTACATCTAAACCCTGTTCTCTTCTGGAGCGATCGCAATAGATTTTGGTTTCTGAACTGGGTTAATCACGAATTCAACAATTCCGCTCTATCGTCTTGACTACATTTAAAATCACGCTTTTTCTGGGAAGATCGATGTAGATCTTTGCTTCTGCATGGCTGAGGCAAAAAAAGCGCCTTCAGTTCTGAGTCACCGCCGGGTTAAAGAATTCTACACACTCGTCTTGACTACATCTGAACAGAGTTCTTTTCGAGAAGATCCAAATAGATGTTATGCCTTTACAAACTCATTCAAACAAACGGATGGAGTATTTCTAGCGTCGTGCATAATTTTAGTAGAGTATCTTCTTAAAGCAATTTTCCAGTATTTATGAAAGCCCATCACGTTGCTTTCTTGGCTCCTTAATACACTGCTAAAAGTTTTGTAGAGTGTTAAATCGATAATAGTCCTTGGACGGATATAAATTCGGGTTGCTTCCGGTAATGTCAACTCTACTGCCTTCGAGTAAGAAAATTAGCCCGTTAACAATTAATTGCGGTTCTCGACCTTATATGCCCAGCTCGCATATATGCTAATTTCATACTATTACTACACAGGACCTGAATAAAATCTCTGTTCCAAGCAACATATCCAAGCAAATAAATGTTTTTTCTTCAAATAATCGCTCCTCTATTAAAAAGTTCTTCGTGGGAGGAAGGCGATATCGCGCAATCCGTCACTAATATAATAATAAACTTCAATCATATTGTATATAAACAGTTATAAGAAATCCCGCTTTCCATTTACCTACTGGGTGCGCATTTACATGCTTTCACCGAAGTATTGCTACATTTACTTGCCCATGCATGAATGTACACATATGTATGTATGTGTATAGGTAAAAAACGTGTATTGTTCTTGTTGTTGTTATTGTTGTCTATTTACGCGCGCATTTCGCGAAAAACTAATTTAAGGAATTTTCTTCATTCCAATATTTGAATTTAGGGTATTTCAGATTACGAGTGGATAGTGCGCGCTGTAGTAGTTGTCAGCGTTGATTTGGCTGCGATTTTTGTTGCTGTTGCTGTTGCTGTTGCTGTGACTAGTGCTGTTGCTGGTGCTGATTGTGTTGGCAAGCGTTTTAGCTGCGTCGCTGCAACCAATACGAATTATTGTTGTTGCATTTGAAATGTATTGCATTATTGTCACTTAATTTTAACTTTGAGGTTTCGGCAGGCCACTGCAAGCGAGCGACTGCATTTTTTTTTACTTATTTGCTGTGTCTATTATTACGCATTTTACTTTAGATTTATTTATGCTGATGGAGTGAACTGCAGTGTGTTGTGGGTGTCTAAATGATTGGTGGCATGCAAAATTGCATTGCGTGCAATTTAGATATTTATTTTTAAAATTGTAGACTTGAAAAAATTTATTTTTTTTAGCAACACAAATTATTTATTTTGTTTTTTCTAATTAATTGAGCTTTTTAAATTGTTCACGTGACTTTTTTCTAACGGCGAATAAATTTTTGGCTGCTTGTCACACAGCTGTAGAAAGCACTTTTCTCCAGCCCAGCCGACGCGTTTGATGCGTTACTTCGCACACACTTACACACTAAAAATAGCTGCTTTATTCAAATATTTTCACATTTTCACTTTGTGAAAGCACATAATTTTTCTGCGCTTTACTCATTTTATGTGACAAAAATTATTTGCTGTGTTTATTTCACAAACAAGTATTGTTTTTGCTTTTTTTCGTGCTTTTCATTTCTGGTTCTCCGCGAAATTTTTTCCACTTTTCACTAAAGCCAGCACAGCGCAGACACAAACAACTTTCTCCGTTTCTCCGTTTGGATTTCCAAATTTAAAATTCCGTTTCGCTGAAATATATTTTCAACAATTTCTTTTTTCTTCCACAATATGTGCAGGCATGTGTACGCACACATATATATGTATATGTATATATATGTATGTATGAATGTAAGCAAAGGTATATGTTTTTGTATATTTGTGATTATTTTCTACTCGTTAATGGTTCCTTATACATTCTGCTGCCACTTTGACGACGCAGCTGTCGTCGTCTTTGTGGTCCGAAAATTATAAATTTAAGCAATCCAGCCCAGCCAAGTGTGTTGGCTATTAATAGTTGAAAGCCTCAACCACCGCAAATAATTTTGTAAAGAGCTGGAATTTGAATGCGCACACAATATCCTTGGACAGAGATTAGTTGCAGAATTTTAAAAATTTTAATTTATGCAACGATATTGAAAAATTGTATTTATTTCTTCATGTAATATTTGTATTACATATATTTAGACTTTTTTCAAGAAGCAGCGAAGAAAAATTATAAATTTCCATGATCAATGCAAATAGCTTGAAAATATAGTTTGAGCAAGTCTAGGTGTACGAGCGATGCTGTTCTAAGGATTATATATATTCTAGAGTTTGCATATACACTGGTGTCTACATATAGCTTTTTTTGTATGGCGCTCTTAGGATGCATCTATGAGCAGTTCAAATATTGGGTTGGCATGAAAGAGTCTTCCTTCTTATAAAAAATTTAAAAATACCGACTTGAGTTCAGAGAATAATAATATATATTCTCGACACTTGCATAAGTCTTAGCAAAATTTCCAGAAAATATGCATAAAAACGTGTGCAAATTTTAAAAAGAGAGTCGAGCGTGCAAATAGTTTATGTTATAGATGGAGAATGTGTCACAAAACCAAACAAATGTGGAAAATCAACTGCCTTGAACTAAAAATTCATAAATCCTTTTACTACTGTTACCTTTAGCAGGAAGCATGGCAAATTCATTTGGTATTCAAATACATATATACATATATATACTAAAAATAGTGTAGCCTTGTAAGTTGGCAGAGCTCCTCCTTTATAGCAGAGCTTGCAACACTCTTCGTTAAGTTCTAAGGTTCAACTCTGTGTCTTTGCTATTGTTTCGGACTTTCTAGCATTTTAGCGGAAGTTGTGTGAGCTTTCTGAGTTTTCAAATCGTTTTTTTTAGATTTTTTCGTACATATGTTATTTATAAAATTTCATAATTTGTGGTTGGCTAACATTTAGTTTCATAAAACCTATAATAAAATAAATAAATATTTTTTTCTAAAAAAAAATTATTTTTTAATGTTTCTAATATTTTTTTCTAAAAAAAATAATTTATTTTCAAAAAAAAAAATTATTTTCTATACTCTATAGCATAGTTCTTCGTTCGAAATTTTTAATTTTTTTCGAAGTGCTTCTTTCCATTAATACACCTATTATCTTCAAGCACAGACTAAAAGTTTTCTTTAGTTCGTAGTTATTTCTATTGATTTTTAACTAATTATTATTTTTTTCTTCACTTATTGTATTGAATCTTTTAGATTTTATATAATTCAATTTATTTCTAATCGCACTCACAGCATAAATTGTTTAAAAAAATAAATCACTGCTTTCTTTTTTAAAAAATTTTTACATTTGCATAATAAATAAAAACTTTACTTTCTATTCAACTTAGTTTTTTTTTTTTTTAATTACCGTTATTTCGTATACTTTCAATATTGATTTTAATATGCCATATAATTTTATTTTTATATATTTTTAATTCCTTAGACACTTCAATTTTAAGTATTATCAAAAATATAATTCATAAGCGCTATTAAGCTTTTAAACCGTTATATTTGTCACACACATTTATCCAGTAACTATAACACACGATATTCAAATATAATTGCAACTACAGTGATATAGGTATTCCAATTTCATTACTGTCACTCACTAAACAGAGCGTTTTACGATTACTGCATTACCATTCACCGTTCGATTCGCAACTGAATGACCAGCTCGCTTCTTAGAGATTCGTCTAATGTTCATTTGCATTAAAACGCACAAGCAGCATTTCCATTTTCCAAATCAAATACACTCAGAATCATTAGAATTGCTTTGGCTGAGATTTTCAATTTTTTTCTTTTGGTATTTTTGAATTTTCGCCAACATTTTCGAAAACGTCCTCTATCAAACGTTGCACACACCGCACACACGCAGAGCGCTCAAAGCTAAAACTGTCGCCTCTCATGCTCGAAACACTCTGACTAGTGTACTGTTGACACTTTTTTCCTCGCAATTTTCACTATAAGTGTACTTTTAGCGTGAGAATTGCGAAAGTGAGCACACCTCACCGGCAAAGATCAATGCCGCAGATGAATGAGCTTATGATGATTATGGTGCCATTACTTCTGCTGTTTGAGAGGCAATAAATCGTTTTGTTTTCGAAAATATTTTTAAATGTTTCATCTACACAAATGACTAACCGCCTAACAGTTTGAGTACGTCACAAAGGCTTAGACAAGCTTACGTAGCGTTTTCGTTGGTGAGAATGTGTAAGGCAAAAGTATTTTTGAATACTGGACATAAGCGAACGTAGTATTATGTTATGTACTGTACATTTACATTTGATATGCCTCTTTTAAAGTGTTTCTAAAAGACGGAGAGTATGTTCTGTGGTTTCTACCTGCTTAGAGAGTTAAACACTTGAGAATTATACACTTTTCAAAAGCTACAGGAGCAATCCGTTAAGTACTTATCCTTACAGCGCATTGGCATCGCTGTCGCAGGTGAACTTACTAACGTGTAGTATATTCTCGAAGGCGGCTAATGTCAAATTTTCAGCCACATCGATAGTTTGGTTTTGTTCAAGTGTGAAAGCGGAAATATTCACGGATTTTAGAAAACAGGAGAAAGAGCAACATCGATCCATGACTCGATTCTTGTTTTAGTAAGCAGTATGGGGCAATGAAAGCAAACAAAAGTCCACAAGGCAGGCTTTCTACTAAAAGCTACAGCTGTCGACGCGTTGGGTTCCGTCTTGGATCACTCCGTACAACAAGTGCAACAGTGAAAACACTTCATAGTCATAGTAGCGTTAGACGCAGTTTTAGCGCAATTCGAAGAAGTTTATAATAATTGGCTGCCCGCCCGGAAACATATCTTTTAGACAGATTGCAACACATCGCTAGGTCAGGTGACTTATTTAAAGGTTCTACTAGAAACATGCAAAATTTTAGATCAATATCTCAAAAATGGAGGGACTGACTAAGCTCGTCTCGCTGACCATATATCTATACATTTCCGACGTTTGCATTTTTGTTTTTACAAATTTCGTGGCTAACTTAATATCAGGCGAACGTATAAATATTAGATTAAAAACACGTTTAGGGTGGTCCTTATATATTTATAATACTATAAATATAGGCAGTACTACAATTACAATACAATATTATTTTGTTGTCACGGAACGTTCCACCAAATGAGTCAAATCCTTGCAAATTAGCTGTGCGCTGCGAAATCAACTGCCATACTCACATACATTTGTACATATATATATATCTTGTATTTTCGCATAATTAGCAATCCAACAAATTTCAACATACTTTCTGTCACTTGCTTTAATTTCTTATTATTTGTTTTCTGCATTGACTTTTTTTTTACATGAATTTCCTAACTAGCCGCAGCATGGTTGTTGTTGCTGTTGTTCTAAGTTGTTGTCAGTACATTTTGATTGCGAAATAATTATACAAAAATGAATTTTATACAGCAACAACAACGCGGAGGACAAGTGAAATTAATTTACAATACACATTCGCGGCGGGAATGTGAGTGCGAACACACACACACACACACATGACAAATGTATTATACAAATGTGCATGACTATGTTAAACTACTACCGCGTACTAAAGGCACGAACTGCATTATTCCAATCACTAATGTGCGGATAAAATGCGGATTTCTCCGACACAGCATTGTTGTTGTTGTTGTCGTTGCCACTTGTTTTCGTATTGCCGTTGAGTATGCTTGAATTGTGGCCAAAATAAAATATGTGCCTACATATATATTTGTATGCTTAGAGCCGACGCGACAGCCACATTGAAGAATCTGCACACCAGTTGGCCTAAAAGATTGGCTAGTTGTCTGCTCGTTCGCCTGATCGATTGTGCATACAAGCAGGCATAGGCAGACATATCTGTATATATGTGTGAGTAAGTGTTTGCTTCTGGGCTGACCACAGCAACCGGGTGACACATACGAGTGGAAATGAATGGATGGAGGTGGCTGACAGGGCGTTGATCGGTCGATCTAGGCTGGTCGCACACTTCTGTGTATATGTGTGTAGCTAGCTGACTTGCTGGCCGGCTGGCTGATCGGCTAGCTAAATGGCCAACTGGGCCGTCAGGGCTCGCTGACTAGTTTGCGACGGCGACAGCAGCAACACCAGCAGCAGCCAGCAAAAGTGTCGCCGCCGTCATTCAGTCGCAATGCAAGGCACTTCGCTCTGCGCACACACACACACGCACATACATACCTACATATGTTGTTTTGCATGCTTGTGCGTTTGTTTTGAAGAATTGAACTTTTTGGCCAGCAACGAATTTATTGTTGTGATTTATTTTGATTTCACAGCCTTTGCCAGGCACTTTATCCACGAACAATTCATGTGGACCGCATTAGTTGTGTGTTTGCTTGTAGCTGCTTTGCAGAATATATTTTTTTTTGTTTTTTGCCATTAGTCTGGTCAGTTGTTGCTCTTGCCCAGAGCCGTGTATTCGAAGGTATTTGCTGCCCATTAGTCATGGCGGCGAAAATTATAAATTGCATTACACTGCTCTAATCGCCGTCGTCTATGAAAAGTTTTCATGCAAATTATGTCGCATTATGCAGCAGGAATGTTTAGAAATGGAATAATAAATATGAAAATGTGTAGCAAAACATATATTCAATGGAAATTGTGTCAAATGGGCGCGAAAGGCGCAAAAAAATTGCTTGCTATCTGTCAAAACAATTTGATTAAATATGTACATATATACATATAATATAAGTACATGCTTATATGTAAAAAAATACTTTAAATATTTTTATTAAGATTCGAATATGTATACGAAATTTAATACCACTTTTATATTTTTTATTAAATAAATTGTATTTTTTTAATATAATCGACCTTATATGGAGCACAGCATAAAAAATATTCAACGTTCGCCATGGCGTATGAGCAATCTGCAAAAACTGCCTAATATTATTCAAACCATAAAGTAAGTTTTGAAGTACATTTTATTTGCCTATTGTATGAAAAATTAATATTATATAATTATTTTATACAAACAATCCTCTTGCTTTATTTGGTTCAAGAGTCGCCCCACTGGTTGGCGTCTATACTAGAGTAAATTCCCAACATGCTATCAACCATGCAACATTTCACTTCAACTGCTTTAACACGTCACTCCCTTTGTTCCAACGCTGCCATTAAGCCAGTTTTCTGGATCACACTTTTAAGTTCTTAAACTACAACAACCTTTCTAACAACTAAAAAAAAGTTAAAAAGCGAATTTCGACTCCAAGGAAAGTGAGTGATGTCCATATATAGTCAATTAATCTCATTATACCCTGAACAGGGCATATTGAGTTTGCCAAAAAGTTTGTAACATTCAGTCGGAGACTCTCTAAAGTATATTAATGAAATGCATGACGAGCTGAGTCGATGTGGTCATGTCCGTCTTTCTGTCTGGCTGTTAGTCTGTTTCGCATGCTCATTTGTCGAAGCCGTTGATATCAAACAAATATGGAATTCATACAAACTGTTCGATCAAAATAAAGTTCTTCTAACGTGAATCTAAGAACAAAACTGACATTTTGCATACAGTTGCTCAACTCGAGATAAACTACTAAAATAGAATTTTTCGTATCGCTCTGGAAATACTTTATCAGTGACTAGCCTGATACTACTAGCTTTGTTCTTATAAGACTTTACAGTTAGTTGGCTGATCGGAGATATTTAAATTGTAGTGATTCATTCAACAAGCTGTCACTTATAATGTGTGTAGTGGGAACGAGCTGGATCCCCATCGTCCTTCTGCGTTCTAGCACTGTACCGATAAACCTTGCATAAGCTGAGCAGGCGTTGGCCGATGATCCTGCTGGTTTAGTGTGAAACGTAGGAGATCCACTGAACTGCAGCATAAGATAAGTTGATTGCTACCAGATTTATCTCACTGCATTTGTAGGAGTTCTATCGAGACATTTTGCAATAGGCATTCATTCGTTAAGGCTAAATATATTAAAGGACGCAAATTATCAAAGTTGTGGTGACAGACTGTGGTCGAAACATCTCGGCAGTCATATTTTCGTCGCTACTCGGATAGATAGCTGTAACTGACACTAGCCGAGTCAAGAAATGTGTGGCTTTGTCGACCTATAACGTTATTTATAATCATTGTAAGGCAGTTATAGGTACCACAAGGAAGCGACATTCTAAGCTATCCAATTGAGTTCTCTGTTGGTGATTGTAACAGAATTGTAACCTAACCATAACCCGATTCTTTCATCAATGTTATCGAAGACTATTACATATTCTTATCGCCACATTGCCCAGAAGACACCAGGCAATTAATTAACATTTCTAGAAAAAAAAACTATTTTTAATTTTTTAAAATGTATTTTAACAAACAATTTAATTTATTTTAATAATTTAAATGTCATTTTCAAACACTTAATGCTACACTTAAATTATTTTCATACAACTAAATAAAGATTCCGGCACACACACTAATGTTTATACGAGTGTACTTCATCAAAACAGCTCGTAATAATAATAAAAACAAGCAACTAACAAATTTGTGCATTAAACAAAATGTCAACAACAAAAGAATACAAAACAAACAAAGCGCAGCGGCGCACTAGCGTACGAGCTTTGGGCGGAAGCAATGCGCCTGCTGCATGGGCACACACTGCTGGCGATTCAAGTCCCAGCCAAAACCGAAATAGCAACGACGCACACTGAGAAAGCCGCTAACACATTGGAAATAGTACTCGCAGTTGTTGGCATGCGGGAATTGCTGATCGTACCAGCTGATGCAGACAGGACGCCCATAAGCCGGCGATAACGCCAATGATAAACTCAGTATAAAAGCAATGCTGCCCGGCCCTTTATTGCCTAGCGGACGCTGATAGGTATTTAGTAAGCGACGTGTGATGAGCAAGAGCGTGAACGTAGACGACTCTTCAGCTTCTGTAACTTTTGTAGCTGTTGTTGTAGGTGACACTGTTGTGATGATATTTTTGCCGCTGCAGGCCAAAAACGTTTTGTCGCATGACAAAACATTCGGATTGAAATATTTATTGGCCGGACATTCGCCCAACGTGGAACGCAAACCGTTACAAATTATATATTGGCTGCAATTGACGGGATTGGCAATAATTGTGCCCTTCGGCGCATTGTTACAATCTTTGTGTGAAACAAATTCAGTTGCGGCAGCAACATGTTGCAGCAACATTGTTGCCAATATCGTACAAATGTTAACGGTTAGTTGAATTGAGCAAAAATGTATATTTCGAGTGCATATCTTTTGTGATTTCATGCTATGGGTAAAGAAAATTCGTGTGCGCGATAAAATATGAGAAAAACTCAAATGTTTTAGTTTGCTATATGAAAATCAGCTGTCGATCTGCACTTGAACTTGCTGCGCGCCGTGGTGTACTGTGCCGATTCGACGACCTTCGTACGCTTTAAATAGCGGCTTATGTTGCTCGCACTTACGATTTGCGTCGCATATCGCTCGCAGATGATAATTGCAAATCTACGCCATCCGACTGATAAGGGCTTCGTTCATTTGGCAATTTATCTTTTTGCATCGCTCACTCGCCGCAGTGCATGCCATTGCTGTGTCAGATTTGATTATGACGCTACCTTTCAATTGAGAGGCGATCAGCTGCGCTAATTTAACTTGTTTAGTTACATGTTTGTAACCAGCTTGTTAGTTGATTTCTGTCGGGAAAGCACACAATTTTTGATTATGAGTTTTGTGTTAATATTTGTTGTCAACATAGATGCATTCGATAACCGACATTATAAATGTTCGAAAATTTTTTTTTCTTTCTGCGAAATCGCAATAATATTGTAATTATGTTATTTTGCGATATTTTGTTGCTGAAAATAATCTTGTAAATGTGCATATATTGATAAATAAAGTGTCGGATGTAACCGAAAAACTATATATAGTAATAGCCTGAAATGCAAGAATTTTTGAGTTATTAATAATAATAAAACAAATAAAAAAATATAAAAAGCTATATATATGCGCAGACCAACGTACATAGCAACTCTAATTACCTGATAGCATTTGACAAATTCGTTATAAAATTTGTAAATTCGTGGCGGGCGCGCATTGCCCCAAATTGCTTATCAAAAACTATATTTATATATATATATTTTCTACTTTTTTTTTTTATTAGTTCAAATCTGTTTGTGAAGTAGTAGAGCGTTAAATTATGCAAAAATCGCTTAGAAAAATTCGAAACGTAATTTAAATGTACCATGGGTTGTTGTTAGCAAAGATATATACAAAATTCGTGTGAGTAACATGAATGCTATAAAGAAATTTAAATATCAAAATTTTGCACAACTTTGCCAAACTTAAACACAATGAAAAATTTTTTATAATAAGAAGTTAATGAGACTATTTCTGTAACATTATATAATAGAAATACTTATATAATATATAGCTTTGTACATGTCTCACGATTTCTCAAAAACTAAAGTTTAAAAAATTTTAATTTTTTCTTCAATAATTTTAAAGTGCATGATTTCAAAGAATACAGCCTTTTGAAATTGCGTAAGATTCACATACATACATAGTTGTGTTTAAGTCTATCTTAACATGCAATGAAGCAGATAATGATTTCAACAAAAAACGCAAAAATTAAACACAGTAAAATAACTAATTTTTTTTTTCAAATTCGTCCCACTGTCGATATGACGCTGTTGATTTTATGACGTCAACGATTGTCGTTACCTTGTATTCTATGAAATTTGTGTGCAGACATGTAAGAAGTTGTGCATCAAACTAGGCTCAAGACTTTTTTTTCGAAAAATTACTTCAATCAATCTGAAGCTGAAATCGTTGTAACGGTATTGTATATAACTAAAATGACAATACAGTTGTTCAAATTTGAGTGCTACATATGGGCCACAACTGGTTTACTGATTTTCGTTCTAATCGTACCAGCAAAAATGATAGATACTGTGCAGGAACGCCAAAAGAGGCAGCAATGACAAAAAATTTGTTGGATTACTGTAAATTGAATGTAGTAGCATGCGGGTCCTTTTAAAAACGGTAAAACTTTAACTAAAAAAGGACAAACTGGCATTAAGAACGTGGTTGCATCGCAAATGATTGTCACGTGGTTTTTGTTTTTATGTTAAGATATCGCGTTGAAGTTTGGCACACGTCTTTTTCGCTACAATAAACTGCTCATGTTTCGGAACCGCCGTTATCGGACCACTATAGCATATATGTATATAGCTGCAAATAAAAACTGACCGTTGAAAATCAAGTTCTTTTATGGAAAACTTTATTATTTGACAAGATATCTTCACGAAATTTGACATGTATTATTTTTCAAGACAACACTACAATCTCCGAAGAAATTTTTTACAATAGATAGAACTACTACAACCTATAGCTGCCATACAAACTGACCGATCAAAATCAAGTGTTTGTAGAGAAAACTTTTTACTTGACGAGATATCTTTACCAAATTCGGCATGGCACTGATCTTTTGTATTTGTGAAGAGTATTGCTGTATAAGTGCAGCCGAAGTTAACGGTTTTTCTTGTTTTTAATTTCAAACAATAACACCAAACATTCTAAAGCAGTTGATTTGACACATGAATTCTTACGATAAAAACTAATTTTTGAAATTTCCTTTGTTTATGTGTATCACCTAAAGTTCAAAGATCTCTAAAAAATTCCAATTCAATGTTGCTTGGTTGTTGCATATACCATATCGTCTTTAAGCATTTCTGAATACATTCTAAAAAGTACCGTTAAATAATTCTGTCATTTGCGTTTACAACACTGTTCTTTGTGAGTTACGACGCGGCCAGAGTGAAGATTTTGGTTGGTTTATTAAAGATTTTATGGAATTTCAGCAAAATATTTAGTTTGAAAATATTTAAATGTAGTGATATTGCAACTTACTCGTCTGTTTACACTTGTGACTGCTAAGTAGTTATAAAAAATACATTGTTTTTGTGCTTATTTCTATAGTTCGATAAGTATTAAATAATGTGATTTCGCGTTTTGAAAAATGAAATGTATTTTCCTAGAAAATTTTGGAAGATGAAATAGTTAATAAAAGCGGCATGAAAAACTTTACAGACTGGAGGAAGCTCTGCCGAATTCGTACAAAATGATGCTTCTAGCTCTAGCAAAAACGGGGATTCAGCTGATAACACAGTGTATGAGCTGGATGCGGTTTCCGCCAAAGTTTTTGTCTATAATGACAATGACAATAATGACTTCATTTTTAAAACTGCCGTAAATGCCATTTGGGGTGCTTTTTACGAGGAATTTGTACCTAAAAACAATATTTAAAATACTCGTAACTGCACAGTAGCGGACTGCATATCTCGCCATTCGACTATAATTCATGTTTTCCACAAACTAATGACCAAGATACCCTTATATGTAAACATTTTTGCCTAAGAGCATATGGGTCTGAAGTTTTTTTTCGGGATTATAAAAATTTCTTCGTCAGTTTTTGAGATATCCGAATGAATTGCCTTTGCCAATGGGAAGGCAATGTTCCTGTTGAAGCAACTACCCAACGTCGTTGTGCTAATTATAGCACTCAAAAAAATACAGACAATTTGTAAAGAGTGCCAAGTTCCGCTTTGCAAAATTTGCTTTGCACCATATCATTCATAAATTTTATATAACACACATCTTCTACTTCTTCAACAATATAAGAAAGTAATAATATATGATTCACTGGTTGTTTTATTTATATTATTGCACGTATTGCTTCTAATTAGTAAATACTAACCTACCTAGAAAGCCGAGTAGTAAGGGTTAAAAGGCAGAATTTAAAAATCCTTAAAAACATTTGCATACTTTCGAGCAAAATCGAATTAAATACACACACTGCACATTTGTATGCTAAGCCATCACATTTATACATAAAAACAAAACACTTAAAATTACAACTTAAAAACTATAAACATGCGCCCGCACTGCCTTAAAGCACTGCGCTTCTTTGAGTGGCACGCACTTCTCTTGTAGAAAATCCCAGCCATAACCCAGACTGCAGCGCAAAATGCTCAAATAACCGCGCGTGCAGCGATAGTAGTACTCACAGCGCTGCTGATATGGAAAGTACTCATCCAAGGTTGATTTGCATTGTGGGCGTGGTGGCAAAGTGTTTGTCGAAAACAGCCCGCTTGTAAACGTACTAGCCGTCGCAGTCGCTGTAGTCGTAGTTAGCGCTTGCTGTGTTAACATGTGCTGTTGCGTCACTGCTTCCGTGGGCGGAGCCATAGAAGTTGTGCACATGGAGCCATCTTCATCTATCAAACATTGTTGTTGCTCTGCATCGAAATAGGTGCCAGCAGGGCATAAATCGGTGAAGGACTCATCGTCTCGACAGTAAATGTAAGCTAAGCAATTGTTCTCAACCGCAACAAAAGTGCCTTCAGCGGCATTTTTGCACTGCTTGAATGACTCTGCTTGAGTGCTAATGATGATGGTCAAAAGTGATATAATTTTTAAAAAGCTTGTTTGCATTTTAAAGCCTTTGTTTTTTTATATAATACTATTTTTTAACAAAATTAAAAGTATTTTAATAAAAGTACTCTTTCACACTTGCTGTTGATTGCTTTCTAATGCCTCTGTAGCATTACCAAGCGTTTATATTCGATGGTTAGAAGGTCACCGTTGACACATGGATCTGTAAAAGATAGTGTTTTCAATATCGTTTATTGACTCTTCAACTGCCATTAATGTATGCTGTTATCTTGAATTTGATTTGACTGATAATTTTGTTTCCTATTACAGTCAATGAACTTATAAAATTACTTAACTTTGCAGGATAAATTTGGGTTAAGGTCAGATACAAAGATAAGGAAACAAAAACAAGTGAAATTTTATCTGCACATAAAAAATTATGTATACTAGTTATAACGTGCGCAATTAGTTAAAGTTCACTATTACAGTTATTTAGGTATATAAATAGCAGAACTTTCAAAACTCTTCTGTTAGAAGTTTTTTTTATTGAACACGAGACACTTAAAATATTAATTTGAAACTAACAAGTATTTGATTTTAAATCTAAACTTGCAGCATTGGACGCTTTTCCTTGGCATTTAAATTATCATTGGTCATCGCATAGCCGGTGCCACCCTATAAATAAAAAAAAAATGAACTATTTACATGGAAAATTTATTCTTTGTGCAATTATTTGCAAACTCACTCTCTGTAAGGGTATAATATCCTTTTCCGATAATTTCTGATTCGTCAAAGGATGTATCATATCTTTCTTAATTAATTTCTCAACGCATTCCATAGTAACCACATCGCCACTGCAAAATATAAGATTTGTGAAATAAATATATGTATAGTTCTATATATATTACATCTCAAACTCACGTTGGTCGCAACACAGCGCAGGGTACAGCATTGCTGAGCACATCATGTGTTACGGGACACATGTAACGCGCTTCTTTTGCTATAAGTGAACGGCTATTATCACCATCTTTGATTAGCGTAAATTTTACATTTATTAAATCTTTCACTTTTAAAGGCTTCTCGGAAACTGGGCAATAAATGGTTGAATCAGGTTTGTTTGCTTTTGCAGCACCAGCATTTGGGCACTCAGATGGCACCCAGAAACTAGGTAACTTCTTTTCATTGCCATTGGCCATGTTAGAGATAGAGCCACCAGCAGCAGCTACGGCAGCTGCAGAAGTGCTTGGACTTATAGCAATTACGTCTGCAGATTTTTTATCACTGGCACTCTCATTGACTGGTTTACCAGCGTTTACAAACTTTTCAATGCATTTTTGTTGTTTAAGATTCAACTCCTGCGCGTTCTCTGTCTCCTCGAGACGGCGCAAACGTTCGTACTCCTTCAATTTACGACTGTATTCATTTTTCTTTGTAATTATATATTGCAAAATAGCTTCCTTGTCAAAAAGGTAACCTTCTTTCGTTATCACAGGATTACGACAAGGTTGTAATGTTAGCGAACAACAATCGAAAGACTTAACCGAATCTTTTCCAAGCCGTTGTGCTTTGGTGCCATAGCCTGATTCTGCGGCATCACGCCGCTTTTCATTATAGGTATATACAGCACCGGCTGTGCAATTACGAGCGTGTCGTGTCATGATTTAAATAATTTATCTATTTCACGGTTATTTTTAACACAAAACTTCGATGCAAATTTTCTAATATATGAATATTTATGGAAGGTGGGAACAGAGAACGTAAAATATGAAAGTTATAATAATTTACGTTCTCTGCTCTGACAATAACAACACTTAGTGCTGCCAAATTATTTGTGGATTGAGCATGTAAGTGTTGCCAATTTATTTTGTATTCCGAAAAATATATGTAGAGAACGTATATCATAATTTACGTTCTCTGCTATTTTATTTGTTTATACATTTATTTAAAGGAAATGCATTTATAAATGATTATACCACTAATAATACATAACTAACAGCAGGACCCTACTATATATGGTTGATTGCAATGAAAAGTAAAATATCACACTTATATTTTACTATTTAAACTTTACTTAAAAAATTGATAAAACATACATGAGTTAGTTATAATACTTTGTTACACTATATAAATTACAAAGATTTTCAATTTTATCATCTGATAAAATTATAAGACACAAATGTATAGCAAATGTTAATAAATATTTTAACAATCTTCTTTCCCGTTTTCCATAACTTGCCGAATACATTCTTCAATTATTCGCAACACCACCTCCTTCGTTTCTTCTGATGTGAATGGGCAATTTATAGGTGGTACATGTATGAATAAAGTGCGATTTTTATTTCTATCAAGAGATTTTAGATATATGTATCCACACAAATAATTGCCGACGTCATTTGAACTTTTAAGAACTGTAAACGCCACTGGTTCTACATTCACAGTACTTGGTACAGCATCTTCTGTAGCAGTTGGTGTGCAATCACATGATTCAGCAACCACTTGAACGATTTTATCCACATCTAACCCACAATGTAAGATATAATTATCATTTATAGTGGTGTTACAATTCACTAAACATGCTGAAGACTTTGGCAGATGTTGACGAGCATAGTCCGGTCTTGTGAATTTATGATTATATGCCAACTTCTCTACATGTATACAACTTGCACTACCATGAACGCCACAATGTATAACAAGCTTTTAAAATATAAATTAAACATTTATTAGAAACAAGTAGCACTGTCTGTTTTGCTTACTTGTGGGTTGTGTGACCATATTTCTTCGACAGCTTTGTCCACCGCATCATACTCAACTGGTATCTCCCGTTTCTCTAGCGTATAATGGTGACCATGCCAAGTAATCTCATCTGGCAAAAGACGTACAGCTTCCCAACTGGCGTTCAAGTCTTCATGACCAACAAATGGTCCAAATCCAGTTACTATGATTAACTTTTTACTAACTATCTCCGCAGCAGCTACCGACTTTACTTGAGGTTGAGCCATATTGTGTGACGCCTTCAGTTGTGTCTTTAACTCTGTTGAAAAATTTATAAAGTTCTGTTGATGAATGTTAATTGCCTTATTTACTTAATTTATATTACTTTACTACTTTAGATATGATAAAGGTTTATTTACTTAATCGCTCCTTCTCTTTCCTATTTGCAGAGAATGTAGATTATATACAGAGATAGATATTTTACATTCTCTGCTTAAACTAGTAACTGACGTGCCGTACTTACCGGCCGTATCAAACGAAATTTGTCAAAAGTTATGCCCGTAGTGTCAACGTAGAAATCAGTTGTTCCCTTTTGAGCAATCTGCCATTGCTCAATTTGTATACTGGTTTTGCACACAGCTAGCTTTTTAACAACCACATCGGTAGAAGCGATGGTGTTATATACTGTGTTGGCTGATAGGTCGTATCAGCTGATACGGTCTACGGTTTTGGGTCGGTCACTAATAGAAGCATAAGCTCTATTTACTTATCCACTTTCTGTTGTATCCGCTTGTTGTTCCAACTGTCAAAATACTTAACCATTTCCTATCAAGAAGGTAATAAATAACCACAAAATTATGTTTTAACGGTATAAGAAAGGTTAAGCTTTTGATGCAACTCTGACATTTGGCATTTCGGTAGATAAGTCAGCAGAAATGTCATCTGGTTTTTGTTGTCATTTATTAATTTCTGTACAATTGTTTGACAGTAATACATCTTTCAATATTTTGTGGTGCAGGTTTTCATCTATTGAATAAATAAAAATCGGACTTCGTACTTTGGTAATTTATTTAAAGCTTTTAGAAAATTCTTAACGAAATAAAAAATTAAGTATTAGTAGTTAGAATTTGTATATAAAAAGTCTGTCAATAAATGATCCCGTGTGTATGTATGTTCACATACCATTGCTTGAAGCAGCTAATAAATCAGTGCTAATCAATAAACTATGAATAATTAAATATTTGCAGTAATAAGACGATAAATGTGTGGGCAGAAAAAGAAGGAGGCAACAAAACAATTGTAAACTATACTAACTAAATAAAATCTAGGTAAGTATTATTTGTATTGATTGATTTGTGCAAAATGGGTGGATAACCAATAAGTTTAAATACATTTGAATAAAGTTCTAAGATAATCTAATCTTAACAGGTTTCACTACCAAGTTAAAATGTAAACTTTGTACATTACTTTAGAATTTCTGAATTAACAAAATCACTCACTTCTGTTGCAGGAAAAGAAGTTTTAATACATATATTTGAAGAGATTTCGCAACACCATTTTAAGCTCATCAACAACAAAAAAAAATGTTCAGTCGACTTCGTGATTTCGCCACACGGCACCGACGAAAATTTATTGTCACAGGCGTTTTAGTTGGAGGCACATACGTAGCCATCAAATATGCACAGCGAAAGCTTATTGAATATCAAACGCGTCAAGCACGCGAGTTTTTCGAAAAGACAAAACGTATGCAACATTTTGAAACAACAGAACACACCTGCAATAAGGTAATCATTGGCATGGGCACAGAATTGTATGCAGCCATAATACGTGAATGCAATACCAATGCCTTGCTCGAACAACTTCGTCAGAATCCACCTAATAAACTAGAATTGTGGGAGGAAATGAAGATTGTCGCGTTCACGCGTCTCACAACATTCATTTATGCCTCTTCAATGTTGGTCATCGCCTTGCGTGTACAAATGAATTTGCTTGGCGGTTACTTATACCAAGACGTCACGTTGGAAAGAAAGCAGATCGCTGAAGAACTGAAGCAACAGTATCTCTCACTCATTGGTTATTTCATACACGATGGTGGTTTAAGTGAGCTAATACGTGTAATACGTGCAAAAGTGCTTGTTGTTATGAAAACATTGCCGCTGTCGAAGCGTTTTAGTCTCTCTGATCTAGAACAACTTTTTTGGACACTACAAATGGCTATCAATAGCGATATAGGCGATCCCAATTCAAAAATTGCCACATACCTATTGCCACCGCAAATACCAGAATATAATACAGTGGGACCACTATTACAAAAAATGTACAATGAAACCTTAGACTTGTTGGAGAGCGATGATGCAGCTAGCGTATGCGCGAACAGTATCTGTCGTGGCTTTTCCTTGACAGTAGATGCCGTGGCAGAAAGTATTGGCGAGACATTAACGCAAGCGCAAAGGAGCACATCAAGTGCGGAGAATAAAACCACAAACAAAGGAAATGAGGGTGGCGATGTGGCAACAGCAATGACAAATAGTGTACTCAGTATAAATAGTGTAGAAATGGCTTTGGCTAAGCTTATACCGATTGTAAGTGGCGTAACATCGCAAGGTTTTGATGAAAAGTCGCGTCCACAGAATTTAGCCACCTCGTTGATCACATTTTATTTGGTTGATGAGAAGAGCAAAGTATTTGGTGCCAATGTGTATGAAACGTTTAGTTCCACATAAATATATTTATTGTGAAAATTAATACAACAAATAGGAGGCCTTTGAAGCGCAAACCTACTTTTGACTGTCGATGAAAATTTAAGTTTTTATATATTATATTTTGTTCTGCAATAGCAAAAATGTACCTACAAAAGCTTGTTACTTTAAAACTAGCTTTTAAAGATACCAAGGCATAGCAGCAGGAAGCATGATAAAAATAAAATCTTATGAAGATTAGTTAGACCCCAGTAGAATTTTATAAATTCACTAGCGCAAATGCATTGAAAATGGAATTAGGGTGAAAATAATTTGTAAAATTATATGTACTCAAATTCTTAGTGACATTAAACGAAGTAAGCTGTAATGCAAACAAATTTCTTTAAACTAAGTGCTACACAAAGATTAAATATGACATTGTAATCATAACGGTAAATAACGCTGCAGTGAATTGTAAAAATTATTGTAGCTGTGCAAATTTTATATAAAAAACCATTCATTCCAAAAAAAACTACCATAATAAACAAGGAACTTTCCACGTCAATTTATTTATTGCTACAATTTTTTAACGGATATGTATTACATAATTTATTATTTGGCGCTATCGATAAATTTTAAATAAAATATGTATTATATAAATCAATATAGTTTGTATGTATGTATCGGCGTACTTTTGTGACTGGGAAATATATTTAAACTTGTAATTTATAAAATCAGCTGCTGTAACGTGTTTTATTGGCAACAGGGGAGAATTTGAAGAACGGAAATGGAAGGATAACATAACTGCACGTTAATTGTACATATAATGCATCATCATGTAATTATGTATTCACTTGGTTTTTCGATATATACAGTTACTGGCAATAAAATAGAATAAAAATTTTATTTACAACTATTTGCCAAAAAAAAAATAAATTACCACGGTTCTTAGGAGAGAAATTAATTTTAAACATTTCAAAAGCAACAAAAACTTAATTTAATAAATATAAATTTAAATATAAGTAAGGTGACAACTTATAAAGAAACACTGTAAGGAACTTCAATTAACAATAAAAAGGAAACATGGAACCAAAAATCGTAAATAGTAGACTATTATAACTAGAAATGCATACAAATTAGAAGTTTTTTGCAAAACCGTTTTTGCGAGAACGCCAAGCACCTTTTCTGCATAGATTTCACTAGAGCTTTACAGAATGAATTCGGTATTGAATACCACGCCTCTTGGGCGTTTTCCTTTAGTATCTCCTTATTTCGTGGTTTAATGGGTCCCAACTTTTTCTTTAATCTCTTCTACCGATTTTCTAAAGGTCACAGAGTGTTTTAAAAGATAACACTTAAAGGAATCGATTACACACAAAACATATCGGAAAAATATCGGACAAATAATATATTGCTAATTATTTCCGAATCATCTATTTCATATTTTTTTGTCAGTAACTGTACATATGTATATGTACAGAGGCTGTAATAAATGCCTGATATTATGCAATGTTAATCTAATGGCGCATTGCCAACTATGCGTAGCAAAATATTGGTTCCCAAGATGTTCAGTAAACGGAACCAACAACCCATAGACAGTCGGGTCTAAGTAACCGGAACGGACCCTGATTTGTATTCGACCAAGAACTGTCAACTCGGCAGCATACTTCCAAATCACTTCATGTATGTTTTCTGCCGTTACAATAACAACAACAGAAAACAACACCTTTAATTCATATTTGCAGACATCTTAATTCAATAACAGCTAATCGGAGGAGTTTCAAACAAAATATGCCTTTTATATGCGCCGAAAACTGCGCTATTTAATGTGTATGAAGAAAATTCTTGAAATAATAATTATTTTTTGTTGCGATCCGATTTTATGGTTCCAACTGTTACCCTTATTGTGTATGTGTACTAAACTCGTATTATCTTGAAAAATATTACAAATACGAATTCTATTAATATTATATAATATAATATTAATAAAAAGTATAACCAAGCTTACGCTTTAAAATTTTTGTTAAATAATATCTTGTATTGAGCTTCCGAAACACGCCTAGCTGAATGACAAATTAACATCAACAACTCTCAACTGAAAACAACAGTGGCGACTGAGATACTTCGAAGAAAACAGCGACGACGCCGCTCTGTCTCTCGCAAAACAAAACACAAACGACAAAGGACATCAACACAGACAACATACAGTCGCCTGAAAACATGAAGGGGTTGTATGTGCGCCCAAAAGCGCGCTGCAGCAGCTGATATCGATGAATGGCTGTTTTTGCCGCACTACTGTGGGTTGGCAGGGTGGTGCAGTGTTGAAAGACAGCAAGCAAACAAGCAATGTAACCGTTCGATATATACATAAACGTGTGTGTATAAAGAGCGGCGTACCGGCAGAGATGCGCTCAGCAGAAATAGAATGACAGCTGTGCCAAAGCTACAACGGCGACGAGAGTTGGCATGCAAACAGCGAGCGAATTCACGAATGGCAAAGCCGAGCATTGAACGGCAATAAAAGTCTCTGTAGCAGAAGGAAAATTCAGTTAAAAAGTTACGTGAAAAGTCGCCACATCGGCAAGCAATAAGTACGCGTTGCGCGCATTTACTGCAAAAAATATCCTGTGCGCTGTTGTAGCAATTAAAAAAATAGCAGTGTGAAAATCGAAATTTTGCCAAATTTTAGCAAAATATATGCATAGAAATACGAACGGAAAATGAAAAGTTGAAAACAGCAAATTAAGTCGAAAGTCTAAAGTCTACCTTGAAAATTCGAAAGCACATCCTTAAGTGAGTGATAAAAGTGTACGATTATGTATATATGTACGACGAGAAAATTACACACATACACATAAACGTATGTATGTATGTATATGCACATGCACGCAAACAACGCAACGAGCACGCACATATCCTTGTGTATCCTTTGAAGTAAAAAAACAAAAATAACTACTTGTAAGTAAAATACACGGCCAACAAAGTAATCCATAACCAAAAAACCAAAAAACAACCCAAAAAATTAGGTTAAATATTTAGAACTGTGTAAACACACAAGTAATATTAATAATTTAAGTTTCATAATCAAACCTGAGGGTTGGATAATCAACAAATATACAAACACACACACACATGTGTGTGTATATACATATCTATGTTGAAATACCAATAAGGTAAATGTGGCAGTCAAGCGCTGGCAAGCGGCGAACGGCAAACGACAAGCGGTGGGCGCAGGATCAAAGGCAGCCGCGAACGGCAGCGCCAGTGGACGACACACGCCAGCAGCCAATTTCAAGTTTTTAACCTTTACAATATCGATTACCCAAAAATGGAGTAAAACAAAAACAACAACAAAAAGCGCACACAGTGAAAATTACAAACACTCCTTCGCGTTAGTTAGTTAGTTATTTTCCACCTTAAAGCCAACGACATGTGCCAAGAAGTCGTAGTGCCAAGCAGCGACTGCGAGCACGCTTTTATACATATGTATGTGTTTGTGTATGTATGTACATAGCAGTAAGTGTGTTTGTACGATTGCATATGCTCACACTTGTGCTTTGTTGTACAATAAGTAACTCACATATATATATATATATATATATGCTTACTTAAATAAATTAAATATGTAACTATGTATGTATGTGCATTTAAGGACATGTGTACCGCGTGGGTGGTGGCCAACAGCGTTTGTGGCAGCACTCATAATTTCTTATAAACTCGCGTTTAGTGCGTCAACTGTAATTGTCACTTCCTAGTAAATGATTTTTGATGGTCAAATAACATATTTACATATGTATATTTGTAGTATATGTAGTTGCAGGCATTTATTTGAGTGTTTTTGTGCTTGCTAGACGCGTTGTCGCTTCACTTTGTATATACTCGTATATACAAACAGATGCGTGCTAACCACATTTTACTTCGTTCGACGTTATTTTCACTAAAAGTTTCCATATTGGTAGCGTTTTTTGTCGTTTTTAGCTTTTCTACCTTTCAATATGTTGAATTCTTGTTAAGTGATTATGTTTGTACCATATACCATATGCACTTGCAGGTCAGAAAATGCGAATGTAGCAAATTTTTCATGAATTTTTTGTGGACAAGGCATTTTTTACTTATAAATAAATAAATTAATGTACATTTTACAGAATGCAATGGGAAAATAATAATGAAATAATAAAAAATTTCGGCTTCCCTTGATCCTGTAGCCGATCTAAAGTGGGACCTCTGCAAAAATTGTGTCTGGCGGTGAGAAAGATTTTTCTGCTTATAACTAACTCAAATCTAAAAACCAAAAACATTTATTATAACATTAGATTAATATAGCTAATTATCGAAGGACTAGTCAAAATTCTTCACAATATGTTGGCAACTTAATTAAAAATTAAATTTTGGGAAAATATTTACACCTCAGATTGACTTAAAATATCGAAATTGTTATTAACAAGAAAAAACAATAACTTCGGTTGATATAATACCCTTTACAAACACAAAAGATTCCTTAGAAGAACTTGATTCCGACCATTCAGCTTGTATGACAGCAATATGCTATAGTCATTCGATCTGAATAATTTCTGCGGAGATTCTATTATTGCCTTAGATAATGATCCGTTCTAAATTTCGTGAAGATATCTCGTCAAATGAAAAGTTTTCCATACAAAAACTTGATTCCGATTGTTCAAATTGTATGGCAGCTATATGCTATAGTGGTTCGATATCGGCCATTCCGACCAATGAGCAGCTTCTTGGTGAGAAAAGGTCATATGCTAAATTTAAAAGCGATAACTCAAAAACTGAGAGACTAGTTCACGTATATACAGACGGACGTGCAGACGGACATGGCTACATCAACTCAGCTTATCATGCTGATCATTTATGTATATATTTGATAGCGTCTCCGACGTTTCCTTGTGGGTATTACAAACTTTGTGGTAAACTTAATATAACCTGTTCAGGGTATAGAAATCTTATTAGTTCAAGCATTAACTGATAAATATTTCTAAGAAATGTGTGTGAAAATTACAAGTTAATCCGACCAGCTGTTTCGGAGAAATATTTCTGAGCGATTACACTAAGTTAAAAAATTCTTATCTCCGAAATTATTTGCCGCATAAACTACAAATTTTCAAAAAATATTTACAAATATTTGTAAATTCTATATACTTGCCATATATGCAAATCAATCGATTTTTTTTATAACTTTCTTTATTGTATTTTAATTTTATACTGTCAATACAATTTCTTAAAATAAATAAATAATAATCGCTTTTATTTTTTTTTTAATTCGCAAGTGGCATCCCTTAAAAGGTGTAGGCGCTGCTGATGCTGAAATTTCAAGCATCATATTACTTATAAAAACATATATTTCTTTGAATGCATAAATTTTCCAAAATATGTCTTAAATAAAACAAACAAATTTACAAAAATATATATATGTTTTCCAAAAAACGTAATTTTTTTAATTTTTTCTAAATACCATATATTAAATTTTCTGATTTTATTGCTTTCCACTTTGCTCGCGCCTTTAATTATTATTATTTATTTATTTACATTTTGTTTATCAGTGGTTTTTGTATATAGTCAAAAAGCACATCACGCCGACAGCTAGATTTGTTATCAACGTAATTACTCAAAAGCAATTCGAGCTAAAATATTACTGTAACAAAAATAATTGTAAAATTTAATGCCACTGCAGTATCGATAATTGCTTTTTAAACATTGTTGTATGTAGGTCTGTTAAAATTACTAATACAAATTTTTTACTCATTTGCCGCTATTAGTTATGACGTTACTGTGCCCAATTGCTAATAGGCTGTTTTGCCTGTACTATAATATACAATAATATTGAGTTAAGCTTGGCTTGTAGCACGCTGTGCTCAAATTTTAACCAAAATAAAATTTCGAAGAAAAAGGCACAAAAAATATAATATATAGGGTAATTTTATAAAAAATTTAATAATATTATTAACCACTGGTGGAAGCTTTAAGTTGCAGAGTCAGAAATTTGGAATCTTAAGCAGGCGACAACTTAGCAAACAACTGAAGGTATATTTATTTATTGTTGCAGACAGAATTTTGAATATGAAATGGGTCTACAAAAAACAGATGGAGCTCTGCTTCATTCGTCTGACTGTCTAAGTCGCTGGACTAAAGAATCGTACAATGTGATTTTTTTTCTCTTTAGAGACAGTAGTATAAAACATACGCCACTGAATTTAATGATAATATAGCATAGATATAGCAGATAATATAATATAACGATTTTTTACCAGTTTTATCAGCGGTCACACTTGAGATCAATAAATTTTTATAAGAAAATATGAAAGGAGATAAATTAGGCGTTTGTTATTAAAGGAATATAAATATTTTTATTTATTAATTTTTAGCGTACTTTATTGTATATTATTGGTATTGAGCTGGTAGATTTCATAATTATTTTATATAAATACAGATAAAAGAATGATGAAATCTGTCAGCCTGTCAGTCTGTCTACACCCCAATTTGTATTTACTTTGACAGTTCAATCAAAAATTAACCAATAGTAGACAAACACGGAACAATATGTGCTAAAAACTATAAAAAACAAAAAACAATAACTGAACTATGGCAGTTTTAAAATATGACTATATTAACTGTACTCAGTAAAATCGTCAATTTACATGCACTCAATATTTATGTTAATTACCCATTTTTCAGCTAGTAATAAATATTCCAGTACTATGTAATAAGTTTAGCTACTAATTGGAAAAATAAAATAATAATGCTTTACAGACGAACTGTTCGCTGGTATTGTTCTATTTCAACCTATTACTAATATAAGTAAGGACGTGCTAAGTTCGGGTGTCACCAAACATTTTATACTCTTGCAACTGGCACGGATCAAAGTCGGCGAAATACTTTTACATATGTTATGGCATATGATGTGTTGGGTTAATTGTATGATGTGTGACAGTTACTTGATTTATTTTTGACACAAAGTGTTATTTGGCGATTTCTGTCGAGAAAAAAATCGCTAGCTAGAAATTGTGTGCTTCTATTAGCATTTTTGCTACAAAATTTTTGAAAACGTTGAGTATTAAAGAGCTTACTTTAGGTTCCTAATGCGTTCATTAATTGTAATATCGTAGAAAATTTGACACCTGCCACTCTTTCCTTCAATGTTAAAAAATAGCATCACTGAAGTAATGAAAATGGAACTCGAAAATCGTCTTCAAGTATTGGAGCAATAACAGAGGCTCTAAACATTTCTTGTAGGCCAAATCAACCATGTTTTATGTTGGTGCAGTTTCTAAAGATGTAGCGCATCACCGTCAAACTCGTGTCAAAAAATCAATTTTTTTTAATTTGAAAAAACATTTGACATCGCTTATCTCAGTTAGTCAGCAAGTTTGACCCGGTCATGCATTAATTAGCTCGAAAAAAACTTTTAAAGTTAGTAAAAAATATTTTTTTGAAATGGGTTAAACAAACTATAGAGTAGAATAGTATAGCTTACATATGAAAGTCGTTAGTATTTTTCTAAAAATTCTTATAGTATGTAACCACCCATTTATCACGAAAAACACAGAACATAAATTAAATACTTTCACCAAAAACATTGTTAGTCATACCAACTCGTACTCAAACCCCTACTACTGTGCGCATATGGTCAACATGGTAGAACGCACAATGGCAACTCTACGTAGATTAAACAACTCTACGTAGATTAAAGTTGATGGGCAAGGTTATATGGTCGGTTTACTTTAGTGGGCGTTATTGGCTAACATCAACAATCCCACGTCCATGCATTCTTTGTTCGGAGTGCAATGCATGCAAGAAGTAATTGAAATTTAATTAAAGTGCACTTGGCAGCCATATCTCACTCGAGAGTACAACACGCAACTTCGCATACATCCTCGATGCGCTGCCCCACCTTATAGCCGCACGGTCCATACCGTAAAGGATTATTATTAGTATTATGTTATATATAAAAGATTGCTGTTGCAATTTAGTATTACTTTTGTGTTGCGAACATAATTATATTTATAACGTGTCTCTCCATTTTAATTTTTACCAACTATAAATATATGGTAGATGGTCATTATGCTATGATTATCGGAGTTGATATGTACATAAAATATCTATTTTTACGTATTTTAAAATATAAAAGAATATAGAGATGTTTGATATTTATCGATTTCAATTTATCGTTTATTCAACATATTGATTTTATTTTATGATTTTCAAAGTTGGTATGTACTTAAAAATCGTTGTTTTTGCTTATTTCAAAGTAAGATTTCAAAGCCGTTCGATATTTATCGATTTATATTTATACTAATCGATATACGATAGTAATCGTGTAATGAACCTTAGGAAGGTAATATATCCAGAAACATTTATTTGATAGTTGAAAGCCAATTTCAGTTGTCGATTTCATGCGCAATATATGAAAAAAATCGAAGTCGAATTTTATCACATATTCAAATTTCTATTCTCTTAAAACTGAAAAACTACGATAAAAGTAAAATTCAATTTAAAAATAGCGATAATTATTTTATTTTTCATGTTAAGCTGCGAAAACAATCAGAAATGGATATCAAAATATTTTTAGAGGCAGGTTATTAGCCGCAAATTCTGAAAATTAGTATACTAAATTTGTGAAAACTTGTCTAAAATAGAGTAAACAGTGTCTCTATGATTGAAGTTGTATTTTTCACCACATTACAGATCAGTAAACTTTATCGGATGGCAAATCACTATTTGTAAATAAAATAAAAATTACTTTATAGTTAAAAAAGTATTGTAAAAAGTATAATTAAACAAGTATATTATCACTAATTAACACTGCTATCGATTGCCTATAATATATCGATACACATCTCTAGTATGTACGAGTTCTATGCACACTCCAACACATAATATACATACATACATACATTTCACACACATGCATCCACTTGTTTATGCACTCTCATGCGTTTGTAAGCTTCCTCTTGTTTTTGTTTCTTTTATTTTCCTCCACCGCTTTTGTTTTTGCCACCATTGTTATTGTTTTTCTTCGTGCAGCGCATATCTGTACAAGAGTCAAGTACTTTAACTGGTGATGAGCAGAAGATGGTGAGACCGAACACAGTTGGGGCGGCGAGGAGTAAAGTTTTAACAATATTTATACCACCAAATAGCCCCACTGCACCAATTTCGCTAAGACATCCTTCACCACCGTGAACATCGTGAACAACAAGCTGTGTAGCCTTGTATTGCTCTTGTTGTGTTTGTTGCCAACACAATGGGTACAGTGTAGCTGCAGCTATTGCAATATTATATAAAAATATTTGCAACACACCCACTCAAAAGTTGACGAACTCATGTGCGAGTCATTACCCAAGTTATTATAAGTCTGAGGGCGTTATATAGACTAGCCGGGGATGGGCTGCGAACGCTATTAACTTGCAACCGAATACTTAAAGTTGTGGTTTTGTTTGCGGCATATATTTCCTCGTACATATATTTCCACTTTATCAGATTAGTTCAATCCTTGAGTAACGGGTGCTCCTAAGAAGCTCCTATTTTTCTCTCGAAGAATTGGATCAATTAAAAGGCTGATGAAAACACGTATCGAGTCATGGTGCGGTTTATATTGGTATGACACAAAAATTTTGATCAGAAAAAGGCGTTCCGGATATTTAATTTCCGCAAGATATCGTCACCAACTACCATCAATTTTCGGCAAAAATTACCAACAGTCATCTGCTGGTCATATGTTATTTGTCCATTTTTACCCTGAGAAACGTAGGAGAACTTTAAAGCATATATAAATATTATATATATATATATATGATAAACGTAACAAGCTGAGTCAATTAAGTCCGTTGTCCGTCTGTCTGTATATACGCGAAATAGTTTCTCTGTTTGCGAGATATGGATCTGAAATTCTTACCAAAAAGCTGCTCATTTGTGGAATCGATATCGAACCACTATTGTATACCGCTGTCATGCAAACTGACCGTTCAAAATCAGGTCCATGTATAGAAACGGAAACGGTTAAATCTCCTAACAAATTCTTCAGATCGAACCACTATAGCATATATGTAGCTGACATACAAACTGAGCGATCAAAATTAAATTCTTGCATAGAAAAGGGTATTATAAGTTCGCTGCAACCGAAATAAACGTGTTTGCTTGTTTTTTGTATTTTGAATTAAAACAACCTACATGCACCACCCTGTAGGCTAATTATTTACACTTTGGCTTAGTTCTTTGCATGCTTCGTGCTCTGCGACAAGTTTTATTGATAAAATAATTAATCAAAAGTACCCTCTACTTTGCATTGGTGGTATTTAGTGCGCGTTAATCACACTACATATATTTTCTAAACACTTGTCGTTGTTATCTTTTAGACTTAATGCCCATATGGCTTGTTGCGTTATCGACGATTAAAACTTCATTACGCTAATGACACACCATCGAGCGAACACGAATGAGGTGAAATGGTAATTAAAGCCAAAAGTAGACCGACGGAAAAATTAAAAATTTATTAATATGATACACAGATATAAAGTTATAATTGTAGTTGTATTAATGAGCACATGTAAAGTCCAAATGTTTGTGATACCGTTCGCGTTCAAAATTACTAATTTTTTAATAAAATATGTTGCATTGTGAATTGTTAAAAAATCTCTCAAAAAATGTTTGGAAAATACGTCACATTTATTACCGTACGAACGCAGCACTGCTAATCCTTTCCAAAATGTTGACTCTCATAGCCAATATTTTATAATACTTTTCAACTTTCCACAGTTTTCACATCCACATATCTCCTTCTCCTCCTATCTTCTTAAAGTTGGCACGTTTTTCGTCTTCTATCATCGCTAGACATACTATTAAGATGCTATAGAACGTAAATAATTTGTTAGAAAATTGTACGCTTACAACAGATCTAGACCTAGCCTACAAAAGAAAGAAACGAGATTTATGATTTATTTCCCATATACGCAGTATCTTTTTAGCTCGAAACCCCTGACACTTTAACCCGTTTGAAAAATACTTTTTCTAGAGGTCTGCTGGGTCTAGGTTACGATTCTCCGCATTCGACTCATATTTTTGCTCGGCGAGTTACTATTTCGAGTTTGAAAACAATAAACTAAAAGAAGTCTGTGAGACCAAATGTAAAAAATACGTTGGATGGGATAATATTTAGTAGCACCGAATTCAAATTTGACCAATATTACGATGGCGACGGCGGAGACTTTTTTCTTTGCTAAATAAAGCCATTTTCCCTGCAATTTGGAGAGTAGAGTCCTGTGACTGTTTTGCCCCTCTCCTAGCAGTCAGGTTAGATCATCTCTTGTGAATCCCATCAACCTTCCAGCCGTTAGCACATTCTTCAGGTTTTTCCGATTTGGTGCGCAGCGTGAAGGTAACTACTTCAAGTAATTCTTTTCCTCTAATATGTATCAATGGATTCATGTGTCGTCAACGTTCACGAATCGATAAAGAAACCCCTAAGAATAGCGCGGAAACAGAGTCAAACACTACTGTAAAGTAGACGCACCGATGCGCTTGTTGTTCGAAATGCGCCAACGCAGCATCCAAGGGGAAAGCTGGGTGTGGCTCATGATGAAACCAATTTTTGGCAATCGTCATGGAAGGAAATATCAGCCTATACAGCAATTAACACCGCTAGAAATTTACGTCTAAATGCAATACTCAAATCACTGACCGATATTGATATAGATATTTACCCATTTTTCTAAAAACCGCGGACACTTTCGCTTCCACACGAGCTCAAAACAAAACTGCGAGTCAGATTCGGCTGACCTTTTGACAATAGCCGTCAATGAGGAATACACTAAACACTCATTTTTGATCTGTGACTTAGTTTTAACCAAAAAAATTGATCCTACAAAGTTTAAGGTTCCAAAAGTTTAGAGATGTCTGCCGAAAGATGAACGGTCTTTAAAAAAAAAATGTCTTATATATTACGTGTACGAACTCAGTTCATAAATAAAAACTACACAATTCATTCATTACTAATTTGCAGATTAAGCAATCAATATCTGTAGGACCACTCTGGCAGCCTTTGCATTTTAATCGCTTCCTATTTCTACGCGCGCACACACACACATACAATAACAAGCAATCAACAAACGACTCAGAGGAAAACGGCTGAATGAATGCGCATAGGCATAGGTGTGCGTGCATGTGAGTGCTCACGGCAACGCATCAATGAAACCACAAATCGAGTATGTGCATTCCGCAAATGTGAATAAGGGGACAAATTAAAAAGAATATAAACAAAACAACTTTAGCGACAACTAAGTCATCCCAGTGCACTTATAAAACACTTGAGTACGCTAAAGTGGAAAAAGGCTGCGGATGCATAACCACAAAAAGTATAGATACAGATGTGTGTGTATGTTTTCGAGTGAAAGCACGCACACATTCACGCGCGCACAAGTGGTTGGAGCGAACAATCAACCTGATTACCTGGAAAATGTGAACGCAGTTTTCTAGCACCAACTAACTAACTGCGAGCATACTCACGCCAATACACTGGCACTAGGCAAACGTGAGCTGCTCATACAGACGTGATGTGACGTATACGCCGTGTAGATCCCCCTTTGATGCAACCAAATTAAAGTTTGCACAGGAAAATGTGACGCGAAAGAAAACACTTAAGCGCAAAACCCCAATATGAAGTGGCACTACTTAGGACTACCATGTAAATATGTAGTTGTACATATATATGTATATACCTATATATATATATATGCCTGTATGTTTATATGCCAGTTTATACGTGATATTTATATGACAAGCACTGCGCTACATAAATATCATGTAACAATTTGGAACGAGTTTGTTTCTTTTGCTTATGCCAGCACACACACACATTCACATGCATATTTGTAAGTAGACGGTTATCTAAACACTTCCGCTGCGATTGCGAAAAATAGGTGCACATGCGGATCGCCAGGAAACCTCATCTTCGGAAATAGTCCGCAGGCTTAACTGGAGTTTGTGTACATTCAACACAAAATCACTTGTAAATGGAACTTTTTCTGACAAAGTGGTACTTGTGGCAGTTTTTTTTTTTTGTCGCATTTCTATTCAACAAACACAAAATTGGGTGTAGTGTACTTTGCTCACTTTATAAGTTAGATAAAGTAGTTTCTTTATGTGGCGCTCTGTTTGCATATTCCCATTGGTCAAATGCAGGCGCTGGCAAATGCGGAAACTGTTGACATATATTTGCAAAAAAGGTCAAAACGTTTGCGTGTAAATATGCTCATTTCAAATAATTTCAACAAAATTGCAATAAAGTGCGATTTTTTTTATTGAAAAGGTGACTAAACCTCGCAATTACGTATTCAGAAATAGAGTTATTTTACTTTGGATTTAATTTGCTATTGGAAAGTTAGACTAACAAATGTGTTGAAGGGAATATGTGAACAGCTATGATTATGTTTGGTTGAGTAAAGATTTTGTTTGGCGAGATTCAACTCGTGTGGTATATCTCACGATCTATTTGCCCAACTGCTTTAATCAACCTAGAAAAATGAAAAAACCGTGCCCACAACAATCGTTTATATTTATACAATACTATTTTAATTTTTTGCCTAAAATGAGTAAGCGTTCAATTATTTGTTTTTAGCTGCTATGTGGCTCGTTAAGCGTTATCGATCAACGTAAGCGAATCGATCAACCTATAACAACAAGAAGACAATATTGGCGGTATTAGCCTTCGCTGACATTGTCACTAACGCCTACGCAATTGTGTTGCGCTTCTTGCTCTGTTGAAAAAATGCCGCTTTCCATGTAAAAAAATATTTTTGTAACCAATAGATTTCGAACAGCGTCCATAGCTTGTGTTTTCTAAAAGTCACTACTAACAGCAAAAAATACATAAACAAAAACCTTTGCATTTCCATTTTTGAGGGTAATTTGATTAGGAGGTCGATCCCAGAAGGGATCCCACTTGGACAGCTTAAGACGCCAGTCCGTTGTGATACCTACGACTCCTATAGTCCGGATCAAAAGACCCTTACAAGTCGACAAGACGTCTTGTGCTGACTACAAACTTGTAAAGACGGCCAATATCCATTACGGATAGGTATTCAGGACCGCCAAACGTGTGATTGCCGAGATATTTCTAGATGCACTTTGCTCAGGGCGAGAAGTTCCCCCGACCTCCTGCGATCCACTCTTGGCCAGAAGGATCTCGCGGTCGCACAGGACCTAGTCGTCGACCAACGTCTGCTGAGTGCACGCGAGGTCCATTGATCCAAAGTTAGAGCGCAGGACGCTAACGGAGATCCTACCCGATCCCATTCCGATGTGAGCGGGGCAAAGGTGCCCCCCCTGGCTAGCTCATCGGCTTTGCAGTTTCCAGCGATTCCGCTGTGACCAGGCACCCAAACGAGCCTGATGTTGAAATAGCCAGACGCTACCTCTAAAGAGGACAGACACTGCTTGACTAGCTTTGATTGCACGGTACGTGCTCTACATCATGCGGCATAGTAAAACTTATTTAAAATCTGTAAACGTTTTTTTGTTTTAGCATTAAAAAAGCAGTCATATGACTTTAAAGCGGTAACATCTCTTAATAATCTCTTGTATCGCATTCAACTCGCAAACTTTGTTATTGCAATTATATGTACATTTTTTGACAAGAGAGCAGCGCGCAAAGATAGCGAGCAGAGAGATGGCGAATCAATTACGGCTATTATATATATTGTACTAGTAGTAGTAGACTCTAAAATGTTTTTTCTAAACTGCTTTGACCACTGGGAAACATTAACGGAGCATTACACCCATCGTAGTGTAGAGAAAAGCAACTAAACCTCTGCGATATAAATTTGTGTACGAAAGACCTAGAGCAGAGTCTTTATTGAACGAGTACGGTTCTTAGTTACATATATAAAAAGAGCACTATTTCGACAAAACAAACTATTCACTTTAGGGTTTATCTTTTCATGAATCGCATTTACAGTTCGAACTTTCACTATGACCAATAATTTCACCATCAGCTTATGCAGTCCGTTACATTTTAATATAAATACACATTTGATTTGCTAGATTGAAAGCATGAACCGAACTCGTTAACCATTAAATGTCATTGGCTTAAGTGCGCACTGCGTCGATTTAGTTTGTGCTGTAACTTTGCGATATTTTCTTAGTACATGTCCACCATTCAAGTGCATAGTAGCTTAGGCGGGGACTCATGATAAGTATTGTCTTCATATGAAAAGAAATGAAGTCACTCAGTACGCGTGCATACATTTCAAATATGCGCTGATTAGAACGTTTGACATAGAGCTTAATGAGCTTTTCATATTGACATGTGCATGTACATACATAGGTACATATATATGGTATATAAATGTATATATGCATGATATATATATATATGTATATTCATAAATATCTTATAACACGAATTCGTTTGCGCTTAACGTGAAAATAGACAGTACTAATATAGAATTTGTCTCTAAAATATCACATGTGCGTTTTTAATCTTATCTTTCCCAAAAAAAAAAAAAACAACAATAAAATAAAATAAAAGCCTGTAAGCATTGAGCAATTGCAGAAATATAATAAACGCCCATAATTTTATGCAGTAAAGTATTTTATCGCTCAGTTTAGCATGTGTGGTGTATTTATACCTTAAATGTAAATAAAATAATTATCTAGTATATATGATATATAATTTCTATATATATTCAAGTACGATCTATATACATATATGCAAGTAAGATATACATACGAATATATTATGACTTCTTTGCATGCCTCAAACTATAATGCTGAAAATGTCTGCGATAATTCTCTAGATAATTTGTTGTTTTGAATTTTCAATGTTGTCTGTATGTTTTTCAATAACTATACATAAATAAAAGCATTTCAAAGCATTTGACTTTTTATAGACTTATTTCGCAGTATTAAGTGAATTTGAACATATAACTAAATTCCTAACCCTAATTATGGGCGAAAAGTACAAACCATGTTGTTTTTAGTGTTATTGTAGCAGCATACAGCATTCCCAATATAGTTTTCGCCAATGTTAGCGCATTGAAAAACCGTTACGTAATTAAAATCCGAGTTCGCTCACATAGACTAAAATTTATTACCGAACCGAAGCAGACTTTGCTGGCCGCACATGCCAAAAACCGAATTCAATGATCGGTTTTTCACATATCGATGCGCCTGGCTGTATGCTACGATCTTTTGTGCTGTATTTCTGAAATAAAAAATTTTCATTTATATTTTATCAATTTATCAATCATATTTATATTAAATAATAAATACTTGCAAACACATGTAATTCATTTCATAAAGGGTATAAAGCTGCGTGCTAAAGCAGCAGACAGCACATTTTTGAATGCTCATGCAATTTACCAATCAATTGCGTATTTTTAACGGAGCTAAAAGCATGTTTTATCACTGTTTTTAAACACATTGACATTTCGCTAGCAATTTCAATAAACTAATTTAAATACGAAGAAATATAGAAATTTATTTGAGTTGGTAATTATATATATTGCTTCTTATATAAAATGTATTTCAATAATATTGTACACCAAAAAGTTAAAGTTAAAAGAAGCGTTTAAACTTTCTCATATATGTACATATGTACATACGTATATGTGATATTACACAGTGAGACATATTCATACATATGCAAGTACGACAAGTGCAGTGAATATTAAGAGGATTATTCAAATAAATTGTTTAAAAAAAAAAACATTTTTTATCAAAGTATTTTAATGGATTAAAGTTCTATATCAAGATCAAAGCTCACGAGATCACTTTGCATCAATTTTATACCCAAACAAATTTTACTTGGACTGACCAAAAAAAACTACATTTCCACATATTTTTATACAAATCTTTATTTTCGCCTTCAAAATAGAGATGAAGGCTTCTGAGCCAATAAAAGTTTGCCAATGATAGTCTGCAGTGCCTTCAGCGAATTTTGGTGTTTTCGAGTTTGGCACATTTTTGCAGCGCTACTTGTATTTGTTAGATTTTGCACTGTTTCGGCATCATATACTTAAACGCGCGTCTCGTCAGGGGGGGTTTCAAGTTAAAAAAAAGATTTTTTTTGCGAATTTTTTTCTTAAATATGGATTGAGTAATTTTATTCGGACCTTTTGTACATTATTGAGCATACTTTCGACAATATAGGGTAATTTTTTCATGCAGGAATATTGAAGCATAAGCCGGTAACAAAGCTTCCCCCAGAACGTCTTGATAAAAGAACAATTTGCGGTGTTCACCATAACACTGCTGGAAATTATACAAAAAAAAACAAGAAAAATTAGTTAAATTATGATTAAATCAAAAAGGCGGGATACCAGAAATAAAATACTTTTAAATAACGTGCTACTAAATTTTTTTGCTATTCTTTGTTGTAAATGCGTAAGTACGATAAGTAAATGAAATAAATACGCTCACTTTGTAGGGCATAAGGTTTGTACATATATATGCCTGTGCGTTTTGTGCCAATTCCTATGCTTCCTCTCTAGCTGCTTATAGGTATGTTGTATTGTTGTTTTTTGTTTAAAAATTCGCGCCCGTTTCGTCTTATTTATGTTTTGTGCTTAGGTTTCGCGCCCGGTTGTGTGGATTTTTGTTTGTTTAAAATACTTATTTGTTTGTTGATATACACATATATATATACATGTATATGAGCACTGTAACTTTGGTGAGTTTTGTGTGTTCTCTACATTTTTACATTTATATATTTGTATATAAGTATATATATATTTTGTTTTTATATCAATGCATACTTTTATTTCACTGCACTGGGCCTATATGCATTTATTGTATGTTGTTATTCTTTAATAATTTATATACATAAGTATATATGTATATATATTTATATATATTCACTTTTTTTTTCTTTTTGAGTCACTGCACCATTTTGAAATTTTTTGCCTTAGTGCAAAATTTTGTTACTTTTTAGTTGTACCACTGCACTGCACTTTGTTGTTATATGCATATCTTTTGTTAACTCAATTTGTTTTCTTTTTTTGTGTTTCTGTTTCTTTGTCACCACTATAATTATTTATTGTGTTTCTTAACACAGTTTTTTGTAAAAATCCGCAGGTACCTTTCGGTAAGGCTCGCAGGACCATGAGTAAATAGATACACAATTTATTGGGGATCACCCACAACTGCCTTAGAAATAAAACTCGCTTTATTTTAAAGAAAATCCCGTGTTTCGATATATAATAAGTTTTGCTTTATTCCGGAATATATAAACAACGTCTTTCGATTTTGACGAAATTAAAAAAGATAGAAAATAACTACGTAACACTCAGGATCGCTGTTGTCGACAAAAACGAATAAAAGCAGCAAACAGTATCCGTGTTGATTCAAGCGAATGATCGAAAAGTGGTTGCGGAGTAATGTCGCTCGCAGTAACCGTAGCACACCGAAACAGAGACGTGTTGAATGTTAAATGGTCGAGTGTGGTTTTGCGAAAAATCCCGGCTGTTCTTTTGTCCATCCTTTTTGTTGAGTTGGGTAGTGTACAGGTACGGGGTATTGTGTTGAGTGCGAGTGTGGTGTCATCGACTATGATGTTGTCCAATTTGTGGTATGGGAAGTATTAGGGTGCGCCAGTAGCTCATTTTAACAATCTGCATTTAAAACGTTAATCATAAAATCATGATATTTTATTATGACTTGTATTGTTTCTTTGTTTTTAAAGTTTATTTTTTATTTATATATTATTTTATTATTATATATTTTTAAAAATTTTATAAAATGAAGACACTTATTTAGTGATATATATACATATATACGTGATATAGCTATACTCGGGAATCGAGCACCTAAAAAATAATATCGAAATGCAAAATACCCAAGAGTTATTTTTAAAATACCCAATACATTTTCTTTCAACAGTGCCATAATTGACAATGTTATGCAAAATGTGTGTATGTTTTGCCAGTTAAGAAAATAAAAACTAAAGAAGTGCATTAAGCAATCGCCTAAAAGGCAAATGAGTATATTGAAAACAAGCACTAAAATTATGAGTTCAGTGAGAAAATGTTCTCTGCCGTAAAAAGTGAAAAAAAATTTTATGCCAAACCTACGAGCTTATTTTTACGATGAAAGATCTTTTTATGAAAACCGTAAGCTTTTAGGAGGCGCCTTAAAACCTATAGAACTACATATTGATTGCATGAAAACCTCTTATCTGTTTAGCTTGGTCAAAAATAAGCGAAAGTGTGCTTGTGAGTCTACTATTGTATGCTGATTGTAGGCGTAACTTTATAACTAAAATATTTCTCTTGATTACAAATTTTAAGAGCAACTGCGTTTACTTTACTGTGATCACAATTACTTCATTATTTAAAAACTACTGCTATTATAGGTCAACAACTAATTCTAACACTATAAATAGTTATATGTGCATAATTGAAAATATTGATATAACCTATATGAGTTATATGCACTACCAACGTTTGAGCGAAAAAATGATCGCAGTTGTCAATTAAATCACCAATTTGATACCAAAACATCTAGTTTACACTTTCTCGGAGAAAAAAGTTATAGTTCGAATTTGGTTCTGAGCAGATAATGTCGCTCAATATAAACACACATACATACATCAAAAATTTTTAGTATTTTCTCAATTCAGAAAAGTTGAATATATTTATAAAAAAAATTGTGACAGCTGTTTAAACAAATTTAGTGCTTATTCAAAAACGAATATTTATTTGAACAGCTCAAGTGCTGAATTAGATTAGTAAACAATTTCAGACAATATGGGTTTATGATTATTTAAATTTTTGCGTTATTATTTATCAGTTAAGCGATTTTAATAGAAATTTAGTTCAACACACAAAACTGACCTCTTTTAATAAAATGGCAGAGTTGGATCGATGCACAAACCTACATAACTCTTTTTCAAACATTTCTCTGTTTTTAATTCTTAGAAATTTATTCAAGAATACGCCGACACTTCATTATCATTTTCCATATTCATATATTTTTTCACAAAAAACTTCTAGTATTCGTGGGTTATCGATATCAATAAAGTCTTTATACCTTTATTTGATATAAACTAATTTATTTTTTATCCAAATTTACCGTTTTGTCTGAATTTTAGGGTATTGGAAATTGAAAATTTCGTATTCGGTAATTTATTTACATTACACCACAGTGTAGATAGATTAAATAAAGGTATGCACCGCGACCTATGGTCTATTGTGGCCACAGTGTTATAATAGGTATAACAAATGCGTAATGACAATGAAATTATTTTTATTTATATCTACGCACACTCGACAGACTTTAATTTTTTTTACTTTACTAGTATAAAGCTTTCTTAAAGTATGCTTAAACTTAAAATATTTTTAGCACCCCTACTGACAGTGTGAAAATGGGTGAAATCGGTTAATAACGCCGCCCATTACCCATATAACGGTTTTGATTAAAAATACTAAAAGTGCGATAACTTATTTAATAAACCATTCAGAGACGTTGACTTTTACACACAGAATGGTTATTTAAGTTTTTCAGAAGCCAAAACATAAATTGGCCAAGGGGCGTGGCACGGCCCACCTTTAGCGAAAAACCCATATCACAGGATCTGTTCGACCGATTTCAACCAAATGGTATGTAACATTCCTCTCACATTCCCATGTTGATGTGTGAAATTGGATTACAACCACGCCTACTTCCCATATAACACAAATTTCAATTCCATCTGATTCTCTCACTTTCTAATATGCAAATAAAGCAATAATTAATGTATCGTTATTAAATGAATAATGCCTTTAAAGTATACCCCCTTATGACCAAAAATTGCCCAAACAGAACCAAAACTGTTCAAGCCCCTAGGTACCGAATATGTGGACCGCAGTACATATACTCGACTTTTCACCGAAAATATCGGTTAACTTTGGTTCGGAGTTGATATCACATGTACATACCTCATTTTTAATATAGTTTTAGCTGACGCGCACTAAAATATAGCAATAAAACTAAGTCTAAGTATATGGCCTTCAATCTATATAAGACAAGAAGCTACCAAATTTGATTGTAATTTATTCACGACTTCATCGAATAATAGATGTTTAATTCTTTCGCAACATTTTTTATTATAAAGTTTTGCCAACAACTGACCCGGCTTTCATCCTTGCAACTTACAAGCGTATAAATGTACGAACTTAGCCCTCCCTTACTTGTTTCAATTTAAATATGCGAAAATAAATAAATTGAAGGCAGTTAAAAGCGCCTCAAGTAAACATTAAATATATACTTTTAGGTCTACCTACTATAGAAATATGGTTAAAAACAAACTTGTTTTGAGAAACAGATACAATATATAGTTTTTAGACACCATAGAATGTCGCATGACATAACTAAAACAAATTTTTAAATGTATTCTCGCTGAAAATTTCATTGCTCCTAATTGTATACTAAATATTCCAATCATATCATAAATTTTAATTAGTATAGTACTATGCTCAGTACAAGCAGATAATCAAATCGGTCAAGAGTTTCGAAAATTTCAAAATTATGACTAATAATTCATGCAAAGGCCGTACAAGCTCTCTGATAACTGTTCAAACAAACAGCCAAGTGAAACTTAAGATCTGTATATTCGACTGAACGAACTCAAGAAGGAACAACACGATTTTTTATTTATTCATATATTTAGTACTTGCAGCTCGGAAGTGCACCAGGGGAGTAGTCAGAAACAGCTGTGAAACCGTTAAGAGCAGCAAACAATATCAATAAAAAATACATACATACATATGTATGCATGTATGTATATAATTTAATTGGAAAATATGTTTATACCGCTCAACACTCGCGAAACGAACAGCAAAAGTCCACACTCAAGGTATATTTATGCTCAAAGAGCAGCAATAACTGAGCTAACAACACAAGCACACATGTATAATGTAATCGCTCCAAAATGTCGACATTCTCACAGCTATTGTATTTATAGGGAAATGAAAAACATTCTGTAAATGTCGTTGACGAGACGAGGCGGCGGTTGAGAAGTGCCTTCCAAAGCGGTTCGAAAACTAGCTGGAGAACCACACGCTAAGCGGATAAAACACAAAAAATGCGTCGCCCGAAATTTTCGTTAAAGAAATATTTTTATTTTACACTCTTTTGTGCGCTACTGCTGATATTTGGATTAAATTTGCGGTAAGTCGAAATACACGCGCGCACACACGCATTTGCTAATTAAACCGTTCAACTTCGAACTTCTTTTAGTGAACATGAAATTTGGAAATCGAAAAGCGCTTCACCACAACGACAAGCGCGTTCGCAAGACGAACAAGCGGCGCAACCGATGCCGCCTTATACGCATAGCGCCTTTACTGTTGCGTCGGGCGACGGCGCAGCGGCGCTGAACGCACACGTCGAAAACTCGGGCGTAGCGCCTGCGCATAGCACACACAACGTGCCACTTGTCAACGCTGGAAATAATGAATTGAGCGAACAACAACAGCAGCAACATTTGCATCCAGGACAAGTGCCATTAGAAAACACCGCCGCACGTCTTTGGTTCTTCCGGCAGGGTGAGTACTATCCAAAGCCAGCGCACGCCACGCCAACGCGTACAGGACAGGGTAAACGTGGCAGTTATGTTGGTGATGTTGGTGGCGCAGGCGGTAGTTTGTTGCGTGGCAAGAAGCATGATCCACGCGGTGCTGGACTTTTTCCCTATCAAAACCCGCATAGTGATCGCATCGTCAATCAGTTGATGTATGTGCCGCCGAACTATAAGAAGGTGCGCGCCAGCGGGCGAATGAAAATCATATTGCTTTACAATGGACTTGGTCCATGGAATGTGAAGCAAGGTAACCGCATTGCTGATATGTAGTTTTGTTGGCATTTTTTTATTATTTTTAACATACAATTGAAGGTCGTGATGTCTTCCTACGCTCAAAATGCCCTGTGGATACCTGCGAACTGACATCGAATCGTGGTCTCGCCGACAAGGCCGATATGATACTATATAAAGATCATTTCATACCGACTGGCCTGGGTAGACCAGCGAACCCGCAGCAGGTCAGCATGTTGTATTATCTGGAATGTCCATATCATACGCAAAACGTGAAAGTACCAGACGCCATTAATTGGACGGCCACCTACAGGTAAACTCGTTTCAAATTTTTTCTCCACTTACCGCTGACTATTAGCTTATGCATCGTGCTTGCGTTTAATTGTAGACATGACAGCGACATTGTAGCGCCTTATGAGAAATGGGTCTACTATGACCCGAAAATCAAACAAGTGGAGCAGGATCACAATTATGCCATGAATAAAACGAAAAAAGTCGCTTGGTTTGTGTCGAATTGTGGCGCACGGAACGGACGCTTGCAATTCGCGCATGAATTGCAAAAATACATAGATGTAAGTATCTGATATAATTTATGCTAAATAGGAAGAAACAGGTTCGAAAGAGCAGACAAGTCGCCTAAGCCAAACTTCCTCATAGACTTCACCAACAATTGGGAAACGTTTTGGCACTGCCATAAAAGTTGACGCCATTGTTTAACGCCGGTCAATACTCAATCGGTGTTCACGGGGTTAAATATCTTACTCGATTCCAATTGTAGAAAGTACTATAAAATAGAAATGTCTCCCTCTTAACTTCCCCGCTTTTGCGTGATCAAGGCTAAAACAACGCGAATCGTACATATTTTGACATCCAGCGGCGCTTTCAAGAATGGAAACAAAATTTTTAAACGGATTTGTGATGGGTTCAAGGCGCTTGCTCGATATATGAGTTCTAATTATAGCGTGATTTTCAGTCTTCACACAAGACTTTCTATAGCAGTTCAAGTGCGATCTCCATCTTGGAGATCAGCCATAAAACCTAACTTAGCATTCATAAAATGCCGACGCTCCAAAGCTATCATCTCTTAATCGTCACAAATAGCAACCAAGTGTATTTCAGAGCGAATAGTTTATCGTACTTACAGCCTGAAAGCGCTAAGAAACTTTACTTAAGAACTGTATATTATAGAGATTAACCTTCTCAAGCATATTGCTCCACAATCATTAGTAACTACTCAAACTTGCAAATACATACTGCAGCTTAATCTATTTTAAAGTTATGTCTTATTAATCACTATTAATTCTACTATTTTTCTTGTTTATCCCACACCCGACTTCATCTCATCTCTTGTGTATCCATCATCGTGCATTTATGTAGGTACACATCTACGGCGTTTGCGGCAACTACAAATGCTCACGCAACACCGCCGACAAATGCTTCGATCTACTCGATCACGAATACAAATTTTACCTCGCCTTCGAGAATTCCAATTGCAAAGACTACATCACCGAAAAGTTCTTCGTCAACGCACTACAACGCAATGTTTTACCAATTGTAATGGGTGCACGTCCGGAGGATTATGAGGTGAGCTCACCACATCGTTCCTACATTCATGTCGATGAATTCGCCTCGCCCAAAGAATTAGCCGAATACTTGCACATACTCGACAAAGACGACGAACTCTACAATTCGTATTTCAAATGGAAGGGCAGCGGTGAGTTTATTAACACGTACTATTGGTGTCGCGTTTGTGCCGCACTGCATGACGAGGAGTCAATACGTAAACCGCGCTGGTACACGGACGTAAATGATTGGTGGCGCGGTCCCGGCGTCTGCACCAACGGTTCGTGGCGTAATTTTAAGGCGCGCAAGGATGTCATACGCGACGATTAGTGACGACTGCCGTTGGGTTATTGGCTGGCAATTGCAAGCATTGTTATTGAATATGTTAAGTAATAGTTTAAGGTCTCTTTATAACAAAAAACAACACAATACAAAAACAAAAACAAAAACCAAATAAATAATACCGAATTGCTTAGTGGATGGAATGCGTGCGGTGTGAACGTGAGTGCATGATTATACACATACATACATATATGCAAGCGTATATGTGTGTGTGTGTGTGTGTGTGCGTGAGTGTTTGTTGATATGATGCACAATGCGACGGACTCAGCAGCAGCGGCTAGTTGATTTTGGCGCTAGTCAGCTGTTGGCGGCACGTTTTTCAATAAAAAAAAAAGCATACACACAAGCAACATATGAACATAAATATACATACAAACAATTTATAAAAAAAAAAAAAAACAATTTATAAAAAAAATTAAAATATAACAAAAATTTGCTTACTTGCATTAGATAAAGATTGCATAAAGATTGTAGCAATTAATATTTGTAGCAACATTTTGTACACATACATACATGTATGTGTATGTGCACATGGTTATGCGCTTATGTAGAACTAAAGGCAAAAATTATCGCGTAATAGAAACCACGTAATTTTCGGATTTTTGTTTAATTCAATTTTTTTGCAAGCAAATAAATTTTATTAATGATTTACACAACAAATTAAACCAAATTACGTACATACATACATTTGATAACACGCACGCATTCATACATATTTCCGTACCTACATATGTATGTACAAGTATGTATGTATGCAGAAAGATATGTCGCATTGCGCTTTGTTTTTACCCATAAGAACAACATTTGTGCCGATTTTGCTGAAATTAAAAATTTTGCTTACCGAAATCGCGCATACAACTATACACATACATACATACAAACATACACTTGCTTATACTTATAAGTCACGTGTGTTTAGCTTGTAAGCAAATTATACGCTAAGTTAGGCAATTTTTTTATAGATGTGCGTAAGAAAAAATATCTCAATTACACAATAGCAATATGTATTTGTAAAATAGCATATATACACACACATACATTTAGGATAAGTGTAAATGCGCATAGTTACATACATATGTATGTAAATAGCTATGCACATATTGCAAAAAATATACATATGTGCATATGTTTTTGTGTTAGCGAGTATTGAAAACGTATCATACAAAGGTCGTGAAAATTCCAAAAAAAACAAAAAAATCAAAAAAAAAAAATTAAAAAAAAAAATGAGTACAAAAAAATGTATCAACAAAAATTCAAAATTTCTGAAAACTGAGTTAATTTTTAAGTGAGCATAAGATAATTTTTACATTTATACTCAAAAATTATAAAAACCGCCACCACATTTTAACTTAAACCCATACAAAACACAAATACATACATACAAGTAAGTTGTATTAGTTTGTAGGCAAAGTGTGCGTGTTTAAAAGAGTGTGAACGTTATTTTGCATGTGTAGTAGTTATCGCTTGTGCGTGTATGTATGTGTGCATATGAATCTTCCAACGATAAATAATACCCAGTTCCATGCATACCACTAACAAAGCAGTAATGACGGCGTCAAGCGCTTATAATTGTCGCAGAAAATTTTTTGTAAGTTTTAATCAACCAATTAAAGCCAAAGTGAATCCAATGAATCTAATTATTTGTAATATTTAACTTTTTAAGTTTGATCGAAAACTACTTTATCAGCCTTTATGGTCACTGCACGAGCGCGTGAAGAGATCGAAAACAATTCCTTTGCAAACATTTTTTTTTGCAGATTTTTTTCCTCAACAATTCACTACAAATATCTGCGCGCCCGGGTTTTCGCTCTACGCGCCTGATTACAGTTATTCCGATTCTAGTTGCCGTCGGCGCTTAAATCGATATAGAACTGCACATAAACTTAAAAAATCGGCATTTCATGTTACCTTTAACGGTATCCTATGCAACATTATTTTTAAAGTAACATAAATGTAAATCATTTACGCAGTTCAATTTTGTGTCGGTCTATTTTTAAGATTTTGTATATTTTTCATAGTGAAAAAGTAAAATTTGGAGTTTGTAATTTATATACAATATTAGTTTTTAGTATTTCAGCAATATGCACGTATGAAATCTTTATTAGATGATATACGAGCTATGTATATCTGCATGAAAAGAAGAAGCGATGCTTCAACATTTTTGAAAATAATTTAAATTTGATTAACAAAAAGAAATAATCGAAACTTTGTAGTGATTTTAGAACTTAGATTTTGGTGCGTCTACATAAGTACAGCCTATACGAAGCTCGCTTGTTGTTGTTATTGTTGCAGCGACAGAAAACATTTGCCAAATAGTTTCAGGAATCGTTTAAACGAGAGGCGGATCTACGTAAACGAAACGGAATTGCATTTTTAAAGGACTAAAGACTAACAACGCGAAGATCGCTCTATCTCAGCAGCCGTTTCGTTTTTCGAACACAATCTGATATTTTAACTAATTTCAAGAAAAGATAGATAAAAACTTATAAGATATAGTTTTTCATAACAAAAATACTTCATGTACAGTAAAACCTTCTTCTGACTGCTGAGTTTTTTTCTATCATAATTATTATTTTTTTTAATAATATTTATTGTTATTATTATTATTATTATAAATATTATTATTTTTTAAATATTATTATTATTATTATTTGTATTATTATTAGTTTGTAGGCATGGCACTTTAACCCTTTCTGATTCTGATATATATTGCTTGGACCAAAAATAATTTTAAAAGCTTGCAAGTGATGATGTGAGCCAATAAAATTCTCTTATTGTTGTTGTAACACCAGATTTACAAAATAATAATTATTAAATAATTTCAGAAAAATAACCACACTGATAATTTTAATTCTTTTAACAATAATTATATTAAAATAATATGTTTAACTTTTTTGTAAATAATTTACATACATAAGTATATATTAATTTTTATACAAATATTATATATATTTATGTCTACATATGTATATGTTTCCTTATGTGTGTTTACTTATATAACAAGCTCTAAACCGGTAAAAATTAACTCGCAACCACCACATAACTGTAATTTGCACACACACACACACACATGCATACAAACATAAAATAGCTAATATTCAAAACAAAAATATTGTAAAAAGGGACAAAAATATATAGCAACGCGTTTATTGTAACAAAAAAGCCATTTCAAACCGTTATAGGCGCTTTTCATTGTTAAACACACATACATACGACACGCATACATAAGCAACACAAAACAATCAGTAAACACAAATTCCTATTTTCTTTGTCGCTTTGTTAAGTTAATGTTTACACAACTTACAATCTATTATATCTGACAATATTATACACGTACATACATACAAACGCACATACTTACATATTTAACTAAAACCATGTACCAAGAGTTGATTGTATGTGTGCATACGCACAAATCTGTGTTTATATTTGTGATTTATTAAATATAAATGCAGTTCGCAGATAATTCGACAATTTTTTGGTTTCGAATAACAAATTTGTATGAACATTTTTACTTTCGTTTATATAAAAAGCAATATTTTTAAGCATTTATTTAATTGTAATATTATTTTACTGTGATAAATATTACGTAAATTACCAAAGGATGTAAAAATTAGCGAGAGATAATGCTGAAATAAAAATAAATCAAAGCAAACAGTTGCGTATTAATATTCTAAGAAAAGTGAGCAAAATAATCATAAAATTAGAAAATAATAAAAAATACGACTTTATAAAATGTTTTGGAAATTAATTCAAATATTTTGAGAGGTTATGAGAGTTAAAACAAAAGCTGATTTACAAAAACACACGTGCAATTTTTATAGCATAAAAGGGTATTAAATTCTCCTTATCTTGTTTTTAACCGCTATTAATATATGGTATAGTGGTCTGATATTGCCGGTTCTGACAAGTGATGTGATTTTAAAGTCACGAGGTGATCTCACTTAATTTTTAGGTTACTAACGTGCTTCGTTGTAACAAACATTTGTCTGATTTCGTTAACTTTCAATTCGCTCACATTGTTGATAAAAAAAACAAGAAAAAACGTTGACTTTGGTTACACCGTACCTAAAATACCCTTCCCAAATACAAAAGGTCCTTTACAAGAACTTAAGTTTAAGCACTCAGTTGGTATGTCAGCTATATGCTTTAGTAGTCCAATATCGGCGGTTCCGACTTGCCGCTTCTTGAGGAGAAAAGAAGGTGTGCAAAGCTACAAATCTATATCTTAAAAACTAAGGGACTAGTTCGCATATATACAGACGGTACTTAGGTTCGCCGACGCTTCCTTCTGGGTGCTGCAAACTTCGTGGCAAACTAAATATACACTGTTCAGGGTATAAAAAGTGAAAAGTGGTCATGATCTTGCCCTCTGATCGGTTTAATGTCGCTCTTAAACTACTTTCTTGCTCTCTTTCTCTCTTTATCTAACTACTACAGCTATTGTAGCAAAATTTGGTGGTGAACACTTGATTCTACAACGTGCAATCAGAAAAGAGCGTCATATGACCAGCCCAACTTGCTCATACCAGTATTATTAAACACGACTAAACTTTTGATAACTTGAAAAAAAACAAAATCAGAAATATAAACTCGATTTTGCTTTTAAAAAATACAAATTGGACCACAAGAAAATTTTTTCTAATATTATAACTCTTATTAAATTTTCAAAAACTTACCGTTTCGCGAATTACATGTCTACGTCTGTTCGTCAATTTATGCATAATCATAACTCGTATTCATATTCATGGAATTATAGCTTCTTTTCGGTATGTATTTATATTTTTAAAAAGTTCGTATACATAGAAGTGCATATGGTAAGGTAAACAAACAAAAAACATTCCAGCACAAAACAAAAACAAATAGTTCAAACTTGACAAGCTTTTAGCTGCAAAAGTAAATTTTTAATTTCTTTAAGATCGTTGCATTTGTTGCCACCGGCGCCAGCAACAACTTTAGACAAGACTTTACGTTTCAAAGCTATAGCCTCCACGCGTTTAGAGAGCTGAAAGTTCTAATATTAGTCGACGCAAACAGAAAAGTATAAAAAATGCCAACTCACCGCATAAGCACGCTTTATAATCAGTTGTGGCATGCCGGCTAATTTGGCGGCATTAAAACCATACGACTTGGGACATGCGCCTGCGGTGTATTTGTAAAGAAATGTCACCGTCTCTTGTGTGGGATCTTCGGTATCCTCGTTTTCCACCATGCAAGCCTACAAGTGACCGTGGTGAAAAAGATTAAGTGTTGAAAGCAAATGAATTGTAGTAATTATAGCGATATGTGTAACTTACCATGTGACCCAATGTTATGCGTTCGTCTTTATGGAAATATTCAATAAGATTGTGATAGTGCGTAGAGAAAAGTGTACGACATTTCAAATCTGCGAGATAGTTGACTACCGAAGCAGCGATAGCAGTACCATCGTATGTGGCCGTGCCACGTCCTGTTTCAATGCAAATATACAAGCAGTTTCTATTATTTCCAGCTGCATATTAATTATTATTATTGTAAACTTTACCTAATTCATCAAGCAGCACCAAACTGTTAACCGTTGCATGCTTCAATATCAGCGACGTCTCATTTAGTTCAACCAAAAATGTGCTCTGCCCAGCCATAATGTCATCCTGCGCACCCAAGCGTGTAAAAATACGATCGACCAGCGAAATGCGACAATGCTCGGCTGGCACATGCGCGCCCTTGAAGTTGAATAATAAACACAATTTTCAAAAATTACAATGCATATCAAACTTACGATTTGTGACATTACTACTAACAAGCCCACTTGCCGCATTAGCGTACTTTTACCACCCATATTCGGGCCTGTTAGTATGGAAAGTGGTGCTGTTGTCGCACCCGTGCCTAAAATGAGCCCATTCGGTATGAAAGTGTCCGCAGCGGCGCACGGATGATAACCCTCTGCAATGTCTATAAACGGCTGCTTATCGGCACTTTGCTCGTATAGCTCAGGCACACAGATGACTTGTTGTGCGCGTGCGTACTCTGCCAACGAGGCTAAAACATCAAGATTGGCAACACAATCAACGCATTGCTTCCAGAGTTCATAGTGTTTGGAGAATTTTTCAAAAATACGACGCGATAAATCTTTTAGTATGACATCACGTTCGGTTTCGGCATGTTGCAATTGCTTTAAAAGTGACTGCAATATTCAATAGATGTGGTAAGTATATACTGGTCACAAAAATTGCGGTGTTTAATTGTGCACATAGTAACCTACACGTGTTTCATTCGTTGAGAAGCGTCTCACAGGCTTGTTACCCTTCCGCTGACCTTCCAATTGGTAGGCTTTACCCGCCTTCCTAGCTGCATTTTCAGGCACCTCAAGCTGGAAGCGATTCTTTTCGCCACCAGGTGTTAAACGACAGCCAAAGAACTTCTCTTGCTCAATAAGATAATCCTTGAAGGTGTCATTTATGTTTTTAATCTTCGCTAATGCCTCATCGTAATCTGCGTCCACGCCTTGTTCAGGTGCAATTACACCGGTTTGCGCACCGGTCTCGTGATCGAAAGCATTCTGTTTGGCAGATGTTAGAATTTACATTTATAAAACTGAACTAAACAAGAAAAAACGTTAATTTCGGTTGCACCGAAGCTATAATACCCTTCATATATACAAAAAATTCTTTACAAGCACTTGATTCCGATTATTCATTTTGTATGGCAGCTATATGCTATAGAGATCCGATCTGAACAATTTCTTCTGAGATTGCAATATTGTTTTAGGTCATAACTCATGCTAAATGTCGTGAAGATATCTCATCAAATGAAAAAGATTTCCATACAAGCACTTGATTCCGATTATTTAGTTTGTATGGCAGCTATATGCTATAGTGATCCGATCTGAACAATTTCTTCGGAGATTGCATTATTGTTTTAAGTCATAACTCATGCTAAATTTCGTGAAGATATCTCATCAAAAAAAAAAGATTTCCATACAAGCACTTTATTTCGATCGTTCAGTTTGTATGGCAGCTATAAGCTATAGTGGTGCGACATATGAGCAGCTTCTTGGGGACAAAAGAACGTGTGCCAAATTTCAAATCGATATTTTAAAAACTGACAGACAGACAGACGTACATGACTAAAACGACTCAGCTCATCACGCTGATCATTTAGATATATATTTTCTAGGGTCTCCGGCGTTTCCTTCTGGGTGTTACAAACCCAGTGGTCAACTTAATATACTCTATTCGGGGAATAAAAAATGTTTCATGCACATATTGTACCTTGAAAAATTCCAATTCTTTTGCCATGTCAGGAAAGCCTCCAGCTGGCTGCAACTGCGTCAAACGTTTCATAAGTGGCGACTCAAAACCGTTAAAAAGCGTTGGCAATTCCATTAGCGCTGCGAATCCCTTCAATATGCCAATAAAGTTTTGTATTTTTTTCTTATTATACAACTTCTCTTCAAATAGTATAGCACGTCCGTCCGGGTGATCCTGCGATATACGCTTATTACCGAATAAATGTATTTGCGCCAGATGTCTTTCGAAATCAGGCATTGGCGCCAACAAAGCGCGTAAATCTTGCAACGCCATATTGTGCTCTATTAGTTCGGTAATTGCTTGTTGTCGTTCGACAATCACCTCTAACTCACAGCTCGGCGAACATATCCAATGATGCAGCAAACGTTTGCCGAACTTCGTACAACAATTATCTAGTGTAGATTGTAGTGAATACTCTTCGCCGGTAATACGTAGATTGGCCAGCGTCGTAGCATCTATGACCATATGGCGGCGCCGAGCGGCTTTTTGCTGCACTGCTTGTCCCTTTGCATCATTTAACGACTCATTCAATATGTCTGGTGGAGTGTAGAGGTGGTAGCGTGCCATCGACAGCACCTTTTCTTCTAGTTGACAACGTTGCAAATATAATATGCATTGACCCAGCGCTTTTAATGCTAGCTTGCAGTCATCACGCGGCGTTAAACCCAAATGATCAGTTTCGGATTGCATTGTACGCAACGCTAATGGCCAAAGATCTGTACTAGTTGAGTCTTCTGAAAATTTGGCAAAATAATTCTCAGCGAGATATTTCAGTGTCTTTTCAGCACTGCATACTTTTGAGCCATTGGCAGGTAATGGATCTTTGAGTATGCCGGAAAGCATGGTACGGAATATTTCCTGTGTTCGCTCAGAAACAGAGCCACGTTCAAAAATTAACTAGAAATGTAGTGAGCAGTTATATTAATTAATTTTATTACAACTCCAGTTATTTTCATTAGCATACCAAAACTGGCATATGATGCGAGAGTAAAGTTAATAAACGCGAACCGTTTTTGTCATCTTCAAATTCGCCAGTATAAAAGTCGCCTATTGAAGTGTCTACATAACAAATGCCATATTTACTGGAGTTGACCTCATTCTATCAAAAAATAAAATAAAATAGCAAATAAATAAAACCAAAATAGAATAAGAAATAAAAGATAAATTATAAAAAAATATTAAAAAAAAAAAAAAATTTTAAAAATATATATGTATGTATTTAGAAAAAATATATATGTATGTATTTTAAAAAAATATATATGTATGTATTTAATAAAAATATATATGTATGTATTTAAAAAAATATATATGTATGTATTTAAAAAAATATTTATGTATTGTATTTAAAAAAAATATATATGTATTTAAAAAATATATATATGTATTTAAAAAAAAATATTATAAAAAAAAAATATTATAAAAAAAATAAAAAATAAAAATTTATTAAATACAAATTTATATAAAAAAATATTTAGAAAAATATATAAATCAAACACAAAAAAAATATATATAAAAAAAATATATATAAATGTATAAAAAAACATATAAATATATAAAAAAATATATAAATATATAAAAAAAATATATATTAAATAAATATATGTTAAAATTAAAATTCTAAAATGCTACTACCTTTTCGACCACAGCCAACATGTAATTGGGCTGGTAATGTGGTGTTATCTGACATTGCGTTCCAAAGACTTGTGTACCACGATTGGATATCTGACATATTTCTCGACGCACCACTTTATCAAATTTCGTAGGTTTGATCTTTTTGCAACGCTCGCTCATCATTTCAGTTGTTTCAGTTTGTTCCACACGTGCCACTTTATAGCCGCGGTCAATGAGTATACTAGACATTTTGTCGAAGCTTACTTCCGGCGAACCGGAATGTGCGAATTCTCCACGCATATAGACGAAACCTAGCTCTTGCACACCAACTTCCGCATCCATATGATATAGCTCATAGAATTTACCCACTTTAAAGAAGAGCACACAATCATAGTTATCTGACTTCAAGACCCACCATTGACGCACACCCTGAAAATGTATCCAATTATCAATGAGTTCATGAAAATATTAAAAGCATATTTTTGCCACCACTAACAGGGGATAAAGAGTTCAAGTATTTGTCTGGCACATACAATGTAGTGGGATCATAGTCCGGATGGTCGGGGCGTCTGCCATTCTTATCTTTTATTTTATCTGGCTGCAAAAAATCAAGCTTTTGATGTGGCCACACTACTGGCTCGTCCAATGTGGACGTTGTGCACACAATTTTCTCATATTTTGCATCATTTTTGGCAGTCGCTTTGGCATCTGAGATAGTTGCTGAGGCTTGCAAAGCTGATAACTTTTCCATGAAACTACTCTTTTCCCGTTTAGGTTTTTTTTGCGTTGGTTCATCAGTTTTCTTAAAAAAGTAAATAAATAGATTAATAAACAACTCCGAAGATATATGTTGGACCTGATATATGGTCAACCTTAGTATGGGTTTTAGCAAGTGTTGACGAATCATCGTCTTCACTACTACATGTGTTATCCTCGCCGCTTGGCTTATAGTCATCGCCACTATTATTCTTCCCACTTCCGTTTTTATTCACTTTGATTTCCTCTTCATCATCGGACAATATTATACGATGTCTTTTATAAGTTGGACGTTTAATTATAATACTTTCATCGTCCTCATCAACATCCATTGCATTACTCTTACGCTTGCTCTGATTAGCCCCAACATCTAACTTTCGTTTAGCTAAAGGTCCATTATCTTCATTGCCACGTCCAGTTTGCAAGTTCTCCTTCTCCGCTGCAGATTTTTTGGTTTCCTCCTCACTGGGTGTTTTGGGTATATTATTTGGCGTTCGTGGTGAACGCGAAAAGTACTTGAAGAGATTATTATTAGGCGTACCGGCACTACCACTTTTATTTAATTTCTTCGACATTTTTCTCTGAATTAATTATATCACACTAGACAACTAGGAAGAAAATGATGTCCTGCGCAAAACGAAATCAAAGCTTTTGTTTTATTTTCGCATAATGCGATAAAGACCCGCGCAATTTGATGACATTTGAATTTCTGCGTTACAGTGATACCTCGCTGAAATGTCTTTAATAGCACTACCCCATTTTTATTAAACACGTATATATATGAGTAGTAATTACAATTTTATAAATAACAATCTTTACCGTTTATTTGAACAAGACATTATAACCTAAACTAAACTTAATAAAAACGTAACAATAATTCTCTTTGTACAATTTATTCTATAACGCTTTCAAATACGTATTTGGCAACACAGTCTAATGTTTTTGTTTACATACGCAAGCAAATGCCAAAATACAGCTGTTTCGTTATTAGTTGTCAAACAACGCGTTGTAAACGTTTTTCAACAATTATTGAATACAGTATAGTGTTTTTAAATATTCTTTTAAAATATAAATTAAACTTTTTAAAATGTCTTTAGCCGATGAACTGCTAGCTGATCTAGAAGAAGACAATGATAACGATTTGGACGAGTTACAAAATGTAAGTAAAAAATTTCAACATTTATATTGCAACAATAAATGCAATTTCGTGCAGATGGATGAAGAAGATGAGCCAGAAAAACCACAAGAGATATCAGAAAAGCTACTGAAGCCACAACTTAACCTAATGGAAGTTGATGTGCAGGTACAATCCATAAGAGATCTTTGTAAATTGCGTGATTCTGAACGCCTACAGTACGTGCTAAAACAAATTGAGCAGTATGGAAGTAGACAGCGTACCTCTGCGGAGATGCTAGGAAATGTGGAGTCCGATCCAGAGTATCAGCTAATTGTTGAAGCCAATGCAATTGCGGTTGATATCGATAATGAAATTTGTAAGATTAGCACGTAAATTATTTTGCTGAATTTTGAAGTTAAAATGACCTTTTAATTTTTTTTAGCCATTATACACAAATTTTCCAAAGAGAAATACCAAAAACGTTTTCCTGAATTAGACTCGTTGATTGTTGGCGAAATTGAATATTTGTATGCGGTAAAGGAATTGGGCAATGATCTAGACCAAGTAAAGAATAATGAGAAATTGCAAGCCATTTTAACGCAGGCAACCATAATGATCGTTTCAGTGACAGCTTCGACCACGCAAGGGTAAGTGGAAGTCTGAATATTTACATTCATAGCTTATAAAATACAGCAAATAATATTTTGTATTTTTAGCACTGAGTTGACCCCCACCGAAAAGGCACAGATTGATGAAGCTTGTGAAATGGCTATTGATTTAAATAATTACAAATCTCATATTTACGAATACGTAGAAAGTCGTATGACCTTTATTGCACCCAATTTATCAATGATCATTGGTGCATCGACCGCAGCAAAATTACTGGGTATTGCCGGCGGATTAACAAAGCTTTCGAAAATGCCTGCTTGTAACGTGCAAGTATTGGGCTCACAAAAGAAAACTTTAGCAGGGTAAATGATTTATAGTACTTTTGTTACTACCTTGGCTTATTTTAAATATTTATAGTTTCTCCAAAACACAAATGCTACCACATACCGGCTACGTTTACTTCTCACAGATTGTGCAAGATACTCCACCGGTTAGTAGATATTATAAAATATTCATTATTGACGTTTCTCAGACATCTCTTATATATTTACAGGATCTCAGACGAAAAGCGGCACGTTTAGTTGCAGCTAAGGCTGTACTCGCTGCACGTGTTGATGCTTGCCATGAGAGTGTGCATGGCGAAGTAGGCTTAAAGTTCAAGGAGGATATTGAAAAAAAGTTGGATAAGTTGCAGGAACCACCGCCAGTCAAATTTATCAAACCATTAAGTAAGCCCATCGAGGGTAGCAAGAAAAAACGTGGTGGCAAACGTGTGCGTAAGATGAAGGAGCGTTATGCTCTTACTGAATTCCGCAAACAAGCGAATCGCATGAACTTTGGTGATGTAAGTGGGCAGATTTCGAAATTTATTGCAAATTATGAGTTGATTAAAAACAAAACACTTTTTAGATCGAAGAGGATGCCTACCAAGGGGATTTGGGCTATTCGCGCGGCACAATTGGCAAAACTGGCACCGGTCGCATACGTTTACCACAAGTTGATGAAAAAACCAAGGTGCGAATTAGCAAAACGCTACAAAAGAATTTACAGAAACAGCAGGTCTACGGTGGAAGCACTACTGTGAAACGACAAATTTCTGGTACAGCTTCAAGTGTCGCTTTTACACCATTGCAAGGTTTGGAAATCGTAAATCCACAAGCGGCTGAGAAATCTCAAACTGAGAATAATGCTAAGTACTTTTCCAATACATCTGGTTTCATATCTGTAGGCAAACGTACCACATAAAGTTTAAAATAAAAACAAAAGATATTGAATATTATATAAATATTATATTATGCGAATTTGAGCTAAAACATAACACAAAATGTACACCTTTTGAATAGTCAATATTATAAAATTAATCATACACAGCAAAAAATATTGAACATGTACACGAAGAAGCAAAATACAAATTGATAGAAACAAAAATTAGAATTGTCCAAGCATAAAGTTAAGCTCATATAATAGATTGAAGAGATTCTTAAAAAACATAGCACCGGAATGTGCACGCAAATGCTTCCAAAGGCATATATACGCATGTATTTAAAAGGAAGCGGCAATTAGTCGTGAGTGGTCTATAATTATAACCTGCAGTCTGGTAAATTCATGTAATAAATTTGAAAATTTTCGTAAAAAATATTGCGCATCGCGTTTTTTGTTAACTCAGCTTTCCTATTTCCAATTTACGATGAAGTGCTTCTAACGAACTGTTCAGGAAGACGGCAATAATCCCGGCCACAGTAAAAACCCCACCGATTATAGAACAGCAATTCGTGGCAAAGTGACCAAACGATCTACGTAGAAAAATATTCAGTCATGAACTCAAAAAGAAAAAGGAAAATTTTTGGTGTTACCTTTGCTTTTCCTCATATTTTACCATCAATGGCGATAATTCATAGCTGAAGAAAATGCCCGGCATCCCACGCTCCCTATTCGAAAGGTCCTTCTTGTAGCGCGTCACTGAGAACTGGTTGGTATGTATGGGTGGGCTCTTCACTTTTGCATACATTGTAGGCACGATTTTCAAATAGTAATTATACATTTCACTCTTTACATCTATAAAGAAAATATATAAATATGCATATTTACAAAAACAATTATATCTTTCGAAAATTATTAAGGAAGTGCAAAATTTAAATTTACTGTTTCTTCTCCAAATTACAATATGTCACAACTAGAGGGCGCTGTGCATTAATCAATCTCATTAGACTAATTTTACCATGAGTTATTAACTTGTACAAAACTTTCCTTAAAAATTGACAATATATTTAATATTGAATCGTTTAGAAATATAATTAAGGATAATTAACAAATTTTAAATTTTTACTGCTAACCTGAGCGCAGAATGTTAAATTTATTTTCGGTGATTTATTTTTGTCGTTCTCTGTGGTTTTTCTGCTCAGTATCGCACATTCGCTGTCATTTTTCTCTTTGTCATTATGACATTTCTAACACAAAAAAATTAAACGGCACCGTACGAAATCGAGTGTAATTTGCATGGAAGAAATTCTGGAAGTCATAAAATCGGTTGAAAACAACAAAACGATTTGCGAATATATAATTTTACGCTTTAATTTGGACAAACTAAAATTAACTTTTGTCTACCGATAAACAAAAACATAATTTCAAGTGCAACACACTTACTAATCAAAGTAATATATCCATCTAAATATAATGCCTTTGCCTAGTGGTGTTTATGGCCAAGCACAAGGCCCATCATGTTTTGATAAAATGAAGACTGGATTCACAATTGGCTTTTGCGTGGGCATGGCAAGTGGTGCACTCTTTGGCGGCTTCTCCGCATTACGGTTAGTATTGGGCTTAAAAACAAAGCGGCTGATGCAACTTCATTTAATTACATAATGGGCTAGCAAAATGCGGCTCAAAGATTTCAATTCGGACAAATATAAATTTTTTGGGAGTTTAATAACTTGTCTACTTTGCAGGTATGGTTTGCGCGGACGTGAGTTAATAAACAATGTGGGAAAAGTAATGTTGCAGGGTGGAGGAACATTTGGTACATTTATGGCTATTGGTACCGGTATTCGTTGCTAAAATAAATCATTTTGTAAGGCATGCATGTAACAACGACATGTCAAACATATTTTCGGGATTTTTACGTAATACTAAGTTCTATGTAATCATTTAATGGACTTCAGTTTAGTAGTTACTTACATATTAATAAACATGTATTTAAAAAAAAAATATTTTTTTGTTTTTGAAATTTTTTTTTTTGAATAACGAATAATAAGGTATTATTGAATGGATATAAAAACTTATTTCAGATTGGTTTGAAAAATGTGCGAATTTTCACTTCACTTACCTTTGTCTGATTCAACATGTAGCCCATCGAGCGGATGCGTCTTGGCAAATTCAATTTTATCACCAAAAGACAAGTGATTAATTGTGTGGTCCAGCTTCACATCGGAGAATTGAAAGTCATGTATATGAAATTGCTTAATGGAGAAGCTGTTGCCAGGTGCTATATGGAAACTACCCGCCATCTGAAATTTTGTTTAAAAACAACATTTACTACACTTATTGCATTTATCGGCACTTATACTTACTCTATTGACTTCTAAGTGGCCTTGCACTCGACAACCTTCTTTAAATGCGTCAATATCATTGCGTTTAAACTGGTCCTTACATTGCTCGATTTTATCAAATTGCACATTCCACCTCCTGTGGCGATAAGCCTCTAACACCTCTTCGCAAGTATTGCAGCACCTAAATGGGAAGAAAAACTTTCAAATTTCCCCTTAAAAATCTTTTAATATATCTATGACACGTACTGGGTACTATTATGTTCAGCGCCGTAGCAACTACCACAGGTGCTATTTTTATTTGATGGCGACACAGCAACAATTTCTTTTATGGGTTCGGTTTCTTTCAAAGGATTACCCTTTAAATCTAGACGGTGCTTGAAAATATCATGATCAACTTGTAGATGTTGATCACCTGAAGAATCCATGGCATCTAGTGAGACATCTACAAAAACAAAAATAATTGTAAATCAAACGTGTAAATGAAATTTAATTACTTACAGCTGCAAGCTAAATTGTGTATTGTTAAATCCAAATTGATACGTAGCTTGTGATTGCGGGTAGTGTCTACAAACAGCTCCTCTGTGAGGTTCGGACGCATATAGGCAATACATTCTAGAAATATCAGTATAACAATGATGCTGGTACTGATTAAGGTAACTGAAATCAAATGGGGAAATTAATTTGCTGAATTTCTTTATAATTTAATAAAAATTTACCCGCAGCACCGCTTACAGTGCGCACACTAAAATCCTCGAGCGTACGTGGATATGCATCCAACCGGCGGAGCACATCCGCGATTCTCATGTTTCACCGTAATTCCACAGTTATTGTAATTATGTACTAAAAAACGGCTACAAACCTAAATTCTCGATCTTAACGATACTCAACTGTCGTCTTTTTTACAGATTAATCTTAACAAACATTTTTATGAAACGAAATTGAAGGCGGAACAAATTGCTGTGCTGGTAAAGAAAAAGGGCACGTTTGTTATTTTGCTAGTTGTTTTTTCTGCTAATTCCCTGCTGTGTATGTGTGTATGCATATTTACGAATGTCACAGAAAGTATAGAACGATAACAAGTTGATTTGATATTCGACGCAAGTTTACCAACAAATTGTTTATAATATATAAAAAAAATAGTTTGTAACATTTAAATTTTACACATAATTAAAAAATCTAATTGAATTACGTGTTATTAAAAATATACATAAATAAAACTTATTTCTCTAGTAAAATGCTGCCAGATTTAATAAGTTAAATTATTAACTTACTGTAGAGTTTGTATACAATATACCTCAATTAGTAAAAGACCTAAATAAAAATATATCAAGTTGTTATATGAAATTGAGTGTACATTTCTACATTTCTTGCATGTAAACATGTCTTTAGGAAACTTTCTTTTATCTATATGGCCATATTTTATAAATTCAATAAATTTTGCTCGTTCCTTGCACAAGTCGTCGCTTCGTGCCATTCGTTGACTTGCGTTCGCCGCGAACGGTAATATTTGTAGAAATCTTAAAAAATCGCGATATATATATATACATATATACCAATCGCTTCGAACACTTTTATTTAAAACGCATTAGGGATATTATAGGCGTTTTACTAAACAAAAGTAAAATTGCAGTATCAGTTCTATTACATACTATAGTTTTGAAAATAGAATTATTTTGTGAAAAATAGTGCTCGCACAAGCCTGCAAAACCAGTTGAGGCAAAGTTTTTAATTAAAAAACTGTCGTGTTTTTCAATATTAAACGGATTGTTTGAATAGTGGTAGCCTCAACTAAATTAAAACCAAATTATTGGTTTGATTAGACACCTCCTTCGAAAAATTTCTTTGGTTGAGAGTTTTAATTGTATTCACTTGTTTTAATTACATTTCGAACACTAAAAAAAAGTATTTACGCTCACTACAAAGCAGATAGATTTATAACGCACATATCCAGCCGTCCGCAGATTAGTGATACATTTATAAATAAACAAAAAGTGTGGAATTAAAAGTAGACTGCGTATATCAAGCGCCCAAAAAGCACACACACACATATACTAAAATCCAACAAGATGACCTCGACTCCACCAAAAATGGGTGAAGATTTGCTTGGCGGTAAGTATTTGGACAATTGTGCATACATGTATTTTATATTGTTAATAAGTCCATAAGAAGTATCTGTGTAAAAGTCGCAAATCAATTCCATGTTTTTTTTTGCCTTTGCGATATTAATAAATCGTTGCTATTTTAGAAGCCGCTCAACTCAGCAGCCATTTTTGAAAGCTTTCTCGTCATTTTGTCTGGCAATTTTTTAGCAACTACATTTGCTAGGTGTTGTTAGTTGGTATTTTGAAGTGTTGTTTACCTTTTAACGGCGTCTAACCAGCGAGTATCTCTTCGTGGCTAACTTTGTGTTTGTGTTTTATTTACATAGGTACATACCAGTTTTCTTACCATTACTTATCTAGTTTCATGTTTTTGCATTTGCGTTTTCTTATTTACTTCTGTATTTGTTGACTTTTCAATGGTAGAATAGTTTAGAATTTGGTATTGTTTCGCTTATTTGCAGTGTCATTGTGTGGTGCGAACTACAGTTTACTATGCCTTTTATTTGCCCGAAATTATTTACTTAAATAATATACAAATTTTATTTTTTTTTACCACATTACATAATACAGGCCTTAAAAAAACAATACAGTTTTTGCTATAGAATATATAATAATCCATTTGTTTTTCCCAACTCAATTCAAGCTTAGAAAAGAACATAACAAGAGTAGACGATGTTAGCGCAGGCGCTATTTTGGACAATGCGAAAGTAAAATAGAGAACTGAGAAGATAAAATTGTGTGCTTGCCTTGGTAAACACAGGAATTTCTAAGGTATATATTGAATGCTGTTGCTCATATTTGGTATTACGAATAACCGCAAATAATATATTTGGGTTTAGCTCATTTGTTTTGCTAGACTTTTCTGTTTAGTATAAACATGTACATAGCTAAATGTACTTACTTATGTATATGCAACGCATTCGAAAGACTGTCGGACTCCACCACCTCTGCATCTGCTTGTGGTTCCGGTTTTTGCGTCTTTGTATTGACGCCATTTTCATGTTGTCGACACACACGTCAGCTCAGTTACACTGTGCTCTTGCAACGGCACGTAGTCACTTATGGCTCTTATAACGAAGTTAAAAGCAAAACAAAAGTTTCCAAAATAAACAGATAGGTTCTTCAAATAATGAGCATGTTGAGCGTTAAGCGAGTTTTAACATTTAGTGTAATTCAAATGGTGATATAATTTTTTAGAAAGAAAATCAATTTTTTGTATTTATATTTCTTTCTCTGATTTAATAGTTAAGCAATATATTTTATCAAAGTTCTATAATAATTGTTTTTGTTCCTCACATCCTTTACTTCTTCACACTTTAATTCTCCGTCTGTACGAATGCACGAATTATATAACTTATGTACGTATATACAATGCATTTACGTCCATTGACGTCATAGCTTTATACTATAATTTAATGCATAGCTATGTAAGTACATTGTTGGTATTTACTATTTACCAAACGAACCACTTCTTATACAATTTTTGTTCATGAATATTCCAAATGCAGGTTCTATGTAATATCGAAGGCAATTTTTTTTATTGTTTACTATAATAGTAATTGTAATAAAAAAAACCTTCGGTTGCGAAAAAGAAAGAAAAAGAAATTTCAATGCAAGAACTTGATTTTCATCGTTCAGCTACTATATGCTATAGTGGTCCGAAAAAGTCTCAAAAGGTGAAAAAAAGCCTCCACCTATGGATGTATTTAAATTCGGATATTCACAATAAAAATTGAAAGTTTATTCACCTATATGAGTATGTACATACATATATGAATACAATTGTAGACATTTCTGAAACAATTATATACTGCACTACTTTGTATATTTTTCTGAATGCCTTGCGTCGTAAATAAAGCTTTTTCATGAGCGAACTGCATTTTCAGTTTTTTTTTTATATTTAATTATTCTTATTAATTTACTTTTATACATACACATTTGTTTAATCATTTATTCTTAATATTTTTTTTAAATACATACTTATAAATTGTATACTAAATATTTAATTATAACTAAATACCTGTTTATAAATTATGTACATAGATACATACTTATGTATGCTTTAAAATGTATTTAGTAATCAAAACATTTTCATATCTTGTACATTCACAATGCGTAAATAATACTATGAACGCACATTAAAAAAAAATTTATAATTTTATAGTATGCATAACCTTTCTCCTTTTGTGCTATAATTTTGATCTGTATATTTTCTTTTTTGCTATATGCGTCGCATCATTTACTTCCTACCATTTGGCGCCTGTGTATCTGTTATGTCGATTTCGTATTTCACGTAGAATATACATACATTCATACACCTGAAATGGTGAATGTTTTTATTGCCTTCAATCGGATACCAGCTGTCGATGTACATATACTTCCTTTGTTTATTTATTTAAAAACGCAGTCTTCTTGCTACTTACTTTTTCCACATGCTTTGTTAGTATCATTTTTGATGTGCTAATAAACTTGTGAATACAATAATTTAGCTTCGTCATTTTGTTTGTAATTTGCACAAAAAAGAACACAAAAAACAGGTAAGAAATGTTAAGTACCGCTAAATAACGCTAAGTAGATACTTATAGGATGGTTTATGAATTTCACCATAACAATTAAATCAAGGTTCCTCTAGGAGAAAGATTATTATTACTGACTATAATTAACTATATAGTAAAATTTAAAAGTAGCTTTTGAGTGAAAATCATAGTTATATGTATGTGCATATATATACATGATCAGCGTGATGTGCGGCATCGATTTTGCCATGTCCGTTTGTCTGTCTGTATACACTCAGTTCTTCAGTTTTTGAAATATCGATCTGAAATTTTGCTAACGTCCGTTTCTTCCCAACAAGTTGCTCATTTGTTGGAAACGCTGATATATGACCACTATAGTAGCTGCCATATCAACTCATCGTTCAACATCAATTTCTTCTTATTTTCCAATGCAACACTACATTCTCCAAATATATTGTTCACATCGGAAAACTATAGCATATAGTAGCCATACAAAAGTATCGAGCTGAACGAAGTTATTGTATGTAAATTTTTTGTTTTTTTAATTAAACAAATCACATAGAGTACATATGCATCCATACATACATATGTACGTATTTATAACATGCATACGTCAGCGCATCTAATGTATTTCCCTTACTATGGTAAATGTTCAATTGCATTATTTATTGACATTACGAGGCAATTTTCACCGCTGCTGTATTTGTTATTTTTTAATATTGATTTTCTACTTGAAAGCATATGTTTTTCAATGTCCATTTTTTACTGCTCAACTATTAAGTTTTGGTTCTTTTGGTCTATTCACTTGTGTAAACATTACTGACGTTGCGCTTGTTTTTAGACCCCTTCGCTTGTCTCAATCTGCTACCAACTGCTTGAGACGTCGCCGCTCGTAATGTAAACAATTTTTTTTTGTGGCATTCCGATTTTCATCTAACACTTTGTGCACAAAATTTTTGTTTTATCAACACGCCTCATTTTTGCTTTTTTCAACTTGACTTCTGTTTACTTCTCGTTGACTCTTTAGCACTTGCAGTCGGGTTTACGTTTATCTTAATATTCTTGTTAACAGCTGAGTTTATTGAACGCTACAAACACATAGTATAAACTATTTATATATCTACACACATAATTTATAATTACCAACTTTGCTTCGCCCACAGTGAGTCTAAAAACTAGTTCAACCGCATTTTTCATAATAATTCATTCATAATTTTTTTCTACTGCCACTTAACTGTCAATTTTTTCTTCTCTAAAAATAATTGATTTATTTATGTATGTTTGCAATTGAATATCTGTGTACATATATAATAAAACATATCACAGCCGGTTTTTAGCGATATTTTTTTCAGCATATGCGGTATATTTGGCACATATTTATGGGCGTGCTTCAACTGGTTAAGCATCTACATTCACACGAACGTACATAAACATATACATACTCTACATTATTTGGTTTTTCGCTCACGTAAAACTGAAATTTATAGCATAAATAAAAATCAACATGTTGGTATATATACTTATGTATTTATATACATATATAATTTTGTTTTTTGTTCTCTAATACTTATGTACATATGTACATATGTTCAATACTGCCTTTGATGTGCCCCACTTTAACACAAACGCGTATCAATTTCTGCTTACTGCGTAGTAAACCGGCATCGTGTTTTTAGCAAGCCCCTTGATAGCGAGTGAAGTGTTTGTATTTCATCACTGTTCCACGCGCTGTGCGATAGACTTGGCTATGTATAAAAACAAATCAATGTATGATTAATTCTTTACTATTTTTAGACACAACAATTTGAAGAGTACTGCTATATGTGTATATAAATACATTTAAGTTTGTTTAGCTAATTCTCTTTACGAGTACCCGTAGACGTTACGAGCTACGTTTTCTATAGACGCCGCTCATTGCCTGTCTATTGTTCGCCATATGCATGTGCAGGTGTAAATGGTGTAAATAGTATGCCAGTTTGACATCACGTACGCTTTTCATATATTGCAGTGGTTGTCACCTTGCCACTATTATATAGTTGTGAACCTGACTGTACGTGTTGCATGTAATTTTGCGGCTTCGCTTATGGCAAACGCATGTCTGCCATTGCTTTTCAATGTGTACCTGGAATTTTTTAAAATTTATATTTGAAAAAAATATGCACATATGTATACCTGTATGACAGCACTTCCTTTACCTACATTAATGTTAAGTGTAAACCTGATCGGCATCATGAAGCATCAAGTGTTAAATAAAAAAGTTCGTACATTGATGAAGTCAAATGTCAAACATACATACATACCTATATTCAAAAGCATATTAAAATCCAACAGTTATTATTACAGAGTTTTGTAAGGTTTCTAGCACATTTTTTCACAGAACTTTATATTGGATACCAATGGTAGCCATATTTTACATATAGCTTAATAAAAAATAGCAGCTCTTATATTATTTACAATTGAAAATATGAAACATAAGTTGCGGAAAAAATTATTCAAAATAGTTGTTGAGGTTAAGTTAATGCTGTAACACAACATGCATTTCTTCAATGGATATTAACAGCGGACTGTACATCCGCTAACTTTTTCGAATTTTCGTATGACTTTACATTACAGCAAATGTTATTATGTTAACTGCGGTTAATTTAGTGCTGTTAAAAGCAGTATACATAGTTGAAGCGGTTGGCTGCAAAACAATCTTTGATCTTCATTTTGTCCTTCAGACGACCGAAAAATATTTAATGATCTCGCTCCCTAAAATGTGAAATGCGAACTAAGGAAGCCAAACACGAAGAAATAGCTGCCATCACTAACCTCTCAGCTCTACCCAACAGGTACATTACAGTGCTTTTCGAACAATCACTTAGCGAACAAAGCCAGTGCCATCAGCTACACTTGCAAAAAAAGAATAAATTAATATGTTTTAAATGCCTGAAGCCTTACTGCAATTTAACTGTGTTTGCTACAAAATTATGCCGGCACAGCGTGAGACTGAAGTGATATTAAAAACAGGTTGAAAATGTTTTTTTTTTTTGTACTTAAGAAAGTTCTAAGAAACGCATCTTAGCGGTTATGTTTGAAAATGTACATAAATATTGTAGACCATAGATCATGGCTTCTTACCATATTTGAGAAAAGCGCGTTTAAAGATAAACTAATGGAATCGCTTAAACTGAGCGGCCAGAATTTAGAAAGCTGTAACTCAAGAACTATTTCAAATATCGATATAAAGTTTTAGTATGTTATTTTTAAAGGTATAACCTATGGAAATAGATCATGGCTTCTTACCATATTTGAGAAAAGCGCGTTTAAAGATAAACTAATGCAGTCGATTAAACTGAGCGGCTACAATTTAAAAGGCTGTAACTCAAAAACTATTTCAAATATCGATCTAAAGTTTTAGTATGTTATTTTTAAAGGTATAACCTATGGAAATATGATTTTTTTTATTTATTAATTTTTTTTAATTATTATTTTTTTTTATTTATTAATTTTTTTTTTTTAATTTTTATATATTAATTTTTATTTTATTTTTAAATTTTTTTTATTAATTTTTTAAATTTTTTTTTTGAAATTTAAAAAAAAAATTTTTTTTTAATTTCACACTGGGTGTGCATCGTAATACGTATCGTAATTTTTAATAACTAGGTAGCAAATAAATGCAGCTAATATGCTGTGTTCTTAGCTGCTGTGCCACTTAATTTCCAGCCATTCCTAACGAGTAAATTGTAAAAGTCTGTCAATATAACTAAAGTAAACCAAATGCAATTATTTAAATAGCATGTTTTGCTGAAAACAACTGAGTAACGTGTGTATATTATGACACCTGTTGTTTACCTCGATATTTGAGTACTAGTCAAACCACAGTGCGTTATAATTCTATGGTAATTGATACCGCGCAGTTGGTTATTGAGTACTCCAGTTTGCATTTACGCATTACTGTGCTTTAATGCATGCAATTAAAATATAAAAGCAACAAAAACTAACTGATATCTATTATCAGAGAGTGGCTCTTGATAAAATGTAATTGAATCTATTTTTATTAAATATATTTAGCAATATGATGAAAAAAATGCTCTACCAAAAGATATTGTCCGTACATATGAGGTGGGCAGACAGTAAACCACAAAATAATATTCGGTTTACTTATTTACATATGTATGTATATTTATAAATAAACATATTTACTGTTGCCCATGCAACTGCATGCGTCCTTGTACATTCCGGTTTGTTTTCTGCCACACGTTCACAATGAGCTGCCCACATAAAGTCGCTTTAAATGTGAAAATTGATTGATCGTGACACGTGATCGCTATTCAATGCATAATACATTCATATAAATATGCATGTGCCGGACATTCAAATTAGGCTGTTTGTACAATGCTTGACATATTAGACGCTTTGGAAGGAAACGTGCAATTACGTGCATACAAACTCTTATATGCAAAAAACTTTCATTTCAGTGATCCATTGATCTTACATTCGAACTTGCAGCACGTGTTTTTTTACTATTTGCATTCAATTTATTGCATATTTGCGTTGCTTACATACTTGTTTAGGTGTATAGTAGTTGTCGGTACTTTTTAACTCATTTACAACCATTCTTATTGCCATTATTGCTGAACAGTTCACATATAGTCGTTTACTTGCGTTGGCTGACCACTTAAATTGCTGCTAATTTACACAATATGTGTGTATGTTTGTTCGTACATAATTTCGGCAAATAGTCGTTAGAAAAACCAATTATAGTAACAATTAAATCTTGCTGACGTCTGCTAAATAGTCTGTTTTTACGTTGTGTCTTTCTAAGCGAATATTTTCTTCGTTTGTTAAGTGATTCGAAAAAGTATACTAGCTGGTCAAATTTGAACCGGACTGAAAAGAAACTACAGTTTAGCTATTTTAATATAAATCTGTATTATGGCCTTCAAAATAGGCACCCGAGCCAATCAAAACATGCCAACGCTACTTAATCCAATTTTTCATACACTTGTTATAAACTTGGCTGGGATAGTCTGCAGTACATTCAGCGAATTTTCTTTTTTTCGGTTAATTTTTAGAGCGCCGTTCTCAAGATTGTTGGACAGTTTTAAAATCATATTCATAAACCCACGCATCGTCACCAGTAATGATGCGCTTGATGAATTTAGGGTTCTCAGCAAATATTTCGCATTCCTATTCGACGTCGTTTTTGCAAAAGTTTCAGGTCTTTTGCTGCGAGACCAGCATTGACACGCTTAATACCCAAAACAATAACCAAAATATGTTGAATCCATAAGAGATGTTGAAATCCTTTGCTATCACTCTGTTAGCAACACGGCTGTACTTTTCAAGTACTGTTTCTTTAACTTTTTCGATGTAATCGTCATTAACAGTGTTAAATGTAAGACGCGCATGAGACAAGTTTTCAAAGTCTTCACGACGAGCATGCTTCTTTATGCTTTGTGACACTCAAATATTGTACTTCTGTTCGTGATAAAGGAGACTCCGCAAAACACTTCTGCGCCGTTTTCAGCGATTTCATAGCCATAATTTCATAGAAACCACAAAATTTCAAGCAAACTCGTTGTTAAATTTTTTACATCGTCAAAATCGCCAAACAAAATTTTCATGTCGTAAACAAACAGCTGTCAAACACACACTAATTAACATATGGAGCTCAAACTTTACACTAACCTAAAAATATTGTATCAATCTAAAAAAAATTGTATTGATTCGGTTTGCGCGCGCAGTTTAAATTGAATAGTCCGAGTCAAATTCGATCAGCTTGTATACCTTTGTTTGTAGTACTTCTCATGAGCAGCAATCTCATACATTTCGCTATTAGCTAACAAACCGACATTTCGCCGTTAAAAGCAAAGCAACCCTACCTGCTAGTGTCTGACAAATGTCATTGTAAAATAAATCAACAATACTTAACACTTACAGCATTACGTTGTGACTAGCTTTTAAATTTTAAATATTAGATTTTCACATGTGTGACCAGATAAATACTTTTGTGACTTACGCCACCCCAATAAACGACTTTTACGGCATTCTAAAATATTACACATTACTTATGCATGTATTGAGAACATTTTGTGTATACATTTGCATATTGTAATAGTTCGAATAAATAGACTATACATGTGTAAGTTATATACTCCTGTACAGATTATATGTATTTTAGATTTCAGTTTCGATTTAATCTCCACCCGATGCGTTTTAATTGCCTTAAAAACTAAAATCGAGAGTACCGTATATAAACAAAGCGAATCTTTTCAATGTACGCATTTTACATGCGGACTGTTGAAAACAAAACCAATAATAACAACAATACAAAGTGATAGTGAGTGGTACGACCGCAAAACGGTATCAATTTTCCGCACATATCTGTACATTAATGTTTTATATATACAACGTGTAGTTAAGTAGTAATATCCCGGCAGTCAAAACAACTGGTTACATATACAATACTTTTCAACTAGTATGAACCGCAATCATGCAATCAGTTCGTACTTTCTACGAGTTCGCAGTTGTCAAACATCGCTCATAAACATATCACTTCATAAGTAGACAAAATAAATCTCTAGTTTGTTTATGTAGAACAACAAATCTCTATTCTAATAAAAGCTATCTTTCATTCGCCATTTCTCTGCTTGCTATTCTAGCGCGCTTTCCTCTTGTCAAAAAATTATCATGTAAAAGTAACAAGATAGTTATCGAGTTGGATTCGTACAAGAGAATAGCGGTTAACTTTAAAGTCATACACATATGTACTCGTATGACCGCTTTCTTCAACGCTAGCAAGCTTTGTTTTACGTTTGTGAGTGACGCAAATGACAAAATACAAATTTGTTTTTTTTTGTTTTTTTTGATATTAAAAACATAAGACTTGAAATCATTTATAATAGTTTAGAGAAAACCAAATAAAGGGGTTTTGACGCGGCAAAAATTATTTCTCTACCAAAAAAGAAGCATTACACAATTGCCCATGCGTCAGCAGACATGTTAGCGTAGGGTTGCATACAAATGCTCCCAGTTTATTTGAACATCTGGTATAGCTTGTTCGATTCGCTCAATTTGCAACGCGTGAACAGCGAAAATAACTTAGTAAATAAATTTGCTTAAATCTAACCACTTTCTAACTAGTTTAATTTCATTAAGGAACTTCTTTTTGTGGTAACTTTGCCGGCTAGTTAAATGCTTCGCTGCAGGGATTTAAATAATATTTTGCTTTCCGGCTATATCAGCAAAGATTTGAATGTATATGTGTACATATGTTTGTATGTATGTCACATAATTAATATTCAAAGCGTTCGGCTGGCTGATAAAGTTAGTTTTTCTGTTGCTATTATTTGCTGAACCGAATTAATTACTTTGCAAATGAGATGCTAGCGACTTTAACATTATCTTTATTTACTTTTACGATCTTTCTGCAATAATAATTTTTCTTATCACTGAACAATTTGTAAATATATACATAATTATGTTTCTTTTAAAGCGCTACTTTCCCCAACAGTGGTCTTATAAATAACATACATACATATGTGCACATACTTGTACGTATGTATTAATATTAATTGCATACTTATGTTAAAGCATTATAACAAAAGCTTACGTTTAAAAAACTTAACGAACTAACCACAAAATATCAATTTTTCGGTATATGCGTATTTCATGGAATTGTCTATAAACATATACGTACATACATATGTATGTATCTATTTCTATTTATTTATAAGCGTTATCTAATTGTGTCAACTGCCAAATATGCCAAATAATCTTTAAAATACCAAAAGAAGAATTTTTTCGTTTGGTGGAGAGCACTAATACCTTAACTATCAAAAAATTTGGTGCGCACTTTCAAACTTATCACAAAATTTTTCATTCATACAGCGTCTACCAATAGAGATGACGTGATTTTGATAGCTCGTGGCGGCCATGTTTGTTTATGCATTTGTATCAAATTTTGTCAGTGTGTCTAGTAAGGTTTGTCATTTCATCATGCCACGTTTCAGTTTGGTATAATGCTTGGAAATTGTCCAATATGATTACGCAAATTCACGTTCTCCGTTGGCTACTGTAAAATGAAAAATCATCCTCTTAGGTGAAGTCCATTTCTGGCTTAATGGCTTCGTTAACAAACAAAGGTAGATTATAAAAAAAGAAAATTTTTGGACAAATTTTTTTTGTTTTAAACTCTTCACATTTATATAAAAATTACCGAGGTTGACGGTTTTTAACTCAAATTTTATTTTAACGCTTAAGGAAAGCATCTTGTCGTTTAAGACTTTTTTTAAAACTCCAATAATGACCACATAAAATTTTTTTAAGTTGATAACTTTTAATTGTCCAGAAAGAGCACTCTCCACAGCTTCTAGAACACTTATCAAAATTTATTTAAGACATAAAAATTTTAACTAGAAAGTTACTTTAAAAGTGAGTGGGCCTCTAGATTTTAAAAAAATAAATTTTTTCCAAAAATTTTCTTTCTTTATATCTAGAAATTTTACCCTTAGGCCAAGCAAAAGTAGACATTTTTTTTCGCTCCACCCTAATACATATATGTGTACATATTCACATTATTGCTGAATTTGTCACCGTTTGGTAAGCAATCGTACTGAATTTGTTGATGTTCTAGCAAAATTCTGAAATAAAATGCTATTAAATTACGAATGCCCACATTCCTCACGTACAAATTGTGCAATTCTAAACAAATGTTTCGTTATCTAAATTAAATTTTACCGTTAATTTACTAGGCTCTGTAGGCATTTGCGTATAGAGAAATATTTACACGTACCATCTGTCTTTGAAAATGTAATAAAGGATGCATTTTTTCTGTACTATTATAATTTTTTTTATATTATGTATCACTCACATTCGTGTATAGTCGTATTTGTTTGAAATTAAGCTTAACGTTTTCATTTCTTTTCGACTTTTTCTCTACAATATAATTTAATGTTAAGTCCATGTTTATATTTACAATTCACCTTTAAACTGTCTGAGTTTTTGCGCCTTCATATTTCCTTGCATGTGTCTGCGCCTCTCTCGCATTTCACGTGCTTATCAAATTTATTATTAATTCTGCTTTCTGCCTATTTTCTTTTGTTAAAAGGTCAAATATATCAGTATGCAAATTTTCACTTCACAATTAATGAAATCTATTAGTAATAAACGCAAGCGTCTTAATGATTGAAGCTCTGTGTACATACACTATATAAACGTCGGCACGATTTACTGATATGACGAAATATTAGACATAATTTCATCTGAACTAAATAACTCGCACTTTTTCTAAAGTGTGTATGCATTATGATTAAATAATTACAACTAAATTTAATAATTACATAGAATTTTATTTAAGTTTCTCTAGCTGTCGACTATATATTCCAAATCACTTCTACGTTTGAGATATCGATATGAAATTTTGCACAGGTTCTTTTCTTACCAAAAAGCGGCTTATTTGTTGGAAACGTTGATAAACTATAACTAACCGATCAAAATCACATTATTGTATGGATGGGCTTTTTTGTGAGGGTTATTATAGCTATAGGGGGCAACCGACGTTTACTTTTTTTTCTGCGAAATAAATATTTTCATATGTATAAAATGAACAAATAGTAGCACATCATAAATATTAACAATAAAATTCAGTTTCTTACCACCTGCGTACTCAATTAATTGTTTAATTTTTTTGCGTATATATGTATGCATTAATTCGTGCGGTTTTCTAAGAGAGGGCTCTACTAGTATTATTTCGCGTCGTATTCATCTGTGGCTATATTCATTTCAAAGGTACTGCCATTTCGCGTCGTTTTCAGTAGATATAAATTGTTTGAGCGTGAACAACAATTTGTTTCATTCATTTGAAAATGTCGAAATTTGTACCAGATAAAGTGTTTTTGCGCGGAGTTCTTCTTCATTATTTTAACATGAAGAAAAGTGCTGCCGAAAGCCATCGTATTTTACTGGACGTTTATGGTGACCATGCTTTAGCCGAACGAACGTGCCAAAAGTGGTTTGCACGGTTTAAAAGTGGCACGACGGAGAACGACCCGGACAGCCAAACAAACTTCAAGACAAAGAATTGTAGACATTGCTCGACGCAGATACATGCTAGACGCAAGAAGAACTTGCAAAAGTATTAGGAGTTGATCAAGCAACCGTTTCCAGACGATTAAAATCATTAGGATTCATCCAGAAGCTTGGAAATTGGGTGCCTTATGAATTAAAGCCAAGAGACGTCGAACGTCGATTCTGCATGTCGGAAATGTTGCTTCAACGCCACCAAAAGAAGTCGTTTTTACATCGGATTGTCACTGGCGATGAAAAATGGATTCATTATGATAACCCAAAGCGCAAGAAATCGTATGTGAAGCCCGGCCAACCATCAACATCCACGGCAAAGCCGAATATCCATGCTGCTAAGGTTATGCTATGTATTTGGTGGGACCACAAGGGTGTGCTCTATTATGAGCTATTGAAATCGGGTCAGACGATCAATGGGGACCTCTACCGAAAACAATTGATTCGTTTGAAAAAGGCCATCGCGGAAAAACGACCAGAATATGCGACCAGACACGAATCAATAATTTTTCATCATGACAACGCTGTTGCAAGGCCAGTTAAAAACTATTTGGAAAACTGTGGGTGGGAAGTTCTACCTCACCCGCCTTATAGCCCAGACATAGCACCTTCCGATTACCACTTGTTCAGATCAATGCAGAATGCCCTCACCGGAGTACGCTTCTCTTCAGAACAGGGTATCAGAAATTGGATTGATTCTTTCTTGACCTCCAAGCCGGAGAAGTTATTTTAGGATGGGATCCACAAACTGCCAGAAAGATGGGCAAACATCATAGCTTCCGATGGGCAATACTTTGAACATTAAATGTATAACAATTTTTTCACAATAAAGTCTTAATTTTCGTAAAAAACCGCACGAATTAATGCATACACCCAAATACAAGCAAATACATACGTACATAAATCCATACAATGTAAATACTATGAAAATTATATATATATTATATAAAATGTATATTTATAGAATTATAGCAGACACATACTTTGAAAACTATATATTTTTCCGGTTTGCGACTAATTTACAATTTCCTTTATATGCAAAACACAAAAAATCAATTTACATTTCCTCTACATATTATATTAATTAATAATAGATGACAAGCGTTCTTACAACAATGAAAACTAATAAATAATAATTAAAATATAAAAATTTTTAATTAAAATATAAATATATTAAAAAAAAAACAGCAAATAACTATTACAAACCCATAGACTTGCGCCCTATTTTATGTCAGTTTAGATTAACTAATCCAAAACATCCGATACAACAACAATTTCAATATACAAGAAGCTCATCTCTTTCGAAATTTCTACACGTCAGCGATGCGCAAATATTTTCTTGCAAAAAAATCAAAACGTGTAAACGCACACACACAAGCAGACATAAAGAAAAGTTGAAGATGAATTAAGTAAAATTTGCGTTGCTGATTTTCAAATGCTAAAACGACGCAATCGCAATTGTTTAATTTATTTGCTTAGACTTTGTATCTTTTATGTGTAGATGTACATAGTAGGTACCATGCCTTTGTTTTGGTCTTATTTTTGTAGCCAACATGGCGTATGAGCAACATTCAACAACAATTTAAATCTGTTACGCGCGCCATTTACGAAAATGACGAAGACGGGAAAAGTATCTGTAAATAGCGGCTATTAGCGTGGGTCGGTCAATGTCGTCGACACTTTGTTGTAGTTATTATGGTTGCTGATGAGCAATTTTATTTTTAACAAGCATTTTATGCGCATCATTATAGAGATTGCCGACGTGACCGATAGATTTTACCACAGTTGCTTTCTTATATATTTGTGCCTATAAATACATAATATATATCTGTATGTATATAATGCTTGCATGCTTTGGTGTTGTTTCTGTGTTGATCTGCGCGTGTTGCAAATCAACAGCAGCCGGCATTTTCGTGCTATTTATTCCCGCAGCATTTTTATTTGTTTATCTATTGCACGCTTACATGTACATGTGTATATATTTATCTAGAGAAACGTGTATCCGCTTCCATTGTGTGCTTCGCAATTCTTGTGCGACCATTCTTGTGCAGCATCGCCCGTCTTCTTTTTTTCTCAATCATAATTTACTTTTTGCTTTGCACTTCATTTGCAGCTACAATTTATTATCTGTCAAGGGTAGTAACGAAATTTACCGTTACTGTCTTCATATTGCAGCTGCTGCAGTAGCAAAAAGTAATATATTTTTTAAAGACCAACAACTGTTTAGTGGTCATTTTGCTGGCAGCTGCTTTCGCATTGTATTGGAACGCATTTTTCAATGTCAGATGAATTATTTATTTTGCGTGTTTGCAGAATATGTGCTTATTAGCGTATATAAAATTTTTTCTTGCTTTTGAAATGTTAATTTTTTAATCCTTATTAGTATATACATATGTCATTCATTATTGTGTTTAGCTTAAAATATTTGACAAAAGTAATAAATTTTATAAATATCAACATGAAATAATTAAAAAATTTCTTCTCATCAAAGTGCTTATACGTATTAGGGTGCAGCGAAAAAACTAATTTTTTTTTGCTTAGCCTGAGGGTAAAATATGTAGATCGTAAAAAAGAAAATTTTTGGACAAAAAAAAAATTTTTTTTAACATCTAGAGTCCGCCTCAGTTTCAAAGTAAATTTCGAGTTAAAATTTGGACAAGAAAAAATTATTTTTCGTTTAAACTCTACATTTATATAAAAATTACCTTATGTGACGGTTTTTGACTCAAAATTTGTTTTAACGCTTAAGGAAAGCATGTTGTCGTTTAAAACTTTTTTTAAAACTCCAATAACGACCACAAAAAAATCAAAAATTTTTACGAAATAAAAATTTACTTAAAAGAAGTGTTAAAAAAAATGTTCCAACAGGCTAAGCAAAAAAAATTTTTTTTCGCTCCACCCCAATACGTACTTATGTACTTTTTAAAAAAAAAAAATATATTAACGTATTAGCACAGATTCTGAATTGCATGTTCATTAAAGAATTATAATTTCAAAAATTTTCCAGACGTTGTGCAGCTACTTCATATCACACCAAAGATTCCGACACTAATTGTGATCGTGTGACTGAATTGAATGAATCGGAACTCATTGTTGTTGAACAGTTTGTTATCTGTGCTACATTACATGCTCATATGGAATATGTGCTGTCTAAATAATTGAAAAAATACCCATATATATAAATTACATATGTTATGTACAAATATGAACTAATACTAAAAGAAATATCAGTAGAAAGTGTAACTAGTTCCATTAGTAACTAGAACGTAACCAGTATAAAAATAATCGATAACATATAAGTAATAGACTGCCCCTTCAGCTTATTATTTATTTTCAAAAATGAAAAATATCACTGAGAAGAAAAGCACTTTAGACGTATACTGTAAGGAAATCACATTAAATTTATTTTACAAAAAATTTCGATTTAAAAAGTTCAGTTTAACTTCCCGCGTGCCTTTCTATTTATTGTCTATGCATATTTGAATTATATTATATTATATTTTTAACCGTAAACGAACTTTCTGCTGGGTGCAATTTTTCTTAATAGAAATAGATAAATAAGTAATTGTTTCTTAGCATATTGTCACGTTTTTAAGTTTCGAAGAAAACAAAAAATGAAATTAAAAAACTTCTAATTATTAAAGCTTGACTAAGTGAAAATTACACTACGTGTAAATAATTACAAGGTGTGTATCTAGGCGTTATAGCCGTTAGATATCAAAAGTCGTGTTTGGGGGAGTTGCTCGCGCATTAAAAGGCTGCTAAGTTGTAAATTAATGTTTATTTTCTTTTATTAAGACTTAAAGTGGTTTGATATGTAAGTAACTCTTAAAAATTCTAAAAAAAAAAAAATCAATGGAATTCTATTAACTGTATATTATGACAGCTATTTTCATAAGCGGTCATTGTAAGTGATCTCAGCAATTCAAATGCCACATTGATCATGTTTAACTGTAGTTCGCTGTGGAATTGTGTCATTTGATTTGTCAACGGTATCTTTGTAATTACAATCTGACACTGTATGCTTGTATGCCTGTATGTATGTATGCTTGCAACGTATATCTTATACATCTGCTACTTAAGTGCAAATCCACGCTAATGCGGCCATAAAAATTTTATACTGCGAAATTAATGCGATATAAGTATAACAAGCATATATATCTACATATGGCATATATGTATATGTAATTTTGTATGTACATATATTATTCTTGTCATCTTGTTGCATGTGCATTTAGTTGTAAAAGTCACATTGCGATGCATACGTGATTGTGATCAGTTGATTGGAAAGTATACATACATCTATACATACATATGTACATACTTACATGTGTACTTCCAATATATCGCACGCTCAAATGAACATGCAGCCAGCCTGGCTGTTGGTTTGATCAAACAAATATATAATGCATTTAAGGGAATTTTTTTTTTATTAACCACATTCGACGTCAAATCATTTTAAGCTTATCGAAGTACAATGTTGTATTTTTATTTGAGATGCTGTCAAATATTAACCTGTTAAGCTTAAGCTATGCTGACGGGGTTTAGCTTCTACCTTAAGCTTATAATTTATGTATTGCAATTAGTTATTAGTAGTTTTGCGTTTTAAAACTTAAATTGCTTTATTTATTTTTTAATTATAGAAAACTTATATTAAAAACTTATAAAATATAATTATATTTTTAGAATAAAATCCTTAGAAAAAGCCAATATTAATGTTTTTTTCATTTAACGCGTCGAATTTGATCATTTTATCAACTAATTATATTTGGCTTTCGTCTAAAAACTAAAAAAAAAACAAAAGGAAAACGTTAAAGTCTGCAGCAACGAAGCTATAATACCATTTACAGTTGCTTTTTTGTAGCATAAAAGGTTATAAAAATATGTTTATCTTAATTTTAACCGATCAGTTTGTATGGCAGCTTATTGTTATAGTGGTCTGATATGTACAGTTTCTTCGGAGATTGTAGCGGTACCTTGGATAATAATCCATGCCGAACTTTGTGAAGATAACTTGTCCAATATAAAAAAAAGTTTTCCATGCAAGGGTTTGGTTTTGATCGATCAGTCCTATAGTAGTACCAAATCGCGATTTCGACAAATGAGTTTCTTGGCTATCAAATATTGTGTGCAAAATTTCAGAATAATAACTCAAAAACTATGGAACTGGTTCGTGTATATACAGACGGACGGATATGGCTAAATCGACTCAGCTCGTCAAACTGATCATTTTTATATGATTTATAGCGTCTCCGACGTTTCCTGCTGGATTTTACAAACTTAATATACTTTGCTCAGGATATAAACAATATATTTGTTCGAAATTCTAGACAGGCTATCCGCTTAGCTACTTCAGAACGAAAATTCAATCCATTATCTTTAATACCAAGCATTAGCTTTTTGAATTATATATGTAACATTTCATAACACAGCCGTTTCTTCTCATTAATTTCAATGATGTCTCGAGTGTATGTCTGCCCAGTTTCTACTTCGCCCAATGTGATTATTGTACCAACATCTGTCTCACACTCCATCGAACGGCAACTTACCAAATAGGGCTGCAGACATTTTTCTCACTCGTCGCGTGAGTAGTTGCCTTTCTAGTAGCCATAATCATGGCTCTAATGTAATAAAAGACGCTGTGAGCTTAAACAAACATGTATACAAAAGCACATCCATATATCAGTGAGCTGTTAAGAGCTGCTACTACATACAGACATACATACATATCCATAGATGTGTTAGCTCACTGGGCTGCGCCACATATGGTTTGCAGTAGCGTGACAGCATGTCTATCAACCGACTCGTCAATCCGCTAACGCTCCCAGCCCTTTTATTCCCCTTTTGTTTGCAATCAAGTTCCTTTTTTGCGCGTTTTTATTATTAGTACATACATCGTGCATATGTATTTTTCGTTACGCTTGACTGCCATGCTGTGGTACAACTGTTTGAACCCTTCATTAGTTCGTAGTGTGAAATTTTCGTTTTTTTTTCGTTGGAAGACCAATCACATGTTAGATCGTGCATACCTACATAAATATTATGCTTTTTTATTTCTTTTTGATATTTATTACTATAATTAAAATTGTAAGGTAATTATTAGCGATTCCAGTCGGCGATTGTATCCGTTACATACAGTGTACTGTTAAATAATTAGTTCCCATAATATAACTGATGCTGTTGGCTTAAGTATTTATAGAATGTTTTAGCTGACGCAAGAGCGAATACGAGAACGGTAGCCTAGAGTATATGTATGTATGTGTGTTTATACTTAAGCTTTTCATACTGCACTGATTTTCCATCCTATCAAATTTGACCCGGACAGGGTCCACCTCTGTTAATGACGATAACATCGAAAAAGTTAAAGAATCAAAGTCGTGTTGGCATCAGAGCGATAGCAGAGGATCTCAACATCGCTTATCGAACGACTCCACATTTTTTTGGTTAATGTTTTGTGAATGAAGAGTGCCAATGTTAGACTCCTACCAAAACTGAAATACGTGGCAAAAGAGTTACTGGATAACGTAGCTGTAGACCTTACATCACTTAAACTGGTGTTGAGACGTGGACTTATGAATATGACTTCGAAACTGTCCAATAAGCAAACGAATGGTGGTCGAAAATGTGCCGAAACTGAAGAAAATCAAAATTCGTTAAATGCACTGACGGTCATTCTAGCCAAGACTTATAACAAGTGTATAAATAATTGGAATAAGCGTTAGCATTCTTGTATTGGCTTAGGAGCCTATTTTGAAGCCGATAATAAAGATTTCTATTAAAATACGCGGAAATGTAGCTTTCAGTCCGAGTAAATTTTGATCGAACGGTATTTTTACGCAAAAAGTGATTAAGAAAAATATCTCTCTGTTATGAAACTTAGAACTTATGAAAATATAGTTTTTTTTTTCAATTACATTTAATCAAAATTGAATGATTAGTAAATAAGTAAAATAAAACAATATTTTGAAGGTTAAGGACCGTAGGTTCGTAAATTACTTAGTTCCCATTTTAATTTTGCAAAAATTACAGTCTTGTTTTCCGACTATAGTTTTCACAAGCAATGCTTAAGCTTGCAATTAAAAAACTTATGCTGCTAGTAGCGAAAACGCACATCCTTATCAATGTGTGCAACAACGTGTGGCATTCACATATCCAAGCTTAAATTGTGGCATCCGCTGACCCACAACGCATACTGCATTGTGCCACCCATAAATAAATTTCAATTTAAAACAGCAATCGTTTACATGCTAAATTTATAAAAATGCTAAATGCTTAAAATAAATTCACAAAAAAAGAACACAACTAAAAATAGTGGGCACGCACAAAGAACCAACGCCAACAAAGAGAGTTTTTAGTCTACATTTAATTGACTGAATGTCGGGGGGCACGAGCACATACATATATGCAGATTCTTGTGTGAATCGGTGCATCGTTGTCTGCCAAATGATTTGTTGTGTCGCTCGCCTTGCGTGCTTGCCTGCTGGCCCGGGTTGATCGCCGTGCTTTTGTTGTATGGCATTGAGCTCTGTGCAAAAGTTACTGCACTCTGGCTTACGCCGTATAAAATAATACTTGAGATAACAATACACATATGATATTTTTACTTATATTTAATATATAGGTTGGCTGAAAAGTGGGTTGCTCTCAAGCTGGTACATCTGTCGTGAGAACACATGCAAAGTTACAAGTCATTCTGTCAATTAATTCTTTGTTTGCAAGCCATTTGAAGTCGACGTTTCAAAGTATTATTTTTAATATGGAAAAAATTTAACATTTCGCAGTGATTAAGATTCTTTGTTTTGAAAGGTTTAAAAGCGTGGTCATACTAGGCGAAGGACGACGAAACCGCAACCACACTTGAAATCATTGAGCAAGTTCATAATATTGTTAGTAAAGATCCAAGTTTGACTAAGCGTGAAATTGTTAATGCCATAGGCACCTAGGACAACGAGTACTTCATTTTTTAGACGGAGAATATCATATGAAAAAGCTGTTTGGAAACAATTTAACAATTCAACAAAAACTGGATCGAAAATAAATTTATCAGCATAATTTGGAGCGTTTTAAGCAGAATAAAACCGATTTCTTGCGTCGTTTTATAACTATAGATGAGACTTAGATCTACCACCATGATCCTAAATTGAAACAAAAACGTTTACACTGGACTGAAGCTGGTTGTTCAGCTCTAAAGCAGGTGAGATCACAACGATCAGCAAAGAACAGTTATGGCATCAGTTTTTTGGGATGCAAAAGGAATTTTGTTGATTGATTAGCTGCAGAAAGGTAAAAGAATCAACTCTAAATTTTATTGCAGCATTTTGGATCAGCCGGATATGAAAAAATTCGTGAGAAAGCCCTTGGTTTGCAGCACAAAAAAAAATCATTTTTAAACAAGACAATGCCCATGCTCACAAAAGTGTTTTAACAATGCCAAAATTCAACGGATTAAAGTACGAATTGCTTGAGCATCCACTGTATTCACCAGCATTGGCTCCCAGCAATTACTACTTCTTCAGAAAACTGAAACAATTCCTTCGTGGAAAGCGTTTTTTATCGAATGAAGAAGCTATAACAGCAGTTGAGGGGTATTTTTCATAGCTGCAAAAAGGTCATTATAGGAATGGCATAAAACTATTTCAGGATCATTGGAATAAGTGTATTGAAGTTAAGGAAGATTATATTGAATAAAAAAATATATTTCGTTTTTTTTTTTTTTTGAGCGCGGAAACTTTTCAACCAACCTGTATACTGGCAGTATGCATATAGTATTGCGAAGCGACTCTACTTAAATGATATGCTTTAATAGTAGCTGTATAAATTAATGGAAGTGATTTTGTTTTATACTGTCTGTAGGCACAGCGTATACATTTGCACACCATTCGGAAGCAAAAAATGTTTTAACTATTATGTTTTCGTTTTTTGCAACCACGCGAATCGTAGATAAAGAATGCTGTTTTATTACCAACTGGCCGCGACCATGCCAGTGTGCTTCGGCTTTTCAACGTGGCTTTTGTGCATGCGCAATTAGCGTGGCACTTTGTATGAAAATCCTGTTTTTTTTTTTGTTCTTCAGCGCAGTGGTTGTCCTTGATGCTACGATCGCTTACAGTTGTCTCATGACTGTTTTGTAGTAAAGCCTTTTAAAAATTAGCCATATGTGAAAAATTTGCATATGTGTGGAATTATAATATTAATCTATACTTAGTTTTACTCGCCTACCCAGTTTTTCTTGCGATACTGGTTTTTTAAATAATATTTTACGATTTTTTTTCATTACCACTTTACAGCGGATATTATTTACAATAAAAGCTTAGTACATTCATAAATAATCAGTGTAGTGTGATCTAACTATTATTTCATATCAATCTAGATAAACTTTGATTGTAATTGATAATGACTACATATTCAGGTTTTAATAAATTTCATAAATAATGGTAGTTAAGAGTTTACAAACTTAATATTACTGTTTTAGGTAAAAGCAATAATGGCTCGTTTACACTGTGACACATTGTATGACAAAATATTATCTGAACCGTACTGATAATAAAATTACATTTTCATGTTTTTTAATATAAATCTTCATCAGAAGCACAGGTTGGTTCAAAGAGAATACGATAGAGTGAAGGAAGATTAGTCATGGTGGTATCACAATGGGCCTCCTATAGGCCTAAGTGCGTCGTTAGACAGCTACTCTACCTACCTACCTACCTAGTCCAATTTTCCATGAACTTGTTATAAGCCGCAGCTGGCCTACAGTGCCTTGAGTGAATTTTGATAGTAAATTGATGTATCTAGAATCCTCAGTCATCAATTTTTGCAAAAAATTTATCGATCGCCATGAAATGTCAAGTTCCTCTGCTATCTCTCTGATGCCAATCGATTGATTTTGAAGACTTGCTTCCTTATATTTTTCGATGTTATCTTCTTTGACAAATGATTCTCATTAGACTAGTTTTTGACGACCTTCACTAAATAATTTGTGCCACTCAAATATTTATGTTCGTGATAAAGTAGACACCCCAAAACACTTCTCCAATTATTTCAATGATTACGGAGAAACACAAAGTGTTTCAATAAAACTAGTTGTTCAATATTTTTCTTCTTTCTATTGTAAAATTCGCCATAGAAATTTTTCTCGTCGGAAACAACGAGCTGCCAAACATAAACTAGTTGACATATGGAGACGTAAATTAAATCGAAATCTTCGACACTGTTAAGGTCGTTGGTTGTGTAAATTCTACACTACACTTTACTTTCTTTTTATCTCACTTTTAATAACATTTTACAACAACAATACGCTTCACGCAACTTATTCGCACTTATTTTGTGGTCATTAAACTTGTTTATCATTATTGGCAGGCGTCATAACTGTGCAGGAAACATTTAACGAAAATAAAACTAAATTAGCACCACTGCCATTATCAGCTGATACGAAAATGCACCAACAATTCGTGACTGCGCAGGTACGAAAAGCGTAATTGTTATTTATTTACAAAGTATACATACATACATATATCAGTTTGAAGCCAAAGCATGTGCACGATTTATCTACTAAAGTATATTTGTGTATAATAAAGCTGTAACGGTTAAATTCAAATTGTAGCCACCTACGCAGTTTCGTTTGATAATAAAGAATTAGCTTTGTATATGTACCTACTTGTATGTACTCTTTCTAGCAAGCTCTAACCTAGTTAGGGTGCAATTTATGGTATTTGCACACTGTTAAAAAGATAAAAAAAAAGAGTAGCCAAGAAGAAATTGGTTCAAAATGATTTATATAATTTTACAAATTTATAAAATTACAAATTTAAACCGGACTGAAAAAAAACTACATTTTCACTTATATTATTGTATATAATACTTTATTATAGCCTTTTAAATATGCTGCGGAGCCAATACATGCATGATGCCAATACACTTAATTTAGGCCTTGGCTAGTGTATTAGCTTACGATAACGCACGATTGCTGCGTATTATTATGGTAGAAATAAAGGTGTGTTCACTGTTATTTATTTCGTTTTTTATTGCATCATAATAAAATATTTCTTACTCAATTGTAGAGGGCTGTGCTGTTTTTTGCAACTTAATTCTGTTTTTTTTTATAGTTTCTTTATGCTTTTACAATGACTGCAATGTCATCACCTTTCAAGTTGTTAGCTTCAATGTCCTTGACAGCCAATAATATGATTAACTTGTCCATCCTGAATGCTATAGAAAGTGAGTAAATCTGATTAAGACAGCGACTTTAATGCGCATTGTCGTCTATTCTACTGTCTATACGCCTTCCTGTCTGGTTACCTACATATGTATGTATGTATGCATAGGACTCCTTTTGTTTGTTCACTGACAATCGACATTGAAATATAATATTAATTTAATGACGACCGGAGACAGGAGCCAGGAGCCATTGCTGCCTGTCTCTTTTATTAATAAAAATTAGACTACAATTTGCATATACGAGTATGTACATATATGTATATAGCTTCTTGGGGTTTTTGACCACAAAGTGCCATTTTTTTTTACAATTTTGCACTTGTGTTTCACCTTACCCACATCTATTTTCCTAAACTTCATTTTCCATTTTATTTGACTTGCTTTATTGATAGTTTATTGTGTTTATTTACAATTAGCATTCGCTTCTATATAATCAGCAGTTGTGCTTGTGATTACATATGTTATGTGTATATTTTCATTCAATATCATTATTCGCTTACTTGTCTGGTATTACCTCACTATTCATAGTTCCAAAGCTACTTTATGTACATATATTTAAATATATAAATAAACTAGTAAATAGTTCTTAGTACAGAATATCAGCTGATGTTATTTACATGTGTTAATCACATACATATGTGTGTCTAATTGATTTCTGCCGAGTTCGTGTGCGCTTTGATATTATCCGACAAACGTAAGATTCTAAAAATTTTAGACGCAACTGATAGAATGATAGATAGAATAGATGCAGCGTTACTTTTTCTTGACATGAAAATAATCGGAAATTTGTGTAGAACGCTTACTTATTGCATCCAAATTAGAGCCTATAATAAGTAATTGATAATATACGTATATCATAATTGAGTTTCGTAATAATATTAAGAGAGTATAAAAGTAAAAATTAACCAATTTTTTTTTTGTACTTTTTTTCTGTTTCTGTTTTTATGGTATACCCTAAAACCCAGAATGAAACCTTGAAGACGCTGTAAAATAAATGCATGCATATATGTATGTATAGAAATGATCAGGGTAACGTGAGTCGATATAGACATGTTCGTCTGTCTGTATATACGCGAACTAATCTTTCAGTTTTGAAGAACTCTTTTATTTAACAAGATATCTGCACGAAATTTGGCATGGATTATTGTCCAAGTCAACGGTACAATCTGCGAAAAATTGGTTTATATCGGACCACTATAGCATATACTTGTAGTTACTAAACAAAGTGATCGCTCAAAATCCAGTTTTTGTATGGAAAAGTTTTTTTTGTTTGTGAAATTATCTTCATGAAATTTGGCATACATTATTGTTAAAGGCAACGCTACAATCTCCGAGTATACGTATCGTTAAGATAAGAACAAAATAGCATATACAATAGTCATACCAACTGCAATCGAAGTAAACGTTTTTACTTGTTATGAATAAAATTGCTGGTATTTTTTCTTTTATACATAGGTTTGTATCTCGTATATTGCTAGTAGATAATATTAAGTAATTGATAATAATGCTATACAAGTATATACTATGCATGTAAATACATATGTATGTATATATACATATATATTTCATTAACTTTATATGCAATTGCGTCTTTTATGTTAAAACATTTCTACTCATTTGTTCGAGTGAATTATTATATTTACTCAGTACATTTGTGTTAGCGCTTTATATTTTTTATTTATTGTATATACATATCTGTATATATATATATACATTTATTTGTTTTCCTCTATCTGCGAGTACTGTTTTGCGTTTGTTTTCAATATTGTTTACCACCTTTGTTGCTGTTGACGTTCCATTACCTCCACACCAATTTGTTTACCTGCGCAAATATATGGAAGTTAGTCATTCTGTGGTGGCTCGTCAGTCAGCCGCTGTAATTTATGAAATATTGTGATTGTATATGAGACCAATCTTGAGTCTTTATGATAAGCCGCCTTGGTGTTGGAGAGCGTTTCCATTAGAGTGTCAGTCAGCAGACAACAGATAATTCAGTCAGTCAGTGAATTTATTGCGGTGCGGCTGGCTATATATCGTGTATCCGTTTTCGTTGAAATTCGCACAAAGAGCACTCGCTGTTTTTGTGTTTACGAGTTTTTTCTATTTACTTGTTGTTGCGTTCAGTTTCTTTGTTTGCTGCAGTTTTGCTAGCATTTAACACTTCTTTTGTTTTTGTTGATAAATTCACATTGAAATAGTGGCAATTGTGCGCATTAACTATACGCTGGTTTTAAAAAAAGTGTAGGATCTATATTTATTGTAAATAATAATATAATTTGAAATAAAAATTCAAATTTTACTCATTTCCAAACTTTTCATCAATATTTTTTAGAATCTTGGATTGAGCTGAGCAGTGCCGCTACAATGGCTGGCGTGAAGAGCCCCGACAGAATCACCCCATTGCCTTTCGCAAGTGGCGAGGAATATTTACGTTTGCTGCGCGAGGCGCAACGCGAATCAAATCAATCCAGTCGTGTTGTCTCCCTAGCCAGCTCGCGACGTGATACACCCAGGGATAGGTGTGTGCCTAGCATACAATTTTTTAATCATTATTTTCTTTAAAATATATGTATTTATGCTCTTTATAGCCCAAAATCACCACCAAACAGTCCTAATACCGAACTCACACCTGACGAAGATCTCAAAAATGTTTACATAAATTATTGGAGCAAGGTTTGTTGCACTAACTATAAGCCATTTAAAACATTAATGTTCATTATGTCTGTATGTACTCATTTTAGGAGGGCGATAGTCACAAAGACACCGATTGGCTGGATGAATGGAACAGTCGACCGGATCAACAACCACCAAAGTATGTGTGAGAAAAAAAATTTTCTGTAGATAACTTGAATTTTACTAAAAACATACTCGTATATATGGTAGATAGTTTAGAGCAATTGAAGGTAGATGCCTCAAAAGTTAAAGTTTAGCTTAAAATATAAATATATTGGCACACATTCTTTAAATTTTAATTTCAATAATTGTTCATTTAATTCTGCAGAGATTGGAAATTCGAACATCCACAAAAGAAAAAGAGCGCTGGTTATTCCATACGTTTGACACGTGTAGGCAAGAATTCGCTCTTTTCCAGAGAAATCCTATACTCGCTCATTCTTTCAAATGTACTATCCTTGCTATTGGGCGCTGGACTAGGGTAAGCATAACATACACACCCATTTTATATTTTTTATTATGCAGTGAGAAAGTATATTAAATTTAATTTTTTTCCCAGCTTGTGGCTCAGCAAACGTGGCATTCTCTTGACCCGAGTCGTCATTGACTGAACTGAATGTTAAAGAAAAGTGATTTATATACATATTATTCTAATTTTATAATTTAAAACGGAGCGAAATGTAAAAGCAAAAAAGGAGCGAAAACAAAAGATATATTAACAACATATAAATATTTGTAAAAAATACAAAATTGAAGAATTAAAATAAATACGAGATGTAATTAAAAAATATTAAGGAGCTAACAAACGCTGAAGAAATTAAAAGAAATAAACATATTTTCATACCAACAAAAAAAAAAAGAAGAGTTAAAAAAACGGTGGAGATATTTATAACAAAGAATACGCGTAATGCACATCTGATATGGTATTAAGAAGATAAGCAAATAATTTTTCATTTCTTAAATTTTTATTTGTGTATTCTAATAAAAACAATTTTCATACATACATTCACACATACTAACGTGTACTGCACATATTGCAGTATTTGTAAGTTGTGCGACTGCTATGATAATCATTGCAGATAATGAAAGCGAATTACATTTTATATTGCAATGTTATGGAAAGTAATTTAATTGTGAAAATGTAATGACTAGTAAAATTAATGCTGTGTGGTTTGTTTTTAACGCTTGTCATTGGTCAGCTGAGTGGCCGGTGGATTTGAAAATAAGCTTACAAAAATATTTTACAAATCACACATGCGTCTTAAATTTTTGAATATCAAAAGAATACAAAAAATATATACAAATCTATTTAAAATGTACTAACTGATCGAAACGTGCGACACAAGAGTGGGCTCAGGTCTTTTATTATTACATATATTATCCAGAATTTTTCAAACTTAAAATGCGATTTATTATTCTTACGAAAGTGCTTTGTATTTGAACTTTTTTACAACATTTATTATTAAATAAATACAACTAAACTATTTTAATGGTTTTACGATGAAAATAAAACAATGAGTGTAACAAAAAGAATGCACTAGAAACTAGTATGTAGCATATTTTAGTAGTAAAGCGGAAAATAAATGTAAAACATAAATATTATATGCATATTTGAAACAATTTCTTATCTCATAAAACGTTTTTATTATTATTTTTACCACTTGTTGCTAAAGTTTAAAATATCGTGTCGAACCACGGAAATGTTTTATTTAATATGTTTGCGCTCGCAATATGTTGCTCCTTTTACTTTATCGTTTACGCCGCATTATATGTAGACTTAATTTTTTAATAATTTTAATAGTTAACGGTTCATTAAAAATATTCTATGTTTCATATTTATATACTTATCTGTATATTTGTACCTACAATTGTAGTATGTTTGGTACTCGCCTTAGTCGAGTTTACCAGTACCACCAGAACGCGTTTGTTTTTTCTAGCTTTTAGTTCAAGTATGACGGGGGTAATAACCTCAATGTTTTGAATACATATACCTTTAATATATATACATATATCTATGCAAAATAAAAAAAAAACAAAACGTTATAATTTTATTTTAAAAATTAAAAAAAATGCAATTGAATTTAATAAAACATACGAAATTAAATTAAAACCGTTACGCATACAAAACCCTTTCCTTATATACATACATACATTTCGTACATATAACTAATATATACATATATTTATATATTTACACACCTATGTATATGCATAATTATATTATTAAATATATTATAGACATTTTTGATATAATAAAGAAACGACAAATGGCAAAATATAAGAATGTAATAAAATCTACTAAATACGATTTATAATAAGGGAAAAGTTTTTGCGTTTTAAATTGTGTACCGCAATTTTATGAAAATCAAATAGTGTGTTGAGGTACTGTTAAATGTATTTAGAAACCGTTCTGACGACAGTGGCATCACCGTAACGGCAACGAACCTGGATTTTATGCGGCTAAGCACTATTACTCGACTGCATTCGGACATTGTAGCGCAGCTTTGTACAATATATTTTGAAGCATATCGTAAAAATATTTCTTAGCAAATAAAAGAGTTTTCCATACAAGAACTTGATTTTGTTTGTTGAGTTTGTATGGAAGTTATAGTGTTCCGATCTGAAAGATTTATTCGGTAATTGTAGCGTCGCCTTAGATAATAATTTATGACCGTTCCCTTGATATTAGGGTCTAAGTAACCGGAACGGATCCGTATTTTTATCCGGCCAAGAACTGACAACTCGACACCATTCCCCGAAATTACTTCAGGATTCTGTTTCTGTCGTTACAACAATAACAACAACAATAATATATGCCAAATTTGGATATCTCGTCAAATAAAAAAGTTTTCCTCACAAGTACTTCATTTTGATTGTTCAGTTCACTCATATTGTGTTCCGACAAATGAGCATCTTGTTGGGGTGAAAAGGACGATATCTTGGAAAGTGAGGAATTAGTTCCCGTATATACATTCTAATCGATATGCCTAAATAGGCTCAGCGGGACGCGCTGATATTTTATATATCTATTTTATAGGGTCTCCGACATTTTCTTTAAGATGTTACAAACTTCGTGTCAAACTTAATATACCCTGTTCAGGGTATAAAAAAACAAATAAAATTTTTGTATACTAACATTAACATTTTATTTTAGTTTATATATGCATACATAACTATCTCGTCTTAAGGAAAAGTTCGTAAGTTTCCAGATCACTCTTAGCGACATTTCGCACAAATTGATAGTCGTTTCCACTGACCAAATCTCTTGGAGATATATATAAATCCTTCTCAGGATCATATTGTGCGCGACCAAGTGTTACAAGGAACTCGTGACGCTGTCGCAAACGAAATTCACGTGATGAAAGTACTTCCGGGAATTGTATTAACATATCATGCGATAGTTGCATAGTTTGGTGGGCAAAAGCAAAACGTTCAATGAGAAGATCTGAGTCTAAAAAATATAAAAACATTTACAAATTTGTGAAAGAATATATAGACAGCGAAATGTGGCAATGAACTCACTCATCATCCATAATCGTGGCTTGTTCAATAATAAGCATTTAAGTTCGTCTTTATCAAAGCCCATCTCTTCTCGTATACAAAAGGATGATTTGCGTATGTGTTCCATATTATATGTTATCAAACGGGGTTGTTTCGATGATAAAAAGCGTACATCATCGCCGTTTAAACGAAATTCTTTTTGGAAATAACCCAGTCGTTGGTCGATGCGTCGCGTAGAGAACATCAGCCAGAAAGGGTTGCGAGTAATTATACGTTGTCTTTGATCGGGCGTAAAATTTTTGGATTCCAAGTAGTTGACGCGTGTTTGCAAATCATCTAAATCTATTTTGAAAAACAATGGATTTTTGGTAATGAATTCACCAAATATATCGGGTGACACGCCTTGATCTTGCAGAAAGTACAGATAAGGTTTCACATCCTTTTCAAATTCTAAACCCAACACAAATTTGGCCAAACCCTTGCGTTTTTCGATGCTATGCAAATCAACGCCTAATTGTATAAATTGCTGTAAAGTTGGCGATTTGTTCACATATGCTGCTAAATTGAAAGTGGGCACATAATCTTTCTTAGCCTCACCAAGGGACAATGCATTATCATCGGCCTCTTCAGCACTGACATTTTTAATTACCTTCTGGGTAACATTATTATTGGTGACGTTAGTATCATCTAACTGAGTATTTTCAATCTGTCTTAGTTCATCTTTTAAATATTTATTTACTGCTTCCGTAATGCCAGTTTGTGCATGTTGTTCGTCATGTGCCACTTGTGCGTTAGGCTTAGTATTAACTTCATCTACCTCTTTAGAAACACGTATATCAGGTCGTTGCCTTGTTTGACTGCGCAGCTCTCTTACAACTCTTGAAACATTATTTAATAAATTGACATCAGTTTTCGTAACTTTGGTTACAAAACCTAAATTTCTTAAAATTAACATTTTTCTATTTTACCAAAACAAGAAACAGCTGTTTTTGACGTTTGAAGGACATGTGCGCATATGTTTGCGATGAACTTGGTGAATTGAATTATGCCAACTGCAGTGTTGTAAATAACAGCATTTACGGTTTAACGTTTAGTAGTTAATAAAACATATATACATCCAGAGCAGAGAATGTAAATTATAATATATGAAATTGTAAATTATAGTTTACATTCCCTGGTACATCTATGAAATAAATGAATATTATAAAAAAAAAAAACAGTAAAACAGCAACACTGTTATGACATTTCAAACAAATATGTATGTGCGTATTTACATATGTAAAGTGACATATCAATCAGAAGCGATTGTTTCTTCTCCGTAATTTCTTTTTGTTTTGTTGTAATTTTATATTCGGTTTTGTTTTTTAATTATACGTGTTGCTATTTGCGTTTCATCGAGATCCAATTTTAAAATAAATCGCATAAGCTTTTAATTAATTAATAATAAAATGGATAAATTGCGTAGAGTGCTGAACGGAAATGATTCCACCCCGGAGGAGGAGAGTAGCATAATCACACAGGTAACATATCATATTGCATGTAAATTTAAAGTTTTAGTTTATGTATTTAAATTTAGCCTATAAAATTGTAATAAAAAGATAGCGGGTCACCATATAATTGCTTCGTGGTAATATTTGCAATGATATGTTATAAAAGTCTGCCTGTTGCAATAGCAGCTGTTGACGCAACAAGTGTTCGCTTATTAATTTAATTGTAATAATTCGAACGATTTACAGAAATATCTAAATGTTTACTAAAAACATGATACAGGGAATATAGTGGGCGTTTTTTGTTGATGTATTTATAGAAAAATAGGGTCAATATGCTGTTATACGCCTAAGCTATTGCAAGTATCGTACTTTTATTTGAAGCTATTGTTTTAAACCTCATGCTTATCAATGGAATATATTGTATTTACACCGCGAACTGTTCTTGATAGATTAATGAGATGTCAACGCTTAGCTGGTCGACACGCATCAAAGGCTTTTGCATTTGCTTCGTACTTGGCATCTTACTGTCGTTTCTCGGCTCGCTGGCCCTCTTTTTACACAGAGGCATTGTTGTGTTTGCGGTCTTTTATACGCTTGGTAATATAATATCAATGGCTAGGTATGTAATCTACAAGTTATTTACGCTCTAAATGCAATACGTTATGTACATAGATATATAAATTTTTATACGTATAATTTCAATTTCAGTACATGCTTTCTTATGGGTCCTGTTAATCAAATAAAAAAAATGTTCTCATCCACACGTTTAATAGCCACTTGCATAGTACTTGTATCCATTATTATGACCTTTATAGCTGCTGTTGTGGTATATTTATATTTTTCTTTTTATTATTTTAAACGATTTTATTAGAATTGTTTTTGTTCTTTTCTTTAACAACACAGCTTCATAAAGCCGGACTGACTTTAATTTTTATCATCATTCAATCATTAGCTATGACCTGGTATTCCCTCTCCTACATACCATATGCGCGTGATGCCGTAAAGAAAACCGTCTCTGCTTGCCTTGATGTGTAAGCAACAAGTTATTAAATTGTATTTTGGTGCAAAGACAGCAAGTACTCGTATAAAGCTATCTACATTAATATAATTTGCTAGTACACAGAAAGTTCTTCATTATTTAAAAATTAATTTACTCTGGAAGTAAAATTCAATTTAATTGATAGAAATTTATACCTTTAGCTAATCAGCATTTACACCTCATATATGGTTTACATTTTTTATTATGTCGTAAATCGTTAAAAGCACATTTGTTATACATACATATATAGCGGTAATTTATTTTTCGAAATTTTAATGCTCTAGAACGAACAAGCGTAGAAGAACCTATTCTCTGAGAAACAGTATTTACTTGCTGTGTTGACTTTGCTTATTATCATTATTTGCTATTTTACAGCAAGCTTTTCAGTTCAGTTTAGCATTGCCTACAAAACTTAAATGTTAAAATCTAATTGAATATCAATAAGTTGCTAAAAATGTAACAGGTTTGGCTATCATGTATGTATGTGGCATATGGTGCAACCCAAAGCCATGCCATAAATGGCATGTAACTTAATTATTTGTTATGCAGAAAATGAAAATTTGAAGCAATTTCATTAACTTGTCTTATAAATTATATCAACTCATTAAAATATATATACGATTCATTATGACAATTGGCATAATTTTAAGCTAAACTAAACTTTAAAAAACCTACACTGATATTTACAAAATGCTTTATTCATATGTATTTATGTATATTTTTGATAAATCTAATTGTATTAATAATAATAATAAAAACTTAAAACTAAAACCTAAAACAGCATATGTTTTTAAACTAGCACTAGCAAAGAGTAAAATTAATCCAACATAGCATTTAGGAAAATAAATCATATATGCATACTTTTTTTTTATTGCTGTAATAAAAAGTGTATTCTCTCACATTTAAGAAAAATAGGTTTTATTTATTTATAAATTAATGACTTACATTAAAATTATGTTTCACATATTTCAGTTAAAATCATATTTATTTTAGTTTCTAAACGAAATATTTATTTTATCTATGACTATTTTGCGAAAGTACGAACACTTTGAGTCGAACTTAAACTAAATTAAGGACAAACTTTGGTTACAGTACAAACATGTTTGCATTTCATAATATATGAAATTTATTATTGAATTTATTCTAACACCTGAAAGTTTTTTTTATAATTCTATTAACGAGACTCCAATAACAAATTGTAATATGCGACTTGCATGTCATTTGGAATTTCGTTTGAATCAGCTATAGCGTGACATATTAGCAGTTATAATTATTTTACATTAATTAGCTATTTTTTAAAATTTCGAAATATCATTGCGAAAGCACACTTCTCCAGAAATCCGACATTTAGTGTGTGTCAGTTTAAACGCGTTTCTACGCATTCCTTTGTGCATGTATAGTTTTTACATTTAGATACTCATTTATAATTTTTTTTTTTTAACTCTATGGTATATAACAAATCTAATTTTTTATTTATTTTTTATTAATTTAGTTGCCTTTGTGTTATTTTATATAGTAATTTGAACATTTTTCTCTATTGTTTTCAATAACAAATACAGTCGGCTTAAATTTACTTTATTGATATTATTTAATATAATTATATATAACTCTTATTAGATGGCTTGCGAACTCAAATGTACTAGCTGAAGTGTAAAATATTAAAAAATTGTAATTTATGTTTTGCTATTTCGTTATTATTGAAAATTTAACACTAAATAAGTACAGTACTTGAAATGTATTCACTTTCTAACTATATCATCAAAAAAAAAAAAAAAAAAAAAAAAAAACAAGTAAGAAAGCACTAAGTTCGGGTGTAACCGAACATTTTATACTCTTGTTACTTGCAAGAATGAAAGCCGGGGTAATACCTACAGTTGTTGGCAAAACTTTATATTAAAAAATGTTGCGAAAGCATTAAACATCTATTATTCGATGAAATCGTGAATAAATTACAATCAAATTTGGTATCTTCTTGACTTATATATATTGAAGGCCATATATTTTATTGCTATATTTTAGTTCGCGTCAGCTAAAATTATATTTAAAACACCTTTAAATGAGGTATGTACATGTGATATCAACTCGACCGAAAGGCTAAATTTAATATATATTGAGTTGATGTGGAAAACGTCAAATCAGAATTCATTATATTAGGGATGTGAGGTTTAGACCAAGGTCTAGACCAATTCCATCCTCATTCAGCGCTAAACCACAAAATTTTTAAGAAATTTTGTCCAATTAATTTTATTAAAATATCACACATTTTGGCCAACCTAAACGGTTAAAAGTCAGGTGGAAGGACGGAAATCATTATATGGCTGATTGGATTGATTTTGACATTGCTCAGGTATACTTGAGAGCATATTTTGAAACAATTTTATATATGAATAGTACTCATTGACCAACATATTCGGCATAAAACGTGTTATAATAACGAAAATCATGATAAGTAGCATATGGGAGTTGGGTGTAATATTGCCCCGATTTTATTAATTTTTGCCCATACTACATACTACTAACATGTCACACACTAATAAATTGCTCCCAGTGTTTCATTAAGGTATCTCACATACTATCTTATGGAGTAAAGGCAGCCGGATTTTCGAAAATCCTGATGTTAGTTATACTAGGCTAGGTCAAGTTTTCGCACAATTTTATCTATTTTTGACACAAATATACACTGTTATGATTAAAATACGTACTCTAATTTTCATTGAGATAACTCACATATTGGCTGATATATGCGATATAAAGTCCCCGGAAGTTCAAAAATCTTTACATTAGATATATGGGGGCTAAGGAAAGTATTGACCCGATTGAACCCATTTTTGGCATATGTAATTATTAAAAGTGAGAGAATCAGTTGGAATTTGAAATTCTGTTTTACGGGAAGTAGGCGTGGTTGTAATCCGATTTCGCACTGTTGCATAGAGGAATGTTACATACCGAACATACATGGTTGAAATCGCTCGAGCAGATCCCGAGATATGGGTTTTTCGCTAAAGATGGGCAGTGCCACGTCCCTCGCCAACTTATGTTTTGGCTCCTGTAAAGCTTAATTGTACCATTCTGTATGTAAAATTAAAGGTCTCTGACTGATTTATTTAATGAGTTATCGCACTTTTAGTAGTTTTAATCAAAACTGTTATATGGGTAGTTGGCGGCGTTATCACACGATTTCACCCATATTTACACAGCCGGTAGGAGTGCTAAAAATATTTGTCTTGAGTGAATTTGGTTATTATTTAGAAAATATGCACATTAAACCAATTAGATTGCGGGATGCAAGCCCATTTAAAAAAAATTTAACTGCACATGCTCCTCCCTAATGTAATGTAATTCGTTATACCAAATAACAGTCATGTAACTTATTCTGGAGCTTAGTTATGACAATTTACTGGTTTGCGATTAATGGCGTTTTGTAGGCGTGGCAGTGGTCTGATTACGCCCATCTGCAATACCAACCGTCTTACGGCTTCATCAAGACATATCAATTTTTATTCAAGTACAAGTACAGAAGGACGGAGGGACAGACAGTCATCCGAATTTCAACTCGTCGCTTCATTCTGATCATTTATATATATATAAACCTATATCAAACTCGATTAGTTTTGGTTGATGCAAACAACCGTTAGGTGCACAAAACTTTTATACTTTGCAGCAACATGCTGCAAGATATAATATTAATAACAATAATAAAAAATAAAAAAAAATTATATTAAAAAAATAAATACAAAATAAAGATTTAATAATCAATTGAGCATGTAAATTTATTATTTTTAACCCCAATAGTAATTTACTTATGCAAAAATATCCTAAAAATATCCTCTTCGACCAAACAGCTTCAGCGTACTCATTTTTATAACATTACTAAAAATCCTTAATTACAATTTACATGCTGCGCTTAAATATTGACAAAGCCAGCTTCTAATTGCTATATTTATACATATTGTATTGTATTTAGAAGTTTATATTTAAACCCTGTCTTAAATTAATTTGTTTGTCTTTTTAAAGCGCATTTGCGTTTGAGTATAGTTGTTTGCGATTTGAAAGCGTATTTGCTTTTAACGTTGGTTTGTTTTTTAAAAAATGTTTACACCTCTTACATTACAACAATGCAAGCTGTGTATGAAACATGTGTTATGCAGTTTATTTGAAAATAAATATTTACATAACTTAAATTTACAAATTTTTTAAGATCGCTTTTTTTTCTTATAATTATCAAGCCCTTCAAACTTTAATTTACAAAATATTTGTTTTTCCCACTTATTTTGTATATTTTTTTATATTTATATATAAAGATATTTATATGTTTTTTTAGAATATCTTAAACTTTTAAGCATTTTCAAGTGCCCCTTCAATCTTTAATTTACTGAACAATATATATATTTTTTTTAAATTTTTTATTGTGTATATATGTAGATATATATATATATATATATATATATATGCGTGTTGCCTTACATTTAAATTAATTTTTATTTTACATTTTTTCGATTTTTTTTTCATTTATTGTGTCAATAAAGACTTTGATATAGTTTCTTTTTGTCATTTTGGTTTTAGGTGACTTAAACTTACTTTTATCAGTACATACATACATTCATTTGCGTGCATTGTATATTATTGCTTTCCATTTTGGAAATATAATAAAAAATAACTCAAAAATTATGGTTTTTGTATTTTGATCTGTTTTCATAATTTCTTCTAGTAATATTTTTGTAATCAATTAGGCTTTCATGTTTTATTTACTAAGCTATTAACTAATTTGTTTTTGGTGTTTCTTTTTATATTTAAGTGTTTGTTTCTGTTTAGGTTTGACTTTTAAGTTTTATTCAATTTTCTGTATGTTGCGTTTTGGAGATTTTTTTGGTGATTTCTTGCCTATAAAATAGAAGAAAATAAGATAAAATTAAAATAAATCAAAAAAGGCTGCACAAAGCTAAATTATATTAAAATATATAAAGAGAATACAAATAATTTATGCTTAGACACTAATTTGTAGTTCTCCATACATATACAAGTATCAAATACACTTTGAATAAATACTAAAGTAGCAAAGTCGTTAGCAAAAATAAGCAAAACGAAATTCGGACGTAAAAAGCATTTAAATGTAGAGCAAGATAACTCCACAAATTTGTCATTTAATTAATTATGATTATACAATTTTTATTTTAATATCGTCTAAGTCTTCATCAAGACTTCGCGCACGTAGTAGATGTAAGGTGAACTTTAATAGGTGCAAAAATTGGTTGTGGTCTGTACGTAGACACAAATAAGCAGCGAATTGGTGAGTAAGAGAAAAGTTTAAATGTTAACATACACCAAAATACATATAGTATTAGTAGAGGAAGGAGTGATGTGCAATGGAGCAATAATAAATTATTAACTGTACAAAATTACACACAAAAACTCAAATCTTTAAACAAAAAAAACAGTGTAGTTCAAACGAAACTTTTAAATGACATAAACGGAGTATATTAGCAACAATTATAAAAATAATTTATAGGCGTAATGCAATATCTCAAAAAAAAATTAACAAAAACCATCGAAGCAGTTTGAAGTTTTAAACATTGCAAAAAAATCAGGCGCTAAATATTGCCGAGTCAAAATAGCAAAGTAATTTTCATACTAAATAGCTCACCTTTTTGTTCGTGCTTCGGCGAATTATTGGCATTTTGTGCATTGCCCTTTTTGCTCGGTGATTCTGTTGACTTATTATACTTGTCTTGAGCACGCTAAAGCGTAAAGAATAAATAGTTAATTTATGTGTGAAAGTTAGTAAGCGCAACAGATCAAACTTACATGCCACAACATGCAACCGTAAACAAAGGCCACGGATAAGATAACTTGTGTAATTAGCCACAAGACAATATTAATGCCTTGAGTACGTTCGAAGAGTTCTTTGCCATTCTTTAGGCAAAGTATTGCTTCTGAGACCATAATAGCGCCATACACCCAACATTGGGTACCAACACGTTTGCAACGCGTGTCCGTCACATAAGTGTAGTATTGTCTATAAAAATAAACAAAAATACAAAATGTTAAAAAATACAAAGAGATTTGTATAAAATAGCAATGTTTGCTTACCTCACTGAGGGCGCTACGAAGAGACCAATGAATACCAGACGTCCAACGACAAGATAATGATCTGGTGGCATTTCAAAAATATGCTTAAGGAAGAATGTATTCAGTTCAGTCACCTATTAAATTTTGTTGTAAACTTTTACTATAAATTCGAACTCCGAAAGAAATGTGTGAAAATACCTGCCAAAATATAACCAGCTGACACACAGCCGCAAAACGCATCGCTGTCGACTTGGGATCCAGCCATCGTATCGATGTGAAACTTTCTGGTGTGAATTGCAATACAACACGCTTAATTTTACCCGTAGTCGATGAGATATCCTTAATGCTCGCCCATTTATATTCGCGCATTTCAAGTGCTTTGCAAATTCTCAAACCCACCCAAATGCCTAGGCCATTGCAAATGAGCACATCCAAAATGAGCGCATCCCACCAACACTCAACGAAATTCGGCAGCAAATGCGCGAAAGTGACTTCTGTAATCTCCCACATGACGGAGATGGCCCACAAAATGCCAGCGTGACGTATGAGCACAGCCTTAAAGGCCCAGCCGAGAAAATGCCCCCATGCGAATACGTCGATTGTGCTGTAAATGCGATCAAAGCTAAGATCTGAGCAATTGGCACCATATTCCTAAAAAAAAAAAACAAAAAAGAAATCATGTTTATTTGCTATTTGCTGTTACATGGCGCACTAACCTTTTCCATGTTGATGTGAAAGTCTTTCAATTTCGGATCCAGCCAATAGAATATATTCATGATCGTCTTGTAATTTTGAAACATGAAAAACTGCAGCATTAGCAGATATAACACCGAACAGCCGAATATAATACGCCATACTGCCGGATGTGGACGGGTGAATGGACCGTTTGGGAATGCCAATAATGAGATGATTAAGAAGAAAAACACCGCACACAAGATACCAGCCCAAATGTTATCCTCAATATTTGTTTCATTTCTGAAAATTATGTATATATTAAAAATTTGCATTATATTAGCGAAATTTAAATAAAATATAATACAATGAGACTAGTAAAATTTAGAGAGTAGTTGGGTTTATTTGTTGTTCGTATGTGAATAATGTGGCAAAACTTAGGTGACCATATTTTTCCCGGCAAAATCCGGCACGGTTTTTTTAGTCATCGATTTTTTCCTTATTATAATTCACTAAAAATCGCGACATATAATAATTAAACAATTCATTCTTTTTTTTTAATTTCTAAGCATGGGAAGGTCGGGACGCTTAACTCGGAATCCGGAATAGTCAGCTAAAGCTAAACGGATTATAAATGTGAGCCGGAGAAACGGAGACGGATTTTCGTGGTTAAGGGGTTACATTGGTCTTGCAACTTACAAAAAAAAATCGATTTTTTTTATTTATTCAATTGTAAAACTCATTAAGAATATTTTCCGAAAATTTCAAGCCGATGTGAGCCAAATTGTCAAATATATATATATGAACCGATCCGCGTGAAATTTTGCATGCATCTTTTAAACATGTTTGACTACTGATTTTATCAATTACAATTTAGTTGAGATGGTAATACGTGACCAAATTTAGTGCAAAAGTGCATATAATTTGCGAAAAATGCAAAAAAAAATTCCAAGTTTTCTTAAAATCCTTCGTTCCAGCAGTAGCTATGCTCAACTACTAAAAAAACTTTTGGTTTTTTGATTTCAGATAAAAATTACTTCAATTACAGTGACTAACGTGAGTACACTTCTTTGACGCTGACGTTAGTTACTGTCAACGGCTGAATTTACAATATTTTTTTATAAAAGTTTTTGTAAATGATGCTGACATTATATACACATACGTGTAACAAGAAAAAAAAATACTAATATTGTAGCTTCAAAAAAAAAAAAAAAACTATCTGAAAATCACTTTATTTTAAGTTACAAAACCCATGTAATAACCCCTTAACGATTACAACAGTTTGCTGTTATCAGTTGATATGACATTTGAACTAATATGCGGACACATAAAATCAATTAAATATTTGTTGTTTTTAGAGTTATGAAGTTGTATGTTCAACAAAGGATTAAATCATGTGAAACAAAGAGAAAAAAATTATATAAAATTATATTTTACAATTTAGGTTTCAAATATAATTTAAACAAATGTGTTTAAAATAGTCATTTCATAGAATATAAGTTAAATATCACCCTCAATATAATGATACCACTGATAGCTGTGTCAATTTTGATTATTTTATCTTTTTACTGTCAGTAGCATAAATCTGGCTTTAGAATTTATTTATTGGGAATTACTATTTTAAAAAGCTATTGATGAAAATAAAACCATTATTTTTCATAACGTGCTCCTACTGCTATTTAACGATAATTTTAATATATTTTAATAATACTACAATAATTTCAATTGTAGAATATAGTTGCTGGGCGGAAGCACCTAAAAAAACTCATCCGATGAGGAAGTCTATTTTAGTATCTACATATCTACATACATAAGTTGTATACAGTTTCAAAAACTTCGCTCACGTGTGATTATACATACGTATATAAATATATATTTATAATTATAGCAATGTTAAAAAATTATGTATGTATTACAATATCTACTGTAATTAAATATTGGCATCGAGCCAAATAAAGCGTACATACAAAAATTACTATTACATTAGATAAATACATTATTCACAAATGGCAAACGTTAAAAAGCGCGTAGATGCGAATTACTGAGACTCATTGGCGCCTGTCACACGTTCAATATTTATTGTGATATTTGAATCGTGATCCATACTGATGTTTGTTGGATCGCGAGTGAATGCTACACGTTAATTATCATGTCGATATTTTATTTATTTGAAATAAATTGAGTTTTTGAAACAAATATGTTGAAGAACAGTTTTGCTTCAATAAATTGTTTATTTTTTTGTCCGATTTTTATTAAAATTGTATTATATACTTATTTTTATGTATAAAAAAATGCATGTTTTTCAAAGATTCGGTGAATTCTTCGCCATGGTAGGTAGTATTTTTTTGAGCCAATGATTTTGTGGAATTTTTTTCATCAACTTTTCATAAAAAAACCGGACAAAACAAATTTAATAAAGCCAAACTATTTTTTAACATACATATTTGTTTCAAAAGCTCGATTTATTTCGAATAAATACTGACGTAATAATTATTGAACATATAGCATTCACTCGCGATCCATTAATCATCAGTATGGATCACGATTCAAATATCACAATAAATATTGAACGTGTGACAGGCGCTATTTGTTGTGAGAAGATCCGCATCTGTTTGTTTGCTTTGCTTGTTTTGTGATGACGACTGTTTAAATAGAACATTTTTGAGATTAGTAATAGTGTTTTGTTTTGGAGGTTAGCAACCAATCCAAAAAAGTCAAATTTATGACCTACGAGAGTTCGTGAATACATTTTTTTAGTCTTGTATTTCTGTGTATAGTAACAGATAAACTGATGCTTAATATATACATACATATGTATAATATATCGTATCGTCCCACAAAATCAAAATAAAATAATAATACCAAATACATATGTATATGTATGTATGATTTTTAAAATTACAGTTAAAAAAAATTACTTTAAAAAAACATATACCAAAAACAAAATACATCTATATTAGTTTTACACATATTTATCAATTTCACAATCTACCATTCGATACGAATTTTTAAATCTTTCATTGATGAAAATTCAAACGTACTTCGAATTGTCGAACTGACATGATGGCACGTGTGACCCATGAAAGTAAAAAATATTCACAAAAAGAGAGACGTGATATTTGGCAAAGATTTCAATTGAGAAGAAGGAAAACAAAGCTATTATTTTTGCGCATGCATTTATTAAATTGTTTTTTCAACACCCAAATTGAACAAAGAAAAGTTGTCATTCGATTCACAATCAGCATGCAAATTATAACGGCACGTTTTTGTTTAATCAATACATCTAACTATTAGTTTTAGCAAGATTACGAAATTGTCATCGGCTTCATGGTGTTTACAGAAATGGCACAAACAATTCAACATTTATCAAGTGTTATGCTATCGAATCGCTCTAATGGATTTCCTATGGAAATAATGAATTTTTCGAAACTTACGCATCCATTTGGACTGATAGGGAGGGAACTTGTTTGATAGATTGTAAAATTGTCCTTTAAATTGTTGTTGCATATCCTGTATTGATTTCGCCACACTTTGCAATAGCGAATTTTTTGACATTACAAATGCATTTTTTGGATCACTTTATATTCCTTCTTGCTTCCTTCAGGTTGTAACAAAACTTTAATTGCCACCATCAATTGTTGCGGTTTAGAATTAATGTAAGTCAAAATTTACCGGCTAATAATTTAATAGACATTTCAAAAAATTTACTTCAGTTTTTTCTCTTTTAATTTTGATTACTTTTTCGGAAGCACGTTTTGTTGTGCCTTGAATAGCTAAACAGTTTTGTGTTATTGAAGGAAGGGTGTATATATATGTATGTAGAAACACATTCACCTTGCTGACAGGCAGTAAAAGGCAATAAGTCAAGGTATATGTGAAAACATACATTTTTGGTGCAATGTACAACTTATTTGGGACCACCAACTAATGTGTTATGAGCAGGGAGCGGTAAAAAAAAATAAATACAAACTTATGCAACGTCAAAATGCATTCAAGATTTGCTTATTAAGGACAACAACAAAAAAAATGTCATCACAGTATAATAGCAACAATTGATGGAATTAGAATTTCTGGTATAGGTCCATAAGGTAGTAAGTTATACGCTGTTTTAATGAAAGGATATAACAGTTGCGCACATGTTTTTGTTTCAGCCACTTGCAAGCATTGTTTAAATATCTACTATATTTATAGTTTCATATGTTTTCGCACTCACCTGACATAGGCCAAGAACATCATACATAGTACAGATATTGCAAATAGAGTTATTGTATGCGGTTTATAAAAGAAATCAAGCGAAATATCGTCCACCGGCCGTTCATTTACAATCACAAACGTCTCAGCGTATTCGTCCAGTTCTTTATCTTTTGAAATGGACGTGGAATTACGTGGTTTCGATGATTTTTCGTAGGCATCATTGCTGTTGGCTGCACTTTGAGATTCAGCGCCACTTTCATCGGCCGAACTGTTGCCGTCCGAACCACCCATTCGTTTCTTCATATTTTTTTATATTATGATATTAATGTTTGATGATTTCCTTTCAACCTTTATTATTTACGTGTACTTTCACAATTTCCATACAATCACCACCGATTATCACACCATCCAGTTATCACTGTTGATTTTTGCTTTGAGTTGCGCAATGCGTGCCGCTTGTCACACGAAACGTTCAGTAATAACACCAACGTATACCATACGATAGAACTTTAGTTTCTGAAAAATTGTAAATAAATAAAATTGGTGAACTCGGAAATTTTGAAAGAGAACAACTGATATCTTATCACTACTTTTAACACACCGTACGTGTTTTCAAACCATCCGTGGAATACGCTAGCAGAGATAAAACGCTAGCTTTTGGGGAAATAAGCATGTGTCTTATGCTTCAGTTAGTCACCGACGGGCCGCCCCCCTTGGTTTCAAACGACATATATCGATAGTTATGCCCGTGGTGGCAACGTAGAAATCAGTTGTTCTCTTGTATTCACATCTGAGCAATGTTGCTTCTAGCTTTTCAGTTATAATTTTTCGTAATTTAAAATATCAAAACTAAAATCCAACTATTCAAATAGTCTATCTATTTATAAATAATTGTATTCGACTGTGATTTTGAGTTAGCTTAAGAATATTTCAAATATGGTGAGTGTTCATTAACATTGCGCTCTCATAAGATAGGTCGTATCAGTTTTTCGTTGATTCGGCTTACGGGTTTGCGTCGGTAACTGTTTCTAGCATTATTATATAATTGAATCATGAACAGTGTTGTAATAAATGTACGGAAGGATAGTAGTTAAATTTTCGTTAGCAGTTTGAAAACGATAATATTTTGCTTATTGAAAATGATGCCAAGTATAAATTAGCTAAAAATATTTGTCTAAATATTATTTATTTATAGCATATCAGTAGAAAAATCTATTGGGTTGAGTTTTTTCTTATATATTGTTTTAGAAATGATATTACAACATTGTTCAAAATAACATTTCGCCGCCTTACATTCTGTTTATTATTCTGACATTCGCAATTTTCTTGTTCCCTTCTTAACTCTTTCTAAACATTGAATACACTACGCTTACGAAAAAATATGCTTAAATTTATATAACTTCTGGCATTTTAATAACTATAATACCTTAAAATGCCGCGAAATCCAAATGCCGAACGTGACAACCCTTGCTTGCGTGAACAGGAACTGTCTTTTAAGTGCCTTAATAAATACAACTACGATAGGGATAAATGTGAAGTATATTTTGCCAACTATAATAACTGCAAGGATTTTTGGGTATTTATCAAGCAAAAGTCTAAAAAACGTAAATACAATATATTGCAAACTTTTTTCAGAATAAAGTACGTACTGACCGTCGAGCAAAAGGAATTGCGCCCTACTTACCCCCAGTGGAAGAGCGTGCAGATATCAAGTCCGAATATATGAAAACCAAACCATCAAAAGACTAGGGTATATTAAAGCGATAAAAAACAAATTGAAAATGTTGTTAGTTTTTATATGTAATTTTTAATATTCAATTTTAAAATAACATTACTTTTGGTTATAAATTATGTATTGATGCCGCGTCAACAATTTTTAAATTTGGTATAACTTCTTGTAACATGGAGTATGCCAATTCAAACTCCAAAGTTTCTTTAGGGTCGTTAACAATTAACAGTTTCAAAGTTGGTAAGCGATATAAACACGAAAGGCCATTTACCGTGCAACTTGTATTTGAAATATCTAAAACTTCCAATTTTGGATAACCAGAACTAGACACTCGATCTAAACACCAATCATCAAATGTGTGTACATTATGAAATGACAGAAATTTCATTTCCTGTAAAGTACATAAATTCTCTATTCCTTCGTAATATAGAGTCATGTTATCACATCGAAGCCCCTCGATTTTGAAGCCCGGATGGTATTTGTTTGGCAAATTGAATTCGCCATCGTCGTTTGCTCGCATCCAGCTACGTTCGTGTAAGAATTTAACTGCACCACCGCGATATAAAATGAAATGTGCAGCCGCTAGTTCGGGTCCTAGTATTTCATGTCGCTCCTGCACATACTTTTGCATATGTTTTTCAACACGTTCATTTCGTTTGCGCCACCATTCCTTTAACGCGCTTGGGCTCAGATTAATTGGTGTTTGCATCATAATTATATAATCAGAAGTTTGTTCTGAATTGTCGAAAACTTTTAGTTTACTATTCCAATCACCGGGTCTTTCCCCTATTCGTTTTCGCCATTGCAGTCTCTCCTTATCTGCAGTTAATTCTTCCTTTATACGGTCCAAGGTTCCACTTCTCGTACTTTCTTGAGGTGTATTAGGTTGTGAAGAAAAATGCTGTAAACGTAAGACAACATTGGCTATGCAGGTTTGTCGATTCGTAGTAGTTATAATATGTCGAAACATTTTATTTTATTCAAATATCACTAAATTGCATTATATTTGTGAACTTCATAAACGCATACATTTGTTTCAATAATTTTTCAATAATCAACATTTTGACAGTCAGATGTTTTACATGCTGATTCTTTACGTCGTAGTGGTAGCACTGAAATTCCCGTCAAACAACTTGGTCTCATTGGAAATACGCCATTTTTTCTTTCTTCTCTTCACACGACGTTGACAAACGTTTTGCTAGTTTTTCTCCAGAATATTTTCTAAATTGGTGCAGAGTGTAATTTTAGTAATGCTGTGAAAACTAAAATATTACTTAATATATAAAATCTATTTGCACCAAAATAATTGCAAACATCTTCACTGTGTGTATTTCATCGATTTTATAAATATTCGGTTGTAAATCGGCTAAATTTTGTGAAATATACCGCAGATCAAAATAAGTTAGCTGTTTGGCTTATTTGTCGTGTGAAGGACGAACCAAATCCGAGACAAAAGAACGACAGACTTCAGCAAACATAATTTTGCTGATCACATTTATTTGATAATTTACCAGATTTTGCGTTATGTCTGGCAGTGAAGACGGGCAATTACAAAGTCCTGGCAATGATAATTTTGGATTAAGGTGTGTATTTTATGTCTTGAAAAACCATGGAAAATTGTTTGCCCACTCAATGTATTATTTCTTGTGGGGAGAGTAGAAGGGGAATCACATTGTGTGTATAACTCGTGTCTTTAGTCACAGTCATACATGTAGAATCTATGGGTTGAAGGGCACTGAAAACAAATTTCCATGGAATAATATTTACGCATTACGTTTTGAAGATTGTTGAATTGTGAATTTTAGGAAATTATTGAAAGTGTAAAAGCACGTATACAAATTTTGCATTTGTAATTAAAAGAATTGTGTATATCATGGCGCAGCTTTCATTACAAAATTAAGTAATTATGGTACCACTATTAATAATAAACATAGATTTGAGCTATGCAATTCAAAATTGTTACATGAATAAAATTATTATATAATTGCTTAATTTTGTAATATTTTTATATACGAAAAATACCATCACAACCCTACCCTAACAACTCCCATTCATAAACTTACCCACTTTTTCAGCATACCTTGTGCCTTTCCTAATCAAAATCATTAATCCCAAGTAATTACCAAGTATCCACTCTCCAACCCATTAGGTCTAAACATAATACCACTTTATTAAGTACTTTTTAATTTACTCAAGTTTTTTCATTGCAAATAGGCCAAAAAGTGTGTACATGTCCAAAGAACGATGCGCGCGATGGCCACCATCTATTCACATTAAATCAAAAAACAATAATATAAAATATAAACAAAAATGTAAAAATAAATTACACCCAAAATACCAAAGAAAAAAAAATCATAAATAAAGTTAACATGAACTCTTAATTTCGCGTATCTTGGTGCAAAACCAATTGAAAAAGTTTGGTGCACATTAGTCGAAACGAAATGTGAATGATATACATATACTCTACGCGTTACTTCGTATTTCGTCCAGACAACGAGGGTGCGCGCGCATGATCGTCGTTAATGCAATAACGCTCAAATGATGATGTTGAAATGACTGTAACAGGAAGAAAGTCCACTTTATCACATTTATATTGCCTGTTAAGCCGGGAGTTTGGCGAGAAGAAATATAAATATATATATATATATATATAAATATATTATTATCAACAATGTAACATACTGTGTTTAGCCAGCTGACCGCCTGCTTGTAATACGCAAATGCTGAAAAAACCCACTAGTTGAGTGGAGTAAATTCTACTACTAGATATGTTGTTGACGTCCATGCAGGTGGGTGTGACAAACGAATAGGCAGATAGTACTATTGTTACTCTGGCTACGAGTCGTACAACTCCTCTCACTTTGCGCTCTCGCACTGCACAACAAAAATATGTAAAGTACGACAAATTTGAGCTGGACAACAGACTTGTTGGTTTGGTAAATTTATTTTTTGTTAAAAAGTCTATTTACATTTAACGCAACATTTTTCAGTATTTATTTCTTTTCTCTATACAACAAAAGAAATATTTCTACTTTCAATTTATCTTCCAAACTTAAATTAAGTTCTTAGGTATTAGCTGCTGATGTCGATTTACTTTTTGTGTGCCTTGGACACTTAGCTTGACTGAATTGTTTAATGGGCTTCGCAAGGTAAATAAAAATAAAAAAACTCAAGGTGAGTGTGAGTGAGTACTTCATATTAAGTAGAAATATTTAATACGATCAACGTACTTATGTATGTTACTCTATTTTTAAGGACAGATGACTTGCTTGTGTAAGTATACCAAAACTACTTATTATAAAAACGTATGAAGAAAGCGTCAATTATGCAAAACAATAGTTGCGCATAAAAAGCCCCATATGTACATACATATGTCCAAAAATAACTATATGCTCTTTAATTAATGATTTTACTTAAATTAAGTGGATGCCATAGCTATCGAAATGTTGAAAAAATGTGTATGTGTTACAACTATACTCGTCTATGAAATCTAACGCGGACACTATTTGAGGTGCGTTTCATGTTTCTTATTGCTTTAAATCTAACATTTTAGGAATAAAGTGCAAATTTTTTAGAGTATACTTGTATATGTGTTAACAAATGGCCGATTGATTTCGAATTCTAAATAAATAGAATTTTATTTTAGTTCATATAAAAAGTAACAAAAAATTGCTATAATTATTTGGAACATTGCACAATTTTATCACATGTGGTTTAGTATTTGTTAGAAAAATGTTTTACTTAAATTTTAAAACCAACTTAAACCACTAACCAATCAATGTATAATTGCTCTAAAACCGTTACTAAATTACTATTACAATAGCTTACATTATTTTTTTTTTTGTATATACATACATATTTCTCAATCCACTGTAACTCAGACAGCGGATGACAAGAACGGAGAAGTATTCGCAATGTTCAAAGAACAATCGTCTAAGCTTAGAAAAAATAAATTAGGCATTACTCTTAACACTTATTGCTTTTTTCATCACTTCTTTGCAATGTACCATATCTCTTGTAGTAATGGCCGGCTTTCAGGTACATATTTTCTATTACAACATTTAAAACGCTCGACCTTGTGTCTCGCTTGCACAATAACAACACTACATGGAAATTTCGATGCATTGTTTTATATGTAAATACTCGAAATTTGGTTAAGAATCACGCATCTGCATTCAAATAAAAAAACTAACGAAATGAAAATCAGCATCTAAATGTTAAAATGACATTTCGTCGTCTTTATGTAATCCTTCTATGCTTCATATACATATATACATCTATGAAACACACCTTAATTAGTAGTCAAACATGTCATTATACCATGAACAGTCGTTTTAGCCTGTCCGTCTGTTTGTATATACGCTAACTAGTCTCTCAGTTTTTATGATATCGATCGGAAATTTTGCACATGTTCGATTTCCACCAAGATGCAGCTCGTTTGTCGAAATCGCCGATATCGGACCACTATCACATATAGCTGCCCTACAGACTGACCGGTCGCAATCGAGATAAATATCTTTTTTATACCCTTTTATGCTATAAAAAGGGTATTATAGCGTCGGTGCAGCCGCAGTTAACGCTTTTTCTTGTTTTATTAATTTTTAAAAGAAATATTTCGTTCTAAGCATTTATGTAGTAATAACATAGAATTAAGCACAAACTTCAATTTTTCTAAAGAAATCATTACTACACTTTGATCTTGAATATTTTTACTTTGATCTGCTCCCCGAAAATATAGGAAGCTCCTTAAAACAATCTCAAGCAGACCAAGCCATAAAAGTAAATTGACATCGAGGCGTTAGAAAATTTTCCTTGATTTTTTATGGATGTAAGTTAAAAAATACTAGATTTACAAACTATTATCTTAAAAGAACAACGAAAAAGAAACCAAAAAAAAAAAAAAAAATTGAGTTAATGTGTTTCGACTGGCCATTGCAAGCGCCAAACATATTCTTTTTGAATTTGCACACTGGACTCCGACCAAAACTGGAACGGTATGTACACTAACCAGGCCGCAAAGCAGTGAACATGAATTGAATGCATATGTCAAATGGCAAAGGCGATGGCAGGAAGCGTTCGTCAGCGGTGGCAAACATCAATATATTTAACTAACAAATATCACTAAAATTTTCATTACTCACATGCATACATAATTTTTTTTTATTACTTTGCAAAATTTAACGCCCTAATTTTATAGTTATAATTATGATAAAAAAAAAAAAAAATGAATTATCACAATGAAGCAACACACAAATATCTATTCTCTTCCCAAGTTTTACCGATTTTATTTCATATTTTCATCATAATTAAAATTAATTAGCGGTGAGGAAGATGCGGATTCTTTGGACATTAAACCACCACAAGCGAACGTGCTGCACACGCGTGACTCCACAGGCTCGAGACGCAAAGATAAGTCGTCCAAAGAGAAAAAACATTCCAAAGAGAAGAAACATCGCGGCGAGCGAGAACGTGGAAGTGGCCGTGACCGCAGCGAAAGGGAACGCGATCCACGCGATTATGACACACGGGAACCACATGGTCGAGAGCGTGACATGCGCAACGATCGTGGAGGAGGTCCACGTCCAGGCGATATGGAGCGAGCTCGAGACCACCGTCGAGGCGGCGAAGAGCGTGAAGAGATGTTACGTTATCACCAACGAGGCAGCGGTTATGAGCGTGATGACGTTATTAACAGAGATATAATGTCAAATAGCGAACGCCGTTATGCAAAGCAATATGAACCACACAACAATGAGGTGCGACGAAATAGTGGTGGAGGCGGCGGAACAGCTGTGTATCATCAACAATATCAGCACTCACATATGCAACGTCAAAGACCAGATTACTATGAACGCGGTTCCGGTGGCGGGGGATACCATCATGGCGGTCTGGACTATTATAACAATCGCCACCAACAACAGCAACAATACGGTGGTGGTGGTGGTGGTGGCAAGCATTCGCATATTGAGTACAATGATGTCAACTATGAGGTGCAACGTGAGCGACGCAAGTATAACTACGACCCGCAAAACGATTCGGAAAGTATCGAACAGGATTTACGTTCAAGGCTGCTAAGTAAACGGCATAAATATGTAAAAGGCAGTGGTGGCGATGTAATCGAGCTAACCGAAAGTTATGAGACGACGACCACAGTGCAGCGGAAAAGGTATAGCGATGGTGAACGCAATGAACGCTATCGACAGAAACGTGAAAAGATGAGAGAATCCGTAATTGAGGTGCTCGACAGTCCGGAGTTGGCTGAGATGGAGGGTGCAGCCACAGAAGAGGGAGAAGCGCATCGTCAACGACGCAAACATAAACGGCGCAACAAAGAGCGTGAAGTGTTGCAAGTGGAGACGATTGTATCGGCGGAACGCGTAGAGCGCATAGAAAAGCGAAAAACGCCTGATGATCCGGAGGTATTGTCACGACGAGAAAAAATACTAGCTGTGGAACGTGAGAAGGAAAAACGCAAAGAAAAAGCGCGTGAAGAATTGGAAGCACGACGTCGAGCGCGTAATGCGCTTAGTCCAAGCGCTGTAGCAGCGTCTGTTACGGCTGGACTAAACGTTATGAAACGTAAGAAACAGAATGAAATGGCCGAGGTTATTGTAAAAGTTAAACGATCAAAGAAAACGACAGCTTCAAAGCAGCGTAGTGACGAAGAGGAAGAGGGCGAGGCGTTAGACAGCGATGACGAAGATGATGAAGTAGACGAGGATAATAGCGAGGATATGGAAACGGACAGTGGCAGTGGTGATAGTGAAAGTGACAGCGAAAGTCATTCTGAAGTGGACGATGCTGAGAGGCGGCACGCAAAACGACATCATAAACATAGCAAAACAGAAAAGAGGAAAAGCAGTAAAAGGCATCATAACCATAGAGCGCGTAACAATGGTGTTGCTGATGACGACAATACTGACGACGATGATGATGATGAGGAAGATGACGATGACATAGATCTGCCCGAAAGCCCACTTTCTATTGGCGAGCTTTCGAAATCACCACGGCGTCAACATCGCGCAAAAAAGCACAAGAAAAAGAAAGGCAAAAAGCATATAGAAAACGATGATGACGATGGCGATCAACGTCTATCACGTTCGCGTTCTCATTCCGCCCATTCAATCTCACACTCACGTTCAGTTTCACGCTCTCGTTCGCACTCACCCCGCAGAAAGAGCACACGTTCGCGTTCGAATTCAGGTTCACGTGACTCTTCGCAACACCGCACAACAAATTCACGATCACGTTCTCGTACACGCTCTCGTTCAGATTCGCATTTCGATTCACGATCAGTGTCCTCACGCTCGCGCTCACGTTCCCGATCATCAGTTTCGCGCTCGCGTTCAAAGTCACGAACACGTTCACGCTCACGTTCAGAAGAGCGTGACATGAAGTCGGCGCATAAATCAGAGGCAGAAGCTGCTGCTGATAGCAGGCGTCGTGTGGAAGGTGGCAGCCGAGACGACTCGCCAGCACGCGATGACAAAGGTGCACCACTGCCAGACTATTTTCCGGGCATACAGGGTTGTCGCTCTGTTGAAGAATTCCAATGTCTCAATCGTATTGAGGAAGGCACATACGGTGTGGTATACCGCGCCAAGGATAAACGTACCAACGAGATAGTTGCTTTAAAGCGTTTAAAAATGGAGAAGGAAAAAGAAGGCTTTCCCATAACATCGTTACGCGAAATCAACACCTTACTAAAAGGCCAACACCCAAACATAGTAACGGTTCGCGAAATAGTTGTCGGTTCCAATATGGATAAAATTTTCATTGTTATGGATTATGTGGAACATGACCTGAAATCGTTGATGGAGACGATGAAGGCGCGTAAACAATTCTTCCTTCCCGGCGAAGTAAAATGTCTGGCGCAGCAATTATTGCGTGCGGTCGGTCATTTACATGATAATTGGATATTACATCGCGATTTAAAGACCTCTAATTTGTTGCTCTCGCACAAGGGTGTGCTGAAAGTAGGCGATTTCGGTCTTGCTCGAGAATATGGTTCACCATTGAAAAATTACACTTCATTGGTGGTTACACTATGGTACCGAGCACCGGAGTTATTGCTCGGCACACTGGAATATTCAACGCCCATAGACGTCTGGTCGGTGGGTTGCATTTTTGGCGAATTTCTACAAATGGGGCCACTATTTCCTGGTAAAACGGAGACGGATGAACTAAACAAAATTTTCAAGGTAAGACAATACATTAAAAGTATATGCTTAAGTATTTCAACGCCCTTTGTGATATTACGTATTTCTTTCCGCAGGAGCTCGGCACACCAAACGAACGAATTTGGCCCGGTTATAAAGATTTGCCAATTGTTAAGAATATGTTAAGCCAGAATTCCCAATTCGCCGACTATCCTGTTTCAAATTTACGTAAGCGTTTCGCCGACAAAACCACCGACTTAGGCATTGACTTGCTACAGGGTCTTCTCACATATGATCCCAAGAAAAGACTGACCGCTGAAACGGCGCTTAAACACAGCTACTTCAATGAGCTGCCTCTGCCCATCGATCCATCTATGTTTCCTACATGGCCGGCGAAAAGTGAATTGGGTGCTCGCAAAGCTCTCGCCTCTTCGCCCAAACCACCCTCTGGCGGTTCGCAGTTTAAACAGTTGGGTCGAGACGAAATACTTGTGGGCAGTAGTGGTGGTAGCAATGCGGCTGGTGTTGCCAATAGCAATAGCAAAGTAATATCGGGCATTATAACAGGTAATAAGAAAACTGCTGCGAATACTGGTTTCGTACTAAATGCAGGCATTGATCAACGTCAACTGGCTATGGGTCCGGGATTCAATTTAAAATTTTAATAAAAACTTTGCCATTCACTATTTCTTAACTGATATTTGAGTGTGAATGTGTTTAACAATACTATTGCTTTTACAATTTATATATCGTATTAGTCATTAATTAACCATTCTAGTTAACTACGAGCATAAGATCCAGATTTATCATTTTTCGTTAAATACAATTTTTCTAAATAATCATATATGTATGTATAGCTTGTAAGCTACAGTCCAGACATTTTTTTTTAAAACCATCACTTATATCATTTGAATATACAATTACCATTAAAGAAATTCTACTATGTGGGCAAAACAAACGATTTTACCAACAAAACAAAGAGAATCCTTGAGAGCTTAATATAAAACAAAAACTTACTGTTAATTTTAAAAACTGTTAATATTAAAATCTAAATAATCTTAGATAAAAATTTATCGTTAAAGATGTACAAATTACATACATGCATTATAGTTGGCGGCAGGTTTATACCAAAAGATTTACACAGTCAGTTCGAGTCAGGCAAACATAATAATCATTCTAACAAAAAATAGAACAATAGTTGGGTAGATTTAAGTTGTTTTTTTTTTGAGTAATAAAATAATGTTCTAGTTGTAATCAAATACTTAACTGCAGTAGACCGAATATAAAAAGGAAAGTTTATAAGAATGGAAAGAAGCCTATGCTGGAAAAAAGACCTATAAGAGAAATACAAGCATATAATTTTGCAACAAAAGTAAAATCCAAACAAAAAAATTGTATTTTATTTCAATATCAGAGCATGAAGAAAATCTTTAGTATTCTGCAGAAAGACTGGTCTACATAGCCGGAACTATTTGAGGCATGTTACTGTGGCTTCAACGGCAACGCGCAAGTGCGTAATGTTAATAATTTAATTCATTATAAAATATTATTGATATTAATTGAAAGACTGGCTGACAGTAAAACAGGAACAACGTAATCTTCCGTTGCACCGAAGCTATAATAAACTTTACAAATAGAAAAGATTACAACAAGAAGTTGATTTTGATCGTTAAGTTTGTATGTCAGCTATATGCTATATGGTCCGATTTAAAAAAAATTTCATAGATTGTACCGTTGTTTTAGCCAAAAAACCATGCTAAATTTCTTGAAGATATCTTGTCGAATAAAGACGTTTTCCTTACAATGTTTTTGATCGTTCAGTTTGTATAGTAGCTATAAGCTATAGTGGTCCGATACCAGTAGGTTCCGACAAATGAAAAGCGGCAAAGCCCGTCCCACGACAGTCGGGTCTTCGTAACCGGAACGGACCCGGGTGTATTCCGGCCAAGGACTGTCAACTCGGCAGAATTCTGCCGCTACAACAACAACAACAAATGAAAAGCTTTTTGGTGAGAAAAGGGCATGTGCAAAATTTCATCGATATCGATATCTCAAAAACAGAGACTAGGTCGCGTATATACAGTGGTACATGGCTAAATCGACAACACTCGTCATGCTGATCATTTATGTATATATTTTTTTTACGAACATATATTATAGGGTTCCGACATTTCCTTCTTGGTGTTACAAACTTCGTGGCAAACTTAAGATAACTTGTTCATTTTACTTTTACCTGGACACTCATACTACAGACATATGTTTGAATAATGTAAAACATACATGTTGCTTTTACAAAAGTGTTTGCTTTATTGCTTAATTACTACATAATAGCATTTATGCTCGTTCCCTACCTCAATATTCTCCACGTTTAAATAAAATATATGCATTCTAAGTCAATACTAGGTTTGTAAAACATAAATCGAAAATATAATATATGGTATATATATTTTACGTTGACCATAAGTAATAATAAGTACCCTGCCAGTAGGGTAAATATTCACGTAATGGTCCTGCAATCATTTTGATCAGCGGTACATTGTCGGCCACAAAACCTAGCATTCGATCTAAGCGTGATTGTGTTATACGTTCATAAAATGGTGAACGCACCAAATATAATAGTAAGTTGATGCAACGACGTGATAGCTCCAACTTCTGTTCTTTGCTCATTTGTTGACGATGCTGGTGATACATACGTATGCTAACCAAATCCAATGTCAGTGAAACTACATATTGTTTCCAACGTTTCTCACCAAACAAACCCATTGTGGCTAAGTGTATTAACGGCTTGGCTATATACAGATATTCTGCTTGTACCAAACGGAAATTCACCGAATTGCTACCATTTTCTAATTGTTGTTCCTCTGCTAATTTGAAGTCGCGGTACTGTAGTGGCGGCGCACCTTCCACTTTACGTATCACGCGTCCCGAACGTTTCAATTGGAATGTAGTAGTGCTTTCGCCAAATACATTTGAGTTCAATTTTCCATTTTTTTCTGAGGACTCTTCGATTATTATACCATTTTTCAGCGCATTCTTTTGTTTCTTTATAATTGCACGCCGATTAAGTGCGGGGAGTGTAGGTGTTGTGATGATTTTCTGTGTCGAATGTTTTAGTATGTAGAAACGGCCTGCCGCTTTGGCGAATTGCACCAAAGCAATGAACAACCATTTGCCTTTACTTCCAAAAATGCGTTTTGCTGATATTTCAATGAAAACTTCACAATACTCTAATGTGGTCAACATGACCTTTAGTCGGTAAATATACTTTGCCTTTTTGTTGTAACTTTGCGCAAAGGCACTAGTACTTGCTTCTAGGTTCACAGGTTGCAAATCGGATATCAATCTGCTTTGTTGCGATCTGTCGATTATACGATCATTATACAGTACCAGTATATTGGATAATGTATACACGAGCTCGGAAACCACGTTTGAATCCGAAATACGTCCTAGAAATGCACTATTATACTATGAAATTATATGCAATTGAAAATAAACTTGCCAGCAATGAAATAAGATATCCATTTTGTGGTAGTCTCAACGTCGCAGACGGTTTCAGGGTTCGCAGCCACCCATTTTTCGTATGATTTTAATATCTTTTTTAAATTCTCCATAATAACTGTGTTTGTAACGCAGTTATTCGATTTTAAAACTCTTAATCTAATCTGAAACTGGATTAAAAGAAAAGCACTTTGCTCCAACTATTGAAAAAATAACAAAAAATCAAAGGCCATTCCCAGATTATTGAGAAATCGATATGTGGCGATTTTTGGTATGTGTGCAAGTAATCAAGAAATCGAAATTATCTATCGACTGAATTTCTTGTTATGATTAGAAAAATAAATGCGGCTGTATTTAACTTTAATTTTATTAAACAAAATACTGGAAGAGATTAAAAAAATATGCTTTATTTAATTATTTCTTCCGAAAAGTTTTAAAGTATATGCAATTTACGAATTCTGCAATCATGCACTATTTAAACAGTTTGAGTGACAATGTAAACAATGCAAACTTTCATAAAAACAGCTGTTGTATTCATTTTGCGTAAACTTTGTTTCCTGATAAACTGCCACAATGAGTTCAATTAATTTTGAAATACGTTTAAATAAGGAAAATAAAATATATTATGAAGGTGTAAGTAATTAAAAAATACAAATTTTAGTTTAAAAATATCAGTGTATTGAATTTAAAAACTTTCAGGAACTACTAAAGGGTTGCGTGCATTTCAATTGCACCACGGAAGCTAAACACGAAGGCATCCAACTTACACTAGAAGGTATAGTAAATCTACAGCTAAGTACAAAAAACGTTGGCGTTTTTGATGCATTCTACAATTCTGTGAAACCAATAACACTATTCAACACAACACTCGAATTAGCTGCGCCGGGTAAATTGGCGGCAGGAAACTCCGAGTTCCATTTCGAGCTCCCATTAGTATGTAACAAAGAACCGCGAGTGCTTTATGAAACATATCATGGTGTATTTATCAACATTAACTACCAGCTACGTTGTGACGTAAAGCGTAGCTTTTTGGCAAAATCTCTACAGAAAATTCAGCAATTTTGCATACAAAATAAACCCGTTGCAGTAGATACCAAAACGCTTACATCGACTGAGGTGAATTTCAGTATAAGTCCAGAAACATTACAAAAGTCTGCAAAGGAACGTATAAATATACCACGATTTCTAATAACAGGTAAACTAGATCAGACCGAATGTTGTGTAACACGGCCGTTGACTGGACAGGTGTGTGTTTATATGCAAATATTTATAATGTAATACGAATATATATATTTTTTTAAATTTTCAGTTAACAGTACAGCACACTGAAGTAGCTATAAAGTCAATTGAAATGCAATTACTGCGTGTGGAGACATGTGGCTGCACAGAAGGATATTCGAAAGATGCAACAGAAATTCAAACCATACAAATAGCAGACGGAAATGTTTGTCCGAAACTCGAAATACCTATCTATATGATTCTACCACGCCTGTTCACTTGTCCAACATTGATTACAAAGAACTTTAAAATTGGTAACTTTGCTGAGTTAACAAATCACTTAAAGTTTCTAATTTAAATTGATTTTCTCTTTCTTAGAGTTTGAATTAAATTTGCTGGTAATTTTTAAGGATGACTATGTAGTTACCGAAAATTTTCAAATTGTCTTAAAACGTACAGTGTGATAAATTGAGTTGAACTCATATTTAAATTACAATAACTTCGCATTTTCATGCATACCCAATACAAATAATATCAATATTGAAACAAAAAATACATATATAAAGTATATAGGATATATAAAGTATATTGGAACACAAAACAAGCAATTATAATAAATTAAGTATATCCAAATATCAAAAAAATAATATGCAATTAAGCGATCTATCAGATGTAGCAAGAAGCAATAACATTTAACTAAATTATCAATGAAATTTATAAAAACCTACCATATTCATTATATTACAATATCGATGCGTAATTCTGTACCAAGAACTCTAGGTAAGTCCTTATAATGTACAACAACATGTATTATACATTAAATATATTTGTCTTATATTGTATTTACAAAGTGACACCATAAAATGATTAACTGAAACAATTTTATTTACTATTATATTATTGTATATTACTGCTGACCATAAATGCTGCATATAATTTCCAAACAAGTTTTTTAACCTGACCTCTTAACAGATTTCTATACATACAAAAACATACATAAACACACATTTAAATTAAGTATACATACATATGTATATGTATGTACACAAATCTATTAAATATAGAATATTTTAGCAAAATGCACAAATTACATTTGTTTATACATATATACTCGCAAAAACTTCACTCCATCTGCAATCTAACTCATTCAACAATATTTGCCTTATTTTTACGCTTTTTATCATTCAATTGTTCGGCATCTTGTAACGTTGTTGGTAAGACTTTATCAGTCGTTTCAGGGAAGAGCAGAGTTAATGTACCGCTAATTAAGGCAAAGCTAGCAAAGAGTATTTGCGGCGCATACTCATAGTAATTGGCCTGAAAACAGTTGAATTACAATAATAATACATATGAGATACACAAAAATCTACTCGTAAGTTCAATTCTTACCAAAAGCGGTGCTTGTGGGGCCAACATCGATCCGATGCGTCCAACCATAGAGCAAAATGACAGTAAACTGTTGCGTACATTTGTAGGGAATATTTCCGAAGTAAAAAAGTATAAAATCTGAAAACTACATGTAATCGCAAATTTCCCAATTAAAAACAGCACCAACTCGGTAATCTCATGATCTAAAAGCATATAAAGGAAAAACATACTATGAACTTCGAAAGAACTGATTTACACATTTATACAAGCATACTTCCTCCCACCAGCGCAGTAATGCCCATACAAAGCGCACATACCAGCATAGAGCCGCACAGCGAATAGCGCCGCCCAAGGCGATCCATAATCAGTAGCGGTAAAATTAAGCCAGGCACTTGTACCAAGCCATTCAATTGGAAATTTGTGTACTTGTTACCGCCCAGCGTGACTGAGGTAAGACTCAAGCCCAATGCAACCAAAGTGTGCGTGAACCAGCAGAAGCAACAATTCAAGATACGCCAACGAAATAGCTTCAAAGCTTTCACTATCGGATAGTGGCTTTCTTGTGCCTGCCCTAGCTTTGCCTGATTTTCCGCTACCAGTGCCTTCAAATCATTCTCTGGTATTTCACGTTTATTTATGCGTGCGGCACGTTTGAGCAAGCGTGTAGCATCCTCCTCTCTACCCTGACTCAGCAGCCAGCGTACACTCTCCGGCAGCACGAAAAGAAAGAGTATCAGTAAGAGCGCCGGCGTGTAGAGCACGCGCAATAAATCACGCCAATTCTGGAAGCGTTGCGCTAAAATGCCCAAAAGCGCCTCGCCCAGCGAATAGAAAATCGTTATGATGGTAGCGGCGGCCACGCGTCGTTTGGGTCCCACTAATTCGATGGCTAGAAGAAATGCCGTGGGAAAGAGCGTACTACCAACAGCCATATCGATGAATTCGAATGCTATGAACATGTAGTAGTTTGTGGATATTGAGCGCAGTATGCCCATAATGCCGCTGAAGAAACCGCCGAAGGCGAGCATTGTGCGACGCCCAAAACTAAAAGCAATACAAAGAAAAAAATATAGATTAAATCGTTATCAAAATTATTTTCATGTAAATTCGTGTCTGTGTAGTTAATTTTTATATGTTTTAACTTTTTTGAAAAATTGGTAATCATTGCACCGCTAGTCTTATCGCATATCCATAACGTATTTATAGCTTATTATCGACGAAAATCAGAAAAATATTTTAAGAGTTACGAAATGTGCTCGACTGCAACACACAATCAAGCTTCTGACACCAGCTGTTACTGAAAGGCGCGTTGAACTTAATGAGTCCACATATTTGTTGCAGCCTTAAAATCCTTAAAAGTGTTACTTACCGATCTGCGAAAAATCCACCCACCGGTATGCCCACAAACTGTCCAATATTATTTACCGTACCAACCATGGTCAGCATCCATATACTCGAACAGAAAATGGAAAACTGAAATCACTAAAAACTGTAGAAAAAAAAATCTATAGAATGCCTTGTCTAACGTTGTTACCTCATTCGATATTGTATATTCAGTATCGCGAAATTTGAAATCGTTTTCACATTTCTCGGTAACACTTTGATTGAAATATTCCGGTGCGCAGAACTTGCTCGCGGGGTTTGCGTAGTAATTCGTGGTTATACGTGCCGAATTACCGTTAGTCACATAGCGTGTGCACTGATCATAGCTGGATCCCTTCATGGGTATGGTGTAGTTGAGCCATGGTTCATCATAGGCGCTCCAAGCGCTATCACACTGCGTCACGTTACATCTACACACACAGATTTATTGTCAAGTTTTATTATTATAATTATTGTGGTTTTTTATGTAACGCACCGAAATAGTTTTCACCCACCTGTGCACCACAGTACTCGCCGTAAACACATACGAAATGGAGAAGAACGCATTGAAGATCATCGGTATGCACAGTAACACATAGTTGAAGAGTTGAAAGCGCCCGAATTGTCCGATACGCACCAGAATGCCATCCAACGTGCAGTCATCGCCAACTTTAGCGGACTCTTCATTTGCATTCGCTACCGTCGCAGGCGCCGCGTTGTTTACTGCACCACTTTCAGTTGTCATGATCGCTTTGACAACTCCGTGATTAAAGTATTTTTTCTTTTCTTTAACTAAAGCGATTTTTTCCAACTGATCAGCGGCTTCTTTGGTTATTTTGATTTTAACGAAGTATTCCAAAATGCATACGGCAGACGCGCGCCAAAGCAACCTAGTAGCGCGACGTTCCTCAGACAAATAAAAAGAAGGTACACGGCATTGTTACTCTCGGGCTGCTCATTGCCTTGTTGATTGCGCCGGCGTGTTCGAGCTATTGGGAAAATTGCTTTAGAAGAACCCAGCGAGCATTAGAAATGATAATCAGTTTTTGTGTCTTATAGAACATTTTGGCATCTTAAAAACACTATACAATCGATAGTATATACTTTCTATACCCTTAACAGCGTATATTAAGTTTGCCACGAAGTTTGTAATACGCAGAAGTAAACGTCGGAGACCGTAAAAAGTATATATATCGCCTAATAAATGTCATATGTATATTTATGGTAAATGCCGTATGTATATATAAATATCATCAGCATGACAAGCTGAGTCGATTTAGCCATGCCCCTCTGTCCGTACGCTTACCAGTCACACAGTTTTTGTAATATCGATCTGAAAATTTCCACACGTCATTTTCTCTCCAAGAAGCTGCTCATTTGTCGGAACCGCCGATATTTTACCACTATAGGCTATAGCTGTCATACAAACTGATCGAACAACACCTACATTTTGTATGAAAAACTTTTTTATTTGCCAAGATATCTTTACGAAATTTGGCATGAATTATTGTCCAAGGCAACGTTACCATGTGCAAATAAATTGTTTATATCATATCACTATTCAAACTAACCGATTGACTGGTTACGTTTTTGGGATATTATATATACACGTAGTATAAAAGTTATAGTTAACAGATACTCTTGCCTGAAAACAATTTACTGCTAATTTTTCGTTCAGATTGAACTTTTTTTTACAAGTTCGCTATTTTACGACAAACTGATGTAAAAACATACGTATTTGACTAGCAAGTCGTCACATAAGATCTCGTTTTTTATTTAGTTTCAGCTAGCACAAGTTCGTAGATTCACCGTCTCCCGCCGAACTCTCTTTGAGAAGGATGATTCCATAAATTGGCCCATAGCAAAGACACTACATTCTCTACTCTTTATTCACAAATTAAATTGGCGCAATTAGAAATTTTTTGAGCACTCCAGACTGGCCTAATTGCTTAATACCTATGTTGATGACACTGCATAATATACATAATACCTCATAATCTCATCTAAGCTTATTTTACATTGTAATATGTTTGCTTATAAAATAGTATTTCCAAATTTGCTAAATCGCCTAATAAATGCTTACTGGGTGTTGTAAGCAAGCACCTTACTTATAAAGAGCGCATAGTCTGCTTATTTACATACTTGTACTAATGTTTATGTGCGTATAATCTATATATATGAGAGCATATTGGCGGCTATAGTTCTTGATTGCCTGCTTGTTATCACTATTTTTAGACGTTCTTGCTTTATTTTGGAAGCTTCATTCGAGAGCGATACTCATTGTATGCGCGTTTTTCTTGTACTCATACATCTACTCCGCTTATCAGCTCAAAACTTTGGCTATAAACTGTGCATTCATACTTACATACATGTGTATGTATGTACAGCTAAATCTACAAGTATATGACTTCATTTATCGACAGGTAGTTTTACGTGTGCTGCGCTAATCGCCGGCTCGTGAGGTAAAATCACACAGCAGGCAATTAGATGATCATATATCTTGAATTGAGGTATATTGTGTGTAAAAACACTGTAACCATTCTGGTATGCGGACGTACCACCATGATGTACTGAAAACTCATTGATATAAAAAATATGTAGTTTTTTTCGCCTCTCACTTTTACGAGAAGTGAGTGCTATTTATAATTTAAATATAAGCAAACTTATCGTTGCATAGAAATGTGTAGACGGCTGTTAGTGTTTCTGAGTCCAAATTTAAAATAATAATGTCAGTGTAGTGGTTCTGACACTTTTTATGTAGATAATTTGAAAATTTTGGAATATGAAATGTTCTTCTATGACTTTCGACACAGTAAAAATATATCATTCGATAGATTTCATATCGAAAATTCATCGTCTAAACCAACCGAAAAAGATAGGTAGCCCTAGTAAATTGTAACTAAAAAATTATATACAGTAGTGACGTAACTGCTATCTTATCAAATCTCATCATAATGCCATTAAGCCAAATAATATTAGCGATCTGACATATATAATGATAAAATGACATTAGTGATAAGTAAACATACGAATAGGATGTCCGTATTTTTAGCTATTAACGGTAATAGCTATAAATCAAAAATAATTGCGGCTGCTTCATACACATACGTACACATTAATAGTCGTCAATATTTACTCCCACTTCTCATTCTTTTTATTTGGCTAAATGCGGTAACCAACGACAGCTACTTTTCCTGACAGTGGGCCTTAAGTATAAAAAATGGTACAATCCCATATTCATTAGAACCAAACTGTTAAAACATCGACCTTTTCAGGTTTTTCAATGTTTATTCTTCATTATCGCTTTCAAAATATTAATTTTTCCGTCGATTCTTGTATGCCAATGTTCAACTTAATTTCCCAAAATCTTCTTATTAGGATGCTCTATTCATAATTAGCTCTAGTTTCCTGTACCTTTTATGGTCTGCAATGACTTATGGCAAGTTCTCATAGCGGATATTTGTTTTTAATGCGCACATCTAGTGTGAGCGCCTAAATAGGGCGATTTTTTGGTGATTGAAAAAAAAAACTTTATCAATTGTTTTATAATTTAATATAAAAATGCACAGTACAATTTTTTAAGAAAAAATTAAATATCTTTCGAGTTACACGTGATCTTCGAACAGGTCCTCTACTCCTGCAGAGATTCCGGCCTTCATCGTGGATGAAAACTAACAGAAAATTCTCCACTAGAAGATATTCTGTGCATTGGAATACGGTCAAAAAAATTGGATAAAATTGCGGCGGTTTAAATAAAAAAATTTAATCATATCAATTAACGGGTAGGCCATTGTATGGAGAACTATATATCGAACATGCAGGAAGAATTTGTTAGTTAGCGCTCAATTGTCTTCAAGTAATCACTCAAGCACTACTCACACGGACTCGAAAAGACTGCAGGGCAGTTGTTGGTCTAGTCACAGGTCACAACTTACTAGCATCACATGAAAGCCGTATGGACATTATTAACGATAACACGTGTAGAAAGTGCAGCGAAGTATGCATAAGAGAGACGCTGGAACTTGCGAGAAGGTCTCTGCTTATGTTCGGCCTTAACTAGAATTCGGCTTAGATACCTAGGAGCGGCGCAATTCAAGGAGCTGGAGGAAGTATCAGAATTAGATATCAAGCCTCCACTAAACTTTGAAAAAAGCGTAACCTAACCTTACTTAACCTAATAACTCGAGCAAATTTGAAAAAATGTAATTTGAAGAAAAACGCGTTGGAAGTTAAACTAACAAAGCTGTTTGCATTGAACGGCAACACTTTAGAATACTATAACTCAAAAACTATTTGAAATATAGATTTAAAATAGAATGTATGTAGTTGTAGTATGTTTTTTTTTTACAAGGTATAACCTATTGAAATATGAAAAAAATCAACTCATCACTTAACCGAGGAAAACATAACAGCAATCAATCTTTATCTCTTTCAATTAATGCTTTAAGATTGTTCTTGATAAATTAAATTCGCTTAAACTGTTTTGTAACAAGCTTACAAGTATTGCTCAAACTTAGTAAATAAATAAAAAAGAGTCACGTGCCATTTACAAATTGCATTGTACGGTGGCTCGCTTTCTATCACCAATTGGTCAATAAAAAGTAATTGCATTGATTAGACATCTGAGGAATACGGCGAAAAGCTGTTGCATAATTTAATAAAAATATTCTAACTAATTACGAGGTAGATAGTTTTTTTCTATTTTAATAATACAATAAATAATATTAACTTAATTCTTTTCAACTAGAGTGGTGGGAAAAAAATTAAAATTTTAAATTTCGCTTTGATGCTTCATTTAGTTTTGAATAAAAAATTTGATACCATATTTATATTTCTGTACAGCAAAAAACACACAGTTTGTTTTTTTTAAATTTGCAATTTTTAATTTGATTTAAAATATCACTTTATTTGGAGAAAAAACATGGAAATGTTCATGCGCGCTTACAACTTTAGTATATGTCTGTATGTAAGTACTATATATACATATATACCATGAACAAACGTTTACATAATTTTTATGATTTGCGCATATTTAATATCAATTGAAGAATGTCACTGTATTTGTATACTTGTATATAATGTGTATGCACCTACATATGTATAAAAGTGTTATGTAATATTTTGCAATAAAATTAATAAAGTGACTTAAATAACTAGACGCTTATGTAGCGAGAGTGTGTGTATGTAAAAGCGGAGTATATAATATGTACAACATTTAATTGTATATATATATTATATAAGCTGCAATTATTTGTATAACTGTAAAAGTATAGACTAATTCAAAAAACGTATACGCTTCTTTAGCATAATTTGTTTTGCACAGACAATAATAATGCTTAGTAAAAATGCTTAAAAACTATACTGTAAGTTTGTTAAATCATAAAATACTGCTTGTTAATACAAAACTATTTTATATAAGCCTATAAATGCAATACAAATATAATAATTTAATTATATTAACGCTTTAATAATAGCCACGTGATAGCATCACAGATTTGTGTTGTCTCTCATGAGTATTTAGTAAAACAACAAATCTTTGCAACTTTTTGTTTTAAGTGCCATAAAATTTTTCAATTAAAAAAATGCATTTAGAACTTGCAGTAATTAAATGCGCAGTGAAAATTATTATTTAAAAATAATTAGAAAATGTTATACACATTTTTTTATAAAATTTGGAAATTTTAACTGTAAAAAAAATGCAAAATTGCACTATGGAATTCGTGCAGTCAATGTGTATTTTCCTTATTTCCACTACAGCTCAGTTACGTATAACGTATAACAAGCCGAAATGGCTTGTGCCTCTTTCTAAACTTAAAAACAAACAAAAAAAAAAGAAGAAGTAATAATAAACGCACTATTTTCTACTCTTAATCTTAAAACAATGTATGTGTGTGTGTGTTTATGGCTTGCCTACTATAACATAATAAATACAATAATTTCCGTAATATTGCAGGTATACTAGAAGTATGTGTGTGTGCATATACATATGTATGTAAATAACTTCATTTATAGCGTAAATTGTTTATGCCTCTCAATATACAACATTTGTTATACGCTTTTGCGTCTATACACTAAACTATGTGTTCATTAATAATATTCATATAATTTTGTTGTTGTTAATTGTATGCATACACATAGTACTATGTACTTGGCGAAGTTTTTCGCTGCCGCGAACGCATTTAAACAATTATATGCGTTTTTGCTTGCCATCTTGTTGCCGTCTATTCTAAGTGTAATGATTATCTCAAAGGTTATACATGGGGTTACTAGTGGCATCGAATAGCTGTGTGCCCGTCGATTCGATCATGGAACGCAATGCAATGCTGCGCTGTTTCGAAACCGCTTTACGTAATGTAAGTTCAAACACATTATTCTCATCGATGTTGTCCATTGGCAGATGATCGCGTGTCAGCACAGTTTCGTTGTCGCACAAGTTTTGTGTTGGCTTATCTAACTCTTGGAATGTCAATTTGTCATTGACATAATTGATACGATTATCGTTGAATTCTTTTAGGTATGCTTCGGTTTTCTGGTGTTTGATCGCTTCACTGGGAAAGCATTGCAGTAGTTCTTCGAATGACAATTCAGCCACCAGATTGTTAAGAATCTCTGTGTGTGGTTTTGTAATAATTTAGAGGTTAAGTAGAAAATTTTGTTTAACTTGTTGGCTTACCGGTTATATGCGCCTTCCAGTTAGGCACCAAGTGTTGTTTACTTAGGATTTTCTTCAGCAGTGACTCCCAATGCTTAGGCGTAAAGCCGTTTGACTAAAAAATAATATTAAAAATAATTATTAGAACAGCAAAAAACAATAATGTCGGCTGCACCAAAGTTACGGTGCTATAGTAAGATTTTGATATATGATTTTGTATGTTAGCTATATGCTATAGCAGTTCGATTTGAATAATTCCTTGGGAAATTATTGCATTGTTTTGGACATTAATGCTTGCGCAATTTCGTGGGGATATCGTGTATATTACAATAAAAAAGTTTTTTTTATACAAGGGCTTTATTTTGATCGATCAGTTTGTATGACAGTTGTTGTTATTATAGCGGTTATCTAATCTTGGCTGAGAAGCTTCAGTTTGGTTGTCATCGAAGTCTTCTACGGAGTGGGGTGTTAGATGAGTGAGATTTTTTGGGCATGGGTGGTTAGAGTAATGCGAAAACTCGTTCCACGCAGCACACATATGTCATTTCGGCGTCAATTCTGGATAAGTAGGAGTTTAACCTACTGCAATATCTAGTACGAAATGGCGCAAGAGGGCTTCGATGACAGTTATGTGCTATAGTGGTCCGATATTGGCGGTTACGAGAAATGCGCAGCTTCTTAGGGAGAAAATGACGTGTGAAAACGATATTCGTATATGAAGACAGACAGACTGAAATGGCTCAAGCCACTCAGCACGTCGCACTGATTATTAATAATGATTAATATTATATATACTTTGTAGGGTAACCGACGTTTTCTTCTGGGCGTTACAAACTTCATGGCAAACTTAATATTGTTCGGGGTATAAATATTAAACTTTAAATATAAGCTGCCTATGCCTCACCTTGCCATACTGCCACATATATTCGGGACAGAAGTTCAGCATGTAGTTAATGGCTAAATGTTTCGGTAAAACAATAACCAAAAAACTGTCGATACCAATTAAATCCGGTGTTTTTTGTATGAATGCTATAAACTCTTCAATAATCTCGCGATCGATTTTTGTGGATGCCAAGAGTGACTAAAAAAAAAGTAGAAATATAATATTATATATTAACTCATACACATAAGAGCTTAGGTTATAGTAGCACCAACCTGTATCTTCAGCGTTAACGTTAACAGCTCGTTATGCCAACCTAGGAAACGCACCTCGCACTCGCCCTCGTCGCGATTGGGAAAACTAAAGTCATCACGCCTAAATGGCGGCAAACGATTCAAATATTGTGGACGATCTAACAAACAGGGTATTGGTCGTAAATATGTTTTTATATGTTGTTCAAAGTGTTCGCCACTCAATTTGTAGTCCGGTATGAATGGCACATAAATGATTTTACGCTCCTCTGGCACACCAGTGGGCTGCGCAGCGCTGTAGCTAGCTGATTTTGTGTAGTAATACTGTGTACACGCGTTTTGGCGCAATAAATTATTTTGCTGTTGCTGCTGTTGTTGTTGTTGTGCGCGCAATTCTTGCAAATGCCGTATCATGAACTTAATACACTCCATACGTAAGCTAACAAAATCCTCATTAACGGGCTGTTGCTCAACATCGGCTGGCTGTAAATCAGTTATAAGATCGCTCAGCGACTTCAGGCGACCCATGTACATGCGGAATAGTATTTTGAGACCTTTTAGATTCGTTTCAGCATCGCTGCTAGCTTGTGATGGCGTCTGCTGTTCATTCATGTCCAATTGTATGGGTGAGAGTGTTATGTTGCGTTTATATGGCGAGTTGTGCTCATGCAGTTGATCGTAGACAATGCGATTACGATTTGTAGGATGCGAATAGCTACGTTCGTCCATGGATGAGCTAGCGCCTGAATTGGATTCAGGCAATGAATTAACAATCGATTCGTTGTCGCGTTCACTATTCAATGAGGGCGCTTTCGACGAAGTTTCATCGTATTCATCGCCGCCAACCATGTGCGGAGGCGAGTGCGAGGGCATGTCATGTGGATTGTGCATGGGATTAACGTCGAAAAAGTCATAATAATAGACCTGGAAGAACACAATATTTTACTTAACTATTTAACAATAAAAATAAGAGATAGCTTAGTAAAAAACTCTCATAATATTGTGGCATAGACAAAACTTGCCAACAAAATATATAGGTACCAAAAATTATTAACGACTTTTATTTTCATTAAATTTTTCGCACCTGCAAAATATTCACAAACACCTTCTGCGAGGTCTGATAGCCCTTGTGACCGATATGCGAGGCGATATAGTTGAGAAAGAGTTGTAAAATGATTTCCAATGTAATACTATGCTCAATGCAAAGCGCATGTATGAATACATCGCTGATAGCCTCAATCAAGTCCGTGTTCTCTGTGGCTAACAAAATGGTTTCAGTAAAATCTGAGAAAGAAATCACACCATGAGCAGTATGCGTTGGTCCGAGCAGAACGCTTGCCGCAGGCGCTTGTCCAAATGATGGTTTACGCTTGTGTTGACGACGCGCCGCTTGTGTTGCGCTTGTAGATTTGTGTAGTTGTTGCGCAGCGTTTGTCGTAGCAGTGGATGCATTACGATATTTAAAGGAGTCATAATGCTGTGAACCGCGTCGTTGAAAGAGCACGGTGCCATCATCGAAGAGCACATTCTTATGCTTGATCAGTGCCACGGCCAATTCACGACGACTCAGACGTGCGACTACTTCCTGTGCGAGCAGATAGTTGGACATGCGACATGCTGTTACAGCGAGCAGTAAGTTTTCGTCGGGATTGCTTTAAGACATTGTTATTAAAGAAAATGAAAACCATTAAAATTTAGTCTGTAAACTTACAGCTTGTCGAGATATTTTAGGTAATTGACCAACTCTCCACTTATTGCATCGGCCACCACTGGCGAATGCAGCATGATTTGTGGTATGTCCACGGGCGAATATTTGATAAACATATTGAGAAATTCCAATGACAAAGGCACTTGTGGATAGCCTTGTTCTATAACACGATTCGGTGTGAAAAATGGTTTCACCAATTGATTAAGAAATGCGGCCAATAGACGATCAGTGCCTAAGCCGAGTAGGAACATTTTCACAGTATAAATTAGACCGATCAATTGCGTCTCATCAATTACTGGTGAATTGCTGCAGTTGCCAAATGGAAGTTGTTGTTGCTCTATGTATGCAGGCTGCACATAAGAGTTAATGTAATTGCTGTAGATATCGGCAAGTTGTAGATTACACATTTTGTAAAACCCAGTGGCCTGCAGGTACACCTCTTTCTTGCGCGAACTGTCAAATTAATTATGCATAAAATGTTAATATATAACAATAGTGCACAGTTATAACGAAAAAATCATTACCGTATTGAAAAGTCTGCCAATTTGCGACAGTTCTCCACAAACTTGCAGCGCAGCTGTTGTTCACGCTCCTCGGCCAATTGCTCGCATTGCAGCGATAGACTCAATCGTAGCATGACGTGCGCCTCCTCCATTAAATCGTAAAAGTTTGTGCTGCTGGCCGCACGATACGATTCTGCAATTGCCTCCAAATCCTCAATCACATGCTCCACCGGTGGCACCTCCAAATTATAGAGCGTCCATTCATTGAGCTGTGTTTGTTGTGCCGCATTGTTGCTGCTGCTGCGTAGCAAATTCTTCACTTTAGCCTCGGCTAGTATGCGCGCAGCAATATTTCGTCCACTCGCGTTACCAACGCCACCACCGCTACGTCTTTTATTAGCTTCACTGTTGTTATTGGCCAGTGCACTATTTGTAATTAGCACTAAATTGTTGCGATTCACGCAGACATATTGCACATGCATGAAGGCGCAGAGGCCGATAACAGCAATGGCCGAATTGACATCAGGGCTGGATTCCTCGGGGAAAAGCCCACCCAGTGTGGGATATTCAAAGCGATTATTGTAGAGTTTATGACCAATGCGTGACGTGTGTGTCTCGACTGACTCTGTGGTAATTGCATAGATGACATAATCGTTGATGTGCACTCTCAAAACGGGCGCGGTGAAAGAGTATGTGGCGATAGGCTTCTCATTCTCACTATACCATTTACCTAAAAAATTAAGTGTTTATTAAATTGTGCTTAAAATAGTACATATTCAGCATACCTTGTGCACAAAACTGATAGAGATAACCGTCGACACTGCTTGCCACCAACAAAGCATAACCAACGCAACTCTGATGCTTTTCGGATTTGAGTGTACGCCGATTGGCGTGTTTGGTAGTGGTCACCGCACCAGGCACCTGCTGATTGCCCATATCGTATTCGGAATCCGCTAAATCATCCTCGTGTGGATTGCGTTGGTAAATCGCTTTCAGATCCATGCAACGCAAAATATCCACAATGCGTCCATTCGGTTCCGAAGACTTCATACAGATCTGCAGCAATTTACGCACATCATATTGAACACTGGTGTCCTCGTTGTAGGCGTACGTCATGTTGCCATGGCTGGAGACACGCTGCAAAAAGATTGCACGTTATAATAATTCAATTTGCTTGAAAATTTATGCCCGCACTCACCTGTACATTCATAGCTTTCGCTTCATTAACCAGCTTAATTTTAATATCGTTAGCGCGCGCCGGCATAATTATAATCTCTTGTGTATCACTCACACAACCACCACCGCTACCAATCGATGTCGTGCCCATACCGCCGCCACCACCACCAATATTTATAGCATCACCCAACTCCCATTGAGATTTTAAATCCACTTCGAATTCACGTCCACAAGCCGAGTTCACTATGCGCGCCACATTGAAATCGATTGGTGTGCGTCCTGGAAATCCGGCCACGCCCATCGGTCGACCACTTGATGTCGTTTCCAACGAATCTGTTTCAAAGCTGTTGTGACTCGAAGGACCAGCGCTTGCTTTGCTCATTAGACTCGATTCCGTGCTAGATATAGCCTCGTCGACATCTACGTCAGCCACATCCTCCAAACAGACACCACCACCACCGCCGCCACCGACGTAGTCATTATCTAATGGGCTGCAATGTACGCCACCAGCTGCGCTGCTGCCCACCACATCGACCACTTTGAAGGCGACACAGTAGCGATTATTCATAGCAGCTATGACATTCTCGGCAAGACACAAACGCAGTGGCACGAAATTTAGATTTACAAAAAATTTAAATGGTAGAAAGTCAATGTAGGAGAACCGCGGCTGCGTGGTCTCGTGTGTGCATTGTGTGTACTCGTATAGGTAGATGCGCTCCTTGCTGCTCACTATAATGTTGCCAGATGTCTGACAGCATTGTATGAGGTCGGGCGGGCTACGCAAAGGTAACTCAATCACATCGATGCTCTCCACTAGTGGTGCCTTGGGTGTGGTCATAGAGGCGATGCGTATTGTAATAGGTAGGTCGATCAATTTTGCTTCGGAAAATTTCCAAAAATTGGCATAAATGCGTACAAACATTTTGGTATCATCCTCCGGACAAATAACGGTATTATTACTACTGCTGGTGCAGCTAATGCCAGTGGTGCCACTTTGTACTGGAGTACCAAGTGTCTCTTTTTCCAATGTGAGTAAATATTTGCCTACGTTAAACGAAAGGAACGAAGGGTTTAAGAAATCTATCACTCAACGAATTTAAATGTAGTTACAAACTATTATCGATTAATATTAATATATCGATAAACATCGAATACGATATATAAATGAATATTTTTTGTCGAATATTTAAATCATTGCCAGAAGTATCCAAGTGAGTCAGAATCTTGTTCTCTTAATGAATAACAATGAAAATTTTGACGAATCTCTATTTGACTACCTTCTAAGGTTAAACGTAAAAAATATGGTAGCCCATTATTAACTGGGCGATACTCGTAATCTAACATAAATAGGGTATTTTAAAGTGTGAAAATACAAATATCTTTATATTCAATAACTTTAATATCGATATATTTTGTGTTAAATCGATTATCGATTATAATCGATACCATAACAATGTAGATTAAAAATTCGGTACTTCTCTTACTGAACTCATCAAACTCACCTGCTTCACAGTAGATCAAGTGCACCACCTCGCCCACCGTTGCGAGAGTATACTTCGTGGGTAGTCGTTCGTCCGCAGCAGCTTGGGCAGCAGCCGCCGCCGCCTCAGCCTCAGCAGCGGCATACTCACTGGCCGTGGTAATTGCATTCAAATCGATGCCATTCAATTCATTGCGTCGCTGCTTACCACCGATATCATAAATTTCGATAAATTGCTCGGCGCTGCTCACAGCAATGCGACTGGAATCTATCAATGAGGCGGATAGAATGTCGCCATTCAGAGAGTATGTATGTTGCTTGGCAAAATTATAGGCCTGCAGAATTTTCACCATATTCACAGCTGGTTGACGTGGCGATTTAAAAGATTACACTGCAGAGCGCTGCAAAGAATCGAGATTTCACATGTTAAAAATAACTTTTATTCTGCTCCGATGTGCTGCTGAAATTTTATAAAATCTACATTTTCTCTAGTTCTAAGTTCCTGCGCGATTTCTGCACGCGTCCAACGCCCAACGAATCATGAGTGACTTCATGCCACGGTGACAGCACTTAGCGGCATATACGGGCGTGTCACACATGCTTAGCATTTAACTGAATACATGGAAAATAATAAAAAAATACGCCACCAAACTGCTTACATAGCAATATTTTAGACACTCTTTTTAGCGTGAACCGACGCTTCACTGCAACACCTTGCAAAAAAAAGTTTTTGTTTTATTCTAACTGCCACGGCGCGCTTATGTGTTCATAATGCACTAGTTCACGCAGCCTAGTTGTCGGTGCGACTGTGCGCGTCGCTGTTAAAACCCAAAATGAAATAATGTGCCGCTGACACTTGACGCGTTTTGCTTTGCGTATTTACCTTCGACACAAGCGCTGACACCACCAACCACGAGCTGGCGATGCTAAATGGAGCGAATGACATCAAATCAGCTGAAGTGGTCACTCAGACGTCGCATACACGTACATCGATGCCTACATAAGAGATCCCACCCGACTGGTCAAGTGGTCACCAACCGCCCACTCAGCCGACATAGCCGCCTATTTAAGCATGCATGCAAGTACATATTTGTAGTAAAGCGTTTGCGCTTCTGCTTTCCATGCAAATAGCATACTAACAGTTTGTTTACATACACAACCTTATTTACATTGTGTCTAACATTTACTGGTGTTTTTGTCTTCCGTTTGCTAATTGTCATATGTGCTTGTTTGTAATTGAAAAGTTATTAATTGCATGTTAAACAGGGTCGTCTTATGAATATTTTTTTGAGTAAAGAAATTCAGAATAAAATTAGATAGTTTATACACACATATTTATAAATTTTCTATAGCAATTATTTTTGTGAATTTTATTTGCTTTTTTGTTATAATAGCCCCGCTGATTTGAAGAAAATTTTTGAGAAAAAAATTAATATATTGTACTAAAAATTTCTCTCTTGCGAGTACGAAAGTGGTATAAATATTATTTAGACAGAAACCGGTAGTAATCACTTAGTACCAGATACGTACTATAAAGTAGATGCCTAAGAGCCTTCCAAGGTACGTCGATATCGATGTGTGTGGCGTAGCATGGTCCTAATGAAGCACAAAACCTCTCTTAATGGCCGCTTCTGTGCGCTTGCTTCCTTCAGACGATCCAGTTGTTGACATTATGGGTCCAAATTAAGAGTATGGCCGCAGGGAAACAGCTTATGGTAGATAATTCCCTGTCAATCCCACCAAAAACATAGCACTACCTTTCTAACCGTCAAAACCACGACCGTTTTCGTTTGACGTTCTCCTAAGTGAGTGATTATACAGCACTATTAACCACGCGCTTCAGCAATGGATCGACTTTTGCGGTTTAGCAGCAATTCGCAGTAGGAAATTCGGTTCATGAGATTTTTGTTTCTAGAAAACCTAGATTTTTAAGGCTTAAATCGGAGCAGCTGCTTTTTCTAGCAGTTAGATTTCTGTCATTTTCGCCAATTTTGCTAGAACTTTATTAATAGAAAAAATTAAGTTTTTTAACCCATTATGTGGAAACTTTCCGAAGAACTGGTGTCTATTGCGTTGGGTGGTAGTTGCCTAAGAGAAAACTGCTTAGTAATATCCTGCATACTCGTGGCAAGCCACTGCCATACTCAAATAAATTTCAAATCACTTATACGTAGTACCTCGTAGCCTCTCATGACATGTTCCTACCACTGTCTGCTAATATTTACAAGCCCTTCGTTGGAAGAAACTCAATACTCAAAGCAAAACAATATAATTAGGACAGTAAACTAAAAAAATATATTATTAGCTCTCATTTAACCAATAGCATTCTAGGCTTCTAAGGCGAAGGCAACTTAAATTTTAACAAAACAAAAATAGAATGTCATGCAAAACATTAAATTAATTAAAAAAGAAAGGCGCGCAGTGAAAAAGGCACATAATTCATGCCATAAAAAAAAAGACATGAAGCAAATGTTATATTAGTATGTTTGTATAACATTAGGGTGGTCAGTTATACTTTGTGAAAGAAAATATTTTTACATTCTGAACAGGATATTATATTATATTTGTAACAACTAGAAGGAAACGTCGGCGACTCAATTATATATATGTGTATACATAAATGATAAACATGACTAGCTGAGTCGATTTAATCATGTCCGTCTATTTGTCTATATAATAAATTAACATTAAATTTCAAGAAACAGAATTCCATTAGACAGAAGAAGACATAAAGCATTTGGCACAAACAAATTTTAAAAATACGTAAGGAAAATATAATATATGTGAATAACATACGGAATGAGTGATGACGATTTTTGGGAATAATTTTGGATAGACACGCGTTCTTGCCTAACGAATATGATAAGTTGCGGATATCGACAATAAAATGGATAAAGTCACGCATGCTTATGATTTGTTGGCAAAAGAACAGTAAATATATTGTAAAGGTAGGCGCGACTGTGAAATTAATGGAAGTTTATTTCCGGCTGAATGTTGGCCTATTCAATAAAAAAAAATCGTCGAATAAAAAAGCACACAACCAACGCACGTCATTTCTCTATCTTCAATGTTGCCGAAAGTTGTCGCAACCATTTCCAAACTTGAAATTGCGAAATTTCGCCTGTGCCCACGATGGTTGCGCCTAAATTAGATGCATTAGCGCAAAAGACTGGCGCTGCTAAAATGACTAGGTCATAATAAAGCAATATTTTAGATTTGCGCCCATTTTAGCTTATCGCCTTCAATCTTGATTGAGCTATTAAGAATCTTTGTTGACGCATGAAAGTTTAACACTTTCATTCATACTTCATAAACAAAATTATTTTACCGCAAAAAGCTTGACCTCATTTTGCAATTACGCCTCAAACAACGTGAGCGTCAAATTTCGCTTGTTTATGTGCATAGGTGTGTATGTGTGTATACAAATTCGATATGGCGGTTAATGACACCGAACGGAAACGGAAAAGGCATTGCTTCAGCCAGCGAACGCACAAGTTCACGGCTTGCACACATTCACACATACACCTATGAAAGTTATAAATACAAGTTTGTGTGTTGAAAACGATGGCTGGTCAGAGCAGGAAGGCGCGTTCGCGTGTTCGTCGTGTGTGTTCGCCAACATCACATTTGCGTTTGTTTATGCAATGCTTAATATGTGTGCAAGCGCACACATTTAACTATTTATAAAACTGTATGCATATGAATGTCTGTTTGTGTGCATTTGCTTGAGTCCTTTGGCTATTTTTAGCGCAAATGCCAATCGACTTTGTTACTTGTTTAACATTGATTTTCTAGTGCAACACCAACAACAACAACCTGCAACTGCAACTAAAAATAAGTTGTGCAATCAAGCGGTATTTGTTGTTGCTGTTGGTATACTGAGATTTTTCTGCCTAATTTGCTGACCATAATTTTTGCAAACGAAAAATCAATAACTCTGTTCCAGTGCCCCGAAATCGGGTACATATTTTACATAACCAAAAGTGCTGCTTAGCTTAAAATCTTAATATTTAATAATGAATTATAAATGCACTTTTATTCTATATTGTAATTAGCACTTACTTTTGCTGACATCTAAAGTAGTCAATTAAATTTCGTGTAGGAATTCAATTTTGATACTCTGCCTTTATCACTTAATTCACTTGCACACAAAATTTAGCGCTTTTAATATTTTTTTAACGCACACACACACACACTCAACTCATATCTGTTTTCTATTAATTAAAATAAATTAATATTTAATTGAAACCACCCGAGTTCAAACTTTTCTGGACTCGCACTCTATCAGAATTATATGTTTTTTGTTTTCTGTTTTGCATTGCATTCGGTTTGGTGTGTCAGAGGATGACAACAATTGTTGACAGCGCCCTTTTCATTTATGCTTTGTGTCTCGTTCGTAATCTGCAGAGTTGAATTTTACAGTATGTTACAAAAAAAAAAAACTTTTTTATAAACTAGAAGTGAAATAATTAAATAGAATAGTATTATTTTTAAACTATGTGTATTTATAGTAGTACATAGGACAGTACATATCTAAAAGCACAATTTTGATAGAAATTTACTTTGTTTTTTCCCCTGAGTAGAAAAATAATTAGAAAATTCAAAGGCTCTACGGTGGCGGCTTAAATATAATAACGACTTCCGAAGCTTTAATACACAGAAACTTCAAAGACTCTATGGCGGCGGTAATTTTCAGGAGTTCACTACTTCCGAAGCTCCAATACAAGGAAAATTCAAAGATCCCACGGAGACGGCTTAAATATAATTTCCAGCAAGTCAGTACTGCCGATGCTACAATATGTTATATTTATATCCTATCAAATAAAAAATTCGATACAAGAACTTCATTTTCATCGATCTGTTTGTATACCAGCTATATGCTAAAGTAATCCACTATCGGAGGTTCCCACAAATAAGCAGCTTCTCGGAGAAAAACAAGAGGTGTGCAAAGTTTCAGATCGATATCTCAAAAACTGCAGGACTAGCTACGACAAGCATATAAAAATATGTGGCAGTATTTCTATACCGCATTAACTATTCACTTGCTTTCTGAAATGTCATTGCATTTGCTTAGTGATTGGCTCAACTATTTACGTTTCTCACAGTGCCACAAACGATGTCATCATTATCAGCTGACATCAGCACGTTCGTTTGTCAAGTAAATTTGTGTTTAATGGTCAATGATTGCATGATCACTCGTGGCGTCAGCAATGCTTCGAATGAGATTGGTAAAACGTCTAGATTCTTGTATAACTCCCCGCTCGATATTTTCTCAAATAGTACAAATAATCTCTATATTGCCGCTTTTCAAAACAGATGCTCAAAAACTTATGTATATACTTATACTGAGTTGAATATGCGCGTATTTCTATCAGTTGATGTCGTCGAATTTTGTTTTTAACCTCTTTTGCTACAGTTTCCAACGTCAGACGTCTACTTATGACATGCAGAGACGTAGGTATGCACGTGAGTAACTGTCTTTTAGAGCAACAAGGAGCGCGCAGAGCATGACTGAGTGACTTTACCTGCACAGTTTTGTTATATTTGTAGGTAGTAATTGCATTTATCTAGTTGATAGGGTGAGTTTCGGTCATGATTTGCTTTATTGGCTGATGTATTTTGCTCTTCGACTTCGGCATTGTTGCTTTCACTTATTTTTTTCTTTTACTCGTAGCATACTCCGAGGGAGATGTATGAATACGGAGCGAAGTATACATACATATGTACTCGTATATACTTACACATGCACAAAATAACTGTATATGTCATTGTCAAAATAATTGGTTAACTTTCTTGCAGAGCTTCAATCGAAAATCTCGTGTCCATTCTCTTCAAAAGAATTTGTTTTAGTGTTGTTGCATTTGTATTCCTTAGTATTTATTATCTCTGGCTAGAGCACAAAGAGTACCACAGAGCCTTAAATAGGTATGCGCTATCTGTTATGTGGTAGGTGGGTATTAAAATACATTGATACTCAGTAATGAGTTTTGTTGTAGAAGTGAAAAATCTAACGTATAGTTAGCTAGTCTGTAAATAGCTAGACGCACAGTGGTATAAAACTGAAAAGTTTTTCTTCAATTTCCGAATTTCTGCATAAAATCAAAATATAAAAATATGAAAAATTGCCGTTATTAATACTAAATATTGTAGTTATGCCTTTTAAATGAAATGTTGACTTTCAAATACAATTTCACGAAAAAGGACTGGTGCATTAAATTTTTTTTTTGTCGGTCCGCGTAAAATTTATTCAGATGGTATCACTAGTCTCATCTTCTTTATAAAACTCTTTTTGACTTGGAACTTAGAATGGAATTATCTCAAAATCTCAAAAATGTGTTATTGTCAGAAATAGCGTTCCAGTATCAATATTCGATATGGATGTACCGGTTCCACGGAAGCGTTGGCAAAAAAACCCACGCCCCCTGATTATTTATACAACTTCGTGTGAGGAATCTAGTAGCCACGGCAGTGCAGTCTATGTAACAGTAACGAACCCGGATTTCTCAAAACTATTTTAGAAATCTTTTCTGCCGACAAACAGTGGCCTAGTTCTATTTTAACAAGTTTGAATTATTCCATAAAAATAAAATTTTGACATAGTATGTATGTATGTTCAAATATTTGCATAAAATAATGTCTGCAGATAAATACTATTATTTATTTTTTTAGTTATTTTTGCGCTTATTTTAGTACGTATATATATATGTACACTTGTGTGTACCCCATTCATAACGCTTACACTCTTGTACATACATATTTACGCTCATAAGCATATTTGAGATTTTTCTCTGTTTTGATTTTAACTGTGAAAGTAATAATAAAAAAATCGCTTGCACCTCCGCTCACCACTTTATTTTATCTAAATAAAAAAAGTTTTTTTTTCGGTGAGTACTTTCTGGATTGAGATGTCAAGAGGCCGCAGGAGAATCAAACCTTTGTTCAGCCTGCTCTGGCTGGAGCACTCTAGCGATGAGTTTGAGAACGTAGCATTGTCAATAGGACTTTTGTGTTTTTAGTCTTTTGAATTGACTTAAATTGACGCGCACGCAGGCAGCAGGCAGTCGGGCAGACAGACAACGAAATCGGAGATGGCCTGTCTCTATTATTGTGCATTGGTGTAGTATAGATTCCCGCCACTCTCTGTCACTTAGATGGTCGCTCCGCAGCAATATTGCTCCCATAACAACAAGTGCGAGTTCGGCATTGTCGCTGTCGTCCATAAACACACAAAACACTTTCAGTTGAGGACCGTGAAATTTTCTGGCTTCTGAGTGCCAAAGTAGTAGTGGTTCAAAGCGCACGACGCCACGGCTAATATAAATCTTAAATGAACGCAACGCAACGTACGTCTGATGCTGCTTAATTAAGGCGGGAAACAGGTGTTTGTTGCCTGACTGTGCGGAAAAAATTCACAACGAGTAGCTTGTGTGCAAAAATTGTAAAATTCCTTTTGAAAAATTTATTGCAAGCATTTGCAATATGCCGAAAATTATGGTGTATTTGTTGTATTGTGCTTTATTTTGCCACACAGCCATAGTAACGACACCCCCGCAAAACCGCAATAGACCGTCTCCAGTGAAATGGGCCCGTTAATATACTTACATGCTCGCTTGCGTCAATGCCTTGAAAGTCGCAAAGCGATTTTTATTTTGGAAAATTTTAAGTGCCTACTACTTGATGCATTTGTGTTGTAATTATGCACTTATACTTATATACAGCGCTGTCAATAGAACTAAGTACATAAATACATATGTACATATGTGTGTAAAGGCACATAATGAAAAAAATAACAAATACTTTAATTATTCATGATTATATTTTCATTTGAAAGCCTTTTATTTTGCATTAGGCACCTTTTTCGCTTTTCTATTGCCGCATGTGTGCCGAATCCACATTGTTGGTAATTTATGCGCTTAACATTAATACTTGAAGCATTTAGCACACACTATTTTAATATGTTCATTTCTTATCTACATGCATGTGTAAAAATATACACACAAACAAACATACCCACATTTCTCGTTCATACCCACCGAATGGATATTCGTTCGTTCACTCTCCCATTAGCTTTTCGCATGTTCAAAAGCAACTTGTGTATAAATTTCGTCTCCAACGGCGCTACATTCCCTCAGCCATTTATCAATACACATACACACACATATATATACATATATAAATGTACTATAAGTATGCATTTGTATTTTATATACGCTCGAGGCCACATTTCAACTGAACTCGCCACTCGCAATAACCGCTGTGTATAATGAATTCGATCTATGCCTGCATATGTATGAATGTATAGTTGCGCCTGCTCCCCATAACCCCACCACACTGCCTATCAATATGAGGCACACGAGCGCACATGAGAATGAGACAGAACATTCGATTTCGGCGTACGTGTTTCGCCGATTGTAAAAAGAAATCGGTGAGCTTGTTGGAGCAGACCCCAACTTGTTATGGTTGATATTTGTTACCCTCTTCACGTTGTTGCTGGTGGGATTAGCTAGCCTCAGCAGTGTTGGCATTTAGTAGCGGCAAATGACAATCACCGGGTTTCACATACAAATCTACATACATACGTACATATGTGTGTTTGTATGTACATAATCGTAAGATATGTTTAAGTATATATATTTGTGGGTATACCCGGTTGTTCATAGTACTCGAATATTTTTGTTGTTGTTTGTTCGACTGGTGGAAGTTGGCGACCAGCAGTGGAGTCTTGGTGCTGCCATCCATTTAATAGCAATATATTTTCAATGAATACTTTTTATGTACATATGTACATACATATATGAACTTTTATATTTACTAAAGTTACCGTTATTACGATAGTATAGTATTTTATTAAAACCGTTTTTGGAGTCCTATTCAGTTTCATTCCGTTGCTGATAAAGTTGTTGGGTTACCGGTGGCTTAGAACCTCAGCGCCCGTGCGCTCTTGTTATATAATATAACGTGCTTGAAACTTTCTGTGTGGATGTAAGTACATACTATGTGATAATGAGAAGGAAAATTCTACTTAAAAAGGTTCAAGTGCACATCGATTACGAACTTTCGCAGAACCTGCTCTTTTATATAAAATTACATTTCTATACTCATATGTACATATGTATGTGTAAATGTAAATACATGAGCCTGTGAGCATAGTGATCTCTAATCGAAGATTGCTGTTTTTATACAACTCCTTTCTATTTATTCAATGAAAATCTTGATTAACTATCAAATTCTAATTGGAATTATTTGTTTTTCTCCTCTTTAAAGTATCTATATATCTATCTGGTAACGCTCTCACTTTATTACAGAAAACTGTACTTTGAGAAGAGCGGCCATCTTGCTCTATTTACAAACCGCATACTCACTATTTATGCAAAAACAACAAGCTGCGCTGGCACAGCAACGTACGAGTAATTTTCCCCGTATAGAGACAAAAACGTGTATTGTTAAACTGGCCAAGATAGCGATTTGTCTTTAGGGTCACCATGTATCAAAAACACGAAAAATCTACGAAACCTTTCAATATATGTAGAAGTGCTTCAAATGCAACTGATATATTTAAAATTAAAAACGCATGATTGTTGTTTCTTTATAAAAAGAAAGCAAGCAAAGCGTACATTTCTGAGTTTCTTCATGCCCTAATCAAAAAATGTAGCTCAAGAAGGTTTACGTTCGTAGCGAATAAAATCCGCTACTCTATTATAATGGAGTGTTGGTAATCATACCCGACGCTGTCAACGTCAATAGCCGACTGCCTGCGACGGCGCAACGACAGCGGTGGGGAAGTTCCTCGTCTTCGTTGACTTTGTCATGAACGCCGAGCGACATCAGGCGAGCGCCGAGCATCGAGGAGCGAGCGAGTGTAGCCAACGAAATATCGAACTCAAATTTTTAGTTGGAAATTTTCTACGTTGGCGAGAAGTCGTGAGTAACAAATTTAGTGAAAGCAGTAGCAGAAGCAGCAAAAGCAGAGTTTTTTTTGGCTGGCTGACTGCTCTGTGAGATTTTTCATCCATTTTAGTGCCCACTCTGAGAACAAAAATAAATTCAGAAGATTCTTTCATAGATTTTGTAAAGCGGGAAACTTTAAAAACAGAGATATAATCCGCAAGTGTTTCCTTTTTTTTTTGGTTTGGTGCTATTATTTATCAAGTGAGTGTATTAAAACGTGATGAAAAATTCAGGAAAAATGGAATATGTACTTCTTAATTTGTAAGATGAAGCCTTTTCGTAGAATTTCAAAACGCTATATAAAATAAAGTAATTCAATAAGATACGTTTTTGGAAATTATAAGAAAACAAAGGAGAGAAGTGGTTGTACATTAGTTTTAAGTAAAATAAAACAAAAATTCCGGATTATTAGAGAAAATTTTTTATTTCGTGTCGTGGCGCTAGTGCAAACTGTACAGCTTGTGGCTTTGACCGTATGAGTATTCAGAAAAATGATACAGAGAAAAATATTTGTTAACCGATGGCTTGTGCAGTGTTGTTCGTGTGGCTATTGTGGCTACCAAGTGTGAGTGCTTTTGGCTCCAAACCTCCCAAAGCTTTGCGTCAATGGCAAAGGGCAGGATATACGTACAAAAACACACATACTTACTCACCACTGTGTAGGCTTGCTTCGAGTTTTGAAAATTGAAATTTGGAATATTTTTTTTTAATAAAAAAACGACATTTTTTTGAATAAATTTGAGAAGTTACAAATGATTTTCAGGCAAGATATCGATATCGGGTTTACCCATTTGGGAGCACACACACATCCGCTCACATAACAAGCTGAATCAACAATTTAGATGAGGGGAGCATACGTTTAACATTTCCACTCCTGATTACGTTGGCAAACGTCGTTTGAGTATGTGTGTGTGTGTCGTTCAGCTCAGCGCGATTGTGGGTTTTTTATGAGTCGGAGCGAATGAATTTTTCCACACGTTTGAAATGTTGGTATGGTGGTGCTTCGCAATGAGCATTGCGCAGTAGCAAAACATTCAGGGCAGCGACGACGGAGGGGTAGCTATGCAAGTCTTTCGGCAGATCGTTCGTCGTCTCGTAGTCACTTCTTAAACAGTCTTTTTTAAATAAGAGCGACAGGGAGGGTGTGAGAGAATCGTTGGCAACGATTTTGCCGTCTACGTGTGTAATTCAAGTCCAAATTTCCCCTACCAACATTTCAATAGCGAGTGTGGCAGAGCGCATAAGAGCGAGTGAGACATGTGGATGTACTCGCGCCGACGAGCTGCGCATTGTCGACGTTATTTGTGTAAGGAGAAGCAAGTGACGACGGCGGAGGTAAAATTAAGGCCTTTTGAAATTTCACTTGGTGATTTCAGGTTTATGCCATAAATACAACAACGTCTATGAGAAAAAAAAATTAAAATAAATACACAACATAAGCTCGGTGTCAATAGAGAAAAAATGTTTGAAAATTTTATGCGGGTTAGTCAAATGTTAAGCCTATAATTAGTGGGGCATTGTAAGATTTACTGTATGGATAATTAGGGAACATTATATAGTCGTATATATGTATGCGCAAATATTTTAAAATTTTATAATTGTTTATTTCTACTTTTATTGCAGTTTAAGATACAAACATATTGTGGAAGTCTAGAGTGCTACCAGCGGAGGTAGACCACGGAATATCGTAATTTTCTTACGTTTGTTTTATTTTTTTTTTATTGACAAAGTGCCCAGCGACAACGACGTTTAACGCCGTTGTAACGTTGGCTCGATGATGGCATTGCCAATGAACTCACTTTACTCCCTTACGTGGGGCGACTATGGCTCGTCACTGGTGACGGCCATTCAACTTTTGCGTTGTCACAACGATTTGGTGGACTGCACTTTAGCTGCTGGCGGGCGCAGTTTTCCAGCGCATAAAATCGTATTATGTGCAGCGTCACCGTTTTTATTGGAGCTGTTAAAGGTAAGTTGTTTATAAAAAATATATTTTGATTCATCATACATACATATAAAAATATTTACGTAAAAATATATATATACATACATAAGTGTTTAATATATTTTTTTTATTACTGGCAAAAAATGTAATACTTATCTTTTCGAAATTATGTAATATAAAATAACTGATGTTTATAGAAATTAATTTTTATTATTTAAAAAACAAATAAGTTTACACCTGTCTAAAAATGTAGCCACTCGCGCAAGTACCCCCGAACCAAATAGAAAAGTAAACAAAAAGAGCAATGAATTAATAACAGTTTGTTTGTAAACAGAGATAATTTTTCAGATGGTTTAATTCTAGGTGGATGTCTTTTAAATCTGACGATTGGCATACATTTTAGGCCTCAGTCTCAATATGATGCGTCCAAAGAATCTCTCTGTATGCTCAACTAAACTCACAAAATTGAACTCATACGTAAATAGTTGTGGTGCACCACACTCACCCGCACACATCACTTGCAATTTGCGCTCCGCTCTTCTATATGCTGCTAGATTTTACCGCTCCAGAGACTTTCTGTCCATCAGGGCTGGTGGCATGGCCTCTGGCCTTGTTTGTGTTAAGCCGGCAAAGAGGACTGTATTGCTTTAAAATCTAGTATGAGAGAAAAGTATGGAGTGTATTTTACAAATATTTTTCTGCAGAGGAATTTGCCAGTCAATGTCTTTCCAAAAGTAGTTAATATAACCGACGCTGAGCATATCTCTATAGGTACAAATGCAAGTAGGCACGTCTAGTATAAAAGATTCGGCCACCGAACTGATTATAATTGTATGTATGTAATAGCTTTGAAGAGTGCACGTAAATTGTATGGTGGCGCAAGAGGCAGGCAGAGTAGAGTGTCAAACATCCACTACGGTGTTGGAGATGAGTAGCGGAGCAGCACTTTAATTTTCTACCACGCAGATTTTTAGAGATTTCCTTTAAAGATTTGTATTAGTAATTGAGGCAAGTGAGGAAATATCTCCCTCTGAAAGTGTCGTATGCACTGTGTCATATATATTACACCATCATCGTTGCCTCTTGAACAAGTTCAACGAGATTCGTATTTTATATTCTCGCATCCAATTAACTTGATTGTCTCGAATTTCGGTTGACAGCGAACTCGGTTCAGAGCGGTACACAAACGAGTTATGCCGGCTAATGTAAAGTGAAATAAAATTAGCGCACGGGCACAACGCGCCCACACTGAACAATCAAAATTAAATTATATATTTGAAATAAATTTCCACAAAATAATTATGTATTATATAGACTGGTTTCATATACAATATATTTTTAATTTCTAAATATAAAAACGTATCTGTGTACGATATATGCAACATATATTATATATACTTAAGTATCTCAACGTTACTTCGTTTCGCTGTGTATTGCGGCCAAAGTCGTAAAAGTCACGCAATCGAAATGGTCACACACTGCTCCTCTTTCGCTACCTGTATATATTATATATATGTATATGAATATCGACTACTTTTGTGAGTGAGTGAGAGCGGTGAGCGACCGCAATTTGCTAGCACTGAACATAAGCGTCAGAGTGAGTGCACGAAAGAGTATGTCACACATACACAAGAGCACAAAAACCTTCATACAAGTAGTTCTAGTATTTAATAACTCTTGTGGAAGAGCGGAGTGCCGTCAGGGGCATGGTACTCTGCACTGCGCATGCTGCGTTTATTGTTCAGCTATGTTTGCTTCGGCTTTGTGTGTTGCGCCGCGTCATGTCATTGTGCTTCGCTTCGCTCGGGTGACTCGTTAAATTTCCATTGCAAAAACATTTGAGTATATTCATATATTCGTATTGCATGGTCCAAATGCTTGTGTTTTGGGTGATTTCCCCTTTCAACGTACTCCTCATATCTACTTGTATGGCAAGATATTCAGGCAGATATTTAGATACATATAGCTTAAATTTGTACAAATATCTTGTGTTAAGCGACTTTCCCCGCTTCAAAGACATTTTTAGTTATTTTTTTTTCTGTTAATCAACATAATATACATGTGGTCTAGTCATATTACTCTCCTTTTTGTGCCTAAATGTCCAAAGTCAATAATCGACTCAAAAAATACCGACAATCTTTGTATACCCTAAATAGGGTATATTAAGTTTGCCACGAAGTTTGTAACACTCAGAAGGAAAAGTCGGACATTCCCTAAAATATGTTTGCAAATGATCAGCATGATGAGTTGAGTCGATTTAGCCATGTATGTCTGTCCGTCCGTCTGTCTGTATCTACGCGAACTCATTCCCCAGTTTTTGAGATGTCGATCTGAAATTTTGCACAATTCCTTTTCTCCAAGAAGCTACTGGAATCAAATGTTTGCACGAAAAACTTTTTTTTTTGATGAGATATCTTCACGAAATTTAGCATGAGTTTATGACCTAGAACGATAATGCAATCTCCGAAGAAATTGTTCAGATCGGATCACTATAGCATATAGCTACCATATAAACTGAACGTTCGGAATCAAGTTTTGTATAAAATCTTTTGTACTTGTGAAGTGTATTATAGCTTCGGTGCAAACGAAGTTACCGTTTTTCTTGCTAATCTTACAAACGCTTAAAAAATCGTTTAAAATTTTTTCTTAAAGCTAAAAAATGTTGGGGGTTAATAGGCTATAACGAACATTTAAGGTATAATAGTTTGCTAAAAAAAATCCTTATATTCTTCGTACGAGTATTTTATGCCTAGAAGAACACTGATTATAATCGGATAATTATCGGATATGATAATTAGTTGGACTAAGTGTTGTATTTTTTCTATCTTATTTTCCTTTTTTTTAAAGACCAAGTTGCAAGCGCTGTGCATTAAGTGTATATTAAAAACAATCAGCTGTTTATCGTCAAAGACAAAAAAAAAACAATGGTCTATATATAGTATTTACATACAACTTTCACAGATTTAAAACAACGAGCATCCACTTTTATACGTTAGAACAATATGCAACAATTTCTAACTCTCACTTAGATTTGTTCTCCGCCGCCGATATAGGAGTAGAGCATAAGAAATCGAAAGAGTTCTGAGGCAGACAGGTATAACATTTAGAGACCGGCAATGACAGCCACTTGTCGAAACAAAACGTTCAATAAGAACTCACTGTGATGTCGCGGATAAAACAAGTGACTTCCTGCGTGCAGTGACTTCGTTGCGCTCTGTCACTTTAGTTAATTTGTACTCACCGTATTGCTGAGTATTAAAATATGCTCCAATAGACAATAAAGGTGTTGGTAGGGTGAGCGATAAACAGCATCAAAACAAAGTATGTATATGTGTGTGGGTATCTCTACATATTTCCACCTCCGTATGAGTCTTGCAACCCTCATCACAAAAGTCCTCCCATTCTAAGTGCGCTCTGAGAATAATAAGAAAAAATGTGGTTAGTAGTCATATGAGTAGTACTAATAATGCGCTCTACTTTCTCCACGCGTCGCATGGGTATGTTTATTATCGGGTCAGGTCGATATAAATATTGACCAAACAACTCAAACTATTCGTTTTGAATTGTGAGTTTTAAAATAGAGTGCGCTGCTACGCTCAGAGATTGGCGGCAGAGCTGAAGATTCTGTGTTTGGTTAAATAGATAAAATTCAGTACTTTGATAACCGAAAATTGCTGGTATAATCAGCAAAGAGTTGATGAGAGAAATTTATCAATTCAATACACACTCAGTGGGGGCAACGTGTGATAATAGTGAGGTGAGCAAATGTAAACAAACCGTTTGTTGGTGATCGATTTAGATACGTTCTAGCTGAGTGTTGATTAAAAAGTCTCCCAACGTTTGCAGTTAATAAGCGCTTTTCCTATTATCCGCGATATAAAAAATATGAATACCTTTGATTCGGAATTTTAATAATTTGAACCCAACTTCAATATTTATTCTCATAACCAAAAACAAGTATCATTGCATTTCTACACGCATAACATGCTGCTTCTATTCTATGCTTCATCTGCAATTTGATTCCTATAAACACAGATTGGATTATTGCTTTAACAAGCTTTCCAAAGAAACAAATTCAAGAGCCTCTTTTTGTGCTGCATATGAGAAAATAGCTATGAAGCACAAATTTACAATAACAATAAAAGTCAACTAACAATTTGACGAATAAACTCGTTGATTTCACCGGATTTTCAAACATTGCACTCAGCAACGCGTTCGCTAATTCGATGAATTTCTCCCTAAAATGACTACGCTCTGCGTTCCATTGTAAAAATTTAAACCTTTTTGTTGAGCGATTCATGATGACAGTTACTGTAGACGCACTTGTGAGTGTACCCGAGTAGAGCAGGAGCTGCGAAATAGCAGCAGGCAAGCATTCTTGAAGCGCCGGTGAGAAGGTGTAATGCTGGCATCTAAAAAGATACTTTTGAGTAAATAAAGATTAAATGGGAAAGTCTTTGACGACCGCCAGAGGGCACATAAACGAGTTTCGTGTGTTGTACACATGTAAGCGCGTTTGTTAGCGCGTGAAAGAGCATAAAGAGCATGAGTAGAACGAGGGAGCGCGGGCGGTGTAGATATGAGACACTGCAACACGGTGAGCTGAAATAGACAAGCTACAGATGAGACGCGGTGCCGGTCATTTAGCCAACATGCCTGGCAATTTCTCTGTTTACGTTTTTATGTAAATCAACTCAGCTGTGCCGCCAACAAACACACCTTCATTTTATAACCCGCTTTTATCAACACTTTGAAATGCTATTTTATTTTGCTTCTCCGTTTTTTTTTTTTTTTTTTTTTTTAGAATACACCATGCAAGCATCCGGTGGTGATGTTGGCCGGCGTCAATGCCAACGACCTGGAAGCATTGTTGGAGTTTGTTTATCGCGGCGAAGTAAGTGTCGATCACGCACAACTGCCGTCGCTGTTGCAGGCCGCACAGTGTTTGAATATACAAGGCCTGGCTCCGCAAACCGTTACGAAAGATGACTACACCACGCATTCAATACAACTACAGCATATGATACCACAACAACACCATGTAAGTGGTTGATGGCTTTTGTAACAACCTTCTGTGCTAACTAAGTGTGTGTGCTGATGTCTCTTTGTTTTTTTTTTATCTTTGCAATTTTTAGGACCAAGACCCACTGATTGCCACCATTGCTACCGCACCACAACAAACCGTACATGCACATGTCGTCGATGATATACACCAAGCTGGTCAGATTTTACAAACGACTACCCACACTAACGCCGCCGGACAACAACAGACCATTGTGACCGCTGAATCGCCCAAGGATGTTATTCAACAATTTTTGCCCGCACGCAAACGCAAGCCACGTGTTAAGAAGATGTCACGTAAGTCACATACTGTATTACTATAGATATCTATTCAATAGCATAGTTTGAAATCACCTTATACTTTATTTCCAAAAATTCTTTGCATTTCTACAGCGTCCGCTCCAAAAGTTGCTAAAGTTGAGGGTATGGAAACGATTATTACTGCACCGACCACTACTACTGTTGTACATCAAACCACACAACAACAACAACAACAGCAGCAACAACAACAACAGCAACAACAACAATTACAGGCACAACAACAAAGCATTGAAAATGGCAATGAGACACAAATAATAACCTCGACACCACACATCAAGAGTGAAGTGAGCAAGGTTGAGACGATTGTGACCATGGACCCGAATATAACGCCGATATCCACAGTTAATACTAGCGAGGTCAGCGCCGGCGGTACAACTCCAGCAAGTAGCACGAAAACAGTTAAACGCACCAAGAGTGGTGAGTAAATACAATTTTACTACGAAGCCCTTTTTTATTTGACATGAAATTTGATATTTTCATGAAATTTGTCATGTATTATTTAGGGGTGTTGTAGAATCTGATAGTTGTCGGAATCAGAATTAAAACCGATAAAAAATGTAGTCGGTGTCTTGACTTGTTATGGGTGTCACGGAAACCAATTATATCGGTTTTGTTATCAGAAACAAAGCAAGTGGGTAGTCGCTGACAGTAAACTTGAGTAAATTATTCGGTACTTCAAATTCATTAAACGCTTTCAAATTTATTCATTTGCAAGTTTTGTCACAATAGTAAACAGCTAATTCGAACTTTGGTTTTGCATATGTTCGAAACGACGAAAATTGAATCAGATTCTGTAACACCATTGAGAATTAGAATTGGTTTGCAATTCTGCCAACTACGCAAATCTGTCTTGGGTCCACAACACCCCTGATTAAGCAGGACAATGCTACTATCTTCGATCACTATAGCATATTGCCGTTATTTGAACTGAAAGTTTTTCTATCGATTTTTTTTAGCTGTGAAGAGTATTAGGGCTAACTTTTTTTCTTCTTTTTTTTAAATTACCGTTAACTTTAAAATGAAATTTACTTTTGTTACTAATATTGCTGGCATTATATATATTTTTTTTTGCCAATAGTGGTAACGGTGTTCTAATTTTTCATTACTCTCATTGCAGAATCTCGTTCACGCTCACAATCCGAACAACCGGCAACCTGTCCCATATGTTATGCAGTCATCCGACAGTCACGTAACTTGCGTCGCCATTTGGAATTACGGCATTTCGCTAAGCCCGGCGTAAAGAAGGAAAAGAAAAGTAAGTCTGGTGGTAATGACACGGAATTAAATTCGACGGCAGAGACAGACAGCGTTATAGCGTCAAATGTGAGTGACATAACAGCGACAGCGGGCGATAGTTATCAAACCGTTGCTGGCAATGTCACTACAGTTGCTGCAACGTCGTCGAATGCACCCATAATTGTAACGCATGGCGGTAGTGCGGGCGGTGCGACTGTCACGCACATGACCACGCTAAAGCAGGAGCAACCGAATGCCGCTACGAGCAGCAGTGGCACGTCCTTACAAAATGTCATACATTTTGTCAGCGAAGAGGTGTTCGGCTCGTAAAACACACAAATTAATGATAAATATTTAGCAGTAAATAGGTATTAAGCTGTTTAAATTTTTTTTTTTTTTTAATAATTTAGGTCGTTTAGAAAGTACGTATGATTTGTAAAAAAAAATAATAATGGTTGACGTTTAATTATGCATTCCCCACGCTTTTCAAGGCTTTTTATCAAGTTAACAAATGACATTGTACAAACGTATATTTTTATCATTGCAGTGTAATATACAACACAACAATAACTCAAGTTACAAAGTTAGTCATAAAGCGGCAGTATCATTAAGCATAAACGCTTTGCGCAAATATATTTTGTTTCATATAAAAAATATACTCTACGTTAATATGCAGTATTTTCTAACATGAAACAAAAATAGCAATAAAAAGTTCAATCTAACGCTCTGTTTCCTTAACAATTTTTTTTTGTATAAACACAAACTAGAATTTATTTGAACGACAATATATTATTTGATGTTAATTTTTAATATATATGTAAGGATTTGCTTTATATTTTTTTAAATATTAAATACAAAAGGCGATTTTTCCAAAATATTTATACATACAGAAATATGAGCTGAATAAAGTGGAAATAATTGTTAACAAAAAAATATCACACGCCTTGAGTTTATTTTCTATTATTAATTTAATTTTAATTTAATTCTGTAGTTAGATTTTTTCAGTTGAACACAACGTTGCTCTCGAGGAAATGTGCGTTATGGACTTTTTATTGTTGACACAGAGAAAATACTTGTATTTGCATAGTTAAAAAAAAAACATTTAAAGAACTATTGTAACCTTTAGATTTCATAAGCAAATGGGTTATTTTCAAACAATTGAGTTGTTTGTTAAAGTATTTAGTATTTATTGTAAAAGTAGGAGTTTTTGGTAAAGCCGTTTTTTAACTCAGTTGCTAATCTTAATGAACAAAAAATCTTAATGAACAAAAAAAGAAATCGCTGCTTCTTAACAATTTGATAGTACACATTGTATCAAAAGAGCAAAAACCTTAAAACCTTAGCGAATTATATCATGGAAAATTTAAAACTGCCAATAAATTTCAATAGCATTTGCAAAATTGGATGTATGCAATTATAATGTTAGACAAGTGCTTTTTATACACACGTCGTTGTCTATCTCTGTCGCCATGCGCCCCGTAACGCCGCATTTAATTTCGCCCACTTTTATATTTCCTTGAGAGCAACTAATACATAAAATTGTTTCCCCTCCCACAACCAGCACCAACCGGCAAAAAAGTTATAACCACAAGCACAGGCGCTGGCACTAGTAATGCAGCAGGCACATCGACGATTACGACAGCAGTCAGCACCATACCACAGGTGCAATCGGTACAATCGCTACACACATTACATACGGTACAAGTGAAAAAGGATCCGGATGCGCAGAATCAAGGACAGCAAACAATGACAGTGACAACCACGAGCGGCGCTGGTGGTGGCCAGCAACAGCAGCAGCAACAACAGCAAGTGCAACAAGTACAGGTGCAACAGGCCACAACGCAGCAACAACAGGCACAACAGCAAATACAACATCATCAAATCATCGATCAATCTGGTAATATAACAACGGCCACCACAACGGGTGGTGGTCAACAGCAGCAACAACAAACTGGTGGACAAATCGTTACACAAACAGAAAATACAGACGGTACAACATCGTTGTCCATTGCGCAGGTGCAAACGCTGCAAGGCCATCAAATATTGGGCAATATTAATCAGGTGAATATGAATGAATTTCAAACTCATTCACAGTTGTAAGATGGATGGATGATGGATGATGATGTTAAGCAGTAGCAGGATGAGTTGGTGAAGAAGTGTTATTTATTGCTAGCGGGGCTTTTAGAAATTAAAAATTAAAAATTTTATACAGCAAACAATTCAAACCAATATGCAAGCACAAATTCCGTGTCAAATATCTGAAATCAAATCAGTCAAGTCCAGCTTACTTATTATTACTACGCTACAAAGTGACAGAAAGCATATAAACACATACACACATACAAAACTTAAACCAAACCACACCCCCCACCCGAAGCCAAAAAAACACATGAAGAATTATGAACATGAATATTAGCAAATTAACTAGAAAACACTAAATATTATAAACTAATACATTTATACAATAGCTGCAAATATTTAATGAGTGCGCGCGTGTGCTACCCCAAGCTGTTGCAACTTCCGCATATATATATTTGTAAAAAATAAGCAATTTTTGCTTTCAAAAATACTTAAAATAGGAAAAGTGAAGAAATACAAAGTTATTGCACTCCACTAAATTTTGCTGCCTTATTTCCTGTGCTATTATACTATTGCGTGCATTAAATAACTTTTAAAAGTAATTTTATGCTATATTTACACATATATACCTATATATATATATATATATATATATATATTATTATATATATATATTAAAATGGAACAACTTAGCTTTGACAAAATTCGTTTGCTTTAACATTTAAATTTAAACATATAATACATAGTTGGTATTTGTAATATAGAAATCTTACAAAATGAAATGGTTGTAAGTAGCATTAAGTTGGTACCAGGTACTCAAAACCTTCTACTTAGCGAAAAGAAAACTATTACTTTAATTTTTTTTTTTCACAAAAATAGTGTGTAAATTTAAATAGAAAACGTTTATTTTCTTTAAATTTCCACTTATTACCTACCACATATTTAAATTTTAAAACTTTAATATTAAATTTTATTTATTGCAACCATATAACAGTTGTTTACTTAAAAATTACTTATTATTATTATATTGTTTATGATTATGAAAAATGGTTTAGCACACAGAACACTGTTAGAATTTTTTGAAAAACACAAAATACATTTATATATTATTTTGTAAAATTTAGTACATACAAGAAAATATTATATAGAAATTTGCAATTTACGTTAATAGCTGTGCAATGTTTATGCTTTCAATGGTTAGTTTCTGACTGCTTTGGCTTCATATTATTTATACAAAATTAAATTGCTTAGTAATGCTTAAAATCAAAGTTGTTATATTATAAATAAATTTTTTTAAAAGAACTAACTAATTTAAATTTGAAATATAGATTTTCTAAAAAAAACAATCATTAATTCAAAATTTTTGGAACAAATCAAACAAAATTAAAAACAATTATTAATTCAAAATGTTTAAAACCAACTAAAAAAAAAATGACAATTGTAATAAAAATACGCATATTGCAATTTTTTTTGGAATTTTTAAATTCTGCAATGTTTTATTTAAGCGCTAATACTAAGCAGTTGCAACAACCCTTTCTAGAAGCAGAAACTTTGCACGGCAAAAAAAAAAAAAGAAAACTACAGTTACTATCTACACTTATTTTTCTTACCTATCCGTATAATTTCATTTAGTCATTAGCTTGTAATTATTAATTTGACTTCTTTGTTTTGGTTAACGAATTATGAATTGAAAATAATAAAAAAAACCAATTTTGAAAACCAACAAAAAATACTAATTTTTGGATTTAATTTTTTCAATGAACCCTGCCAAACCCCACTACGTTTTACTCATTTGCTTTGTTTTTATTTATTTTTTGTTTTTATTTAATTTATTTTTTTTTTGTTTGTATGTATTTTTTTGTTTCTGTTTTTATTTATTTTTTGTTTTAATTTATTTTTGGTTTTTATTTATTTTTTGTATTTTTTGTACATTTGTGCTTAATTTTATGCTTTTTTTGTACTCGTATGTATGTATGTAATTTTGTTTTTTGTGTATACCATGCTTTGTTCTGTATATATTTACCGTTTTTGTGTACAATATACTTTTTAGCGGCGTTGGTTTCGTTTATATACTTTTCTTACTATAAGTATACTATTATATGTGTGTGTTTTGCGTCATAATTGTATATTCTTAACTCTATTTATGTATTTAATATTGCATGCTGTCTTTTTGTATAGTTGTATATAATGACTTGCACTACGCGCATGCGTAACTGCAATAACTATGTATGAGTTGTTTTTTTTAATAATGTTTCTGTATCTTTGTATGTTTGTGTATATGTATACGGTTGTGCAGTGCGAGGAGCTTGCACTAAATTTTATTTATATAAGCTGAAAACAAATATTTTAGGAAATATGGTCAAGGCACAAGAGTTGCAGTGCCGATATATTCTAAATAATATATGATTGCGTAGTCTTTACAAATGCCATCTGATCAATTTTGACTCGCGCAGTTTGAGTTTAACGACGTGCGCAAACCCATTTTGAAGGCGATAATAAAGATTTGTATTAAAATACTTTAAAAATTAGGTTTTTTTTGTCAGTACGGTTCTTAATTGTTCTGATGGTATACATCGTTGCACGTTGTTTACCTCGCCTTTTTTTTGTGTGAGTAATACCTAACAGTTTGGAAAGAAAATTTAGGCGTGTGTAGAAAAATTTAGGTGTGTGAAGAAAAATTTAGGTGTGTGAGCGAATAGCGTTTAATTCATTGACAATATTCCGATAAGTATACATATTTATGTACAACAACAATGAGAGAAAAATCTCTTAAATTTATTGAAATATCATATTAATGTACTTCTTGAAGGGTTATAACATTAATAGACGTATTTATTTACCTTTAATTTTATTAATTTGATTTTTTTATTATTTAAATATTTTGAATTAATTTTAATTTAATATTTTTATTAATTTAAAGCTTTTCTTATTAACTTTTTTTTTTTAAATAATTTAGTAGTTTTTTTTATACAAGTTTAATTGTTTTAATTAATATCATTTTATTTTTTCACGTTTTTAGGAATTTTTTTGTATTTATTAATTTGATTTTTTATTAACATTAATTTTTTTTATTCATTTAATGCATTTCTTATTAACTTAAATGTTTCTTTTTTATTAATTTATTTCATTTAATTTTACTGTTTTATTGATTTCATTTGTTTTTTTTTTAATAATTTGATATTTGTTTTTTTTTATAAGGTTGAATATTTTTTTTGTATTGAAATTAACTTTTTTAATTCGAATTTTTTTTTATTAATTTGAATTTGTTTTTATTGATTTATGTATTTTTTTTTTAATAATTTGATATTTTTTTAATTTGAATATTTTTGATATTGAAATTAATTTTATATTTGAATTTTTTTTTTATTAATTTAATATTGTTTTTACATTGAAATTAACTTTTTTAATTCGGATTTTTTTTATTAATTTGAATTTGTTTTTATTGATTTAATTATTATTTTTTAAATAGTTTGATATTTTTTTGTAATTTGAATATTTTTTTATTGAAATTAATTTTTTTATTTGAATTTGTTTTTTATAAATTTGATATTTATTGTTTTTATTAATGTGATTTTTTTTTTATTAATTTGAATATTTTTTATTAATGTGCATTCAACTGCTGTTGAGGTCGCAACAACTCCCAATTTACTCGGTTTTACTTATTTCTGTACATGATCCCAAACAAAATTATGTTAATGTTCTACTTTGTGTAATTATAACCTTAAACATACTTTTTTTATTGCATTTATTTATTATTTACTTAAATATTGTCGTTGAGTTTAATGAGTGGAATTATTATTCTTTTTATTTCATATAAATTATTGATTATCGGCCATATTTTCGAGCAGTTTTGGTAATAAATTTACATTGCAGATCATACAAACACCCTGTAATAATATTACGTAATATAGGTTATTTAGATAACCACAAAAGTTCAGTTTATTTAAATTTAGGCACACCACAGGTCCATCACATTCACTCTCCATTGATCTTGTCACTAATCAACTGTTAACTATATTGATCAGCATATACGAAAAGTAATTTATCTCGTCATTGATGACGAATTTTTATGCTGAAATATTATTCAAAACTCGTGACTAATTATTGCATATGTACTACTCATCCGAATATAACATTAATCTCATTAACTTTGCATTTTATTCTTATCTTCTCTTTCTTTTTTACTGTGGCTGCCTCGTATCTCACCAAACTTAACAAAACAAAAAACAACAAAAAATCAATATAACGAATAAATTACATATTTGCATACAACCACATCTAACAATGAACTACCAAACAAAAAAACATCAATTAATAATAAAAAATTAAATAAAATAACAAACTAGGGTAACAATAAGAACATTTTGGTAAAGAAAGTTTTCATTTTGAAAGGCGGTAATAATACGTAATGATGAGCCAACGATATGATCAGCGGTAGTGGAGGAGGCGGGATAGGCGTGATAGGCGGGAGCAGTGGTGGCGGCAGCGGCAATAGCACCGGCAACAACAGCAACACCATCAGCGGCAGTGTGGTGAGCACCACACGCCTCAGCCGTGCACAGCAGCAGCAGCAGCAGCAGCACCATCAACAGCAAAGCAGCGGTTCAAGCGGCCTCGCCGCCATAGCCGCAGCTGCCACTGGCGCCCAACCGATCGCATCCGGCAGCGGCACACATCGTACGCGCATACTGCGCGGCCATGCAGCACAAACAACCACCGGTGAACGTGTGTTGCTTATCAACTATGTGTCGCCCAGTGCATCGGCAGCCACATCGCCCAATACGCAAACGCAAGCGCACACGGTTAGCACCGCCACTGCGAATAGCGGTGGTGTTGCCACCACAACCACCACGCGCAAAATCCTCCATGCCAGAGCGGCGGCAGCGACGCATGCGAATGTTAGCACCGCCACACCCGTGTCATTTGCTGGCCTCGGCTCTGAGGTGACGGTAACACTGACGCGTTCTGGTAAATCAACCGCCGGTCATATTGTACGAAATCACAGCATTGCCACTGAAACGGTAGAACATCAACATCAACAACAGCAACATCATCATCATCATGTGAGTAGTAGTTCGCCGCCGCCGCTTGTTTTCACGACGACGGCGCACAGCGAATTGCATCATCATCATCAGCAACACCAGCAACAACAACATCAGCAGCAACAACACGAATTAATTGAACAGCAGCAGCAAACTCATCAACATCATCAGCTGCTGACACATCGACAGTTGCAGCAACACCAGCAGCAGCAACAACAACAGCAAAATACAACAACGGTGCTAGATCCTTTGGACTTGCAAGACCAAGATGAATATCAACAGCAGCAACATCAGCAGATTGTCATAGAACATCACAGCGGCAATGGCCAATCGCAGCAGACGCACGAAGAAGAGTTGCTCGAGTATGACGATGAAGAGGAAGTAGAGGAGCACCATTTGCAACAGCTGCAGGAGGTGCAGGATCAGCAGGAATGTGATGGCGAGCAAGTGGAAGAAGTTTATCTGAACTGAAAGTGACGTCGGTGGTAATTGAGCACAGTGTGAGTGATAAGCTGATGAATTGAAACGACCGTAGCTTCGATTGCCAGCTGATTTAAAAATCATCCATAATATGTATAAGAACACGAGGACTTAAAAAATTTAGAAATGACCGTAAGATTTTGTAAATACAGATTGTACGTCTGTTTTCAAGTTGCAAATATTTTTGTTTTTCAATCTTTAGTATAAAAAAATCACATACTTACATACATTTGTAAATACAAGCGTAAATGGTGGAGGATCACCCTCTTTGTACAAAAATATATCACATACATTTTTTTAATTGTGCAGTAAAAAAATATTCAAACTGATGTTTTTTTCGTGAAATTATTGTTGAGACTTCGCACTTTATTAATGTAAAGTCGGCAAAAAAATATTTTTGCAAATTACGGATTCAGACATTTATTATTTATAGTGAACTTATTTGACAAAAATATTGTAAATATTATGGTGTAATAAAAATATATGTAGTCAAAATTTTACGCATTAAAATAAGTAATGTAGTTTTAAGTTATTGTAGAATATTTTCATACCTTTAAAAATAAAATATAAATAAATAAATAGTAATAAACGGAAAATAAGGTATGTTATTATTATTAATTCATGGCAAAAGTTTAAGAGTTATTTGCTACAACTTTCCAATGCAAATATATTTTTTAAAATCTAAAATTAATAATTAAATAATCTGTAATAAATTAGTTACAAGCATATTACAAGTACTTATATATATATACATATGTAGGTCCTTTAATTGTCAGTGAGTTGTGCGATTTTTAATCCCAAATAGTGCATACTTAGAAATTTAAATATGAGCAAAATTAAAAAAAAAAAAAATTAAATAAATTATATTAAGTGCAAATAAATATAAAAAGAATTTATTTACACATTTTTAATAGAGTAAGTAAAAATTAAAGTATAATTAAATAAAATAAAATAAGTATAATAAATAAAAAATTATTTTAATTGAAGAAAAATTTTATATTAAAATTATATCAAACGAAAATTTCTAAAATTAAGAAAGAAGCCAAAAGAGTTAAGCGAATGAGCTAAAAATGCTTTGAAATACGTGTATGTATATAATATATATTAAAATATATATAATATGAGAAAAACATTATTAAAAATTATTTATTGAAAAATTAATAAACTTAATAACTAAACGGGCCTGCTTTAGCAGTCATGTGAACCAATAAAAAAGATTTCGAATAAAAATTCCACCTACTATTGTTATTATATTTGTAGTCGATGAAATAGTTGTCGCTATGTTAAGCGAATTCAAAAACTTGTATGTCAGAGCAAGACGAATTTTCATTAAATATTCACTAGAAGTATCTTCCAATTTTTTATTTATTCTTAAGTTCTGTTTTTGGTTTTTTAATTTTTGTGTTTTTAATTTCTGTGTTTTTCTTTTATTTTTTTATTATTATTTTTTTATTTATTATATATTTTTTTTATTCTTTTTGTTTTTATTTCTTTTTATTATTTAAAAATTAAAATTTTTTTTTTTTATTATTTTTATATATTTTGTTAATTTTTGTATATTTTTTTTAAATTTATTTTTATTTTTTTTAAATTTATTTTTATTTTTTTAAATTTATTTTTTTTTTTTTGTTTTATTTTTAGTTTATTTTTTTCGTTTTTTTTATTATTTAAAAATTAAAAATTTTTTTTTTATTTTTGTTGTTATTTTTATTAATTTTGTTTATTAGATTACATATTTTTTTTTTTTAATTTTATTTACCAAATATAAAACAAACTGCGGAATATAGTAATACTAAATTATTTTTACTTGATGCCAGTGTTTATTTCCATAACTTTAATTGAAACTAATAATAATAATTGATTAATATATGTTAACTAATAATTTTTTCAATGCACTGTTATATAATCTGTGTGTATTGAAGCACAACTTATCGTGGGTTATTTTCGTGCAATTTATGAGTGTACAATTTTAATATCTAAAAAAAAAATAATAATGTTTAATCATATCTAATTGAGTAAATACTACAATTATCGATTTATCGATTAATACAGTTTGTTTTCATACATTTGAATAAAAACAACTTTCATATAAGAACTGCAGATTTCTGTAAAAAGCTCTATAAGGCTTAGAGATGCAACTTATTGAAACCAAATACCTTATTCTGATTTCACAATGTTTAGAACTTTGAGTTTGATTTACATAAAAATATAATATATTTATGGCTTTGAATTTATAAGAGGAAAAATATTTATTAATGATTAATAATATTTTTAAAACTTAAAAATTTATGTTTTACGAAATTGCAATAAAAAATTAAAAAAAAAAAATTATTTACACTAAATATTTTTAAAATTAAAAAATATATCACAGCTAAAATATATAACTTAGCTCGTATTTATATTTGCTCATAGGGCACTTAGCTAATACATTGTAAATACACTAGTGACTAAATCTATATAAAACTACGAAATTGTATTCTTAAAATAAGTGATCTTGCAGCAACTTTGTAACAAAAGCAAGATCATTGTCAGTTGTAGTGTTTCATTCAACTCATTGAAAATGGTTTATCATCAATATATGTTTATAACTGTACAGAATTACATATATTATGTATGTACATATATACATATGTATGTGAATAAAATATTCATATTTCTATAAGATATAAGTATGTATATGGAAAGTACTACAATTATTTATTATGTTAAATTTTAAACAGCAACACATTTATAGTGCGTATATATTTACAGTTTTACTTATCTTACTCTCTTGTATGTAAGATTACAGTGCAAATGCTATTTAAAGTCTGTACGTACATTTAACTGATATATTCGAATTAGAAGAGAAAAACAGTTTCATTTACAAACAAAAATATTATTGTAAGTTTAGTATTTATTAAGTAAAACGAGTATAATAAAAAGTAAATATATTGAAACTTTAAAAGTGCAGCATACATTTTTTATTGTTTATTTAATCTACCTGTTGATACGTTTGAATCGTTTTGTGGGGCCTTTTTTACATTTTCTGAGAGAACTTACCATAGTTATGTACATAGATATGTATATACCTATTTTTTTATATAATCAGAAAGTAGAGATTTCAACGAAGAAAAAGCCTACCGACTCTTAAAAAATCAGAGATTTTGACTCGAGATTTTTGGATTGAAAATTAGCGTTCTTTTTCGATATAAGTTCTAAAAAGGGGGAAACAATAAATATTTTATGTAAAAAAAAACAATTATTGTGGGTTTGGAACATAAAAAGGTTAGTGTATACCAAATTTCGTGAAGAAAAACAAATTTATAAGAGATAAAAATAATGGAAATAAAAACATGAAAACTCGATTATTTGAATATTTCACATAAATTTTGAGGTGATACGAGCATGAATAAGGTGTAATAAAAATTTGTAGATCTTTTCATAAACACTTAAAAATTTAACCAATCCTCCCCTCCTCTTGCTCTTCCCGAGCTCAGGTAAGTAAATTATTTTTCCTTTAATTTTTTTATTTTATCAAATGAAAATAACAAAAATGTTACTCATTACCCTTACTGATTTTGTAGATTTATTATAAAAACGATTTAAAATACTTATGTTGCCTACAGATTTTTCGGTTTATTATTTAACTTTATTTTGTCGATTCGATTTTGCGCTCAAAGAGATTTTGCTATGTAGAATACAAAAGAAAATACAAACGCCGCGCGATTCTTCCCATAAACTACATAAATGCAGCTGCTGTTTAAAAGTTTAATAAAAGTAAATCAAGCAGCTAAAATCTGGAATAATGCACTACTTACAACATGCTCACATACATTTTCGTTTCGGTATTTTGTTATCAAATAAAAACCACAAGCACAAAGTAAAAACGAAAATTGGTATGTAAATTCGTGAGACCGGATCTCAGGGCTTATGGCGTAACGAAAATTGAGTTGCCAACAAACACTTACAAAAGATGGAGAGGAAATGGAATACACTCAGCACCAAAAAATATAATATAAATAAAAACAATAACAATAAGTAAGGAAGAGCTTAGTTTGGGTGTAACCGAACATTTTATACTCTTGCAACTTGCAAGGCTCAAAGCAGGGGAAATACCTTTAGGTGTATGAAAATATTTATACTAGAAAAAAAGTTAACTTCAGTTGCACCGAAACTCTAATACCCTTCATAAAGACATTTTTTATAGCATAAAAGCGTATAAAAAGATCTTTAACTTGACATAGATCGATCAGTTTATATGGCACCTATATGCTACAGTGGTACAATCTGAACAATATTTTCAAAGATTTTCGTGTTGCCTTGGACTATAATCCATGCCAAATTTCGTGAAGATATTTTGTCACATAAATAAGTACATATAAAGACAGAAAAAAAACGTGTGCAACTTTGGTTACACTTTAATGGGTCAATTATATTGTATGGGATCAATGACCCCTTTGTTTACATTTTATGACCCTTTTGTTTACATTTAGCCAAGTCCACAACCTTTGTTAACATTGGGGGTTATTGACCCTTTTGTTTACATTTTGACAAGGTCAATGACCTCTTAGTGTACATATTATGAGGTCAATGACCCCTTTAATTACATTTTATAAAGTCAATGACCCTTTTGTATACATTTTATGAGGTCAATAATCCCTTTGTTTACATCGTATGGGGTCAATTACCCCTTGGTTACATTTACCCCAGTCCATAACCTTTGTTTACATTCAGCCAAGTCAACAACCTTTGTTTACATTTGGGGTCAATGACCACATGATACATTTTATGGTGTCAATGATTTTGTGAATTGTTCAGATTTGAATACTATAGCATGTAGTTGTTGTAAGAGGTCCAAGGGATTTGTTCCATGCAAATTTAGGTGATAAAGCTTAAATGATTTGGGAGATATATAGATTAAACTAATTAAGGGGCTGAGCTGCGCCCACTTTTTAAAGAGTTCTAGCTCAGAGATGCCTCTCATTAATGCGATTCGTTGCACCAAATTAAGTTTCATCAAGATATCTTAAGTTTTATTCCATTTATAGCTTGCAGAGATAGACGGACCGACGGACGAACGGACGGGCAGACAGTCACTCGGATTACAACTCGTCTCGTCATCCTGATCATTTATATATACATAACTCTATATCTAACTCGATTAGTTTTTTGTTAGTTAATACAAACAACCGATAGGTGAACAAAACTATTATACCTTGTAGCAACATGTTGCAAGAGTATAAAAAGCAGTGTGCTAACGCGTTGTGGTGCAATTTCGCAAACGATATGTGGCATTGGTGTCAAAGTGCAAATAAGTATAGAAGACAATGTGAAAGTACACATTTTCATATAAAGTAATTGCTGCTACATGCATATGTTTTTAAATTTATTTGCATACACACGTACATATGCAAACTTTAATATCGCTAAGCTTATAAGCACATCTGCCTCAGTGTAAGCGAAATCCACACAAAAATGGAAAACAGACGCAGATAGAAGAATGTTGCATGTACAAATATGAGGCAAGATAAATGTGTTCGATAATATTATAATTTCAGAACCAGTCAGAAATCGATAAAGAGTACAAAAAGTTTATTGCAGGCGGTCAACAGAGGTTCAGACTCTTTTTGGCAAGTCTTATGTAAAGTCAAATAAAATGTCTTTGAAAGCTATGAATTCTTTCAAAAGAGTCGTACTGCTTTGAAAATAACTATATGAAAGTTAAATCACCAAGTTTCCGAAGATTTAAGTAATATACACATAATATTCATAATTTTTATTCTGTATATATATACATATTTTATATACGGTATAGCAACAGATATTCCTACATAAATACTGGTTTATATATATTTTTTTATTTACAAAACTCTATCCACTGTGTTTGATGGCTAGTTTTGCTTATTTGATATTCACTGATAATAAAAGGAAATCAGTGTCACAAAATTGTATTTACTTATATACATTTGTACACATGCATCAAAGAGTGTTATAACAGGCGTATTTGAGTTTCAATGCACACAAATACATACAAGCCTGTATAAATTAGCTTAAACCTGCTATAGCCAGTGTATTAAGTTATCAACCTGTATATTTACGAGTATGTATGCATGTAAGCTTACATATTTACCTGTCAGCTGTCCACCTTCATTCTGAATGAAACGAGCACAATTTTGTGTAAATAACAACGCCGGAAGTGTAATCCTATAACGGATGCCAACTCGTCATTCACGCCAAGCAACACCAATGCAGTCCGCAACTAGTCGCCCAGCCAACAAACCAGCCCTTGACAAAGCTGTAGTGATTTGTTGTTGTTTCATATGCATGTATTTGTGCATGTATATTATGTGAGTTGTTTCGTTGACGTATGAAAAGTTTATCAATCATTTTTGTTATTTAGTTAGCAATCAGCAGGCGTCATAATGCAAAATTGCCCGAAATATTTCTATTTTTGTGGCTTATGACTTCATTTGCTTTGAATTGAAATTTGCACAGAAATATTTTTAATGCTAGAAAATAAATAATAATCGCATTCTAAGCTTTTCAAAAAAGCTTTTTAATTAAATTGCACTCCAGTTGTAAAATATGAGCGTTTTGAGTAAATAGGTTTTACTATTTTTATATAGTTAATAATATCAACATAATATTTCATCAATTTTACAATTTTTGAACATTTTTATTGGTAAAATTTAGGTGAAATTTAAGCTTTCTTGCGGTATTTAAATATTTAGTCAAAGCATAGTTTACTTCAGTAAAAGTTATTTGAGCAATGGCGATTTTTTCGAACTTTTTTAATCAAAAAAAAAAAAAAATAACGGTTAACTTTGGTTGTGCCGAAGCTACAAATACAAAACATTCCTTACAAGAACTCAATTTTGATCGTTCAGTTTGTATGGCAGCTATTGGTGGTTCTGACAAATAAGCAGCTTCTTGGAGGGAAAAATACATGTGCAAAATTCCAGTTCGATATCTACAAACTGAGGGACTCGTTTGCGTATATATAGACAGACAGACATGGCTAAATCGACTCAGCTCGTCATGTTGATCATTTATATATATTATATATAATTTATAGGGTCTTCGATGTTTATTTGTGGGTGTTAAAAATATACTAACTTATTCGGTGTATAAAAAATATAGGTTCAGCTGAGGCCAGTTTAAGTCCGAAGATCTGATCAATAATTTGATACTTAAGTGGTCTTCTCGATCAATTTCTGTACAAATCTACATTTATCTTACTAATATTTGACGGTTGCTAATCATTTTGTAGAGAGTAAGAGTAAAAAGTAGCCAGTTAGAATATAACTAACGAAGAGATGTGCTGATCAAAAGCTTAATTCGGCTGATAATTCATAATGGAAGCCTTCAAACTCGGAAAGCATTTATTGAAAACCTTATAAAAGATCTATATATATTATTGAAAAACTTAATTTTACCATTCAGGAATTGTAGAATGCTTTCGGGTTCGTTCCAAGTTTATGAAATCCCTTGCTTGAACTATTACATCACTTAGAGGTAAGAAAAAGTTCGTCTAATTATCGTCAATAATAACTTCCAAACCAAGAAAAATGTACTTTTCTCCATAGTTATTGGTTCGTGGCTGACCTAGTAGTTGCTTAGTGACTACATGAGCTGTAGCCGCCTCTATATTTCCAAGAACTTTTGTGTTCATTTTGTGGCATATTGAATTTGCGAATAATCGCATTAATGTGAACATAACAATAAGCAAACACACTTGAATGCTCAAACACAATAAAAACACATAATAAAAGCAAGTCAACCGTTTTTGTTGTTGTATTTTTTCTGCTGTCTTATTGCCATTGCTTATGTTTCTTTTGATAGCTTTATGGTTCCTTTGTTTTACAGTCATTGTTTTGTTTCCGGTTTGCGCTTGTATGCTTTGCCTGCTTTTATTGTTGACACTTCGTTGCGCACTTAAGTGTTTATACACATATTAAGGGAAATGTGAGGATACTTGATTATCTAGCAGCGCAAACTCACGTGTCAGCAAGTGAAATTACTCATACGCCCCGTGTGCATATTCGAATTTAATTAGCTGCTCGTGTTGAGGCTGCGTTGCTTTTGAGGAAGTGTGGTTTGTTTTTGGTTTGGGGTTTGGAAATTGCTTGCTTTGATATGCATGTGTGTGTGTGTATCTGTATGTATTAAAGAGTATTGGTGCTTTGTGAAGTTGTCTCTTACTCTGTGATTAAAAGGTAACTGTTTCGAATTTTTTGGTGGACTAAAAAGAGTGTTGAGTGAAATTAAATATTTACAAGTATATGTATACAAGTTTATTTTTTTATTTTTTATCCAGTACCAAGCGGCTTAACGCTTTCATTTTTATACCCTGAACAGTTTGCTACGACGTTTGAAACACTCTTTATTTGATTGTCATTAGCGATTTTCCGAAATGGCGGCGTGAAAACGAATGCGCTTACGATAATTAAGTATGTTCACTTTCATACATATTTACAAATCTAGAATTTAAGGTACGCTAACGGCAATGCTGACCAACAGCATGTATGTGATTAAGCTATTACATTTGTAAATATGCTTTTTTCATTTTCTTTGTGCTGCTAACAGACCGCTAGCTGTCACACTGACCTGTTCTGGTGCATAATATGCATATGTGGTACGTAGGTACTCCTTTACCACATTGCACTAAGCTTATGACAGTGAAGCAAGGTTGCCAACATTGTGTAATGAAACTGTAATTCTATAACGGTGCTTGTGCATGTATGTATATATGTATGTATGTTTATGAGAATGCTTGTATGTTTGGCATTATTGGCAAAGTAAGTGTGTCAAAGCCAGTGAGGGCTGAGGGCTGTTGAATTGTAGTTAAACAATAGGGCTTCCACTAGAAGAGGAGCAGGAAAATATATAGCTTGAAAAATAAAAAAAAAATTACTTAAAAGTGTTTAAGTAAATACATATGTGTGCATTCAGCGTCTGTTTCACTTTTTGCTTCATACACTCACCGTAGATTTCTACTTGCTAACATTCGAAATCTGATTTGCTTGCCTTTTACCCATGTCTCTTGGCAATTAATTGTGGTTTAATGTGACATTTACTGCCAATTACTATAATCCACCTACGACCAGATTAAAACCACAGCAAATGCAATCGATTCAGTCTTTTCAGTTGCTGAAACAGGTGTAAAGGGAAAGACGATAGTGTCTATTCGTGCCAAGAAAAATATTTGAAGGGCAAAATTTGCTATTGACTAGTTGAAAACTGTTTGAGTAATTCAATTTAAATGCTTTTTCAAAGTAATAAGGGTTAAAGTTGTGGTCATGACCTAATGAAATAGTTTGAAAACACTCAAATAGAGCTTGCAAGCCAGTATAGGGTGGTTAATATGTTTTATATGAAAACTTTCGTTGTGCTTGCTAATTATTATTCTAAAACTTCTATGATAATCCTCTAAGTTAAGTCATTTCGTGCCAAATATAAAGAGTTGATTATAACTACTCCGCCTAAAAGTATGCTTTTCAGTGCACCATTATCATTGCCACAACAATTTATACATGCTTTATTTAGCTATTTAAATTTAAACAACAAAACGTTACGCAAAAAAACGCCAAACCACAGCAAACACAAGCCAAATCAACAGCAATACACCGCCGCCTAAAAGTATGCCAAGTTGAGCGCAGCAAATGTCATAAAAATCATACTAAAAGCCATAAAATTGGCAGTGAGCAGCGGATATTATGTAGAAAATCCATTTATTGCTTCGTCTTTATTTATTTTGTATGCAGTTGTAGGTGGCAGTGTATAATGCTGGCGTTCGGCCATATCCATATCTACCTGTTAGCTGGCTGGCACACTTGCTGTTGGCGACATTCGTTGTGTTGGCGTCGCCACGTCGGCAGATTGGGTTTCGGTAACGAAAATTTCGTTGGTCATTGACGCTACGCACAGTTGGATATTGAGTGGTTTTTTTATTTTATTTTACGGGAAACTTTATGGAACTATTATGTTTTCCAGGTATTAATTGACAATGTAAATAAATTGAATTAATGAAAACCAGAACTGGATATTTCAATTAAGTATTTACAAAAGCATAATTTCTTTTCAACAGTTAATAATTTGTTCATTTAAATTAATTTCTTTCCAATAAAATTATTATTTTTTATTTACTGTACAAAACCTTTTTCGCAATATGATATTGCTATGTTGCAAAAGCATACATATGTATATATTATATACGTTTGAAACATATACCACGCCATTTTTTGCTTGCTGGCACACAATTCAGCCAGTTTGACTTTCAGCTCGTGATATGTGTGCTCGCCATAGCAAATAAATCGCAGTAAATGTATGGTTGGCAAATGAAAACGAATTGAGTAGTTTCGCATATGCAAACGCACACATAGATAAATCGGTATACAGCACCTACGTGCCTATATACATTTTTTTTAGTGAGAAAGTAGATGACAGCAACGAAATTGTGTCAATGCAAATATGACAAAAAGCTTTATAGTGGGATATAGGAAAGAAGTACGGTTTGCAAGTTAACGACTTGATTGTTGGATACAACACAAAAAAAAAAAAAAAAATTGATTTTTAAAATTACTACAGTAGAGTTTAGTTTTGAAGTATACAATTCCAATTTTCTATAAAAAAAATTTCTAAAACAAATCTGCAAAGAAATCAGTTAGCTATATTTTAAAGAGACTTTGTTTAGTTATCTGAGGATGATTCTTTTGGACTTAAAGCAAATCATAATCAAAACTCTCAGGAAGTTTTTTTTGGTGTTGTAGCAAGGTTTTTGGCACTATAACATATAGTTGCGATATAAACTGAACGATCGGAATCAAGTGGTTGTATGATAAACCTTTTCATTTGACGAGATATCTTCACAAAATTTGACATAGCTTATTATCTAAGGAAACAATGTAATCTCCGTAGAAATCGTTCAGATCGTATCATATAGCATATAGAACTGAGATCCGCTTGTGACTTTTAAGTCCCATCATATCGAGGAGTAAGAGTCCCCTAAGCACTGGCTAGACAAAGTGCCTGCTTTATTTTTATAGAGCCAGGTTCCCGTGAGGTCACCTCATGACTTTTAAATCACATCACATCAAGACACGAGAGTCACCTAAGCACTGATGAGGCACGGTGCCTACTTTACTTATATAGAGCGAGCTGGCAGGCAGGTTCTCGTGACGTCACCTCATGACTCTTAAATCATATCACATCGAGGCATGAGAGTCACCTTAGCGCTGTCCAGGTACGGTGCCTGCTTTACTTATATAGAGCCAGATGGCAGCCAGCTTTCCGCGAGGTCACCTCATGTCTTTTAAATCACATCACATCAAGACACGAGAGTCACCTAAGCACTGATGAGGCACGGTGCCTACTTTACTTATATAGAGCGAGCTGGCAGGCAGGTTCTCGTGACGTCACCTCATGACTCTTCAATCATATCACATCGAGGCACGAGAGTCACCTTAGCGCTGTCCAGGTACGGTGCCTGCTTTACTTATATAGATCCAGATGGCAGCCAGCTTTCCGCGAGGTCACCTCATGACTTTTAAATCACATCACATCAAGACACGAGAGTCACCTAAGCACTGATGAGGCACGGTGCCTACTTTACTTATATAGAGCCAGCTGACAGGCAGCTTCCCATGGAGTAACCTTGTGACTTCCAAATAAAATTACAACGCGGCGTGATAGTCACCTAAGCACTATAGAGTCAGCTGGCAGCCATCTATCAATGAGAATGAGATCAACTCTTGCTTTTTAAAGCGCTGAGCGCTGGCCAGGCCCGTTGACCAATATAGCGTATAGCTGCCATACAAATTGTTCGTGTAGCGGAAACTTTTTTGTTTCACAAAATCTTTACAGGAAATTCGGCACAGACTGATCGTTCAAAATAAAGATAGAGATCATTTTATACGCTTTTATGTTATAAGAAATATACTTTTGAAGGGTATATAGCTTCGGTGCAGATGAAACTAAATTTTTTCTGGTTTATGATTTTTATTTTGTCACATATTATTTTGCCATTAGCATACAAATTTTCAAGCATTATCATATAACAAATGATATTATATATATGTATAAGAAACGACAGTGCATGTGTAGGGGTTATAAGAGAATAAACCAAACATAGTGCGGTTGTTGGTATGCAAATGTGTAAATACTTTTCTTAATCATTTTATGTAAAAGAATATGAGTACGAGTATGTAGTAAATGTGTGTGTGTAAGAAATTACATATAAAAATGTAAAAAATTCTTAAAGTCAATACATTGTTATGTATTTTATTATTTGCTCAAGTAAAAATTCATTGACAACACTGCGTATGAGTAACCATAGTATGGGTGTTACTACTGTTTAGCTACACACAAAGTTCGAAAAATATACTAAGCTGTCTAAAAACTGCTTTATACAACTGTAGTGATATTTAAACATTTTTTTTTTTAATTTTAAAATTTGTTTTAAATATTTAGTAAACCAAGATATTTCTCTCTTTCAAATATACAATATTAAGATCAATAAGGATAAAATTTCTTATTATTGTATAGAAGTTTTCATTTATGTAGCTTCAAAACTTCCTTAGTTGATATTTCACATAAAAATACATTAATAATGCCATAAAAAATATTGCTTTATAAAAGAAAGTTCTCTTTTTCTCCAGCAGCAGTGCAATTCAAAATGAAAACGCATAGAAAATTTTATTGCCAATACTTATGATATTTTCCTTTTCTTTTTGCTGCAGTTAAACAAACATCAAAGCACACTAACCTCTCATATATTCAAATTCTATGTCACAAATATAAAGCGAAATCCCCGCTAGAATACATACAAAAAGAAGAGCGCTGCGATAGAATCGCTCATCGATTCAATACGGTAAAAAAGTTGTTGCAAGCGATTTTATATTTTGCCGCACTTTAATACTTTTCGCTTACTTTCGCAGTTTTATTGCCTTTTTTCACAAAGTCGCTGAAAACTTAATAAAGTGAAATTGAAATTTGAGAAAATACTCAAATAACGAGCGATAAATTTTGTGTGTAGGCGAAATATGGCTTTTGACTATTAAAAATTTGGCTATTTAAAAACTGAGTACACAGAAGTACTAAAAATTATTGAAATTGCATTTTTGTAAAATGCATTTTATTATCAGAAGCACAAAAAACCACAAAATAAGTTCGTTTATATTTTTCACGAATATGTTATGTCTACAACATTGTCTGCCTTGCAAATTGATTTTGAAGACTGTTAATTATCTTTTTTGTTAGTTTCTTACCTTCTTTATAAGCAAAAAAAAAATTCTTCATAGCCTTAATTGAGGCTTGATTTGTGAATATTGCTCTTTCATGCTTATTTTTCCTCTCTTTTACATTTTCTCATTTTTTACATCAATTACTTTTAACAAATCTGCTGGTGAGTTAAATATCAATAATAATAAAATTCATACCATAGTTGAGTGACAAAAAAGAAATATAAATTGCTGACTGCTTATAACTGAGATATAAAGTGCTAATTGTTGATCTCAATTATCAACACTACTTTACTGGTACATAGTGTTGTGATTATTTATAATTATTTATTTTTATTTCTCAATGAAATCTACTTGTAATTATCAATGAGTAAAAAAGTGAGTAATTTTTTGAATTTATATTTTGCAATTTGCTGCATTTTGTAATAGTGTACTTCTGCTCCTCTCACTGGTATTAATAAATTTCCACCAATAAATATTATTCGTTGCGCAACTACTTGAATGAAGCAGACACTTATTTGCTAATAATTTCGTAGAGCAAAGTCTTCAGTTCAAAACTGCTAATTAGCCGCGGGCATTATAATTATTGAGAGAATGAAGTAATGAAAGCAAAGTTAAAGTATTATTTAAGTAGGATAAAATGATTAATATTGAGTAAATACAACACACAATATACAAACTGATAATGTGATGACTTCTGTAAGTGTAAGCAACACTTATTTATGCTTACTTTTTACATTATTTTATAAAATAAAATGATCACTAAATTTTTTTATTTCATGCAAAGCACTTTTATATAGCTTAAAAGAGTTTTAAAGCAACAGCCAATTCACAAAATTTATTATATTTTTAATATTTCTAAACTAAATGCTATCAGCTTTTTATAGGTTGCTATTGTTAGAAGATGAATAAGTAAATATCGGATTTTAGTCTTTAGTTACATGTTCTAAAACAAGAAAAAAAAGTTAACTTAGTTAGCACCGAACCTATAATACCCTTCACAGTTGCATTTTTGATTGCATGAAGGGTTAGAAAAAAGGTCTTTATTTTAATTTTGATCGGCCAGTTTGTGTGACAGCTATATGCTATAGTGATACGAACTGCACAATATATACCGAGAATGTAGCGTTGCCGTGAATAACGATCCATGTCGAATTTCGTGAAGATACCTTGCCAAATAAAAAAAAAGTTCCATACAAAAACCAGATTATAATAGATAATTTTGTATGTGGTTTGATATTAGCGGTTCCGGCAAATGAGTAGCTGCTTGGGTATAAAAGCACATATATTAAATTTCAGATTCATATCTCAAAAAGCAATCGTTTCTCAAGCAACAATTCGCACTTGTAATTAAGATATTCATATATTAGCAAAGCAATGCACATAAACCAATTAAACACAATTGCTATACGCTTCCCTGGCTGTTATAACAAGCGTACGATTGAGTTCATTTATCAAATGTCTGCCTCATAAGCTGAAATATAAACATAAATATGATTAACACTATTATACAAACCACAGCATAATTTCACATTTATGATTCTTAATATGCGACAATTTCTACTGCTTAATCCTACGCCATACCACACACATGCGCTTTGTGTTGAATTTTGTGTTGTCTCTTGGTTGGTGAGTTATGAAGCATCAATGCAACTGTTACTGTGGAAGGCAAAAGTATGTATAGATTTTCTAACCGCAATGTGAAACTAATGCCCACAATATCGAGTAAATACCAGAGTTCTTTAATATGTATGCGCAAATCTTGATGCTTCGCAACAATCGATCATAGCAAGCAATTATTAATGAGAAACTTGTTGCTCGCTAACTGCTGTAAAGCCTACTAGTATTATTTGACGTTAACTGTTGCTTACAGATAAATAGGCAACAAACATATACACGTATTCATGTAATTTGGCGCATCAATGATTCGCTCATTCTACCTGTCGGATTGAGTGCGTGCTATATGAGTGTTATTTACTTGAGCCTCTTAACATTACGTCTGCTGATTGTTCGATTTCCGCTTATAATTTTGTGTGCATATCGTTCAAGAACTGTAGGTACAGCAGGTTTAAAGATCAATAAATTACGGCATTTCCTGTGAGCGAGTGATACTGTTTAAGCTCTCTGCAGTGCGATACATTTGCCAAATTGAAATTTTTCGGGTATTTACTTCAATCTATAAAGCTGTCGGTCAACTTTAATCAATTTCAACGACTTCGCAGCTCGCAGCTTTCACTGCAAGTCTTTGTAAACACACAAATTACCAACTGACTGATGTTATCAAGGGATGAAATGGATTGGCGATGTTATCGTTGACGCGCTCTCAGTTTCCAGTGTCACAGCAGGCGTATTTTAAAATTTTAAATTTGTCAAGAGCATCAAGGGAGTAAGTTACACATACGTGCCCATTATTTTTCGTATTCTGGTCACATGCTGATGAAATATTAGTCCCCAACAGGGTTGCCACAGCCTATAGAATGCAGGCATAGCAACTAGTCAATATAATGCTGCTGAGAAAACAAACGATAAAGTATAAAAGCAGAGCACACAAAGCACACAAGGCAATGAAGTAAGGTAGTACACTGGGTATGAGTGACATATTGAAATGCCAGCGAACACACATATACATATATATGGTTATACTAAGTAACAAAGTGCAGATGACTAGAAATATGCAAAAATTGTAACATTGTCACGCATAGGCATGCCGTAGTTGGCTGCTGATAATAAGCATACATGTGTGTTAGTATACAATAGGGTGGAGCGAAAAAAATTTTTTTTTGGCTTTTTTTGCTTAGTCTGAAGATAAAATTTGTAGATTATGAAAAAGGAAAATTTTTGGAAAAATAATTTTGTTTTACATCAAACCCTTTACATTTATATAAAAATGACCAAATTTTACGGTTTTTGATTCAAAATTTATTTTAACGCTTAAGAAAAGCATGTTGCCGTTTAAGACTTTTTTTAAAACTCCAATAATGACCACACATTTTTTAAGTTGATAACTTTTATTCAGGCAGAAATAGGACTGTCCACAGTCTAGAAAACTTATCAAAATTTCTTTACAAAACAAAAATTTTAACCCAAAATTTACTTTAAAAGTGAGCCGCCTCTAGATTTTTTTTTTCCAAAAATTTTCTTTTTTTATAATCCTCAAATTTTACCCTCAGGCTAAGCAAAAAAAAAAAATGTTTTCCCCTCACCATAGTATACAATCAGTTGGGGAGCTTCGCTGCGCAATAGGCGCATTTTGAATAATTGAAATGCGAAAAACAGACGTACAGCGGAGTCTGTGTGCAATGCAACGGCGTATGAGGGGTTAATACCATAATTTACATGCGGGAGCACAGATACATATATATCTGTGAGTGAGTGTACTTACAAGTAATGAAATTAAGCCAGAAGGTGGAGGTTGATATTATTGAAATTTATACGAGACTTTTCAAAGTTCGAACCACAGGCGTGGCTTTGGCCTAGTTCTAAGAATAAATTTGTATGTTAATAAATATGTATGTTAAAGAGAAGTTTCTGACCAATTCTTATATAGCTCTTCTCTTATCTCTACGGTAGTACTCTTTACATGAAAGCGTTGTCTATATAAGAAATTTATTTGAAAATGTAAAAATTATTATATGCAGTGGGAGTCCTGAAAGTGCCCTTACTTCATTAAATCAGCGCAGTAATTAAAATGTGGCAAGCCCTCATATACTTTGTATTCCCGTATACCAAACTTTACACACACTTATGCACTATTCATATATGAAAATACTTAAGAACATAGAAGAAGACGAAAAAAAAAAATAAATAAATTCGAGGAACAAAACATGTGGTTAAAATAAAATTTCACCAGCAGAATGTTACAGTTCTTGAATGCCACAAGTGCAGCGGCTTTGAAAGGCAAACAAAAGCAAGAAAAGATGTGGTTGAAGTAAAAAAGTAAACAATGAATAGGCGAATAAAAGTAAAAATACATTTGCACACGACACATTTTGTGAGAATTGCGAAAACCCAGAGTTAAGCCAACACACATACAATCAAATGCACGCACTCTAACAACTGCGAATTGACTACAATAGCACAGAACTTTCCAGTGGCTGACTGCAGGCGCATCCCTACAGAGTAACTAAGTGGCAATGCACAACATTTTGTGGCAAAAAATAAAATAAAAGTAAATCTAAAATGATGAAGAAGTATCATGACGCGCTGTGCGCACTTCTTAGACTATGCTGCTTTATGTATTTGTCTTTGCGGGGGCGTTTGCAACTTGTGTATGTCAAAGGAACAAAGCGACACTGAGAGCAGCATTTCACGCTTTAGCTGCGTCATATCCGGACTCAACTGATGTTATATTTATTTAGCAGCGCACAAAGGCACAGCCGGGTTGGCGTAGCAGGGTCGGGGAAGCGAGTTGCTGTTAGTAGTGCATTCGCTAAGTAACGGTACACACTCGTCTAGTTTTATTTATATTTATTCTTCAGCTGTTGCTATTTTAGCGCGCTTTTCTGCTCGAGTTGTTCTGACAGCTTGTCAGTCAGCCGACTTAGCGCTGAGCTGGGCGGTCACTTAGAGCAAATGTCTGTTGAACTGCGTTTACTTGACCAGTAGTCGCGTTAAATGCAAGTTGCGCTTATAATTTTTGATGAAATATTTTTGTGGAAAGAGTCAAGTTGACTAGTTACTAAGTACCTTTCAAAACATAGTTTTTATACACATTCATATGATAGTGATTTTTGATTCAAAACATTTTTTCAAATCATGATTAGCCTTTGCAGGCACTTCAATAATATAAGCATATCTGTTTGATATCTGATATTGACTCATAGGAATCAAGTCAGTTTGTATGACAGCTATATGCTATAGTGGTCCCTTCTGGATAATATATTTCGAGATTAAAGCGTAAAGGAAGATATCTTTTCAAATAAAAAAGTTTTCCATACAAGCACTTGATTTTAATCGATTGGTTTGTGTTGCAGCTATATGCTATAGTGATACAATATCGGCAGTTCCAAAAAATTAGCAACTTTTTGGGGAGAAAATTTTGGAAATCGCCGTGTGCAAACATCGATTACGACTGTCCAGGATCTAAACATTGCACAAAAAGCCGTTTGGAACTATTTGAATAAGGCTGGATATAATTAAAGCATTAAATTTTATGCAAAACCAATGGATTTCTTTTTACTACACCTAATATATAGCCTGAGTGATGATCAGGCGGAAGGGCAGACAGACGGATGCAGCGAAATCGACTCTAAATTTAAGATTATTTATTTGCTACAAAACAAAAATACTTGGCGCAAAATCTGTGTATCAAACAAAGTATATCACTTTCAAAGACATCATGGCGTATGAGCAACATTTTATCTTCACATTAAAATGCAGCTATCAACGAGTGACATGCTGACACTGATTTCACTAAATTATTTTACCGTTAGTATTTAACCAACGAACACGAACAACAAACAAAGAAGATACCATAAATTACATTTAATCGCTGACACTAAACCAGCAGCAGGCGAGTTGTTGGTGAAGAAGATACTCATAGTGTACAGCATATGAAATACAGAAGTAGACAAGCTGTCTGTCAGCCAAGTGCAAACGACATAGTGCCTTCAAAATAGAGAATATAATGAAAATCTGCGCCTTGTAAGCACATAAAGTTCGGAACTAATTAAGACCTATGTGTGCTATAAATAATTACACCCAAAACATGAAATATTATATTAAGTTTGCACGAAGTTTTTTAGCACCCAGGAAAAAATGTTGGGGATCTTATAAAGGGTATTGCTTTATAAATGATCAGCATAACAAGCTGAGTAGTTTTAGACGTGTTTGTCTGTCTGTCTGTATATACGTGAACAGCTGCAACAGTTTTTGTAATTACGAACTGAAATTTTTCACACTCTTTTCTCCTCTAAATGCTGCTCACTTGTTGGAATCGCCGATATCGAACGATTATTGCATATAGCAGCTGAAGTTAACGTTTTTACTTGTTTGTTTTTGTAATGTAGATGGCAATTGTTGCTAACTGATTTGTGCTGATACTGAAAAAATAATGTTTTCTTATAAGTAAATAAAATAAGGGCAACATATTTTTTCACATACGTTGATTATGTAAGTGAACCTTTGATAAGCAACACAAAGCACAAAAATGTATATGAACTACTAACTCACAATAATAAGCAGCTCAAATGCGAATATAACAAGTTGGCGCATTGTCATTATACCCTTAAAAAAAGCTGCAGCAAAAAGTGCCTCGAGAGGTTGAGGCAAGTGCGAAAAAATAATTAGGCAAATACTTATTCGAGACTACCACTTAAAATATATAACATACGTACATACATACATACACATATACATATATACATATATAAACATAAAGGAAACGCGGCAAAGAAGATAGACGCACCGACGCAAAAGTGGCAGCGAGCATATAATTATTATAATGGCGACGGCAAAAGAAACCACAAGCTTCGACTTTTCTCTAGATTTATATGCATAACATATAAACACATACATATATACAGTAAAAATGTAATACTGTAATAAAGTATATATTTTAGTAAAAAGTCGGTGTGGTGTACTTTATTTTGCTCGCAAGACAGCAGGAAAAAGGCAAAGATCCTTTGCAAGAACATGCGACAGCTTTTCATCTCAACGTTGTTATTGTTGTTGTTGCAGCTCATTATGCAGCGGGCGTCGTCGACTGTGAAAGCATGTCAAAACAGACACACTGACAAGTAGTGGCAACGTACGTGACGCGACAGTGGGGTAGGGAAAGCTATAGATGTTCAAGCCATGTAAGAAGCCAGAAGTTGTTAGCGTCACTAGAGGATTAACAATGCCAGCAGCAATTGAAACTACGAGCATAAGCGTCGGCTTACAAAAGTAAAAGTGTCAGTAGACAATTCTCAACCGCGAGCACTTGAGAATAGCGGCGCACAGTGAATAGAGCGAACAATGCGGTCTAAGCAGCTTGATAAACCACTACAAAGGCATGTGTGCATGTGTGTGAATGTATGTGTTTGTGTTGTGGGAAACATCTTCATATGTTGACAGTTGTACTTATGTGCTTATGCGCTACAAATTAAGACAAACGCTCCAAGAAATGAGGCAAGAAGCAGAAGTCGCAAACATGTACGAGTGTGTATGTGAGCGCTTGTGGCCGACAATACGCGCTACGCTGGTGTGACAAATTGCCGCAGGACACGTGCACGTACAACGTGACTGCTGATAAACACAAAGCCATACACATAAAAACCTACATATATATAAGCGAGCAGTGTGTAGCTTCAACTCGGCTCTAGGGCAACATCTTGATTTATACCAAAGTGGCTGCGTTTGTTGCTTAATTAAGCTTTTGTTGTTATAAATGTGTTTGTTCCTTAGCGACGACTTATGCTTTTTTTGTTCACATGTGCTTCAAGTGTGGTAAGGGTGCTGGCTTGATGTAGTAAGTCATTATTAGGCACTGATTTTCGTTTTTGCTTCTTACTTTTGAGCGGCGACTTTGGTTGCGATATTTTTTTGTGCTCAAACATTTGCCATACACTCTCTTGTACACGTATCTACTGACAAATGTAAAGGTCAGGGCTAAGTGAATTAGCAAAGTGTTCCTGTGAGCGATAGCACGCTAATGAGGCCATGATGTAAAATTCTAACTCTTTGAATTTATTCAAGGTGCTTTTAACCAAAGTTTAATATGGCCTAAACTTAAACCTAATAAAATCTTGTATTTGCAACTTGATTAGATTTAGAAAATTAAAAGTTTGTAGAAAGTAGGGATCATATCAATTTATGTTGATGTTGCCTATAAAACTATTAGCTGTCTTCAATTTGTTAGTTCTTTAAAAGTAGCGAATTGAACAAGCAACTGGTATAAAAAATAAGGGCTGGCATAATCAAATAGAGATTTTTATACAATTAAATTGGGGAATTCAACTATTTACTTGTACCAAAAGGGTTCAAGCTAAGTCAACTGTGGTCAAGTTGTGGTCATGGTAGATCAGGTTTGGGTCAAGTGAGAACAAGCTAGGGTTCAAACAAGGCCAAGCTAGGAGTATAAGGAGTTCGAGGGTCAAGTGAGGTCAAGGTAGAGTTACGAAAGTTCAACCTAGCCGTCAAGGGCGTTCAAGGTTCAAGACAGGTACAGGTAGGGATTAGGCGAGAACAATAAACAAGCTATGTGTCAATTGAGGTTAAGTATTAATAGATTTAAGTAAGGTCAAGTTAGCGTTCAAAGAAGTTTAAGGATCTCATCAAAAGATAGTTTAAATCGGACTAGATGTTTCCAAGCCGCTAGACATCATATATGAAACCTTGAGTACCTTTGCGTGATTTTATACTGCAATTTATCAATTTGTAAGATATTATAATGACACTCAAGTTCATATTTATCTGATAATAACGTTGCATGTTGCTAAAAATGGCAAAAGTCGGTTCAGTACTGCCCCTAGACCCCCTTCATATAAAAAAAAACGTTTTCGTTTTTTTTATCGAATTATGCTATATATCTCAATCTTTGTAAGTTTAAGTGAACAAGTGAAATAGGTTCATGAATTATATACTTAGTCTTATATACTATGTACATGTAATGGTTTTCAGTATTCTAGAGTATGAGCCTTCTTAGTAAAATTGGGTAGAAATACTTTCTCGAATATATTTTTGCTCAGTACCAAAAGTAGATGAAATCGGTCCAGACCGTATCATTGCCCAAATATTCCTATTATTAGATAATATTTCCATTAAATATAGTTCGACCCTCCGGTTGCCTTAGTATCGAATATAACGTTCAATACGTGAGAAACTTGGTTGGCATAAAGTGAAAATGCGATTTTAGGTACAATGTGTTTTGGTACCAGAAATTGATGAAATCAGTACAAATATTTCTTTAAGTGAAATTGTAATCGATTTTAAATTTAAAAACATTATAGTTTTTTAGAAAGTGCAGAAATCGCCTTTTCTTCACTCTTTCTTTTACATTTTCGCAAATTACATAAAAGTAATATCTACTATTAATTACATAAGTTACAATACTGTGTTTGGAACTAAGCAAAAATGCTTGTTAAGCGAATTCTTTAAACTCCTAATTGAATTGGCGAAATTTCCAACGCATTCATTTTCAACATTTACACAATTTTCACTTCAGCTGCGCAGTCTTTCGAGAGTTAATTGTGTATTTAAGCAGAAAATATAACAGCGTTTTCGCATTCGCCGAGCGCAATTCATGAGCGCAGTCATTTCATTTAGTAGCTCCTTTCACTTTCTGCACATTCGAGCGCCATTGTTGTGCGCGCCACCAGCGAGTCTCTATATATACCTATATGTAGCGGTTTTCACCAGCGCTTGAGGCCATGTCGAGTACACTGAACTGAATGGAATGGCGCTGAGTTGTGTTGAGTGGAGCAGACAATGCTGCCACTGTCGAAAATGAAACGCATTATTGAACGCACAAAATTGCAAACACATACATACACGCAAATATACTTGCTAACGCGTGTGTGTATGTGCGTGTGCACTTTGCGTTCAATTTTCGCAGTTGGTTTCTTTCTCTATGTAAATGCTTACGAATGAGCTGTACAAAATGGTTCCCATTTCATTTTCCATTACAGACAAGCGTTAAGAAAGCGTTTCACTTGGAAGAAAGTTAAAGAAATGATGCGAGACGTAAGAAAGAACACAAGCATGAGTATAAGTTTAATAAGCGAAAAGCTGAATGTCTGCCAACTCCGCTTTGTGAGACTAGTAAGATTGAGAAAAATACACTTACCCAGCAGTTTAATGCTTGGCGCTTCTGTATGTAATTAAATATGTGCAAATTGTTAAATTTTTCCTGTGAGTTTGTGAGCCGTTGGCTGGTAAGTGTACAAAATTGCTCGCGATCTTTTATTTTTGGAGAGAAAGGATGATCAAATTACAATTTAATTTGTGCGGTTTTTTTCATATGTGGTGGTTAATCTGCATTTCTTTTTGTGTTTGAAATGTTGTAGCGACATCTAGCGACGTCAGTTTGAACGCCAATTTATGTATGGTCTATACATTAAGATTGAAAGCATTCTCCAAAAAAGGAATTTGTCGGTTTAAGGATCTTAGCTGCATAAATCTGAATCCGGTTAATGTTCCCTTCAAGTATGGCACCTTTCAAATTCAACGCAGTCTAAACAACTTAGAATAGGTTTTACGAAAGCGGGGTCACAATTAGAAAACAAATGTGAAAAAATGAGATTTTTTCTCAACATTGACTGCTCTTATATTCATACACTTGATCTAGGCGATATTCCAACTTCTTTAATTCGGAAATTACGTTTTCTGGCGGTCTGTAAGGAGAGTAAATTTTTAATTTTTGAAACTTAGAATATACAGTGCAAGAGGCAGCAATTCGTTGCCCAACTTGATCGTATTGATCATGGTGATAATGGAGGTGTGAACCAGTGCATTGTCATGGTAGAAATATACTTTTTTCTTCACCAAATGTGCAGCATCAAATCGCGCCAATAGTGCGTCATAGTAAAGCTAACTTTCCATTTTGACCTTCTCTAGGTATTCAATGTAGATATGCCATGTGAAATGCAGAAAGCGGTGGCCACCTTTCCAGTTGAGTGAATAGTCTTTGCCGTCCGCGGAGCAGCTTCGCCGAGGGAAGTCCATTACTGCGACTATTTCTTGGTCTATGGTGTGTACCAGTGGATCCATATTTAGTGGGCGGCCATGAAACGACACAGGAATTCTGTGAGAGTGTATTACCCGATAGCAAGTTTATTTTGCGTTAGTGACGTCATAGAGCGCTAAGCCTAAGCATTGATCGGAGCACTTACATTTTTTGTATATTTTCTAATATACTGTATTTTAACATAATATGAAGACCTTCAACAGATGTAAGTGCATGCAGTTGAAAATATACTTGCATGTCTTCATAAAATCAACTCTGCCTGTAGGTCACGGCATGTCCAAGAAGCTGTTAGCACTGACATTCCTGCATAGTTCCAATGAACAAAGAGATTCGAAGTTCCAAAAGTTTGCAGCCATTCACAGTGTTGATTTCAATGACTTTTGATTTGTAATCGTCGCAGATGTCACCAAAAATTTCAATTAATAACAAATTGCACAGAATGCAAGGGCAAAGTTTGTCGGTCGCTTTTACTTTGCTTTACTTTACCGACTACTAAGTTTCTCGCATATTTGCTATTAATTTTGCATATCGGCTGATGGTGAGCAGCGGCAGCGACAAGGGCAACGAGAGCGGCTGCGGCGGCAAAACGTGTACGAAAATCTTCATAAAACCAATGAAGTAGAAAATGAAATGCAGTTGCGCGCTGCGAGTAGCATGAGCAGTCGAATTGTAGCTGAAGCGAGCAAGTGAGCAGCTGACCAGCTGGTTGGAAAGCTTTGTTTCATGCCGTTGAAATGCTTGTTGAAAGGCCGCTAGGAACTGGTTTTTGTGAATAATGTCGGCAAAAAGCGTGAGGTGGCAGCAATGAAAAGCTGTTGTTAACAGCAGACGCTGCTTTTTCCAGCAATATGTTTGTGTTGTTGCCATTATAAACGCTGACCAGCTGCTGGCTGCTCGCATAGCATACAACTCGTTGCATTATAATTTTGCGCTGCGGGTGATGCATTGGATTGTAAACTGTGCGCCACTCAACAGCTCTCTCGACCGCTCTTTATCACCCCTTCTTCTTTGAATACTACAATGGAGTGCAGTATGTATTACCGTTATTGTGTGGGCTGCATGTGCATTTGACACTTGAATCGTCGTAGGCGTTAAACCAAAAGTGCCAAAATGAATGAATGAATAAACGAGCAAGCGATTAAATGAATGCACCATTGCACACCGTACACACACACATACAAGCACATAGAGATACACAAATACCTACACATACATACATACAAACAGATACGCAAACCCTTACACATACACACATATACATAATGGGTCTGCCAACAAGAATGACGTGATGTTTGAATGATAAAAAAAAAACACTCAAATTTGGTCAAAATGGGTTCGGTTTTTTTGTATGCAAATGATTTTATACTATTTATGATTTGAACAAAATATCGGCCAAATGGCCAAAACGACACCGTTTGCACATCTCCACTTGTTTACGCCAATTTTCGTTGATCCAGTGCAGCATATCGGCAGGAATTTCGGCTATATACCGGAGAATGGGAATTTGACTAACAATCTAGAACAGTTTCCAAGCGTTGTACCAAAGTGAAACGAGGCATCATAAAATGGCAAACCTTACTGAACACACGAGCCACCACGAGTTGTCAAAGTCGCGTCATCCCTATCGGTAAACGCTGTATATGCATGTTGGTGCGTTTGTGCGGTCTTCGTGCCGTTAGCAGGCATGTCGGTAAAAGCGTATTTTCGAAAACTGATTAAGCACTTTTAAAGAGGGCCAAAACAACAAGGCGAAATGTGCAGCTTCCGCCGCCGATTCCGGCAGTAAGTGATTTGTGGGTGGCAGCCGCTTTCGGACGACAGCAAAATGTAAAGCTAAAAGGCGTAAATTTACAAGAACACTAAATATTCAACACTTAGCCACTTTAGGCAGGCTCGAGCGGCATTTAGTTAGTGGCAGGCGCTTAAGTCAAGCATGTGTTGGTGGGCGAGTGTGTGGGTTTGTGTCATGTGGACTTTGCCTACTAACTACTGTACGTTGGTGTTGATAGCTTTGGCATTGGCTTTGTTTAGGAGATAATTCGGCATTTAGTTTGAATAAATGTGTGCGTTTGTGTGACTTCAATTATGTGTGGGAGAAGCTTAAAGGTTAAGCGGGAGATTGGTGTGTATGCGTTATACGAGTCGCCATGGATTTTTAGTGAAATTATTTAATTGAATTGAAAAATTTTTAAAGGAAGTGAATATATATAATTTAAAAATTCAATCAAAGTTAGTGCAGAAGCCTTTGAAAATGATAAAAAAGAAAGATATAATAATACATAATGGACTGAAACCCAACGAAAACGAAAGATAACATGCTAAACATTAAAGGCAAATTAATTTACGGGGGATCTTAAATTGGTAAAAGGAAGGGGAGGGGCGTGGTTGAATTATTAAGGGTTAAAAACGTTTTACGGCAAAACTACTATAGCAATGTTAAGGTAATGAACAGATCTATAACTTTTGTATACATACTTTTTGCACATAACCTCAAAATCTATGTGAAAAATTGAAATAAACTAGTTTTAAGGTATTATTTTAGTTTTGTTTTGTACAAAAAAAATTTTTTCACGAAATTTTGTGTAAACTTACTTTCTCATTTCCCAAATACACTGCATATTTTTTATTTTAAATATTAATTTTTTCTACTTATATTGTAATTTCGAAAACAAAACTCTAGTTTTCAATAAAAAATTCTCAGCTCAAAATATCAAACTTTTATAAAAAATTAATAGACTTCAGGTCAGCAGGTTCTTTGAAATATCTACTTTCTGATGGTTTAAAAAATATATGCATTACTACGCAAATTTTTTCAGAAAATGCAAAAAGGACCCTACTAAACAGCTGAAAAACGACTCAAAACTGCTTTTTGTTATTGTATCTACCTATTATTTCGAAATAACAGTAGTAAAAATAGCAATTTTGAATGATCTCTTAAAACGCGTATAATGCAGTAAATTTTGTTTGTCGACATTTATAATAGTTTTTGTAAAAATCATTTTACTCGATAAATCTATTTTTGAACATTTTATGTCAAGTTCTGCCGGTTCAAAAACATACGAGGTGTGTTCAAAGGAAAAGGTGAATTTTGACTATTCGTGGGCTGTGTATATTCGATTATCGATATTTTGTTTTTATTGTCATTCGATTATCGATATTTTGTTTTTATTGTAATCGGACACATATGTTTATCATGCGCTTACATTAGGAGCCAATTTCGATTAGTAGTTTGCTTTTTACAACAGAAAAGGTTAGTCACGTTTTTGTGTGCTCTTCGATTTTTGGATTTTGATAGAAATGGATAAAAGAATAGGTATTAAATTATGCGTTAAAAATGGAATAAAGTGCTTCAAGCCACTTGAAATGTTGACTGTGGCATTTGGTGCATCCATTTTGTCTCAAAAAAGTATTTATAAGTGGTACAAGCGCTTTACAAAGGGCCGAGAAGATGTTGATGACGATGAGCATCCGGGAGGTGCGACCACATCAACAAACAAAGAAAACCTCGAAAGAGTGAAAAAAATTGTTTTTAAAATCGTCGAATTACTATTAGGGAAGTTGCAGAGGATGTTCACATAACAATCGGCTCATACTATTAAATTTTCTCAATTGTGTTGGGCATTAAACGAGTGGCAGCGAAGTTTATCCCGCAAATGCTATTTTGAGCTTACTCATCAATGCTTATTCATGATTTTTTGGCCGAAAACAAAACCATAATCATGCTTCAATAAGTACTTTGTATAAAAAAATTCAAAATTCACCTTTTCATTTGAACACACTTTGTATATAAATTGATTTCATTCAATAAATTCTATTTATCGACATTGTTTTTGTCAATTTCTTTTCTTTAAGATATAAAGAGTGTATTGATGTAATTTAGTAAATTAATCGACTTCATTTGATAAATCTTGTATTCGAATTTTTTTGTCAATTTCTAATGTTGCAGATAATAACTACATTGAGGTTATTTAGCAAATTAAGCAAATTAGTGTCGATAAAACAAACTTTAAATACCTATTATCGATACATTTATTTATTGTTAGTTCATTGTACTATTTTTTAAAATACTTTTATTACAGAAATCTGCACTTATACAGTATTTTTTCAATCACTACTAAAATACATGCAAAAATATTACTTACTTGCTTTCACCAGCTTCATAATTGAATACTCCATATATACGAAACCATATATCATTCGCAATCCATAATTGTTACGCACCAAATTTCACACCTACTAACCACTCTAATGGCGTATACACAAACTGGTGGAATACAATTAAATTTGTATTTTACTTATTTCGACCATAGTAAGCATTTAGTGCAATCGACTGAATTATGAGCATTCAACACCATGCAGCCACCACAATTAGCCACAAATTTCAGCGCAAAATCAACAGAAGCTGAAAAAAAAACAATGCCACAGATTTATCAACCACAAAAAGGCAAAAGCAATGAACTTAAAGCGCGAAACATAGCACATGTGCATGCTGAAAGTAAACAACGAAACACAGAGTGCGACTGGTATGCGCAGCGGTAGCAGTATTTTCCAGCACAGCACACCATGACGTATACGCAATCGAGTATGTATGCAATTGGCGGCGGGTAAAACATTTACAAATCGCCAAAAAACACTGAAAAGTGAAGAAGACCAAATGCTATTGCTGCTGTCGCTGACATGCGACAAGTTTTTATGACCACATTTATGGCGGACTGTGTAATTGAGCACACACACACATATATTTCTATATGTCGTGACATGTGTTTGTACATGCATAGAAATTTGTATTTTCATATTTTGCTTGTGTAAATACTCGCGCTCGTTGCAGTGAATATTATAACAATTGGCAGCACATTGGCGTTGCCAGACTTGTACCATAACCGCAACAGCAGTTTGCGTTTGTTCAAATGCATATTCACACTAATGGTCGCACTGGCTTACTTGTATATGTATAATACACACATATATGTACATACAAATAAGAATTAACGATTGCATGTGTATTCAAATTTGGTTGTAGATATTTCGATTTGCACCACATTTGTCACCTTTTTCAACAATATTCAGTTGCTGTCGTTGAAAACATGCTTTTTGACTTCGATCATTTGCTTGGCTTTCACTGCTTCTATGCATTTGTATGCGCAACATTTTTTTTTTGTACTGCAAATACAATATTTATACCCTGGATTGGGTATATTAAGTTTGCAACGAAGTTTGTAACACCCAAGAGGAAAGGTCAGCGACCCTATAAAATATAACATATTTATAAATGATTAGCGTGACGAGCTGAGACATGTCCATCTGTATGTATGTGAAATAATTCCTTAGTTTTTGAGATACCGATCTGAAATTCTGCACCCGTCCCTTTCTTGCCAAGAAGCTGCTTATATGTCGGAACAGTCGATATCAGACGTCGATAGCATATAGCTGTCATACAACTATGCATACAACTGAATACTCGGAATAAAGTGCTTGTATGGAAAGCTTTTTCATTAGATGAGTTATCCTCACGAAATTTGGCACGGATTTTTGCCCATGGCGATGGTGCAATCTCCGATGAAATTGTTCAGATCGTATCACTGTAGCATTTAGCTGCTCATCGAAGAAAGTTCTTCTAAGGAATTTTTTGTATTTGTGTAGGGTATTATAGTTACGGTGCAACTGAAGTTAACATTTTTTCTTGTTTAAACATATTTCAGCTGAAAGTTCAGGTGAAGTTAACATTTTTTCGTGTTTATACATATTTCAGCTGACATTGCGACCAATTCTAACATTTCTACAGATGCCAATGGTTTTAAAGTAACTTTTTTCAGGTTATAAATATACTCACCTGCTTGACCTTGCTACGTGTGTTTAGTATTTAAAAAAGAAATATGAAAAATATTTTTTGTTTCATAAAATATGGGTATTGTACAATTTATGCGTGTACATATGTGTGTAGGCGCGCAAACGCATCACTTTTACTAATTTGTAGCTGCCCATAACACTCACGCCAGCATCAGTCACCATTGCTGCTGCCGCTACTCGCCACTAATGCAGTTAATGCTGGTTCATTACCGTTGAAGTTATGTGAAAATTCGCTTCTTTAACCAGCACACAGGCCGAAAATGTCCGCACACGCAGTTGCTCTTACGTAAAAGCACTACACGTAAAAGCTGCGTCAAAGCTACAATCAAGTTGGCGTTGCAGCTCATTAGCATAACACAGTGTGTGGCATGTCGCAAATCGCAACGTGCATATTAAAAACAGAATTTACGTGCAAATAGTGCATGTAAGCATGTATGTGTGTTGGTAAGTTCGACTCACAAATGACATTAAAGGGTTTTCACTGTCAGTGCATGAGACACGTTTTTATGGGTGAAGGTCACTGTGGGACATGAAAACTTTTAGCACAGACTTCGGCTTACATAACATAAGTATGTCAATTTCAAAGTTTCGATTTAATTTTATTTTGCCTGTAGAAGCAAATTGCGCTGTGCGCGCTGTTAAAGGCATGTCGATTGTCAGGCAACCAGATTCAATTGGACATGTGGTGTCATAAATTCAGTTTATGCCATATTGAAATTTATTACGCTCTCATTTGGCTGTAAAATAACAATTTTTTGCTAAAGTGTTATGAATTTTGATATCTTGAAAATAGCAGTGAGGCAATAAAAAAATTATTTTTTTTGGTTAATATATTTAAAATTGAGTTCATCTCAGAAGTCGAAAATGTTCGTTAAAGAAATAAATGCAATAAGCAAAATAATAATAATGTTAATAATATTATGACTGCGAATATAAAATAATTTTTTTTTTATTAAATAAATTTTTATTAAATTCTATATTTTTATTTGGCATTAAAAAAATTATATCGTAAATATTATTATTTTTGAATCACCCTGCTGTCTCTTCAATTTATTTGTTCCAGATGTGCGATAATACGCTTAAAAGTATGCAAACATTTTGCGCGTACTTTGTGATCGTGTTAGGTTTATTTCCGTTACGGTATTTCTTGATTTAATCCCCACGCTCAAAATCCGCGATAGAAGCTCTGCAATAGCTTAAAGACATTTTAACACATTATTTTAATAAAATGTTTATCATCGCCTTCAAAATAGGCTCCTTTTTGAATCAGTAAAAGCATGCCAACGCTAAGTCCAGTTTTCCATACACTCGTTATAACCCTAGACAGAGTTGAAATTTCAGTGCCTTCAATAAATTTTGGTTTCGGAACATTTTTGGAACGCCATTTGCTAGATTGTTAGACAGTTTCGACATCATACTCATAAATCCACGTCTCGTGGCCAGTAATGATACGTGTGATGAATACAGGGTCCTTAGCTACGTTGTCAAGCATCTCTTTTGTGACCTCTACTCGACGTAGTGTTTGCAAAAGTTTCAGGTCTTTTAGTACAAGTTTAGTGTTGACAAGTTTTATATCCAAAACGTTAACTTAAACGTTAAAAATTTCAAGTGAAGACGTTGTTAAATATTTTTCACGGCGAAAATTTATGTATAGTGATCAAACTTTACACAAACATAAAAAAGGTTATACAAATCTAGGAAAGAAATTTTTATAAAAAAAATGTATATTTAAACGCCGCTTCCAACAACAGTTTTATGTCTGTTTTTTATCACATGACTTTATTTTAGCTTTCGTGTAATTTACTAAACCTTAAAGTTGTTTCGATATTCAAATTAATAGCTCTCAAGAGATTCACTAGCATCAAACTTTTGAATAATAAAATTTGTGAGCAAGAATGCCGATGAATTGCTTTTCTATCACTTTAGAACGTCATGTCGAATATTTTGAAGCATGCAAAATATTATTAGTATTTGCATAAGTACAAAAATATATATATACTCCAAAAACATTTTCGTTGTAAATTCTTACTCATTTTGCTCAATGAGTTGCATTTTAGCTTAATGGACACATGTACATTACGCTATGAACATACATACACATAAATATACTCGAGTAACAGTAAAGTATTTAAATTCATTCATAAGATAACATGCTCATTTCAGCACATTGAAATGCATTAGAGCAAATCACATTTTCATTGTGGAACATTTCCATTTTATTTTATATACTTGTATATATGTGTGTGCGAGCACTAGTTAGCAGCAGCGGCAAGCAGTTTCGGAAAATGCCTGCAGTTGTACTTAAAAAGCTAACAAAATTTAATAACCTAAGTACTTAATACAATTGCAATGGATTTTATGCATGTGCTTATATAATTTAAATGCAACAGTTCATGTACACACACACACAAACACACAAATATGTGAAACACTACACGCATGCTACAAAATGCCACAAAACCAGCTTAAGCGTTGGACCAGCCGCACGCTTTGAGTGCTGAATGAATAATGCTGCGCCAAATAACTGCAGGCGATTTGCAATTAATTATGGTAATTATATAAGGCGCTTAAGTGCAATAGGAAATGCTATAAAATATTGCAATGGCTTACTCGCTGTGGTAATAGAAGAAAAATGTACTATCATCGCTAAATGCTAAGTAAATGCTTTTGAGTTGGGTTACTCATACGCAGTGGTGAAATCTTAATATGAGCAGCATGTGTTACTTTAAATTTATAATAATTATTATATTTAATACATTAAATAATGAAGCTCCTTGTAGTAATATATCCATGTTACACTGTACCTACAGTAACTTTTCAGTTATATGAGCGTTTTCACTAGCACTTAGTATATGGCACTTTAATGCATTTAGCTTGCAAGCCTGAATTATTTTCATTATTATTTGCTTACACATTGTTGTTTCGCTAACAAACTTACAGTAGTTAGAATAGGTGTTGCCGTGCATAAAATAAATTATTTGCATAATAGCTTTGTTGGTGTAGAAGTTTAAGTAAACAACATAGACATGGGTATGGACTTTAAAATTGGCATGCATATATCACCATCGGTAGGCAAACACAAATGTTTAAAAATGAATAATAATTTTAGTTGTATATATACTTGCAAAAACAGGTGTTTGCGTTATTACCAATAAGCAAGGAATTGTACGAAGTTTGTTTGAAATTGGTTTGAAGTTTAGTTATATTAAATAATTTATCGCATTGAAATTTTTGTTAAAAAGCCTCAGAAATTGCCTTTTTTGTATATTTTAAATACTTTTATATACAATATTTTTTACTAAAATTAACTCATAACGAGTCTCGAATGAAACTAGTTCATAACTAGTCTGTATTATAACCAGGGTTGCGGATTTTTAAATCCAAAAATTTTGGTATAATATTTAAATTTATATTTTTCTCATCCCGTTGTTCGATATACGAATTATATTTTAATTTTTTAATCCCGATGTTGTAATAAAAATTAAATTTTCATTTTTTAATCCAAATATTTGGGATTGAAAAAATTATTTTTTGATTTGAACGAACGTGAAAAAATTTTAATTCCAAAGCAAATTCTCTTTTAATTCTAAATTTTATGCTTGAGACGAAAATTTTTCGTATATAGTTTTCAATCCAGTAGTTGGGATAAAAACTTAAAAATGAATTTTTAATAATTTTTGGGTGAAAAATTTTGTTTTTATTTTCCAATTCGGTAGTTGGGATTAAACATTTTTTTTGTTGTTATATACACTTAATTTCAAAAAATGGTTTCTTTATTCGTCAAAAACTAGGATCGTCGTCGGAGACCCTATAAAATGTACATTATATATAAATGATCAGCATGACGAGCTGAGTCCATTTCGCCATGTCTGTCTGTCTGTCCATCTGTCTGTTTATGCACAAACTTGTCCGTCAGCTTATAAGATATCAAATTGAAATTTTGTACACGTCCTTTTCTAACAAAGAAGCTGTTCTCCCAAAGAAGCTGTTCATATCGAAATTTGGCATAAATTATTATCTAAAACAAAGAAGCAAGCTTCTAAGAAATTGTTCAGATCGGATCACTATAGCATATAACTACCATACAAAGTTTGTAAGGAGTCTTTTGTATTTATGAAGGGTATTACAACTTCGGTGCAGCCGAAATTAACGTTTTTTCGTATTTATTAATCACAAAAGTCATCGAAAAACCATGTCACCCCAATTAGCTGCGCCGACAAAACATAAACTTTCACTTATCAGCTTTCATTGAAGTGAAAGTCGTAAGCACTAACTGAACTAAGCGCTGATGAAGGAAACAAAATGTATGTGTATGAGTAAATAAGTATGCTGGTATATATGCACTCACATATACACACACATATAAAAATGTATACATATATACATATGCCATACATATGCCATACACATGTCCTGCTTTCGAAATCTATGCAGTTAGCGGTAATTTTTGCACAACACAAACAGAAACCAACAACAATATGTGTCGTACATATAGACGTGAATGTTGCATGAATTGTGGTCAACAACATGGCAAATAAAATAGAAAACCTAGCAGCAGAATTTCCACAATTGCTTCACATTAAAGTCGGACAACAAAAGTTGCTGCATTTGCCATGTAAAGCGGCTTTCATGCCGACAACTTGCAACATAAAGGCGTATTAAATTTATTTGCATACATATTTGCTTGTGTTTTCGCTTATAAATATTATATATTCATATCTGCATGTATTTGTAAATTTAAATAACGTTTGCTGATTTGTTGCTTTGCATTTATTTATTTATGCTTCGGTGTCGCGGATTTCAAGCGGTGTACGGCTTACTTGCCACATGCCACATGTCACGGGGGAAACAAAAGTTTCCACTGTGCGGCGCAGTCTCAAGCGTAATACCGGGATTTCTATTTAAATATTCATGTTGCTGCTTAGTATCACGCGGTTGCCGATCTTGGTTTTGGTCTGGTGACTGTTGCTGTTTGGTGGTTGGTTGGTGGTGCGCCGCTTGAGACTGCAAACAATGCTATTTGCTTATACCCGTTGCGGCGCAAAAGCTTTAGCTCAACAACAAAAATATTTTTTGATTGTATTTTTATTTCTTCATAAGTACAAGATTTTATTTCTCAGTACATTTTCTATTGTTATTGTTAGTGTAGTGCGTTTGCATATTTTTATATATTTTGCTTAAGTTTATTTATGGTTAGTATATATTTGCTTGCGTTGAAAGATTTCCAATTTCGAGATTTATGTTACTTCGGCTGAGTTGGTCAGCTTAATAGTAAAGCTGAGCCGAGCTTTTGAGCGTTCAGATGTTCTACGTGAATGTTTCATACCAAATAAACCTACAGAAATAGTTTGATTAGTAAGTAAATCAAGTGATTTCAAACAACTTTTCATTCGTTATGGAAAATTGCTGCGAAAAAATACTATAAATCAGGAGCTATATCCAGATTCTAGCTACAAATCGGGAGGTATTATATTCTCGATTCAAAGGTTACACCGAGAAATGTCTCTCTAACTACTTTATGAGACTATTTAAAAAAATGGTTTCAGCTGAGTAAAAAACCTTTTTTTTTAGAAAATTGGAAGTTTTAAAGCTCACCAAGATACTGAAAAAATTAGAGCTTTTGAAAGCTTACAAAGAATAGGGAAAAAAATTTCCCGCATTTATATTAAACTCAGCTGTATACCCGCTTTACGAAGTTAGTGGTTTTTGTCCCTCACTCGCTTGCCAACATTAAGCCAGAGCAGCTTTTGACAACTAACTTTTCTACTTAGTTCCATCTATTAAAAAATAACAACAAGGAAAGTAAATGTGTGCATTCGTAGTATTAAAAAGTGTAGCAATCATTCACTTTTAATAATTAATTACTACAAATTGCAGACAATCCGGAAACTTCACAAAGCAACAAACCAAAAGAAACAATAAAAAATGTAATAAGAAAGACATACATTTTTTAAAGTTCCAAATTGTTCAAGCGTAAAATTGCATATCAGCATTGACACAAAGGAGAAGCGCAAATTTCAAACATCATCGTTACCTTTTCACATAAAGGTGTAAAAAGTCTATGGAAGCTTGTGAAAAGCTCTCTACGTTGAACGCGTAAAAAGTGGCAGTTAGCTGGGAAATTACATGGAAAACTGAACTGCATTGCGCTTGTAGGTACTGTTAGATAGATGGGCGGACGTATATTCGTAATGTCGAAGTTGTAAAAGTTGCATAAAATTGGTGAAATAAAAAATGTAATGAGCTGCGGTAAAAGCAGAGATGCTCTCTGCTGCACCATAGCAGCGAGAAGTTGGTAACTTTGTAAGTAATGTGGCAACCAAGGTAATAAAAGTAACAGTTGACACGCTTAAAATGTAGCCGAGATCGATGTTAACTATCTATCTGTTTGCTGTTTGCTGGTGGCCTTGGGGTTTATAGCTGAGCTTATTGCTTGTAATTTTTGTTTCATGTTTCGTAAGCCTTATTTTAGCAATAAAATTACAATAAAACAGCTAAACATTATTTTTTTATTCATTTATTAATAAAAATAAAAAGTTTGACTGATAGATTTGAGCGAATATATTATATAAGGAGAGCTTTTTATGTAACTTTTACTATTAACATTTTTACAAGCTTTTTATGTCTCTTAAATGTTCCATGTCTCAAATATATTTACATTTAAGATAATGCTAAATGCAAATACGAAAATGAGCAATCAAAAAAAATTTAATTTCTCGTCGAAAACTTACTGAAAACTTGAGGCTTCTGCGTCGTTGAGAAATTTCATAGTAAGTTTTGTCGTTGTATTTTGTCATTGTAATATTTTTTTTGTTACAACCCACAAAAAATGTGTGCTTGTTGCTATAATTTCGCGTACTAACAAACCTATAACTAACTAGTAGTAATGGCTAGTGGTTCTACAGTTTACTATCACAGGTTACGTATACGCCTAGTGGAATAAGAATATAATACACGTGCGTCTAAATTGTTAGTACTTAACAAAATTTTAATTCTCGTTTACTATTAGAAAACTACATGATTGTATATAATTGTTTTTTATAAACATATACATACATACATTTTTTTAAATTGCTTATAGTAACCTTGTATGTTATATCAGGTCTGGCTATGCAAATACATACTATAAAATATATTCTCTTGTTTTATTACTAAGCATAACCTTTCGCATGGAACTTATTTCTTAAAAACTAAGTCAATGAAAATGTGACCTATTTTCAGATGGTCGCTTAAGCGGTTACATCCAGGTATGTGCCACGCTGACCAGCAAGAAAAATGACACTTTTTTTGTAAATTTTTCCTTGCAAGGGCATTTTATTTAACAACGAAATAAAAATAATGCAAATTTCCAGTATTTAATTTACTCTAATAATTCGCGATTTATGTTAAAAAAGTTGTGATTATTTTGATCTCGTAGCCGATTTCCAGAAGGACTTCTAAAAACTGGTGTTGCGCGATGAGAAAGATTTTTCTGCTTAAAATTATTGCAAATCCAAAAACCACAAAAAAAAAATTTATAACTTAGATGATAATGATCATAGGACTCGTAAAAATTTTGATTTTTGGCTAAATAGCAGCTGCTAAAAAAATCTTCTTTTTAAAAAAAAATTTACACTTTAGAGTGGTCTTAAAAATCGAAATTATTATCAAATTATTATTGCGATCAGTCCAGCCATTTTGAATAAATTTCCCTCACCCTCTTTGAGAAAAACGCCGTTTAAAGTTTTGAATCGATTACAGTAAGTTACAAAATTCTTACAAATATACTTACATATACCTCCGAAACTATTTGGCGAATCAACTTCAAATTTTCGGAGTATATGCTCAATTATATTGTATGTACACTCGATATGTATGGAAAAATTCGAAATTCATAAGTGAATACAACCTCCTAAAGTAAGACTCAAGTTCTAAGGTAAGGCTATGGTCATTATTAAGTGTTTGACTTAAATTAAGTATAATTTGAAAAATAAAATAAAAACTAGAGGGAGCATTTTAAATACCCCCAGATTCGCTACTTCCTTCAACTATAATAAATACGACGTCAAAGTTTTTTTTAGCACTTTAATATATTTTAAGTTAGCAGCAAGTTAAAAAAGATAGTCATAGACCTATTCAAATTTGGAACTACTGACATGACATTGAATATGGAACAAATTTCATTCCATTTTGTAATATATTTTTTATGAAACAAGTAAAATCCACTTTTTCTACACTAAATTATACAGCAAAAAAACACTCTAGCTCAAGCAATACTCTAAAATTAGGAATCACATGCAAATATTTCAGTGTACTCATTGCAATTTTGTACAAATCCGCCCACAAACAAATATAATATTCGTTGTACGTAATCTGTAACCACTTTGCTACTACAAAAGTTGTTTAAATTCAGCACAAAAACTATTGTGTATTTTGGTAGTAATGCAACTAAGTTTTTGTATTTATTTATTTTGTAGCAACTAATCGTATTTACGTTTTAGACTACATTTCGTAAGCGCACATAAGCATGCGCGTGTGTGTGTACGTGTGTGTGTGCTAAGAACTTTTTTGCTGTTACTTAATAGTAAGCGCTCAAAGCATGTAAATACAAAAGTTACAGGAAAACTGCATGCTTACACACACATACGCACACTCGCACACATATGTATATACGCCTACTTACTTGTGTGGCACTTGTAAAGCCAAGCAGAAACTTACGCTTAACAGCTTCTTTACTGTGTGTTTGCTTAGTCTCAAATTTCAGCAACGTACCTCATCTTTAACAGCTTATTTTCCAAGCACTTATTTGCTCAACCGAAATCGCATTTGAGGCTTCAGAGGTTTCTCTAAGCATTGCCAAACTCTGCACTTACACTTATTTGCCGGTTTCTATGCGTGACGCTGGTTTTTTTTCTAAGTGATTTTATTTGTGTTGCTTATTACAGTTTTTATTGCATTTTTTGTAGTATATGAATGTTGCTTTAATCCGTTTTAAACATTCTTCTTCAATTTGGTTTGAAGCTTTCAAGTATTTTTTTTTGTCGCAAACTGCATGCATCAGTTACTGAGTTTACACGCAGCAAGAAAATCCTTGTTGGGTCACTAGGTATGTGCCACGCTGTACTCGCTATATGTTATGTGCTGTTGTTGTTGTACGTTTTCCTGGCCATTAAATTCTATGTACTGCTAAGTTTCAAGTGTTGTTCTTGTATATTTTCCCTGTACTTACCTTTGACTGGCTGAGTCTCATTGAGCTGGTTGTGCTCCCCAAGTGTGACAGCAAAAACGGATAATCGCTATAGATTCTACTTAAGTTAGATATAACATAGATATGTTTAGTGGTGCTGGCTGAAAATATCAGTATTGGGAGAACGAAGTGTGGACTTAAGAAAAATTATTTTGCAAATTTTTTGTCGAGCCCTTGTGCATAGCTGCTGAATCACAAGTAGATTTTGGAAAAAAAAAATTAAAAATGCTGAGTAGCTTTTATTACTTTGTATTGAATGGCATCGTGATTTCTGGTCGTTTGATTTTGCGTTGGTAACGTGTTTAAAGGTATGTACTATCACTGCAGAGAAATTGGATGCGTTGCTTTTGCTACAGGTATGAAAAAAAAAACCGGTTTGTTTCAGTTATGCATAACCGACTGTCATGCGTACTGTCATACGATTCTATTACTCCTCGTTCCTTTCGGACTTTTTTTTTTAAATTTATCGTACAACCATGTAACGAAAAATCGCAAGGTATACTCCACAAATAACAGAAGAAGATCAAAAAGTATGAGTAGAGAGAGGCGGCAGCAAAACTTTTCTTCTATCTTTAAATACATAATCAAAGTTAAAGCCATTTTCTGACACACAAATTTGTTATATTTGCAGCAGTAAGCGCAAAATATATCATGACATATGCGCTTTGTCTGCGATTACAAATACATATACATACATATACCAATTGTTGACCATAATTCATTTGTGAATTCATGTAATTCAAAAGTTCTGCAGAACTAGTTCGTAAACTATTTATTTCATTTCCCACTGTAAGGTTGTTGAAAGGTTTCTGGTTGCATTGTGCTTTTTCGTCCACTTGTCGGTAGATTTTAGTTAATTCTCTTGCGGGCATATAGATTGCAATCAAAGTCTTACGCTCGCCAGTATAATGCTACGAGAAAATTGCATGCCGCTTATATTGTCTTTCAAAGCTATACACCCATCCATAGACATACATAGAAGCACACTTATACCTTTACATACTCGCACCTTTCCTTTTTCGAAATCTCCGCTAAACTTTAGTGGAATTTTAATGTCGTCAAGTCACTTGAATTCAGTGCCGCTGGTAATTTCAATGCCGAGCTTTGGCGAATTTTCAATGGAATTCCACAATTTATTGTTTTATTATACAGGATATGCTGGTAGTGGTGGTGTACATAGACGCACGCACACATACACACTTAACAGTTTGCATGTGGTTGCTTGCAATTGCGGTCTTCCGTGCACACATTTCACTTTTCTCAATATTCGAGTTACTGCTTACTGCTGCTGAATTTGGCGACAGAAATTCCAAAAAGTAGCAAACGAGAGCTTGGAAAGTCCGTAGCAGTATTTTTCGAGGTCAACCAATGTAATAAAAGCGTTTTGTAGTAAAATTGAAAATGGTTATTGTTATGTGGGTTATAAAAAAATGACTGTACGTACGCCATTGTAACTATGACGGGTTGTGGCCGGATTTTTTGCAATCTAGTATTAAGTGATATCAAATATTTAGTCTACGAAGGCTAGGTAGTAAGTCTTATATAGAGGATATTAGTTTATCATATGGTAATCCTGCATTTTTCTAAGACTTTAAAATGTTGCTCGCAGAGAAGATTCTTTGCTCATAATGATTTTTATTTTATTTTTGACGATTACTGCGGTTAAACTCGCTCCTGTCGTATGTTTACTTTTATACGCGTACATGTATGTATATGTGTTTATACATGCTTGTATGTTTTCTATGCTCGTATTCTAGCCTTTTATGTGCTGAAAAGGCTTTCGGAAGTGAAATAATCGTAAGCGGTTATGAATGCTTGTTTGGGGGCGTTGCTGCCTTTAGCTTCACTAGCTTTCAATTAAATACTCGTGCTTTAGTTTTTTTTCCTGCAACAGGAAGTCACAGTTATGAGTTAAATTGTATGGATTTGGCCATGACAACGAGCAACTTTTCTAGCACTTTCTAATACAAATTGTTATGATAATTGCCGATAGCTTTGCAGAAGTTATGTGAGTGTCTCTGATGGCTTATAGGTATGCGGCTACATACTCGTATATGTGTGTGTTTATATATGCGTTGCTAGTTTGATTTTTGCTAAAATTTAATTTTTTGCTGTATAGTAATTGAAAAGTTTTTGTAAGCTATAGTACTTAGTTATATACAATAATATAGTTTTAATCAGAAAATATTTTAAAGTTTACTATGGAGCATAAAATATTTTTAAGTGAAATTTTATAAAATATTTAAAAAAAAACCATTGGAGAGATAATCTTTAAGCAATAGCTTTCAATTTTACCAATAATATTTTTTTATATCGGTATACCTATAAATATATTGTAAATAAATGTGCCAGAATGAAATTGCTTTTACCTAAAATATTTTTAAATATTTATTTAATATTTTACTTCAATAAACGTCATATTCTTCATCCGAAAATTTCTAACGCATGTAAAATTGCTTAAATTTTTTTAAATTACTTCTCTTGTGTAAACGGCAGCCACATATTTCCACACAACCACACAGTCAAGTGAAGTTGGCTGTCAAATTTGCAAACCGAAAGTTTCATCAACTCTGCTTGTTGACACATTTTACGCCTCAAATTGACTGTAATAAAGTCATAATCCACACCACTAACAATTACATCAGGCGCCATGTGTGGCCGACCGACTTCAACAGCCGCAATGCACGCATACAATAGCCAAATTGGTTTGACGCCATAAAATTAAAATACAGAAAATTTAATACATATATTTTGTGAACGTTATGATTTCAGTCTGTCCAAAATTAGTAAGGGAATAAAGACATAAATGAAATAAAATTGCCCAAAGTTGTTTAAATCACTACTGTGTTGATGATGGTATGTGGCTTATTAAAGTGAGATTTTTAGTTCAAGTTGAGGTTGTTTTTATTCAACATCTGCAGAAGTTTTAGAACATAGGTTTAAATTCGATGCTTGTATAAAAATTAACTCAATTCTAAATGAGACTATGTCGATAGCTATAATTTATTTGAAAGCACCGCGGTAACAATGTATAGTTAAATCTTTTGTTCTTCCTTCCATTATGCTTATTTTGTGGCTAAAGGTGTTCGCAAATGGGTTTCGTGCGTCGAAATGTACCCCAAATCCGTAACCGTTAGTATAGAAATTTTCTTTATATATATCTCTTAATTGAAATATAAAAGTAAAAATAACCCTAAAAAAATTTTGTAAAATTATTAATATGGAATTCAATACTTTTTTCTCTAGGGTTTTCTTACTCTTATATTTCCATTCCGGCTTCTAATTAAACTAAGTTTCTAACAAAAAAATTTATAAGCCAATTGAGAAGTACATTGAAGTATTTATTAAACGAAAAATTAAAGAAATTTATTCACAGCCTAAAGGTATGCTTCTAACGGCTTCATATCCTCAAAATTGTGCGTGTAAAGTTTCTTCCTTTTGGCACATTTAACAGAAATCTCAATACTTTTGAAATATCAAAAATAATTGAAATTTGTTCATAGCCTAAAGTTATGCTTTTTAAAGCTTCATACCCTCACCGTTGTGCGGGTAAAGTCCTTCCATTTAAAATATTTTGATCGAAACCTTAATACTTGTATTTCATAAAAAAAAAAATTTTCGTACCTCAACTCACAGCTTGCTCACATGACTTTCATCTTTAATAAATATACATTTTTTATTTACTAATAAAAATTTTCAAAGCAGCGAAAACGAGAGTAAATATTATATGTATATTTACATAAATGCAAATTATTTATTTGAAATTTATTGCCATAAGTGAATAAACAATATTAAATTTAAATTCAGCTTTAGTTGGCACACTCGTTTGCGAGCATTAATGTGGAAAGAGAGTCATTAATGCTTTAAAGCCAGTGTCTCTGTGTTTACAGCGCGCTGCTTGCTTTTTTTAGGGCCTTGTCTTTTTTTAATAAAATTTTTTGTATATGCCTGCCCGTTGACATATTAAATCGAAATTTAAGCAACTTTGATTTGCTTGTATGTGGGAGCGACTGTGCGGCATATGTATATACAAGTAGTTCGTTTTAAAAAAGATGTGGAAGCGCTTACCTACATTAGCCAACGAAGTGAATGAAAGAAGCATATAAAGAAAAATAAAATAAATAACGGTATTTATTACAAAATATATTTGCTGTCATTATATAAATTTCCACATACATATATAATTATTATAATATTTGAGGGCGAAATTATTTAAATTTAAATATTAGCAACACAATAAGCAACAGATGACTGTTTTTTGTTGTTTTTGTAACAGAAATATAAGATCTGTCAATATAAGAATCCTGCAGTTGGATCTCATGTATCGAAAAATCGATATTTTTCATATTTCGATAGTTTATACCTTTAATAATAACATACACCAAGTCGATATCTCAAAGGGCTTTTGAGTTACAGCCATTTAAAGGGTAGCCGCTCAGTTCAATCCGGTTCAACAGTTTGTATTTAAACGTGTTGTTCTGGAAACAGCATTTTTAGAATTTGCTGCAGTGTTAACTCGAAGACAAATGGTCATCACGCAATTTTTTTCTGCCTATTCTGTATATAATTCTACATACAATGACGTATCGGTTTTTTTATCTGATTGAATTGAATATTGAATTTAATTATTTAAATAAAATTTTTTAATTTTGTCAATTTTTGATTTTTTTGTGATCGTATCTTATTGTATGGAGATTATCTTCTAGTTTAACGTTAATATTTTATATTTATTTTTCATCCTTGCCGAAGGCCGGAACCACTGCAGTGGAGAAAATTTTTATTAGCACCGTCGGATATCTCGTATATCTCAAAAAAATAACTATTATAATATTTAATTTATTTTTCAAAGATTTATATATTTTTTTCAAAAATAATTTTTTTTTAAATTTCATTTGTATGCTTGACATATGTACTCACTGTGTATGCTTGAAACATGTATTAACTGAAATTTTCAGAATAATCGATACATTATTTTTTTTAATCCCAAAAATCGAAGTTTGTTTAGGTGTGCCTCATAAATATCAGCTAAGGCATTTGATTTCTACTCACGCTAGTTATGCTACTGGATGACTGATATACTCATATATATTGTATATGAGACCCAAGTAGTTTCAGCATTGATCTGGCAAAGATTCGGCAATCAAACAAGAAGTATTCAAATGATTTTACCTTGTCTTCTTTTAATTGAAAGAAGTGGAAGCTTAGTCTTACCGCGTGGACTTCGATTGAATCATGACCAGCTAACCGGACCGGAAAGTTCTCTGTAATATTGCCATTAATGTATGGCTAAACATATTCGAATAAAATTTTCTAAGAGCTATATATGTTCATACGTATGTATATATAGGAAAAACAACGCATCGACAAAAACATTAACTGAGTTATTGTTAAATAATATATAATCAGTTTTTGTTCGATATCAAGTAAACATATATGCTGATGTGGAATACCTCTTATTTGCCACATCCTTTTAAAAAACCTGCAAATTTTTGCTACAACTGGAACTGTCAACCAAGTCCAATACCACTTCTGTACCAGCTATTTACGAGCAATTAAGGGTTCATGTACAAGATAATAAATTAAACAATGTTTTCTATGCACTCCCCTCCTCTTGTTTTCAGCTCATTTGTAACAACAGCTTTCGAGGTGCAGAAAACACTACGATTCAATGTAAAATTTACAACTTCATCAGGCGCACACCTTACACTAGGCGAAAGCTAAAGTGACCAAGCTGCAACGGAAGAAACGGTAAATGCCGCCACCAAAGTCATGGAAGCATGAAAGTCAAAGACGCCTGAAGCGTAAGCGTAAATGAAAATTGTGTTGAAATTATTTTGGGTAGATATTATCGCCATGCCACTGACTGTATGTTTGTACAGCGAAGGTGACAAGTGTGGCTACAACAACAAAACAGAAAATATTGTTGTTTTTGTTTTGGCAGGCGTAGTATAACGAACAGGAAAACTGCTTGAAACAAAATGCGCTTGCAAAGCATGCTCTTTACAACAGCACTCACTTTTGCTAGTAAGTTTATGTTTGTATGTGTGTATATTTATATATGTAAAAATGTAGCGCTAGGCCAGCGCTAGGATATTAGAGCGATTCATTGTAGTTACGAGAAAATTGCTCGCCTCATAGTAACTCGAGTTTGTAGTCGTTTTTTAATTGACGGGGACAGTTGTGGTGTATAGCGACAGCAACAGCCTCAACCCAAAGCTTCAGCAGCAGCAAGGATATGCTGGATTTTTTTGTGGAACGTAGGTAATTTGTAATTTGCTGCTTTTATCTGCACACTTTCGTTAATCACTGTGTGCATGTTAAGGTGTTTTTTTTCTTTTCCTTTGTTTTGTATTATAAATTAATATTTTTTTTAGCTCAGAGTTTTTGTTGCTGTTTGCATTAATTAAAAGTATGACTATCTCGCTCTAATAGTTTATGCTTGTAGGTAAGAAAAGATTAGTGCCGGAAGTAGAACACTGCTGCTTTGAGGTGGCAAAGTTTCTAGAAAATGACATGATATATATGAATATAGCTAATTTTTCTTTAAAAAAATAAAAAAATAAAAGAAAAAATTAAAAGTTTTTGTTATTAGAAAGACTAAGGAAAGAGAAAGTAAGTTTGAACTAGGTCAACCTTTCTTTACAAAAATGTTAGCAAAATATAGCAGCATATTTAGAGCATATTGATTATTATGAACTAAAGCTGACGATATTAATCTAAGCTTTCGGCTACAAAATTGAAATGAAATAAATAGAAATTCAACGCAAGAAAACGGTATGAAATTTGGTTTATCAGCTACCAATGTAATAACCGACAGCAAGGTGATTTTTGTAAGTTTTGTACATTGCTTTCAACGAAAGCCATAAACAGTTAAATTTCTGTGTATATTTGTGTTACAGTGAATGGACACCTGCGAACAGTGTAACATAAAAACACACATATACAAATACAAAACTAAATCACAAATATTTTTTAGTGGTATTTGTTGGGTTTTAGCCATAAAATTTTATTAGGATTAGGTGGGTAGCCTTCAGAGTTTTTATGACACTCAAAAATACCAAAATTTAGTTGAATTTGAAAAATTTATATGCCAACCATTTTATTTACTTATGCAATGTATGATAAATAAAAACATGTATATATATGTATATTGATGTGTGTATATGTATTATATATGCAGACTAAGTGCTTAAGCTGTTATTTTTTTTTGTTTCAAATCTCTGACAATACATGACAAGCCGCATGAAAATTAGATGAAATTTTGTACCTTTCAACATGTTTCAATATTTGTCTGTGTATTTGTCAAATATACACGCCGGCACAGTTGTGCATATACAATAAATATGGTATGTGTGTAAAATAGCTCATGGACATGAGTGAGCTGTAATCCATTTTAATCTAAATAAATTCGCCTATAAAGTTTGTAAGCACTTTTGCTAGAAAAATATTCTGTGACTTCTGCAAACACATAAACTCAAACACATATATATAATAATATATTTATTGTATGTACAGAAAAAGTACGACAATTTTATGATTTATTGTTTGGCTTGAGTTTGAAATGTATGAACGATATTTTAATAAAAAAATGTATATATGAAAGCAAATGTGCATTTAAAGTTGCGTTAAAGAGGTATAACAGTTAAGTTTTTACTTCAAAATAAATGTTTATGTATGCATGTACGATTACTGGCAATAAAAAAATATAAAAAAATATCTTTCTCATACATACCACAACCTAATATGAGTTCTTAATGAATTCAGCAGAATGACAGCTGCGTTATTAACAGTATTTTTTTCGAATTTATATGGCAAACATTTAACAGTTATTTTTTCCATTACTCTCTCCTTGCTATTAATTATGCACAACAACTTTTTTTTTTACTTTTTTCTTATCTCTTTCATGCTTTTAGGGTTAATTAAGTGTGTCTGCCATTAAGTGAAATGCAGTGATTGTGTACGATAATTACATCTGTTGAGCGCTACAACTATGTAGTTAGCTGGTAATGTAATTATCTGCTGCAAATAAATAAATGCAGACACAGTACGGTTGGTCGTGGTTGCCTGGTTCCACTATGAGCAAGCGGTTAAGCGCTTAATGTGGATATGTGTTGTAGTGCAAAAATGTGTGTGTGTGTGCCTAAATATTTATATTCAAGCGCAGAACCGTAAGTTAGCGGATAGTGTGATAAGTGGTTGCCTAATTATGTATGGAGTTGAACTTAGAAATCTTTCGTGCTACTAATTCGTTGTGTTTTGACGTTACAATTTAAGTTACGTATACGCCATGTTAACCAAATTGCAAATTTCCTATACACATATGTTCAGAAGAGCTAAGTGAGTGTTTATATGTAGAGTCCGTAGATTATTTAAGTTATTGCTGCTATGAAATTTGGATAAAGTTTTTTGTTCAATTTTGAAATATTTTAAAATTTTATAAATTTTTTTTTGCTAAATTTTAAAATATCTTTGACGGCAGCCTCTACAACTTTTAGGCACATACATTTGTATGTTATATTATTTTAAATACTATTATATTATTTATTAAACTTTTTTCATTTCTTATTCCTTGTTTATTATTTATGTGCATTTTTAGGAAAACTTCCATATTTCGAACTTTCGAAAATGTGAAAATTTTGAATAATTTTTATAGCAGAGTTGATATTCGCTATTTAAAGATAAATAATTTTTAATTTGGGTTCAAAAGTTTTTTGAAGTTTAAAATCTGTTTTATCTGTTTCGAAAATTTTCAATATTTTTGAAAAGTGACTTTAAATGATCACTGATGGACTTAGTTTTGAAATGTAGGCGCTAAAAATAAAATTGAGTATATTGTATGTTTCATTTTGAATTTGGATAACGAATCTCAACATTTTCGATTTTATTTTAAAATTCGATAAATGTTTAAACGCATTTTTTACCGATTTTAACCAATGTTCAACGGAGTTATTGCAACCTGAAAGCAATATATTTTTGCTTAGTTTTAATAAAAAAACATAATATTTACAATGATCTGGCAACCTTTAACCCTCGTACTCTTAAAATTAAGAATTCAAAATTACGAAGTTGAAAATTTATTATATTCACATATCGGAGTTTTGAATAATTCGTTTGAAAATTTTCAAAAATTCTTTGTTAATGGTGCAGTTTTAAGACAGTAAGAAATTTGAATGAAATATTTACAATATTTTTATATAAAAAAAATGTTGAAAATAAAGATTTTTTTTCGAAGAAGTCAACATAATTTCTTAACTTAAAAATTTTCTCTATTTGGCATACATTTTTCATTCACCCAATAGGGGCAGGCAAAATTTTATTATGTAACTCATTATTGTCGCAATAAGCAGCTAGTTTTTGGTAGCACAAACACATATATGCGAGGCATAAACTTTTTGTCACACAGCCTCGTTCTCGCAATAAAAAGGAAGTACATATAAAGTTACATATGAGCCGTTAGAAGGTGCAGGCGAAAGGAAGAAAGCGGAAGGCAACAAGGCGCTGACCCTACCGGAAGGCACGTTACGCTCTCTTCCGCAATCTACACATATAAAACGCCTGTATATTGCATGTGCATCCTTACGAACTTTTTCGCCGCCATAGTGTGAAAGTTTTATGCGGCACATTACCAAGTGAGCACAAATCATATGCCGCTGCTGCGTTGCTGATTATTGCAACTGCGTTGCTTGTTGGATGAGTTGTATATTATATGTACATAGATATGTTTGTGACTAGGCGAGGAAGTGCTGTTGTGTTGGTGAACTGGCAGGCCGAGAGTCCCTGTATACTTGCTTGGTGAGGTTATCGAAACTGCTTGTTGTCTTCGCGCCTGAATTGCCTACATTGGGTGGCACATAAAGAATTAATTTTACAAAAACGTGGCGGCAAGAAGATGATGTGCAGGCATGAAGAACCGGATGCAAGGCACATGTCCTGTTTTCCTTACAATGTTGTATGCAAAAGTACAATGGCATATGGAAAGGTAACAAAGCGTGGACACAAACGCAGGAAAAACAGACCTCTGCTGGCGCGTCCTACGCCGTGCGCATTGCACGAACGACAATGTTGCAGGCCAACTCCTGTTCACATTCATTCGTATCGCAACTGTTTTCTTCGTTTTTTTTTGTTATTCTGCTTTGGTATGCAGCGTCTCCGAGATGTGAATGCAAAAAGTTACGTATACGTGATGGCATTAAACAATTTGCACTGATGCGGCTGATGTATTTCTCGTACAATAAACAATGCGCTAACTTCTTGTAATGTACAATAAAGAGTAAGACGCAGTGCTGTGCACTTAACGACTTGGAGAGGAGTTTGTGCGCATTCGTATTGTGTGGCAGAATGCGCGATAGTTCAGCAAATTAACTTAAAGTAGTTCGAAAAACATATTAAATAACTTTTATACTCTTGCAACATGTTGCTACAGAGTATAATAGTTTTGTTGAAAAAACCGCTGTTTGTATCACCTAAAACCAATCGAGTTAGATGTAGGATTATATATATATAAAAATGACCGTAATGAAGAGACGAGTTGAAATCCGGGTGACTGTCTATCCGTTCGTACGTCTGCAAGATGTAACTTGCGCAGAATTGAGATATCTTGATTAAACTTAGTACACATGTTTCTTGGCATCATAAGAGGGTGGTGAAATGGGCGTAATTGGAGCGTTGCTATGCCCATAAAACGCTATTAAAGCTTGTTATTAGGTATAAGAAATCGCGTTAGGGAGGTTTAACAAATTTGAAAAAGTGGGCTTGGCCCCGCCTTCTAATATATTAAGATTAATGTACATATCTCCTAAACCATTCAAGCTATAATAACCAACTTCGTTCAGGACAAATATTTTTAGCATTCCTAGCTACCCTGTGAAAATGTTTGAATTCGGATTATAATCACGCCCACTTCCCATATAACGATTTAGTTAAAAACTACTAAAAGTGCGATAAATCAATAACTAAATGCGTTAAAGACATAAAATTTTACTCCCGAGATGATAAAAGAATGCTTTATAGGTGCCGCTGTCAAAATTGGTGTCCACTTTAATTTCGAGACCTGACTAATCGATTTTAATTAAATTCGGTAGGTAATATTGTTCGGTTACACCTGAACTTAGTTCTTTCTTACCTGCTTAATTTACTTTTGCCTAAAAGTGTGTGTTATTCTTTGCAAAAATATTTGATTAGCATATATTTAATAGAAAAACATTTTATTTTTGTTTTATATAAACTCAAAATCCGATTATAACCCCAATAAATATAAATATTTTTAAATTAATAATAAAATTTTTATATTTTCAACACTTTTCTTTTATTTGTTTCGAGTCTATTAACAAAAATTCAATTAATCACTTTTAAAATGTATGCTGAAATAGACTGAAAAATAAGATTTCTAGTTGCTCTTGATATACCCGATCCCTGAGAAATATTTGCTATTAATATATGCTAAAGGATATAACTGTAAATATTTTAATAAAAAATACTTAAAATACAAACAAATTCTTTTTAAATCTTTATAATTTTATTTTTATAAAAAAGCTTCCGAATTTTCACGAAAAAAACTATGGAAAAACCATTTTTCAGCTATAACCTTTTATGATTTTCTTTTTAATTCTCTTAAATTAGAAATTGAATTTTATAAAAAACTTTAAAAAATATTAATAAATATATGGTATGTAACAAAAAATTTCGATATTGTAGAAAAAATTGTAGTTTTAGGTGGAACTCAGAGACACTTTATATAATTTAACTGAGTTTCATTATTTTTTAAATTTTATAAACAATTTTTATGCATAGATCTAAGGTCATTACTTCAAAAAATAGATTTACAGACTATTGGCGTAGAAAAACTTGATTAAAAAAAAACTATCAAAAACGAAAAATAATTCTCGCCTAGGCAACTCTTCCTTATTTTTTGAAAAGGGCAGAAAGTGTTTTTCAGTTTAGAAGGGACATTCTGAGAAAACAACACGCCACTTTGCCAGCCCGTGCTTAGGGCAACATTTTTGTAAAAAAAAATGCTTTAACTTTCTTCACCAATACTAAGCCTATAGTCTATAGATTGGATATTTAAGAAAATCTTCTTATCTGCTTTAATTTGTGGAATTAATTATTTTTTAAAGCTGTGTACAGTTACTCACAATTTGCATCCTCCCCCACTTCAGTAATGACATTGCCGCCTCAGGCATCGACTTACAACACGTTTCTGTGTACACAACGAAGGTGTAACCGGACTCACCGTTTACCCCTTCAAAGGTAAATACAAATTGTTTGTACATTCACTTACGCCCATTTACATTCACTATGTTGGCTGTGACAGTGATCGCCTAGCAACGCCGCCTGAGCAGCCCCAACATCGCAAAGTCCTTCGTAGCAGTTCATCATCCACTTTTCGCTATTTACATGCTTTAATGTTTAAAATATTGTAAGCAACATTTATAATTTATTGCCACCACCTGGTATGGGGCAGGTGGCAGCATTGGTAAACAATTGGTTGAGTATGACATGAATAGCCCGTGGTCATTCAGCAAAAGCTGTCAAGTACTACGCCTACACTTTGCTACGACGCATCACGTGCCTTGCCACCCACCATTTCACTACACTACGTATTTCATGCAACACTTCACCTTGACTGCCTCAGCGTCGAGTAGTATTTATGCATCCTGTGCGTTGTTTCAAAAGCGCCTCTCAGTTGTCTGTGCAGCTGCTGGAATTTCATTATTTGCTTACAACGATGAATCACGGAGCACTCTGATTTCGCGTTTGACATTGACTCACTTTACTAATTTCATTGTTGGACTCTTTTTCAACGCTTTTTGATTGCAAAACAATGGTTTGAAAAACTACGAGAGTAACGTAACATAAAGAAACATAAGCTGTTATATACTCCAGCAAGTTTTGGCGGAATTTAATGCACTATAATAGTTGAAAATTTAATTTTTTAAGGGAAATAAAATTTTCTATGGATCGCAAGAGATTTAATTTTAAAAACTCATAATTTAAAACATAATTTGAAAAAGGTATATTTATGCATATTTCAGGAATAGATAGCTAAAGTTTTGTAGAAAAAAAATTACATTTTTCGAGTTACACCGATCTTTGAAGGCGCTAAAAATACATTTCTGCCATTGCTGCAGTGTTTCCGGCCTTTCCCGTTGATGAAACCTAAAAAAAACTTTTTTGAAGATATTGTGTGTAAAATTACTTACGGTTGAAAAAAAATTGCGGTGTTAAAAAATTCCTGTATATTACCCGGGTTTTATCGGATAAAAAACCGGGTAGATCATTATAACATATGGAGAACTATAGAGTACTACAAGTATATACAGAACATGCAGCAAAAATTTGATAGCACATGTATCTTTGCCTCCGAGTAATCACTGCAAATTCGGAAAATTTACTTTTGAGAAAAATCATGTTTAAGGATAAACTAAAAGAGCTGAGCAAGTGCAGCCGCTCAACAGTAACTCAAAAATTATTTAAGATATTCATTTAAAATTTTATTGTGGTATTTTTAAAGGCTGTTGTTGATGTAGCGGTAGAATCATGCCGAGTTGACAGTCCATAACCAGATAAAAATCCGGGTCCGTGCCGGTTACGTAGACCCGACTGTGGTGTTGGTGTAAAGGTAGTGATTACCTAAATATACATTTTTTTTTTTTAATTTTTCTACGGCACACTTTATATATAGGTATGTATAAACCAGAAAGCGCTAACATAGAATGTAATAGTTATGTAATATATATATATTTTTATAAATATATTTAAATATAAAATATAAATTGGTATTGAATAAATATAAAAATTAACAATAAATTATTAATATCTGGTGGATTTTATTCAAGTCTCCATCAATAAGTATTTGATGTTTATTTAAAAGTCTATTAATTTCTATAAGAACAACTAAATTTAAATGTATTAAACAAAAAATTTTTAAAATTATGCTCGTAAAATTACGCAAAACCAAGAAGTTACATTTATCATTAGAAAATTCAATATAACCCCTTTAGAAAACTACCGTTATAGGCAAGACCACGGCCACTACTAAACGTTTACTAATAATTAAACTGAATTGAAGCATTAAGGCGCCTACATCTCTCATGGATATGGAAAATGTAGTAAACGAAGACAAAGGAGCTAAAGGAAATAAATATATATCAAAGCAAGAGAAACTCTGCGATAGAGCGACTACGAAAATTGGCGCGAAAATTAAGTATTGCCACCTATTAGTTCTCCAAAGTTTTGCAATTTTCACACATTTTCTCTTTGCTGACACAATCGTGTATCGGCATTCGCGCCGGTTGAGCAAAACACGGAAAAGCTGATAAATTTACGACATAAGATGCAAAAAGCAATATTTATGTATGTAGTAGTTACAAGTCAAAATAATAACGTAGTTAATGTGGGAGGCATTTTTTCAGAGAGCGCCAAGAATATGCATACTTTTTGTGGGTACAACAGGTGGTTCTGTTAGCCGAGAGTTCTCTATAAAATGAAAGTGCTGTTACGTATTGTTGGGAGAGATTAAATGTTTGTGTTTTGTATGGAGAAACACAGAGCGAGAGTGAAAGCAGTAACGCTGGTATTTGTGAGTTGCGAATATTATGAAAGCACAGAGCGCGAAGTTCTGTTAACTGCAGAGATATTTTGTGTTTGTTTTTAATAATTAAATTTTATGAAAATGTAAGAGAAAATTTTCTGTATATTTTTTCTCATATTTAACAATTTATTTCGAAAAATTTATTGCCTTTTTTTTACCAAATTTCATTCCGTGCCCATTAACATGCAGTTCTAGTCCCTAAGTTTTTGAGATCTCGATCTGAAATTTTGACATGTCTTTTTCTCCCAAACCCCGATATCGGAGCACTGTAGATTACAGCTGCCATACAAACTGAACGAACGGAATCAAGCGCTTGTATGGAAAACTTTTTTATTTGACGAGAAAACGTCACTAAACTTGGTTATTGTTATTGACTAAGAAAATAGTGCAATCTCCGCGGAAATTGTTAAGATCGGACCACTTTAGCATATAGCTGCCATACAAAAGCCAATCGAAATCAGGTAATGAGTTTTTTGCGTTTGTGAAGTGTATTATAGCTTTGGTGCAACTGAAGTTAACGTTTTTACTTGTTTTTCTTATATATTATTTTAGAAATTATTATTTTTTAAGCACAGCTAAAATTTTCGTTAGAAAATTCGTAGTTTTTATCCGCTTACTTACCAAAAATTCAGCCAAGTCTTATAAAATGACTTTGCGCCCTTTAAATTCCCCAAAATAGATATGTTCAAAGAATTATTATGGAATTTTTTCAATTTATTGTATAATTTAATTAAGTTTTTACGCATTCATTTCTACTTAATTATTTACAGTAATTAACAATAGCTATTAAATTCTATAATATTTATTATTATCATTTTTAACATCACTGTTATCATTATTATCAGCAATAACATTAAATTTAAGCTTTACAAAAAACAAAAACAAATGGAATTTAATAAAAACAACAATACATTTTTTAACTTGAACGCATTTTTGTACTCAAATCAATAAACAGTTGAAAATCATATACATAGTAATTGTTAGCATTTGTGTGCATAATAATGTGTGCGTGTACAACAACAACCGTTATTTTTATTGTATGCTGCACTCATACTTGTTTTTCTAATTAAAGAAAGAAGTGAGCTAAAATTGCCATATCTCATAAGTGGAAAATTCTGATACAATAGAAATTGCCACATACATATATATTTACATAAGTGAAATGTAAGCTTTCACAACGCTTATAAATACGTAATTTTTGGACCAACACAGGTGCGTTGTGATGCGAAAATGTAACGTTTTTTTGTGAGTAAGCAAAAAATTTCGAACTTTGCACACCATGCGGCATTTTTGTGTGTATTTATTGTGCGTTTGTTCTCAAACTGTTTGTATGCATGCGTCGGTGTTGGGTACGTGCCTGCCTACATATCTATATTTCACTGCAGTTTTGCTTTGGTTTCTAAAGCAGATTTTTTTTGTGTTTGATTTTTTTTCATACAAAATGTGTGTTTTGTGTTAAAAATATTTTTTAATTTACTTTTTCTTTTATTTTTGAAATTCGTGTATATATTAAATTAATAGTTTTTTAATTTTTTTTTGCTTTTGTAATATTTCTATAAAAAAAAAATGTTTTGGCACAAATTAAGATGTTACATTTGTTTGATTTTGTAAGCCAAATACAAAATACAAAATACTAAAACTTTTTAACGTTTTCACTGTTTTCTCCACTTTTTGCTGCCGCTTTGGCTGCATTTCGGAAGTGTTTGGTGTGTTTTTTTATTTTGTGATTTTGTGCATGTTTTTTTTTTTTAGAATATTTGCTTTATTGTAACAGCTATGCTAGTAATATTAAGTAAACTACTTAATTTACCTTCATATTTTGCAATTTAAAATTATTTTTTTTAGCAGTATTGAATGCCAAAAATTTATATAAAAATAAAAACTATTTGAAAAAATGTGTATATAAAAAATAGTTTCTTTCAAAACTTATTTTAAGCAGTTAAATGTTAGATTGCTTAAAATAATTTTTTTGAATTTTGAAAATTTAGGATTTTGCTTTAAGGAAAATGCAAAATAATGTACATATATAAAACTGGTATTATAAATATTTGTTTGTTTTTTGTTTGGAATTTACCAAGGAAAATTTAATATATAATTTAAAAAATAAATGCTAGATAAAGCATATATTTTTCTGTAAAAATAATAGTAACTTAAAAAAAATAATAAAAAAAAAGTAATTAAAACAAAAAAAATATAAAAAAAAATACTTAACTAAAAAAATACATATTTTAAACAAATAGCCGGCGCCGCTAGTGTAAAATATGTGTTTGACTTAATTTAAAGTTTTTTAACCTAAATAACGTATGTAATTTGATTTTATATACTACTATTTTATAGCATAAGATCAAGCAAATTTTTAAAAATAAAGAAAAAGTAAATTAAAAAACAATACTATTTGAACATATAATACAAACAATAAATTTTTAAACTAAATATCATTAACTTAAATTTAGTATATTTTTAGTATAAATAAAGTTTCTAAAACTAAACCCAACTTTGTAGTTTTTTCACAAAATTTTTTGTTTAAAATTGTGCGCTTTTTTAAACCAAATTTTTAATTTTTTGGCGAAATTTTTTTTTAAAGTGTGCGCTTTTTTTAAACTTAATTTATTGTGTGCTTTTGTTTAAACCAAATCTGTTTTTTTTTTGCAAAATTTTTTGTTTAAAATGTGTGCCCTTTTATACTCAAATTTGTAATTTTTTCACAAAAATTTTTGTATTATGTGTGCTTTTTTTTAAACCAAATCTTTTTTTTTTTGCAAAATTTTTTGTTTAAAATGTATGCCCTTTTATACTCAAATTTGTAATTTTTTCACAAAATTTTTTGTATTATGTGTGCTTTTTTATATACGTGTGCTGCTGAATCGATAAATAAACCTAGGAAAACGTAACAATTGTGACTGACATTCACGGGGGACAAAATTACTACTTTTTGTTTTATAAAAACGAAAAAAGATTTTACAAATTTTTTAAAAATAATTTTTAAAAACTTGTTTACCAACTACAACTACTATGTTTGCAATTATGTGTGCGTACATGTATATACGCCACTATATCTCTACGTCTTTGTATGTGTATAGAACATAAATTATGTTTTGGAATTGCGTGTTTTCCAAATTTCATTGCCCTTTCTTTGTGTGTTTACGCTTAAATTTTTTTTTTAAATAACTTTGTTTGTGTGGAACTATATTTCTTTGTTTGTTTTTTTGTTTTTTTTTTTTGTTTTTGCTTCTCCTTCTGCTTAATTCTATTTATAATATTGCTTATTAAATGCTAATAAAATTTGTCTACTTTAAACCTCATCGCTACATATGTATGTGTGCGTGTATGTAGCTTTGCGGAAATATTTATGTCAATGCGCTCTAATTTTGTTGCTTGTTTGCGTTAATTGAGATACTAGTTATAGTTAAATGCTATCTCAGCTGTTCTATGTATGTATATACGTATGTATGCATGCTTTATGTATTTATTTTGAAAATTAAAAAAAAAAAAAAAATTTGCTTACACTTACATCTGTTTATTAAGTACAAAAATTCGTTCGCCTACGCGTATGCTTCATTTTTTTTAATTGCAAATATTTTTTTTCAATTACTGGTGTGCTTACACTTGAGTGTGTTTGTCACCTTTGAGTGTTTTGCGCTGTTTGCGCTTTTTCTAATTTTTATTAAATTTAATTTTAATTCACACCGATATTGTCTTCAGTTGAGTCACTTTTTGACTCTGATATTATCTTTCTGTTTTCTTTTCTTTTCGTCCTTTTCGCCTTCGCTATATTCCCTGTTTGCTGGTTCGTTTACTGTTGTTGTTGTTATTATGACGATACAATCATTTGCCATTCCAACGCGACATCATGCGCTTGTTGCCGAAGCAGTCGCCGAAGAAACGATCCAACGAGTGATATAAATGCGGTCGCACTGACGCCAAGCTGTGGTCTTCATCGGTATAGCTCTGAAAGTGGTAGTTGGGAGAGAAGATGTTCAACTATGAATTTTGAAAAATAACTAATAAATAATGCGATTTAAGGTTATACTTTCAAAACATTTCTAAAATTGTATTACTATCTTAAACATAAATTCGGATTTCTTAAACATTTTTGGAACTTTTTAAACTTCTTTATATAACCTAAAAATTTAATTTGGTATAGCTTAGTAATTTTCTAAATTTTTCTTTAATTAATTTTAGGGAGTCAAGTGATTTTTAAGTATAAGTCTTGAATTCTTGAATATTTCAGCAATATATACGCGCTTGACTCTCAGTTAATAGAAAATATTATTTAAAAAAATTTTTACAATTCTTGCAAAAGCAAAATATTAAGACTTTTTAGAATTCTAAGCCTTTGCTATAGTTAATTGAGACCTTCTGCGACTTATTTTTTTTTATTGCTTGCAAAATAATTTTTAAAAACACTAAAAATTCGTACAATACTCACAATTTGCTTAAATAGGATGTCCAATCTCTCCAAATTCTTCGCCAAAACCATAGCCTGTTGGTAGTGCACGTTGTCATCGAGAGTGCCGTGGATCAGCATGAATTTCTTGCCGCGCAAACGCTGTGCGCGTGTGGTGAGCTGTGAATTCGCATAACCGACTTCATTCAGTTTGGGCAGACTCATATAGCGTTCAGTGTAAATGGAGTCTACAAAGCATGCAAGTGACAGATATACAAAACACACTGTGTTACTGTAAACTAAAACTCACCATAGTAAGCCCAATCGGTTACGGGTGCTACAGAAGCGGCACAACGGAACACTTGACTGTCGTCATTGGCCAGAGCCATAGCGGCCGCATAGCCGCCATAACTCCAACCCCAGATGCCTGTGTGATTGGCATCAATGAATGAAAATTTCTGCTGCAGTTGTCTGGATCATGTTATAATAAAAAATTAATAATAAATAATATATAAAGAGGTATGCACGCGTTTGTATATATTGAGTTGTGCCCACCTGGTTACATCAACTTGATCGGTGATCTCTACAGTGCCTAACTTTAGATACACCGAATGTAATAGTTTATCACCACGTGAGCCAGATCCGCGTCCATCAATCTTGGCATAAATCACAGATTGGTTTGATGAAAGATAAGTGCCCCAATCGATCATCCAACGATCGAGCACCTGAAAAAATAACGCAAAAAAAGAAAGACAAGAATTACCAAAAATTACGATAAACACAAAGTTTTGTGTGCATACCGAGGTAGAGTCGGGTCCACCATAGACGTCCACAAGTAGTGGATATTTAGTGTTGCCACTACGATCGAGATTGGGTGGCAATTGTAGCAACACTTTGGCAGTAAAGTTACCCGCAATCGGAAAGGTATGTATTTCATAGGTGGGCATAGCTTTCAGTTTCAGTTTCGCACGTAGTTCGGTATTCAATTCCCAATCAATAACTTTCTTCAGCACCACTTGATCTGTGTGTAGGTAGAAAAGGTTGAGCATGCTTGCTGTATATATTTTAAAATAAAGTGAACATACCATTTTCCCAGTTCCATTCATATAATACAGTCATCGGTATGCCGGGACCATCCGAAGTGATCGCCATTTGGCGTTCGTCACTGAAAGAAACCTCATAATATGTTTGCTGCACGTCTGTCGAAATAAAGATATAACCAATAGTCAGTACGTGAATATTCTCAACTGTATTTGCTGTTTACTCACCGCCCGATACATGCAGCCCACATGTGAGGCACTGTGGTGTACGGCCTGTGTCGGCTTTGATCGCATAAACATGCGCCACTTGGGATTGTTGTTCAGTATTAGCCATATAAAATATGACATCGCTAGCCGCATCCCAATGTAGTATACCCTCCACAACGTACTTACCTTTTGTTAGTGTTTCAACAGCGCCACCAGATGTTTTCGTCGAAAGCGTACAGATCTGACGATAGTAAGTCTGATCATCCTGTAGCTGTGGCAGTACAAGAGCTATGCGTGAACCGTCGCGGTTCTTGAAGGGTGGTGTAAACAAATTCACCCAACCAGTCTTCGATTCAATATTATAGATCTGTAAGAATGTGTGGGTTATTGCTACTGTTGGCTGACTATATGTACAATATATATATGAGCTTTAGCTCTGACACACCTCTAATCGACGTACACCATCGAAGACCTGCAGATATGCCAAATTTTGTATGCGATTCATCCAAACGGAGAGTACACGCTCATTGTCTAACCACTCGACCGCTGAGATGATATAGTCGGTCTCGGTGTTCAGCGAGCTGGGCACCGGAATCTGCGTGAGAAACTCTAAACCTTTAGCCGCGCGCGCCAAATCGACAGTATAGAGACTGACACGCGGATTCGAGGAGCCCGCCTTCGGATACGGTATAAACTTCGTGAGTGGATATTGAAAACGTGGTTCGTTGGCCTCACCGTAGATTGGCAAATTAATGGCGTGTGTTGGTGAGTCATCGAATTTGATGAATGCGATATGTGTGCCAGTCGGATTGAACCAGGTAGCGATGTTAGTGCTAAACACCTCCTCTTCATACACCCAATCGGGTATGCCATTCAAGATGGCGATACTCTCATCGCTTGTCAGCGGAATTGCTTCCGCATATGCTGTTGGCTTATAGTAAAGATTACGTTCGAAGTTGATGATCAGCCCGTTGCCGACGGGCGCCCACTGCGCAAAGAGCAGCAATTGTTGCACGCCATTGATCATCAACGGTTGTATCTGACCAGACGTGATATTATAAATGTCGTACTGCGCAAAGAAGCTGTGACGGAAATACTGTAAAGGAATGTAATGAGGTGCTATGTTGCACACCAATATATATTATATGTAGCAACACGCATAACTTACTTTGGACAAATTTTTAGCTAACAATAATAGCTCACGATCTGCGGACATCTCGAAGAGCGAGTACTGACGCTGTGTAAATTATATTAGCTGTGAAATATAAATAATTATTTCTAAAACTATTTGCCACTTACGTGCTCATCATACAGCAGCACTCTTTTCTTTTTCGTCTTCACGTCATACTCGACAATCGACTGCAATTTAAGTGGATTCTTTAGTAGCATTTTTGCTTATACTATTCTAGTAGCGCATATATATAAATTAAATATCTTACATTGTTTTCCCGGAAGAGTATACGCGATTGCGGCGTCCATGTACCATTGAAGCGATGCGCTGATAATGCCCCGGTTATGACCTCATCCAAATGGAGGCCATTATCTTTATCCTGTGGGCTCACATCATCATCATCCCCAGCTTTGATGATGAATGTTAACGCCACAGCGAGTAGGGCGATAACGATGAGCGCAGCGATGGTGCCGAGTATGATACGCAATTTGCGTATTTTCATCGGAGCGTAGCCCAGATTCTGTAAATATCAATAAAAGTAGATGCTTAGGGAATGTTTAAACAATTTTTTTTTTTCGCAGTAGATACCATTGTTGGAATTCAGTTCACTAGCGCATTTGATATTTTTTTGCTTAGAGAGTGAAAATATCATTTTAAAATGGATCCATTCTATCAAAAACAATTGTCTCACTAAGCGTTATGAAAGTAGCGAATCGAACACATTATACCAGCTTTTTAAACAGATTGTGCTAGCGTTTTCTCTAAAGCATGCGTAGTTTTGTTGTGCTTCCTTTATTAGTGGAGAAATACTTCTTTTAAAACACATATACTTGAATGTATATTAAAAGATCAGCGTGACGAGCTGAGTCGATTTAGCCATGTCCGTCCGTCCGTCTGTCTGTTTATGCGCGATCATCTATCAGTTTTTGACATATATTTCTAAAATTTTTCACACGTGTATTGTTCTTCAAGAAGCTGCTCATTTGTTGGAACCGCCGATATGGGACCGCTATAGCATATAACTGCCATACAAACTGAACAATCGAAATCAAGTGTTTGCATGGAAAACTTTTTCATTTGACGAGACATCTTTATTAAATTTAACATGAGTTATTGTCTAAGGAAATAATGCAATCTCAGGGGAAATTGTTGAGATCGGATCACTGTAGCATATAGCTACAGCTACAGCTACTGACGAACGGAAGTTCTTGCAAGAAACATTTTGTATGGTAATTGTGAAGGGTATTATAGCTTCGTTGGAACCGAAGCTAATGTTTTTTCTTGTTTGACAATAGAGTAGCGTTCAAACGTAGCGAGCAGAGAAATAGCGATGAGAGCTCATATCTATATCTGCCTGAGTTTACCTCATTCAAACCGGATAAAGTATTTCAAAAATCATTGCTTTAATCAATTGCGAATCGACTTTATGATTTAAAAGCATAATTTCAAATAAGTCTTAAAATTACTTAAATATATGTTTGCGTAAAAGAAAACAACTGTATTATTGAAAAAAAATTGCTGTAGGTTAAGAACAAGTAAACATGTTAGAAGAAACTAAAATCTATCTTATGTTTCCCAAGTTCATATTATAGAATTCTCTTCTAAAGGTAGCACATAAGTATGTAAACATGCAGATCGCTAGAAGATGAGAGAAAGCGATGGCTTTATAAAAAAATTAAAATAATAATAACTCACATTGACGTTATGCTTCGTTGCGAATAAAAAAGCAAAATAAATGCAGCTTATCTGCCGTTAAACATTCATCAAGATATTCATTCGACCTATTAAAGGTCTACTCAAGTCATTGCAATAAAATAAATCAGCATATTTATTACTTCGCATTATTTCGTTTGCATTACGGAAGCAATGTCTAAAGTACAACGGAAATGTGACAAATAAATTTCTCGCAAATGTAGACTCGTTTGATCAAAGCAGAGGCCAAGCAACATTGATATTCGTTGCACGTGCGCAACGTCACTTTGCAGCATTTACATTTATGTGAAAATATACTAAAATTATGTATGTCAGTGCATTGAAGTGGCGTGCCACCAGGCAGCTTGATAGCATGACGACCAACTGCTTGCTTTGCATAGCTTACGGTCGTTTAAGTACAAGTATTTGTAGCTGTGCTGCATTGGGTGAAGACGGTCAATGAATTGTTTGCGCATGCGCAACCAACCAGTCCATTGAGTTGAGTGACTGGTTGGCATGCGAGTGGCGAATGCAAGATACCGATACCAATGTGAAAGGTATTCACACATGTGCATTTATATGCAAGTTTTGGGGAAAGTGAGTGGCAAGTTGTAAATAAATGAGCGTATAAACAAAAATAAATTGAAGTGCATTCTCCCTTTGTGTGTGTGTGCAAAGTCATTATCCGGTTACTTGCATGCAAGCGCAGCGCAGCACTACTCAAGTGGCATATACAATAGCATATTGCATCACTTGCGGCAAACACTGACCACAAGACCGCAAGCAAGCAAGTTTATGTAATCGACAATGAATTCATGTACGCGACAAACATGTCGGTTGAACTGAATGTAAATTCGTACATGCTCGCAAGTACAGAGAGAAGCGTGTATTTTTTTTTAGTGAATTTAATTGCAAATTCACGTTTCTTGCAAGTTGAGAAATTCAGTAAAATGAAAGATACGCTTAATGATTTTGAAGCGCGTAAAATATACACATTATTGCTTAGCGCAATAAGTTGAATGCATAAAATGCTAGCTAAATTTGCTGGAGCTGGATATCCGCTTTGTTATTTATTTCTATTAAATCTACAAGCGTTGCTGTAAATTACGCAACCGTGCGTCCAAAGTTGAAATTTTTTCCGCTGAATTGGTTTTTTTAATTTCGATTTCGAATCACAATTATTCGACTAATAGCGTTCCAAATCTTTTGTGTAAAATTTTGCAATTTCTCTGAATCAAAATACATCACAATTGAAATTTTGTTTATATGAATATTCAAATTGCGCTGAATTTAATATTAACAGTTAGAAAAAGTGTATTAATTTCATAAAGTGGATAGTAAGCTTCGCTGAATTTAGCTGAATGACGCTGAATTCAGCTGAATATGGCCAACATTTTTTGTAGACTAGACGAATTACTCGCATATTATTAGATTAGCTATTAAATGCTAACATCTTTTCAGAGTCCCGTGCAATATCTCGTTGGATTGCTGCTTTAGCTTATAATGATATATATTTTTATGCTATTACTGTTTACTACACACAGTGAGATCAGGCAGGCACCTAAGTGCAATTTTATACAACTTCGGCCACCACTACAATTGAGACTTTCCAGGCATTTATCAGCTGTCAGCACTTGCTTCGCATAAGAGAATCATAGCTGAATAATTGGTTGAAACACAAAATGCCTGAAAAGTCTGGCATGATGTTGCACGCCTACAAATTTATGTATACATATCGTTTCTTATACGTTTATTTAGTACTTTTAATAATTATCTGAATTTTGCATAAATCTGAAAATACTTCAGTGTAATAATTTGAAATTTAAAAGGCGCTGAATAAGCGCTTCTTTAATTTCCTAGGATTTTTGCTCAATAAATGCAACATTTTCTAAAGCGGATATATATTATTGTTGGTGTTTTTTTTTACTTATATTAAAAAATTAGTTGCTGAATTGAGCAGATTCACACTATTTTACATATAAGAGGCGCTGAATAGGCGCTTATACAATTTCCTAGAATTTTTTCCCATTAAATGCAACATTTTCTAGAGCGAGTAATTATTAATGTTGGTCTTTTTTACTTGGATTAATAAATACATAGCTGAATTGAGCAGAATCACATATTTTAAGTATAAAAGGCGCTGAATTAGCGGTTATACAATTTCCTAAGGTTTTTATCAACATACGCAGAAGCGAGTACATATGAATGTTGGTATTTTTACTTATATTAAAAAATTAGTAGCTGAATTGAGCTGAATCCCATTAAATTGCCTGATTTTACATATCGGCATTTAATTGATATATATACCACTAATATTCAATACACGAGCTTTGATGAATCTGTGCTGAATCGCTTACAATTACCCTTTCTTGCTAAAGAGTGTAAAAAATTACCAAATACAAGTATATTGTAAAGCACTATCGCAAGCGTAAAACTGGTCGCGTATCGATGGAAGTAATTGTTCAAATTTTGCTTTGAATTTTTTTCTCAACAAATGATTGTCACGTGCACACACAAATTGTTATTATCAAGTTTTGCTTTTCATGAAATTTTATAAAACAAATTATATATATACACAGTAACTTTCAACAATCATAAAAACGTTGTTGAAAAAACAACGAAAAAGTTTAAGAATTTATCGTGTATAAATATGTAGTGGTACTCGTATATATGTATATGTGAGTACATTTCTAGATACACACTGTCTGTTAGTTCAAAATTGCACATAATCACCAAATCCGATTGCGGCATAACTAATAATGTGCATTTTTTAGCCGTTAAACCACTCAAAACGCATCCCTTGCTTTTGCCTCCGCGTAAATAACTTTTATTTTCGTTTCTTACATAAGTAATTTGTTGGCATAAAACCAGTGTCTGCTTAGAATTTGTTATTACCTAAGTAAATACTTTACTTACTCCATTATGGAAGACGTGTCTATCTTTCTGCGTGGGGTGTGTATGTGTATGAATGTGCAACTATCTCCTGTGCTTGTCGGTGATGCTCCTCACGTACGCATAAACTGTACGTTGCTGGCATAAGACAACACAAACAAAAAATTGTATAAATACAAGAATATGATCCTAATGGCGAGTAAACTTTCATAATAGCGTTGGGTGGATAATCATCAAACCGCACCTTTACATGCTCTGCTGGCTTTGTGATTCTTGTAAAATTGATAAAAGTTTTTACACACACATTAAAGTGATTGTTTCTAGTTGATGGCGGATTATCAGTATTGGAATGTTACTTAATGCTAGAAAATTGGTTTTCTATGTATATTTGTTAGGTAAAAATTATTGTGTACATTTTTCTTGTTTCAAGAAATTACTAATATGAGTTATATATGCTCTGGTGTTAAGAGTTTTGAATTGAATATATTTCTGGAAATTTTTCAGTTATTTAGACAATGCGGTCCTGAATTCGAAATATTTTTTACATCACAGCCTTGTACCATACTTGTGTAGAGGTATTGAAAGCAATATCTTCTACAACTTTGTCTTGGTTATATAAATGCTCAAGTCGAAGTTTAATGTACTTAATTAAAATATCGATCGGTTTTAATTGTGCTATACTCTTTAGAAGAATTTTTGAAATATTTATGACTCACAGTTCGAAACCCCAACTGCTTTTAATTGGAATATGAGGTAAGGTTTGAGTTAAAGTATGAAAAATAATACTAACACCTGACGCTTGATTCTGAATTCTCGTAGTTACTGAGCAATCTAAGCAGCGATGTAATTGGCAAACCCAGGAGATTATTATCACATCTGCTTATAATGAATTTCAGTGGATATTATTGATTTTAAGGACCACTAAAGATTTTTGCATATATTTATTATCCTAGAAAGAGGTTATGTGCCTAGCTTAAGGCTCGTGAAGTCAAAAACGATTTCAATTATTTCCCTATTTAGTTTTGAAATAAATTTCCCAATCTCAATCTAAAAGCGTGTTCTGATCTTTTTTTAACTTAATAAATATACTTGTTTACTCCATGAAGACTTTTTGCTGATTAAGCATAAAATATTGTTGAACTTTTTGCCATAAAATATTGCAGCTTAAAGTCGTTGTATGCAACATAAGGCGCAAAATGCATATTCTATATACTATATATGTAAGTATGTATGTCAAGTATTTGAATGTAAGTAATCTAATCTTGTTTACCTGTTTTAGGGATCACAAGTGCAAAATCAGATTGCGCGCTGCCAAATGGAAGAGCAAGCAAAATATCATAAACTTCAAACTAAAGAAACTATATCACGTGTGTAAAAATGTAGCACACACACACACACAAACATTTAGAATATTTGCCCGCAAGCAGTTAAACCCTAAAATAGCATTTGTGCCACACAAAACTGTGACAAGATGTACAAATCTCAGCATGAAATGCACGTACATATGTGTACATATATTGTGTATATGTATATATACGCGGATATATATATATATATATATATATATATTGCAAGCGTATTTGTAAGAAAACCCGTAAAGCTGAATGGGATTGTGTGTTGACACCTTTTTATGGCAAAACGAAAATTGAATAAGCTGTGAGCAAAATTGCGTGGGATGCAGAAATGACTGTGCAGAGCAGCAGAAAAGCAAAGAAAGTGAATGGAAGTACTTGAAATATATACTATATAGTATATAATATACCGCAGGGTATTAGCAAGGCGTTGGATATTTTCAAACGTACTCTGACACTATCAAAACAAAGAAAAAACCAAGGCAGATAGTGCAAAGAAGGACATATTTGCTATGCAAATTTCACAAACGCACTCACACACACACACACGTAAAATCCTGTACATATGGATTTGTAAAAGTACCACACAGCAAGCAATAGCCACAGCTGCTGCGTGCCAACTGGGCTGCTGTGCTTTGTAAAGTTGCCACAAAAGGCAGAAAAACACGAGTTTTGCGGCAAATAGTGAAGAGCCAGTCACATGGGTACTTCTGAAGTTGGAGATATTTTTTTCTGCCGCTGTTAAAAATAAAATACCGCATAAGTTTGCATAACTAAAAGCGGTTTGGTTGCACAGTTGTTGGTACAAGTGTATATGTTACAACAAACAAAGTTAGAAGGAATCTGGTAAATGTCTGCACACATTTACATGCCACGGAAAACTAAATCATCTTGCATTCATATGCAAATAGACAGGTATGCCTAACATATGTACGATGGGAACACAAGTCGTATGCGGAAGAACACACGCACGGGCATATGTTATTGCGGCGTAAAAATATATATATAATATTTGTGGCGAAGCGCAGTCAGTGCAGTGAAATTGATAGTTTTCAAACATAAACACATAGTGTTATATAGTATTTGCTAAAGCTGAGCAGCGATTTTTGTCACAGACTAAAGAACCTAAACTACAGACCACACTTTGATTGCTTTTACACACTCGCAACATGTTGCTACGAAGTATAATAGTTTTGTTTAATTTTATCGCCAAGACAAATTGTCGTTTGTTCTCTCTTGGAAGCTTGTTTGCAACGTTTAATAATTATTTCTTTTTTAAAATTAATATTTCTTGTCTTGAGTTCCGATAATACAAAAAATTATACGCGTAAAATAGCGAACATATTTTAGTTAATATTTCTGATATTTGTATTTTTATTTTTTTATTTTTTGGTTTTAAATTTGACTTAAATCGACTTACTTTTATATACATGAAATCAATTAAATTCTTTAAATATTAACTTGGCAGAATCCTTCTTTAAGTTTCTACACAATTCTATGTGTATATGCAAAGCATATACCAACTAGTAACTCACTCAGTAAAAATATGTGAGTAGACAAACTGTCAATCAGCTTGTTGATTAGTTGTCAATCGATAAGTGATAGTAAACGACTTCGATTGACAAGCTATTTGTACTTTCTAATAACGACTTCGATTGACAAGCTATTTGTACTTTCTAATAATAGAACTATGCATATATTTTAAACATACACGTGTTATATCAATATTATTCATATTTAACAGTATTAAATGGTAGCTATGAACGGTGAGCGCTTGAAGAGTTGGCGAACTTGCAAACGAAATTTTTTAAATTAAATACCAAATGCTGATGCTTGCGAAAAAAATATTTATATATGTACAAATAAAAGAGTTAAATAACGCTCATGTGTTCAAAAAAAAATTTTGAATATTTTATCGGCACTTTTGCATAAAAGTGACACATTTGGTTAAGGTAAGCCTGCCATTTATCTTATACTCAACTGTTTGCTTATGAATATTTGTATCACTCTGGCATATATATAGTAAACTGTTAATCTTAAATATTTATCTGCAGCATCCTTATCATTTCAGTTTGTGGCGGTCTTCTATGCCAAAGTAATTTTTGTGCTTGTCATAATGTAAAACTACATACATGAGTTTATACGAGCATTAGGGTGAGTATACTTAAATGACAAAAATAATAATGTCTAACTATACCAACTGGAGATTCGTAGAAACGTAAAAATATCTATAATATACGTTATATATACATACTTTATGGTATGTATGCCCTTCATATACCATTTTATGAGAAGCGACTAATATTTCCAAGCATGCAATAAAGTTTAATCAAATTTTCATTAAAAAGTTGCGCTAGACTTTTTCACTTTGCCTTAATATTATATTTGTTCAATGCGCCGGGATGTAGGCAACAATTCACTGAGCATGGCTTTGATATTTTGTTCGGGTCAAATAGTATTGAGTGCAGATATTACAGCAATTGTTTACTTGTAATAGATAAATTAATAAAATATTTGAGTAATATACATTCAATAGCAATATATATATGAAATATTTGAGAACATTTATGTTATTCATTTGGACTGATCATGCTTTATATCATCATATATTTGAAACTAAAACTCGCTCTTACAACTTTCCTAGCTTTTAATCTTCTTAACGGCCCATCTTAATGCAGCGATACACATATTTTAACTATTAAACCACGATATGCTTATGCTCGTTTACTGACTCACTTTAGTTCCGTTTTGCCATTTTAAGTAATTCCCTTGACACAGCCCGCCAATTTGTTAGATTTTTGCTTTATTAATATAGCAATTAATATACACATCCAGCAGTCGGCGATACATACAAATATACATGCTCATTGAGCTATGTGCTGCATTTGAAGCCAAATTTTTATACCTTTTACAAATAAAAGCAACGAAGGTTTTATCACTAAGCAGTACAAAGAATATAAGTTTTCCGCGAATTTTTTTTTGTATTGCATCGCGATACATCGAAGCCAGGTCTAATATTATTTAAAGATTTCACGAGCTGCCTATCCAATTTGTAGTGTTCATTCTTAATTTATTTCATAATTCTAGTGTCTTAACTATTAAGAGTTAAGTCTCCTTCGAAGGGCTGATTGTTTTTATAAGTATCTTTTTCTAATAGAATACACTCAGGGTTTTTATATTCTGTATAGAGGGAAGAAGATTTGAAAAAAATTCACTCGAAATGTTATCTGTTCTCAGGTTCTCTGAAGTGTAACTTAATTAATCACAGTTTTTCAGTTTCAGTTACTTTTAATTAAATTTTATAATCTGGTCACCGAATTATTATAATATTGAGTTATTATACAATATTTACTTTTCTCAATCATATATCGTACATACTCACAAACACTGACGCCCTTTGTGCTCTCATCATAACAGTGATGAGTGAATGTTCATTACACCAGCCAGGGTTGTTGAAAATTTTGATTCGCCTTACTAGCAGCGGTTTGCGTAGGCGCTATGTAAGCTAAGCGTAATTCGGCCTCAACATTGATATATTATTTTTCATGTAGTAGTATATTTGTCTTCATATTTTTAGCGAGCAGCTGTTACTCATCGCTCGGAGATATTGAGCAAATAAAAGTCGCAATTATTTACTTACTATATTACAAATAGGCACAGCATTGAGCGACAAATGAGGCAATTATTTAAAACATAAATGTAGAAGAAGGATTCATAAGGATGAAGAGGACGTTTATTTTTGCAAATACTTTTGAATTAATGTTTTCACTGGAAGTACTGTTAATAACAAGGACATCTTCATAACATTGAGCAAGTAGATTTTTGGCTTTTTTGGTGTATATACAAGTATAACTCTATATGTCTACATATGTTAAGTCATATTTTGTTGTTAGCGCAGCACTTCTGTCACTTCGCATATGTGACACATGTCAACGAAGTGCCACACAAACAAAAGTGTCGTTACGTAAATGGCGCCATAGGTCAGATAAAGAGCGTCACTTAATCGACTTGTTGTGATCGCCAATAAGAAGCAACAATTCCTCTTACGAAGGCAACACTAAGCTTCAAAGCAACACATACTCACATATACATAAGTAGACAATTGCTTTTGTTTCATAAACTCACACATACATAGTCCTGCTAACAATTTGTGTGCCTTATTGCTTCGCTTTCTTAACTTTCTACTGTCACTTTGTTTATCTTTGCTTTCCCGCGCATTATGAGCGCTTAATGTTGTCTTTGTTTTAGTCTGCTGCGTTGTTCGGCATTATGACTGTTTGTTTTGGGTTTTTATTGCCACCACGCGGTGCGTACTTAAGTGTATATAAGTATCTATTTATTTTACAGCATGGTTGCGTATATGTGTTTCTTACCAGAATATGGCAGTACTTTGCTCATTCAACCAGCTGTTTGGCATATTACTCATACGCCCCATGTGCGCATTAGAAATTAATTAGCCACGAGTGGCTGTTTGGCGGCTAGCAGCGTGTTGCCATAGCAACTATAGACCTAGTAGTGCATTGCTTTGGTTTAGCGGTATACTTATACTTGCATTAGAGTTTAAAAGTGGAAAGTTTATTAATGCAAAGAAATTCTTTTAAAAACATATTTTTGAGCTTAGTTTTAAATGTTTGCGTTTTGAATGAATTTTGTATGCTCTGGAGCATGGCAGGGCTACTTTTGTGCACATAGAATGCTTTAGATAAATGTTAGAGCAATATTTATTGTTAGCTATAATTCCTGAATCAGTTAACTTTTTGGTAGCATAAACTTTACTACTTTCGCTCTAAACCTTGTTTACTATTTGAGAGCTTACAGCCACTTGTGAATTGCAAAAATCGATCTTTTCTTTCAAATTTGTATCGAGTGTAAAATTATATGAGAAGTTTGAATAAATAAGAATTCTGATAAAAATTTCAACTTTCAGCTTACTGAATTGTAAAATTTTCTACAAATAACGACTTCTTTTGGGGAGACGCCATTTTATTCAAAATCAAAATTTTGCATAGTCGTTCGACTATTACTTGCATTTATCTATTGTTATAATTAATTGTTTACGAGTTTTGGAAGTGAGAATTTAAGCAGTAAAATCTTGCTCAACGCCAGACGCCTATTTTTTGAAGGTCCTCTTGGAGATCAGCTACGCAAACAAGGGAATTCCAAAATTTTTTAAAATGCATCGCTGATTATTATAGTTAAGCTGCTGTAAATATACATTGCTTTTATTTACTTATTAAATAAAATGCCTCTTTAAAAAAGAAAACAAAAAAAAAAAAATCAGAAAAAACAAATATTTTTCTGACTTGCAAGTTCATCATGTTTAAATTTAAGTATTATATTTCCTGTAATAAAAACCATTTATTTATAGATTTCTAACAGCTTTCATTCCATTTCATTTGCATTCCACCTTTCTATGCTGTGCATAAAATTTCTATCGCTTGGCTGCCTTTGCATGAAAAATTGCTTCCTCTCAACTAACCTCTATTAAATATATATGATAAATGTTATTTACATCTCCAACCAACGCATATAAATATAAATCACAGCGCTTTGTCATGTAAATCATGGAATCAGTGGCCACAAAATCACTACTCACCACCACCCAAAGATATGTGCGTGCGCATGAAAATTTAACTGCATAAGCCTATTAACTTAACCGACTACAAACTGAAAGAAAATAAATATTGCCCTGTCTGTCTGGCTGCTATGCTGATTTAAGTTATTCACTTGCATAATAAAATATTTTTTACCGAAAAAGGACAACGAATGCGATATGAGCAGAGCAAAAAAGTATCTGCATATATGGATAAATAGCTTTCCGGTCTTCCATTAACTGTCTGACCACACTGAGCACCTATAACCACTAACAATTCAACATATCCCTTTTTCATTCATCCTTTCCGCTATTTTGCATAAAATATGCAAAACAATTTCGGTCAATCGTTTTGCAATATACTAGACACAAATTTATATATAGACATAGCAACTTGAGTCATTTAGTAGCGATATGTATAATGCTTGTGTTGTAAATATATACCCAGCAAGCAATAATGGATGAATTCACATTGACCCAGGAGTCAATAAAATAACTCCTGGGTCACGCGAGATTTTTAATCAGTGAGATCATTTAATTTTAACGCTTATTATGTGTAATAATTATTTTTTATAAAGCTTTGCACAGAGTATTAATATTTGGCGGTTTGGAAAGAGAAAGATAAATAGCGTAAGAGAGAGAGAGAGAAAAATTCGTTTTTCATACAAGGCTTAACACAGGGTATTAAAATTTGACGGTGTCGATAGGGAGAGAGAAAGAAATATACCTATTTATATATATATATAGAGAGAGGAAGATATATATATATATCTTTATAGAGAGAGAAAGAATGATAGTTTTGTTGACATAATGCTCGGAAGCTAAGTAATGGCACAACACCGGATTTACTTTTACTTTTCAATTTAATAGTAAAATATATATTGGGTGTATGCACTAATTCGTGCGGTTTTCTAAGAGAGGGATCCACTAATATTATTTCGCGTCGTATTCATCTGTGGCTATATTCATTTCAAAGGTACTGTCTTTTCGCGTCGTTTTCAGTAGATGTCATTTGTTTTAGCGTGAACAACAATTTGTTTCATTCATTTGAAAATGTCGAAATTTGCACCAGATAAAGTGTTTTTGCGGGGAGTTCTTCTTAATTATTTTAACATGAAGAAAAGTGCTACCGAAAGCCATTGTATTTTACTGGACGTTTATGGTGACCATGCTTTAGCTGAACATTTAAAAGTGGCAATTTCGACTTAGACGATGGAGAACGACCCGGACAGCCAAAAAAATTTCAAGACGAAGAATTGGAGACATTGCTCGACGCAAATGCATGCCAGACGCAAGAAGAACTTGCAAAAGTATTAGGAGTTGAGCATGCAACCGTTTCCAGATGATTAAAATCATTAGGATTCAGCCAGACGCTTGGAAATTGGGTGCCTTATGCATTAAAGCCAAGAGACGTCGAACGTCGATTCTGCGTGTCGGAAATGTTGCTTCAACGCCACCAAAAGAAGTCATTTTTGCATCGGATTGTCTCTGGCGATAAAAAATGGATTCATTATGATAACCCAAAGCGCAAGAGATCGTATGTGAAGCCCGACCAACCATCAACATCCACGGCAAAGCCGAATATTCATGGTGCCAAGGTTATGTTATGTATTTGGTGGGACCACAATTGTGTGCCCTATTATGAGCTATTGAAATCGGGTCAGACGATCAATAGGGACCTCTACCGAAAACAATTGATTCGTTTGAAAAAGGCCATCGCAGAAAAACGACCAGAATATGCGACCAGACACGAATCAATAATTTTTCATCATGATAACGCTCGGCCACATGTTGCAAGGCCAGTTAAAAACTATTTGGAAAACTGTGGGTGGGAAATTCTATCTCACCCGCCTTATAGCCCATACATAGCAACTTTTAGGACAGTGTAGTACTTTAAAAATGTCGCCTATTTTGTGTTTGGTCCTAAGCCATTAGTCAACTGGTAGAACAGTGACAACAAAAATGCTTTGTCAATTATTTACTTTTAGAATAAATTTGCAAAGCTGAGCTTCTTTGAATGATTTTGACTGGCTCAATTTCCTTTAAATTGTTTACTCTCAGCAATTAGTAAACTATACTTAGCCTGTATAGAGAACGTATATATTATATTATATGTATGTATAAACAACCAGTTTTTCAATTTATCATAGAGACTATTTATAAATTAAGAGAACCTATGAATCTTAGCGTACAAACTCGCTTTACAAAATTTACAACTAACGTTTACTTGGCATACGGACTCTGGACCATCGTAAAACGTAGCGTCTTAAATCATATAAGTAACACAAAGAATTTGAATGTGGGCTACCTGCGGCGTATGTATGTACTGCCAACTCAAAGGCAACCGCATGCTTCTGCTTTCAGACAACATTCCGCAACACGATACTTACCTTCAGTTGCCGCGTCTCAAAGGTAGTCTTCGAGGATAGCGATGACGTGGAGAGATGCGAGGGCGGTGGCAGTGGCGCATCGTCGAAGAAGCGATTTTTATAGTAGGAAGAACTGGCAACGGCCATCAGGTTGTGATGACTGCGATGCGAATCGGCACGTGTCAGTGTGGCAGGTGGCGGCGGTGGTAAGTGATTGTAATCACTATTATGTGAACACTGGTTCAGCGTGTGTGGGCGATATGTTGGCTGTGTTTGTTGTTGTTGCTGTTGCGGTTGTTGTTGCGCTGGCAGGTATACACTGTGATGACTACCGTATGACTGATGTGCCTGTTGCTGTTGCAAGCTCACTTGCGGCAGCTGTGCTGGCTGCAGTTGTTGTTGTTGCTGTTGTTGCTGCTGCTGTACCACAAACTCAATCGGATGTTCACATTGACAGCGTCCACCATCGCGCGTTGAACGCTCCTCAACACTCTTGCTGGCGCCCAGGTGACGCTTGCGTGCCGTTATGTTGGGCGGATGTGGCGGTGGCGGTGGTATGTCTGCGGGCGTGATGAAGGTGCGACCGCCAGTGCTTGAGGTGGTTGCATTCGCGCCCGCGATGCTGGCTTCGTTGAGTGTCACGGCACTTATGCCGATATCTACACCGCCAATATCAATATTATTGCAATTATTGTGCGGTGTTGCGTGTTGGTGTTGTTGCTGTTTTTGTAGTGCTTGATGTTGCTGCTGTTGCTTGCTGTCGTGTGGCCAGTAGAATTCGGTGAATTCATCGAATGTAACTGTCGGTCCGCCGCTTTTGCTCAACTCAGCGCCAGCAATGCCAACGCTGCTAGTGCTGCCAACGTATAACGGCATATTGCTGCTGGCATTTACATGGTTGCCGACGTGGTTCGCATGTATGCTCACGTTGTTGTTGTGGTATTGATATTGTTGCGGCATTGGTGCAGCGTAGGTTGGCTGCTGTTGCTGTTGTGCCAGAGACAGCTGTTGTTGCTGTTGTTGTGCTGTGGTCAAATGTTGCTGCATTGGTATGCGCATAGCACAACGTTGAGATTGCAGTGTTGATTGCTGTGGATGTTGTAGCAGCAATTGTTGCTGTTGTTGCTGCTGCTTCTGCTGTTGTTGTTGCTTGCAATGATGAATATATGCGTGTGTGGCTGGAAGATACTTCACGTGCGTTGAGTTTGTTTTCATTTTTTCGTGTTTGTTTTTTGTAGTTATTGGTTTTTCAGTATTTGTTATGTGTTGTTTTTGCATTTACCAACACATATGTACACCAATTTATTGTTGTTATCCCAGTTATGGCAGCCGCGTGATGCGTTAAAAATGAAAATATCAATCATTTCTTTTATGTTTCTATCTTTTATATTGTGGATTTATGCTACTTTTCACTTTATTGTGTCTGTGGCTGTTGTTTTTGTTTTGTTGTTGTACATTTTTGTGGTATATTTATTTTCGTTTACATGTATTGAGTTATTAAAGCAATCGTATGCACTAACAAATATATTGAAACAAGAGAATATATCAACATTTAACTATAGTCTATAAAAATAACAAAACGTGGCGTGGTGATACCATAGTGGCGCAAGAGCTGAAATATGCTGGAGGTGTAGTGGATTGTGCTGGGGGGAAATATTGGCTTGTGTACACTGTGCATGCCATGCTTTCATTTAAAAATTATTTTGCTTCTTTTTGCGCAAGTTTTTTAATATTCGTCTGCATTTGTTTTTGTCTTTTGGGTAACTGCATGCCATCAAACAAACAAAAAAAAAAACAAGAATACATATGTATAAATATGCAAAAAAGTATTTTGCGGCTTCAATTACAACAAAGTAACACAAGTTTTATATGTGTATTTGAATAAAAATTAAAAAAAATACAATAATTTTGACAAAAACAAAGCGTAAGTCTCTCAAAACTATGCTGCTGTGTTACAAACTATAGAATTTTATAGAGTAGCGGCAATTTTAGCAGCAAAGTGACATAAATGCATGAAAATTGAAAAATAAAAATGCAATAATTTTTTGTTTTAAATGTTGTTTATTCAATTTGTATTTTTTTTTGTGTGCTTACTACTAAATAACAATAAAATAACTCGCATATATTTGGTAAAATTATTAAAAAAATAGCAAATAAATAAAAAATATGTAAGCTTTAAATATAAGCTTTGATACAAATATAAGCTTTCATACAAAATAGTTAAAATATAACACTTCATTACACCAAAGTCAGTTATTTATAAGTCACCCATAGGGTTGACGTGATTTTGACAGCTTGTGGCGGCCATATTTGTTTACGCATTTGTGTCAAATTTTGCTCGTGTGATTCAGAAAACGCAATTGCATCCCCAAAAATTGACCGTTAGAGCGAATTGTGGTATGGCGGTATCATCGTGCTTTATTTCTTTCGAAATGAGACGGGAAATGTCGTTACCAGTAATAGCGAGCGCTATAACACGATGTTAATTGACTTTTTTTAATGCAATTTGATGAAATCGACTCTTTTTCAAACTAGACGGTGCGCCGCCTCATGTTTCTAGTCTAAACATAGACACATTGCGTGCAAAGTTTTTACGGGTCGTTTATTTCATGAAATGGTCCAGCCAATTGGGCGCCAAGATCATGTCATTTAACGCTTATAGATTATCTTCTCTGGGGGTATATTAAATCAAAGATTTACATCAATCAAGCAGCAACGCTCACGTATAAATAAAATAATAATATTTCTCTTTCTCTTTGACTCTGAACAGAGTATATTAAGTTTGGAATGAAGTTTGCACCCAAAAGGAAACGTCGGAGATTCTACAAACTAAATACATATATAAATGAATAAATTTACAGCGTGACGAATGAGTCGCCTTATATCGGCGTTTAGATATACGCGAACTAGACCCCTAGTTTTTGAAATATCGATCTACAATTTTGCACACGTCTTTTGCTCTCTAATAAGCTGATGATTGTCAGAACCGCCGTTATCGAATCACTACAGCATATTGCTGCCAAACAAACGTATCGATCAAAATAAAGTACTTGAATGGAAAACTTTATTATTTGATAAGATATTTTTTAAGAAATTTGTCGCCGATTATTTTGTTAGCTAACACTATTATCCCCGAACATAGTGTATATTTCGCATATAGCTGCCATATAAACTCACCAATTAAAACTAACATAAATAACTTTTTATACACTTTTATGCTATAAGGAATGCAGCTGTGAAGTGTATTATAGCTTCTATGCAGCCAAAGTTACCGTTTCCTTGTTTTTATAAAATCAAACGACTCCATAAAGAAGCGAGCCGTCGTCTATTAGACGTCAGGAAGATTATGTGTGCGCTCTAAGAAATCTCAATCAATTTTAATTGGCTGGTTATTATAATCACTTTCCACCTCAATAAACGAATTTTTAGCGGAGGAGACGTTAACGCCAGATAACTTTGCCTGAGCGTGTGCTCAGTATTAAGTGCATTCCACACTATATAGTTTTTTTAGGTTAGAGTAATAGTCATATAATATTTTGAGTTTCATTCAATAGTTTTTCCATATCAAGACTAGATGTACGCCCTCTCTAACAACTGTTCTATAATACGTTGAAGGTCACTAAAGGGCAAGAGGGCAAATTGGCATATGTACGCTTTTAATGCCACTTATATTTACAAAACCAGAATTAGGAAATTCATTAGCAACTACTTATGCTTGAAACTGTCACCTTTATGGGCAATACTCCTATGAGCTAATACACTAAGTCTTAGGTTCCTTTTTTTGAAAGAAGAAATTAAGTTCTCTAATTAGTTCTATTATCTTGCACAAATATCTTTAAATGCACACCCAAACTGTCAGATTTTAGCTTCTCCTTGTGGTTATAAAAATTTTCCATTAAATACTTGTGGCAATTATCTCAAAAACAAATAATGTTTTCTTTCTCTTTAACTCATGCATTAAGAAAAAGTTCAAGTGAGACATTTATAAAATGACTTGATGTAAATAATATAAATAAATATATATAATATATGAAAATTAACATAAGCTAGGAATTAAGTTCCTCTTTATGGCAATAATCCTTTGAATACAGCTTTATAAACGAATAAAGCGCACACTTACATTGCGCTGCGAAACACATACACACAAGCGCATGAGTGTTAAAAATTTCACACACTTAAATGCAGTAGCGGAAATCAGGGTCACCAACACAACCAACAACAACATTTATCTGCGCTACTAAACTTCTTAGCGAATACAGATCTGCAAATTATTTTCTGGTACACTGCCAAGTGGACTAACGAGAAACATGCGCTCCATTGCGGCGCTGCATCGAGTTGCGGCGTCTCATACGGCAACCGAATTTCCTTGATCCTTTATTTGATTATCATTAGTGAGTTGGTGCTGCAGTAGCGGCAGCGTCGTAGAGGAAAAGCGGCGCAGACATGCAGGCGGACAGACAGCGAAGGAAGCAAAAAAAAAACAAAACTTTGAGCGTATCAAGCATAGAAAGCACTCACACACACATACATATACAGCAACATGCATGTTCGTGTGCTTGTGTGCTGGCACAAGTACTAATGTGTTGGCAACGACATGTCTGACCAACATTTCGCCTTCAACCAAAGCTTTGTAGGGATTTCTATTGAGCATGTATTTGTGCCACAATCATGTCTTGCACATGCAGCTATAAGTATATGTAGCTGTGTGTGTGCGATAGTAAAGCCGTCAGTGTGTTTGAGTGCATTCTTACTCTGCTTTTGAAGGCTAATGCAGGCTTTGAGTAGCGCTGGTCTGGCCTGGCCTTTTGAGACACGACATTCCATGCTGCAAGAGCGGCAGTGTATGAATCAAGGTTGCCGACATTGCATAATGGGCATGGTAAGGATTCTTGTAATGCACACACGCGCACACACACACACTAGCATTAGCATGTATTTGCATATAAGCAGCCGGTTTATAGCTGCGATAAATGTTTGTGCTGCTGTGCATATTTTAATTTTGTCAAAGACGCTTGTGGGCTTGTCAATTGCAAGCGCAGCGGAAACAGCAACAGCAAAGTAGAAATGCAAAGCGAACAAAAACAAAAAAAATAAACTTGAAAATATATTAAATAGCAAAATAGGTAAATAAAGAAATCGTTCAGTTTACTTGTGCAACTTCGACCTTTGCAAAGCAAGCAAATTTATTTCACTAAGTCTGTAATTATCAATTTATCTTACTCTCTTCCCTATCGCTATTCCCTTTTTTGTACATGGTTGCATTTTGTAATTTCCTTTCGTTCATTTGCTTTGAAATTAATTGCGGCTTAACTTGACGTCTACTGCCAATTACTCCTAGCCACAATTAGTGCCACAACAACAGCAAAAAAGCACAACTACCTACTAATTTATTTCTTATGCATGTATTTCGGTTTTGTTGCTGACGGAGGCAAATTGAAGCAGGCAAGCAATAAGTTCGCAAATCTGACAAATAAAATATTAAGCAGGCAATTGTGGTTGCTTACCGAGGCATTAGTAGCTCAATAATACAATTTGTGCCAAATGGTTCAGTAAGCTCTATTGCTACCAATTTGTAACCGAAATCCGATTAGTTTTATTTATATTTTTTTTTATTGTGAGAGTGAAATACGTATCATGATAAATAATACGACAAATAGACACACAGTATTTTTAAAGTGTTTACAACTTGAAAATGATAATTCTGTGGCTTCCATTATTTGCTTGGATCAGCTCAATACATTCATGATTTTGGACTTGAAGCACGTTACCGCCCATTCGTTTCAAAGTATATAACAGACTGAAAATAATCGTTACTAAAAATAATAATAGTACGCTGAATATTTGGTTTTTGCTTCCAAAATGAAAATACTTTCTCAAGAGAAGAAGATATGAGACAATTGAGGTCATCATGACGAAAAAATTTCCATTTCCGTATTCCAATTCTTATTAGCACCCTCCTTTGACGAACTAGCCTTGATTGTTAGCATTAGCTCGTCAGATATCTAATATCTATACGTATGCATGTGTTAAAGGCTGCTGGTTATAGACTACTGGCAAGTTTTTTCTCAATCTCTACTATTGCGTCAAATTTCATAACAATGGTAAACTCTTAGTAACTCTTATTCAGTTGTGAGTTTCAAAAAATATATTTTTTTCATATATTATCGAATTTACATACATCTCAAAATATTCTCTGAAAATTTGAAATTGATCCGGCAAATAGTTTCGGAGATATAAGCGCATTTATGAGAATTTGTGTTATCGGCTCGCAAAACTTTAAACGCGACACGATGTTTTCAGCGTCTGTGAGGTAGACTTTTTCGAAACGGTTGGACTGATCGGCTTAAAATATTCACAAGAAAGACTATCTTAGTTATATTTGTCAGTTTGTAATCGAAGTATTTTTTGGCAATTATTTTCATATTGTTATAATAAGTCCGATTTTTTGAGTGAAGAGAAATTTTTTCACGAAAAACGTTTTTTTTTTTTGGGAAGTCGCCACTTGTCAAAAATATAAATTTGACTAGTCCTGCGATCATTACTTGTATTTATTTATTGTAATTATAAAATTCTTTTGGTTTTTGAATTTCAGTTAGATTTAAGCATAAAAATCTTTCTCGCGGAAAGGAGGTTTTCCTGAAGATCGGCTACAGCAACAAGCGAATGCAAAATTTTTAAAAATTAATAGCCGATTTTAAAATACATGTGATTCTGTGTATAAATATTTTTTATTTATTTATTAAAGCAAATACTACTTAAAAACAAATTTACAGAAATTGTTGTTTTTTCTGGCTTAAAAGTGAATGCAATCTTTTAAGCGAGATGCACATTCAATTTGCCTGAAGCATTGAGTTGATTTGGTTTGGCGACGATCACTGTCAAACTTTTAAGGACCATGATTGAAGGTTTATCATATGCTTCAATTAGTAAGCTGTACTCATATATATTGGGTTTAGAAGATAATTGTGAGCGCTATTGTCAGACCATTGCCGTAATTTAGTGAGAGAATTTCAATTACAGTGTGAACAAGGAAGCAAACGTTGATCTTATGTTGGTAAAGTTTAAATATTATTAAGCATGTAATTACCGGAATAAGACTAACGCTATGTCATTGGTCAAACTTAAGAGTAAGTAGATTGTGGGATAGCTATAATATGCTGTCAAGGACTAAAATATTCAAATAAGTAATAAAATGCGTAAATATTTAAAACAGAAGAAGAAAAAACAAACTAGACTATAAATAGTCTCTCAACTGCAGAGGTTTAATACTAAGTCTTATAACTTTTAAGTATTACTTAAAATAAAGTGTGACAGGTAACTGGTGTTAACTGCTATATAACTTACAAAAGCGAATGAAAGTTAACAATAAGTGCAAACATTAGCTTAGTAATCGACTAAGTCATGCCAAAAACATTAAAAAAAAACAATAACTGTGCATACAGACAAAAAGAGCAAAAATCAAGCATAAACGCCCAAAAGTATGCTAAAAGAAGTTAAGTACAGTTATTAACATAAAAATCGTAATACGTAAATAACAGTAAAGCGGTAATGCTATGGATTATGCATGTAAGCGTTGTACTTTTTGACTGCAGACTTTAGTGTACGAATATAGCATAAGTGTGTGTGTATGTGTGTATATAGATTGGTGACAATGTGACAGCGCAATTATTACGATATTGCGCGATGCGCTGGCATTCAGCCAGAGCAGTTGGCTGCCAAGGCGTACCTACCTGATCGTTTGCTGGCGTCGGTGCAGCGGGCATTTGCGACATTGGCAACGCGCTGGCTGGTGCCGCCTCAGCGGTGACTATATCGTTGGTCGTTGACATTTTGCTGGTGTGCGCGATTTTTATTTACAGTTTTATGCGTTTTTAAATTTTTTTATATATTTTTTTGTTGTAAATTGTGTATGTTGTTTGTTGTGTCGTAGTACTTTCTTTCAACTGATTTGTTTGATTTATTTATTTATTTTTAGTTAGTAAATTTTAATAATAGTACTTCCTTGGTTTGGTAAGTTTTATGTGTAAAAAATGCTTAACATTATTATAATTTTTTTTGTTGCTTTTCACTTGTTTCACTTTCCGCCAGCGTTTATTTAAGTAAATTGCTTTGATTTATCAATTTTCAAGCGTGTGTGTGTGCTTTGTTGTTATTTTATTTCGTTGCTGTAAAATGAGAAAAAGTGGAAGAGAGAGATGTGCCAAAATTAATTGCTGTGCTGACAATTTTCGTTAGTTTTTTGCGGTACCTCCACTTTTCGCCAACGCCAAATTTCACTCAAGTGCTTCGCAGTAAAATGCCATTGTTTAATGAATGGCGATGTCGCCATATTCAGATAATTTGACTAATATAAAATGTTTTGTTAAAAAAAAATATATATAATTCAACACTAAATATAGTGGAAACCCATTCAAATATTATATTATATATAAAGCAGTAAAAAACACAAAAACAGAAAAAAGTTTTGAAAATACCCAAAAAGTTATTTTTGAAAGCATGATGCTGGTAACGATAGAAATTATTTTACTACGACTTAATACCTTCTTCAGGGTATACGAGTAAAAATGTAAGTGAACCTGCTTTTTTTTATTTATTCTATGCTGCCATCGTACTATTTAGGCTCAACTGACCGTTAACGTATATGTGCATATGTGCATATGTGTGACCAAACGAATAAATTACAGAAATCGTAGTAGTGTTAAACCCATTTCATTGGTACATAAATAAATGAACTAGCAGCAATAAATGCTAACAAGTAACAACAATTATATAAATATAAATATCGCATATGATTTTTTGTAATTATTAGAAGAACTGAATTCATTTTAAAGCATTTTTATAATACTGTATTTGAAGCAGTAGTAGTCCGCCCGAGCAAAGCAATGCCGAAATGAACAATAGAATTTTTAATTGAGATGAATTTTAATACTTTTGAACATTTATTGTTAAGAATACTTATATAATATAAAAGTCAACTAACTAAATTTTACATTTTTCTGATGAAAACTTAGAAATGTTACATTTGTAATGAAAATAATATTATATTGAGGACGTTTGGATTGTGTGTATATTGGTAAATAAAATGAAGTATAGCAATATGAAGCATTTAGTAGTGGTAAAATACCAATTATTATATATTTATATATATATATCTATTTATATATTTTATTTATTATACAATATATTATATTTATATATACGACGTCACAGAAAATCTTAACTCAGCGTTATAGTAAAATTTTAGCAAAAAGGGTCATCGGAGCATAATGCCACCTAATCAACAAAGATTGAACCGCATTACGTTTTCTATTGATTGAAATAAATCTCTAGCATAATATGCGACTAAAAATGAGTGAGAGTGCGGCTAAAGCCCAAATAGAAATAGAAATAAAAATAATATAGCAAATATTGACTTTCATCAAAGAAAAAAAAAACATTGCTGGTTGACCAGCGGCGGCAATGCGTCCAAACAATAGTAATATATATCTGCAATAAGCAGGTGGATTTGTGTATTTGCATGAATGCCAAATGAGTATGTATTAGTGACAAATCGCGCTAATATAACACAATAAATTTCCTACTTAATTGTTGTTGGTGAACCAATAAAGAGCAGACAAGCAAGCCAAATGTTGAATGCACAACAATAGAGAGTTTTTTGCTGAATGTATGTAGCGGCTTAGGAGGAAAAGTGTGGAAGTAGATATTGAGAAATGTACAATTTTGTGACGGTAAATGTGTGAAATATGGTCAATTAGTCGGTCGATTGCACATGACCGATCAAATAGGCTTTTTATCTAAGATTCTAAACAATATTTTCGAAAAATTGTAGCCAAAGCAATCCAGAGCTGCGGTAATTACATTTTCACAATTACATTCCAGTCGTGATTAAGTTCAGAAACCGGCAAGAAATTATTAAATTAAGCATCTATACTCAAAATTCAAAGCCAATCCATGAATAGTTGCTTGTACCAATATCACTTCTACATATAAGAATTCTATATTTTATTGCATATATTTTGTATACCCTGTACAGTGTATATTAAGTTTGCCACAAAGTTTGTAACAACCAGATGGAAAAATGGGATATCCTATAAAATATATATTAGGGTAGTTTGCTTAGCCTGAGGGTAAAATCTGTAAATTAGAAAAAGAAAACTTTTGGACAAAAAAAAAATTTTTTTAACAGCTCAGCTCAACTCAATTTTAAAGTAAATTTCAAGTTAAAATTTTTAAAAATTTTAAATTTTAAAAAATTACCGAATATGACGGTTTCTGAAACAAAATTTATTTTAACACTTAAGGAAAGCATATTGTCATTTAAGACCTTTTCTAAAACTCCATTATTGACCACAAAAAATATTTTTAAGTAGATAACTTTTAATTGACCAGAAAGAGGACTCTCCACAGCTTCTAGAAAACATATCAAAAATTTTTTACGAAATAAAAATTTTAACTCGAAAAATTACTTTAAACTGCGTGGGTTCCTCTAAATGTTAAAAATTTATCTTTTTTTGTCCATAATTTTCTTTTTTTTTATGATTTACAAATTTTACTCTCAGGCTAATCAAAAAAACAATTTTTTTTCGCTCCACCCTAATATATACATACATATGTAAATAATCAGCGTGTAGAGCTGAGTAGACTTAGCCATGTCCGACTGTATGTCTGTATATACGCCAACTAGTCCTTAAGTTTTTGAGATATCAATCTGAAATTTTTAATACGTCTTCAAGAAGCTGCTTATGTATCGGAAACGCCGATATCTAACTACAATAACACTTAGCTGCCATTTAAACTGACCGTTCAAAATCTACTTTTTATAAGGAATCTTTTTGTATTTGTGAAGGGCATTTATTATAGGTTCGTTGCAATCGAAGTGAACGCTTTTTCTTGTTTTTTCATTTGTTTTCTATATCTATTCCAACATATTGCAGCTCATTATTGTCGATCGATTTTCCGGGCCACAACAGCTACATGTTTGTGCGACCGCAGCGGCTCATTCACTTCACTGATTGCTTACTTAGCATTCTGGCTGATTGAATAGTCGGTTGACCTGCGGCTGTAACAACAATTCAAAGAATATTTTACAACCACGCAAACGCATGCAAACGCCATGATTCCGTGACAGTAAGGTGGCACCTGACACCACCCACACACATTAATGTATATAAACACATATAAACATACATATTTTCGTATTTTGATTGAGCTTAGCAGCTTTGAATGACTTAGTAGACCAAGCGCCTGATTGACAGACTGATTGACTAAGTGGTTTAGCTGACTTGTCGGCGGCATAGGCTTTTCATTTTGTGCTAATAACTAAGTGCAAACTAAATAAAATACTTATATTTATGTATGTTTGATAAATGCCAAATATTGTGCGGCTGTGGCTGAGCTGTGGGCATCCGCTTTGCGTTGTTGTGCGAAAGTTCATTGATTTACAAACATAAACTATCTCTCTGCTATAACTCTGCTAATATTTATTACTATCTGATATGTTTTATTTGCTAAGGCTTAATTTTATTCGGTGACCAATAAATGCGTATGGCGAAAGTGCGTGGGCAATTCAAGTACAAATTGTTGCGCGAAATGAGTTGAATGAGTCTGGACGCAGTTCAGTTTGCTTTGCTGTTATAATATAATATTTGGTGTCTCACACATTCGCACATTGAATACTATATATTGAATATTATATATTGTATGGCAGCATTGGGTTTTTTATTAATTTTCCAATTCATAAGGAAACACACAAAAAGTATGTAGTTGTTTGTGGATATATATATGTGTATGGGTGTATGTAGCGGGAAAACTTTATCTCATTGCGGTTTATTGTTTGCGAATATGTGTGTGCGTATGTGTATGTAGCAGAGATAATACTATTGGCTATGTGCATATTGAAACAATTACTATAATTCTTTAAGAAGATTTATTATAAAATTATGCAGTAATAGGGTTGCCGTACGCAACAAATACAATAATTATGGCTTACTTTTCAAAATTTTGCAAATCACTTAAGTGGAAATGACAAATTTTTGGCTTGAAAATATTATTTTTTTTCGCTATGAATTTAATTATAGGGTTGCCATTTTCTTAGGAAACGTTACTGAGCATGTAATGCTATAAAAATATTATATGAGTAAATATTATTAGAATTAAAAGCAATCTGGAAAAAGCGACATTGAATTAGTACTTAAATTGTGACAAAATTTCTTGAAGAAATTCTTTACAGATATCGTCGGACATCTAGCCTATAGAAAGTATAGTCAGGAAATGGCTACTAGACTGTCTTTCCAACAATCTGTTTAAAATAAATAATATTTATTAAATATGCTGGTTAATACAGGGCTAGAAACGCCAGAAACTTATTATGGAAATTTAATATTAACGCTCTCTGTGGGCTCAGGCTTACTTCAATGCACGTGTTTCGTTCATTGTGAAGCAAGAATGTGTAATTTTCTTGACTAGTCTACCAAATTGAATTGTTTGATATCAAAGTAGCTGCTACGAGATTATTTAAGTTGCTAAGTATTAGCCGATAGGGCTAGCGTATTGATAGCTCATGTGTAGACAATTTGAGGACATGTTGAATGTGTTACCTCAAACACTAATGCCGGCTATATATTATATAATATGTATTCATGCAAAAAAAGTCATGTAAAAAATAGTTCGAAGATTAAAGAAAAATATTGCAGTCAGTAATTTCTGCAGGGTGAGTAAATATTTGCATAAATATTTCCATGCGGTATATCACACATTGTCTTTAAAACTTTTTTTTTCTGACTGTGCACCATCATATTTACCTATAAACAAAAAAGTCACAATAAATTTCTATTATTAATCAAGGACGGGAAACCTATAATGCAACCTTAAGTTGAAAAGTGCAATAAATTCAAGTTATAGTGGGAACAGCAGCTAGGACTACCCGCCCAACCAACTGTCAAGCGTTACCATATTGTTGTTACTACTTAAATTTCCAAGTGCTTAACACTGTAATACTTTGTGTACCACACTTTATCTTTTCATACTTATTTGAATATTTTGTGCATTATCTGCCATTAACAACAATAACGAAGATTGATTGAACCCTTTAAGGAGCCACTCGCTGACAGTTTCAGTTTGGCACAAAGAGTGATGATTAACTCTCCATTTGCTAACCCCCGCTGTTCATTGTTATGCTTTCAACTACAGCATTTAAATTAACCAACACTGAAAAATAGTGAAATATAGTTTACAATATTGAAAAGAAGCATATTCGCCTCCGAAGAGAGAGTTGAGAAGCAATAGTAGAAATAAACAACCACTTGAGATACTCGCCATTCATTGACTTCTAAGCGAAACGTTTTCTACGTGGCCATTTTATCAAGTGTGCACTCAACTCAACTCATTTCCGCTGGGAAAGCAACGGCAATGCAGCTGCGAGTAGGAATTTGAACTCATTCGTTTGCAGCTTAAACTGTATGCCGCAATCGTTGCTGTTACCGTTCGGCACGCAGTAAAGCTCAATTTAAGTTTTAGCTGACACAGCTCAGTGGAAATGGTGAGCAATGAGATCAAGCACTTACATACATATTATACATACCTATACAGTTGTATAAATAGAGAAATAGACGATTTTCTGTTTGCGTTCGCATATTTGCACTGGCACTGGCGTCTAGCCGCTTCAAGTTGAAGTTGCCGGAAGTGGTTCCACATATTTTAGCTACTTAGATATTTTAAACTGAAGAAGTGCACTCATGAGATGCTTCAACATTTTATCAAACGTGAATATTCGCGAAGTTTCGCTGAAGGATTGCGGCAGCAAATAAAAGAGTATTCGGATAATGATATGGTTGTGCGGTGCTAAGTTTGTTAGAAGTAGTGGTGGCGCGGAAAAGACAACTATGTAGCAAGTATTAAGACTGCTCTGCAGTTGAATTATTTAATGTAATGCTAACGAATGCGATTAAGCGCGATATAAAGTTACGTAAGAGATAAATTTTGCGGGCATGACTGGACTTTAATGGAAAGGTATATAATTTTATGAAAGTATGCTTTTGATAATTGTTTGTGCTCGGTTGTGTCTAAGTGAGTGCTCATCAAATGAAGTGTGCACATTGTAGCAGCAACGAACAAATATAGATGCAAAATTTTTGCGTGAGAAATTATTTCTGAGAAATACTATAGCAATGAATATTACGACGGAGACAGACTGAATTTAATGAGAAATATTCAAAAGTAGTTGAAATAAGCAAATAATTTAGCTCTGGTTGAATCAAAACTATAATACCCTACACAAATAAAAATGTTTCCATACAAGAACTTTACTTTGACTGCACAGTTTGTATGGCACTTATAAGTTATATAACTCGGAGCTAAAAATTTTTTAAAGAAAATTATATGAGTGCCTTAGACAATAATTAATGCTAAATTTCGTGAAGATAACTGGTCAAATGAAAAAGTTTTCCATACAAGATGTGGTTCGTTTAGTTTGTATGGCAGCTGCATATATGCTCGGTTGGGCGCTTCCTACGGTTGGCAGCTTCTTGCGGAGAAAAGGGCATGTGAAAAATTTCAGATCGAAATCTCAAAAAACTGAGTGATAAGTTCATATATATACAGACAGATGGATGGACAGATGGAGATGACTAAATCGACTTAGCTTGGTACGCTGATCATTTATATATGCTATATATATTTTATAGGTTTGTTCTGGGTATAAAGCAGGATAAGCCTTTTCTAATTTGTATAAATATACGTGATTCTACAAAAAAAGTCTATACATATTTATGTATATATGTATAATATATAATCAAACATTAACGATAAGTAAGCAGACAAAAATTTTCACACACACGCTCATTTAATCTGCAGCAAAATTTTTTCAAAAATTCATGTTTTTTGCAAAAAAGAATTACAACAATTTTTCCAATTTTCCCGCATCAGTTTCTACACCCGAAAAATGTCATCTTGCCTTTCGCACATTAATTCGCAACACTTTGCAACTTTTCGCAATTCCATACAAATTGCCACTAAAAGCCTTTTTGTTGCGTCATATTAGCGCCAACTGGCTAATAGCAAGTAAGTACTTCCTTTGCTAAGCGTACTAAGTGCCAGCGCGACGACTTTACAAATAAATACTGCACGCGCATACTCACACACACTCAAATTACACATATGCGCGGACACGCCTCTTCACTTAGAACTTCCTTTTGCCGGCATTCAACCGAATTTATGCATGTTTTGCACATTTCCACTTTTTCGCCTTTTATTTAGTAATTTTCATATACAACTCCTATTACAACGGCACAACAAACACACAGATACATATGTATATTTACGACTATTAGCACATAATAAATGGCATAGCGTATAAATGTGGAGTGAAGCACGTATCAGACGAGCGACGTGCGCAAGGTATGACGTTTTTATTTGTGTACAAGCATATGGCGAGTGTGGCAACACGTATTCATGTATGTGTGTTGCATGTGTGCTTGTGTAAAATGCTTTTGCCGGCATGCAGCGGCGCACATTAATCATGGCATGCAGTCAAAAGTTTACTTATTATTTAGTTAGTGTTTTTTAATTCATTTATGCAAGTTAGTTATGTGTTTTATTTTGATAAATGTCGTTGAGAGTGTTGCGTTATTTAATGTGTTATTTTCATTTCAACATTTAACACAAGTATAATTTCATAGATATTTACACCACTTTTAGTAGCATATTTTTAAAATTTCAAAAATCCGCTATGTCAATACAATATATATTGATTTTTGCATATTTTTTATTATGCACACCATTCAAAAGTTATAAAAGTCATCCAAAATACATTTCATATTTATTTGTATTGTATTCTGATAAAAGGCATTGTATTGAATTACAAATGTTGCGCATACGCCATGGCGAACGCCTCTTTAAGCTGTGCGTAGTTATTTGAACAGTTGTGTAGCTTAGCGCAGTTGAATGTGTATAATAATGGAATACAATATTTTAATTTTTTTTTTAATAGACTATCTAATATAACGTTATAATGAATTTTTTTTTACTAATTTCTTAACAAAGAGTATACATTTCGCAATAGCACTGAGAAATTAATTAACAATGTTGTAAAATATTTTAATGTCAATATCACGAACAGTTGCCTCGTTTGACATATTGCATATTATTTTCCAAACTTATATAATTTCACTAGATAACTGTAATTTTTTTTAAATAAGGTATTATATCCACACATAAATTTCAAAAAATTTATGTTTTTTGCATATATATCGAAAGTATTAATTAATAGTTTTGGAGATCATATCTTATTTAAGAGATCAGATAATATTTTTAAACATGTTTTAGCTTAGAGTAAAAAAATTGCACAACTTTGAAGGCGTTTTTCTCAAAACGTAGTTTGCAGAGTACGCGTGCAAAATTTCGCCGAAACGATTGAATACAGCAGCAAATTTCACAAGATTTTATTAGATAACATATATTAGCCAAATAATGATCGAAGCATTAATATTCTGATAATAGTTTCGTTTTTTAAGCTATTCTGAAGTGATGAAATATTTGGAAAGCCGCCATTTTGTCAAATAATTAAATTTGGATCAGTTCATCGACCATTACCTATATTCATCTACTATAATAATATTTTTTTTTGTGGTTTTTGGATTTGAGTTAATTTTAAGCAGAAAAATTGTATGCACCACCAGCCACCTCTTTTGGAAGCTATGGCGAAGGATATGGCATCAAATAAATCCAAAATGTTTCTATTTTTAATCGCTGATTATTAAAGAAAATTTAGTTCAATAAATTAACATTTTGTTTATTTATTTATTTATTTATTTATTAAATAAAAATGTCTGTTCAAAAAAGTTCACGAAAAAAATATCTTGCAAGTGGATAAAACCATTAGGATGGAGCGAAAAAAATTTTTTGTTTTTGTTTAGCCTGAGAGTAAAATTTTTAGATTAAAAAAAATGAAAATTTTTGGCAAAAAAAAAATGTTAACATCTGAATTCGGCCCGGCCCACTCACTTTTAAATTAAACTTCGAGTTAAAATTTTTATTTCGTAAAAAAATTTTGATAAGTGTTCTAGAAGCTGTGGAGAGTCTCCTTTGTGGCTAATTAAAAGTTATCAACTTAAAAAAAAAATTTTATGGTCATTATTGGAGTTTTAAAAAAAGTCTTAAACGACAACATGCTTTCCTTAAGCGTTTAAATACTTTGTAGACAAAAACCGTTAAATTCGGTAATTTTTATGTAAATGTAAAGAGTTGAAGCCAACAAAAAAAACTTTTTTTGTCCCAAAAAAATTTTAACTCGAAATCTCTAGATGTTAAAAAAAAAATTGTTTTTTCCAAAAATTTTCTTGATTTTTGTTATCTACAAATTTATTGTACTTTCAGGCTAAGCAACAAAAAAAAAATTTTTTTCGCTCTACCTTAATAACTATACCCCCTTAAGTACTAACTACGCAAGCAAATTATTTGTTGCATATATTTATTATTTTCCTTACAAGTACCGCCATTTTCTGTTGTCTCAAATAAAAGAATTCCATAAAATCAGAAGTTGAAATAAATTTTATGTTCGTCTTACATTAATCTTTACTACACTCATTGTAATTGACATTGAGGTCATGTAAATGTAAATCAGAGTGTCACAAATTGTATGAAAATATATAAAATCATCATAAAATTTAAGTGCTTTTATTTCGCATAAAAATGCAATGACCTCATTTCCTTCACATCTGCCACCCGCAACACGTGGCATAAAAATCACCCGAACTACGCAGCGCTCGTCACATGACATTTACTTTAGTGAAATTGTAGAGTTTTACGCTTCATTGAAAAACTTAATTTTAAAATGCAGAAAGCCGCATAGCTATTGACGTGCGTACAACCTGTTGTGGCCGGAATAAAAATGCAATTTAACGCATCGATGGACTTGTGAGGCAAGCAGTAAGACACTTACGTAATATGTAACGCAACATTTAGGCTGTGTGAATTATTGGGCAGGCTTTGTTGGCAAATATTCAATACATTCAAGCTATAGAATATATGAAAAAGAGTAATATAAATTGCAAAAAAATTCTAGTCCTGCATAGCGGTGTTTAGTTGAGAAGAGAGGTCATTAGAAGTCCAAAAATCTGTAATCCTGCATAAAATAATGACAAACACAGATAAAAAAATAATACGCGCATATTTGTAGCCAATGTTATGTTTATGCCGATAAAATAGTGTTGACTGTTAAAAAAAATTTAAATTGATGAGAGAATTCTCCACACCGGCATTACTATAAATATCGCCTTGAAATTTTATTTGTTCTTGCCATTTTTTCCAATACAGCCATAGCTGCAGTGCCCCAAAAACATACAAATTCCATTAAAAAAAAATAAATGAAGAAAAACATGCCACTATTTATACGCTCATCACAGCAGCATATACACACACACACACACCCACCTAACTGCAATCATTTTCAGCCTTCAATATGTTTCCGCCTTTCAATACTTGCCAATATCAACAATTTGTTTTCCCATGTCACTCATACGCCCTGATGTTCTGTTTAATTGAAAATTTATATCACTCATACGCTTTTGGTTTATGAAAAATGCATAAATCTTTTGTTAAATTATACATGTGCGATGAGTGTGAGACTTTTGAATGATTTTATTGTGGCTGTTGTAGCCACACACACTAGCATACATATGGATATGCAATTTATATGTTTGCATGTTAAAATTCATGCTACATTCATGTCATTCATAACGCACAATACGGCTGGAGTGAATATGCCGCAAACATTTTAAGCTGATTTCCCAGTGTACACAGCACGAAGATGAAAATTTGTTGAATTCGGAAACATTTGTTTTATATATTTTTTTTATTTTTTTTTTATAGAAATAAGCAAAGCGACTTGTGAAAACATATCCATAAATTCGTGCGTTGAAGAAACTGAAACACTAACAATAAAGTTCTGTATTTAAGTAATACAGCAAAGTTATGCATGTCAGTCTTCAATTTGTGAGAAAAGCTGAATCATAGGCATATTTGGAATTAATATATGCTATATTTATTTGATCTGAACATTTTTTTCAAAGATGGGTTTGTTACTTTGCAAAATAAACCGATGTGAAGATATCTTGTCAAATAAAAAAATTTTCCATACAACAACTTGATTTTGATCGTTTAGTTTTTATGGCAGGCATATGATATAGTGGTTCGAAATTGGCGGTTGCAACAAATGAGCAGATAGTTGAAGAGAAAAGAACGTGTGCAAGATTTCAGATCGATATCTCAAAAACTTAAAGACTAGTTCGCGTATATAGAGACAGACATACAGACAGACAAACGGAAATGGCTAAATTGACGCAGCTCGCCAAGCTGATCATTTATATACGTATAAGTATTAACTTTATCTGGTAGCCGACATTTATTTCTGGTTGTTACAAACTTCTTGACAAACTTACTATACGCTGTTCAGTGTTTAAAAATAATAATTTATGCTAAAGCCGAGTGCTTGAATTGATCCTGGAGAGTTTAAGCGAAGAAAATAAAACAAAAATATTTTTTCTGTGATATCTTTTAGCAGCCAACGATCTTTCTATCTCTCCTCTCGCACTCCGTTCCGCTCTACTCGCTCTTCTTCTTCTCTTTTTAGCTTCTTCTCTTTCTTTCTCTCTTCTTCTTTTTGTTACTCTTATTATAACAATAATCAAATAATATCAAGTCGCTTTTATTACCTGCTGTGATAGTTTGTGTTAATCAAATTTTGTAGAGGTAACCACAAAAACGTGGATTGAAATTTACGGTAAATTATTAGCTTTATTATCTAATTAAGGTTCTGTGCTTACTACACATTAATAAATTTAAAAATTACTGCGAATATTTACCGAAATTAAACCTTTTAGCGAAAGTTGTGCTTTACGTAGATAATCCATTCTATAGAGAAATTTCTTTCGAAAAAGCAACAAAAGTAATAACATTTTTCCACTTTACGAAATGCTTGCCATTTTCCCGCTTTTCAACTATAGATTAAAATATATTCGACCAGCGCTGACTTTCACGCGCCACTAAACAAATATTTCGTTTTATATAAAAGTATTGCATTTGTTGTACAATAAAAAATATATTTTCTAAAACTTTAACATGTAAACTCAATACAACAACAACAAAAAAAGTTTGATTGCCAAAGCTTGTAAGCGAAAATAGCAAAGTGCAGCAACAACGCAAATTCTGCAGCACTTAAAATAACAACGCGCACACGCACACAAATGCATACATGCGCTTATGCACCGTTAGCATTGCATGAGCGCGCACACAAAGCGCATAACCGACGCGCTAACCAAAAAACCTCGGAAAAGCAAAAGAGGAAAAGCTTAAGCAAAACAGCGTTTAGTTTGACGCTCAAAGCAGCAGACATTGAAATCTGTTTGTGTGCATGTAAATGTGCGTGTGTGTGTGTGTGGTGCGCACTTTTTGCCGTGTGCAAATCAAATCAATGCCAAAATGCATTCTGCTGCGTTGCAATGCGATTGAATTTGTTACAATGCATTGGAAAGTCATATTGTGATTCAATAAATTGTAATGGATTGGATATTTACATGCACACAGCTGTTGGCTGACATTGCTAACACACACACACATATACATGTAAGTATGCGCAGCTGATATGCTTGCTGTGATGTTGTATTCACTCGCTAAACGCTTGAAAATTGAATCAAGTGAAATTGTAGAAGTCTTCCAAAGCGAAAATGTAAATAAAATATGACATAGCAAGCGGTGGAAGGGGGCAGTGTGGGGATATTCGGAAAAGAAACACAATCAAATATCTATAAAGTAAGCAAAGAATGTATCAGAAAGCGTTGGCGTTGAAATGGAAATGCTTTGTTGTGTGAGTGAAATGATATTGTGGCATTTCATTGCAGTTAAGTGCTGAGAGTCGCTCGTGATTCAACGAAAAACTAAACCAGTGCTTAAAGTGCGACAACAAAAGTGATTTTAGTGATGAAAGAGTTAATAACACAGATTTAAGATTGCTGATAATATAGTTTTAAAATTATCGCTTATACGGAGTATATTGAAATGAAATAGCAAATCGTATATTTTAAACGGAAACTTTAAAGAAAATTAGTTTTATTTCATATTGCTATGAGCTCCATTATTTTTGCAAAATAAATTGGTGATATGCACTTTGATACGCGTATATAGTACGTCCTTATATTGAAAGCTAAAAAAATGTAATTTAAATCTAGGCATGGACATCAGAAGAGTTACCATATTCGAAACAATGTGGCAAATAATGCATTACAAAATAATTGAGTTAACATTTAAGATTAAAAAATATAAAAAAAATAAAAGTTTTAATTCCGCATATTGAGTTAAAAAAAAATAAAATTTTAGCCCAAAAACCGGATTAAAAATTAAAAAAAAAAATTGCATTCCAACCCTTTTACCGGGTTGAAAAATAAAATAGAAACATTTTAATCTCAAGCATATAATTAAGATTTAAAACAAAAATTTGTTTTAGAATTCACATTTTTTCGTGTTGATTTGAATCAAAAATCCAACATTGCGAGGAAAAAATGAAAATCAAATTTTCAATCTCAAACATTTTGGATTAAAAAATGAAAATCAAATTTTCAATCTTAAACATTTTGGATTAAAAATTGAAAATTTAATTTTTAATCCAAAATTTTTAAATAAAAAAATTCGCAACCCTAATCAAAACTTATTACTACTTATATATTATTAGCAGTGCTTTAAAATTTTTAGATTCCATTGAATAATTATGTGCAAACTATATTGAATCAGCATTTATTTTATAATGTTTATATACTATAGCCTCTCTTAAATTCCTTAAAAACGCTCAAGCTCATACCTCAATATTTCTTGGGCATATATATAGTGAAATGGTATTAAAAAGATGAAAAGTAGATATAGAAGCTGAAGTTTACCTTCAAAATGATGATGAAACAACTTGAGTCCCATCATATTAAAAGGCTTTGTGTGCTGTTATAACAGGTTGATATATCAATATACATCTCGCGACATATAAAAAATAGTATAACCGACTTTTATTAATTGGATTCAAAGAAATTTCCAAAAATTTGGATTCAAAGAAAAAAAAAACATAATCCCTTTTTCTGGGTGATTTGCTTGCTCAATTTGCATTGGTTACCCTACAAGAAAATGTTTAACGATGTCAAATTGTAGCTGTGAGGTAGTAATTCGATATTGGTTACCACACTTGGTGCACATTAGATCGTGTGTTGCAAGTGTGGTAAGGTATGAAAGCCATTTTAATGTAACCAAGGTCCATAAATTAAAATTCACCATTCAAAAAATCGCTTAGCACATCTGCTATTGCGACCCTTAAGTTGAAATCGGGCTTTTAGTAGGCATATCAAAGGAAAATATGACGGTGAAGCTGCTCATTCGATATTCATTTAACTATTTGGCAGTGAATTTTTATCATCAAAGCTTACGTAGCTCATTCAGAAAAATCTTTTTAGAGTACTATAGTCAGCGAAAGTAAGCTTCAGGCTCACCATTCATAGAGATAAGAAAAAAGTCAACTTGGAGTGCACTGAAGCTATAATACCTTTCACAGGTGCATTTCTTATAGTAAAAAAAATTTATAAAAAGAGCTTTAGCTATATGACATAGTGGCCTGATCTAAACAATATTTTCGGAAATTATAGCACTGCCGTAAACAGTAATCTATGCCAAATTTCGCGAACATATTTTATTAAATAAAAAAAGTTTTACATACAAGAAATTGATTTTGATCGATCAGTTTGCATGGCATCTATATGCTATAGTTGTTCGATCTAAATCAGATTTTCAAATATTATAGAGAAACTCTTTGTAATAGTCTATGCCAAATTTCGTGAAGATATCTCGTCAAATGAATAAGGTTTCCATATAAGGACTTGATCCCGACCGTTCAGTTTGTATGGCAGCTATATGCTATAGTGATCCGATATCAACGATTCCGACAAATGAGCGGCTTTTTGGGGAGAAAAATAAGTGTGTAAAATTTCAGTTTGATAACTCAAAAAGTGAAGCATTAATTAGTGTATATACATACAGATGGTCATGGCTCCTTTTAGGATCTTCGACGTTTCTTTCTCGGTGTTACAGACTAGACTAGAAATCTTTGTTATTATCTTTGGTGCATCGTCTTATATTGTATTTACTGCATTATTCGAAATATATACATATGTATTTTTAAAACCTTTTAGAAGAGTGTAAGCCCCAAAGTGTACTGCTCTGGTTTTTAATGACAGAGATGTCCATATTACCAGCACTAGCATTATAGCGATGCTCTTTTAAAGAAGAATCTCTGCTCAATGAAAGCTAATTAAATGTTTCTCAATAACAATGCAAGTCATATTTCCCATCACTCCCGTCAAATAAATGTCAGTTTCAACTGAAACGACTGAGAGTTGCAAATAAAATGAAATATTTTGGAAAGTCAGTGTGGCGCATACACAAAAGTGCAACAAAGCAGGTGCATGATCGAACGAATACGTGCCGATTAAATGCTTGAAATGGCAACAGTAATGGTAAATATACAATTATAAATGTAATTTAGTAACGCTTTAGCTGTAAGAGTAGTTTGTGTATTGACAGGCGGGCTGTCAGCGGCGGTAAAGGATATTGAAAAATGCATATCGTTGTGTTTGTTGCAAGCGCCTTAGCGAGTTTGTATGCTGTGAGTATTTTATTGTTGTTGCTTTTGACTGCCATTCAGTCAACAACAGACATCATGTCAATGTGATGGATGATTGCGACGGAAGTTGTAACGGTACAAGCTACAAAAGCCTATTTCCATATATCCTACAATATGTAACTGTCTACCATACAACAACGCATTTGTTATTGTCAGCAATATATAAGCGCATGCAATACAATCGATATTGTGTGGTGTGGGCATTTTGCGTGTGGTGTGCGTTGATGCTGCTGCCGCCGACAGCCACTGAGCTATCAATCGAAGAAAAGCCAAATCGGCTACAACGTGCGCAAGCTCGATTATTGCAATTGATAAGTTGCGCTCACGCACACATACATTTGTGGTGGTATTTTGTGTGTATGCGGGAAGTTTTGACTTCTTTCTGTTAATGATATGGGTGCTAAATTAACCGCTATTCGCATGTGTTGCATTGACACAACTATATGTTACGCGGCATGCATGCAAGCGTGTTATGAATACGGGTGGTTTGTCTCTGTTTTGCTGCTGATATCGCGAGAGTTTCAATTAAATCCGAATTTACACGAAGGCGTGAGGCGACGCCTGCAACGATGCCATATTCTTTGAGATGTATAAAGACTAATTTATATATACATTAGGGTGGAGCGAAAAAAATGAGGATAAATCTGTAGATGATAAAAACGAAAATTTAACATCTAGAGACTCATTTTTAAAGTAAGTGTTTTAGAAGCTGTGGAGAGTCCTCTTTTTGGCCAATTAAAAGTTATATACTTAAAAAATTTTTTGTGGTCATTATTGGAGTTTTAAAAAAAGTCTTAAGCGACAACATACTTTCCTTAAGCGTTCAAATAAATTTTGAGTCAAAAACCATCACATTTGGTAATTTTTATATAAATGTTAAGAGTTGAAACCAACAAAAAAAACTTTTTTTGTCCAAAAAAAATTTTAACTCGAAATTTATTTTAAAACTGAGGGCCGACTCTAGATGTTAAAAAAAATCTTTTTTGTCCAAAAATATATTTTTTTATAATCTACAGATTTTACCCTTAGGCTAAGCAAAAACAAAAACTTTTTTATTCATTCCACCTTAATATACATACATACTTGTGAGTAGTTATATATGTATATTTGTACTTGCAAATAATATGTAATTTTGAGAATCTTGAGTAGGTGGGTGTGGCAGTCAACAACTTCCTGGTTAAGTATTTATTTAATTGCTAAAACGAAACGAAAACGTTAATTTCGGCTACATAGCAGCTATAATATCCTTCACAGTTGCATTCCTTATAGCAGCTATATTTGATAGTAGTCCGATCTGAATAATTTATTCGAAGATGTCTTGAAGGTCTTGTTTTTGATCGATCAGTTTCTATGGTAGCTATATGATATAATAGTGCGATATGGGTGGCTCCGACAAATGAGCAGCTTCTTGGAGAGAAAATGCTGTGTTCCAAATTTCAGACCAATTTCTCAAAAACTGAGGGGGGCTAGGGTTCGTGTACATAAAGACGGATACACAATCGAATATGGTTGAATCGACTCAGCTCGCTGATCTTTTATATATATACACTTTATAGGGGCTCCGACGTTTCCTTCTGGCTGTGGAAGTTTAGAGAGGAAAAATATTGCTGACTCCCATGAAAAAATTGTTCATCCTTTAACAGTTCTCTAGGAATATTAATTTCAGTCTGAAAGCTAGTCTAAGCTTAAGCATGAATTTCATTAAGTAAGAGATGTTACGCCGCTGTTCCCGAAGCAACAGTTCTTCATACAAAATATGACAAAATTTTACTTGGGAGCTTTCACCGAGCTTTCACTCATATACCATTGCCAGTATTAATAATATAACACCCACTGAGAATACTGGTATGCTAATAGTTGCAGGGTGCCAGCACTATAACAGCATTTGTACCTTTATATTTAGATACTTATTTTAATTTTTAGTTAGCCTCTCTTCAAAGAATTCATAACGAAAGTATAAATAATTCTTTATAAATCCACTTTCGCTTAAATGACCAGACATATTTTTTATTTTGAAGAAGAACATAATTTTTTATCCAGAGAACTGAAACCACTTGAACAATTTCTAATATTTATAAGATTAAGCACTGATAAGTTGAATAGATAGTCTTAACATTTTCCGAACCGTCACAGAAAATTTCTTAATTTCTTAACTTAAACTTTGATCTTTGCATATATTTTCCTATAAACAAAACTAAGAAAATTATATATTTTTTCAATAAGCTTTTTCTATTCAGAACGATTTTTTATTTTAATTTAAGTTTGCTACGTAATTTAGCGAATTTCTTGGAAATTTCAATTTAAACATCAATAAGATTAAAAATGATTAAAAATGAGCGCCTCATTAAAAATCCTTTGGGCGTATGAAAGTGAAGCGTCAACGGTTGACTGACAAAGCGCTGCTTAATTCACTAAATACACTGCCACTTTGCAGGAAGGACAAGCGAGTCAACAAGCAACCGACCAGCCTACCGCAGCACAACCGCAATTTGTCTTTCTTATTCGGTACTCAGCCGCACCACAAGCACTCGTTGGTCATTTAGCGATTTATTTTAAGCACTTTTATCTTAGAGTAAAACAGCAGGCAAATGTTGGCCTTAATTCGCATGCTCTGCTGAACTTGAACGACGTTGGGTAGACGCTTAATTTCGTACGTAGTATTTTCATCAAGCATTATTCTGCATTTTTCTTAATATTTGCTATTTAAAATTTCAATTTTTTCCTCCTTTGGCGCGTGCATTTTATTTCGCTTTTGGGTTCATGCTTCACTTTCGCTTGCTCAAAAATTGTGCCATTATTATAGTGAAAGGGATTATAGAAATTTAATAAGAAAATGAGAAGAAGCGGTTGAAAAGCATAGTTCATGTAGACATTGAAGTGATGACAGGCCGGCAAGAGCGGTTGTACGTTGCCGTCTGTCCAGTTGGCATGCACTTCATTGATTACTGTGCAGCAGACTCGTTTGCAAAAGCAATTTCAACGCTGATGAAACTGTAGCGGGAAAAAAGCGTAGACTTTGCTTTTAGCAGCATCAGCACAAAGAAGATGAGAAACGAGGCATGATGAAATGTAGAAATAAAGCTTCAACTTATTTACTTTCGTTTAGTGCGCTACAAGATTCTGCTTCGTGCGCTTATACTTATATTTATACTCGTTATTATTATTGTTATTATTTTTTTTTTAAAATACGAATATTTATTTATTTGTCTATGTCTCAATTGAGCGCCATTTACTTGCTTATTTACTTAATAGTCTTCGAAATAAAATGAGAATGTTAAAAAGAAGTGCAGAAATAGAAAAAAACGGAAATTAATACACATAAAATGAAATCAGCAGTCGAGCGTTGAGGTATCACGAAAACAGCAAAAATAATTTTTTATTATTATTATAGGCGTTAAAAAAAGAAGCTTGCAAGCAAAAACCTAAGGTCTTAGCTAACAAATTTAATCACATAAAATAAGTCTTAAGGAAGTGACGATTATGCGATTTCGTTTGCTGTATATATTTGCTTATGTTGTAATTTACACAACTGCTGTGGATATTTATTTGTATGTATTTAGGCTTTCAGTCGCAGTCAGTTTTTTGTTGAATTCGAGTGTTGCTTAAATGAGATTAATAGATAAGCTTTAAAATATTTCCCTTACTAATACGTAGTGAAAATTGCGGCTTGTCATAAATTCAATTAAAAGTGTTTAGCGGTCTTAGTCATTTATGCTCTTTTGAAATTTAGCGATAATACAATTTTGAGTGAGATAAGTAATTGAGTAAATATCTTTTTACTTGTGGATTAAAACTTTTTTGTGGGATATGAAAAGAGCTTAAATGGCTAATTGAAAAAAAATTAATAAAAACTTATTATATAAAAAAAGCAAGGAAGGGCTAATTTGGGTTGTGACCGAACATTGTATACTTTTGCAACTTTCATAGTTCAAAGCCGGGGAAATACTTTGAGGTGTTGGCAAAAGATCATATAAAAAAATGTTACTAAATAATCCAACATTTATTATTCGACTAAAAATATATCAAAATTACTCTTATTTAAGATATATCTGCCACAAACTTAAGAGAACTGACTAAATTTAATATTATGAGTTGATGTGCAAAACGTCAACCAGCAGTTTGGAATTCATGATATTACAGATATGAGATTGAGACCAAGATCTAGACCAACGACATTCATACTCAGCGCTGAATCATTAATATAATTTGTTAGAAGAAATTTTGATCATTCAGTTTGTATGGCAGCTATATGCTTTAGTGGTGCGATATCGACAAATGAGCAGCTCTTTGGGGAGAAAAGAACGTGTGCAGAATTTCAGATAGATATCTCAAAAACTGAGTGACTAGTTTGCGTATAAACATTTGGTACAGGATATTAAACGGAAAAAATGATTTGGCGGTAAACGATTTCAATAGTTTTGCAAAATAAAAGCAAGTTTAAATGAAAAATTTCAATGCCCTTTTTATATATATATATACTGTATAACGAGTATACTTCAGTGTTACCATAGCGTATGAGTATAATTTGCTTGTTTCCATGAGACCAGTGCGTATGAGTAACATTTTGTGCTATAAGCATTTTAAAAAGTTTTTAAGCACAAATAAATGTAAAGTAATGTTTTCGTGATTTTGCGAATCGATTTTCGCAAGAGCAGAATAAATAGTGAAAAGCAGGGAGCAAGGGAGTTAACACAGCGATGTACAATGTGTTATATAAACTAATAAATAATTATAAAAATTTAAGATAGCTGAATATTTTGATTGGCAGGAAAACAAATTGAATTTTTTGCGAAAAGTAATATCATACCATATATCTTTAAGCTACACCTTCTTATATTTCTGACAGTAATTTTCAGTGAAGAATTTACGTTTTCTTTTTCGTCTCAATGATGATTGAGTGCAGACATAACGCTGCTCAGCAGATGATGAGTATTGATAAGCGTCATGAAGTCAAAAATATAATACATTTTCATTAAAGTTAATTTAAATTTATGATGATGAAGCGTATTTTAATAAATGCAGGCAATGGTGTTATAATTAAGCTGCTGCCATATAGAGGCGATATATAAGAGGCAAATTATTTGGGAGCGTGGTTAGAGGCCTACTTTGCCTTGTAAATTTTCAACTTGATTGAATTTCATGCCAAAGCAAACAAAATACACAAACACAAAAACCTAGTATATAAGATTTTCAATTTAGGAAACTTTAAGCCGGAATGCAATAGTCGCAAGGAGCGGAAGAATAAGTAGAAGATTTCATTTCAATCATGCACAAACACGTTTGAGACAAGAAAGACTTACTGAAGTGTACTGTACACTTGTATGTGCATATATGAAAGTAGAAACTGCAAATGTATAATCATTACGAACACAAGCACAGTTGCTGCAACAATTGGCTGTGAGCGCAACCTACGCGGCTGCTCTGTGACTGCCTGCAGGCAGCGTGCAGCAAAACAATTGGCAATTTTGCAGCATATAAAGAACGCTATGATACATATATGATGGTTATAAGGGAATTCGTGCTGGCGCTGATGTTTTGCGCACATATGTGCCTGCAATTGTGCGACAATGCAAGTTGCATGCGCAAAGAAAACAAACTGCAGTCAACTGTGGGCACGCACGCATGCTTTGGCAATGCCATTTCCGTGCCCCGCAGCAGCAGCAGCAGCAGCGGCAACATATTTGCGTTGCTTGCAAAAAATATGGGAACTGCGCTGGCAGAAAGTAGTGAAAAACGACAAACAACGCTTTGTATGTATTTCTTGGCAATTTTTCCTTTCCAACTTCAGTCAAACAGCTGCTGTTGGCGCGCACTTTCATCACAATTGTGACAGCTTGTCACTCAGTCAAGCGCTATTTGTGGCAGGCAGTCAGACAGTCAGTCAGCTAGTCACTCGTTGAGTTACTCCATTTGTCAGTACGCGCAGCTGCAACAACTTGTGGCAGTAACTTGATCAAAAGTCGCGCATAATGCGTTTGCCAATGTTGTTGCTGTTGCTTTGTTGTCTTCCTTTTTGTCGTTACTGCTGCTTAGTGTCACAGGGTGAACGCGGTGTGTGCACTTGAAAGCGAATTCAAAGCAAACAAAGAATCAGGAAAAATAAGAAATCACCCACATTTGCTTTCTTATGACACTGGCTGTGGCAGAAATATGGCAATAAAAGTAGCAATTTCGTGGAAAATGACACGGAAAATCGCACATTTGTTTCGCATTAAGTTGTCTTCATGACAGCGCGTCCGCAAGCAGACTAAAAGGGAGCGTTTATTGTGTCAAATGGTCGGAGGTTGACAAATACAATTTGAAGGCAACTGCTGGTCGTGAGGGCAATGATATGGCTGTGGTAGCACTAGAGTCAAAAATAACCTTACTAAAAACAATTTGCTTAAAATAATTAATTTTTCTTAAAAACATAACAAAAAACAAGTTACAAAAATTATTAGTGAAATCATGGCAAGCAGAAGTAGCTGATATAAAGAAGCAGTGGATCAATTACTTGGAAATGCACAGACTGGATGGTAGCTAAGTACAATATACTTTAAAAATGACGCTGACATTACAAAATTTGTCAAGTAGTTCGAATATTGCCACTTCGTTCCACTATTTTTATGTCAGCGGGTAATATTTTCTACTAAGCTTGAGGGGGTGCTCAAGTCTAGAGGCATGCATTTCAGTTAATTTTTAAAGTGTCGTAAATAATAAATGTAACACATTTTTTTAACATCTATTTTTTATTAGCTACTTGTTAATAATACAAAAATAAAGGAAAAAATCAAAAAATAAAAAAACCCAGCATGTGACTATATTCACGATCTGAAACAAAAAAAAAATAAATAATTATGAATCTAGAATAATATCACAATGTCTGAAACTAGAAAATGTTGTAAAAAAAATTATTGACAAAATGGTGACTACTTGAAAAAAAAATTTTTTTTTTAACCACTTTTTTAATAGTTTCGAATTTTTAAAAATAGTAAAATTGAAATTTCAGGGTATGGCTAGTTCAGGAAATCATTAAAGAAGACTCTCTTAAAAGTTTAGGTAAATCGGTCCAATAAAACATGAGAAATCATGGGTATCATTTTGAAAAATACTTTCTAAAGAAAAATAAAGTTTCAATATAAAAGCAAACTGGTTAAGTTGTAGAAGCACTAAAACGGCTTTACATTTTAAAATGATTTGAGTTTTGAAAATATATAATTTTTTTTTGAATATCCAAACTGTTAAAATATTAAAAAAAAATCTTTTTTTAGATATTTTAAAATTACTAGACTAGAATAACGCTTTAATTTGAATTCAATTATATTTGAAAATATTTTCATATATGCATAAAAACCCCTATTTTTAAAAAACAATATTATATATACATAAAATATCTGCTTCAGCTGCCTTCGTTAAGGCGCATAACGATTTGTGGATCTAAGTCATAAAAGTTCTAAAACTGTGTTGGTTAGTTTGAACCTTTTTCGCTTAGTCTCGGTTATTCGACCCATAACCCATAAGAAGAATAAAAGACACCGCCGGGTAGGAAGTACATTGTATATTTCTATTTTTAAAGAAAATTGGTGCGAAATATCCGCAAAATGCCCGCATTTCTCGAAAACCAACATTTATTTTAAATAAATTCACCAGATAACTGGGCTAAGTGTTCGCTATCGGTCTGCTTTCTGAATGACTTATCCGCTAAGAAAATTTCCTCTATTTTTACCTCAGAGCAAAAGAGAATATAGGGAGTACAGTTTATGACGCTAAAAGAACATTCTCGACACAGAAAAGGCTTTAAAAATGTGTGACATTCAATCGTAAATTTAAGAAAAAAAAACAAGAAAGCATTAGGCGATGTACGCTTCACAAGTGCATTTCTTATAGCATGAAAGGGTATATAAATATTTTTATCTTGATTATAATAGGTGATTTCGCATGGCATATGGTGCCTTTAGTAGGCCGATCAAAACAATATGTTAAACAATTTGTTCGGAGTTTGTACCATTGCTTTGGAAAATAACTCATGATAAATTTCGTGATATCTCTTTAAATAAAAAAATTGTCCATAAAAGAACTTGATTTTGATCAATCAGTTTGTATTGCAGCTATAAGCTATAGTGAACCAATATCGGCGATTCTGACAGATTAGTGGCTTAGTGCAGAGTAAAGAACGTGTGCAAAGTTTCAGTTTGATATGTCAAAAACTGGACTAGTTTGCGTTTATACAGACAGACAGATAACATGGTTAACTCGACTCAATTTAAACTTTATATAACCTTTGCAGGGTATTAAAAATTGATTCAAACTTTTGTGTGTTATTTTCAAAACTAATAAATTTCACCAATGCTGCTCTCTGCTTTGATATTGTATGTAAGTATATGCGAGAATATTTTAAAAGAGAAATAGTTATATTTGAAAGATTGCAGTATTTCACAGTTAAATACACAGTATTTGTTTTAGAAGCACTCAACCGTTATTCTTTTAATTTCTGTTGCACTCGCCGAAGCACGTACCAGCCAAACAAATGCCGTACAAGCAGCCAACAACTGTTATTAATAGTGTTGCAAGTGCTGCAATTTTTTTCACATTTCACTTGAATAAATACTTTGCTTGTTTGCTGCAATTATTCTTGCATTTCCACACGCTCATGCTGCACAATAAAGAAGCGGCGCTTAGCGCTTGTTGCAGAAAATTTCTCATTGTGATTTTAATTAAGTTTTTATTGCAGTGTTGACTTATTGACGTTTGTTTGTTGTTGCTGCAGCGACGCAATTACAATAAGCACGCACAAAAACAAATACAGCACGCTAAAGCGTCTTTTCGCTCCACTCATACTTACACTTATTTTCGCTAGTTGCTATTTGCAACGCAAACAATTTTCGCTTTTTGTGTTTTTTTATTTTCTTTGACGTAATTTTTTGTGCGTTTCTTTGCGCTAACAAATCAACGACAGTCGAATAAACTGCCAAATAACGAGGGGGGGAGCAAATGAGACGCAACGCGCTGGGAAATTGCATAAGTATTGCTGTCATGCAACAAAAGCAATGGCGGCGCATATAACAAGACATACAACAATAGCGACAACAATCGTTAGGGCAAATATCGCAAAGCAGCTGTGACAAGCTAAGAAGAGCTTTGTGAGACTACACGAAAACTGCGAGCATATGTTTGTTGTATGAGGCGAGCAGCAAGCGGCAGTTGTGGCAAGTTGTTATGAAGTTCTATGTTGTTATTGCTGTTGTTACTGTCAGTAAAGCGCGCGTGTGCACTGATTTTGGTTTTTGATGACTTTTCGTTGCTTGCGTCGCCACCGCATATTGTTACATGGCGCTAGTTGTCTGTTGTTGTTGCTGTGTTTGTGTTTTACTTAGTGTGCGTGTACATTTGCGTGTGTGTTTGCAGCGTTTTTTGATGCAATTTTTCTTCAATGTCGTTAAAGTTTGTTATACCACGATAAATCAGTTAAGCTGGCGTCAGTGTGTCACCAGTTAACTCCAGTGTTTTCGTGCTAACATATACAGGCACATATACCATGCATACACATAACATATATGTATGTAGTGTAGCGCAGCAGAGTTCATGTACATTCAGGGAGACAAATGTCGCTCATACGCCACCGCAGTCGCGTTTCAATGCTTTTTATTGCGTTTTTCGGATTTTTTCGTTGAGATTTAGTGGTTTTTATAGATTTTTTGTGGTTTCCTTTTCCATGAAATGAAGTGCTGGTGGTAATACTATGGTTTATTAATTTTTTTATTGCAAAATTTTTTATTTTTGAAACTTGTGTTTTTTTTTTGTTTGTTTTTCTGGCTTGAAATTTTTTTTGTGATACATACATTTTTATGTGAATTTGAATATTTAAAATTTTACGCAATCAGTCATCATTCACAGTCAGTTAAATTTTAAGCTGTGAGGATACAAACGCAGTTCCTGTATGTGGCTGGTGTTTCGCTTTTCACAAAAAAAAAATAAGAGACTACTCTTTATTAATAAATAAGGTTGCATTTTGAAGCGATTTGTGGGAAAATATTTTTATCAAAATATATAGTGCGAAGTTAGCACTGATTAACTCAAAATTGCCAACAAAAACCAAACACAATATATTCTAACGATTTGTTCCAAAAGTAACTGCATGACAGGTGAAGTACAAGTAGGTTTGAGCCGCCGAAAACCTCAGCGTGCTCTCTTACATAGATCGGGAACTACAGTAATGTGATGAAATGAAAAACAAACAAATATATTCACTACTCTACCAATCGACCAGTGTTTTTACGACCCAAATGGATACAATAAGATAAAAAGGAAAAAAATATATAATTTTTTGGAAAATTTAGACAGGCTCAACTCTTTAAGGTGAGATATAATATACCACGTGAATACAAAAATCGATTTTTGGTTTGGCATATAAGTGTAATAATCTAATAGGGGGGAGTGAATTTTTTTTTTTTTTGGCTTAGCCTGGGCGTAAAATCTGTAGATTATAAAAAAAGAAAATTTTTGGACAAAAACAAAAAAAAAATTTTTTAACAGCTAGAGACGGCGCTCTCAGTTTTAGAGTAAATTTTCGAGTTAAAATTATCGCTCCACCCTAATATCTAACTTACTTATATTTAAAAACATGCTACTAAAATTTGAGCCAGTTAATCTGGCAAATAGTTTCCGAGATATGAGCGTATTTGTAAGATTTGTTTTGCTAAGTGTAATCTGCAAATTTTTCTCGAAACGCTGCTTTCAGGTTTGGTGAGAAATATTTCTCCGAAAACGCTGGAACGATCGTGAAATTTTTACACGACCTTAGTCAGGTGATGCTCGAAGAAATAGAATATTGACAAAAATCTAGAATTTTTAAGCCACTTTGAATTAAAAAAGCCGCCATTTTGTCAAAAATCAAAAATCAAAATTCTTTCAATCATTACCTGTATTTATCTATAGTAATTATAAAGTTTGGTTTTTGGATTTGAGAGATTTTAAGCAGAAAAATCTTGCACACCGCCAGACAGCTTTTTTCGGTGGTCTTCTTGCAAATGGCTACGTGTCAAGAGAGTTCAAAATTTTTAAAATTAATCGCCGCTTAATTAAGTACATTAAGTGCTGTTAATTGATTTTTTTTTAAATTTATTTATTAAATAAAATGCTGCTTCAAAGAAATACCTTCAAAGAAAAAGTCACAAAAAAAATCGTTTTTTTTTGACTTGCAAGTAGATACTTGTATAACCGCTCAAGACAAAAAATAATATAATAATTTTTATTTTTTAAATGCGCGACTGGTCGAAACCGTTAAGCGAATTGCTGTATACCGCTGTATTCGCTACAAATTTAATAAAAAAACCTATTGCAGACTTTGCATTTGAAGAGCAAGTTCAAATAAGCGCACTCCATACAACAGTCGTTACCGCAGTTGCGCCCTCGAAAGTTTTCCAGCTTCAGCGCGCATTATATTATATATATATATAGTGCTTAAGACATAGTATGCATGTAGAATATTTCGATTTCCATGCACAGGCACATATACAGCTCGTCAGTTGATGCCAGCATTGTCGAAATGCTATCACACACATACATATATAAATATAAATAAAAACATAACTAATGTGCACATTTAATATATGTCAAGCATAGCACATTTTTTACACACACACATATGCGCATAAGTTATGTACAATGTGACCTTCACATCCGTTACCGAAACGTTGCTATAAAAGGCACTTGAAAGTTTATTAGTATTTGCTACAACACTACAAACAACAGCAGCGTCAATATAAGCGCATGTGTGTCTACGCTTTGAGTAATAACGCTGCGGGTCATGTTGATTTGTTTGCTCTGGCATAAAAGTAGCCGCAAGGCGAACGTGGCGACAAAATACTTATATGCCTACACTTATTTGCCTAAATATATAGACAAACAGATAAGATATAAGATAATACATATTGTATAAAAGTTGTATGTCAAAAGCGACGGGCAGATGTTAACTGTGTGTAAAGTGATTTTTTTCAAGCATTATATAAACTAACATACCTTATTTGTGGTACGATAAAAAATGGGAGTAGAGTTGGCAGAAAGATGTAGATATCTGACTTCTAGGACAACTCTCTATAAAAAACACACTAGTGGCAAAAACTAAAAGCAGCTTGCAGCCGCTCGTAATAATTTCATGTAGCAGTTCTTGCCACTTAGGCACTAACGCTCACAACAATAACAATAATAAAAGTTGTAATAGTTTATTTGGCAGACAGCGAGATGTTCGTGCAACTCGTGCATGTCCTGTGGCTATTTGAATGCTTTCTAATGGCACTTATAACCAGACAACAACAATTTTTCATACAAAATCCACACATGTCACTATATATGTATGCGTGTATGTGTGCGCGCACTCGTCTACTTGTCCATCACGCATTCAACTCAATTTGTGACAAAAGCAAACAACTACCATGCTTATATTCGTAAATTGAGTTGTTTGAGCGAATTTACATACATACACACACACATCAGTTTGTTATAAGCGTAAATGTTATTGTGTATGTGCGTACACCCTATTGTCTACGGTGTACAAACATCTGTCGCTGCGATATGCTGTCGGCACTTTTACTCACACGCACACATGTTTATGTTTATTGCTTTTAATTTTGTTGTACTTGTTGTTATGTTGTCATAGTGTGCCTTCTAGTGTGTGACAATGGCATAATTGAGACAGTCACGCCGCTTTAGCCACAACCATAGCAACTCACTTGCCATTTGCTCCACAGACTTGCTGTCGCTGCAGTCCTACTAATATATTTGCATTTACTAATACATACACCACATTTCTAGTAGTTGAAACTTGCAATGACAATGTGCAAATTTTCACAGTTTGCCATGTCGATTGCATAATGAGCTGCACTCCAGCGTTGCCTACGTCAGTTGAATTTTGCAAGCACTCAAGCCAACACCACAAACATAAGTTTATGTTTGCTGACTAAGGTGCACCAACACCTCTGCTTTACTACTGTCTGAGGCCGCAAAAGTTATTCGTCGCTCTCTTATGCTGTTTATCTTTATTATGATTATCCACTCACTGTCACTTCACAGCGTCACTTGCTGCTGTTGATTCATATCTTATTTGCACATACTTGTGCAAATTTATTTCTTAGTTCACTTAATGTTTATTGTTTGCTGCTTTCACATGCATGCTTGCTTGTATATACATATATGTATAAAGTATATATGTAGATATATGTATAGCTCTAAAGGCTTTTGGACTGCACTTTGTGTTAATCAAAATTGTCATCTTGTGTAGCGGTTGCTTTTATTTTGCTTTTCTACGTAGCTTTGATTAAGAATTCTTGCCTGTTTCTCACAATCTACAATGTCGGCTTAGCAATTGCTGATTTTATTGGGTGCTTATTGTTCACTGCTTACATTTAATTTTATTAAAAACGTTCATTTAGTAATTTTATTTGAGATAATTGGTAAAGTAGTTTGGGGGCACACATAGTGTGAAATTTATAAACATATCGTTTTTTTCATATTTGGATAGGTTATACCTTTAAAAATAATATAGTTATATTCTGACCACTATCAAATTTTTGTCACATTTTTTTGCATGTTCTGTATTTAAGACCAGAAAGCATCAAAACGCTCAAATAATACTAAAGACGATCCCGGACCCGGGCCCGGACCTACAAGGCGTGTTCCGATGATTGGAAAAAGAGGTGGCATATGTGTATCACTTTGAAGGCGTCGAAATAAATATTGATGAAGACTAAAATTTTTTCGCTTAATTACAATTTCCGGAAAATTTCTGGTCTTGATGTAGGTTTTCATGCCATAACCTACCAGTTTTGTAATCAATTTTGGCAAATCCAAAACCTACAAAGTTTTTAATCAAATTTAACTTATTTAAAAATGCCGCAATTTCATCAATTTTTTTTACTATAGGCCATTTTATAGACAATATCTTCTAGTAGAAATTTTTTTTTTTGCTTTTTATCAGTTTCCTACACGGAGAAGGCCGCGTTGTTTTCCAAAACTTATTGAACAAGAAAAAACGCCAGTGAAATACTCTTCGCATAATTTCTATAGAAAGTACTTGATTTTGATCGGTCGGTTTGTAAGGCAGCTACATGCCACGGTGGTTTGATCTTAACAATTTGTTCGGATATTCTAGCACTATTTTCGATATTAATTCATATGAATTTTCGTGAAGATATCTTCTCAAATAAAAAAATTTTTCATACAAGAACTCGTTTCTAATCGTTCCGTTTGTATGACAACTATATAGTATAGTCGTCCGGTCTAAAGAAATTATTTAGATTATGTAAATTTTACGAAACTATCTTGTCAGCATAAAAATTTTCCATATAAGATCTTGATGCCGATTGTTTAGTTTGTATGGCAGCTATGTGCTATGGTTATTCGATATCGGTGATTCCGACAAATGAGCAGCTTCTTGGAGAAAAAAGATCGTGTGCAAAATTTCAGAGCGATATCTCAAAAACTGAGTAATTAGTTCGTATATATACAGACAGACGGGCAGACGGACGACCGGAATGACGGATATGGCTAAATAAACTCAGCTCGTCATGCTGATCATTTATATATATATGTTATAAGGTTTCCAACGTTTTCTACTGGGTGTTATAAACTTAGTCTCAAACTTAATATACCCTGTTCAGGGTATAATATTAACCATTTTCTAACACCGTACAAATATTCTCAATTAAAACCGGCGGCTTTCCTAAACATATAGCAAATATTTTTCAAAAATTGCTGATAAATAGTCGGTAGTAAATATAAAGTAAATAAAATAAAATCATGTCTAAGCTATGAGATGAGCGATAAAATAATCTTTAAGATTAAGATTAAAAATTGAGCACTAACCATTTTAAATATTAATGGTTATAGAAACAACTAAAACAAATTTAGGATAAGAATAAATAAGAAACTTAACTTGAAATACCATCAAGTGCATTTTATAAATTAAGTAATATTACTCTCAATAGATTTTTGCAGCAGTCACCAACTTTGTCGTTTAAAGCACACTCGTAGTCGTCTCATCGAGTACACGTGGGAGTTCTATTAACCATTTGGTGTCTCTTCTCTCACTGAGTAATCAGATAGTACCAGCTGAGCGCAGGTTGAAGTTATATTATATAAATACCTGTAAGAGCAAGGCATCATTGTTTACGGGTAGCCAGGTCATGGTCTGGTAAACTTCTGAAATCGCTGTTATTGACTCTCATTGGCTACTAGTAGTATTCTTGGAATTCATAGAGCTAATATTTGTCTCAACACAATTGTACTACTTGTCTGCAACAAATTTTTAGCATTTGCAAAATGTACGTGCAACTTACTTAGCATGATTTTAAGCACTTTTGATTAACTAAACTTTTATTACTATATTTTTGTTTTACCAATCAACCCCAATACGTGTTTTTCATTTACAAAAATATTTAAAAATTTCTACAAGAAATTTGTTACTGTAGACATTTTGGAATGCCTTGGCATATGCAAAACCAGCAAGCATTTTATAGCGTTATATCTCTGTGGCGCTGCAAACGCTTAAATTAAGACACAAAGCTCTACGAAACATCACATTTGTCTTGCTTTCTTCTGCTGCACGCACACATATAATTTATTGTTTGAATTCTAAAAAATATATGCAGCGTGTGAGTCGTCAGTCAGCGTTGCGCATCATTTACATCCAATTGACACTGAATTTAATTTCCCAAACCGTTTGACATGACATTTGAATTGTTAATTTGCGCGTGTGACAACACAAAAATACCAAAACAGAGATGTGTGTGTGTGTGTGTGTTCACGCTGATTGCTCGACTGAACGTCTATCAGCTACACGTTTGCTTGTAAGTTGAATTATTGCGCGAAGGCAACAGGAAAAATATTTTCCTGTGTTTTCTCGCAACCAATTCTTCATTCATCTGTTTGCCGCTCTGTGTGTCTTCGCATGTTTTGTGTTAGCGTTCGCAATTTGTTAACAAATGAACGCATTGCACCCCGTCCAACTGCCTTCGTGGCTTCCTGTCGACAGAACGACGAAATATTGCAATAGTTGCCATCCGTTTGCTCATCACTACAAAGCAGCCTCATTTTTGATGCGTTTGTTGTTTTTGTTTTATGCCCGTTTGACCTTCGTCAGCTCTTCTTCTTGCACACACATATACACGTTTATATTCACTTGTGTTAGTCAATCGTTTGCGTTGTTCTTCAACGAAATTCAGCAAATTGGTAACTTGTAGTTGACAGCTATGTTTAATGTTGATTTGCCTTGTGTATTGTTGTTGTTGCTTTACAAATTGCGTAAAGGCAAGGCATCAAAACTAATCGACCCGTACATGCCGCGAAGGTTACAAATGCTCTTCGCATGCTAAGCGATGCCAAAGGCACACATACACACACATACATTCGAGTATATAGTAGTGGAAGAAAGGTCTTAAAGTTGCGCTGTCGAAATGTGGAGCGCTGTCATTGTTTGTGTTGCTGTGTGTGTTTCTTTGCTTAATGTGTGTGTGCATGGTGGTTAATATGAAGTCAAATATTCAAAGGTTATTGTTAAACAGTTGTAAGCGCATGGCTGTGGCGGTTTTTGTTATATTTGTGGTTTTCTGGCTTTCACTAAGGTGCTTCTATGCAAATATTTGCGGTTTGCTGATTGATTTCTGTTGATTATGCGTGCACTTGACTGATCCTCGGGTTGTTTTTGTATTTACCTTGGGTTTATATTTATACAAGTGGAGTTAAAAACATATGGGTGATTAATAGTTTTAATGGTAAATAGCAGAAATTCTCGGTTCAAGAATAATTATTGTAGTACAAAAAGATTTAAGATTTCTGCTGTTACATAATGCTTTAAGCCTTAGAGTGTGTGATTTTGTTTTCGTTTAAAAGCTTAAAGTTCATAACATAGATAAGTTGTAGAGAAATGTAAATGAAAATAAATTTTATAAATAATACCCTTAAAATTAATAAGAATTATCATATTTTATAGAGTTATATTTTTAAGGAAACTGTTACAAAGAAATATCTAAATTAACAAATACCAAAGCCCCAAATCTACAATACATGCATATTTAGGTATTATTTAGTGTTGCCAACTAGTTTTATGTCAGTTTTAAATTTAAAGTTGCCACTTTTCTCAGTATAAAATAAAATCGAAAAGTTTTGCTCTATATTATTTTCCAATGTAAAGATTGCCACTTAATAAAAAGGATCCCTCAATAAAATATAGTGAAACTTCACAATACTAAGAAGAGCATTTTTTATATTGATAGGATTGCCAATATAAAAAACTTCCTAATTCTTATCGTTAGCTAACGAGATAATTTAACGGTACATTTACAATATTTAATACATTTTGCTTATATTTTAGGCTTTTCTGTTGGTTTTTTAATTCAGAATTTCAATTTCAGTTTCATATGTAATTTTTTTCGAAAGAAGTATTTTATTTAATAATTACATAAGAACAACTTTGCATTTACAGTGTTTAATGTACTTTAGTAAATGGCGATTCATTTTGAAAAACTTTTCGTTCGCGTCAGCCGATCTCCATAAGCAACTGGAGACACCAAAAAAAGATATCTAGCGGTGAGGAAGTTTTTTCTGCCAAATATTTTTTTAATCCAAAAAACAAAAAAAAATATTATTATTATACATAGATGTATACAGATAACGTTCTAAAGACTAGTCTAAATTTTTATTTTTGATAGGGTGGCGGCATCTTAAAAAACAAGTATTTTTTTGTGAAAAAATTTACACTTCAGAGTGGCTTAAAAAATTGCAATTGTTATCAAAAATCGTATTACTACAATCATTGCCTGATAAATATATCTAAGAAGGTTGTGTGAAAACTTCAAATCGAACGGAACAGGCATTCGGTGAAACTTTCCTAACCGACTCGGAAAAACGCGTTTCAACTTTAGGAAGCCTTTTTATTCTTAGAAATATGCACATATTTCCCAAACTGTTTGCTGTAATAACTTCAAATTTTCTGAGAATATTTTCAAATATATGTAAATACATTGAATATACAGCGCAGCTATGATACAAAATATTCCTTACAGGAACTTAATTTTTATCGGTTAGTTTATATGACAGCTATGTGCTATAGTGGTTCGATTTGAGCAATTTTTTTGGATTGCTTTGGTTTAAGTTTTTTAAGATTTTCAAGACAATATGGTTGTGTATTCTACTTTTTAACATGAGTGCATTACGGTTTTATGGATTAATAGCAATTGCAGCCCCAAAGAGACTTTCAGGCGGGAAGCTATAAGGCCAGTATATAAAAAAAAAATTTTTTTAAATTTTTAGCCTAAAGCGCATTTAAATGTCATTTTTATATTAATAATATTATATTTTGCACACATTTCCCAAAGTGAAATGTGTAACATGTAATTTAAAAATTACTTAAATTACGAAAATGCGCATATAGCGCTAAAAATTGTTGCCTAATAAATTCGATTAGCGCGTCAATTGAATTTGCCGAATATCAAAACACACTGCCGCCTGAGTTTCGCTTACAATACCCGCCATACACAAGTTAATTGTGCCTTCAGGCTGAATATGTATTTAATGAAGTTTTCGCACATGTTGTGTGCTACTTAAGCAATTTAGAATGCCAGCAGTTGGCTGGGTATAGGGTGCTGTTTTTATATTTCGAAAATAATACCGATTTTTTCGTAAAGCGTCTGAGTAGAAGGCACACTTTAGAATACGCTTTTGTGTCGCCTTTCAGTGTGCTGTTCGAAAATGCTTCACTCATCACAATACCTTTCTGTCAGCAAAGAAAAATCGTTTTCATTTCAATTAACCCTGCAGCGAAAGCTTTGAGTTGAGTTGAATTCCAAAGGGGAGAAAAATTGCCGAGCACAAAAGTGAAAAGGAAATATAACGCAGCCAATAAGCTATCTGCCCGGCGGCATTCCGCCAAAAATTGTGTACTGAGAGGGAGAGTGTGGCAAACTTCAAGACTGTGACAGAGAAGTGCCTTGTTTTATGTCTCCTAAGCTACCAGTTATCAAATGAACTTAAACTGTTATTTACTGTTCAGGTGCTTTGAACTTTTACGAAGTGCGACTTCGTCCTAGCCAACTGATATTGTTGTGCGAAAGGTGTGTTTTTTGTGCCAGTGTTGCATTTTTGGTATAACGGCAGCTAGTGAAATAAAAATGTGTCAAAGTTGCGAGTGTCAAAAATTTATTGTGTCACATTAAATGCGCGTATCGTGAAATTATTTACTATTTATCTGCTATGTTGTCACTTTTTTATTTTCTAATGGAACTAAAATTTTATACTTCTACTAGGCTGTGTGTCTAAGCATGAATTAAGTTATCTTTACACATGGTTTTGACTTTAAAACAAATATTATCAACAACTTTTTCCTTTACAGTGGTTGTAAAAAAAATATTGTTCAGAAGCTAACAGTAAACCTGGTAAGTAAGTAAGTTTACCACGAAGTTTGTAACACCCAGAAGGAAATGTCGATGACCCTATAAAGTATATACCATATACATATGTATATGGTAAATGATCAGTGTGCCGGGCTGAGTTTATTTAGCAGCGTCTCTTTGTCCATCTTTACAAACGCGAACTAGTCCCTCAGTTTTTGAGATATCGATCTGAAATTTTGTACACGTTCTTTTCTCGCCAAAGAGCTGCTCATTTGTCGGAACTGTCGATATCACACCACTAAAGCATATAGCTGCCAAACAAACTGAACGATCGGTATCAAGTTCTTGTAAGTAGGCTTTTGTATTTGTGAAGGTTTGTTTGACAAATTGTTTTCATAAAATTGTTCTTAGGTTATTGTACAATATATATGATGGACATATTGGATAATAACCTTAATAAAGTAGATATATCTTTGAAAATCTTATGAGAATTCTTAAAAGCGTTCCATTTAGAGTAAAATACTCCCGCTTTAGCTTTGAAAACCCAGGGTAGCAGCTTTCCCACATTTACCATCTCGCATACTTAAGTACTCATCCACTCACTTTAAAGCTTCCGCCACTAAGTGCCACTATTTGAGCTGAAAATCGGCGAAGAAAAAGCCTTAAAAGCGTACATTGTAGCATAATGCGCATAGCAAGCACCAAAGCGTATAAGCGGCTGCCAATCTTCATTGCCAAAAACAGCAAATGATTCAATTTGAAGTGCGCATGTATGTATGTGTGAGTGGGTGTGTGTGTGTGTTTGTACATATAATATCGCTGTCGACATTGACACTGAGATCATCCATCTTATCAGGCGAACGACAGCGAGAGTGCAGATAATAGTCAAGCAGTGGGTGTTACTTAACGATAACGGCACTTGCGTTGTAATTGCAATCATCACAAGTGTCACCGACAAGTTCAATTAAAATACAAACACTAAAATATCGTTTTTGTGCAAGCACTCAAAGTTAGACATTCTTTTACTGCGAAAAAAAATCGACTTTTCTATTTGCATTTGTTTTCTGCTGCCGTCATTGTAAAGCAACGATTAAATGCGCGCCAGAAACTCTAGATAAAATCAATGAAGCGCAAAATGGAAAGCAGCCGGGCGGCAGTGATAGCCGAGTGAGAGAAGGATAGAAAGAGGTGGATGCAGCGGCGGCGCAGCAGCTTAGTTGGCAAGGATTAACGTAACGTTACGTTTGTTGCAAGTACTTATCAGCCATCGTTGGCGGAGTACTGAGTGTTGCAGCGCCTGAAGCGGTCCTCGGAAAGAGTATACGGCTAGCAAAAGTGAAATGGCAAACGCCAAGCAGCGACCATTGTGTGCTTAAAAGCTGAAATTGGCAATTGATGTTCTACATTTTTGGCCGCGTTGCCTGCTGCGGGACAATGCTGTAATAGTCGGCTATCGCCCTCTGGCAGTTATCATGTCATTGCGTAATGAATTCAATGCTGCGGGTGATGTCTGAACAGCAGCCTGTTTTTAGTGTGGATTCCACAATCCATTGATTGCTCACTAATACATACACACTTGTGTGCGCCTACCTACGCACGCCAAAGTCATTATCGTAACGCTGGTATTACATTTGACTACTATACTACTATAAAATTTCGCATTAATCATGCTGCGCGCAGTTAATGAATGCTGCAAGAATCATCTGCTATATTTGCGTAATGCATGAGAGTGTATCATTATGACTATGGTTGGCACTTGTGCGCGGATTTTGAAAGATTTCATATTAGAAAGTGATTAATGCATTGAACAAGCATTTGAGTGGAGGAAGACGAGCAAGTCAATAAGTAAACAATTCCTATTTATGATAACACAAAATTAAGTGAAAATTTTCGAAATTCGACAGAGTTGCCAACTAATAACAATTTAGTTGTTTAAATATAAGTTGGCATTTTTAACAACATATAATTAGAGACTACATTGCTAATAAGGATCAATTAAATAATTTAGAGTTGCCACATTTTTACAAAAAAAATATGAAATGAATGTTATAAATATAGAATAGTAGCAAAAAATAATAGAAAATTGTAGGTGTTTTAGGGTTTATTTTTCAAGCAAATTTAGAACATTATATAACATTGTTCCGACAACAAACGCTATTCGACGAAGAGTTAGTTAGTATATGATATTAAATATATAGTAGTTTTCGGATAGGTTACTAATTAAAAATAAAAAAATATTACTTTTTTATTTAAAGTGGTAAAATACATAAATGAGTACTAATTGACTTTAGGGTTACCAGGTATTCGTTATGATTTTATACAATTCTCTAAATAAAATATTAATTTATTTTAATGTTTGTTATACCAACGAACAAAAAAGTTATATATATATATTAGGGTGGAACGAAAGTTATTTTGCTTAACCTGAGGGTAAAATTTGTAGCTATATAAAAAATGAAAATTTTTGGAAAACTCACTTTTAAGGTAAATTTTAAGTAACAATTTTTTTTTTGACAAAAAAATTTTTTTTGGTTTAAATTCTTCACATTTATATAAAAATTACCGAATTTGACGGTTTTTGAATCATAATTTATTTTAACGCTTAAAAAAAGCAAGTTATCGTTTAAAACTTTTTGAAACTCCAATAATGAACAGAAAAATTTTTTTTAAAATCCACAGCTTCTGGAACACTTATCAAACATTTGTTACGAAATAAAAATTTTAACTAAAAATTTACTTAAAAAGTGAGTGAGCCGCATCTAGATGTTAAATTTTTTTCCCCCAAAAATTTTCTTTTTTTATAATCTAGAAATTTTACCCTCAGGCTAAACAATAAAAAAAATTTTTTTTTGTCGTTCCACCCTAGTATACAATATATATATATATATATGAGAAAAAATAATTATGTTCTAACGTCTTAGATGGGTTGCCATTAAATGGGTACCGGTAACAATTACACTGACTATGATACTTGTTTATATGTAAGTATATATAATGTATGTTTATATAATACGTACTCGAGCAGGCTAGTATCTATTCGCTATGTATCTTACATAGAATTGAAAGTTCAAAGTGCAAAATCACAAACGAATCCATTCTGTTGTAAATGGTGTAATAGCTATGCTCTGCATTGCTTAAATAGATTTTTGGTGTGCGAACGACTAGCATGTAGCTATGTATGTATGCATAAGGATAAAAGCATATATTTCATGCTGATAGTAATAAGCATTGAGGTTAGGAAAATTGTAGTGCAGTGTGGTGTAATGTACATAATGTTTAAATTGCTTAGTTAGCTAAAAAGTGTGTTAATTTAAATGCTGCTGAGCTAGGGCTTTACGTTGTTGCAATTTAATTTTCTGCAATTTCAACTTAAAGCCATTGAGTTGATTAGACAGGAAAATTTGTCTAAATTTTCAATACTGTGTGAATTAATTATTTGCTGACTTTCAAAGTTGTGAACGTATGTTATGTATACCAGCATGGTGTGAGCTATTTAAGTTATAACTGTAAAATAAAATAAACACAATTACATCAATTACTAAATTCACACCTTTATCGACTGACATACGCTATATTATAGCAATAAAAATGTAAAGTCGTATAATTCTAAAATTAACAAAAATTGAACGCAACTAACCGACACGCCATGGCGTATACGCAACCTACGAAAAAATATGTCGCTATTGTCAACTTTTACAACCGCGGTTTATGGCAGTTTACTGCTGCCGCCACCAATATTCTCATATATTATTTTTATATATACAGAGCAACACTCATATATATTTATGCACACATGTAGTTGACTGCCAACATTTTCATTTGTATGCAGCTCGCTTATTTAGAATTTCTCTCAGCCTCTGCTGCTTCTAAACACTTTCATCCCTTTTCATTGCAACCAAGTTCAATAACTTTTAGCTGACACACTTTACTTATTTGTATTTATTTTTTTACACATATTTATTTAACTATATTATTTTTCTGAAATCGTGTCCTTTCGCGCAAAAGCGGACTGCCAAATGACATCACGTAGTCTATTCGCGCAAATCCTATGCAGTAGTTGCAACTATACACATATAAGCTTAAGTTGTAAAGGGAAAAGTTAAAATGATTTTATGCCAAGTGGCGCTTAGTCGTTAATGGCGTAACCACTCAGTCGGCATAAGCGACTGCGGATGATAAAATGGCGTAAAAAAGTGCTTATGAATTCTTTTATTATAATTACTATAAAATATTTAGATTAAATACAAAGCAAGTTAATGTTCACCGACTAATTACCGCGAAAATTACTTTACATTACTATAATCTAAAAATCAATAATCAATATATTTAATTTTAATAACTGTGTGAAGTAATCATTACTTTAAAAGTTACCGCGCATTTACTAACTACCCCAAAATTTATTTTGATTACTATAATCTAAAAATACTTAAAAGTATTTTTAATTTTAATAACCGTGAGAAAACGAATAAGTAATCATTACTTTTAAATTACAATTATTAGGCTTATACTGAAACTTTTAAAAAAATGTATGAGAAAACGAGGTGATCTTTAGATTCGAAAAACTTTTGAAAACGTTTATGAGAAAACGTAAAAGTAATCATTACTTTTAAATTATAATTAATGAACTTGAACTTTTAGTCTTAAAGACTTTAAAAATATTTATGGGAAAATGAAGAAGTTATATAACTTTTTAACTACAATTACTTCACGTGCACTATAATTCTAATAGGTTTTTAAATTATTTATGAGAAAACGGGCAAGTAATCATTACTTTTTATTTATTTTATTCATTACAATTACTTGGCGTAAACTTTTATTCTGAAAGCCATTGGAAACGCTTATAAAAAATGAAGAAGTAATCATTACTTTTAAATTACAATTACTTGGTGTGAAGTTTTATGCTGAAATCTTTTAAAAACATGAATTTTTTTTATTAAAATTATCGCAATCATTATCTTACGATCGCTTTGTTTATGATTACGTCTTTATTTTTTAATATTGATTATGATTACAGTATTTTTCGAAATAAAATTTAGTTTTGTTATAATTTTTAATGAACTCCAAGTTGATTGAGCAGTAATTTTATCAAAAATCTCTCAGATTAAATAACGATTATACTACGGTAGCATTTACTCCTATAACTTTCACTTTTACAAGGTATATCCATAATAAAAGCTTTAACAAGCTGACTTGCTCAACAGCCAAAACGGCTACAAAAAAAGGACGTAGCTCAAAGACATATATAAATATATGTATGTATAATGTCCTCATTGGGATGGCCGCAAGCTATGCGAAAAAACTACAAAGCCAAGTGCATGAGAGCAAATACCTGTGAGTGAAAAGCGTACACAGGCACAGTAGTGAGCAAAAAGCACCAAAACTCATCAACACGCAAACACATAAACACACTTGAACAGTCACACAGGCGTAAGGAAAAATCACAGCAATTTGTGCCAATGTCACTGCATAAGCCGGCAAAGAGCGACCGCTCAAGTGTCGAAATGCGACAGACAACAGATGCAAACTGTCGTTTAAGTACAACTTTCTATAAGTAAAGACTGGCGGAATTTTCATCGACTACTGTAGTAACTGTTTTACTTACTGTTGTTGTTGTTTTAAGTTGTTGATAAGTAAGTGCATTTTGCAGTCACGCGCCGCTTTAAGTCGCCACAGCGCAGCCAGCGTCGAGCGGCGAAAAGTCGCGCTGATAACGAGTGTCAAGTGTCAAGTGCCAAGAGTGTCACGAGCGAGGCAAAGTGTGACAAGTAAAGCGGCGGCGAGAATAACATAAATATTATTATTAAGTGAAGCGACAATAACAAGAAACGAACGAAGAAAACAACCACAAAAAAATTAAGTAACGGCACTGTGTCAAGGTTCTGAGACAAGCGAGCGCTGCAACAGGGGAATTTCATGCATGTATGTATGTAGGTAGTTACAGGAAGGGCCAGTCATGCAGGGCTCACGCCGTTATCGATACGCTGTCCGTATAGTAAAGAAAGCAATATGGTTAATGCAATGCGGTTGTGGTGTGCTCGAAAATGCATAATCATACCGAAAGCGTGTGATAATGATAGGAAAAGGTGTCAAATGCTTGCAAGCGCTCGTTTGCGAAAGTGTGAAAAGCTGCATTGTAAGCATCACGAATTTTGCGGTAACATTGTCGGCGAGTTAGTAAGTGAGCGCGACGTGTCATATTAGTGCTGCGTGTTGCCGATGTGGATCTGGTGCAGAGTAATTGCATTTTTTATTTCAGCGAGACTGATAGTGATCACTTGTCACTTGGGTTTAGGTGCAATTTTACAATGAGGATTTTTATTGTCAATTCTAGGTGTAAACTGAAAAATGCGAAGGATTCAAAATTGAGTGACTCTGTGTGAAATGCTTGAGAATAAGCTTTTACCATAAGCAGTCTCAGACTTGCCAATAAGAGCAATTGATATCGCTTAAAAATAGAGGCGTATATGCACAATTTACGAATAAAAGTGTGTAAGGCCTTTTAGGGTTAAGACCAAATTTTCACCTACCTAACATATACTGGTCTCTCAAACCAATCAAAAATTTGTGGCGTTAAGATTTGGAATGCGCTTTCAAATTTTAAAGGGCAATAGTTTAGAAAATATTATAATAAAGTACGAGGGTTGCCTTTTATATTTCGGGCTTAGAGAACAAAAACAGTTATTAACCATAGAAAATCGCTTTATTGTTTTTCAAAATATTCTCCCTTAAGATCTATACACTCTTGCATGCGTTGCAATCAATTGTCGAAGCACTTTTTCCACTCTAATTGAGGTATCTACAAGATATGCATTCCGAACGCATTAACCGCCCCTTCAGTTGTCAAAAACCTTGAACTCATAGTTTATTTTTTACGTAAAAGGAGTCATTCAGTGCCATATAGTCCTAACATATGGTGAATGACCCATAAAACGTTGTTTTGAGTTCTCAAAAATGCAAAGAACTGCAATGTGCAGTCGACCAAACTACACGAGCCTTTTTTTTGAGTGATTGACGAATTATGTGGAATCCAACGTGAAGAAATTATTTTTACAGTCAAATGTTCATGCAATATTGATTGTATGATGGTCCCACTAACGCCTATTGTTGTCTCAATCTCATATAAAAAATAATCGCGCGAAAATGTTCGTTATTTAAATCCATATTTTGGCTGAGATGAATATTTTAAGGTACTGTAAACAACACAACTAGCAAAATTTTATTGTAATTGAAATCTTAAAATTGAAGAGAGCCAAATTCTGTAAAAAGCCGAACTTACTCTGTGTTCTTTCTTCATACGAAAGGGCTAAACTGCTCCAATTTCATTCTTACTCGCTGGCCTTCACGTTAATATTAAAGCGTATATATTTCAATTTAATTAAATTAAATTATTTTTTGTATTTTTGTAATCAATGCCGAAAATTGTATACTCGTATTTACAACTATATATTCTTACAAATAAAATATGACATTTATATATGATTAACATAATTTTTGGGTATCAATTTACTTTGTTAGTGAACATAGCAACTAATAATTACAGCCACTTATCGTTTGGAAATTACAATCTCAATAAAACCTATTTATTATGCTGCTAAATATGAGCCAACTAGTTGACGTTTGTATTTGAGTTATTTATGGAGTATTTTATGGCACGATTTACAACATCAAACAAGCGCATATCCATAACATGTTTTATTAATTGCTTTATATTGGCAACTACTGATTAGAATTTTGTTAAAAAATTTGTATGTACGTTTGTGATGTGTTTACACATTTACTAACACATGCATTTAGATGTTTATAAGTTTGTATAAAAAAATAGTAGCAGAGTTAATTAAAGCTTAAATTACAACCAAATTGTAATAGAAAAACCACTCTGTCATCTAGATTTTATATTGAATAACTGTTAATTATAATTTATTTTGAATGTAAAGCATTTTTTGATTTAAATAGTTTGCTAAAAATGTTCTTGATTTAATTTGCCAACACTGAAATGAATTAAATTGCATGAAAACACTGGGTACGAGTATTAAATAAATATAAACAAAGTAAATTTTTGTATTAGGTTATGGTATTACATTTTTGGTATTTAAAAGGTTAGTAAATTATGCTCAGAAAATAAATTAGTTGTAATAAAAAACAAAACGGCTACAAAACTCGTTGAGAAAATATGAAATATATTTACTTATATATTTTTTTGTAATAATAATTGTTGTATTTTTTAATGCAAATAAATTTTGTTGTTAAATTTTTCTTACAAAACGCATACGAGTATAAAAGGTCAGCATTTCCAATAACAACAGCAAAAATATGACATATGAAATTCATTTCACCCACAATGCAAGCACATTTCTATGAGCGTGCCTTGAAGAGCAGAACCTTTCTAAACATATGCCACCTTATGCCAATGCTTTACAAGTCAAATTTAATTTTTCCGCATACACAGGCACATACATGCAAAGCTACTACGAAAAATATGCACACCCACGAGCGCCACTCATGTACATAACATAAGCTTGTAAGCACTCGTATTCAGCATAAAAGCCATTGCAAATGCCCGCAGTGCTGCCACTTAAATAGGCATTCACATTTAATATTATAATAACTTAATGCAATTGAAAGGGATTTGCTGGCCAAATACACACACATGCACGCACTTACGCGTCCGGCCCTCAAGCCCTATTATGTAAGCTTATTTAATAGTAATTATTCTAATGTGTAAAGCTTATGGCCGCTGGCAGTTTGGTAGCTTTTTGTTATGAAATTTGTTGTATGGAGTGATTATAATTGAATGACTGCAGGCGATTTGTAATTAATCTATTGAAGTGCGTTGGAAATTCAAATAAATATGTTATACAAATTTGCTTATATGCCGAGTTTGAATATGTTAAGACCTTAGTAGGTGCTATAAAACAAAAATATTACTGCTACTAACACAAAGAGGGTTGCCACATACTACTTTGCGATTAAACAAGCGTCTGTTGCTCTTTTTCTGCTTTTGTAGCGGCAGAAAACATAACTGAAATAAATTTATAAGATTGCTGTCGAGTTGACAGTCCTTGACCGTATAAAAAGCCGGGTTCGTTCCGGTTACGTAGACTTGACTGTCTCTTGCTTCACCGTGGGGGTGTTTAAATAGGAGCAAAATAAATGAAATGCTTTGATATAAGTGTTTTTTTCAATAAACGAACAACAGATAGTAAAATCCACGACTAAACAGCAAACAAAAAAAATTAACTTCGTGTGGAGACACAATTTTCAACAATTTCGGAGGTTGCTAGCGTTTTAAAAAATTCTAGATAATTATTCGCAGGATTTTTCCACTGGGGGTCTGCTCAGACAAAATCTTTATATTAACAATTTTAAAGTGTACAGAACGTAATAAGCGTACGTATGTGAAAATGCGCCTTGATATATGCAACTAATTTGTTTAAGCTTTTTTGGCTTTTATTGGAATTTACTTGAGAATCGGTATGCTATGTATGCATATAAACAATATTTAGCTATGCTAATATTTTAATAAATGCATATACCGTTATTCGTAAGTACATAAGTATATACCATTTATTCTCATATTCTGCGAAGAAAGCGAAAGTCATATGTACATATGTATGCACATTAAAGCACATATCTTGTTATGACATATTAAAATGTTAAGTTTATTTATATATTATTTATATCTGGTAGATATGTATGTATGTATGTGAATTACAGCCAGTTACAGCCAAGCAAAACACCTCACTGTAGCTTCTGCTGTGCTGTACTGACCGGGATTTTAAAAGCCAAAAAACATTGCATTTCTGTTTTTCTGTGTTTTTACTTCCCAGTAGTACAATTTAAAAGTATAATATATGAAATATAATTAAAAAATTAGTAATATTCATATTTTTTATGGAATGTTTTTTATTTTTAGAAAAACCAGCTCTCAATATCCATTTTATAGGTTCTTATTTATATTTATTTGCTAAAGTCGAGCCGCTTGTGTGCCTTGACTTTGCTTTTGGCTTTCTTGGTTAGTTGCCACATGCCACTGGGAAATCTGGCGCTTGCAGTGTGTGTGGTATTCTCAACAGTTTCCGTCCGTTTGTAAATATTTAAAACTGTGTTTATCGCAGCTGCCACAAAAGCGGTTATTGCTAGTGGGCGGCACTGCTTGACTCATGCTGACTCGCAGCCTTTAGAGACAACAGGAAGCAATTATATTTATTTATTTCTGCTGTGCAGCGATTCTCTTTATTTTATTTTTAGTTTTTTTCATGATATTAAGATAACAGTACTGTTTTTAAATTTATACCACACTTGCAGCTGCGAAGAGCGCAAATTAATATTATTGGGTTAGCATGTAATATTTACTAAATTTGTTAAAAAAGGGAGGAGTTCGGAATACATTTTAAAGTAAGTAGTTTAAGGGTTCATAATAGTCAGCGTAGGTGAGGAAGCTAAAGCTGATTGATTATACATTTTTAAGCAATAAAATATTGAAGCTATTTTTGTAAGTTAATCACATATTTGCATTACAAATCACCAATACATATATATTTTTCCTCTGGTGTTGCCATATTACTCATAATAAATATGCTTTTGTTGGCTGAGTTACGATTCTCAGATTTTTATTTTAATTTACGCTGTGTGAATGAAACAATAAATGCCAGATAATGTTTAAATAATATTCGATGAATTTTTTGAAGGGTTGCCAATTATGTGAGGTACTTCTTAAGCTTTATAATTAAATGCGACGTTTTAATTTGACTTAAAAATAAAATTTGACTTAAAAAGATAATTTATTTAAATATATTTGCAGGGCTGCAAACATAAATAAGCTCAAAATAAACTGTAAAAATTCTGAGCAAGGTTGCCAAATATAAAAAAAAACTTAAAAATTATATTGATTATTATTATGCCTTCTAGTAACAGGTTTCTTATAATTTAATATCCAAAGTGGTTCAGAAATTCGCTACGATTCTATCAGCTTATAGCCAGGTTGCCACTTACACATTTTTCATACTCGTTTCAGCATGTTGAGTTTTCATAGTATATTTCCGAAAGCGATGGATATACGAATATCACTCATAAATATATGGTATAGGACATTTTTTTAAAAATTAAAACATTTAAAAGCTGGAGCAATAGTAAAAAAAAAAATAAAAAAAATACTTGGTGCAACCCAAAATTTTTTTTATAAAGCATCTGAAAATGTATTAAATATAAATTCAAGAAAAATGTACAACGGAAATTTAAAATAGCAGCGATCTGCATGCTAGAACCGCAAATTTCACACTTTCCATTTAAATACAGGCCAAAACGACAAAAAAAGTAATGGCAGAGAAATAAAAACATTGTATAAAAATCCACAAACATTAAGACTGTGGCGTATAAAAGTCGGCGAAATTGCGCGTAGCAAAGTAGTTTAAGGCGCAAAAGATCTCACAGATAAAAGCGTTGCAATCAACACGCCTAAGCTGCGGCGAATGCAATGCCGACATTGGTTTTAAGCGGCAAAACTAAGTATGCATGCATGCTAGTTTGTTTGTATGTATGCACACGTATATATGTATGTATGTATATATGTATATCTGTGCAACTTTGTAAATAATGGGCGCTGCTTTGGCAGTAAATGAAACGAGATGGCGCCGGCGAATGCCGAAATGTAGGTGAAATGGCCCAACTAACTGCCTGTCTAGCTGGCAGTTTGACTAACTGTTTTTCTGTGCGTTCCTTAACTTAAATGGCTATAGCGGTTATTTGTATTTGTCTTTGTTAAGCAAATGCAAGTGCACACATACATGCAAACAAAATGCCATTTTGTATGCGCGCATACACACACGATTACTCATATATAGATGTGTGTGTTAATACATTTATTTGTGTGCGTTTGTGGCTTGCAAAAAATTATTTTTACTATATTTCCTGGCTTTTTGCCCACAAAATCATTTCATTTCATTTCGTTCGGTTGCAGTTGTAATTCCAACGGCAGCTTTGTCTCCGCATTTATTTGCAGCTTCAATTTCGGTTTCGTTTTCATCTGCAACTTTCGCTGTGGTTTGTTAGCTACACAGCGGGGGGTGTGCGAATTAAATTTTTAGACTTTACAATGCTGCGTTTTACACTGATTGTTTTTCACACTTTTTGTGCTTTTTCAGCTTTTCGTAATTTTATGACTCGGCGAATTTTCTTTCAACGCTTTCGTGCTCTCAAATATTACAAGCGCGTTTGAAGCAAATTTGTAGTTGACGTTTGGATATTTTTTTTAGCCTGAACAGTGTATATTAAGTTTGCCACGAAGTTTGTAACACTCAGAAGGAGACGTTGGAGACCCTATTAAATGTATATGAAAATGATCAGCATGACGAGCTGAGTGGATTTAGTCAGCCTGTATATACGCGAACTAGTCTCTTAGTTTTTGAGATATCGATCTGAAATTTAGCACACGTCCTTTCCTCCCGAAGAAGCTGCTAATTTGTCGGAACGGCCGATAGCGGACTACTAAAGCATATAGCTGACATACAAACTGAACGATCGGAATCAAGTGCTTGTATGGAAAACTTTTTTAATTGAGGAGGTATCTATATAAAATTTTACTTGGTATATATATTGTTTAAGCAATGGTGTATGGTAATCTCGGAAGAAATTGTTAAGATCGGATCGCTATAGCATATATATTAGTAAAAAAATTTAATATTTTTAAAGAAAAATTGAACAACAAAAGACGTAAAAAATTTCGCTTCTCACATTTGAATCGAGTTTTTTTCAAAAAAAAAAAATAAAAAATAGGTAAATTGAGTAAATAAAAGTCAAAGTCAAAGTGAAAAGCTCAAAATATTTGCCACAAATTGTCATGTCGTTTGAATTTGTAGCTTTGTACGCCTGTAATTTGCCACTTGAAACTATTTTATACGCTCTTTATTTGGGAAAACTCTTAAAAAAGATAAAATGTTGCTGATTGAAAAGTCATTAAAGCGTCAAAAGCTCAAAAATGCTGAGAAAATTTCAATGGCGGCCTGCTCTTGAAATCATTTAGGGTTGCCAACTGAAAAGTTTTCAAAAATTATAAACTAAATACAGGCCAACTTTAACAAATAAACAACTTTTTCTAGAAGGAAAGTGGCAGACTACAACTTTAAAGACATTAAAAGCCTGTGTGCTTAGCAAATTATGAATGCCAATGGAAATTTTAATTAATACCACTAAAATTTAAATTAACAGCAGCTGATAGAAACATACCAGTTAACAAGAATATATTAAAGAAATTTGCTCACTAATTTCAATTTCTGCCAACTCAGCATAGTTTGGCGCAAAGCCAGCTGCAGACACTGTTTCTTACATATAACAAACCAGTGGTGCTTCCCTAGCAACTACAATATATGACAACTGACATCACTCCACGCGCTGCAGTTGGCAACATTAGACTTGCAGTGAAAGTCGCACAATGAAAGTTATTGTGCTTCATTGCTGTGGTTATATTTTGGTTAGTTGTGGTTAGTTATAGAATAGCATGTAAGAAATGAGTGCAAAAATAATTGCAAGTCAACTTGTTGTTGTTGTTGATATACTCGTGCATGTACGGTTATTGGGCTGCTCATATTTGCCATGTTCCAATTATTTTTCGGCAGTAATTTTTAATAGGTCATGCCGAAATATTGCCGCTGCTCCACTTGGCAGTATTTAACTAGGCTGCAGCGAGTGAAAATCTTTGTGTATGCACGTAATAGTGCAGTTGAATGCACAAACAAATATACAGGCATACATATATAAAAACACTATTTCACAACTATGCATGTGTATATGTATATGTTTGTGCCGATATTATGCCTAGAATAACAAACTTCTCTTTCGAAATGCGCTAGTAGCAGCGCTTTTCTAACCAAGCAGTCACACAAGCATACAATTTATGTACGTCTATTTGTTTGTATATGTGTGCATGTGTGCGTGTTTGTGAGTTGTGCGCGCCTGCCTTAAACTTTCTCAACATTTTATTGGTTTTGTGGTTTCTGCAGCATTTTTGCGTTGCCTGCCTGTCTGCTACGCTTTTATTTATCTTCATGCCATATCGCCAACCATAACTGTCTGTTTGTCACTCAATTTGTTGCAACCTCTTGCTTCTTTATGTTTATGTGCATGAAGTTGGCCCGAAAATCAGCAGCAAACATTTCAGTTCATTTTCGAAATTTGGTTCTCTCATTGATTTTTTTTGTTTTTTGCCCTTTATGCATTTTTGGCGTAATTTTACTTATGTGTGTGCTAACGTGCATGCATGTCATACACACGCACACACACATAGACTGGCACACAAATGCATGCTTGCAATTAAATCCATATTTGCGCCAACGCATTTGAATTTGCTCGTCGATTCGCCGTTTTATGCAACCGAATTGTAACTCGTAACGAAATCCCGCAGACGGTAGTTGCAATGCATGCAAATTTTCGTATGTGCAAGAAATTGTGCTTGAGCAAATATATGCACAAATGCATTATACAGTTATTTACATACATATATGCATACCAATATTCATGCAATCACACGCTGACTTAAGAAACACGCGTGTGTTTGTATGTATGAATATGTGTGTGCGTGTGCACGTAAACTCATTATTTATGCTCCTGCGTTGCCCACCGACTGTAATTTGCAACTTCCACATGCCACATCTGCATACTCGTACACCTACACATATGTATGCGTGTGAGTGCTGCACTAACGCATTTATTACTATCTTCCTGGCTGGAAGTCATGCATTTGATTGTGGTTGGTTGTGTAAACGTGGCATTATTGTGCTAGAAATGCAATTTCTATGCATTTTTAAGTCTCATTTTTTAAAAATTAGCACAAAATTTTGCGTATCCCTTTTACGCATTGAACGCAGCAAACCGCAAAAATATTACATTTGTGTCCACTGCAACTGTCATATACAGCTGTTACACGCACTGAAGCGCATTCAATATTAAAACTCTACAAATTACCTGCCAATACTTTGGCATTAACAACTCGCTAACGAACTGCAACTGTCATTATGGTCCACTTTTAATGACGCACCGACCAGCCACAAAGTAAAACTTTGGTTTTATTTAACTTGGTTTGTGCTTTTTAATGTTGGTACTTATAGTAATGCTGTGTTATGTCCACGGTGCCATTATGTCTGCCAGTGCAGAACCGCACTTTTCGTTTGTTGACATTTTAATAAGGTTCATAAAGAGAAACAGCGTTTTTTTAAACGTAATTAGGTCGGCGAAGTTCTCAGGTGCATTAAAGAAAGTGAGGTTAGGAGTACAGTTAAGTAGCACACGAGACTGGCAATGATGTATATTTTATTAGTGTATTATTTTCGAAGTTATGTAAGCTACGTGGCAGAAATTGATAGCTACCTTTAAGGAGGTTTAGAGATTTAAAAAAAATCAATTTTTTTGCATATTTTTATAGCAGAACCCTTTAATAATATGTCGCTAAAAAGATTTTCGGAGTCACAGCTTATCTCTGGTAGCTCGGCGCGTGCTATATATTCGTTTTTCTCTGAACTACTTTTTTAGAAACGGTGTGCATGATATCTCAAGTTCTACTCAATCGATTAACTTGAAATACAGAGCTTCTTTATATTATTTATATTAATAATAACGCACTACGAGAGAATTTTTGGAACGTTATTTTTTATATTTTTAAAAAATTCCGAACGGCAAAAAAACAGGCAAATAACAAAATATATTTTCCAAACATTTTGTAAAAAAAATAGTTTCCACAATCCTCTCGTTGTGCTATAACTACATTCTTCCGCTTTAAGGATCACTCAAAAATTTCCAATTCAAGTTGCTGGGAGTCCTGATATCCTGCACACCAGAACACGCCATTTTTTCATCATCTCCCACTTTGCCACCCTGGAATTGTTTTGAATTTTTTTTAAATATTTTAAATGTTTTGTACTCTTTTAATATCAATAAAAAATTTATAAAAAATTTAAAGTCAAAATATTTTTTTTTTTTTTTATCGTGTGCGAAAAAGAGCCTATAATTCGAGCTTTTAGACCAGAATACCCCTTTAATTAAAAATAGTTCTAAGCGCTTTTTCACATCACTCATACGCCTAGATGGCTGAATTTATAATACATATAAGAAATAACTAGTTAGAACAATAAATCAATGTGCAATATGTAAAATATTAAATTAGTAGGGTAGAAATACAATTCGAATTGATTGGAATTTACTAAAAAATGTTAATTTAAAGATTAAACATAATAGCATACCTTTAGGCTGTAATTTTCACGCACTAAACGGAAAGGAACTGCAATTCTTAAATGGTTTATATAAAAAAGAATAATAATAATAAGTTGCTTTTTAGTATTCTTTTTAATCTACATAAATTTGAGAGAATGTTTATTATACTTATTTTATATTTTCAATATTTATTTTTACTATTTTTATTTAAGGTAGTAGTCTGGTAACTTGCATTTTTTATAATGCTCTTTTGTGAATATTTTATTTGAAAAAAATAATCGCTTGAGGACACTTGGAATGAAAAAATCAAAAAGATTATTTTTCTGTGAGCTTATTATTTTAGTTAGAACCAGGATTAAACAATTTCCTTCAAAAATAAAAAATGGTTGACTTCGAAAAAAAAAAGTTAAATTTTTAAAGTGAAAGCGTGCCGTAAAACGGAAAGTTAGCGACAAAAAAGAAGCTCCTAGTTCCTGCGAAAGCTATTGATGAGCAGAATAACATATGCAAATTTTAGCCTAATCGATTGGATAGACAATTTTCGAATTCATTTCGATCGTAAGAATGTTGTTTCGAGAAAAATGCGTTTAAACTTTCAACAACAGATTAAATATGTTGTTATTTATATGCGTACTACTACTTGAGGCTCCAGTATAGGTGCTATAACTTCAACAATATTTCGATATTCGCGCTAAAAATTTTTCGGTGTATTCTTAATATAAAGTGCTTGCGAAAAAATATACGATTTTTTTCAAACTAACCAGACTTACTACCTTAACTTTCTCAAAAATTATGAAAGTTTTGCTGATTGATTTTTACTAACAGTAAGCAAAGGTGCTAGATATTTAAATACTGTAAGTGTAGTATCAAAATGTTATCGGTTATTGCACAAAAATCGTATGAAATCCAAACTTTTCGTAATTCTGAACTGCTCTATATTCTAGTAGGGAGGGTGAATAAAATTGTTCTATACCGTAACCACCTAAACTGTAAAAGCTGTCGGTTGAGGTATACATATTCATATACTAGACGTTCGATGAAGCAGACAGCAGCTTAGCGTGTCATAATAGAAGATCCATTACAAAAGCAAGATAATCAATATCGAAGTTAACTTTGGCTCAGCATATTTATTTAAAACTGGAAACAATACGTAGAACTCACTTTAAAATTCATTCTAATGCTACTTTTCTTTTAGCCAACGTCTTACTTTCTATACTTGTGCTCAACAATATCTTGGAATACATTAAAAGTTCTCTAGAGTTATTAAAGCGTCATTAAAGAGCCTTTAAAATGCAGATAAAAGTCTCGGAAGACACTAAAAAGTTTTTAAAGCCACATAAAAGGTACCAAAGTGACGCACTTTCGTTAGAAATAAATATATAAAATTTAGAACACAGCACATTCAACTTAATACAGCAGCTCCGTTAATCAATTAGAAGAGATATAACTTGTTAGCACAACTTAGTCATACATTTTACGCTCCAAATTGACCATAATGAAGACATAATCCATACCATTAGCAATTACTTAAGCGGCATATGTGACAAGTGTGATACAGGAAACAGGAAATAACACCAAATGGCGGCATATCATTACAGCATAAACACGTAAAATTTAGAGCAGGAGGAGGAGGTGGTCACAGAAGCAAATAAAAAGGAGAAAGCAGTCAAAATTAACAACAGAAACAAAAAGCTGTGAAAAATGTATATATATAAAGCTATTTATATGCGCGCATCCTCATATTGCTTACCTGTAGCTGGCTTATATAGTTAAATCGAGCGCCAGACCATGTTGTTAGCATGCTTTTAGGCGCTTAACGCGTTTTTTACGGCATGCTCGCTTGCAGCCTTCCAAAAACACAGATTAACTTCATAATAAACAAGCATTTTGCGCGACTCGAATATTATTTTGAGCATACCTAAAAGCTAAAACAAATTATGCGGGCTTTCATTACCTCACAGCAGCATCTTTGCTACAGTATTTAATTTTAGCGCGGTTGTTGACTTTTAGCTTTGCCACATAGTTGACTATGCTCAGATATAGTTAAGCGAATTTTACGACCGCAGTTGCTTGTAATCAGTTTTTTAAGCCAAACTGAGATGTAAGCATACATATAGGGGCACATGTATGTGTGGGCGCATATGGAAATTTGTGCCTTTTAATATACATACTGGCAGTTTGGCGCCTTACACATGACACCCGCACTAACGCATGCATATCATGTGTTTGTTTGAAAATGCTTGCTCGTAAAAATGCCTGTATGCTACGCCTGCCCTTATGCTATGCAAATTACATTTATGTCGAGTGCTGTGCCACAACTTCACTGTCGGAGTCCTTGCACCACAGAGTCCTTCGCTCTTGCGTTGGCAAAACACGCTTTGCATGCATATATATGCATTTTGAATATTTAGTGACAAATTTTGACTAGCAAGCTGTTGAGACATCGCGAGTGGATGCAAAAAAAAAATTAAATATACAAATGAAAAATGAAGCAAATGCATATAAATAAGCTTTAATAAAGTGTACAAAAATGTCGTGCTTGTTTTGTACGCAGCGTTTTTTTTTTGCCTTTTTAGCGCAAATTATAAGCTAGGTACGCTGCCTCGGCAACAAACCCCACAAAACGACTGTAAGTATGCTGCTAATGTCACTAAAATGGTTTGCTACCTCCACTTAACTGCAAGCATTGCTAGTCTGCGCATTAATTTCAAATTAGTAGCCATAATGTGTGGCATATGCAGCACAGAGTTGTTCAAGCGGCATGAAACTCTGTTAAAAAAGTTAAAAAGTAGACAAAAAAAAAATGAAATAATGTATATACTATGTCTTCCCTGCAGACATGTTTTTTGCGTTTTCGTTAAATTAACTCGTGCCAGTTGTTGAAACATGCTCTCGAATTAAACGTTTGTAGTTGTACTTTAATGTTTAATAGCTACACAACATGCATATAATACGTTTTTAATTTCAACTCCAGGTGTGTGACTCCGCTTACTTACAGAGAATACGCCTAAATGTAGGCAAACATTTTTCCCATCATTGCAAATATAATCAACAAAACAAAACTACAATTCTAAAAGGCATTTCTAATGTGCTGCCTTTGGATAGGAGTAAGGCGCGTATATCTACTGACTTACTTTGCCAGTGCAGTTCCATCGTCTGTGAAAGATTTTGATAGGCTGTGCCTTCAGGCGCTAGCAACTTCAAGTTGTCCAATCGCTCATAGGTATATGGTAGCCCAGTATTCATGCTAGCCTAATAGCTCATATTAAAAATTAATTCTAGGTTAGATTAGTTAGGGTTAAGAGGACGATCCTAACAGGAATCTCACTTGAACAGTTTAGAACGCCGGAGCATTGTGGTACTCAAAACTCTTATATAAAAGATCATAAGACCGTTACAAATTGATGTTGAGACGGCTAATGTCAGTTTCGGCTGTGTCTTTTGGTTCACCAAAAGTAGTAATGTCTAGATATTCCAGCCTCAGTCTCGCTAGATCTGGACCAAGGAGGAGAAAGTGTCGGTATATTTCTCCCTCACCCTTCTCCACAAAAATTTTTACAAATTACGTCCGGCAATATTTTCAGCCTTACCGTATGAATGTCTATTGAACAGTGTCCAGTAAACACCACTACGATTGCGACAAGTTGTACTCTGCCAAGAAAAAGTAGTATAGAAGATCGTCTGCGTTTTACTATAGGTCCAAAGGATCTTGAAACAACTCCTACTTAAAAACTAAATTAGTAAATCTCTCAGCATCTTTTTCAGCATTGACCCACACAGATGTGATTCAGCTTTATAGTATTGAATTTTAATTCCAAAGCGCAGTTTTTAAGTTTGTAGTCCTCTGCTGTAAACATTTTTTGTAGGTATTAGTTTTCGGGCGCAGCTCAGTTGCATATATTTTTACCGCACGCTGCAAGGTCGCTTAGCAGTGACTTAACCGCTACTGCATAGCACCAAAATACCGCAGCCAACTTAAGCGCAAATCGCATTTGCATGACATAATCTCCTAAAGTGGCGCACATGCACTCATTTAACCCACACAGGTGGTGCAACAACAACGCACCGACACACACACATTTATTAGCTGCTCAATAAAATTTATTGCATACAAAATAGAGCGAAGAACAAATCCACTGCAGTGCAATGTCATTTTTACTTTACATTTTGCTGTGGTTGTTGTCATTTTAGTTGTTGTTGTTTTAGTGCAGCGACTATCGAGCGTTGAGCAGCTTAGCGCTTGGCCTTTCTAAAAGTTCACATAATCGAATTCACGTTGCAGTCGCAATGTCAGACAGAGTTTGCGCAGCTCGGCCACATATTTGGCCCGACAGCGGTCCACGTTCACCTTGTGCGGCAGTGGCAATTTGAGGCGATAAATTGGCGTCGCCAAATCCACTTCATCTTCGGTAATTGACAAATCCATTTTATCCGCCGGTGTCGTCTCGTCCGGCAGCAGTATCTCGAGCAACAAATCCTCACAACTGGCCGTGGCATTAGTGCGATTGCCCATCTGTGACCAGCGAGGTGGCAAACGGTAAAAAAAACGGGGTTTATTCACATACACACGCACACAGCACGGCGTACATGAAAAAATAGAAGCAGGTAAGCGGTAGACAACAAAAAAAAAAAAAGAATGCTGTTCAAACACTGCAGCTCATATGTGCAACATATTATTGCTTTTACAGCTACTACCTGCAGATAGAGGTCCTCGGTGCCCACCGCTTGCCGATAGGTCATGCTGTACTCGGGTCGCCGGCGCGTCTCTAAAATCTCATTGTCCATCTGCTCCTGCTGCTTTTGCCATTCTTCGATACTTGTTGGCAATGTCGGGCGTTCGGTTGATTCTCCTCCGCGCGCTTGTTTTTGCTTGCTGGCAACTGCATTGCTGTTGCTGCTGCCAAAATGTGCGGGCGCTACAAAAAAATACCAAGTCATTTGGAAATTTTGTGGAGTTTACGGTATTTTCCGTGCGGTTTTTTCACATTTAGTTGACGCACTTACTGAAATTGTTGCATTGCTTGGTGGTGCTGGCGACCGGCTCATCGACGTCGGTGTCCGAATTGTCTCGCTCCTCGGGGGGTGTGAGTAAATCGCGCAGCATGCGTATGCTATCAGGATTTTCGAAAAGCGACATTTTTAGTTTTTTCTTCGATTGTTCAGCAAAGCTTTTTTTCCTATGGTTTCTGGTTTTCTATTTGAATTTTTTTGTACGTTTGAGTTTTCTACCTTCTTTTAAGAGTTTTCTAATTAAGTGAACTATTGTTTACTTTCTCGTTTTAGTTGACAGTTTGTAGATATTGATCAAACAAGAAGTTGCATGGTTGCTGTGGTGATGTTGTTAGTAATTTGTTGTAGTCTGGAGTTACCCTGTATAGTTAAGAGAGTGGTTAAGACCACCTTTCGAATTTGGTAAGCAACCCTTACTACCTTACAATGCAATTGGAACTTAGACTGGAACTAGTCAAAGCTTAGACCGTTTTTTAAAACTACTTCAAAGTTTTTTCTTGGTATGCTAGATGTATCTGGATATAAAAATATTTCTCGTCTTAGTATGTTACCATATAAAGTAGTTCTATAGAAAATAGTGGATTCAAACTTTCTCTTGTAAAAATATAATATTTACTTGGCCTGTGATTTCGGTCAGTGCAGTACCAAATATATAATTCAAGTGCAAGTTCTTCATAATAAATCTTGAGAGATATGCTTTTGGAGTCAGACTTTAAAAATATGGGAATTTGGAAATTGCGGACCGACTTCAAAATGTATAAAGCAAGATTTCTAGGACGAAATTGGAGAAATTCATAATTTGCAAGTTGACTGAGTGAATGAGAGAATATCTGCAACAATCCAAAGGGAATGCATTGGTATAGCTTAGTCTTAGCCTCACTATAAATGATTATCTTCTTACTTTAAACTTCATCTGTACGAAATGAGTTTTCAAAGTGATATATATAAAGTCTATCGACATATAATGCAACGAATTAAATTTTAGTACAGCAACATAACATCATAGTGCTTGAAAAGTCCAACAAATATATATCAATTTCACCTAAACCTGATATTGGTCACTTTTACTGTTATTGTTTACAAACAATTAGCTAAGTGAACAATAAAGTGTGTGCACATTCTCATTTCCCCCAACAAGTATTCATAGCGCCAAGCAAACTACTATTAAATGTATAATTTATAACTTTATCTGGCTAACACGTTGCAATTCACCATGGATTATCTAAGCGGTCAACGAGCAATTGTGTGAAGTGAAAATGTGCTGGCTTGCGTTGAGGATACTACAATAGCAGACAATACAGGAGAATGCAACAAAATGTGTGTGAAAATAAATTTCTTAAAGCCTTACTAAACAGTTTTCAGCGTGCTTTTGTGTACAACAATTACAATAAAGTAAAAAAAAGTGTGTTAGTTACTGTGACATAAGCAAGTCTGCATGAAGGTCTTTCACAGCCGAGCAACTGAAGTCTGCTTTTAGGCGCAGAGACTAGAGGTATATGTCCAACAACTCAACGTTGGATATTTTTTTATGTTTTAATACAAGCTCTAGTAGTTATGCAAGGCAGCAACACCAAGAACCTTGTGCCAAATATTTTCGCTTTTGTCGATTTTTTCTAATTTGTTGTCATCAGCATACTTTTGTCAGACACTGTGTGGACTATTGCGCCGGCCTTTTGCTGCTGTTTGATTTGGGCAATATCAGAAATTAATACTTTCCTGGCAAACTTTCACCAACGCTGTTGTTGCAACTTTTTTGTACAATTTAAATGATGTCGAACTTTCACTAACGTTGTTGTTGTAATTTTTTTTTACTGTATGCATTGTAATCAAGAATATTGCTCTTTTATAGTTTTGTAAACGAAATAAAGCGGTGCTACGCTGAATTTAAGTAATTTAAAAAATTTGTGGAAAATTTATGAAAAATTTTGGTGTTAAATTTTGTTTTGAATTTTTGTATGTTTCTTTAGACGACAAAGTTCAATATTTTTCTGTACTAAATAAAAATAATTTCAATACAATTAAATGCCTAAATTTACTTTATATTTCATTTATTTAAAATCAACGAGAATTCCGCTTGCCTAACTGTTACAAATAAGTTGCAAGTAAAAAATTTTTTTTTTTAGATTCGCTCAAAAATATTATCTGACATATTTGGCAAATATTTCGCAGAAGAAAGTGAAAGTTTATTTATTTTTGCCTGCATGCCTGCAACAACGATATTTATATGCCTACATTTGCTCCACATTTTTGTGGCAAAGATGTTCAACGTGCTTGTGTACAGGCCGACTAGTATGGCATAAAAAGTGTGATCAAGCTGAAGAGAGCAGCTGGTGCACAACATATAATGTCAAATGCAAAAAAGCGTATAAAAAGAGAATGTTTTACTTGTTTTATGAGACAATTGTCAAAATTGTAAGCGAATTTCTTAGGTAAAAGTATGTTGCACAATAAGAAAATTGCTCTGGAATTTTAGCAACTATTTCAGTCAACATTGGCATGCTCACAGAATGATTGGTTGCACTTCAATATTGCGGAAATTTTTGTTATTTCATGTTAATATTCTGAAACTATATGCAGTGTATGTTGGGGAGAGGAGTTTGAATATAATATGGTATTTTGCTTAAATAAAAAGTTGTTTGAATTCAAAATTTCAAAAATACGCGTTGAGGTCACAAGTAAGCAAAGCGGTAATCAGTAAATAGTTAATATTACATTATTTACTGACCAACATATTTGTCTTAAATATTTTTTAGTTTAAAGATACCATAAGAATAAATTTTGAAGCAATTTTTTGAATGTTATATTATTATAATTTAGAAAAAGTAGAAGTATTGAAAATAGGCAAGGTAGGTAACCACCTAAAGGTATTAATTTAAGAAGCAATGTTTTAAAAAGAAATAGTTTCTACTGATTTTTTAGTTTACTGAGATTTTCTATGCAACGTGGCGGCACAGATGATAATTCCGAATGGGTTGAATTTTAAATAACTAAAAATTAATATATAATCACAATTACTGAACTTTTAGCAGCGCATAAAGACAAAATGTTCTGTAAGGTATGACAAACAAATCATGTTATCCAGAGGGTAGTAGAACACGGTGACTACATTTTTTTGTTGTTCCTGTTATTACGTAGTAGCAACTCTCAAAAAATTACGTTTCAATGCTTTAATGGAGTTTTTTCAGCGTTTTCGGAGAAAACTTACCATAGTATAATAATGTATATATATGTAATACCATCAGAAAGTAAATATTTCAACGAAGAAAGAGCCTACCAACTTTTTTTAAAGAAAAGCAGACTATTTAACGTGAGAGTTTTTGATTGAAAATTAGTGTTCTTTTTTCGTTATTAAGTCAAAAAACGGTGGAAATAAATATTTTGAATAAAAAATTCACAGTGTAATTTGGGACATAAAGGTTAGCTTACAACACATTTCATGAAAGAAAATAAATTTTTTCAAAAGTTAAAAATAAATTACCAAAAACTTGGTTACTTAAATTTTTTTTATAAATTTTGAGCTTATGTGAAAAGTGTGTTAATACAAGTGATGTAGAGCTTTGCAATTCCTACAACCTTTTCTTTAAACATTTTGCTACACGCCTCTTAGTTTTGACGGAAATCGAGATAAGCCGTTTTTAGCCCTTAAAAATTCAACCACCCCCACCCCTTTTTCTCCCCGACCACAGAACGGCCATAAATTATTTTTACTTTAATTTTTGTTATTTTATCTTCATATTCGTACTTTCTTTTTTTTGCTTCCAAAAATTATCAAACCTGGTCTACATATTTAATATTTGAATATAAAATCAATGAGTACCAATCGCGAGAATAAACCACTCACACGTCCATATTTATATAAAAAAGTAAGTACATGAGCATAAATTTTGGCTTATCACACTAGTATTAACTAAGCTAACTGTTTGTAGAAACATGTTCGGAATTTATGAGTACAGCTGATTACTTATCGCTCAACCAATTATATATAATTCAACGTCAGGTAAGTACATACATACAAGTGGTTTTATTGGTCCACCTTTTTAAAGCCGTTGATATTTATAGCGAGTACGTGCTTAGAAATGCGATATTGCTGAAAAGATTACTTTACACAGTTAAGTGTTATCAGCTAACACCACTATTGTAATTCACACAATAAAATGTCTCAATCAGCACATATATAATATTATCGCTAATGACGTGCAATTAGATCAAACGCTATTAGTGTACTCATTTGCTTTAGTTAAGTTCATTTAACTGACAAACAGGCTATTCATTTATTTGGCTCGCACAATTTTTTGTATATACTAAAAATTGCTTGTTTATATAGGTGTATATATATTAGGGTGGGCCAAAAAAACGAATATGCTTTTTTTCGCTTGACACTCTGAAAAATTGATTCTTAAACACATTTAAGAAAATCTCTCCAAGTATGAGCTCTTAATTGTAACGACAAGGTCCTTCGCCCTACCTTTTTATTTATTTTTTCTTATTATCAGATAGAGAAACTCATACCTCGCTTTCAATTGCTTGAAAAAATTTTTGGTTTCATAGGTTTTGTAGGAAATTGAATGCTGAACAAAATGGTATCATAAGATTTTTTCGTAAATCCAATCGTTTAAAAGATATTAAGGGTTAAAGTTTGATTATTTTAAATCAACTTGTTTTTTTTTTTATGAATTTTAGAAAAAAAAAATCATTTCAAATTGCAAAGCTTATAGTTTTGTAGGAAATTTATTGCTCTACTAAAATGCTACTTAAAAAGATCTCGTTTCATAGATTTTATAGGAAATTTAATGCTCGGTCTTGCAACATAAGACGAGCTTTAACATGATGGAAAATTAATTTCTCGTGTAACTCGCAAATAAAATCGTTTTCCTTCGGTTCAATTTGAAGTCTTGTTCTCGATAGCATTCTTCATTAATAATTTTAATCGGTTTTAGAAGTTTACAATATAACACACTCTGCTGATCCCACCAAGTACAGAGCATTACGTTGACGTCACGGATATTCGGCTTTGCCGTTGATTTGGCTGGTAGGCTGGTAGGTAGGTTTCACATAGGATTTTTGCGTTTAATGTTGTCGTACTGGTTCCCTTTTTCTTCACACCAATCACAATCGTTGCAAAAACCACTTCATGATATAGTGTACAAGCAGCATTTCTAGCATGCAAAAGCGTCTTTTATCGTTTTTTGCCATCAATTTATATGACAACCCATTTCCTTGCTTTTGACTGTATCCGACTGTTTTTAAACATTTGAAATGGCTACTTGAGTGACTCGAAAAAGATTCTGTGAGCGCTTCTTGTGTTTGACAGCATTCTGCATCGTGTAATGCTTACAGTGCCTAATCTTTAAATTTGTTTGGCGCTCAGAACGCTCTTCGTTGCCTCTTTTAATTCATACTCAAATCAACTCAAACTCGTGCTCAGCTCGAGCATGTTTACTATAAACTTCCGCCAAAATACGATGACTTTCGGCTAAGGTTATCTGATTATTGAAGTATTTAAGCACAATCCCCACAAAAATACTTTTTCAGGTTCAAAGTTCCACATTATTGAAAAAAATTATTGTTGTTTACGTTTCAAATGAATGGCATATACTGAAGTAGACACATCAGGATAGCAGCGTTCCAATGCTTGTTCGGAATATTAGAACAATAGAATAATAATCAAGCTAAGCCATCTTTGGGTACCCCGCAAGAATATATGTATTTATATACCCATCAAAAAATATCAAGAGGTTGGTATATGTTTCTAGAACCAAAAATACATATTTTTTGAGATTATTTGTAATTTTGATTTAAACACATATTCACACACCTTTTTTAGCTTTTAAACTTATATATATAAGGCTGTCATATATCATCCTTCCGCTTTTTTGACTTTTGAATTTCGCGGCTATGTACAAAGCGATACAGAGCTCGTATCTGGCAACACTATACATAATTTCAAAGGTCTTGACATAACCTACAAAACAACGCTATGCATGATTAGTTTGGATATTGCGTTCAACAGTTATAGACGTGTAAACATGGAGTTCACTAACGCCGAAATTCGCGCTATTTTAAAGTTTTCCTTCGTTAAAGGCAAATCCGCTAGAGAAACGTTCCGTGAGATTAATGGTGTTTTAGGGGATGGTACTCTATCACTTCGAACCGCGGAGGAATGGTTTCGACGATTCAGAGCCGGTGAAAACGACACCATGGATAAGCCAGCCGGCGGAAGACCTGTGACGACAAATACCGATCAAATCATGGAATACATCGAGTTAGACCGGCATATGGCATCTCGTGACATCGCCCAGGAGATGGGAGTCAGTCACCAAACCATTTTGAACCATCTGCAGAAGGCTGGATACAAAAAAAAGTTTGATGTTTGGGTGCCGCATAATTTGACGCAAAAAAACCTTCTGGACCGAATCAACGCCTGCGATATGCTGCTGAAACGGAACGAGCTCGTCCCATTCCCAACCTCGTCCCAAACGGTCGTGGTCGAAGGCCGGTGAATCGTCCCAAACAGTGGCCAAGCCGGGATTGACGGCCAGGAAGGTTTTGCTGTGTGTTTGGTGGGATTGGAAGGGAATCATCCACTATGAGCTGCTCCCATATGGCCAGACGCTTAATTCTACCATCTACTGCGAACAACTGGACCGCTTGAAGCAGGCGCTCGACCAGAAGCGTCCAGAATTGGCCAACAGGAAGGGTGTAGTGTTCCACCAGGAAAACGCCAGACCACACACTTCGTTGATGACTCGTCAGAAGCTACGGGAGCTCGGATGGGAGGTTTTATCGCATCCACCATATAGCCCGGACGTAGCGCCAAGTGATTACCACCTGTTTCTGTCCATGGCGAATGCCCTTGGTGGTGTGAAGTTAAACTCAAAAGAGGCTTGTGAAAAGTGGCTGTCCGAATTCTTCGCAAATAAGGAGGGGGGCTTCTACGAGGAAGGTATTATGAAGTTGCCGTCTAGATGGAAACAGATCATCGAACAAAACGGCGCATATTTTAACTAAATCCGATCACTGTAACACTTTTTATAAAGCATTGAATGAAGAGCAAAAAAGCGAAAGGGAGATATATGACAACCTTATACCTACATCTTCCAATAATATGCTGCTTAAACGCTTACAAATGTAAATGTACCCACACTTAACGATAAAGGTAGAAATATAGCTAGTTTATCAGATAGCAGTACATAATTTACACAATGAATTATAAAGATGTGATCTTGTTAGCAAAGTCACACACCGCTGAGAGTAAAAAGTTTTTTTTACATTTTTAGCAGTGTCATATACCATAAAAATATAATACATAAACTGATCTAACATACTCGAAACAATAGTGAGCGTACTACATGAAGGAGATTAAAAGTATTAAGTATGCAAAATTCAGAAAGCTGATGTATTCTTTTCGATATAAGTTAAGCAAAAGAAAAGGTATTAGCAAAACTTCCTTAACTAACGATACTGTGTTAGTTGAATTGTTAAGATTTTATTCTATAAAATTATGCTTAAAACTAATTACTAGCCACAAGATTAAGTACACAAATCTCTCTCTTGAATATGAAAAAATTATGCAGAAATAATTAGAATTCTTTTGAGTTTGCTAATTTTGAAGGCGGTTAATAAATAACTACGTAAATTTATACTATTCATAACCGAGTGCCGCTATTATTGGTGGGTGCAAAAATTTTACCTCGACAGTCCACTAACACAAACATCCGTACAGTCCAATTGTTGTAATCAGAAGAGTCTCAAAAAGTACGTTTAAAGAATTTTTATTTATAATAGTCGAATAGCATACATTTAATGGTCGCAATAAAGTGTGCTTAAATACAAAAAAATGCTGATTAGAATTGTTTGTTGTTGTTGCGAATGAAATAAATCTAATAAATGTTGATAAGAACTGTGTGTGAAGGAAAAGGTGCAAAACGCATAAGCGCGCCATAAACAAAGTAATTATCATAAAGTGAAAAAACTGGTCCAAAGAAGAAAAAAACGAACCAGCAACAACAACAAACTCATGCTCGTATTGCACACTGAAAAATGCTTTTGCCACGCTGCCACCAACTAACGGTGAATGTAATAAAACTAAGACGTTAGACGGTGTTGCCATTTGCGCTCGCAGCAGCTTTATTGCTCCGACGGCAGCTACATTGTAATTGGGCGCGTAATGAAATAAATTACGCAAGTATTTTACAACGCAGCGTAGAGTAGGAAAAGAGGAGTGGCGCAAAGCGTGAGCGCAGAGCAGAGAGGTGTTGCCAGCGAGCACTTTAAGTGTAATGGTGTAGGCAAACGCGCGCATACAAGTGCTTTTAAGCAAAGAACACGCATATATACACAAACGCACACACGTCCGACTACATAAATATGCTTTACATACATTAGTTCCTACAATAGTAATCCTAACACAGGTGTAAATGTGCAAACAAGGCTTTAAATGCGGTCGCACATGCTCGACAAGGGGTTATACTACGTGACTCGTGTGAGTGGCTGCTTGCTTGTATATGTGTGTGTTTGTAGGTAACTACATATGAGTACGTTAGTCCTTTGTTAAATACGTGAGGCACCTCTTTCAACTAGCGCATATACGCTGCTGTCTCTGCTAAAAGCGATATTGCATACCCCGTTATTCCATCTTAAATTAAGTTAGAATTTACAACATGAGTGTGTTTTAAATACCATTTCATTTGGAGCTGTGCCGGTAAGGAAAGTAAAACGTGAGCATGGTTTGTAGCAGTTTAAAAAAACGTATAAGGTTCTCCTAGAGGCGAGTGGTATAAACTTTTAAACATAATTTAAAAGAGGGAGATTTTAGGCTGAAAGGTCATGAATTCAGTATGAGTTGCTTGCAGGAAAATTCTGGTGTACTACGTGAGTAACATGCATGCAGTAACAAGTGTAATTAACACCGAACAATTTCAAGAGATTAGCAGACAGACCCCCTAACGGCTTAAAGTTGGTAAAACTTTTGAGAAAAGGTACCATACCTTGGGGTTTACATGAAAATAATGAGAACAAGGAGAGTCAGCATTCTCACGAAGTTTAAAGAAAATATTTCTAAGCTATTATCTTACATCTCCAGGTGTGAGATTTTACCATACCGACCTTTAACCTCACGAAGTTGAAGGAAAATATTTCTAAGCTATTATCCTCTATCTCCAGTGGTAAATTTTTACCGTACCGACCTTTAAACCCAACCGACCGCTGAATTGTAGTCATAACTTTTATTACAAAGACAAGTCGAACCGAGCGATAGTTTTTAACTGATGCTAGTACGATAATTAAAAATGCATCCATTACGCATTATCGGTGTTGCTTTTCTATAAGCCAATAGAAAATGCAGATCACTGAACTAGATGACGGTCAAAAATACTATAGAAATTCAAAACAAGTGAGCGCTTTTTTGAACAGTAGCAAACCTTTTCTTATATTGCTTAAAATCTTTTCAGAATCAAGAAGACAATATATATCTTTGTGACGGAACTAATCTCAGAGTTTTCAAGTAAAAAATTTAATTAATCAGTTTAATCTGCTTGTATTACACTCAATTCTAGTTCAAGCGATCGTTTTAGAGATTTTTTTGCAGTGTTTTAGGATTTCTCCATTCATTTTCTTGTCAAGTACGCACTTCTTCCACATATGTAACTATGAAATAAGATCAACCAACAAATGTAAGTAAACCACTAGCTTTCTATGCTTGTTCCTACTGTAGAAACACTTCACACCCGCCTGAAATGCGTAATTTCTTGCATCTATTAAATTGTGCTGCTTAATGCTAGCAATTTGTTGCTGCTTCTTTCCTATACCAGCCGTGTGTAGCTGAAATTGTTGCGCGATTTTATGTTGTGCTGTTACGGCACTTAAATGACAAGAAGCAACAGCGAAGCAATAAAATTGCGGAGGAATAAGTTTCGCAATTTCATGTAAATTGTAACACAAATATGTAGCCGTGGCGACAACAATAAAAGCAACAATATTTACATACTTTTACACCATATACTACATCATTCACTGCACTTGCGTCGAGTGTCAACAATGTAAAATAAGCGTAGCAATAAAAATGCTAAAACAAAATATATAAAAAATAAATAAAAATGCAGCAGTATAAACAAATTAAGGAATATTTACATGCCTGAGCTATCAAGCTGTCGGTTTAAGGATTTTACTTTTAGTAAAAAGAGGAAGAAAGAAATATTTTTTGCTTTACGCTATAGTTTTGTTGGACATATGTATAGGTCCTGGACGCAGCTCGCGATTTCATCAGCTGTTAACCAAAAGTGTTTTCGCTACTGTAATTTGTATAGCGTGAGTCTCTCTACCTTAAAACCTCTCCAAAACATTGTTGGACTTGAACGAAAGCGAAATTTTGTAACTGCACTTAGAACTTTCAAGGAAACTATGTAAAAAACTGTAAATTTGGTTTTTCTTACATACATATATTTTAGATTTAAAAGTTTTTTTAACTTCAAAAACTAATTCTGAAAATTTTCGAAAAAAAAAATTTACTTACAACAAAATTTTGTAAAATATACAAAAATAATATTTTTGACTGTAGAAAAATTTTCAAAACTTTTTTTTGAAAGAATTATTTTCTTAAAAAAATTTAAATGTAGTTTCTTTGACTTTAGAAAATTGTTTCCCTTCAAACAAAATTCTGAAACCTTTTTTTGTTTTAAGATTGAAACTTTAAACAAAAAAAAAAGGTTTTTGATACTTTGGAAATTTCGAAACTTTTTTATGCAATAACTTGGTTTCATTCGTGGTATAAACCAATAATTAAAAGAATAATAAATACAATTCTTGTTGTTGTTAATTTTAGTGTATCGGAATAGTAATAATTACATTTTTAATACGTAAAATACATTTTTTTTTCAAAAGGTTTCTGAAAGTACAATATTTGTTTTTTTTTTTTGGTTTTTTTCAACGTGCTTTCCATTTCTTTAGTCATTAATATTTCTGCCTTTAACATATCAACCCTTTTAATGTTAAAATCTCGGAAAAAACGTACTTCCGTTTGTTCCGACTTAAGCACATAACGAGTAAACTTGTAATTTATGTCCCTAATTATTGCCATCATAATTACCTAATTAACTAAAACTGAAAAAATTACAATAACAAACATACGCGCTCACCCATTATGAAGAACTCAACACATGTAGCAAAGAAAAAAGAAGGTCAACATGCAAGAAGTCATGCAAGGACACAGCATGAAAGTTGTTAAGTAATAAGTGAAAACGAGCCGACACTTCAGCAAAAGAGGAAGGAGACAGACGGCCAGCGGCAAAGACCGGAAGGCAGCAACGCGTATAAGACAACCTTGTTGAGAGGCAGAGTCGGCAGCATATGGACATACATTTTCTGTAGACAAATACAAATGTAGAATTCCAAACATAATTCTATATATATTAGTATACTAAAGAGATGTACATATAAACTTTTTCGCCGCCAAAGTGTAAAAGTTTTATGCGGCGCGTTAAAGAGGCAACACAAATCATATGCTACAAATGGACTTGCCGAAAGAAAGTAAAACTTGCGAAGAGATACATGTACTGAGAGTTGAGAGGTCATTGTTATGGCGACTTCGGCAAACGGACTAGGCCAAGTTATATAAATGCTTGTACAAGTGCGCCCATTTGATTGTTATTTTGGCACATAAAACACATGCAGTCTCGCATTTCTGCCGAAAAACCAATTCTTCTTAACTGCGAGAAGGCATATACGCAAAACGACGGAGCAGACAAGAGTCAGAATGGCCGCACAGAAATAGATGCGATGAAAGAAAGTCTACAAATAAACGCCATACCTCTGCAATATGCCCAACAATAATAGCGCTGCAGTTAAGGCTGCAGTTAAGGGCGCCACTCAGGCTCAAGACATGGCTGATTGGTCAACGCAATGAATGAAACTGGTGCTCAATTTAAATTGCTGCGTCTGTTTGTTTGTATTGAACTTACTCGGAATGCACAAGTAGTGCATACGTGACGGTATTAAACAATTTACGCTGATGCAGATAATATACTCACACATAATATAGGTAGGTGGGTACTTGAAACTCTTGGCTTCAAATTCATGGGGTACACAGTAATTTATTTACAGCGAGAACTCACAATGCGAGAACTGAGTTACCAACTAGCGATGGATATGGTTTTCTTACTATTTTTAGTATTAATATAGAGAGAATTACGTCTTAGGGTAAGCGCCTACAGTTATGCAACGTTTCTTTTTTTGTACTGCTGCATTATGTAAATTGCTAGTATACATTGAGGCGCCTCCATCACGAAAGTTACTCAAGCTTCTTACTCTTGAAAAATACTAGAGCTGCGCGTATTTTTTATTATTCGAGCATTCAACTCAATATCTTCGCGTTTGTTTTAAATTACTCAATTTTGAACTGTGTATTTCAAAACGCAAATAATTTTAACTTCACGCTAAATTTCACTGGAATTGCCAATTAGGCATGTATATTCTTAGACATTTAATGTTGTTTGTCATTTAAATTAACCAAAATAAATTGTCATCAAAACAAATTATATCATTTTTGTTACATTCAATGTCGACAACCCGTATTTTTTAAATGTCTTTACATACCTTTAGGCGCTTATATATTTGAACAATATGTCCTTTTTTTCGCGTCATTTACGACACTTTTAATTAAACAAATCACTGAGTATTTCACATAGCAACTAGGCGCCTTTGTCTCTCGCACCCTTTTGAGGTTAAGGAGAGCATGACTCTTTATGTTTTTGACGCACGTCGACCTTTCACCTCATCAATTCTTAGTTTGCGCGCAGTTATTTTACTTTTTTTCGCCTTTGCTGTTTCGTTAAGTTAATTGTTTGTCTTGCTTCATTTTTTTCCCCGTTTCGCATACACCTTTATTTTCAGGCGTACGATTTTTTTTGTTTTTTATTACAAACCTTCTACTTTTGTATGCTGCGTTTCCTTTGCCACCTGGGAGCTGCTCCGAAATTACGCGCTTTTTCCCAACGGCGATCGAAAATTCATGACAGTCAAGTGGAGGTGGTGTGGAGTGTGGTGAAGGTTCTTGTCCTGCTTTTTCTTTTTTATTCACTTTTTTCAGTATTTTCCAACTTTTTATTGTTTATATTCACATTGTATGCCGTGTGGGCAAAATGAAGCGAATGTCGTAAAATACTCGAAAAAATTCTACAAATATTTTAATATCGTCGGATTTACGTCGTTACTAGCAGTTATTAAACTATGGCAAAGTTTGCTGATTTTAAGACTGCCGTAAATGTTGTGGCAGCCTAAAAGTAGATTACGCATTTTAAGGTTTTTGAGATGCAAAGCGAGAGACCGTTAAAATTTCTAAAACGACGAGAAAGATTTTCAATACTTTTTGAGTATCCAACATTAAATCATTTTAAGTTAAACGAAGCTGAAATTTTATATTAAACCTGATTTCATTGAGACAGTTCAAAACTGTGGTAACAACACATAACAACTATAAGATCTAAAGTAATGCTTTATTTGTAAAAAAAAATTATTGCCTACATTTAGGCTGAAGTTATATGCGTTATAGTTATCGTCAAGTTAATAAGGCAAGTACGGAATAATATTTAAATAGCTGCTTAAATTTGAGCTGCATGTTATTTATAAGATAGAGACGCATCTGAATTCCTCTCTAGTAAGTTATATTCAAAAGTGTATTGTAAGTGTCTGCATTGGCACAAATTTCAAAGATAAGTTAACTTTTTGATTACATAAATTTGGAGTGCGAAAAGTACGTTGCCAACTCACCAACTTTCTTGATAAAATATATACAAAGTAATATACATAACAAAACAAATATTAATACTAATACAAATGGCAATAAAAGCGGTTGGCAAACTGCATTGAAAGTATGCAAACAGTAGAAAAATTAAACAAACAAAATAAAAATTATAGTAAGGAACAGCGCGTACAGTGTGTCGAAATGCAAATACTTGGTATGCGAAAAATATAAAGCGCAGTTCAGATATCAGCTTAAATTTTCTTTTAATTCTTCTAAAAAGGTGACTACCCTGCCCTAATTTACTGTATTAAATAATAAGCGTTTGTAGAATTTCTTAAAAATGTGTTGGTTGGAAATTTATTAACTACAGACTTCATTAAGCCTGATAAGCTGATTCTATAGGTATAGAGTAGTAAAATATTAATATTAGAGTGATACTAAAACTGTATATATTTCAACTCAGATGTGAAAATTTCAATCAATCACTTCCCTATGTACTCAGCTTAAAAAGCTTAGCATTTATTGCAGCATTTTGTTGTGCTGAATATTTTGAGGCACTGTAACAAAGTTTGAAGTGAAATAAACTTATTTACTAGAACTTCGGCAACAATAGTAAGCAAATTGACATAAAATATGAAACGACATTTTGTTATCAGCAGAGGTTGTATAAATGAGTAGTAGCAAAGAAAATATTGAAAAGCGTGATGCTGACTTTGATGAGATCTATTCAACGCAAGACGGTAATAATTTCACGCTGAATGTATAATTAGATACAGCTGTTATAAAAAATGTTAATAATAAAAAATTTGGAAAAGAGCTGGACAGACAAATATCAAAAGGTCAAAATATCAAAAATAAAGAGAAATTAATTTTGAATTGGAAAGAAAAATAAATATAATTTTGTATAAAAACTGAAAATATTACAGAAAAATTAATTTTGTTAAATGTTTTTTTTCTTTGATTTTTTAATTGAAAGAAGTGGATGGCTAATTTCAATTAAGCTACACTAAATTAAATTGAGGTAAATTTAGTAAAATTATGTGAAGTAATTAAAATTTAATTGATTTAATTGTTATACTAATTGTGCAATTAAGTGAATTTCTCTTATTTACGATTTACCATACATAAGAGCAATTAGCAAAATACGCAATTAGTTTTTAATTGACTATCATCATCATCAATTCTTGTAACTCTCACTGGAGCATGGGGTTTCGACAAACAATTTACAATGCATTGACTTAAAAGTGAAAATGTAACGCTGGAAAGTTTATTCAAAGCAGAAGAAAATCGTGTTTTTAATGAAAATCAAAAATGAATCATCAAAAAATAAATAAAATAAAGGAGCTGGAAAAATCCGAAAAAAATTTAGTTTGTTGTTATGCTGTGAAGAGCAATTTGCAGTTGGCCTTCAGTTGCTGGTAACTCTATTTTTGCTCGTACGATATTTCTACTATGCATACTTAAGCTGTTAGTAATGTAGTCACACGGTCGGTTGAATAAAATTGATGCAACTCAAAGTTTAATTGACTCAATTTAAGTAAATTTAGTTCAATTTATTTAAAACACTTAATTGAATTGCATTTATTTTTAAATAAATTGCTTAAAAATTAGAGAAAAAATATTTTTTCCAAAATAATTAATTTTCAGTATTTTTAACCGATTTTTCTTTCTCACATAATTTGTAGGAAAATCAGTTCGAATTTATATTTTTAGAAATAATGTATTCAAGCTCGCAAATAACACAGTTAAGTCCCCCAATATACATATTTAGCATCATTAATTGAACGTTACCTATTTTAGGAACCAGCATTATGATAATCAAATACTCTTTATTAAGTGCCTCAGCGCCTAAGCGGTTACAAAAACTTCCAGCTGAATTTGTGAGTTTCGTTGCTTGGCTTTTTCTTAAGTCTCTGCGAAATTTCGCTTCTTTTTATTTATAATTTCTATTACTGGTAAAATCCCCTTTAAAGTCACTGCATACAAGTGTGGCACTTGAGTTTTACAAATTTGGCGTTGAGCGGCGTGTTTTCGGCGTACTTTTAAATCAATTTCTAAATAATCTTAAATATATCTCGTATAAATACAATCAAGTGGTTCAAAAAACTATTATTATAAAAAATATTATGGACAGTGATTTTTGTGCGTTTATTTTTATTATTATGTCTATTTACAATTCTCGTCATCGCTTAAATTTTTTTTCACTACTTCCTTTTTAATAGTTTTGACGCAATCCTCCGGTTTAAGCTCACTTAACTTTAATTTCAGATTTTTTCTATCGTTGTTGTTGTTGCTACACAATTAATTTTTATTATCGCTTTGGGCGCTTGTTTCGCATGAAGTGGACACTTAAAAGTGCTGCTCGCCATAAAATTTACCAAAACAACTGCGAAAAAGTATATATATAATAATTTTTGTTTTGGCAACTATTATTTGCTGTTTGCGGTAACAACAACAAAAATAATTGTGCTTTTTTTTTGAAACGCACTCTTCTTTGCTTAAGCCGCCTATTCTTTAAATTTATAAAGCAATTAGCAAGAACATCAAAGAAATTTATTTCGGCATGCATTTTTGATTACTTTATAGTTGGTTGTTGTAGTTGTTTGTGGCAATTTTTAGCTGCATAATTTAGAATTGCATTCGAGAAACAGATTCACGGTCAGTAGGTGTTGTTGTTGTTTGGTAGTGGGTAACACGTAACGAGTTTATCTTAAACGAAACGGGTTTCGAATAGTGCAAATTTAACATATATGCTTTAAATATATTGCTTTGATAAAAAAAAAAACACTCATCAAAAAGATAAAAAAAAAATCAGAAATCTGTTCAGAAATCTTATAGATTTTATGTAATTTTTATGGTTTTTAAAAAACATACTGAATTAGAAAAATTAATTTTTATAATAAAAATATTTAAATAATAAAAAACAAAAACAAAAGTTATAAAAAGATATCAAAATTTTATTAAAAAATTGAGATTACGATGCATTTTGAAACTTTCTTGCTTTTTATTTATTTTTTATGTGATTATATACAGATTTAGAGAAAGTGTGCATAACTACACAGGGAAAAAATATGTTTTAGTGGATAGAATTAAAAAAAGAAATTAAAATTTCTTAACAAAAATTTTGAAGTATAATAAAAATTATGTTTATTTAAAAAATATTTAGGAATTTAGCAAAAAATTTTGAAGTATAAGAAATCAAAAAAAATTATGTTTATTTAAAAAATATTTAGGAGTATAATAAATTGGAGCTGATAACATTTATTTTAATAATATAAGTACATAAAATAATAAAAAATAAAAACAATATAAATTAAATCATAATTTTAAAATTTTATTAAACAAAAAAGAAAATTGAGAAAATTACGTATTTGAAAAATTCTTCATAACTTCATAATATTTATTTTTTGAGATCTTATTCATTTATATATAGTACAACTTAACGGATAATATTAAAAACCAAAAAAAAAACAATTAAAAGCTGAAAAAAAAGTTAAATATCAAAACTTAAAAAAAAAATGTTTAAGTTTCTTTTTTTTGGTGAAATATCAATGAAAAAAAATTTTAAAAATTTTCTTACTTTTTAATTTTTTTTTTAATTTGTGATTTACAAATTTAATTGTAGGAAATAAAAAAAAAATTTATATATAAATTTATCTAACTTATACTGAATAATATACTTGATTAATGTAATATTATTAAATTTTTTTTTAAAAAAATATCATTGAAGACAATTTTTAAAATTAAAAAAAAAAAAAAAAATTTGTTTATTGTTTGTAAATTTTCCTTCTGGGTGTTAAAAAGTTCGTGGCAAACTTAATCTACACTGCAGAGGGTATAATGAAATTGGCATTAGTAAGAACTGGTTTTGGCTGGCGCAAAAGAGTTACGGAAATATCTGATTAGGTATATGTATTACTTTTTGTATATATTTTCTTATAGATCAATTGCGTTGATTAAGATGTTATAGCTGCTCAGTTAGCTGAATACTTTCAGCTTTAAAGTTAAAAAAAAAAATAATTAAACAAAAATTATCCTAAGCAAAAAAAAAAGTAAAAATCATAATAAACATGCAAAAGTCACAAAATTTGTAGCGCTCATAATGCATACGGAAGTGAAATTACGTGGTTTCGGCATTTGAGCGTGTAATAAATCAGATAGTGGGTGAAAAACGAGCGACAAAGCAAGAAAAAAAGTATTAGAAATCGGAATTAAGCTGACAATCAAAACAAATCATAAATCAAAAGTGGCAGGCGAACGCTGGTAGGTTGGCATGCTTGTGCATACAGAGCACATATAGCGTACTTAGTTAAATTCTTTTGGTGAAAGGCGCGCCGCTTTTTGGCTATGCAGCGCCACCATATTTGGTTACCGAATTTGTGCTTGCTGTTATATATACACTAAAAATAATTTTTGCATTTCACTTTTCTAAAATGTACGCCAGCTTATTTTACTAAACCTTATTTGCAGTTTTTTACATTTTCTTATCACAAAAGTCCTACGCTCCAATCGTAGTTAAAGGAAATACTATTATTACAGTGGATAATATAATATTGTTCGCTAAGACAAGCCAGGAAAGATATATTATATATATCTTTGTATATTTTCACATTTCTGCATTAATTATCGGTTGTGAAAACGGTATTGTTTCGCTTATGTATGTAAAATATAATCACTCTGAATAAATTAAAAAAAAAAAAAAAGCAATATTTTCTGAATTATTTGAGATTTTTTCTATTTTTACAAGCAGCGAATATTTTAAGATAATTTTTAAAAGGCAGTAAAAATATTATATATTAACTTAGCTACCTTTTTCTCGCAATATATTAGCAAAAACTTTGTTTTCAAAATCTGTAAAACTAAAATTAAGCTTTTTTTGAGGTTATACAAAATACACTGCTTTAGACCATTAAAGCCTACTGACTTAAAAAAAAAATTTTAATTGTTATTTGAAAATTTTTTATTGAAAATTAGAGGGTTTTTTCAATTTTAAGTCGAAATAAGGTTTTCTGCTTAATGTTTTAAATGAATAAATGAAATGCATAAAATGAATGAAAAAACTTGGTTATTTGAATTTTTCCCATACATTTTCAGGTTATGTGAAATTTTTTATAGAAGATAAAAATAAAAAACCAAAAACTTGGTTATTTAAATTGTTCACATATATTTTGGGGTTATGTGAAAAAAGTCTATATACAAAAGTTATAGATCTTTTTATTACCTAAACCATTGCCATATAACTAGTTTTGCCTGAAATCGAGATAAACTATTCTAACCTTTTAAAAATTCAGCACCGCCACTACTCTTCCTTTCCCGACCACAAAACGACCGTAAATTATTTTCCCTTAATCTTTGCTATTTTATATCTCTTTCGTTTCCGATGAGTTTCAATCTACTACGAATTTCTTTGTTTTCAAAAATTACTAGCCTAGTCTATTTACTAAAAAAAATTGAAAAAAAGTTCTCAAAATCGTAGTAAATTCTGGATAAATGAAAACAATTTCAAATTTCGAAAAATTTCTCTGCTGCATGTAATTATTATGAATAATATTGTTTTTAAACCAAAAATAAATATTTTCCAAAAATTCGCTTTATTTTGATTTTTATTTTTATTTCTGACCAACAAAGTATAATTTTTTTTTGAATTATAAAATAAAGTATATAAAAAGCTACGATATTAAAAAACAACAATATGAGTTTATGTGAATTCGTTCTCATTTTTTTCCAAACACCTAACGAAAAAAAAATATATAACGTGAAATTGAGCAAAAATTAAGAATTTTGCGAAAAAATGGCCAAGTCTATATTCGTCTAGGCCTACCCATAAATTTACCTCCGAACAACACTTTCAATGTACACTTCATTAAAAAAAAAATTTATTTAGAAAAAAAATTAATGACGCAAAAATCACTGTCCTTTGAGTGGCGAAAAGGCACCGCAAATATGCAAACTCATAAATATCGCTGAACTCACCATTCGTTGCGGGCGAAGACATGCCTTCGCAGATCATAACTTAGTAGACGCAGTCGGTGTGTTGATGCAGAAAACAAATCTGCTACGCTTTCAATACAGGCGGCACTCTTTGACGTAGCGTACGCCGACGTTCACAGGCACATTAGCGAAGCGGAGGAGGTGATTTCACCAAAATACTGGTATTTTGTTTGAAGTAAGCAAGGAAATGGTCGCAAAGTCAACGCACGCAATCGTTCAATACAGCGCTGTTGCTGGCAGTTGGGCGCTGCAGGCAGTTTATAGGCTAGAGTTGGAGTTTCGTTTCGTTGTCGGCGTATTTGGAGCTGCTATGCCTAGCTGCGCTGCTGGTACGACTGCAATTGTTGTTATTGTTGTTCACACGTGCTGCACTACAATGCTAATTGCGGCGATAGCACAGCATTTTCCACGCTCTAGCGGCTAGTGTGTCCAATATTGCGACAAGCGCTGTACACACTGATTTTTTATTGGGTATTGAGCAGCGCTGGACAGAGTGGCGGCTAAGTCCAAGCGGTGTGTAACTTGCAATTGTGTGTGTGTGTGTCAACGAAGAACTGGACTTTTTTCAAGCGCTAAGCCGTAAGAATTTTGGCAACAACAAAATGCATGGCGAAAATAAAGCACTGTTAAAGCGGTGCAATACAAAAACAAACGCTTGTTGGAAAAGTGCAGTTCACTGGAATTTCTAGCACTTTTTGCTTAAGGTAAATGAACCCTTGAACTTTAAACTTACACCCTTGAAGCAATCTATTTGATTTTTAGTAATTATTTTTTTTTTTAATTTTTTTATTTTTTTATTCCTCAATTTGAAAATTTGGCACCTTTTCTAAGCATTTGACTTGGGTTCCAAACACTTTGAATTCAATTTATATTTAGCGAAAAGAGACTATACTTTGGAGTTACCGTTGCAACGACAGTAAAAATTGTACGAAGTAAACTTTTACAAAAACAATATGTGCACAAATGTTTTCACTTTCACGAATTTCGTGTTATTTTAGCGACCAAAAAATTAGCAGAAAAACAAAAAGTCACAAGACAAATACATAACATATTTTGCTCACAAAAAGGGACGTCCCAGTCGTTGGTAGAAAAGCATTTAGTAACCACAAATTAGCAAATGTTTAGTCACTGTGACATTTCACCAAATCGAAAAATAATAAAAATAATTTTAAATAAATAAAGTAAAATCGCCTAATCGGAAAGAAAGTATGGTTTCTTCGTTGTCACAACGCGCGCGCACCCAGCTACTGTGATTTCGTATCGACGACCGAACCAAGGGATAGACGAGCAGAAAGCGACCGTCGCTGGCGAAGATTTTGCTTAGACTGAAACGTACAGTGCAAATCGAAGTCAACGCCACCACCAGCATACGGCATAGACGACCGGATTTGGCTGACGACTGGCTGGAGTCTGTCGTGTAAGTGCCAAAATCATGGCCCCACCAACACACATGCACGCACACAGGCACGCACACAGGCACACACACAGGCACACACACAGGCACATGTTCGCCTCGCGCGCGCAATAACAAAACAAAAACCTAGCGAATACTTGTAGTACACAAATGAGAAGGTGTGCGGAGAGGCGGCCAAAGGCAAAAAGAGGCAGCCAAGTAGTGAAGCAATAAATACGCCAACCAACAGTTAATGGCGAAAGTCAGGCACAAAGCGTTATGCAGAAAAATGCCAATGTTCACAGTGTTACACCCGCTTGCATGGTCTCTAGCAAAAGCAATTCGACTTCGCTGCCGTTATTATGTCTCCCTGCGCTCACACATACAATTTCAGTTTATTGGTCGGCATTTTCACTTTTCTCGCTGCTTCGCGTGTGCTCGTTTACGTACCGGTTGAGCAAAACACGGAAACAGCGTTAAAAATGCGGCGAAAAGCGCACGAGCGGAGATGCGTGCTTCAACCGTGACGTAACGTGTGGAGGGACAGCGCGCGCTTGGCATGAGTGCAGCGAGCGTTGTGCATAGCTGTGCGTGTAACAGGTGGTGTGCTGCTCAACACACGCGTGCAAATAGCCGGAGAGCGCGTTAACAGCGCTGTGGAGCCAGAGAATGTTAATGAATATAATAAATTTTATCAACATTCTCTGGTGGAGCTGCTCTCGTAGTTGCCGCTTTTGAATTTTGCTCTGTGTGTAGCGCAAAGCTTTTCTGTTTACGCTTGAAAGCTCTGAAACAGCTGATTGACAGGAATTGTATACAGTGGAGCTGAAGATAACTGGATAACCCTTTAATTACCTTCTAAATATTTTTAAAATGAAATGGTTTTTATTTTGATAAGGTAGAGATATTTATAATAGTTTTATACTGGATATATATAAAAGAGAGCACGACTATTTTATAAAGCGTCATTCCGCGTTTGAATTTTGCAACGCATTATGAGAGCTTTGTAATTTTATTATGCAAGTTCTGATTTATTTCTATGTTAAAGAAATATAATCACGACCAAATCTTTAGTTAATTTTATCCTCCGGTAGCAAGGTAAAAGTTCCAGTTGGTACTGACTGTTGCTACAAGCGAAAATAGAAATATTTCTCTACATTAGAAAAATCAAGTGTGGAAAAAGTTAGTATCATCTGGAACTACAAATTAGCACTAGCATGCGAATCTATAATACTTGAGTTTGGTCAACCAAACACAAGGGAAAAATTAGTTTTTGGTCATAATCTCTTATGCACTTTCAGAAACTGAACGAAGCTCCAGTTCACTTAGAATAATGTGGATAATAGAACAAACCAAATTAAGATGCATTTGCATGAAATATTCAGTTTCACTCAGCATAATGCAAAGCTTAGAGAATAATCTCTGCGACTCTTAACACAATCGGGTCTGAAAAAAGAAAGCAGGAACAAAGCATACTAGGCTCCATCTACAAAGAAAATGGATTGTTTGAATAAAAAAAAAACCAAATCTTTGGATGCGTTCCAATGGCATAATTGTGGCTCTTTCAGATCAACTATAATTTAAAAACGAATCGAAATGGTAATTTTTGGTAATATTTATAAAGAAAACGAGAGAGAGAAATCATTTGACTTAAAAAACTGCTGAGAGTGATTCACGAAGATCAAGGGACTGCTCCAATCTGAACAGCGAGAAGTTTGGGAAAATAAACTAGATTTTTGTTTAAATTACAGACTAAATTATGCTCTTGAATAAGCAAATTTCAAAATTAAGATCTTGATGTTTCAAATTTCGAAGTATAAAATATATGTAGTAAATAGCGTGATGTAACAAATTTCTAGCTCGCGTGTTTGGAATATAAATTCAATTACAAACATTTACAATAATTCATCTACGTAAGGTCCAAGCAATTACAGGAATAATTTAAATTCCGAACATTGATATATTACGCGCTTGCAAGCTTTTAAGTACATAAAAATGAGGAGTGAGGTGTTTCAATACAATTTAATGAAACTATATAGCAGTAAAACAGATTCGCAAAAATTTAAATTCACTTTCGAAATCTCCTACATTATTTACATACATATACATTTGTATTTAATCGAAAGTATTTCAATTATTTGCAGTTTTGTGCTTTTTATACCGAACTGAATTCCAAATTTTATGCAAAACAAATGTAAAGCACACAGCAAATGTGTCTTGCATACGCAATGCTCACTTAAGCGCCAGGCGCACCAACAAATTTTTTTTAACAATAGCGAATTCTCTGCACTTACCGACCGTCCCTCATCGAAGGCATCACGCATCGAATAACCGCCGCGGCGTCCCATTTTTCTGCGCACTTTCCTTTTAGGCGGCGACGCACTGCTGCTGCGCGTCGGAAAGAGATCCTCCTCACTACTGCTGCCGCTCACACTGATGCTCAGATAGTTATTGTTGTTTTTATTGTTGGCACTCGCGCCTACTTCGGGATCACCTTGTTGCAATGCGGTGTAGTTAACCGACTGAAAGCGATTGAAGCGTGGACCAAAGGTGCCGAGTATACCACCAGCGCCACCGGCACTGCCACCTGCTTTTGCTGTTGGTGTTCGCTTATTGCGCGCCACACCGACACCTGGTCGTCGCGTGTGCTGTTGCGTGCTGCTGCTTTTTGCTGCTGTCACTTTATCTGCTCGAGAACTGGCGTGTGTGTGCGGTATCTCCAATCGGGTACTCATCACTGTTTCAAATTGCAATTAGTGTACGTGGAGCTTGCGCGTTTCACTTGAACGAGGAAACTTCGTTGTTTAATTTTTTTCGAGTGCTTGTTTAATTGTTAATTTACTTAGGTGAGAATGTTTTTGAGATTAAATGAGATCTGAAATATGAGAAATATAGAAAGTATATTATTATTTAAACATATACACAAGATTTTAGATTAAATCATAGTGAGAAACGAAATTATATTTTTTAATTACATTTCAATGAAGCTTTTTGGCATTCATTATAAATTTTTAGAGATTTTCAGCAGAAATATGACTCAGCTTACTTTTTGTTGTTTGATTAAAAAATTAAAATAATTCAGCAACAGCGCCTATTTTTTTGATCTCAGGACTTATATCAACATCTATGTTGTAAAACCGAGGTTTGGTTAGTTTCAGCCTGGGAGACTTTTTTCTATCTTTCGAAGCCATAAAATAAAATAAAAATTTCAAGCATGATCAGATTTATATTATCATTATAGAATAAAGAAAATATATCTAAAATTTCATATGTGAGCTATCCCCAACAAAAAGTTAACCCTTAAAAGATACCAGTTGGTACTTTCGGGTAATAATGAAGCTTTTTTGACGACAACACCTCAGATATTATTGGGGATCCTTATTTATAAATAGTTTTCCTCAAGTAAAGCGCACTCAAACTCTTGTTAGACCGGTGCATGGTTCTTCTCTTTCATGCTATGGTTTGCAGAAGATTACTAAATCTGTCAGTTATTTTGCTTGAGTAGTATTGCTTCTGTAAGTGTCTCTATGTAATGTCTATTACAGAACTGTCCTTAATACCACTGCAGATGTTAACGAAAACAATAATATTTTTTTTCTTTCAAAACGAGCAATATTAGTTCGTTGCTCCAAACTTTTCTGCAAGAAATATATATTATAGGTTACCTGTCCGTTATCGGCTCTTCACTGTCGCTCAAGTAAAGAATTGCAAACTGAATTTAACTTCGGAAATTCAAAAGTTGTCAGACTCGTACCTTTCCATACACAAACCAATGAGTGGGTACACATATGCCCATTAACAACAATATTAAATCGCATTTATCATACACTTGTAGGCAAGTACCTTCGTGAGCCTTTCACTGACGAAGGAAGGTATGCTTACATACACACATTCGCCAAAAGAGAGCATAATATATCCATATAAAAGCAGGGCAATCCAAAAACTCAAACCAGTTGGCTTAATTTCACTCTGTGCAAAGGGAAAGAATATCGCAAAAATGCCTGAAAAGCGATAAAGCTGCGAGCCATCAAATATTCTGCTGCTTACATGGCGTTTGAGGTCTCCTTTGGCAGAGTCAATGACATTTTCGAAAATAGGAAGCATCTTTGACTTATGCATAACGTCTATAGTGGAACCTTCAACTAGAAATGACTCTCGGAAAATTTTTTTGTGGTTTAGCTCTAACAATAAGTAAACGTAGAACGCACAAGTCTTAGCCGACTTAGACTTTTTATTCATTGGATAATTAGTTTGCCGAATGTTTTATATCTCGGTCTATCCAAACCTCTGTATACGCTAATCATTGCAGACAGGTTTGGAACGATTAAACTAAGGCACCTAACACCTGCCACCTTACCTGACCTCAACTCTCGCATTAATAAGATGATCCGAAAAACTTAAATACAAGCAAATTAAGCATTTGACCATGAATTTGGTGGATATTTGGTATTTGAAAAACAACATTGCCTTGCCTAGACTGATTTGGGGTAGTTAAAAGCAGACTGGATTTATAGGTGTAAAAAATGTTTGAACCAAACTTCACACGAATCTCTTATCTCAAAGTAAAGAAGATAGTTGTGTTTACCTTTTCCGAATTTGATGTCAAGTTCGGTCTCGAGAAAACTTCAATATTCATATTAATGTTTGAAAATTTCTCTCAGTGTATTAGAACATTGTTTTGTTAGCTCGACTAACGTCAGCCAAGCGTAAAACCTATTAGCATAAACTGGCCATTTGCACCGCATGCCAGCCACACAAGCTGGACGCATAAGCGACAATGTTACACAGAGAAATATACAAACAGACTCGTGTGTAGGTGCGCATACGTCTGCAATGCCATCAGAGCAGCTGAGGAACAACAACACAACAAAAGCAATAAGGTATCAGCATGTAAGCAGCAACATTGAAAGCCAGCAATCAGCGCCACGAACAAACAAACCAACAAGCCGCTAACTCAACTAAACTTGACTCGAAAGATTTGTGGCTGACCAACTAACTAACTAACCACGCGACTGGCTACATAACTAACAAAGTAAATAACTAAAAGCTAAATAAATAGCTGAGAACGCAAGCAAGCACACGCAGCAAAGAAAGAGTCACAGAGACTTTCTTTGAGCGCTCGCATTTTTATGCGCATGTGTAAAGTGTTCTAAGCGCTGATGGGCAGCCGAGGAGACCATATATAAATAAGCGCTCGCATATGTGCATATGTGGAGACAAGTTGACGCAGCCACAGACGCTGCTGATATTCGTAATGCAGATGATGATGATGAGCGCGCAGAAGCTATTGGCGCGGAGACGAAAGTGCTGCAAAGTTGCGGAATCTCAAAGCCACGGCCAAGACAGTAGCTAATCGTACGTGAAACAAGTGCAAAAATTTGCTTGTAGTTGGTAGGGAGCGGTGGTGTGCGTGTGTGGTGAGCTTGTTAGTTGTGGTTTGTCGATCGCTTGCAGTTTTGCCTCTTTTGCAGATCAATTACAAAACAATGTGTGCGGAATTGGAAAAACGTCGCCAACAATGCCAGCGTCGACGGCAATGCCATTGCCAATAATAATAACAGTAACAACAACAATAACAGCAACAACAACAATGGCAGCAGCAGCAGCAGCAGCTAACATGGGAAGCGCCATTGGCAGCGCACGCGGCCGCAGCCATGGCGTATCGAACACCAAACCCCACAGTCAGTATCTTTTAAGACTTTCGCGCGAAATGTAGTGCCGGTGATAGCAGCTGTAGCTCAAAGAAATACACAAATATATTTATATGTATATTGAAAACAGAATACTAAAAGTAAAGTAAAATATTTCAGTAAACGCGCCTTCAGTGAACGTGCGCAGGCGTAAAAGGGTGCGCGTGTTTCGTAAGTGGTTTTAAAGCGACGTGATTAAAATAAAAAAGGTTGTTTGTGGCTTCAAGAAAAAAAAAAAAAAAATACAAAAACTAACGCCCTGTCGAAATAAAATTTTTTTTATGCGCATGTGTGTGTTCGCCCATAAATAGCAGTGTTTTAATTTTACTTTTTTAAACAAAACTTATGTATTTAAAAAACTCACGCGCTTATACTGTTAAAAAGTGTGCCAATAAAACAGCAACAATACCATAAATTCCAAAAAAAAAATATATTTTATTTTATCTCTTCGATTTATCTGCCCGCTACGACACATTTTGCGTGTTTTTTTATTTTTATTTATTTTTTCTGTTCCTATCATCTGTGAAATTGGGTTAATACAAATAATTACACACACAGCACATAATTTTGGTGTTTTAAAAACGTTTTAGGCCAGTAAAACTCACATTTAAATAAATTATTGCGTCTATACAAAGTACCGTTATGTCGTCAGTCTGCCGCTTCATTTGTTCGTGAGTGCAGCGTGTGATATATGACAGTCAAATACAGAATCTCAATATGCAAATAGTTTTGTTTGGTCACAAAGGCTTTTCCAATAGACAAAATCTGGTGGTAACAATTTGAAAAATAATAGCTTGCAGCGCTCATAACAAGAAAGTGGAGTTCATTGGGCTTAATAAATGTTTTGTGTAAAGAATTACATAAAAAGAAAAATGGTTGATGCAATCAACGCAGCTTTAGTTAGAATTTAGGCAGCGGCGAAGTTAAAAAGTTGACTTAAGCTTTTTGTTTTGTGTTTAGTGAATGGAGATTTGAATTCTATGTTTAGAGTCTATGTATGCAGCTTCAGTTAGAGTTTAGGCAGCGGCGAAGTTAAAAAGTGGAACCAACTGCCTTTTTTAAGTTCTTTTTTGTTTTGAGTTGAAAGATTGGAGATTTCAGTTCTATGTTTAAGGTCTATGCATATTATAGTTCTAATTTACTTTAAGGCTTTAATTATTCAATAAAAAAATCTATCTGAATCTAATCTTAAAGCTTTAACTGCTAATTTTAAATAGCGCTTTCTAGAAAACATGCTTTTCAAATTGCCGTAAAGGATTACGGAAGGAGTAATGAACACATTTTGTACATCCAGCTATTTGTAAGAGCATAAAAACCATTAGATATGCAAAAAAAATTTCAAGACCAAAAAAAAAATTTTTTTTTAAGTCTAATTTTCATGGTTAACGGTCGAATTTCGAAGATCCTAGTCTATCTAGAATAAAGAACACTTCGCTAGTAAAATAATATGCACCGTTTTTATTTTCCCAAAAATAAATATCGAAAAAGCTTTTTTCGGCCTCTACGGCTACTTTCTCTCTTAAGTGGCTTCTAATTTTTTTTTAATAGTAGAATCGTTCTTAGGAATGCTAATAATTTGTCAATATTTTAGTGAAGTCGCGAGCATTGTTGCCACAAATTGCTTGAGTGTTCCTGAAGGCATATACAAAACTTTAAAAATCTCAGATATTTTTACTGGTCGGCTCTTAAATAAGGCAAAAAACTGTTGCTAGATATAAAACTCTCTTTTGAAATGAAAAATTGGGAAACATTTAAGGAAGAACCACGTTTTTATAATCTTAAGCCGTCATTAATCTCTATTAATAGGGTTTTTCATATCCACATACACACTTTTTTGATAAGGGTGTTTTCCAACTCGACTAATAGTCAATTTAGTCAATCTCACTAAAGAATACCATATTTTCAAACTTTGTGTAATAGTATATCGTCTAGCTAATATCTTTATTATTTTTGCTATAACTCTATCACTAAATTATTGACAATAGATAAATCGCGTACAAGGAGCTGCTTACTTTCATAAGGAATGAGGATAGCAATAGGTTGATTAATGCTATGAAATCGTATATGGATATGAAAATATATATGAACTGACTAAACCTCTTATTTCAAGCTCGTTGAAACAGCATGTTTTTTGGAACTTCCATTAGATGAAGTCGTTGAAAATAGCTAGCTAACCTGCTACCAAACACGGCTTTCATAACTGCTACAGCAAAACCAATAGTAAAATTAGATAGGATTGATTTCTTTATAAAAAGATTGAATAGATTTAGAAGAACTTATAGAGTAAACTTTATGAAAACGAACTATTATACATCAATAATGGTTAGAAAGTTCGTACGGATATTAATTAAAAAGCCACGTATGAAAAAAATTATTGGTTTTTTCAGCACAGAATAATAATAATACTATATATATACTATAAACTAATAATAATAAAAGAACGGTAATTCTGTTAAGCACCGATCTAATTTGAAAATGTAAAAATATATTTTAGTAATTTAACTGACTAAAAGTCATAGTCGGCGAAACAAGTAGATAAGGCATAAACTAATTCGCGCGCTGTGAAGTGCATACAAATCAACAGTTATTCGCATGTCTTGCCACAATTAGTGGCATACAACACAGGCCGAACTGCGGCAATAATAACAAGAAAACCGTTTGAAGCAAAATTGCAGAATGCGAAAAAACTGCAACGAAAACACTTAAAAAGTTACATAAACAACAAAATTAACATTGCAACAGCATTGCCAACGAGTTGAAAAAAATATCAAGTGCAGCAACAACAATAATAACATAAGCCAGCAGCTTAGCACATCACTTGCGCATATTAAGTGCATTTAAACGCAACTAAACACTTCTAATTGCATAATCATTAATACATAAATACACATCTAAACGTGCCACTGAGTTTCGGTGTGTGCGCGTCACATCCCTGCATGTGTTGCATGTAGCAAAATGCTCAAAATGTGCCACTTACGTCAATCGCAATTTATTCTAATAATAATTTCCTGCCTACTGTTGAACGACACAACAACAGCAACAACAACGATAGACACAACGACAGCAGCCTTAAAAAATGGCAAAACAACACCACTCGATGTTGTTGCAATAGCAGGCGCATCGCCCACCGTCGGCCGATCCATCGTGATTCCCGGAAAATATCATGCCTACACACAGCATGCGCAGCAGCCGAAGAAGCTGCATGTGTCGGCCATAGCAGCGCAGAAACCGCAGTCGCAGCAGCAAGCGTCAAAACAACAGCAGAAACACTATCAGCAACAGCAGCAGCAGCAGCGGCAACAACGTGTGGACGCTGTCAAACCTGTCGCAGTTCCCAGCAGCAAGCTAAATCCCATCAGAAATTGGTTTGGCATATTTAATCGGAACAACGCACAGGCGACAGCCGCCGCCGCGACGGCGCATGACACGACGACAACAACAACATGCAATTGCAGGTATGTACATACCATAGCTATGTATGTGTGTGCGCGTACGTGCTGTCATTAATACACTTAGCAGCATATATTTAAACGGAATTATTTTATGCATGCATGTATGTGTAAGTGCATATATGGCACAAGTTAACCGACAAGCCAAACAAGCGACATGCCAACACTTATTTATCCCAACGCTAGCAAATTGGCAACTCACGCTTGCCTCTTGCTTCATGTTGGCTTCTTGCAGGAAGTCTTCTATTTTGTTCTGCTGTTGTTGCATATTTTTGTATTATCGTCACCATCAAGTTATCAGCATCATCATCATTCTGAACGCAATCAGCTGCACGACAGCTTTGTCTTTGTCAACTTTGAGTGCAGCACTCTGTTGCACATGCAATATAACTGTTACGCGTTTTAAATGCCAATGCACACCTCAATTGTCCAGATGTGCATGCTCCGATATACATACGTATTCACTTATTTATTGCTCAAGCAAAGACACTACTCGTTGGCTGTCAGGAAGCGGATTTCTGACATAACTTCTTAATGACGTGTGTCAATAAAAATTGTTAAATTGTTGTATAACTGTTAAGTATGCTAGGAATTGACAGTTATAATTGCTGATCCACTTCCATATATTCGACTGGGTTCTGCTGGAAAACGTTATTAAAGGAAGTGGAAGAAGTGAATTTGTAGCGAGAAATTTTAACGAAGCATTCACCACATTTTGAAAAATATTTTATGCTTCTGAGATTCAAAAAATCGCGTTTTATTTTATTTATATATTCAGATACATTCATGTTTTGAGAAAACGCTCTGAGAATTTCGAGCTGAAATCTGTTTAATTACGAAAGTTTGGTGGAGCGAGGTCAAGCGCGCTGGTCCGCCGCGTGCTGGCGTAAGCGCGTTTTTCGAGTTGGTGTAAGTTCTACAGCACGCAAAATTGAGTAATCGCCATGAAAGTCACATGTTAATAAGGAGTTTGTGCATCCGTAATACTAGGCCTTACCAAAAATATTGAAAACTTTTCCTTTTAAGAAACTTTTGGAAACAAAAAAATATCCAAACTCGATTTTTTTTTCTAAAGCTAATAATTTTTGCATTTTTTTAATGCTTTTCCTTCGTTCAAGCATTTCGGATATGGAAAAGTGTACGGATTAAGAAAATATTTTTTCAGTTTTTATTTACGCACGCTAGGACTTCCACTATGAGCACGAGTCGCAGCCGACCCTCCGCCATTGTTCGGTAGCTTCCTCCCCGTCTTTTTTCGGCAACTGTGCTTCATATTTTTATACTTTTCGAGAAAAAAATTGCGGAAAAAAAAGGTTTTCGGGCCAACAAAGCCCCCTTAAAGCATATTGAAACTAATTTTGTACAACCTTTGCGATTCTTTTTTTAAAGAATAACTGTGAGAACCTTAGTGCTATATTCGCCTCATAAAAGTGAATAAAATTATTAAGATTGTTTTCTAGAATGTGCACACCTTTAGAGGTTCAAAAATGCGTTTTAAATACAGTAAAAAAAAGGATTCAAATTCTATAAAGTTGTCAGCTCTTGGGGCGCCTGGATAGCCAGAAAGATAATATTGTTTTAGAATGTTTTGTTGATGTCAAGCCAGTTATGAAAATTTAGGTATCAGAACCTAATCTCTACTCAATATATATGTAGTCCTCCTATAGAACACTGTGGTCATATTGACTGTTTTGAGGCTCATGAATTTCCCTGTCCTGGCAAGCAAATCTTAGTATTTATATAGGTACTTGCGGAACTTTAAAATTACTCTATTTTCCCTGTTTTTCAAAAAAGTTCTTTTCTCGTTATTACTTAATTCAATAACACACCATTGCAAAAGCATACTTTTAGGCGACTAAACTGTATGCTTCTTTATGATCAGATTAAGTTGCCTTTTTATGGCCTTCGTCACGTAAAAAGTAATAAATTTATCTTCTAATATTATTGTAGCATTAATCAATTTGTTGTTTTCTAACGAAAGTTCTAGAATACGAAACTTGTTGTTTGATTAATGAAAATGGAGTCTTAGTTGCTAGGATTGGAAGAGGTTTACGTGTTTTGGAGAAATTAAATCTTCGTCCACATTTTGTAGTTGTTTTAATACCACGACTGCATACACAAAAAGAGAGCAGTTGATAATGTTTATAAACTCTCTATGAATGATTTTACTTGTTTTCCTGATGATGCAATGTTATGCTTTTGCTAATGATCGAATACTGTCAATTTCAAGTAAGCAGTCGTTTTTGATGTTTCTGGAAGATAGTTCTGCTTCGAACCGATTCGAAGTGATTCTATGGAAACGAATAATGATTTGAGTATAACTAAAGCTTTGAGAGTATTTTGACACTTAGCTCTTCACAATTTCATTTTAGTGTTCATAGTTTTTGGGCTCCATAACTTCAATTTCGAACTAGCATATGTCTAAGCTTGAACATGGCACCGTCTTCCAGACGTGTTTGAACAATTTGGAGATCTATTCTAATTTTTGCTTCTATAATGATTTTCACATTCAGAAATTTGTAAGTATCTCTTATCTAGCCACAACCAAATTACTAGTTCATCCCTTAACCTCGATATTTATGACCCTAAAATAGGTTATACAACTTTCTTCTTACACTAGGAAGTGTCATAATAATCTTCAAAGGGAATTGTAATGAATTTTATGACAAAGTGTCTTTCACTTAGCTAAATGAGCTAACTATTTACTTTTCGAAATTCTCTACATGGCTTACGGTTTTTTCCACAGCCTACAGTGGCGGCAGTTGCATTGCTACGCGTACATGTTTGTCGTGTTTTGTTTGCTCGTTAAAAGAATAATTTATGCAGCACAACAAGTGCGAAGATAAAAACTAATTTGCCCACATCACGTACTTGCGCCGACCGTCCTGGACGAAAGCTGCAGTTCCACTTCCTGCTTGCAATGTTTGCCAAAGAAAAAGCGCACAGAATTGCATTAGAATGACAATCGGCTAAGCAAATAGTCTGCGACACCAGGACTACACACACAAACGCACACATAAAAACATACAAATGTGATTGTGTTATTGGTTTATTGTTGTTAAGCTTTATAGTTTTTCTTCACACATAACAGCGTGGTGCCTTATATTGTGAATGTTGCGCAAGTGCCACACGAGGCTTCGTGTTGCATGTGGCAAGTTGAGATGCCTCTGTGCTGTTTGTTTGTGCCCAATGACAACACGACACAAATGTTGCTCTGCAACGCATGCATGCCGTTTAGTTATTTATGCCAAAGCAATAAAATACATAACAACAACAATAGCAGTTATACGCTGCTCGGCGCATTCTTTGTTGATCCGCCGTTGCTGACGCAGCGTCTTCTGAAACTGCAGCTTGAACTCGTTTAGCCATAATCGACTAGCGAGTGTTGGCTTCATCCGCTGGATCCATCAATTCAGCTGAAGTATTACGTAAGCAATCGACTTTGATGTTCTTGTTGTTTGTATTTTTCCATAAATGTTCGATTTTTATTGCGATGTGGATTTGTGTTGCATTGTTTGAGCGTTTCCGTACATTTTATTTTGCAATTGTGATTTATTTGTCGCGTTGGATAATGGTAGGAATTGGTATAAGCGTTTCTAGAATGCTTTCGAAGGTTAAAGCTGAAACAAACAGTTTATTCGCAGTATTTGCTGTAAAACTGTAAATTACTGAAACAATTGTGGTGTGGGAACCTCTAATATTCCTTAATGGTTTGAGATCCCAAAGAGTTAGTTTACCGATTCCGGTCCAGATATACCCTAGCTTAAATCGCCGATATCTTATAAAGAGGATACGTGTCAGATATTTTATATCGCAACCTAAACTTATATAGAAGAGGAGTTTAGGTTAAAGGTTAGTAGATTAGGAGATTACCATTTGGGCTGTTGAATTACCGGTTACTTGTGATGCAAAAACTTATATCTTATGATCAATAGACCCTCCTTTATAGACGAAAATCTTTAAGTCATTCCTAACTTTCTTGATCTTGTCGCTTGCATTCTCTCAAGTTGCCAACGCCATGACATCCAAGATTTTTCAATTTAAGATAAGTGAAAGCTGGACAGTTGAGATGAAGGAGTAGAGATATTTCCAACTAGTATTTCTACATAAAACATAAACGATTGAGGCCCGCTAAATTAGCAGACCTTACAACTGCAATGCAAAACGCCATTTTTGGAATTAAACTTAAAACTGAAAAATCAAATTGAACTCAAAGAAAATCAACTTTGAGATTAGGTCTGACTTAACATTGTTACAAAAGTTTTTGCTACGATTTTAAATGTTTCTCCAGTCCCGTATTAGCCTAGTACAATACCAAAGATCACAGAAACAAGATTGCGCTATCGTGACGTCATAAGCGCATATAGACTGAGGGGAGGCAACATCGAAAAAAAAAAAAAATTGTATAGCTTACGATGTCATCGTTCAATTTTGTTTTTGTAGTTCTTGTTCACAACTGTCACAACCTAAACCGAAAAAAGTTAGGCTAAATACTTGGCGTAATCTTGTCTTCTAACATTCTTGGTACAATACCAATTTCAAATCTTTGTAAAAGAACTAATCAGCTGACTAAAAACACCAAGAGTTATATAAGTAGTGAGAATTTTCTCTTTAGTTATACAGACTTAAATGAGTTTACACCAAAACTAGCATTCATAGCGTGGGACAGCTGTGAGCTAAAAATTTAAATGAGAACGCCTAGTACTTAGATACAAACATTTTTCCAGTTCATTGACATTTAAACAAACGATCGAAGCAAGCTCCTGAATACACTCATTTCAATACAAAGGAGTGTAAACGATGAAAGAAGAAGAGCAATCAATAAGCTGAGGTAAAAAATACAACAAAAAACATTAGCTGACTGCGCTTGCATCGAAAGAACTGTACGTATGTATGTATATAGGGAACTTTTGGACATCATCATAAAGAGCGGTAAATTATTGATTTTTCATTTTTATAAAAAAAAAAAGCCAAATGAAACGTAAACCGGTTCCCATCGCATTTTTTCATAGGAAAATGCTTTGGTGTGAAATGAAGACTAACAAAAAGCTCAAATGTAAAATACATTGTTTTTTTTCAAGAAGCTCAATAAGGGATGCGTAAATGAACAAACAAAAAAAAGCCCGAAAAGCCCAAAATGCGTTTTCGATAATTAATTTACTTAATTTTTTACTCTTTGACACTTTTTATACTCTCGCAAATGTTGCAACAGAGAGTATAATAGTTTTGTTCACCTAACGGTTGTTTGTAACACCTAAAACTTATCGAGATAGCTATAGGGATGTGTATAGAGGCGTTAAGCTAAAATATATAAAGTGTCATAACTAAGCACAAAAAATTGTTTCAAAGTGGGCGTGGCTCCGCCCCTAAATGGTTTAATGAACATATCTTCCAAACCGCTAAAACTACGATAGCGTATATCAACTAAATTTACTGACTCTTAAAAAATCCCTTTAACTTGTGTACCCTGTGACAATGGGTAATATCAGTGAATAACCATGCCCACTCTCCATATAAGTGTTATGTTGAAAACTATTAGAATAAAAGTGCGATAAATCTGTGAATATATAAATATATACACACAAGCATTAAATTTCACAACCAAGTTGGTATGGAAAAGTTTAATAAAAGCTGGCATAACAATTGGACAATTGGCGTGGCACCGCCCACTTTTAGGTGAAATCCTATATCTCAGGAACTACTTTACCGATTTCAATCAAATTTAGTGCCTGATTTTACGCAAATATTGCAAAAATAATGGGCGAGGTCCGATGACAACCACGCCTACTTCCCATACAACAAATTTTTAAATTCCATCTGATTTTTTCACTTTACAGTATACAAATCAAACATTACTTAAGTTATCAAACATGTTAAAATAAGTTAAAACTTTGCCCAAACAATGCCCTTAAAGTACAAGTATTTCATCTAGCGCTCAAAAACTGCCGAAATCGAACTATAACTTTTCAAGGACCCACGCACCAATTATGTGAAACCCAATGCATATGACGGATTTTTTTACTGAACATATCGGTCAAACTGTGAAATCTAGTTTTAAAATTTGAGGAGTATATTTTTGTTATGACAGCATGCGCTTGTGCCCAAAATGGGTAAAATCAGGTCAATGCTTCCGCTAGTATAAATATTTTCGAACTTCTGCATCTATTGATCCATATATAAGAAACCTTAATTGAAAATCAGAAAAAATCTTTTTCTAATAATAGTGTATTCTGAATGAAAGCAGGTCAAAAGTTTAACTAGTCGCCATATACCTAATTTTCGCATTTTCAAACATGCGCTTGACTTTAGACGTTATATCTTAATTGGTCAATCTGTGAGAATTCTTATTTTGCAAATTGCGAGAGTATAGAATTTGCGGTTACACCCGAACTTAGCACATTCTTATTTGTTTTAGTTCTTTGCTTTACATAATTAATTCAATTTGTTGCTTTTGTTTTGAAAGTTGCGCCGCAGCAATATGGATACAACCAACGCGTGAAACCAGTTTCAAAAACAATTTCGACGCAACAACTTGTTATTAATATATGCAATAAAAGATAGTATAAGAGTCAAAGTGTGAACAACAAAGCAGCTTTGATAAAGTGTAGAATAACGGGCAAAGAGATGAGATGAAATTATTAGTTTAGTTGAATTAACTCAATTGTTTAAAGTGAAAATGATATCACAATTTCATAGTTCAAAAATACTCAAAATTTCTTTCTAAACATTTAGCAACAATAAGTAAAACAACGTAAAAGAAAAAATACCCTTCCTCTTAGTATACTAGTAGTACTCGTAATACGTTGCGCTGTAATTAATTCTATAAGCAATTTAAATGCTTGAAATTCACTTTCTGCCTGTGCTGAGGAATCTCTGCAACGGCGTATTTTCACTTACACACACACACACACGCAGTTGCATACATATAAATGTGTATTTGCTTTCAAATTATGTTAATAGGCTATGAACATATGGCAGCATGCGTCGATTGCGGCTTTTGTCCTCGGGCAAGGTTTTAGCGTGGTTTTCACACTTAAATGCGTGCATAAGTGGCTTTGCGGCATAAATCTGACACTTACATACTGTACATAGCAAAGCGGTATTTGAGGAACATAATTTGCCACTTAATTGCAGAACAAGTGTTTCGTGGCAATTAATTCATTATGTACATAAAGACAAATATATAATATGTATTTATTGCCTCAGTTGACAACTTCTTGTCTTTAAAAAATGGTTTTATTACACATTTCGGTTTTTAGAGAAATTTAGTGAAATTTTTAATTATAAGCAGACCATTTAGTGCAGTAAAATAATTAATTTTTATGAAATTAAGTGATTAAGGCTTATACAAATCTAAACTAACCTAATGGAATATCTTTAGATTGTATAACTGATTAAAAAATATATTATTTATTCATCAAAGAGAGAACTTGTAAATACTAAATTAGCAAACATGTTGTACATCTAGCTAAGTCTCGGTGGAGACAATCACTAACTTGCTCAACTAGTAGACAAACGTGGCAGGAATGGAGCATGAGCCGCAAAAACCGACTATTAAAATTCAAAAGGAATGACTTAAGAACTCTGATAGGAGTACTAAGTAGAAGAAGAGGAGACGATAAAACATCTTCTATACGAATTTAAGGCTCTATATAGGAAAAGACTCCCAACTATCGGTCGAGGGTTCCTTGACGACGTATCGGAAGTTGCTTATATACAAGTAACTTGTAAAACTATTTATACTAATGTACTTCATCAGATGCACAGGTTGGTTCAGAGAGGAGACAATAAAGTGAGAGAATATTAGTCCCGGTGGTATCACGATGGGCCTCCTATAGGCCTAGGTGCGTTGACAGATAGTCACTCTACCTACCTACCTACCTACCTATTCATCAAAGAATGGAAGCTATATGCATGTTTAGCAATCAGTATACAATGATTAATATAAATCTGTTATAGTTTTCATCTCAGAAAACGCCAAAAAAAATGTTGTCAAAACTTATTAATCAGTGGAGAAGTTTAGAAACGTATGAGCAACGCGTAAAATCAAATGAAGCGTTAACAGCTGAGAACCACCAATTGATTAATCCAACTGAATAAATAATATGCCAGGTTTAGAGAAAGGTCACAGGTACATGTGATCTGAAGAGTGCCCTTATACAGTAATATATTATCTACCTCAGCTTAGGAAGATATGTGTTTGAAAGGTACGAAATGTATGTAGAAATTTTCTGTGTGGTTTGCAATATGGTCAAAGACCATCGCAGCTGTGAGTACAATTTTTTGTACCGATTTGGTTTGGTTAACAAGAAGTGAGATCATCTAAACTGTATTTCCCCGAAAAATTCCAAGTGGTTTACACTTAGCGATTAACTTTCGAAACAAGCCAGAGTCTGTTGCAGTATTTCGCCTCAAACAGTGAAACACAATGCTCTGTAGTATACGACTCCATACTTTGACTAGTACCAACGTATGCTTATGTGGTTTATAATCTATAATTTTGTGGTAAGGCCAGTATCAGTTTCTAGATCACTGTTATAAGCTTAATTGAAAAGCTCTGAAGTCGATGATATCATTGATGACCAAAGTACAAATCAATACGGTTACTAATTGCGTTATAGTTGTACGAACAAGAATCCTCCTAAAAAACATACTTTTCACTTTCTTTTAGCTGACTTCCTAACCCTTGTACTTTCGGCTGTCGGGTATTTCATGATCGTTTTCTTGGCTGACGTATCTTAAGCAAGTATGTGTACGTCTGCTAGTATGGTTTGCTACCAGATATATATTCTCTTCACCGCGTATTTACAGAGTAGAGTGACCCATAGTACATTTAATCAATGACAACGTTTAGTCAGTTCCTCACGAATATTTTACTGTTTTAAATTTTATATCGTCTTACTTTAATAACTTCTCCTCTCACATTCCAGATGTGGCGAACGCAACGACGAATCACGCATTGTGGGCGGACAGACAGCCGGCGTTAGCGAATACCCATGGATGGCGCGTCTCAGCTACTTCAATCGTTTCTACTGCGGCGGCACACTTATCAATGACCGTTATGTACTCACCGCAGCGCATTGTGTCAAAGGTTTCATGTGGTTCATGATCAAAGTGACATTTGGCGAACACGATCGTTGCAATGATAAAGAGCGACCCGAAACACGTTTCGTGCTGCGTGCCTTCAGTCAGAAATTCAGTTTTTCCAATTTCGATAATGACATAGCTTTGCTACGACTTAACGATCGTGTGCCGATTACGAGCTTCATTCGACCGATCTGTTTGCCACGCGCTTTCGAACGCAATGATCTTTTCATTGGCACCAAAGGTATAGCGACCGGTTGGGGCACGTTGAAGGAGGATGGTAAGCCATCATGCTTGCTGCAAGAGGTGGAGGTGCCCGTTTTGGATAATGAACACTGTGTCGCACAAACGAATTACACACAAAAGATGATCACCAAGAATATGATGTGTGCCGGTTATCCGGGTGTGGGTGAGCGTGACTCTTGTCAAGGTGACTCGGGTGGGCCGCTAGTGCGTATGCGTCCCGACGATAAACGTTTCGAACAGATTGGTATTGTGTCGTGGGGTAACGGTTGTGCACGACCCAACTATCCGGGAGTGTATACACGTGTCACCAAATATTTGGACTGGATAATGGAGAATTCGAAAGATGGCTGCTTTTGCGATGAGGACGATTAAAGTGGCGAGCAGAAGTGGTCGGGTTCGTACTGAGTGCAGTGAAAAGTTTTTTTATGTTTAACGGATTTATATTTTGATAATACTTTAAGGGGGTTTCGAAGCGCGGAAATAATATTCCTTGGGCTGGTTTTGGTTCTGCCAAAATCAGTTGTGTGTGGGATTATAAATTAGTCGATTATTTTGTACTAAATTAATATAATTTTTTTGTATTCTTATATGTAATGTCTATGGCATATATAAATTAATAAATAGTGAAAGTAAATTAAAAATTTTTGTGCGCCTAATGTCATTCTTTTTTCGATGGAATGAGAAATTCGTATATCTAATTTTAAAATATATTATATATGATTTATGAGGTTTAGTAGGAAACTCTGCAGTAACTATATACATATACAAAAATTATATTTGTGTAAGCCAGCTTTAGAGAACGAGAGAATTTTGACAATACGAACAAATTGGCTGAAGCAGAAAGTGCTTATTCTGACTAGTCTGACGTTTACTGCTCTGTAAATTCGTGAACTTGTAGTTTTTCCCATAGGGTTATCGTTTTATGTCATAGTTGACTGCAGTGAAAGACCGACACGCTAATAATTAGCTGAAGCATGCGAAGAAATTCGACGGCAATTCGAACGCTTTTTTACTCATTATTTCGTGTGTAATAAAGGAGGGTTTCTATTGAAATTTGGTTTCAGCATACATATACTGTATGTATATGTTACGTATGAATAATTGCATTTTTAAATATATTTTTGAGTTAAATTTATACTTCGTACATATGTATATACAAATGAAAAGCATCTTCGTGCCACTTGTGACGTAAAATTAAAACGAAAGTCAAAGTCAAAGCAAAGGTGTGGAAATATATATGTATATAATATGTACAAATACATATGTAGGTAAATAGCGAATGCGCCACACATTATTGCACGGACACACTCTTTATATATGTATGTATAATATATGCATTACACTGTTTGTTAGCTATTTAGATGTATGTCTAAATTACTAGATTGTATGGAATTTACAATAATTGAGCACGATGACAATCAGATAGTTAGCTAGATAGAAAATTGGAAAAAGGTAATTAAAAACGCACAAACTATGTATATGTTAAAACACACAAAAAACAAAAACCATTTATAAATCATTAATTAAATGAGCCATGTGACAATGCAGATGCTGTAACGGTAAACCCCACAAAATATCGCTTTTAAACACATTAGAAACTTACAGTAGTACCAAATTGTATGCGGACAAGTGTGAATTTTTGTTTTTATGTAAATTTAATGTAAATGTAGTCATATATTAAAAGTTTGTGTTTTTTCATTTTTTTTGGTTTAATAAATTGTAGAGAAAATATAAAAAAAAGTTTGAAAAAATTTCTTTGAAAAAATAATACATAATTTTCGCAATAAAATGTAATATATTTCGAAATTTTGGAATTCAAATTATTTCGTATATTATATTTTTAGATATACATGTGCAAATTTGTTTTTGCAGCTATTATGCAATTTTTTTGTTTTTTTGTTTAATAAACTGTAGAGAAACTATATAAAATATTTTGAATAAATTTCTTGTTATATGTAATTTTGTGAAAAAATTCAAAGTTTTCTCAAACATTCAATTTCTTTTTTTTAATAAAATGTAATGAATAAATTAAAAAAAAAGTTCTTGTAAAATATATTATAATAATTTATTAAATGTTTGAAAAAAAAATCAATAATATTTCCAATAACATTAAATTTTTTTGTTTTAATTAAATGAAATCTGTTTGTTTTATTGTAATAAAAAAATTAATTTTTTTTTATATATCTTTTTTTTAAGTTCTTTAAAAGAGTATTTATATATTTTATTTTCTTTAAAAAAATTGTTTATAAATTATTATAATAATTAAAATAAAAAAAAATAATTATTTTTAAAATCATTCAATTTTTAATGAAATGTAACAAATAAATAAGTAAATATATTTTTAGATAATTTCTTTTAAAAAATATCTATTCTAATAATAAATTAAATATTTTTTATAAAAAAAAAATAATATTTCCAATAACATAAAATTCTTTCGTTTTAATAAAATGAAAAAAAGATGAAACATTATTGTAATGAAAAAAAAAAAATTAAAAAAAAATAGTAATTTTAAAATCAATAAATTTTTTAGTTTTCATAAGAAGTAAAAAATACATAAAAAAAATATTATTTGAAATTTTTTTTTCAAATAATATTTATTGTAATAATTCATTAAATTTTAAACAAAAAAAAAAAAAAATACAAAAAACATTTATATTTTCAATAACATAACATTTTTTTGTTTAAATAAAATGTAAAAAAAATTATATTATTTTTGACTTCTTAAAAAAATATTTAATAAATTATTATAATAAATAAAATATACAAAAAAATTATTATTTTTAAACTCATAAATTTTTTTTGTTTTAATAAAGTGTAAAGTCAAAAAATATTTATTATAATTCAATAAATATTTTTTTGAAGAAAAAATTAGTATTTTCAATTTTACCAATTTAATGAAATGTAAAAAAAAAATTAACTAAATATTTTAAGCAAAACATTCAATATTTTTAGGCAATACTAATTTTTTTTTTAATAAAATTTTTTTAAAAAACTGCCTTGTAAATGCGCACATTCATTCAAAACCGTTTAATTAAAATAGCAATGCACTGTTAATCGAATATGCTTTATGCACAGGCAGGTGTTCAATTTAAGTTAAACTGATAACAATAATTAAATATTTAAATCGTTTAACGGTTTTGCATATTATACGGAAATATTTTGGGCTGTGATTTCAAGCTATATAAACTGCAAATAACTCATATTTATTGTTTTTTTTTTTTTTGCTGAGAACCAAAAAGTTGTGCGAATTTTGGCGAGCCGATAAAGGAAAGTGCTGAATAATGATTTAATAACGACAACAAAAACAAATTTGCACTTATATATGATATAACTAACTTCAGCAGCGAGTGTAATTGTTATTGTAAGTGTCACCGATGAGGTGGGGCGAATTTAACGCATATTTGGTTTATGGTTTATTTCTAAATACACAAGCATTTAAGTTATTCACTTACAAAGAATTATAATATATTTCACTTACCGCAGTGTGTCCTTCCACCTTCCTGGCTGGCTGATCGATGACAAAGCTCGAATATGATTTGCCAGAACTTATATGCACAAATATTGTCATTTACCGTGCAGATCAGCACAGGAGAATAGGGGAACTGCACACTGCAGTTTACAAACAACAACCATGTAGATAACTTAACATATGTAGTTTGTGCCTACCTGTTTATGCGAAGGGAGAATGGCAAACATATAAATCGCACAAACAAGGAAACAGAAACTGTATAGCGGGAAATGTATGTATGTAAATGGAATGCGAGACAATTCAAGAGCATATAAAGAAATTGGAATTGAAACATACAACTGTAAAATAAACATAGAAATTAAATATTATATTAGGGTGGGTCTGAATCTACAACATCCCCGCCCCCGTGAATCAACCTGATTCACCACCATCAACGTCCAGAACAGCAAGCTTTGAGACTGCGCGTCGTTTCACACCTCTGGAAGTTCGTATGTCTGCTCGTCGCACCTCTCCATCAAGCCCAGGGTACACTCGCTCTATCTTCCCTCGGCACCATTCTCGTCGTGGAACATTAGGGTCGCATATGAACACCAAGTCCCCTGCTTTCATTGGCTTCGTTCGTTGGCACCATTTTACTCGGCGAGTCAATGTAGGAAGATATTCAGTAATCCACCTGTTCCAAAAATGATCCCTCAATTGACGAGCGATGCGCCACTGCTTGCGTGATACAGAAGTTTTTTCCAAGTCGGTGTCTACTATCGGAGTGTGTGCTACATTTGCGGCTCCCAGAATGAAATCATTAGGAGTTATCGGCTGCTCCTGGTCCGCGGTGATGGGCAAATGCGTTAGTGGCCGAGAATTAACGATGTTCTCAGCTTCAATAAGAAAACTATTCAGGGTATGCTCCCTTGGTGCAACTTCTTTCAAAGTGTGACATAAAACTCGCTTGACACACTGTACCATTCTCTCCCATGCACCACCTTCCGATGGATTAAATGGTGAATTAAATACCCACTGGATATTTTTCTGTGATAATTCACTTTGTAGACGTACGCAGTCGAACACTTCTTTGAATCGCTTGGCTTCTCGGTCAGCACCAACGAAATTCTTTCCATTGTCCGACCTAATCCTTAAGGGCGTACCTCGTCGGTTCACAAAATTACGTATAGCAATGATACAAGAGTCGGTACTCAAGTCATGAGCCAGTTCTAGGTGCACAGCTCGCACAGTAAGGCACGTAAATAGTGCCACCCATCTCTTCTCAGTGCTGCGTCGAACAGTGACAGTTAGTGGCCCAAAGTAATCGAGTCCTGTGTAGCTAAACGGTCTCACATAGGGAGTGAGTCTGTCCACAGGAAGCAGTCCCATCTTTGGAGCTACCGGGGCAGCTTTATTTAAACGGCATACACCACAACTGGCAATCACATTACGCAACAAACTTCTTAGTCGCGGCACCCAATAATTGCGACGGATATCTCCAATGGTAGCTTCTAAGTTCTGGTGGTTCATGAGGCTGTGATGATGTAACACTAACAGCCTTGTAAATGCATGATTTGGCGGAAGAATAATAGGACGCCGCGCGCTAATTGGTAGCCAGCTAGCTGCGTCAATGCGTCCCTGCACTCGGAGGACACCTTCCTCGTCTATGTATGGCGAAAGTTGTAATAACGGGCTGTTGGTGGAAATTTCCTGACCGTTTTCGATGGACTGGGTTTCTGTTGTATACACTTCACGTTGTACAAGGCGGCATAAGAGGCGTTTGGCATTCTCTACTTCTTTAGCGGTCAAACCATAGCATTGGTCTAGCTGTCCGCGGCGGCAACAATTGTTGATAAAGCGTAAAATCCAGGCAACAGCTCTTACCAATCTTTTAAATGAAGAGAAATTATTAAAGTTCAAAAAATTACGACTCACGATGACTAAAGCAAATTTAGACTGTAGTTCTTCATCATGTTCATCATTTCCAACGGTTATGACATCTTCAGAGGGCCAAACTTGCTCATCCTTCTGTAGGAATGGGGGACCACGTGACCAACGCGTCACTGGACTAAAATTGATGCAATCATTTATACGAGTAGCTTCGTCGGCTACGTTGAGCTTTGTGGGCAGCCATCTCCAATTGGAAACGTTTGTAGTGGCCAATATCTCTGCTATTCTATGCTGTACGAAAGGCTTGTAACGACGGTGCTCACTTCGAATCCATTTGATAACCGTTTTGGAGTCACTCCACAGAATGCAGTCTGTGATGTCAAGAGAGTGTTCGTCGCGGATGCACTGCATGAGACGAGTGCCTAAAACAGCTGCCTGAAGTTCAAGCCGTGGCACGGTAAGAGTTTTCATTGGCGCGCATTTTGACTTAGAAGAAACGAATGTAACATCAATTTTACCCGATGAAGTTTGCGATCGAAGATAGGCAACAGCAGCGAAGGCATCTTCACTAGCGTCGACAAATACGTGGAGCTGAAGTATTTGAGGTATACCATTTCCAAAATAAAAACGAGGTATGGCGTATTTCACAACCTCTGGTAGTTGTTTACGCCACTTCTCCCAGACAGCGTTAATGTCGTTTGGCAACGGGTCGTTCCACTGGATGTCGTGTTTCCATAACTCACGCATAAGTAGTTTGGCGCCAATGACGAAGTTGCTCAGAAATCCTAGAGGGTCGAAAATCGACATAACAATGCTTAGGAGTTCTCTTTTAGTAGGACGTCTTTCTCCATTTACCACTGCTTCACCAACGTTATGGAATTTCAATTTAAAACCGAAACAATCTGACGATGACTGCCAAAACAAACCAAGTACCCGCTCTCCAACGAAACCTTCTTTATTATCAATTGGACGTGAGACATCAGTACCGTTGAGCGCGTCAACTACTTTCGATGCATTGGATATAAAATTTCGAAGCTCAAACCCAGCATCCATATGAATCGCTCGGACCTCTTGGGATATAGAAATCGCCTCCTCTTCCGAGCAGAAGCTATCAACAAAGTCATCGACATAGTGGTGGTCCAAAATCGCCTTAACCGCACGGGCAGTGGTTCTGCGATCATCTTGGTGCTCCAATGCGTTTACTTTTTTCACATAATCTGCGGCACATGGTGAACAGGCAGCACCAAACGTCATCACGCACATTTCGTAAACGTCCGGGGGTTGAGAGACGTCCCCACCACGCCAGAGAAACCGCTGTGCGCATCTATCGTCTTTTCGTATACGAACTTGGTGGAACATCTCCTTGATGTCTCCACATACGGCGATCGCGCCTTCACGAAAGTGGAATAATATCGACGGCAAAGGCCGATATTCTTGTGGACCCTTCAGGAGCTGTGAATTAAGGGAGATTCCACTTACCTCAGCAGCGGCGTCAAATACCATGCGTAGCTTTCCGGGTTTGTTGGGATTGGCTACGGCAAAGTGCGGCAAATACCAAGTCTTAGGAGTAGATATAGCTGCTTCTGCTGGTGACAATTTACGGGCATATTTCTTTCTGACGTAGGCGTTCATGATGTTCTTGTATTGAGTGGCGAAAATCGCATCTCGACGCATTCTTTGCTCTACGCTGACTAGACGTTTCAACGCCATGTTGTAGCTGTCAGGTAACCTTACGTTGTCAGTTCTCCATATGAGACCTGTTTCAAATCGTCCATCAACGCGACATGTGGCGGACTTCAGGATAGCTCTGGCCCGAATGTCCACTTCACTCTCTATAGGGGGTGCGGCTCTGACACCGAAATTCTCGGTCTTGAAGAAGTCAGCTACCATATTGTGGAGAGACTGATCAGCTTGGCGGTTCATAAACAAACACGATGCTGTAGATGGTAGCGTAGTTGAAGTTGGGCCAAACACCACCCAACCCAATTCCGTATTGGCAATAAATGGACCATGCGGGTTTACCTTCATAGTTGTCGATGGCAATCCCAAATGGCAATGATCAAGACCAATCAAGAGTCTGGGCCTGACCTGGGTATAAGGTTGTACTGGAAGCCGGCTTATATGTTTAAAGTTGTGATCCAAATCGTCCTTGCTTAAACTCTGTAGAGGAAGCTGCAAGTTTGATACAGCATACACATTGCGGAGTTTATGTTGTTTCTGCATACCGGCACCACTAATAAGCAAGTCTACCACAAACGTTGACTCCTGCGCGGCATGTCCTCCAAACCACTGAACATTCAAATGCTGCTCACATCCACGCATTCCCAAGTCTCGAACAAGAGCACTGTCTATCATTGTGATAGATGAACCTTCGTCCAGGAGTGCGTAAGTGTCCACACGCCTTTGGTTTCCGTATAGGGTGACCGGCAAAATACGGAACAGGAGCTTACTATCAGTGGAACTGCAACTTAAGACTGCTGGCCCAGCATCTTTTGATGGTGGCTGGCTGTCGAGTGTATGCTGCGTTGATGTAGGCCTACGATTTGCTTCGGTATACGCAGGAGAGAAAGGCGTGGTTGATTGACTTGACGAATTTGTAGTATTCCCCACGGCTTCATGTAGGAGCTTATGATGAACTCTCCGGCAACCTTCAATTGAACATAGCTTGCGACGTTGACAATTTCGTGTATTATGACCCAAATTGAGACAAGCAAAACACAAGCGATGTCGTTTCGCCTCTATCCATCTGTTTGGCACTGAATATTCTAGAAAACGCGCACACTCTGCTGGCTTATGATGCCCTTGACAAATTGGACATCTCACTGATCGTTGCTGCTGTACTGTGTGCAGAACCGGGCGGTACTTCCATTCCTTGGACGAACTATCAACACAAACCGTACAAATTATATTGGCTAATTTCGATAACCACTCACTGAAATGTTTCACTGTTGCATATGGCTGTATAAGCGCTGCGAAACTTGCCCATTCAACGCGTTTGCTCATAGGCAATTTTGACACAAGTTCGTCGAGTAATGTAGGGTTTGACAAATGTAATTCACCACCATGTGCAGATTGCAAAAAGACACAGATGTTACATACATTTGTTGCAAATGGTATGATTTTCGACATTGCATTCTCTGAAATAGGTGCGATTTCCTTTACGTGGGCCAGTTGGCTACGGATCAACTGCTCCGGGCGCCCAAATCTAAATTTCAACAACTCAATTATATTTCCGACATTGTTCGGGTGGATCAGCAGTGACTTGACTGCTTCAGGCGCGTAACCCTTCAGGCTCTTCAATAACCGTTGGTTATTTTCGTAGTTGCTGTACCTATAAATCGCGGTTGACTCGATGAAAGCCGTATAAAATATTGGCCAATCTTCCGGCTGTCCAGAAAAGTCTGGCAAATCCTGCAATTTCCTGGGCAAACTCGATGACTGAGCGGCAGTAGAACTTATATTGGCGAATGTAGGCATTGTCGTTGAATTAGACTGGATCGAAGGTGTATCCATTCCCAAATGAGTTGTACTGTACATGTGGTTTGTAGCAGCTGTACCTATTCCAAAGTTTGGCGGAGTGTAACGGGAATCGGTAGGCTGCGACAACGGTACTGTACAGTTCACTATAGCCGGCGAATGTTGTTCCGTTAATTGAACGGTTCCCAATTGTACTGTTGTCCTCGATGTTTGCGATAATGGAACCTCGGCGGCAATATTGTTGTTGGATGTATCCAAATTAGACGCTTCACCACGCGATTGGTGCTCCCTAATATCACACAAACTACTCTCTAGCATGGCAATGCGTTTCTGTAGAGCGGCAATAAGATTTTCTTGACGTGCGAAGGCAGCTGATGATCCTCGAGTGATGGCCCCGGTGGCTGTAGGAGCGGCTGGTAAATCACTGGATACATTGGCGGCGGATGTATTACTACCCTGGCTGGGTTTTGATGATGATCTAGTGGTGGCTCCGGTGGCTGTAGGAGCGGCTGGTAAATCAGTGGCTATGTTGGCGGTGGCTGATGCACTGTTACCCTGGCTAGGTTTTGACGATGCTGCAGATGATGTAAGAGCACTGCCATCCATGCCTGGCGAACTGGTTGTAGTCTGGCGGCGGGGTGACTTACGCATCGAAAATTAATTTCACAACCCAAACACGCAAACGTTTGGTCATGCGAAATAAAGAATTTGTCACCGATGAGGTGGGGCGAATTTAACGCATATTTGGTTTATGGTTTATTTCTAAATACACAAGCATTTAAGTTATTCACTTACAAAGAATTATAATATATTTCACTTACCGCAGTGTGTCCTTCCACCTTCCTGGCTGGCTGATCGATGACAAAGCTCGAATATGATTTGCCAGAACTTATATGCACAAATATTGTCATTTACCGTGCAGATCAGCACAGGAGAATAGGGGAACTGCACACTGCAGTTTACAAACAACAACCATGTAGATAACTTAACATATGTAGTTTGTGCCTACCTGTTTATGCGAAGGGAGAATGGCAAACATATAAATCGCACAAACAAGGAAACAGAAACTGTATAGCGGGAAATGTATGTATGTAAATGGAATGCGAGACAATTCAAGAGCATATAAAGAAATTGGAATTGAAACATACAACTGTAAAATAAACATAGAAATTAAATATTATATTAGGGTGGGTCTGAATCTACAACAGTAAGAATAAAGAGCGCAGCTATGGAGAATTGTGCTATTTGGAGTTAACACATTTATGATGTGCACACTGCTCATAACCCGTTAATTTAAATATTTTATTGCATTTATTATTATTTATGCAACATTTTTAATTTAAGAAACACCTAGATGCATGCGTTTAACTTTTAGCTGTCACTGTTTTTACTTATTCAATTATTTTTTCTGTGCGTTTTATCTTTTCTTTTTTATATGCTTTTGTATCACTTACAATTTTTTTTAACTTTTTTTTATAATTTTCATATTTGCTATTTCAAGCGTTATTATCAAACCAACATTAAAACACTATAAAAATTATATAGTTATTAATTTCTTTTTTATAATTACGCTTCACTTTACAACTCGTGTGGACTGTGGACTTACACACTTTTTCTGCAATATTTACTTAATTTTCGCAACAACTTTTCACACTTTTTACTCTCAAAATTTTTTGCAATTATTTGTTATATATTTTTTATTTCACCGGCACTCTCACGCGTCACTACAGTGCGCCAATCTACATAACAGCGTGTGGTAGCTGCGTCTAGTTCGCTAAATGTTGTGACTACAATGACTCGGCGTGGCAATTGTTGCTTTTCACCGCGTCGAATGTTGTGCCTGACAATTTTCAGCGTTGCGATAAAGTGACATGCTAGTGGTGTTGTTGATGTTAGCGTTGCAGCCTCCACAATATATAAAATGTCACGCCACCCACACATTTGCATATAGTCATACATACATACATACATACATATGTGTATATAGATTGTATGTAAGAACATACTATATGTAAAAATATTGAAGAATAGAAAAATGTTTCCACAAAATTGCATGCAGTGTATAAAACTGCGAATGGGGGGCACTCCAGGCACAGCGTGCGTTAAGAAACGATATAATATTTTGAACTAAAAATGAATTTGGCTAAGTATGGCGTTTCTGGATAATTTTTGAACCCTGTGCAATGTTAGCTATTGTGCAAAGAATTTTTCTACTAATTGATCACTGTTATACTAGTCATTAGATGTCAAGCTAACTTAACATTTTTGTATAATATTTATCTTAGACGTCAATCTTAAAGTCAATTCGGTATTTTTCAGTCAGCTTAGCTTCAGTTTCTTTGTAGCATTTACTTGCGCCATTATGTTGAACATTTCGCAATCTTTCGGCTTTCTTACAGTTTTTGGCTGCTCTTCTCTCACAATCACTCACAAGTTCTGTATTGCATTGAACCGAATGCAAAGCTCTACAGTCGAAACACTTTATTTTCGATCGATAATTCTGTGGAAACAAATGCATATTTTCATTGAATCTGTATACTTGTCTCGAAGTTATGAAACTCTGCTACTATTTTCAGTTTACGTCACGCAGTCACGCAGCGCGTTGGTGTCCCGTTTTTGCTTGGAATGCGCCAATGCAATCACCAGCAGACGCGTGTGTGTTTATATTTTTATTACGTGTGTATATGCATTTGTATATATTATTGTATATTTAACACATCGCTTTTTATATATATACAGCTATATATATACCATATAAATTACACTGCGCTTTTTTCGCAGCTTTTTTCTCAACCACTCACCAATAATATTTTCAAACCCGTATTACTTTAGCGTGGATCTGTAGATGCTACTTTTTCAACGTTGAATGGAGCACCTTAATTTTACGCCGCTTGCCGTTAGCTGTTTACTGCTTGCGTCACTTGTTGCTTGTGTAAATATTCAGCCACTAAGCTTAACGGTTTGCAGTAGTCGCGTTTGCTTTTGCAGCGTTTAATATTTTTCACTTATTCGACAATATTGAAAACAACAACAAAAACATATTGTAAACTGCATACATAGAAATGTATGTACATATGTATATGCTAAAAAAACAATCACTGAGTCTTAAAGTATATGCTGAGACCGGCACTCTACACTCTTGCTCCAGCACTTTAATGCTTTGACAGCATAGCAAAAACAATAACAAAACATAAATAAACAGCGCGTATTAGCTACAAAGTAATCAAGCGAATTATGAAAAGTCAGCAAATTAAAAACCAAGCGCACAAATTTCGCTTTGTGAATAATATGTGCAAATAACGCGATTGACGTTTCAACGATAGATCGATACGAATTTTCGGCGCGTCGCGTGTTTCTTAGCCAACGCTTGCGAACACACATGCGGGTTTTTCTTTCGACCCAACGCTGGTTTGATGATTTGTTTGACCGAAAAGAAAAAAATTTATATAAAAAGAAAACAAAATATAGTAAAAAATTATTGCCGTCGCCGCTGAGTTTAGTTTGGTGTACTCGTCGCTCGCTGATCACTGCTGACTGACTCGGCATATCTCCACGCCGCACCGCTGTAGCGCACCAGCAGCTTGGTTCTGCTTTCGACGACGGCTGCTGTCGATCTTTTTGCCAGCTGCGGAGTCCACTGTTGGTGCTGTTGTCGGTGGCTTTTGAAAAATAAATAAATGTATGTGTATATATGTATGTATGTGCATGTATGTGTGTGCAAATTGTTGCAGAAACTTTGCTAAGTCAATAACAACAAACACATGGCTGTAGATAACGGCATCACCATGAAATATCGCTTATAAATACATATAGGTATATACCACACACATACATGTGTTAACTTGTATATTCTTGCCTGCGCTGCCTCACAAAAAGCTGCCTCTCCATAGAAATTATAGCCGCCGCCGCGCGCAATCTCATACACATCATTTGCGCCACCCCCTTACCGCTTCTTTTCACAATCAGCGCGCACAATCGCTACACACCTTTGTCGCTGCGCGCAAGTATGTGTGTGAGTGTGTGTACAGCTGCCGCGCCGCGTTCCAATCTTGAAGATACAACACGGAGAGTTTTCTCATTGTTGTTGTAGCACAAAAAGTGACTGATTTCAAAAGTATTTTTTCATGATTATAGCGCACGAGTATTGCTTGTTGCTACCGTTGCTCTTCTCATAGGTGCTTTTGCTCAGCCTCTTTGTTTTTACGGTTAGTATGTGTTTTTGTTGTTGTTTTTTTTTTTTTTAGATTTTAGATTTTCTCCGTATTGGCTACACGCTTAGTTGTGCTGTTTTAGTTTTGCTCATCAGAGACGCTGGCTCTTTCCATGTTTTTAATAGTTTTTTCTACCCACACACACACATCACACAAAAATTATATATTTGATGGCACACGTCGATTTTCCGCTTTCACAGCTGTTCGGCACCTACGTTGGCGGTGTTACAGATTTTCGTTTTTAAAATGTATAATCATACATATGTATGTATGCAAAAATATGTACATATGACCCTACAAATACATATATATACATATATGTATGTGTGTATTACGAAACACTGGCGCTCTCGCTTTTACGAGCAAGTGAATAAATAAGTCATGACCAGTGTCGAGTTTTTGTTGCATTTTGCACCTTCGAAATCCATCGGACGCCTTCGGACAATGGCTATCCAAAGATCTATCTTAATTTATAGTGAGCTGAGTATCTAAACTCGATTTTAAAAAGCCCCAGATCGGGCGCATGGTCACATCGGAATCGCCGGAATGAGCTTGCTAGAGAGCAAAGCCGATGACCTTGCTAGAGAGCGCGCCGTTACTTCGATTTCATTCGTTTGTAAGTGAGCTCTACAAACGGAACTTGTGCGGCCGCGAGATGCTGCTTGGGTAAAAGTGAACTGTAAGCTTTTCTCTGAACTATATATTTGCTTTTAGCATAGTCAATCCCTCCGCAATTGTCGGCGTTTTGACCGCGCACTGTCTAATAGGCTCGCAAGCGGTATGTTTAAATATTTTGTCAAACGCTTTTTGCCAAAGCTGTATGTTGGAGCATGAGGTGGTATCATCCAGGCTTTTTCCCGCCTACAGTCTAGCTTTTGCCACACAGAGTTTGAACTATCGCGTTAGACACACCTTTGGCGAAACTAGCGAAGTGAATGGAATTGATATTAATCGCCTTAACAAATTTGTGATAATCTCAAAAAGCTCCGTCGCGCTAAGATAATCGGGTGATGCATATTTAAGAGTTTTTTGGGTATCACAAAGCATGAACATTCCAAGCTGTTTAAGAGAGATCCAGCACTAATTTTATCGCGGGGATCAACACTACGATCTAAGCTAACCCAACCTAACTCGGATCATTGATGATAATATTAGGTAAGCTTTTTACATTAAGAAGTGAATACCGAGTTCTGCAGCTTTTTCTTCCAAATAATTTAGATGAATTTCAGTAATTATTGCGCTTTTACCACAGAAACTCCCTAAAAGTTATTTCTTCATGTAATATACCAGGGAGTGGCTTGGTGATGCTTCACTAGACTTTCGAATTCCATGGGGTATACTTTAGGCACTTATTTATATACGTATAAATTTAATATATACTAGTAAAACATCTCATGTTGGTTTGAAGCTTATAGTGCTCTCCATATTGTTTGACTCTCTGAATATTGAATTTAGTTGGTGTTAGTGTGCTAAACAAAGTTTTCAAACATTGAAAGTTAAAAAGTGTATAGTACATAACTACTTATAGCTGTTAGTATGTATGCACCGAACGAACCGCTGCAACAAACGCCAATTTAGAGCTTGTTTAGCGCAGACTAAGGCTATCAAAAACCTGAATATTGTCGCCTCTCACAGCTTTACGAGTTAGTGCAACAACTGCAACTGAACTACAACAAAATTATGCAATCAAACAATGGCTTTCGGTTTAGTTTGAGCTTAAGTAAACAGGTGCGAGAAAGTTTTGGTGGAAAAAAAGTCGGTTCAATAATAAAATATAGAAAAAATATATACAATATATCGCAAATACGTAATAGTGTTAGGTATGTGCTAAACGTGGGAAAAACTCAAATATAAAGCAACAACAATAAAGAACAATGGTAACAATTAGACTACTGTCGATAGCATGATAAATTCATTATGAAGCCATTACAAAGCCAACAAAGAAATCCCCAATTATACATACATATGTATGTACATTTATATATACATATGTACATATTATGCATACGGATACATACATACATACATTTGTACATAGCTGTCTTGCAATGACAGAAATATATTGCACTTGGAATTGCTCGAGTATAAAAAAAGCTTTGGAAAAATTGCAATAAGCAACATTGGCTGTAATCCATGGCAATTATGTGCAACAAAACAATAGATAAATTGTTGAAAAGTAAACAATAACAACAAAATGTCAATGACTCCCTTCATAGACAAAACAAAAAGTTCACTTTAACACCTTTAGTCTTATGTCTCATAAATGTATTAGGGTGGATCGAAAAAAAAAATTTTTTCTCAAATGTCTTTTAGTCTAATGTCTTATGAAAGTATTAGAGTGGACCAAGAAAAAAAAATATTTCCAAAATGAGTATAAGAAAATATTCCTGTGTTGTTCATTTAGTATGTAAAATACAGTATACATATATCGAAAATACAATCCGCCATCTGTTAATATAATATTAATATTAAAATTTCAAACTATACTAGAATTCTTTTATCGTCATTTGGGACACAATTTTCACGGTATCTAAGGGAAAAAAAATATTTTTTTGGCCCACCCCAATATTTATGTATATATGTATATTAGGGTAAAATTGAATCAATCAACAACAAAACTGTCAGAAAAGCTCTTTTAGTACGAAATATCATCTTTCTAACGCCATCTAGCCGAACCCGGTCGGACTTATACAACGCGAGTTACAAATAAATAACGCCATTTATTGGAAAAATAATGGATTTCTTATTACTACACCTAATATTTGAAATGTTATGGTCGATTTTGATACAATATTCAGAACAAAGTTAGGAAAGGGTTACTCTAGATTCGCGCAGCTCTTCGCCTGCAATTGGTGGTGGTTTGAGTACAAAGACGCCATTCATTGCTTGGTAGTAAGTAAAGGAGTTAATAGCTACACTGTAAATGGCGTTCAGTGCTTGTCTGAAGTTAGTTGCGTCGTTATAATTAACGAATGCTCTCTTGATGCTCCTAGGAGGCGATGTCGATTCAAGCTACTGGTTGCAAGGGTAATTTACAATGCTACGAAAGCAGCCTAGCATAAATTGCTTGGCGAGTAGCGTTTTATGTTTCTTAATTAGAAGCATGCAGGTCTTTCCATGCAGCTGGTCGATGGTAGACATCAGGAGGCATACTGTTATTGTATGCAGGGCAGTGTTCTGACACGTCTGAAGCTGCTTCGTCTGCGTTCCACTACATCCAGGCAACCAAAGCGGTGCTGCTCTTCTCAAACGACGCTTCTATGCATTTAACTACTGAGTTATAAATATACCATACGGCAGTAGTCGCAGATCTGTCGAAAACAGTTCTTAACTTAGAATCACCCGTTATTAACATATATATATATATTATATGATACTAAAGACTAATTATATAATATTATAAATAAATTACACTTGTAAATCTTTTATTTTTCAAGTAGAAGACAATTGGCAAAATGCTTGTGCATCATTCTAAGAGATATGGTAATAGCAAAATCCTGTTTAGGAGCCAAATCATGTTTGTTTTTTGCCTTTTTACAATTTCATTTCTACGAAACTTGCTTTATAGTTACAGTATTTATAAAAGAATGTATGAAAAATTGTTGCAACACATCAGTATTGTAAGCTGCGTTTAGTTCCTATGTCGTCAAGTATTTGTCGCAACTCTTCATCTTCGAAACGTCCCTCTAACGATGGTATTAACGCCTTAGCCTCTTCGGGCGCCTCAGGGCACAGATTACCCAGTGCAGCCAATTCGAATTTATGCAATTTTTTCTGCATCAAAAGACTGAAGAGAACAATGTTAATGCTTTAGTTGGTTTTTTGTAAGATCAAGGATTTAGGTTTGGTATTTTAGTGAATAAGAGTGAAAAGTAGTTTTGTTGGTTATTTAGAAGGCTGTTACTAACCTGCGTACCGCTGCAATTGTTTCCTTATTTTTGAATTTGCGAAAACTGTCTGTGTATGCGTATGTCTTCATGAAAACTTCGGAGAATTCCTGCTCCTCATCGGCGGATTCATTCTGTCGTTTACGATGGTCAAGCAGCATGTGCACTTCGGAGATCAGCAACGTCTCTGCGTTCTCAAATTCTGTGAACGATGAAATTTTATTTTATTAATTTTATTACTAACATATTAAAATAGCTGTTAAAGAAATACGCATGTGCAACACAAGTGAAACGCAACTGAAACTAACATCTATCAATAATAAACAAGCTTGTTGTTGGTACTTGTTGCGCGCCGCTAAAAGGCAAACAAATCACAAGGGTTTATTTATGTGTCCATTTTCGATCAGGAAATCGTATATTTGACGTGTTTTATTGACGTCGATTTTGATTAAACGTCTCGCATCGGCCAAGCGCAAATGACCCATTTTCATGTTTTCCGCTATTAATATATTTTTATAGTCAATATATGCTTGTGGAGCTACACGCTCAACGCTACACAGTTTGCGTTCGCCATCGGTGAGTCGGGTATAACCGGGCATACCTAGCAGGTAAAAAAAAATTGTTTTCAATAAAATGTAAAATTTGCAATTTTATTTAACAAACCGATAATGTCCATAGGTCCAGCTTTTCGCCTAGGATTGCTTACAACATTAGATGTTGCAAAGGGATTTGGTACAAGCGTTTGAGTGCTTGGTATTAGCTTACGCCAATCGTGCAGTTGTCGATAGTTTACGTCTTTTTGGCGATCACGCTGTTGTTGTGCACGACGTTTCTTTGATTTGAAATACAACGCACCACCTGCTAGTGTGCGCACACCATTCTGACGCAACTCATATAAACTGTTGGATGTAAAAGTGTGGTTATAATTTTTATATATGTAATAGTTTTTACAACAAAATTCTCACCGATAAATTGTCTTCTGTGTATCTGTAAAATATTTTAGTGATTCAACCAACATATCAAACTTAACAGGATTACAAATTTGCATGAAGGAAAGAAAACGACTGCAATTTGACTCCGAACCTAAAGCCTCACTATACTTGGAAATCCAGCCCAACGTACGATTTGCCATTATAAGTCCATGATCACGTATTATTTTATAACGACGTTCACGTTCTCTGCAATTATAAGCACAAATTATTCAAAAAATTTTAATTTATTGCAAACAATAATGTATATATATAAACGCTAATACCTCAAGCGATTGTTATAAGCCGCCACAACTGCCAATTGCAATTCCTCATAAGCATTACGACTATTTTCATCAAGCGTTTCTTCGTAGTCATCTGTTGCAGCATGCGTGTCAAAGGTATCCTGCATAATTGTCGTCAATAGATCCTCAGCTGAGTTGTCGTATGGTGTGTCGAAGTCACCACGTGCGCAGCGATAACCCGCCATCATTTTAAATTGCATTGTACCAGGCTCATCGCTACGCGGCGGATCCACCGAGCGCATTTTTACCACATAAGGCATGCGTTGAGGAAAGTAGGCATTTTTTGAATGTGTCATACCAAGCAGGCGTTCAAAGATGCCACCAAAGTAATAATTATGATAATGTTGACGGCATTCGTCCGCACTATGTCGGAGATGTAATGCGTTCGCCACCGCTTCCCAATTGCCGTAGCCTTTCTTTTCTAGCGTGCGTAGTAATATACGCTCATCCCTTGCAGTCCAATTATTTGCACCTGGGAAAATCTGTATATCATCGCGCATAATGATATAAGAATGTGTATTAAGGTGCGTGGCAGTTTCGCGTCCCTGCGCAAAGCATTGCATACACAGCAGCGTGGACTCACAATCGGGACACTTTATATATGGTTCGTAGAGATCGCCATTGCAAGTGCTACAACGTTCCGTGTTATTTACACCAGCTTCTAAGTAGTCCACATTATTTCTGTGTATCGCTTTGGTACGTTGCTCGAGCGTTCTGTTGAACTCTTCGGCATTATAGTAGGTAGTTATATATTTTGTATCAGCTTTGTGGCGCACTTTTGTTATGTGCTGTTGTTGGTTGCCATTCATTTTTGACAAATTATTCGGCGCTTCTAATTTGACTACAAAATGAAAATGATAAAAAAAAAAAAAAAAATTGTTGCGTCCAATTTTATCGCAAAACTTTCATAAACACTAAAGTAGCGCGTTTCACTTGTGGAACACAGATCACAAAATAATACGTTAACTTACCCTTTGGAAATTGAAGATCCGCAGCATCTTCCTCAACCATATCCACGGGATTCATGAAAGACATCTTGCTTTTAATGTGTTCACTTAACTGTTTAAAAATGGAATTAAACTTTTACAACGAAATTAATATGGAAGTGCACAAATAATATAAAATCATACTCTGACAAGTCGGCTTTCCCAGTTTTTGACAATTAGATATTTTAGTGTTGCCAGATGTAGCAAAGTCACCCCAGTTTTTGACATTTAGATATTTTAGTTTTCCAGATGTAGCAAAGTCACCAATGAATAATACTTAAATTAATAATGCAATATTGCAAGCACAGTCAACAATATTTCTGCTACTCAAACATTCATTTGAATGTTTTTGAATATTTAACTAATTCGTGATTTTGTTACAATAATTTTCTTTTTTATTAATTAAGTTAAAACGCGCTTGGGCGAATGCAAATAAATATACAAAACTCTTTGGTAAAATCGTCGTATAGATGTCGCTGTATAAAATTTGTTTTCATCTAATTCGTAAACAAAACAATGGATGCTCCGGTGCGTGTTGAAGATGCAGCTAACAAAATTAATTTAACATTAATCAATGGCACTGGATATGTATTCAATGTGGACGGTGAGTAAATATATTTACGTGTCATATTAACTTAAAAACCACAAAATTACTATTACAGACTATATGACATTGCGGCAGAAGCACCGCATTGTGGGTGCATTGGTGGGCACATGTAATATGCGTGGATGGTCGGCGAATGATTGCAGTTAATTGTAACATTAAATACACATTTTTTCGCACTTTTTAAACTGTATACTTTCTTCTTTAGCTCTACCGCTGGAATTGACGCCGTACGAAACACGATTTTTAGTAGAACGTGACATTGCGCAATTGGTCTCAAAGCAAGAATCTTTACTGCGTGTGCCGGTTGCCAATGAGTTGGCAGAGTACCATGGCTTGTTAGAGGCAGGTTTTGCATCCCAAGCAGAAACGCTTAAGACAGAAAAGTTACGTGAGACTGAACGTAATATAAGTAAAATACTTGAGGGAAAGCGAAGGAAGCTTTTAAAGGAAGGTGTACTTGAAGCCGGTATAACTTAAAGAAAAACTGATTTAAAAAAAATATTTTATCTAAAACTATATTTTTTAATAGATATTGTGATAGATGCTTCGAAAATTCTGCAAGAAACTGCTGATAATTTCGTATTTGAACGCAAGAATGCGCAATTGGAAATAGCGTGCGCGCATAAGCAAACACACCGTAAATAGTTTGTATATTTATAAAATAAACAAAGTTTTTTAACGATTCATGCTTACAGCTTTCAAAACTGTCGACCTACCTGCCATCGAAAACGCTCTTAAATATAAAGTGTTTTGCGATTTTTGGACGCGTGGTTACTATGTCACCGCGGGTGATGCATTCGGCGCTGATTTTCTGCTTTATCCCGGCGATCCCCTACAATATCATGCCTCACATATTGTGATACTACTTGATACACCGATCATACAACCTTTAGACATGATAGCCAAAGTGCGTTTATCTGTAATAGTCAATAAGATTTGCATATTTGCTTATTTTGGCGAAGAACGAGCGGAAACGGATACAAAAGTTGAGCGTGAAGTACACTATCAAACTGTGCAGTGGGAGGGTAATAGAGAAAAGTTAGGTGCTGTCGCAGCACCAAGTAAAGAAAGCTGAGAGAAATGTATAATATGGTTATTGTAATTAAAAACTGCCTTGAAAATGTTTTAGAGTCAATGCACAGTTATAAACTGTATTAGCAAATAAAATTTGTGTTTAATTTATGAAATGGATTTAGTAATATGTTACTATATTTTACGGAATTTTATGGTTACGAAAGCGTTGGCGAATTGGAACTTGAATTTTTTGGGCACTCGATAGTCAATAATTTGAAAATGCTGAGGAGGTCAGATCATTTGATCAAATTTATGTCAATCCGTTCCCACGACAGTCGGGTCTATGTATATGTGGAACGGACCCGGATTTTATCCGACCAAGGACTGTCAATTCGGCAGAATTCTGCCGCTACAACAACAACAACAACATCAAATTTATGAAGCCATGAGACATGCCATCCCGGTTAAAAATATGGGTCCGTTCCGGCTTCGTAGACCCGACTGTCGTGTGAATAGCTCATCTAATACCTGTTGTTGTTGTAACGGTTACTTAGTCCCCGTTTCGGTGATAAATTCCAGATTCGTTGTCGTCGAGGTCATCTAACGGAAACGAGCTGTTTCGACGGGGTCGGTCCATAGGGAGAAGGGTGTTAGATGAGTGCGATTTGTTGGGCATGCAAAGAGGTGGTTAATGTCATGCAGAGACTCATTGCACGCAGGACATTTGTTTGGTATGTCGGGGTCTATTCTGGATAAGTAGGAGTTTAACCTGCTACAGTATCCAGAACGAAGTTGCGCGAGGGTCACTCTGGTTTCGCGAGGCAACTCGAGCTCTACGTCTGCTATGGGTGGTGGTTTGCTCATCTAATACCTCTCCCCTATGGTCCGACCTCGTCGAAACAGCAAGGTTCCTGTGCCTTCCGTTAGCTGCTTTCGCTGACAACTAACTTGAGCCTTGCCACGCAAACAGGGGTTAGATAACCGCTACAACAACAACAACCGGTAGACCTAACCAAAGAAAGTTTCTGTTGAAAATAACAAAGCTTTTCGTTTTAACCTTCGTCACATGCTTAAAGTGGTCTCGACGGCACATTTCCTGCTAAAAATTTACATATGCTGTCGCCCGACAGTTCTCGACAGCTTATTTCAAGAGATTTTTTATACCCTGAACAGGGTATATTAAGTTTGTCACGAAGTTTGTAACACCCAGAAGGAAGCGTCATATACCCAATAAAATATATATCAAAATGATCAGCATGAGCTGAGTTGATTTTGCCATGTTCGTCTGTCCGTCTGTCTCTATATACGCGAACTAGTCTCTCAGTTTTTGAGATATCCATCTTAAATTTAGGATATGACCATTTCTCACCAAGAAGCTGCCCATTTGTTGGTATGGCCGATATCGGAACACTATAGCATATAGCTGTCATACAAACTGAACGATCGGAATCAAGCTCTTGTATGGAAAACTTTTTCATTTGACGAGATATCTTCACGAAATTTGGAACGGATCATAATCTGAGGCAATCATGAACTCTCCGCAGAAATTGTTCAGATTGGACTACTATAGCATATAGCTGCCATACAAACTGAACGATCAAGTTCTTCTAAGAAACCTTTTGTATTTGTAAAGGGTATTATATATATATATATAACGTTTTTTCTTGTTTTTTTTTTTTTTAATTTTTGGTTAAATGTTTACCAACAGTTCACAGCTTCAATCAACGAACGCCTCGCTATTTAGCACATGCCAAAGCCTGGACAGCCAAAATCTGCCACAGACAGCAGGGCGTGTTGCACGCATGCATATTTTTTTGTTCATACTTGTAGACATTCCGGCGCAGTACATGTAGTGAACTTTAGTTTTTGGCTGCGTGACGGTGTACAGACTACCAACGCTACGGCGCGCCGACCAAACTGGCAAATGATATGGAAATTCCAGTGAAAATTGACAAATATTGTACGCTTTAACGCGTTGCACGTTCGCGACACGCTGACGCTTAATTGCAACATTACAGCGACACAGACAGGACATGCAAATGCTGATAAGAAAACACCACCAAAAACACAAATGACCAACAACGCGCAACAACAACGTTGCCGTTCAGTAAAAGATCGACAAGCGAGCGCGTCGTGCGCCCGTCCAGCGGCGTGTTGAACAAGCGTGTCTGGCAAAAATGCTGTCATGTCGGCATTTGTTGGCAGCAACAAGTCGCGCAAACGCACAAACGCATATGTATATCTGCATACAAAAGTTGTTGCAACGCGAGAAAAACGTTTGAGGCACGCATAAAGCAATCTATCGATGAAAGGCGCATGCGTGGAGCAATTGAAATGCATTAACGTGAAACAAAGTGTTCTGAGAAGAAAAGGAATGCTGCCATAAAATAGTTGTGCATAAAATTCTTCTTCTTAGCAAACGCTTAAGCTCCAATAAATTATGGCTTTTTTGGTACATTTCAGTAGCCGTAATATAACAGCGGGTAATTAAACGAAACAGTAGGAAACGAAACAAATTACCGCTATTAAAAGCTTTGTGTGATTGAGCAGCGCTTGACTATTGTTGGCCATCACTTCAGGTATGCACACGCTTAATGTTCTCGCTCACAAAGGTTCGCTATAAAACTGAGTTTGCTTTACAAAATGAAATAATAACAAATATTAAGGGATTTCTTTATACCGCAGTGCGTTCGACTCCAATTGCTGGAGTAAATTTTTCGTTAAAACCCTCTATTTGAAGACCAACAGCGGCTGACAACATATTATCATCGTTTCCAAAAGAGTGCGTATTTATAACCGGAGAACCGTTTATCCATAACAGCCATCGCCATTTGGGTGTTGTTTGTCAGGCAACACTCTTCGAATGCATTTTCGTTTTCTCTTTTGAAACATCACGTTAAGTTTTCATATCACAGAGTTGCTGTAGTTGTAACGCAAAAATCATTCTCTAAATAATATTTAGGAATGCCGCCGAGGTTAACCTCTTTAGACGGATACAAACGCGAGACCTTCAGGGTTTGCTGACCCGACTATCACAGAGCGCTTCAGCTCACGACAGGCGCTATCTTCACTTATATTTGTGATGTGAAGAGTACTAGCTTCCATACGCTTCTCTAGAGACTGGCAGAGTCTGTCGTTTTTCTCAAACCGAGATCTATAGTGGAGAGTTAGAAATAGATAGAAAAAAAAATCAAATTTGAGCCGGAATGTAACGTATGACGAAATGGACGTATGTTCGCCGAAAAACGTCACTCAAGATCCTTTGATTCTTTTTTCATAAAAACAGGCGTCTAGAGGCAGCTTTACGCACCCATCAACTAAAGGGACTAAGTGGTAGTCAGGAAAGTAACGCAGACTCCTTTCACTCAAATCTTCCAGAAAATAATAACTTATCGTACGCCAGTCTCATATTACCAACTAATGCCGCAGAATCACTCTAGAAGAGATCTTGTGCAATGCAATCATTAATTTCATGGATTACTGCCTACTGTCCGTTTAGTGAACGCAACTACTGTGCCACGCGCAACTACTATGCAACTTTCATTCTTTCTATTTAAAGCCATCATTAATTGTCGAAGACGAATGTGTACACGAAGAACTGGCTGGTTGATTGCAGTGCCTTAAACAAAGCGCGTGCACAATAAAAAACTTCAGGAAGCTGACAGTCAACGAGGAATGCCGAAATACCGCCATCTTTATGGTACGTCGCTGTCGGCAGAAGCCCAGCAATAGAAAATTAACGACCAAAAGCGATTGTCAATTGGCGTACAAGTGTTTGCGTGTTGCATGCGGCCTGCGGCAAGCAGTGGCAACAACAGCAGACGCAGCAACACTTACACGCGCATCGTGTTGTACACGTATATAACATGCAACAGGGCAATATGTTGTGGCCGCTACCAATGGACACTTGTCAGCGGCAGCAAAGACCGATCGTTGTCGATATTTTATTAATCGCTACTTTATACCCGCTATTGTTGTTGATGTTGTTGTTGCAATTTCTATTGCTGCCGGAGTTCGCGTAAAGCTGTTTAAACTCTAATTTTAACTGCTATTAGTACAGCACACGCTTAACACTAGCAGCGACGCGCTGGCCTATAAGCTTAGCTATTGCTGCTACGCGCGCGCACTGACGCCTATTGCCGCATGACAATTCAAGCTAAGTCTGTGCGCCTACAGCTATTTTGTGGCTACTACATTCAGTGTCGCTGGTTTAATTATCCTGTTTTATGGCGGTTTAATTTACTGCCTGCCGACAGTTGTGAAAATTTATGCGCTGGTTTACGATCGGCAATATTTTTGCGCTGGATTTAGGCGCTCAACTTTATCCACGCCGGCTGGCTCTTTGTTGACTCTTTGTAGTCGCTACTCTTGTCGCTTTCAAATTGAATGGATTTCAAATCAATTGACACGCCCACACATTTGTCATGCGCACATGCTGCTGGTGTGATATGTCCATATGTGTTTTGTCATAGAGATTTATGCATTGTTGCAACATTTTTCAATTACACATCGCTGGCTGTCATTTAGGTGACAGTTAATTTGTGGAACGTGATTTTAAACGTGATGATATATGTTTTATGTATCTAATCCGTTGGGTATAATGGTGTTTTGGTTAGGCTCGAACAACAAAATTGCAACGGCTTCATCGGTGTTATGAGCATACATACAATTATTCCACCGAGTTGCTGAAAGCTCGTTCTGCCACTTTGTTTTTGATGAGAGCTGAATCCGCACAACTTTTTTCCCACTGATTAGTTCAAGCCAAGTACGAGTATGTACGAGGTTGTATTATTTTCAAGCGGTGAGCTAAGGTAATCTCACTGTCAGGCGCTCAGTCAGCTTGTTCTCATACGACAATAGCTTTTGAGCTGAGCTGAAGCTGATGAGTTGTCGACAGCGCTTGTGATGAGTGATAAAGAGAGCCGACCTTAATGTAGTTAGACCGTTTAGACTTAGCTGACGTGCATATATATTGGACAGTCTGGATTCCGTGTTAAGCGTCCCGGCCGTCCCGGGCTTAGAAAAAAAAAAAGAATGAATTGAATACAATTGTATTGCTCTCTAAGCTATTATATGTCGCGATTTTCAGTGAATTATAATATGGAAAAAATCGATGACTAAAAACAACGGCGCCAGTTTTTGGCGGGACAAATACGGTCACCTAAGTTTCGACCACTTTGCTATAGTTACCTAATACTACTAACCAAAAATCTGACACTATGGCAAGACACAGCGTATGAAGCCACGACAGACTGCTCTATGTAATTTAAACGGATCCGAATTTTCAATCGCTTAAAAACCGTTAACTCGATAGCAGTTCTCAATATTGTCGGAGCAATGTTTTTTGCCACTACAACAACAACAACACGTCATTAAAGACTTTCACTTTATCAATGCACGTATAAATGTTTCCGCATTTGATAAAATGCTTAAAAAATTTTGGTCAATGTGCCACATTAACTGTAACAATAGCTATCTTATCGCACGCATTTCTCCCATAAACGTTGCATTGCAATTATTGCAAGTTTTACTTATTTAAAATTAGTAAACCTTTCCTTTTACAACCACTTGTGACTGCATTTTACCTGGCTACACGCTTTGGCGCCAAACTACAATACTCAAACGGGATACTTTGGCGCCGTACACCATTTCTGGCATATCGCCCCACCCCACACAGTTGTCGCGACTCGAAACGACATTTGCCGCATTTGCACACTTCGGCGCCCAGCCACAAACGCCTTCGCGTCGGCCTACCGCAGACATGTCCTAAATTTTGGGTTAACAAATCGCGCAAATATAAAAGCGATTTACACTTTTCATACCACCTTTGAGCAAAAGCAGCCGAGGAATTTTAACCAATCCAACACGCTCTGTGCCAAGCCGAACGCCTTTATGTGGTAAAATCGCACAAATTCCTTGGCGTGTTGTTAACGAGCGCTTTCACGGCGAACTTTAATGGCATTAAGCGCGGCAAAGAGTCAGCCAGCTATGACTAATGTTGGCACAAATACTTGTATGTATATGTGAGTATGTGTGTGTGAAAGCAACAAATGATTTGTAAAAAAATAAGTAATTTTATTTAGCTGCGCGCTTGCTTGAGACCATTGCGCGCAACTGACAGTTAATTAAAATTGGCATGGAGTAGCTTAATAATAATATTAGCGAAGCGCGCGCAAAGCTACACACGGCAGCCTGACCAAATATGAATGAGCGCGGAGTTGTAAACTTTTCATTTATGTCTTTTTCGTTTTTGGTTATTATTGCTAATTTATATTTTATTTCATATGCGCATGCCAAAGACATTTGACTACCAAATAAATGGTTCAAAACACTTGGGGCAAATAGTATTGTTTCGACATGCGCGCAAACGAATGGTGAGTAGCAAATAGCGGTGCAGTGATGCGGCGCGGCAATGACAGACGCGCGCACTGCATTTATAAGTGTACTCAGCTGTTTGGTCATTAAATCACCCTACAAACATACATATACACACACAAATGCATGCATATATAACTAAATAGGTGTATATGTACTGCCCGTTGCTACTCATTTTGTTCTATGCGCCGTAAGCGGACAACTCACTGGCTGACTACAGTCATATACATAGGTACTACGTTAGATGAGGCTGTAAAAGTAAAATAGCCATAGCTAAAATGTATTTGGAGCTAGTCAATTTTAGAGACGCCCAAGTTGTGGCCATTACTAATAGGCGGCTGTCACAAAAGTCCAAAATGAAAGAATAGAGAGACGCGCAGCCAGCCGCACAGTGGCGCATACGCGTTCGTGCGGTCATTTAGTTGCACGCGCGCTCAGCGTTGCAGCCGCGTTATGTCTGGCTAGAGACGACGCCATTGTAAGATAAATATGCATGTACATATGTAGATATATGGTCATTAATCTCGTCTGCCGCTGACAGTGGCAGTTGCAGTAAATAGTCAATAGCAATACAATTGCAACGCGCGCAACATTTCGTCTCGTCACACTGCCGCCGCGCGTCGCATCACATTGCTATTTGACTGACTAGCGCTCGTTGGCTGTTTGGCTTGGCTGCGCTTTACTATGAGTTATACATGTGTCCGCGTTCGGGGTCTAATTTCAGTCATTACCATAAACGGCAAGTTGACCACTTTGGTTATGCCTTATCGGCTGCCATAATAAAATAGGAACTAAAATAAAAATGGAAAGAGCGCAATTTTTGTAGCTTTGCAAGCTGGCAAGCTGCTTATTAGAAGCTGGAATTCTTATTCAACATCAGTCTGTTCATTATGAAGTGTATGTAGACAGAAACGTGCCGAGCTTCTTGCTGCTCGTCGGCACAGTAGCAACAGGAACAGCAACGGCATACAGTCGAGCGCAGTTGAGCGCGTTTAACAGCAAAGTGCTTAGCCAAAGTTATTGTCAGTTGTGCTGCTAGTAATAATCATTGCCTTAGTGCTCAAGTCTTAAATTTGGCTTTAGTCTCAATTCCGCCATCGTCATTATTATGTATTAACGCTGTGTTAACAATAATTTCTGGCATTGCATGCGCTTGCGGTTGGAAGTCTAGTATAAATTGCATAATTTTTAATTGCCGCTTATTATAAATGTATATAGACATATCCGCATACAAGGGCTAGTCAAAACCAAGAAATTTTTAACGTGACACTGGCTGGCGCGCGCTTTTTCTAGTTTTGGTTGCGGTTGTTCAACTTGTAGGCGAAAAGTGTACTTGGAATTCGACTAACTTGAGCTTTAAAGCAATTATTAGCTCAAATTTTTTCATCTGAGATAATCCTTTTTGATTCGTTTTTGAAGTCCCACCCAATTTTATAGTAGTTTCGCGTCGGTATGAAGCGTACGAACGAATATGCATAAACATCAACAACAACATAATGACATTCAATAACACATCATCATTATGATTGCGCGCTATCCTTAGACTAACCATAAGTCATTGCAGCAAACCATTAACAATTGCGGCGATTTTTACGCTCCTCACAGCAAATTGAGCTTTAAATTTAGTCGCGCACTGCCAAACGATGAAGTGCTTAACCCATGAACGGCAGCTTACAGCGGCAACTGGCCGGCGGAGGCTCATATGCACATGCATACACACGTAAGTGCTTAAAAGTTTGGCGAAACTAACGAGTAAGTTAGAATATGGGCACACACACACTCGCACACACATTTTTTTTTTTTGGGATTTCGATGATTTAGCTAAATCACTGTGCAAAATTCAATTTGGCCAGCGGCCAAGCGGAACGGCACAAGCACATATGCGCGGCTGAGTATTGCTGCCACCGACAACCGCACCGCCTTTTGCCCGCTATTGCAGACAGATGTGTTGTTGCTTTTGTGTTGCATTGTTGTTGGTTTGCCTCTGAGCGCCAGCTCGTCAGACAGTTGGTCAATAAGCAAATCGTCAGTTGCGTTAGCATTCAGGCGTACGGCCACTCCATGCCCATAATATTGGCCAAGCAGGCAGCTTATTTTGGTTAGAAGGTACAAGTATTACAGTGAGCGATCAAGCGCTGCACATTGTTGTTAACAACATATCAACTTGGTCAGCGGCAACAAATGCTGATTAAGCAATTGTAATTCGTACTTATACTTGTATAAAGTAAATACCAAGCATCCACCCAGCTATCTATCAGCTCATGCTGCATTCTCAGATAGAATTGCAACTACTACTAACCAAGTAGTCCCGCATATACGCTACTTATCACTACTGCGCTTGGTTTCATTGTTTATACATATGCACGATGTCATTGTCCATGTCGCTGTTGCCGTTGCCGCTTTAGCTACTGTCCAGCCTGTCCATTGTTGTTGTGCGCATTGCCAATTGTACACTTTTGATGAGCTTTTCATTTGGCAGTTGCTGATGACGGTAGGCGGCTGTCGACTCTCGACTGTAGTCTGTCGGCCATTGTTGACCGCTTCATGCCATTCCATATCTAATAATAAATTGCTCTCACCACTGCCGTTTTCGTCGCTGCAGCCAACGCCGAAGCGTACTACTCGAAAAGTTTGAATAATCATTCTCAATTTTCTACAACTCATCGTTTGTTAAAAATGTAATTATTTTACTTAAAATGGTTGTACTTTCGTGGCCTTTCGGGGCGTTTGTACGATTTGATGAGCATTGCCATGACAGCACATTTGCTTTGGCGAAACATAATTTATTGCAAAAATATTTCAATGTTGTGGCATGCTGCGGAATTTCTAGCGTTTATGGAAATCAATGAGCAATTTGTGCAAAGAATGTCTTTCTAAATTGAAAATGCTGATTGATAGGAGAAATACTCGTATGCATATGATTGTTTGTAGTGGAAATAATTACTGGAATTTAAGCAACTTGTGAAACGAGTGTTTAATGGAGACATTGTATTAACAGCTGGAGGTAGCTACTTACATACGCTTATATTCTATGATATTTAGTAGCGCAGCGGTTTATAATCAATATTATTGAAATAAAAATTTAGGTCATTTATGACTATTATATTGCACCTTAAGACCATTTAACGACAATTTGTCTCTTGTTATTCGATAATTAGTTAATATTTTTCTGTTTCCCACATTTTCAGCCGCGTTCTGATACCTAACGTTGTTCTTCGCAAATTCGTTTGCAAAATGAAGACATATGAAAAACCAACCGGTATGTTTTTTGGCTTCTAAGCAGTAGAGCGCTACAGCGACATTTAATTTTAAATGTGTTAAACAATATTTCGATTTATATAAACATCAATTCACTTCTTTTGTTCACTCTTAATGCTAGCAGCTTGCTTTTACACACCGACGTACGGATATTGACAACTAAAAGTGAGCAGGGCAACGGAAATCTGATGAAACGCAGGGTTGTACTAAAGTAGAATAAAAAAATTTACATTTGCTTGAAATTAATTGAAATTTGTTGTTGTAAAATAACATCGGAATAAATATTGTATTTGTATGTTTGTAATGCGTTTATATGCTTTATTATTATTTGGTTACTAATTTAAAATTACAATTTTTCTGATTATTATTAAACAAATTCAATAGCCATAAACGAAAATATTTTTGCAAAAGTTTTAAGTATTAAATAAAAATAAATTAAATATTTCGTAAAACGTGGAAAATAAATTAAAGTCCATGAAAAATATTTTTAATTTTTTCGAAAAATTAATTACTCTTATATACTTGTATTATTTAATATACCATATACAAATTTTATGAATTTTGATATAAAATTTTAACTAATAATAAGACATAATTTTGCAAAACATAATTAATACTTATATTTAAATAATTCAATAAACACGATGTAAACACTGCTTCATTCAAAATTCAGCTTCCGCCGCCATTTCAATCGGCGGTTGTCAGTTTCCGTTATGCGTGTGTGTTTACATTTACAACTAAACAGCTGTGTGTTCAAAAAATCAAATTGCTGCAAAGTATTTTAACGAAAGTGATAAGTGAGTCGTTTTGCTAATAAAGGAAATAGGCAATTGTATTTTATTTAAAAAAAGCATCAAATATATCGATTGCATATTAATTACATAAAAGTAAATGTTTTTAGCGAGCAAATATGAGTGTGCGAAAAATGTGTATATAAAAAAACAATTGCATGTGAAAAGTGTTAAATTTATTGCGTTAACTTATTACTAATTAAGTAATTTGTTATTTTTATAGTAGTGAGCAATAAGTTCTATAGATATTAAGCAAAAAATCAACGCCGGCGGTGTTTTTATACGGAAATTATGCGAAAATGTGTGTTGAGGGCAGGCGCAGTGGTTGGGCAGTAGTTGCTATAGAAAATTTTGAATGAAATAATATTGATGATCGAGTGTTGTGTTAAATTTTAAATAGTGTTAAATATTATCTAATTAATTTGTGCAAAAAATTAGTGCCGGCAGCATTTTTATTTGAAATACGAAGGTATATACATACGAGCGTCATAGGCCGGCGCAAGTGTGTGCAATAAAGTTAATTTTTGTAAAATGTAAATGTTGATGTGTTAAATAATGGTGAAAAGAAAATTTTTAATAAATATGTTAAAAAGTGATGCATGCATGGTTTTAAGATAACACATATCATGTTTTTCAAATACAAATAAATACAATTTTGTACGTTGGCATTGTCCGTTGCTGAAGCATGTAAATAATGTCTATGAAAATTATTTGTAAAATAATATTGATAATCAAGTATTTTGTAATTTGTTAAGCATATTGCGCAAAAAATTTATTCTGGCAGAAGTTTTTCTACATAAATCAAAGTTCAGCATTGTAGGCTGACAAATGTTGCGAAAATCAACAATTTAATACAAATATTTTTTTTGAGTTCAAAATGATGTTGTAAATAAAATTCTTTGTGCCATTTACATTTCACATACATGTCATTAAATCAAAAGGAATACAAAAAAACCAATATTTTGATGGTGTTTTTATATAATAATTTCACTAGTAAAAGTTTATTACAGAATTTGTGGCGTAAAAAGCAGCAAACACCTAAATTTTGTCATAAATTGGTAAGTAAATATAATTTTTTATGTGTTATTTAATATTAAACAGCTGTCTTCCAGTGAACCACTCTACTTCTCTGATATTTTGATTAATTTTTTTGTTTTCGTTCCATTTTCCAACAATGTTTATTTTTAATTTTACGAGCAAAATATACATTAAAGAATACTTGGCAGAAACACACACATTTTCGCACTCAGTATGTAACATTTATGTATGAATGATGTGTTTTAATAAGTGCACATGCGAAAGTAACTCTGCATACACCCGGATATATGTTTACATGCATACTGTTGCACATACACCTAAGTTAGCTGGCGAGGGTGGTAACATACCTACCACCTTTCCACGAGCGCCTGACGTTTTAAGATTGTCGCAGCTGTTGCGCTTTCGCCCTTTTGTGGCGTGCCATCCGCTGCATTCCGCTTACTAGCAACCACGTTTTATTTTTATTTAATTTCTTTAGGTTTAACTTTTTTGCACATTTTTTATTTATTTTCAATTTAGCGCTTATATTTGCTTTATATTTTTCATATGCCCATTGGGTACTTTTCTGCTGATTTCATTTCTACCTACACCACTAGTCTACTTCTTATTGCTCTTTCGCCGTTTCACATATGCATTTTGCACATTTGGCTGAAACCACAGACAACTGTTGAACTCTGAACTTCTGATGCAACTTAGGAAAGTGAATCGAGAAGCACTGCTGTACTTACTGCCGCATGCAGCTAAGTTAAGCAGTGGTTTCATGTAACTGCGAGTGCAAGTGTACATATGTATGTATGTATGAATGTGCTCCTCGTTTGCATACGACTTGTTAAAGGCTGGTGGCTCACGTTTTCAGCTTCAAGTTAGACCTTTAATTATATTAGACGTAAGCAAATGCAGTAGCTTTGCATACCTGGTGGGTAGGTAATCACTACTCATTGGCCTATTTACCCGAAGTCATGACTTTGTTGACAGCGTTGACATTTCTACTGTACCGAAAGCAATCTCATTACGATTTAGAAGTGCACGAAGTAACGGGAAAAAATAAGTACGCTGTTGGTAAGTGCATTAATTAGTTATATTCGTAAACTTTGCTTAGAAATATATGGTTTGAAGAGTTTTGGGTGTCATTCTTAGTCGTAAAATATTGAAAAACTAAGTCGATTTTCAATGTCTTCTAATAAAATTTGGTCCGAACTGCTCGCATAAAATAGACATCCTTCAATGTAGAGATTCACGTTCTCTTTTCGTTATCTGAATAATTTATAAATGAGATGTGAAAAAATCGTTTCAACTATCTCATTATCCGTGGAAAGTGAGGTGGAAACATCTAGATATTTATTCTCTACTTTTCTGATTTCGCTATACCTACACCTACGTTGAAGTATACGTCAGACAGGACGTCGACGCTTTTTGCGAACCTTAAGAGCAACTTGATATCTAAGTTTGATACTTCGTCTATTCCTTTGAACTGCGAAGCTCTAAGATATTTTAAAGGATGTAAACGGCGTTTCGCCCATGACTGCTTCTCTGCACTTTCTGCATGTATCGTTGTTACTTATACTTATCCGGCTCGCATGTGATGCAAGTAAGTTGTGACATGTCAAGAGGCCAACAACCGTGCGGCAGTCCTTTCGAGACCGTGTGAGTAAAAAGCATGCGAGTTTTCTTTCGAGGCTCTTGCACATGATCTTGGCGATCCTGCATGCACTTAAGGTATTTCATTTCGCCCCTATCCGCCTGTCAGCCCTTTCGCAAATTTCGTTGTATACGAGACCTAAGCTAACTTAATCTCATTATTCAAATTTGACAATCAATTTTTATTGTTTTTGTTTCGAAATTCGCCATTACTTTTTTGAATCGCCAATTTTCTTATCTCTCTTTTCTTTTTTAATTGTGCTCTGCCTCTAGGCAGGTTCCCTAGTAGAACTATTTGTTCACAAGCAAACATATACTGCAATGCTACAAAGTTGAAAATTTACATCGAAACTATATCGCTAACAAACACTAGAATCACCTCTCAAGTATTTGCTAATTAATAGTCAAACTGCCAGAGTTTTTTTTATTTCGAAACTTATGTCAACTGTTACACGATTTCTTGGTATGTTTAGACATTAAATTGACGTTAAGCTTTATTTGACTTATGTGTATACCTCGTAATATCAGATTTATGACTTTGCTTTGGAAAAGTTTTACGAGTCACATTTGTTGTTAATGAAGAGCAAACAGGACACGCAACATTGTTGCAAGTAGCAAATAAATACAAATTGACATTCAAAATAAAGTAAATTAACACGTCTTCAAGACAGCTGGATTTGTGGGATACATTTCAAGCCAACGCAGACGTTTGAGTTTGCTGGACAGCCGACTTATTCGTCTGCTAAGGCAATTAGCTTAGCAAAGTGTATGCAAAATCTTTCATTTAGTACCGTTATCATATAGTGCTGGTCAAAACATGAGCTGTGGCTCAAAAATACTGGGTGCGCACTTGGACATTCCTGCATGACGTGACATAATTCACGCAAATATGACAATATCAAAACGCGCAATGAGGACGCGCTGCAATAAAGCAAGCGCATTACGCTCGCATGCAGTGCAGCGTAGCAACATTAAACTTTATTGCTTGCTCTTCTACGTTGTATGTACCATATGCTGTCATTTGCGTGCTCATTGCATATTACTTGCGCGATTGTGAATGACAAAATCGTATTTAATGCTAAATGACAGGTCGGTGCACATGACGCATGCGTAAGTGGCCGAACAAGTGCAGGCGTTTAGCCGAGTCGTGCAAATCGCTGGTGGCTAACATTTCTCGCTTACTATTTTCATAGTCTACAATGACACATTGCTGGCAGACATTTGCCGACAGCGGCATCAAATGCGGTTAAAACACCTAAAGCGTACTTTGACGCGGCGACTATAATTGTTGTCGCCAACATCGCGTGAACAAGCTGAAAAACGCACAAAAATACGTTGCATATGCATTTATTTAATTTTTTTTTTGTGCGATTTGTAATGTGCGCTTGCGCGCTGACCGAACGCCAACCGTCAGACATAATGACGTTATCGACGTACCTTGGCTTAGCGCCTCATTCATAATGATGATATTACACGTCGACCTGCCAAATAGAACGCTGTCGACAGTTGCTTAGCTTTAATCCTAATAATCTAATGTGTGAGGTTCGCCTGTATACGCTTGGGGTGTACGTCGACTTTCATACAAATGTGCGTGCGACAAATGGCGAGCGCGCGTGCGTGGGTAGATAATCGTTGCGCTGTCAATTGACGCATTCGCAGACAATTAGACGTTTGCTTGACAGCCAGTTGGCTGCGAATTGATTGTTATTTATGTAATCGTTTGTTAGCTGTTTGCTGCTTGTAATTTGTATAGTTCACGGCTGCTGAAGACGTGTCTTGGCAGCAGGATGCATTGAGTAGGCGTTTTGCCAAAGAATTTAAATTGTTTAAATAAAGTGTGTTTATGTGGGTTTTCGCAATCTCAGGCAAAACTAGTTTGGCTAAATACACATTTGAATAGTGTTGTAGATTAGGCTTTATTAGACATTAATAATAATTGTGATGATTCCACTAACAACGCAGAGTTAAATTTGGTATTGGGCGTACGTAAAGTTTAGCGGCATTTAATGCTGTCAGTTTTACGAGCACAGATTAGCTGATGGCAAAATATTACTATCTCAACTGAAGATGAGTAGCTTGTTCTATTTAGAGACTAAACTATAAAAATCAAGATTAGCTATGCTGCTGGATGACAATGCGGAGCGATATACAAGTATAGTCAGCACAAGCATAAGCCACCATTAGTGTGTGTCTTTGTTATATCTGCTTAACTCCCAGTCCTACTGCCTCAAGTAGAATACTTGGTTCTCTTAAAAGGTTGATAGTTTGGTGATAGTCCTTCGTTGTTTATAAGTTCATGCTACTTTAATACCTACACTTTTTTAAAAGGCTAATTTTATGTAAGTTTTCAATATCAACTTTGCTGACGAGGAGCGTCTGTTATAACGTGTGAAATCAATATCCATTAGAGATTTTTAGTCTGAATAAAATCTTACGGTTAGAGTCTGCGGCGGCTTGCGAACACTCAAGCCTTTGGCAAATATGCCAAACAACTTAACTTATTGTAGTGCCTTAGTAAGCTTATCTCCCTCGTATCGGAAAAGCCTTTATTTGAAAATATATAGTAACCTATAGTAACCGTTAGTCTGAACTCAAACTGCCACATTTTTAAAACGGCTTCTTTGCATACATTTGGCATAGAACACCCCATGGGATTCAGTTAAAACTAAAGTTTCTGCTTCAACAACTCCTTGTATCTAAGATGACAGATTCTGTTATGGTGTTCCATCCAAATATATATTCGTTACAGTGTCAACGCCACGGTCCACGCATTCAGAGATTAAATCTTTGCGCTTAACACGGAGACCATGCCATTGGAGACCAAAGATTTATATCATTGCAGTTTCTATCCATAACCAACACATACCACACACATCGGTTAACTAACTGTATGTTTATATTCGTCTGTATGTTGCGCAGCATATAACATGCTTGTGAATCTGTAAAAATGACTATCGCTGTTCCCCAACTGATAGTGTTTGTATCAGCGAGACAAATAATTAACTCGTTTGCTTGCTACAATTAAATCGATTTATTGCATTGCCTTAATTTCTAAATAAAAATAGGAAAAGCGCTCCTTGCGTGGACACAACACAGCAACGCCAGATCAACGCGCAGACATATTTTTCAGCTACTGGTCGCTACGCTGACAACGATTACGACGCAAGAAAATGCGGATGGCGGCAAGCGTTCAGCTGGCAACACCGACAATTACGGTTTTAATCGCCAACTATTGATGCTGTTACTTTGCCACTATTTGCAATTGTCGCTGCTTGTTTTTCTGCACACAAATGTACATGCTGTAGCCCTGGTATTGCAGTGGCAGCCATGGCGGTTAAGGCCTCAATTGCGCATGCGCACACTACGTGGACGAGGTGTCGCTTCGAAATAATTACACTTTGTTCAAGTGACAAAAGCTGGCAACTACAGACACGCCTGATGCCAGCGATAACTGATGCTGTACAAGCAGCAGCAATAACGGCGGAACAGCAACTGTGCAACAAAAACGGCTGCCGTTGCAGGATAGATAGCCACATATGAGCACACCTGATCTAATCGGCTGATCGTTTTGCTGTTAACGTAAAAGAAAATCCATTCTTGGGTGCGCGCGCAACCGTGGCCAATACAATATATAGCCAACAAACCTTACAGGTACATCCGCAAGCCGTCAGTCGGGCAGTCAAGCAGTGAGGTGCGCAGATAGACAGATTTTTATACGCTCACATTCGTTTATGGCGCGTAACAGCATTCCATGCGCTTAATAGATTTTCCGCAGACATAGCCTAGCTACAGAAAGCTGGGTGCTTCTTGTGGCTGCTCCACTATTGAGGCGTGGCAATTACTATTTGTTGCTCACAGATATCTATGTATGTGTGTGTTGTCAGCGCATGACTGGCATGCTGGCGAAAAGATTATTGTGCATTGCCTTTAGAACATGCCAACTGTGGCAACAACTAACCAAACAGCAAGCAAATCAGCCGAATGTACAATACATGGAGGCGGGGTGCGCATGCGCATGCACATTGCTTTCATTGCTCTGCATTCATAATATTAAATTCTATGCAATTGAATTGGTTTGCATTGCAATGCAACAAATCAACTCAACTCAACCAAACTGAAGTGAAGCGAAGTGAACTTCACTAAACTGTTGGCATAAATGCATGTTAGGTTGCTCCTTAAATGTGGTAAACAAAAGTTTGCATAATTTTCCTCTATCTCGAACTATAATACTACTGAGTATAGGCGAAGATTTCATACATAAATTCTGAAATCTGAAAGAGTAAGTTTGCTGTTATCTTAGACTATACTAACAATGATTTTAAGTATTACGTTCTTTCGGAGTATTTATAGGATTATCTGCTCTTCGTACGCTCTTCACACCTTTTAACGTGCTCGTGGTGTCTTAAACATATAAATATAATATTTCGAACTCTGTTTAGCACCGATTTTGAGGTTGTGATCGAAAAAAAGCATTCCCTATGTAATACTTTCAAAGTACCATCCTAATGCAGGCACAATAGTAGCTGCTACGCTTAACACACCTCACTCTGAATGGCTTTTGTAGCACCATCGTTCGTTCGTTTGCTATTTGTCTGTTGGTCGTATCTTTATTTAATTCCTTTTGCCTTTTTTAAATGCTAAACCGATTATTGATTGTGTTTGCGATAATGCTGCAAAATTTCTATAAACCAGAGTGTTCGAATTATTACCGGAAATTGTTTTCGATCGCATCAACTTGTAATCTGCGTCACAACGTCAGTTGCAGAGCTATCTATGTACATGGAAGACATATGTGTAACAGCTTGATTTTGATAGCATGTGGTTATTAGGCTGCAATAAAGATGGAATTGTATAGTTATGCTTCTTGCTTCTTGTCTGTTTGAGATTGCATAATTCTGCGCATGCCCATAAATAATATGTTGCTTAACTAGAATTTTTAGTTCTGCATATACATATTTGTCGTGAAGTTGATATAATTCGTACGACTCAGATATAAACGTCACAATTGTATCATCTCAAATAAAATACTGAGAAGAAAATGAAGAGAGTATGGGAACCGAGTTTTTGTGGTTGATGATATAAACTTGAGGATCTCTAGTTTTCATGCCAGACACTTTATGCGGGAACTCATTACTTTTCTGGCAAACTCGACACTTCGAAGCCGTGATTTGAACCCGTTTTTGTGAGATACTTTTGAAAGATTGATTTTGTGAGAGTAATTTATAAAACATTTAAACCATCATCGTCATCGATAAGGTGTTAAGAATCTGGTTGTTCGTGCGATCTATGAGTCTCAGGGTTGCATTCCAATCTTGGGCAAGACCATAGATAAAGCTTCCAGAAACTTACAAATGTAAATATAAAGAAACCGAAACTTCAGTAATATCAATCAGGGCGTCTTTATGTTATTATTCAAATTTCTGTCTGAGCGTTACCAAGATGGATGTTGGTGTTATGTGGATCGATTAAAAAGACTTCAGTGAAACAAAAGGATTATATTTCATGAATTTTTAAATATTTTTATTGATGCCAATTCGCTTAAAAATGTCAGCGCAAGATGAGACTATGATCCGAAGACCATAAAAAATTTAAATAAAAGTAAAGAAAAAAAAACCAAAATCAAAGATAAAAAGCAAATGAAAAAGTATAAATCAAACTAAAACATTAACAATATCACAATTCACGCCTCTACCACGCCTGCAGTTGAGCAGGAGATGCAAAGGTATATTGCTGCAGGTAAGGGGCAGCGGCAAAGTATTGTGAAGCGGCGAGAGTTGCAACGGCAGGAGTGGCAGTTTGGGAAGTCAATGCCGAAAGTTGAGCGGGTTTCGCATTAGCTTCGGCAGGAGAAGCGGCAGAACTAGCTTCCGAGCTTGCAGCTCTAGCTGCGGTCACCACAGCTGGTGTAGCGGCTGGCGCTTGTGTTGCAGCTGCGGCTGCAAGAAACGTTGTTGGTTGATAGTAGGCGGCAGTGAGCGGATGAACAAAACCAACAGCGGTGGCTGGATAATAGAACACATTAGTGGCAGGTGTTGGAGCGGCAGCTGCTGGTGTGGTCTTTTTAACTTCAGTCACTTCAATATCTGTAGCGACCTCAGCTTCTTCTTCGCGTTCCTCACGTTGTTGCTCAGGCTGTTCGGCGGTGAGACGTTCTGATCTCACAGCGTTCGTAAGGCGTTCAGCTTGCAATTCCTCTTGAGCTGCTGGTGGCGCGTATGCGCGTTCAGGCGCTTGTGGAAAGCTTTGTTGTGCAGCGGCAAACTGCTTACGCTGGCGTGTGTAAGCTTGAGAGTTATCAGCGGGTGCGCCGTAAAGACGCTGCGGTGCTGTAGCGCCAAAGTTTTGTCGGAAGTTCTGTGGTTGACGTGATTGTTGTGCAGCTGCTGCGGAAAATTGTTGGCGAGAGAAAGAAAAACGTTGGCGTCCTGCTTGAGCCTCACGGAAACGCGAGGGCGCCGCATACAATGAATTCGGTGTGTCGATGTGATCACCATTGGCGCCTAAATTTGGTGTAGCCTCCAAATCGAAACCACTCACCGCTGGTTGGGGTGGTAGCGACTCAGGCTGAGGTTGCGGCTGTGGTTGGGGTTCAAACCGAGCTTCTGGCTGGAAACGCGGTTGGTCTTGTGGACGTGGTTGTGGTTGCCCTAAAAAATGTGGTCTCTCGCCTTCTCCGCCATTTGGAAAGAACTGCTGCTTGTCGGGAGTGGGAAATTCGAAGGGTTGGCGTGGACGGTAACCTGCTGCGGCGTAAGGTGCCGGATCCAGTTCTTGACGTTGTAGGCGAGTTGTTAAGCGTCCAAAACGATTGTAACCCAACGATGAGACATCTGCGCTGACGAATGTGCCAAATAGTGCAATGCTTATGATAGCGATTGTGTAAAATTGTGGTGTCATTGTGGCAATTATCCTGCGTTGCTGTCACTTTATATTGTTATTTGTACTCGATTATCCGTTAGGCGATTTCTACCAACAGCGGTGGCGTTTTACACGCGTCTAATGTGTGATTGATACTGTTGGCGCTATCAAACAATGCGTTTGTTTTATATACCGAGCATTTTGGGGGTCACACTGACCGCAAGCCACTGTAGAAAATTTATAATTCTACTAACGTACCGCTGCGGTGACAGTGTTGGGAAGAGCAGACCAACAACAAAGCGTGTGTGGTGCCGGTGCATGTAAGCGGGTTGCGTTCGGCCTGAATCCCCTACATGCCACCACTCGCCATATCGTGTACACGTTCGTTTTTGCATTAGCAGTCTCATTCGCATTCGCATTCATTGACATTGACCCCATACCGCGTTGTAAGCGGCGCAAGCGTCCACTGATTTTTATGCTAATCTGTCACTTGGAACGTCCGTTCGTGCATTTGCTTCGGCTTGTCCTTGCGGTCATTGCAGCTATGTAAATGCATGTCTGCATATGTTGGCAACGCAGCGCATCAAAATGCAGGCATCGTTTTAATTGTTACTGGTTTCATTGCTCTTTTGTTTTGTTTACGCATATTTACAACGATTTTTTAGTTTTTATTTACAATTTCGTTGACATTTTTTTTAATGCTAATTTCCCGCTTGGAGCCAGCGACATTTTGGCTGGCGTTTTGTAAATTTAGTCACGTAGTTCTCGTAAAATTGGAGGTGCTCAAATTCGATGACCGGCGTACAGTAATTCACATACATATATATTTTTAGGGTTTCTACGAAATCTATTTTCGTATTTTAGTGGTTTTGAAGCGGTATATAAACATTTTATTGATTCAATAGCACGATTTTGTTATACTGTGCCCGTTACATGACTGATTTAGGTTTTTAATCATCATAAAAGACGCTAATAAAATGTTTGCTGGCTTGAAATCGGTGCATGTATTTATGAGACTTATGTTTCGAAACAAGTGCCAACACAAGTGTTGCCTTATTAAGTATTAAAGACCGATAAAAAATAAACATTTAAGTGTTTACCACGATCCAAAAATTCGTTAAAGCTTTATAAACGGCACCCTAAAACTTACAGAACTGTGCATTCTGACGAGCCTCCACAACTTACTTTTCCAAACAGTCTATATACGTTTTTATAGGCGATGAAAAGCGACTTATGCATATCGAGAGACACTTCACAATTTATGAGTACGAAAATGGAGCGTACAAAATTCGAAACGTTATGGTAAAGTTTATGACTCAAGAACTTTCCGAAATCTAGAATTAGATTAAGCTCTCATTGTAATAATAAAATATTTACTTATATTAGAAGAAAACGTAATTGCAGTTTATTAGAGACCACTTGTTCCCCACCGTCAGAATATTCGAGAGGGCCCAAGAAATAGGAATCAACATCGTCTATGTCGTCAAAATATTCGACGTGACCCAAGAAATTGGGAACAACTATCGTCTATGAAAAACTGCGACAACCAACTCTGAACGTAATATAAGACAAGGCGGAGCTTCCACAGTCAGATCTACCTAACACAAACGAATCGGAATTTATATCCATTCAAGATCTGTCAATTCGGCAGTACGCCTTAAAATTATTTGGAGAATGTCTTTGCTGTTACAACAACAACTGCGGGATATATACGTATACTACCGTAAATTCAATAGTAACTGACTTCTCGCCTCAGATTTCGTATCACTTGTTCGACTTCGAAGATCCTTATAACTTCGTGCGACACCAAGCCAACTGGTTAGCTCATATACACTAAGATTTTAACAATTTGGAATTGGCAGAGTTAGACAGAGTTATTTTCTAATCATAATTATCGACGACGAGCTAACGATGTTATTCGACTTCATTACTAAATTTACGATCTAATAAAAACTAAAAGTTGTTATTCCATTAAATATTACTTGCATAAAACTAAGCGAAAATAATCTTTAACTAAAGTGACCCCATTATCGATTGCATCGCCCACTAAATGCCACCAATAACATTAACCGTAAATATGCCAGCACCTAGGAGTACGCCCACCAATAGTTAATAGATACTTTCTTTCAATACCTCATCATTTCGCATGCGTTCAACAGCATATAAAAATAAAAATTTGCCAAAGAATAATTATCGTGAATGGTTGTACGGATGCTGCCGTTAACAGGCAGTGAGCCAACCACTCAAATATTTCAACGGTTAGCGAGCGGCGCTGGCCGGCTGGCTGCCTTACTGACTTGGGTGCCCGCTTATACATTTGCCGGTCATGAGCTTGGGCGCTGCGCTGATTGTGTGCCTCAGTGCTTCGGTGCTTCAGCTTGATTGGCGCTACATGAAAATTAAAGTCAACGATCGAAGAATGAGTTAGCACAAGCGGCAGCGCGTCGATGACGATCGTGAACGATCATTTAAACAACATTGGATGGGCAGTGCGGCATAGAAAGACAAGACGATGAATAAGCATATGAGCGATGGTGATATGTATGCGCTGATTATTGGAGGTATAGAAACGACGTTGAATCGATCACTGATCGAACGTTCAATGAATCGTTTGATGGCATGCTTGATTGTTGGTTTGCTAGATGACTGGTGGCTGGTTAGTTTAACCATATGTACATACTTAGGCATAATTCTTGGCATATGCTGATGACGTGCGCAATTCTGGAGAATACATTGTATGTACTAACAATACTTAAATATCGATGGATAGAAGTATGGAAAAATATATGTATGTATGTGTACTGCTCGTGATCAACTGGTTGACTGGTAAAATGCTTAAGCGTGCCGGGTGAATGCAGTGACTGGCGTAATTTTAGCTAAATAACAACAATGCAGTGAGCATACAGAATAATAAGCGCATGCTCATTTGCCATTGCCATTGGGCTACGGTTCATTGCACAATGAATTGTCTAGCTTGATGAAGCATTGAAAATACTCATTGTATTAAATCTAAATAAGAAAAAAGTGACGTGTATAATAATTTGCAAATTTGCTGCATGATTTGCGCGACAGCCGGAAGGCAATTTTCGAATTCTGCTGCAAGTTGTAGCATCATTGTAGTTGCGGAAGAACTTCGGGGAGTTAATAATGTATTGTTTTTGGTAGTGGCTCTGGATTTTGGGTTCGTTATTCGTTATTAATTCGTCGTATAAATAAAACTGAAGGTAGGTCTGATTGACTGGGAGTTAACATAAAGGAAATAAATAGCGAGTTCATCTCGTTGCTCTAGAAAAGTACTATGGACCCATCGTTTTGACAGGAGTTATCGTTGCTACTGCAGGCTATAACTTAGAAATGAAGAATTGCAAGTTAGCTACATAAAGTAGAAGGTTACAAGACCTCCTTATGCGCAAATTTATGGTAACTAGACTGTTTTTGATTCACAATTCTCTCTGTAGACGAAAAAGCGTACTTTGCTAAATATAATTATAGGAAATCCTGTAACCTAAAACTTTAAGCAGAATGAAAAATACAAATTTTCATAATCTCCATCTATGTACTAGCAGCCAAAGAGCTTCCGCAATTAGTCCAGGGGTAGCCAAATGCGCTCCAAAATGCTCTCTTCCTAAAGGGGGAAGTCAAGAAAGTGGCCTACCTAGGGTGCTCTTTAGATTCTTAATTAATTAAACGTAAAAAAAATGAGAAGAAAGACAGACTTTTCTCAAAAAACTACACTTGAACGCTTAGTAATGCCAGCACTAATTGCCGTTGGCGTTCATAATTTTTGCTTTTCTGCAAAAATCTTGTACTTTACTATGAAATATTTAAGCGATAGTGTCTTTTACAACGACAATCTCTTAATCCTGCTCAACCAGCTCTTATCGGCACCATATTCATCGCGTAAAACAACGTGCGAGTTCTCATGGGATTTGTCCGTACGCGCTGCCCACCAAGCGTTCGACTCATCAGCGCTTCCCTTTGTCTGTCGCCAATAGCCATTTATGCCAGCATTGTCCGTCCGCGCTTTTAGCAAAAGACAACAAACTTTTTAACGATAAGCGCGACCTCAGTAACAACAACAAATGACAAGAAAACAAAGCAAGAGCTATAGCAGCATCAGCGTTCAGCATTCTTAACGCTCGGCGCATAGCGTTACATTTGGAATGGCACACACACACATACATACCAGTACTCGCGGCCAATGCACGCCATCGCGACACTTGATGTGCGGTTTTATTTACTTTTATACATACAAATACAAATATAAATATATGTATATACGCTATATGCGCGTGCAATTCTTCGTTTCTTTATTACTTAAAACTCGTATTTTTATTTGCCATTCCGCCTTTTATTATTGTTATTTTTATTGCAAATATTTCTTCGTATTTGTATTTGTATTTTTATTATATTTGCTTATTTATTGTTTCTTCGCATGCAACGCTGTATGGTTGGTCGCGTTGCGCGCTCGCTGGCCGGCTGATTGCTTGCGCTGTTGCCGCACAGTCAGTGCCACAGCCGCCAGTGTTCGCCAGTTCGTTTGCAAATGCACGCGTACGCTTTATTGGCAAAGGTCATTGCTGTTGACGCTTGACCGCTGGCGAACAATCAAGGCGTGTTGTTCGCTTCATTCGATCGCTGATTACATCCATCTATTTTACTGTGTGTCCATTGGTGTGTCGGTATGTCTCGCCAGTGGTGATCGACGTCAGTCAATGATTGCAATTCTCAGGGACATCTTTGGATATGAGTTTATTGTTGAGGCAAATGTTTTTAGAGCTTTCAACAAAAACTTTGAGGTTTCTGCCATTGTTAAGAAAGGCTGATTTCAATATCGAGAAAAGGTTTATCTAAGAAAGACATTTGCATGCTTGTGGTAAAAAATCCAAAGCTCAGTCAAAATAGTAGAAAGCATACTCTCTCAAATAAGCGAAGGATAAAGTATTCTTAGTTGGTTTGAATACAATTTACAGTTAATATCGGTTTCGTTAATTTTTGTGACCAATGATCCGTAAGATATTCTCTTAACTTTGTAAAATATCGGGTTTATTGTCTGAGAAAACCATCGGCGTATTAAAGCGAGCATTATAGATTTTTTGAAGCAGTCGCGACTGCTAATTGTATAAATAATTCACCTATATTTGTGGACTTTTGACCGCTGGAGTATCAGGCTCCAAAGTTTTATTTCAATAACTTGCTCAATGGTTGATCTACATCACAATTTAAAACAAGCATCATGGGCTAGCAATAGGAGATTACGATTACGAAAGCTGACACGTCCAATGTCTCTCGGAAAAGTTAAGTGCTGTCAGAAGTTTTGTGGTATAGTTTCTAACATAGTTCCGATCAAACACTGTCAATTTGGGATTTCCGTAGGTTACTACGAGCCGATAAGCTCGTATTGGCTTCCTTGAAGGCTTGGCTTCCTGATATACTGCAATCGGGCATAGAATATGTATTCAAGTAGTCTTATGAACAACAAAAAAAGAGAAGTGAAGTGTAGCTAATAAAGAATATTTTAACTTCGGTCGATTTTCTGTAAGATTTTGTAATACTACCTGCTAACTCCTTCCAAAAAGCTCGATAGCTTATCACGTTGTGTTGATAGGGAACATTTGTTGTGTACAAACCTTAATGTTTTTTGTGTTTGGTTGACATGACATCTGTCAAACATATTCAATAACCTTACAGACATTTAACAAACAACATCATATTTTTTCATTGTGTTGAAAATGTTAAATTGTGTGCCGGAAAGTGATGATTTGCGGAAGGAATTAATTTTTTGTTTCTATTTGAAGAAAAGTGTTGCAAAGTCGCATCGAATGCTTGTCGAGGCATAAGGTGATCATGATCTATCAGAAGCAACATGCAAAAGATGGTTTCAACGGTTCAGAGATAATGAGTTGATGTGAGAAATGAAGAACGTGGAAGACCATCAAAAAAAAGTGGAAATTTTGCTTCAAAGACACGAAAGAAAATCAGTTTTGCATCGAATTGTCACTGGCGATGAAAAATGGATTTATTTTAAGAATTCTAAATGGAGAAAATCGTGGGTTAATCTGGAAAAACCATCAACATCGACTGCAAAAACAAATCGATTCGGTAAGAAGGCTCTGTGTTTGGTGGGATCAGAAAGGTGTGTTATAACATGAGCTCCTAAACCTGGTGAAACTATTAATATGAATCGCTGTGGGCCACGTACTGATAAAAAACGAACAGAATGAGCCAAAAGACCCAGCAAAGTAATTTTGTTACACGACAATACAAAGCCAAATCGGTCCAGGATACAATCAAAGTACTTGGCTGGGAGCTGCTACCCCACTCACCGCCGTATTCACGAGACTTGTCGCCTTCCGATTACCATTTGTTTTCATCAATGGGACACGCATTGGCGGTACATGGATAGTTAACTATATATCAAATTACTGTTATTACTGATTACAGAATATTCGTCTCAAGCTTACAAAAGGTTATAACAAATTTCATTCATAAATAAATGTGAAGCAGTTGCCATGACAGCACAACTGACTAAGGCAATAACTTTGTATTTTTAGCATGTTTTTAAATAAATAAATAAATTCACCGACTAAAATAAATAAATTAAATAATAAAACAAAAAAAGCGCTTTGTTAAGGCTGGTCGGGAATTATCGTAAAAACCCACAAAGGCACACATACACATACAAACATACATGTACCTTTACTGGGAAGTAAATAAGAATATAACAAACGTATGCCAACAGCGCTGCCAAGTTGGAAAGTAGCAGAGGCGCAGGAGGTGGTGAAGCAAACGAATGTCATGCAAATTACTCAAATAGAACTAAAACGTATTGCAACGAATATTCAGACAATTGACTGACTGCTTTTATATGCAACTTTTTATTAAATGCATTCGCACTTGGGTGTGTGTGTGTGTTTGATACTTTTTGAGTGATTCACATCATTAATATATGCCTTTTTATTATATAAACATGTACATATGTACAAGCATATGTATGTGTGATTTTAATCGTGGAGGCAGCAATTGTTGCGGATTTTTTCCTTTAATAATTTATATGATTTTTATTATTTTTGCAGCAATTGTTATGTCATAACTTTGCTTAGTTCTTTTTCGAATTTCTCGTGTTTTTTATACCCTGTACATATACCATTAGGTTTGCGAATAAAGTTTGAAATACCCAGAAGAAAGCATCACAGACCCTATAAAGTATATACATATATATATTATATATATGCATGATCAGCGTGATGAGTTTCGTCGATTTAGCCAAGTCTGTCTGTTTTGTATACCATATACGCGAACTAGTTCCTCAGCGTTTGAGATATTGATCTGAAATTTCGCACACGGCTTTTTGTAGCCAAAAAACTTTAATTTGGTGGCAGCGTCGATATCAGACCACTATGGTACGAGTATATAGCTGCCATATAAGCTGAACAATCAAAATCAAGTTCTTGTATGGAAAACTTTTTTATTTGACAAGGTATCCACACGAAATTTTATATGGGTTATTTGCCAAGCCAAAATCACAATCTTCAAAAATATTGCTTAGTTTGGACTACTATAGCATATAGCTGTCATACAAACTGATCATATAGCTGCCATACAAACTTGAGGATCAAAATCAAGTTCTTAAGCAAACTTGAACTTGTGAAGGGTATTATAGTTTCAGTGCAGCCGAAGTTAACGCTTTTTCTTGTTTTATTTTTATTTTAAATTCAATTGTGCGCATGCTCAAGTGAACAGGCAAAGTGCTTATTCAATATGAAAAATTATTATAATTTTTATTTAATTTAAAATCAATGACTAAACAGAAGTTTGCATGCGGCACGCGACTTTAATGCGGTAAAGAGCGCGGGTGGCGGGAAACATTCACAAATATTGAAGTACAATATTTGCTTGGTTGTATATAGATATGTATGTTTACGCATTTGATTTGCCAAAGCAAATTAATTAATCAACATTGCAGACGCGTAGGCCGCATGCATAAATTAAATATGTTAATTGAAAAAGTGCAAGTCTCACATAAAAAGCAACCAAATGTTGCTGCCGCGTACACACTGCTTTAATTATATGTATGTATGTATAAGTATATAATCACTTATGTACACTTTAGGTATGCTAAATTCGTCGGTTTTTTTGCGGCGCGCGTCATCAGCTGTTTGGGATTTGCGTTGGCGAGCGACTGCGCGTGTTCGATAAATATAAATTAATCGGCGTTGATCGCCAATGATTTACGAGTTACCACATACACACAAACATACAATAATGCACGAATTTTGTTTATAATCATATAAGCATTATGCTATTTTTCATTATTTGGTGGGTTTTTGCTCAAATGTTGTTGTTGTAATTTATTTTCGCATATTTTATGGGCGTGCATTTTTTATTTTTAAAATTTTTTTTTTCTTCCCAAGAAGTTGCTCATTTATTGCTACTATAGCATCTAGCTGCTATCCAAACTTAACGAGCAAAATCGAGTTTTTGAATTGAAAACTTTTTTTGACAAGTTATCTTAACGAAATTTAGCACGCATTATGCCCTAAGATAACATATTGCTCAGGGCGGACCATTACAGACGTTGCCACGCCTAGTTTTAAATTTTTACAATGATTCCTATAAAGCTATTCCTTACCATCATGGTTGTGAAATTCAATGCTTGGGGCGCATTTATTCAGTGAGTTATCACACTTTAAGTGGTTTTCAACAAAACCGTTATAAAAGAAGTAGGCATGGTTGTTATCTGATTTTACCCATTTTCATAGTGTACAATAAAATGCTAAAAATATTACTTCTCAGCAAGTTTGGCTGAGTTAGCTTCAGTGGTGTGGAAGATATGTATATTTAAATTTAGAGAGTGGAGCCACGCCCACTTTTAATAAGTTTTTAGCCCACAGGTGCCCTTGGCTACTCTGATCTTCTGTAGCAAATAGCCGTTTTGTATCTTAATTTAGTGCTAGTTATAGCACTTTGAAGTATTCCGTTAAATGGCGTTTTGTGGGCGTGGCAGTAGTTCGATAACGCCCATCTGCAATACCAATCTTTCTTAGGTGCTAGGAATATGTGTTTCATTGCAATATTTAAACTTTTACTCAAGTTATCGCTTGCACGGACAGATGGACGAACGGAGAGATTGGGAGAGCACAGAGAATTCTCAATTAATGTGTACTTGTATTCTGTGATGAAGTCATACCAGCTGTTGTCAAAGGCTATAATTTGGGAAAGTTCGAACTTTGTGTGGTTATGTTATCCAAAAAGTGAAAAAAAGAATTAATAAAATAAGATGGTCGAAAGAAATGTTTTAACAAGTAAGAAATGTCTTAGTTCGGCTGTAAGCGAACATTTTAGATATTCGCAATTTTCAAAGATCAAAGTTAGAGGCGTATGTACATATTTTCAGGTGCTGCGTTGGTCAACCGGAAGTTCGAAAGTGTCTATATTTCGTAGATGCTCTCTGAATTTATTAATATATCGCACAGATTAACCGATATTTTCGGCATAAAGTCAGACATAGGCACTGAGGTCCATATATTCAGTAAATTAAGTGAAAATTCATGATAAGACTTCGAGCTTTTCTGGGTAAGAGATGCCATATCTTGTAGGTACGTTTTGTGCAAAATTTTGAAAGGTTTTTATATTCAGATTTCGCGTTTTTTTTTACAATTTAAGAAAGGAGTGTCAGGGTAAGACATACATGAAATGTTGTTAATACTGGTGGAGTGTCAAATTTCAACAGTTAGCGCTGCTGCGGTGATAGTAGAAAAATATGTAGAAAAGAGACCGGATAGTGGAACTAAAGCCTTAACAGTTAAGGGGGTATTCTGGTTTAGATGTCCGAGTTTTAGGCTCTTTTTCGGACCCGATCAAAAAAAAACAACAAATATTTTTACCATACATTTTTTATATGTTTTTTTATTGATATTTAAAGAGTACAAATCAATATAACATTAAAAAAAAAACAAATTTCAAAAAATTCCAGGCCGGCAAAGTAGGAACTGATGAAAAAATGGCGTGTCCTGGTTTGTAGGATATCAGGACTCCCAGTAACCCGAAATACAAATTGTTGAGTGATCCTTAAAGAGGAAGAATTTAGTTTTAGCACTATGAGAGGATTTTAAATACAATTTTTTTTTCACAAAATGGCGGCTGTATGAAAAATATGTTTCATTAAAAAAAAAAAACACAATTTCTACTGCGAAACTTGAATTTGTATGGCCAAATAAATACAGTATAAGATTATTGATATAAAAGTATAATACATACTTACTTACAAAAGAGCACTTTTAGTATTAACTGGCATTCAGTAAATTAGTGACATAATTTATTATTTCATAACTTTAAGTCAAGTTTTTTTCCAATTTAAATTTTTTTAATACATTTAAGCAGCCATAAACGGACATAATTATATTTATTTATAAGTATATAAGTACATACATATATATTCATTTGAATGCATTTGCTATATTTATCATTTTTATTGTTGCTCGTGGAGAGATCAATCAGTGAATGCATTTACGTGTGCGTTGCGTTGACTTTGCGGTTATTTTTGTATTTTTATTATACTATATGCTTGTATGTAGTATATATCTACACACTTATTTACGTACGCATGTGTATGTGTGTGTGTGCATGCTTTGTGCCCTGCGAGGTTGTTGACCACATTTTTTTTGTAGCTTCTCGAACTTGTCAGTGTCGTCAGCGTTGAATGCGTGCAATGAAACACGAAGTTATGTACATATTACGTATGTATGTTGACACATGCAGCTACATACATACATACATTTTAGCTGTAATCGAAAAATGCTGAAGCTTTGATTAGATTATTTGTTATGTCGGCATTAAAATTAATATTGATTGCAAAATATATATATATATTTTTTTTTTTAATTCAAAATGTTATGCAATTTATTTTGTCAAAATATTTTTACATAACAGCTGACAAATGATGTACTCCCGGACAGTTACACGTGCCTAAGCTGACATCCAGTTATGGAGATGAGCAATTATTTAGGTCCAGCTATGCGCCGCTGGAGAATTAAATAAAAATGTGTGCGTGACAGTGAAAACTTCATTAATAACATGTTGAGAACATGTCTATTTCGCTTTCTACTTGCTGGACTTAAACGGCTGTTGCATAAATCAGACCAGGAAGCGTTACTGCGCTGAAAAAAAAATGCATATTTTAGATTTATTAACTTTTCAAGTCGCTGGGAATCAGTCGTAAAATCGATTTATCTTGAGTAGTAGCTGCGCCACCCAATAGAAGGTCGATTATTGGAAGTCATAAATAAAAGAAGAAGAAGAAGAAAAGAAAATAAATGTCAAATTTCCGAATTTGTAGCAAATTTTTTAGTACTTGAGTCAAATTTTCCCGCTGAAACTCTCTGAATAAATCAATTGCTTCTGAAAAGTTATTTTAGTTATTCGAGCGAGTTTAGGATTCTTCAACCATTTCCTCAAGCTCGTGATTTTATACAGCACGTCTCGTTTGCTATAAAAAAGCGTTTGGGTCTTACCGTGTACCGTGTCTTATCAGTGTAGCAAGGCTTGATTTTATTCGATTATTATTTAAAGATCAAATCATTTATGACAAAATGAGGTAACCAAAGATGCTTGTCATTGTTTGTTGAGACACGACCGCTTTTAGAAAAGAACTACTTCTAACTATTTGCTTAGACCAGGCGATCGTTCGGGGCTCAAGTCCCCCGATGATATTGAATTGTTAAAAGAATATACGAAGAAACATTTTCTCTGTCGAAACGTAACATTTTGTTACTCAGCGGCTCCTCCAGAGTTGATAATATGGAGTCTCGGTACATATACCTTTTACAAAATTTTCTAATAAATATTTCTAAGAAATTTTCGAACGTTTCGGAATATATGAACTTGTAGAAGTACTTTGTTATGCGTGTTACGGCGGAGCTGTAGGATGACGTTGGAGATTTGCGATCAGTGATCGTAGATAACCAGAAATTTTGTTACCATAAAAATCACTAAAAGAATGGCGGATATATAAAACATGCAAACCAAGGACTAAAGTTAGCAATGCTAGTAATCCATATACTAAGCAATACAAGCAATTCGCATAATTTTACTACAACAAAACCAGCACTTAAGCTATAAACTAGTACGCACTCAGCTAGTGGGAAGTAAACACTGCCACACAATGCGGCTGACCACTTGTGAAACCCGGTTCATTGCTGACTCTCCAGTTGGCCAGCAATACTTTCCTCATAACTAATTGTGGCAATTACTTTATTAAATTACAATTTTCAAATCTCCCCAGGTATGTGCATAAATATGTATTTATATGTGTACGCTCACGCAGAGTTGCATAGAATTCCAAGTCGCCGTGTAGTCCGCTGTAGAATCGTCAGCCAATTGTGAGTATTTTGCCGCTTTACACCTACTAAGCAGTTGTGTTAGAGGTAGAAAAAAAAAAACGGCAATAATTTGCTGTCATACCATGGTTGCTACTGCAGCAGTGCATGCAACAACTCTATGCTATAGCACATTTGCGCTCAATAGAGATCATAAACTCTGCCGCAAAAGAATGTGTGCGCTTTGTACACTTCCAAAAGAAGATGCCACCGAAAATAAATGACGCACTTACTGCGCTACTTGAAAGCGCAGCCGCATTGCTACGTGTTGCAGCGGTTAATGCGTAAAATACTGCATGGAAATATTGAGAAGAAGCTGCCGGTGGCAGCTAAAGACGTCATTCATGCCATAAAAGCCACAATAGCGAACGACACCAGCGGCAATTTCCATTCCACACAGTCTATTCTACACTCGTTATACCCAGTAAACGGCCGCCTACACCCCTCACTTCCTTCATAAACAAAATTTGTCCTCAGCATCGCATGGCAGCGTGTGATCCCGTGTCTAGAGCACAGCGTGTACAGAAAAATAAAATAGTAAAAATGTCGTGACTGTACTTAATATGTATGTGTGGCACGCTTACTTGCGAATTTTTGTTCCTGTTTGCGCTTGTTTACGCTGCTGCTCCCAAAAACCCACGGCATCCAGAAGTGGGAATTCGCTGGCTTTTTTTTGCTTTCTTTTTCGCTGTTGATTTTATTTTGCGCTTCACGCTTCAGACTTGTTTTGGATTTCGCGTTTGTGACTTGTTATTGTTGGCGTTGTTGTTAGCGTTGCTCTTTTTGCTGCGGCACGTTTTTTCCAACACACAATATTTACCTAATTCACAAGTCGTATACAAGTAAACAAACTGGATTTTTTAGCATTATCACTGCGGGATCGTTTTGCTAAATGTTTATTCCTGTTTCAAGTGTTCTCTTCATACTCGCATACATATTGATGGGTTTATAAATAAATTTACAAGAAATATAAACTTTCCAATTAAGTATTTTTCGGTCGCAAAAACAAAAACAGTTCTGAGCGGCGAGTGTGTTAACAAGCGTTACACATCGTCTCCATAACTATTTCCATAAATTGGCCCTTAAAAATTAGAATGAATGTGTGCAAAGTGTTCTAAGTCGCATTTGCGTAACAGCAATTTATTTAAAGTCGCAATAAAAATGTTGAAAAATGTTGTAAAATGTCTGATTACAGCCGGTGAACCCCAAAATCAAGTTGCTTTTACCAATAGTTAAATGGTTTTTACAGCACTTATGCCTTAGTTTGACGTTCGTCCGAGATTTCCTTCAACGAAACAGAGAAGAATAACTTCTTCGTTTTAATGTGATCTGATAAGTGTGGAATTCTACTGCTTGTGAGCCACCTGATTGAATTTATGATTATGTTTGTCATGGTAGAAATATATGCGGTATACTTCTGATGGTATCTACGCTAGATCTCGCGAAGTCTTAGTACAAGTATGCACCTCTAGACACTACACCACCACCATATTATAATAATAAAGTTTTCTCAAAGAAAACCTCGATTATTACTTTTGAACTATTTTTTTAAGAACTCGCCATCAGGTCGATGTCTTTCAATATATGTCTACAATCGTAACAATTTTGTTACAGTGCGCCAAATTGCAAGAAATTCGTGTGAAATTAATATTCTTTATGTCGTCATAGCTATTTTAAACTTTTAGAGACTGAAATCATTTCATCTCTTGAAAAAGAAGTATCAGATTAAAAACTGAAAACGAATTTCAAACTGAAACGATCTGTTTGGTATATTAAAAGGTAGTTATCGCTTTTTTAATGCAGCTTTTGAAGGAAGTGTCGATATATCTAGTGCTAGCAGATTGATCAAAATTGTCATACAGAAACCCGGTTTGACCATTCCTTTTCAAATATGAAGTATCAGGCCAAAGCGCATTTGGAAAATCGGTGTTGGTATAAAATTGTATACCGTAGACGTTACGTATTAGAATCGTATGAGGTTCGCATCGCTACCTAGGGTATAGCTTTTACGTATAGGAATCCATCATTGAAGTTAGGTATGACAAGCATCCGATTGTAGAGAGGCTGAACTTTTCACCAGAATGCGGTTGATTATATTACTTTCCAATCTCATGAAAACTTAAGTGCTAAGGTGGCGCAAATCGAAGGCTTCAAGAAGTTAACTGGGTAGCTCGCGTGCTAGAGCTGCAACAATTAGACTATTCACTGCTCATGTCACGTCAATTGTCTTAAAAAGCTTCTAGCTGCAACCTCCAGCTTTAGCCAGTCAACTAAGTATTCTGCACTACTTGAGTAGTTTTAGGTAAAGTATTCGATTTGTGTTAATTAACCAGATAACCATTAGAGTCTACTGGTATTAAGCTGAGTTGAGGTATGCTACCCAGTTTATAACCATAATAGCTTATAGCTAATGGTTACTACTATCGGGAAAACAAATTTTGCATTCATAATTTGTGGCATAAGAAATTCAATTGCTCGCCGGAATGAATGTGTCGCTGCTGGTATTTTTCCAAAGCGATTTAGAGGCAGCAGTGCTGCGATTTCAAGCCTCTGTAGGTATGTACATAAAGATATATAAAGAGCAGTTCACTTGCTTGTTGTACCGAAGCTTTCAGGTGCAGAAAAGCGTTGGGAAAATTATGATTTCGTGTTTGTTTTTCGCGCATGACCAACTAGTCAGCTTAGCATTTGATTGCCCAGAAGCTCGCTTGTGGCCCCAATAGCTGTAACGTATATTTTGTTGCAGTTGCAATGACATAGTCAAAAATATGCGTAAATTTATTTACAACCAAAGAACTACTGGCATGAAAGCAATACGGGATTGCAGTGCCAATATCAGCAGTTGGCACACATGCTCCAGTAGATAGTGTAGCAAGAAATAAATATTGGTGTGGCATCCGGCCGCAAGGCTGGTGATCATGCGGCGGCAGCAGCAGCCGTAATTTCTGTCCGGCTCCGGCTGCTCATATTTTGGTATTAATGTCCGCATGACGAGCACATTCTCGGCGCTGTAATTAATTACCAAGCAACTTGCCACAATGCCACTGGCAAAGTGTTGGACGCAAGTAGCATGCAACACTGTGCGTTGCATGCGTGGCGGTGATAATATATTTTTTTTCCATTTTCTTCAATGCAACAACAATTCTTAAGGCTTACATGATTTATTTCAGCTTTTAGCATCTTCTATTTGCCATTATTTATGGACACATTTTTATGTTGCTCGCACCCTAGTCCATGCACATAAGTACATACATATATTGGGTTACTCGCCTATTTTAACATTTTCATAAATTTGCCGCTGTGCTCGGCATCCGTAGCATAAACAAACCTGAAGATAAAACTAGTTGTACACGACTTGCACCAATTTTTGCTACTTGCATGCGAGCGCCTACCTTAAAGTCCGTTAATCATCGGTGAAGTGATTTTAATATTGAAATTTATTAACAACTTTTTCTGCCTGAAATGAGATTAGTATGAGTGAGAAAGTATTGCGCATGTCATGTAGGTCAGCTGAAACAATTTTTAGCGTTGATAAGATAGATCAGAAATTATTGCTCCTGTTAGTTTATGGTGAAATAGTAAAAAAGCTGAGCTCTTAGGTGGAGTGTGTTACATACCAATAGTTGTCTGCAATTCTCAACAGGTTTAAGCAGTAGCTGGTGTGTTAGTCTGAGGCGATAGCGTCATACTATAAGCACGATGTTGCTATTAAAAGTCGCAGTAATGGCAGAATCCTATCAGATTTAAAATTTTATGAATTTCGAAAAGAAAACTGCCATATACGTCATATACGTACTTTAATTAATCGATAGCAGAAAACAAAATTATGTTTTGGATGAACAGAAGTACGCAGATAATCCACTGGATCTGCGTAATTCTAAATTTTGCACTGTTAATAAATATATCAATCAAACAAGTCATTTCTGTATTAAGGTTCTTAGATTCTGCTTAATTCCTTTCGGATTTCTATCAGTTTACAGATTTTCTGTGCGACAGCTGCTTCAGGAGAATGAGTTGTATTAATAATGCTGAAATTAACGCAAAGCTCGGGCTCGTACATATTAAGCTTTTCGAATCGGCGTGTCGTGGAATCGCCCAGAAACTAGCCTGGCATGAGCTCACGAGCTCTGATGTTTTCTATGTTGTGTCTAATGAAGATCGTCTTTGGTCGCCTCCATAACAACTTTACTAGTTTTCTCTAACGCAAATCCCAGTCGTAAAATCAATGCCAATTAAGCACAGTGCACTCGTTTTTCCACAATTTCTGCAGCTTAACCAAACACAAAGCTCGACGAACGCATTCAAATGCAAATAATCGAAATTTTAGGAGTAAAAAGTGCGCAGTCGCGGATATAAAGTTAACAAAATGCGATTTTATGGGCAATAAAAAGCTGCGAGATTTCGTGAAACCAGAAAGGATATGGCACAGAGAGAGCTATTAAAGTGGCCAATAGTCGTCAATAAAACGCAAAACAAAAAAAAAAAACAAAAGAAGCGATGGAAGTGAGTGCGAAAGAGTAATTGCGGAGGTTGATAGGAAATTAACTAAGCGCAAAGTTAGACATAAAAAGACTGAAACGCAGGACTGTTATGAAAAAGTCGCTGTTGCAGCTTTCAACAGCAGACAGACAACATTGTTGCATGTGGTGTGAAAGACGCCCACGTGTCGTTGATAGTACGTCCGGGCCGACGGTTGGCGGTTTCAATTAAGTGACCGGACGAACGTCTGATACGAATTGATTGGCGAACTAGGTTGCTTTGGTAGGCTTCCTCAAGCTTGCATGAATACACAGACAACACGCGTGAGAGTGGCAAGTTCAAGACTTTGTGTGGGCCGTGGCCTGTTGTTCGTAAGGCAGGCGACTGACAGCAGACAGCATGTCGGATTTTGTCAGCTGCAGTGTCGCCAGCTGCCAACCGCCGACCGCCAACCACATAACCAACAACCAACTGCAAAGTGGTAACGTGAGAAAACGCAGGCGCGACTTTAACGCTATTATTGTTGTCACAAACACTTTTTGTGACAGCGCCGAAACCTGCAATCGTCGGCCAACGACCAATTGCGTACGTCGGTTTTTCTTATTGCCTTACCATTTCGCCAATTTCGTTATTACCTATAAGTTGTTGAATTTCTGCTTCTTCTTGCATTTTCGCAAGTATATTTCAATATGCCATTGTACATTTTGCAACTTGTTGACAACGTACAGCAGGCAAATGCTATTGCAACTCATCAAAATGCAATTCGGCATTCAGCTGGCTGAAATTGTGCACCTGATTCGCATATGTAAACAATACGGATGGGGGGCGAGTTGACGGCTGCGGGGCTCTAATGTGCAGCCATAGCACTGTTGCGCAGGCGCGTGGAATCACGCTTTGTTGGCATATCGCCGTTGTAACGCCATATGTGAGCGTACATTTGATTTAAAGGAAAGATCATGTACACAGGTGTCAGACATTCAAGGTTAGAAGGCTCAACGACTTGGGAAAGTTAAAAATAACATAAAATAGCATAACGGCCAATACCTTCACACAACTTTTATGATTTCCAATTTGCTATTAAAAACGCCTGCAAAATAGTGGCTAATATGATCAACGATAGGAACTTTATTAGATTGTCATGCAGAAAAAGCAGCGCGAAGCAGGTTTTTTAACATCTTTGTTATTGTAAGTTATTTTCAGGTTTCTGTAACAGACCTGAGTAGCAATGAGAAGGCTTCTTAAAGTTTCCGTGAAAAGCAGGACACTACTGTTGTCGATTGTATTGAGTGAAGTAGTTCTTATTTACGAATGCACACAAATACATAAACAAGACAAAGTGCCGAGTTATTTATTTACATAGTGTAAAACAAAAGTCGCTACTGAGAACAGAATAAGAAAATTAAAGGTTATGTTTCTTTAAGATAACCATTTGAGTTACTCGACTCAGAAGCTCTAGAGCAAACAAGGGGCTACGCGATAGTAAGAATTTATTTTTAGTAAGATTTTAGTTTATTCTAATTACTTTGCCAAGCAACTGGTATGCCACAACCGTTTAGAAGAGTTTTCGGCTTTTGAAACTATGTTCTTCATAAAATTTACGATTGTCAAGTCATTTTAACTACATATTTTTTCGTATTAGCTGACTTCGCTTTGTTAAGCGTTGGAGTGGAATGAATCGAACAAACTATAGCAGATGTTCAAACCAACGAGCTGCACTTATGGCGCAGCTCTGCGCTTTCATGACTATTGACGCATGCGCAATAGTGATACAATTTTTTCTTAGTGGAGTAAATCTTTTTTTGCGTTAAAATACGTTGCAGTAACCTTTTAGCTTGGTTTTTATAAAATATTATAAATGATTTTAAACCTTAAGTTTTAAAATACAAGCACAAAAAAGAAATTTGGTGGTAGCCATGTATTAGGGTGGAGCGAAAATTATTTTTTTTGCTTAGCCTGATGGTAAAATATGTCGATTATAAAAATAAAAAAATTTTGAAATAAAAAAAATTTTTTTGGAAAAAAAGGAAATTTTTGGAGTAAATAATTGTTTTTTTAACATCTAGAGGCTCACTTTTAAAGTAAATTTCGAGTTTTTGGACAAAAAAAAATGTTTTTTTTGGTGTAAGCCCTTCATATCTACATTTATATAAAAATTACCGAATTTTTGACTCAAAATTTATTTTAAGGCTTAAGGAAAAATGCTTTCCGTCGTTCAAGTCTTTGTTTTTAAAACTCCAATAATGATCACCAAACATTTTTTTAAGTTGTTAACTTTTAATTGGCCAGAAAGAGGACTTTCCACAGCTTCTAGAACACTTTTCAAACATTTTTTACGAAATGAAAATTTTAACTCGAAATTTACTTTGAAAGTGAGTGCGCCTCTAGATGCTAAAAAATTTGTTTTTTCCAAAAATTTTCATTTTTTATAATCTACGAATTTTATCCTCAGGCTAAGCAAAAAAAAAAACAAGTTTTTTTTTTCTTCCACGTTACCATGTATCAATCACATCTTGAATATTTGTACAACTTTTGAAAGAATCTTTGCAAGCTCAATCCATGACTTTATTTGAAAAGTTCGTTTTCTTTACAATGTAAACGACATCAATTTCTCATCCTCACAGAATAATCTGTCGAAGTTGCAGTTCCGTCAAATAAGTACTCCAATGCCTTTAATTGCACGATTTTCCAAACACTTGCAGTCGCAAATTTTCCAACAGCAAAATAGTCATTAATCTTCATAAGTATAAACCGCAAAATTATAATGCAAACGTAAACAATTTAAATATTTAACTGATGAAGGGAGAGGACAAGAAATTATTAACCACAATTTGCAATGTATTTTTTCCGCATGCGGCTACCCTCGTATTATTTATATGTCTACTGCGTTTTTGCCTTGCCGCGTACTTTTACATCTTGAAAACGATTGTCTAACATGGAAATCGTTTTGTTGCAAGTGCAATGCCGCAACGTTTTGTCAGTTAGCGCAAAGAAGGGGTCGCTCGCAAGACGTGCGCTTGTGTAGTGCTGGTGAGGGGTATGTAGCGATAAGAATGAAAAATTGCAAAATAAACAAAGCAAGCAATTAGAAGTAAAAGACAATAAGAAATTAAATAATAAAAGAAATGCAAACATGAAAGTTGATTTCATGCAACATGCGCGCGCGCTCACATATCCATATGCGGTTATATGTTGCGGTGTGGCATGCAGGTAGATTTGTAAGCAAACCAAAGTCGATTTGCTTATCGCTAATGAGGAAATTTTATTTGACTTGCAATTAATGATATCATTTACTATTGTTTAGAGCGAGCAAAATGCTTGTGTCTTCAGAGTGTAGAGATTATATTAGAACCTGTTTTAGCTTCTTCGGGGTTAATAGCTATGAATTCATGATTAGTTCTTTCAAAAGAAATTTATGTGTTTGGTTGGCTTCGGGCCCATTCCAATTAGAAAGTAACATATAGCAAGCCTATAGTGACAGTGCCGGTCCAAATTTAATTGCTTGAGCGTTATTCCTCTTCGTTTTTATAAAGGTTGATCCAATTCGAGGTTCCCTCCTTTTTTAAAGAAACTAACTAGGTTACTATCATTCGAAATAACGTTCTTTGACAATTATTTTTTGAAGATTATCGTTTTCAAATGTTGGCCGCGGCTAAGTCTCAGATGGTCCATTCGTTGAGTCCAATTTTCGATGACTCGTTCGAGCATTTCGACTGGTAACTGGCGAATGACACGCGTGATGTTTTGCTCCAAGGCCTGAATCGAAGCGTAGTTGTCCGCATAGACTTTACATATTCCCTCAGAAAAAAGTCTGACGGTGTGATATCAAACCAAAACGTGATATTATCTGCTCACCGAAGTGTTCTCTCAATAAATCCATTGATTATTGCGATGTGTGCGGAGTGGTGCCCTCTTATTGAAACCAAATGTCGCCGAGGTCACGAGCTTCAATTACAGGCACTAAATAGTCGGTTATCATGGCACGATAACAGTCGCCACTGACGGCGACTCAAGAACTCATAGAGCGCAGCGATGTCGCTTGGGAAGGCTTTCGTACTTTCACTAGCTGTATTTTTTGCACGCTTTCAATTTAAGATCTCAACGTAAAATGCGCCAAGTCCACTGGACGTGGTTTATTCGATCGAGTATTATGCAATAATGAATACTGGGTCTCAAGATGATAATTGCAGAGGTTCAAATATCAATGGATTACACCGTCGCTTACATTAGGTCGTGGAAGGTCTATTAGATTTTGCAATTACATAGTTGGAATAAATATGGCTTTAGATCCCAATTACTTGTCTATTTCATACCATGGGATTGACGAATTCGATAAGCTTTTTTAAAAGAGCCTTCTGAAGAAGATTAACTTTTTTAGGGTTGCCAAAAGAAGATCGACTCCAACAGAGCGAGTTTAGAATAAATAACTGTAAAGTAGGGTTCTGGATTTTTATTCAAAAGAGCTGATGTAATATTTGCGGATACAAATTTTCAAAGCAATAGGCTCAGATTAGTAGGCTAATCTGGCGAAGCCATCAAGCAGAACGAGTACTTACCAGATTTTATGTTACATTTTTGTAAAGCTTTCTACGATTTTCCTAATAATTAAAAATTTTGTCATACTCGAACCGCAAGGTCTCAACTCTCACTTTAATATATCAAATATTCGTTGCAAAGCAATCCCATTGGGTGCCATTGCAACACCTGTAATCACACGTTGTTTAAGCGCAACCAAGTAGCTGCGCGGCATTCAGAGTTTCTAGAGCGAAAAATGAAAAAACCAACAAACCGGAAACGTAGAAGATGTGACTGCCACACAGAAATACACACACAGCACCAGCAAAGTAAATGAACAAAGGAAATCAACAGCCGAAACCCGAGTGTGTGCTTCCAATCAACGCGCACGCAGCAGTGGGCAAAGGCTGCCGCCGTGCGATTGTTGTTGTGTGGCAAAGACTTGGCGTGCGGGCTCATATATCAAACCGAGGAAACCGCGCATTGACAATAAAACGTAAAACAGAATGCATAAAAACACAAAAACACAAAAAAAAAGAAATAGGAAAAAAATCGCAAAAAACCAACGCATGCAACAAATGTGCAATCACATTGACAGCCTGATGATGGAAATTACAAAAGCCGTTGGCGCTGCTGCTGATGAGTGACGCTGATAATTTAGGTGATTCCACTGTTGACATTAAAGATGGCACTGCGGGCAGAGCGCGCAGCAGGTGACGCCTTGAAAGGCCTCTTGCCAGGCTTGTATGGTTTAAGGCAGCAACAACCACTGCCATCGCTGTGAACGCTGCTAAATGATGATTTGTGTGTGCCACATATGCAGCTGGGAGTGCGCGCATACACATACACATACAAGTGTATGTGGGTAAGTGCAGCGATGCGCCCAACGTGCCGAGGTGCAACACTTGAGTTGGCACGCAAAGATGTTGCTGACAAATGCACAAATGCGACACGTGTCAAAAACCACCCAAAGGGGCCGCACAGCAGCGGCGCTGTGTATTGTTGTTGCCCAGTGCAGCTGCAATGGCATGCTTGCGCTTTGTTTGCAAGAGTCAGCGTTGCATTGCATTGCATTGATGAGTGAGCGGTGGCATGTTGCAATATGGCGGCTGCACTTTTTGCGGTTTTGTGGCGGTCTTTTGTGCTGCTGCTGCTGCCCTTTGTTGTTTTTGTGGCTGCTTGAATTGCTTGAATTTTTGTTGTTGTTGTTGTTGTTGTTGCACGGAGTGGGCGCAAACGCATAAAGGGGTGTGGCAAATTGGCCACTTCATTGTGCTCAATTCACTTGAAGGTAAATGCGAAATTGATGCATGACAACAACAAAAGCACAACAAAGGGCGCACGTAGTAGGAATGTGTGCAAAGAAAACAAAAGAGTGCAAGAAAATTTAAAGAAAAAACTTTGTGAAAAAGCGCAAGGCGGAGTAGGAAGTAAGTGGCTAATTACAACATCAAAAAGGTGAGCGCATGCTGTGGCAAGCGCTCTTACTGCCACACCAAAAGCTGCCGTGTCAAAAATGTGCAATGTAGAAAGTGGCCACGTGACTGCGGCGATAAATTTCGATGACAATTAAGATTTGATATGACGGTTCAGTTTAATGAATGATGCATCGTTTTTTCTCGCGTTTTTTTTAGTGCAGACGAACACACATACACGAGCTAGAATTTGAACCTGATGCTGCATAATTTTATTAATATATTTTTGCAGTTGAATATCATTGCAAATTGCTTGCTTATAACTAATTACCATATACTACGAGAGCCATTAGCTGCATAAGTAGCTAGATCAGCTTAAATTTGCGGGAAAATCGGTATTAAACCAAGTAAGCTTGCTCATACTCTAAATTATCGAGACCAAGCCTTAGTTGGTCGGGAATGAAGAAAAACCATGAGCTCGTCCCTCTCGTTATTTCGGCATTGATCTCGTATTTTAAGCGGTCTTACAAGCTAAAAACTTTGTCGGTGTCACGCAAAAATATAAAACAAAAGCGTTGCTTTCAAGAGCTAATATTAACATTTGTTATATACAAATATCAAAGTTCAAATAACGGTAAACAGTACCATATTCTCATGCGCTCGCACAAAAAAACTTCGTTATCTACAACACTGCCAATCATTAGGTGCATAAAAACGTTGCTTGCAATTTTAATTTATGCTAAAATTTATGCAAAATACTTACTTATATTATTGCTTGCTTGCTCGTTGTAAACGAAATGCGCTTAAAGCGTACGCCGCCAGCGGCATGTTGACTGGCAGCATAAGCGGATTAAGCGAACATTTTTCTCTTTCGGTTTCGCCAGCACCAGCTACTGGTCACCGCCGCTAATGTTGTTTGACTGTTCAGTCACTTAAAAGTAAGTAATTATCTTCGGTTTTTCCTATTTATGAATGCAGGAGATGTAGTGTTATTGTTGCGGGTTTTCCTCATTGCACTTTGACGCTTCTTTTTTACGCGCATCTTAACTCAGTGAATGGAAAATATTTAATATTCATGAGGATTAAAATCGAATATAATATAGTTTTGTTATTAGCGATATAATTAGAAGCGGGAAAGCGAACAGCAAGGAAACAGTGAAATATACAGGTAAAATTTTAGACATATATTGTTTAGTCAGTCTCCTAAACTTCACACGTAGACACTAACTTTTTTTTTTGGTTATTTTACACTTGTGGGAAGTAAATTTTGATAATGACTCTCAGTTTTTGATGTCAAAATGATGAATTAGTTATTTTGCTTCACTTAAATGGAAGACATAACCCGAAATACATTTTGGTGCTGCTTCAAGGCAAAGGTTTCTTATTCAAAATTATTTCTAATTCCAGAACTGAAATTATTTAGTGAAATTAGTCGATGCCTTTGATATACTCCTGTACTGGCCTATCTATCAAATATTATACTAAAATTTTAAAATTTTCGAGTTTGACCTTGAACTTTGCACCGACTTACTTGTGATCATGTCTGTATATCTAGACATACTTTTCATTTTCTGTTATAAGTCGTGCCGATAGCGAGCTCCACTAGACGATAATCATTAGGGTGGCAAGAAAAAAAAATTTTTTTTTGCTTAGCCTGAGGGTAAAATTTGTAGATTATAAAAAAGAAAATTTTTGGCCCACTCATTTTCAAAGTGAATTTCGAGTTAACATTTTTATTTCGTACAAAAATTTTGATAAGTGTTCTAGACGCTGTGGAATGTCCCCTTTCTGGCCAATTAAAAGTTATCAACTTAAAAACATTTTTTTGTGGTCATTATTGGAGTTTAAAAAAACAAATTGAACGACGGAAAGCATGCTTCCTTAAGCGTTAAAATAAATTTTGAGTCAAAAACCGTCAAATTCGGTAATTTTTATATAAATATGAAGAGTTTAAACCAAACTCGAAATTTACCTTAATAGCTCTAGATGGTAAAAAAAAAATTTTATTTCGAAAATTTTCTATTTTTATAATCTTCCAACATTACCCTCAGGCTCATACATCCAGCCTCTATTTTATTATTTTCAATATTGCTAAGTGTTGATTTTAACGCCGCTGAGCCAATGGAGCTAACACTAAAGATTACAACAATAAGAAATTAGTAAATTTCACCAGCCATCAGTTATGCAAGATGGCTTCCACTTAAGCTGTAATAAAAAATGTGTAAGTATAGACATCCTGAAATAGTCGCAGATTCGACTCGACCAAAAATAAATTTGTTTCATTTGCTTATAATACTAGCAATGCTGCTTTCATTCATTATAAATTGCAAAATGAATTCCTTGTTGCAGAAAAACACAGTACATATGCATCGTTTCTTACCGATTCCACCCTTTTTGTGCACGCACATCTTGGTGCCGCATGCTCGCACTTACATTTCCATCAATAGCAACAACTGGAGTAATGCAATGTGTTGCACGTTTACTCCTCCCCGCATCGGCTTGCGTTGCTGCGCTACATTAGTGTAAAACCTATAATTTTTAACATCGTAAACACGTCGTAATTTTAGTTCAAGATAAATACTTACGCCAAAGCGCACCTTTAATTCATTTCTCACTTTCTTTTTTTCTTATTTTTTGTAGCGTACAATTGCAAAACCGTTCAGCTCAGGCTCAGCTTCAGCGCAAACAGATGTATAGCAATGTAAGCGAGAGAATTTGAGTCAAATAAATAAGTTCAAGTGAAAAAATATTCAAGTTTTAAGTGCAGCAAAGTAAATAAAGGAACTCTTGACTTCACTACAAAACTACATAGCTACATATAAGCTAACGTGCCTAACCTCTAGGAAATTGGAAGCATTTTGACAGGCATAATTTGTCAAGTAGGTAGTAAATTGGTCGGTTTTTCTATTACATAACATTATAGACACCACAAAAGAGGAGAATTTTTCTTGTTATGACTGTGTGATTTTTTAAGAAACTTTTTCCATAAAGGCATTGATAATTTCCCTTGTTAGGTGACATTTCGTAGCAACAACTTTGGCTGTAATTTACGATTTCGCTTTAGCAATTAATTTCTATCGCCAAATACTTATCTGCGTTGTAGAATATGGACCGCACACACACCTTCTCAATTTTGCCAAGTACTTGTTAAATTTTCCGACAGCGCATCGTGAAATTTTTCGCTACAGGCCACTTATACACATATGAGTATGTACGTTGCTTCAACTCAGTGCATGCATATGCAGAGTGCACCTACTTTCTTATTCTTAATTTGTGTAGCAAATGCCTGTAGTGGAGCGTGCACCTCTTGACCAAGTCATGTTAACCAATTACAGCGCTACGGACAAGTGGTTCACAGTGCTTGACTGTGAAAATAAACAGAGTGAAATGCGCGAAGCAAAAATTTTTTTTTCTGCAGCATTTTTAAGCTTGGTCACATTTTGACAATGAAGAAAAGAAAGCTACACGTGTTGGACATTAAATGCATTATATACCATAAAATAAATAGCAAGAGTTACATGTAAATATATATGCAGGTGGGCTTTTGCGAAAGTTCTGCAAAGAAATTACAAAATTTTCAGACGAATTTCTTGTTTTTAATGATTTACAAGTGCATTTGTGCTATACTCGTATCCTGCCCTACGGGCACTTTACGGCTATTTATGCATTATGCAAATACTCGTAGCTATTGCTACAAGCGTCATTCACGAGAGTCTGCTAGGTACACTTTCGAGGTTTACGAGGGTTGATTTAAAATTTTTTAAAACTGTTATTGCAGATCTCTAACAATAGCGAGCGTGATATGAACAAGTTTCTACTTTTTTATTATGAGTTTGAAGAAGGGATTTAGGAGTACTACTGTTGCGGTCAGAGTGTCTTTGCCAAAAAACCATACTTAAGGAAACTTTTGACAAAAAGAGAAACAGGCACTGGTACTAGCTATTTGGCAGGTTTGTTTGAAATTAGATTTGTATATCGAACCACACAGCTTCATTTTCTCATAATTTTTTTTCCCGATTTAAGGAACCCTCGTAAAAATAACAACTGTTTTTATTTTATTTACACAACTAGGTATATCATTGAATTTTCTGCTCCTCACAGCTAATGCGCTCATATTTTTTGAAGTGGGTTTTGCTTGCATCTCAAATATGCCTAGCTTAGTTTCATATTTATTTTGCCAATTTGTTGCAATGTTGCTTGTGTTGTCGGTCCCCTAAAGGTGTACAACGGTGCACAAATGTAGGCACTTTCTATGTCAACACTCCCTAGAGCAGAACATAGCAGGTATTTCATGTATGGCTCTTATGAATATGAGTCGCTTTTTTGTGTAGTTTTATTGCAATGCCTTAATTAGTGTTTCCTAGTGCGCGCAGTTTCAATAGAAAAACTGTAATTGACATTTTTTCAGTGTTGCATATACGCATATGTAATTTGACACTTGAGTTAGCAGTTGAATAGCATCATATGAGTTGTTATATAATTTAATTATGTTTAGTGCAGCTTTCTGCTGAATATAATTATTTCTGCATATAAGAAAATAATTTTCTATAATACGAAAAAAAAATATAGTTCCAGTTATCGACCAAAATCAAAAGTCCATTCATTATTTTCCTGACATGTAAAAGGTGCACAGTTAATGAAAAATTTTGTATAGCTCTTTCTAGCCATGTTGTTTGATATAAACAACCTGCAAGTCGAATTAAGTTTACTTAGTTAGGGTAAAAGATCTTTTGTGAAGACTTTTGTCTTCAATTTGATTGGTCAGTTTGTATGGCAAGTGTTGTGGTCCGATAACGGCGAAATTTCAGATCGATATCTCAAAAACTGTGTGACTAGCTCGTGTATATACAGACCGACGGTCAGACAGTCGGATCTGGCTAAATCGATTCAGTTCATGCTGATCATTTTATTAATGTACATATTATATATATATATATATATATATATATATACCTTCTTAAAGGTATAAAAATTATTCCCTGAATATTAACAATCTCTAAACGCGTAAATATTTTATTTTCTCCTTTAAAAAAAAAAAAACTTCGCCAAAAAAAATTTTGCTACTTCGCAGTCGGTAGGATTCGAACCTACGCTCCCAGAGGGAATCTGATTTCTAGTCAGACGCCTTAACCGCTCGGCCACGACTGCTTCTTAAAATTCCGAACGAAATATGCACACATTAACGAAAAAAAAAATAAAAGTTGAAGATTACAAATAAAGAATAAGCAATGATAAAAGTAATACAAAAAAATAAGAAAATTAGTTTATTTACTTCTAAAATGTATGCAAATATATGCTAAGGCAGCGATAAGTTTTATGTAAATTGCTGTCATACATATGTACGAGCACATAATTGTTTCATTTACTACATATATTGATACATATGTATGTATGGGCGTTGCTTGCGCAGCGCGTGTGCTGGCTAAATGGTATTTAGACTTTAGATTAGATAAATATGCACTTGAATGTTTAAAGTGTTTAAATCGCAAACTGTTGGCGGGGCTAGCGAGGTGTTGGTGTTGGTAATCAAGTAGTTTTTGTTATTGTTTTTAAAGATTTTTTTATATCATTGAAAGCTTTTTATGAATGAGTGACGAATTTTTCGCGCAAAATAACAGCGATTGATAACGTCATTGAGTCCAACATGATTAGATAAAAATAAAAATTATATAAAATGGAAAATTTTTAAAATAAAATAATACACAGGTAGCCTAGGAAAAGAATCTTTTATTTGTGCAAATGGCAAGGCAAACACTAACACATATACATGTAGAAGATTTAACAACATTGAATGACTTTGCTTTGCACTCAAACATTGTTAACACTTCATTAAATCGTTGTGGTAAAAACACGAATAAAAGAATTAAAACAACAACAAGGCAAAACCTTCAACAGAATTGATGGCAACATTATTACTTCGTTGGCAATTTTTCAATGCCACTGTGGCATTGTCACAATGTTGCATGGAATGTATCGCCTGTGACATCTGATGACTATGGCGATGATGATGTTGTTGCTGGCTTGGCAAACTATTATTTGTGTAACCAGCAACATAAAAAGTACTTTGTGGCTATTGTGGCAAATGCCAGTGATTATAAAGTGGACTCACTACTACACTGTCTACTTTACCCAGCTGTCATGAATGGTGACTGTGCACGGTTGATTGCTTGGTTGACTGCATGGTCGATTGACTGCCGCAACAAATAACTCACGACTGACTGATCGGTCTTCAGTATAGTATATATACAATATGTAACAGCACTGATGTTGTTGTATTTACGAGTTCTGCAAATTCGCTTTTAGAATTAAAATTGCATGAAAGTTTTTTTTGCTCCTTTTCTTAAGTTCCTATTTTCTTTCTTTTGCAGTGCTTTTCGGCGGGTTAAGATCAGACACAATCAATAGCTGGTAAGTGTTGCAATGCTTGAAGATTTTCTTTAACGAACTTGTTGTAATAAATACTTAAACCCCATTATCGCGCTCATAATTGATAGATGTAATTAAAATTAACTCAATAATTATGAATTGCATAACTACTTCACTTGTTATTAAGTGTTGAACACTGTTATTAATATAATTAATATAATTGCTATTATATATCTATAATTATTAACATTACTCCAACCGCTTTCTTATCACTAATATAATCAATATGTTGCTAAAACTTTTGCTATAATTTCTGTTCGGTTTAATTCTCAAGCTATTGCTGGAACAATTACGATTACTTTATCATTATCAGTACTACTTTACATTTTACATTGTTTTTTCCACAGTCATAAAAATAATCAATGCTCTAAATCAATAAGTGAAGCTACCATTACCATTACATTACAATTATTGCTATTTTCATCGAAATAATGGTTTCTGAAGCTAGCATAACTATCTAACTGATTCTAAGTAATTTGAAATGCTGCTTCTATGCACATACAAATGTATTGACATTTCCATTACTAATATCATAATTGTTGTTATTTTCATTATCATTACCGTAATTATGATTACTATTACATGTAATCATTTAATTTTCTTTACCATCGGAAAATTTCTTGTGAGTGAAACTATTTACAATTACTGTAATCATTACAATTACCATTACTTTAGTAGCTACGAAACGGCTTAGACAAGAACAGCATAACTATTCATAACTAAATTATAATTATTATCATATTGATTACTTATTGATAATGCACTAATATAAATTCATTATTATGAATTTTACTGCTGTTCATGTAATCAGAAGTTGTTTAGTAATGTGGTAAAACATTTTAGATTGTCTGAAAGTAAATCTTTAAAAAGTGACATAAAATCAACATTACGTTAATCATTACAATTACAATTACTCTACAAGTAGTAATTAAGAAAAGACTTAGACAACCTTGATATCCACCCCTAAATTTACCAAATACCACAACTCTTCATAACTAAATTACACTTATTATCTTATTGATTACTTATTAATAATATGAATACTTATTATGAATTTTGTTGCTGTTTATGTAATCAGAAGCTGTTTGTTTGCTAACTTGCTAAAACTACTCAGATCTTTTGGAAGTAAAGCTTTAAAAATGCCGGAAAACCATCACGTGGAACGCATTTTAGCACAGCAAGGGATCTTCGATCATATAGGTAAAATTATTTTAGTGTCGAAGACCTTTGTCTTCACTTAAAATGAGCGTAAGCGACTTGTCTTTCTATTCTAATGTATATTGTACAGCTGCTTGTTCACACATATCCATGATTGTCTGCACAAAGCAATCTGGTTTGGACATATTTTCAAATGGGCTAAAATCAAATGGTGACTCAACTGCCACCAGGAAAGTCTTACTGCTCATTACGGACGCTCATTGTACGCCTTTCTCTGGTTGTTGTACATATACATATTCATAATCATAAGCAGCTTTTTAAAAGCCTGCCGGATTCACATTCGTCAAGCATTGACAGCATAGCACGATTTGTCAAACACTCATAATTCTAATGTATGGGAATGTGCGGAAAGAACCAGCGGGAGCTCATCACAGTGTTATTACGCCACCACAGGTGGTCTTAATTTGTCGCCACACATATTTACCTTATATTCGTTTCGAAAAAATAACATAACGATTGTACACTAATTAGAACGTGTCAGACTCTTTAAAGATCACATACTTGCATTATGCCGATCATATTTCGCCTGATTGATTGCCTTAAAGGGCATGTGTGGCATGTAATGTCTATGGTAGTTGTATAATTTAGCATAAATAAGTCTAGTTATGCCAATTAAGAGTAGATCAATATATATATATATATTTATGATTTTTAATTATGTAAGCGCACCGATAATGGCATAAGGACCTATTTAGGCGCTGGAAATACCACATTCATATATGTGTGTGTGTGTGTGTGTTTTATGTGTATTTGTGCATTTATTAAAGTCTCACGTGACGGCATTCGAGCGCATATAAATACTTATTATATATGAATGCCAGGAATGCGTGGCAAATCGCACGCTCAGCAATGACTTTTTATACACGCTTAACCTCAGAGCAAGTGATACACATACATATGTGTGTGTGTATGTATTATTGTATTGTTGTCTGTCGACAACTTGAACATTCATAGCAGCGACCTAGTCACTCAACGGCAATGGCCAACCGACCGTGCCATATTGGGCGCTTGCATTCTTAGAGTAAATTTTTAGTTTTCATATTTATAAATGTTTCGTTGTTGGCGTGTTTGCAGTGCGCGTGCGCATGCGTTCGTCGCGTATCCGCAATGAAAATGCCGGTCAATCAGCGCTTGCGCAACTACGCATATATGCATGTAAAATTTATATGTATGTAGGTGTTGTAAGTGTTGCGAAAAATCCGCAAAACCGAAAGCAAGTACCTTTTCGCCACCACAATACACACATAACTACATACATTATCGCCGCTGATAATAATAGTAATAGTTTTAATGACACTACGAAATGCCTACTCGCGCAGTTAACGCGCAGCACGACGCAGAACGCGTGGCGCAATAGGGTGCGGCACCGTGTTGTTGCCTCAGCAGCGGCGTCATTGTCGTGACGTTGTTAGCGTCTTATCGACAAACGCAACGTCATTGCCAATTGCTAGTGTTGCTCTTGCTTGTTACTTGCCTCGCTTTATTGCTGTTGTTCTTTGCTTTTTATTTTACTTTTTGCGTAAATTTTTTTTTAGCTGTGGCATGCAACACACGCACGCACTTGCTGCGCGTTGCCTGCCATGTACGCGCATCCGCCTTTGCGAAATTCCTGAAGCAAACAATAGCGATTGACAGCAATTGTATTGCATGTCACGTTGCTGTTGTTGGCACACGGCTGGTTGGCTGTCGATAATACATACGCATGCACAAACTTATATTGCTGCTGTTTGCTTGCTGCACGCGTTAATGATGATGACGCGCATGTATGCCGATCGCCACTGTTGTAACACTGATGAAATGCACGCATGCGCGGCTCAGCGTCATGCTCAAATAACGAAAATTTTTTCGCAAATGTTAAATAAATTGTTCTAAGTCATTTGTTGCTGCTGCTATGCGCAGACACTATTGTCTGCCATTTCCTTTCGCTACAGGAAAACTCAGGTGGCACAATGCGGTCACTTCGCCAAATAGATAAAAAATTTGCTCATGAAAAATTTATGTGTCATATGAAAAAATTTACTAAAAAACAACAACTATTTTGCACAACAACAACAGTTGCACAGTAATAACTGCTGTACGTCTTATCAAACGCCAATCTGTCTGCCAGCTGGCGGCAATAGAAATAGGCGTCAAAGCCACATAGCGCGCATGCCACTAGGATTTTATATGTATTAGTCATAATATGTGAGTTAGATATGTTTTACTGTGCTTCGGTAATTTAAAGTAGCTTAGAAAGAAATTAATGTGTATAAATTTTACAGCTCTCTTCTTGTCAAGCAACTCTGCGCGCACACTTTTAAGACTCTCTTTTCTTAATATTTGCTGCGCTGAAACATTTTTCGTGGTATTAGCTGTTCTGCCGACCAAATCGACACATGTACCGACGCACTTACTGAAATCGAAGATTTCGGAAGAGTTTAAGTTACGAAATTTATTGGTTTAAGGAGACCTTTTTTAATTTTACTAGACTATGATTTTTTTGCTTCTAGAAGGTGTATGCATATCACAGCTGTATCGCTGTTATGTGTCGACTATTTACTTAGTCTTCGGAGAGCCGATTTATTTACTGTGTAATATAAAGTAAGTCGCTTGTGATTTGGTAAGTTTAATTCGTTGAGAAGAAAAAGATCGAAACATTGGCGCTGACGACCACTTATACAACTCTGATTTTGCCTAGATCTTATTATAGCCTGAACAGAGGGGGAAGTCATATTTTACGTTCAACGAAAGATTATATTTTAAAAGCTGTCATTGTTTCTTTAGCAAAATCAAATCTCTATTTTTGTAACCCAACTTTAACCTGCCCCTGTGGTCAATTAATGCCACCAGCGAGTTTATTACGAGACAATATATGTCTTATAGGAGTGTAAATTATTTTAATGCTAAGCTTCTAATATTATATAAATATATATTTTTTTGCTTTATGCCGCAGCGCAAATTACCACCTCCTTGTTGAGGCTACACTTATGCGACGTTCCTATGTAGCGTGAACTGAATTCTGCTCTTATTGTCTGCCATACAACAACACAAACTTGTCTGTACAACTAACAACATGAGATGACGGTCAGCAGCGCCTTAAGACCAGGCTCCACATACCGCTTGACAGTTACAAGGCTTAGACAGCAACACACACACATACAGCTATGTTGTTGCAATGTTGCACTTTGCCGTCAAACGCGCCTACCTACATTTATATATTATATATATTCTGAACATGTAACTACTTCATTTGTAGTGCAGTTTCTTTTACTACCAACAACTAGTGGCTATTTGGTTGGTTTTCTTGGCGTTTTTCATGATTTATGATGGGCAAAATTAATGTTGTTGTGTTGACGTGAAATTGCATTAAATTAGAAAATGAAGGGGTGATGTTGATGGTGGCGGTGGTGGTGCGCACTCACTGTTGTTGTTGGCATGATTGGTGTTGCTGCGATTTGTTGTGCCGCTATGAAGTAGTTAGAGCCTGTAACAACAGCAATGCTTATGAAATTGCACTAACAATTTTTTTAATATTGCCATTACAGACATACATGCAAGTATATATACTATATATATATATATATATATATATATACACAATATATTTGAACGATTATGGCCAATCTAATAAATATATGAGAAACACGTTCTTGCACAGAAAAGGCTATTAGTTAGACACCCATTCAACGCAGGCTTAATACCATATAGTTATATTTACCACTGCATACAGTATGTATAAAAAGTATGCGCTCGTGTGTCGGCTCTTAAGGCCAGTTGACTTTGCTTTTGTAGTTGTGCCGACCAGGCATGCAATTTCTTAAGTTTTTTTTTCTGTAATGCAATAAGCAAGCCTACATGCATATATGTATGTATGTTTCTGGCATATATATGTATATCTGGGTGAGTACCTTAGTGGTTATTCAATTTCTAATCAAAGTGCAATTTAGCTACAAAGACTGATTAAGTAACTAAGCATTAACTGCAAAAGGTGCATGGAATGCATAGCACGAATGGCGCGATTCGATTGCAAATTCTTCGGATGGTGTGGTGTATACTCGTTAGTTAGTGGTTAGTGGTTTTTTAATTGGTGTTACGGTTGAAGGCGATGCTCTTTTTGGACTACATTCACCTTAAAGGGACTACGTGAGCTGCTAGATTTTGCGTCACACTAAATAAGTAGACACTGACTACTTGAAGTTGTGATATTTTTTGTTCGAATTTTCGTTATTTCGTAATCAGAAAAGGCTAAAATGGCTTAATATTCACGTTCCTAAGAAATTCATTGATATTCAGCTATAAATAATACAGTATTTCTATAAGTAATAGTTATTTTCATATTTAGTATGCCTTAAATTATATATACAACCCTATTGCGTACCTATAATATAGCGCATATAGTTGACATTTGTCAAGCGTATACCAAAATATACATTACGAGTGTATATCGGAAACCTTTCGCAGGCAACTGAATCGGTAGTCACTATTTTGTATATATTATTGATGACTATCAACTCTTGTTTTAGTACGCAGAAATGTCAAAATCAAAAAAACCGTTTTTGTGCAGTTGCCTACACTACAGTGCAGATCTGAGAAATATTGCCTAATTTTATAGGCTTCTAAAATATTTAAGCACAGTGTTGTTAATTGCATTTTCAAGTATGATGGCTGTGGTAGCCATCCGCAAAGCGAAATTCGCTTGTAATATCCAACGCAAATTTAACAGCAACTATAATACTCCTCTCTCAGAGCCAGCTTTTCCTTTTATTTCACTTATTTGCTCTTGAATTCAAAGGAAACTCCATTACTCAGCGATTTAAAATCCATACTCTGTTACGTTATGTTACTAACCTCAAATTAGTTAAAACAGCAGCGCTTTCACATATTCCTCTCATAATTTTGACTGAGCGCTACCGCAATACTATCAATCACGCAATCATCAAATGCCTCGATTGGCTCAACTTTATTGCAGTAAACACTCGCTCAAGACCAAAGAAGCCATAATCTCTACCATTGATCTCATCTGCCTCCATATTTAAAAAAAGAAAAGAGCTTACTACGAAGTTCGCGTCGTCTACGACGCTTATGAGCTTTATCCCTCTAGCCCAGCTAACTAATACAATCTACTTCCTTATTTAGAGCGCAACTTTCTTAGCACTTGACTTTGACTTAAATCTGGCTGATGGTCGTGCTGCTATTATATATATGGTATATGGCGAATAAGAGTCACTTATGGCGGAGCAAGATCTACTAGAATATTACGGCTAATACTAAACTGTAAAGATTTAGTTAAGTAAAATTTTTACTCTCATCCTTCTCTTGTGTCACTCATATGCTCGTTATTTTTAGTTTATGGTTTATGATTTTGAACAGGTTTAAACAAATATGCATAACTTTAGATAAATGCGTGTAATAATCTTTAATGGCTAGAAATGGCTTTGCTTTTTTCTTTAGTCTTAAGTCCTTTTTAGATTGACACAGACCACAAACTTAGCTCTCTGCTTAAAGTCTTAAGTAAATGCAGCAAAACTTTAACGCTGTTGGAAACCGATTATATAATGAGTGGACATGTCTTAATAATGTGTATGTACGTGTATTAATACTTATGAATATGAATGAGTGTAACAAGCTTACCTTTATATGGTGAAATAATGAAGTGTCAGCTTGTCAATGATGGCTGCTGCGGGCAAATCTTCTACCATCTAATGGCACACAACTAATGCTGTCTTATACTCGTATTTTATCGTTTTGCTTTTCTTGTCACTTAAACTTTCCTTCATTGTTGGCAGCAATTTATTCTTTATCTTGTCTGCTTAGTATTAGTATTTTGTCTTTTGTCTACGCATTTGTGTTAGTTCTATTGTCCTTGGACACTTGTGCTCTGTGTGCTGTTTGTCAAAGTAGCGAAGCTGTGGAGAGAAAAAAATGAGACTGCTACAAAAGCTGCTAAGCTGGAAATGAAAGCTTGTTTATGTTATATTATAATAATATAATGAGTTCTGTTGATAAAGTTGTATCGTGAATTTCGCAAACATTATTTTTCGGTAAGAATGAAAAACCATGAAAAAATCTTTTGGGATGCTAAGTAAACATTTTAGAATTATATAGTTAAAAAGGTGTGTTGTGAGCTCCGTCCTTTCTTTGCAAGATCCATAGATCCAAGTTAAGCAATAATTCTTTCCTTTCTTCTTGTCTCCAATAATACTTTTTTTCTTTACTTTGCTCAAACCTCCTATAGAATAACAATTATTTTACTCTAGAAAAGGCACTGACAGGAATACTAATAGTTGGTACAAGTATTGTTCAAAGTTTTGAACTGCCAAAATGTCTTCCAAACCGAGGATATTTAATTAAATGCTGAAATAGTTGAAGTTTTCAGTAGTTTTTGCAGTTCTCATGTCTTAATGAACCATAGAAACCATATACAAGAATTGAAATTTCTATATACTGTTCGGAGAATTTTATCATAGAAAAGTTTCATGTAACCGTAGCCTCACAAACCAGTAAAGAAATCAACCATTGTTCGGCTGTTCTGTTACGATTTCAGCATTCCTTTCTTTCATGGGTTAGGGATCCGCGAACGAAGCATGATTTTCTTCGGTAAATGAAACCAACTTTTGTTTCCAAAATTGGTTCGGAGTTCTTTTTAACTGGAGATTCGCAATTAACACACATAATTCGGCTGCTCTGTTACGATTTCATTATCTCTCTCTTTAATTTTTTAGGTATTTAGGATCGGTAGCATAGAAAGGTAAAAACAGATCTTTCACTCGACATACAAAAATTACGCGCAATGATATATTATATTATACCTCACAGAAACATAGACAATGACGAACCGAGATGCGAAAGAACATTTCTCCGCATGCTCTTTGGAGCCGTCCGCGTGAGTGATGAGTATTGAAGAAGACAGAACCACGAATTGTATAAGTTCAACGGCGACATGGATAAGTATAAACCAACGTATTTGCTGGTTAGACCATGTCGTATGCATGGAAGACAATGCTCCAGCGAACAAATCTTTCGATTCGTGAACCATGGGGGGACAATGGAAGCGACTATGCATCCAATGTAAAGAACAAGTCCATAGGGACCTGTCTGTGCTTGGGATGAACAATTGGGCTGTACTTGCAAAGGATAGAGGCAATGACCAAGTTTTGTGTTCTCGGCCCAGACCGACCCACTATAGTGCTAAAGAAGAAGAAACCATTGAAAGCCTGGTAAGTGGTTCTAACTGGAGACGCTTTGAAGCGCTTATTTAAAAACTGGGTGTTTAGTTAATTAATTTTTTTTTTTGTTTTTGCTGTCAGTATTCACATGAGCAATAATTATTTCCTTGATACTTTTGCTTTCTATGTACAGTCAGCGTCCGATAATTTATTTCACGGCATACATTTTTTAACATATTCCAAAGCCCATGACAAATTAGCGCTTCCAGCCACACCTTCGGGCAAATGAAGTGAATTTGTAGCGGCAACGGTCTGTCTACCTCTGTAATGCGAAAAGGCCATAATTTCAATGAATTATAATCAATTTACGTCGCAGTCAATAAATGCATGCAGACTGGCGAAAAGTTTTAATGAAGCAATAAAATTGATCAAATCAATCCAGCGACGCGCCCAAAGTACGAAATGGCATAAAAGAAAAACGCACAAAAAAAAAATTGCGCGGAAAGAGTGCAAATGTAAGCAAAGAAGTGTACATAAAGCCAACCAGGAAAGGAATTGGCAAGTAAAGTAATGAATAAAACCACATTATTATGAACGCGCAAACCACAAGCAATCAACTGGCACAACAACAAAACGCGGAGCTGCTGGCTGAGATCCGGTTTTATTTTTGAGCTGAAAATCTGCAAGAATGTTTTTTGCACGATTTGCTCTACACCTTAATTTCTTGCATGTGCGTAAATTTTATTTTGCATTTTTTTTTTGGGTTTTGGTTTATTTTTTTTTTTGAAATTTTATTGTACGCAAACTCGTGTCACAGACACGCATTAAGTGCTCTGAGTAAATTTTTTTGTAAGTGGTTTTGGTTTGAAGTTTAGGTTTTCGCGGCAAACAATGCTCAACATTGTTTGGCAATAATTTTTTGATGTCATAGATATAAAGTTCTGAAAAAAAAAACGTTAAAAAATTTTGTAATAATTTACACAATTATTTTGTTTGATTTTTTGTATTGGTAGTAGTAATTAACGGTTAATAATTAAAAATTTAATTATTTTAATTTAAGTTTTACTATTCTCTGTATGCCAGTTTTTTGGTTTTGTAATACAAATTTTCATTTAAACTTCGCAAAAATTTATTAAGTACCAAAACCGCGGAAGCAAAATCTTTAAAAATCGATAAAAATATGTAAAAATATTAAACAATGTTTCTATCTCTGTGCATGTTTTTGCTCGTAAAAACAACTTAACTCCTGCAATTCAGTTAATTTTTATTTTTGCCCTTTAATTTGTAAACCTTTTAATTATACCACTCGTTTGCCTTTTATACCTTTTTCTCGCTACCTTGTTGACCTCAAAAGCTTTTTGCAGTTTCTTTTAGTCACTTAAGTTGCATAGCATTTCACCTGGACCGTAGGCTATTTACTTTATCTCAAATTATGCTCCTCCGTTGTTTCATTCATTCGTTTCATTTTATTAGCAACTTTGTTGGATTTTTATTTTCGCCCATAAAAGTGGCATGCATTTTCGAGTAAAAGGATAAAAATACAGAAATATACGCCAAGACCTTGCCAAATGCTGGACAACTAAAAAAAATACAAAATAGAAGGAAGGTACCAAACATGAAAACAGAAATGAACCAGATAAGCAACAAGAAAAAAAGGAGCTAAACGCTGCCAAAATGCTGGTGCGCGCAAAGTGAAAAGCGTAGTACCGAGAGACAAAAGGTAAATTAAAGCAACGGCAATGCCGATTCACCAAACCCAGCAACAAAACAACTAGCACAAACCGTTGGTAGCAAACTACATGAAATGCTCGTGAAATGACGAAAATGAAATAAAAAATTGTCCAACAAAGAACAGAGAAAAAATCTGCAAAGTTGCCATACAAAAAAAAAAACTACCGATCGTAAAAAAATTAAAGCAATAAAAGTAAAATAATGCACGAACTTGAAATTTAGATTTCGAGCGTAAAATGTGTGGGTGCCGAGTGAGAGACGAATGCGTACAAGTCATTGAGACAATATTGTTGTTGCTGCAATAGTACAGCAGCGGCCGTGCGGAGGGCACGTGGCAGCTTCTGTTGTTGTTGTAGCTGTTATTGTTACTGTTGCTGTTGCAATGCAAAGCAGCCACGACCGGTTGCAGCAGCCTCTGAGTTGTCTACTGCTCCACACACACACACTCACACAGATTTATTTCATTGTCCGTTTGTGTTGTGGGTGCATTGTTAGAATGCGAAATATATATGTACATAAAGTACATACATACATATATATATATATATATACATACAAATATATGTGTGTGTATGCGCTTCTGTGCGCCTTTGCTCCAACCAGACAAGCTCAAAAGGTACAAATGGAAATCATACTACTACAAACTACGTCAGAGCGCATAGTAAAACTGGGCAATTTGTGGGCTGAATTGGCGTTGCAATACCGGCGCGAAGTGAAGCGGTGACTTGGCTGGCTTGTTGTATGATTTTTTAGAAGAGAATTTGTGTAGCAAAAAATGTGGTAAACAGAATTTTGTTGTTTGGTTGCTGACGAAAAAGTACTGCAGAAGGCAGAAAAACAATTTAATTCGGCAATATGTCTGTGTTGGTTAATGCTTAGAGTTGCCACAGAACCAGTAAGCATTTCTCTAAAATATTGCTAATTTGCGATTATTGTGAGTTTGTGTGTTGGACCTTTAAGTACATATATGTATTTCGTGTAACCTAAGGATTGGCTTAGTTTAATTGTTTATAAATTATTACAAAATATTCATAAATGTTTTTCTACCACGCTAAGCCTCCGTTGGTCTTGTAAATTATTCCAATCTCCAGTGAATCTAATCTAACAGATTTTAAACCTCAAAAGTGACGCAAAAAGCAAAGCTTAAAGATTCAGAAACAACATTTGGTTGACAGCTTTCCATTTTGCGGCTTATTAACCGGAAGAACTATCAATTAGGTGCTAAATTTTTGCTTTCGAAATCTGTAGGAGCTCTCTCTTATTAGTCCAGATGGTTTTGACTTAAGATGACTGCATTCGGAGATATCTAAAATTCGTCAATAATTCTCTAAAACAAGTTAGAATGTAATAACTAAGTCTACGAGCCACTTATCGAGAAAGTTTTGTACCGGTTTCAAGTAAAATGACATGTTTGCTTCAGTACTATGCTTCCTTTAACGTCTCTCAAGCCCACTTAATTACAAATAACCTAGTGGTTAACTAAAAACTTTCCAGCGGATATTAAAAATGAGCACACAGGTGCCACAGTTTTATTTTAAATATATATCTAAGTGCCATGGATACTGTTTTATTTCAAAAATTCATATGGTAAAACTCATACGCTGTGGCTGCTTTAACAATCAAATAAATAAAAAGTTGATATTTTGTGTAAAAACCTTCATCTCCGCTGGCAGCCCTTTTTCGCAAAAGTCGTGCGCGTGAGTACCCTAAAATGCAATCCACTAAATATGTCAGTGCCTGCAGTTGTATTAACGTGCACTGAAAAGTGCATTGCTGCAAATAATGCTGGACGCTCAGCCAACGACGAATGCAGCCGGCTTTGTGGCTTTATCGATTTTTCATACCTTCAGATATCTGCATGCGTATGAGTGAAGCTGCAAATGCTTCTAGATATATAGTATATACAAGTATATACATATGTATGTGTATATAACAGAAATTCTGTATAGTTTTTTCAGCGCAAAAACTAGTTTGTTCGGTCGTATGTTTGAGCTGCTCTTTTTGGAACTTTTGAGAACAAAAGCAAAGCAAAATGCGCAAAAAAAAATTTTAAAAAGCACAAAAAAACAAAAAAAAATTAAAAAGCGCACAAAAAGCATAAATAAGCGCTTCAAAATCAAACTAAAACCAAAAAAAAAACATAAAGCAAAAAGCGCTTGAAGCAAAAACGTAGTGTAGAATAGAAGCAGCAAAGCTATCAAGTAAATTTATATCACACGATTTATGGCGTTCAGAACTTTACCAACGTCAACAAACCGGTTCTGCTTTCGGCTAGACGAATTGAATAATTAATGCTGATTTCTGCGTTTCTGACCTTTCACAAATTCTGATTTTGTTGTTGTTCGTAGCTGTGTTTCTAAGCTGTTTTCTATGGTTGTTGTATCGATTTGTTTGTTGCCAAGCCTCTTAGCCGCTGCGGATGCAAACAAAATACTGAACTTTGAGTTGAAAATAATAAAATATTATAGATGCTTTAAAAATTTTTCATGGCTATGTATTTACTGCACGGATTCACAAGTTTTTAGTAATGTTATTGTTTTTTTGTGGTTTTTATGAATAATAAAAAGGAAGAATGTGATAAATTGTTAGTAGAACTATCAAGTATTGTAAAATTAGTCAATACTCTTTTGGGTTTTTTGCTGTTTTTTATTTAGGAGTAACAGTTGGTTTAATAATTTAGCTTCTTTCCATTTTTCCAAGCAACTAACTGTTTAAACAGAAAGACATAACCGTTCATTTAATAGCTATGTTCCGTATATGCTCTTTCATATAGTTCGAGACTCGAAATAATTTTAAAAGTGGAGTTATAAAAGCTTTAGCAGCACAAGTACGTATTAAATAGTACAATAATTTTATGAAAAGTTTAGTGTATATAGTTTATACTTTCAAAGACAGTCGCTTAAAAATCGCATGCCACTAATGAATCTAATTTCTTACTTAAGAGGTTACATATTCTTTTTCAAACACTTTAAGTCATATTGCATGTTTTGGAGTTAGGTGTTTCTATAAGAGTTAGGTATAGGTGCGATATCGCCGAGGTAAGTTTAAAAATCTTAACGAATGCCGGTCGTAGAAGCGTCTTCTTAACCTTTCCTTTTCAACTCGTCCAAATTTGTGACACTTAGACTTTGAATGCCGCAGAACTAGCGAAGAAAAAAAATAAAACGCATACGCAAATTTTTGACAAATTCAAAGCGTTTTGTCGATGCCTGAGATGCAACACTAGCACTTTTCTAGGCTTCAGCTGCTTAAGTGTGTTGCGCATCTTGGAGATCAGTCATAGAACCTAACCTAACTATTTCTTATCATCATCTTTTGGACAAGGTATCCAGCTTCCAACAACCTCGTGCTCTTTTATTGCAAGAAGGAAATATTTTAATCAGATTCTCAATTCGTTAACGCACTTCGGTCCAGAGAGAGATCGATCTTTATTGGGAGCATACATTGCTGATGACTATATCCGATGCGTGTTTGTATATTTTTTCTGTTAAGTAGTGAACTCTTAAGTAATAAACTTACTCAGAAACCAAAATACTAAACGTTAAAGAAAATTCCAATGCTTTCGCTACGCTTCTAACAACACATACTGATTTAATGCACTCTTCGCAACGTGAACTCGGTGAACCTAAATATTTAAATCAGCCTGAGCAAGCAACAAAGCAATTTTGCACTGTCACACTAACACAAAGAATCAGCCGAGAAGGTGGCAATAAAAAACGAGCAAAAAAAAAGGAATGAGGCAAAAACGAAGTCAAACCAAATGCAAATGCAGGCAAATGTGCATAAACTCACACCCGCCACATTTGGGGGCAAGTTCGAGGTCATTGCATGCTGCAGCAACAGCAGCAGCAACGTAAACAAAACCAACAAGCCCAAAACCAACAATTGCTATACAAACAATACTAGGAAAAGCAGCAACTGAGCAAATACTACAAAAGCCACCAGCAAAGAAGTTAAGCACGAGCAAACGCAAGGGGAGCGGCAGCGAAAGGAAGGTGGAGAAAATTTCGTCAAGGAGCCAAAAGCCGTAGCAGGCGAACAACTGAACGACCAACGCGCGAAACTGGTGTGAAAACAAAGAGAAATCATGAAAAATGTGCAAGAAAAAACAACAACAACAAGGTCTGTCCATTGTACACGAAAGAAACGCTGAAAGTGTGTAGTAAAAGAAAAAAGTCGCAAATAAAAACCATTAAAAGAAAGCCACTTTATACGGGCGCGCTGAAAAGGTGTAACAGCTGAAAAAATGATGCTTTGAAAAAAGGGCATTAAGGGCACAGAGGTGCGCGTTGTAGGTGGTGCGGCTGAGCGAATTGGATCAACGTCGTGCAAAAAAACAAATGAAAATAAACTAAGATAGACGGGAGACACAAGGGTCAGTTTGCGGATAGGACCATAAAAAGTACGCTAAGGCAAGTCGAGTTGTTGCTTGCGTTCGCAAAAAAAAAAAAAGATTGATGATCTCGTTCAAGGATATCACCGTCAACGCTTCAACTACTGGCAACAACGACAACAACAAAAGCGATAAAACACCAAACTGTCGCCAGCCAAGTCGTCGGCGGCGGTTGGAATGCAGTAAACAACAATAAAATGCAGGCGCATTGGTCGTTGAAACCTCAGTTTCACTTACAGGCGGCAGCGTTAGTAGGGTGTGTGTGTGTTTAGGCGATATTCGTGCTCAGCTTTTTTAGTAGTGAAAATAAACTTCATTGTGCTCAATAAAAAGCTGGTGAACTGGCGTACTTGCCTAAACCAAAAACGAGCAAGAAAAAACGTTAACTTTGGTCGCACCGAAGCTATAATACCCTTCATAGATACTAAGTTTCCTTACAATAACTAGATTTTGATATAATTTCGCGAAGATACCTCGTGAAATGAAAGAGTTTTCCATACAAGCACTTGATTCCGATCGTTCAGTTTGTATTGCAGCTATATGCTATAGTGATTCGATATCAGCCGTTCCGATAAATGAGAAGCTTCTAAGATCAATAATTTAAAAACTGAGGGACTAGTTCGCGTATATACATACATACGGATGGACGGACAGACAGACAGATGGATATGGCTAAATCTACTCATCTCATCATTTATGTATATATTTTATAGGGTCTCCGACATTTCCTTCTGGCTGCTACAAACTTCGTGACAAACTTAAAACAAACTGTTCAGGGTATAAAAAGGTGTGTAGCTATAAAAACCGTAAATACACACACATACGTACATCTATACATATATACATGTTATACATACATGACAGGGTTAAAGTTGTATATTTGTGGCACTGCAAATAAATGTGGTAAATGGGCAAAAAAAAAGGTTGTGCAATGCAACAACTCGTGGTTGTTTAAGTTGTAGCTCCACTCTTTTTCTTGCTAGCCAAAGGTCCTTTGACTGTGCCTCTATATTTATTTTTGTTTGCTAAGTATTTACTCATGCAAATGCAGCTAGATGTTGCCAGCTAGTTAACATGAATTTTGTGCAACAAAATTATTGCAAGGAAAACGAATTTTGGAATGTAGACATTTTTCTCTAACAACTTTTCAATGTGCAAATGTTGCACAACATTATTGCTAGATTTAATTTAAAAATTTTGACGCATATTGTATTATTTACTAAAGTTGAAATTGAAAAATTTAGAGCTTTTACAGCTGTACTGTTGCCAGCAACATTTTACGAAATGAAATATTTTGCAACATCAATATTTATCAACATGTGTCTACTATTACCAAAATTGCAACCCGATTTTTAATATTTCGGAGATCGATTTCTCTTTCAAAACTAAGCTTAATTTTATATTGATTTCAAGCGCTATTTTATATATTTTAAGTCTTAAGTTCAAGACTAAGCTTAATTCACATTGATTTAAAGCACTTGTCGTTATTTGTATTTTTTCCTCGTAGGTCTTGGTTGAGTCTTTATACCAATAAAACAAGTATGGTAGATTAAAGTGTATTACTTAGACCGAATTTATAGATTAAATCACTTGATCCATGACTTAGACACTTTTTAGTGAACAGCATGATAATTTAGTTGAATAATTCCTATCCGCTTTATTTTAGAAATCAATTACTCCTTTTCAGGCTGTCATGTGATATATTCTCTGCATTGAGTTGCTGTCGTAGCTTCTCAGATGTATGGAGATTCCTAGTAGGATAAAGTGGAAAAATCCTTTCGCAGAATTACTTAACTACGATGCTCCTGAATTACTGTAAGCTTGCTTTAAGAACTGTATATCCATTATTTTTATCAGAAAGTGTATGACCCGTAAGTGCATCAGACGGTATGTTCTATTAACCAATCTGTCTTTTAAAATAGCATAGCATAGATCTTCCTATCATTTAATGGAGACGGTTCAAACGGCAGTCGGATCTACTTTACCGGAACAGATACTGGGATGATTTTCTGTTGCTGTAACAAAAACAAAGCTACTTTATAAACTTTATCATTTTTTTCCGGTAAAATGTTAACAAACTAGTTTTTCTATTAAGTGAAGCTTTACTTAACCGATTTTAAAAACCACAAATAGAAAATCCGGCCAAAAGCTTTACGCATCTTCAAAAATTAACAAAATCCGCTGCAGTTATTTTTTCAGTTATCGAACACAGTAAGCTAAACTTGAATACTTCGATTTAATTTAACGCCTCGCATTTCTTCGACGCAGGAAAGGAAATAAAAAGCAAATTTGCCATTAATATGCACATCAGTAATGTGGCAACTCATTTTCTGCGGTTATCCGCCTCCAGCGTTCGTTTTATGCCTGTATAATTTTTTCCGTTTTGTTGATTATTCCTTTGCCGCGCGGCTACATACTTTTTTTTTCTCATTTTAATTTATTTTTTATTTCTTTTTCTCAACGCGCATCACATTTTAGCTCCACCATTCGTTTGTACGCCATTCAGCTGCTCTTCTTTGTGTTTTAATGAGCATGAGCTTGAGTTGGAAGCGAGCGCGCGTGGGCGTAAACGGGAAGCCCGACGCGCTGTCACTTTGACAGTGACAAAGCGTGTCGTTGCCGCCACCGCCAACCGAACTGTTGTGATGCCTCAACTTCACTGCCACAAGTCCGCTTCTGCAGCACTCTGTCCTTGTATGATCTACGCGCGCTGAGTTAGACGAATGCCTGCCTCGGCTCAGTTGTTCCTCTGCGATCCCATGCACTTTTTATAAGTACATTGGTGCGTGGAGCTGTTATTGTGCCTCATCACATTGCTCATCATTTGCAAAGTTGGCGAATCGCCTCCAGTGCCGACGGCCGTGTAATTCACAGTCAGCGGCGCTGAAGTGAAATCTTTGTGGAATTTTTTTCTTTTTTGACTTGAGAACTACCACGTTCGGTTGGGTTTTACGTGGTCTCCTCAACGCAAGCGTCGTTCTTTTGCATTTTTCTGCTCGTTTAACAAGTTTTTTTTTATTTCGTACTTTAAATTTGTGTGTTGTTCTTTCAATTTCTTTGTCACTTTTTCGTTTCTCACAATCGCATTCTAGTCATGTTTAGCTGAGTATTTTCTTGCTTTTGCTGTTGTTGTTTTGATTGTGCTCCAGGTTTAAGTGAGTAGTTTTTATTTATGGAATATTTTACATTTTTTGTGCTATTTTGCCCCCAAGATGGATGTGTGTCGTTATAGTTTTTGTTTTGTCTGTGTGGTCACGCAGCTGATCAAAAAGCGCAAGTGATTTGCCATTACCACAAAGAAAAAGCGAAGGAATTAAGGTAGTAAGGAGAAAGAATAATGTTGTGCGGGTACAGAAATGAATATATAAACAGACTTTCTCACTCTGATACAAGTTCCACATTATTGACGACTTACACCGTTTATTCTTATATCTGAAATTGTACTTACTCTTTGTTTCTGACATCAAAGGGTTTCATATCGAAATTAAAAAAGTCATTGTTTATTGGAAAAGTAAGAAGAAGACAGAAACATTAGTATTCAAAGAGGACAGTAAGAAGAAATCTCTAGTTTGTTTTTGGTAGAAAATTTCTCATTTATATTGAATCGTGGAATAGTCTTAGGCGTGCTGTTTTCAATGCTTACGAAGGTTCGCATACTTTTTGAAACTACTACTACCATTATACCGACCATACACAAGGCTTGCTTTATATTTTAAAATTTGCTTTAGGAAGTTATCTTGTAGCTGAAAATAGTAGAAGCCTTTTAATTTAAATACTGCTGATGATTCGATGCTCAAGGCTAAAACTGTTGAAAAAGTTAAGCTAATTATTTTTGAGATAATTATTTTTTACGAATGATTCGAAACTGGCTGGTATGGCCGTAAGCGTCTTTCTACAGCTAGTTTCAGGAAACGGAAGATTAATAGCTCTAGCGATTTAAAGCGGTTGAAGATGACAATATTTTAGAGATAGTCAAGTGTCGATGAGATCATTAGCAACGATATACTATGGCATTCTGATAAATTTTGTAGCGATGGCGTTGTTAATTTTGATACTTTGGTGGACCTATTAAAACTTACGGTTAATCGTTGACAGAAGGGCGTTGAACCACCTAATATAATCTTTGACTTTTTTGTACACGTAAGATGGCTCTGGCTATGGATCGGATCAGTATACGAGAGTCTCCGAATTTTACGACAAATATCACTCTCTATATCAAAGAAGACGTCCGCTAACAAATGGTATATCAGTGGAAAGGCATAAAACAATATGAAACGCCGAACTCATGCTGTTCTTCACTAATCTAATAAGTTCGGAGCCTATGACGTATCTCTTGATACAAGGTAACAAAAGATGCTGGGTCACAACCAGTTGGCCTACTGAAATAATCACTGTATATAAATAACTGATACATTTGAAAAGATTCTAATAAAGCCTAAAAAGTCAAGATCTCATTTGTAAGATATTTATGTAGCTGACGGAGTTTAAACCCAACTTCGGCATACTAAAATAGTACAAGTATGGACCGGGCGTGGTCGAAAATGATGTGTGTAGCGTGTGCGGTATGAATCGTACATACTCTTAATAATGGCAGTATATTTTTAGAAGATTTCCCTTTCTGAAAAAATAGTGTGTCTCATTAAGTTGCACTTCACTGTTATTTCTGCTGCATGAGCCCTTTCGTATTGTTGCCTTTGCCTTATGCAAAACTTTTTTTGTGCGCTTTTCGCTTACACACGCGTTGTGCACTTTTGCTTCATGTGTCTTGGGTTGAGTTTATTTTTGCAGCTGCCAACGCGAAAACAAAGACAAAGCTGCGTGAATATATGGATATACGATGCCCATATAGGTAGTACTGTGATGTTGCCACAACGACGGTCAAGGGCGTTTAGTTTTGAAGACACAGTTACGCATGTTGTTAGTCGCATATGCATAGCATTTACACAAGGCACAAGAACAAACGGACAGACATATGTAACAGCACAACCAACCAACACGTAGTAGCACTGTGTAAACAAAGTATGTAAGTGCGACTTTGACTTTGCGCAGTGCCCAGCGCCCTATGGATATGTGCGTATGTATTTGAGCGCCTAGGTAAATCACACTACTCCCACCCGCGTCACAGCCACTCCTCCACTACATGGTTTCTTTGCTTTACTTGTACCTCGTACCACTTCGCTGTTTATTTCAACTACTTTCGTCGTGCCGTTTTCTCCTTTGTCGTGCCTCTTTAAATGACTCCACTGATGCCTTACACACTGAGGCCAGAAGTCACCCTCTTCGTCTATGCACGGATCTTACGCTTTGCATGTTGGCGTTTGCCTCGACCAGAATGCCATATGTAAACAACCAGGTTGGCGTAAAAACAAAATGTTTACGTTGTGAGCAACAAGAAAGCAGAACTGGTTGCAATTGTGACTTGTTGCAACATCAAAAGCATCAAACACGATTTAGTGAAATTTTGTTTTTGCAATTGATTGTTATTGCTATTGTTGCTGCTGCTGTTGTTGTTGACTTGATTGCGTTCTTTTTCATTATCCATAATCACTTTATTTGCAGCTGAATGCGTTGGATTAGCTTTATCGCGAGTTTATTTCGATTTTATTATGTGTGAGCTCGTGTCTGTGCATGTGTGTGTAAGGCCAAAGGCCGACTGATACAAGCGATGAAGGAAAACTGTTTGAATCTTAACAGCACAGTTCCATTTTTTTGCTGAATGAATTTTCTCTCACATTGGTGGTGGGATTTGAGGTCAAGATATATATTTTTGATTTCTTAATGCTTGGACACATAGGAGTTGTTGAGGCTTCAAATCTCAAGCATACATACACATACTCACTTTGTAATTTCCACCCTCTGCGAATTAGCGTCTTCAATCACTCTTCCTTCCAAGAGTGTTTGTTTTAGCTAAAATGCTTGATTCTAAAGCAAAAGGTTTTTTTGTGTATTTCAAGCTTCAGTTTCAAGCATATTTTAAGCTTTTCTACTACAAATAAAATTTCGTTTCATCACTGACTCATTATAAAAAGTGGTCTTTGACCATTCGTTTTAGAATAAAATCAAGATATTTCAAGAAACTCACGAACTACCTTTCAGCCCTCATTCTGACTTGTTTAGTAAATGAAACGGCTCTTGAAAATAAGTGTCTATGTCAATAACTCTCTCCTTCGTAGCTAAAAATACGCTTGCTAATTTCTCGAGGAAGTCTTCAATGTTTCTAGAGATCCTCAGATACAGGCACAGAATTTACTTTTCTATACCATTGTTTGTTCCATAGACGGCAAAATCTTTAATCTCGGTCTTTCTTCTTCGCTAAAAAATCTACCAATGCTCCGCATTTGCTCTTAGCGTAACATAATATTTCATTATATATAGATGGACCGGAACTATACGAAAATGTTACTTTAATATTTCTAATAACGCTGCAGTATGCAGAAAGGAGCATGATATGAATATCTCGTAGCTATCTGAAAAATACTAAAACCTTGTAGTATTCTCTATTGAATATTACTGCAAAGAGAGCCAAACACTTGAGTGGTAAAATATACTCGTTGGTTTTCGAAAAGAATTACATTTTGCTGCTCAGCTTTTGTTCTTTTAAAATATATGCTGATAGATGAATTTTAAGATTCCGTGGTCATTATCACATATTTGTGCTCAAAATTAAGAACACATGCGATTTAGTGAACATGTTTGGGCTCATAATTGGCCGCGCTTATCAATCTTTCTTACAATATGTAACAACAAGAAAATCCATCAATAATTAGAAATAATTTGTCGGCTTCACCTGTTTTTCCATACACTAGCAAATGTCGGCTTATACTGGAAACAACAATAGCTCAGCAGCCGTCAAAGATGCGCCAAGTGGCGAAATGCCAACTGAGCGCGACAAGCTGACGTTGAGCTGCAATGTGAAAATGTTGCTCCAACCAGCAGTGACGACGACCAGCACAGATTAGAAGTGATCCTGTTTTTCGTGATAGCGTTGCCAATTTAATTACACCGTGGTAATTAGTGACAATAAGTAAACGCTGGCGGCGCTACCGCAACGTCGCGCGCAAATGTCCGTCAATCAGTGAAGATCGGCTTCTGTCGCTGCCGCTGCGGCGGTTGTGTTGCGAAACGACTTGTCGGCGTGCAAATGTTAGTTTTCACTGTCATAATTTCAATTTATGTTTACTCATATTTTTCGGTCGCTTAAAAGTAACCAGTGTAAGCTCAGCTTTTGGTAGCAAGCGCGCGCCGCTTTGGTGGTACAAAATTTATGCGGCGCTCGCGCATTTGCTTGAGTCTCGCGTTCATGTACCAATAACACAACACAAACCAGTTGATGGCGACAGTGTTTTGGCTGGGCCACTTACCGGTTGTTCGGTTGATGTTGAGGATCACCTACTTGACGGAGATAGCTACAAGTATCTGTTGGTTGTTAATTGCGCTGATAATCGTACCTCTTTCATCTTTCATCTACATTTCCCCAACAATTTACATAAGTACACCGACGAGTTAGAGTTCGAGTTCGAGTATGAATCTTCATTTTTATTCCTTGAAAATCGCTCTCACTGCATTCGTTTCAGTCGTTTCAGCGGCGATCGTATGTTAGTGCTGGTAATTTGTTAGATGTACCCATAAGATACGGTCAACTATTGCGAAAGCAACTGTGGCAACTTGTGCAAATAAACCGATTGGAGGAATCGGAGCGGCGGCCGGAATTGTCAGGCGCTCGAAATACTTGTTTTTTGCATTTTTAGTTTATGGGCATTCGTTTTGGCTCATTTGGCAAACTGAATTGTATTTAGAGCGCATAACCACTGCAGCAGTGCTACCAGAAATATGCACGGCGCTACAATAACCAAATTAGTTTGACAATAAATTTATTTGAATTGCGAACGGAAAACGTTCAATTAATTAAATTACCATTATTTAGCTGATTTAAGGTTATATATGGATTAGAATGTATGGTATGTGGTAATGACTCTATTGGTAGCTGAGTATTATAGTGCCTTGGTTTGCTAACCTTAATTGAAGGTTTATCTATCTTATCTTTCGTAATGTTAACATTAATGGAATTATGACTGAGAAAGTATGGGCATGCGATGGCATATGTCACATACATATTTATATAGATTGATATATTCATCATGCATCAGCTAGAAAGTTAACGAATGTTAGTGCCGTGCTAAGTCATACGAAGACGATATTGCAAGTTTCTCAATCAGAAACAGATTCAACGAGCAATATGCTAAAAAGGCAAATGTGAACAGCGAGTCTTGAACCCAGATATAACAAAGCATGCCTGAAAGAGAGAGAGAGAGAGAGAGAAAAAGAGACCATCAAATGGTTTAAGCATCAACGGAAGTCTGAACCTTAAATCGGTTCATAAAAAAGCGTAGTTGGCATAACAACAAGCATTTAATTATCCTCTGGGGATCAGATTACAAAGATACCAACCTATATTTCTACCTGTCGGACTCCAAACGGAGCCTGTAGTCCTTCAATGAACTTTGTATCATCATCATGTTAATCATAGAAGTAGCTAGAAAGAGGCTTACTAACGAGAGAAAGAAATAGCCTTAAGATTATTAGAATGTAAATTTCTTCCAGGTCACGGCTGTGATTTCTACTTCTTGAAGTCGCATAAAACTATTAATAACTGAGCTCATCAAAAAAATTGTTGGATGTTTTAAGGTCGTGGCTGTATATTGAGCTTGGAACCGTTACGTAAAAAGTAACCTGCAATAAAAATATTCCAAAGGTCAAAGAGTGTAACTACTAGAGTGTAAAACTCTACACAACTGTAGAGAACAAGTACCAGCAAGCACACACAGGTTGTTTTGAGAGCGTGGCTATATACTGAGCTGGGATCTGATACGTAAAGGTAATCAATGGGGGCTGATTAGTGCTAGGACTCGCAATCTACAATTATTGGAGTGGACCACACCTGATAGCTCGAAGTTAGGTAGATTTTAAACCGTCAGTATCTTTGGATGAGTTATTTAATGTTGATGCTATTGAACTGAGTTTTGGTTCCCTTTGTTTGGCGAGGGCTTGAGTCTAAACAACTACCTAATCTCTTATTTTTTAAGCAGGAAGAGAAAGGCTTCTTATAAAAATGGGGCTTCATAAAAAGTTTGAATAATAAATTACTCTTAAATTGTATGTATATTTGCAATTGTATCAGGTTACTGTGGCAGGAGCCATATGTATGTTATGCACCCGTACATATGTGAAAATCGCAGCTTCGCTAAACCTGTGCAACAATCAGGCTCCCCTTCTTCAATACGAACGAGCACTTAAGGGATAAAATTAAATATTAAATATGAATAAAAGGGAAATGGAAGACAAAGCGCAACGACGCGAAGGATGGGGTGTTAAAAGGACAGCAGGGGAAATTTCACAGGCTGTCTGGCTCTAAAAGCAAAAACAGAAAAACAAGAACGCTAACAAAAGCAGCACGCTTAAGCGGAAGTATTAATACAAAAACATATGCAACAGCGTTGCTATTTATATTTGTATGCATAGAAAGAAGTGCACACATGCAACGCTGTGATTGTGGTGCGGAAATGCAATTTTTGACACACGACAACGACAACCACGCGGCTGCAGCACCCGCAGGCAGCAAGGGTGTACAAAGAAAAGCACTGCTGACGTTGATGGATAAACGAATGAAACTCAAAGTGCCGCCGCGACAGCAGAAATCAGCAAAAGCAGAAAATAAAAAAGCAAAAAAATTGGAAAAATAATATTGCAACAACAACGGCAACAACCTGCAGGCGGTAAACTGCAACGCAAAGCGAAGCGCTTGCACAGATCGGTGGGTGGGCGCAGCGTGCGGTGGGCGCGCGTTGCAACTGAATTTGTTGTTGATGCTTTTAAGCGACTCGCGGCAGGATGGGTGCTCGTTGACTTGACGGTTGAAGTGGGCCACTTCGTTTTCATATGCGAAATATGGCAACCACTTCAATTCTGAAGCATATTAATTAAAAACATTTTTCATTTAATAATAAAAAAATAAAAAAACAAACAACGGCACCAAAACAAATGCGGGCGAAACAGAAGAGGAGGAGCGCAAATTGTGCTGCAGCAAAAATAGAAAGTAAAAAAATTGAAAAAAATTAAAAAAATTACGTGCGGAGTAAAATGGCTTGGAAGTGATTAAAAAATCGGCAGCGGCTTATACCTATGTATGTATGCATGTATATGTATATGTAGTATATATAGAATGTAATATGCTCTATATAAGTATTGCACAGCGTTGCAATTAGTTCACGGTAGCAAAAAATTAATTAACTAGGCTTAAGAAAGACCAGTTTACAACTAGCACATACTGATAAAAATCGAACTAGTCAGAAAAGCATAAGCTTCTACGAGAGCTGAGGGAGAGAAAGAGCCAGAAAGTTGCACCACTTAAGCGTTTATTTTCAATAAAAAAAGAGCTCCTTCTAATTGCTATTCGTTTGAAACTAGTGTGGAAAATGCATGTAGTTTGTAATAAAAAAGACAGCTGGTGGACTAGTTGGAGCTTCTGCTCATACTATGTATATTAATACTAGTTCTAAAGTAATTCAAAACTAGTTGATATAACTGTATGGTCTTATGGTATGGCTGCACATAACAAAAACCGTACTATTTGGACAAGCATCAATTTTTTGGAGAGCTGTGTGAGAGAGAGATAAAGAGTATAAGAGAGTAAAATTATATCGACTATTAAACATTTTTTCAAATCCTGAGTAGGTCGGTTCTGAGTAAAATTTATCTCAAAAGTGTGCTTGAGAATATAGCAAACTTTGCACTAGTTAATTATGTAACCATTGTGAATTATTTTGGAATTAGTGTGATTTCGGTCAATATATAACAATTATGATTTCTGAAGGTCGCAGCATGGTGAAAAATATCGCCTGTTGGCATGAAAAACGGACAGTTTTTGGAATAGTCGTGCCTCCCGTTCATACCATGTTGATACTAGTATATAACTTGTTGATTTTATTGTATGGTTGTAAAGCACCTGTATGGCACATATGTATGTGGAATATCTGCTTCTGTGCATTATATACATTTAGCTATATGTATGAAAACTACATTTAAAAAATATATATAAATGAAAAAGTACAAAAAAGAATATCAATTTTTACGGCACTTGCAAAAATAGTCCAACTCAAATCTCCAAACTGACAGCATTGAACTGCAGCGGTAGCTTTTACTGCTTCAAACGCCATAGTCGACGCTTAATTACATTCTCTACCATCTGCAAATACAATACTGAAGTTGCAACGCAAATACACACACACACACACAGGCGAAATGCGAAATGCATTTGTGCCTCATCTGACCATGTGTATATCCTGTTGATGTCAACTCATTCCAATTTTCAACTGCTGATGAGTGATTTTTAGTGGCATGCGACGTGCTACACCTAGTGAGATTTTCCTTTGCATACATGCAATATAGTATGCTACAATAAAAACAAAAATAATTACAACAGCAATAGCGGCAGTTTTATCTATCGGCAAAATGTAGTTACTCAGTCAGTCAGTCCGTCACTTTGGCTAGTCATTCAGCTTGTCATGCAATTGGTCTGCACTCTTTTAGCCATTCAAGCCACTAACAGTACAGTCCGTCGATCATCTATTCACTCAAGCGTGCAGTCAAATGCGGCCATTTATCAATATTAATTATAATCCGAATGATGCCGCCAAATGCGACTACAAGCCATAGCCAAACTGGATGCTGTTGATATGTAAATGCATAGCCCTCTACATATATTTATAAACATACAGACACATTTTTATCTGTTTTGTGAGCTGCAAATGGGGATTGGCTGGATTTCATAGACAAACTGGCTATTAAGAACCGACAGCTCCAAAATGCAGCATTTCAGTGTTGCCATATGAGTGTGTAATACTTCGTATTAGAAGTTGTTGTGAGAATGCGGCGAAGATGGCTGGCCAGACAGGTTATTGTACGGTGGTGGATTTTATTTTGATGGATGCGTTTTAGTAGCGCGTCAAGGATTAGTTGATTGTTAATTGATTGATTTGTTTGCTTTCAGAGCTTTCAAATGTCTAGTATAGTGAAGCAGTCTTTGGAATTAATAGCGGCTAGATGTTTGGTCCAATTTTCTTTATTATTTGTGCTAAGTGTTTTTATATTAATAGAGAAAGTAGAGGAACCGACATATTTTAGCCGCTTCTAAATAGTTGGGTTTGTCAATAAGAAGAGGGAATACTGTTGAAAATTGCACAGAGGCCACCATGTACTTGTGTAAAGGATACCTAGACCTACATCTCAAATACAAAAAGAGAAAAATAGTTCGGCTATATATAGTTCCATGCTTATAAAGTCAGCTTATTATAAACCACCAAAGAAAGCCTTTAGTTTTTTAATGCATTTGTGTAGAATGCTTTCAAATATTTATATGCTCGCGAAAGTTTTCGCATCTACATATATATAGCAAAAACTTTTCAGACAGTTCTTCGTGAAGTTTTTTCTCCAGTAATTTTAGATCACTCGCTGAACTTTGCCTATATTATATATCGTACAGCTCATCGTTTCATCGACTGCGGTATTCGCCGTTGCCAATGCGCAAAAGACCATATATCATCCGCAAAACTTTTCTCTCGAGCACTTTTAACGCCGAATCATCAGATTTTGTCCTTGTCCATGCCTCCGCACCATATATAGTAGGACGGGAATGATGAGGGCTGACTTGTAGCGTTTTGTCTTGGTTCGTTGGGACTTGGTACACAGGCAAAATTAGCGAATCAAGAGACAGCGGCTACGCTGACTAGGTCATCTTGTCCGGATGGATGAGAACACTACAGTTTTGAAAGTATTCGATTCAGTAATCGCCGGTGGAAGCAAAGGAAGAGAAAGACCGCCACTCTGTGGGAGCGATCAGATGGGGAAAGACTTGGCTGCACTTGATATCTCTTATTTGCGACAAATAGCAAGAAGAATAAACAACTGGCGCGCTGACTCGCTGCTTGAGTCCAAAGGCACCAAAGGCAAAGGTCTTATATTACATCAACTAGCAGCGAGATCTGTGATTTCTCTACTTTAGGAGTACCAAAGGCTATCTGCAGCAAAGAAAAGTTGTGGGCTCAACACCCCTTTGTCCATGAGAAGGCAAAATGTATTCATAAGTACTCCAAAGTACGCTCTACTAGGTAAGCGGATTTCGGGAATAAGTGTAATTATTTAAACCTAAATCCATACTTTCTGAACGTCAAATCATCTATTTTATCCTACTGGTTCTATGCTGAGTATAAATCTGAAAAATATACTAATTAATTATTATAAGCCCATTATGGCATATCATAAATAGTTGGAGAAGCAGCATGCGTCTCAAATGGATCGCTCCGCTAAGCAGGCAATGAAATTATATTTATTTTTAAGAAGTGTTGAAAATAAATATGTGCATTGTTTTTGTTTATTGCCTATTCTTGTTATTATATTTTGTTCCACACCATTTGTTCGGACGCCATAAATGTGCGCTTTTCTGTATTCAATTAAACACATACGTCTATTGTTGTTATATATATGCGGCGGCGCTTGTCGGCCGGCCAGTCAGATGAGCGTGTGTGGAGTATGAATCACGCCTGTATGAGATGTGCCGATAAATGCTTGGCATTGTCGAACATACAAGTATGTATATATACTCACATAGCAAGTCTTGCGGCTGGTAATTACTATTTATATAAGTCCCATATTGTCTAGTGGTTAGGATATCCGGCTCTCACCCGGAAGGCCCGGGTTCGATTCCCGGTATGGGAAAAATAAATTTTTTGTTAAATATTGTATAATATATTTAGTTATAAATTTTTAATAATTTGTTTTTTAAATTAGCTTGTATGCTTTACTTACTCAATTGGATTTTATACAAAAATAAATTCAAAAATTGGCTTAATAGAACTTTGGATTATGCCATATGCCTTCTCACATACTCCACAAATTGTTTGATTCCCATATGACAGCCTACAGCTTACAAAAGTCTCATCTGCTACAGTATACTACTCACCGGACTGTCCATTACTGACGGACAGCCAGTAGCTGTTAAGCAAGTACTTACAACGAGTTCGCCCAAGTAAATCAAGGGGTGTTTGGTTTGTGTGCCTTGGTAATGGACTTGACGTCACTTACCAGTGCACTGTATATTTGCTCGTTGAAAGCCCAGTGAAATTGAATTGCAACCGAATATGCAATTATAATTGTATTTATTGTACACCGGCAATGCCAAGTCCACAATGGTGGCCGGCGAATGAGTGCGCTCGCACTTAAACCACAATGATTGGCATTTTTAATGTTCGCTTTATTTTTGCCGTTAAAATTTTAATGAATTTTTGTGCACTCATAAAAAGTGCGTCGTTGCATGGACAATGCTGCCGATCTATCGCTGAATTTAGGGGTGCACAGGTAAACCACCGGTCGCTATGGCTTTCAAAATGCGCTCAGTGTGTATGTGTGTGTGCGCGCATGAGGAAATGCGAATTTTAATAACGGTATGGTAAAGGCGCACTGTCGTACATTGCGGTTTTTCGAATTTCGTTTATTTTAATTTTTAAATGCAATTTCCGGTGTGACAAAGTAAAGCATATTTCTTGTTGTAATCGAAAACGCACAGTTTGAGTAAATAAAATATGAGACAAGCCTAAAATTACGCACACATGTGTTGTGAAATCTTATATGTTATTAAAAGTAGCACTTATGTAAATATTCAATTTAGTTTTTAGATATATAAAAGATATTATTTTATATCATTTACGCTTTTTTGAATTGCTAATGTGCAACTTTTGCAAGCAATTTATAAAAGTCCCATATTGTCTAGTGGTTAGGATATCCGGCTCTCACCCGGAAGGCCCGGGTTCGATTCCCGGTATGGGAAGGATAACTTTTTAAATTCGATGGTGTTCTTGAAATAGATTAGCATTATTCTTCTAACACATTTATACGTTAGATATTGCATCAAAAATGTTTTCGAAAGGTCTCACTGTAAGTACTGGATAACTACATACTACTCTGACACGTCAATTTCAAATGGCTTGTAAACAAAGATTTAATTGACAAAAATTAATTTGTTGTAACTTTGCATGTGTTATCCCCAAAGATATACCATAATGAGAAAAAAAAATTTGGAGCAGTAGTGCCATTTCTAGGTGTGACCAACCAACTTTTCAACCAACCAGTACGTCCATGTAGTTTCTTCTCGAAGTCTTGCCTGTACTTACGGAATTTAATTATCACAATTAAATAATCACATCCGTTTTTTTGGAACATAATTTTTTGTTTTTCTATTCCTATCTTATGGTCAAAATTTTTGAAACTGATTTTTCGAAAAACTTCAAAAAGTAATTCGAATACATCATAAAGTAGAAAGTACTCACAACTAACAGTGTTATAACAAGAATCCCATATTGTCTAGTGGATGTCCAGCTCTCACCCGGAAGTTCCGGGTTCTATTCGCGGTATGGGAAAAATAGCTTTTTAATCTCGGATCCGAGTTTGAAATTAACAGGTTTAGCATATTGTATATGAATTTATTCGAATAAGCCCTCGTTTTCCTAAATACAAAAAATAGGCAATTACGAACGATATGATCAATAATATCCTCTGATATCTATAAGACTGAAATATTTTGATCAATATTGGAAAACTGTAAAAACACGTATTTCGAAATACATTGAAGCTGGCTCTCACCCGAAAGGTCCGGGTGGCATTCGCGGTATGTGCAGAATATATTTTTCTCTACTTAAAAACATACTTCGAAAACATGTTGCAACTGTTATTTATAGTTTCCCATTTTTCCAGTTTTCGAGTTTTACTTTATATAGATATACAGTTAATGTATACGTTTTTTACCGTTTCTAAAAAAATCCCATATTGTCTAGTGGTTAGGATATCCGGCTCTCACCCGGAAGGCCCGGGTTCGATTCCCGGTATGGGAAAATTATATTTTATAAAAAAAAAAAAGATGTATCATTCGCGCCTGCAGCTCAGTTCAGTTGGTGTGAAAATTTGATTAATTTAAAGTCCTGCCAATGGCAAATGAAAAAATACACTAGGTAAAGCTCTAATGAAGTCATTGTGAAGCCAAGCATATGCCGACAAAGGAATTCTTGCAGCCGTTTAAACTGCAATCAAAGTCCGCCAATGAAGAGTATTCTGTCAACACAAACGGATGCATTCCAGCAACAATATTTTGTGATTGAATATTTTATTAAATTATAACAAAAGAAGTCGCAATGAAATTAAAATAAGCTGAAAGGCACCAAAAAAAAAAATTAAAAATAAAAAACGCAAAAACACGAAATTTACAAACAGATAGCGAGTTGCAAAAACACAAAGGCCCGGACACAATTGACGCATGTTGAAAAGGCCGGAAAAGCATGTTGTCCATACATATGTATATACCATATAAGAAGTCGAGGGGGAGAGCAAGTAGAGGGCGTTAAGCCGTGCGTGGCGCCCAGTGCTGACGCAAGGTAGCCAGCGGCCAGCAGCCAGCATCCACAGCGAGTATTGCGGTTGCAGCGCGCATGACTGTTACCGACCACGAAAATTACCCAAACCAGCAAGGCGCAACAGCAACGGCAACTGGGTAGCGGCAATGCGATATTTTTTACTATATGCTTTACATATTTTATTTTATTCGCGCTGCATGTCGCTGTGGTTCAGTGGCACAAAAAAAGAAAATGCGAAAATTTAAAGCATAAACACATGTGCGACTGCGTGTGTGTGTGTAAACATAAAAAATTTGTGTAAAATTAAAAATAAAATTTAACATGACAACCAACAAACAATAGCAAGCGCATTAAAATTGGGTGGGTGGTATTTTTTCTCTTGCAAAATAAAATGCAAAGCGAAATCGTGCTGTTGTGCTGATTAACCCTTGCAAGCTCAATTTTAATTTTCATATGGATTTTCTTATTTAGATAATATGCTGGAAAATTATTTATTATTTATATTAAAAAAATGTTGAGAACTTTGTAAGAGAGCGCTGTGTTGCTTCGGTGCAACCATAGTTCTTCTTGCTTAAAATAGACAATCAACTCTCTGTTTTCAATGCTTGAGTTAGTCTGTAAATATTTTTCTGATGATGAAAGGGTTAAAGGCGTAAATATTTATATTAGGGTGGGTCGTAAAATATTAATATATTTTTTCGCTTGGTACTTTGAAAAATAGGTGCTTAGGCCACTCTATGAAAATCTATCCAAGCTTACTTGTAAGCACTTAATTGTAACGGGAAGTTCCTCCGCTTTACAGTTATATAATTTTTTCTTATTATGAGATTGAAAAACTCATATATCGCTTCCAACTACTCGTAAAACTATCTCGTTTTATTGTCTTGAAATTCACTACTCTACAAAATGGTCTCTTTAGATTTTTTCGTAAACCTAACCGTTTAGGAAATATTAACGCTTGAAGTTTGATTGTTTTAAGGCAAAAATTTTTGTTATATTAATTTTCTAACTCAGTGAAAAAAAAATCATATTAAATTATTATTATAAATGGTCACTTATTTTTTTTGTTAAAAAAAATTTTATAATTTATATTTTTTAGAGTTGTTTTTATAATATTTTTTTCAGCGAAAGCATAAAAAAATTTTTTTCGACCCACCCTAATGTACTCGTACAGTTATACCCACTATATATCCACAAGTTTTAAATATGCATCATATATATATATTCGAAAATCCCACCAACTCAGGCACTTCGATATCCTGCACTTGTACAGAAATACAACAAAAACAAGACATTTGCGTCGCAACTGCCGATGTTGTCAATTCATGCATCCTTATTTAAAAAATTGCGTATATCCACGCATTTTACACACACATACACGTATTATGTGCAATACATACATATATACAAATATAAAAGCATTAACAGCCTCCATGCTGCATGCCATTACAGTTTAAATTAAAACTTTTATGCATTTTGTTGCATAAACCTGTGTGTCGCCGGACAAATGCACTTTTTAAGGATTTATTTTATCTATTTTATGTAAATATATACATATGTGCATATATAAATATGAACTTTTTCAGCTATTACATGCGTAATGCCATCTCGCTCACACTAGTACACACACACACACATACAATTATTACACTCGCGCACACATAATTCGCACCTATGGCATGTGCACGGTATATGTATGTACATACATATGTGCAACACATAAAATTCTGCAATTGTTTTTTGTTTTTTTTTTTTATTAATTTAAAGCAGGCATAAATTTTGCTTCGAAAAAATGGGCAAAATAAAAATTATGATTGAGAATTTTTTTTTTTAAATACAGCAATTTCATTTAACATGCATTTTTTACATATGTACATAGCATGTACTACATGTAATATAGACAAAAATCGGTTGCCAAATAAAATTAAAATTCAATGACAATGCGTATACTTTCATACCTGGCCGAGTAGACATTTATTTGGAGGTGAAAGGAGTACATGTTAAAAAATATGCGTTGGGTGTTCAATTTAAGAGCTGGAAAAAATGCAGGATCAAATGTGTATATGTATATATATATATATATGAGTAACATATATCTAATGTATCAACTGTATTTATTTACTTGTGAAAGTATTGTATATAAGTATGGCGAGCGAGCAATTTTTACCCTGATTATTGTATGACCACTTCATGGACTAAATTTGTAAACCAAAGGAGATCCAGAATTGTGTTCAGCAACACAATCTCTCTATTCTGGTAAATAAAAGTTTCCCTAATAATTTCTGCAAATGTTGGAGAGTTTATAGTGCTTGACCGAATAAAAATCGCAGTTCATGCCAGTTATGTAGATCTGACTTTTTTCGAACGATCACTGCACTCGTCGTTTGTATGGTATAGTGTGGTCCACAATTACGTATTTTATCATGACACCAATAAAACCTGAATCCGCTTTCGTATTATTGAAAATTTATATTAATTTACTAGATCTTCGCATAGGTTACCACGTCCTTGTGTATTCTATGATCTCGAGAGCTGTATGTACTAATGGCGGTCCAAACATACTTTTTTCTAACATGTATACACTATTCTTATTCTCTTTACTAACATCTGAATCATTGGCCACAAAGTCACCATATATGTACAATATGATATATATTATCGCCTTTATCTCTATTACCGACACATTAATCGAGGTATGTTCAATCAATCAGTCAATATAAAATGTGTATATAAATGATAAACATGACGAGCTGAGCCGATTTGGCCATGCCCTTTAGTCTGCCCGTTCATCTGTCTCTATATACTCGAACTATTCCCTCAGTTTTTGAGATATCGATATAAAATATTGCACACGCCCTTTTCTGTGCAAGAAGCTGCTCATTTGTCAGAATTCGCGGGTCACTATAGCATATAGCCACCATTGAAACTTAATGATCGGAATCAAGTGCTTGTAAGAAAAAACTTTTTCATTTGACTAGATAACTTCTCGTGAGTTGGCGTGGGTATTCTCTAAGACAATAATGGCTAAATAATAATCTTGTTAGGAACACTTTTTATTTGTGGAGAGTATTATAGCTTCGGTGCAACCAAAGTTAATGTTTTTTCTAGCTTCTACTTAAATATGTGTTTTTTTCATCATTTCATTTAAATCAAATATTAAACCAAAATGCTCTATATAGCATTATAGTTACTAAGTATATGCATTTAATTGCTAAATAAATAATTTTTCATATACATATGTATATATAAACATTTAGCCGCAGAATTTTTGCAAATAAACAACAAAAGTGCATAATATACTCGTACATACGTAATATAACTCACATTATATACCACATTCACATATATCATACACTCAAATGTATATGCAAACACATAGTTGCGAATTAAATTATGCCTCCTTATTGCTGTCATTACTTCTTTTTAACATATTGTTGCGTTCGTTACATTTTGTTTTGTTTTGAAATTTATGTTATACTTTTCCGAGCCAAACTTTTGTATTTACAATTTTTTCTTTCATTTAACTCTTCAATAGCCTTCATGTACAAGCCCATTAGCCGTGATTGCATATACGATACAAATATACATAAAAGCATATACATAAATATTTTTTTATGCTTGTTTTGTATACCGTGATGTATCGAAATATATGCAAGTTTGTTAATTGAATAGCTTCCTGTCGAACCAATCAGCAGCTGGACACGGTTTTGGCCGCGTTTCTGGTTTGGGTACTAATTAAAAATCGCTTTGTTGTTAATAATTTCATTTGCCAACCTCTCTCAAATATTATATTATATTAATGAAATTATGCGGAGAATTTTTTATCTGAAAGCAAACTAGTCATTATATATTAATCAGGCAATATGCTGGAAAAAATATAATTGAAATAATTTTTTTTTGTGCAAACTGTATTTTTGAAATATGCTAATGTTTTAGTGATACCGTAAAATATGTATATTTAATGGTAAAATTCTATAAAACAAGAAAAAAACGTTTACTTCGGTTGCAAGCAGCTAGCACATTCTTCACATATAAAAAGTTCCATATCAGAACTTGATTTCAATCGTTCAGTTTGTATGGCAGCTATATGCCATACTGATCTGATATTGGCGGTTTCGACAAATGATCAACTTCTTGAGGAGCAAAGAACGTGTGCAAGGTTTCAAATCGAAATCTCAAAAACTGAGGGTCTAGTGCGCGTATATAGAGACAGACAGACGGACATGGCTAAGTCGACTCAGCTCCTCACGCGGATCATTTATACAAGTATATGAATACATTTTATAAGACCTTCGACGTTTCCTTCTTGGTGTTAAATCTCTTCTCTTATACTGCAGCAGCTTGATCAACCGCGACCCTTTATTCCGAGGCAAATTTTTTTGGCTTTCGGCAAAAAAAAATTAAATTAAATTTAATATTTTTTGTTGCTATAAGAATTTGCATAGATTGTAGGACCTAACCACACCGATAAATTAGATCTGTTAGCTGCCTATAATCTTTCTATATCGATTAGTATTCGCGCACTTACTTCATTCGTAAAAGCTTACTACATTACCGAGCCTTTCGTGAGCAAAGCGGACTTGTCGCTCTGTTTTGAAGGTGACAGCTGGTGTGGCTGACCTTGGATTTTAGAAAAATTGAAAAATGCAAGATAGGTACTTCGATTCTTGTATTTTTTAAGTGAAATCGCGAGATAAATTGAGTGTTATGTGCAGTGATTCTTCTTTTTCAACGCCAGTTTTTAATTAGTCACAACTTGAAGTTCCGAAAACGGCAACCACACAGGATAAAGCGACAAAATGCTTAGATCTGGTATTGTCAGTTCAATTAATGAAATTGTGTGAGATGGCTGAAATAGTAGGCAGATCAAAAAAACACGTTTTTCATACACTTATAGGTGTCGTCCGCGCACTCCGGATAACAAGCGCAGCCTTATTTGTTAGTTTTTAAGCGCTATCCGAAGAAGTATCGGTGTCGTTTAATGACCAGCGATGAAACATAGATCCACTGGCACACGTCGGAGACCGAAGAATAGTGGACACAGTACACCTCACCGCCGAAGCTGTTTCGAAGAAGGCTATGTATGGTGCTCTATCGGCCGCATTTTTATATGATATAGAACGACTACTAAGGGAAGGGCAAAACGATCGCAGGGTTCCACAAAGTCGAATTATTGGGCCGATAGAATGCAAAAAAAGTGGTACCACGAAGACTGCCACATGCAAAGTATTCGCCAGATTTGGTCCAGTTCAATTTTGTTTTTCGTTTTAAAACATGTAAGAGTCACTCCACGGGCTGAAATTTTAATCGAATGAGAATAGTAGAGCCGCCACGGTATTTTCGCTGGGTTAAGTGTATGAAGCTCAAAGGAGACTATCTATTACCGGGCGGTTTCTTGTAAATTTCTTATTAGACCAACTTGTAAGTAGATTAAAAATTTTCAAAAATTAAAAAAAAAACTGACTTACTATTATAGTTGAAGTCATATGAGCAACAGTAACAGTATTTTTTAGCGTTAACTAGCACGCATGTATATTTAAATGCGTGTCGACTCAAAGTGTAAGCAAAATATATAATTAAAAATGTTGCGTTTACGTCGCTTCATTAGCCCCATTTAATTAATAAAATAATTAATTTTTTAGAGACCGATAACTCTTTAATACAGCAGCGCAGCAACAACGCCTACAACTCGCATTCAATAAATAAAAGCTACTATAATGCTGTCTATAGAGTCCTTCGGTTATCTGTCTGCAATCGAATCATGCGGCCACTGGCGGCGACTACGCTGCAGCAATGCGTAGTTATTTAGTATGCAATATTCATTATGGCAAAAAATTGACAGCAATGACAGTGGAGTTGTGCAGCAACACGCATGCGTATGTGTGTGCGTATGGGCTATTTGTTAAACAACGACAGCAATTGGCAAACAATAATAATGACTATAATGACAATATTTTTATATGATAATGAGTATTCGAGCATTTTCATAAAGTTTTTAAAGGCAAAATTTCCCTTTTTTGCGCGCAACTCCTACGTTGTTTTGTTTTGTGTTTTTGTCCACCACTATGAGGTGATATTTAATAAAGGTCTGACAGCGCTAAGGTGGCGGTCATGTAGAATGACCATAATGAAATATGTGAAAATAATAATAATAATTAAAAAGGCTTCAAGCGCACGCATAAATGAGCAGATCGCAATATATTGCCACATTGACAGTTGGATAAACAGTTGTGTGGAAAAAAAAATACAATAAAATTTGCATGTTTGTGTGTGTGTGTGTGTGTGCGTGAAAGTCCTGTGTGCTCAAAGCAGCAACAAACGCACAGTACGCCGCTGAAATGAAACAGAAAATAAATAAAATAATGAAATGTATTAATTTGCATTTTCTGCCAAAATAAAATAAATGATTGAAAAATTCAAATTTTGTTGCTTTTTGTTGTTACTGTGCTCACGCATACAAGTATGTTAACGAATGCTGGTTGGCTGCATGCTTGGGTGGTTGGGTTGTAGTCGGTGGTTTTTGTATAAATTTTGTATTCATTTTATTGTTGTCTGCAGCATTCGTTGCTATGGCGAAGTGTTGGTGGGGTTGATAATGATGATAACAATAATAATAAAAAAGTATGTTTGGCATCTAAAAAAAAAAGGCTATTGAAATGCCGCAAATAATTGGCGTGTAAAAAAATAGGTTTGGTGGTTGGGCTTATATATTATATATTGATGTGCTTTCAGTATGTATACACACTAACTATACTGCTTGGATAATTACAGGGTGTCTAAAAAAATTTAAATTGCAAAGAAAAAATAAAAGAAAAACGTTAATTTCGGTTGCACTGAATTTATGATATCTATTACCGGAGCATATTTTTTATAGCAAAAAGTTTATTTTCATATTGATAGGTTATTTTGTATGGCAGATATATGCTATAGTCATCCGATCTGAATAAAATGTTCGCAGCTTATAGCGTTGCTTTTGAAAATAATCTGTGTAAAATTTCTCGAAATTTATTTGTGAAATAAAAAAGCGTGTCATACAAAGACTTGATTTTGAGAGATCAATTTGTATGTATTTTATATAAGCTATATGCTACAATTGTCCGATCTGAATAATATGTTCACAGATTATAGAGTTGCCTTTGAAAATTATCTATTAGTTTTATATGTATTATATTATAGTTTATTTGTCAAATAAAAATGTTGGATAGACAGAGCAGGAAGGACTTGTTAGAATCAGCTAAGCTCATCACGCTGATCATACAGGGTCTCCGACGTTTTTTCTTAATATTACACACTTCGCGGTAAGCTTTATAGCCTTGTTGTTCTCTACTTTTCAACTTTTCAAATATACGAAAAATTTTCAGCTACTCAACTAAAGTGAAGCACACCCTGTTTATGTAGCATACGCACATACGTTCAATTTTTATTGCTCTCATTTGCATATGGACTACAGCGCCTTATACTCGTATATACATAGGTATTATGTTCATTTGAGGCCTAGAATATGTGTGCGGCTGTTGGGTGACCATGTTGCAACATTGACAGGTCAAGTTATACACATGACTTCACACACTCCTGCAGACACACATATACAAACGATAGTATATATATTTTAATTCACGCACAGTATATACTTATTTGCTTATGTACATGCAGTATGTATATATATATATTTTTTTTTTTTTTTGTTTTTGCTTGCATGCCATCATGCCACCGCCTCAGATCGGCAGCCAATAGCTGGTAGATAAAATTCATAAAAAGAGTTAACAAAATAATCGAAGTGGAAAAAATTAAACAAAGCAAAATGTCGCGACAACAGTGCGAAAAAATAGTATAACGGCAGCAACAACAACCACTGCAACAAATATGTGCGTGGCAGTGCAAAGGCAGGCCGAAGAAGGTGTGCGGTGTGCTGCAGCGCGGTAATGTGCACGTAAATTGCTTTTTTATTAATACAACAACAACTCAAATAACAACAAACAACACAAACGCATTGAGTGCAACAACAAGAACAATGACTGCATTAATAGGCAGCATTATTGGCGCGCAGTAACAGCGTTAGCGGCAGCGACGGCTAATTATGCACTTGCGGCAAGCGGCATGAGGCCTGTGGCTCGTGATCTCACGCAATGAGGCATGTTGCGGTGTATCGAACAGTGAGAATGGGTGCAATTTGCGCTGTGAAGCATACACACAGGAGTAGTTGGCGGCGCAGCAACTTTGTTGTTGCTCTCTTTGCGAATCCTGCTCATCTCAACACTACTAGCTGCACAGCGCGGCGCTCGTGCATTGTGGCGCTTGCACGGCAAACTGACAGTTGGCGGCTGTCGCAATCGTTCGCCGCAGGACAATATGTTTTTTTTTTAATATACTTTTGTTTTTTATTTCATTTTTGTTGTCTATTTTTTTTTCACTGCATTGTAATTTTTATTTTGCCACACGCACAATAATGCGCGCCACACCTTACGTGCACTGCCGCGTCAGCGCCGAATACATTTGCTACACATAATGAGATGTGATGATCAGCAAAATTATTCTTTGACGCGTTATGCATTTCACCATGTTGTTAATATTGTTGTTATTATTGCTATGCGATAATGCCACCTTGCTAACGTAGCTATGTATGTATGTATGCGCGCACCGCCAAGTGTTGCATGCGGCATTTTTTATTATTCAGTTTCAAAAATGCAACGCCATCAGCAACACATTTCAAACGATTTTTGCTTTTCGTTCATTCATTCCCAATTCGCCGCCAATTTGGTTTTTCATTAGGTTCACAATTTTCGGGCGACCTTTTTGCTTTTCTATACTTCGGCGATTTTTTGTGTTTATCTATACTAATTGTATATGTGTTTGTGTGCGCGCCTGTGTTGTTGTCGCGCGTTGCATGTTGTCGACTTAGATACTTACACACTCACACACATATTCGGTTTTTGGTGCGTTTTATTTTTGGTTTTGTGTGTGTGCGCGCGGCTACAAATGGCGTTTTTCGGTCAAACTACTACAAAAAATAAACGGTAAAAATCACAATTGAGCAATCGAGCCGGAGCGAAAGTTAGATGAAATGAAATTTTAGACGTGTCATGGCAGAGCACTTCCAATGAAAATTTGCATAGGCGTTTAAGAAAAAGTGAGTAGAAAGTATTAAAAGTGTGTTCGAGTGTGATGCAGCTGATAACTTATGCAGAAAATGATACAAAACTATTAAATAAATATAAAAAAATTTATTTTATTTTCATAAAAGTGTTTCTTTTTTTTTTTTTTTGTTTTGTTCTTTGCCGTTTGCGCAGCAAAAAATGCAGCGCGGAACTGAGTGGAGTTGAAAGTCAGAGTAAACTTGTTGAAATAAGGTCTCAAATATTTGCGTTGTAGCAACACAAGCTCAACCCATAAGATAACCCCAAATATAAGTAAACTGTTATAATTTAACATCCGATTATGCGCAAGTCATTAGTATTGGGGTACAAGGATTTCAGTAGGGGCCTAAAGTATTTCATTACTATTAGCTTTGCTTTAGCTGTGCATATTCTATATCTAAAACGCTGCTGTGTACTGAGTTGTGAGTAATTTGAAACATTTTAAAATATTACTATCTTACTTATGGTGAACTGTTGCTGCTGTTGTGGTAAACACACCTTTAAATACTATTTTGCGTTGAATAAAAATTAATACTGTGGATAATAAACCTTAAAATAATGATATGCTTTTATATGCATATTTTGCATATTTCTATGATTTTTCTTATTTTCTGCTTTCCTTGTTCCCTCAACTCGTCTTCGAGGAAAATCAAAACTTATGGCATATCTCCAAAGCTTAAAATCATATTTCTTATTCATAAGCATAATATAATATTATTCATTGATTTCTTCTATCATTTCTATGACGAAGCTGTTTGTGAGTGAAATAGCAAAGCATTATCCCGTGGTGTGGTTTTTTAAAAAAAAATTTTATTCAAAGAAACATGCGAAGCAGATGACGAAACGAAAGACAAGACGACGCAAAAAAAGGAAAGTTAACGAAATTAGCAAAACTTTCATGGTTCGTTTAAAAAACTTCGTTAATTTTGTGTGAATGCTCGTATACAAGTGGTTGTAGTCTGAAATATGATATTACTAGCTGAGTTCCAAACCGAAATCTCCAGGTTGGGTAAAATTGGTGTGCACTTATACTAACATGCTAAACATTTTTATTTTAAAGCCATTTGTATTGAGATAACAGTTTTTTATTGTTCGAAATCAAAGTTTTTGAATATGGTTTTACTTTAGAAGTATAGATAACGATTCTATGATAATTATGACACTGGTGACTTTGCTTAACGGTATTTTTTAATGCCAATATTTCCATAAGCAAATAGTTATTAAATTACTTTCCAGCTTCGTACAATTTTCTTCGCTTTGTTTGTTATATAGCACTGACATACCAGGGTGGTTTATGGTTTTCGAGTCTTAAAAGTAGGAATTACTTTGTACATTTTTGTTTTTCATTAAAATGTATTATAGATTTTTTTTCATTTTTTAAATGAGGAAGATATTTAAATAAAGTTAAGTAATGCACCGCGACCAATGTACAACCACCAGTAAAAATACTCTTAATACCTACTTACATGCATTGTTTAAAAAAATATCCCAAAATGCTGGTCAATATTTATCATCTTATAAAAAAAATTTTAACAATTTTTTTGTTTTTTTTTTATTGTAAAATAGTTATGATTTTGTCAATAAAACGAGTTGTTTTAATTATTTTATTTCTAAAAAGAATTTTTATATATTTTTTTAATAACTAAGGTATTTTTAACTGTACAAGATATATTAGGTTTTCTAAAATAAATTAATTATAGCAAAATAGTTATAATTTCTTTAATAAAAAATGTTATGTTTTATTATTTTTTTAAATATTATTATTTATTTAATATTATATATTTTTAAATATCTTTTGTACATTTGCTTTATGAATTAAATTAATTTTGTTTTGTAAACTATTTCTTATAGTAAAATAACAATAATTTTTTAATTAAAAAATTTGTGTTTAAATAATCTCTTTAGAAAAACAAAAAATTATATTTTGTTTAAATATCTAATGCACATTTAACTGTGTGAAATAAATTATGTTTTTTTGTTTATTATTTATTACAGTAAAGTAGTCATATATTTTTTAATAAAAAAATGCGTTAAAATATTCTCTTTTTTAAAATATTTATTGTATTTGCTTTTAAATGTCTAATGTACAATACAATGTATTAATGTAAATTTTTTTTTAAATTATTTATTATGGTATAATTGTTTTAAATTTTTTTAATTTTTTCTAAACATTTATTTTTAAAAATTTTATTTTACAAAAAATATTATTTAATATTTAATGTACATTTAAGTGTATAAAATATTTTTTAAATAAATTTTTTACGTTTTTTTAATGTATTAATTTTCAGCAAAAAAAATTTACATATATATTTGGTTTTAATACGTAATGTATATTGAACTGTATCAAACATTTTTATGTAAAAAATGCATGCATTGCTTCGCTCGGCTTTAGCTCTTGTGTATAGGTGTGATTTTATTTAGTTGATAATAAAATTTTAATTCTAGTTCAATTCAGTTTTATTATTTCAAATGACTGCGAGTGAGACAAAAGCTAAATTTTAGAAAGAAATGTCACATCCAAAACTTCATTTGAAGTTTTTATAAAAAAAGTAGAAAAAAGCATTTACTTTCTACTTAAATAGTACATATAAAATCTAATTTTGTTGCCACTAGCGCGTTTGCACTCGCAACTGACTAAACATATTAGTTAGTTCATTAAAATCAATGCATTCTTCCTTTTCTAACAATTTCACAAAAAAAAAAAAAAAAAAAAAAAACAACACAAACACCAGTGATTTGCAGAAAAAAGGACAAACTGTGCCGTTATTTGCTGTACGCAGGCTTACACGCAACTACAACAACAGCTTAGCTCTTTTTTTTTTTTGTACAGTTTTTCTATTTTCACTTCAAACTGCTGCAGCAGCACCTTTCTACATTTTCTCCGCGGCCTTTCCACACAACCGCGCGGTTATATATTTAGCACGACTGTAATTTGCCCTAATTGTTTTAGCTGTCACACGTCTATGTGTTGGTGCTATTTTTTGCCACTACTAATTTCAGTCTTGTTTGTTGGTTAGAATGCAGAAAAAAACTAAAATAAAAGCGAAACAAAAAATAGCAAAGCAACAATAAACGCATTTAATTTCCAGCTATTCACCAGCTATTCATCCTTGTTTATTCAATTGCTGCTTTGAATTGTTGACCACCAGTTAATTAACAGCATCAAAGCAAACAACAACAATATTGCGGGCATTGCAACCAAATAGTGGACAAACATAGCCGCAGCAACAACACCTAATGCTTGTACGATGTGCAGCAGCGGCAACAAAATAGCCGCTAAAGCCACAAATAAATAGTCTAACCGGTGTGAGAGGACGTTGGGTGGCGGATCGGAGGGGCATTTGTGCAACCAACAGTTAGGTGGCTGCCTTTGCGCCGCAGTCATTGCAAGCGCCACTGCAGCGTCTCACTCTGTCACACACACGTGCTCTCGCTTTCGCTCTTGCACGCGCATACAGCAGCGGCTATATTGACTCAACCCACCAACGCATGGCGCACCGCCTGCCACCAGCTAACTGCTGACGCGCAATGCCAGCGAACGCTTACAATAATTTCGCCATTAACGCTAATTTACTGCAATTTATGCAAATGCGTTTATTGCGTGCTGCTTGTTGTTGTTGTTGCTGTTGTTTTGTGTTGCTACAGCTGTGACCACATAACGCCCGCCAACGCTGCGGCACAATAACAACAAAATATGGAAAAAACTGCAATATTTGCTGATTACAATGATGCGCTCGCTATTGTTATTGTTGTTGTTGTCATGTTTGTATTTGTTGTTGCTTTAAAATTGGTATTGCTGTGTTATGCGTTGTGTTGGCTTGCCACGCTGTTGTTGCTATTATTGTTATTTATATTATTAATGCATTATGTTGTATGTTTTTGTTGCTATTATTGGTTTTTGACTGTAGGTACCTACTTAGCCGCATCATTGGCATCCGTTTGATGCAGTTTAGTTTAGAAAACTCCGGCCGTGTTGACACATTCGTTCTCTTTTTTCAAATTGAAGAAATTTTTGTATTCCAAATCAAACTAAAACAGAAAAATATCACCAGCAACAAAAAAATAAAACGAAAAATGCAACAAATAAAACGAACTTTGAAAAATTTCAAATAATTTCCAATACAAATAAGTGATGCATATGGAAATATGTATGTGTGTATGCACAACGCATATTTCACGAATTGTTTAAAAAATGATTAAAAAGTTAAAAATAATATGAATAATCCGTTATGGCGTTATGACTTTGTGTTTTTGTTAGTGAGCAGTGCAGATTTACTATTCGTTTTTCTCGAAAACCGTGTGAAGTGCATTTGTGCCTGCTGTGTATCGGTGCGTGTGAAGAGTGGGCCCATGGTGCGTATACGTAACATGAAATTTCCTTTGAGCAATGAGTATACTTGTATATGGACTTACTTATGCAGTAGATAGCTTCAAGTCAATGAAATTTACTTTAACTTCTATTAAGAAATTAAATATATATTGGTATTCTTAATTTCCTTCTATTTATAGAAAAATAATTATCAATAAAAATTAATTTTATATGTGTCTTTAATGCAAGCATGTTCAATAGTGTTGATTAAAACTCAACAATATTACAATACTTTATATATATATATAAAATTATTTACATTTATTAGAAGTTAACTTTTATAGCTTTAGACTTTGTACGAATTAATGTAACAGTGAACTTATAATCTGAACCAAGATTAAGATCATACTGAGTGATATGTACTTCTAACAATATTTTTGACTACATAAGACTGAGATTAGATTAAACAAGAAAAAATGTCAACTACGGTTGCATCGAAACTACAATATCCTTAGCAAATACAAAACATTCCTTACAAGCACTTGATTTGGATCGTTCAGCTTGTATAGCAGCTATATGCTATAGAGATTCGATATCGGCGGTTCCGACAACTAAGCAGCTTCCTGAGAAGAGAAGGACGTGTGCAATATTTAAGATCGAAATCTCAAAAATTTTGCGTATATACAAACAGACGGACATAGCTAAATAGGCTCAGCTGAGCATGCTGATCAATTATATATATACCCTTGTTCACGATATAAAAATATAATGTAAAGGTTATAAAGAAATTTTTTAATTGTCATATGTTTTCAGTAAAAACTAAATATTTGTGATATTTTTGAAATATTTTATTAGTTTTCCAAAACTGGTAATTGATCAGTAAAAAATCATATATATATATATACATATTTTTAACCAATTATAGAACCAAAATTTATTATTTCGATAAAAAATATATTTTTTTATTGTTATTTTTTTATATTTTTTTTTCTGAAATTATTTTTTTAATAATGCTAGGAATATATAAATAAATATATTTTTTAGTCATGCGCTTTTTTTTAATAAAATTAATTTAAATCAACAGCTATATAATATAATAGTTACCAAACACTAAAATGTTAATAAAATAAAGATTTGCTTAGCATTTTAAAAATATAAAAAAATAAACAAATAATATTTTGAAAGATTTAAAAAAATTTGATTTTATATATTGAATGCAAAACTTAGTAAATTAGATATAAAGTTTATCCATAATATTAAATAATAATTTAATAATATTATATAAATAATATTTTATAATAATATTATAAATATTTGAGACACATTTATTTTCAAATTTTTTATTTTATTATTATTTTTATTGTTTAGCATAGTAATTTTAAAGCCAATTAAAAAGTAAATATATAAATTTATGATTTTGAGTAAAAAAATATTTGAATAAAATATGTAAATATGTTACCTTAAATAATAAACTAAATTAGTTGGTGCATATGTAAATAAGTGCATGCTTAAATATTATTTTTAAAGAAAATTACATAAACATTTTTTTTCGCAATACTTGTAGGTATTGGAGAAAATTTTATTTATAAATTTTGAAAAATATAAACACCAAAATCTAAATGTGATTTAAAAATTATAAAAAACTAATACTTATTTATACAAAATTGAATTTGAAATACTCACATTATTTTAGTAAATTTTGAATAAAAATGTATATTAGATTTTATTTTTATTTTCTTATTTAATAAATGTTGCTTGCAACTCCCTATTATACACCAAATTTTACTGCATTTCACATTCAACACCTAATACCGATTGAAACAAAGTTTCGAGGCTAATGAACTTTATTCCTATATACCGGCACAGTTATACACACACATAACCCATTTTTAATTTCCTTATATATGCCAGAATTTTGCCGCGCCAAGCCCGCCAGTTGGCGTTCACATTTTCGCAGCTTGATGCGACCTTAACTTGTAGCAGAAAATAAAAAGAAGAAGACGAAGAAAATATATACAAAACCACTGTTAGTTTTCATAGTTGTAAATTTCGCTAAGGCTTTGTGCGCGCGTTTTTGGCGGGAAACACCGCCAATGTCTGTGACTTTGTCTGGATTTTCATTAGAGGAACTTCTAGTTGGGCGCCATGCAGAGATGCTCGCATTTTACACTCGAGTCTCTAATGCTAAATCAACTCGTCTTTTTTGTTGTTTTTTACTTTGCTTCACCCATGTTGTTGGCTGTTTTGCGCTCTTCGTCACCCGTTTTTTCATTTTGCATTTCCGATATTGGTTGGGTTTTCTACTTCGTGCTTTGTTTTAATTTCTTATTTAGTGATTTCTTGGTTTTCTTATTGTCGCTGCTTGTATGTATATATGTATGTATGTATCTGTATGTTTGTTGTATGCTTGCATTTACTATCTTCAGCTCTTGTGTTGGTGTTGATTATGAAGTGTGCGCCTCTGCTGGCGCCAATAGTTGCGCTGCCACTAACCTTAGCGCGCGCTGAGCATTGCAGCCGTCGTTGCGGCGTTCAGCGCTGCGTCGTCGTCGCCATCGTCTTCAATGAAAGTCAAAGTAAAATCCTAAACCTTAAAATAAGACGCGAGCAAATAACATCCATGACCACAACTGCAACCGACGCGTTAGAGTTAGCTATCAAAGCTCTCTAGCACAGCATTGATTAGGTTCATTTTCTTTGCTTTTGACTTGCTCTTTCGCCTCGCCCTTCTTGCCCTTTCGCCTGGCGTGGCTGTGGCTTGTTGGCGGCAAAACAAACTATGACGAACAGCAAAAGTTAGATAAGCCAGCCGAAGTCGCGTGTGTTTTGTGCTTTCTCAACGCGCCATCGAAGCGTCGGTGTGCACACGGGCGCATGAGTAACTTTTTTCAGGCAGCGCAGTTGTTAGCGGCAGACACAAATTAACTAATAAAAGTTCAACGGCGCAAGATAAGAAAAACGAGCTGGTAGTGAAGCAAAAGAAATTAAAACAAATTTTTTGCGAATGCGGCGCGTGGGTCTGCGTGTCGTTGCGCATAGTGGCTGTCGGTCGCATGGGCTAATGGGTTGTGCGTGGTGGGTGTGCGTTGTTGTTGTGTTTTTGTTGGCTTTTAGCAAGTGGAATTGATTGTAGACGCTATTTAAAGTAAATGATGAGGCGGCGCTTTGCATTGCTGAGGTGATGATATATAAAACGGTTTGGCGACAGCGATAAATGGATGTGAAATAAGTGAGAGTTGTGCCAATGCAGCAAGTGGTACAGTGGTGCACAGTTACTTAGACTTACATTCTAGTGGTCTTCGAAGGTTTTTGAGTCGATTTACAAATTAAAAGGCTTAAGTTGATGATATTTGATTAAGATTATATTTCTGTGTAGAAAATAATAATTTAGTTTGAAAAATTTAGTTTAGACCGGTTTTGGGTAATTTCGGTTAATTTCGGTTAATTTCGTTAAGTTTAGGTTAGGTTAGGTTTTATTAGGTTAGTTTTGGTAAGGGCTTGGGTAGCTTCATGGATTTAATTAATTTCAGTTAGGTAAGGGTTTTGAGTAGCTTCATGGAATTTAATTAATTTCAGTTTCAGTACAGTTGGTACATTTTTTCCAAATTACATTGGATAGACAACTACATTTTGATTTGTTTTTTTTTTTTGAGGTTAGGTTAGGTTAGTAGAAATATTGTTGCGTCCACACTATTTACGATTTACTTTTATAATTTTCTTGTTGAAAAAATGTAAAGAGCGTTTTTCTCGCAAGGAATGCCCATGCTTTGAAAGTATTTGTAGTACCTTGGTTGAAATACCACGGATGGTGGAAGTGTCTCATTTCGTATGATTATAGTCTGAGCTAATCCCATATGTTACCATATCTGGTTTAAATTCTAAGGCTATTATGGTCAATTTTGTTTTTTAAGAGAAGTCAAGTGATCCCTATAGAGACGGAGAAACATTCTATAAGCATCTTTATTGGTTGTATAGATATTATGGTCAATTTTGATTGTTTGAGTACATTTTGGTCACCTAGGAGAGATTAAAACCCCCAAGAGAGAGGGAAAGTCACTGATTATAGATTGTATGACAAATTTCGTTTTCTTTTTCTTGATATTTTATGGAAATATTCGTAACCTTTGTATGTATATCCTGTAGACAAATTCTACGACCTTTGGAATCCTACTAAAGAGTCCAAAAAGTATCTGAATCCAAAGTGTTATCAATTTTATGTACAACACAAATCAATAACGGACCTCTCTTACATCCACCGAGTATGGAACTGGTTAACCGAAATTTCAAACTTATGCATTATTTCTCACAAAACCCCTAAATAACGAGAGAACCCACTACCGCGATTTGCCTGGTAAATAAATTGAATGAGCTTGGTGCATTTACCTTGTAAATATGGTAATGGGGCGCTATGGGTGATTGAGTGGCCTGAGAAACCTGAAATGGAAGTGAATACCTACTACACGCACACGAACACACTACCGCAAATACTAAAAATAAAATAACAACTACAATAAAAACCACAAATCGGGCTGAGAGCTCTATGCAGCTGTTGCAATTCGATGGTGGCAGCGCGATGTTGCCACGAACGCTGAGAGGGCTGACCAGACAAGGTGGTGGCCCGGGTGAATGCACTAAACGAACTGGCCACGACACACGAGCTATGCACGAAGTTACGCGAATGATAAGCACGACAGGCAGATAGCGAATTCAACTTCGCACACACACAGACACACGCTTTGCAAATTTTCACTTTTATGCACATAGATATGTATGTATGCGTATGCAACGGAACTATGATTGTGTGTGTATGTGTGTGCGCTTTGTTGAAAATAGCTGAATTTTTTTTTGGGTGCAGCGCGTACGCCGCTCACTGCACATGTCAAGTAGTTGGCTGTTATGCGACTGTTTATCTATGGCGGCCATTGTGTGCGCCCCCAGCACACACACACACACACAAAGTCGCTGCAAGTAACTTTTGGCGAAATGTTTCGGCAATGCGTTCGCCATTGGAGCGACTGAAATGCAGCACATGACACTAGCGCATAGCGGACAGGGGGCAGTAGAGAGGTTTGCAGTGGGGCGGCAAGGCGCGGTGTGAGTGCAAGTGGGGGACTGTGGCTGAGAAGTGCGTATGCAGGTGCACACGCTTTATAATTTCCGCGCTGCTTTATGTACACCAAGGTGAATGTGAATGTATGGCTTTATATCTAAATATATGGCTTTACATACTTGCATATATAAATGCATATAGGAGGTTGGTGCGAGCGTTAAATGAAAACTCATTTCCTTTGATCTATCATTTGGTCGTTTTTATGCAATCGTATGCCCAAGTAATATATAATAATGTATATGTGGATTTTTCGCACTTTTCGCATGTGTACTATATATACATACACTCTTATACATATATATGTATATATACCATATACATACATATATGTATATATGTGCAAATAGAGTTGCGCTTATGTCTGTAATCCATTTGCATATCCATTTTTGCACACACTCTTCTATGGTTTTACACATATACACACATTCATACATAATTTTTGCATTCCTGCTGTTACCGCTACAACTCCGAACGCGTCGCTCCGCGGCTGCATGTCGCCAGCGCAGCGAAAAACTTTGTAGTGAAACATTTTCGTGTTTGATTTGTTTCTAGATTGCTAGACATGTGTTTGTTCTTATTGTTTTTATTTTGGCTTTCGATTTTTTATTATTTTTAGTCTGATTCAAAGACTTCACTTTCTATTTCACTGGTATTTGACATAGAAGTCTAGGCAAGCGAGCGGCAGGTAATTTGTAGTGTGCACCAGCTAGTGTGTGTTGAGAGAAAGGGTTGTGTAAGGGGGCGAGGGGTGTCTAAGTGGCGTTGCGCGTATATTTTTACTTGCAGTTGGGAGAGGGTGTTTGAGGAATGGGTTATTAGAACTTGAATATGTAAAGCGCAGAAAGCGTAAAATTTCGATAGCTTCTGTTGAGGAAACATTAAACTGTATGAATTGAGGCAGAAGTATTAAGTTCATAAAAAATTTGAGATGACGAAAATTACAGTTAGAAAAGCAACAGGCTACATAAATTAAGCGCTTGTGCTTAGTTTCTTACAGTATGTTAAATAGTCTTTAAGCGTCAGACAAAAAGTAATAACAGGGACCACTTTAAGAAAATTATTTTCGTGACCTCTTTATTATTGAATTTAGTTCTTAAGCGTACTCTGTAAATGAACATCGCAAAGGTGTAAATTATAAGGGGTAAATAAGGAATAAGAAGTTTCAAGTTAATGTCTTTAAAATTTTTAAGACAAATAAGAAAAAACGCTAGGCCTTTAAACTTATTACTATCGTATTCCTAATGTTTATTGATTTTTGTTCGAGTTCCTTTTATGGTCCACCGAAGATATGCGCTTAACTATGAAGATCCAAAAAAGCGTTACCCGAGGTTCGAATGCCTACTCTAATAAATGAAACCGGCATAACACATCGGAAATAAAACTTAGATGTTTTCTATGCATTTTTATGAAAGATAATCGGTGAAAAAACTAATATTTGACATGTGCCTCGATGAAAGGCACTTAACTGCTTCAGACCTTCTACAGTTATGCAGTATCTACTTCAGATTAAGATTCTGGTTTAGATACTTTTAAATCTTTTTTCCTTGCAAAATCCACCAGACGAACTTGTTGCGTTTCACTTTTTAGTATGCTGGTTACTGTATCTCAATTTTTGACAAGCTTGGAGGTAAATGTCGGAGGTAATATTAGTAAGCTACCCGATAATGTGCTTTTCATTACACCACTCAAAAATTTGAGGATATTGAATCTAATTTATATCGAAATAACTAGAACTTATGGTTCTAGCCTAAGGAGCCGAGTTCCAACTGCCTGTTACATTTATAACCGGTCCGCAACCGGCTCTAGCGGTGCCTAAGTTTATTTTTACAAAAAGTGAGAGAAATCCTCAAGTACGGCGGTGAGTACATTATCTCTCACAAACACCTGGTCTAAAAATAATATAGACGCATTAAACCACTCTCATATAACCAGGAATTTCTTACAGTAGGAGCAACTTTACTTAAATTATCGAACACTACTTCCCGCCAAAATAAATCCATATGTTTCTTAGTTCTACCAAATGTTCCCCTCAGCAGTAAATAACCAGTTCTCAAGCGTTTTTTTTTGCTAAAATATGGCATAGAAAATATAATATAATAGAAGTGTTTGCTGTAACGTCACGTACTGTTGTAGTGAATATATTGTACCTACTTAATTGTACTTTGACATCAGCACTTCGGCACAATTTAAAAAACAACGCCAAAGCACGAAGCACCTTTCTAACAACATAACAACTCGCATATACCGTATAACATATATATATATATGTATGTATGTTATATATATGTAAATACAAATGTACGCACTACCTTGAAAATTTTCGCAGCAGGAAGAAATCAAAAGGTATCAAAATTAAACTAAAAAGTAGAGAAGAGTACAATAAAATTAATGAAATCACAAATAAATAAATGCAAGCATACAGCGAATGCCTGATAGAATACAATCAAGCAACAACAACAACGACAACAACATTAAACGGCAAACACAAGAGCCCTTTCACCGCAACAGAAAAGTCGCGTTCCCAACATCTGCGCCCCTCGCTTCCACCAGCAGCCGTATCGCACCTCAAACCAACCATACACCAACGCGTCGCTCTTTGTTGATGTGCAGGAAATTTGGCAACAATGCGCCCGAAAAAAATTGCCACTCGCCCACCGCCGCGAAACAAGATCCCCCAATCCAATGTAAACGGCAGCCGGCAGAGTCGAAACATTGTGTGAGCACCAATTTGCTCAGCTCGCCGTAAAGACGACGAAAGCGTTGGCAAATGCGAAGGTATTTTTGGTTAGCCAAAGCAGCGCATCGCCAGAGAATTCGCAAATTGCACGAAATCTAAACAGAAAGATGTGAGCGAGATTTTAGAAGCCGGTTGAGCAGAGCCGGCTGAATTTTGCACGAATTGTATGAAATTTGCGATATTCATGAACACATACGCACACATTACATTTACATTGCTCAGTTTGGGCGCAGCAGTCGCACTCCCACACAGATACAACTGCGAAAACTGCATAGAGCGCACCAACTGTGAGAGCAAAACGCGCTGCTAAACTAAATAGTGTTAGTGAGTTTGATGCTTAGTACGTATTTATGGCGATGCGCCGAGGGGAGGCCGGCACACTGCACGAGTGGCGCTCACGCCGCTATAGAAACATACCTTCGGCACTACAGCTGTTGCTAGTTAGTATTAGTGCTTGTTAGAGTGTTAGTATTTTATAGTGACTTCGTCGTTGCACACAAAAAAAAAAAACGATTTTATATGCTTCGTATACGTTTTGTGCCTTCGTGTGCGCAAAAAACTCTTTTTTCGTGACTGCGAGCAAAAAAACCGAAGTCGCCAACAACGCCGACTTCGTCATCATCAGCAAATCATCAACAATACAAGCGCAAAAAAGCAACACAAGTAAAACGTACGAAAGCGCACACGAAAAAGCGAAAATTTTTGCCAACGCTTTGGCATTTTAGCAAAGTTTTGCGAATTTGTTGTGTTTTACTTCATTCTTTACTCTGCTACATACACTTTCGCACTTTGCACACAAAACAACAATGGGCGACAACAATAACTGCTTACAATTATTCGAAACTTTGAGTTAGTGTGCAGGGCGGCGATAACAATCGTGCGTGGTATAGGTTAAGAACTAATTTCCCATTAAGCATTCTATTCAGGCGCTCAACCGCGTGCCGCTCCATCCACTGCCGTTTGCGCGCCCTCGTGTGCGCTCCATTTCTGCCATGCTATCTATCATTCTATGGCATTGTTTCCTCGGTTTTGTTTCTTTATGTGGCCGCAAATTTGCGAATTGTTTGCCGCTTATTAATATCGCAATGTCGTATCTTTGCTTCGTTCTCGTTTTGTGTTGTATAAAACTCTATGAGATGTTGTGGCGATAAAGCGCGTCTAATCGCAACGCATATACGTCGTGTTGTGTGCGGCTAAAGCGTATCGCCGGCTTCTTAATCGAATAAGCTCACATCAACGCCCGCAGCGGAATTGGCGCTTTTTTTGTGCGGCATTGGAGGGAGCGCGTATACCTTATATCTGATTTTATGCGCTTACTTTTTGAGTCTTTCTTCAGTCGGCGTTTTGATATATTCTTCGTGACTTTTTTTTTAGTGCTTTCTGTTCGGTAATTATGTTTCGCAACTTCTGGTTGTATATGTTTTTGCTCTCATCTGATTTTCTATTTCGTCCATCTGCTGTATTATCGTCTTTTGTATTCACATTCCGTAAGTTTGTCAGCCTTCAGGTCGATTTTTGTCTATTTTCGCAGGAATGCCAGCTTGTGAAGTTTATTTCGTATGCTTTACTCTGCTTTAAGATAGATAGGTATGCTGGGAGTGAAGTACATAAAGCCGCGGGCAATAAATTTTAACGAAATTTAGATACAGTAGGTCAAACTAGTTTAACATTTCTTATTTTTACATATACCAGATTCCTTTTATTTACAAAAATAAGGTAAACGATATGAGAATAGTAGTCTAATTACAGATATAGTGCGTCAGCTCACTTTGTATAGCTTCGATCTACGATTTCAAAAATTAAAATCAACCGGAGCATTATTACAAAACTTCTAATACAACTGCGTGTTGGATATTATAGACCTTTCAGCTTCAAACATAATCTCAACATATAAAATATAGCACCTATCTTGCGATATATATTCTATATAACTATTCCAAAAAGACTACATCGATACAACTTACGCTGAGGGCCTATAACGAGTACCGCTAAGATATCCATCACTCGACAGGCATGAAACCTCGCTTTAAAAGTAAAAAATGTTTGTTCAGTCGCACTTTTCTATTATATACATTATTTAATTATTCTTCTTATTACGATTTTCTAAATTCCTGCTTAGATTCTTAGAACTAACTAAGTAACCTATTTACGAAAATATCTCAAACTACATAGTTTCCTAAAACTATGCCCACCGGTTTCTGTCAGCGTTACTCTACCAGTCATTCAAGTCATATAAAATTTCTCAAATATAACTGCTGAATACTGAGATCTCTTTTAATTTTTTTCAGCGAAGGCTAGAGTTATTGTTTTACCATTTTTTCCCATCGTTTAAAGAATATACACTATATAACACTGTGCCATAATGCTCCATATGTCAGTTCTGTAACAAGCTGTTTTGAGCCAAAACTTATTTATTCAAGTAGTCACTTAGACAATAATAAACATAATAATAACACCATGTAAAACAATAATGAGAATGAAAACAAAGGCGGATGTTACTAGGATCATGAAAGCATCCTCTAAACATACACACGTACATAAATGTATATACATATGAGTAGAGCTCATAAAAAGTCACACGTTGAAGCGGGAAAATTAATTAGAAAGGAGCATACGAGTTAAAGAATGAGCATAAATAATAATGATGCGCTATGTTTTGTGTGTTAGGTTGAATTCCTTGTACAAATGGATTTACGAAATCATAGTAATGGAAGGTGGAAAGATAAAAGGTGGAAGAAATGAAAATTTCAAAATGAGTATTACAGAAAAAATTGAAATTTTAAGAATTGAAATAATATTTAAAGCTAGATGCTATAGTGAACCGATCTGCAGAACTTCTTCTAAGAATATACCTTTGCTCCAAATTTGATGTTAGTAGAGCACCTTAATGGCAACGAGCCTGTTATGGCGTGTTTTGAAATAGTATTTTGTTTGGAGTTTCAGTCATCGAGGAAATCAATAGTCTGTGAAAATTTCTTATCTTTTGTGGCAAGGTTAAGTTAAGGCTACGTGCGGAAAACTATAAATGATTACTCTTTTTTGCAAGTCTAGTTGCTTAGATTAATAATTTTCCAATTTTTTTTCGGTTATATCAATAAACTTTTATTTAATTTTTTTATTTAAGATATCTCAGTATGGCTTTTGCTCAGCTGTCAGCTATATGAGTGTGTCACTGTGTGCGTGAGCAAACTTTAACTGACAATTTGTGTACGTCTCTTTGCCGACTTCGTACTTTGTATTTTTTCGTGACTGTGTTTGGCACTTGAGCACTGTTTAGAGCGCGAACCAAGCAGCGACGACGGAAACACACATGACGCAATACAAACTTACATGCAAAAAAATTTATATATTTTAAATGTGTGCAAACACAAGCACATACATATATACAAGCACTTATTTAACGCGCTCTACACAAGCTTAAAGCGATTGTGCACAAACGCGCGTGTGTGTGTCGTACAAAGTAGCGACGGTGATGTGTGTTTGTTGTTGTTCATGTAGAATGGAAAAATACTACCCGCATCGCTTAATCAATTTTTTTTCGTAGCGCGATTGCGTATTTTGCCTTTGTTAGCACTATATATCTTCGATTTTTGTTTGAACGTTTGTTTTTTGTTGCTTTTGCTGTTTTTGTTTGAAAAGTTTTTTTTTTGCTGTTTTTGTTTGCAGTATAACGTTTTTGCCACCCCCGCCCACTATTATTGCAAGTTTGCTGCAAAACACAAAAGCAACAAAAAGCGTAATGAAATATAGACATAGACATACATACTTACATAGAAACAGGCAAGTGTTTGTTGACTAGAATATAAAGTTGTGCAGCAACAACAACTAAGAATTAAACGTTCGTCGAAAAGTGAACTAATTTTTCTTTGCCGTGCAGAAACCAAATTCGCAAACATTTTGGCAATGTTTTACGGTTTTTGCCGCGTGGCTTTCTCATTGTGGAGCGGGTTAATGGCATAACAAAAGCATTCAATTTTGCGTTTTTTGTTTTTTTTTTGTTGTGTTTTTGCTAACTCCACACCTTTTTTGGTAGTCGAAATTTTTTGCTTTGTCTCATGATCTGTCCGAGTATAACATCATCACTACAAAAAAGCGCCAAACTTTGTCGAAGTGGCAGCAAATAGCGAAGCGAGCAGACGACAAATGGTGTGGAGTTTGCATAGTTAAAGAAAAAATTTATAAATGTATATATATATATATACGCAAGTAGTTATTAGCCGCAATTTTATTTTACTTTCCAAGCTTATAATACCTCATTTAATTTCTTTTGAATTTCTGTGCTTGGCAGGAATTAAAAGATATCTGTATTCAGATCGAGTTATCTAGATCTGGCTCTTAAAATTAAAACTGTTTTCAAAACCAAAATATGTATTGAAAACATTTGATGATATCGGTTAAGTAATTATATATTTTGTATATAATATTTTTTAAGTTTTCTCTTTTTTCTATTATCATCTATATTCACTTCGAAAAAAAACTTATAAAATTATTTAAGCGCTTTAATTTGCGATTTTTGATAAAAAAAATAAACAAAAATTTGTTTTAAATTAAATAATTACACTTTGAAAAAATGTATAAAAATATTTAAGCACTTTATTGCAATTTTTGAGTTTTTCTACAAAAAAAAAATTACCAAAAAAATATAAAAAAATTTTTTTTTCAAAATGGCTCATACATATTGCTAGTTTTTAAATCATAAAAAGTAGCAATCGACCCACCTTAATATTAATTAAATACATAAAGAAAGCTTAAACAGTTCAATAATAATAATAAATGAATTTCGCAAAAAACTATAAAAATTACTCAAGCACGTATAACTGAAAATTTTAGTTTTTACTGCAAAAAAAGTTTACTGAAATAAAAGAAATCCATAAAAATCTAAATAGTTTTATTAAATTCAAAAAAAAAAATAAAAAAATATAAAATAAATAATTTCACTTCGAAAAAAAAAATTTTAAATGATGTAAGCACTTTTAAGTTTAATTAAAACCACAATAAAAAACATATACTGAAATAAAATAAATTCATTTCGAAAAAAATTTTAAAACTATGTTAGCACTTTAAATTTCAACTTTTGATTAAATTTTAAATAAATCAAAAAAATTTTTTTTTCTAAAATTATTTTTTCCAAAAATAAATCAATTTTTTTTCCAAATTATTACAAATAGTGTTAGTTTTTAAAGCATTAAAAAAGCATTCGGTTCAACTTGATATAATATTAAATAAATATGTATATGAAAGATGTATGCGCTTCATGTACTTTTATATGTACATACATAGAGTGCATACATATGTGCCTAGCTAAATACATGCGCTTGTACGCCGGCATTTTGACATCTCGACTAAATAACGCGCGCATTCACCCAGCAGTCGCTTCTATTTTTGCTATTTTTACCGGCAAAATAATCGCTGGTGGAGGTACATGCTCGCAGCTTGGCTAGCTTACAGTGCAGCGATGACAAACAATTTAAAAGAACAAACAAAAAGGCACTCAATAATCATTGTACATACAATAGTATATGCAAATTTGTAATAAATAAAAAAAATAAAAATAAAAAAAAATTGTAATTAGAAGAAGAAGAAAATGAAAACATATAAAATGAAATAGTAAATAAAAGCAGCTTTAGATATACATACATACAAACATATATGAGCGGTGTGGTGTTAACTGGAAAATTTAAAAATATTAAAAAAAAAATTTTAATATTAAAAAAAAATATAAATCAAAAAAAATTCTAAAAAATTTGCAAAACTTTAATTCACAAAAAAAAATATATATATAAAAATAAAGAAATAAAACATAAAATTTGATTTCTACGCTTTACAACTCTTTGTTGTCTTTTCAAATCACATTTAACATTTTTATTAGCAAATATATAATTTATTTATTTACACTCCTGCCAATAAACCGAAGTGTATATGCTTTTCACAGCGTTATTTGCATATGACCATACATATATATGTTTGTATATATGTATTATTGCTTTTGCGTCTACGACACATTTCACTTTAGTTCCACGCCTACTTCTGCTTCCACTTCCACACGGCTGATTGCCTGCCATTTTCATTATTTGTGCCTTTTTGTTGCGACTTTCGCTTGTTTGTGTAGCGACAGCGGCGAATGACGACGACTTTCTTCGTGACTGCCTTCGCTGTGAATTATTAGAAAAGGTCAGTATTTACTTACTAAACCGCATATATATGAATATGCCGGGTATTTTGCCGGTAACGCCGTCACACAACCGCACGCCAAAACGTCAGACTATATAACAACAAACAATCATATATAATATGCATACATACAGACATGTGTGAACATTTGGTATGTTACTTTGGATGTTTTGGGAAAAACAAGCGAAAAATCACATATACGATGCTTAGCAAGTAAATAAATAAGTAACGTACACAATATGTGGAATCTTCGCCGGTTTGCCGCCGTTTTGTCATGCACCCCCGCGCCGCGGCACCCCCTCTATTTTTGGTCATTGATGGTGCGTTGTTGTTTAGGTATTATCATTTGGTGCTTGCTCGCCACCCGTCTTGTTGACTTACGCATAAATATTTGAGTATTTATGTATAAATAGGTATTTGCGCCTATTCTTTATTATTATTAATAAAAACAATATCTTCATATTTGGCTTGTAAGTATATGTGACTTACATTATATTAGACGTCTTCGATTCGTCACTTGCTCTGCTCGCTTTGTTTGAGCACTGCTCTCTAAATACATAAAATTTAATGTTAAGTTCGATACAAGAGAGTGCATGGATGTGACTGCTTGCAAAGCTGTTCCTTTCTGATTATACCGGTCCCTAACTTTAGCGAGTTGTTTATTCGATTCACTACTCTCCAAAGCAGAATTGATTCCTTAAGTTTTAATAATAACATATTATTGAATACTATTTTCACAGTCAACCGTTTTTATAATCATTTTCAAAATATTAAATGTATATGGTTACTTCCCTATATGTTATCCGAGGAATTCGGTATTCTGGAAGTTTGTTGCATGATGGTAATATACCTATGTAAGTGAAATTTTAACATTAGTTCTCGAGGTTGACAAATTTTAAACAAAAATGTCCGCTCGGGTTTATATTTTGCCCGAGTAAGGTCTAGAATCGGTGACCTATGCATTGTTGCCACTACGATATCTTTTTGTTGGGGTAGTCTAAAATATTCATCCTGTCCCGACTGTTTTGGGTCTGGTTTTTATCACGATTTTCTATCGCCGTTGCTGTCTGAGCTGGTGTTCGGTGACTGAGCTTCTTAGGAAGTTCTTGGCTTGCGAAGCTTTAAAAAAATAACTCTCGAAGGGTTCAGGCTTGCAAAGCTTTAAAAATATAACTCTCGAAGGGTTCAGGCCAGTTCACAAGACAGTTTGATCCAAATCTGTATGTTGTCTAGATACTGTTATGGTATCAATTGTGTGTCGGATATACCAAAAATGTGGTTCCTCTCCGACCGTCTGTCTGTACATACGCGAACTAGTCCCTCAGTTTTGAAGATATTGATCTGAAATTTTGCACACGTCCTTTTCTCCGTAAGAAATTGGAACCGCCGTTTTCGCACCACTATAGCATATACATAGCTGCCATATAAACTGAGCGATCGGAATCAAGTGCTTGCATGAAAAAATTTTTCATTTGGTGAGATATTTTCACGAAATTTGGAATGGGTTATTGCCTAAAGCAATCTCCTGTGTCTGTAAAATTATTCTGAACGGATCACTATAGCCTATAGCTGCCAATCGAACAAAACGAGCAAAGGTTTTGTAAGGAATTTTCTATATTTGCGCTTCGTGCAACCGAAGTCAACGTTTTTTTTGTTTTCTATTAAGAAAATATGAGATCAGAAGGCTCTATTTTTTTGGGAATGAAAATAGTCAGTTCTTCCTAAAAGCTTTACCTTCTCTAACATATTTATTTCATACATTATCAATCTAATCTAAGGCTTGACCTTCTCAGCTCATAAAGAAGAAAACATAATTACCATAATTCGAAAACGTTTCTTACCACATCTAAAACAAAAGCAAGCAGGCTTCTAATTTTTTCTAACCTAACACCTAAGAACACTTTCCATTTTGCACAATACCTCAAATTAAGTGCGACGCTAACTGCACAAAAACAAAAAATGAAACAAATTCAACGAAAAGAAGTACACGAAAAAAAGGTAAAACTAAAAAGGTGGACACCGCACAGCGGCCGTCGGTGAATGGCAGCGAACACAACCAACGCCACATACTTGTATACACAACGCATTTTAATTATGGTGACAAAAATAAAATTGACTCGGCTGCCTGCACGAAGTGTGAACGCAGAAATCTCGTTGCACTAAATGAGACGCAATGGAACAGCGAAAGCAACAACAAAATGTGCGTTGATGCGTTGAAATGAAGTGGAAGTGCGAGCCGAGTGTGGCGGCACAAAGGTGTATTAACACACATACATACATATATACATGTATGTATAATATAAATAGTATGTGCTTTAAGTGGTTTGCTGGTGTGTGGGGCGTAAGGGGCGTGCTTTTGTATAAATATAGGCACAGATGCAGGAGGCGCTACGTCCAAATGCAGAAATAAGAAACACAGGCAGATTTATATATATGTATATATATATATATATATATAATTATATATATATATATATATATAAGTATATGCATAAATATATATGCAGCTGCTGATATGCAATGTATAACCTCACACATACAGCTCCACATTTTCGTATTAAAAATGTTTGTATATAAAAGACTGCTTATAGCTGCACAGTCGCCGCAAGCGGTCTACCTGTGTGCCCCAACACTGGCTCTCCATTAAGATAGCTCGCACACACATACTTACAAATTGGAGAGCTAAACACATGTATATGTAGCTTCTCCACTTAACATTGAAGCGCGCTCTCAGCAGAGAGCAGGTGGCCTCTCCAGAGACTTATTGGTGGCAGTGGTGTGTAGGTGTGTGTATTATGTGGGTGTTGTTGGCATTTTATTGCGCTCGTATATCCAAAATTTTTATCAGCTAGCATTATTATATATATGTAAAAAGTAAAAAAGAAAAATTTGTGTATTATTTATTTATATTTTAACTCTAAAATGATAAAATAGTTTGAAGACGGCTTATTTGCAAATATATACTAAGTTCAGCATGGTTTTGTATAGCCCAAGCACTCCCGCCAAATTTTTCTATAGCCTAAACTTGGGTCACTACAAGAGTTACAGTGTACAAAATTGCGCAATTATTTATTTTATTTTAATTGAGGAGCTGATAAAGTTGGAAACGTTATAGGTATATAGGAAAAGCGACGAGAATAGGATTAGGATTAGTGCAATCTGTGATCAAGAGCTTCTAAGTCATGCTGTTATTTTTACTTCACTTTTGAAATAATAAGCATTTTTAACAACTTTTTTTCAAAATTTAATTGAAGAAAACCAAATGACCTTGTAAAGCATTATTTCTGACTTTATTAAAAAATGGTGGTTTATTAGAAAATGTGTGCGAGATCTATTTCTAATAAAACCAAAATCTAAAAAAAAAAATTTTCCCAAATGCTAGTCATACTTTTGCCAAACCCCTAAATTTTCACTAAAGCTTTTTATAAAAACTATTAAGTGACCCGGAAAGCTCTTACTGCTTTTGGAAAGGCTCAGTTATCTCACAAAAAAAAAGTAATATAAGAAAAACCAGAAGAAAATCTCGAATATCTCACATACAGTTTGCATTTTAAAATTTTACAGTTACCTATAATACAAATTAACTAAAAAAATTCCTCTCAATTTATATTTAACTCAGTTCAATCAGAAATTCACACCACTGTTCAACTGAAAAGTCAAATGATTCGCAAAAAAAAACGAAAAAATATAATACTTAAGGGCACGAATGGGAGAGAAATTTACGAAATGAGTGCATGCCCTGACGTAAATGCGCTCACTGCAGCGAATATGCAGCAGTAAATACATTTTTATTTTGGAGCTTGCAATGAGCATTAGCAAATGATATAGCGCTATTGTAGGAGATAAGCAGGCGAGAGCAATAAGTGTGAGTAAAGCGATTGGGGAGCTTATTTGAGGAACGCGCGCGCGCATTGAAACTGGAGCGGCAGTCAGCGCAAGGGGAAAGCGAGCGCATACCCATACTAAAGCGCATTTACAACTTTTTAATTTTTCTGGGCGAGCGCGATAATTTTTTTTTCTGATGATAATATTTGTGTATTTGTTGACTCGGCTTTTTCTGTATCTTTTTTACCAACACATAAGTAGTTGCAGTTTTTATATGTGCGCAATGCATGCGCGAGTGTAGATGCAGTGGCGCTTGCAGTGAGTATTGCATGCATATGCATTGGATAACAGTTGCAAGTGAGAGAGTGTATATGTGAGGTTATTTTTTAGTGGAGCGTAAGCATGCAAACGGTGCGCCCCAACGGTGTGTGTGCGCCGACGAGCAACCGGGAGAGCTCGGGAGCAATCCCACTTTTGCTTTGCATGTGTGCTGCTTACACCAACATACGCGCCATAAATTGGACAAAGCTTAAAGATTGCTCGTTTTGCTCTTCGACAATTGCTTGCTAGCGCTTCCCAACATGCGCTGTATGCGCCCCGGCGCGCCTCATCGCTGCGTTCCCTAATGTATCCACACTCAACACCAGCTCGTAAATAGCTACTCTTGTTGTATTTGTATTATACAGACTTATGTATATACACATTTTATTTGATTTTTTTCGCTTAGCCATGGCCTGCTCGCCTGCCTGTGTTTTTCGATTTTTGCCGCGCTCGTTCAGCTTCAGTACGTCGTTCACATTTAATCCGTTCGGTAGGGCTGACACGGTTCTCGTCATAGTTTACTGGCCACTGTGTTTTTATATATTTATTTTTTGATTTTTTTTAGCTTTGCATTTAGCCAGTTTTTGCGTTTGTGCTTGCTGTTTTGTATATGTGTATCTACTGCTTATTTTTTAGGGAATTCTTTGACGCGTTCGCGTTTTCGCGCATACGGTGTGATTTGTTTTTCTTTGCGCGGTGTTTCGGTTGACATTTGCGGTGTGTGCGCGCGGTGTATTTGCTATTGGCGTTGGAGGGCGCGCAGAATCGCGGTATTGCCGAATTGTAGTTGCCGCCGCCACCGCCGCTGCTATTCCACTGGTTGCCCATAAGGCATATCAAAGTTAGCGCCGACACTGTGGAAGCTATTTGGTTGTAGTTGAAGGCGGTGAATGCATAGGCTCAAAATGTTTTTGTTTTTTGTGGTTTTTTTTTTTGAAACGCCTTCACATGCTGCTGCGGTCAAACGGCCGTGCATGCGGCTAGTGCACGCTGGGTGGTGATACGACGAAGAAAAAATGCAAAAAATGTACGAAGAAATTGTAATGATGCTTCCCGCCTACTTCGCGTGGTAGTTGATTGGCGCTTCGATTGGAAATATATAAAATGTGCTTGCTTTATTAGCGAATGCGTGGCGACTTATTGGTTGGCTGTTTATGTTTTCCTTAGCATTTTTCATAACAGCCGTTGAAGAAATACACGAAGTTTTCAACAATGCGCTTACAAATTATTGCATTATGCGCGCGCGCTTCAACTGAACCAATATTCTAATTGAAAAACTAAAAATCAACTTCAACAGTGCATAATTTTATTAGCGCGCATTAGGAACGCTACTGACAATGCATGAATTTGATGTATTTGCCATTTCGAGTAGGCGGCATATGCACCGGTAGCGCGGTGTTCACCGCTCACCCAGCGTGTACCAAATTTACATATCCCTACCTGCATAAATGTGACTACTACTCGTCCTCATATGACTGCCTTTCGTGCGCCACCCAGCTAAACCTCCCTGGAACATAGCTGTGCAACGCGGCCACACATTCAGCTAAAGCGCTTAATTTATATATATGATTTGTACATATAAATGTTAATGTATAAAAAAAGCCAACGCTCCAAAATTTCAATGCTCCTTTCCCTTAGCAATTGTTAAACAAAAACAAACATCAATTGGTTATCCCAAAAAACGAAACCCTATATGTATCTACGCCAACAATTTCGCATATCTGTATATCTCTTGATATCTCCAACATACCCAATTGCCGCTGACTCTTATTTGCTTGTATTCACACATTTCTTTTGCATAGACATTTTACTCAATCGCACTTCACTCACACACGCACGCACATAAATAAACGCGCGCGCCACTCTCTCGCCACTCACACTCACCGAACCAACGCAGTGGTATAAAATAAAAAATTTTGGGCGCTGTCGTTACCTTTGCCCCCGCTGCTGCCGCAACCGCTCCACAACATTGCACAATATTGCCTTACCGCACCAGCGTCGCTGCCATGGTTGAAGCCTCATTGTGCCTACCAACGACGTTAACTTCATGCCTTTCAATGGTTGTTGTTGTTGCTCCCATGTATTTTGCTTTTGCTCGTGTTGGTTTCGTTGGCATCGCCTGTTCGTTGCTGCTGTGCTGTTGTCGTCGTCGTTGTCGTTGTGGTCGTCAAAACCGCCAGCACCATCGTCTCTGTCGTAGTCGTCGTCATCATCATCGACTGCGTCTTTTTGTTGCTTGCAGGTTTTTTACTGCCTTCTCGCTTGTCTGACTTGCCGCGCTATTACCCGTATGAATACTTTTTTGCTGCTAGGTTTTCTTCTTTTTTATCGTCGTTTTTTCTTTGGAGTTTTTTGTGCCCCAACCAGCGCCTGTCTTCGTTTTTTTGTATTTTGTACGGCGGCCGCCACTTGTAAGTGTATGTTTTCGTGCTGCGTTTGCGCCAACCGCATGACTGCTGCCATCGAGCGTCCAATTTTTGTCTGCCGGCGAGCCGTTCGCTGTTCGTCGACGTTGTGGCCGCCGTAGTCGTTGCGGGTTCTTGAGTGTATGCAAAAGATTTTTGCACATATTCATCTTTTTGGCCGTTTTCGGTGCGTTTCGTTGGGCGCGCTTCTTCGCGCAAAAATTTTTATATTTTCCATCTCTCAAGAAAAGATACACTACAAAAGCATACGCAAGACAATTTTTTTCTTTCTTCTTATGGCAAATTTTTTTCACTTGTTTTCTGACTTTGCCAAAAAATCATAAAAAAGCATTTTTTCACGACGACGACGGTGTTGCGTTTGTTGTTGCAATCGGCACTACTGTTCCTTGACGCGTTTCTTTGCGTTGCTCGCGTTTACCGTCAGGCAGTATCTCGACTTTTGTACTGACTTTTGGTTTGGTCTGGAGAAGAATGCGAGACAATTTTCGGTGAACTTAGAAAATTTTAAATTTGTGTTTTTGTCGTGCGAAAATCAAAAGCAAAAACAAAACGCATACAACACAAAATCTACAAAAACGAAATATACGAACGAAAGTGTGGAAGTGTTAAGAAATTGAAAACGCGAAATGCAGAATAGAAGATAATTAACTAAACAAGTGTGAATCGGTATTTGAAGTTAATCGAAAACGAAATATCAAAAATGCTCAATTTAGTGTGATTAACTTAAATAAAAAAATGTTAAACATATTAATTAAAGAAATGAAATATAACAATTGTAATATACAATATAAAAGTGGCATTAAATAATAAATTTATTCAAATTAATATAATAAAAAAAAATTTGTATGTTTACTTTTTAAGTGACATTTTGGGAAGATAAGTCTATTTAAAATATTAAAAATATGCCACATATTTTAGGAAATTTTGGAATAACTGAAAACAATTGTAACTCAACATATTTTAAATTTTAAAAATTTTGAAGATTTTGTAATATTAAATTATAAAATAATTTATATTTTTATTTTAACCAAAAAAACTATGAGTTAATAAATTAGTAACAAAATAAATAAATACAATTTTCGATAATTTAAATAGAGCCGATAAATAAATAACGAGACTAAGGACTTGGACTTCGACTAAGTTCCAATAATTAATAGAAATATGTTATATATTATGTGTATATTTTTATAGTTATAAAATTAATAATTGAACAGGAAAAATCACAGAAACTAGTAAACATGGATATTTATAAAAAAAAAAAATATATATAAAAAAGTTTAAAGAACTTACTAAAATAACAATTATTATTTTAATTATAAATAATTGCGAATAAAGAAAAAAATATTTTACTTAAAAAAGTTGTGAAATGTACAAAAAATTAAAGGGCTTAACCGAAACTTAATAAAATGTTAATTATTATTTTAAATAAATCCACTAATCTAACTCTAGTTATTTAAGAAAAAAAATTGGTTTAATAAAGCTAAAAAGTTTGTAAAAAAAACTTTAATTCCTTAACCGCGATTTACTTAAATAATTATTATTATTTTGATTTAATTTAATTATAATTAATTAAGATAACACTTATTTTCGAAAAACTGGGCATTTTATAAAAAAAATTTTGTACCTTTGCCGAAATTTACTAATAAATATTTTAATGTTAATTTCTTATAATTAATTTAAAACAATATTGAGTTTAGAAGTATTAAATAATAATTTTGTAATCTTTTTGATACACTTATTAAAGTTTACATTTTTGAAAACTGAAATACAAATAAATAAACTATGATTAAAAAAAAAACGAAAACAAAGACAGATATCAATCATTTATAGATTTTGAATTGAAAAATTATACACTGCTCAATAGTGTAATAAAAATTAATCATTAATACAATTAAATAAACATTATCTTTTCCTGTTATTTTGTTTCCATAAATTAAACAAAAATTCTCGATAAATAACATCAAATATTAAAACATAAATATAAAAACAAAAAAGGATCACAAAAACCCAAGTTATAATAAAAAAATATTTAACTACAAAATAATTCGAATACCAAATTATACTAAAAATATATTTCAAGTGTTGATTTTAGGCAGAGAGGTTTATAATTTTACTATACAAATATAAAAAATTTAAAGCAACGAAAGCATATTTAAAAAAAATTAATTTAAAAAAATATTTTGATATTATAAATTAAATTATTTAAGCATTGAAGTTTAATTTTTTTTGCAGATATTGGTTTCAGTTTTTTTGAAAAATTTTTATTATTATTTTTTTTATAAATTTATATTTGAATATATATGATATTATATTAATATATATATAAGTAATAGATAAGTTTAATCAATTAACAGGAAATTATTACCAATCATATTCTTTTATTACATATCTATTTAATTTTTTATCATTATTATATTAAATTATTGAAATAAATTATTTTTAAATTTGTTTCGAAATCTTTTTTCTACCTTTTCTGTGTATTAATATTTTGCTTATTTTCGTATTTAAATATTCATTGATCTACATATTTTTTTTATTAAAAATATCATTTAATTTCTAGTTTCAAAGTATATGATCAATTTTATTAAATTAAATTTGAATTTAAATTATGTAATTATGTAATTATTAACCTATATACATAACTTTTAAATTTGAACCAATTCAAAAAACTCTATCAAATACTTTTTTCATTCTTTTGAATATTTATTATATATCTAATTATTGATTGCTTGAGCTTTAAAAATTCTTTTTTTTTTTTAATTTTCACTTTATACACAAGTTATTAATACAATTTAAAATGAAATATTAAAACAACTTTTATTGTTATATGAGTATTACATTATATTATTTTTATATTTAAACGCTTCCAATGAATCAAAAAATACTATTATTACGATTGCAGTAATTATTTAATATAATAAATTTCTTTAAAAAATTTTGAAAAGCTTTGGAAAACTTTAAGAAAAAAATACACCTTAAAACTTTTTTAAGATTTCGATTGAAACTTGTTTTGAATTTTTTGTATTTATATTTATAATAATACAATTTTTTACATAATAATGAAAAAGTTTATATTAAATTTTTTTCTAAAATTGTGAATATTATTGATGCAATATCGCATTTTATCAAGAAGCAGTTTTTTTAAGTCTACGTTTATGTTAAAAATTCTACAAAAATATATTTTTTCTAATTAAATATATTTTTTATTATATTATATTATTATTTCAAATTGACGCTTCAAAATCGCTTTTAATGTATATATTAAGACATTTCAATAATATTCTTATTGTTTTATATGCCTATTCATTTTAAATTTATTAAATTTATATTTATACTATTTTATATGGATGTATATTTTATTTATAATATAATTATTATAATATATTTATTATTATTTTTATCTTAAAAAAATAGAAATATTTGTTCTATTTTATGGGATTAGAATTATTTGATAGTCTCAAGCAAAAACTATAAAGTGCTTAAAAAATTAAAAAAAAAAAATCTTATAATTTCATAGTTAAAATAATTAAAAATGTATAACTAAATAAAAACTATTCAATTAAATAAAAAGTTTTTTGTAAAAAAACCAAAAATAGCTAAAAAGTGTTTAATAATATCAAAACCGAATATCGCATAGTCAAACAAGTTGCAATGTTTTCAATTTCTCGCGCAATCTTCCACACTTTCGTTACCGGCAAACGTTCGCGTACGCAACGTCTACCTCTACAACCAAAACAGTACAATATTAGTATCCATTGCGCCTTAGAAACACACGCCGCACACAAACCTCAAACACGAATGCTGGCGGCGTCACACACCAAAGTCTCACTTTTGTTGCGGTGTTGCTGGTGGCGGTGTATTGGTGAATCGCGCGTGATTAGAGCTTAGAACGCATACTCCTTTGTTACTATTTTCAGTTTGCGAATGCATGGAATATGCAGAACGCAATGTGTACATGTATGTGTGTGTGTGTGTGTCGGCTGTCTGGCTGTGAATGAACGGAAGTTTACGTTTCGGAAAACGTTGATTTCTGGCAAAAAGACAGACAAACTGACGGCGAAAGCTTAGAAAATGAAAATCATATGGGTTTGTGTATGTGTGTATGCGTATGTGGTGCAAAGTGCAGTGTTTAGAAGATGCATAGAATGAAAGATGCTAATAAATCAGTGGATGCCACAAATTTAATGGGTGTGTGCTTTTCCACCTGCTGGTTTTGACTTCGTGGGAATTCGTTAGAAATTTCTTTGTATGTAGGGTAGCAATAATTTTCATACCGTTATTTTTTAAAAATTACAAATGTACGTCCTAAACTATTTTTTTTATAAACTACTGATATAGTTTTAATATATTTGAATTTGGTATATTATATATTTTATAACATATTTTATGAATTTTCAAAACATAGCAAATTGTTAAGTCTATCAAAAAAATAGTATTTAGTAAAGAAAATTTAGCCTTAGATGTCTCTGAGAGAAAACAGGAAAAATATTAAAAAAAAAAAAAAATTTCAAAATTATTTCAAAAATAAAAATTTCTAAATTATTTAAATAAATAAAATGTTCACAAAGAATTTAAAAAACTATTTTAAAAAATAAAATTTTCAGAATTATTTTCAAAAACAATATTTTCAAAATTATTTAAAAAATAAAATTTCTGAAATTATATTTCTCAACTTTTATATCACATTAAATTTTTTTAAAAAGTTTTACGCAGAACTTAAATTGATTATTGTCAACTTTATTTTATAAACTAAATATTAATATCTAATCAATATAAAAGTTAAATTAATACGCACCTATTTGCATCAAAAAATCATAAAAAATGTTAAAAAAAGAACATTATTCAAATAGAAATAATTTCAAAACTGCTATTATTCTTAAATATTATTACTTATAAATAATAAGGTTTTTACCTAAGAGTATAGTATTAAGAAAAAAAATTAAACAATATATAATTGTTTTTAAATTTAAACAAAAAATTATTTTTTTTATTTATAAATATGTGTGTATAATTTTAATAAATTTTATTCACTTTTAGTATTACAAATTATATTTTCTTATGAGCATTACAATTTTACACTTTTTTAATATAGGCTTTAATAAAAAGCTGATTACCAAAATCAGCAATATAATATTTATAATATAAAAAACATAATAGGAACAAAAATTGTATAAAAGTAATCATATTTTTCTTTAATATTTAAGGAATCCTTGCCACCGCTAATTTCCCACGAGCCTAATACCAGCAAAACTTAGACGCAAGCATCTCTATATGCTTGCACCACTACACTCACATGATTCACCTCCTATTTTTGTTTTTTATTGTTGTTATATTTCCAAATCTATTTCTATTTCCATTTATCAACCCTTTCTATCACATCCCATTATGCCATAGCGGCTATAAATTCGCGCCGCCGACAGAGCGGCATTTTGAACTTGAAATTTTATTTGCTCTTTTGTCGGTACCCATTCATTTGTTCGGCAATCGAGCGCGTATTCATTCACATTTCATATGCCACCTAATCGCTCTAATCCAACACCGACACCAATCGTGTAGGCACCAAGCACCTACCACCTGCAGCCAGCACAGCGTCACACCCCTCATGGGTACACTACGCTCCCTACTTGTATACAAATGCTACTTACCACCCGCCTAGTACAAAATCAATTGTGGCCCACTAAGCACAGACGCCGACACCGCGCCACCTCGAAAAATTTCGCTGAATTTATTTTGTGTTGTTGCGTTGCTCATCGCGTTCAATCGTCGCGGCTTTTATTTGTTTTCCGTTTCCCGTTTCCGCTGACTCGAAATGTTTTCTTTCGTATTTTAGTATTTCGAATTTGTTTTTGTTGTAGTACGCTACGTTTTCGTGGAAAACATAACGAAAAGTTGTAGTTTGTGTATTTCGACTATAAAACAATATTTCACGTGGTTTTTTGGTCGCAAAATATACTTGGTTAACGACATCACAGTGCAAAGAACTATAAAAATGCATTTAACTGCAGAATTTTACTTTTGCTTATTATTTACTTTATTATTGTTGTTGACTTCGTTTAAAATTCTTAGTATGATTTATAAGCAATTACTTTAAGTTGCTGTGCAGTCGATTGGTTGAAGTTTTATGTAGAAATTCTTGTTTATGTCACGAAAGTCTGTGGGATCTTCTTTATGAAGCATTTGTGAAAAATGTATATGGTTTTAGTAAAAAATACATAAAAATATACTTGTGATCTATAGTCATCGATTATTCTTCGCACTTCCAGTAACTTCTAATAAGAATATTCTCAAAAATGTCACATGTTTTCGAAAAATTAAAAAAACATTCCTATTCTGAAGTTCTAGTGAGATTTTAAATTTGTATTCTCAAATTTATTATGTAATACCGTAGTAGTCTGAAAGCAAACACGCTGTAATAGCCAAAATGGTTATGAAAATATTAGGACTATGATTTTCAAGCGCTATATAACATTAGAAAACGCTCTCTGCTATGTGATCTATAGCAACCGATCTTTTATCAAACTTCCAGTAATTTCTAATAAGAAAAACTTCAAAAAAGTCCAGTGTTATCATTTCTTTTAGAGGAATAATGATTTTCACTTTTTATTCTACAATTTGTTATCCAAGACGGTAGAACTGTGATTAAAAATAAATGTTACGAAAACATTAAAACTACAGACTACAAGTTTTATATAAGTTTAGAAGAAGCTCTATAATGGAGTGCAGATAAGAGATTGCTCTATTAGTGTATTATAGTCATGTCTAAAATAAGATTATATAGAAAACAAATCAAAAGGAGTTAAACCCATTTCGTAAACTATAAGTTGTAGTAAAATATATAAGTTCTACAGAGTAAGGTTTGAGAAGTACCAAAAGGAAGGATTTAAGCGAAAGATCGTTCTTAAGAGATTTCCGTAATAGTTATCATGGGTATCCTTATATAATATATTGATTCGATACCATGTTTTGCCATAGGAATCATGCCAGAAATATTAAGAGACTTTATTAAAATTTTGAGTAAACAAGAATTTCTGTAAAATTTCTTCTTGTGTGTTCTGCATTTTATGAATTGAACTGTATAAAAAGCGGTAAAATTCCTTATATATTATAATATTTGCAATACCTTAAACTAACCGCTTTTGTATATTTTTGTTTTCTCTGATTCTATAATTACAGGTGCTTTTTGACTGTTTGGAACCTTTTTAATAATTACGTTGAAACGTTGTTGATTCTTATTAAATATTGTTTTGTTGAATCTGAGGACGAACAAAAACAAAAACAAATCCCAATTAAAGTCAAGGAAACCAAACATATGGAAAGACAACTCTAGGACAAACAACAAAAAGGAAAACCTAAAAAACCAACAAAAAAAAACAAATAAAGAAAAACAACAAATCGCGAAAACAACAACAAAAAAGAACTTATGTGCAATCGTTTTGTTTTTGTATTAACTTAATTAATTAACTAAATAATTTGTAAATAACTAATAATTTAAGTTAATTTTAGTTTGATTTGGTTTCTTATGAATACGTTAAAACGAGAGAGGCAAAAAGAAAACAACGGTAAATCAAAAAATTAAAAATTTTTAAATAAAAAGAACGCTCAGTTTCATTACATTCAGTTACAAATACAACAAAAAAGTGATTTTCTGTTAGTTTCTCAAAATTTAACAAACAAAATTTACAACAAAATTTGGATTACAACTACAACAACTACAACAACAACAACTGCAACCACAACAACCCCAAAAATAAATAACAAATTATAATAAAAAAAACAGCAAAGTAATAACAACAATAATTGAAAGTAAATATATATAAACCAATAAACAACACAACACAACTACAATAACAACTACAACAAATACTAAAAACAGCTACTACAATCGCAACAACCAATAACAAGGATAACAAAACGCAACTACAACTACAACCACAGCAGCAATAAAATAATAACAGTAACAATAATAAAAGCAACAACAACAACAATAACTGAAATAAATATAATAAACAAACTTAACAAACAACCAACTAATAAATATTTATACATAAATAAATCCGCAACTAAGCAATAAACCAAACCAACTCCCCCCAAAAAACCACAACAACAACAACAACAACAATATAGTAACCAACGAAAAAGTAAAAAAACAGCAACAGAAATAAAAACCAAGAAAAAATCATTTGGCAAAAGCATCAATTACAAAATTTTAGCAGTAAAACAACAACAACAACAATAACAGTAATAGTAACAACAACTACAATAGCAACAGTAACAGAAACAAACGCAACAGCAACAACAACCGAAAAAACCGCAATAGTAAATAGTAACGAACAAAATAAATGCAATAAAAACAACAACAACAACCACAACAAATACAAATATTTAATAATTAACAAATAAACTAAATAAAGCAGATTTTATAAAAAAAAAACAATAACTAATAATACAGAGCAGATACCGTTAAAAACCGTGAAATAGCATACAATACAAGCGAACCCAAAACTAAAATACAACAACAAAAATAGTCTCAAAATTTTCAAACAATAAAACGAATTAACGGCAACAATTAATATAACAAATCAAACAACAACAACAACAGTAAGAAAAAACAGAAAAACAAAAACTACAACAGCAGCAACAAACAAACCGGTTAACCAGCAAATCAAACAAAAATAAAATAAACAGGAAAAAATAGAAAATCGAAATAGCCAAAATTTGTTAAATTTTTAAACAAAATTTCAATTCTGGACGAAAGTTGTGAAAATTTGAACATTTTAATGAAAAACTTTTAGTTCGGTAATTTTTCGTGTTTAAAATTTTGTTCTGAACTGTTCTGAACACGAGTGTCAAAAAAGCCAAAAACAACAACAACTGCAAAAAAAACATACATATGTGAAGAACAACAAAAATTTAAGCTAAAAGCATAAATAAAGAACAAAAAGCTTGAAAGCAAAAAGTTTGAATGCAAAAAATTGCCCAAAAGAGAATAAAAATCGAATCGTGTTGGCCAAAATAAATAAATAAAATATATATATGTATATATATATTTCTTCCAAGTGTTGAAAACCAGCGAGAAAAGCGTGCGCTTTGATAGTGGTGAACATAGTGAAAACACAACAAAATACATATTTTCGAACGGATTTGCGTCAAAAACGCGAAGCAAAAAACTTTTTTTTAAAACAAAAACCGTTTCGAAAATTTGAATGGCGCTTTTCACCACAGACAAAACCCTATTTCAAAAAAGTACGGTATCAATATTTTAGCGCGATAAAAAAAGTGTTTTTTAAAAACCAGTGAAGTACCGGATTCAAGCGAATAAAAGTGTAAGTGCTTAAGAACTGCTGCGTGCAGAAGTGAAATCAACTGCATTAGCGCAACAAACACCCAAGTTGCAAAGTATTATACCGAAAAATTGCTTCAAGGCAAAATTTATAGCAAACAAAACAAAAAAAAAACAAAACTTGAATACAAAAAACTTTTTGCAAAAAAATTTTGGACACACATTTTTAGCGTTAGTTTAAAGTCATGGATTCTCTGTGCAAAAACCAAATAAAAATTGCATAAAATATACACACACTCACCCACAAAAAAAAAATTATAAAAATATACAACAAATTTATTAATGTATTGTGGCACAAAATAAATAAAAACAAAAATAGTTTCGGAACAAAAACAAAAAAGAAAAAATAAGTATTCCATTTGTATGCGTAAACTATTATCGAAATAAAATAATACTAACTTATAAACTATAAATATGTCAAATAATAATAGCGGCAAGCAAAAATAAACGTAAATAAGAAGTAGTCGAGTTTTACATATAGAATTGTGAAAAAAAATTACTATTTCAAAAGTCTTAAACTGGTGAAACAACAAAAATAAAATCCTGAAAATTAAAGCTTCAAATTGCGGCAACTTTTTCGAACGGATTTAAAATATAAGCAAAACAGGTAAGCTACACAATATTTCAAATTAATATATAATCTATGAATTTGCTTAAAAAACAATTATTATATTTGAGCGTGACGCTCCCGATACGGTTACTGTGAGCGAGGCATTGTTGCACACGTTGTTAGCCGACGGTTACTTCGTGAAGCATGAGCTGACCTATTACACTGCTCTATATGGTTATTAATAAATCTCTACACAAGCATATTATAACAATACTGACTCAAGCAATCACAACAATCACTGAACAGTTTTTTTAGCAATGATATCTTTCTAATGTCATACAGTGTAACACTAAGGCAATTTTTTGCGAGAGATGCAAATTTATATTAAATTTTTTGAAAAAATAATTAATTTATTTTTACTAAACCTTATTACTATAATATATATAGTTTTAGCCGATATTTTTAAAATAGACGAGACACTGCAAAAATGCTCCCTTAGCATGCAAAACCTCAGAACCGAAGGTTAAACAATTCGTTTCACTAATATGTAATCGTGTTTCATAAAATCTTGCTGAGTACTTGAGCTGAGTATATCAATAAATATTTCAAAAATATACTTAAAACAATAAAAAGCCTTAGCTTTAACTGCACCGCAGCTATAATGCGCTTCATATACCATATACAAAAATTCCTTGCAAAAACTTTGATCGTTCAGTTCTTATGGCAGCTATATGCTATATTGACTCGATCTGAACCATCTCCTCGGAGATTGCGTCATTACCTTGGACAATAATCCATGCAAAATTTGATGAAGATAATTATATATAGAATAATTCTATATAATATTTATTCTTGACACTTTTCTACTCATCAGCGTGACTTATGTCTTATTGGTTCAATTTTATTATTTCTTTCTTCACTTTTACGATAGTGTTCACGATAATGCCTCTAAATATATCGTTATTCTTTTTACCTGACACGAATTATTAAGGAAAATACTTAATTACTTGATTCAGTGTTTATGAATTGCTTATATCTTTCAAATATTACAGCGCAGGCGAATAAATATAATACTTGCAAGATTTTATCTTTGGTTAGGTTATGTCGTAGAGTTGAGCCACACACAAAAGGTAACGTAGGCTCCCACTTGAACAGCTGTGTACGCTAGTTCTTTATAATACCTCAAACTCTTAAGTATGGATCACCAGACCCACATAGATCACAGAAGTGTTTTGAGCTTACCAAAAATGCGTTAATGCGTCTATTATGAATCTCAGCCGCTTTATGATGTTCGGCGAAGCTGTAGTGACCGAGTATTACTTCAACAACTTTGATTATAAGGCAGCGTTTAAGAATTCGTTTTTTTTTTTAATGGGCTACCACCTAGACTACTACTACTTTTGGCCTATTTTTGAGTGAGGTATAATAAAGGGCGTATCTAATAAATGCTGTATACTCAAATACTTTTAGGTAATGCTATTGAAACATTGTTTTGTTAATGTTAGAGAGAAGGCACAAGTCTTCATAATCATTCATAGCTTGCTTTAATATATTCTAGTCGATGTTTGGTGACGAAGTTCGTCTTTGTGATATGCCTATTGAAATAACTGGGATTCTCAAGTAAATATAATAAAAGCTGATGAGCTAGCCAGACGAAGCACCCAACTGCCGTGTGATTGCGAGATCCCTTTGGCTTAGAGTAGAGCACAGGATATCTATTGAACTTCTTACACTGAGCAAAGTTCATCTTGCCGCAGTTCTTCCTAGACATTGTCCAATAGGCGTTCATGCGGTAAGGCCAAAAATTTTGTCGGACGCTAGTTGTCAAAATTGGATGAAGGAGGGTAAGTTGGAAACATTCAGACAATTTCACCGCCATTGTCTGGCCTTTGCAAGACTGAGGCTGAAACATCTCGGTAGTTTTACCTTCGGCAAACCAGAAGATATAACCGAAACTAGCATTAGCCGTTTCAACAAATTTGTGACAGGCTCAAAACTCTTTGTTGATTTGTAAGGGTCTTATGATTCAGCATATAGGAGTTTTTATGTACAACAACGGACCGTCGTTTAAGCTGTCCGAGTGAGATACCTCCTGTAATCAACTTCTCAACCTAACCTGATCTAGTTGAATCGCCGAAGGTTTTCCTTTCCTACAAAAAAATTATATGCCAAATTATATGGCGTAGCCTATTCGGGCTTTGTTTATTTGACAATATTAACGAGCAATACGAGTTGTTATAGTTTTTCCACTGTTTTGTAGAAAGCTCCGAACTCCGTATGTTTATGTCAGAAATTTTGACTTGTAAAAATTTAAAAATAATTACGTTAGCTTTTTTATATCGATAATAGAAGAATTTTAATTTAAAGTGTATGTAAATAGATCTTCTTAGTATTGTAATAAGCATATGAAATATTGCACAGCTTCGGCATTAGATGTTGTATTTATATAATTTATATGTAATTTGTTTTTATGTACTTGCAAAAAAATGTTACATGCATATATAACAGTATAAATGTATATATTGCCATTTTTTGTGCAGTTGTAATCCAATATATATATACATTTTTTAAAGCATATATATTTCAGTAATAACTTTTGATTCCGGCAGTTGTCAGGCAGCGCAATTTACTGCTTATATATGTATATAACTGCGCTGACCACGCATATATACTTATGTACATATATACATATGTGCGCCAAAAGTACAGTTGGCGCACCTTTCATTTAATGACTACAACACACATGGCCTTAACATGCAGTAAACAGCAGCAGGCGCAGCAACAACATCAACCAGAAAAAAAGACATTTAATTACAAAAAATAGAAAACACATCACAAATGCGTGCACTGCGCCCAACCCCCCTCTACACGCTATACCCGCTCTACCCGCTCTACCCGCTCTAGTAAGCACTGTTAGGACCTGTGCGCCCAAAATGCTGTCCAGCAACCACTTTAAATATGCGCGCATGATTTTTTTTAAACACAAGTGTATGTGTGTGTGTGGTTATGCATGCGATTGCAGCTCATCAGCAGCAGACGCCTATTACGAAAGGCAAGCGAAAGGACATTACACACACACACACATACAGCCCACACTGTCAGGATATGCGCGCTGTAGTAGCCAGCTTATGCGGCCTGAGCGCGAAAATATTTGGACTGTCGAGCTGCTGCGCTGGAGAAGGGGGGGTTGTGCGTGTGTGTGTGTGTGTGTGCGCGACAGGATGTGCTTGGCTATTGAGTGCGCGAATTAAAAATGAAATAAATGCAATAAAAACAAAACAACAAGGCAAATAGAATAAAATAAAATAATTTAAAGAGAAATGCACTGACACGAGTTAAAGTGAAAAGCAATGCTACTGTCACCACCGCTGCTGCTGCTGTACGTGTTTGTGTGTTGTTGTTGTTGGCGTAAAGGCGGCGTGTGTGAGGTGCAGGATGCGAGCAGTAGCCACGACAACCGTTTGTAAATTGGCAGTTGTTGTCTCGCACGCACACATTTCAGATCTACACATTCATATAAGTATGTATGCATGTATTTATATATACATATATTAAATACACAGCCACCTTTGCCTCGTCCCGTGCAAAAGTATAATTCGGCGCTGCAGCATTGTCGAACATGTTGTAGGCTGGCATAAATAATCAATGCATATACATACATACTTTTGCATGTTTCGAATTGTGTAAATAAATGTGAATTTGTACATGTAGTTATATGCCGTAGTCTCCTCATGTGCGCAGCATGGACATTTGGTCACTCATACGCCATGTCGGTCACATAACCACAGCTAATATGAATTGTATATACTGCTTATATACACATGCATAAATGTTGCAGCGTAGTTTTTTTATATATTTACATATTTTTTATGAACATACACACACACAATTAAATTTTTTTTATATGCAACTGCATATACATATGTGCATACTTTTAGGCGTTGGGGCGTGCCCGCAAATACGCGTTATATACTTGCATAGCCATTTATTTATTGCAAGCGCCTTAATTTATTTGCATTTTATTGTATTCTAACGTGTGTATATATTATTTTTAATTATTTAAGTTTAAAATCGTTTTTTGTGCAACGTCAAGCGCCAACATTTGCATATGCAAGCAATTATAAAAGTAAATAAATAAGCGCTTATGCGCATAAATGGCTGTTGTGCGTGGCATTACAGCACATTATTGCATTAACACCGTGTTGTTGCTAAGACCAAATAAAAATGACTCAAGCGATCAAGCGTTCACAAAATTTACATTTGAGCCTTTTTTGAATATCACCACAATGCAGCAGTCTCTGCTCTGCACCTGGCTTACTACACACGTACTCATATCTGTCAATACTATTTATGCACAGTTTTGCATAAAAGCTTTACAAAATTTATAAACACCCTGTCATTCTCATGTCTCTATTTTGTTTTCTTGTCGTCTGTCACTTCTTTATTGCCATTATCAAACCCACTAATGACAACTCTCATTTAAATTTTTAATTTATGCTGCTTTCAGTGCGCATTCAACCAGTAATTTCTTTATTTATGCACTTCTTTTCACTCGCTGTGTTTCAACCAGCTTACAACTCAACTCAATAGCGCCGTGTTGCAAAGCTTGTCGTGCGATAGCATAAATCTAAAGTAAAAATATACAATTATTAACATTTCTGTTTAGATATGCTCTTTTGTAGCAAGATCAAAGACGCAAAACTGAGCAAATTTTCTCTAGTAGAAAATGATAGATGAAAATATTCTCATACATTTTCTAAGTCATCGCCAAGTAGTGCTTTGAATTATTTTATTTTAGCTTTGTACGCTTTCATATATTACGTGTGTTAATAGGGGTAAAACAATACAACTAGAACAAACTTTAACTTTGAGGCTATTATACCCTTCACAGTTGGACTACTTGATTATCTTGATGTTGATGAGTCAACTATGGTGATCCGATATCGAGGTTCCAACAAATGAGCAGGTTCTATAGGAGTAAAGAACGTGGCAGAAATTTTCGATCGATTTTTCAAAAGCTGAGGGACAAGTTGGCATATATATACTCTGGAAAGACAGTTAGACAGACAGACAAATTGACAAGAATAATGAACTCAGCCTGTCACGCTGATCATTATATATACATTTTAAAGGGTCCACCACGTTTCCATCTCGGCGGTGTTATAAACATTGTGGTAAACTTAATATAGGGTTGAGGGTACAATTAGTCAGATTGGGTGCATGATTTTTCACAATCAATATGGAAACTAATACACTACGTATATTCATACTCTATTCATATACTTATCACCCATATCACTATTTCACATTTATCAAAGATACTACTACTATACGACACATTTAACCGCCAACTTTGCTACGTCACAAAACCGGCTGCAACTACAGCAAAAACAACTCCAAACAAATTTTAGTCGAAAAGTCAAAAAGAAACAAAAAAAACAAAACGGCAGTACAAACTCCCGGCTTTTGCGTCTAGGCGAAAGTATGAGTTTGTTACTCTTATTTGTGTGCGCGCGTGTTACAACAACTGCAACAATAGTTGTTGGCGACCAGGTGGCGGCTGAGATGAAACACGATAGACGCAACACAACATAACGCAGCACAACACAACATAGCACAACTGTTACGCACACCCACACCCAAGTATAATAACAAACCATTAACGAAGCAAAATATTTGCAACAAAAACGGACAACAATTCGCATACAATAAATACTTGATAGATATAGATTTTTTGCAGCTGCCGCCAAGAGCAAAGCAGCCGACCAAAAAGCGAATGTGTGCAGCATGAATTGCCAGCACCCTTTCACTACATCACCTCCACCGTTAGTGCGCGTTGCGCTTGCCGCATCATCGACAGCAGCAGCTGAGCGAACGCACAACGGGTTGCGGCGCGGCACACATGGGCTACAGTTTTGTTTTCATACTGGTTGTTGCTGTTGTTTTTTGTCTTGTAATAGTCATTTTGTTGGTTTTCTATACGCGCCTCCATCGCAATCAGCGAGTTTAGGTTCAACGAGTGCGTTGGCCTTGGTGTGTTGTCAACAAGCGCCACACTGTGTAGGCGCCAAATGGATTTAAAAGGCGATATGAATGCTTGTGTTCATGTCCGTGAGTGTGTGTATATTTATAGTACTTTTATATGCGCATGCATGTGTGTATGTGTCAACTGTCATTGCACTTGCTGATTACATGCATACATACATATGTATACTTGTATATTGACTCGGGAAAGTTTAGTCCATAGTTAAATACACTTGCTTTTAGATATAGGCGCGCGTGTGAACATTTGTGTTTGTGTGTGCGTATGTGTGCTTACTGAAATGTTTGCGTTGCTTAAATTGTTTAATTGCTCAAATTAATTAGTGAAATTTTTTTCAGAAATTTGATAAAAATAAGAAAAAACGTTAACTTCCCCTACACAGGTTCAAGTTTTCTTAAAAGAGCAGTTTTTTGATCGAACAGTTTGTATGGCTGCTATATGCTATAGTGATCCGATCACAACAATTTTTTCGTATATTGTAGGGTCGTCTTGGAGAATAATGCATGTCCAATTTCGTGATCCTTGTCAAATAAAAGAAATTTCCTTGCAAGAACTGGATTTTGATCCCTCAGTTTGTAAGACAGCTATAGACTATAGCTGTCCAATCTTGATAATTTCTTCAGAGATTGGTTCGTTGTCATAAACAAAAATGTTTGTTATTTTTAGTGAAGCTATATTGTCAAGTAAAAAAGTTGTCCATACAAGCACATAATTTTGATCGTGCAGCTTGTATTGCAACTATATGCTATAGTGGTTCGATATCGGCGGTATTGACGAAGGAGTAGCTTTTTTAAGGAGAAAATAATGTGTGCAAAATTTCAGATCGATATCTATAAATTTTAAGGGATTAGTTTGTGTATATAATATATTATACATACAGACAGACATACGGATTTAGCTAAATCGATTCAGCGCATTATGCTGCTATTTTAATTTTACACTGTATAAGGTCTCTGGCAGTCTGGTTTAAATCTCGCCACAACACAGAGTTTTGCAATATTTACATTGCTGATATCTCTATCATTACCACACCTTTCAGCTATTGTTCTTGCTGGCAACATTAATCTTACTTACTCGTACCAAAAGCAAAACAAAGCAGAAATGTTAAAAAGTCAGCTTTTGACAACTTTATCACACACATTACGCATATGTATGTGTGTTTTTATAAAAATTTATTTACATAGCTTTCCAACCCGCTTGTACTGGCAAATTTTTTGTTTTAGAAGCTAGCGTTAAAATTTATGTATGCTAAAAAACCACAAAAAGACAGCAAGTGCTATCGCACAACAAACTCACACACATACACACGCAGTGTTGTATTCAAAGGGCAGCACCCGCTTACCAACAAGCGCAGAGTATTCACGGAAAAAACGCCAGCAAACAAGTTGAACATAGAAAAAAGCGAAAATATGCTATATGTGAGCGTGGAAATGTGCCCATATGTCAACATACAGTTGAAAAGTTACCCCAAGTCAGAATTGTGGAATCACACAAAACAAGCAAATGTTCAAAAATACACACGAGCGTATTTAGTGATGTATTTCTGCCTTTAAGCGTGTAAGTATGTGGCGGTTGTGTGTGCACCCACATGCCTAACTGACAGTTGCGCCTGTTTGAAACCTAAGCCGGGAACGATTAAATATGCGCGCGCCCATTATAGGCTTCAATGCAAACAAAAGCGCCCCCTTCCGCTCGAAACTATTCACAAAGCATGCGCTGTCACTCCACGCGGCAAGCGGGGTTCGCACTCACTGACTCGAGCAGCGCGATGCTTTGCTGCTGGTTTTATCACATTTCGGTGTGTTGTTGGGTCGTGTTGCATAAAAAGCAAGGCGAAAGCTTCAAGCACCAACTGCCGTTGCTACACAACATCCCCTCCGCCGTTGAGACTACGCTTTGCCATATTTTTATCTACACATACTTTACTTTTAATTTAAGCCCTTGTTTATTCAACATTTTGCCTTACCCACACAGTGTCCGCTTTCAACTACATAAGTAATTCTAGCCCCCTGCCGCTCATTATCAAAAACTAAAAATTTTATAAAAATATTTAATGGGAGCAGGACACTCATTGCAAACTGTAGAAACTATACAACTGTCATTAAAACTGTTTTCGGTTATTATTTTGAAAACTTAAATTTGCACACAAAAAATATATTATTTGCAATTTTTTTGTGGTATAGTGAGTTGACAACTTTAGACCGTACATCTGTTAGAGTTAGGTCTGCTCTTGATTTCCTGTTCAAATTACAAATGACTTCAATATTATAATGGCTGATTCATATAAACTTTTGTTTTGCTTTGCTTCAGTTTTTTGCATTGACAGAGAAGTTCGATATCGAGGCAAGGCAAAGCAAAGCGAAGCAAAATATTGGGCAATTCTCATCTTATTCTACTTGCTCAAGCAACAGTCGCCATTTTTATTAGAGGGAAGCACGGAAAGCAACGCGTTTTTTTTCACTTCACTGCTAGAGCAGCCGTAACTACTCCAAAGATTGTTTGTATGTATTTGTTTTTTTGACTTTAAAGGGTTACATGGGTTTCATGGCTTCAAAAAATTTGTTCTTTTAATGTCTTTTTTAGTTCTATAACATCTCTACAAAATTGTTTTAAATGCTCAAGTTGAACCATGTAACAGTTTTGGAGATGCAGCCTTAAAGAGTTGTGCGCTCGAGATCAGATATATGGTCACTTAAAAATTAAACGCGTTTACTCTCGAAACTGTGTCTTCAAGGTCGGTTGTCAAGATTTCTCGCCAACACCTCAACCGATCTATATGAAATTTTACACAGATCTTCGAGATATAATTTATAAGTTCCTAAACGAACGATATCTTTTTCAAATACAACTACTTAAAAAAGTAACGAGAACTTTTCAGCAAAATTTACATTTTTTGTGCGTCAAATATATAATTTTCACTTTTTTCCCTTTGTTCAATGCCTAGTTTATGGTCTTAATTAACACAAGTATTTTTTTTTCTTTTTACTTCATATGACCTTGTAAGTAATTCTGCTGCCAACGCGGAGGCACCTTGGAGTTTTGAATATTTTTCTTGGAATATTTCACAAAATCTTTATAAAATATGTATCTTTGTAATAAAAAAGTTTTTATATAAAATATTTAAATTTTTATATGAAAAAACAAAAAATTATTGCAAATATAATTTTGCTCGAGGAAACCTACGTAACCCACTAAAATTCTTTCTCGAAATTAAATCATTTAATATTAAGAACAAATTTTATTAACCATCCGAGAATTACATAGCAAACGAGATAATTGCAACAAAAATTCGTTATCACAGTGCGGAAGCAAATTAAGTAAAGCTCAAACACAGCCGGTTGAAAGAATATTCGATTTTTTTGTAGGGAATTCTTTAATAGCGCTTTGATGAGCAAAATACCTGATAAACTGTGCTTTTTTACAAAATCCAAGATCACAAATATTTCTATATGTATTCTGTAAGTTTCGTTTAACCAAAACCCGACGACTGGTATATGGAAAGTTTGAAGTTAGGAAAAATGACGCTAGAAGACACACATCGCTCGTCGTGATTCCCGTTACAGTGTTATCAGTTTAAGATCTCTGGCGGTGAGGCAGAAGCTTTAACTATCTACCAAATCCCGAAAATGGACCTTCGTTAAATGTTTTTAAGGTTTTTTAGTTCTTCTTTTACTTTCACAAGTGTGTGGATGTATCTCTTCTACATGGAGCTGAGTCTGATATCTCGTCGTAATAATATCCATTATGTATGATCATTTTCAGATTGTATCAACTTCTGGCAAAAGTTACTTGAATTGCTAATCGATATTTTAAGTATCGGTTCGATAATTTATTTTTTAAGGGTTTTCTAAAAAAAGCAGAACACGTAAGCTGCTTCATGGATTGAAAGTAATAATTTTGTAAATACTACGAAAACAGCTATTTTAGTGACTTTCAGGAACAGTCTACACCACTTGAAAGTTTTTCTATATTCAGAAGATGTCGAAGATTTTTATGCATATATTAGCATGTTAAGTTTAGAAATTAGTATTAAATATGGTATATTTAAAGGTGTTTGTAAGCCTGCTTTAAGTTGTCTAAAAATCTCAAAATGCCTTCTAAAGCAAGCTTTGGTATCAAAGATCTCTATTATATGAGCCAAAACTATTGGAATAAACAAATACATACTCTACATATATTTGTATATATACATATGTAACTGTATCTACTCTTAATACACTATGCATATCACTTGACCTAAGTGGATGCATTGTATGAGATTTCTATGCGACTTGCGCTGCAGAATACCAAATATGAAAAATACATATGTATGTATATATAATATAAAGAAAATGAAAACAAGTAAAAACGTTAACTTCGGTTGCACCGAAGCTATAATACACTTCAAAGGTGTGTTTTCTACAGCATAAAGGGGTATAAAAAGACTATATCTTGATTTTGATTTGGCAGTTTATATGGCAGCTATAAGTTATAGTGATCTGATCTTAACAGTTTCTACGGATATTGTATTATTGGCTCATATAATAATTCGTGCCAAATTTCGAGAAATCAATATCTCGTCAAATGAAAAAGTTTTCCCTACAAGCAATTAATTCCGATCCTTCGTCATGCTGATCATTTATAATGTCTCCGACTTTTCCTTCTGTCCTTCCTTGATGTTACAAACTTTGTGGTAAACTTAATATATGCTATACAGGGTATAAAAATATGTATGCGCATCGTGTGAATGCAGGCATTAAAAGTATTGCATTGTTGAGGAGAAAAAATAACAAGAATACAAAAAATCAAAAAAGAACAAAGCACAATATAAATAAAAATAAGATGACAGAAAGAAGAAAAAACATGAAAAAATGCAAAACATAATAACAGCACACAGTACAAGCGCAGTAAGCGCATAAAAACAATAATAACAACACGAGAGATAAAAAGCATTTAACCAGTAGCTATAGCCTGGCACAACATTGTGGACCCAGCACAACACAAGCAACGCCAAGGCACCGAAGTGCAGCAGGAAAAAACGTGCCATGACTTGACAGAGGATAGACGCTGTTTTCGTTGATTTTTGCTCGTGTTCCTTCCTGCGGAGCGATATATAAAAACAAATGACGGAATAACAAAAATACAAAATTCGTCGAGACACACATATGCAAGCATAATAGCACACACACACACACACATATGAATATAAGAGAACACATACATATGCCGCATAAGCGTACACAGTTTATACATACATGTAAGTGCATTATATCGTGTAGTAAGTGTAACAACTGCATAGCAATAGCAACAACATGCAGGAATAACAAACATGCAGCAACCAAGCGGAGACTGCAGCGAGTAGGCAGTATAATGCTGCAGTAACAGTCAAACAACAACATTAGAAGTCAACTTCGTAGTCAAAAAAATATAAATTCATAAGAATAATATTGCTATAACACGAAAGAAATAAAATGGCGAAAACTACACTCTCCGCTATCCCCACTAAAAGGCCGCCCTCAAACGCTGCGGGAAAAACTTCTTGCCTTCTTGCCTTTGTTATTATTATTTTTTATTTTTTGCGCTACAAAGCTTGCACTATACGCGTTTAAATGCAATATTTTTTGATTGCTGCCAAAAGCAACAAAAATCGACTAAGCAGTTATGCAGCTCAAGCTTCGTATTCTCAAGAGGTGCACTCTTCTTCTCTAGCATTTTCGTATGGCTTGACGCACATTAAAATGAAATATTTATAGTAAAAGTGTAAGGTGGCGGTTGAAACGCTCATATGTTCCGAAAAATTATGTGGGTAATGCTGAAAAATGCATTACAAGTAAGGACGCTCGCTCGCACAACGCAAACCTCTCTCTTCAAATACTTAAGACTGGCATTCTTAAGATTTTAATGCAAAATTGCACGAATTTTTATAGTTTTTTCGGAAACTACTTTTTCACCATGCCGATAAGTTTAAAACATATTCATGTATTGTAAATCTTTTCATTGAAAGATTTTTTAAATATAGATTTTTTTTTTTGAATTCAGGCATTCGAAATTTTTTTTTCCAGTTCATTAGTCATACTTGCAGTAAAAAATAGTTTAATTAGCTGTACTTTCTTATTAAGAGTACTTATATTACATCATGAGAATAAATAGCTAAGCTTTTAAGCTTTCCATCAAAGCTTTTCTCCCGATATGCAATCTAAATAAACCACTTTTTTCAAAAGGTCAAAAAAAATTTACAGATACCACACAAGCTTTTACATAAAAGCTCATAATATGTATGTTAATGACCAAGCTTTCATTCAAAACTTTCATCCCGACATAAACTTTAAGTAAACAAATTTTGGAAACAGTTAAAAGCATATAATATGAATGTAAATGACCCACCGGCAGTCAATTCCACTGATGAATTTGTTAAAAAAATGCATTCATGGACATTCATAAAAATATGGATGAAATGAGAATTTATGTAAGAATCCTAAATTAATTTAAAAGAAACATATATATATATACTTTTTAAACAACATTATTGTATCACATAATTGCAATTTTAAGCAAATTTAACTAAAGTGTTCTTTCATTAAAAATTATTTACGTATTAAAAAATCACTTATTATTTCGAATTGAAAACGTCTGCCAAATGAAAACTTTTGATATTCGAATACTTTTGTGTAGAATATCGTTTGAGCTTTCATTAATTAAATAAAGCTTTTAAACATTTTAAAAATATTCATATATTGATCAGCAGAATTTTAAACTTTAAAATGTTAACTGCGGTTTGGTATAGTTTTAGCTTTATACATAGAGCTTTTATAAAGCTTTAATGGGGTTTTTCCATTTCAAAAAGTTCATATATTTGAATATATGCCAAAATTAGAATTTTCGATATCTGGACGTTTTCGTGTAAAATAAAAAGCTTTCTTAAATTGAATAAAGCTTTCACCTATTTTACATAATTTCATTCTAATCAGCGGAACTCAATGCATTAATATGTTAGCTGCCATTGCGTGTAGATTTAATTTTATACATGAAGCTTTTATAAAGCTTTAATGGTGTTTTCTATGCCAAGAAGCTCAGAAGCTCATATGTTTTAATATCTTATATACATTTTACATACAATTAAAGAGTCAGTATATTTGCCATATTTGTTCTCCACTTTCACCAAGTATTATACATTTGCCACTCGGCACTGTTTGTGATGCCCCTGCTACAGCTTAACCATGCTCATATGTGTGGAATTCTTTTTGCTCGTTCGTTGTCATCATAAGCCGCTTATACAAATAGTAGCATTTTTGCGCATTTTAACTGAATTATTCACGCATTCACCTAAAGACCCTAGACAACCACAACAACAACAAACAATGATGCATATGACACATACGTAGCGCAATGCCATAAACTTTGCGCCCTGACTAAATGCAAAAGGCAACAAAGCAGCTGCGTGTGAAATTTGTATGTGTGTGTGATTGCTAGCGTCTACATAGCACGTCTAAATAAGTTAGAATTTGCACGTGATTCGCAATGCATTCGTCTGCGTGCAAATGCCTCACTGTTCTTACTAGCCTTCTTGCTTTGCGCCCTTCGCATGCGTGTTCTCTTTGCCACTTGGCCAACTTGCCAACTCAACAGACATTGCGTGAGAATGTGGAAAATGCGTTGACACTTTGCCCTTTTTGGCGCCGGCCACACTGCACGTGTTCGCATTTAGGGTGGAAAATTTAAAGCTTAACGCATGCTTGCCTATCTACAAACAAACACACACTCACATATACCTACATATATAATAGAGTATAAGCAGAGGCTCGTAGGTGTGCGTATGCGTGTCGCTAAGTCGCATTTCGTACGCACGGTTGCACTTGGCACCTACGCTACACTTTGCATTGATAGTGTTTCTGTAATACGAATTATTGTAGTTGCTTTTTGTTGTTATTTTTTCTAACACTTGCGTTTGTTCGGAGTGTGGAAGAGAAAAATTAATACCGACAAATATTTAACTTTGTGAAAAAGCCGACCTTTTCTTTGACTTGTGACCAGTGCAAAGCTTTTATAAGCAGATATATAGCATATACCGACACCTATACATATACATAATACTTTTTTTTAGACAACGGTACTTATGTATATACCAAGCTCTGTATTGTTTTGCATTTTTTTGAACTATTTGCTCTGAAGTTCCACCTTTCGCCGCCTTTGCACCGGTTTACTGTCTGCCATATTTGCCCCTTCATTAGCACTGCCTTACTTTTAACGACCCTTTGGTGCAACCTTTTTATCCCTATTTTTAATTTTTCATATTTTTACTTTTCTATTTTCGAATTTGTGTTCATATTTGTTGGCACTTTGCACTTTCATGTCGCGGGTGTTTAATATTTTGCTAAATTGCATTTTGAAATTCATTTAGCGGTAATTGCATTAGTCGCGTTTGACATGATTTGCTTGTAGGGCAAAGATCTCTTAGTTTACTTACTTAGATAGTGTGATTTACTGTTGTTTAAACAACTACAAAAGACACACAAATACGAAAATGTTCAAAGCATTTAGCTGCAATACTTTAAGCTTAAATGTTTACAATGCACAGTTTATAATTCCTTTTGTTTTTGTACTAAACTAAATCGGGCACTTATGAGCCAAAAAAGCAAAAAAATAAAAATAAAAATAAAAGACAAAAAAAAAAAACAAAATTTAAACAATATAAAGAAAGCAACAACAAAAGCCGATTGTTGCCTGGGTGCAAATGTTCAAAAGCGGTTTGTCGCCAAACACTTTGGCGCGATTTATTTATTCAAAGTCTTATAAAAAAATATAAGGTGCTAAATTGGCTTTACAATCAATAAAAGCGGTATTTTGGCTATTATAAGGCAACCGCAATGGTGTAATAAATCCATCAATACTGCATAGCTAAAGGCTTGGCCGAGTTTTGTCAATATTCGTGGGGTGTGTCTTGATGTTTTCTAAAAATCTTTAATTCGCTTAGGTAAAAGAGACAAATGGCGAATTTGTTGAGCAACTTTTTAATTCGAAAATTCACACGAATGTTTACAATTCGTAGCTGGGAGACGAGCGAATTAGATATAATTGCATATTAAAGTTTGTTGTCTTACCATAAAAAATCTGGATTGCAAAACGTGTACATATATATATTTTTTTATACCTTGAACAGGGTATATTAAGTTGCCTATGAAGAACACACCCAAATCACACCCTGTGGTGTTTCCACAGTACCTATGTAGTTTAGATAATATATGAATGGTCATCTGTCCATCTGTCTGTTTATACGTTAACTAGTCCCTCAGTTGTTGATATATCGATCTAAAATTCTGCGTATGTCTTTTTCTCTGCAAGAAGCTACTCATTTATCGAAACCGATATCGGACCACTAAAGCATAAAGTTGTCATGCAAACTGAGCAATCGAAATCAAATCCATATATGGAAAAGTTTTTATTTAACGAGATACCTGTAATAAATTCGCCATAAATTATTGTCCAAGACAGTGTTGCAGACTCCAAGCATATTTTTCTGGCATATAATATATATAGTATATCATATAGCTGTCATACAAAATGTTTGATTCAAAGCAAGTTTTGTATGAAAAATTTTTGGTTTTTGACATGCATTCTGCATGAAATTCAGCATAGATTATTGTACAAAACAACATTAAAATTCCCGAAAAAATTGTCAAGATCGGTTAACTATAGCATATAGCTAATATACAAATAGAAAAATCAAAATTAAGATAACAGGTCTCTTTATAGCCTTTTGTGCTATAAGAAATGCATTTGTATACCCTTCACAGATAGCTTTGGTGCAGCCGAGGTTAACATCTTTTTCTTCTTTTTTTAGATTTTGATTTTTGTAACAAATGTGTATGTACATAAAGTTTTTTCTGGTTGTAAATTATTATAACCGCATTAAAAATTATATGTACACAAAAAACATTGAGCGCTGATATATGTTCATTCAAAAATCAAGTACAACAACAATAACAAATTAACTTGCACTTGTATCCGCAAGCAGCACAAACCTCTGTAAGCTTTTTCCTTCGATAAGATTCTAATACTCACTCATGTGGACTTAAATGCATATAACAAATTACATATATGAAAAGCTTACATACAAACATACATATATACACCGCAGCCAATTATCAATCTAACAATTTCGCTATACAACATTTGCCATTTGCTTGTTTTTTGCATTGACATTTATACATTTGGTCTGCTCATCCATCACTTTCATTGCATACGTTTGTTTGATAGCCAAAGGCAGAGCTATATTTACAAACACACGCGTGTACAAACATACATACGTATATATCATATATGCATAGATATATACCATATATTTTATATATATATATATATATATTGTATAAATGGTATATATATATAGTATATATTTATGCAATATTTTATAGTGCCATATCGCTGAGCCAGTTTGTCTGCCAGCGCGTCGCTTCGCCTGCTAATCAGTTAGCCACACCGTCAGTCAGCCAGCCGGTGTGTGCTCGACCGATATACTTACACACACATCTACATATGTGTGTGTTATCTATGCGCCTGCAATGCGAAATGCTTTCAACTTCTTATCAAATGGCAGTAAATAAACGCCAATAACAATAATAACCGCCAATCTATAAAAGAAGAAATACAAAAACAAAAAAAAAATTATTTATTTGCTATATTTATATTTATACAAGTAAACGCATACCAAACTATAGCAAAAACAACATGGTTCTGTAGACTATGTATGTACATATATATACATTTATATATATGTAAACAACGGTGTGACGTTCGGCGTCTGTGTATTGTTTTGTTCCTGCCAATCATTTTATTTCTACTTTTTTAAATAGTATTTTTCCTGTTTTTACTTATTATTATTTTTGTAAATTTTCTTGCTAATGTGTATTATTTTATTATTTCTTTTTTTTTTTTTTTTTTTGTTTCGTTTCATATTTATTTTTAGCTTGTTGTTTGTATTTGATTCGCTAGCGTTCTACAGCTGATAAGCGAAAAGAAAGTTCAATTACGAGCGAATAATTTAAATATTTTTAGTTGTTTATTACGCTTTCGTTTGTTATTTGCAGGCAAGATTTGCATTTTATTTCATTCCAATCAGACGCCAAGCGACTTTTTTTGTTCTTTCATTTACAATATGTATGTATGTATGCCTGCTTTACATTGGTTTTGCTTTTATTTTAATTCTTGCTATTTTAAGCGTATTCATGTCTTTGCTATAAGAAACGTTGACACTGCTTTTGTTGGTGGATTGTACTAAGCAGGTGTAAGCAATTTTGTTGAGTTTAGAAAGAGACACTTTTCGAACTAATATTAAAAAATAATATTACGAGAGTTTTTGTAATAAGTTTCCTAAATTTCGCGGGCTTTGATATTTATTAATTTAATATTTAGTGCGAATAGACGCTAGCTCTTTTCAAATGCAGTAATTTCCGCGAAAAAATAATTGTTTAACCTGTACTTACTTTTAGTAACATTTTCATTTAATAATTTTGTATAAGGTGTGGAAAAAACGATACATATAATTGAGCTTCTTTTTTTTCTTTAAAAATGATAATACTGAATTTTTAACTATATTTTACACAATAATATTATTTATTTTTTATTATTGGCGACCAAGTCGATGTATATTTTCAATAAACTGAATATTTTTATATGCTGCGCTTGGAGGTAGGCAACATTTCACGTTGAAATGAAAATATTGCCTACCTTTAGGATGATTTCAAATATACTAAAAAATCAAACATTTTAATATTACTAATTGTAACTTATTAATTCATACACCATTGCTTTTGGAAAGAAATATTTTTAAATAATACTAAATAAATGTATATTTACATATATATAACTTAAAATATGGCATATGAATATGTAGCGTATATGAAAAGTATAGGAGGAGATTAAATAGCTCGCAATGCATTTCTTAAAACACAGTTTAGTATTTTAAAACAATAGCAATCGAAAACTTTTGTACCAAAACTTCAAAAACAATACAGTATTTTAGAAATATAAAAATCGAAAATTGTTCTAATAAAAGTTTTTACTTTAGAGATATTTTTCAAAAACAAAAATAGGCAAGCAAATTTGCAACTACAGATATGATTTTACTGTAACGATTGCTTGCGTACAGTGTATGAATAGCAAAAAATAAAAATACTAAACAGCAAAAAATACTTCTATTTGCTTCAACTATTTCGCCTGTCTCAACAACTATGGTACATACGTAATACCCTGTTGCTTAGTTTCATTTTATATTTTTGCCTTTTTCGCTATTGTTTTGGCTAGTCGGTGTGTCTTTATTTTGGCGCAGTGTTTAATTTCCTAGTAATTCAAATTTAGATACTCTATTTTCACTACAGATACTGTTGTCGTTAAACTTATTATTAGTAACATATATTTTAGGGATGAGTTTTATAAAGGTGTTACGCATCATTATATATTTTCTATGTCAATACTGACAAATTATCACTATATAATAAGACGATGTGAGAAATTTTTTACGATAAATATTAGCAGCTAAATGAAATTTTGTATTCCAGCTTCAAAAAAACTCGTTAAACTTTCAGACCCGTGTTTGTATACCATCTGCTTGCATAGCAAAAAATTAAAATATTTTAGTAAACAGTTTCTGAAATGTCAGTACTGGTTATATAACCAGCATATGCTCTGATGTTTCGTCGTCCAAGTCGGTTCGAAAGTGAGTGCTGAAAAAGTAACTGATACCTTAGTAATTATGAAGAGCTATTATATAGAGCCTTAAGGCGTTGCATGGGTTTCCTCGAGCAAAAAGCGGCCTATTTTTGATACCTTTTTTTCATATAAAAAATGAAGTATTTTATTCAAACTTTTAACTATCTCAAAGATATGTATATATTTTGCAAAGATTTTGTGAAATTTTCAAAAGAAAATATTGAATATTTGGCCATTGCGATGACATTTCGGCAGGCCCTCGGAAAAAAGTTGTCTCGGCGTTGACAGCAGAACTTCTTACAAGATCAAATTAAGTAAAAAAACTAAAAAAAAAATAACTATATATATATACATACTTGTTTTAATTAAGACCATAAACTAGCTATTGGACTAGACATATTAGACATTTCTCGAGTTTTTTGTTTTTTTGGGAAATATTTATAATTGAACATTCTTCGTTCAAGACCTTATAAATTATATCTCGATGAAATGTTTAAAATTTCATTAGGACCGGTTGAGTAATTCCCAAGAATTCCCGACAATCTACTTTAAAAAAACAGTTTCGAGAAAGACGCTTTTAAAATTTTAAGTGACTATATAGCTGACCTCGACGCGCAAATTTTGGTGACTGCATCTCCAAAACTGTTACTCTGATCAACTTGACAACATTATGATTAAATTCAGAGTAATCATAGTCGGCCGACCTCGTTACCTAATATACTATCCTTAAAGTTTTCCATTTGGCAGATTGTAGCAATATTTAAAAACAATTAACTAAATAACTTCACTCTCAAACATGCCACTGCCATGGCAGATTCACATAAATATTTTACTATTAATTACAAGGCCAACGAAATTTCAACGGCACGTCGTTTTCCGGCTCGTCTCGTACGTAACTCATTAACTCACCGCATTTCACGGCAATATTCAACATAGTTGCAAAGTATTTGCTATTTTCGTTTGCATTTTTTCTCATTACACAGAGCATTTCTGCAGGAGCATTTCGTTTAGTGGCGATTTCTACGCTTTTGTTGTTAATGAACTTCTCTCGTTACCGGCCACCGCGCGCTCACGTACATGAAAGTGAAAACTAACTAACTAACTGGCAAACAAGAACTTCAGCAAAGTAGTAAAAATTACAACAACACCAAATCAGTTACGCTTGCTACTAAGTCACCAGTGGCGTAGTTAGTGTTCCTTATTTCTTATATATATTTCCTTTTGCGCCACTATTTCTTCATATTCTACCGACAATTCGTTGCTCCTTGTTTGTCTGAGCAACCGGCGAATATACAGCAGCCATAAATATTTGCAGCTTACCCCAACATAACCTAGTAGCACATGCTTGCTGCCGCGCCAATCCTTCCCACACCGCAACGCACCGCACCACACACGTGGCAACCTACAGTCCAATTCGGCAGACTACTCGCTGTCGCACCGCGCGCCCCGTCCATAATCCCGGCAGCATCTGTGCTACGCGCCATGCAAAACTAGTTTCGCTACGGTTTATTATTACCATTTTGTGACTTTCTTGTTGCTGTTGTTGTTTTTTTTTTATTATTATTTTTTTTTGAAAATTTCGTTTTGGTTTTCGTTACGGTTTTCGCTTGGTTAGTTAGCGCTAGCAACAAAAGTTGGCTGCCGCACTGTGTGTCTGTGTGTTGTTCTTGTTGTATTGCTGGCAGACGACGACGAGACAAGCAGGATTAAAAAGGATAGCTGAGTTGCTAAATAGACAAAACAGAGTTGATGTTGCTGATGTTGCCGGTGCTTTTGGCAGTGGTAAATATTGCTGTGTTGGCAACAAAAGTGGCATGACGGCAACTAGAACCCGCTCACACCACAAATATCAAACCCGGCAATAACAAAAAGAAACAAAGCGCACGCTTGCGTGTGTTCCTGGAAATGCTGAAAAGCTGTTGCCTGCTTCATTTTCCACTTTCCTCTGGGCCATCAGCCGACATGCAGACACAGACGCACACACACATACACATGCATATTTCATAGATCTCTGCACATTTCTCGACGTTTGCCGCACAATTCCGCAGTTCGCGCGTATGTGTGTGTGTGGTATGTGTAGCGGCATTCCAGCGTATGCACATAAATATGCCAGCATGTTGTTCTTATACACTTCCATTGCACTATTACACTTTTGCACCGTCGCGTTGCCGCATTCTTGTTGTTAATTTGTTGTAGCAACAAGATTCGCTTTCATTTGACGGCTTTTGAAAGCCTCCAGCTTTGCCATATGCTTTTTTCTGCCTCTCGCTAGTTTTGCATTCGTGGAAATTTGGGTTAAGTTGTCAGCACTGTTGGCGTCGTGTTGTTTCAGTTCGTGTTTTGAAGTGACAGTTTTAGGTTTTTATTTCGAATTTGATGGAGTGCAGCGCTTTTGTCTCTTTATTGCATTCGTAACTAGGTGAAGTGAATTTGGATTGAATATTCATATTTCTTTAGCATTTGGCGGAAAAGTGGTAATCTATTTTCTTTCGAAAAAGCAAGTTTTCTAAAGTGGGGTTGCCTTATTAGTCCTAGAACTATTACTAATGGTGTCATTTCAATATTTTATATATATTAGAAGACATTCAACAATTCACCTGTATACCCCCAAATTTTTGTAGAAAAGCCCTGGTTTGAACGAATAGCATACCGTTATGTTTCGTTTATGTAAACACAAGATCCGATTGCCTAAGTTACATAACTCATAACAATACTTTACGTTGGAAACGCAGATAACCACATCTCGAGTATAAACCTTCGGCATCTGTTTTAAGATAAGTCATATTTATGAAATGTGGCATATACTTTGACCGTTATACAAATTTATTTTACGTCTAAAAATTTTTTTCCCAATAGCTCGAAAGAAAAATTACTTTAACATTTTGCTTCGTACTTATATTATAATTAAAAATTGAACTAATTTTACATTATCCTACGGTTCGGATAAAGTCTTAAGCGATTACATGGGTTTTACGGCTTCAAAAAATCGTTTTCTTTTTTATTGTCTTCTTTCACTCTATAAAATCTCTAGAATATTGTCCTAAATACTCAAGTTGTTTACACAGCTTTCAAAAGTATCTGCAAGGCGCTGATGTTTTCGATTTTGGTAATCTTTAAAGTTAGTTAGTTGTAAACGTATATTCTTAAGTGACGCCTAAATTCCATATTGATTGGTAAGTGATAAAGAAAGAAAAATATATTCCTTGCGAGTCGTTGAAAGTCTGAACATTTACCGCGACTTAACTTTATTCTTAATAATATCTTCCTTTCGTACGTAGTTTTTGCAAGTGTAATATTTGGTAGTATTTCTATAATACCTACCATTGTCCTTGTACTGGGGTCTAGTACTTCTCGAAAAAATTTTTCAGCTAATTTTACATTGGTAAATTACTTCATAACGTCTTTCCATCGGACAACAGTTTAAAGCAATAATGACTGAGATCACTCGCAACTATTTTCATGATCTGATTTACAGCGATTTTCGCTGTCTCTTGAAGATCTATTGGTTGCATTTGCCTTTGCAGAGATTTTTATATTTAAAATTCAAGATCTATGGATCGCCCTTTCTGTCTATTAGCTATGTAGTAGTAAGCTACGTAAGGACGAAGACCTCTTGACACTCACCAAAATAACAAAGATCTCTTTTTAAATGACAGAGTTGCTAACTTCTGGATGTGTTTGACAACAGAAGAAAACCTGCCCTTTGCCTACTTCGCCTTTCATTCTAAACTATATTTATATGAAGATTTTTGAAATGCAGAAGGGTTATAATTGATTCAAGATGCTTGATAAATCTAAAACTACAAACATATATGCAAATATTCCACGCGGCTCGAACTTGCCGCTAAGATTTAAAGACAGAGTTAGAACTAATTAGTTATTAGAAATAAATACGCCTGGTTTTTTCGCAAGCAAAACTTTATGACTTCGGCAAACGAAAATATAAAATTAACCAAAGCAACTTATACCAGAACACACTCAAATTTTATCGAAAGTCGATAATTGATGAGTTGGAAGCACTTATACTACAATATAATAAGGCTTACATATGGTATACATTTACAGCGAAAAAAAAAACAAAAAAATATTTTAATTTTAAAATCAAATATTTATTGTTGTTGTTTATATGTGAGTGCTCGTTTATTTGTTGCAAAAGCCGAATTGGACTTACGCTCAAAGGAATCGCACACACTTCGCACACAAAAAGGCACTTCATCAACTTAAGTGTGGCTTGTTAAGCAAATAAAATTCAGAAAGCAGCAAAAGCGAACAAGCAGACAAAGCAAACAGGTAAAAGAAAATGTAAAAAGAAACAAAAACAATCAATCAAAACGAAAAGCACGATGTGACCGCAGTTCAACAGCATAAAATCACTCGACGGCTGGCAAGCACAAATTCTGCAAAATCACATAAGAATACAACATGAAAGATACACATACCTACATACACACAAATACATACATGAAACCCATAAGTAGTTTTGGGCAGATGTGCCAGAGCTTGTCTTTAGAGGTCTGCTTTGTGGGCTTTTGTTTGTGTCTTACTTTATAGAGAAATGTTTGGCGGAATTAATGAAGCTATAAAGCGTGTGTCTGTCCGTGTATCTGTATGTGGATATAATAAGAACGCCACTAACTGAATGTTTTACTGTGTGAAAGAGCGCTTAAGCTGGCATACGAATTCCCGGACAATAAGCACTGTACGGTCACTCTCCGCAACATTGCTGTCGAAGTAAGTTTCGAGCAGTGCATGAATCTCTAAGCCATGCAAAGGAATTAAGTGATTTCGTGACTTCACTGCGAGAATGAATGAGAATGCAGGTGAGAAACATAGTTTGGAGAGCGTGATGCTTGCGTAGTGCTTAGAGAGTAGGCCATTTAGGAGTAGGAGTGCATTAGAGAGCTTTATTTATTGGGTGTTTATTAACTTGGGCAAAGAAATCAATGATGAGCGCTGCAGAGCGCATGCAGTTTAGAGAGTGTGGCAAATGTTGTGAGTGTATAAAATTTTGATTTTGATTTAGAGAGAGCGGCACACTCAGCAGTTTGAGCCGTTTAGAGTGCGCTGCCAATATGAGCAAATGTGAGAGCTCACTAACACTACAGTTGTGCGGAGCGCGCTGCTTGATGTTAGTGTGTAGAATTAGATAATTTGCCGGTGGGTTTGCAGTATGGGTGAGAGCAGCGCTCAGGCACTACTAATACCACGACAGAAAGGGGAGCGCGCTGCTGGTGTGTGCGTGTGTATCTGTGTGACGCTGCATTTGTGTTGCGCTTGACTCCTCATTTGCTGCTATTTGCTTTTGAGTCTGTATGTTTTTGTATGTGTGTGTGTGTGCGGTGTATCTATCTTTTGCCACACACAATGACAAGTGTGGCGAATTTATTTATTTTATTTTTAGAATTTTTGCAATAAACAAAATTAATTTTTTGCAAAGACGAGCAGACGAATGCGCTAAGGTATTTTATGTTAGCTCGCTTGACTACGATTTTTGCTAGCTTTGTTGCTGCCATTACTCGTATATATACAGCTCGGCGCTGTTTGTGTGTATATTTGTACTTAGTTCTTTTTTAGCGCTTTGAATCAATCGCTGCTGCAATGTGTATTTGAATTCTCTGGCTCTTTGGGAATGTGTGTGTGTGTGCGACCAGCTGTTGGTGTTGCGCTTGTTGTTGTTTTATTTTTTTGTATTCCATCTGTTATTGTATTGAACAGCCATTCGTTTGTTGGTCGAATTATTCGTCATAGTCGTCGTGGTCGCTTGGTCGTTTTTGTGTGCTCAGCAGCACAAACAGCTATTCAGCGCGCCGTTTCGCCGCATTTCGCAGCAATACAACTTTCGGTGGGTCGTTCGGCGGCTCGTTGATTTTTTTGGATTTATTACTCTTTGTGGTCTCAGCCGACGGCTGCGAATTGCAATTCAAGCGAAAGTCAGAACATTTTTTGCAAAAAGAAAAAATCCACCCAAAAAAAAGAACACAAAAAAAAAATCAGCAGAAAATATTTTCAGAAACCAAAAAAGCTAAAAATTGCTGCGGAAATGAAATGAAAAACTAAAACATTTTCTAAAACGATTAGTGAAAAACGAAAAAAGAAAAAAAACGAGTGAAGATTTGCAATTTTTGTTGTCGGTGTTTTGATTTAAAACGTTTCATTTGTTGTTATTGTTGTTTTATGAACCTAGTGCGTTCTGTTGCTCAAATTAATACGCGTATATTTAAATAGTATACGGCGCGGTAAGGGGTGTGCCCTACGACCAAAATATATACGAAATGTATTTGTAGAACCTGGCAGCGGCATAGCGATGGACGCGGAGCGGAGGTACGAAAACAACCCTGCGACCCATGGTTCGGTGGGGTTAAGGCAGTAAACGTGAAAATTCAAAACAACAGCGCTACCGGAAAAAAGACAAAAACCCCAAGTGCTACGTCGAGGCAATCAACCAACGAGACCGACAGCCAGCGAGTCAGCTAAACAGACAGCAACAACTACCACAACACAGTGCGCATATACTAAATATATGCAAATACATATATATATATAGATACATATAAACACATATGCATAGCTATCATATGCATATGAATAATCGCACGTCGTTGGCAGCGCTGTTTTCCGCAGAAAATAGATCAAAAAGTTAAAATTGTTTTGCCGGTGCGAAAATTATAATAAAATTAAATAGTAACAATAACAATGTGTCTAGTGTCTGGCGGCGTTGTTGTGTATGTGTTCCAAGCGCTTTATTGGCATGGTAGTAAAAGTGTTGTTCGGTGTACTGTATATTGGTGAAGGAGCTTCAAGGAATGTATGTGTCTTGTGTGCATCTTCTCGTGGCTTTGGCTTTGGCAAGGATGCAGCACAGCAGAATGGCTGCGTTTAACCGCTTAAATGAGTAATTCAAGCTAAATGGGTAATTAGATCTTAAGTATACCTAAACATAATTATATGAAAAACTAATAAAAAAATTATAATTATATTTTTAGAAAAATAATTTTGAGAAAAATGTTGAAAAAATAACAAAAAAAAATTATTTTAGTTTATATTGAATAATTTTGATTTCGAGTATAAAAATTGATTTCTAGCGCTTTTCTGGTCTGGAAGCGGCAACAATAATAAAATAAATAAACGAAAAAAATTTTGTTTGCTAAGGCTTAGTAGAGGCACTTAAGAATTTAAATAAAATTAAAATAGTGAGAATACGCACTTTGTTTCTTGCTCCAAATAGTTAATAAATCTGTTTATATGTATTTTTTATTATTTTTCAACTTCAAATAGCTACAAAAATATTTTTTAATTTCTTTTACCTCCAAACAGCCACAAAAATATTTTTTATTTGTAACTAAATTTTTATTTCCAAATTTGTACTTTATTTATATATTTTTACTATTATTTTTTAACTCCAAATGGCTATAAAAATATTTTATATTTACACAAAATTTTTTTTTCTATTTATGTATACTTTTTTATTATTTTTTAACTCCAAATGAATAATAAGAATATATTCTAATATTAGATATATTTTTTACCTCTAAATGATTAATAAGAATATTTTTTTATGATTATATTTTTATTTTCTGATTAGATATTAATTTTTATTCGTTTTTTTTTTACCTCCAAATGGTTAATAAGAATACTTTTATTTGTGATTACATATTTTTTTTTAATTATAAATATTTTTATTATTATTTTTTACCTCCTAAAGGGTACAAAAATTTTTTTTATGTATAACTAAATTTATATTTGCTAATTATGTATTTTTATTTTACAAATTTTTTATCATAAGACTATGAATGCAGTGTAGGTTTTTCTCTTTTGAGTCGCTAAATGAATATTTTATTTATTTGATACACCTTTTCAGAACAAAACACTGTTTTCGTATGAAAATCGTAATAAATATAAAATCTTGTGATATGGCTTATAACAAAAATTAATATTTTATACTTTTCAACTAAGCTTTAAGCAGCTTTCACTAAAGACAACACGAAATGTGCCCCAAAAATTTGCTTAATAACTTTTTTTAATTTTATTTATAATTTTGTTTTATAAGACAGTTATAAATCTATATACCACCTCCACTAACTACTTGACACTTAACTTTGAAAACTCAATTTGCTCTACTCACACAAACAAACTGTGCCCATAAATTCCTTTTTATCCTCGTTGCTTAGCACACCTAAATATTCTTTTTGCGCTTTTCTGCTTTATATTTCATTGATTGCTTTATGTACGCATTCGACTGCTTTGTGGCAATTTTTTCGCCTCGTATACATACACAATTTTTTTTTACACTGTGTTTGTGTGTTAGTGTAAAAGCTGCACAGGAATGCAAGGAGCTCTTGCCGAAGTGTTTACTCTTTTTTCGGTATAAAAGGAACTTAATTTTAAAGTATATGCTTGAGTTTGTGTGTATGCATATTACATTGCTTTGGATGGGGTGTGGTAGTGCGATTTTTATGCGCTCTCTTTCATTGGGTAAATTTTTTCAAATTTTTCTTCTCGGCAATATTCGCTTTTCGTGCATCTAATCTATGTGAGAAGATAATTTTATATGAAAGTCAAGTGAATGGAAGTGATGAATTGGGGAGTGGTGTTTGTAAGATTTATATTTTTATTTGGGTTAAAATAAAGTGTACTTTATTTTTCTCTAAACCTGAACTATTGAAAAGCTGCCAGAAGAATTTTTAAACAAACCTTCCAGAGCATTGACTTTCTCACAGATGGTGAATTATAACGTTTACCTACTAAAGGCTATCTTAATATATCTTCACCGCATTTTTTTTTTACTTTTTTGAATTATTAAATCTTTTGTTACTGATACGAAGTATATTACGAATAATTTTCTATTATTTGATTAGACACATGTCTATATGACATCAATTCCTTTATAAATAACAGTACTCAACAAATCTGAAGGAAAAATTTGCGACTGATGTGTTAAGAGCTCTGTGGGGGTATTTGAGTTCAAAAATTCTCCATCACATACAGCTATTTTTGTCATATTAGTAAATGCTGATTGATTTGACTCCTACACCCCTTGACTACAACACAAAAAATCCTACATGTTAGTAAATTTTTACTATTATTTTCGATTTTTGCAAATCAAAATTAGCAAAAAAGAGATTCTAACATCACAGTCGCAAAATGACTGTAAACTAGTGTAATATGTCAAAGAAAAAAATAATTCTGTTCAACTGCTAATTATTTTTAAAAAAATATTTTTTTCATAAAATAAAAATATATATTAAAAGATCGTATAATTATCGGAAGTGTTAGTAAATTTTTACTATTATTTTCGATTTTTGCAAATCAAAATTAGCAAAAAAGAGATTCTAACATCACAGTCGCAAAATGACTGTAAACTAGTGTAATATGTCAAAGAAAAAAATAATTCTGTTCAACTGCTAATTATTTTGAAAAAAATATTTTGTTTTTTCATAAAATAAAAAGATATATTCAAAGGTTGTATAATTATCGGAAGTCTTTGATTATTAAAAGTTATCAACAATTTAAAAATTAAATAAATTTATAAAAAAAAGTTAAATGATATATAAAATATGTATTAATCAATTTTTTAACTTTCTCATTTATTTAAAAAATATTTCATACCAAAATATTTATTAATTATAAAATTTTTTAATTGCATATTCATAAGAAGTCGCAATCGTTACAAGAGATTATATTACTACTTTATAACTTTTAAAAAATCAATTTTTTAGCTGAAAAGTTAACCGACGCGTGCTGTTGGGTTAGGTTAGAAACTTCAACTAATACCAAAGGCAGTAAGTCAGAAAAACAGCTGTAGTTTGACAAAGCGCGTTTAACCGACCAGAAAAATACGTTTCGTGGATAGTTTAACTGACTTTCAACAAAAAGGGAAGGAGTTCACACTTGGAATATTGAAAACAATCTTTTCAAAGCCAGAAAAACTCCTGTAGTTGAAACTTAGTCTCAACAAAAAACCTTGAGCCGACCGAAAACGTAACTAGTTTGCTTTTAATTTGAGCGTTTTGTAAATAGAATTAAAAAAAATTGAATTTTACTGCATAGCAAATTAAAAATGAGAATTTCTTACAGGTTGGTTGCAAAGTTTCTGCTCACACCAAAAAATAGCACTGCTAGCTTATGGGCCACAAAGCCCATAAACGACAGCAGAGCTACCAGACAGTCGCACAACTGCCATAGCCCACATTTTCTTACAAATTTCTGGAAAAAATTATTACGCTATAGATAATATCGTTCTCTAAACATAATATTCATGTTTTTCGCATTTTTTTTTAACTAAGAAAATTTTTTATGCTTTTAAGTACGGTAAACTTTTAATCAGAAATATTTTTTACATCTACCTTTTCTAATCGCTATAATTTTTTCTAAAAATCTTTTTTTTTTCTCTATTTATTGAAAACAAAAGTTATAAATTTACGCTAACATTTCGATTTTTTTCACTTTCAGTTCACATTTGCACATAAAAATATAGCAATTATTTTGGCAACAAAAAAATATCAAATCAATATCAATTACATCAGAGAAAGCAACGGAATAAATCGAACAACGCAGCCCCGTCTACACTTGTGGTGAGTATGAATATGCGACATCAAGTGCATACATAATACATATATATATATACATATACACATATATTTATATGAGAACAATTACAAACAAGAAGGCGTCTAAGCCGGCGTGAAGCTAAAACCTACACGCCACTTTTTTTGTGTTTACTGTTTAATTAAAAATAAATAAGACTGTCAAAAAGCCGGCAACGACGCATGTGGGCATATATTTACATGCACGTACACATGTACATATGCAGTCGATATAGAAAAAAATTACAACACATAAATCAGTGTGACACTAATGAGGCGAAATACGCAAGACATTCAAATGAGCATACTATATACATATTTACGTACAAACATATATAATTAGATATGTATGCACGTAATTTTTGTATGAATAGGCGTAAATAAGCGCTCGTATAGTCAAAACATATGGCTAAATTAAGGAGTAATTAAAAATAAGTGATTTGCGCAAAATTCGCCAAAAATAAATTAAACGCATATGTTTAGACACATGTATGCCTAGCTAAAAAAATATTAAATATATAATTGCTCAGTGAAATTATATACTCAGGAAAAGCTTCTGAGCCGTGCGTGCGGATTTTACATAGCCTAATGCTTCACAAACCAAGTCAAAGTATATGAAAATGCAGATTTCCAAAAAAAAATATAAAATTCCGCCGGAAAAAGCAAATAAAAAAAACGTCGATGAAGCGCCATCTAGCGGGTTTATTTATTTTCTTAAAAATGTTTAAATTTTGTAATAATACTTCTGACACTCAAAAAACCTAAGAAATTTCCTAAAAATGTTTGCATAAAATAATTAACGTAAATTTGACAAAGTACAACAACTTTGTTATATACATAAAATAGTAATTAGTATGTAGTTGTATATAATGAGATTGCAAACAAAATTAAAATTATGCGAAAAGTGTCTGTCAATTTCGTTAATTATACGCAAGAAACTTCGTACTCGTTGAATGACAGCCAAAGCGACCGACGATTGAAACGCTGATGATGCGAAAACCAGGGTCCGGAAGGGTACAGCAGCAACACATAAATTGTAGAACGAAACAATTGGCGCGCGGGGCAGGCCAAAAGCAAACTGAATGAAGAGTGCAAATGCGAATACGTATTGTATCTTGTAGATACATTAAAGCAATCGCAATGCTCTGTGGCTACATATATATATATATACATGTGTGTGTGTGTGTATGTCAGATAAACCCGACAAGTACGAACATTCGGATGTTGTAGCGCAATGATGTTTGCGAAAAAAGAGATATATGCACGACGAAAAAAAATTGCCTTGTATGTGCCATAAATGTATTTGTACATTCTATATATAAATGTACGTGTGTGTGTATAAGTGTAAGTGTAAGCGCGTGTGTGTTTGTAATATTTTATTGGTGTAGGTGTGCTAATTTTATGTGCAGATATTGTCTATAAATAAAAGTAGTTAACGAAATTGTAAATAAATGACATGTACATATGTATATAGGGACATTTTTTTTCGCTTGGTACTCTGAAAAATTGGCAGCTAGTGGTCTGTAAGAAAGTCTCTCCAAGTATGAGCTCTTAATTCTCCTGGGAAGGTGTCCTATAATTTTTCGACTAAGTTAAGCATTTACGAAATATTCATAGACAAACATCAATGGAAACAAAAAAAAAAACCCAAAAAAAAACCAAAAACAAAAAAAAAAAGAGAAAGAGAAATAAACAGACCATTTTTGTAGAGCTGTAAAGTTTCTTCAAGACTATGAGCTTTTTAATTTTAAATTGTTTTTTTTTTTTAATTGCGTTATAAATATAATATCAAATTATTGAGTTATAAAATTAAAAAAAAAACTAAAAACCACTTTTGCCTTAAAAATAGTCAAACTTCAACCGTTGCTATCTTTTGAACGTTTAGGTGTACGAAAAACTTGTAATAGACCTTTTTGAAGGGAATTAAATTTTCTACAAAATCCACAAAACGAAATACTTTTTCAAGTAGTTAAAAGCGAGAAATAAATTTTTCTATTTCTGTGTGATAATAACAAAAAAATAGAAAACTGTAAAGCTGTTACAATTAAGAGCTCTTACTTGGAGAGACTTTCTTACAGACTTCTAGCTAGCAACAACAAACGTTTTTTTTTTTACCTACCCTAATATATGGGCTTCAGAGGCTTACCCTGGGGAAGCAAACTTTCAAAAATTTTGAAAATTATTTTTTTAGCCGTCAAACCTAGTGATGATTGTAAGAAACGTTCAAAAATCAAAAAAAATTTGTATAGGTATTTAATATATAATGTGTATATGCCTTTTGTTAAAAATGTTCGATATTAAAAAAAAAAATTTTTTTAATTTACAAAAAAAAGTTGATTAAAATAAAAATTGAAATATAAATATACAATATATAATAGTTAAACTGAAACTTAATTGAAAATATCTGATATAAATTACTAATCACATTAATATTTAGATATATCTCTATCTTGCTTATGATCGGTCATTTTGTATGGCAGCTATATGCTATACTCGTCCGATCTGAACAATATATACGTCGTTTATAGCGTTGTGCTGGACAATAATACATAGCAAATCTCTTGCAGATGTCTAGTCAAATAAAAAAGTACTCCATACAAGAACCTGATTTTAATGGTCATTTGTATGACAGCTATATGCTATAGCGGTTCGATCTGAAAAATATGTGGAAAATTGTATAGGGTCACCGAAATTTTCTTCTGGGTGTTGCAAACTTCGTGACATATTTAATACAGCCTGTTCAGGGCATACTTAAGCTATAAATTAATTTTAAATTTCCTTACTCAAGTCGCTATGTCTTGCTAAAAAATATACAAAAATCACTGCAAGCTATTGGGCGATGACATTAAATTACTCTTTCCTCAAAAGCACAAATTCGCAAAAATGGAACGGCTTATAACGAATAATCATATTCGCATTAGACAATAGCAGACGCGCTAACAGCTGCTGGCAACAGCAGAAAAAAGTAAGAAAAAAAATTAAAAAAAAACATAACTAATTAAGCAAGCGAAATATAAAGAAGCAACAGCACAGATGAAAAAGTGTTTTTGCAAATTTTCTTTTACTTGAAAAAGTTTGCAAATTTCGCTACACACCTTCCCAACACACTGTATATGCCTGCGAAGCGCTGGAGCGGCACTGGAGCGCCGGCTGCCACCAACACACATACACAGCATTGCTATTAACAATAAATGTTGTTGTTGTATGTGATGGCGCGCTTGGCCGCTTACCGCCAATTGTTAACCGTCAGCCGCTTTGACGGCGGCGACGACGCGTTCGCGCGATTCGCAACGCATTCGCGTTCGCACTTCGCCTTTTTGAAGAGTTCATGACTCATTTCATTTTTATGGCGAAAATTATTGTATACGTTCACACATACATGCAGAAAAGCTTTGTCATACACATATATGTATATGTGCGTGTGTGTACCTTTGTATATTTGTGCTGCTGTGCATATTCGCTTATTGCCATTGTTGCGATTTTTGCACTTCTATTTTTGTCAGTTTTGTGACGCTCATTGTTGTTACTGTTGTTGTAATTGGCGCATTCATTAGCGCACACACACACACACATGCTTATGAAAAATTTGTAGAATAGCACTACTTCCATACCAACTGATGAGCCTATGATATATGTATACAATCAATATATTATATATATGTATATGCCTTATACATATATGTGTTTGTGTGTGCATATGTGCTCAAGCATTCATATATATTTTGACTATTTGTCAATTCAGCTTGCAACAGCTCTTTCAAGTCACATACGCGCATACAAACAACTTTAAATATATATTTATATATTGTGTATATGCATACTCTAGTCTTTTTGTCTTTTGCAAACGCAAACTCTGTTTCGCCAATATACATACATATCTAATAAATTGTTTGCGCTGTGTTTCTTTCCTAATTATTGCCGTTGTTGTTGCGCTCTTCCATGTTCCCTTCAAGCTCGACTGCTCCTCATTGGCATTGCTGTCTTTCCGTTTCTTCTGTGTGAATCTTCGTTCATTTTTGTTGTTTTTATAATAATTTTTTTTTTTTTTGTGTACAATTCTTGAAGTTTTGAAAGCTTCCCAGCAATAATTAATTCGTGCTAAATTTTCGGCTTTTAGCAGTCAGTTTCTTTGTTTATTTTTTTATTTTTTTTTTGTACTTTGCTTTAACCTTGAATGTGGCACTATTTCGAGTGTTTGTTGTTAAATTCACATTTGGAAGCACTCGGGTGCTCACGCTAGAATTTTGCTAATTGTTTGTAAGTATATACAGTATATAGTTTTGTATTATTATAGGTGTATATGTAAATCCGTATATAATGCTGGGAATTCCTATGAACTCAGACGCTGTAGTTTTTATTATATTTTTGTACAGAATTTATAAATATAAATTGTTTTAATGCATTTTTAAGCAAAAATGTACTTTAGCGTTGGCGCTTTCTTTATTTAGTTGCTTTGTAAGTGTTAAAATTAAAAAAAAATATATAGTAAATTTTTGCACAATTTTAGAATAAAAAATCTTAATAGCTTTGTTTGCTGCTTTTAGACTGTTAAGAAAATAAAAATACTTATTCACTATTTGTTAGACAACAAGTTTGCGTTGCTAAGTGTCAAGAAGGCGTATATTCTTTGAAGCCTCTTGATGCTGGGGAGGCTTACCCTGCCGTTAAAACTCTGATATTATTTTAGAATAACAAGCCAAGCTTATCGTTACGTATGCTCCCGAATTTCTTTACAGATAGCGCTGTTTCTAGACTGGCGTTTTTTGTTCAACATCAAAAACCAGCAGCTTCTAAAAGACGGACTTGCAAGAAATTTTTAAAGCCAGGCTTACCTAATAATGATATGGGAAAATTGCTTGCAACTTTTGTACGCGGTGGCAACAGCACTTTTTACAATAGTTGCGTTGAATGTGTTGTTTAGTGGACATGACTTGGCTACTAAGTCTTAAGTCACCAAAAAAAAAAAAAAAATAACGCGTTTTTTCGTGATTTTTTTTTAAGAGGCATTTCGTTTAAAAAATTAAATAAAAATGATGTACCCTACAAATTTTGATTTATTTGCATAGTTATTGATATATTTTGAAAAATTTTGGATGCCCTTGATTCCGTAGCCGATCGTCAAGAGCAGCTTCAAAGCAGATGTCCGGCGGTGAGGCATATTTTTCTGCTTAAATTATCAAAACTAGCGCAACCAAAAACCAGAAAAAAATTATTTTTACAGTAGATAAATAGGTATATGTATGTGGGTAATGATCGCAGGACTAGTCAAAAATTTAGTTTTTGTCTAAATGTTGGCTTCCAAACAAACCAAGCGTGAAAAAGTTTACAGTTCAAATTTTGTGAAAAAGTTTACAGTTCAAATCTTGGCTTAAAAATCGAAATAATTATAAAAAATCGTATTCACACAATTCAAAAGATATATAAAAGTGGTGTGACCATTTCAATTCGATCTGTATAGCCTTTGGGGAGAAATTTTGCGCACTGACTCTGAAAAGCGCATTTAAAGTTTTAGTAGCCGATTACACTGAGTTAAAAAATTCTTAGCAACACGCTCATATCTCCGAAACTATTTGTCGGAGCAACATCGAATTTTCGCAAAATATTGTCAAATATATGTACATTTGATATCTAAGCCAAAAAAAAAAAAATCTTGCTTTACAAAATCACGCTCGTTGTTTACATCAACGAAACTTTGTCCGCTGTAGCAAACAAATTCGAAAGTTAACTTTTGGTATGCCCTACACTTAGTAAGGCTAGTTGCCACATGCATGTTTAGCTAATTAAACAGTTATTCAATCCAAATAATTCCAACACCATTTTTGGCTTAACGCCATAAACATTTATAATTATTATATACATATGTACTGTTATAAAAATATTTAAGCGACGAAAATCGCTTATTTGCTACACAAAGCTTCGTCTGCGAAAAATTCCAAATTGAAAAACCTAAGCTCCACCCATATTTCCATCCCAAGTGGCAGCTAACTAAGCCGCAATTTTCCATGCACAACACAAAACATACAACAACAACAGCAACAATCGAGTGTATTAATGTTTGTATGTGCATTTGTCGAAACACAATGGTGTATGGTGTGGCTTAGCGTTTAGTTCAAAGCAATTCGTCTAGTAAATCCAAGCTTTTGCTGCCGCCACGGCTGTCGTTACATAGAGTTGGGGAGTTGCTTGAAAGTTGCGAGCGAGTGAATGAATGAATGAATACAAAATATGTTTATGTTGTTGTTGTTGTTATTGCTGCTGTTGTTTTTGTTGTTTTATGTAAGCAACAGTTTATTGGTGTTGAGGCAAATGTTGTAAGTTTTTTAATGGCCAACTAAATTACAAGAATACTTACAACAAACATTAAACGTAAACACTTGCAACAACAACAGCAACAAATTACAAGCGTTTCAACTAAAATTTCACTGCGATGCGATTTGATTGGTTGAGTGCTGGTTTTGTTGTTTGGCCGCTTGACTGCCAGTTGGTTGGGTGTTGAGGCACCTTTTATTGCTGTTATTGTTATTGTTGCTGCTAATATGCTGTTGTTGCGCTTCGAGCCAACTTACAATCAAGTCGTAAGCCATAAAAGATATGCTTGTGACCACAATCAAAGCAATGCTGAAGTTGAGAAAAGAAAGAAAGAAAAAGCGTGTAAGGACTGGGATTGAAAAGTAGAAGAGAAGGAGAAGAAATGCAGGCAATATGAAATCTCTAAGCGCGCGCACAGAAAGTGGCGGGAAAGTGTGGACTTCGGTTTGGCTGGTGAAAATGCAGCAAAGTAGGCGTATGATGGCATAGTTGTTGTTGTTATTATTATTACTGTTGTTGTTGTACTTATTGTTGTTGTTGTCATTGCTTTTACTTTTGGTGACGCCGTTGCTGTTGCAGCGCTGGCTAATAGCTTTGCTGAAGCCGCTTATGTTATTGTTGTTGTTGCTGTTGCAGCTGCTGCTATTAACGTCAATGATGATGATGTTGCTGACACTGATGATGTTCCAACTCCACTTGGCTGTCGCTGTTGTCAAAGCAACGCTTGCCAGTGACACACCAACGCGCCCGTGAAGAGTTCGTACTCGTAGTTTCTCCCTCCGCCTGTTAGCGGCATGCAAGCAATAATTAAAGCAATGAATACCTAATAAACACGCTGGTTTGCTGTATGTAGTTGTGTTGTTCGGCTACATGGCGACTGCAGCGCACTTTCACCGCCAATTCTTTCTTTTGTTGTTCCCCTTTTCTGCTGTTGCTCCGCGCTTCGCCCACATTTCTGGTTACTGCTCTTGAATGCTTGCAAAATTTATGCTAAAAAGCTGTCAAAGTTCAATGGCATCGCAAAATCTTTCTTTGTTTTTCTCTTCAGCATCGTGTGTCAAGCGAATATTAGTGTCAAAGTTGTTGTGGAGTTCGCCACCCGAATTAATTTCATACGTTTTGGTAGCAAAATTTCGCCAATGACTTGAGTTTTTATTTTGAGCAGTAAAATGGTGTTCATTAGTGGTGAAATAAATAGCTTTTTGTTTAAAAATTTAAACATTATTGTAATGTATATATATATATATATATTTGTATTTGTTCATAGTTTACTGATTACTTAAATAGTGTATATTAATTTGTCACGAAGTTTATGACAGTCAGAAAAAAACGTCGGCGATCCTATAAAATATATATATAATATAAATGGTTAGCATGACGAGCTGATTCGATCTAGCCATGACTGTCGGTCTGTATATACGCGTACTATAACTAATGTTTTAGAGTTATCCATCTGAAAATTTGCACACGTTCTTTTCTCCCCAAGCAGCTGTTCGATATCGGACCAATATAGCATAAAGCTGCCATACAAACTGAACGGTCGAAATCAAGTCCTTATATGAAAAACTTTTTCATTTGACGAGATATCTTCACATAATTTGGCGTAGGCTATTAACAAAAGGATTACTATAATAGTTCTTTTATAGAAAACTTTTTTATTTGACTATATCCGCATATATTTTTCAGTTCGAAGCACTATAGCATATGACTGCCATAAGCTTGTCCGATAAAAATCAGTATAAAAATCTTTTTATAACATTGTATGCTTTAAGCAATGCACAACAAATGCAATGCTAAAGATTTAATTTTTTTTATTTTAAAATATTTCCAGTTTACTATTTGCTATAATTTTTTTAATCGGTTACTTGTTTTTTTTTGTTTTTTTTTTTTTTTGTTTATTGACCGATCTTCTTTACGCACTCGCGGTGTATGCCTTGATAGTAACCGTTCACAAGAAGGGCAAATAACTTTTAAGCCAGCTCTAAGCGCTTAATAAACTTTATGAGAAAGTTTTCATGCAAAAAAATTTCTTAGAGTTGAGTCATTGCCAGCTGTTTCGTTGTTGTTAGTCTATAAAGAGTTCTACTTGTAACTCACATTTAAATAAATTTTTTAGAGATTTTTGAATTAAAATTTTTGTATTAAGATTTTTGAATTAATATTTTTGGACATTTTTTTTTCAAGCATTTCATATTTCAGCTAAGTTACGCAAAATATTTTTGTATTTGTCATAACCAGAATTGCCATAAAATATAAATTTTTGTCAAAGAAATTATGCGTATCATAATTAAATGTTCGAAATTCTTTTATTTGCATATAACATTTTTACTATTATATATTTAGAAAATAATCAATTAAAATAATTGTAGATATAATCAAATATTATAAATATAGAAATTTATAATATATATATATATTTTTAATATAGAAAAATTATAACTATAGAAATTTATAATATATATATAATAAATATAGAAATTTATAATTTTTAATTATTTGTAAATTTAGTTCAAAATCTTTAATGAGGCGCATTTACAATTTGTAAACTAATCTCTAAGCTAATAAGAATATGGTCTAAGCCAACACTTAACATACACTTTTACACATTACAATTTCTAATAACTTATATTTTTTCGTACGCTTTTCAAATACAGTGTTTTAGTTAAAAATATTTTAATTATTTCGCATACCAGTTCTAACAAATCAATGTCCGAAAAGCCGCAAATCATGCCTGTGCAACAGAATAAATTGCCGAACATTGAGTGAGGTATCGAAATGTTTGCTTGTACGAAAAGTTATTTACAACAACAACATTTCCAATAAATTCAACAATAACGTGCGCAGCAATACCCCTTCGCTACGCATGTCCATCAGCACATGCCATATACAATATATTTACATATGTATGTACATGCATCAATATTGTTTGACTAGAATGTGTTACATATTGATGTCGGCCGAACGCATTAATACAGCCCCAATCGCCGTTGACGCCAAACGCACGCTTTCCACCGCACTCACGCCCGCATTGAAATGCTAACTCGTTGCTTTTCGCACTGCATGCGTTGAATGCGTTCATTTTTTGGGTTCAAGGTAGTTTATGCGTATCGCCGCCGATATATTTACTATTTGTATGTTTGTATGTAAGTGCATATGGCGCGCTGGTTCCGACGATTGCTGTCGACGCGCTACCGCCGCCGTCATCAACACCAGTCAACGCTTGGCGTACATTGCCAGCAATAACAAGCAGTCTGGCAGCCTAGCAGCCAGAATAGCGAGCGCTGTTTGCTGTGTGCCGCAGTCGGCGTCACCAGCGTCGCTATGCGCCTAAAACGTGCTCACCCTCTCATTCCATCATTCCATCAGTCTGTCAGTTAGTCAGTTTTTTTTTTTGCATCTTTCTTTGTGCTAACGCACGCATGTATGGGTGTGCTGCTTGCAGTGCCAGCGCCGCTGCTGACATTTGCCACTGCATTGCAAGCGCGCTTAAATAGTCGCACAGTCAGTCAGAAAAGTACAATATTTAGTCAATTTGTTTGGAAAATACACATATTAAGCATATATATTATATATCCGTGTGTGTGTGTGACTCAGTCAGCCCTAGCCGCTCAGCGGCGATTTGTCAGCGCAGTCAGGCGTTGCCAATGCAAAGCAATTCATTGTATCAAGCGCAGATGGCGGCAAACAGCGCTGCAATGGCAATAACAATAAGCGCAATAAAAAACTAACAACAACAACATACACATATAGCATGTATGTAACAGAGTTCGGCAGGCGGACACACAGTCGCATGGTTGGATAATCATTTATATAGTTTGTAGTTGTGGCAGTCGAGCAATCAGCCAATGTAAACACTGTTCAATTGCTGTTTTACTCAGCAACGGCGTTTACGACTTTTAATAAGATGCGACTTTATAGTTGTTGTTGTTTTTAACTTGTCAAAAATACATACATACATATAGGCTTTTGTTTGGCAAGTAAATATCGAAAAGTCAACTAGAAATGCATAAGTGGTTACCTAAAATTCGTTGAAGCAGTTCGTAGATCCGCGTTAAGTTCCCGGGAACTTACTAACGACCAGACGAGCATTAGGGTGTGCTCATATGTATGTTATAATAATCTATCGGGTATATTTTCGGGTATTGTCTACAGCATTTCAAGTGTTAATAGCTTTTGTAACATGCGGGCTCAAAAAGCTTTTAAGGTTAGTTATAAAATTCACTGGGATTCGACTGTTCGATACACTGTGAAATCTTAACAATCTAAATAGCCCTAAAAACTGTAATATCAGCAATAATTTCGATATATAAGAGCTTATTAAATATTTTGAATATTACTCTTCGTAAAGCAATGTGCAAATCTTTGCAAGCTCATGGCTTTAAGACCGTTCCATGGAATACAAAGAGCTTAAATCGCCAAATGCAGGAACAAAATTTGAACACTCATAGCAATTGCTTTTAAAAAGTTCAAAAATCTATATGAGAGGGTAAATATGTAGTATTAGGGAAATTACAAAATATGCCAGTTAGAGATTTTGTACTTTTGTTATTTTTGCTTTAGTAACATAACCTCATAGTTTCGAATGTATAATATTTTCGGAAAATTCGTTAATCATCACAGGCCAACTGGTTCCAAGAAAAAATTGTACTTGTAACTTTCGAACCCGCAAAAATTTTAAAAAAATATATTTCTTCGTCCCTTTCAGTATCTCCCTAATATACATAAGCACATGTGCCTGGGCTGCTCTCATATTTGTATGTACTCTTTTCTGCCAATTACGTTTGCATTGATTATACAGCTGGTTGCGCTCGTTAGATTTTACTCTAATCGGCACATCGCTCCGTAACTGACCTTGCCCAGGGTGATTGCACCGCGCTGCAGCAGCGGCAAATAAGTATAGGCATATATATAATATATAATATATATAAATTCTATATGTGTAAATATTGTTGTTATATATTAACTGACTTTTCCTCAATACACACTTAAAATAAAACTGCGAAATAAAAGAAAATATATATTATATAAATATATATATGGGGCTATGTTATGTTAGAATACAATAAATTAAACAATAATTTTTACATTATTTTGTTAGGTTAGGTTATGAAAGTCTACACTTTTTGTATAAATAAAACGAATAAAATTTTATTCGTTTTTCTTTAGCGTAGGTCGTGAAAGGTGACATTAAAATGGGCATGGGTAGGTTAGGTGCGTTTAGATAAGATTAGATTAAATTAAATTAGATTAGATTAGACTAGATCAGTTTAGTTTAGAATATATTAAGTTATATTGAATTACATAAAAAATACTTTAAAGTAAGATAAAATGGTATCAATATAGAATGGCTTAGGAAGAAAATGCATGCTGTGCAGTAGACAATTGCTCTGTGAATATTTGAGACGAAAAAAAATCACCAACTATTCACAAATACCACGATGCACTTCTCTCGCAAACGACTGTGATTTTTAATACTCATTTAGAATCACAAATATACGACACATTATTGCGAAAGACATATTCTTAGCGATCATTTGTGTATTTGTCGCAGACTTCACTCCTCATTATCTCTAAAAATAACTCTCCAATCAAACTGCTTCAAAATTCTTAATATGCAAAACCACCAGCGCTTCACATGAGACATGGCATAATTAAAATGCTTTGCTCAAAGTTATTTAAAATTTTGTACGCAACACAGGAACCAATAAAAGGAAATCGCAATTAATAAAACAAAGAAGAACAACAAACGATAACAACGAAAGAAAGCTGCAAAAAATCTGTTGAGTTTCTATGGAGAAATGAAATCCGACTGCTCTGCATGTTAAAAGCACAAAATATTGAACGGATTGCAGTGATAATGGCTTGGCATGAAATGGGCTGGGTTGGGCCACCGCCAACGGAGTCGGAGTCGAAGTCAGAGCGTTTGAAGCAACTTAAAATGGGTTGGGTAACAAAAGCAGTATCTCAAAAGCGCAAAGCAGCCAGCAAGCAAGGAGCGGCCAAGCATGGTAGCGCGGGGAGGTAACATGCAACAGAACACGCAGGGTATTTTGCTTTGTCAGAAGTCAAGATCAGCAGCTACTGATTGTAAGCGAGCTCATTGCCTGTCGGCATATATATATACATACATATATGTGTGTGTATGATATATATATATATATATATATATATACTTGTATATAGTAATATATATATATATATATATATATTTTTTTTTTATATATATGTGTGTATAATTACACAATGTAGCCGTTGAGTTAGGGAGTGGCCGCGCCTCAGCCGCATGGACGAAGGCAGCTTGAGCGTCTGTGCAGGCTAACTCGCAGACTGTCTGTTTACTTCAGTTGACTGACTGTCTGAGACTATCAGCATATCGCTTGCCAGACTAGCTGCCTGCCTGCATTTCTCAAAGCACGTTCCTCTTTGGGCCAATGCCAATGTGCGCTACCAATAAGTTTCCCATTAATGCGGGATCAAGGTCTTGGCGTGCTCGCGTGGAAGTATTTATACATATTTATATATGTAGTTATAATGTACCTACATATATGTTCAGCCGAGCGCTTGCACAGTAGAACAAGAGGTGTATAAAATTGCTAATTACACTTGAAAAGTTTGCCAAAGGCTTGTGGGTTTCATGTTAGTTGCGATTAATCGTAAGCATGCATACGATGTATGGTTGCGCTGTTAGAGCGCATCGATCTTCATCATCTTATCCTGCTTACTGTTCCTTCGTGCAGCGCTCGTAAGCCTCAATGTCACACTTTTCTACCAACACCCACAGCAACTACATTATTTTTGTCTGTAGGATCTGCCGAAATTCAAAAATATCAGCACAACTGCTATACGAGTATCTACGGCCACAGCCTGCGGTTTCACATTTTGTCGATCGTAAATTTATTGCCGCATAACCAGCTCGTATTTCCCTAGCATATAGCCCAACTGAGATCGCTTTATAGCTCAGTGCTTTAAAGCGTTTGCGGTTTTGTTCAACACAATGTGCATTGTCTCAGGCGGTTGTGGCACGCTGCGGCGCCGAACGGTCGTTCGGTTGTTCGTTTTGTTATTGAGCGTGATGTCATACACGCTTGTGAAGTGCGCATGAAAATTCGCATATGTGCCCAATATGCGCTTAGATACAATATATCGTATAAATCGTGTATCTGTTTTGTTGTAAGGTTAACCGCAGAAGAGATCATAAAAGACTTTGCTGAACGCCGAAAATATATTTTGAAATGTTAAATGGAATTTTGCATATTTATTCATTAATCCTGTCTATCGTCAATTTAAAGATCTATTGTATTAAGTGAGGAATTAAATTGAAAAAAATGTTTAAATAAGTTCTAAATATACTTGTGACTTGTAGCTTTTAAGACTTACTTATACTTACTTGTAGTATCTGAATTTGAGAATACTTTTTTGTAATTTTATCACTAGTTCTTGGAATTTGAACTTCGTACTAGCAGTTAACATATTACGGTATAATACTGCAGTAAACTCTTAAACATATAACGGATGCATATTTTAGTAATATCTTTAAAGTTAGTACGATTATGGTATTATAAAGAATTATGATCTTAAATAAGCTTCGAATATATCGCGCAGACCGGTCTTGCTAGCTAATTTCAAAAAAAAAAATTATAAAAAAATATATCATAATAGTTGTATGTATTTTTAATTACATACTTTTATATTCCCCATCATTGCTTTCTGCCCTCCGCGAGCTACACAAAATTATTTTATTCACCCTAACCTCAATTGTGTGCCATAACTACCGGCATCAATTAAAACATGCTGTTTTACCATTTCTGCTCCATTGTTATTGTCATGAAATTTATTTTATATAAAATATTTTCCATACAACACACATATCGTGACTACCACGTTATATATACGTATATATAGCATGCAAAAATCTGCGATTACATTTGTGGCAGTGTTGCGCGCAATCGTGATTTATCGCTTGGAAAGTTATGTTGTTTCGTAATGATTAATTGACTAAAATATGCACAGGGGTACATACAAGTGCCGTTGTATGGCGAAAAAGTGGTTTTTAGTAACTATAAATACTGTTCAATGCGCTGCAGGTTTGACTTAAATGTGCAATAAATTTCTGGTTTAGAGGATTATCTTGTAGTGATAGATTAAATATATGCCATACAATGTAGATCCTGTTCAAATAAATGAAGGCAAATTTAATAGAATTGCTGAGAATGTACTGTGTGCTAAAGTTATGGCCAATACAAATGCATTTTGATACAAATATCTGTTCGATTTTAATTTCTTTAGGTGGAGCTTTGAAAAATTTGCTATATAAAATATAGAATATTTATTAGTTATACGCGTATAATTTCAAAAACATTAAAAAATGAAAGAGCTTGATTGGTTCTACATAGTAGTCGTAAAGGAGATTTATTTTAAACGTTGATATACAGGCTGGTTGAAAAGTTTCTGCGCTCGATATGAAAAACTACAGAGCCGTACTGTTAGTACGAAATATATTTTTTTTATTCAATATAATCTCCCTTAACTTCAATACACTTATTCCAATGATACTCCAATAATTTTATGCCATCGCTAAAATGACTTTCCGGAGGCTCTGCAAAATACCGATCTACGGCTGTCATACTTGTAGCTTCTTCATTTGACGAGAAACGCTTTCCACGAAGCAATTGTTTCAGGTTACTGAAAAGCTAGTAATCGCTGGGAGCCAAAGCTGGTGAATACGGTGGATGCTCAAGCAGTTCGTACTTTAATTCGTTGAATTTTGTCATTGTTAAAACAATTTTGTGAGCAAGTGCATTGTCTGGTTGAAAAATGATTTTTTGTGCTGCAAACCAGATCGTTTCTCACGAATTTTTCCATCCAGCTGATTCAAAAGGCTGCAATAATATTCAGAGTTGATTATTTTACCTTTCTGCAGATAATCAATCAACAAAATTCCTTTTGCATCCCAACAAACTACAGCCATAACTGATCTTTGCTGATCGTTGTAACTCCACTTGCTTTGCAGCTAAACAACAAGCTTCATTCCAACGTAAACGTTCTGGTTTCAATTTATGATCATGGTGGTAGATCCAAGTCTAGTCTAGTAGAAGTAAACTAGTCAAAAACTAGTAGAAGTAAAGCACAGTTTTAGGCGAATTGTCCTATGCAGTTAACAGCCTTAGTGTGTTTGGAATTCTCAAATGGTTTATGGAACATAGATAGAAACGATAACCAGAAAAGACAGTATACTCCCCGTTGATTACTCTATTAAAGGAATATTGTAATCTAGAGGCCTGAATTTCAGACAATTTTTGAAGTGTTTTAAAAACAGGCAATTCATATTTTTACTATCAATTTTTTATTAGTGATTTATAAACACTACAAAAATACAGAAAAAAATCAAACAACAAAAAAAGTTCGAAATTTCAAAAACTAGCAGCTGATAAAATAGGGGGTTACAAAAAATTGGCCTGTGACTATAACCAGGATTTCAATGCTCCTAGTAATCTGAAGCCCAAAAACAAAACAATATATTAATCTTTAATAATATCGCACTGTCTGGAACTAAGGAAAATTAGAAATTTTTTTTTTTACGAAATGGCGACTTCTGCAAAACAAAAAACATTTTTTTACCACTTTTTTGACTATTTCGAATTTTTTAAAAATAGTATAAATTAAAATTTGTGTAGTACCGGTAGTTGCAACGACACTCTAACTAACGTCTATAACTTTGAAAATAGTTTGAGTTTTAAGACATATTTTTAGAGAGAGATTTTTGAATATCCAAACTGTCAAAATATGTCAGAAATTTTTTTTACATATTTTAAAATTTCTACACTACACTCTATTTTAAGGCTTATATACACTTGCAAGTCAGAAAATAGCGCTTTTTGCGAAATTTTTTCCAGAGCTATTTTATTTAATAAATATATTTAAAATATGCGTTTTTACAGTAGTTTATGTACTGAAATAATCGCTGATTAATTTTTAAAAATATTCGATATTCTTGCTAGCATAGGTGATCTGCAGGAGGACCTCCGAAAAATATTGTCTGACGTTGAGCAAGATTTTTTTGCTTTAAATCGTCTGAAATTTAAAAACCAATACGGTTTATTATTGCCAAAAATTAATACAAGTAATGTTAGAAGGACCAGTCAAAATCTTGCTTTTAAACGAATTGGCGGCTTCTCAAAAAAAGTCGTTCTTTTTGCAAAACTTTGCAGTTTAGAGTGGCTTAAAAATTTCGTAATCTTATTTGTTCCATTTTTAACTGACAAATATATCTAAGAAGGTCGTGTATTCAAGCGGAATAGTCCAGTTGTTTTGGAGCAACTATTTTCATTGACCCTTAGAACGTTGTTTCGAGAAAAACGTGTTTAAATTTTGGTAGCCCATTACACAAGTTAAAAAATTCTTATATATACGCCCATATCTCCGAAACTATTTGCGGATCAACTACAAATTTTCGAAGAGTATTCACGAATACATATATTTCCGATATGCAAAAGTTAAACCGATTTTTTGAAATTCACAAGTAGATCTAAGGCTTTAAATTCCTATAACTTAACTATATCCATCGAGTAAAAGAAAAATATAATATATTTTAGGTTAGGCTTATAATACGGCCTTTTTTTTTGCTAAAATAATTACTTTAATATAAGTGTCTGATTTGTTTGATATTTTCTTTCAAATAATTATTATTCTAACCTAACTTAATACCTTATGCTCTCTCTCTTATTTTACAGAAACAATTCTTTCAATCACGTTAGAGGGACACAGTTTTGTACCAGCAGACAACAACCACAAACTGGCAAGCGATTTTCAATTCCAAAACAACAACAACGATCTTTGAAAAAACATTTCATGAAAAGCGAAAGATTTTAACTTTAGACACAAAAACAACAATTTTGGACTAAGAGTAAAGATTTTTAGCGAGAACATAAAAAAATAACAATTAGAGTGTAAAGTCAAATGAAATAAAATAATAAACATATAAAACTCATTTAACACAGAGGTGAAAAAAATAATAAAACTTTTGCAGCAAAGCGTAAGCTTTAATATAAAAAAACAACGTTTGAGGAAAAAGTCAATAAAGCGCGATAATTACATAAGAGAATCTTGCAATAAAAGTAAAAACCCAACAAAATATGAGTAACCGCTTGAAAACAACAAACACAAGAACAACAACAGTAATAACTGAGCACATCAACCAGGTGTATTGAAGAACGTAGTGCTACCAAAAGAGTAATGAGCGCAATAACGGTGAATCACAAGCCAATGAAGAGCATTATTTAAAACAAAATATACAATAACAACAAAATCAGTTAATAAAAAGAAGTTGAGAAGTTAAAGTATATTGAATGAGAACGGTCAAAATGGGCCTTGAAGAGCAATAACAACACAACGTGTAATTGCAACACTAAAATATACCGTTAAATTAACGAAATCAACGCCAAAGGTGTGAAACTCTCCACACAAATAGGCAACTCCCAAAAGCTTTACAAAACCACGCTTAAATTCATTACACCACGTAGGGAGGAGCAACAATCACAATACACACACACCCACACACTCCTTCCTCCAGCGACATGGCGATCAATTTCTCCGCATCTTTTGCGGCTTGTATCGCCGCTGGACTGAAGGTACCGCGACAAATAATGTATTGCATCACGCAAGACACCGGGCAGCCCTATGTGCTGTACAAGGACTCACAGGATGGTGAACGCAATCCGGCCGCGATTGGCGGTTCGGCCGCGCAGTGGGGCAGCGAAATGTATCCGGGCATACAACAGCAGGCACAGCAACATTTGCAAGCGCAACAACAACAGAATGGACAAAACCCAGCCGCACAGATAGCGAGTGCCGCGCAAGCAGCTGCCGCGGCGGTGGCGCAACAACAGCAGCAGCAGCAACAGCAACAAGGCCAGCAGCCGCAAAGTCCCACAGGCGATCCGCGCGAGAATGGCGGCGATGGCGTTGGGCGACAGCAAGGCTCGCCCTCGACAAGTCCATATCCGCCGCAACAGCGCGTCAACGGCGGTGGGCCACCCGACGATGATGTCACCATGAATCAGGTTGGTAACTGAACAGCTGCTTAGCAGTTGTAACGTAAGCTTTAAATATTTATGATATTAATAATTTATATGGTAAATTTACTTGCAGGTCGCCAACCTACAGGCCAGCCAGCAGCAGAACTCGGCGCAATCCAATCCAAACCAAAGCAACAATGACCCGCAACAACACCAGAGCTCGGGCCGCGATGGCGGCACGGGGAATCCACAACAACAGCACGTACAGAATGGCGGTCCCACGCAACCGGGTCAACCTAACGATAACTTCCAAACGCCGCAGGGCGGTGAACTCGGCGGCTACTATGCGCCACGTCATCCAACGCCACAAGGCGCAATGCTACCGCCACCCGGCTTTCCGGCACTACACTATCTCAACAAGCCCGTATTGCCCGGCATGGCGAACGCAATGGAACAGAATGGCGGTCTCGAGGGTTATGCCATGCCCGAGCTGCTGCCCGGCGGTGCTGGCGGCGGTGGTGATCAACAAGGCAATAATGGTCAGCAGAATGGCGGCGCTGGCGGTAATGGTGGCAATGCACACAATGGCGGCGCAAATGGCAGCGGTGAAGGTGCAGTCGGTGCTACAGGTGGTGCCGGCAATGGCGCCGGTACTGGCACAGGTGGCGGTGGTACTGGCACAGGTACCGGCACCGGCAGCGGTCGCGGACGTCATCCAAATCCCAATAAACCGCCAAAACCGCACAGCGATTTGCGTTTGTTCAAGTGTTTGACCTGCGGCAAAGATTTCAAACAGAAGAGCACACTACTACAGCACGATCGCATACATACCGATGCGCGTCCATATCCATGTTCGGAGTGCGGCAAACGTTTCCGTCAACAATCGCATCTGACACAACATTTACGCATACATGCCAACGAGAAACCGTTCACATGCGGCTATTGTTCGCGCAGCTTCCGTCAGCGGGCGATACTCAACCAACATATACGCATCCATTCGGGTGAGAAGCCCTACGCATGCCCAGAGTGCGGCAAGCACTTTCGCCAGAAGGCCATCCTCAATCAACATGTGCGCACCCACCAAGGCGAGCGACAGTTATTGAAACAATTGAACAAATTGCAAATTTGCAGAATTTGATTATTTAGGCAGAGGCAGTGATACAGATACACACACACACAGTTTTATTCATATTCATGTGTAGTTACATATACATACATACAGCTAGTCAGCTAGTCGAGGCACAAGCTTCAATTTTGCATAGTAGAGCTGCAACGCAAGTTGCGGCTAAACGAGAGAGAGAGCGAGAGAGTTAGAGAGTGCAAGTTTAGCGATTTGTGTCGAAGACACAAGAATCCTGCTAATGCCCCTGCAAAATTCAAATATTCTAAATTTCAAAATTTACAATGCAAAATCGTCCTCTATGCACCTTTTTGATAGAGGAATATGGCTGCCTTTTCAGAATGGTGTTGGTTTTTTACTAGTATTGCCTGGTGGTACAGAGGCAACTGTGTAGTTTTTAGGCACATTTGAGTACATAAAAGAATAGCGCGTATAATGCATATATACTTGTATTTGAGATAGACGACTACAGTAAGATTTAAACTGCCTTTGAATATTTTTTGTTACTCAGTTGTTTTATAAAAGTTAATAATTTTACCAAAGGCGTCTGTTGTAAAGTATTATTCTTGCAAATTTTTATTTATTCTTAACTTGTTTTATATTCAAATTTTAGTTTTTACATTTGCATTTGCTTTCTTAATAGTTAGTTTTGAAATATTTAAGCTTTTTGTATTGCCAATCTTTTTTAGCTAAGAGAACGAGCTATGAGACAGAAGCAAAGTCTAAAAGTATTTAGTTCCCTTAAAGAATTTATATAAATTTTTTATATTTTAAACGTTGTTTATCAAGATAACAGCTTAAAAGTGTTTGTGCTATATTTTTTTAATCATTTAATTAAAGTTCTCTTTTTATCTGTTGGTTTTTAAGGATTTTTTAACAATTTCGATACAAATTTGAGGCTAGAATTTTAGCATACCCTTTTCGCGTTAGAATGTCTTTATATTACTGCATAGAAAGCTTGCCTCAAAACACCATATAAAAGAACACGCCATTTTGAAAAGGCAAAAAAATCTGGCAAATACATTTCGGCATATTTTATTATATAAGAAAAACCAAAGTTTATTTAACACACATATTTAGATAACACTTAAACAAAAGTAGCAAAAACACACATTAAACAAAAACCTTCTCAAATCTAAGGAAGCCCAAAAAGTGCTGAAGCACTTCGCCTGCTCCAATTTTTATAAATAATTATGCTTTTTCGTTTAACTCTTACTTTTTTTATTATTTCGATTTTTATATATTGTAGTTTAGCTTAGCAAATGTTAACGAGTCATTTATGAAGCAATTTACAACTTACTAAATGGGGTACTTAGCCCAAATTCGTCACGTACTAACAAAAAATTTCGTTTTCTTTTTTCATTTCGTTTCAACTGTGTACGCACGTCTTAAAAACACACGTTATGTCACGTACGTCGACTACATGTACCGTTAAACAGATGTCTCACCGAATCTTATCTTCAAGAATGGCCCACATCCGACACTGTGGCCACAGGATGTACCATATCCGGGTGATGAGACTGATACGAAGAATGATATAGCCGGTGGTAGTGGCTATCATGATGAGGATTCACAGGGTACGCCAGACGGCAGCGGCGGTATACATTATCCGTCATACTTTAAGGACAACAAAGGTAATAAGAACTGTACGTATACCGAGCCATTTTTTACTTTTCTTTTACAATGCTTTATTATTATGTTAAGTATATGTACTTATTATATGATTTTGTGGAACTTTATATAATTCGAAAATATTAACAACATTTTTGCGTTCTGAGAAATTTTAATAACAGCCTTTTATAACATTATAACACATAGCACACAAAAGGAGTCGCATTTAAAGAAAAAATTTTGAATTTGTATTAAACGCTTTAAAAGTAATATTATTTCTATTATCGTTAGTGAAAAACTTTAATTTTCTTTCGCCTCTAGTACAGTAGAGCATCAAAGATACAAGCATTTTCGCTATCATCCTAAAGGTATGCTACATTTTGTTTCGAATGAGAATTATAGCTTACATTTAGGCGCATTAATGAGTAGTATAAATATGTCGCATTAAGCGACAATAAAATTATGCGATATTAATGTATCAGGTTTCATATTATATATATATATAGGTATATATGTATATAATATAAATATTACCGCTTCAGCAATTAGTTTCGAAGTTAATTGTGTTACATCAAACACTGTTAACTATAAATATTATTTAAAGTTGAAAAAAAACAATTGAAATGAAAATCCTTTCTCTACCTCTACGAAAAATTATAAAAAAAAATCAGTGTATCTTCAACTAGTGGTGACGCAACTAATCAAAAAAAAAAAACCAAAAAAATAAACAAAATAAAAATATTTTTTTCTTAGAAAACATCTTGTATTGTAATCAAGCTACAAAAGTACAGTTACATATAATTTTATTCCACAAATTTCACCACCACAGCCACAACTCCAAATGTTCAGTAAGTATTATCCGTCAGACTAAAAGAGCCATTGATCTAAATGCGACCGCTTCTCAGGCAAATAAATACAAAAATTACTCATTTTCAACACACGTGGTCTCATGCGGACCTTTCCACGCTTTATTTTTAATTTTTTTCTTAATTCCTTATAATTATTTATTTATTAAAAAACAATATAATTGCATACACACATACAACTTAAGCACGTTGATTCATGTGATTTTTGGTGTTTTTTTCTCTATTTTCATATGCCACATGCTACTAACAAAAATATATGTGCGCATGCGCAGGGCAAAAGATCTTGCCAGATGTGCTGCAACATATCGGCGTGCGCCCAGCCAACATGCCGCTCTACGTGCGCTGTCCCATCTGTGACAAGGAGTTCAAGCAGAAGACGACACTGCTGCAACATGGTTGCATACACATCGAGTCGCGTCCATATCCGTGCCCCGAGTGCGGCAAACGCTTCCGACAGCAGTCGCACCTAACGCAACATTTACGAATACACACGAATGAAAAGCCGTTCGGCTGCTTGTATTGTCCGCGTTTCTTCCGACAGCGCACCATACTGAATCAGGTAAGTGATTGGCGGGTCACTGAAAACGATTTGTGTTTTTTTATTAATTTTTTAATGCGCTATATATTCCCTTGCAGCATATTCGTATACACACAGGCGAGAAGCCGTACAAATGCGCGCAATGCGGTAAAGATTTCCGTCAGAAGGCCATACTGGATCAGCATACACGCACGCACCAGGTAGTTGTAAACTTGTAGATTTGACACAAAAAATAAAAGTGTAGCTTTAAGTAAGCTTAGAGGATGATAGGAAGCTCAGAAATATTAGCCAAAAGGTTCTCGTAGCTTAGAAAAAACCTTTCGTGCTTCGAAGCTTTTGATTTGAGCTTTATTTAAATCAACATAAAAGCTCTAACTAAGCTAGCAGTCCCTTAATTATTTTATAGACAAAAATTTATTCATATCGCAAATTTTACTAGACCTTTTCGCCTAGAAAATTCCTTCCTAGTCCTAACTAATTCCATTGCTCTTCCAATCACAGGGCGATCGTCCATTCTGCTGCCCAATGCCAAATTGCCGACGTCGCTTTGCCACCGAGAACGAGGTGACCAAACACATCGACAACCACATGAATCCGAACACGACAAAACGGCCACGTCAAAGCAACACCAATAATCCGAATGCGGCCAACGCCAACAATCCGAATGCCAATAGTCATGCTGCCGCCGCCGCGGCTGCAGCCGCTGCCAATCATCTGATGAACGAGACCAAGAATGCGGCACAACAATTCCTCAACAACAATAATCCGGCTGCGGCTGGTGGCGACAATAAAGCGAATATTTTGCCACGCGCCATGGCGGCCGTACAGAATGCGGCTGTGCAACAGTCGGTGGTCAAGAATGAATTGTACTTCCCGCAGTGTTATGGACCACCGTTCCAGCAAACGTTTCAGACGCAGGGACAGCCCACAGCGGCGCATAGCGGTGGCGCCGCCTCACAGCCGCCCGTCAATGTGACGGTACCGAATTCGGTAGCGCCAGGTGTGGTGGTGCAACAAAACACGCCCACATCGGTGGTGGCTCAGTGACATCCCACCACAGCGACAGCAGCCGCAGCTGCAGCGGCGGCAGTGGCGGCAGCAGCAGCAGCCAATAATGTCGGCGCACAGCAAGGTGGCGGCGTGGTGGTGCCGACGTCAGCACAAAGTGCAACAAACAACAGCGCTGCGGCGCAACAACAGCAGCAACAGCAAAATCAACAACAACAACAGCAGCAGCAGCAACAGCAGCTGCAACACCAACATGCGCAGCATGGCCTCTCACCGCCACAAACAGTTACACTCTCCATCACATTGCCACCGGTGGCGCCACTGCCGAGCGCCGCCGCCGCAGCAGCAGCAGCAGCGGCCGCCGCGGTAGCACACCATCCCGTGCAAGCGCATCAGGCATCGCATGTGGGTGGTGGCGCTAGCCTTTGCGGCCCGCCCACACATCTGCCGCCAGCGCATAGCGGCGTGGGTGGTGGCGCATTAGGCGCACAGCCACCACCACCACCGCCGCCACACACACTGTCACACGCTATTCCTATACATCCCCATATACACTCAATATTCGGATCTCTATGATGTCATCAAGCAGCAGCCTAATTATATGAAGAATACGAGTATAATTGAGAAGCCAACAAAAAAAAAACTAAAAACAAAAAAAAATTATGTACGAAAAAACAAAACAGCAATGAATGCGCGCATTAAATGAAGTAAATGAGAAATGCATAACATTATACTAAATATAACGGTACAGCTACTAAACTACTGAAACACCAGCAAAGAGCACTCAAACTATCAGCTACTCAAATATACACGCAATTTCTGTTGCTGTAACGGTATGCGCTGTTGAGCGTTCGCTACAGTTTATTCGTTCAAGCAACGCTTTACATTACGCGCACAGTCAATATATACCCCTGTAGCGTAGGTATATTGTTTGAAAATTAAAACAACAACATTTAGTTGGGCGCTACTGTTTTAAAGCACTACTACATATACAATTAATTTACTGTTCTTAATCATGTGTTTATTATAACAAGTTTAAATAGTAATGCACGAGTGCAGCAAAAGTTGTAGTTTAGTAAAAAAATTTCAAAACCGTTATAATATAGAAAAGGCACTCAATGCTTGTGCGTATTAGGCGTATCAACTAGCACTAGCAATTCACCAATTCACCTTTTTATACTTATACTCCCGATTTTCAATGCAACTTAAGTACGCCCGTACAGTGTGAGCGAAAACTGCTCGGACAGACATACTTAGATACTACATACGATAGGTTACATAACTACATATTAGATCCACAACGTTCTTAAAACTACGCCGTAATTATTTGTTTTTATTTTTATTTTTATTTCAACTTTTTTTTAACAGCAAGAAATGTGAAAGAAAATTGCAAGAAAAACGCAAAAAAAAATATTTTATAATTAATTTGTTAAGAATTTTTTTCTCTACTAAATAGGCCTGCTTATAACTACACATATATCTACTACCTTTACATATAAATATTAACTATAATTTCAATGTAATTTCTTACGCTCTTAATTTTGTAAGCGAAAATTAAGTTAAACGATGAGTGTGAGAAAAGTGCGCAAAAACAGCAAGCGGAAAAAAAGCAAAGCAAATTTTAAATTTAGCTATTAATTTTAGCATTAAACTCTATCGTTACTATACTTATATACATATATATTATTTCACATATGCACACCTACAACTACACGTACATATACTCTACACACTGTCAGCACACACATATGTATAAAGTTTACTTATAAGTTGAAAGCTTTTAAAAGCAGTGCGTCGTTTTGTGTGCAAAACACTCATCCATACATACATACCTATATACATACATACATACATGTATAAATATGTAGTTTTAGCACGCATAACAACAACAAAGTCTTTTCGAAAAGGACTCTAAACTTTATGAACATTGATTATGTATTAGAGAAAGTTTTAAAAACGTTTTTAAAAAACAGTTAGCAAACCATAAAACAAATACTGATTAAATCAAGCAATAGCCCAAACACAATGCAATAGTAGAATAAAACAGTTAACCAAAAGAATAAACCGAAATATGTGTTAATGAAATTTTGTGCTGTGCAGGTCTCAATGCGCGCTTGAGGGTTAAGAAATTTACAAAAAAAAAACCTTGTGAGCGAGCTGCTTATAATTTGAGTGCAGTTTCAAGTGAACTAACTGTAAACGTAGAATTTTAAGTGATAAATATTTTATACCCTTCTATACTTTTAGCTTCAACATTATCAGTGCCACATATAGTTCCTTCAAAAGCTTAACAAAGTGAAGGCAGCTTTTATTCAACTACGGAAGGATTTACATAATTCTAATTTTTTTGGCGCTTAAAGCTTTCAAACCTAAATAAAAGTAGTGAAATACATTTTTGAAACTGTAAAAAATTTTGTGAAAATGTTTAAGCTTTTAAGCTTCGAAAAAGCTGCAAAGAATTTCATTCAAGTTTTTATTCCAAATAGTCTGCATTGAATTTCGTCGAAATTGGTAACAAAGTTATGAAAAACTTTTCAAGCTTTTAAGCTTCGAGATAGTTGCGAAGTATTTTTTATAGGTTTTATCTTAAATAATTTGCATTAAATTTGAACAAATTAATTATTTTTGTTTGCGGAGAAATTAGTGAAATATTAAACGCTAAGCTTTTAAACTACAAAAAGCTCGGAAAAAGCTCTCGTTTTTGAAAGCTTGTTGTATAAAAAAACTCTGACTTCTCAACAACTACAGCACTAGTTGTACGTATAAGCATGCTGCAGCTAAAAGTTAAGCTTTTTTATGAACTTTTCGCAGAGCAAAACCTGTCAACAGCACAAGATCAAATTTCGCAACTCGGTTATTCTTAACAACAGCCATAATTTAAACAGAAAATCAAATTTTCTACAATTTTAACAAACTTAACACACACATTCTCACACAACAACAAACACTTACACACATAAGTATGTAGTATATGACTTCAACTAATTATTCTATGTGCTAAGCAACACTTACGTCTCTAAGAAAAAAGAAGCAAAAACTAAGCAACTCGTAAAGTTAGTTTTAAAAGCAGTTACTTTCGTATAGTTTTTTCGCTTAAGTGATATGAAAATAATTTTTAATATATATATACTTTTATGATCTACCAATATTAACGACACCCAAGCAAACTTGCTTTAGTTAAGGCAAGCAGCGTGCGAATGCTTTGTGGCTGCGGTGGCGTATGAGTAACAGAGAGTGAAGAACTTAGCAGCAGCAGCTGAGTATGTAGTAGTAGCTGAGTGATGAGCATGAAGCAAGCGTCAAGCGAATGACTTTTACTTTATGTTAAATTTAGCTTATAAGTTCAATCGATACTTTATTTTATATAAAAAATTGTGGAGACGAATATGGAAATATAAATTGTTTATTTAATTTACTTTTATTTTATAAACATTTTTTATAACAAAGTGAAAAATAGTTTGTCACAAAAAAGTATGCAATTATTGTTTATTTTTATTTTTTATTATTATTTCTAACTATGTGCGCCAGCGCAATATTTTAAGTTATGTTATAACCAAACAACTTACATTAATGTAATATTTTTTTCACAGCAAATTGTGATTTAATAATTTTTTCATGCCTTATTTTAATAAAATTCCTACAATTCTTATTTATTAACATAAAAATTTTGAAAGCAAAAACAACACAAAAAAAAATGCAAATTTAAAGCGCATATTTAAGTGTACGCATATGTCTTCCCACTTGTAAATTATTTAATATTTTTTCCTTGATATATAAGTTTTGTAATTTTATGCTGTGTTTATTTGTATACTCCTTTAAGCGCGAAACCACACCAACAACAAGTTGTAATTTTTTTTTAAATATACAAAGCAAAACGCATAAATAAATGAGTTAAGAAATGCGGGGCATGTTTGTGTAATAGACTTGTCTACTGAAATGCAAAAAAAAAAAAAACAAAGAACCAAATCAAAATACTAACACATATACAAACACGACTCGTTAGGTGCCATAAAAGCAGCAAACAAACATACATACAGATATGTAGACAATGCAAAGCGTTGAAGTGATGATGTAGGACATTACCTGGTAATGTCACGTGACACGAGTTGTTTGAAAACACAAAAAAAAATACATAAATCATAAAATAGTTTTTTACATTTTTTTTAATATCTTAAAAATATTAAAATTTAAAAATACTGTTGAAATTTTATTAAAAGTTAAAAAAAAAAAAGTTTTACTTGTGTATTTAAAAAAATTTTTTTTTAATATTTTACCAAAAAATTTTTCGTTTTTAATTTTAAAAAAAATTTCAACAATACACAAGCGTTACATAAGCATGCCTTAGTAGCGCATTAACAATATGCACTAATGTGCGCGTTTTTCTGGCAGCCATTGCGTGATTTTTCAAACTCAAAAAATTTATTGTAAAAAAAAAATTAAAATTCCTGCACGTGTGGTTAGTTGTGTATGCCTTATTTTATGTATTAAAAAGTAAAGAGAATTAATTAATTAAAATAATTTCACGTTTGTTTAATTATTATTATAAATATATATATTTTTTATTTTATTTTGTATTGTGAAAGCATTTATAATTGTTAAATTATTACAAAAAAAAGCAGTAGCTTGTTTCCTAATGCAAAAGCAAAAAAAAATATTTTCTTGCAAAACTATTTTTAACTTAAAAAGCAGTGTAAAAGTTTGCGCGCAGTAACAATAGCACACACACACATATATATACACACAAAGAACTTATCAAACGTACATATAAATTATATATACATACATATATAAAAAAAAATTAATTACATATATAACTACCTATACATATGTATGCGCGTACTTCTGTACACGCATATTTGCCGTGTCAAGTGTGTGTAAGAAGAACCTTTAATTTCTCTTGTTTTTTCTAATTAGTTAAGTTTTAAACAACATCAACTGGCATATATTACACATGTTCGCTGATGAAGAAGAAAATATTATACTTTTAAATAAAATTATATATATATATACATTTTTTGACATATTTGTTTTTGTTATTTTCGAAATGTTTGGTTTGTAGTCCTACTTTTTACTTTCATTAGATTTTAATACTGATTTTTTTTAAATCTTTTTTATAATTCCACACAATATTTTTTGTAAGCTTTTTAAAAATTGTAGCAGCTGTAAATTAAAACCCCGAGCGTTGCATATGTGACCGTTTGTATTAAAACTAGTATCAACAAGCTTTTTCGGGAACTTTGAAGCTTTTTCAGAGCTTTCATATAGTAATTTTTAAAGTGTTACTTTCAACGCTTGATTTCATGTTGGCTTTTGTAAAAGCACACATTACTAAAAATCTTGCTCTACAAGCTTTGCAATTTTTTAAATAAAAGATTTTTATAAGAGCTTTGGAAAATATTTTAGAAATTCTAAAAAGCTTATTATTAAGTAATTTTTCATATCTACTTCAAACTTTGTTTACATTTATTTAAAATTGTATTTAGTATGTGAGCTTCCTAAAAATTGTAGCAGTTGTAAACTAGGCTCTCAAGCGTTATATTTAAGCGTTTAAGATATTCTCAACAAGATTTTTCTAGCACTTCGTCTAAATTCTCATTTAATTGGCATCTTTCGTTTTAGCCTTTGTAACAGCACATATTTTTAAAAGCTCACTGTGAAAGCTTTTCAAAAGTATTTTTAAAACACTTGTTATAAAAACTGTGGAATTTGTTTTTTTGATTTTTAGGGCTTGACTTCATGTTAACGTCTGTGAAAAAACAACTCTCTAAAAAGCTCGCTGTAAAAACTTTGCAAACGTGCTTTTAAAACAATTCTTGTAAAAGCTTTGAAAAAATTTTTTTTTGATTTTCGAAAAAGCTTGGCAATATTAATTATTACAATTTCACACTTTTTCATAAATAGCGATTTTCATTTAAAGGGTTCCATTATACGTTATTAGACTTTTATTAAATATGAAAAATTTTATTTGCTATACAAGCACACTAAACGCAATTCCAAATAATTTATTTAAAAAATTGACAGTAGTGCAAAGTTTTGCATTAAAAAAGTTTCTTTTCAAAAGCTTCACAGCACAATACTTTCATTTATGTGAAAGCTAACGCTTTAGTTGTGGTGCTTAATATATTTTGAGTAAACAAATTTTTCTTTGCCTTGTTATTGAGAAATATAGATTTGCATACCTTTAATTTTTCATATTTCTTGCCCGATTTCTCTTTTTCTGTAATTTAATTTTTTCAAAGGAGCACAAACTTTCGGCTATATACTTAGGTTAAACAATTAATAATCATTATAAATGAATTTTCGGTAAAAATTAGCAGCGTCTCTTTGAATTAGGCAACGATTGATAGCGTATAGCTCCCGTATACATACATATATAAAGATATGTTGGGATGGTGACAGTGGGATATAGCTTGCGAAGAACAACAAATATTTTGGCTCGGCATGATATTATGAAACTTTTGGCAAAACTACTAAATTGTAAATAAATATAAAAATTAAGTGCGTATACTTATAAGATATAGTAATTTGGGAACGTATTGAAATTAGATATTTGAATGAATTTCGAAATGGGAAAATTATGTGCAAAAGTTTTATAGTTAAAGCTAAAGTGAGGGTTAGGCGATGAGACAGTATAAATTAGCATGAAATGAAAAGTGTAAATTGTTTTGGATTTTAAGGTTTTATAACGAAAAGGTGACGAGATACTCTTAGACAAAATTTTGATTATTTTTAGGCGCAAAATTAAAACAAAAAATTAAGAAATCTAAATTAAAAAGCATAACTTTCGGCTTAGAAATTCTTTTGGCGACAAATAAATAAATAAATTAAAAATCTACTATTTGGCGTTTAGTGTTGAAAAAAAAAAATTGTAAACAAAAAACCTAAAAACCAAAAACAATGCTTTCATTGGAATTATTCAGTAAAAGCATGATTTGCTATATGAAACGGAGGTAAAAAATTGTAGCGACGGGAAAAAGTAGTGTAAAAAATTGTAAAAGAAAAATAGTTTGGAAAAAGCAAAATATTTTAGGCCTTAATTGAAGTTGTTGGTGTTAGTGAAATTTTGTTCAAAAAATATGCTTAGAAATAATGTAAATTAAAAATTCATAAAATCACCATTTCGGCTTACTAACTACTTATCTACTAACTAATTAAAATAAAATGTTAATTCATGAAAACTTTTGGCTTTAAATTTATAAATAAATTGTTTGAAATTGTTGATTTAAAAAAAAAAAAGTTATAGAAAGTGAGTGAAATAAATGGAGAGCGCAGCGAGCAGAGCGGCGGTGTAAGGGTATAGCACTTCATGCTATAATTCCAATGAAAGCACAACTTAGACTGAATGTCACTGTGATAATGAAAAAGAAATTTAAGTAAACAACAAACAAGCAAAAATTAAACATCAAAAAATTCAAAAAAAAAAAATGAAGCAAAAATGGTTGAATGAAGCACCAACACAAGCTGTAAAATTAATCTATAAAACTTTTGTAAATGTCTTTAGAAAAAAATGGTAACAAAATTATAAAAAAGTAAGAAACAAGTTACACGAACAAAAACACAAAATTATGGTATCAAAATTAACGAAATTAGGTGGAGAGTAGCAAGCGAAACTATCAATTAAATTTAGGCGCTAAAACAAAATTAAAATTAATCAAAATTTTTGTAGCACAGCAAAAATATCGCATATAAGCATTATTATAGTAAACAAGAAGAAGAAAATTTGGTGTGTTAGAAAACTACAGTAGGCAATAACATGCAAAATTTTAAACAAATGCTCCGAAACAGTAACAAATTCTAAAGATTTCTGTACATTTTTCTTTAACTATTGAAAATCTATTTTTTTAACCAAACTTAATTTCAACATTTTTATTTTCATAAATAAATGTTTAATGTTTTAAACACATTCTCCGACAAAATATCACCAACCTGACTAGAAAAACACATTTCACTACCGAAACTTGACTGTACATATTAGTAGTTATCAAGCCAAATGCACAACCAGGCCACTGTAAGTTTACAGTGTACACGAAAAGTAAAACACATAAGCAAATTTTATAACTGTAATATGTTTGCTGCATTAAAACAAAAAGTACATATGAAAAATATACGATTTTGTAAGTAGAAATTGTAGGAAACAACGGTACTCAGCAATTTTCAAATTTATTAAAAACTAAGCAAGTGTATATGTATATAAAAACGCAACAGTTACAGTTATACGAAAGCTCCAAAAATTTAAATAATTTTCCACAGACATGACAAAAATTAATGGTTTATAAAACTAAGCAAAGGAATACACAAGACAAAAACTAAAAATTAAAAAAAAAAAAAAAATTTGAAATTAAATTAAAAATTAAATAAAATTTCGTCGAAATTTAAAACAAATGCTAAAACAGTTTGACAAAACAATATGTAGACACATCAAAAGCTACGAACTATCACCAGAACAATATACAAGCAATAATACTTAAAAGTTATCAATGAAAGCTTAGAGGCATGCGCAAAGTACTTGCATGTATGAGCAAAGGACCTTATAAGCTTTTGGGTTACTACACAACTTGTACTTACGGTATTAAACAACACCACTACAAATACCATTATTAACACAGCTTACGTTATGAAAATAAGTCGCTATATTTAAAGCTTTCGTGTGACAAGCGAACTACGAAAACGTTAACAGACTTTACAAATATTACACAGCCTTGACTAAAGCGCTTAGTGCGAAAAACACAAATTGTACGCAGTAAAATTAGGTACACTACGAAGAAAGCGCTAATACCAGATTTTACATTAAAAATTCAAAAAAATTAAACGAGAGCACCATTTATTGGCGTTTTCACTCGGTAGTAAATATGAATAGCTAAAATGCGTAAAATGATGAATGATAATGAAAAAAAACGAATGCATAATAATAAGAAAGGTTTGAATATACATTATGGCGGCTTCTTCAAAGACAACTAAAATCAACAGCAAAATTCGAAATCTCACAAAAAACAAAAACTAAATTGTAATAGCACTATATTAAATTTTGGCCACTTACATTTTCATTTCAAACGCAATAAACCAACAATTGTAGCAACACAAATGATAACAAAGCATATATGCAATTAAGCTTTTGAAAGCTTTGTTTGACAATGCTATGTAGAGCTACGAAATTGACGCCTTTTATGCGGAACTTTTACGAAAGCAGCAGATTAAGCCAAAGAAAACTACTACTGAACTTTCATGGGGCGAGTGAAGGAAAGCTTTTAGTAAAAAAAAACACTGCTGCACTTTCAATATGCTAAAGCAGAAAAGCGCTGAGAAAGCTTCAAGTGAAAGTTTCGTATAAATATTTCAAAAAATTCTAATGTTCACCTTACTTACATACATGTCGAACACTGCTTTCAACACAGCGAAAACTGCACGCAAATGCGAAAGAACAATAAGAAGACAGGAAAGCATAAGCCAAAGAATTGTTTAAAATAGCAAAAGAAAAAGTTGAAAATGAATATAAAAGTTGACACAAACTTACGCAACTATTTTAAACAATTCGTTATGCAGCAATCAAACAACTAACTAAATGACAAAACAACAAATACAAAGTAAATAATGTAACTAAATAAATAATTATTAAATAGCTACAGCAACAACAAAAACAAATCAAACAATTATATACATATATAAAAAGCAACAAAGAAATAAAACAAGCAAGCAAACAGAACTTAAAGAACAACAACAATAGCCCAATTTACAAACCAAGAGTACAAATAATTTATAAATAAATAGCAACAATTTTTCGTTCTTATTTACAAGCATACAATAAATAAATAATTGCAGTCTGTAAAATGAATGAAACCGTAGAAGAAGTTGAAGCAGTTGAGATGTAGCATAAGCGCCGATTATAGAATGTACGCCCATGATATATGTATAATAATAACTATGAAATAATAGGAAAAAAATCATAAATACATCATCAAATCTACACATAGAAATGGCTTTATGAGCAAGAAGAAGAAGAATAAGTAGAAGCAAATGGTTGCTTCCAAACTAAAATAAAAAACAGGCAAGTAATGCATTAAGCAGAAGATGTAATGTATGTATAATTTAGCCACCAGTGTAAAGTAATTACACAAAAAATAAAAATAAATAAAGCAGAGGCAAAACCTGACTTAAAAAAAAAACACTAACATATTAAAAAAAAAATTAAATAATAACAACGATAACTAAGCTCCAAACTGGCCATGCAAAATTGAAAAACTCAACAGACCTCTATTAAAAAGCAAGCTGAGGCTAAAGTTTGTGTGACTTAAAAGCGCTTTTTTGTGAATTTTTAAAGTTTTCAATATTAGAAGCTTTCACAACTTTTGAGTTTTTATAAAGCAACTTATTCTAATTTGAGCTTAACGTTTTTTCTAAGCTTGAGCCAAAATATTGTTATAAATATTGCTTTCACCGAAATGCAGGCTTTCAATAAAAAGCTCTGTTCGAAGTTAATATTTAGAGCTTTCACAAGCTTTGAGTATTTAACTTCCTCTAATTTGAGCTTATCGTTTTTAAAAGCTTGAATTGATGGAAAGTAGTGAATATTGCTTTCACCTATATAGAAGCTTTCATTGAAAAGCTCTGTCAGAAGTTCATATTTTGGGCTTTCGCAAGCTTTGAGCACCTATCTTCTTTAAATTTTAAGCTTATAATCTTTTCTAAACTTAAGCCTAAGTTTTGTCATAAAATTCACTTACGAAAAAGCTTTCATTCTAAAGCTCTTTTAGTAGTGGTTCTGCGATTTCAACGAAAGCTCTTTAGCATACGTATATGCAGCACTGGCAATAAATTGCTTTCCAGCTTTGAACGGGAAAGCTCTTAACAAATAAAAGCTTTCATTTAAAAGCTCTCAAATATTTTATTCTGATATTTCAATGAATGCTCTTTAACAAATATGCAAGTACTGCAATACAAATTCCTTCAAAGCTTTAAACGCGAAAAGCTCGCTTTGAAGCCTTTAACTTACACCTGGTTGCCATAAATTTTTGTAACTTCTCAAACACATAAAAGCGCTAATTCACACGTTCCCTCTTTGAAAATTAAAACAAAACTATGCCGCAAAGCAAACATCCCTTCTTATTCAATAAAAAATAAATGCTATCTATAAAATTTTAACGTAAAGCATTTAAAAAATTGCACAAGTATATAATCACTACTTTTGGGAATAACGAAAAAGTATTATTAAATAACTCGACTTTTGTTAAAAGTAAATTTCAATTCATTTTAGACTAACGCAAAAACAATAGAAATGCTAAATTCTTTGATTTTCTAGATACAAAAATGCCACAAAATAAAAACAGATAATTCTAAATGAATAAATAAATTAATTTCAATCAATCATCATCAAACAACAACAAACAAACAGCCGAATTCTGCAATAGTGATAATAGTTATTAAGTCTATTTAAATTTATAAAATATATATATATTATATATATATATATATATATATATGTAATGTATTATAAAAGCAACAACCACAACTATATTTAAAGAGTACACAACAACAATAGCTATGCAAGTGACAGTAAATAAAGCAAGTAAAAAATAGAAACAAATATTATGCTTCTTCTTTGCTGTTAAAAATAAAATAAAAAATATTTTAAAATTAATTAAAAGAAAAATATTTTAAATATTGTAAATTAAATTGCGACTTATAATACTACAATTATATATGTTTTATTTTGTAATTTTAGTTAATTTTTTTTGATATAAAAAAAGCAAATTTGCTAAGAACTCATATTTTAAAACTAAGCGTAAAAACCCCGCAATTAAATAAAAAATCGTAAAAGAAAATCCTATGCAAGCTATATAGATATGAATATATTAAATGGTGTATGATATTTTTAATGCAAAAAAACACAGAAGTTTATAAATAATTCCACTCATTTAATCACACTCACTCATGAAGTAAGCATTGAACTCCCTAATTAGACTGTTTGAACAGCGCAAAACGGAAAGGTAAATGATAAATTAGAAGATTAGCAGTTAACTAAAGGTCGATGGCGATTTAAGTAATAATTTAAATGCAAAAAAAAAAAAATTATAAATACATACATACATACTTTGCTTGTAATCGATGTTAAGATAACTCTAACTATATATGATGTTTAAGTACTTAAGCATATGTGCAATAATTACAACAACAAACATAAATAAAAAAATTATAATAATAATGTTTTATGGTAAGATCATCGCAAGAATCAAAGTAGACAAGCAGGTAATTACTTATAATTAAATTAAATGATAGCATAGTGAAATAATAAACAAATACAGTTGCAGCAAAAAACAATAGCAACAATAGCAAAATATGCTACAACAAGAAATCAGCTAAACGACTGAAACATAGAAACGAGATATCTATATTCATATGTATGTATTTATTAACAAAATATATGTGCAAATTTCAATATTTATTTTTACAATTACAACTACAATACAACAACAGCAAATGCCTCAATAAGCAATGAAACCCATAAAATAAAATATAAACAAATAGAGAGAAAGTCCAGCTGTGCTTTGGGTGGAGAGAGCTTTTCGGAGGACATTTATGTGAGGGAGCAGGGAATTTATGTTAAGTTTTATGACTTTTTTTATGCAATATTTATTTAAAAATTCAATATTTTTAATAGTAACGAGTTTATTTTTTATACAGCTTTTGAATATTTTGCAATTTTTTGTGAAAATCTATGACTGAGAGTGTCAAATTATAGAGCGGCAAATAATATTGAAATAGTTTTTAAAAATATTTTAACTATAATAAATAGCCAGTTTCAACTAATGCTACGTTTAGCAAAGTTTAACTTTCAGTAGACTTTCGCAAATTTTTGAATATTTTTTTGATATACAATAGAATTCGGAGAGTGTGAGAAGACTAAAAATTATGCATATTACAGACAAGTTGAAAAAGCTTTTTGGAAGCTTTCGCGAGCTTTTATAAATCGTTTTCATATTCTAAAAATATTCGAAGAGTGTAAAAAGACCACAATTATATACTACAGACAAGTGGAAAAAACTTTTAGGAAGCTTTCGCGAGCTTTGCTAAATCGTTTTCATATTCTAAAAAAATTTAATTAAAGTATAAAAATACCAGAATTATGCATATTAGGGATAACTGACAAAAGCTCTGAGGAAGCTTTTGCGAGCTTTCCGTTAAGTAAGTCCTTTTTATATTCTAAAACGCGAATTCAATCGAATCTAAGAAGTATTGCAATAGGATCTTCTAGCATAGTTGAAACCTTGAATTTTTTTTAATTGAAGTGGAGAGTCTGTTGTATGCTTAACTATAGACAAACATACTTGCCTTTAGAAAAATATTGAATTTCAAAATTTCTGTATATTACTTATCCGTGAAATATTTTGCTAGAATCCTCCACACTTACACCAAAGCCCTTCGATGAGTTTCTGAAACCGCATTTGCCGCGGCTGCGACTTTCTCTGCAACAATGTGCCATAGAACTGTAATTTTTACAATTATTTATTGGTTTGACAGTGCAAAATAACAGAATATATAGGATTTATGTTTTTTCTACAACTACAACAACAGCAAAAATCAGAAATAAACAAGAAACAAAACAAAAAAATAAAGCAGCATAGTACAGAAAATATTTTACAGAGCGATTTTTCTTACATACAACAACAAAACCAACAATAACAACAATAGAAAGCATACATGTATAAGAGATATATCAAATCAGTTAAAAAATAAATAAATAAATAAATGAATTGCAGAGAAAACCCAATAAAAAAGTCAACAACACAATGCATATAACTAAAATAGCAAATGAATCAAATCAATAAACTGAAAACAAATGAAAACAAAATGCAAACAAAAAAATAGCAAAACCAACAACAGAAAATCATAAAAACTGCAGCAGTGAATAAATATATATACATTACATACATACATACTTACATATGTATATTTACTTCTTATATAGAACCGAATTTTTTTATTCAATTATTATTATTAATTATCACTAATGATCATTTTAACAGTCAGTGAAATAGAACCGCCATGAAAAAATAAAAATTAAAAAATAAACAGTTAGAAGAGAGTCCACAAGTGAAATAATAAACAGTTAAGAGAGGGGCAGAGCGAAAACCAGTGAAAGTTTAAAAGTCTAAGTATTTAAGCTTAAAGCATAAAAGCTTATTTAAAGTAGGAAGTGAAAAGAGAATGCAAAGGCGGAAGGATAGATGGTTAAAATGAGAGAGAGAACAGAGAAAAGTTAGAGTGAGAGCAAAAAGGATAGCTAGGGTGAGTGAGCAGAATGCATAATATAATAGTGCTAAGTTTGATTAAGAATTTATTGCATTTGCTTATACATAAAATATAAATAAATAATAAATAAATTAAGCATAATCGGTTATAATTCCAGTAGATGCAGACAAATAAGAATTTATTGCGCATTTAAGTGAGTCCAATACAAACTGCAAAGAGAAAGAGAGAGGAGAGCATTTAAAAAGTAAGCTAAAGAGCAAAACAAATAAATAGACAGAGACAAATAGATATAGAGGTAAAGAGAGGCAGAAAGCAGCAGCTGCATTGGCAGTTAAAGTGAAATGGTCATAGTATGCTTTGAATGCAGTGAAATAGAAACGTATGGCCGGTGAATAGCAGCAGCACACAATAACCGATTAAACGATTAACAGATAAACCATAGAAAAGAAGTTTGTTATATTTTTGTTTATATAAATAAATATTAAATTGACAGGGAATACAATAAGACAACAGGTGGTGAGACATGTAAAGAACAACTAAATATATACTCGTAGAAAACAGAGCGAGAGCGTATGTCAGGGAATAACGACATATAATATAAATGCAAGAGAAAAGCATACACTGAGAGAAATAGAAAAAAGCTACATACCTAATTACCTAAATACAAACATACATAACATGTAAATGCAATAGCAACTAAAGATTTTTAATTATTTTATTTTATTTTTTTTTTTTCAAATAGTGCAAACTAGCCGACGAAGCCGGCTGGGAATGTGAATAATAAATAAATAGAGAACACAAACTAAATAGCAGAGATTTAATTATACATATTTACATTATGTACATACATACATACATGCCAATAAAATATTAATAGTAATAAAGTGAAGTGAAGTGAAGTGAACACATGCATACTTACATACTCACCTACCTAGCTAAGAATGTATGCCTACGCATGCGCCGCCAACGCACGCAATTGTGTTGCGCATGCGCATGCGTTGAGGAACAACAGGAACAGCAACAATAGTACCAACGTGTAATCATATATTAATTATTTATTAATTATAAACAAATGCTAATGTTGTTTTTTGTGTTAACAGGTGTTTTTTCAGTTTCTTCTATATATATCTATATATATATATATACTTTTACATTTTATACATATACATACATACATATATATATTTGTTTATTTATGTAAAATAGTACTATATACATAATAGGTGCAGACATATTTATTAAAATAGCAAAGTACATACATAATGACATATATATACATAGTAATATAATTTCCAATTACCGCCTTACAATCAAAAACCACAAACAAGAAATAATAATAATAACCAAACCGACAAACGGAAAGCAAAACAAAAAAAAAAAACAAAACACACAAGACAACCAACAACAACAGCAGCGCATTAGGTAGCGAGAGATTATGAATTAACTGCGTGCATACATACATACACTATATGCATATACATTTATGTGGTATATACATAAAAATATGGCATATACATAAAATTATGTTATACGCATACATTTGTGGCATATGCAGACATATGTGGTAAATACATAAATATGTGTATGTTGTGTATGCATGCCAATATCAGTTAAAAATCGTTCAACGATGCACAGTTTTTTTGTTTTTTACATTTCCACTTCCATATACTAGCAGCAAGTAAGACACACATGTAGAGCAACTACACAAACGAAGTTAAGTATGTGCACACATACATACATACAAAAACAATTCGGTACTGTTTTAAATTTAGTTCAATTATTTTTAGTCAAATTGGCATAATAGTAGTATGAAGATCAAAATAAACAAATAAAATCTTGTCAAATCCTACAACCGCTACTTCCACTACATAATTTCCATCAAACCAAAAGCGTTAACCAATCCATATACTTATATTCATATACATATCCATGTACATACCTAATTACCTAAATACATAGACTGTTTTCTTCCTAAATGTTAATTAATTAGCGACTAATTTATTGGATTTTGTTATGTAACTGTAAAACACTACTAGCCTACAATTTACCAATTAGTTTGTAAACTTAGATAGATAGTTTTTTTTTTCTTTTAATTTCCAAATTATTTTATAAATGAGGAATATGAGTTACGTGGGTTTGTAGCGCAGTAAGTGAGTGAGTCGCCGTTATATATATATATATAAATATGTACTTCCAACAATTTGCGTTTTAGTAATGATTATTACTACTTTTAGTTAAAGCATCTTCCACATTTAAGAAATCATATCATGCATTTATTTTCCGATTGTCTAGTTTCAAAACATCGCTTGGTAGAAGTACTACACACAGGACAAAGAAAAAACAATTGTCAGCAATTTGAGTTTAAAAAAGTAATATTTGAAACTTGGAAACTAGAAATCAGTGGGCTGTTTGGAAGCTGACGCTTTTTTGTTGGATTTTTTGTGCGCTCAAATCAGCCAGACAACAGCACAATTTTGCAAAAAAAATTTGTTGGAAATTTTTAGAAAACTATTAATTATCAACAGCTTTTAGCTAAGCTCTCGTTTTTGTCTGATATAAACATTAAATAAGCTATGTTCCATAATAATATATAATTCTATAATAACACTTGGTTTTCATTAGAATATTCTACGAGTAAATGTAACAGGCGACAATTGTTTGAGCAACAATTTTATAAACTTTTAAGCCAATTTGCAGTTGCCAAGCTGAATCCAAATTTGTTTGGTAGCAAGAAACGGATTTTTAGGTGCCAAGAAACGCATTTTATTTAAATAATTCCTGTCCTAATCTGTTGTAAGGCATATATACAACTATTCTTCCATATTGCTAACAGAAAAACATAAGCGCACCTTTAGGTTTGGCAGCGTATTACTAAAAAAATTATAGTTAGTTAACTTTACAAAGTTGTGATCTATAAAATGATCAAACAAGATCTGTAAGAAGATCAGTTCCGCTGTCAGTATTTCAATATCAAGTTTAAAACACTTACTAGAGCAATAAATAATGCTATCGGCCTTTTTTGGGCGCAGTAAGGCGAAAGCAACGAGCTCACACAACATATGATTTCTCTAAACAGTCTGCTGCGGAAACACTCAAACTGAAGTTAAACCAAGACAGTCTTCTTTTCGGCTGGAAAAAAATAAACGAACTTCTTCCAAGACTTTTTGCAGCCTTTTATATATTAATAGTTACATTATTTCAGTTCTTTTAGTAATTCTTTTTTTATTTTATTTTTATTTTTTAATTTTTTTTTTTTTTGTATTCAAATTTTTATTTTATTTTATTTGTTTTTTGTTTTTTTTTACCATAGATCAAATGCAGTAACAGAAAAACAGCAACAACAACAAAACAAAATCATATAGTACAATAACGATTGAGAGAACTTTTTTATTCAAATTTTTATACAGCAAGCAACATAAGAAAATCACAAAAACAACAATAGTAAATGCAACTAAAACAAGCAACAAATTGGTGTACTTACAATTAAACAAACAAATAGAAAATACAACAACAAAGTATTTACAATAGAATTTTTTATACAAGCCAATAAACAAACAAAAACAATAGCAAAAACTCAGTAAAACAACAATAGCAATTAACCAAAAACCCAATGCAACAAAAACAATAGTTACAATTTAAAACAACAATAGCAACAACAACTAAATATAAAACCATAGCAACAAAAACATTTATTACAACTACAAAAACAATAGACAAAACAAAAATTGTACGCAAGCGAAAATAGTTACAAAAGCAAGCAAAACTTGTTGTTAGATTTTTAATAAAACTGCTTCAGTTACTAATTTTTACAACAATGCGCTGAAATATATATACAAAATATATAAAATACAACAAATGCAATAGTTGAAATCGGTGAACAAAATATACAAGCGAGAAAAGTAAACTACAAAAACATTTTTTTTTTTATATTACAAGAACAATAGCCAACAACAACTGCTGTGTAAATCTCACTTTACTGGTAAATGGAAGCTGAAGCAAGCGCAAGAGCAAAGTAATTGGCTGAAAAATAGGCTTTTAGTTGAAAAAACAAAACCAAAATGCATGGAATTATTGTTGAGTTTCTTAGTAGACAATTATAAGTATGCAGCTGCTTTATTTTTTAAACAATTATTTCGGTTTGATTTCAGTTTTTATTTTAGACTAATAAAGCAACAGCGACATACATACATACATCTCATTTACCACCATTTGTATAATTTCAACTTCACTCCAAAAGCACAACAACAATAAAAAATACAAAAAATATTTTAAAACAATTCACTACAAAACAATGCAAAACAGAGAGCGAAAGAGAGAGAGAGAGAGGAAAAAATAAAAATCCAAACACTTGCAACTGGAAAATCTATTTTGGGCAAAATATTCACTGGCAGTAAAAAATTTAGAAAATTGCATATTGTGGCAAATAAGCATGGCAAAAACACAAAATACATGAACTGAAAAATTGTAAGCGAAAAAAGCATGAAAATTAAATAAAATAAATAAATTCTCATTTAAATAATAAGCAAAATGTACTCACTAAAGCATAAAAAACAAAAAAAAAAACAAAAACAAAAACCACTTATGGTATACATAAAGTCTAACATAACAAAGAAGTTTCGTAAAATTGTATTGTAAGGCCAAATTTTTAAACAAAACAAAACAAAAACTTAAGCTTAAAAATTTTATGAAAACTTTGAACACAAAAGAAGCTGCGCCAAACGACGACTTAGACGCAGAAACAACCATTTGCTATAAGAAATTCAAGTCTTGAGAAAAACCTGCTTGTGAAGATGACATTAGGGTGCGCGGAAAAATGATGCGAAAATGAAATGTCTAAAAATATTAAAACGCCAAAGTTGGCAAAGAGAAATAAAAAAAATACCATCACAACAAAAATTTTGCATATAAAGAACTAGTAAAACAAAAAAAAAGCAAACAAAAAACAAATTTGACTTTTCAAAAACTTTGTCTCGGCTATAACACATGAAAACGCATTGAAAATTCTTTGTCCCGGCCTTAACTAAAACAAAAATATGTAAAAAAAACTTTCGAAAACACACGGCGCAAACATACGCAAGAACGGTCAGCAAAAACAAAAACAAAAAAAAATTAAAATTTTTGGAGCAAAAAAATATACATACACACATAAATAAACAAAATACCGCAGCATTAAGGTTAGTACGTTACAAAAATAAAGCATACATACATACATTTATAAATATTTAGCAAACATTTAAGCATCATTTTTTAGACATACCAAAAACGAAGTGGAAATTAAGCTAAAAATTATAAAAACACAAAAAAAAATTACAAATAAAATAAAAACTACAAAAAGCAAGTAAGGAAAAATTAAATAATGGTAAATATTTGAATAGACAAACCACAAAAATGCATACAAAAATACAATTTTTAACTCTTTAGGTATTAAAAAAAAAAAGAATAAGCGGCAGCATAAAGTCATAATGGAAATTCAAAATAAAAAAGACCACAAATTAAGCCAAAAAAATGCAAGTAAAGATACATTAAATCAAAAATAAAACTATAACACACACATACCATTTCAGTAAATGCATAGTATAGTAGCGAACGTGGGTAAGCAAAGCATAAATTGTGTAAATCCATAGCGAAAACATTGCAGCATTCAACTGTAGTTATTCTTTGAAGAAATTCAAACTATATTCAAAAAACGTTCTGTTGTTGTCGCAAAAAAAGTTAGAAATTCAGTTTTGCATAATATTTTAAGTTAAGAAAGTGTTGGAACACTGTGGCATAAATAATTTGTCGTTAGACATTTCGTTGTGCTGAGGCGCGTTGTGAAATCTATTTCTTAGCAAAATAGTAAATTTGAAAGTTTTGGCATCTATGCAAGAGTATGCCAGGCAATTGCTGTTAAATGGGCGCAAATTTCTTTTCTCAAACAAATATTTACCTACTAGTCCTGCGAAAATCCCACACGACTTCAATCAATTCATCTTTTAGAGTTTTCAGTATTGAACTGATATATCGTTGCAATACGCAATACTTTTATATAGTAATTGTTTTAAATGATTTTCACACTGTCATACTTTTTGAAGTACTTTAAGCACGTTAAACTACTTACTTTCTCACTCTGTGTGTTTATTGGTGATGAAATAAAACATATGTATGTATTATATAAAATTACAGCATGCACTCTACTGCTGACATTCCGTGCAGATTTGCGATCAATGATTGAGCATTCGAAATTTCAATATAAGCTTGCTAAAATATGAAAGTTCGCATTGAAGCTTTCTTAACTTTGAAAGCTCCCATATAAGCTTTTTAATACATAAAAACTTCCATATAAGCTTTCTAGTACCTGAAAGCTTCCGTTTAAGCTTTATAAAATATGAAAGCTCGCGTCTAAATTTTTTAAAACATCGAAGCGCTCTTATAAGCTTACTAAAATATAAAAGCTCCCATCAAAGCTTTCCGAATTTCAGAAAACATTGAAAACTAAAGCCAACACTTTCGCTCTAGTTCAAAAACTATATTTTAAACCATATAAACCATCATCATAAAAATAACCAACCTTACATATCTAACCAACCATTCTCAAACAGTCAATTTCTTTCCTTCATTTAATTCACATGCAAAATCACAACAAAACATAAAACAAACAATAAAATATTATCAAAGATCAATCAAAATGAAAAGGCAAAAACAACAACAAATATGTGCAAAACGTTTTCAGACTATTTTTAGATAAACCGAAAACTAGCAAACCCACAAAAGTTAAGAATTACCAATTTCCGATAAATCCAAATTTCACGTACTATGTACTCTATCATAACAGTAAATTATATACCAACACAAAATTGTATTTTCAAAGCAGAAACGTCAACTTAAAAAGCAAAAAATTAAAGCATAAACACAAAAAAACTTACAAATAATGGCAAAAATAACCAAAAGTAATTTAATAATAAAAGTAAAAAAAAAAAAACAAAATCAAAGTGAATTATAAGCAAGAAAACATGATACGATTTTTAATGGAAAAACAAAAACAAAATACACACATACATATGCATCTAGTTTAATGTCGTCAAGTTTTACTTTTTTGTAATATTTACTTATTAACGTATAAAATATTATATATACATATATATATATGAGCAAGTAAATAAATGAAGTACCGTTAGACACACAAACACATATAGACACCAACAGCCAACAACAATCACAAGAATCAAACAAACGCATCACTTACACACACTGCAACAACTTGAGGCCGTTTGACATTTCGATGGCGCGTGATTTGCTTGTCGCCAATAGAAATGTCACACACACTTTTGATTGCCAGTATACACCAAACAAACACATACATACAAATAAACAACAGAAATTTTAGAAAACCCCCAAAAATATTGTATTGTGGAAAGTATTATTACCGAACAAAAGAAAAATTCCAAAAAAAAAAAAAATATTAAAATAAATTATAATGAAAAATGAAAATTGTGCGCATTAAGCAAGCAGATCAAAAAAAAAATTATTAAAATAAAAAAACAAGTATTTCATGCGATGGTAAAAATTATATTATTATACACAAGAATGAGAAAGAAAATGGAAATAAAGTGAATCTTGTAATATAAAAAACGGAAAAGCGTTGTTATTTCAAGTGAGACGAGGATGTCTTTTGTGTGTGTGTTTTTTTTTTCAGTATTAATTATTATACAGTTTCAGATATATTATATTAGTGTTCATCAAAGACCACCAATAGTATACAGAAACTTATTTACGTGGTTTTATCGCAATATGCTTGGCTACAAAAATCGCTCTCAGCACTGAAACTTTAAACGTAAATAATAAATAAAAGTTTTTCAAGTAAATTTTTTTATTATGAAGAAGTGTTTCAAAATGTACTGCGAAAAGGAATGATATATCTCTGTAATTTTACTTACTTTTGGCAGCGGCAACTCTTTACTGCTAGAAATCTGTACAGAATTTTAGTGTAAGGCATCGATTTACGAATCAGCGCATTAGAAAAATTTTGCAAAATTATTTTCTCCATAGTTCGTTGTAGGTTATGACGCTTTGGAATCAGTCACTCACTTTTGCGGGCAACGGTGATGTTTTTATAGACAAGCTGCTCTTTCGTGGTGGGATTCCGACAATCTTTGTTTTTAGTCCAAATGCTGCAAAATGTCAAATTCAATATTTTCAAAGTCCGGCAAGTTTTATATTACGGACATTATCTGCGCGGTTCATAACCAAATCGAAGTGGTTATAATATTTTTTATATGTGAGTTATTTTTCTTGCCAGTTGATAACGAAAATTTGCTAGTAATGTATTAGGTTTAAAGGTTAACACCGAACATAAAATCTGAGCGATATAATTAGAAATCGTTTCCATTATTAAAACATGGGATTGAAGGGGTGTGCTACAGTAAGGAAAGCCAAGATAGATGAAGCAAGCTATTATACTTGTGCTTCGAAAATAATCATCACAGATGAAGAATAGATACAAATGAATCGATAATATACCGAAAAAGTTTAAAATGTTTATAGAAAATATACACTACATGGGCCACGCTGTTCTATGATTAACTGAAGTACCATATTTTTCAAAAAATTTACTCCAAAGTATACTAAACCACATATATATTAGGAGACCGAGGCCCGCTTTTTTTATGATAATTTTTTATACAATTTAGCGCTTTCTCTCATACGATTGTTTGGGTGTAAAAATTAATTTTATACAAATTATCAATAAAGCAATTGAATACGGGAATTCCGGAAGTAGCGGTAATAGCAAAGACACACACCGGTCGGTAGCGCAGTTATTCTGTTGTAGCTATTTTATTCTTACATTACAGTCACCTACGTTGACAGTTGTGACAGCTTCCCGTTATCGGTAAGACAGCGTTATAAGAATGGTTTGAATTCTTATGTATAAAAAGTATTGAAAGTTGCAAATAATTGACTAAAATATTACAATATTTCAAAAGTCACAAACCACATTAAATGTCGATATTGCAGTTCTATATAGCCAGCAAGACACTTTGATTTCCAGAGTTGACGTTAAAAAAACAAGATTTGATTAAAAATAAAACTGTGTGCAACAATTTAAAAGTAGGAAATATGTTGCTACATACTTAGTTAATTTTTTTTACAAAACAAAAAACAACAAAAGATTTAGTTAACCGTGAAAAAGGGATAAAGAAATTGCCCACAATGGCGCTGCATTTTGTACACGGCCTCTAAAAATGAGCGATTTTCAAGTAAAAAGACAATACAACCAGAATTATTTTCCTTTTTTTACCAAATTCAGCCATCGAATATATTACAGTACCCTTTCAAACTTGCTTTTACAAGTTCAGGAAACAGAGAAAATATCTTAGAAATACGAAGAAATTGAAATAAAATTAAAATAAAAACCGTTTATTGACTCCAGTTCTTACATGAAGAAGATTTGACTACGCAAAAACATAAATTTTGACATTGTTTCTTTTTTGCTTTTATACGAAGTGAACCTTTTCGAAATAAAACTCGCATGCGATTTGTTTACTGCTACAGAAAGTTTTATTGGTAAATTTCTCATTAAATATTTTTATAATATTTAAATTAGTTTGATCATATTATATTATGTGTATATATGTATGTATATTTTATTTTTGGTATTATGTTGTGTATGCACTAATATTTTCATCTCAATTATGACTTTCTGTATTCTTCTTCTGTCAGCGCTTCACTTGTGTATTCATAGTTTTATTTTTTTATTTGTATTTCGTTACGCTAAAGTATTCTTTTTTTTTTTTTTTTGCTATTTCAATGCACCAGACAGCGCACTAATACATATTTATGTATATGAAATTTTGTTTAATTAACGAATTTCACGCAAAATTTAGAACTTTTCAGACAACTAATACAGTCGACACAAGAGATGTGTGTGTGTATGTATAGAAATATTTATTTTTTCCATTATATTGTAATTATTTATATTATTATTTTTGTTGTAATTTTTGGTTTGAATATTTGTATGTATGCGTATATGTAATAATACACTAATTTATTAGTTTTGAACTTGTACAGTTACTATATTTTGTAGTTGTAGAGATGCGATGAGTGTGTGTGGGGCTTGAGTTTGTTTGAATTTAGATACTTTTTTAGTTTAAATTTAATTTTTTCTTTTATTTGTAAGTGTGTGTGTTTGTATATTTTGCATTAATTTAGCTTACCAATTACTAAATTTATAAGTTGAATAGCGAAAGTAAAAATAAAATCACGCAGTAAGTGCATATGTTACAGACAAAAATCACAGTGGTGGAAAAGAAGCGCGCAAATAAAAGACTTAAGCAACGAACTTACAATTAATAGCACAGCATAAGTGTGAGTAAACGCTTACGAAACGCGCAAACGAGCTTTCAGTGAAAGCTAACTCGCAATTTTTATTTTCTTGTTTTATAAAATACCTGTATATGTTAAGTTTTTTTATTATAAAAATGTCGCACAATTTTGCATGTGTGGGTCATAGAACAATTGTAGTCCAATTTAAATAGTGTTATTTTATATAATTAAATATTGTTTGGTACAGAGATAATATGTGTTTTAGCTGCACAGATTAGAAAAGTTGGCGACTATATAATTTTATACAAAATTTTTATTTTAATTTAATCTATGTAAGGTTTTGCCAATTTTTTGTATATATTTGAACATTTATAAATCAGTTTTCATAATTATTCCAAATTACTTAAAGTGACGTCAATTTTAAGCACACTTTTTGAAGAAAAAAAGCTTGCTAAAACTGTGCAAAAGCTCTCACTGTGCACAAGCTTCACATAAAATGTTTGACGAAAGCTTTTTTTAAAACAAAAAAAACTATTTGTTATTAGTAAATCAAATTTATTTCTGATTTGTAGTTTTAAAAATGAAGAAAACTTTTCCTAAACCTTAAAAATTTCATTGAACCGAATTAATATTGGATTTATTATAAAGAAGATTCGGTCTTGAAAAACTCGAAAAAGCCGAAAGTTTTTCTTCTTATGCTTAGATCAAAAATATTGTGGAAAAACTACAATGAATGCTTGCGAATTTTTTACGGAAAAAATTGGATATTTTATGAAGAACTCAGATATAATAATCACTTTGAAATGAAACTAAACTAACGAGGGAAGTTCAAAAATCTGACAAAATACGATATACAATACATATAAGTATTTTCGAGAGAGATTAGGCTCTGCTCGCGAGTTAAACTTTGAAAAAAGCATACATATATGTTTTCATAGCATAAAAGCTCAAATCTTTCGACAAAGCATCAAAACCTACTCAAAAAGCTTTTTAATATTTACGTATATAAATGTACAAGTATATGTATATTTGCACGAATAAAAAGCTTAAATTTTTTATGTAAGTAACAAATCCCGATAACATGGAGTGTTTCAAAACTCGAATTTTTTTTAAAAAGCTCAAAAAACTGAAAAGAATAATAATATATTTGCACAAAACAAAAGCTCAAATTTTTCAATAAAGCAACAAATCCTGCTTACATTCACAACTTGACTTCTTTTTAATAGCTCAATAAGCTCAAAAGCTTAATATGTACCGTATATATATTTTTGCACAAAACAAAAGCTCAAAATGAACGATAAAACCAAATTCTGCTTAATGTTATTTTTCAAAACTGCAAATTTTCTCCAAAGCTCTAAAAGCTCAAAAGTTTAAAAATTCATCCACTAATAGAAATTACCATCTCCTACCACTATTTGGCATGCCATGAAATGCAAACAATTATTTTGCTGCTCGCCGTCTAAAATACACTTGTTCGCTCGAATTATGAAATATGCGCACATGCAACTCTGCAAAACAATTTGCGTAAGTATATGTACGACAATTGTATATAAAATGTCCATTATCATTACAAATATTAAAGTTTAATTTAAAGCATTACAAATCAGTGGCGTTTTGCTGCTTCTCAATTAAATTGTTAATGGAGATTTGTAAGCGTGTACATGTAAATATAAATTAATTAATTTATATAATTAATACTTTAGTTTAGGTTAATTGAGTTTAACTTAAATAAGTTATTTCAGTATATGCGTTAGTATAGTTTAACATTTATACGTACATATATATAAATACAAATACAAATACATAATAAATATTACGCACTTATAAGCCTAATTATTGTTACCATTGTGGATGAGTTTTTTTTAACGTTTTTTTTTTTCATTATTATTCAATTTTTATTATGAATTATGCGTGTGGGTTAGGTGAGCGTTTTCATTAACATTCATTCAGTGTAATCTTTTTGCTTTTGCATTATGCGTTATTTTTAAGTTTAGCGTAAGTGTAAAGTGGGTTTGTTTTGTATAGTTTGTGATTTTTGTGATTCAAGGTGTTTCTTAGATGAGTAAATGTGATTTTGTATGTGTATAGGTGATTTGCATTTCTTTGTATATGTGATTGAACGACTTCTTATTCCTTTTGTTTTTTTTTTTGCATATGCCAAAGTTTACATGATATAAATGGTAATAAATGGTATGAGGCGCAGTTGATATATTCGAGTTGATGATATTTGAGAGCTGCTAATTTTAGAAAGTGCACATAGTTATATCAAATCTTTGCGAAACTAAAAAGGTTTAAAATCTACTAAAAAGTGATACTACGTAACTTAGCGCACTAGCTTCTTATGAAAACACACAAAATATATCAACTAAATCCGCTTTAAAAACGACTTGTTATGAATTACAGTTAAAGACTATGCAAAAAATTTTTTGTATAAAGCTTTCACCATCCGAATATGACTGATGTATTCTGACTTACTTTCAATAAGTTTTATCTATCGAAAAATCAAAAGCTTTTAACTAAAATATCAAAAGTTGCATCTAACTTTCATAAAACTATTAAAAAATCTGAGCTTACGTTAATATATCGAAAGCTTTCAGCTGAGCTTCCATTAGAATATCAAAAGCTTTAATCTGAGTTTTCATTAAAATAATAAGTACTGCTATCAATGCAACTGCTATCAAAAGGTTTCATATGAGCTTTCACTAAAATATCAAAAGCTTTTAGCTTTAGCTGAGCTTACATTAAAATATCGCTTACACTTTGTGGCACAATCTGTAACTCTATTGTGAGTGAGTTTAAGAATATTACATTAAATAGATTATGAAACTCGCTTTGAATTCGTTTTTTTTTTTATACAAAGAATCTTCAACCAAACTATAATCAGTAGAAATTAATAATTATTTCGTGCGTTTTCATAAGAATGTTGTGCAAAAACAAAATCAAATTCTTTTTTATTTATAAATAACGTAAGTCATAGATTACTTCCTCTTTATTTAGTGCTTCTAATGTATAAGATGAGTTAGATTTCGTGCACATGTAGATGATTTCATGCCGCAAGATGGGTGCGCTGGGTGTTGGAATGCATTGTAGTAGCGAAAATGCAAGATTTTACGTTTTTAATTCTAAAGAAAATATTTTTTTAATTAGAAAATTGAGAATTTTGTGGCTTTGCGGTGATATGTTTATGACATTGATTAGGTGATTGTGATTTGCATGAGTGAATTGTAAATACATTTTACATTGCATTAATTTCAAAAGTGACTTAATTTTAGAAATATGTCAGGAAATATGTAAATTATTTTTATTTATCAATATTTTTTTCGAGTAACAATCAGCACGTTATTTGCCGTTATGACTTTTTTATATTGTAAAATTATTACGAGTGAAATTGAAAATTGAATTAAGACTAGTTTTGTATGTCTGTGTCATAATTACCATATTTGCTGAATATATTTTAAGTATTTGCTATTTATTTAATTTTAATTTTCTATTGCTTTTTAGGTTTGTATTGTTATTATATTTTCTTCTAAATGCAAGTATCACCTAAAATGTGATTTTTTTCGAAAAATTGTTTTCAACACTATTTTAAAAATAGTTGTGGTAAGTTATCTATGCAACATTTTCTCTTTTATTGTTGACTTTATTGAACGAGTATTCAACTTTTTCTAGCGTGCGTATGCTATTTTGAAACACATAAAATTTGTAGCGTTAAGTGCCACCGCTAAGAATAAACTCTTTACTTTTCTGTTGATTTTATTAAAAATTAAAGCATTTTTTATTATTTTACTAATTTTTTATTATTTCCGCTATAATTATTTTTAATAGTTTTTATCATTTCTCTGGTTTGGTTCACTAAAACTATTGTTTGCTTCTGAAATCCATATTTTCAGTGAGTAACAGTTTTTAATTAAATTTCGAAAAAACATTGCAACAAATTTTTCATAATTGTTTAACAACGTTTGACATAATTTTTAACACTTATTTTAAAATATTTGGTGTTCTATTACATGAGTTTACATTTTCGCGTATTTTCATAAAATCTTACAAAAATGTAGAGGAGTAAGAGCAAGAAAGTTGATTGAAAAATTGTGGTAAATTAATTCAAAGTTTACCATGGCGAAATTTTGGAGATCTTTACGTAATATGGGTTGTCACCAACATATATACTTCCACTATTTTTATATATGGTAAATATATAATTTTTTGATATTTATGTTGGTACTTAAGTAATTTTTTGTAGACTTTACAAGAAGCTGTAATAACAGATCGTAAGGTAGTTTTTTGATCTCGACAAGTTACCAAATCGGTATAAACACCATTTAGTAAAAATATGTTATACTCAAATTTTACGAAATATTTTTTATAATACTTTTATTCATTAGGCTCCTCACGGGGAGGCAATTTTGAAATTTAGATTGCTTTATTGAAAAGTTGTAGAAAAGCAATTTGAGAGCTCGCTGAAAAGTTTAACTGTTGAAGAGCGATATTATTTTCATATATAGTGCTAAGAACTATATATTATAAGCCTTAGATAAGTTGCTTAAATATTCACTTATGCATTATATAGTTCTTGAAGTCAATTTAATAACGCAGAGTATACTTTTTTTTTACTGCATTTAGGGAACTACTACCAACTTTTAATACAGAAACGTTTTACTATATTAGCATTCATTGCTTTTTAGTTAAACTTTATTTAGTCATATTTAGTCTATGGTAATATTATATATTTTGATTTACCCGTATACTTTATGCCGAAAGCATCAAACTTGAATTCCTGTTGAAACACATATTTTGCCTATATGCTATGCTACGCTATGCTTTGTTATGCATTTATTTTTATATTATGCTCAGAGAACCTATATCGCTAATGTAACTTGGGAATGTCATATTTTGGGCGCTACGACGCTATATAACTCTAATTTCCTCTACATTTTGCAAACTTTGCAGATTTTTTTTTTTTTTTTTTAATTTTTAAATATCGTAAATGTTTACTTTTTCTATGATGTACGTATATTTACTTGCAACTACTACAAATAAACATGCTTTTAATTTTCGCTAATATTTTGTTATAATTTTGGAGGTTCAAGAAAAAATATGTATAATAACCGAATTGCAAACGTTTTAAGCACGTAAACTGCAGAGACGTAAATATGTTTTACGTCTCTGGCTTAAATATTATTAAAAAAGAAAAAAATTTTTAATTATAAAAAAACACAATAAATATATTTATTTTCTTTTTTTTAGCCGTAGTAAACCGTTAGAAAAGTCTTCAAAGAAACTTTTCCAGACAGTCGATTTCTTACCCGAAATCTAATGATCTAACTCTTCGTGGATTAAAAAAGTGAAAATCTAATTTTTAATTCCAAAAATCTTGGTTTAAAAAATTAAAATTCCAAATTTCAAAATTTGTGAATTAAAAAATTCGCAACCCTGCAGAAAACAAAAACAAAATTGTATATTGAAAGTTGCTTTCAAATTATTTCATTTTCATATATTTTTCTACTAAGATTTCAGAAGCGTTTTTATGTGTCTTACTCGTAATTCAAATGCTTAGTGTACTTTGAATACAAACTTCGACATTTCCACAACAAAAAAATTTACAATTTTTAAAATTTTTTTTAAACATAAGTTTTCAGAAATTATTTAGCCTTTTTAGTCAAAATATTTTTCGCTTACTTTTTAACAGTTAATTTGAAGTGAATTTGCTTAAAAACGGATTATCAGTGCTTCACGGCAACTTATTTATTATTTTTAGTTTTTGCTTTTGTTTTTGTATTTGATTACTGTTTTCTCCTGCTTAGTATTCATATTCTTTATAAACACACTTCCGTCATACATTCTCAAAAATTTTGCGTAAATAAATTACACTTTTGCAAATTAATCTCATTTTAATTCTGCCACATTGTTTGAATTTTAAGCAACTCAGCGCTAGAAGTTAATTTTTTTTTAAATCATCAAATTTTGTTGTTTTTTTTTAATTATAGAATTTTATTCGCTTGCAATTACTACGAACGCACGCACGCACACGCATACCAACACATCGAAGCACAATCATCTGCCGGTTGACTGACCAAATTGGTTCAACAAAAAATGTTTCAGGGGTTTCTTGACTAGGTTTGGTAAATTTTTGGTAATTTTTGCATTTATTTATGCACTTGTAACTTTTTGAATAATTTGAAAACGCTTATTAGAAATGCTATAGGTTTGATGGGCAATTATTTTGTGTTAGAGTGTATGCGTTTTTTGATTTGATTATTTCCACGCATTTTCCACACAGTTCTTCGTTGAGAGTAGTGCAATATCAGTTATACTCAGAGTTTAGAGTTGCCACTTAACAACTTTAAGGCTCCTTGCTAATTACTCACTGAACGATATACAGAGAATAAAGAAGAATAATAGTATTGCTTTCAATAATGAAATAAAACAAAATATATAAAAATATTTTAAAAAAATACAAAAAATAAATAAACAGTAACAATCGAGGCTTTAAATAAATTTATTTTATATTTCAAACCAAACTAAAGCAACTAAATTTACTATACATCAATATATAAACTAAAAATTAATTTAAAAATAAAGTTTTCTTAAATTTAAATCAAAACAAAGAGCAACTGAAAGTTTATTATTATTTTTTTTTTTTTCAAAGCAATAAAGTAATTTACAAAACGACAAACTCGAGCACTTAATTTAATATCACAATAATTAAAAAATATGAAATAATAAGTAGAGCTCTTTTCGAAAACTGTGCAAAATATATACACACGCGTGATTAAAATTACAGTTATAGTGTTTCCCTAACGCTAGCAAAGATGTGAAAATTTAAAACTAAAATATTAGAACTAAGCAGTATATATCTATATAGTATAGTAGATACATATTCGAATGTTCAAAGTAACTTGGAATCCGTAAAGCTTTATTTCAATACAAAAGTTTTCTGCTTAGAAGAACAAAAGGAACAAATAGTACGCAATAAGTTGAAGTTTAAGAGTTTTAAGCAAAAATTTTGCTGAGCTGCAAATACTATTAACAGTAATAGGGCACTAAGCAAGTGCTGAAACATTACTGCTGTACAAATTGAAACTATGACTATTATAACTAAAAAAAAAACTATAATTTATTATAATATAAAATAATGTAAAATTTATAAGTTAAAAAAGTTTTAAAATTTATAATTAAAAAAAATTTAAAATTTATAATTAAAAAAAAAAAATAAACTAACTCTATATTAAATTACTCCCTGTATTTCAGCTTTGCATTTAACATTATAATTATTCCAAGCAAGCAATTAATACAAGAATTACCAAGAAAAAATAGTTAAAATTATACACAATACATTAAATTATATAGTTAAATTATAATTCAATACAAATTTAATACAAAACTATATGTAAACGAGCAAATAAGGATGTGAGAGCTTAAAAAAAAATATTTAAAACAAATACCAAATAGTTGTGTCAGAGGGCAAAAAATTAACAACGTAATAGAACGACAAAAAATTTAAAGGAACAAAAACAAATTGTTCATTTAGTTTTCCAAACAAAATTAAACGAAAAAAAACAAGTCAACTACATCAAAAAATTAACAAAAAAAACTAAAATATTTCGAAAACCAGTGAAATTTCTGAAAAATATTAAAACGAAAAGTCACTTTCAGCAACATTGTTGCGCAACATTTTTAATATAAATCTGGTCAATCCTGCTTTTAAGCTACCGTTTCTATGGTTAAACAACTAACAAATTTGAGTCTCGTTTGGTAAAATAAATTACAATTTCGAGTATCGTGTGGCAATACAAATTATAAATTTCGAGTCTCGAACATGTTTGTAAAAATAACTCAAATGTTTCACATTAACTCAAGTCGATTTGAACTAATTCAACATATTATTGCTACATCGCCTAGGTAACAGTATTGCGCAACATTACTAGTGAAATCTTACAATATTTACTGTCTTCAAGCTATGGAAATTGAAAAATAGATATTTATGATAATATTTAAAGACAGCTCAAATTGCTAAGCTAAAGTAAATATTTTTATTGCTAAGAAAAAAACTGAGCATTCGCTCTAGCTGGATGTAAAACTTGTAATTAAAGGCTAATATTTAAGACAAAATATAACTTCGAGTCTCGAATGCGCTAGTCAGAAGAACTTAATTGGTCGTGATTAAGGCAAGCCGACTTGCATTATTTTAAGTAGATCCTCTAGCTTGTGAATGTAAACTATTGGTGAGAAAATATATAATTTCGAGCCTCTAATCAGCTGATCAGAATAATTTAGTTGATTCTAAATAGCCAAAGTGGACTTGAGTTACAAATATCTCCTAGCAACATTGTTGTGAAACAGTTTCAAAAAGTTACAGCTACACTAACTATATAAAAAATTTTGTATGAAAATTAAAATCTGCTCTCAACATTTAAACAAAACGTTCATAACAAACTATTAGAAATAATTTTCTGTAAATATTATTAAATAAGATTATTTTAGTAGGATCCACAACTTTCAACCATTGCTCCTCATTATATTACCAATTGCACTACTCTGTTTGTCACGTTCAATATTTTTTCGTTAAAAACACCACAGCACTTTAAGCATATTCACGTGCATCCTTTCTTCAACTCGCTCACCATTTTCGCTATCTAACTTAGTCAAATCGCTTAATGCGTTTAAATACCAACTAATTACAACGAAAAGTAAACCATACAAAGTTAAAGAGACATTAAAAGTAATGTATTGTATTAGTTTTGCTCTCTTTCGTTTTACTTCATGTTGCTCTCTTGCTTTCTCTTAAAATTACGCCCAGTGTACCCTAAACATTTTCGATTTTTTTTGTGGTTTTCGTTTTTTTTTTTTTACTTTTACGCTTCTAACCGCAATTCCATTACGGCAATCCATTCGTCATTCGCCCGCCTAAGTTCGTTCACTCCATGTCATACTCCTCATACTCCTTGCTACGTGTTGTTTGTTTGTGGTTTGTGTGTATTTTGCTAAGCTTAATCATTCTTTACGTTTGACGATTTTCTTCCAGCGCTTGCTTTTTGTCATACGAAATCCAATTCGGAGCGTGTCTTGTACATCTTACGCTCCATCGTGCGTTCGAACCACTTTTTAATCTCCGCCACGATCAATACCGATGAGGTGAGCGAAACTAAAAAGAGTATATCGTAGGCAGAGAGCGCTTCCGTTTGGAATACCATTTGTAGTGGTGGGAAATAGATGACCAACATTTGGCCTATAATCGAGAAACCAACAGCAAGTAGGAACATCTTGTTCGTGCACAAGCCAATCTTGAAGACACTCTTCGTTGCAGAACGACTCGCCAGTGCATTGAACATATCGAAAAAGACGAAACATGTAAAAGTCATGGTCGTATCACGCTTCGTTTTTCCCATCGTGCCATCGGCCATTTCACGCTGAAATACCCATAACGTGCCGAGCACTATAATGCTGGCGCTCAACAACACATTTACGATCACTGATTTCGTTATCATCGGTTGTTTGACATTACGTGGTTTCTGCTTGAGTACGTCGTGATCCACCGGTTCGACGCCGAGCGATTGCGCTGGTGGTCCATCCATAATAATATTGATCCAAAGAATTTGCATAGCATTTAGTGGATTAGCGATACCCATAAGTGTAGCGAGCGCGATCAGTGAGAGAGCGGCGATCGAGGTGCTCAGTTGAAAGCGTACGAAATTGCGAATGTTGTAGAAGATTGCCTTACCTTCCTCGATGGCGGCACTAAGAATTCGAGATGAGAAGAGAGAATTGTCAGAAATAACATACAGCTATAGTGTCAAGCAGTTTCATGAGTTGAGATGCGATGTTGAATGTGTAAATGGTGAGAGGAGAGGCATAATGTGACAAGGGTATAATGTTTCAAAACAGAAAATAGTTTCAAAAAGGTTTGGGTCAATGAAAATTAGGAGCTGTATAAGTGCAGGAATAATTTTGGCAATGAAAATGATCTTTTATAATTTGCAATGTATAATAACTATAGTAGAAACAAGTTTACTCACATTATAGTGTGGAAATCATCATTGACTAGTATCATATCAGCTGCTTCTTTGCACACATCCGTGCCATTCTTGCCCATAGCTATACCGATGTCCGCCTTCTTCAAAGCGACACCATCGTTTACACCATCTCCAGTCATGCCGACAATATTTCCCGTACGTTGTAGGGATTTTACGATCGCCAGTTTATGACGCGGTGTCACACGATAGAAAACGCTCACATTATTAGCGACTTTATCCAGCTGATGCTCATTTAGTTGGTCCATCTCCTGACCGGAAAGCGTCTGCTGATGTATTGTATCGATGCCAATTAAATTTGCTGAGGGAAATAAAGAGACAATTGTTAGAAATATGTTGTAATAAGAGAGATTGAAAAAGAGAGAGAACTAAAATATATGTAAGTCGAATATTAGAGAAAAAAAATGTATAACAGCTTTTGTTCTTGAAATCACACTCACACTGAAAAATAAGTTGTCAACACTATTCCCTTTTGTACTGATTGTGAAACGGAACAACGATCTCAACAGCTCAACAAATCAAGCATTCTGTGGATCATTGGACCCAATATTTACTTAAATTACAAGTGCTCTATTTTAATAGGGTCTCATATATAAAATGTTAGACAAGGATGATCAACCTGCAGCTCGTCTGGCAACAAAAGGTTGGCTCAGTCGCATATTTGGATCAATGAGTTTTCGAATACGTCCGACAGCAGAACATTTAAGCGAATTATCCGGAAATAACTTAAGGTTTTACGGAGTTCATGACTTTACCAAGTAGTTTATATTGATCCCTATTAATCTCATCGTGCTGCTGAGCGTACAACGAACATTCTCTCGTTTCAAGTTAATTCGCGTGCATCATTAAAAGATCTTAAGTTATTTCTTAGATTACAGAAAATAAATGTTTTCATATTTTAATGCAAGCTTAAATTATCATTGTTTAGTTCAAAACAGTTTGTGTTTTTACTATGAAGAAATGAATGATCATTGATCCTCACTGATAACAACTCTGTGAAAATGCATTTCTAAATATTTTCAGAAGTTTATTTTATACCAATAAGGCTCTCACCACAATTTGCTGCTTTAATTAACCAAAAATTGTTAACAACCAATCTCTCTCTTTAAATATCTTCACCACCTTTTCCATTAAATGCCTTTTGTTCACTCTTGACGCATTCATTTCGTCGTCTACTCATTAGCACCTGCCACAAACAGCAATGCCATTTGCCACTTTTTCATTAACACTCCACTTTGATGGTAGTTACCTTCCGCTCCTTACGCTGCGCTTCGTTGTACTTTTGCAGTGACCTTTAAAGATTCTTCTCTCTTTTTTTTGATTTTTTACTCCCACGCTACTTTACGCTTTTACGCTCTACTACACCGTTACCCGCCACCGTTGGCCGCACTTGCTGCGTCGTTTTTACTTAACGACTTCATTTCTTATCGGCAAATGTTGAGCGCTTTTGTGTTGCTGCTCGCAGCAATGAAGTGCAATGCTTTTTCTGGTTGCACATTTGCGTTGCCTTTGAAATTGCCACGCGGTGCGGAGTGCGCGAAATTGCCACGCGGAATTTACTATATTACAAGCATATGTATGTATGTATGTGTAGGTATTTGTAAGTCTGCCTGCAGGTTTGCCGCCTGATTGCTACCGCGCACTGACTTTTTGCAGTTCATTATGTTGCAGGGCGTTGTTCTTCGATTGAAGTTTTCAGTTGTTGGCTTCGTTTTTTGCGCTTCTTTTATTAGTTTTTCATTTTCCTTTGGCTGCACTTTCATTGCAGTTTCCGGCGGTTTTCAATGTTATCGACATCGCGTCCATGCGTCTCTTTTTGCTTCGCTTATGTCTGCCGCGAAATCAAAGTCACTGCAACGTTTGCTGCTGGAATTTTAATTTCTACGTGATGTAACAGTTCTACCAAGACGTTGTGGGGGGGGCAAGTTATGCGAATGCCGGCGGTAAAGTGTTTCAGTAATAAGTTTTGTTTACGTCTAAGGGATTTCTGGGACTAAGAGGAAAGTATAGTTTATGTGAATAAAATATTTCTGGTTGCACGTAAAGAAGTGCTGCACGAAGTACTCAGTAGAAGAGTGTATTTTTTTGAAATTTGTTATTTCCCAACGCGAAAACTTGATAAATATGCTTTACGCTGGCTTATAAGCCACTAACTCGCTGCTAAGCATAAAGCGCTGCCCCTTTCTAATGTGCAACTTCAAAAAGCAAGCGCTTCGGCTCATATTGCACTCATGGCGGCGCTGTGCTCATGCAGCTGCCTTATGTTATCCCTTTTTATTGCGTTGCCACATGCTGGGAGACCTGCTGATTTACCAAACCGACAGAAAAACAAAATGACAACGGCAATGTTGAACTTTGCACTACACATATACACACACAAGTATACTACATATACACACACAGCAATGCAAGCGCATGCTTTAGCGAGCATGCACTCATACAAATCAACTTAACGCACACGCTCACACATGCTCAAACCGAAGTCAAGCAGCTGACACCGCCACTATTGCATTACATTCATATGATCCTTCCTATTCTTCGCTGCACTTTGCTCCGGAAGCGTAATCGTATTTCCTGTTATTGTCTGCAACGCTGTCGAGTTACATTAATTGTCTCTCACACTTCTTTAAATCGCCGCATGCAGGCTCCGCTCAGCAAGTGATTTTCGTAATACAATAATTTTAAATGTTCGCACATTTTATGATTGCAATTCGCACAAACACACACATAAATACATATTTATCGTTTGTAACAGTATCTATGTTTATGGCTTAAAGACTTTTATTTGCGGCACAGCTGTCGGTAAGTGGCACTTGAGTAATTTTAAAATAGGTTGCACAAAGCAGTTGTCTTAAAACCTATGACATTTCTTCCGTTTTTGATAGCAAACTACTTAAATTTGCAATAAGTAGAGTCTTTCTGGAAGTTTTTTTTTTTTTTTAGTTTCTGATAGCAAACCACTTAAATTTGCAATAAGAAGAATCTTTCTGGTAATTTTTTTTAGCTTCTGGTAGCAAACTACTTAAACTTGCAATAAAGAGCGCCTTTCTGGTAGCTTTTTTAGTTTCTGTCAATACAGAGCGCTTATTTGTTAGACATGGTCAATTTCCAAAAACCTACGATTTTTAAGCTACCTCTAAAATCATTTTTTAAGTGAAGATTCCATATGTCAGAAATATATTGAGAAGCTCATCTTGAAACTGAAAGCTCTTAAGCGACGTATTTCGTACTACCACTAAAGCTCTGGCTCCCAACACTTAAGAGTAAACTCTTTACAACGTTCTCCAATAGCTGAATATCTGCCGAGTCCAGAGTATTATAGAACAAGAAAAAACGCTAATTTCGGCGGCAACGAAGATATAATACCCTTCACAAGTGAATTTTTATAGCACAAAGGGTATACAAATATCGATATCCTGATTTTTTTCGGCCAGTTTAATAACAGCTATATGCTATGGTGATTCGATCTGCACAATATGTTCGGAGATTGTAGAGATGCCTTAAATAATATTCTTTGTCGAATATTGTGACGATACCTTGTCAAATAAAAGTTTTTTATACATGTATTTAAATTGGATCGGTCAGTGCGTATGACAGCTATATGCTATAGTTGGGCGATACAGATATCTTGGTAAAAAAAGGACGTGTGCAAAATTTCAGGTCGGTGTCTCAAAAACTGAGAAACTAGTTCGCATATATACGGACATGGCTAAATCTAAATTTATAAATGTGCATATTTTATAGGGTCTCCGACGTTTTCTTCTGGATGTTACAAACTTTGTAACTAGCTGTTCAGGTTATAAAATTTCGTAATAATCATTAATACCAACTATCTACATAATAAGAAATATTATGGCAGCAACTACAAATAATGAAAAAGAACCAAAAGTTATATTCTTAGAGCTTTTAGAGTACTAAAAAACAGTCCTATGGATCACAGTAAAAAGATCAACGCAATATTTTTATCAAGGTAATAAAAATCCTCAGTATGCACACTGCTTAAATATGGAAGAAATTTTTAATACCCTAATTTGGAACAATTATATTGTAACATATGTTCATACAAATCTCATTTTATGGTTTCGGGAAAGTTTTTAGGAGCACTCCGCAGTTCATTATGCAATTTTCGACTTGATACTGATAAATAAGTTTATAAAGTCAAAACAAAGTTATAAACGATCAAAAGTGCTTTTGAGAAGCTGTTTGTATATTGTATATTTTATTGAAAATATTTTGCGAAAACCAAGGCAAAAATAAAATTGTTCCTTTATATTCTGCATAAAAAAATTAAAATGTAATGTAATTTAGCAGAACATACTCGTAGGTAATGTAAGGATACGGTTTATAAAGCTTATTTACAATTGTCCATGAACTTCTACACAGTTTTACACCAACAAAGCTAAAATATATTTGAAGAAGGCAGAAATGCAAAGATTTGAAACCGTCATAATCTATAAGTCAGACAGTTTGAGTTTCTGCAGACATACACTCATGTACAAGTACGCAACCACTCATATGCGATGAACATTAATTGTGAATCAAGTACTACTCTTACGCCAATAATCTTATCACGAAAAAATAAGAATACAAAATACTTGAATTTTATCAGAAAAATACTAACCCGGAAAACCAACAATATATATTTATTTATACACTTAATGCCACTTATATAATTAATGCTGACACAATCTCTTTCCGACATTTACCTTCACAGCCAGAAGCCAATATAATATATGTCATAACAGATAACAAACAGGGATAACAGTCGAGCTGTAGTTAAGATTATGCTGAATGTGGTATTAACAAGTTATGTATAGATTAGGGTGGAGCGAAAAAAAAAACATTTTTTGTTTGCTTAGCCTGAGGGTAAAATCTGTACATTATAAAAAATTTTTTAACAAAAAAAATTTTTTTAACATCTAGAGGCGGCCGGCATAGTCAGTTTTAAAGTAAATTTCGAGTTAAAATTTTTTTTGGACAAGAAAAAATTATTTTTGGTTAAAACTCTTTACATTAATATAAAAATTACCGAATGTACGGTTTTTGACTCAAAATTTATTTTTACTCCAATAATGACCACAAAAACTTTTTTTAAGTTGATAACTTTTAATTGGCCAGAAAGAGGACTCTCCACAGCTTCTAGAACACTTATCAAAAAAATTTTACGAAATAAAAATTTTAACTCGAAAATTTGCTTTACAACTGACCGGACCGGACCGCCTCTAGATGTTAGGAAAAAATTTTTTTTATCCAAAAATTTTTTTTTTTATAATCTAAAGATTTTACCCTCAGGCTAAGCAAAAAAAAAATTGTTTTTTCGCTCCCCCCTAGTATAGATACCTGTTTTAATGAAATTGTAAATGCCTTGTAAATTGAGTGTGAATGGCTACCAAGTTCCATTAAGCCAGCGCATGTGCTCGATGCAACCACTCAAGTGTAAATACGGTAAAGAAATTTTAAATACAAAACCGCAGCACTTATCGTTAACAGCAAGCAAACAACCAATTTAAGGGAATTAAATTAATTTTTTACGCACAATTAACTCGAATTGGCAGAAATGTATTATTGAAAATAAATGAGAAAAAATCTATAAATTGCAGGCTTGCGAAAGTTGCTAACTGAGTTAAAAACAGCGTAGAAAATTTTAATTAATTACATAATATTTTAATTTATCAAAGTTGACGGCTATTTAAGCAAAAAAAAATTTCAAAATTTATGCGCTAAAAATATTTATTTTAAAAGAACATTCATATTTGAATATTTATCTTGAACGAAGCTTACGCTAAATTCGCACAAAAATATTTAGCGGTTGTAAAATGCAACTCTGTGCAAGATTTGTACAACACTATATACGAGCACCGATATGTATCAGCACCGATATGTATAGAGTGCATATGTCTACTGCTAATACTGAATCAGCAGCATTCAATGGCAAATAATCAATTCGTCTCTCTCCCAATGGCATTTATGTCGCAACAAAACATAAGTTAACTGTTTGCGTGTTGCTTCTGCTGTTTAATGATTTTAATTGTTTCCGCTACGTAGCCATCAACTTCATTTATGCAGCAATATTATTTCAGCAATTGAAATCGCAATTGCAATTGCAATCGCAAGTAAATTATGCAGCAATTGGCTAGTGGGGCATTGTTGCTGGCGTGCGCCCCTTTGTGTGGCACAAACGCAGCGACATCATTTATTATTGCAACTGTGCAACTGTAACTGCAACGCCTCCATATTGCGATAATAATTTTGAAGGACAACAAACAGCAAAATGCCAAATGCAGCGCCGCGGCTACAATGAGCCGTTGTATGAGTTGTGAGTCATGCAATGTATTTGCAATGACAATTGCTTCATCTAGGAAATGAGCATGAAAATCATAAATTCATATTTTTTGTTGATTCATTTGCACATTATTGCGCAATTGGTAAGTTGCCACAGCATTTCGCAATGAAAGGTCAACAAATGGAAAATAAATAAAAGATAACACAAAAAAAAAATCGACTACCACATAACCTTCAAATTTAAACGTCATGAAATGGTAGCTCGTTGAGTTAAATTCTGCTAGTCTTTAGTATATGTCTATGGGTTGGGGAAAAAATCGGTTGTAATGGTGTGAAGGGACTTAAAATATACGGATTTTTAAGTGAGAATGCAACATATGAGTTTTTTTTTGACATTAAACGATTATCAAAGATAAAAATTTTACTTATATCGTCTTATGAATAAATGCTATGGCACACCAACCATTTTTTAGAGTTCTATAGGAAACTTGAACCACATATAATATATATTCATGCCACATGTACTCCTCAACCATAGCATGCAGACGGATTTAACCATAATCATTCTCATCGGCGCTTAATCTGATCTGGAATCTGAACACTTTTTTGGTTTTATTCACTTTCTCTACTTTTAAGTGTTTTTCCAAATTTTAGAATTAAGCCTACCCACTTTCCTCTGAACTAGTCCCATACTGCTTTATCTCACAAGTTAAGTACACCTAGTTTATAAATTTTACCCTCCAAGGATGAAAATAAAAATTTCATAACATTCACAGAACTTGATTCGGATCGTTCAAGTTCGCAAGGTAGCTATATGATATGGTGATCTGATCACGCCAAATTTCGTGAAGATACCTCGTCAAATAATAAAGTTTCCCATACAAGTACTTGATTCCAATTGTTCAGTTTGTATGGCAGCAATTTGCTATAGTGATCCGATCTAAACAATTTCTTCGGAGATTGCATGGTTGCCTAAGAAAAGAACTTATGCTAAATTTCGTGAAGATATTACGTCAAATAAAAAAGTTGCTCTGCTATATGCTATAGCGATACTATATAAATATTTACTAAAATATACGTTAACATTTCTTACAGTAAAAGTTCAAAAAAAAAATCGAAAAAAATGTGTAGCTTTAATAATAACAAGTAAGGAAGGGCTAAGTTCGGATGTAACCGAACATTTTATACTCTCGCAAAGTCAAATAGTATACTCGTTTGAGATTTCTTTGTGGATTGGCTGATATTTTCGGTAGAAGGTCAACTATAGGCACTGGGGTCCACATATTTAGTACTTAGGGGCTTAAACAGTTTTGGTTCGATTTAGACAATTTTTGGCCACAAGGTGGCATACTTTAATCGCATTATTCACGCAAAGTTTTATCCCGATACAGTCATTGTTGCCTGATTTGCATAGTGGAAAGTGAAATAATCAGATGGAATTTAAAATGGTGTTATATGGAAAGTAGGCGTGGTTGTAGTCCGATTTCGCCCATTTTTGCACTGTGACATATAAACATGAAAAGAACGTTATGCACCGAATTTGGTTGAAATCGGTTAAGCAGATCTCAAGATATGGGTTTTCAACTAAAAGTGGGCTGTGCCACGCCCACTGTCTAATTTTGAACGCGGTTCCTATAAAGTCATCTCATACCATCCCAGAGATAAAATTTAATGACTCTGGCGTATTTAGTGCTTGATTTATCGCGCTTTTAGTAGTTTTTAACAGTACCGTTATATGGGGAGTGGGCGGAGTTGCCACCCGATTTCAACTATTTTCACACCGTCAATAGAAGTGCTAAAAATATTTGCTTCCAGTGAATTTTGTTATTATAGCATTAGCGGTTTAGGAGATATGCACATTAAACCTATTAGAGGCGGGACCACGCCCACTTTTTTAAAAAAAATTTTAACTGCAGATGCCCCTCCCTAATGTGATCCTGTGTACCAAATAACAGTCTTGTATCTTATTGCGGAGCTTAGTTATGGCAAGTTATTTGTTTTTGATTAATGGCGTTTTGTGGGCGTGGCAGTGGTCCGATTATGCCCATCTGCAATACCAACCGTCTCACGGTACCATGAAACATGTCTACCAAGTTTCATAAAGATATCTCAATTTTTACTCAAGTTAGAGCTTGCACGGACGGACGGACAGACGGACGGACAGACGGACGGACGGACAGACAGTCACGTCATTTCAACTCGTCTTTTCATCCTGATCATTTATATATATATAACCCTATATCTAACTCGATTAGTTTTAGGTGATACAAACAACCGTTAGGTGAACAAAACTATTATACTCTGTAGCAACAGGTTGCGAGAGTATAAAAAGTTTTGCTTGATATTAAATGAAATTAACTGATTATAAAGCCCAGGTTTAGATTAGGTTATGTTAAAAGATCGCTGCTAACAATAATTTCACTTGGACAGCTTACAGCCGCACCGTTGTAGTAGCTATAACTCTTATAAAATTGATCATGAAGCCCTTATAAATCGACGAAGCGCTTTGAGCCAATCACAAATTCGTTGAGGCGGTTAATGTCAGTTTCGGCTATGTCTCTTGGTTTGCCAAAGGTATGACTGCCGAGCTGTTTCAACTTCAGGCTTGCAAAAGCTGACCAATGGAGGAGAAAGTGCCTACATGTTTTCACTTAACCTTCTTCCATACAATTTTGGCAGTTTGCGGCCGATTGGATTTTTAACCTAATAAGGCCCAAATATCACATAATCGAAAATAATATGTTAAAAGTTGTCAATGAAGATCGTCTTGTTGTAATGTTTTATTTATTAAATCTTTCGAACTTTGTTTAACTATTCAGATAACTTAACAAATAGGATCTTACCCATAATTTTGTAAGCAAAAAATTTTAAAATAAAATGAGAAACACTGTCTCGATATATATTATTTTTGAAGTTATACTAGAGTATATATATACATACAAAAAAGTTTTTGTCATTGAAACCCTTCTTCAGCAAGCTGCTTGAAACTAATTTTAGAACTTGAAAATCACTCCATTAACATTCAGTGAATGAAAAACACTTCTTCAATAGCCAACTTCAATTTCAATTATGAAAGAGTAAATGCGCTGAAGAAATCCTTGATAATCCTTTAACAATGCCGCCATCAACTGCGTTACTGCTACGCATTATACATTTTCCACTCAATAAATTTCAGAGTAAATTTTCGATTACAGTTAGAGATAGTATACAAGTTAGTTGCAAGTTGAAGAGAAAATAGTGTTCTGCAAACAACTAAGCATTAAGCGGCATTGTTGTTGTGCGAAAGTGCCGAAAGGCGCAAGGACATTTGCATTAATTCGCGAATATAAACAATGAGCGCAACAGCGTGAGCGCACAACAGGCGAAGCAGAGCGGAAGTGTGACAGTTGTGAGGGCCGGAAGGTAGCGCTTCAGACAAAAATACTGAAAACTCACTGAAAATACTGAAAGTGCAAACAATGGAGGCAACAGCACAAAATCAACTAATGATGATTATCATAATCGTCAGAATGTCGAGGCGTGCGACAAGGAAGAGAAGAATTGAGAAAGGAAAAAGTTTTCAAAGTTTTATTTGTACGCATTGCAATAACAAAAATTATTAAAAGGCAAATAATAATGGAAAAGAAAATAACAAGTTAAGCGAGCAAGGACAAAGGATGAAGACTAAGGGATGTTGGAGGCAACAGCAAGCAAGCTGAATAGAAACGCACAAAAAAACGAGGAAACAAGCAGAACGCGTAACTTTTGCAGCGACTGATGGAATACGAGTGACAATAGAGAACGCCTGAGCGAGTGAACGCTTGAATGAAGAAGTCAAAATGCAGCAATCAGCGTAGGAATTAAAAAATGCGTTAGAGAGGACAGAGGCATGCCCAAAGCTGCTAAGTGCAACTAAAAAAAAAAACGGGAAAAAAGCTGGAAATAAATAATTAGAAAGTGAAATTAAAAATGTGCTCACAATAATGAAAATTGCTCGCAGTAATAGAACACAATCGAGCAAAACTGCGTGCCACACACACACACACATATATATATATATCTATATATATATATATAATCTATCTAAAGAGTGCAAATACACATTTGCGGCAACAATTTTCTAAATTGAAATAAATTATATTAATTAAAGCAATAAAAACTTTTGGATTTTCTAATAAACGCGAGCTTTATTTGCGAAACGAACACCGCACCGCGTTGCGCCACTGCCAATATACAGCCAATCTCACACATACACATATTGTAGCAATTTACTTATTCGTATGCATTTAGCTTCAAGGATATGAATACAACGCAGCAAAACTTTGACACAACAACAAGAGTAAACAAGTAAACGAACGCAGTTGCAAAATAAATAAACAAACAGACGTGGCAAAAGAGAAAATATGGCAATACAACTATATGCGAGCGTAAGAAAGGGCTCTAGAGACGAAGGCCTGCCGCAGCTAGCTAGCAATAAGTGCAAAATGAAAGGATAATAAGAAATATATAAAAAAAAATAGCGTACTCTGGCAGAATAGTGGCAGGCGAACTTTTAATTTTCTTTTACTTTTGTTAGACACACAACAATACTACAACTATAAGTGTTGTTTCGAAGACACAGTACACTGAGAATAAAAATATTTAATACTTATTTATAAATTTTTAACGTGGTTGATATGAAAAAAATTAAAGTGTATATAAATATTAAATAATATTAATCTTTACCACGACAGGCAACATACAGCGAATGCTTTTGATATTGATCGGTCAGTTTGTATGGCAGCTATATGCTATAGTTGTCTGATCTAGGCAATTAATTTGGAGATTGTAGCGTGTTCTTGGGGAACATTATATGGAAAATTTCATGAAGATATCTCGTCAAATAAAAAAGTTTTCCATATAAGAACTTGACTTTGATCGATCCGTTTGTACGGCAGCTATATGCTTTGTTGTTCGAAGTTCTTCGGATTTTAGCATTGCTTTGGGGAGTAATATATCGCAAAATTTCGTGACGATATTTTTAAAAATAAAAAAGTTTTATATACAAGGACTTGATTTTGACCGATTAGTATGTATGGCAGCTATATGCTATAATAGTCCGATTTGAAAAACATATTCAAAAACTATAAGTTTAACTTAGACAAATATGTGTGCCAAATTTCGTGAAGATAACTTGACAGATAAAAAAGTTTCTTTACAAGAAAAGATTTGATCTATCACTTTGTATGACAGCTATATGCTGTAGTTATCTTTGACCGTGGGACTAGTTTGCGTATCTACAGACAGACAGATCGACCCACGGACATGGCTACATTCACTTAGTTCGTCACGCTGATCATTTCTATATATACTTATATATTTAATAGTCTTCGACATTTTCTACTGGGTGTTACAGACTTAACATACTTTGTTCGGGGTATAAGAATTGTAAAAATATCGATCCAGATTGTACTCATAGCGTAACGTTAAATAAAAAAGTCTTGCAATTTTCATACTTTTTCCGCAACTCACATTATTCGTTCAGCAGTTCTATTTTACTAACCTTTGATAGGCCACTAAAGCTTAGTCGATTTTTTTTAAAAGGTTTCTAAAAACACTCTAGAGCTTGGATGGTTAGTAAATAAAGCAATATATACGTATTTAATTGCTTTAAAAAAAAAAAATTGAGGAATATTTGAATAATATACTTATTATTAAGTCATCAGTATGGTTATTGCACTATTTGTATTTAAGATTATGTCTGTTTGGTACGATTTCAGTAAAATGTTCCGATAGGTATGACTCTTCCTTTACTCCAGTACTTCAAGTAAACACAAGCAGAGAACCAAATTTATAACAATCTTTCGAAATTTAATGATATGTAAGCCAAATTGATATCACAAACTTCAATTATATTTACAAGTGTTCTTTCTTTAGATCTTGTTCGAAGATATGCAGCAACATATTTCATTTTTAATTTGCTCAGCGTGTACGCTGCTCACCATGAAGCTTTCTATTATAGTATTTCTGCTGACTGCTGTGCCAATTTTATTTACAACATGACTTTCATTGCACAAACACGCACACATACCACCCACAAATATTTGCGCAAGCAACAACATATACTAGTACAACAAATATTACGACAAACAGGCACTACTCCACATTTGCTCCAACAGCAACAGCAACAAATTACTCGTGTAGTTAGTAGCATTGAAGAATTTTCAAGAAAAAAGTAATTAAAATGCATACCGTTACTTTCGAGAGTGGTCGAGGGGAGTTAGCAGGGCTATGTTAAAACGAAAATGCGCAAAGCAGGCAGCAATTAAAGCACGAAACGGCGGCGAAGAACAAAGCGAATAGCCACCAAGACGAAGACGACGTGTTAATCACATGACAAAACAATACACAATGCACAAGACACCGTAGACGCTGTATACGAGTACACTGGCAATGAATTCAGCGCATGCAATAGAGACAACAAATGCCAGAGGTAGCGCAGCGCAAATAAATGGCAAACAAAAGCTGGCATTTGAAGTAAATAGAGTAGCAAATGTCAGGCGTACGGAGAGATATGCGCATGGGCAAGAGAATAAATTGCAAAAGGATTCACTAGCAGCGAAAAAGTGCGGAAGTGTTAGAGGTAAGCTAGTTAGAGCAATTGCCGCTCGACGTTGCCGACATTGCGTTGACACTGACTTGTAGCTTACCGACGCGCAGGCAATGCCACTAAATTATGCCACTGTGACAGGCTACAAGTTGTTGCATGCAGCTGGGCTGGGGCAGACGATAAGTTTACCAGTCTTAATTGTTATGCCACTGGGGAAAATGCGTTCTATCAAGTGGTTTTAATGAGAGTGAGCAGGTAGTTTTGCCATTGATTTGTAAATTCAGCAATTTGAAGTACGAAGTTTCGAGTGCAAAATGGAAAATAAAATTTACGGTTGCAATTTAAATTAGCTTCGATTTTAATACTACCAATTAAGTTTTTTGAAATTACTGCAGTCTGTATGAGCCACCTCACTTCGCATTATTGTCGCTTTAATAAATGTAAATCTGGCGAGAATTACAGTTTATGACGAAAACCGAGTGAAAATAGTTTATTTAAGAGAAAACAACTCACTTTTATGGTTTTTAGAAGGTCTTGACTTCATTTAACGACTATACCAGATTCTGGGCTTAGAAAAAAAGAACGAAGACTGCGGAAGAAACTTAGTAATTAGAACGTCGCCGTAGTTTTTCAATCAGAAAAGGTTTGATAACTATATGCACGCATTTAAATGAGTGTTCGAACAATTTGAAAGAATTTAAGAAAATAATTCAAAATATTAAACGAACACTGAAGTTAGTCTCCGAATGATTATTTTTCAATTCTTCGGTTGGTTGGTATACAATATATCTATTTAAGACTATAATATCATCAAGTTTGAACCGCATTACTAAAATTTCATATTTTTTAACAAAAACAGAATTCAAAATGGATTCTTTTTGAATCCACAGCAGCATATTCGCTCTTAGGCGTGATTGACCTTAGTTACTTTAGCGTTTCATTTTATTATGACAGAGCAAATATTTGAGTGGCATTAGCTCCCAATCTGCTTGTTTTTACAGCTGTCAATACGAAATAACAGGTGGAAGTAGGTTTGCAGCATTTAGTGGCTTCTTTTTTGCATTTTTTAACAAAATTTACAATAGTCATGTTTATATTTTTACACTTTTAAAAAATAGAGATTTTAATGAACATAACCACAGTAAAAAAAAGCTGATATTTTGACGCGAGCATTTTCGCTTGAAAATTAGTGACCTTTTCCGATATTGAGCCATAATAAGTTGAAAAAAATAAATATTAAAAAAAAATGGCTGTGTGTTTGTTTCGCCCAAATTTCGAAAACAAATTTTTTTATAAAAGATTAAAATAAAAAATTAAAGAATTTTTCACATAAATTTTGATTCTATATGAAAAAAGTGTGGATCTTTTCATTACCTACAACTTTGCCTTAAAACTTTTTTACCAAAGAACTCGCAGTTTTGCCGGAAATCGAAATTAACCGTTTTTAACCCTTACAACCTTTCAATGCCGCTTTTCGACCTCAGATCGCTCGTAAATTATTTTTATACTCTCGCAACCTGTTGCTACAGAGTATAATAGTTTTGTTCACCTAACGGTTGTTTGTATCACCTAAAACTAATCGAGTTAGATATAGGGTTATGTATATATAAATGATCAGGATGAAGAGACGAGTTGAAATCCGGGTGACTGTCTGTCCGTCCGTCTGTCCGTCCGTCCGTCCGTGCAAGCTCTAACTTGAGTAAAAATTGATATATCTTTATGAAACTTGGTAGACATGTTTCTTGGTACCGTGAGACGGTTGGTATTGCAGATGGGCGTAATCGGACCACTGCCACGCCCACAAAACGCCATTAATCAAAAACAAATAACTTGCCATAACTAAGCTCCGCAATAAGATACAAGACTGTTATTTGGTACACAGGATCACATTAAAGAGGGGCATCTTCAGTTTAAACCTTTTTTTTAAAGTGGGCGTGGTCCCGCCTCTAATAGGTTTAATGTGCATATCTCCTAAACCGCTAACGCTATAATAACAAAATTCACTAGAAGCAAATTTTTTTAGCACTTCTATTGACGGTGTGAAAATAGTTGAAATCTGGTGGCAACTCCGCCCACTCCTCATATAACGGTACTGTTAAAAACTACTAAAAGCACGATAAATCAAGCACTAAACACGCCAGAGACATTAAATTTTATCTCTGAGATGGTATAAATTGGCTTTATAGGAACCGCGTTCAAAATTAGTCAGTGGGCGTGGCACAGCCAACTTTTAAGTGAAAACCTATATCTTGAGATCTGCTCAACCAATTTCAACCAAATTCGGTGCATAACGTTCTTTTCATGTTTCTATGTCATAGTGCGAAAATGGGCGAAATCGGACTACAACCACGCTTACTTCCCATGTAACACCATTTTCAATTCCATCTGATTCTTTCACTTTCCACTATGCAAATCAGGTAACAATGATTATATCGGGGTAAAACTTTGCGTGAATAATGCAATTAAAGTATGCCACCTTGCGGCCAAAAATTGTCTAAATCGAACCAAAACTGTTCAAACCCCTAAGTACTAAATATATGGACCCCATTGCCTATAGTTGACCTTCTACCGAAAATATCAGTCAATCCACAAAGAAATCTCAAACGAGTATACCATTTGACTTTGCGAGAGTATAAAATGTTCGGTTACATCCAAACTTAGCCCTTCCTTACTTGTTTTTTGTTATTTTATCTATCTTATCCAAGAAACTTCATCCTACTATGATTTTTTTGCTATCAAAAATTTTTCATTCTGATCTATTACGATAAAATATAATTTATTTGTTGAAAGCACTCATCTTACATGCTTTTTTATGCAATAAGACATGCTCCGAATGCTTGAGTATTTATATAACAAACAATATTTTAATATTACAAACAATTGAGAATAATGTTGTATATTATTCTACAGAATATATACAATTTTCTGCACACTCAAGGCTCTTACATATTAACTTTGCCACAAGCAACTGGTTGCCACACAAATTATTTCAATATTAAAGCGCATAAAGGTGCATTAAGTTAATTTAAGAGCATATGCACTCTAGCAACTTCATCAAGGCAACATTTGCGCTTCACAAAATTTTCAAACTACACACATACACACATATATGAACTCAAGGGTAGACATAAACAGTCGAGAACTACGTTGAGCATAGCAGAAAGCACATTTCCAGAGGAAATCAGAAATTATAAATGGGATATCCAAATTCAACAGCGGAGCAGCGAAGCAGACATACGCACTTACGTATGTGTGCATATGCATGTGTATGGATTTATACCACCTTTACCGTTAACTTTTAGCTTTTGCGTAGCTTGCACCACAGACTCTGTGGCAAGAAAGCAAATGCAACCGAAAACTTGGAAGGCTAAAAGCTGCAAATTCACTAAAACAAGAAGCGGCATTATAACAACAACTAGCGGGTAGTACAAATACATGAACACACAAATATTACTGGCATTACGAACTACAACAATAACAATAAGCAAGATTTTACTCTAGTATATACACTACTTAGCTTGCAGGCAACGCTGTCGCAACCAACTTGGGCTTTGCTAAGTTTGAGCAACAAAAAACAAAGCCTCATGCAGTAACAGCAACCAAAAGAAAACAAGCAACTGCCGTTACTGTCAACAACAATTTGGCAAATGCAAAAGTTGCAAGCCGAGCTGCGTATATTTCGTGTGTATTTATTTTTGTTGTTTATTTATATTTTTATTTTTCGCATGCGAAAGTTTTTACTTAGGTGGGCGCCTACTTTTTACACCTTAAGCAAGCTTCTTCACGACTAGTGGCGCTGTACTTCGTCACAAGCAGCTTTGAAGGTAAGCCAGGCACCGCTGTTGCTTTACGCTTAGGCAATAGTGGTAGAAAAGCAGTAATAAACCAAAACAAGGAAGATAGAAAATGGCAAGAGACATAGCTTTGTCGCTGATAGCTGACATTCTTGCTCCACCTATTCTGCTATATTTATGCTTTTCACTACTCGCACTGACAGCGGCTTGAGCTGCGAAGCGCGTAATAGCTTCTTCGTTGCAATAGCAACGGCAGCAGCGCTGGGTTGTGTTTTTGTGATTCACATAGAAATTGACTTTCCACTTTTTCTGCGCCGTCAAACTCGGTAATTTATTTGCATCTTGTTTATCAAAGCTGCACTCAGCTTTGAGCTAGCGCTGCCTAATGCTGGGAAAAGCAGTGAGGAGGTTACTGCTTGCATATAGCACGCTTTTAGGCGCTGCAGCCTGTTTATGCATGCAATCGGTGCAAGTTAAAGTCAGCTTTTACATGTTTGCATGCGAAACGTGCATTTGGCTTTGTCATGCGATTTATTAAATGCATTTCTGCTCGGTGCTGGCAAGCCGATTTGCAATTGAATTATTATGCAGCGCTACAATGCGCACACACACGCCATGCATTCGTGAAAACGTAAGCAACGTAATTTATGCAATTGTGAATTATTGCACAGGCATGCCTATACATGTGTGCTAAATACATATGTCAATGTTTATTCTGTTGCCGCAAATCGCATGTGGCGCAGCAACATCTTCTCGCTTTGCGGTTTGGTCGTCGCTGCTTGCGGTCGCTGGCGTCCATTATTTCTAGTTTTAGTGGCTATTACGCTTGCCAGTCACATAATGTGGTTTTATACGTTCGCCGTGGCAAAAGTTTGTGTAAATAAACAAACAAATATATTTGCGAGCCTTAAACTGAAAGCTCCCACAGCATACAGTAGGTAAATACAGGGTGCAGTGATTATATGAAACAGAAAAAAATGTATATGATGAGCTTATTTAGATAATAAAAGTCTAATTTTCGGCAGAAAATAGTTTTATAAATATTTTTTAATAATTTTTTTTTAATTTTGAGAATTATAAACGGCAACCCTGTTCTAAACTCAACAATTTTTGTTATTATGGAAAAATGTAAAAAATTTAAATCACCGTTTAAAAATTATATAAAAATATTGAGACTCAATTTATTGTTGAAAAATTTTGGCATGGCAACTCTACACCTAATTGTAATATTTTAGTAATAAAAAAATACGCAAAATAGAACTAATTAGGAAAAAATAACTATACAAAATTACAAATAAAAATATTTAAAAATACAAAACTTAATTACATATTTGAAAAGTTGAAAACGGCAACCCTAAGACAATATATTTATATGATGAGCTTATTTAGATAATAAAAATCTTATTTTCGGCAGAAACTAGTTTTATAAATATTTTTTAATATTTTTTTTTTTATATTTTGAGAATTATAAATGGCAACCCTGTTCTAAACTCAACAATTTTTGTAATTATGGAAAAATGTAACATTATTAAATCACCATTTAAAAAGTATATAAAAATATTGAGTCTCAATTTATTTAAAAAAAAAAAATTATATGGCAACTCTACACCTAATTTCACAACGTTAATATTTTAGTATAACAAAAATACGCAAAAGTATATTAAATTTCTAAAAAAAAATTTATAAAAAAATATATGTACATTGAGATTTCTTTATAACATATTTAAAAATTTTAAAACGGATACCCTATCACATTTCACTATCATATTTTGCAATTCCAGTATTTTAGTAATACAATTTTTCGAAAAAAAGCTTAAAATTATTGTGAAATGGTAAAAAACTATGCACTACTCTCACTATAATCTCAAAAACTTTCATCTAAGTCCAAAACATATATAATAGCGGTTGTCACTCAGCAATCTTATACCATATATAAATTTTTTTCAACTACAACTATTACATTTTAGCATCCAAACCTCATACAGTTTATTTTAATATCTATTCATTAACATGCAAATTATTACAAACTCTACGCTTTAATGCCTCACCCTGTAGATATACTATACTAAGTTTGCAGAATCGTTTACATTCCGCACGTAATCAGTGCACACGATGACATTTTGGGTGATAAAATTCTACTATCTGCCTATAATATATTATACATTGATACACCAAATATATGTAACTGCGACTGTGCGCTGCACGGGCCAGCGTATTATGTCGGCATTCGGCTGTGCCACTTTGGTAGTGGTGAAAGTTCATTGTAAATTTCATAGATTTTCCAGTAGGTTTTAGGTTGCGAGTTTATGCCTTTGCGGGTCATTTCATTAGAGGCCAATCTAAATATAACCTTATATATATTTATATATGTGCGCACCAGCATTACAAGCAATTATAATTACTTGGTTTTGTTGGAGAAGCTAGTTAATGACGTCATTTCAAATTGATTAATGTTTATAAGAGATAAAATATAAACGACATGCAAAAATATAAAATATAAACGACAAGCAAAAAAAACTTCAAGGTTTATAAAGCCAACGAGAGTTAAGACAAATCAATTAGAAACTTGAGTTTCTCCAACGCATAAGAATTCCTTTCAATGGCTTTAAAAGCTTGAGGTTAGTCTCGGATTTGCAAAAAAAAATACACTTTAAAGTCCTAACAGCATTATTTAATTGATAGAATGGTGAAAGCTCGCTTGAAAAAGGTGATTGCAAAGTTTGGTTCAGTAGACACAAAAAGGAAATTGGTTCTTAACCTCGAATATATCAAATTAATCAGAATGAGCAGTTAATATAAAAGAGCAATGTTCCCAATAGCAAAGATAATACATCCTTACATTGTTCTCTTAAATTTTAAGACAGTTGAAGAAGAAAAATTTCAGCCCACTACTTTCATTACTACAAGGTATATAGAAATTAAGAAGCTTCTTTGACTAGCAACGCCTTTTAAAAGCTGATTTTTTTTTCTCAAAAAGGAGAATACATCAAAGAAGCATGAAAAATTCTGCTTTTTGGCCGAACACATGGGTTCTGTGGATTTTTTAAAGTGGCTCAATGCGGCAATAATGGTTTCCAAAAAAAGAAAATAAGGGGCCCGTTGTCTGATATCAACATAGATTTGATTTTCCAATAGTAATTCTGTAGTGTACTAACCTAAACCTTTAAGAATATTGGTTGCAATCCAACATCCGACTAAACTTAATCCACAAAGCTCATAATTTTAGAAACTTATTTTTGAGCAAGATTTTTTGATTGGATATTAAAATAACTGACTCACTGAAATGTTTATGAGACTAGGATTGCCAAATACTTGTGCTGAAAGTGGATTTCTATATTTCATCTTGCGCCATCTTGGCTTCTTGGTAGCGAAAATAATTTTTTCGTTTGAACTTCATTGTAAGATCTAGCACTAAATCAAATTAACAGTCAACCAAAATATTTATTCGAAACCAAAATCACCAATTTGATCATTTAAACGGAAATTGAAGCAAATTAATGGTGATGCTGTAAAACACATTAACGAAAATCATTTAAGCGAATTAAAAATCTATTTGCAGCTCATACATTCTCTAGTTCTTAGGGGAAAGAGAAAATGGAATTTCGAAAATTTAAAGAGTAGACACACAGGCTCTTGGGGAAGCGCTATGCAAGTATAGGAGACAAAGCAGGCAGTCGGCGATGGTAGGACACACGTAAAGTTGCTAGGACTTGAGAGGGGAACGTTGGGGCAGTAGGTGCAGCAAATTGCAAACAAGACAGCACAACGAAGGAATGAAGCATCTCGTCTCAGTTACATATCTAAACATGTATATGTACATATATATATATCTATGTGTGTGTGTATATAGTTTATAGGACGACTTGACATTGTGAAAATTGTGAAAACGTAGTCGAGTGTCAAGCCAAAGTTTAATGGTCTGCTATAAATCATTTCGCTATGGCTAAAGTTACACAAATATACATATGTATATACATGGCTTATACATATACAATACAAATGAAGTTTAAAGCCTGCGCTAGCATGTAAGCACATATGCTGGGAGAGCTCGTAGTATAACTATTTGTCTGTAAGTTGGTGATGCTAGATGCCGTGTTTGTGGTCGAAGGTAACGATTTTGATACATACCATACTTGTGGCTACAAAGTGGAGGTTATGTCTGACTCCTTTCTCGGTTAATTAATTCAACCACTAACAGAGTTGCAACGAACACAGCGAAACTTGAGTAAAAGCACATATGTACTCGTATATCTCTGCATGAGTATGTGTATGTATGTACGTATGTTAAAGCATTATAAGCGCTTTGCTGGCTGATAGCTTTATAGTTAGCAAATAAAGCGATCAAATAATACAAATGAACATCAGCAACCAATAGCCGAAAGGGATGCTAAGGGTAAAGAGTGGACGCTGATTATTACACATCCTTTCAACTATGAAAAATGATGAGAATAAAATGATGAGAATAAAAATGAGCATAAAACGTGCTTAAACACAAAGCGATAAAATAGCAGCAAACAATAAAAAATCAATGAGCTAGAAATGCATGAAGAAAGAACTGAAGATAAAAGTGTAATTAGAGTTACGATATATTAGCTAAGAGTATAGCAAATGGGAAAAGGTAGCACAAGAAAAAAGGTAGAAACAATTGTTTCTAGATATAAATGGACTCTTTCGTAATAGCAGCGATTTTCACTTAAGCCTGCGGCGTAGTTGGTAAACGATTAAATTAAATGTTCGTAGCATACACCTAGGCGCGCACACCTAAACAAAAATGTTTGGTCTAAGCTGTAACTTTTTAAAAGATTTCTTTATAGATATAACTTACCACTTATGCACACTGCTAATTTCTCTCACTCTGCTACCTTAATTTGCAAAGCGAGTCAAGAGATATTTGTTAAGTGAAAGAGCGACCACAACTCATTTTAAATTTACTAGGTAACTAACGAGAATAAACAGTCAATAGGGAACGCTGTAGAGTCATGATTAATGACTATTTCGTGCCTGAATTGCAGGATGTTGATGTGAACACCTTTTGGTTACAATAAGACGGCGCTACATGCCAACGAAACAAACAATTTATCGAGGGAAACTTGCCGTGAGCGCATTATTTTGCCTCGTGGGCCTGTGACGTGGCCTCCAAGATCATGCGATTTAGCACCACAAGTCGCTTGTCTACGTAGAAAAGCTCAAGACGATTTATGCCGTGAAAGAGAATATTCAGCGCGTTATTTCTAACATAGCGCAAAGAAAACTTCTGGCACGTCTGAAGTCGTATTTCAAATGGTGAGAGTATATAAAATTTAAATTTTATGTCGAGTATATGAAATAGCCCTTAGCCTAAAATATTCGGCCGAAAACTGAAAACTTAATAAATACCTAAACATATAAACAATCAGAGACCATCAGAGCAGAGTTTGCTGAATGATAATTACCAAACCCTTATATCGCAAATAACTTTCTGCTCAAGAATCACTTGCCACATGCTCGTACCATTGCACCACAACACTTCTTTATCATGATTTTAACTCTTTTACTCATTTTACTAAATTGTATAACGCCACAGTCTTCCATTATGACATTTCCTTCTGTCATTCATTGGTCCGAACATTTGTATTCACATGAATTCGCTTTTACTTTGCATCGTGTTGCTTGGCTACGTGCGCTTCTATTTGCTAGTCCATTTCTTTCATTACATTCTTTACCATTGGCAACATTGCACAAGTGGCCCCTTAAGTTGTTATTTGCTACCACTCTGCCACTTGCTCCGCACGTTCTACAGTCCCTTCTGTTTCCAACACAGTTTTCCAAAGCTGCAATTACCACACGCCCCTTAACCTAATTTCATAACAATTGTATTCCTCATATCTACCGCTGCCATTTGCTCTTACACATCCTTACATTTGCATCCTCGCATCCTTGTACCTAGTTCTCAGTCGAATGGCAACATGGTTAATTAATTTCTTGGTATACCCAAGCGCTTTAGCGCGTCAACAGTGACTACACAAAAATGCATTTAATCTGCTCGAGACTCAACGGTAGTTACGAATTTTCAGCAATACGGCACGCCCACACACTCGCAGCTGACACACAAGCAAAAGAAAAAATAGAGAATGAATGTGATTTACTCAACAGCAGTAACGATTACTGCGCGTGTTGCCCGAATTCTGCAGTGTAGAGTGGCGAGGCACTTAAAGGTCTAAGGTTCGCAACGAACGGACGCCTGCCGTCTACGAATTTGGCTACATCAATTCGGCTGAAAGAAAAGCAAATAAGCGCCAGCTGCACGGGTTAACTCAGGTCCTCTATACATATCCATATGTATGCATGTCTATAAAAAGTATGCAACGATTGCCGCAATTTGTGACGCAAATTGCAGCTTTAATGATTTTGGTAACGTTATAGTTACTTACGAAGTGGTTGTCGTCGGTTTCATCGACTTTACTGCTGCTGATAAATTACAGTTTACTCAACAACGCAAATTTGTTTGCCAAGTTACCGGCGCAAAGCCGTACACAGAACGGAATTCTTGTATGAGTTGCGCCAAAAGTTGCGAAGAAGAAGAACTTTGATTTTCGGGTGAACAAGAAAATTGGAAGACTGACAATATATGGAAATTTCAAGAGAAGCAAGAGCAAAAATGGTTAATTAAAAGCGTCTACATCATTCCCCAATAGCGCAGGTATAAAATAAACTTAATTGCGTCGAACTGTCATTGATACTCGACACAATTTGGTCAGCATGCCGGAAACCACGTATAATTGGTATGAAATTTGCGTTTGATATGAATTTTGACCGTATAAAAGTTACAACTTTAAAAATGAAGTATCAAAGCATAGCTAAAAGTACTCGACTCACCAATCGCCATGGCCGTTTCCTGTGCATCGCCGGTAACCATTTTGACGCGCACGCCGCTCTGCATCAGCATCTCAATGGATTCGCGCACCAAAGGTCGCGGCGGATCGGTAATGCCCACCAATCCGCAGTAGATAAGATCCTGTAGACTACGTCCTTTCGCCAGCGCCAGCACACGCAAACCCTTGCGGCCGATTTCATAGGCCTCCGCCAGGAATTCCGCCTCATTTTGTTTTGTCAATGGCACCGTTTGTGTGCCGAACATGTATTTCGTGCATTGCGGCAACAACATTTCCAAAGCACCTTTGGCAAAGAAAATTTCCTCTTTGTTATTGTTGTATTTGTGTATGCACTTGACAGCCATCATTTTCTGTTCGGATGAGAATGGATACTCCTGTATGCGCACATAGTTCTCCGCGGTGGCATACATGCCATTCTTCATGGCGACAGCAATAAGTGCGCCCTCTGTCGGCTGACCAAGCAACGTGCCATTCTGTATGTAAGCATTATTGCAAACTGCGCCGATTTCTAGCAAGTTCGTGATGTTTGCCTTCGCCATTTCGACGTTGTTGCAATTGCGTATATGAATTTCGCCTTGGTCATTATAACCCGCACCGGTAACATCGGCCATGTAGCCGTCAGATGTGATGATAACTGTCGCTGTCATTTCGTTCTTCGTCAAAGTGCCCGTTTTGTCCGAGCAAATAACATTCACACAACCGAGCGTCTCCACGGTTGGTAATTTCTTCACAATCGCATTGCGTTTGGCCATACGCATGACACCTAGTGCCAGCGTCACAGTGACCACAATCGGCAGGCCCTCGGGTATAGCGGCGACAGCCAAAGAAACGCTGATATTGAACATTTCGGTTAGAGGTTTGCCTTGTAGCCAACCTAAGAGCATAATTACGCCAATGATGAGGAACGAATAGAAACTCAGTTGTGCGCCGAGTATATCCATCGATTTCTGTAAAGGTGTCTTCGGCGCTTCTTCAGCCTGCATCATTTTAAAAACTTCACCAAATTCACTGCGCTCACCAGTGCTTACTACAATACCCTTGCCATTGCCACAACGCACCAATGTGCCCATAAAGGCGACATTCTTCATATTTGTATGATCCTTATTGGTGGAACTGCTCAGTATAAGCTCTGTGCTTTTGCGCGCCGGTTCCGTTTCGCCCGTAAAGCTTGACTCATCGATGGACAGATCAATGGCATCGAAGAGCCGCACATCGGCTGGCACACGGTCGCCTACATTCAAGTACACCACGTCGCCGGGCACTAGCTCACGCGCCAAAAACGTATCGAGCCGTCCTTCACGCAAACAATGGCACTCGGGCGGCACCAGCTTCTTTAACTCCTCCAAACTCTTCTCCGAACGATACTCTTGTATAAAGGCGACCGTTACCACAATGATGATGGCTATCGTTATGCTCACAGCATCGTCATACTGTTTCATGATCACCGAAACTACCGCGCTGCCCAACAACAGCAGTATAAGTGGATTCTTAAACTGTTCAATATATTTCTTCCATGTAGGATCCTCCTCGTTTACATTCAACTCATTGTGTCCTATAATTTTCGCACGATACTTAGCCTCGGTCCATTTGAGACCGGTACGCGTGTCGACCTGTAGACGACCAGCCACTTCGGAGGCGCTGTACGTCGATGACTCGGACGTTGTCAGCAACATTTCGGGTGTTAGGGTTGAACCCGTCTGAAAAGCGTGAAGAAAAAATGAGATTTTAGTATTTTTTAGTTATTAAGAAATAAGTCAACGTCTAAATGAAGTTTGGAAATAAAAGCATAAATGATCGTATTTTTAGCTTTTGCATTAGTTAGCTGACGGAAAATGTGAAAAAATATCCTTAAGTATTTAATTTAACTCAATCACAAATTATTCGTACCCCCTACGAACAAGATTGTTGAGAGAGAAATAAATTGAGTACTAGTTTGTCAAAATATGTGTAAGAGTATTTTTTTATGTGTAATAGTACTCAGTACAACACTGAGCATCACTCTGAGATAAATGTGAAAATGAGTAGCTTTTTTAATACTAACAAACTGAAGTTCTTGAAGTAAGGAAAACTTTATTATTTTACAAGATATATTTGCGAAATTTGGCTTCGATTATTGCCAAAAGATTCCATTACTTTTGGCTAACATAAGTATGAAAATTAGTTTAGCTACTCAAAACAGTATTATTAATAATACTCATATAAATACGAGTATGAATAAAACCATGGTCGCGAATATACATTACTTATATTTATACGAATATAAAAATTAGTAGTAGTATGAGTATAAATATAAGTATGGGTATTAGTATAAGTACGAGATAAATCCATAATATGAAAATGAGTACTATATGGGTGTGGACATGAATATGAGTGTAAGTACTGTAGTATCAATAAAAATAACTGACTTACTAGAATTACAAAAAAATATATTAAAAATAATATGAGTAAGAATATGAGTATGAGTTTGAGTATGAATATGAGTATGAACATAAATATGAGCATGCGTATTAATATGAATATGAGTATGACTATGGGTATGAGTACTCATTTCCATAAGTATTAAAATGAAGAAAAATTTAAACTTAATTATAAATAAGAACAGCTGACTGATAAGATTTCTGCATGCTTTTCAGAGGCAAAAAAAAATATAATGATATATGCTGTATAGCTATAGCTGCTCGGAATAATTGCAATAAAACTTGTATATTTTGTCACTTTTCCCTTGCTATCAGCTAAATAATCTAGAGACCTTTCATCCACTTTTCCAATTACTGGCATCCACTGCAAGTAACCTCAATCACCTTTTGTTAGCTATCGTAGCCTCCTCAACGGAACTTATTGATTTAATCTGCTACAAACAACAACAACTTGTGCTACAGCAAAATCCAATATACTGGGCGACTCATCTAACATGCACAATCAGACGTAAATCTCTTAGCAATATTAAAAACTTGCACATGTGTATTTCGATGAATTTCAATATTCATTACAACCCATGAAAGGTTATATTGCAAATTTGTGAGTATTTTCTAGTCACGTTTTTCTACAATGACAGCAACAACTGTCGAACCAGTGTATCTTATCAGCGCTAGCTCGTACCAACTAAATTTTGATGAGACTGCTGAGGTCGTATGGATGGACATAGCACACATATTTGTAGACATATAGGTTGATTTAAATATCAAATTTTATTTTGCAGCTACAAGTACACTGTCTTTACTCTAAAGGTAAGCGCATGTGTGTCTAATGAATATATGTATGTGTGCTTGTTTGTAAAATGAAATAATCGAACGGATATGCATATGTTGCCAGCGTCACTTACAAAAGAACGTCAAGTGCAACTGACAAATGATTGTAACTGTATTCCATTCTCGTTGCTCACCAGCTGACTGATAGTCAGTCAACGATTGCCATTAGGTACTGTCTGCAGATTTGAGTTAGCTGAGTGGGTGGCCAACTTGTTGTGGGTGAGAGAGTGAGTGTAAAACCGAATGGGTGGGTTGTCAGGCTGACTGTTTGCCGGGAATGGACATGACAGCTACATGTCAACGCGGCGCTGAGATGTATTGTACAAATTATAATCACGAAGACAATGATGAGTGGGGAGATGATGTTGCTAATAATGATGTTGGCAAATTAGCCAGCGAAGAGAGGCTAAAATGTAAGCACTTACAAACATGTTGCACACAATGTGTGGGTGCACACTTCTTTACAATTATTTATGAATAGATTGCAGAGGCTTTGAGTAAAAGCAAAACCACCCACTTGGAAACGTCATGTAAAAGAGAATGACAACTAATGTGTGTAAGAAATTAGAAAACTCTAACACATAAATGTACATATGATATGCAAGTACATGCTTTTACATTAAGGTGGTTCTTAAATTTAAAAAACCAAAGGAGACCGGGACATGACGATCAGAGATATGACAATATAGATCCCGATTGATGAGCCCAAAAAGGATAAGAAAAAAAAAATTTATAAACTGAACTGAGTGTTTAAAATTTGCCACGAAGTTTATAACACAAAGGAGGAAACTAAATATAAACATAAGTGATCAGCATGACGAGCTGGGTACTGTACGTCTATCTGTTCGTCTCTCTGTATATACTCGAACTAGTCCCTCAGTTTTTGAGATATCGATCAGAAATCTTATACACGTTCTTTACTTCCTAAAGAGCTGCTCATTTGTCGTAACCGTCGATTTTAGAGATATATAGCATAAGGTATAGCTGCTATACAAACGGACCGATCAAACTGAAGTTCTTGTATGGAAAACATTTTTATTTGAAATATCTTCTTCACAAAATTTCGCTTGGAATATTGCCGAAAGTAATGGTATAATCGCCGAAGAAATTATTTAGGTCGGGGCCACTATAGCATATAGCTGTCATACAAACTGATCAACTAAAATCCACTTCTTGCAAGGAATATTTTGTTTTTGTGAAGGGCATTATAGCTTCGGTCCAACCGAAGTTAACGTTTTATCTTGTTTTTATCACATTTGTAAAATCAGTTACACTGTAGTCGAAAACAGCACATATACATTAATTCTAGTATCGATAAAGTATCCATAAGCAACTATACTCTAAATAACTCAAAGTATAGCAGCACTGCTAGAAATTTAAGAACCATCCTTTTATAAATTATAGCATTTATAAATGTACATTTAAATATACTTTATTACATGCCACAGCACACATGCAGCATTCAATTTGTGGCAGAGAGCAAGCTGTGCTCGTTACTAATTAAGTTTTAGTTAGTTAAGCGGTAAACGGAAAAAAGCATGGAAGCATAAAAAATACCGTCTGTGGTGATATAAGCAGATAAAAAGCTTAGCTGTTATACGAGTGTATACAGAAAGCATAAAAAATGTGCTTAAAGCTTCTTCCATTTAGTTTTAATACAGATTTCGAAATCTCTCAACTGTAAAATAATTCTCAACCATAAATATATTTCTAACGAATTTCGCATTAAGTGTATAATTACAACCGGAATCCCCAACTTGGCAACAAAAATAAATCATGATTTGCATTCAAGTAAGTATTTACATGGAAAGTTTATTTCTCTCATGCTCATTTCTAGGTAAATGACTGCCGCCGTCGACATTGTATGCCAGCTACACGTGTTGCATTATTTAGCTGACAGCACTAATACCTTGTTCACACCAAACATTTTAAGTGACTAGATTACATTTAATTTGTTCACTAATCTAGACTCTTCGCACTGCCGTTGGAGATTTGTAAAACAGCTGTTTTTGACAAGTCGATCGAAGCTGTGGCATTTTGCCTCGCCACAACTCTATTAGATCGGCTTCGTCAGCTTCACTCTGCTTTTTTTGAAAATACTTTCTGCCATTTTCACTTAGTTACTTGATATTGCTTTAATTTTTTTACTTTTTACTTTATTTGTTTAATTATTGTTTTTTTTCACTGACAATTTGTAGCGTCAAAATCAACTGTGATAAAAAAGTGTGACAAACAGATAGCGCTAAATCCGAGCCGTACAGGCAGATTTCGAATAGATTAGACTCAATCTTGCTAAATCTAGTATAAAGTGAGATTATCTACACAACAGCCTAAATCTTGTGATTAAGAGTCGCTCTGAACATGTTATAAATTTTATTAAAATTTTATTAAATTTTATTTTTAAATGAGCTAAGAATTGTATCCGTCATTACTGGCAGACGTTTTCCTATCTAAAATTAGTAGCGTCTTTAAACATTGAACAAAAATATATCACTATGACACTTTTTTAGAGTCGACTTTTAAAAGCTTTCAAAGCTCTTTTCTATCAGTGGAACAGTTTTTCTAAATAATTGACCTTCTAGTTTAACTAACTGATTTATTACGGAAACATTTTCTTAATAAAAGATACATATTTTTTTGAAAATTAATAATTTTGAACTCTAAATGTGAGTACAAGTGGGGGATTTAAAAGCCTTTTTACGAGCGCGACCCCTAGCGAGTTTTATGTTTAGACTGCTCGAATAATTATTCAGTCAAACTTAGTTAGCTGTTGGTATTACCTTAATATCAGTCTCAAATATATAAATTATAATAAACTTTGGATGACTTCTCTCAAAGGGGAAACCAGAGTAACAGTACTGAGAATAAATTTTCCAAATCAAAAAGTAAGTAAGTAATTTTGTACTTCTTACGTGTTTATTTATTGAAGTATATCTATTTTGTCACCTACAAAGTAATCAACCCTAGATATACTACACTTACACTATTAGGTAAGTAGAAATCGGTGAAGATGCGATACATGTAGCCCGCGAAACACGCAGTACTTTTGGCGATACTTTTTGAACATACCTCGTATTTGACCAAAAACAAAATATTAATGGCGACTTGTTTCCGAAACTGAAACAGCCCATGCAAGGACGACGCTGCGCTACGATTGAGGAGATAAAAACTGCAACGAAGGAGGAGCGGAACAAGATCACAAAAAATTACTTTTTTAAGTATTTTGATGATTGGAAAAAACGCTTTTACTGACTGCAGCAAGATTAGAAGAGTTATTAAAATTCTAGTGAATTTTAATGCGTCCTCATTTACATATATTTCTCAAACAAACATATACCCTTACAAAAATATACATTATTACAATACTGATTACCTAAAAGTCATTAATAAGCAAACTAGTATTTTTCCTACAATAATACTGCAATTTTTCTGATAAAACAAAAACCAGATAGCAATAAAAAAACAAGCACAAATCACTATCAAATCAGGTTTTTCAGGAACGTGATTTACAAGATCACAAATTAATTTCTAAGCCGTGTTAATACTAGGTGTATGCATGTAGTGACAGTTGTATGATTTCTTATGATATATATATATATATATATATATGTATAAATATGTAATTGTGAATTAACAGCAGCAATTCATTTGCGTGTAAAATTACCCGATAAAACTGCATAAGTAAATGACAACACGAGCGGTAGCTATTTGGTTGCACGTACGTGATTAGTGATAAGCTTGAATGAAAATCGAAGCAATACAAAGTAGGTATGCAAATTTTAAGAGCTGCTAGCATTCAATAAATCCGAATTGACTGCCATTTTAAGTAGCCTTTAGTCGATTTTTATGCGATGCATGTGATCTACATATATCTACAAGTATGTATGCATGTATGCATATATGCAACATTTGAGTGAAATGGAAGAGAAAACGATAACTGAAATTTGGTTTCAATTTCTTAAACCCGTAAGTTTAGCCAACTTGTATAGTAAAAGTAAACATAAAAGCTAACGTACAGCCTCATATAGAAATTTGAACGCAACCGTATATTGTTGTGTTGGTACTATTTTCTCTCTGGCCTCTTTTATCAAACACATTAAAAAATGTAATAAAAAATAGTTTATAAACATGGCAAAGAAATCAAATTTTTCTACCAAATGCCTTCACTAAAATGGTTTTAAGTCATAAATCTTTCCCACCACAATACTGTTAAGATAAAACCTCATAAACATATTAACTTTTAACACTTAGCACCACTTACCGTCTGAACGAAAACATACATTTATGTTCTACATATTTTTTTGCACTTTGCTTTAGAGTTAATTACAAATTTAGCAAATGTTTTAACGAACACAAAAGTTTGTATGTAGGTAGCTGACATAATGTCTTTCGCCTTGGCTAGGAAAAAAAAATAGATATTCTTACAAAACTAAATAAATTACTGCTTTCCGAAAAAATCATAAAAAAGTTATTAGCTAGTCAGCACGCAGCAGAAAATTGAAGGAATGTATGTTCGGAAAACAGCCGGTATTTTCGATAGATAGCGGTTAGTTAAAAACTTAAAATAATTAACAAAATCTAGCGGCTAATATTAATTTGAATTCTCTACTAACAAAGATGAACCCATTTTTTACCTAAATGTTACAAAACCAACTAAACCGAATATTTCAGAAAAATTTAGAATTTATGACACGAATCAATAATTACAGATACTATCCTTAATAGTTTTTTATAGCATACAGCACTGTAAATAAGACATTTACATACTCGTGCATGTGTGCGTTACACAAAAAATTTCTAAAGTCGTTTACTGTAGCAAGATATCATACTGCCAGCCTTTTCAGCATTATTTATGGCTATACTAATAAATATCACTAAAAATAAACAAATAACTATTGCCATTCTAATTTTAAAGACTAGCTAAGTGATACAAACATATAAAATTGTATTATGGATATATTTTCTATCAAAAGCATAGATATATGTATGTATATGTAAGCAGCATGTGGTTTGATGTTGAAATTCAATTAACAATTCGTTGTCAAAAGCAGAAGATAAAAAAATATGAGAGACAATATTTACTAATATTTTTATGACGCTTGTTAAATTTATTTATTTCATTTGATTTATTTCCGTTTAAAACGCAAAAAAGTAAGTAAAGAAACCAATAATTAAAAACAATGTATAACGGATGATTAAATTTTAAATAGAGTGGTATTTAATGTTAATTAAAATAAATGTCAAAATTAAAATAAACAGCGACAATTTGATAAAAAATAATTAACTGCTTTCAAAATGTTGGGGAATGACACTGACAAGTGCTTATTATTATTATATTTTTTTTAATACTATTATTTCACATTATTAACACTAAACCAACGAAGATTTACCATATAACTATTTCAAATAGGTCACTCTCTCTCTCTCTCTGAAAGTTAGAAGCTTAAGAACAAAATAATCTAAATTATATTTTTAAAGCATTATTCAAGGTTAGGTTAAGCCCTATGCAACACTGATAGCGTAACAGGCAACTTCGATTAGTGTCAGTTACATGCCATTCTAGGGCAAGCGATAAGGTTTTGGAAATCGATTTTTTAGTTTCGATATATGTATGATGTCTGTTTGATTTAAGGTGCTATATCCACTTCTGACTTTCAAATAATCAATTTTTTTTTGACGATATTGTCCAAACCACATACAAGAGAATTACAAATGCATTTGGTTTAGAATTGTTACTAAAATAAATATAATTTTCTTCTATAACTGCGAGAAATTGGAGTCGCTCGCTTACTGAGCATTTTCGAGCTTTTATCAGCGATATAAAAAAACCGTATCTGACTCACTGAGTAGTTTTTACTCTGATTTGTGTAATTCTGTTAAACAGTTATAAGACATTTCACAATATCAGCTGATTTTTGACGTCAGTTGCACGAACATCGATTTGACAATTTTCCGTTTGCGAGAAGTGTCACTTTGACAGTTTTCTGTTGACAAAAGATGCTTGGTTAACATTTTCTTTACAGCTAACTTTCAAAATATAGCTAAAAGAATTTTCATACGCGATTATTAAAAAAATTTAAGTTTTAACACTTCTTAAATACTATAATACTACCTTCGTCCGATAAACAATGTTAGAGCCTTTCATATTTCTATAATAGACGCGTTTTAACTTAAGTATATTTTTATTAAAACTTTCTCATAAATTGTTGCCTCAAATAGGCGAAAAATCGACCTTATTTCCATAATATGTTCATAGATATGCACATATATATTTGGATTATATCTTTTTAAGGTAAATTTCTTTTAATAAAAATTTTTGTCTCTCGCTTAAAGTAAAAAAAACAGTTACTTGCAAAAATATGCAAATATCCTAACAAACAAATCGACAAAATACCTTATGGTTTGTATATATGTATATATATATAAATACATATATATATATCTATGTATGTATATACTCATATGTATGTATGTAAGCATTTTCAACTATTTTTATTTATTCTATGCAAATGAAAGGCGTTTAATATGTGTGCCAAGTAACTCGAGTTAAATATATATATGTATATAGTCAGTAGTGAAGTTCTTAACATATTTACGTACATGTTTGTTTTCAAACTGTTGGTGCTTAGTAGAATGTGAATCACACGCCTTTCGACCGGCAATATGGGCCAGAATAAGTTGAAACCTGTTGCCAGTTACCGAATACAAAGCTAAAAGTGTGTGGCAAATAATAAAGTTAAGCAACCTACACACACACACCGGCAAGCATAAGCATATAGCACATAAAATTAACCTATTTACTCGCGTTTAGAACGCTTTCGAGCGGTCTGTCAATAAGCAAACACTTGTCGAGGTCTAATATAAGTCCACGTTGACTTATACTCGTATACGGGTATATACTTGTAGACACGAAAATGCTCAAGTGCTTCATACAAACATATTTCTGATGAAGGTTTATTTGCCTCTTTACCTATGCTAAGTGCCGAAATGTGTTTGGAATATATTATTTATGTGCACTGTATAGTGTCTGGCAAACAACGTTCATTGCTGCTTAAAAAAGCAGGCTTGAATATTATCAAAAACACAAAACAATGCTTAACGTAATAAAATTTGACTAACCAAAATAATTTTGATTTTATTTTGAAATTTCCACCTCTTTAGAGCTCCACCCATGAGCAACCATTATTTAATCTTTTCCATAGCATCACCAAAACTAATATTTCATAGTAACAGTTATAATTGCTTACAGCGAACGATTTGCTTTGTGCGATTTTCTAAATTACAATGTGTGTAAAAGTGTATGTGAGTAGGCATGTGTTGGCTAATTAATGCTAGTTCGCAACAAAGCTTTGGCAAATTGGCAGCTTATTAAATGTAAAATCATTAATTAATTAACTATTAAATTATAGATATGTGAAGAATTCAATTAAATTGCATTTATTGCAAATAAAATGAATATTGATGATTTTCTGATTTAATTGGAAACGGAAAGAGGTTTATAAACGTTTCAGAAATAAATTGTGCCCATATAAATGTTTAAATTAAATTTATCTTTAATGAAGTTGTAATAGAGGTTTATAATTTAGGAAATGATGCTATAATAAATATATATACATAACTAAGCACTAAATAAAGATACAAGACTTTAATTTGGTACAGGAGATCACAGTAGGAAGGGACACCTGGGTTTTTTTAATTAAAAAAATTTAAACCCTGAAAATGGATTTCAAAAAACTGAATAAAACTGTATTTATTTATAATTCCAAGGAAAAATTTACTTTTATATAATTATTTTTTATTTAGATACTTTATGTTTTCATTCAATGTATGCATAATTCGTCAACTGTTTCAATAAAAAAAATTCGAATATTATTATAGAAATTTTTTTTTTCCAAAATACAATGTTATTTTTATTTAGATACTTTATGTTTCCATTCAATGTATGCACAATTTGTCAACTGTTTTAATAAAAAAATTCGAATATTATTATAGAAATTTTTTTTTCCAAAATATTATTTTATTTTTTATTTAAATACTTTATGTTTTCGTTAATGTATGCACAATTTGTCAACTGTTTCAATAAAAAAATTCGAATATTATTATGGAAATTTTTTTTTCAAATATATAATTTTATTTTTTATTTAAATACTTTATGTTTTCATTCAATGTATGCATAATTCGTCAACTGTTTCAATAAAAAAATTCGAATATTATTATGGAAATTTTTTTTTCGAATATATAATTTTATTTTTTATTTAAATGCTTTATATTTTCATTCAATGTATGCATAATTTGTCAACTGTTCCATTAGAAAATTTCGAATATTATTATAGAAAATTTATTTTGGAAAATATAATGTATAGCAATTAATTAAAAAAAATTTAAAAATTCATTATTGTTATAATTTTTATCGTTGTCAACTTGTATATACAATATTTTACTGATTAGAGTTAAATTGATGTATATTTCACTGATAGCACTGTTATTTTGCTTGGAGAATATACTATTCAACTTACACTGTAATACTCCTTTTCCTCCTCCAAACGCTTCATTTTTGGTTTTTTAATTTATATTTGTTTTTAAAAGTAAAAATTAAAATGTTTAAATTATTATATACACTTATTTAATAAAAAATTTAATTTTAATTTTTTTACGATTCTTGCATAAATCCACTGCAATTTTCCTTACACTTGTATATTCAAAATCATTTTCTTTTAAGTTAAAAACTTTCAGCACACATCTTCACGAAATTTCTAAAATTTTTTCTTCCACATAATGTGAGTATCTTTCATTAGAGCAATTAATAATTAGCTACACAAACACTTTCATTTCGACGTATTTCCACAACTATCTAAAAAGACGCGCCACGGAAACACTTAGAGAAGAAGCACGACATTCAATTAACACTATGTCAACAAGTAAAACAAAAGTTGACGATATCGTCGGCAATGAGCGCTCAAATGAAAATCATCAAAACGCGGCACTTTTGTAATGACAGGTTTCGATGTAACAAAAGTTTTTTAAATACTGAAAGATTTACATTTTGTACGCTCAGTTTATAACCAAACAAGCACACCGTCAACCAGCAGTTGACTGAATGAGCGGCGCCGAAGCGCACTTATTTTATTCTCTATGTACATATGTTTGTGCTTACACATATGTATGGGCATAAAGCATAAAAAGAGTGACCGCAAACTAAACGCAAAAACATTAAAAGTTGTAAAAAAAATTTAATTGTTTTTCTTAGTATTAGGGCGTTTTAGAGTGGTCTTTTAGAAACGCTTTCCATAGCGGTGGCCTTCACGTGGAGAGTAGTAAAGAAATACTAGCAAATTCACTGCAGTGAGGCGCGGAACAAGATGGAAATAATACTAGCTTACAGCTTAAAATTCTAGTTTGAAAAGAACTAGTACGTAAAGTCCCTAGATATGTACCACTAAAACGTTTTCGTTTAATTTCCATCTCAAAATAGAAACTAAGGACTAAAATCCGGATTTTTATGTACTTTCGTTTAATCCAATTTCTGACGATTGCTTTGAAACATCTCTATGTACCAGTTACCTTGATTGGTAGAAAGATGCTGAGCTGACTAGTGGCACTTGCTCTTTCTAACAATCATAAAGTAATTCTCAACTATGAAGTTCATTTCTCATAGGGTTGCCGTTTGTATATACACGTGACATAGAAAATATAAATAAAAATAAATAAGGCAAACAACATTAAGCAATTTTCCTTATGTTATAGATGATAACTGGATAGTTGTATCTACATTAATCTATTTTTTTTTTAGAAATATGTGGAAACAATACAAATTAGCAAAGAACTACAAAAACAGAAGCGGCACGGAAGAATTGTGGCAATTAGTAGCATGACGACAAAAAAAAAACATTTTATTGTTAAATCTAGATATTTGTGGTCTGATTGACAGAAGCATGCACATTATTTGATAAAATTCCAGTAACAACTGATTAGATGGCAACAATTTCTTTGAAAAAAAAGTAAAAATAATTAGAAATAAAACTACAAAGCACCAAATAGCATCATTTTTTGTTTGCTGATAACACTTTTCAAGTAAAATTATTTAACCTCCAATGACCAAGGGACACATGTACATAAATACATACAAACATATATGTATGTACACTTATGATATATTAATATTAATTGACCTTGGTTAAACTAAACTGCTTGGCATACAAAAAGAATGGCGCTAAATATTTGGCCCAAAGAAGTTAAACATATCAGCACAACTATAAACAAAAACAACTTAATTAATAACACTTGAATAAACAATAATATCATAAATGAGCGCGCTTGGAGAATAAAAAGAGTATGGAAGAATACGAAGAGTATGAGAAATACATGAGAACTAAAATGCGCGGGAGTGTCGAGCGAGAGTTTAAGAACAGAGTGATCGATCTCGTGAGTATGAGTGATGCGATTGATGTAGTGTTGCCAGATCATGGACATTTTTTAATTACCAATAATGGAAGTTATAAAGAAATAGGCGACAGACTTGAAACATTTTAGTGAACAAGCCTTTGAAAATGGTAATAAGCAAAGAAACACAGTGGATTGACACCCTTAGTAAAAGAAATATAAAAATATTTACGAGCGATATGTGGTAAGAAAGAGGAAGAGGAGAGGGGTTTTAAGGCTAAAACGATTTTGTAAGAAAAAAAATTGAAAAATTGAATTTAATTGCTCACGAAAATTTTGAAGCTATGTGAAAAAGATGCATGCGTATATACAAAAGTTATGAATCATTTTATTAACTACAACTTTGCCACATAACTTTTTCCTATAGGGCTCGTAATTTTGCCGAAAATCGAGACAGTATTTGGTCCTTAAAATTTCAAACACTCCCTCCACTACCTCTTCTTGGCTTTAGATCGCCCGTAAATAACTTATTATTTTGTTTTCTTTTTCCAATGGGTTTCAAGTTACTATGATTTTTTTTTTTGCGTTTAAAAATTATCTACCTTTATCTATTTATTAACACTCTCAATTTTTTCTTTTTCGAAAAAATGTTTTTCTACATAAGTGATTGGGACGACTGATCTAGAGATTTATCGACTGCAGCTAACTTATCTATGTAATCTAAAAACAGAAATACCATATATATTATAAAATCCATAAAGTAGGTTCTTGTTTCGGCTAATGAAACTGAAATCTATGTTTTAGCAAACATTTTTGTTTATAATTTCCATCTTAATTGTAAGAGCACCAAAATAAAATAAGGCAATTAGCACACTCACATATTTAGAAGTGTAAAGATTCACAGAACATTATAGACAGCTTTTATTTCCTCAAACTTTTAAATAATCTTGTTTTTATCGGTAATAAGACCAAGTGTTAAGTTTACACTGGTAGCAGCTGGATTTTATGAGATACTTCTACGTTTTTTTCGACTTTAGTTTCTATCTCGATTTAAACCCACCTTCTGGTAGACTATTAAACTCACTATAAAAATCAATTATGTAAATAAAAGTTGGATATTTTACATACAACTCTGGCAACACTCTCTGTAATCGCTAGCATTCTAAACAAACAAATTCAGTTTTTATTACCTTTTGCACAAAAGACAGATTCTAAAACCAAATATACAGTTTAACTGAGCAAATCTTATTTTGAGAATTCTAGCATACTCCCTTATTTAATAAGCGGTTAAGCAAGACCCGGGATTTACGATTTAATAACAAAAGAAAAAACATTAGTAAAATCACTCGTTTCTTAAGAGGTCAGTGACAGTAATTTGCTAGTAAATTTATGATTTTAAAATGATTTTGGCAACATTGTTTATATACACAAGAATTATCTTTATTGAACACGTAGCGATCGAATGGACGTGTGGAATTCGCAACATGCCTGCCACAGATATCAATCGAAGCGAATCGAGGCAATGCAAAAGAGGCACTGATCTCTACACAATAGCAGCAGGCTGACCAACTGTAACAATGTAGGAATGTTTATGTTAAAATAGAATATATGTATGTGGGTGTGTACACAGATCGTTTATGCTGGCAGACAATCTGCAAGACAACCAAGGCAATGCGAACACACGCACACATACATATGTGTAGCTGTCATATTGGACGTTTACTTAGTCAAGACACTAGAGAGGCAATCAAATCACGAAAGAAATACTGCCACACAAAAAACTCCAAGTTTCGGCAAACAAAAAGTAGTTACAAATATATGTACATATGTATGTATATACACTCACATGTTTTGGCTGCTAATAGTTGGTGTTTTCTAGTGCTTTATTGATACTTGCTTTCTCTCCTAAATACGTCGCACCAAAAAAAAAAAGGTACACAACTATAAAAACACTTAGCCGGTCAAATAATTGTTTAATCACACGTCACCCGAAGTATTTTCTGCTTCTTTTTTGTATACACAAGTTGCACGTATATGTTTGCTAGAGCGCACACCTTCGCCGTCTCAAAAAAGTCACACGTCGACGTAGCCAAATAATGTGTGAGTACACACGTCCCTGAAAAGCGTTTAACTAATTGCAAGTTAATTACTTAGTAATCGCGTAATCGCACATTTGTCCGCAACCAGAAGTGAAAAACTGTCTAATTTAGTGAACTGTCAAAACGCACAGGCGCCTAAAATGAGCGCAACTGACACACGAAATGTCAATGACTGTGGTAAGAGTAAAACAAAGAGAGAGAGCGAGAGAGAGTGCGTAAAGAGCAGCTAGACTCACAACATACGTGTTGATATGAATATATAAGGAGCATTTTTATGAAATTTACACGGAGTACTTAGCGGCACAGTGGGTTAGTTAATACATTTTTTGATCATTTTTTTAAGTTAGCTACAATAAATTTCTACTCAAAATTAGCTAATTTCTTTGAAACACACAAAATATATAAATTATGTTCAAACTGAAGATGAGCTATGAATATCTTTATCTAGGTTCCATGAAGGCAGAATCGAATATTATTCTGAACAAATTATTAGAACTTGTGCTCACAAGAACTGAGATTTTTTTTGGTGTTAAGAGGTGAATTAATTCTAAATATTACTAGCTCAAATCTCTCTCTATATAGATAAAAAATTTTGAACGTCCCGATATTCTTTCCATAATAATAAATAATCCAAAAGTATAGGTTTTTCTGCCTTTATCTTTGAAATATTATATTTAAGTAGAAAGCATTAAAAAACATTTTGATTATATTGGATAGCATAAATTGGGAGAGAGAAAATTGTAGAAGAATAAATTTATCTAAATTTATTATTTTGGAATATATGACTATTTAGATATTTACCTAATAAGATTGAAATATTTCAGTAGAAAGCTTAAGCAAAGAAAATTGTAGAAGAATAAATTTATCTGAATTTAATATTTTGAAAAATATGCTTATATAGATATATATCTGAAGATAAGCTTTTTTGTAGTGCAAAATAAAGCATTAACACACTGTCGACTCTGAATGTATATAATCTAACATTAGCATAATAATCCAAATGTAGATATGTCAATCACTTTAATCTCCTCCAAGTAAACTATTCAATTGAGGGCCAACAATGACATTGGGTGAGCTGAAGCAGATCACATACCAAAATCAGAGCGTAAATGAGATGAAAATAAAAGCAAAGGAAAGAAAGAGTACAAGCTTAGAGACTGAGAGCTATAAATGCTCAGAGAACTCATTGTTTGCGCAAACAGCCTATAAGGTTTGTGCAAGTTTACTCAATTTTTACAGCTTTTTCAACATTCGCGTAATCTTTGGCTGTTAGCGGCGCATTTTTGTTGTTCTTATATCTTGTATAACTCAAAGTTACTCAGTCATAATATTTACCTAGAACTTGTGTGGCATTGTTGACGCATATGCGGCGCGCCACCGCAACGCATAAAACCAGTCACACCGGCTTTATATGGTGGCACGATGGGAATATGATGTATGGATGTTTTATTTGCCAGCTTACTCGTGTATCTGCTGTAAAAATCTATGTAAAGGTGCGAGCGTGCGCATGTAGACTTCACTACTAGGCAAACCGCATCTCAACAAGCAATACAAAGTGCAAACGAACACGCATTAACATTGGCTTTGGGTCAAGTTTAATTGCTTGCGGTGTGGTTGAGGCACACGACACTATTTATGGTTGTTTGATAATGATTTTGTTGCTGTTGTAGCTAATAACGTATATGCCACAAAGCGGCTGATGAAAATTTATAGAAATAAAATGAAAATTAGAAAACCATTTTGAGGGAAACTTGTGAAGCTTTTGCTCAATTTTGCACAAATAATTTGTCTGCTTGAAATCGCTTTGAAGTTAAAATGGAATTATATGTCATATGTTATATGCTACATCGCATGTCGATTGCAATTGAATAAATTGTGTACAATACTGGTAAATGAGTTTTAATTAAAAAATATATTGACATAAAAACATATAGACTGACGGTGCTTGTTGTTCCCGTTATCCATTTTCATAACGCTCGCTTATGCCCGCTGCATTTAGTTCGTACCGGATGTGATCGCTTGAGCACTACAAAATGGCTTAATTAAATTTGCATTAATTTTTTTATTATTTTAAATTATTTTTCTGTTTGCGGCCAACAAGCAATTTGTTTAGAGCGCATGCGTGCGTAAGTTAAATGCAATTTGACATGCGATGCCATGCAATCTACTTAATAATAACCACATATAATTGACTTTGATACTGATTGCGCTCGCTATTCTGCGGAATGGCTGTAATTGATCGATTTTCGCTTTCAACGTTAAACAATAAAAGAATGTTTATTTTCACTTGTTAAAGGAAAATTTGATTATTTACAACAAAAAGCAGTGAAATTTTGTTAAACAAGAAAAACCGTTAACTTTGGTTGCACCGAAGCTATAATACCGTTCACAAATACAAAAGGTTCCTTCGAAAAAAGTTTTCCATGCAAGCACTTGTTTCCAGTCGCTCAGCTTGTATGCCAGCTATATGCTGTAGTGTTCTAATGTCGGCGGTTCCGGCAAATGTGCAGCTTCGTGAAGAGAAAAAGACCTGTGCAAAACTTGTGCTCGCTTTCTAAAAAATTGAGAGACTAGTTCGCGTATATGGTATGCAGACAGACGGACAGACAGACAGATAGAAGGACATGGCTCAATCGACTCAGCACGTCACGTCGATCATATATATATATATATTTTATAGAGTTTCGGACGTTACCTTCTGGATGTTACAAACTTCGTAGCTAACATAATATAATAAATATTCAGCATATGCAAAAGTTGTTTGAAAATCGTGAATGTCGTTCATTTTACAGCAACTCAGCGAATGAGTATGGGGACCCTTGATTGAAGATACATTGTAGACAACTGATATTCCGATTTCTGACTAGTTGTCCTTTTCAGTCGTTACAGCTATGAATATATATGACACAAGCTTTTTGGATTAAAAACGAAGACATCCATAGATCTTGTGATAAATTAGAAAAGTACTTTTTAAGTGAATTAGACCGGCGCTGTATAAAATACGTTCAGCATGGAAGACTATTTATTTATGAGGCTAGTATGTATGTAGTAAGTCCGATGTCTATTGTGGTGTATTATGTTTTATGACACTCCCATTATTGCTTAAAAAGTAAGTTTGCTCGCGACGTTAAAATTGAAAAAACAAATTTGTACTCGAGAAATTGAAAGCGAGATAACACAGATGAACAACATTTCTTATGCTTCAGCTCAAGACATGCGGCTATGAAGGACTCCGCCGATACTTTACTTACAAAACTGTGGGTATGCAAGTCTATTCAAAATTGCATAATACTAAAAATTTTTATTTTCCCATATATACTAAAAGTGTGCATAATTTTGAAGCTTTTCAACAAAAGCTCTTTCTCGCATTATTTCTTTTTTAACTACTACTCCATTAACTATTTGAGTTGAACTTTATGTTTCGTAAACTTTTTTATTTGCACCATTTCTTATTTAGTTTCACTTATTTTCAACATTATTTGCTCATATTTCGCTTATTTACTCATTCAAAAGTGGATGCACTGCCACTTCAGTGCCATCGCACGGTATATCTCGCATGCAACTTCAATTCAAGTGCCGACGCCGTTGTCTGATCTCTCATCATTCAGCACAGGCAGAGAAAAAAACTTTTAGCTCGTTATCGATGCACAGCGGATCAAGTTGGAACACTACCCAACTCGTGCAACATACATACGAACTGCCTACGAGCACGATTTATATATGTATGTAGTAGCTGGATTAATCTATATATAGCGTAGCTTCAACACACCACTGCCACCTCTGACTCGTCGAGCTAAAGCGCTTGCTGAAAAAAAATGCATTTGCTCCCGCTTGTTGTCCTTGTTGTCGTTTTTTGGCAAATTTGTACTCAACTTTCAGCATTGCATTTTGCACTTCTCATGAGCTTAGTGCAAGAAATCGCCAGAATGCTTGCTACAGCATTTCCGGCAGTCGGGCGACTGGGTGACAGCGCAAATGCGTCAATTTGTTAAGCACTTCCAACGCCGTTCAAATGTATGTGTGCTGTGCATCGTTTCGCATTTGGCAACATGCTTCGCCTCTCCTCTTTAAACTTCAGCTGTATTTACTCTGCTTTGCGGTGCTGCGACATTTGCGTTCGTCAAACAAAAAATACATCAACCCAGAGCCATATTAGTGGCAGCGTCTTTATACTACTCTTGCTGGATCCCACGACCAAGTGTCACATATATATTTGTACAACACTCCGCCAGACGTGTAGTGCGGTGCGCAGTGAGGCGTAAGTGTGAAAAATGACATTTTTCAATGGTGTACTTGCGCCGCCCGCAGACCGCTTGACACCTGCTCCATCACCGCGGCCAAAAGCATACACACAGACTGCGCAATAAATGTCGCAGCGTTGTCTTTGACTGCTGCTGTGCAAACTTTGCGCTCGCAAAGAATATCACTAAAGATGACAAAGCTGCGCTCCCATTAGCTCGCCAGTAAGGCAACGCTGGACGTTTTTTTAGCTCTGTGGAGCAGCATGAATGAAATTTCGATGATGAATGGCTGGTCGAGTGTCACTTTTTTAAGTATACGGTAAGGGGGAGAGCTGGTATGGATGGAGAGTATAAGGTGTTTTGTATACTGACTTAAAAGGAGAACGCGAATGTTTTACCATTGGTTCTAGTATGTATCGAAGAATTCATAATAATATAGCACCGAAATGGAAAAAATCCATTCCATCAGATGGTGTATGCTTCCAAGTGCCAAAGGTATGGAACTCGACCTCGTAAGCGAATAGTACGCAGTTTTAGCACTCGTTCTCACGGTAGTCATGCTTTTGTAACCGGATTTGTCTCGTCTTATATCCGTTTAAGAACTGCTAACTCGGCAGTATTTCCGGTTACAATAACAACAACTACAGTCTACTTTTCAGCTCGATAATGAATCAATGAAACTAAACGTTATACAAGACTGAAGAAAACAAATTTGCTGCCTTTGAAGGAAAGATTAATTTTTCGAGCTGTTTGCGTTGATGGCTTATAGAGGAAGCGGTATAACCAGGAGCTTTAGACCAGAGATTGTAACAACATTTGAATTAAACAGGCTACGCGGACAGATGCAGGTCTCCTGGACAGATGCAGAGATAACAGAAGCAGAGACAGACCAAAAGGATGGATTGTTGGTGTGGAACAGGACGCTGAAGCGCTGGAACTACGATGGCGAACTCAACCATGGGACAGAAATAACTGGTGAACTAAGTTGCAGCAAGAGCATACCTGCAACGGGTTGTGGAACTGATGATGATGATGTGAATCAATGTCTCAGAACTAATTCATACTAATTGGAATTTAGTGTCTACGTTGATTAAGTATTCGAAAAGCTACTCATGGAAGAAGAGCAGACCATATTGACGTTGAAAAGCAGAAACCGCTTGACTTGACGTGTATTGCGAATCGAAATTCATAACTTCGGAATCAAAAATGTCTGGGGCGTAAAAATGGTAAAAAAAAGCAGCAAACTTGGTCTCATAACTTGTTTAAAGAGAAAGAACTGAGCGCATTATTACAACTTGAGCCCACTTAAACCATTGTGACATCAATTAAGCGACTAAGAGTATATTTAATTTACAAAAAAGAAAAACAAAATCAAACTTCTTTTTCGCACAAAGTGAACTCAAGTTAACACTTTAGCCAATATTGCTTCTAAATTCCAATAATACTTCTATCTACGCTCTTGAAATCCCTGCAATTGTGATGACGATTACAATCATGCTGACAACTGTCGGCGCTGAACCAATTCAGAAAACCAACTGACGCACCAATCAACTGTTCATTCAAGCAATTTAATCCAACTAAAAGCAAATAGAGTGAAAAGGAAAAGAATGGTCGACCAGCGTCTGAGTGAACAACTTGTTGTGACACATATAAACGACAACACAACTGAACGCACGGTAATTCGATGGCACAGCTGTTGCCGCAATTTCAATTCAAAAAGTTGGCAATAGCATTAGAAGTGGCAGACAAAGTGGGTGAGTCGAAGTGGCCAAAAAAAAAAAGAGTGCGACCATACACTACTTTTGGTCTTAACCCGACCAACAGCAGCAGCGGCTGCAACGTTAACAGCTGTGTTGCCAACTTAGTTTGCGCCGTGGCACGTGCTGATAATCAGTGAAGATATGTTGGAGTATTTAGCAGCAGCAAGCGACAACAACAACTGCAAGCAAATCAACACTAAAAGTCGTGCGTAAGCGTTTTGCAATATTTAGTGTACGGCACACACGCACACATATATTGTATATTTAGACGCTTCGTGCAGCAAACTAAACTGCGCTAGCCATTAACGCAACGGTAAATAAATAAAGGGTGTACCAACAAGAACGATGTGATGTTAAAATGTAATAAAACCTCCATGCTGCCTCCATACAACAACCCGCACTTAACGTTCAATTTTCGGGGACGCAATTGCGTTTCCTGAACCACACGAGCACTTGACTCATCCCAATAGCAATTTATTTGTTGACGATGCCACTAAGCTAGAAATGAGAATATGATTTTCCGATGAACGTTTTTTTCGAGAACGTGAATTTTTTTTAATAGTTTTGGACAATTTTCAGGCGTTGTAGCGAATTAAAACGTGACAAGCTGAAATGGCAAATCTTACTGAACACACTGACAAAATTTGACACAAATCCGTAAACAAACATGGTCGCCACGAGCTGTCAAAATCACGTCATCCCTATTGGTAGAAGCTCTACACAAGCACACATACATACTTGCGCGCTTAGCGAACCGGAAGTAGCGTCAAATAGAGATTAGTTGCGCATAAAAAGTTGCCGTGCGAACACACAAACACACACATGTCTAATATGTGTAGCAAATGCAAGCTGTGCATTACTCGCAAAATGTGCGTTCAATACTTTTCCGCCACACTAATAGTTGTTCGAAAAGGATTTTAGCGTGCGGACAAACTTGCACCACACAGTTTGCAAATAGTTTATGCATGTGTGCGTGTGGCAAATGTGCCTGATGTGTCCATGCTGGCGTAAAAGCTTTCAACGACTCACTTCACTTTGGTCACACATGTGTTGGCCAATAATCGAACGAGTGAACATTCATTTGGCAACGCGCAGCACACACACACTAGCACCACTACACGCGCTGCAAATAATCACGTTGAAATTTATGACATTGCCGTAACAGTTGGTGTCGATTAAGCGACGCCAATGTGCCATGCAACTTTGTAAGCGTGTGCATTTTCTAATGCGTTTTCGGTGATAAATATTCGTCTCCATTATTTTGTGCTGATTGTGGATATCGAAGCTACTTCGGACGTTGCTGTAAGCTGAAGTAAGTTTTGGATAATTTTGAAGGAATTTAGTGGAAAATCTGGCATTAAGCATATCATAATATGTGTCAAGAATTGAAGTGAAAACGGTAGCTGCTTTTGCTAAAAGATCTAAAACTTTAGATAACAGATTTTGAAAAAATTTAACTTAGTCTTATTTTAGCTCGTTACAATATTTAAACCGTCTAACAATTACATTTAATAGAGGTCTGAAAGTAGGCTTCCGCAGAGACGATAACCTACTCACTCAACTTAAATTTCTGTCCGACGACGAGTTTATGAATTTGAAAACAGAAAGCAGTCGCACGGAGTCAAATATGAAGAATATTTTCAATACGCCAACAGGTCATAGCCCAATTCGACCAATTTGGTTGTGGCGTTGGCGAAACGGTGCATTGTCATGGTGAACTCCAAATTGGTAAATACCAAAATATAATTGTCACCAAATTTTTGAACCACACCACAGTTTCTGCCCTCTTCAAAGTAGGTTAGTCGGGTGAAGACCACTGTATCGACTAATCTTTTATCTCTGAATTATACCAATGGATCCATGTACCATCAAAGCCTGTTGTAAAGTGATCTTACAGCTACACTTGTTGTCCGGAAAGAGGAAATGGTAAACGACAGCTTTCTAATAACCAATATGTCATGCAAGATATGCTCCATGCGGTATTTTGTGATACCTACTGTTGGAGTTATCTCTTTTAGCTACAATTCACGGTCTGCCAATATCAGATTGTGGACTTCGGTCACATTATCTGTCATGTTTTTCAGAGCACCAGAACATGGTTTATCAAATGCCGATAACAGCCAGGCGAAAACTTTTTAAAGTAATTGGGAAGTCCATATCGAAGGAAACCATATACGAGTACAGCTTTTGAAGGCTCCAGCTTTGAAGTTTGGTTGGTATACAAATATTTCGAAACTCTATGTACTTATTCCAAAACATATTAATCTTTTAGCAACTGAAATTCCTCATATGCCTCAGTTTAAATTTTTCTCTTTAAAGTAAAGATTGCCTTCATTTTAGAACTTTTATTTTATATAGATAGAAAGTGTCATGCCTTACTGGCAGCACAATAATTTTCAAACAAATCACGCATATTTTACCCTTTCACTGTTTTCATAACTTTCATTTACCGAACAAGCACAGGACTTATTTCCTGTTCTATTATCTTCTTTTTCATATCTAATTTGTAACCTTTCAACATTATTACATTTTGATCGTTGTAAAGTTATCAAAGGAAGTGATGGAAGGATAAAAGGTCTTTTTTTACTCATTGTCGCTCCACTCATTTGAAGTTTCGCTCAGCAACTAATTAAATCCATTACGCTTATACTGCGAAAAAAATGCTCAATGGAAATTACCAAGCACTGTAAGTTTAGCGGAATGTTCAAGGCTATAGGAAGGTGGAAAGAAAAATGTAACTAAAGAAAAGTTATAACCTTAGTTTTTAAAGACAGTAATATAATTCAAGGTATGTCTCTTTGAAAGAAAATTAGAAGACGACAAAGAAATAGATGTACAAAAAAGTTTTTCACAGAAATAATGCATGTTAAGGTGAACAATTTAAACAGGAACCCATAAGGTACCCGAGTGTTAAGTAGGAATTAAAGGGCATCAAAGACATGCTAGTCTTAAATATCCTTCTTTTTATTTTTTGTTTGAGGTATTTTAAAAAATTTTATAAAAAATTTAACAAAAGCTGACACGAGATATTCAAGCAGTAGCCATAAACGCAGAACGTTCTAATAGTCCAAAAAAGTCAAAGCTGGAAAAAATTCCATACGTCAAAGTACCGTAAGCTGAAATGCTGAATTTAGCTGAAAAATTTCATTCACTCACTGCATATTTTATTACGGAATTTTAGCAAGCGCCAGCTACCAGCCAATGTTGTAGGTGGTGCCAACAATAGTGCCGTAAATGCTGCATAGAAGGTGAGAGGAGTGCAACGGCAGCGCACGTGGATGCGTGAAAAGCGTAACGTTTGCATTGCAGCTACTGTAACTAGTCATGTGCAAAGCAGCAGGCGACCACAGCAGTCCGTGCATGGTTGCGCCTGCATTCAATCGTAATGTGGATTTACCGAAAATGTGAGCGGCGGAGAGTGCCGAGAGCTGCGGCGGCTAGTGGTCAACCTGCTCGAAAACGCACAATTGAATGGTGAATCGGTCGAATGTATGCGAATACAATTCGAATGATTGCATGGAGAGAATGACAAAAAAAAACTAGCAAAAATGCATAAAAAATGTAAAAAAAAAAAACAAAAGGCGAAGTGAAGTCGTACAACCGGAAAAACGGTAAAAAAAAAGGTTAAGTAAGAATGTCATAAGTATGTGCATGAAAAAGTGGCATGTAAATGTTTCAGTGCGAAAAAAGTATTTGCGTAAAATTCAATAAAAATGTAAGTAAGAAATTTTGTTTGCTGTAAGGGAGTAAAGGGGAAAGTTTAAACGACGCGTTTTATTACTTCATGGAATTGAATTTCTTTCTTTTTTTATTATTATTTTTCTTTTGAATGTCACTGCGAATTTCAATTTAAATTCCGCGCGAAACACACAATTTTGTGGTGGACCATAAAAACTGTATGAGTTAAATGAAACAAATGAATAATAAAATGAAATCGCTGCCATTTTAAGTGACGCGCATTGTCGCGCACCATAAATCATTTTCGTTCGTTATACGCTGAAATTTCACAAATTGCATGCACTTAAACTAAACGTGAAAAAGCGGAAAGCGCAAATGCGGAAAACGGAAGGATGTACAAAATTTAAATTTGCACAAGAAAGCGAGACAAAAAAAAGCATGGTTGAGAGCATGCGAATGTAAGCACAAAAGAGTTGTGGCAGTAAATGAGTACTTAAGTATATTAACTGTCAGGCGTAAACTTATGGCGTGAAATTACAAAATCAATTAGACAAATTGGAATAAGAAGTGCAAGTAAATTATGGCAATAAAGCAAGTTAAATAAATTTAATAATAGAGTGAAGAGTTATAAGCGAGAGCCAAAATGGTGATTTAATAATTTTACTAATGGATTGGTGGGAATATGGTAGAAAACAGACAAATCGCACGAGAACACAAAAGAAATAAAGAGCAGATGAAGAAGAGATAAAACAAGAAAAATTAATTTTGGCTGCACCAAAGCTGTAATACGCTTCATAGATGCTAACTGCTATAGTGTTCCGACCAGTGCAATACATTCGGAGCATTGGCTCGAGCAAAAATTCAAACCGAATTTCGTGAAGATATATTGTCAAATAAAAGTTTGATCGTTCAGTTTGTAGGACAGTTATATGCTATAGTGGTCCAATGTCCGCAGTTTCGATAGCTTTCCATGCATAATATTTTGAAGATATCTCATCAAATGCAAAAGATTTCCATACAAGCATCTTATTCCGATCGATCAGTTTGCATGGCAACTATGTGCAAATAAGCAGCTTCTTGGTGAGAAAAAGACGGGCGCACAATTTCAGATCGCTAACTCGAAAATAGAGGGACTAGTTCGTTTATACACACGAACGGACGGACTGTCGGACAAATTGACGGGCACGGCTTAGTCGACTTAGTTCGTCAAGCTGATTATTTATATCAATACTTTATAGGGTCTCTGACGTTCCCTCTTGGGTATTACAAATTTCATGGCTAACTTCATATACCCTCTACAGTATATAAAAACTGAGGAACTAGTATATACAATCATAAGCCGAAATCGCATCAGCTTAATTTTCTTAACAATTTTTGTCACTTACAACAACTACAATAGCAATTGATAGCCTTAAAATTATTTTCGAATTGATTCAGTGCGCTTTCAGCACTCTGTGGATTCACGGGTTGGCTTCAAAACAATCGAAAACTTTTAGCTAAAATACAAATTTCGCCTAAAGCTTTAAAACCATCCATTCATAAAGTCAATTTAATAGATGTGGTGAGTCAAACATCTAGAAATGGAGAACATGCTTTCCGCAGCCCCTAAAAAATGTTGCTGTAAACTAATTTATTAACAAAAAGCTTCAGATCACGTTTAACGGTACTTAAATTCTAATTTAACGTCAAATGCACTTGATGCATAAAAATCAGTTACAGTTATATATATATATAATACAATGCCCGCAGAGTTGCTAAGCACGAAAACAGGGCCGCTCTACAAAACATGGAAAATAAACCAAAGTTCAAAAAAAAAGCGCGCACGAACAGCTGTCAGTGTCAGCGCATAATTGAAAAGACAGACAAATGCACGAACGGAATTCATATTTTATTGTTGCACAGAAAAACGGAAATGCCAAGGCAAAAAACTGCGCTAAAAAGGTAGGTGTGTGTTCGAATAGTGCTGCGTTAAAAAAAATATATATAAAAATAAAATTATAAAAAAAAAATTATAAACTAAAATGTAGCAACAAAGAATATTTCATAGAGAAATATGAAGTGCTAACAAATGTTTGCATAATTCATAGGACTTTAAAGTTTTATGCGCGCACAAATGAATTATGACGCACACAGCGTTGCATTATAGGTGTATGCGTTCCTGTGGTTGCGAAAGCAAGTGGAGCATCAATTTTTAAGCGCGACGGCAAGGAAGCGCAAAAGAGCAGGTGTCACAAGCGGCAATGGCGTAAAAAGAGACGGAGAGTGTGTGAGCAGAATAATATAGAGTGGTGAGACATTTGGTAGCGCCACTTGCAGCGTTGCATTTGAAAAGTAATAAATGAGCGTCGTTATTTTTTATGATGTTGGCAAATTACTGACGCTTAAAAGGATATTTTTACACAGAAGTAACTAGGTAAGGCGACAGAAGGGGTAGAATAATTTAAAACGTGAAATAACTGTAATTGCAACGCTGAGTACAAGCACATATAAATGCGAAAAAGCGTGCACACTAAAAGAAAACTACCTATATAATATATAGTGAAAATATATAGAGAGAAGTGCTTGCAATTCACATTACGTTTGCTAACTATTCGTACACTTAAATTTCTACACAGCGGAGTACGTCAGGCCTCGCTACTCTCAATAAGTAAGTGGTGTTCAAGCTTTTCATTTAATGATGCAGAAAATGTAAAAATTACTACCGGTTTGCGCTGTAAAAGCAATGTGAGTGGTATATTTTTCCAAATAGTTAGAAGGAAATAGGAATGTACTATGAATGCAAAGAGAAAATTCAAATCCAAAAAAAATCCAAATTCGTGGTTGACTGCATAGAAGTTGTATGAATTGCCTAACTAATGGGTTTGCTGACTTGAATACATAATTTAAGCTTTAAAAGAAAGGATTATAAGAAAAAAGATCACGTGTGAATTTGGCTTAAACACCACTGAGCGCATCGTAATTTTCAACTTTAAAATTGTTTTCTCCAAAACGCTTCTACGCTTACTCCCAAATATACCATTATATCATACATATTTATGCCACTAAAAGTTCCACTAAAAAATGCTTTTAAATCACTTTTACAGACAACATAATTCTTTAGCAGTTTACAAAGTGAGTCATTACTTATCAGCGCAGCTTAACGATAGCATAAACTTTCACACATATAAATAGTGTATGCCGTTATGTAAAATTTGTTATATTTCTACACTTCTTGTAAAACTTTTGCAGGACATTTGCTTTAAATCTTTATGATTGCTTTTAAAATTTGCAATTTACACATCTGGTTTTTTCTGAGTGCACTCAGTGCTTTTAGTAAGCGTTAAATTTAAATCTTACTAGCAACATTTTTATACATTCAAATGGGTATAATATTATATATTATATCTTTCGGAGAAGAGAATATTTTGAAAAAATATGATCTAAAGACAATTAATATTTTCACTCCACTTTAGATTTCTCTTTACAAATATCACTTTCATTTTAAAAGGAAGCGAATCCCCGTTAACCCGAAGCTGCAATACCCTTCACAGGTGCATTTTTATAGCACAAAAGGGTATACAAAAATATATTTAGCTTGATTCTATTCGGTCAGTTTATATGGTAGCTAAATGCTATGTTGGTTTGATCTGAATAATATACTCGGTGATTGTAGCGTCACATTTCGTGAAGATAGCGTGTGAAGTATATAAGTTTTTCATACAAGAACTTGAGTTTGATCAATCAGTTTGCTTGGCGGCTATATGTTATACTAGTCTGATTTGAACAATTTGTTTGGAGATTGTAACATTGCCTTAAAAAATAATCCGTGCCAGATTGCATGAAGACATCTTGTCAAATAAAAAAGTTTTCCATACAAAGACTTATGTTTGATCGGTCAGTTTATACTATAGTTGTCCGATATTGGCGGTTCTAACAAATCAGCAGCTTCTTGGCGACGAAAGAATGTGTGCAAATTTTCAGGTCAATATCTGAAAAACTGACAGACTAGTTCGCGTATATACAGACAGACGAATATTGCTAAATCGACTCAGCTCGTCACGCTGATCATTTATATATATGTTATATTTTATAGGATCGCTGACATTTTCTCTTGGGTGTTACAAACTATATAAATGTATATATACGCTATATGGTATCCAATGTTTTGTTTTTGGATGCTACAAACATCGTAGCAAACTAATATATCCTCTTCAGAATATAAAAATCAGTTCAGGTGAGATCAGTAACATTTCCAGACCTTTAATAGTCGGCCACAGTCATTATTGAAGGTCAGGAAGAAGATCTAAAATATTCATGGGCAGTATTCTTTCTTAAAATTGCCATTCAGATAAGTTATATACATAGTTATATAGCTGGTACTTTAGACTCTAAATATGTTATTTATGAGAAATCATGGTTAAGCCCTTGGGTCTTATCACTTAAGAAATACTAACGTTGTTATTATTGTTGTTATTGTTAATGATTTAGCATGATAAAATTATATCCAGATAATTCTGAAGAGATACTGCCTAATATGGCGTTACGTCCTTTTCGGTGCTTAAGAGAGTCCTAGCGTGGTTACGGAAACGTTTTTATTAAAATATCTAGTATAAAGAATTGCTATATAATCTACTTTCTGAATTATTTAACATTTCCAACACCTCCAAAAACGAAACCAATATAGAGAGAAGAATGAATGTTATGAATACAATGACGTTTTCTGGGCAAAAAATGATCAAAGTTCGAAAATATCGATTTAAATTTATTTCTGACTATACTTTCTTCTCATACAAAATAAGTTTATTTGATATTTATGTGATCACATTACTAAACTTTTCAATGGTTTTTTATATTCTTTATCCTTTATAACCATTTTGAAAAAAAAATATCTAGCACTTGGTATTATCCCTACAAATAAATATCGTCCAATAGTAATATCCCCTAATATAATAAAGTTAATGCGATATGTGAAGTTCATAAATTATCCACTACATTCGCACTTCGTTACCACACTCTATTCGATAGTAAGACAATCTAATATTTCTCAAAAGGACAAGAACAAGAAAAGAACAACGAACTAAAAGAAAGATAGAAGATGAATAAAATTTTATGTGGCAGAAAGGAGTGCATTCAAAATGTCAGAGAACACATTTATATTGTTTTACAGCAATTTGTTGATATGTATGTTTGTACACATACGAGTACGTATGGTATACTATAACTCAACAGATTTACACACGCACAACCGCATCGAAACATGTTGACCGGCTACTTAAATTAAATTACAAATGCCATTGCCAAGGAAAGAATGGAGTAAGAAGAAAATAAGTGCACAAATCCGTGTTGCAGTCAAAGGCGTAGTACGTTACAATTATTATACCCTAAACAGGTTATACGTAGTAAGTTTGCGAAAAATTTTGTAACAGCCAGAAGGAAACATCGGAGACCCTATAATGTATATACATGTATAAAGGATCAGTGTGACGAGTTGAGACGAGACGAGCAAAGGCGATTAAGTAATATTCGTCAGTTTAGAAAATTAAGTTGAGTCGATTTAGTCATGTCCGTAGTTTTTGAGATAGAAATAGATATATTTGAAATTTTGTACACGTCCTTTTCTCCATAAGAAGGCCTCAAAGATTTCGATCTATAGTTTTTGTTTATTTATTCTAAGTAACCTATTTATGGGTTATTGATCTCTTATAGCAATCATTTTCAACAAAAAATTTGTTTACATACATCCTTTCTCAGATTTCTCGTAACCTTAAAATTTGTATAGCAAGCTCTGTATATTTACTCTCGATGTAACAGTCAAATATCGAACAACTATAGCAATTATCTGTGATACAAACTTAATGTAATGATAAAATTCAAGTTCTTGCATGGAATACTTGTTTATTTTACAAGATATCGTCACTAAATTTACCATCCACATACTAACACCTAAGACAAGGCTATAATCTCCGAACATTTTGTGCAGATCGGACTACTATAGCATATAGTTATCAGGCAAATTAACAGATCAAAAAGAAGTTAAAAATCTTTTTATACCCTTTTAGGAATACATCTGTGAAAGGTATTGTAACCCCGTTGCAGCCGAAACATTTTTTCTTTTTCTTCTCATTTTGTATATGAATCAAAAGAAAATACATAAACATTGACAGACACTGGGTGCGCGGGAGTACGCCCTTACAACAAATGACAGCAACGTGTCAGGCACTTTTCACTGCCAAGAGCAGAAGACACGCAAGTCGGAAGAAATAGTTTTATAGCTGGCGCTCTGCGGAGTTGCCTTTAGGTGCTGTCCTGCCACAACAAAGTATACTGTCTGCGGCACAAGGAACGCACGTCAGACTGGCACAAGTACATTCAAGCGATTAATATGTGTATGTGTGCGTATGAATAATAGGTATTGTATGTGTGTTTGTGTGGTACAAATATGAAGCGCTGATAAAACTACATATGTACCAGCTACGTGCCATTTAAGCGCCAACCATGAACACATACACTTTAAGAGGCTTGGGCGCATAGTTGCTACTCCATCTGCGTCAGTGGGTGACTGCAATGTGGCTCCTACAATGACAAAGCAGCAGCAGCACTCACTGGACCGCCAAACGGCAGCTGGAGTACATAAACGGCACGCCCATGCACCCACACACTCCTTAGCAGTTGTCGGTACTACGGAGCGCCTCCTTTCGTTAGACCGCCAGACCCAGAATGCTGAACTGCCATCCCTATGGATATAAGACAGTCAGACGCATTGGTATATATTCCGCCTAACATGTCTTATATAGTGCGCTTATCTTATCTGCGAGCTTGCATATGGGTATGCGTTCGCCCATCTGCATGAATGACTGGTTCTTCGGTTAAACCATTGTAATGGATGTGCTGCATTTTATGTTCAATTTTCTTTAACCAACAGTGACATAAAAGTAAATATTTGCGTCGACAAGGATTTATATCAACGCATTCGTTTTATTTCATTCTCAATGTGCGAAGTGCAAATACGGTGCATGAAATAGTAACAGTAAATGCAGTGTTAATAATGGGGTGCGAAGGAGTTTAATGATAGCGAAATGACTGGCTAGAAGCCATCAAAGAATTTAGAGAGCTTTAAGCAGCTCAGAAATCGATAGGATACCTTGTTAGACTGAAGAAGAGAGGGAGATAGAGAGTTTTATATTGTGGAATTGAAAACTGAGAGAATAGATTGAGGATACAGTCAAGAACTAGGTTCACTTATAGATTTGGTATAAAGCGTGAAACAAAAATCATGCAACAGTTCTCATAACTGAATGAAATGTTGGCTGATCAATAACCTAAGCCAATCAAGACCCATATGTCAAAAAAAAAAATTCCAACAATATTGGGTCACAAATTGTCGAAATTAACCAAGGCTTCACTCGTAGACCACTAAAGACATTATCCATCGAATGTATACTCGTATCCAACATATATATGAACTTTTGAAAGAGCGGCAATATACTTTCTCACTGAACCATAGAAGAAATGCTGCAGATGTCATTTGATTTTACCTTTTGAGGCAATCGAGACCCAAACATCAGTATGCCGAAAAATCAAGAAAAGGTTTCAAAAGTATATTAAGAAAATTTCAATCAAAGTCATGGAATTGTGAATTTTTAGACCAAGAGATCATCGAATCTTGCATATTATTGTTTTCTGCAACCTGCAATTTTTTTACTATTTCAACTGCTAATAGAAGTATGGCTTAGGTAGAATTAATTTATATGACTGCGTGGCACACATAGCTAGACCCAGGACTTTTGAAATGACAAATAACGTAGTATCCTTTATGGAGCTTTATTAAATTATTTTTTAATGTTTAAGATGGCTTACGATTCCATTTTTTAAAGGTTTTTTAGTGTCTTATTAAGTAGTCTACTGAAATATTTTAATGCAGAGATGCACTGAGAACACTCGAAGTTATATAGAATAAGTTGCAGAGACTTCTTAATACTCGGCTTAGTAATTTCTACACTTTTCAATGCTGTTCCGAGGTTATTTCAATGTGTGTAGCACTATAAAAGGATCAACCCAGAGAACGAGGGAAAGGTGCTTTTTCTTTGCGATAGACTTGCTATAGGTCTCAAAGATTTCGATCTATGTTTTTGTAGTTTTTTTCTATTCATTCTAAGTAACCTCTTTATGGGTTATTGATCTCTTTTAGCAATCATTTTAAGCAACAATGTTGTTTACAGACGCCTTTTCTCAGATTTCTCTTCTTAAGTGCCTCACTTCTGAGGCCATAACCTTTAGTAATGAAATTAGAGAAAATTCTCTTTAAATTTAGGTTTTTTTTCTACGGAAATACATGTTTTCGCGCAACCTTCAGATTTTTATAGCAAGCTCTGTATATTTACCCTCACTCTAACAGAATTATTATATTATTTATTAAATATCTAATACCTCCCACTCAATGCCAAAACCTACAACTAGCGAAAGGTGTGCCTTATAGTTGTTAAATTATCAAAACAGGTTTATTAAAATTAGTCGAATACCCACCATATTATATTTACTTTTTTATGTCTGACTTTATTGCATGCAATCAGCAATCAAATGATTACCTGCTATCAATTCGTCACAGAACATAACCTTTGGCCAGAGTGCGCTTAAACAAACACACTTTCATGCATATACTATTTACGTAATGTCAGCAAAACTCCTTTGCCGCAAATACAAATAGACAGAAGAAAATATATATATGTATAACCTATGAAATATGCATTCAAATTCAAGAATATTTGCTTGCGGCGCATTCTCAATAAATATTGCTCCCACTGATTTCTGCATACTGATTACGATGAACTGCATTTTTGTTACTCCTTTATTAGCTCGTAGCTTCATTTTTTATATCTTACGTCGGCACTTCATGTCGGTCTGTAGTAAGCAAAACGTGCGCGTTGTCGCATTGATTTATAGCATAGATATAATGCAAGCGCTCATATTTTGCACCTGCCACCCTCAGATGAGGCAAGCAGCTGCGAAAAATGTCAATGCCGTCCAGGGCCGCCTAAAGTGGCCTTTCATATCCCATTTTCCAGCTTTATACCTGCGTATGCGTGTTCGTGTGTGTATATGAGCCATATTAATACCCGGAAGTTCTCATTCACCGGCCACAAGGTTGAGGGTCCTAGGTGACTTTTACTGCTTTTTGCTTTTTATATCACATTGAAGAGATAAAATAATTCGACATTTCTTTTGCTTTTTGCTGTAAAAATTTTTATTTATTTTTTGTTTTCCATATGAGCAGTTGACATAACCGGAGCATTTCGCTTTTCACATCGTGTTGCATTTGTTTTATGGTTTTTTGTTGCATTATTTTTTTTTTTAAGCAAGTGGCTTTTATAGATGGCTTACGTGTATTTGTAAATCAATAAATTGCAAACGGTATTGCCGACGTAAATAAATAATAAGGATAGCTTGCAGTTTTAGTTGGTTATGGGATTGAATTGACAGACTAAAATACATACATACATATGTGGAAAATATGACACACAAAAAGAAGTAAGTATAGAATATTTGATATATATGATCGTTATACGGGCTCGGGTATGCTGCGAAATTATACCTGCCAAAGCTCTACTAGAATCGTATCAAAAACCTTACAGGCGATCATGTGTAAATTTATTCTAAAGACAGCCTCTCTATAGACCTTGTATCCAAAAAGAACTGCTGAACTTCTTTTTTCTAAAACGAAACTTCTCCACCAAAAACAATGCCAAAGACGTTTCAATTGCATCAGGCAGCGAAAACCAAAGTATGGTCTACATGGGTTTTAAGAACGCAGAATTCGGACCACGGAAAAGCCGAACTTTATAAAAAGATTTCAAAGAAACTAGACTAGAACTCATAAATAATTACAGCGTTGCCATATTTTTAATATATTTTTTAGTTTTACATTGCTCAAAATTTAATCCTGACAAGCTTAGCAGCATGAAAACCTTTAGCAACACTTTCAGAAAGAAAAGCAAAAGGTATTTGAGAACCGTTACAGTAAAGCAACAAATGAACGGCTGTACAATGCAAATGGATGTGGCATAAATATTAATGTGGCAACACAGAGGGACATTGGCAGTCGCATGCAATCCGTGGCAGACACACAATGGCAACGGCAAACGGACTAATGGAGTTATTAAATAAGTGCAGTAAAATAAGGTTGAGTGTATAACTCAAAAGCGAAAGGGACGACGGTAGGAGCAAAAAGCCAAACAGATAAATAGCAAGCAGATAGGAAAGGCATTTGCATATGCATACGCAGACATGCAAACAAATAAAATGAAGAAATAAATTAACCAAGCGCCATATACCTATGTTTTGTGTGTATGTGTGTGCGTTTGAATGCAATTAAGAGAGAACACGCACGCGAGTAGCCATACACCAACACATATATACATAGCTGCTACAACAAATTGTTGCTGGGAACGCGTGCAAACGCACACAAACAAATACGAAAAAATTGTCGAAGAAAGTCTTGTGCACTTGCATACATAGAAACACACACACATATATACGTATATACAGACGCACGAGTAACAAGTAGCGCGCTGGTCGAATCGACCGTACAATTTCAAACAGCCCGTGTATGTGTGGGTTTGAGTTCGTGTTATGGATTTTTACACACACGCAAACATGCGTGGCTGTGTGTCTGTGTGTGTGTGTGCGCGAAATTGTTTTCGCTTAAATTGCATAGCAATTTCGCCAGTAACTTTCTGCCATTTCCGCTAGCCACCATTTTTGTTATTCAATTTGCCAGCAAATATTATTTTCTATTTCATTTTGTTATTTCCTCCTATGTTGCATTCGATTTGTTGCATTCTCGTTACGTGGGCGTTGCATGTCACTTATGTTTGTTTGGTTTATTTGCAATTCAATACTCGAAGTGTTCGAGTAAAACTTTGCAGGCGCGCTTGGCGTCACATATGCACGATACAATGTGCAATAAATTGCATTTTCCGGCCGCTAGGGGGCACTTGTTACACAATGTAGCGCTGCGCTTTGTTGGCTCACGAAAATAAATGTGCAAAAGTGCGGGAATGCGGGAGTGCGGGAGTGCGGGCATAGCAAAGTGCCAAGTGGATTTGATTATGAATCGCACACGTTATGATTTCAATTTGTATGTTAACGGAAGTTTTGTAAGCGCAGCATGGGCGCACGTGCCCTAATAGTTGGCACATAGAATCTAGGTCAGTTTTGGTTGTATGATAAAATTCGCTGCGGCGGAAGTGCGCAATGCTTTTGCTTAGTAAATAAGTACATCTTTTTGTGGGTTAAATTACTGTAACTCAAATGGAATTTTAGAAAATCATATTGGTATGTTAACAATTACATATATACTATATAGAAATATATGCCTATATTATTATCAATATTAGAATTTCATTTATGTATACTAAACCATTATATTTTTTATTATGTAATAAAAATGTTGCCTACATTTGGGGGCTTTACCAATAGAAATAAATATAAAATGAAATTTAGCGAAGTCAAACATAAAAATAGCCTACATTCTTATACTCAGACTGGTTTTGTTATTATTGTTTATCTTAGATGTTTTTTTTAAAGCTCTGAACCATAACGTTAGGAATTTGACACTTGAATCTAAAGCAGTAACGAAAATAATAAACAACAAAGTATTGCTTGCTAATTTAAAGTCATAAAATATAATAATAAATCTTTATTTTTTATTAGAAGCATACCAAACTTTTTTCGAAAGAATATTATTATGCTAAGACTCAGTCTTACCACAAGGTCGGCTACTTTTGCTATTATTTATTCAGAATAAGTATATTCACTGAACTTAAAAATAATATATATATAACTAACAGTCTTCCTACAAATATATAGCTTTTTCATGCCTTGCATTCTTCTACTTCACAATCAACTTCCGTTTCCGGCTTTCAGTTGCACCACAAATCTATCTCAAGTGTAAATAAAATAAAAGTCACATTCAATTCACTTAACTAAGCGTCTGGCAACGAATCTGTTGTTATTGTATATATGGTATGTGTGAAAAGAATTGATGAGAAAACTCAATGTGCATATATATATTGTACATATAATATATACCAATATATATATATATATATATGTACATGTATAATATAAAACCAACAAATGCTTTATGGAAAACTTTAAAAGCAAAACGGAACAAAAATGTAGACACTTAAGTAAGTGGGATAAGTGGAAAAGTAAGGCGGAAAATTAGTTGTTGTGCCGGGCTGAGTGTATTGCACTCAATACAAAGGCGGCTAAAAACTTTCCAAGAAACTAATATTTTATATACAAAAAATATAGACTCACACTGTAGTATGTACATAAAAGTGTGGTATTTTGCAAAAAAAAAAATAAATATTTTAGGGAGCGTAGGGGAAAGCTGACCCTTAGCATACACTATTCCGTGTAAAAAGCATACCTTTATCTATATACTAGGTTATGTCAGCCCTTTCACCTTACGCATCACTCACACTGAAATTGGCTCTCACAACAGCGAAAACTTTATTCCCCAAGCTTCATGGCTAGTGCATTTCAAACTTTATAGCTTGTCTCTTAGTATAACTAAATAACAAAATTACTTACACTACTTTCCAAGTAACGGCACATATGTTTTTGTGTGCGTTTACAAGTTTTTAACTCACAAACGAACATAAATGTGTGCCTTGGCACAAATTGCAACAAAGTTAGACCACACGAAGTGAGGAAAGGTAGCAGGGTATGTTGAGGGCAATTTACCAACCGCTAATAAAAGCAAATATATATTTGCGAGGTGAAGAGAGAGAGCATAGATAGTGTTTAGCTTCAAGTTTAAAGATTTAAACAAATTGTAATAGAACAGTAGCAGCTAGCTTCATTTTCTAATTTCTATATTTTAGTGAAAAATTTTATAACGGCATCAAAAAAAAGTGCTACATATTTATATATTATTATAAATATTTATATATTTTCTATTCGTCATACTTTAGTTACAAACAACTAAGTAATTGTGAAAAGATCGGTTCAATGCCTACCCGGCATCTTTCTGATGAGCCTAAAGTTCCCTTGACTAACTGAAAAGTGTCTGCGTTTCCATAAAGAGTAGCTATACTTTGAAGACAGAGAATATCTTTGGTATCAAGGAAAATTGCGTAACGAGCAAAGTAATTGATATTTAAGAAGTTTGGTTAACACGTCATCACTCGCTTAAGCCATTAATTAATAATTTCATAGCTATTATTTGCCGTTAAAAATCGATATTATGCGAATGGTCCGATTAACAAAATAGACCGGAATCAGACCACTACTTCGAAATTTATTCGTAAAATATAAACAGAAAAGAAAGAAGACCGTATGTAATTTATATAGGGTGATCGTTATAGTGGATATATATAGGGCTTAGACTGCGAATCTTCATAATAACAATCGGTACTAATTGCTTGAGAAATAGGTTTAGAGGGTCATAGACTAGACCCTAGATATTGATATTAAGGTATTGATCAAATTTAACACGGATTGCAAAACAATACATCAACAGAAAAAAGCCACAGGGAGCCAAATCTGCCGCATACGGTGGCTGAGCGATAAGTCTTGTTACGTGTTGGGCCAAAAAGTCAGTCACAATTTTATCTGTGATACGTATTTATGGTGAACTAGCTTTGATATCATATTCATATTCACATACAAAGCTCAGCAGTCGAAAGGATTAGGTAATAGCACCCTAATTTCTCTTCAACATAATCTAACTGTTTATACACATACATACGTATTGCAGTATACTTAGAAATATTATATTTATTATTTTAAAATCACATATGACTTAAAAGTCTGTTAAGCAGAGATCAGTCACATGGTAAATATTCTCTCAAAGACTTCATTGTTAATAACCAATTTAGTTAATTTATTTTGTTAAACATACAAAAAGCAAAGAGCTCTTACAACTTATTATAAACAAGACAGTCAATTTAAGCAAACAGCAAATCCAACAGCTAAGTGAACACAACTCACACAGAGTCTGTGGCACGAGTCACAAATGCCAAATGAAAATTTATGCTTGCAAATTACATGCAACCGCAATCATCAATTTCAACGACACGGCTGAAAACAAATGTGTACATATGTATGTGTATGTATGTGTTTGTGTATTTTTAGAATTTGCAAACTAAATATTGAATTGTTTGTACTATTGTGATACGCTATTTATTTTGAGGTAAATGACCGTAAAGCTGTTGCGCTGGCAACCGGTGTTTATGCCACAACCGAATGAATGCATTTGAACAAGCGATAACAATGCGAGAAAGCACTGTTAACCACGAACAGCAGGCGATAGTCAGAGAGCACACACGCTCACAGAGAAACAATAAAGCAAACAGTCACTAATACACACACAAGCACACATACAGTGTTGAAAGCTAAGCTGAGCAAAACGTACATAAATTGTGATTAAGGCGAGCGTTTGAGGTGTGACATTAGGAGGCGCCAAGCCGTATTTTAGGTAAGGGAGTATGATGTAGGATACATATAGCAAGAAGAAACGTGAACTTCAGTTACACCGAAACTATCGTGTAATACCCTTTACAAATACAATAGTTTGCATACAAGCACTTAATTTTTATATGCTATAGTCATTCGATCTGAACAAGATATGGGGAGATTGTAGCGTTGTTTCAGACAATAATCCCAGCCAAATTTAGTGAGGATATCTTGTAAAATAAAAAAAATTTCCATACAAGGTCTTAATTTTGATCGATCAGTTTGCTTGGCAGCTATATGTTATACTGGTCCGATTTGAACCATTTTTTTTCGGAGATTGTAACGTTGCCTTAAAAAATAATCCGTGGCACATCTCGTGAAGATATCTTAACAAATAAAAAAGTTTTCCATACAAGAACATGATTTTGATCATACAGTTTGTATGGCAGCTATATGCTATAGTGGTCCGATAATCGCCTTCTTAGAAAGAAACCGTCTTAGTCCAAAATTTCTGATCAATATGTTAAAAACTTAGGGACTAATTCGACTATATGCAGGCAGTTGGGCATAGCTAAATCGACTCAGCTCGTCTCGCTGATCATTTATACACCATCTATATATTTTATAGGGTCTCCGATGTTAAGTTCTGCGTGTAACAAGCTTTGTGTCAAAATTATATCTATACCCGGTTTAAGGTATAAAAATGCATGTGTGTGTGTCTGAACACCTGCACCAAAACTTCGAGTAACTAGGCAACTATTTAAAACCACACCCTGCCACAAGACTGTTGATGTGGCGTAGATCACACTTTGGTTGCATGCCACGTCAAACTCAAACCCACACATATATGTATAAGCGTAAATAAACATACAAGTATAGGTATACATAGCTGCATATAAATACAGTTGCATTAAAGGTGTTGCATTATGCATTATGCAATGAGGCGCAAGTGAGTTGATGTGCTAGATTTTAGTTTAGCAGCTGGTTTTGGCGAGCGATGGACAGCGCTAGTTTGGGTTGCGTGTGTTTATGATAGTAAATGCTTGCGTCACTGCCTGTGTGGGCGTTGGTGGCCTGGTTGTTGTAGTTGTAGTGCATTTAAAATATACATGCATTTAAATTGAAGGTGACGGCATACCGTAGTGGTTTTTTTTTTAATAAGTATGTATAACTTTTTAATATTTAATAGCACAAAAGAGCACCAGCAAAGAATGTTTAAGCACCAGAATGTTTAAGCCAGAAAAATGCAAAAGGTAAAACTTTGAAGGCTAAAGTAATTTTTTCATTAAAAATATATGATATATTCATATGCATAAGTACAGTAATTTGAAAATTAAAAAATAATAAAACAGAATCAGATAACTACCGCGGTTGCTATGATAACAAAACTTAACAATAACAGAAAAAATATTGGAATGAAATATGACCAGTTCGTTGTTTTAACTACTAACCTGATGTTAATCCTTGAATTGTACTACAAGGGTTTTATAAGTAATCGAAGTTTTTTGTTTTTTTTTTTGTTTTTTTACATACGTAAAAATCTACAGTTTCTATATTATCTACAGTAAATTAATTACTTGTAGAAAATCTGCTATTTCCATAAACCAAAAATTTTTCTCGGCTCTTATCGAAAACCACTAGCAATTGAAGTAAATCTACGCTTCTTTAAACTTCTAAAACCAACAAAATTATATTCTGCGAACGAAATAATTATGAAACAATACTATAAATATATCTAGTTAGTCAAAATCGCTCAAACTCTCGTATGCATTCGCATACTCTCTGCATGCCAAAAAGTTACGTATACGCCATGTTGTCTAGCAACGCATCATCTGCCGCATAAACACTTATCTCCTGGTTTGCTTCGCTCAAATATTAATACCTTTAATGTAATTGTAAACATATTGCAATTACAATAGCTTGAATACTTGAATACAAAAGCACATTACATTTACACATGCACACACGTTTACAAATAACACATATGGAATTCAATTAAGTGCATCATCAGGCAGCACTCATACGCCCCGTGCGCTGCTAAAACTTTTACTGCGCTGTGCAAATATGTAACTTATTAGCATTTGGAATTTAATATACTGCAATATGTATGTATGTTTGTGTGTGGCGCTTGTTTAATAAGCTATTGTAACAACAACAACAAAATACGCTATTGTAATAATTTACATTTAGCTAATGGTAACAACTTAATTAACTTATTTATGTGCATTTTTCACAAGCATAATTAAAATGTATAAAAACAACAAAAAAAATATTAAAAATATATACGCACTTGCGTGTAACAGCTATTAATTGTGTGCTGCTGAAAAGTAATTAATTTCTATTAATATATGTACAATATATAATTTTTTTTTTGTTTTTTATTTTACAACCGGGAATAGCGATTTCAAAAGACATTTAAGTGTAATATATCGTAAACACAAATTTTTTATAGCCAATTATTGTGTATTAAATAAATATTTTGTGTGCTAACCACTTAATATGAATATTAATGTGTTTATAAATTTCAGTATGCTTAGTAAGTAGTAAATTGCAAATGCATTAATATGTCATGTAGTTTATGATTTTTTTAAGTAAATTTATTTAGTTCGAATTATGGTGTTCTTAAAAGCTCATTAAATAACATTAACTGTTATTAATTATATTTAGTCAAATTATTTAATATAACAGAAATTATTTAATGGCAATGAATTAAATATTATGTTGGTTCATCTTCTATATACCTTATATAAGCCGTTTGCGATTCACCAAGCGTTACTCTCCAGCGAAACGAACAAACTATAACAGATGCTCACACAAACGGGCATCACTTGTGATACAACCCTGCGCTAACATGTCTACTGACGCATGCGCAATAGTGTTTTGATTATTTCTTAGTGTAACATTATTTTTTTCGCCTTAAAAAACGTTGCTGCAACTCTTTATTTTAGTTTTCTATAAATTATTATAGTTGATTTTAAGTGTTATGTCTTAAAAATATAAAAATAAAAATAAACTTTTATTTTCATTTGTCATTTGAACCATTCAAAATATTAAAAGTTAGCTAAAATATGCAAAATAATACTTGGTAGCATTGAAGTTAGCAGCTATACCACTTTAATGAGTTATCCGCATACTCTCTTGTACTAATTCAACTCAGCAACTTTGTTGTTGCTTTTACATGTCATTTTTTGGACAAGAGAGCAGAAGCGAGTAGATAAATTTCGTAACGAAGACAGCTGTTACATCACAAATGTACTGCTGTAAATGATATAAAGCCAAAATTTATTTTTCTCCGGCAGCCATAAAATAGCGTAATAACTTCACAACACTTTAAGAATCTAGGTAGATTTAAGAAATTATATCCACTTGTGAGTTTCAAAACATCGATTTTTATACCCAGAACATTTATTGTATATTAAGTTTGCCCTGAAGAAGAGTCCTTATAAAATGTATATATAAATGATCAGCATGATGAGCTGAGTTGATTTAGCCATGTCTGTCTGTCTGTATATATGCAATCTAGTCCTTCAGTTTTTAAGCTATTGCTCTGAAATTTTACACCTGTCCTTTTCTCACTAAGACGCTGCTCATTTGGCGGAACGACCGATATCGGACCACTATAGCATATACATAGCTGTCTATTAAATTGAACAAATGGGAAACTTTTTTATTTTACGTAATATCTTCACGAAATTTAGCATGAGTTATTCACGGTGCAACCAAAGTTAACGTTTTTTCTTGTTTGCATACATATAAATCGAATGTATGTAGTACTTATATAATATTTGAAAATATTCTCCGAAAATTTAAAGTTGATTGAAGGTGATATTAGCGACTTTCTAAAAACGTTTTTAACTTCGTGTAATCGGCGCCCAAAATATTAAACACGTTTTTCTCGAAACGTTGTTTTCAGAGTCGATGACGAAAATTTCTCAGATTTCTTTTTTCGGTGTGCTCCCTGGAGATCGACTACGGAATCAAGGGAATTCAAATTTTTTAAAAATTCATCGCCAATTATTAAAGTACATGAAATTTTGCAAATGCACATTTCTTATTTATTTATTAAATAAAATGTCTCTTTAAAATTAACGCGCATTTTTTCTGACTTGCAAGTGGATATAACGCCTTAATACAAAATCAAGGAATATAGCATAAAAAAGTATATAAAGTCGATTCTAAAGTAACTTATGGAATATAATAAGCATTTGACTAACATAATGTTACTATAAGCAATATTCTTGGTTTTTGGTTTGGTTTTACTTGGGTCTAGACACACGATTTTAAGGCATGGTGTTTATGAATAACTTGCAAGCGTTCTAATTGGTGGTGTTTAAGAAAGTCAGATTTTCATACCAAATATTAATAAACAACAAAATGATATTCAAGCAGAACTCAAGAAAAAAATAGTTGTCGAGTTTATGGACTCATCTTAAACAAGCATAAAAAATTATACATTACATATAAATCCCTTCATGCACAATATTTGCCTACACAACAAAAAATAATAATTTACATAGAGCACAACACTTTAAAGGCAACCAAGCGAAATCCAATAAATCGCTGCACGAATTTGGATTATCGAAGTGAACCGGCAATCCGCCATATGCGGCGCACAAGCGCGGAAATGAGAAACTGTGCGCTACAGCCGCCAGCAGAGAAGATCAAATTCCTGATACGCACTGAATATGCAAGAGAAAAACTAAAAGCCAACCCAAAAGCTGACGCATAAAATGCATTTCCAATAAAAGCCGCTTATTGAGCGAGAAAAACGCGACTATCAGCGACGGGGAAAGGCAGTCAAGAGCACAGAAATCTAAAAAAAAAAAACACATACAAAAATATGCGCAATACGAAGATCGCAGCATTATACCTCGCTATAAGCTGGCTGAGTGCGTTTCATTTTTATGTAGCGAAATAAACGAAACTGAAGGAAATAGGTAAAAATAAAAGTCGATTTAATGTATATGTGTGTATAGTACATACATATATTATATATAAATGTATATTTGGTAATAGTTTTCACCATTTCTGCGCCACAAACAAGTTTGAAAAGTGGCAAGCCATTGAGCACACCGTATGGAAATCACTTACAACACACACATGCATGCACCAATTAAACATGCACACCACTGCTGGCGCAACACTTTTCATGGCAGGATATGAGAAACGTGCCCTAAACACACATTGCTATGTGAGCATAGCATACTTTTCAGCGCACCAGTATTGTGTGTGCCTAGGCGTTTGCACTTTTGCATTTTGTACAACATGCAACACACACATGAGCAATCAGTAAGCGAAAATCTTTTGCCAATCACTTGCTGTCAATGCTGTACGTTGCTTTGGTGCAGCACTTTTCCTAACCTCAATGTTTTTTTACTACATGACCCCGTTCGCAGCAACATTTGCTTTGACCGTTTAAAATATGTATGAGTGTATTAGTAAATATTTATGTTGTTACAGCACACTAACTACCCAACTAAAAGTGCGCAAGCAAACAACAACAAATATGCATTTTTTTGCAATATTTATCCTTGAAATCGTTGCTATAAGTGAGTTATTTATGTTTGCGAAAACAGTTTAATTGGAGGTAAAGCAAAAGTATTGGACTGTGTAATGCAAACATATACATGTTTAAATGTTTGTTTGGTTGCGCGATTAGTTTTAAGGAAAGAACCTATGATCAAAATTGATCAAATTTAACCCGGACTGACTGTTTGTGAGTAGAAATGCATATATTTATCTTATCAAAATTGACCCGGATTGAAAGAAGTACATATTTATATGACAACATGTTTTCTTATCAATTAAAAAATGTATACTAATATTTACTAAGATATACTAAGCCAGACAATATACATACAGTATGCACTGATTTCTAGCGCACTCAAACCACCTTGAATTTTTCCAAGCAATTAAACGTGTTGCTTCAGCATGCTTGAGCAACATACACAACGATGCATACATGAATACTCTTACGAGTACCTAAGCGTATACGAAGCGTATGAAGTAACTTATGAAAGTGAGTAGGCGAACACGGACAACATATGATTCGGCGGACGCTCAGAGGCAACGCGATAAACACGACTTTGCGCACTGCTGGCAGCTGCTTACAATTGGATTGCCAGTAAATAAGCGAAAAAAAGCACAAAGAACTCCCACGCGCGTTGATGAGTGGGCAAAAACAAACCGATCAAACAAAGTGGAATAAACTCAAGGGGAATCGTGAAGAGAAAAATGCAAACGAAAACAATTTCATCGAAACATATGCTGCTAAGGCAACTCTAGTGCACCACAACAAATGCCAGCTGGGGAAAATGGCAAAACAATGGCACTAGGAGGAATACTTTTAAGGAGAGTTGAGGTCAAAGTAGCAATGCACAGTTGCTACGCTGGGGGAGCCGTAATGGATGGAAAACGCAAAATTGTAGCGCAACAAGTGACTTAATTACCGACACTAGAAAATTGAGCTGCAAGTTTTATAACGAAAAAAATAAAAAAAGACAAAATTGAAAAAGATTGTGTTAAAAAGCCACAGCAAATTAGAAAAAGCTTATAAAATACTAAATGGTATTTGAAGAAGAAAAATAAAACGCAAAAATGTAAAACTGAAGCCGAAGAATTAGTGCAGACACTCTAGGCCCCGCTGCAGCGCACTGAACTAGAATAAATTGAGTGGAATGGAAAAGTTACAAATTTAGCGTTGCCTTTAATTAAGCGACAGAACGCTATGGTGCCTGAAAGTATGCAAGGTTCAATGCAGCAAGCTTACGCGGTAAACCAGCGTAATAGTCTAAGTTTCTTTAGCGCCACTTGACTTGCGGCATTGTCTATAATAAAATGAAGCGACTACAAATTAATAAACTTTCAGCACAACACAGCAATAAGAAGTACTCAGCTATATAGCTAGAGAGACACTGACCCACACCAGTTGGCCGAGAGTGAGACTACCGCAACCATGCACTTATATATGCTTATAAATGCACCGAAAAGACGCTTAAATTAAGGGGAAATTAAATAGTAAAATAAAAACATAATTATTATGCTAATGACTTGCATGCAAACGCACCTGCTGTCTTCAAAAAATCGCAAAAATTTGCATGCAAGTAAAAAAACTTTGCTTACTTCGGCCACGTCAGTCATTATAATTTCTCTTCAGCGCACCAAAAAATCGTTACATTTTCGCAATTAATTTCATGTGCTTCGTTAAGCGCTTTTTATGTTTTAAAAATATTTGTTGGTTTTGTTGTTACTTTACTTTGCAAAACTTTGTAAGTTCCGTGCGCCTTTGAGTGTCTTGACTTGTCAGCTCTTCAAATTGCATTCATTAATTTCCTCTTTATTATGTTGTTGCCAGTTTGGTTGCTTTTGCACGGAAATCTTACAAGCAACGTAGCAATTTAACTTTGCCGTCTCGCTTATGTAACCATTTAGCAAATGTGCTTTAACATCATTTATCATAAAAATTTGGAAAATTAAATTGCGCATTATTAAGCTGGATTTCTGTTCAAGCAGCTTATTACTCGCATTGACCCAAAGCTGTCAAGCCCACATGCTGTTTCTCGCACTTTGACATGACTGATGGCTTAACTCTCTTATGACGTGTGTTACTAAAAAAGTAGATTTTCGTTTACGATTATTTACCGATATACACACACATATGGCTATGTGCATTTGTGGGAAAATATCATAGTTTTTACTAAGACTGTGGTCGTAGTGAATGAAGATAAGGGCGAATAGACACAGCATTCGTCATAAGATATGGACATAGTATGACTCTCTCAATTACAACATGAAATCATAAGATATGAACTATTGTACTTTAAGATAAACAATATTTATTTTTTATGGAAATAGCTTCTTTACTTGAAGGCGATAGATGGCGCTAAATTTTGAAGCTACAAAAAAGCTCCCTTTCTCTTATCACCAATAACGACAAGCTCAGTTTTATGAGCAAATTGTATTAATGTGTAATCATTTATTCAAAATTTAGCTAAAAATATTTGAGTGTGATATCAGAGCTTACCCAACAAAATTCTGTACTTGTTGCTGTCATATTATATATGACTTACTTGTGCTAGTCAATTGAGCACATACACTTACCTGTAAAAAGAGAAAATTTTTTAAGTTAGTTTATATATTTATATATATATTTAAAAATAATTTTTTACACAAAAAATTGCTATTTTTCATTTTTGCATTTTTTGAACCCATATCATTAACAACAGATATGGACCATATATTTTTACAAAGAGTCAAACTTCCCGCTGAAATAAATACGAATAAATTTTTAAGACATAAATTGCGTTCTTACAAAGAAAGCTGGGCTAAGTAAATTTACTAAAATAGTAATTCTAGGCTATAACTGTAAATTTATTAAAATAGTAATACTTGTATATATAGAAATGATTTCATAAACCCATTGAGAATTTTACTCAATAGGAACGAACTCACAAGCAAACGAATGAAATAATGAGCATTGAATATGAATCGCCTAAAATCTGCTTTGCTTTATTTTCAGTACAACGAGAGGGTCCAATGTACATTACGTGCGTGGATAAATTCCTTAATAATAATATTTGTTCCAAGAAAATTAGGTTTCGAAATAAATTCTTATAAAGAAGAGTTGCAAAAAATAAATTTTTTCTATTATTAGCAAATAGACAACTAAAAGTGTCAATGTATGTGCGATTGTTACAGTATTAAGCGATGTTTTACAATAAAAAAATGCAAACATTTTTTCATTCAAGAAAAATATAAACTTTAAGCTTTTGACCATCCTGGTCACAATTTAAACAAAATAATAAACTAAACAGGAAGCATTGCTCTCCATTGTTTAATTATGCCTCTAACAAAGGGCTGATGTAACCGCGAATGCAGTTAAAGGAGAAACCATAAGAAAGCGGACAGCAGAACAAACAAAACATTAAAACAAAGAAGGGAAATAATTATGCGTGCTTTCATGCTTCATTTGCCAGCCTGTAGAGGAAATTATGCAGAAAAAAATTTAATAAGAAAATGTGGCACACAAAAGCAAGGCTGAAAACGGAAATTAAGTGGCCACAAGGGTACTTAACGGTGAATGGAAATTAGTGCACACAAGAAGTGGAAAAATGGAGAGAGAAAGAAGAGGAAATATAAAAAATATATCACAATCAAGGAAAATGATGTTAGTAGCGGTCGTGGATTCCAATACAAAGGCAGGTAATAGTATGGGAATACAAAAAGAAGCTTGAAAAAAATAAATATTTTTAATACGCCCACGCTTTAGTAAGTTTTAGAGGAATGCGCTGACACTTTTTGCCAACATATTTTCATTTTGCGAATAATTGTTAATTTTCTACAGTCCTGCATACCTGTTGCAACAAAGGGTTATCTAACTCTTTCTCATTCTGCCACTCCTTCTTAGCAAACAATTGTTTTGACGCCTCATGAGCTTTAAAACCAATAAAGCATTCGTCTTGTTCTGCTTCTTGCGTTTCTTTAATATGCCCAAATACAATTTCGGGCTGTATGTGATCATTGACACTGGTTTTCTTTTGTTTTGCAGCCGCTGAGGTGCTTGGCCGGTTCGCTTCATCTTCGATCTCTTGTGCACTACCGGTTGCATCGGTTATACGCTTGCGCAGCAGCTTCTTAGCGACCAAGAGTAGTTTGGACATTTTGAAATCATTTAAGCATAAAACACCGCTTGACTTGAGGGGTTAGTGCGGCGTGATGCCACTATTGTGAATTTCAAACGCTGTTCTAGAGTGGAGATTAAGAGGTTTTATTCTACCACAAATAATTTGTTTATTTTCTACAATAAATTTTTCGAACTTGAAATTTTTCAAAATGTAATAAAAATTTATTTGACAAACCTTCTGTGTGAAAATGAAAAGACAACACAAATTTTGAATTACAAAATGAAAGATAATGAAAAAAATGAGGAAGAGAAGTAGGAAACTATAAGAAAGTTGGATTGTAGGGTTGCTGGCAGTATTTTGATTCTAAGCATTTTTTTATTAATCCAAACTAAATTTTGGCGCTTAAAGTTTTGAGAATATGATAAAAATGGATTAAGAGATACAGTCATAAGAAATGAGATCAAAGACTGATATATAATCAGCGTGCTCAAAAAATAATGTCTAACTAACCAAATTTTTTGGAACATTGAGATGATCAGCTAAGTCACAGTCTTTTCTTAAAAACAGCTTTAAATTCTGCTACCATTGTTTTATACTAAAATTTTCAGAACTTAGCAGTTATTAATTTTTGTAGACCGGATGGAATGTATTACAGAGAATCCGTATTCGTATGACGTCCAATACACTTAAGTTTATATTATCATACATTTTGTATTTGCATTCCTTTTACACTTCCCTTTAATAAGAAAAACTGCTTGCTTGTTATTTTATTTTTTTTTTGCTTTCCCATAATTATCAACACACCGACACTTCCACTTAATTCACACGCTTTGCAATTATCCTTGCCGCAATATCTGCTATTTGCTTTTCACGAGTTAATCGCATCTGAATGTATGCAATTTTAATTAACTTCATAATTAAATTCGGCTTTTTATAATTCCATTAATGTATGCATTTATTAATCCTATAATGCTTGTCATTACTTTTGCACTCAGTATACACACACATACATACATACTTACAAACGAACACACACAGGTGTGTATTGCACGAAGCACGGCAATTTCAACTGTACAACGGTACTACTTGGTATATGAGGAATTTCCATATCAGTGAATTGTTTCGGTTGTGAGGTGTAAATATTTTTTGGTCGTTTAATTGTATTCACAAAAACCAATTTTGGGTAAGCCAGAATCAATATAATGGTTAAACTGATGTTGGTTGAAGATAAGAGCCGATTTCGTAAACTTTTCGTGCGTTTTGTAATATTATTAAGGACTTGTTGTACTTTTCAACACTTGCCAAAAGCTGTAATCCATTCACTTTCGCACAGGTATTCCATACAACCGGAATTTTCCAGCAATGCATTAAGGGTATATAAAATTTACATAAATATCCTTACACATATACATACATATAGTTACACATGCATACCTACAACAACGTCTACTTACACTCATATTATCGCATTGCATAAGCATATCATTTGCCAGCTTTGTAAATGAATGCGTATAGTTATATCACCATAAATAGCAACCAATATACACCACTGCGTATACGTTATCTGCTTTGAGTACTCACCTTGTTTGTAACATCATTTTAAGCGCTCCATCCACTCAGCATACTCTCTGTTAAGCTGCTGAGTGCGTGTGCGTGTGGTTATGTAAAAAAATATAATTTATCTGCAGACCTGTTATTGTTGTTGTTCGCTGTTACTGTGTTTTACCGACGTTGTTACTATTATTGCTATTATATGTTTTCTCATGCCGCACCGTTGTTATATGACGTAATTACATTATTTATTACAACTCTAGACATTAATGGCAGCACTATTGTTATGCGTCGTGTATGTTGATAAAGGAGAGAATGTGCACTTATGACGATGAAAATAAGTTGCAGCACAAGTGACAGGGTGGCTGTGTAGCCAACCCTAATGGAACTTATTTTAGATGAAAAAAAGTTAAATGGCAACTATTTGAGACAAAATAGCAAATATTTTTAATAAATTTTTCAAAATATATTGAAGTATGAAAGCAATTCAATTAAATAGAAAATTTCAATTTGAACGCAATTGAAATTAATAAATCGTTAATTAGCTTGTGGAAATATCAATATTTTGTTGAAAATAGTACTAAGACAAGAAAAAGCAATAACTTTGGCTGCACCGTAGCTATAATACCCTTTGCATGTATATTTCTTAAAGCATTAAGGTATATAAAAAGAAATTTATCTTGATTTCGAACGGTTAGTTTACGTGGCAGCTATATGGTATAGTGATCCTATCTGAACAATATATTTGGAGATTGCAGCGCTGACTTGGACAATATTCCATGCCAAATAAAAAATGTTTTCAAATAAAAAAGTTCTTCGAATAAAAAATTTCGTCAAATAAAAAAGCTTTTCATACAAGAACTTGATTTGGATCGTTCAATTTGTATGGCAGCTATATGATAAACTAGTTCGATTCCGACAAATAAGTAGCTTCTTGGGGGGAAAAGTACGTGTGCAAAATTTCAGATTGATAACTCAAAAACCGAGGCACTATTTCGCGTATATACAGAAGGACATACAAACGAACATGGCCAATTTGACTGTGCTAGTTATGCTGATCAATTATATATACACTTTATAGAGCTCTGATAGCTGGGTGTCACAAACTTTGTGGCAAGTTTTATATAGCCGATTCAGGTGATGATACTACAAAATCATAACTATCAGTTTAATTTCCAGCAGGGTCTGCTTTGTACATAAATATGTATGTAATCGCATTATAAGCATCGCTGCATAAACAAAAATATTCACATACTACAGCTATAGAAACAAAAACATTAAACAAGCGTCGTTTGCCGACAAAACAAAGCTTTGTCAGCATATTTGCCTGCTGACGCTTGCAAAGCATATACACTGTCTACTATTTGTCTGAGAATTTTTGCTTTTTGCTATTCGGACAACCGATACGTATACGCATTCTTTCACTCAAATGTATACATATGAATATATATAAGTATATAAAACTATATGTATGCACATGTTGCTTCCGTCGCTTTTAGCTCTACGAGTTCTCTGCACTCAATACAATATTTTGTTGTCTCTTTCGTTTCTATCAGCTACAAATTGTATACTTCGATATATTTTTAATAATTTGAATGTTGCTATGACAAGTAAGCAGCTTATTTTGATTTGCACGAGTGCTTTGTTTAATTTGTTTATATGCAAATTACGCCGCAAGTCATGCTTGCAAAGAAAATACAAATAACTTATGAATTAATTGAGGAACTGTGAAGAAGACATAGAAGACAGTAAATTTAAGGGAGTATATGGGTTTCATGACTTCAAAAAATCATTCTCTTATTGTCTTATTTAATTCTATAACAGAATATTATACCAAAGGCTCAAGTTGATCTGCCTTGAATAGGAGAGACTGCTGGAAATGACGTCGCAATTGCCGAGTTTTGAATATTCGCCTTTCAAAATTTTACAAAATCTTTGTTAAATATGTATCTTTGGAGTAATAAAATGTTTGAATGAAATATATTATATACCCATGAAACCCCTTAAAGAAAGGACAAGTAGGGATGACATTTCATTTGAATATAAAGTTATGTTTGATGGTCTCTTTCACTGTGTTTGTGAATTTCTAGTATTCGGGTTGTTCTGCAGTACTTCCTTGGTACTTAAAGGCTAAATTTTATAAAGTGTGCACAAGTAAGTTTTAGTTATGGAAATAAACTAATTTTTACATACTCTTGTACAAAAAATAAAACTTTGCGTACATTCAGGCGTTTTTTTTTTATATAGCTCATAGCCAAAGGCAATATTTTCAAATACGAAGATAGAATGTTTTCATTTCAGCATACATTCGATTACAGATTTTAGCAGATATATTTACGAAAAAGTAGGCAGATAGATTTTTATATCCAACGTACTTAAAAAAAGTGTTGCCTACATTTAGGATTTGGAATTTTGAAAATGAAACTAAACATAGCCTGCTTTTTTTCTCTTAGATCTTTACAAAGCGGCTTTATACTTCAAACCTTAAATATACTGCAAATTAAAATTGGTTTAAAGCCATTTTCTAATTATTTGAACATTCAAAGCCATTCTACTTCAAACCACAATCAATTTTCATTTAATCCTGCTCCATAATTTTTCTATAAATACCTGCAAACAAGCTTTGAAGTCGACTAACTTTTTTCAACTTTCATCATCCTTACAGTAATCTCATTAAACACTGAATTAGTCAAGTCTTGATTTAAATGATTAAACAATTTAGTACAGAAATGTATATGCAATACCGCATACCGGGTGCACCTGAGCCATCCACAAGCATCCGACCACAAAACAAACCAACACTTTCAGTGAATTCTGTTTACTTTTGTAAATATGTCTATACGAGTACATTAGGCACAAGGTAAACCCAAATAAACTGAATAAGTGACTGACTAAGGCAGATAAAGAAAATATTTTCGCATGCGATGACGCAAATGAGCGCAAGCAACTCTAAATAAAACGAAATAATTACACAAACGCACTTTTCCGCTTCATTAAGGGAAGGTAAATAAATAAAGGAGTAAAATTGTGGCATAAGTATTGAAATTTGGTTATTGTTGTTAGGTTTTGTGGATGCTAGGTATAAGGATTATAAGTGGCGTTGCCTTATCGTAACTTTATATGTATCTAAGTGGTACATATATTTGTATTTATATATCATAAAGGGTGATTTTTCAATAGTAACCGATTCGTAAGAATACGTGAATCTGCCAAATCTTACTTAGATTAAGTTATTTGACATCGGTAGACTAATTTTGTTCACGTTAAGTCAGTGCTGATAAACTAGCTGCATAGTTGGTAATAAATATTTGGCGAGATAAAACCGGCTATGCCAGAAAAAGAGATGCGAAATATCGCCGACCTAACGTTACACAAAAGTTTCAAGCTACAAAGCCGAAATATTGTCAACTTCATTTACTTTTCCGTAAATTAAAATTAGGTACCACAAAAAAAAACACCCTTTATACACAAATAAAATGCCAGCTTCCAGTTCACGTTGTCTGGCAATAATTAATGCGTGTAAGAAGCTAAATAATTGGCGTCTAACAAAAGCATAAACAGTTGAAAAACTATAAATTTATTAATTTCACATATACATATATAGGTATATACGAGTATATATTATATACATATGTCTGTAGATTAATAAATCACCATTTGTGAAATTGTCAATTTTGTCTGTTTTCTTGTTTACCGCTACACAGTTTCGTAATTACGTGAATGCTGCACAGTGTCAAGCTGTTAGATTGTTTGATTGGCACGCATAATCAACATCTTACCCCCCCCCATAACTTCCAATCTCGCATCTTTCCCTGATGCTGATGTGCGTTCATTAGTTCGAGGTTGTTGCTTTGAGGGAAGTTGATGACAAACACCGCAACCGCAAAGGTACACCTTAAAGCTGCATATTGACTTTGGCAGACACACAAACACATACATATACGCACACAAGCACAATTATAAGTAGCACAAACTGTGTGAAACGCAAACGCTCGAACAAATTTATTTAAGTTAAATATAGAAGACAGTTGTGATATGAAAGGAAGAAAGCAATTGTTTTCAATTTAACTTCGACTGCGTTAAGAATTTTGACTTAAATACACATATATTCATTGGTAGATATGCATATGTATATAAAATTATAATATATATGTTAAGCTATACTATTTTATATTTAATATATTATTTCTAAGTGAAGCGTGAGTCTTGGAAAATTTATGGTCATTCAATATCAATTAAATTTTACAACAAGACGATTTAATTGAATTATGTCTGAATTCCGATTTGCAATTATGCTTTCATTTAATATATTAAAGATAATGCCAAAAATTTGCAAAGCAAGCAGTGGATATTAAATGTAAGTTATCTAATCTTATAACAGCAATAAAGAGCATAGTATTCGCAGAGTTCACAGAGCTCTGACTTCACACGATAGTTGTGCCTATGTTACGGGAACAGACCCAGCTTCTTACTCGGACTGTCACCTCAGCCGAATTCCGCGAAACGAATTGGGAAACGTCCAATAAACAATATTAGTTATCTCAAGAAGATGTAGAGATTTGCTAATGCGGCAGAGTATCTTCGCATTTCCGACGTTGTGGTCAAAACCTCACACATTGGACGAAGAAACTACCAAAATTTTTCGACAACAACTCTTATCGGAAAAATATTTATATATATTAAATTACATAATAACATTTTCTACGTGTATCAAATAGCTCTAAGTCGTTCTTGTTTATCGAGTTTCTCCTTCCATTTGTAGGTTTTAGTTTAAGCATAAAATTAGGTGTTTAATATAAATGAAAGGATGTATTATTTTAACAAGAAATCTCTTACTCTTGTAAAAAAAAGTGATATATGGAAATCTTTTGTAACGAAAACCCTTTAAATGACATTTTCCGGTAACAAAAACACTATGTTTTGACAAATTTTTGGCATTTTTGTTTTGTATTGAAATATTAGCTTTTCTTTTTTTTTTTTGGAACTATTTTTCTTGTTTTTTTTTTTTGTAATAAAATATGTACATTAGGCGCTTTAGTTACGAATTTGTAAATTTCAGAGTGGCCCGTGAAAAATTGTAATTTCGACAAATTTTTCAAACTATGTGTCCCACGTTTACAGCTAGCGCAGTAAGCTTTTTTCCACGCGTGCAGCGTGAGAAGTAATGGCATACGGTATAATATACACGTAAAAATATAGTTTTTTGTTTTTAAGTATACTCATACATAATAAAAAAAGCTGCTCATTTTTTTCGCTTGTCAACTATTACTTAACCCTAGAGAAAAATTACTATTATAAATTCATTATCACCATTAGTGTTAAACACTAAACACAAATCAGTCAAATTAAATTTCAAATTTTCATCAAAACTTCTAATTGAAATTTATGACGACATTAACACTAAAGCAGCTAATAGGGCTTTAGCTAAAAACCATTAAACCGAACAAACCACTAAATCAATGCAAATTACGCAACAGTAGTTGTTGTACGAGTTCACGAGCACACAAAACACAAGCAGAGGTCAAACAAAGCAAGTAGCGAACGAAGAAGCAGCAGCAGCAACAATAACAACAATAAACCAAGCAACGGCAACGCGACCAGCAAGCAGTACAAAGTAGCAATACGGCATTGTGGTTGTTATCAGCAGCAGCATCCTTGTCAACATAAACGTCAGCTACCGAATTAATCTTCGCCACAACAAGCACACTCTTCAATCGTGCCACCTACTTAAGCTACAGCCGGCTTCAATATTTAATCTGCACAAATGTTTTCGTTATCCTTTAACATTTGCAATCGTCATGTTTTTGGTGAACTGAAATACAGTTTGGTGCTTTGCATTCATGCTCGAGTTAATAATATTATCAACGGAAGTACACAAAGTTTAACCAAAAGCATAGTATTATGAACAAAAACACACATACATGTATACATTGTTAAGGAGTAACAAGTCTTCCGTGCGATTTTAATACCAAAAGATAACCGTACGCTAACATAAAGCTGTGCGAAGTAGCTTAAAAGCTACTGGCAACATTTTTACCGTTAAAAAAATATGTATAGCAAACTTTTGCCTATACTGCCAGTTATGGCTGCTGCTTAAGCAAATACCAGAATTCACAAATCTTCGCTCATAGATATTGTTTGTGGCTACCTGCTTCTCTGCTTAAAAGCCTACGTTCTTGTTGAATTTTTTTCTTTATTTTTTTGCATTATTTTTTTTTTGTGAAATGTACCTATATATGCATTCTTAGTATTGTGCAATTTTTTGCTTGAAGTGCTATCTAACTCCTTTGTTATCCTGCATTTCGGTATAGGCAAGATTTTTTACATTTCTCTTGCTCTCTTCTACCAAGCAGAAATCAAAAACAAACATCACCATCAAAGCACAGACAGTCCTGTAGGCAATCAGGTAGCTTTGTAGGGCATACAGGCAAACATATACATTTGTATATTAACATCATTGCCAGCCTGGGTAATCCGAAAATTCTCCTGAGGTCATTTTGATTGTTGTATTGTGTGCATTAAGGACTTATGTATGCATTGTGTGACACGAAACAAAGGCCCAACGGACACTGCGCTCTGTGTTCATATATGTGTGTGTGTGTGTTTGTCACTTTGACACAGCGCCGTTATGAGTCGAGTGCAGATATCAACAAGTCTGCCTGCAGACGGATGTGCAAAATCCATAGCAATTAAAAAATTTTAATTCCCTGCAGATGCAGTGGAATCTGGCTTTTAAAATGGCGATTTTGTGTAGTTAATGGGATAAATAGAGAATGAACTAGGAAATAGTAGAAGGCTTTTGGAAAAGAGAAATAAAATACGAGCTGGAGACCGTAAGCCACCAATTTGTAACATATTTGGGAACAATGACAATGCAGTACAAGGACTACAAACTTTTTGTTTCACAAAAGCATTTTGAATAACATAAGTGATTTAAATTGGACATTAGGAAAATAAATGTGCACCAAAGGCATTAGCATGTAATAAACTACAGCGCTCCATCCAACCGATTGATCGAAGCTATAGACTTGTTGGCAAAAAACAGTTCCGGCTAGAGCCAACAGAAATTTCTTTGAACAGCAGCGGCCAAAATTTGAGGCCAGGATTCCTGCATTAACTAAATAACTAGATGTTCTTTATAGCTAAAATATCCTCCTCTGAGAGTACTGTAGATATTCCATTCTAGAAGAGAAATAATCTCAGAGCACACGAAATCCATTCTGGAAAAAAACGATCACTAAAAACTATAATTTTTTTTATTACTGTATTAAAATTATTTTGAAGAAACTACTTGTACTCTAACGAGAAAATACAAGTGCAATCTACGGATGGATCGTAAGATCGCAGAAAATTTGACTGTGTGTCGTTCATCCTCTTAAGGGGTTATATTCACTTGTGCATATACAAATATTTGGGAATATTCACCAAAAACTTGAAGTTGATTCGGCAGATAGTTTCGGAAATATGAGCGTATTTGTGAGAATTTTTAACTTATGTAGTTTAATCGGCTCCAAAACTGTAAACGCGTTTTTCTTTAAAGTTTTCAGAGTTGCTAAGGAAAAACTTTTGCAAAACGTCTGAACCGAGACCAGTTTTTGAGATATTGGGCAGAAATCTTGCGCACGTCCTCTTCTCACCAAGAAGCTGCTCATTTGACGGAACCACCGATATCAGATTATAGCATATAGCTGTCATACAAACTGAACGATCGGCATCAAGTGCTTGTATGGAAAAATATTACATTTGACAGGGTATCTTCAAAAAACTTGACAGAGATTATTACTCAAAGCATTACTAAAATATCTGAAGGTATTGTTGAAATCGGACTACTATAGCATATAGCTGCTATACAACTTATCGATCCAACTCAAGTCCTTGTATGCTAAACTCTTATATTTATCAGGTATCTTAACGAAATTCAACAGGGACTATTACTTAAGACATCGCTACAATCTTCGAAGAAATTGATCAGATCGGACTATTATAGCATATAGCTGCCATAGAAAGTGACTGCTCAAACTCAAGTCTATGAAATGTATGAAAAATGCTCTTATTTATCAAGGTATCGTCATGAAATATGACGTAGATTATTATCCTTGGCATTGCTACGATTTCCGAACATAATGTTTAGATCGAATCCACTACAGCTTATAGCTGCCGTCCAAACTAAACGATCAAAATCAGAATAAAGATATTTGTATACCCTTTTATGCTATAACTATTAATGTTTTTTTTTGTTCGATAGTAATTTCGATTTTGAAGTTTTTACAGAAACGCCTTTTTCAGAAGCCGCCATTTTGTCAAAAATCAAAATTTTTTACTAGTCCTGGAGTTCGTCTACGGATTCAAGAGAACTAAAAAATTTTAAAAAATAATCGCCAATTACTGCAATACATTAAGTTCTGTAAATGTTATTTTTATTTATTAAAAAACAAAAAAATTACGAAAATCGCGTTTTTTCTGCCTTGCAAGTGGATTCCAGATGAGGCAGTAGACAATTTAAGAAGTTGATGACTCACTGCTTTCAATAAAATAAAATAATAGTATATAAATACTACAACAGACTTGGTTCTCATGAAGTGAACGAGAGAGCGAAATAATTTTAGTCATCTCTTTCGACTTCGATAGAGTTATGGGAGAAGCGTCTTTGTTACGAGTTACATTTAGATTTAATTTGGTAGGTTCCAACGAATTAAAGAGAGGAAAATAAAATTGACGTTATCTAATTGAACTTATTGCTCCTGTATGGATATTTCCGATGGAAGTAATTTTACTGGATTAAGCTATATATGATTTAAAGCTTAAATTTCTTGCTGTTCTATTTCTAATATTTATGATTTGGATTTTCACTAAGCTGCTCGATTACATTGCCAATTGCTCAGCTCGCTGATAAGGCGAGTAAACTAAATTTTCAATAAATAAATTTTTAAAAAAGGGTGTTAAATGCCAACACATAATTTAGCGGAGTTAAAATTATTCCTTTTTTCTTGTAATAATTACTCTTATTTATTTTCATTGCAGAAATTTTTTTATTGATAGAATTAAAATTTCATAGCCTTTAATTAGAATGTGTGTCAGCAAAAAAGAAGTTGAAATATTGTTCGGAAACTTTTTCAAACAACAATAAAAAATTAGAAAAAAATTAAAGGAAGTCAGAATATTATAAATATAACTCCTAACTGCTCACCAGGCGATAAGCGTATTTATATTTTGTACACGTAAACTCAAAAGAGAGTTGGGAAAAAAGTTCCGACACACACAGATTTTGACAGTTGAGCGCAGCTGTGTGGCAGCGAGTTAACTTTTGTATTGGAAATGAAAAACATCCTCTGTAATATGTGTGCAATTCTCAGCTGCAAATCTGCAACGACTTTTACCTTTTGCTGTTGATCGAAATTTTGCTTATCTCTTTTACATTTCACTTTTTGGCATTTAATGCCCAAACACTCTGCATACAATTGCGTTAAACGCACAAAAAGGTGCCACTACAGCAGAGAGTAGCTTTTAATGAACAAACAATTGGAAAAAACTATAAAAAAAATATATACACAAACAACAAAAACACACAGATTGGGCAAAAGTGCGCACACAAAATTATTATGCATTTGAAAAAGCTGAAATCGGCAGCGAAATTTCGCCCAAAAAAGTATGCGAACAGCAAAAAACTTTTCCAATTAAGATTTATAAAACCGTAAAACGAACAACAAAATCAGAGCGAGTTGCAACATTTTGTATCTCTCGCCATTATTAACACTTTTTGTGTTCATTACAGAGTTATATTGCGGAAGCAAGGAGGGGTAGAGTTGCCATTACATTTGTTGCAGGCGAGATTGTAAAACTATGAACAACTTCTCCATTTTGTGGCAATAGAAGTTGCATTGAATTGCAATGGCAGCAGAAAATAATAGTGGGGATACTACTGCCTTATCTCTTTGGGGTTCAAATCTGTGTGAGTTTGTTTGTGCGGTGATGCCGGGACCTGCTGATTTTCAAATCATGCTGCTGCAGAGTATAGTAGTATTGTTCACCTAACGGTTGTTTGAATCACCTAAAACTAATCGAGATAGATATAGAGTTATACATACAAATACCATATATAAATGATCAGGATGACAAAACTTGTTGAAATCCGGGTTTTTTAACTACTAAAATTGCGATAATTAAATAAATAAAAGTGTCAAAGACAGACTCTCCAGTATACAAATCAAGAACTAATTAATATTTCAGTATTAAACTTGCACAAATAGGGGACCCCAGTGCCTATAGCTAACTTTTTACCTAATATATCGGTTAATGTGTGAGATTTTATTATTACTAAAATTCCGAGAGAATCCTCTTCTGACAATAGAATGTCAGTTTGGTAAAAATGACTTGAATCGGGTCAATATTTCCCATAGCCCCTTTATACCAAATAGAAATATTTTCGAACTACCGACTGACTTTATACTGCATTTATCGGCCTTGTATAACGTAATGTGATTCTCGCACCTCATGTCAAGCTCACTGCCAGCCGGCTCTGTAAAAGAAAAGCAGGCGCCGCCAGGCCAGTGCTTATGTGACTTTCGCACATTAATGCGATTTGATTTGAAGTCACAAGCTGACTTCGGAGGAAGCTGGCTGCCAGCTGATATATAAATAAAGCAGGCACCGTGCCTGGGCAGTGCTTATGTGACTTTCGCGCACGTCGATGTGATTTGATTTGGAAGTCAACAGGTGACTTCAGAACTAATTGACCCCAAATGTAAACAAATGCTGTTGCCTTGCCTAAATGTAAACAAAGGTTGTGGACTTGGTTAAATGTTAAAGAAAAAAGGCTGACCGTATAAAATATAAACAAAAAGGTCATTGACCTTATAACGTAAACAAAAGTTGTGGACTTGGCTAAATATAAACAGAAGGGTCATTGACCTTATAAAAGGTAAACAAAGGGGTCATTGACCTCGTAATGTAAACAAAGGTTGTTGACTTGACTAAATGTAAACTGTTGTTATTTTTCTCACTACTACAAACGTCTTTCAAGTTTTGTACTACAATACGCTGAAATTGAATATTTTTCGATCAAACAACTAAATACAAAATATAATATGACAATATGTGAAAAAATCGTTCAAAATGCCGACGCGAACTATTACAATCATGATAAATATGCAAAAGCAAAAGAACTTACAGGCTTTGTATAAAAACTAGACAAACAACATACCTGTCTTGCCAGCATGTGCAAGTAAATGCATACAAATTGCTTGATGGCGGCGAAAAAATCACACTAAACTTCTGCTACCGTTACTTAGACGCATACTTTAGCGGTATGTTGCCGATGCAAAAGCGGGCATGTTAGAAATTGCAAAATCATATTGTGGGCAAATAAAATTTATAAAATATTTTCAGGCGACATAATCACTATATATTGCGCATATATGTATTTGTGGCAAGCAAAACTGTGAACTATGTTAGATATATACATAGGTACATAGATACGCGCCAATAAATCGTTGCATATGCAAAGGTGCTCAGTGAAAGCTGTTTCCATATTGGAGGCACAACGCATAAAAATCCACAGCTCCACGTATAAAGCACAAACGTAAACATACATATAATAAAATATTGCTTGTCACTAACATATTTTGCACGTTCGCTGTTATTCCACCACTGTTGCATAAATATGCGTCCATGAAAACGTGCTTATGCATGCCGGTGCTTCTAATATATACCCATGTGAAGGCTAAGTACTTGTGTATCTGAATTGAAGAAGACTACCTTCTGTTGCACATATGTTTGCTTTCACGTGTCATTTGAACTCGAAAGTTCTGAATATAATTTTTTTTTATGCTGAACTTGTGAAACACTAGTATAATTTAAATGGTGGCACTTGCACAATGTAAGGATAATTCATTAATTCAAGCAAAAGAAAATGCTGCTTTTATAAAAAAGCGCACTAAAATATTATAAAATCTTTCAAAAACTTTGTTGTTGAAAGCGAATTGTTTTTACAAATATGAAACTATTAAAACTTCACTGGAAATCGCAAAAGACTTCAGCAGCTCATAATCCATAAGGACCAACCATGCAAGCAACACTTTTACATTTATGGATTTATTTCACATTTATGGAGAGCATACTAGATATCACCCAACACACTTTTCGTTTAAGGATATATCAAAATTTTCAAAAATAATTCTTTATTTCCTATCATGTAACGCAGAAAATAGATAGGAAATTATATTTCCTGCCTTACTTGTGTTACTGTTTTTCATATCTACTCACTTTATAGCTGAAACATGCTACAACTGTGCATACATGACACTCAAAGACACACATACACTCACAAAAACCATATTGATGCTGCTTTATAGCACACAGCAGTGACACTACTCCACTCAACTACATACGGAACGTCCACTTTTGCCAGTTGTTACTGTCCACAAGCTTCTCATTCCACAGCAGCTGCTGGTTGCTGCTCATTTCAAGTCCAATTGAATTTCTGTTTGTACTAGAGATGACAACTGCCAACTTCATAGCAGCGAAGTGGCTCTCAACGGACAGCATTGCTGGCATTTCAGGCATTGCAAGCAACGGAGTTCGAAGGTTGCTAGTTAAATGTAAACAAGAAAATTTTAATTTCATTTTCTGATAAGGTTGAGTAAGCAGCTTTTGCTGCATATTTCAGTGTAAGCTATGACTTTCCGTTTGTTAAATAGATTAATAAAATTTTCAAATATCTGGGTGACGATTCTGTATTTTGCACGGTCATTTGTCAAATGTTACTTTCACTTGACATATGTCAAATTTTCAATTAATTTTACTTTATAAACAAACTATTGACTATATATACTATTATTTAGAGCTAGTGTATTAATAAATATGCAGTCTAATGAAGTATACAGTATCTGGCATATGTCACCTGTCACCTGTCATATATCAATATCGAATGCCATAACTCCTCAAAGATTTAGTTACTGAGAATTGTAGTTAAAAACTTATATTTATACGAAATCCAATCCGTATACATATATTTATTAGCCACAATTGATATTTATATAGAAATATTGATAATTTTTATACAACAAGTACAAATGAGTTTAAAGTATACTTTTATTGAAGTTTTAATAATTTTTAAACCTCTATAAGATTGTTTTGCATCCCAAACAACACAGTGTACCTTTATCAATGTCAATTTAAAAGGCTGAAAATTTAATAAGCTCACCTATCAGTAACCGGAGCAAGCCACAGACGCAAACACCAACACACACACACATACGTAGCACCCAAAGGATGTACTATAAATTGCAACGCGAGTGTACAAAACGCGATAAGACAGAAACGAATATTGGTTGACCGCGAACAGCATGCCACAAAAACGGAATTAAAATACGACAACAGCACATACGAATTAAAAATGAAATAAAAAACGCGCATAGTATAAAAATATGCAATGGGAGCGCTGCTTATACACGCTTTATGTTGTGCCATAGCCGGAGGGTGTGCATGTTTGCTGCTGACCAACATAACGAACAATGCACAACAACAAAGATATGGAAGCGCAACATAACAGCATTACAAAAACACTTGGGCGATGCTATGACATAATGTTGGTGTTGTCTATTGTGCTCTGATAAAATGGAATACATGCTTTTTCACACCCTATGCAGCCTCTGCAATCGACAAAGGAAAGTGTTATGCAATGAATATGGTAAATGGTGAAGTGGAAAAAATGGAAAAAATGGAAAAAATGTAGTGTCTATTGACGAGACTGGTGCAAAAGGTGCTTAAATAAAAATGTTTGCTACGGACTTAGTTACATTTTCTATAGTTGGTTGCAGCTTATGTGGTTTTTATGCCAACTACGAGGACATATGGTCGCACTCAAACAGCGGCAATTACGCGTAAGTGTGTCTGTCGGCGAAAGCGCACCTAGGCGTATGAGTAACATATGGAATTGTAAGCAAACTAGTGAAAATGTTTTTTACAACACGCCAATGTACGCTTTGGTGAGTAGACTGGTGGTGAGTATGAGTTAACGATAGATAGGCATACATGGCTACAGAAACATAAAAAACGGCGTCCTTGCATTTGAGCGTCAAGTTTGCACAGCAAATGGATTTAACGACATAACATGGGTACGAATGGCTTTTCAATTAATGCGACGCGAACTCAACGAAAAAAATAATAGAAATAAAAAGTGGTTTATTGCATTCAGACACCCATTGAGCCGCGGGCGCTATTGGTGCTTAATAGTTTTCGTCGAATGCAAAGCAAATGGGACCGGGTACTATGAGTGATGGGCGTTTGAGTTATTATCGTAAGCTTGCATGGTAGATAACTATAGCCAGCTCAAGGAGTGTATTAAACTTTTAAACGTGTGGGAAATAATTGCAAAAAAATACAAGAAAAACTTTAACTTCGTCTGTACCGAAGCTGTAATAGCCTTCACAGATGCATGGCCTATAGCATAAAAGAATATAAAAAGACCTTTATCTGGGTTGTCATTAGTCAATTTGTATGGGAACCACGTGCTGTAGTGGTCCGGTCTGAACAATACTTTCGGAGATTGTAACGTTACCTTGGACAGTAAATTATAACAAATTTTATGAAGATAATTTCTCAAATAAAAAAGTTTTCCATAGAAGAACTTGATTTTGTACAGTCAATGGTAATTTTTATGGAAGCTATATGCTATAGTGGTCCGATCACAAAAATATGTTGCAAAATTATATCACTGCTTTAGATAATGATCGATGCCAAATTTTGTAAAGATATCTTGTAAAATAAAAAAGTTTTCCATAAAAGGGTTTGACTTTGATCGCTCAGTTTGTATGGCAGCTATATGCTATAATGGTCCGATATCGGCAATACCGATAAATAAGCAGCTTCTTAGGAAGCAAAGGTTGCGTACAAATTTTTAGATTAATATCTCAAACGCTGCGGGTATATCCAGACAGATAGACGGACAGTTGGACACTATATACTTTATAGGGTTGCCGACGTTACCTTCTGGGTCTTGAAAACCTCGTGAAAAACTTAATATAACCTAGTCAAGACATAAATAAGGGTCAATTAATGCTAAAAAAGGGCGAATATACGCTAAGCAGACAAACAAATTTTCAGCAATTGGACTCTTCTAAATTCTATTCAGAGAAATAATTTTTTTTTACATATTTCGCATACACTCATAACCTCAACCGAAAATGAAATATATAACGTAAAAATTCATAATTGAATTCTTGTACCCTACAATATACATACATATTTTTTATGCCCGAACTGTCATTGCACAATTTTACTCCAACACTTTTAATATCATAACAATAATAGTAACAAGCCTATATTACGCCTGTCAAACAATTATGACAATTTTGACAGTCGGCTTGTCATATACAACGACATACACTCAAAATAAACGCCTTTCTAATGCCAGCATGAGTAATGAAAAGTGATTACACATACCTAAGTACATATACATGGTAAATGTGCATACCAAGCACACATATGCACGTCCAATGACATAAAAAGGAAATTACACACGCATACGAGTTGATGGAAAAATAAACAACGCACACATATACCACAACAGTAATGTATGAACTTGTAAATACATATATGGTACATTTCAAAAATTTCATCTTCGATTGTCAGCAGCTGCCACAGTGGCAATGAAAGCAGAGAGTTGTGGTTAACAGCACAAGCACATACAGCGATGAGGGTGTGACAACTGACAGCAGGATGGCTGGAAATTGCGGAAGGCGGGAGAATGAAAAGTGTGTGTGTGCGTGTGAAATTATTTATACTCACAGCTTTTAGAAAACTAATATTCATATCAAGCACATTTGAGTGCAGAATTCTTACATATTTACACATGCATGTGTGTGTGTGTGTTGCTGTGCGTTTGTTTATTAATAGTCAAAATTGGATTTATACTTTTGCCAGCTTTCTTGATTTGCTTGTCCGCATACAATTCCAAATACTTTGCTCTCTACTAAATTCAATAATTTTGTTTAGATGCGCACACATAAACTCACTCTGTACATTAGTACATATGTACAATTCCTTTTGCAATATTAACTTTATCAAATTCTCAAAGCAATGCATGTGAATGCAAATAAAAGCTTCTGCAAATATTGCTTGTTTGATTATATGTTTGAATTTTACTTTATTACTGAAATATTGTGCAATGCTTGTAGAACAAAGTCTGAAAGAGACATAACGAATGCTTTATTGGCAGATTATAAATAAAATTTTATATAACAATCAGTTAGAAAAAAAATTTTTTTTTAATGTAACTATATTCATATATTGATTAAATCAAAATGAGCAAAACAATAACATTTTTATTCATATTTGCATTAAAAACCTGCTTCCATCTAAAATTATTATTCAAAATAAAAATTTAAGCAAGAAAAACGTTAACTTCAGTTACACCGAAGCTTTACTAACCTTCGCGAAAAAAAAATTTCATACAAGAACTTGATTTTGAACTTGATCGCTCAGCTTGTATGGCAGCTATATGCTATAGTAGTCCGCTCTAAAAATTTTGTACAAAGATTATTGCGTTGCCTTGTACAATACTCTTTGTCCAATATCGTTAAGATATCTAGTCAAATAAAAAAGTTTTCCATACAAAAACTTGATTTTGATCATTCAGTTTGTATGACAGCTACTATATGTTATAGTAGTCCAATATTTGCGGTTCCAAAAAATGGGTAGCATCTCGGGGAGAAAATGATGTGTGCAAAATTTCAGATCGATATCTCAAAAATGAGGGTACAAGTTCCCATATATACAGACACACAGACTGAGATGGACGGAATTATGCAAAAGGCCCGTGAAGATGAAATTGCTGCAAGACAAAATTAGGACGTCCTCATAAAGGAATTCATATAAACGAGCATTAATGTATATAATACCAGAAAAAAAAATTTTAAATAAAAAAAAACAAATATATAAAAAAAAAATTAAAAATAAAAAAAATATATATAAAAAAAAATTAAAAATAAGAAAAATAAATATATAAAAAAAATTTAAAATAAAAAAATAAATATATAAAAAAAATTAAAAATAAAAAAAATAAATATATAAAATAAATTAAAAATAAAAAAAATATATGTATAAAAAAATTAAAACAAAAAAACACACGGAAATGGTTAAATCGACTAAGTTTGTCCGCTGATCCTTGGTATATATATTTCGTGCCAAATTAATATACCTTGTTCAGGGTAATAATAAGTGTATACTTACACAAGTTTACAAACTATTTATTATAATTAATCAGTTGAGAAGTACAAAAATATGATATGTGATGAACAAAATAAGCTACACCCAAAAATAAGTTGAAACAAGTTCTAAGAAAATCAAATCAACACACATAATATCAGATCTATGTTGCGTTACAAACTCGGAACATTAAGACGTTTAGCCTTAACTTAAAGTTTATCACGCAAAAAAAACAATATATGTCTCTATTTAATTAATTAACAGTTTATATTTACTTCTATATTTTAATTTTTTGCATAAATATCAAATGTGCGTATATTTGAGAATATTCTCCGAAAATTTGAAGTTGATCCAGCTAATAAATAGTTTCGGATATATAAGCATATTTCAAAAGATGTTTAACTTGTAATCTTTTCCCAAAACTTTAAATGCGTTTTTCTCGAAACGGTGTTTTCAGAGGCGCTGAGAAAAATTTTTCGAAAATGGCTTGAACGATGGACAGATCGACCTGAAATTTTTACACGAACTTCTTAGATAGATTTTTCGGGTAATTATAAAAGGGATATGATTTTTGATAATAATTACGGTTTTTAAGTGTGTGAAGTGTAAATTTTCTCACAAAAATTACTTTGATTTGAGAAACCACCAACTTTAACCGTATTATTTTTTGTCTTTGGATTTGAGCTAGTTTTAAGCAAAAAAATCTTACTTACTACCAGACACCGATTTTCAGAGGTCCTCCTGCAGATCGGCTATGGGATCAAGGAGATCCAAAATTTTTCAAAAATTAATCGCTGATTATTTTGCACATTAAATACTGTAAATGTACATTCTTTTTTATTTATTTATGAAATCATATGTCTCTTAAAAAAATCACAACAAAAACATTTTTTGGATTTTGAATTGATTTTAATTGGAGTTAATTAAGTATTCATTCAATTTTTGTTCAATTTCATTTACAATACACCGAAATTTGTTGAAGAAAATGTTTTTTGAAAGAAAGTTTTTAAGCAAAGAACTTTTTCGGAATTATGAACTGCAAACTTCAGTGATTTAATTAACAATTCAGTTGTATTAGCCTTCAATTCACAATCTTCTACCAATTATATGGAATAAACAGAAACTCATCATTATAATAAAATATTTTTTGTTACTGTACCAAAAGAATAATATTTTATGAACATTCGTTCCAGCAAATTTTTTGTCCACTTTTGACGTGCGCATAAATTTCTATGGCTAGGAAATTAATGGCACACACGTTAATGAAAAACACGCTCATATTTTCCTAACACAAAAGCTTACGGAATGATGACCGACAGTCCTTGATGCGCTTGAATGGCGAAAGCATAGAAAAACATGAAAACCAAAGTTAGCAGCCAAAACTAACCAAAAACCAAACCGAGCCAAACTAAACAAAAGTTCATCGCAAACAAAGGCGCAAATGTGAGCAGCAAAGAAAGCATAAAGCCAATGTAAAGTGTACAACAACAGCCACCACCACGGCCTAGGAAATGCCAGCGATATGGACACGCATGCCTGTCCGGCGACAACACAAAACTTTGTCCGGCCATAACGGCAACACACACACACAACAGTAAGTGGCACACACGAACGTTGTGTCCCCATCAATGATAGCACGGTCAATAGCTAAGTACGCTCCTTGTCAGCGCTTCGGTATGGACACTCAGGTATTTGTGTAAGTGTGTGTGTGTGGAAGGTAAAGTACTAGCATTATTTGTACTCATAATTTTATTCAATACCATTAATTGGTTGAGGGACAATTTTAATAAATGATCAAATTACAAACAACCATCATGCCATCGTCTTCTGCATGCGAGCAACAACAACAAGAACAACAGCGCAACAATTGCCAACAGTAAGGCATCAGCACTGACGCATAATGATGGCGCTCAATCGGAGTGTGGCCAAAGAGTTCCATTGTTTATCTTATTCTATGGTTGCAAGTGATTGTTGTTGGCTCGACGGAACGTACTGGGTGCCAGGATAGCTACATACAAAGCATACATTCGCCGCAGCTGTCAACAGAATGACTGGGCTGCTTGCATGCTGATAACTTTAGTGGGAAAATGAACAGCCTTTTCATACAACGGTGCACGGCGCACACACACAGACGCACACTTTACCGCACGACCATTATGGGATTGTACATGGCGAACGCTTTATATGCGCAGGCACGATAAATAATTTATAGTCTATGCATACTTGTGTGCTCTTCACTTTGCCATTATTATTGTGTGCTGCAATAAACTATTTAAAAATGATGAAATTATAAAGTGAGTCAACAATTTCGTTAAGAATACCTAGATACAAGTTTGTAGAGTCTTTAGTTTGTCGTGAGTTTTGCTTATACTTTATAATAAAACATTTTCAATTTATAAATTCGAAATTTCAATTAAAATAAATGGATTTTCGTATAAGTAGAGCAGTACTTTCCGGCAATCAATAAAAGCTCTATTGAAAGAGCTCGTGCTGACAAGGGTTTAAATGTTTTAATGTGGAGTCAAAATTTTAGCACTAAGACTTTAATACATTTCTTAGTAATTTCCGGGGTAGCATTTAATTGGTAAGCAAGAGAATGACAGAGAAAAGTCTTATAGATCTAGAATGAGTCTCTAAAGAGTCCATCAAGTTGTCTTATCTCTTCAGTTTGTTCAACTTTGATTTTTAGATAAAAGCAAGTTTTAAAGTGTCCGAAGAATTTTTGAGGTTATGTTTATATGTATAAACCCGGCTTCACTATAAGTAGAATGAGAATAGGTGGAAACTCCGCTGTCTTATATCGTTGTTCGACTATAGATAACGTGACCAAAGCCAAAGCAAGTCAAGTTTTTGTATTTTCATAGTTGTAATATCTTCATGGCCTCGTGTAAATAATTATATTAGGTAAAGTAAAAAGTTCGTTCGGTTTTTTATTGATTTTTCAAAGGATGATAACTTTGTGTACATTTGTCCGATTTAAATCAAATATGCGCCGTTTTGCTCGTAAACTTGTTGCCAACGAGACGCCAACTTCAATATACCCCTCTCGTAGAAGACTGCGTCCCTATTGCCAAAAAACTTGGAGAGCCAATTTTCACAGGCCTCTCTTGAGGCCAACTTCTCACCATTAAGCGCGTTCGCCATGGACAGGAAAAGATGGAGATCACTTGCTGCCAGGTCCGGACTATAAGGTGGGTGCATAAGAACATCCTATCCGAGCTCCAGGAGCTTCTGGCGAGTCACCAAAGACGTGTGTGGCCTGGCGTTGTCCTGATGGAACACAATTCGGCCTCTGTTGATCAAATATGTCCTCTTCTGGATGAGTGCTGCATTCAAGTGGTCCAGTTGTTGGCAGTAGAGGGCCGAATTGAGCGTTGGCCATAGGGGAGCAGCTCGCAGTAGATGATTCCTTGCCCATCCCACCAAACACACAGCAAAACCTTCCTGGCCGTCAATCAGGTCTTGGCCACCATCTAGGCCGCTTCCCCGAGCTTCGAACACGACCGTTTGCGCTCGATGTTGTCATAAGTGACCCATTTTTCATCGCCAGTCACAATCCGCTTCAGAAACGGGTCGATTTTGTTGCGATTCTGCAGCGATTTGCAGATGGAAATTCGGTCCATCATGTTTTTTGCGTTATTTTCATGATTTTATCGCAATTTTCGACGACAGGCCTCCGCGTGGTGCATCTTTGACATCGAAATTACCGGAACGGAACCTAGCAAACCACTTTTGTGCTACACGTTCGTTTACAGTATCGGGCCCATAAATTAAATTAATGTTTTCAGCCGTTTGGCTGCTTTTTCGCTTTGATCGAAGAAAAATTTTAAAATATAGCGCTCACAACGAACTGATTAAATCAATCGAAAAACTGTCAAAGACAAACTTTTAGCGCAAATAAACACGTTTTCAGCGCCGTATAGTATGACAAGATGCGACACGTAACACTAGTACTATGGACAATAACGCCATCTCTTAGATAAAAACCGAACGAACTTTTTACTTGACCTAATATCTCTATTGAGCTCTGAGCCCTCAGCAAGGTTAGCAATTTTTTTAACTGTTCATTACGCAATTGGTGTACACGAGATATAGTCTTACGGCATGCCAATTATAGAAATTTCTTAGAAGAAGCACGGTAGAATCATTCGAACATTTTCGTCTGACTGTCCCACCTTTGCGAGATCAAGCGATTCTCGAACATTCAGACATCCAGTTCAGTTGGATGAAATATAAATAAAGCGTCTAAGCAGATTTTTGTTGGTTTCAAGACGATATTATATTTTTCGATATATCAGATCTAACTATAGGAGTTTTGCTGGCTTCACAAAGGATTCGCTTTAGAAGTACAAGTATGATCATGATGTTGGGAAAAATACCTTCGGCAAAAGAAACAGAAGCTGCTCCTGCATTGCGGAAGAAGAAGAGCCACTCGCTTCGTTCGCAAGTGGCCGCCAAAATATGATGGCACAAATAAAGGGTGTGTGGAAGTAACAGAAGCTAACCTAACTAAGATTTATGATTGGCTTTAAAATAGAGCAAAATTTTTATTAGCAATTTCAAGAATTCACATTTTGTGCATATTTTAAAGCATCTTAGAGATTATGTTAGTATGTTTACTCGAGTATTTGAATTTATGTGATTAGACGCATAAGGTATAGGAAAAACTTCAGCTAAAACACTATTAAATCGACAAAAATCCGCATTGTTCTAATGAAAAAATCGTGTTTGCTACTTTGTCTTTGTCTGCACATGATTTTTTCGCACTAAAATATACACCCAACAACCTACTAGTATACCGTGGAAACTTCAGTCTCGCCCAAATGTCACACCATTGTAGCGCAGCAACTCTGCAAAGCTGCAACAACAATACTTAACACATCTGCAACAGCTTGCATTCTTGATCCCTATCAATTAAACCTGACAACCAATGTGTAGTGTGCAACCCAAAGCTGCACACGAACATAATAAACACGCGAGTTTAAGCCAACATCGCTGTGATGCGCCCGAACGTTGTTGCGCCCCAGCAAAACAACATAGCATAATCCCGTATTCTTAATGCTTCATTTTGCAATTTGTAGCGTTGCGCACAACAATGCTGCTGGCACAAATTAACATCAACAACAACAAAAACTTGTCTATCTCTACCTGTGTGCAGGCGTATGTGTAGCACGGCAAATGCTCTACAAGGGTGGGTTTGCTAAGGTCGTCCGTCATGGACATCCAGCATCATGAGGGCATGTTGCAATTCGCATTAACGTGTTTGAGCTGAAGCGAAAAATTCTAGCAACAGCATCTTACTATTTATTTACGGTGTTGTTGCTTTGACACATTCAATCTTAGCGCCTCAACTTCAAGTGGGAATAATTTAAAGTGCGTAATCGGATTACAAGCTATTGCTGCACAGTGTAGTGACAGCAACGGACGTAACGTAGCGGCAAATGGTGTATAAAGCAACGGGAATCCGGCGATGTGAAATAAAACAGCAAAAACAAAATGGCGGAAAAAATGGCATAACAAAGTCATTTTTCAAATAGTTGTTTGGGCCATTTGTTACGGTCATGTTGTGGTGGAGGTTTGTTTATTCTCCGGTCGTTATTATTTTTAACTTTCCTTGGCGTGTGCTATGAATATTATAAATCGTTGGTTTGTGTATAGAAAAGTTCTTGCCTGCAACTATGTTGCGAAGGCTGCCATTTCTTTTTACTTTTGGTGTCATTATTTCAGTTGCATAAAAAAGAAAAAAGTCATGTGAACGTCTGTTTGACCTCGTGCTTTTACTGGCAAAACTGAGACAAAAATTTATATATTTTTGAATTTGTAAATGAAGGGGAAAAGATTGCATGAAATATGTCATGCTCATAGTAAGCAAAAAGCAAGCAAAGATAGAGCTTAAAATTCTTTAGAGACCGTCAGTATGCACATCATAGTCGTAACAAATTTAAAAAATGTTGCTAATTAACACTAGTGATAATTGGAAACAAAAGTCAGAAGCTTTTTTATAAATTTGAAATATTTTGTAAGCCGTTTGCAAACTGCTCAACTTTTGTAAAAGCAGAAAGTATAATTCATAGATTGCATAAACCTATTGAGAATTCTAAATATGAACTAAAGAACTTAGTGTTTTAAAATGCGGAGAAAACATTTAAAATTTCTGCGCAACAAAGTTCTTATGTTAACAGTTTATGAGTTAAAAATATATATAGGTATGTCTTAAACTGATATAAAAAATACTTGGAGTAATCATTTAGAAAAAGAAAGGGAGCTATGAGAACACTCAGCTCAAACGCCTAACCCGTAATTTTTTAGTTCAAGCATTAAGTAAATTATTAAAGCAAAAGTATTTTCATTTTTTTATTCAGCTTTTTTTTTTAAATTTTGATAAATATCTTTAAAATGAGCTAAGTCGTTCCATACTCAAACCGAGTTGCTGCGAACGGCGCCGAATCTTTATATCTTTACTATTTTAAAATAATTGTTGTGTGCAATAGTATTATTTCAGTGCCCAAAAATTGTCTGTTTTAGGCTGCCCTACTAGGTGTGCCCCTTAACTATTTCCAAGTACTTCAAAATTAGTTTTCCAAGCTTCAATGCTTTCAAATTAAGATATTATGAAGTTCGAAAAAAGTTTTTCAAAAAAAAACTGCATTTTTCACATTAAAGCTACGAACTTTGTTTTCTAATTAACTTTTAAGCTATTTTACTTGCTGCTCTCCACACATTTCGTAATAAGCAAACTTGTAAAAGGCGTTCAATACCATCAAAATACAATATAACAAAATGAAATATTTGCGGTTGACCAAAAACCATAAATAATCACAGAGAAATTGCTGATTGACTGGTGAATGTAACCTCACTTAAAGAAGCACAACTTTAAGTGTTTGATGCTTAACCCGAAATGACCCAGATGCTATGAGAAAGATTATCAAGTTTGTATAAACATAGCCATACAACAAGCAGTATAAGCACAAAGGACACACAAAAGCATATAGAAAATCAGTTCATTACGGCAATATTTCATAAACTGGGCGAAGAGAAAAGTGTGACGCCTACTTTGGTGGGCAAAAAACATGTAATAGTAGAGAAACATGCGTACATTTCACAACACAGCGACTCGAGCAAAAGCTGACAATCAATTTTTGCATGTATGTGTGCACATGTACATACATAGGTATGTGTGTTTTTCAATGATAAATGGTACCCTTTCGTGCTAGAAAACTGTATTAATTGTAAGACATGCAAAAGTGAAGTTGCTGAAGAGGAAAACCACAATGTATATAGCTGTAAACAGTGTTGTAAAACATTTTAGGCATAAAAGTAAACAAACATGCAAATAAGCCCATGTGCGAATAAACAAAATATAGATTAAAAAGTATATATACATACATATACATAGATGTACATATATATGTATATATACACATATATACACAGACAAGTATGTACATATATACGTATTTCTAATGTTACATGTTGTACGATACGTGTTTATCAATGTAATCACTTTAATGTGCCCTGCGGCTTGTTTATTGAAGCATGCCGCATATTGTCTACATTCAGGCGCATAACCTAAATGCTTGTGTAAACAAATTTAATGAAATTCATTTTTAAAATTTTATATCGATATTAAAATATTTTCAATATAGGCGGATATTTGATTTGAAATGTGCAGAAGCACACGCGCCTAAATGTATGCAAAGCAAATATTGTAAATATTTATATTAACTAAATTTGGCAATGGAATTTATATGTATTTATATGAAAGATCAAAGTTCGTGAGATGAAACGTTAGCGTTAGTTTAAAGAGAACAAATAATTGGACAAGGTTTGATATAAAAAATGTTTCTTTCAAGCAGAATCCGCAAGCATTTGACTTTAGCCTGACTAATTAGGGCTTTTTTGAATAAATATGAACTATTTAAACTTAATATTGATAATAAGTTATAACAGAAATTATTTTGAAAAATATAATTGCTTAAAGTTTTCAAATTAACAGAGGAAAAGTAAACTTCAGTGAACTCAAAACATAAAAAATAAAGTTAGATTTTTTTTGAAAAAATAGTTTTGAGACAGCAGAAATCCATAGAAAAAACTTTGAGGGATTGTTATATTTAAAATATACTAACTATTGTGTATTTCAATTATATAAACATGAAACAACAACAATTTCTTCACTATATAACCACTTGCAAATCAGAAAAAACGCGTTTTTTGTATATTTATTTTTTTAAAGAGAAATTTTATTTAATATATATGAACAAAAATAATATGTATTTACAGAATTCAATCCACTTTAATAATCGGCAATTAATTAAGATTTGGGATTTTCTTGATCTCTTAGCCGTTCTCCAGAAAGACCTTGGGAAATAGGTGACTGGCAGTGGGGCAGACTTTTTTGCTTTAAACTATCTCAAATCCCAATTTAAAAAAATTTTATTATTATTATTATAGATGAATATAGATAATGGTCGAAGCACAGTCAAAAGTTAGTTTTTGACAAAATGGCGGCTTCTAAAAAAAAACCATTTTTGTGAACAAATTTACGCTTCAAAATCGCTTAACAAATGTATATTGTTGACAAAAATTGTATTTCTTCGATAATTACCTGACATTACAAATATGTTAAGAAGGTCGTGTAAAATTTCCAGCCATTCGGTCTAGCCACTTTGGCAGACATTTCACTTACCTGCTCTGAAAACAGCGTTTTGAGAAAACTGCGTTTAAAGTTTTGAAAGCCGATTACACTAAGTTAAAAAGTACTTACAAGTACGCTCATATCTCCGCAAATATTTGAATATTTGCCGCATGGGCTAAATTTTTGAATAATATCTTCAAATATACGTACTTTCGATATAGGTATATTTAAAAATTAAATCGATTTTTTGAAATTCGCTTGTGGCTATAACCCCTTAATAATTACGAAAAAAAAATTAAATCTTCAAATTTACTGCATTTTCAATTTAAACGTTTTAGAAAAGAAAAAAATGTTATATGAATAATCGATGAATATGCGAAAAATTATCGATTTTTTGAAATTTGCTCGTGAATGTAACCCCTTAATAATTACGAAAAAAATATTAAATATTCAAATTTTTTGCATTTTCAATTTAAACGATTTTGAAAAGAAAAAAATGTTATATGAATAATCGATAAATATGAGAAAAATTATCGATTTTGAAAATAAAAAGGTTATATGAATAATCGATAAACATGGAGAAAATTATCGATTTTTTTAAATTCGCTTGTGAATATAACCCCTTAATGATTACGAAAAGAAATATTAAATCCTCAAATTTTCTGCATTTTCAATTTAAACGTTTTTGAAAAGAAAAAAATGTTATATGAATAATCGATAAATATGCGAAAAATTATCGATTTTTTGAAATTTGCTTGTGAATGTAACCCCTTAATAATTACGAAAAAAATATTAAATCTTTAAATTTTTTGCATTTTCAATTTAAACGTTTTTGAAAAGAAAAAAATGTTATATGAATAATCGATAAATATGCGAAAAATTATCGATTTTTTGAAATTTGCTTGTGAATGTAACCCCTTAATGATTACGAAAAGAAATATTAAATCCTCAAATTTTCTGCATTTTCAATTTAAACGTTTTTGAAAAGAAAAAAATGTTATATGAATAATCGATAAATATGCGAAAAATTATCGATTTTTTTAAATTCGCTTGTGAATGTAACCCCCTAATAATTACGAAAAAAAATATTAAATCCTCAAATTTTCTGCATTTTCAATTTAAACGTTTTTGAAAAGAAAAAAATGTTATATGAATAATCGATAAATATGCGAAAAATTATCGATTTTTTGAAATTTGCTTGTGAATGTAACCCCTTAATAATTACGAAAAAAATATTAAATCTTTAAATTTTTTGCATTTTCAATTTAAACGATTTTGAAAAGAAAAAAATGTTATATGAATAATCGATAAATATGAGAAAAATTATCGATTTTTTTTAATTCGCTTGTGAATGTAACCCCTTAATGATTACGAAAAGAAATATTAAATCCTCAAATTTTCTGCAATCGTCAATTTAAACGATTTTGAAAAGAAAATATATTTATATGTATATAAGCATTAACAAAATTAATTTTTGAGCACCTTATGATAATCCTCACTTTTCATTTTAATACTCAGATGTAGGCTTCAACAATGTCACAATGTCCTTCAGCACATTAAAGAAATTTTTTTAAAGCCACTTCCTTCATAGCTTGTCATGAAATGAGCAGCAATAATGATACCGAAAGCAATGTTGCACATTTCAAGGCAGCAACAATTCATAAAAATCACAGCGCCTACATCCAAATTACTGCAAACAAATTAAATTAAATTTACCAAAAATGACATTTATCTTGTACGGACATAATAACAACAAATAAGTGGCAATAAAAAATAAGTAAGTGAGCAAAACACAGAAACGGTCTAAAGGCCGCAGGATATATTTACAACTTCAGCTAAATGTTGCTACTAAACGTGAAGTGATTGTTGTGGCTTGAACGCGGGCTAACGCTATACATAAACATATAAACAGTGCAAGTAAGACGTCAGCCAAGCAAGCCGTCAAATTCTCGCTCACCCAACAGCGCTTCATTTGTTCATTTCTATTAACTTTTTTCTTTTCATTTCATTTATTTTTTTTTCATATATTTTCCAGTTCTCATTTGTCGGCTGCGAATTGCACGCGTAATTTAATGTTGCACAGCTACTTAACGGCGGTTCGTTGTTGCTGCCGCACAGCGGTTGTGACAGCCAATTTTATGTTTTAACGAAATTTTGGCAAAAAATTACGCAGAAATGCGAAAATAACATAGCTGAAGAGTAGCTAATAACACTACGCACGCATACACATGCATATTTACACACATATATACAGACAGCGATTACAGTAGCAACGTCAATTTGCCTGCCGGTTTGGTTCTTATTTTGTGGCAGACAACTACTGCCTCGGTTTGGCAGTGCGGTGTGTTGGGTACATTGTTCCTCTGTGGTGGCGTTGAGGTTTATATGTTCTCTGCGGCTTCCTGTTGATTGTGTGGCGGCTGCGCTTGTCACTCACATTACACTGCCGCGTTGCCGTGGCGGACAGCACGAAATGTGCAAAGCAAAGATGTGCAATGGCAAAAAGTAGTGGAAATAATAAAATAACGCACAGTTAACGAAAGATATACGTAAATACTCATATAATGAGGTAGCGCGCATTACTCAGCTCTGTATGCCTTTTCACGCTTAACGTTACTTGCTGCGTTAATATTGCTGTTGCTGACAATGATGATGTTGGTGTTGTGCGGCCACTAACGTCATTTAGCGCTCACCACTCACCACGTTAATGCATTATGTCTTTAGAGTGTATTTAAAATTGTAATGAGTCATGAGAGAAATTAAAAAATATATTTTGTATCAAGTTTAAATATATATAAAGTGAATGCATAATTTTTGCATGGTTTTTGCATGCACGAAATGAAGCAAACAATGTGAAAAGTAAGTTATGCCACACGCGCCTTCGGTAATATTCAGTGGAAACTTATTTGTAAATAATTGCGTATACGCCATGGCGTATCGATTTTTTAATTAATAAAATAAACGTCATTAATATCAGCAATGAAGCGATTTTCGCTGGTGATATACAATACTATATTTTATGATGAAATATTGTATAACAGCGAGCAGCATACTGACGGTGTTCAAGTGTATGCCTCTTAGGCATAAAGCTGTTCTATAAGCATGCTGAAATTTACGTTTCTCTATTGTGGCTAACGTATTGAAATAAGCGATATATGCGATTGCTTTAGAAAAGATGCCTTTAAATACACCTTTTTATGCAAGAAATTTAATTTTTTTTTTAATTTAAAAAAAATCGCTTCTTTTCGACGAAACATTTTTGAACAACTAAGAGTTGGAAACCACAATAACATTAATTAACTCAAACTATATTAATTTATATATTAACTGTCTGAATTAAAAATAAAGAGCTTGTTTACGCTGCACCTTTATTTTTAGAGCTAAAACAATAACTTCAGCGGGCCTTGGCAAAAAAACGATCAACTTGGGAAATATTGGACACCCTAATATATATACACACTCTATTGTATATATACATATCTCTTAGTTATATAGTGTACCATCATCTAACGATCATTTCGATTACACAACTTTGTTTGTTTTTTATCTATTAATAGCCTCTAAAAATATCGAATTGCAGTAATAAAAGTAGATCGGTTTTTATATAAGTTAAAAATCACGTTTTAGTCTATCGTATACACTCCCTTTTTGCTTAAACTCACAGTCAAACTTTATATTTTAGAAATTGAGAAATTCTCCACAGATGACGCTATGCTCGTTATATTTATGATACCGTTCTCAAGGCAGGCGGGTCTACGTAACCTGAACGGAGCCGGAGTTTTGTCCTAACAAAGACTTTCAACTCAGACGCCTTCTTCGAAATTACTTGTTTGATTTTTTCTACTGCTACAACAACAACATATATTAGTGATATCTATGTCCATATTGAGTGCTCAGAATAAATGTCTGCCTAAATACCTCGAAAGTTTTGTCAAAAACTGTGAGGGTCGATTTTGAATTCAGTTAGTATTGATAGTTATTTGCATGGAAAATTATTTCCTTTGATCAAATAATATGTGATTCTCTTTTGACAATAGTTTCGTTAAAAAAAACTGTTATAACTGCATAACGATGCCTCTAAACTATTAAATAAGTGCCCAGCTACGAAAACCTGAACATTCAAATCAAGTTTCACAGTCCAACCGCTCTTGCTGAAAGCTTTAAATTTGATGCTGCTCACTTTCTTCTGCATACAGCTACATACACAGGCATGAAAAGAACACACATGCTTGCCAGACTGTGCAAAGTACATAAAAAGCGCGTTAAAAACCACAAAACAAAGCGTTGCAAAAAGCACAACAGTTTGACGAGTCAGCACACATACAAACATATGCCAACAACATATTATATTCATTTGGCGACCATAATCAGCATAATAAAATATGAATTTGCAGATTTTCACCGCAACACGCGGACGCGCTAAGTACGAATGCGTATAATTAATTCGAAACAAGAAAAATTAATATGAAAATAAAACACAACAATAGCAGTAAACACACATAAAGAATTCAACACATGACTAATTGCACAAACACACAGACGTGCGCATTAAAATGTTGCTGATGTGGCAAGTTCGAATAAACGCCTGTTAGCCGCAACGCTTGCGGTATGCTGCTGGTGCCCGGCCAATTACATAAGCAAATTATAGCTTGTGTAGCTGTGTGTGTATGTATGTGTGTTTACTTTTCAACAAACTTTTTATTTGAATTAAAAACAAACAAGCTGACACACATACGAACACACATTAATTTTACACAGCCAAACGAAGGGACTGCACGCCGAAGGAGGCAGGCAAAGCCTGACACCAAGCTTCACACATCATCGCCAACATAATTAAATAAACCATAAAATTAAATGATTACATTTAACAGCTTCCGCCTAATTTAAGCGCACATTAGCATGTCTGTGCGTATGTGTGTGTGTGTGTGTGTGCATGCTTTGAAAAATAGATACATATATGTATATGTGTTGGTAGACATTGCAGCATTATGCCTGTCTGCTTTTGATTTATGGCAGTAAACCACAGCGGAAGTTGCACAAAGTATGGCTGCCAATGGCTGCGTCATTACGTCCGGATATGCCATGCACTTCTGTCAATCTCCTCGTAGTCGTCGGAGTGGCGTAGCAGCTCAAAGTTAGTTTTGAAAGTCAACAAATGAGTTGAAATTAATTTCGAAGAAGTCATAAATAAATATGGTATTTTTGCAGTTTTGCAATTGAGGCAATTGTGCACATAAATAAACGACAGGCTTACGTAAGTGCGTGGCTATATGTCATGTGCGTGAGTTCATTTATGTATAAATTTTAATATTGTTTAAAAATTAGTTCGAGTGCTGAAAAATATTATTTGCATTGAAAAGTGATTTATTCACTATCAAAAGTTGAAAGGAAATTTTCATTAAAATTTTAATTTTATTCATAAAGCAGTTGAGAATTACTAGCGATTGTGCGCGAAATATCAACGCTACACCGTTAGACTTTTTATTATGACATTATATAATTGAAAGTTTTGAAAATCGCAAAAAGCTCTAAACATTCTCAAAAAATTGCACTATTTAAAGATCAAGAAACTATGAAATATAATTTAAGGGACACTGTTAGCGCGAAATTTAATAATAGATTTTTTTCATATTTCGATAGGTTTTATAGGTCTAAAAATATATATAAAAATAAAATATATAAAAAAAATTGTAATACTAAAATTATAAGTCGATATCTCAAATAGTTTTGTGGTTACAGCCTACTAAAGTGCAGCCGCTTAGTTCAATCAGCTCCATCTGGCTAAAATTACCAAAATTTTAGGTAAAATTGAACGCCGCGATTTTGTCAATTTTTGATTTTTTTCGTCTATTGGCCTTTGTACGAACATTATCTTCCAGAGAGAATTTTTTTATGCGTAGAGAAAGCGTGAATTACTGCAGCAGTGCAGCAGATTTTTTAAGCGCCGTCTTAGATCGCGTGTAACTAGAAAATTTTTAATTTTTTTTCTTCCAAAAATTTACTGTGTATTCTTAAAATATATATTGCGTCGCTCACTAAGTAATTTCGTTTTTAATGCAATTTAAAAACAATTTTTTATTGTTTAAAGTGAACGGTCGCGATAAACAAATTTAATCTTACAACAATCTGTCGAGTTGTTATTCAAGGATTTGCATCGACCAATGACTTTATTTTATCCACTTCGACCTTCCAGGACTTGGTGCATTCTCAAGATCAAAATTGCCGAAACGAAAATTTGCAAACCAATTTTGGCATTGGCGTTCGGTCAACAAATCTTCTTCGTACATCTCATATTTTCTTCGCCTTACTTAAACAGCATACAAGCCTTACTGTATCAGCTGTTCAAATGTATAACGTTAAAGCGGTTAAGTGTAAAGTTGGCTGCGGAAAAATTCAATAGGATCCGCTGTTGTTATCAAATGAAATTTTTTAGTGTACGTTCCAATATATATATTTTTAAAATTGTAAAATAATTGATACAGTAATTTTTCTTTAAAGCTCAAAAATCGTCTCTTTTGAAGCGCTCACTCTAGGTGTGCCTCTTAAATATGTAAGGCCAACTAACAATTCAGTTTCAAGTTTACTTTTTTAGTGATTTTAGAAAAATATAATGTTATAAACCACGTTTCAGAGCAGGAATAAGACGCGACTGTAAACTGATTTCTGATAAATTTGAAAGAAAGCTTGAAAGTTTCTAATAACTTTGTGCTACAAACTTCGGCATAAAGTCTAGATTTCCGTTCGATCTTCAGTTAGTTTTATCTGAGTATTCATGTTTTTTGTCTAAAACTTGCTTTGCTGGTATTATTTAAGTTACACTTTACTGCAAACATCCTTTTTCAGATCAAAGAACGAAGTCAGTGTTTAAATGACTATGAACTCCCCTTCCAACTACACCGCTTCTTCAGGGTAAATAATGTCACACCCTAATACAACACACCACACCTTGGAACACAACACGCACTCACAACATAAACGACCACACTGCACACGATGTCAGCACAGAAGTTACCATCATACACGATGACACCCCACACAATCAACAAAAAGAGGGATTGGATCTTCAATTCAACTCATTCGAAATAATTCCGATCTCTTTGCGCAACGTAAATGTATAAAATCGCTATCTCCGCTACCAACCGTCAACACTTTCTGGGCTTAAAACCGTGGAATTAATGTTTATCAAAAAAAGTGTTAAACCAATAAAAAATTTGTGAAAATTAACATTTAATAAAAAGGGTAAAGAACATTTTAATTTAAACCTTAAAAAAGGCGTTTTGTGGAAAAAATGGTAGTAATAATGTCAATATTGAGTGCTAACATTATAGCATAATATTCATGGTCCTTCGAGCCTTACCGAAAGGCACCTTCGGATTTTTACAAAACTGTGTTACGAAACACAATTAATAATTATTACAAACAAGTAACAAAGAGCAGTGCAGTGGTACAACAAAAAAGTAAGCTACTAGAGCATAATTTGTTATGTGTCGATTTTTTCGACTTTTTTGGGATAATTTGGATATATGTATGTTAAAGTGCGTATGCACTAATTTGGCAAGTAGGAGGGCACAACATATCTCAAGCTTTTTGAATCAGGATTTTTGTATCATTATTGGCAAGAGCCATCCTGCGGGGTCGAAAAGTTACATATTTGTGTTTTTTCAAACTGATCTTGTCAGAAGGGACTCTGAGTTTGTTTTTTCGGCCAATTCTTGGAGTGTTGGAACATTGTGAATTTAGTGGTAGTCGTATGACGTACCGACCATTATTTGATCGAGTAGTTGTGGCTTTGTAGAAGTCTTTACAATACTGATCTACTGGGGTTTTAATTTATATGAGGGGGCATTTTTCTAACTCCCGAAATTTCCTTGATTGTGTATTAAGGTATTCTTTTGAATTTTCGTCAACTTGAGTAGTTGATGTGGAAACTGGTTCAGTAACTAGTCCACTTAGAATCCAACCGAATATTGTATTTTGGGCTAGAAGGGTCGTTGAAATTTTTTCAACACCTTCAAGCATTATTTGCGGTATAAGGTCGCTGCCTATTAGAATATCTATTTGAGCGGGAGTGTTGCAGTTGGGATCTGCTAGCTTTAGGTGTGAAACCTTTTGCCAATGCTTGCTATTTATGTGATAGCTTGGAAGCATATTTGTAAGTTGCGGTAAGACTATAGCTTCTGCTTGTATGTGCTTATCCGCTTGGGGGGAAATTAAGGTAATGGAGCAGATTTTATTAGAGTTTTGAACTACTCTTCCGCCCATTCCTGTAATTTCAAAGTTGGCTTGTTTTGTTGGCAGTTGTAGCCTATTTTGTGCCCTAGACGCTATGAAAGATCGTTGTGATCCTTGGTCTATTAAGGCCCTAAGTTTAAACAGTTCTCCTCGGTGTTCGATGGAGACGACTGCTGTTGGTAGTAGTACCCTACTTTGGTTTTCGCTGTGTAGCGTTTGAGTTTTTAATGCCTTTGAGCAGCATGGTGCTTCTTGGCAATTATCGGGATTTCGCACTTCGGGATTTGCTGTTGCAACTAAACCCGTGGCTCTTTTCATATTTGCGCTGTTTGGGGGTGAGCTGGAAAAATTGTTATAATGCAGCATAGAATGATGTCGTTTATGGCAATAAACGCAATTAAATTTGCTTTCGCACTCTTTAAGTGTATGCGCATGTGACAAGCAGTTTGTACAAAGTCTCTTTGTTTTTACAAAATTGTTCCGGTCGATAATATTCAATTTTTTGAATCTCTCGCAAGATTTGAGCTTATGCCCCCCTGTACATAGTTCGCATGACGTTTGTTTGTACTGTTCGGATGTGAACGTTTGATTTTTGAAGAAGCTTCTATTTACATTGTTGTTGGTACTGGCTTGGGGTCTGTGGAAGCTTCTATTTAGGTCATGTTGAACGGGTTTCGTTTTGACCATTTTTTTATCTACCCTTTCTGCGATTTCATATTGGGTAGTTAGGAAATCTTTCATTTGTTGCCACGTGGGGCATTTTCTTCGTGATGAGAGCGATTGTTCCCATAGAAGTAATGATTTTTCTGGTAATGCGGCAGTGCATATGTTTACCAGTATTGGATCCCAGCTGTCTGTGGGAATATTTTGTGTCGATAAAACCGACAAACAATTTGAAACAGTGGATTGAAGTTTGATAAATTCTTCACTAGTTTCCCTTTGAATTTTTGGCAAGTTCATTAATATCGATATTTGTTTATCGACCAATATTCTTTCATTCTCGTATCTCGCTTTTAGAGCTTCCCAAGCCAGATTGAAATTATCGTCATTTAGTGCGAACTGTTTTACTATTACGCCTGCTTGACCTTTTGTTTTGTATCGGAGGTGATACAATTTTTGTGCGTTTGTTAATTTTGGATGGTTTATGTAAACGGCAGTAAACATGTCTCGGAAGGACGGCCATTGTTCATAACCACCATGAAATATTTCTGTGTCACATGCGGGCACCTTGAGATGGATGCCTGAACTTGCCTCTTGACTTTGTACTTGTGGCAGCTCTACTCGCTGATGTGGAGTAGGTGCAATTGCTTTTATTAGCTTTAGCTGATCGGAAATCATTGCTTTAGTTTCTTCGAACTGGTCTAAGCAGTTTTCATATTTGGCGTAAGCCGAGGACTTAAAATTTTCTGGTAGATCTGAGTCGTCAGATTCTACTATGGCGTCATATGAAGCTTGGAGACGTATCCAAAAATTGTCGAGATTTTCCTTTTTGATTTCTAATGCCGATTCAGAATTATCTTGAATCGGAGAAGATGAAAATCGAGTGCAGTATCTTATTAAACTGTCACTCTCAGCAATGAATTTACTATATGTAATGTCTTTCCCCCTTTTTTGTTTTGTAGCACCTTGCTTTGAGCGTGTAGCTTCTGCAGGTGTACATGGACTTTTTTCGTCCGAAATCATTTTTGGTACTTTTAGTAGTTGTGTAGATTTAGAATCTTTAGAATCTGCGTTCATTTAAAAAAGTTCAATTAATAAAATGATTTCTCTCAGTGTAAACTGATTAAATTTAAGCGAAATTCGTAATTGTAACGCGTAATCTCTTTTATATAAATAAGAGAATCAGTAAATCGGTTTATATATTTTTTTTTGTAAATCGGATTAAATAAGATAGCGTGTTTTGTTGTTACGGTATTTATTTATTATTTTTCTCGATTGTATTGTTTATTTCAATAATTATTCAAAAATTGCAATATCTATTTTGTTATATCTTTTTTGTGTTCGTATGCGTTATAGGGTATACCTATAAGCGAATTAGTATGTGTCAATGAGAGCTCGTATAAGAGATCAATGTACTTTATACATATGTATGCAATCCTACTTGTTTTTTGGTTGCCAAGAAACAAGGGGTATTGCCGGATTTGTGCCTATATGGACTTTGAATATGAATAATATTATAGAATTGTTATTGTACGCAATCCTGCTTGTTTTTGTTTGCTAAACAACAAGGGGTATTGCCGAGTATGTGCCAAATTGGACTTTGGAATATAATAAATTAAATTGTATAGAAGCAATGTATATAATATTGTTCACAATTTTTTATTATTGTTATTTATTTATTTATAGAATTATAAATAATAAATTTTTTTTTTTTTAAGAATTCGTTTTTTCTTTACCGAACCGTTTAAAATGTTTTTTTTTTTTTTTTCGAATGCGCTGTTTTAAGTTCTTTAACTTTTAGTGGTACCCTAGTAGGGTATAAGTAAGCTAGTAGCTTACTTTTTCAAAATTATAAAACAATTTAAAAATAAAGTTAAGCGATCAGCATGCTCCCAATGCGATACAATGACGCACCAAGCCTTACAACAAGCAAAGGTCGCTCTAATCGCATATATCTAAGCCCTTCGTATTGGTGGTTTACGGGAAATACTTGTAATACGTGTACAAATCCACCTTAAAAGTAGCCGTAAATCACAAATCTTACGCTCGCAAGATCCCTCTTCAAAGGTTTCAAAGGAGCACCCATTCTGGCCATATCTGAGCTAGGCGTGGAGTCGCCATCCTATAAGCCGATAATAAAATAATAGTAGATAACCGGCAATAAAATGAATAAACAAAATTATACCATCTAATAATACGTCGTCACAACAACAAATCGAATAAATGCAAAACAACGTTGCTTGCTTAACGCACTAACTTCTAAATCAAAAAACATAATACCCATTTCAAAATAAAGATTCCATCCTACACGTACAGGTAAATATGGATCTACCACTACTGCATTATCATGCATACCGCACCCTCGGCTACTCCAATTGCAGTACGCCGTGATACCTGGGACATTTACAGCATATCTGTACTACTAGGCAAAATATTCGCCTAGGGGGCCCAGGATGTTTAAATGACTATGAACTCCCCTTCCAACTACACCGCTTCTTCAGGGTAAATAATGTCACACCCTAATACAACACACCACACCTTGGAACACAACACGCACTCACAACATAAACGACCACACTGCACACGATGTCAGCACAGAAGTTACCATCATACACGATGACACCCCACACAATCAACAAAAAGAGGGATTGGATCTTCAATTCAACTCATTCGAAATAATTCCGATCTCTTTGCGCAACGTAAATGTATAAAATCGCTATCTCCGCTACCAACCGTCAACACTTTCTGGGCTTAAAACCGTGGAATTAATGTTTATCAAAAAAAGTGTTAAACCAATAAAAAATTTGTGAAAATTAACATTTAATAAAAAGGGTAAAGAACATTTTAATTTAAACCTTAAAAAAGGCGTTTTGTGGAAAAAATGGTAGTAATAATGTCAATATTGAGTGCTAACATTATAGCATAATATTCAGTCAGCGTCGCAAAGTTTTGATGCACAAATATACTGATTACCACCATTACAAGCAACACTCAAAAGAAAATTCACTTATTTTAATACAAATATAATTTACCACTTTACACACATATACACACACAAAATGACATAAAACTTTTCAAGGTTTTTGATTGTAAAGCATCGGTTTCACACCCAACCATTTGGCAGCACTACACACATACACAGGTAGCTGTGTATGCAGACTACTCGGAAGCTTCTTTGCCACCATAGATATATGTATGCAACACAAGTGGAATTTTTGCCAACAATGGAATTTCTTGATGAGAAAAAGAAAACAAACTACGTAGTGAGTGAAAGAGTGTTTGTAATAGAGAATGTGTCGGCGCGGGTTGTAGTAGTAGACAAAATTACGAATGATAAGCTTGAGACGGGAAATGTGTAAATATTTCTGGCAAAATATTTTGGTAAAATTTTCAAACAAAAAGTACCACATGAATGAACTTGGCAAAGGATATGCAAAAAGTTTTCACTTTTCACATGCCTAAGAGCACATAGCCACACACATGCAAGCGAGAAAAGTTAGTCCAACTGCATGCATTGTCACACGATACTGTATATGACGGGTATATGCCGTTAGCGCAAAATGAGAACATGAAATTAGAGCTTATGTGTTACTGATGACTGCATATGTATGTATTTATTCATGTATTGGGTTTCCAAAAACTTATGAAAGCATAAATCTGCTTCTAAGCAATGGTTTAAATTGAGTGAAATTTTGCAAAACGTTCAACTGACATTAAAATGAAAACTATACACATATCAGTGTGCTTAAGTTAATTTATAAACTTATAGTATACATGTACATATGTTGTATAAAATATATGTGTCCAACTCTTGCTTTTTCATTTGAATTTTGTTGATTAAAAATGCATTAAAATAAGTAACTAACAGTTAACAAATTTTACCTGCGCTTTCACCGTAAATTTGTTAAGTAAATGAACTACACTCAGCTACGCTATTAATATTTAAACCCACCACTATATTTATGCACGCATATAATTACATACATACGCATACGTATAAATCGAAATTTAACCGAATCGATTGATTTTGTTGTTACATACTTTCGGTAGATATAATACACACATATTTACAAGGTGACACCGACAAATGACATATTAATGAAGGGCTCACCATTAATCTACGTCAATGAACACTTTTTGGCTTTTAAATATTAATGGCATATTAGGGTTATTTTGTTTTATTATATTCTTGCAACATGTTGCTATAGAGTAAAATAGTTTTGTTCACCTAACGGTTGTTGGTATCATCTAAAACAAAACGAGTTAGATATAGGGTTATGTATATATAATTGAGCAGAGTGAAGAGACGAGTTGAAATCCGGTCGACTGTCTGTCTGTCCGTCCATCCGCCCGTTCGTGCAAGCTGTAACTTGAGTAAAAATTTATTTAAACTACGATTTCATCGAATAATGAATGTTGAATTGTTTCGCAACATTTTCTAATATAAAGTTTTCCTAACATCTGAAGCTATTTTCCCTGCTTTGATGCTTGCAAGTTGCAAGAGTATAAAATGTTCGGTTACACACGTTAGCCTACCTTACTTGTTTTTTGTTTGTGTTCATCATCGTATACTTTATAATAATGATATAATGTGGCTATATTAAATTTAAACAAAGCAAGAAAAAAAGTTAACTTCGGCTGCAAGTTAAAGTTAGCTTCTTCAGCTCTTTCACAGCTGCATTTCTATATGCTATATTGGTTCGATAACGACAGTTCCGAAAAATGAGCAGCTTCTTGTGGAAAAAAGCAGATATGCAAAATTTCTAGATGATATCTCAAAAATTGAGTTAGCTAAATCGATTCAGCTCATCACGCTGATAAATTTTTTTTATATTAAAAACTTCGTAACAAATTTAGTATACCCTGTTTAGGATTTACAAAATTCTAAACTGTACACTAAGTTGAGTTGTATAACGATATTGCGCCTAAAACGCGACTAACTAATTTGAAAAGTGCTTGGATAAAAATGGAAAAATTACCACTTACCTCGATTACACTATCGCTGCCTAAACCAACAGCCACACCGCCGCCTGCACGCACTTTCCTACTATCGCCACTGTTGGCTGACGTGTTCACACGTACACTGGCTGCAGCACTGCCAACAACATTCGCACACGTTCCAATACCGCCACCGCCGCTTAAAGCTGTTGCTATTACGATTTCGTCCTCTTCGTCGTCGAAAGCGTGACCCTCCAATGTGCTGACTGCGTTGAGGTCACCAGTTGCTGTTGTTGTTGTTGGGACGTGCTCGTCGTCGTCTGTATCGTCTGCCAAACCAATGCCAGCAGCTAGATTAAATTCATCGGAAACACCTGCATCCACATCCAATTGCTCTTGGAAACTTAAATCTAAATCTTGGGGTAATTTTGCATATTTGTTGTGACTTTTCATTTTCCAAACACGACGATACGCTGTGTTTATATGTTGATTTTCTTGCTGGTTGTAATGCCAACAACAATAATAGCCAAAGGGGGTCAGTTAAATAGCGGATGAGTCATGCGTGCGGTAAGACGAGAGAGGAGAAAATTTTAACAGTTTTTTTAATGCACTCTATTGTTTTATATGCATAGCAAATGTATATTATTTTTGAAATTTTTTATTTATTTTAACACTTTGAAAGCGGCCGAAGTCTCAAGTAACTATATGCACCGCTGCTATATCACTAACTGCCAACAGCGCTTAATAAGTCATTGGCTCACTGTATTTGCTTAAAACCAAACAAATGAGAACAATCGATTTTTCGTCGCTTTTAATTGCCTGAGCTTTTGTGCTTTTTATTTTCTATTATTTACTTTTGTGCCAAATATTTGTTTTTCTATGCAGCAGTCTGTGCGCCAACAGGTTCCGTCACAATGCACCTCTTCAGTCAGCAATTTATAATGGTATGTTGGCAGCACTGCCGTTCCTTAGCACAAAAGTATTGTTTTTAACACAAATGCACATCAATGCTCGATAGTCGCATTTCCGGCGGAAGAAAGCCTGTCATGCGTTGACTGAAATGGATCACCAATGCCACAGAAATCACCAGCCTCAGTCGTGCAATTCAAGGACACGTAAGCGTTGACGCCGCAGTAACGCCACTAACAAAAATCAAAGTTCAGCTTGCACATGCCAGCACAGTGCAGCCATGTAGACAATGCTGTCGCCTAAGTCAACAGCGCTGCGACTGCTGCAACTGCTGCACTTGCGGCAAGATTTTACGCCTCGGCGGTGCTCTAAAGCGATTAGGAAACTGCAAAGACGTTCAGGTTACCTACATTCAAGCGCACGAACATTCGCAAATATCGCATGAGGCTGACAGAATGACGCATCTACATATGTACGTACACGTCGCAGTCACGGAAATACTTTCACTGCCGAAAAGGGGAGTCACTGGGCTGTGGGTGACGTTACAGCGAGACATACACAAATATGCACAGAAATTGGAGCAGTGCAATGCTGCGCGTGTAATTAAATGGAACAATTCGAGCACAAGTCGCGTCACTTGTAACAAATCAATGTTTTCTTTCTTTCGCTCTCACTTTTTTCACCGCGAATTTACTGTTTTTAGCACGCAGTGCTGTTGTTCATATTTTTTTTTTACCGGATATGTTGTAACTGTTTTTATTAACAAAATGTTTACCTAATAATTCTGTTTAGTAATCACTTCACTAAAAATACACTTCTAATGAATTTTTTCTCCAATTATATTTGTCTCTTTGTTGCTTTTTATTTATCGGTATTGTGGCCGAAAACGCGCTCTAGCCAGCCACTCGGCTCAACGTCTCAAACTCTTATGACAACTGAAATGCTTTTGCCACAGCAATGACGTTAGCGTATAAAGCCGCCAAATGGCAGTTTTCCCCATTGTTGCGATTCGCTTTTGACGATTTTCCTACTAGAATGTCAAAACACTACTGAAAAACTGTTAGAGTACAACAAAAACAATGCATCCGGCCATACCGGTCGTCTCATTTCCACGCAAGTTTAGTGCAACATAACGGATTTGCAACCCACTCGTTCTTATTAGATTTTCTTTGTATTTTGCTTTTATGCATGCATTCGCCTTTTTCCTGTTAGCATTGTGTTGTTATTGCGCATGCATATTTACACAATTTGTTTGTAATAGATTTTCATACAGTTATACGCAGTTTCCAAAGCATATATGGCATTGCCAACTGAAAAACACAAATATTTGTTCTTCATACCAAGAATAGGTTATTTTCACTTTGCCCCGATGTTAGTAACATCAATACGGATACATCGCAAACCCTCTAAAATTTATATATAAATGATCAGCATGACGAGCTGATTCGATTTAGCCATGTCCGTCTGTCTGTATATACGCGAACTAGTTTTAGCCCTCAGTTTTTTAGATATCGATCTGAAATTTTGCACACGTCCTTTTCTTTCCAAGAAGCTGCTCATTTGTCGGAAACGCCAATATCGGACCACTACAGCATATAGCTAGCATACAAACTGAACAATCGGTATCATGTGCTTGCATGGTGATATTTTTTTATTTGATGAGATATTTTAATGAAATTTTTACTGTTCAAGGCAAGGTTACAATCTCCGAACAAGTTTTTTAGATCGAACCACTATAGCACATAGCTGACATACAATTTCATCGAGCATAATCAAGTTCTTTTATGTAATATTTTGTATTTGTGAAGGTTATTATAGCTTCGACGCAACCGAAGTTAGCAGCTTCTTAGTATACGATTGTGTCAAATGAAGTCACCTAGCATCCTCATAATATACGCACATTCTCTTACCTGTGGCAAAATAGCTATTACAATAAACAATAAAGCGGATTTTTTTTGTTTTTGTAGAATTTATTTGTTTTTTTCAGCTTCAGCTTGAGAAATTTGTTACAAATTTGTTCTGTTTACTGTTTTTGTAGGTTTGTTGTTTAAAAAGTTTTTAGCTTAGGTTTAATAATCTTATAAAGGAAAGCATCGTAATAGCTACCACAATTCATTCTCTCGTGTTCTGCTCACTATTTCGTCAATTACTCGCACAATATTATTTCTCATTTCTGTTTCCAAAGGTTTAGTTTTTTAATTTATTTATTTTTTTTTTGTTTTTTTTTCGAATGTGTGTGTTGTGTAAATGTAGTAAATTGTAATTGTTTTATTCACGAGTAAAGAAGATGTTCATGAACATAAATACTGCATTTTTGTTGCTTTTATAGTGAGCATTTGTTTTCGTGTAACACAATTGATAACTAATTAGTTATAATTCATGTTTACTTTTAGTTTACAAAATTTCTTTTGATCTCTCCTCATCATGTTCAACTATATAATAGTAAATTTTAGTTGTAAATATCAATACTGTCAACTTAGCAATAGAAACACGCAATGTTCTCATAAATATCGGGTGCATTATAAGTTTTACATGCACATATTTAGCAAATAATGCATGTGCAAGTGTGTATGTATGTATATAGTACAATTACAACTTACATAAGAGTTTTTCTGTTCATTTGTTTAAACATTAATAGAGCTACATATCATAGTACAAAACACACACAGGGTTGAACATTAAATCCTTTTGAAGTTAAACACAAAAGTTGTCACAATAGTTAAAAACAATAATAGTAATATAAATATAATAATAATTAGTTATGTATATAAAAAAAAAATTAAAGTAACTCAAATAATTTCTTAAAGAAATTTGTAATATTTTTTGTTGCTGCTTTTTTAGCGTTATTTGAGATTTGCTTACGTTTTGTTTTTGTTATATGTATTCGATAAATTACTAAATGCATTAAGTACAATTTACTGGCAACCACATAATGCTGCGACAATGTATATTTTTAAGTAGTACACTATAGAATTTTAGACTTTTAAAGTCACAAAATTGTCCTCAAGTAAATTTTAATTGTTTTGTGTTCCTTTTATTACCCTACTATAATGCTATTAATTTGTGGTTTGTTTGTTGTTGTTGTTGTTGTTGTTGTTACTGTTGTCATCTTACAGGCTAAAGATAAATGTAACTAGACTTAGTATATGTTTAAAAACGTTTTGAAAATATCAAAGTAGGTATCAAAAAATGGCAAGCGTTCTGCAACAATTGCTAGAAACAAAAATAAATCTATGCGGGTTATACATTTTGCAGCGCAAATAACCGTTATTTTTTAAAATTGCATTTTGATATTAAGGTGCTTTAGTTCCAGCGAATTTAAAAAACAAAATCATTTCAATATTTTTCATTATTAATGCAAAGTATTTGACAAATAATGCCAAATATTTAGTTTGCGCCGCATTAACCCTACTAGTACATACATACACATACTCTAAAAAGAACATACATTTTTGTTGCAACACTGTTGCAATCGACTATGGTTGGTGTTGATGTTGTTGCTCTTGCAGCTGATGTAATAATTGTTGTTTGGTTTCGGCTTTAACCGTTTTGTATCGCCCCTTCTCCTCGGTATTTTCGGGTGGTTCACATTCGAATGACGACATCGACAATGTGTTTTCATTTAAAACACTACTGGTCTGCAAATATGCAATCACATTTGGTAATTGCTCAAATGGGCAAGTGACCTTTTTCCATTCGTTGAACTCCATCACCTGTTTGGCGAGTTGTGAGCATTTTTCAAAATTGATATGATTGTTTGGCAAACTGCAAATCAAGCAAAGATGTAAATATGAATATATAAATTTGTAATTTGAGTTGATTTTAAGTATACGTACCGATTGGAACAGCCCTCGTTCAAAAAGTATAAATCCTTAACGAATAAACTAAAAAATGGAATGATTATGCGTTCACGTTCCTCCGTAGCGCCTTCCGAACGCCACATGGCTGCCTTAAGTGTTGAGCGATAGCTATTGAAATTCGATGTAGGATCCATTTGATGTTCCAGCACAGAGAATTTTGCAGATTGCACTTTCGACCACTAAAAAACAAAAGTAATTTTATTTCATTAAAAACAAAAATATTTAATAAAAAAATATTCAAGAAAAAAATAAATAATAAAAACAAAAAAATTAATAAAAAAAAAATATTTAATAAAAAAATATTTAAAAAAAAAATTAAAAAAAAAATATTTAATATAAAAAAAGATTAAATAATAAATTAAATATTTAATATAAAAAAATATGATATATAAAAAAATATTTAATATAAAAAAATATTTAGTAAAAAAATATATAATATAAAAAATATTTAGTAAAAAAATTTTATTGAATGAAAACATAATATTGTAATTTGAGTAATTTTATTTAAACAGAGATAAAGATTTTATTTAATTTCTATTTCTTGTTTTTCTTACTTCGCTTTCTACACAATAGCTACACCTCTCTTCCCTCTGCCCATTTGTCAATACTTACTGTTTTCTTAAGCCTTGAAATGGGCGCTAGATTTAAGCCAGCTATAATCGCCATTAAACTGTTAAAGTTGCCAATATTGAAACACTCCCGCGCGGTTTCTATCCAGTATTCGATTATGCGTACACGCTGCTTTTTCTTCGGATACTACAGAAATGAAATGCAACAAAGTTAAAACAAGTTACTAAGCCAATTGGCGCATGTGTGCCCAGCCGCACACATACAAAGACACACTGCAGTGCTGGTAGTTACCTTTACAATCTCCGATGCCGTCAGGTAACTCAGCCGGTTAAACCACTCCACGTACGATTCTAGGTTGCGCGTTTTCTTCATATCATTCAGCGTCGTGGAGTCAACGCTCGCCGCATTCTTTCCACTGCTAGTTGTTGTAATTGCTGTTGACTTGCCATCAATAGTATGTTGATATTCCTTGGCGAAAGCTTGCACAAACTCTTCGGGACCAATGTGTGACAGCCGCTCCAGTTCAATGGCGGTCAGCTGATGCGCCAACTGCGCACAACTTGGACATATGTCCATAATGCCGTGCACTTCATGCGCACTATTGCCATCTATGGCCGCTGCTACAGCTGCTACGGCCACAGAGCCTAATGAGTTTGAATTGTTTGTGATTGTGGTTGGTTTGTTTGCCTCTGTTATGCTGGTTGTGTGCAGTGTATGACTTTTTACACAACCCACTAGCGAATTGTGCGTGCCGCTTTGAGTGCCAGCTGTAGTGGACGCCGCTGCCGATGTGTTGTAGTGCGGTAGTTGTTGCTGATTATTGCCCACCGTGTTGAGATCAGTAGCTGCCATTGCTTGCAATGTCGCCTCATATTGTTCCAGCACGGTGAGGCGATGTACAAGCAATTGTAAAATTCTTGACACTCGCCTGCCGAGCGCATTATCAATGTAGACACATTTCCGCGCCAATATGCGCACCTGCTGCATTAGGCGTTCATCTCGAAAATCGTATGGAAATGTCTCAATCCATTCGGCAAGCAAACGTATGCAATTCTGGGCACTCAACTGTATGGCTGTACGCTGTTTGAGGTGGCCCTCCACAATTACGTTTACCTCATTATGGCCAACTGTTGGTGGCAATAAAACGGCACTATTCGCAGCTTTACGCTGCATTAACGGCGATGCTGAGGCAGCGACGGCCAAATGGCTGAAATGTGCCTCGTCGACGACGTCCACGCCTTGTTGTAGATTATGTTGCTGTTTCAGTTCCTGCTGTTGTTGCTGCTGACGCTCCCAGGTTTGTGATATTTGTGCAAGTAATTCATGCGGCCTCACATATAGGCGTGCGCTAAGTAAAAATGCGAATATGAAATTTTCTTCTGGGTAGTAATCGCTTGTGGGCACCATATGTGTGATGAGCGCCTCTAAACTAGCCGAGACCAGATGGCCATCTTCTGAGTACACAAGCACATCACTACGACTGTCATTTAGCGTCGCATCTCCTAAGGCTTCTGTTGATGCTGTAGCATTGCGAAAATGCGTCTGTGGGTTTATATATTGTAACTTACGATATGGTGGTCGCTGTATACCAGTAATATTGGAACCATCACGCCGATGTGAAGCAATGCGTTCGTTGTTGTTTGATTGTTTAATTATAACGCTTTTGTCTGGCAGTGTGTTGGATGATCCTACAAAAGTAGACATTGCAGACGAGGCGGCAGACAAGGCTTTTGTCTCATTTTTATGGCTATTAATTGACTTTGCTGAATTTGCATTGGCACTACTGCTGCTACTATTGTTGCTGCTGCTGCTGCGCCCATTACTGGTACTGCTGGCGCTGCTATTTTTTATAACGTTATTAGGCATTGGCAAAATAGAGATCGCAAGCTACGGAGAATTTTCTGTTTAACCGCAGTTAATTTTTGCGTAACGGAGCGCAGAGGATGAATCGCGGCTAAACCTCATTCAGGAAGCAAATTATTTTCTCAATATCTGAAAATGTAGGAATGAATTAATATATAATCCACGGCATACATAATTTGGAAGACTTATTTCGTACAATTTCAAGGATTCTTCATACTATTTAAGGAACGTAATACTATGAGATTCATATGTTATTTTCATAACCCAATATTTCCCAATATGATTTTGATTGATTGCGACTTTTGAATCTAACGATATTTTCCTACACATATTACCGACAAAACTAACAAAATTATTTCAAAACAATATAATACACTTTTTCACACTTATATATATCTGTGTAAATTCACAAGATGCTCGTATTATTGCATTTGATAAAGAGTAATCAGTACCATATTGCATTAATTATATTGAACTGACCAGTATGTCGTCCTTAAGTCTGCGCTTACGAACAGCACTTCGAAAAATATCAATAAGAACAAAATTTATAGAGAAGGCATAGACATTGATTTTTACCTTTTATGTGAAAGCATATGTGTGTGAATGTCAATGTAGTAAATAAAAGTGCGGGGTGGGATAAATATGGCTTGCCGGCTTGTTAGCTTAAATTTTCTTCCTTGCCTCTTCCTTCCAAACTTGATTATTTATAACACTGTGAAATCGTAGGTTACTGTTGCTGCTGCGCAAATTAATTTTTAGTTATGCTTTACAAATACCCGGCACACCCATATTGGATTACAGGATAATAATTTTGCCTCTCTAAATTCATCGCCACCCAATTTCACACGCTGCATTATAAGTACTAAAATAAATAGCAGAATATGGCAGTCAAATAGACAAGACATAAATATGTATTTTATTAGAAGTCACCTTTCACCATCGCTTCGGTTCGGCAGAAACAGGATATAAGCTAACAATCACTGACCAATGGCCCGCTTTCTTTTTTGTTTGATTTTTTTTAATGTGTAGAATTGCAGAACTTGGTTGCCGTCTCTTTGTATGTTAACTTCACTGTAATTTAACCGCTTATATATATATATATATATACTTGTAATATTGTTTGATAGTCGAAAAATGCATAAATTCACTGTGATGCAGCCTCACCCTACATAGCCATGTAAGCAGTAGACTGCCTGACTGCGTTTTAAATGACGGTACGAGTGGTCAGCCTACTTGACCTCACCCGTATATATGATTTTTACGCTACACAATTTTCCGTATTATCAGCGTTTTTAATGCCACCGTATAGCTGCGCTACACCTTAGCCAGGTATACACTTTTGTTTTTAGCTGTTTTGCTTTCGTATGTAAATATTACCAATTTTACCAGTTGTACTATTTTTCACTTATGTAGTTTTTGATCGTATTTTAATTACGTACGCAATATATTTACTATATTAATTTGATCACAAGGACTAATATTTTGAAAGTGAATTTATTATGCGACAGCTTTGCATCGAATTTTCTGTGCAGTATTTCTCGAAATCTTCGGTGGCGGCGACGATAGAGTTTCTACCATTTCTACTTTCTTCACAGTCCAATTTAACAAACCAATTCCCTCCCCTTTTTCACACACGGACACAACTACACGAAAAAACCTTTCGCCCGACGCATTAGCTGCTTATAATGCGTAAGTGCGCACTTTTCTTTCCCCACATGCATATTATTTTATGCTGATTTCTTATTTGAAAACATTGTAAACATTAATAAGAATTTCTTTTCAATTTTCTTTTAAATAACCGAAATGAGTTTTCTGTGATTTTTATCACCTTACCATACACCGCTGTTTGTTTTGTTTATGCGTTTCTCTATGTGGCGTTCATCCGTTTTTTGTTCATGAGAAGTTTTGTTCGTATAAAAGCGAATGTCAAGGTAAAGACATGACAAAACTCAGTAATAGAACAAAATTTGTCAAAGTTCTATTTTTTTTAAATATGAAAACAACCTTCAAGGACAAAAATTAAAGATTCGAAAATCTCAATATAACAAAAGCGTATTAAGGTCTGATTTACGAGTTTATTTTAGTTAATTATATAAATTAACCTAGGCTATCAAAATACGTCGAATTTATTATTTTATAATAGTAATTATTTTCGTAACGTATTTTCCTTGAAGCTACGACAGTATATTAGTTATTAAAAATTATTAATAAATAGTATCAATCAGGTATTCTAACAATGCATAAAATGAAATATGCAAGAAAAATATTTTTATTTTTTATTTTACTCGGCTTGGTCTCTCCAACTTTCTTCTTCTCCATCACCTATGACATGCAAGTCCAAGTCAAACCATCATGTTTGTGTATAGGTGGACTGAAATCCTCCAATCAAATCACTCTCTTGTGCACCAAAAAGGGCACCCAGCAGCATGTCACAAGTTTGCGTATGTTGTGTTTGATACAGACTAAAGTTTCCATCCTCTGTATCGCCATTAGCTGTGCGCGATTCGAGTAAACATTGAGTGAAACTGGTTTGCGTCTCTGTCGACACTAACAACTCATCAGAAGCACAGCGTGTACATGTACCTGCACTGGATGTGTTATATTGGTGTTCAGAAACGTCTTCGTTAGTTGCTGCCTCCGTAGCGGCGTCAGAAAAACTGGACCAATTGGTTTGTGTTTGTATATCGGTGAAACCCAGCAAAGAATCAGTAAACAAATCATCGTATGTCTGTGTGTATGTATGTGTAGAAGGAGGCAGGAACTGCATAGTAGGCAATGAGTTATTCAAGGTAGTATTCAAAGTATTGTAGGAGGTATGTTGCATTGTATTTAACATATTACTTTCTGTTTGGGTTTCTATGTCAGTAGGCGAATGTGTATTCGTTGATGCATGTTTACCAAACGAATGATAATCTTCTGTTTCTGTCGATATGTCGTTCTTTGCAACACTTTTTGATACAGGCAGAACTGTTGAGAAATAAAAAGATTACCATAAAAAGGATTAAAATTTGTATTTAGCTCTTACCTTCAGTTTGCGTTTCCTGGTCATTACTTTGACTTGCTACTTGTTGTGACTGTGATTGTTGACGATGTTTTGGTTTTATTTCAACCAAACCGTTGTTTCGAATCTTATGTCCTTTGCGTTTACCATGTGTCAAAAGTGCCTCCTTACTGCTATAATCCCAACCACACTCCATACAGCTGTATTTGATGCCGCACAATTTTTCCATATGAGTCTTTAACTGATTGACACTGACAAAAGCCTTTCCACACTTATCACAGATATTTATTTTAGTTGCATGCACTTTTTTGTAATGTTGTCGTAAGTATTTTAGTGTTTTGAAATGCATTTTACCAGCGTGCTGCTCGTGATATGTACACTGTAACTTTGGGCAATGAAAAACACACTGTTTTTCTTTTAAATCTGATCTTTTCCTAGGCTCCTTGCCATGGTGCCGTTGTAAGTGCATATCCATATTACCAGCATTTGTAAAAATCGAATTACATCCATTAAATGTACACCGAATTTCTCGTTCTGGCAAAAGCTCTTCCTCTGTGGGAGTACAATGTATCACTTCCATCTTGATAACAATCGTTAAAAATAATTGTTTATATTTGTAAATACTTTTTATTGAAGCAAACAGCTGCTTTTGTTTATTCTCTTCTTCATCTATTTTAATGATCCACAATCAGCTTACATGAAAGGCCACGACAGAATCACAATAAAAAATAATAGGAAATTATTAATAAAAAATTAAGTGATTTTTCATTTAAGAATAAACTAACCATATATATTGTATATTATTGTACAGCAATTATTGTTTTTAATTATTCGCTATTTGTTTTCATCAAAACAATAAAGAAAATAAAACTTTCATCATCACAATGCTTTTTTAACAACAATAGGTACAACTGAAATATACTCAGATGATATCCGAATATATGGTTTAAGTAATATTAAAGCATGAAACTATAAGTATGCTATAGTCAATAAATTACAATATTTAACGTTAAATTTAGTTAGCTCTATATTTTTCTATGTTAAAGAATTGCGGTTCACAATGATTACTACAATCCTCTACAAAATTGTGCATTACACACATCTGGCATCATTGACTGAAGGGCCTTTCAGATTTGAGAAAATTAACAATTCTTGAAATTTTCTGTAAACTTTCAAATCCAACAAAGTATTGTTGCGCTTTTTTAATTAATATAAATGTGCAATTTTTGAATCTTCTATGAGGAAACGCATAGCTTAAACAAAAAAGCCAGTTAATGTGCAATAAGTGCAAGCAGCGGTAAGAGAAACTGAACAAAGGCGAAAAATTGCCATTGCAACTGCACGAAAAAACTGCAGACAGGGACAACGACTAGAAAAGTAACGTAGCGGCAACAACAATAGCAGAATTGCGCAAAACAAAAACAAATAATGGCAAAAGAAAACGATGAAGTGCAACATAACAACAACAATAGTAGTAGTAGTAGTAGTAGCAACAGCAACAACAACGGTGTGGATTCACTTAACGCATCTGTGGGTGTGACGTCGTCGACATCGAATGCAACAGAAATATCAACTGCGGTGTCATATTGTGAGGCCGATGTGATAGTGGGAGATATAACCAGAACCGGTGACAAGAGCAAGGTCACAAGTGCAGGTGGTGGAGACTGTGCCGGTACAAGTTCTAGAAGTAATCACTTTGGTGCGTCTACGTCGAGTTTTATGCGTGGCAAACTCAATGACCTGGTTGCGGACCTTTGTTTAAATGGACCAATTACAGGTAGTGACAATAATGGTGGTTATGGTGATTACACAAACGGCCGTATAAATAGCAGCGGTCCAGCAGACGGTAAGTTGCAAACAAAAGATATTGCAATTTTTGGAAGTGAAATATTTTCCCATTGGTTTTAATAGCCACTATGCAGCAGACAAATATCAGTTCTACTTGGGAACCTGTAAGCAGCAGTATCACTAGCCAACATGCACCACAACCGCATGTGGCGCCAACTCAAAATTCATCTTCATTTTCTTTTAAACATTTCTTAAGTAGTGGACCACCTATTACGGCGCCATCCAGCACTGTGACAGTCACATCATTGGATACATCGGCGTCCAGTAGCACGAACGGTTCACAAAATAATACTGTAAGAACAGCTTCCAGCAGTGGTGTGTCAATTCAAACGTCAACTGGCGCACGGCCCAAAGTTCCTCAGTCAGCTTCGCTTTCCAGTACATCAATATCATCGCTTATGGCTGGCGGTTTGTCGGCAACCAATAGTGCAGGACAACCTGACGGTGGCAATTCGTTTGGTACATCAGCCACAAAAATGAAACGTTCCCCACGATTTTCGTCATTTGACTCGCAAGCAAGTCTTGCCGAATATGTGACTAGCGGTGCAGATGGGGAAATAGAGGGCGTCAGCAGCACTGGGCCGAGTGGTGTGCGAGGTGCTGGTGTTGGCGCGAATGCAAACTCCGGTTTTAGGCTTTATCCCGAGAGTGGTGGTAACATTTGCTCCATTTTAAATTTATTGTTTCTTTATTTATTATTATTATTATTTTTTGTTTATTTATGATTACAGATTTGTTTGCAATGCCCTACCCAGAGAGTAGCGGTAATATTTAAAACATTTGCACTAATTTTTTTTTTTTTTTATACTTTTGGTTGCTTGTGTTTTACAGATCTTTTCGCGACGCCCTCACGTAGCAGCCGTGGCATAGGTGATGGTGGTGCGGGCATAGGCAACACCATAAATAATGCGAGTGAATACGATCGACATCAATATGTACCACGTTCGTATTCAAACTATGAAATGCCTATGTCATCCTCATCAGCATCGCCGCGCCGTCGTACTGGTGCTCCAAGCGTTAGCGCTAGCGCCGGAATGAGGGAAGCGCGTCCCACACGACTTGCCTTAAATACAAATTCGTCCAAACCGAAAGGGAATTTGCCACTCTGCGACATAAATAGCGGCGCTTGTGGCGGTGATGCAGTGGCGGCCGCACCACCAGTCACTCGTCCACTGCCCAGCAATGCAGGTGAATTTCCCGCCGCGATTTTGCCTGATTTCGTACAAGATCACTGGCTTGACTCGTGGTATGCACACGATATGCATCACAATTCGCCGCCTAATTCGCCGATACGTGATTTTAGTGATGTTGATGTGGCGGGTGGTGCAATTGGTGGTGGTGGTGGTGGTGGCGGTGTTGGCCAGAGCAACGTGTGTGATGTAGCTGGTGGTAATGGTGTGAGCGCTGGTATCGGCATACCCGGACCCTCGTCCGTGTATGGTGGTGGCGGCGGCGGTGGCGGTGCAACAGCCGAGTCTACTGCTGGCAACGCCAAAATGCTGCCAGATTTTCTCTCTGACGGCCCAATAATACACTCTTCACAGCGACTGGCCGATGTGGCTGTCGGTTTGCCATCTAATTCCATAGGCTCGCCAGATGATCCGCCGATGTCGTCACAATTAGCGCGGCTGCGCATTGAAAACGATCGTTTACAACGGGAATTAAATGACGCGCGCATAGCACTTAATGAACAGACGCGGCGTGCTAATGACTTGGAACATCAGTTGCAAGCCAGTGAGCTGCAGCAACAGCAACAACAACAAAACCAACAGCAACACAAGCTTGAAGAGCTGCAAACGACTGAGCGCGTTGAAGGTTTAGCGGAAAGAAGTAAACGCACGCGCAACGCCGCAGCAGCAGCAGCGGGAGCAACACCGCAAAATTATGTCATGAAGCTGAAACAGCAGGTGTCCAAGCTGACGGTAAGCTTAAGTTTTGTTATAAAAACATATTTTTCACTAACTCTTAAAAAACTATGCAGACCGAATTGGAGACGTTGCGTCACGAAAATGAGACGCTGCGCGAAGAGGGTGCCGTGGGCGGCTTCAATGTACCATACTGTGATCGTGCGCGTCCATTGATTTCGGATGCGAGTGGTGGTGGCGCCGCCAGTGTCGGTGCTGCTGCAGGCGTCGCTGCGGGTGTGCGTGGCACTGTGGGCCGACCGTCCAGAACACAACAATTTTCGAGAGATTTGCTGAGGGCAGCATCAAATGCGGAAAATAACTTAAGGTTAGTTGCATTTAAACATTGTTAAGCTTTAAGTTAAACTAATTGCTCTATTTCGTCAGGCAACTACTCGCTGGTGTGGATAATTTACGTCAAATGGCTGCTGACATTGAGAATTCTGAAATTCGTGTGGGCTACGATGTTAGTCCCGACTTATTTTCAGACTTCTTAGACGATTGTGATGATTATGAGGACTACTCGGATGGACCTACATTGTAATTTTGTATGCAGCATTATTTTAATTTCAAATTTTTATCGGTTACATACAATGCTAACAATATGAATAAATATAAATTTCATTTGGTCACAAATTCGATTTGTTCCACTCAACTATGCATTAAATTATATCAAATATAATACATAATCGTATATTCGTAACTACAAACTGCGGATTAACTAAATTTAAAACAATCAAAAATAAAATGCAAAAACTCGAATGAAAGAGTATAAAGAAAGCAGTATCATGTTCACTACATAAATACATATAACTATAAACATAAATGCCACAAAATTGTTGGAATATCGCTTAATTTTTAGTACTGCTCATTTAAGAGTTATTTGTTTATTGTAAGTTAATTGATTATTTGCATTGTCTTTATACTTTGCCTAAGCAATGCAATAAATGCCTTTTATCTTTATACAGAAGTTAAGCAATAATGTGCAAACGAACACACACACACACAAATATACACAAGCGAAAATAAACGCGCCTAATCGCGCTACAATAACAACTATTAATCGTATAAGCAACTTTTGAAGCATAATGTTATGATAAATAGCGTTAAAAACAGAAACTTTGCATAAAATAATGCCGAGCACCATAAAAAGCATAAAAAACAGTAAAAACTTACCTACATACATATATAATAACAACAACAGTAGTCTAATTTGAAAAACATTGATTTTTATGATTTATTTGTTTGCCTTCTGTTTTAATTATCTCAATATTGTGCAACAAATTAGTGCTTGTTTAGTAGTGTGTACATAATAACGTTAATTATATCATTTATTGTGATTTCAGCAGAAGAAAAATTGTGTAAAAAACGTGAAAATATGTTTTGAACTGCTTTAAACATTTGACTTTAGTAGTGTGGAAAGCAAAATAAAAACAAATTAGTTGCAAAAAATGAAAAACAAAAGTGTTTGTTATTTCTCCAATATCAACGTTGCTGTTTAAATGTTTATTTTCGCACGCATATTTTCTTAAAACTTCTACCATTTTGGCACGTGTGAAGGGCAACTGGCAGAAAGAATATGCAAATGCTCTTCAAAACCGTTATTGTACACTGTATGTCTTGATTTCTGCGTATATATGTAGCTCAAGCGCCTAAAAGTATGCTATACTTTTTTAAAATCATATTTACAGAAATTATAAATGAGTTAAGTAGTATGCATTTAATGACGTTTTGTAGTCTGCTTTTAACTTTCATTTTTAAGCCTCATTTCTACTGTCGTTTTGAAGTCTGCTTTTAAATTTTACAAGATTTAGCTTCAAAAACAAAATTTGTTTATAATTTTAATTAATAATCTAGTCTCAATATCATTTTGACTTTTCTTAGGAAACTTATTTGCGCAATATTTTTGATATTCTTTTATTTTTCAATTTCATATTAAATTCATTCATTAATCATTTTTGATAATTTATATTTTTTAATACACATTGTATGTACATATTTTTTGTTATATTTTTGTTACATTTTTTTGTATCAATTTTTATAGTTTCTTTTTTCACGAATTTTTTGTTTTATAAATTTGTTTGATCATTTTTTTAATATATTTATTTATATTTTATATATACGTACAAATTTTTATATATTTTTGTAATTTAATAATGTTTTCATATATTTTATGATTTTTATAATTAATTAATTTTTCAAATATTTTTCATAATTTGTTTTTAAACAATTTTTTCATGCTGTTTTTAACATATTCATATATTTTTTTGTTAATTTTTTTGTTTATATTTTTTATTATTTATTAATCTTTTCATATTTAATGTAATTTATTTATTGTTTTATAATTTTTTATTGTAGTTTATTTTCTTTTTTGTAATTTACTAATGTTTTCATATATTTTACGATTTTTATAATTTATTATTATTTTTTTATATTTTTTATGATTTTTATAATTTATTAATTTTTTTTTAATATGTTTTTAAAATAATTTTTTAATAATTTTTCTAATAATATTTTTCAAATAATATTTTTCAATCACTTTTTATAATATTTTTTTTTGTTAATTTTTATGTTATTTTTATTATTTAATAATTCTTTTATATTTTATGTAATTTATTTATTGTTCTCTAATTTAATAAAGTTTTTGATAATTTTTTATTGTAGTTTATTTACTTTTTTGTAATTTACTTATGTTTTCATATATATTATGATTTTTATAATTTATTTATTTTTTAATATATTTTTTTAAAATAATGTTTTAGTAATTTTTTTAATAATATTTTTCAATAATTTTTTCATACTTTTTTTATAATATTTCTTTTTGTTAATTTTTATATTTTTTCATTACTAATTTTTATAATTTTTTTTTTAATTTAATAATTTTTTTATATTTTATGTAATTTGTTTATTGTTTTATAATTTAATAAATTTTTTTATAATATTTTATTGTAATTTATTTTCTGTTTTGTAATTTACCAATGCTTTCATATATTTTCTGATTTATTTTTTATTTTAATATATGTTTTTCAATAGTTTTTATTATTTTTTTATTTTTATTTGATTAAAAAATTTTTTTCAGTAATTGTTTTGTTTATTTTTTTTTATATTTTTTTATTATTTATTTTTATATTTTGTTTTTATTGTTTATTTTTACATTTTTTTTTATTTATTAGTTTTTTCATATTTTATGTAATTTATTTATTGTTTTATAATTTAATAAACTTTTTTATAATTTTTTATTGTATAATTTTTTTTTTTACTATTTAATAATTTTTATAATTTATTTATTTATAATAATTGATTTTTTATTCCTTATGTTTTATAAACTAAATTTACATATATAAATTATAATTGTTCATATTTTTAATGATTTTTTATATGTTATTTAATTTTTATAATTCAATAATTCTGTATTAGAATTTATTTAGTTTATTATCATTTTTTTAAATAATTTTATTTTATTTCATTAAGTTTTTTATAATAAATAAATTAATTTTCCATAAAGTCTTTTCTTTCGTACAATAATTTATTTATATTATTAAATTATTATTATTGTTTTTTTAATTTCAATTTTTTTTAAATTATATATTAATTTTTTTAACTTTGTAATTTAAATTTTTATTAAATTTTTAACTGCTTGTTAATACTGAAATTTTTTTTACCCTCCCGCATATTTCGTTGATTTAGGTTTTCGAAAATATGAAAGGTCATTTAAGGCTTTAAAACCCTATTTTTGACAGAAATCCAAACAAATTTGTTGATACACAAAAAACCCTTCGATTGTCGCCCATTTACTTTAACTTTTTTTTTTGTTAAAAAAAATTCATATCATTTTCTAGTTTTACAAATAATAAAGTAAAGAGATAAAGGAATATGTATTATAAATAAAATTAAAGTTCGAAACTTGCGTCTTGAAAATTGTGTCTTTTATTTATTATTGTAATTTCAGAAACAACCTCTTACAGACACTTATTTACGTAGATACATAGGCATAAACATGTTTACATACATATAATCATAGGCCTATGAAATGCGTACAGTGAACGAAGAAAATGTGTCTAAAATTGTATTTTCCACTTAACGCACCTTAATAACTGGTTTCGCATTTGCATTCGCTTCGTGTAAGTTGTGTGTATGTGTGCGTTGCAAAGGTGTGAAGGCGTGCGCTAAGGAGCCGGCACAGATGCAGCTGCAATAACACACGCAATCGCGGCTACTACGAATTTCTGTGCGCGGATTAAGTTTTCAATATTATTATTATTGTTGTAGTTATGAGCTAAACATAGATGGCTTGAAAGTTGATATCAAGGCACATATTGCATCTATATACACGTGTATAAGCGTAGTTGCGTATAGGGTGTGTGGCAAATAATTTAATTACGCATGCTTTTCCAATAAGATCGTACCGATTGCAATTTTTTTAACAGAAAATCAATATTATTTATTATTTGTTCCAAAAATTAGAATAAAAAGAGAATGCAACATCATTTAATTGCCTGCCAGGGCAGGGTTAGCTGAAATGCTATGAGATCTCTACATATGGTTCTTTTACTTAGGTCCAATCTCTTACTTAGGTTTATGGCTTCCATACTTAGGTCCATTGGACAGAAATTATATACTTTTTGTTTTAGTGGCGTTAAGTTCTGCAGTCAGGATATCAATATGTCATCTAAGAAATGTCTAAGATTGTTTACTGACAGATATAAACGTCATACGAATGTCCTTCGAAATTGGCGCGTCTCTACCGGAATAACCTTTAAGGGTATTAAATCGGGCAGAAACAGAAAATTGGCCTAAAAAAGCAGTAGTGGCTGCATAAGAAGTTCAAAACCTTGTTGTGTTTTAACTCATGCATCTTATGGCCCCGATTACCTGTACCACAAGTTCTTTGGGCGAGAAGTTTACTTTAATTCAAAACTAACAGTATTAAACAGTATCAGCCCACTGATAAACCGCTCAACGCGCACAAAGAGTTCTTCAAACATGTAAGTGTATGCCGAGGAAAATTTCACACCGCCAACAACTTTGTTTACCTTTTCACTTTCAACGCGGCGAGATCCACATTTTATGCTGCCGCTGCACGTAAACATTTACACTAATTTAATCAGTTTAAGCGCTGTTGCGTTGATTACTGCTGTTTGCTTATCAAACACAGAGACCGAGACCCTGTTCGGCACACGAGTGCGCCAGCACGCGACCGCAATGCAATACTACAACAAAACTGGTGCGACCTGGGCGCCAATCGAAATGCTTTCCGCAAATGGTGCGGCGCCACAGAAGGCACGAAAGCATGGATTACATACACATACATATATACACACATATGCATAAAACTGCATATGTGAGTAAAACGCGCTAGAAGCGAGCACAAAACGCAAGTGCGCCTGAAAGCGCGCACACAACCACACTAGTTCTAGCGCAAATGTATATATATTGGCATGCATGTATGTGTGTGTATTTGTTTAATATGTAAATACATATTTTATCAATTGTTGATACTGATTGCAGCGCGTCGATTTCACACTAACCGCACTCCTGCCATCAAAACACACGAAACAGCTGCGCTGCAGTCGGCGACGCTGGCGCTGACGCCAACGACATTTACTGGCTATTTGGACATTTGTTGCGACGAACGCCGCTTGTCATATGCCGCAGCCGCTCACATGTGCGCGTGTGTGTGCGCGCTTGGCTTCCAAGTGGTTTTCAATAAATTGAAACTTTTAGTTGCGTTGTTGTCACCGCTCGTAGCAGTTCACTAGCGATTAACTCGTATAGTTGCTTACTGCAGCTGTTGCTTGTCTCCTCTTGCTGCAGTGCCATTGAACTGTTTGTTGTGACTTGAAAGTTCATATGTAAATGTGTGATTTGTTTTCATTACAAAAAAAAATTTAACTCAAATAGATAAGTTGAATTAAAACTGGACTCGCGACTGCATTGACATTTAAAAAATCAACATAAATTGGCATTAATTGAGGCGCGCAACACGAAAGCCAACAACGCTGGGAAATTAAGTGTGTTTCTAAAAAGTGCATTTCGAAAGGATTTCATACCGTGTTGGGTCTATAGCAGCATATTTAGGCATAATGTTGTCCAAAAGTTCTTTTGGTGAGTTGCATTGTAACGAACATTTTTTATAAAATATTTTTGGTAGTTGTTATGTTGGGAAAAATATATGAAAAACAATAATAACCTAATATTTTTTTTTTAAATTAAGTACTCAAAATTAAAAAAAAATAATAATTCATAATTGCAACAAAAGTGTGGCATTGTGGGTATTATTTAAAGACGCATTAAAAACAAAAACTATCCATAAATAAATAAATGCTTCCAATTGCTTTCAACAAACATATGGAAATATAAAAAGGTGAAAAATATATACATATGACATATATATATATACCATTTATTAAAATATATAGTTATAGTTTCATGTATAAAATAAAATATTGTTATGAATAGTTCTAAATTTATTTTTTATGTTTCCATATTTTTGTCAAAAGATATTGAAACTATTTATTTTTAAGCGCATATTACATTTTTTATTGACGTCTTAAAAAAATTTTTTTTTTCATACTGCCATATGCTTGTTGAAATGAAGTGAAACTATTTATTTTTAATTATTTAAACAGGAAAAAAATATATTATAAACACAGCATACATTTTTAATTACTTTATTGATGTCTTAAAATGTATATATACATATAACATATATAATATGCGTTTAAATATAAATAGTTTCAATATCTTTTGACAAACATATGGAAATATAAAAAATAAATGTAAAACTATTTATAACAATTTTTATTATTATTTTATTATTTTATATATGAAACTACAACGTTTTACATTTTTTAAAAAACTTCAAAAAAAATTTTAAAATTTAAAAAAAAAATTTAAAATACTTTAAAAAAACATATATAAAAATTAAAAAAAAAAATAATAATAATTGTGTTAATAAATTTTTATAAGTAGCAATATTTTTATGATGTGATAACAAGCATAGCACTCAGATACACCGAGAAAAATAAATGTTATACGCTACTGCTTCATGTAGCACGAGCTATGTACATACAGGTTGGTTGAAAAGTTTTCTGCGGTTGAAATGAAAAAATAATGTTTTCGGTATGAAATATATTTTTTTATTCAATAAAATCTGCCTTAACCTCAATACAATTATTCCAATGATGCTCTAATAATTTTATGCCATCCCTATAATGACTTACCGAAAGCTCTACAAAATACCCGTCTACGGCTGTAATAGATTATTCCACGAAAAACGCTTGCCACGAAGGAATTGTTTCAGGTTTCTAAAGAGGTAGTAGCCGTTGAGACCCAAATCTGGTGAATACGGTGAATGCTCAAGCTATTCATACTTTAATTCGTTGAATTTTGTCATTGCTGAAACACCTTTGTGAGCATTGTCTTGAAGAAAAATTATATTTTTGTGCTGCAAACCAAATCTTTTCTAACGAATTTTTCCATCCAGCTGATCCAAAAGGCTGCAATAATATTCAGAGTTTATTATTTTACCATTCTGCAGATAATCAATCAACAAAATTCCTTTTGCATCCCAACAAACTGATACCGTAATCTACTTAGCTGATCGTTGTGACTTCTCCTGCTTTGGAGCTGAACAACAAGCTTCAATCCACTGCAAACGTTCTTGTTTCAATTTAGGATCATGGTGGTAGATCCAAGTCTTATTCATAATTATAAAACGACGCAGGAAATCGGTTTTATTCAGCTTAAAACGCTCCAAATTATGCTGATCATTTTTTTCTGTTAAATATAAAGTATTCCTTCGTCTAAAATACTTATGGCATTAGCAATTTCCCGCTCAGTTATACTTGGATCTTCACTAACAATATTATGAACTTACCCAATGATTTCTGGTGTGGTTGCGGTTATTGGTCGTCCTTCGCGTGGTTCGTCTTCAAGCCTTGTACTGAAGGTGAGGACTCCTTACAACTTGTAAAAATTTCCTTTGCTTTCAAACCTTTCAAAACAAAGAATCTAATCACTGCGCGTTATTAAATTTTTTCCATATTAAAAAAATACTTTGGCACAACAATTTCAATGGCTGGTTAACAAAGAAGTAGCTGACAGAATGACTAGTAACTTTGCATGTGTTCTCACGACAGATGTATCAACTTGAGGATAATTAGGAGCTAGTAGTGCTATTTCTTTGAGGGAGCAGAAGCTTTTCAACCAATCTGTAGATAACGGTAAAACTTTCGAGTTCATATGACCTAGCGTGATTTTCGTCGGGTTAATGAAATAATAATTAAACAAGAAGAAGACTTTCCCACTAAAAACATGCAATTGCTTAGTTTAACGGGCTATAATACATACATATTTTTTAAATATTATTCAAAAGTTCTAACCTTCCACTATTATTAAAAAAAAATATAAATTTTTTTGCACTTTTTGTTTTTTTTTTCTATAATAATTCAACTTTTTTGTTTCACAAATTATTATTATTATTTTTTTTTAAATACACACACATATATTCAAATAAAAAATAAACATTATCTACAGTCAGAGGACTAAACTACAACTTAATAGCAACATTTTGTTGCAATGTATAATTAATTATTAATTTTAATTATGCTAATTGCATGTATTTACCAAGCGCAGTTCTAATCTTAATCCACAAACAAACAACAACAAGTACTGACCACAATCTAACATCAACAAATGCGTAGTTTAGACGCTAGCTGGTCGCTCTATAAATAACTAGAAAAATAAGCCAACGCAACAACAAAAACAACCGGTACAATTTCTTATCATGAACACTTATATGTATGTATTCATAGCTGATTATAACAACGATAAAAAATAAAATTGGTACTGGGGCGTAAGTCTTATAAGTGCGCGCATAACATATGCACACTAGTCAGAACTTAATTATTTTTGTATACCCTCAACAGCGTATATTAAGTTTGTCACGAAGTTTGTAGCATCCCCAAGGAAAAGTCGGAGACCCTATAAAATATATATCTAAGTGATCAGCATGACGTGCTGAGTCGATTTAGCCATGGTCGCCTGTCTGTACGTCTGCCTGTCTGTATATATGCAAACTAGTCCTTCAGTTTTTGAGCTATCGATCTGAAATTTTGCACACGTTCTTTTCTCTCTAAAAACTTGCTCATTGGTCGGAGCCGTCGATCTCGGATCACTATAACATATAGCTGCCATATAAACTAAACGATCGGAATCAAGTGCTTGTACGGAAAACTTTTTCATTTGACAAGTTATTTGTACAAAATTTGGCATAGATTACTTTCTCAGACAACGCTACAATACCTGAAGAAAGTTCATTGATTGGACTACTATAGCATATGTCAGCCATACAAACTAAACGTTCGAAATCAAGACTTTGTATGGAAATGTTTTGTATTTGACGAGATATCTTTAAGAAATTTGATATATATTTTTTTCGAAGTGGACACTACAACATTTGAAGAAGTTTTTCCGATCGGAAAACTATATCATATAGCTGTCATACAAACCGAACGATCAAAATCAAGTTCTTGTTTCGAAACTTTATTACTTGTGAAGGGTATTCCAACTTCGGTGCAACCGAAGTTAACGTTTTTTCCTGTGTTTTTTGGCTGCTTGAGTGCCATCATATGTTGATATGGTACGCTACAAAGTGTTCTTAGGGCTTTGTGGTCTTTTTTTTTTTAACTAATAATTTCAAAATCAATTAAGTAATTTATATGTTAGGTTATGTCACTTTAAAAAATAAAATTTCAATTATCATATAAAAATTTTTTAATACAAAAAATTTTTAAATAGAAATTCAAACTTTTTTTTTTAAGTAAATATACGTGCATATTAAGGAAATATTGTTTATATTTGCAAAAAATTCAATACAACAAAAAATATCATAACTTCAGTTATGCGATTCTAAAAAATAAAGTTAAATGCATTTATAAAAAATTTTAATATAATATATTGAATATTATTTTTTTTTATAAAAAAATTTTTGCACTAATTTTTTTTATTAGCAAATATACTTACCAAAAAAATATTTGGTTATAATTGGAAAAATTAAAATGTAAAATTTTGTGATTATGTGTGATGCTCAAGCAAACATTTTTATAAAAATTTGTATTATATTGCATTTTAATTGTCTTAAAAAATGTATCGAAATCTACACTTAATTATATTTTCAATTTATTTATTGTAACTTTTAAGGTTAAGAGATTACAGATATAGTAGTACATACAGTCTTGCCTGAACTGTAGCGTATCTGACAGTCTTAATGAATGCAACACATTTCTTATCAGCTTCGTTGGGGGGCCAGCACTTACGTTATTTGACAGCAGCTTAATATAATATAAAATTGAGTAGCCTAGGCACACACACGCTACACAACTGATAAGATAAAAAATACTATTTGAAAATCGTGATAATTGTGCGCATTTGTATTATGATTTATGATCCACAGCCACAGCGGAGATAGTGAGTTTAGCGCATATGGTACATACAGAACTCGGCATATATATACGAGCATAAGCATGTGTATATAAGTATATATGTATTTAGACATTTCTTATAATAGCTTATAACATAGAATATATATGTAGAGATGCATATAGTTATATAAGTATGTGTACCGCATCTCAAACCTTATATGTCTTCTTTTACCCAAACTATATGATCACAGTAATTTTTAGCAGGAATCTAGTTTATAGATCAGCAGTCATCACACAGCGATTTGAACTTGACTCGCAAGCTTGTTTCTTATCAGTTTTCATTTTGAGTAATTATGTACATACTTATGTATGCATATATGAAAAGTGTAAATTAGTGATTTCATTGTATCGGCTGCACATTTACATTAACGGCTGCGTGTTGAGGTACACGTGATCATTGCTGTACTTTCCTTTAAACCCGACGAACTTTAATAACATTGTTATAAAATTTACATAATTTAAATAAGTAAAATACGCAGATTGTTGATTTGACAGTATTATGACATATTTTACTATTCCAATAGTCTCTCATACGATTCCATATACTTGTACATATTGCAGGTTAGTATCAAAACATACCAGAACATTTTAATTGGAGAAATGCAAAACAGATATCAGATTACTAGTTGAAAATTTCTACACATTGTATAGAAAGATGACAGCTGTCAATATTTAAGAGTGTCAATATTCGAACGTTGTACAATTTAGATAGACCTTTAGTTACACAAATTTCTTAAGTTTAAAAATCTTTGGAAGTGCTTCAAATATTATTCGATTTGGTTCTAAAACCAATGCGCGTGTTTGCTATATTGGTTGTCTTCGATTCAGCATTTCTCTGCTCGCTATCTTTGCGCGCTGCTCTCTCGTAAAAAAATTTACATTTAAAAGCAATAAAACAATTATCGAGTTGAATTTGATACAAGAGTGTATACGAATATCTCATTAAAGTGGTATAAATTCTATCTTCATTGCCCCCAAGTTTTGTTTCATATATCTTAGAGCAAGTTTACAACTGTAAATGGCCAAATAACTGTCACTAAATAAAATACAAAACATTTTTAAGTTGAAGATTGCACCGCAATTGCTGTCAGTTTGCTTGAACTACTGGTATAGTTTGTTCGATTCGCTACTCTCAAAGTTTGGCGAATCGAAGACATCTATTATTTTAATATTGCATATAAACTAAAACTGGTGGCGGTCGGCATGAACGCTTGGCTTACTGTGAATCGATCTTGCTCCCATTGTATAACAAAAAGAAATATTATTGAATTATTTCTTAACTATAGTAAACTAGATAAACGTTTGTTTTATTAAAAGGCTTACACAACCAGTTTCTAAAATCTATTTTTTGACGCTGTTCTACTAATTATAGCTGTTATTATAAACTTAGCCTACCAATAGTCTCTAATTAAAACGAATTAATTCACTCCCACCCAACTTTCTAATTCTCTTTCCTATACTGTTCGCTTATATAAGTAGATTAATGCACTAAAACGGCCCTGATCGTGATCGTGCAATGTCGTTATGGCGCAGTTTATACACTAAGATCGGAAAGTTTCCTGAAATTGTTTTTTTTTCGATATTCGCGGTTTGGTTCATCATGAATTCGCTCCAACAGGACAGACAGTCAATAAAAAGTATTATTTGAGCGTTTTGAGGCGTTTGCGCGACAACATGCGTCGTAAACGGCCGGAACTGTGGACCAACTATTCATGGATTTTTCATGACGATAATGCGCCATTGCACCGAGCTGCAATTGTGAACGATTTTAAGACCAAAAACTGGTTCAATAAAAAAAATTCGCAGAGGGAACCGAAGGCGATCCTGGACAGCGCCTACAAGGCATGTTTCGAAGCAGCATATTTTGAAGGCGACGAAATAAGTATTGTTGGAGATTAAATATTTTTCGTTAGTCATTTGCAATTTTCGGAAACTTTCTGCTCTTAATGTACATACACATAGTTGATTCAGACTTAACTTGCCACGATTACGATGTACATAGTTGGGCGTGTAAATATGTTAGTTTATTGTGTTTTTTTTTATACTTGTAGAATATGCAAAGTAAATTTATAATTCGATGCACATCTAATCGGCTTGTAGGAGCAGTTTATATGTGAGCACGAAGAAAGAGCGCAAAAAATTGAAATGTTTACAAACAACGACGAAAAACACGTGACTATTACAAATTCCGTTTATTAGTTGTAATTGATAGTTAATCATTAACACATTATATATGCACAAATTAACGACTCAAATCAGGATTGAGTATAGTTATATAGCGAAATAAATCCCAGATTAGAACCGAACCATATTATCAGTTCTACTTCACCCGTACCTTCCAATAATCGATTATCGATAAAGGCGCTCTTACCAAAAACGATTCTTTAGGGAGATACGAGTATTAATTCTGACGGTTCTCGCTGGTTAGATGTTAAATTGAGACGCCCTTCTTATTTGTGGTGATCGGCCTCATATTGTCCAAAAATAGAGGGTTCTACATGTTTTAGGTAGCCTTCGAAGAACTGAGACATTTTCATGAACTTACTTTTAATGAAATAAACAAGAGATTGACATTGCTGATTGCTGAGAAAAAAATGTTCAATAGGTAGTAGTTTTTTCCGAACTCTGATTACAAAATTGATTAGAGCTTACAAAAACCCATGAATTTTAGTTATGTAGCACAAGCATCTTGCCTAACGAGTAGCATGCTCTTACGTTACAGTCCAAACGGCGCGCTTGATGTGCCAGGGCCTTCAACAACGTACCACCACAACATTACATTCAAAGGCTTCACCAGCCATTATGCCGGAAATACAAAGTGAAATACCTGAATGTGACTATCAACCACAACAATATACGGGGCCTAGTTACGAAAAAGTACTGGAGATACGTCAGAAGCATATTACGCCGAACATTGTGCCACATTTCAAGAAACCGCTACTGATACACAACGGACATATGCAATGGCTGTTCGACCATGAAGGCCGTCGTTACTTAGATATGTTTGGCGGCATTGTGACAGTATCAGTGGGTCACTGTCATCCGTAAGTAACAACTGAGTTTATACTTTTCTGTGCGGCAATATAAATATTGATTGTGCTTCTCAACAGCAAAGTAAACCGCGCGCTGGAGCAACAGATTAACACACTGTGGCATACGACAAACATTTACTTGCATCCGAAGATACATGAATATGCCGAACGTTTGGCGGCTAAGTTCCCCGGCGAGCTTAAAGCGGTATGCTTTGTTAATTCCGGCTCTGAGGCTAACGATCTTGCAATGCTTATGGCGCGTATGCACACAGGCAATCAGGATATTATCACTTTTCGTAACGCCTATCACGGTATGTCGCCGTACACCATGGGTTTGACGGCGCTCTCAACATGGCGTTTTCCGTTACCTGGCGTCAATAGCGGCATTCAGCATGTCATGAACCCAGATCCGTATTTGGGTCTTTGGGGCGGTACAGCCTGTCGCGATTCGCCCATACAAACGGATCGAAAGTGCGACTGCACGCAAGAAACCGGCTGCTTGGCTGGCGCGCGGTACTATGAACAATTAGAGGAAGTTTTCAAGTACTCATTGCCGCGTGGACGTGTCGCCGCTATGTTTGCCGAGTCCATACAAGGCGTAGGCGGCACCGTGCAATATCCGAAAGGTTATATTAAGAAGGCGGCTGCGTTGGTGCGCGCCAATGGCGGTGTGTTCATCGCTGACGAAGTACAAACCGGTTTTGGACGCACTGGCGATCACTTCTGGGGATTTGAGAGTCATGACTTCATACCGGACATTGTCACAATGGCGAAAGGTGAGTGTGCTGACATGTTTGGGCGTCAATATGCATAATATAATGAAATAAATCTATCATTTTTTTCGCAAAGGTATCGGCAATGGCTTCCCTCTAGCCGCTGTGGTGACTACACCCAAGATTGCCGCATCGCTTGGACAAGCGCTGCACTTCAATACCTATGGCGGCAATCCGTTGGCCAGCGCTGTTGGTCTCTCTGTGCTCGATGTTATCGAGGAGCAGAAACTACAGAAGAACTCTTTGGTAGTGGGTACTTACTTCCTCAAGTGTTTAGCGGAATTGCGCGAACGTTTCGAGATTATCGGCGATGTGCGCGGCAAAGGTTTGATGATAGGCGTTGAGTTGGTATCCGATCGTGCTATAAGAACGCCACTTAGCGCGCCGCATGTATTGGAAATATGGGAGACCTGCAAGGATATGGGTGTGCTCTTTGGACGTGGCGGTCTAAATGGCAATGTGAGTGGCAATCACTTTATCAATAATAATAGCAATACGCGCAACTATTCTAAGTCAATTGTAAACTTTTGACAATTGTTGTTGTTCACTTTTGTACATAGAAACAAACACTTCACTGACTAGCGTTTCAAAATACTTTACCATAAATTGCTTGAGATTAACCAACATTTTCGCTCGTACTAAAACACATCCCTCTTTTCTATCCCAACACATATCTCTTTCCCTTTCTCTCTTGCAGGTTTTCCGCATTAAACCGCCAATGTGCATTTCGAAAACGGATGTGAAATTCGCTGTGGATACTTTAGCAAGCGCTATAACTGAGGTTTTACACAAAAAACAATAGACGCTAGCTCAAATGCTTAAGAGGACTGCATTTACTTCGAAAATTTTACTTAAGAACGATTGTGTTCTTGTGCTATTTTTAGCCTAGTAGTTAGTTAAGAGTTTATTTTCTCATATACGCTTAAAATAGTCGTTCGTCATGTTCCTATGGTTCAAGTTAACTGCTTTGCTTTTTATTACCTCTTAAATGTAAACTTTGCGGTTATTTGTTGTTGGCCAAAAGGTCAACATCTTTATTGCCAAATAAGCTTTCTATATGTAGTTATGAGTAGATTACTTTTAGTTGGCAACTCCAAAGACTAAATATTGTTTTTTGCAATTTTTTTAAATGCAATATCTGTGTTTTTGTAATGCATTTATAATTTTTATACATATTTTAATGTTAACATTTTATTGTTTTTTAGTGTCTGAACTTTTTTATAGGTATATTTTGCTTTAATAGAAAATTGGTGAATTCATTATTAATGTGGAAGAAATACTAAATAAACAATATTTAAAAATAATTTAAATTTCAAGCTTTTAATTATATACACACATATATACTTAGGTACTTACCTCAAAAACTTACAAAACGTTTATGATTTTCTAGTATGATCCTTATAGCATATGGCAGTATGCATACATATGTAGGTATAAATGAAATAGGTAAAAAAAATAATGTTCATACAAAAAATTATTTGTGTGCGGAATTAAGAGGAAGCAACTGCACAAAAAGCAGTAAAACACTACATAAATAAAAAATTAAATATAAAAAAATAATTAAAATAAATATAAAAAAAGATTAAAATAGATAAAAAAAAAAATTAAAATAAATATAAAAATAAATATCAAAATAGATAAAAAAATAAATTTCAAAAAATATAGAAATAAATATATAAATCAATATAAAAATAAATATAAAAATCAATATAAAAATAAATAAAAATAAATAGAAAATACGATATAAAAATAAATATAAAATACGATATAAAAATAAATATAAAAATAGATACAAAAAATAAATTTCAAAAAATATAGAAATAAATGTAAAAATCAATACAAAAATATATATAAAAAAATACAATATAAAAATAAATATATAAATAAAATAAAAAATAAATTTTTAAAATCTAATTTTTAG